>NC_138964.1:14405000-19832500 GCF_055761805.1 Camellia sinensis | reverse complement strand
GTAGGTGAGGTGGTAGTGGTGTAGTGGGTTAGGTTTAGTGGAGTAGGTTTAAGTGGGTGAAGTAGGTGATAGGTTTTAGGTTTTAACAGCCCCCCGCAAACTCAAGGGGGATAGGAACTAACCAACTTGAGTTTGGAGAGAGTTACAAAACAAGAAAATACATAAAAATAAAAGAGGATAGGTGACACTGTATGGTCGTGTCAGACCATTGGTGAAGACACTGGATGGTGGTGTCATAACGTTGTAGAGGACACGGTATGGGGGTGTCATAACGTTGTAGAGGACACTGTATGGTGGTGTCAGACCGATGTAGAAGACAGTTTATGGGGTCATGTCGGACCGTTGTAGCAGACAATGTTGTGACAGTTGTTGTGACAGTTTACAGAGTCTTACTGGACCCTTGTAGAAACTAACCGGAATCAATGTCGGGACAGTTTACAGAGTCTTGTCGGACCCATAAAGGAGCTAACCGGAATCAATGTCGGGACAGTTTACAGAGTCTTGTCGGACCCATAAAGGAGCTAACCGGAATTAATGTCGGGACAGTTTACAGAGTCTTGTCGGACCCATGAAGGAGCTAACCGGAATCAATGTCGGGACAGTTTACAGAGTCTTGTCGGACCCCTAAAAAGTCGCACCCTCAAAAGGTGTGCCCAATCTTTCAAAAGGCGTGCCATCAAAAGGCGTGCCCAATCCATAAAAAGACGTGCCATCAAAATGCGTGCCCAATCCATAAAAAGACGTGCCATCAAAAGTTGCGCCCTCAAAAGGCGCGCCCACTTCATCAAAAGTCGTGCCCGACAGAAAGCGTCGAGCCATCAAAAGGTGAGCCGGAGACGCGGCGAGGCACGTGAGCGACAGAGTGGCGTGTCGGCCGCGTCGTCAGTGTCGATATAAACCAATGCGGAGGCTGTGCTTGAGGCAGAAGCGAAGACAAAAAAACCTGGGAAAAAACTTCTGAAAAACTCTTCATTTTTTGAGAGATTGCCTCTAAGAGCTGCAAATCTTGAAACACTCCCCTTCCGAACATTATCAGTCTGAAATTGCTATTTCGCTGAAACACTCAGCAACCCAAAAAACATGGCCTCTTCTTCCCGTTCAGCTACCCAGAATATGGCCTCTTCATCCCGTGGTCTGCTCACTCTCTTTCCCGACCTCAATGAGTCAACAAGAGAGAGAACTGGTGCGGTGGCCAGTGAACCTCAACCAAACACCTCTGTGTTTGCTCCGTTGAACTTTCCGATGCGGTCGGTGGAGCAAAAAATAGCGGTGCAAACTGATATTGAGGCCAATCAGTATACTCTGAAGTCATGTGTGGAAACCATGACTGCGGTCACAAACTTGTCGCACCGGCTGCAGGGCAGGACAAATGAGGTGCAACAGTTAAACTCCCAGCTGGCTCTGCTCCAACGCATGTATAAGGATGCGCGAGCAGCTATGCAGCACGGATACTTCAAAAGGGGTGACGTATCCGTATCGGATACTTATCGGATACCGATACTCCTCGGATACTCGCGGATACGTATCAGATACTTCTTAAAAGTATCAGATACTTCTTAATTAATTTTTTATTAATTTTGAAGTATCGGATACTCGAAGTTATATATTACTTATAATATTTTGTTTAGTTCTTTGATAAGAGGAATATAGTGAGAGTTAAAGTAATAGAATTTATCCTTGTTGTCTGTCTCACTTCTCTCTCAATTTTTCACTCTCTCACGTTTCTTCTCTCTGCTCTCATTCTTTTTTTGGTGTTGGCATGTAAGGATGATGTTTAATTTGCATTTGCATTTGCTTTTGCTTTTGCTTTTAGTTTTGGATGTTTTATGAATGTTTGAGCACTTTTAGGTTAATAGGAATCCCTCTCCTTATTTATTAATTTACTTTAAGTTTTATTTTCATGCATATTACATTATTAAAATTATATAAAAAAAAAATTATGAATGTATCCCCGCTGTACCCGTATCGTAGTTTTTCAAATTTTGACATATCGCCATATTCACATCCCCATATCACCATATTCGTATCCGTGTTTCCTAGGCTATCATTGATGACTTAAAAAAGTATATTTGCTGAAATTTTTATTTAAGAATGGTTTTTTGACTTTAGCTAAGGTCTTGTGATATTCAATGATGAAGGGGTACAAGTTGAAGCTATTGACCTTGAAGACTCTTAGTTTTATAGGAATCTTTCTTCTTTATCAAGTTGTCTTTTGCTTTAGGTTTTATTTTTATGCATACTGCATTACTAAAAATTGTTAAAATAATATTTTTTACGAACGTATCCCCGCCGTACCCGTATCCTAGTTTTTCAAATTTTGTCGTATCGACGTATCCGTATCGTATCGTATCCGTATCCCGTATCCGTATCCGTGCTTCCTAGGCGAGCAGAGATAAGTGTGCTAAAGACAGAAAACAAGGAGCTGAAGCGGAAGGCCACCGTGATGTTCCGATTTGGAGGTCCGCCATATGCTGTAGTGGAGGAGCAGGGTGGAGTGATCGTGCCCAGTGGAGTGGGAAACACGGAGGCAACACCGGCAAGGGCTGTCCAGGACGGAGGCAAGAAGAAGAGACCTGCAGCAGAGTAGAGAAGAAAAAATCCCACTGTGGATGTGGGTGTGTTGTGGTGGTTTTTTTTTTTTTTTTGTGTGTAAAATGGTGATCGGGGTTGATCCCTGAAATGAATAAAATATGGTTTGGTGTGCAAAGCTATATATATTTTTTATATTTTTGTTTTTGTTGTTGTTGTTGTTGTTGTTGTTGTTGTTGTTGTTGTTTTTTTTTTTTTTTTTTTTTTTTTTTTTTTTTTTTTTTTTGTGAAAAAGGGAACACAAAAAAGATAAGAGAAATAAATAAAAATTCTATTTTGTGATGAGGGAGTCGGTGAGGGAGGTGTAAAAGGTGATTAAAAGAAATAAATAAAGAAAGTTTAATAAAATATGAGTGAGTGGGTATTCAATCCTGCCAAAAGGAAGATGCTTATCACAGAGCATTATTGATTGCACCAGACAATAACAAGATGTGCAATTTGGGTATTTGCTTGATGAAGCAAGGGAGAATTGCCGAAGCGAAGGAGACTCTTCGAAGAGTAAAACCAGCAGCCATGGATGGCCCAAGAGGTGTGGACTCCCACCTCAAGGCCTATGAGAGGGCACAGCAAATGCTTCGAGATTTGGAGTCTGAAATGATGAATAAGAGCGGTGGAGATAGAGAGATGTGATGGAGGCTTTTCGTCTTCTGGAAGTTGCATTGCAACAGTCTGCAACAGATCACTCCACTGGAACCATTGGTATGGATCTCATTACAACTGGGGTTTCTGCAAGTGAAAGGATGAGAAGGGAAAATCTGTTATCCGCAACTCGCAACATAAGTATGGAGAAGATGCAGATTGGAGGGGCCTCTACTCGGTTCTTGGAGTTACTGGAAGAGTTGGCGTCAATTCGAGCTAGCAGTGGTTTGAGTTGCTGCAGTGGTTATTGGCGGTGATTGGAGAGGAGGTATGTGTTGAGGTCCGGCGGGCGGCTAAGGCGAGACTGCCGCCCGCCGGTGAAGCAAAATTACTAGCTTCTTAACCTTGCTCTGATACCATGTTGAAATTTAATGTATAAAGAGAATTGTATTATTGATTGATATATGTTGTTGTATATTACAATGATTCATGATTCCTATATATAGAAGAGGGTGAGTGTGTAGTAGGTAAGGAGTAGGTGAAGTGGAGGTGGTAGTAGTGTAGTGGGTTAGGTTTAGTGGAGTAGGTGAGGTGGTACTGGTGTAGTGGGTTAGGTTTAGTGGAGTAGGTTTAAGTGGGTGAAGTAGGTGATAGGTTTTAGGTTTTAACAGGCACGATACAGGTATGCCGATACGGCAAATTCTTAAAAATATAGCGTACAGGTTCTGCTGGGAAAAAGCGGTGGGGCCTAATTTTCGTTTTTGTTTTTCTGATCTCTGTGCATTGCAGATAGGTGCTAGTATAGGAGCTAATCTTGCAGTGCATGTTCTGCATAATATATCAGTACAGTGCCTATATTTTATATGTTCTCCATTGTTCAAAAGCATATTTTAATATTCTAGTCCAACCCCCCCCCCCCCCCCCCCCCCCCCCCCCCCCCCGTCTCTCTCTCTCTCTCAGATTGTTGAATTTTATGTGATACATCGCTATTGTATTGTCTACACTGCTGATATCAATTTCTAGTTAGGCATATTGATAACAATACATGAACCACTTTGTTTGACATTCAGGATGGGCATCACGGACATTTTTTTCGGATAATGGATCGACAGCAATAGAAATTGCACTGAAGATGGCATTTCGCAAATTCTTGTGCGATCATGGAATCCTTTTGGACCTTTCGAAGGGTGACATGTCTGAAAGATGTATTGAGCTCAAGGTGAGCTATCCAGTTAACTAATCTGAATATCTTCAATGCAAATTATTTAACTGCTTATTTTCTGATAGCAAGTCTGGGTGCTAGAAATTGCTTTTTATTTTTTTTCATTTCTCTCTTTTTCCTTCTACATTAATATAAAATACATAATTCAATCAATCCAAGGCAAATCAGTTTCTTTAATGCTTCGTTTTCTATTTGGAGCTGCGTTTTGGGTATCAATGAATGTTTTTCATTAAATGGTTATGTCTTCAATTCAACTAGTGGCCTCTTAAGCACGGCTCTTTGAGGCCTAAACTAGGCAATCTTTCCTCGTTAGATGGTTATACTGAGGCAACAAATGGGCAAAAAGGTGGATTGTTTTAATTTTGTAATATAAAATGTTGATACTGGTGAGAAAATGAGGTAGAAAGCATATTATTGAGCATAGATATAGAATCACAATCTTGTTGAATTCATCAACAAGACAATCAAGGACACGTTGTATGTCTGCTGTAGAACTAAATGGTGAACTTCATGCTGGTCATATTGTCTAAATTAAAAAGTGCTTCTTTATCCTTCTCTTACAAAATTTGTTATCCACTTTGTTCTTCTCTTTGCTCCTCATACTTTCTATATATTTGGTTACCAATGCGTAGTTGATCAGCCATATTACATTTGTTGAATCATCCAATATCATCTATACCTAAAGACAAATTTGAAGTGTTATATTTATTAATTGACGAGATGTTTGTGATAAATCAGCCACTGAAGTGCTTTTGGGACACATAAATAAGCTTTTGTAGCTACCATTCACCACCTTGACCCTGATGCACAGTTTAAGGGGACTCGGAGAAATGACCTATATATTACCTTAGTGGCAGTTCAACTTCATGTGTAGTGATGTGTTATATCCTTTCCATCTCGGAGAATATGCTGATTGAATAGATTAGTTTTGTTTTGCCTGTTTATTTGTTGTACTGAACAGTTGCCTTGGGCTGTCTTCCTCTCCAAAGTATTGTTTAATTACCTGCCAGGCTGCCATATTAAGTGAAGCAGTTGTAGCCTAGAGTTGGAAAGGCTACCCAGAAGTATTTGCTTGAAATTTTGTTATGCTTAGTTTGAGAGAAACAAATTAATATTTTTTTGGTATGATTTATGTTTAGTTTTTTCTTTAATTATAATTATTATTTTTATTTTTTATTTTTTGCCAAGAAATACACCTTGGGAAGTTATTCTGGCGTTAAGCACATGCTCAACTTATTTGGACCACAAGGACAGGCACTTTCTTTGGTATTAAATTCTTGTGTTAGTTGAAATTCTGAAGAGATTTTCTTTTGAAGCTTGATATAGCAGTAAGATCTAACTATTCTTTTTTCTACAAAGATTTTAATAGCCCAGTGGTACGG
The DNA here is from genome assembly GCF_055761805.1 of Camellia sinensis. Classification (NCBI taxonomy): domain Eukaryota; kingdom Viridiplantae; phylum Streptophyta; class Magnoliopsida; order Ericales; family Theaceae; genus Camellia; species Camellia sinensis. The sequence goes on along the minus strand of NC_138964.1, from coordinate 19,826,728 downwards.
AATTTTCTAAAACTATTTTAGTTTGGGTACTACACATGATTTTTGGAAAAAGTTGAGTTTGGACTTCATTTTCTGCTAATTTCAGCACAATTTTCTTTGTTTGTCTTTTATTTTCAATGCCCAATCACATCTGGATGAGTGGTAATTATTTGTTTGATTCATTGTTCAAGTTTGTCATGTTTCCTGATCATATTCGTGTCTTATTAAGTTTGCACACAACTTAATAATTTAACACAGTTAGACTTAACTGTACGGATTAAATGATCATTTTTAATGTTAAAATTGTGGTTACAGTATATGAGCAGACTTTACTATACATGCAGTAAAATCTAACTGTTTAGTTTTTTTTCCTTTTAAATTCTATTTTTGATATCATTGGCTAATATAATTGCACACAAATGGTAAATTAATCCCCATAGCGAAGTCTTAGGGTGTCAAATAATAAGTTAGACATAGGCTAATGTGGTTAAAGATTGGATTTAAGATCCGGAAAAAAAAAATGATACAATTAGATCTAACAGTTTGGTTTTGTGCTTTATTGTGGATTACGTAAACAATTTTCAATGAATTTAAATTGGCCAATGAATTTAAAAGACAATAATTTCATACAGTTAGACTTTTCATTGCATAGTAAAGTATGTTTCATTGCTGTTTTAATTTCCTTTTCTCATTAGCCAATGTAATTGCACACAACTTATAATTCGACACAGTTAAATTGTACTATGTGTGAGTAATTGAAAACTGATGTTTAAAGAGGACAATTAAACGTGCTTCTAGGCATACATCTAATTGTGTGCATAATGAAACTTAACTGTATGAAATTTGACTTTATTCATTTTTACATTGACATTGCCATTATTGTTCAATTTTACTGTGAAATTTTTAAAAACTTCTTAAAATGGGTGTTATGCTTAGGAGTATATCGAATTAATTTCATGAATTTTAGTGAAAATTGAATTTGAACCCCCTATTTTTGCTTTGCATGATTTTTTTGTTTTTTTTTTTCCTTCTTGAATCTGTTTGGAGTTTCCTTATGAAATTTGTGGGCATCATAATCACATGTAAATGAGTGTTCTAAAACAAATTCATAATTTTCTAAAATATTTTGATTGCTTAGATTTATTGTAGAAGTACTCAAAGTTAAGAATTTTTTGTTCTACCTATGTTTTGTGTATTTCTTTATGGCTTCTTATCCCTTAAATGGTATGGAATTTTAGGAAATTATTGTGGGTGTTATACATGTGTTTAGGAGTTTCTTCACGAAATCTGGTGGAAATTTTAATTACATGTAAAGAAGTGCTCTTAAAATTTTTCATATTTTTCTAAAATTGTTTGGTTGCTATGATTTGTTGTAAAAGTTATATACAGTTAGATTTTATTGTTCTAACTATCTATGTGTATTTATTTGCAGATTTTTTATCCCTTAAACAGTATGAAATTTTCAAATACTGTTTTATATGGGCTTTATACATGTATTTAGGATCCAGAATTAATTTAATGAATTTTGGTGAAAGTTGAGTTCAGACCCTTGTTTTTGCTATTTTCCGCACAATTTATTTTATTTTTTTATATCTCACAAATCTTTGGAGTTATCTTACAAAATTTGGTGGGCATCTTAATTACATGTAAAGTAGTGTTCTAAAAGAACTTCATAATTTTCTAAAGTCCTTTTGTTGCTCTGATTTCACTGTCCAGTTAAGTCTAATTGCACAGTGAAATCTAATTGTTTTGGTCTTTGGGAATTTCATGTTCAACATATATCTTGTTTGACAGATTTTGGAAAAGCAATCCAAAAATATCAATTTTATTAAAAATAGGTTGTAGAATTCAAGTTATGAGTTTATAGTTTCTAATACAAAATTAAATGCAAGGGGCATTATTGTCTTGAGAAAATAACTTGACTTATGGCCTTAAAAGTTTAGAGCATGGACTGATTTCCTTTTAAAAAGTCCAAAAAGTGGACTTACGACCCAAGAGCCCTTTTTTGTGTGTGTATACATGAACAAAAGTCAGTGCCTTAAGACAAATGCAGACTACAAGGGCCATAACCGAAACTATAACTGGAACAAAGCATATGCCCAAACTCTATTGTCAAAAACATTTGCATACTTTTGCAGCCAGGTCATCAATTAGCTTAGAAGCAACCTGAACTCAACAAATCTCTTCTGTGTATTTTTTAAATCGGCATGATAATTATATGCAGATATGCATGCAACCTTGGTGGAGCTAGTCATAGTGATATTTATTTTGTTTAAACAGGTCTTAGCTCTTCGTGGATCTTATCATGGTGATACTTTGGGTGCCATGGAAGCACAAGCACCATCATCTTATACAGGTTTCCTCCAGCAACCATGGTATGGGCATTTCTTACCAAGTGTCTTCATAAAAAGTTGTCTACCTTTAAATAATCCCAAAAAAAAAAAAAAAAAAGAAAAAAAAGAAAAATTGTTTTCTACCTTTACCTGTGGATAATGTTCCTTGGGTCATGTTCTTTGCCTTCTACTGATGGGATACATACTACCACTGCTTGGCGTGTTGGGATTCCAGTGCCAAACATTTTGCTACATTGGTGAGACATGTTGAAACAGAATTCATGATTCTCTTTTTTTCTTCCAACAAATATGAAGACTAAATTTTGGATATGAAATTGTAGTGGTATTGTTAAGAGGACTTTACAAAATAAAAGAAGTGGGTTAATCATAGGATTTAAGTATAGGTGGGAAAATTTATATATCTTGGACATTTAGATATATTTAGGCTAACTATGGTTAGGATGAAAATGGTGGAAAGTGAGGGAAATGGAAAAAATTAATTTTATTTTTTACTTTTTATAGTTTGTTTAGCATGAAAGTGCTGGAAGTTATAAGAAAGTCAATTTTCTTGTTCAACTCATGATAGCATGGTAGCTAAGCTTCTAATTTCTTGCAAAAAGAATAGGAAAATGCAAGAAAGTTTAAATTTGTTACAAAAGTAGTTACTTATAATTAGAATTCCTATTTTCTTGCAAAATTTTCATCTTAATCAAATTCATACAAGAAAATATATTTTCTTTTAATTTTCTTTTCTTTCACTTCACTTTCTACCATTTTCACTTTCCATCATTTATCTCTTTCTAATCAGACGGCACCTTAGGCCCCGTTTGGGAAGTTGGGTTTTTAGTCAAAATATCAAAAAGCCAAAAAGCCACTACAGGTTGTCACATCACTCTCTGCTTTTCTGCACATATTTTTGTAAAAATCCAAAAAAGCCAACTACAATAGCCAATTTCCAAACAGGGCCTTAGTGTAAGATAGATGTCAATAAGTAATTTTTTTTCTATCAAAATTTTATGTGTTTGCTAGGATCCTAGTTCGTATCTTTATAATTTGCTTTGTTAGCTTGTATCTATTGCAATTAGTTTATGTTTCGTATACTTGCCCGTGCAACATTGGCAATGATGATGCATGTAAGAGTGCTTGGCTATAAATGAAATCCTTTATGCTGTTGCTAAAATTTGGCACAATGGTCACAAGAAACTCTCTCCAACAATGTGCTATCTATCGTGCCAATTTAGCATGATATTATCCATCGTGCCAAATTTTGGCATGATGAATGTTTGGCCATTGACTTCTTTTAGATCTACTATATTAGCTCCCAAAAAATTTCATATAAAATTAATATGTATGTATTTTAAAATTAACCGTGTCATATTAAGAAAAATTTAATTCAAAATACAATTTGAAGGCATTTAGGAGGTTTTGAGGAAAGTGGTTCAGTTATTGATGAACGTAGAGGTCGTCTTAGCTTATCCGAGATTGATGTACGCAGAGCTAACGATTGTGCTAGTGATGTTGATCCTAGTTCGTCTATTTTGGAGGTTGGTGCTGCTAGAAAAAAAGAAGTTGATAAGAAATGGTTTGTTGTTATGGACGGTCCAAAATTTTCCAATGTTTTATGAAATGAAATCACGAGTGTAAAGAAGAATGACGATGCTGTTGATGATAAGGGAAATGTAATAAGTAAATAAAAGTTTGAGTGGTTACATAAATAAAATTAATAAAATTTTTCATTAATCATGATAATGGTAACATTTACATCAAACTATTCCCTCATTTTTGGGGACATTGCATCTAAACCAACTACTGTCCTCATTAGTTAATATAATATAAGGAATTCCTCCTCTAATACTGAGATCTGGTTGGAATTTAATAAATACATGAAAGTCTCTCTGGCAACCTACTAAATTTTTCATTAGTTTGATTGGGACTGTTGAGTAGTTGATGTCGTCTATGACGTTGTAGACGGCGTCTTGATTATAGTTCTTGAAACTTATTTTGTCGGAGAAATAGTTTTGTTGTCCGAGACTTTTGGCCCAAGCGGTTTTTCCTGTTCTTGAAGGTCCTTCGAGGTAGAGGGATATTGGGCGGATGGGTCGTTATTTAGGATCCTACTATCAGAGGAGGAGGAGAGTTCTTCGTCAGTATGTAAATTGTGTATATCGTTATTGTGTGTCCCTAATCTGATGTTGTCGTCTTAACTGTATACGGAGAAACAACAATTTTGACATAGCTCGTATTTTATAAAATTCTAACTTACAAAATATTATTTTCTGCCCAATTTTTTTACTTCATTTAAAAAACGAAATGAATTAAAGGGGCCAATATATGGGGTCGTTCTCATTTGTAATGATCCCTCGAAAATGTTTTTAATGGGAGGTATTTTGTTACGTAATCGGTGGGACATCTTTCTTTGCAGAGTGCAAAGAATTGTTCCTCCATTTCTGCTTCTGCAAGTATTCCCCGCTAGAGTTCATCTCTGTTCTTCAATGGACTTTTTCCCTTAGATGAAAATTCTTCCCATTTTATGAAATCGCCGCCTTTCTATATATACTGTCGACTTGCTATTGGAGAATGAAGTTTTTCTATATTTGGATGATAGATTCTCCCATTGGTTCTAGTGAGATCGAAAAATCTCTGGTTGGAGGTTTGGATCTTCTTTGTGCGTTGAACCATGGCATAAAAGTGAGGGTTTCCATCTTCGTGGAGCTCTCTTGCGACATGTAGTATGGCTAACAGACTAGTTGGAAAAAGGATTGGAGGAGTTCTAAAAGTTGTTTTCTTAGGCAAGGGCATTGTGGGTGGGTGAGAAAAACATTCTTGGCATAGAAACGAAAAGAGGCTTGGCGAGACATTTTGTAGTGATAAACAGTAAACTCACACCAGCCGTACAAGGGTTTCCTATTAGTTAAAAAACCTGGTGTGACTAGGGGACGTTGGTCCCGTGCTGATCTGGGCCGTCCATTTATGTACTTGTAAACACGTGTATGGATGGGGTTAAAAGGAAGGCGCACCTGGGCCCAGGTGTGAGTGGTGTGAATACTTTTGATTCCTTTGCCGGATAGTGCTATACACGTGTCACGTTTGTGATGGTTTGCGTGGTTGTAACATAAAGATATTTTCAGAATGAGTGACATAAAGCAAAGTTTATGCTTTTGAATTATTTTGAATGGGGAATCTTCTTTCTTACTGATGTGCCGCTTTTGTTATTTATTTGATACTAGAAAATATTTGATGGTAGAAAGGAATATGCTTTTGTAGTGGGATAGCTATTGTGGTGATGTTTTTTGGTACCTTGTTTCGTCCCTCCTTTTCTGTCTTTCTTTTTTGTTGGTTGTATTGGTATACAATGTTGTACTCCTTAGAAGAGTATTCGAAGAATTATGGGCAATTCACTCAAATGTGTGTAGATCGTTTTTCGACGTGACAAATAGGACTGTGGGAAGAGAGCCGGCGGTCAGCTCTAGCGAAGTTTGTTCGTGGGTACGAGAAATAGAGGGAAAAAATATCAAAGCTAAAATATCTAAACAGAAGGGTTAAACAAAGCTAACAGATCCTATAGAAGTGTACGGATAAAAGATTTGGAGTTTTTTATAAAAAAAAATAGGAGTAGTAAGTAGCCAGTATCAGATTCTCCTTGCGTACCGGTGGTCAAGGACACCGGCGGCCAGTGGATATAAGGGTAGTTACCGTGGTCGTGCACCTTTTAAGGCGGCATACATTCGCAAACGGTACGTTCAAAATATCCCCGATATATTAAGAAGACCAAGAGGGGAGTAAGGAAGTTACAATTGTACGATGAACACTTAAGGTGCGTTAAATTTGAGAACAAAGGTATAGCGAGATTACTGAATGGTATTGAGTTGGGTAATAAAAGATGTGACCGTCAATCAGACAAGATCGTGGTTAAGGGTATAAGATTAATTGGGAATGTTTAATTAGGACAAGAGAGGCTAAAGAGGAAGCTATGGTCCACCACGTTTTGTTTTTTATCATTAGTGATAATAGTCCGTCAGATTCCGTTCTCACACCTGATAAGATATTTATTGGAGTTGGTGAGTTAATCTTGAGACCTGGATTGTTGATCCTGATCAGTCTGCCAGGTTTCGGATGCTAAAGAAAACGAGATTCAAGCTCGTTGGTGGCAAAGACCAAGAGTATGTTCGTCACAGAATAGAAGTTGTGGACTGGTTATTCCCAGTTGATGTTTGGATGGACTATAAAGATACCTTGTTGGAAAATGTTGGAAGTATTCAAAAGGGTGCCATATGTTTAGGCTGCTACTATTAATGGAAAAGAATGCAAAATTACGTTAAAGAGTCAAATGTACTTTAAAATTGTTTAGAATTATAATTGTGTGTATTTTTATTTGTAATGTTCAGGTGATGGAGGTGGACGATATAAAAACTAGTGTTGTTGAAGGAGTTTCAACAAGTGATTTCAGTTGTATTAAACTTGCATTACCTAATTTCTTTGCTCAGTTTAGGTTGAGATACAAACACCAAGGGTATTAAGGATGATAAAATATTCCTCCCTTTGCACACCCAATACCAGTGGGTTGGTCAGAGTAAATGTATATGATCGGAGGTTAGATGGTAATGACAGTTTGCAGGCGTGTTTTGTTTTCCCTATGGATTGTCAGTGCGAATTAGTGTATTATGGGAATGGTTATTGTTCCATTAACGAAAAACAGGTGCTATGGATGGTGAAGTATCGACTCGAAGATTCGAATATTAAAAGGGGAGTAACGTATTGTAAAATGAAGGGATATTTGAAGTATTCTACGAGTGAAATGCCAGAAGATTCGTAGTTAAGGGTGCCATCTATTGTTGTCTTATCTAAAAAATATACGAAGCCGAATGTTTATGTTTGGCATTGTGTTCCAACTAAAATGCTTCCGATTCTATCGCGGACTAAGTCTGTTGGTTTATCTGAGAGGCGGAGAGATTTGCTGTTAGGAGGTTTTGGGGAAAGTGGTTCAATTATTGATGAACGTGGAGGTTGTCTCAGCTTATTCGAGATTGATATACGCAGAGCTAATGATGGTGCTACTGATGTTGATCCTGGTTCGTCGATTTTGGAGGTTGATCCTGCTAGAAAAGAAAAAGTTGATAAGAAATGGTCTGTTGTTATGGACGGTCCAAAATTTTCTAATGTTTTACGAAATATAATCATGAGTGTAAAGAAGAATAACGATGTTGTTGTTGATGATGATAAAGGAAATGTAATAAGTAAATAAACATTAGTGGTTACATAAATAAAATTAATAAAATTTTTCATTAATCATGACAGTGATTACATTTGCATCAAACCATTCTCTCATTTTTGGGGACATTATATCCAACCAACTACTGCCCCCATTAGTTAACTTTTCTGTTCAGACACCTTAGCTTTGATATTTTTTCCCTCTGCTCCTCGTACCGACGAACAAACTTTGTCGGAGCTGACCGCTGGATCTCTTTTCACAGTCTTATTTGCCACGTCAAAAAACGATCTATACACATTTGAATAAACTGCTTGTAATTCTCGAGATACTCTTCTAAGGAGTACAACATTGTATACCCATACAATCAATAAGAAAGAAAGATAGAAAATGAGGGATGAAACTGTTAGCATATTATATTAGCCGAAAGTGTTAGCATATTATATTAGCCGAAAGTTACACTAGGGTCTGTAATTATTTTATGTCCTCAGGGATCATCTTGTAATTGTATTTCTTGTAAACCCTAATCTTCATTTATAAATAGGGGGTGATATTCTATCATACCCTAAGCTGGTTATCCAAGCTTCATGGTATCAGAGCTATACCTCTAGGGTTAGGGTTTAAAACGTACCTAGTTGGATCATCTGCTGGGTCGATCTTCAGTCACCGTCGTCACTCCGTTTCGTCTTCATCAGCCGTTGGATCATCTGCTTCGTCTTCGTCTTCGTCTCGGCTCCTCAGCTCATCGATCTCCTCCAGCCGTTCGTCGCTCGTCTTCATCGCCCTCGTCGTCCTCAGCTCGTCGCTCGTCTTCGTCACTCGTCGTCGCTCGTCCCTCTGTCGCCTTCGTCAATCGTCGATCTGGTATGATATAGCCTCGCTTTTGGCTTACACCCTAGTATATATCAATATATATATATATCCTGATATAGCCTGGTATATATAAATATATATATCACACCGTACATGTATACATAAATAAATAAAAAAAAACAAAAAATAAAAATAAATAAAAATAAATAAATAAATAAATAAATAAATAAACTGGTTTCTTAATTTTGCTATGTCTTTATAGTGGTCATTGCGCCTGTTATCTCATTACCACCTTCCGGGTTTGTGATTGCCACTAGTTTTGTTGCGGGTTCAGTAGTATTGTATCCATGACCGATTCCACCAGTGTGTCCCCTTCTTCTCAAACACCAAAGAGTGAGAGTTCCATTCTACCTACTACCATGACTGAGAACCCCAACCCTAGTCTGAAAATCACCACCTCTCTATTTAATGGTCAGAACTACCTAGCATGGTCTCAAAGTTTGGCTATGTTTTTGAAGAGCAGAGGAAAGATGGGGTATGTTGATGGCAGGATACAGGCACCTAGTACCACTGACTCAGGTTATGACCAATGGGAGATTACCAACTCTTTGATTATGAGTTGGCTTATCCATTCGATGGTTCCAGAACTTGGTGAGGGCTACTTGTCTATGGAGACTGCCCAGGACGTTTGGGAGGCTGTGGCTGTTACCTATTCCCGCAAAGGGAATTTTTCACAGGCATTTGAGTTGCGCCGCTCTATTGAGAGCTCACTTCAGGGAGAGCAGACTGTTCTTCAGTACTTCACTTTCCTCACCAACGGCTGGAAACGCCTTGACCACTTGGAAGACTATAAGCCCGTTTGCCCTACTGATTCTGTCGGGTACAAGAAGTTCATCGCACGGGAACGGGTCTTTAAATTTTTGGCCGGCCTAAATGTGGAGTATGATCCAGTTAGGGGTCGAGTTCTGAGTATGGGCACTATTCCTTCACTTCAGGAGGCATTTGCCTATGTACAGAATGAGGAGAGTTGCCGGTCTGCTATAATGTCCCCTGTCTCTACTGATCGTTCCGCTTTACTGTCTACTCCTCGAGATGGCCTCAGCCTGCCTCCTCCGTCTGCTGCTAAGGAGTCTGTATTCTGTGATTATTGCAAGAAGCCGCGGCATACTCGTGAGACGTGTTGGAAGCTTCGTGGGACTCCATCCGGGGGTCAAGGTGATCGGTCTGGTTCTCGAGGAGGTCGGTCAGGCCAATCTAGAGGACGTGGTTCCTATTCCCGTTCTCATCAGTCTAGTGCCGTTGATACCCTTGATTCTAATTCTACTTCTGTTACCCAAGCTTCTGATACTGAGCTGGAGGATGCTTTGCGCCAATTGTTGGACCGCCGATCTTCTACTGCTCTCAATACCGCTTCCTCGTCCTTTACCCGCTCAGGTAACTTAGCATCTTCTCCTTGTGCCTTCCTGTGTCATAAATCTTTGCCTTGGATTATTGATTCTGGTGCCTCAGATCATATGTCTGGCTCCTCTGATCTTTTCTCTGTCTATAAGCCCTCTTCAGGTCAGGACAAAGTTAGGATTGCCGATGGTACTGTTTCTTCCATTTCTGGAAAAGGTTTAGTCCAAGTCACTCCTACCATACATCTATCTTCTGTTCTCCATGTTCCCAAGTTTTCTGTTAATCTGTTATCCTTAAGTCGTCTTACCCAGGATTTGAATTGTAGTGTGACGTTTTTTTCCTGATCATTGTCTTTTTCAGGACCTTGTCACGGGGAGGACGATTGGCAGTGGTAGTGCAGAAAATGGTCTCTACTTCCTAGATCAAACGGACAAACTTGCTTATTCTTCCACCACGTCTTCTACTACCCCCGCTGATTTATGGCTGTGGCACGAGTCTTGGGCATCCCTCATTTCATTTACTTAAGCATTTATTTCCTTCTAGTTTTGCAAATCATCATGTGTCTGACTTTCTTTGTGAGTCTTGTCAACTTGGAAAACAACATAGAGCTTCTTTTGCTCCCCGTTTGAATAAAAGCTTCGTTCCTTTTTCATTAATACATTCTGATGTTTGGGGTCCCTCTCGTGTTCTATCTGTGAAAGGTCATCGCTGGTTTGTTACATTTATTGATGATTTTTCTCGTGCTACTTGGGTGTATCTCATGAAAGATAAGAGTGAGGTTTTCTCTGTGTTTCGCACTTTTCATAAGATGATTTGTACTCAGTTTGGGGCCACTATCAAAATATTTCGTTCTGATAATGGCGGGGAATACATAGATTCTGGGTTAGGACAATATTTCTCTACTCATGGCATTATCCATCAGACCTCTTGCACCAATACCCCTCAACAAAATGGGGTGGCCGAACGCAAGAATCGGCATCTTCTTGACATGGTTCGGTGCATGTGTTTTTTTATGAATGTGCCTCGGCCCTATTGGGGCGACGCTGTTCTCACCGCTGCCCATCTTATTAATCGTCTCCCTACCCAGGTCTTGGACAAACAGGCTCCGCTTCACATCCTCCTCGGTTCTCCGTCCTTATTTTCTATTCCTCCCAAAATATTTGGTTGTGTCTGTTTTGTCTATAATCACTCTCCCTCTCGTGGTAAGTTGGACCCTCGCTCCCTCAAGTGTGTTTTCCTTGGTTACTCTCCTACTCAAAAGGGATATAAATGTTACCACCCTTCTTCTCGTAAGTGGTTTGTGTCCATGGATGTAACTTTTTTTGAGTCCCAGTCCTATTTCTTATCCTCTCCGGTGTCACCGTCCTCATTTCCAGGAGAGCCTTGGTGTGAAGTGAGTCCTGTGCCTCCTATGGTGGAACCAGTTGTTCTTGCACCACCCTCTACTACTGTGCTTCCTATGGTGGAACCAGTTGTTCTTGCACCCCCCTCTTCTACTAGGACTATAGAACCCACTGTCACCAAGAATAAGGACGGGCATGTTTATGTCCGGGACATAGACAGAAAACAAGTTAACTAGATACACGGGACCGTTTCTGCTACTCCACTGCCATCTCCTGCTTCTGATGAGAGTCTAGGTAACTTTGAATCTCTTGAGTCCATTGATCTTGATGTTCCTATTGTCAAGAGGAAGGGTGTGAGATCTTGTGCTCAACATCCTATCTCACAGTTTGTATCATACTCTCATTTGTCATCCTCATATAGAGCGTTTGTGTCCTATATTTCCTCTGTTAGCATTCCTAACCATTTTCAGGATGCTCTTGCTATCTCTGAGTGGAAACTCGCCATGATGGAGGAAATGAAAGCACTTAAGAAGAATGGCACTTGGGAATTGACTGAGTTACCTACGGGCAAACGACCTGTGGGATGTAAATGGGTATATACTGTGAAACACAAAGTAGATGGGTCTATTGAGCGTTACAAGGCAAGACTTGTGGCAAAAGGGTTTACTCAGACATATGGCATTGATTATCAGGAAACCTTCGCACCCGTGGCTAAAATGAATTTAGTCAGAGTATTTCTCTCTCTCGCAGCTAACCTAGATTGGCCGCTTTATCAGTTTGATGTCAAGAATGCTTTTCTCCATGGTGACCTCGAAGAAGAAGTATATATGGACATTCCTCCGGGTTTTGAGGATCATCAAACAGAAGGCAAAGTATGCAAACTTCGGAAGTCATTATATGGTCTCAAACAGTCTCCAAGGGCTTGGTTTGAGAGATTCACTCAGGCTATGTTTAAATATGGCTTCATACAAAGTCAGGCAGATCACACATTGTTTGTGAAACATTCCTCACGCGGTAAGACTACAGCACTTATTGTTTATTTAGATGACATAGTTCTTACAGGCAATGATAGTGGGGAAATACCTCTGTTGAAGAAATATTTAGCTAAAGAGTTTGAAATCAAAGACTTGGGAAGCTTGAAGTATTTTCTGGGAATTGAAGTTGCTCGCTCTAAGGATGGAATATTTATCTCACAGAGAAAATATGTGCTTGACTTGTTGAAGGAAATTGGGATGCTTGGCTGCAAGGCATGTGCCACCCCACTGGAACCCAATCAGAAATTGGGGGATGATGAAGGAGGAGAAGTTGTGGATAGGGGGAGCTATCAACGATTAGTGGGTAAGCTCATTTACCTATCTCACTCCCGTCCTGATATTGTTGTTGCTGTCAGTGTAGTTAGTCAGTTTATGCATGCTCCTCATCAGATTCACTTTGAGGCTGTCATGAGAATCTTGAGGTATTTGAAGTCTGCTCCTGGTAAGGGTCTGTATTTTTCAAAGTATGATCATCTTCGTGTAGAAGCCTATACAGATGCTGACTGGGCTGGGTCAGTAACTGATAGGAGATCAACTTCAGGGTATTGCACATTTGTTGGCGGCAACCTAGTTACTTGGAGGAGTAAGAAACAGAATGTGGTTACCAGGTCAAGTGCAGAAGCTGAGTTTAGAGCTATGGCACAAGGTGTGTGTGAACTTTTATGGATCAAGTTATTGTTGAGTGATCTAGGTATTGATCAGACGGACTCCATGCGGTTATACTGTGATAATAAGGCCGCCATCAACATCGCTCACAATCCAGTTCAACATGACAGGACAAAACATGTTGAGATTGATCGCCACTTCATTAAGGAGAAACTCACTAGTGGTACCATTTGTCCTTTTGTCCAGTCTGGTGAACAACTTGCTGACATTCTCACCAAGGGGGTTGGGAATAAACCATTTCATGCCATATTAGGCAAGCTGGGCATGAGAGATATCTTCGCACCAGCTTGAGGGGGAGTGTTAGCATATTATATTAGCCGAAAGTGTTAGCATATTATATTAGCCGAAAGTTACACTAGGGTCTGTAATCATTTTATGTCCTCAGGGATCATCTTGTAATTGTATTTCTTGTAAATCCTAATCTTCATTTATAAATAGGGGGTGATATTCTATGTAGAAATTTAATGTATAAAGAGAAATAGAGAATTGTATTATTGATTGATACAATGTTATTTTTGTTACAATGATTCATGATTCCTATATATAGAAGAGGGTGAGTGTGTAGTAGGTAAGGAGTAGGTGAAGTGGAGGTGTTAGTGGTGTAGTGGGTTAGGTTTAGTGGAGTAGGTGAGGTGGTAGTGGTGTAGTGGGTTAGGTTTAGTGGAGTAGGTTTAAGTGGGTGAGTGGAGTAGGTTTAAGTTTTAACAGCCCCCCGCAAACTCAAGGGGGATAGGAACTAACCAACTTGAGTTTGGAGAGAGTTACAAAACAAGAAAATACATAAAAATAAAAAAAGGATAGGAGACACTGTATGGTCGTGTCAGACCGTTGGTGAAGACACTGAAAGGTGGTGCCATAACGTGGTAGAGGACACTGTATGGGGGTGTCATAACGTGGTAGAGGACACTGTATGGTGGTGTCATAACGGTGTAGAGGACACTGGATGACGGGGTCAGACCGATGTAGAAGACAGTTTATGGGGTCATGTCGGACCGTTGTAGAAGACAGTTTATGGGGTCATGTCGGACCGTTGTAGCAGACAATGTTGTGACAGTTGTTGTGACAGTTTACGGAGTCTTGCTGGACCCTTGTAGAAACTAACCGGAATCAATGTCGGGACAGTTTACAGAGTCTTGTCGGACCCATGAAGGAGCTAACCGGAATCAATGTCGGGACAGTTTACAGAGTCTTGTCGGACCCTTGTAGAAACTAACCGGAATCCATGTCGGGACAGTTTACAGAGTCTTGTCGGACCCATGAAGGAGCTAACCGGAATCAATGTCGGGACAGTTTACTGAGTCTTGTCGGACCCTTGAAGGAGCTAACCGGAATAAATGTCGGGACAGTTTACAGAGTCTTGTCGGACCCTTGTAAAAGTCGCACCCTCAAAAGGTGTGCCTAATTTTTTCAAAAGGAGTGCCATTAAAAGGCGTGCCATCAAAAGGCGCGCCCACTTTATCAAAAGACGTGCCCGACAGAAAGCGTCGAGCCATCAAAAGGCGCGCCAGACACGCGGTGATGCACGTGATCGACAGTGCGCGTGTCGGCCGCTTCGTCAGTGTCGATATAAACCAATGCGGAGGCTGTGGAAACCAGTCTGAAACTCTCTGAACATTGTCATTCGGAAACACTCGGTAAAGACTTTGTATCCAACCCTTCTCTAAAACACTCAGCAACCCAAAAACATGGCTTCTTCTTCCCGTTCAGCTACCCAGAACATAGCCTCTTCTTCCCGTGGTCTGCTCACCCTCTTTCCTGACCTCAACGAGTCAACAAGAGAGATAACTGGTGCGGTGGCACTGGAACCTCAACCAAGCGCCCCGGAGTTTGCTCCGTTGAACTTTCCTATGCGGTCTGTGGAGCAAAGAATGGCAGTGCAGTCGGATGTGGAGGCCAATCAGTATACCTTGAAGTCATGTGTGGAAACCATGACTGCGGTTACAAATTTGTCGAACCGGCTGCAGAGTAGGACAAATGAGGTGCAGCAATTAAACGCCCAACCGGCTCTGCTCCAGCGCATGTATAAGGATGCGCGAGCAGAGATAAGTGTGCTAAAGGCGGAAAACAAGGAGCTGAAGCGGAAGGCCACCGTGATGTTCCGATTTGGAGGTCCGCCATATGCTGCAGTGGAGGAGCAGAGAGTAGTGATCGTGCCCAGTGGAGTGGGAAACACGGAGGCAACCCCGGCAAGAGCCGCCCAGGACGGAGGCAAGAAGAAAAGACCGGCGGAATAGGCGAAGAAGTAAGGGCAGTGGGTGGCCGTCTGCAGAAAAGGAAAACAAAGCTTTTGGTGTTTTTTTTTTTTTTTTTTTTTTTTTTTTTGCTTGTAAAATTGTGATCGGGGTTGATCCCTGAGAGGAATAAAATATGGTGTGCAAATCTTTATCACACGGATTTGTGAAAAACAGCAATGGTGTTTGGAATTTTTTTTTTTTTTTTTTTTTTTTTTTTTGTGTGTGAAAAGTAAGGGAATCAAATAACAAAAATATGATGATGGTGATGAAATGATAAGCATGGTGATGATGAATATATAATGATGAATAAAAATAATAAAGGATGGAGTGGGGAACAGGGCGAGAGCACCAATTAAGTTTTATAATAAAAAAATAAAGTTTAGGCGGTGGAGACAGATTGCTTAAGATATTATCCAGAAAAGTGATAGGAGATAGGAGGAGAGAGAGTGGGAACAAGCCCTAGAACACCCCCACTATTGCAGAAGAGTTGAATAGCTCAAATTCAAGAATGCCAGACTCGCACAAGCTGGGTAAAGAACAGGAAGATAAAGGGCCGTAGCTTCCCATAAACCTGATAGGGTGTGCAGATTTTTTGCAGTGGCTGAATGCACGTTCAAGCGCTACATACTGGCGCGGTGCAAGGTCTTGTTGAAAGTTTCCAGTACCAAGCTCCATCAACTGAGGAGCCCGTACAAGTAGCCTCTGTACTTGTTTCAAGTTGACATTCTTATTGACCTTCAAAACACTTAATGACTTGCACCTAGTAACAAGTCTCTCAAGGGCATCAAAACTGACATCACTGTGCAGGCTGGAGAAGTTCAGTACTTCTAATAGGTGAAGGAGAGAGATCTGCCATGGAAGAAGCTATATGTATTGATAGAGATGACAGCGGAATAGGTTGAGGTCCGGCGGGCGGCTAAGGTGAGGTTGCCGCCCGCCGGTGAAGCGAAAATACTAGGTTCTAAACCTGCTCTGATACCATGTAGAAATTTAATGTATAAAGAGAAATAGAGAATTGTATTATTGATTGATACAATGTTATTTTTGTTACAATGATTCATGATTCCTATATATAGAAGAGGGTGAGTGTGTAGTAGGTAAGGAGTAGGTGAAGTGGAGGTGTTAGTGGTGTAGTGGGTTAGGTTTAGTGGAGTAGGTGAGGTGGTAGTGGTGTAGTGGGTTAGGTTTAGTGGAGTAGGTTTAAGTGGGTGAGTGGAGTAGGTTTAAGTTTTAACATTCTATCATACCCTAAGCTGGTTACCCAAGCTTCAGAAACAAGGTACTAGAAAACGACATCACCACAATAGCTATCCCGTTACAAAAGCATATTCTTTTCTACCATCAAATATTTTCTAGTACCAAATAAATAGCAAAAGTGGCCCGTCAGTAAGGACGAAGATTCCCCATTCAAAATAATTCAAAAGCATAATCATTTTCCTGCCTTTGCTTTATGTCACTCATTTTGAAAATATCTTTACTTTACAACCACGCAAACCACCACAAATGTGACACGTGTATAGCATTATCCGACAAAGGAATAAAAAATACTCACACTAATCACACCTGGGCCCGAGTGGGACTTCCTTTTAACCCCATCCATACATGTGTTCACAAGTACATGAATGGACGGCCCAGATCAGTGCGGCAACAACTCACACCATTCACACCAGATTTTTAACTAATAGGGAGCCCTTGTACGGCTGGTGTGAGTTTATTGTTTACCACTACAAAATGTCTCTTTCCGTTTCTATGCCAAGAAGATTTTCCTCACCTACCCACAATGTCCTTGCCCAAAAGAAAAACTCTTAGAACTCCTTCAATCCCTTCTCTAACTAGCCTGTCAGCTATACTAATACTTGTCACTAGGGAGTTCCACGAAGATGGAAACCCTCACCTTCATGCCATGGTTTAATGCACAAAGAAGATCCAAGCCTCAAACCAGAGATTTTTCGATCTCACTGGAACTAACGGGAGAATCTATCATCCAAATACAGAAAGGCGGCGATTTCATAGAATGGGGAGAATTTTCATCTAAGGGAAAAAGTCCCTCGAAGAACAGAGACGAACTCTGGCGGAAAATAATTGCGGAAGCAGAAACGGAGGAACAATTCTTTGCACTCTGCAAAGAAAGATGTCCTACCAATTATGTAACAAAATACCCCTCATTAAAAACATTTTCGATGGATCATTACAAATGAGAATGGCTGCTATATATTGGCCTCTTTAATTCATTTCCATTTTTAAATGAAGTAAAAAATTGGGTAGAAAACAATATTTTGTTTGTAAGTTCAAATTTTATAAAATACGACCTATGTCAAAATTGTTGTTTCTGCGTTTACAGTGAAGACGACAACATTAGATTAGGGATACGCAATAATAATATACATGATTTACATACTGACAAAGAACTCTCCTCGTCCTTTGATAACAGGATCCTGAATAGCGACCCATCCGCTCAATATCCCCTTTCAAGAACAAGAAAAACTGCCTGGGTCAGAAATCTCGGACGACACAACTACTTCTCCGGTAGAATAAGTTTCAAGGACTATGATCAAGACATCGTCTACAACGTCATAGACGACATCAAATACACAACAGTCCCAACTGAACTAATGAAAAATTTAGTAGGTTGCCAGAGAGACTTCCATGTATTTGTTAAATTCCAACCAGATCTCACTATTAGAGGAGAAATTTCTTGTATTATATTAACTACTGGGGACAGTTGTTGGTTTAGATGCAATGTTCCCAAAAATGAGGGATAGTTTGATGTAAATGTAACCACTATTATGATTAATGAAAAATTTTATTAATTTTATTTATGTAACCACTCAAACTTTTATTTACTTATTACATTTTCTTTATCATCAAGAACAACATCGTCATTCTTCTTTACACTCATGATTTCATTTCATAAAACATCAGAAAATTCTGGACCGTCCATAACAACAGACCATCTCTTATCAACTTCTTCTATTCTAGCAGCACCAACCTCCGAAATCGACGGACCAGGATTGACATCACTAGCACCATCATTAGCTTTGCGTACATCAATCTCGGATAAGTTGAGACGACCTCTACGTTCATCAATAACTAAACCGCTTTCCCCAAAACCTCCTAACAGCAAATCTCTCCGCCCCCATCAGAAAATGCTAACCATCAAATTTTATTTTGATGCAAGTTTTAATTGAGCTGATGAATACTTTTTAATTAGAAGTATAATTTAAAGACAATGTGAATACATATAATTAGTACACACGATTGCATCGTATGTTAGTAATTGAATTGTGCTAAAAGAATAACATATGCATTGTTGAAGCATATATTTCAAAACACGACATTTTTGACACTTTGGTGTGCTAAAATATAATTTTTTTGTTTTTTTTTTAATAACTGGGTGTCCGTGCCAGCTTACACGCCTGCACATTGACTAATCCCGAGACTTACGTAAAGCGCCCCCTCCATGTGGATTGAGCAAATT
Organism: Camellia sinensis; assembly: GCF_055761805.1. Classification (NCBI taxonomy): domain Eukaryota; kingdom Viridiplantae; phylum Streptophyta; class Magnoliopsida; order Ericales; family Theaceae; genus Camellia; species Camellia sinensis. Next base: position 19,808,244 of record NC_138964.1, on the reverse strand, counting down.
TCGGGCAGAGCCGGCAGGCGTGGCCCCAAGGAGTTGATAGCACCTAGTGGGAGTTGAACTTGAGACATGGAGAGAGCACAGCCCCAAGCTGCACCCACCATGCCAACTCCTTGGGGTTGTGCTAAAATATGATATTGGCACAATTAAATAGTACGACCTGCTGGAGATGGTCTAACATCTCAAGTTTGTAATAACTTGCCATATATTGACAACTACTAAATTGGTTTTGCTGTCTTAGTGCATATTTGACCTTTTTAGATATATGCTTTCAATTGCTAATGCAATGAACATTTCATGTAGTTTGTGTACATCTTTTATGAATGCCTATGGTACTTGTCAAGCAACAAGGGATGGAAATAAAGAGCAAGCTAGTTTAGATGGGATGTTTTAAGATATTGTGTCTTTCAAAAAAATTGCAGGTACACGGGAAGAGGGTTTTTTTTGGATCCTCCAACTGTCTTTATGCAAAATGGTGTTTGGAAACTCTCTCTTCCTGAAAGGATGAATCCTGAAAAAGTGAAAGTAGAAGATACATGTAAGTAAAGCATGTTTCGATATCTTCTCTTCTGATTTTCTCACTGTTACATGGTGATCATTAGATGATAGGTGTTGACATTTGTAACAGCCTTCAGCTTGCGCGATGAAATATTCTACAACAGCAGGGATGGGTCAAGTCTGGCTGGTAGTTATTCATCTTATATAACTCGAGAGTTATCACTACATTCAGGATTAAGAGGTTTTACACATATTGGATCATTGATTATAGAACCAGGTAATATAGTATAACATATTGATTTATGGTTAGTTTCATTCAATTCTTTATGAAGTTGGAATTAGTGTCTACTATATAAACTTCATTTTCGTGAGAGCAGTTAATTAACTATAATTTTGTCATTAACTTAGATTTTCTTTCCTTTGGGTCAACCTTCCTTTTCTAGGGCACATTCCACTTCATGTTCTTGTTCCATCCAATTTCTAAATATGAATTGAATGATGAGACCTCACATTTGACTTCATCCTTCTTATTTGTTATCCTATCCATACTGAATCCTCACATGGTAGTGACACACATGTAGGAGGATTGGGGGTTTCAACAGTCATGTTATGTTGTTGATAGATTTAAGTAATTAACTTCTTAAAGTGATGCATGGGCAAAGGAAGAAAGGGGAATTTTTGTTGAACATTGAGGCCAAATTATTGAAGATTATTTTCGCTGGACACACATTGTTCTAACTTTGCTTGAATTGGAACAATTTGATTTATTTATTTATTTATAACAGGTCATATTTTGGTAATTTTGTAGACCATGAGCTAAGTGGCCTAGAGTGGTGTCCATGTTAGACACCAACACTTATTCAGCAGTTTGGGATATATGATAAACACTTCTTGGATTCAAAACTAAATTCCGCAATTTTGTAAACTCGATTGACATTTCTCATATTCTTGGTTGACCCTTAATGGTATTAGTGCACATTTGCTTGACACTCGGGAAAAAGGTAAGAAAGAAAATTTGATAGCGGGCATAAGGTCACCAGGTTGAGTATGGTTTTATCAATATTTGAAAAACATTGTAAATTGAAAAATATAATACGAGATGTGATCGAGCTCAGTGGTAAGTAACTTAGGATAATGTTGCCTATTGAAGATATGTAAATCCCGTGACTGCAGGCATAAAGGTCACCACATTGAGTATGGTTTTATCAATATTTGAAAAAGATTATAAATTGAAAAATATAATAGGAGATGTGATCTAGCTCAGTGGTAAGTAACATAGAATGATGTTGCCTATTGAAGATATGTAAATCCCGTGATTTATGGTTGCATAATTTATGGTTTGATTTTATTTCAATCATTAGAATTATGGATATTATTTAATCTCTAATTTTGTGGGATATGATTGTAATTCACCCTATACATAAGGGTGTTATTGATATGTTGTTTGCGTGTGGACATAGGCAATGATTGGCCGAACCACGTTATTACCTTTCTGTTCTTGTTCTTCAATACTGTCTTTCTTTATGCAAATTTAACATTGCACAATTTGGTTTTGTTGTTAGTTCAGATTAGGGAAATCTTTTAGATTTTGGGGTTCTAGACGGTAATCAGGTTTATAGGTTGGAGAGGGGGGCGGGGGGTTGGAAAGAGTTGGAGTTGGCCTTATTCCCCAAGCAACAGGTTACTGGATTGTCAAAAGTTAGTTACTTAAATCTTTATAAACAGCTATTTTAAGGGTTATGGTGTTAAATTAAAAGGCCAAAATGTAAGGAAAAGAGTGAAGGTTGATTGAGGCTTGGTAGGATTTTGGTAATGAAATAGGCTGTTTGCTACTATGAAGGATGGTTTAAGCTAAGTGAACATGCCCTCAACTTCTCTTCAGCTAGTAGATACAACCATTTGACATGTATGAGCTCCCAGACCTTTTCTATTACTAGTAGATAGACTCTAAATTAAGGATGTAATCATGTAAGAAACTGACTGAGCAGTAAAGACTTAAAAAATATCACATAATTACCAATAATGATTTAAAACTACCCTTGGCTCTTAAAACTTAATAAACTTGAACTGTATCGGCAACACAAAAAATAACTCAAATTAAACTGAAAGCTTGATTGGATATGGTCCAACTCCAAACCATCTCTATATGGAATTCCTAATTTCCTTGTATCTTCTTATCACATTCCACATTAAAGATAGTGGTACTACTATACATAATATAGTTATGTGTGTAATAGTTGTCTAGATTTGTCTTCCACATTATGCAATTGTTTCTGTGCAAATTTAGGCAATTAAGTTGTGTAGGTAAGTGAGATTAGAGGTGGTCGGTTGTTGGCCTTTGGGAAGATGGCGGGTACTTCAATGGCCTAAGATCATTAGAGGTGGAGAGGAGAAGACCAAGGGAGGTTTAAAGATAGAGAGGTTGGCAATGACAGACCTTGAACACTTGTGTATGATTGTGTTAGTGTCTTAGTGTAGGTGTTTTTGTTTGTCGTATACATGATATGTTATATAAGTCCTTGGAACATTAGAGCCCAAGTAACCTATTAGAATGGTGGCTGGCTCTTCCCAATTCCACATCAGCCCTACTGCCATCTGTGGTTCAAGTTGGCAGGAATGAGGGCAACATATCATGTATACAATAGCGGTGTGAGTGTAAGGTCCATATCACCCTTCTCCAAGCCTGGTGTTAGATAGGTGGCTGGCTCTTCCCAATTCTAATGGAGGCTCAACCCTACTACCATCTGTGGTTCAGGTTGGCAGGTATGAGGGCAACATATCATGTTTGGGAGGGGGTGTGGTGGTTTGGGATATTCAGTTGCGCCAGCCGTTACATGATTGAGAGGTGGCTCAGATGTTGGAGTTGTGAGGTTTTTGTATGGTTTGGATCTTTCTGGGGTGGGGTCTGATGCTATGGTGTGGAATGGGGTGGGGGCCAAAGGAAAGTTCACAGTTGCTTCGTTTTATGGGGGTTTGGTGGGGGATTGTGGTTGGTTGTTTCCTTGGAAGAGTGTTTGGGTGCCGAGTGTCCCGTCTAAGGCGGTTTTCTTTATGTGGACATCGGCTTTGGGGAGGAATCTTATGTTGGATAATCTGATTAGGCGTGGGCATGTCTTGGTGAATCGATGTTGTATGTGTAGTGCTAATGCGGAGTTGGTGGATCATTTGTTTTTGCATTGTCCAGTGGCTTTGCGGCTGTGGGATCTTATTTTCTCACTCTTTGGGATTGTTTGGGTTCAGCCTCAAGGGGTGTTGTCTATGCTGTGGGCTTGGCGAGGTGCTCGGATTGGTCGTCAAAGGTGGTGGGTGTGGTTGTTGGTGCCATCTTGCTTGATGTGGCTTGTTTGGTTGGAGCAAAATAGCCGAACCTTTCAAGAAGTTCATCATGGTGTTCCTTGGTTAGAGTCTCGGCTTATTGGTGCTTTGTATGGTTGGTTGGAGCATTCAGTTGATCCGGATTTGTTTGTTTTTTTAGATTTTCTAGATGCCATAATTGGGTAGTGCTTGTTTTTAGGGTTTCCTTTGTGGGGTGCTATGTTGTATTCTTTGCATCATTTTGATGCATTTACTAATAAATCCTTTATTTATCAAAAAAAAAAAAAAAAAAAAACATATCATGTATACAACATAGGCATGAGTGTAAGCTCCATATCACCTCTTCTCCAAGCCTGGTCAAGGTGGATCTATCTTAGCAGGAAGACAGCCAAGCATGACTGTGGTTCAGGTTGGCAGGTATGAGGGCAAGATATCATGTATACAACATAGGCATGAGTGGTGTTTAGATTATTAGGGCTCTGGTTAGACGTGTTTTTGGGCCACTTCCTTACGGAATTAATTGAGTTTATTTAGTTTTCAACCCTTTTAGCTATGATTTTAGATAAGCAAGCTTTGTAGAGACAACTAAAGAAATTTGATTGATAATTATTTTTTTTCTCTTTTAGTGATGAGATCCCACTATTGTTTTTATTTTTTAATTTTTATATTTTTTCAATGATTCCAAAGACTCATTAAAATTCTGAAGTTTTTTGTTTGATAAGCAAAAATTTTATTACCAAAATTGCCTTGAAAGTGTGAACCCTATACACTCAAAAGGTCTTCAATGCCTTCAATTTCATCCTACCCTTATTTTACCCTACACTACCATTGAAAAGCCTACCCTTATTTTACCTCAAAATTCTAGCCCTATAATTATATTTTCGCGTTAAAAATATAGCACTATTTTCCTTCTAATTCTATTCTAAAACAGGCTTTAAAGCTTGGTGTGTCTAACCATTATTCCATTTTCAAAACTTGACTATTTTACCACCCTCTTTTTCTTCAATTATAACAGCCAAACCAAAGCATATTTTGATTAGCTCCCTCAATAAAACTACTTATGTTGCTGATCCGAGAAAAAAAATAGCTTCACTTTAGGAGGATCCATGTTGATTGGTATTATGTGGTTCAGATAGAAAGGCTTGCTTTATGAGAGTAAAAATGAAGGGAGCAGTTCAATTATCATGGAACCTATCGAGGACCAGCTTCACAAGAGAAACTATGGTATATATTCCTACGTATATTAGGTATTGATTTCCTAGATATATTAGGTATTACCATAGTTAGGTCTCTTATAGGATACTCTTTTTCATAGTTAGATTTCTAGTAAGATACTCTTTCTCAACCTATATATACAGGCCTTCTATTGTATAGGATAATATTATTCAATACAATTCATTCAATACAATACATATTATTTTTCTCTCTCCACTATTCTAACAACTATTAGTGTGTATAAAGGTTTATGTGTTATTGTATGATTTGAAAATTTTGCTGAAAAACAGCAACTTGGCTCCTCCAAAATTTACAATGAAAATAGAGATAGTAGCTGATAATGTTCTCGATAGAGTTATTCTAAATCTAAACATTTGAAACTCCAAATATTTTAGCCAAATATCTATCCTTTGTGTGGTATATGATTCTTAATTCTTGGATGTGGCCAATGAGGCAGAATACAAAGATAGGAATCATCACAGGGAAGGATTAATTTTTGAGGCTGATTATACCCCATTTTCTTATCACGTGCTGTAAGAAATAATGTATAGAGAAAGAGAGAGAATAAATTGTATGTATTATTATTGATTGATGTCTTGATTGATAGATTACAAGATTCATTAATTACAATTCCTATACAATCTATATATAGAAGAAAATGTGGTAGTAGGTGTAGTGGAGGTGATAGTGGGTTAGGTGAAGTGGAGTGTGTAGTGGAGTAGAGGTAGGTGAAGTGGAGTGTGTAGTGGAGTAGGTGAAGGTAATGTGGTAGTAGGTGTAGTGGAGGTGATAGTGGGTTAGGTGAAGTGGAGTGTGTAGTGGAGTAGAGGTAGGTGAAGTGGAGTGTGTAGTGGAGTAGGTGAAGGTAAAGATGGGAAATTCTAACAGCCCCCCGCAAACTCAAGGAGGAGAGAAACTAACCAACTTGAGTTTGGAGAGAGTAACAAAACAAGAAAATACATAAAAATAAAAAAGGATAGGTGACACTGTATGGTCGTGTCAGACCATTGGTGAAGACACTGGATGGAGGTGTCATAACGTTGTAGAGGACACTGTATGGGGGTGTCATAACGTTGTAGAGGACACTGTATGGTGGTGTCATAACGATGTAGAAGACAGTTTATGGGGTCATGTCGGACCGTTGTAGAAGACAATGTTGTGACAGTTTACGGAGTCTTGCTGGACCCTTGTAGAAACTAACCGGAATCAATGTTGGGACAGTTTACAGAGTCTTGCCGGACCCATAAAGGAGCTAACCGGAATCAATGTCGGGACAGTTTACAGAGTCTTGTCGGACCCATAAAGGAGCTAACCGGAATCAATGTCGGGACAGTTTACAGAGTCTTGTCGGACACTTGTAAAAACTAACCGGAATCAATGTCGGGACAGTTTACAGAGTCTTGTCGGACTCTTAAAAAGTTGCACCCTCAAAAGGTGTGCCCAATTTTGTCAAAAGGCGTGCCATCAAAAGGCGTGCCCAATTCATCAAAAAGCGTGCCATCAAAAGGCGTGCCATCAAAAGGCGTGTCCACTTTGTCAAAAGATGTGCCATGAAAAGGCGTGCCAGTTTGTCGGGCGTCAAGAGGCGCGCGATGCGCGTGGCTGCCTCGGCTATTTAACCAAGACGAAGGCAGAGGCTGAGGCAGAGAAAAACTGAGAGAAACCTCTGAAAAATCCTTCGTGTTGCTGAGAAAGATAGTTCCGTTTGCGGGGAGAGATAGTCTGTAATACTCTGTTGCCCAGAAAATAGTCTGTAACACTTGGTTGCCCAGAAAATGGCTTCGTCTTCCCGCGGTCTGCTCACCCTCTTTCCCGACCTCAACGAGTCAACAAGAGAGATTACTGGAGCGGTGGCACTGGAACCTCAACCAAGTGCCCCGGAGTTTGCTCCGTTGAACTTTCCGATGCGGTCTGTGGAGCAAAGAATGGCAGTGCTGTCGGATGTGGAGGCCAATCAGTATACGTTGAAGGCATGTGTGGAAAGCATGACGGCGGTCACAAACTTGTCGAACCGGCTGCAGAGTAGGGCAAATGAGGTGCAGCAGTTAAACTCCCAGCTGGCTCTGCTCCAACGCATGTATAAGGATGCGCGAGCAGAGATAAGCGTGCTAAGGGCAGAAAACAAGGAGCTGAAGCGGAAGGCCACCGTGATGTTCCGATTTGGAGGTCCACCATATGCTGCAGTGGAGGAGCAGGGAGGAGGCAACTTGCTTGGTGGTCGAGGAAGCACGGAGGCAACACCGTCAAGGACCGCCCAGGACGGAGGCAAGAAGAAAAGACCGGCGGAATAGGCGAGAAGAAAAATCCCACTGTTCCGATTTGTGTTGGTTGTGTTTTGTTTTGTTTTGTGTTTTTTTTTTTTTATTTTTTTTTTTTTATTTTTTTTTTTTTATGGTGTAAAATGCTGATCGGGGTTGATCCCCGGCATGAAGAAATAACAAGTTTGTAAAATGTTGTTTTTTTTTTTTTTTTTTTTTTTTTGTTTTGGGAGTGTTTTGTTGAAAAAATAAAAATAAAATGAAAGAAAACAAGGGAGAAAGAAAATAGATAAAAAATATTTATAGATGGATTATATGAAAAACATCAGTGCGATTGTTTCAAAATAAAGTGGGGTATTTAAAAAAGAGGAAAAGTGACTTGGAAAAAATAAATAAAAATAAGTGATTTTTGAAATCAAATGGAGGAGAGAGAGGGACAAACCCATGTGATAAAGTGGAGAGAGAGTCGGTGAGTGGGGTGCAAAAGGTGAAGGAGAAATGATGGATTGAAAATGGTTTGGGTCAAAAGTGGACACTGTTAGTGGGGAACATGAGTGCATTGATTATTTGATATAATAATAATAATAATAAAAATAAAAAGTTAGAACAGTTGGAGAGAATGAGTGGAGTATGGTAAGGGTTTCATCCAAAGCCAAAATTCCTGCAGCGAATCACTTCGCAAATCCTAGCATGAGCTTTTTCTCTTTCCAGGCTTATTCATGAATTTCCTGGTGATTTCAAGAGCCTCTGGTGGCATTGTGGCAGAGAACACCCCAACCTGGATTTTGGGTGACAGCAACTGAGAACACCCCAACCTGGATTTTGGGTGGCAGCAACTGGAAAATATCATAGATCTGATTTTTAAAAACCTCGTGACATCATTTCATCAGCTTCATCCAAGACAAACATTTTGATGTAAACAGGGCGAAGTGATTGTCTCCGCAACATGTCAAACACACGACCAGGAGTACCAACAACAACATGAACCCCACTGGAGAGAATGCGCTGATCTTCGCGCACACTAGTCCCTCCAACACAAGCATGAACCTTCACACTTTGCTGGGCAAGTTCAAGAGTGGGTGGAAGAACCAAAGCTTGGCACTCAACCAAGCTATAATCTAGCTGCTGCAGAATTCCAGAGCAGAATGTTGCAATGTTTCCAGTTCCAGACTGTCTCGTCATATGAGGTGAAGAATTCTTCTCCATCAGCCTCACACATGACTACAGTTGCACAAATCTTTGTTGATTTTATCAGCGGAATAGGTTGAGGTCCGGCGGGCGGCTAAGGTGAGGTTGCCACCCGCCGGAGAAGCGAAAATACTAGGTTTTAAACCAGCTCTGATACCATGTAAGAAATAATGTATAGAGAAAGAGAGAGAATAAATTGTATGTATTATTATTGATTGATGTCTTGATTGATAGATTACAAGATTCATTAATTACAATTCCTATACAATCTATATATAGAAGAAAATGTGGTAGTAGGTGTAGTGGAGGTGATAGTGGGTTAGGTGAAGTGGAGTGTGTAGTGGAGTAGAGGTAGGTGAGGTGGAGTGTGTAGTGGAGTAGGTGAAGGTAATGTGGTAGTAGGTGTAGTGGAGGTGATAGTGGGTTAGGTGAAGTGGAGTGTGTAGTGGAGTAGAGGTAGGTGAAGTGGAGTGTGTAGTGGAGTAGGTGAAGGTAAAGATGGGAAATTCTAACACGTGCATTGAATGGACAAAAATCATGCCACATTATTATCTGGCTTTTTAAAAAAAAAAAATTATTTAATTTTTTATTTTTTTTAAGTTACAAGTACCTGGAAATGAGTTAGTATAGTTCGGAACATCTTGCAGTTATACAAGGTTCAGGTGGAATGTTGATGGTTGATCCGCTTTTCCAACGTGTACTTGTTAAAGAATGCCAGAGTCGGAAGATTCCAGTTATCTTTGATGAGGTTTTTACTGGTTTCTGGCGTTTGGGAGTGGAGGTTAGTTGCAACTGTAATTTTAATTTTATTTCCCCCTTCATCCCCCTGCGTACTTATCCGATAAAGTTTCTCTTTCTTTCCAGTCTGCTGCAGAACTACTTTGCTGTCAACCAGATATAGCCTGCTTTGCAAAACTGATGACTGGTGGAATTGTGCCATTGGCTGCCACATTGGCAACAGATGCTGTTTTTGATGCATTTGTTGAGGATTCCAAGGTAATTCTCTTATGCTTAATTTATACATTTAAGTGATGACTGAAAGGTAATTTGCCCTTGGTAGCCATATTGATTGCTGATAAGATGTTGTACAGTGGATCTCATTTGACTTAACTAAAGAAAGATTTAGTGTCATTGTTTGAGAGAACAACTTGAACATTGATAGGGGTTGATCGTTGCAAAATCAATCTTTCCATACAACGTAAAGCGAGTATAGTTAGCAAGCACAAGTTCACACCCACAGGGACTATTGGATTATTTTGTTATTTTAATAATCAATATCTAAATTAATTTGAACTGATTCCAATTTGATTGAGAAAGATTTAATGAGAATTGAATTTAAAACCCTAAATTAAAAAGCACTATTAAGTTTAGGTAATGAGATAGAGAGAGTACTTTGGGTATCTAGTCCAACCACTTGACGTGCAACTGGGTTTTGCACTTGGATTTTATGAAAGTGAGTATTTGAAATGAACAACTCCACAACTACAAGTTTGGACTTGTTAACAAGAAATTTGAGGTATTCAATCCACTGGCATCTACTATCTTTAACCAGCACGAGTTGTCCACATTAAACTAGGGTTTGTGGCACAACTCGTCTAGTCCAAGCACAATGGTGTCTCCTATACACAAGCATAGAAAATTGTTGTAAAACACACATTCTCAATCACAGAAATGTAATGCACTAGATAGATAAAGAAATGAAAGATTGATAATCCAATTGTTTTACAAATGGTTTCAAAATACAATACAATCATAAAAAAACCTTCAGATGCAACCCGATTACTAGGGTTTCATCGATGAAACCCTAAAGGATGAGAGAACCGCAATTGAAGAGAGAACCGCCATGGAAGAGCTTGTGGATTTTATACGTTTCTTAGGATAGAATGAATATTTTTATTAAGTTATTACCATACAATATATTTCTCTCTGGTCTTTGAAGCTGCCACATTGTTGCCAATGAATTGCATCATCTGATTTAGATTTACAAGCTAATCTATTTCACCTGATGAGGAGGTTGTAAGGTTTTGTAATTTGGTAGTCCTTGTTTGGAACTAAATTAGTTTTTAATTAGTTTAGGAAACCTTAGTTTAGTTGGCAATAGGAATCCTAGTATAGTTACAATGCTTCTATATAAGAGAGCCCATTGTAAATTTGTAATACAACGAGACAAGTAGTTGATTAATAAAGATTTTATGCAAATTTTTGTTGCTTTCAATGGTTAGACTCCTAGATGTCTTTAGAGAGGTTCTAGGCTCTATTCTCTTTGTTTTTCTTGTTTTTCGATTTTTCTTGGTTTTAGTTTTAATTCCCAGCTCTATTTTGCATCCTTACTTCTCTACTTCTCCCTAGTTGCATCCTTAAATCTAAATTCCAACCCTTATTTGCCTCATCTTTTATACCCTTTAATTCTTGAATTTCCACACTATCCACAACTTCCAACTAGCATTAACCTTCTGTTCCATGTCAAAATCCAACCTGAACTTCTCCAAAATTCAAGCCTTTAACTTTGCCTTCCCAATTGAGAATTCTAATTTAGAAACCCTATCCAGGATTATTAACAAATAAGGAGTGTGCGTTTTGGGCCAGGAGAATCGATGCCCCCTATTGTGTGCCCCATCATCATTGGATTAAAAAAGGAAAGGAAAGATAGATTTGCAACTTGGACTTTGATATACCTTGTCTTGCATGTTTATGTGCATGTTTGATATTTAGCATTTTTTAGATGTTTAATTAAAATGGTTATGTTATATTCTTTGTTCAGCTCAAGGCTCTGTTGCATGGACACTCGTATACTGCGCATGCTATGGGGTGTACAGCAGCAGCTAAATCCATAAAATGGTTTAAGGACACTCAAACAAATTTCAATTTAATTTCTGAAGGAAGGTTGTTGAAGGAGGTAAGCGGAAATGAGATTTTTAATTTGTTCTTCTATTTTCTAGTACCTGTCTTGTTTTTGCCTTGCATTTCTACCCACTTGTATCATTGTAGAGGAACTTTCAATCCATGTAGTCCCCCTTATCACTTAAAAAATATTGCTGCTAGAAGCTAATAGCCTTCTCATTTTTTTTATTTTTTTTGTTTCCTTTAGAGTTGACAGACCGAAGTGAGATTGAGGGAGAGGCATTGCTGCATAAAACCCAATTCATTCTCCCTTTTTTTTCTTTTTTTTTTTTTCTAATTTTGGTTGCTTGGAAGTTGGGATATTTGTTATTGTTGTTGGCTTAGTTGAGCTTGGCTTGTTGATTGGAATTGTTGCTTATTGTTCTATTCCTTATTATACTAGATTTGGTTGGGAGGGTATTCCCCCACAACAAGGGTGTGTGTACTGCCTGAGTTAATAGTGTAGTATTTCTGCTTTGCTGCTGACAGCCTAGGACTTGCTAGTCTCTCAAAAACAGCACTGTGAGTTGCATCATAATAAATGGTCATAAAGGATCTTGATCACGAGTGAAATGAATATGTATGTTTATTATGTTTTGTTGCAACATATCACTGCATTGGTTAGCCACCACAGGTCACAAGTTGAATTGTCGAATACCTTGCAACATAAAAATTGTCCATCTTTGAAACATTTAGGGATCATTCTCTGATTATGTCACTCATGATTTCTGCAAATCTGTCATTTGATTTTGAATGTTTGCAGTTATGGGATATGGGTCTAGTGCAGCTGATCTCATCGCATCGAACAGTCCATAGAGTGGTTGTATTGGGAACACTATGTGCCCTAGAACTTCGAGCGGAAGGCTCTAACATTGGGTATTATCTCGTAACTTCTACTTTGTGACATTTTCAAATATTATGTTCTAGGAAATATTCTCATGGGTTACTGGTTGACACTCTAGCTTCCAGCGATTTTGACAAATTTTTGTGGAGGGTCTATTGTAAAAATTGTTAACATGAAAGACATGTTCTTCCAGCGATTGTAAAAATTCCAGCGATTTTTACAAATTTTTGAGGAGGGTCTATTGTAAAAATTGTGAACATGAAAGACAGGTTCTTCTTGGTTGTGTTACTATTGAATAATGTGTTTCGGAAATATTGGGATGGTTATAATCCTATGTTTCTCTGGCTATGAAAGTACAAATACTTCTAGAAGGGAGTCATATCTGTATTGTATCTGTATTGGATACTGATATGTATCGGATGCTTCCTAAAACATATCCGATACTTGAAATTAATTTTCTTTAATTTTGAGAAATATCAAATATAGGTCATGTATCAGAACTACTATGAAATTAATATTGTAATTATTCTTGCATAGTTGTAGTCTGTAGAGTATAATTATTAGTTTAAATAGAAAAATAGTTTTACAATACTTAGCTTACTTCTTAGAGAACAACAAAATATCATGATACTATAGTCCGATTCCAACAATGAATCAAAACTAGTAAACTTGCGTACAACATTTTAGCATATTACACTTTTAGGTGTGAAAAGTTAAAGGACAATGTAAACAATTTAAACTTGATATTAAAATGAAATTTTTATAGGACCTGCTAAAAACATAATAAAAAAGTGTTTGTTTGAGAGAGAAAAACTTAGAGAATGACAAGACAATCATCCCTTTTTATATTAATAATAGGTAACTTACAATGGAAGCCCTGGAAGCATAAATAAGGAAATAACATAACAAGGAAATAACAGCTAATAGAATAATCAATACACAATAACCAAAGATATTATTCTAACACTCCACCTTGAACTGGTGCGAAGATGTCTTTCATACCCAGCTTGCCAAGCACATCATGGAATGGTTTGCTTCCAATTCGCTGGGTGAGAATGTCTGCTAGTTGTTCACCAGACTTCACAAAAGGAGTACATATAGTGCCACAGGTGAGTTTCTCCGTAATGAAGTGGTGATCAATCTCCACATGTTTCGTTCGGTTATGCTGAATTGGATTGTGAGCTATGTTAATAGCAGCCTTATTGTCATAGTACAATCGCATGGAATCAGTATGACTAATTCCCAGATCACTTAGCAGCAACTTGATCCACAATAGTTTACATATATCTTGAGTCATGGCTCTATACTTGGCCTTTGCACTAGATCGGGCGATTACATTCTGTTTCTTACACTTCCAAGTAACCAAATTACCTCAACAAAGGTATAATGACCAGATGTGGACCTTCTATCAGCTACTGATTCTACCCAATCAACAACTGTATAAGCTCTCACCCAAAGATGAGCGACCCTTTCCTAGAGAAGATTTTAAGTATCTAAGGATGCGCATTACTGCAACCAAGTGTCTCACGAGGAGCATGCATGAACTGGCTAACCACACTAACTGCCATGACAATGTCAAAACGAGAATGAGATAAATAAATGAGCTTATCCACTAGTCTTAGATAACTCCTCCTATCAACAATAGCTCCCCCACTATCATTATTAAGTTTTTGATTTAGCTCTAGTGGTGTATCATAAGCTTTACTCCCAAGCATCCTGGTTTCTTTCAACAGGTCAAGAACATATTTTCTCTGACAGAAGAAAATTCCATCCTTGGACCAAGTAACTGTTAGCATATTATATTAGCCGAAAGTTTCACTAAGGTCTGTCTGTAATCATTTTGTGCCCTCAGGGATTATCTTGTAATTGACTCTCTTGTAAACCCTAATCTTCATTTTATAAATAGGGGGTGATATACTATCACACCCTTAAGCTGGTTACTCGAGCTTCATGGTATCAGAGCTGAACCTCTAGGGTTTCGGCTCACCCTCGTTGGTAGACCTTTACACCAACGACACTCTAGGGTTTGGAAGCTTACCTGGGTGGATCTTCACTCAGCCGTCAGCTCGTCTTCCTCGCCTTCCTCTGTCGTCTCCCTCACCTCGTCAGCTCGTCTTCCTCACCTCGTCGATCTCCTCAGCTCGTCTTCCTCGCCTTCCTCTGTCGTCTCCCTCACCTCGTCGATCTCCTCGCCTTCCTCTGTCGATCGTCGCTCGTCGTCATCGTCTTCAGCCTCTGTCACTGTGGTATGATCTCAGCCTTGGTATATATAAATATATATATATATATATATCCTGATATATATATATATAAATATAGCCTGTTATATATATTTATATATAAATACATCTATACATAAATAAATCAATATATAAAAAAAAAAAACAAAAACAAAAACAAAAAAAACAAAAAACAAAAAAACCAAAAAAAAAAAAAACAAACAAACAAACAAACAATACAAAAACAAAAAATAATAATAAAAAAAAAAAAAATGGTTTCTTAATTTTGTTATGCCTTTATAGTGGTCATTGTGCCTGTTATCTCACTACCACCTTCCGAATTTGTGATTTCCACTAGTTTTGTTGCGGGTTTGGTAGTATTGTATCCATGACAGATTCCACCAGTGTGTCCCCTTCTTCTCAAACACCAAAGAGTGAGAGTCCCATTCTACCTACTACCATGACTGAGAACCCCAACCCTAGTCTGAAAATCACCACCTCTCTATTTAATGGTCAGAACTACCTAGCATGGTCTCAAAGTTTGACTATGTTTTTGAAAAGCAGAGGGAAGATGGGGTATGTTGATGGCAGGATACAGGCACCTAGTACTACTGACTCAGGTTATGACCAATGGGAGATTACCAACTCTTTGATTATGAGTTGGCTTATCCATTCGATGGTTCCAGAACTTGGTGAGGGCTACTTGTCTATGGAGACTGCCCAGGACGTTTGGGAGGCTGTGGCTGTTACCTATTCCCGCAAAGGAAATTTTTCACAAGCATTTGAGTTGCGCCGATCTATTGAGAGCTCACTTCAGGGGGAGCAGACTGTTCTTCAGTACTTCACTTTCCTCACCAACGGTTGGAAACGCCTTGACCACCTGGAAGACTATAAGCCCGTTTGCCCTGCTGATTCTGTCGGGTACAAGAAGTTCATCGCACGGGAACGGGTCTTTAAATTTTTGGCCGGCCTAAATGTGGAGTATGATCCAGTTAGGGGTCGAGTTCTGAGTATGGACACTCTTCCTTCACTTCAGGAGGCATTTGCCTATGTCCAAAATGAGGAGAGTCGTCGGTCTGCTATGATGTCCCCTGTCTCTACTGACCGTTCCGCATTACTGTCTACTCCTCGAGATGGCCTCAGCCTGCCTCCGCCGTCTGCTGCTAAGGAGTCTGTATTCTGTGATTATTGCAAGAAGCCGCGGCATACTCGTGAGACGTGTTGGAAGCTTCATGGGACTCCATCTGGGGGTTGAGGTGATCGGTCTGGTTCTCGAGGAGGTCGGTCCGGCCAATCTCGAGGACGTGGTTCCTATTCCCTGGCTCATCAGTCTAGTGCCGTTGATACCCTTGAGTCTACTTCTACTTCTGTTACCCAAGCTTCTGATACTGAGCTGGAGGATGCTTTGCGCCAATTGTTGGACCGCCGATTTTCTACTGCTCTCAGTACCGCTTCCTCGTCCTTTGCCCGCTCAGGTAACTTAGCATCTTCTCCTTGTGCTTTCCTGGTTCATCCATCTTTGCCTTGGATTATTGATTTTGGTGCCTCAGATCATATGTCTGGCTTCTCTGATCTTTTCTCTGTCTATAAGCCCTCTTCAGGTCAGGACAAAGTTAGGATTGCCGATGGTACTGTTTCTTCCATTTCTGGAAAAGGTTTAGTCCAAGTCACTCCTACCATACATCTATCTTCTGTTCTCCATGTTCCCAAGTTTTCTGTTAATCTGTTATCCTTAAGTCGTCTTACCCAAGATTTGAATTGTAGTGTGACGTTTTTTTCTGATCATTGTCTTTTTCAGGACCTTGTCACGGGGAGGACGATTGGCAGTGGTAGTGCAGAAAATGGTCTCTACTCCCTAGATCAACCGGACAAACTGGCTTATTCTTCCACCACGTCTTCTACTACCCCCGCTGATTTATGGCTGTGGCATCGGCGTCTTGGGCATCCCTCATTTCATTTACTTAAGCATTTATTTCCTTCTAGTTTCGCAAATCATCATGTGTCTGACTTTCTTTGTGAGTCTTGTCAACTTGGCAAACATCATAGAGCTTCTTTTGCTCCCAATTTGAATAAAAGTTTCGTTCCTTTTTCAGTAATACATTCTGATGTTTGGGGTCCCTCTCGTGTTCTGTCTGTGAAAGGTCATTGCTGGTTTGTTACATTTATTGATGATTTTTCTCGTGCTACTTGGGTGTATCTCATGAAAGATAAAAGTGAGGTTTTCTCTGTGTTTCGCACTTTTCATAAGATGATTTGTACTCAGTTTGGGGCTACTATCAAAATATTTCATTCTGATAATGGCGGGGAATACATAGATTCTGGGTTAGGACAATATTTCTCTACTCATGGCATTATCCATCAGACCTCTTGCACAAATACCCCTCAACAAAATGGGGTGGCCGAACGCAAGAATCGGCATCTTCTTGACATGGCTCGGTGCATGTGTTTTTTTATGAATGTGCCTCGGACCTATTGGGGCGACGCTGTTCTCACCGCTGCCCATCTTATTAATCGTCTCCCTACCCAGGTCTTGGACAAACAGGCTCCGCTTCACGTCCTCCTCGGTTCTCCGTCCTTGTTTTCTATTCCTCCCAAAATATTTGGTTGTGTCTGTTTTGTCCATAATCACTCTCCCTCTCGTGGTAAGTTGGATCCTCGCTCCCTCAAGTGTGTTTTCCTTGGTTACTCTCCTACTCAAAAGGGGTATAAATGTTACCACCCTTCTTCTCGTAAGTGGTTTGTGTCCATGGATGTAACTTTCTTTGAGTCCCAGTCCTATTTCTTGTCCTCTCCGGTGTCACCGTCCTCATTTCCGGGGGAGCCTTGGTGTGAAGTGAGTCCTGTGCCTCCTATGGTGGAACCAGTTGTTCTTGCACCACCCTCTACTACTATGCTTCCTATGGTGGAACCAGTTGTTCTGGCACCCCCCTCTTCTACTGGGACTATCGAACCCACTGTCACCAAGAATAAGGACGGGCATGTTTATGTCCGGGACATAGATAGAAAACCAGTTAACTGGATACACGGGACGGTTTCTGCTACTCCACTGCCATCTCCTGCTTCTGATGAGAGTCTGGGTAACTTTGAATCTCTTGAGTCCATTGATCTTGATGTTCCTATTGCCAAGAGGAAGGGTGTGAGATCTTGTACTCAACATCTTATCTCACAGTTTGTATCGTACTCTCATTTGTCATCCTCATATAGAGCATTTGTGTCCAATATTTCCTCTGTTAGCATTCCTAACCATTTTCTGGATGCTCTTGCTACCTCTGAGTGGAAACTAGCCATGATTGAGGAAATGAAAGCACTTAGGAAGAATGGTACTTGGAATTGACTGAGTTACCTACGGGCAAACGACCTGTGGGCTGTAAATGGGTATATACTGTGAAACACAAAGCAGATGGGTCTATTGAGCGTTACAAGGCAAGACTTGTGGCAAAAGGGTTTACTCAGACATATGGCATTGATTATCAGGAGACCTTCGCACCAGTGGCTAAAATGAATTCAGTCAGAGTACTT
The DNA here is from genome assembly GCF_055761805.1 of Camellia sinensis. Taxonomy (NCBI): domain Eukaryota; kingdom Viridiplantae; phylum Streptophyta; class Magnoliopsida; order Ericales; family Theaceae; genus Camellia; species Camellia sinensis. The sequence goes on along the minus strand of NC_138964.1, from coordinate 19,790,311 downwards.
CTCTCTCTAGCAGCTAATCTAGATTGGCTGCTTTATCAATTTGATGTCAAGAATGCTTTTCTCCATGGTGACCTCGAAGAAGAAGTATATATGGACATTCCTCCGGGTTTTGAGGATCATCAAACAGAAGGCAAAGTATGCAAACTACGGAAGTCATTATATGGTCTCAAACAATCTCCAAGGGCTTGGTTTGAGAGATTCACTCAGGCTATGTTTAAATATGGCTTCAAACAAAGTCAGGCCGATCACACATTGTTTGTGAAACATTCCTCACGCGGTAAGACTACAGCACTTATTGTTTATGTAGATGACATAGTTCTTACAGGCAATGATAGTGGGGAAATACCTCTGTTGAAGAAATATTTAGCTAAAGAATTTGAAATCAAAGACTTGGGAAGCTTGAAGTATTTTCTGGGAATTGAAGTTGCTCGCTCTAAGGATGGGATATTTATCTCACAGAGAAAATATGTGCTTGACCTGTTGAAGGAAACTGGGATGCTTGGCTGTAAGGCATGTGCCACCCCACTGGAACCCAATCAGAAGTTGGGGGATGATGAAGGAGGAGAAATTGTGGATAGGGGGAGCTATCAACGATTAGTGGGTAAGCTCATTTGCCTATCTCACTCACGTCCTGATATTGCTATTGCTGTCAGTGTAGTTAGTCAGTTTATGCATGCTCCTCATCAGATTCACTTTGATGCTGTCATGAGAATCTTGAGGTATCTGAAGTCTGCTCCTGGTAAGGGTCTGTATTTTTCAAAGTATGATCATCTTCGTGTAGAAGCCTATACAGATGCTGACTGGGCTGGGTCAGTAACTGATAGGAGATCAACTTCAGGGTATTGCACATTTGTTGGCGGCAACCTAGTTACTTGGAGGAGTAAGAAACAGAATGTGGTTGCCAGGTCAAGTGCAGAAGCTGAGTTTAGAGCTATGGCACAAGGTGTGTGTGAACTTTTATGGATCAAATTATTGTTGCGTGATCTAGGTATTGATCAGACGAACTCCATGCGGTTATACTGTGATAATAAGGCCGCCATCAACATCGCTCACAATCCAGTTCAACATGACAGGACAAAACATGTTGAGATTGATCGCCACTTCATTAAGGAGAAACTCACTAGTGGTACCATTTGTACTCCTTTTGTCCAGTCTGGTGAACAACTTGCTGACATTCTCACCAAGGGGATTGGGAATAAACCATTTCATGACATATTAGGCAACCTGGGCATGAGAGATATCTTCGCACCAGCTTGAGGGGGAGTGTTAGCATATTATATTAGCCGAAAGTTTCACTCAGGTCTGTCTGTAATCATTTTGTGCCCTCAGGGATTATCTTGTAATTGACTCTCTTGTAAACCCTAATCTTCATTTTATAAATAGGGGGTGATATTCTATCACACCCTTAAGCTGGTTACTCGAGCTTCAGTAACCTCAATACCTAGGAAATACTTCAGATTTTCCAAGTCTTTTATTTCAAACTTGCTTGCCAAATATTTCTTCAACTGGGATATTTTACGTCGTCTACATAAACAATGAGGGCAGTAGTCTTACTATGTGAGAAATACTTCACAAACAAAGTGTGATCAGCCTGACTTTGTTTGAAGCCATATCGGAACATAGTCTGAGTGAATCTCTCAAACCAAGCCTTTGGAGACTGTTTGAGACTATATCATGACTTCCGAAGCCTGCATACTTTACCGTTTATCTGATGGTCCTCGAAGCCAAGGGAAATGTGTTGGAATTGGGAAATAGTGATATTATAATTATGGTAGTGTTGGAATTAGAAAATAGTGATATTGTAATTATGGTAGTGTGTATAAAATCTGTGATTATGTCAATCACAGGTTTAATGTCTTTTTTATCTTCGTTTCCTATTTTATAAAATTGTTTCATTATAAATATAAGGCTTTACCTCATTCATAGGTAAACCAAAACAATTCTTTTCATCCTTTTTGATATCAGAGCCAAAACACAGAAACCCTAGACCACCCCCTCCTCCTTGTAGGCCCCTGTTCTTCACTGCCCAGCAGTTTCTTCATTTTCTTTCTTCTTCCTCCAATAGCCGACAGACCACCTCTCTCCTCTAGACCACCCAACAGCCTAACCCAACACACCTAGACCACCCGAAACCACTTATGCACCCTCTTATACCCCTTGGCAGGACTATATTACACCTGCCGAGGGCCTTGCTGCTGCCGACTATGTCTCATCTTGGCCTAGAGTACTTTGACACCCTCTTTAGGGTGGGCTGAACCCTTTTTCTCTCTTTTATAGGGTATAGTGCTGATGCTTTAAACACTTTTCTGGAACTCTTTTTGCCTTTTTTTTTTTTTTTTTTTTTTTTTTGTGGGCTACCAGGTTTATTCGGTAGCATTTAGCCATTGAGTTTTTTTCGGCTTTTCTGATTGTTTACTCGGACTGTGTTGCTATATTGCTGTTTATTTCGGCCCTCATCATCTCTCCATGGATAACTCATTTTATACCATTCCTATTGAGGTATCTACTGCGGTCTCCACCAAACCTGTGCCTGTTCCAAGTACTGATTTTTCTCTTTCCCATCACATTCCTATTTATCGTATTACAAGTGTGGTGTTGAATGGGAAAAATTTTGATGCTTGGAGCCGTTTCCTTAAACGCTATCTTAGGGAAAGGGGAGAGGCTCTTTGGCTTTTATCTACTATTACTCTGCTAGCTGCGACATACCTTACACGTGCTCAGTAGGATACTGATAACTGCACTATATTGGGATGGATGTTCAATTCCATGGAAGATCGAATTTATCATATGTTCCTTTATTGCGATATAGTTCCAAGTTTGTGGCAGGCATTGTCACATATGTACGCTCATGCTCACAATGATGCACGTATCTTCGAGCTTTACCAGATATAGCCTAGGCCTCTTAGTCCTCTCTTAGCCTTTCTATAGCTGAATTCTTTGGATATTTTCAAGCTCGTTGGGAGAAACTTGCTCAATATGAGCCTTTAACTGACCTTCCACCAAAAGCCGACTCCCTTGTGTCCAAGAGGCTTGCCCGACAATTATCAGTTTCTCATGGGTTTAAAATCTGAATTTGAATCTCTTCGAATTCAAATTCTAAACACATCACCTATGCCATCTCTTTGAGGCTTTTGCCACTATTGACAGTGATGAACGTCGCCAGCGATTGGTTCAACCAAGTGTTCCTTCAGTCCCTCTAGTTTTAGCAGATCAGATGGCTCTTGTTGCGAGTTCTGGTTCTCGGAGTTCCACCGGTTCTGTTACTTGTCATCATTGTGGTGCGTCTGGACATGTCAAAGCCCATTGCTTCAAACTTCATCCTAAGTTGAGGCAACGCCCTTCCTGTCCTCGTGGTCCTGCTCCACGTGATTCTGGCTCTGCTTGCACTGCTGCATTAGTGGACGTTACTCCTGCTTGTGAGCCTCCTAATGTCCCTAATTTACAGCAATTACAGACTCAGATTGGTCAGCTTCGGGCTCAACTTGGGTCCCTCACCATTGGTTCTCTTGGTCCATCATCCTCTATTGCCACTCTTGCTACAAGTACTTCTACTGCTTTCCATGTTTGGTCTGCTAGTCCTTCACGGATTCTGGATTTTGGGGGTAATGATCATATGACTGGTGAGTTTTCTTTTCTTTCCTCTCCCGAACCCACCACTGCTGCTCAATCTGTGTGTCTTGTTGATGGTTCTTACTCTTTTGTCCAACATAAGGGTGTTGTGTCTTTATCCCCTGATATCACTTTATCTTCTGTGTTGCATGGTCCCAAGTTTGCTTATAATCTCTTATCTGTTAGTCGTCTTGCCAAAACCTTTAACTGTGCTGTCATCTTCTTACTTTCTTCGTGTCTTTCATAAGACCTACGTTCAAAGAGGATTTTTGGCAGGGGATATGAGCGCGACGGGTTATATTACTTTGGGGATCCACCGGACCAGCCTTCTTCGACTTTAGCTAGTTTTTAGGCATCTGTTTTGCCTCCTTCTATATCTTATGTTTTTCTGTTCAAACTTTAGAGTTACGACATGCCCGTATGGGTCATGTTAACTTTCAATATTTATGTCAACTTTTTCCGTTATTAAATAAAGCTTGCAAGGATTCTAAATTTCATTGTGTTACTTGTGAGTTGTCTAAACATATCCGTACTAGTTATATACCACATATGACATGGGGCCCTAGTGCTTTTGACCTTATTCATTCTGATGATTGGGGTCCCTTTCCTATTCTTGCTTTTTCGGGTCATCGTTATTATATGACTTTTATTGATGATCACACTACGTGTACTTGGGTCTATTTACTTCCCCGCAAGTCTGATGTGTTTCCCATCTTCGTTTAGTTTTTGCAAATGGTTAAGACATAATTTCGTACAGTTGTTAGGAACATCCGCTCTAATAATGGTTAGGGAATACTTCTCCAACGAGTTTCGTTCCCACCTTAATCGAACAGGTATTCTTCAACAACTTACATGTCTTCGGACCCCTAAACAAAATGGTGTAGTTGAACGTAAAAATCATCATATTATGTCTGTCGTACGTTGTCTTCTTCGTGGTATGCGTGTGCTCGAGTCTCATTGGCACATGGTTATTTTTACTGCTGTCTATCTCATTAATAGGACTCCTAGTCGTGTGTTACATGGCTTTATCCTATTCCATATTCTTATTTTACCTCGTGTTTTGGGGTGTATATGTTTTGTTCAGGACCGGCGTCCCACTCGCACTAAGTTAGATGACAAGTCTATTCGTTGTGTCTCTTTGGGGTATTCTTCTATGTCTAAAGGATATCAATGTTTTGATCCTGTGTCTCGTCAGTTTCACCACACTCTAGATGTTACTTTTTGTGAGGATCTTTCTTCCCCCCCCCCTCCCTGTTTGCTGGTATACTCTCGCCACCCTCGTGCTCAGCCCCTTCCTGCCACCTCTCCGAATCTTGGGTTAGGTAATTCTTCCCCTTTATATACATCTCCTTCCCTTTCTCATCGTAATCCTCCTCGGGATCGACATCCCCCCGACCGTTGGGATTAGTATTGATCATCTCATTTCCTAGTATCTCTCATACGACAGGGTTTTAGACTCATACCATTCTTTCCCTGGCAAGCTTGAGTTCGAGTCTATTCCTCGGTCTGTGTCAGAGGCCTTTCATAATCCAAAATAAGTTGTTACCATGCAGACTGAAATGGTAGCTTTAGAACAGAATCGTACTTAGGATTTGGTTCTTTTATCTTCTGGCGAGAGTACCGTGGGTTGTAAATGGATCTTTGCTATTAAGTACCTACCTGATGGCTACGTTGACCATTATAAGGCCCACTTAGTGGCCAAGGGCTTCACTCAAGTTCCTGGCAAGGATTTTGGTGCTACCTTGCCCCAATTGCCATGCTCACATATGTTCGTCTACTTATCTCCCTTGCAGCATCCCATACTTGGCCCCTTTATCAGCTTGATGTCAAGAATGCCTTTCTACATGGGGATCTTCTTGAGACGATTTATATGGCCCCTCTTCTTGGTTTCCGAGCTGAGAGGGAGTATTCGGGGAAAGTATGTTGACTGCGCAAGTCTTTGTATGGCTTGAAGCAGTCTCCATGAGCTTGGTTTGGTCGTTTCAGCTCAGTCATCATCTTCATGGGTTTTGTTCAGTGCCATTCAGACCATACGTGCTTCATCCATCGTAATTCTGCAGGTCAGTGTATAGTCTTGTTGGTTTATGTGGATGATATCACTCTCATCGGTGATGACTCTATAGGCATTGATCAAGTAAAACGGGATTTGGAACACACCTTTGATATTAGGGATTTGGGGAATCTCAAGTATTTTCTAGGGATTGAGGTGGCTTGCTCATGGCAGGAGATTTCCTTATCTCAAAGGAAGTACACTCTTGACTTACTTAAGGATACTGATATGTTGGGGTGTAAACCTACTTCTACTCCTATGGATCCCAATGTCAAGCTCACGTCAGAGTCTGGCGAATTACTAGAGAACCCAGGCATGTAGGGCGTCTCATCTGTCTGATCAATACTAGACCTGACTTGACATTTGCAATTAGTATGGTTAGCTAATTCATGCATGCACCTCGTACAAAACATCTTGATTCAGTTCATCATATCTTGAGATATTTGAAGACATCTCCTGACTTGGGATTATTCTTCACAGCTGATCCTCAATCTAGACTCACTTGTTTTACTGATGTTGACTATGCAGGATCTAGAATGGATATGCGTACTACTTTTAGCTTATGTACTTTCTATGGTGATCATCTTATATCATGGAAAAGTAATAAATAAGTAGTTTCTAGGTCTTCTGCAGAAATTGAGTATAGGGATATGGCACAAGGCACTTGTGAGATTCCATGGCTACGTTCTATTTTGGCAGAGTTGGGATTTGAAGAGACTGCTCCTACGTCTTTGTTTTGTGACAACAAGTCTGCTATTATGCTATCTTCTGATTCTGTCCTACATTAGCATACTAGCATATAGAGGTTGATATACATTTCATTCGAGAGAAGGTTCGGATTGGTATTGTGAGACCATCCTTTGTCTCTTCTTCTGAGCAATTAGCAAATATGTTCATCAAGTCTGTAGGCCCAACATTACTCCAGTCGTCTATCTGCAAGCTGCGTTTATTGAATATCTTTACACTAGCTTGAGGGGGAGTGTTAGAATTAGGAAATAGTGATATTATAATTATGATAGTATTGGAATTAGGAAATAGTAATATTGTAATTATGGTAGTGTATAAAATCTGTGATTATGTCAATCATAGATCTAATGTCTTTTTTATCTTCGTTTCCTAGATAAGCCAAAACAATTCTTTTCATCCTTTTAAATGTCCATATACGCCTCTTCTTCTAGATCACCATATAAGAAAGTATTTTTTACATCAAACTGATGAAGTGACCAATCCGGATTAGTTGCAAGAGAGAGAAGTACTCTGACCAAATTCATCTTAGTCACTAGTGCAAAGGTCCCTTGATAGTTTTATCCAAAAAAAAAAAAAAAAAAAAAAAAGGTCTCTTGATAGTCCACTCCATAAGTTTAAGTAAAGCCCTCTGCTACTAGTCGAGCCTTGTAATGCTCAATTGAACCATGCTGCTTTATGTTTCACAGTATACACTCATTTGCATTCTACAAGTCTTTTGCCCTTAGGTAACTCGGTTAATTCCCAAGTGTTATGCTTGCAAAGTGCTTTCATTTCTTCTATCATAGCATGTAGCAAAAGCATTCTGAAAATGATTTAAGTATCCTAATAGAAGAAACTAGGCTCTATAAGAAGGAGACAAATTAGAGTAAGACACAAAGTTAGAAATAGGATGTTTAGTATAAGACCTCACACTTTTTTGTTGGGCAACAGGAATATCAAGATTAATATACTCGGGAGGAATTAGGGTTTCAAAGTTACTTGGACTTTCATCAGAAGAAGAAGATAGCAGTGGATGATCAAAAGTGATCAAAGTAACTTTCTGTTTGTTTTTGTCCCTGACATAGACTTTTCCCTCCTTCAATTCATTAAGTTTTGTATTTCCACCATTGGTAGCCGGTTCACCTTCTGTGTTCTCAACCACTGGTGATGAGCCAGAAACTAATATAGACCCAGGAATCCCTTAACACCAAGGCTTCCCCTGAAGGGAGGACCGGGACCCCGAGGAGGACTGTGATAAAAAATAAGATTGTGTGACTCAAAAATGTGACATTCATAGATACAAACCACTTACGAGATGGAGGATGGTAATACTTATAACCCAATCAAATTTACCACGAGAAAAAGTATGATTGTGGACAAAACAGACACAACCAAAGACTTTAGGGGGAATACAAAACACAGACTCAGAATCTAAAAAAACCTAGAGAGGATAGTTTTTGTGCAACACTTGGGTTGGGAGACGGTTGATGAGGTAGGAAACAGTGAGAACTCCTCCCCCTCCAGTAAGACCTAGGCACGTGCATAGAAAAAGACATGCAACAAGCTATATCAAAAGATGACGGTTCTTGCATTCCGCAACCCCATTTTGTTGAGGGGTGTCGGTACAAGAAGTCTGGTGACTAATGCCATGGGTGGAAAAATAGCTTGCTAGACCAGAATCAATATATACTCACCCCCATTATTAGAACGCAATATTTTGACAATTGTCCCAAATTGAGTATATATCATTTTATGGAAATTACAAAACACAAAAAAGATCTCACTTTTGTCTTTCATAAGATACACCCAAATAATACGAGAAAAATCATCGATAAAAGACACAAACCATCTATGACCTTTTAAAGACATAACATGAGATGGACCCCAAACATCAGAGTGAATTAAGGAAAAAAGTACTAAACTTTTATTTAAGCTTGGAGCAAAAGAAGCTTTATGTTGTTTTCTAAGTTGACAAGACTCACAATGAAACTCAAAGATATTATTGTTTATAAAAACAAAAGAAAATAAATGCTTAAGTAATAGAAACGATGGATACCAAGACTTTGATGCCACAACCACAGGTCTTCCTTGGTGGTTGAAAACATGATGGAATGAAGTGCCAGCTTGTCCTCTTGATCCAGGATGTGGAGACCATATTCTATTCTACCACTGCCAATCGTCTTCCTCGTGATAAGATCCTAAAACAAACAATGATTAGGAAAGAAAGTTACACTACAATTCAGGTCATGAGTTAGACGACTCAATGATAAAAGATTAACAGATAAATTGAGAACATGCAAAACAGAAGATAATGGTATGAAAGGAGTGGCATGGATTAAACCTTTCTCAGAAACAAAAGAAATAGTACTGTCTGCATGCCTAACTTTGCCTTAACCTGAAGAAGGCTTATATGTCGAGAACAGATCAGAAGACCTAGACATATGATCCGAGGTACCAGAATTAATAATCTAAGGTAAAGACTAAGCGGCTAAGTTATCTGAGTGGACAAAAGACGAGGAGGATGTACCGGATGGGGTAGTAGAAGAGCAACGATCCAGTAGGTGGTGCAAAGCATTCTCTAACTCAGAAGAAGACATTCCAGATATATCACCACTAGGAGAAGCAACTGAAGAGGCCGTCAAGAGTATCCACTGCACTGGTATGATGTGCACGACCATCTAGAGTAACCACCACAACTACCAGAATAGTCATCACGACCATTAGAAGGAACCCTATGAAGCTTCCAACAAGTCTCACAGGTATGTCTCAGCCAGTGGCAATAATCACAGAATAGTGTATCCTTCTCTGAAGGACTAGGGGAAGTACAAGGTAGACCACTACCATCCCTAGAAGGAGCAGAAAGTAAGGTTGAGCGCTCTGTAGAGGAAGGTGGCAGCATAGCATAATGACAGCTCTCCTTATTCTGTACGTATGCAAAGACCTCCTGAAGGGAGGGAAGAACCTCCATACCAAGGACGCGACTCCTAACAGGATTAAACTCTAATTTGAGAACTTCCAAAAATTTGAAGACCCTTTCCTGTTCAATAAACTTTCGGTAACCCACTAAATCAGTTGCACAAACATGCTTATAATCCTATAGATATGTAAGACGTTTCTAGCTATTGTTAAGAAAAGTGTAGTATTGAAGCACATCTCTTGCACTGAGCGCTCAATAGAACGACACAACTCAAAAATTTGTGAGAAATTCCCCTTCCGGGAATAAATAGTAGCCACAGCATCCCAAACATCCTGGGCGATATCCATGGAGAAGTAGCCTTCCCAAATATCGGGTACCATAGAATGAATGAGCCATCCCATAATTAAAAAATTGGTAATCTCCCATCGGTTAACCAAGATCAGTGATGCCCGGTGCCTTGACCCTCCCATGAACATGACCCATCTTTCCTCTACTCTTCGAGAAAAGTGTCAGACACTGTGACCAAGCAAGATAGTTCTGACCACTAAACAGAGAGGTGGTGCTAGGATTTAGGTTTTCGGATGTATTAGTTGTAATGGGACTCTCATGACTAGGTGGCTAAGAAGTAGTGGTGGAACACTAGTAAGGTTGGCCATTTATACTTAACAAACCGAATAACCTGCACTAATCACAAATACTCGAAGAGAGAATAAAATCAACTGGACCAAGCAATATCAATCACAAACTATGATAGGAGCATACCAATCAGTCAAAGCTGGGTAATGGAGCCATATCACCTAAAAAATAAATAAACTAAATGTAAAAAGAACTTCCAATCAAAACAAGGGCTAAGGCTAAGCTATTCTTAAAAAAAAAAAAAAAAGGCAAAACCTTGCTAGACGTGAGGAACAGTGGTGGAGATGAACCAATCAAAACATGCAGTGGGTCAAAGAAGCCTTAGAGTGTCTGTCGGCTGAAGCCGAAATAGGCTGGGAGCCTTTCGGCTTAGGCCGAAACAGGCCAAGGAGCTTTCGGCTTGAGCCGAACAAGAAACAGGGACTGTTGGCTGGTCCTAGGTGCTCACCAGTGACTGTCGCAGGCCCTGGACAGAGCAGAGATGGTTGAAATACAGTGGGCAGCAGTCAGGTGGTGTTGGGTGAAGGTGGAGAATGAGATGGTAACCCTACAGCTCTGATAACTTGTTTGTTTGAGAGAGAAAAACAATGATTAGACAATCATCCCCTTTTATATTGATAATAGGTAGCTTACAATGGAAGCCTCGGAGGCACAAATAAAGAAATAACCGCTAATAGAATAATCAATACACAATAACCAAAGATATTATTCTAACAAAAAGTAAATTGACTAGTGGTGCTAAAACTAATATCTACCATTCTTTGAGTTTATTTATTATACCATACTGAAATTTTCAAATTTTTTAACGAACATATCCTAGCCGTACCCGGAGCCCCTTTTTTTATGTTTATCGTATCCTTATTGTATCGTATCCATATCTATGCTTCGGAGTTCCCTTGTTTGCAACAATATCTCCAAAGAATAAGGATAGGGCTAATTGTAGACATCTTTTTTTGTGAAAAAAAAAAATCTCAGCATCTGTAATACACGTTGGCTCATCAATGCATCATATGGTAAGCAGTCTATACGTATTCCCTAACTGATTTATTGTAAATTAAGGGCTCATTTGGCAACATCACTTTTTAGTTTAAAAGTCAAAAAGTCATTAAAAAAATCAAAAAGCCAACAATCTATACCAAAAAGTCATAGATTTCCTTTTCTCTCTACTTTATACACATCTTTTTGTAAAAAACTAAAAAGTCATCCCAAACATACTAGTTTTTTTTTTTTTTTTTTATCATGTTTTAGCCAAAAAGTCAAAATATTATTAAAAAAGTATGTTCCCAAACGATCAGTTGATACTGGCAGTAGTTCCGAAGACTAAAACAAATAAATAAATAATAGGGAGTTATGTATCGGCTTGCTTTTTATTTAAGTTCTAGCAGTCAAGGATCGAAATATCTTTTTGGTAAAATTTTTCACTTAGCTTGGAAAGGGAAATGCTTCGGAAGTAATTTAACATTTAAAAAATGGCAAAATTTTAGCAGTAGTAGGATTGAAGAAAAGTGACTTAATCATGCTTCTTTTATCTTCTCCTCTCTCCATCTCTCCTCTCTCCTCTCTCCTATCTAGTTTTTCAGTCTTTATCCTCAAATTATTTATGAGCATTGTTAAATATATCAGTGCCGAAACAACTCAATGTTATGGCATGTTGTGTATAGTTTGGTGTATTTTGGTGCATTTCAGTATGTTTTGGTGGAAACATTGAATTTCAATATTTCATTTTCTTAGGAAACGGAAACATCTGGACTGTTTTGAAGGAAAATAAACGAAATTTTGTTCTTTGGTAGCAGTAGAGGTTTTTGCAGTCCCTACATTGGCATTTGATACTTTCCTTCAGTTAGGATTTTTAACTCAAGTTGAATTTGTGCAGTTATGCATCGCTTTATGCACGCTCTCTTCTTCAGAACCTCCGTGAAGATGGTATTTACATGAGGCCTCTGGGCAATGTTATTTACCTCATGTGTGGGCCTTGCACATCCCCTCTCATCTGCCGCCAACTACTGGAAAAACTTTACAGAAGACTTGAGGAGTTCGGCCAAGCCAATGAGAACTTGAAATCCTGTGAATTTTAGTTGTTGCAGCAGCTTATGATCTTCGGTTCTCAATTTTAATATATTTTTATATTTATTCATCAGTTTGTAGTTCACCAATAAAAGTAGTATATCTTTGTTGGCTGAGCTTGGTTTTTGAATGTAATCTATTTATTCTTCTCTAGCCTCAAATATATTGAACTCAGACTTCCATTAAGGGTTGGACATTATGGGATATTTTTTTTTTTTTTTTTGAACTGGACATTATGGGATATTGAATCTCAATCATTTGCAAGTCAGGTTTCTCAAGCTTTTTTTTTTCTTATTTTCTTTTCTTTATCTTTTTAGGTTTCCTTCTTCTTGTTTAGAAGGCTACCTTTCTAACTTCTGAAATCAATATCTCTCTCTGCCAGAATACCAGTGGCATTGGACCATGCTTAGGTTAATAAAATAAGGGTAAATTAGGCTGACCTCTTTGAGGTTTGAAAAAAATGCAGCAAGTCTGTAGTTTTGATATAATTATACTGACCTTCATTTTAAAGAGATCAAAATTAGTGTAGATAATATGCACACAAAAAGATACTCATGGTAATATATTAATGTAAAAGAGATGACAATATTTATTTTTTATTCATACAACTAATAAATTTCTAATGACATGGGGGTTTAGTATTATATGAATTGCAACACTAAAAGAGTTTAATATAATTGTTAAATTTATGAAATTTATCATATTTTTTTTAAAATTTCAAGAGATGTCAGTGTAATTTTATTTAAAAATAATGTCAGTAGTTGGTACCTCAAATATTCAGATTTTATCAACAAAAACAAAGCAACTTTGAGGAAGCAGTAATTATTGCCGATAAAATATACTTCATTCTAATTTCATTTTGGTCTCGTTATTTTTAAGAGTGTTATTATTAGCACTTTATTAATTATTTTGTATTTCTTTTTTTTTAGTTTTTTTTTATTACAACAACAACCTTAAATAAAATTATTAAAATAGATATCAATTATTTTGGAACATCACATCTCATAATTAAGCTCACACACTCATTACATCATGAATTAGAGTTTATGAGAGTACCCTCCTCTATCACCACCCACCTATCTTCTCTAAATTCTGCCTTCAAAACTCACCTACCCTCAAAACTTTAAAAATCCTTTGGCGGCAATATTTTAGCGGTAACAGTAGCAACCATTTAATTACCTACACTTCTTCGGCAATAACAATGAGTGGAAATTTTTTCAACAATCACAACTCTATGAGACGAGTGGAGTACAACAATAAAAATTCAGAGGAAGTTCATAACTTTAATGGTGTTCAAGAGATTGGCCTTATAAATGTAAGCTTCTTTAAAAAAAATGACAAAAATAATAAAGACTGTTTGTCATTTTTTGGAGACTGAACTCCCGAACATATGATCAAAATTCAGGAATATAGGCCCGAACATTATTTATTTGTTCGGGCACAGGTAGCTAAACCTTTCTTATTTGTTCAGGAACCAACTCCAATAATGATCAAACCGAAGAAAAGGATGAGGTGGCAGATATCACTACCCAAGCCAAGGCAATTGAGAGTAATCACACTCGACTCTTCTTTTTCTTTTTCAAGCACAAAAATCCCAACACAATTTCTTGTTGATATATTCTAAGGATTAAAGATTAAAAACCCAACATTAATTTTTTCACTGTAAGGTCAAGAACAAGTTTGCGAAGATGAAATAGTAATCACCTTCGTGAGTTTTGTTAAGGTTTTTGGGAAAGAGGTTTTTTAGGGTGTGGGGAGTGTGCATTCAATTGAATAGATAGAATGTTTTCACAAGGATAATTTTGGTATTATATGGGAGAGAAAAGAAATTTTAAGGGTTTTAAAATTTATAAGTGAGGGGCTAAAGAAATGGGGGTCCAAAATAATTGATAAAGTGCTAATAGCAATACTCTATTTTTAATTATAACAATCAACTCTTTATTCTTGAAATTAATTTACCATGTTATCGTTTTGTCCATCTACTACTTAAATTGACAAAACTTATTTTATTTCATTAGCATCCATACATTGTAATTAAAATCTTACTTCAGTGGTGGTCGTGGTGGTAATTATGGTGCTGTGGTGGTGGTGATGGTTGTGGCGGGATGGTGGTAGTGGCAATGACAATAGTGGTAGTAGTGGCGGAAGTGCAATAAGGAGGTAGAAGTGGTGAGTAAGTGGATTAAAACTGATATTCATAACTAATTCATCCATTGAAACTTATTTGACGGCTTTAAGCATATTGTAAGTAAAGTGTAATTGTGCAAGCTTGTTTGGTTTGTTTTTGGGAAAAATTCTCTACAAACTAATTTTCAAGAGTAATCAAACTAAATAAATTTTTTTAAAAACAAATCTTAAAATTTTGTTTGGTTTGCTTCTTTCCAAAATCACTCTCTCTCTCTCATACACATCAAATCAATCACTTTTTTTAAAACTCTCTTTCAAAAATAATTTCTCAAAACCATTTCTGAAAAAAGACAAACCAAACAAGTTTTCGTACTTTTTATTTCAAAAATCACTCTACAAACACAAACCAAACAAACTAGTATTTGAGATTGAGTTTATCACTAGTAATTTATTATTATTGTAAATATAAAAAAAATTGCAAAAATGAGGCAGTGTGGGCCCGTTGAGGCACTCAATCAAATGGATTTTTTTTTTTTTTTGAACAGCCACTCTTTCAAATGATTGTGACAGTCGCAAATAATTTTTTTTGAAAAAAAAAATGCTAGACACATCAAGTAATTTATTACTTCTTCCGTTATAAAATAGAGATTTTTTTTGGAAATTTAATTTTTTTAAAAGTATAATTATTATATATTTTAAAAATATTATTTTTTTAAATTACCTTTTGATAATATATTTTTTTGAAATATTAATCGTTATAATTATACTTTTTATATTATTAATAAATTTAAAAGAAGAGAAAACTAGTAAATTTATGTTATGTTATTTTATTTCTTAATTTTTGAAAAGAGACTAATATTTTAAGATAATAAAAAATAAAATAAGAGATTAATATTTTAAAATAAATAATTAAAAAAAATATCAAACACTCACATGAGTGATTGATAATTTTTTTAATAAATTATTTGATAATTAAGGTTGCTCTTTTTGAAAAGGCTACTACCCAATCAATATTGTTTTAGCCAAAGCACTAACATAAACAAGATGTCTTGTGCACAATAAAATAAAATAAAATAAAATAAAGTTGAACAAATATGGGGAAATTACTCATTAGTGGGGTTTTATAAAATATTTACAGACTAATAAAAAAGTTTATAAATTTGATTATTAATATTTATAAAAAAAAATTGTTAATTTTTTTTTTTTTAAAAGATATACTGATGTGTATTTTTTCTAACAAATATTATAGAATTGAACAGAATCCGTTTACATGAACTATGTATTCGATTTTATAATTAGTTTATATACAAGTAGAAAGAATTGAATATTTTAAAACTTGTTAGATTAATTTTCTTAACAAATATTACGCAGTCAATACAAATATATGAAGTTATTTGTTTTCTCAAGATAAATTTAATAAACAGAAAATGTTATAATTATTAAATTAATTTAATTTTTTTTCTTAAATAATATATACATAGAATTTTATAAAATAAACGGTTTAAATAATCAAAACAAAACTCATGACAAGCACCCTTCAAGAAAAGAAATCCAGCTAAGGCAATTATACTTGGATGCGTAAACACACAATTCTAAAATCCACTTTTTAACATTCATTTTTAATTAGACTAAATTAGCATAATGTAATTAATTATAAATAAAAATGGGTAAATTGGACTTGTCATCTTCCTTAAGATTTATAGAAAATACAATTAGCACTATATTTTTGACCTAACTATATAAACATCTTGTTTGAAAATAGAACTCAATAGAAAATAGATGATAATATAATTTTTCCTCATTCATACTACTAACAAAAAACTGATGAAAATGGTGTAAATCAAAATTTTAAAAGAGATCATTATAATTATGTCAAAAATGTATGACTAAATGTAATTTTCCTAAATCTTAAGGGATATGAGGGCAATTTAACCGAGAAAAATTAATAGGTTTAAATTTAGAAAAAATTGGTGATAAATCCATATTCTCACTCCTATAAGTCTTTGAGGACAATAATGAAACTATTGGGGTCATAAGAACGTTTGTTGGTCAAAAAGACATTACCACTTATCTATTAAAATTTTTATTTTAACTTATCTATTCAAATCTTTTTTCTATCCGTTCAATTTTTGGAACCTATCTATTCAAATTTGTATCTATTTGTTGAAATTCACCAAGCTATTTTTTCTTATCTGTTGAAATTCACTAAGCTTTGTTTTTTTTCTATCTGTCCAATTTTTATTCTATATGTTCAAAATCTAATACATACACACAAATAGAGGAGAGAGAGGTCCTATATGTCAAAATCTTTTTTTTTATATTTATTTATACAAAATCCAACTCCCTCTCACTATCTCTTTCCATAAACCCACTTTCTCTCACTATCTGTTTAAAAAAACTATAGACAACTCCAAGTGCACCAAACAGAGCATATAACTCAATTTCAATAATTTAGGATTACAAAATACAAAAAAAAAAATGAAATGAAGTTATTGAAATAGAGGCTTGAAGGAAACTCACCTCAAGAAGATGATATGCATTGGAAGTCATTACTTGATTCTCTAGGCTTGATTTTTTAAACTTTCTCATTCCATGATCAAAATGAGAATCAAGTCTTGATTATCTAGGCTTGATTTTTTAAACAGCAGAGAACAAAGTGAGAAGAGAGAAAAAGAGAAACCTTATTCTACTAACCTTGGGGAGTAAGAAGATCAAAGAGACGAATATGAAGTATAGGAGTAGATTGAAAAAGAGAGAGAAAGAGAGCTTCGGTGAAGGATAGGAATAAATTGAAAATGCTAGGAGTAAATCGGCGCCGGAGATAGAACTCCATGATCGGAATGTGAATATTCGTTAGAGGTGAAGTAACTCGGTGCTATAGATAGAGAATCTGACGATCGGATCGACACTAGAGAAGGAACTTGTAATGTTTTAAGAAAAGAGGACTGCTCGAGTGATGAAAGGGGCCATCCAATATCTCATCTACAGGTTTGAAATTCTGGGAATGAGGCTTTTTCGCTTGAGTAACCAAGTTACTGCTCGAGCGGTAGATTGACCACTCAAGCAGTCTGTTCGGAGTCAGCTAATTTAAAATCAATTTTTGCTCCACTTTTTCTTATTTTTTTCATTTCCTATCTTCCTTATTTCCCCTAATTCAAAAAATCCTTGTCCCAGACACTTAATTTTTTCCATTTTTACGAAGAATACACCAAAAATATGGCACTAAAAGTGAAGAACAAGTGAAGATCAACAAGTCTACCAATTGAATCACTTATTTTGAACTTCTCATTGAGTTTTCATCTTTTAGCACTCCATCTTTGAGGTAGAGGTATTATTAACCTAACATATCTTCGATTTGAAGTGTGTATGTGGTAATTTCTGAGCTATAACTATGTATGAGGTGATGGTGATATAGTATATGAGTTTTAAGCATTAAAGAGGGGTTTTACCCAAAGTTTTGAAATGTGATGTCTCAAGTCCTTTTAAAGCTATTTGAGTATATTAATTTGAAATTCTGTGCCTTTTGATTTTCCTTGTTACCGTTAAGTTCTTTGAGTCTCGTATTGTTACCTATTCTTTCCTTGTGGTTGTTCATATACATCCTAGTGTGTTCCAGGGTGTCAATTTGTATCTTGAGTGTAGAAGTGCATCCGGGAATGATGAGAATGCTCTAAGGTTGTTTTTGTCTCACTTTTGAGTTGAGACCGCCTAAGTGGTACTTTGGTCGCTCAAGCGATCATGTCGTTCTTCCAGTTCTTGGTCCTGAAGTCTGGAAATACTGGAAGTGTGACTTCACCGCTCGAGCAAAGGTTTCACTGCATGAGCGATCTATTTACAGTGGAGAGAGATATTTTGAGAATTTGAATTCACTACTCGAGCAGTATGTTTGAAGTCAGTTCCGATATTTGTGTCCAATCACTTAAAAGTTGAGCCATATACTTCATTCCTTTCATTTTTCACTTCATACTCTCTCTCTCTACATTTCACTTTTCTCTCATCTCTCTCTAGAATACACCCACCAACCCTCATAAATACTTTGATCCCTCCAAATCTATTTGTCACCATCCAAATCCGCCCTTATAGGTTTAGCGCCGTAACCGGCTAGTAATCCGTGATTATCAAAGGCCTGCTTAACAATAATGACAATAACACAATAATGGGGCTGGTGGAAGCCAATCAATAATAGAAACAATAATGTCCAATGAGCTGTGAGGGCCATAATGGAAATAAGCTTTCATATACATAGATAGATACACAAAAACTTATATCCATAAAACACATATATACAAGACAAAACACAAGTTCGGAAATTAAATCCCATTATCAAAAACAGTATTAACAAAAATCATAAAACATTCTTTTCACTTAAGCAATATCAAAGGGGTAAATTTGGTTCGGAACCTCGCGATGAGGCACAATAGCTGGCTTAACAAAACAAGGGTTTGGGTTGACACCACTAGCTTTGATCCAGTGCTCGATCACCTACATATATATAGTAAACAGTGAGCTAGAGCCCAGTGAGCTAGAGCCTAGTGAATAGCAGTTGTGTAAAGAGGTTAAGAATGATGTCCTTACAGTATTTGAAACAATCGATTATCAATAGAACATTTTTAATCAATATCTTTTGTCAATCAATTGTTCAATTCAATTAATCATATTCATATAGGTCATACGTGGTACATCTAATAGCAACAATACAATAGGTCTTAAAGACCAAACAATTGATGGCCATCAAACAATAGACAATAGTTCCAAGAATTGAAACTGATAGAGATCTCTGTAACAATAGCGATAACAGTATCAATAACAATAGCAATATGCTAAAGATGTCACGAATACAGTTCAAAAAATAAGATCATCATTCAATCGATAAAAAGTATCATTTTAGGAAATAATATAATTTATCAATAAGAAAATAAATATGATTGAACATATCTTTACAACAGTGTTACTCACAGTGGGCTGATGAAAAACACGTGCTAATTGTTTGGCGCCCGACCTAAACAAATAAGTCAAGCACAACACGATTACAATTATACCCTTACAATCTATTTAATTCGGTTACTTGTTTGTCTTTCTGTTTCTCTCATTTGATTCTAATTTTTCATTCAGTTATTCCTATTTTCTTCATTCCATTCCTCTTGAATATGGATGACTAGTATTAGGAATTAATTAAATTCTTAACCTCCAATTAAAATATGTTTAGCTATGTATTACCCAAACTAATTAAATATAAATAATCGAATCATAGACAAACCCTTATTAGGGTCACTAATTACACAATTAAACTTAAATTAGGATCATACGCATTAGTTACAATTGTTCAGTCATGTTTAAATTACTAAATCAAAAACTCATAAACTTGCAAATTTTGCAATTTCAACTCTATTTTCAAGCAAATCAAAGGCCCAAATAATTAATCTTCACATTTATTTCCATAATCTTAAGCCTAACTCAATTTCAATTGAATTTAATTAATGCTTAATTTGACTACATCTAATTTTACGAACCTAAATCAGATTTTTAATTGAATTCTTATAAGGCTCTAACTATCAAATTAAACCCATTCTTCCATTTTTGAAACTCAATTTCATGAAACATCCATTTTCTTGAACCCAAGCTCTAATCCATGCTTAATCTCTCCTTAAACTCCATGAATCATGGTTAAAAACAAGTTTAGAACCCAAGTTCTATTAAGAATATGCCATGCATATAAGGATTGTGAGTTAAATTGATCAATTCTTCAATTTTTTTAACATGCATGCCCTAAGTTCTCAATTACGTGAGCAAATCTCCTATTTGAGGACAAATTCAATTCATTTAAACTTATATCTTGGAAGATGATGTGTAATAGAGCTTCAATATCAATTTGGAATGATTTCTTACCTTAATTGATGCTTCAAGACCAAAATTCCAGCTTTTCTTAAGGTTCCTCTTCTTCTTTTTCAATTTCTCTTCTATGAGCTTAAACTTAATCTCCCCCTCATTCTCTCTCTACATAGGTCTGTTTGGTATGGAAAAAGATGACTAAACTTAGGCAACCAAGCACTCTCTCTCTCTTAGTCTATATTTATGAGATGAGTAGAAATATAATTTATTATTTAGTTTTTCAATTAGTTTGTTAAATTGAGGTTCCAATTAAATTAAATAAAAATAAAGAAAAAAAAAACACTCATTTCTGCCCAAATAAATTAATCCTCTATATTAAATAATCTCAATTATACTAATGTAAATTAGGCTTTAATTCCTATCCACTTGTTGATTTCTAACTTGTTAAAATCAGCGAATCAAACAGGTTTAATTTCTATTCTAACCTATCTGTTCAATCAAGCAATCAAGCAAGTCATTAATTATCAAGACAATCAATAACTGTTAAGCACATAAGCGCTCAATTTAAACATATAATCAATTAATTAAATTATAAGCAAGTCAATAATTATCAAGACAATCAATAACAATTAAGCACATAAGCATTCAATTAACAATAAAAATATAATCAATAAAATTAATTTGCTTAATTAAGGAGGTGGCTGTCACACTATTCAAGCTTTGACCCTTGTCTTCATTAATATTTGAGAGCTCATCAAGGGCTACATTGTGTACGGTGAAAATCGAGTTTTGACGCCGTCGATTTTGAAGTTTTTCTCATCTTTTCTTTCCAAAACTTGAGGTAGAGAGTTTTTTTGAGTTATATATATGATTTTAGCATGTCTTGCTTGTTTTGAGATGATTATCGAAATTGAAGGTTTGAGATTTGAAATGTTGGGTTTTGGAAATGTTAAAAGAAATGATTCTCTTGTGATATGGTTCAAAATAAATTGTTTTGTGAACTTATGAACATTTGGAAATATATGGAGGAGGAATCTCTTTGAAAATGGAGGAAAAAACTCTCTTTTGAATAAAACCTTAGTTTTTTGGAAAAATTGGGAAAATGTGGTTTTTGTGAAAAACTTATAAAACTATTAGAAATTTCTTCAAAGAAATGATGAATTTTGATATGTTGTTATGTTGTTTGAGAAATCCATAAGATGGATGAGTTGTTTCGAGAAATTTTTGAATAACATGAGTTGTCTATGCTTAGACTATGAATTGAAAATGAATATTGATTATAAATATGAAATGACATCATATGTTACATGGGTATGGACTTTGGTTATGACTTGAGAAATAGAGATATGTACTCTCTCCGTCCCAAAATAATGGTCCCTTTTGGGGAATCCAACTTTTATTGGTAGTACAATTATTGCATCTGAAAAAAGTTGATTTTCCAAAATTATCCTTTTGATAGCACATTTTTTGGGAATATCAATGTCATAATTGTACTTTTTATATTGTTTATTAATTTAAAAGAAGGGCAAAATAAGAAATTTATATTATTTTTGTACTTGATTTTTGAAGAGAGACTAATATTTTGGGACAATAAAAAATGGAATAAGGGACTAATATTTTGGGATGGAGGGAGTATTGAATATTGTATTTCATATCGAACAAAAGTTAAGAGTTGTAGAATATTATAGCAAAGTTCTATAATTGCATTTCATTTCATTTATTTGCATAGTTTTGAATATTGTTTATTATAGCTATGCCTTGAGAATTGATTTATTGTTTTGAGAAAACAATTGAAAATCTTGAAATATTTTGGGGTAAATACATTTGGTAAGTTCGGATAGGGAGTGTGGATAGTATTGTTTAAGTTGGCCTAAGTGTCCATAGAAAAAGACCGAAAATACACGCGAAAGAAGTACCACGTACTTTCTGGTTAGAAGCCAGTAAAATGGGAGATTGGTAGTATTTGTTATGCCTACTTGCAGACACCAGTCTAGGGATTATCAGAGTCATATTTACCACCCCATATTTAAATTTTGGAATTTATTAAGATAATGAAGTGTCTTTAAAGGACCATGGCATATGATTTTCAAAGGAATAAAACTTGTGATTTTGGAGCATGGCATGGTGTTTCATTCATGTATATACAACTGCTTAAACATATATACTTTGTAAAGATATCTCTAGTGGGCTTTGTGCTCACTCTTAGTGGATTTGTGCATGGAAGGATGTGGTAATCTTGCCTAACTAAGGGCTTTTGAAGTCTTTGGAGAGCACGAGGCTCTTTTTTTTGTTAGTTTTTTTGACAAGCCAAGGGCTTTACTTGTGTGAATTCAATAACCACCTTTTATGTAACCAGGCCTAAGCCTTGGAACTGTAGCCCACGAAACATTCTTTTATTGTTATTTTCTTCGTCTTTAACTGTCTCACATGCTATGGATTCAGACTTTATGAGGATTGAATATGTATTGCATATGGACCATTTTGTAAATCTCTCACATGAATAGAATTCAAATATAGAGATTTAATCACTTGAATTAAGTTTGCTATATAGTTAAATGAATTAATTAGACCGATCTTTATGTCTATTATTTGGGGGTGTTACATGAAAGATTTTGAATATCAGTTGATGATAAAAGTTGTTAATGATGAGTATTTGCTTTAAATATATAAATGAGAGAAAAGCCCCAAATTTGTTAAACCCTAGTTTTGATTTTTGCTTTAAAGGAGTTTTGTTCAATTGAGCCTTGATCAATGAAATTGGGTTGATGTTTAATAGAACGGTGTATGAATAATAATTTTTGGATGTTATGGAATTTTATGTTTGTGAGAACCTGAATATACAAAAAAAAATAAATAATTAAATAATAATTATTTGACAAATCTCAAATATTTTACTTGTGAATCTTAAGGTGCAAATTAAATATTACTAAACGATCTTTTAATTAATTTTAACCTAAAATAAATTTATGGTGAAAGTCTTTAATTTAGAGGCAAGATTTATTATTTAAAAAAATAGGGGGCAAGTTAGTAAGTATATTTTGATATAATAATAGTTATATTTTATTTAAATTAATGGAGAGAGAAAATAAAATAAAATAAAAGATGATAATTTAGAGCCTTTTGTTTAGATACATAAAGTAATCCTAGGTTGCCTAATACAATATATGGCAACAACAGCGAAGCAACAACGTGAGAGTGAGGGAGAAAGAAAGAGCAAGAGATAAAAAAAGAGAGTAGCAACAACAATGTAAGAGTGAGGGAGAAAGAGAGAGCAAGAGATAGAAAAGAGAGAGGGGGAGAGAAAGGAACTTCTAGCACCTTTGTGGCTCAACAACTCTAACGTATTGTCCTATTTTATTATATTTATATATTGCGATGGTTCATGTGTGTAATCTACTTATTGCTGGGAAGGAATAGGAGAAACAGGTGTGTTGTTTGGGTGCCAAGTCAGTGGTTGGTAATGAGAAATAGTGGGTGTAATTCTTAATCCAAAAATTCTGTACAGAACCACAAACTTTAAAAATCGAGGAATTATATCAAATGGATGAATTTTGAACTAAAATTTTTACTGTAGATTAATTAAATATTGAATTGCATGTCACAATTTTCTCATAATTTTTGGGAGTCAAAATCTTAATTAATTGGTGCGTTCAAATCTATTAGAAAACTGGTGTAAAACAGTAACTTCGAAAGTGTCGTTCTCTTTGGGTACAAATCCAAAAATTATCAAATCAGCGTTATTAGAACCAGTTACAATTCTAGTTTCTTAAATTTTTGGCCTTGCATAGATTGCTCAGAGAACCATTAATTTCTTTAAAGTGCTGCAGAAAGTGACCTGTTTGGATATAATTAATTGTAAATAATTATTTTGATAAGTAAATCAAGTAAAACCAGTTAGCTTTGAAACTTAGGATATATTAGTTGATATCTGAAAGGTTTCGAAATTTTTCAAACAATGTGGAGTGGGTTTTTTATTTTCAAATTTAGCAAATAGATTGGGCAAATTCGTTTAAAATTCGTTTAAAATTAAGTTTCGATCTGAACCCATGTCATGAGTAATTTGAGACCTTGAAGAACATGAACTTAGGTATTATTTAAGAGTAACGATGAGTGGGGTTGAGCTGTGCTAGTGCACTTTAGTTTGAGGTTACTTAGTTTATTATTCTTTTTAGTATGTTTGAATTAGTAGTGACGTGTAGTTTTAATACTTTATTCATGGCACTAGTTGGACTTTCATACTTTATTCGAGGTTTATATTATACCATGTTCAGGTGAGTAGTTGCATGCTACATATTTTTATAAATGTTCCCTACCTTGAACTGTTAGAAAATTAAATTGTTATTTCAGGACTTAACTGTTTTGATAAATTATTATGTTATCAATGGAATTAAATTATTTTTGAAACATGTGTAAATTTGGCATACTATAAACTAGTTGTTATGGTCTTATGTTTATAATGGTGAACTAACATGTTTTGCGAAGCTGAATTGTATTGATTATCGGGATCATCTGTATATTTTAGTCCAGGGAAATTATTCCACTGTATGTGGTAACTCTGGCCACTAGGGAACAGATTCGTGTTGGGCCGTGATGACTCTAGTGCTCAATGATTTTTAGGAAAAGACCTAGGCTAGACTAGGTGACCTTCAATCGGATCATCTTAGAGAAAAGGCCCATGTTGCCACCCTAAGGATGACTCTTCGTTCGATATTGAATCCAACGAGCTTATTGCCTTAAGAACTTTGTGGCATGTTACTTGTTATTCTTGATACCCAGAAAATTATTGTTGTTCATGTTCTAATTTGTTTTAAATGGAAAATGTCGTTTATCATGTTATTGAGAGACATAAGTATTTTAACTGTTGAATTGTAGAACCTTCTTTTTGAAACAGATTATCTTTATCAAAAGTGTATGCCAATCTAGTTTCTGTGATATATATATTTATTTTGGAATTGAATCATGTTTTCAAAACTGTATTTACTATCTATGTTGCTACTCACTGAGCTATCAACTGACTTAGTTGTTTATCATTTCTAGGTGTTAGAAGGACTTAGAGTAGACTCATTGCGTAGCGGGGACTTAATTTCATGGACCTCTAGGACATTCATTTATTTTGTTTTAGATTGTTATGTCAAGCTTGTGCATATTTCTTTTTATTTTTATTGAGGTTCATTTAGGATTATTTTGATATGTGAGCTGTTTATATCTCATAAGTTTAGATGGTATTGGTTACGGTTGGTTTTGCGGTTTATATTTGTGGCATGTCACTGGATTGAGTTTGGTTATTTATTATCGGACTATTGTATAGTTGTTCAATGTGATTATGGATTCGTATTTAGGCTTACGTGTGCCTTGGGCTAAGGCTCTGTGGGCCACGGCCGGTCATACTTGGGTTTGGGGTGTGACAATGTTGTAATGAAGGAAATTGGGTATTTTTGGCTATGTTTAATCTTCATTGGTATAATAAATGAGCTCTAGGTAAATTGTTATGTTTGCAAATTCATGCATCATATTACATCTTATGATTTTGATCATGATTGATACAATCTCTTGGATTTTTTTTGGAAGTGTTGAAAGAGGGTAAATAGCGTATGAGTCTGGTTAGTTGAGTCGGGCTTTGGAAATGAGTTGAGTATTGTATTGGTACCCGCATGAGGAGTCAAGCTGCCTAATTGCCCTATCTTGAGCTTATCGCTAGACGAATGTGGAAAAATATTTTTGGGTATCCACTGGCACTGCCGTTTCAAGAGTTGGCAAATGTGGAGAAATGAGGTTTTTGGGTGTCTACTAGCCTGCCATTTTTAGAGTCGGTAAATGTGGAAAGGAAAAAAGGGTTTTGGATGCTCATCACCCCGCCATTTTTAGAGCTAACAAATGTGAGAATATTTTCAGTATATGAATCTATAAATATGTAAATGGTCTTGCAACTCTTGCTTGGGACGTCATGGCATATTTACCATGTCACGACCTGAAAAATTACACAATAAAGATTCGCCAACTTCCATTGTTTAATGTAAACGTGAGTAAATCACAATATTAACATCATCTTCAAATCTCCAACATTTATAATTCATCAACCATTAAGAGATTTACAAAAGAATGCCCCACATGCAGTTATATATTTTACATTCCTAGAATATGAATCTATAGCATGTAGCAAGGAAGTTTAGTACAAATTAATTCCCTCAAGGGCTACAAATTCCAAGGCCTAAGGCAGGTTACACAAAAGTGATTTTAAACTCATACACATAAAGCCTTTAGCTTGTCAAAAATAATTACGACAAAAGAAAAGAGCCTTGTGCTCTCAAAACATATCCTATGCCTCTAACTCGACGGGATCACCACATCCTTTCATGCCCAAAATCCCATAGGGGTGAGCACAAAGCCCAGTAAGAAAATCTTCACAAAGTATGTACATTTTATACAATTTCATGGGATGAATGCATATTCCATGCCATGTTCAAAAACATACATCTCTACATTTTGAAAACTTTTGTGCACAATGCAATCTTGAGAATTTAACAATTCGATAATTTCAATGTAGTTCAAAGGGGTGTTAAATATAACTCAAGCAAATCCCTAGGATTAGTGTCTGTAAGTAGGCTTATCAGGCACTACCAAATCCTACATTTCCGGCTTCTAACTGGAGGGTTTAGGCACCTGTACGCGCGTATTTCTGGTTTTACACCAAAGACACTTAGGCCAACTTAATTCTTAAACTACACCCCCTAACAAGATTTTCCACCATATTTACCCCAAAAACAAATCAATATGATCTTGTTTCACAAAACAATTTCCTTTCTCAAAACAATACATTTTTCCAATGCAATATTCAAAATCCATTGCATTAATGATAAAATGGTATTGCGATACAAATATCCAATGCAATAATAAAGTTCTATTTAAACATCTCAACAGTATCAATTCGAAAGGTGGTGACAATTAAATCAAGTGCCAACACAATATATTTCTATATCAATATCTTGAAATTTCTCAATTTCTCAATTCATCCACACAATCCTCTATTGTGATCAAATTTCACATCTCTTATCAATATAACATCATAGTATATCTTTTCAAGAGATAATATAACAATATAAACATTCATGTATTATCTACATGTTAAACATCATTTTTAGCATTTGGTCTTACCAAAATAACACCAACAAGCTATCACTCAAGCTTTCCAATTCTACAATTTCTCATGAAATCTCTTCATTTGATACAATTATAGAATTTCCTCCATCATTTACTCACATAGTAAATTATCAAGTATCAATTTCATAATACCATAACCTTTTTTCAAAATTCCTAAATTCTAGGGTTTTCACCAAAACAAGGTTTTTACCAAAACAAGGTTTTTGTTCTATTTTTGAAAAGGTTTTTCAAAAACAACACCCATACCTTAGAACATACTCATATTCTCAAAAGCATTGGGAAAAGTAGATGAAATCAACTTCTAACATCATATAGGGTTCAACAACCGAAAATCATAACTCAAAACATGATAAAATACTCAAAACATGTATAAACGTGCACATATATATATATATATATATAACTCAAAGATAATCCCTACCTCAAGCTTTGAAGATGAAGAGGATGAAACCCTAGAAATCAAAGTTGACAAAAACACAATTTAATCGGTTATAAACGTAGCTCTCGTCGATTTGGTGTAAGAACCCGCCTCAAACTCTTGAAGATTTGAACTAAATCTTAGAGAGAAGTTGGATTTTTGGTGTGTTTTACATAAAAGGAAAAGAATAGATGGATATATATATATATATATATATAAAGAGAGAGAGAGAGAGAGAGAGAAAAGAAAATCTGAGCCAAAAACACTTTTGGCATCAGTTTTGAGGAAAAGAGCACGGAAATCAAGACAGACACGCTGAAATCCACCTGAGCGGTTTCAATTCTACACGAGAAGAATTCCCAATCCGCACAAGTGGAAATTTTTTCCCTCATGGGTGGATTGCTCTAGAGAGCTACCTAGAAAATCCACCCAAAATCTGCTCGAGCAGGACCCAAAATCCTCTTGAGCGGTTTTTTGCCTAGAAAACTCAGAAAATTTTGGAAAACCCTGTGAGGATCCGCTTGGGTGGTTTTCAATTCCTTACGAGCGATTTTGCCCAGAAATTCAAATGGTGATTTTGCAAACCAAGGCAAGTTTTAATGCCCAAAACTCAAAGTTTACAACTCGAAAAAGTTACAAGAGGTTAAGTAAGAGTATAAACAAATTTTAACGACTCAAAACGATGAACAAAACATTGAAAGAATGACAAACTACTCCACTACACAATACTAATTCAAGCCCGAAACCCGGGACATCACATACCACCCCATTGTTCGATGAGATTTTAAGATAAAAATTGTGCATCGAGCATCATTGGCTTTCAAAAAGAGAAAAACATGAGAATTTTTCATGGTATGTGCATTGCATGATCATATGCATTTCAATCCTTTATATACTTTGTTAATAGTATTCCTATTGGGCTATTGTTTACCCAAAAATCTAACAAACTTTTTAGGATTTAATGGTGTGACTCCGTCTAAATGACATGGCGGTGGAGATGTTTTGATTGCAGCACGAGGCTTAGTGATTGATACATGTTGAACCTCCGAAGCTATTTTGTGTTTTGGGACAGACGCCCACCCCTATTGTGAAATCAAGGGAATGCCCTTGAAACTTGTACGCCATTAGGGCATATTTATTTTTGATTTCCTTTCTAACTCCTTGAACTATAATTTGTAATGTGAACAAATGATGAAATGTTTTTGAATTAGTTTAATGGAAAAAGAGATTATTCAAGTAAGAGACTAAGCACATTATTAATATTTTCTTATGATGGTTTTGAAGAATATTTAATGGTTTTTGAACAATAATGGGTTATAAATTTAGGGGCGTTACAAAACTTCATGATCGGCAACGGAGAGATGAGGATATGCAGTGCGATGTCAGGCACATGTTGGATCTAGAAATCGTAATGAAGGATGGGATTTTAGACAGTGGAGGAGGGGCTATCTGCAGCAATGCCACCAATGAGAAACTGGATCTAAGGAAGATAGCTTGATTGCAAAGCTTGAGAGAGAGAGAGAGAGAGAGAGATGAGTTTTAGAGAGGAAGAGATGGGTTTGATTCAATAGATAACATGTATGTCCTTATCATCGTACGACTGTCCTTGTGGACCCAAACAAATACACGTGGATCTATAGCCTTAAAGATTTATAAAAAGGACCTATGGCCTGAGCATCCTTAAATTTATATTAATTATATTGGCACAAATGTACATTACATACCAACAAAGGGTTTGGGATCATTGCTGCACTGTAATTTCTAACTGTTTGTACCAAAAATGACAGCCCGAAGAGGGGCTGCCACAAGTCCAAATGGTGACTCAAAGTAGGTGATTTTTGTGCATTTCTTGGTGGTAGATTGTGTTCCTTGATCTTGGTGATAAAGAGCAATCATGGGGATCAAATCCATGATGATGCAATCCCTAGGAAATAGGGGCCATTAGTATGCGCGCGCACACACACACACATATATATGCATGTGTATTTAATGGCTATTGTAGCAGAAGGACACGTGGCGCCATCAAGCTAAGGAGTACAACCACTATCTACATCATCCAATGGCCACAATTCAAACTTCTCTAATAGTACTATTTTTGTGAGATTTCTTTGATCAAGTATGGGACACTTGTCAATCATTCAATAACCCCACCCTGCACTCAGTGGTTGAGATTGAAAGGAGCTTATAACAGCTCCTATTCTTAGGGAATAATCAATCACTTGTTGAGGATAAAAAGATTGGTAGAACAGGTGGCAGCCCATGAGGCAATCCAACACCCCACTATCTAGAGATCATGGAGATACTTTAGGAAGTTGTTGATTTCTAGGAGGTTGTCCACGATTTTCAGAAGGTCTTAACAGTTATAAATAGCTCACTTGAAGATGGAACAAACCTCATTCAACCAATCAATCAAATCAACATATTACAACGCACAAGCGCTTTTAGCCCTATTTTAACTTAGGAGTAGCTTTAAAAGGCATCTTTGTCATAATTTAGTCCTTGTTCATGGCATTCATGCCAATTAGTTTGTTTTGGCCATCCGTGACATTGTTTTGAGTCCTAAATTATGTTTACAATCTATTTGTGACTCAGTTTTATATTCCTCAAACTTGTTCTTACACTTTTGTATATTCAATTCATTTGAATTTATAAAAGTTGGTGTTTTTTATTTATTTCCGTTTGCCAATCTCTTTTCCTGATTTTTCAAGCTCTTAAGAGATTTTAAATCATCTTTATTGAGGCAAAATAAGAACTAAGAGGTTTTTATCCCTTTAAATCTCACACAATCCCCTATTTTTTCATACACATTTTTATTCACGTAGGTAATATCTTACCTTGACATGCTTGCAATCCACCAAATCTTTATGAATTAGCCAAAGTTTACATTTTTGTGCAAACACTAACCAATTTTTGCATCTTAAGAATATTATCAACACCGTATTTACCTTTCACAAAGGAGGATTGGTTTAGAAAGTGCATTTTTTTGACTAAAATAGGAAGTGCCTTTTTGCATCATGAGAATATTGTAATGTCTTTCTAAAAATTGAAATTTTTATTTTTTATATTACTTTTGTTTTTAGTGAATTTTTAATTTTTTTATGTACTTTTATTTTTATTTTTATTTTTTAGATACACTTAAAAAGTATAATATTTGTAATTTTTTTTTAAAAAATTCACCAAATACAAAAAATGCAAAAATTAGTATATTTTCATATTTTGTTGTATTTAATGAATTTTTAAAAATATTTTTGTACAAATTTTTATAGTTTTTACATATATCAAGATTAAGTGGATTTAAAAAATAAAAAAATTTGATTAAAATATTTAAAAAATAACTAAATATGTAAAAATACGAATTAAAAACTCATAAAATTATTTTTAAAAATTTCAAACCAAACAGGGTGTATGTTTAGGAAGTATTTTTTAGTTTATTTTAATATGGAAAAACATGTAAAAAGTAATGTGAATGAAAAGAAAATTTTGATTTTATAAAGTGAATGAGAAAGAAAATTATTTTTTTTTACATTTTAACTTTTTGAATAATTTTTTAACTAAAATAATTGCTTGTCAAACGGGTTGAGTTAGGAGAGTTTGGTTTGGATTTTTTAAAAATAATTTTTGAGTTTTCAATTAGTATTATTATTATTATTATTTGGTTTAGTAATTTTTTAATATTTTAATTATTTTTTTTTGACTTTTTAAAGCCACTTGTAAAGTATAAAATTTGTGAAGAAATGTGTAAAAAGATTCACTAAATACTAAAGGATAAAAAAAATACAGTATTTTTTTTACATTTATTAATTTTTTTAAAATAAAAATATCAAAAATATTTTGACTTTTTAAGTACATCTAGATAGGTGCATATGAAAAGAAAAAAAAAAACTAAAATACAAAAAAAAATACTAAAAATAACAAAATACAAAAAATTCAAAAAATATTTTTGAAAATTCAAAACTAAAAAATCACTGTCAAAGATCAACTCAGCTCGTTTGGGAAAAATGTTAATATGGCAAAAAAAAAAAAAAAAAAAAAAAATTCTAAATTATCAAATCAATGTCAATATTTTTATATATTTTTCGTTAAAAAAAAAATTATTACAAAAATCAATTTTCAAACATCTCTCCATTATCTTTACTTTTTTACGAATTTTTTAAGGAGGATTTAGTGGAAATTCTCTTTCAAGTGCTTCCATCCAAATCTGCCTATAATATATTCTTATATTCTAATAAGTTTTATTATTTTAGATATTTGATTCATCAAATCTTAACTATTATATTTAAATATTTTATGAATAATTTGATCATTACAAACATTTTTTGAACATTTAACAATTTTGTGATGTGAATATTCACATTAAATAAATTTGATAGTATGAATGTTTACGTTAACAGTGTAAATGTTCATATCATGAAACATTCACATTATCAATGTGAACATTAATGTGCACTTTACCTTATTATTGTTAGGAATATTTTGATAATTATATTACCCATAAAACTTATTGAAATATAAGAAAATAATTTAAAATAAATGAAAGATTGGGGTGTTTGGCAAAGGTGTTTTTTTTTTGGTTTTTGGGATTAAAATTCACAAAATGACAAAATAGGTTAAAATAGTCAATAAGACAAAATGTCACATCAAATCCATAATTATTTCACTTTTTTTCTCACAAACATCACATACAACTACAAAAAAATCTAACTATCTTTCTGAATATAAAAATTTTAACTTACTAAAATAGTCTACTAAAATAGTAACCTTCTAAACACCCATATAATTAGAAAAAGATAAATTTATGAATAAATGTCATTTTTTTCTATAAAAAATTTAAAAGTTGCTCTCTCCGTCCCAAAATATTAGTTCCTTATTATATTTTTTATTGTCCCAAAATGTTAATTTATTTTCAAAAATTAAGTATAAAAATAATATAAATTCCCTATTTTGCCTTCATTTTAATTCATTAACAATATAAAAAGTACAATTATAACATTAATATTTCTAAAAAATGTAATATCGAAAGATAATTTTAAAAAATTATTTTTTTTAAAACGTAATAATTATACTATTAAAAAAATTAAATTTCCTAAAAAGAGTATTATTCTTGAACGACTGGTGTATTTAAAAAGTTAGTTCTTAAGCCAATAGGAGTAAAAAAGATGAATAAAATGTGCTTTTTACTTGTAAAAACTTTGGAACACGTGAACATCGAATAGCACGAAAGATCCATCCATTGAGTCATTACTCGAGCGAGATCCATCTCATCATTAAGATAGAATTCCAAGTGATGCTAAAAGTTTTACGTAATCCATCTCATATTGTACGAACAGGATCGAACGACAAGCCGTCACCCAAACAATCTAAAAATCCAAATTAATTTGGACTCAAAAGTTAGAAAATTTAAACCGTTCATAATTAATTATGAAATTTATATACACATTATAATTAAGGATTGGTTTGGAGTGGGCATTAATTTTTTGACTTTTTAATTTTTTTAGTATGGAATTAAAATTTTTTGTTTAAGATAGATTTTTAAACCTTTTTTTTTTACTTTTGTAAGAGAACAAATAAAATAATTATGATTTGAATGTGAAATTTTGTTTTATTGGGTTACAAAGTTTATTTTATCTTTTTGTGACCATTTTAGTAAAAAAAAATCTTATTTTAACTTATGTCAAACGAAAGCTGAGGAAGAAAATAATATAATATATATATGTATATATATAATTTTTAGTCATAATTAAAAAAATATATAACCAAACACCACATGAAATATAATTAAAGATTTTATAAGTCATAATTAAAATATTATCATAACTTGCAAAAATAAAAATAAAACTAGAGGTACATCTCTTTCAAGAGGTGTGTATAGTATAATTTTCCAAATTATATATGCAAAAAATAATTGATCAAATATTTATTTTCATACTATTAGATTATTTTTATCTATACAGTTAACATATTTTTAATAGAATAATGTTTGAGAGCTCGAAAATCTCTCCCCCTAATGCCAAAAACGACGTCGTTTTGGGCATTATTTTTTATTTTTTTCTTCGTCTTCTTCCATGTTCAGTCGCAGAGAGGAAGATGGAGAGGGAGAGGGAGAGAAAGAGAGAAGAGAGGTCCCCGTCGTCGTCGTCTTTATCCAGCCCGATCGTCGTCCCCATCGTCGTCCAGCCCAGCCCGATCGCCGTCCAGCCCAGCTCCGCCTCTGCCCAGCCCCGCCATCGCAGCCCCGCCTCTGTCCAGCCCCGCCTCCGCCTCCTCCTCCCCTGTGATTATGGCCCTCTCCAGTTCCTCTCCTCCTCCTCCGCCTCCTTTTTCCTTCTTCCTCCTCCTCCTCCTCTGTTTTTGAAAAAAAAAAAACAAAATTAGGGGGATTCGGGGGAGCTCATTTTCGAGCTCCCTAAAATTACCGTTATTAATAATATATCATCGATTTATTATAATATATATATATATATAATTTGATAATAACATATCATCAATTTATTGTAATACATATGTAATTTGATTATACGATTATTTATTTTAAAATTTATTTTTTTTACATGCATTTTCTTCGCAACTTATAATATGAGATAAATGACAAAAAATTATTCTAATAATATAGATTAATCTCATATTATTTAATAAATTCCATAACAAATTTGAAACTTGCACCATCAACAAGTAACAATTCAAATTATTAAAATAAATATATATTAATCTCATAATATGTGTATATTTTTAACTTTAATAAATTTGAAATGGGTAATATTAGGGATACTATTAAATAAATGAGCAAATATCTTTTATGGATGTGAGATTCACAATTTTAAACCTTACATCATATGAGATATTTGATCATTTATTTAGGGTTCGTTTGGGATGTGGGTTGAATTTTTATTTTTTTGACTTTTTATTTTGATTATTTTAACTTGGGGCTAAAAATTTCGTTTGGGATAGTTTTTTTTTGAATTTTTTGAGAGAAAAAATAAAATGATTATGAGTTGAATGTAATATTTTATTTTATTGAGTTAAAAAATCTATTTTATCTTTTTGTGACTAAGGGGTTGTTTGGGATGACCTAAATAAGTGTATTTTTTGTCTTTTTATGAAAAGACGTCAGAAAAATAGAGAGATAATGTGATGAAAAAAAGATAAAAAGCGTATGCTTATTTAGGATAGTCAAACTTGGCCTAATATAACTAAAAAATTAAAAAATCAGACATATCAAACGAAGGGTTAGGTCTCGTTTGACAAGTGACTTTTCTAATAAAAAAGTCAAAATCATTAAAAAAATTAAAAAATCAATAACATATACCAAAAGTCAATAATTTCATTTTTTCCCTATTTTTTATACATCATTTCATAAAAAATTTAAAATTATCCCAAACATACTCAATTTTTTATATCATATTTTAACTTAAAAAGTTAAAAAATTACTTAAAAAATCAGCTCCAAAGGCGTTAATCGAAAATTTGTGATCTATGGTATTTCCTATCCGAAACTGACGCCAACAGTACTGATCAGCTCATATATCTATATATTATAAGCTATATGTATGTATAGTCGTCAGAGTAGACTACTCTCAGCACAAAGTCAGTGCCTTGTGTAGACGCGACACCCTGTAAACTCTCAATCACGCATATACAGGTATGTGTTTCGATCATCACCAATCCCTCAATTACTATTACTCTCTCTCACTTTCCTTCATTTTCTAGCTGAATTTGTGGATCCGTGAACAGGAAACTTGTTTGTTTGATTGTTAGGGTTTTTGAGGTTTTTTTTTTTGGGGGGGAATTTGTGTTGCAGATCTGTGAATTTTGGGGGTTCTGCAAATTGAGGGTAATGCAGACCAGGTACATGGAGAGGACGAACTCTATGAGTAGAGAGAAGCGGAATTTGGAGGGCGGTGACGATGACCAACCGGAGCGAAAGCGACCGGCTTTGGCTAGGTAAATTCGAGTTTTGTTCGGTCGGTTGTGTTGATTTGGTGTTGTTTTGTTGTGTTTTCTTTGTTAATTTTTGCTGATTGATTAGTTGGGTAGTGAAAACTGTAGTTGTTTTGCATGGATGGTAATTATGTTAATACTTGATTGTATTGCCTCGGTGGAATACAATTATTATGATTCTGTGATGTGCTTAATGATGTTGACTGGTTTTCTCTAATTGCAATCCTGAATTGAATTTTTTTTATAGCTTTGTTGCAATTATTGGTAGGGAGAATACGAGAGTTTCAGATGGGAGGTGAGTTCCTCTTCGCATGTAATAATGAGGAGGAGAATGGGAGGTGTGATGTATGTGGCTTGGTTGTTATGGGAGATGATGCAGCGGTAGTCAATGACAAGGTAGATATGTTGTTCTTGGTGGGTTTAGATGGAGGAATGAGTAAGGAGGCTTGTAAAGAGAAAACAAAAGTCAATGGAAAATATTTTTTATGGTCAACAAAAAACAATTTATTTGAGTAGAAAATGCTTTCCACTTTTAAAAGGCGGAAAATATTTTGCAAACTAAAGTCTTATCTTACCAATATTGCCACACTACCACCGCCACCATCACTTTTGCCGCCATCCCACCACCACCCTACCACCTCCATCTCCTCCTTTGTCCACCACCAAACATAGAAAAATATTTTCTTCAAAAAACATTTTATGAAAAAGTTTTTCGTAGAAAATGTTTTATGTTGGGAATATTTTCCACCAAAACAAACGCAGCGTAAGAATGTAGAGTGGAATAAACAATCATTATTTGGAGTTAAGAAGAAAATTAAGAAACCTGTGATGCTTTTGTTGTGCACCTGAATAAAAACTTAATGGGTAAGGTTATGAAAGTTGGGGGTAAGAGATGGAATTTGAAGACTGAAGATGAGAAAGATTCATATGTGGTATTAGCAAGGGAAATGAATGGTATGGATGGGAATGGAGGAAGCTCTATTGATTTTGATTCTACAAGTGGTAGTGTTGGGGGTTCTTCTCTTTTGTCAAGGGAGATGAGGAGGTGGTGCTTGTTGATTGGATGGGTAGCCTTGAGAAGTTGGAGTGGTGAAAGGCGCAATATTTTATGAACTGAAAAATTTGTTGTATTGGGGTTTTATCACAGGATTAGAAATTAAAATATTTGGTAACTAATGATATTCTAGACCAATTAGGATTCTAAATAAAATTCAAATAGCATTACTTGACACGCAAGACTATCCATGGATTATGACTATACTCATGTCCAACAATTATTGAACTTACCATAATGCCCCTAACTACTAATGCCTATGACAATGACCAAAATTGTCTAGTAGTGTACTAAATTAAAACAAGTACAAATAAATACTCAAAATTATTTTGAAACTTCAATCCAGGATGTCTTAAACGCGTTCCATGTGAAATTCTGGATTTGCTCTTGTTCTTCATTCCATGCTTGCCATAAGTTAGCCCCTATGTACTCAATTCATCCTTATTATAGCCTTGTTTGACTGTATTGAAATAAGTTTTGGTTAATTTTTCTAAACAATCATACTGCGAAGCATTTACATCTAAACTTCTTGCATTTTAACACTTTATGTCAGAAAGTTTCTAATGGGGAACGGAAAGACGTTGGATATTATAAATTTTATTTTAATTTGTAGTTTTATTAGAGTAGTATTTTATTTTTGGTAACTTAAATTAGGGCTCCCTATGTTGCTTGTATTATATATGACTTTTATGTAATAGTTTAGTTTAGCTTTGAGAATAATAATATTAAGGCTGTGGCCATTTTGGAGATTAGGATTTTGACCCTTCTTCTTCTTTCTCTATTCTTATCCTTCTTAATATTTTTGATTGTATCTTTTGAATCAAATTCTCCATATATTTTGGTTTTGAGATCAATCGAATGGTTGAACGGATTTGTTCATAGCTGTTTGGCATCAATTGGTATCAGCGCCCAACTTCGATCTACTTTTTCTGTTCAATCAGTGTGGTTATCTTCTTCATACAACTTTACCGATTTGAACCAAAAATCATCTTCAATTTCCCTTATCCGATGCGTTTCCGTTCTCCATTGCCTATATATATGACTTCTATGTAATAGTTTAGCTTAGCTTTGAGAATAATATTGAGTTAAGGCTGTGGCCGTTTTTGATATTAGGGTTTTGACCCTTCTTGTTCTTTCTCTATTTTTATGCTTCTAATATTTTTGATTGTATCTTTTGGATCAAATTCTCCATATATTATGGTTTTGAGATCAATTGAATAGTTGAACGGATTTCTTCATAGCCATTCAACACCAGTTTTTTTTTTTTTTTTCCTTTGTTTTTGTTTTGGAGCCACTAACCTTTTTTTTTATTATTATTATTTTAAGAAATGTCACTATTTTCCCTTTTTATTCCCCATTTTAGAAATTTTTTTGACAAATGGAAGTTGCAACTGGATGATTATATCAAGACCAAACTATATTAAAATCATTATTATGTTTGATTTGTCACATCATTTTGGCTGCTTCAAAAATATCTTTATGATTTTCGCTTATATTTTATCATGCACATCATTTGTGGTGGGTTGTCCAGTCCTTGTCGAATTGTTTGCAGTTGAGTTGCACATGCCATGTTACTAATTCTGAAATCTGTTGGTGTTCATATCTTAAGTATTGTTAACAATTTTTGAAAAGGTTTACAGGGAAACTTGCTTGTACCTGAAAAGGGAAAACCATTATGATTCCGTGGATCTATGTTGGTTAATAGTTTGGAATTGACTATTCATGTAAATTTACTTTCTTTTGTTTTAGCATGCTTTTTCACAACTTAACGCTCTGTTTGAGTTTTTATTTTACATCATACTTTTGCTCCGCAAAGAGAAGAAAGTGCAGTTTTCTAAATTGCACATTTCATGCAGTGTAATTGTGGAAGCTTTGAAGCTGGATAGTCTGCAAAAGCTTTGCTCGTCCTTGGAACCTATCCTTCGAAAAGTTGTAAGATAAATAACTACATGGTTTTGCCCTAGTTAACTGTCTGTTTTTTAAGTCTTTATGGTGACAACCCTTTCCTACGATTGTTTTGTTTGATTAACATGCAAAACTTGATCTGTTCTTATTTTCATATGTTTGTTATATATTTGTATTTTGAATATGTGCTAAGTAACTCCAACTGAAAGAGAGATTATTTCATCTGGTTGTGATATTTTCTTATTTCAAATATCAACTAGATTTATTATAACTAGAGTGCTATTCTGATTCTCACCATTCTTCAACGTGATCTGCATTTACAGTTTTGTATGTTAATTGTGATGTCTGTGTTAGAATTTCTCATTTGAAGCTATAATTGTTCCTTGGTTACAGAACTTTATACATAATGTTCTTATTTGTGTATTTTATTGTTCCTTTCCTTTTTGTCTTTTGGAATGTTTTAGATTCATTCTTCTGTACACTGATTAAAATGCTTGATGAAATTATTGTAGGACATTTACTCTCTAATCAGAATAAAGAGAGAAATGTTTTTCTCAATGCATTATTCTAATTATCCAGTTTTTTTCTATATGCATTTTATTTTTAGATGTTACAATCTTTGAATAGATAAATTTTTAGATATTTGTTAAGTATCGAAATTGTAGATTGTATTCAATAAACTGACAAAAAACAAAATGAAAAAAGAATTGTAGAAGCATATTTTTGAACAAAAACATTGAAATTTGCATGAGGAGTATTTATGAAAGAACTATATAATCTTCTCAAAATAGGATTAAACAGTGATAGTACATTTCAAGAAGTCGTAACATCTGTGGCTACTTTCTGGCTTTGATGTGGCACCATCTCATCTCCTCTTTCTGTTCCTTCCTCATTTTCCCTTTCATTCCTTTTGTATTTCCTTTCTTTTCTTTTTATTTTTAAAAAATCAATTTTGCAGCCTAGTTTTTTGAAATTCACCTCTGATTTCTGTTCAGGTTTTATTTTTCTAGATTTATGTCAGCATATGCTCCTGTGTTTTTGGAGAACTAGAAGGTTCACTACTAGGAATCTATTTGTTGTTTTAGTTGTTACAGTCCTGAACACACAATGGAGTTGGAGCATCGGAACTTCAATGAAAAAATGTGGTATTATTTTGAGATTCTTATTTGAGGATAAAGTCTCAGAAATAATTAGAGAAATCTTGATGGAAAATATCATATTTATTTTAGGATGAGGGCTTCAAGTTAATTAGCAAACCCTTATGTAGTCATTTGCTGAAAAATCACATGATTGGTTATGGAAGACTTTATCAATAAAACCAAGGGAAAAATTCTTATTACCTCCACGTGGTATGGCCCCAAAATACTTCACCCCCTCATGTTAAAAAATAGCCAAATACTCCTTGTGGTTTTGGACTAAATTGGAACACTAACTCTATTGATATTACTTATGAAAAGACATTTGTACCCCTCTTCCTCCTATTATTCTACTCTCTCTCTCTCTCTTTTTTTTTTTTTTAAAGGCATTTTATATTATTATAGATACCCTCCTCACTGTAATACTTCTTCCTCCCTCTTCAATCACCTCAATAACATCACCCACTAACAAAACAGTACAAAATATATGTACATACACATATACCTATACATCATACCTAAGAAGCGTGGACACTTCTAAGAAGGTGGCGTGTTTGCGTCACACGGACACTCTTTGGACACTTCCTGACACGTTTCTGACACTCATCGAAACATGTCATATTTTTTAATTTTTTTTAAAGACCCGGACACTCTTTGGGTACTTGTAGGATACACATGTTTATTGCTTAAACACACGTGTCTATCGATTAGACACCGGTGAAACTAATTATAAGTTTGAACAAAGTAACTTAAAATACAACAATAAAAGAAAAATCATATAAATTTATAAGAATTAGCCTCATTGTGTTTTGTATTATCTTTGAATGATATATTTATACATATATGATATATAATAAATATATAAAATTATATATTTCATGCATGTCTCTCATGTGTTGTGTCCTGCATTTTTTGAAAATTGGCATGTCGTTGTGTCAGTGTTGTATCTGTCGCGTGTTGTGTGTTGCGTGTCGCGTGTCCGTGTCCGTGTCCATGCTTTTTAGCATTGTACCTATAAAATAATAAGCAAATTTTCACACGTGCATGCGCGCGCATGCACACAAACGTATTATATGCTTACTAGAAATATTAGAATCATCTGAAAATTATCTGAACCCAATGAAAATAGAACATTTCAAACTTTAAAATCCTGCTCGACACTAAGGCCTCGTTTGGTAATAAGTTATTTTAGTAACTTTTTTACTTTTTACGAAAAGATATGTAGAAAAGTAGTGAGACAAGTTATAATGACTTTTTGGTTAAAACATGTAGTTGCCAAACGAGGCCTAAAAGTTTAAAACCAACCCAAAATTCTAAAGCAAACTATGCTTTAGTCCGTACCTAGGCCACAGTGTGACTAATTTCAATCAACGTAATGGAAACTTGGTTGTCATTAGGGATAAAGATGTTAGCTAGTCAGTTTGGCTGTTGTTTGCTGCCTTGCAACATTTTAGGACCTCCACGGCCTTTGCAAAACTAACATTATTTTTCCATTTTGTTGCAAACTCGGTATAATTGTGGAAAAATAGCTTTTGTAGGTGATAAAAAGAGTAGGGATAAAATCAAAATTGATGGCATGGATTGGTCATAATTGTGTTGTGACACCCAACATTGCGTTTTGATGACCACCATGCTAATACGTTGATGGATCTTGTATTTTTGACACCAAAATGACCAGAACTTTGAGGTTTCATTAACAAAGGACAAAAATTGAGTTCAAAGTTTTGGCTTTTGATGATTTAATGAATTGCAAGGAATGAGTTTTGGAGATGTGAAATGGGTTGTTGATTGATTTTGTGAGGTGGTTGGGGAGGCAAGAGGGGGTGGGTGAGGGTAAAGGAAGTGGTGGGGGAAGCATGTGAGTGGATAGGGGTTGATGAGGTGTAGGGGGAGGAGAGAGGAGATGGCACGAGGGGGCTGGGTCCTGGGGAGGTTGTAGGCGGTGGCAGAGGTGGTGGGTGGATTAGGGTTAGGGTAAGGGTAGGGTTAGGTTTTAGGGGAAGAAGATGGCTAGGGTTTTTGGAAGAAAATGAAGATTAGGCCATATTTGGTATTTTACATTGTATTTTGACTTTAGCTTAATTTGATTTAATTTTAATTTTAATTTAATGTTTATTCTTGTCAACTCTCAAATTTGGTGTGTGTGGCATCCATTATGTCAATTTTGATGGAAAGTAATGGTAGGGAGGTAAAATGAAAAATGGCCAAAGCCATAGGTGGGCTTTTTGGTTATTTTTAAATGTCAAGCGGGTCAAGTGATCAAAGGCCATACCATGAGGGCGTAAAATGGATTTTTCCTAAAACCAATTAATATATATTTTTGAAAATATTTATAGGTAATTCAATGTAAGAATAGTATGCATACATACCAATAACAACGTTATTTATTGTATGATTTAGTATCGTATTGAAGTTTGTGTGGATCCACTTTCTAATTGCTAATCTCTATGAAATTTGCACTGTTCTGAAAAATATCCAGCACTAGAAGAGATCAGCTGTGAACTATTTCAGATTTTTTAATCATTCTTATTATGGAATATTGTTCGTTAGTGTTATACAAAGAACCTTTTCTTTCCTTTTTCTTTTCTCTTTTCTTGGTAATATTGTCTGCATTGAAGAGAGAAGAGTTAAGTAGACATGAGACAAAAAATTACAAGAGGAAGCATAAAATGTGGAATATGTCCTTTTTGTGATTGACATCCATGAATCCAAACCTTGCTGATAATAACTTGAAAACTGAAATTCCTTGGTAGACACATTTTTGTCATGCTATCTACGGCATCAGCCAACAGATAAGTTCTCTGTTTTAGTTACAGAACATTAGTTCAACTCTATTGGTAATACTTTTGAACACATTTTGTGGGAATGCCTTTCTGTTTCCTTGCAAGTGCATTTCAAGTGAAATTTCTTATCTACATATATTTCTGTTCATGCATGATTATCTTAGCCTTCCCCCAACCGTTTTTCCTAGTTATATTTATAACACTGTGTGCCTTTTACATTGAGCACTGTGCATCTACTTTGATTTTTAACCGTGGCTTATGCTGCAATTGGTGCTAAACAGGTTAGTGAAGAAGTGGAACGCGCTTTGGCGAAGTTAGGCCCTCCT
Source organism: Camellia sinensis (assembly GCF_055761805.1). Taxonomy (NCBI): domain Eukaryota; kingdom Viridiplantae; phylum Streptophyta; class Magnoliopsida; order Ericales; family Theaceae; genus Camellia; species Camellia sinensis. The sequence goes on along the minus strand of NC_138964.1, from coordinate 19,747,639 downwards.
AGAATTAATGGAAGGTCTGGGATATCTTCTGATGATTTATGAAATTGACATATATTCTGTAAACACAATTTATTTCTCAACTAGATTGGTATTTTCTGTTACGATCAATGCTTTTATGTCCTTATTGACATAATTTTTATTGAGATGTCATTATTCATTAGTTGCACTAGGATTGTTAACAAGGGGTTTTCAAGTGAAGATTAGTGAAAATGTGCTGTTTATAGTTTCTTTACTGTCATCACTGAATAACTTAGGCAACCTATATTGGTTTAGACTACAGGTGTTAGAACTTCTACCCATTGGTGGTAGAGAACTCCATAACAACCATTATTAATTGTGTGCATGGGCAGATATATGTTTGAGAGTATGAGAGACACACTGGCCTTTACATCTCAATTGAGCCATCGCTCAATCCTTCAGCTTCTATATAGCACATGAATAATTGATATTGCTATTACCTCCAATGCAGAGGTGGCCTCCGGTTCTGGGCTTGAAGGCCAATTGCGATTGGTTATAAATTCTATACTAATAAAAAAACATATGATAAAAATAATTTGCAAGTTCTTGTACCAGCTAGCAACTTTGCTTGGTGGATTAACCCTAAGCTATGAAGTGTGGACACTCCAAAATCGGTGCCGTGGCGGTTTCCGACACACAGACACGCCGGGGACACGGGGACATGTGTCCCTTTCATTTAATGATTCTTTTGTAGGGGACACGCGTGTCCATATTGGGACACGGCATGGGACACGGCGGGGCTTACTCTTTTTTTATTTTTATTTTTTTTTTCTCCTCCTTTTGCCTCTTTTATTTAGTGCTTTTGTGAAGAATATTGTTGGATGTTGAATGTTTCCCCCTTCTCGTCTTAGTTCTTGTTATCGTTTATTATGATTTTTTTGTGAATGGATGCTCTATTAATTTGTTTAAATGTAGTGTTTATATTTATTGAATTAATGTTACTATGTTAGTGTTTGTTAATTTTGATTTAGGATGAATGTAATATGAATCTACATAATACATAAAAATATATATATAAAAAAAAAAATTTCGCCATGTCCCCCGCCATGTCTGTGTCCATGTCCCCATTTTTTGGAAATTGCCGTGTCCCATGTCGGCGTCCGTGTCCGTGCTTCATAGCTCCTAAGATTAATATTCCCTTTCTTATTTAGTGGTGGTGCTTTGTTTAGTTGTAGTGCAATCATTGGGAGGTTGCCGCTGGGGTTATAGCTGATAGTGAAAACCTTTATCTGTTTTGTTTTGAATTTTTTCAGCCTTGGGACTGCAAGAAACACATTGAACTGGCTACTTCTTTAGAATGTTATGTTTATCTCATATTTATTGCTTCATTGATTATCGCTTGTCCTTGAACTACTGTAAACTCTCTATTTATTTTTATTTTTGTGCCTGTTGCTTATTTCTTCATCCTTACGCTTGAGATTACAGGGCTTCTCCTAAAAGAATTGAGGGGCCAGATGGACGAAACTTGCAGCTGCACTTCAGGTCAAGGTTGTCTCTTCCCCTTTTCACCGGAGGAAAAGTAGAAGGGGAACAGGGTGCTGCAATCCATATTGTTTTACTTGATGTGAATACAGGTCATGTTGTAACCTCTGGACCTGAATCCACCGTAAAGCTTGATGTTGTTGTGCTGGAAGGTGATTTCAACAATGAAGATGATGAGGGTTGGACCGAAGAAGAATTTGAAAGCCATGTTGTGAAAGAGCGTGAAGGAAAGAGACCACTTTTGACTGGGGATCTGCAAGTGACGCTCAAAGAAGGTGTGGGAACCCTGGGAGAGCTTACATTTACTGATAACTCAAGTTGGATAAGGAGCAGGAAGTTCAGGCTTGGCCTGAAGGTCGCCTCAGGCTTTTGTGAGGGCACACGTGTACGTGAGGCAAAGACAGAAGCTTTCACTGTTAAAGATCACAGAGGGGAATGTAAGCTGCTTAGTGTTTATTTTTGAACTCCTTTTTAAAATTATTTTTTCTGGATTGTCTTTGGAATATTGTTGTTGACTTCTTTTCATTTACAGTATACAAGAAGCACTATCCACCTGCTTTAAATGATGATGTCTGGAGATTGGAGAAGATTGGCAAAGATGGGTCATTCCACAAGAGGCTAAATAAGTCAGGAATATTCACGGTTGAAGACTTTCTTCGACTTGTTGTCAGAGACTCTCAAAAACTACGGACTGTAAGTGCATGCTTGGTTGTTGAATAAGAGTATCCATTCTTTATAATTATCTGCTGACTCCTCTGTTGGCTGTAGATCCTTGGCAGTGGTATGTCAAATAAGATGTGGGATGCTCTCATAGAACACGCTAAGACTTGTGCCATGAGTGGGAAGCTTTATGTGTATTATGCTGATGATACAAGAAATGTTGGTGTTGTCTTTAACAATATTTATGAGCTAAGTGGCCTTATAACTGGTGAACAATATTTGTCATCTGATTCCCTGTCTGATAGCCAGAAGGTTAGTATGAGACTTTTTTTTTGGCAATGCAATTCTTGTTTCATTAAAACACTTCCTTGAAACCAAATAATAATGCCATGAATTCAGTAGACACTTTACACCCCTCCCTTCCGCTGCCAGCGTTTTTTCACTTTTGGACCGGGTTGGTAAACATGTTGATTGTATATTTGATCAAGTTCTGAGTAAAATACTTATCCTTAAATCTAATCTTTGATTGGAAATGTTAATCACAGGCAGGTATATATGTTTAGGTGTGATTGTGGGTATTTCTTTTCTTCAAACAAACTAATCAACCAAACTAGAATTGGAGTGCTTACTATTACTAATTGTTGTTCTTTTTTCCTTTTCTCCGGGTACCACCCCTGGAAGGTTGTCATAAAGCTCATAATTAGAGAATGTGATGCTTATGGAAACCTGTAAATTTTGTTGCTGCAGTTATACGTGGATACCTTGGTGAAGAAAGCATATGATAACTGGAACTATGTTGTTGAATATGATGGCAAGTCACTTTTGAGCTTCAAACAAAGTAAGAGGCCAGGCGCTTCTCGAAATGAACTTCCAATGGGCCCAGGTGATTATCCTACTTCTTTTGAAAATCAGCTTCCCCAACAACGGTTAGCAGGCTCAGTTCCTCCTGAGCAGTCGTCAATGGATTCAAGTCTACTAATTGGAGGTAGGCATGGCCTCTTTTTCTTTCTTTTTGGATTGGTTACGAATTGCTCCCCCCGCCTCCCAAAAAAAAAGGGGAAAAAAGGAAAGAAAACGACTTTTTTCTTAGGCTGTTCATGGGTAGGCGGTAGCAAGCCCATTGGATAAATGGGTCAAACTGTTGTATGGCATTTGAAGCTTAAACAGTTTGGCTGGTTGCACTGAAAAAATCTGAAACCACTTGCCTATTAGTCCGTCAACCCTTGAACCCAAGGTTCTGAAAAGCGGTTGCGGTCGCCGTAACGGTGGCGGTAACGCGGTTGCGGTTGCGGGGTGTAAAGGCCGTAGTGTAACGGTTGCGGTAACCGGAACCGTGAATTTTTTTATTTTTCGCACAATTTGAAAAAAACTTACCAATACACATATTTTTTGCCATGATCATATTTATTGGGTTAAAAATAAATATTGATCAATTTTTGTAAATTTTTAAGTATGATCCAATATATTTCATTTTTTTAAATCATTATAAACTGAGTTTTTTACATTTTATTTTAATAATTAATGACTTTATATTATATAAAAAATCAATCACTAACTATTATATATAAGATAAACAATGACAAAAGTAAGAGAATAAATAAGAGCCTAAATATATATATATATATATACATATTTTAATCAAGCCAAATAGATAATGACCACACTTATTATTATTATTATTATTATTATTATTATTATTTTCAAACAATATATAGATAGACACACAAACAAAATGGTTTAGTGATAGCAGCTGAATAGAATACCATAGGTCTTAGAGTTTTAACAAATCAATAACATGTTTTTCATCTTCCCTCTTCTCTCTCTCTATCTCTTGCTCCTCCATTTTCTCTCTTTATCTTCCCTCTTCTCTCTATCCCTCTTCTCCCATTTTCAGCTTTTTTTTGTGTGTTTTTTCGAAAGAAAAAGTTTGGAACCGTTATGTAACGGTGCGTAACAGGCCATTACGGCTGTTACGGCATCATTACGACCGCTATGGCAGCCGCAACGGCCGACACACCTGTGAATCTCAATCACACTGCAAAAGCGGCTGTAACGGGTGGCGGTAACCGCCAAAACCGTTACGTAACGGTTGCGGCCGCTTTTTAAAACCTTGCTTGAACCTAAAATCAGTTGTTGAAATCCTCAATTCTCTCTTGTGCGTTTTGCTGTTCCTCTTGAAATGGATACCTCCACAATATTCTCAAATATTTTAATTCTATTATGATGTCAGTAGACTTGTGAAAATGATAATGTTCAATCCAAGAAATTGGAATCCTTGCCATGATTTATATAGGAAGAAAATGTGCTGTATGGACTTCAACAATTTGCTGCTAAATAACCCTTAATTTTCCTCTGCTAAGTAATTAAAACCATATTATGGTGTTGAGGCTTAACTTTAGTCGACAAGTTCTTATGGTGCTGCAACTTTGCTCCAGTCTGGCACTCTTAAAATTTGTCAAACTTTAGAGTTGAAAATCATTTGAAGAATATGGGCAATCTTGACAACATCCAACTAAAGATAGGAACAAAATTGTTAAAATGTACCAATTAGTACCCACCTGATTTTTTGAGAATTGGTGAACTGGGTAAAGGGAATTAAGTTACTTAAGTTTTGTTAATAACAGTAACGCATTAATTTAATCAAGGGTTCACCCCCCAAAACACGTTTAAGAAATCCTTATTGGTTTTAAGCCAAAAGCATTAGTTTTCACTTGAATTCACCTCTCCATTGGTGAACTGGGTTAAGGGAATTAAGTTACTTAAGTTTTGTTAATAAAAGTAACTCGTTAGTATAATCAAGGGTTCGCCCCCCAAAACATTTTTAAGAAATCCTTACTGGTTTTAAGCCAAAAGCATTAGTTTTCACTTGAATTCACCTCTCCATTATTCTGGTTACTTACTAAAGTTGTTAAGGCATTTCTAAATTCAATATTTCTGAAGGGCATATTTGTTTTACCTAAAAACAGTGGTAAAAGCATTTTTGAATAGCTTGTATGTTAAACAGTCTGATTTTATCTTATTAACAGAAAATGTCTCAAAACGGTGTGGAAACAGAATCCTCACAAATATGAATTTGTTTGGTAAAATACAATTTTTAGGACTACGAAACAGCGCCCAAGGACCAAAACAGTGTATATAACTAATTTTTCAGCAGATGCGGTGTGAATTTTGCAAGATTTCATTTTTGTGGTTCAAAAGGTGTGTTCTTGAAACACAAATATTGCCAAGTTTGTCAAAAACATTTTTTTCATTTTAGGCATATGAAAGTCCCAATTTTACCATCCATACTTGTAATTTGAAACGGTGACCCATGATGGCTGCATAGGAATAATACTATGAAATCAAATATGCAAGTACCAAGTGTATGCATGCAAATTATAACCATATATGCCTATATATTATGATGCAATTTTTTATTTTGAAGACCGCAATTTTTACTTATCAAAGGATTTTATCTCATGCCAAACTTTTCGAAATTTAGGAGTTCACAAAATCAACCAAATTTCACGAGATTATTCCAATACTTCAAAATCAACCAAAATCAATGAAAGACCAAGTTGTTTCAAACCAAGGGTTCCAAAATCAACTATTTGAGTCACAAACTACAAATTGTGTATTGTAACCAAGGTTTTAAAAAGCGGCCGCAACCGTTACGTAACGCCGTTACGTAACGGTTTTGGCGGTTACCGCCACCCGTTACGGCCGCTTTTGCAGTGTGATTGAGATTCACAGGTGTGTCGGCCGTTGCGGCTGCCATAGCGGTCGTAATGGTGCCGTAACAGCCGTAATGGCCTGTTACGCACCGTTACATAACGGTTCCAAACTTTTTCTTTTGAAAAAACACACAAAAAAAAGCTGAAAATGGGAGAAGAGGGATAGAGAGAAGAGGGAAGATAAAGAGAGAAAATGGAGGAGCAAGAGATAGAGAGAGAGAAGAGGGAAGATGAAAAACATGTTATTGATTTGTTAAAACTGTAAGACCTATGGTATTCTATTCAGCTGCTATCACTAAACCATTTTGTTTGTGTGTCTATCTATATATTGTTTGAAAATAATAATAATAATAATAATAATAATAATAAGTGTGGTCATTATCTATTTGGCTTGATTAAAATATGTATATATATATATATATATTTAGGCTCTTATTTATTCTCTTACTTTTGTCATTGTTTATCTTATATATAATAGTTAGTGATTGATTTTTTATATAATATAAAGTCATTAATTATTAAAATAAAATGTAAAAAACTCAGTTTATAGTGATTTAAAAAAATGAAATATATTGGATCATACTTAAAAATTTACAAAAATTGATCAATATTTATTTTTAACCCAATAAATATGATCATGGCAAAAAATATGTGTATTGGTAAGTTTTTTTCAAATTGTGCGAAAAATAAAAAAATTCACGGTTCCGGTTACCGCAACCGTTACACTACGGCCTTTACACCCCGCAACCGCAACCGCGTTACCGCCACCGTTACGGCGACCGCAACCGCTTTTCAGAACCTTGATTGTAACCCCACAAAACGTTGCTAAGCACAAATTTAGGTAACATATACCTGTTTATGGGCTACTAACCCAAAAGGACCAAAAGACAAATTGTGCTCTCTTTTATAAGAGAGAGACACCTCCTGTTTCTGTCAGCGGGTCTTTTATGAAACAAAATCAGCCTGTTTGGTTCCACTTTTTGGAAAAATTTTAGAAAAATTTAGACTTTCTATTTGGTTATCCAAAAAAAAAAAAAAAATGCCAAAATTCATTTTTTTTGGAAATAGAAATATTCTATCTTCTTTATGTCTAAGTGCTACTTTTTGATGTGCCTTCTTGTGGTTTGTTATTTATTTATTGTTACTGAATGGTTGGTTGTTGTACGTTAGACCCAAAATCCAAAGCATCCCACTGAGTCATTGTATTTTGGAGGGAATTTTGAATTGTTATTCCAAAATTCAAAAAACTGGAACAACCAAACAATGATCCATTTTCTAAATACACTTTCCAGAACACTTTTCTGAAAATTAACTCAGAAAAGTGAAACCAAACAGGGTGAATTGTTCTGCTACGAATAGTGAAGGACATAAATTGCAGATGCTAACGGTTCCTTGCACAAATCTTCATCTCCTGCAAATGTAGAATGATCTGATGCCCACTCACTTTTTAGTTCATGTAGAAGTTGCATGAATTAAAACTAGAAAATCCAGATTTATATATATGCATCTTATTACATATAATGATATATATATATATGCATGTTCTAGAAGCAATCCTCTTGAGGCATTTTAAAATGGGCTTGTGCTCTCCCATCCCGCTATGCGAATCGGTTACTTAAGTGCTATTTACACAAACAGAACACTCAAAAAATGCTGCTTAGATTCATTTTCTGGACCACAACTTTAAGTCTTTTGTGCACATTTCTGCATTTTGTTTCTGTGCAAGTGCATTATTAAAAGAAAAAATGAGATGCAACAAAATATTGAGAATCTACTCACAGCGGTTAGGATGCTCCCCTGGGTGCATTTTCTACATAGTTAATCCTAGTGTTTGTTATGTTTTTGGGTACCGAGCAGTCTGCCTTTGTGATTTGGTGAATTTTTCTTTTATGGACTCCTCTCTCTGCATGCACACACCAGAATTTTGCTAGTACTCTTATAACGCGGACAGATATTAAGTATATTTTTCCTGTTTTCTGTCTCCAGCTTCAGGTTATAATGACAATCCAGCTGCTAGATACCCAACTCAGTTACAGTTTGTCAATTCTAATTCCCGTGCCCAGTTTGACAGTAATCTGTTTGCTTCGCATGACGCTCAAAGCAGCAATTCTGACCAGATCCAAACTAACAGATATGATAACAGGGTAGGGTTGGCACTTGGCCCTCCGCAATCGTCTACATCATTCCAGACCATCGGCACATCTGTTCAACAGTCGAATCTTAACCCCTTTGATGACTGGTCACACAATCGAGACAAGGGTGTTGTTGACGAATTCTTGTCAGAGGAGGAGATCCGTCTTAGGAGTCACGAGATGCTTGAGAATGAAGATATGCAGCATTTGCTTCGACTATTCAGCATGGGAGGTCATGCCTCTGTTAATGGGCCTGAAGATGGGTACTCTTTCCCAACATACATGCCATCACCATCACCAAACTTTAGCTTTGACGAGGATCGCGGCCGCTCTGGTAAAGCTGTCGTGGGTTGGCTGAAAATCAAGGCGGCAATGAGATGGGGCTTCTTCATCAGGAAGAAAGCAGCTGAGAGGCGGGCACGGATTGAAGAGTTAGATGACGAATAGGATTTGCCGTGACAATGCAATTTGGTTTCTTTATGCTGAGTAGTTCTTTCAACCGTGTTATCTACGAATCTCACAATCGATGAAACTCTTCATCCATGGAAATTGCTATATTCAGAAGTAATTGAAGACCTGAGGTCTCTGTATCAGTCATGAAGGAATTTCTTCTTGTACAGTTGCTCTCTGTACAGTAAGTTCTTCTCAATCTTTCTTTTGACATTTGGTTTGTTGTGCTATTGTTCAATGTTGGATACTGTTATTCTAGGGCAAACATTACTTGTGAAATTTAGGTATGTTGACTGTAAGATGTGTTCCAATTTAATTATTATTATGAATATGGTGGGTGGTTTTCTTATTTTTATTGTGCTCGGCTTTCATAATCAGGAGTTGGTATTTTTAAGCTCCGTTGTTGTCTGCAATTCTTTCCTAAATTTATAATCATCTTGCTTGTGCATTGGTATTAGCATACCATAATGGGTTCTCAACTAGGTTTAAACGATACCTCAATCAATTCGCTAATTATATTGCTTTACATTATTTTAAAATTTTAAAAGCAATTTTATTAGAACACTGTTTTGTTTAACTGCAATTTTCGTTCTTTCTTTATTTGAGGTTGTTTTGAAAGTGTTACATAAGTATATTTTTTGTTTTTTTATAATAAGATGTGCAGAAAAGTAGAGAAGTGATGTGACTTAAAAAGATAAAAGATAAAAGTGTACTTTTTTTTATTAACAGTTGATTTTATGATTTTAATGTGTTAATTTTTTTGCATTAAATCTCAAATTTAACAGTCTTGCTAGAAGGTCCACCAGTTGTTTCCCAGGAGAATAATGCCCCAGTGGTAGATGGGGCTAAAAATTGGAGATCAATGGGAAGTTTTGGGAAGTTTTCAGCAATTACAGGTAGAAAAATAATAAAAAATAATTATAAAATCATGGAATCCTTACTGACAAAATGACAAAATTGCCTTTGTCTCTTTCACTATATATATGTATATATTTCCGAACCACCTTAGCCCCCTTCCTCCACCCTCATCAACCACGTCTTCAGCTCACCCCCACCATTTCCCCACCCTCATCTGCCACTTCTTCCGCTCACCCCCGCCATTTCTCCACCCACTCTGGCACTCCTCTACCCTTCCCCCACCCATTCCAGTCACCCCTACCTCTTTCCCACCCACTTTCACCGCTCCACCCATTTTTGTCGTCCTTGCCCCTCCCCTACCCACCTCTACCGTTCCCAGACCATCGCCACCCAACCCAACACCCTAGTTGACCCAAATCCTAACCACTAGAACCACCCAAAACCCTCCAGTTTCCTTCCCTCTGCTGCTGTTGAAACTAGTAGGATGCAAGTCTAATATATGCATAGATGCAAGTTGCAAGTGTGCACAACTGTACATGGTTTGCACTTACACCTTACACAACTTGCACCTCTACATATATTGAACTTATCCCTGACAAAATTTGCAGTAGCAGGGAAGAGGAGGTGGAGGATAACAAATTTGTAGATCCATGCATGAGCTATCCTTTCTTTGTCGCATTAACATATTATTGTAATTAAGCTAAACGATTCCAACTCAAGTATCAGATGGCCATGAAGAATTTGCATTACAGGGTTGCCTAAATCAGCACATAATAAAATTTGTTACACATTGAAAAAAAAGAAAAGAAAGATTCAATGGACTGTTTCAATAATTACAGAGATAGTCAAACCAGAAAACCAAAAAAAAAAAAAAAAAAAAAAAAAAAAAAAAAAGGAGAGAGAAAGAAAGAAAGAAAGAAAGAAAGAAAATTGAAGTGTAGGAATTACAAAAGCAAGTCACAATCAATCAGATGCATCTTCGTTGTGTTGGGCCGATGCAGCAATGACACACTCTGCAGGAATACCTCTTGGGAATTTCTTAGTATCGTTGCAGTAATTGTATATCATGTAGTTCTTTTGCACCCATTTGAGGCTCTCTTTGATTATGAAATCTGATTGTTCTGTGAGCCAATCATCAGCATTATTGCTATTATCTGTGAGCAAATCATCATCTTCATCATCATCGTCAGTGCAAGGCTCGGCATGGAATTTCTTGTAGGAAGCAATGAAAGGAGCTTCAGACCAGTCTGTCTTGACAAGTCCACCTCTTGTTGCCCAGTGCTCTGCATTCCATATGCTTGCATATACTCTCATGGGTTGTTTACTTGCGTATGGAACACCAATTGATTCAAGGTTTTTGAACTCCCTAATGGGTGTTTCATCCACAGACAAGCTGAAAATAGAGCCAACAAGAGTAGGTTAATACAGTGCTATTTGGTGCAACTTGCTGCTTTATAACTTCTTTTTATTTATTAATTTTATTTTAGGAGTATGGGTGAGTATTTAGTATAACTTTTGCTTAAGGCATAAATAACTTAAATAAAATGAAAAAAAATTGTTTGTTCAGAGTATGAGAAAAATGTGTTTTAAGCTTCTCTTTCTGATTATCAACTTACAACTTAAAAAAATCTATACCAAATAGTCCAACTTTATTTAATAATTTTCAAGGTTAATTACACCAAGAACCTTCGACTATTAGCAAATATTAACCTAGCTCCCTCATTTATGTACTTGTACAATTTGATCTATTAAATAATAAAAATATATCATTTCACCCATCTAGACTACCGTATTAGTACGGTTTTCATAATTGAGAATGTCAATATGTCTATTTGCTAATAGTTAAGGGGCCTTCATGTAATTAATTTATAATTTTGGAGAATGATGTGGCATTATTTATGTAACTACCTAGACAAATGACAATTTACAAAACACACAAAGTAATAATGTCTTAACTACATAATAAGAGTGAGTTAGTATTCTCTCAACCGTAAAATTTTTGAATACATAATTAGTTAAAACATCACATAAACAATTCGGAACTACCTAATAATTTTGTGGTGAACTTTGCAAACAAGATCAATACAATGAATCACCTCTTTTTTGTTTTTTTATCGTTGTTTATGCAACACCACATGCATAACTGGGGCAGTGAGTTTTTTAGTGTGAACATAAATCTTCCATTAAAATTTTCACTATTTGACAAAAGAGATAGAGAGATATGGAGAACAAAAACAAAAGATTAAAATCGAAGGATAATAAAAACTAATAGAGGGGCAAATATAAAATAATTTTTGAAACATAGGGAAAAGATAAAAACTGTGTTAGGAAGCAAAGCTATCATCTATAAATTTTAAATCCATTTTAATTTGTTCCTATTCGAATCACTGCTAATTTTTTCTGCATACCCCTAACGCGAAATTTTAACTTTATTTTGGATAGAATTGTCAAAATGTTATTAAAATTAAAATAATAATAATTGAAATCAAATTAAATAAAATTATATAAATAAAAAAATTAACTCAAATTTAATTTTCCTAAACGTGAGTAGTGGACCAAGCGCCCCCATTCGCCTCTTCATTTTCAAGACATGGCATTTTCATAATTTTATTTTTTATAATTTAATCAATTCCAAAAACCAGAGATTATCATTTTGGTGACATAACTTATTAGGACAAATTAAATCGATAGTCTTTACATTTTGTTATTTTTATTATATTTTGATTTCTATAATTTTAATTAATTTGATTTTGATATTTAATTTTAAATTTTATATCAATTTGAATCTAATTGATAACGTTGATTAGGGTTTTTGAAAAAAATGATTACTGAATTGGTTGAGAGCTTAACTTATTGAGTTAAATAAATTTACAATTTTGATTATAAAAGTATGACACATATCGCTCATGTGCCTATTTTTTATTAAAAAAAAAATTATCAGTTGTAATCGACTGGACTAAATTGAAACAAAATTATAAATTTATAATCAAAATTGAGCTAATCAAAATTATAAGAATCAAAATAATACAAATATCAAAGTATAAAAAGTACTGATTTAATTCATTTATTTATTTTTGTACAAGGTTTTATGAATCAAGAAAGAAAAAGAGGTACTCACATAATGCGCTTTGGGGTCCATATGATGGAATAGGTGTGGAAATCAGCAGTTGGGTCGAACCACAAGTAGAACTGTTGCTCTCTTCCACCTCCACCTCTGGTAAACACATTGGTGTGAAGAACATAAGGCTCACCACTCACATTTCCCAAGAATTCAAAATCAATCTCATCATGCCCTGATCCATGTGATGATAACTACAAAAACAACATTCAAAATACTTATATTTATTTATATTGGTCGATATTGTTTGATATAATATTTCAATTTTTGTATAGCATTACTTGAAATATAAGTATGTGTAGAAGGAACTTACATAAAATGAAGTGACAGTGCCAGAAGAGTTTCCGGGGACGAGCTTGAGCTGAACATCAAACTTTCCAAAGAGGTATTCATTTTTGGATTGGATGCTCGAGCCAGAAGTTTCGTCAAGGGAAAGAGTGAGAAGCTTTCCCTTCTCGAGTATTCTGGCTCGACCATCTCCCCACGTAATGTCAAAGTCCCGGTAGAAGTTGCCCGAAGAGGCAGCCAATGAAGAACAAAACAAAACTAGTAGTAATGCTAGCAACATTGGTGTTGCAGCCATGGATGCTGTGAAGTGTTTAACAACAACAGAGGAAATTTGGTGTTGAAAATGGAGAAATAATGTAAGTTTTTAGGGGAAGATGAAGAAATGCACAAAAAATGAGGAAGGAGAGGGAAATATGGAGTTTTTATTTATTAAATAAAAAAATAATTAAATATAGCTGTGGACAGGTGGTTTGGGATGAATAAAAGTGTGGATCTTTATGTTCGGTGGCCTCTAGTCACGGCACGTTCACGGGCCGTCTTTGACTCGCTAAAGCACGCCCTAATAATAACGGACTGGATATACCCTCACTTTTTAGTTTGAAAAATATTACAATGTGCCCTCTTAATAAAAGGGATACATTGATTCAAAAAAATATATTACAGACACATTTTATTAAATATTTTAGTTTTGATATATTAATATTTTTTGAGATTTTAATTCACATAATACTTAATTTTATTTTTATCAATAGTTTGTTAGTTATATGAATGAAAAGAGTAATATTGTCATTTTTTTACATTTCGATCCATCTAATTGTACTGTAAGGGAGATCAGTGTGATTTTGTCAAAACTACTCTGCTTGGTTTGCAAAAATAATCTTTTGGGTTTTCAATCTGTACTTTATTATTTTTAGTGAATTTTTAAAAATATTTTGATTAATTTTTTTTTTTGGTTTGTTTTTAGATTCACTTAATCTAAATTATATAGATCTACAAAATAAAAATAAAAATTGATAATTTTTATTTAAAAATTCACTAAAAATAAAAAAAAAATACGAATTGAAAATTAAAAAATTTATTTATGAAAAATCTAAACTAAACAGAGTAGTTTTGACAAAATCACATTGACCTCCTTTATAGGAGATGTCGTCGAAGAGTTAGGGGAAGGAGATGGAGGTGGTGTCGATGGCCTATGAGGGATAGCAAGCTAGCGTAAGGTGATGGCAAAACGGTTGCTGTTGTGAGTTTAGAATGAAAGGAGTGAGGTGATGGTGTCACGATTGTGGGAGACGTAGGGTGACGGGATGGAGAGAGAGCCCCTAAAAAGAAGAGACTTTTAAACAAAATCCTGAACCCTAATCAACCGAGACCATTTGGATTGAAATACAGAGGGGTTCAATGAAAATGGAGCAAATAGGCTGCCAAAATTCTTGACCCTTTTATCGAAAAGAGGGTCTGGTTGGGCACTTACAACACCGCTGAAGAAGGTGCGAGGGCTTATGATTTAAAGAAGCTTGAATTCGAATGCATGGCTCCTTTGTCTGAGAAAAGTTACAACCACAATCAAAACCACTCTTTTTCGGTGATGGAGGAATTTGAAGCTTGTTGTCTCACAAATCCTCATTTTTGTCCTCGAATTGGACTCTTTAGCTTCAGCTTTAGCTTCGAATTCACATGTCGATGGCAAATTGAATGTAACATTGAATGATTTTGTTGTGGACAACACCATTGTGGATTGTGGACAACACCATTGTTGTTGATGATCAGAAAATGCCCAATCAACAACGCAACCAACGATGATAGCGACGGAGCAACCATTTTTTTTTTCTCTTGCTTCTATTCTCCCTCTCTTTCTCTGTTTTTGTTCATTTGCCTTTGTTCGTCACAAAGATTTGTACATATGGGTTTCAAATTTGGGAATGTGGTTAGGGTTTATAGGTTGATTTTGTGTTGTGATTTTTGCTCTAAGGTTGAAAATTGGATTTTGTTTTGTAATTTTTGGTAGTTATGATGCTTTGTTGATGTTGGGATTGTTGTTTGGCTGTGGCGGCGGCAGCAGAAGGCAGTAGAACGGCAGGCAATGGTGGTTGGTGGCTCTGTTCAATCACAAGTAAGGAAGAAGCCAAAAGAGAAAGCAAAATGTCTGTTTTGCCCCTGAAACCAATCACATGTCATTTACATGCAAATTTTCCGCCCAATTTCTTAACTTCCGTTTTCAATTGGACCAAAATGATATAGAGTTTAAAATTCAAGGTCAAAATCGAACAAATTGAAATTAGAGGGACCAAAATGATACAACATGTAAAGGTGATTCTACTTATACCACTACTTTACCTCTTTACACGTTTCATATGAGTTTTTTTTTTTTTTTTCTTTCTAATTTTATCCATGTGTGAAATTACCTTTAATGACAAAACACTAAAATTAAATATATTTTGTTATCTCCTTACACCCCTTGGTCTTCAATCCCTACTCTTCTTTTCCTTTCTTAATTTTTTTTTTCTCTTACACATCTCTTTTCAAAAAGTGAGAATTATAGTATTTTGATCATTAAAGAAAGCAATAGATGAAGAAACGGTGGTGAAGAACCATCAAAAAAGTGAAATTGTGAGTTTTTTTTTAATTTATTTGATAGGTTTTTGTTTAGTTTTTCTGGATTGGTGTTTGAATTTCGTTCAGTGGTTCGAAATCGAACAAAATAAAATAGTCCGGCATCACATTGCCGAACAAAAAATATAAGTTTGGTAACCAACTACCGAATAAAAGATACATTTCCAATATTCCCAAACCGATTTTTTTTAATTTGTTTGGCTTCTCATTACCATATATTTTCAGTTTCATTTTTTTATATTTTTTATTTTTTTGCCTGGAAGGATTATACTTATATTCATTCCAACAATGCAAGTACTACAATATTAGTGGACTCTAGTCATGAATTCATTACAGACGAGGTTTGTTAAATTTTTTTTATGAATACGATTTTTTCTTATTTTTAATTTGTATTGAGTTTTATTAATAATTTGACGTATAAATGTATTTATTATCTTTAGATTTTTAGTAGTCGTGAAACATTAATTAAATGGGTTTCTGATGTTGAGAAAAAGATTGGATTTGTCATGTTATAAAGACATCAGATGCGAGAGGTAATGGCAGAAAACTAAAACTTACACTTGCATGTGAAAAAAATGGTTATTATAGAGACAATAGGAAGATCAATGGGGAACAATTGAGGTTGACATGTTCTAAAAAATGTGGATGTCTATTTCTATTAAGGGGGAAAAATTACCTACAAATTACCAAAACGAATTGTGATAACATGTTTGATTGATGGATGTAAATAATGATAGATTTTATGGATATTCGTTCACTTGATGTTTTTATAAATAATTTTATGAATACTTTTTATGTATGATTTTATGGATGCTTATTTGATTTATGAATTTTTTTTATGGATGCTTCAAGGAAAAAATAAATCTTTCAATGTACAGCAACGGGGTCTAGACAACTCTATTGTAGTTTGGCAACATGATACTAGAGTAATCTCATTTGTACAACAATGTATCACTGAACAGGCATGTCACAAGTGGCCCAAATGAATTTCTTGTTATCATCTAATTGGACGGCAACATAATACTGGGAAAAAAAATATTGTCTGGTAATATGACATTAGAGTAATTCAAATTAATTAGCGTTGTATTACCGAACAGGCCCACCACAAATTAAAAAATCATTTTTTGAAAGAAAATGGCTCTGTAAATATATATTGACAAAATGCTGGAGAAATTTTATTTTTTCCGCAGCAAAACACCGGAATAATGTAAATTATTTAGCACTATGTTACCAAAATTAGTGGTGTAAAGAGATGAAATAGTTAATTGAGGGTTAGTTTAGGTAATGTATTGGAAGTGTAATGAGAATTACATTTTTTTTAGTGATGTAATGAGATGAAGGATATGAAGAAATTATATAATGGTATAAGTAGAATCACCCAACATGTAAATAGCATGGACCATTTCATAATTTGCCCTTATCCTTTCTTTTGTAACTACTATTTCTTCAATTACATTGAATTATAATTACTGGACAGAGATCTCTTCAGTTGAAAAAATCAATTGGAGGTACCTTACAATACTATGAAGATGATACTTGAAATCATCCTTTAGAGCATCTCCAACGGTTAATCAGATTTTTCATCAAATTTGAGTAAAAAATGACCTATTTTACCAAATTTGGTACCACTCGCTCAAACGGTGCACTTTCATCAAATTTGTGCCGGGGACAACCGGTTGGTCGACCGGTTAAGTGAAAATTATTATTTTTTTTTTATTTTTTTTTGAACTTTTTGAACCTTTTAGTGGTCGACCGGCTGGTCGATCAGTTAGGCAAATTTTTTTTTTTTACTGTTTGAACCTTTTCTTCGAACCGTTTGAACCTTTAGGCGGTCGACTGGTTGGTCAATTGGCCGGGCAACCGGCTGGTTGACCGGTTGGTCTCTCCCAACGGTCAGGAACAGTGATTTGGTGAAATGCTTCGCCTGTTCTCGTTTTGGTAAAAAATTTGCTGAATTCTCGATTTGATATCGATTTGGTGAAACCGTTGGAGCTCAAAAAAGTGACTTTTTTATCAAATTTTGAATTTGATATTAGATTTGATGAACCGTTGGAGATGGTCTTAGTATTGATGTCTCATATTTTGACTTTTTTTTTTTCTTTCAAAATGCTATGAGAATGAGACTTTAAATAAACATCATAAGTTTGATAAAGAAATCATTAATCATTTGAACAACACAAATTATGTATACAGTTCTCTTTATCATTATTTTTTAATACTGTTCATAAAAAGGGGTTTTTAGTTAAATTAAAGGTTTTCAGGTGGAAAGGACATTGTTTCACGCGAAGTGCGGCTTTTTTATAACATATTGACGGAATGCCCTTTCCTTTTTCAAATTTTAAATTTCACAACTTTTGATGTGTATATATATATATATTTTTGGATGGTGATGGATATGTTTTTGATAATATTAGTATTGTTGAAATTCTTTGATTGAGATCTATAAAATAAGATTAATATTATCACAATTTTTAAAAAAAAAATTATAATAACATTTCATTGTTCAACTTAGGCAGTTTGACATAATATCAAAAAAATCAAAAAGTCATTATCTTATTTAAGTCATATTATTTTATTTAACAATAATGATTCATCCCCCTTTTCCTCCCACCCCCTTTGACCCCCTCTCTCTCTCATTGGTTACCTTTTCTTTTTCTTTTTCTTTTTTTTCCTGCTCCTCCAATCACCCCCGCCACGTGGCAAAGGGGGCCAAAGCATTATTCTTTATTTAAATCACATCATCTCTCTACTACATTATTTTAAATTCAACCCATATTTTACGTTTTTTTTTCTTAAAAAGTCAAAAAATATACTTATTTAAATTATCCTAAACAACTCCTTAATGATAATAATAAAATTTTACTATTTAATTTTAACATTTAAATAATAAAATATAATTATTATCACTAAACACCCCAATGTCTGCCATCTTTACCACCGTTCGTAAAAATATTAAATGAAAAGTTTATCATAATAATAAAATGGTACCTCAAACAAAGTAAAATTTTGTTGTGTTAACATGGAGAAATCATTACTTATGTACCTACATAAATAATTTTATATTGAAGATGAAAAAGACATAGTGGGCCCCAAGCCCATTCACTTCTCACTGGAAAGCACTTGAAAGAACTTGCCTTCAAACCTACACTTACGCGTGATATGTTTTGGGCAAACAACAATGATTCATCCCATTAAAATCATCACCATTAATAGCATTAATACATTAAAAAAGTAAAAAAAAAAAAAATATAACTCTAAGACCAAAACATCACATCATTCATGACGAGATCCACTGCCACCTAATTAGTGGGAGCACTAATTAGTGCTCCCAAATATTTTTCTTGGGGCAAATTCGTCTATAAATTTTAACTCGCTATATCATGAGTCCTTTACCCTAAAAAAATTGGGGGTTTTATCAATTAAAAAATAATAGTTGGGGGTTTTACGTTTGGATTTGATTGATCTATTTTAAAATAAATTTTAATAATTTAAACTATTCATTTTTTTAAAATTCGTTAAGTAGAATATTTATAAGAAAAATCAAAATAATTAGATATCGGTAGTTATATGTTTGAATCGTATTTGTTTTTGAAAAATATACAATAAATATAATTTCAAGAATAACCGTCTATTTTTTGTAAAACAAATTTGATTCAAATATATAGTTATCAATATCCGATTATCTTAATGTTTTTTTTACATAAATATTATAATCAACAAGTCTTAACAAATGAACGATTCGGATCATCAAAACGGGACTTGTGGTGAGCTCCACGAGCCTCTCAAGTTCTCTCATGTTGAGATGTGAACATGAGAGAAGTCTAACTAAAAAACGGCAGCCTCTATTTACACATCACCAATTCACTCATCCCACACCATTTCTTTATCCACACTATACACAATTTTTTTAAAAAATTATTTTTAATCTTTTTCTCGAGGGCAAATTACACTAACAATCCCGATAGTTTGGGACTTGTGTCACTTTAATCATTGACTTTTCAATTATGACACGTTTAACCTTGAATTTTGAATCATGTTCTAAATAAGGACAATTGGAGATACCATTATTTAATTTCAATGGCAAAAATCATCAATTTGATAAAATATAAATTAATTTGACAAAAATAAATGTCAAAATATTTTTAAAATTTTTAAAATTATTTCTACCTATCAAAGATAAAATTATGTAAAATTGATAAATATTTTAGACATTTATTTATTTATTTTACCAAATTAATTTTTATTATGTGTTTAGATGATTATCATACAATGGGTAGTTGTTAAGATTTTAATGTGTAATCGATATATTTAATATATGAAATGTTTTTAGTTTTGGATGTTATGATTTAATGGATTGATTTAATAATGATATTAAAGTTGTCGTCATATTTGACTTTTGAAAAAATAGAAACTAATTTAATGAAAATAAAAACAATCACCCATCACATGATCATCATCCAAACACATAATAAAAATTAATTTGATAAATTAAATAAATAAATAAATGTCTAAAAGATTTATTAATTTTACATAATTTTATCTTTAGTAAGTAGATATAATTTTTTAAAATTCAATTTGACATTTATTTTTGTTAAGTTAGTTTATATTTTATCAAATTAACAATTTTTCCCTTAAAATTAAGCAATGGTATCTTTAATTGTCCTTATTTGGAACAAGATTCAAAAGTCAGGATCAAATGTATCACAATTAAAAAGTCAGGGACCAAAGTGACACAAACCCCAAACTATAGGAACCGTTAGTGTAATTCACTATTTTCTCAATTTACACCACCAAATTCCTCGCATACCTTATCTTTGTCATTTTTCCACTAACCCTAGCCTTAATGCTTCTTCCTTCACTATCGGCGCTGGAGCCAAAGTCGGAGCATCTCATTCCTTAGTTATTGCCCCACCGCCACCCTTTCCTATCTCTTTTCCCTTCCCTTTCATTTCCTGTTACCCACTGCCACCACCATTCCGCTGCTACTACTGCCATCATTCTAGTCGTTTCTATCGTGTCACCTTCACCCCTATTTCTTTCCGCCACCCACATGCGATCTCTCTTTCTTACTTACCTATGATTTCTCACACTCTTTTCTCTCAATCGTGATCTACTCACTTCGTTAGGCAATGGCAATATTGGGAACAACGGTGCAATGAAGTGGAGGAGTGGATGGCGTAGGCGAGCAATATTGGGGAACGACAGTATGATGAAGTTAAGCAGTGGGTAGCGTAGGTGGGAGGGCTCACGGAGAAGATGGTGGCAGTGACTGGTGGTTTTGGAAGAATGAGAGAGGAGACAGAATGATGGTGTTAGGAAGGAAAAGTAGTTACGAGAGGTGACGAAAAGGGGTAGAGAGATGCTGTGAGGGTTATAGATGGTGTTGCTGGGAATCCGGATCATTTGTCGCTATTTTCTGCGGCTGTTCCAGCGGCCCTACAAAACGACGTTGTTTTAGTTTTTTTTTTTTTCTCAGCCCGTTTCGTTTTTGAACCAAACCAGTCACCTCTTCTTCTCCATCTCCTTGCCTTCTTTTTCCATTCTTCTTCCTGTTAGAAAATAAACCCAGACCCACTCTCTATAAAAACTACCAAACCCACCATCTCCTTCTTCTTCCACTTTTCTCTCTCTAAAAACTACCAAATCACACCCATTAGAAAATAAACCCAGATTCACACCCATTCTCTGTAAAGAACAACCAAAGCTTTGAATATGATGATGAGAAAAACCAATCAATTAAACAGAGTCATACTATACTTAATAGTATTTTTTTCAATTATAATTTGATAATAAAGGAATATTTCAAATAGTAATCATGTAAACCCAGATGAAGATAATGAATTTTTTGTGTGGAAATCTTGAAATAAACAGGGGATTAGCCAAAAAAAAATTCCACCAATGTCCAAGACACCCAATTCCAAAGCTTTATTGTCAGAATCCGAAACGATTTGAAACCATCTGGGTTTTTCGATTCGGAGGATTGGTACAGTTCCACCATCGCAAGTCTCAGTTCATACCAATCAGACTCGAAAAAGTCCGAAACCACCCAGAGAGAAAAAGAGAGAGATTTCATTCATGTGTACAAGACTGTTTTTCATGGTTTCGTTGCGAGACTCACGACAGAGCAAGCCGAAGAATTAGCTGAATGCCCAAAAATTCTCAAGATCTTACTAGACCGAGTTCGTCAAATTCAGACGATGATCACTTGAATTCCTAGGGTTCAAAAACGAAAAGGAAAAGGGGCTGAAAAGAAAGAACAAAAAAAAAAAAAAAATTCAAAACCACGTCGTTTTTAAGTGCTGCTGGAAGGGCCACAGATAAGTGCGGCAGATGATCCGAACTCGTGTTGCTGGTGCCTGATTTGTAGAGATAGAACCCTAAAAACCTTAAATTTGTTTTCTTTGGTAATTTTTTTGAGGAGCAATTTGGTAATTAAAAAAAAAAAATGGTGTGAAATGAGAGAATGGATGGCGTGTAAAACTTTATCCATTAAACATTTATGGAGTGTCCTCAACCCAATATACAACTTTTTTTTTTCTTTTTTTTTTTTTTGTGAGGATTTTGACCGAATTTTCCTTAAAATTTTTTGTAGGAAAGTGCCATGAACAATAAATATGTGAACTTGAAGACATTTCATTTTGTGTTTAGAAGAGGCTCTTTTCATTCATCCATATTATCTCGATGTAATTCTTTATTTTGAGTTAATAAAATTATTTTTGTTGATATTTTTTCATAATAATACGTGAAAAATATATAGAATAAATTAAATAGAAATGACAAAATAATTTTTTATTAAAAGGATGAAATACAAAATAAACGACACAACTAAAAATACAGAAATGAATTAGATTACATTATTAATAGAAAAAATTATTAACATGGATAACTAAATATTAGAATTCATCTTTGTAAACTAAATATTGAAAAATTTAAGAACAAATGATAAGAAAAGAAGCAAACCGAAGCCTGCATTAGACAGTTTCCTTATAACAGATTCACCGCCTCTCGATGGATGCTGGAGGTACGCCGGCGTCTGTCTCTTAGGATACGACTGTCGAAACTAACTAATGCAGAAGCACCTTCTGAATAGTTTCGGCGAACTTGACAATGAATGACTCTCTCTAACAAGAACCTAAGAAGAGGCTAATAAAAGAAGATAAGAAAATTTTTCTTTAGTGTAAAAAACCATCTCCAACTTTTTATCTCAAAACACTATCTCATTTTCCATCACAAAACCTCTCCAAAAAGAATCTATTAAGTTGGAGGAGAAAGACCTCTATTTATACTAGTAGGGGAAAGCCGTAGCTATGAAGGCTAACATCAATGGGGTCATCAAATGTCATCAACTCTAGCCATTAGGGCTAGAGTTACAAAGGTTCAAAACTCCAAAACCATTATATAAATCATAATGTATGCATAATGTATAAGTTTTGAGAATTAAACTAGATGGGTTGCAAAATGGATACGGGTGTTGGGTCATAACCCGATCCAAGCCCAATCTCGAACACATGTACAAACTAAGCCCAGCACAGCTCAGCCCAAAGCTCAAGACTAGGTCCAAGTCCAAGTCCAAGTCTAAGACTAAACCCAGCACATGCACAAGTATAAGTCAAGGTCCAGTCCAAATCAAGACTAAGTCCAAATCCAAACCCAACTTTATTGATGCCCACTTTATGAGACAATTCTCATTTACAACTTAATGGTTTCGGCTCATCATTTTTGTATTGCAATCTTCTCACTTAAGAGAATACAAAACCACTCAGACCCATCTTAACCGGTGGTTGGGTCCCACTTTAATTTCGAATTAAAATTGCCGGAAATCCATTATTTTCCAACAATCCCTTACATGAATAAAATTGGCCGAATAAAAAAAAACGGACAACACTTAACAACAAAGACTCTGATAGAGAGCACACAGAATGACCCTGTATCAAAAAAGGTAGCTGTTAGCCTTGAACCTTTTGTAGTGAAAGCCTATCGAATTTACTAGTTGAGCAGTGAAGGTGATGTTTTGAACTATTCTTCTGTTTGTGTAAACCGAGAGAATAGACCTCACACAGGAGTTACTCCAACCATTGTTCTTGTTCTCACTGGTGTGCCCGGTTTGGCCCTGGAACACTAGCCTGGTTCAGAGAGTGTTTTTAAAAAAATTGACTTCGTCAATTCTTAAAAAAGCGGCCCCACTTCGCACTCACATAGGTGACCTACATAAGGTATCTCGTTATACCATAGTTGCCTATTCACAATACTTAGGTTATTAAAAGCATCAGCTTAAACTCTCACCCCATAGGGTATCACTGTATAAAGGAATGGGTAAGAGGATTTCCCTCCACAGTGATTCACCCGTTACACGCAATTAGGTTGTCCCTTTGAACCTAGATCTTGGGATCTCCAGTCAACTGGGTTGGGTTTTCTATTCTGGTAGCATTCACTAAAGGCCTTAATCCCATTTTTTTGGACGACTTTCTTACTAACTCTCGATTTAACTTTTGGTCACCGATTCCGTAATATCGTCCTTAGACTGTATATAGTCTATAGTGACAACACACGAGTGTAGTCATCGTATGGAACTATGTCTTTGACAAAAATTCTAGACCTTCCATCTATGCCCTACCAATACTTGATTGGTTTTCGCAAAGTATACAAAATTGCTAGCATAAGTTTTGATCAATATGAAATATCCTTAATAAAACGACAAAGCCATTCAGTTACTTTAGTAGCTTTATCTAAAGCACTAAATTTCGATTCTATCATTGATCTCGTGATACATATTTGCTTGGAAAATCTCTAAGACACGGTTGCAGCTCCAATTAGAGAAAACATATCCACTAATAGATTCGTAGTCTTTGTACTAGATATCTAGTAGGCGCCTTTGTACCATTCTAGTACAACTAGATATCAAGTGTTATGCAACACATAATCCCGAGTGTAGTGTAAATAATCCAACACCGGCATAATGCCCTTCCAATGAGTAGCATTAGGATTACTCATGTATATTCTAAGCATGCTACCTGAGTAGGCTATACCTGGCCTTGTATAACTCATCAGATGCTTTAAATTTCAAATGACCCGAGAATATACTAGTTAAAATACATTTTCACTATTATTCTTGGCCAAATGTAGACATAAGTCTACCAGTGTCCTCGATACACTTATATCTGATTTACTAAATTTCTCAAGTATTTTAAAACTTAAAGACTTATTCAACTAAATCTTCATATAGGAAAGCTATCTAAACATCTATCTTGATGTATTTCCAGATGTTGCACAATTGTAATCACACTTACTATAACTGGTGATCACGTATCAAAGTAATCCATGCCTTCTGTTTGCCGGTATCTTTTGATAACAAGCCTATCTCGTCGGCTTTCATTCATTTGCATCCCAAGACTTACTACCTATGCAAGATAAAGCCAAATTTTCTAGAGAAATCACAGTTTCAAAGAAGCTTTTAGCCTCACTAGCCACCATATAGGTTTAAGAAGATTTAGATAGAAGAACTTTAAAGTCCTAGCATATTAACATCTTTTTTTTTTTTTTTTTTTTTTGAACCAAGCAATTAACATCTTCTAGGCTCATCTCTTTTCTCATGAAAATCGTTTCCTCAATTTCATGATAATATTCTTGTGTAAATCTGAATATCAGATTTGTCCACACAAAAAATCAATATGCACTACTATATTGTACATAACCGTTGAATACAAAGTCAAAGGATTTTAAGGCTTATTTTAACCATCTTAGGTTTAGGTATGGCCACCTTTTGCATAACACCCCTACATTTGCCACCTTTTGCATGACACCTCCACATTTGTAGAATTTATACAAAGGCTCTTGGCCTCTCCAAAAATTCATACAGGGCCTTTAAACAATTCCACGTGTCACAATAAGTATGAAACTCTCAAAATCATATCACAGAAAACATATTCCTAGACCGTCATTAACCGAATTAGGTCTTTCTCGAATTCAAGGCACCAAAACAAGTTTGGTTTGACATGTCACTCTGAAGCCAATAGTCTTACTATTAGGAAACCAAATCCAGTGTTCAGTAGTATACTATTTGGAACTTCATAACATAGCCAATAGTCTTATCACTAGGAATCACTAATTTCTTAGCATGTGGTCAGTAGACTTTCTACTACTAGGAATCACAATGTTTTGACCTATGATTAGTAGTCACTTTACTACTAGGAATCACAATGACCTGACATAGGATCAATAGACTCTTACATTACAAGGAATCATCATGTTTTGACATATGATTAGTAGTCGCTCCACTATTAGGAACCATCATGTCTTGACATGTGATCAGTAATCTGTTTACTACTAGGAACCACAATCTCATAACTGTGGAGCCAGTGGTCTAACACCTCCTAGGAACCACTAGTTTTCTAACTCTGTGATCAGTGATCTTGTACTCACTAAGAGCCACCAATATAAGAATATATTTGTAATTTAAAAAAATTCAAAAATATATTTAGTCACCCTAACGGGTTGTCTTATCTTTACTTTCAAGCAAAGTCACATAGCAATCATACATGCTATAATTGATACAAGGATAACTTACTAATTGCCTCTGATTAATTCAGAGATATTATCATCCAATCTTATGATTTTCTTTAATCACACTTTATCTCTCTAGATCTTCCTTTAAGAGCCTTGCAAGGCTTAAGATTGTCAGGTGGAACAACATTTTCTGTTGTCACCTTTTGAAGCCATTTCTGAAAAATCACTATAGAATTTCATTATTTAGTTTTTCCAGAAACTAAACTTAATACTAGAAAATCCCAAAGTCTGAAATTTAATTCAAAACTGATCTCACTGCTTACCTTAGAATCGAACATGGTCAGGAAAAGTTTTCAGGAAGATTGGAGGGGTCATATTGGTCCCACTTGAGACCCAGTTAACCTTAGACAAAACTTTCAAGAGCGTGTTGATTCCTACTCCATGAGAAACAAATATAGAATTAAAATTTTTTAGAGGATAAACTACGTTAAAACAAACCAAGTTTACAAAACATATAAGCAATTAAAATTTGCAATCAAAATTACATCACTCATAAAAGTTAACTGGTACTCCCGGAACTGAGCCCATTATTTCTGAATAAAAATCAGAAATATTTTAGCTAATGCTAAAAGTTGGTTTCTTTGCCCAAAACAAAACACATTGGAAATAATCAAATTGTAACAAAAGACTTTCTCCAAACTTGGTTTCCTACCACTTTGGGAATAAAAAAAATTAAACCCAAAATTTCCTCTAACCACAAAGGTTTTAAACCAAATCCATTTCAGTTGTCATTTCTAAACAAATTAGAAACACTCTTTAACCAAGGCTAAACTTTGGTTTCCATTATAGAAAACCAAAACATTTTGGAAATAATAAAATTAATCTCAAAGACTTTCTCTAAACCCAAATGTTTATAATTTCTTTCATTTCTCATTTCCTTTCACTATGGTGAAACTATAACAAATTATAAATTAAAAACACTACAAATAGAAATGGAAATGCAACTATTACAATTACAAATTATCTAAATTTGCAAAAAGGAGTTCATGGTTGCATCCGGAATCGTTTGTTTAGCCAAGAACACACTTCTCCACTTGTAATGCTTATCTTTATATAAAACACATTACAAAATCCTATCCTCATTGCCGCTAAATCTCTATGCTCACTGTTCATATACACACTTAGATACAAGATAAGTTAATGAACCAATAAAGTAAATATTACATAAGTAATTTTAACTATAACTTGCAATGTGTAATTCAAAGACTATAGATGTATTGCAGTTACAAGAATGTCATGAGTTGCATGGCTATAAATCAATTATACATAAAAGATTATTATGGTCATAACATTGGCATTCCAACGATCTAACTATGAGCAAAAAATCTGATAAACAATAGAGTTAAACTCTAACAATACACTATAATGTTTGGAGTAATTCACTTAATTATACACATCAAGACATGGAAAAACTCACAACCGAAACAGCAATTAATTAATAGAATTATAATGCAAAATTATTCCGCCAGGCACTAATTCTCTCTTAGTATTCATCCACCTTATAATACAATATAATCATAAGTAAATTCAGAAATAAGACCATTATATAGAAAAAAATCAAAACTGTTTTACTAAATTTTCTCCTAAAACAAACCTGTTTGAAGATTACACCGTCAGAAACCTCTCAACTAGCTACATCTCTTAACATTCTCAAAATCCAGCACTTTGTTTTTTCCAAAATTTAATTAATCAAATTAAATCAAAATTGTTACCAAACTTTCAAAACAACATACAGAATAAATCCGAAATTAAACTAAACTCTAAAGTTAATTAAATTCACTAAAATTCTGAATGTCTAATATTATTCCTTATTCCACGCAAAGGTAATCCTGTTCAAATAAAAAATTAGTAGTCCAATTTACTAATTCAAATTTATTATATTTGTTTGTATTATATATCCTCTTTTCTTGCTTAGGTAAACCTGTAAAGAAAGTTAACTACAATAGAAAACAAATAACAAACAAATCAAATAAATTAGTAAGAATCTTAAGAAATAAAATTCTTATTTTGTTTTTATAAACTCTTAGCAACTTAAGCAGTAACCATCAAATAACTCATACAATAACAACTAATTAATATAAAATAAATTACATGAATAAATTACTTGAAACAAACAACTCAAATTCCAACAACTCTAGGCAATTAAATTAATTTTAATTTCAAGAGTCACTAGAATAAAATTATAATAAAAACTAAATTTTTTTTTATCAAAAACTATTTATAAAAATCTGTTTTAAGATTATTGGTATTTTTTCATAATAATACATGAAAAATATATAAAAAAAATTAAATAGAAATCACAAAATAATATTTTATTAAAAAGATGAAATACAAAATAAACGACACAACCAAAAATACAGAAATGAATTAGATTACATTACTAATAGAAAAAATTATTAACATGGATAACGAAATATTAGAACTCATCTTTGTAAATTAAATATTGAAAAATTTAAGAACAAATGATAAGAAAAGAAACAAATCAAAGTCTGCACTAGATAGTTTTCTTAAAACATATTCACCGCCTCCCGATAGATGCTGAAGGTATGCCGGCGTTTATCTCTCAGGATACAATTATCAAAACTAGCTAATACAGAAGCACCTTTTGAATAGCTTTGACGAACTTGACAATGAATGCACTCTCTCTAACAAGAACCAAAGAAGAGATTAACAAAAGAAGATAAGAAAATTTTTCTTTGGTGTAAAAAATCATCTTCAACTTTTTATCTCAAAACACCATCTCATTTTCCATCACAAAGCCTCTCTAAAAAGAATCTATTAAGTTAGAGGAGAAATGTCTCTATTTATATTAGTAGGGAGAGCCTCAGCCATGAAGGCTAACATCAATGGGGTCATCAAATGTCATCAATTTTAGCCATTAGGGCTAGAGTTACAAAGATTCAAAACTCCAAAATAATTATATAAACCATAGTGTGTATATAATGTATAAGTTTGAGAATTAAACTAGATGGGTTGCAAAATGGATATGGGTGTTGGGTCACAACCCGATCCAAGCCCAATCTTAATCACATGTACAAACTAAGCCCAGCACAGCTCAGCCCAAAGCTCAAGACTAGGTCCAAGTCCAAGTCCAAGTCTAAGTCTAAGTCTAAGACCAAACCCAGTACATGCACAAGTACAAGTCAAGGCCCAGCCCAAATCAAGACTAAGTCCAAATCTAAACCCAACTTTACTGATGTTCACTTTATGAGACAATTCTCATTTACAACTTAATGGTTTCGCCTCATTATTTTTGTATTGCAATCTTCTCATTTAAGTGAATACAAAACAACTTAGACTCATCTTAACCGGCAGTTGGGTCCCACTTTAATTTTGAATTAAAGTTGTCGAAAATCCATTATGTTCCAACAATTTTTGCCTATACAAAAAATGTAAATTGGATTTATTTTGAGTGTGACCAATGTATATTAGAATTTTTTTTATTTTATTTTGCCTCTAAAACTATCATACAATAATCAACCCAATCACCTATCCTTTTAATTATATCAATTTTATACTTAAATTATTAGATTTTGGATCAATTTGACTTTTCTCAAAATCAGGCGACATTTACTGATGTGACGTCAAAATTTGTTTGAAATTTCATTTATCTCCCAAACTATTTCCAAATATCTACTAAACCCCTAAATATATTAGAAAAATTAAATTTAAATATTTAATTAATAAATTTATATACCAAAATGTAGGAAAATAAATATTAAATAATAAATTTTAGGAAACAATTACTAACAAATATATAAAATCTCATTTAAAAAAATCATCATTTTAAGCCTCAAATTACCTCAAGCCGGCTCTATGAAAATTAATTTAGTCCAAATTTTATTTATTTATTTATTTTTTTCTCTATCTCTCGCAACAACTGCAACTAATTTGTCCCTTAGATAAATTGGAGTTTTCTTAAGTGTGCAAGTGCACACCATGTGCCACTTACACAAAAAGTGTAAGTGTAAGGTGTAAGTATAAGTATAAGGTGTAAGTGTAAGGTGTAAGTGTAAGGTGTAAGGTGTAAGTGGGTTGCACATGGTGTGCAACCTCAAAAAAGGTGTAAGTGTAAGGTTTAATTTTTTACAAAAGGTGTAAGTGTAAGGTGTAAGTGTAAGATATAAGGTGTAAGGTGTAAGTTGCACACCATAACCAAACCCAGATAAATTTCAATAAGACTGATCCGTGAAAGCATTTCTATTTGAACAGTGAAATATCACTATACGATATCTAATCAATGGAATTGAATTTTAATTATTTCACATGCATGTTAGACATATATTTAAGAATGCCAATAATCAATTCTATAATTTTTAGAGCAAGTTGTTTACTGTGTTACGCTTTATGGATAGTAAAATTTTATTATATTTCTTTTTTTAAAATTTTGTAGCCAATATAAATTTTGTTTAATAGATATTGACAAAAGAATATCAATTTTATAAACAATAAATATCTACATTAAAAGTAGAAAAATATTAATTTAATAAATCCCCTATAGTTTCCCTATATTTATTTATTTAGTTTTTGTAATAAAAATTCTCACGAAAGGAATACTTGTAATTTTTAAGTGTGAATGGGTAATCTGTATGTTCAACAAATATCTAGAGTATTTGTAATTTTTCCTTAAAAAAAAGTGGTCAAATTACATTGACATTTCTTGAGGTTTGGAAAAAATAGAATTAGCTCTACACTTTTGATATAATTAAATTATATTTCACATATTTTTTCTTTTTCCTTTTCTAAATTCCTTTCTAAATTTCATAACTAAACACATGCTATGTTTGGCATGATTTTTTTTTTGGGGCTATTTTAGTCACAAAAAGGTAAAATAGATTAAAAAATTAATAAAATAAAATGTCACAACAAAAATATAATTATTTTATTTTTTTTCTTACAAAAATTAAAAAAATCAAAAAATATATTTTAAACAAGACTTTTTAATTATAAATTAAAATAATTAAAAAATCAAAAAAGTAACCGACATTCCAAACGAAAGCATAATATTAATGTATTTTTGTCAAACCTCTCAGTAGGTGACTGTAATTGAAAAAATGAAAAAAGAAAAAAAGGAGCGGTTTTTAAGGAGAGCGGTTGGACTAATCTAGCTGAAATTTGGTAATGGGGTTTCAATTGGAGTTATCTTGTATATTTAGGTCAAGTTTAACTATCTTAAATAAGTATATATTTCTTATTTTTTTATTTTTTTATCATATTATCTCTCTACTTTTCTTCATATTTTTTCATAAAAAGATAAAAAGTGTATTTATTTAGATCATCCCAAACAACCCCTTAATTTCATTCAATCCCTATTATCACTATGTCAAAATTGAGCTTTAGCGGTGTTTTTTTATCGCCGTTAAAGGATGTAAAATTGCTGTTAAAGTCTTTAACGGCTGTAATTTAGGACCGCTGTTTATACTCGTGTCGGAAAAGGTACAACCGTCGTAAAAGGGTAAATTACTATTGTTAAAAGTCGAACAAAAACCGCAGTAATATAAAACCAAAAACAGCGATTCTTTACCACCGTAAATAGGTTCAAATTTTTAAAAAAGTAATTCTCTCTTCTTGCACCCCCTAGGTCTCACCGTAAATAGGTTCAAATTTTTAAAAAAGTAATTCTCCTTTCTTGCACCCCCAAGTCTCAAACCCTTGAACTCTAATCCACGCACGCCAACCACTCTATATAAAATATATTCCCTAAATAAATATTTAAACATTACTTTTGCTTTATTGTGGATGGTCATGTTCAACCTCTGGTCGCGCGTGGTCACCACTCGCCGGAGTTCCGCCGGCAAAGACCGCCGTCATTAACGGCGGTAATGAGAGGGCTTTAACGGCGGTTTCGTTACCGCCGTTAAAAAAAAGGTTTTAGTGATAGTTTTTTAAACGACGGTTTCATTACTGTCTTTAAAGATACTTTAGCGGCGATTTTTTTAACGGTGGTAACGAAACTGCCGTTAAAGATACATTAACGGCGGTATTAACGACGGTTTCATTACCGCTGTTAATAGTATCTTTAACGGCGTAACAAAAATCGTCGTTAAAAAAATCATTGTTAATGCCCTATTTTGACGTAGTGTATATATATATATATATTCATTCGTGAGATTCCTCATCAGCCCAATTTTATTGCCAATTATTAATCTGAAGAAGGAAAAGGTGTGTCTGTCCATTATCAGTTTCATCAATATTTGATTAATACAAAATAGCAAAAGAAAAATTATGGATAAAGACTAAAGAGTCAGATGGAACCATAAAAAGGAGACGGGTGGAACAATAATATATACTAATTTCTGCAATCTAATTGTTTTTCTTATTTTCTTAATTTTTTTAAATTAGGTTCTTATTTTTTATTCCTTTATTTCAATTATTAATTTTTATGTCATGTACCTATTAATGCAGAGTAATATGATTTTTGACAAAGTTTTTATGATTTAAAAGAAAGTTTATTGACTAAAAAAATTTATTACTGAATTTTTAAAAAAAATTCATTTTGGTAAATTTATTTCCCTTTAAAAAGTTAACTTTAAATAAATTAATCTTTTAGCATTAGTTTTTTAATAAATTTATTTTAGTCAATAAATTAATTTTTTAACTACTTACAATCCAAATCTTTTATATAAATTTGATTAGTTCTAGTTTGAAAATGATTAGAAATTGAATTTTTTTTTTCGAAAATGTCGATGATAGCATGTTTCTTTGATGTCTGAAAACTGTAGCATTTTATGATTTTTATGATTTCGTTTGATTCTTAATTATATGCGAATAGTAAATAGCAATTTAATCCTTAATGTTTTGTCATAAATCAAACCGTGTGTACCTACTACCTACCTCTCAATTAGGGATGTAAAAATAGCCCGCGGTCTGTGGGCGGTCCGAAATCTATCCGCGGTTTAGCGTGGCCCTGGTTCACTTAGGCCCGGTTAGACCTGAGGCCGAACCTAGCATGTGACCTTGGGCTTGGGTCTGGGTCGTCATTTTGAAGCCTAACCTATGGGCTTGTGTCACGACCCAAACCCCGCCCCTATGGGTTTAGCATTGTAATTGGCTAGTAATCCATGATTACCAAAGACCTGCTTAACAGTGATGACAATAATACAGAGTAAGGGGCTGGCGGAAGCCAAACAGTAAATAAAAGATGTCCAATGAGTTGTGAAAACCTGAATGCAAAAAAACTTTCACGCACAAGCCACATTCATAACCAAAACATATGTACATACGTCATATACACATGACATCCGGGTTAGGGACCAAATCCCTTCAACATAACTGTACAGTCAGAAAGCCTTAATCATCTATTACAAAACAGAGATAAAATGGTGAATCTGAAACACCCCAAAATAGCCTTGGCTTGAACGGACTTGGAACCTCGAAGTGAGGCACATGGTTGGCTTGACAAAACATAAGCGTAGCTCGACGCTCCTAGCTCCGGTCCGGTGCCTGGACACCTACATACATCTATAAACGGTGAGCCAAAGCCCAGTGAATAACAAATGCGTAAATGGGTTAAGAATGAATGTCCTTTCATTGATTAAAACAATCATATGCATCAGTAAATCAATTATTCAATCAGTGGCTCATATTTCATGCCATATCAGTCATTTAGAAATCATATCAGTCATACATGGTACGTCTAATAGCAAAACAGTACAGTAGGTCTTAATAGACCGAACAATCAGTTGATGGCCATCATAACAGTAAACAGTAGTAGTTCCAAACATTGGAACTGACAGAGATCTCTGTAACAGTAGCAGTAACAGTACAGTAACAGTAAGTTGCTATGGATGCCACAAGTACAGTTTACAAATAGGACAAACAGTCATTCAGTATGCAATGTCATTTCAGAAAGTAGTACAGTCAATCGTTCAGAAATAATTATAGTTGAATGTATCTTTACAACATTGTTACTCACAGATTACTGGGCTATAGACAGGCTAGTCAGCGTCCTCGGGTGCCAACCCTACACAGTTGCAGAATGAACACACACTAAGTTACACACTTAGGATTAATAACTTAGCCCTTATATGGCTTGGTGCGGTTCTATAACATTATCCTCATTAAGATGCCTTAAACATGGCCTAGGAATGCCTAGGATGGGATGAGGACGCAAAAATTGCACTTTAAAACACTTTTCAAAATTTGCTGAAAACAGGGGTCTCGCTCGAGCGTGGCTTTCCCCACTCGAGCGAACATGCAGACAAAGAGACTCCGCTCGAGCATGACTTTCATCGCTTGAGCGGACTGCAAACTCATGAAAAAGTACTGGTTGCACGTTTTTCACGCTTGATGGACGCTCGACCCACGATCGAGCGTGAGACTTAGACCCTTGCTCGAGCGCAGATTGCCTCACTCGAGCGAACTGCAAAACACATGAACTTTTGGGCATATGCATCTCACGCTCGAGCGTGACTTCCTACACTCGAGCGGAAGTGCATGTACTCAGAGTGTACGCTCGAGCGTGAAGTCCTCCGCTCGAGCATCGATAAAAAATCTAGAATTTCCAAATTGATCCCCAAGCACAAAACTCAACCTCTAAAGTTTCAAATTCGATTTTTTTAGGCTAATTTTCTGGAAAACACTTAGAAACCCATAACATAACATGTTTCAAAGATCATTTTATAAAATCAAGCCCAAAGGTGTGACAATTGAACACAATTTGAATGAAACTTTGGAGAACAATGCAAGAACTTAACATGCATGAGTTCCTACGAACTCTAATGCTCCAAAACATGATCAATGCAAGACTGAGCTCAAAATCATGGTGAATTCATGGATCACAACTAAAATATGAACATGCATGTGAGAATTTCATGGAAAACGACCTCAAAATTCTATGATATGGACATGCATGCACACATTGCTTCTCAATTCAACTCTTGAGGCCATAACTTGACTCTAATCTCCAATATTTCCATGAACCATGCAAGAAACAACTTAAATTCACAATTTAGAGAAAGAATCCCCTACCTTAAGTCTTAAATTCTAAGTGTAGAAGCCTAATTATGCAATTCTCCTTCAATTTCTTCAAGTCTCAAGCAAAAATCCTTGTTGGACTCAATTTTTCTCCCAATTCTCTCTCTCTCTCTCTCTCTCACACACACACACACACACACACACACACACACACACACACACACACACACACACGTTTTGACAAGAAGGGGGCTGAAGAGTGGTGTATCAAACATGTGTGAAGTGTGAGAAGAAATGGCCTTGGATTAATCCACTTAGTGGCAAAACATGTAATTAACCTATATTCAATTAATCTAGCATTATTTAATCTAATTTAATCATTCCAAATTGAATTTTAATTAACTTTACCATAAAATCACATAAATCCTAATTAGCATAAAACACTAATCGATTTCGGAATCGGTCGCCGATAAGGCTTTCAAGTCGCAATTCGAAATTAAAAACATGAACAGATTATTCAGTAACGAACAGATAGAAATGCAAGTAATTCAAATACTCATGCAACCAATTTAAAATTTCATCTTAATCAATCACTTATCATGCTTGATCACAGTTTAACACTAATCAGAAGTGAGGGTTGTCACAGCTCGGCCCACTCAAGGCCCGTTCAAGGCCAGACTCGAGGCTTGGTCTACCCAAAGCCCAATGCCATTTTTAGTGAAAATGAATAAAATTTTGGTTTAAAAAAATATTTGTTCAGACCAGCCTAGGCTCAACCCAAACCCAAGCCCAAACCCAAACCCAAGCCCAAGCCTAGGCTTAGGCCCACTAGCCTAGCCAACCCAAGGCCCGAATACCCCCGGGCCTGGGCTTAGGCTTGGGCCTAATTTTTTGACCCATGGACTAGCCTGGTCAAGCCCGAATTTTAGTAGGAGCTCAGGTAGCTCGACAGGGGCAAGCTGAACTTACACCCCTACTCTCAAACTTGGATTAATTATTCACTACACAATAAAAATACAAAATGTATCAAATTGTTTTAATATATTGAGATTTGTTTTAAATGTGAATTCACCGTGATTAGGTTTATCCTCAATCAATCATTGCACTTTGTGTAAATCATTCTATGGACTAATTAGTGGTTGGTCCAAGAGCAGTATTATGTGGTGTTTCACATGCATTGTGATTAGTGGGAGGGAGTGGGGTTCACGATTTGTGTTGGGTGAGTGAGAAACATGAAGAGGCATGGTGATTTGTGATTGGGTAGGGGTAAAGTCACATGGTGCCCCTAGTCCAACAAATAATTTTTCCATTCTAAGATCCCACTACAACAAATTAAGTATATGTTTGGTTTGATTGTTTAAAAACTGTTTTTAAATTAATTGTTGTTTATGTTTAGTGATTTTTTTTTATATATATTTTAGTCATTTTTTTTTGGCATTTTTCCATATTGTCATTTAAATGAATTGTTGTTTTTGTCATTTTTAATTGTGGTTTAAATGAATTGTTATTTATGTTCAGTGATTTTTTTACAAAAATATTTTAGTCATATTTTAAATAGTTTTTCATACTTCATTCACTGAAAACAAATGAAAATTTGAATAAAAATTTGTAAGCATTTTTGTTTTGATTTTCGTTTGTTTTTAGTAATTTTTTTTTTCATACTTAGTTTTTTTTTTGTAGATGTATCTAATATTATGTATCTACAAAATAAAAAAAATTTGACAAAAATATGAAAAAATTTCCGTAAAGACAAACGGAAATTCGTTTAAAAATAATTTTTGAGAATTCAAACCAAACAAAGCCTAAAGTTTGGAAGACAAAAATTTAGAAACAAAATATCTTAATTGTCAAAAGTGTCATTGTTGTTTGTTTAGCAACCAAACTAGATATTTAATAATGAGTTACCATCATTTTATGACAAAATTTTCATCTCAAAAGTAAATCTTTTGGTACGAAATTATTCT
The DNA here is from genome assembly GCF_055761805.1 of Camellia sinensis. Taxonomy (NCBI): domain Eukaryota; kingdom Viridiplantae; phylum Streptophyta; class Magnoliopsida; order Ericales; family Theaceae; genus Camellia; species Camellia sinensis. Next base: position 19,710,867 of record NC_138964.1, on the reverse strand, counting down.
ATTTTTAGTTATGTTTTCAAAATTTTGTCTCCTAATTTAATTTTTTTTAGAAAAATTATACTGGTATTCCTTTTATGTTGTATTTTTAGTTCAATTGATAATTGTTGGCACCACAAATCTGCAATTATTATTATTATTATTATTATTATTATTATTATTATTATTATTATTATTATTGCAGGACATATGGCACCCTCCTACTCATTTGAAAGTTATGAGAGGTTATAAAATGTGGAAAGATGATGGAGAGCATGGAGTATGAAATGGGGGTTGAAGGAAGTTATGGAAAATCATGGAGAATGAAATGGAGGAGATGGAAAAATAGGGTACTTATTAGGTAGTTTTTTTTTTTTTTACAAATGTTTACCGATAAATAGCCATTTATAGATATATTGTAGAGGGATCCAAAACTCAAATAAAAGACAATTGATTTCTATTTTTCTTATCATTTATATTTCTTGCATTTTATTTTACGCACCTTCTTTTTGACGCATTTATTTTCAGCATTTCCTTTTCGAAGCATTTTATATACTTTCTTTTCAAAGCATAAGAATAGAGGTAAGTAATTGTTACTTTTATTGTTCACTTAATCACTCCGATTGTTCATTCAATCATCTTTCTCTGTTTCCCTCATTTTTCTGTTAATTTTTCTTTTCTCTACACTTGACAATTTGAAGTCCTCTTCATTGAGGCAAAAGAACCGTCAACAAAATCACTTGATAATTGGCTTGAATTTAATCTGTAAGGATTTTTCAAGCCTTGCTGGCACGCTCGTATTTGTGATATTTTTCTTCGTAGAAAAAATAAGCCAACAATTTTTGGCACACCCGGTGGGACGTCAAGTGTAAGAAATGAAAAATAAATTGTATTCGTCCATTCCAAATAGTCTAGACGAAACCTTTGGGCATCAACAAAAAATTTGGATCTTAAGAAGAGATCCACTTTCTTGATGAAATAAACTTCCATCCATTACAATATTGTTTGGTAGAAGAATAAATATACTATTTAATTGGAGTAATTCATCAACTTGATATGAAAATTTGCCAATGGAGACATGAGTTATCAACCCTCCTTGTCAAGTCTTCAATAACTGAATTTTGTGGGGTTTTACAAAATGTTTTCAAGTCATTTGTGATTGAAATTAGTGAAAATATAATTTCATTAATGGCTCAGGGGGTTCAACAGTCCGTTTTTAAAGAGCCAAATTATGAAATTAACATAACGACAGAGCATGCTCTTGAGCCAAATTTGGCTAAGAATGATGTTCCATGCATGGCTCGGGGGGTCCAAAAACCAATTTTTAGAAAGTCAAGTTATGAAAATAACATACATATCGGGGATTTTCATAGCCCTTAATGGCTAACATGGAAAAATAGTCCACTTTGCCAAATAATTATGAAATCAATTCAGCGAAAGTCATGTTTTTAAACCCAACATGGTCAAGAATAATGAACAAGTCACTGTACATGAATTCAAAATTTTTGACATTTTTCAAAGTGTCAAAAATATTGAATTTTCATGGTCACACTATTCCATGACTTTTGTTGTTCAAAATCCATTTTGGATTTATGGATCATATCAAACGTTGACTTTGATGGAATGACTAACAAATAATATTTCGTTATTGCAATATATTGGGCAAAAAGTATAGTTATTAGTTGATCCAAAACACCATCACCATTTGGTTTTGTGGTTACCGTCGAAGCATGTCCCAAGACAGTTCGGAGTATGTTATTAAAAACATGTGAGGGTTGTTAAACCTCTTTTCAAAGGATAAATGGTTGTGTTGTTATATGTATTCATTGAAATATCATTTTATAGCTACTAATGGCTAGTTAAAATGCCAAACTAATTTCATAGTAATCCAACTCTTTGGATTTGGTTCAAAGAGATGTCGTGAGCACTTTTGAAGGACCACTTTGATCCTTTAGTAACATATGTGACTTTTGAAGGGTGGTTTTGTAATCAATAAACACATTCGAAACGTAACATGGGACGAGAAAGCTTTCGAAATGTATATGTCACGACCCAAACCCGCCCCTATGGGTTTAGCACTGTAACCGGCCAGTAATCCGAGATTACCGAAGGCCTGCTTAACAGTAATACAGTAAAACAGAGTACAGGCGCCTGGCGGAAGCCAATACAGTAAATAAACAATGTCCAATGAGTTGTGACAGTCTGTATGCCAAAAAGACTTTTCATATATATATATATACACAGTGCAGAACAATATGTACAACATTTATAATCATTCAGAGCAGGGACCTAATCCCTATAAAACAGTACAGTAACAGTCTATACAGTTAACAAAACAGTCACAGAGACAGACGGGGGAAAATTAAAGCACCCCTAAGCCATTGCTTGACAGGCCCGGAACCTCGCAGTGAGGCACAGTGGTTGGCTTGACAAAACTGGAGCTTACCCCGACGCTACTAGCCGCGGTCTAGTGCCTGTACACCTACATATATATATGAGCAGTGAGCTAAAGCCCAGTGAATAACACAATGCGTAAAGAGGTTTAGAATGAATGTCCTTACAGTAATGAAAACAGTTCATTAAATCAGTATTTCAGTCGTTCAGTCAGTACAGTCATATGTGGTACATCCATTAGCATAACAGTACAGTAAACAGTAGGTCTTGAAAGACCGAATAGTCAATGATGGCCATCAATCAGTAAACAATAGTGGTTCCAACAAGGAAACCGATAGAGATCTCTGTAACAGTAACATTCAGTAACAGTAGTTGCTAAGGATGCCACAATACAGTTCAGAATAGAGGACATACATTCATTTTATTAACAGTATTAATTCAGAAACAGTACAGTTCAATTGTTCAAAAGATAATCATTTTTGAACATATCTTTACACAGTTGTTACTCACAGAGTTCTGGGCTACAGTTAGGCTAGAGAGCGTTCCCAATCACCAACCCTACACAGTTTACAGATTGAACACACACTAAGCTACACAGTTGGGAAAGATAATAACTTAATCCCTATCTTGACTCGGTGTGGTTCTACATCTATATCCTCATTAAGATGCCCTAAACTAGGCCTAAGAATGCCTAGGATGAAATGAGGATGCAAAGATGCGCTTTAAAAACATTTTCAGAAAACAGGGGTCCCGCTCGAGCATAGGTTAATCCACTCGAGCGGACATGCAGACAAATATTTCCGCTCGAGCGCAGACTTACCCGCTCGAGCGTAATACAAAACAGTCAAAAGTGCTGGATAGGTGAAATTCACGCTCGATTGGGCACTCGACACCCGCTCGAGCGTAATATACAAGGTCTCGCTCGAGCGTAAATTACCCCGCTCGAGCTGACTAAAAAATAGAACAAAATGCTGGGAGCACGATTTCCACGTTCGAGCGCCAGTCACCCCGCTCTAGCGTGAGTTCAAAATCTGGAATTCCCAGATTTGAACCTCAAGCTCAAAATCAAGTTCAAATGTATCAAATTCGATTCCTTTGGGCCCATTTCCTGGAAAACACTTCAAAACTCATAGTTAAACAGGATTCAAGGCTCAATTTGTAAAATCAAAGCCCAAAAGAAGATCAATTAAACTCATTTTCAAACCAAATTTCAAGAACATAATCCAAGGATGACATGCATGAGTTAAAACCACTTCAAAGCTTTAATGCTAGCTCTAATGAGCCAATTGTTCCAAAAACAAGATGAAAACATGGACTTAACATAACTATGAGCATGCATGTGACAATTTTCCATGGAATCAACTCGAAATTCAATAATATAGGCATGCATGCATGAATTAAGCTATAATTCAACAATTAAGAGCCATAACTTGGCTCTAAACTTCAACTTGCTCTAAAACCATGCAAGAATCAATTGAACTCACAAACAAGAGGATAGTTACACTACCTTAGGTCTTGTAGTTCAAGAATGAAAGCACAATTTTGAAATCAACCTTCAATTTCTTTAGGTTCTCAAAGCAATCACAAGAAGGAACTCAATTTCTCTCCCTCACTCTCTTAGTCGGCAAGAACAAGGAGTTTGGCTGATGAAAAGTTGTGTTTAAAAGTGTAATAAGGCTCACATATGTTCAATGTAGTGGGCTACTAAGTGGCACCAATGTAATTAAGTCTAATTCATGTAATTTAGCTTTATTTCAACTAATTTAATCATACCAAAACACATTTCAGATAAGTACATCATTAAATCACATAAATTCTACTGATCATGAAACACTAATCAATTTCTGATTCGGCCGCCGATAAGGCCTTCAATTTGCAGTTTAAACATAAAAACATAAACAGATAATCAAACAGTCAAATAGATAGATAATGCATTTAAACAGATACAGTCAATCAATTAGTTTCAGATTTCAGTCAGTCAGTTCAGTATTTCAATCAGTTCAATTACTTTTCATAATCAGTCTCAGTTTAGCAGTAATCGGTAGTTTATCGGTAAACAGTGGTGAGGGTAGTTACAGTCTCCCCTCCTTAAATAAAGTTTAGTCCTCTAAACTTGAGTTACCTTCGTTCTGGAAGAAAACAGGATTCAGTGGAAACAGTTCAGGATATCTTTTAGCCATGTCATCTTCCCTTTCCCAAGTGGCATACACGCCACCATGGTTTTGCCAGTCAACTTTCACTAACGGGATCTCTTTGTTTCTCAACTTCTTGATCTGTCTGTTTACAATCTGAATAGGCCGTTCTTCGTAAGTGTAGTCATCGCTCAGCACTACACGAGTAGGCTCTATCACATGGAAAGGATCCCGGAGGTAATCCGTCAACATAGAAATGTGGAAGACGTTGTACATATGTTTCATTTCAAGAGGAAGAGCAACTTGATACGCCACCGGATTGATTTTATCAATAATCTCGTACGGTCTGACATATCTTGGCGCTAACTTGCCTTTGACTCCAAAACGAGTCTGGCCTTTCATCGGTGTCACTTTCATAAACTCGTGATCACCTACTTTATATTCTCTGTCTCGTCTTCTGACATCAGCATAACTTTTCTGCCTGCTCTGTGCAGTTTTCAGTCTCTGTTGTATCAGTTTCACTTTCTCAGTTGTTTCATGTACAATCTCGGGCCCGAGCAAAGGCCCATCTCCAACTTCTGCCCAGCAAATCAGAGACCTACATTTTCTGCCATACATTGCCTCGAAAGGCGCCATACCAATACTTGAATGATAACTGTTATTGTAGGCGAATTCGGCTAAGGGCAAATGGCTTTCCCAGTTTCCCTGAAAATCAAGGACACACATTCTCAGTAAATCCTCCAGAGTCTGGATGGTCCTTTCTGACTGGCCATCTGTCTGAGGATGGTAAGCACTACTCAGTCTCAATTCAGTACCCAATGCAGTCTGTAAGCTTTGCCAAAATCTTGATGTAAACTTCGAATCCCTGTCAGAAACAATGGATACAGGCACTCCATGCAGTCTAACAATTTCATCAATATAGAGTATAGCCAATTTGTCCGCATTATAAATTGTCTTAACAGGTAAGAAGTGAGCAGATTTAGTCAGTCTATCAACGATAACCCAAATTGAGTCCATACCTTTACTAGAGCGAGACAATCCCACAATAAAATCCATGGTGATATGTTTCCATTTCCACTCCGGTATGGGTAAGGGCTGCAATAAGCCTGCGGGTCGTTGATGTTCGGCTTTAACTTGTTGGCAATGAAGACATTTCGATACAAAATCAGCAATTTCTTTCTTCATTCCCGGCCACCAGAAATTTAGTTTCAAATCTTGGTACATTTTTGTATTCCCTGGATGGATAGACAATTTTGAATTATGGCCTTCTTGTAGAACTCTTCTTTTCAGTTTAGTATCATTCGGTATACACAGTCTTTCTTGAAATTTCAGTACATTATTTTCAAATTTGAAACCTGGTCTTGGTTTAGTTCCCCTTTCTTCAATGATCTTCTTCAAGAAGTCATCCGATTGTTGTTTCTCTTTAATTTCTTCAATCAGTGCCGGTTGAGCAGAAATAGCAGCTATTGTTCCACCTTGTTCACGCAAAACAATTTCAATTTCAGATTTTTCAAGGTCACAAAGCAATTCTTTCTGCCCGGTGAGCAAACAGGCTAAATTTCCAATCGATTTCCGGCTCAGTGCATCGGCAACGGTGTTGGCTTTTCCCAGATGGTACAAAATCTGTAGGTCATAGTCTTTAATTAGTTCTAGCCATCTCCACTGTCTCATGTTCAGTTCTTTCTGTGTAAAGATGTATTTCAGACTCTTGTGATCTGTATACACCTCACATGTCACCCCATACAGATAGTGACATCAGATTTTCAATGCAAATACCACTGTGGCAAGTTCCAAGTCATGGGTCGGGTAATTCTTTTCGTGCGGTCTCAGTTGTCAGGAAGCATAAGCAATAACTCTCCCATTCTACATTAAAACACATCCCAAACCCTTATGAGAAGCATCACTAAATATAGCAAAACCATCCGTACTTGAAGGTAGGGTAAGAATCGGTGCAGTTACAAGTCGAGTTTTTAACTCTTGGAATGCTGATTCCCTTTGGTCAGTCCAGTCAAATAATATCCCCTTCTGAGTTAACTGAGTCAACGGTAAGGCAATTTTGGAGAAATCTTTGACAAATTTTCTATAATAACCAGCCAAACCCAAAAAGCTTCGGACTTCTGTCACATTTGTTGGTCTAGGCCAGTTTACTACCGCTTCAACTTTCTGTGGATCAACAGAAATTCCATCTTTGCTAACAACATGCCCCAAAAACATAACATGATCAAGCCAAAATTCGCATTTAGACAGTTTAGCATAAAGTTTCTGTTCTCTTAGGGTCTGTAGGGCAAGTCTCAGATGATGTTCATGTTCTTCTATACTTTTGGAGTAAATCAGTATGTCATCAATGAATACAACAATAAAGTCATCAAGGTATGGTTTAAAGATTCTGTTCATGAGGTCCATAAATGCAGCAGGTGCATTGGTAACTCCGAAAGGCATAACTAAAAATTCGTAATGTCCATACCTCGTTCGAAAAGCAGTTTTGTCAATGTTTTCTGGTTTAACTTTCAACTGATGGTATCCTGATCTGAGGTCGATCTTAGAGAACACTTGAGCACCCTGTAACTGATCAAATAAGTCATCAATAAGTGGCAATGGATATTTATTTTTCACAGTTACCTTGTTCAGTTCATGGTAGTCGATACACAGTCTCAGTGAGCCGTCTTTCTTTTTCACAAACAAAACAGGTGTGCCCCACGGTGAAGTACTGGGCCTGATGAACTTCTTATCTAACAGTTCCCACAGTTGCACTTTCAATTCAGTCGGAGCCATTCGGTAAGGAGCTTTAGATACTGACTGGGTACCCGGAATCACATCAACGGTGAATTCAATCTCCCTGTCAATCAAATCCCCTGGCAGATTATCTGGAAAAACATCTTGGAATTCTCTGACTATTGGAATACTGTTCACATTAGCATTATCATCAGTAGATACAGTCAATACAGAACACAGATACCCTTTACATCCCTTTCTAATCAATTTAACAGCTTTCACAGATGAAATCAAATACGGAGGAGGTACTACTCCACTTCCATTAAACACAAATTCAGGCAAACCAGGTGGACGGAAAACTACTTGTTTCATTACACAGTCTATAGTAGCATGGTATTTCGTTAACCAGTCCATTCCCAATATTACGTCAAAATGATCAATGTTCAGTGGCAGCAAATCAATATACAGATGTGCATCTCCAACAATAATTTCACAAGTAGGGTACATATATGCACAAGTCAGGGATCCCCCAACGGGTGATGATACAGCTAACAGATAATTCATAGGTTCTAATGGTCTATTCAGTTTTCGCGAAAAAGCATGTGACACATATGAATGCGTAGACCCTGAATCAATCGGTACATAAGCATTTTGAGTACAAATAGAGAGAATACCTGACACAACGGTCTCGGTATTCTGCACATCTCCCGGTACTAGGGTGAACACTCGGCCCTGTCTCATGGGCTTTTTTCCGGTAGCTTTGGGGTTTGGTTTTGGTGCAACAGTTGATGCTGCCACGCTTGGTGCAGCTTTACTATTGGCTTGTGGAGCAGAGGGGCAGTCTTTAACCATGTGGCCCACCTTGCCACACCTGTAACAGGCTCCAGATATTTTGTAACAGACCCCTTGTGCTTCCTGCCACACTCAGAACAGGGTGGTATGAAACCACTCCCTTGGCTGGGGCTAGTTGTTGACCTCGTATTCTGTTTCTTGTTCAATGGGTTATGCTTGCCTTTCTTGAATTTAAAACCTTGCCTTTTACCACGTCATTCAGACGCTGGTGTTTCAGTTTTCAGTGCCTCGATGTTTGATTCAGCCATCAAAGCTCGGTCAAGAACATTTACATAATTCGGTAGCTTCAAAACATTAATTCTGTCCAGTATTGCAACATTAAGGCTGCCTTCAAACTTTTTGGCCTTCTTATAATCAGTGTCCACCATGTGTGGTGCATATCTAGCAAGCTCAGTGAACTTTGTTTCATATTCAGCAACGGACATTGTGCCCTGTCTCAGCTGTTCAAATTCAGTTACCTTTTTGTCTCAACACACTGAGGGAAGTACTTTTCAAAGAAGGCTCCTTTGAATTGAGCCCAAGTCATAACAGTGTTGTCACCACGGATAAGCATCCACCACCTTCTAGCCTCTTCTTGTAAGGTGAAGGTAGCTAATAGTACTTTATGTGCTTCAGAGCACAGAAACACCTCAAATAACTTTTCAGTCTCAAGAACCCATGCTTCAGCTTTTAACGGTTCAAGGCCTCCCTGAAAGGACGACGATTTCATTTTACTGAACTTTTGGGTGAGAGCAATTATGTCCCCATCATTAACATTCACATTCTATTCCGGCTGTACCGGAGGAGGAGGTAGGGGCTGTTGATTCTGTTGTTGATCTAGTCTTTCAGTTATTAGTTCCATCATTCTTTCTAGTCTTGTCATTCTTGCCTCAGAAGATGAGGATTCAGATTCATTTGCAGTTCTTGCATTATCCATTTCACTATAGGCAGTTATAACAGTTATCAACATAGGCAGTCATTAGTTTAAACAGATTAACACATTAGCATATATTCAGTCATGTCATAGCCACACACTTATCATGCTCATGCAATGCCCTAATCGCTTTTCTAGGACATCCTATAGCTCATTTGGACACGTGTGTGCGGTATAACTCGTGGTAAGTATCGCTCTGATACCACTCTGTCACGACCCAAACCCACCCCTATGGGTTTAGCACCGTAACCGGCCAGTAATCCGAGATTACCGAAGGCCTGCTTAACAGTAATACAGTAAAACAGAGTACAGGGGCCTGGCGGAAGCCAATACAGTAAATAAACAATGTCCAATGAGTTGTGACAGTCTGTATGCCAAAAAGACTTTTCATATATATATATATACACAGTGCAGAACAGTATGTACAACATTTATAATCATTCGGAGCAGGGACCTAATCCCTATAAAACAGTACAGTAACAGTCTATACAGTCTATACAGTTAACAAAACAGTCACAGAGACAGACGGGGGAAAATTAAAGCACCCTAAGCCATTGCTTGACAGGCTCGAAACCTCGCAGTGAGGCACAGTGGTTGGCTTGACAAAACTGGAGCTTACCTCGACGCTACTAGCCGCGGTCTGGTGCCTGTACACCTACATATATATATATATATATATGAGCAGTGAGCTAAAGCCCAGTGAAAAACACAATGCGTAAAGTGGTTTAGAATGAATGTCCTTACAGTAATGAAAACAGTTCATTAAATCAGTATTTCAGTCGTTCAGTCAGTACAGTCATATGTGGTACATCCATTAGCATAACAGTATAGTAAACAGTAGGTCTTGAAAGACCGAACAGTCAATGATGGCCATCAATCAGTAAACAGTAGTTGCCAAGGATGCCACAATACAGTTCAGAATAGAGGACATACATTCATTTTATTAACAGTATTAATTCAGAAACAGTACAGTTCAATTGTTCAAAAGATAATCATTTTTGAACATATCTTTACACAGTTGTTACTCACAGAGTTCTGGGCTACAGTTAGGCTAGAGAGCGTTCCCAATCGCCAACCCTACACAGTTTACAGATTGAACACACACTAAGCTACACAGTTGGGAAAGATAATAACTTAATCCCTATCTTGACTCGGTGTGGTTCTACATCTGTATTCTCATTAAGATGCCTTAAACTAGGCCTAAGAATGCCTAGGATGAAATGAGGATGCAAAGATGTACTTTAAAAGCATTTTCAGAAAACAGGGGTCTCGCTCGAGCGTAGGTTAATCCACTCGAGCGGATATGCAGACAAATATTTTCGCTCGAGCGCAGACTTACCCGCTCGAGCGTAATGCAAAACAGTCAAAAGTGCTGGATAGGTGAAATTCACGCTCGATTGGGCGCTCGACACCCGCTCGAGCGTAATACACAAGGTCCCACTCGAGCGTAAATTACCCCGCTCGAGCTGACTCAAAAATAGAACAAAATGCTGGGAGCACGATTTCCACGTTCGAGCGCCAGTCACCCCGCTCGAGCGTGAGTTCAAAATCTGGAATTCCCAGATTCGAACCTCAAGCTCAAAATTAAGTTCAAATGTATCAAATTCGATTCCTTTGGGCCCATTTCCTGGAAAACACTTCAAAACTCATAGTTAAACAGGATTCAAGGCTCAATTTGTAAAATCAAAGCCCAAAGGAAGATCAATTAAACTCATTTTCAAACCAAATTTCAAGAACATAATCCAAGGATGACATGCATGAGTTAAAAACACTTCAAAGCTTCAATGCTAGCTCCAATGAGCCAATTGTTCCAAAACAAGATGAAAACATGGACTTAACATAACTATGAGCATGCATGCGACAATTTTCCATGGAATCAACTCGAAATTCAATAATATAGGCATGCATGCATGAATTAAGCTATAATTCAACAATTAAGAGCCATAACTTGGCTCTAAACTTCAACTTGCTCTAAAACCATGCAAGAATCAATTGAATTCACAAACAAGAGGGTAGTTATACTACCTTAGGTCTTGTAGTTCAAGAACGAAAGCACAATTTTGAAATCAACCTTCAATTTCTTTAGGTTCTCAAAGCAATCACAAGAAGGAACTCAATTTCTCTCCCTCACTCTCTTAGTCGGCAAGAACAAGGAGTTTGGCTGATGAAAAGTTGTGTTTAAAAGTATAATAAGGCTCACATATGTTCAATGTAGTGGCCACTAAGTGGCACCAATGTAATTAAGTCTAATTCATGTAATTTAGCTTTATTTCAACTAATTTAATCATACCAAAACACATTTCAGATAAATACATCATTAAATCACATAAATTCTACTGATCATGAAACACTAATCAATTTCTGGTTCGGCCACCGATAAGGCCTTCAATTTGCAGTTTAAACATAAAAACATAAACAGATAATCAAACAGTCAAATAGATAGATAATGCATTTAAACAGATACAGTCAATCAATTAGTTTCAGATTTCAGTCAGTCAGTTCAGTATTTCAATCAGTTCAATTACTTTTCATAATCAGTCTCAGTTTAACAGTAATCGTAGTTTATCGGTAAACAGTAGTGAGGGTTGTTACAGTATACCTCCCTTTAAATATATATAAAATGGCAATTAATTAATTGTCAAATAATGCATATTTTTGGCATGATAATTAGTGGCTTTACTGATAAACATTTTTATAGCCATTTGTTACATGAAAATGTAACTAGTATTCTACAAAAGTTGGTTCGAAAAACAACAGTTTTGGTGTCTTTGGAGAATTAATAATGGTTCGAAGTACAAAATTAATATTTTCATTAATTATGTGTGAACCAAAATATACAAAATTTGAATAACCACAATGTTGGCCAAAAGTTGCTTCGAAAGCCCTTTCGCTATAATTTTGTAAGCTTCGAAGCACTCCATCTTGCATCAACAACAGCTTCGAAGAAATAATAGTAGTGGTTGTGTTGGAATTTATGGTTTTTATAGGCTTATTTTGGGTCAACTTTGAGCCCAAATTTGAGTGGGGTCCACACGTGTTTTGAGGTGGGTCCAAAGAGGTGACGCTTTCCTTACTGCATGAGAAGGCACACGGTGAAGATGGTTTGTCAAAACCATTTATGAGTGAATGGGAAGTTGACGTCGTTTTTGGGTTCGTGGAATAGACAATTGAATGAATAAAATATGGGTTTCCTAGTAAGGTTTGTCCCACATTGGAAACTTAAGAGAACTTATGTGTGTATATAAGTTCTAGGTGGCAACACTTGGGTTGGGCCCTAAGGGACACCTCAAGTTTGTAGAAGAGAGGAGTAATGGACAAAGTGAACTTTGGCTCAAACCACCACATGCGCGTGCGCTGCTGCTGTCGTGCCGGGGGCGGGTGTAGTTTATGGGTCGGGTCGGTTCTTATATTAATTTTTTGGACAAAATTTATTTGAATTTTTTCAAAAATTCTTGCAGGAAAATTTAATTTTTCTAAACGAAATTAATTTAAATTTTGTGCCAATTTTTTTCTATCCAAACAGAGCCCTTCTCCAGTCCAATTCCTAGCAGGTTTAGACAGGTTGAACCGCACAGATTTATTTCCAGCAGACAAATTCAAACAGTTCAAACCTGTTCAGTTTAAACTGTATCTGTTTAGAACAGATTGCATCTGCTCAATTCAAAATCTTATCTATCCAAATAGGTACCACTTGCCTATAAATACTGGATCATTCCAGCAGTATTCTACATCCTAAAAATTTATTTGTTGCATTATTGTTCCAGCAAAATTGTTCCAGATTTTGCTCTTTGCATTGTTTATTCTTCATATTATTTTTAGGAGAAATATTTGAGAGTATAGAACACAAGTTTGGTTCACCGTACAAATTGTTTGGAGCGCTACTACAATTTGTGAAGATCATTGTATCCTGGGGATAGATGCCATTTATCTGTAATCACTGTAGTGGGGAGAATTTTTCTTGCGGACAGAATGCCACACACTCGACTTGATCTAAAAGTTGTATCGGTAATTTGTTTCTAGTTATTTATTTTACATAGAAGATTGTTCCAATAGGTTGTGAACCTTCGAAGCTTTACCGAGTATTTCCAAGGATGTAATTCGTCCTTTGACCTTCGAAGGATGATTTTGGTCCTCTATACCACCTTCAAAGCTTGCTACTAGTTCATAATAGCTAGCATGTGTAATAGCTTGTTAAGGTGAATTATGTTTGGATATTGGCTTTGCCTTGAAAATATGCGGTTCTGAATGATTCTAAGTGCAAACAACATCAACCTACTTCAAAAGATTCTAAGTTTTCTAAGTGTTTGAAGTACGAGTAAAATAAAATTGTTTAATTTCCTTCAACGGATTGATGCTGATACGAAGTACATATATAATATCCCTTCAAGGCATATATATATATATATAATTCAAGACATCTAGTCATAATTTCTTGCTCATTCGAAGCATTTTATTGAAGCTATTATATCATTCGAAGCACCTTGTTAATATTATTCGAAGCACTTTGTTGTTTAGATTAGTCATGTGCTTGGTTCGACCCTTCAAACAATCAAGTAAACATCATTTTTAAGGGCTGCGGGAGGTAATGTTGGCACCATAAATCTGTAATTATTTATTTATTTATTATTTATAGAATTGCAGGACATGTGGCACCCTTTTACTCATTTGGAGATTATGAGAGGTTATGAAATATGGAAAGATGATGGAGAACATGGAGAGCATGGAGTATGAAGTGGGGGTTGAACGAAGTTATGGAAGATTATAGAGAATGAAAAGGAGGAGATGGACAAATAGGGTAACTTTTATTAGGTAGTTTTTTTTTTATTTTTTATTTACAAATGTTTACCTATAAATAGCCATTCATGGCTACATTGTAGAGGAATCCAAAACTTAAATCAAAGACAATTGATTTCTATTTTTCTTGTCATTTATATTTCCTACATTTTATTTTACGCACTTTCTTTTCGAAGCATTTATTTTCAACACTTCATTTTCAAAGCATTTTATGCACTTCCTTTTCAAAGCATAGGAGTAGAGGTAAGTAATTGTTACTTTGATTGTTCACTCAATCACCCCGATTGTTCACTCAATCATCTTTCTCTTTCTCCTTCTCCCTCCTTCTTTTGTTAATATTTCTTTTCTTTACACTTGGCAATTTTAAAGTCCTCTTCATTGAGGCAAAAGAACTGTCAATACAATCGCTTGATAATTGGCTTGAATTTAATCTGTAAGGATTTTTCAATCCTTACTGGCACGCTTGCATTTATGATATTTTCTTTCGTAGGAAAATAAGCCAACAATAACACTATTAGTGTTTTTGGTGAAAAATTATTATTGAGTTGATAAAGGTAAACTCACTGAGTTTTGCAAGTTTATAATATTGTCCTTCAAAGCATAAGACATGCCGCTTTTGTGCATACTTTTCATAAAAGATTGCTAACAGTTATAATTAATTAGACTAAATTGAGACAAAGACATAAAATCAAGGTCAAAATTGAGCCAATTAAATTACAGAGGCTAAAATAATACAAGGAGCAATATTTATAAGGATTACCGATGTAATTTATCCTTTTCTTTTTAACGAAATTTTTAGATGATTTTACAATGACTGTAATTGATTTCTTATTTTATTGCAACAAAATTGATAAGGAAAGAGTTTATTAAACCATTTCACGATTCCTCTCTGGCAATTTCTTGTCAGGAGAGCAGGAGACAACAGTGATTACTCCACCTCTCCTCCTCTTTCTGATTCTCCTTCTGTCACGACCCAAACCCAAAACTTAGAGGTTTGGCATCGTGACCAAAAAAAAAACTGAAGCCATAACTTATTAGTGCAGCGGAGTAAAATAAAAGGGTTCCCAAAACTTGACTTAATTATAACAAAAACATATATATTGGAGCTTCTATTTAATTACATTGTCAAAACTGGACTATGACTACAAGTGCCTTGTGCCTACCCCACGCACTGGTCTTGACACGTCACCTGAAAGTGGTTAACAACTATAACCACATGGCAGAGTGAGAAATATTATATTGAGAGCATAAGGGTAGAAAAATCACCATAGATAATATTTGGGCTAAACAAAAAATGGTTTATTTCGAATATATAATATATAAATCGTATAAGCAAAATAATCATAATCATAGTACAAAACAGAATAGAGGATCAATGGATATTTAAATCCCCCAGACATAGGACCTTCAGAGGGCCAGACATTTGAATCCCTAGGCATGGGACCTTCAGAGGGTCATAGAAGTGACAACAGAACAGAACATAGAGTCAGTGGATCCATGATAAACAGAGGGTCACTTAAAGTGACAACAGAACAGAACATAATAGAGGGTCACATAAAGTGACAATTTAGAGGGCCAATGGTTATTAAAGTCCCCCAAGGCATGCGACCATCAGAGGGCCAATCGATATTAAAGTCCCTCCAAGGCATTGGACTATTACAGGGTCAATGATTATGTACAAATAATTGTTTAAAACAATTTAGAAAATAATTATATCCACAAGTTTCTTTTTTAAACAAATAGGGTTCATTTAATAAATAATATATTTTAAAGACAACTATAAGTTGCAAAACATAATTTATAGGGTAAATTATACAAATGGTCTCAGTAGTTTACTAGTTTTATCATTTTGGTCCCTATTGTTTCAATTTAATCAATTTTGCCCCTGAATTTTATGGATTATTTCATATTAATCCAATAAATAACGGCGGTTAAGTTTGATGGATGGAAAATCAAATGATGTGTCAATTTGGTCCTTACAGTTTATAAGATGTGTCAATTTGGTTCTTGTAGTTTATAGGAAAGTCAAAACAACAAGGACCAAATTGATACATCATTTGATTTTCCATCCATCAAACTTAACCGCCGTTATTTATTGGATTAATATGACATAATTCATAAAATGTAGGGTCAAAATTGATCAAATTGAAACAACAGGAACCAAAATGATAAACCGAGTAAACTACAGGGACTACCGCTGTAATTTGCCCTAATTTATATAAAACAATTTATGGGAGTTCAAAATATAATAAAACTCACATCAAAAGTAAATCCTTGACTTTCAACTCTCTCATTTTTCTTATTGCTTGCTTGTTTTTCTCTCCATTCCTTCATAATATATCTCCTATTTATAGGAGATCAATTTGCTCCAAAACCATGGTTACCAAACAAGTTGCATACCACATGGTACCTCATTTCTTTCAATTCATGAAAACATGATTTGCATAACTTTTTCCTATTTCCACTTTGGCCCAAAAACTCTTTAGAATTACATTATCATCTTTTGATAAAATACAATGACCCCTAATTTGAAATTAAATTATATTTTAGTGCATACCATCATAAAAGTAAATATGATTTTTCAAGTGTCAATTTAACTAATTTAGCTTAAGGTATTTCAAAATAGATTTTCGTATAATTTTCGTAAAATGTATTATTCGGGATGTTATAATTTTCCCTACTTGTAAAATTTCATCCTTAAAATTGATTTGTAGGACTATCTTTTCATTTTCACTATGCACTTTGATAGAATTATTTCCTACTGTTCCTTTTTTTTGTTTTTGTTTCTTCCACTACTGAGGCATTAAGCGCCTCTCTTTTTTATTTCTTTCTTTTTCTTCTTCTTCTTCTTCTTCTTATCCTTCTTCTATTGAGTGTTGTGTTTGGCTCTCGCAATTTCAACAATTGCAGCGCCTGACGATGACACAGTTGGCCTCGATTTGTTTCCACCAACTGTCTCAACCATTCTCTTTGTCTTCTTCCTTTCCTTTGTCTACTTCTGAGCACAAGTCTGTGGAAGAGAAGCAGAGCAGAAAGAAAAAGGTGCACAATTAGTTTGCTATAGCTTGATTTTATTTTATTTTTTTGCATGGGTTTTTCCCATCCACTTTCTCTTTTCCCTGATCTCAATGATACACCGATAGAGAGAACTGACACTGGCTCTTTTAAGCATCCTCAGAGTGCTCTTGCCCTTTAGAGTACTCTTACCCCTGTCGTCAACTTTCCTGCAATGTCAGTCGAACAACTGATGGCAGCATAGTTTGACATTGACGCTAACTTCTATACACTGAAATTGTGTGTGTAGACCATGAAAGTAGAACAAATGAGGTGCAACGGCTAATTAAGACCAAATTGTGCAACACTGAGGCCATTAATTAGGATTTCTTAACTTTACTTGTTTGACAAACTATACATGTTATGCCTGTTTAATGTCAATCAAGTTTGTACACAGTGGGAGCATAAAATGAGCAGAAAATTGCTTCTCGCACGTGCGGAGGGTCATTCCCGTACGTACGGCCTTTACCTAGCAAGCCAAATAGAGCCTAAGGTTCTGGCACATGCGGAGGGTTTTTCCTGCATGTGCGGCACGCCTTCCCGCACATGCGGTGACCAGTCCCACACATGCGATCGTACCTCAAAATTTGTGTTGCTGTATTAAACCTGTTTGGAAGACAACAAAGAGATAAATAGACAGAAAATAGGCTGGAATAGGGTTCTAAAAATTCTAAGAAAGAGAAGAGGCTAGGGTTTGGAAGAAAAGGTTTCTCAAGCTTGCTATTTCACGGATGGTTCTTCTTCCTCTACCTCTTCCCACTCTTCCATGAGTGGCTAGGTTCTTCCTTTCTAGGGTTTTGATGAAACCCTAACCATGTAAATAGGTTTCTTTTTGGTTTTCTTTTGTGTAATGGTTTGAACAAATTGTATGGTATTTAAGAAGTTTCAAATATATATTTTTCATTATCTCTTTAAGTATTCTGCTTTTTGTGATTGTTGAATGCTTTCCATACAATGGTTTTCTATTCTTTCATATTCAATGTAGGAGACGAACCATACTACGAGGGACGAGTCGTGTCGCTACCCTAGTTTAGAGCAAACGATTCGTACTACTTGGGGTGGTTTGTAACTGTACATTGAACGGGATGATTTTCTTGATAAATTGCGAAGTATTATTCCGTTTGAACCGTAACATAATTGAGTCTCAAATTGAAGCCTTGTTTATGTAACTAGTGGTGAATTCATTACCCTAGGTTTTTCCACAATCAGAAATTCCAATTTCAATTTTAATCTCACTAGTCTAATCGCTTTGTTTAATTTAATTATTATTAGGTTATGATCAACCATCTTTTTCATCAAAATTAATTTAGGAATTTAGCATTTAAATTATTTTAATTTCACAATTGCCCATGTGGATCGATACCTGGACTTACCATTATTTTAAGGAATTTGGTTTAGTTTAGTGTTTATTTTTAGTGTGTGAAACGATCCATCAAATTTTGATGCCGTTGTCGCGGACTTCTGGTGAAACTAATTAATTTAAAGTTATATTCCTATGTTAATTTTTGGTTTAGGATTTTATATTTTTGTGTTGCTAAATGTGCAGAGTGTTTGCAATTGGAGCCATCACTGAAGTGCAAGTGAAGCGCAGCCAAGGTTTAAACAAAAAACTGCAGCACCAAAGTGCTAAAAAAAAAATATATAAAAGCAAATACTCGTAAACAGAGCACCAAAGTGCTAAAAAGAAAGAAAGAGCTTAAGTGGATTGGAGACAACTGTCTGTAAGTCAAGCACTTGCAAGACGAGTAAAGCATTTTTGTTCAATCGCTGTGAGTATTTTCTCCTTTAGTATTCTGTTTTCATAACTTAATGCACAGAGTCGGAACTTGGTGTGTGTGTGTGTGTGTGTGTGTGTGTGAGTAGTGTATATACGGGCGCCATTCTTGTTGCCCTTAATTGTGGAATTTGGACCTTGAACTAAAAAGGACTCTTAGGAAACTTAGAGCCTCTTCCCATGTTCCCAAGCTTGAATAGCCATACCCATATCTCGAACCAATTGAGATGGCGAACCCGAATGGCCTAAATAGGCCCAACCGGACCCTTAAGGATTACTTCACACCCACTGCATATGTATCACCATCATGCATCCAGTTACCCCGATACCCCTACTGCTCATTGTGAGACAGACTAACCCTTTTTTTTTTTCTTTTTCTTTTTTTGTTGTAAAATCTTGATCGGGGTTTAAACCCTGAAGTCTATGACAAGAGTTTTATTTTATATACCATGGCGTGAATGGCACAATACCTGAGCATGAAAATATTCTATTTTGAATTTTGAAATTGAGAATAATTGCATTTGAGTGAGTATTGAATTGGATGTTGAGCACTATAACTGACCAAAATACAAAATACAACTCGATAAAAGAAAGACAAAGAAAAACCAACCTAAACACACCCATTTACACTTGTTTCCTCAAGGCTGTGGTAGCCATGGTCGCGAGCACGATCGAGTGCTGGTTGCGGGCGCAACCTATCTTCGTAAGATGCAGTACTATCTTCTGGGAGCCAGATTGGTCGCGGCGTGGCTGCGGCGTGGTTGCAAGCGCAATGGAGGAGGTCGCAGGCACAAAGAAAAAGGAAATAAAACAAAAATCACTCTGGTTGATCGCCTGGACAACTGCTCGGATGACCGGTTGGTTGACCATCTCAAGGAGTGGTTCAACCACCCTCAACAACTTTATGTACAATTATTTCTATTGGATCGGCTTCATTGGTCCCGGTATTATTTCTATCATTAACCATAACTACAGAGTAAAAGTTTTAATAAACCCAGTTGACAATTTCTATTCATTTATACTAATTCTAATCATTACACTTAATTCATATAAAACAGAATGCACACATTATTAAATGTCCCCTAAGCTTTTCTTTACTTTTAGCAAAGTAGTGATTGAAGGAGAGCGAAACATATTCTCTTAGCTTTTCTTTGCTTTCAACAGAGTAGTGATTGAAGAGAGACAAACATGAAAATTTTTACACAAGGTAAATCCCTACAAAACACTCCCTACCCTACTTAATTGTGCATGTGTTCAATGCTCCAATATTTTTTTTCAAAAAAAATAAAAAAATAAAAAATAAATAAATAAAAAACTTTAAAAAATAAAAATAAATAAACCACTGCTTTGATACCACTTTTGTCACGACCCAAACGCGGTACCCGGAGGTTCGATGTCGCTACAAGACAAAAACTGAAATCGTGACAAATTAATAGTGTAACGGAGTAAAATAAAAGGGTACCCCAACACTTAATTTAATTATAATAAAAATATATACATTGGAGCTTCTATTTAATTACATTGCCAGAGTTAGATTATGACTACAAGTGTCTTGTGCATGCCCCACGCACTGGTCCTAACACGTCACCTGAAAGTGGTTAACAACTATAAATGCATGACAGAGTGAGAAACATTATACTGAGAGCATAAGGGTATATAAATCACCATGGATAATATTTAGGCTAAACAGAAAATGGTTTATTTCAAATATATAATATAGAAACCATACATGCAAAATAATCATAACCACTTTACAGAACAAAACAGAGGGTTAATAGATATTTAGGTCCCCTAGACATGGGGCCTTTAGAGGGCCAGATATTTGAGTCCCTAGGCATAGCACCTTTAAAGGGTCACAAAAGTAACAACAAAATAGAACAGTGAGCCAATGGATTCATGACATACAAATAGTCACTTAAAATGACAACAGAACAGAACAGAGGGTCACATAAATGACAATTCAGAAGGCCAATAGCTATTAAAGTCCCCCAAGGCATGGGATCGTCAGAAGGCCAATGAATATTAAAATCCCCCCAAAGGCATGAGACTATAACAGGGTCAATGATTATGTACAAATAATTGTTCAAAAACACCATTAGAAAACAATTATATCCATGGATTTCCTTTCTAAACAAATAGGGTTCATTTAACTAATAATATATTTTAAAGACTAATACAAATTGCAAAATATAATTTATATAAAATAATTTATGAGAACTCAAAATATAATAAAACAACAATGCTAGGTAGCTCAAAATTTTGTGGCTCAAATCACTCAAAACGACATCGTTTTGACAGATTTTGAGTGTAAAACAACGTTGTTTTGACATATTTGAGCCATTTGAGCCACAAAATTTTGAGCTACCAAACATTTTCCATAATAAAATTCACCTCAAAATTATATCCCTAACTTTCAACTCCCGCATTTCTCTCGTTGCTTGCTTGTTTTTTTTCTCAATTTCTTCATAATATATCTCCGATTTATAGGAGATCAATTTACTCCAAAACCTTGGTTACCAAACAGGTTGCATGCCACACTACAGGAAATATGGGTTTAAGTGGCGTTTTTTTAACACCTTTTTTTTAAACGTCACTGTTTCTAATATTTAATGGCGTTTTATAAACGTCTTGTTTTTCTTTAATTGAAACGGCGCCGTTTTATGAATAGGAGGCGTTTGTTAACGCCTTCAAATGCGTGTTGTCTCACGGGCTTCCTTTTTCAATTTGAGAATCTCAACTCCCAAATTGAACCGATGCACTCGCAAATAATCTCTCTCTCTCTCTCTTTCTCTCTCTCTCTTTGTTTGCTGTCTAAACCCTGATTATCACAGAGATTCAGTTGCTTATCAATGGGATCCTCAGAAATCGAATTTCTCTCTCGAAATCGAAGTGATTCATCAGAGCGATTTCGAAGTTCATCTCAGCAATTCAGATCTCGAAATCGAAGTTCATATCTCAAAATTTTAAAATTCTGAGTTCATATCACTTCAATTTCATATTACGATTCAAATCTGAGTTCATATCACTTCGATTTCGATTTAGATCCGAGTTCATATCACCTCGATTTTGATTTAGATCGTGATTCAGATCTCAACGATTCAGATTGGTCTCAGTGATTCATATCTCGAAATCGAAGTTCAATTCAGATCGTGATTCAGATCTCAGCGATTCAGATCGGTCTCAGTGATTCATATCTCGAAATCGAAATCGAAGGTCATCTCAGCGATTCAGATCGGTGATTCAGCTTGGTGATTCAGAGGTTCAGATCGATCTCAGCGATTCAGATCGGTGATTCATCAGAGCGATTTCGAAGTTCTCTCTCGAAATTGAAATCGAAGTTCATCTCAGCGATTTAGATCAGTGAACTCCACACTCTCTCTCTCTCTCTTAAGGTGAAATCAATCCTGTGTTATTCTATGAATGGTTTTGATATTTGATTTGAAATGATCCTGTCATATCCCTCATTTATCAACCTATATGTATTGACCCTTTCTCATCTATAAAAATTATACTAATGCCCTATTCTAAAAATTATGGGTAGGTAAAAAAAGTCAGGTTCTGATTTCTTCATCCTCTCCATTTCTTCCAAGTTTTTGAAATCCACCCATTGCCATTCACAATCCTGAAAGGAACACACTTGAGCCTTTTGTTTTCATCTGATGCTTTTTATTGGTGATGGTAGCTTCCAGGTAATTATGCATACATTTCAATCTTCATTGTATATAATATAGTTCTGATTTTTTGTAAATTCTCCTAATCTTATGAATACTGTATTGGATAAACTTCCTACGTTGATGTTTGTATATCTATTGTTAACATAAATTTCAGAACATAAACCTTACACTTTGTTATTGATTATGTTATTGCCTTCTAATCCTTTCCCCTTTGGTGCCTTATGTTTCTCCTTGAGAGGATTTAGGAAAAAAATGGCAGTGTTCTTATTTCCACTTGGGAAGGAATAGGGACCATAACCTTTTAAAGGTTGTAATTGGTTTTCAAAACTGAAAGGTTGTGGAAGTTCAAAAGGAATGAAAACCAACTTTAACCATTATTGGTTTTAATTTCTATTTATTGGTTTTCAAAACTGAAAGGTTGTGGAAGTTCAAAAGGAATGAAAACCAACTTTAACCAATATGTTTTAATTTCTATTTCTGCCCCTCATAGAAATAGAAATTATACAACTAGTATCTACACATTAGGTCCATAACACATATACCCTTAAGCCTATTAACTAAATTGAATCACTTAAATTGTAGGCTTCTTATAAATGATAACACCACATTTAATTATGTGGTCCCATTGAGACATTATCTAACAATCTCCCACTGGACCACATATGTATCCTGAAAAATGTGCTTAACTTTAGTGAGCTCAGAAATTTGTTATCATAACTTGAGGGTATCCAAACAATCTTGTCCATTAACTATATTAATATAGGATCAAAGCGGTCTTCGTTACATCAATCGTAACTCGACCCACCAATGGTCACGTATACTAATACAGCTAAATGACATAGATCAATCATGGATGCGTAGTATGGAAATTACATGTGATGTGATCCATACATGCCTATTTCCAACTGGTCCTACTTAACTTTATTGAGATCAATACTTCACAATACGTAACAGAGCGTAATAAACTGAATATTTCATTTTTACAGAAATTAATCTAATTACATAGATAAAACTCAAGGCTGACATAAAGCAGTAATATACATACAAACTCCCACTAAACCAGAATGTTCTCAAATAGAACAACACCCATCTGAGCAGTGTGCTCATGAAAGACCTTGGGTGGTAGTCCCTTCGTAAGTGGATCCGCTATCATGGAGTTTGTCCCAATGTGCTCTATGGAAATCTGTCCACTCTGCACTCTTTCTTTTACAACTAGGAACTTGATATCAATATGCTTTGATTTTGTCGAGCTCCTGTTGTTATTGGAATATAAAACTGCAGACTTATTGTCACAATATAACTTAAGTGGTCTTGCAGTGCCTTATATTCTTCATTCATGTCTTCTATCCACTTATGAGAGTTGGAACTTTCAGAACATAAACCTTACACTTTGGATCATTTACCATGTGTATTATCAAGAAATCAAGACAAAATGACATACCTGAATCCATTGATGAACGGTTAAACGGAAGCGTGATTATCAATGAACTCTTTGTTATTGATTATGTTATTGCCTTCTAATCCTTTCCCCTTTGGTGCTTTATGTTTCTCCTTGAGAGGATTTAGGAAAAAAAATGGCAGTGTTCTTTTTTCCACTTGGGAAGGAATAGGGACCATAATGAATTGTTGGTTAGCTTTGCTGGAGCTGGTGGAGAGACAAGATAGTATCTAAAACTAAAGTTAGAATATCCCAGGATGCAGAGGAGGCTTTTGTTGACTGTTTGGATCACCCTCCAAAAAAACTAGCCTAATGACTAGTGCTTCTGCTGGATCTCAGTTGAGGACTTGCTAGGAGCTCTATGCTTTGGAATTCAGTTTTTGAATATGTGCCATTAGTCTATCAGTTATTAAATCCAAGGGACTGGAGTGTTTTCAAAGTTGGTTTTCATTCCACCGGCCCTTCCTTTTCTATTCATTTTTTAATGCTAGCAGAAGCTGGATCAAACACCGACTTATAAGCTATATTAATCATTTTTGATTAAAACTTCCATTTTTTTTTCTTACATTGTCATATCGCAATTCAACCATAATTGGACGTGTTGATGATCCTTGAAGGAATTAAAAAAGAGAGAAAAAAACATATGACATCTTTTAGGTGGGATTACTGGACAGATATATCATACATCCATATGTATGTGTATGTTTCTAGAGAGTTGTGTTGCCTTAATGGCTTTTGTACCATTTATATTGATAATAAAAGCATATATTCTCTGTTAAATAATTTCTCTCCCTCTCCCCCCCTCTCTCTCTCTCCCTCTCTTTCTCTCTCTTGCAGGTTTGGAATCTGGAGAGTAGGTGTATTGCTGGTAGTTTACAATGGGAATACAATATAACTGCTTTCTCTGTAATCTATGCCTCCCACTTCATGTACTGATGACAAATTCCTCCCACTTCATGCACTGATGACGAAAAAATTGTTAGATCTTAACACGATCAGCCTATGGAAGTAAGGGTTTGGTGCATTCTATAATTCGTTTTCTGCTGTTGCAATAACACAGGTATATTGGAGACGAGTATGGGACGATGTCTGTTTTGAAATATCAAACTGGGGGTGCAGAGCTTTTGCACTTACCATATCATATATCTGCGGATTATCTAACAGGTACTTATGCTTTATCTTCTCGTTGAAAGTTGCTTATGTACTTGCAGATCATGACTCATTTATTGGTGTTTGACTTTTTGTTTATAGAATGTTTGTATTATTAAATTAAATACCAATTTCCATGCACAATTATTCTTCATCGTGTTCAAACTAGAAAATTGTGTCAAGGCATCAGATTTAATTTTCTTAAAGTTGCCACAAAAATGTAGCAACAAACAGAACATGATCTTCACAAATTTCAATGAAGCAAATGTACATTCAAATCACCTATATAAGGCCACCTGTATATGTATTTTTTAGTTCCATCACACAACTTGCAGAAATTCATTCAACTTTATCCAGGGTGTTATCTTTTGTTAATTCATTGCTATCATATGTTTTGGGGCCTCTTCAATGCAAGGTGATTGCATTTTTTCCTTCTGCTTAAGTACTCCCCAGTCCCCACACTTGTTTTATATTTCTCTGTGTTGTTTTTACTTGTATCATTCACCCAATAATTCACAAACCACAATGCATGTTTACTCCCTATGCATTTCCATCTTGGTTCAGAACTGACACCAGTGACCTAAACAACACTGCCGAATCCACCATGATTAGACATACTCTGTCCTTTGTAGTTGCTGAAATCTTATCCATGATTCAGATTTACGCGAGATTGATTCGAATGAGATGATGGACTTGATCTCCAATCAAAAGATTTGGATCTACAAGACCCGAAGCTGATCTTCTGAGGCATCTCTGAAGTTGATTACTCACGTTCACTAACGAGAAACTGAGGTGATGATTTATATATATATATATATATGCATGTATACCTATGTTTTTTTCAAAATTCTGATGCATCACATAATGCATATAAACTACACCAGGTTTTGGAAGAGGTGAAATGAGGATATTGGTGAAGTTTTGGTGTTCCAGCTTCCTTTCCTAAGAATCAGCATTCTAATTTATAGTGGATACCAAGGTGAGACACATTAACAAAAGAAGCAGGAGCATGCCAGATAATTAAAAATCTATTGTATCTTTTACATGGTTAACAGAAATGATCTACTCTTAAGAACAATAAATATATAGAAGCAGAAGCATATTAGCATTCTGATTTCTGGGTTAATTTTGAACCTATTACAGCTATGGAGAAGCCTATGATAATTCAATATCAACCAAGTGAGCAATTACATCTATGGAGAAGCTGAGGCATTGACTGATGATATTGAAGAAGATAGTCAGATTTTTGGAGAGGTCTTGAGGATCAAAAAGATTATTGATAATTGTCAAGATGAGGTTTATCTTCATAACTTCTACTAAATCTTTCTCTTTTATGTGAATTTAATTTTCATTTCTGTATTTTTTTGCTTTTGATTTTTTTTTTTTCGGGTAAGAACTTTGACTGATAAATGGAAGATTAAGCAGAAATTCCCTGTTATATTCTGATCCCAGAGTGTGCAACTCATCAATTAGAGTGTGCAATTCATCAATGAACAGAATAATGACCCCTTTGCTTTGCTTAACTTCAACAAACAGTAAAATGCTGAATACTACTTTCTGAATGAAACTCAAAGCCAGTAATTGAAAGCTGTACATAACAGTGTCATCCAGTAGTCATTGTTTTATATATCATAGTCCACATTTATTATTTCAGAATATTATCAAATGCACATAAATGTAATGATGCACTTTCTAACAATAATGTTTGGCATTCATTCTCTCTCATGAGAACATTACTGAGGAGGGTACAGCTTCCTAAGAGTTTTTGCACATATATGAATGTTTGGCAAAAACTATCTTTACTGGTGGGATTGAATGTATCTAAGTGATATTGTTACATGCTAGAACCCACCTGCCTGCATTTGTTACCTACTTGTTGCATTGTATAAGTTTTAGCATTAAGTTCCCTCATTTGTGCCGGACATTTCTTAATATTCTTCCTTTTCAAATCGAGTGTAACAGGTCATCAGAGAAGAGAGTGAGTGCAGTTGCCATAAGCAATGATGGTCTATTTGTTTGTTTTGCTGACAAATTTGGAGTTGTTTGGTTTGTGGATTTGGATGGATTTCATGAAAATCAAGCTTTAGCCGGTAACAAGGTAGCGCCAATTCTTGCTCACTACTGTAGCATCATTATTAGCCTGGTATGTCATTTGTTGTCTTTGATATCTTCTCTTTGTCCTTGCTCTATTGTATTTATGGCCTTTTGTGATGACCTCTAGTATATCTTTTTCCATGTCAGTTATAATGCTAAAACCATATCATAATTATAATGCCTAATTTTTTTTTTTTTTTTTTTTTTTTTGATTGGCAAAAACAAAACTTAATTAGTTTCTCATTATACGTGCAAGACTTGCTTATGTAGTTTTGTCCTCAAGAGTTGTGGATCAGATGTTTCAGTTTATTGTCCTAGACATTTCTGCTAAGTTTTATCTTTTAGTTTTTATTTTTGGTGAATCATTGGTTATTCCCTCCATTTTCCCATGCATAAAAGGAATAAATTGGACATAATAGATTTTATCATTATCTTTTTTCTACAATTTTTCCAGCCAATGTTTTTGACGTTTATATATATATATATATATATATGTATTCTTTCCCTACTCCTATACACATTGTTAAATTCTTATGAGTTATTACATAGAAGTCTTTGAAATTAGGGAGAATTTAACAAGACTTTTATTACATAAGACTTAACTTCCTTCGGAGTTATTACAGCAAATTCTTATAGAAAGTCTTAACTTCAAAAAGAGGAGTAATTACATAAAAGTCTTGTGAAAATAATTTGCTGTTGTTAAAATTCTTGGGATTTGATAGCCTAATTTCTATAACACTCAACAAAATTTTTGTAGCTCCTCTTTAAGGAGAGGATTCTGGCATATGAACGTTTGTTTGTTAATGCACAAAATTGGGATTCCAATTAAGAAAGGGAATATAGAGCTCAATTACAGTTGCCAACAATAGCCTTAAAGTTTATATTGATGGGCTTTAGTCTTTTTTGGAAAAATAATAAATAAAGAACTGTAATAAATCCCTTAAATAGAGCCTTTTGTTAAGACCAATTCTGGACGGGAAAAAAATTTTAGCCCTAGTTTTTGTTTAAATACAATTGAAGGAGTAAAGTTGTAACTTAAATCATAAATTTGTGTCAGGAGCAAAACTTTAGCTACGCCTACCAAAAAAATTAAACAATTAAAAAGAAATAAATGCAATCAAGTGATTAAGAAAACTAAGTTTACAAATTCTTCAATTTATGTTTATTTTGGTGAATCTGATTGTAGTTTATGTTCTGATGCAGGTATGTAGACCAATGAAGACTAACAGTGAACTCTCTCATCAATTTGAATTTAACTCATCCAAGCTTGAAATTTATGTTATAGGCGGGAATAGATTTTTAAAATACAATCTAGTAAAGTGAAATAGTCTCTTACTTTGGTGATATCTTGAGTTGGGGATAATTTTCTTGGTAGTAATTTTGCCATCTCGTGTATAGTTGGATCAATCATTATAGCTCAACACTTTTTTTTTGTTAATGTCTGTTAAAACATGATTTGTGAATAATGTTATTTTGTGATTAATGGGTGATTGGATATTAAATTGAATGGAAAAGTGAACTAATGTTGAATTTGTTATTTGAATGAGAGTTATTATTTAATATTAGTATTATTTTTCAGTTTTTTTTTAGTTCAATCACATAAAATTAGTACAAATTTTTTATTTAAAAAAAAAGAAAAAAAGAGGCTATCACGGCGTTTTAAAAAACGTCGCTAAATATCATACAACGGTTAGATTTTTTAAAAAAGAGATACAATGACATTTTAAAAACGTCGCTAAATAATATGGTGATGTCATAATAGAATTTTTAGCAGCGTTTAGAAAACGCCGCCTATAGTAATATAGCGACGTTTCTAAAGCATCACAAAATTATAGCAACGGCGTTTGGTATAAAATGTCACAAAAGGTTTTGATGGCATTTTGTGAACCTATAGCCGCTAAAACCCTCATTTCCAGCAGTGCCATATGGCCCTATATACCATATGACACTCGTTTCTTTCAATTCATGAAAACATGATTTCCATAACTTTTTTC
Source organism: Camellia sinensis (assembly GCF_055761805.1). Lineage (NCBI taxonomy): Eukaryota > Viridiplantae > Streptophyta > Magnoliopsida > Ericales > Theaceae > Camellia > Camellia sinensis. Next base: position 19,681,917 of record NC_138964.1, on the reverse strand, counting down.
CTATTTTCATTTTAGCCCAAAAATTCTTTAGAATGACATTATCATCTTTTGATAAAACACAATAACCCCTAATTTAAAATTAAATTATATTTTAGCACATACAATATAAAAGTAAATATGATTTTTTAAGTGTCAATTTAACTAATTTAAGTTAATGTATTACAAAATAGATTTTCGTATAATTTCCGTAAAAGGTATTATTCGGGGTGTTACACCTTCAAATATGATCTTTAACTTAGATTAGATGTTCGCCTTATTAGTTAATTTGGTCACCGTCTTACCTTTTCCACTTTCGAACTTATAACTATAATATCTAACTTCATATTTTCTCATAGTCCGAATGCTGACGCTAAGTAACACGTATGTTTCAGATTAGGTGACTACCTCAATTTCAATGTTTACACCAATGAAGGGAGTGTTTTCAAATCCCATGTTAAAGGTTGGAGAGCTGTGAAGTTTTGAATGAGTTTGGTAGCAACTTAAATCTAAATGTTAAATTTTAAGTTGTTGATGTAATAATTTTTCTTGTGTCAAAGTTTGTTATTTGATCCATATCCGGACATAAGAAGTCCAACAACAGTAGCCATGCTTGAAATGACAATCCATAAAAAAAAACACCTAAGACTATACTTTTTAAGTATGGCCTGATCCCTATGATGAAATCAAATGGATTAGGTAGTATTTTCTTCTCTTTATGGAGTATTAGATTCTTTATTTTATAGAAATTATTATTTTTTTTAATTTTTTATTTTTTAAATTATCTTGTGATATTTTGTGCCGAATTGATTGAATCTTTTATCAATTTTGTAATAAAATTTTCTTCCCAATCTTTAAAAAAAAAGAAAAAAAGAAAATTTGACAATGCGTTGGGTGTATTCTTGAGAGTATCATTGAAGGGCCTTGTTCACCTTTGACTAATGTTCGTGTGCAGCACGTTATGTAGTCAACTGGAGCCAGCGGCAGAAGACACCGGTCTAGTTAAATTCCAGAAAGTAGTAAATTCAAACATTTTTGTTAACCAATCTTATGATATACATAGGCTGACAAGTGGATTTTTGGATTTTTTGAGTTAAAATTTATAAAAAGAAAAAATATATTAAAATAGTAAATAAGATAAATGTCACGTTAAATTCATAATTATTTTACTTTTTCTCTCACAAATATCACAATCAATCATAAAAAAATCTAACCCTATTTCCAAAAACAAAAATTTTAGTTTTTTAAAATAATCAAAAATTAAAATAGTCTACTAAAATAGCTAACTTTCCAAACGAGACCATACTACATATATATTTAGGTAAATTATATTGATCTTTGAAATTAAAAAAATACAATAAGTCTTATAGTTTTGACATAATTATATTAATATTTTTTTAAATTTTTTTAATTCACATAACACTTAATCATTTTTATCAATAATTTATTAGTAATATAAATGAAAAAAATAATATTGTTATCTCTTTTATATGAAATATATATTTTACGTGGTTGTTGTTGTTGTTGTTGGTTTTTTTTTTTTTTAATTTTATATTTTCCCACAAAGTCGTGTTAGTTTTGGTCCATTTAACTATGTTAAAAGAAAAATCAATATAATTATAATTATAGAAAAATCGTAGAGCTTTCTATTTTTTTTTCAAATATCAAGATTAGTATAATTTACCCTATATATGTTTTATGTATGCAAAATTTGCATATGTAAATATATACACATCTATCTATTTATACTATTATATATGTAAGCATATGACTTAGTGTCTAATAGTGTGGTGGCTTCTCCTTCTGCTACGTGACAAATTTTTCTATCCTAAAATAAAAAAAATTAGAGCAATGTTATGTATTCCAAGTATTCTACCAAATACTCTAGCAAACCTCTCACATGAGTTAGGACTCACACAAATCCATGTGTCTGTGGGTCTCACACCCATGTAAGAGGTTTGGTAGAATATTTAGTAGAATATTTGAGATTTCTAGCATAACTCAAAATATTATTCAAATGCGTGAGCAAGATTTAAACGCAAGACTTTGGGTTTCATTAAGAACACTCTTATCATTTAGATAACATACATATCACAATATTAATTTCTTTATTATTTGTTTTTATTCTTACTTATTTAAATTACACACACATTCTATGTGCCACCCACTAGTATATATATATATATATATATATTATTGGAGTGGCAGTGGTTGTGGTTATGACACTGGAGGGGCACCATTAATTCTTAGCATTATCAATTAGAAAATTGAATGATCAAAGGCAAACGTGATCTCAAAATTATATGCTTTAAATATATTTTAATTAATCGATGTTTGTTTTATTTGTTATTTTAGTTACTAAATATGATAATAATTATAATTTAAAATACAAAAAAAAAAAAATAGAAAAGAAGAAGAAGAAGAAGAAGAAGAAGAAGATAGATGTGGAGAAAAATAAGAGAGAAATGAAAGAGACAAAAATAATTATATGAGAATATTTTGACAAAACTAAACATTTATAATGATAAATTATAAGGAATTTATTAAAAAGAAAGATGGGATATAAATATTTTAAAAATTAAAAGAGAGTTAAATGATTTTTTTTCTTCTAATTAGAGATAAAAATCTAATTTTCAAAAAAATAGGGGGCACGTGCTCCCTTGGATCCTATGTAACTCTGTCCCTGCTGGAGAGAGAGGAAGACTGTTGATATTGAATATTTTCAAATAGGAGTATTAAATTTGGTTTGGATGTTCAAAGAATAAAATATGTATTTTTATTTTATTTTGATGATTGGATGTTTTGTCATAACTGTTGCTATTATTGATCATTTGAAGAGCATAATTCTACTTAGTTTATTACTTGCAAATTGCATAACGTTGGTTGTTTCATGTGCATTTAGATGACACTAGAATTAATTAATTAATTAGATCGCGTACTCAAATAGATGCAATCTATTCTTATGGACAATAAATACAACCTCTTGTTGATAAATAATCTCTACTTTTGTATTACTTTTTTTACTACTAACAAATAAAATATCCAAGATTTTACATTTTAAATATTTTATACAACTTATAAGTGTTGAGATATGACCAGAATCCAGATCAAGGTGCTATATAATCACTAACTTTTAATTTAGCCCCTGCAAGATTGTGAAACAAGAGTAATGCGAGAGTAATAGGCTATGGTAAATTCTGTTAAATAAATGAAATTATTTGAACTAAATCCTCCTACTTCCTCCGCTTGTTTCTTTCGTGCACCTGTAGTTTTGATCCATTTCCTAGAAGTTATACCGAAACTTAAATACAAGAGAATTTGATTCTTTCAAGTTGGCCATCTAATTTTAGAGAGCGTTTGAATTTGGTAGACTCATTTTAGAACTAATCTTGGAGAGTTAACTTTAACTAATTTAATGATTGTTTTCAGTCAAAAACACTAACAACATTATTAATTGGACAAAATTGACACAAAATTTAAAATTAAGGGCCAAGATTGTGTCAATCGAAAGTGTAGAGACCAAAATAATATAAGGGGCAAAATATAGAGACCATCGGTGTTATTTGTCCAAATTTTTTATATGACTATTATAGTCACCAAGTATTAAAAAGTAAATAGTTTAGATCACTGACATCAGCCCCAAAATAGGCCTATTAAACCTATATACTGTCTCAAATTGAGATGACGAATTTGAAAAAATCCAAATCCACACAGAAGGATAGAAACATATTCAACTTCTTTTCTCTAGTCCATGTAGAACTCCCCATATTTCCATTTGAAAGGTCTAAACAATTAATTAATTTTATGTTAAAATGCACCAACACTTGTGACAGACAGTATTACAGTGGAAGAGGTATAAATATATATATATTTGTATTTTTCATACTTAACACTTTAATTCCAATCCACATGAATGAATTGCTTATTTTTAAAATGACATGTAGAAATTTTATCGGTTATTGTTATTATTTTTAGATTTTGTGATACCATCATACCGGATTGATTTGATTTTTTATCAATTTTGCAATGAAAATTTTCTTCATAATCTAAAAAAAAAGACATGCAGAAATTTTAATATTTGTTCACTTCAGTTTTGTTAAATGAAAATATAATGGCGTCTTTCGAGATGTTGCTTTCTTGATTTAAAGCAACGATAACTTGCTAAAATATAAAATTCTAGCAATCTGTGTGTGCTGATTTCTGACCACACTGCTAAACAGGAACTCAGGTGGAGAGTACCAGCAGAATAGATCTCGCCCGAACAACCTGTCACAGAAAGATAAGACTCCGACGATGGTTTGTCCACCCGGGGGCACTCCGACGATCAAGTCAGTACTTAGTTATCTCTCAAAGATAATAAACAGTGCTTAACTCACTGGCCAGAATACTCACAGCGTACCTTGGACCCACGAGGGTGCTTCACTTTTATAGCTAGTGCTAACCTGATCTCTGTAGAAGCCTAGCTTCAATTGACTCTGGCTCAATGCTCATCCTGGACTCCCAACCAGATAGAGATAAACTCCCTAAGAGCCTTATCTTTATCCAGACTGAGGTCCTCCCCCATTCTAGGACTCTTGTCCCCTATCCGCTCATCTCGGATTTCGGTATCTCCGCAGATAACCTCGGTTTTGCCGAGATCACCTCGGCAACATGACCAAGACACGTAGCACCTCGACTGATACTTCGGTGTCACCTTGGCCACGTGTTGTCATTCACAAAATATGTCCCCACAACTGCCCCCTAGGTTCTATTACCTCGGCATCCTGAGGTGATGGAACCTATATCATTTGTCCATATAGCATGTTGGCTAAGACTTACTCCATCTTTCATGACCAAAATCATCATACGTCAGCTTCACATGACCAAAACTCTGCAGTCTACTTTATCAATAACCAAGAACTGAGAACCGAGTGCTTCAAGTCCCTTAACCGATCGTCCCTCTACCGATCGTCCCTCTAACTGAGGTTCTTGCTCCATTAAATCAAGAACTTTAAGAGTTCTATCTACGCATGAGCTGTCACGCATGGTTTTCTCAACCGTTTTCGCCACGCGTTCTTTTCTCATTGATTCGTACCTGACACGCGCTATCAGGTCGTGTCACTTCTGCGTACGCCGCCTGACAGACATGTCGTCTAAGGCACATTCATTGTGATTTTGCCACCTTTTCGTGTTTTAACAAAAATACTCTCTCTTTTTGTCTTTTCACTTCATATCTCCGATTTTGCTCAAGCTTTCTCTCTCCAAAAAAACTGTCATTGCTTCAAGTTTTCAAGCTCTGCAACTTGCTCCGATCACCTCATTCGACGAAGCATTCACTGACCTGCTCCATTTACTGTCATCTTCTGACTCCGGCGTACCTCATACCGGCGTCATTCTTCTTCAGTGAGTCGCTGTTTTCCCTTTTTTTAGTCTTCAATTTCAAAATTTTATTGTGTTATTTGTTGCCATTGTGAATCCATTCGTGTTCTTGAATCTTCGTCATCATTCGTGTGTTGAGCATGCTTGTTTGCGATTTTGTGTTTGTCCAATCTTTTTCTGGGTCTACACATGCACACATGAACTGCTCATATGCTTGATGTTTTTGTAATTTGCCACTGTCCTTGGCTTCTGCATGTCTACACACACTTTATTCAATGTTCTTGAATTTCTATTTGTTTTCTTGAGTCTGAATCATTGTTCTTTTATGTTTTCCTTGCTTTATTTCTAGATTCTCGCCTTTTGATTCCTATATCTGCATAGATTTAGGTTTGGGATTTGATCTAGAACTCTGTTCTTTAAGAAAATCGAGCCAAAACCCCCTTAGATTCTTAGAAACTTTTACTCCAGTGTTCTCTAGGGTTTAGCCGAGATAATTAGCCATTTTCCAAACCTCTTACCAAAAAACCTGAAATTGGACCCACTTTGGCTGAAATAATGGGGATGTTCAGGTGGAGAGTTGACACCCCTTTCAAGCTAGAGTACTTTAGGAAAGAGTTCTCCATGCCAGCCGATGTTCACTTTAGACTGGCAGGGGAGGAGGACTCCATCATGCTTGATGGTGACTCTATGCCTTTTCCCGTAGTGGCTTTCATAGAGTGTGGACTTATTCCTCTAAATATCATTTTCCGACAAGTCATTCATTACTAGAAGCTCAACCCGATGCAACTGGCCATTAACTCCTATAGAGTCATTAATGGTATCATCACTCTAGCTAGCCAAGAAAACGCTAGGATAACACTAGCTGATATCCAATACTGTTATACCATGTGTGGCCTGAAATCCGAAAAAGGCTATGTCTATTACCTCAAGCCGAGATCCACTGAGTACAAACTTATAACTGACCTCCCAGACTCCAACAAAGGTGCTGGAGATGATTATTTCATCATCTCGGGCAACAGGGAGTTCTCACCTGATGACGACCTCCACCTCCATCCTTTGAGCCGAACAGTGTTTAAAGAGGGTAATGGTAAGAACCAAGTGTCATTTTACATGCTTTTAAGTCTTTATTACTTTATTTCCTTTACATGTTCTAATGTCTGATTTTTGTGTTTGCAGCTCTTCCTCAGCCATCAAAAGACTTCCGCAAAACCTTCTACTCTAGCAAGGACTTTAAGAAGTTGTTAGGCTTGCCAGTTGACCAGCACAAAGCCCCTCTGTTGCTCAACTACTTTCCAACCTACAAATTAGCTCTGTCCGACGTCCTCACGAAGAGCAAGTCTCCACCTTCAGCAACAACTTCCCCTGCCACTTCATCACCATAACCTGACCAAGCCTTAACTTTTGATCCAGCGGAGCAGCCATCAACATTTGCTCCACAACTGATTCCTCCTGCCCAATGACAACGCCAACGCCAACGCCAACATTGACGCCAAGCTCCACTCTTTGCTCCTGCAGGCAGAACTCGTAGCCGAAAACGCCAATCCTCTGAGGCGTCGGCTTATGATCTGACAAACCCACCAACTGCACTACCAGCAATCCGCTTCGGTACCAAGGTTACTGTTGCCGCCACCGCCGAAGATAGGCTGTGCAAAGATCATTTTGGACGACCTTTTAGTCGACATCCTGGGGGTGGTGTCAGTCCACTCCTCCAGTCCTTCCCAAGCCTTGCCAAAACCTAAGGCAAAGAGGGTTAAAAGGGCCAAGCCCAAGCCCAGCGCCACTGAGGTGGAATCAAAGGACATAATACCCATCTCGAAATTGGCCGAAGTAAAGAAGTCGGTCGACAAAAGGCCTGCCAAAGCCGAGGCATCCGACCAGCCCCAACCAAAAAAGCCGAGGTCCAGTGATTCTTCTGAGCCTTCTGGCTTTCGCGCCGACGCTCCTTGGACCCCGACTATCAATGTCGGAGGCCGTCCTCTTCTTGCCGGGGATAGTGCCCTTGACAGCTTGGAAGTTAGAGCCGCTATTTCTATTGTCATTCTTCTCCTAGCCGACATCAATCGAATGGCCGAGCTCTCAAAGTATGAGAACTATGCGATGATAATGCAGCATTGCATCTTGGTAAGTCTTGTAATTTCTTATTTAACTTTTAGCTCTGGTTTTCATACTTAACTAACTTCCTTTGCAATGTTCCAGGCTATCCAACAGGGTCACTCCCTTGCCGTCAAGACCATTGAGTTTAAGAAGGAACTGACCCAAAAAACCAAGGAGGCCGCCAAGCTACTGTCCTCTTTGAACACGGCCGATGCCCTGTATTTGAGGCCTTCTAGACCAAGCCAAGGTTACTGAGCTAGCCCTTAAAAATGCCGAGGACCGTGCTGAGACTACAGAAAATGTAGCTGAGGTCACCAAGGTCGAGGCAAAAGAGGCCAAAGAGAAGGAGGCTGAAGCCCAAGCCGAGCCTCAAATGAAACTGTCTACGAAGGAGGCCGAAATCAAGGTGGTCGATGAAAAGGCCTACGCTGAGGGGGCGGTTGATGTACGTGACGAGTACAAAAGGCAAGTGAAACAGGCATGCAACAAGGGTTACACTGCTCGTTGGATGACTGCCTTGAAGGAGTTGGCGGTCCCTGAAGATTCGCTACTGTACGATGTCAGCCGACTTGTTTTACCACTCCGCCCTTCTCCAAGCTAGTTCGAGGACGAGGCTGAGACAGATGAGGATGTCGAAGCCGATAAGTCTGGTGGAGTTGGTGCTGCTAGGGCTAAGTCCCCAACTCTGAATGATCAAGTTTTGGACTTGACTTAGGATTAGAAGGACGAGGTCTCAAAAAGTGCCTCCCCCAAGAAGACTATGTCCGAGGTGCATATCGCCGAGAAGAGCCTCAATCAAACTCTCCAAGAAATTGACACCGAGCTCGAGGCTGAGAAGACTGCCGAGAAGATCTCCCAATTGTCTTCTGAGGCCGAAACACAGCCAGCCATTGACGTCGAGTAGTTTAACTAGAAGCTTTTATTTCTGTACTTTATACTTTTTGCTTTTGAACAATGTTAGCTTTACTTTGGCCGATGTGCCCTTTTTGCACTCCGAACAAGTTGTCTTTTGAATGCAAGCCTCCTTATTTCTTTTAAGTGTTGAATGTCTTCTTTTCTCTTATGTATGTTTTCCACTTCATACTTAGAATAATTTTGCATATCTTCAAAGTATACCTTTATCTGTATAACCTCTTAAGAGTAAAATACCTCAAACATAACTTCTAATTGTTTATCTCGGCCTTGGCTTAACACTTGAAAACATTGTAAAAATATTTTCACAAGTGTTGTTTTAAACTTGCCACTTCACTCTCACTTATCAAGACTTTTGTATTTTATACTTCCCAAGTTTAGCAACCTGGTCATCTTGGCAACTACGTATATACTTCTTGCAATATTACCTCGGCTTAACTTCAACTTGTAAATTCTTCTGAAAATTTCAACAAATGTTTAGCTAACTCTAGCTTATAAATTTCTCTAAAAAATTCCAACTCCTAAGCACTTTAAACTTCTACTTATTATTCTCCAGCTCCTTGCCCCCTAATGTGAACTTGAGTTTGACTTATGTCCATATTAAGTACGTATAGTTTTTGCCGAAGTCAGATTCAAACAAAGGCTAGTTGAGGTTCTCAACCTTGGTTCTTTGTTAATCTAACTGAAATGCACTTAGTTTCATTCTAAGCTTAATTCTACCGACATAGTAAGGCTATGCTAAACCAACTTAGTTCAACTCCATTATATGCAAGTCTAATTTCATCTCTGCCATATAATGAGTCTAAGTTATTCGTCATGTTTCAATTAGAAACATCGCCAACGTAGTTCAACTTTATTATATGCAAGTATAATTCAACTCTGACATATAATAAGTTTAAGTTATTTGTCATGTTTCAATCAGAAACATCGCCAACTTAGTTCAACTCTATTATATGCAAGTATAATTCAACTCCGCCATATAATAAGTCTAAGTTATTCGTCATGTTTCAATCAGAAACATCGCCAAAGGACTGGTCAGTCCAATCACACAAACTTTCAAATTCTTAAAAAATCCGGCTAAATTTTTTTTATTACTACCTCGGCTAAGAAAATCATGACATAAATTTAGAAAAACAAAAAAGTCTAATGATAGAAAAACTTTAAGTTACAAGTGTTTCAGGGTTTTGGCAACTCCTTGCCTTCACTGTCTTCAAGCTGATATGCCCCATAGCCGGCGGTCGAAATGATTCTATAAGGCCCCTCCCAATTTGGGCCCAGCTTTCCCTCTCTAGGATCTTTCTTGTTACCGACGGCCTTTCTTAGGACGAGGTCCCCAACTTGAAACTCGCTTGAGTTGACCTTCTTATTGTAAGCCATAGCAAGTTGCTGATGGTATGCCCCTAGCCGAATTGCAGCTTTCTTCCTTCTTTCTTCCAGTAGGTCCAGATCTTGGGCCAGGAATGTCTTGTTAGTCACATTCTCTACTCCCTGGGTTCTGATCCCAGGGATGCCGACTTCTAGTGGGACAACTGCTTTTATGTCATAAACTATGGCAAATGGGGATTCCCCAGTTGATCTTCTCAGCGTACTCCGATATGCCCAGAGTACATTGGGCAATTTTTCTACCCATCCTTAGCTGCTTCTAGCCTCTTCTTGATCCCATCCAAGATAGTCTTGTTGGATGCTTTTGTCTGACCATTACTCTGAGGGAAACTTGGAGTGGAGTAATAATTCTTGATATTGTACTTTGCACAAAAGCTTTTGATTAGCTCACTGTCAAATTGTGTACCATTGTCTGTTATTATTACCCTTGGGATCCCAAACCTGGTGATAATGTTCTTCCATTTGAAGTTCCTTACATCAATGTCCCGAATCTTCGCGAGGGGTTCAACTTCTACCCACTTTGTGAAATAGTCAGTTGCTACCAGCAGGAACTTCCTTTGTCCAGTTGCTTGGGGTAGTTGTCCAACAAGATCCATACTCCACTGGGAAAATGGCCAAGGGCTGGACACTGGGTTTAAATCTGCTGCTGGTTGATGTATCAAAGGTGTGAACCTCTGACACTTCTCACACTTTCTGACATAAGCTTCAGCATCTTTCTGCATGTAGGGCTACCAGTACCCCTAAGTAATGGCCCTATGAGCAAGTGATCTTCATTCAGCGTGGCTTCCACATACTCCTTCATGTATTTCATACAAGAAGTCTTCTACTTGTGAAGGATGCACACATCTCAAAAGGAGACCGGTAAAAGACCTTCTGTAAAGATGTCCTTCTGCTGTTAGACTAAACCTAGCCGACTTCAGTCTAGTCTTGTGTGCTTTTTTACGATCATCTCCCATCTGTAAGGAATATTACTATTGCATCCATCTAACTTGGTCCCATCTCCATACACATTGCTTCGTACTCTGTGATCAGTGGTTGCACACTCGGGCCTGACAAATAGTAAACCATTATTGTCCTTGTCATCCCTGATTTCATTGCACTAGCCAGGTTAGCCAAGGCATCGGCATGGCTGTTGTCATCTCGGCTAAGGTAGTCCTGAAACAAGGCTAGTAGTCTAACAACTTCCTTGACATAGGCTATCATTCTTTCATCTCGGGCTGCATACTCGCATGTTGCTTGGTTCACAATAAACTGGGAGTCACAGAAGACCACCACCTCGCCGACTTCCATTACTGCTGCCAACTTCAATCCCTCGATCAGTGCTTTATATTCCGCTTCATTATTTGAGGCTTTAAACCCTAGTCGAATAGATTGTTCCAGTATCCTCCCATCTGGCGATACTAGCACTACTCCTGCCCCCGTTCCTTGTGGGTTTGAACTCCCATCAACGAACAGGTAGAAGGAGTCACCGATGTAAATATTGCAAGGCTTGAGTTTATCTTTTTTCTTTTGCTCTGCTATGGGGTTTTTCATCCCCAACTGGGTCTTTTCTGGTTCACCTAGACATCCTAAAACGCGGCTCACCAAAGCCCGACGTGGGATGGCACCAGGTGTGAACTCGGCCACGAAGTCGGCTAGAGCCTGGCCTTTGATTGCTGTTCTGGGTTTAAACTCTAAATCGTATTGGCCTAATACTATTGCCATCTGGCCACCCTGCTTGTTAGATCTCCTTACTGTAGCAGGGCCTTCAAAGGGTGCTCAATCAATATCACAATCTTGTGGGCTTGGAAATAATGGTTCAACTTCTTGGAGGCCATCATTAAGGCCAATGTTAATTTCTCTAGGGGCAAATACCTGGTCTCTATGCCTGCTAGGGTTTTACTCACATAGCATACTATCCTTTGTTCTCCCTTCTCTTCTCTAATTATCACTACACTCACTGCATGCTTTGAAATTGCCAAGTACAAGAAAAGTTCCTCTCCAGGTACAGGGTTTGAGAGAACTGGAGTTGTGGTCAGGTATTTTTTCAGGTCGGCCAAGGCGACTTCGCACTCTTCTGTCCAAAAAAAAATTATGGCTTTCTTCACTAAACTAAAAAATGGTCTGCATTTGTCAGAACTTTTGCTTATAAACCTATTCAGGGCTACGGCCCTTCCAGTCAACATATGTACTTGCTTTGCCGATGCTGGGCTCTTCAAGTCCAGGATGGCCTTGATTTGATCTGGGCTTGCCTCAATTCCCCTTCTGGTAAACAAGTATCCCAAAAACTTACCAGACGCGACTCCAAATGCGCACTTCAAAGCGTTGAGTCGGAGTCGATATTTTCTAAGGATGTTGAAAATTGCCTTCAAGTCGGCTAGATGGTCCTCAGGTTCTTTGATCTTCACGACCATGTCATCATTGTGTACTTCGATTGTTTTGCCAATTAGATGTTTGAACATCTTGGTCACTAACCTTTGGTATGTTGCTCTTGCATTTTTCAACCCGAAAGGCATCAGTCTGTAGCAATACATCCGTTTTGGGGTAATAAATGCAGTATTCTCTTCATCAGGGGGGTACATTGCTATCTGATGGTACCCCCTGTATGCGTCCAGGAAGCTCATCATTCCATGCCCTGAAGTGACATCCACCAATTGATCGATTTGGGAGAGTGGGAAACTGTCTTTGGGACAAGTCTTATTTAGGCTAGTGAAGTCCACGCAAATACTTACCCCAAAAAAAAAAGTCCACGCAGACCCTTCACTTCCTATTCTTCTTCTTCACAACAACTGTGTTTGACAACCAAGTTGGGTAGTTTACCTCTCGAATGGCTCTAGCCTCCAGCAGTTTACCTACCTCCTCTTCTATTGCCTCAACATGCATCAACGTTGGTCTCCTTGCTTATTGGATGACAGGTTTAGCTGACCTGTCCATATTCAGTCTATGGCAAGTGACCTTGGGGTCAATGCTAGGCATCTCGTATGGCGTCCAGGCAAACACCTCATTGTTTGCTCATAAGAATGCTTCTAACTCCCTTTCCTCCTCCTCGGCCAATCCTGAACCGAGAAGGAAGAAACACTCTTCATCCCCTTGTCGGACTAGAATCTTCTTCGGGCTTTCTCTCTCTTCTCGGCTGGTTCTTTGCCGACGTCATCCAAGACCTCTGTGTCCTCGTCCTCAATCTCTACTGTGCTTGCTTCTTGCACGTTACAGGTGGATTTCATTGCTGCCATAGAGCAATTCTTCGTCTGCACCTGATCTTCTCTGATTTCCTCAATTCTATGCTCTGTTGGGAACCGCAATAGTTGGTGTAATGTTGAGGGAATAGCCCTCAGTGCATGCAACCACGACCTTCTCAAGATAATGTTATAAGGTGAGGGGGCGTCAATGACTGTAAACTCTATGCTTACCTTCCTGGTGCCTGCTTGCATCTCCAAATTTATTGCCCCCAAGGGCCATGTCGGCATTCCATTGAACTCGACCATTGGACTGTTGGACTATTCCAAATTATCTTGGTGAAGGCCGAGCTCCTTGTAACGTCTGACATACATGATGTCACAAGAGCTGTCTTTGTCAATTAGAATGCGCCTTACCTGGCACTCTCTAATCTTCAAGATATCACCAGAGCATTGTTGTGTGGATGATGCACCATGTCTAGGTTGGCATCGGTAAAGGACACCATTGGTCCCTGGTACTCGTCTGCCCTAGGCCTCTTTTGCTAGACCTGATACATATGTTGTAAGTGTTTCACCCTCTGAGTCTTCCCACGCACCTCATTCGCATTGACCTTCGAGTAAATCACGTTGATCACTCGAGGTCCGTCTGCTTGCGGTTATGGTGGAGGTGTTGCTGTTGGTGCCTGGAGCAGCCTTGCTTGCTCTTCCCTTGTCTTGGCCTCATCTACTAGGTCCCTTAAGTGACCTTGTCTTACCAGATCTTCCAGATGTGTCTTTAGGGCTCTGCACCCCTGGTCAGATGCCCATTCTCATTGTGGTAACCACAGTGGTTCCCAAGGCTTCTTCCCATAAATTCGCCAGGAATCTTCTCTGGTGCTCTATAGTAAGGCTGGCTTTTGATTCTTTCCATGACTTCGTAAACCGGGATTCGGAACACTGTGGTGACAGCCTGTGTAGCTCTTAGTCTTGTTTCTTGTCTATTAAAATTTGTATTACCTCGGCCTCGCTTCGGCGAGCCGTTCCTTTTCTCTTGCTTTGACACCTTTGTCCCTGGAGTGTCTTCCCCTGCTCTCGCATATTTCTCGATTCTGGCCATAAGTTCCTCTATACTTTTTGGCAATGTCTTTGCTAGTGACTTTTGAAGCAAACAGTCATCGTTCAGGCCTTTCTTAAAAGATACGACCACCACCTCTTGGTTGCACCCTGGTATTCGGTTAAACACCTTATAGTACCTTTTGGCATAAGCCCTGAGGCTTTCATCCTCGTCAATTCTTAAAGCCATCGGAGAGTCTACCCTCAACGGCTGCAGTTTGTTTGCAACAAACCTGGTCACAAACATCTCGGCCAGGCCTTCCCAACTTTTCACAGTTCCTTTTGGCAACTTATGAAACCAGTCTGATGTGATTTCCCAAAAGGATGAGGGGAACACCTTGCAGAGCAACGGCTCGTTCCCGGTATACAGTGCCATTAAGTTCAAATACAAGTCGACGTGAAAATTAGGATCAGACTTACCGTCGTATATCTGAAATTTCGGCATGTGGAACCTTTTCGGGGTTTCAAACTTGTCCAATTCTATCGAGAACGGCGTTCTCGGCTTGACTGGGAACGTGACCTTGGCATCTTATCGCTTCCTCTGAAGGTAGTCCCTCAAATCCTCCTTAGTCCGTCCAGGAACTCGGCTGTCAACGGATTTCAGCCTTTTTGGTGCGCTGCTCCCGGTGTTGTTATGAGTCCTCTTGGACCTCCCTTCATTCATCGTGTCAAAACAAAGCTTCTTTTATTGAACATGCCGATGTTCTTTGACGTAGGTTTCTTTAGCATGATGTGTCTTCAGAGTCTCTCCTCTCATCGATTCTCCTCGCCTGACCTCAGGTGAAGGCCGATGAGAATGCTCCATTGCCCTGTCATGTTATGAGACTACGGGGATTGCTTTCCGCCCCCCTTTTTGGGCATCGTTCTTGGCCGCTGAAATCGGCGTGTCCTCCAATGGGAACGAAAACCGATTGCAGGTCTGCCAATTTGTTTGCCATCCCTTTCATCTCGCCGTCCCTCCTCAAGCATCTATCTTTCCATACCTGGAGGTCGCTTTCGTTGTAATACTCGCCCTTATATGCTTTCTTCGGTACGTCCCCCTCTTGGCCGACGTCTTTTTTCCCGGGATTCCTATCCCGAGGTTCTTCGTTACAGTTGTCCTCCTCTACGTTAGGATCGACTTTCTTACCACTCCCACTAGGGAGGTTGCCCCAAATCCTTTCTTTCTGCCCGTCGTTGGCCATCTATTCTCCTTAAGTTTCCCACAGACGGCGCCAAATTGTGTGTGCTGATTTCTGACCACACTACCAAACAGGAACTCAGTTAGAGAGCACCGACAGAATAGATCTCGCCCGAACAACCTGTCACAGAAAGATAAGACTCAGGCGGTGGTACGTCCACCTGAGGGCACTCCGACAATCAAGTCAGTACTCAGTTATCTCTCAAAGATAATAAACAATGCTTAACTCACTATCCAGAATACTCAAAGCGTACCTTAGACCCACGAAGGTGCCTCACTTTTATAGCCAGTGCTAACCTGATCCTTGTAGAAGCCCAGCTTCAATAGACTCTGGCATAATGCTTATCCTGGACTCCTAGCCAGATAGAGATAAACTCCCTAAGAGCCTTATCTTTATCCAGATTGAGGTCCTCTCCCATTCTAGGACTCTTGTCCATTATCCGTTCATCTCGGATTTCGGTATCTCCGCAGATAACCTCGGCAACATGATCAAGACATGTGGCACTTCGGCTGACACTTCGGTGTCACTTTAGTCACGTGCTGTCATTCACAAAATATGTCTGTACACAATCTTTATATTTTAATAATAAATACTGACAAATTGTTATTAGTTAGTAATGTTGTTCCAATTGTGACTTTGCAATAATTTTTTTTATTGGTTTTAATTGCCAACTATTGAATTGTAATTTTTTACCTTTATTGAATTACAATCACTCATTATCATCTTTCTCTCTCTGTTTTTTTTGTTTTTTGTTTTTGTGGTTGTTGATATGTCCGTTTGATGAGTTAACAATATTTTTTAGGTGAATTACAGGAACCGTTCCTATAGTTTGGACTTTGTATCATTTTGATCATTGATTTTTTAATTGTAACATATTTGACCCTGAATTTTAAATCTTGTTCCAAATAAGAATAATTGAAGATATCATTACTCAATTTTAAGGGTAAAATCGTCAATTTGATAAAATATAAATCAATTTGACAAAAATAAATGTCAAAAAAATATTTTCAAAATTTTAAAAATTATTTCTACCCACCAAGGATAAAATTATATAAAATTGATAAATCTGTTACACATTTATTTATTTACCAAATTAATTTTTATTATGTGTTTGGATAATGATCATATAATGAGTGGTTGTTTTTATTTTCTTTAAATTAGTTTATATTTTTTCAAAAGTCAAATATGGCGGCAATTATGATATCATTACTAAACCAATCCATTAAATTCAAAAATTCAAAAATAAAAACATTTCATATATTAAATATATCGATTACACATTAAAAGCCTAGCAACCACTAATTATATGAGTATTATCAAACACATAATAAAATTAATTTGCTAAAATAAATAAATAA
The DNA here is from genome assembly GCF_055761805.1 of Camellia sinensis. Lineage (NCBI taxonomy): Eukaryota > Viridiplantae > Streptophyta > Magnoliopsida > Ericales > Theaceae > Camellia > Camellia sinensis. The sequence goes on along the minus strand of NC_138964.1, from coordinate 19,665,408 downwards.
ATAAATATGTAAAATATTTTTTAATTTTACATAATTTTATCTTTGGTAGGTAGAAATAATTTTTAAAAATTTAAAAATATTTTTTTGACATTTATTTTTGTCAAATGAATTTATATTTTACCAAATTAATGATTTTACCCTTGAAATTGAACAATGGTATCTTCAATTGTTCTTGTTTGGAATAAGATTCAAAATTCAAGATTAAATGTGTCACAATTAAAAAATCAGAGATCAAAATGATACAAGACGTAAAGTATGGAGACTGTTAGTGTAATTCGCCCATAATTTTTTTACCATTATAATTTATAACAATGATTTTATCTCACCATTACAGAGGCGATTTTGAAATTTCTTGTTATAATAGCAAGGGTTTTACCTAACTATTAGAGAAGTTCTAATACTCTTATATCTTGGGGAAACATTACCTTAAAATGGTTTCAGATGATTTAAAAATGGGTTAATTACACTAAGTTTGACTTAAATTTTACTTTGATTCCTATAATTTTAATTTGAACACTTTAGATTCTACATTTTAAATTCAGTTTCAATTTAGTCATTCCATCTAAATTTTCGTTAAATTGAAGGGACCAAACTGTTCAATTTAAATTATAATGACCAATGTAAAACTTGAATCAAACTATAAGGGTAAAAAATATAATTATTTGTTTTATATTTTTTTAAATTTTTTTATTTAAGAATCATTGGGCAATAGCCAAGTTGGCCACTATTATTACTCTCTTTGTGAGAGGTATAAATTGAATGTGTTGATCTATTTCTAAACTCTAATAGTAATTTGTGCCAGTAGTTCAGTTGTCAATGGTTCCCGAGACGAAGAACAATAAACTAAGATGTTCTGAACAATATTTGGTGATGCACCTTGACTTGCCTGAGTTTCTTAGAGCATCTCCAACGGTTACTCAGATTTTTTATCAAATTTGAATAAAAAATGACTCATTTTACCAATTTGATACCACTCACTCCAACGGTGCACTTTCATCAAATTTGTGCCAGGGATAACCGGTTGGTCGACCGGTTAAGCGATTTTTTTTTTTTTTTGAACTTTTTGAACCTTTTAGTGGTCGACCGGCTGGTCAACCGGCTGGTCGACCGGTTAGGCAAAAAATATTTTTTTTTTTTTTTTTTTTTTTTACTGTTTGAACCTTTTTCTTCGAACCGTTTGAACCTTTAGGCGGTCAACCGGTTGGTCAACCGGCCGGGCAACCGGCTGGTTGACCGGTTGGTCTCTCCCAACGGTTAGGAACAGTGATTTGGTAAAATGCTTCGCCTGTTCTCATTTTGGTACAAGATTTGCTGAATTCTGGATTTGATATCGATTTGGTGAAACCGTTGGAGCTCAAAAAAGTGACTTTTTCATCAAATTTTGAATTTGATATCAGGTTTGCTGAAGCATTGGAGATGGTCTTATTGGCAAAACAATTTAACCGAAAAAAAGAAAAGAAAAGCGTTTTTTGTTTTGTTTGTTTTAATTTTGTTATTGGGTTTGGAATTTTGATGCTTATTTCCTCTATAACATATAAGAGTTTTAAAAATCAAATATTTTGATATTTAAAAGTGAAGATTTTGTAACAAAAAATATTTAGAGACAAATTTTTATCATCATGAGGATAGTCGCTAAAAGATCGTCCCAAAAAGTTAAAAACAAGGCTTTTAGAGACAAAATTTTGAAAATGTCATGAATAAATAGACTTTTAAGGACAAAATAATTTGGTCTCAAAATGATTTATTTTTTGAGATACAAAATTTGGTCTTAAAAGGATAATAATTCATCACTAATGTCTAATTTTTGTTGCTAAAAATATGATGACGACACTTTTCACAATAAAATTATTTGGTACCTAAAAATAATTTTGTCCTTAAATTTTGATCTCTAAAACTTTTAATTTTTTGTAGTGAGTTTAAATTCTTATGGCTGATTTTAAGTGATTTTTTTTTCTTTGTTTAATGTTTTGAGAATGATTAGAGTGTTATAATTAAACAATAATATTTCAAAATAAAATATATGATTTGTTTTAGTGAATTAATTTAATATTGTGATATATTATAATCAACTCTTATCCAAATTGTTTTGTTTTAAATAGTTTTGTAACAACCTTCATTATATACTATTTATAAGTTGAATTTTATTAAAAACATATTGCATTACCATCTCTTAACGGTTGTCATTCGCTTTTATTTGTTAATTTTAAATGAGTTAAATGTATTTTATTGTGTCAAAACACAATCATGTATCATATTCTCCAAGTGGTTTGAGAGTTTGATTGTAAAAAGCTTTGACAGCTTGTCAGCTACATAAGATTGACTTTTTCATGCGTTTATGCCACAACCAAATTAGAAAATCTAAAATAAGTAGGACAATAAAATATTTATTTTTATTTTTATGGGGTACAATTTTAATGGTGGACAAACATTAGGCTAGATTAGTCTGTCCACTATCGGGTCTAAGTTATCTTAAGTCAGACTTTAAAAGTATGTCTAAATCTCTAGTCTGCTCACTTAATACAATAGATCCGAGCTATTAATTTATTTTCTTTTTTAAGAGATATTAAATTATTTAAACTTTTTAAATAATTATTAGGTTAAAAATTTTAATCTAGCTTGACTTAAAGTACCAGGCTAGGGATTCGTTTGGAAAGTGGATTGACTTTTTGACTTTTTTGATTATTTTAGTTTGGGACTAAAAAGTCTGGTTTGAGAAGAGTTTTTGGCTTTTTTGATTTTTTTGTGAGAAAAAGAATATAATGATTATGTGTTAGATGTGATATTTTGTCTTATTGGGCTAAAAAGCCTATTTTATTTTTTGTGACTAAAATAACTAAAAAAACCTGACTTTTGGCTTCCCAAACGAAGCCTAGGTGTTGGATAAATAGTACCAAACTATTTGAAAAATATAATTAAAAAATATGTAAACGATTTTTGGGCAAAATCGAAATTGAAATAAATTGACAAAATAACAGGATAAAACTTACAGCACATAAACAGATAAAACCTGATCGAGTCGAGTGTGTGACACTCTTTCCTTAAGACAGATTCGTCCTCCCGTCGGTGCTTAAGATTCAATGGACGTCTATCTCCCAGGATACAACGATCAATGTCTTATACTAGCAGCACTACTATTGTAAGCCTAGCGAATTTCGCTGTGCATGTACTCTCTAATAGGAAAATTAGACTCAGGAAATATGAAGAGTAATACAAAGTGAAGAAGAAAATGACAATTCACCATACAAAATGAAGTGAGGGACATGGAATATAAAGACTTCTAAGTGACTCTTCAGAAAGGTTGTGATCCTTCAAAAGGACACACCCTTTCATCTCAAGAGACACAACCATTTGAGTAAATTTAAATTCAAATTTTCCAACAATCCCCCACATGAATGAAATTTACGGAAAGGACATGCAACAACATGCAGACAAAGAGAGAGTACATTATGGAAATATCCTGCATCGGGATAGGTAGCTTTCGGCTTTGAACCTTCCCTAGTGAAGGCCTATCGGACTTACTAGCTAATCAGTGGACGTGATGCCTTAAACTGTTCAGCCGTTTGTGTAAGCCAAGACAATAGAATTCACACAGAATATCTTCAAACACAGCTTAGTTCTCACGGTTGTGCCCGTTTTGGCCTTGGGCAAGTCCTGGTGTTTCTTGAGTGCTTTAGAGAATTTAGCCTTATCAATTCTCATAGAAGCGGCCCCTTCACACTCATATAGGTGATCCTTATTTCGAGTCTCTTAAATACTCCTCTTGAAAGATACCCCTCTAGGAATTCCAAGATATAAGTAATCATTAAAAGCATAGCTTACCCTAAGTTCCCTGCATTCAACACATGTTGCAGATATCACTCTCATCATAGGAATGGATAGGAGTTAGACTTCCTTTAGTGATTTCTGGCGAGCCACACATAACTTAGTTGTCTCTTTGAACTTAGTTCTTGGGATCTCCAGTCATCTAAGTAGGGTTACCATTATGATGACTCTGATATAATAGGCTTTAATCACATTCCCCTCGATAAACTTTCCCTCATTTGCTCTTTGGTCAAACTTTTTGTTTCTTGGTTTTTGAAGTATGTTCCACCACATTTGCCTTAGACTCCATAGGATGCTTACCAGCCCGCTTTTCTGAATTGCGGTTGTCCTCCTCAATCCTCAAACGCACAATTAACTCGTCCATAGAAATTTCTTTGCGCTTATGTTTGAGGTAGTTCTTGAATTCCTTCCAGCCTTTTGGTAATTTTTCAATTAAGGCTGCAACTTGAAAGGATTCACTGAGAGACATACCTTCTGCGTGAATGTCATGCAGAATGAGTTGGAAATCTTGAGCTTGGCTGATCACAGTTTTGGAATCAACCATTACAAAATCTAAGAATCTGCCAACCACAAATTTCTTTGAGCCGGCATCTTCCGTTTTGTACTTTTTCTCCAACGATTCCCAAAGTTCCTTTGCAGTCTTGATTGGACTGTAGACGTTGTATAATGTGTTGTCAAGTCCGTTCAAGACGTAATTCCGGCAAAGGAAATCGGCATGTTTCCAGGCATCAACCGCAGCAACCACTTGCCGGTCGGTTTCATCCTCTTTCAGGATAGGAGCATCTTCACGGAGGAAACGAGCCAGGTTCAGAGTTGTAAGATAGAACAACATTTTCTGTTGCCATCTTTTAAAGTCAGTTCCTAAGAACTTCTCTGGCTTTTCACCGTGATTTACCGGTACTGTTACAACAGGAGGGGGGGTTGGCGTCATTGCAGCCACCACAGTAGTACTTGTTTGGGCATTTGTTTCAGTAGCCATCAATTCTAATATATAAAACAAAATTATAATTAGAATTTATACTACACAGAAAATTAAACCAAATTCACAGAATTAAATTCCGTAAAAATAAAAGAAACAAGAATGTAACTTTTATTTTCCAATTAATTTGAAAATAAAATAAAATTTTATTTAAACAAATTAATTCCACACAGAAAGTAAATTCTGTAAAAATAAAAGAAATAAAAAATTATAACTTTTATTTTTTCAATTAATTTGGAAATAAAATAAAATTTTATTTAACCAAAATAATTCCACACAAGAAATTAAATTCTATAAAAATAAAAGAAATAATAACTATAACTTTTATTTTTCAATTAATTTGGAAATAAAATAAAATTTTATTTAACCAAATTAATTCCACACAAGAAAATTAATTTCAGTAACACTTCAATAATTAAAATACTAAAACAGAATTTTAATTAATGAAAACTCAGAAAATAATTTCTAAAACCCAAAATTAATTTCTGAAAAAATTCCACAAAAATATATTCTGAATTGTTAATGACACCAGTATCGTACTACTAGTTGTTGTCAAAGAAAAGAGACAGTATATTACTACTATCTGTCAAATAGCATATAATCACTATTTGTTTTTCCAACCAGAATATTATTTTGTAAATTCACAGAAAATAATTTTCTTCCGAAATTATTTACGAATGTGGGGGATTGTTGGAAAATGGTTTTATATAGGCATAATTTTGAGCCCATTTTGGGTGGGCCCCAAACGTCTTTTGGGGTGGGTCCGAAGAGGTGACGTGTTCCTTGCCGCGTGGCAAGTCACACAGTGAAGACGGTACGTCAAAACCATTTATGAGTGAATGGGAAGTTGACGTCGTTTTCGGGTTTAACATTAATTTTTATTTAGATAAAATTCACTTGAATTTTTTCAATAAAAATTATTGTGGGAATTTAATTTAATTCTAAATTCAAATTTTGGGTTCCTAAGTGGTTTCCTAAAGTTTGTAATTGTGGGAATTTAATTTAATTCTAAAGTTAAATTTTAAGTTCCTTAAATATTTCCTAAAATTTGTACCTCTTTCTTTATTTATTAAACTATTTAAATAGTTTAATATATATATATTTAATATATATATATATATATATATATATATATATTTATTCTAAATAGTGTTTAAATAATAAAGATGCATGCGGTTGCTTTCTTGGACCAACGAACAACTTTTTCAAAAAAAAAAAGTTTGAACATTAGTGTTGTTTGGCAAACGGTTTAACAGGTTGCACCTGTTGGACATTTGTCTATTTATATAAAGCCTTATTTCAGCATTCGGGACCCCGGGTTTTTCTTTGGAGTATTTTTGTGATCCGAATTTTCCATCCGAGATAGGAAAAATTCAGTCTGAAATTTTGTTCCTTCACTGTCCATTTTTTTTTTTCAGTGCATTATTCCTCATATTTAATTTTAGGAATAAATTTTCAGAGAGTTAGAACATAGGTTTGGTTCGCCGAACAAATTTATTTGAAGTGCTTCTATAAATTTGTGAAGATCATTGTATCCTGGGAGATAGACGCCATTCAACCGTAAGCACCATAGCGGGGCGAATCTGTCTTAAGGACAGAGTGTCACACACTCGACTTGGTCTTGTAATTTTATTTGGTTCGACAAAATAAATCCGGTATGTTATTTATTTATTTTGTTTGAATTTATTTCTAGTTATTTTATTTACACAGAAGATTGTTCCAACACTAGGTTGGGTTCGGCGGGCTATCGAGAATTAATTTTTGTCAAAGATAAATATTAATTGTTTTTCTCATTATGAGAGTTGTATGAATTATTTTCTATGGTGATTGTTGGGTTTGCATTTGTAATTAATCTCTTATTTATTGAACCCCCCCAAAAAAAAAAGATTTGTCATTTCCTATTTATTACTAATTAATTTACAGGTAAATTACAGTTTGCACTTATATACTTTGCACCAAATCTCATTTTGGTCTCTACATATGAAATCATGGTAGTCAATCCTTACACTTTTGGTCAAATCTCACTTTGATTCTTACATATGAAATCGTGATAGTCAACCCCATGCACTTTTATTTAATTTTTCACTTTGGTTCTTATACAAGTGTCAATGTCTCTCTTCTGTGAGGGTAAAAGAGAAAAGTCATCCATGTTTCCATCAATACACTTTATCTTATGTGATAAGTATATGAGAGTTATATATATATATATATATATATATATATATTCATGTGATAAAAATTGGGACGAATAGACAAGAAAGTAAAGTTTTTGAAATAAAAAAAAAAATTGTAACAAAGAAATCAAAAAGAAAGAAATATGAATATACAGAAGACTGTGTTACCATAAAAAATTGAATTTTGTGATTTCAATTTATACAAAACCCTAGTTCATCTTCTTAATTGTTCACAATCTGTCTTTTTTTAGCCTAATACAATCACATTTTGATATAAATTTTAAGATAAAGTGTGTATTGGTAAAAAAATGTAGATGATTTTCTTTTTTTACCAACATGTTGTAGTTACATTCTTATTACATACTACATTCTGTTAAAAATGTAAACAATTGAGTAACAAAAAAGGCATATTAATACTTGTATTGGGATCGAAGTGAGATTTGACCAAAAGTATAAGGGGTTGACTATCACAATTTCAGGTGCATAGATCAAAGTGAGATTTGACTAGAAGTGGATAGAGTTGACTGTCATAATTTTATGTGTAGAAACTAAAGTAAAATTTGGTACAAAATATAGATGTGCAAAGTGTAATTTACCCTTAATTTACTGATAAACAATTTGGGAAGTGATGGTTATTGTTATATCACCACAAATTTCGAAAACTTCAATTGTTAAGAAGTAAAACTCAGTTTGTATTTTATGGGTTTAAAATGTAAGGAATTGACTATTTATTTAAAAGAAAGTAAGAAGGATAACTAACATTTAGGGGTTGTTTGGGATGTTTTAAATAAGTGTACTTTTTGTCTTTTTAGACTAAAAAATTGAGGAAGAAAATATGAATATTTGGGTTAACTTTTTGATTTTTTATAGAAAAATGTGTAATAAAAAATTGTAAAAATTGATTTATAGGGAAAAATTAAGATTGAGAGTTGTGCAGCCGTAATTATTAATTTTTGGTAAATAATATTAACTTTTTAACTTTTTAAGTAACTTTTTAACTTTTTAATTTTTTTACAATATGTTAAACTTGACCTTAGATTTAAAAAAAAAGTAAGAAGAATAACTAACATTTAGATTTGATAGTTCACATAAATATCTGAAAATTATATTAAAGAGTTTTATGACGATTCATTTGAAATTTCTGTACAAAAGTAGTTAGTATTTGAAATCATGCTATTTTTTTTTTCTTTTTAACTATAAAAACGTTACTAAAATACATCTTTCTAGTTTTTCTATCCACCTATAATAGACAAGTCTAAACTTTTATAAAATCCAATCTTAAATTACTTGATTAAAATTTACATCTATCCAAACAGAGCCTAAATTTAACAATGCGTGCAAAATTCTCTAACATCCCCTTCTGCAAATCTCATTTTGCACATGACAATACAAACTTCAAAATATATAAACAAACATATATATAATTGTGGGGACATATTTTTGGATTCTACACATGGTCTAGATAGTTAGTCGAGATGTCACGTGAGTGGTCTTGGATAGCCGAGGAATCATATCATATATATATATATATATATATTAAAGTAGTATTTTTTTTTGTACTTAGGTGACACATTATAAGTACTTACTTTTTTTCTAAGAAAGTCAAGTCGTCATATATTTTCTTAATTATATATAGAATTCTATATAAACTCAAACCTAATTTAAATTATATTAGCTTTACATATTTTATATTAATTCTATTTGACAAATATTTATTTTTTATATATTTTTCATGATAAATTGAAATAATTCACAAACTCAATATTAATTTTGCATTTCACATTTTTCTTCTTAATTCTTACAAGGGTATGAATTTTTTTTTAATGTTAAATGGCCATTTTTTTCTTCTTATTTTCTCATGCAATATTCTATATCCAATACCAATTCTATATTATGTGTTTTATTGTTTAAATTTTATAATGATTCTATATATGAAATTATACTTCTTTTCTTGCATTATTTTATATAATCACAACTCATAACAGGAAAAACATGCACAACAATGATACTCTCCTTTAAAGTTTGGATTTACTACTTGAGTTACTTTTTTAATTGTTAAACAGTAAGTTCTTTTATGTTTTGATATCATATTACATATGATTAATCACTTCATACACTAAGATATATCTATCATTTGGATGATTTGCATTATTTTTTCTTTTCGGGTTTAGATGTTGTTATGTGATTCTTTATTGGTTAGTTGTTATTGATTGTTTTTTTTTAATATAGTTGATATTTTAATTTAATTAATAATATTTATTTTACAATCTTATAATTTAATACACACACACACACACACACACATATATATATATATATATATATAAGTATTTAAGTAAAAATTTTATAGAACGATAGCGGCAAATTATCAAAATAAATAATTAAAATCATACTTTAATTTTAATTTTAATAACACACATTGCCATCAAATATTTTTTGGCAAAAAAAAATGTGCATTGCGCGGGTCAATCGTTAGTGATACGATAATATCAGAATCTGAAATATTCGAATAGAGGACAAGAGTCCTGGTGATATTAGACTGCCTGGTTGGGTAAAGATGGACTCTTTCAAATTGGAGGAGTTCTTGATAAGTGATATCCTAGAAAGACTAAGAGTCCTATGAGATAAGGCTTCGAGGGGACGAGGGTACTAACGATTGTAAAACGCAGGCTCTCGTGAGTTTAATGTATGTTTTTTACTTGAAAGTTGTTTATTTTTGTCGATATCTTGTGAGATAAGTTAATTGACTTTATCGTCAGAGTGCCATCGGGTGAACGAGCCACCGGTCTTGTTTCTTTCTGTAAACAAAGTATAACGCAGCGGAATAAAAATTATGGTCATACCTTTCAAACAGAGTCTGAATTGAAGGATCTCATGGGTAAATCACGTGCTTCCTGAATCTGGTCAATCAACCCAGCAATGAGGTGATATTACAGTAGTGAATATCACCCACACAAACCATAGTGCAAATGACTTTGATCGTTATTTTCGGGAGAGAGTCAGTATATGGGAAAAACTTAAACATACGTTATTTTTCCACTTTTTTTTTTTTTTGAGCAGCAAAAAACCTTTTATTGATGAAAATTGTCAGAATGAAATTACATCAGATAAAGGAAGAGGTAGTGCAAAAGGCATCAAAGCAAACCTCACGATCCCAACTAGGTTGACACCGCGAGGACAGCCCAATCATTTGCCAGCACACCACAAGGTTGAAGAGAAAACAACCACAAAGATACAAGAAAAAACCAAAAGCAATCCTCTAAGACAAACTCCCCTATGCAAACAGTCACCCATTGCAATACTGCAATAGTCTAGCATTAGACCACTGCCACTTTCACCAACATACACCATCACAGCAGCTGGTTTAGTAGCAGACCACTCCCACAACCTGCATCAGTCCAGCATCACCAAAACATGCACCTAGACAGCAGCAGGCTTACTTAGATCACCAAAACCTGACTAGATCAAAATAGAACCAACTTCCCACCCAGCAGGAAACAACCCAGCAGACCTCGCCAATGCGGACCAATTCTCACCCAGCAGCAAACAACCCAGCAGACCTCAGTAGTTCCCATCACAACAGCCCTCCCAGCAGCAAGCTTCACTCTGAGCAAAAACCAGCTGCCCACACACCAATGCCTACTTCAGCCAATACCCCTGATGCAGAACCTTACCTGATAAAATTATGAAGTTCCTGTTGCTGCAGCAATCAACCAGTTGAAATACTTCTGGGTTCTAGATGCATAATAGGCCACCAGCAGCTCCTGCTGAATCAATTGCCATGAAATCCATTTGATCTCTGCCCCAGATTGATCTAACAATTTTTTCATCAATTGTGGACCTCTTAGTTTCTTGTAGCAGTACCATATCAACCCTTCTTTCACAGAACACTTGTTTAATCTTCCTCATTTTCCCAGGCCTTCCTAACCCTCTCACATTCCAAGAAATAAGCTTCATAAAAAGAACATTTTTCAACTCCTAAAACCCCCGGGGCAGCTGCTTAACAAGCATCCCCACCCCTATTCCTCATTTTTTCTTTGTCATTGACTTCCAAAGCTATTAGTTTATTAAGGACAACTTCGTCATTCCCTTCACAGTTCACTCCAAGAATACGCCCAATTTGGAGCGATGCTTCAGCCTCAGTGAGTAATATTCTCTTACTGTTTGCTTCAGATGCCGCTGAGAGTGAAAGGGCTGCCACCGCCGACCGGAACACTACGCCTTTCTTCAAATTTAGAGAGGTTCCCACCATTGGGTTGTCCCTTTGGAGACTACCTTTTTTCTTATGATGATTGTTAGGGAGATCGTGATTTTGCACCCTCTTGATGGCTGCCCTCTTCTCAATTGATTCTGCAGTAGAACCCAAAATCTCGCTTCTGACCTCTCTTCCATTTCGGACTATTGGTTCTTCATCAGTACAAGGTTGAATAGAGTCTTCTAAATCACTTTGGGCCTCCACTGATTTAATTGCATGTGGTCTGTGGGTTTGGGTTTCCACTTCATTTAGTTCATGGGCTTTAGTCAAGACAACCTCAATGTTGAGCCCAGGCCTTAATAATTCAGATTCACTTAGACTTTTTAAGAGGCCTGGGTTACTAAAATCACCATCAATGGACCTATTCACCCCATTTTGACCGTTGATAGAGCTCATCACCAGAGCTACCTCCCTACTCCCGCATGCGCCCCCAGAAATTGCTTTCCCCATGCCGCTGACAGTTTGAGCCACCACAAACGTGCTCTTACAGCTAGCCTCCCCTTCCCTGCCATTACCATCATCATTTCTTGGGTCACTACACCTTACTGCTACGACTCCATCATCGTCCACCTCATTGCCTACGAGTGCCTCCACGACATCATCACCATTTTCTTGCTTGCTCTCTGCTTCCACCCTCTGGGTAACCTCATCCCCATAAGAGCTATGGTTGACACTAACACCATGTTGATGATGGCATATACAGTGTTTATTCACCATCTTCGCAGTAACAATCTGATCTTCACAAACTTTTATCGGATAAAGCACCCCTTTACAATCCAAATTGATTGTTTTATTAATGGATTCCATGCACTTGGTGACTATTCGAACCTTACCACAAATCAGGATTTCCATATTGGATGTATCATCAGCAAGACTAGTCACTTCCCCCCATAATCTGCCTATTGAAAAGAAGGTGTTGTTGTTCCAAACGTTTAGGGGCACCCCATAACAGCTCAACCAGACATCTCTTTCTTGTGTAATGGACATCCCCTGTTTCCACTCTAAAACCGATTCAGCCCAATCGTGAACCCAAGCCTCCATTAGCTTGAGTTTTTCGCGCATGTTTTCCACCGATGGGAAGGATAGAACTATGTCTCTACCCCCTCTTTCTCGAACCTCAATATCCTCCATGCCTCTAGTCCTCAACTCTGTTTTGAAATCTGCTCCACAGTACATCGGCTTTAATCGCACAAAGGCACTGGAGTACAACCATCCATTCCCTACTTCATAAACTTTTACAGTTAAAGTTACATTAGTGCCTGACCCTTTTCCACTTACTACCTGGGCAAAGGATTCTTTACCTTTTAGCTTCCAAGACACCTTTCCCGTACCTCCTATTTCCTTTCTTTGGATTGAACTCTATAAAGGCCTTTTCTGTGCTTCAACACGACGAACAAACTCTGCAACTTTCACTGTTAAGGCTCTGTTATCACACCACAAACCAGTTGCTTTCTGGACTGCCATGTTTGCTGCGATTGGGTAGTTATATCTCACGAATCCAAACCTGGAGTGCGTCATCTTCCTTCTTTTATGTGGTATGAACACATCCTACACCACTCTGAAGTGAGTGAACAAAGTAAACAACCCTTTTGGATCCATTGACTCTGGTAAATTATCCACAAAAACCGTATGGATGCCTGAATCCCCCCTCTGATGTTTATTCCCTATACCTCCATGCTTGCGTACCACTGGTCTCCAGCCACCTGCTTCCATGGTTTCTATATAGATTACACGCAATTTAGTTCCTCCGTTATTTTTCCACTTAATCACCCATATCCCATATATCAGATATATAATCTATTTATCTCATTTATCCATATTAGTTATATGAGATAATATCTGATATCTATATCATCTATCCATATCATGATATGATAGATATATATCCTGAGTGTCTATCCAAATAGGTTTGAATTCAAATTCAAAACCCATTTGGATAAGGTTCAAAAGGTTCAGGTTCAAAAGGTTCTGAGGGTTATGCCACATGGGCGCCCAAATTCTAATATCTCCCACTTGGACATGAGTTGGCATGACACTGCCACGTCTCTATCTCAATCTCCCCAAAAAATAAATAATCTCATACTAGCCACTGCACCGTGCGACTGCTGAGAACACCTGCATGTGAGAGCTCTATACTAGAAACTCAAAATGAGCCAGCATAGAGACATCAACCCAAAAAGAACAGAAATAGTGTCTCATATACCCCAGACCCATCTAATTACACCAGTCCAAAAAACATCTCTAATCCCTCAAAAAGAGCATGTTTGACCCTCTCAATTCTTGCAATATAATCACACTCAATTCGCCTCTCATACAAAGTGATGTGAGTTGCCGGCAGTGAATATACAATAGTGGTGTAATACTAGATGATCTTCCGTTTGCACTCATGCCATTTAGTTTAGGATTGACCGCTTTCCCAGTGATGTCCCTTAAGGCCGAATCATGCATGATCGCAGGCAACATACCAAAGTAGCAGAACATTAACCCCTTACCTTATGACATAGTCAAAAGTCACAAAAGGGTACATAAATGAAAGTCATATCAATAATGACACGTAAGACTCACACGGTGAGGAAGCAGGGATCCATTCTCTTACCTCATTACTCGGTCGCCAAGCACATATAGTATGAATACATGCTACGGTGGAGTAACTCTTCCATAAAGAGTGACGTCATACTCGATACACCGTACAGATATTAGTCTAGTCGCTTTCTAGCGCTTAACCCGAATTCTCTATTTGCTCGCCTTCTAGGCGCCAAATGAGATCTCGCATCTGGCTAATCATAACAGGCACAACATGGAAAGTGGGTACTAACATCCATGTTTGGTCCTTAACACGACCTTATCTTGGTTGTAACCAAGGCGACATGCATAGTAGATTATTTAAGCCTCTCTTGGCTCCAAATAAAAATATCACTAGTCTCATCCTTGCTCGCTCCCAAGCGCCAAAGGCGATTGCTCGTGTGAGTGAGCCAATCTTGCCTGCTGACATCATCATCTGCTAATCATTATGACACAAACCATAATAGTGTCAACATCCCATCATCTCAAAATAAGTGATCGATTTTAAAAAAAACACAGCTTGCGCAATTATAGATTCCAAACATAAGCCTTATCAGCACCTCTTGCGATAAGTATATATAACGGAATCCACCATGTGCGCCTCATATGAAGTAATTTAAGATCACTACCTCTTGCGCAATAACCTCTCTAAAGATATTTTGGTGACCAATTTGCGTTTATTCTTAATGCGCCCAACTAGCACAGACGCACCCAACTAGTGTATTGAATCTTACAAGGAGCAAATTAATATATTACTAGTAAAGCATTTTATCCACAATCTAATGAGCAAGGTCAATGTCTAAACAACTCAATTGACCATTTACCAAAGATAACACTTATCATGCCGAATATGCCCACATAGCGTACTTTAGGCTCCCACAACAAAGAAAAGATCAAGGAATATAGGTCATCTGTTTCTCCCAAAGACAATCCGAGGATTCACTCAATAGCTAAGGCTCTGGCTTTTACCGATAGATAAGTCAATGGGTTTGTAATTTTGCATCTAGAATCGTTCTAGGATATTCCTTATGTAAGTCATCGAAGACAAACCGAGAATTTTCCTAAAACAATCCCTAAGGATCGTACATCCGAGCATATAAATTACATCACCCATGTCCATCATATCTAAAATAGAGGACTACTGACCCTAGGTGGCGACAACCATATAAATTCCTGGCTCATAATGACTAAGTAAGGAAAAAACTTCTTTTGGACCATTGATCATGCCTCAGTGGTCTTCATCGATCATCGTTGGCCTATCATGGCTTGACGAAATCTAAGAACCACTGTTTGGATAACTGCTTTAGGCTGTAAAAGATTTATTGGAACTAGCAACCTTTTTGCGCTTCTAACCTTTCACCATAAAAGCAGAAGGTAAATCCCTACGGATCTACTTATCCAATTCTCTAATGAGAAATCGGGTCACAATGTCCACAAATAAATGTTCCGAACTTATGTCAATCATAGCCTAAGTCGAAATAACCTCACTCTCCAGGAGGAAGTCTTCTCACGGTCTACACTTTTCTCAATGGTGCGACTTTTCGGTATCTAGCGAGCCTTATGCCTCAACAATCACTATCCAAATTACGCATAAATTTAGAACAGTTTTGCGTCATAATGGAAAGTCAACCAAATTATAGAAATGGTTAATCCTCAAAGACTTTGTCTTAAATTACGCAACATTGATCCACTTTTTAAAAACAGGGGACTAGAGCCTTTGGCATTATCCTAGGCTCTTTATCATCTTGCGGAGCAATCATGAATGTTTTCTTTTCAATCACCCAGTGATGACGTGGAAAATTTTCACATTTGCTACCACGCAACTAAGAATGTAGAGTATTCTTCTCTAATGGAGTAATCCATTAGTAGGCACATCGCTCCCACTGTCCTTAGGATATTGGAAATTTCTTTCCATTCTCAACTAGGCTACATAGAGCGCTATGCTTAGAATTCTCTATCTTATAGAGTTCCAAAAACTCTATTCACGTCACCTTTATTAATAAAACTTTATGTGACTTAGTTACACTACCACAAAGTTGCTTACCTATATTCACATGACCCGGAGGGTTTGCATGACCGCATACAATAATGCGCCACACGACCCTTTGTGTTTACAAGACAACATACAATAATGCGCTATAGAATCCTAGGTCTTAACTTCACAATCTTATGAGAAGTAAAATAAAGATAAGCTGCTTAACGGTTACAGATCGCCCATAGATGGCTCTCCACTAACTTATTACTCAAAATTGGAGTGTAAAATCTGATATGGAGGGCTTTTAGTTAGGAATATAGGCAACAAACTAGTGCAATTTTCAATTGGGAAACATCTTGCGCCATTATCCACCTAACATTAACAATATTTAATTCTTTATCTCTACTACACCATTTTGTTGTTGAGTACTAGGAATAATCAATTTTCTAAGCATCCATCTCTCTTTACAGAGTTTTCTAAAAATAACTCAAATAGATACTCGCCACCTTGGTCAAAACTAAAAGCACGAAAGTTGTTATCTAATTGATCTCAACCTCATATGTGCAATGTCAAAAATCATCTCAAAACTTTTGACTTATGGGAGATCAAATAGTCTTGACTCAGATGTGTATCGTAATCTATAAATGTGTCGAGATGGACGCTTAGCTATCATACCCTTACACATATCTAGTCACAAATATCATAGTGGACTAAATGCGCCAAAACAAATGACCTTCTACGGCTTTCCTACTTATTTGTGCACACCCATTGCGAACAAAGTTACACATTCACATGAGAGCAGGATGTCATAAGCGAGTGGGCCCGAGAAGGCCTACTCAAACCATCGTGTCATCATCTCATTAATGTGATTAAGTATAATAAGCCACTGGTTCATGACCAATGTCATAAACTAATTCCAATCATCTTAATGTGTGAGTTCTCGAAGACAAGTTTTAAAGGTTTAGGCCCAACTAGGTAATGACTCACGACTAATTCATATTCACTAGATCATAAAAGGATGTCATGGAGATATCAAGTGCGCCTAAGTCGCAAATTTACTAGTAAGTGCTAATCCCCTGCACCTTCAAGTCAATTTTATTCTCCATACACTTTACTGCATCTAGTTGAAAGATGACGATACTCCTCTTGCCATATCTATTTCTCGCTTCATAGTTACTTGCAATTAATTCTACTATCCACAAGAAAGAGAGAATAAGCTATCAACTATGACAGCTCCAAAGTAACTTAAGCGCGAATTAGGCTAAAGAGTCTAATTCAACACAATGCTCTTACAAGCGATGCGTCAAATTCTTAGAGTCATAACAACCTTGTCGGCCTTAACCTTTCATCACTATGCCGCAACGTTTTCACTTAGTGCTAAACGTTATTAAAAAAAAACGTTAGCCTAGCTAAGGAATCATACAAAGAAGCCCCTCCTTATGTCTCACACTCAAGTGTGGAAACAGTAAGTGTTCAGACTTAGGCAAGTTGGCAATGCTAATAGATTTTGCAACTTCTAAGCGCTAATCTTTTCACTTAGTGTTAATAGATTTTGCAGCTTCTAAGCGCTAATATTTTAACTTCACGTGATATTTCAACGCACACTATTATAGTGCATGAAATTTTGCTCTATCCACTCCCAATAATTGGGTAGAGAGCAAAACACTGCTCAAACTGGCTATTCGTCTTACACTTAATGACTAATTTATTTAAGCTCGCATTTCTTGGATGACGTGACTCTTGAATGTTACTTCATCCAATGATGTAACATTATTTATAAGTCAAATTACAAAGTCAATCCGCGCAGCTCAATAGTCAAGATCATATACAGATCTATTGAGGGCTTACTAATTTCATAACTCCAAAACTTGCCAACCAAAACTGCGTAGCGTGCCGCTAACCATAGCGCACACATTAGTTTTTATTATGCCAAACAAGGCAACAAAACCACGGCGACTTTGAGTCATGTTTCCTTACTTTGGCTCAATTAAGACTTGACCTAAAGTCTCCAAGACTTTTGCTCATCTAAAGAATGGGATTACATTGTTCACATTTGAACATCTTTACTAAGTCTAGGTCAATCAATTGACTTCCACAAGCTAAGTCAATTTAGAAAGAAATTCGCATTGGGATTAATTTGATTAGCATAATATAATTTTGCCACAAAAATCTAAATTAAATAGTGACAATATTACACAAGTCGCAAGATCGAAAATCCGCTATACTCGTAATCATCTCTTGCGCCACAGGTGACAATTATCCAAAATTTAATTTAATTTATGCGCAAAATATTGGTTTTCGGGAGTAAATCTACAAAGATTTCTCTCAACCGAACAACCTCCCACTGACTATGGCATGTCAAAGCATGATAAATTCCATACAATAGCATCTTAATGTAAATTTACAAATAACTCATGCTATATTCATTTAATAATGGAATTCAAATAAATAAATAAATAAATAATCATGCTTTTCTAATTACAACATATTAGAAACCCTAAAAAAAATAATATGTTGTATTAAATATTCAAATTATGCCATAACAGAAAGTACATCATCCTGAAATTTTCTAGAATTTTTATAGAATTTTAAATAACTAATAAACACACATAAAATTAGAAATAAATATTCCAGAATCTGGTAAAATGCTACAATTATACCAGTAAACAGTAAACCATAACAGTAGTCTACAATAAAAAATTCAGTCCCAGAAACTTAATCATGCAACACCAGATACATTTTAAACCAGAAATAATGAATTATTATTTCAGAAAAAATATTTTTATTTTTATAATATTTTCAAAATTTTACAGAAGATAAAAAATTTAATCCTGAGTCTAACGGTACCAACCATGCTTAAAACAAAGCTATAACGAATTAATTATGGCAATTTAACGCGATTCAGAATTAAAAACAAAACAAACAGCGCCTAATACATCAGTAGCCAAGCCAGCCGAGCCAGCGGAGGAAAACGGTGCGGCTCAGCGAGCCCGGATCAACGAGCGGCTCGGCGCGGCTCAGAGCGCGGCTCGGTGCGTAGCTCAGCCCGCGGCTCAGGGCACGGCGCGCGTGCGTGGCGCGGAGGGTGCGCGCGTGGACAGCGCCGCTGACGCGCGCGTGAGGGAGCGTGCAGGCGCGTCGGCTGGGCAGCTGGCGCGTGGCAGCGCGTAGGAGTGCATGGGAGCAACTCACGGCTTCAGGTGGCGCGTGCAGACCACGCGTCGCCTTCCACGGTGTTTTCTGGTCCGATTTTTGTACTGCCGGACTCCTTTTTTCAAAATAAAACCATTTATGGTATTAAAAAAGATATTAATGAACATAAAAAAAATATTTATGCTCTTAATCTAATAAAAGTAGATTTTTTTTTTCCTTTACAAACATTCATGTATATAATGTATATATATACATATAAAAATATACACATGATTAAAGGAAACACGAAAATATCCATTAACGCTCTGATACCAATGTAAACAAAGTATAACGCAGCGGAATAAAAATTATGGTCATACCTTTCAAACAGAGTCTGAATTGAAGGATCTCGTGGGTAAATCACGTGCTTCTTGAATCTGGTCAATCAACCTAGCAATGGGGTGATATTACAGTAGTGAATATCATCCACACAAACCACAGTGCAAATGGCTTTGACCATTATTTTTGGGAGAGAGTCAATATATGGGAAAAACTCAAACATACGTCATTTTTTCACTTAATCACCCATATCTCATATATCAGATATATAATCTATTTGTTTCATTTATCCATATTAGTTATATGAGATAATATCTGATATCTATATCATCTATCCATATCATGATATGATAGATATATATCCTGAGTGGCTATCCAAATAGGTTTGAATTCAAATTCAAAACCCATTTGCATAAGGTTCAAAAGGTTTAGGTTCAAAAGGTTCTGAGGGTCATGCCACATGGGCGCCCAAATTCTAACACTTTCTGTGTGCAGGTGTTGAGTTTCTTTATTTCTGCATGTGCTCTATGACTTAGTTCTTAGAATTTTAATGAAGAAATCTAATTTAGTTGTGAGGTCAAAATTCCACATCAACAATAATCTAAACAAGAAAAGAAAAATCTAAGAAAAACTTCAATACAAGACACTACTAATCACAAAAAGTTAAAGGTATTAGAAAAGTTAACCAATAATAACTCTCATACAACTATTTAATTAATTGGGCTTCACATGATCCAATTAACATTTTTTCCGTTGATCATTCCTATTGGGCCATGACCATGTTCAAATTCCTGGATTTCCTCGCTTGCCTTGACCATGTTCAAATTCCAGTTAGGTTAATACTTTTAGGTCGGTTGTGTTGAGCATTTAATTTTTAGGGTAAATTAGAGACACTTCTGAGATTTCTATTCAATACAAGTTCTATTTTTATCAGATTAAAATGACATATTTATTCTCCAGCCTTTATACATATAAAATAATAAAATAATATTGATATTTTGTTCATGTCATATCAAGAGAAATAATAATCATCTTATTTAGTTTAACTCACACAAAAAAATAATTTTTTTATTTTTCATTTTTTTAATTTTTACTTTTTTTTTTGAAAATATTTTAAACATTTTTAAATTTTTTTTATATACACCTAATCTAGATATACTTAACAAGTATAATATTTTGCGATTTTTTTTCAATTCACAAAATACAAAAAAAAAAAAAAAAATCAGTAATAATGTACAAATGTGAATGACGGTATTTGGTAATACTGTAATAAATGTGGGTGAATAGACGAGAAAGAAAAATAATGGTAAAAATAAAAATGAAAATTTTTATTCATATATAAAAATTTACACAAAAATATCATAAAAATATTGTGATAGTAATATTGTAAATATAAATCATATTTATAGATGTTTTGTTTTAAAGTGAAAGGACACCATTAAGTTTGTGAAAATTTTAGATAAAATTTATATTTGTATATCATCACTCAATAAGAATATGATCATGTAGAATTTAATGATGAAAAGTTGTAGAATATAATCATGATGATAGAAGGACGAAATAGTAGAGAAAAAGACAAAATAGTCGTTTAGAAAATTTTAGAGTATAACATCAGCAATTCAGGGGATAATTTGTAATAAGATTACAAATCTAAGATTGGGTAATGCAATTTTTAAAATGTGACAAGGGGATCTATATTAAACAAAATCTCAGAAGGTGTTAGTGTAATTTACCCTAATTTTTAAAAGTTAATTTTCAAGTTACCGTTTTCAATTTAGTTAACACCACCATTGTGTTTGTATTAAAATCTTGCAAGTAATTTTGCAGAGAAAATAAAAAAGAGAAGGAAACCAAACCCCTTTTCTTTTCTTTTCCTCTCACAATTTTTTACTCACGTATTTGGCTTAAAGTGAAACGGTCATAGAGTTAAAAATAAAATATTATTTTTTAGCTATTCAAAATTAATAATTTCTTAGTTTGCAAAAGTATCTAGTAAAACTGAAAATTTTCTTAATTTTTTTTTTCTAGAATTAGCTGAGAATATTCTCAATTTTTAAGAAATTTCTTTTTTTTTTTTTTCAATTTTAAAATTGAGTCAGTTTTTTTCAGTTTTAAACTAAGAATATTCTTAGTTTTAAACTTAAAAAAAGTAGACCAAAAAAATTCTCAATTTGAAACCTGAAAAAATTAGACCAAAAAATTATTGTTTGTTAGTTAAGTAAGTTAAGAAAACTTACTATTGAAAATGGTTTAAATTATAAATTTATAACAAAAAACATACTTTTATTTTTATATAATATTGTATTTAATATTAATCTTGTTTGATAGATTTCGTAGTGTTGATTTTAGAAATATAAATTTTGTTAAAAAAAATAAATATGCATTGTAAAAATTATGATTATTTGAAGTTTTGAAAATCAAAATAAATGCTACGTTACCATATTTTTTTTTATAACAAATGATGGACAACCATTATTTGAAGGGTAATTTTTTTCATTAAAAATTAATGAAACTTAAAGGAGCACAAAAATCTTAGGGAGATTCTATTTACACATTATCAATCCTCTCAGTACACACCATTTAACTATTAAATTTATGTGACAATAATATTCTCAAGTAAAATGACTATTAATGATAATATGTGTATGTATATATTCATTTCAACAATTCACATATGAAAACGCAAATATTTCTATACACACTATTACCTAGAACAAATCCTCTTTTTTTAATTTTATTTATTATTATTATTATTTTTCAAACTCAAAGTATTATTGTTTTAGAAAATTTAGGGTTTTAAAACATTGAAATCAATTAATTTTAAAAATTTACATACTATGGGTAACATTGATCTGAAACAAAACAGCAATGAAAATGTCAGTTTACTTTGTTATTTATCTTTTTCATATTGATTTGGAACAAAAGACTATTGTTCATCTTTACAACAATGACTTATTTGTTCCGTGTGCACGTAGAGTTTAACATTTACAAAATGTTCAATTATTTATATTTGAACAGAATCATGTTGTTCATATTATTAAAGTTGAACAAATATTAAACGTTCATACATAAAAAATTGAACAATTTGGTTTAATTCGAATATAAATTTGTGAACATATTAAGATTTTTTAACACTGTATTTATGAACAATACTAAAACTATTTTTTTTGTTTAAATTTTTGCAAAATACCACACCAATTGCTTCGTCACTGTAAAATTTAAGTCCACCATTTGGTTCTCACTGTTTGTTTTCACGTTGCTTCCATAGATTTAATACAGATCAGGGAGAGAAAGATATAAGAATCTAAAATTACCGTGAATTGTATTTTGGATCTTATATATTGTCTTTTCAACTTTGATGGTGTGTATATCATTGTGTTTTGGTGTGTATTGTGTTGTGTGACTTGGGCTAAAAGAGTAATATTATGGTGTGTGTCGAGTAAAAAATCAAAAGTTCAATATATTATTAATGTGAACTAAGTAATGGTGTGTACTGAGAAGATTGATGGTGTTTAATTAGAATCAACCAAATCTTATTTAAGACATAATGTGGAGTATAAGTTGACAAAATGAGACTGATGGTGTTTGGGAAGTGAGTTTTTATGTAGATTTTATTAGATGTAGGTTTTTATGAGATAAAAAATTTTTGGTGTTTGGGAAGATAGTTGGGTTTTTATGTGGTTGGATGTGATGTTTGTGAGAGAAAAAGTGAAATGATTATGGGGTTGGATGTGATATTTTGTTTGGATGTGTTTTTTTTTAGTTTTGCAAAACTTTTGTCTTTTAGTGAAAAAAATGAGAAAAAAATTTGGGAACTTGCTTCCCAAACACCACCATGTGGAAATTCTCCATTTAAAAATTTATACTAGTATATATATTGGCTTTACAAAGAAACGCCACTGAAGATATATACAGTGCATATTATATTTTTTACACATTTTTTTATGCGATGATAAAAAAATCTGTCACAAAAGTATACAAGTTTTAGTGATGGCTAGTTTGTTAGCACAAAAATTTTAGCCACCTAATAATTGTGATTTATCCGTTGATGTCTTATGCCGTCACTAGTATTATTTATGATATATACAATTTTAGCACCCGTTAATTACAGCTGAAAAATATATTTTCGTATATTTCAGTTAATGAGATAGAGAATGCCGCGTGAGATAGAAGGTGAGATCGATTAAATGATTCTTTACCTATGGCTACATAATTGTATGAATAAATAAGTAAGCCATGCAAGATAAAATGATTTTACCATTTTTAATCCTATTAGCAACAAAATGCAAAAGAGAAAAAGCTAACAGGCACTAGTCCTGTTGGCCACTGCGACACTCTCACAAGGAGGAGATCATAGCTTCCATTCTTACCAGTAAAGGTATTTCTATGCTGCTCAGGTAATTTGGTTGTCAAGGATTTTTGGGACGAAGTGCAAACTAAGATGTTTTGGAATATTATTTATAAGGAAAAATTATGCAAATAGTCTCTGTAGTTTACACAATGTGTCAATTTGGTTCTTGTAGTTTCAATTTGCTCGATTTTGTCCCTTAATTTAATGGATTGTGTCATTTTAGTCTAATAAATAACGTTTGTTAAGTTAATTTAATGAAAAGTCAAATAATGTGTCAATTTGGTCCCTGTATTTTCCACAATGTATCAATTTAGTCCCTGTCAAAATCGAGAAAATTGAAATTACAGGGATTAAATTGACACATCGTGTAAAGTACAGGGACCAAATTGTCACATTGTTTGACCTTCCGTTAAATTAACTTAATAACCGTTATTTATTGGACTAAAATGATACAATCTGTTAAATTAAGAGGCAAAATCGAATAGATTGAAACTACAGGGACTAAATTGACACATCGTGTAAACTACAGGGACTATTTGTATAATTTACCGTATTTATAATGATGCGCCTCAATTTGTATAATATACATGATTAGCATATGATTATGTGTATTTGAGATATACTCTATAGAGATAAGTTCAAAATGACTTTAAGAAGAGATTCCTCAATAGCAAAAAATTAAACAAAAATTACTAAAACAAATGGAAAGCCATGTAAAGGTGAAACAAATTCATCGTTGGAATTTTCAGTTAGAATTTTTTTGTTTTTAATTTTAATTATATTGTCTTGTGAAACATACAACTCCATTTTGTCTATCCAATGTTTAATATGTATGTATATCCATTTGTTACAGGAAACATATTTTCTAAACTAACTTTTGCTGCTCCACCGTAAGTGTTTAACTTCAAAGAAAGTGACATTTTTCTTCTATTGAAATTTGAAAGATGGGAATAGCTCAACTATGACAGCAGAAGATTTAATATTGGATCTATCTTGAGTTTTATCTTTCGTCATGAGCTCTGAAATGTGTCTTGAGGCTTGATTTCCTCATTCAAAAAGGGAGAGAGAGAGAGAGAAAAGAGAAAAAAAAAAACTTGGTGTTAATGTTAACAACGGTAAGTAATTAATTATCCTAGCTATACCTAGTGCCGGAACGAAATACGTACTTGTGGGAAAATTATTGAATTCTCTAAGCATTATGTGACCCATGTTACATGGTCTACATCCGTTACTTTCCACAAGATACACTACAGGAAAAAGTGTTTTTTGCGACGGCAAAACGCCGTCGCAAATGGTCCGTGCGCCGTCGCTAATACTTTTTGCGACGGCAAAAGGTGGTTGCGACAAAGGGGGTTGCAAAAGGGATTTAGCGACGGTAAGTGCCGTCGCCATTGTTTTTTGCGACGGGAGTCTGCCTTTTTTGCGACGGCAATGTTCTGTCGTCAATAATGGAAGAAAATCTGACTTTTTGCGACGGCACAGTATTTCCGTCGCTAAAAAAGGTTTTTGAGGCGGCAAGAATGCCGTCGCTAAAAGTGTCGTAGCTGATACTATTGCCGACGGCAGCCTGAGCCGTCGCTAAAGGTTTTATTTTAAATTACATTGCGTAGCTTTTGCGACAGTATGGCTGTCGTCGCAAAAGCCTCCAAAAATGTTTTTGCGACTGGTTATTATGCCGTCTCAAAAAAAAAAAAAAAAAAAAACCTGTTGGGAAATTATTAAAAAAATTAAAATAACCTGTATTAAATGAAAAATAACTATAAAAAAATCCAAAAATTACATAATAATATAAATACATACATAAACAAAAGTTGACAAATAATGAAAATTCATAATGTTGTTCCATTCATAACAATACAGAAATAAAAATTCATAAAAACAAAAATTATGCCACTACATAATGTCGCATACTACATACATAATGTTATTCACAAATTTAAATAACATAAATCAAAATCAAAACCAAAAGTTTTCGTCTTGATTCTTTCGTGGGTTACAAAAACAAAAGTTGGTAATAATCTTTATACGCCCGCATTCCACAAGAAGCAAACTGCTACTCAGGAAATATCTGAAAAAAACAAGATAAAAATAATTAATAACCATATAATGGTGTTAATATTTTAATTACAGAAAAATATAAAAAAAAAATTGACTACTATATAATTAGAAAGAGAGTTTAGTAAATAATTTTGACTAGACCGAAATCCGGCTCTAACTCCCAAACCGGGAACCCGATTCGAGCCCCGTCTTCTCCCACAAGTCTCTCGTGCCTAGGCGGTCGCGTGTGCCAACTTTCGTGCTAAACCGACGCCGTTTGGTGATTTTGGAGCATCAACAGATTTCCATAAATGTTATTATTATTTATTTAAATATACAGATTTTATAATATCAATGTAATTAGGATTATAATGTATATATATATATATATATTTATATATAATTTACGTATTTTTATATATATATCAATATATATATATATATAGATGTTATAGATTTATCAATATATATACATATTGATACAGATTTATATATATATATATAGATTTAATAATGTATATATTATCAATATATATATATATATATAGATGATACAGATTTATATACATATATATATAGATGATACAGATCTGTATATATCTATACACAGAGAGAGAGAGAGAAAGAGAGAGAGAGAGAGCATACCTGTCGTCCTCGCCGCAGCACCGCACCACCGTTCGCCGTTCGGCTTTGTAGGGATTTGGGGGAAAGAAATTGGTTTCATAGATTTAGGGATTTGGATAGGTTTTACACTTTTTGATCGAGTGGCAAGATGAATAGGGAAGAGCGGGGGCAAAAAAAATTTCACTTTTTGCGACGGTAGGTTTTACACCGTCGCAAATGTCAAGTACTTTATTCATTAAACGACGCCGTTTAAATTAGACTTATTTGCGACGGACAATTGCCGTCGCAATATGTAAAATATTTGCGACAGCAACCGTACGCCGTCTCAAAACATTTCTTTTGGCGACGGTAAAAACATCCGTCGCTAATACTGATGCATTTACTTCCTATCCGCGCATTTTTTATTACCGACGGGGACAACGCCGTCGCTAAATCCCTCATTTGCGACGGTTTAAGTTGCCGTCGCAAAAAACCATTTTTTGCGACGGGAAAAGCGCCATCGCTAATGCTTCCGTGTTTTTTACCCCCTTTTCTTGTAGTGATACATATACAAAACAATTAGACCGTCTACTAGTTGGTCTAAGAAGTGGCTAGACTTATTCATGATAGCCAAAAGTGTCCAGTAATAAGACACTTCTGTAACGCCCCCATATAATTTACATAAAAAAAAGTCCAAAATCTCCATTTAAACATAATAATCTCAACCCAAACAGTCAAGTCTCTATATTGATATTCCATTCATGTGAGAAATTTACAAAAGAAGTTCATATGCAACACATAATCTTCATAAAGTTGAATTTATAACATGTGAGACAATAAGTACAAGAAAATAAAATAAAAAGATGCCCCACGGGTTACAAGTTTCAAGGCTTAACCTTGATTACACAAAAGATAGTTATCAAACCTATGCAAATAAAGCTCTTGGCTCGCCAAAAATCTTCAACAAAAGAAAAAGAGTCTTGTGCTCTCAAAATACTTCCCATGCCTTTAGCTAGGCGGGATCACTACATCATTTCCTTCATAAATCCACTAGGGGTGAACACAAAACCCAGTAGAGAAATCTTAATAAAATATATATGTTTAAGTAATCTTACATATATGAATTCAATGCCATGTCGTGCTCCAAAACCACAAGTTTTCCATTCTTTTGAAAACACATGCAATGTTCTTTCGAAAGATTCATTATCTCAATGCAGTTCAAATAATATCACGGGGTAGTAAATATGACTCAGGTAATCTCTGAGATGGTGTCTGCAAGAAGGCATAACAAGCATTACTAATCCCCTCCACCTTACCAACTCCTAAGCGGAAGGCACGTGGTCCCTCATCCGTGCATATTTTCAGTCTTTCACCCTGAATACTTAGGTCAACTTAAACAATATCGACTATACCCCCTAACCGGACTTACCAAACATATTTACGCCAAAACTTTTCAAGATCAACAAATGTTTTCTTAAAAAAATAAATCATTTTCCAAAACATGGTCATAATGAACAATATTCAAAGTTCCACATTTCAAATCTCAAACCTTTTACTTAAAATCATAGCAAAATAGGGAAGACATGCTAAAACCATATATATAATTCAAAGAAACTCCCTACCTCAAGTTTTGGAGAGAAAAGATAAGAAAAGCCCCAAAATTAACGGCGTCAAAACCCGATCTCCACCACACACAATGTAACCTTCGATGAGCTCTACAACTTTAATGAAGACACTAGGGTCAAAATCCTAATGGATTTGGGAAGATCAAGAAATGAATTCGGTGGGTGGACGGTTTTCTAGAGAGAGATAAAAGAAAAGGAAGAAAAGTAGAATGTAGAGAGAGAGAGAGAGAGAGAGAGAGAGAGAGAGAGAGTGAAGTGTAAAGTGATGGAGGCAAAGTGTATGGCTTAACTTTTAAGTGATTGGACACATTTTTCGGAGCTGATTGCGGATAGACGACTCAAGCGAACAATCCTATGCTCAAGCAGTGAATTCAAACTTTAAGAATCTCTCTCCTCTGTAAACAAATCGCTCGAGTGGTGAAAGTATACCCCTAGTAATTGGAAGGAAAACTATACCGCTTGAGCAACAAAATACAGCTCGAGTGGTCCCAATTTTGAAGTGAAACCAAGGCAACCTCAGAGCATTCCCGCCATTCTCGAATTCACGCCAACACCCAAAGATGCAAATTTACACTTTGGAACACACTAGGGTGTACATGAACAACCACAGGAGAGGAATTGGCGATAACACGAGGCTCAAAGAGCTCAATGGTAATAAGGACGATTAAAAGAGACAAAAATTTTAAATTAATATACTCAAATTATTTTAAAAGGACTCGGGACATCACAACTTTAGTCTTGCCACTTATTATGAGTGATATGTTACCATTACCATTGTCAAAATAATTAGACCTTCTTATTATATTCCTACTATTGATCCCGAATCAATCTCAACTTTAAATTTGAGAGAAATTTTGAAAGGAAATAGTTTCAGTAGCTCATGATAAAAACGTAAAGTAACTTAGATGTTTCTGAAAAAATGAACAAGTAGTATGTGCTATTGTGTAAAATTTGTTTATTTAATTATTAAAGGCCTCTTTTATAACAATCCTCATTATTGTCTTAATCCTGCTCATATGCATTTACATGATTTTGCCTTGTTAAGCTTGCATCTATAAACTTTGATTTGGTTTGTCTAAGTAAAGGTTCCTGTCAGGTTTTGTGCTATCATGTTTTACCTAAGTGTTATATGCATGTTTTATTTCTTGCTTTGTGTGTTAAGTCTAGGCTATCTATCCTTACTGTCTGATGCCTACGTCACACCTTTGAACCTCTTACATCTAGGCCGTTGAGCGTCAACACCTAGGATGATCTTGGAATCATCTTGGTAGACCTCTGCCTTCACCTGGCATCTTGGCCGAGATGTACATCACCTAGGCCTAGATGTGTATCATCTAGACCGAGATGTTTATCATCTAGACATTTGAGATCTTTGATCCTTGAACCTTACAGCCTTGTTGTGCACCTTAGCCAGCACCTAGCAATCTTATTCCGGGACTGGTACAACCTAGGCCGAGGTGTGGCACATCTAGGCCAAAGTGTGGCACACCTAGGTGAAGTGTTATCCTTCCTAGCCAAGATCAGAGAAACCTTACTTGCCCGAAGCCTATGTTTTGATCCGGGATCATTGCCTTGTCAGAGTGCCTATGCTACCTTACTTGTTATACACACTTTGTCATAACCTTGTCTTTTCACTCTGGCACCATTTTGAGGAGATTTGATCAGATGATGCCACGTGTCCTAGTAGTGGTTTAAGCCAGCTAGCAGTGAGGAACCCATATCATTTTCCATATTTTTGCCTCGTAGAGAGAGAAGCTCTAGGAGGAAGAAGAAGGAGTTCTTAGAGTGAGAACTAGATTTCCAAGCTTGATTTTCATACCTTGAACTGTTGGATTTGCATTTGGAGGTTAGATTCTCGATCTATTCTCGTTGTTCTTTATGTTAATCTGATCGCATTGCATGATCCAGCATGATTCATGAGCCATAAATTGATTTAAAGTTTTGTTTTAAAAAGAGAAAATGATGTTTTTGTGTTCTTCAAGAAAAACTTTGTTTTGATCCAAAAGTTTGTAATAGGTTCCATGTTTTTGTGTTTGTTTCCATGAAATCTTCAAGTATGGGTACCCAGGTCCATGTTTTTGAACTCATATCATGAAATCCCGGATTTTGTATAAGAAGTTATGATTTTTGGCATTCATGTTTTTCAAGAGGGAAACCCAAATTTCTGGACTCCACTTCCCCAAGTGTGGTCACCGAGGCCCACTCTTGTCCACATCTCACACCTAGGCCAAGCATTTGTATCTCACATTGGCCTACCTTGCATGATCAATTGCACCTTAGTCTATCTTGCATGCACACCTAGGCCGACCACTGCATACCTAGGTCGACTATGGTACACCCTTACCGACACCTTGTAACATCTCGGCAGGCAGGCCCCACACCTACGCCAAGGAGACCACACCTCGGCCAAGAGGTGTGGAACCTAGTGCAAGACCTCTTCAGTTCACCCAACTAGGCCATTTCGGCCCAGCTCACCTCTGTGCATCCATTCCGAGACCTGGTTTGTACCCGACATGCTTTTCCAAGAAGAAAAACAGTGATTTCACTCCCAGCACATGTTTTGCTTTGTCTTGACTTGGTTTTGGAAAGAAATGCCGGGATCTATTTTGCTCATTTGAAGCTTGTTTTGAGAGCATTGCATGTCCATCCTTGTGCATCTCTTCTTATCTTCTTGAAATGTATTCAGTAGACTTCACTATGTGCTTGTAGGTCTTGGATCCTTGCCTTAAGCCTTACATCCGAAGAGCTATTGTGAGTGGTATTTTTAATAAAGTTATGTTATAAGGTTTTGGATAAAAGTTTTGCTTTGTTTTGGAAAAGTATTTGATCAAGTATAAATGATGATCCATCAGCTTTTGTATCAAGTATTATCTTTGTTTTGATGACATTCTTAGAAGGTCCTTTCGTGCTAGAGGATGTTAATACATGTAACACCCACATTTGAGATATCTCCCTTGCCACCGACAGCTTCGGCAGGTGGGCTTGTCTAATCGATTTCGAGTCGATTATTCCCTTGTTTTGTCAATGAATGTCATTCCTTGGTATTATGTAGATGTTAGTAAACATCTCCATAAGCTTTGAAAGACTTTAATTGATGAACTTGGTTCATCCCATGATTTTTTTACAAGATATGGTATGTATTTTTTTGAAAGAAATCTCGGATATCATTCATTCAAACATTTATTACTTATATCATTCACTGAGTTTTCAGCTCATCCCTCTCCCTTATATATATGTAGGTGATGAACAAGAAGGCGATGTTGCCTAAGCTTTATGTGGAAGATGTTTTGGTTCTTTTTTTTTGTAGCATCTTGAAGATTATGCTTCTTAGCTTTGTAGATCATTTGTTTTGTATGTTTGGGCTTGAGAAGCCTTTTGATCAAGATGTAATATGAACTTTGCTTCATTTTGTATTCTAGTTGTAAGTCATGTTTATATGTATGTCATTTCATTTGATCCATGCACAACTTTTATGGACTAATTAGATTTAAATTTATGCTTCCGCACATGTATGCTCCATATGTATACTCCATTTGTGTGAATCTTTGTAAGTTGGCCATTGATAATCTCGAATTACTGGCCATCACAACATCATTCTATTAGAGGCAGAATGGAGTCATGACATCTTTAATATACTAGTAGGAGTGTTGGGGACAATAATAGCAGTGGCTCATCTAGCATTCCAAGGGAGTGCTCGCTGTACTTTTGTTGGAGTTCTATGTGCAACTCTTACCATTGCCATGTATGCTGCACCTCTTAAAGTCATGGTCTAAACTTATATTCCACAAAGGAAAAAAAAAAAAAAAAAGAGTCCATTCATACAAAATTTTCACACAAATTTCATAATTAAAATGATGTGATAATGATATTTAAAAAAAAAAAATCAAACCAATTTCAATGGGTCCTTTTGCTTTAAAATGGTAAAATTAATATTTTCTCATATCACATGTATTAATTAAGTAAAAATAATTATAAAAGCATAAAACTAGAAGTAGGTTATGTTCTGTGGTGAAAGTAATATCATAATTTAAGTTGCACCAGAACATAGGCATATACTTATTTGCACGTCCATGTTTTCTGCAATTATTTTCCCTTCTTCCTCCTATTGATTTACAATCTAACTTCAAAATTTTTTTCTTTTGTATAATTTTTTTTTCTGTTTGTATCACAATCATCAACTAATTCACGTGATAATTTTTTTTTAAAATTTTTCTGAGTTTTTTGTGCAATTTTCATTCATACAATGAAAACATGGTAGTTGTTTGTTTCAATGATCCAAAATTCCCAACAAATATATATATATATATAAGGAAGCAACTAATCTCATGTTTACTCATTAGGGTCGAATATCTACACTAAAAACAAGACTCATGAAATGTGTTCATTGTTAGTGGCTTTTATAAACAACCATGAAACATGTGTAACTATTAGTAAATTTTTACGAGTAATATTCAATAATAGTTTTGTTAGATTAAGTGTGACCACATCATAATATGGTGTACCTCTCCATACTTGATCATTTCCAATGGGCAGGTGTATATCTTCCCGCAAGACAACGAAATGATCTGGTAAGTTAAATTTGAACTCAATGGGTGCATTGTTTCCAAAGGTTGTGACCTTTAGTAAATGGTTGCCACGGTGGTTATAAATACTTTGGCAGAATGTTTTCATTTGATATATATATTCTAAACCATTGGACAATCAGAAAATCAAGACCCAACTTTGTTTGCGGATTATTTTATCTTGTGTGATTAATACCCTCACGGGATCACCGATCACATAGGCCATTTGATTGTACATCTTTCAGTGGTATCAGAGCGAGGTTACACATTATCGTAGATGTCGAAATATAGTCCGGAAGAACAAAAAATTTCTGAACTCTTTTTACCAAAAATTCAGAAAATCATTGATCGTCAATCTTCGACATTGGTTAATTCGGTTTGTTTATTTCATCATCACCAACGTATTGTATTTCCAGAAAACTATCTGAAGAAAATAACTATTGGTGGTGTTATTGTTCCAAACCTTGTCGAAAGTGAGTCTGAATTACACCGTTGGAAGCAATTTTATAAAATATTTTTTGGTTCAAATTGGGTCTCCAAATTGGCACCATCTTGTTCTTCACAGAATTTTGATCATAGCAGTAAAATTCATTGTGAAAAACAGCGAAAATTTGATCCACAAAGTTCAAATTTCAGTGCGTGGTTGCTGACTCCCATCACCGGAGAAGACAACCGAAATATACAGTGTAAAGAAGAAGACTCTGTTTTGCAAACTAAGAGGTTTGGGCTGTATTCAAAATTAAAAAGAGGGCCCAAAATAAAGTTTACTGCAAGGAAATCTGTACCATTGGGTTTAAAAATTAAAAAGAATTTTCTTCAGCCCATAAGCCCAAGCATAGCCCAGAATTCGGCACTGCCCATAAGCCTAGGCGCAGCCCAGTCAAGCGTCACAGCCCAAGCCAACGACGTAGCCAGCCTAGCGTGCAGACCAGCCCAGGTCCGCGATCCAGCCAGCCCAGTATGCAGACCCGCGTGCCAGCCCAGTCCCGCGCGACCTGGGCCCGACTGCCCAGTGCGCTGCTCCACATTCCAGCCTAGGTTTGCACCTAGATCCATGCCTTAACCCGCCGGTTCAGCACCAGTCGGCCTAAACCGGTTCGGCACAGTCCTTGGACCGGCAACAGCCTGGTCCAACTGGTTTTTCAACTCCTTCTCGCTCATTTCAAGGTCGTTTTTAGTTATTCAAAAGCCAAAATTTCTAGAATTTTTCTAGGAATTTTTCTGTGGGTACTTGAACTACATTTTCAAAAGAAAAAATTTGAGGAGGTGTGTCATGACCCGAACTCGCCCCTATAGATTAAGGTCATAACCGGCCAGTAATCATGAGATTACCTGCGGCCTCAAACCTGATATTGATTTAGGATTAATAATATGGGGCTAGATGCGGAAGCAACTTAAAGATTTTATCCAATGAGCTATGCTTACATGGCATATCAAAACGTTTCACATATACTTAATAATAACTCACACCACATAACAGTAGTTAACATCTTGTATACCCAGGATCATTCAAACACATAGTCAGCCAAGCCAAAACTTATGTACAAAGGTAATTCAATGTTTTCTCCAACATATAATATAATGAAAGAACAAAAGGGCAAAAACGAGTCTCGTGCGTGAGACGCTAAAGTTGACTCCTCAAAACTTGACCTCTCACACATTTCACCGGGGCTTGGTTTGGACATTTCTTTGCTCACCTACATACATATAAATAAGAGTGAGCTAACGCCCAGTGAATAATATCAAAATAAAGAGGTTAATGAATGAGATTCGTTCATAAATGAGTCATACTCATAATGTAAACATTTGAACCACTATTCTCATTCATATCGGATTTACCAATCTTAACAAAGCAAGACAACCTCGGGTCCAACACATCATATCCGTATGCAAAACGACCTCAGGTCCAAATCTTATATAAAACGAGACGACCTTGGGTCCATCTATACAAAACGACCTTTGGTCCAACCAACTCTTTATTCAAAACGACCTTTGGTCCAATTCAAACATATCAAACGGCCTCGGGCCCATTCTCTTTATATTCATATCCAAGCGTATTTCATATTCATGATCATGATCCCTTTCATTCAAACGGCTTTTGGCCCATCACGGTATTCAAACATATCAAATGACATATTCAAACGGCCTTCGGCCCATCTTTGCATTCATGTCTAATGGTGTAGCAACCCTCACCTTACTCTTGTCATACTTGCATATGTTCATGCATGATTTTGTCTTGTTATGTTGTTTTGAAAGTTTTGCCTTGCCTTGTTTTGTTTAAGTGTTGCTTGCGTGATTTTGTTCGTTGCTCGGCGTTTAGCCGAGGTCATCTTGAGCTTAGTTCACCTTTGAACCTTTGTGCTTAGAACGGTTTTGAAACCCTTTGGTTGATCCCACCTTCACCTCGGGCTTTTTGCCGAGATGTTTTGCACTTAGTGATCCTCGTCCTTGGGCAGGTATGGCCTAGACCGAGGTATGGCACACCCCGGCCAAGGCGTGGCACAGCTTAGTTAGGCGTCGTCCTCCCTAGCCGATGTCTTTGTTACCCTGTTGCCGAAGCTTTGACTTGAGCCGATGTCATTACTTACCGATGTGTCTTACCCGAGCTTGCTGCATACGCTTTGTCATAGACTTGTCTTTTCAATCAATCACTTTTTGAGTTGAACCAACCCGATAGCGCCACGTGTCCGAGCCGATTGTTTAGATAGCCGGCAGGCCTTGAAACAAATCATTTTGTCTCAAATCTTTGCCTTTAGAGAGAGAAGCTCTAGAGGAAGGAGGAGAAGTTCTTGAGTGAGAATAGATCTCCCAAGCTTGATCTTCGAGGTTTGAACCGTTAGACTCGAGTTTTGAGGTTAGAATCTTGATCTACTTTGATTGTTGTTATTGATCATCTAGCTGCATTGCATGATTGAATCTGTTTTGCATGTCATGCATCGATTTGAAGTTGGTTTTGGAAGAGAAAAAAATGGTATTCATGTGTTCTTGAAGAAAAGTCTTGTTTTGATTCGAAAAGTTTGGAACCAAAACCATGTTTTGTGTTTATTCTTGCATGACCTTCTTGTATGGGTACCCAGACCCCTGTTTTGAACTCTCGGCCTGAAATCTCTAATTTCGTAACAAGTTATGATCTTGCATTCATCTTCTTCATGATCATGTTCATCATGTCCTTCATGTTCTTCAAAGGGAAACCCAGGCTTTCCCGACTTTGCTTTTGAATAAGGCCATCGGGACCACACCTCGGCAAGGACCTGGTTGGTACCCAGTGTGTTTCCATGAGACGGGAGCAGTGTTTAAACTCCCAGCATGTTTTGCTTTGTTACTGACTTGGATCTAGCGAGAATGCCGAGATCATTCGCATGCATGAAAAGCTTGTTTTGAGAATGTGATTGCCGTGTGATTGTAGGACTTTGATCCTTGCTTTGAGCCTGTACCTGAAGAACTAGGTGAGTGGTATTTCTAATAAAGCTATGTTATACTGTTTTGAGAAAATCTTGCTTTGCCTTGTTTTGACGAAAGTATTTGTTAAGCATGAATGAATAGCCCTGTTTTGATGTATCAAGTATAAGCTTTGTTTTGATGTCCTTCTTGAAAAGTCCCTTGTACTGGAGGACTCTAAACTTTCGCAGTACCAAGTGTAAAAGTCCCTTGTGCTGGAGGACTCTAAACTTTCGTAGCACTAAGTATAAAAGGATACGGTCCTTTATTGGAAAGATTTCGCAGTACTATGTATAAGAGGATACGGTCCTCTCTTGGAAAGACTATCGTGTTAAAATGGGCTACGGGCCTAAGTAACACAAGGCCATCGTGTTGAAAGGAGCTACGGGCTTAAGTAACACAAGTCCCTTGTGCTGGAGGACTATAAACTTTCGCAGTACCTTGACTAATCGATTACGGATCGTGCAGTCCTTGTTTTGCCACTGACGGTTTACCGCGTGGACTTCTTTGTTCGGAAAGTTTTGATTTGTGTTTTGCCGATGTTAGTAAGCACCCCTTGAGACTTGCAGGACTTGATAGATGAATACGGTTCATCACTTATTTTGATAAAGCTTTGATGTGTTTTGCTCTGGAAGAATCTCGGCTAATACTCGCATGGTTTTAGCATGTTTCGTTTTGAAAGACTTCTACTATATTCATGCAAAACCTTTATTATTTGTACCATTCACTGAGTATCCAAGCTCACCCTCTCTATATATATGTAGGTGATGAGCAGGACGTCGGCGACGCCTAGAATGTGTTTTTGAAAGCTTGTTTTGGACCCATGATTATGTCGGCTTTGTTTTGTATTCACGACGGCAGTGTTATTTCTCTTACGTCGGCAAATCTTGAAAATCATGCTTCTTGGCTTGTATTCACTGTATTTGTATATGACAGCTCGAGAAGCCTTTTGATCAAGATGTAATACGTATCATTCTTTATTGTATTCAAGTTGTAAAGATGTATGCCATATCATTGGACTTATGCACCGCTCTTATGGACTACTTGTATTTTGATTTATTGCTTCCGCATTTGTGAGCCCCTATATCCATACTCTGATTGTGTTAAACTTTTGAAAGTTGGCCTTCGGTAATCACGGATTACTGGCCATCACGGCACCAAACTACTAGGGGTGGTTTGGGGTCGTGACAAATGGCCTTTGGCCCAATCGTTCATATCCGACGGTCTTTGGCCTAATCATTCATGTCCAACGGCCTTTGGCCTGATCATTAATGTCCAATGGCCTTTGGCCCATCTTTCATGTCAGACTATCATTTATGTCAGACGGCCTTTGGCCCAATCATTCATGTCACATGGCCTTTGGCCCAATCATTCATGTTCAAACGTATCAAACGGTCTTATACGAAATTAGGCATATAGAATACTCATTCATATTTCAAATCAACAAATTCATGAAGCTTATATAGAAGTAGCATTTGGAAAGTAACATACTTGAAAATATCTTTACTAAGATATTACTCACAGTGTTCTGCCGGTGCATTCGTCCTTATGCTCGACCCTACATAATACATAACACATATCGGGTCACAAACGATTCAATCCATTCTTAATTCATACATTCCTCCTAGGCCTCTTTCTTATCTTCTTGATTCATTTACAATGCGCAATGTATGCCTAAGAGTGCTTAGAAATGAAAAAGAACGGAAAACGATACATGAAACCACTTTTCAAAATTTCTGAAACAGGTTTCCCCGCTCGAGCAGACCCCTTTGGTCTGCAAAAGTTCTGGGAACTCACATTTCACGCTCGAGCGGCGCTTTCTCTGCTCGAGCGGACATGCTAAATTCTGGGTTTTCCAGCAAGCTGTTTGAGTTTCAAACTTACATTCAAACTTATGTTTCTTGCATATTATGACTCATAACTCTCATATACATTTACTAACATGATACAAACACCCAATTACAACATTATGAAGTTCAATTCCCATTAATCAATTACATGCATGCCTCAAATTATTCCAAACTCATCACCAACATAACAAATTCATACATTCAAGGCTCACACCTCCATGATTTGCACTTGCATGTGGGATATACACTTTACCCTTAACTTAATTGGTGAAGAGATG
This sequence comes from Camellia sinensis, assembly GCF_055761805.1. NCBI lineage: Eukaryota > Viridiplantae > Streptophyta > Magnoliopsida > Ericales > Theaceae > Camellia > Camellia sinensis. Next base: position 19,627,426 of record NC_138964.1, on the reverse strand, counting down.
ATCGAAAACATGGACTTCAACCAAAATTCAACATGGATTACACACTTTATGCTCAAATATAGAAATTCATAACAATTTCTTGCATGCATGCATCTATTGACTTCAAATTCATCAATTACAACTCAATTCTTGTTCTTGGTCACATAATTACTTGAATTCACATGGTTACAAACTCAAACCATGAATTAAGGGTTGATTACTCACCTAGGAGCTTCAATTCTTCCAATTATAGCTAAATCTTGAGCTAATCCCCTTAGTTTCTTGAGCCCTCTTGAAATTCTTCAATGTTGGCCCCCTCTCTCTCTAGATTCGACCCTCTCTCTCTCTCTAGAGAGTTAATTTTCAGATTTTGAGCTCAAAACCAAATCAATATAAGTGTATGTTGGCCTATTTATAGGCTTTCTTAATCAAATTGATTATAACCAAATAATGCTGCTCTAATTAATCATTCTAAATCTAATTATCTGATCCAAATAAATTTTCAATTAAATTTCACCGTAGACTCTAAAAATTACGCCAATTACAATGGCGTAATCAATTTCGGTTTCTATGGCCGATAAGGCCTTCAATTTAAATTCTAAAGCAAATAATCAAACAGATTTTCCTACGGTGAACAGATAGAAAGCCAAAACCACATATAATCATGCAATTAACACCCAAATTCAAATTAAGCACATAATTACAAATATAAACATGATTAATTAACATAGTACAGGGTAGGGTTATCACAAGGTGGCTATCCAAGGGTGTTACCAAGGAAAGCATCCACAGAAACATTGTTTAAAAGGCACCATTGTGTTCCTTGGGCTCATAACTATTATTACAATACTCATAAGCAAAGTATTGGGTTTAAAAGGCCATTGGGTTTTCATCATTCTTCTTACCCAAGGCAACAGAACCGTTCTATTCCTTCACATCATCACAGAGGTCGATTAACAACTACAAGGCTTATCCTTATTAAGACCTGTTGTTGTGTTTAATTTTGCTTATTTTTATTTTTAGTATTGTAATATTCACATTTGAATTTTCATATTCACATTTGAATTCTCATAGTAACACATTTTGTTTTTAATATGGTTATTAAAAATACCATGGATTCTTCAAGAATCGAGATGCTTAATGGAAATAATTTCCGAGCATGGAAATGCCACATTTCTTATCTTCTTACACATGAGAAAACATTGCATACTTTATCCACTTCTAAACCAGGTGATGATTCTAATTGGTTCCAAAATAAATGGATAGAAGATGATGCAATGGCAAAGGCAACTAGGTTACATAATATGAAAGATAACATTATTCCGCGTTTTGAAGAACATGAAACTGCAAGACAACTAATGGAAACACTAAAAAGTAAGTATGGAGTTTGATTGGATACTCAGACCTCGTTTGGCAAGTGTCCTTTTTAGCCAAAAAGTCAAAAAGTTACTAGAAAAATAAAAAAGTCAACAACCCATACCAAAAAGTCAAAGATTCTATTTTCTCTCTACTTTTTGCACATCTTTTCGTAAAAAGTCAAAAAGTCATCCCAAACATACTAGTTTTTTTTGCATCACATTTTAGCCAAAAAGTCAAAAAGTTACTAAAAATGCCTATTCCCAAACGAGGAATTGCTCTTGGAGAAATATAATAACACTCGTATAAGTGATAATGATAGTGTTGGTGATCATGTTAATCAAATTGAATTAATTGCTAAAGAATTATCCAACGCTGGTTACTCTTTGTCGAACAAGATGCAAGTAACTACCATACTTAATAGTCTTCCATTGTCTTAGGATCATGTTATCACATCTCTAACTCAGTGGACGAGAGATTTCAATGGTAACATTGCCTGTACTCTTAGTTTTGGAAGAAGAAAGAATGAAGCGCATGTGTAAAGAAGGATTGTCTTCTAACTTGTTGATGGCACAATCTTCATCACAACCATAGAATAATATCCACACACCATTCAACAAGAAAAATACAACTTTTTTTAAGAAAAAAATGAAAGAAGGGATTTCAAAACGGATGGAAGAAACCGCAAGAATGGAAAAAACAACAACATCACAAGCATCAGATAGGTCCATGTTACAAGTGCGGTAAAAAAGGTCACATCAAAGCCAATTGTCCTCAGAAGAAGCAGAAAACGGATCATAACCCTATTACCATGACAATTTCTGAAGCAATGGTGCTTGAACCTTCATCAAATTCATGGTGGATTGATTCTGCTGTAACTAGGCATATTGTGCAAAATAAAGACATGTTCGTGGAGTTTACTGAAAAGAAGGTTAGTGAACACAGAATCTACATGGGCAACAACTCCTATAGTGATGTTTTGGGCATCAGCAATTGTCAATTCTCTATTAATGGAGCTTCTATTGTGCTTCATGATGTGCTTCATGTACCCAACATTCGGCGAAATTTAATTTCAGTTCCGGTGTTAACTCAAAAAGGTTTTGAGATTAATTTTAGGTTTAACACAGTATTGATTAAGAAAGGAAGTGTATTAGTGAAAGGTGTAAGAGCGAATGACATGTACTCTCTTCCTATTGATAATAAAGTATGTATTTATGATTATTTGCATGTTTCTACTAGTAATAGTTCTTATTTGTGGCATTTAAGGTTAGGTTATATTAATAAAAATAAAATGTCTCGAATATTTAAAAGTGGCTTATTGCCTAAAGTATGTTCTGATGATTTTGATATATGTGAACCATGTATCCAAGGCAAAACGACTAGCAAGCCATTTTTCAAACATTGGAAATCATCGGAATTACTCGAAATAATTCATTCGGACATTTGTGCCCTTTTAAGAACTAAAACTCATCGAGGCATTATTACTTTCACTGACGATTATTCAAGATATAAACATATCTACCTTCTTAAACACAAATCAGAAGCAATTGACAAGTTTAAGGAATATAAATTAGAGGTAGAAAAGCAACTTGGTCGGTCCATTAAACACTTGAATAATGATAGAGGTGGCGAATATGAAGCTATGGATTTTTTATGCAAGGACAATGGCATAAAACATTTGTTTACAATGCCATACACACCACAAAAAAATGGGATTGACGAAAGACGAAATCGTGCTCTAATGGAAATGACTAGGTCTATGATGGCTCATGCTGATCTTTTTATTCATTTTTGGAGAGAAGCTTTGTCTACCGTGTAGACGTCCCCGAACGCCCCGGGAGGGTGAGTCCCGTTCTGTTCATTTTGGGGTCACTACAGCTCGGACTCTCAAATCGTTTACAGTTCTTAATCTTGAACCAAAGAGTCCAAATCCGGCAAATCGTTTTGAGAAATAGATTTTTGAAAAGAAGTGCCAAACATGGACTGCTTTGCCAGATACAGAGTCGCCACCTAAATATTTTTTATGGGGGAATTTCGGAAACCCTGACTCGGTGCCGAAGGCCACATGTCCGTCATCACCGGAGTTGTCTCGGCTCGGGAGCTAGGGTACGATTGGGGAAGGTCAGCTATGAGCACCCCCTCTCGCCCGATCCGAAGATCGGCCTCTACTAACCGTGATATCCATTTTTGAAAACGTTATGTGTTCTTATTCCAGTTATTAGCCTAGAATTACTATGCTATGCGCACAGCAAACAAGTATAGACTAGATTGTCTAATTTGGAAATAAGCATTGCATATCCGTTTGTCTTGAAAAACACTTTGGAATTTGCTACTCGCAAGTAGGCTAAAATACGGATTTCAACGAGCTATTCCAACTCAAGCAATCCAACCTTCATCCACAGGCATTCAAACAGTTTATAACACATAAACATCTAGCCACATGGTAAGCATGCTGTCATGATGGCATTCACACACATGTGATATGCTAAAGCATAAATACTTACATCGTACTCCGTGCTAAAAAAAAGAAAAGGAACATGTTAGCAATCAATGCATGATCCAAGTCCATGTTAAGTGCCTAATGCATCGCATACAAAATGTTACTAGAATGGGCTCGGCTAATCCAAAGATGGCATGTGAAATGTAGTCAGTCGATGCATGTATTCAATTCGGAATTTGAAGTACAAATGCAGTTAGCATGATGTACCGAGCCCGGTGCATGCAGGACAAATGAATGAATTCACGCATGCATTGCATGAGGTATGCTAATTTAAACGTGCCCTAATACTAACCATCAAAGCTGGTAAATAAAAGGGAAGAAAGAAGTGGGGATTGGAAGACATACACACCACTCACACACACTTATTACAGATTTGCCTTCGCCCGGAGGGACCAAATAAATAATACAAATTAATTAACTACGCAAGCTAATTAAATATTACAAATTGCCTAATCAGTTAACAAACTAATTTAAACTAGGAAAAGCAGTAAACCGCCTCGGGAGGAGAGCCAGATGCAGCGCATGCTCGGGTCCTGCTCGGAAGTGCACGACCATGCATAGTCTACCTCTGTTTTCCCTACTCTGCCTCTCTGAAGACTGCAAAAGTCTCAAGGATGTTTCTCTGGATACTGGGAATCACCACCGGCTGAGTAGAATTACCACCGGCAGTGAATTGTGGTCACCGGCACAAAATGAATCCATCGGCTGGTGATTTACTGCTGGTCGGCAATGTATACTGCCGGTCGGCAAAGAATGCCTGCAGAATCTGCAACTCACAGCAGCAGAGGACAAAACTTGCATGGCAATACAATTCAAGCAATGTATGCACCAATCATGTCCCCTATCATGTTTGTGACTCAAAAGGGCATGTGTCTCGATTCTCGGACCGCCAATCACGCATTTCCATGCATGGTGGCCCAAAGAATCAAGTGTGCAACTTCCATGTCAAATGAAATGCAAACCAAACAAACGAACCAAGGCCCAATTCCTATCACCAAGTCAAGGAACAAGGCATGCATGCAAGATGAAATGCAACCTAGGCATGCAAGCTAAGGATGCAACATGGCATGGCAAGACACTTGTGCAAGCATACAAGCAAACATGAGGCAATGCAAACTGATGAAAAGGTGGGCTTAGACATGATTTAGGCAACTCTAAATAGGCCTAAAATAGTGGCCAAAAACCAAGGAATTGGGATCAAACATACATACACTCATGCAAGTAAGTTGGACCAACACTTAGGCATTAAATAAGAAACTCTAAGGCACACTCAAAAAGGGATATCATGGACAATTAGCATACAACATAAGCTCTGAAAATCATGTTAAAACATGGTGCCAAACCAAGCAACAAGGCAAGCTAAACACGCAACAATGGTCCAAGCATTCAAGGCTCACCAAAGAGGCAATGGACTACACTTAGTACAACCACACATGACAGGACTTAGGCAACCAAAAACAGAGTCTTAACACATGAAACTAAGCCCAAAAGACCAACTAGATAGCATCTAGATGGTTTGAATTTAAAGGCATGCATAAATACTAAAACATGGAGCATGCAAGGCAAGCTTCCAAAGCTTCAAAGAGGCATCCAAGGCAAACATATGAGCATGTCAAAGGGACTGAAATAACATGTAGGGTGGTTCCAAACCACCGAAATGATGCAAGCAACACATACTACACATTCACATACCTGAAGCATACAAGCTCAAATACAAAGGAGCTATACTACGCATGCCAAGATCAACCCAAACAACTACGGACAGACCTAAAACATGGCAAAATGAGCACAAAACCTTCACAAGGCTAAACCTAAAACATGCTAGAGCAAATGCTAACAACCTAAGGCATATTAAGGCAATAACAAGGCATTACATGGTAGGTATGCTAAGTATGCATGGTGTACCAAAACCAACACACAACAAGGTTATATCATGGCATAATGAGCATGGAAAACAGCCAAGACATGATCAATACACACTATAACATGATGCTCCCTCAAGAGGCCAAAAAGGGTCCCTTTCAAGGACAACAAGGGGAGGGGGTGGCCCTCCCCTTTTGGAGACTTCAAGGCACCATCTCCGCCACTGAAATCCCTCGAGATTTCAGTGGTGAAGAGGCCCAAACACCAAAGCCTCGAAACTTGCACAAAAATAGCACAAAAAGGAGCCTTACAAGGCTTAGGAGGGGTCAAACAAACCCAAACCACAAAACACTCTTAATAAAAAATCAAAAGGGCTAAAAAATAGAACTTTTTTGTATTATACAATAAGCACGAAAACAGCTCTAAGATAGGTATAAAAGCAATGCAAAAATGGGGAATAAAAGGGAAGTTTCTCACCCTTGTAGATCACCTTCACCAATGATGCTCCAACAGCCCTCCTTGGCTTGAATCCAGCTCCAAAACACCAAAACCAGCCTCTTAGAACCTCAGTAGCTAAGAGAAGGTGAAACACTATGTGTTTGTGTGCAATAGTAAGACACAAACACAATTAAACACACACAAAGGTAAAAAGAGAGAGGTATAGAGATAGAATGTGTATGGATTCTAACCCTAGAACTCAAAACCCTAATATGGCTGTCTAAACTCTCTAAAATGTCTAACCCTAAGCAAGGGAGAGAAGGGCTCCTCTTATAGAGCTTCTTGTCTTGTAAAGCTTACAAGACAAGCTTCTAAAGAGGGAGATCCCTCCATACACGTGTATGGAGGGGAGCCAAATGCAAGACAGCTGTGATAAAATATCTGCAAAAGCAGATGCACAGTAGTCGGCCGGCCAAAGATGCCATTTTGGCAAAAGGGGGTGCCGACCGGCAACAAAGAATGCCGACCGGCAATATATATTGTCGATGGTAGCAAAACACCAGCCGGTGGCCTCTGGCCATGGCCGGTGATGTGTGGGGATGCCTCACAAGGCATTCCCTGCCTTTCCAAGGCAAAACACAAGTGTTTGGTGCAAAACCAGACACTAAACAGTCGAGTTTGGAGATCCTGAGGCAAGGCGCGCGAGCCGAAACCTCCGGGAACTCCAAACGAACACAAACATGGATGATCACCGGGTGTTCAGACGGTGACGTCTAAGTCTTGAGGACGGTCAAAAATGGGGTGTCTACATACCACTGCATACATTTTAAATTGAGTCGAAACAAAATCCAAACCTCTAACTCTTTACGAATTTTGGCGTGGTACTAAACCTAATATTCACAATCTCAAAGTTTGGGGATGTAAAGCACATGTACTTATTCCCAAACCTTTAAGGGATAAATTGGGAAGCAAAACTTGAGAATGCAAGTTTATTGGTTATGTTGAAAATGGGAGTGGTTATCATTTTTATCATCCAGAACGTGGATTAATAGAAAGTAGAGATGCTATTTTTCTAGAATCCACTGATCTTGTTACTCCGCTTGAACAAATTGAATTGCTCTCCGAAGTATCTCCGGATTCTTCTATTCCTTCTTTGTCCCACGATCCACATATTCTCCCAGAACCATCTAAAAGTGGGAGGAAACACAACTTACATAACGATGTTTTACCTGCTTTGAATCCTGAGATAAGTAGGAGCAAGAGAGCAAGACGTCCATCTACGTATTTGAAAGATCATTATGTTTTTCAAGTTGAAGAACTTAATAACTTAGTAGATGATCCTACTAGTTATAATGAAGCAATGAGTAGCAATGTGCTACACAATGGCTTGAGGCAATGAATGAAGAACTTGACTCGATCAAGAAAAATGATGTTTGGGAATTAACTGATCTCCCAAATGGAAGAAAAGCCATTGGTTGCAAATGGGTTCTTAGAAAGAAATTCAAAGTAGATGGAAGTTTGGAGAAATACAAGGCCATATTAGTAGCCAAGGGTTTCACTCAACAATTTGGAATAGACTTCGTAGATACATATTCTCCTGTTGCAAAATTTGCCTCAATAAGGATTCTAATAGCGGTAGTAGCCAGGATGGATTTGGAATTGCATCAATTAGATGTTAAAACAGCTTTTCTCAATGGAGAATTAAAAGAGAAAATTTATATGATGCAGCCTGATGGTTTCCAGAACCAAGGCAATGATGATAAAGTCTACAAGTTGAAGAAATTCTCTATATGGACTTAAACAATCTTCAAGACAATGGTGCTTGAAATTCCACCAAGCCATTTTAGAAATGGGCTATGTTGTGAGTCCATTAGATCACTGTGTTTATATCTGGAAAAATGATGATAAGTTAGCAATATTGTCTTTATACGTGGATGACATATTGTTAGCAGGAAATTATCCAAATATGATTATAAAAACAAAAAACTTTCTTGGGATCTAGATTTAAAATGAAAGACATGGATCTTGCAACCTATGTTCTAAGAATTAGAATTTCAAGAGATAGAAATTCAAAATTATTATATCTAGATCAAGAGAAATATCTAGACAAAGTACTCAAAAGATTTAGTATGGATAACTGTAATTCTTTAAGCACGCCTATTTGCAAGGGACATAGTCTTAGTAAAAGTATGAGTCCTCAAACTAAGTTTGACATTGAGGAAATGAGAAATGTCCCGTATGCTCAGGCAGTAGGCAGCCTAATGTATGCTATGATAAGCACAAGACTTGACATCCGTCATGCAGTTGGATTGATAAGTAGGTTTCAATCCAATCCAAGTAAGGAACATTGGCAAGCAGTCAAAAGAATATTAAGATATTTAAAAGGCACTAAAAATTTGAAGTTATGTTTTGGTTTGTGTGATTTAGACATAAAAGGATACACTGACGCAGATTTTGCAGGAGATGTAGACGATAGAAAATCTACTAGTGGTCATGTGTTCTTGTTTGGTAGAACAACAATTTCTTGGTTAAGTAAGAAATAGAGTTATGTTGCAAAATACACTATGGAAGCTAAATACATACCTTGCAGCACAGCCGTGAGTAATGCGGTCTCGATAAAACAATTTGTTGACTGTTTTCAATTAGGTATACCTGCTAGACTGATCAATATGTTTTATGACAATTAGTCCGCCATCTCATTAATAAAAAGTGGAGCAAATAGCTCTAAGGAAAAACATATTGATGTAAGTTACCACTATATTCAGGACATAGTGGAGAGAGGTGAAATTAAAGTCAATTATATACCCTCAGAAGAGATAGTGGCTAACCCTATGACCAAAGGGTTGTCTCTGGAAAAATTCAGAGAATATGTAGCTAATATGGGATTACAAAATGTCTAGCTAGGTGGTTTAGCTACTTACATAAGAGCATAGTCGAATGACTCTGAGGATGCCTAGATAACTGATGTTTTGCGACTTTATCTTGCATGGAAACATGTGTTTGGTCAGGTAATAAGATAGAGGAACTGACAAGGTACGGGCATCATAGTTAGTATAAGATGTAAAGGCCATGATATGCAACATGCTGACTAGATGATGTTGTTTGCTTTATCAGCAAAAAGTCGTTGATAAGGTGTGTTAAGGAAAACCTTTAGGAATAGGCCTTAGAGGAAGTACTTGACAATAATTTCAACACAGGTCAACACATGAGGAATATGTGTAGCTGAAGTCATCAATGGTGATTGGGTATGGACTATGAACCCAACACTGAAAATTGATGCCATTCATTTGAAATAAAGTGAATTGAAGTCATCTGGAGTGTGTTGTCAGTGGGAGAACACATTCGTACGGGTGCGGTCAAATTGGTGGCAAAAACGTGCGCACGTTTGGCCAAGTCACAATCAGACGTCGATCTATGAGGTAATTTCATAAATGAAAGTTGGCATGAGGCAAAATTTTGGTACCAAAGTAAACATGCTCAACTTAGGATTTTTTTTTTGACCTCATTATAATGTGATCAAGTGGGAAATGTTAGATTAAGTGTGACCACATCATAATATGGTGTACCTCTCCATACTTGATTATTTCCAATGGGCATGCGTATATCTTCCCGTAAGATAACGTAATGATCTGGTAAGTTAAATTTGAACTCAATGGGTGCATTATTTCCAAAGGTTGTGACCTTTAGCAAATGGTTGCCATGGTGGTTATAAATACTTTGGCAGGATGTTTTCATTTGTTATATATATTCTAAACCATTGGACAATCAGAAAATCAAGACCCAACTTTGTTTCCGGATTATTTTATCTTTCGTGATTAATACCCTCACGGGATCACCGATCACATAGGCCATTGATTGTACATCTTTCAAGTTTCTCTTTACTCGTCTTATTTGATCTATTTCAAATTATTATTATTATTTTTTAACAGGAACGGTAATAAGAATGAAAAGCGTGGAGTACATGCCATTCTTCCTCTCATTTTCCTTGTTTCTCAAGTGTTTGGTTTACTTTCAGCATGCTAGTCAAAGATAACTATGTTCTAGTAAGTTCCTATGCTGTTTATGTTTGCTTTCATGTGCAAATACTTTCATATTCACGAACTTGACTAGAGTGAACACAACAAACCAAGTAATTTCAATCAAATCAATGAATTGTCTTTTAGTTATTTCAGGTGCCAAATGCGGTTGGAATTGTATTGGGCTCGGCTCAGTTGATTGTCTACATGATCTATAAGAACAAATCATCATGGTCAGTACTTAATTCAATGTCGGTGATTGAAGATAAAGGTTCAGATAAAATTATTTGTCTATTTTTTTACACGTTTTTTCAAAAAAAAAAAAGGTAAAAAATTAGTTTTTAACCTACTTTAAAAAATAGGCCGAAGAGGGCATCAACATGCAAGATTTTGATAATGATGATGAAACAAAAAATCATGGGCTCATCAAGGAAGGAAATCTTCAGAGCCCATCCATACCTAGACAATACAGCTTAAAAAGAGTGATGAAGACACTTTCATTGAGTTCACTATTTACAAAGCCTAGTTTGGCCCGTGAAGATAGACACTGAAAATGGAGTTTCAAAGGATCATCCTTAATTTTCACTAGGAATTTTAGAGAAACAAGGGCCTGAAATACTCAATTATCCAAAAAGAAAGAAGAAAGAAAAAAAAAAGAATAGTGATGCCTTCAGTAAACTCAAAAAGAATATGCTCTCTAATTATTAATTAATAACGCAGAGCAAAAAACATTAGTAATTCGAGGTTAAAAAAATTCAAATATTTGTGACCTTTATTTTTTCTTGGGAAGCAAGTCATATTATGTGGGTATTTGCGAAGTTACTATTTTAGTAGACTATTTTAGTTTTTGGTTATTTTAGTAAGCTAAAATTTGTGTGTTTGGGAAGATGATTTGATTTTTTTATAGTTAGATGTGATGTTGTGAGAGAAAAAGTAAAATGATTATGGATTTGATGTGACATTTTCTATTATTAACTATTTTAACCTATTTTGTCTTTTTGTAAATTTTAGCTTAAATTGGACTAAAATCCCACTTCCTATGTTCTATAAGTACAATCCATATGATGGTGGCCCAAACGTTTGTATTGTCCCAGAATATGTATTCTCTGTCATCAAATCTATAATTATTATCTCAAGACATGATTTAATTAATGTGTATTATTAAATTTTAGGAACAGAAGGTCCCATACTTACTCCTAAATTATTGAATTTACCTTTTTTATTTTTTTTAACTTATTGAATTTACCTTTTTTTAAAAAAAATTATTTTATCATTTTTTATTTTTAACTTAACTAAGTTCAAATTGCTCCCAAATCAATGAGAAATTTAAAAACTATTATCAAATTTCTCAATAGGGAACCTAATGAGACACTAGAGAATTGAGTTTTTTACAAAACCAGGTGAAGTCTTGTGTTCAAAACATGACACAAACTTTACAATGGTCCTGGACATCATTGCCTGTGTGTGGGTGATTTTCTGACCACACTGCCAAACAGGTACCCAGCTAGAGAGCACCGGTAGAATAGATTAAGCCCGAACGACCTGCAACAGAAAGAAGAGTTTCCGACGGTGGCTCGTCCACCCGGGGGCACTCCGACGATCAAGTCAGTACTCAATATCTCTCAAAGATAACCAATAGTGCTTAACTCACTAGACAGAATATCAAAAGCATACCTTAGACCCATGGAGGTGCCTCCCTTTTATAGCCAACACAATCCTAGTCTCAATAGAAGCCTAGCTTTAATGGACTTAGGATTACTGCTAATCTTGGACTCCTAGTAGAATTAGGATAAACTCTCTAAGAGTCTCATCTTTACCCAAACTGAAGTCTTCCCCCATTCTATGACTCTTGTCCCACAACTACCCCCTAGGTTCTATTACCTCGGCATCCTGTGGTGATGGAACCTATACATGTACTCTTCCAACCAAGTTCATGGCTTGTCGGCGCCAAGAATTTAGGACTCATATGTCCACTCATTTAAGAATCAAGAATCATCATGTTCTTTCTCATCCAGGTTCAACATCTCAACAGAGATCACACTATCATCAGAGATCATTATCAGATTTGGAACATACCAATCACGCCCCCATTGTGTCGCATCAGTTCTGCCCCTCGCCGTCTGACGTCGGCACAAGCACATCAGGATTTCTAATTCCAACGAAACCATTTCATTTCTATCTGTGTCCCTAGACTCTTTTTCTTTTTATTCTCCCAAATCTGCCATGTTTCAAGCTCTCAAGCTCTGCAACCACTTCCATTCTTTTCCTCCGGTGAAGCTTTTGCTGATCCTTTCCGATTACTGCCGTCATCTAACTCCGGCATACTGAACACCGGCTTCATTTTCTTCGGTGAGTTATTCCTTGTTTCCCCTCTTTAGTTTCATACCTTGTTTTCTCTGCTTGTTTGCCATGTTTGAACATATCCGTCTGCTCCTGTCCTGAAGGATTCTCCTCTCAAGAATGCTAGCAACCTCGTCATGTCATTCCCTCTATCTCCAAGCCAGTCTGAAGATGAAGCTGAGTCTGAGGATCAGACTGAGGCCGAGAAGAAATAAAGAAGCTGATGAGGCCAAGTCTTCAACTCTGAATGGGCAAGTCTTCAACTTGACTCAGGATGAAGGGGATGAGGTCTCAAAGACGCTATCTCTGAGAAGACCACATCTGACGCGTCCATCGCCAAGAAGAGCATTGACTAGACTCTACAAGAGACCGACGCTGAGCTCGAGGCCTAGAAGGTTGCCGGGAAGTCTTCTCAGCTGTCTTCTGGGGGTGAGACATAGTCCGTTGCCAACGCCGACTTGTTTCGTTTATGATTTTTTTTCTTTGTACTTAGTACTCTTTTCTTACTTTTGAAACAATGCAAGCTTTAATTTGGCCGACGTGCCACTTTTGTAATCTGTACAATCTTTCTTCAATGTTTAGGCCAAAGTGCCTTCTTTCCTTTTCTGAATGCATTCTATACTTTAAATAATTTGCATGTCTTCAAGGTACACCTTCACTGTGTAATCTCTTCGAGGTAAAATACCTCGGACACAACTTCTAGTTTTGTTTATCTCGGCCTTGGCTTAACACTTGAAAACATTGTAACAAATGTTTTCTCAAGTGTTTGCTCAAAACTCGCCACTTTTTTACTTCTTAAGACTTCTGTCTTCCATTATCTTCCAAGTCTTGGCCACATGGTAATCGTGCATAGATACTTCTTTCACTCTTAATCCTGGCTTAATCTTAACTTGTAAATTTTCTCAAAATTTCAACAAGTGTTTAAACCAGTCTTCTTATAACATGACCTCGGCTTTAACTTCAACTTGAAATTTTTTTTCAAAATTTCAACAAGTGTTGAACGCGATCTCGGTTTGACTTCAACTTGTAAACTTTTCTCAAGTTTCAACAAGTGTTAAACATAATCTCGGTTTAACTTTAACTTGCAAACTTTTTTCAAGTTTCAACAAGTGTTAAACATCATCTCGGTTTAACTTCAACTTGTAAACTTTTCTCAAGTTTCAACAAGTGTTGAACATCATCTCGGTTTAACTTCAACTTGTAAACTTTTTTCAAGTTTCAACAAGTGTTAAACATCATCTCGGTTTAACTTTAACTTGTAAACTTTTTTCAAGTTTCAACAAGTGTTAAACATCATCTCGGTTTAACTTCAACTTGTAAAATTTTGTCAAGTTTCAACAAGTGTTAAACATCATCTCGGTTTAACTTCAACTTGTAAACTTTTCTCAAGTTTCAACAAGTATTAAACATAATCTCGGCTTGTGAAATTCCATCTCTCAAGCATCATTCTTCAGTCCTTTACCCCTAATATGAACTTAAGTTTCACTTGGGTTCTCATTAGGAATGTGGCTTTGACCTTGATATTGCTCTATAGGCAGGGGAACTGCCCCCTGCATGGCTTTCACATACTCCTTTGTGGAAAAAATTCTTTAACTTAGGCCAAGCTCTTCTCTTCTTAGACTTAATCATCTAAGCCGAGATCTTGTCTTCTAGGATCTGGGATTCCAGATCTGGAATCTGGGATCTGCTCACTTGGGCTAAGCTCTTGTCATCTCGTGTCCAGTATTATCTCGGCTTTGCTTCAGCGAACCATTTCTCTTCTCTTGTTTGGACGCCTTTGTCCCTAGCGTGTCTTCCTCGGCTCTGGCATACTTTTTTATTCTGGCCATCAGCCCCCCCATGCTTTTTGGCAATGTCTTTGCCAGTGATTTTCGAAGCAGACAGTCATCGTTCAAGCCATTTTTAAATGACATGACCGCTACCTCTTGGTTGCATCCTGGTATTCGGTTGAATACCTCATAATACCTTTTGGCATAGGCCCTACGGCTTTCATTCTCACCAATCTTTAGGGCCATTAGGGCATCCACCCTCAATGGCTGTAGTTTGTTTGTCACGAACCTAGCCACAAACATCTCGGCCAGGCCTTCCAAGGTTTTCACAGTTCCTTTCGGTAACTTGTGAAACCACTCCGATGTAATTTTCCCGAATGATGAAGGGAACACTTTACAGAGCAATGGCTCGTTCCCAGAGTATAATGCCATCGCGTTCAGGTATAATCCGACGTGAAAGTTGGGGTTTGACTTCCCATTGTATATCTGGAACCTCGGCATACTGAATCTTTTTGGGATCTCAACTTTGTCTAATTATTCCGAGAACGGCATTCTCGGCTTGACCGGGGAGGTTACCTCGGCATCTTGTCGTCCCTCAGCAGGCATCTATCTTTCCATACCTGGAGGTTGTACTCGTTATATTACCCGCTCCGGTCCGATTTCTTCGGTACGCCGCACTCTTGGCCGACGTTCTTTCCTCTATGATTCTTATCACGAGTCTCTTCGTTGCAGTTATTTTCTTCGACGTCAAGGTCAATATGTTTCCCACTCTCAGTAGGGGTGTCGTCCCCAACCTTTTTTTTCTGTCTGTCGTTGGCCATCTATTCTCCTTTCTTTCCCATAGACGGCGCCAAATTGTGTGGGTGATTTTCTGACCACACTGCCAAACAGGTACCCAGCTGGAGAGCACTGGCAGAATAGATTAAGCCCGAACGACCTGTAACAGAAAAAAGAGTTTCCGGCGGTGGCTCGTCCACCCGGGGGCACTCTGACGATCAAGTCAGTACTCAATATCTCTCAAAGATAACCAATAGTGCTTAACTCACTAGACAGAATATCAAAAACATACCTTAGACCCATGGGGGTGCCTCCCTTTTATAGCCAACACAATCCTAGTCCCAATAGAAGCATAGCTCTAATGGACTTAGGATTACTGCTAATCTTGGACTCCCAGTAGAATTAGGATAAACTCTCTAAGAGTCTCATCTTTACCCAAACTGAAGTCTTCTCCCATTCTATGACTCTTGTCCCTTATCCGCTTATCTCGGATTCCGGTATTCTCGTAAATAACCTCGGCCTAGCCGAGATTACCTCGGCGTCATGACCAGAACACGTGGCACCTCGGCTGGCACCTCGGTGACACCTCGGCCACGTGTTGTCTTTCAAAAATTATGTCCCCACAGCCTGTAATAACAATACAAGGGGCAAAAAAAAGTCTCCAAATGAATCTCAACAGAAGTGCATGAATATTTACAGACCATTCTGTATTAGAACCACATATAATAAATCTAAGCTGAGAAACCCCATGCCTAGTTAATAATCAGCACGTTCCAACACCTTCCTTGCTCGACCATGCCTTCTTTGAACACAATTTCTATATGCATTTTTCAAAATAGTAACACCAAACAAATTGTGTTTATTGAAAAAAGAAAATAGAAAACAGATTATAGCATGTGTTATCACAGCATCCCATTCAACCACAAAATAAATTAGCATCTTTAAACCAATTTTAACTGTGCAAATTCAAAAACTCTAGCATGTGTAATACGGAGGCTGTAAAAATGAATATGATGAAATGCTAAGAAAGTAAAAGCATCAACAGTAATACTAACCTGTCATGTCTCATTTTACACGCACAAGTGATCACCATTCTAGAGGGGGTAACGAAATGTTATTAATTAAACCAACACATTAAAAATGCCACATTTATATTAATTTTAGGCAAAAATATAAATAAAAACACATAAACATAAAACAAAAAAGACAGATAAACAAACTTGCAGCTTGTGCTCAAACTCATGCACCAAATGCTACATAAATTAATCGAACTTACTGCAATAGTCAAGTTAAAGTAGTAAAAATAGAATTGTAGTAGGAAAATTTATTTGGTGATTCTTATTTAGAGTATCCCTTATATTCATCTTGACTTTTTATTCCTAAGTCAAGATATAAGTAATTATTAAAAACAAAGCTTACCCTTAATTCCCTGCGTACAACACATGTTGTAGATATCACTCTCATCATAGGAATGAATAAGGATTTTAATCCCTTAGTAATGATTTTTGATGAGCCACACATAATTTAGATGTCCCTTTGAACTTAATTCTTAGGATCTTCAGTCATCTAAGTAGAGTTACCATTACGATAACTCTTATGGAATAGGCCTTAATCCCATTCCCTTCGATGAACTATACACTTTCTCTTTTGCTAAACCTTTTGTTAACGGATCCGCAATATTCTCCTTAGACTTTATATAAGCTATTGAGATTATACCATTTGAGAGCAATTGTCTTACGGTATTATGTCGATGACGAATGCGTCGTGACTTGCCGTTATACATATGACTTTGTGTCCTTCCTATTGCAAATTGACTATCACAATGAATACAAGTAGCTGGTGAAAAATCTAGAAATCCCCTAGATATTGATTTGGGATTATGTATCAATTTTAACGAGTAAAAAACAATCCAATCAAACAATCAAAGACAAATTAACACAACGATTTAACGTGGAAAAATCATAATTGGAGCACCTCCAATTGTGATAAAAAATCACAGGCAAAAGCCACAAAACAATCCATTGAGAAGACATAAAGGAATTGCACAAGTGTACTCTCAATTACCTAGCGAATCCACGTCCGAATTAAACGGACCCCTATATGCCTTTTCCAGCCCCGCCTTCACCTCGGAATTGTCTTGCCCAACATTGAATTCACAACGCCAATGTCCAATCACGGTGATGAGCCACTCTGGAATCCACCAAAGCTTCAGGCCCGAATTTCATGGTATCCACCGAAGAACAACACTCTCTTTTGTATTGAACAAAACAAACAATCCTTTGATGTATACTTTTCAAACCAGATTTAAACTCAAACAAACATCAAAGAAACTAGCAAATAAGCTCCAGATATAAACCCTAATATTCAAGAAGAAGATCTGGAAGCCATAACCCTAAAAACAGATGAAATCACATATTTATAGAAAACTGATCCGCAATCTCCGATCGAGTACAAGAATGGCCGCTCGAGCAGACCTCGCTCGAGCGCTGGAAAGTTCGCTCGAGTGTAAAATCCCAATTTCTAGTACTTTTGCAGACATGTCAAACTTCTGGAACTAAACGTTCTGGAACCAAACATTCTTTGCTCGAGCAGACATGCAACTTCGAATGTATTTTTGCATTTTGTTTCAGGGGCGTTGCCCCTTCGACCCCCGCAAGCTGACCGGGATAAGATCACAAACTCCTCAACATAGGCACAATTCGAGTTGAATTCGCATCTAAGACTTATAACCTCACTGAAATAAAAAGATCAAATAAAATTACAACTGAAAGGAGTTTTGTCAAATGGGATTACCAAGAATAAAAACCTAGCAGCTGGCGCATGTTTTAGCTATATTGGAATGTCTTCTAAGAAGTGGCAAAGCCATTCTGTTTCTTCTTCTACTTTGTCTAAAGCAATGAACTCAGATTCCATTGTGGATCGTGCGATGCATGTTTGTTTCATGGATTTCCAAGAAACAATTGCACCCTTTAGAGTAAAGACATACCCACTAGTAGATTTTGAATCTTTAGTATCTGATATCCAATTTGCATCACAATAGCCTTCGAGGATTGCTGGATATCGAGTAAAGTTTAAGCCATGATCACGGGTAAATCTTAGATATCTAAGAACCCCGAATGATCGCTTTCCAATGCTTTTCTCCAGGGTTACTAGTGTACTTACTCAATTTACTGACAACATAAGCTAGATCAGGACTTGTGCAATTCATCAGGTACATTAGGCTTCTAATGAGTTCAGAATATTTTAACTGAGACACCGCATCACCTTATTTTTTCGATAAATAAAGACTGATATCTACGGGTGTTCTTGCTACATTCACATCATCCTTGATATATTTACCAAGAATTTTCTCAATATAATGTGATTGAGACAAAGCATATCTGTTAGATGTTCTAGTAATTTTCATTCCTAGAATAACATCTCCTACTCCCATATCTTTCGTATCAAATCTTTTGTTTAGAATTTTCCTGGTTGATTTGATCATCTTATGAATATTACCAATTATGAGCATGTCATCAACATAAAGACAAACTATGACATATCCTTTGTCTGTGTTTTTAACATGGACACATTTGTTACATTCGTTTATCTTGAATCCATTAGTTAGTATCGTATAACCAAATTTCTCATGTCATTCCTCAGGAACTTGTTTTAATCTGTAGAGAGATTTTATAAGCCGACACACTTTCTTTTCTTTTCCTAGCACTACAACCTTTTCGGGTTGCTCCGTATAGATCACTTCATTTAGATTACCATTTAAGAAAGCTATCTTAACATCCGTTTGATGTATCTCCAAATTATGCAATGCTGCTATAGCAATAAGCATGTGGATGGATGTTATTCTTGTCACAGGGAAATATGTATCAAAATAGTCCAGACTTTCCTTTTGTCTGTAACCTTTTACCACAAGTCTTGCTTTATACTTGTCTATTGAACTATTTATTTTCATTTTTCTCTTGAATATCCATTTATTCCCAAGAAGTTTAGAGTCAGGTGGAAGATCCACAAATTCCCAGGTATGATTTTGCATAATGGATTCAATTTCATTATTAACAGCCTCTTTTCAAAAAGGTGCTTCAGGACCTGACATTGCTTCTTTAAAGTTTTGAGGCTCATTTTCTAACAAGTATGTCAAAAAATCTAGACCAAAGGATTTTGATGTTCTCGCTCTTTTAGTCCGTCTTGGCTCATCATTTGTTATTTCTTGTTCGTCATGACTAATACTAGTTTTTTGTTCTTGATTGTCAATAGTATTCTGACCTTGTGTAGAATCATAAGTTCTTTTCTATGAACTTAATTCATGTCCTTTCTTATGAGGAAAAGCATGTTCAAAGAATACGGCATTCCTAGACTCTATAATAGTATTTATATGTATATCAGGTATTTTTGACTTATGAGTCAAAAATCGATATGCGCTACTATTATGTGCATAACCAATAAACACACAATCAACTGTTTTTGGTCATATTTTAGTATTTTTAGAAACAGGAACTTCTACCTTTACTAGACACCCTCACACTTTTAAGTATTTGTAGGAAGGTGGTCGACCTTTCCACAATTCATAAGGGGTACTGTTAGTTTTCTTGTGAGGTATCCTATTGAGGACATAATTAGTAGACCAAATTGCTTTCCCCCACAAGTTCTGCGATATGCCTGAACTTAGTAACATGACATTCATCATTTCTTTAAGAATTCTATTCTTCCTTTCAACAATTTCATTTTGCTGTGGAAAATAATGTGTTGTAATTTGGTGAATGATGCCATGTTGTGCACAAAATTCATTTAAAGGTGCATCATATTCACCACCTCTACCACTTCTAACCATTTTAATGGTTTTACCAATTTGAGTTTCAACTTCAGTTTTATAGAGTTTAAACATTTACAAGGTTTCATTTTTACTTCTAAGTAAATATATATAACAATATCTTGTGCAATCATCGATAAATGTTGTGAAATACTTTTTGTCTCCTCTAGTTTGAACAAATTTAACATCACACACATCAGTATGAATTAATTCTAGAGGTTTAGTTTTTCTTTCAACCGATTTAAATGGAGCCTTAGTTAGTTTTGTTACTACACATATTTCACATTTGTGATTAGGACCAATTTCAAACTTTGGTATACAATCCAAACCAATTAAACTACGTGAATCATCAAAATTTACATGTCCTAATCTACCATGCCATAAATTTGACTCAAGAATATAAGTAAAAAATGTGTTATTCTTATTAATAACAGATTTTGGTATAACAATCATTACATTTAACTTCAAGAGACCATCGTTCATGTATCCTTTACTCACATACATACCACTCTTTGTTAATTCAAACTTATGAGACTTAAATACAAGTCTAAAACTATTTTCACTTAACAAAGAACCAGAAATTAAATTCTTTCAGATGTCTGGTACATATAGCACATTGTTGAGGGTAAGTTCCTTCCCCGATGTCATCTTAAAGATAACTTTCCCTTGTCTAGCCACAATAGAAGTAGATGAATTTCCTATGAATAATTGTTCACCATTTGCAGCCTCGCTATAAGAAGTGCACATCTTTTTATCCGCGCAAATATGTCGAGTTGCTCCAGTGTTAACCCACCATTCTTTGGAATTTCTAACCAAATTAGCCTCGGACACCACATTAAAAAGATTGATTTCATTTACCCCGTCAAAGATGTAATCTAGTTATGTCACATTGGCTTGATTGGTAGTCTTTTTGTTTGTACTTCTGTGATCCTTCTTAGAGCGCCGACAATCAGAGGCACGATGTCCAGTCTTACCACAGTTATAGTATTTTCCTTTGAACTTTTTATTGCCATTGTTGTTGCATTGCTAAAGACCATTTCCAGCAAACTTCTTCTTCTTGTTATATGGTTTGGGCAGGCACTTGTTCCACTACATTAGCCTTGGACTCAATGAGATTTTTACCATTTCTCTTTTCAGCATTTCAGTTATCTTCTTCAATCCTTAATCGGACAATGAGTTCTTCCAATGTCATCTAAATGCATTTATGCTTAAGGTAGTTCTTGAAATCTTTCCAAGTATGCAGTAATTTTTCCACAATGGCAGCAACTTGGAAAGATTCGTTGAGAGACATACCTTCAGCATGAATATCATGCAAGATGAGTTGGAGACTTTGCACTTGGCTAATAACCATTTTAGAATCAATCATGACAAAGTCCAAAAATTTTCCAACAATGAATTTCTTCGTGCCAGCATACTCTGTTTTCTCTAAAGAATCCCACAATTTTGTTGTTGTTTTAAGAGGGCTGTAAACATTATATAGCATATTGTCTAGGTCATTGAGGATGTAATTCTTGCAAAGAAAATCAGAATGCTTCCAAGCATCCACCGCAACAAAAGCTTGCCGATCACTTTTATCCTCTTTAGGTATTGGAGCATCTTCATGGAGAAATCGAGTAAGATTAAGAGTTGTCAAATAGAACAGCATTTTCTGCTGTTATCTTTTAAATTCTATGCCATTAAATCTTTCCAGTTTCTCTCCCTAATACACAGGAATTTGAACAGGGTTCTGGGTAACGGTAGGTGTTAGTGTAACAACCGAATTAGAGGTACCGGTTTCAATAACCATCAAATCTGATTACAAAAATCAAAAAAAAAAAAAATAAAGGCAATAAATTTTCTAGTTACAAAAACCAGAAAAGAAAATTAGAATTTTGAATACAATGAAGACAATCTTCACT
This sequence comes from Camellia sinensis, assembly GCF_055761805.1. Classification (NCBI taxonomy): domain Eukaryota; kingdom Viridiplantae; phylum Streptophyta; class Magnoliopsida; order Ericales; family Theaceae; genus Camellia; species Camellia sinensis. The sequence continues at coordinate 19,605,686 of NC_138964.1, read as the reverse complement.
GTATTCGAAGAATAGATTAAGAAAGAAGAATGTTTGTTTGATTGCTTAAATCAAAACAGAATATAGAAAATAAAATATGGAAAACCATAATCTTTTTTTGTTACAGAAAACAAAAGAAAATCTAAAAAACCAACATAAAAAATGAAACAATAAACGAAAATTATAAACAAACTACTTGCAGTATTACTTTCTGGAAATTCAATCAAGTCTAGTGTTCAATACTGTCTCCTTAAGATAAATTCATCATCTCCCAAGATAAAATGATTAAGGACAATTAGTAGTAGCACTACAACCTCAATGTTCAGCGAACACACTTTATGTTTATACTCTTTTTCACAGAAAATAAATGTAGCAAATTGCAAGAAGTAGAAGGAATAACGAATTGATTGAAAACCAAATGGAGGACTTGTATGTTTATAGGAGAATTGGTGGCTATTCAAGATAGATTTGAACATGGAAAGAACCTATTTGGAACAGACTTGAACAGGCAAAGAACATGTTCGAATGGAAGGAAAAAAGCTGAAAAGGTGCAAATGATAAGAATTTAATTTTAGAAAAAATAAAATTCAAACTGAAATTCAATTTCCAAACTGTAAGAATTTAATTTAAAAAAAATAAAATTCAAATGTTTTCGGCCAAAAAAGATAAGCATTGGACTACACAAGCCCAATCCAACCTCGCACTTGCGCCTAGTCTGCCGGTGGTGGCGCGTGTGCTTGTGTTTGTTTTGGGTCCAATAGATTTGAACAGGCAAAAGAACCTGTTCGGGTTGGAGGAAAAAAGCTGAAAAGGTACAAACAGTAAGAATTTAATTTTAGAAAAAATAAAATTCAAACCGAAATTCAAATTCTAAATAGTAAGAATTTAATTTTAGAAAAAATAAAATTCAAATGTTTTTGGCCCAAAAAGATAAGCATGACAAGCCCAATCCAACCTTGCACCCACGCCCAACCAGACGGACAGACGGCGCGCGTGCGTGTGTTTGTTTTGGGTCCAATAGATCTAACCCACTTTACCTATAACCTCCACTTCTTCAAAACTTGATTGCCCCTTGGGCCCTACCCCAAGGTCCAATCTCAAGGTTTATAAACCTATACAATGTTAGACTAGCCAACCAATGTAGGACAAGCTTTCCTTCCTTCAATTTGGGAAACCCACCAAAATACCATTTTCATGAAGCTTACTTTGGCATCAATTTCCTATTCACGTGCTAATGGTTTTGAATAACCAAATATACTACGTGAATTACAACGTGTCATAAAACACGTTACTGCCAATACTCGCCATAACCGGTACTTGGGTCCTATTTATATTGTAGCACAAAGTTGACTAAAAATTCTAATTTTGTGCAGAATTTTCTTAACCATTTCTAACATAATTATCTATGCGTACTTTCGTTTTCACTACAGTAAGTTGGTTTATTTTGAAGTACTTTATATTTAACACGACTATGTCTTGCAGATAATTAATATATTCAAAATTAGTAAGTTCATTTCCCCGTGTAGATTTTCTTGATTTATTGTTGGTAATATATTTTTATTAGGAATACTATGATACTGTTATTCTTTCTGTAAGAGGGGCTAATTTGAGCCCACTAAATTATTTAGGCCCAATAGCCCAAGATTAGTGGGCCCGAATTTATCGCAAGTCCAATCATCGGTGGGCCCAGATTTATCGCCATCAAACGGATTGAATCGCTCTAAGCCTCGAAAGGGTTCGGATCCACGAACCTAGAGACTTACTCGGGCCCGGACTCGAAAGGGTATTAAACAAGCCTAGAGATCCGTGGCACTCGGACTCGAAAGGATTCGGATCCACAAATCTAGAGATCCGAAGCACTTGGCGCCGAACGGATTCAGACGCAATCTAGAAGTCGCTCCGTTAATGAGTCCCAGAACACTTGCGGGCTCGGAGCTTTCCGGGATCTACGCACCAGAACCATGGGCGTAATGGAGTTCGAACAAAGGACCCGATCCCGAGGACGGTGAGTGGAGATAAATTCACTCTTCGATTAAACTAGCCTATACCCGGGTCGAGGTGGCACGACCCTGGGGGGTCCATGAGACTCGGCAATACTTTGCGGCAGGACGTCCTCTGGGACTACCCCTGACCCTTTGGGATGATTGGGGATCATTGGTTAGGTGTGGCTAAGAAGAAGGGTTCGCCGAGGGATTGATCTCCTCTTCGGGGTTTTCTCATCCTCGGAGAAGTCACCTCCTCGGAGAGGTCACCTCCTCGGACAAGGTGGTTAGAGAGAATATCCCCCATGTGCCTTGCACATGGGCTCCATTCTACATCATGAGGTGCCTATAAATAGCACCCACCCATAGCTTTACAAGGGATGGATTTTGGAGATTTTTAACTCTTGGGAAAGAACTAATTTCCCTTCTCCATTATCAACCTTGAGAGTGAAAGTGGGAGATCCATGGGAGAGCCTTGCCATTATTCTATTCTCTAGCCATTTTGTCTTCTTCTTCACCCAATCTCTTATCTCCATCATCTCCTTTGTTGTTGTGTTCCTAAGTTGAGATTATTGAAGAATCTAAGCCTCTCATCATATTCTAGAGAATTCGAAGTTGTTCTTCAAGGATCTTCGAATTTTCCAACTCTTGTCTTGAACCCTCTCCTACATTTTTGGCGACTCTGCTGGGGAGGCGGATTGGTTAATGGTCTCAACGAGATCTGGAATCCACACAACTCCAACAAGGATGGCGGGAGAAGATGAAGTTCACCAACAAGGATCCTCTAATGGTGGTGATGACAGAACCATGGCTCCAGATCAACCACTTTTGCTTGAAGCCATTCAAGGACTTCAGAATACTCAGCAAGAGATTCTTACCACTCTTCAGAATCTCACTTACACCATGTTGGTGATGAGTTCTAACTTTGCACCGGCGCCAAACGGAAATCAAACTGGTGGTGGAGTTATTCCCGCCGGAGCGCAAAATCAAATCCAAGGAGAAGTAGGCCCCAATCAGCCTATGGCTCATGGCAACACGGCCACAGTAACACATGCTCAAACCACAGTAGGCGGCGGCAGTTTGCCCATACCCGGGCTCCATGGCGTGCCAAGCCAAGATCCAATGGTGACTAGGGGAGTTTCTGGTGTAATGAATGGTGCTCCGGCGACTGTTGGTGTCCAGGAAAGCATAAGGAGCATGATGGCGCAAAAGGGAGCTCTGCCCGTACCTAATCTTGTCACGCCACCAGTAAATGTTACCCAAGCACCAAGCGGGCCTCCTTTGGTGCCGACAACAAATCTGCAAGCACAACCCGGTATAGCGGCGCCGTGCGGTGGACTCTATGGGCCTCAATTGAATATCCCATCACCAACTGGCTTGTCTATAGGCGCTGATGGCCAGTATCGTCAAATGTCCTCACCAATGATGAATTCGCAGCACCAGAATGGCCAAGACGCCCCTAGCTCAGTCTTCGGGTACATAAGCCAAGTCCCGGGAATACCACCATCAAACTCTCTCCCTCAACAGTTTCTCACTCTCGCCGATGTGCAAGCCATGTTCGATCTCGAACGGGGCAAGAGGACCTTACCCTCTTTGCCTGATCCAGACGTCAAGCCGCCTTACCCCATTGAGATGCTGAGCTATCCATATCCTGAGGGGTATACAGTGCCGAAGTTCATCAAGTTCGACGGCAAACAAGGAAATGCCCGAGAACATGTTGTGCGATTCATCGAGACTCTAGGTATTCATGGTTCAAACCACGTCCTCCGACTGAGAGAATTCTCTAAGTCCCTCACCGACCGAGCATATAGTTGGTATGTTAATTTGGCCCCAAACTCTGTCCGAAGTTGGGAGGAAATGGTTAACAAATTCCACTCCAAGTTCTTTCAAGTGGCGGAGAAGGTGACCACACTTACATTGTGTAAAGAGAAGCAACAAGAAAGTGAAGACATCCTTGACTACGTCAAAAGGTTTCAGGACAAGGCCGTGGATTGTCATGAAGAAGTTGAGGAGAGTTATCTGGTTCAAATTTGTCTAGAAGGGGCATTGAGCAGGTACAAAATGTTTATAGTTAACCACAAGCTACCCACCTTCTCGGCATTAATAGAAGCAGCTCGGAACATTAGCATTCCTCAGGCTCAGGAGTCCGGATTTAAGGCCAGTTACAAGACTAGTTTCAAATCGTCTCGTGGACCTATTGTTGCTGCTGCCTCTGCCCCAGATACCCGAAATTCACAAGGAGGAGGTCATAGAGGCCAGAAGAGAAAGCAATATAATGGTGAAAAGGGGAATGTTTCTTATCCATGTGGAATCGAGGAAGTGAAAGCTCTAGTTAAGGAATGGGTGGCCGACGGAGAGCTAAAATTGCCTTATGTCGAAGAAATGGCATCAAAAAAGGACCGCGAGAGCCCTGAATTTTGTGTCTACCATCGTACATTGAAACATCCGACAGAGAAGTGTTGGACTCTCAGGAAAATCTTCAGAGATAAAGTCGAGGTAGACCAATTGAGGTTCAAAAAGCGAGGGACTCAAGACATCCGAGAACAACCATATCCTCAACACCGAGACAAGGGCAAGAATGTTGCTATGATAGCTTATGAAGGCTCGATGATCGAGGCTATCGCCAATCTCGATGACGATGACTGTTATCTGGACGACATCCTCGAGCCAGAGAGTGAGCAAGTTTACTATGGAAGCGCTCTTGATCCAGAGGGCAGAACATTTATGACTCATGGCGAAGATCCCTTTGATCCAGACGAAGGAGAAGAGTACTATGGAAGAGGAGGACACCATGTTTATGTGGCATCTTATTTTAAAGAGACCGAGGAGATGGTTAACTACGAGCCTCCAAGAATGGAAAAAGATCCGGATCACTATGCCAAAACCTTGCATGACTGTGTAAAGTTCAAGCAGTTCTTTGACTAGCTTGGACTTTCTAAGGAGGCAAGAACAAAAATCACCAAGTCTATCATTAATATAGCCGAGGCACACCATGAGGAATGCATGTCGACTGAGGGATCTATCCCGAGGAAGGCAAAAGAGCAATCTAGTGCCATTACTTTCTCCGAGGTTGATCGGAAGTATCCTTTTTCTCACAACCGCCCGCTTTATGTGACTGCTTTTATTAACGGGGTTGAGTTCAAAAGGGCCTTTCTAGATAGTGGAGCCTCTATCAACATTATGACTCGCGCTACTCTAGAAAAGGCCGGAATCTCTGAAGAGCGCATTATGAAGCAGCCGATAGTCATCATTGGCTTCGGTGGAGAAAGGAGAGTTACTATTGGATGCGTAACAGTTGATTTAGCCGTCGGAGAGATTCGCTCGGCCACCAAGTTCCATATTATCGATTCCGAGACAAACTACCACATCATCCTAGGGAGGACCTGGATGCATAGACATGGGGCTATACCATCAAGTTATCATCAGTGTGTTAAGGCTAAATGGGGAAAGAAGACGGTGACAATTCAGGCTACAGAAAGGCCTTTCGAGGTCCATGAAGCTCATTATTCTGATGCCATCTACTTCACCGAACTGGCTGTCGAAGAAGTTCCCACCACCTCTAAGCCTCGGGGGGTCAAAATTCCTCGTTGGGAGGATATCAAAGATGACAAGGAGCCGATGGCAGAATCAAGTAAGCGGGCGGTGTCTAGACCAGAAAGTCCGCCTATTCCTCGGAAGGTGATGAAAGTCCGAGAAGGAGGCAAGATGGTGTACTATTTATGAAGGTGCGGGGAGTCGGTTTCTTTAGTCACCGACTCCGAGTCAAAAGAAGAGCCTCCTGACAATGATATAGTAATAAAGCCTGAAGTAGCTCCAGAATGCATGCAAGATGGGCCGAAGCCTCAGCCTGAACAACTTATTGAAATAGATTTAAGTGATGGACAAGATGCACCGAGGCCGGTATTCGTAAGTTCGAGCCTTAGCCCAGATGAAGACAAGGTCAAATCTATCAGAACAATGCCTCCCCCGCATTCTCAGAAGGAGTTAAAGAAGTTCCTCGGGAATGTGTCTTATATTCGGAGGTTCATCCCAGCACTTGCAGAGATCTCTGCCCCTTTCGGTTCATTGTTAAAAGGAGATGCCAAGTTCGAGTGGAACCAGGAGCACCAAAAGGCCTTTGAGAGAATCAAGGCGGCCTTGACCTCGCCTCAGACCATGATAGCCCCGCAGCCCGAGATACCTCTAATGTTGTACTTAATTTCAACCCCCAAGTCCATAGGGGCATTATTGGTCCAAGATGTAGATGGAGCAGAACGCCCGGTGTATTACATCAGCCAGAAGATTCGAGGAGCAGAAGTCCGATATACTCCGGTAGAGAGACATTGTTTAGCTTTGGTATTCACTGCCCAAAAGCTCAGACATTACTTCTCAGCACATCAGATTCAGATTATTACTAGAAGTGATCCAATCTAATACCTCCTCAGCAAGCTTGCTCTAACCAGGAAGGTGGCAAGATGGTTGTTAGCACTGGGTGAATTCGAGATCACATGTGTAGCTCCCAAGGCGATCAAAAGCCAAGCCTTTGCTGACCTCCTTGCTCAATTTCCAAGTGGTGACTATGAACCAGTGAATGAAAAATTAAGAGGAGAGGTGCATGCAGCTATGGCTTCCGAGGAAAGCTTTTGGACATTGAGCTTTGACGGAGCAACAGCCGGAGGTAAAGGAGGAACCGGGATAGTCCTTACAAGTAAAAGTGGGGAAAAGTTTTACTTATCTTATAAACTGGATTTCCATTGTTCGAATAATGAAGCCGAGTATGAGGCTCTTATGATAGGCTTGATAGCGGCTGAGAAACACAGTATCAAGAAGATTCAGATTCGGGGGGACTCAAAGTTGATAGTGAAGCAAGTTTCAGGACAGTTCGTCTTAAAGGAGCCTGCCTTGGCCACATATCGAACAACAGTCCAAAGGCTTCTTGACAAATTTCAGAAGGTCGAAATAGAGCATGTGCCTCGTTCCGACAACAAGTTTTCAGATGCCCTCGCTACATTAGGGGCAAGAGTTGGTATCCCAGAGGAGGAGGCGACAATCATTATCAAGAAGAGAATAGAGCCTTCGATAATACCTGAAAACAAAGGCCTTCCGGAGGACTGGAGAGGAGAAGTCCTCGAACAACTCAGAAGCAAAGTTGGAAAATTGACTATGGCCCAGCTTGCCCAATTCACAATTATTCAAGGTGAACTTTACTTCCGAGGAGGTACCGGATTCCTAGCCCGGTGTGTTGGCCAACAAGAAGTAAGTTTCCGACTACAACAGATCCATGAAAGTCTTGCGGGGATGAGGATATCAGTCTGTACAGAAAGATCCAAAGACATGGCTATGAGGGTGCATGATGGCCACAACCCGAGCAGCTGGTGAAAGCTTTCCAAATGATCTTGCAACTCTAGGGGCAAATTTCAACATTCCGTGGAAGAAGTCTATCTATGACATTTACAGTTTGCATTTACTACATTGTCCAAGAAGTTCTATCTTTCTTATGTTATGAAGAAATTTATTTACTCCATATTATGTATCTCCATTAGAAGTTATTTTCTCTACATTGTATATCTTCATTGTGTTATGTTGCTTGAAACAGTTCTCAATTTTTTGTTGCCCCTCAAAGAAGAAAGATGAATAGTAGACTCGGTTACCAACCTGAAGAGACCTTTCTTGACATAGTAGAAGTATACTCCCACTCAGACCTCCGAAGAGCAGCTATTGCTTCCATCAATGTAAGCTTTGAGGGTCTTTCTTATTGAAGCAGAGTGTGTGTTCCCACTCGGACTTCCGAAGAGCAGCCCTCGCTTCTATCAGTGCGAGTCTCAAGGATCTTTCTTGCTGAAGTAGAGCGTGTGCTTCCACTCAGACTTTCGAAGAACAGATCTTGTTTCCATCAGCGTGAGCTTCGAGGATCTTTCTTGCTAAAGTAGAGTGTGTTCTCCGCCTCAGACTTTCGAAGAACAGATCTCGCTTCCGCCAGTGCGAGCTTTGAGGAATGGCCTTTGCTTCCATTAGCTGCCGAAGTAGAAGTGTGCATCCACTCGGACTTCCGAGAGACAGCCTTGTTTCTGCTCGGACTTTTGAGGGAGAGCCTTCCGAAGGACAACTCATGCTCTCATTAGTGCGGGTCTGAAGAACAACCCTTGATTTCATCAATACGAGCTCCGAGGATATTTCTTTTCAAAGTGGAGTGGACTCTTACTCGAACTCCCGAGGGATAGCCTTTGCTTCCATTAGCTGCCAATGTAGAAGTGCGCATCCACTCGGACTTCCGAGGGACAGCCTTGTTTTTGCTCAAACTTCTGAGGGACAGCCTTGTTTCTGCTCAAACTTCTGAAGGACAGCCTTGTTTCTGCTCAGACTTCTGAGGGAGAACCTTGTTTCTGCTCGAACTTCAGAGGGACAGCCCTGCTTCTGCTCGGACTTCTGGGAGACAGTCTTTACTTCTGTTGGTGCAAGCTTGGTAGACTCGGTTATCTTCCAGAGGAATCTTTCTTGCCAAAGTAGGCTGTATGCTACTTTCGGACTCCCGAGGGACAGTCTTGCTTCTGTTCGGACTTCCGAGGAACAGCCCTTGCTCTCATTAGTGCGGGTTCTAAGGGCCCCGAGGTCGTGGATCTTAATCAAGAATTTATTTGTCTGAAATAGTAAAACCGACAAATGAGATGAGCAATATCAATTTTATATCATGATTCAGGCGTTATCAGAATGGGACAACATCAGCAAATAATAATGATTTATTTAAGCTACTACAATTTTATTCCTTTGAGCGAGTTCATGAAAAATGCAACAATCAAGATTTTCTCTTCGGGCTGGTTCCTCTCAAGCCGACGTAAAGCTACAACGGTCACACAAAATTTTGGCATCAGCTATGTATTTCCCAAGCATCCACAAGTTAAACAAACAACAATATATCATCTTTATTATTCAACGAGGTATTTCATCATATCAACAAGTCCTACGATGAATTCTACATCAGGAGTTCAAACATGATATCTAATATTCTCGGGGTTGCAACAATCAATCATTCGATAACAAAATTTATATTCAACATTACGAGTTTCATTACTGAAATCATTCCATCGAGTATCAACAACAACAACAACAACAACAAATATTTGTTTGTTCTACTCCTTTCAATACTATCAAACATGGAGTGATAAATATATTTATATATTCAACAAGAGGAAGAGGGAACCGAATTTCATACTCACAAATTTGGGACTGTTAGAGGGGTGAAATCCGAAGTCGATGTTGGAAATTCAAGTTGAAATCAGAAAGGTTTTACAGATTGTAATCAACAGGACTGAGCTAGGCTGGGCAAGACCACGCACGTTGCGTTGAGTGGGCGAACGTGCGTGGTCGGCGTTGGACAGTTAAGGACGAAGGCAGTGTTGAAGACGTAGCGGAGTCAGCGTCGATCAAGATCAACAAGACTGGGCTAGGCTTGGCAAGACCACACACGTTGCGTTGAGTGGGCGAACGTGCGTGGTCGGCGTCAGATAAGTTGAAGCCGGAAGCAACGCTGGTACCACAGAAGAGTCAGCAACCACACACGTTGCGTTGAGAGGGCGAACGTGTGTGGTTTGCATTGGACCGTCGAAGCCGGCGGAAGAGTTTCAGCAAAGAGAGGCCGATGGTAGGCTGGTTTGGTCTTGGCGCAAGGCATCAAGCGTGACATCATTCCTATCACATCTCCACCCTTGACATCAATATTTCAATGCAAGCATCAAATATTCTATTTATGTTACATTTGTCAACATGAGTTCAAGATTTGGTAACAGTGGTTCAAACACATAAGTGAGCAGTAAAATTTCATCATTCTCGGATTTAACAAGTCTCAGCAGTATAGTTCAGATCCCAAGTGAGGATTCAAAATGTATTTTATCAAGCATTATCAACAGATATTTATGTTCAAACTCGGTGTTTCAGCTACCTCTGTAAAACAAAGATTGCAAAATTCCAAATATGTATTTCACAAATCCAAGCTCATGAGCATAAAGATCCAAAAATATAAGAAGAATAAGAAGAGGGTTTTGACAAAAAACAGTTTACAGATCTGAAACAGTTTTGAAGAAATAAAAAAATGGGCGGGAGAAAGCACTATGGAAGCAAGAAATAGACCGAACCAAGCACCAAAAATGGCCCAAGACAGTCAGAATAGGTCGGTGGCAGCACGTATCTCTCGCACGAACAATGGGTGAGAAATGAACTGGGCAGACCATCGCCGCGTTGAGTCGGCGACGTGGTCGGCATTCAATAATCACGGCTGAGCTAATGGGTGTGCAAGCAAAACCAAAATCCATGTGGTCTAAACTCTGAAAATATCGCCGAGATTGCGCTAGGCAAAACCACACACGACGCGTTGAGTGGGCGGCGTGTGTGGGTGGCGCTGAACAGCCAGAGCAGGAGGGGAAGTCGCGGCAGTGAGGAGCCAAGTTATCAATCACAAGCGGCACAACCAGCGTTGACAAAGGGCTGGACAATGACGCACTGGGCTGGTGATAGCGAGTTGGTGGCGTTTTGGGTCGCAGCATCATTGGCGTCCGGAGCCACGACATGAACAGTGGGCTAGAAGGATGCTGGGCAGGCCAACACCGCGTTGAGTGGGCGGCGTGGCCAGCACTGGTCGGTCGCGGCTGGTAGCAACAGTGAGGTCGCAGATGTTGGACACAAGGCACGCAGGACGTGCAAGCTGGTGGTTGCGCGCAAGGCAGGTGCGAACCGAGCTCGCAAGCAAGCAACAACCGTGATATCGCAGCAGAGTTGTTGTCGGAGCTGGCCAACCGTAGCAGCAGTAGTGGTTTCGCAGATGAGTCGGCGTCGGCGTTGGTCGGCGAAATCGAGCTCCGATGTGCCTAGATCTCTGAGGAGAAGAGCTGGGTTGGTCTCTCGTATTAGAAAGAGAAAGCGCCGCAACGGCTGAATCAGAGAAGAAAGAGAAGGGCTATTATTTAGGGTGTTCTCTTTTTCTTTAAATAAAAAAAAAAGGGTTTGATGCTTAGAATATTCTTTCATATTCTTTCATATTATATATATATATATACAAGGGCTTGCCGTATTTCCAAATAAAAAAAAAAAATGTTTGAGCCTTACCTTAAAAAAAAAAAAAAAAAAAATACAAAAAAATACAAAAAAATAAAATTTTTGCTTGTCAATTTTTTTTGTAAATTGAAATGCGTCATCAATTTTATCCATAGGCTCTGTCGTGACAACATGTTTTTTTTTTTTTGGGAAACGTGATGCGAAGCAGGGTCGAAGAAATGACAGTATGCATGTCTGAGAAATTTAAAATTTCTCATACACGCAAGGGGCAAATGTAAGAGGGGCTAATTTGAGTCCACTAAATTATTTAGGCCCAATAGCCCAAGATTAGTGGGCCCGAATTTATCGCAAGTCCAAGAATCGGTGGGCCCAGATTTATCGCCATCAAACGGATTGAATCGCTCTAAGCCTCGAAAGGGTTCGGATCCACGAACCTAGAGACTTACTCGGGCCCGGACTCGAAAGGGTATTAAACAAGCCTAGAGATCCGAGGCACTCGGACTCGAAAGGATTCGGATCCACAAATCTAGAGATCCGAAGCACTTGGCTTCGAACGGATTCAGACGCAATCTAGAAGTCGCTCCGTTAATGAGTCCCAGAACACTTGCGGGCTCGGAGCTTTCCGGGATCTACGCACCAGAACCATGGGCGTAATGGAGTTCGAACAAAGGACCCGATCCCAAGGACGGTGAGTGGAGATAAATTCACTCTTCGGTTAAACTAGCCTATACCCGGGTCGAGGTGGCACGACCCCGGGGGGTCCATGAGACTCGGCAATACTTTGCGGCAGGACATCCTCTGGGACTACCCCTGACCCTTTGGGATGATTGGGGATCATTGGTTAGGTGTGGCTAAGAAGAAGGGTTCGCCGAGGGATTGATCTCCTCTTCGGGGTTTTCTCATCCTCGGAGAAGTCACCTCCTCGGAGAGGTCACCTCCTCGGACAAGGTGGTTAGAGAGAATATCCCCCATGTGCCTTGCACATGGGCTCCATTCTACATCATGAGGTGCCTATAAATAGCACCCACCCATAGCTTTACAAGGGATGGATTTTGGAGATTTTTAACTCTTGGGAAAGAACTAATTTCCCTTCTCCATTATCAACCTTGAGAGTGAAAGTGGGAGATCCATGGGAGAGCCTTGCCATTATTCTATTCTCTAGCCATTTTGTCTTCTTCTTCACCCAATCTCTTATCTCCATCATCTCCTTTGTTGTTGTGTTCCTAAGTTGAGATTATTGAAGAATCTAAGCCTCTCATCATATTCTAGAGAATTCGAAGTTGTTCTTCAAGGATCTTCGAAGATCTTCGAATTTTCCAACTCTTTTCTTGAACCCTCTCCTACACTTTCAAATACCAGTTGGTTGAAGGTGGTGTCGGAAGTCGTTACCTTAACAACAAGGTCTGTAATTTCTCTTTGGATTCATACAATCTATTACTTCGGTATTTACTAGAACAATTTCACCAAGTTCACTAAAGTTAAATTGGTATTTACTCTTAAAATTTTTGTAAATTTGTAGAATTAATGTTAATTATTAAATCATGAAGTTTAAAACATAAATTGAATAAGATTCAAACATAAAACTAAGCTTTGAAACTAGTAGATACAAAACAGGTGAATTCAATTACGCAAAAGTGCTAGACTTAGTAGGAAAAAAATTAAAAAAAAATGATGTCGTAGCAACTCACAACAAGACCTTGATGTGCTCCTAGCACATTAAGCACCTCGTATCCGAGAAGCAGGAAAAGCGTGGCAATTGTCTTTCTTTTTTTTTTCGGTACATCGAAAATTAAAAAACAGAACAAAAACAAAAAAGGGAAAAGGGGCAGATAGGCTAGATCCTTTGATACGCTGTGCCCACTATATCCGCTACAATTAAACATCTAACTTCTGGAGGAGGTTCCTCCATAACCAACAAGTGCTCTACTTGATCTGCTCCAATATTGGCGAGCTTGTCCGCACATTGGTTGGCCTCTCGTATAATGTGCTGGATGGAACAATTGCACCGCTGGAGGAGGTGACGAGCATCTTCCACAATGGCTCTATACGGGCAGTTTGGGGGTGGCCCGTTTGTGATCATCTCTTGGGCTATGGTGGAGTCAGTCTCAATGACAACTTCGGCAAGACCTTTCTCGAGCACTATGGTAAGACCTCTGTAGATGCCCCACATTTCCGTTTCCAAGCTATAGCACGAATCTAACTTCCCAAAAAAAACTGCACAGCCAAATGCCAGCTTCATCGCGAAAGAGGCCTCCAAACCCCCTTTTTCCTAGATCGCCCCGAGCACAACCATCCATGTTTAATTTGATTTTTCCTGCAAGAGAAGGGTACCATTTAATCTCATCAGCAGGTTTATGAGCATAGACAATAGAAGATAAGAAAGCTTGATTTATCTTTTCAACATAATTAAGAACACAGGTACATGCATTAAATACAGTAGTTTCAATATTATCAAAAACTTTCTTGTTCCTATCATTCCAGATTTGCCAAAGGGTCAATTGTCAAAGCACTTTACCAAAGCATGGTACCAGTAACGAGACTTGCATATACAATTGTTTCAAGTGTTAGACTAGCCGAGGATTTTATTATAAATGGTGAAATATTATGTACAAAAATTTAAATAAATAAAGTATACTAATTTTTTTTTTTAAAGGTTTGAAATATGCAAATTTTGTATTATTTGAACTTTTTGAAAATTTTAATATGTATAACAGGCTTTGAATCATTAGAAGTCCTAAACAAATTCTCATGTGGAGGCCCTTTGTGCATAATAATAATAATAATAATAATAATAATAATAATAATAATAATATGGGGAATTTTTTTTAAGGTCCCTAATAATAATAATTTAGAGGATAAAGGACACCAAAAAAATAGTGATGCATCAGGTCCCTGAACAACTTGGCGCGCGTTTTTAATTATTTTGTGGACCAAAATACCCTTCCAAAAACCAACACAGAAACGAAACTCATTCCGACGTTTGAGTTCCATTCCAAGCATCCAGCATCTTCACGAACAAGAGAACATCAGAATTAGGGTTTCAATATCATCTTCACCATCAACATTAGAGCTTCGTTATCTTCTGCAAAAATCATTTCCATTACTTCCTCACAAATTTCTCTGACCCCGTTCATTTTCAAGTTTCATCTCAGTTCACCTTCGTCACCTCAGTTCATCTTCGTCACGTCACATCTTTATCTCAAGCCATATCAGCTCGTCATTCAAATTTCATCCTAACTCTGGTAAGTTTTTTCTACAATACAATTAGATTTTCTCTGGAAACACAGTTAATTGCATTTTATATTAACCTTCCATAAATTAGGGTTTCAATTTTGTAACAAAAAGCTACCTGAATTTGGAAAAAGTTATTTCTGTGTGTTTTGAACTTATTCTTGAGCATGTTCGTGTGATTTTATCTGTAAATTTCTCTGATTTTTGCTTGATGTATGTTTCTTCTTTCAATTTTCTTTGGCATGCTTATTTTGAAAAAAGCAATTCTCTGTGTTTTCATCTTATTCTTGAACATGTTTCTGTGATTTTGTCTATAAATTTCCCTGCTTTGTAAATTTCTCTGTAATATGTATTTTTAATTGGAATGTCTATCTTTCTCTGGAATGTCTATCACTCCCTTGTCTGTGTCTCAGTTGCTCTAGTATTTATAATTTTCTCTGACCACTTCACATCACTTTCCTCCCTTGGGTGTCTCTATCATGTTTAATTTTCTCTGGCATTTTAATATTATGGACGGGAATGAATGTTTCTTCTTTGAATTTTCTCTGACATGTGTATTTTGGAAAAAAGTTATTTTTCTGTGTTTTGATCTTATTCTTGAACATGTTTCTGTGATTTTGTCTATGAATTTCTCTGCTTTGTAAATTTCTCTGGAATATGTATTTTTCTCTGGAATGTCTATTACTCTCTTGCCTCTGTCTAAGTTTCTCTGGTATTTATAATTTTCTTTGACAACATCACATCACTTTCCACCCTTGTGTGTCTCTATCATGGTTAATTTTCTCTGGTTGTGTATGTAAATTTCTCTGGTATTTTAATATTATGAATTGAAGTTTTCTCTGGAATGGAAATTTCCTCAAGAATGTGTAATTTCCTCCAGAATGTGTATTTTTCTCTGGTGTGTTTATTTTGTTCAATTCTTGGTTTCAATGTGGTGTAATTTTCAGTGGCATGTTTACATTACTTCGTTTATTTTATTTTGCTAATTGTGAAATAGAAATTTTCTTTGGCTTGACATGTTTACTTTTCTCTGTCATTCATTTTCTCTGGTATGTTTATTTCTATATGTAATTTTAACAATTATTGAAAATTTCTCTCCCATGTTTATGATGCTTTGTTGATTTTCTCTGACATTTAATTTTTAATGTCCAATTTTCTCTGGCATGTCCAATTTTCTGTAATTTTCCCTTATCTGTAATTTTCTTTGACATCTCCAATTTTCTCCCTTATCTGTAATTTTGTCTGGCATGTCTAATTTTCTCTGGCATGTTCAATTTTCTCTAGGATTTAATGTTGACATCTTTATATTTTAATCATTGTCTAGAAATGGCAAAACGTAAAAACAACGAAACACCGGAAACACCAAGCAAGAAACAGAAACTCTCTCAGTCTTCTTATGAGCTAAGATCAAAAACTAATAACAAAACACTGGAAACACCAAGCAAGAAAGAACAACTCTCTCAGTCTTCTTATGATCTAAGATCAAAAACCAGCAGCAAAACACAACAAACTCCTCGCCAAAACACACAAGTCCAAGGTGATGAAGCAACTAGCATCCAGATGAGTACCCCAACTTCAAAAGACTCAACCTCAAGGGGGAAAAAACCTGTTAAACTCCACAGAAAGAGAGCTCAATACAGCATTCAATTCCGATCCAACCTCTCATCTGTTGTCTCCTTTTTTCAAACACTTAAATTCAATTCAAAACAACTTGTAGAGCTTCAAAAGTCCCCATTCTGGTTTTTGATCCAAGCTCTAACCACTGGAAGGATGGATCCAAAGAAATCTAGGAAATCTGATGATGATGTAGTTGCCATAATCCAATGTTACAATGAAAAAACGAAAGCATTCACAGTTGGTAAAAAGAACCTGACCTTTACAACAAATGACATGGCCTTGATTTTTGGTTTGCAAGGAGGTAAATGAGCTATGTCATTAAGATACTCTAAAAAGCCAAAATCTGCATTCCTAAGGAGAAGATTCCAAAAGGACATAAGGCTCACTGGTTCTGTTCTTAAAAATGCCTTGGTCAAAGCAATGAAAGGCAAGCAACCAACTGACTTCAAAGATGTAGCAATCATTGTTACATTGTACTTGTGTCTCACCCTATTTTTTGCAACAAGTGGGAATTCAATAGGGTGGGTTTTTATAAAGTATGTGGAACTTCTTGAATCAATGAAACAGTATGATTGGCCAGAAGCAATCACATCAACATTGATTGATTCTATCATAGCATTGCACAAAACTCTAGAAAAAGTTACGGGGTGTGTCATTGCATTGCTGGTAAGTATAATATCCATTAAAATTTCCAGTTATCATACTTACAAATTTGTGCGTTTAGAAAATTTTAATTACTTTAATTTTCATCACAGTATTGGCTATGTGAACATGCAAATATCATTGACTCGGAAGACAGTAACACAACTGACTTCCCAAGATGTGCCAAGTGGAACCTGTAAACCTTGACGAAATAGCTGCAGAAGACACCAATCCACTCTATTCCACCTCGACAGGTTAGATTTCTATTGCTGCTGAAATCTCAGTGAAATTCCAAAATTTCTCTGGCCACTGCTTTCTTTCCCTCCTTGTGCATTGATTGATTAAGATCAATTTTCTTTGAACTATCAATTTATGTTTCCTTCTTTGGTACCAACTGGTTTATTTCTGCCATTGCAATCAATTTTCTCTGCAATCCAAATTTCTCTGACCACAATTGTAACACATTAACTTATATGTCCTGATTGATTTTCTCTAATAGCTGAATTATGTTGGTTGTTTCATAATTTTCTCTGGCCCATAAAATTATTTCTTCTTGTGTGTAATTTTCTCTGGCCTATAACTTATGTGCCTTGCATCTTTGATAAATACTGTTTATTTCTACACTTCTAATGAATTTTCTCTGGAATCCAAATTTCTCTGACACAATTATAGTCTGACATTAACTTGTATGCATTGATTGATTTTCTTTGATAGCTAAATTATGTTGCTTGTTTCATAATTTTCTCTGCCTCATAAAATTAACTCCTTGTCTATAATTTTCTCTAGCCCATACAATTTTCTCTGATCAGAGGAGTTCTGTCTTGGTAAAAAGACAAAGAAAGAATCAAAAAAGGCAATTGTCAAATTCAAGGAGACATTACAAGATTCATCTGAAGATCAAGCAATTGTCAAATTCAATGAAGAAGCAGAAGGCAACATAGAAGAATACGAAGGCAACAATGAACAAGAAGATCAAGCAAACAGTGGAGAAGGAGAAGCCAAAGAAGAAAGTGAAGAAATAGAAGAAGAAGACAAAGACAAAGAACAAAATGAACAGAAAGAAGAAGACAGTGAAGAAGAAGATGAACAGCAAGAAGAAAACAAGGAGGAAAGTGACGAAGAAGAATGTAATGAGCCGATGACCAACAATGTGATAGCATTTGTGGCTCAACAATACATCAGCCTCAAGAATCTGAGGAATCAAAGGATGCCCAAATTGTTGATCTACGTCAAAGACTATAGGCACTTTCTTAATCTAAAAAAGAAAAAGAGAGAAATTGGATTGAATTACTTGCTGAAAAGGATATTGCAATAAGAACCTTGACATCACTTAACTCAGAACTTCAAGAAAAAGACAACACAATCCAAATGAAACTAAGGATGTTGGAAGTTCAAAAAGAAGACGATACAAAAACAATTCAACAGTTGAGGTATTCAAATTCAAAGCTTGAAACTGAAAATGCTAAATTGCATGAACAAGTTCAAGAACTATCCGTCCAACTAGCAACACAACCATACCGAACACCAACACAACTTCAACCACAAGGTCAGTGAAAATCTTGAGCCACAAAAAGTTATGTCCTTGTGTCAACATAACTCAGATAAATTTCTATTTATTATAATTTTCTATGTCATTGGTAATTTTCTTTGGAAGTTATATTTCTCTGAACACATTAGTTATATTTCATTTTCTCTGTCTATTTTCTTATTCAATTTTTGGGGCTTGTTTGATTTTCACTATGTATAGTTGGAATGCAAGTGGAACAACTTTCCACAACCCAACAAGAACAAATGACACACAAAGAACAACCGAAACAAAAGACAAAAGTCTATGGTAACTGGAAAATATTGAATCAAATAAATTTACATATTGAAATATCATCTGTTACTACAGAGAAATTTCACTTTTACTAATATTTTCACTGTCTACAGTCAAAAAAGATCCGACATCATTGATAAAAAATTTAAAGGCAAAAGAAAGGAAGGAAAAGCAGCACGATCTAGAATTTCAATATCCCAAAGTTGCGAAAGTGACTAGAGCTTCAAAACAAGCTGCAAAGCAAACTGAGCAAACCACGAAGGACAAAGAAGTACTTGATGCTGATGCGTACGTCTTGCCTCAACCTACAAGCATCAGAAAATCTTGGGTCTTTCCACAAACCCTACCGATTTCAAGATTGATAAAAGATCATGTAAAAAACATCTTGTAGCACATATCAAATGTGTCTGGACTTGAGTAAGTACAACAAACAAAATAGAAGATAACAAACAACAAATTACAAACTTATATTGTATTAACAACAATTAAATCCCTTCTTTGTCATCTTGTAGGGCTTTAATTTGGACAAGTGAGTTGAATCTCATTACATTCGAAGACATTGGAAACCTAATAAAGCAAAAAGAAATTGCCAACAATGTAAGTCTTTCATCAAAATTTCTCTGCAATGTTCCATCAGCTTTTATAAACTAATATTACAATTATAAATCATATTTTTCAGGTCATTGATGGCTATGGAGAGATCCTTTTGGCTGACCAAATGGAAGAAAGACAATAACCAACTTCATCTTTTTTCACATCCATGAGCTTAGTATGTTACTACTATTTTATTTGATTTTCACTGGAATTTACTTACTACTTTCTCTTCTTAAGATACTTCTTGAAGCCAGCTGTGTCACTAGACTAATTTTCTTTGGCTAGTTGTGTGCATTTAAAATTTCTCTGTGTATATTTCTTAAATTCCTGTCATTTCAACTTTCTCATAACATAACCATTTTTTGATTTTCTCTTACCACAGAATTTCATCAAGATGACAGAAAATCAAGCTTTTCGAGTGTCCTTATTTGACAAGCATATTGAAACAGCATGGAGGAACTATAGGTTCCTCCATTTCCTAATACATACGGGAGGTAATGAGAAGTGTACACATGGAAATCATTGGACCTTGCTTGTCCTGGACAAACAAGACAATTTATGGAGGTTCTACAACTCACTGAGGCCAATGAGGGATGATGCAGAAGATAAATATGTCAAAGATGCAAAACAGTTGGTAACGAGTGCAAATTTCTCTGACATAGAATCCCATTGATTTGTCTGTAAATTTCTCTATTATTTAAAAATATTTTTTTTGCAGCAAGATTATGTGGAGAATTTTTTGAAAGCTTGTATAGCGACCCCGGTCTTTTCCCATTTGACTATTGTGTCCGGACATAGGTTCCGTAGATTCTGTCATTGTATAATGGTTGTTGTTGTCCCTTATTTTCTCATTTGGAATTATAGGATGTGTTGGTCAGGTTTGTTTCAGGTTGGTTGGGTTTAGAAATCAAGTGTTGCTGTCCAGTATTTTAGATCTTCGCTCGAGCGAGGAGTTTGTCGCTCGAGCGAGCTGTTGTTTTGGTTCTTCGCTCGAGCCGGGGTTTGGTAGCTCGAGCGAGAGTTTGCGTCTGGTTTGGACCTGTAGCTTTGCATTCTTGGCTCGAGCGAGATTTTCTTCGCTCGAGCGAGTTAGTTCGTTCTTCGCTCGAGCAATAGTTCCTTCGCTCGAGCGTGTGTCTGGTTACAGACCTGAGGGTTTGAGTTCTTCGCTCGATCGAGCTTTCTTTCGCTCGAGCGAGCCTGTCCAGTTTATATACGCAACAGCGGGTTTTGATCAGTCTTTTTCATATTCTTTTTGATTCCAAACCCTAGGTCCGACTTCTCTCTCTCCCTATTGACCTTCTCTCTTAGATTTGATCCACTTAGGGTGTGTTTCTACCCTAGATCCTTCATTAAAAAGATAGAGTGAGTCGAGGGCTTCCATTTAATCTGAACATTTGGCGATTTGGAGCACTTTGGTTTTTGGCACTCATCTCTGTCTTCACCATTTGGGTTGTTTTCTTTGAGGTAGGGATTTCCTACTCCACTTTATAAGTTTTGTTCTAAGTTTTGGTATTTTGATAAGTTGGGGTTAATTTGATAATTTTGGGAAAAACCCTAGTTGTGTTAATTAATTAATTTGTATAATTAATTTATGGTATTGGGGAATTTGGTTAAATTCATGAAATTGGGGAAATTATTGATTAAATGGCGTAGTTGGATAATTTAAACCACTCGCCTATTGAAATGTTGAAATATTTATTTCCACTCTAGAAATAACTGTTTTGGGCTATAGGTGGAGGATAGTCGTGATTGTTGTAGACATTGCATGTGGATTAGGAATAACTGAAACTAATCACATTGGTTAAGTCATTAAATTTGACTATTGCATTGATACAGAAAATACGTTTATTGATTGAGCATTGTATTTGCATATACATTGTTTTGTGTGTGGGAGGAGATAGGGGATGTACTCCACGGTTTAGGAGAAGATAGGGGATGGACCTCTAAACCGGATTTTGTTTGGGAGGAGATAGGGGATGGACTCCATTAGTATCACTTTTATGTGTGCTTATTTATATAGAAGTGTTTTATTGATACAGCACTAAAATGTGTATCAATCTGGAAGTATGAAGTGTTTGATTTGAGCTTGAGTCTCATTTGTTTGTTGATATTGGAAGGATGTGAATATGATATATGTGATTCACTGTTGTAAGTTTGGCCAGGTTCCGAGCCATGTTGATAAAATTGGAAAGTAAAACGTATCTTTGGCAATAGTGTCATGAGACAGTAAAATGAAGTAATTGATTATTTTGGTTGACCATCTGTTGAATGCTATTGCTTTATTCATTGCTTATATGTGGTTTAGTATATTTCTACTGGGCTGTGGCTCACCCTTTATGGGAACATCATTTTCAGGTTCAGGCGATAAACTACCTCCAAGGACTTAGCTTGGGAAGGTTTGGCTTCTGGATTGAAGAAGACTACCTTTAGTTAATAGTTGTTATTTATTAGTACATGTAAACATTCAAGCCTAGGGCTTTTCTTGTATTGAGATTAGAACTCATATTTTTGAATCCAAGTGTTGGCTTGGAAAGATGTAAGCCTGTAGGGCATTTTATTCGAAGTTACATGTAATGCTTTATTTAGTAATACTCTGATGAATGAATTAATAAATTGTCTTCTTTAAATAATGCATGTCAATGATATATAATGGGTTAATTTTGAGGGCGTTACAACTTGGTATCAGAGCGTACCGGGTTTGAATACTTTGGGTACGTGGGAAGTGATTAGTATCACATTGGGTTCGTCTCGTTTGATAGAGACTTAGTGTAATGTTATATGCTTATGTGATAACATGTTTATGTGATTATGTGGGTATGGAATGTAGTTTCTAGGATGTTGATTGGACCCTTGAGTTTCTAGTAGTCTTGTTGGAAAGGCACTTGATCACTGCTGCTTCCAACCGGAACTATAGTAACCCTTTGGGACTATCATTATCCAGGAATGAAATTCGTAGGTGCTTATGTGGTTATGTGCTTACGTGGAATGTACTATTGTTGTCCATTGCATTAGGATGCGAGTGTTTAGCTTCGGCACATTTATTAATGTGCTAATGTCTTTGTTTCCTTTATTAGGATGTCAGGACGAGGACGAGGACGCGGTAGGCGTGGTAGGCCGGGTAGGCAGGAGGTGCCTGTGCCAGAGGAGATTCCGGCAGTTCAAGAGGGAATTGGTCAGGCCAATGTGGCCGAGCCAGTAGGCCAGCAGGCTATGGGCGCTCTAGCCCGAGAGATAGCAGGGGCATTCAGGGAGTCAGTAGGCATTCTCAGAGCTAAGAATCAAGCTCAGGCTGTTATTGCGGATGCAGGACCTTCCTTTCTGAAGAGGGAGTTCTTCCGGTCTAATCCGGATGAATTTGTGGGTGATCCTAAAGAGCCGCTTAAGGCAGATGAATGGCTCGAACAGACAACGAAGACGTTTGAGATGCTTGGCATCGAAGACGAGGGGTTGAAAGTGACCTTGGCATCTTTCCAGTTGAAGGGGGATGCGGGTCAGTGGTGGAAGTTTACTAAGGGGCGTGTAGGAGGTACGTGGGAGGCTTTTGTGAATGCTTTCCAGGAGAACTTCTTATCTCCAGCAGTCAGGGAGAAGCTGCGAGACCAGTTTTGTCAGCTTAAGCAGGCGAGTTCTTCAGTGGCCGAATTTGAGGCTGCATTCACTAGTTTGTCCAGGTTTGCACCTGAGTTGGTGGCGTCTGAGGAACGCCGTTGTATTGAGTTTGAGAAGAAGTTGAGGCGTGGTCTCAAGCTGAGAGTTGGGGGAACTATGATTCGGGATTATGGGCGTATGGTTGATGCTGCAGCCCACATGGAAATCATGATGCAGGAGGAGGAGGAAGGGCAGAAGGGCTCCAAGAGGAGTCAGGATGGTCAGAATGATGGTAGGAGACAGAAGGGTTTTAATCCCCAGCAGTCTCAGGGTAGCTTTTCTAGATCGACTTTTCCTGTACCGAGTGCTAGTTCGGGGAAAGGCAGTCAGGGAGACATTACCTGTTTCAAGTGTGGCCAGCTGGGCCACAAGTCTCCAGTTTGTCCTCAGAGGGGAGGAGTTCAGAGAGCAGCATCTTCTTCGGCTCGATCTCAGAGCCAGAGTCAGGGTAGAGGTCAGCCACTCTCGTGTTATTAGTGTGGTCAGCCAGGGCATATGAAGAGGTATTGCCCGCAGTTAGGTGGCACATCTGGTGCATTTGGTTTGAGGCCGATTCAGGGTCAGCAGCCAGCTCAGTCGGGTCAGGCCTCGAGGGCCAATCAGGGGGGGGCTTCATCGTCTCAGTCGGTGCAGCAATCTTATGCTCCTAGGGTTGAGCAAGTTGATCAGAGGTCGTCTGGGCGCGTGTATGCTGTTACCACGCAGGATCTTGTGCCAGCACCATCAGTTGTGAGAGGTACCTTCTTGTTTTGCAACTCGGTTGCTAATGTTTTGATTGATACGGGTGCATCTCATTCCTTTGTGTCTGCTGCATTTGCATCTGTTTTGGAGTTGGAGTTAGCACAGCTAGCATCTCCTATTTGTGTAGTGTCACCTCTTGGGGGTGAATTGATTTTGAAACAAGGCGTTAGGGGTTGTGATATAGAGGTTGATTATCATAGAATCCCATTTTCCTTTGTAGTTATGCCTATGAGAGGTTTCGATGTTATTTTGGGTATGGACTGGTTATCGTCATACCGGGCAGTTATTGATTGCTACCGCCAGAGGGTCACTTGTTGTACCGTGAGCGGAGAGTTTTTTCATTTTCTGGGGGACCGGGTTGGTGATGTGTTGCCACCGGGGTATGTTCCGTGAGGACGGAGTGAGCTTAGTGGTCTACTTGCTAACCTTTCAATTAGTGAGGATGTTGAGACTCAGATTGAGTTGCCAAGGGTGGTTTGTGAGTACTCGGACGTCTTTCCCGAGGATCTTGTTGGTTTGCCACCGCATCGAGAGATTGAGTTCTCTATTGACCTGGTGCCCGGCACGGCGCCGATTTCTATGGCACCTTATCGTTTTGCCCCAGCCGAGTTAGTTGAGTTGAAGATTCAGCTCCAGGAGTTGCTAGACAAGGGTTTTATACGTCCTAGTGTTTCGCCGTGGGGAGCACCAGCCCTCTTTGTTAAAAAGAAAGGTGGTGCTTTGAGACTGTGTATAGATTACCGAAAATTGAATCGGGCTACGGTTAAGAATAAGTACCCTATGCCTCGTATAGATGATCTGTTTGACCAGTTGAAGGGTTCCCGTTGTTTCTCTAAGATAGACTTGAGATCAGGTTACCACCAGTTGAGGGTCAGAGAGGAGGATATTCCGAAGACGGCATTCCGTACGCGGTATGGCCATTATGAGTTTCTGGTGATGCCATTTGGACTCACCAATGCACCGGCAGTCTTTACGGACTTGATGAACTGGATCTTCCGGGAATTCTTGGATCGGTTTGTAGTCGTTTTTGTGGACGACATCCTTATCTATTCGCCTTCTGAGGAGGAGCATGAGTCACACTTGAGGGTGGTGCTTGAGTTACTTAGAGCCCATAGGCTGTATGCCAAGTTTGGAAAGTGTGAGTTCTGGCTGAGGGAAGTCAAATTCTTAGGCCACGTGGTATCCGGGGAAGGAGTGTCTGTTGATACATCTAAGGTGGAGGCAGTGCAGGATTGGGCACCGCCTAAGAGTGTATTTGAGATCTGCAGTTTTCTGGGATTAGCTGGGTATTACCATCGGTTTGTGAAAGATTTCTCCAGATTAGCTTCGCCTTTGACTAGATTGACTCGGAAGGGAGTCAAATTTGTATGGAGTGAGACTTGTGAAAAGTCGTTTCAGGAGTTGAAAGTTAGACTGACCACCGCTCCAGTATTGATTATTCCAGAGAGAGGGTTGGGTTATACAGTCTATTGTGACGCCTCACGAGAGGGTCTGGGTTGTGTGTTAATGCAAGAGGGGAAAGTAGTTGCCTATGGCTCACGTCAGTTGAAAATTCACGAGCAGAATTACCCTACGCATGATCTAGAGTTAGCAGCTGTGATATTTGCCTTGAAGATTTGGAGGCATTATCTTTATGGTGAGAAATTTGAGGTATTCTCGGATCATAAGAGTCTGAAATATTTGTTTACACAGAAAGACTTGAACTTGAGGCAGAGGAGGTGGATGGAGTTTATAGAGGATTATGACTTTGAATTGCATTATCATCTGGGAAAGGCCAATGTGGTGGCCGATGCCCTTAGCAGGAAACCTGTTGGTGACATAGCTAGTATAGCCATCCGAGAATGGGAGATGTTGGGTGCACTTGGGGAGTTCGATTTACTTCTGGGCGAATCCGTTGGGGCTGCGGCCTTGTTTTCTGTTGTTGTTCAGCCTACACTTGTGACTCGAGTGTTAGAGGCTCAGAGAGGTGACCTTGAGGTAGAATATCTCCGTGAGAAGATTTTCGGTGGAAAGGTTGAGAAAGGTTTGACGGTGTATCCCGACCTCAGTGTGAGATACCGAGACCGTCTGTTTGTGCCGGAGTCTTGCCGAGAGGAAGTACTCCGAGAGTTCCACCATTCACGCCTTGCGGTGCATCCGGGAGGCACTAAGATGTATCGGGATTTGGGTCGCCAGTTCTGGTGGCGGGGTATGAAGAGAGATGTGGCAGCTTTCGTATCTAAGTGCCTTACTTGTCAGCAAGTGAAGGCCGAACATCAGAGGCCAGCGGGTTTGTTGCAACCCTTGCCTATTGCCGAGTGGAAGTGGGAACATGTTACTATGGACTTCGTTGTGGGTCTTCCGAGGGCTCAGCGGGGTAGTGATGCTATTTGGGTAGTTGTGGACCGGTTGACTAAGTCGGCGCATTTTATTCCTATGCGTGTTAGAGATTCAGTCGATCATCTTGCCGATTTGTATATTCGGGACATAGTGAGGTTACACGGGGTTCCAGTGACGATCGTCTCAGATAGAGATCCTCGTTTTACTGCCAGGTTGTGGCAGAGTTTGCAGAGTGCCTTAGGCACTAAGTTGACCTTTAGCACGGCTTATCATCCTCAGACTGACGGACAGTCCGAGCGTACTATTCAGATACTTGAGGATATGCTTCGGGGTTGTGTTCTAGACTTTAGTGGATCGTGGGAGAGGCACTTGCCGTTGGTAGAGTTTGCCTACAACAACAGTTTCCAGTCTAGTATCGGTATGGCACCATTTGAGGCCTTGTATGGCCGACCGTGTAGATCTCCTGTTTGTTGGGCTGAGGTGGGTGATGCACCTCTGTTGGGTCCGGAGTTGGTGAGGGAAACGACGGAGAAAGTTGAGCTTATCCGTAAGAGGCTTATTACAGCACAGAGTCGTCAGAAATCTTATGCCGACCGTAGGAGGAGACCCTTGGTGTTTGCGGTGGGTGATCATGTCTTTCTGAAGATATCACCTAGACAGGGTTTGATGAGGTTTGGGAAGAGTGGGAAGTTGTCCCCTCGGTTCATTGGTCCGTTTGGGATCCTTGAGAGGATTGGCGAGGCTGCTTATCGTTTAGCTTTGCCGCCGCAGTTGTCCGGAGTACATGACGTGTTTCATGTGAGTATGCTTCGGAAGTATGAGCCGGATCCATCACATGTGTTGGATTGGACCGATTTAGTGGTTGATGAGGATGTTTCGTATGAGGAGAGACCGGTTCGGGTCTTGGATAGGCGGGATCAAGTTTTGCGAGGCAAAACCATCCCTTTAGTCAAAGTTTTGTGGAAACACCACGGAGTGGAAGAAGCCACTTGGGAACGTGAGTTAGAAGTCCGCGAGAAATATCCGGACATGTTTATTGATTTGTAATCTTATAATTAGATTCTGTTATATTGTTGAACTTAAGAGCTTTATATATGTCTTAAGTTGTAAAACATTGAGTTTGTTTTGGTAAAAGAGTGTATCTTGAAACTTGCTTCATTATAGAAGTTTAGTGTAACATTGCATTTGTTGAGTACATTGTGAATGGGTTGTATATATCATGCGATTGAATATGATATGAGAATTGTTAACATTGAAAGGAATAATGCATAATAGATGATACAGGTTGAAATATATGTTGTTTTATATGTATATTGTGAGATGCCTCTTGATAAAGAGATGAAATGACCAGTTTTGGGTCAAGATGTTTACTAATGAACTGTCTTATAAAAAAAAAAAACTGTTTTCAAAAATTTATGCTTAATTTCGGGGACGAAATTCTTTGAAGGGGGGGAGGTTATAGCGACCCCGGTCTTTTCCCATTTGACTATTGTGTCCGGACATAGGTTCCGTAGATTCTGTCATTGTATAATGGTTGTTGTTGTCCCTTATTTTCTCATTTGGAATTATAGGATGTGTTGGTCAGGTTTGTTTCAGGTTGGTTGGGTTTAGAAATCAAGTGTTGCTGTCCAGTATTTTAGATCTTCGCTCGAGCGAGGAGTTTGTCGCTCGAGCGAGCTGTTGTTTTGGTTCTTCGCTCGAGCCGGGGTTTGGTAGCTCGAGCGAGAGTTTGCGTCTGGTTTGGACCTGTAGCTTTGCATTCTTGGCTCGAGCGAGATTTTCTTCGCTCGAGCGAGTTAGTTCGTTCTTCGCTCGAGCAATAGTTCCTTCGCTCGAGCGTGTGTCTGGTTACAGACCTGAGGGTTTGAGTTCTTCGCTCGATCGAGCTTTCTTTCGCTCGAGCGAGCTTTTGGGTTGTTGGCTCGAGCAAGGCTTCCTTGGCTCGAGCGTAGTTTCTCTGTATCTGGTCGCTCGAGCGACCAAGTCTTCGCTCGAGCGAGCCTGTCCAGTTTATATACGCAACAACGGGTTTTGATCAGTCTTTTTCATATTCTTTTTGATTCCAAACCCTAGGTCCGACTTCTCTCTCTCCCTATTCACCTTCTCTCTTAGATTTGATCCACTTAGGGTGTGTTTCTACCCTAGATCCTTCATTAAAAAGATAGAGTGAGTCGAGGGCTTCCATTTAATCTGAACATTTGGCGATTTGGAGCACTTTGGTTTTTGGCACTCATCTCTGTCTTCACCATTTGGGTTGTTTTCTTTGAGGTAGGGATTTCCTACTCCACTTTATAAGTTTTGTTCTAAGTTTTGGTATTTTGATAAGTTGGGGTTAATTTGATAATTTTGGGAAAAACCCTAGTTGTGTTAATTAATTAATTTGTATAATTAATTTATGGTATTGGGGAATTTGGTTAAATTCATGAAATTGGGGAAATTATTGATTAAATGGCGTAGTTGGATAATTTAAACCACTCGCCTATTGAAATGTTGAAATATTTATTTCCACTCTAGAAATAACTGTTTTGGGCTATCGGTGGAGGATAGTCGTGATTGTTGTAGACATTGCATGTGGATTAGGAATAACTGAAACTAATCACATTGGTTAAGTCATTAAATTTGACTATTGCATTGATACAGAAAATACGTTTATTGATTGAGCATTGTATTTGCATATACATTGTTTTGTGTGTGGGAGGAGATAGGGGATGTACTCCACGGTTTAGGAGAAGATAGGGGATGGACCTCTAAACCGGATTTTGTTTGGGAGGAGATAGGGGATGGACTCCATTAGTATCACTTTTATGTGTGCTTATTTATATAGAAGTGTTTTATTGATACAGCACTAAAATGTGTATCAATCTGGAAGTATGAAGTGTTTGATTTGAGCTTGAGTCTCATTTGTTTGTTGATATTGGAAGGATGTGAATATGATATATGTGATTCACTGTTGTAAGTTTGGCCAGGTTCCGAGCCATGTTGATAAAATTGGAAAGTAAAACGTATCTTTGGCAATAGTGTCATGAGACAGTAAAATGAAGTAATTGATTATTTTGGTTGACCATCTGTTGAATGCTATTGCTTTATTCATTGCTTATATGTGGTTTAGTATATTTCTACTGGGCTGTGGCTCACCCTTTATGGGAACATCATTTTCAGGTTCAGGCGATAAACTACCTCCAAGGACTTAGCTTGGGAAGGTTTGGCTTCTGGATTGAAGAAGACTACCTTTAGTTAATAGTTGTTATTTATTAGTACATGTAAACATTCAAGCCTAGGGCTTTTCTTGTATTGAGATTAGAACTCATATTTTTGAATCCAAGTGTTGGCTTGGAAAGATGTAAGCCTGTAGGGCATTTTATTCAAAGTTACATGTAATGCTTTATTTAGTAATACTCTGATGAATGAATTAATAAATTGTCTTCTTTAAATAATGCATGTCAATGATATATAATGGGTTAATTTTGAGGGCGTTACAGCTTGCCTTGAAAGAGAGGTTCAATCACAACCCTCTTTCAAATTGATAAACTCACAAAACACAAGTTATGACTTTGAGTATGTCAACAATGCTCCACAACAAGACAGTGATTCGTAAGTTTCATACATCTATAAATAAGATAATCTGATTTGCATGTTTCTTAAAACTAACCATACCTATAATTTGTATGTAGTCTGGATTGTGGCATCTTTGTCTGCTATATAATGAAACAATATAGCAAGCATGAACCTATCAGCTCCAATTGTCTACACAAGATATAAGGTTGATGAGGGCGGAACTCATAGAGAGATTTGTGACTGAAGTTGGCCGGTCATGGACTGAACCAATTGAAATACCTCCAGAAGAAGAACCAAAAATGTAATAGTGAAACTAGTGAAAGGAAGACAATGTACATATCCACACAGAGAAAATTGTCTCACACATATGTATATATCCACACAGTATTGACCATTCAGTTTTTTGTTCATACATTGAAGGAATGATGATGCTTGACATATATGTATATATCCTTTTTTGACTAATATAAATTTTATTTTATTTTTTATTTTACCTAATGTAAATTTCATACCTATAAATGGTTAAATATATATATATATATATTTTATTGTGATTGTCAACACAATCCACACAGAGAAAATTGTGTGCAGAAATTTCTCTGGTATAATATTACTAGAAATTCACAGAGAAATTTAACTTGTATCATCCCAATGGGATGCCTATATGATCATGTAATCTGTAATACTTTGTGTTGGTACAAAACAATCATCAAACTCAACAAAACACAAAGCGCACAGTAATTTTGTCTGCTACTGGAAAATTTCACTGGATGCATTTGAAGTTTCAAAACACAATGCCCAGATAATTTTCTCTGATAGTGGAAAATTTCTCCGGATGAAATTGACGGATTCGAATGGTGACAGAAAATGGAATTTCTGAGTTATGAATTTCTCTGGGTTGAGTGATTTGGTGAGAGGGAATTTCTCTGGGTTGGTGAGGAAAATTTCTCTGGCTTTGACAAAAGTTTTTGAGTTGAAGTGATTCTAGATAAATTCTTCCCTGGTCCAGAGAAATTCTCAACTCAGAGAAATTTCAAAAGAGCTTAATTTTGTTTCTTGGTTGTACTCAGTGCAAAAATTTTGTGTATGCTCTGTCTGGTGTGCACATTTCTTGAAATGACTGATATGAAGTTACTAGAAATTCACAGAGAAATTTAACTCATATCATGCCAAAGAAGGTGCCTATATGATCATGCAATCTATAATGTATTGTGTTAGTACAAAACAATTATCAAATTCAAAAAACACAATCTACACAGTACTTTTTTCTGCCATTATCAAATTTATCTGGATGAATTTGAAGCTTCAAAACACAATACACAGAGAATTTTCTCTGCCATAGGAAAATTTCTCTGGATGAATTTGACAGGTATTACAAACCCACTGCCTATAGTATATATCAACAAACACAATTCACACTTTAACTGATATTGGAAAATTTCACTGGATGAATTTGATTGATATTATTATATACACTGTCTAAAAAATACATTTCACAAAACAAAATTCACAAAGTAATCATCAAATGTATTATTCAACCAATAAAATGTATTATCCTCAACTATTTAATAAAGATTCCTTGCATGTCCTCTTATTATGGTGACCAATACTCTCATAACGACTACACTTAATCACCCTTTTAAACTCTCCAGTAGAAGCAATTTTGTTCTTCTTCGGCCTCCCAACTGGTCTCTTGCTCAATGAAGGTAAAATCATAGCATCTTCAATGCTACACAGAGGTTTTTCAACAGTTGGAACTGGGCCAATCGAAAACGAGTATGCTTGACGATACATGTCAGCATGAAAAAATGGTTCAACAAATGAATTCAAATTCTTTCCACTCCTAAAAATTGCAGCAACAGCATGTTGACATGGATACCCATTTATTTTCCATTTTCGACATGAACAAGTTCTCAACCCAAGATCAACCATAACCGAAGGAAAACAATGCACTTCAAAGACATTATCAGATGATAAACTCACATTCCATGTCCTCCCATCCAAAAAGCACTTCTCCAATACACTATCCATACGAGAACACAGAACTTTATTCCATTTACTAGAGAGCAGCCTCCTATCAGACCTCATATTCATGATTTGCAACCGTATCATGTCCACCAAATTTGTTATTGGCAAGTGCCGAGTGTCTCGTATCCATGAATTGAATGACTCAGCAACATTTGAATACATCTCACCATAATGTTTCCCTGCAAAATATGCATCACTCCAATTTTCATATGGTAAACTTCTCAAGAAAACACTCACAATGTCTCCTCCCTCACTTTTTAATTCATTTAACTTGAAATGAAATGATGCCTTTGTTGGCGCATATGCACATTCTGAAAACTTGGATACAATCGTCTCCCTAACCAAATTTGTGTTTCCATATGACAACTTATCCCTCAAATTTCTCTTTAGATGTTCAAGACAAAATCCATGAAAGCAGTTAGGGAAAAACCTAGCAATTCTCTCAACAATACCACAATGTTGATCTGATATGAAACTTATCACCCGTTCTGATCCCAATACTCCACATAAATGTTCAAGAAACCAACACCAATTGTCTTTATTCTCAGCATCAACAACAACAAAAGCTATAGGAAAAAAACCTACAAAACAAATAAGAACAAGCATATTAGATATACACATGCAGAGAAAATTAGAACATAAACAACCAGAGAAATTTGACACTGCCAACATCCAGAGAAAATTCACTTAGTGCCCAACTCCAGGGAAAATTCACACATTGGCAACATCCAGAGAAAATTGACTCAGTGACCAACTACAGAGAAAATTCACACAATCAGAATATCCAGAGAAAATTCGCTTAGTGAACAACTACAGATACAATTCATACAATGACAACATCCAGAGAAAATTCACACACTGACCAAAATTCAGTGAAAATTCTCACAGTGGCCACAACCATAGAAAATCCACACAGTGGCCAAAACCAGAGAAAATTCAAAGTGTCAGAGAAAAATCACATTCACTCAATTCTTACATGTATAGAAAATTTACATACTTAGATAAAATTAGATATATTTACAATTACCTTCATTCCCATCTTTCCCCGTTGCAGCGAGCATAACTCCTTTGTATCGTCCTTTAAAAAATGTTCCATCAAGAAAAACAATGACCGACAATATTTGAAACCAACAATGCATGCATGAAAAGCCACAAACACTCTTTTGAAACGCTTGTTAACTTCAAAATCTAACTCAAAATGATTACCTGGATTGTTCTTCAATGCCTCATCAAAATACCACCATAATTGATCAAATGACAAACAAGAATCCCCATATGTACTACATTTTGCTTTTTCAACACCCAACCAACCACAGTTATAACTGATTGAGACCCCATACTTGTCTTTCATTTCTTTGACAACATCCACTGGACGAGTTAAACGTTTTGCACTTACCTCTTCAAGTATCAGCCCTGAAACTATGCTGGAAGTCATCCTAGCATGTTTACTCGTACGAACCGCCATGCCACACGTATGTTCGTTGTTCAAAGTCCTTATGTAGAAGAACCCATTTGTTTTTTCAACTGAATACATCCCCTTGATTCCTTATATGCACACTCTGCCGTAACCCTCAGCTTGTCATTTTTAACATACGTAAACTGAAAACCAACCTCAATAGCATACTTGCAGAAAAAAGTACGAAACTCAACCACACCACCCTCAAACTTTTGTCCAACACTCGTAATATTATTTCGCCAACCAGCTGACAATAACACCTTTTTTGGTGAGAACAAAACTTAGAGAGTGAATTCCTTTCAATATCCACCAGCCTATCACACTCACCATCCACAACATCTATCCAATTAGACCCCATTTCATCCTTTTCATCAGAAGTACTACATCTAGTAACTGAAACATCAACTATATCAACACCGTGTGCACAAACAACGCTCAACATATTCAGAAAATCAATATTATTTCGAACCATACAATTTCGATGGCCCACAATAGAATATGAAATACACAGTCTCAGGTTTCAAATTCTCCCATGTTTTACACAAAATGCCAACCAATTCCTCAAAATTCAATTCGCATGAAACATTAATGACAATAGTATCATTCTCATATTTGCACAGCAACAACACTGCACTATCCATTGAAACTGAAAGAAAAAATAAGAAAAATAATTTGTTTAACATACAAACACTTCACAAGAACAATATAAAAGTCCAGAGAAATTTCTAAAAATTATAATTTTCTCTGGACTCAAATAAAAGTCCAAAGACATCTACAAACTTATATTCACCTTCAAGATAACAAAAAACAAAATCACGTAAACTTAATGAATCCAAAGAGAATCACAGAGAAATTTACTGCTAACTATTAAACACAATCATAGAAAAAAATATACAAAATATTTGTTATGAAATTATAGGCTTCTCTGTGATTTTCACCTCACTACAAGCTAACAATTTTCTATGCGTCATTCTGCAATATTGCACTTATAGAAAAATCCAGAGAAATTTACAAACTTATATATACCTTCAAGATAACAAAAAACACTGCATTGTCTATCTAAACTGAAAGAAAAACACAAAAAATAACTTTTGCTTAGAGAAACAAAAACTTATTTTCATCTTCTACAAACATATAATTTTCTCTAAACTACAAATTGAAAATGAGTAACAAACTTATAATTTTCTCTGAACTACAAACTGAAAGTGAGTAACAAACTTATAATTTTCTCTGAACCACAAATAAAAGTCTAGAGAAATTTATGAACTTATATTCACTTTCTCAGATTCTATCTGCATTAGAAACTTCTAATAATATGTCCATATGCACTTATAATTTTCTCTGTGATTTTCGTTGCATTATAATAACAAACTTACAATTTTCTCTGGACTATACCAACAAAAGTGCAGAAAATGAAATTTCTCTGGTTTAAAAAAATTTCTCTGGTTTGAAAAAACATAGAACAAAACTTATCATTAATCAGCATGTTGATGAAAAACAGAGCACAAAAAATGAACTCTAAACATCAAAATCAACTACACTGTCAACACTCTTTGAAATTGATCAAAAAAGAGAGAAAGAAAAATTAATTCCAAAAATAAAAATCAATTCTATCAAGCTGGCCTCTCTCTAAACAAAAATTCAAAACAAAAATCAAAATCCATGTGGAATCTAAATCGAAAACAAACCTGATTCAACTCCACTGAAAAACTTACGCGTTCAACCCACTGTCAACACTCTTTGAAATTGATTAAAAAACAGAGAATCAAAAATGAATTCTAAAAATAAAAATCAACTCTATCAAGCTGGCCTCTCTCTAAACAAAAATTCAAAACAAAAATCAAAATGCATGTGGAATCTCCATCGAAAACAAACCTAATTCAACTCCACTGAAAATCTACGCGATCAACACACTGTAACACCTACACGATCGTAGCAAACTTTCTCATCAACTCCACTGAAATCTTTGACAAAATCTCCACCGCGAAGTCAGTTTCCAAAATCTCCACCATGAAGTCAACAATATAATATTCAAAAAAATTTCTCGTTAACTCCACTGCAATCTCCGACAAAATCTCCACTGCGAATTCGGTTTCCAAAATCTCACTGTGAAGTCAACAATATAATATTCAAACAAATTTATGTTATAAAAGAAGGGTAATTTAGATACTTTATAACCTAAAATAAACTTGAGGGACCTTAGCCATCAAAGCATATTATTTTGAACCTTTCCTCCTATCAAAAGTAGAGGAGGGACCTTAGGCTAATTTTCCCTTAAATTTTTTGTTAAGTTATTTTAATGTGTTATTTTATTCCATTACTATTTGTAGTGAAGTGTTATTATTAAATTATTTGATTCTACTTCTTTATCTAATACTCATATAATTTTATTGACAATACTAAAAAATTAGGCTATAATACCAATTTAAATACACAACGAACCAGAATACATTTTTAAAGAGAAAATATAAATTTAAGATTTTTCTGAAATAAAATCTTAACTAATTAGGGGTTTTTTTTTCTTTCTAATTTATAATACTTTTGAGCTTATATATATATATATATATATTTTGTAACATTTCAAAGACTACATAGGTTTGATTTAAATATTTTAGAAACTTAATAGATTCAATCGATAATTCAGAGATTAAATAAATTAATTTATATGCTTTAGAGACTTAGTAGGTTCAATAAATAGTTTATGAACTATGTAGACAATTTGACAACAGTTCAAAGATAAAAAGTGAAATTATCCCAATTAAAAATAACATACTTGTTTATAGTTTTTTTGATCGGAAGAAGAATCCATTAAGGAAGGCTGAACGACACTTATAAGAGTCCATCCAATCTAAAATTTACACCAAACAAAGGAAAGATATAGCAAGAAATACAAAGAAAAGAACCTATAAAAATATTCAAACTCATGTGCTCGTGCTCATACTACGAAGCAGAATCGATCATAAAAGTCGACAATAAAGCATATTTGGGATAAATTATAGACACCAACCACAGAGAGGGTAAGTTAAACATCACCACCAATGGACTCACACACACACACAAAACAGGAAGAACAAACCCACAAAACCATAGAAAACCAGAAGAATAAAACGAACCCACAAAACAAACCATAAAATAGCTATCACTAGTAAGGCAAACCCAAATAAAACCCAGAAAAAAAAAAAACAAAAGGCAGAACAACCCACAAACCAAAGCATCAGCAACAACGACAGCGAATCTGATGGGGAAGGAGGTGGCAGAACAGGGGAAGGGAGGTGGCGTCCAGCAGGCCTGGAGAAGGCAGCAGAGATGACGATAAAGAGCGGCAAAACTGGCAATGATAGACAATGCTAGAAGGAGGCAGGACAAAGGAGAGAGAGCAGATTCGACGAAAGCCACGGCCGAAGTTGAGGTGAAGGGAAACAAACACCTCACAAAGAAGGGAGAGGATGGAAAGCCAAAGCTTCCAAATTATAGGACAAAACCAAGGAAAGTGAGCAAAAAAGAGGGGTAAGAGGAGGAGAGAGAGGCCAGAGGCCACCGGAAGCCCCTTCCCCACCCCAACAGCAGTTGCACGCTTGAACCCTAAGAGTAAAAAAAGTTTAAAGAGAGAAGCTCTCAACTAGAGAGAAGAATACTAGTTTATAGTTAGTACCGTAAATTATGTTATGTGAAAGTGAACTATATACATATCAAGATTAGTGGGTTTAGAAAAAAACAATCTAAAATTTCTTAGCAAAGGCCAAGATTTATTCATACCATGGGCTTACAATAACTTCTTTAAATGTACACTATTGATTTGATATTGTAGACATTTACTTCTTTTTTTTTTCTTTCTTCTTCTTCTTCTTCTTCTTCTTCTTTTTTTTTTTTTTTTTTTTTTTTTTTTTTTTTTTTTTTTTCGCGCACGCGCGCGCTGGTTTGGAGACAAAAGACTTTCTATATAAAGATAAGGTTCAAAGTTGAGCATAATGGTATATCAGACCTCCATTCTTTATTCTCACTTTTCGATTTGTGTTTTTCTCTATATTTTTTAATTTTCATTTTCATTTGCCCTCTTAGTATTGTTATGTTTGTTTTATTTAGACTAGATTACATGAGAATATTAGTTCTATTCTATGACTTATAATGACATAAGGCTACTTACGCTGTATTTGGTTGGGAGATTTAGGAAGAGATTTGAAAAAGAAATGAAAAAATATATGTCAAATTATGTGAAATGTATATATATTTAATTCATATTTCACCTAATTTTTTTATTTTTCTAATCCTCCAACCAAACATAGTATCAAGGTAATAACAATAATTTGAAGATATTTTAGTTATACAAGATAATGTATTAGAATTAGAAACATGTATATAAGCTTTGGGCTGGTTCAGGAAAAAACTAGGGGGCCTGTTTGGTTTAATTTTATAATTATGATTTGAGTGTGGAGTTGTATTTTAAGTTTTGAGTTTTGAGTTTTGAAAATAGTTTTGGGATGATTTGTAATTTTTTTTTTGGATTGATTGATTGATGTATAGAATGTGAGAGGAGTGCGGAGAGATGAGAGAGAAAAGTGATTGATTGATTGATTAATAATAATAAAAAGAAAGAGAAAAGATGAACTTTGAAATCAATTTTGAGTTGTATTTTAAAAATTTATTTAGTTATGAGTTTTGATTTAAATCATGATTTAAAA
Source organism: Camellia sinensis (assembly GCF_055761805.1). NCBI lineage: Eukaryota > Viridiplantae > Streptophyta > Magnoliopsida > Ericales > Theaceae > Camellia > Camellia sinensis. The sequence goes on along the minus strand of NC_138964.1, from coordinate 19,568,369 downwards.
ACAGAATTGAGTTTTGAAAAGTAAACCAAACGCTACTTAGTACCCTTTGAAAAAGCTTATCAATGTTTAAGTAGAGATTTAGTAGAAAAAATGTATGTGAAATATGGTTATATTTTTTGACATTTTACTTTCATTTTTTTCCTTTCTCTTTCCATTTTCAAATTCCTATCTAAATCTATAAACCAAACACAACTAAAAAAAGATTTTTTCATCAATAAAATTTTGTTTTTGTCAATAAAAAGAAAAAGAAAAAAATGGTTCTCTTTTATCTCCTCACTATCTAACTAATGTGAGTTAGCATATCCTATAAAATTTCACTACATGATTGGTTTGAAACATGCCTACCCTTGAGTAGAGGCCACAAAGGCTCTACCTCGGGCCCTACATTTTGGACAAAAAATAGGCCCCCAAATTAGATTTGGGGTCAACAATGACTGTTATGTACCATGTGAGTCTCACTTTGGGTTTTATTTTAATAATTTGAATTATATAATTTTTAAAGAATATTGAGTAAAGCATATCTGTAAAAATTTAAGTTAATCAGATATCGATAAATCTTTTATCTGATTACATTTGTATTCAATTTTATATTTAAAATCACTCTCTCTATTTAATTTTTTTTATATACAAATGTGATCAACTTAATTTTGTATAAATATATTCTACTCCTAAAAAATAAATAATTTAAATTATCAATATATAACCCTAAGTGGGCCCCCAAAAATATACAACAGTCATTACCGTGCACATATCACAACAGTGACCCAAATACCACCAAATAAGATCTATTATAGTATTGGAAAGTTCAAATAGGTCCAATCTAACATGACATTTAGGCCCAATTGAAAAGTAAACAAGTTTAAAGGCCAAAGAAAGTTGGGTCCATTTACATATTGGAAAAAAGTTGGATCCAAATTGACTTCAAACCCACAGGGCAATGAGCTAGTGTTGTAACGCTTTGAAATAATAACAATAGTGCATCTCATAATATCCATTACAATTGATTAATAACATCGTATCTTATGTTCAATTTATAAACTTGATCATACAAAAGATGACATATGCGTGTATACATTTATAAATCCTAAATCCTGAATCTATAGCATATGATATGGATACATGAATTAAAAATAAAAGTAAAATTAAGTAATTAGATACCCTAATGGCTATATCTTTCCAAGTCAATACTTAGATCTATCAAAATAAGTTCAACTCAATACAATTAAAGCCCAGGGCGTATAAAATAATTACATCAAATAAACAAAAAAAGCTCTTGGCTCCAAATCCTCTCAAGCTGTGTCATTGGTGGAGTCATATTATCAACACCTAAAAGTTGTTTTCCACATAGAGTGAGCCAAAACTCAGTAAAGATACTTTCACACAATATATGAATCCTAACAAAGTCATAAGGTGAATGCACACACATGCACGCCATTTTTCAAAAATTTTGCATTTTCTATCTCTAAACTATGCAATGCCAGATTATATATCACTTCATGAAAATGATCCTTTTATAACAAAAAATAGGGCAGTGGATACAAAACACTAGGAATATCTAGGTACATGTCTACCAATAGCTATACAAGCACTACCAAAGCCATTTTACCGATACTAGCTGGAATGATCAGCACTTAATCGTGCAAGTTTTTGGACTTTCACCAAGGACACACAGGCTAACATAATAACCACAATCACACCCCTTAACCAGATTCACTAAGGTATTCACCACTTTTTCTCAAAACAATACATTTTTAGTGTTCCATATTTAATGTTCCATATTTAATGTGACCTCGTGGGTCTAACATCAGAGATCTCTGTGCATCAGTTAATCCAATGGGCCACGATATTGTTTCCCCCGAGTGATGGCCAATGGGCCATAGTATTGTTTATCCCAGGCAAGGACCAATGGGCCATAGTATTGTTTTCCCCAAGTAAGGGCCAATAGGCCATGGTGTTGTTTCCCCCAAGTAAGGGCCAATGGGCCATGGTATTGTTTCCCCCAAGCAATGGCCTCGCTAAAGGATGCCACAAATACATTTTCAAAAAAGGAACTTCATTCATTCATTCATAAGAAAATAACATTTCAATAAACCATTCTATCATTCATCATAACGTTTCAATAAACCATACAATTAATCATATATCAATTTCGAGAGCAATAACAGTTTCGAAAATAAATATAACTTGAATATATCTTAATAAAGTTACTACTCACAATGGGTTCTATCGACGCTAGGCCTCGGACGTCCACCTAAGCAAAGCACGTAACAAATACACAATTGAAGCACCAATCAATATCCATTTTACTTTAATTTAATTCTTCTTATGCGTTTCTAATTCATTCCATGGTTATATGAGTTCAATTGGTGCCTAAGAGTACTTAAAATGATATGAGGATGCAAATACGCACTTAAAAGAGTTAGTAAAAATTTGCTAAAAACAGGGTCTTCGCTTGAGCATAACTTTGGTCGCTCGAGCGGTTTGTAAAACTCTGCAAAAGTACTAGTTGCTTGATTTTTACACTCGACGATCACTCGACAGTCGGTCGAGCCAAGGACTGAGTAAAACTGGGTTCGCTCGAGTGCACACTTTGTCACTCGAGCCACCGTGCAATTGTCTACAAAACTACTGGGAGCTTGAATTTTACGCTCAAGCAACACTTTCTTCACTCAAGTGATTTGCTCGAATTCTGGAACTTTGAGAATTGTGTTTGAAGCTCAAACTAGCAATTCAAAGGTTCAAAGCTTACAAGCTTGGTACCAAAACATGGAAAAACATTTTGTACACCAATTACTCAAAATCCTGAGGCAAATTCTCAAAATCAACCTTAAATCATGAGGTTGAAACAATGCATAACATGAATTGCACTCTTTTCTTTTCAAAACTACCATGCATGAGATAAGAAGTGTTAGAACTGTGGAATACCTTCAAAGATGTCAAGTATAGCTTCAAGCATGTGAAAAATTTCATGAAATTCAAACTCAAAATAATGATTCATGCATGCATGTCTCAATTATGCTAAAATTTGACAAATCTGCAGAAATTCTTGCATTCATTACTCAGTTACATGTAATTAACTCTATGAATTCCATGAACCCAGCTCCTACTTAAATTATTTGCAAAGATTATGGTTGAAGATCATACATAAGGCTTGAATTCAAGCGTACTCTAGTTCAATTCTTCAAATCTCCTTCAATTCCTTTACAATTCTCTTCTCTCTAGAGTTGATTCTCCCTCTCATTTCTCTAAAATCTCAGCTAGGTATACATTTTTGGGCTCAATTAAGCTTATTTAAATACTTTAATATAATACTACTGAGGTCGGGGTTGTCACAGTCTCTCCCCCTTAGAAAGTTTGGTCCTCCAAACTTAAGTTACCTTCATACAGAAACACATACAGGTATCGTTGTCGCATCTCATCATCTTTTTCCCAAGTGGCTTCTTTCCCATAATGTTTTTTCCACTCTATTTTCACCACAGGAATAGTTTTGTTCCTCGATTGCTTCACTTGCCGGTCAATGATTTGTATGGGCCGCTCTTCATAAATCATATTCTTATCTAAAGCAATCTGATGGTGATCAATCACATGAAATAGGTCTCTAAGGTACCCACGAAGCATGGATACGTGAATTACATTGTGCATTTGTTCCATTCTTGGTGGTGAAGCAATACAGTAGGCAACAGGACCTAATTTCTCTAGAATTTGAAACAACTCGATGTTGCGAGGAGTTAATTTTCGCTTTCTGCCAAACCTTGTCTGCCCTTTCATTGGTGTTACTTTGATAGATACGTGATCCTCTGCTTCATATTCTAAGTCTCTTCTATGTTGATCCACATAGCTTTTATGCCGGCTCTGTGCAGTTTTGAGCTTTTGCTGAATATTTTTATCTTCTCGATTTTTTCTTGCACAACTTCTATTCCATAGATAGCCCTATCACCGACCTTTGTCTAACATATTGGCGATCTACACTTTTTGCCATACAATGCTTCATATGGTGCGATACCAATACTAGCGTGGAAACTATTGTTATAAGCAAACTCAGCTAATGGCAATATGTTTCCTAGCTGCCCTGAAAATCCAAAATACACATACGAAGCATGTCTTCTAAGGTCTGAACAGTCCTCTCGATTTGCCTGTCAGTTTGTGAATTGAATGTTGTGCTAAATCTCAACTATATTCCCATTGCACTCTGTAGACTATGCCAAAATGTGGAAACAAATTTAGGATCTCTATCTAATGCAATGGACACTAGAACCCCATCAATGTAGATAGTAGCAAGTCTATATGCACTAAAGAAAGTTTTTCACAGTAAGAAAATGAGCAGACTTTGTCAATCTATCAACTATAACCCATATAGCATTCATACCTCTAGATGATCAAGGTAGATTGACGATGAAGTCCATGGTTATGTGCTCTCACTTCCATTCTAGAATAGGGAGGGACTAAAACAAACTTGCCAGTTTCTGATGATCCGTTTTCACTTGTTGATTCTGTAAGCATTTGGAGTTGAATTCGGCAATCTCTCTTTTCATATGAGGCCACCAATACACTATCTTCAGATCTTGATACATCTTGGTATTTCCCGAGTGCATAGCAAACATCAACTTATGAGCTTCTTCTAGAATTCTTCTTTTTAATTGTGTATCACTGTGAAAACAAAGTCTCCCTTGAAATTTCAATACTGAGTCTTCAATTGTGAATCCAAGTTTTGGTTTAGCTTCAAACTCATCACAAATCTTCTTTAGAAACTCATCATTCATTTGCTTTTGTTTGATTTCTTTAATAATTGCCAATTGTGCTAGCATTACAGCTATCAAGCTATTTTGTTCGAAAGGCACTACTTCTATTTCAAGCTTTTCAAATTCTTGCAGAAGTACTTTCTGATCTGTAAACATACAAGTTAAACCTTCGAAGTTCTTTCTGCTAAGTGCATCTACCACAGTGTTGGCCTTGCTCAGATAATAATGGATTTGTAAATCATAGTCCTTGATCAGTTCAAGCCACTGACTCTATCACATATTCAATTCCTTCTATGTGAAAAAGTACTCCAGGCTTTTATAATCGGTGTATGCTTCACATTTAGCTTCATACAGGTAGTTACACCATATCTTCAATGCAAACACAACTGCAGCAAGTTCCAGTTGTGTGTTGGATAGTTTTTCTCATGTGGTCTTAGCTGTGGCGAGGCATATGCAATCACCTTGCCATTCTGTATTAAAACACAACCAAAATCCTTATAAGATGCATCACTATAAATTACAAATCCTTCCGTACCTGAGAGTATAGTAAGGATTGAAGTGGTGGTCAATCTTGTCTTTAAGTCTTGAAATGCAGATTCTCTTTGGTCTATCCACTCAAGTAGTTCCCCCTTTCGAGTCAATTGGGTCAATGGTACTGCAATTTTTTAGAAGTCTTTAACAAATCTCTAATAATAGCCCGCCAGTCCCATAAAACTATGAACTTTTGTTATGTTAGTCGGAGTAGGCCAATCAATAATTGTTTTGATTTTCTGGGGATCAATTGAAATTCCATCTCTGTTAATAACATGCCCCAAAAATGTAATTTCATCAAGCCAAAACTCACACTTCTTAAATTTCCCATACAATTGTTTTTCTCTAAGTATCTGAAGAGTCATTCTCAAATGTCATTCATGTTCATCTTTACCTTTCAAATAAATCAAAATGTCATCAATAAATATAACAACAAAATAATCTAAGAAAGGTTTGAAAACTCTATTCATCGAATCCATAAATGTTGCGGGTGCAATAGTGACTCTGAAGGCATAACCAGAAACTTATAATGTCCAAACCTAGTTCAGAAGCAATCTTTTTAATATCTTCAGCCCTTACTTTCAACTGATGATATCCCGATCTCAAATCAATTTTGGAGAATACTTGAGCCCCTTGCAACTGATCAAACAAATCATCAATAAGTGGCAATGGATATTTATTTTTCACTGTTACCTTGTTGAGTTCTCGGTTATCAATACACAATCTGAGGGTCCCATCTTTCTTTTTCACAAAAAGTACTGATGTACCCCATGGCGAGGTACTTGAGCGAATAAACCCTTTGTCAAGCAATTCCTGTAATTGAATTTTCAATTCTTTCATTTCACTAGTAGACATGCAATAAGGAGTTTTAGAGATTCGTTGTGTACCGGGTATTACATCAATTATAAACTAAATTTCTCTATCTACCAGTTGTCTAGGTAACTCAGCAAGAAACACATCAGAAAATTTCCTCACTACTGGTATACTATCTAGAGTGACATCCATGGTTTGTTCAGTCGTTACATAGCACAAATACCCTTGACACCCTTCTTAAGTAATTTACAAGCTTTCAATGCAGAAATCAAGGTAGAAGCACTACACCATTACCCACAAACACTATTTCATCATGTCTTGAAGGTCTAAACGAAACCCGTTTTGTTACACAATCAATGATCGCATAATATTTAGACAACCAGTCCATTCCCAAAATTACATCAAAGTGTCTAATATCAAGGGGCAATAGATCCACAAACAATGTCACATCTTCAACACGCATTTCACAAGCATGATATATAGATGAACATAAAGCAAGTTTCCCAAATAGAGCAGATACACACAATATATAAGGCAATGATTCCATGGGTCTATTTAATCTATGTTCAAATACAGAAGATACAAAAGAATGTGTTAAGTCCGAATCAATTAACACATATGCATTTTGATTGCAAATAGGGAGAGTACCTGAAACTACAGCCTCTGTATTTAATGCAAAGACCCTTCCTTGCCTTTGTTCATTTCTTGTGGTAATAGGTGTTGCAGCTAATTTTGCAGTGGGAACTAATCCAGTTGAGCTTGTAGCACCTCGGTTACCACCTTGACGTGGCTTGAACAATTTTTTTCCCATATGCCCGTCCTTTCCACACTGGTAACAGGCCCTCGTGGCGTGACAGCAAACACCCTGGTGCTTCTTTCCACAAACAGTGCAAGTAGGTATTGAGTTGCTACTTTGGGTCGACCCAGAATTACTGGAAGCCCCAGACTTTGACTTCTTGTTTGTAGTCAATGATGCTCCCTTGTTGAAATTTTGTCTTTTACCTTTCCATTTAAATTTTTGGCTACGGTTGGCCATGTTCACTTCTAATGTCAATGCTTTGTCCAATACATCTATATATTTCGGTAGTTTCAACACGTTGATCCTTTCCAAGATTGAGTCACGTAATCCCCCTTCAAAATTTCTAGATTTTTTGTAGTTAGTATCAACCATATGTGTGCAAAATGAGCCAAATCTGTAAATTAGGCCTCATACTCAGCAGCTGACTTGTTTCCCTGTTTGAGTTGTTCAAATTTAGACACTTTTCGATCTCTAACACACTATGGGAAATATTTCTCGCAGAAGATCTTTAGGAAACGAGTCCAAGTGATGTCTCTATGTTCGTCTCGAACTGGCATCCACCAACGTCTTGCTTCATCTTCTAATGTGAATGGTGTAATTGTACCTTGTGAGCCTCGGTACATGAAAATACTTCAAATAATTTCTCCATGCCCAAAACCCACGCTTCTGCCTTTAACGAATCAACCCTACCATGAAATAATGGTGGTTTCATTTTCTTAAACTCTTTAGTCAAAGCAATAGTACAATCACTTGTCTGACACCCTGGTACTGAAGGTGGCACAGGCATTGGAGAAGGGGGTGGTGGTTGTTGCTATTGTTGTTATTGCCACTGTTGTTGTTTTATCGCTTCGGTCATGTCTTGCATCATTGTTCCATTCTATCCAATCTTGAAGAGGTTGCCTCCTCTAGCTCATTATCTCTTGTTCTCACCATTTTCTATATGAAACTTTGTATTATGATAAACACAATATATTTAAGAACACAAATTCATATATAATCATGAAATTATCTCACTCTAATGTTCAAATGCACATGAATGCAATCCTGAAGTCTTGAACTCTCTATAGCTCAATGGACAAGTGAGTGAGATATAACTCGTGTTCTGATTCCACTCTGTCACGACCCAAACTCGCCCCAATAGGTTTAGCATGATGATCGGCCAGTAATCTTAGATTATCTACGACCTTTATTAACAAAAATCAATTTGAGTATAAATTACGGGGCTTAGCAGAAGCAATATAAGACTTGAAAATAATCCATTGAGTTGTGCTTATATGAAAAGACCTCATATAATAGCTATGTACATACATCACAAAGGTTTTAAACATCTGATTCATACATTGAAACTCCACAGCTCATACTTAAACAAAAACCCCATATATAAATACCAAAACGAGATTACAAAACAAAAAGGGGTTAGACCTTTCTTGGCCCACTCAAGCGCACGTTTGCTCCTCCTCGAGAGCTCGTCAAAGAGGCTGACATGGGGTTGACTCCAAGGTTTTCTCTAACCTTGATGCTCAGCTTGCTCGCCTACATATACATATAAATAGCAAGATACAGCCCAGTGAGTAATAATAGAATAAAGAAGCTATATGAATGAAGTTCAATAACATTTCAAATATCAATTTCCAATTCTATTCAAATCTCGATATCAATAGCCATTTCAATCCACTTATGTATAGCTGGTTTTTCGTGCTCCTCAGAGGGGTTTAGTCTCCTCAGATACGATAGCCCTACAGTTCGGACTCCCATGGTTCTGAATCTGATTTTACAAGTACAATGTGAAACAGAAAAACACAAATGAGAGTCCAAATTCAGCACATCTTAGAAAATCCATTTATCATCAGAGATGCCAAAAATGGACTGCATTGCCAAATTTCAGAGTCGCCAACTAAATATTTTTGAAAAATTTAGGAAACCCGTGACTCGTTCCAAAAGCCACTTGTCCATTATAACCAAAATGTCTTGGCTCAGAAACTTAGGTATGAGAGGGGAATGTCATGAATTGAGCACCCTCCTCACTAGATCAAAAATCGGTCTCTACTAATCATGATGTGATTCTTATCAACACTATATGCTCATGTTTTGATTGTTAATGCTAACTTTACTATGTGAGGCACACAATTATAGACTACGTCACCCATTTTGGAATGTTTTGATTCTATGTTTGTTTGAAAAGAGTTTTGAATACGTGCTACTTAAAAAGGAAGCTCGCATGTCCATTTATCAAAGTCATCCCAACTTAAGCGAGATAGCCTTCATTTACAGGCATTCAAACAATTATTTCAAATAAGAACATAGCGTCATGGTAGTATGCTAAGTGTGGCAACACAAACACACTTGCAATATGCTAAAGCAAAAAATGTTCACCTAGTACTCAACCGAGGCAAGCTAAAAAAAAGAAGATAGTTAGAAAAATGCATGACCCTAACAATGTACATGACTAATGCAACACATACAAAATGCAACTAATAAATTCAACTTCTACCATGACATGTGAAGCAACTCAAAGCATGAGGTAGTGCACATAATCATTTAGGAACTAGTAAAACACTATATATGATGACCCAAATTTTATGCGTGCTAAAATGGATTCAAGGCATGGTAATGATATGAAATGAAAAATATGATACTATATGCAACCATGGTAAGCATGTAAATAAAAGAGAGAAAGAAATGGAGATTGGAAGACATACAACTATTACAAGTTTGCCCTCGCACAGGAGGGTCTAAATAAATGTCCTAATTAAACTAATTATTACAACACAATTGAATGAATTAACTAGATATTCAAATTCAAATGAAACCAAAGCAATTAATTAGTTATAACATATGAATATGAATATTAAAGCAACTAATCTAATGGATTTGAACGAGAGGCGAGGAACTGCATGCGCACAACCGAAAACATCCTTCGGAAACCTCTCTGTTTGATGCCAGAATTTGCTCTACTTGTAGTTAGAAAATTATTCTGTTTGGGCCTTAGATTTTGCTCTATTCTTCTGTAAAAATTTCACTACTTGCATAAAATAGGTGGTCGACTGGCCTTGAGAAGTGGTCGGCTGTACAAAATGGTGGTCGGCTGGCCACTGCTTCAAGAAAATACCCTACTGCAACAGAGCTGAAATAGAGCAAAAATAGAGTGTTTCCAAGAGATGTTTATGCTCTATGCCCCTCCCTATCATAAAGATGATCAAGTGAGGAGTAGATTCGATCCTTAAATCATCAATGACTGCAAATTTGTTGTATGATGATCTTAGAAGTGATAGGACAAAAGCTCAATAAAATGAAACAAAAAGACGAATAACACCTCCTTCCTATCATGGAGTTACCTCAAGGGAAAGGGTAGACTTGCCTCATGAATCACCAAACATCACTAAAATAGTATGCGATGATTCAAGACGCAATAGGCTTGGTATAACGTCCGGCCGAATTTAACCAAATTTTATTATCTTTTTATCTCTTTTACTTCAATTTTATTAGCCTTTCTTACTTTTATATTTTCTTCCTTTTTGTTCAAAAGTGATTATTACGTCTACTAAAAGTCCAAAAGCAATAAAGAATAGCAAGCATGACTTAACCCTAGAAATGAGCTCTTCAAGCCCTTTTCTACAGGGGAAAATTACAAAGGAAGAATCAAACTCATTTACAAATGATAATGAATTAGAAGTCAAACCCAAAATGAGCGATAATGACTCTAAATCCAAACTCGATAATAAGCTATAATGAATATTTCCTTTGTGATTCCAAGGGTCTAATTTAGAAGTAAATGCACCGGCGATAAAAAGAGGTATCAAACAAGAGATTGTGCTTAGCATAAGAAAGATGTAATGCCCTGGTAATGAACCTCCGAAGAGATTAAACTATTTAGCATGAGGGGTCTCTTTCTTATACCTTAAGCAACAATCTTTTGTTGGATACAACTCTTAATCAAAAGAAACAAAGAAATGAGGGAGATTGTAGAGTGGAAATGCAAAGGTGGTTATTACAAAATTGTGAGTATTTATATGAAAACTATGGAAAGAAAGTTATCAACTCAAATGGATTGGTGGTTAGGGCCTATACACCCAAATCCATGAGGACTTACAACAAGATAAGCATGATATTCAAAGCATAAATTAAATAAACACTCTAAACAGCCCCTAAATAGCACAAAACAGTGTTGAAAATTAGTTTGAAAAGCTAGACAATGTGATCAAAATGGAAGTGAACAAGCCTAGCAAGCAAGCCTAAGGAAGGGTGACTAACCCCTCCACTTTTTGTAACTTTAAATTGCATATTTCAGCCTTTGAAAACAACTCAAAACAGTGTATAAACACAAGAAAAAGAATGGAAAAGAGTAGTATAAACAATGAAGAAGATGGCCAAAGCATATACCTCTTGGAAGAGAGGATGTTCTTAGTTAAGCAAACTTGATTTAAAGCACTGTCAAGCCTCTAAAATTGTGTTTAAAATCTCAGGAAGAAGCTTCAAGTTTCAGCTGCAATGGTGTATCTATCTTGTATCTATAATTAGGAGGGTAGAGAAGATGCTTGGGTTCTCACTAAGCTCTTGGAATGAATTTTTTAAACCCCAAAACCTGAGAATGAGGGTTGTATTTATAGATTTTCAAGCATTTTGGACGTAACTATCTTCAAATAGGACAGGTGGCCACCAACTCGTGCATAGGAGCAGCCCATGCAACATAAATATCTGTTTCGGGATATATGGCCGGCCGACCAATTGCTTGTACGGCCTACTCATTAATTGGCAAGCCAACCATTTATTTTGGCCTCACTGCTCACTGAGTGGCAAGCTAAAAAAAAAAGAGTTTTGGTCCAAATGCGGTAAAAGGCTTGGGTTTGAAGCTCGAAGTTGAATTCTTTTGCTAAAGATTCGAACAATTTGCACAATGTAACTTTCATCATCGAGTGCTCGGAATGAAGCGCCCAAGTCTTAAGGGCGGTCAAAAATGGGGTGTCTACATTACGTGGCACATCCAATAGAGCAACAATGCATCAATGACAATGGGACCACGATGGGTCATTTAATGTTCCATATTCAATGTGACCCAGTGGGTCTAACATCTGAGATCGATGTGTTTTAGTTAATCCAATGGGCCACGGTATTGTTTTCCTTAGGCAAGGGCTAATGGGCCTTGGTATTGTTTCCCCTAGGTAAGGGCCAATGGGGCATGGTATTGATTCCTCCAAGCAAGGGCTAATGGGTCATGGTATTGTTTCCCCCAAGCAAGGGCCAATGGGCCATGGTATTGTTTTCCCCAAGTAAGGGCCTCACTAAAAGATGTCACGAATACATTTTCAAAAGAGAACTTCATTCATTCATAAGAAAATAACTTTTCAAGAAACCATTCCATCATTCATCATAACGTTTCAATAAACCATTCAATTAATCATATATCAATTTCGAGAGCAATAACAGTTTCGAAAATAAATATAACATGAACATATCTTTGTAAAGTTACTGCTCACAATGAGTTCTATCGATGCTAGGCCTCAGACGTCCACCTAAACAAAACATGTAACAAATACACAATTGAAACACCAATTAATATCCATTTTACTTTAATTTAACTCTTCTTGTGTGTTTCTAACTCATTCCATGGTTATATGAGTCCAACTAGTGCCTAAGAGTACTTGAAATGATACGAAGATCCAAGCATGCGCTTAAAAGAGTTAGTCAAAATTTGCTGAAAACAGGGTCTTCGCTCGAGAGCAACTTTGGTCGCTAGAGCGGCTCGTAAAACTTTGCAAAAGTATTGGTTGCTTGATTTTTAAGCTTGATGGTCGCTCGATAGTCGCTCGAGCCAAGGACTGAGTAAAAGTGGGTTCGCTCGAGCGCACACTTTGTCGCTCGAGCCATCGTGCAATTGTCTACAAAACTACTAGGAGCTTGAATTTTACGCACGGGCGACACTTTCTTCACTCGAGCGATCTACTCGAATTCTGGAATCTCCAAAATTGTGTTTGAAGTTCAAACTAGCAATTCAAAGGTTCAAAGCTTGCAAGCTTGGTACAAAAATATGGAAAAACATTGTGTAACATGAAAACACTCTCAATTTGACACCAATTACTCAAATCCTTAACCAAATTCCCAAAATCAAGCTTAAATCATGAGGTTGAAACCATGCATAACATGAATTTCACTCTTTTTTTTCAAAACTCCCATGCATGAGATGAGAAGTGTTAGAACCACTACAAGAAAAAAAGGGTTTTATGGGGCCAAATGCACGCCATGGATACGATTCTACGACGCGCAAGGTAACGTCATATTATGACCAGTCATGGAAAGTCATTCACTTTCAACGGCATGCCATAGCACATCATAAAAAGCCCTTTAACAGTGGATCTTATGAGTCGTGTTTGATTTTTCTACAATTATTTTTTGCACGTTGTTAAAAACCATTTAATAGCGGATCTTGTGTATTGTGTTTGGTTTTTCTACAACTACTTTTGCACGTCGTTAATTCTTGGAACAAATCACAACTCTCCTTGCACATTGTAAATTATGTAATATGACAACTTATTATGTCTGCCGTAGAATATGCAATTTTTTTTTAATTCAACTAGTTTTATTTGACCAATTTTGCACAATCTAACAAACATTACAAACAAGACTCACAAAACATCAATCAATCACCAAAATATTGTTTAAAGCATCAAAAAGGAACTATATCCATAAATTATAAACATTCAACAATTGTCTATACATTCCAAATGTTCGAAAACTATATCCTTAAGTTCTAAACTGTCCAAAAAGTTTAAACCATCCAAAACTATGCATATAAACATATACAAAACTATTCAGAGTTTATCTAAAACTACCAGCAACAGTTTCTATAGCACTTGCAGCTGCATCAAACCCACTTGCTCCTATCACAAGGATGAGGGTGCCCAATGTAGCTAAGGCACCTAATGTCGCAATAATAGCTAGAGCAACCCTATTGCCAATAAAATATGAATTCATTGGAAAAAAACACTCATGTCATTTGATGTTAAATGCATTATATTTGATAACATTTTAAGAAGAATGCTATTAAAAAAATGTTATTAATTAATTAATTAATTAATTTTGTTGTTGTTGTTGTTGTTGTAGCAGTGGGGATATGTTACCTCTTTTGATGTCTAGTCTAAGATAATTTAACCATCTAAGCTTGCAACTCTTACCACATTGCTTCAAACATGCATTTATCAAAACAAAAAAAATAAAATAAATAAATAAATAAAGAGCAAAAGCAAAGATCTAAGTGAAACAATAATTGAATAATAAGTATTCTATCTTTGGGAGGTTCCTCCATTTGGGAGGTTTCTCCATTTACCTTATCCATGAACTTTAATATAAGCTGCAAGTATTCTATCTTTTAATTAATTTTTTTAAAAACTTTGTGAAATGTTTTTCTATCTAAAAGTTAGTTATATATCAAGACAAAGCAATATATTATAAAAGCTTGAAAGAAGCAAGTATTCCCATGTGCACTCATCAATACTGTAGCAACGGTTACATCAACCTTCCATTATGTCATAATCTACTCATTATGATATTCGACAAGGAAACTCTAAATTTATTAAATAATCATTTTCTTGACCTCAAGAGAACATAACAACATCACACTTAAAATCATGACATCATGCAAGAATAACATTACTCGAGATTTAAGCAAGTTCCAATTTATTCAATAATGTTTCATAGGATTAATTAAAATGTGGCAACCATATACCCCAAAGTCTTGAAATCCATCAAGTCTAGAATATGCAAATACAACTTTAACACAAAAAATTAGCTTCAAGTGTCGTAAACTAGTATGTATCTCATAGATTTAAATAAAATAATTTAAATCCTGCTTTTCATACAAATTCACTTAATCATGCCTTTGAACACTTAAGAACAAATAACACAAAGGTAATAATTTTTAGCGTTTTTCTTTTAGAAAAACAAGCCAAAAGAATAGATTTCTAAACCAATTAGGATCTCTTTAGGTTCTGAAATTTGAACACAACATAGAACAAGTCCACTTTCATTTCAAATTTTCTTTTATAAGTTGCATAATATAACCAGAGATTTATCTATAGGCCATTTACTATGTTCTATCCATATTCTCAACAGTGAACGGTTCTAAAGAAAAATACGAGCTCATACCAAATGAAGTCAAATGATCACGATATTTGTACTGGAGATAGTTCAATAAGTTAGGAAGATATTTCAAGAGAACTCTAGAGCTAAAAATCACTTTATGATAGAGAACTCATTTTTGGAAGAAAACTGGTATATTCAAATAGTGAGTTTAGCAGACTCCAACACAGGTAGGCTGAGTTAGAAAAAATGAACAAAGGCATCAAACGATGTCCAAACTAAGTGAAACCAGAACCATTGGAAAGGTACTTGAGTTAGGGATATTTTATCAGAATGAAGAGTCTAACAATCACATCAAGGGGGTGAAAATACAGGTTCAAGAAGTATTGGTTTGTTCTTGTCGCGTTTTAGAAAAATGATCATAACTCTCTCAATAATTAATTTTTTCAGTGATTCTTGTGTACATAGAAAGATATCTCATATATCTAACATTTGGCACTGGTTAACTCCATAAGGATTTTTTTAGAGAAAATGGCATAGAAACAAAGTAAGGGTTAATTGCTACTCTTAGAAGTCTGTAGGATCCAACTGTAAAGACAAGTGGCTTTCAGTGCAAAATTATTATTTTTTTTGGGGTGAATTTTAGAAAATCAGCAAAGTTAATACATATGAACAAAATCAGAGCAAGCAAAGGCTAAAATCATACCAAGTGTTAAGCTCTACTCCTATTCAATCAATTTTCACCATATACATACATGATACAAAAATACACAATCAAAACAACCAAATATCAGATATAGGAGAAGACAAGGCAAGGGTGTCACAAAACATAAAATGAATTCCTGAGCTAACCCATTAAGTTGAAACCAAAAAGGGGAATATACCTCAACTCCTTTATAGTTGAATTCTCACTAAGTTTCAGTGTATCAGCGAAACTTTAGGAGGTGGAGGTAGCCAATCATCCTCTTCCTTATCTTCACAATCAATCAAATTAATACCAATACTCAAATCAATTTCAAACAAAGACTCACATTCTAAGTTGCTAAATCATTCAAATTCAATAAAATCTACAAAAAGTAGAGAGCTTTACAACGGTATACGAAAGCTTCCTTCATTTGGGAGAGAAAGCTGGGGATAAATCTAAGCCATCATCTACAACAGTGGCAACTGTGGAAAGCTGTGGGGGTGGAGAAGAAAAACAGAGTATTAGAGTATAAAGTGATGAAGAAAGAGGCACTATAGAGATACTAGTATTTGGAACAAAAGTTGGAGGGTTTTTTGATATAAATATTCCTTTAGAATCCAAGAAAAGGGAAGAGTTTTTTTTTTTTTTTTTGAATTTCTACTTATTTTACCAGACAATTGACAATTCCAGCAAATTCATCAACTAACCCCTACAATTTTAACATAATTTTTCACTCAATTTTGCCTAATTACCTAGCAATTTTTGCTTAATTCCATATAAAAAAAATTACACATTCATATTCACCAGACAATCCAACAATTTCACTCAATTACCAAAAAATTCCAATTCAAGTTTATCATATAACAAACAAAAGCAGCTGCCTACTTCCCTCTGATGCAGCAAGAACTTGCTGCTTTAAAAAAAGCATCGCAGTCGCATACATCAGCCAGCAAATAGACATAAATGACAGGCTCTGAGGTTCAAAATGGGACACTTTAAACTCATAACAGCCAGATTCAACTCCCTCGCATCTCTGTTCAATACTAAATCTACCGAACCAGTAACTTCCTTCACAATTGCTTTCAAACAAAGCTAAAAAAGCAAAACTATATGGTCCTTCATAGGCACATCAATCACAACATCATAACGAGGCGAATTCACAATTATCCATTTAAGGAAATCACAATCTTCAGCCATAACAAAACACAAAATGATCCGAAGAACTCTATACAAATAGGCAATAGGATTGTTAATGTAAATTATAAATTGTGTAAATTACCCCACCACCAACTCCACCTACCATCTCCACTACCACCCACCACCTCCACTACCATCCACTACCACCACTCACCTACCTCACCTACTCCCAAATCCTCTCCTATATAATAGCTTGTAATATACAAAATATATACAACAATCTTGTAATATATACATCAATCAATCAATAATACATCATTTTTTAACATGGTATCAGAGCAGGTCTAGAACCTAATATTTTCGCTTCTCCGGCGGGCGGCAACCTCACCTTAGCTGCCCGCCGGACCTCAACCTAATCCGCTATAATTTTTTACACATACCTTGAAATTCTTCTTCACCACTTTGCCGGAACAAACCCAAAATCCTTCTGGGACATTTCGTCGAACACCAGTGTCTGCTACAGTCACTTCAAGCCTTAGCCAAACAACAGGAGGAGAGAGAGGAGGAGGAGCGCTGTAGCCGCCAACATTCATCATCTCCTCTTGCGAATACCCACGTCCCACCGCTGCAACTCCACCATCAAGCCACCATTACAGCTTCCAGCCGTGACTGAGTCATGTCCAGCACCACCAACACCACCTTGGCTGCTTCATGTTCTTCTCAGGCCGACCACTCCCACACCCCCCACCGTGGTCTGATACATCTCTTCTATTTGATACATATATTCCATTTCTCAAACCTGTGGAGAGTGGAACACCCTGTCACAGCTTCTCCATCTACCTCTCTCTCTGGTTTTGGAGCCCTGTTGATCATCATCATCCTCATGTCCCCCACTCTCTCTCTCTCTCTCTCTCTCTCTCTCTCTCTCTCTCACTTTCCCACCCAGGGCACATGCTTTTGTCATTAATATATTATTATTCTTATTATTTTTATTCTTACACCGACAACACAAACATGACCCTTTTCTCTGCAAGCTTCACTTCCCCGTAATGCTTTACAGTGCAGCTGTTGATACATAGCAGCACTTTGTATGCACACCAAACCAAAACACAAAACAAAAAAAAAAAAAAACAAACAAACAAACAAAACACAAAAAAAAAAAAAAAACACACAAAAAAACACACCACAACCCCACACCAAGAAACCCACGTGACCCATTCTTTTTATTCTTATCATTATTATTATATATATATATATATCTTTTCTTTTTTTTTTTTTTTCTTTTTCATCCCACTGTTTCAGAACCCATTAACAGTCTGTTCCCCACTCCCACCTTTATTATTTTTATTCATCCTTATATATTCATCATCCCCATGCTCATCATTTCATCCCCATCCCCTTATTTATTTCTTTATTTATTTATTATTTTTTTTTCTCGATTCCCTTCTTTTCAAAAAAAAAAAAAAAAACAACACAAAAAAAAAAAAAACAAAAAACTTTACAACTTTGCACAACAACCCATTTTTCTTCATCTCAGGGATCCACCCCGATCACCATTTTACACCAAAAAAAAAAAAAAGGACCATAACAACCGAAGAAGAAAAACTGCACACCAAACTCATTTTATTCATGTCGGGACTCACCCCGCTCACCATTTTACACCAAAAAAAAAAAAAAAAAAAAAAAAAAAAAAAAAAAACAACACAAACAAAACAACCACACCCATAGCAGGATTTTTTTTTTTTTTCTCTACTCTACTGCAGGTCTCTTCTTCTTGCTTTTCTCTTGGGTATCCCTTACCGGCGCTGCCTCCATACTTCCCATGCCGCCGAGCACGTTCACTCCCCCATCCTCCTCCACTGCAGCATATGGCGGACCTCCAAATCGGAACATCACGGTGGCCTTCCGCTTCAGCTCCTTGTTTTCCGCCTTTAGCACACTTATCTCTGCTCGCGCATCCTTATACATGCGTTGGAGCAGAGCCAATTGGGCGTTTAACTGCTGCACCTCATTTGTCCTACTCTGTAGCCGGTTCGACAAGTTTGTGACTGCCGTCATGGTTTCCACACATGACTTCAACGTATATTGATTGGCCTCCACATCCGACTGCACCGCCATTTTTTGCTCCACAGACCGCATCGAAAAGTTCAACGGAGCAAACTCCGAGGCGCTTGGTTGAGGTTCCAGTGCCACCGCACCAGTTTTCTCTCTTGTTGACTCGTTGAGGTCTGGAAAGAGAGTGAGCAGACTCCGGGAAGACGAGGCCATTTTCTGGGCAACAGAGTGTTACAGAATATCTCTCGCAACAGAGTGTTACAGAATATCTCTCGCAACACAACGAAGCGTTTTTCAGAAGTTTTTCTTCGCAAGTTGTTTGTCTTCTGCCTCGGCCTCAGGCTCCGTCTTGGTTAAATAGCCGAGGTAGCCACGCGCATCACGCGCCTCTTGACGCCAGACAAACGGGCACGCCAGCCAAGGCACTCACGTGCCTCGCCATCATATCTGGCACGCCTTTTGATGCATCGGGCACGCCTTTTGATGGCACGCCTTTTGACAGATTGGGCACACCTTTTAAGGGCACGACTTTTGAGGGCTCGACATCTACATCCATGTATCTTTTTTGGGCAGCCTATATACACACTCATACAGTGTCTTCTACACCGGTCAGCTTTATCAATCCCTTTGTTTCAACCTCAAATAGGTTTCTATCTTCACACCTATTTGAGTTTGAGGGGGGGTTATACACAGTATCATGTATAAGTCGCTCATGGTGCACTCCCTAAGTCGCCCCCTTGGTGCACCACCACAACCTCTGCTACAACGGTCCGACATGACCCCGTAAACTGTCCTGCTACATCGGTCCGATATGACCCCGTAAACTGTTCTTCTACAACGGTCCGACATGACCCCGTAAACTGTCCTGCTACAACGGTCCAACATGACCCCATAAACTGTCTTCTACAACGGTCTGACACGACCACACAGTGTCTGCTACATCGGTCCGACATGACCCCGTAAATTGTCTGCTACAACGGTCCGACACGACCATACCGTGTCTTCTACAACGGTCTGACACGACCATACCGTGTCTCCTATCCTGTTTTATTTTATTTATCAGTTTATTTTTCTGTTTTGTTACTCTCTTCAAACTCAAGTTGGTTAGTTCCTATCCTCCTTGAGTTTGAGGGGGGCTGTTAATGTAAATTATAAATTGTGTAAATTACCCCACCACCAACTCCACCTACCATCTCCACTACCACCCACCACCTCCACTACCATCCACTACCACCACTCACCTACCTCACCTACTCCCAAATCCTCTCCTATATAATAGCTTGTAATATACAAAATATATACAACAATCTTGTAATATATACATCAATCAATCAATAATACATCATTTTTTAACAAGGATAATCCCTCCATGACACGATTTCATTTCTAACAAGCCACAACTCCGAAGGAAGAAGCCTAACACAATCCCTAGAAAAACCCTTAATTTCACCATTATCACTGCCTACAAAATTTGTGCACTAAATCGATAGAATACCTGGGAGAGTGAAGGTTCGGTTCAAACTATCTCTATAAGCAGAGCTAACTACGCTGGGGCAATTACTGTAGAAGAAATTGGGGCCGAAGCCTCAGTAATTGTCGAGGAAGAAGCAGAGGTCGGAGTTGGGATCGTGTAGGGTTCGAAGGAAGCGGTTCTGATTGAAGAGTTGGTCGAAGTTGGGATCGTGTAGGGTTTGAAGGAAGCGATTCTGATTGAAGAGTTGGTCGGAGTTGGGATCGTGTAGGGTTTGAAGGAAGTGGTTCTGATTGAAGAGTTGTTGGGAGGGTTTGAGAGTGTTAGGGTAGTGCAATGATTAGAGTATGAGGGGGCCTAGGTTGAGAAGGGGGGAAGAGGAAGAAGGGCATTGGAGGGAGTGGCGAAAGAGGGATTCCGGTAGAAGGAGGTGGTGGAAATTGAAAGGGTAGAGGGTAGAGGGTAGAGGGCAGTGGTGGTGGTGGCGGCGAGGAGACTGGAGATGGAGTGGAGGGTGGTTTCGGAGAGGTGGATGAGGTGTTTGAGTGTTGAGAGAGCGGTTGAGAGATTAGGAGGCTGCGGCAGAGGCAGAGGTGGCGGTGGTGAAGTGATTTGAGTTGGTAGTGGTGGAGATGAGAATAGAAGAAGTTACGGTTAGGGTTAGGGGGTGAAGGAAGAAAGGTGAGTTATGGTTATGGAGATGGAGGATTCATCAGTGTCTCTTCTTCTTCTTCATCACCCTCCTCACTGCACAAAAAATGCTTTGAGTTTTTTTTTTTTTTTTGAGATTGATGTTGGGGCTGAAAGTTGGGACTTTTGATTGTTTGTCTCTTTTCTTCTTCTTCTTTTTTTTTTCTTTTTTAATTTTTATTTTTTTGGTGTTTGGCGCTCAAAATTTTTATTTTGGCGCTACCTTTTTTTTCGGTCGTCCCTTTCACGATAGCAATTGCACGTCGTGAAAAGTATAATTTTTTAAACGACTAGCTTTTTGTTCGTCGTAGAAAGTGCAATGTTTAACGATTGATTTTTTGTACATCGTGGAATGTTCAATATTTTTAACCGCTGATATACGCGTATCATGTATAATTGATGTATTTACGACATGCCATATGTACGTCATAGAAAGTTTTATTATTTTATGGCTAACATTGCAAGCCTTAAAAAAATCATTATTATTAGCATTCACGACCTACGCAATAAACACGTCATGATTGGGAAATTATTTACGACATGCAAAAAAAAACAAGTTGTAAAAATGAGAAAGTACGGCTTGTATTTACTATATGTCCTTAATATGAAACCGTAAAAACTTAGTTTTGTAGTAGTGAACTATGGAATACCTTCAAAGATGTCAAGTATAACTTCATGCATGTGAAAAATTTCATGAAATTCAAACTCAAAATGGTGATTCATGCATGCATATCTCAATTATGCTTTTATTTGACAAATCCATAGAAATTCTTGCATTCACGACTCAATTACGTGTAATTAACTCTATGGATTCCATGAACCCGACTCCTACTTAAATTATTTGCAAAGATTATGATTGAAAATCATATCTAAAGTTGAATTCAAGTGTACTCTAGTTCAATTCTTCAAATCTCCTTCAATTCCTTTACAATTGTCTTCTCTCTAGAGTTGATTCTCCCTCTCATTTCTCTAAAATCTCAGCTAAGTATACATTTTTGAGCTCAATTAAACTTATTTAAATACTGTAATATAATACCACGGAAGTTGGAGTTCTTACAAATCCGGTCGCACATGTAGGTGACGGAGAGATACAGAGATGAGAGAACAAATTCAAGATGAAGGCTTGAGCTACGAGGCCACTAAAGACCTAGCTACGAGGCCAGACCTAACTTTGAGACTCTGTTTTTGTCACCCTTTTGAGGTCTTTGGTTTGATTTATTATTATTTTTATTGAAGTAAATATTTTAAGACAGGATCAGTTTACACCCACTCCTACAAAGTAAATTTTGAACAAACGCAATTACCTATCAAATATGTCTTGTGAGTTCGGAGATATCACCAAGAAAAATAAATTAATAAATAAATTACAATTATAGTCTCTAAAGTTTAATATTTTTTCGTTTAAGTCTTTTAAAGTTTTAATTTTATTAATTAAGTCTTTAAAGTATTAAATTCGAAACAATTTAATACTGAAGACAATATAAAAACAAAATATAAGCCCAAAGGTTATATAAAATTGTTATATAAGGTCTGAATTTTAATTTATTGTTAACTTAGTTGTCCTCTACGCGTGTGTTTTAGAATTGATATTAGAGTTTGGTTTATCGGTTTTTCCAATATTAATGTATCGGAATCAAATACACTGAAGAAGTCGAATAAGATAATTTAAATAATAGTACTGCACTACAAATAATTATCGAACAAACTAATACTATAGTCAAGTTATTAAAAGAACTCAACAAAAATCTTAAAGAAAATCAATTAGAAATTATACATGAAGTTCAACATCTATTATTAAATATAGGTAAGTAGTTAATTTTTGAAGAAAATAATACATATATTATCTTTATCCTTACGGGGGAACTCTCCAAGAGAATATGTTGAATTAATACCACCAGAAAAATTTAAAAAAAATGGATCGAAGTAATTATAGTGTAGACAAATAATAAATAATGACAAAACAAGAAAAAGATAATGACATGAAATATAAAATAATATTAGAAATAACCAAAAAATCAGATAAAATTGCATATTAGAAAAAATAAAATGGATAAGTGCATATTAGAAAAAAATAAGTAACAGTAGAATAGAAATAGAAGAAGATATATATAAGCAATTAGAATTAATCAATCTAAAAGAAATATACCAATTATAAAAATATACGTACAGAGAATAATTAAGTGAATAATAAATTAAAATCTAGATCTGATCACAATTTTATATAATATTTAGGCTTATGTTCTGTTTTTATATTATCTTCAGGACTAAATTAATTTGAATTTAATACTTTAGGGGACTTAAATGAAAAAATATGTTAAACTTTAAGAACTATTATTGTAATTTATCAATAAATAAATAAAATAAATCACAAAAACTTACCTGAAGTGCCCGAATTTACGGTTCAAAGAATCCTTAACACGTGAGCTATTCATGCAAGTTAAAGACACACGGGACACATTTCATTTGTAAGAGTAAAGCCATAACTAGGTAATCCGAATCCGATCCGAATCTAATTCGAAAATCGGAATCTATTTACAAAAAATTCGATCTAGTAATCTGATAATTCAAATCCGTTTAATCAGTTTATTAAATAGATTGAATATGTAAAAATTCGATTCAATCCAATAATCCAATAATGTAATCCGATTGTTCTCAATTTAAATAAAGAAAACACAAAATAAAAAAAAATAAAAAAAAAATCAAATAATATAAAATTGTAGCTCAATAAATAAATAAATAAATAGATCGGATTATCAGATCGGATATCTAAAATTATCGGATTCGGATTTGGATCCGGATGATCTATAATTGGATATGGGCTAAACGGATTCTGATGGATCCGATCCATTTACAAGCCTAGTCATAACCCTTCCTGATGAAGAGTCACAATGACCAATCAATTAGCTCAATTTTGATATTCTTCAGTTGCTCTGTTACTCTAATCTGTCCTTTCTTTATTGACATGCCATGCTGATGTACCATACCATCTTAATATGTTGAAGTAGATAGACAATTGGATAACAAAATTAACTATGTTGCTTATATGACTTAACACAGAGTGTAAGATACAATTTTATTTTTCGAGGCACTCAATTTCAACTTTGTGACATTGTGCTAACTAAGCAAGAACTTAAAGTGACTAAGCAACAGAAATCAAAATTTTGTGCAACTTCCTTCCTTTGCTATAATGATGTGCTTCAAGCAACACATTCTGGAGGGAGGCCTTGTGGGAAACGCTTTGAGTCCGTGCAGTAATTGTATATCATGTAATTGTTTCGCACCCATTTAAGCTTTTGTTGGCTTGTTGAATCCAACTCTTCTGCTAGCCATGCATTGCTATTGTTAGAGCTTGAACTACAAGAAGATGCTCCGGACGACCATATGCAAGCGTTGGCGTTGAAGTTTCTGTAGGAGGCAGTGAAGGGAGCTTGTGTCCAGTCAGTCTTGACAAGTCCACCTCTTGTTGCCCAATCATCAGCATTCCACAGACTAGAGTATATCCTCATTGGTTGGTCCTTCGGGTATCGAACACCGATTGATTCTAAGTTCTTGAACTCCCTAATTGGGGTGCCATCGACAGAAAAGCTGGATTGGAGAGGGTAAAAAGATTGATCAATTCCAAGTTCAAAAATGTTTTTCTTTAAATTTAGTTTTTGGGTATTTTTAGCTCTACTTACATGATGTGTTTGGGGTTCCAGAGGACGGAGTAGGTGTGGAAATTGGCAGTGGGGTCGAACCAGAGGTAGAATTGTTGCTCTCTGTTACCTTTGCCTTGGCCGAAGACATTGGTGTGAAGAATATAAGGATCACCACTTAGGTTCCCCAAGAACTCAAAGTCTATCTCATCATGTGTTGGCCCTTGTGAGGACAACTGCAACATACAAACAAGTAAATAAAACTCAATCATTAGGTTAGGGGACTTCATGGCTCACAAATTGACTTATTTTTGCCTTAGTCAACTTTCTTCAACTGTGGGTCAATGTTTTTAATATTTTATTTTAAAGGTTTGTCTACACTACAACGTTACTAAAAACAAAGGAATAAATTCCTTTTTTATATTTGGTCTTTTTTTTCACTTCGATTTTTAATTTTTTTAATTTTTTTTTCACTTTAACCTTCATTTTTCAATTTTTTTTAATTTACTCATAAAACTAACTTCTGTTAAAAATTAGACAGAAAATGACATATTAATAGTCACATGTTATAAGAATATTTTGTTATACATACACATCTGATACATACTCAAATCCTAATATAATAATTTTTTTTCTTAATTTTTTTTTTATGTTATGTGACAATTATCGTGGTATTTTCTATTTAATTTTGAAAAGAAATTTAACTTTAAGAGTAAACTGAGAAAAATTTAAAATATAAAGGATTAAAGTGGAAAAAATAAATTTTAAAGGTCAAGTGAGAAAATGACCAAATTTAAAAGGATTAAAGTCTAGTTTACCCAAAACAAAAACAAGTCTGTGTTTGGTAAGTGGGTTTGCAGGTTTTTTTGGTTATTTTAGCCACAAAAAATAAAATAGGCTATTTTAGTCATAACAAACAAAACATCACATCCAACCCATAATCATTATATTCTTCTCTCACAAAAAAACTCAAAAAAGTCAAAAAGCCAAAAAGTCCTTCCCAAACTAAGCTTTTAAGCCCAGGCTAAAATAGCCAAAAAAGTCAAAAAGCCAAAAAGCCAACCCACTTCCCAAACGGAATGTGTTTTAGGCTTTTTTGAACAAAATTTGCCTTATTTTCATTTTTAATGGATTTATTTAGAAGTTTTTCATTTTAAAATTATTTTTTATTGGATTGTCTTGCCTTGACAGATACTACCGCATATAACGATAATAGGGACTAAAATTTTTGTTCCCAAAAATAAAAATTTTATTACAAAAAAATATTTCAGAATAAATTCTTATCATTGCGAGGATTATTACTAAAAGATCATCTGATAGTATATACAAAAAAAGATTTTAACAATAAAATTTAAGTGTGCTTTTAGAAACAAAAAATTTGGTACAAAAAAAAGTTGATTTTTTGAGACAAATTTTTATTAAAAAAGAAAATAATTTACTCTTAAATATTTAATTTCATCGCTAAAAATACGATACTTTTGACCATTAAAATATTTTATTTTTAAGAAGTGATTTTGTTCTTAAATTGTTATATTTGAAATCTTAAGCTATGTTTGGTTTTGGCTTTGTGGTTGAAAAAGCACAAAAGACAAAATTAGTTACTTGAGTCAATAAGACAAAATATCACATTTAAACTATAATCATTACACTTTTTCTCTTACAAAAGTCAAAAAATTCAAAAATAAAAAACAAGCAAGACTAAAAAAATCAGGCTAAAATAGCAAATAAATAAAAAAACTAAAGTTATTTTAACTCTTTCCAAGCGAAGACTTAGGGTTGGTTTGAGATGTCCTAAAAAAGTGCACTTTTTCTTTTTTTATGAAAAGATGTGCAGAAAAGTAGAGAGGTGGTGTGATGGAAAAAAGATAAAAAGATGGATTATATAGGTTATGCCAAACCTAGCCTTAATTTGTTAGAGTAAGATTTAAAAAGTAAAATCATTTAATTCAAAATTAAATATAATTCACTAAAGATAAATAAATAAATACATTAAAAAATAAACCAACTTATAAACTCTTTAATATATACACCAAGGGAACTCACATAGTAGGCAGTGACAGTGCCAGCTGAATTTCCAGGCACAAGCTTGAGTTGCACATCAATCTTGCCAAAGAGATACTCATTCTTCGACTGAAAACCAGAGCCGGAGGGCTTGTCAAGTGACAGAGTAAGAAGATCTCCATTGTTGAGTATCTTAGCACGCCCGTCGCCCCAAGAAATATCGAAATCTTGGTAGAAGTTAGAAGCAGAAGTAGCTAGTACCCAACAACTTATAATCAGCAGGGACATCATAATCAGAAGAAATGGTAATGGAGATGAAGAAGTTGCCATTGGGATTAAGAAGATTGCTGTGATGGGAAGAGTTGGGATGGATGGTTTGAGAGCTTTGAAAGTTTGGACAATTTGATAGCTATTTATAGGGGTGATTATTCATTATTTTCGGAGAGACGTCCGTGTTTTATAAAATTTTAATTAATAGAGAAGTATAGTGACTCACGATTTATATTGAAGATGAAAGAATAATGTAGAATTAAGTAGTTAATGATTGGTTTAGAATATAACACGTGTTATAAGAATGATGAGAGAGCGGAAGGTTCTTTTTGGGATCAAGTAAACTTTTAGCTGGACACAGATGAGATGGCCAT
Source organism: Camellia sinensis (assembly GCF_055761805.1). Taxonomy (NCBI): domain Eukaryota; kingdom Viridiplantae; phylum Streptophyta; class Magnoliopsida; order Ericales; family Theaceae; genus Camellia; species Camellia sinensis. Next base: position 19,541,096 of record NC_138964.1, on the reverse strand, counting down.
GCAATTGGTTGGTAAATTCTAGAAAAGTGCATGCCATACATATGACAGCCCAACACGCATTAGTTTTTTATTTTTTAATAATAATAATAAGGATAAAATATAAATACAAATTGTTTTTTATAGTTTTGGAATTACATTTCGTTTCTTTTAGATTTCTGATTACATAATAAATAAGTTATTTTATTAATAAATTATTTAGTCAATTAATAATTTTTAATGGTATTAGAAATATATTTTAATTAACAATTCAAATAATTTTATTATTGTCTAATAGAACAATTAGACATTTCTTTCTTTTTTTTGTTAATTTTGTTAAATAAAAAATTTAGACAAGGGGATATTTGTAATTTTTAAAATCACAAAAACAATCTATATTTTAAATAAATCTTAAAAAAATATATTTATAATCTTCTCAAAAAAAAAAAAAAAAATAAGAACCTCTATTTGGACCAAGTACAAAATAGACTCAAACCTAAATTGAATAAAGGACCTCATACAAAAGGTTCATTTTTGAAATTATTAAGATAATAGACTCAAACTTAAATTACTTTTGAGTCAAAATGATAATATTTATTTAAAATGATAACTATCTATTCAAAGTTTATCTATCTATTTATATGTTCAAATGTCATATATATATCTATTTAAATATTTAACTATCCATTCAAATATACATGTATCATATATCTGTTCAAATAATAAGAAAAGAAAAGCTATTGCGTAAACTTTTAAAATGGTCTATATGATGTATTATTTTAGGAAAATTATAATATGCACCCTTTTAAAAATGGTGTATCATATGCATCATAGTTATATTATTTTCTTCTTTAATTATGATTAATTTTTTTTAATAATTTATGACATTATTTTAGTTATAACTCTTAATTTCTTTAGTTATATCTCATATTATATAATTATGATATTTTTTTTAGTTATGACTCACAAATTAAAAATTATATCATTTTTCTTACACACATTTTGAAGGTGTGCAGTTCCCATTCTTTTTTAACTGCATTATAAGAATTTATAATCAATAATTTTTTTAAGATGGGTTCTTCATAACTACTACCGACATCATAACAATAATTCAAAATGGTCTATATGATGTATTAATTCTTTCATAACTACATTATAAGAATTTATAATCAAGAATTTTTTTTTAAGATGGGTTCTTAATAACTACTACCGAGGGTTGTATCTCCCAATTTTTTTTTTAACTCTATATGTTGGTAGTAGTTTTTTTTAATAAAATGCGTTCTTATTTAAGATGGAATTTTCAAGAATTTTAATCTTTTCCATTTTATTTTAATAATATATATAATTTTTAATATAAAATTTTAATTTTTATAAAGTTAACATCATTGAAAACATGCTTTAAAATGAGATTAATAGTAAATATATTTAATAAAAATTTAAAATAAATAAAACGTAATTATTATGTTTAGTTATGTTTTTAAATTATTTTTTTAAATATAAAAATTATTTTGATGAAAATAAACACACAAAAATTATATATTTTTGAAATTCTCAAAAAAAAATTTCATTACAAAAAAAAAATCATATAAAAATAATGAATTTTAATTTAGTTTTATTAACCAAATGAATTTATATTTTTTTTAAAAGAAATAAAAAAAAAAACACACAAATTCAATCCATGCATAGATGCAAATCAAATATGTTTTTATTTTCTTTAAAAAAATTATAAATTTGTTTGGTTAATAAAATTAAATTAAAAGTCATTATTTTTATACGATTTCTTTTATAATGAAGATTGTGTTTGAGAATTAAAAAATATATATGATTTTTTTGTACTTATTTTCATCAAATTAATTTTTATATTTAAAAAATAATAATTTGAAAACATTATCAATCGTAGTAATTACTTTTTATTTATTTAAATTTGTATTAAATATATTTAATATTATTCTTATTTTAAAGGTATATTTTCAGTGATACTAATTTTATAAAAAATTAAAATTTTATGTTAAAAATTATATATATATATATATATTATTAAAATAAAATGAAAAAGATTAAAACAATTTTTTAATTTTCTATTAAAAATGACACAGAGAGAGAGAGAGAGAGAGAGAGAGTTAGTTGTGAGTATGCGCGAGAGATGGACGAAGAGAGAGAGTGAGTGTGTTGGAGAAAGAGGAGTGGAATTCAGTGTTTGTGTGAGGGTGTTTTGAATTTTTTTTTTTTGTTTAAAGAAACAAATCTGAGCCACTCATCTTCTTGCAGGTAACGTGGCCCCATTTAGGCCGTCGTCCGCAAAGGCCACTGGAGAGAATCCGGACTCTGTCAGTATATATGGTTTCAACGATGAGAAGTAATGGAGTAGCTCCGACTTATTTTTTTAAGAGCAATGGTAGAGGGCCCAAATTCTGTGGCTCAAATGTGGCTCAAATAGTCAAAACGACGTCGTTTTGTGTACAAAACAACATCAAAATGGCCAAAACGACGTCGTTTTGGCTATTTGAGCCACATTTGAGCCACAGAATTAGGGCCCCCAAACATTTTTCTTTTTTTAAAGATAAATTATAAATAAAATTTTGAGATTTGTTTAAGATACGATTCGTCTTTTATAATTTTGAAAATTATATCAATTTTTTAAAAATTTTTAATTTTATAATAAATGATTATTTTTGTTAATAAATTATTAAGTTAATTAATAGTTTTTAATGATATCAGAAATTTACTTCAATTAATAATTTAAGTAATTTTATCATTATATAGGAGAACAATCAGAAATTTTATTTTTTTAGTTAATTTTGTTAAATAAGAAATTCTAACAAGAGGTGTTTATAATTTTCAAATCACATGATGTAGTCCGTATTTTAAATAAATCTCAAATGATATATTTATAATTTGTGTGGTTTTGGTTCACTCTTTACAATCTATCGATTAAATTATTTAGGTAATAAATCAAGTTTATTGTTTATTAAAAATTATTTGATAGTATCACATTTATAAACGAGGAAATACTATTTTGCTCCAAAACTAAGCGAAATTTTTTTTTTTTTTTAAAGTTCTTGTTATTAAAATTTTTTAAGATAAGTGAAATAAATATTTTCATAGTAGTTGGGGTTCTTTAACATTTTTACAAAGAAAATTCGACACGATAAATTTTGCCCCGACACAGATAAATTTCAACCCAACATTAAGAAATTTCAATTTTTACAGAGAAATTTCGAAATTTCTTTCGTATGATCATAGAAAAATTTCATCAAGGAACCTTAGCTAATAAAAAAAACCATATTGGATCTCTCATACTATCCAAAGTTAGAGAGGGTTGTTTCACTAATTTTCCTCCCAAACTATTATGCAATTTTCAATTTGCTACCCAGACTTCATATTATTTTAATTTACCCCCAAACTTTTAAAAATTTGATTAATTTACCTCTATCGTCTGTTTCCGTCCACAATCAAATAGAATTTGTTGACTTAGAACCAAACTTAATTCAGAATTTCATTTTACCATCCAAACTATATCTTAAGAATCAATTAGTCCCCCAAATATATAAAAAAAAATTAAATTTAAATGTTTAATAAATTATCTCAATAATGAAAAAAATTAAATTTTAAATAATATACCTTGTAAAAAAATAATAAAAAAATATAAAAACTCTCATTTAGAATTTGTCTCTCAAAGTCTCAAACTATAAAACATGGGTACTTCGACAAACATACCGTACCTATACCGGGTACTTATTAGTGTATGGTATTTCGTATGGTATTTATACATACATATCGGATACACAAAACACGTACTTAAATTTTTTTTTTCTTAATTTTTGGCGTACGGAGACGTACTTAGTATATACTCGAGTTGTATCGTACTTAAGTCGAAACAATATTTTCTTCTACTATAGAGATAAAATTTCTTTTAAAAGATTTTTTTTTTTCATTTTTAGTTTTATCCTTAGCATGATTTTAAAATTAAGCAATAGTTTGTAAGTTATTTAATATAATGATATTTAATTTTGTTTTATCTTATACATGTACTTTTGGTATTAAATATTAATTGTATGTTGGATCTTAACAAATTAAACTATTTAATCAATTTTTACATTACTCCAAATTAAAAATATATATTATTTTACAAACATAATAAGCCATACTTGTATCTCACTTTTTTTTTTTTTTTTTTGGATTTTACTGTACCGACACACTTGTATTGTACTATTACCATTATTCATAGTCGTGCCTGTGTTTCATAGGTCTCATATTATTTCGAGTCGATCCTAGAGAAAGTAATTGAGTAGAAAATTTCTTGACTATTCTCCAAATTAATTTTAATACAATTGATCAGCTAATAGTAATTTCAAAATTGAGTGGGAAAAGAAAATTAAAATTCAATTACTGTCTAAAGAATACTCAATAGAATTAATACTCAATTTTTATATTTAAAATTTAATTTTTTTTTCATTTTTGAGATAAAAAATTATAATTAAATATTTAAATTAAATTAAATTAAATTTTTTTTATTTGGGGGGTAATTGATTTTTAAGGTATAGTTTGGGAGGCAAAATGAAGTTCCAAAGGATGTTTGGTATCATGTCAGCAAGTTTCGTTTGATTGTAGACGGAAACTAACGGCGGAGGGTGAATTGATCAAATTTTAAAAAGCTTGGGGGACAAATTAAAATAATACGAAGTTTGGGTGCTAAATTGAAAATTGAATAATAATTTAGGAGACAAATGACATTTCCTCTTTATAAACTAATCATAAGACCATGGTTTTAAAAACTGGACCGGACCGGCTGGTTCAACCGGTTGAACTGCCGACCGGTCGAGGTTCCGGTCCGGGTACACCCATAGAACCGGTCACAGTGAAAAACCGGCCTATTTTGGGAGAACCGGGAAAATCGGCGGTCGGACCAGCGAACCGGTCGACCCGGTTCCGGTTCACCGGGTTGATAAAAACGAATTTTTTTATTTATTTTTATTTTTTTTATTCTTTCTTTTCTTTCTTTCTTTCTTATATTATATATATATATATAATAAAAATTTAATTGGAAACTCTCTTTTAAGGGTCTCCTCTTGTGAGGAATCCCATTGAGAGCTTGAAATTATTGTGAAAGCCTCTATCTATTTATAAGAAAAAAATTCTTCCAAAAAAACTCAAGAAATATATGTGGGATTCAATCAAATCTATTGGAGGGAAACTTAAAGTTTTGATATCCCTCCAAAATTTTTGTTCTTCTTTCAATCAAATTATTTGAATTAAAATCATATGGAGGGAATATTGAATATTGAATATTTGATTTCTTCTTCCAAAATTAAAATTAATAATATTTTTAAATATATTTTTATATTTTTTTAATAAAAAAAATATTAAGAGAAATATTTAAGATTATTAAAATTTTTAATTTATAATTTTATTACTTATATTTTTATTTAAATATAATTTTAATATATTTATGACGTCACGGTTCGATTCCGGTTCAACCCGACGGTTGAACCGGTGACCCGTTCACCCGATCATTTTTCCGGTTCACTCACCGGTCCGGTTTTTAAAACATTGCATAAGACTACCAAAATCTAACTAATTTAATTTTTTTAAAAAAAATGATTTACTAATAAGATCTTACAAATTATACATCCTAAAAAAATAAATTCAGAATAAGCACACACCGACCCATATTAAAAATCCTAAGGATGCAACTTGGACTAGTTCAGTTAGGCTGGGAGGTTGTTTAAACCCAGCTTAAGTTGTGCTAAGACCTGCCCAGGCCCGTGCCAAGCCCAAATTGTAACCCGATATTGCATGCCGAAGCCCGACCCGAATTAAACCCGAGTTGCCCGAGTTACTCGAATTGTAAATTTAATATATATGTATATTTATATGTATATTTAATATTTTTATATATCTATATATATGTATAATTCGAGTTTCAGGTTGCTCGAGTTGTTTGACATCTTTGTCTAAACCCGTCCAAATTTAATTCAAATTTCTAAATTTTTATCAAATTCTATACCAAATTTAAAAATATATTATCAAAACCCTAAAAAATTCAAATTAAATTCAGATTGCTCGAATTAAATCCATCCAAATTACACCCCTATTAAATCCTGTAGTCTGATTTGTTTGATTGAAGGTAGCTTGGTCCGTTGTAATAAAACAATCAAAAGGTTTTGTTGCCTTACAGCTGGAAATGGTTAGGTGTGTTTTATTTGTATCTCACCAACTTTGGGACCCTTGAGGTCGGTCATTTTAATATTGGAGTGAATGAAAGAAATTGAGGTTGTCATATGGAATAAGCTCTCCTCTATATCTCATCTTTTTATATTTTTTAAGGATATTATATATAAATTTTAATTTATAAATTTATATTTTATTATGTCTTAATTAAATTTTTTTGTATTTTCAAGTTACATTAAAATTTTAATAGTGAAAATTATCTTTTAAATACTGATTGTTCAATTATATATAAATGAACATGATAATTTGATATTTATTTTGATTTTTAAAACTTTAAAATATCAACTTTCAAATTAAAAAAAATTTAAAAAGAATAATTATGTGCAATTTTTTAAAAAAAAAAAAATAAAAAAAAATTGAATTATTTTTTTTTTTTGCGTGTAAAGCTGAAGATTTTGTGCCTATAAGGGAGTATGGTGATGGAACATTGATGTGCAAAATTGGAAAAAAAAAAAAAAAAAAAAAAACTTAAAAAATGAAAAAACTGATAATGTTCTCAGTTTTAAAACTGAAAAAATGATAAGATTCTCGGTTTTATTGAATAGTTGAATCAAACCAATAAGTAGAAGGGCAAAAACGTTTAATCTTATGACTTGTTTTTTTTTTTCGTCAGTTAGTAAAACATTTATCTGGAACATTACTATACAAAATAGCTAATATTCTTAGTTTTAATTTTTTTTTTAAAAAATGATAATATTCGCAGTTTTACTAGGTAGGACTTATTGGTTAAAAAATCTTAGATAGGACCTGAACTACCGTAATATTTGTAAATAGCACTTTTAGATAATTAACTCTTTTTTTTGTAGGTTTTAATTTGAACTCGAACTGATAATTCAAACCATCTATCTCGTAGGCCTTACAATAAATGTCATCTATGAAAAAAATTAGCTTCATAGAAAAATTGTAAATACAAAAATAAATCGCATTTTATTTTATAAAATAAATAGTGATTATAATTAAATTTAAACCATCCATTTTATAAAACAAAATACAATTTGTTTCCATGTTTATAATTGTTTGATGAAGCTAATTTTTTATATGAATGACCTTCATTTTTAAGCCTACGAGATAGACGATTCGGATTATCAATGGGGGTTCAAATTAAAACCCATCAAAGAAATATGAAAAAGTATAAAAAGACAAGATATGAAAGAGAGTTTATTCCTTCAAATGCCTGGTTCCATTCCGTAGGTTCATAGTTGGCTCCTAAAATTATCTATTTACTAATGCTTTTTTTGGTACAGTGGTGGGGATAAGGGAATGGAATCCTATTGATCACAAAGTTGGTAGGGATGGCAATTTAAAACCGGCCCGACGGGGATCTCCGACCCCGACCCCGATTTGAGCGGTTTTTCCCCGAAAAATACCCCCGACGGGCCGGGGATGGTATTTAAAAATGAATTCCCGATGACTTTCGGGCCGGGGACGGGGATACGTTTCCCAGGCCCGTCCCCGGCCCGTCCCCGGCCCCGATCCCCGCCCCGACCCCCCGCCCCGATTCTCCCCGAAATAAAATTACAATTTAGCCCCTGTATATATATATATAATATATGCGTGTCTCACACAGTCACTTTGCTCCTGTTGTGTTGGCAGAAAAATTGAGAGAGAGGGAGGGAGGCTGTTGGGCCAACGTGTAAGAACGTGGTGAGGAAAATGGAGAGAGGGAGGGAGGGTCCTCCGCCGCCCGAGGGAGGGAGAGAAAGCCGATCCTCCGCCGTCGCCTCCTCCTCGTTCTCCTCTTTTGATCGTCTTCCTCCGTCGTCGCACTCACAGCCACCCATCGCCTGCGGATCTCCGATCTCCTCCGTCGTCCATCGCCACTGTCGGCGACGCCGACCGTCCTCCTTCGTCCACCATCGCCTCCTCCGCTGTCCATTTCCGTCGATAGTCCACTCTCTCTCTCTCTCTCTCTCTCTCTCTCTCTCTCTCTGTGACAGATCTCAGATCTGTTTGTATTTTTTTTTTTATTTTTTATGATATGTTGATGAATCTGGGATGTTGTTGATAGGGGATGATGATGAATGATGTTATTGTTGATTGTGTTGCTGTTGAAACAGATGGAGGGCGGGGAATCTTCGGGGTCGGGGAAACCCGATCCCCGTTGGGGCCGGGGATGGGGATGGTGGTAGATTCCCCGTCGGGGATCGGGGCCGGGGCCGGGGAGATTTTCCAAATCGGGGATCGGGGACGGGGAGTGCGATCCCCGGCCCCGCCCCGCCCCGTTGCCATTCCTAAAAGTTGGTAGTGTTGTAAACTATTCGAATTGAGCTAAGTTTTACAAAGTTGGAGCTTGACTCATTTATTTATTGAGCTCAGAAATTCAACTCAAGTTCAACTGAATAATACTTCTTTTTTTTGCCCTGTGTTTGATTTTTGTTGGGTTAATGTGTCAAAAAGTTTTATCTTTAGTTTAAAATACCTAGTGTATAAAAAAGTTCTCCATAAAACGAACTTATACCAAATAAAATTATTCATAAAATTATTTGATTTTTGAGTAAATTTAATTTCTCGAATTTACATAAATTATATGGCATTATTGTAATTTTTCACTAGATTAACTCCAAATAGTAGAAAACAATTCATTATCTCCAATTAAAAAAATTATATTAGCCTTAAATTCTTGTTTTACATACTTCTTAATCAGGTGGATGTGACTACATAAAAAATTAAGTATAATTATTTAGTAATTTCGAAATATAGACATGTAGTATTCTATACGAGAGGGTAATTTTTGGTAAAAATTGGGCCGAGCTATGAGATGGACTTTTATGGCCCAAAGTATGAAGGACTGGGTAAAAAGGCCCAAGAGAGACAAAGTTACTCCGGCCCAAGAGAGATAAAGTTACTCCGGCCCGAGAGAGATATAAGTTACTCCAGCCCAGAAAAGATGTTAAGTTACTTCGGTCTGAACAACTTGGAGTTAGTCTGATCTCATAATTAGTCCGGTCATTACGTATTCTGGATAGATCGGTCAGGACCTTACTACTCGGTAGCTCGGTTTAAACACACCATGGGTTGAACAGGAGAGAACCGAGATAAGGAGGAGTAAAATGAAGAACTGAACTAAGGATAGTTCAGCCTACTCTGTGGCTCAGCAAAGCCATTATTATTTCGGTCATGTGATAGTTCGGCCATGGTAAAAACCATTTCACTTGGTTTAAGCAGTGAGGGGGGTGTAAAAGGATAAGCATTATCCTTTGGGAGTATGAATCCTAGGAGGACTCTGCATGGAGTAATAAAAGTCCTACTAGGATTGTGCCACTCGAAACCTATAAGAAGCTCACAAACATCACCTTGGAGGAGGTAACACAACATACAATCTTGCTTCCTGAATACATTGAGCTTTGTCTATTTGTCAAGTTTGCTGACTTAGGCATCGGAGAGGTTTCTGGCACACACCCGCCGGCTAGCTCACGTTTGTGTTTTTCAGGTGACAAAGCGACGTCGTACGGAGGAGCGTGGACTTAGTCAACAGGATTATACGAGGAGAATTATTTCTTAACCATACAATTGGCGCCGTCTGTGGGAAAAACAGACAGAACAAAACCTCTTGATTAAGCTCCTCCTCTTCAGAGACAATGGCGCACATTGAGGAACTGCCGCAGTCCGCCGTCGACGGACTAACTCCGGATGGGGGCGCAAGGCGTGAAGGATTACCCTCTGTCCCTCCCATGGCGGACTTGGAACCCCAACGACATAACACCAGGAGGGATACTAGGGGGAGGCGGAATAACAGCCCCCATCACTCTCGTTCGCAAAGTCCTGACAGACAAAGACGGAGGATTGATCCTCAAGCTTTGGAAGATCGCGTGAAAGAACAAGATGAATTAATAAAAAAGATGGCAGCGGACATGGAAGCTTTGAAGCGCCAGATGAAGGGAAAAAAAGTGGCGACAGGAGAGGGGCGCAAAAACAAGACGCCCCCTCGCCACTCAGAAAATCGTGGTAGGAATACCACACCCTCGCAAGGAGAGAGCAGAAGCCTCAGGACAGGCAACACTCAATCCTGGTCTTCCAAAACTCGTCACTCCAGGTCTGAGAGGACGAGATCTGAAAGGTCATACACTGAAGGAAGCACATATTGGCCCTCACATTCGCACCAAACCAGATCTAGACAGACGGAACTACCCAAATCATCCGACTTACGAACCGTGCTCGAAGAAAAAGCACGATGCAAAGAGGATGCCAGGGCGCGGGATCCGCACAAAGTTTCTGCCTTACAGCGGTTGGCTCCTCGGACGCATGGAAGCGTCGAGGTCGGAATGCCAATACCGCGCCCTGCCTATGAACCAACGGACAAAGCATTGGCAAGGCTGTAGACTTCGCCATTTGTTCCCGCGATTGAAAACACGCCCCTACCATCAGGCTTCGTTCAGCCGAAATTCACTACATATGAAGGGAAGACGGATCCCTACTCACACTTGAGCCACTTTCGCCAGGTCATGGCTGTGTACAGGCGAAACGAGGCCTTAATGTGTATACTCTTCCCATCAAGCCTTGGCGACCTCGGCTTGACTTGGTTCGAGAAACTTCCAGAAGGCAGCATAGCCTCCTGGGCACAATTGGCAGAAGCGTTCGTAACAAGGTTCCGAACAAACACTAAAACACCGGTGGAGATTGACCAGCTACTCTCCATCGACATGGGGGATAAAGAGACCGTTAGATCCTATAATAGTCGCTACTGGGAGACATTCAATCAGATTGGGGACTGCCCCACCAATCTCGCCATTGCACAGTATAAAAGAGGCCTTCCAGTCAGAAACAGACTAAGGGACTCGATCACCATGACACCGCCCCTCACCATGGAAGCCTTGATGGAAAGAGTGCATCAGCACATCAGGGTAGAAGAGGATGGCGCACGTGCCAAAGCAAAATCAAGTGCGACCACGGTACCAGAAAAGAAAACCTCAGCAAAGGTCAATACAGTAGATCGTCAGAATAGAAACGGACGAGGTAGACGAGATAACGGAGAAGACCCAGACAAAAGATGGTTGAGAATCCGCACTGCCATAACAACGGTGTTCAAAAAACCGATATATCAGATTCTGAGCGAAATAAGAGACGAGCCTTTCGTCAAGTGGCCAGCTAAGCTTGGAGAAGCTCAGAAGGACTATGACGAAAGATCGCGGTGTACCTTCCACAAAGAAAAGGGGCACCGAACTGAGAATTGCACACCATTGAGACAGCACCTGGAGGAGTTGGTGGCAGCAGGACACCTAGATAAGTACATTGAAGGAGGGACGCAGCCAGCCCCCCAAGACTATAATAACCCCAATGGAATGCCAATCGACGCCGCACCTCAAGGCATTATTAATGTGATACATGGAGTTTTTGAACCTGAGCGTGTATGTGAACTCAGGGGATCAATCAAAAAGGCTGAGCACTTTAGAGAGGTGCTAAGTGCCCAACCTGCCACCAAAAAAGGGAAGACAGAGGCAACAAACGTCATGTCTTTTTCGGATAAAGACCTGGATCAAATATACTGTCCTCACAATGATGCCCTAGTCGTCACTCTCCGAGTCAAGGATTTTGACGTCAAGTAGATTCTGATTGACCAGGGTAGTTCATGTGAAATCATGTACTACGAGACATTTAAACAATTAAAGCTGCAAGACAAAGACTTGGCGCCCGCCGTATCTCCCCTAATTGGATTTAACTCCATGCCAGAATGGCCCGTTGGTAAGATAATTCTTCCCGTCAGAGCAGGAAGCGTAACAAAACAAGTGGAGTTCTGGGTATTGAAGGTCCCCTCCACTTACAACATCATCTTGGACAGAACATGGCTGCATGCCATGCGATCAGTGGCGTCATCCTACCACCAAGTAATGCGGTTCCCCAACGACACCGGTATAATCGAAGAAGTCTATGGAGATCAGATCATGTCAAAGCAATGCTTTGCCACGGTGAACGGCAGCCACGCTGCCAAAGGATACGTTCATTCGGTGAAAGAACCTGAGAGCAATAAGCTATTCACAGATGTCGGCAAAGTGGCGGATCAGAAAGCAGTGGAGGACTTGGTAGAGGTAAAAATAGATGAAAAGAACCCGGATAAGTTCTTTTTGCTCGGTTCGTCGTTGTCCAACACTGAGAGATTAGAGGTCTTGGAATTCTTGACCTCTAACATCGAAGTGTTCGCCTGGACACCCTACGACATGCCAGGCATTGATCCAAACTTCATCTATCACCAACTCAATGTCCACCCATCCGCCAGACCAGTCATTCAATGCACTCACAGATCGACGCTTCACCATGCCGAAATAGTGGCAGAAGAAGTAAGTAACCTGCTAGAGGCAGGAGCAATTAAAGAGGTGCACTACCCAAAATGGATCTCCAACACAGTCGTAGTGCCAAAGAAGAATGGCAAATGGCATGTCTGCGTCGACTACAAAACAGTCAACAAGGCGTGCCCAAAAGATAGCTTTCCTCTACCAAGGATAGACCAACTGGTGGACCTAACGGCGGGGCACAACCGACTTAGCTTTCTGGATGCATACAGAGGCTACCACCAAATCGCCATGCATGAACCAGACCAGGAGGTCACATCCTTTACAACTCCAAGAGGACTATACTGTTACAAGGTCATACCCTTTGACCTGAAAAACGCAGGGGCGACATTCCAACGGATGGTCACCAAGATGTTTGAGCCATTGTTAGGCAGAACAATGGAGGCTTACATCGACGACATGGTGGTCAAAAGCAAGGATGAGAATGACCATCTCTAGGACTTAGGAGAGATGCTTGAAATCTTGAAGAAGCACAAGTTGCGCCTCAATGCGTCCAAGTGTGCATTCGGAGTAGGATCTGGCAAATTCTTGGGTTTCCTTGTGACCAACCGGGGTATAGAAGCAGACCCCTCTCAAATCAAGGCAATCCAAGATTTGGAGAGACCAAACTCAGTGAAAGAAGTACAGCATCTCACCGGCATGGCAGCTGCGCTCAACCGGTTCATAAGCAGGTCGTCAGACAGACTACGACCATTCTTTCAAGCTTTAAAGGCTAAGTTTGAGTGGGATGAAGAATGCGACCAAGCTCTGGAAAGCTTGAAGGAATATATGTCTTCCCCACCACTGCTTGTTACCCCAGTACCTGGTGAAGAACTCTTCCTGTACCTAGCAGTCTCTCAGCATGCAGTTAGCGCAGTGTTGGTTCGTGCAGAAGGAATCCAACACCTGCCCATCTTTTATGTCAGCAAGACATTGTTGGGAGTCGAAACAAGGTACTTGCCCTTGGAAAAATTAGCATTGGCCTTAATGATGGCCTCCAGAAAAATTGGCACACTACTTTCATGCCCACACTATAGTCGTCCTCACAGCTTTTCCACTAAAAGCTTTGTTTGAGAGGGTGAACTTTTCTGGGCGTATCTTGAAGTGGGCAGTAGAGTTGGGACAATTTGACATCAAGTTCCAACCCAGAACCGCTGTAAAAGCCCAATCTTTGGCAGACTTCGTCGTAGAGTTTACTCCTGGTAGTCATCATATCTGCCCAGTCGACCTAACTGACACAACCGAACTAGGGATGGAAGTTGACGCTGGAATAACGTAACCCCTAGCAGAAAGCACTCAGTCAGAATCCAAGGCAGACCAGACTAAAGACAGCAAGGAAGAAACAGACCAAGACTCACCAACAGTCCAATTAGATGGCGAGGGGCAGACAGCAAGCATGGACCTTGAAGAAAACACCATTCTTAACCCCACGACATCATCTGACCCATCCACTTGCTGGAAGTTGTTCGTTGGAGAGATGTGGAAGCTATTTGTGGATGGAGCATCCAACCGGCACGACGCAAGACTTGGCATAGTCCTCATCTCTCCAGACGGACTGGTAGTAGAGCAAGCAATCAACCTTGGCTTCCCAGCATCAAACAATGAAGCGGAGTATGAAGTGCTTCTCTCAGGACTAAAATCAACATACTATATGAAGGCCACCGAACTAATGGTCTACAGCGACTCACAGTTGGTGATAAACCAAATTTCTGGAGACTATGAAGCAAAAGATGACAGAATGGTCAAGTACCAAGAATTGGTCAGAACAGAGATCAAGAAGTTTGATGTAGTGAGGATAGAACAAATTGGCAGGGAGGAAAACAACAGAGCAGACGAACTAGCAGGCTTCGCCTCAATGGCAGATGCATCCATCCCTCATCCATTGCTCATCGACTACTTACCAAGACCAAGCATAGAAGACCCCGAAGCAGAAGAGGTATATTGCGCAGAATTAGGCCCCTCTTGGATGGATCCCATCATCCCGTTCCTAAAAGACAGCATCCTACCAGAAGAAAAAAAAAAAGCCAACAGAATAAGAGCGAAGTCGCGGCGATTTTGGCTATCCCCATCCTTGGCATTATACAAGAAGTCATTCTCAGGACCTTACCTAAAGTGTGTCCATCCCAGCAAAGTGGAAGCATTCTTGTTCGAAATACACGAAGGGGTATGCGGAAGCCATCAAGGTGGAAGATCGCTAGCTTACAGAGCCATTTCACAAGGATATTTGTGGCCATACATGCAGGCAGACTCAGAAAAATATGTGAAGAAGTGTGAGAAATGCCAAAAATTTGCGCACCAAATACATCAACCAACAAGAGAACTCCTACCATTAACTAGCCCATGGCCTTTCGCAATGTGGGGCTTGGACATAGTAGGACCACTTCCAACAGCACCCGATAACAGGAAGTTCTTTCTCGCAGCAACAGACTACTTCACAAAGTGGGTGGAAGCAGAAGCATTGGCATCAATCAAAGAAAAAGATGTGAAGAAGTTCGTTTGGCAGAATATCATCATCCGGTTTGGCATACCAAAAGCCCTAATCTCAGACAATGGTACTCAGTTCGACGGTAGAATCTTCAGAGGATTTTGTGAAGAATACAAGATAGAGTTCTACAATTCTACACCGGCATATCCTCAAGCAAATGGCCAAGCAGAAGCATCAAACAAAGTTGTCTTGGATGGACTGAAGAAAAGGCTAGAAAAGGCAAAAGGCAAGTGGGCAGATGAACTTCCTCATGTTTTATGGGCTTACCGCACCACACCTCGGCGATCAACAGGAGAGACATCATTCTCCTTAGCCTACGGAATGGAAGCAGTAATTCCACTGGAAGTTGGCCTCCCCACAATTCGAAGTGAAAATTTTGATCTAGACTTGAATGGAGAAGCCATAGCATTGGAACTCGACCTTGCGGAAGAAAAAAGAGAAAGAGCACTGGTTCACATCGCCTCATACCAACAAGAGTTAATCAGAAAATATAACAAGATAGTGCATCCCAGACAATTCAAGATCGGCGATTGGGTACTGCGCAAAGTAATGGGGAACACCTTGGTACCAGGAGATGGAAAGTTAGGGCCAAACTGGGAAGGTCCTTACAAAGTGGTTGGGTTAGCAGGCAAAGGGGCATACCACCTAGAAGACAAGGATGGCGAAGTAATCCCTAGGCCATGGAACACGGCCAATCTCAAGTTATTTTATTTTTAGCTTTTTTCCTTTCAAACATATGTAATTTTTTCTCAATAAAACAAGCAATTCTTTTCAGCATAAGTTGTTCTCTGTAAAAGTTAGCTTTAGTAAAAGTTAGGAATATTGCAAGCATTTTTGTTCTAAGTTGGCTAGAAAAACTAACTTAGAGGTTGGCTGGATTAAACCAACACCCCTCCTAAGCCCAAGATAAGGATCCAGGCTGCAGGACGTTTGGTCGGAATAACTAAACATTTTATTCTAAGTTAGCTGGAAAAAACTAACTTAGAGGTTGGCTGGAATAAACCAACACCCCTCCTAAGCCTAGGATAAGGATCCAGGCTGCAGGACGTTTGGTCGGAATAACCAAACATTTTATTCTAAGTTAGCTGGAAAAAACTAACTTAGAGGTTGGCTGGAATAAACCAACACCCCTCCTAAGCCTAGGATAAGGATCCAGGCTGCAGGACGTTTGGTCGGAATAACCAAACATTTTATTCTAAGTTAGCTGGAAAAAACTAACTTAGAGGTTGGCTGGAATAAACCAACACCCCTCCTAAGCCTAGGATAAGGATCCAGGCTGCAGGACGTTTGGTCGGAATAACCAAACATTTTATTCTAAGTTAGCTGGAAAAACTAAACTTAGAGGTTGGCTGGAATAAACCAACTCTTTGTACTCTTCAGCCAAAGTAAGTGTTAAGGCTGAAGAGTGGTTGGCTGGAATAAACCAACTCTTTGTACTCTTCAGCCAAAGTAAGTGTAAGACTGAAGAGTGGTTGGCTGGAATAAACCAACTCCTGTTACTTTTCAACCGAAGTAAGTGCAAGGCTGAAAAGTGGTTGGCTGGAATAAACCAACTCCTATTACTTTTCAGCCGAAATAAGTGCAAGGCTGAAGAGTGGTTGGCTGGAATAAACCAACTCCTGTTACTTTTCAGCCGAGGTAAGTACAAGGCTGAAGTGTGGTTGGCTGGTATAAACCAATTCTTGGCAATATTCAACCGAAGTAAGTGCAAGGCTGAAGAGTGGTTGGCTAGAATAAACCAACTCTTGTTTCTCTTCAGCTGAAGTAAGTGCAAGGCAGAAGAGTGGTTGGCTGGATTAAACCAACCCTTTATACTCTTCGGCCGAAGTAAGGGTATGGCCGAAGAGTGGTTGGCTGGATTAAACCAACTCTGAGTACTCCTCAGCCGAAGTAATCATGTCGGCTAAGGAGTGGTTGGCTGGTAAGTATAGTTTAACTAGCTAAAACCGAAATAACAGTTGCAATGAAAAGATTATGGAAAAATCATTACAAGTACAAACATACAAATCAACCGTAGTAAGAGTTAAAG
Source organism: Camellia sinensis (assembly GCF_055761805.1). Taxonomy (NCBI): domain Eukaryota; kingdom Viridiplantae; phylum Streptophyta; class Magnoliopsida; order Ericales; family Theaceae; genus Camellia; species Camellia sinensis. Next base: position 19,524,112 of record NC_138964.1, on the reverse strand, counting down.
CAGATTTTCATTCATTGAAAGGCAATTACAAATGAGGGGCATAGCCCGGTTACAAAAGCAAAAAGTAACAAAAAAGAAAAGCAAAAACGAATCAGTTGAAAAGATCATCAATTTCAGCATCAAACACAGCATCAGCATCTACACGAAGTCCGGTTTCAGGTGGGAGTTCGCTCTCAAGGGCAGTTTCGGTCGGAACCACGGTTTCACTTGGTTGTTCAATAGTCAGGTTTGCCACCGTGGGTTCCAACCGAACTGACTGATCCGCACTGACAGCCGGAGTATCCTCAGAAGCGGAATCTTCGTCAGAATCAGAGCCTTCAAGAAATTGCCGTTGCATGGCGTTAGCATACTCCACAAGGGAGTTCGGTATGAAGTAGGCTTGAGGGTTGAAAACCTCGGTCTGTGGATCGTGACCGAGCTTCTCAACAGCTGCCCTCCAGCCGCACTTAAAGAATAGCTCTTTGGCGGCTTCGCACTGCTTGATATAAACATCCTCTGCCTTCTTGAAGCCTTGCTTTTCGGCTCCCTTTGCGCTCTCCTTCAGTTGGGTTATTTCGGCATCTTTCTTCTTCTCAAGCTTCACCAACTCGCGCAGATACTTATCTTTTAGAGCGATGGCGGCCTTCTGCTTTTCTGCTTCGGCCGAACTAACCAGTTCGGCTAGTCGGCCGTTCTCAACTTGTAGCTCGGCCATTTGCTTTCTGACCTCTTCTAGCTCGGCCACCTTCACTTCGGCTTCTGCCACGGCTTGCCTTGTTGTCTTTCTGAGCTCTAACACTTTCTTGTAAGTGATGTTGTTTTTCTGAATGGCCTAGCAAAACAGAGACTCCCCTTGAGCCGAAATGAAAGTTGGAAAAATTAGACAGAAGAATGGACAGAGCTACTTACCAGGATCATGGACTTTGTTGAAGACCGGATGGCCTTCAGTTCGGTGTTTAGTTGCTTTTGGTGATGCTCCATATCTTTGTGGAGGCACACACTCTTGCCCAGGTTGAAGGCCAACTGATGATCTTTGTCAGCAACAACCGAATCAGAATCTTGGATATCTCGGTCGTTAAAGGTTAGCTTTGGTGCCCAGCTGGTGGTAGTTCGGTTGGTAGGCTCTGGTTGGGGGCTCGGTGGCAGGCTTGGTGGAAGAGCAGTTTCGTCTTCATCAATCAAGCCTTGTTCAGCTTCGGTAGTCTGGGCGCGCTTGGTTCGACGGGATGAGGACGGTTGTTGAGTAGGAAGGGCCACCACCGCTTCTTGGGTTTGACTTGGTGGTGGTACTTCGGGCCTGGTTGTCTCGGTTAAAAGCGCCCTGACTCTGTTCTTTTTTGCCATCTCCTCTTCAGCTGTTAGTGGGATCAGTCTTATCTCGGGCAAGGATGGGTCCGGTTCTGGGGCCTCTTCAAGAAGAAAGTCAGTTACTCTGGCTTTCCGGCGACCACTGTATCGGTAGGTCGGCTCGAATTTCAACAATTTGGCCCAACTACGTTCAGGATACCGTAGTGCGGCGCGCAGAGTGGCTAGGTTTGGATAGCTGTATAAAGAGTGAAGGTGGGCAGAATCTGCGAAAAAAAGACAACTGTTAGTCCGGCTAAAAAATTAAAAAGCCGAAGTATAAAAAAAATGCAAGGAAGAAGACCAAAGTTAAATTACTGGGCTCTCATTTTTTCTAATTTATAGGTCGGCCAGGAATCTGGGCTTGAAAATCCTCAAAGTTCCCCGAGACCCAGAAAAAATCGTCGTCGTTTAAGTCTTTGTCCGGTGTATATTTTATTATCTTCTCTCGGCGGTGACGCATTCTAAGATAATAAACCCACCCATCTTCTTTTGAGCCAATAGAATATTGGTGGAAGATTTCGGCCAGGCCAAGGTTTAGTCCGGCTTGACGATTCAGTTCGGCTATTCCCATAATGATGCGGTATGAATTGGTGGATAGTTGGGTAGGGCATAATCTAGTCTGCCTAAGAAACTCACAGATTAAAGGTTGGACTGGAAATCGCAGTCCGGTCTCTATAATTGACAGCAGGGTAAAGGGGACAAAGCCTTCATTATCCCAGGGAATGACGTCTTTTTCGGCTAAGATCAAATGGACATCATCGGGTATATTGTAGTCCTTCCTGAATTCGGCTAAGCCGCCTGGAGTATTTACTAGATACCTATACTTACCCATTTGTTGTATAATTTACGAATAAGTTATATCGGTGCAATAATTGTGCTCAGTAGCTCGGTTGAGCACACGCAGGAGTGCCTGGGCAACCTAAGTCTGCAAAGTAGAAAACAGAGGGGTTAAGCACAGATCATTGGACCATGCTACAAATTAAAAGCAAGGTAAAAGAGCCCTACTTCGGCTTTATGGATAGGTTCTATCTCGGTTCAGTAAAATGCTTCATAGCTCGGTTTGAGCAGAGTTCTTATTAGCCAGATCTTGGCAAGCATCTCGGCATACTGGCTTTGGAAACAATTTTGCTAGACTGGTTCATCGTCTAGGGGCAGCTTTCTGAGTTCGGTCTAAGAAACTAAGAAAGCTGGTTTATCCCCAAAGGCCTAAAGCGGTTGTACTATGATTTTTGTTACTTCGGTTGAGCCTCTAAGGGTAGCTTTCTGAGTTGGGTTTAGAAACTAGGAAGGCTGGCTTAGCCCCAAAGGCTTAGCTCGGTTGAAGACCGAGGTTCCTAGTTTAATGAGTTCAAACGTCGTTCGATGAACTTATCTCGGCCAGAGTGATTCGGGAGTTGGTAACCTACTGAAACTGCTGTTATTTCTACGAATTCTAGTTCGGTTATTGTCTAAAGTGAACTACCTATATAGGACAAACAGTTTCCTAGTTCGGTTGGGACATGATTCTGGATCAAAATCGAGTTTTCTATGGAATATATAGCATATACTCATAGGTTCTACTGATTTTCTCATGAAAGTTCAGAAGCAAGAAGCAAAAATGAACAAGCATGTTTTGCAAAAACATGGAAAGCAGCAAGAAGAAAAACAAAACAGGTTTTTTGAAGTTTACCAGAAGAAAATGAAGCTGAAGAGGGGAGCAACAGCACCAGCGTAGAATACGAGCTCTGGGAACTCAGAGGTTGGAGAAGCAGAGGCACGAAGAGAGAAGAAGATGAATAGAGAAGGTGAATGATTCAAAGATGAAAGGGTTGTTTTGTGAAAAAGACGAAAGGCAAAAAGGGCGGGACTGTCCAAATTTCATGAAGTACGAAGACAGCGTGACAGCCGTCCTCAGCCAATCAGAGCGTGCCATGTGTCATAAGAATGGGAAGCGTTACAGTCACCGTGATTGAAGAGACGTTTTGACCGAACGAGTAGAGCTCGGAGTGAAATAAGCTTGGCTGGAGGGCTAAAGAGTTTATTTTAGCTCGGCTGGAGAGGCTAAACGGTTTTTTAGCTCGGCTGGAAAGGCTTAAAAACTTCAGCTCGGCTGGTAGACAGGTAATCCCAATCATGCTGTGCAGATGGAATTAAGGGGCAATTGAGAGGGTAATTTTTGGTAAAAATTGGGCCGAGCTATGAGATGGACTTTTATGGCCCAAAGTATGAAGGACTGGGTAAAAAGGCCCAAGAGAGACAAAGTTACTCCGGCCCAAGAGAGATAAAGTTACTCCGGCCCAAGAGAGATAAAGTTACTCCGGCCCAGAAAAGATGTTAAGTTACTTCGGTCTGGACAACTTGGAGTTAGTCCGGTCTCATAATTAGTCCGGTCATTACGTATTCTGGATAGATCGGTCAGGACCTTACTACTCGGTAGCTTGGTCTAAACACACCATGGGTTGAATAGGAGAGAACCGAGATAAGGAGGAGTAAAATGAAGAACCGAACTAAGGATAGTTCAGCCTACTCTGTGGCTCAGCAAAGCCATTATTATTTCGGTCATGTGATAGTTCGGCCATGGTAAAAATCATCTCACTTGGTTTAAGCAGTGAGGGGGGTGTAAAAGGATAAGCATTATCCTTTGGGAGTATGAATCCTAGGAGGACTCTGCATGGAGTAATAAAAGTCCTACTAGGATTGTGCCACTCGAAACCTATAAGAATCTCACAAACATCACCTTGGAGGAGGTAACACAACATACAATCTTGCTTCCTGAATACATTGAGCTTTATCTATTTGTCAAGTTTGCTGACTTAGGCATCGGAGAGGTTTCCGGCACACACCCGCCGGCTAGCTCACGTTTGTGTTTTTCAGGTGACAAAGCGACGTCGTACGGAGGAGCGTGGACTTAGTCAACAGCATTATACGAGGAGAATTATTTCTTTCCCGTACACTATAATATTATGATTATAGTAAAGAATGTGAGTAGATTAGGTATTATATTGGGTGATTGGGGAACATGATGAGCATATTGAATGATGAGTAATTAAGGAGTACAGACACGTGATAATCCAAGAATATTTTATAATTTCCCAAAAAGTAAAAAATGTCATGACACACTTTAATGAAAATAACATAAATATTTAAAAATATCATGAAACACCTTAATAGAAATAACATAAAAATGTATAAAGTATTCTGTTAGTGCCAACTATGGCGTTATACGGGTTCGATACAAGCCTGATCTATTTATTGTTCTTATTACCTAACTCGTGTCTTATTTAAATTTGTGTCAAAAAATAATTAATCCTAACTTGCAAACTTCATATACTATTTTGTAAAAAAATTTCACCTTTAATTCACATAATAAATCCCATATATACATCTAAGATCCACCAAATATAGAAAGGGGGACAATTTCAATTGATTTTTTTTGTTCTTACCTATGAAGATACACAAAACAAATCACTTTGTTTGGTTTTCATTTTCAGAATTTTCTTTTTAAAATTTTTGTCATTTTTGTTTTTCATATTTTTTTTATTGAATTTTTAAAATATTTAAAGCATTTTTTTAAAGAAACTTTTAGACATATCTAAAATAAATACACTTAAAAAGTATAATAATTGTGAAAAAATCTTTAAAATATTCATTAAATACTAAAAATACAAAAAAAAAATTAAAAATTCAGTACAATTTTCGTATTTTTGTGAATTTATTAAGTTTTTAAAAATATTTTTTCACAAATATTTTACTATTTAGATACATTTAAGTAAGGTTCATATAAAAATGTAAAAAAATTGCTTCAAATTTTAAAAATATTCACTAAAAACAAAAAACACGAAAAACAAAAAATAAAAAATTCAATTTTTCAGAAAATTAAAACCAAACACACTGAATGGTTTTTAAAATTAAAGTGATATTTTACTTTTTTATTTATTTGGCCTCGTTTGGGAACAGGCTAATTTAGTAACTTTTTGGCTATTTGGCTAAAAAGGTAGGTAAAAAAAACTTGTATGTTTGGGATGACTTTTTGGCTAATTACGAAAAGATGTGCAAAAAGTAGAGAGAAAAGAGAATCTTTGACTTTTTGGTATGAGTTATTGGCTTTTTGGCTAATTTAGTAACTTTTTGGCTAATTGGCTAAAAAAGTAAGTCCCCAAACGAGGCCTAATGATAAATGATTTGATGACATTTTAATTTTTCGACTTCTATTTTATTACGTTGCCAAATGCCCATTTTATTAGACAAATTCATCTATATAGCGATCTTGGTTTTCCCTTATTTGTTTAAACCGTATTCCGGGTTCGGGTCCGTGAGTGTTGGTTGTTGTCTTATTCTCATTCTCATCCTTTACTCTTGTATTTGAGTCTTGGGTTGTGTTGGGCAGCAGGTTTGAAACAGGTTGGTTGTGTTTGGAAACCAAGAGTTGATGCCCAGATTTTGGCCTTCACGCTCAAGCGAGGCTTTTGACGCTCGAGCAAGCGGGCCCTTTGCTTTTGTTCCTCCGCTCGAGCGGGCATTTTGACGCTTGAGCGTGATTATTCAACCCTCAGTACTTTTCGCTGCAGGTCATCGGACGCTCGAGCGTCCACTTTCACGTTCGAGTGGGGCCTTCGTCTGCAGAACTTCTGGAAGTATGCATTCAACGCTCGAGTGGCGCTTTTCACGCTCGAGCGTGGGTCTGTGTCTGACGCTCGAGCGGGGCGTTCCACGCTCGAGCGGATTGTGTATTATATCAGTCCGAATTTTAGCTTTTTGGATCACTTTTTCGGGCCACTCTCTCTCTCTCTAGCTTTTCAAAACCCAAACTTGAGAGCTTCTTAGTCTAGACTTCATCTTCTCTCTATGAAATCATCTAGTGTTAGTGATCTTCTACCCTAGTCCCTTTGTAAAAAGTGTGGAGCTTGGTGTGGGCTACATTTTGATTCGAAAATCTTTGAGTTTGGAGCACCTTCAAAATTCTTCATCTCCTGCATTGAGCTTTGAAATTTGAGGTAGGGATAACCTACTCTATTCTATGAGTTTTGACATAAATTTTAGTCATTTTGATTAGATGCTGTTGTTGGGTAATTTTAGGAAAAGTTAGGGTTTGATGTGTAATTTATAAAAAGGGGTTTTCAAATGTTAAACTCCATGTGTATGTGAGACCTTCGAAACTGGGATTATTGTTGTTAAATTGATGAAATTGAACCTTAGGGTTGATAATGGAAAAAGGAAAAAATGCCCTAATTATGTTGAATAATTAATTTGAATAATTAATTTGGGGAAATGTGAAGTTGGGTTGGAAATCATGAAATTGGATGGAAGTGTAATTCAATGGTGTGGTTGGATTAATTTATCACCTACTTATGAAATTGTTGATTATTTATCCGTTAGATAAATTTATTATTTATTTAGAGATAACTGCTTTGGGCTATCGGTGGATGATTGTCTTGATTATTGTAGACATTATATGATGATTAGAGAAAACTGAAACTAATCACATTGAATATGTCATTGAATATGACGATTGGAATAATACAGCAAATGTGTGTATTGATTGATCATTGTATTGGATAAGTGTTTAAATACATTGTATATGTATGTTGTTTGGGAGGAGATAGGGGATGTACTCCATGGTTTGAGAGGAGATAGGTGATGGACTCTCAAACCTGTTTGGAAGGAGATAGGGGATGAACTCCACTGATATAGCAAATCTGTGTATCATTTGAAATATGGAAGTGCTGAAGTATGGAAGTGTTTTAATATGAGTTATATTCTCATGTGAATTATGAAGTATGTGTTATAGTCTCATTGCATTGTTTGGCCAGGTTCTGAGTCATAATTATGAATCGAAATGGTATAAGTGAAGGAAACTTAAATGAAAAATGGATGTACTTGATGTTGAATTGAAACGTGTTGTAAGTTGGTTTATAAGTGTCAACCATATATCAAATGCTATTGTTTTAGTTATTTCTCATACTTGGTTTAGTATATCTCTACTGGGCATTGGCTCACCCTATACGGGACATTATTTTTAGGTTCAAGTGATATGCTACCTCCAAGGATGTAGCTAGGGAGGTTGTAGAAGCTGAAGGCTTACTTTTGTGACTATTTTGTGTGTTGTATATATATCAAGCCAAGGGCTTATTTTGTATAAAGAGTTAGAACTCCATTTTTGTTGAGCCCAAGTGTTGACTTGGAAAGTTGTAAGCCTATAGGGCATTTACTTTTGTTGTCAACATGTAATATCTCTTGTGAGAATACTCTGATGCTGGGAATATGATATCTCTTTCTTGTATCATGAATGTATAATTATGGGTTTATTTTCGAGGGCGTTACAATCTATAGGTTCCATTATCTCAGAAATTCATCCATTTTGTTACAATATCTAATAGAGAGAAAGAGAATATTATATTATGTAAATATTCAATATTGTGTTGAATAATTATGTAATAATATATACAAGATTCCTTTATATAGGAGATGAGAAACCTAAGTATGGTAATCCTAAGTATGGTAATGAATATAATATGGTGGTATATATGATAGATAGAATATATAGCTACTATATTTAACACCTTATCTCAAACTCAAGTAGGGATACCAACTTAAGTTTGGAGAGAGAAACTAAAATATGAAATAAAACTAAAAATAAAATAAAACATTGATAGATCTGAGGCAAATAGATTGCAAAGTTCGAATAGAAGCACATGGGCACGTGAGATAGATTAGAGGTAGGAGCTGATGCTGGAAGACAGTTTATGGTTATGTTAGACTGTTATAGGAAAAGGGCCAGAGCTAATAGAGTTAATGCCGGGAGATAGTTTATGGTTATGTCGGACCGTTGTTATAACAACCCTCATTTTGCCTTAGTCATAGTCATGAGAATTTACATGATTTTGCTTTGTTAAGCTTGCATCTTGTGAAATTTAATATTTTGTCTAAGTATGGGAGCATGTCTTGTTTTGTGTTATTGTGTTTTGTCTAAGTATAAGATCCATGCTTTGTTCTTAACTTTGTGTATTGAACCTAGACCATCTATCTTTGCTACCTCATGCCTAGGCCACACCTTTGAACCTCTTACGCCTAGGTCATTGAGTGTCATCACCTAGGATCATCTTGGAACCATCTTAGTTGACCTATACCTTCACCCTTGCACCTTGGTCGAGATGTGCATTATCTAGAGCGAGATATGTATCACCTGGGCCGAGATGTGCATCACCTAGGCATCTGAGATCTTTGATCCTTGAACCTTGCAACCTTGTTGTGCACCTTAGCCAACACCTAGCAATCTTGTTCCTTAACTTGTGCAACCTAGGCCGAGATGTGTCATCCCTAGGCCAAGTGTTACCCTTCTTAGCCGAAATTAGGAAGACCTCAAGTCATGACCCGAACCCGCCTCTATGGGTTAAGGACATAACCGGCCAGTAATCCTGAGATTACCTACGGCCTCAAACCTTAACAGACATAACTTATCAGAGTAAAGAGGCCAAACGGAAGCAAAAATTTAAAACTTTATCCATAGAGCCGTGCTTCTATGCACTCAAAACAAACCATGCACATATACGTTAATAACCCACAACAAGTACAATATCACAAAATCCTTTACAGACAGGATCATCCAAACTAAGTCAACCCATATCAAAACTATATACAGATGTACACAAAGTCCTTGCCAATAACACAAAATATAATTACATAACAAAATGGCAAGGATGGGTCTCGTACGTGAGACACAAGGCTGACTCTCCAAAAACTCATGTTGTTCCCAGCAGGCTTCATTGGGGCTGGATTTGGACTTCCCTCGGCTCACCTACAAACACATAAATGAGCGTGAGCGATAGCCCAGTGAATAATATCGAATACATAAGTTACATAAGCAATATAAAGAACAATATGCTCCGAACGGTCTTGGGCCCAATGCATATTTTTGCTTAACATATATACATACTTATACAAAATTCAGATCAAATGACTGTAGTTCCAAACATACTGGCCTTTGGCCCAATCAGATTCCCATTCATTTATGTCAGAACGGCCGTCGGCCCATTCATTTTTGTCAAAACGGCCTTCGGCCCACTCATTCATGTCAAAACGACCTTCGGTCCATTCATTTCTATCAAAATGACCTTCGGTCCATTCATTTCTATCAAAACGACATTCGGTCCATTCATTTCTATCAAAACGACCTTCGGTCCATTCATTTCTATCATATCAAACTTTTGTCCACAATCCCAATTAGCAACTCATAAAGTTTATAAGGGAAATAAACAATTGGAGATTGACAAGCTTTCAAATATTGATATTACTCACAGTGATCGGCTTGTGGATTTCCCCTGGAGCTTGACCCTACACATTTCATGAACACAAAGGGGGTCACTAACAGTTCAATCCGTTCTTTGATTCGCATATTCCTCTTTAGGCTTTATTCTTATCTCATTAACTCATTTACAATGCTTAACATATGCCTAAGAGTGCTTACAAGTGAAAGAGAACGGAAAACGAAACACAGAACGAGCATACAAATTTCAGGGAACAGGGTCCCCGCTCGAGCGTCAACTTCCCCGCTCGAGCGGACCCTTAGGGCCTGCAAAAGTACTGGTTGTATGAAAAATATGCTCGAGCGTGGGATAGAGCGCTCGAGCGGAAGGCCTGTCTACAAAAAGTCCCCGCTCGAACGTGATATATACCGCTCGAGTGGACATCCAACTCTGCAAAAAGTGCTGGGAGCACGATTTTCCCGCTCGAGCGGACATCAAAAATCTGGGTTTTCCAAATTGAGTTCTTGAGCTCCAATTCGAATTTCAACCAACAAAACATGCATGTTATGGCTCAAATCTCAAATATAGTTATGCTAACATGCCATAAACACCGAAACACATTACAATGGAGCCCAATTCACAATTAATTCACATGTATGCCCCAATCCCCCATCAACTCATTCTAATACAAACGAAATCATACTTTCAAAGCTCATATCTTAATTATTCAAACATGCATGCTAATCTTGATTTCATTTCCATCCCAAACAATGCAAATGGTGTTCATTCTCATGGAATACAACAAAACCATACTTGCATGTAAGATTTAACACCTTTATTCCCATGTTCAACTCAATACATGCTAGATTATGCATTTCCACAACAATTATATACATGCATGCCTTCATTGACCTTCAATTGAACACAAGCAACTCAATTCCTTTACATTCAAACTAATTCATGCTCTTGACCATCTATTAAACTTGAATTCACAAGGTGATGACTATAAATGCATGAATCACTCACCAAAGAGCTTTAATCTCCCCAATTTAGCAATACTTGAGCTTAATCTCCAAAAGGTCCAAGTCTTGAACCACAAATGCATAATTCTCTCCCCTCTCTCTCTAACAGCCGTCTCTCTCTCAATCTCAATTGTATAACTCAGATTTTGAGTTCAATAGAGTTAAAGGAGAGTGTAGTGCTGACATACAACAAGCCCCATTAACATATTATTTTAATATAAAATAATTGGGCACTCAATTCATCAATTTAATGAATTTAATCTGATTAGAATAAATTTTTAATTAAATTTCACCGTAGGCTCTAAAAATTACGCTAATCACAATGGCGTAATCAATTTCGGGTTCTGTGGCCGATAAAGCCTTCAATTTAATTTCCAAAGCAGATTATTCAAACAGATATTCCTATGGTGAACAGATAAAACTTTAAAATCACATATATTCATATAATGGCACATAAAATCATGCTAAACACATAAGCATACTCAAATTAAGGACCAATTAACATACTACGGAACAGGGGTATCACAGTCTTCCCCCCTTTAGGAAGTTTGGTCCTCCAAACTTAATTTACCTTCGTCGGGAAACAAATGTGGATAGCGTATACGTATTTCCTCCTCTTTTTCCCATGTAGCATCTGTCCCATAGTGTTCCTTTCATTCCACTTTCACCATTGGGATGGATTTGTTTCTCAATTCTTTCACTTGTCGGTCAACAATTATTTCCGGCCATTCAGCATATTCTATATTTTCATCAATAGCAACCCGGTGATAATCAATCACATGTAACAGGTCTCGGAGGTAACCCCTCAACATTGACACATGAAACACATTATGGATTTGCTTGAATCCCAGTGGCAAAGCAACTCTATAAGCAATTGGACCGAGTCTCTTCAAAATCTGGAACGACCTAATGTAACGGGGCGACAACTTGCCATTTTTCCCAAATCTGACTTGGCCTTTCATCGGAGAAACACGGATGAACACATGGTCACCAACCTCATACTCAAGAGGTCTTCTCCGAACGTCTGCATAATTATTTTGTCGGTCCTGAGCTGTTTTAAGCCTTTGACGAATAGTCTTGATTTTCTCAGAAGTGTCTTGTACAATTTCTAGCCCAAGCAAAGCTGTGTCCCCGACTTTGTCCAACAGATAGGTGATCTACACCTCCTACCATACAAAGCCTCGTATGGTGCCATACCGATGCTGGAGTGGAAGCTGTTATTATAAGCAAATTCTGCAAGTGGCAAATAATCTTCCCAACTCCCCTGAAAATCCAAAGCACACATGCGAAACATATCTTCCAATGTCTGTATCGTTCGTTCTGACTGCCCATCTGTCTGTGGGTGGAATGCAGTACTGAACCTTAGTTCTGTTCCCATAGCTTCCTACAAACTCTTCCACAATCTAGATACAAATTTCGGATCTCTATCCGACACAATAGATACCAGAACTCCGTGTAAACGGACAATTTCATCAACATAAATAGTAGCCAATTTATAAGCAGTAAATGTAGTTTTGACAGGCAAAAAATGAACTCCGTGTAAACGGACAATTTCATCAACATAAATAGTATCCAATTTATAAGCAGTAAATGTAGTTTTGACAGGCAAAAAATGTGTAGATTTAGTCAGTCTATCAACTATAACCCAAACAGAATCCATACCTTGAGGAGTCCGAGGTAGGCCAACAACGAAATCCATAATCACATGTTCCCACTTCCATTCAGGAATATGGAAAGGTTGAAGTAGACCACCTGGTTTCTGATGTTCAGCCTTAACTTGCTGACACTGAAGGCACTTGGACACATATTCTGCAATCTCTTTCTTCATTTTAGGCCACCAATAGGTTTGTTTCAAATCCTGATACATTTTATTGTTATCCGGATGCATAGCAAATACGGACCTGTGGGCTTCATCTAAAACCCTCTTCTTTAGTTCAGGGATATCTAGGACACATATTCGGTTCTAGAATTTCAACACTTCATTCTCAATGCTAAATTCTACTTTTGGACTTGTCTCAAATTCATCAATTATCTTTCTGAGGAACTCATCCTCTTTCTGTTTCTGCTTGATTTCATCAACAATTGCCGACTCGGCTGTAATAGCGGCTATCAATCCGCCCTGTTCACATACTACCACTTCAATTTCAGACTTTTCAAAGTCTTGCAAAATCTCCATTTGTTCAGTAAGCAAACAAGCCATACTCCCTGTTGATTTTCTGCTCAAGGCATCAACCACTGTATTAGCTTTCCTGGGATAATACTGAATCTCTAGATTGTAGTCTTTTATTAGTTCTAGCCATCTTCTCTGACGCATATTCAACTCTTTCTGCGTGAAGAAGTATTTCAGGCTTTTATGATCCGTGTAGACTTCACATTTTTCCCCATACAAATAATGCCGCCAGATTTTCAAAGCAAAAATGACTGCGGCCAATTCTAGGTCATGTGTTGGATAATTCTTCTCGTGCGACCTCAACTGTCGGGAGGCGTAAGCAATAACCTTTTCGTTCTGCATTAACACACAACCCAAACCCTTATAAGATGCATCACTAAAAATCACAAAATTTTCCGTACCTGAAGGTAGTGTCAAAATTGGTGCAGTGGTCAATCTTGTCTTCAATTCATGAAAGGCTGATTTTCTTTCACTATTCCACTCAAATGGTTGTCCTTTACGTGTCAATTGGGTAAGAGGTACTGCTAATTTTGAAAAGTCCTTCACAAACCTCCTGTAGTACCCAGCTAAGCCCATAAAACTGCGAACTTCGGTCACATTAGTCGATGTAGGCCAATTCACAATTGCCTCTATCTTCTATGGGTCCACTGAAATTCCTTCCTTGTTGATCACATGCCCTAAGAAAACAACCTCATCCAACCAAAACTCACATTTCTTTAATTTAACAAATAGTTTTCTTTCCCGAAGTATTTGTAAAACAGTCCTCAAATGATGTTCATGTTCAAGTCTATCTCTAGAGTATATCAAAATATCATCGATGAAGACTACAACAAACTCATCAAGGTAGGTTTTAAAAATTCTATTAATTAAGTCCATAAATGCTGTTGGAGCATTAGTTACCCCAAATGGCATAACAAGAAACTCAAAATGACCATACCTTGTTCTGAATGCGGTTTTCTCAACATCCTCTGCCTTAACCTTCAGCTGATGATACCCGGATCTCAAATCAATCTTAGAAAACACCTGTGATCCCTGTAACTGGTCAAATAAGTCATCAATACGGGGCAAGGGATATTTGTTCTTTATCGTTACCTTGTTCAATTCCCGGTAATCAATGCACAGGCGCAAAGTACCATCCTTCTTCTTTACAAATAACACTGGTGCACCCCAAGGCGAAGTGCTAGGCCGGTAAACCCTTTATCAAGAAGGTCTTGCAACTGTTCCTTTAATTCTTTCATTTCGGCAGTGGCCATTCTGTAAGGAGTTTTAGAAATAGGCTGGGTGCCTGGCACAGTCTCAATAGTAAAATCTATCTTCCTGTCTACCAATTCCCCTGGTAATTCATTCGAAAACATATCCGGAAATTCTCTAACAATAGGAATATTATTCAATTCAACATTCTCAAATTGTTCAGACAGCACATAGCACAAATAACCCTGGCTCTCTTTCCTGATCAGTTTACATGCTTTCATTGCAGATATCAAATAAGGTGGAGGCACTACCCTATTACCCACAAACACAATCTCTTTCTGTTCTGGTGGGTTAAATACAACCCTTTTTGTCACACAGTCTATGGTGGCACAATACTTGGTCAACCAATCCATGCCCAAAATTACATCGAAATGTCTAAAGTTCAAGGGCAACAAATCTACATATAGGGTAGCATCCTCGAGATGCATGTCACAAAACCGATATATATAATCACATAACACAGATTCCCCCGATGGAGCAGACACACATAACAAATATAGCAATAACTCTAGGGGTCTATTCAGTCTAGATGCAAATGTATATGTCACAAATGAGTGCGTTGATCCAGAATCAATTAATACAAAGGCATCCTGTTTACATATTGAAATAGTACCTGAGACAACGGCATTGGCATTCTGTGTATCGCCCGGAACAAGTGCAAAAAATCTCCTCTGTCTCACTGTATCCCCAGTAGTAGCAGATTTCAAAGTGTTTCCCGGCTTCGGGATCTATGCAATGGAACTGGCTGCTAGTTTCCCACTATTTTGATTACATTCTCGGGCTATGTGCCCTTGCTTCCCACATTTGAAACAGGTTCCTAATGCACGGTAACAAACTCCACGGTGCCTTTTGCTACAGATATTGCACATGGGAGCTGTGTCTCGTGAAGAATTTGAAGTAGTTGAGGAGCCCGTGTTTTGCTTTTTCGGAAATTTCTTCTTCGAAAAGAAGCCTTGCCTTTTGTTGCCTTTCCATTCTGTTACTGGCTTAGCTTGTCTAGCTATGTTAGCCTCTGATATGATGGCCCTGTCTAGCACCCCAATGTAGGTCTCCAGCTTTAGGACATTACCCTCTCTAGGATGTCACTGCGGAGTCCACCTTGAAAATGTCTTGCCTTCTTATAGTCTGTGTCAATTACATGTGGTGCAAACCTGGCCAATTCAGTGAATTTGGCCTCATACTCAGCTACAGTCATGCTGTCTTGCTTGAGTTCCATGAACTCCGCCACTTTTCTATCCCGGACACACTGCGGGAAGTACTTGTCATAGAATATTTCTAGAAACTTTACCTAGTCAACATCCTTATGATTTTCTGGCATCAACATCCACCATCTTCTTGCTTCGTCTTCTAGCACAAAAGTGCCTAGAAGCACTTTCTGAGTCTCTGAACAGGGGAACACTTCAAATAATTTCTCAATGTCGAGGACCCACGCTTCGGCTTTCAACGAATCTAATCCCCCGTGAAACTGTGGTGGTTTCATTTTCTTGAATTCCTTGGTGAGAGCTATAATCCGGTCATCATTCTGATTATCTGGCACGGGTGGTGCCGGAGGTGGAGGTGGCGGATGTGGTTGTTGCCACTGATGTTGCCACTTCTGTTGCTGTCTCAAAGCTTCTGCCATTTCCTATATCAGTCTTTCCATTCTGTCCATTCTGGCAGTTGAGGATTCTTCTATTTCATCTCCTCTTGTTCTCACCATCTGATTAAACTTGCATTATATTTCATACAAAAGGTACACAAATATGCACACACTAAGAAGCACATATTCCCAGATAATTTCCAATGCAAGTAGTTCACAACTTACACATATAATTGTTCATATCAAAACATTTAGACATATAATCAATGCTTCCAAATTCATATTTATCACATGAATGCATCCTAGATATTATCTAGACGCTTATTGCTCTTTTTGGACAAGTGTGTGAGTTATTAACTCGTGCTCTGATACCACTCTGTCATGACCCGAACCCGCCCCTATGGGTTAAGGACATAACCGGCCAGTAATCCTGAGATTACCTACGGCCTAAAACCTTAACAGACATAACTCATCAGAGTAAAGAGGCCAAACGGAAGCAAAAATTTAAAACTTTGTCCATAGAGCTGTGCTTATATGCACTCAAAACAAACCATGCACATATACGTTAATAACCCACAACAAGTATAGTATCACAAAATCCTTTACAGACAGGATCATCCAAACTGAGTCAACCCATATCAAAACTATATACAGATGTACACAAAGTCCTTGCCAATAACACAAAATATAATTACATAACAAAATGGCAAGGATGGGTCTCGTACGTGAGACACAAGGTTGACTCTCCAAAACTCATGTTGTTCTTGGCAGGCTTCACTGGGGCTGGGTTTGGAATATGAAGAACAACATGCTCCGAACGGCCTTGGGCCCAATGCATATTTCTACTTAACATATATATACTTATACAAAATTCAGATCAAATGACTGTAGTTCCAAACATACTGGCCTTTGGCCCAATCAGATTCCCATTCATGTCAAAACAGCCTTCGGTCCATTCATTTATGTCAGAACGGCCTTCGGCCCATTCATTTTTGTCAAAACGGCCTTCGGCCCATTCATTTACGTCAAAACGGCCTTCGGCCCATACATTCATGTCCAAACGACCTTAGGTCCATTCATTTATGTCAAAACGGCCTTCGGCCCACTCATTCATGTCAAAACGACCTTCGGTCCATTCATTTCTATCAAAACGACCTTCGGTCCATTCATTTCTATCATGTCAAACTTTTGTCTACAATCACAATTAGCAACTCATAAAGTTTATAAGGGAAATAAACAATTGGACATTGACAAGCTTTCAAATATTGATATTACTCACAGTGATCGGCTTGTGGATTTTCCCTGGAGCTTGACCCTACACATTTCATGAACACAAAGGGGGTCACTAACAGTTTAATCCGTTCTTTGATTCGCATATTCCTCTTTAGGCTTTATTCTTATCTCATTAACTCATTTACAATGCTTAACATATGCCTAAGAGTGCTTACAAGTGAAAGAGAACGGAAAACGAAACACAGAATGAGCATACAAAATTTCAGGAAACAGGGTCCCCGCTCGAGCGTCAACTTCCCCGCTCGAGCGGACCCTTAGGGCCTGCAAAAGTACTGGTTGCATGAAAAATATGCTCGAGCGTGGGATAGAGCGCTCGAGCGGAAGGCCTGTCTACAAAAACTCCCCTCTCGAGCGTGATATATACCGCTCGAGCGGACATCCAACTCTGTAAAAAGTGCTGGGAGCACGATTTTCCCGCTCGAGCGGACATCAAAAATCTGGGTTTTCCAGATTGAGTTCTTGAGCTCCAATTCGAATTTCAACCAACAAAACATGCATGTTATGGCTCAAATCTCAAATATAGTTATGCTAACATGCCATAAACACCAAAACATATTACAATGGAGCCCAATTCACAATTAATTCACATGTATGCCCCAATCCCCCATCAACTCATTCTAATACAAACAAAATCATACTTTCAAAGCTCATATCTTAATTATTCAAACATGCATGCTAACCTTGATTTCATTTCCAACTCAAACAATGCAAATGGTGTTCATTCTCATGGAATACAACAAAACCATACTTGTATGTAAGATTTAACACCTTTATTTCCATGTTTAACTCAATACATGCTAGATTATGCATTTCCACAACAATTATATACATGCATGCCTTCATTGACCTTCAATTGAACACCAGCAACTCAATTCCCTTACATTCAAACTAATTCATGCTCTTGACCATCTATTAAACTTGAATTCACAAGGTGATGACTATAAATGCATGAATCACTCACCAAGGAGCTTTAATCTCCCCAATTTAGCAATACTTGAGCTTAATCTCCAAAAGGTCCAAGTCTTGAACCACAAATGCACAATTCTCTCATCTCTCTCTCTAACAGCCGTCTCTCTCTCAATCTCAATTGTATAACTCAGATTTTGAGTTCAATAAAGTTAAAGGAGAGTGTAGTGCTAACATACAACAAGCCCCATTAACATATTATTTTAATATAAAATAATTGGGCACTCAATTCATCAATTTAATCAGTTTAATCTAACCCGAATAAATATTCAATTAAATTTCACTGTAGGCTCTAAAAATTACGCTAATCATAATGGCGTAATCAATTTCGGGTTCTGTGGCCGATAAGGCCCTCAATTTAATTTCCAAAGCAGATTATTCAAACAGATATTCCTACGGTGAACAGATAAAACTTTAAAATCACATATATTCATATAATGGCACATAAAATCATGCTAAACACATAATCATACTCAAATTAAGGACCAATTAGCATACTACGGAACAGGGGTATCACATCTCATTTATTCGTCACTTGTCCGAAGCCTATGTTTTGATCCAGGATCCTTTCCTTGTCAGAGTGCCCATGCCACCTTACTTGTTATGTACACTTTGACTTACTCTTGACTTTTCATTCTAGCACCTTTTTGAGGAGATTGATTAGATAATGCCACGTGTCCCAGTAGTGGGTTTAAATCAGTTAGCAGTTGAGAAACCCATATCATTTGCTATATCTTTGTCTTGCAGAGAGAGAAGCTCTAGGAAGAAGAAGAAGAAGAAGTTCTTAGAGTGAGAGAACTAGATTTCCAAGCTTAATTTGCAGACCTTGAACCATTTGGATTTGTGTTTTGAGGTCAAATTCTTGATCTACTTTTGTTGTTCATATAATAATCTGATCACATTGTATGATCTAGCATGATTCATGAGCCATGCATTGATTTAAAGTTTTGTTTAAAAAGAAAAGTGATGTTCTTATGTTTTTGAAGAAAAACTTTATTTTGATCCAAAAGTTGGTATCAAGTTCCATGTTTTTGTGTTTGTTTTCTTGAAATCTTCATGTATGGGTACTCAGGTCCATGTTTTTGAACTCATATCAAGAAATCTCAGATTTTGAATAAGAAGTTCTGATTTTAGCATTCATGTTCTTCATATACATGTTCTTCATATTCTTCAAGAGGAAACCTAGATTTCCAAACTTCATTTCCCTAAGTGTGGTCACCGAGACCCACTCTTGTCCAGGCCTCACACCTAGGCCAAGCATTGCATCTCACCTTGGCTTACCTTGCATGATCACTTGTACCTTAGTCAACCTTGCATGAACACGTTGGCCGACCACTGCACATCTAGGCCGACCATAACACATCCTTGCCAACACCTTGTAACATCTCAGCAAGCAACCCCACATCTAGGCCAAGTAGGCCATACCTCGGCCAAGGCCTCCTGAGTTCACCCAGCTAGGCCATTTTGGCCCGGCTCATCTCTGTGCATCCATTCTGAGACCTGGTTTGTACTCATCATGCTTTTCCAATAAGAAAAATATTGATTTAACCCCCAGCACATGTTTTTCTTTGTCTTGACTTGGTTTTGGAAAGAAATGTTGAGATCTATTTCACTCATTTGAAGCTTGTTTTGAGAGTGCATTTCATGACCATCTTTGAGTATATCTTCTTACCGTCTTGAAGTGCATTCAATGGAATTACTATGTACTTGTAGGCCTTGGATCCTTGCCTTAATCCCCTCGACTAAAGAGCTATAGTGAGTGGTATTTTTAATAAAGTTATGTTATAATATTTTTATAAAAGCTATGCTTTGTTTTGAAAAAGTATTTGATCAAGTATGAATTGTATTAAGTATTATGTTTGTTTTGATGACATTCTTGAAAGGTCCTTATGTGCTAGGGGCCTTTAATGCAACTAGCACCTTTGTTTGAGATATCTTCTTGGCCACCTGCAGGTGGGTTTGTCTAATCGATTTTGGGTTAGTTATTCCTTTGTTTTGTCAATGAATGTCATCTTTTGTATTATGTAGATTTTAGTAAACATCCCTTGAAGCTTTGAAAGCCTTTGATTGATGAACTTAGTTCATCATTTGTTTTGTTAAAAGCTATGATATGTATTGTTTTGATAAAATCTCGGATATCATTCTCTCAAACTTTTATTACTTATATTATTCACTGAGTTTTCAACTCACCCCTTTTCCTTATATATATGTAGGTGATGATCAAGATGGTGATGATCAAGATGGTGATGTCGCTTAAGCTTTATTTGGAAGATGTTTTGGTTTATGTTTTGTAGCATCTTGAAGATTATGCTTCTTAGCTTTGTAAATCATTTGCCTTGCATGTTTGGGCTTGAGAAGCCTTTTGATCAAAATGTAATATTAACTTCATTTTATTTTTATATTCAAGTTATAAAACCATGTTAATATATATGTCATTTCATTTAATCTATGCACAACTCTTATGGACTAATTAGATTTAAATATATTGCTTCCGCACATGTATGCCCCATATGTATACTCTGTTTGTGTGAATCTTTGTAAGTTGGCCTTCGATAATCTTGGATTACAAGCCATTATGGCATCATTCTATTACCGGCGGAATGGGGTCGTGATAATTTTAGAAGAACAACTGTTGAACCAACAAACATGACATATACGTAACTTCTGACGTGGTACTGAACAGTGATGGCAATAGTTGAATCATGTGCACCGAAGGGCAGTGGCTTGGAAAGGAACCATGCGTGCCAAGGGGGTAGCTTAGAGAGTGCGCCAAGGGAGGTGGCTTAAGGAGTGTGTGTGGATGTCCCCGAACGTCCCGGGAGGGAATCCCGTTTTGTTCGTTATGGGCTCACTACAGTTCAAGACTCAATGTCACGATCCTGTATCTAATCTCACAGAGTGCAATACAAGACCAATGAATCATCAAAGAGTCCAAATCTGGCAAATCGTTTTGAAAAATTGATTTTTAGAAAGAAGTGCCAAACATGGATTGCTTTGCCAGATACAGAGTCGCCACCTAAATATTTTATTTTGGGGGAATTTAGGAAACCCTGACTCGTGCCTAAGGCCACGTGTCCGTCATCACCAAAGTTGCCTCGGCTCGGGAACTTGGGTACGATTAGGGAAGGTCACTTCGTGAGCACCCCCGCTCGCCCGATCAAAGATCGGCCTCTACTAACCATGATATCGAGTTTTGAAAACATTATGTGCTCTTATTCCGGTTTATTAGCCTAGAATTACTATGTGATGCGCACAGCATACAAGTATAGACCGGATCGCCTGAATTGGAACAAAATATTTCATGTTTGTTTTTTAAAGCGGTTTGCTACTCGCAAGTAGGCTTAAAATGCAGATTTTGCCACCTTCGGGTGGGCTTAGAAAACATGGTTTTGCCACTATCTAGTGGCCTTAAAACTCGCAATCAATGAATTATTCCAATCCAAGTAAACCAACCTTCACCCACAGGTATTCAGGCAGTTATATCACATAAGCAGTTAGCCTCATGGTAAGCATGCTATCATGGCAGTCACTCACACACATGCAAGGATGCTAAAGCATAAACACTTACCGAGTACTCCGAGCCAAAACAGAAGCTATGTTAGAAATCCATGCATGATCCTAACTATGCTGAAATGTCTAATGCAACACATACAGGAATGCAACTACGATAGGCTCAACTATTCTAAAGATGGCATGTGAGATGCTACAACTAACAAGTATTCAACTCAGAATTGAAATACAATGCAGTTAGTATGATGTGCCGAGCCCAGTGCATGCAAGACAGATGAATGAATGCAAACATGCGAGCATAAGTATGCTAATTGAAACATGCCCTAATCTAACCATCATAAGCTGATAAATAAAAGGGAGAAAGACGTGGGGTTGGAAGACATACATCACACACATGCACACTTATTACAATTGTGCCCTCGCTCGGAGGGTACGAATGAATATTACACAACCAAAATAAATAACGAATTATTACACAACACTAATTACTTAACAAATGAACTAGGTGAGCAAAGTAAACTAGCATGCTATGCTACGTGCAATGGACTGCCTCAGCGCTGCTCGGAATGATGGAGGGTGTATGCATGCTCAATTTGCCTTGTTGGTAAATTCCATCGCGATACCTTGACTCGCCTTTGTTTGCAATTGAATCCAGAAACTTGCACAAAGCTCCGAGAGGCTGAAACTCCACTCTGGGAAGTTGTGGGAGGGCCATCGACCAACTATTGGGCTTGGAGATCACCCACCGACCAATTTATGTAGGAAAAACCAAAAGGGGTGGTCGGCCTGCCAGAAAAGCTGGTCGGCCGACCAGTTCCTGCCTCCAGTTTCTGGTTTTTCTGCAACAAAGGCAAAAGAAAGAGAAAGCAAGGTATTTGCAACACATGTGTGCACGACCACTCTCCCTGTCATTGCACAAGCTCTAGAGAGTGTGGTCCTCGATCCTCGTGCCACCAATCACACATCTCAATACATGATGGCCGAGGAATCGAATTGCACGACTCGATGTGAAATGAATGCACATATGAACGCAATAAGGCCAAACTCCATCATGGATAATCCGGAGCGTCGGCGGTCGGGAATCGAGGCACGTTTCATCACTTGGAGTACGAAATGTCCCTCGTTTCCCGAGTTTGGACTAAACCCTACTTCAAACACAATGCAATATGCATGATACGCATGAATGCAATTCTAACATGCAATCCTAGATGCAATGCCACTGAATGACGCAAACATGCAAGGGATGAAAATGCAAACATGCACCTAGCATATACAATGCTAACACTACATGGCATGCATAATGCTCATGAACTAAATGCGACTAACAACCTATGGCATACTCAATGCGACTAACAACCTAGCATACACAATGCGAGGAATGGCATGGCATACACAATGCTAACAACATAACATGCACAACACATTGCAACATGACATACACAATGCAAGGTGGACTTAAACCATTATGAGTGGACCTCAGCCACACTCAAATCAGTGGCCATGTGATGAAAATGAGACAACCGAAATACATGCAAACATACACGAATGAAAAGGATCGACCCTAAGGCATCAAATGTCACTCTACCAAAACATGGCAAGGGATGAAAGATGGCCTACAAACATGCAATTTCCAGCTCTAAAACATGATGTGCAATGGCTCCGAATCATGAAAATATGGCACACAATGCAAGCTAGGGGGCCCGGGTACCGAAACTAGTGAAGTGTGTTACACTAGAGATACCCAAAGCAATGCACTAATGGCAAAACCAACCCCAAACAAACCCTAGGCAGGTCTGAAACAGTAGGGAAATGGTCTAAAATGATGGCTCGGAATGCAACGAAATGGAGTTCATTCAATAGTCGGTAAATGAGGCATACAAGCCTGACTCTCAAACACATTTAAAGAGTATAAAACATGACAATATGGCATTCAAACAGGCTCCGAAATATTATGTATAATGGCCCCAAAACAAGAAAATACCTCAGTATATGCATGTAATGGACCCCAAAACTCAAAACTAAGCAAGTGTATTGAACCACAAGCATGCAAAACAAACACCATTCGACCATGAGACCCAAAAACAGAGCTAAAGTAGTCCAAAAATATGCCTAAGATCAGTTTAAGGCATGTCATATGAAGCACAAGAGAGGTCACCAAACCAGCTAAAAAAAGAAACATGGCATGTCAAATAAACCCCCAAAACCCATGTAAACTCAGTTAACACATGCTAGAATGAGGTGCTCCTTTGAGAGGCCAATAAGAGGGTTGTTCAACACATACAAGATAGACATGCAACATGGAAGAACCACCTCTAGAAATCAGTTATGAGGGTCCTAAAACTCACCAAAAAGGCCCTGAAATGGGTCCATGAAGCATGCAATGAAAGGTCCCTTTGAAAGGCCTTGAAGAGGATTATTCCACACATGCATGAGGGACACAAAATATGGCCAAAAGGGCTCTGGACAGAGCTAAGGCAGACCCTAAAACTCACCAAATAGGGCCTAAAACATGACTTCACAACATGCAAGTAGGGGCTCCTTTGTAAGGCCAAGAAAGCTAGTAAACAAAACAAGGGGTGAGAGGGTCACCCCTCTCTGGTTTTAAGGCTCAAAAACACATGTTAGCCACTGAAAATCCGTTGGATTTCAGTGGCTAAAAGTCCAAACCAAGGCCAACACAAATGGTCTAATGCATAGCTCAAAATAAGAGGAAATGAAGCATGCAAGGGGGTGGATGACCCCCAACAGAAAAATTACCTTAAACAAACATGTTTATAAGCTCAAAAAAAAGTTTTTTAAGTTTATGACGAAACCCAAAAATTCTTGCAAGTAAGGCTAAACAATGAAGCAAAATAAGGGCCAAAAGAGGGAACTAGTGTCTTACCCTTGTAGAGCAGAGGGCCAGCAACTTTTGGACCAAAATAGGAACTCTCCAACCTCTAAAAATGAGCTCCTAGGTGCTTAGGTTGATAATGGAGGTGTTGTGCTTGGAGGTGTAGTGCAATGGGACCAAGAACAAGGGTTTTTGGAGCTTGGAATATAGAGATATGGAGGGAAAATGTATGTATGCTCAAAACAGGTTCTGAACCCTAGCAATGGAAGAGGGCCCTTTCCTTTATAGAGGAGAAGGTCTAAAGCTTCTCCAAGAAGCTTAAAAGCTAGCTTAAACATCCTCCATACACGTGTATGGAGGATGTATTCTGAGGCTTCCAGCTGGCACAGCTGGCTTCAACTCATTGAGACAAAAAAGGAGAAAGCTGGCCGACCAGTTCAGGTGGTCGGCCGACCACTTTTCCTGGTTGGCTGACTAGGTCAAAAGGTTCAGGTGGTCGGCCGACCACCTTTTTTGGTCGGCCTGCTACTTTTTCTGGTTTTTCAAGACAAAAAATTGGTCTGCCGGAAAGAAAGGGGGTCAGCCAGTGATTGGGAAGTCCAAAAGTGGTCGTCCAGGTGTCCAAATTGAAGCCCCTGAAGTTATCTTTCCAATGGCACCAGCCTTACATCAAAATTCCTCCTATGCAAAAAGTTATGCCTGTTTTGATGAAGCCGCGCAGATTCGGTCCAACCGGAGTGATACCCTACTTCAATCAACCATATCTCCCCCGTCCGGACTTGGCTTTAGGAGATTCTTGAGTGAAAAATGAAGCCCCATAAGTAAGATTTCCAATGGTGGTGGCCTCATATCTGAAATCAAAGTATGCAAATGAATAGGCCTGATTCAGTGAGGACTGCTCATCCATCTCTTAACAGTTCATGCCCATTTTCTCCCCCAACTGGGTTTTTTCCCCCTTGTCTTCTTTTCTTCAAATCCAAACCCCTAAGTAAGGTGTTTTGAAAGATTTTTCAAAGATCTCATCTCTCTTTCATTCATTTCCACTTTGTCCTTGCTTGGTTTACCGAAAAGCGCAACATTTAGCGAAATGCGAGCGTCGGAACATCATAGGAACTTTATTTTCAAAACATTTTGAAAGAGAGGGTTTCAAGGTCCAAAATCTTTTGATCAAGAGTGTTTCAGTCCAAAAGGGGTGTGAAGTTGAGATTTGACTCTCTCCTTGTCGAAGAAACTGAACCTTTGCCTTGCACACCTTTCTCCACCAAGTAAACCATCAGTAGTGCCCAAGTCTTAAGGGCGGTCAAAAATGGGGTGTCTACAGTGTGCCATGGGACGACTTGGGTGGTTCGCACACCATGCTCACCATAATATATGTATAATTCCCTCCTCAAACTCAACTAGGATTGAAGATATAAACCTATTTGAGATTGAAGTAGAGGGAAATACAGAGTGGAGCGGAACGGAGAGACCATGTCAAAAAAAATAATAATAAGAAGAATAATATTGGGTACAACCTTTTTTTTTTTTTTTTGGGTTGATGTAGGCTGTGAAAAAAAAAGTTGGTGGAAAAGTACAAAAGAAGAAAAGAAAAATAAACAAAAAAATAAAAAATAAAAAATATGTCAAGACTTTGAAAAAGGGACTTGGGGTGGAGTTTTGAATAATAATAATAATAACAATAACAATAATAATAATAATAATAATAATAATAATAATAATAATAATAATAATAATAATAATAATAATAATAATAATAATAAAAGAGAAAATTGCATGGGTGTATGGAAAAAAGAGAAAAATGAGTGAGTAAAAATAAAAAAATAAAAAAAATAAAAATCAAGAATTGGTTTGAAAATAGAGTAAGAGAAAAGAAAAAAAAAAAAAAAAACTATGCCCTAGAGAGAGCTAAAAGCTGAGGCAACGGTGGAGAAAGCTATGAAGATCGATAGTTGATAGAGAGAAGGTGGTTGTCGAGAGTGGAGTCAGCAGAAAAGAAGACAAAGGCCAAAAAGAAGCTGGTGATTTAAGGTAATGATTGCAGAGTTATATCACCGTAAGAAAAATACGAAAGCGGAACAGAATAAGATCCGACAGGCGGCCAAGGCAAGGCTCCTGCCCACTAGTGAAGCGAAATTACTAAGTACTTAACCTAACTCTGATATCATGTTACAATATCTAAAAGAAAGAGAAAGAGAAAGAGAAACAGAATATTATATTATGTGTATATTCAATATTGTGTTGAATAATTATGGTAATAAAAATAATATGATATGTATGATAGACAGAACATATAACTACTATATTTAACACATTGGATGCACTTAAAGTCACAAAATATAACAAAAGCTAAATTTTTTACAAAATGACCATTGTTGATACCATTCCATCATAATAAAAATGTAATACATGGATGGAACGATGAAATTGTTAAGTTTCAAATGTTTTATTTTATATTTATTAATATTTATTGAAAGCTCTAGTCATGGGTAGGTTTGACCAAGTCTTTGGGTATTTGGTTATTTGATTTCGTGGCTGAGAAAGTGGTATGTGTGATCCTATTTTATAGGAGTTGTGGTTAGTGCTAGGATGTAGTGGTCTGATGTAAAGCCTATTTATAGGCCCTTTTCCTCTATCAATAAAACAGAGCTTTTACCATTTCAATACATCTTTTTTGCTTTGGTTTTGACTTTGTATCAGTTTGTTTTAACTCTGTATCAGTGGTATTAGAGCAAAAACGTGTGAGAGAAAGCAAGAGAGAGATAGTTCCCAAACAACATCGATGGCTTCCGATTCAAATTTTGTGCAGGCAGCGATCCCACGTTTTAATGGTCACTATGACCATTGGAGTATGCTCATGGAGAATTTTTTACGGTCAAAAGAGTATTGGCCGATCGTTGAATTTGGAGTTGCAGAACCAGCAACAAATATAGTCTTGATAGATACCCAAAAAATAGAGTTGGAAGGGAGAAAGCTCAAAGATTTGAAGGCCAAAAATTACCTTTTTCAGGTAATTAATCGTCCCATCTTGGAAACAATTCTTAGCAAAGAAACTGCCAAAGATATTTGGGATTCCATGAAGCAAAAATATCTAGGCTTTGCTAGAGTGAAGCGTGCACAACTTCAAGCTTTGAGAAGAGATTTTGAGACTCTACAAATGAAAAATGGGGAATCTGTCACCAGCTACTATGCCAGGACTATGGAGATCAGCAACAAAATGCGATTTCATGGTGAGAAGATGGATGATGTCACCATCGTGGAGAAGATATTGCGTTCCCTAACCCCAACGTTTGATTATGTCGTGTGTTCAATTGAAGAATTGAAAGACATAGATGCATTCTCTCTTGATGAACTGTAGAGCTCCTTGCTGGTCCATGAACAGAAGATGAACTGAAGTTCAAGATCAGAGGAGCAAGCTTTAAAGGCTTCTACCTCTACTCATTTCTCCAACTTTAGAGGAAGGGGTAAAGGTCGGGGTAGGGGAAGGGGAGATCGAGGCAATAGAGATGGCAGTATGTATTTCAAAGGCGATGATGATCAATTTCACGGCAAAGACAGAGGACGAGATCACCATTTTGACAAATCCAAGGTAGAGTGTTTTAGATGTCATAAATTTGGACATTATCATTCTGAATGTTATACTAGGCTGTCTAAAGACAAAGAAAAGGAAGTGCAATCGAATTTTGTCGAAAAGAAGGAAGTGGACACCTTGTTAATGGTTGTTCAAGCTAATCAGGAACCTGAGTCTGATGTTTGGTATGTCGATACGGGTTGCAGTAACCACATGTGTGGAAGTAAGTCTTCTTTTTCTTATTTAAATGAGGGCTTTCATTCTACAGTAAGTTTTGGTGATTGTTCCACTGTGACAGTAAAGGGAAAGGGTGATATTGAGATAAGAACCAAGAATGGTTTTGTAGAAACAATCTCTAATGTTCTTTACGTTCTTGACTTGAAAAGCAATTTGTTAAGTGCTGGTCAATTGCAAGAAAAAGGTTATGTAATCACTATTCAAA
Source organism: Camellia sinensis (assembly GCF_055761805.1). Taxonomy (NCBI): domain Eukaryota; kingdom Viridiplantae; phylum Streptophyta; class Magnoliopsida; order Ericales; family Theaceae; genus Camellia; species Camellia sinensis. The sequence goes on along the minus strand of NC_138964.1, from coordinate 19,495,930 downwards.
AGGGTGTTTGTGAGATTTATGATCCTACTAGAGGCGCTATTGCTATTGTGCAAATGAGTTCAAATAGGTTGTTTCCATTGAAGATTGAAAGTGCACAACCTTGTTTGATGACTGAAGTAAAAGATCCTTCTTGGTTATGGCATTTTCGTTATGGCCACTTGAGTTTTGGTGGATTGAAGACCCTCCAACAGAAAAATATGGTGACAGGTCTTCCTCAGATTAGTATTCCTTCCCAAGTTTGTGAAGAATGTGTTGCTGGGAAACAACATCGTTCTCAATTTCCCCAAGGGAAGTCATGGCGAGGAAAAGGTGTTTTGGAGCTAATTCATTCCGATATGTGTGGCCTGATAACACCAATCTCTAATGGAGGTAAAAGATACCTAATTACCTTCATTGATGATTATACTCGAAAAACTTGGGTTTATTTTTTACAGGAAAAATCAGAAGCTTTTTGTGCATTTAAAAGCTTCAAGGCTCGTGTGGAAAATGAAACAAGAAACACCATTAAGACCCTTCGAATAGATCGTGGTGAAGAATATTGCTCAACCAAATTTGAAATTTTTTGTGAAATTCATGGCATTCGAAGAGAGCTGACAGCTGCTTATACACCACAACAAAATGGTGTATCAGAGAGGAAAAACAGAACCATCCTCAATATGGTGAGATGCTTGTTGGCAAGAGGGAGAATTCCAAAACCTTTTTGGCCTGAGGCAGTAAATTAGAGTATTCACATCTTGAACAGAAGTCCTACATTTGCTGTTCAAAATATGACACCAGAGGAGGCTTGGAGTGGAAGGAGACCAGTTGTAGATTATTTTAAAATCTTTGGCTGTATCGCTTATGCCCATATCCGGATGAGAAAAGGAAGAAACTAGATGATAAAGGGGAAAAATGTGTCTTTCTTGGTGTTAGTGAAGTATCCAAAGCGTATAAATTGTTTAATCCACTAACCAAGAAAATTGTGACCAGCCGGGATGTTGTCTTTGATGAGGAAAACACTTGGGATTGGAATAGACAGCAACCTGCTCAAGTTCTTTTTGACAATGATTTTGAAAGAGAGCCAACTCCAGTAGTCATTATGCCTGAAAATTCATCAGACGCAACTCCAACAGCTGCTGAAAATTTTCCAACAGCAGCAGAAGCTACTGATACAGCAGCTCAATCTCTTCGTCGTATTCGAAAAAGGCCCGCATGGATGGAAGAGTATGAGGTAAATGAAACTGTATTTGAAGATCCAATCACTCATTTTGCTTTATTTTTAGATTGTGATCCTACAACTTTTGAAAATGCTGTCAAAGAAGCAAAATGGCAGAAAGTGATGGATGAAGAAATTGACGCCATTGAAAGAAATGATACTTGGGAGCTTACTGATCTTCCAAAAAGGGCACAAAACCATTGGTGTAAAGTGGGTCTTCAAAACAAAACTAAAGGAAAATGGTGAAGTTGACAAGTATAAGGCGCGTTTCGTAGCTAAGGGATACAAGCAGGAATATGGGATCGATTATATAGAAGTTTTTGCTCCCGTTGCAAGACATGATACAATCAGATTGGTGATCGCATTGGCAGCACAGAACTCGTGGCCTATTTTCGAACTGGATGTCAAATTGGCATTCTTGCATGGGAACTTGGAGGAATAGGTATTTGTAGAACAACCCCTTGGCCATATTAAGATCGGAAGTGAACATAAAGTGTATAGATTGAAGAAAGCTCTTTATGGATTAAAACAAGCTCTACGAGCTTGGTATAGTCGTATTGAGGCTTATTTTTTGAAAGAAGGCTTTCACAAATGTCCATATGAGCACACATTTTTTGTTAAAATTGGAGATAAGGGAACACTGCTCATTGTCTGCTTATATGTAGATGATCTTATATTTACTGGAAATGATGGTGTCATGTTTAAAGAATTCAAGAAATCTATGATGGTTGAATTTGAAATGTCTGACCTTGGTATGATGCATTACTTCCTTGGCATAGAAGTAGTGCAATCAACTAATGGGATCTTTATATCTCAAAAGAAGTATGTGCAAGATATTTTGGACAGGTTTAGGATGAAGGATTGCAATCCTGTAAGACTCCAACTGAGTTTGGCTTGAAACTAAACAAAGATCATGAAGGGAAGACGGTGGACAACGCACTTTACAAGAAAATTGTTGGCAATTTGATGTGTTTAACTACGACAAGACCAGACATAATGTATTTTGTGAATTTAATAAGTAGATATATGGAGAATCCAACAGAAATGCATTTGTTAGCTGCCAAGAGAATCGTTCGTTACTTGCAAGGAACTAGAGATTTTGGGTTGTTCTATAAGAAGGGTGAAAAGTTAGAGTTGTTCGGGTATATTGACAGTGATTATGCAGGAGATCGAGATGATAGAAGGAGCACTTCGGGCTATGTTTTTATGTTGGGCACAAGGGCCGTTTCGTGGTCTTCTAAGAAGCAACCAATTGTCACCTTGTCAACTACAGAAACTGAATTTATTGCTGCAACAGCTTGTGCTTGTCAAGCTATCTGGTTGAGAAGAGTTCTTGAAGAGTTACAGTTCAAGCAAGTTAAAGCTACTACAGTTTTTTTGTGACAACAACTCAGCAATCAAACTCTCCAAGAATCCTGTGCTACATGAAAGAAGCAAACATATTGATGTGAAATATTATTTTTTAAGAGATCTCAGCAATAATGGAACAATCAAACTGGTTTATTGTCGAAGTGAAGATCAAGTTGCAGATATACAGACCAAGCCTCTCAAGTTGGCTACATTTGTGAAGTTGCGTGGTCTACTTGGAGTTTGTTCTCGTGCTGCTGTAAATGAGGACTTTGCAGAGGGTTGAATTCTTTTTTAAACTGATTTCTGCAGATTTCAGTTTAAGAGAGGGTGTTAAGTTTCAAATTTTTTATTTTATATTTATTAATATTTATTGAAAGCTCTAGTCATGGGTAGGTTTGACCAAGTCTTTGGGTATTTGGTTATTTGATTTCGTGGCTGAGAAAGTGGTATGTGTGATCCTATTTTATAGGAGTTGTGGTTAGTGCTAGGATGTAATGGTCTGATGTAAAGCCTATTTATAGGCCCTTTTCCTTTATCAATAAAATAGAGCTTTTACCATTTCAATACATCTCTTTTGCTTTTGTTTTGACTTTGTATCAGTTTGTTTTAACTCTGTATCAGAAATGCCATAAACATAAGTGATTTGTAGAAATATAAGAACGAGACAATCACTGTAAATGTATTTTGATATAGTTTATATCTTCAAAAATATGATCCTCTCATATTGATTCCAAAAACATCCCACAAATTTATCAATTTTTATGACGTTTAATAATAATAATAATAATAATAATAATAATAATAATAATAATAATAATAATAATAAATGCGTGTTAGCTATACAAATTGATGAAATGCATGCCATGAACACTTTCAGTTAAAGGTATTTGCTTTTACAAGTGATGAGCAATGGTTTACTGATCTACTATACTATTTATAGCCATCTTGTGTTAAAACTAATAATAATGATGTCGAACTAGACACGACCAAGATAACTTATCATAAAAGTAAAAATTAAAAAAAAAAAAAAACAACAAAAACAAATAAAGAAATCGGCTAATTTCACCAATGGTCCATCTAATTTCTTTCTAGTTTTAGTTTGGCCCTTACTATTTGTTTTTTTAATTTTTCATTTTATGTCAAATTAGTTCAATAATTAACAACAGTTTCATTTTTGACAAAAAGCGGTCATGTGCCATGTGTGCTGCACGCGACAAGTTTTACAGATAATTTTACACATTAAAGGACATGCAATCAAATTATTATTAGATCAAAAGAGAAGAACAAAGAAAGCAGAGGATGAAGACCAACCATTCCAAACCAACTGCTCTATCTTGTTAAAAACAAATAAGGTTGGTAAGGTACAAACAAAGTAAACCCACAAATAATAAGAACAAATTTCAGTGCATATTGACAGGGGAAACTTGCTCTATATCAAGATTGCTTTATCTATTGAAAATTTTCTTGTCATATATATTTCTCATTATATCATCATTTTGGCCATGAGGCCTTTTCTAATAGGGGGAGTTTTCGATCTTGATTTCCAAATCCTTAACTTTACAAAACTCCTTGAAAAACACTTCTTAATGCCTTTATTTTGAAACTCATACTTTGAAAACTTTTAATATATTTGTCATCATCAAAAAGGGGAGATTGTTAGCCCCAAGATTATTGAAATTTAAATTCTTATTGATTTTGATTTTCGACAAATATTTTGAACTCATTTTATTATTTAAAGTTTTCAAAATAAAACTATTCAATTGTGCTTCAATGTTTCTAAAAGATATATGCTTCTAAAGTGTTCTTTTCCAACGGTTTTTAGCCCCTCAAAAAATGAAATTAGCACATGTATGCAAAACACTATCTATGCTTAAAGCAGGTCTAAGGGTCGACACCAGAATGAAGTTCACAATGCCTAAGTGTTTCAATAGCAAGGGTCGACACCAAGACAGTAAGGGTCGACACAAAATTTCAGAACTCATTCTAGCTTCAAGGGTTGACACCAAGACAACTAGGGTCGACACTAAATTTCAGAACACAATCCAGCAGCAAGGGTCGACACCAACATTGACAAGGGTCGACACTAAAACTCAGCAAACAAAGTTCAGACTTCTAGTAAACAAAAGGGTCGACATCCAATTACGAAAGGGTCGACACTTGGAATACCTAGAAATCAATTCAGAGAAGAAAAGAGAGCAAAGAGTCGACACCCAATCTGCAGGGGTCAACACCCTTAAAATCTAGGTTTTAAAAATTTAGCTTCCAAATCAGATCTAGACTGACACAGCTCATTTCTCAGCCATTTTTTTTGATCTATGTGCAAAATATGTCATCATTTTTTATCCCTGAGTAGATTTTCTAACACTATATCTTCTACCAAGAGTTGACTTATGAAGATGAGCATTTAATCAAAAACTTGTGCATTTAATGAAGCTCCTCTCCTAAAGACTTGATTGAAGTCTGTATACACCCACGCTCTGATCAATGCAGCTAGAAGATATCCTTCGTGATTTGCTTCAATGGCTAAAAGATTCAAATTTGCTTCCCTCCAACAGCTAGAACCCATTAATGCTATAAAGAAGAAGATCTCCATGTTCGAAATATACAACTCTTCAACACAAGAACACTAGAGCATTCAAGAGCTTTTAATATACTTTCTTGTACTTCTATTTTTAGATCTGAGTCAGTCTTAAATTCCCTCTTGCTTACATTGTCATATCCATCTTTTATGAGAGAAAATTTGTAAAAGAGGGCATTTGTTCCTCTAATTCTTATTCCCATTTTCTGAGAGAAACACTTGTAAAGTGAGGCATTTTAGTTGAGAGGTCCTTAACAGATAAAAGTAAGTCCTTCATAAAAATCCACAAGCTAGGTGAAGCTTGGTGGTGCATTGATTCATAGTGAAGAAATTCTTAGGGAGGTATCTTGAGGAGTGGACGTAGGCTGGTGAGCCGAACCACTATAAATCCTTGTGTTTGAACTCTTCTTTCATTTTCCTTTATTTTCTGTGTATTAATTGATTATCTGTTGCATTTACTCACTTAGTCATTTGAAGTCTTTTTCTGGTCATTTTTTTTGATTACCCAATTCACTTCCGCTGGGTTGCCTTTCTGTGTAACAAACACCTTTGCCTGCCAACAACTACTTTTCTTCAGTTGAAGAGATCTCATAGCATCAGTTTGGAAAATAAAGTTATCCACTGATAGGGATGGCCATGGGATAGGTTGGGACGAGTTTGTCATCCCCTATCCCTGCCTCGTATCATATCACAATGGGGTAAATTGGGTTGATGGTGTGGTCGGATCGGGAGCAAGGGGCAGATGCAAGTTAGTTTTATTACTTTAAAAATAGAAATACTAATAAAAATTATAAATAAAATAACATATTATGGATAGTGAATTATAATTATGAAAGTCAAAAGATATAAGATGAGAAAGAAATGAGTGAAGAATGAATACTAAGTGTAATTTTTAGTGTTTTAATTCTATCATATTAAAATAAAACTAAACGATAGGGGAAACCCGTATGGGGTGGAGCGGGAATGCGGGGCAAAGAGGAGAGGGAGAAAATGGTCTTCCCTATCCACTGAAAAACAATGATCTTCAACTTTTGATTACACCCAAAAAATTATTTTGATTTTAATTTGATCAACCATCTCCTCCCAGCAGCTGACAACTCCTATAAACACCCGGTAATTTTTTTCATTTTTTTTGTTTTGTTTTTTTTGTTGTTGAGAATATGGGAAATATTTATATTAATAAACAACAACATACATTAACAAGACCCCAAAGGGCCATCCCAACCAAAAAGCAGATCTGCCAAAAAAAAAAAAAAAAAACCAACGAAAAACAAATCCGCCAACAAGAACCCAGCTATGAGCATGGAAAAACTACCGATCTTCTCAAAGATATAGTTTGGAAAGCAAGATCTGCTTGAAAGTCTACTATCCTCGTCAACAATGTCCCTGTCGCCGTTGCCGAACTCCGCCATCACTGCCGTCGAACTTTGGACACCACCAAAAACTAGAATTGAAAAAGAAGTACACCCACAATGGCATGAGAGAAGCCTTAAGAGATGAGGGAACCATTGTGGGTGATGAAAATCCAAAAATCTATGCCGAAATTGGAGAAAAAAACTTTGAAAACCCCTATTTCAGACATAAAAAGCCTAGATCTATACTCCAAGACCGCAAATCTATACTCTAGGAGTGTAAATCTACACTTTAAAAGTGTAAAGGAGGTCGCCGGACTGTCATCGAAATACTGTTAGAGCGCCACCGAAAATCGCCTAGAGAGAAAAGCTCTGCTCTCTCTCGCTCCTTTTCTCTGGAACTCTCGATAATTACTATATATTCGAAAGATCAACATGATTGCAAAAAATAAAGACTCACAAGAAATTAAATTATTAACTGATAGATTCGACTCTTAATTTGACATTAAATTAAGCAGGTTTACTTAATTAAAACATTTTTGTGGTTTAATTTTTCATTTTGTGTCAAAATAAGTGAATTTCATTTCAAATTGTAAGCAAAAGGATTTATTTATTTATTTATTTTGACATGTTTATATCATTTGATATCACATTTATAAATCTCATTAATTTTTACTTGGGCTTAGGGTTGACTTTTTTTTTGTTTGTTATTTTTTAATTTTTTTAATGATTTTTTTTTTTATAGTTGATACGTTATAATGTGACATTTGACTATTATAGTTGATGATAAATGGATGGATTGGTGACTTTTATAGCTAGTGTGGATATAAGTGTTGGGATGGAATGAAGGACTTATGGAAATATTTGAGTGTTTTGAATAAAAATGATAAATGTTACATTATATATGTATGTATAATGTTGAGTATGATGATTGAAACATTTTGAGATATTGATTCGTGATTATGTTTCAATTTTAAACAGTGAATATCAATCTCAATCAAACAATCAATAACAAATCGGCACAATAATTTAAGGTGAAAAAAATCACAATTGGAGCACCTCTAATTGTGATAAAAAAAACTATGGGTCAAAGCCACAAAATAATCTACTAAGAAGACAAAAAGGAATTACACATGAGTTATAGTGTTTCTTGCTTAGACCCGGCCCATTGTATGTTTTGGATCCAAGTTTCATTGTCTTTTATAGTTATCCATGTATTGTTTCCCCTTATATCTCTTTGAGTTTGTTTTTGGGTTGTGTTGATTGTGTTTAGAACATGTTGGTAGCTTGTTTTTCAAACTTTTATTGTCCAGATTTTTGTTCCTTCACTCGAGCGAAGCTTCTTGTGTTTGAGCTGTCTTTGTAAACATCCACTATTTTTGTAGGTCTGCAAAATTACTGGGAGTTTGTATTCTTCGCACGAGCGAAGCTTCTTGTGCTCAAGCGACGACCTCTGTCTGCAAAACTACTGGGAGTGTGTATTCTGCGCTCGAGCGAAGCTCCTTGCACTCGAGCAGAACTACTTATTGTGTTTGGTCGCTCGAGCGATAACTCTTGCACTCAAGCGAACTGTGCGTATATCAGTTCGTAAACAGGCTATTTTACATCATTTTTTCACTTCTCGCTCTATAAAACATTTCAAAACCCTAAATTGAGACCCTCTCTCTCTCTAAAACTCACATTCTTGCTACAAATACACCAAGATCTAGTGATTTCTTCACCCTACTCCCTTTGTCAAAAAAGTAGAGCTCACCTAGAGCTTCGTTTTCATTTGATTAAAGTTGCGTTTTAGCTTTATCCGAGTTTCATCCGTGTTTATCTTGTCTTCTAGCTTTGAGGTAGGAATTCTCTATACTCTTTTATGATTTTTAACTTAGCTATTTGTCTTTATAAAACAATCTCATGATTTTGGAGGATTTTAAACAAACCTAGGGTATTGGTTTAAAATCAAAAGAGGGATTTTTAAATGGAGGTATTGAAAATGGTTGGGGGAGTGGAAATAAGGTTAAGTTGTGATAAAATTATTGATTTAGATGCTTGGAATATGTTTTAGAAGAAAAGGGGTATTTTACCCTAATTGTCTCAAATGTTTATTTTGTATAAATAAATGGAATTGGTGTTAAAAATGTGAAATTGGGTTGGTATTGATAAGGATGGTAGAGTTAGATATGTATTATCACTCATCTCTTGAGATTTGGAAAGTTTACCTTTATGGAATATGAATTATCTGTTTAGAAATATCTGTTTTGGGCTATCAGTAGAGGATAACTATGATTGTTGGAGAAATTGCATGTGAATTAGGAGAATTGAAACTATTTTCTCATTTATTTACATTTAACATTATTTCACACTTATATATTGAAGATGTTTATAGTTTTGAGAAAAAGGGAGAATTTTGGAAATATGAATTGAAGTGTTAAACTAAGTTGGCTTGACTGTCCAGGGTGAAAGTCCCAAAAACCGCGCGTATACATAGGTGTCGATCCCGCGGATAAAGTTTTCGTCAAATGGAGTGCTTTTATAGCCTACGTTTACATAAGTCCCAGTTTACGGTTCCCTTCGGACGAAATTTCTGGAAAAGGTTATATTCGTTTTGAAACTCCCAGAGTGTGTGATTCACTGCCCTATTTTCTATTGTGATGGAAATAATTTATGAATCAAGATATTAACTTGGCATTGCATAGTTTTCAAAAGAGAGATAAAAATGTTTTGGCATGAGATTTACATATGCATTCCCCTTATAGCTTTGTTAGGATTTATATGTTGTGATTGATTATTTCTACTAGGCTTTAGCTCACCCTATGTGGGAAAAACATTTCAGGTGTTGATGATATGCCTCCGCCAAGGTAGTAGCTTGGGAGGATTTGTAGCAAGAACTTCATTTCTTTTGTTGTATTCACTTTGTATAGCCAAGGGCTTTAAATGTATTGGACCTCAAAGTCTACTTTTGTTGTAACCAAGAACTATCTTGGAAAGTTATAAGCCTTTAGGGCATTTATTAGCTGTTTACTTTCCACTCTTTTCTTTAGTTCACAACTTATGCTATAGATTCAGGGCTTGACACTATGAATGCATGTCGCATATGTTTCCCTTTTTGTAAACTCACATGGATGTGATGGAAGATGATTACTTTATTGTTGTTGTTGTCATTTATTGATATTGTGGATGAGTTATTGTAAAAAATTTGGGGCACTACAACTTGGTATTAGAGCATACCGGGTTTGAATACTTTAACTACGTGGGAAGTGATTATTACTATAATGGGTTTGTCTCGCTTAATAGAGATATTTGTATGTATGGTGTGCTTATATGATAACATGCTTATGTGGTTATATCGGTATGGGATTCAGTTCCTAAGATATCGATTGGGTCTACGGGTTTCTAGAAGTCCTATTAGAAGAGCACTTGATCACTGTTGTTTCTAATTTGACCTTCGACAATGTTGCGGAACAGTCATTATCTAGGAAGGGAATTCGTATGTGTTTATGTGATTATGTGCTTATGTGGAGTGAATTACTATTTTTCATCGCATTAGGACGTGGGTGAGTTAGCTTCGGCACATTTGTAAATGTGCTAATCTCTTTTGTTACCTTCATTAGGATGTCAGGACATGGATGTGGTGGTGGTAGGCGTGGCAGGCCTAGAAGACATGAGGTGCCTTTACCGGATGAGATTCTGGTGCAAGAAGAAGGGTTTGGTCAGGCCAATATGGCTAAACTAGTTAGTCAGCAGGCCATGGGTGCTTTGGCCCGTGAGATAGCCGAAGCCTTATGGGAATTAATGGGCATTCTCAGGGTTAAGAATCAAATCTAGGGCCAAATTGCTTAACCAGGGCCGTCTTTCTTGAAGAGGGAGTTCTTCTAGTCTAATACGGACTAGTTTTTGGGTGATCTAAAGGAGCCACTGAAGGCGGATAAGTGGCTGGAACAAATGGTAAAGATGTTTAAGATGCTTGGCATCAAAGACGATGGGCTGGGAGTGACCTTGGCATCCTTCCAGCTAAAGGGGGATGCAGGTCAATTATGGAAATATGCGCGGAGGCGCATTAGGGTGACTTGTGAGGCCTTTGTCAACTCCTTCTAGGACAAGTTCTTGCCTCCCACTGCTAGGGAGAAGTTGAGAGACCAGTTTCTGAAGCTCAAGCAACTTAGTTTGCCAGTAGCCGAGTTTGAGGCAGCTTTCATAAGTCTCTCTAGATTTGCACCGAAACTCGTGGCGATAGAGGAACGTCACTGTATCGAATTCGAGAAGAGGTTGAGGACCGGGCTCCTTTTCAAAGTAGCTAGGTCGATGATTAAGGATTACAGACGCCTTATGGAGGTGGCGGCTCATCTTGAGATCGTAGTTCAGGCATAAGAGGAGCGGATAAAGGGCCCTAGGAGGAGTCAGGTGGTTCAGGGGGAGAGTCGGGATAGTAAGAGACAGAGATGTCCCGCATAACAGCTGTCCCAGGCTACACAGTCTAGGTCCACCTCTTCTGTGCCGAGTTTGGGTTCAGGGAGAGGTAATCCGAGAGGCTTCTCTTGTTATAAATGTGGCCAGCTGGGTCACAAGTCTCCAGCTTGCCCGCAAAGAGGAGGAGGAGGGCATCAATTTGCACTATCTGTGGCTCGTTCTCAGAGCCAGAGTCAGGGGAGAGGTCAGTTACCCACTTGTTATCAGTGTGGGCAGTCAAGGCATATGAAGAGGTTTTGTCCTCAGTTGGGTAGCACACCTAGTGCGTCTGGTTCGAGGTAGACATAGAGCCACTAGCTTGCATAATCAGCACAGGCCTCGAAGGCCAATCAGGGAGCCTCTTCGACTCAGTCTGTGCATCAGACTTATGCTCTGAGGGGTGAGCAGGTGGGGCAGAGACCTATAGGGCGTGTGTATGCTATTACCACGCCTGACCTAGTGCCAGTACCTTCAATTATGAGAGGTACTTTCTTGTTATGCAATTCTATTGTTAATGTGTTAATTGATACAGGTGCATCTTAGTCATTCATCTCGTTTGCATTTGCATCGGCATTGGGGTTAGAATTGGCTCGGTTAGTGATGGGTCGTTTCGCACACCAAAAATAAACACTAAACTAAACCAAATTCTTTTAGAATAATGACAAGTCCAGGTATCGATCCACAGGGACAAACGGAAAATTAAACTAATTTAATTGTTAAATTCCTAAATTAATTTTGATAAAAAGATTGATTGTTCATAACCTAATAATAATTAAATTAAACAAAGCGAATAAACTAGCGATTATAAATAAAGATGAATTTATTGATTTGGGAAAAAACCTAGGGCAATGAGTTCACCACTAGTTACGTAAATAAGGTTTCAATTTCAAATCAATTATGCTATGGTTCGAACTAAATAATACTCTGTAATTACAAGTTCGAAGCATTAATCAAGAGAGTTCTCATGTTCAATGTATAGGCACGAACCATCTCAAGTAGTACGAGTCATTCGCTCTAAACTAGGGTAACAAAATGACTTGTCCCTCGTAGTATGGCTCGTCTCATACCTTGAATATGAAATAAAAGAAAACCATTGTATGGAAAACATTCAACAATCACAGAAAGCTGAATACTTGAAGAAATAGTAGAAAATATATATTTGAAACTTCTAAAACACCATACAATTGTTCAAACCTTTACATAATCAAAAACCAAAAAGAAACCTCAATACATAGCTAGGGTTTTATCAAAACCCTAGAAAACAAGAGCCTAGCCACTCATGGAGGAGTGGGAAGAGGTGGAAGAGATGGAAGAGGAAGAAGACCCCATGAAAGTTGCCTTTGAAGCTTGAGGAAAATCACATTTTCTAAACCCTAGCCTCCCTTCTTAGAATAATTTTTAGAACCCTAGGTTAGCCTACTTTTTTTTCCTTTTATTCTCAGCAGAACAAACCCAAAATTTTGTGCATGCATCCTTAGGTGGGCCGCTCAAGCAGTGGTGGGCCGCACGTGCGGTAAGATGGTTGGCTCGGATTTGTCGCTTCTCACAAGGAGAATCTATTTTCGCACCCTTTTTGATTGAATTTTCATAATTCTTGCCAAATCTATACAAGTGCACAAAACACATCATCTTCACCAAATAAACAAAATTGAAAGACTATAAATGTAACTGAATCGAAAATAAAAAAAAATCAAATTTAAAAATCGCATAGACCGACTCTTGTTAAAAAATAGACCAAATAGTTGGTTTGCTTCGGTTTAATCGATTTGATCAATTTTTTTTTGGGTTTTTCTTACAGCCCTAGACACAAGGGATTTTATTGTTTACAAAATAAAATCTTGAAAAAGTTAGGTTGAGAGCTCTAACCTTACACACCTCATAATATCTTGCAATTTATAGGGATAATTAGCAGTATGTCCTATTGAGTGAACTTATTAAGTCATATGTCCTGAGTGAATTTTTTTAATTTTATACTTCTTTGCCTATTGTTTTCATAATGAGAAAAATTTTAAACTTTTTATATGTGTTTTGTGTTTGAGGAATAATTGTTTAGCATTGGTAATCCTATTGATAAATTTATCAAAATGATAAATGATTAGAATATTGTCTTTTTAGTTATGAGTTATGATTTATTTTCTAGTTTATTTGTGTTAGTGATTGAATTGTAATTTTTGTTTTAAATTTTTTTTTTTTACATTGATAAATTTATCTCTAAAAATTAAAATAAAATTTTCTGATAAATAAGTTAATCCACAAGACAAATGCTACCCCAATTATAATAGTATAGTTGCGAGGGTGGTAAGTGCATATTTAAGGTCGTTTATGCATGTTTTACCAAATGGCTTTTGTTTGTTTTTATTTATTTATTTATATATTTTCATATGCTCCTCATTTTATTTTATTTTATTTTTAATAAAACTTGAATAGGGATTTTATGAATAGGTCTCATTTTTTTATTGGTACCTAAGCCAACAAATTAAGTTACAAAATAACGTATATAGTTGTTTCCTAATGTTATCATTTGGGTAAATTATATTAACCATTCTTAAAATTATGTTAGGAATTTAAACAAAATCAGATTATGTGTGAAGCAGAAGACAAGCTTATTCATTTTTTAAAACAATATTGATATGTTTAGGATAGTAATATTTTCATCTAATGATATCATTTGCATTTTATCTCCATTATGCAAGTAGCAAAGTACAAACGAGATCACAATATATATAATGCAAAAAATTCATTATTTTTAAATAATCCCCGACACGAATAAAATTGGTTGAATAAAGAAAAACGAACAACACTTAACAACAAAGACTTGAAGAGAAAGCACACAGAATAACCCTACTTCAGAAAAGGTAGTTGTTGGCCTTGAATCTTTTATGGTGAAAGCTTATCGGATTTACTGGCTGACTAGTGAACATGATGTCTTGAACTGTTCTGTCGTTTGTATAAATCGAGACAATAGACCTCACACAGGAGTTACTCCAACCATTATTCTTGTTCTCACTGGTGTGTCCGGTTTGACCCTGGAACACTAGCTTGATTCAGTGAGTGTTTTTAAAGAATTCATCCTTGTTAATTCTTAAAGAAGTAGCACCACTTTTCACTCACATAGGTGACCTACATAAGGTATCTCGATATACCACGGTTGACTATTCACAACATTTAGGTCATTAAAAGCATCAGTTTAACCTCCCACTCCACAAGATATCATTATATAAATGAATGGGGAAAAAGATTTACCTCCAAAGTGACTCATTCGTTACTTACAATTAGGTTGTTCCTTTGAACTTAGATCTTGGGATCTCTAGTCAACTAGGTTGGGTTTTCCATTTGGTAACATTCGCTAAAAGTCTTAATCTCATTCCTCTTGACGACTTATTACTAATTCTCAATTTAATCCTTAGGTTAACGGATTCGTAATATTGTCCTTAAACTGTATATAGCTTATAATGACAACACACGAGAGTAGTTGTCGTATGGAATTATGTCTTCAATGAAAATCTCTAGACTTTCCATTACACGTATTTCTCTATGCACTACCAATACTTGATTGGTTGTCGCAAAGTATACAAAATTTCTAGCACAAGTTTCAATCAACATGGAATATCTTCAAGAAAACGGCAAAATCATTCAGTTACTTCTGTTGCTTTATCTAAATCACTGAATTTCGATTCCAGCATTGATATCAGAATACACATCTGCTTGGAAGATTTCCAAGACACAGTTGTGCCTTCAATAGTGAAAACAAATCTACTAATGGATTTGTAGTCTTTATATCAAATATCCAGGTGATGTCACTGTACCCTTCTAGTACAACTAGATATTTGGGATAATGCAACCCATAATCCTGGCTTCTTTGTAAGTACTTTAGTACCCACACAAATGCCCTTTAAAGATAGGAGTTGGGATCACTCGTGTATCTACTTAGCCTACTTACTGAGTAGGCTATACATGGCCTTGTACACCTCATCAGATACTTTAAACTTCTAATGACCCGATAATATTCTAGTTGAAATACACTCTCACCATTAGTCTCGGCCAAATGTAGACTCAAGTCTACCGGTGTCCTCGACAAACTTGTATCGGACTTACTAAAATTTTAAAGTATCTTATCAACATAATGAGACTGAAAAAGTACAATACTACCAGATGTTCTGGTAATCACATCTGTAAAGCCCATATCTTTTATGTCAATCTTAGAATTTAACAACTTCTTGGTAATTCTAAACATCTTCTCATTATTGTACAGACACAAATTGACATGTCTATTTGTTAGTGTCTTTGACATTCACATATTTGTTAATCCCTGTTTATTTAAAACCCTTTTGACAACATTGTATTGTCAAATTTCTCATGTCATTATTTCGGTGCTTATTTCAAATCATAAAATGATTCTCAAACTTACAAACTTTCCTTATCCTCAAAATGAAAAAGCCTTTAGGTTGTTCTATTATCTAAATCTTCATTTAGGAAAGCTGTCTTTAACACCCATTTGATGTAACTCCAGATTTCTCGCAATTACGATTACACCCACCATAACTGGTGATCATGTACCAAAGTAATCCAAGCCTCCTTTGATAACAAGATTGTCTCATCGGCTTATATTCACTTGTATTCCAAGGCTTACTACCTATGCATGATCAAGTTAATTTAATAACTTCTTTATAAAGAAATCACAGATTCAAAAAAACTTTTAGCCTTACTAGCTACCATATAGGTTTAAGAAGATTAGACAGAAGAACTTTAAAGTCGTAGCCTTTTAACATCTTCTAGGCTCATCTTTGTTCTCATGAAAATTGTTTCCTTAATTCCATGATGGTATTCTTGCGTAAATTTGAATACCAGATTCGTTGACAAGAAAACCGATATGCACTACTTTATTGTGCATAACCATTGAACATAAAGTCAACAGATTTTTAGGCCTATCCTACCCGCTTGGGTTTAGGTATTTCCACATTCTATATAACACCCTCACATTTGCCACATTTTGCATTACACCCACACGTTTGTAGAATTTATACGAAGGCTCACAGCCTCTCCAAAAATTTATACAAGGTCTTTAAACAATTTCTTATGTCACAATGATTATGAAACTCTCAAAGTCATGTCACATAAAACATATTCCCAGACCATCATTAACCGAATTAGGTCTTTCTCAAATTCAAGGCACTAATACAAGTTTGGTCCAACATGTCACTCTAAAGTCAATAGCCTTACTATTTGGAATCACAAACCTAGTGATCAATAGTCCACTATTCGGAACTTCATAACATGACCAGTAGTCTTATCAGTAGGAATCACTAATTTGTCATCATGTGGTCAGTAGACTCTCCACTACTAGGAACCACAATGCTTTAAATGTGATTAGTAGTCACTTTCATTACTAGGAATCATCATGTCTTGACATATGATCAGTAGCCTCTCTACTACTAGGAACCATCATATCTTAACATGTAATCAGTAATTTGTTTACTACTAGGAACCACAATTTCATAACTGTGTAGCTAGTGGTTTAACACCTCATAGGAATCACAAGTTTTCTATCTCTGTGATCAGTGATCTTATACTCACTAGGAACCACCAATTTAAGAATATATTTAGAATTTAAAAATTCAAAAAATATATTCACTTATCCTAACAGGTTGTCTCATCTTTGCTTTTAAGCAAAGTCACATAGCAATCATACTTGACAAAAGGATACTAGACTAATTGCCTCTGATTCATTCAAAGATATTATCATGCAATCTTATGATTTCCTTTAATTACACTTAATCTCTCTAGATTTTCCTTTAAGAACCTCGCAAGACTTAGGGTTGTCAGGTGGAACAACATTTTCTGTTGTCACACCGTGAAGTCATTTCTGAAAAATCACAATAGAATTTCACCATTTTGTTTTTTCATAAACTAACCTTAACACTAGAAAATCCCAAATTTTAAAAATTAATTCAAAATTGATTTCACCATTTACCCTAGAATCGAACATGGTCAGGAAAGTTTCCAAGAAGACTGGAAGGGTCACACCTGTCCCACTTAAGATCCAGTTAACCTTAGACGAAACTTTCAAGAGTATGTTGACTCCTAGTTCATGAGAAACAAATTTAGAATTAAGTTTTTCAGGGGATAAACTAGGTTAAAACAAACCAAGTTTACAAAAACCTATATGCAATTAAAAATTGCTATCATAATTAAACCACTCATAAAAAGTTAACCGATACTCCCGGAATTAAGCTCATTATTACTGAATAAAAATCAGAAATATTTTAACTAATACTAAAAGTTGGTTTCTTTTCCCAAAACAAAACATTTTGGAAATAATTGAATTATAACCAAAGATTTTCTCAAAACTTGGTTTCCTATCACTTTGGGAATAAAAAAATTAAACCCAAATACTTTCTTTAGCCACAAAGGTTTGAAACCAAATCCATCATAGTTGCCATTTCTGAACAAATCAGAAATACTCTTTAGCCAAGGCTAAACTTTGGTTTCTATTGCAAAAAACCAAAACACTTTGCGAATAATAAAATTAATCTCAAAGACTTTTTTTAAACTTGAAAGGTTATAATTTCTTTCCTTCCCCCTTTCCTTTCACTATTGTGAAACTATTACAAATTAGAAATTAAAACACACTACAAATGGAAATGGAAATGCAACAGTTACAATTACAAATTGTCTAAATCAACAAAACAGAGTTCATGGTTGCATTCAAAATCGTCTGTTTAGCCAAGAACACACTTCTCCACTTGTAATGCTTATCTTTATATAAAACACATTACAAAACTCTATCCTCGTTGACGCTAAATCTCCATGCTCACTGTTCATATACACACTTGGATATAAGATGAGTTAATGAACCAATAAAGTGAATATTACACAAGTAATTTCAACTATAACTCGCAATGTGTAGTCCAAAGGCTAAAGATGTATTGTAGTTACAATAATGTCATGAGTTGCATGGCTATAAATCAATTATACATATAGAAATATTACGGTCATAACGTTGGCAATCCAACCATGCAACTGTAAGCAAATATATATAAAAATAGAGTTAAATTTCCACTTATCATTCCATGAATATAAAAATATTGTTGGACTAATTTCCTTGATTACACATCAAGACATGAATGAACTCACAATTGATACAACCAAAAATAAATAGAAAAACTAAGAGTTAATATCACTACAATACCAAGCTAACCCACTACGTGATAATACAACATAATCATAAGCAATCACAGAAATAAAACCACTATATAGAAAAACCGAAACTATTTTACTAAATTTTCTCTCAAAACAAACCTATTTGGAGATGTTCTATACCGTCAAAAACCTCTCGACTAGCCAAATCTCTTGATATTCTCAAAATCCAACTTAGTTTTTTCGAGAGTTTAATTAATCAAATTAAATCGAAATTATCACCACACTTTCAAAACAATATATGGAATAAATCCAAAATTAAACTGAACTATAAAGTGAATAATTAAATTCACTGAAATTTTGAAGGTCCAATATTATTCCTTATTCCACGCAAAGGTAATCATGTTCAAATAAAAAATTAGTAGTCCAATTTACTAATTCCAATTTATTTTATTTGTTCGTATTATATATCATCCTTTCTCGCTTAGGTAAACTTGTAAAAAAAGTTTGTTACAAAAGAAAGCAATCAAACAAATCAAATAAAATAATAAAAATCTTACATGATAAAATTTTTATTTTTATAAACTCCTACCAACTTAAACACTAACAATCAAATAACTCATGCAATAACAACTAATTAATATAAAATAAAGTGCATGAATAATAAACAACTCAAATTCCAATAACTCTAGGCAATTAAATTAATTTTAATCTCAAGAGTCACTAGAATAAAATTGTAGTAAAATCTGCATTGTTTTATCAAAACCTATTTATAAAAATCTGTTTTAAGATTGTTGGTATTTTTCTATAATAATACATGAAAAATATATAAAATAAACTAAATAGAAATAACAAAATAATTTTTTTTATTAATAAAATGATGAAATACAGAATAAATGACACAACTAAAATACAAAAATGAATTAGATTACATTACTAATAGAACAAATTATTAAAAGATTCGAACTCATCAAATTTAACAACAAATGATAAGAAAAGAAGTAAATCGAAGCCTGCACTAGACAGTTTCTTTAAAAAAGATTCACCGTCTCTCGATGGATGCTGGAGGTACGCCGACGTTTGTCTCCGAAGATACAACGGTTGAAACCAGCTAATATAGAAGTACCTTCTGAATATCTTCGGCGAACTTGACAATGGATGCACTCTATCTAACAAGAACCAAAGAAGAGGCTACCAAAAGAAGATAGGAAAAAACAAATTGGTGTAAAAAATCATCTCTAACTTTTTATCTCAACACACCATCTCATCTTCCATTACAAAACCTCTCTAAAAACAACCTACTACGTTGGAGGAAAAAGACCTCTATTTATACTAGTAGGGGAGAGCCTTAGCCATGAAGGACTACATCAATGGGATCATCAAATGTCATCAACTCTATCCATTAGGGCTAGTGTTACAAATGTTCAAAACTCTAAAACCATTATATAAATCACAATGTGTATATAATGTATAAGTTTTGAGAACTAAACTAGAAGGGTTGCAAAATGGATACAGGTGTTCGATCACAACCCAATCCAAGCCCAATCTCAAACACATGTACAAACTAAGCACAGCACAGCTCAACCCAAAGCTCAAGACTAGGTCTAAGTCCAAGTCTAAGACCAAACCCAGCACATGCACAAGTACAAGTCTAGGCTCAGTCCAAACCAACACTAAGTCCAAATCTAAACCCAACTTTATTGATGTCCACTTTATGAGACAATTCTCATTCATAACTCAATAGTTTTGGCTTATTATTTTTATATTGCAATCTTTTCACTTAGGATAATACAAAACCACTCATACCCACCTCAACCGGTGATAGAATTAAAGTTGCCCAAAAATCATTATTTTCCAATAGATAAGAATATTATTACTCCAAAAATTCAATAAATGTGTCATGTACTTAACACATGATTTGATTTTGTGTAAATCCTAACAGAATTCTAACAAAAAAATGTTAATTGTTACAAGATAATATTTTGAGCGACTTAATTGTTAAGTTTTGAAATTCAGGAAGCAAAATACAAAGGGTAATAGTTTAAAAGTGTTTACTATAATTTACCCTATTATTTTCTAAATATGTAGGTGTACATACTATGACAATTTAAAGTTTTAGAAACAAAAATATAAGAATAAAATCACTTTTTAGGAACTAAAAATTTTTGTTGTCAAAATTGCCATTATTATATTTTTAACAACGACATTAGACATTTAGAAATGAATTATTATCTTTTTGGGATTAAATTTTTTTATCTCAAAAAATAAACCTATTTGGGACTAAATTATTTTGTCTCTAAAAGTGTATTTGTTAGCGGCATTTTTAAAATTTTATTACCAAAAGTTATTTTTTTTGACTTTTCAAGTTAATTTTTTAGTGACTATTCTCGCCCCAATAGAAATTGGTTTCCAATTTTTTTTTTTTTTTTTTTTTTTTTTTTTTTTTTTTTTTTACAACAAATTTTTTATTTTTAAGAACAAAAATGCTTGATTTCTAAAATTCTTATTTATTGTAGTGACATATAGTATTTGTTGTATTGATATCCATAGGTATAATTAAGAAATCAATGAAATCCATCCCTATTATTTTCTAGATATGGTGGGTCTTTACATGTAAATGGGGTTTGTTATGTAAATTAACCGCAGAAATTTTCAACATAATATGGTAAGGATTAGTCAATTTTCAACACTAACACGAATGGCTAAAAAAAAGTTGGTGGCTAACACAAGAGGATTTTAGTGGCATACCTCTAATTGGCCGGTCATTTTTTGTACAAATAAATTACATATGAATCTCCTACATAAACTGTTATTGGCGGGAAAAATATTTAAGACTTGTGGGGACATATTTTTAGGTAGTCCACGTGGCTGAGGTTGTTTGCTGAGGTGTCACGTGGGCGGACCATGGTGCCGAGATATGGTACAATAATACCGGAATTCGAGATATTTGGATAGAGGACTAGAGTCCTAGATGACATCAAGCTACCTATTTGAATAGAAATGAGACTCTTGAGGGAGTTCATCTTAATCTGAATAGTGTGAGTTGTGATAAATGTTATCCTTGTAAAGGATAGAGTCCCATGAAGTAAGACTTCTAGGGGAAGTTGGACATTGATCATTATAAAAGTAAGGCACCCTTATGGGTCTAAGGTATGCTTTGTTTAAGAGGCTTTTATGCTTTCATTGTTGAAGTTTAAGTACTTGTATTGATATCTATGAGAGAAAAGATTACTGACTTGATCGTCGGAGTGCCCCCGGGTGGACGAACCACTGCGGTATTTTCATATTCTTGTTGGCAGGTGTTCGGGCTTAATCTATTCTACTGGTGCACTCCAGCTGAGTTTCCCGTTTGGTTGTGTGGTTGGAAATCAACACCTACAATTTGGCGCCGTCTGTGGGAACTTAGTTAGAATAAATGGCTATCATCGTGCAAGATCAACATGTCGGCAACGACTAGTTTAGCTAAGATGGAGAATTTGTCGACATTAACAGAATGAAGACCCTTCCAGAAGGGATGCAAAGACATGGGGCATGAGCGCTCCCAAGGAGATGGCTTTCAAGTATAGAAGGATCAGACTAAGTGAGCAGATCCCATATCCCGAATCCCAGATCCCAGATCGTAGAAGACAAGATCTCGGCCTAGATGATTAGGTCCGAGAAGACAAGAGCTCAGCCTAAGTGAGCAGATCCCGGATCCTAGATCCCAGAAAACAAGATCTTGGCCTAGATGAGTAGGTCTGAGGAAACAAGAGCTTAGCCTAAGCAAACAGATCCCGGATTATAGATCCCGGATCCTAGATCGTAGAAGACAAGATCTTGGTCTAGATGAGTCGGTCCGAGAAGACAAGAGCTCAGCCTAAGGGAGCAGATCTCGGATTCCAAATCCCAGGAGACAAGATCTCAGCCTAGATGAGTAGGTCCGAGAAGACAAGAGCTCAGCCTAAGCGAGCAGATCCCGAATTGCAGATCTCGGATTTCAGATCCTGGATCCCAAATCCTAGAAGACAAGATCTTGGCCTAGATGAGTAGATCCGAGAAGACAAAAGCTTAGCCTAAGTAAGCAGATCCCAGATTACAGATCCTGGATCCCAGATCCTAGAAGACAAGATCTCGGCCTAGATGAGTAGGACCGAGAAGACAAGAGCTCATCCTAAGGGAGTAGATCACGGATTCCAGATCTCGGATCCTAGATCTTAGGTGACAAGATCTCGGCCTAGATGATTAGGTCCGAGAAGACAAGAGCTCAGCCTAAGTGAGTAGATCTCGGATTCCAAATCCCCAATCCCAAATCCTAGAACCTAGAAGACAAGATCTCGGCCTTGATGAGTAGGTTCGAGAAGACAAGAGCTCGGACTAAGTGAGCAAATCCCAGATTCCAGATCTCGAATCCCAAATCCTAGAAGACAAGATCTCGACCTAGATGATTAGGCCCGAGAAGACAAGAGCTTAGCCTAAGTCAGCAAATCCCGGATTCCAGATCTTGGATCCCAGATCCCAGAACACAAGATCTCCGCCTAGATGAGTAGGTCCAAGAAGACAAGAGCTCAGCCTATATGAACAGATCCCAAATCCCAGAAAGACAAAAGAAGCACACAAGATCAGACTGAAGTCGGCCAAGTTCTGCCGGTCGGCAGAAGGCCATCAATACAGAAGGACTTTTACTGGACCTCTATTACGATGTGTACATCCTTCCCAGGTTGAAGACTTTTCACACGAGATCCATGAGGGGGACAGATCCCTTGCCCACATAGCTATATCATAGGGATTCTGGTGACCCTACATATAAAAAGATGCCGAAGCCTATGTAAAAAAGCGTGAAAATGTTGTTGGAATCCATGATTGTGTGATAAGACCGAAAAGTCTTATGGTTATTATGGGGAAATATTTTTAGGTAGTCCACGTGGCCGAGGTTGTTAGTCGAGGTGCCACGTGGACGGATCATGGTTCCGAGATATGGTGCGATAATACCGAAATTCGAGATATTTGAATAGAGGACCAGAGTCTTAGATGACATCAAGCTACCTATTTGGATAGAGATGGGACTCTTGAGGGAGTTCATTTTAATACAAATAGTGTAAGTTGTGATAAATGTTATCCTTGTAAAGGATAGAGTTCCATGAAGTAAGACTTCTAGGGGAAGTTGGACACTGATCATTATAAAAGTAAGGTACCCTCGTGGGTCTAAGACATGCTTTCTTTGAGATGCTTTTATGTTTTCCTTGTTAAAGTTTAAGTGCTTGTATTGATATCTGTGAGAGATAAGATTATTGACTTGATCGTCGGAGTGCTCCCGGGTGGACGAACCACCGCGGTATTCTCATATTCTTGTTGGCAGGTGTTCGGGCTTAATTTATTCTGCTAGTGCTCTCTAACTGAGTTCCCCGTTTGGTTGTGTGGCCGGAAATCAACACCCATAATTTGGCACCGTCTGTGGGAACTTAGTTAGAATAGATGGCCATCATCGTGCAAGATCAACATGTCGACAATGACTAGTTTAGCTGAGATGGAGGATGTGTCGACATTAACGAAATGAAGACCCTTCCAGAAGGGATGCAAAGATAGAGGGCACGAGTGCTCCCAAGGAGATGATTGTAGACACCTCATTTTTGACCGACCTTAAGACTCAGACGTCACTAACTGAGCGCTCGGTGATGTTGCATATTGTGCTCGTTCTGAGGTTTCAGAGTCTCGGCTGCGAGCCTTGCCTCCGGACTTCGGGGCTCTTTTGTGCTTTGCCTCGGTTTGCGAACCAAGTTCTGCTTACTTTGTTTTCTCTTCCCGAAGGGAGGGAGAGGTCTCGTAGACCATCTCTCAGTGGCCGTAAGCTACGTTTCGTGGTCGTAGGCTATTTTTTCCGTTTGGAGCCTAGTTTTCGATTTTCGGAGCCGTCGGCCGTGTGCCTCGGTTCGGGACCGCTTAACTACCTCCGTTTGCTCCGTTTTTTGGCACACACCCTGTTTCCTCCCTTTAGAGGGACACTGTGGCCCGGGAGACCACCTTCGTGGTCATACGCCACTTCTAGTGCCTAACAGCCTGTTTTTGGGGCCCCGGACTGCGCATTTTAGCCCCCGAACCTTCGTTTTGCATCCGTCTTGGTCCATTTTTGGTAGGGACCCCATTTTCATTGCTAGGGAGGTGGTAGTATGGTGGGAGGCCACCTTTTCCCCTTGGAGACTAGCTTTCTCTTTTTCTCTCTCCTCCAGCCGATTTTTCTAGCAGAAAGCTGGTTTTTCTCATTTTTGAGCCACAATTTCTGGTTTTTCATACCACCATTGTGTTGTGCTCATCTGGGAGGCCACCAATATGGGTAGGCCAACCAGTAATTCTTTTTGACCCTTTTGAACCTTGCTAAAAAGCTAGTTTTTCTCTCTCTTGGGTCACATTTTCTGGTTTTCCACCATACAACTATGTTGCACTCACCTGGGAGGCTACCTTTCTGGGGTGGCCAGCCAGCATTTCTCCTTGAACCTTTTGACCCCTGGTCGGCTGACCAGGGGGAGTGGCCGGCCGACCACCTTAACTGGCTGGCCTATTCTTCCTTTTTGGTCTCTTTGAGTGTAAGCCAGCTGTGCCAGCTAGAAGCCTCAGAATGCATCCTCCATACACGTGTATGGAGGATGTTTAAGCTTGGTTTTTAGCTTCCTTAAGAAGCTTTAGAGACTCTCCTCTATAAAGGAGGGGCTGAGCTTCCATTGCAAGGGCTGAATCCTTTGGTTAAGGCATACATACACCCTCCTCCATAACTCTCCATTCAAAGCTCCAAACCCTAATATTCTTGCACCATTTGCACTACACCTCATAGCCTACCACCTCCACCATCCATTCAAGCATCTTGGAGGTCATTTGTAGAGCTTGAGGAGTCACATTCTTGGTCCAGAAGTTGCTGAGGGTCGGCTCTATAAGGGTAAGCCCCTATTTCTCCCATTTTTGCATTATTTTGCTCCATAGTTTAGCCTTATTTGCAAGCATTTTTGGACTTTGACATAAACTATAAGAAGTCTTTTTTTTGATCTTCTAAACATGTTTGTTTAAGGACTCTTTTCTGTTTGGGGTCATCGTCCCCCTTCCATGCTTCATTTCCTCATGTTTTGAGCCTTGCATTTGAGCATTTGCATTGGCCTTGGTTTGGCCTTTTAGCCACTGAAATCCATGTGTTTTTGAGCTTCAAAATTAGAGAGGGGTGACCCTCTCACCCCTTGTTCTCTTTACTAGCATTGTTGGCCTTCCAAAGGGGCTCCATCTTGCATGTTTTGAAGTCACATTTCAGTCCCTATTTTGTGAGTTTTAAGGTCTACCTTGACTTTGTCGGGAGCCCCTTTGGCCATATTTTATGTCTATGATGCATGTGTAGAACAATCCCATTCAAGGCCTTTCAAAGGGACCTTTCATTGCATGCTTCCTAGACCAATTTCAGGCTCTTTTTGGTGAGTTTTAGGGCTGCCATAACTCACTTCCAGAGGTGGTTTTGCCCTTTTGTTTGTCTATCATGTATGTGTAGAACAACCCCTTGCTTGGCTTTCCGAAGGGGCTCATCATTCTTGCATGTGTTGACTGAGTTTCAGTGGTTATTTCGGCATATTTTGGCATGAAATACTTCTGTTTTGGCTGGTTGGGTGAGCCCTCATATGCTTCATATAGTTGTAGAACAACTCATGGTTCACTAGCTTTCTTTTCATGCTTTATAGGCCATTGATTCTAGCGTATTTTGGCCATGCCTTAAACTGATAATGTGCTTATTTTGGACTGCCCTAGCTCTATGTTTGGATCTTGTGGTTGAATGATGTTAGTTTTGCAAGCTTGTAGTTCAAGATCCATGCTTAACTTTGAGTTCTGAGGTCCATTCCATGCATATACTGAGGTGTGTTCATGTTTTGGGTCCATTTCGTATCATATTTCAGAGCCTATATGAATGCTATATTGCCATGTTTTGCACTCCTTAAATGCGTTTGAGAGTCGGGCTTGTATGCCTCACTTGCCGACCATTGAATGAGCTTTATTTCGTTATATTCCGAGACATCATTTTAGGCTATTTTCCCACTGTTTCAGAGCTGCCTAGGGTCTATTTGGGATTGGTTTTTCCACTGGTGCATTGCTTTGGGTACCTCTAGTGTAATGCACTTCACTAGTTTCGGTACCCGAGCCCCCTAGCTTGCATTGTGTGACATGTTTGCATGTTTCGAGACCATCTTTTATCACATTTCAGAGCTGTATCATGTGTCATTTTATGCCATCTTTCATCCCTTGCCATGCTTTAGTAGAGTGGCATTTGATGCCTTAGGTTCGGTCCTCGGTACTCGTGCATATGTGCACGCATTTCGGTTGTCTCATTTTCATCTAATGGCCACTGATGTGAGTGTAGCTGAGGTCCACTCGTTTTGGTGTAAGTCCATCGTGCATTGTGTATGCCATTTCGGTCCATAGCATTACGTATACTAGGTTGCATGTTAGAGCATTGTGTATGCCATGTTACATCGAGCATTGTGTGTGCCATTTCAGAGCATTGCGTATGTTAGTTTGTATGTTAGTCGCATTGTGTATGCCCTTTCATTTGCATTGTGTTTGGGATAGGAGTTATCCCAAGCATGGGAAACGAGGGACGTTTCGTACTCCGAGTGATGGAACGTGTCTCAATTCCCGGCCGTCGACACTCCGGATTACCCATGATGGAGTTTAGGTCTTGCTGTGTTTTCATGTGCATTCATATCACATCGAGTCGTGCAATTCGACTACTCGGCCATCATGCATTGAGATGCGTGATTGGTGGCACGAGGATCGAGAACTACATTCCCTGAAGAGTAGTCATGTATACATATGTGAAAATACTTTGTTGTGCCCTTTTCTTGCTCTCTGTTACAGCAAATCAGAAATCAACAGCCTTCTAGAGCCTTGCATAGCATTCCGGGATTAATTGCAAACAGAGGCGAATCGGGGCATCGCAATGGATTTCCGTGCCAGGCAACTCAAGCATGCATCATTCATCATTCGGAACAGAGCTGAGGCGGTCCATAAGCTTGCATGCTAGTTTATCCGCTTTCCTAGTTAATTTGTTAATTAATTAGGATTTTGTAATATTTAATTATTTATTCGGACTGTATTATTCTTTCGGACCCTCCGAGCGAGGGCACAATTGTAATAAGTGTGCGTGTGTGCGATGTATGTCTTCCAACCCCATGTCTTTCTCCTTTTTATTTACCAGCTTATGATCGTTAGATTAGGGCATGTTTCAATTAGCATACTTATGCTTGCATGTTTGCATCATTCATTTGTCTTGCATGCACCAGGGCTCGGCGCATCATACTAACTGCATTTGTATTTCAATTCCAAATTGAATACGTGTTAGCTGTAATATCATCATATGCCATCTTAGAATAGCCGAACATATTGTAGTTGCATTTTTGCATGTGTTGCATTAGGCATTTCTGTATGGTTAAGATCATGCATTGATTTCTAACTAGTTTTTGTTTTGGCTTGGAGTACTCGGTAAGTGTTTATGCTTTAGCATCCCCGCATGTGTATGAGTGACTGCCATGATAGCATGCTTACCATGAGGCTATTTGCTTATGTGATATACCTGCCTGAATGCCTGTGGGTGAAGGTTGGGTTATTTGGATTGGAACAATTCATCGATTGTGAGTTTTAAAGCCCACTTGAGAGTGGCAAATCATCTTGTTTTCTAAGCCCACCCGAGGGTGGCAAATCCACGTCTTAGCCTACTTACAAGTAGCACCATCAAACCATTTTCAAATAAACAAACATGAGATATTTTGTTCCAATTCAGGCGATCCGATCTATATATGTATGCTGTGCGCATCACATAGTAAATCTAGGCTAATAACCGGAATAAGAACGCATAATGTTTTCAAAACTAGATATCATGGTTAGTAGAGGCCGATCTTTGATCAGGCGAGCAGGGGTACTCACGAAGTGACCTTCCCTAATCGTATCCAAATTTCGGAGCCGAGGCAACTTTGGTGATGACGGACACATGGCCTTAGGCAACGAGTCAGGGTTTCCTAAATTTTTCAAAATAAAATATTTAGGTGGCAACTCTATATCTGGCAAAGCAGTCCATATTTGGCACTTCTTT
This sequence comes from Camellia sinensis, assembly GCF_055761805.1. Lineage (NCBI taxonomy): Eukaryota > Viridiplantae > Streptophyta > Magnoliopsida > Ericales > Theaceae > Camellia > Camellia sinensis. The sequence goes on along the minus strand of NC_138964.1, from coordinate 19,467,797 downwards.
CAAAAAATCTGTTTTCAAAAATGATTTGCCGGATTTGGACTCTTTGATGATTCATCGGTCTTGCATTGCACTCTGCGAGATTAGATACAGGACCGTGACACAAATTGAATCCGAACTATAGTAAGGCCGTTCAGGGACGTCTACAATGACTTTCAAGTATAGAAGGATCAGCCTAAGTGAGCAGATCCCAGATCCCGAATCTCGGATCCCAAATCCTAGAAGACAAGATCTCGGCATAGATGATTAGGTCTGAGATGACAAAAAGTCAGCCTAAGGGAGCAGATCCCGGATCCCAGATCCTAGAAGACAAGATCTTGGCCTAGATAAGTAGGTTCGAGAAAACAAGAGCTTAGCCTAAGCGAGCAGATTCCAAATTACAGATCTCGGATCCCAAATCCTAGAAGACAAGATCTCGGCCTAAATGAGTTGGTCCGAGAAGACAAGAGCTCAGCCTAAGGGAGTAGATTGCGAATTCCAGATCCCGGATCCTGGAAGATAAGATCTCGGCCTAGATGAGTAGGTCCGAGAAGACAAGAGCTCAGCCTAAACGAGCAGATCCCGAATTACAGATCTCAGATCCCAGATCCTAGAAGACAAGATCTCAGCCTAGATGAGTAGGTTCGAGAAGACAAGAGCTTTGCCTAAGTGAGCAGATCCCGGATCCTAGATCCTAGAAGACAAGATCTCAGCCTAGATGAATAGGTCTGAGAAGACAAGAGCTCAGCCAAACTAAGCAGATCCCAGATCCTAAATCTTAGAAGACAAGATCTCGGCCTAGATGAGTAGGTCCAAGAAGACAAGAGCTCAACCTAAACGAGCAGATCCCGAATTGCAGATCTCAAATCCCAGATCCTAGAAGACAAGATCTCGACCTAGATGAGTAGGTTTGAGAAGACAAGAGCTTAGCTTAAGTGAGAAGATCCCGGATTCCAGATCCCGGATCCCAGATCCTAGAAGACAAGATCTCAGCCTAGATGAGTAGGTTCGAGAAGACAAGAGCTCAACCTAAGTGAGCAGATCTCGGATTCCAGATCCCAGATCCTAGATCTTAGAAGACAAGATCTCGGCCTAGATGATTAGGTCCGAGAAGACAAGAGCTCAGCCTAAGTGAGCAGATTCTAAATTCCAGATCTCGAATCCCGAATTCCAGATACTAGAAGACAAGATCTCACCCTAGATGAAAAGGTTCAAGAATACAAGAGCTCAGCCTAAGTGAGCAGACCCCGGATTCCAGATCCCGAATTCTAGATCCTAGAAGACAAGATCTCGGCCTGCATGATTAGGTCCAAGAAGACAAGAGCTCAGCTTAAGTGCGCAGGTCTCGGACTCCAGATCTCGGATCCCAGATCCCCGAAGACAAGATCTCTTTCAAAATGAGTAGGTTTGAGAGGACAAGAGCTCAGCCTAAATGAGCAGATCCCAGATCCCAAAAGACAAAAAAGAAGCACACAAGATCAGACTGAAGTCGGCCAAGTTCTGCCTGTTGGCAGAAAACCATCTATACAGAAGGACTTTTACTAGACCTTTATTGCGATGTGTACATCCTTCCCAGCTTGAAGACTTTTTACATGAGATCTATGAAAGGGGCAGATCCCTTGCCCACAGAGCTATATCATTGGGATTCTGGTGACCCTACATGCAAAAGGATGCCGAAACCTATGTAAAAAAGCGTGAAAATGTTGGAATCCGTGATTGTGCGATAAGACTGAAATGTCTTATGGCTATGTTCCCATGGTGAACATGATGAGTAACTTAGACTTATCATATGGTAGAGTTGAATTATACTTGCATATGATAGAGTTAAACTAAGTTGGTGATGTTTCTGAATAAAACATGACGAATAACATAGACTTATTATATGGCAGAGTCGAATTATACTTGCATATGATAGAGTTGAACTTAGTTGGCGATATTTCTAAATGAAACATGACGAATAACTTGGACTTATTATATGGCAGAGTGGAATTATATTTGCATATAATAGAGTTGAACTAAGTTGGCGATGTTTCTGAATGAAACACGATGAATAACTTAGACTTATTATATGGCAGAGTCGAATTATACTTGCATATGATAGAGTTGAACTAAGTTAGCGATGTTTCTGAATGAAACATGACGAATAACTTAGACTTATTGTATGGCATAGTCGAATTATACTTGCATATGATAGAGTTGAACTAAGTTGGCGATAGTTCTGAATGAAACATGACGAATAACGTAGACTTATTATATGACAAAGTTAAATTATACTTGCATATAATAGAGTTGAACTAGGTTAGATATATTTCTGAATGAAACATAACGAATAACTTAGACTTATTATATGGCAGAGTTGAATTATACTTGCATATAATAGAGTTGAACTAAGTTGGCGATGTTTCTGAATGAAACATGACGAATAACTTAGACTCATTATATGGCAGAGTCGAATTATACTTGCATATAATGGAGTTGAACTAAGTTGAATTAACCTGGAATTGCCATATCGGCAGAGTCAAACTCATAATGGAACTAAGTTCATTAATAGAGAAACCAAGGTTGAAACACCTTGGGAAGCCTTTGTTTGAATATGACTTTGGCAAAAGACCATAGTTACATGCTTAATGTGAAGTTAAGTGGAACTTAGGTTCACATTAGAGGGCAGGGAGGAGCTGGAGTGATGAACAAACTTAAGAGTTTCACACTTGTTGAAATTTTTAGAAATGGGCTTAACACTTGTTGAAATTTCGGAGAAATTTACAAGTTGGAGTTAGCCGATGCAATTGTGAATAAAGTATCTGAGGTACATGTTACCTGAGGTGACTAACCAGGTTGTCAAAACTTGAAAGAGTGAAGTCTTAATAGAAGATAGCGTATGGAGGCAAAAAAAACAATCAGTCTGTTTGGTTTGAGTTTTCTGAATTAAGTTTTTTGAAAACTGACTTTTTTGGTTTTTGTATTTTTTTTTTTTAGTGAATATTTTTTAAATTTTAAACATTTTTTTTACTTTTTTAGATGCACCTTACTTAGATGTATCTAAAAAGTAAAAAATTTGTGAAAAAGTATTTTAAAAAATTAATAAATATATAAAAATACAAAAAATGTATTGAATTCTTGTAATTTTTTTTTTGGTATTTGGTGAATTTTTTTTTAAAAAAAATTATAATTTTTTTTACTTTTTGGGTGTATTTATGTTAGGTGTGTCTAAAAAGTAAAAAAATTACTTAAAATATTAAAAAAATTCAGTAAAAACAAAAAAACATGAAAAATAAGAAAGTAGAATTTTCTGAAAAGTATTTTTTGAAAAGTGGAAACAAGCAAGGTAACACTTGTAAAAATATTTTTATTTTTAAAGTGTTAGCCGAGCCAAACAGTCAAGGTTTATCTGAGGTATTGTATCCCAGAGTTATTATACAGTTAAGGTACACTTTGAAGAAAATATTCTAAGTTTGGAAGCATGAAAATCATGAAAGATAGTAGCAAACATGCATAGAAGAAAAGAAGGCATACATTTAACACTTAGAAGAAAATATATGACTTGCATTTAGAAAAGAAACTTGTTTAGATACAAAAAGGCACTTTGGCCTAGCATAAGAGATTACTTGTTCATCTACAAAGACAAAAGGGGCACATCGGCCAAATATAAAGCTAACATTTTTCAAACAAAAGATTACAGTTGTCCAAAAGTAAGAAGGAAAAGTACAAAAAAGAGGAAAAACCAAAGTTTATACATTTTCAACAGTGTACCTTGCCTCGGCAATTGGCGTTGTGGGTAGATTTTTCAGCTTGAACCTCGACGTCGATCTCACGTAGTGTGCCATCTAGGCTCTTGTTGGCAGTCTCGACCTCGGCTTCAAAAGTGGTCTTTTGAACCCTATCTTCCTTATCTGGACTCAAGTCAAGGACTTGCTCATTTGGAGATGGGGACTTGGCCCCAGCAGCCGCTTCAGATTCTTTCTCAGCAACCTCAGCCTCAGCCTCAGCCTCAGCCTTTTCCTTGTCTCCGGCCTCCTCGTCGTCGATCTATTCTACTTCCTTGGCCTCATCCTCAGATTGATTGGGAGAAGGAGGGAAAGGGACATTGAGTTGACCTATATTACGGAGGGGTGAGTCCTTGGGGATATACATCTTTTTGAGGGCTGTCATCCAGTCAAGATAGTAGCCTTTGTTGCAGGCCATGTTGACTTGTTTTTTCGGCCTTAGCAATGGCCTCGACTTTGGCAGCAGTAACTTGGTCCACTTGCTTCATGTGTTTCTCTTTCGAGATATTAAGTTGCTGGAGGCATGAGCATGTCGGATTGACTATAAGGAGATGGAGTGGATTGCACAGTTATGACATCAGGGATGTCAACAAGAAGGTCTTCTACGACAAGAGTTCGGTGAGACATGTCGTCATTGGTTATGACGTTGGTTACTCACAAATAAGGCGATTGGAAAATTATCAAGGTCTAAGCTGGGAGCTTAGGTCCTCGGTGTTTCCTGTTCTTGGTTCTAGCTACAAGATTGTCACTATGTCAATGTTTTCATTGCCATTGAGATGGTGGGTTGATGTGTGGAGCAGCTGATAAATTGCTTGGCTGTTAGTCTAGTTCAGCTGGTAGAGTTTGAACCTTGGGCATAAAGGGAGTCTTCATAGTAATGAATGCTTCAAGAACAATGATGATGGTTTGTAGAGGCCAAGAGAAAGAAAGTCTAAGGACACAGGTAGAGACGAAATAGGAAAATGAAATGGTTCTGCTGGAATTAGAAAAATATGGCAAAAAGTTATGATTTCGAGTCCTGACATGCCCGTGCTAACGTCAGACGGCGGGGGGCAGAACTGATGCGATATGATGGGGATGTGATTGGTACGCTCCAATCTCATGATGATCTTGATTGAGAAGTGCGATCTCAGTTGAGATATTGATCTCGGTTGAGATGACGATCTCGGTTGAGATGGTGATCTTGGTTGACACGATAACCTCAGTTGAGATATTGATCTTGGTAGAGATGATGATCTCGGTTGAGATGGTGATCTTGGTTAACATAATGATTTTAGTTGAGATGTTGAATTTGAATGGAGGCAGAACTTGTTTATTCTTGGTTTCTGATGAGTTGATACTAGGATCTTAATGTTCTTGAACTAGGAAGTCATGATCTCTGCTAGCAGTGCGATCTCTGTCAAGATGTTGGACCTAGATGAAATGGAACATGATGGTTCATGGTTCTTGGTTTTTGGTTATTGGTTCTTCATTCTTGATTCTTGATGAGTGGACATTTGAGTCCTTGTTTCTTGGTGCCAACGAGTCACGATCTTGGTCGGGAAATACATGTATAGGTTCCATCACCTCAGTTTTTCGAGGTAATAGAACCTAAGGGGTAGTCGTGGGGACATATTTTTAGGTAGTCCACGTGACCGAGGTTGTTAGCCGAGATGCCACGTGGGTGGACCATGGTGCCGAGATATGGTGCGATAATACCGGAATTCGAGATATTTGGATAGAGGACTAGAGTCTTAGATGACATCAAGTTACCTATTTGGATAGAGATGAGACTCTTGAGGGAGTTCATCTTAATCTGAATAGTGTGAGTTGTGATAAATGTTATCCTTGTAAAGGATAGAGTCCCATGAAGTAAGACTTCGAGGGGAAGTTGGACACTGATCATTATAAAAGTAAGGCACCTTCGTGGGTCTAAAGTATGTTTTATTTTAGATGCTTTTATGCTTTCATTGTTGAAGTTTAAGTTCTTGTATTGATATCTGTGAGTAGGGGTGTGTGCGGTGCGGGTCGGTGCGGTTTGAGAGAAAAATAGAAACCGTATAGCGGGTGGCGGATTGATAAAAGTGTCACTAGAATTTGCCATTTTTCTTATCAAAAACCGGCGGTTCGGTTGGCAAATAATGGCGGATTTGCCTTGGTGGTTCGGGCGGATTGGCGGTTCATAAAAAATATAATTCAAATTACAAAACTTAAATCAAAGAGTAAAAAAAAGACGAGAGATACCGTGATGTTAAGTATCTTGTGAAGCTTTCTTCTGATGCAGCAAGTGTAGCAACAACATGAGAATATCAACGACTATGCCATCAGTTCATTACAAGCATCTGTGGAAGTTACAATGATCAAATACAATACATAAAATTAATATCATTCAGGGTTTACAATATATTGAAAATGTTTACTGTTGAAAAGTATTTAGATTGAAAAGTGAGCTGATGCAAGTTTGCAACATGGCCAGGAAAAAAAAAAAACAGATTGAAAAGTGAATTGGAATCTAACTTTATTTTGGATTACTGACATCTTGAATTCCCCTCGGCACTAATGTAATACTATATTCTAAGGTATAGAACAACAAGCAAACTTAAGTAAAAAAGAATTTTTAGAATCTTATAAAACATGATTTAATAGCGGTGCGGGTCGGTGCGGTTTGGAAAAAAAATAAAAATCGGCAGATTGATAAAAGTGTCACTAGAATTTGCCATTTTTCTTACCAAAAATCGGCGGTTCGATTGGCAAATAATAACGAATTTGCCTTGGCGGTGCGGTTCGGTGCGGTTTTGGCGGTTTCAGCGGTATTATGTACACCCCTATCTGTGAGAGGTAAGATTACTGACTTGATCGTCGGAGTGCTCCCAGGCGGACGAACCACCGCGGTATTCTTATATTCTTGTTGGCAAGTGTTTGGACTTAATCTATTTTACCGGTACTCTCCAGCTGAGTTCCCCGTTTGATTGTGTGGTCGGAAATCAACGCCCACAAGACTTATAAAATATCAGTCCTAAATTTACCTTCAATGACATAGACTACTTCATGTTAATTGTTGATTTGTAGAAATTAACCAAGACAAAAATCTTATGTCACATCAGTCGGTAATTTGAAACATCACGTGACATTGTCATATTCCCAACCAATGACATACTGAAAAACTTGAGGAAATATCATTTTATCCTCCAATTTTTTACTAATTTTTTAATTTGATCCCATATTTCGATTAATATCAATTTTACACTCAAACTTTTGAAATTTTGATCAATTTGGCCCCGACCATAATATTCCGTTCTAGAATTAGATGGAATGTGCTGACGTGACATTAAAATACATTTAAAATTTCATTTTACTCCCCAAACTATATCTTAAAAATCAATTTGTCCCCTTAAATATAAAAAAATTAAATTTTAAATAATATATATTTTGCAATATATATATATATAAATTCTTATTTAGAATTATCTTGAGACTATGAAATATGGGTATTTCACCAAATATATCGTACCCGTACCGGATACTTATCGAATTTTGAATTTTTTTTCCCACTCAATTTTGAAATTACTATTAATCGATCAATTGTATTGAAATTAGTTTGGGTAATAAACTAGTTACAATTGCGCGTGCGAAGACACATAGAATAGCCAAGAATTTTTTGGCTCAATAAGTTTCTTCAGGATTGACTTGACATAATTTGAGGCATATGCAACACAGGTACGGATATGAATACTGGTATGGGTACGATATAGGTATGTTGACACGGTAAAATCAAAAAAAAAAAAAAATAGGTAAGGGTACGGATACGGGTAAAGATTAATACATTTGTAAAAAACTATTTATTTTTAATTTAGAATAATACAAAAATTGATTAAATGGTTTAATTTGTTAAATCCAACATACAATTGACATTTAATACCAAAATTACAGGTATAAGATAAACCGAAATTAAGTATTATTATATTAAATAACTTACAAATCATAGTTTAATTTTAAAACTATGCTAAGCAGAAAACAAAAAAAAAATGAAAAAAAAAGTGTAATAAAATGAATTTTATCTTTGTAGTAGAAGAGAATATTATTTCGACTATGGTACTACATGGTTTGAGTACATACTAGATATATCTGGATACGCCAAAAATTAAGAAGAAAAAATTTGGATACGTGTTTTGTATACCCGGTACAGGTATGACATGTTTGCCAAATTATCCATATTTCATAGTCTCAAGATAATTCTAAATGAGGATTTTTATTATTTTTTTGCAAAGTATATATTATTTAAATTTTAATTTTTTCATTATTGTGATAAAAAATTATTTATTAAATATTTAAAAAAAAATCTATATATTTGCGGGGCAAATTGATTTTTAAGGCATAGTTTGAGGTGTAAAATGAAATTCCAAATAAATTTTGGTGCCACGTTAGCACATTCCCTCAAATTATAGATGAAATGTAACGGCAGGAGCCAAATTGATCAAAATTTTGAAAGTTTAGATGTAAAGTTGATATTAATTGAAATCTGGAGATCAAATTGAAAAAATGTGTGAAAGTTTGGAGGCAAAATGATATTTGCTCAAAAAACTTTATGAGTAAGACAATATTAACTCACATTTATTAAGTAGTTGAGTGATAAAAATAACTCACTTTTAGTGTTTTTGTGGTTTCGCATTTACAAGAGCACCATGTAGACAATTATTTGTTATGAATACTGAGAAATTCTTAGTTTTAAAACTGAGGCTTTTTTTCCAATTTTCAAAATGAGAAATTTTTTAATTTTCAAAATGGAGTTGAGAAATTTTTTAAAATTCAGAAATTTATTAACTTCAAAACTATGAAACCTTTCAATTTCTAAATTTTCTCAATTTATTTGTATGTGTTTGTATGGACGAGAGAGATTTTATCTATTTTATTTTTCGATTTATAATTAGAAAGAAAACCAATAAAAAAAACTTCTCAGTTTTGACGTCATCTTGTGAATAACAAAGTTTTTTTTTTTTTTTTTTTTGAATGTTTGTACCCTTCACCCCAAAAATTATTATGTAGTTCAAGAGTATCATGTGACATTATACATGTGTTGCTTTTAACAAATGACAAATTATAAAATATAGGAGGAGGATCCCCTCCCGTCTAGGAGGGCGTCGTTTAGACCCATGAGGCTCACCACAGATCCTGTTTTGATGATTCGCCTACAAAAAAAATTAGGTCGAAAACCTAACAAAAACCTAACAGCATTACTTTATGACATTTATTTACAACATATATAAATGATAAATATTATTTAAAAATTAAATAATTCATATTTTGGCTTTAGCAATTTTGTCCCAGCTATTATGCTCTATGTGATTTATTGTAAAGGGGAATATAATCGGGAATATAAGAAAATATATTTTGGTCATTTTGTTTGAGTTTGTCATTTTGAACAAAGTGTTTCAATAGCTGAACTTTTGAGCAAGCAAATTAAAATTTGAACTTTACACTATTTGTTTTGTACACATTTATTTGCATACACATTTACACACAGAGTCGCTGAGTTCTAAAAACAACATTGGCATATAAGCTGGCATAAATAAATTATTTAATGCAATTATATTTTTATTTATTTATTGATGGGTTCATGCAAAGGTGGAAATCAATGGGCTGGGTTGTATTTCGAGGCCCAGGAACATAGGCAACAACCTATTTTTTATTTTTATAATTTAAGCTATTTTCAATAACACCTTCGACTCTCTTATCCTCACCACTTTATCAAAAAAATAAAAATATAAAAGATAAATATTTGTTTTAATGTAAAATATTTCAGGCATTTCTTGTTATTTGGTTGAACGAAAAGCAACTAAATATTTCTTAAGAACAATATTTTTCATCAAAATGATTTATCAATAAAAATTTGGTAAGTAAATTTTTGTGAAGTTCACTCCCAATCCCAACCCTTTTCAGCACATTTAACCTGTTTAAAAATATATCCTAGTTAATTAATTGTTTGATTGAATGTCATAATGGACATTTTATTTAACAAGAATTCTGCTTCCAAACGATAAAAAATTTGTGTCTCAAGTAAGTGTTAACTAAATGCTAGAAAATAAAAACAAAAATATAATTTTGTGAGAAATCAGTTTACATGAAAAATACTTTTTAATACAAAATATTTTATATCGAAACAAATAGAGAGTAAATAAATAATCTTAGATGACAACTACAAACTTCAATTTCTTTATCACCCAACTTGTGATTTGTAGCAAGTTCTAATGGTCACAACCTAAGTATGCGTATTGAAAATTTTAAAAACCGATGAAATATTGATTTGTGATTATGATTCAATTTTAAACAATGAATAGCAATCACAATCAAACAATCAACAACAAATCGACACAATGATTTAACATGGAAAAAACCACTATTGGACTCCTCTAATTGTGATAAAAATCACGGGCCAAAATCACAAAACAATCCACTAAGAAGACAAAAAGGAATTATACATGAGAATTCTCAATTACCTAGCGAATCCACGCTTGAATTGAATTGAACCCGATGTGCCTCTTCCACTACCGTCTTTACCTCGGAATTACTTTGCTCAACGTCGAATCCACAACACCGATGTCAAATCCACGACGACAAACCACTCCGGAATCCACCAAAGCTTCCAGCTCAAGTTTCCCGGAATCCACCAATGAACACCTCTCTCTTCTTGTGAGTGAAAAAAACAAAAACAACCCTTGATATTTGACAATATGTAGTTCGTTGATTAATCGATCATCTTCTATTCATCAAGGAAATTCATAAATAAGCACCCCCCAATATAGAATACTTCGTATTTTTCTCGTCTTTGAGAATTTGGACAGGTTCAACCGTAAAAATAGCGAACGGCACACTTTATAATAAACAGAGTAGGGATGAACACTCGAGTGCACATTTTACCACTCAAGAAGTGTGACTAAAGGCAGTGATCACATATAAGCCAACTGCTCAAGTGCAACATTTATCACTTGAGCGGTAAAACATATCTTCAAGAAGTTTAGAATTCAAGTAGAGATATTAGATGAACCACTTTAGTGCTTGAGTGCATAATGACTACTCAAGCAAAGTGGAAAACAAGAATGCTCAAGTCAAGATATGGAATATCATCATAAACTCCTTTGTACAGGCACAACTCGGGTTGGATTCACATCTAACCTCTCATAGCCTGACAGATACAATAGAGTGAATAAAAATATAACTGAATAGAGTTTTGTCCAATGAGATTACCAATTACAAAAACCTAACAATATCCTCGTTTGGCAATTCCGTGACAAAGCCCACCTAAAAGGAAAATTTTAATCATCCCAACCCATTACAACCAACAGAGACAACTTTCTCAAGGTCATGATCTACAAAATAGCTATTAGTACCACAAGAGTATATATATGGTAGCATGAAACATATGACAATATGAAAATCTGAAAAGAATCAAGCAACAAATCTCCCATTCAAACATTCTCCTCCCTTTTTGTCATGAATTGTCAAAAGAAGCTCAATCAACAAAAGCAAGGACAAAAGCCACATAAGCAAAGACATGATGATGTAATTACTAATAACATGTTATAAATAAGCAACACATAGTAACATGCAAGCCAACATGCACCAATCGCTATCACAAAAACCAATCATGTATTTTTGGACTCGTTCGTACCAGTTTTTTTATCTCAAACTTCATGAGCTTGCGTATTAGTAAATTTCATTTCTAGCTTAACTTTGAATTGGGTGACCGGTGAAGATAAAGAATGACAATGACTAGTGATGATATTTGTTAGGTTTTTATTCTTGGTAATCCCATTTGACAAAACTTATTTCAGTTGTAATTATATTCGATTTTTTTTTTTTATTTTAGTGAGGCTTTGAGTTTTATATGCAAATCCAACCTGAATTGTGCCTTGTAGAGAAGTTTCAGAAGATAATTTTTTCTTGTTTGTCACTTCGCTGACTATGTCGGGGATCTAGCTGCAAAATGCAAAATTACATTTGAAGTTGCTTGTCTGCTTGAGCGGCCGTTTGTGCGCTTGATCGGAGAATGTTTGGTTCCATAAGTTTGACCTGTCTGAAAAAGTACTGGAAGTTGGGATTTTACGCTCGAGAGAACTTTCCTGCGCTCGAGCGAAGTCTGCTCGAGAGACTATTCTTGCGCTCGAGCGGAGATTGCGGATCAATTTTCTATAAATATGTGGTTTCATTCGTTTTTAGGGTTACGACTTCCAGATCTTCTTCTTGGATATTGGGGTTTATCTCTGGAGCTTCTTCGCTAGTTTTCTTTGATGTTTGTTTGAGTTTAACTCATGGTTTGAGAAGTATACATCAAAAGATTGTTTGTTTCATTCAGTTCAAAAGAGAGAGTTATTCTTTGGTGAGTTCCGTGGAATTTGGGCCTCAAGCTTTGGTGGATTCTAGAGTGGCTCATCGTCGTGGATTCGACATCGGCATTGTAGATTCAACGTTGTATAAGACAATTCTGAGGTGAAGACGGGGCTGAAAGAGGCATAGAGAGGTCGGTTCGATTCGGGCGTAGATTCGCTGGGTAATTGAGAGTACACTTGTGTAATTCCTTTATGTCTTCTTAGTGGATTGTTTTGTGCCTTTTACCCGTGATTTTTTATTACAATTGGAGGCACTCCAATTGTGGTTTTTCCATGTAAAATTGTTGTGTTGATTTGTCTTAATTGTTCGATTGAGATTGTTATTTACCATTTAAAATTGATACATAATCACAAATCATTATTTAGAGAATTTCTAGATTTTTCAATATTCTTACAAAATTGAATAATCATCCTGAATTTTAGTAATTAAAGGCATAAAAAATTAAGTGATTGCTTGGCAACATACTAAAAAGGCCAATATTATCTAAATAATAATAATAATAATAATAATAATAATAATAATTCACCAAGTCATTTGTCATCGGTTAAAAAAGTACAAATGTTATATTAACTTTTTTTACTCACAAAAAAAGTAATATTTTTTTTTTTAAAAGAAACTTCCCAAATGCGTCAATTAAAAAAATACTAAAAAAAGCTAAAATGTCACTTAAAATGTCAACCCCAAACCCATGTCTAGATTGATGAGATTTATAAATGAGAAATCAAAATGATATGAACATGTCAAAATATGTAGAACTCTTTTCTTTACAATTTGACACCATATATAATTACTTATTTTGACAAGAAACTAAAAATTAAAAGACATATATGTTGTAATTGAGATAACAGGGACAAATTTGTTCAAATCCAATATCAAATTAAGTGACAAATATGTCAATTAATAATTTTTTTCCCGTGTCCTTTATTGTGTCAAATTACTCCTAAAACTTGGCATTTGCTTGTTTTTTTTTTTTTTTCTCAAAAATGAAACAATCGTTAATTATTGGACTACTTTGAAGAAAAAAAAAAAGAGGAGAAATATGTTGTAATTGAAAACTAACAAGACCAAATTGAAACTCGGATAAAATTATTGAAAAATCTAGAAATCCCCTAGATGTTGATTTGTGATTATGTATCAATCAAGACAAAACGACACAACAATTTTACGTGAAAAACCACAATTGGACACCTCCAATTGTGATAAAAAAAACCACGGGCAACAGCCACAAAGCAAACCACTAAGAAGATATAAAGGAATTACACAGGTATACTCTCAATTACCTAGCGAATCCATGCCCGAATTGAACCAACCTCTATGTGCCTCTTCCAACCCCGTCTTCTCCTCGGAATTGTCTTGACGATGAGCCACTCCGGAATCCACCAAAGCTTCAGGCTCGAATTCTTCAGAATCCATCGAAGAACAACTCTCTTTTTTGTGCAGAATGAACAAACAAACCTTTGATGTATACTGTTTAAACCATGAGTTGAATACTCAATGAAAATATCAAAGAAAACTAGCAAAATATCCCTAGATATAAACCTTAGAATCCAAAAAGAAGATCTGAAGGACTTGTACAAGTTTTGGGAGAAACCCAACTACTTATAGAAAACCAAAGTAATCCTAGTTTTGGAACAAAACCAATTCCTTATAGAAATCCAAGAATCTGTATTCGCGCGGTCCGCTCGAGCGTGGGAATGTCCGCTCGAGCGGAGGCTTCAAAATTGTGTGATTCAAATAGGCTTCACGCTCGAGCGGAAGTTTCCACGCTCGAGCGTCGAATCACACCATCCAGTACTTTTTCAGGTGAAACAGAGATGCTGTGAGCTTGCAATCCCCACTCGAGCGTCGCTTTCCCCGCTCGAGCGGGACGACCAAAATTGGAAAATCTAGAAAACTAGATCCTGTTACAACCTCGGTTTTGATCCATGGAAATTGACAAAGGCACGATTCGGGTTGGATTCGCATCTAATAAACTCATACCTTCACTGAAATAAAAGGTGAGAAAACAAATACAACTGAAAGGAGTTTTGTCAAACGGGATTGCCAAGAATAAAACCTAACAATTATGAAAACCACTGGTAAAATTTTCCCATTCCTTTGTTTAATATTTTTTTTTCATAATTTTTGCTTTCCAGATATATTATCTTAATATAGTGACCGGTTCAACATCGTTAGACCATTTGCTCTGTTCGCTTTATTATTTTTTAATGCAAGATGGCCATAAATAGGATAGTAGATCGATAAAGCATTGCTCATCAATTCTTGTAAAGCAAACAGCATCAACTCAAATTTATTCATGGCATTAATTTGTATACCAACTACATGTTTTTTTGATGAAATGCCATGTACAATGACTAGTTTGTGGGATCTTCTTTAAACTGAGTAGATATGCAAATTGATAAAATGCCATTAACATGACTGGGTTGAAGTAGTTCACTTTACCAAAATTGATCAACAATAGTTTACCAATCTACTATCCTATTTGTAGTCATTTTGCATTAAAACTAATACCGGGAAAATTATCTTACAATATTGAACTAGTCACTATATCAAGACAACCTCTTTAAAAAAATAAGAATTACAAGAAAAAATAATAAATAAAGTAACGTACAAGTTTCACCAATGGACCTCGTAATTTTTTTCGAAATTCACTTTGGTCCTTGTTATTTTGTTATTACAACCTATTTCTCCTCAAATAGTTAATTTCGTTTCAAATTAGTCTAATAGTTAACAATTGTTTTATTTTTAATAGAAAATGGTCACGCGGGTTGAATGAAACAAGTTTTAGGCATAATTTGACACATTAAATATCATGAAAATTATTAATTGACATATTTTCCCCTTTGACATTAAATTACAACACATTTGTTTTGTAACTTTTCGTTTTGTGTCAAAATAGGTGACTTTCATGTCAAATTGTAAAAAAATGACTTTTACCTATTTTGTGATGTCCCGGGTCCTGGATTCGACCGGTATGGTATATTCAGATGGTTTGTTTTACTTTCGTCGTCTTGATTATCGTATTGAGTCGTTGACATTTCAATTCCGTTCTTAGTTAACCTCTTTTAACATTTTTGAGTTAAAGTTTTGAGTTTTGGGGGTAAGAACTTGTATCGGGGTGTGCAACCAAATTTTGGCTTTGGTTGACAAAATTGCTCATGCGGATTTGGTAAAACCACTTATGCAGAATCACTTTGAGAATTTGGAAATTTCTGGACAAAAAACTGCTCGTGTGGATTTGGAAGGAATCGTAGGCACTTCTTTGGCTCAAACCACTCGTGAGGGATGTGTAAATCAGCTCGTGTGGATTTAGATTTCCGCTGTTGCAGAATTTGAAACTGCTAGCTCATGCAGTTTTCCTGTGCCTGTCTTGAATTTTGAGCCATTTTTCTCAAATCTAATGCCCAAAATGTGTTGTACTCACTTTTTTTCATATATATATATATATATATCTGTCTCTCTCTCTCTCTCTCTCTCTCTCTCTCTATTTATATATTCATCTTTTCTCCTCCATCTCTCTACAAACCCATCCAAACTCAAACTTCTCTAAGATTTAGCAAAAACTATCAAGATTTTGATAGGGGTTCTTACACCAAATCGAAGATGGTGACGAAGGCTACATTTTTACCAATCGAATCAAGATTTCATTGACCTTGAATTTTAGGGTTTTTCTTTCCTTCCTCTCCCAAGCTTGAGCTAAGGATATTCTTAGAGTTATATATATATATATATATATATGATTGAATCAAGATTTCATTGACGTTGAATCTTGGGGTTTTTCTTTCCTTCCTCTCCCAAGCTTGAGCTCGAGATATTCTTAGAGTTATATATATATATATATATATATTTGCAAGTCTATGCTTGTTAAACACTATTTTCTTATATTTTGAACTATGATTGGGTTCATGAACTCTAGATAATTTTAAAAGTAGATTTTCTCTATACTTACCCAAACTTCTGAGAGTGTAAGCTATGTTGTTAAGTATGAGTGTTGTTTCAGAAAAATTCTTTCAAAGAAATGGGAAAAATCTAATTTTGTGGAAACCCTCGAAATTGGGAATTTGGGAAAAATGTTGAGGTGTTATGAAATTCGTGCTTGATAAAGTATTATGGTGAATAAATGATGGAGAGATTGCTATATTTGTATCTAATGAGAGATTCCATGTGGAAAAAAAATGAGAAATGATTGATTTTAAAGCTTGATGAATAGCATATTATTTCTTTGTCTTGAAAAGATGAAGTTTGAAAATGACGATTAACATGTGGAGAATGCATGTAATATGATATTTTATTTCTCTCTCAGAAGACATATTGTGAAATTACATTGAGAAGAGATGTGGAAATTTAATCATAATGGAAGATTGTGTAGAGGAATTGAAAATTGAACTATTATAATGCATTGTTACATGTTGCATTGCCATTCTATTTCATCTTCATTATCATTGATTTTGAATTGATATATGAAAATTATTACTTTGAGAAATGAATTGTTTTGTGAAACAAGACCATTTCGAATTGTTTTAGGGTAAATGCGGTGATAAGTCTAGATAGAGAATGTAGTTTGGTATTGGTTAAGTTGGCCTAAGTGTCCATAGCCATAGTGAAAGATCGAAAACACAGGCGAAGTTCGGTGTACCACGTGCCTTCCGGTTAAAAGCCGATAAAGTGGCAATTAGGAGTGCTTGATATGTCTATTTGCAAACACCAACTTAGGGATTACTTGAATCGTATTACCATCCCTTGAATTGTATTGAAGTTATTGAATTGTTGTGTTTTCAAATTAGTATTGTGCACAAGATTTCCAAAAGATAAAGAATTATATTTTGAGCATGACATGCCATAGGCATTCATCTCAGAAGACCGTACAAAATGTATATATTTTGTTAAGATTTTCCTATTGGGTTTTGTGCTCACCCTAATAGATTTGTACAGTAAAGGATGTGATTCCGCTGAGTTAAAGGCGTGGAGTGTATTTTGAGAGCACAGGGCTCTCCTCTTTTGTTGTTATTTTGACAAGCTCAGGGCTTTACATGTATGGGTTTGGTTAACCATTTTGTGTAACAGGACATAATTGTATTCAACTCGTAGTGCCACATGCTATAGATTCATATTCTAGGAAATGTTGAATGTATAATTGTATGTGGAGTACTTTTGTTAATATTTAGAGTATAATGAATACAAATTTTAGAGATTTGATGTTGATGTTAATGACGAGGCATTATATCTCGTATACATATATGCAATGAAAGTTATTAAGTATGGAACAAGATCATGTTGATGGAGTAAATTTCAATTTTTCTTAGGTTAATTATTTGGGGACATTGCATAGTTTGACACGTTGATATCATTTTATATGTTAATTTCAGATCAGTTTCTCATTTATAAATCTCGTCAATCTTGACTTGGATTTGAGGTTAAAGTTTTTAGTTCTCTCCTTTTTTTTTTCT
The DNA here is from genome assembly GCF_055761805.1 of Camellia sinensis. Taxonomy (NCBI): domain Eukaryota; kingdom Viridiplantae; phylum Streptophyta; class Magnoliopsida; order Ericales; family Theaceae; genus Camellia; species Camellia sinensis. Next base: position 19,450,246 of record NC_138964.1, on the reverse strand, counting down.
ACTTTTTTTTTAAATTAATGTGTTTGGCGAGTTGATAAAAGTAAATTAACTTTTTTTTGTAAGTGAAAATAACTTATGTGGCATTTGATCATTTTAGCTCATGATAAATTCTTTGGTGACTTTTTGGCATTTTGAATTTTTTTAGCTATAATTAACCTTTTTAGTGCGAAAATGCTCATTTAAGTTGGTATGTGTTGATGTCAAATTAAGAATCAATTATGTCAATAAATAATTTGATTTCATCTAGGAGTCTTTATTTTTTGCAATCATGTAGACCTTGTGGATACATAGAATTAACTGGGTAAAAAAGTTGTAAGTAGTTGGGAGTTGATTGCTCATCAAATTAAAATCAAAATAGTTTTTTGGGTGAAATCAAGAGTTGAAGATCATTGCTTTTTGGTGGATGACTTTATTTTTCAAATTGGTGTTGTCGGATCGCTTAAACTGAACCAAATGTAGTTGTTGGCAACTTGGCAAGCAAAGTGCTTCTTTGGATGATTTTTGGGTGATTGCTATCTTTTTTTATTTATTTTTTTGTTTTTATTATTTATGAATTCACTCTGTAGGTACCTTATCAACTTAATCCTTTTGGAAAAAAGATTAAGCAATGGGTTTGGAAGTGTGGTCTTCCTCATCTGCTCTCTTTGTTCTTTTTCTCTTTTGATCTAATAAAATTCTTTTTTGTCGATTAAAAAATAATAATTATTACTATTTGATTTCATGTTCTGTCAAAAATGAAACCGTTCTTAACTATTGAACTAATTTAACACAAAATGAAAAATTAAAGGAGAAAAGTCAAAACTCTTTTCCAACATAGTCATCATCATTGCTTATGTAATCTGGCATAAATTATGGTAATCATAATTTGATTTTTCTTTCCCCAACTAGAGAAAAGTTAAAAAAAAATTCCAATATAGTCATCACTTATTTTGACATGAAACAGAAAATTAAAACACACATGTTGTAATTGAGATAATAGGGACCAATAAATTGTAATTTAATGTTAAAATAAGGGGCACCTGTATCAATTAATACTTTGATTTCATATCCTTTAGAGTGTTGCTATTAGCACCCCAATTAATACTTTGAACCCTCCATTTCTTTGGAACCCCACCTACGAAATTCAAAATCCGAAAAATTTCTAAGAACCCCCAAATAATTCCAAAAGTATCCTTCTAAAAATATGACATCTACCAAAATGCACTCTCCTTAGCACACTCCCTAAAAACCCATCATTTCTCAAAACCTTTAACTATTGAGCTCGTATCATTAAATTGAAGCTTCCACTCACTGTCAATTGATGAACTTAAGCTTCCTCTCACTGTCGATGGAGCTCTGCCATTGATCTCTATTATAGGCAATCTCTTACAGTCGATCTCTCTCTCCACCGTCGATCTCCCTCATAACCGATCTCTCACTGCCGACCTCTCCCCGTTGTCTATCTCTTTATCACCATGTTCAAACTTGTGTTGCCAAACAAATTACCTATGTTAATACTTGTGTTACCAAACAATTTGTACATGTTCGAACTTGTGTTACTGAATGTAATGATTCTGATCTAGACCCGACCTATTTATTGCTTTTGGATATGAGAACTCATGTATTTAACTATTGTTCAAATCATTTCCATCTTGTTGTTTATTGAGAGTTTTGGTCGTGTTTGAAACAAGTTGGAAAGTTAGTTTTTTTTTTTTTTTTTTTTGAAGTGTTGTTGCCTAGAATTTTCAAGCGACCACTTCTGCGCTCGAGCAGCTTCTCACAGTCTGTAAAACTACTGAAAGTGTGATATTTGTGCTTGAATGAACTTTTACATGTCTGAACTATAGGGAGGCGGTCATTGTGAGCTCAAGCAGTAATTTTGGTCGCTCGAGCGGTGTCACTTATTGTGTCTGTCACTCGAGCGACGATTCCTTCGCTCGAGTGGTCAGCGCGTATATTAGTCTGAGAGGAAGACCTTTTTGATTACTTTTTCATCTCTTTCTCTCTCTAAACATTCCAAAACCCTAGATCTACTCCCTCTCTCTTTAGTTCTTGAGCTTTCGTACCAAATACTCTTAATCCGTGAGTTTCTTCACCTTAGTCCATTGGAAAAAAAACGTTGTGCACGTCGAGGGCATCGTTTTGATCGGAGCATCTAGTATTTTTGACACTGCCAATTTCTACCAATCTTCTTTTTCGTTTTCTACTTTGAGGTATGGATTTCTTTAACTCTTTTTTATGATTTTTAGCGTAGTTATTTGTCTTTTTAAAAGGTTTTTTGTTTGGGAAATTTTGGTAAAACCTAGGGTTTGTTTGAAATCAAAAGAGGGGATTTCCAAATTGATTCTTGAAAATGGTTGTAGGAATATGGCTGTGGGTGAGTTGTGTTGAAATGGTTGAAAGCTTTTCCCAAAATTGATTTTGGAAAGAAAATGGGGGTTTTGCCCTAATTTTGGATATTTGGAATTTTGAAAAGGGAAATGAAAAATGATGTTGGATATTGTGAAATTGGAATAATGATTATGTTAATGATGATGGTGGAGTTGGATATGCATTATCATTTCCATTGGAATTGATGAAAATGTATCTTTTGATTGAAATTTATTTATTGAATAGAAATATCTATTTTGGGCTATCAGTGTAGGATAGTCTTAATTGTTGTAGGCATTGCATGGGGATTAGGTTGATCTAAAACAAATTTCTCATCCATTGTGCATTGTGTATCATTTTACATTGACCATTGTAAATGTATTGTTTTTGAAAAAAATGGATGAATACCGTGGTGAATTTGGTTTGGGGGTGTGGTTGTTGTTTTATTATGTTAGCCTGTGTGTCCTTGGTAAAAATCCAAAAACCCGCGCAGTTAGGTGCCGATCCTTCCGATTAGTATCAGTAAAATGGCTTTGGAAGTTCTTATATAGCCTACTAGCAGACACGTACCTAGAGATTACCAGTGTTGTATCCACTGCCCTGTTTTATGTGTAAAAGATTTTTTTTTCACGAATTGATTTCTAATCCGGCATTGCATTATTTTGAGATGGAAAACAAGAAATGTTTGAAAAATGATATGCAATGTGTATTCATCTTATGATTTTGTTAAGACTCATATACTATGTTAGAGTGTTCCTATTGGGCTTTGGCTCACCCTATATGAAAAACAACTTTCAGGTGCTGAAGATATGCCTCCGCCGAGGACATAACTTGGGAGGACTCGAAGCTTACGGTTTCTTTTTGGTTTTGTTTTGATGTAATTATTTTTTTAAGCCTCGAGCTTTATTTGTATTAAGTTTAAACTCATTTTGTTGTAACCAAACTTCGTCTTCGAAAGTTGTAAGCCATTAGAGCATTTCCTTATGTGATTTTAATTTCCTTTCTACTCCTGTATCAATCTCATATGCTATAGATTCAGAATCCAAGATTTATGAATATATATTGCATATGTCACATTTTTTAATGATCAAAGATAAAATGAATGGAAGATATCAGATTATTGATCAACTGACTTATTATTATGATACATTACAATTTAGGATCAGAGCTACCGGGTTTGAATACTTTGAGATCGTGGGAAGTGGTTATCACCACAATGGGTTTTCTTGCTAGATAATATTAAGAATAGACTTGGTATGCTATGTGATAACATGCTTAAGTGGCTAAATGAGTATAGGATTTAATTTCTTAGATATTTATAGAGTCTAGAAGTCTTGTTAGAAGAGCACTCGATCACTGTTATTTCTAACTGGAACTCTGGGACGATCACTATCTAGAAAGGAAGTTCGTTTGTGTTTATGTGGAGTGAATTAATTGTTATCCATCATATTAGGACGTGAGTGAATTAGCTTCAACACATTTGTGAATGTGCTAATTTGTTGTGTTACCTTTATTAGGATGTTAGGATGTAGACATAGTGGTGGTCGTGGTAGGCGTGGTAGGCCTAGGCAGCAAGAGGTGCCGTTACTAGATGAAATTCCGGTGCAAGAGGGACGAGTTGGTTAGGCCAACATGGCCGAGGCAACAGGTCAGCAAGCCATGGGCGCTTTGGCCCAGGAAATGACTGGTGCTTTGAGGGAATTTATGGACATTCTTAGGGCTGAGAATCAATGCCAGGTCCATGTTGTTGAGACAGGGCCATCTTTTTTGAAGAATGAGTTCTTCTGGTCGAATCTGGATGAGTTTGTGGGAGATCCTAAAGAGCCACTAAAGGCAGATGCGTGGCTAGAGCAGATAGTGAAAATGTTCAAGAAGCTTGACATCGAGGACAATGGCTTGAGAGTGACCTTGGCATCCTTCCAGCTAAGAGGAGATGTAGGTCAGTGGTGGAAGTATGTGCGTGGGTGCATTAGAGTGACTGGGAAGGCCTTTGTCAACGATTTCCAGGACAAGTTCTTGCCTTCCACTGCTAAGGAGAAGTTGATAGATCAATTCTTGAGGCTCAAGCAACTGAACACGCCTATAGCTAAGTTTGAGGAAGCTTTTACTAGCCTCTTTAGGTTTGCACCAGAGTTGGTGGCTACGGAGGAACACCGATGTGTTGAGTTTGAGAAGAGGCTGAGGACCAAGTTCCTATTCAAGGTGGTCAAATCTATGATTAAGGATTTCGTTGCGGAGGCAGCGGTTCACTTAGAGACCATGATTCAAGCAGAGTAGGCGAGGATGAGGGGCTCCAAGCAGAGGAGTTAAGAAGTTCGGGAGGAGATACGAGACAACAAGAGGTAGAGGGGTTCTACCCCACAGATGTCCTAGGCAGCACAATTCATATCCACTTTTCTTATACTGAGTTCTGGTTTAGAAAGAGGAAGTTAGGGTGGGATCACTTGCTTCAAGTGTGGCCAGCTGAGCCACAACTCTCCAATTTGCCCGCAGAGAGGATGAGGGCAACAGTCTGTACTGTCAGTGCTCGTTCACAAAGCCAGAGTCAAGGGAGAGGGTAGCTAGCTACCTGTTATTAGTGTGGGAAATTAGGGCATTTGAGAAGGTTTTTCCCTCAAACAATTGATTCACCTGGTGCATCTGGTTTGAGGCAGACATAGAGCCATCAGTCTACACAGTCAGCTCAAGCCTCGAGGGCCACAAAGGGAGCGTCTTCAGCTCAGTCCATTTACCAGTCCTATGCTCCGAAAGGTAAACAGGTGGAACAAAGGCCTACGGGCTTGTGTGTGCTGTTACTACACCAGATCAGTTGCCAGCACCCTCTATTTTGGGAGGTAACTTTTTGTTGTTTAATTCGATTGCTAATGTGTTGATTGATACTGGTGCATCACATTCCTTTATTTCTTCTGCATTTGCATCAGTTTTGGGATTAGAGGTGGCTTAGTTAGTGTCTCCGTTCAGGGTAGAGTCCCTAGTTGGGGGTAAGGTTGACTTGGACCTTGGATGTCATGGTTGTGAGATAAAGGTTGCCAGGCGCCGACTTCCTTTTGCATTTGTGTTATTAGACATGTCGAGTTTTGATGTCAATATAAGCATGGAGTGGTTGTCTTTATATCGTGCTATTATTGATTGTTACCGTTAGAGAGTTACAGTGTGTACCTTAAGTGGTGATTATTTTTATTTTCTGGGAAATCGAGTTGACAAAGTCCTATTTCCAATTTATGACCCTCATGGTAAAGGCGAGTTTAGTTATCTTCTTGCAACTCTTCTGGGTAGTGAGAGTGATGTGGTCTGAGTTGAATTTCCGATGATACTTTGTGAATACCCAGATGTTTTTTCCGAGGATCTTACTAGTTTGCCACTCCACTAAGAGATTGAGTTCTCCATTGACTTAGTGCCTGGTACGACATCGATTTCCACGGTACTTTATAAATTTGCACTTGCTGAGTTGTGTGAGTCGAAGATTCAACTCCAAAAATTGTTAGATAAGGGCTTCATTCACCCTAGTACATCGCCTTGTGGAGCATCGACTCTTTTTGCTAAGAAGAAAGATGGCTCTTTGTGACTGTGTATTGATTACCGAAAGTTGAACTGGGTAAATGTTAAAAACAAGTACCTATTACCTTGTATAGATGATTTGTTTGGCTAGTTAAAGGGGTCTTGTTGCTTTTTCAAGATCGATCTTAGATCGAATTATCACTAGTTGAGGGTGAAGAAGGAGGAGGATATTCAAAAAATGGAATTCCGTACATGGTATGGCCACTACGAGTTCTTAGTGATGCCCTTTGAGCTAACCAATTGTGACAAGCCCAATTCGTAATTAATCGTTAATCAATAATTAATGATGTTAAGTAAGTAATTAAATGAAATTATGTGTTAAGTCTATGATTTGCATTGATTGTGTATTTATGTGTTATTATGTGCCATCAGATATGGTTAGGATATGAATTGAACATGTCTGAATCAGTAATTTATATGCATTAGAATTAAATATCAGGATAGGTAATTAGAGCCTAATCCATATTGGTATACTTAAGTTAAGTTTAGTTTAGATTAAATTAGGTTATGATAAAGTGAATGTAATACAATTTAATCAACCTTGTGACTAAACCTTATAATTAATCAAGCTTAGGAAATTAGAGATTAATTTTCACGTCTTGAGCCACTCATCAACTTAATAAAAAGAAAGAGGGGAGTAAGAGAGAGAGAGAGAGTTAGTGTATATTGTTAGAGTCAAACACTTGAGAGAGAGAGAGAGAGAGAGAGAGAGAGAGAGAGAGAGAGAGAGAAGGTTCTAGAGAGCTCAACAAGAGAAAGAAAGAAGAGGAAGAAGGAGAACTCTTCTACGCTATATGTTTGATTAGGATGAATTCATGGTTAAGTAGGAGTTTTGTTGTGGTAATTGAAAGTGCAGAACAAACAAGTCTAGCAAAGAGGAGAATTGTAAGAATGAGCTCATAATCTTCACATACATGGCATGATTTCATGAGATCTATGTTCAAACCCTTGTTTTCTTGCATGATTTTTTGAGAATTGAGGAGGAAACTCCATGAGTTTTAAAGATTGGAACTCAAACTTGCATGTTTTATGACTTTCTATTTGTATTCCAAATTTTGATCTTTTAAGTGGAACTTGGGTGTTGTTTGTGAAGTTATAAACTTTAATTAAAGTTAGATATGCTAAATTCAAGACGTTTTTGAAAAGTTTTGAGCCTTGAAATGCATAGAATCGAAGTGGAGATTGCAAAGAGAAGGATTTTAATTTGAAGTAGATTTTTAGACTTGAAATCAACCTAGATTGCATGTGCGGCATGAGGCCTCGCACATGCGGCTAGCCTCCCCTATCATGAACACGAAAGAAAATAAAGAACGAATAGGGAAGATTTAACGAATAAGTAACGAATGAACCGACTAGGTTTAAGAACCGACTGCAAGAATTGAACGTGTTTTGAGATATTGTGCTTGAATGTATTGTGTCGGTCATGCACCACCGTCTATTTGATTTGTCTGATTAGCTTCTAGAGTTATCTGTTAGTAACAATTTTGTGAAGATATGTTTGATTATACGTATTTTCTGATTATACGTTAAATTCTATTTTCTGAAATGTTATTTTCTGATTAGAATAAATGATTATCCACTTTCTGAAATGCATTCCTGACATCCTTAGCATTATGTGAATTTGTCATGTGTTATCGATTACCTGGTACCAGTGTTTCACGTGGGTTCCATTCATGAAACTGATTATGCATACTCAACTATCTGATTTGCACGTGGGTCTGCATGACCATCTTATGTGAATATGGGTCTTTATGACCACCTGTCTTCATGACCAATCTGATAGGTTAGCTTATGGATGTACCACGTATGACCATTTACAAATCTAAATATGTATATGAATCTGTTTATAATCTAAATTCTGATTTCTAAATTTGTTATGGACATCATTCATAAAACATTTACTTTATTGTTATTGATTGGGCTTCAGCTCATTATTTTTATATGTATGTAGGTCAGTAGGCTTGAGACTTCTAGTCTGGATCTATTGCGTCAGCCAACCAGTGCGCCTCCCGAGGAGGTTCCGAAATAGTAATGTGGACAAGTCTTTTGTGACCAAGTGCTAAGTTTTATTTTCTTTTGTTTAGATGACTTTTTGCTTACTCTAGGGCTAAGTCCTTTTTGTTTTATCTGTACATGTGATGATGTAAGGCTGACGTAGAATATATGTATATAAAGTTTTAAATCTTCTGTGTCCTATAAGTCTGCATATCTCTATGGACATTCTATATTTGTTATTTGTTTCCGCTAGCCCCATATTTTGTTAATCTAATTCAGAGGCCTTCTGTGATCTTAGGAATATTGGCTAGTTATGATGCTAAATCTATAGGGGCGGGTTTGGGTCGTGACAAAGTTGTATCACGGCACGAGTTATACCACACACACGAGTCCATATGAGCTATAGGATGTCTTAGAAAAAAAATAGGGACATCACATTGGCATGTGTGAGTGTGTGTGTAAATTTTATGAGCATGTCTGAAATGAAATGAAATTGAACACTGTGAAAACTGTAAAAGAACTATTTGTCTATGTTTATTAGTGCTCTGTTTACTTATAGCAAATGGAGAGAACAAAAAGTAATGATGTAACTGAATCCTCTGATGCTCGAATGGATAACATGTAACGAATGTTAGAAGCTCTAACTGAGTCCATGAGACAACAACAAAGACAACAATCATTACCTCTTTCACCTTCTCCAGTGCAAGTTGAGCAGGTGAATAATGATATTATTACTTTGACTCAAAAGTTTAACAAAATAAAGCCACCGACTTTTCTAGGAGGCATTGAGTCATTGAAGGCCGAGACTTGGATGCTTAAGATGGAAAAATTGTTTGAAGTCTTTCTGTGTTCTAAAGTCCAAAAAGTGATGTTAGCCGCATGCACTTTGAAAGAAGAAGTGCGACGTTGGTGGATGTTAATACGAGACAGTAATGGACCTTTAACATGGAATCAATTCAATGAAATATTTTATGAAAAGTATTTTTTCCAGTGCTTCTGAGATCGCAAAGTGTCAGAATTTGAACAGTTAAAGCAATGCAACGTGTCCGTGGTCGAGTATGAGGCCAAATTTACTAAATTAGCCTGTTTTGATCCTCATATAGTAGACACGAACTACAAGAAGGCCAGAAAATTTGAAGGAGGGCTTAACCTTGATGTGCTAGATCGAGTTGGTGTCTTGAAATTGACAAAATATGTAGATGTGTTGGATCGAGCCTCAATGTTTGAAACCAATATAGCAACTATGAAACAAGCCAGGACGCCGACAAATGAATGGAGAGGTAAAAGATCCGAGTTTAATTTCAAGAAGGACCAGTCATTCTCAATGAACAAGAAGCAAAATACAGGATCTACTAGCAGTTCAAGTCAGGGAAGTGGATCTGCACGTACTTATCTGGAATGTGGAAGGAAACATAAGGGTGTGTGTTATCGTAGTACAAGTGCCTACTTTTGGTATGAAAAGACTGGCCACATGGTAAAAGATTGTCCACTCATGTCCCAAAATACTAACCATCATGCGGCAAGTTTAGCTGGATTTGCTTATGTACGAAGAACAAATGTAAGAACCAATGCTGGAAAAGAAACTCTGAGATAGTTTAGAGTTTTTGCACTTGTGCCTGGTGATGTCCAGAGCACCGAATCAGTTGTGTCAGGTGTACTTCCTATCTTTACTGAAAGTGCATATGTACTGATAGATTCTGGATCTAAACACTTGTTTGTGTCACATACTTTTTCTCGAAAATTAACTAGACCTCTAGAAGGAATGAACTACTTGTTATATGTATCTACAGCCTTAGGAGATTCTATGATGTGTGCAAATGTGTATCCTGCATGTGATGTTATGATTGGGGATATGCTCTTATATGTTGATTTGATGCCACTGGGTGTAGATCATTTTGATTACATATTGGGTATGGATTGGTTAACAAAATATCACGCCACTATTGATTGTGTTGCTAAATCAGTTGTACTCCGACCACTTGGTCTGCCTGAGTTTGTGTTTTGTGGAAATGGTGTTGTTCATCCCCTATACTTGATTTCTTCTATAAAATCCAACAAACTGTTGAGAAAGGGTTGTAGGGTTTATTTATGCAGTGTGTTGTCTGTGGCTACAACTACTGCTAATGTGGAAAGTATCCCTATAGTTAATGAATTTCCTGATGTTTTTCCAGATGACTTACTCGGAGACTTGATTGATACGGAAATCGAATTTACCATTGAAGTAATACCTGGAACACAATCAATTTCAAAAACCCCATACAGAATGTCAAGAACTGAATTGAAAGAACTGAAAATTTAACCACAAGAACTGTTAGACAAGAAATTCATTCAATCGAGCACTTTAGCTTGGGGTGCTCCAATGTTGTTTGTTAAGAAGAAAAATGAAACCTTGAGATTGTGTATAGATTACCGGGAGTTAAATAAGGTGACCGTGAAAAACAAATACCCACTATCTCAAATAGATGATTTGTTTGACCAACTTTAGGGGGGCCAACTGTTTTCAAAAATAGATCTTAGATCCGGGTATCATCAATTGTAAGTCAAAGTCGAGGACGTAGAGAAAACTGCATTCCGAACTAGATACGGGCACTATGAGTTTTTGTTAATGCCATTTGAGGTAATTAATGCACCAGCAGCCTTTATGGACATAATGAATAGAGTCTTTAAACCGCTTCTTGATGAGTTTTTTGTTGTGTTGATTGATGATATTTTGATTTACTCCAAAAGCAGGAATGAGCATTAAAATCATTTCATAATTATGCTACAGACTTTGAGCGAAAAGAAGTTATATGCAAAATTGTCCAAATGTGAATTCTGGCTTGACACTGTGACTTTTTTGGGGCATGTGATCAACAAGGATGGCATAACTGTTGACCCATAGAAAATTGAGGCCATTGTGAATTGGCCAAGACCGACTACAGTGACTGAAGTTAGAAGTTTTTTTGGACTTGCCGGTTGTTACAGAAGATTTGTAAAGGATTTCTGCAAACTTGCTCTATCGGTCACTCAGTTGACATAGAAAGGTGTATCTTTTGACTGGAATAATCAGAGAGAGTCATCTTTCTAAGAATTATAGACCAGATTAGTAACTGCACCGATTTTGACTTTGCCCACTGGTACAAATGGATTTCAGATTTATATTGGCGCTTCATACAAAGGCTTGCGGTGTGTTAATGGAAAATGGTAAGGTGATTGTGTATTCCTTTCAACAACTCTGATCTCATGAAAAGAGTTATTCGACCCATGACCTTGAACTTGCAGCTGTAGTGTTTGCTTCGAAAAATATGGCATCACTATTTGTTGTGAGGTGTACACAGATCACAAAAGTTTGAAATATTTCTTCACTTAGAAAAAAGTGAACATGAGACAAAGAAGATGGCTCAAATTGATAAAAGATTATGACTTGCAGATTCTGTACCATCCAAGGAAAGCTAATACGGTTGTGGATGCTTTGAGCATAAAATCCATTGGGAATTTGGCACGTTTGTTCACTGGACAGAAAGTATTGTTGTGAGACTTAGAAAGAAATGAAATTGAGATTGTCTTGTGTGAACAAGGTGGAACTCTAGCTACCATTTCTGTATAGCCAGCAATAATTTAAGAAGTTAAAGAAAAGCAACTAGAAGATGAGTTTCTCAAAAAAGATTGTTGAAGAAATTGATTTAAAACCAAGGCCGAGTTTTGCGTCTGAGAATAATGTGTTAAAATTTCAAGGTAGACTTTGTGTACTAGACTATTCAGAGCTAAGAAAGCGTATTATGAATGAAGTTCACAATTTCAAATTTGCTATACATCCGGGAAATATGAAGATGTACCAAGATCTGAAACAGAATTTCTAGTAGCCTAGAATGAAGAAGTGTATTGCCAATTTTATAGCCAAATGCTTGCATTGACAACAAGTAAAAACCAAACATGAACAACCTGCTGGATTGCTTCAACCACTTCCAATACCATAATGGAAATTAGAGCATATTACAATGGACTTTATTGTTGAATTGTCTCACTCTTCAAGAGGTATGGACTCTATCTAGGTTATTGTTGATCATTTAACTAAGTCTGGTCACTTTTTGCCTGTTAAAACTTTTTATAATGCAGACAAATTGGCTAACATCTATGTGAATAAGATTGTGTGTTAAGTTTATGATTAAGAATGTTCAGCAAGTAATTAAAAGAAAATATGTGTTAAGCCTATGATTTGCATTGATTGTGTATTTATGTGCTATTATATGCCAACAGATATGGTTAGGATATGAATCGAACCTGTATGAATCAGTAATTTATATGCATTAGAATTAAATATCTGGATTGGTAATTAAAGCCTAATCCATATTGGTATACTTAAGTTTGGTTTATTTTAGATTAAATTAGGTTATGATTAAGTGCATTTAATACAATTTAATCAACCTTGTGACTAAACCTTATAATTAATCAAGCTTAGGAAATTAGAGATTAATTTCATGTCTTGAGCCACTCGCCAACTTAATAAAAAGAAAGGAGAGAGAGAGAGAGAGAGAGAGAGAGAGAGAGAGCTTAAGAAGAGAAAGAACTAAGCCAAAAGGTAAGGGTTTCATTCAAATTTCTTGAAATTGAGACTTCTACACTCATAATCTTCTAAGCTATATGTTTGATTAGGATGAATTCATGGTTAAATAGGAGTTTTGTTGTGGCAATTGAAAGTGTAGAACAACTAAGTCTAGCTAAGAGGAGAATCATAAGAATGAGCTCATAATCTTCACATGATTTCATGAGATCTATGTCCAAACCCTTGTTTTCTTGCATGATTTTTTGAGAATTGAGGAGGAAACTCCATGAGTTTTAAAGATTGGAACTCACACTTGCAAGTTTTATGACTTTCTATCTCTATTCTAGATTCTGATCTTTTAAGTGGAACTTGGGTGTTGTTTGTGAAGTTATAATCTTTAATTGAAGTTAGATGTGTTAAATTCAAGATGTTTTTGAAAGTTTTGAGCCTTGAAATGCATAAAATTGAAGTGGAGATTGCAAAGAGAAGGATTTCAATTTGAAGTAGATTTTCGAACTGGAAATTAACCCAGATCCCATGTGCAGCATGAACCCTTGCTCGTACGGCCAGCCTCCCCTGTTCCAATTTATTTTCTACTTTAATTTCATGTACAGGGCGCACATGCGGTGGTGGTTCCGCACATGCGACCAGTGCTCCTGCACCTGTGGTTTTTAGGCTGATCTTTGTTTTTCCGACTTTTGGGCTTCTATTTGCATCATTGTCACATGTATTTCAAATTTATATGCATATCATGAACATGAAAGAAATTAAAGAACAAATAGAGAAGATTTAATGAATAAGTAATGATTAAACCGACTAGGTTTAAAAACCAACTGCATGAATTGAACATGTTTTGAGATGTTGTGCTTGAATGTGTAGTGTAGGTCACGCACCACCATTTATTTGATTTGTCCGATCTGCTTCTAGAGCTATTTGTGTAGTAACAATTTTGTAAAGATATGTTTGATTATATGTATTTTCTGATTATACGTTAAACTCTATTTTTCTGAAATGTTATATTCTAATTAGAATGAATGACTGTCCAATTTCTGAAATGTATTCGTGGCATGCTTAGTATCATGTAAATATGTCATATGTTACTTGTTACCTGGTACCAGGGTTTTACGTTGGTTCCATTTATGGATCTAATTATGCATAATCAATTATCTGATCTACACCTGGGTGTTCATGACCATCTCATGTGAATATGGGTCTTTATGACCACCAACTCTGTACGTGGGTCTTTATGACCAATCTGATCTGTTAGCTAATGAATGTACCACGTATGACCATTCACAAATCTGAATATGTACATGAATCTATTGATAATTTGAATTCTGATTTCCAAATTTGTTATGGACATTATTCATAAAACCTTTACTATATTGTTATTCACTGGGCTCTAGCATATTATATATATATATATATGTAGGTGAGCAGGCGCGTGACCAAGCTTGAGACTTCTAGTCTGGATCTGTTGTGTCAGCTAACTAGTGCACCTTCCGAGGAGGTTCCGAAATAGTGATGTGGACAAGTCTTTTGTGACCAAGTGCTACCTTTTATTTTCTTTTGTTTAGATGACTTTTTGCTTACTCTAGGGCTAAGTCCCTTTTATTTTATCTATACATGTGATGATGTAAGGCTGACGTAGAATATATGTATGTAAAGTTTTAAATCTTCTGTCTCATATAAGTCTGCACAGCTTTATGGATATTGTCTATTTGTTATTTGCTTCTGTTAGCCCCACATTTTGTTAACCTAATTCAAAGGCCTTCGGTAATCTTCGGATTACTGACCGGTTACGATACTAAACTAATAGGGTCGGGTTTGGGTCATGACACCAATACACCAGCTTCGTTTATGGATTTGATGAGTCGAATCTTCCGTGAGTTCTTAGACCATTTTGTAGTTGTCTTTGTTAATAACATTATGATCTATTCACCCTCCAATGAAGAACACTTGTGGGCAGTACTTGAGTTTCTTAGAGCCCGCTATTTGTATGCTAAGTTCGGGAAGTGTGAGTTTTGGTTAAAAGAAGTTAAGTTCTTAGGCCATGTGGTATCCAGGAAAGGAGTGACTGTAGATTCTTCTAAGATAAAGGCAGTGCAAGATTGGGAACAACCTAAGAATGCCTTTGAGATCCAAAGTTTCTAGGGCTTAGTAGGGTATTACCGATGTTTTGTGAAGGATTTTTCTAGATTGGCCTCATCGTTGACTAGATTGACGAGGAAGGGGTTTAAGTTTGTGTGGAGTGAGACTTGTGAAAAGTCATTCCAAGAGCTTAAGGGTAGACTCACCACTACTCTAGTATTGATTATTCCGGAGAGGAGTTTGGGTTATTTAATCTATTGTGATGTGTCAGGGGAAGGTTTGGGTTGTGTGCTGATGCAAGAGGGGAAGGTAGTAGCATAAAGTTTCTATCAGTTGAAAACTCATGAGAGAAACTATCCTACTCACGACTTACAGCTAGCGGCAGTGATTTTTGCTTTGAAGATTTGGAGTCATTATTTGTATGGTAAGAAATTTGAAGTGTTTTCCAATCACAAGAGTTTGAAGTATCTGTTTTCACATAAAGATTTGAATTTGAGATAGAAGAGGTGAATGGAGTTTATGGAGGATTATGATTTCAAGTTGCACTACCATCTAGGAAAGGCCAATGTAGTGGCTGATGCTTTGATTAGGAAATCAATAAGTAATGTGGCTAGTATTGTTATCTGGGAATGGGAGATGTTCGGTACTATAGGTGAGTTTGACTTACATCTTGGCGAGTCTATCGAGTCGACCGTCTCATACACCGTGGTTGCACAACCTACATTAGTGAGCTGAGTTATAGAAGTACAGCATGAGGATCATGAGGTAAAGATTATTCGAGGAAAGATAGCTAATAGAAAGGTGGAGAAGGGCTTGAATGTATATTCTGACTCTAGCGTGAGGTATTTGGATCGTCTTTTCGTGCCAGAATCTTGTAAGGAGGAGGCACTCTGAGAATTCCACATTTACGCCTTACGGTACACCCAAAAGGCATAAAGATGTACTTTGACCTTAGCCGCCAGTTTTGGTGGAAGGGGATGAAGAGAGATGTAGCCTTGTTTGTTTCAAGGTGCCTTATTTGTCAACAAGTGAAGGTCTAACATCAACGACTAGCGGGTTTGTTGCAACCCTTACCTATAGCCGAGTGAAAATGAGAGCATATCATAATGGATTTTGTTGTGGGTCTTCCGAGGACTCAACGAGGTAATGATGCCATGTGGGTGATAGTCGTCTAGTTAACTAAGTCTGCACACTTTGTACCTATGCGCATGAGCGACTCGATAGATTATCTTGCCAACCTTTATGTTAGGGACATAGTTCAATTTCATAGGGTCCCTATGACTATTGTATCGGATAGAGATCCTCGTTTTACAGCTCGAATATGGCAGAGCCCACAGAGTGCCTTGGTCACTAGATTGACATTTAGCACCGTCTATCATCCTTAGACTGATGGGCCGTCTTAACGAACCATTCAAATCTTAAAGGACATGCTTTGGGGTTGTGTTCTTGATTTTAAGGAGTCATGGGGGAGGCATTTACCTTTAGTGGAGTTTGCCTACAATAACAGCTTTCAAGTGAACATTGTATGACACTATTTCAGGTCTTGTATGGCCAATCGTATAGATCTCCTGTGTATTGAGCTGAGGTGGATGGCACACCTATGCTAGGCCCTGATCTAGTCTAGGAAACTACTGAGAAGGTTGCACTAATCTGTATGAGGTTGGCTTAGGCTCAAAGTCGACAGAAGAGCTATGCCGACCGTAGGAAAAGACCCTTGTCTTTTGAGATAGGACATCATGTGTTCTTGAAGATATCATCGAGACGGGGTTTGATGAGATTTGGGAAGAGCGGGAAGTTGTCCCCTAGATTTATTGGGCCCTTTGAGATTTTAGAACGGATTGGGGATGTAGCTTATCATTTGGCATTGTCGCCCCAACTGTCTAAGGTTCATAACATATTCTATATCTGTATACTCCGAAAGTATGAGCCTGATCCTTCACACATGTTGGATTGGACCTAATTAGAGGTAGATGAGGATGCCTCCTATAAGGAGAGGCCAGTGTAGGTTTTAAACTCTCGAGGTCTTGTGAGGCAAGACTATTCCATTGGTTAAGGTGTTCTGGCGACACCACAGGGTTGAAGAGGAACTTGGGAACGTGAGGCAGAAGTCTGTGAGAAGTATCCAAACATATTTTTTGATTTTTGAAATTTATGATGAAAATTTTGTAAATGTTGTAATATACGAACATTGTATATGTTTTGGGAAAATGGAATAGTGCTAGTTGGTGTTGAGAAATTTGGTGTATCCTTGTTACAATCTGAATCATATGGAAATGTTTTCAATTTCTTTTAATGTAAGTTGATTTTAATTTCGGAGACAAAATTCCTTAAGGGAGGAGATTATAATGATTTTGATTTAGACTTGACCCATTTATTGCTTTTGGATCTGAGAACTCGTGTATTTAACTGATGTTCAACTCATTTCTATCTTGTTGTTTATTAGGTTTGGCTTTTGGGAGTTTTGGTTGTATTTGAAATAGGTTGGGAAGTTAGTATTTTTTTTTTCAAAGTCTTGATGCCCAAAATTTTCCTTGTTCACTCGAGCGACCACTCTTACGCTTTAACGGTTTCTTACAGTCTGTAAAACTACTGAGAGTTTGATATCTACCCTCGAGCGACGTTTCTTGCACTCTAGCAAACTTTTACAGGTATGAACTACTGAAGGGGGTCATTGTGAGCTCGAGTGGTGGTTTTGGTCGCTCGAGCGGTGTCACTTATTGTGTTTGTCGCTCAAGTGACCATTTGTTCGCTCGAGCGATCTATACGTATATCAGTTCGATAAGAAGACCTTTTTTTTTTCTTTTATCACTTTTTCATCTTTTTCTCTCTCTAAACATTCCAAAACCCTAGATCTACTCCCTCTCTCTCTAGTTCTTGAGCTTTCGCACCAAATACTCTCAATTCGTGAGTTTCTTCGCTCTAGTCCTTTGGAGAAAAACGTTGAGGACGTTGAGAGCTTCATTTTAATCGGAGCATCTAGTATTTTTTGCACTGCCAAATTCTACCCATCTTTTTTTCGTGTCTTCTACTTTGAGTTAGGGATTTGTTTGACTTTTTTTATGATTTTTAGCTTAGTTATTTGTCTTTTTAAAAGTGTTTTGTGTTTGAAAAATTTTGGTAAAACCTAGGGTTTGGTTTGAAGTCAAAAAAGGGGTTTTCCAAATTGATTCTTGAAAATGGTTATAGGATATGGTTGTGGATGAGCTGTGTTGAAATGGTGGAAAGCTTTTCTCAAAATTGATTTTGAAAAGAAAATGGGTTTTTGCCCTAATTTTGAATATTTGGAATTTTGAAAAGGGAAATAGAAAATGATTTGGGATATTGTGAAATTGGAATAATGATTATGCTAATGATGATGGTGGAGTTGGAGTTGGATATATATTATTACTCCCATTGGAATTAATGAAAATGTATCTTTTGATTGGAATGAATAGAAATGTCTATTTTGGGCTATCGATGAAGGACAATCTTGATTGTTGTAGACATTGCGCGAGGATTAGGTTGAATTAAAACAAATTTATCATCCATTGTGCATTGTGCATCATTTTACATTGAACATTGTAAATGTATTGTTTTTGAGAAAAAAAGAGTGAACACCATGGTGAATCTGGTTAAGGGGTGTGGTTGTGGTTTTATTATATTAGCTTGTGTGTCCTTGGTGAAAGTCCAGAAACCCATATAGTTAGGTGCCGATCCTTTCAGTTAGTACTGGTAAAATGGCTTTGGTAGTGTTTATATAGCCTATGGGCAGACACGTGTCTAGCGTTTCCCAGTGTGTTGTATCCATTATCCTATTTTCTGTGTAAAAGTATTTTTTTTCATGAATTGATTTATAATCTGGCATTGCATTGTTTTGAGATGGAAAACAAGAAATGTTTGGAAAATGGCATGCTCTGTGCATTCACCTTATGATTTTTCTAAGACTCATATACTGTGTTAGAGTGTTCTTACTAGGCTTTGGCTCACCCTATGTGGAAAACAACTTTTAGGTGTTGATGATATGCCTCTGCCAAGGACATATCTTGGGAGGACTCAGAGCTTAAGACTTCTTTTTGGTTTTGTTTTGATGTAATTATTTGTTTAAGCCTCGGGCTTTATTTGTATTGTGTTTAAACTCATTTTGTTGTAACCAAGTTTCGTCTTGGAAAGTTGTAAGCAATTAGGGCATTTCTTTATGTGATTTTAATTTCCTTTCTACTCCTGCATCGATGTCATATGCTATATGTGGTAAAGCGGTTTGAAAATACTCTTGGATCCAGTTAGACGCTCTTGATCCTCTGATTGCTACCCGGAAAAGTGATGAACACTCTGGTCGAGGGTGCTAGAATTAGCACTTCGATGGACAAGTCAATATCTCCTCCAATTTACTTCTATCTCAAGTTATCTTCTTTAATTTCACATACCTCCCTTTGGCTGACGCTCCAACTATTTATATTGTTTCTCAGGGGCCCACCTTCCCATCATCACCTTTCATCATTACACTTGGGACCCTCAGGTACGTGAGAAGCTTTTCGGTATACTCGGCCTTGTTCTTGTTCAGATGGGTTTGTTCACACCGAGTTAGCCTCACCAGTAGTCTCGACGTCCTGGTTAAACCTCTTTTGAGTGCACATGTATTCGGCTACCACAATTGCCCCCCACACATCCAACTAAAATATTTATTCGGCGTGTTTGGTTTCTCAGCCAGTCAACATAAACCCTTGAAAGACAGATACGGTGATTGCACTCCTTTTCGTATTGATTCGTCAGAGCAGACGCGTTATTTGAATCAGTACAGCTTCCCCTCTTCGTATTTGACATTCATTTAATGCGTTTTGAAATATGTACCTCCGTATACTTTTGAATCGAAAGGCTATTGACATCCTTTGAGCGTCATTCATATCAACTTCCTTCCAGACCTCTACAACCCCGCTTCTGACTGTTCGTCTCCTTCCTCATCTTGTAAGTCCCCTCTCTCTTCTCATTATATTCTTCATTCCAGTTTCTTGCATGTTTTGCTTTTGTCTTTTGTACACGTTGTTTTCATTTCAACTCGAATGGTGAGGCATTTGAAAGCTCTCCTTTCTGAGGATTGAGTTGCAGCCTTTCATCGTCACTTTTCAATTCCAGACGATGTTCACCTATCCCTCGTTTCAAACAACATAGTGGACATGGTGAGGGCTGACACGAGCACCATTAACTTTCCTCTTTTGGCAATTACAGAGGGTGGAGTTTGATTCGCCCTCCATCCTCTTCTTTAGACAGTCCTGTGTTACTGGGGATTGATTCCCTCCCAGCCAAATGTGAACTTTTACCATATTATCATGGGTATAGTGGAATTGAATTGCTGACTGGGTCTTAACCTAGGAATCCCAGCTATTCGGCACTGCTACGTCATGGAGAAATCAACCGGTTGGCAAGGCCGTTACTTTTTAAGAGCGAGGGACGTTGACCATCATTTGGTAACCATGTTCACCAGCTCTAGCAAAAGGGTTGATGATATCATGGTCACCGTCCGAGGTAATTGGGAATTCGGCGAAGGAGAAGATCGCCAAGACCTAATACTAAGGCAAAAGGGCAAACCAGGTGGCCGGCTAGAATTGATAACATGTCTAAAATAAACGTTTATTCGGCTTACATACTTTGCTGATCATTTGTGTTTCTTGCAGGCAATGATTTGAAAAGGGCATTGCCATCCGTGGACGAAGCCGTTTTAGAGCAGGTTAAGACGGTCCTCAATTACAAGGGCTGTGCGAACCTCCAAGGACTGGGGTGTGCAGCCCATGTTTTGCTAGGATACGACCTAACTTACTCCACTTTTTCACCGCAGATAATATCCCTATGCTAACAAACGAACGGCAGCTTACTGCGCTCATCTTCCCTAGCTAGAAAAGTTTAAGGGACATTGGCATTGAAAGTTCAGACACCATTGAGGAGATTGGTGAAGATGCACAATCGGAGGGCCGTACAGGGGATCAAGAGTTGAATAAAGAAATAAATTCGGCGTTTGAGCATATCGACCCAAACCATTACGCCGATCTCCCTTCTACTTCTGCTCTAGAGGATGATATCTTTACCGATTTAGAAAATCTGCTAGGGACCGAATCAGAAGCTGAAGAGATGAGAGAGGAATCACTTGCCCAGTTTTCCATGCGACAAAATATAGAGAAAATGGCGGCCCGGAGGTAATCCGACAGATCTGGGGAGAGCCAAATAACGCCAAGTCGTGAGGTGCATCAAGAAGAAATGGCCCGTGAAGCAACTTTGGCTGAGTTGGTTCCTGAACAAAATCAGACTGAAGTCTAGGGAGCCGACCTCGCAGGGCAGAAGCAACCTGCTGAGACTGTGGTCGATTTACTGGAGGGGCCGATTGATAAACGGCCGTCGAAGATGATTTGGCTAAGGTATTCATCACCCAACCAAGGATGAGGAATGCGCCAGTGCTCACTAGTGGGTCGGCAATCAAAGATCCCGCCGTGGCCTTGATTGTAGCTTCGGCCCTCTTTTTGCCTTCAAACCGAATGACTTTCTAGGGCTGAATCGGATGTCATCTCAATTACCTTGGCGGCACAGTTGGCCATTTTGGTAAGTTAAAATACCTCAAATTTCCAAATAGCTTAAATACTTGTTCCTATTCGAACTAATTTTGCTGTTTTTCCAAGCAGCGGGACGGATCACAAAGATCGGCCGTCGTCACTATGACGTCGTAAAGTGATTCGGTATGCTTGAGCGTTAGTTGGAGGAAGAGAAGGGCAAGGCTACTATGGCAATCGCCGATCTGTCTGCAGCGACTACAAAAGTCAAAGAAAAGCAGACGAGGGCAGTTGCTGCTCAAGAGAAAGTTGAGCACGTCGATTTGCTTCGCAGGGTAGTTGAAAAGAGAGCTATCTTGATAGACGACTCTCTAAAGTCGGCTCAAGAAGAAGTCTCCCAGCTAAAGGCCGCTCTTGAAGCTGAGAAGAAGATGAGGGAGCTCGCTGAGGCGAACGTATCCAAAGTCTTTGATGCCGGCTAGCTGAAAGGCATGGAGTTATATGCTGATGAAGCCTTGAAGTTTGAGGATTGAGGCTTTAAGCACGGATGGCTGAAAGTTTGGCAGCTGTTAAGGTTACTTTTGATCAGCCAATTCCTTACGAACAATTAGAAGTCTAACCGATGGAATCGGATCTAGAGGATTTGGACTTTTGATCGGAGATTTTGTAGCTTTTATTAGTTTTTGTTAGCACTTTATTTTAGATGTAGGCCATTTTCATATATAAAGTGGATGTACTAGTACAGTTTATTAATGAAAATGTCCGTTTTGTTAATGAATGTTAATCATTAAGTATTGAAAAACAAAAATATGCCATATCAATTGAGATCATGAACTTTACATCTTGATAAGCCAAATACATTAATGATAACGTTCATGGGATCAAGTGAGGCATTGTGATTATTCGGCAAAATGCTTGAAGGTAAGCCGAATAAAGTAATAAATCTGCCCTTGCCCCAACTGATCACTGAGCATAACCGCCGAATGGATGGATGAAACGTTCATGGGATTAGATGGGGTGTTGTATTTATTCGGTAAAATGCTTGAAAATAAGCTGAATAGATTGATAAATCTGCCCTTGCCCTAGCTGATCACTGAGCATAACCACCGAATGGATGGACGAAACGTTCATGGGATCAGGTGGGGCATTGTATTTATTCGATAAAATGCTTGAAGATAAGCCAAATAGATTAATAAATATGCCCTTACCCCAGGTGGTCACTGAGCATAACTGCCGAATGAATGGACGAAACGTTCATGGGATCAGGTGGGGCATTGTATTTATTCAGAAAATGATTGAAGATAACCCAAATATATTAATAAATCTGCCCTTGCCCCAGTTGATCAGTGAGCATAACTGCAAAATGGATGAATGAAACGTTCATGGGATCAGGTGGGGCATTGTGTTTATTCGGCAAAGTGCGTGAAATGGTCGTTGTGTAACGCTACATCTGTAATTAATAAGTAGGGGGCCAGGCGCGCGTGGGGCTTGTACTGTTGTTAAATATATTTTGTTCAAAGTCAGCAGAGTGCGAGAGGGAAAGAAGTGTTGCGTCGACCTAATGAGATTTGTATGCCCAGAAAAGTATTCTTTAACAGTAGAGAGAAGGGCATGATGCTAGCTGAACTGGATTTAGAAATGAACTGAGGAGCTGGTGGCGAACCCGCACGAACGGATAATAGGACGTCAGAGGGGCGTGAGAGGCATTGATCCTCCCGTCGTCGGAGTAGATCTCCAAGAGGGGGCGATGTAGAAGAGTCGTCAAGAAGGGAGAGGCAACAACGAGGGAGCTCTAGGACTGGGAATGCACATGTCTCACCACGAAACGAAACCAGTAGGACACCACGCCCATTAAGTTTTTCAGGTTTCGTTGGAAATAAACCGATGACCGAAGTGGACTCAATTATCCGCGATCCGAATGTGGCAGTAGAGTTCACTCGACAAATTTTTCTGCCCTGAAGTCCAACAATCAATGGTCGGTCGTCCTAATTACGAAATTTTTCGAGAGGGCGTCCATGGGGCGGTTAAAGGATTATACACTTCTTATGAGATCGGCATGCGCCTTCGTGCCGCTCGTAAAGAGATTGAACAGAAAGACGGCCGCATTCGAAGTTTGGAACAACACGCAAAGAAGGCCGAGAATGAGCTGAGAAAGGCCAAGGCTTTCGAGACTCAATTGACGGGTCAAACGAACCCGATCATCACGGACAGAGTAAACCAGTGCCTGCTTGATCATGTCATAGCCAATCAAGATACAGCAAGCATGTTTGCAAGAGAGGTGATAAGGAAGAGGGCCTACGAACAAGGCTTTTTTGACGGCCGAAAGATCGGCATTGAGAAGACCAGGGAGAAGTTAGTTGATGATGTTTGCCGATGCAAAAATCATGGATTTAAGCACGGATGGATTAAGGCTCTGCAAGCTGCAAATGTCGATTCAGCGTCATCATTATACCAAAATTACAAGGTCCCCTTTGAGGCTTATGAAGCCGAGAAGACTCACAACGAAGAAGAAGGTACCAAACAAGAAGAGGTCTAGATAATCAGACATTGTATTTCTTAGTCGTTAAAAGCCTATGTATTTGCATAAATTGTAACCAATAAACATCATACACTTTTTGTTCGATATTTTAGTTGTCCCCATTAGAAACATGTATTGTGGTTCCATTAACTTTATTGTTTTTCTACTAGCCGTCGTAGTTTAATTACTAGTATTCACCAACCCAGGCAACGATGATTTAATAACCCTTAGTTAGGCGTCCCGAATTTGGTGTCAATTGTGAGCATGCACGAAGAGTGCTCCGAATCTGAAGGCTTATTCGGCCCAATCGTAAACATGAAGGGCACTACGAATTCAGAGTCTTTGTATGGGCCATTCGTGATATCCAGGAAAAGCGCTTCGGATTCGAAAGCTTATTCAGCCTAAACGTGAATAGACACAAAAGGCACTCCAAATTCAGAGTCTTTGTATTGGCTAATCGTGACATCTATGAAGGGCACTTCGAATTCGTAGTCTTATTCGGCCCAAATGTGAATACGCACGAAGGGCGCTCTGAATTCGGAGTCTTTGTATTGGCCAATCATGACATCCACGAAGGGCACTCCGAATTCGGAGGCTTATTCGGCCCAAATGTGAACACCCACCAAGGGCGCTTTGAATTCGGAGGCTTTGCATTGGCCAATCGTGACATCCACGAAGGGAGCTCCAAATTCGGAGGCTTATTCGGCCCAAATGTGAACACACGCGAAGGGCGCTCTGAATTCGAAGGCTTTGTAGTGGCCAGTCGTGACATCCATAACGGGCACTCTGAATTCAGAGACTTATTCGGCCCAAACATGAACACGTACGAAGGGCGCTCCGAATTCGGAGTCTTTGTATTGGCCAATCGTGACATCCACGAAGGGCGCTCCGAATTTGGAAGCTTATTTATTATTCAACCATTTTTAATGAGACAGCGATAACAAAGGCATATTGCATTGCGGAATACGTAGATGTGTACAAGTTAGCATAACAGCAAAAATAAAAAATGAACTAGTATGCCGTACAAGTTGGCTTAATGATAAAATTTACGCAAATGTGTCGAATTCCAGGGGCGTGGCAAACTTTTTCTAGCCATGTCTGAAAGCTGATACGCCCCCATTCCGGCAATCGAATCAATCTGATAAGGACCATCCCAGTTGGGGCCTAATTTACCGTCTGTTGGATTCTTAGCAGAAGGAAGCACTTTCTTGAGGACCAGCTCTCTAAGTGTATAACGACGCAACTGCATGCGTTGGTTATATAACTTGGCGAGTTGCTGCTGATACCGTGCCATGCATGCGAGAGCACGATCTCGGCGTTCTTCAATCAAAGTCAAATCTAACGCCAACATCATGTCATTATGCCCCATGTCAAAAACTTTGGATTTCAGTGTGGGAAGGCCGATTTCAAGAGGGATAATAGCCTGTGTCCCAAAGCACAAAGCGAACTTCGTTTCTCCAGTAGACCGCCTCGGAGTGGTGCGATGTGCCCACAACACATTGGGCAACTATTCAACCCACCTGCCCTTGGCCTTTTCCAATCGTTTCTTAATGTTGTCGAGGATCACTTTATTGGAGGCCTCAACCTGACCGTTGCTTTGTGGGTATGTCGGCGAGGAAAAGTAGGGCCGAATTCCATATGTATTACATAACTCCCGATAGATGCCACAATCGAATTGGGTGCCATGGTTGGATACAAGTGCTCTAGGTATGCCGAATCGAGTTATAATGTTTTTCCATACAAAGTGTTTAGCATCAACATCTCGAATATGTGTTAATGCCTCTACTTCGACCCACTTTGTAACATAATCTGTTGCGACGATTAGAAATCGCTTGTTTTCCATAGCCCGCGGTAATGGTCCAACGATATCAAGTCCCCATTGAGCAAACAACCAAGGACTAGTAATAAAATTTAATTTTTCAGTAGGCAGAAGAGTTAATGGGAAAAACTTCTGGCATTGTTCACACTTCTTTACGTAATTCTCGGTATCTGTTCGCATGGTCGGCTAATATAACCCTACGTTACGGCTCGATGGGCCAATGAGCGTCCTCCAAAGTGGGCACTACAACTACCTTCATGTATTTCGGCCAAGAATTCCTCAACTTTATCCGGGTGAACACATTCCAGATACGGGCCAGAAAGAGATTTTTTGTAAAGCTTTCCTTGCGGATCGAAATAGTATCGCAGGGCTTTATTTCGCAGCTTGTGCGCTTGTTTCTTATCTGTTGGGAGCTGTTCTAAGGAAAAAAAATACAGTGATAGGGTCCATCCAACTAAGCCCTGGTTCAATGATGTTAATCCGAACTGGTTCGGAAGAGGTAATGCTCAGCTCTGGTATGAACCCTACTTCAATTGTTCGTTTGACTTTTGAATTAATGGCGAAGGCTAGGCAAGCAAGCACATCTGCATGTGTGTTCTGATCCCGGGTTATTTGATTCAACTCGTGGTGGTCGAATTTTGTGAGTAAGGAATTTTCCGTTTTCATGTAGGTTGCCATGCGGTCATTTTTAGTTGCATATTCCCCTTTCAATTGGTTGATGACTAATTTTCACAAAAAACATGTAACTGTTGTGCACCAAAATGAAGTGTGTTAAGAAGGCCGGTTAGCAATGCTTCATATTCGGCCTCGTTATTTGATGCATCAAAGCCCAATTTGACTGCCTACTCAATTATTGCCCCTCCGGGGGTCATGATTATTACGCCTGCCCCGCTGGCACGTTGGTTGGATGATCCGTCATAGTACATTTGCCAAATGTCTCCAACACATATTCGCCAGTCAGGTTTAGGTTGGAGGACTCGATCGGACTTGAAGTCAGCATGGCATCCCATGAACTTGGCTACAAAGTCGGCGAGCACCTGCCCCTTGATGGCCGTTCTGGGCAAAAAGTGGATATCATATTGGCTGAGTTCCAAAGCCTATTTAGAGACTCACCCCGATGCCTCCACGCTACGGAGCACTGACCGAAGAGCATAGTCCGTTAATACCCCTATGGTATGAGCTTGAAAATAGTGCATCAACTTTCTTGTAGCCACCACGAGAGCCAAGATGAGCTTTTCTAGTGGTAGATATTGTGTTTCGGCGTCGACCATTGCCTTGCTTATGTACCCGAGTTCTTCCTTTAGTAATACGGCGCTGACTGCCCGGTCGGATATCGCCAGATACAAGATGAGCAGATCACCCGGCAATGTGGTTGCTAAGAGTGGTACTGAATGGAGATAAGTTTTCAAGCCGTCCAGCACGGCTTGGCACTCCAGGGTCCATTCAAATGCTTTGCCTTGCTGAAGTGTGTGAAAAAATTGTTGGCAGCGATCTGAGGAATGACTGATAAACCTATTGAGGACAGCGACCATTCTCATCAACTTTTGAACTTCTTTGACCAACCAAGGGGAGCCGAGTTCTAGAATTGCTATGATCTACCTCAGTTTGGCCTCTATTCCATGACGGTTGACAATATAGCTGAGAAACTTGCCGGATCCGATGCCGAATGCACATTTCAAGGCACTCAGTTTCATCTTGTACTTTCGGAGAATGCTGAAGGTCTCTGCTAAATCAGTTAGATGGGCATGTTTTTCCTTGGATTTCACCACTATGTCATCGATGTATACTTCCATGGTGCGGCCGAGTTGTTCCTTAAACATAGTGGTAACCAGCCTCTGGTAAGTTTCCCCCACATTTTTCAGTCAAAAAGGCATGACCTTGTAGCAATAGGTTCCCCTTGGAGTGAGGAATGCGGTCTTTTCTTGATCCTCCAGATACATGGCAATTTGGTGATAACCTCTGTAGGCATCCAAGAAGTTCGTGTGCTGATGATGTGCCGTTGCGTCCATAAGTTGGTCGATTCTGGGAAGAAGAAAACAATCTTTTGGACAGGCCTTGTTCAAATTCGTGAAATCGACACAAACGCGCCAAGATCCATTTTTCTTCTTTACAACCATGGTATTGGACAGCTATGTGGGGTAAGTTACTTCACGAATTATCCCGGCATCAAGCAACCTGTCAACTTCTTCAACAATGGCTGATGCATGCTCCACGACTGACCACCGACTTTTTTGAATGATTGGTTTGACTTTTGGATCGACGTTTAAATAGTGCTGGGCCACGACTGGATCCACCCCTGGCATCTCATATGGTATCCATACAAATACGTCGAGGTTGCCGAGTAAGAATGAGACCAGCTCGTGTCTATCAACTTCGTTCAAGGAAGTGCCGATCATGAAGAATTTGTCAGGGTTCCCATTGATTTAGATCCAATCAAGGTCTTCAGTTGCCTTTTCACGAGGAATTTTCCCAATGTCCTTGAGGCTCTCTCGATCCGGTACTTCAATCGAGTGCACTTCCAGTTCCTTTGGCCTCTTTGCAACAACAATACGATAGCATGCCTATGCCGATTTCTAAGAGCCTCGAATTTGCTCAATGCCATATTCAGTTGGAAAGCGGAGTAGTTGATGGTAGATGCTTGGCACAGCTTGCATAGTGTGTAACCAAGTCCTCTCCATGATAATATTGTACGGTGACGGGAGTTTGACTTCTAGAAATTCCACATCTACTGATCTGGTTCCCGCCCGTACTGGTAGTGTGATCTTGCCTAAGGGATACTCGGGGTTGGCGTTGAAGCCGAACAATGGGTACTCGGCCAGTACCAAATCAAAATTAGTGAAGCCGAGTTTAACAAACGTCTTGTAATACATTATTTCTGAGGTGCTTCCCTAATCGATGAGAACACGCTCGACTATGAATCCGTTCACGCACAGCTCGACGACGAGGAGATCGGCATAGGGGAGAGTTACGTCATCTAGGTCGGTGTCATTGAAGCTAATCTTGCCAGTTTCATGGGGCCGTTTGGATGGTGTGATTGGCTTGGACAGGCTAGGTTGCAATTGAATTGTATGTACCTCGACTGATGACGGTAGGCTATATATCATGTGAATTACACCAAGTAGAGGTGAATCTGACCGTAAAGCTACTGTGTTCAATGGATTGTTCTTTCGGATATGTGGCGCCAACCGGCCGTCTTGCACTAACTCCTCCAGGTGGTCTTTCAGTGCATAACAGTTGTCTATGCCGTGGCCATGGTCCTTGTGATATTCACACCGCTTATCCATTCTTCTTGTATCAGGGGGTTCCATCATCTTAGACGACCACTTAAAGAATGGAAGATGCTTGACTTTGATTAGGATCTTACTGATCAGCTCAGCCAATTCCGTACACTTCTTGTCTGAACGTCTTGTACGCCTGCTATACACTTGATATTGTTCATTTGAACGGTGTGAACACAGCCTACTTGAACGGCGCGAGTCATGCTAGTTGTCTCGTTTGGCCCGAGTCCGAGGTTCGGGGATCCTTGATGGCACGATGCTTATCGGCTAAACCAGACCGAATGGAGCCGATTTAGCTACTTTCTGTCTGGCCTTGACGCGCAGGGCATTGTCTTCCACCTTGCAGTACTCCTCAACTTTCTTGATTAGTGCCCAGACTATATTGGGAGGTCGTCTAGTCAACGAATTGCGGAGAAAACTATCAGGGTGCAAACCTATCTTAAAGGCGGTAAAGGCCATGGAATCGTTACAGGCATCATCCACCAAACACTCCCAATAGCATGCCGAATACTTACGGAGGGTCTCTTTTGGTTTAATTTGCACTGCCCAAAGAGAGTCGGCATGCTTTGGCTGAACTTCATTGGTGATGAATCTTGCCTCGAAGGATTTTTGATGCTGATGAAAGCTTTCTATTGACGTCGCCTCCAGTTTATAGTACCATCTGACAACCAATGACCCTAGGCTACTCGAAAACATTCGACACATGAGGGCTTCATCATCAGCATGCAATGTTATCGCTTGTTTGTAATGACGAATGTGGTCTGTGAGATCTGATTTACCGTCATACAGGGTGATTTAAACTTTTTAGGTAGCACGGCCCTTGCAATACGTCGTACGAAAGGGTCATGCCTATCCTCTTCGTCCGAACCATCACTTCCTTTCCCTCGCCTATGCCGTACATACGGACTTCCTTTGGATGAGCTAGATACATCGACTCGCCCCTTCTTTCTAGGTTCCTGAGATGGTGATTCGGAATCACTGCCACTATTATTTTTCCGAAGTCGACGTCACCAATCATCCTTCTTCTTTTCTGGGGATCGACCCTGGTCATGACGTGCGGCCTGTTGGGATTTGGCTAACTCCAGGGCCAAGTCCTTACGTAAGCGCTCATTCTCAGCCATCATATCTTCCAGACACTGTTCGTTTCATTTTTCTTAATCCATGATCGTTTGTCCAGTCTCCTACACAGAAGTTGAGGGTGAGGTTTGAGTTACTGGGTCGAAATTCAAGGCCCGTCGCGCGGTAATATTCTCCGATCCAAGCATGTTTCTTGGAGTAATGTCATCTCTTGGTGTAACATCGTCAGCAACTATCGAAGGATCATCTGTCACACCTGCCAGAGACGCACTTGAGTATTCCCATAGACGGTGCCAATTGTGGTAAAGTGGTTTGGAAATACTCTTGGATCTAGTTAGACCTTTGATTGCTACCAGAAAAATGGATGAACACTCCGATCTGGGGTGCCGAAATTAGCACTTCGACGGATAAGTCAGTATCTCCTCCAATTTACTTCTATCTGAAGTTATATTCTTTAATTTCACATACCTCCCTTTGGCTGACGCTCCTACTATTTATATTGTTCCCCATGGGCCAACATTCTCATCATCACCTTTCACCATCATATCTGGCACCCTCAGGTACGTAAGAAGCTTTTCAGCATACTTGGCCTTGTTCTTGTACAGATGGGTTTGTTCACGCTAAGTTAGCCTTACCAACAGTCTCGATGTACTAGTTGAACCTCTTCTGAGCGCACATGTATTCGGCTCCCACACTATAGATTCAAAATCTAGGATTTATGAATATATATTGCATGTGTCACCTTTTGTAATGATCAAAGATAAAATAAATGGAAGATATCAGATTATTGATCAATTGACTTATTGTTATGAGTTGGGTTAACGTTAATTATTTTGGGGTGCTACACTGAACATTATAAAACATAAAGTCTTGTGTCTGTGAATAAGTTTGACCCATCAAACAAACAAAGATAAGTATGCATCAACCAATTTGATTAACAAATAAAAATAAAGTTCATCGCATAACCAAAACATAAATATGTATTAAGATTATATTCAAAGTGCCAAACATATAAATAAAAAAGTTCAAATATAAAATGCCGAACAAATGAATATAATGTTCGGCTAGATGTTGTCAAACTAATGCCTTTAAGTTGACCCTATTACCATTTTTTTGGCATATGTTTGGAAGTTCAGTACCCAAAATAATTTGAAACCGTTTTCTCTATTTTTTTATGTTTTTGAAACAATTTATTATTATAAAGTCAACCTCCTTCGTGTTGCAAATATGATCCAAGTTGTGAACCTCATCTAAGCTAACATTGTGATACTCCATTTGTCTCACGGTATTGGGTTGTCCAAAAAACTTTCATTCATTACCATTGTCAGATAAGTGTATACTGTTAAATACTTGCCTCTGAAAGCTATTGAAAAACTTGCTGCTAGAGGGTTTTGATAGTTTTGAATAGGGGCAGAACTATTATGCTGTGTTTGGTTGGGAGATTTGAAGAGGGATTTGGAAAGGGAAAGGGAAAAGGTGTGTGAAACTAGGTGAAATGTAAGCATATTTTATTCACATTTCACCTAACTTTTTCTTTTCCCTTTCCCAATCCCTGATCAAATTCCCCAACCAAACACAACATTAAGGAACCAGGAATGGCCCCGTCCCTCTTGAAAATATATATCTATATATATTACTTATATCCCTATATAATCGTGAGTATTTATAATATAATTAGAATATTATTTCTAAATTCTATATAAATTTGGTTTGATCGCCACATAATCTGAATAGCTTTTTTGTGTTTCTTGAAATCTTCTCTTGATTTTTTACTTATTCAAATATTTCCCAATTGCCCTTATAATTGGATATAACTAAATAGTAATATTAGAGATCAAAATTTTATACCCAGAAAAGTATCAAGAAAAAATAAGATGTGGTCATTTAATTATTGTATGGTAGAAATTCACACAAAATGAATTTGAACCGCACAATATTTTTCTCTGCACATGTTTCTATATCTAAGTTATTCATGTTTAACATTATTGCACCTCATATATCATCATTTTCATTCACCTCCTACATGTTTTTGTACTTTTTGTTAGATAATCATTTTCATCCACCTCTCAGCTCTTAAGTGAAAATGATGATACTGACTTTATAATAAACATTCATTTTATATTATTGTAGTAACATATTTCATTAATATTAATCATAATTTTCACTTTATGAAAAAATCAATAAAATTACGGTATTTTGTAAGAGCGCATGAATACCATAATTGAACACCATTATATAATTATCACCATGGATATTGTCAGTTTTAAATCCAAGAAAAAATAATCAAAACAAAAGGTATTAAATAATAATAGGCAAACGTTATAAAATCTATACGTCAATTATTCTTTTAAAATTGTACTTTTGTGAAAAATATATATAAAAAGATTATGAAAGAGAAGACATATTTTGCGCCCCCCATTTTCAATTGAAAATCCTAGTTCCATCCCTGGTTTTGAAGTGTGTGGGTAGTGATAGAAATGGGTCCTCTCATAAATCTTATGTCATGATTAGTGGGTGAATGAATTTAATTATAAGATCGGGTGTTTCAAAATAATTCATGTCCTCTTTAGTAATTTCATTTGAGGTTATTATTGTGATAAAAAATATGAAAGAAATGAGAGGTTCAAAATATAATAATTAGGGTGCTAATAGCAGAACTCTATCCTTCAATGTGTCAAATGAACTATAAAACTTGTAATGTGCAACAAAAGTTACATGTGACCTTTTTTGTCAAAATTGAAATAAATTAGTGGGTGAATGAATTTAATTATAAGATCGGGTGTTTCAAAATAATTCATGTCCTCTTTAGTAATTTCATTTAAAGTTACTATTGTGATAAGAAATATGAAAGAAATGAGAGGTTTAAAATATTAATTAGGATGCTAATAGCAGTATTCTATCCTGTAATGTGTCAAATGAACTATAAAACTTGTAATGTGCAACAAAAGTTACATGTGACCTTTTTTGTCAAAATTGAAACAACCATTAATTATTGGATTAAATTTGACATGAAGTGAAAAATTAAAGGAGAAAAGCCAAAACTCTTTTGTAATGTAGTTATCATCGTTTACAATTATGTAATCTAGAATAAATTATGGTAATCTTAATTTAATTTTTCTTTTACCAATTAGGAAAAAAGTTAAAATTCCTTTCCAACGTAGTCATCACCTATTTCAACACAAATCAAAAACATTAAAGGACAAATATATTATAATTGACATAACAACAAACAATATAATGCAATTTAATCATTTGATTTCATATTTTTTATTGCGTCAAATGAACTCTAAAACTTTTTTGGCAACAATGAAACAACTGTTAACTATTGAAATAATTTCACACAAAATGAAAAATTAAAGGAACAGAGTTTAAACTTTTCTATCGTAATCATCATTATTTATTATGTAATCTGGAATAGATTATGCTAATTTTAATTTAATTTTTCTTTCACCAATTAGAAAAAATTTAAAGTTCTTTTCTAATCAATTATTTTGACATGAAACAAAAAATTAAATGACAAATATGTTGTAATTTAGATAACAGAGACCAACATATTGTAATTTAATGTCAAATCAGGGGACAAATGTGTTAATTAATAATTTCATTTCATTTCATTTCCTTTAATGTGTCAAATGAACGATAAAATTTGTCATATGCAACGCATGCCACATGTAATTTTTATTTTATTTATTTATTTAAATAAAAAATGAACCAAATGTTAAGTATTGGCCGAAATTGACACAAAATGAAAAAATAAAAGAGAAAAGTTAAAATTCAATTCCAACGTAGACATCATTTATTACGTAATCTGCAATAGATCATGGTAATTTAAATTTAATTTTTCTTTATTTATAACTAATTTTTTTTTTTTATCATAATAAAATTCAATGCAACAGAACTCAAAGCCTATTTCATAGGCTATACTCATACTCACCGGCTAGATGGAACTCATCTAACAAGTTACCATCAAATCTACGTGGACTTCCTCATTTATGAATTTATGAGCGAGCTATAGACGGAACTTGGTGTAGTCTTTGGAATTTGTATCTATAACCGTAAAATTTTTATTTTCTATGACTATAAATAGGAGCATTGATCTTTTACACTTTTTTTTTTTTTTTTCAATAACTTTTTGCACATTCTTTTTTTAAGAAATATCATGAACAACGATCATATGCAATGCACATTGCACGTAATTTTAATTTTAATTTTAATTTTTTTTATTATAAAAAATGAACTAGTCATTAACAATTAGACTAATTTGACAAAAAATTAAAATTAAAAAAATGAACTAGTCCCTTTTTCTTTTTCTTTTCTTTTTTTCTCCTTCTCCTACAATCATCACCCGCCACGTGTGTGTGGGATGGTGGGGGTGGTGATTGGAGGGGGTCTCAATCATCACCCTTTCGAAGTTTTCCCTCTCTTTATGTATCTGCAGTTCGTGTCGGCTAATGTCAGCCCTTAACTTCTCAAGCTCATCTTTGACAGTATGCAGACTTATGTTATCAGAAAGCATTTGTTTCTTTTCAATCTACAACCTTTTCTCCTTGGCTTTGATAGATTTTTCCTTCTCACTGGAAGTTTTTAACTTTGCTTCAAGGTCCTTCTCTTTCTTCTTTAGTCTCTCTGATTTCATTTCCAATTTGTGCTCTTGTTTTTCCAGTTTTTTCTCCATGTGGTTGATTTCTGCTTCCTTTTGGTGCACTGCTTCTGCCTTGCTTCTTATTTCGTCATGAAAAGATTTCCTCCTTTCTTCCATTTCCAAATCATCCAAGTCATTTTCAAATATCAATCATACCAATGCTGACTTATGAATGAAATACAGAACTCTGACAGCTAATCATATGAACAATAAAAAAAAAAAAAAGAAAAAAAAAAAGGCTATTCAATGCAATATAACCCATTGAGATGAACACAAATCAGTAAAAATTAAAATGTAGATGGAATGGAAATGTATAGAACTTGAAGTGATAGAGTAGTTGACAACACAAATCATTTCCTTTTTAACATGTGGACATACTTATTGTATTCTATAAACTATATTTATACAATGCAAATCATAAGTGCAACCTAAATAATGGGTGTATAGTATAAGTAAAATTCATGAGAAAGCAACGGATCTATGTGAGACATGTTGAATCATGTGCAAGGCTTAGGTTATGTGTCTCGTGTGGAACACTGCTCGCTACTTGAAGAAACAAATAAGAAGACAAGGGGATGAAAAACCAAAATTTGACTTCATAATTCACGCCCTATTTCATCCAGTTAGCATGTTTTGTCTCTCTTCTCAAGCATTGGGCCACTAGGCAATATGAGAGTAATTCTCATTAAAAAAAAAAAATAGAGGAAATTGGAAGATCATTGAATGCTTTCTCCAAAAATAAAAAATAAAAAGGGTATATGAATGCATGGGAAAATAATTTCATAAGGTCAAGAACGTGCACGTAGCATGTGGTCTCAGCAGTGAAATATTAGGTGTTGCAACTCAACTCTTTCTCTGGCACTAAGCTTTTCTGTCAAAACAAGTAATTCCTTCTCTTTAATCTCCAGGCAGCTTCTAATGGTTTCAGTATTCTGAAAAAAAATTAATTGAAAAAAATATTATTTGAAAAAAATATTAAACTAAAAAATTGAGACAACCATTTATAAACCAAAAAAATTATCAAAGAAGTTTTTATGACAATTCTTAAAATTTTTGTAAATATAAACTGAAAACTGAAAACGAAATGGTTACCAAACAGACAAGTATTATGAAGGCTTTGAACTAAAAATATTTTATAGTAAAAAATACTGGGTTGCTGTAGAATAACACTTGTTGGGTTGCATTGAACTAAAAGTGTTCATGGGCCATTGGTTTTATTTGGTGTACTTTTTTGAACTATAATATGCACTTGTCAATGTGATACTTTGCAAACTCATTCTTTTTATTGATATGTACAAAAAACAGTTAAAGAAATAGAAAAATGAACAAGAATTGGATTGATTTGCCAAATCGAATATCAGTTAATTACGTGAATGGGATTGATAACTTCTTCAGATTTGCATACGACAATAGAGATGGAAGTTCATCGATTAGTTGTCCGTGTCGATTTTGTAGTAATCGATACAATTTTTCACAAGAGGTTGTAAGGGAGCATCTTATTTCCAATGGATTTGTAAAGAAGTACAAAAATCAGATTCATCATGGGGAATCCTACGTTCATTTACATGGTAACCAGGAAAACCAAACATTAATGGTGGATTCAGGGACTAGAGATAATGTGGCTGGGATGGTACACGAGGCTAGGGGAATTCCACATGTGGATGTTGAGAATGATAAACCAACTACAAGTGATCCAGCCTAAATAGGGGCAAGTGATCCAAGCCATATAGAGGAAGATGATCCGGTTCGGATAGGGGCAAATGACGAAACTTTGAAATAATTTAAACTTTTGAAAGATGCACACACTGAATTGTACCCGGGGTGTCACAAATTTACTTCACTATCATTCATCGTTTGAATTTTGCACATGAGGGTACTCAGTTAATGGACTGGCAAGTCCGCTGACATGTTACTTGAGCTTTTGAACGAGGCTTTTCCTACAGGCACAAAACTTCCAAGTTCATATTATCAAGCTTGGAAGGTTACTATAGATTTGGGTTTCACGTATGAGACTTTTGATGCTTGCCCCAATAGTTGTATGTTGTTCAGAAAAGAGGATACAAAGCTTGATAAATGTGTTATATGCAGTAGTTCTAGATGGAAACAAAATGGTGGTGTTGGAAATGATGAAAGAGAATCTGGTAAACAGGTAGCAGCAAAACAAATGAGGTATTTCCCTTTGAAGCCAAGGTTGCAAAGATTGTTTATGTCATCAAAACGGAAAAGCTCATGAGATGACATGCGGAAGAATGGGTTGATGATGGTGTGTTAAGGCATCCTGCTGACTCCCTTACATGGAAGGACTTTGATTGGCGAAACACTTGTTTTGCTAGTAATAGTCGTAATGTATGTCTTGAGTTGCTACAGATGGATTTAACCCATTTAGATTGATGAACATAGTTCATAGCACTTGGCCAATTGTGTTGATTCCGTATAATTTACCACCATGGATGTGCATGAAGCAACCAAATCTGATTTTGTCTATGCTGATTGATGGACCAAAAGGACCTGGCGATAAGATTGATGTGTATTTGCAACCATTGATCGAGGAGTTGAAGGAATTATGGGATGAAGTTGAACAAACATTTGATGCATCAACCAATGAAATGTTTCAATTGCATGCAGCTCTGTTATGGACAATTAGTGACTTTTCTACCTATGCCAACTTATCAGGATGGAGTACGAAAGGTGAATATGCTTGTCCTTGCTGCAATGTGAAAACTCAATCATGTTGGTTGAAGCATGGTAGGAAGTATTCATACATGAGTCATTGTTGTTTCTTACCAGTTAATCATAAATTTTGAAACGATAAAGTATCATTTGATGGTAGTCGAGAATGGAGACTAAAACCTCAAATGTTATCTAGATCTGAGATGTTGCATCAGTTAGAATCAAAAGGTGTCCTTAGTCAGTACAAGAGGAATGACCTTAAGAAAATGTTCAGGAGACAAGAAGAGAGGGAAAATAACGAAAGAATAGGCCATAATTGGAAGAAAAGAAAGTGTATTCTATGAATTGCCGTATTGCCATATTGGGAGCACAACTTAATAAGACACAATCTCGATGTGATGCACATAGAGAAAAATGTCTACGATAATATATTGTGGACAATGCTAGGAGTTGGAGAAAAATCCAAAGAAAATGTGAATGCTCGACGTGATTTGCAAGAAATGAATATCAGAAAACCATTGCACTTGCAATCAAGAGGGTTCAATAAAGTTTATGTACCTATTACACAATTCACAATACAATTCACAATGATGAGAAAGATATGTTTCTCAAAGTACTCAAGGAAGTAAGAGTACCGGACGGTTATGCATCCAATATCTCACGACACGTGCGCTTACAAGATAGAAGTATTTGAGGTCTGAAGAGCCAGGATAGTTAGATTTTAATGCAACAACTTATTTCTTCAGCTATATGGAGGTCCTTGCCTAAGAATGTGATTGAACCATTGATTGAGTTGCCTAAGAATGTCATATTTTACCTAAGTATTTGGGGTCTTCTCCATATGTTTCAAGGTAAACTTTACTGCTAAGGTTCTATTTGTCCTGAAACTAATTTGTATCATTTGTTTATATTTATATTTTGTGTTATATTATTAGTAAATTGATATCCATATTTCTTATGTATTAACCTTTTCATATTTCTTTCATTTTAGGATGAAGCGGAAGAGGAAGACCTTTAAGGCCCCTTGCACTATAGATGAGGCTTTACGTATGGGGGCAAGTCCTTCGCTAGCTCGTACTATGGATGGAGCATCTTCTTTATCTATTTCATCTCCATATGCAGTATCAACTACCTTAACACGACGAGGTCGAGGATTTGCCTGAGGGATAAAGAAATGGGGTACAGACACTAAGATCCAAGTAAAATTTGATGATAAGTTTCAGCCAGCTGAGGATGATGGAAAAAAGTTGAAGGGACAATTGGGATTGATCGTGCGCAGCAGGCATAGAATCCCACTTACATATCTCAGTTGGAATGTGATGCATGTTGATATAAAGGAGAATATTTGGCAAGAGGTGAAGGTATATAGTTTTCCTTTTTACTAATTAGGGTTAGGGTTTATGCTTAGATTTTTGAATTTTTCCAAGTTATTAGTTATTAGTTATTAGTTATTTGATTTCTGATTTCTTGTTAATTGTGTTTAGTTATTAGTTATTAGTTATTAGCTTGCTTGTGCATTTGTGTATGCTCTATAATTATGAGGATGAAATTGGCGTTCAATTTGTGCTTTGTAGGATAACTTGGTATACTGTCTAGATGAATTCAAGGAGGTTTGTATGCAACTTTATAGGACATCATGGAAAGATCATAAAAGCAAGACAAAGTCCAAGTATTGGGTTCCATTCAAGAATGATCCAGACATTGCTTCTAGAGTACCTAGTAACATAGTGCCAACCCAATGGAGGAAACTTGTGCAATATTGGGCGAGTAAAGAAGTACAGGTATATATATTCGTTATAAAATTTTAATTAATGTTTTAATGATAAGTAACTAATGTTTGATATTCTAACCAATGTCATAGGCGATTGTTAAGAAGAATTCTTCTAATCGGGGATTTCGTGGGCCTCCACATACGACCAAAAGGACATCTTTCTCAGATATTCGTTTCAATGCATTGATCTTATGGCTGCACCTAAGGCATCATTTGAGACTGCATTTGGTGCTGCAGTTGCAAACGCACCTAGTGCACTTGGTGTGACATTTGTGGTTGCACCTAGTGCTGCACTTTTGACTTATTATGTTGTGAAGACTTGAGCTCCTAACTTGAAAAAAATTGCAGATAACACAAAAAGGAGAGCGGATAGACAAGATAAGTCTCTGGAAGAGGGCACACAACCTGAATGATCCCGATGTGGTGGCAATTATGGTATGTCTATGGTTTAAAAGTTTTTACACATATTTTGCTTTTTACCAAACATTGTCCTTATGTTTTCAAAATGTAGGAGGAATACAATGTGCATCTTTGGAAAGTTACTAAGGAGCAACATACGATTGAGTATTGCGATGGGATTTACCATAAAATCATTGGGAATGATGGACATGGGTATTGCAAGACCTATGGGAGAGGAGTGCCCTGGAGTGCAGTGTATGCGCGAGGCAGCAGCCCATCCCACTCATTAGTAGTCCCTTCATTTATTGATGAGATCACACAGCGTGTGACACAAGAGGTTAAGTCTAGGTTCACTACGACGATCAAGAACCTAACGGCACGTGTTTGTTCTTAGTCACAGGGTGTGGCTGGGAGTACGAGCTTGAGAGAGGTGCAATACTTACAAATTGATGAATTTTACATTTTATCAATTTGTATATATACATATGGAAATTATTAACACATTATACTAACATATTGTAGGTGTCAGATGCATCTAGTGGGCACCAAGCTTCAAAAGAAAATGAATAGGTATGCCACTCTGCAAATGATAATGACAATGGAATGTACTGGGAGGAATAGATTGGTTATGCAACATAGAACTTTGTTGAGATGCTTTATTTATTGGGAGGAATAGATTGAGATGCAATTTTCTTCTGCTATGTTAACTTCTTGGTTTTGTGATAGGATAAAACATCGATTCAACTGTATAAATTACATGCTGTAATTGAAGAGGCAATTGAGAAATTACAAATAGAAAATGAGGCACACATACTGGAAGAGGTAATAGAAGGTTAATTTGTTGGGAGTAATATAGTAGCAGTTCAACAAATGACTTTGTAGTTGTGTAGCTCATGTCTACTTTTTTAACATACTGGTTTCGTGATGACATATGTTCTTTTGTATGACTCACAGGCTAGATTGGAAGAGACAATCAAAAAATTGCAAAAAGAAAATGATACACATGCAAAAAGAGGTAATCAAAATTTCACTTAGTGGGAGTAGTAAATTAACAAAGAACTTTGGAAACATATTACATTTTGTTTCCACTTGCATCAAGTTAGCCATCTGGCCATCCAACTCAATGATAGATCCATTATACTTTATGATTCACAAGCTTTTTTGGAGATGAAACTTTTGCAATTACAGAGTGAGAAAGATTCGTGGCTTCACAAAGAGGTGCGCTTTGTGTTGGATGATGGAAATATCTTGAAGTTTGTATATTTTGGAATTCAACAGTTTATTTTTGCCTGTTTCAAATTTATTTGATAAAACAACAGTTTTCTTTCCATGAATACTGCACAAGATCATTTTTGCAGTAATCTTTTAACAACCATTCCCTTATTCTCCAACTATGAAATGATTTTGATTGGCTTTTGCAATCTAGTAATTTGAGGTTTTCTTGAAATTTTAGGAAGCTAGTGTAATCTAATGTCTTGTTGTATGCAGGTTGGTTTTGAGGAGAAAATTAATCAGTTGATAGACGAAACAACTACTTTGAGTTTGAAAGGGGTAATTACTTTGTACATTTTGATTTCATCAGTAACATATACTTTTACTTCATATCACTTTTTTTTATTATTATTTAAACTGAACTCTCTTTGTTTCTCATTTTCTTATAATGACTTCACAATCCAATTGCTTTAGCAGTAGCTCCATGATGTCTCTTGAATCTATAAGCCTGACAAAAGAATAATAAGGAACTTTACGAATCTATTAACGTATACTCTGCAACATAAATTCTTGTCAGTCTTTGCTGCGTCATACTTTTTGATGTGTCTAGAAATAACTTTTTGTTCATAGCTTAACACTTTGTCTCTATTTTGCTCATAATCATATTGCTCGTGTTGCTTTGTATGCTTGGGCATGTGAATTTTGACTGTTTAGCACCTAACTATCATCTGTCAGAATGTAAAATGAATTAATAGATATTATATAGATCATTGTTGTTATTTTAAAGCATTCTTGAACTCCATTGTTTCCTTGGGTTAATACATGAGCTACTTTGCTCTCTCTCTCTCTCTCTCTCTCTCTCTCTCTCTCTTAAAGCAGATGACGAAATCAGAAGATGTCCATAATCTCAAGAGTTGCTGCTCTTCTTTCGACTCTGTAACAAGACTGTGAAGGACTCTTAGAATCAGAACTATTGTAACCTCAAATGTTCTTTGCCATTACAAAAGATGAAAAACCCTTATAGGATTCTTTTAGGAACTCATTGTTATTGTTGCATATTCTTTTTTTTTTTAAGAAAGAGAATTTTATTAAGGGAAAAAATGGAAAATAATGCATAAATGTTGAGATTTTTGCAAATATGTCTTTACGTTTATTGTATATAATATTTGAACATATATATGATTGTAGGGTTTTTTTGTGACGGTAAGAAAATGGTCGCTAATACATTATAGGCCTTTTTTAAACTCTTTTGCGACGGCAAAATATCAGTCGCTATAAGTAGGTTAGGCGGTCGCAAATAGTTTGCGACTGCTATTTTGCAATCGCAAAAAGTATTTTTCACCCCCACATTTGTGACCCTCATTTCCGTCGCATGGGCCGTTGCAAAAAGTCTTTTGCGACAATTTTTTTATTATTTGTGACGGTTTGTAGCAATCGCAAAAAGTACTTTTTTTAGTAGTAGTCTAGATATAATGGCTGGTTCAACATTATTAGACCAGTTGCTTAGTTTGTTTATTTGAATAGACGATGACTATAAATAGGAGTGTAGATCTATAAACCTTTATTCTTCATTTCTGGTAGGTCAAACAACTTCAAGTCAATTGTGTTCATGGCATTTCCATCAATTTGTATATCTTTCACAACTTTTTTTTAATAATTTTTTGTGCTCTTTTCTTTCTTCCCCACCCCCCCCCCCTCCAATGAAATGCCATTAGCAACAATCATTTGCAACACACATTGTACGTAATTTTGTTTATTGTCAAAAATAACCAGCCGTTAACTATTGGACTAATTTTACACAAAATGCAAAAACAAAAGAGAAAAGTTAAAACTCATTTCCAACGTAGTCATCATTTATTATGTAACCTGGAATAGATATAGTAATCATAATTTAATTTTTCTTTATTTATAACTAATTATTTTTATCATAATAAAATACAATGCACTGGAACTCAAAGCTTGTTTCATATTCTATACCCATACTCATTGGTTACATGGCACTTGTCTAACAAATTATCAGCAAGTCTGCGTAGACTTCCTTGTTAAGTATGAGTGAATTTATGAATGATTAAAGACAGAACCTGGTGAAGCCTTTGGAACATGTATCCATAATCGTGAAATTTTTATTTTCTAGGTAAGTTATCTGGATATAATGATCGGTTCAACATTATTAGACCAGTTGCTTGGTTTTTTTATTTGAATGGATGACGGCTATAAATAGGAGCGCAGATCTGTAGATCTTTATTCGACATTTCTCGTAAGGAAAACAACTTCAAGTTGATTGTGTTCATGGCATCTCATCAATATATATATCTTTTGCACGTTTTTTTTAATAATTTTTTGCATGTTAGTTTTTTTTAATGAAATGTCATGAACAACGACCATATCCAACGCATATTGCACGTAACTTCTTCTTTTTTTTTCTTTTCTTTTTTTTATCAAAATGAACCAACCGTTAACTATTGGTCTAATTTGCACAAAATTAAAAAATAAAGAAGAAAGTTAAAACTTTTTTCGTATGTAGTCATCATCATTTATCATTTATTATGTAATATAGAATAGATTATGGTAATCCTAATTTAATTTTTCTTTATTTATAACTAATTTTTTCTCATAATTTTTATTTTCTAAATAAGTTGTCCAGATATAACAGTTGGTTCAACATTATTAGACCAGTTGCTTGGTTTGTCTATTTGAATGGACAATGACTACAAATAGGAACGTAAATCTATATTCCTTTAATTATTAGTTCCCGTAAGGGAAACAACTTCAAATCAATTTTGTTCGTGACATTTCATCAATCTGTACATCTTTTGCATGGTTTTTTTTTAAAAATAAAATTTTGCACTTTTTTTTTTTTAAAGTTTAATGAACACCATGAACAACAATCATTTGCAAGACACGTTGCATGTAATTTTCTTTTATCAAAAATGAACCAGTCATTATCTATTAGGCTAATTTGACACAAATTGAAAAAATGAAGTTCCAATGTAGTCATTGTGATGATATATTTTCTGAGTACTAACATGTGGCCAAGGTGACGCCAACGTGTCATCCGAGGTGCCACATGTCCTGATTGTTATGCCGAGGTTATCTCGGATAGGCCGAGGTTACCTCCAAAGATATCGGAATCCGAGATAAGCGGATGAAGGGCAAGAGTCCTAGAATAAGAGAAGACTTCAGTTTGTGTTAAGATAAGACTCTTAGAGAGTTTATCCTAATCTTACTGGGAGTCCAAGATTAGCAGTAATCCTGAGTCCATAGAAGTTAGGCTTCTATTGGGACTAGGATTGAGTTGGCTACAAAAGAGAGGCACCCCCATGGGTCTAAGGTATGCTTTTGATACTCAAGCTTGTGAGTTTAGCACTTGATTTATCTTTGAGA
Source organism: Camellia sinensis (assembly GCF_055761805.1). Classification (NCBI taxonomy): domain Eukaryota; kingdom Viridiplantae; phylum Streptophyta; class Magnoliopsida; order Ericales; family Theaceae; genus Camellia; species Camellia sinensis. The sequence goes on along the minus strand of NC_138964.1, from coordinate 19,406,449 downwards.
GATATACTGACTTGATCGTCAGAGTGCCCCCGGGTGGACGAACCACCGCCGGAGTCTCTTCTTTCTGTTGCAGGTCAGCCAGGTGTCATCTATTCTGCCAGTGTTCTCCAGTTGGTTACTAAGCGGGCAGTATGGTTAGAAAATCACTCACATAATTTGGCGCCGTCTGTGGGAAAGAAAGAAGAATAGATGGCCAATGAAAGAAAAAAGAATAGATGGTCAATGAAAGAAAAGAGAATAGATGGCCAATGAAAGAAAGAAGAATAGATGGCCAATAACGGACAGAACGATCAGATTGGAGACAACGCTCCTGCTGGGAGTGGGAGACCTATCAACCTCGACGTTAAAGGGGACGACCACAACACAGAAACTCGTGACTAGAGTCACAAAGTGAAAGATGCCGGCTAGAAAGGTGACGGGCCAAAGACAACAGATCGAAGCAGATACTACAACGAAGATGACCTCTAGGTATGGAAGGATAAATACCTGCGAAGGAATGAAGACCCTTCCAGAAAGGATGCAAAGACAAGGGGGCATGAGCGCTCCCAAGGAGATAACATTCAAGTATAGAAAAGCTCATCCTAAGTAAGCAGATCCCAGATTCCAGATCCTAGATCCCGGATCCCAGAAGGCATGATCTCGGCCTAGATGAGTAGGTCCAAGAAGACAAGAGCTCAGCCTAAGTGAGCAGATCCCGGATTCCAGATCCTGGATCCTAGATCCTAGAAGGCATGATCTCGGCCTAGATGAGTAGGTCCGAGAAAAAAACAACTCAACCTGAGAGAGCAGATCCAAGATTCCAGCAGACAAGACTTCGGCACTTAAGCCCGAGAAGAGAAGAGCTCAGTGAGCAGATCTCAGATCCCAAAAGATAAAAAGAAAACATACAAGGTCGGATTGCAGTTAGCCAAGTTGGAGACCTTTTATAAGATCCACAAAAGAGCATGAGAAAGCCATGCAGGGGGCAAAGAGAAGAGAGATTATTGTTTAACACTTGTTGAAATTCTGTGTGAATTTACAAGTTGAAGTTAAACCGAGATAATGTTTAACACTTGTTGAAATTTGTAGCAATTTACAAGTTGAAGTTAAACCAAAATCATTGTTTAACACTTGTTGAAATTTATGGACAATTTACAAGTTGAAGTTAAACCGAAATCATTGTTTAACACTTGTTGAAATTTGTGGACAATTTACAAGTTAAGTTAAACCGAAATCATTGTTTAACACTTGTTAAAATTCTGTGTGAATTTACAAGTTGAAGTTAAACCGAAATCTTTGTTTAACACTTGTTGAAATTCTGTGTGAATTTACAAGTTGAAGTTAAACTGAAATCATTGTTTAACACTTGTTGAAATTTGTGGACAATTTACAAGTTAAGTTAAACCGAAATCATTGTTTAACACTTGTTAAAATTCTGTGTGAATTTACAAGTTGAAGTTAAACCGAAATCATTGTTTAACACTTGTTGAAATTCTGTGTGAATTTACAAGTTGAAGTTAAACTAAAATTATTGTTTAACACTTGTTGAAATTTGTGGACAATTTACAAGTTGAAGTTAAACCAAGATAATGTTTAACACTTGTTGAAATTTGTAGCAATTTACAAGTTGAAGTTAAACTGAAATCATTGTTTAACACTTGTTGAAATTTGTGAACAATTTACAAGTTGAAGTTAAACCGAAATCATTGTTTAACACTTGTTGAAATTTGTCGACAATTTACAAGTTAAGTTAAACCGAAATCATTGTTTAACACTTGTTGAAATTTGTGGACAATTTACAAGTTGAAGTTAAACCAAAATCATTGCTTAAACTTGTTGAAATTCTGTGTGAATTTACAAGTTGGTTAAACCGATGGGATATTTAACACTTGTTGAAATTCTGTGTGAATTTACAAGTTAAAGTTAAACCGAAATGATGTTTAACACTTGTTGAAATTCTGTGTGAATTTACAAGTTGAAGTTAAACCGAGGTCATATTTAACACTTGTTGAAATTCTGTGTGAATTTACAAGTTGAAGTTAAACCGATGTGATATTTAACACTTGTTGAAATTCTGTGTGAATTACAAGTTGAAGTTAAACCGAGGTCGTATCGGAAGAAGATTGGTTTAAACACTTGTTGAAATTCTGTGTGAATTTATAAGTTATAGTTAAACCGAGGTCGTATCGAAAGGAAGATGATTTAACACTTGTTAAAATTTTAAGAAAAATTTACAAGCTGAAGTTAAGGCGAGGTTATGATAAAGGATAATGGTTAAAACACTTGTTGAAATTTTTTAGAAAAATTTACAAGTCAAGCCCAAGCAATATCTGCGTACTTGCCGAAGCTACCAGGTTGTCAAAACTTGAAATATGGAAAACTGAAGTCTTGATAGAAGACATTGAGAAAGTGACAAGTCCTAAGCAACACTTGTGAAAATATTTGTTACAATATTTTCAAGTGTTAGGACAAGGCCGAGATGAGCAAGATTAGAAGTTGTGACAGAGGTATTTTACCCGAAGAGATTGCACAGTCAATGTGTACTTTGAAGACATGCAAATTATTCTAAGTGTAGAATCATACAAGAGCAGAAAAAAGAAGACATTCATTCAAAGAAGAAATTAGAGAAATGCATTTAAAGAAGAAAGAAGGCACTTCGGCCTGAATATTGAAAAATAAATTATTCAGACTACAAAAATGGCACATCGGCCGGATTAAAAGCATACAAAGAAGGACAAAGTACAAGGTACAAGGTACAAGGTACAAGGAGTAAAAGAAGGAAACAAAACTACTCGGCATCAATGGCAGGATATAGAAGACAGTTGGGAAGACTTCTGAGCAGCCTTCTCGGCCTCGAGCTCAACATCGATCTCCCGAAGAGTTTGATCAAAGCTCTTCTTGGCGATTGGCACCTCGGAGTTTGAAGGCAAGGATTGAAAGCAAGAATCTGGAAAAAGACACAGAAAACAGAAACAAGAATGTAATTCGTAATCAAGAATGGTGATGAAGCTATCAGAAAATCAAGACAAAAAGATTGCACAGGTATGTCAAGCCAAGAACAGTGGCAGAAATCAACAGATGTGTGAACAGAGTGCATTCAAGAAGATGATTTGGAAACAATGGGTAAAACATCAATGGTGATTAACAATGAAGCAGAGCTTCTTAGATGGCAACAAGAAATAAAACCAAGAGGAACAGTGGCTTACCAGAAAGAGGGAAGTCGGAATGAGAATTGTCAAAGTCTGACGACGGATGCGAAAATGACAGAATGACGTAAGCTTCACCGGAGGAGAGGAACGAAAACAGTTGCAGAGCATGAAAGCTTGGAACAATGACGGATTTAAGCAAAAGAGCTAGAAAGAGAAAAAGCTAAAGGATTGAATGAAAAAAGAGAAAAATCAGAGTCAAGAAGACGACAAAGTTCAAGAATAAAGCCAAGTGCACAGGCACTAAGTAAGTATGTGAAGAACAAGAAAGTAATGACCCAGACACGATGCTAGCAACAGAAAGCGAATATGGCAAGAACAGTGCCAAGTGTTCAAACAATTCAAAACTTGAAAACAGACGAAAATAGAAGACAACAGAGGGCAAGTAAACGGATTCAGAAGAGTTATGAAAGATTGAGCTTAATAAAAGAGTTTATAAACCCACCAAGAGAAATGAACGCCGATATGAATATCGCCGGAGTCAAATAGATGACTGGAAGTCGGGAACCCACCAAAGAATGTGAGTGGAACAGTTGTAAAGCTCTTGGAGTTTACGAATTAATGGAACAAAAACCTCGGCTAGGAGGTGTGATCTCAAGCAGCTTGGAAAGCATGAAGCTTGATACTTGACAGAAGTGGACAGTAAAGTCCAAGGAACTTTGAGGTCGACGAGTTTGATCTCGGACAGAGGGGCACAAATGAACGAACAGTGTAGGTTCCATCACCTCAGAATGCCGAGGTAATAGAACCTAGGGGGCAGTTGTGGGGATATATTTTCTGAGTACCAACACGTGGCCAAGGTGACGCCGACGTGTCAGCCGAGGTGCCACATGTCCTGATTGTTATGCCGAGGTTATCATCATTTATTTTCTAATGTGAAATAGATTATGATAATCTTAATTTAATTTTTCTTTATTTATACCTAATTTTTTTTCTCATAATTATTATTTTCAAGAGAAGTTTTTAAGATATAATGACCAGTTCAACATTATTAGACCAGTTGCTTGGTTTGTTTATTTTCAATGGACGATGACTATAAAGAGGAGTGTAGATCTATAAACCTTCATTCATCATTTCTCCTAACCCGATCCTTTTCATGTTCTTAGATCCAGAATTTCATATTTTTTACTGTTGTTTATAACTTCTTACTCTTATTGCTAGTTGAGTTTGGTTGTTTGAGAATTATTGTTACGTTTGAAACAAGTTGGGAGTTAGTTTTTCAAAAAAATTATTGTCCAAATTTCCATTTCTTCGCTCGAGCGGTGTTTTGGTCGCTTGAGCGGTCTTTGAGATCTCCTAGTATTTTTGCAAGTTTGCAAAATTTCTGAGAGTAGGGTATCTTCGCTCGAACGGTCTTTCTAACGCTCAAGCAGTCTTCTTCAGTGAGCAAAACTTCTAGGAAAGTGTCATTATACGCTCGAGTGGTGTCACTTATTGTCTCTAACGCTCAAGCGGTGTTTTGGTCGCTTGAGCAGTCTGTGCATATATCAATTCCGAAAAAGAAAAATTTTATCACTTTTTCACTTCCTCTCTCTCTCTCTCTCTAAAACATTCTAAACCCTAATTTCTTCACACTCTCTTTCTCTCTCTAGTTCTTGCTTTAAAAATCCAAATACTCCCAATCCATTGATTTTTCCACGCTAGTTCTTTGGAAAAGAAAAAGATAGAGCTCATCAAAAGCTTCATTCTAGTCGGAGAGGAACTCATTTTTGACTTTGTCAAAGTTTCACCCTTGCTCTTTTTCTCTTCTACTCTTAAGGAAGGGATTTCGTCAAACTTTGGTATGATTTTCATCCTGGTTATTTGCTCATTGAAAGGATTTAGTGATTTGGGGATTTTGAGTTAAACCTAGGGTTTGATTTTAAAATGTAAAAGAGAGGTTTTCAAATGGGTGCTTGAGAAAGGTTGTGGAAATGTATTTGTGGTTAAGATGTGTTGAAATGTTGGAATTTCTTTACTTAAATGTAATTTTGAAAGTAAAGGAGATTTTGTGCAAAAATCATTGATATTTGGTTTATGGAAGAAAAGGGAAAAGATGTTAGGTTTTAAAAAGATGAAATGAATGTATTTGTTGATGATGAGGGTGGAGTTAGATATGTAATATAACTCCTATTTTGAAAATGATGAGATCATATCTTTTGTTGGAAATTACCTGTTGTATAGAAATATTATTTGTCTTTGGCTATCAGTGGATGATAGCTTTGATTATTGTAAAAATTGCATGAGGATTAGATGAATTGAAAGTAATTACTCATACATCTTGCATTGAGCATTGTTCCGTACTTAAGCATTGAAAATGTATTTTGTTTAGAAAAAATGGTGAATACCTTGGTGAATCTGGTTAGGGTGTAACGCCCCAAATAAATACAATAAATCCCAACTCATAAGCGAAAGAATAATAGAAGTAATATACTTTCATTCATCAGAGTTTAATATACATGAGAGACAGATATAAGAAGGAATGAAAGTTACACAAATATTCATTTGCCCATGGCTTACATCTTTCCAAGTCACTGCTTGGTTACAACAAAAATGAGCCTAGCTCAATCACAATTTAAAGCCTTTGGCTATACAAAATAGAAACTCTTGCTCCAAATCCCTTCAAGTTAGTGCCTTAGCAGAGGCATATCACCAACACCTGAAAATTGTTTTTTCCAAATAGGGTGAGCCAAAGCCCAGTAGAAACAATCTAACACAATATTTGAGTCTTAACAAAGATATAAGTAAAGTATGCAAATATAACACCCGTAGTAAAATCATTCATGTTTTACAAAATCATAATATGCCAAGTTTTTATATCTCAATCCTTGTTATCTCAATTTCATCCACGTCAATTCATTTCATCTCAACTCATAAGCCAATTTCATTATTTTCCAGACAATTCAACTGAAACTACAACTCGGTGGTTCTCAAATCAACACAACAATCACACAAACACTTCAATTTGACATTTTACGAAAATTCTGTCCGCTGGAATCGGCACCCATGTATATGTGCGGTTTCGAGACTTTTACCCTGGACACAGAAGCCAATTTAATTTAATGGAGTCCATCCCCTTTTTCCTCCCCAACGTGGAGTACATTCTCTTTCTCCTCCCAAACATCATACATATACAATGTATTTAAAACACAGTCATATTTAATGACAACCAATAATAAATTAGTTTCAATTCACATAATCCTCATGCAATTTCTACAACAATCATTGTTATCCTCCACCGATAGCCCAATACAAATATTTCTAAACAGATATTCAATCTTAAGATAGATAATTTATCCCAAAATTTTATAGGTGAGTGATAATACATATTCTTCTCTACCATTTATGTCAACATCCATTCAATTTCACATTTTCAATCCTAATTCCATTTATTTATACAAAATAAATATTTGAAACATTTTATGGCAAACTCCCTTTTTCCCAAATATCAACCCAAATGCCAAAATCAACTATGTTGTTACAATATAACCTCATATTCAACCCCATAACCATTTATAACTCATTCACGCAGAAACCCCTCTTTTGATTTAATACCCAAACCCTAGGTTTGCTCATAGTACACCCAAATTCCACCATTTTTACACAACAACTCATAACTAAGTTAAAATTCGTATGAAAGTGTAGAAAATTCCTACCTCAAAGTTAGAAGGCGAACAAAGCAAGGTAGAACCTACAACAACGCCGAAACCAAGTTTCAATAGGATCAAAACGGAGCTCTTGGAATACTCTAACTTTTTCTCAAAGACACTAGGGTAGAAAACCCAATAGATCTAGGTTAAAATGTAGAGAGATGGTGAGTTTTAGAGAGAGAGTAGATCTAGGGTTTTGAGAGAGAAAGAGATGAAAAAGTGAACAACAAGAAGGCTGTTGCGATTTGATATACGCACAGTCCGCTCGAGCATCAACTCGAGCGCAAGAGTTGATGCTCAAGCAGCGCAAGAGTTGACACTCAAGCATCAGACACAACAATTCGTTCCGCTCGAGCGCAAGAAGTGACACTCGAGCGCAAAATACACACATCCAGTAGTTTTGTAGACAAAAAAATATCGCTCAAGCGTAAGAATGGCCGCCCGAGCGCACACCCGCTTGAGCATAAGAAACGCCACTCGAGTGTAGAATACATTCTCCCAGTAGTTTTGTAGACCTACAAAAGTACTGAGATCTTGCAAAGCCCGCTCAAGCGCAAGAAGTGCCGCTCGAGTAGAAGAGCAAAAATCTAGACTGCAAATGTTTGGAAACTAAGCAACCAACTTGTCCTAAACACATCCATAACAACCCAAAAGACAAACCCAAGGGACAATAAGGGGAAAAAAGAGATGAACAGCAACATTAAACTATGAAACCCGAGTTCGGAATACAACAAAAGGTCGGGTCAAAACCGAATTCGCTATAATCTCCCCCCTTAAGGAATTTCATCCCCAAAATTTCAAATCAAGTTCAAAATCATTTTAAACTATTCTCAACCATGATAATCTATCAAGTTCAACATCATGACTTATCCTCCGGTCATTCATCTTCACTAACCCAATATACAAGTTCCGACACTGAAGTACAATTCATATATTTCCAAAACACTTACAATGTTTATGATAAACCCAAATTCCCAAAATTTACATGACATATGCAATGTTCCTAAAAGTGATACAACACATACAACATTCCATATTCTCAAAACATATACAATGCTTATATTGAATCCATGTTTCCAAAACATCCATAACATATACAATGCTTTTACATTTCATTAACATAATCAAAATCTCAATATATGTTCAAACATCAACAAATAAGTCCGGATATTTCTCTCGGACTTCCAAGTCACCCTTCCAAGTTGCTCCCTCAACCCCGTGATGTTTTCACAATACCTTAACCAAGGGAATCGTCTTGGCTCGCAAGACTTGGTCCCGAGTATCCAAGACTCTCACCGGTCTCTCCTCATATGAGGCATCTTCATCTACCTCCAAGTCGGTCCAATCTAATACGTACGATGGATCCGGCTCATACTTCTGAAGCATGCTAATATGAAATACACCATGAACCCCGGAAAGTTGTGACGGCAACGCCAAACGATAATCAACCTCTCCAACCAGCTCAAGAATCTCAAAAGGGCCAATAAATTGAGGGGGACAACTTTCTACTCTTCCCAAATCTCATCAAAACTCGCCTAGGTGGTATCTTCTAAAAGACATGATCTCCCACCTCAAAAGACAAAGGTCTCCTCCTACAATTGGCACAACTTTTCTGACGGCTCTAAGCTGTAACCAATCTCTTACGGATAAGTGCCACTTTCTCGGTCATTTCTCGAACCAACTCTGGACCTAACAAAGGTGAATCACCCACCTCGGCCAAACACACCAGAGATCTACACGGTTGGCCATATATAAGGCTTCAAATGGTGCCATGCCAATACTCGATTGGAAGCTATTGTTATAGGAAAACTCCACTAAGGGTAAGTCCCTTTCCTATGACCCCTTGAAGTCAATGACATAACCTCGAAGCATATCTTTAAGGCTCTGAATAGTACAGTTGGACTGTCCGTCAGTCTGAGGGTGGTACGCAGTGCTAAAAGTTAATTTAGTGCCCAAGGCACTCTGCAAGCTCTGCCACAATCGAGCTATAAAACGTGGAACTCTATCCGAAACAATCATCACAGGGACCCCATGCAACCTTATTGTGTCCTTAATGTAAAGGTCGGCAAGATAATCTATCGAATCACTCACGCGCATAAGTATAAAGTACGCTAACTTAGTTAACCGGTCAACTACCACCCAAATGGCATCACTGTCCCGTTGAGTCCTCGGAAGGCCCACAACAAAATTCATCGTGACATGCTCCCAATTCCACTCATCTATAGGTAAGGGTTGCAACAAACCCGTTGACATCTGATGCTCGACCTTCACTTGTTGACAAGTAAGGTACCTTGACACAAACGCGGCCACATTTTTCTTCACACATTTCCACCAAAACTAGCGACTCAGGTCGTGATATATCTTTGTGCCTCCTAGATGTACCGCAAGACGTGAATGGTGAAACTTTCGAAATACTTCCTCCCTGTAAGACTCTAATACAAAGAGACAATCAAGGTATCTAACACTCAAGTCAGAATACATATTCAAGCCCTTTTCTACCTTTCCAATAAAAATCTTCTCCCAGAGGGTTTCTACCTCAAGATCACTCTTCTGCGCTTCTAACACTCGGTTCACAAGTGTAAGTTATGAAACTACCGTAAACAAGTCTGCAGACTCCACAGACTCGCCAAGATACAAGTCAAACTCACCAAGAGTACCCAACATCTCCCATTCCCGAATGGTAATACATGCTACACCGCTAATTGATTTCCTACTCAAGGCATCGGCCACAACGTTGGCCTTCCTCGGGTGATAATGCAACTCAAAGACATAATCCTCTACAAACTCCATCCACTTCCTCTGCCTCAAATTCAAGTCTTTCTGTGTAAACAAATATTTCAGACTCTTGTGGTCAGAAAACAGCTCAAATTTCTTGCAATATAGATAGTGCCTCTAAATTTTCAAAGTGAATATCACCGCCACTAACTCTAGATCATGAGTAGGATAGTTCCTCTCGTGTGTTTTCAATTGTCGCAAGCCATAGGCTATTACCTTCCCCTCTTGTATCAAAACACAATCCAAGCTTTCCCGTGAGGCATCACAATACATCGAATAGCCCAAACCCCTCTCCGAAATAATCAAGACTGGAGCAATGATAAGTCTAACTTTAAGCTTTTGAAAAGACTTTTCACAAGTCTCACTCCGTACAAATTTGATCCATTTCCTCGTCAATCTAGTCAATGGTAAGGCTAGTCTGGAGAAATCCTTCACAAACCGACGATAATTCCCGACCAACCCGAAGAAACTACGAATCTCAAAACCATTCGTAGGTTGTACCCAATCTTACACTACCTCTATCTTGGATGAATCTATCGTCACCTCTTCCTCGGATACCAAATGGCCTAAGAACCTAACTTTCCTCAGCCAAAATTCATATTTCCTAAACTTAGCATACAATTGGTGGGCTCTAAGCAACTCAAGCACCACCCGCAAGTATTTCTCGTGCTCCTCCTCAGAGGGTGAGTAAATCAAGATGTTGTCCACAAAGACGACCACAAAAAGATCTAGGAACTCACAGAAGATCCAGTTCATTAAATCCATAGACATAGTTGGCGCATTGGTTAGCCCAAAAGGCATCACTAGAAACTCATAATGGCCATACCGCGTACGAAACGCCATCTTCAGGGATATCCTTCTCCCCTACTCTCAACTGGTGATAACCCGATCTCAAGTCTATCTTATAGAAGCAACAAGACCCCTTCAACTGATCAAACAAATCATCTATACGAGGCATTGGGTACTTGTTCTTAACAATTACCCGGTTCAACTTCCGGTAATCGATACAAAGTCACAACGCTCCATCTTTCTTTTTAGCAAAGAGAGTCGATACTCCCCAAGGTGAAGTACTAGGGCGGATAAAACCCTTATCTTATAATTCCTGGAGTTGAATCTTCAACTCACTCAATTCAGTAGGTGCAAATCTATACGGTGCTATAGAAATCAGTGTCGTGCCAGACACTAAATCAATAGAGAACTCAATATCTCGATGAGGTGGTAAGCTAGTAAGACCCTCGGGAAAAACATCGAGGTATTCACAAACCACCCTTGGCAACTCAACTCGGACTTCATCACACTCACCACTCAAGAAGCTTGTAAAAGGCTAACTAAGTTCACTCCACCCACGCGGATCATATACCAATGATAAGACTCTATCCACTCGGACCCCAAGAAATAGAAACATTCTCCGCTCAGGGTACATACAGTAGCAATCTATAATAGCCCGATAGGATGACAACCAGTCTATACCCAAAATAACATCAAAACTAGACATATTAATCAATATAAATGCAAATAGGAGTCGGCGACCGGCAACCTGTATATCACAACCCCAACACCCCTACTTCAAAATAACCTCACCACCAATAGGTGACTCAACACAAATGGGAGAAGCTAACTGTACCAACTCTAACCCCAAAATCAATGTAAATGAAGATGAGATAAATGAATGGGATGCACCTATATCAATCAACACATTAGCAACTGAACTGCAAAACAAGAAAGTACCTCTCATAACAGAAGGAGCCGGTACAAGATCTGGCACGGTAACAGCATACACACGCCCTGTAGGTCTCTAATCTACCTTCTCACCCCTCGGAGCATAGGACTAATGCACTGACTGAGCCGAAGAGGCTTCCTAATTGGCCCTCGAGGCCTGTGCTAACTGTACAGGCTGGTGGCTCTGTGCCTGCCTCGAACTAGACACACCGGGTATGCCACCCAACTGTGGGCAAAATCTCTTCAAATGCCCTGCCTGCCCACACTGATAACAAGTGAGTGACTACTCTCTCTCTCCTGACTCTAGCCTTGTGAACGAGCCAAAGATGATGTAGCTTGTTGCCCTCTTCCTCTCTGCGGGCAAGCTGGAGACTTGTGACCCAACTAACCACCTCTCTCAGAACCCAAACTCGGTACTGGAAAAGTGGGCCTCGACTGAGCTCCTTGGGATGATTAGGGGTTAGAACCCCTCTGTCTCTTACTGTCTCCCTGACTGTCCTAACTTCTCCTTAAGCCCCTCATTCTTTCCTCCTCCATCTGCATCATAGTCTCAAGATGGGTCATCGCCTCCACAAGACGCCCATAATCTCTGATCATGGATCCGGCCACTCTGAACATGAGCCCCGTCCTTAATCTCTTCTCAAACTCCAAGCAACGGCGCTCCTCAGTCGCAACAAGCTCAGGTGCAAACATAAACAAGCTAGTGAAGGTGACCTAAAACTTGGGGTGGTATCGACGCCGATGGTGACAGTAGTGGTGGTATTGGCGGCGACGACGAAAGTAGTGGTGTCAGCAGCTGAAGAGGAAGAGGAAAGAGGAAAGATGAAAGAGAACAGAGAGAGAGAGAGAGAGAGTGTGTGTGTGTGTGTGTGTGTGTGTGTGTGTGTGTGTGTGTGGACTATTTGTTTTGGGGTTTAGTTTAGAAAACAATATATATATATATATAGGAATATTTTGGTCATGTCGATTACGTATGTCCTTATGGACAAAGTATTTTAGAGTATTGACTTTTGACGAAACAAAATTTACATTTGGATTTATGGACCGATTACCCTTAATTATATAAAGTATTGATTTTTCTTTAATATTTTTTTTGAATTGTTTATATGTATATATATGTGTGTATAAAACTACGTAAAGTTTAAATAAAATATAATCTTTCATAATAAGGAATTTCGTATTAAATATGAAACTCAATATAATTAATATTAAAACATAAATAAGATAAACATAAAAATAAGAAATATCTTTAATATTTAATTTTAGGGCAAATTACCAACACCCCTTGCGATTTGACTAGAATATGGATTCTTCCTGAGATTTGAAAAATTACAAATTGCTCCATGAAGTTTATATTTGCATAACAAATGAGGGGACAATTTGTTATGCAAATATAACCCTCAGGGGTAGAATGTAATTTCTCAAACCTCGGAGGAGAATCCGTATTTTAGTCAAATCTCGAAGGGGTGTTGACAATTTGCCCTTAATTTTAAAATTTGAATACTTGAATAAAAATAAGAAAAATAAAACAAAATTAATTTTTTAGTTCGTATAATTCTATTAAGTTTTGGTTATGAGTAGTTTAGATTAAATACAAGTCTTTTTTTAATTATTAAATTTTAAAAATAATTAGGTATAAGGTTATTGTTGTGGCATTTAGAGAGAGGGAGGGAAGAGACGTGCTACATCAGAGAGATAAAGGGTTTGGTTTGTTTTTCAGAAAAATTTTTGGGAAAAATTCTCTACAAACAAATTTTCAAGAATAATTAAACCAAACAAATTTTTTCAAAAAAAATCTCAAAATTTTGTTTGATTACCTACTTTTCAAAATCACTTTCTCTCACATACACATCAAATCAATCACTGTTTTTAAAACTCTCTCTCCAAAATAATTTTTCAAAACCATTTCTGAGAAAAGGCAAACCAAACAAGTTTTCATACCTTTTATCTCAAAAACTACTTTACAAACACAAACTACACACACCCAAAGTTTTTAGAGTAAACGCACTACTTTTAATATATATATATATGTTATTAATAATTTTACCCGACAATAAGGTTTAATTTTATTACCACCAGGGTTGGTGGCCCGGTGGAGGATGCGGCATGTTTCACAGCAGAGAGCCTAGGTTCGATTCCTGGGAAGGGGCTATGTGTTATATCTTCAGAGAGCTCGCCCTTTACTCCCCTCGTTCCTGGCCTCTGCTGCGGTGTGTGTCTGCCCTCCATTGGTGCCCTGGTGGTGGATCCGTCACTTGGTGGGGGTTAATTCCTAGCTGGTAACCGGTTACCCCGGGGCTAGGGCCCAACGGAGCCATGATGACACCACAGAGCTCTTTTTTTTGTGTTCAAAAAAAAAAAAAAAGGTTTAATTTTATTGAATTAATTACTCTAGCTACCCCCTAAAAAAATATATATAAAAAAAAAGTCAAATCTATAAAAAAATTTAAATAATTCAAATAATTTGGGCTTCGTTGAGTCGGGGTTAGGTAGAGATGTTAGGATTGCAAATTGGGTTTGAGCGGGTTTTGACAACTTTCAGCCCAATAGGAACTAGATTTAGACAACAATTCAACCGAAATAGTTTTGGCTGCCCTCAATGGGGATTTTCCTGTGGTTCCACCACCACTGAAAAACGGCTGAGTTGTTGGTTGACACGATTCGAGTTGTCGGATTAGACTCCATCAACATTAGGGTATCAATAAACCCTACATGTACATACATTAATATACATTTTATTCTACAGGTAAACAAGTTTTTTTAACTCTAGATCCAAGTCCCTTTCTTTTAATTTTAATTTTTTCACCACTAAAATGACGTAGTTTTAGAGTTTGGGGAACAATTACTAATCAGTTGAATGTTAAAAGAATGATAGATTGACTAATAAGTCCCATATGTTGAATTTGTGATCCATTGTCTTATATATATATATATATATATTGTGATTTATTTAGTCCTTGTAAATGTGTAATAACTCAATTGTTCACCACATTAGAGTGTCACATTTGAAAAAAAATATACTAAGAAATTTTTTAGTGTCACGTCATACCCGTCACGTTAGAGTGTCATATTTTGAAAAAGTACACTAATGAGTTTTAATTTTTTTGGAGTATCATATCATACCCCGTAACATTGGAGTATCACATGTTACATTTGAGAAAAGTACACTAAGAAATTTTTAATTTTTTTAGAGCATCACATCATACCTGTTATATTGTCATATTTTAGAAAAGTACACTAAGAAATTCTTAGTTTTTTTGGAGTATCACATGTAGTTTTTTTGGAGTGTTATATCATACCGGTCACGTTAAAGTGTCACATGTTATATTTGAAAAAAACACATTAAAGAGTTTTTAATTTTTTTGGAGTATCATACTATACCCCCCACGTTATAACATTTGAGAAAAGTACACTAAAGAGTTTGTAATTGTCACATCATACCCGCCACATCGTCACATTTAGGAAAATGACACTAAGAAATTTTTAATTTTTTTAGAGTGTCACATCATACCCGCCATATTAGAGCGTCACATGTTACATTTGAGAAAAATATACTAAAGAATTTTTATTTTTTTTAGAATGTCGCATCATACCCACTACATTGTTACTTTTTAAAAAAAAAATACACTAAGAAATTTTTAATTTTTGTGGAGTGTCACATCATACTCGTCACGTTAAAGTGTCACATTAATACCAGTCACATTGGAGTGTTATATCATACATGTCACATGAATAAAATGGTATAGCTGTCTGTCAAAACACTGTCAAAATCGAAAATATGACCACACGAAATAAAACTCTCTACTAATAGGAATTAAGAGATCAATAAAAAAAATTTGAGATTGATTGGAGTACTTATTTGTGAGATAGGATTTATTGGTAAATATTCTTAAAAAAATCAAATCAAATTAAAAGTAAAGTTTATAAATTTTAATTATTAAAGTCATAAATTTTTCCATGTATGTGTAATTATTTTTTGTAATTTGGCCTAATTAGTAATTTCCCTTTTTTTTTTTTTTTTTTTTCTTCATTTTTTGGTGTTTATCCGTTGGAGGAAAATTAGTATTTATAATATATATGTATATATATATATATAAGGTAAATATCTGATGCAACAAAGAGATCACGTTGACATCAAGTAGAACTCTGAGTTATCTTAGAACACCTTGTTTAAACGTCTTCTCTATTAGGGATTTGTATTGCTCTCCGAGACGTACGTACATACAATGGAGGATCAGCAATATCAACCCATTGAAGAACAAGCACAAGCTTCAGTTTCTGCATTAGCAAACAATGTAGATCATGTGGATGTGGATGAGTACTTTGCTTCTCTCCCATCTGGATACCGTTTCAATCCTAAAGATGCAGAGCTCATTGTTAACTACTTGAATAGAAAGATCAACCATCAAACACTGCCAATCAACAAGATTCATGATGTTCATCTTTACAAATTCAATCCTCAATATCTTTCAGGTTTCTAATCTTTCTTTCTTTTTTTCAATTTTGTTTCTTATAACATCATGTTCTTCTTTCTTGAATTTGTGTCCATGTTCTTGAATAAATATACACAGTCTACTATCAGATTTCTCTAAAGTTTAATGGGTTTTATTTATCTTCTATTTTCTATCGTTATTTCTTCAATATGTATTCATGTTCTTGAATATGTGGTATCAAAGAAAAGTGATACAGATTTCGCTTAAGCTTAAGGGTTTTATCTGTCTTTTTCTATCAATATTTCTTGAATAGGTATTCTTGTTCTTCAACATGTATTCATGATCTTTGAATATGTAGTATCAAAGAAAACTAATTTACAAACAGAAAACGTATACAAAAAAAACATAGTTTATTATAATAAAAAAAAATTCTAAAGCTTTAAGGGTTTTTATTTGTCTTTTGCTATCATTATTTCTTGAATATGTATGTATTCATTATTTTTTTACTTTTCTTATGTGATTTGAATGGATATTTAAAGTCTATTAACAAGATCATGTTTGTTTGATCGGCTATTAACAAGATCATGTCGGCTGCTATGATATACCTAATGGGTTCTTCCAGATTTGATTGTCCCAATGTTGCACTAGTTTTGTTACTGATATTCAAATTTTGGAATCATATGTATTGTAACTCATTCTGATTTCTTTTTGTTTCTTCTTCCTTCGATGTATGCATATTCATTCTTTTGTTTTTCTTGGTTTATGAATTGTATATTCTAACATTCGATGAAGTTCTAAGGAATGAGGGCCAGCTAATAGTCTAATATGTTCAATGAGTTTTATTTATATTATGTCTGGTGTTAATTAACAGAAAATTACAAGCCATATGAAGAGAAGGAATGGTATTTCTTTACCCCAAGAGATCGAAAGTATAAGAATGGGAAGCGACCAAATCGAGCTGCAGGTGATGGATACTGGAAGGCTACCGGTACTGATAAGACTGTGAGATTTATGGGTGCCGATGTTGGCTTCGAAACCGCATTAGTATTCTACAAAGGAAGACCTCCCAAAGGCGAAAAAACCAACTGGATTATGCATGAATATCGATTACTAAACAATCATCCTAAGGCTCCAACTGTTGGAAATGAAATGAGGGTAGGGTACATCTCTCTCTATTTATATATATATATATATATATCGGCAAAATAGAAGTCATATTTATCTGCATGTGTTCATCACCTGATTGTTTTGGAATTGTGTTATTATTCACACAACATTCTTCCTAGTTATTGATTATGATGTTGATTAGAGACAGATATTCATACAATTTGACGCCATGATTGCCCTCTTGTTTGCAGTTAGTTTTATGGGTTTTTTTTATTTTTTTATTTTTTTACTGTTTTATGCATGACAACATTCTTCCTGGTTTTATGTAAATTTACTTTTTTTTTTTCATCTTTTAATACATCACTAAAACTACCGTGGCACAATTTTCAACTTTTTTTGTTTCGTTAATTGTTGAAATATTTTCTAGTGGCACTAACTACTATCATGATTACTTTCTTTGTTTACAGTTAGATGATTGTGTTTTGTGTAAGATTTACAAGAATGAAAAAAAATCCAGGAGCATAAGAAAGCGATATCCTGATGATAAGGAAGTCGTTCCAGCTCAACATTATTATAATGACCGTCTACCTGCTGAAAACTCTGCAATGTTGGCATCTCAAGAAAGTTCAATTCCAAGTGAAGCTATGGAAATGGGCTGTAGTTACAATGGTTGTGTGAATCCAAATGCATTTATTAATCCACATTTTCTGCAAACTCCTCAACTTCAATTCAATCATGATCAGGTAATGATGGCTAATAGTACATATTTCAATTATCCTGATGATGTCAACAAGCCGCCGATCCAACCAGCCATGCCATTGAATTTGAATCAACCACAACCTATTGATGGTATGAAGAGCAACATGAGGCCGAAATCGATGAATCAGAATCTGCATTGTTGGGCGTTTGAGCCTCCGGCCATGCCATTGAATTTGAATCAACCACAACCTATTGATGGTATGAAGAGCAACATGAGGCCGAAATCGATGAATCAGAATCTGCATTGTTGGGCGTTTGAGCCAAGAGGACTCGATGAGGAGCTGAATGGTTCGATGTTTCAATCCGATGCCCACATAGATGAATAGTTTCCGGGCTTGAGAATAGTGTCCCCAATTACTGTAGGATGCCATCGCATCCTGGTGATATCAAGTAACTTGAAGGATTGGAGAGATTACCTATTTTTTTATATAGTAAGCACTACTGGATGATTTAGTTTTAGGCTTCAATTTGTTTGTGTTTGTTTTTTGGTTTTTTATTGGCTAGTTCAAGAATTTTGGTTTGGATTATTGTTTTATCTAGTTTTAGAATTGACTGGGCACCTTTCCTATTTTACAAGCACTAAGAACTCCAAATTCCAGAGTACTTGTGTATAAATATTATTTACTGGAGGTATTATGAGGATATATGGTGTATTTTTCCATTAATAAAAGGAGGATTCTGTTTTTTGGTGCATTTTTATGTATTGAAGGAAAGGTCCAATTGGTTCAATTTTTTTTCTTCCCTTGTTTTCCTTTCAAAGGGATCGATTTTATTTTATATTGTTAGAAGAGTCACATTCAAAACAAAGTTTTCTTTTGTTTTTTTGAACCTTTCTTTTAGACTTCCTTAGAGTTAACTCCTTTCCAGATGATTTAGGTCTCATTTGGGAATAGACTATTTTAATAATTTTTTTATTTTTTTTATGAAAAAATATGCAGAAAAGTATAGATAGCGATGTGATAACTTATAGTGACCTTTTGACGAAATGTTTAGTCCCTAAACGAGGTTTGTTGATGTATTGTGCTTGTTTAATTTTGTATCCAAACAATTACTTATGTTTAGTTAAATCTAGTTATATTTTGGGTTGGGTTTTTTTAACTATAGTTAATTTATTTGGAGGAAATTTGCCCAGATGTTTAGTTGTACATGAGTTGATGTAATTATATATACAAAGCTTGTAAGGGAAGCTAAAAATGGAATAGAAAAATCTGCTCAAGGGGTTGGTCTATTTAGACCCCTTTCCTTCTCTGTTTTACTTTTCTTCTTCTTTATTTTTTGTAGAAAAAATTAGATCTTATTTTGTGTGTTTTAGATTGATTTCTTTGTAGTTTAAATACGTACTTGCTTCCAAAACAATATTAGAGCCAAGTTAAAAGTGGAAGCTTGCATTTGAAAAAGAGGGTCGAAAATAGAAGGTGTGTGATGAAGAGAAGTGGGTTTTGCATAAAATCTCCATGGCTAACTCAAGTAACCAAAGTATGGGCACCAGCAACCATCTATGCCCAACCATCTTGTTAAATTCAATGTAAAAAGAGAGAAATACAGAGAGAATAATGTATCCATTTATCTATTGAATGTTATGGGTTAGCTCCTTTATATAGAGGAGTTACAAACTTACAAGCCAAAAGAGAAAACAGAATTATTAAAGCATACTAATTATTATACTAATATAATTATTAAAGCAGCACTTTACATATTATATTCTAACAGCCCCCCTCAAACTCAAGGAGGATAGTAACCAACCAACTTGAGTTTGGAGAGAGTAACAAAATAGAAAAATAAAATAAAATAGGATAGGAGACACTGTATGGTCGTGTCAGAACGTTGTTGAAGACACTGTATGGTCATGTCGAACCGTTATACCAGCTAACCGGAATCAATGTCGGGACAGTTTACGAGGTCATGCCGGACTGATGTAGAAGCTGACCGGAATCAATGTCGGGACAGTTTACGGGGTCATGCCGGACCGATGTAGATGACACTGTAGGATTGTGTATATAGGCTGCCCAAAAGATATACATGTATATATATATATATATCGAGCCCTCAAAAGTCGCGCCCTCAAAAGGCGCGCCAACTGCATCAAAAGTCGTGCCCGATAGAAATCGTCAAGCGGCGAGCCATCAAAAGTTGATCCGGACACGCGGCGATGCACGTGATCGACAGAGCGTTGTGTCGTCCACGTCGTCATTATCTATATAAACCGAGGCGGAGGCTGTGCAAACCAAACGAGTCTGAAACCTCTGAACATTTTCGTTCTGAAACACTCTGCAACCAACCCTTTCTGACATTACCAGTTTGAAATCGCTACTGCTCTGAAACACTCAGCAACCCAAAACACGGCCTTTTCTTCCCGTGGTCTGCTCACTCTCTTTCCAGACCTCAACGAGTCCACAAAAGAGATAACCAGTGCGGTTGCCCTTGAACCTCAACCAAGCGCCCCTGGTTTTGCTCCGTTGACCTTTCCTATGCGGTCTGTGGAGCAAATAATGGCAGCGCAATCGGATATTGAGGCCAATCAGTATACATTGAAGTCTGTGGAGACCATGACTGCGGTCACAAACTTGTCGCACCGGCTTCAGAGTAGGACAAATGAGGTGCAGCAGTTAAGCGCTCAACTGGCTTTGCTCCAACGCATGTATAAGGATGCGCGAGCAGAGATATGTGTGCTAAAGGCGGAAAACAAGGAGCTGAAGCGAAAGGCCACCGTTATGTTCCGATTCGGAGGTCCGCCATATGCTGCAGTGGAGGAGCAGGGGGGAGTGAACGGGCTCGGCGGCGTGAGAAACACGGAGGCAGCACCATCAAGGGTCGCCCAGGACGGAGGCAAAAAGAAGAGACCGGTGGCAGAGTAGAGAAGGGATAAGGAAAAAATCCCGCCTGTGGGTGGGTGTTTGTGAGTTGGTGGGGTTGTGTGGGTTTTTTTTTTTGTGTGTAAAATTGTGATCGGGGTTGATCCCGACAAGAAGAAATAACAAGTTTGTGGAATGAAAACGAGTTGGGTGTGAATGGATTTTTTTTTTTTTTTTTTGAAAGAAGAAAGATAAAATAAAATAAATAAAAGGGTATAGTGGGATCAGACGGCGTGGTGTGAAAGTGGAGTGTTTGGGTAATATAGTATAATAAAAAGAGATATATATATATATATATAATAAAGAAAGTTTGGGAGAGTGGGAAGCATAATAATGAGTCTGAGCTCAACAAGGGGTAGTGGATAAGATGTTGGGTCCATAGAGAGAGAGAGAGAGATTGTGCTCCAGGTGTGGGCTTCGACCACGTTGCAGTGGAGGCGGGAGTTCCAAAAGACGTGCTAATCGATGACGACGAAGTTGCTGGAGACGGTGTCGCTGGCGAAGAAGACGAACTCGTAGACGCATTCAACATCGTTCACGGTGACGGAGAGTGCGGAGAAGAGTTGGCCGACAAGCTGAGGAGAACAACAAACCTTAATAACACTGCTACCATTGCACTTGCACTCGCACTCGCAGAGACCTTTATTTCTCTCTCTCTGAAAGTTGCTCATATCCCTCACTGTTCAGTCATTTCTTTGCTTCGTCTACTGCGTAGAAAGCCGTCTGAGCAGCGTTCAAGAAGGAGACTAGATCGGCGGTGAATTCAATAGCTCCCACCCGGCGACAGTGAGAGCGAAGAGAAGAGAGAGTGACGGCTTTTGTTGGTTCAGCCGAGGTCGGGGATGAAGAGTGGAGTGGAGGTGACCAAGATGGAATTTGTTAGAAACTACGCTGGCTCACGGCGAAGCACCACTGTGACACGGCCGCCGCTGAAGAACAAGGCCAGGTATCAGCTGAGTAGGTGAGTTGTGAGTCTGTCCTCCTTTGTTGTGTGTGTGTGTGAGTCTGTCATATAGACCACATAGACCAATATTAGTAATAGTGGTGTTTCTGATGAAGCCATTCCAAGTACTGAAATGGGAATAAACAGAGGATGGTCATGACCCAGGTGAGATTGTGATACAGAACCACCAATTCATCTCCGTGTATCCCTATGTGTGTTTTATCTCAAAACCGAGGGAGAGAGGATTTGGGCAATGATGGGAAGGTATGTGTAGAAAATAAGCGGAATAGGTTGAGGTCCGACGGACGGCTAAGGTGAGGTTGCCGCCCGCCGGTGAAGCGAAAATACTAGGTTCTAAACCTGCTTTGATACCATGTTAAATTCAATGTAAAAAGAGAGAAATACAGAGAGAATAATGTATCTATTTATCTATTGAATGTTATGGGTTAGCTCCTTTATATAGAGGAGTTACAAGCTTACAAGCCAAAAGAGAAAACAGAATTATTAAAGCATACTAATTATTATACTAACATAATTATTAAAGCAACACTTTACATATTATATTCTAACACATCTATGCCCATTTTTGCTGGAGAAAATTATGATTATTGATGTGTGAGGATGAAGACCTTATTCCAGTCCCAAAGTTTATTGAACTTGGTACAAAATGGGTATGATGAACCCAATTCAACAACTACATTAACTTCGGCACAAGAGCAGCAGCTAGAGGAAACCAGAAAGAAGGATGCTAAAGCACTCTTTTTCATCTAACAAGCACTCTTTGATGAGTTGTTTCCAAGAATCATTGAAGCCAATAAATCAAAGGAAGCATGTGACATTTTACAACAAGAAGAATTTCAAAGAGACAAAAAGGTAAGAATCATCAAACTCCAAAAAGGGAGTTAGAATATTTGAAGATAAAAGAATCTGAAACTTTAACTGATTATTTCTCTAAATTGATGGAGATTGTCAATCAAATGAAATCATATGGTGAAAGAGTTGAACAAAAGAGAATTGTTGAAAAAAATTTAGTTAATTTACCAAAAAAATATAACACAATGGTGGAAATAATTAGAGAAACAAAAGATATTTCTGAAATGAGTGTCCAAGAATTGATGGGTTCTTTGAAAGCTCATAAACAAAGGTTGTTAAAACAATCAAAGAAGCCTCTGGAGAATGCATTCCAATCAAAAGTTAATTTGAATTCTAAAAATCATCAACTAATGAACAAACAAGACGAAAATCATCAAGAGGTGGTAGACAAGGAAAAAGAAGAGGTTGAGGAAGAAATTCATCAAGGGGAGGAGGTAGAAGCAATAATGATAGAAGTTCAAGTGTGGAAGAAAATACAAGAAAATGCAAAATTTGTGAAAGGGGAAATCATCTACAAGAGGATTGTTGGTTCTGAGAGAAACCACAATGTTATAAATGCCAGAATTTTGGCCATCTGCAAAAGAATTGCAAAGTCAAGAGCAATCAACAATCTAATTTTCAGAGGAGAAAGATGGAGAAGGAAACTTATTTTATGTTTTGTCAAGCAGCCTCCGAACACAAAAATGATGTTTGGTACTTTGATAGTGGGTGTAGCAATCATATGGCAGATGATAAGTCTATTTTCTTGGATATGGACACTTCAATTTGTTCTCAAGTTAAAATGGGAAACAGAGTGTTAGTAAATACAAAGGGAAAATGAACCATAGGAGTTATAACAAAGAAGGGGACTAAGTTTGTGAGTGTTTGAAAAGTTGTTATTTTCGTAGGTTTTTCTAGTTTTCGATTATTTTAGAAGGTTAAAAATTTTGTGTTTGGGAAGATAGTTGGGTTTTTTTGTAGTGGGATGCGATATTTGTGAGAGAAAAAGTGAAATGATTATGGACTTGATGTGACATTTTGTCTGGATTTGCTTTTTTTTTATTTTTTAACCAATTTTGTCTTTTAATGCCTTTTTTTTATATATATAAAAAAAAAAAAAAACACTTCCCAAACACCACCTTTACTCATAGGGTGTGTTTGATTGGACGAACTAGATAAGGGGGGATTAGAATCCATCGAACTTGAGTCCTGAGACTATGACTCTCCCGGACTATTTGATTGAATTGGATATGTATCCTGTGTTTGTTTTTTCATGGGATTAAATGTCGGGAAATGATTATTTTTAGTAAATCCAACATTTGGTTGGACGGACTGGATAGGATAAACGAACAAAGGACTATTTTACCCTTCTTTAATTGTTTGCTAAGTAATAACAATATTAAACATATCTTTAATATTTTAATTTTTTAGCTAGATTAAATAAAATTTTATTTTATTTTATTTTTTACACAATTAAATAAATTTATTTTTTTAATTAAATAAATAAAATATCAATAAAAATATATGTTATTTTTTTAATTAAAATTTTAAATAAATTTATTTTTAAGAATAATAATAATTAAATAATGAAATTATATAAAACATCTATTAAAATTTAAATAATGAAATTAAATAAATTATAAACAGAATTTTAAAATAAAACATCAATAAAATATCTATAAAAAATTATTTTAAAAAATTAAATAAATAAAACATCAATAAAAAGTTAAACAAAATTATTTTATTTTTAAATTGAGACATTTAAATTTTATTGAATTTTACTAAATATAATACATAATTAAATAGTAGATGGTCAAAATGCTCATTTCATCACCTAATCCCAACAGTGGATAGTCCCCCGAAAATTGTCTCATACCCCCCCTAGGATACAATAGTCCCCCATATGGGGGATAGGGAGTCCGGCCGGACTCTATGTCCGGCAAATTAAAAAAAAAAAAAAACACCGGATAAAGAACCTCCCTCGGATTACAATCCCACTAGAGAATAATCCCCCCCCCCCTCATCCCCCCAATCAAACACACCCATAATGTATTGCTTGTTCCAAACTTGGAACAAAATTTGCTAAGTATTGGACAACTTGTAGAACATGGATATGCAATCCATTTTGAAGCTAACATCTGCATTATTCATGATAGAAATGCAAAGCAAGTGGTGGCAACAATTCAAATTGAGAAGAACCGAAGCTTCCCACTCACAGTCAATTATGCTATAAATGTTTCTTTGAAAGCTCATATGATTGATGAGTCATGGTTGTGGCATAGAAGACTGGGCATCTAAATTTTCATAGTCTAAAAGTGCTTCATCAAAAGAATATGATCCAAGGACTTCCAAGTAATGACGAAATACATGATGTTGGTGAGGGGTATGCAATTCGGAAGCATCATCGGCAACCTTTTCTCGAAGGAGTTGTTTGGAGAGCCAAAGAAATGTTAAAGTTAGTTCATACGGATGTTTGTGGACCTATGAGAACTCCCTTCCATGCCCAAAACAAGTACTTTATTCTTTTTATTGATGACTATACAAGGATGACATGGGTGTATTTTCATGAGGGAAAAATCCGAAATGTTCACTATTTTCAAGAGATTCAAGAGCATGGTAGAAAAACAAAGTGGGCACTACATAAAGACTTTGAGAAGTGATGGTGGCAAAGATTACAACTCCTTACTCTAAGGAGTTTGACAAATTTTGTGAAGATGAAGGTGTAGAAAGGCAACTAACACTGGGTTATACTCCACAACAAAATGGAGTATCCAAGAGAAAGAATCAAACGGTGATGGAAATGGCCAAATCTATGATGTATGAAAAAGGGCTACCAAAGAATTTTTAGCCTGAAGCTGTTTACGCAGTAGTGTTCTTGATGAATAGGTGTCTTACCAAAGCTGTTTGGAACGAAACTCCCATAGAAGGTTGGAGTGGGAGAAACCATTAGTAAAACATCTCAAAGCATTTGGATGTATTTGTTACGCTCAAATTCCAAAGGAAAGAAGAAGCAAATTGGATGAAACAAGTGAGAAATGTATCTTTGTGGGTTATAGCAGCAAATCCAAGGGTTATCGATTGTATAGCTTGAAGAAAAATCATATGATAATCAACCGGGATGTGTTATTTGATGAGAATTCTTCATGAAATCGGGAAGAATGTAAAATTGAGAAGCAATTGATCCTAGTTGATAAGGAGCAAGAAAATTCAACACATGAAGATGAAGATAATGAAGATTCATATCATTCCTCACCAAGGGAAGGTTCATCCTCATCTTCTAGGTCTACTCCAAGTTCAAACTCAAATTCTAATTCATCCTCACCTAGCTCAACTCCCAAAAAAAATAAAAATAAATAAAAATGAGGAGTTGGAGTAATGTATATGCTAGATGCAATTTTTGTGTAACAGAACCTGAAAGTTTTGAAGAAGCCATTAAAGAGAAAGCTTGGAAGAAAGCAATGGAACAAGAAATTGAAGTCATTGAGAAGAACAATACATGGGAATTGGTTGAAAGACCACAAGGCAAGGAAATCATTGGGGTGAAGTGGATTTATAAAGTAAAGTTGAATTCAAATGGTTTATTCCAAAGAAACAAGGCAAGATTAGTCACAAAAGGGTATACACAATAGTCTAGAATCAATTTTCAAGAAATAATTGCACCGGTTGCACGACTGGACACCATTCGAGCTCTCATTGCTTTAGTAGCCCAAAAAGTTGGTCATTGTATCAACTGGATGTTAAATCTGCGTTTTTAACTGGAGAATTGAAAGAGGAAGTATATGTTGAACAACCCCAAGGGTTTTTAATGAAAGGAGATGAAGAAAACGTGTATAAATTGAAGAAAATATTGTATGGGTTGAAGCAAGCTCCAAGAGCATGGTATAGCCAAATTGATATTTACTGCATTGGCAAGGGTTTCAAGAAGAGCAAGAGTGAGCCAACCTTATATGTTAAAAAACAAGGTATGTCAATTCTTATTGTTGCCTTGTATGTTGATGATTTGTTATTTTCTGGTAACGAAGAAACAATGATTGAAGAATTTAGAAATGACATGATGAGAAGAAATGAAATGAGTGATATGTGTTTGTTGAATCATTTGCTTGGAATTGAAATCTGTTAAGTTCAAGATGGAGTATTTATTTCTCAAAAGAAATATGATGACAATATTTTAATGAAATTTGGCATGAGTGGTTGGAAGCCCATGGCCACACCACTAGTTGTGAATGAAAAACTTATATAGGAAGATGGAGAGAAAAAAAGTTGATGGTTCATTGTATAGAAGCTTGGCTGGAAATTTGTTGTATCTCACAGCTACAAGGTCAGATATAATGTATGTTGCAAGTTTGCTTTCTAGATTTATGCATAATCCTAGCCAAAATCATCTTGGTGCTGCAAAACGAGTTTTTAGATATATTCAAGGCACAACCAGATATGGTATCAAATATTGCAAAGATTCAAATGTAAATTTTTTTGGTTTTTGTGATAGTGATTGGGGTGGCTGCTGTGAGAACTCGAATATACAAATCAAATAATAATTAAGTAACTATAATTTTACAAACCTCAAATATTTTATTGTGAATCTTTTAAGTGCAAATTAAATATTTGGAGAGTCTTTTAATTAATTTTAAACCTAAAATAAATTTGTTATGAATGTCCACAATTTTAAAAGATAATAATAATAATAATAATAATAATAATAATAATAATAATAATAATAATAATAATAAAAAATAAATAAATAAATAAATAAATAAGAGGGGTTGTTAATTATATACATAAAAACAAAACAAAACCCTACCTTCTTATTTGAGTTAGCAGCAGCCGTGAGGAAGCAAGAGAGAGAGAGAGAGAGAGAGAGAGAGAGAGAGAGAGAGTTTTGAGAGAAACTTTAAGCAACGTTGGTAGTCAACAACTCTAAGGTATTGTTTTATTTTATTATATCTATATATTGTGATGGTTCATGTGTGTAGTCTGCTTCTTGTTGGAAAGGAATAGCAGAAACGGGTGTGTTCTTTTGGTGCCAAGTCAGTGGTTGGTGATGAGAAATAATTTGTGTAATTCTTAGTTCAATTTTTTTTTTTTTTTTTTGCACAGAATCACAAACTTTAAAAATCAAGAAACCATATCAAACGAATGAATTTTGAACTGAAATTTTTACAGTAGATTAATTACATATTGAATTGCATATATGAATGTTTTCATAATTTTTGGCAGTCGAAATCTATATAAACTAATGCGTTCAAATATGTCCAAAAAATTGATTTAAAATAGCAAGTTCGGAAGCATTGTTCTCTTTGGGTATAAATCCGAAAATTATTAAATTAGTGTCATTAGAACCGGTTACGAGTCTAGTTTCGTACATTTTTTGCCTTGCATTAATTGCTCTTATATACTAAGAGAACCATCAAATTCTTTAAAGTGCTGCAGAAAATAATCTGTTTGGGTATAATTAATTGTGAATAATTATTTTGATAAGCAAACCAAGTAAAACCAATTGGTTTGAAACTTAGGATATATTAGTTGATGTCTGGAGGGTTTTGAAATTTTTCGAACAACGTGGAATGGGTTGTTAATTTTCAAAGTTAGCGAATAGATTGGGAAAACTTGTTTAAAACATTGTTTTATCTTAAAGTTACTTTTAGTTAAATTCAATCAAAACCCATGTCTTGGGTAATTAGACCTTGAAGAACATTAACTTAGGTATTATTTAAGAGTAACGGTGAGTGGATTGAGCTGTGTTAGTGCGCTTTAGTATGGGGTACTTAGTTTATTATTATCTTTAATATTTTTAAATTAGTAGTGACGTGTAGTCTTCATACTTGGTTCAGGGCATTAGTTGGACTTTCATACTCTATTTGAGGATTATATTATTTCGTTTTCAGGTGAGCAGTTTCATGCTACATATTTTTATAAATGTTCCTCTACCCTGAACTGTTAGAAAATTTAGTTGTTGTTTCAGGACTAAACTGTTTTGGTAAATTATTATATCATCAATGGAATTAAATTATTTCTGAAACATGTGTGAACTTGGCATACTGTAAACTATTTGTTTTGGTCTCATGTTTAGAATGGTGAACTACCATGTTTTGTGAAACTGATGTGCATTGATTATTGGGACCATCTGTGTATTTAGTCCAGGAAAATTATTCCATTGTGTGTTGTGACTCTGGCCACTAGGGAACAGATCTAGGTTGGGCCGTAATGACTCTAGTGCTCAACGATTGTAAGGAAAAAACCTAGGTTAAGTTAGGTGACCTTCAATTGGATCGCCTTAGAGAAACGGCCCGAGTTGCCACCCTAAGGATGACTCGTAGTTCGGCATTGGATCCAATGGGGCTTATAGCCTTGAAAACTGTGTGGCACGTTACTTGTTATTTCTTGGTACCCAGAAAATTATTGGTGTTCATGTTGTAATCTATTTTAAGTGAAAAATTTCATTTATCATGTTCTTGAGAGACATGAGTATTTTAACTGTTGAACTGTAGAACCTTCTTTTTGAAACAGATTGCCTTTACCAAACTGTATGCCAATCTAGTTTCTGTAATATATATCTTATTTTGGAATTGAACCATGTTTTCAAAACTGTATTTACTATTCATGTTGCGACTCACTGAGCTATCAACTGACTTAATTGTTTATCATTTCTAGGTGTTAGAAGGACTTAGAATGAACTCGTAGCGTAGCGGGGACTCAATTGCATGGACCTCTAGGACATTCATTCATACTGTTTTAGATTGTTATGTCAAGTTTGTGCATATTTCTTTTTATTCTTGTTGAGGTTCATTTATGATTATTTTGATATGTGGGTCGTTTATATCCCATAAGTTTAAATGGTATTGATTATGGTTGGTTTTGCCGTTTATACTTGTGATATGTCTCTAGATTGAGTTTTGGTTATTTATTATTGGATTATTGTATAGTTGTTCAATGTGATTATGGATTCATGTTTAAGGCTTACGTGTTTCTTGGGCTTAGTCCCTGTGGGCCACGGCCAGTCATGCCTTGATTTAGGGTGTGATAGCTGCACTGATGATATGAAAAGCACCTCCGGGTATGCATTTTCCTCGGGTTCTGGAGTATTTTCTTGGGCATCAAAGAGCAAGAAAGTGTGGCGCAATCATCCGCAGAAGCTGAATATGTTTCAGCGGGTTTGGCAACTTCCCAAGCAATTTGGTTAAGGAGAATAGTTGAAGACATTTGCGAAAAGCAAGAAGATGATACAAAAAACTTTTTGTGACAACAAATCAGCCATTACCATGGCTAAGAATCTTGTTTTTCATAGCCGCACTAGTCATATTGTAATTAAACATCATTTTATTCGGGAAGCAATTGAAGAAGGTGAAGTGCACCTCAAATTCTGGAGGTCAAATGAAAATTGCAGATATTTTCACTAAGGCTCTTCCCAAAGAAAAGTTCCAACATTTCAGAGAGTTACTTGGAGTTATGGAGCAGCACATTAGGTGGGAGCAATATTGATGTAATATGCTTGTTTAATTTTGTATCCAAACAATCACTTATGTTTAGTTAACTCTAGTTATGTTTTGGGTTAGGTTTTGCTAATTAGAGTTAATTTATGTGGAGAAAATTTGTCCAGATGTTTTGTTATACTTAGGTTGATGTAATTACATATACAAAGCTTGTAAGGAAAGCTAAAAAAGGGAATAGAAAAATCTGCTTAAGGGGCTATTCTAGTTAAATCCCTTTGCTTCTCTGTTTTACTCTTTTTCTTCTTTATTTTTTGTAGAAAAAATCAAATCTAATTTTGTGTGTTTAAGACTAATTTCTCTGTAGTTTAAATACACACTTGCTTCCAAAACACCCAACAAGGTCTTAGACTTAAATTTCTTAATTCATTAGCCTTGAAATTTTTCTTCAATTGTTTTGTGCTCTTCTACACATCAAAGATGACAATTAAAAAACAATTTTACTAGTATTAAAATTTAACATGAAAATGAGGCTTACACATTTGTCAATACAAGCCCAACAATCAAAATATTGTCTAGTGCAGTGCTGGTGCCCAATTTCATCACCTTGGATCCTTTTAACACATATCTATAGAAAATAAGATAGTTTCAGATTAGTACTGGACTTCATTACTGTATACGTGGAGTCATAGACTTGAAAGAGAGAGTTAACAAGAAAATGAGGCTTACCCATTTGTCAATACATGCCCAATAATCAAAATATTGTCTAGTGCAGTGCTTGTGCTTGCGCCCAGTTTCATCACCTTGGATCCTTTTAACACACATCTATAGTCAGATTAGTACTGGACTTCATTACTGTATACGTGCAGTCATAGACTTGAGAGAGAGAGAGATTAAACATGGGCTGCAAATGAAAGGAGTTGCTCATCAAAAAACACAAGCTTGACTCATTACCAAAAACGTAACTCCATTCAACAATTAAACAAAGTGATCTTAAGCTTCCAGCTGAACTGCCTAACAACCAGGCTTAAACAACACTATGCTTAGCTTGATCGGCATGTCATGGTCGCGGTAGGCGGGATCCAATAGTAGCAACATAATTCCTTTGAAAATTTCCAATTAAACTTCAGAAAAAAATGTTAATGGGTTTAATGACTACGACAGGCCAATACTTCCAATAACTCCCAACATGCAACTGCACTATGTTCTTTTTTAGGTAAGTCATGCAGCTGCACATTCGCTAAGACAAATGAAAGATGAGACAAAGACTATGAAGCACGGACACAGACACGGATACGGATACGGACACGGACACGGACACGGTACACGGCAATTTTCAAAAAATGGGGACACGGACACGGCGGGGGACACGGCGAATTTTATTTTATTTATTTTATATATTTTTATGTGTTATGTAGATTCATATTACATTCATCCTAAATTAAAATTAACAAACACTAACATAGTAACATTAATTGAATAAACATAACCATTACATTTAAACATATTAATAGATCATCCATTCACAAAAAATTCACAAAAAAGTCATAATAAACGATAACAAGAACTAAGACGAGAAGGGAAAAACATTCAACATCCAACAATATTTCTCACAAAAGCACTAAATAAGAGAGGCAAAAGATTAAAAAAATAAAAAAAAAATTAAATTAAAAAAAATAAAAAAAAAATTAAATTAAAAAAAATAAAAATAAAAACAGCCCTGCCGTGTCTCATGCCGTGTCCCCATATGGACACGCGTGTCCCCGCCGTGTCCCCGCCGTGTCCCCTGCAAAAAAATCATTAAATTAAAGGGACACGCCATCTGGCGTGTCCCCGGCGTGTCCCCGTGTCCCCGGCGTGTCCCCGTGTCGGACACTGCCACGGCACTAATTTTGGAGTGTCCATGCTTCATAGGACAAAGATGTTAAAGGTCTTCCGACGAACTACAAGTTCTTTCTTCTATCAACCTTTATCACAAATGCACCACCATGCCCAACTCTAGTTTTATACTTTGAGCTTCTATGCTTTTACTTCCTTATTACTTGCACAAACAAACTTATTATTTTGAACACTTCCTCAAATTTGTGTATTCATCCTAATACTCTAATCATGATCTCATTTCAATAGATGACTAGATTGGATTGAAGCTATCAATTGGAATAATTTGTCAAAGTACATACCTCCTAAGGTTTAGGTCTTTGGGTGGTTGGCTTGGAAAAATAGATTCAAGACAATAGAGTTCCTAAAAAAAAAAAAAAAAAAAAAAAGAAAATAGGTGTTTTAAATGAGAATATGCCCATTATCCGTGTGTTTTGCAAGGAGGTGAGTGAATCTGTGAGCCATGTCTTGATCTTGTGTTCTTTTTCACAGAAAGTTTGGATTGAAATGCTAAAGTGGTAGGATGTACAAGGAGCCTTACCAGGTTCAGTAAATTGCCTACTCTTATGGTGGGCAAGGAAGAAGGTGAAGAACAAAGAGAGGATGATCTGGAGTGCTATTCCATTGGCTGTGATGTGGTCAGTGTGGAAACACAGAAATTAGTGTATGTTCAAAGCATCCAATCCAAATTTTAATGAGCTGTGTGATTTGATTAAGTTTCGAATTGCTTTGTGGATGAAATCAATCTTTAAGGAGTTTCGTTTCACAATTCAAGACTTCAGTGTGTTGTTATGATAATCTGACATGGGTTTGTTTTGTTGCTGGTGATGGCCTATGACCTAGGCCAACTTGTATTAATTTCTTTGGATTTGTTTGTTTTTCTGCTTTGCTTGTATTTTTGTTTTGGGATAGCTTGTATCTATACTGTTTCGGCTGTTTGTTGGTTTCTCACCAACCTTGAGGCAGGTGCTAGTAAATGATTGAGTATGCCTCGCGATGCCCATTTAGTTGGGATAGTGTAGGCTTACTACGATGCTTTTTGCATGAACTTTCTCCTTTTTATTGATGTATTTCCATAATTGTATGTTAATTTCATCAATGAAGATTTTTTTTTTTTTCTTTGGTTGATAAAAAATAAAATAAACACAAATGTGAGTGAAGGTGACAGTGAGAAAAATGGTGACTTATCAAATATGAGCATTGAATTATAATTAATGGTAGCATTAACAATGGTGATCTATGTTATGAAGTACAGACAGTTCAAAATAGGCATTGTAGCGGTGTCGGGTATGGAAATACACGTCAGACACGTCGGGGCACATTTGGTGTGCCCTCTTTTTTTTTTTGGGTAGGGGACATGGCAGGGTGCACGAGGACACGTGCCAGACATGCACGGAACATGCCATTTAAAGTGTCCCATTTATTTATTTATTTGTATGGGACATGGCAGGGGACATGGCGAGACACGAAATAGGACACAGCGGGTCTTTTTTCAATTTTTGTATATCTTTTGGAGTCAAAATATAAATTTAATAAGTAAAAAAAATTTATATCAGAAAGCCCTAATCAAATCCCCAATTCGAATAAAGAGAAGAAGAGACTTAATCCAAAATCAAAAGAAAAAAAGGAGAGAAGGGAAAAGTGAACCTGCGAAGTCCTCAATCGATCTCCATTGAGCTCATCTCAATTGATCTGCGTCACAAGTCTCTCATCTCCTCTCACCTGTCATCTCTCTCTCTCTCTCTCTCTCTCTCCACTCTTCTCTTTTTGTCTCTTATCTTCTTGTCTTTCTCTCTCACTCTCTGTCTCTCTCTTCTTGATCATCATTGCATCTCGTCTCTCTCTATATCTCGTCTCTCTCTGTCTTTCCTTTTCTTTTATAATCCATTGTTATCTCTATCTCTTATTTATTTATTTATTTATTCTTTCTGATTATACTCTATGATTGTCTCTCTCTCTCTCTATTTATTTATTTATTATTAATTATACTCTTATTTCCATATAATAAATATATATTGTTTATTTTTATTTAATTTTTTCCTTTATAAATTTATATATTGTATAATAAATTTTATTCTTTATGGATTTCTCTAAATAAAATTAATTTATAATTTAATTAAATATAGTAACTTATATATATTTATATATATATATATATATATTGAATTAATGTTAATTTTTTTTATTAATTTTGATTGTTTGGTAACACAATATTAATGCACATTTCAAATACATATATAATTAAAAAATATTCTATATCCCTCGCCGTGTCCATGTTGATATTTTTTTGAAATTGCCGTATCTAGGCTTCATAGGTGATAAGTAATAGTACTCATGTTGATTTTTACGAGTTTGATAGTTTGTTATACATATTAGTGCATGTGTGTATTTTCTATCATCTTCAACGTTTTGAAAAGCAGTTGTAGTCACCGTAATGGTTGCGGTGGTAGTGACACAATTGCTAAGTGTAAAGGTCACAAGGTAACCCGGAACAATGATTTTTTTTTTTTCACAATTTGAAAAAAAAAATTTATTGATATGCTTATTTTTATTTCATAATCACATTTATTGGCATTTAAAATGAATTTTGATCAATTTTTGTTAGTTTGTAAGTATAATCCGATATAGTTCGTATTTTTAAATCACTATATATGGAATGTGTTTACATTTTATTTCAATAGTTAATGACTTTATATGCCATAAATTCATATTGCACCTCTTATTTTTATTTATTTTGTTATTAATTGTTATACAATTAGAGTTCGTGACTCATAATATTATGTAATCTTTTGATTTTTGATTTTTTTTTTTTTTTTTGGAAAAGAAACTATGTAGAATGTGTAACGGCCCGTTCTAAGCGTTACGATACCATTACAGCTGTTATGTAACACTACAATGGCCTCTCTTTTTTTCTTTTCTTTTTTTATCAGCAAAAAAAAGGGGGAACTTTATTGATGAAACAACATATATGACATATAAGAGTAAATCAATAAAAAGGGAAGGCAGGAGAAAAAAGTATCATAGCAATTTCCAACTAGGTTGGCACTAAAAAGAACGTCCAATCACCTGCTAGCTCAAGCCAAACTATAATGGCTGTTACACGTGTGAATTTTCATCACGCTGCACAAGCGGGGGTAACAGGTAATGCCTACCGCCACAACCGCTTTTTAAAACCTTGATCATATTGCTCCATTGATTTTGTTTTATTCTTTCATACTTTTCCACGATTTTGTATTGTTCATTTGCATGGTAAGTATTATGTCTCACCTAAAACCTAAATGCGACACTAATATCAAATAATTCAAGTATCCCGTCTAGATGACATCAAATACTAGAGTTCAAACATAAATATTAGAGCAAATTTTACTTTACCCGTCTATGGTGTAAACTATGTGCACATAACCTTTTTACTATTTGAAAATAACCATTGTACTCCCCATGATTCGTAGACTAAAGTGCACCATCACATTTTCCATCCAAATTAACGAAAGGTGCATTATACACGCCTATATTTCCAAATGGTCAGGGGGTTATGCACACATAACCCATACCATAAGGATAAAGTGAATGATTTAGTTCAAAAGAGAGGAATAAGATGGGGGTATTTAGGTCAATTTAAAAGTGTTGTTAACAAAATTAGTGATGTGTAATAGTCCACAAACTATAGGAGTTAAGTGGTTATTTTCAAATGACATGGGAATTATGTGCATATAGGCTATACTACATTATGGTCAAATGAAATTTGTTCTAATATCCGTTGCCTGATCACTTGCGAGAGTCAAGCTTGATAGGCCAGGGAATGTGCGAATAAGTGAAAGCGATTTAGATATTCTCCCTGGCCATTTAAAGAGGAGTGAATTTGTGGGCTCTCGGAACTTACTTGGTGATTTGCGTTTTGGTGAACCTGTTAGTTTTGGTGTCTTTCCTAGAAAGGGACGGAAGGTTACTCCCTCACTGTAAGTATTGCTAGCCTCTTCGTAAATTTTGATTGCAAGCCTGTTGCTTACAGAATTCTTGGTTTTCATGCATATGAATATATGTAGTGCATCTTTTTATTTGGATGTATTTATTTCTTCAGGGTGGCATGGATCCTTCTGACAACTCAAGGAAGCAGAAGCCTGCAAGCATGGAGTGGTGCTAAATTTGTGAAATTGACTATGAAATAGTGGAAAGGTTAGGCGTGCATTCACAAACAAGGGATCACCAAAAGGTGGCTATGAATATTGTTCTAAGCATAAAATAGCATAATGCAAAGAAGCAGAGGTATGTTGTCTTCAGTTTTTTTTTTAAAAAAAAAGGTATAAATTTTTTGAAACTAAGAAGAGCTCTTTTTTTGTTCCCTTTGATTTGTAGAACTTCCAATAAGCAAGTCGAGAGGTTCCAGTTATGGGGTTCCTGGTAACAACCCTCAGGGTTGGGCATAGGGTTATCCGAACTGCCCAACCCGCCCAATCCAAATTGATCCGCATACAAATAGGCAGTTTCGCCAACACAATGCGGGCGGATGCAGTTTCAAATATGACATAATTGCGGGTTACGAGTTTAACCCGCACCTATAAAAACCCGTCCGCACTTAGATTTTTATTTTTTTTTTAAAAAACCTAGATCGTTGATTTCATTCATCCTATCCTAGATATTTTTGGCCAACACACCAAATCCTAATTTCATGATACAAAAAGAAATGTTGTAAAGAATATTATTTGAGAACATTATTTTTTAATGTTATTGTTTTTGTTTGTTTTTGTTTCCTCTGTGAACATTGTAGGAAATTGACTTTACTTTTTCATGGAGGGAAAATTGAATATGTTAATTAATTTTGAAATTGAAATAAATTTTATGTTATATTGAATATGGAAATTAAAATTGAATCTGGAAATTTAAAAAAGTGCAATCCGCAAACCGCCTGCAACCGCCCGCACATTCGCAAACCCTATCCTCACAAACCACAACCCGTACTGCAGGCATTTGCAGGTTAATTTTTCCCAAACCACATACATGCGGGTGGGTCTAAACCGATCCGCAAACCGTCCAAAACCGAACCGCAAACACCCCTAACAACCCGTGACTCATTGTGGCATGCTGTAAGATGGATTGAAGCAGTCTCACCCATGGCATGGGATTGAAGTTGTATCTCGGTATTTTCAAATTTGGAAATCATATGCCCTTCTATGTCTCTCTTTTCATCATTCGGTGTGGTTTATGCTAGTTTTGTCTTTTCAGGTGGTCGTTCTTTCTTTTAGTGGAGATGGTATTTTGGAACTTAAGTTTTAGCTACAGTTAAACTTGCTTTGTTTTTTATTTGACGTCTCTATGTAGTAATGGGATATTTTATGTCTAATCATTACTTTAGCTAATGTGATATTGTGTTATCAGTCATTTGAGTATTTTTTTAGTTTTTCTTTTATTATTATTATTGAAAAAGTGAGGTGGTTTCTGTAGATGCCATGTCTAGGCTCTAGTTTTTGGCTGAAATGTGCATTTGATGAGCATGTTGTGTGTTAAATGGGTGCACATATGGGATTTGGGGTGACATTGCTTTATCACATATCTCTCTACAAAGTTTGCTTTCTGGGTAGCATATTTACTTTTTAGATGTTTTATGCTTTTTTATTTTCGGTACCAAAACTTGAACTGGCTTTTTGGTTGCTTGTCCTTCTCTCATCCGTTGACATTGGTGGACCATTTCCTGGAGCTTGTTTCAATTGCTCGTTTAAAGATGGAAATCATGTGTCCTAATATTCTTGTACAAAGCAAGCATTCAAAATGAAAATATTTTCTCGCTTATATTATTTTGTTATCCAAGGAGCATGGATATGAACCTGGTGGGAGATAGATACAGCATGCTATGAACACTCTGAATTGGCAAATTTTAAAAAATTAGGATAAAGACATGATGGGGCATCCTGATCATGACTTAATTATTAAACAACAATATTAGGGACTCATAATACTCTTCACTAAAATAATCTTACTAATATGTTCACAAGTCACAAGCTTTGGTGGGGCTCACCATTGATAAGTGTTCAGCTCCAGTAGACCCAACTACATCTGCTACATCAGCTGCACCAGCTCCATCAGCTACAGCAGACCCAACTACATTTGCTACACCTGCTACATCTTCAGCTACAATAGCTCCAGCTGCATTTGCTACAGCAAGTCAGGTCTCGAGTTTCTCTGTAGGTGCATATCGGAGACCTGCTAAGACTACTTTGTGTGGTAGTTGTAGGTCAGCTATTAGTATGAATGTTGAGGGACCAGTACAAGCGTATGGTTTGTTTACATGAGATCATTTGTATATGTAAGAAATTCACAACTGATTCTGTAACAAACTATCTGTGTATATAAATGAACCCTTGCAGTTCTGTAAATGTGTAACTGAAATGAATAATATCTTTTGAAGTTTCTTTCTCTCTCTCTACATCTCTCTCTCTCTCTCTCTCTCTCTCTCTCTCTCTCTCTCTTTACTCTCTTCATGGTATCAGAGCTGTCTTCAAGCTCTCACGAGCAACAATGGTGATCCAACCTAACAAGTCTTCCATGGCAGATCAGTCAGGCACAGTTTCATCTGAGAAGACTTCATTACCTTCCAATGTGCTTCTGCTTGTCTCCAATCTTAATTCTCTGATAACAGTTAAACTTGAATCAACAAATTATTCCATCTGGAATAGTCAAATTCAGAATTTCTTTGAAGCTACTGAACTTTTCGATTTTCTTGATGGATCTACTATTTGTCCTCCTGCTACAGTCCTGGATTCCAACAATCAAGTTGTTACTAATTCTGAGTTTTTGAAATGAAAACTTGTTGATTCTTGTCTGCTTGGTTGTCTAATAGCCACTCTTACACCTTTAATCTATTCTTCAGTTCTTCATTTGAAACGTAGCACAGAGCTTTGGTTTGCTCTTGAAAAGTGGTTTACTTCTCTATCTAGATCACATATACACCAACTCAAGAACAAATTGAGTACAGTCTCCAAGAAGACTAAATCTATGGAAGTTTATCTTCAAGAAATCAGAGATCTTGTTGATCAATTAGCACTGGCTTCTTCTCCTATTTGTGATGAAGATCTAATTCTTCTAGTTCTCAATGGACTCCCTGAGGAGTACAATGCTTTCAAAACTGCTATTTGTGCTATATCTGAAGTGCATACTATGGATGAGTTATGTGCTCTACTCTGTTCTGAGGCTATACATGTTGAACATTGTCATAAATCTGGTAGTTCTTCTCATCTTACTGTTGGTTTTGCTACTACACATGGATCTAACATTTTACCTCATTCGTCTGGTGGTTCTGGTTATACTCAAAGTTCCTCTGGTCCTGCTTTTACTAAGCACTTCTTATGTCAGAACAGAGGAAGTCGTTCTTCACAATATCAGTATCGTGGAGGTAGATACAACAATAATCGAGGTTGAAGAACTGGTAGGCCTTAAAGCTATGGTTTGGTCTGTCAAATTTGTGGTAAAATAAACCACTCAACTCTTGAGTGTAAACATCGTTTGAATTCATCTTTTCAGCCTGTGTTTCCTTCTGCTAGTACTTCCAATTCCAAGGCTAATTCTGCTCCAGTACCTGTGAATTCAGTTTCATCTCCACCTCCATGGTATGTGGACACTGCAGCCACATTTCATCTTACCAATGACTTGAGTAATCTTCACCTTTATCAACCTTATCAAAGCTCTGATCAAGTCATGATTGGCGATGGTAATACTCTTCCCATTCACAATTCAGGAATTGGTATTTTGTCTACTCCTTCTTTTCACTTCAAAGTTAATAATCTACTTCATGTTCCACAAATATCTTCCAACTTATTATCTGTTCATCAGTTGGCTTCTGATAATAATTGTTCTATTACTTTTGATGATAAGTCATTTATGTTCAGGACAATCTCAGCAACAAGGTGCTATGTAGAGGTCCATACCATAATGGTCTTTACCATTTTCCTTCTTCATTCTCTGCTGCTCCTAAAGCCTTTTCTAGTATTAATTCTCTTATTACTACTTGGCACAAAAGACTAGGGCATCCATCTTCTAATTTTTTTATACTATGGCAAATAAATGTGACTTTCATTTTTCTTATAAAAATTGTTCTTCTCTTTGTAATAGTTGTTGTGTATCCAAAAACCACAGACTTCCTTTTGTGTTGTCTACTAATAAAACTACATCTCCTCTTGCTTTAATTCACTCAAATGTTTGGGGGGCATTTGTTCAATCTGATTCTTCTAAGAATTATGTTGTTTTTATAGATGATTTTAGCAATTTTACTTGGATTTACCCTCTCTTACAAAAGTGAAGTGTACTCTAAGTTTTTGGATTTCAAAACTTATGCTGAAAAGCAATTCTCTGCCTCTCTTAAGATCTCAAGGACTAATGGTGGAGGTGAATATACTTTAAGACAGTTTCAGTCTCTTCTTCAGTCTACTAGTATTGTTCATCAACTGAGTTGTCCTCATACACCATCTCAGAATGGTGTGGCAGAAAGAAAACATCGACATCTTATTGAGACTGCCATTACCTTGCTTGATCAGTCTTCTGTTCCTTTGAAGTTCTGGTTTGAAGCTCTAGCTACAGCTACTTATTTGATAAATCGAATGGCCAGTCCTAAGCTGGGCTATCTTAATCCTTTTGAAGTTTTATACAAGACTACTCCAGACTATGCATTTCTCAAGGTGTTTGGGTGTAAATGTTATCCCTGGTTACGTCCCTATACCTCTCATAAGTTGGAGCCTAGATCCAAGGCTTGTGTGCTTATTGGCTATCATCCTAGTTACAATGGTTATAGATGTTTGGATCCTCTCTCTGGCACTATTTATATCTCTAGACATGTCATTTTTGATGAGCTCTCTTTTCTTTTTGCTTTCTCTTCTTCATCTCTTCCTCTTCTCCTTTCTTCTAAGGATGCTATTTCTTCATTTTTCTAGGTTCCTGCATCTTCTATTCCCTCTTCACCTCCTAATTCTCCTTCTCTTCCTCTTGGTAGTTCTGATTCTCTTATGTCTAAGTCCTCTTCTTCTACACTTCATGCTTCAAGTTCTGCATTTCCTGGTTCTGTCTTACCTGGTTCTCCCTCTTCTTCTCCTACATCCTCTTTTACAGCTCCTGGTTTTATTTGCTCTCCTATTTCTTCTTCTCCCCCTGGTATTCATCTTACTATTCCAATCTTACCTCCTCTTGCTTCCACCAATTCCCATTCTATGGTTATTTGAGCTACAGCTGCTGCCACTCAATGTGGTCTCACTGCTCCTTCTTCTTCTTCATCTTCTCTTTTTACCTCTGAACCACACTCTTATAAAGAAGCTCTTCAATGCCCTCATTGGTTTAATTCTATGCTTGAGGAGTTTACTGCCTTACAAGATCAACATACTTGGACTCTTGTGCCACCTTCTCCTACTCAAAATATTGTTGGTTGTACATGGGTGTTTCGGATTAAAAAAGACTCAGATGGTTCAATTGCTAGGTACAAATCTCAACTTGTTGTTAAGGGCTATCTTCGGGAAGCAGACGTTGATTTCTTAGACACTTTCAGTCCAGTTGCTAAGTTACCTACAATCAGAGCTTTTCTCTATATTGCTCTCCACTATAACTGGTCTATTCAATAATTGGATGTCTCCAATGTTTTTCTTCATGGCCACCCTGAAGAAAATGTTTTCATGTCTCAGCCTCCTAGCTTTGTTCATTCTCAATTTCCTACCTATGTTTACAAGCTTAACAAGTCTCTCGATGGTTTGAAACAAGCTCCACGAGCTTGGTTTTCCACTTTCTTTAATTTCTTGCTTTCTCTTGGTTTTGTCAATAGTCATTATGACAATTCTCTGTTTGTTCAAGCCTCTTCTTCCTCATTAACCCATCTTTTGGTATATGTGGATGATATTCTTATTACTGGGAGTTCTCTTTCTCATCTCCAGCACCTTATTGATTAGTTACATTCAGCTTTTCTCTTAAGGAATTAGGCAACCTCTCTTACTTCCTTGGCATTTTTGTTGCTTCTACTTCTTCTAGTTATTTTTTGTCTCAATCCCAATATGCCTCTACTCTACTCAAGCGTACTGGCATGACTGATTGCAAGCCCACTTTTTCTCCTCTTTCTGCTAAACCTGCTGTCTCTTCTTCTGATGTTCCCTTCTCTAATCCTGCTCTTTATCGCAGTCTTGTTGGTGGTCTTCAATACTTGACTATTACTCGCTCGAATTTGGATTTTGCAACCAAGCCTGTCAGTATATGCACAATCCTTCTCAAGCTCACTTCGCTATGGTTAAGCGGCTTTTACGTTTTGTTAAAGGTTCTTTACAGTCTGGTTTGACCTTTTCCTTTGGTGCCTTTGATCTCCATGTTTTCTCTGATGCTGACTGGGCTAGTAGTCCTTGTAATAGACGTTCTACCTCAGGTTTTTGCATCTTTCTTGGACCTAACTTGGTGTCTTAGGCTGCTAAGAAGCAACCCACTATTGCTCGATCTTTTCCTGAAGCCGAATACAGGGCTATGGCTCTTGCAAGTGCTAAAGTTGTTTGGCTTCAAATGCTTCTTAAAGATCTGCATATCCGTCCTTCTT
Organism: Camellia sinensis; assembly: GCF_055761805.1. Taxonomy (NCBI): domain Eukaryota; kingdom Viridiplantae; phylum Streptophyta; class Magnoliopsida; order Ericales; family Theaceae; genus Camellia; species Camellia sinensis. The sequence continues at coordinate 19,364,350 of NC_138964.1, read as the reverse complement.
CAGTTCCTGTTCTTTGGTGTGATAACTTGTCTGCTCTTTCTCTTGCTGCTCACCCAGTGTTTCATGCTCAGACAAAGCATATCGAAATTGATTATCACTTTGTGCATGAAAAGGTCTCAGCTAAACAACTTCTTATTCGTCACGTGGCTTCTTCTGATCAAGTGGCTGACATTTTTACCAAATCTCTTCCTTTTTTTCATTTTCTTTTTTTTCAGTCCAAGCTTTTAGTTGGTTTCCCACCTTTCAGCTTGCGGGGGACTGGTAAGTGTTCAACTCCAGCAGACCCAACTACATCTGCTACATCAACTGCACCAGCTCCATCAGGTATAGCAGACCCAGCTACATCTGCTACACCAGCTACATCTTCAGATACAGCAGCTCCAGCTGCATTTGCTACAGCAAGTCAAGTCTTGAGGTTCTCTGCAGGTACATATAGGAGACCTGCTAAGACTGCTTTGTATGGTAGTTATAGGTCAGCTATTGGTATGAATGTTGAAGGACCAGTACAAGCGTATGGTCTGTTTACATGAGATCATTTGTATATGTAACAAATTCACGATTGATTCTGTAACAAACTTAGTTAAAGTAAACCATATATTTGTGTATATAAGTGAACCCGTGCAGTTCTGTAATTGTGTAACTGAAATGAATAATATCTTTTGAAGTTTCTTTCTCTCTCTCTACATAATGTGACAAAATCGTAAAGAAAAGACGAACCTCAAGCAGCTAAGCAATTTCTATATATATATATACTAGTTGAAAAAGGCTCATGCAAGACACGAGCTATTATTACAATATATTTAAGTTTTGTATTTTGATAATTTTTTTAAAATTATAATATTGTTCTATGAAATTGAATAAAATAAATTATTAGATATATGATAAAATTATGTAGTATAATATGTATTATTTTTTGATTTATTATACACCTAATGATGTAGACTCTAATTCTATTACCATATCATTTTGGGTGAATTTATGAATTTTTAACATTTCTTCTGAATTTATAATATATATATATATATATTATGGTGTGTAGTTTTTCTCAACAGATAAATATTGAAAAGAAATACTACGATAATTCTCCCATTAAAATAAAATAAAAAACTATTAAGATAATTCACTGAGCTAATAAAGAAACAGAAGAAAATATACATCTATATATGTAATAACCCGAAAATTTAAATAGTCCTTTAAATTTTATATTAGTATTATTTAATTGTAAATGATTTCAAAAAACTAATTTTAACTTTATATTATTATTCGATATTATTTTCTGAGTATTACGATATTTTTATTATATTTTTCTCTATATTTTTCCTGAATCAAAATACATTAAAATCCACCATTTTCAGTTAAAAAAAGGATATGTGCCCCGCAAGTGTCTTGCACCCAACACTTTGTCGCCTATATGTACAGATGATCATCAATTAATTCATCTCACCCCTCTCTCTCTCTCTCTCCCTTCCTCCCTCCCTCCCTCCCTCCCTCCCTCCCTCTATAGTGCTTTATATATAATCTCTTTTTCCTCTTTAGTGTTTTCTTTATATATAAAACTTTAAAGCTAGTTTGGACTATTTAGTAGGCGGCAGTGAACGAAAGGTAAAGGTTGAAATTAATCTTATGGTGTGTTATATTATACCTTGAGTTACCACTATATGTTTTATATATGTTTTGAGTTATCATAATTTATTTTACATAATTTGTATTTTATAAATTATATAAACATTTTTAATTTATGAACCTTATTTTATATAATAAGGAAAACCCATGGATATAACTATTTATTAAAATGTATTTTGAGTAATTATTTTGTAAGTATCACCACAGAAGTCCCATGTCTTGTGGGACTTAAACAACCATTGGCCCTCTGATTAGTCACTTTGTGACCTTTTGTCTATCATGGATCCACTAACACTTTAATTTCTGGTGTGGAGCAAAATGTTGTACGGAATTAAGTGCTACACTATTATGGAAGCTACCTCTTAAAGTTTGTACGAGCCATCTCTTCAGTCTATACATCTGTTCTGTTCTATACCGTGGTTATGATTTCTAGTGTGGAGGAAAGTGCTATACGGAGCTAAGTGCTACACTATGGTGGGAGCCACCTCTAGAGTTCGTACGAGCCACCTCTTGAGTCCATACATCTGTTCTGTTCCATTCCGTTCTGTGGTTATGATTATTTTGTTGGTTTCTGTATTATATATCAAATGATTTTCGTATTATGTATTATGTATTTTAATATCACGTTCTGTTCAGCCAATAATTATATTTCTCAATCTGCCATGTGTTTATAGCTATTTACCAATTTTCAAGAAACAATACAATTCAGAAGAGTCTTAGACGCAGGATGGTAGAATAGACACATACAGCATTTTTATGGTATTCTTATATGTAAATATCGGTCTTTTTTGTCAATAAATTTTGTTATAAAAATATAAGCTCCGATGATTATTTTGGTACCCTCACTTAAATATTATTTTCACTCGCGTTTATTAATTTATTTAAGAATTGGCTAGAGGTAACGTCAGTTACTAGCCATCACGATGCTTAACCCTTAGGTATAAAGAGCGGGTCGTGAAAATATATATAAGAACCGCTTAGCTGCTTGAGGTTCATCTTTTCTTTTCGATTTTGCCTTTTTATTTTGAATAATTTACTAATTATGGCCTATATGGTAGGTGAAGATTTTTTCGTAATTACGCAAACATTCTTGGTCAATTATGCAACAGGTTTTTTTCATGATTATGCAAACATTCTTAGTCAATTATGAAACATAAATATTTTATTTTTTAACAAATTACAAATACACACCCATAAGATTTGTTTAAAATATGAATCAATCTTATAATATTAGAAATTATAACTACCGTTTGTTATAAATTTTAATTTAACGCAATACTCAGAGAAAAAAAAAACTATTCTCCTATGCAATAATAAATTATCAAAATTGTTTATTGAAAAATATTTCTCATATCATTAAAAACTGTTAATTGACTTAATGAATTATTTATTAACAAAATGGTTAATTGAAAAATATTTTTCATATCATTAAAAAAATTTAATTTACTTGTTAATAAAATTAGTCATTTGTTATACAAGTATGATTTATGTATTAATAAAATTAGTCATTTGTGTATATATGTATTTTCTTCTACTTCTTTATTAGTTCAGTAAATTATCGTAGTAGTTTTTTTTAGATGGAAAAATTGTCTTAATATTTGTTTCATATTTATCTGTTGAGAATAGCTACACACCATATATTTTTTTATAAATTCAGAAGAAATATTAAAGACTCATAAATTCACCCAAATGATATGATAACAGAATTGGAGTTTACATCATCAAGTGTGTAATAAATCAAAAACTAAAACATATTATACTGCATAATTCTATCATATATCTAATGATTTATTTATTCAATTTCATAGAACAATATTCTAATCTTTAAAAAATAATCAAAATATAAAACTTAAACATACTGTAATAATAGTATGCGCCTTACACGAGCCTTTTACTTGTAATTTCTAGTATTATATTCATAAATCATACTCGCATAATAAATGACCAATGATTTTCGTAATAAATAAATCATTAAGAAAATTAATAATTTTTAATGATATGAAAAATATTTTTCAGTTAACTATTTTGATAATAAGGTCTTGTTTGTCATAACTTAAAAAAGCCAAAAAATTAAAAAGTCACTATCCTATTTAAGTCACATCATCTTTTTTAAGTCACATCACATATCTATCACATCACTTCGAACCCAACCCATACCTAACTCATATTTCATAAAAAGTCAACAAATGCAATTATTTAGGTCATAAGTCAATTAACAGTTTTTAATGATATGAGAATTTTTTTCAATAAATAATTTCGATAATTTATTATTACATAGGAGAATAGCTTTTTTTTCCTTTTGAGTATTGTGTTAAAATAAAATTTATTACAAATAATAGTTGTAATTTCTAATATAGAACCGATTCATATTTTAAATAAAATTTATCGATGTATTTGTAAGTTGTTAAAAAATAAAATATTTATATTTCATAATTGATCAAGAATGTTTGCGTAATTATGAAAAAATATATTTCATAATTGACAAAAAATGCTTGTGTAATTACGAAAAAACCTGTTATATAATTGACCAAGAATGTTTGCGTAATTACGAAAAAACCTTCACTCAACATATAGGCCACTATTAGTAAATTATTCAAAATAAAAAGACAAAATCAAAAAGAAAAGACAAATCTCAATCAGTTAAACGCTTCTTATATATATATATATATATGAGTATTTTAAAAAAATAATTAATAGTTGACTTTTTAATATTTTTTAACTGTTTTTACTATTTTATATAAAAAAAAAATAGGGAAATTTACCAATAAATCCCATTTCATAAACTACTAAACCAATTAGTCCCAACTTTATTCTTTTGTTCGGATAAGTCCTATCAGTGGGGAAGTTTATTTCTTGTTGATCCTATTTTTCATATTTAGTGTAACTGTGTGGACGATTTTACCCATTATTGTTTTGTTTCCATATACTGTTGGGGCCATCAATGTGATTCCTCACTTCACCATCACTTCACCATCTCCTAACTCTTCCCCCCTTCTGTTGCAAGCCCACCCGCGCTTCTCTCTCTCTGAAATTTCGTTCCCTCCAAACCCTTCCACACAACAAAAAAGAGTAAAATCGATCTCCTTCCGACTCACCATCAACACCGACAAAGCAACGATCACGAACGCGAAGTTCCACAACAGATCCAGAATCACGATCGGCTTCGAATACGCTCAATCGCTCTGCTTCTCTTCGATCTGCTCCGTCGTCGCCTCTCTTACCCTCAACTTCGGCTCGCGCATCATTCTCCGACTACCGCAGAGGCTCGGCGGGCAGCGCACGAACCGGCGGCTCAGGAAGATCTGATCGGTCAGCAATGGCGTCGCATCGATTAGCTATTGTGTGTGTGTGTGTCTACCCCTCGTAATGTATGTGTGTATCTGTGTGTGTATGTGTGTATCTATGTGTGTATCTGTGTGTGTGTGTGTATATGTATCTGTGTGTGTATGTATCTGTGTGTGTGTGTATCTGTGTGTGTATCTGTGTGTGTGTGTGTATATGTATTTGTGTGTGTATGTATCTGTGTGCGTGTGTGTGTATATGTATATGTGTGTGTATGTATCTGTGTGTGTGCATGTGTATCTGTGTGTGTATCTGTGTGTGTGTGTATATGTATCTGTGTGTGTATGTATCTGTGTGTGTGTGTGTATCTGTGTGTGTATCTGTGTGTATGTGTGTGTATATGTATCTGTGTGTGTATGTATCTGTGTGTGTGTATCTGTGAGCAACGGTTAGATGAGGGTAATTACGTCCCTCACAATTAAATGGGACTAAACGGTTTACTAGAATAAAAATGGGACCAATTGGTTCATAAGTTTACATTTTGGGATTTATTGGTAAATCTCCCAAAAAAATAATATAACTCAAAATAAATTAAAAATTAACTTTGCACTTTTAACTCTTCCTAAATGGCCTCATAATATATATGGGCTTATTAATCTATAAAAACAGGTTGTGAAAGCTTTGAAGAGCAAAAGGACAAAAACAATTTGACAACATAAATTACACGCGGATTTGGAGAAGAGTGGTTGGTTGTTCATGACTGATGTCAATGCCAGCCCTTTTGACTGAATTAATTAATTTAATATATGGGTATAAGCATCATCTATTAGCCGCGTCTATTTCCACCTCCTAAGCTTCCTATTTGGTGGTCTGCAACATTTTCAATTATATTTGTATTGTTAGTAGGGGTGCAGTTTGGACCCGAGGTTAGTTTGAAATTTTATAGGACTTGAGTAACCTATGTCGAATTTAATGTAAGTTTGGATAAAGTTTAGAAATTTTTTAATTAAATTTGAGTTGGATTTAGATAGAGATAGTACACAACTCAAGTAATTTGACGTCTAAATTATAGAAAATTTTAACCAAAACTTCTTAGGCCCAACATATTACTATGTAAAGAACGGTTCAAAATATTTTATTTTTTTAAATCCTGAGTAACAAGTACTTCTTCCATAAAGGACATGCTAATATTTTCTCCTTTTTTTCTCAATAATTTTGTACCTATGTATATATCTAATCTACTTTCACTAGCCTCCATGAAGAACATATTAATATTTTTTCTTTTTTAATTCTTAATAATTTTGTACCTAATACTTATGTATATATTCAGTCTATTTTCACTAGGTTTCTACACAGTAACACCTATTGTTCATCTCATGGAAATCAAGAACCTAAGAAATCGAAATCCAATTCCAAAAATTCATAAATCAAAACGAAGAAGAAGAAGAAGAGTAGTTTTATACTCATCGTTGCGTCTGGATATGGGTCTTGGTTCGCTTTTGATGAAAGTAATGGTGGGTGTAGAAACTCAATGTGATTAAGGAGAGTTTGGTTGAAAGATTGGACCCATTGATCGAAAATTTGGTGGGAATGGAAGGAATTTGTTAATTAATTTGTTGAGGTTGTTGATTGTTGTTTATAAACTTTTCTTCAAGTATGTTGAATTGTTGTTGATTCGTTTGTGAATTTGTAGTGAAGAAATTTGTAGAGTTTCCTTTCATACTCTGTTTAAGAAGATAGTAAAGTGTTATTGTGATAATCAATAACATATTATTGTGAAACAGAGTAACATATTACTTTTTACGTCAATTTCGATGATAATTTTTTTATTATTTTTTTATTTTTTACGAATTTCATAATCAACATGGATCTTATTTGATAGATTTCGATAAGAAAATTTTAAATTTATTAATTTTATTAAAATCCGACATCTAAATCAAAAGTTATATTATTTCAAAGTTTAAAATATTAAATTACTCACTAAGGATATTTTGGTAATAGTGATATGTGCTAAATTTTTAGAAAAAACTTTTTGTATTTATCCTTAATGCATTTAAGTTTTATTATGAAAGAGTTTTGACCAAATTCTCCTAAATTATATATATAAATATATTAAAATATTAAATTTATATATAAATTATTAATCGTTGGATGATGTTAACATAATTAAAGTTATTAGATCATATTTACTAATTATAATAAATAAATACAAGTAACACAACACAATTCCAGATTGCAAGTCGAGTATGGGCAAGTCTAGACAACTTTCAACACAATTTAAACTACGCTTAGACAATCTCTTAATCCGTCTAAATTGCATCCATAATTGTTAGTAGATATGAGTATGGAAACTTATTCAACTAATATAAATAATAATATTACGAATCAAATTTGTATATAAATAAGATAGTGAAAGTGGATCAAAGTAAAGTATAAAGAAAATGATACACAAATCTATTTTTTAGATTCGGTGATACGTAAAACAAATGATTGACTGATAATTGGAGAAAATATAAAATATAAAAAATAAAAAAATAAAAATTATTTTAGATAATTTAATAGACTCTCTCATCATTGAATTTGAAAGTAGATATGATTGAATTTGAAAGTAGATATGATTATTGGATTAGAATAGGACTACTCAAAGTATAATTAACTTTTTTATTTATGATTTAAAAATTTACATTTGAATTTTTGCTCATAAAAAATAAAATAAAAATGCTAAGTCCCTTCTTGGCAAGTGAGTAAGGTTTAAGTTGTGACTGAAAAAGTATAAAAACATAAAATAAGCTAAATAAACAAATAAGATAAAATGATATATTTAAATCATAATCATTACAATTTTTCTCTCACAAAAATACAAAAAATTCAAAAGTTAAAAAGTTAGGGCATGGCTTCTGTCCAATCCTTAATCGGGCTGGACCGTGCTGTTGGGCCCGTGGGGGCCCACCACAGGTCCCGTTTTGATAATCTGAACCGTTCAATATGTAGAACTCGTCGAGTACTATATGCTTGTAAGAAATCACATTAATCGGATATCGATAACTATGTGATCAAATCAATTTTGTATAAAAAAAATGGACGGTGAATAAATTAACGGTTGACAAAAATCTATTTTAATCACATAGCTATTGATATCCGATCAACGTGATTTTTTACAAGTATATAGTAATCGACGAGTTTTACACATTGAACAGTTCAAATTATCAAAAGGGGAGCCGTGGTGGGCCTCCACAGGCCCAATAGCACGGTCCAGTCTAATTAATCGGACTGGACAGAAGCCATTCCCAAAAAGTTATTCCCAAATGAAATTAATTCAATCAGGCTAAATTAGCCAACTAAAAAGTCGGGATAAAAATGTTCTTCCCAAACGAATCCTAAGGATTGTTTTAAAAACTAACTATTTTAATTTTTTAGAAAAAGACATACAAATGTAATAAGTTTTTTTAACTTTTTAATTACTTTAAGAAAAATGATCCGGACCCCATTTTCCTCCCACCCCCTTGGCCCCCTCTCTCTCTGATTAGCCAGTTTTTCTTTTCTTTTTTTTTCTTTTTTTTTCTTTTTTTTTTTTCCCTTCTCCTCCAATCATCATCCATCACATGTGTGTGGAGTGGTGGTGGTGGTGATTGGAAGGGGTCTCAATCACTTCTCTTATTTTAATATGTTTCCAAATTTGCTTTAAATTTTGCTCGTCGTACAAATCATGAGCAACCCCATTGAATCACATGTAATTATTTCATAATTTCAAAGTATAAACACATGATATTCTATAATATTATGAGTGATGAAGAAAGTAGCTACATAGGATATTGTATTGAGTGATTAAGGAACATGGAAATATAATAAAAAATAATTGGTTATGAAGTATGAACACATAATATTTCAAAAATATTTTATAATTTTCCCTAAACCACAATGAGTGGAAGTGGAATTAGTTGAGCCTCCCTTCCGCGGGTGATTATTCAGTAATTCTATAATAAGGACACGTAATATTTCACAATATTATGATTGGTGAAGAATATGAATAAGTAGGATAATTAGATGATTAAAAAATATGAGAAACATATTAAATAGGATATTAAATTAGGTAGGAAGTAGACACGTAGGTGCCGTTTGCTAACACTTACGTTTTCTGTTTTCTGTTTATATTTACAAAAATTTTAAAAACTCAAATAAAAACTTGTTTAGTAAAATTTTTGATTTATAAATCAGTGATCTCAGTTTATAAATTTGGCCAAAAAATGAAAACACAAAAAATGTGTTTTCATTTTGAGTTTTTAGTTTTTTTTTTTTTTTACCACCCAATGCTAGCCACCACTTGCCACAATTTTTCACTACCATCTTTCGCCACCACCACCCACCCCTCACCACTACCTGCCATCACCACTCACCACCGACCTGCCACCACCACCCACCAGCCGCCGCCACCACCCACCCACCTACCATCCACCACCACCCACCTACCACCTACTCGCCACCACCACCCACCACCTACCACCCAGTCGCCACTACCATCCACCCTTCACCACCACCACCACCACCACCACCACCACCCACCTGCCATCCACCCGCCACCACCCACCACCATCCACTGCCCGCCACCACCGCCCGCCACCACCACCCGCCACCCACTGCTACTACCACCACCACCCACTCCCTACCACCTACCACTCGCCATTGTCACCCACCCACCCACCACCACTACCACCACCCGCCACCACCCACCACCACCACTCGCTACCACTCACCACCACCTGTCACCTGCCACTACCACCCACCATCCGCTGCCACTACCACCCACCATCCGCTACCACCACCACCACCACCACCCACTTGCTACCACCCACCACTCGCCACCGTTACCCACCCACCCACCATCACCACCCACCACCATCTGCCATCCACCTGCCACCACCATCCACTCGCCATCACCCATCACCCGTCACCGTCACCCACCCACCCACCACCACCACCCGCTACCTACCCGCCACCACCACCCGCCATCCGCCACCCACCTGCCACCACCATCCGCCACCCGCCACCGCCACCGCCACCGCCACCACCACCACCACCACCACCCACTCGCTACCACCCACCACCCGCCACCAGCTACCCATCACCCACCGTCATCACTTTCCACCACTGTCTTCCCCTGCCACTTGCCACCACTTACTATTTCTCACTCTTTTTTATATTTTTAAAATTTTTTAAACATTTTGTCAATTACCAAACGCGTTTGTAATTTATGTTTTTCTAAAAATAAACAAAAAATAAACAAAAATCAATTTATAAAATTTTTGTAAATATAAACTGAAAACGTAAACGTTACCAAACACACCCGTAATATTTTTAGAATATTTAATAATTCTCCTCCACCTGGCTGGCGGTCCCCTCAGCCACCCAACGCGGTTTCTTTATTGATGGCTCCTCCTACTCGAGGTAGCTGCTTCCCACATACGGTTATTTGTCCAGAAATTGAGAACTTATTGGTGGTCCTTGGCATGATGTCTTAATTCTATTGTGATTGATGAAAGTTGTGAGATTTATAAGGGTTGCTTGGGAAGTGGGTTTGGGTGGGTTTGAAGTTAAAAAAAAAAAAAAAAAAAAAAAAAAAAAAAAGATTTTTTAGTTTAATAGAACAAAATATTACATCTAACTCATAATTATTATATTTTTTCTCTCACAAAAAAATCAAAAGTCTTTATCAAATCAGACTTTTTAGCCCCAGGTTAAAATAGCCAAAAGATCCAAAAGTCAATTCACTTTCCAAACCAAGCCATAATTTTGTGTGTAGTGATTGTTGGACAATTAAAAATGCAGTAATTTGTAATTGATTAAGAATATGATCACATGGTACTTCTTAATTACAAAATAATTTTTTCCAAAAACTTCCTTTACAGATCATCTGGAATTTTGAACGGCTGGAGTTTTGAAGATAAAGAGGCGACATTATTAAAGGTTGGTTTGGGATGTTTTAGAAAAGTGTACTTTTTGATTTATTGGCTTATATGGATTGGGTTTGATGTGATGTGTTAGAGAGATGATGTGACTTAAATAAGATAGTGACTTTTTGACTTTTTGTATTATCTAAATTATGCCAAACTTAACCTAAATTAAAAGGATCCAATGATTCAAAAAAACAAGACACGTATGCAAGAGGGTTTCTTCCTCCAAGGTGATATACTCATGCATAGTGGGTTTTTCCTCTCCAATTTTTTTTTATTTGGTAAGTTAAAAAATATCATGTGTCAAGTTAAAAGGATCCAATGATTCAAAAAAACAAGACATGTATGCAAGAGGGTTTCTTCCTCCAAGGTGATATACTCATGCGTAGTAGGTTTTTCCTCTCCAAAAATTATTTATTTGGTTAAGTTAAATAATATCATGTGTCGATACGTTCAGCTAATAATATTCTTTAGTTTGTGTATTTTAGAAGGGTGATCTCTTGGGCAAGATCCCAAAGAGAAGAAAATTTAGAAGTCACACCTAGGTAGTATTATATAGGGGTCTTTTGAGAAGTAAAAAAAAAAAAAAAATTTAATTTTTTACTCATTTTGAGTCACATCACTATTCACATTTTTTATTCACAAAAAGACAAAATAAACTAAAAAAATAAAAAAGCTAACTTTTTGCTAACTCTTCAAAACACCACATAGTAGAATCATATAACTATGTAGTTATAAGTCACGACCTTACACATAAGCAAAAATTCGAACCCACACTCTTAACACTAGGTATGCTTCGCCTAAATTTAGGAGGGAAAAAAATAATTTATCCTATCAATTATATGTACTGTTGCCCGAATAACTGATCCGAAAAGAATCAGCCATGAGACCTAGAGGATTATACCCCGAGGCCATATCAGGTCGGCTAGCCCCTTGGGTTCAAAATTTACTTGCATACTACAAAAATAAAAATGTGACAAGACAACCAATAGATAATGCCTGCTTGCACTAGACGTTATAAAATTTGGCAACAAGGGCTGACATCAATTATGAACCACTTACCAAATACGCGTGTTTGGTTGTAGTAACTTGTTTGACATTTAACTTTTCACAGCTAAGCCCATAAATATCTGATATATATATCTGTCTGTCCAGCTATGCTAAAACTTTGGCCCCCCAACACTGACTCTTGCTTCAACAGAAGAGCCTCTCTCTCTCTCTCTCTCCCCCTATAAATACAGTTTCCCACAGACCCAATCTCTCATCAACTCAAAACTCATCACTGCAAGCAATCTTCAATCACATTCCTATAAAACTCTTTTCTTTTCAATACCAACCACAAAATCATCAATGGCTTCTTCTTCTTCTTCTTCTAGCTCAGTATTGTATATGATAACTGCAATTGTATTAACCTCTGTATTGGTTGTTGTCTCAGCTAGTAACTTCAATCAAGACTTTACCCTCACATGGGGTGATGGCAGGGCTAAAATCCTGAACAATAACCAACTTCTTACCCTTTCGCTCGACAAAACCTCTGGCTCAGGCTTCCAATCCAATAATGAATATCTATTTGGAAAGATAGATATGCAGCTCAAGCTTGTGCCTGGAAATTCTGCTGGCACTGTCACTGCCTATTATGTATGTTCTTCTTACTTAACATTTACATCAATCAATGTTTTTCTAGATATATGATTTTATAAATAATATGTAAATTTTATTCTTGTATTGCAGTTATCATCACAAGGATCAACCCATGATGAGATTGACTTTGAATTTTTGGGCAATTTGAGTGGTGATCCTTACATTCTTCACACTAATGTGTTTAGCCAAGGCAAAGGCAACAGAGAGCAACAATTCTACCTATGGTTTGACCCCACTGCTGATTTCCACACATACTCTATCCTCTGGAACCCCCAACGCATCATGTAAGTACCCTAAAAACAGTGAAAAATGACATTGCTCTCAATTTTACATTTAAAATTTTGTATTGATTGAATAATTTTTTGTCCCCATTTCAGTTTCTCTGTTGATGGAACACCCATTAGAGAGTTCAAGAATGCAGAGTCAGTTGGTGTTCCATACCCAAAGAACCAACCCATGAGGATATACTCCAGTCTGTGGAATGCTGATGATTGGGCAACAAGAGGTGGACTTGTCAAGACTGAATGGACAAAAGCTCCATTCACTGCTTCATACAGAAACTTCAATGCCAATGCTTGCATTTGGTCTTCAGGATCATCTTCTTGTTCTTCTTCATCATCTAATAGCAATGCGTGGCTCTCAGAACAGTTAGACTCCACAAACCAAGGAAGATTGAAATGGGTGCAGAAAAACTACATGATATACAATTATTGCACTGACTCAAAAAGATTCCCACAAGGATTTCCTCCAGAATGCAGCATGTCATAAAATATTAAACACAACCAAACTGTATATCACTTCCACTATTAACATCATTTATTATTTAATCTTTATCATTGTAATTGCTCTTAAAGCCAATAAAATAGATCATTGCTTTTCTGTATTATCCACAATGATGTTTGAGTCTTTATGATTAATCTCTTCCTCCATTTTGGAGTAAAATGGCTTAAAACAATTATCTGCAATTGAATGAAATTATTTTTTTTTCAAGCAAGATAGTGGAAATTATTTTTCCTCTTGTAACTAGAGTTGTGAACAAGCCAAGTTGAGCTACCTAATAAATTGTTTAAATTTGAGAATGTCTTTGAACCTCATCTTATTATTGTTTGAGCTCAAAACTGGATTGATTTTGTCAGTTTACTTTTAAAACACTGATTGATTTTTAACGTTTCATATATATATATTGTGTGTGTCAATTTTCGACCACACTGTCAAACTAGTACTTAACTGGAGAGCACCGGCAGAATAGATTAAACCCGAACGACCTATCAACAAAAAAGAAGAGATTCTGGCGGTAGTTTGTCTACCCGGGAATACTCCGACGATCAAGTCAGTTATCTCTCAAAGATAGCAAAAGTGCTTAACTCACTATTCAGAGCATGAAAAGCATACCTTAGACCAATGGAGGTATCTCTCTTTTATAGCCAACACTTACCTAATCCCAATAGAAGTCTAGTTTCAATGGACTTAGGATTACTGCTAATTTTGGACTCTTAGTGGGATTGGGATAAACTCTCTAAGAGTCTTATCTTTACCCAAACTGAAGTCCTTTCTCATTTTAGGACTCTTGTCCCTTATCCGTTTATCTCGTATTCCGATATCTTCGGAGATAACCTCGGCCTAACCGAGATCACCTCGGCGTCATGACCAGGACACGTGGCACCTCGACTGACACGTCGGCGTCACCTTGGCCACGTGTTGGTACTTAGAAAATATATCCCCACAACTGCCCCCTAAGTTCTATTACCTCGGCATTCTGAGGTGATGGAACCTATACCAGAACTTCCTATCAATACATCGGTTTAAAGTCTCTTAGCCGAGATCATCATATAGGCCGACATGTCTCTTTAAGGTTTAAAGTTTCGAAGATCTCCTTCACGCGTATGAGCTGTCATGCAAAATAACTCAACCGTTTCAGCCACGCGTCTCCCTTTTACTGGATCATACTCCGTACACGTTTGCAAGTCGTCTTGCGCCTACATGCGCCGTCTGAAAAATCCGTTTTTCTAGGCTCATCAATTTCTTTTTGCCGCCTTTTCACGTTTTTGGACAAAACCAGTACCCCTTCTCTTCGTCTCTTCACTTTTCATCGTTTCTGTAGCTTTCTCTCTCTCTAGCTTTTTCAAATCTTTCATTGTTCCAAGCTTTCAAGCTCTGCTACCATCGTTGTTCACCTCCTCCGATGAGACTCTTGCTACTCTTCTCCGCTGCTGTCGTTCGTCTGACTTTGGCGAACTCAACACCGGCTTCTTTCCTTTGGTGAGTTACTGGTTCTTCCCGATTTTAGTTATTGTCGTTCTTCAAGAAGTTTTGCTTCATTACCTGCCATTGCCTTCTTACTCAAGTATTTGATTTATGAATCACGCATCTGAATGTGCTTATTTCATGATTTTGCTCTTGCCCGTGTCTTGAATGCACGTACTGCCCACAACTTTTCTGCACTTTTGCCACTGTTCTTGTCCTTATACCCTTTGTACTTACAATGTTCTTGATAGTTCATCTTTGTTCTTGATTCTGAAGCGCATTCTTGCTTTTCTGTTTTCCAGATTCGTGCCTTTAATCTTTGTTTCCATAGATCTAGGTTTGGGATTTGTTTATAGAACCCACAAATTCTTATGAAAAATCGAAAACGATCCCCACAATTTCTTACCCCACAAATTTTTAGGTTTTTGCCGAGGTCCCAATAACCCTTTCAAAACACCTTCATTCTGAAACCCAGTTCCTCCTAGTTGGGCCGATATCATGGGTATGTGAAAACATAGGGTAAACACCCCGACTAAGTTAGATCACTTTAGGCGCGAGTTTGACATCTCTGCCGACGTTCATCTGAGGTTGGCTGGGGAGGATGACTCTATCATGCCCACAGTCGATTCCATGCCCCTCCCTGTTGTAGCTTTCATTGAGTGCAGACTTCGGCTCCCACTTAATATCCTTTTTCGTGAGATCATTCACTACTATAAGTTGAACCCAATGCAGCTTGCCATCAACTCTTACCGAGTCATTAATGGCATCATAGCCTCAGCCAAACAAGAAAACGTTAGGGTTACCTTAGCCAATATCCAGTATTGCTACACCATGTGTGGCCTCAAAAAAGACACGGGCTACGTTTACTACCTCAAGCCGACATCCACAGAATATAAAATCGTAGCCGACCTCCCAAACTTCAACAAGGGAGCTGGAGACGATTACTTCATTACCTCGGGGAACTAGGAGTTCACTCCAGATGAGGACCTTCATCTCTACCCTCTTCTTCGATCAGTTTTTGTAGAGGGCAATGCTAAGAGCCCTGTGTTCATACTGACTTGTTTTTAAAGCCTTCAATACTTTGTTCGCTCTAATGTCTGTTTTTCTTGCAGCTCTTCTTAAGCTACCAAAGGGCTTCCGACAGTCTTTCTTTCCTAGTAAAGACTTGAAGAAGTTACTGGATCAGCCAATTCACAAACGGAAGGCCCCTCTTCTACTCAATTTCATTCCTACCTACAAGTCAGCTCTTCCCGACGTCCCCAAGAAGAAGAAGAAAAGCCTTTCTCCGCCTTCCGCTACAACTCCTCAAGCTGCCTCCACATCTCGGCCAGATCAAGGATCAACTTCTGACCCAGCAGATCAGCCATCAACTTCGGCTCCATATCTGATCTCCATATCCTAGTGCCGTCAACGACGCCGAACAGTTTTTGCTGCTGAAATGGGCTGCCAAAAAGCAGTTGCCAAAAACCTCTTAGCCAGCATCCCTACCGCTGTTGACGTTCAACTAGCACAAACCCAGCCTCAGCCAAAGCAGAAACAAAAAAGAATTAAGAAGGCCCAGCCAAAGGCAAAGGTGACTCAGGTTGATACTGATGATACCTTGCCAATCTCCAAATTGGCTAAGAGTGACAAGTCCCATTCTGCCGCCGAGAAGACGCCTGTCGAGGGCCAACCATCCGAATCTACCCGATCAAAGAGACCGAGGTCATCTGATACAACCACCTCGGGGTCTCTAAAGCACGATGCCCCCTGGGCCCCCCAAATCACACTGGAGGATAAGCCAGTTAGGGCTAGTGATAATGCCGATGACATAAACGTCGGCGTTGCCCTTAGTACTACTCTGCTTCTTCTCGGGGATCTCGACCGAAATGCTGAGTTGAGTGAATATGAAAACTATGCTCTGATGCTCCAGCGCTCTGTCTAAGTGAGTGTCTTTATTTGGTCATTTTTCTTTCTTTCTTTCTTGTACTTAGAAAATTTTTTAATAACTTTTGTCTTGTTCACTTTCAGGCCATCCAGCATGTTCATTCCTTCTCAATACAATCATTTGAGAACCGAAAAGAATTGGCCGACAAGAAGAGGGAGGCTGCTAGCCTGCAAAAGACTAATAAAAAGCTTGCAATCCAAGATGAAGACCTCGGAGGATCAAGCCGAGGCTGCTATCAAGGCCCAAAATGTCGCCAAAGAAAAAGCAGAATCCGCTGAGGCCATTAAGAAGGTTCTTGAGGCCGAAAAGAGAGAGGCTGAAGAAAAGATGACTTAGGCCCAGAAGGAACTTCAAGAAGCCCTGGCCACAAAAGAGGCCAAAGTCAAGGCCACCGATGAGAAGGGCTATAACGAAGGGGTGGCCGATGTCACGGCAAACTATGAAAAGCAAGTTAAGCATGCATGCAACAAGGGTTTCACCCTGGGTTGGATGTCTCTTCTAAAAAAGCTTGAAGTCCCCGAGAACTCGCCCCTCAGGAATGCCGACGTCATTCCTCTTCCATTCCCTCCAACTCCAAGTCAATCTGAAGACGAATTTGAGTCCGAGGAGGAGACCTTGGTGAGGAAATCAAAGGAGGCTGCTGGGACCAAGTCCCCTTCTCTGAATGAGCAAGTCCTGGACTTGACTCAAGGTGAGGAGGGTGAGGAAGTCCCCAAGGATGCCACTCATGAGAAGGCGTCATCGGACGTGCCCCTTGCCGACAAGAGCCTCAATCTAACCCTTCAAGAAATTAACGCCGAGCTTGGGGTTGAAAAGGCTGCCGAGGTGTTTTCGCAGCAGTCCTCCGAAGTCCAAACCCAGCCTGCTAATGATGCTGAATAATCTTAATTTTATGTTTTTCTCTTTCTTCTGTGCTCTGTACTTTTGTCTTTCTTTTAAAACAGTGTAAGCTCTTCATATGGCCGAAGTGCCTTCTTATAAATACAACTTCTTTGTTTTGAATGTTTGTATATTTGCCTTCGTTTTACTACTCTTGTATGATTCCATACTTAGAATATTTTGCATATCATTAATATACACTTCAATCTTGTGCAACCTTCTCGGGGTGACACACCTCGGTTATATAAACTAATGATTTTCCTCGGCAAGTACCCAAGTATCTTTCTTGGTACAACCTTGGTTTCAATTGTAAATTTTTTCATAAAATTTCAACAAGTGTTTAACCTTGGTTTAACTTCAACTTGTAAACTTTTCTCAAGTTTCAACAAGTGTGAAACATGATCTCGGTTTAACTTCAACTTGTAAACTTTTTAAGTTTCAACAAGTGTTAAACATAATATCGGTTTAACTTCAACTTGTAAACTTTTTAAGTTTCAACAAGTGTTAAACATAATCTCGGTTTAACTTCAACTTGTAAACTTTTTAAGTTTCAACAAGTGTTAAACATAATCTCGGCTTAACTTCAACTTGTAAACTTTTCTCAAGTTTCAACAAGTGTTAAACATAATCTCGGTTTAACTTCAACTTGTAAACTTTTTAAGTTTCAACAAGTGTTAAACATAATCTCGGTTTAACTTCAACTTGTAAACTTTTTAAGTTTCAACAAGTGTTAGAACCGCTTTCCAACTCTTTGCCCTCTAATGTGAACTTAAGTTCCACTTGGGTTCTCATTACGCTGTATTCTAGAAACATCGGCGAGTATCTTATCAGTCATAAATGTAAAAGAATTCTGCTAAAATTTTATTCATTACTTTGGCAAAAAACAAGGAAAATCTAATGATAGAAAAACTTCAGATTACAAGTGTTCCAGGGTCTTGGCAACTCTTTGCCCTAATTATCTTCAAGCCGATATTGTCACGACCCCAAACCGCCCCTAGTAGTTTGGTGCCGTGATGGCCAGTAATCCGAGATTACCGAAGGCCAACTTTCAAAATTCACACACAATCAGAGTATAAATTATGGGGCTTACAAGTGCGGAAGCAATAATCTAAAATACAAGTGGTCCATAAGAGCAGTACATAAGTCAAATAGAATGGCATACATCTTTATGTAGCTTTACAACTTGAATACATATAGAAATGAAGTACAAAAATACATATTACATCTTAACAAAAGGGCTTCTCAAGCCGACATGTTCAAACACAAAAGCTTCAAGATTGCCGACGTCCTTACTGCCGACATAACATGCATACTAGACACACATCTCGGCATAGCCGACTTCTTGCTTGTTACCTACATACATACATAGGGAGGGTGAGCTTGGATACTCAGTGAATGGTATAAGTAATAAAGGGGTTAAATGAATGATTCCCGAGATCTTTTCAAAACAATACATAGTATATCCTTGTCAAAACCATACATAACATAGCTTAGCTTGACTTGAAACAAAACGTCAATTGAACCTTGGTCTTTCAAAACAAACAAAGGTGCCACGAAAGCTTAGAGTCCCCTGGCACGTACGGACTTCACATGTGTGCTACTAATGCTTATAGTCCCTTAGCACGTACGGACTTGTGCCATAATTGCTTAAAGTCCCCTGGCACGTACGGACTTCACATATGTGCTACTAATGCTTAAAGTCCCCTAGCACGTACGGACTTGTGCCACAATTGCTTAAAGTACCTTGGCACGTACGGACTTCACATATGTGCTACTAAGGCTTAAAGTCCCCTAGCACGTACGGACTTTCAAAGATTGTCATCCAAACAAAGCTTACTTGATACATTGCCAACCAAAACAGAGTTTATACTTGATACATAAAATAGGGATATCATTCATGCTTAACAAATACTTTTATCAAAACAAGTCAAAGCTTTATCAAAATGTTATAACATAACTTTATTAGAAATACCACTCACTTTAGTTCTTGGGACGTCGGGGTCAAGGCAAAGGTCCAAGTCCTACAAACACATGGCAAAGCACACTGAATGCACTTCTCAAACTAGTCTCACATGCATGCAATAATCTCAGGAAAATATGCTGGAAGTCAAAACACTGTTTTACATGTCAGGAAGACATGCTGGGTACCAACCAGGTCTTTGCCGAGGTCCCACATCTCCTGGCCGAGGTGTGGCTACTTAGGCTTCGGCATGCGGCTGCATGCCGAGGTGCGCACAAGACAACTAAAGGTGTAAGTGATCATGCAAGGTAGGCCAAGGTGAGATACGATGCTTGGCCTAAGTGTGAGGTCTGGTGAGAGTGATCTCAGCGAATACACCTCGGGAAGTGAAATTTGGAGATCTGGGTTTCCACCCGTGAAGAATAGGAAGAACATGAACACGAAGATCATGAAGAACATGGATGCTAAAATCATAACTTCTTTATAACAAAATCTGGGATTTCATGCTATGAGTTCGAAAACATGGACCTGGGTACCCATACTTGAAAATCATGCGAAAACAAACACAAAAACATGGATCCAGGCATGAGCCTTCGGATCAAAACATGACTTTTCTTGAAGAACACATGAATGCCATTTTCTCTTTCTAAAACCGAACTTCAAAGCAATGCAGGGCTTACAAATCATATTTAATCATGCAATGCAATAACATGAACATAAAGAACAACAAGAGCGAATCAAGAATCTAACCTTAGAACACGGATCTAACGGTTCGATCTCTAGGAATCAAGCTTAGAAATCCACTCTCGCTCAAGAACTCTTCTTCCTCTCCTAGAGCTTCTCTCTCCTCTTCAAAACAAGTATACAACAAAATGATGGGTTCTCTCTCTCTATCGGCTGACTTAACTCTCAGCTCGGACATGTGGCAACGGCTGGTTGGTTCTCCTAAAAAAAGTGATAGATTGACAAGACAAGACTATGACAAAGCGTATCTAACAAGCTACTCGGTATGGCACTCCGACAAGTGGTGACATCGGCTAACAACAAGACTTCGGCAACTAAGGTGACAATGACCTCGGCTAGGAAGGACAACACTTGACTAAGCTGTGCCACACCTTGGCCTAGATGTGCCACACCTCGGTCTAGGTCGTACCACTCCGGGACAAGGTCACTCAGGTGCAAAGGTAACATCTCGGCCAAGATAATACACATCTCGGCCTTGGCGATTCACACCTCGGCCTAGATAATGACATCTCAGCCAATATGCCAGGGCGAAGGTGGAGGTCAAACAAAGGGGTTCCAAGATACTTCTAGACTGAAGATGACCTCGGCTTGGAATGATCTAGGCTTAACATAACCTAGGCTTGGCACGACTTCGGCTAAACATAACTTAGGCTCGGGGCACCAAGGAAGGAAACAAGCATGCACACAACACTTAGGCAAATCGCATAGACATCAAAACAAGGCATGGATCTTACCTAGGCAAAACAAGTCATAAACATGCAAATACAAGCTTAACGAGTCATAATCATACCAATGTTCATGAACATGACTAAGACATAAATGTGGGTTGTTACAGATATGCCCCATTACCCAATATCGAAGTGATTCTGTAAGGTCCTTCCCAATTTGGGCCAAACTTGCCCTCTCTGGGATCCTTTTTGTTGCCGACGACTTTTCTCAAGACTAGGTCGCCGACTTGGAACTCCCTTGGGTTAACTCTTTTATTGTAAGCCCTGGCAAGCTGCTACTGGTATGCTGCTAGCTGAATTGCAGCTCTCTCCCTTATTTCTTCTAGTAGATCCAGGTCTCGGGCTAAAAGTACATCATTAGTCCCGTTCTCTACTCCCTGGGTTTTTATCCCTGGTATACCGACCTCCAGTGGAATGACAGCTTCTGTGCCATAGGCCATGGCAAAGGGGGATTTCCCTATTGATCTTCTCGGCGTAGTTTGATATGCCCAAAGTACACTTGACTGTTCATCCACCCATTTTTCCTTTGCTGCTTGCAACCTCTTCTTAATCCCATCCAAGATGACTTTATTGGATGCTTCTGCTTGTCCATTGCTCTGAGGAAAACTCGGGGTAGAAAAGTAATTCTTGATTTTGAACTTTGTACAGAAACTCTTGATTAGCTTACTGTCAAATTGTGTTCCATTGTCAGCAACTATTGCTCCCGGAATCCCAAATCTAGTGATGATGTTCCTCCATATGAAGTTCTTCACATCTACATCTAGGATCTTGGCTAGGGGCTCAGCTTCTATCCACTTGGTGAAGTAATCTGTTGCTACCAACAGGTACTTCCTTTGTCCAGTTACTTGGGACAGTTGCCTAACGAGATCCATGCCCCATTGGGCAAACGGCCAAGGACTGGATACTGGGTTCAGGTCTGCTGCTGGTTGGTGTATCAGAGGTGCAAACCTTTAGTATTTTTCACACTTTTTCACATAGGCTTCTGTATCTCTTTGAATGTAGGGCCACCAATACCCCTGCGTAATGGCCCTATGGGCAAGTGATCTGCCCCCAGCGTGGCTTCCACAAACTCCTTCATGTATTTCATATAAAAAAATCTTCAACTTGTGAAGGATGTACACACTTCAAAAGGGGTCCAGTGAAGGATCTTCTGTAGAGATGTCCTTCCGCTGTCAAATTGAATCTTGCCGACTTCAATCTGATCTTGTGTGCTTCTTTGTGGTCATCTGACAGCTTCCTTTCCTTTAAGAATGCTACAATTGCATCTATCCAGCTTGGTCCCATATCCATACACATTGCTTCGTGCTCTGCGATCGGTGGTTCAATGCTCGGGCCCAACAGGTATTCGACCATTATCGTCCTTGCTTTTCCAGATTGTATTGCACTAGCTAGATTGGCTAGTGCATCGGCGTGACTGTTATCATCTTGGCTAATCTGATGTAGTCGGCAATTCTGAAACAAGGCCACTAACCTGCTGACTTCCTTTGCGTAGGCTGATATTCTTTCATCTTGGGCTGCAAACTCGCCCGTTGTCTAGTTGACTATGAGTTGGGAGTGACAGAAGACTATCACTTCATCTGCTTCTGCTGCAACTGCCAGTTTTAGTCCTGCAATCAATGCTTCATACTCTGCTTTGTTGTTTGAGGCCTTGAACCCCAATCGAATGGACTGTTCCAATATCTCTCCATCTGGAGATACCAATACTACTCCTGTCCCCGCTCCTTGTCGGTTTGAGCTCCTATCGACAAATAATCGAAAGGAGTCGGCGATGTAAATGCTGCAGGGTCTGAGTTTTTCCTTTTTCCTTTGTTCTGTTGCATTTGGCTGGGCTTCTCCCTGCTTACTTGGACATCATTCACTTCGGCTCAACGGAGCCCGATGTACGATGGATTCTGGTGTGAACTCGTCCACGAAGTCGGCTAAAACTTGGCCTTTGATTGCTATTCTGGGTCTGTACTCCAAGTCATACTGTCCCAAGGCCACTGCCCATCTGGCTATTCTTCCTGTCAGGTCTCCTTATTGTAGCAAGGACTTTAAGGGCTGTTCAGTTAGCACCACAATTTTATGGGCCTGGAAGTAATGGTTCAATTTCTTTGAAGTCATTACTAAAGCCAGTGCCAGTTTTTCTAAGGGTAGATACCTTGTTTCTGCATCGGCTAGGGTTTTGCATACATAGTAAACAGCTCTTTGCTCCCCTTTTTCTTCTCGTATTACCACTGCGCTTACTGCATGTTCTGAAACTGCTAAGTACAAAAACAACTCCTCCCCAGGTTCTGGATTTGAAAGAACTAGGGTTGTGGTCAAATACTTTTTCAAGTTGGCCAGGGCGACCTCGCACTCTTCTGTCTATAAAAAATCTGTGGCTTTCTTCACTAAGTTGAAGAAAGGTTTGCACTTGTCTGAGCTTCTACTTATGAACCTATTCAGGGCTGCAGCCCTTCCAGTCAACATTTGTATCTGTTTTGCCGATGGTGGGCTTTTCAATTCCAGGATGGCCTTAATTTGATCTGGGCTGGCCTTAATGCCTGTTCTAGTCACCAAGTATCCTAAAAACTTACCAGATCCCACTCCAAATGCACATTTTGCTGCATTGAGTCGGAGCTGATGTGTTTTAAGGATGTCACAGACTGTTTTCAGGTCAGCCAAATGACCTTTAGGTTCCTTGGTCATCACGACCATGTCGTCGATGTAAACTTCCACCGTTCTGCCAATCAGGTGTTTGAACATCTTGGTTACCAGTCTTTGGTAAGTTACTCCTGCGTTTGTCAACCCAAAAGGCATCACTCTGTAGTAGTACAGCCCTTTTGAGGTGATAAATGCAGTCTTCTCATCTGGGGAATGCATGGCTATCTGATGGTATCCCTTGTAGGCATCCAGGAAGCTCATCCTTCCATGCCCCGAAGTGGCGTCTACCAGCTGGTCAATCTTGGGTAGAGGAAAACTGTCTTTGGGACAGGCCTTGTTTAGGCTGGTAAAGTCCACGCAGACCCTCTATTTACCATTCTTTTTCTTCACCACCACGTGTTTGATAGCCATGTCGGGTAATTTACCTCTCGAATGGCCTTGGCTTCCAGAAGTCTGTCTACTTCCTCTTCCACTGCTTCGACGTGCATCAACGTCAGTCTTCTTGCTCGTTAGATTATGAGTTTTGCCGACCTATCAACGTTCAGTTTATGGCAAGTGACCTCGGGGTCAATGCCAGGCATTTCGTAAGGCGTCCAAGCAAACACCTCAATATTTGCTCTCAAAAAAGCTTCCAACTCTTTTTCAGCTAAGCCCGAGCCGAGAAGAAATAAGCATTCTTCATCCTCCTCCTAGACGAGGATTTTCTTCAGTGCTTCTTCACTCTTCTCGGCTGGCTCCTTGCCGACATCCTCTAGGACCTCCACGTCCTCGCCTTCAATCTCTGCCTTCTCTGGTTCTCGTATGCTGCAGGTGGATTTCATCGCTGCCACGGAGCAGTTCTTTGCCTACAGCTGATCTCTTCTAATCTCCTCTATCCCATGTTTTGTTGGGAACCGCAATAGTTGATGCAATGTTGAGGGAACAACCCCCATCGCATGCAACCACGGCCTTTCCAAGATGATATTGTAAGGGGAGGGTGTGCCGATTACGGTGAACTCTGTCTTTATCTTTTTAGTGCCAGCCTGCACCTCCAAGCTTGTCGTTCCCAGTGGCCATGTCGGCGTTCCATTGAACCCAACCATTAGGCTATTGGATTGTTCCATATCGTCTGGGTGAAGGCCAAACTCCTTGTAACATCTGACGTACATGATGTCACAGGAGCTGCCTTGGTCGATTAAGATGCGCTTCACTTGGCACTCCCCAACCTGGAGGGATACTACCAAGGCATCATTATGTGGATGCTGTACTATCTCAAGGTCGGCTTCAATAAAGGACACTACTGGTCCTTGGCACTCCTCTGCCCGATGTCTCTTCTCCCCTACTTGGTAGACATGCTACAAGTGCTTTACCTTCTGAATCTCCCCCCTAATCTCATTTTCGTTGACCTTCGAGTGAATTACATTAATTACCCGAGGTCCTCCTTCCTGAGGTTGCTGTGCTGGGGGAGGCGGGGCTGCTGGTGCTTGAGGCAATCTTGCATGTTCTTCCCTTGTCCTGGCCTCATCGACAAGGTCTCTCAGATGGCCTTGCCTCACCAGGTCTTCTAAGTGTGTTTTCAGGGCTCTACAACCCTGAGTCATGTGTCCATCTTCAGTTTGGTAAGCACAATGTCTGCCGAGGTTTCTTCCCATAAACTCTCCTGGTGCCCTCGCTGGCGCTCTGAAATAGGGTTGGTTCTGAATCTTATCCAAGACTTTGTGAATTAGGATTCGGAACACAGTCGTAACTACCTGAGTAGTCCTTAGTCCTATCTCTTGCTTGCTGGATCCATTGTTACCTCGGCCTCGCTTCGGCGAGCTGTTTCCTTTTTCTTGTTTTGTCTCCTTAGTCCCCGATGTATCTTCCTTAGCTCTGGCATACTTCTCGATTCTAGCCATGAGATCCTCCATGCTTTTTGGCAATGTCTTTGCCAAAGATTTTCATAGTGGACAGTCGTCTTTTAGGCCGTCCTTGAAAGATACGATTGCCACCTCTTGATTACACTCTGGTATTCGGTTGAACTCCTCATAATACCTTTTTGCATAGGCCCTAAGGCCTTCTTCCTTACTGATCTTCAGAGCCATCAATGCGTCCACCCTTAATGGCTGCAGCTTGTTTGTCACGAACCTGGCCACAAACATCTCGGCCAGTCCTTCCCAGGTCTTCACACTTCCCTTTGGTAGTTTGTAAAACCAATCTGATGTAATCTCCCCGAAGGATGAGGGGAACACTTTGCAGAGCAGCGGCTCGTTCCCACTATACAATGCCATTGAGTTCAAGTATAATCCAACGTAGAAGTTAGGGTCTGACTTACCATCGTATATTTGGAACCTTGGCATACTGAATCTCTTCGGCGCCTCAAATTTGTCCAATTCTACCGAGAATGGTGTTCTCGGCTTAACAGGTGAAGTTACTTCGGCGTCGGCATTATGTTGTTTCCTCTTGAGGTAATCTCTCAAGTCTTCCTTGCTCCGCCCAGGAGCTCGGCTATCTCCCGACTTCAGTCTTTTCGGCATACTACTCTCAGTTTCATTGTGGGCTCTTTTCGACCTTTCTCCATGAGTTGTGTCAAAGCATAGCTCCTGCCTTTGAACATGCCGATGTTCTTTGGGGTCTGCTTCTTTAGTTCGTTATGTCCTTCGTGACTCTTCTTTCCTCGGCTCTCCTCGCTCGACCTCCTTGGAAGGCTGGTGAGAGTGTTTTTCGCTTCTGGTGTGCTAAGGGGCTATTGGGATTGACTTCTGCCCCCCCTTCTGGGCATTGGCCGCTGGAATCGACGTGTCCTGCAGCGGGTATGGTGGCTGCATGACATTGCTTTGCATCATAAAATTAACGACCGATTGCAGGTCTGCCAACTTGTTTGCCATCTCCTTCACCTCTTCGTCCCTCCGCAGGCATCTATCCTTCCATATCTAGAGGTCATCCTCGTTGTAGTATCCGCTTCGATCTGGTTTCTTTGGCATGTCGCCAATAATAATAATAATAATAATAATTTAGCAAATCATTCTCTCTCTATTATATATATATATATATATATATATATTGTAAAATATCAAAAAACAACTAAAAATTTATTCTATCTAATTTTTTGTTTGATTTTGTAAACAAGTCAGCATAATTTTCTGATTTGATTTAAAAAATTGATTGATTTTACCAATTGATTTTTGAATATTTTGGCAATTCGGCTAAAAGCCTTTTTTTTTTTTTTTTGTTGGATGAATAAACTATCAATAGGTCTTAATAATTTTCATCAAGTCTTATTAAAAATAAGTCTTAATAAAAATGTTGTTAAAAAATCATTTTTTGTGACCATTTTTTGCATGTCACTAAAAATTGACAATTGATGACTTTTTTTTTTGTCACGATTTTTATAAATTGTGGTTAAAACTTATAATTAGTAATGTTTTTTTGTAACAAATTTTTTAAATTGTTACTGAAAGTTGAAACTTGGTAACATTTTTTTGTGACGATTTTTTTAAATTGTTGTTAAAATTTATAGTTAGTGACTTTTTTGTAATAAAATTTTCAAACAGTCATTAAAAATTAACAATTAATGATATTTTTTTTAATAATATTTGATAAAAAAAAGTCATTTATTCTCACTGAACTTATTAGATAATAAGTCCACTATTAGGATTTACACGTAAGTCCCCTTTTTGAATCACATCACCTCTCTATTTTTTTACACAATTAAATAAATAAATAAATAACTTTTAACTTAATTTCCAAAACAAACCAAATTTACCTTCAACGTTGGATTTTGAAATCAAGATGATTTTACAGTTTGATTTTGAAAGCCAATTGATTTTATCAATAGATTTTGAAAATAAGTTGATCTTATCATTTGATTTAAAATCTGGTTAATTAAAAATAAATAAATAAAAATTGAATTTTCCAATTGATTTTTAAAACAGGTTTGTTTTACCATTTGGGTTGGTTCTATATTTGCCTCAACAACATTATTTTTTTATTTTTATTTTTTTTCTCGTGGTGGCTGTGTTAGTAGTTATTTTTTTATTTGTTTTTTTTTAAGGGTGGTTTATGTGTAGGAATGAGTCAAAAAAATTAGATATTTCCTACTAACTCATCGTATAAAATTATATGAAATTAACAAAATTTAATCAATAGCCTAACTGATTAGTTAATTTTATCACTTAACCAGTCCAATCTAATTGACTGATCAGGTAAGCTGCTAGTTAAATTTTGTTAATTTTATATAATTTTGTACGATGAGTTGGTGCGGAATTTAGTTTTTTAGCACACCCTTACATATAATCACATTTTAAAACAAAAAAAAAAAGAAAAACCAAACCAATATAGCCCAACAAATAAAATTAAATTAAAAAAAAATAACTCAGCCTATGTAGTTTGATAAGGTGAGTGAGTTGGGTTAGACTTTATCAAACCATACAAGCTTAGTTAGTGCGAGATGTCTAATACACATAATCACCCTTGCAAAAAAAGAAAGGAAAAGAAAAGATAGAACAAAATATTTAAAAAAAAAACCAAACACACAGCCAAAAATAAAAAAATAAAAAAACTGAATTTTGAGGCAATTTCAAGGCCTCCAATTCGAGGCCTCAAGCATTAATCTCTATATTTTGATTGCGAAAACGAGTTAATTTTAGAGAGAATAAACACTCTATAGTGCTGTCAATGTAATTTACTTATATTAAATTAAAAAAAATTATAATTATAATTATTAATATCTATAATATTTTTTATTTTACTTATAAATATCTTTTAACTGACACATATCAGTAATTCTCCTTGATTTTACCTATTGCTTTTAAAAACGTTTATAAGCTGAAGTATTGTTGGTATAGGTTACGTACTTGGTGTATTATTATTTATGATTTAATTGATCCATAATTATGAGCTAGGGTGGTGATGGTTATAATTACAAGAAAAAAGGGCATTTTTGTCATTTTATTTTTTGGGGTGTGTCAGCCACTTCCTAATGCATATTGTCATTTTTTTGTGCCTCAGAAACAGGTGGTCACAAAAAAAATAGATGTTTGTGACGGCAAAAGACCCGATACAAATTATGCTGGCGAAAAACATATATTTGTGATGGTTTTGTAGCCTACACAAATAAAAAATAAAAATAAACATAAAAAAAAGAAGAAGTCCATTTATAGAAAATTGGCCATAAGCCTTTCACACTGACAGCTTCCTTCTAAAAGTCCAAGGTTTAAATCTTTAATGTATAAAGTCCTTCCGGTCAATGTCTTTAATGCATAAAGTCCATATTTTAAAAAGACTATAATTTTATAGGCTATTTTACCCTCCTAGTACACATATTTTTTTATATGCTACTGCTCATATGAAACTCTGGGCAATGATTTGATAATTGGGAATGATTTGTGAGAAGTAATAAAGAAATCTTCGAGATAGCGAAGATTGATTTTTGCTTTTTTCATTTAACAGCAATTCATTTGAAATTCTTGCATTTCGTGATCGATTTTAAGGTACTAAATAGGTTCAAATATGTTCCATTTAAAACATTATTTTTTTCATTAGTTTGCTTCTTCACGAAGACACTAATGGGTGGAAGACTGACTTCCTACTGATGATTGATGAGTGTGAGGGGCTTGTGGTTCTTGTATAGCATGCCGACTCAAGGCTTAGGTTCAAGTTCTCATAGATATACATTTCGACCATTGTTCGAGTTAGGGTTACAGATTCGTTCAATCACTATTTGATTCTTAATAATTTGTTCAATCACTACTAGATTAATTTTACTTAGATTGCTTTGATAATATACGTCAAAGTTGTTTTAGTTGTTGATATTCTATTTAAATGATAGTAAAATTTTACTTTGGTTTACTATAATAATATGTAATCTGTCATTTATTTACTAATGCTCTGTTTTAAATTAACAGTGAAGTTTCAGAGTAAAATTTTATTCTAAATCAGAGTAAAGTTTACTATGATTCAAAGTAAAATTTTACTCTGAAATTTTACTCTGGTTAAAAACATGTTGATTTACTTAACGATATAAAATTTTACTTTGAATCATAGTAAATTTTACTCTGATTCAGAGTACAATTTTACTCTGAATCAGAATAAAGTTTATTATGATTCAAAATAAAATTTTACTCTGAAATTTTACTCTGGTTAAAAACATGTTGATTTGCTTAACGATATAAAATTTTACTTTGAATCATAGTAAATTTTACTCTGATTCGGAGTAAAATTTTTACTCCGAATACACTATGAGGGTAGCTTAATAGGAGAGTTGATAGATATGAGAGTAATATAGTAAAATAAACAAGTTTTAAAACATTAGGGGGTTTTGAAAGTACCTATATAACTCTTGTCATTTTAAAAGACAAATTAGACAATGAGGGGTCTTTCACCAAATCCTCCTATTTAAAAACTTATTTCAGAATTTTTTAAAAAAAATAAAAATTAATTTGGTGAAAGAAATTAAAAAAAAAATTATAAACACTAATCATTTTTATATAATTGTATATTTTGGAATGTTATAAATAATTTTTAAAATTTATTTTTATCAAATTAGAGTTTTCATTTTTTCAGAAAAAGAAAAGAAAAGAAAAGAATAAGAAAAATCTGATTTTTTTTTTTTTTTTTTTAAGACACAAACCAAACATGGCCTTTGTCACTTATAAGTTACGAATCGATTTTTTTTTTTAAAGGAAGGCTTCTCTCCGATCTAAATCGGACTAGGGAGTATTGTTGGGCCTCCATAAGCCCGCCATAGAGTCTGCATTGATAATTCTAACTGTTCAATACATAAGGCTTGTTGAGTACTTCATGCTTATAAAAAAATCATGTTAATCGGATATTGATAGCCACTTGATCCAATTACATTTGTGTCAATAGTAAGTATAATTTTTAAAATAAATTATTAATTCAAATGTAATGTAATCAGGTAATTATTGATATCCGATTAATGTGATTTTTTTAGAGATAAAGTATTCGATAAACTCTATATATTGAACAGTTCGGATTATCGATACAAGTTCTGCGTTGTACCCATGGAGGCCCAACAACTCCCTTCAGTTGGGAAACGAAACCGGTGAGAATCCTCTCCCACCCAATTTGTTTTGTTACCCAAAAGACAACCTAAGAGGGAGGGTGAATTAAGTTTTTACAATTAAAAATTAATAATACCCTAATAAATATTATGACTAACACAATAGATAAATATAGTTAATGAAATAAAAATAATTAAAACAAGTGTTCTAACAACTATGTCAGCTAATGATTTTAGTACAGTAAAAATGTGAAATATAACTACAGTAATTTAAATAAAATAAAGATATAAGGGAGAGAGAGGCAAACAAATTTATAGTGGTTCGGCTTCAACTTAGCCTACGTCCACCCCTCAAGCTTCACTTGAGATTTTTCACTATGCTCTAACTTCACGTTGGTGCTAGCAACCTCTTTACAAATGGAGCAATCCTCCACGGATTTTACATAGACTTACTAAGTCAAAAACACTGAGTGTATTACACTCTTACAAGGTTGAAAAGAAAGTGTTTTTGCTTTCACAAAAAACTACAAAAATTATCTCTCAAAGATAGATATAAAAATGAAACTCTGGTTTTTCTGTAAACCTCATATAGGAAAGATGGACTTAAAGCTATACATCTCAGTGTATAATTTCTGAAAGAGGATATAAACAAAAATTGAAGAACACTCCTCATAAAATTTTTCAAAGAATAGATGTGAGTGATTATAGATCAAAGAATATTTTCTGGTTTTTTTTTTAGCTTGTTTACATTAGAGGTTTTGGTATATATAATGAAACTTATAGCCGTTTATAGCCGTTGTATTCATTTGAATTTATAACCATTTATAACCGTTGTATTCACTTGAATTTATAGCCGTTTATAGCCGTTATATTCATTTGAATATCTTCTACTCCATCATTACTAATTTGAATAGCTTCCACTCCATCATTACTAATTTGAATATCTTTCACTTGAACCTTTTGGTCTGCTACTTTTGGCCTGCTACTGTGCTGGGCTGTTTCAACTTTTGTTTTGGGCTGTTTGAACCTCTGATTTAATCAAATATTAAATACATTCTAACAACATTTAGAATAAAAGTTTTAGGTAAGAAATAATTTGACAAAATAAATTTTGATTCTAATTTTCTCTTTCAAATAAATTAAAACATAAAATTATCAAAGTAAATGTTGATTTTATTTTTCTCTTTCAAATAAATCATCAAAATAAATTTTGATTCTCTTTTTCTCTTCCAAATAAATTAAAAACATAATTAAATAAATCATCAAAATAAATAAGTCTAACAATCTCCCCTTTTTTTATGATGGCACATAATGATGTTTTGATTTGATTTGGGAGTAAGAAAACCTCTCCCTCAAGTCATGCTCCCTGAATTCATTTCTAAATACATAGATTAGCACATGTGTAATAAATAAGCTTTAATTAGAGACATGGTATGAGACTAAGATATCAAAAAATAAATACATAATTATCATATTAGTTCTCAAATAATACCATAATTTGAAAATAATACCATAATACATAACATCATATAATTTCTCCCCTTGTGACATTATCAAAAGGAAATCATGAGTCAGAATCTGGAGGAGGAGGAGAAAAATGATAGTGATAAATGGCATCAAAAAATAGATAATCAATATATATATATATATATTACATAGCTATACAATAGATATATATATATATATATATATGCATACATATACAATTCGCCCGCGTTTCTCTTGTTTTTCGCAAAACGCAATTGCTACGAGACCTGGCTTTTGCTTCACTGACCGACAAAAGCAGCTCTCCTCAATTGCCGCACGCCTCAGCTATCTCTCCCTCCTTGTCTTCTTCTCTTCAGCCTCTTCTCTTCAACATTCTTCTTAATCACACTTGTCTGCTTCTTCTTCTTCACCTCACTCTCTTCTATCTCTTCTTCATCACTCTCTTCGATCTTCTTCTTCTTCTTCTTCGAGAGAGATAGAATAGAGAGATTGAGTAGAGCAAAAAGGATGCCCAAAATGACCCTCCTTTCGAGTACATCTTTCTCTCCTACTACATGGCCTCGTCCCGTCCCCTTACTCTCTTTCCAGACTTGAATGACCCCTCAAGCACTGCTAGGCCGAGTGCTCCGACGCCTACTCTTCCCAACCTTCCTATGATGTCAATTGAGCAAATAATGGCAGCGCAATCAGATATTGAAGCCAATCATTTCACACTAACGTCCTGTATGGTGATGGTGACTGCAGTCATAAAATTGGCGCATCGACTGCAGAACAGAACAAGTGAGCTCTACCAAGTCAACGCCCAACTCTCTCTGCTTTAGCGCATGTACAAGGATACGCGAGCAGAAATAGGCGCACTGAAGGCTAAAAACTAAAGAGTTTAAACGGAAGACCACCTCCATGGCCCGATTTGGAGCAACGTCATTCTTGGCCTTTGATAGTTAGCGGGGAGTCGTCGCTCTCGACGAAAGCACGAGGGCAGGGGCAGGGGTGTCAAGGGTCACCCAAGGTGATAAAAAGAAGAAAACGATGAAAGAGGCGAGTAAGTAAGATCAACGTATGGCCGGAAAAAAAATAAAGAGTGTTGTTTTTTTTTATGTTTATTTTGATCGGCATGTGGCCGAAAAAAATTGAAGGGTGCTCTTTTTTTTTTATGTTTATTTTGATTGGCGTGTGGCCGAAAAAAATGAAGGGTGTTTTTTTTTTAATATAAATATTTTTATTTTGATTTATTTTTGTTTTTATGTTTAAGTACTGAAAAATGAAATTAAAAACAAAAAAAGAAAAAGAAAATTAAGCCCAAACAAAAAATAATAATGAGAAAAAAATAAAAGTAAAAATAAAAGAAATTAAGCCTAATAGCAAAATAAAATAAATTAAATAAATTAAAATAAAATAATATCAGTAGAAATTAAACTTAATGAGACGTTGGTGTTGCTGGAATGGTAATGTAAAAAAAATATCATGAGGGTTTAAAAAAATCAATGTATGTAAAGTTAATTTTACCTCAAGATGCAGAACCCAAAAAAAATTACACGGTTGAGAATAGCAAACTGTTAAGGAAAATAAATGTATGAAGGATTTGAGAGCATTCAACTCATATAAATGTTTCCATATCAATGTAGCAATACACATATATCGTTTAAAAAAAAATTCAAGTTTCACAGTCATAACAAAACTTTTTAAGTATAAATCGACATTCCAAGCTCGTCACGAATAAAATTGAAGCGATCCTTGCTTAGGGGTTTTGTGAAAATATCCGCCAATTGCTTTTCGGTATTTACAAATTCAAGTACAATATCCCCTTTTTGAACATGATCTCTTAAAAAATGATGTCGAATTTCAATATGTTTTGTTCGTCAGTGTTGAACCAGACTTTTGCTTAAATTGATAGCACTAGTATTATCACATTTAATAGGGATATAATCATAATGCAAATCAAAATCCTCCAATTGTTATTTCATCTAAAGTATTTGGGCACAAAAACTTCCAGAAGCTATATATTCAGCTTCATCCGTTGATAAAGCAACAAAATTTTACTTTTTACTAAACCAAGATACTAATGAGTTACCAAGAAAGTGACAAGTGCCACTGGTGCTTTTTCTATCAAGTTTACATCCGGCAACGTCGGCATCCGAGTAACTAATTAAATCAAATGCAACACCTCTATGATAAAACAGTCCCAAATTTTGAGTGACAACAAGATATCTAAAATTTCTTTTAACAGCACTGAGATGTGATTCCTTAGGATTTGATTGATATCTAGCACACATACAAACACTAAACATAATATCGGGTCTACTTGCAGTTAAATAAAAAAGTGAGCCGATCATACCTCGATATGTTGTTTGATCAATGGACTTACCTTTTTCATCCTTGTCTAGCTTAATGGATGTGCTCATAGGTGTTTTAGCTATTTTTGAGTCATACATACCAAACTTTTTGAGTAGTTCTTTTGTGTACTTAGCTTAGTTGATAAAAATTCATTCCTTACATTATTTGATTTGAAGTCCAAGGAAATAATTTAGCTCTCCCATCATGCTCATATCAAATTCACCTTGCATACATTTAGCAAATTCCTTACACAAGGTTTCATTAGTAGCACTAAATATAATGTCATCCACATATATTTGTACAATAAGTAAATCATCATTTTTAGTTTTAACAAAAAGTGTTATGTCAATCTTTCCTTTAGAAAAATTATTTTCAAAAAATTTACTTAATCGTTCATACCATGCACGAGGTGCTTGTTTCAAACCATATAAAACTTTTGATAGTTTAAAAACATGATTTGGAAAAGCATAATCTTCAAAACCTGGGGTTTGTTTAACATAAACTTCCTCATTTATAAAACCATTAAGAAATGCACTTTTTACATCCATTTGATAAAGTTTGAAATCTCTAAAACATGCAAATGCAAGTAACATGCGAATGGCTTCTAATTTAGCAACCGGAGCAAAGGTTTCATCGAAATCAATACCTTCTTCTTGATTGTATCCTTGTGTAACAAGTCTAGCCTTGTTTCTTATAATTGTGTCAGATTCATCAAGCTTGTTTTGAAAGATCCATTTGGCACCGATAATGGTATGATCTTTAGGTTTTAGCACAAGTTCTCATACTTTGTTTCTCTCAAATTGGTTAAGCTCTTTATGCATAGCTATCATCCAATGTTCATCGAATTCGGCTTCTTGAAAGTTTTTAGGCTCAATCTGTGAGAGAAAAGCCAAGTTACTACAAATATTTTTAAGTGAAAAGCGAGTTTCAATACCTTTTGTAGGGTCGCCTAGGATTAAATCCTTAGGGTGATTATGAACAAACTTCCATTCTCTTGGCAAATCATCATTGTTTCCTCCTTCTTCTTGAGGTGGGAGAATAGGTTGTTCAATCTCTTTGTTCAACTTACATGGTTGGTTCTCTTGTTTGTAGATACTTGAATCTTCCACATTTGGTTCTAAATCTATATTATCACTAATAATTTGCTTTTGAGCAGAGATGTTAGTTTCATCAAATGCCACATGTATAGATTCTTCCACAACAAGAGTTCTTTTATTAAAAACACGATAAGCTTTGCTAGTTAAGGAATAACCAAGAAAAATTGCTTCATCAAATTTTGAATCAAATTTACCTAAGTTATCCTTACTATTATTATACACAAAAACATTTACAACCAAAAACATGCAAGTGATTAATATTGGGCTTTCTATCATGCCAAAGTTCATAAGGAGTCTTTTTTAGATTAGGTCTAATTAATGCATGATTTAAAATATAGCAAGCGGTGTGAACGGTTTCGGCCCAAAAATATTTAGGAAGATTATTTTCGCAAAACATTGTTCTACCCATCTCTTCTAAAGTTCTATTCTTCTTTTCTACTACACCATTTTGTTGAGGGTTCTATGTGTTGAAAAATTATGTCCAATACCATGCTCATCACAAAACAATTCAATTTTCTCATTTTCAAGTTCTCTACCATGGTCGGTTCGAATATTGGTAATAAGAAAGCCTTTTTCAATTTGAATTCTACGACAGAGTTTTGTGAAAGAAGAAAATGTTTCATCTTTGTGTGCTAAAAACATAACCCATGTAAATATTGAATAATCATCAATAATAACAAGACAATAACGTTTACCACTTAGACTAGATGTCCTTGAGGGACCAAATAAATCCATATACAATAGTTACAAAGGTCTAGTTGTGGAAATATGAGATTTTGATTTAAATGATGTTTTAGTTTGTTTTCCTTGTTAACAAACACTACACAGATGATCTTTTTCAAATTTAATTTTTGAAAGTCCAATGACCAAATCCTTTTTCAAAAGTTTAGCAATTAAATCCATATGAGCATGACTAAGTTTTCTATGCCATAACCAACTATTTTTATTATTAACATATAAACATTTAACATCACTAGCATAGAGATCATTAAGATGAAAAACATAAACATTATCATGGCGATTACCAACGAATAAAGCTTTATAATCATTTGTGCTTTCAATTATCAAAAATAACTCGATTACCTTTATTACATAATTGACTAATACTAAGTAGGTTATGCTTAAGTCCATCAACAAGTAAAACATTTTTAATAGAAGGGTTAGGAGAAATACCGATGCTACCAATACCGATGATTTTTCCTTTCTTGTTGTCTCCAAAAGTAACAAATCCTCAATCTTTCGATGATAGTTTAGTAAAGAATGATTTATCTCTGGTCATGTATCTGGAACATCCACTATCAAGGTACCACTTCTTTTCTTTAGCTTTGGACTTAAAACAAACCTATAAGATGACAATCAAGTGCTGGTTTTTTGTATCCATAGTTTCTTGGGTCCTTCTTGGTTAGTTTTGTTAGATCCCTTAACAATCCAAATCTTTTTAATTCCCATGTAATGACAAGTAATACGAGGGTGAGTCATGAGAGATGCCTTTTCAAAAATTGTATTGAGATTCTTTTGTTTTTTAATAGGGTCATATCCAATGCCCACCTTATCGAAAACACATCTTTGATTTCCAATAAGCATGTTAAGATTGTCTCTACCTTTTACAAAATTTTCAAGTGTTTCTGTTAAATCATCAACATTATTTTGTAAAGCAGTTTTCTCATTAGAGATGGTGTCAACATCATATTTCAAAACATTTTTTTCTTTCTTTAATTCTTCTACATTAATAGATAAAGATGCAATAGATTTCTTTATCACATTATTTTTGGCACAAACTTTTCTAAATTCATCTTGTAGTTCATGGAATGCACTTTCAAGTTCTTCATAAAGAGTAGTTACCTCATCTTGAGTAGAGTCTTCATCTTCAAGAGCCATGAGACATAAGTTGGCTACTTCATTTTAAATTTCATTACTTGAGCTTTCATCTTCACTTTCTCCCCAAGCTGCTACCATGGCCTTTTTGTTTCTTTTGTAGTCTTTTCCATGATTCTTCAATTTTGGACAATCTATCTTCACATGTCCAGGATTTTTGCACTCATACCAAATTATAGGCTCTTTCTTGTTATCTTTGTTGTACTCTTTCTTGAAAGGTCTTCTTCCTCCATAATTGTTTTTTCTTGAAGTGCTTTTTGAGATTTCTACTAAACATGGCATAGCTTTCATCCTTACTGGAGTTTTCATATTCTTCTTTATTTGATGAGACTTTGAATGCAATTCCACTTTTCTTTTTGTTTTCAACATCCTCATGTCCTTTCATGGTGACCTCATGAGTCATAAGGGAACCTATAAGCTCATCCAATCCAAGTGTGGAGAGATTTTTGGCTTCTATAATAACCGTGACCTTTGCTTTCCAATTCTTTGGTAAACGCCTAAGAATTTTTCTTACCAACTCGCTATTAGTATAAGTTTTCCAAGAGATTTCAAAGAGTTTACAATTTCAGTAAATCTGGTAAACATACTTGAAATAGATTCATCAGTGTTCATTTTAAACAATTCATAACTATGAACAAGCATATCAATACGACATTCCTTCACTTGGTTTGTACCTTCATACGTTACCTCAAGTTTGTCCCAAATTTCTTTTGCCGAATCACAACTTGAAATTCTATTATACTCCTTAGAGTCTAATCCAAAAACAATGGTGAGTTTGGCTTTAACATTGGCTTGCAATAATTTATGATCTCTCTCATCACATTCATCTTCAGTTTTAGGTATACTAATATTGTCTACTAATTTGGTAGGAATTTTTGGACCTTTGGTGACAATAATCCACATGGCATAATCAGTGGCTTGTAGGTATAGGGTCATCTTATCCTTCCAATAACTATAGTTGTTTCTGTGAAACAATGGCGGCCTATTTGTGGCTTGTCCTTCAGCTAAGGTTGCCATGGATCGAAACTCCTAGATGGTTAAATATAAAACAAGAGTCTAGGCTCTGATACCAATTGTTACCCAAAAGACAACCTAAGAGAGGGGGTGAATTAGATTTTTACAATTAGAAATTAATAATACCCTAATAAAAATTATGACTAGCACAATAGATAAATATAGTTAATGAAATAAAAATAATTAAAACAAGTGTTCTAACAACTATGTCAGTTAATGATTTTAGCACAGAGAAAATATGAAATATAGTTACAACAATTTAAATAAAATAAAGAGATAAAGGAGAGAGAGGCAAACAAATTTACAGTGGTTCGACTTTAACTCGGCCTACGTCCACTCCTCAAGCTTCACTTGAGATTTTCCACTATGCTCTAGCTTCACAGGGGTGCTAGCAACCTCTTTACAAATGGAGCAATCCTCTACGGATTTTACACAGACTTTCTAAGTCAAGAACACTGAGTGTACTACACTCTTACAAGGTTGAAAAGAAAGTGTTTTTACTTTCACAGAAAGCTACAAGAATTATCTCTCAAAGATAGATATAAAATGAAGCTCTAGTTTTTCTGTAAACCTCACACAGGAAAGATGGGCTTAAAGATATACGTCTCAGTGTATAATTTCTAAAAGATGATGTAAACAAAAATTAAAGAACACTCCTCAGAAAATTATTCAGAGAATAGATGTGAGTGATTATAAATCAAAGAATATTTTCTGATTTTTTTTTTGTAACTTGTTTACATTAGAGGCTTTGGTATATATAATGAAACTTATAACCGTTTATAGTCGTTGTATTCATTTGAATTTATGGGCATTGTATTCAATTGAATTTATAGCTGTTGTATTCATTTGAATATCTTCTACTCCATCATTACTAATTTGAATATCTTCCACTTGAACCTTTTGGCCTGCTGCTGTGCTTGGCTGTTTGAACCTTTTCGCCTGCTGCTATGCTGGGCTGTTTGAACCTTTGTTTTGGACTGTTTGAACATTTGATTTAATCAAATATTAAATACATTCTAACAACATTTAGGATAAAAGTTTTAGGTAAGAAATAATGGGGCAAAATAAATTTTGACTCTATTTTTTTCTTTCAAATAAATCAAAACATAAAATCATCAAAATAAATGTTAATTCTATTTTTCTCTTTCAAATAAATTATCAAAATAAATTTTGATTCTATTTTTCTCTTCCAAATAAATTAAAAATATAATTAAATAAATTATCAAAATAAATAAGTTTAACATGTTCCCTCCCTTTTCTTTTTCCTCTCATTTTGCCTTTATTTGTAGTTAGATTTTCTGTTTCTCAAAATCTCTTTTGCATAGAGAAGTGTTATGCGATTTCATACACACACACACAGCCTTATCTCCCAAACCTCTCTTATCGTCCCTCGCTGTCTCACTCTCTTTGGAATTTACTTCTTGATTGCCTTTGTCAGGACAACCGGCGAGTTTCTTTAAATCCTTCCTTGAGCTTAGCTTTCTTCTATTGAATATGAATTTTGGTCTTTTTATTTTTAGGGTTTGTAAGACTATTGGGTGTGAACATATAAAGAAAATCATATAAATGATTTGTTTTCCTGAAAAATCACTTTACTATTTAATTTCTTTGTTCTATGTTTATTGTTTACCATTTAAATCGACATTGTTATAACTTATTATTAGGGTGATGACTACGACTCAAATGTATTGGTTATGCTTTGGTGAATGTAACGCCTCGAAATAAATGCAATAAACTATCCAAAACACTAAGTAAATAACAATATGAATTAGAGTATGATGTCCTTTTATTACATGAGATTCAGTTGTACAAAAGGGACGACACATGCAATATACATTCATAAATATTGCATCCTGAATCTACAACATGTGTTACGAAATAGTAATAATGTAATAAAAACTAAACAGATAGTCATATTCCCTAAAGGCTTACATCTTTCCAGGTTTGGACTTGGGTATATTAAAAGTGAGTCTTAAGCTCAATACAAATAAAGTCCTAGGCTTGTGCAAAAATGAATATAAAAGAACAAACTGAGCCTTCAGCTCCATAGTTCTTCCAAACTAAGTCCTTGATGGAGGTATATCACCAGCACTTGAAAATGGTTTTCCCTAAATAGGGTAAGCCAAAGCCCAATAAAAATAATCTAATACAATATATGAATCTTAACAAAGATATAAGAGTGAAATCCTTATGCAATGCCCATGTCAAAACGATTTACATTTCTTTCTCAAAGTCTTGCCATGCTCAAATTATATCAAAATTCTCAAATCATGTCCTTCACCATAGGAAACAAGGGGGAAATTCTTAAACGGGTACAACATTTCACGGATATTTCATCCGTAGCAAACCGTCAAACGACACCCATGTAAATGTAGTCTATACGAGCACTACTATTGCCATTTTACAGATATTTCGTCCATGGGAATCGGCACCCATGTATACGCGCGTTTTTCAAGACTTTCACCATGGACACATAAGCCAACTTAATTTGGCGATACACACATTTTTCTGACATTCACCAATTTTTCTCAAAATCATATACATATACAATGTAGTAAACGAGCAACAAATGGTCAACGCACGTGGATGAGAAATTAGTTCCAATTCACCTAATCCTCATGCAATTTCAAGATGTGAGTAATAATATATATCCAACTCCACCATCCATATTAATATCCATCCAATTTCACATTTCTATCATCAATTCTATTTGTTTATACAAAATAAGTATTTGGGACATTTAGGGCAAAACACATTTTCTTCCAAAATCCAACCCAAGGATCAAAATCAACAATTGTTCACAACTCAATCTCATTTCCACTCTCATAATCATTTTCCATACAACAATTTGAAAGCCTCTCTTTTGATTTCAAATCAAAACCCTAGGTTTGTTCAAAATCCTCCAAAATCACAATATTGTTTATGAAAAACAAATAACTAAGTTAAAAATCATTAAAAAATATAGAAAATCCCTACCTCAAAGCTAGAAGACGAGATACATATGGGTGAAACTCGGATGACGCCAAAACCCAACTCTAATCGAATGAAAACGAAGTTCTAGGTGAGCTTTATTTTTTAACAAAGGGAGTATGGTGGAGAAATCAATGGATCCAGGTGTTTTAGAAGAGAAAATGTGAGTTTTAGAGAGAGAAAGAGAGAGTCTCAACTTATGATTTTTAGAAAGTTTAGAGAGAGAGAGAGAGATAAGAAAAAGTGATGTAAAAAGTGATTTTTACGGACTGATATACACACAGTCCGCTCGAGCGTCTCGAACATAAGAAGTGACGCTTGAGCGTTCAGACACAATAAGTTGTTCCGCTCGAGTGCAAAAAGTGATGCTCGAGCGTAGAATACACACTTCTAATAGTTTTCCAGACAGAAGACCAACGCTCAAGCTCAAGAAAGGCCGCTCGAGTCGAGACCGCTCAAGCGTAGGAAGCACCGCTTGAGCGTAGAATACACTCTCCCAATAGTTTTGCAGACCTGCAAAAGTACTGAGAATTCACAAAGCCCACTCAAGCGCAAAAAGTGATGCTCAAGTGGAGGAGTAAATTCTGGGCAACAAAAGTTTGAAAATCAAGCTACCAACCTATTCCAAATGCAACCAATACAACCCAATAACCAAATTCAAGGAGAGAAAAGAGAAATAGGACAAGAACAACAATATAAAACCATGAAACCTGAGTCCAGAATATCACAGGGGTTGGGTCTAAAACCAGAATCGCTATAATCTCCCCCCTTAAGGAATTTCGTCCTCGAAATTTCAATTTAAACTTTAAAGCCATGCTTACATCAATTACAACAATGATAATCAATCGATTCCAATACCATGACCCATCCACCAGTCATTCATTCTCATCAATAAAATGAACAAGTTCTCAATACTGAATATACAATTCACATTTTCAAAACATATGCAATGTTTATAGTAAATCAACATATCAAAAATTTTAATACATGCTCAAACATTAACAAATAGGTCTGGATACTTCTCACAGACTTTTGACTCATGTTCCCAAGTTGCTTCCTCAACTCCGTGACGTCGCCACAATATCTTTACATATGGAGTTGTCTTGCCTCGCAAGACTTGGTCTCGAGCATCCAAGACTTTCATCAGTCTTTTCTTATACGAGGCATCCTCATCTACCTCTAAGTCGGTCCAATCCAACACGTGCAATGATCCGGCTCATACTTCCGAAGCATACAAATATAAAACACATCATGAACTCCAGAAAGTTGTGACAGCAAGGCTAAGCCATAGGCTACCTCTCCAATCTGCTCGAAGATCTCAAAAGATCCAATAAATCTAAGGGACAACTTC
Organism: Camellia sinensis; assembly: GCF_055761805.1. NCBI lineage: Eukaryota > Viridiplantae > Streptophyta > Magnoliopsida > Ericales > Theaceae > Camellia > Camellia sinensis. The sequence continues at coordinate 19,321,638 of NC_138964.1, read as the reverse complement.
CCACTCTTCCCAAATCTCATCAAACCCTGCCTAGGTGATATCTTCAAGAAGACATGATCTCCTACCTCAAAAGACAAAGGTCTCCTCCTACAGTCGGCATAGTTTTTTGGCGACTCTATGTCGTAACCAACCTCTTACAGATAAATGCAACTTTCTCAATCGTTTCCTAGACTAACTTTGGACCCAACATTGGTGCATCACTCACCTCAGCCCAACACACAGCAGATCTACACGGTCGGCCATCCAAGGCCTCAAACGGTGCCATGCCAATACTTGACTGGAAACTATTGTTATAGGCAAACTCCACTAAGGGCAAGTGTCTCTCCTATTACCCTTTAAAGTCAAGAATACAACCCCAAGGCATATCCTCAATGATTTGAATAGTATGCTCAGATTGCCCATCAGTATGAGGATGATACGTAGTGCTAAAAGTCAATCTCGTGCCCAAGGCACTTTATAGGTGTAGACGCGCCCGCGCGGGGGGCCTCACTGCTACAGTTCGGACTCGATTTTGTGTCACGGTTCTAAATCTGAACCAAAGAGTCCAAATCTGGCAAATCGTTTTGAGAAACAGATTTTTTGAAAAGAAGTGCCAAACATGGACTGCTTTGCCAGATACAGAGTCGCCACCTAAATATTTTTTTATGGGGGAATTTAGGAAACCCTGACTTGGTGCCGAAGGCCACATGTCCGTCATCACCGGAGTTGTCTCAGTTCGGGAGCTAGGGTACGATTGGGGAAGGTCAGCTATGAGCACCCCCTCTCGCCCGATCCGAAGATCGGCCTCTACTAACCGTGATATCCGTTTTTGAAAACATTATGTGTTCCTATTCCATTTATTAGCCTAGCATTACTATGTTATGCGCACGGCAAACAAGTATAGACTAGATTGCCTAATTTGGAAATAAGCATTGCATATCCGTTTGTTTTAAAAAGTACTTTGGAATTTGCTACTAGCAAGTAGGCTAAAATACGGATTTCAACAAGTTTTTCCAACTCAGACAATCCAACCTTCACCCACAGGCATTCAAACAGTTTATCACATAAGCATCTAGCCACATGGTAAGCATGCTGTCATGATAGCATTCACACGCATGAGATATGCTAAAGCATAAATGCTTACCGGGTACTCTGAGCCAGAACAATAAACTAGTTAGCCAACATGCATGGTCCTAGTTCATGTCAAATTGACTAATGCAACACATGCATGATGTAATTAGAATAGGCCCGGCTAACCTAAACATGGCATGTGAAATGCAATCAATTGATGCATGTATTCAATTTGGGATTTGAAGTACAAATGCAGTTAGCATGATGTACCGAGCCCGGTGCATGCGAGACAAATGTATGGATGCACGCATGCATAGCATGAGGTATGCTAATTTAAACATGCCCTAATCTACCATCATAAGCAGGTAAATAAAAGGGAAGAAAGAAGTGGGGGTTGGAAGACATGCACACACTCACCCACACTTATTACAAATTTACCCTCGCTCGGAGGGATCGAAAGAATAATACAGTTTGAATAATGAATTAACTATCCTAGCTAATTAATTATTACAAATTACCTAATTAGTTAACAAATTAACTAAGCTAGGAAAAACAGTAAATCGCCTCGGGAAGAGAGCTCGATGCAATGCATGCTCGGTCTTGCTCGGGAATTCACTGCCATGCGCAATCTGCCTCTGTTTTCCCTGCTCTGCTCCTCTGAAGACTGTCAAAGTCTCAGAGTTGCTTCTATGGACATTGGGGGACACCACCGGCTGAGTATAATGGTCACCGGCAGTGGTCTGGTGGTCACCGGCACATAATGAATCCATCGGCTGCGAGTTTATTGCAGTCGGCACTCTATGAAGTCGATCGGCAGAGAATGCCTGCAGAACCTGTTTGACAGCAGCAGAAGACAGGACTTTGCATGGCAATACAATTCAAGCCATATATGCACCAATCATGCTCCTTATCATGTGAGTGAGTCAAAGGGACATGATCCTTGGTTCTCGGACCATCAATCGCGCATTTCCATGCGTGATGGCCCAAGTGACCAAGTATGCACATTTTGATGTCAAGTGCAATGCAAACCAACAAACCAAAGGGGTCCAATCCTTATCACTAAATCAAGGGACAAGATATGCATGTTCAATGCAACCTAGGCGTGTTAGCTAGGGATGCAACATGGCAATGCAAACAAGCAAGCAATGAACAAGCATGCAAGCTAGTGGACATGCAAGACATGGTGCAATCAAAGCATGCAAAGTGTAAGACATGTAACAACATGTAAAGATTGGACTTAAACATGATTTGGGCAGCTCTAATTAGGCCCAAAACAGTGGCCATAGTGCCCAAAATGAAGGACTAAAACACACACACACATGCATGCAAAGGATGTCCAATACTTCAAGCATTTAAAAGCAATTCTCAAGCACAATTAAGAGAATGCAAACATGGATAAATGACATGCATTAAGCTCTGAAGATTATGCAAGAATATGGTGCTAAACCAAGCAAACAAAATAGGCTAAGCATGCAATAAATGGCCCAAGTACTTGAAGCAAGTCAAAGGGACTTGAACCATGGCTAAGCCAACCAAGCCTCATAAGGCCTAGGGGGCTTAAAATAGGTTCAAGACAGACCTAGACCATGCAAAGGGGACCCCCTAGATGGCATTTAAGTGGCTCAAATTCAAAGGCATGTACAATGGCCAAAACATGGAGCATATAACACAAGCTCATAAGGCATCAAAGAGACATCCGAGGCAAGCATACAAGCATGAAAAGGGGACTGAAATGACATGGTGGATAGTTCCAAACCACTAAATCAATGCAAGAATGTCATGCTATACGTTCACACACTTAAGGCCAACGAGCCGGAATGCAAAGGGGCTATACTAAGCATGCCAAAGCCGACCCAAACAACCTAGGACAGACCTTAAATATGGCAAAATATGCACAAAAGCTTCACAAAGCTAAGCCTAAAACATGCTAGAACAAGGGTTTACAACCTAAGGCATGTTAAGGCAATAAAGTGGCATTACAAGGTAGGTATGCTAAGCATGCATGGTGTACCAAAACCAACAAAAAAACAGAGGCATATTATGACATAATAAGCACAAAAAACAGCCAAGGCATGGCCAACATGAAGCTTAGCTAGGTGCTCCCTCAAGAGGCCAAAATGGTCCATTTCAAGGACAACAAGGAGAGGGGGTGGCCCTCTCCTTCTTGGGACCTCAAGGCACCATCTTCACCTCTGAAATCCCTCAAGATTTCAGTGGTGAGGAGGCCCAAACACCAAGGTCTCGGAGCTTACACAAAATAGCACAAAATGGAGCCTTACAAGGCTTAGGAGGGGTCAAACAACCTCAAACAACAAAACACTCTAAACAAACTATTTAGAGGGCCTAAAAATAGAACTTTTTTATGTTATACACTAAGCACAAAAACAGTTCTAAGATGGGTAAAATGAGTATGGAAAAATGGGGAATAAAGGGACTAGTTTCTTACCCTTGTTGACTTTCTTCAAAGATGAAGCTCCAACAGCTCCTTTGAGCTCAAAACAGCTCAAAAACCTCAAGAACAACCTCTGGTCCTTCAAGAAATCAAGCAAAGGTGTAACACTATGTGTTTGTGTGCAATAGTAAGACACAAACACACTTAAACACACACAAAGGCTAAATGAGAGAGAGGTATAGAGATAGAATATATATCAAACCCTAAACCTAAAACCAGAGCTCTCACACCAATTTTCTCTCCAAAATCTCTAACCTAGAGCCAAGAGGGGAGGGCTCCTCTTATAGAGGAGCCAATCTTGTAAAGCTTACAAGGTAAGCTAACAAGGGGTCCATCCCTCCATACACGTGTATGGAGGGGAACAAAATGACATACAGCTGTCTTAAAATATCTGCAAAAGCAGATGAACAGTAATCGGCTGCTCAAAATTGCCATTTTGTAAAAAAGGAGTGCCGACCGACAACAAAGAATGCCGACCGGCAATATATATTGCCGACGGCAACAAAATACCACCCGGTGGCCTCTGGCCATGGCCGGTGGTGTGTGGGGATGCCTCACAAGGTATTCCCTGCCCTTTCAAGGCAAAACACAAGTGTTTGGTGCAAAACCAGACACTAAACAGTCAAGTTCAGAGATCCTGAGGCAAGGCGCGTAGCCGAGACCTCCGGGAACTCCAAACGAACACAAACATGGGTAATCACTGAGTGTTCAAACGGTGACGTCCAAGTCTTGAGGATGGTCAAAAATGGGGTGTCTACAGTTGCCCCTCTTTGACAGAACTCGAAAGTCATAACAATGATGGGAGTGAATGTCTAGAGACGACCCATTTTTGACAAGGCCGAAGACTTAGACAAACATGCAAGACAAACAAGGTATGCGCCCGAAGGCAGGGGCAAAATGCAAGACAATGCACAAAGCCAAGCATAACTTATGATCATGCAAAGAAAAGCTGTAACGAAGCACACATGCAACAGTTTTAAGCTGGCATACACCAAACTACACTACAATGCAGAAAGAATGAAAGAGAATTATGCAATTCTCGATACTTCTCACTCGGAGGATACAATACCTGTGCGGCTCGTCTGGTTGCACCAGCCTCAAATGAACTGTACATACAATATCATGCCTGTGAAGAAAGCAAACTTAACAGGTACGATGTTATTAGCAACATGCATGACAATGCAAAAATGGATGCAAAATGATATGCAATATATACAAAACAATGTATAAACAATGCAAATGAAGATGCAACGCAATTGAAACAATGCAAACTATATGCAAAGCAATTGAATCATGATCCAATCATGAGCGGTTTGAAACCACGCCTATGTCAAATAGATTGATGGAGGTAACAAGTCCGTCTACCATAGAACGGTCTACTGAACTATGAGCAATGTAGACGGACACAAGAACAAGTATTGGGGGGGGGGGATTGACACAAGTGGGGAAACGACCCGCTGGGGAAAGGATGATGATCCTAATGCCGAATGCAAAAATTACACTACAATGTAATATATAATGAAAATGCTGGGGAAATGGCAATGGATATGGCACGCGGGCCAAACCAAATCTTGCCTAGGCAAGGCATGTACGCATACAAGCCACGTCTAACATAGAACGGTCCACTGAACTATGCTTCGACACGAGAAGTATGGGCACATACCAGACCAAGCTCAACGTGGAAAGGCGCAAGCCATAGACGGAGGGCGATGCAGTGAATGCATGCAAACTACAATGAAATATATACAAATATGCAATGGAATGGAAATGCAATATAATGGATATGGCCTGCGGACCAAGCCAAATCTTGCCTAGGAAAGGCATGTACACGTACAAGCCAGGTCTAACATAGAACGGTCCACTGAACTATGTTTCGACATGAAAAGTATGGGCACAAACCAGACCAAGCTCAATCATGGAAAGGCGCAAGCCATAGAGCTACAATGCAATATACACTACATGCAATGGAATGGAAATGCGATGCAATGGATATGGCCTTCGGGCCAAACCAAATCTTGCCTAGGCAAAGCATGTACACGTACAAGCCGCGTCTAACATAGAACGGTCCACTGAACTATGTTTCGACGTGAAAAGTATGGGCACATACCAGACCAAGCTCAATCATGGAAAGGCGCAAGCCATAAATGGAAGGTGATGCAATGAATGCATGCGACCTACAATGCAATATCTACAAATATGCAATGGAATGGATATTTACAAATATGCATGACAATGTAGCATGCACTATGTTCTAATGATGCATGACAATGCAACTACTTACGATGATGCGTGACGATGCATGTGTTTTTTTTTTTTAAGTTCAAATGATGTATAAAATGCATGTTGCATGGAATGCGCGACAACACGCGGCTTTTGAGACGCACGTGAACTTGAATATGCGACAACACGAGTTGCTTGAAATACATGTATAATGCAACTTATCAAAAGTCGTTCGGGCACGACAAACACCGAAGGACTTGCACCTCCAGAGGATTTAGGGTCTCCTAGACCGTGGATATACCTGCGCGGTTCGTCTGGTTGCACCAGCCTTAAATGAACCGTACATACAATATCGTGCCTGTGAAGAAAGCAACTCAACAAGTACGAAGTTGTTAGCAACATGCATATTGATGTACTTAGAAAATGCGTGACAACGCGAAGTAAGTGAGAAGCATAACAATGCTGTGAAAGCACAGACATGTAAGTGGAGCACGCGGTCTACGAGGCAACGAAACTGATCATAGGCATGCGGTCTACGCAGGCAATGAATTTGGACATAAGAATGCGGTCTACGCAAGTAGAACATGCGGTCTACGCAAGCAAAACATGTAGTCTACGCAAGTAATGGAATTTGAACAATCATGCGGTCTACGCAAGTAATGAAATTGAACAATTATGCGGCCTACGCAAGCAATACATGCGGTCTACGCAAGTAATGAAATTTGAACAATCATGCGGACTACGCAAGTAATGAAATTGAACAATTATGCAAAATGAAATAAGATGCGCAAAACAGCGCGATGCGTTAGACAACGCGAGTGCACAAGACAGTGCAATTGACTTGAAATGCACAAGATAGTGCGATTGATTTGAAATGCACAAGACAGTGCGATTGATTTGAAATGCACAAGACAGTGCGATTGAGGTGCGTAAAATAGAGCGAAATGTAAACTGCACAAAACAGTGCGATGCGCAAAATAGCACGAATGTAAACTGCATAAAACAGTGCAATGCGCAAAATAGCGCGAATGAAACAATGTGATGCACAAAATAGTGCGATGCACAAGAAAGCGCGAAAGTAAATTGCACGAAACAGTGCGATACGCTAAACAGCGCGAGTGTAAATTGAAATGCACAAGAAAGTGCGATACGCGGAACAGTACGATTGATTTTGAAATGCACAAGACAGTGCGATACGCTAAACAGCACGATTAAAATGCACTAAGCAATGCGATACGCTAAACAGCGCGATTGAAATGCACTAAACAGTGCGATACACTAAACAGCGCGAGTGATTTGAAATGCACTAAACAGTGCGATACGCTAAACAGCGCGATTGATTTTGGAATGCACAAAACAGTGCGATACGCTAAACAGCGCGATTGAAATGCACTAAACAGTGCGATACGCTAAACAGTGCGAGTGATTTGACTGCACAAAATAGTGCGATGCGCAAGAAAGCGCGAGTGATTTGAAATGCACAAGACAGTGCGATACGCTAAGCAGCGCGATTGATATGCAATTCACAAAATAGTGCGATACGCTAAACAGCGCGATTGATTTTGAAATGCACAAGACAGTGCGATACGCTAAACAGCGCGATTGATATGCAATGCACAAAATAGTGCGATACGCTAAACAGCGCGATTGATTTTGAAATGCACAAGACAGTGCGATATGCTAAACAGCGTGAGTGTTTTGAAATGCACAAAATAGTGCGATACGCTAAACAGCGCGATTGATTTTGAAATGCACAAAACAGTGCGATACGCTAAACAGCGTGATACGCTAAACAGCGTGAGTGTTTTGAAATGCACAAGATAGTGCGAGTGAGATACGACCAAAAGATGCACAAGACAGTGCTAGTGAGATACAAAGTGTAAGTGCACAAGACAGTGCGAGTGAATGCATGTTCTATGCAAATGACGTGCATTTTCTATGCAAGTATGGAAGAGTGCATTTTCTATGCAAAAGATACAAGCATTTTCTATGCAAGAAACAGGAGCATATTCTATGCAATATTGAAAGCAAATTCTATGCAGAAACGAAAGCAAGCATATTCTATGCATGAATCATAACGATGCGCGGCACGCATGTCACAGAAGTGTATATGAAAGTGCACATTCTATGCAATGGAAAGGCATCAAACATGTACTCTGGTGCCTCCGATTTACCTTTCGGAGGACTCGGCAATACGCTCAGCTCAAAAGGGGACACTCTGTTTATATTGACGAGAGATAACATCTGCTGCTTTAATTACCATTCTGACTTGAAGCAGGCTTACACTTGGGGTCGAGATACACTCATACTCCAGAGAAATGGCGAGGTCTGGGAAGGTGCACCTGAAATGCAGTCTCGGATCTTGCCAAAGCTAGAACACCCTAAGATGCTCCAAATTTTCCTTTTTTCTTTTGCTTTGCAGTCTGGAACCTACATAGCTTCAGATAGGTCCTTGTTCTACTGTTCACCCTTATCGGGGTGGACCCTGCAGTTTTATGAAAGAACAAATACTGTTTTGCACAAATGTGGAGAATGGCACAGCACTCTGAGCACAAGATGATTTTTTGGAAATTGAGAAATGAGTTCTTAACCGGGTATTGAGCCGACGACTGGCCACAGCCAAAACGACTCGACAAGGGAAAAACAAAGGTAAACTACCTAAACACATCGAGTAACACTCGAAGCGACTCAAAACAAGAATCGAGACAGACAAAATAAAACACAAGACTCAAATGTGCACATGGAGCCTGTTTCCCCGGGTATTGTTTCCCACCCTTTCTCATTTGTGATTCTCACATCGCTCGGCCCTCAGGCTCTGTTTTTCTGAAAAAGCCCCTTCTCCTCACTTTTTCTCTCAATGCATATCTCTCTATTCTTTAATCTCTCATTTTTTCATCCCTCCACAGGGTGGTTGATGAATAAACAGGAAGTTGCAGGTTCTTGCCCCAAGCATTCTGCTAGATTCTCTTCTTCTCTCACAACAGTGAACTTTCTCCCACAGAAGGGTTGCGATGCGGCTGGATGTGCAGCAGATCCGCAATCGACATTGGTTGACGATGCTCTTACTAGGGAGTTTGGACGTGATTAGATCTGTCCAAACAAAGGAGTGGAATATCTAGATCCGTTCCCGTTCGTGCTTCGCACTTGGCTTGATACCTCGTTGCGTGGAGGATGTGAAAGCCTTCTGCCCTTTTGCGGTCAGCTTCAGTGGTGCCCTTTTCTGCCAGGTAGAGTACCCTTTCTGGCAGATGCATTGACAACGGGAGAAAGACAGGAAGCCTGACTCAACTGTGTCCCTAGTTCATTATTTTGACCATTTTTGTTTTTGCTTTCTACTGAAACAATTTTGACCAATATGAAAGTTAGATTAACATGCTTGTTCGATTTTCTGATTTAAAATCATGCAAGTCTGGCTATGAGCACTGAAAATTTTCCTTTTTTGGGTCCAAGGAATGGTCCGGTTTTGGAAAAATGGAATAATTTTTCGAGAGAATTAGTCAACCTCTGTAAAAATTCTCAAAAACTATTTTTGCAAACGGCCAATGCTCAACAAGCACGGAACCTACTCTTGAGATGTACAACCTCAGATCCGAAGGAAAATTGCCCCTTGCTTGAAGAGAGCTGCACGACAACAGAAAGTTGCCCCTTGTTTGAATGGCACCACAGCACACTGTATGGCAATGGAAAGTTGCCCCTTGTTTGGATAGCCTCGCAGCGCATTGCAATCAGTCCTCAGAGTGACGATGACAACCGAACTCTCGGATATAGAGAAGGCAAAGATGATCAAAACCATTACATGGACACAGTTGATTTTGAAGTGTTTTACGGCTAGACTTCGGAATGAAGTTGCCTACGTATCCCAAAGATGAGAATCAAGCCTTACGTAGTTCGGGGTTAAGGTACACTCGGGTATTTAACCTCTCCTTTTGCGCTCTAACTTTTGCCAAGGCCGCCCTTCCGGGTTTTCAACCTTGCGAGCTCTGTTTTTCTTTTCTTTTCAAATCTTTTCATTTTTTTTCATCTTTTTTTTTTTTTTTTTTTCATCTTTTCTTCATTTCTTTTCTGTTCTTTGCATTTTTGTTCTTCTTCTTTTTTGTTCTTTTCCTTTTTTCCTTGCTCTAACTTTTACCTAGGTTGCCCTTCTGGGTTTTCGACCCAGCGAGCCTCTCAAGGGTAAAAGTGTAGCTTTGTCCATGTCAAATGGTTTTGAGATCTCGAATCTGTCTAAATCCAGGAGAGTGACTGTTGTTCGCTGACAATGCAGGAGTCCATCCCATGGGGACCGGATTTGCCCCTAGTGTTGTGGATAAGAACTGAGTTTTTCTTTAGCAATACTTTCTCTTTCCTCCCTCTGGGATTTGGCATTCTTGCCGATCTTCATTGATTTGTGGAATGATCCATCTTCGGCTCTTCGAGCACAATCTGGCATCTTTTGCCCCTAGTTCGAGGGGTGCTTCTGATCTAGTTTTGCAAGCTTCTTTTGATGACATCTGATCTTCTTGATCTGACTTCCCTGCCCCTAATTCATGGGCTGCTTCAAATCAGGCCACACAAGCCTCACATTGTGGTTGATCGTTGAACCTTCTGAATCCAAGTTCAAGGCTTGAAAATGAGGGGTCAAGTCTCGAGGCTGAGAGCGATCCTAGGCTGCACAATCTCAAGAGCGATTCCACACAGGTCTTCGCAGGATCGCGCAAAACATTTTTTTTAAAAAAAAATCTTTTAAGAGAGCGACTAGTCGCTTGCGCTGAAGACAGTGTGAGACCAATCTGGATCAAGCCAGGATCCTTCTCAGTACTCACATTAACAAGCATGATCTCAATCATTAAAGGCTTAGCATGCCTTTCTTTCTCTCAAATGATCAAATTTTTGCAAAAACCCGAGGAATTCCTTCCTCTTCGTTTTCATCACAATGTTCAAAAATAGCTTCGAAAAACTTAGGTCAATGCAATGACTTAAAAGCACAGAGAAGCAGGTGAAATCCATTGTCGTTCCATTCGACTTTCTGGTACAACTGACACAAGGCAGAAGTAAGCACAAACGCATGAAAAACCACTGCTGTTTCATTCATAACTGTTGGTGTAACTGGCTCCATGGCAGAAACAAACTCAAAAGAAAGTGAAAAGACAAACACAAAACAAAATAGTGATGCCCGAGGTAACACCCCCGGAATCACCTGACTCTAACAAAACAGGACTGACTCGATACAACAAGACAGACCTGACCGACTTAGTACAAAAAGACTGACCATATACAAAACAATAAAACTGACCCAATACCCAAGTCAGAAAGTACAAAAACTAGTGTTCGCACATTGCTCAAAACTATGCGTGTCAAACGCCACATCTGAAGTAAACTGAGCGCCGCCCGCAGGTGGTTCATCCCCCGATCGCACCGCATTATCCCCCAGGTTCACTGATCCAATGATGATAGACTTTGTTGAGTTGGTGCGACGATGACCTTATTGTCAATCAAATCTTGTATTTCGTGGCAAAGACGGAAACAACTATCAGTGACATGGCCGACTTGCTGATGAAAGGCACAGTACTTGGTCGGATCATGGGAGGAAAGAAGTCTATCTGGCAGTGGTCACGGCTCCAGGGGTTTCAGATCCCCCTCTCTAATCAGGACCCTCAAGGCCGCTGATAAAGACATGTACAGTGGTGCGAACACCCTCTGACCTCGAGGTGGGTGTTTTGAGGTTTGTGGAGTTTTGCTGGATGCACCAGCAAAGGGATTGGTAGGCGCTGACTGGGTTTGCTGATCTCTTCTGAGCAAGGGTTTAGAGCTGAAAGGAACATTCCTGGTACAACGGCCCTTCTCCCGGATTGCCTCTTGATTAAGACTGCTCTCATTCTGAGTGGCGAAAGTGTCATCTACAATTTTTGCAACAACTGCGAGTACTTGCTGTTTGTTCAGCCCTTCGGCTTTCAAAGCCTCAATATCCCACTGAAGGTGTTCATGGGGACCAATGCCTGCCCCTACCTTGTTCTTACCACTTGCCTCCACTTTGCTAAGGGATTGGCCTTCTTCAAATGCAGCCCGTCTTGAGGAGCCTTTTGACATGAACTCCCTGGTATGTGATGTGGTCGATGATGGTGCCAAAACCCCAAAGGCCAGATCTGCCACAGTTCTCTGAAGGTCTTCAATCATTTTCATCAGCTCAGAAGTAGTGGGTTCGTGGGTTTGAGATGATTGGGGTTCAGATGCACCTATCATGCATAAGTCCAAGCTCTCTGGGATAAACACATTAGGCCTGGGTAGATGGACTGGGGTGATGTACATGCTGGGGTCGTAAGGGACGGCCAGTGTGTGGATTAGATTGAGATGTGGATGATGTATTTGGTCATTGGGGCCTGAAGGTGGAGATATCGTCTGGTTGTCGATGAGATTTTGGACCTTATGACGAAGGCGGTAGCAACGGTCGGTGCCATGACCGCGCTGCTGATGGTACATACAGTACTTGGAGGGATTATGTCTGGCTGGAAGTGGGTCAGGCAGAGGTTGAGGATCGAGGGGTTTGAGATGCCCTCTTTCCATCAAGGCTTTTAGTGCGCTAGTCAGGCTCATATAGAGGGGAGTGAAAGTTCTGCCTTGAGCTCGGGCTGGGCCGGCGGTTTGTAGGCTTGGATTGGCAAAAGGGTCGACTGTGGCGACTGTATTGATTTCGGTGGGTTTGGGAATAGTGCTACTACCAGCATTGGTACTCCTTGAAATCACCCTCCTTGTCGGTTCACTTGTTCTGGGGATGATCCCACTGTTGAACGCATTCTCAACCTGAACCCCCACTTCATGCAAACTTTTGAAAGTGAATAGTGGAGCGACCATCAACTTTTGCAACATATCGTGCTCGAGGTTTCGTACCATCATCTGTACTTGATCCCTCTCGAAAGGCCGATCTGTCATCTGTGCTGCCTTTGCTCTCCATCTTGCGACAAATTCCACAAAAGGCTTTGTTGGGTTCTGGCGGGTTGTTTCAAGCACTTACATGGTCATTTCAACTTGGGTATTGTAGGAATACTGATCAACAAAGGCCTCGGCCAATTCTTCCCAGTCTTGCTTCACTTTATCTTCCAACTTAGCGTACCAAGTGGCTACTACACCCGACAGGGTTCTTCCATACAGAGAGAGTTTCTGTGGCTTAGTCAGTCCCATTGGCTTTAGGACATCCAAGAAAAGTCGGATATGTACCATTGGATCTCCAGAACCGTCGAAACGGTCAATATATGGCATTTTGAATCTGTCTAGGAACCGTACGGCAGCCTCGGTGTGCCCATCCTCAATGTCAGGAATGGAGTTAAGGCCTTGCGCCTTTCTGAATTGCTTTTCAAGGTTCGCAATTTTCACTGCAGTCGGATTGAGCCCATTAACATCAAGGGAATAAAGCCTCTCATTAGGCTGCACCAGGGGTCTGAGCACCTGAGCTTGAGTCAACCTTTCTCGAGGATTCAGACACTGCAAATCTTCAACTGGCGGAAGTGGATCAAAGTTTGGCTGGGGTCCCAAAGCTGGATGTGAGGCAGATGCCCCAGATGGATGCTGCATTTCAATACTGGTCTCAGCCTGCATGGCAGTTCCCTGATTTAACGCTGCTATCACGGCCACAAATTCTTCCGAACCCTGGGCCATCATGGTCTGCTGAGTCTGAACAAAGGTGATGTGACTGGCGACTGACGGATCAGATGAACCGGTGAGCCTTGACTGGCCTTTCTTTGCCTTGCCTCAGCGAAAGAACACTGGTTGCCCTTGAATTGAATTTCTGACCTAACAAAGTCTATCAACACTAGTCCAATATACCCCGGGGATATCGGAGCCTTCTGAAGCTATAGTTCCAGGACTACCTAGCAAAAGAGAAAACAGACAGCATCTCAGCACAATTTCACTGGAACGGATTTGAGCATACTAGGATGACTGTACTCAATACTGATCACTGTTTCCCAAATATCTGCCTGTAAACTGATACACTCGGGTAAAACTGATTCCCCAAATACTGATGCTGATGCCTACAGGCCTGATACCCAGACTTGCAAACTGGTATATGCGTCCCTGTAGAGATACACTCTAAAAGCACATAGCAAGTAAGAGAGAGCCAAAACACCCCTATGCTGGGGTAGGGTTTCCCTGTCATATTTTGTCAGGAGCTATGGTTTCACTACGCACGCAGCGGTTTCAAACAACTTAGCATCGGGTAAGCAACCTGTCCTAGTTTGGAATGGTCACTATGGATTCCGAATATGCACTGGGTCGAATGGTCAAAAAGGGTGCCCCGGTAAAACCGGGATTTGTGTTCCCATACTGTCAGAGCCTATAACCGGTCAGCCTTATGGTCATGCCTTGACAAGACAAGCCTCCGGCAAACCGTTTAGGAATGGCAGATGGCAAACACGGTGTCCTAGGTGCACCAATGCACATGCAATGCAAAGAGACACATAAATGAAATCAAAACAGGATATCATGAGTTCGAGTCAAGCTCTCTAAAATCCCCAGCAGAGTCGCCAGAAACTGTAGACGCGCCCGCGCGGGGGGCCTCGCTGCTACAGTTCGGACTCGATTTTGTGTCACGGTTCTAAATCTGAACCAAAGAGTCCAAATCTGGCAAATTGTTTTGAGAAACAGATTTTTTGAAAAGAAGTGCCAAACATGGACTGCTTTGCCAGATACAGAGTCGCCACCAAAATATTTTTTTATGGGGGAATTTAGGAAACCCTGACTCGGTGCCTGTACGGGGAGCAAATATTCCGGCAAGCCCGCACTCCTTTCTTCCGAGCTCCGTCGATGTCCGATCACCAGCGAGCAAGTAACGGTGAGCTACCCGGTGGTGTGTGGCCAGAAAAACCCTCCGACGGTCAAGTTAGCACACACCTTAGGATGGATAGAGAGAAGGGAGAGAGTGTTTGAGTGTAAGAATTCCTTACAGAGATGTTCGTGTGTCGCGCTTGGGGGGCGCAGACATGCTTATATACCCTCTGCGCCCCATATCCACTGCCAGTCATCTCCTGACACATGGCTCCGCTATCCCATCTGTTAGCATAAACCATGCCAATCATCACCTAATCTCAACTGCCTGTCATCACAGCTGGAGCTCGGCAGCCGAGCTGCTTTATCCGTTATTATGCCGTGCCGTGCTTCATACCCCAGCACTTCAATGCTAAGACCAAGGAGGACCGGGCTAGGCGGCATCTCGGCAAGGCCTAGCCCGAGGCTCCTCCTAAGGTCGGCCTTTCTGCCGGTCAAACAACTACCTCGGCTGACCACGCCTTTCCGGGCGCCGGTCACTCGGCCTGTCTGGCTTCGACCATCCTCGGACCGAGCATCCTGGTCCGACCGAGCACTGCCTTGCCGAGCAGTTTCTGTACGGTCCGGGGTGGCACACACTCAGTCCAAACTCTGCCCGGCCCAAGTTCTGGCAGCCCATCTCCGGGCGGATAGTTGATCAACTCGGCCCCATGCACCGTTGGGCCCTCAACCTGCTCGGCCGTTACCTCGGCCCAACTCCAGATCATAAATTACCCTTTCAATTGCCCCTTAATTCCGTCCGCAAAAGCGTGATTGGGATTACTCACTTCGACCGAGATAACGTTCTCCGGTTTCCAAGATGCCAAAGCTCCACCGGGCTAATCTGCAATCTTGCCCGGTCATATTCCTCGGCTGACATCCTTTTCCTCGAAAGTAGCTCGGTTGGCCCTTCGTCTCTTCAACCCGTTGCTTCAGTCTTGACGCCGCCATAAATTGGGGACACGTGGCGGCTGCCATTGGTCATCGAGCAGCCAACCCGCCGTTTTTGCCAGAATTTGAATTTGGGCGGCCTTTCGATCCTACATATACAAGACTCCCCTTATGCCATTTCTTCCTACTGCCTCTTCTATTCCTGACGATTCAGAGCTCGAGCTATCTCCTCTTAGATTCGACTGCCATTCTTCGTGCTAGGAAGAACACCTCCAGTCCTTCACAGGTAAGATACTCAATCCCTCTTGAGTTGCTATTTTATTTCATTTCACACACATTAGGGTACAAAAACGTAGCTATTAGGGCATAGGCCATAGAATCCGTACCAAACCTCCCACTGTTCTTGGTGTTCTTCATCTTCATGAAGAACACTGAAGAACTGGGGTGAACAGGGCTCCTGGTCCTCTTTTGATCCAAAAAACCAGTCCAACCGAGCAAATAACAAGTTTGTCTTAACCCCAGCAAAAACCGAGATAACATCTGGTCGCTCAACCAGGCTAACATCTGGTCTGCTTGGGTGACCGGGCTCCTTAGATAGAACAGACAACCGAGGTGGTTTGGCATTCTTAAAGACCGAGCTAAAGTCCAGCTCCCTTTGCGCGACCGCGCTCACACTTAACACTTGCCATCCTTTTCCTGCAGAGTCCAAGGGGACCAGTCATTCCTGAGGCTCTCAGAACCGAGCATCATCCAATAACCAGTGCCAAACCCCTCAGCCGGGATACATTAAGCCGGCCTCAAATGGGGAAATTCCGCTTCCTAGTGGATACTCCGGCCGCGCTAGCTGCGTTCAGAGTGGATTACGGCATCCCGGCCGATGTTCATCTCGAACTGGCTGAAGAAGAGACCACACCCTGGGGCAGACTTGACCAATGCCCCTTCACCGTGCTCTTAATTGTCGAAGGGGGCCTCCGCTTCCCGCTCAACCCTCTTATCACCGAGTTCCTTCGCCGCACCGGGCTGGCACCCACACAGGTGTCCACCAATACCTATAGAATTATCAACGGTGTTCACGAATTGAACAATCGGCTAGGCACCAACTTAGGTTTAGACGAGATATTGAGGCAATACACAATGGGCCACACCGGCGACGGCCTAGCATATTACTTGAAGATAAGACCGGGCAAAGAAAAAATTGTAACCGGCACCCCGGATAAAGATCTTCACGACGACTATTTTTTCTGGGTGTCGGGCAATTACGAGACAGCCGAGGTGCTGGGCTGGTTTATAAACAAGGACTTCGGTTCTTCATGTAAGCCACTCAAACTTGCTCGGTCATCATAACTCTTTACTCTGTAACTAACCGGTTTTCCTGTTTCTTTTGCAGCAATCCAAGCCTTACAAGCCAACTATCAATTTCCAAACGTTGAGGCAATTCAGACCGTGCTTCGGTATCCCCACCGAGATTGCAACGATTTACTCGGCTACACCCCGACCTATAGGTATTCTGCTCCGCGCCGGAGTAGGGTAACTGATTTCCTCTGAGCTCTTTCGCCACCTCCAGATCCCACCCTTCCAGACGTTCCACTCATTCGCCTGACCGAGGAACAAGAGATAGCCAAACGCAGCAGAATCAAGAACCTGTTCACCGCCACATCCGCCGAGCTGCCAAGCGTAGTAACCCGGTCGCCAGCCGTCGGTCAATCTAGTAGCGCTGTGGTCGCCCTTGCCTCTCAATCCACCGGGCAATCCAGCCGAGAACCCTCTGCACGACATGCCAGTAAAAGAGCTCGGGCTGACCCATCCGCCGAGCTAGTCGCCGAGCTAACTACCGAGCATCCTACTGATGCCCCCGCCCCAGTACCGGCCTGGCGCCCCCAGTTGAAGCACCGGGGTCAAGACATCCCGGCGACGGCATCGATCAAGGCTGACAAAGAGCATCTGCTCGCCTTTGATCTGTCCAAAGCATTCCTACTACCGAGCGACGTGGTCGGCAGCGACCACGTCCCTGACACTCGGTTGGTCAAGTCATCAGTGAAGTCCATGGCCGGGGTAAGTCAATGCAGCTCTGAAAATTTTCCCAAGTGTTTGCCCGGTTCCGTTTCTAATCAAGTTTGCTTTTTTCAGGCCATTCAAAAACAACACCTGGTTTTGGAGCGCATCCACCGGCTTAGGCAAAAGGCAAACGACACAGCCAGCCAAGTTGAGAGCCTTCAAGCCGAGCTCGGCCGGGCTAAGGCTTCCCTTGAGATGGCCAACACTGATAATAACAGGCTGCTCGGTCAGCTGAATGCGGCCGAGAAAAAACAAAATGAGCTCCAGACCGAGGTGGACACCCTGAAGAAGTCGAAAAAGAAAGCTTGCCGGGCTGCCAATAACGCGCGTTTCAACGAGGCCGAGCAGAGCTACAAGAAGCAAGTCTTTGCAACACAAGACATATACTTCAAGGCTGGCTGGAAATCTGCTTGCGAACACCTCGGCCAGGGTTCTGACACCGACGTATTTGCAAACCCTCCTCCAGCTTCGCTACCGGTCTACCTCGTGCCTTATGCAAACGACGTCTTCAGCGCTTTGCAGGCTGAGGCCGAGGAAGGACTTGAAGAAGGAGACGGGGAGACAGATTATGAGGAAGAAGAGGCCGAGGTACAAGAGCAGCCCGGCAATGAGGAGCCCGGTGCCCAAGATACCAGTCCAACCATTAACCTGGATGCCGGCGAGGACGAATTCACTAATCTATCCCCCTTAGTTTAGTTTTGTTTTCTTTTTTGTATTTTTTCTTTCAACACTTTTGATGTAACCGGGCTCTGTCCCCACCTTCTGTAGTGATTTTCTTATCAATGGAAAGTTAAATTTTGCCAAGTGTTTGCATGGTTGTCATCCAAGTTATCTTCATCAAAACATCTCGGTGTAAATCATTATTTGAACAAAACACCTCGTCGACCGGAATTCACACCTCGAATGAAGCACTTAAGCAAAACAAATTCATGAACCGAAATAACCATCTCGGTTGTAGCAAAGTTGAACAAATCAACACTTCTAACCGGATTAGATCATCTCGGTTGGGAATCCAAAGTTGGCCAAAACACCAACTCTTCCAACCGGAGTAGATCATCTCGGTTGGGAATCCGAAGTTGGACAAGACACCAACTCTTCCAACTGGAGTACATCATCTCGGTTGGGAATCCAAAGTTGGACAAGACACCAACTCTTCCAACCAGAGTACGTCATCTCGGTAGGGAATCCAAAGTTGGACAAGACACCAACTCTTCCAACCGGAGTACGTCATCTCAGTTGGGAATCCAAAGTTGGACAAAACACCAACTCTTCCAACCGGAGTACATCATCTCGGTTGGGAATCCAAAGTTGGACAAGACACCAACTCTTCCAACCGGAGTACGTCATCTCGGTTGGGAATCCAAAGTTGGACAAAACACCAACTCTTCCAATCGGAGTACATCATCTCGGTCCGTACTATTAAAACAACAGTCCAAGTGCTAAAGCAAAATTACTTCTATAAATTGACAAAAAGAATTACATGCTGTGGTGCAAGCCAAAAAATTTCTTTGCACAAGAAAAGAAAGCAGAAGCTTAAAAATAATACAGTTTTAAGTTGGCCGCATTCCATGGCCGGGGTATTGCTCTTCCCTCTAAATCCTCCAAGTGGTAAGCCCCCTTGCCCGCCAGACTAGTGATCTTGTAGGGTCCTTCCCAATTTGCCCCTAGTTTGCCTTCTCCTGGCACCAGGGTGTTGCCCATAATCTTCCTCAAAACCTAATCACCAACTTTGAACAGTCTGGGGTGCACCGTCTTGTTATACTTCTTTGAGAGCTCCTGTTGGTAGGCGGCCACGTGGATGAGGGCCTTCTCCCGACGCTCGTCCACTAGGTCTAGCTCTAAGGCAATAGCCTCGGTGTTCAGCTCGGGCTCAAAACTCTCGCTTCTGAGGGTGGGCATTTCAACTTCCAAGGGTATGACCGCCTCCATGCCATAAGCCAAAGCAAATGGAGTTTCCCCGGTAGAACGTCGCGGGGTTGTTCAGTATGCCCAAAGGACGCTAGGTAATTCCTCAGCCCATTTGCCCTTGGCCTTTTCCAGCCGTTTCTTCAACCCATCCAGTATAGTCTTGTTCGATGCTTCGGCTTGACCATTGGACTGTGGGTAAGCCGGGGTGGAGTTGTTGAATTCTATCTTCAAATCTTCACAAAATCCTCTGAATAGGCGACCGTCAAACTGGGTGCCGTTGTCAGAGATCAAAATCTTGGGGACGCCAAACCGCGTGACCACGTTCTGCCAGACAAACCGCTTCACGTCTTTCTCTTTAATGGTTGCCAAGGGCTCAGCTTCAACCCACTTTGTGAAGTAATCTGTGGCCGCGATGAAGAATTTCCAGTTGCCCGGTGCTGTTGGCAGTGGTCCCACTATATCTAGCCCCCACATGGCGAAGGGCTAAGGACTGGTGAGGGCAAGAAGTTCCCTGGCAGGCTGGTGGATCTGATGGGCGAATTTCTGGCATTTTTCGCACTTGCGGACATATTTTTGTGCGTCGGCCTGTATGCACGGCCACCAGTATCC
This sequence comes from Camellia sinensis, assembly GCF_055761805.1. Taxonomy (NCBI): domain Eukaryota; kingdom Viridiplantae; phylum Streptophyta; class Magnoliopsida; order Ericales; family Theaceae; genus Camellia; species Camellia sinensis. The sequence goes on along the minus strand of NC_138964.1, from coordinate 19,301,678 downwards.
CTGCGAAATAGCACGGTAGGCCAAGGACCTGCCCCCTATGTGGCTGCCACAAATGTCTTCGTGAATTTCAAACAAGAAGGCCTCCACACTATTCGGGTACACGCATTTGAGATAAGGACCAGTGAAGGACTTCTTATACAACGCGCCAGATGGAGAGAGCCAAAACCGCGCTGACTTCACCCGGATTTTGTGCGCTTCTTTCTTGTCAGTGGGAAGAGTTCGGTCTCTGAGGAACAAGATCAAGGGGTCCATCCAGGAAGGACCTAGCGCGGCGCAGAGTACATCCGTCTGCCCGGCGTCTTCAATGCTTGGTCGCGGAAGAAAGTCAATTAACAAGGGATTTGGAGACGTATAGTCTACCATGGAAGCGAGGCCGGCCAGCTCATCAGCTCGGCTGTTTTCTTCACGACCAATTTGCTAGACTCTGAGTGCCTCAAACTGCTTGATATGCTCCCTGACCAGAGCTTGGTACTTCGCCATTCTGTCGTCCTTTGCTTTGTAAATCCCAGAGACTTGGTTAACCACAAGCAGGGAATCACTGTATACCAGAAGCTTGGCAGCCTTCATTTGAATTGCGCTTTTTAGCCCGGCAAGAAGGGCCTCGTACTCAGCCTCGTTGTTAGACGCCGGGAAGGCAAGCGTGATAGAATGTTCAATGGTCAGGCCATCCGGGGAGATAAGAACGATCCCTAGGCCGGTGCCATGACGGTTGGACGCTCCATCGACAAAAAGCTTCCATATTTCCCCCACAAAAAGCTTCCAGCAGTCGGATGGGTCCTGAGAGTTGCGAAGGGCAATGGGATCACAACTGCCCGGCTGTGCGGTGTCAAGTTCGGTGTTGACTGGTTCAAATTCAGTGCCCCTTGGTGATTCGACACCGGACTCAGCAAGTTCTGTAATGCTCAAGTCCGTGGGCGAATCATCAGGTTGCGGTGTGAAGCCGGCAGCAGGTTCTGTGCTGTGTGGATCCATTCCTTCCCCCCGTGATGATTCGGCACTGGACTCAGCAAGTTGATCCGTAATGCTCAAGTCCGTAGGCGAATCATCAGGTTCTGAGTGGTGTGGTTCAATTTCTTCCCCCCTTGGTGATGCGGGACTGGACAGAGTGGATGGGTCGGTGATACACAACTCCGTCATCGCAGCACCGGGTGGTATGACCGTGCAAATTGAGGGAACTTCGATGGTGCGTGCAGACTCCGCAGCGCTACCTCCTCCAACTGGTTGTATCTCGGTTGGCATTGCGTGCATCTCATCATCTGCCATGGTAATATCGACCGGGCAAACCGGATGAGTGCCGAGTGAGAACTCGGCGACGAAATCGGCCAAGGTCTGGGCTTTGATAGCGGTGCGCGGTTGGAACTTCACATCAAATTGTCCCAACTCGACCGCCCACTTGAGAATTCGAACTGAAAAGTCTGCTCGTTCAAACAAGGCCTTGAGGGAAAACTCGGTCAGTACGACGATGGTATGGGCGTGAAAATAATGTGCCAACTTCCTTGAAGCCATCATCAATGCCAACGCATGCTTTTCCAGCGGCAAGTACCTCGTCTCAGCCGGCAGCAAGGTCTTACTGACATAAAAAATTGGGAGGTGCTTGATTCCTTTAGCGCGGACTAGCACCGCACTGACTGCGTGCTGGGAGACGGCGAGGTAAAGGTAGAGTTCCTCGCCCGGCTCTGGTGTAACCAACAGTGGCGGAGAAGACAGATACTCCTTGAGCTCAGCCAAAGCTCGGTCACATTCTTCGTCCCACGAGAACTTTGACTTCAATGCTTGAAAGAAAGGGCAGCAGCGATCTGATGACCGACTTATAAACCGATTAAGCGCGGCGGCCATCCCGGCCAGATGCTGCACGTCCTTAGCCAAGCTGGGCTGCTTCAACTCTTGCACGGCTCTGATCTGAGTAGCGTCTGCTTCGATGCCTCGGTTCGTGACTAGGAATCCCAAAAATTTTCCGGATCCCACGCCAAAGGCACACTTTGAGGCGTTCAAGCGCAGCTTGTGCTTCTTTAGAATGGCAAACATCTCGGCTAAGTCGGCCAAATGGTTTGCCTCATGTCGGCTTTTTACCACCATATCATCGATATAAGCCTCCATTGTCTGGCCAAGCAGAGGAGCGAACATTTTGGTCACCATCCTCTGAAAAGTTGCCCCGGCGTTCTTCAAACCAAAAGGCATGACTCGGTAGCAGAAGAGTCCCCTTGGAGTCGTGAAAGATGTGATCTCTCGGTCAGGCCCATGCATGGCGATCTGGTGATAGCCGCGGTACGCATCCAAGAAACTGAGCCTATTGTGTCCAGCCGTCAAGTCCACTAGCTAGTCAATGCGTGGCAAAGGGAAGCTGTCTTTGGGACAAGTTCGGTTGACTGTCTTGTAGTCGACACAAACTCGCCACTTCCCATTCTTCTTAGGCACCACTACTGTGTTGGAAATCCACCGAGGATAGTGCACTTCCTGAATTGCTCGTGCCTCAAGTAGGTTCTTTACCTCCTCAGCAACTACCTCGGCGTGATGCAACGCCGATCTCCTTGTTCGCTGGATGACTGGCTTTGCTCCAGGGAAGACATTGAGGTGATGGCAGATAAAACTTGGGTCGAGGCCAGGCATGTCGTAAGGCGACCATGCAAAGACTTCGATATTCGCCATCAAAAACTCAATCATCTCGGTCCTCTCTATGGCCGTGAGACTTGAACCGAGCAAGAAGAATTTGTCCGGCTGCTCGGTATCAATCCGCACCTCAACCAATTCCTCAACAGCCTTATCTTCGGCATTGGTGCCCACATCATCCAAGACACCCTGGTCCTCCGGTCCCTCAATCATTTGAACGAATCCCTTGGCAGCCCGGCTTCCGTTGACCGCCACGAAGCACTGCTTGGACATGACCTGATCGCCCCAAATCTCCTCGATTGCCCCCATAGCCGAGGGGAATCTCATTACTTGGTGAAAAGTTGATGCCACGGCTTGCATGGCGTGTAGCCATCCCCTTCCAAGGATAAGGTTGTACGTCGAAGGCACTTGCAGCACCCAAAACTCAACTTGTTTGACCACGGATCCCGCTTTGACCGGCAGGATAATCTTTCCCAAAGGCCACTCTGGTTGCGAGTTGAATCCAACTAGTGGCGAAGTTGCCGGAGCCAAGTCTGTCTCCCGGAGTTTAAGCTTCTTGAACGCATCATAATACATGATCTCGACCGAGCTTCCCTGATCGATCAAGATCCGTTTAACATCAAATTCCTTGACGCGTAGCGTTACCACTAGGGCATCGTTGTGCGGCGTCTGGATACACTCTAGATCCCTTGAGGTGAAACTAATCACTTCTCTTTCTTCTGTCCTCCCCCTTTTGATGGCTGGCTGTACCGACAAAACTTCCCTCATATGTTCTGCCTTTTTTATCATGCCCCGCAGTTCGCAAACACGCTCCGGTTCCACGATGCCGTGGATGACATTGATAACTCCCTGCGGAGGTGCGTCTCGGTCATCCTGTCCCCTGGGATCGATCGGGGCCTGATTCGGCTTCACCCCGCCATCAATGTAAAGGTCCAGATGCCCGGCCACAACCAGTTCTTCCAAGTGTTGCCGCAAAGGCAAACAATCCTCAGTCCGGTGGCCTCTCTCCCGGTGGAACGTGCAACGGTACTGCGGATTATAGCCCTTTTGTCCATTGCCCAACTTGGCAGGAAACCGGACATACTCCTCGTCTCGGATTTCACTAAGTATGCGATAGATTGGAATCTTGAAGACCGTGGTGATGCCAGTCCTTGCCTTCAACCTTCGGTTTGCGTCCGCTACGTCATCACGGGGGTAGTCATCCCGGTCATTCCGACGTCCTCTACCCCGATTTTTGCGGTTCGAGCCGTGGTCTGATTCCTCTGCTCGGTCATTTGAGCGGCTGGACTCTTGCCCAACGGCATGCACTTTGCCTGCTGTCTTCTTGTCTGTTGCCACCGGAGTGGCCTTCGCGGTAGAAGCTGACGCGTCATCCTCTACTCGGATGTGTTCATTGAGTACGTCGCTGACTCTGTCCGCCTGAACGGCGGGATGGGGTGCGCTCACTGTGGTCTCCCACTCCAGCTACACCCTTCCCTTTGACATGCCGCTTCAGATCCTCCATCTCAGCCGCCATTCGCCGGATGACAGCGTCTTGGTCCCTCAACTTACTTTCCAGTCGCCTGGCGTGTGAGTCTCTCCTCCGCCGGTGACCGTCTGGACTCCGTGAATAACCATGACTTCTTCCGCGCTTATCCCGCGGGTCTACTGACTGTACTCCAGTGGGCGTCCCCAAGTCCGCCATTGGATGGACGGCGGGAGGACCTTCTCTCCTTCGGATGAACTCCGGGGTGGCTCCATCTATGGCAGACAACGGAAACTCGTCGTCAAGGTTCTGAAAAGCGGTTGCGGTCGCCGTAACGGTGGCGGTGACGCGGTTGCGGTTGCGGGGTGTAAAGGTCGTAGTGTAACGGTTGCGGTAACCGGAACCGTGAATTTTTTTATTTTTTGTACAATTTGAAAAAAACTTACCGATACGCATATTTTTTTTCCATAATCATATTTATTGGATTAAAAATAAATATTGATCAATTTTTGTAAATTTTAAGTATGATGCAATATATTTCATATTTTTAAATAACTATAAATTGAGTTTTTTACATTTTATTTTAATGATTAATGACTTTATATTATATAAAAAATCAATCACTAACTATTATATATAAGATAAACAATGATAAAAGTAAAAGAATAAATAAGAGCTTAAATATATATATATATATATATATTTTAACCAAGCCAAATAGATAATGACCACACTTATTGTTATTATTATTTTCAAACAATATATAAATAGACACACAAATAAAATGGTTTAGTGATAGCAGCTGAATATAGCATAGGTCTTACAGTTTTAACAAATCAATAACATGTTCTTCATCTTCCCTCTTCTCTCTCTCTATCTCTTGCTCCTCCATTTTCTCTCTTTATCTTCCCTCTTCTCTCTATCCCTCTTCTCCCATTTTCAGTTTTTTTTTTTGTGTTTTTTCGAAAGAAACAGTTTGAAACCGTTACGTAACGGTGCGTAACATGCCGTTACGGCTGTTACGGCACTGTTACGACCGTTACAGCAGCCACTACGGCCGACACACTTGTGAATCTCAATCACACTGCAAAAGCGGCCGTAACGGGTGACGGTAACTGCCAAAACCGTTACGTAACGGCGTTACGTAACGGTTGCGGCCGCTTTTTAAAACCTTGCTCGTCGTTGTTCGCCATGGACAGGGATCAGATGAACCAGGAAGACAAGGTTTTGTTTGTCAAGTTCCCACAGACGGCGCCAATTGTACGGGGAGCAAATATTCCGGCAAGCCCGCACTCCTTTCTTCCGAGCTCCGTCGATGTCCGATCACCTGCGAGCAAGTAACGGTGAGCTACCCGGCGGTGTGTGGCCGGAAAAACCCTCCGACGGTCAAGTTAGCACACACCTTAGGATGGATAGAGAGAAGGAAGAGAGTGTTTGAGTGTAAGAATTCCTTACAGAGATGTTCGTGTGTCGCGTATGGGGGGCGCAGACATGCTTATATACCCTCTGCGCCCCATATTCACTCCCAGTCATCTCCTGACACGTGGCTCCGCTATCCCATCTGTCAGCATAAACCATGCCAATCATCACCTAATCTCAACTGCCTGTCATCACAGCTGGAGCTCGGCAGCCGAGCTGCTTTATCCGTTGTTGTGCCGTGCCGTGCTTCATACCCCAGCACTTCAATGGCTAAGACCAAGGAGGACCGGGCTAGGCGGCATTTCGGCAAGGCCTAGCCCAAGGCTCCTCCTAAGGTCGGCCTTTCTGCCGGTCAAACAACTACCTCGGCTGACCACGCCTTTCCGGGCGCCGGTCACTCGGCCTGTCTGGCTTCGACCATCCTCGGACCGAGCATCCTGGTCCGACCGAGCACTGCCTTGCTGAGCAGTTTCTGTACGGTCCGGGGTGGTACACACTCAGTCCAAACTCTGCCCGGCCCAAGTTCTGGCAGCCCATCTCCGGGCGGATAGTTGATCAACTCGGCCCCATGCACCGTTGGGCCCTCAACCTGCTCGGCCGTTACCTCGGCCGTTACCTCAGCCCAACTCCAGATCATAAATTACCCTCTCAGTGCCGAAGGCCACATGTCCGTCATCACTGGAGTTGTCTCGGTTCGGGAGCTAGGGTACGATTGGGGAAGGTCAGCTATGAGCACTCCCTCTCGCCCGATCCGAAGATCGACCTCTACTAACCGTGATATCCGTTTTTGAAAACATTATGTGTTCTTATTCCATTTATTAGCCTAGCATTACTATGTTATGCGCACGGCAAACAAGTATAGACTAGATTGCCTAATTTGGAAATAAGCATTGCATATCCGTTTGTTTTAAAAAGTACTTTGGAATTTGCTACTCGCAAGTAGGCTAAAATACGGATTTCAACGAGTTTTTCCAACTCAGACAATCCAACCTTCACCCACAGGCATTCAAACAGTTTATCACATAAGCATCTAGCCACATGGTAAGCATGCTGTCATGATAGCATTCACACGCATGAGATATGCTAAAGCATAAATTCTTACCGGGTACTCTGAGCCAAAACAATAAACTAGTTAGCCAACATGCATGGTCCTAGTTAGGGCTGTTCGCGGGTCGGTTTTGGCCGGGTGCGGGTCAAAACCTACCCGACCCGCACTTATGCGGTTGGGGAAAAATGGACCCGCAACCGCCCGCGATGCGGTTCGCGGTTTGTGCGGGCGGGTACGGTTCGGTTTGCGGTTTAGTGTTTTTTTTTTTTTTTTAACTTAAGCAAATTTGACATTTTTTATTACTTTCTAAACACTTTTTTTTTTTTTAGAAGAGTTATAAATTAAATTACAAGATATACAATTCATGATCATAATAAATAGTCTACATGTTAGATAAGATGATATGGAACCATGCTCGAGGATAGTAATTAATCTGCCTCCTTAGCTTGCAAAAACAAACTCTTAAAAGTCAAACTAATAACACTAATTTAAATATGCAAAAACAAACCCTTAAAAGTTAAACTAGTAACACTAATTTTAATAGTGGATTAATCTTCACTGTTTAGTTTTTAATATGCAATAATGTGATAATAGAATGACAATTCAAAATATCATATTTAACTGTGTCTACTAGACTAATGGAATATAATGATTTTTTTTTATATATATATAATAAAAAGTCAAACTAGTAACACTAATTTAAATATCATTAGATCATGATAATGTATATAAGTGCCCATATAATAAATTTTACTTTCATCCAAAATGTAAAAATAAAAATAATAACTAGTTATCTCCATCCATCCAAAATGTAAAAAATAATAATAATAACTAGTTGTTTTTTCTTTAAAAAAAAAAAAAAAAAAAAAGATGCGGGTTGCGGGCGGGTCGGGTTCGACCCGAACCCGATATTTTGCCAATTTATTGACCCGCACCCGCCCGCCTACCTACATCGAAACCGCCCAAAGCACTGCGGGTAGGGTAGGGTCGGGCGGTTTGTGCGGGCGGGTGGGTTTGTTGCCCAGCCCTAGTCCTAGTTCATGTCAAATTGACTAATGCAACACATGTAGGATGTAATTAGAATAGGCTCGGCTAACCTAAACATGGCATGTGAAATGCAATCAATTGATGCATGTATTCAATTTGGGATTTGAAGTACAAATGCAGTTAGCATGATGTACCGAGCCCGGTGCATGCGAGACAAATGTATGGATGCAAGCATGCATAGCATGAGGTATGCTAATTTAAACATGCCCTAATCTACCATCATAAGCAGGTAAATAAAAGGGAAGAAAGAAGTGGGGGTTGGAAGACATGCACACACTCACCCACACTTATTACGAATTTACCCTCGCTCGGAGGGATCGAAAGAATAATACAGTTTGAATAATGAATTAACTATCCTAGCTAATTAATTATTACAAATTACCTAATTAGTTAACAAATTAACTAAGCTAGGAAAAATAGTAAATCGCCTCGGGAAGAGAGCTCGATGCAATGCATGCTCGGTCTTGCTCGGGAATTCACTGCCATGCGCAATCTGCCTCTGTTTTCCCTGCTCTGCTCCTCTGAAGACTGTCAAAGTCTCAGAGTTGCTTCTATGGACATTGGGGGACACCACCGGCTGAGTATAATGGTCACCGGCAGTGGTCTGGTGGTCATCGGCACATAATGAATCCATCGGCTGCCAGTTTATTGCCGGTCGGCACTCTATGAGGTCGATCGGTAGAGAATGCCTGCAGAACCTGTTTGACAGCAGCAGAGGACAGGACTTTGCATGGCAATACAATTCAAGCCATATATGCACCAATCATGCTCCTTATCATGTGAGTGAGTCAAAGGGACATGATCCTTGGTTCTCGGACCATCAATCGCGCATTTCCATGCGTGATGGCCCAAGTGACCAAGTATGCACATTTTGATGTCAAGTGCAATGCAAACCAACAAACCAAAGGGGTCCAATCCTTATCACTAAATCAAGGGACAAGATATGCATGTTCAATGCAACCTAGGCGTGTTAGCTAGGGATGCAACATGGCAATGCAAACAAGCAAGCAATGAACAAGCATGCAAGCTAGTGGACATGCAAGACATGGTGCAATCAAAGCATGCAAAGTGTAAGACATGTAACAACATGTAAAGATTGGACTTAAACATGATTTGGGCAGCTCTAATTAGGCCCAAAACAGTGGCCATAGTGCCCAAAATGAAGGACTAAAACACACACACACATGCATGTAAAGGATGTCCAATACTTCAAGCATTTAAAAGCAATTCTCAAGCACAATTAAGAGAATGCAAACATGGATAAATGACATGCATTAAGCTCTGAAAATTATGCAAGAATATGGTGCTAAACCAAGAAAACAAAATAGGCTAAGCATGCAATAAATGGCCCAAGTACTTGAAACAAGTCAAAGGGACTTGAACCATGGCTAAGCCAACCAAGCCTCACAAGGCCTAGGGGGCTTAAAACAGGTCCAAGGCAGACCTAGACCATGCAAAGGGGACCCCCTAGATGGCATCTAAGTGGCTCAAATTCAAAGGCATGTACAATATCCAAAACATGGAGCATATAACACAAGCTCATAAGGCATCAAAGAGACATCCGAGGCAAGCATACAAGCATGCAAAGGGGACTGAAATGACATGGTGGATAGTTCCAAACCACTAAATCAATGCAAGAATGTCATGCTATACGTTCACACACTTAAGGCCAACGAGCCGGAATGCAAAGGGGCTATACTAAGCATGCCAAAGCCGACCCAAACAACCTAGGACAGACCTTAAACATGGAAAAATATGTACAAAAGCTTCACAAAGCTAAGCCTAAAACATGCTAGAACAAGGGTTTACAACCTAAGGCATGTTAAGGCAATAAAGTGGCATTACAAGGTAGGTATGCTAAGCATGCATGGTGTACCAAAACCAACAAAAAAACAGAGGCATATTATGACATAATAAGCACAAAAAACAGCCAAGGCATGGCCAACATGAAGCTTAGCTAGGTGCTCCCTCAAGAGGCCAAAATGGTCCATTTCAAGGACAACAAGGAGAGGGGGTGGCCCTCTCCTTCTTGGGACCTCAAGGCACCATCTTCACCTCTGAAATCCCTCAAGATTTCAGTGGTGAGGAGGCCCAAACACCAAGGTCTCGGAGCTTACACAAAATAGCACAAAATGGAGCCTTACAAGGCTTAGGAGGGGTCAAACAACCTCAAACAACAAAACACTCTAAACAAACTATTTAGAGGGCCTAAAAACAGAACTTTTTTATGTTATACACTAAGCACAAAAATAGTTCTAAGATGGGTAAAATGAGTATGCAAAAATAGGGAATAAAGGGACTAGTTTCTTACCCTTGTTGACTTTCTTCAAAGATGAAGCTCCAACAGCTCCTTTGAGCTCAAAACAGCTCAAAAACCTCAAGAACAACCTCTGGTCCTTCAAGAAATCAAGCAAAGGTGTAACACTATGTGTTTGTGTGCAATAGTAAGACACAAACACACTTAAACACACACAAAGGCTAAATAAGAGAGAGGTATAGAGATAGAATATATATCAAACCCTAAACCTAAAACCAGAGCTCTCACACCAATTTTCTCTCCAAAATCTCTAACCTAGAGCCAAGAGAGGAGGGCTCCTCTTATAGAGGAGGGCTCCTCTTATAGAGGAGCCAATCTTGTAAAGCTTACAAGGTAAGCTAACAAGGGGTCCATCCCTCCATACACGTGTATGGAGGGGAACAAAATGACATACAGCCGTCTTAAAATATCTGCAAAAGCAGATGAACAGTAATCGGCTGCTCAAAATTGCCATTTTGTAAAAAAGAAGTGCCGACCGGCAACAAAGAATGCCGACCGGCAATATATATTGCCGACGACAACAAAACACCAGCCGGTGGCCTCTGGCCATGGCCGGTGGTGTGTGGGGATGCCTCACAAGGTATTCCCTGCCCTTTCAAGGCAAAACACAAGTGTTTGGTGCAAAACCAGACACTAAACAGTCAAGTTCGGAGATCCTGAGGCAAGGCGCGTAGCCGAGACCTCCGGGAACTCCAAACGAACACAAACATGGGTAATCACCGGGTGTTCAAACGGTGACATCCAAGTCTTGAGGACGGTCAAAAATGGGGTGTCTACAATAGGCTCAGCCACAACCAAGCCGTGAAGAGCGGATCTCCATTCGAAATTATTGTCACTAGGACCTCCTGCAACCTCACTATGTCCCTAATGTAAAAGTCAGCTAGATAATCTATCGAGTCACTCACGCGCATAGGTAAAAAGTGCGCCGACTTAGTTAACCGGTCAACTGCCACTCAAATCGCATCACTACCACGTTGAGTCCTAAGAAGACCCACAACAAAGTCCATCGTGACGTGCTCCCACTTCTACTCGGCTACAGACAAAGGTTGCAACAAACCTACTGGCCTCTAATGTTCAGCCTTCTCTTGTTGACAAGTAAGGCACTTTGATATAAACACGGCCACATCCTTCTTCATTTCCCTCCACCAAAACTGGTGATTAAGGTCGTGATACATTTTTGTGCTTCATGGATGCACTGCAAGGCGTGAATGGTGAAACTCTAGGAGTACTTCCTCTCGACAAGACTCCAATATGAAAAGACGATCACGGTATCTAACACTCGAGTCGAGATACGCATTCAAGCCTTTCTCTACCTTTCCGCTAGAGATCTTTTCCTGGAGGCTTTTTACCTCAAAATCACGCTTCTGCGCTTCTATCACTCGGTTCACAAGTGTAGGTTGTGCAACTACCAAAAATAAGGTTGCAGACTCCACGAACTCGTCAAGATATAAGTCAAACTCACCAATAGCACCCAACATCTCCCATTTTCGAATGGCAATACAAGCTATGTTACTAATAGATTTCCTACTCAAGGCATCAACCACAACATTGGCCTTCCCCAGATGATAATATAACTCAAAATCATAATCTTCTATAAACTCCATCCATCTCCTTTGCCTCAGATTCAAGTTCTTTTGTGTAAATAGATATTTCATACTCTTATGATCAGAAAATACCTCAAACTTCTCACCATACAAATAAGGCCTCCAAATCTTCAAGGCAAAGATCACCGCTACTAACTCTAGGTCATGAGTAGGTTTGTTTCTCTCATGTGTTTTCAACTACCATGAGCCATAAGTTACTGCGTTCCTCTCTTACACCAATACACCACCCAAACCTTCTCGTGAAGCATCACAATACACTGAATAGCCCAAACCCCTCTCCGAAATAATCAATACTAGAGCAATGGTAAGTCTAACCTTAAGCTGTTGAAAAGACTTCTCACAAGTCTCACTCCTCATGAACTTAATTCCTTTCCTCGTCAGTCTAGTTAATGGTCAAACTAATCTAGAGAAATCTTTCACAAACTGACGGTAATACCCGACCAACCCCAAGAAACTACGGATCTCAAAAGCATTCTTATATTGTTATCAATCTTACACTGCCTCTATCTTGGATAAATCTACAGTTACTCATTCTCCGAATACCACATAGCCTAAGAACTTAGCCTCTCTCAACCAGAATTCACATTTCCCAAACTTGACATAAAGTTTGTGGGCTCTAAGTAACCCAAGTACTACCCGTAAGTGTTCTTCATGTTCTTCCTCAGATGGTGAGTAAACCAAGATGTCATCAACAAAGATGATCACAAAACGGTCTACGAACTCACAGAAGATCCGGTTCATCAAGTTCATAAACACAGCTGGTGCATTGGTTAGCCCAAAGGGCATCACTAGAAACTCATAATGGCCATACTACGTACGGAATTCCGTCTTCGACATATCCTCCTCCCTTATTCTCAACTGGTGATAACCCGATCTCAGGTATATCTTAAAAAAGTAACAAGACCCCTTCAATTGATCAAACAAATCGTCTATACGAGGCATTGGGTATTTATTCTTAACAGTTACTCAATTCAACTTCCGGTAATCAATACAAAGTCGCAACGCACCATCTTTCTTTTTGGAAAATAGAGCCGATGCTCCTCAAAGTGAAGTACTTGGGCAGATAAAACCCTTATCTAGTAGCTCTTGGAGTTGAATCTTTAACTCACTCAACTTAGCAGGTGCAAATCTATATGGTGTAGACACCCCATTTTTTACCGTTCTCAAGACTTGGACGTCATCGTTTGAACACTCGATGATCATCCATGCTCGTGTTCGTTTTAAGTTTCTGAAGGTCTCGGCTGCGCACCTTGCCTTGGAGACTCTCAACTTGTTTGTTTTGCACTTGGTTGTGGACCAAGAGCTTGTGGCTTTGTTTTTGAGGGAATGAGGGTGGCTTGTTGGCCTTCCTATAACCCATCGGCCAAGCCTTGTGCTTATTGGCCATGTCTTCTCTCTATCGGCCATCAGTGGTGGCCGGTCGACACTGTTTTTGGCCGGTTGGCACCCTTTTTGGCCGGTCGGCCATATCTTGTGGCTGAGGCCTTTTTATTTGCTTTTACAGATATTTTTGTGCCAGCTATGACAGCTGGTGAGTACAAATTTCATCCTCCATGTATGGAGGGATTGAATTCAAGCCCTTAGCTTGTCTAACAAGCTTAGGAATTGAATTTCTATGAGAAGAGAGACCCCTCTCCCTTTCTAGAGGTTTTGAAAATTGATATACAGGATATATATATATATATCTATATATTTCTTCCTCTCTCTCTATATTTGTGTGAGTTTGTGCTTTAAAGTGTTTTTTTTGTCTTCACTTTTGCACTACAACACCTAGTAAAGCACCATTGCTTTGTTACTAAGGTACTAGAGGACCTTATTTGGACTCTCAAAGCTTGATTCTTTGGCTCAGAAGTTGCTGTTCTAAAGAGGTTCTTCAAGGGTGAGTCCCTTACCTCTTTAAAGCTTTGTTTTCATAGCTTGTTTGGCCTTATTTTCATGTTTCTTTTGGCTTAACTTTAAACTACAAAAAGCTTCATTTTCACATGTTTAAGATGTTGGTTTGAGACCTCTTTGGTGTTGGGGGTGGTCTACCCCTCCTTGTGCCTTGTTTGGCCTTGTTTTGAACCATCACTTTAGGCCTTTGTTTTAGCCTTTGTTTGGACTCTTCACCACTGAATTCCAGAGGAATTTCAATAGTGGAAAGTGTGTTTTGAGGTCTTAAATAGGAGGGGGTTGTCCCCCCCTCTTCTTCTCTTGTATGCTTGTGTTGATGGCTCACCAAATTGGCATGTTTTTATACCTCTTTGTGGCTCCATTTCAACATGTCTTAGGCCTTGTTTTTCCATGATATAACACTGTTTTGGCTTGGTTTGATCACATCATGCATGCACCTTGCACTTGTAGTGCAAATCCTCTCACTAGCCTAATATGAATCATGTTTTTGACCATCATTCTAGCATGTTTTTAGCTCTACTCCAGCAATCTTTTCTTCATGTTTTGCCATGCTTAACCTCTGTTTTATGTTGTTTTGGTCATGCATGCCTTGCTTTGTATAGCCATAGGGCATTCTAGCTCACTAGCTTTGAGTTTCCAAATCACTAGTATGCATTGCTTGGGCTATTTGCATGATTTGGCATCATTTGATATGTGATTTCAGTACATGTAGTATGGCCATACACTCACATGGGTCACTCTTTCAATGCTTTGGAGGGATTGTGCTTTATGCCTTAAATATGAGCCTATATGCATGCCTTATTTCCTAAGCTTTTGGGCAGCCATATCAGTGCATTTTTGGTGTTATTTTGACATGCCATAACTCTGATTTTAGTTGGTGAAATCATCTCATGCTTGGTTTTGGTAGGTGTAGTGTAATCCTCTTTGTTGGCCTAGTATGCTCCATGCTTCATGCCTTTAATTCTAGCTTGTGTTGGCTATGTTCAAGCTTGTTTTTGGCACTGTTTTAACTTGTATTGGGACTGTTTTGAGTCACCTTGGCCCTTTGGGGCTCGCTTGATATGGCCATGGTGTAAGTCCCTTGACTAGCTTTAAGCTTTGAGCCTACTAGCATGCTTTGTTTGTCATTTGTGCAAGATTTAGCATCCTTTGGAATGTGATTTCAGAGCATATTTCATTGCCACACCCTCACATTTTTCACTCATTCAATGTGCTTGAGAGTTGGTGCCTTCATGCCTTGCTTGTGAACCAATTGGCATGCATGCTTGTATATACTTTCGGACTTCATTTTCAACATGCTTTGGCCATTGTCTTGGCATGCATGAGGCTTGTTTGAGTTTGGTTTGGTCCATTATGTCTGGTATTACATAGCCCTTGCCATTGCATTGTTGTTTGCATGTTGTCGTATGCTCATGTTGCTTGCATGTTGTCACATTTGCATGTTGTTAGCATGTTGTTGCATGCTTATGTTGGTTACATGTTGGCATTGCATTGTGTTAGCATGTTGTGTGTTGCATTGTGTTTGGGTTGGACGTCAACCCAAACCCGAGGAATGTCGCACGTTTCATACTCGAAGTGATGAAACGTGCCTCATTCCTTAGGTCACCGACACCTTTGATCATGCATGATAAGGTGGAGGTTCATTTAGTCTAATGTGTTTATTTGTGTGCATTCATTTGCATTGATTTGTGTAACTCGGCCTCTTTGGCCATCATACATTGAGATGCGTGATTGATGGCTCGAGAGCCGAGCACTACATTCCTTTGAGCTTTAGACATGATAAGGAGTGTGGTTGCACACATATTTTCTTACAAATACACTGTCATGCCTCTGTTAGTGCTCTGTTGCAGGAAAAAGAAGAATTTGCAAGAAGCAGTGGCCGATCGGCCATCAGAATTGCTGACCGGCCATCAAAGTCTGCCGATCGGCTACAAAATTGGTCGATAGCCATAAACTTCGGCCGATGGTCATTCCTCTTGGCCGACCACCCCTCAGCATATTCCTGAGGTGGATCAGAAGCATATTGGAAGTTGGCACAATTTTCAGAAGTCCAGAAATGTGCAAAAAGAGGCATCACGAGGCATGGTAGTGGATTTCCGAGCGAAGCCGATCGAGCATACATACACCCCTCTCCTCGAGGCCGTTTTAACTGCTTTGTATAGTTAGTTAATTTGCTGATTTTGTAAATTAATTAGTTAATGTGTTTAGCTAATTCATTTCATCTTTGTAATATTATAATTAGCTTAGTATAGCTAGTTTCAATTTGGTTTGTAATTAATTAGCGTAGCGTAGCTAGTTAGTTGATTTATTCGGACCCTCCGTCGAGAAGGCACAATGTTGTAAATAAGCGTGCGTGTGTGTGATGCTTGTCTTCCAACCCCACTTCTTTCTCCCTTTTATTTACCAGCTTTTGATAGTTAGTTTTAGGGCATGTTTCAATTAGCATCCTTATGCTTTACATGCGTGCATCCATTCATTTGTCTTGCATGCACCGGACTCGGCGCATCATACAAACTGTATTGTATTTCAATACCAATTTGAATACATGTTATCAAGTTACATTCACATGACATCTTAGAATAGCCGAGCCTATCTTAGTTGCAATTTTGCATGTGTTGCATTAGGCATTCTTGACATAGCTAGGATCATGCATTGATTTTTAACATAACTTTTTTTTTGACTCGGAGTACTAGGTAAGCTTTTACGCTTTAGCATACTGCATGAGATGTGTATGTTGCCATGTTAGCATGCTTGCCATGAGGCTACTTGCTTAACTGATATAACTGCATGAATGTCTGTAAATGAAGGTTGGATTGCTTGAATTGGAACAATTCGTCAAAATGCAAGTTTTAATCCCACTTGAAGTGGCAAATCACCATGTTTTCTAAGCCCACTTGAGGGTGGCAAAATTCGCGTCTTAGCCTATTCGCGAGTAGCACCTTCAAACCATTTTCAAACAATAAACATGAGATGTTTTGTTCCAATTTAGGCGATCTAGTCTATACTTGTATGCTGTGCGCATCACGTAGTAAGATTAGCTAATTAACCGGAATAAGAACGCATGTGTTTTCTAAAACAACATATCATTTTAGTAGAGGTCGATCCTTCGATTGGGCGAGTGAGGGTGTTCATTGCATGACCTTCCTCTCTCGGACCTAAGTTCCCGAGCCGAGGCAACTTTGGTGATGACGGACACGTGGCCTTAGGCACGAGTCAGGGTTTCCTAAATTTCCCAAAATAAAATATTTAGGTGGCGACTCTGAAATCTGGCAAAGCAGTCCATGTTTGGCACTTCTTGATTAAAATTGATTTTTTCAAAACCAATTGCCAGATTTGGACTCTTTGGTGATTTATCAGTCTTACATTGCACTTTGTAAGATTAGATTCAGAACTGTGACAGGAGTCCGAACTGTAGTAGCTAAGAACTACGATTTGCGCCCTCGCGCGCGGAGCGGAGTTCCGGGCGGTCTACATATGGTGCCATAAAAATCGGTGCCGTACCAGGCACCAAATCAATTGAGAACTCAATCTCATGGTGAAGTGGTAAACTGGTGAGATCCTCAAGAAAAAATGTCCTGGTATTCACAAACTACCCTTGGCAACTCGACTCTGACTTTATCACACTCATTACCCAAGAAGTTGGCAAGAAAACAACTAAGTTCACTCCACCCACGCGGATCATACACCGGTGATAATACTCTATCAACCCGGTCTCCCAAGAAATAAAAGTAATCACTGCTCAAGGTACATATAGTAACCCTTTGACGGTAACTATCTATGACAACCCAATACGATGATAACTCGTCCATACCCCAAACAGCATCAAAACTGGACATGTCAATCAACACAAATGCAAAAGGAAGTCAGCAACCGGTAACCTCTATATCACAACCCCGACACCCTTGCTCCAAAACAATCTCACCACTAATAGGTGACTCTACACTGAGAAGAGGTGCTAACCGAGCCAACTCTAACCCTAAAGCCGATGCAAATGCAGACGAGATAAATGAATGGGATACACCAGTATCAATCAACATATTAGCAATGGAATTACATAACAAGAAAGTACCTCTTACCATTGAAGGCATAGGTACAAAGTCTGGTGCAGTAACAGCGTACATACGCCCTGTAGGTCTCTGCTCAACTTGCTCACCCCTCGGAGCATAATGTACTGATTGTGTTGAAGAGGCTCTTTGATTGGCCCTAGAGGCCTGTACTGACTATGTAGATTGGTGGCTCTGTGTCTGCCTCGAACCAGATGTACCAGGTGTGCCACCCAACTGATGGCAAAACCTCTTTATGTGCCCTGCCTGCCCACACTGATAATGAATGAGCGGCTAGCCTCTTCCTTGGCTCTGGCTCTGAGAATGAGCCGAAGACGATGCAGACCACTGCCCTCATCCTCTCTGCGAGCAAGCTGGAGACTTGTAGCCCAACGGACCAACTTAAAGCAAGTGAAATCTCCCTGACCACCTTTCCCAGAACCTGAACTCGGCACTAGAAAAGTGGACCTCGACTGTGCTCCGTAGGACTGTTGTGGGTTATAACCCCTCTGTCTCTTATTGTCCTCCTGAAGATCCTGATTCCTCTTTGAGCCCTTCATCCGCTCTTCCTTCACCTGCATCACAGTCTCAAGATGAGCCACCGCCTCCACAAGGCGTCCATAATCTCTAATCATTGACCCGACCACTTTGAACACAAGCCCGGTCCTCAACCTCTTCTTGAACTCTAAACAACGGTGCTCCTTAGTCGCCACGAGTTTTGGTGCAAACTTCGACAAATTAGTATATATAGCCTCAAACTCGTCCACCGGTGTGCTCAACTGCTTGAGCTAAGAAAACTGATCCGTCAACTTCTCCCTAACAGTGGAAAGCAAAAACTTGTCCTGGAAGGCATCGACGAAAGCCTCCCAAGTCATTCCAATACGCTCACGCTCATACTTCCACCATTGACCTGCATCTCCCTTCAGCTGGAAGGATGCCAAGGTCACCCTCAAACCTCTATCTTTGATGCTGAGCATCTCAAACGTTTTTACCATCTTCTCTAGCCACTCACCCGCCTTCAGTGGCTCATTTGGACACCCAAAAACTCGTTCGGATTCTACTGAAAAAACTCTCGTTTCAAGAATGATGGCCCTGCCTCAGCTACTTGGGCCTGGACTTGATTCTCAACCCTAAGAATGTCTATAGATTCCCGCAATGCTCCGGCCATTTCACAAGCTAAGGAGACCATGGCCTGCTGACCAATTGGCTTAACCAAATTGGCTTGACTAACTCCCTCATCTTGCGTTGGAATATCATCTGGTAAAAGCACCTCATGCCTTCTAGGCCAGCCATGCCTACTACCACCACGTCCACATCCTGACATCCTAATGAAGGTAACAAAAGAGATTAGCACATTTATAAATATGTCGAAGGTAACTGTAGACACCCCATTTTTGACCGTCCTCAAGACTTGGACGTCACCGTTTGAACACTCGGTGATTATCCATGTTTGTGTTCGTTTGGAGTTCCCGGAGGTCTCGGCTGGCGCGCAATGCCTCAGGATCCCTGAATTCGACCGTTTAGTGTCTGGTTTTGCACCAAACACTTGCATCTTGCCTTTGAGAGGCAGGGTGGGGCTTGTAGACCATCCCCACCCATCACCGGCAGTGGCTAGATGCCACCGGCTGGTTTTTGCTGCCACCGGCAATATAGTTTGCCGGCCGGCACTATTTGTTGCCGATCGGCACTATTTGTTGCCGACCGGCACTCTTTTTGGCCAAGATGGCATTTTTGGCCGGCCGATTGCTGTTCATCTGCTTTTGCAGATTTTTTTAGACAGCTGTATTGCTTTGCTCCCCTCCATACACGTGTATGGAGGGATCTCCCTCTTGCAAAGCTTGTCTTGTAAGCTTTACAAGAGGCATATAGAGAGAGGCTCTCTCTAAGGCAAAAGGGAGAGCTTTTAGACATTTTTGGGAGAGAAAAAATACAGACCAAGCTCTGGTTTTTCTAGGGTTAGGGTTAGATATACACTCTCTATCTCTCTTTCCCTCTTATTTGTACACTAGGTGTTTTGTGTCTCACTATTGCACACAAACACCTAGTGTTTCACCTTCCTCTTGGAGCTGAGGTTCTAAAGGGTTTGTTTTGAGATTTTGGTGTTGGATTCAAGCTCAAGGAGGCCATTGGAGCACCATTTGTGAAGGGGTCTTCAAGGGTGAGATTCTAGTCCTTTTTTTCTCCATTCTTGCATTAATTTTATACCTATCTTAGAGCTGTTTTTGTGATTATTGTATAACATAAAAAAGTTCTGTTTTTAGGCCCTCTTTATTGTTTATTAAGAGTGTTTTGTTGTTTGAGGGTTGTTGACCACCCTTAGGCCTCAAAAGGCCTCATTTTGAGCCATTTTGTGCTAGCTCCGGGATTTTGGTGTTGAGGTCTCTTCACCACTGAAATCTTGAGGGATTTCAGTGGTGAAGATGATGCTTTGAAGTCCCAAGAAGGAGAGGGCCACCCCCTCTCCTTGTTGTCCTTGAAAAGGGCATATTTTGGCCTCCTAAGGAAGCCTATGCTTGAGTGTGTATTGAGCATGTTTGGTTTGTTTTTCATGCTTATATATCTATAATATAACATGATTTTAAGTTGGTTTTGGAACTCCATGCATGTTTAGCATAGTTGCCATGTAATGCCTTGTTTATGCCTTAATGTGCCTTAGGTTGTTAGCCTTTGTTGGAGCATGTTTTTGGCTTAGTCTTGTGAAGATTATGTGCTTATCTTGACATGTTTTAGCTCTGTCCATAGTCGTTTGGGTTGATCTTTGCATGCTTGACATAGCTCCTTTGTATTTGGGCTTGTTGGCCTTGAGTATGTGCATGTGTAGCATGATATCTTTGCATTGTTTTGGTGATTTGGGGTCACTTTATATGTTATTTCAGTCCCATTTCCATGCTTGCTTGATTGCCTTGCATGCATCTTTAATGCCTCATAAGCATGTGTTGCATGCCCCATGTTTTGGCTATTGTGTATGCCTTTGTATTTGGGCCACTTAGATGCCATCTAAGGAGTCCTTTGGCCTTGTTTTAACATGCTAAAAATCTGTTTTTAGTTGTTTAATGCATGCCATGTTTGGTCTTGCTAAGTGTAGTTCAATCCCCCATTGGTTTGCTTTGAACACTTGGACTATTTGTTGCATGTTTTGGCTTGATTTTGTTGCTTGGTTTGGCACCATCCTAACATGATTTCAAGGCTTATAATGCATACTAATTGTTCATGTTTGTCCCTTTCAAGTGTGCTTGAATGTTGCTTGATTTGTGCTTAAGTGTTGGTCCTTATGTGCATGTGTGTGTGTGTGCCATTTAGCCCTCACTCTTTAGCACTTTTGGCCACTGTTTTAGGTCTATTTTAGAGCTGCCTAATTCATGTATAAGTCCATCTTTCCATTTATTTGCATTGCCATATGTATGCTTGTATGCTTGCATAAGTGCTTTGCCATGCCATGTTGCATCCTTAGCTTGTATGCCTAGGTTGCATTGCATCTTGCATGCATTCCTTGTTCCTTGACTTGGTGATAGGAATTGGGCCTTATTTGGTTTGTTTGGTTTGCATGCATTTGAAATCAAAGTTGCATACTCGGTTCCTTGGGCCATCATGCATGGAAATGCGTGATAGGTGGTCCGAGAATCGAGGCACATGCCCCTTTGAGTCATTACAATGATAAGGGACATGGTTGGTGCATACATGCCTTGAATTGTGTTGCCATGCTTTGTTTTGCCCTCTGTTGCTGTGAGTTGCAGGTTCTGCAGGAATACTCTGCCGACCGGCAGTGTAATGTGCCGACTGGCACCATTTTCTCTGCCGACAGATTCAATTTTGTGCCGATGGCCATACCACACTGCCGGTGGCAATTTCAATCAGCCGGTGGTGATCCTCTCTGTCCAAGGGAAAGGAAGGAAAACAGAGGCAGCCCATGCATGGTGGCACGCTTCCCGAGGCATTTTCCTGCTTTAATTAATTTATTTAATTCGTTAATTAAATTAGTTAATTTGTAATATTAATTAGCTTGCGTAGTTAATTAATTTGTAATATTTATTCGGTCCCTCCGAGTGAGGGTAAATCTGTAATAAGTGTGTGTGGGTGGTGTGTATGTCTTCCAACCCCACTTCTTTCTTCCCTTTTATTTACCTGCTTACGGTGGTAGATTAGGGCATGTTTAAATTCAGCATACCTTATGCTATGCATGCGTGCATTCATGCATTTTGTATTACATGCATTAGGCTCGGTACATGATGCTAATTGCATTCGTACTTCAAATCAAAAAAATTGAATATGTGATAATTGTGCATTTTCACATGACATGTCTAGGATTAGCCGAGCCTATCTTAGCGACATTTTGTATGCGACGCATTAGGCACTTAACATGGACTTGGATCATGCATGTTTGCTAACAAGTTCTTTGTTTTGGCACGGAGTACTATGTAAGTGTTTCCGCTTTAGCACATCACATGAGTGTGAATATTGCCATGACAGCATGCTTAACATGTGGCTAAATGCTTATGTGTTAAACTGTTTCGAATGCCTGTGGGTGAAGGTTGGATTGTTTGAGTTGGAAAAACTCGTTGAAATCCGTATTTTAGCCTACTTGTGAGTAGCAAATTCCAAAGCATTTTCAAACCGAACGGATATGCAATGTTTATTTCCAAATTAGGCAATCTAGTCTATACTTGTTTGCTGTGCGCATAACATAGTAATTCTAGGCTAATAATTGGTTTTAGAACACGTAAAGTTTTCAAAAACAGATATCACGGTTAGTAGAGGCCGGTCTTCGGACCAGGCGAAAGGGGGTGCTCATAGCTGACCTTCCCCGATCGTACCCAAGCTCCCGAGCCGAGACAACTCCGGTGATGACGGACATGTGGCCTTCGGCACCGAGTCAGGGTTTCCTAAATTTCCCCATTTTAAAATATTTAGGTGGCGACTCTGTATCTGGCAAAGCAGTCCATGTTTGGCACTACTTTTTCAAAAATCTGTTTCTCAAAACGATTTGCCAGATTTGGACTCTTTGGTTCAGATTAAGAACCGTGACACAAATCGAGTCCGAACTGTAGCTTAGCGGTCCCACGCGGACTTGTTACAGTAACTCACTTCTAATGTAGTGACCAACAGTAATTCACTCTACGTAAGCATGTAGTCACATAAACACATATGAATTTTCCTTCATAGATAATGACCATTTCGTGGCGTTGCTAAAGTTCTGACTAAAAACGGCAGTGATCAAGTGCTCTTCTAATAGGACTTCTAGAAACTCGTAGACCCAATCAATATCCTATGAATTAAATCTCATACCCATATAATCACATAAACATGTTATCACATAGCACACCATACATACTAATGTCTTTATTAAGCGAGACAAACCCATTGTTATAATAACCACTTCCTACATACCCAGAGTATTGAAACTCGGTATGCTTTGGTACTAAGTTGAAACGTCCCGAAACAAATACAATAAACCATCCAAGACGATAAGTAAATAACAATATGAATTAGAATATGATGTCCTTTTATTACATGAGATTTGGTTGTACAAAAGGGGCGACACATGCGATATGCATTCATAAATATTACATTCTGAATCTACAGCATGTGTTACGAAACAGTAATAATGTAATAAAGGCTAAATAGATAGTCATATGCCCTGAAGGGTTACATCTTTTCAAGTCAAGGCTTGGGTACATCAAAAGTGAATCTTAAACTCAATACAAATAAAGCCCTAGGCTTATACAAAAATGAATACAAAAAAACAAAACTGAGCCTTCAGCTCCACAGTCCTCCCAAGCTAAGTCCTTTGTGTAGGCATATCACTAGTACTTGAAAATGGTTCTCTCCAAATAGAGTGAGACAAAGCCTAGTAAAAATAATCTAACACAATATATAAATCTTAACAAAGATATAAAAGTAAAATGCTTATGCAATGCCCATGTCAAAACAGTTTACATTTTTTTCTCAAAATCTTGCCATGCTCAAATTATATCAAAATTCTCAAATTATGTCCTTCACCATAGGAAACAAGGGGGAAATTCTTAAACTGGTGCACCCATGTAAACGTAATCTATACGAGCACTAGTACTGCCATTTTATGGATATTTCATCTGTAGGAATCAACACCCATGTATACGCACGTTTTTCAGGACTTTCACTCTGAACACAGAGGCCAACATAATTTGGCGATACACATCTATTTCCAATATTCACCTATTTTTCTCAAAATTATATATATTTACAATGTAGTAAACGAACAACAAATGTTCAATGCACGTGCATAAAAAATTAGTTTCAATTCACCTAATCCTCATGCAATTTCTATAACAATCATAGATATCCTCCACCAATAAAACAGATATTTCTAAATGGATATAAAATCTCCAATACAGATAAACTTTCCAAAATTCAAGATGTGAGTGATAATACATATCCAACTCCACCATCCATATTAATATCCATCCAATTTCACATTTCTATCATCAATTCCATTTATTTATACAAAATAAGTATTTGGGACATTTAGGGAAAAACCCATTTTCTTCCAAAATCCAACCCAAGAGTCAAAATCAACAATTTGTTCACAACTCAATCTCATTTCCACTCTAATAACCATTTTCCATACAACCATTTGAAAACCCCTCTTTTGATTTCAAACCAAAACCTTAGGTTTGTTCAAAATCCTCCAAAATCACAATATTGTTTATGAAAAACAAATAACTAAGTTAAAAATTATAAAAGAGTGTAAAAAATCCCTACCTCGAAGTTAGAAGACGAGATACACACGGGTAAAACTTGGATGAAGCCAAAACCTAACTCTAATCGGATGAAAATGAAGCTCTAGGTGAGCTCTACCTTTTTAACTAAGGGAGTATGGTGGAGAAATCAATGGATCCAAGTGTTTTAGAAGAGAGAATGTAAGTTTTAGAGAGAAAGAGTCTCAACTTAGGGTTTTTAGAAAGTTTAGAGAGAGAGATAAGAAAAAGTGATGTAAAAAGTGATTTTTACGGATTGATAAACGCACAGTCCGCTAGAGCGTCCAGATACAATAAGTTGTTCCGTTCGAGCGCAAGAATTGATGCTCGAACGTAGAATACATACTTTTAGTAGTTTTGCAGACAAAAGACCAACGCTTAAGCTCAAGAAAGGCCGCTTGAACCGAGACCGCTCGAGCGCATAAAGCACCGCTTAAGCATAGAATACACTCTCCCAATAGTTTTGCAGACCTGCAAAAGTACTGAGAATTCACAAAGCCTGCTCAATCGCAAGAAGTGATGCCCAGGCGGATGAGTAAAATTCTAGGCAACAAAAGTTTAAAAACCAAGCTACCAACATGTTCCAAACGCAACAAATACAACCCAATAACCAAACTCAAGGAGGGAAAAGCGAAATAAGACGAACAATTATACAGAACCATGAAACTCGAGTCCAGAATATCACATAGGTCAGGTCTAAAACCAGAATCGCTACAGTTAAAATCATAATATTATTTGTTACAAAGGTAAAGTTGTCATGAGTCATGACTATAACCCAAATATGTTGTTATGCGTTTTATGATTAGTTTTGTAAACCCGAATTCATTTAGCATACCTTACCTTTACAGCCATAGCAATGCATCACTATTTCAATTCTTATCTCTCTTCTTTTCATCACTTTCATAATATATGAATTACTTTGTTTTGATATTATTAATAATTTTACTCTCAAAAATTGTTAATATAGTCTAATTTTAACAAATTAATCAACCTAAATAGCGCACACACACACACACACAAAACCCTCAAATTTATGTGCAATTTGGGCCAGGTTTGGGCTATTAACCTCAAGTTACAAGTCCGGCGTGGACGGGCCTGAGCAACTCTTAATACAACTCAGGTTAGACTTAGACAATTTCTTAACCCACCCAAACTTGCTCAAGTTACACCTCTAAGTTTGAGAGTTACAATATGATTCGCATCAAAGCAACAACCTTTTCTGTTTTTTCCAATAATCCAATAATCAATAAGCAAACTTTTTTTATTCCCAAAACTGATAAACTCTATTCAAAGTAAGGAATCCTATTACTATAACTAATAAGGGGAGTGGATGTTGTTTAATAAACAAATTAAGTTAGTTCAATTGGTTATTCGTATATATTTTAATTTGGTAGGTTAACGGATCAATTTAAATAGTTTATCCAACAACACGCTTTTGGCTTATACTATTGAGTTTTTCTATTTATGCGTCAATCACAAAATATCAAAAGTTACATTTAAAAGTCAAATGTGAATGAGAAAGTCTAAGTGTACAATGTGAGATAAAATGAGCTTCACATGTATATTACACTTGTATGAATTTCACACTGTAGACATCTCATTTTTGACCGCTCTTGCGACCTGGGCACCATCACTTGCACACCCAATGATGAATTTATATGCTTGTCAAGTGCTTGAAAGTCCTCGGCGGAATGCCATAGCTCTAAGCCTCAAAACCTTACAAACCTTGTGCCTTATTTTTGCACCAAAACCTCAACCTTTCAAACTTGAGAAACTTGGGACCTGCAGGCCCATTGTTGTGGGCTGCCGGCTACCCATTTTGGCTTCCAGCCACCCTTGTGCCTTGCCGGCCACAAGTGCTTTTTGTAAATATTTTCTGCCAGCTGTGCTAGCTATTTGCACAAATGCTTACATCTGCTCCCACGTGTATGGATGGATGTTTCTGAGGAAGTGGCCTATTTTTCTATAAATATAGGACCACCTCTCCCATTTTTTAGGGATAGAAAAATTAGAGCAAAATTAATTTTCTCTCTCTACAATTCTCTTTCTCTCTTAAAATTTCTTGAGCTTTTGCCTATACACTCTTAACCAAAGCTTACCATCTTTGAACTAAGGTATGTTTGAGCCTATCTTGAGCTCTTGAGGGTGTGTATGTGTTGAATTATTGCTTAAAATTGGTTTCCTCTTCAAGAGGTATAAGGCTTTACTTGTTGCTTCGCTTTAGTTGTTTCTTTTCTTACTGTTTTCCTCTATTTTTGGGCTGTATAAACTCTGTATTTTTAGGCTGAAACTTGTGGTTTAAGGCTTTAAAGGGTGGAAGGGTGGTTCACCCTTCTTTCCACCTTACTTCTCTAGCCTTTACCCTTGTGTTTCCCACCTTTACACTATCTTTTTTTGAGCTTTTAAACACTGATTTTCAGAGGTATTTCAGTGGCTAAAATGTTATTTTGAAGTCCAAAATTGAAGGGGTTAGCCTCCCCTCCTTGTGTCTTGCTTACTAGTCTAACATGCTCTATGTTTTAGCTTATTATTCTAGCTATTTTTGTCTTAATTCTAGCATGTTTTAGGACTTATTTAGCACTGTTTGAGGACTATTTTTGGTTGTTCATTGCATTTGAGCCTTGTATTACATGCTTATAGTGTAATAGTCCTCATAGGTTTGGTGGTTTAAGCCTTAGCCATCCTCCTATTTGAGTTAATAACACTTATTTATGGTTTTTCATACTTGTGATCACCTTTAATCACCTCTGCAAACTCCCTCCTTTCTTGGCTTTTGCTTTTCTTTGAAAGTTAGTTCAAACTAGTTGCTTGTTTAAAGCATGAGATTGAGGTCTTATGCTTAATGGTTTAATCCCTTGGGGGGTTGATTACCAATGGCATAACATTTCTCTCATGTCTAAAACAACTCTCGGTTTGATGTTTCTTTCCATTAGAGTACTTAAAGCTCAACTTTGGACTTAATGAATTAAAGAATGGAAAGGTAATTAAAATGGAATAATAAAATAAGGACTAAAATAATGCGAGATAATAACTTGGTTTGGGTTCAATCAGACGTTAATTGAACCCTTGAGTCTTGAATTGTTTCATACTTGTTAGTGATGAAAACGGTTCAAGAGTCATTGTCAACCACTTCCCTTGATCAATCCATGATAGGGAGGAGGTTTGGGAGTCTTATTTGTTGCATTTATTGAACTTGAACACCTTGGTTCATAGGCCATCATGCAATGAAATTGCATCCATTGATGGTTTGTGAATCAAATTTACTACTCCTTTGATCTATTTGATGATAAGGAGTGGTAAGTTATGCAAACAACCCTTGATGAAAAACCAGACATCAGTGGCCGGCAGGCCACTTTTGTAGACGGCAGACCCTCATCTATGGCCAGCAAGCCACCACTTTTGGCCGGTCAGCCACCTTTGCAAAATCCAGTAGTGTACTTTTTCTGGCAAAACAGAGTTGGTTTTGAGGTGAAAAATAGCGCAAGTGTCCTACTGTGCAACAGAGGCATCTGACAGCGAAACAGTGGCCTTTTTCAGGTGGAAATCTGTGCATACATGAGCATTTCTTGTTTCCCAAGGCGGAATAATTAGAATAGCTAGTTTATTACTTCTTTCTTGTGTTAATTAGTTAATTTGTAATTAATTAGTTCGTTTTAATTTGTAATTAATTAGTTAGTTCAATTAGTTAGTTAATTTGTTATAATAATTAGCTAGCTAGTTTAGTTGATTATTTCATCCATTTTGTAATCTGTAGTAATTAGTTTAGCTAGTTAGTTTATTCGGATCCTTTTGCGCGAGGACACAATTGTAATAATGTGTATGTCTTCCAACCCAACGTCTTTCTCCCTTCTATTTACCTGCTTATGATGGTTACTTTAGGGTATCATGTTTTGTTTATCATCTCTCATGCCTTGCATCCATTGTTTGGATGTCTTGCATGCATTGAGACTCCGGTTCATCATTCTAACTTGCATTGTTAGTTAAACATTCTTTAAATACGTGCTTAGACCGTATGCTATCAAATTGGTTCATATGTTATATTAGTAGCCGAGCCTAGTAATTACATATCGCATGTACTGCATTAGTCATATTGCACAGTCAGGATTATGCATTTTTTTTTCTAACTTTGTCATCTTTTTTGGCTTAGAGTACTAGGTGAGCTTTTACTTGCTTTGGCATATCGCATGCGTGTGGTTATTGCCATGTCAAAACATGTTTTCCATAAGGCTAATTACTTAATTGATAAACTGTTTGAATACCTGTGGATGAAGGCTAATTGCTTGAATTGGAATAATTTAATTAATGTCCATTTTAGCCCACTTTTTGAGTGGCACATTCACAAAACAATTTCAAAACAAAACATGAAATCAAATGTTTCAATTCTTGCAAAATTAGTCTATACTTGTGTGAGTCACATATTAATATAGCTGATAATCGGAATAAAAGCATATAATGTAAATAAAAATCACATCTTGATTACTAGAGGCCGATCTTTGATCGGGCGAGAGGGGTGCTCAATTCATGGCATTTCCCTCTCGTACCTAAGTTCCTGAGCCGAGACAATCTTGGTCATGACGGACTCGTGCCAAATACGTGGCCTTTGGCTCGAGTCATGGGTTTCCTAAATTTTCCAAAAATATTTTGGTGGTGACTCTAAAATCTGGCAAAACTGTCCATTTTTGGCATTTTATTCAAAACATCGATTTTCTAAAAAGAATTGTTGGATTTGGACTCTTTTTTTGTTTTCACTATTTCGCATTGCATTTGTGAAATCAGATTCAGAACCACAGGTAGAGTCCGAACTGTAGGGCTTATTCGTCTTCCGAAAGGGGGCATGAAAAAGTCAAGCTACACACACCTTTATTTCGGGTTTTTTTTTAATAGTTAAAATATTAATTATAAATATGAAGAGTATTATATGTGTGAGGGTGTAAGGCTGTGGGTCTAGTGATGTGAGTTACCATATTTTTATTCCAATTATTTATATGTAGGTACTTAAATATGATGGTACTTTTGTTAAGGGAGTAAATTGTTGTGGGTCAAGTGTCTGAGAGCTCTAAATTTTTGGAGTGATTTTTTATTTTCATTGCTTTACTTGATTTTGTTGTTGAGTGTGCGCACACACGTTTTTTCTTTTCCTCATTATTTTCTGTATACTATGGGTTTGATCTTGACTCTTGCAGATGCTTATTTTTGTTGCAATTTCTTACCATACTGTTTCTTGTGTAGTGGTGTAAGCCTTTTTGGTGTTCCACTGTTGGTTGCTGACTTTTATGACAATGGTCCACAACTATATTAGGTGTGCCATTTGGGTCCTCATTTGATATTAACCTTAATTGTGTTGGGGTTGTTTAGGTGATTCATGCATTTTCATTTGTGGTTGGATTACCTTCTTATATTTAGATGGATAACCAACCCAACCTTCGAAAATTTTGGGATATCTCTTGCTCTAGTTAGATTATTTTTTAATGTGGGTTGGGATATCTCTAATCAAAGGCTACCCAATTTTTATTCTTCTTTTACATGTGCCACTATCCAGAAATTATTTTGTAGTCCAAGTGCATAAAACATAATAACCACATTATGTCAATTATTTTGATCCAAACACACATCTTTGTGAATTTCTTGTCTTTATTTTGCCTTTAGCCCAAAATTATTTCTAAAGAAGAGGCAAATTTTGCCTCTGAATTAATTTGTGTTTTATTTTTCAGGTCAGAAATTGCTTGGAGAGATGCAAAATATGGTCAAAAAATTCAAAGACTTTGCACTTCAAGTTTTTTTCATTTTTTTAATATATGTGAGTACAATTAATTTTTTTTTTATTAATTCCTTTGTATATATTTTTGAACATTCAATTTTCATTTATGAAATATATGATGTTATTCCGTTCAATATATGATTGTGATTCAAAGGATAGTATATAGTATATATTACATTCTTCAAATACGCATACAAAAATAATATTGATTATTTCTCAAATATGTCTAACCCTTTTTTTTTTATCACGCACATTAATTGTGATAAAAAATGCATATAATGTGTGATCTTATCTCATTATTAATCACAGGTTTTACTAGATATTAATGACACTTAAAATATGTGATCTAAATGTTATTAATAATAGGTTTCATTAGATATTAATCACATCTAAAATCTGTGATCTAAATATTTTTTATTAGTTATAAATTACACTTAAAAGATGTGATCTAAATGTTATTAATCACACTTAAAAGATGTGATCTAAATGTTTATTATCACACTCAAAACATGTGATGGAATCATCTTTTAATAACACTTTGAGAGTGTGATTAAAAATGACCCATTTTAATCACATTCCTAAATATCACACTGTAATAAAACTTAAAGGTGTGATTAAATAATATATATCATACAAAAAAAGTGTGATCTATTTATAATTTTGTAGTAGTGTACATTAAAATAGACAATTAAAGGCTAATTGTCACCAAGCCTAACAACCGTAGCCCAAACTTGAAATCAAATAAACAACTATATACAACATACATTATGAAAGAGAAATAATTATTATAAATGATATCAAACTTATTTCTTTAAGAATTAAACTTACAAACTTACACCATAAAGTAATGTTACATAATTACTAGGTTAATGCTATGTTTGGTTGGGGGATTTGCGAAGGGATTTAGAAACGGAAATGAAAAAGGTAGGTGAAATGTGAATAAATCATGCCTATATTTCACATAGTTTCACACACCTTTTCCCTTTCCCTTTCCAAATCCCTCCCCAAATCCCCCAACCAAACACAGCATAAAAGTCCTAATTTACTACTTTATCTCTCACACAATCTAATTAGGTAGAGATTTTGTGTTGTTAACATAACAAAATGTCTATGAATCTAAAAAAATATAGCAAAATGTGAATATATAGGTTTTGGATAGTGCCAGAGTTGGCTGTGTAATGGGTTACTTAAATTAAACTATCGAAATTAGTTTAATTATAAATTAGTTTTTTGTCACCATCGAAATTAAACTATTTTGTCACCGTTTATCTGAAATACAATTTTTCTAAAATAATAAGGCTGCACATGTTTTTATTGGAAAATGACAACAATTAGGAAATAAAAAAAAATGTTTTTCTTGAAAGCGCAAAACATTAACATTGTGTATGTATGACCTGTATGTGATGTGATGAACTATATTGGATAAAGAAGAAACACTCGTCACCGTTTGGGAAGTGGTTTTGTGAATTTTTTTTGGCTATTTTATCTACAAAAGATAAAATAGGTTATTTTAGTTACAACAAACAAAATATCACATCTAATTCATAATCATTACACTCTTCTCTCACAAAAAAAAGTCAAAAAAGTTAAAAAGTCCTTCCCAAACCAAACTTTTTAGCTCAGGTTAAAATAGCCAAAAAAATCAAAAAGTCAAAAAACCAACCCACTTCCCAAACCAACTCTCTGTATATTCTATTAGCATTGTGTATGTATGAGCTGTATGTGATGTGATGATCTATATTGGATAAAGAAGAAACGCTCGGCACCGTTTGGGAAGTGGTTTTGTGGGCTTTTTTAGTTATTTTAACCACAAAAGACAAAATAAGCTATTTTAGACACAACAAACAAAACATCACATCCAACCCATAATCATTACACTCTTCTCTCACAAAAAAAAGTTAAAAAAGTCAAAAAGTCCTTCTCAAACCAAGCTTTTTAGCCCAGGTTAAAATAGCTAAAAAAGTCAAAAAGTCAAAAAACCAACTCACTTCCCAAACCAACCCTCTATATACTCTATTACAAGTGATGACTATCACTTGTATGTGTCTGTTTGGTGCAGCTTAAAAGCTGCTCATTTCAGCTTTCAGCTTAATTTAAGCTATTTTGATGTGTTTGGTTTAACTTAACAATGCAACTTATAGCTTTTTGTAAGTCAGAAATCAGCTTATTCTTTGAGTGGGGCAAGAGATGCTTAAATTATAAGTCAGAAATCAGCTTATGTTCATAGTTATAAGCTATAAGCTGTTAAGGCATAAGCTATAAGCACTTTCCCACAGTTCTACCAAACAGGGCTATCTCAGTGAATGGTGAGGTTAACTATTTAAAACAATAGAAAAAATTAAATAATTGAAAAAATTTTAAAAAAAATTAACTTATACATAAAGTTAAATATTTATTCTCATTCACTCGATAAAGTGAAAGATGTGTTCCGATTCATACTATTTTTTTGTATATTGTTTTATAAAAAATTAAAAAATGCTTTTCAAACATATATATATTTTTAATTTTATTGTTAATCAAAAAACTAAAAATTACTAAAAAAATTCACATCCCTTTAAATTTAAGCATAGTAATAGTCGAATAATGTGAGAAAAATATTTAAAAAAGTGTTCTTGTTTGATCATTTGTAAATCTAATTCATAGATGTAGGTAATTTTGGTCTATTTTATTTGTTTGTTTGTTGTTTTCATTGTTTGGATAGATTTATTCGCAACAATTAGGCTATGTATGAATTGCAAGAATCTTAGGGATATAGAGAATGTCATTATTAGTAATGAGATTACTACTAAAATTCACATGTCAATGTTATTCAAACCTTTGGGTCTGCTAGGAATCCTGAATGGAAAAACAATAAAATTGAAAATATTTGGAACAAATTAATATTCTTTTACTCTTAGAGATAGTTAATATTTTTTTAGAAATGAGAGACTTTTTTATGAGGGAACGAGAGAATTGGATTCTTAATTAATTTGGGAATCGGTGTTCAAATAAATAAGGAGTCACTGTCTCATTCTAATTAGTTTCAAATGCTGGAATCATGAGATCTAAAATCACATTCTTATTTCATCTTAAAATTATTGTTATTCAAACATATCCTTATATTATAAAGAAAAATGAACATTCCTCAAGATTTCTTAAAACAACATCCTCAAATTGATCATAATGGCGTAAATTATCGTACGTGAATTATTGATTTGTCTAGTGATGAGCCAACTAGGACCCAAATTCCTGTAATGTTAATGTGAGTAAATTTAGGTGTATGTTTTAAAAAAACTCATTATCAAAGAAAATTATTGATTACTCTTGTGCTCTATTAGATTCATTGGAATGGTATAGAATGGAATGAATATTTGTTAGGATGGCTTATGAAATGAGCATTCTCTTACAATAGTAAATATATATGATGATTATATTTATAATATATTTTTATTTTTTTAGTCAATCTAACATAAGAATAGACATTTTTTTTTTTTTTTTGATAAATCATAAGAATAGACATATTGATAGAATGATCATTGTATTTTACTCAATTTCAATGATGTTCTATTTGGTTCATTAGAATGAGAGGGAACATAATGGAATGGTAATTCCTCAAGCTTTCTTAAGGAATGATCATTCCCTTAAAATGGCGAAAGATGATTTCATTTTTAATATATTAGTCATTATTTTTTTAGTCTAACCAAACATAGAATGAATATTTTGACACAATAATTTTTCAATTCTACTCTATTCTAGTGAACCAAATACTACTATAGTGTTTAGTTCATTAGAATGAAATAAAAATAAAATGGCCATTTCATTAAAATATTTATTCTTATATTTTGTTAACTAAAAAAAACAAAACAATACATTATATAATAAAATTATAATTCAATATTATAAGAGCATTTTATAGAAAAAAAATTAAATAAATAACCATTTCATTCTATTTAAACTCATTTCAATTAATCAAATAAGCATAATGCTCAAGATGAGGCTCAAGCTGACTCTGCAACAGCTGCACCAGCAGCACTAAAGCTCTGCAACAGCTTATAGTTGATACAAGATAGCAGCTGTATAAGTTTGTAGTACAGCTCAGCTAGAGGTTGCAGGTTGTTAGTTTAATAGTTAGTTTGTTAGAACTAGAGTTAGATTGCAGTTATGGTTAGGTTAGGAGGTTAGAAGTTGTAGTTAACAAATAGTTGTTTCTCTATAAATACAAGTTCTGTAATTCTATCTTGTATTGAATAAAAAGAGTCAAATTCTCTTTATGGTATCAGAGCCACTTAAGCTCTTGCGAGCAGAAATCCTTTGAGATATTTTGGCGATATTGCTATGGCTTCTTCAAACCCTACACCTTCAAGTTCTTCTTTACCTGCAAATCTTACACTCTTAATTTCAAACCTGAATGCTTTTGTGCCTACGAAACTTGATTCAACCAATTATATTGTCTGGAAGAGTCAGATTCATAACATCTTGAAAGCTACAAAGCTTCTTGGATTTGTTGATGGTACTATCATATGTCCATCTTCTATTGTGATTGATTCAAACAATCAAGAAGTTCTGAATCCAGATTACACACAGTGGATCACTATTGATTCACATCTGTTGAGTTGCATCACAGCTACGTTGTCTTCGTCTCTCTACACGTTTGTTATTCATTGTCAGACTAGCAATGAAGTATGGTCTGTTCTTGCCAAAAGGTTTACATCTCTTTCGAGATCTCATATTCATCAGTTGAAAAATAAACTCAGTCATATTGTTAAAAAAGGTTCAACAATGGAAGACTACTTGAATCAATTCAAGTTCATTTCAAATCAGCTTGCTCTAGCTTCAGCACCAGTTGACGATGAGGATCTGGTGCTCTTAGTTCTTAATGGTTTGCCAGATGAATACAATGCTTTCAAGACCACAATTAGAGCTCGATCTGATCCTATTTCCATGGAAGATTTGTCTTCCTTACTGTGTTCAGAGTCTATTCATATTGAGTCTTCCCTGAAACAGACTCATACAGCTGAAATTCCATTTGCCTATTCTGTAACAAGAGGAAACTATAAAGGAGGTAACAGAGGAGGTCATCGAGTTTCTTTTCGAGGCCGAGGTTCCTCTCTTAGAGGTTCAGAATTTTTCAGAAGTTCAGAAGGTTCCAAAGGTTCAGAGAGTAGTAGTCGATTTCGAGGCAGTTCACAGCATGGTAGTCCTCTCAGAGGTAGTGGTCAATATCACAGAGGTAGGCCCCACTTTAATCCTAATAATGTTGTGGTTTGTCAGATCTGTGGAAAGCTAAACCATACTGCACTAGACTGCTGGTACAGAATGGATTCATCTTTTCAGAATAGTTCACAGAATAGTCCACATCAATTCTCCTTTATTCAAACCAGTCCCACAGCCTATATTGCTTCTGCCTCACCTTCATCTGTAGCATCCACACCTTCATCCTCTTCAAACTGGTTTCTTGACTCTGGTGCAACCAGTCATATGACTAATGATCTTGCTAATTTCTCCTCTTATCATCCCTATTTTGGACAAGATCAAGTTGCTGTCGGTGATGGCTCCACTCTACCTATCACTCACACTAGTAAGGGTCTTCTTCCCACACCTACATTTCCTTTTCAACTTCACAATCTCCTTTATGTTCCTTCTATCTCCTCCAACTTACTTTCCATTCATCAACTAACTAAGGACAACAATTGTACTGTTACTTTTGATTCTCATTCTTTTCTGATTCAGGACAAGGCTACTCAGAAAGTGCTGCATAGAGGATCTTATGCTCATGGCCTCTATCCCCTTTCTTCATCATCTTCTGCATCTTCTTCTTCACCAGCCTGCTTCTCCTGTACAAAGCAATCAGCTGCATCTAACTGTCCAAAGCAGTCTGCTGTATCCAACTGGGATTTCCAGCTGGGTCATCCTTCTTCTCAAAAATTTCAGCATGTTTTAGCACACAATAGATTCATGCATTCATCTCCTGTACATAATTCCAATAATAA
Organism: Camellia sinensis; assembly: GCF_055761805.1. Classification (NCBI taxonomy): domain Eukaryota; kingdom Viridiplantae; phylum Streptophyta; class Magnoliopsida; order Ericales; family Theaceae; genus Camellia; species Camellia sinensis. The sequence continues at coordinate 19,265,774 of NC_138964.1, read as the reverse complement.
CTCTGCTCTGTGTGAATCCTGTTGTGTGGCAAAAAGTCATAGATTACCTTTTTGCTTGTCTAACTCTACTGTTAACAAGCCTTTAGCCCTTATTCACACAGATGTTTGGGGCCCCTTTTCAGCCTCTTATTCTGGTTATAAATACTATGTTCTCTTCATTGATGATTGTAGTAAGTTCACTTGGATTTTTCCTCTTCATTATAAAAGTGATGTTTTTTCAAAATTTCTAGAATTTAAGGCCTTTGTTGAAACTCAATTTACTACTCATCTTCAAATTTTAAGAAGTGATAATGGGGGAGAATACCTTAGTCTTCCTTTTCAAAACTTTCTTAAACAAAAAGGTATTGTTCATCAATTAACATGTCCTCATACACCTGCTCAAAATGGTGTTGCAGAAAGAAAACACAGACATTTAATTGAAACCACTATCACTCTTATGCATCATTCTTCCATGCCATTGATTTACTGGTTTGATGCTCTTGCTACTGCAGTCTTCTTGATCAATAGATTACCTACTCTTAAGTTGCAAAATCATACACCATTTGAAGTTCTTTTTCATCACAAACCAGATTATCAGTTCTTAAGAGTTTTTGGTTGTAGATGTTATCCTTGGTTAAAGCCTTATTCTTCTCATAAGCTCCAACCAAAATCTATTCCCTGCATCTTTCTTGGCTATCAACCATCTACTAAGGGCTATAGATGTCTTGACCCTCTTACTCAGAAGATCTATGTGTCTAGACATGTTGTGTTTGATGAATCTCTTTTTCCTTTTAAACAATCTTCCTCTAGCTTTCCTTCATCTATCTCCTCCTCTGTTCCTACTCTTCCTTCTTTAATTAATTTTTTCTGGACATCACTTCCTCCTAAATCTGCAGTCGTATCTCCTCTGGCTGCAGAGGCTTCTTCTATATCTGCAACAGCCGCACCTACTCTGTCTGCAGCAACTCTTCCTCCTTCTGCGGCTGTTCCTTCTTTGTCTACACCAGCTTCTCCTTCAGCTTCTCCTTCATCAGTAGCCCCTTCATTACTTCTGTCTACTCCTCCTTCTTCTCAATTGCCTATTTCATCTCTCTACATTGATCTTCCTCCAATCTCTTCTTCTCATCCTCATCCTATGATCACTAGGTCCAAGAGTAAGACTCATGTTGCTTCTTCTTCTTCCCTTTGTCTTCTTGCTTCTACAGCATCTGCAGATTCTACTGAGCCACAGAATTATCAAGCAGCTACTCAGTCTCCAGCTTGGCAAGCTGCTATGTTAGATGAATATCAAGCTCTTCAAAACCAAGGTACTTGGTCTTTAGTTCCTCTTCCTCCTGATAAACAAGCTATTGGCTGCAAGTGGGTATTTAGGCTCAAGAGAAACTCAGATGGTTCTATTGCAAGACACAAAGCTAGACTTGTTACTAAAGGCTTTCTTCAAACTGAGGGTGTAGATTATCATGAAACATTTAGTCCTGTAGCTAAACAACCTACCATCAGAGTTCTCTTATGTCTAGCCCTTCATTTTCATTGGCCTATTAAGCAACTTGACATTTCAAATGCCTTTCTTCATGGCATTCTTGAAGAGGAAGTTTATATGCATTAACCTCAAGGTTTTATTGATGCTAAGCATCCATCCCTTGTTTGTAAATTGCACAAGGCCCTCTATGGCTTAAAACAAGCTCCTCGAGCTTGGTTCTCCACTTTCTCTTCTTTTCTTCTTTCTCATGATTTTGTTCCTAGTCATTGTGGCTCCTCTTTGTTTGTCAAACACACCTCTACTTCCATTACCGTTCTACTTGTTTATGTAGATGATATCCTTCTTACTGGGAGTGATCCTCTCTATATCTCTACTCTTGTTCAACATATGCACTCAGTTTTTTCCATGAAAGAGTTGGGTTTACTCAACTATTTTCTTGGTATCTCTGTTACTTCTTCTCCTTCAGGTTACATTTTGTCTCAGCCAAAATGTGCTTCTGAAATTCTTGCAAAGGCAGGAATGAATGATTGTAAACCATATTCTTCTCCCATGGCTACTAAGGTTGTTCTTCCTGAGATGGACTCCTCTTTTTCTCACCCTAGTCTTTATAGAAGCCTCGTGGGTGCTCTCCAATATCTTACTCTTACCAGACCTGATCTCAGCTTTACAGTTAATTATCTGTGTCAATTTGTTCGTGAGAAAGTTGCTGCCAAGAAACTTGTTATTTGTCATATTGCGTCAACTGACCAAATTGCAGATATTCTCACAAAGCCTCTCTCAGTTTCCAGATTTCAATACCTTCAGGGCAAACTTCAGGTGTTTCCCACTTCTCTCAGTTTGCGGGGGACTGTTAAGCATAATGCTCAGGATGAGGCTCAAGCTGACTCTGCAACAGCTGCACCAGCAGCACTAAAGCTCTGCAACAGCTTATAGTTGATACAAGATAGCAGCTGTATAAGTTTGTAGTACAGCTCAGCTAGAAGTTGCAGGTTGTTAGTTTAATAGTTAGTTTGTTAGAACTAGAGTTAGATTGCAGTTATGGTTAGGTTAGGAGGTTAGAAGTTGTAGTTAACAAATAGTTGTTTCTCTATAAATACAAGTTCTGTAATTCTATCTTGTATTGAATAAAAAGAGTCAAATTCTCTTTAATAGAATGCAACCAAAATTTTCAAAATACCAACAAAAAAAGTAACGAATATTGGGGGTGTTTGGGAAGAAGTTTTTTTAGGTTTTTTTTTTTTTTTTTACTAAAATAACACTAAAAGACAAAATAGGCTAAAATAGTCAATAAGACAAAATATCACATCAAATCCATAATCATTTCACTTAAGAAGCTTTTTTAGTTTTTTTTTTTTTTTGGCTAAAATAACACTAAAAGACAAAATAGGCTAAAATAGTCAATCAGACAAAATATCACATCAAATTTATAATCATTTCACTTTTTTCTCTCACAAACATCATATCCAACTAAAAAAAATTCAATTATCTTCCCAAACATAAATTTTAACCTCCTAAAATAGCCAAAATTCAAAATAACCTAATAAAATATTAATTTTTCAAACACCCACACTATAGTGTTAAACTAATCAAAATTAAAGATGAAACACTGCACAATAAAAATGTGCCCAAGACCACCAAACTAGGGCTTGACATCAATCATCAACCAACAACTCTCTCTCTCTCTCTCTCTCTCTCTCTCTCTCTCTCCAAATTCGCTTGTTTGGTTGTCAAAATGAACAACGAAGTGTTGTCTATGAGCCTTTGATAATGAACAACAACAACAAACAAACAAGGAAGTGTTGTCTTGTGTTCCAAAATCAAAATATCAGCCCCAAAATTAGTCTCAAAATTATAATATCAGTCCCCAAAAAATACAAAATTAGCATATCAGTCCCAAAATCCAAAAATCAGTTCCAAAATCAGTCCGAAATTCAAAATATACCAGTCCCAAAAATCAGTTCCAAAATCAGTCCAAAAAGTAGAATATATCAGTTCCGAAAATCACAATATCAGTCCGAAAAATCAGAATATCAGTCCGAAAAATTAGATTGATGACAAAGAAGAAAAAGAGGAAGATGAGAGAGTGCGAGAGAGTGAGGGAAAAATCAGTCCCAATATCAATGTTGTGTTGTGTTCTGCCATACCGAACAAGAGAATGAAATTGATGATAAAGAAGAAAGAGAGGAAGATGAGACAATGTGAGAGAATGAGAGTGAGAGGGAGAAGGAGAGGGAGAGGGAAAGAGAAAGAGAGACGAAGAAGAGGGAGAGAAGACATACTTCTTTGTCTTCTGTTGTGCCGCTTTAGGTTGTGGAATGAGATGAATATTATTAGGTCAATCTTGTTTATTCACCTAAAGGTCACAAAAAAAAAAGAAGATAGATTCAAAACGACGTCGTTTTGACAAGATATTTATTGGCGACGAAATTCATTATGTTGCCATAAATATCATTCATCTTTCAATGACTATTTTAATTCCGTCACCAAAAAGTCACAATTAGCGACAAACAGTTTCGTCGTCATATATTAATTTGGTCGCCAAAACTTTTTTAGTGCTCCCGCGCAAAAAATTAAATTGGCGCCAACCATTTTTGGCGGCCAATTGAGATATTTGTTGCTAATAGTGTATTTTTTTGCGACCAACACGTATATTGTTGCCAAATACATACAATTGGCAACTAAATTCAATTTGGTTGCTAAAAAACGTCGCCAAAAATACTTTTTATTGTAGTGAATATTCAAATTATTTTTTTAGATTTTTTATTAAAATAATTTAACAATCCCTTCATTAACCATAGTGTATGTGAAAAGCTGAAAGTAGTGCAACAGTAGGTATAAGAGAAGTCAAAAAAGATTTGTGAGTTCAGAAAAGTCAATAAATGCTGAGATTTTTTTTTTAAATCAAGAAATTAGAAAATTAAGATTGAATAATTTGACCTCTCACAGCAGTAATGGTATAATGGGATAAAAAGAGGATAAAAATAAATAACATGATGATATTTAAAAGTTTTTAATTTACCTAGTTATACAAAAATTTAATGTTATAGTAAACTCTTGAATTTTCAATAAATTTCACATTTTCTATAAAATAAAATGACAATAAAAATAAAAAATTTGATACCCATTTTTTTACTTCAATTTTATGATCTTCATTGAAGAAAACAAAATCCGATCAAAATCTTTGGCACAAAACGGACATAGAAACTTTGATTGCAATCATAATCACCAACAATTCTTCATCACCATGCAAACTTGTAAACAAACACATAAATCTCACTAAAATTGAAACCGAAACCAAACCAAACCAATGGCAGAGAAAGAAAATCACACAGGGAAAAAATAAAATTAAAAAACAAATAAATTTATGGAGTGGGAGAATGTTACATCTAACAACTTAGACCTCACCTAACCCAATCCGTTAGCTCCTTTACCAGTGCCCCAAAGTCTAGGAGTTGGGATGACTAATCAGATTATTCTTTAAATAAGACTTGAAATTTGATTAATTTGTCTAAGTGATTTAAAATTTTGACAGATATACATCAGAAAAATAGATAATTCAAAATTATAATTCAAATTTAGATATTGTCATATTTTTTGAGGTCCATATCTAAATTTTATCTTTTTTTATTTTTGTGTGGTTTCTATTTTTTTATTTATTTATTTATTTATTTTTTGTTTTATTTTTGTTTTATTTTTGGTTCTATGTTTATTGTTTACCGTTTAAAGCAGCATTGTTATAACTTATTATTATAGTGATGACTATGACTCAAATGTGTTGGTTATGCGTTGGTTAAAATCATAGTAGAATTGGTTTATAAAGGTAAAGTAGTCATGAATCATGACCATATTTATGATTAGTTTGTAGTAACCGAATTCATCTAGCATTCCTTCCCTTTTCCTTTTTTCACTGTGAAATTGTAAAGACAACCATAGCAATGCATCACTATTTCAATTCTCATCTCTGTTCTTTCAATCACTTTTACATGTATATAAATTATTTATTTTGATATTATTACTAATTTTACTCTAAAATATAGTATAATTTTAACAAATTAATCAACCTAACTTACACACACACCATAAATAAATAAAAAAAAAAAAAAAAAGAAGCAATTTGGGCTAGGTTTGGGCTAATAAACTTAGGTTACAAGTCGGACGTGAATAGGCTTGAGCAACTCTCAGTGCAACTTAGATTAGACTTGGACAATTTCTGAGCCCACCTAAACTCACTCAAGTTACACCTCTAAGTTTGAGAGTTGCAATATCATTCCCATCAAAGCAACAAGATTTCTTTTTTTTTTTCCCCAATAATCTAACAACCAATAAGCAGACTTTTTTTAATCCCAAAAATGATAAACTCTATTCAAAGTAAGCAGCCCTACTGCCATATCTAATAAGGGGAGTGGATGTTGTTTAATTGAGAAATTAAGTTAGTTCAATTGGTCATTCTTATATATTTCAATTTGGTAGGTTAAAGGATCAATTTAAATAGTTTATCATCCAACAAGACGCTCTTGGTTTCTACTATTTAGTTTTTTTATTTATGTGTCAATCACGAAATATCAAAAGTTGCATTTAAAAGTGAAATGTGAATGACAAAGTCCAAGTATGTGAGATGAAATGAGGTTCACATGTAGATTACTTTTATGAATTTCACAACTTTATTTCATTATTTTTCTTTTTTTTAATAGTTAAAATATTAATTACAGATAAGAAGAGTATTACATTAAAATAGACAATTAAAGTCTAATTGTCACCAAGCCTAACAACCATAGCCCAAACTTGAAATCTGTTGGACCATTTTAATATCTTATATTTATTTATTGGTTTATCTTTTTCATAATGGGGTTTTATTTCTTTGGTAACTTCTTGGTCATAAATGGAGGTTAAATAGAATTCATGAACCTGGTTAATGGTCATTATTTTGGTGTAACCATTTTCTTGTTTAATGGTCATTATTTTTGGTGTAACTGTAAGGTCCTTATAGCCTATATATATAGTCTACTCTTTTCTATCTATAGAGATAAGCTATTTTCTATACAAGAGAGATTACTAGCAAAGAAGGGTGTTTTATTAGTGGAGCTTTGGGTTCACCATCTTGTGCAGAGTTGGCCTGAACCATACGACAAGTGGTCGGGCTGTTGTATCCTGGAGGGGACAAGTCATAGTATTGTGACTGCTGCATCGGTATTTGGATTCTTCCTACCGCAGTGGGCTTGATCTCCTTAAAGAAAACGAGATATCCGTGCCTCAGCCTGATCTATTTGTATCTCATTTTCTTTGCATCATTTATCAATAATATTGTTTAGTTTCTGGTATTTTCTCCAACAATTTTAAGGAGATCAAACATGGAACAAGTACCAGAAAAAACCAATGATGGAATTGGAGATCTCAACAAACCTTTCAAGTTCAAAGGAGTTCATTTTAAGAGGTGGAAAGGAAAAGTTTTTTTTACCTTAGCCTTTTGAAAGTTGCATATGTTCTTACAGAAAAGAATCCGAACAAAATCCCAACCGAGGAGATGAATGATGAAGACTACGAGGCACATGAAGCAAAAGTGACTTCCTACAATACAGATAAGTATAAATGTCAATTTATCTCTTTAATTTCCTTGCTGATCAATTTTATGATTACTATGACACCACTTACACTTCCGTAAAGAAAATTTGGAAAGCTTTACAGACTAAGTATGATACCGAAGAGGCAGGAGCAAAAAAGTATGCAGCTAGTCGGTTTTTTCGCTTCCAAATGGTAGATGGAAAATCCGTTGTAGAACAAGCACAAGATTTCCAAATGATAGTTGCAGAAGTAAGATCTGAAGGCATCAAGATTGGTGACAACTTGGTAGTTGCAGGACTTGTTGACAAGCTACCACCATCCTGGAGAGAATTCCAAAAGAGTATGCGTCACAAACAAAATGAGACTTCCTTAGAGACGTTGATCACTCGCATCCGAGTAGAAGAGGAGGCTAGAGGCCAAGATGCATTAATAACACAAGCGGGTAATGGCAATTCTACCACAAAGGTAAACTTTGTTTCAGCAAATAATAACTTACCCAAAGGTCATAATTCCAAGAATGCTTATTTGCAGCCTTATAAAAAGAATATGAAGAATTATGGTAAACCTCACAATAAGTGGATTAATCCAGATAAGAACCAAGGTCCCTCACCTCCACAAAATTTTACATGCTTTGTCTGTGGCAAAAGTGGGCATATTGCTCGAACTTGCAAATTCCGAAAACGTGCACCTACCCCAAAGGCTAACATTATCGAGGAGCCATTTGTGGCTATGATTACAGACATTTGCATGGTTAATTATGTGGACGGTTGGTGGGCAGATTCTGGTGCTAATAGACATGTTTGTTATGATCAAACTTGGTTCAAGGTGTATACTCCCTTTAATGATGAGAAAACAATTATGCTTGGTGACTCTAGTCAAACCAAGATACTTGGGAGTGGTGAGGTTGATCTAAAATTCACCTCTGGACGTGTGCTTACTTTAAAAGATGTGCTTTATACACCGTCCATGAGGAAGAATTTGATGTCAAGTTATTTGTTGAATAAGGCTGGTTTTAAGCAAACTATGGAATCTGATCAATATGTAATTACCAAGAAGGGTATTTTTGTGGGTAAGGGTTATGCTTGTGATGGGATGTTCAAATTGAATGTTGAGATTAATAAACCATCTACTAATTCGGTTTACATGTTGTCTTCTATTAATTTATGGCATGCTCGCTTGTGTCATATAAATAGTAAATATGTGGGAATCATGAGTAGTTTAGAATTAATTCCTAAAGTGACAAAAAATTTTGAGAAATGTGAAGTTTGCAGTAAAGCAAAAATTACCAAGAGGCCTCATAAAAGTGTTGAAAAAAATACCGAATTGCTAGAATTATTTCATACTGATTTGTGTGAGTTTGAAGGAATTTTAACTCGGGGTGGTAACCGATATTTTATCATTTTTATTGATGATTTTTCAAAATATACAAACGTATATTTATTAAAAAATAAAAGTGATGCTTTTGAGAAATTTAAAGAATTCCTTCTTGAAGTGGAAAATCAATTCGGTAAAAAGATTAAAAGAATTAGAAGTGATAGAGGCCGGGAGTATGAATCTCTAGGATTCAACTCTTTTGTTCAGTCATTGGGAATTATTCATGAGACTACTCCACCATATTCACCTTCATCAAATGGCGTAGCTGAAAGAAAAATAGAACGTTAATTGACTTGACGAATGCTATGCTTATTAATTCAGGTACTCCCTCAAATTTTTGGGGTGAGGCTATTTTGATAGCTTGCCATGTGATAAATAGAGTGCCACACAAAAAGACTAAAATTGTCCCTTATGAGTTGTGGCGAGGGCATAAACCAAATTTAGGTTATTTGAGGGTTTGGGGTTGTTTAGCTTTTGTGAGGCTTGCAGATCCTAAACGACCTAAATTGGGTGAACGAGCTACCACTTGTGCTTTTCTTGGATATGCGTTGCATAGTACAGCTTATAGATTTTTTGATATGGAAAATAATATTATTTTTGAATCAGGTGATGCTATTTTTCATGAAAATAAATTTCCTTTCAAATCTAGAAATAGTGGGGGTCAAATAATATCTGAAAAATATTTTATCTATGCCTAGCTCTTCTACTCCTTCTCAAGTTTTTCAAGAAAAAGAAAATTTTCAAATTCAACCAAGAAGAAGTAAACGAGCTAGAGTTGAAAAAGATTTTGGCCCTGACTATTATCTTTACAATGTGGAAGAAATTCCTCATACGGTACAAGAAGCTTTATTATCACCTGATGCTATTTTCTGGAGAGAGGCTGTAAATGATGAGATAGACTCACTACTTTCAAATAAAACATGGAAGTTAGTGGATTTACCTCCAGGTTGTAAAACTATTGGGTGTAAATGGGTCCTTCGTAAAAAACTTAAACCGGATGGAACTATTGATAAATATAAAGCGAGGCTTGTCGCTAAAGGTTTTTAGCAACAAGTTGATCTTGATTTCTTTGATACTTTTTCTCCGGTTACTAGAGTAACATCCATTAGACTGTTGATTGCAGTGGTTGCAATTCATGATTTAAAAATTCATCAAATGGATGTAAAAACAGCATTTTTAAATGGAGATCTAGATGAGGAGATTTATATGGACCAACCTGAAGGCTTTGTGGAGCTTGGCCAAGAAAGCAAAGTGTGTAAGCTAACTAAATCCCTTTATGGTTTAAAACAAGCTCCTAAACAGTGGCATGAGAAATTTGATTCCTGCATGCTTGAGAATGGCTATAAGACTAATGAATGTGATAAGTGCATATATTATAAAACTTGTGAGAATGCACATGTGATTATTAGTCTATATGTGGATGATCTACTTATCTTTGGCTCTAATTTGCATATTATAAATGAGACTAAAAATATGCTTAATAGCCACTTTGATATGAAAGATCTTGGTGAAGCTAATTTTATTTTGGGAATTAAAGTTACCAAGACTGAGGATGGCATTTTTCTTGATCAGTCGCATTATGTTGAGAAAATGTTAAAGAAATATAATTTTCTAGACTGTAAACATGTTGCTACTCCTTTTGATGCAAGCATACACTTATCTGTTGTAACAAATGAAAAAGAAGTGATTAATCAAAAGGAATATGCTAGTATGATTGGTAGTTTGAGATATGCTACTGACTGTACTAGACCTGACATTGCATATGCTGTTGGAGTACTTAGCAGGTTTACTAGCAAACCAAGTCGAGATCATTGGCTAGCCATGGGAAGAATTATGAGATATTTATTTGGAACAAAAAATTATGGTTTGTTTTATAACAAGTATCCTGCGGTACTTGAGGGATATAGTGATGCCGATTGGAACACTTTGTCAGGTGATTCTCTCTCTACCTCGGGTTTTATTTTTACCTTGGGTGGTGGTGCTATATGTTGGAAGTCTAAAAAACAGACGATAATTGCTAATTCTACAATGGAAGCTGAGCTTATAGCGTTAGCTTCAGCATGTGAGGAAGCGAATTGGTTGAGAGATTTGTTACATGAAATTCCTTTTTGGGAAAAACCAATTCCTCCTGTGTTAATTCGTTGTGATAGCACTGCTGCTATTGGTAGAGTGAACAATCATTTTTATAATGGTAAATCCAGACCTATTAGAAGGGAACACAGTAATGTGAGATCCTTTTTGAGTAATGGCATCATAACTGTGAATTATGTAAGATCTTGTGATAATCTTGCGGATCCATTAACCAAGGCCTTGGCGAGAGATAGGGTCTGGAATACATCGAGGGGGATGGGTTTGAAGCCTATAAAATCAAAAACCATGTATGAGGATACCCAACCTAGGGACCAGAGATCCTGTAACTAGGTTCAATGGGAAGAACGAATCATATGGTGGTTGTAAAAATGCACTCTTTAATATTTTGTTATCCATCCCTATGATGTAAGTGCATTTGTCCTGTAATGTTGGAGGGTTGAGTTTTTATACTCTTAATGAAATTCTGTAGCTCTTGTTGAGTGGGGTGTGTAAATTACAGGAACATCCTTGACAGATTTCACCTATGTGAGCATGAAAGTGGGGCCGCTTTCTATGAGAACAAGGCTTATTCTCAAATATGCTCATGAAAACTGGGATTAGCACAAGGCCGTAATGTGCTGGCTATTAAAGCTCATGTCAACACTTGGACTATTATGTGTGAGCAGTAATACTTTATTTCCCCTAAGCAGTCATAGTTCAAGTCTGAGACCACTACTGACTCTGGAGTAGAGGTTGCTGTTTCACTAATGAAGGTTCAATGCAGAGCACACCTTCATGATGCATACTAATCTATCTTTGTTTGGTAATCTCTCTTATTTTTATTTTTATCCTTGTTGATATTAAAATGAGTGGGGGATTGTTGGACCATTTTAATATCTTATATTTATTTATTGGTTTATCTTTTTCATAATGGGGTTTTATTTCTTTGGTAACTTCTTGGTCATAAATGGAGGTTAAATAGAATTCATGAACCTGGTTAATGGTCATTATTTTGGTGTAACCATTTTCTTGTTTAATGGTCATTATTTTTGGTGTAACTGTAAGGTCCTTATAGCCTATATATATAGTCTACTCTTTTCTATCTATAGAGATAAGCTATTTTCTATACAAGAGAGATTACTAGCAAAGAAGGGTGTTTTATTAGTGGAGCTTTGGGTTCACCATCTTGTGCAGAGTTGGCCTGAACCATACGACAAGTGGTCGGGCTGTTGTATCCTGGAGGGGACAAGTCATAGTATTGTGACTGCTGCATCGGTATTTGGATTCTTCCTACCGCAGTGGGCTTGATCTCCTTAAAGAAAACGAGATATCCGTGCCTCAGCCTGATCTATTTGTATCTCATTTTCTTTGCATCATTTATCAATAATATTGTTTAGTTTCTGGTATTTTCTCCAACAAAATCAAATAAACAACTATATACAACTCGCATTATGAAAGAGAAATAATTATTATAAATGATATCAAACTTATTTCTTTAAGAATTAAACTTACAAACTTAGACCATAAAGTAATGTTACATAATTACTAGGTTAAGAGTCCTAATTTACTACTTTATCTCTCACACAATCTAATTAGGTAGAAATTTTGTGTTGTTAACATAACAAAATGTGTATGAAACTAAAAAAATATGTAACAAAATGCGAATTGGTTTTGGATAGTGCCAGAGTTGGCTGTGTAATGTGTTACTTATGATGGCTACTGGCGTGGAAAAATGGAGTTGCTGACCTGAGAAATTTTAATGAGAATTGTAAATACGTGAGAAAGTTATAAAATGATTATATTATACATACAAAAATTCACATCATCATCGAAATTAAATTGTTTTCTCACTGTTTATCTGAAATGCAATTTTTCTAAAATAATAAGACTGCACATGTTTTTACTGGAAAATGACAACAACTAGCTTAGGAAATAAAAAAAAGTGTTTTTCTTGAAAGTGCAAAACATTAACATTGTGTATGTATGAGCGGTATGTGATGTGATGAACTATATCGGATAAGGAAGAAACACTTTTATTCTATTACAAGTGATGACTATCACTTGTATATCTCAGTGAATGGTAAGGTTTGACAAATGGCTATTTTAGTTTAAAAAAAAAATTAAAATAATCGAAAAATTAAAAAAAATTAATTTATACATAAAGTTAAATATTTATTCTCTTGCGCTCGATAAAGTGAAAGATTTATCCGATTCATACTATTTTTTTGTATATTGTTTTATAAAAAATTAAAAAATACTTTTCAAACATATATATACTTTTAATTTTATTGTTAATCAAAAAACTAAAAATTACTAAAAAAATTCACATCCCTTTAAATGTAAGAGTAGTAATAGTGGAATAATGTGAGAAAAATATTTAAAAAAGTGTTCTTGTTTGATCATTTGTAAATCTAATTCATAGATGTAGGTAATTTTGGTCTATTTTATTTATTTGTTTGTTGTTTTCATTGTTTGGATAGATTTATTCACAACAATTAGGCTATGTATGAATTACAAGAATCTTTAGGGATATAGAGAATGCCATTATTAGTAATGAGATTACTACTAAAATTCACATGTCAATGTTATTCAAAATTTTGGGTTTGTAGGAATCCTGAATGGAAAAACAATAAAATTGAAAATATTGTGGAACAAATTAATATTCTTTTACTCTTAGATAGTTAATATTTTTTTAGAAATGAGAGATTTTTTTATGAGGGAACGAGAGAATTGGATTCTTAATTAATTTGGGAATCAGTGCTCAAATAAATAAGGAGTCACTGTCTCATTCTAATTAGTTTCAAATGCTGGAATCATGAGATCTAAAATCATATTCTTATTTCATCTTAAAATTATTGTTATTCAAACATATCCTCATATTATAAAGAAAAATGAACATTCCTTAAGATTTCTTAAAACATCATCGCCAAATTGATCATAATGGCGTGAATTATTGTACGTGAATTATGGATTTGTCTAGTAATGAGCCAACTAAGACCCAAATTCCTGTAATGTTACTGTGAGTAAATTTAGGTGTACGTTTTAAAAAACTCATTATCAAAGAAAATTATTGATTACTCTTGTGCTCTATTAGATTCATTGGAATGGTATAGAATGGAATGAATATTTTTTAGGATGGCTTATAAAATGATCACTCTCTTACAATAGTAAATATGATGATTATATTATAATATATTTATATTTTTTTAGTCAATCAAACAAAAGAATAGACATTTTGATAGAATGATCATTGTATTTTACTCAATTTCAATGATGCTTTATTTGATTCATTGTGTTAATATATGAAATATATTAATATATTATATATGTATATATTATTCTTTGTATTGTATTCTATATTTAGATTATAGGCTCCTCCCTATTAAGTATGTTCAAATCTTGTCTTTTTCTTTCCCTACCTTATTCTTTCCTTACCTTATTCTCTCCCTACCTTATTCTTTCCCTTTCCTTTGTACAACACTCCTACATAGTCCTATATATATACCCATAGCTTTGTACTGTAAAATCATTAATTCAATACAATACATATTATTTTCTCTCTCTACTATTCTAACATGGTATCAGAGCTTAGAGTCAAAATCCTTGATCCTCTTAATTCCGGCAGTCCACAAATATTGCTCCATCCCCTACACCCAGTTTAGCAACACCACGTCTCCATTCTTCTCACCTTGTTATTTCTTTTTTTATTGCTTTCTATGGATCGTTCTGATATGGCCCAACCAATTTCCATCATTCTTGATGGTTCTAATTACACCATTTGGGCTCAAGCCATGTCTACTTTCTCAAAGGGAAGAAGTTGTGGCGTCTTGTTACTGGTGATACTGTCAAACCTGTCAAAAATACTGATGAACTTGCCTCTAAATATGAAGAACGACTTGATGATTGGGATAGTAAAAACCATCAAGTCATCACATGGTGCCGTAATACTTCCATTGTCTCCATTAATCTTCAATTTGGGCGCTTTGACACAGCAAAGGAAATCTGGGATTTTCTAAAGACTCGTTATAGCACCACTGCTCTTGCTCACCAATATCAACTTCTTAGCCAACTGCATCACATGCGACAAGAGTCCGGTCAATCTATCAATGTTTTTCTGTCCTAGATGTATGCTGTTTGGGATCAACTGTCTTTGTCTGAACCTAAATGGAACTGCAAGGAAGATGCTAGTCAGTTCTCTACATATCGAGATAAACAACGCTTGATATCCTTTCTGATGCCTCCTGTCCAGAGCGTTTTTGGGAGAGGCAGTCCTCACTGCTGCTTACACTATTAATCGTGTTCCATCTCCCATCATCAACAATTAAACACCATATGAGTGTCTCTATGGTAAGTCCCCGGCTTATAATCATCTTCATGTTTTTGGTTGTGCATGTTTTGTCCTATTACAGCCCTATGAACGTAACAAATTAGAACCTCGGACTCGTCTTTGTTGCTTCTTGGGATATGGCATTGAACACAAAGGTTATCGTTGCTGGGATCCCATCTCTAAACATCTTCGTGTCTCTAGACATGTAGTCTTTTGGGAACATAAAATGTTCTCTTCCATGTCTCCATTCCACAACTCTGATTCTCCCACTACACCTTTCTTTACTAATTCCTCTATTTTCTGATGATGAGCTTGATACAGATGCTACTAATGAGCTTACTACCGGTCCACTCCCCTCTACTGAGTCTGGCTCTCCTGATGGTCCTGCATCTCCATCTCCTATTCCTAGTCCTCCTGCTTCCCTTGAAGTCCCTACCTCTACTGATCCTCCAGAACTTCCCACTGAATCTTCTGTGCTTCCTACTACATCTCTTCGTCAATCTACTCGGGTAAAAGAACCTTCTGTCTTGCTTCGTGACTATCATTGTTATTCTACTACTTTCTCTCATCATGAACCTCACTCTTATCGTGAGGCTAGTACTAATCCCCTTTGGCAGCAAGCAATGACAGAAGAGTTACAAGCCTTAGACCGAACTGGTACATGGGAGTTGGTTGACCTTCCTCCTAATAAGCCTCTGGTTGGTTGTAAATGGGTCTACAAGATTAAGACACACTCAGATGGGACCGTCGAACGTTATAAAGCCCATCTAGTTGCTAAGGGCTTTACACAAGAATATGGAATTGACTATGAAGAAACCTTTGCACCTGTGGCTCGTCTCACCTCTGTTCGAAGTTTAATTGCTGTTACTGCCATTCAAAAATGGACATTATTTCAAATGGATGTCAAAAATGCATTCTTGAATGGTGATCTTCAAGAAGAAGTCTATATGCAACCACCTCCTGGATATCCTCACTCATCTAATCAGGTCTGTAAACTTCGAAAGGCACTCTATAGACTCAAATAAGCTCCTCGCGCATGGTTTTCAAAGTTTAGTTCCACCATCCAGGCCTTTGGTTTCTCTTCCAGCTCTTATGATTTTGTTCTCTTTATCCGCAAATCTCAACATGGCATTGTTCTTCTTCTTCTTTATGTGGACGATATGATTCTTACTGGTGATGATGTTCATGGAATTTCTGCACTCAAAAAGTCTCTTAGTGAACACTTTGAGATGAAGGATTTGGGTACTCTCAAATATTTCTTGGGGCTTGAGATCTCCTCTAGCTCCGATGGCTATTATCTCTCTCAAGCCAAATATGCTTCTGATCTTCTAGCAAAGGCTGGCCTCACTGACAGCGAAACTGTCTCTACTCCTCTCGAGCCTAATGAACACCTAACACCCCTGGACGGCACACCTCTTCCCAATGCCACCTTGTATCGACAATTAGTAGGCAGTCTCGTTTATCTCACTGTTACTCAACCTGACATTGCACATGCTGTTCACCTTGTTAGCCAATTTTTGTCAGCTCCTCGATCTACACATTATGCTGCTGTGCTCCGTATTCTTCGCTATGTTAAAGGCACTTTGTTTCATGGTCTTCACTACTCCTCTAGTTTTGCACTCTTATTACGTGCCTATTCAGATGCTGATTGGGCTGGTGATCCGACTGATCGTCGCTCTACCACAAGATTCTATTTCTTCTTAGGTGATTCCCTTATATGTTGGCGTAGCAAGAAACAAACCTTGGTCTCTCGCTCCAGCACCGAATCCGAATATCGTGCTCTTGCAGATACCACTCAAGAGCTCATTTGGCTTCGCTGGTTACTTTTAGATATGGGCGTTACATCTTCCAGTGCCACTCCTCTATACTGCGACAATCGTAGTGTTATCCAAATTGCGCATAATGATGTTTTCCATGATCGCACCAAACACATTGAGATTGATTGTCATTTTGTTCGTCAACATGTTACTCAAGGCACTATTCATCTTCTTCCTATTTCCACTATTGATGAGATTGCTGACATCTTCACCAAGACCCATCCACCGGGACGTTTCCAAGATTTGGTTTCCAAACTCAAGTTGCTTTCTACCTTGCCACCTTGAGTTTGAGGGGGGATGTTAATATATGAAATATATTAATATATTATATATGTATATATTATTCTTTGTATTGTATTCCATATTTAGATTATAGGCTCCTCCCTATTAGGTATGTTCAAATCTTGCCTTATTCTTTCCCTACCTTATTCTCTCCTTACCTTATTCTTTCCCTTTCCTTTGTACAACACTCCTACATAGTCCTATATATATACCCATAGCTTTGTACTGTAAAATCATTAATTCAATACAATACATATTATTTTCTCTCTCTACTATTCTAACACATTGAAATGAGAGGGAACATAATGGAATGGCAATTCCTTAAGCTTTCTTAAGGAATGATCATTCCCTTAAAATGGTGAAAGATGATTTCATTTTTAATAGATTTGTCATTATTTTTTTAGTCTAACCAAACATAGAATGAATATTTGATACAATAATTATTCAATTCTACTCTATTCTAGTGAATCAAATACTACTATAGTGTTTAGTTTAATAGAATGAAATAAAAATAAAATGATCATTTTATTAAAATATTTATTCTTACATTTTGTTAACTAAAAAAAATAAAAAAATACATTATATAATAAAATTATAATTCACTATTATAAGAGCATTTTATAGAAAAAATTAAATAAATAACCATTTCATTCCATTTAAACTCATTTCAATTAATCAAATAGAATGCAACCAAAATTTTCAAAATACCAATAAAAAAGTAACGAATATTGGGGGTGTTTGGGAATAAGCTTTTTTTAGTTTTTTTTTGACTAAAATAATACTAAAATGATAAAATAGGCTAAAATAGCTAATAAGACAAAATATCACATTAAATCCATAATCATTTCACTTAAGAACCTTTTTTAGCTTTTTTTTAGCTAAAATAACACTAAAAGACAAAATAGGCTAAAATAGATAATAAAACAAAATATCACATTAAATCCATAATCATTTCACTTAAGAACCTTTTTTAGCTAAAATAACACCAAAAGACAAAATAGGATAAAATAGCCAATCAGACAAAATATCACACCAAATCCATAATCATTTCACTTTTTTCTCTCACAAATATCACATCTAATCATAAAAAAATAAACTATCTTCGCAAATATATAAATTTTAATCTCCTAAAATAACCAAAAATCAAAACAATCTATTAAAATAGTAACTTTTCAGACACTCACACTGTAATGTTAAACTAATCAAAATTAAAGTTGAAACACTGCACGATAAAAATGTGAGAAAAGTTAGGGATCATGAAATTTTTTTCATGAAAATGATCATGAAAGAATTATGATCATTAGATTACCTTAGTGTGTGGTGCTTTATTTAAAGTGTAATCCAAAGGTCACAAACCTTTCATAATTATTTTCATGAAAGATTTTTCATGATACTGACTATAAAAATGTGCCCAAGACCACCAAACTAGGGCTTGACATCAGTCATCAACCAACAACTCTCTCTCTCTCTCTCTCTCTCTCTCTCTCTCTCTCTCCAAATCCGCGTGTTTGGTTGTCAAATTGTTTAACATTGCACAGTTTTCACAACCACTAACCATAGCCCACATATATCTGTGTCCAGCTGTTCTCGAAACCACCCTTCTAGCAAACTAAAAAGAACCTTCCTCTGCTTTTTGCTCTTTGCTCTCTCTCTCTCTCTCTCTCTCTCTCTCTCTCTCTATGCCACTGCCTCCGTATAAATAAAGTTTCCCACATACCCAAACTCATCAACAACTCAAACCTCATCACTGCAAGCAATCTTCATTCACATTCCTGTAAAACTCTCTTCCTTTCAATACTAACTACAAAAACATCAATGGCTTCTTCTTCTTCTTCTTCTTCTTCTTGTAATAGCTCAATACTGTTGTTGATGATATCTGCAATTGTATTAAGCTCTGTATTGGCTGTTGTATCAGCTAGTAACTTCAATCAAGACCTTACCATCACATGGGGTGATGGCAGGGCTAAGATCCTCAACAATTCCCAACTTCTTACCCTTTCCCTCGACAAAACCTCTGGCTCTGGCTTCCAATCCAACAATGAATACCTCTTTGGAAAGATTGATATGCAGCTCAAGCTTGTTCCTGGAAACTCTGCTGGCACTGTTACTGCCTATTATGTATGTTCCTCCTACATAATATTTACATCAATCAATATTTTCCTAGATATGTGATTTTATAATTAATATGTAAAATTTGATTCTTGTATTGCAGTTATCATCACAAGGATCAACCCATGATGAAATTGACTTTGAGTTCTTGGGGAATTTGAGTGGTGATCCTTACATTCTTCACACCAATGTGTTTAGCCAAGGCAAAGGCAACAGAGAGCAGCAATTCTACCTGTGGTTCGACCCCACTGCTGATTTCCACACTTACTCCATTCTCTGGAACCCCCAACGCATCATGTAAGTAGTTCCAAAATTAGTGAAAATTTGCACATATGACATATCTCTCAATTTTGCACTCAAAATTTTTGTATTGATTGAATAATTTTTTGTGCCTATTTTAGTTTCTCTGTAGATGGAACACCCATTAGAGAGTTCAAGAATGCTGAGTCAGTTGGTGTTCCATACCCAAAGAACCAACCCATGAGGATATACTCCAGTCTGTGGAATGCTGATGATTGGGCAACAAGAGGTGGACTTGTGAAGACTGACTGGACTCAAGCTCCATTCACTGCTTCATACAGAAACTTCAATGCCAATGCTTGCATTTGGTCTTCTGGATCATCTTCTTGTTCTTCTTCATCTTCTAATAACAATGCATGGTTCTCAGAACAGTTAGACTCCACAAGCCAAGGGAGGTTGAAATGGGTGCAGAAGAACTACATGATATACAATTACTGCGCTGATTCAAAGAGATTTCCACAAGGATTTCCTCCAGAATGCAGCATGTCCTAGAATATTAAACACAAATTGTATATCACTTCCACTATTCAATTCTTTTATTATTTAATCTTTATCATTGTAATTGTTCTTAAAGCCAATAAAACAGATCATTACTTTTCTATATTATCCGCAATGATGTTTGAGTCTTTGTGATTTATCTCTTTCTCTATTTTGGAGTAAAATAACTTAAAATAATGGGTAATGTTAGGCATACAAAATTTTCTACTAAATGAATGACCAAATATCTCACATGCGTGTGGGTTTACAAAAATACGAACCCCACACCCATATGAGACATTTGGTAAAAAATTTGGGACTTATAACATTTTCCTAAAATAATTATCAGCAATCAAATGAAATTATTTTTCTTTCTAGCATGATAGAAGAAATTATTTTTGCCTGCTCTAATTAGAGTGGTGAACAAGCCAAGTCGATCCAAGTTATAAATTGTTTAAATTTGACTTAACCTAAACCATATATGTGCCCATGTAAATGAGGAGTGATGCTAGTGATGTCAAATAATTTATCAAATATTTTCACCAAACCTCTCACATGGGTGTGAGACCTACACACATGTGGGTTTGTGTATCGGTCCTACAACTATGTGAAATATTTGATAAAAAATTTAATAGTAAATTATCTTGGATTCATAGCATTTTATTTTAAATGAGACATCTGTCTAGGGTACAAAATATCCCTTTTAGCAACATTAGATAATTGAGTGAAAATATAAGAATGAAAACAAATTCAATTTGTATTCATTTGGGAAGTGATTTTTGGTAATTTTTTTGACTTTTTATTTAAAATATGAGATGAAGATATATAAAGTGTTTTGAGAATATTTTTTGATCTATTTTGAAAAGAATGTGTAAAAAGTTGAGAGAAATGAAGAAATCTTTTGATTTTAAATATATGATTTTTGATTTTTGTAAATTTCTTATTGTGAAGTTATTGGGTGCTCCTGGAACTTGGCCATTTTCTTACTTTGACTCTTAAAGTTTATTTTTTTTTCCACTTTGACTCGTTATGTTTCATATTTTTCTCAATCTACTCTTAATGCTAATTTCTATACAAAATTAGATAGAAAATGTTACAATAACTATCACATAAAAAATATATTATTATATTGATATTTGACTTTATGTAAGAGGTGTGAATTATATATAATGAAATATTTTTATACAATGTGATTGTCAATATATTATTTTCTATCTAATTTTGAACATAAGTTAACTTTAGAAATAAACTAAGAAATTCTTGAAATCAGAAGGATCAAAGTGGAAAAGTGGGCAAATATAGAGGGGACAAAGTGTAATTTACCCTTTTTAATGACCTTTAATTTTTAGGAGGAACTATATGCAAGTGGGAGTTAGAGAAAAAAATTACCAACACATGCAGGGTGCAAGCCTTTCATTTTCACCACATCAACCCATATGTTTATAAGTTAGGTTTTTTTTTTTTTTTTTTTTTTTCAACCTCTCATCTACAGATAGTTCCCCTAATTTTTAAAACTAAAACATCAACTCCCAAACAAGGTCAGTCATTTCTGTGTACTTCAATCTGATAATTTGGAGGATCAATCTTAATATTTTATCCAACGACAAGCTTGGTTTCTACTATTTGGTTTTTCTGTCTATGGAAATCATGAAATATCAAAAGTTATACTCTCTCCGTCTCAAAATATTAGTTTTTTATTCTATTTTTCATTATCTTAAAATATTAGTCTTTTTTCAAAAATCAAGAACTAAAATAATATGAATTTCTTATTTTTTCTTTCTTTTAAATTCATTAACAACACAAAAAGTACAATTTAACATTTGATATTCTCCAAGAAAAGGTACTATCAAAGAATTATTTTGAAAAATTTAATTCTTTTTAAAATATAATAATTGTACTATCAAAATAAAGTTGGATTCCGCAAGAGGTGCTATTATTTTGGGACGGACAGAGTATTTAAAGGTGAAATGTAAATGAGAAAGTAAGGTATGGTTGGGCAATGTTTACAGTTTTTTGTTTATAGTTTATAGAAAATATTATATATGTTTATGTTTATTTTGTATAAAAATAAAAATAAAAAACATGTTTGGTATAAATGTATTTTAAAATTTTGTTTTGAAAATAAGCGAAGGGGGGTGGTTGTGGGGGGTGGTTGCGAGGGGTGGTTGTTGACAGTTGAAGATGGTGATTAGAGATGGTTGTTGGCCAGACGGTAGTGGCTAAAAGTGGTTGCCACCAGTAAGATGTGGTTGATGGCCATGGAAAGTACTGGTCAAAAGTGATTGTTAGTGATCAAAGATGATGATTGGTTAGCCGCCTAAGGTGATAATTGAAAGTGGTTTTCAATTAAAAAAAAAAAATGGCAGTCAAAAGTAATTAACACCGGTAGGAGGTGGTTGGTGGCAATAGAAGGTGGGTTAGTGGTTGAGAGAGGTGGTTATCGGAGGTGGTTGGCAAAGGAGGCCATTGGTGATGGTAGTTATGAGCAATAGGTGGTGGGAGAAAAAAGAAATGAAAAAAATAATAATTAAAAATTAAACGAAAAAGTGAAATTAATTTTTTTGTGTTTACAAAAGTTAATAAATTTTGAAAACTGTTTATAAGTTTTTGAAAACGAAAATAGGAACTAAACAAGTTTTTTGTTTACAATTTTCAAAAATTCTACAAATATAAATATAAAACTGTAAAATGTGAGATTAAATCAGCCTCAAGTGTATAGTGCACATGAATTTCACAACCTTTTTCTGTGTCTCTCTCTTTTTTAGTAGGTAAAATATTAATTACAAATATGTATTATATTAAAATGGACAAATTAAAGTCTAATGGTCACAGAGCCCAACAATCATAGTCCAAATGGGAAGAAATGAACAATTATATGCAACTCGCATATTGATAGAGAAATAAACACCGTAAATTATTTCAAACTACTCTCTTTATGAGTTGATAGTCTTAATTTACTCCTTTGTCTTACAAATAATCTAATCAATTTACGTGTCCTTAACGTAGCAAAATGTGAATAGGTTTTGATTAGTGCCATAGTTGGCTGTGTAATGAATTACTTAGGGTTCATTCCATTTGTTATGTTTCCAGTAGAGCAGGACTTTAGTTGCAATAAATTAGTTGAATGAGTCTTTACTTGACATTAGGAGAATTTAAATTTCAAATTCAGGTTTATCAACTGTTAGGTTGTTCCTATTTTGTTGGGTTGTTCCAAGTGTAGTGAGATAGTGAGTTTGTTCCTATTTTAGTGTGATATTGGCTGCTAAACTTTAGCAGAATGGTTCACTTTATTTTCTATATATTGTATTGATCTCAGTTGGAAATAATCATCCAGAATTTTATTCCACACTTGTGTGATATTGGAGGATTGGGTTTCCCTCGAAGCAAACCCCTTTTCTTTTTGATTTCCCTGTTCCCAACTCTCCTGGCAACTCTGTTTTGTTGTCTATCCTTTCTAGCAAAAATAGGTAAATAGAAGAACAAGAACACCAGCTCTGTTGCAGCCGCACAAAACAGCTTGGTATTAGAGCCAGGTATGGAGGAGCAGCAGTTGGGGAGGAGCAGTAGTTGGGGCATTTGGAGACTGATGTCAACTCCTTAGCAACTGGGCAGGAAATAATGATGAAAGAGATGCAAGAGATGTTCGCAGCCATGAATACCAGGTTGGACCACATCACGACCAACCAAGTTCGTGACCCTAGAGAAAGTTCTCACAACCAAAATCAAAGTATTGGAGGACGAACCCTTGGAAGTGGAGGAACCAACCGCGAAGTACGTAGCAACTCTGCCCCTCAATATTTGCCCAAGACGATGAAGCTTGATTTTCCACGCTTCAATGGAATCGAGGATCTAACAAGTTGGGTTTGCCGAGCTGAACAATTTTACGATTTTCATCAAACGCCTGAAGCTGATAGAGTGCCACTAGCATCCTTTAACCTTGAAGATGACGCCCAACTTTGGTACCAATTGTTGAAAGAAGACACTGTGATCATATCGTGGGAAGACTTTAAACAAGGACTACTTAACAGATATGGGCCTACCCAGTTTCAAGACTTCTTTGGTGAGTTAACAAAGCTATAACAAACTGGTTCCGTAAGAGAATACCAAGCCCAATTTGAGAAGTTGCTGGTTCGAGTAGGGAGGTTGACACCATCGCATCAAGTTGGTTGTTTCATAAGCAGGCTGAAGGAAAGTATCAAGGCTGATGTCTAAGCTAGTCGACCTGCCACACTCTCTGCTGCTATTGGATTAGCAAGGCTATATGAGGCGCGTTGTTACTCTAATCGTCGGACTATTCAACCGAAGGCATGCAAAACAATTCCTAATCATTCTTCAATTCCTAACTCAAGCCCCTTGCCTATCAAAAGACTTAGTTCCGCTGAACTCCATGATAGAAGAAGCAAAGGTTTATGTTTCAACTGCAATGAAAAGTTCAGCCCAGGACATCGGTGTAAAAAATTATTTCTCATTGAAGGGAGTTGGTCAGATGAGGAGGATGATGAAGTAGACATAGAGGTGATAGAATTCAAGGAAAATGAAGAAACTCCAGGAATTTTGCTTCATGCTATCTATGGTACACGAGCTTCACAAACCATGAAGGTGCGAGGCCGGATTGGCCAACATCAAATAACACTTTTGATTGATTCAGGAAGTACTCATAATTTTTTGAATAGTAAGGTTGCCCGTAAGCTTGGTGTTTCACCTAACTCGACGAGAAAATTTGAAGTTGCCGTTGCTAACGGAGAAAAGATTAGCAACTCTGGCCGTTGCAAGGGAATTTGCACAATTATTCAAGGAGTTCGTATTACAACAGATTACTTCTTGTTTCCATTAGAAAGGTGTGATGTTGTTCTTGGTGCCCAATGGTTGAGTACGTTGGGACCTATTATCTGGGATTTCTCTAAGCTGCAAATGAAGTTTTGTCATGAGGGAAAAGAGGTGGTGTTTACTGGCTTAGCTGCTCCAGAAAACAAGGTTGTGGGTGAAAAGGAAATTACCAAGGAATTCAGAAAAAAGAAGACAGGAGCTCTGTTGCAGATTTATATATTCTCTCTCAGTGCAGACCACACAAGGTAATCTCTCAACACACTTGGCTTTGGAATTAAATACATTAGAGTTGCAGCAAATTTTGAGCTATTATCAAGATGTGTTCAAGAAGCCCCATGGATTGTGTAACCAGCCCGCGGGGGACCTCGCTACAGCTCGGACTCGATTTTGTGTCACGGTTCTAAATCTTGAACCAAATAGTCCAAATCCGGCAAATCGTTTTGAGAAAACAGATTTTTGAAAGAAGTGTCAAACATGGACTGCTTTGCCAGATACAGAGTCGCCACCTAAATATTTTATTTTTGGGAAATTAAGGAAACCCTGACTCGTTTGCTTAAGGCCACGTGTCCGTCATCACCAAAGTTGCCTCGGCTCGGGAACTTGGGTACGATTGGGGAAGGTCACTTCGTGAGCACCCCCGCTCGCCCGATCAAAGATCGGCCTCTACTAACCATGATATCTAGTTTTGAAAACTTTGTGTGCTCTTATTCCGGTTATTAGCCTAGTTTTACTATGTGATACGCACAGCATACAAGTATAGACCGGGTCGCCTGAATTAGAACAAAACATTTCATGTTTGTTTTTTTTGAAAGATGGTTTGCTACCCGCTGGTAGGCTTAAAATGCAGATTTTGCCACCCTCGAGTGGGCTTAGAAAAGATGGTTTTGCCACTATCTAGTGGGCTTAAAACAAACAGTTGATGAATTGTTCCAATCCAAATAACCCAACCTCCACCCACAGGCATTCAAGCAGTTATATCACATAAGCAAATAGCCTCATGGTAAGCATGCTATTCATGGCAGTCACTCACACGCATGCAAGGATGCTAAAGCATAAAAACTCACCGAGTACTCCAAGCCAAAATAGAAACTCATTAGAAATCCATGTATGATCCTAGATACACAGAATTGCCTAATGCAACACATGCAAAGATGCAACTATAGCAGGCTCGGCTATTCTAAACATGGCCTATGGAATGCTACAGCTAACATGTATTCAACTTGGAATTGAAATGCAGATGCAGTTAGTATGATGCGCCGAGCCCGGTGCATGCAAGACAAATGAATGAATGCAAACATGCTATCATACTGTATGCTAATTGAAATATGGCCTAATCTAACCATCATAAGCAGGTAAATAAAAGGGAAGAAAGACGTGGGGTTGGAAGACATACATCACACTCACCCACACTTATTACAATTATGCCCTCGCACAGAGGGTCCGAATAAATATACAGTCCCGAATAAAAGAATATTACAGTCCAAGTAATACAGTCCAAATAATGTACAAATTCCTAATTAATTTACAAATTAACTAAGAAAGCTGTAAAACTGGCGTGCAAGCCAGGGACTGCCTTGATTCTGATGAATGATGTATGTTTAGGCTGCCTTGCACGGAAATCCACTGGGATGCCCCAATTAGCCTCTGTTTGCACCTGTTCTTGAAATGCGTGCCAAGCTTCGAAAAGCTGTTGATTCTTCATTTTGCTGCAACAGAGAGCAGGAAAGGGGCATGGCAATGTATTTTCACAAATGTATGCATGTCTCGATCCTCGTGCCACCAATCACGCATATCGATGCATGATGGCCGAGGAGTCGAATTGCACAACTCAATATGACATGAAATGCACATGGAAACACAACAAAACCTAACTCCATCATGGATAATCCGGAGTGTCGGTGACTGGGGAATTGACACACGTTCCGTCACTCGGAGTACGAAACGCACCTCGTTTCCCGTGCTTGGGCTAACTCCTATCCCGCACACGATGCAATATGCATGACATGCATGAAATGCAACTAAGATACAATCCTAACATACACAATGTTATGGAATGGCATACAAGCTACACGAGGTAATACACAACCGAGCATACACAATGCTATGGATGAAATGGCATACGCAATGCAATAATGGGCTTACACCAACATGAGAGAGCCTCAGCCACACTCACATAGGAGGCCATCAGATGAAAACAAGACAACTCGAAATGCGTGCACGCGTGCACGCAAACCGAGGACCGACCCTCAGGCACCGAAATGCCACTCTAATGAGACATGGCAAAGACATGGAATATGATATGCAAACATGCAAAAATCAGTAGCAAAATGAGGGGAAAAAAAGCCCCGAAACAAGGCGAAATGACACCCGATGCATGGAATTTCTCCCGAAATGCAAAACTGGGTACATGAAATGGCTTACAGCTATACAAAGCATGCATAATTGGTACATGGAATGAAAATACAGAAGCAAGGCAACCCCAAAATAAGAATTTTTACAGTTCAAAGCAAGACCAAACAGCAAACACAAATAGGGAAAAACTAGCATGCAAAAATGGCCCTAAATGCGAGATAAAGAAGTAACTCACAGCTTCCGACCCCAAAAAGATTAGGGCCCTTCAACAAAGTTGAAGAGGGGCCCAAAACATGATCTTTTACAGTTTATGGCAAACCACAAAAACCAGCACAGGTATGGCTAAACTCTCATGCAAGAAATGGGCCAAAAGATGGCCAAAGAAGCAAGTGGTGGTTGCTGGCCTTAAACACAAAGGGGCCCTTCAACAATATTAAATAGGGGCCAAAAATAATGCATTTTACAGTTGATGGCCGGACCCAAAACAGTATGCAAATATGTTCAAAACGCTATGCAAAATAAGGCAAAAAAGAGAGATATAACACAAAGTATATTAAAGATGCCTCAAACCATGAAAGACTCTTAATAAAACATGAATATGGGGTCAAAATAAGACTTTTTTCAGTTCTGAAAAGAGCTCAAAAATAGAAGCACAATAGGCTAACAAATCATGCAAAAATGGAGCCAAAATGGGGATATAAAGGCAAGTGGAAGATAGAAGCTTCAAACATCATTGAGCCCTTCAACAACATTGAAGAAGGGCTCAAAATAAGCCCCTTTACAGTTTATGACATACCTCAAAACAGATTATACCTAGGCCAAAAATACTACGCAAGAAATAGGCATATAAGAGGGATAATGAAGCAAGTGCAAGATGGGGAACTCAAATGACAAAAGTCCCTTAATGAAACATGAAATAGAGATGAAAAAAACACTAATTTCAGTTATTGCCGGAGCTCAGATATACAAGAAAGAGAGGCTAAGAAATGTTGCAAAAAATGAGCTAGAAAGAGGGAAATGGTAGCTCACCCTTGTAGACCAATCTTTAGCAACTTCTTGGACCAAATTTAATGCCTCCTAGCCTCTGAGAAGACCTCCAAGCTGCTGGAAATGGAAGTGGTGGTGTGGTGCTAGGTGATGGTGTGTAAAAATGGTTAAGAACTTAAGGGGTTTTGAGGTTTAGAGTAGAGAGAGAGAGAAATTTAATGTGAGAGGCTTATACAAAAATCTATCCCCTCCAAAACACAGCTGGGGGGGGCTGTTATATAGACACAAGAGGGTGGAAAAGAGGGGGGGAAATGGGAGGGGAAATTGAAATTGAAATTTCCCTCCAAAAAGGCCAAAAAGTGAGATATAAAGGCAAGTGGTATCTGCTGAATCCAAATGGCCGAGAGCCCTTCAACAAAGTTGAAGAGGGGCTCAAAACAAGACACTTTGTAGTTTATGACCAAGTCCGAAATAGCTCACAAGTAAGCCTAAAATACCGTGCAAAAATAGGCCTAAAAGAGCATTAAAGAAGCAAGTGATAGGAGGAGATCTCAAACAGCAAAAGGTCCTTAATCAAACATGAAAAGGACCTCAAAATATGACTATCTCAAGTTCGGGTCGGAGCCCAAAAATGCAGAATGAAAGTTCGGGAGCCAAAACACGCAGTTCGGGGCTCTAAAAGTGGGCTGTTAGGCACCGGAAGTGGTGTCCGACCACGAAGTTGGTCTCTCAAACCACAGTGTCCCTCAAAATGGAGGAAATAAGATGCATGCCAAAAACCGGGGCAAACGGAGGTGGTTAGGCGGTCCCGAATCGAGGGATACGGCCTGACGGCTCCGAAAATCGGGAACCGGGCTCCGAAATGGGAAAAGTGGCCTACGACCACGAAAAGTAGCCCACGGCCACCGAGAGATGATCTACGAGACCTCTCTCTCCCTTCAGGAAGAGAAACAGAGAAAACCGAGCCTGGTTCGCAAACCGAGGCAAGGTACAGAAAGAGCCCGGAAGTCCGGAGGCAAGGCTCGCAGCCGGGACTCTGAAACCTCTGGACGAGCATGATATGCAACATCACCAAGCGCTCAATCGGTGATGTCTGAGTCTTAAGGTCGGTCAAAAATGGGGTGTCTACAGATTGCCTCCTCCTAGGACCCATGATCACAAAATTCCCTTGAAGCAAGGAAGTGAAGCAGTTAGCATGAGACCATATAGATACCCTCATTATCAAAAAAATGAGATTGAAAAATTGGTGGCTGAAATGCTGAACTCTGGGGTGATTCGACTGAGTCAAAGTCCTTACTTTTCCCCAGTATTGTTGGTAAAGAAACATGATGGGTCTTGGAGGCTCTGTGTTGATTACAGAGGCTTGAACCGAATTACCATTAAAGATAAATTCCCTATACCAGTCATTGATGAATTGTTAGATGAACTCCATGGAGCAAAATTTTTTACCAAGTTAGATCTACGATCTGGTTACCACCAAATAAGGGTGCATCCTGAAGACATCACTAAGACAGCATTTCGAACACATCAAGGACATTATGAGTTCCTCGTAATGCCCTTCGGCCTAACCAACGCCCCATCTACCTTTCAATCCTTGATGAATGAGATATTCAAGATCCACCTCCGTAAGTTCATCCGTGTATTTTTTGATGATATTCTAATTTACAATAAATCATGGGATGAGCACATGAAGCATCTCGGTATTACTTTAAATATTTTGAAGACTAACCAGTTATTTGTGAAAAAAGAGAAATGCACATTTGCTCAACAGGAAGTCAAATACTTGGGCCATGTGATAACCACTGAAGGTGTTGCTGCAGACCCTGAAAAAATTACTACTATACAAGAATGGCCTAAGCCAAAAACGATTAAGGCATTAAGGGGTTTCCTTGGATTGACTGGGGATTACAGGAAGTTTATTGAACACTACGGTAGGATTGCTAGACCTCTAACTCAGATGCTAAAAAAGGGGTGTTTTGAATGGAATTCCATGACAGAAGAATCCTTCGAAGAACTAAAGAAAGCAATGACCCGAGCACCGGTGTCGGCCCTTCTAGATTTCAACCATCCGTTTATAGTCGAATGTGATGCATCGGGATCTGGAATTAGAGGGGTTCTCATGCAAAACAAGAGACCCATTGCATTTTTCAGCCGTGCTTTGCAAGGTAAAAATTTACTTTTATCTACCTATGAAAAAGAGATGTTGGCACTAATTCTTGCAGTGCAAAAGTGGAGGCCTTATTTATTGGGAAGGAAGTTCATTATTTGAACGGATCAGCGTAGTCTCAAGCATTTATGGGAACAAAAGATCACCACTGCAGCACAAGAGAAGTGGTTAGTGAAATTGATGGGGTTTGACTTCTCCATCGAATATAAAAAGGGGAATGAGAATTGTGTGGCTAATGCACTCTCACGTAGAGATGAGGCAGGCCAATTACTTGCTTTGTCGGCGCCGATCCCTATATGGATGGAGTCAATAAAAGAAGAGGTCGGTAATCACCCTAGCTTGCAACGATTAGTTAAGCTATGCAAACAAGGAGAAGCTATCGGGCCATGGGACTACAAAGAAGGTATCCTTTACTTCAAGAATAAGATTTATTTTGCAGCTGATTCTGCTTTGATTCCTCTTATTGTTAGGGAGATGCATTCCAGTACTCATGAAGGGTTTCACAAAACTTTGCAAAGAGTAAGGTTTGTTTTTTATTGGCAAGGCATGAGAAATTTTCTACGAGAGTATATCCGGAGTTGTGAAACTTGCCAAAGGAACAAGGGAGAGAATCTCAAGCCCGCTGGATTCTTACAGCCACTTCCAATTCCTACGCAAGTATGGTCAGATATATCAATGGACTTTGTGGAAGGTCTGCCTAACTCAAAGGGGAAGTGTGTTATTTTTGTAGTAGTTGATCGGCTCTCCAAATATGCACACTTTGTTCCTCTCTCTCATCCGTACTCTGCTGCTTCAATAGCTCAGGTTTTTTTTCAACAAATCTTTAAATTGTATGGCATGCCTAAAAGCATAGTATGCGATAGAGATGCCACCTTCACTAGCATTTTTTGGAGAGAGCTTTTTAACTTGTAGGGAACCAACTTCAACTTTAGTTCTTCTTATCACCCGCAAACTGATGGGCAAACTGAAGTGGTCAATTGAACAGCTGAGAAATATCTCCGTTGTTTCACAAGTCATAGGCCGAAAGAGTGGGTTCACTGGATTCCTTGGGCTGAGTACTGTTATAACACCAGCACACATTCTTCTACCAAGAGAACCCCTTATGAGATTATGTTTGGCAAACCTCCACCCACACTTCTATCATATGTTTAGTAAAGGCTGTGGATTAAGAATTGCGAGATAGGGAGCCAGTTATCAAGGAGCTATGAGATCGATTGAATGAGGCTCAACAGCGAATGAAGAAGTTCTATGATGCTCACAGAACTGACAGAAATTTCAATGTTGGAGATTTTGAATATCTCAAGTTGGAGATTTTGTATATCTCATGTTGCAACCATATAGGCAAGTGTCCTTAGCCCTTCAAAGAAATCTCAAGCTATCACCCAAATATTATGGACCATTTGAAATTCTTGATAAAATTGGACCAGTGGCATACAAGCTCAAACTACCAGAAAACTCAAGGCTTCATCCGATGTTCCATGTCTCTTTGTTGAAAAAAAAGGTGGGGATGAATGTGGAAACTTTGGATTCTCTTCCCATCATTCCTGAAGAGGGTAATACAATTGTCCCTTTGCCTCAAGCCATCCTAGATCAAAGAAAGAAGAAAAACAGAGAAGAAGTTTTCGTTCATTGGCAAAGATTGTCACCTTCCGACGCCACATGGGAAAATCTGGCTGAGCTTCGTTTGCGATTTCCTGAAGCTACCCTTGAGGACAAGGGTGTTGTCTGGGGGAAAGGAATGTTATGTTTCTAGTAGAGCAGGACTTTGGTTGCAATAAATTAGTTGAATGAGTCTTTACTTGACATTAGGAGAATTTAAATTTCAAATTCAGGTTTATCAGCTGTTAGGTTGTTCCTATTTTGTTGGGTTGTTCCAAGTGTAGTGAGATAGTGGGTATGTTCCTATTTTAGTGTGATATTGGTAGCTGAACTTTAGCAGAATGGTTCACTTTATTTTCTATATATGGTACTGATCTCTGTTGGAAATAATCATCTAGAATTTTATTCCACACTTGTGTGATATTGGAGGATTGGGTTTCCCTCGAAGCAAACCCCTTTTCTTTTTGATTTCCCTGTTCCCAACTCTCTCCTAGCAACTCTGTTTTGTTGTCTATCCTTTTTAGCAAAAATAGGTAAACAGAAGAACAAGAACACCAGCTCTGTTGCAGTCGCACATAACACCATTTAATTATTTTTTAATGTTTTTATGAAAGATGTATAAAAAAATAGAGAGAATAAATTAATTTTTTGTAATGACTTTTTTCGCTAAGTCCTATCTTTCCAGACGAGGCTTTATTATCGTAATGGCTACCAACTTGAAAAAATGGAGTGCAGAGTTGGGAAATAAAAGAAAAAATTACAAATAAGTGAATTTTTTTAAAATAATACTACTAGTGGATTTTTTTAGGAAATTATAAATAGATAAGACCATTACAAGATAATTGTATTATAAATGGAAAAAAAAAAATTGGTGCAACTCGGACATACACATAGTAGAATTACACCATCATGAAAATATAATTTTTTTTATCACCTCTGCACTGAAATGTAATTTTTCCAATTTTTTAATACAAATTTCACACACTAAAAAGATTTACATCATACACATAATAGACTTGTAATTTGAATTAGTTTTTCAGTGTTGGAGTAAAATATATCTCTGGGAAAAAAAAAATATTTTTTTTGGAAAGTGAAAAACAGCTGGCTTAGGAAATAAAAAATATGTTTTCCTAGGAGTGCAAAACATCTCATGTGTATCTATGAGTTGTATGTGACGTGATGAATTATTTTATTGGACATGGAAGTATGTATCCTATTGTAAGTCATAATTGTATCACAGTGGAAGAGTAAAGTTTTAAGTTTATGAATTTAGATATAAATTTTAAACACAACTTTAAGAATAATAATAGTGAAAGAATGTCAAAATATTAAAAAGTGTATTTGTTTGATCATTCGTAAATCTAATTCATAGATGTAGATGTTTTAACTGAACTACACAAGTTCTGTGAGTGTTTTTTTTTTTTTTTTAGTATTATTTTATTTATTTATTACCGTCGTTGTTTGGGTAGATTTATCCTTGTTTGAAATATAGGAATCTTAAGATGGATTGAGAATGTCATTATTAGTATTCATAAGATTATTAGTATTAAAAGTTATGTGTCAATATTATTCAAAGAGAAGTGCCGCAGACCCCCAGTGGGGGTCGCGCCCCCAGTGACGTGACGCGCCCCCACTGGCTGAAAACCTAAAAAAAAAAAAAAAAATTTTTTTTTTACCCAATCATGGAGCTACACCTCACTGGGGGTCGACCCCCAGTGGGGGTCTGAAGCATTTTGCTTATTCAAATTTCTGATTTCATTACAAATCTTCAACATGAAAATAATAAATTTGAAAATATTGTAAGAAATTATTATTAGTATTGTTGTTACAAGGTTAATAGTCCTCTAAGAATGTGAGATTCCATTGAGGCGTCTTATTACTTGCATTAAATTCTCTTTTATAGTAAGGAGGTCGGGAGCTCCTCTAATTAGCTTCCCATAGCACCCTAACGGTGTAAGGAAGCTAGCCTATGGGAGAATGAGTGACCGACCTAATGTATGTAATTTTTCTCCCTTCGGGGGATAAGCATAGCATAAAGGGGAAGGAGAGGAGAAGTGAATAGGCTGCCTTTTCTCATATTAAGTCAATTTATTATCTTAATTCTTAAAGTAGGTCTAATTTGAACAAAATTTTTGAACTAAGCTAAAGCGCTATTACAAATCACACTTTCACTACTTGGAGCCGAAAATGTAATGAATTGTGAAAGCGCTATTACAAACCACGCTTTTAATTAAGAATGCGTGGTTACAAACCACGATTTTAACATGGATTATTTTTTTCAAAAAACGTGGTTAGAAAGCACGCTTTTAAGCAAAAAAAAATTTCTACAGAAAACGTGAATCCAAATTACGCTTTTACTATGCTTATAATTAAATTTTCTTTTCTGAAGAACATGTGGTTCCAAACCACGCTTTCACTGTGTAGGATTATTTCCTTAAAAAAACTTTTAATATATATTAAAATATGATCAAAGCATGACTAGAGTTCTTTGTAGTTCAATTGGTAGTGCAAGTGTTATGCTTGGCAAAGGTGTGGGTTCAATCCACGCCAACTCTTTTTCCTTTTCTTTTTTTTTCACTCTATACTTTATATATTTATTATGTAATTTTTTTTCTATAAAATACAATTTTTTTTCAAAATGTCAACATAATTGTTTAAAAACTATTCAGTATATTTGGTTTGAGTTTTTTGGATTTAGTTATTTGAAAACTGAGTTTTTTTATTTTCGTATTTTTTTTGTTTTTAGTGAATATTTTTAAAATTTAAACATTTTTTTTTACTTTTTTAGATACACCTTAGTTAGATGTATCTAAAAAGTAAAAAAATTGAGAAAAAATATTTTAAAAAATTAATAAATACATAAAAAAAAATGTACTGAAAAAATATTTTTGTATTTTTAGTATTTTTTTAGCAAAATATTAATTTTTTCAGCAAAATCTATTCAAAAAATGTACTGAAAAAATTAATAACCAAATAACATCAATTATGTTGTACTTTTTTTAGTGAATATTTTTAAAATTTTAAACATATTTTTTTACTTTTTTAGATGCACCTTAGTTATTTGTATCTAAAGAGTAAAAAATTTGTGAAAAAATATTTTAAAAAATTAATAAATACATAAAAATACAAAAAATGTATTGAAAAAATATTTTTGTATTTTTAGTATTTTTTCAAAAAAATATTAATTTTTTCAGCAAAATGTACTCAAAAAATGTACGCTTTTAAAATATTTTAGTATATTTTAAAAGCGTACATTTTGCTAAAAAAATATTTTTTGAGTACATTTTATTTTCACTGTGCATATTTTTTTGAGTACATTTTGCTGAAAAAATACTAAAAATACAAAAATATTTTTTCAGTACATTTTTTGTATTTTTATGTATTTATTAATTTTTTAAAATATTTTTTCACAAATTTTTTACTTTTTAGATACATCTAACTAAGGTGTATCTAAAAAAGTAAAAAAAATATATATATATTTAAAATTTTAAAAATATTCACTAAAAACAAAAAAAAATACGAAAATAAAAAAACTCAATTTTCAAATAACAAATCCAAAAAACTCAAACCAAATACACTGAATACTTTTTAAACAATTATGTTGATATTTTGAAAAAAATTATATTTTATAGAAAAAAAATTTAGTTAACCGAACAAATGTTTTACTTTTTTTTGATAAAAAAAATTACATAATAAAATATATAAAGGATAGAGTGCGAAAAAAAGAAAAAAGGAGTTGGCATGGAATGAACCGCGCCTCTACCAAGCATAACAATTGCACTACCATTTGAGCTACAAAGAACTCAAGTGTTGTTTTGATCACACTTTAATATATATTAAAAGTTTTCTTAAGGAAGTAATTCTGCACAATAAAAGCGTGGTTTGAAACCACGTTTTCTTCAAAAAAACAAAATTTAATTATAAGCACAGTAAAAGCGTGGTTTGGAAGCACGTTTTCTGTAGAATTTTTTTTTTTTGCTTAAAAGCGTGCTTTCTAACCACGTTTTTTGAAAAAAAAAATTATGTTAAAAGCGTGGTTTGTAATAGCGCTTTCACTATTCATCACATTTTCGGCTCCAAACAGTAAAAGCATGATTTGTAATAGCGCTTTAGCCTAGTTTGGGAATTCCGTCCCAACTAGGCCTAGTTTGGGAATTAAGATAGTAAATTGGCTTAATATAGGAAAAGCCCCTAGTATGCACGTGACTAAGAGATTACATCTCTTAGGCCCCGTTTGTTTGGGGTTATAAGGAGGAGATTGTGATTGATAGTGAGATGGGACTACTATATGAGGTGTTTGTTTTGAGAGATGAGGAGAGGACTACTAATCCCTTGGTGTTAGTAAAGGCCTTAGAAGGGGGGATTGGTAAGGAGGAGGTAGAGATGGTATTAGAAAAATAGTAAGGGGATTAGAATTTTTTTTATTTTTTTTATTTTTTATATATTGGGAATTTTTTTTTTAAATATTAATGTTTAATTTTTTATATTTTTTTATTTGTTTTATTATTTTATATAAAAATAATTTAACAATTCTTCACTATTAATCCCCTCACTATCAATCCCCTCACTATTAATCCCTTCACTAACAATCCCCTCACTATTAATCCCCTCATTATGAATCCCCTCTATTCTATCTCTGAAAACAAACGGGCCCTTTGCTCTTAACCAGCTATTCCTTAAGGAATGCCATTATAAGAGCTTGTTTGGGGTGTTCTAAATAAGTATACTTTTTGTCTTTTTGAATTAAAAGTTAAGGAAAAAAATATGAACGTTTGGGTTAATTTTTTGACTTTTTATAAAAAAATGTGTATTAAAAAATTGTATAAATAAGTGTATAGGGGAAGTTAGTGATTGAATAGGTCGTACAGTTGGAAGAGTAAGGGGTAGCGCGGCGGGGGTAGGGTAGGAGATTGATTCTCTCATTTTCGGGCATAAATTGGACGGTGCTGTTCGGCATATGGGGCCCCACCACGGGTCCCATTTTACTAATCGAAACCGTTCAATGCGTAGAACTCGTCGAGTATTATATGCTTGTAAAAAATCACGTTGATTGGATATCAATAACTATCTGATCGTGTTAGTTTTTCTTGTCAACTGTTAACTATAACACCATCCATTTTTTATACAAAACTGATTTGATCATGTAGTTACCGATTTTCGATTAACGTGATTTTTTATACGCATATAGTTCTAGACGAGTTGTACATATTAAACGGTTCAGATTATCAAAATAGGACCCGTGGTCGGCCCCTATGGGCCCAACATTTTCGTCCAACTTAGTGATTTTATATATGTAATTCTTTTTTTTCCTCTCTCACAGTACCAACCGGTCAATTCAGCCCCGAAAATTGTGTAAAGTTTGTTTGATTAAAATATTATATATATTAATTTTTTAATATTTTTAATTTATGAATAGTGATAACATTTTTTACTTTTTTTTTTTTATAACTTTTTGACTTTTTTAATGCACCCTAAACCAGGCCTAAATAGTAGTTAATCATCCGTCTATTCTTGACAAGGACTAGGGTAAGGATGCTTTTGTTGTAGCTCTTAAAAGTAGTTTGAGAACATGATTTTTGCTTAAGAGCATCTCTAACGGTGACTCAAATTTTTCACCAAATTTGAGTAAAAAATGACCCATTTCACTAATTTGATACCACTCGCTCCAACGGTTCACCTTTCACCAAATCTATCCCGGGACAACCGGGTGGTCGACCGGCCGGTTGGCCGGTTAGGCAAATTATTATTTTTTTTTTTTTTTCGAATTGTCTGAACTTTTTTTTGAACTTTCTGAACTTTTTCGGGACGACCGGGGTGGTCGACCGGCCGGTTGACCGGTTAGGCAAATTTTTTTTTTTTTTTTTAACGGTTTGAACTTTTTTTCCTGAACTGTTTGAATCTTTTACTGGTTGACCGGTGTACCTCTTTCAACGGTCCGTAACAGTGATTTGGTAAAATCTGTGTCTCGTTCTCAGTTTGATACTTTTTTTGCTGAAATCTCATTTTCATATCAATCTGGTGCAACGGTTGGAGTTTGAAAAAGTAGGTTTTTCATCAAAATATAAATTTGATGCTGGATTTGGTTCACCGTTGGAGATGGTCTAAATAGATTATAATCTTTTCAATTAGTTCCAAAAGATAAAAACAAAAATTTTGATTTTTCTCACATGTAGTGTTTGGTTCATTAGAATAGAATAATTATTTTATAAAAAATAATTATTTCAATATTTGATTGACTAAAAAAATAATAAACAATACATTGCAAAATAAAATCATGTTTCACTAATGTAAGATAATGATCATTTTATAAGAAGATTTAAGAAAAACAATTTTATTAGATTCCATCTCAGTTCAACAAATCAAACAAAAAAAACTAGAGTCCTAGAAATTGGGATCCCGAATGTACCTACAATCAGATTTAGATTTAGGTGGTGAAAATTGAATTGATGAAGTGCGAAATTCTATATAATTTCTGAGTTTTTATGTTTAGATCCGTAATATTAAAATATTAAAATGTACCTACAATCAAATATGAATCATTATTTGTCATTTCGTATGTAATTTCTCAAAATACTAATAAGAAAGTATCAAATATTAAAATGTTAACTAATCTATATATTATATAACAAAAATAAAATTTCTAGTGAGAAATCTTGTGAGAGTTCCAAAGTTTCATTCCATAATTACTAATTTTTGTGATGTTAAAAATATTTAAAAATAATTGTATTGGCTAACAAAGTAATTATAGATTAAAAAAATAATAAAACCACCTAAAATTTTGAATTACAAGTTCCTAAAATCTCTTCTCCCAATATTTCTCTCTTTCCTAAATCTCTTCTCATAACAAAGTAACTACACATTAAAAGAACATTATACATAAAAAAAAAAAAAACAACATAAATCTTATCTCATAACAAAATAATTATATATTTTACAAAAAAAAATTATAGATTAAAAAAAATGTAAAACCACAATTGTTAATTTTTGTAATTTTAAAAATATTTAAAAATAGTACTATTGGCTAACAAAATAACTATAGATTAAAAAAAAGAAAACTAAAAATGCTAATTTTTGTAATTTTAAAAATATTTAAAATAATATTATTGGCTAACAAAGTAACTATAGATTTAAAAAATAATAATTGAATTACAAGTTCCAAAAATCTCTCCAGTAATATTTATCTCTTTGCTAAATCTTATAATCTATCTATCTATGCTATATATTGGCCCTGTTTGGTAGGGCTTATTTCCACCTTATTTCAGCTTTTAGCTTAATTTAAGCTATTTTGATGTGTTTGGTTCAGCTTAACAATACAGTTTAGAGCTTTTTGTAAGTCAAAAATCAACTTATTCTTTGAGTGCGGGAGGAGAAGCTTAATTTATAAGTAAAAAATCAATTTATGTTCATAGTTATAAGCTATAAACTATAATCACTTTCCCACAGCTCTACCAAACGGGGCCATTATACCAAAGTGACTTTTCATCTTAGAGGCCCTAAGTGTTTCAAAACCTTAAATCAAATTTTTTGAATTTTTGATTTTTGTTATAAAAAAAAAATTAAAACATCTATTGACTATTCCAATGACATAAATATTAACCTTCAAAATTATTTAATGCAAATATATTGCCAATAAAAAGAGAGAAAAAAAAAAAAAAAAAACACAATTCTCAACCTCCCACTCTTTCTCAAAATAAATCAAGATTTTATTTAAAAAGAATATATATCTCGAGGAAAAGGAAACTCTCTCACCTCCCATAAAATGTATACTATTAATATTTTTCACAATTGATCTGATCTATATAAATATAAAATTAAACCTAACATAAAATAAAAATTAAACCTTATATCTAAATTTTCTCTCTGTTTCATAATTAAACACAATTTTATTCCCAAATAAATTTAAGCATATCTATACTATATATAATTTTTTTTTTTAAATCTCATAATTTTTTATTTTTTATAATGATTCCATGATTTATAATTTAGAAAATGAAAGATAAAAAAAATTATTCTTGTGCACTATTTCTCTAACCAATTCTTTCTTCTATCCAAAAATTCTAGCCTTCATACATTATATTTTTTTCAAGTCATTCATGTTTTTCTCGTCCGATAAATATTACATTCATGGAACAAAGAAACTTATTGTTTTTTAACTTTCTTTTTATGAGACAATTTGAACGCTATTATTTCTTTTTTCTTAATTGTATTATTTATACAGACTCTTTTATCTGTTAAGTACACCATTTTTTCTTCTTCTTCTATTTTATTTTTATCTAAGACTATTTTTTTGTTTTTGTATTTTATATTTTGTGTAATTTCTCCCTCCTCTCTACCAATCATATTATCTTTTTTTTGTATATAACTACTTTTTGTTAGTTAATATTGTTTTATTAGAACTTTTATACTAAAATGGCGTGATAGGGTTATTTGTATAATAAAAAACATGTGACTCATTATAAAGTGATAGATCAAAATCTAAACAAAATCATTATTAATAAGTTTTTTGTATTGATTTTATGTTTGTATATCATTATTTTAAAAAAAAAAATTACTTTAATATTTTTTGAATATCATGATATGTGTTAATTGACAGTTGGTGCATAACATTACTTCAAAGGAATATAATAGTTTTTCAAAGCTATAAAAAGAAAATATTAATTTTAATCAATTTTTTCAAAACTATTAAAGGTATTAGCCAATTATTTAATTATTTATTTTTAATATATCCAGCTCCTCTCTTCCTTTATAATACTTTTCTCTCTATTCCACTGCAAGTTCATATGATTTTAGAAAAAAGTTATATGTGATTGTAAAATTTTGAATCTTTTTATATAGGAAGTTAA
Source organism: Camellia sinensis (assembly GCF_055761805.1). NCBI lineage: Eukaryota > Viridiplantae > Streptophyta > Magnoliopsida > Ericales > Theaceae > Camellia > Camellia sinensis. The sequence continues at coordinate 19,225,225 of NC_138964.1, read as the reverse complement.
AAAATAAATTTTAGAATTTAAAATACTATACAAAACTATATCCTATTAAATATAGCTATATTTATAATTAATGTTAATCTATCTATTACCTATCCTTATTTATATTATTATATAAATAAAAATGTTGTATGATAATTGAAATTCAAAGTCCTAATCTATTTTTTTTTTCAAAATCTAAAATTGTTAAAATGCATATGTTGCAATATCATTAATTTCTTTCTATTATAAATTTTATTTTAAATCTTATAAGATTTTTTCAATGACTAATATTCAATTTTTATAAAAATATTCCAGTATATTCCTTCCAAAAGTTAATATAGAAAGTTTACAAAATCATATTTTAAAACTCAAAATTGTCAATATTTTTATTTATTTTAATTTTTGTTTTAAATAAACATGTTAAAGTATAAATAGACTAGTGTATAAAATTCATATATTTTTATTCTAAAATAGTAAAATATTGGAACTGATGTCATTTTTTTTTTTATAACAAAACATAATTTTAATTGTTAATTGTCAATACAACAATTTTAATTTATCTATACTATATATTATAGCAAAGAAATATTTAAAACAAAACTCTTAAACTTATATATATAATTTTATTTATTTGAAATAAAATATAAAAATTAAAATAATTATATAAATAATATATTGTTTTATCTCATTGGTTACATACTAATCAAAATTAAACTGAAAACACTACATGATAAAAATGCGACAAGACCACCAAACTAGTGGATTGATCCTTATCATCAATTTTTATCAAGAAGATTGATGAGTCATCAACCAAAAACCCTAGTGTTTGGTTGTCAAATTGTTTTAATATTTCACTTTTCACATTCACAACCACTAGTTACAGTATAGCCCACATAAATCTGTGTCCAGCTGTGCTAAAAACAAAGCCACCCTGCTAGTAAACTAAAGAACCTTCCTCGGCTTTTTCTTCTTTGCTCTCTCTCTCTCTCTCCCTCTCTATAAATAGAGTTTCCCACATAACCAATCTCTCATCAACACAAAATCTCGTCACTAATAACCACTGCAAAAAATATTCGTTCACATTCCTATAAAACTCTCTTCCTTTCAATTCCAACCACAAAAGCATCAATGGCTTCTTCTTCTTCTTCTTCTTCTTCTTCTTCTTCTAGCTCAGTATTGTTTATGATATTTGCAATTGTATTGGCTGTTGTATCAGCTAGTAATTTCAATCAAGACTTCACCATCACATGGGGTGATGGCAGGGCTAAGATCCTCAACAGTTCCCAACTTCTTACCCTTTCGCTCGACAAAGCCTCTGGCTCAGGCTTCCAATCCAACAATGAATATCTCTTTGGAAAGATTGATATGCAACTCAAACTTGTCTCTGGAAACTCTGCTGGCACTGTCACTGCCTACTATGTATGTTCTTCTTGTTCTTCCTACCTAATATTTACATCAATCGATGTTTTCCTAGATATATTATTAATATATAAATATGATTCTTGTATTGCAGTTATCATCGCAAGGATCAACCCATGATGAAATTGACTTCGAGTTCTTGGGGAATTTGAGTGGTGACCCTTACATTCTTCATACCAATGTGTATAGCCAAGGCAAAGGCAACAGAGAGCAACAATTCTACCTATGGTTCGACCCCATTGCTGATTTCCACACCTACTCCATCCTCTGGAATCCCCAACGCATCATGTAAGTAACCAACAATCAGTGAAAATTGACATTGCTCTCAATTTTCCACTCAAAATTCTGTATTGATTGAATAATTTTTTGTCTCCATTTCAGTTTCTCAGTAGATGGAACACCCATTAGAGAGTTCAAGAATGCAGAGTCAATCGGTGTTCCATACCCAAAGAACCAACCCATGAGAATGTACTCCAGTCTGTGGAATGCTGATGATTGGGCAACAAGAGGTGGACTTGTGAAGACTGATTGGACTCAAGCTCCATTCACTGCTTCATTCAGAAACTTCAATGCCAATGCTTGCATTTGGTCTTCTGGATCATCTTCTTGTTCTTCTTCATCTTCTAATAGCAATGCATGGTTCTCAGAACAGTTAGACTCCACAAGCCAAGGGAGGTTGAAATGGGTGCAGAAGAACTACATGATATACAATTATTGCACTGATTCAAAGAGATTTCCACAAGGATTTCCTCCAGAATGTAGCATGTCCTAGAATATTAAACGCAAACTGTATATGACTGTTAGAAAAATAGTATCAAACTATATAGAAAATATAATTTTAAAATATGTAAATGGTTTTTGGGCAAAATCAAAACTGAAATAAATCAATATAATAACGTAACAAAACTTACAGTACATAAATAGATAAAACTTGATCGAGTCGAGTGTGTGAAACTCTTTCATTAAGATAAATTCGTCATCTCACTGGTGCTCACAATTCAATGGGTGTCTATCTCCCAAGATACAACAATCAATGTCTTGCACTAGCAACACTACTATTGTAAGCCTAGCGAGCTTCGCTGTGCATGCACTCTCCTTATAGAAAAATTAGACTCAGGAAAATATGAAGAATAAATGCAAAGACGAAGAAAAAATGACGAATTCTCTATCCAAATTGAAGTGAGGGAGATGGGATTTATAGATTCCTTCGTGACTATTCGAAAAGGTTGCGACCCTTTAGAAGGACACACATTTCCATCTCAAGAGAAACAACCATTGAAATAAATTTTAATTAAATTTCTCCAACAATCTCCCACATGAATGAAATTTACGAAAAGAATATGCAACAACATGCAGACAAAGAGATAGTACATTAAGGAAATACCCTACATCGGGATAGGTAGCTTTTGGCTTTGAACCTTCCCTAAAGAAAGCCTATCGAAGTTACTAGCTAATCAGTAGACGTGATGTCTTGAATTGTTCAGCCGTTTGTGTAAGCCTAGGCAATAGAATTCACACAAAATATCTCAAGATACAGCTCAGTTCTCACGGTTGTGCCCGTTTTGGCCTTAGGCATGTCTTGGTGTTTCATGAGTGCTTTAGAAGATTTAGTCTCATCAATTCTTATAGAAGCAGCCCTTTCACACTCATATAGGTGATCCTTATTTCAAGTCTCTTAAACACTCCTCTTGAAAGATACCTTCTAGGATTTTCAAGATATAAGTGATCATTAAAAGCATAGCTTAACCTAATTCCCCTACATACAACACATGTTGCAGATATCACCCTTATCATAGGAATGGATAGGAGAGAGACTCCTTTAGTGATTTCTGGCGAGCCACATATAACTTAGTTTTCCCTTTGAACTTAGTTCTTAGGATCTCCAGTCATTTAAGTAGGGTTACCATTATAATGACTCTGATGTAATAGGCTTTAATCACATTCCCTTCGATGAACTTTCTCTCATTTACTCTCTGGTCAAACCTTTTGTTTAGCGGCCATTATTTTTCGTTTGACCTTCTCAATTATATATCTTTGAGTAGTTAGTGGATCTATTATATTATCCTTAGACAATATTCACAACTGAAAGCAAATGTCATACGATATTAAGTCTTTAATTACATCGAGACTTACCGTTACTCTATGTCACTCCGATTTTTCAATATTTAAATAATAAATATAGAGTTGTTCCTTAGAAGTTAATGAAACCATTTTGCTTCTACTCCAAAATAGAAAGAATTGAGATTCTTTGTGGACATATTATCGAAACCGTTACTTTGGTAAAATCCTCCAAGCACCCCCACATTGTAAGCATTCTATGGAAACTTAATTCCTCTTGCTAATGTATAATTACACAAAAATATTAATACATCCCCACAATTCTGAGGTAAAGCAAAATATATCATTAATTGACGTGCTTGAACTAAATAACAAAATGTAAATTGCTTTGTGATATAATCACAATACTAAAAAATACAATTAAACTTCATAACTTTCTTTTGCAGTACAAAGACAAAATGGCTAATATCGGTTGTGGCCACAACACTTTGTCAAATAGCATTTCTTTAGCCATGCATTATTTCTTTTTGTTTACTGCAACCCTTAATTCCAATCTCAACATGGAATATAAATATTACTGTATAATTACATTTACATCTTATTTGTCTTATCAAGTATTGGTAACTATGTCAATAATTACCAAAGCATCTTTCACTCATGAAATAATTTAACTCATATAATATTTTATTACGGAGTTATCGGTCACCACACCAATTTCACAATAATTATTCCAAATAATAGTTAGAATTGCCATTATGTCAAAACACATAAGTTTATATTTTTATCAACACTTTGATAAATAATTGACATCCATTTATAATACACTACATACCAAATCGATTTATCAAATATATCAATCAATGACATCATATCACAAAGAATTGTAAGCATTAATTATCAACTCTACAAGATATGTAGGCATGGACACAAATAAATTAAAATTTCCAGCATTGAAAACCAGTCAAAACTGTTAAAAACAGTTTCTAAAAACAATCCCAAAACTAAAAATCAGAAAACAAATTTAAGCAAAAAATTCCAGAACTAGAAATACAGAAAAAAAAAAAGATCAAATTTCAGAATTGAAAAAACTAGAAAAATAAACTGTTCAAAACCAGTTTACCAATTAAAATCATAACCTAATTTTAAAAACACATTCTTGAAAACATCCACAAAATATTTTTCAAAAATTTGTGCCTTCCATTATGAGGAACTTGAGACACCAACTTATAAACAAATATACATAATTGAAATTCTAACAATTATAAAATTTAAATACATAATACTCATCAAATAAAAGAAGAATCAGATTAATTCAGTGACCAATATAGTAGGCCCATTATAAAGAGTTCAATTCTATAAAATAAAAATAAAAATAATGACATTTACATGATGTATACTCCTCTAAAAAAAAATAGTTTAGAAGCACCCAATTTAGGATCACCATAAATTTATCAAAGCAGGTAGAAGAATATTATAATTTGTTAACCACCATTAATAGATATAAGTAAGAAAAAGGCACAACGGTACTATTATAAATGTCGAGAAATTTTGAAAAAATAACAAATAACCTTTCAAATGAAAATAGGTTACGGTATTTATAATAGATGTTTTTCATATTACATCATCATCATCATGACAGACCCCGCCAGGTACCTTTGAGAAAATCAATGAACGATAAAAACAATTAAACACATCAATGAACAATAAATAAATATAAAAATTGGTAAGTCAATTTTCTGTAAATATCTGAAACCATCATCCAATGGATTATACCAACTAAGAAAATCAATCCACAAAGTATGATTAATCCAAATATGTATATTCTATACCCAAAAAGTGTATAATCATAATCAGCCTACCCAAATTGTTAAGTCTCCATTATTCTCCACCAATCAAAATGAAAACTTCATTCACTAAAAACAAACTTCCAACCATGGCATAAGAAGTAAATACACAAGCCTATTTATTCAACACCAATAGTTAGGAAAGAAACTCGCAACCTTTGGTCTAATGCAGTTTTGACATGAAACTTAAAGATGTGTATCAGGGCAAATAAGCGCCATTAATGTATAACAATCACACATGTACACACAGTTTAATCATAAAATATTCTAATACTAAATCAGAAATCAATAATATATATTAGTAATATCTAGAAAAATCACAAAAGAAAAAAAAAATACCAAAACCAAACAGATAGAAATTTGTAATTTGTAATTATTCATATGAAGACAAGATTTTGCTTTTGCAAAGACGTACAAGAAGATTCTCAAACCAGTAAAATAAATCTATTGATTTAATATTTAACAACAAAATCAACCACTTACCAGAAACAATAGTTTTTTCTTTTCCTGATACAAAAAATCATATTCAGAAAAACACATTTAGTTTCTCATAATCTGAATAACACCAAATTTGTTTTGTTGTGTTTAAACAATTATGTATGGTATACAAACCTTTCAATAATAATCGAATCCTGGTTAATAACAGTTTCAGTTCTGTTTAATCAAACAATTTTGATTGTATAAAATAATATGAAATCTATATAATATAATTGCACAATATAATTATCCAAACACATACAATAACAAATAATTATATTTTCCCAAAAACCATAAACATGATCAAATGTGTCTTGAGATTGTTAGAAAAATAGTACAAAACTATATGGAAAATGTAATTTTAAAATATGTAAACGGTTTTTGGGCAAAACCACAACTGAAATAAATCGACATAATAACGTAACAAAACTTACAATACATAAATAGATAAAACCTGATTGAGTCGAGTGTGTGACACTCTTTTTTTAAAACAGATTCATCCTCCCACCAGTGCTCAGGATTCAATGGATGTTTATCTCTTAGGATACAACGATTAATGTCTTGCACTAGCAGCACTACTATTGCAAGCCCAGCGAACTTTGCTATGCATGCACTCTCTTTATAGAAAAATTAGACTCAGGAAAATATGAAGAATAAATGCAAAGATGAAGAAGAAATGATGAATTCTCTATCCAAATTGAAGTAAGGGAGATGGGATTTATAGATTCCTTCGTGACTCTTCGAAAATGTTGTGACCCTTCAAAAGAACACACTTTTCCATCTCAAGAGACACAACCATTGGAGTAAATTTTAATTCAAATTTTCCAACAATCACTTCCACTATTCAATTATGTTATTACTTAATTTTTGTCATTGTAATTTCTCTTAAATCCAATAAGACAAATCATTACTTTTCTATATTATCCACAATGATGTTTGAGTCTCTATGATTAATCTCTTGCTCTGTTTTGGAGTTAAATGGCTTAAAGGGATTATCTGCTATTGAATGAAATTATTTTTCCTATCATAACTAGAGTTATGAACAAGTCAAGTTTAGCTAAGTAATAAACTGTTTAAATTTGGACTTGTGTTATTTAAACTTAAAAATTAGACTCAAGAAGTATAGACACGTGACATGGCACAAATATGATACAGACATGCCGATACAGTAATTTTAAAAAAACTGCAGACACAACGCATGAGGGGGGCGAGGGTATGTACATAATATATAATTTTATATATTTATTGAGTAATGCTAGGTTTCATGAAAATTCTCCACCCTTTGATTATAAATATAATAAAACACCACAAATTAATCAAATGGTGAAGAATTTTCATAAATTTTTTCATGACATTTTTTCATGAAGCGTGGCATTACTCATATTTATTATGTTGTGAGCTATCTTGTATTCACTATACCTTCAGCCTAAGGGCAGGCCCCTGCAGTGCCGAAATTGATATTTATGGACCTGTAATGTTAGTTTCGGCCCATTAGACTTTACGTTATATATTGTATCAATTTATATGTTTTTAGTGTTAAGAGAAAAATAGAGTGAGTTGCAAAGTGATTTGTAATCCTTATTGTGAATAGTGGATTTTGATCGTTTCTCTACTGTGAACATAGGCATCTTGCCAACCCCCGTATATCTTGTGTTTGTGTATGTGATTGCTCTTCTTGTTATTGTTTATTGTGTGATTGAAGCCAATTTCTTGCATAACATATTACATGTTATATATATGAATATATCATTTTAAGATAATAAATAAATACAATAAAACACTAATTTTTATAAATTAACATTAATTTTCTTTTATCATCGTATTTTGAGTTATTTTGTTCAAACTTATAAATAATTTTGTGTGTATCTGATCAATGGACACATGTGTTTAAGCAATAGACATATGTGTTCTCCAAATGTCTAAAGAGTGTCCGAGTCTAACTTCTTCTTCTTTTTTTTTAAATGACATGTTTGAATGAGTGTTGGGCACGTATTGGGAAAGTATCGGATGAGTGGCAGTGTCCGATACGGACATGCCACTTATTTAGAATTATTCATGCATCTTAGACTTAGACCTAATAATCTGACACTCTATTAAAATATCTAAGTCAACTTCTCTTTTATATATTCTCTAATCATTAACTAATCATCTTATTTACACATCATTGGGTTTAAAAAGTCGACTTATATATCATTTTCCTTAAACTTGACTTAAAAACTTAACCAATTTGAGAATGTGTACTATGTTTGGATCGTAGGTTCAGAGAGGAAAAAAAAAGAGAAAAGATTGTGGTCACTTATCTAATAAAATAAAATAAATAATTGTGTTTTCTCACCATTATGTATGGATGAGTAAAAAACTTAACCAATTTGAGAATGTGTACTGTGTTTGGATCATAAGTTGACAAAAAAAAATTATGGTCGAATCATTATGTTTTCTCACCATTATGTTTGGGTAAGTGAAAAAACATACCACGTGAGAAAGGATATAAGTAAGATTGTTTTTTTGTTCATTTGTATTTTAATGAGTAATCTTGGTATTATTTTCTTACCAATCAACTTGTTTCATATTAAATTTTACAACTTTTGCTGAGAAATAAAATAGGCTTTGTAAGAGAGTTTTATTTTCTCACCATTTTTCATTTAACTTATAAACCAAACATAAAAAAAAAGAATTTTTTTTCTCATCATTTCTTACCAAATCACCCCCTCCAAACGAACGAAGCTTTATTGTTTGAGTTAAAAATTGGATTGATTTTTTTGCCTTTAAAACACCGATTGATTTTAATATTTCATTTATGTATTTATTTATTTTTATTTTTAAAAAGGGTTCGTTTTACTATTTGATTTTACAATTGAGATAGTTTTCCGGTTTGGATTTTAAAACTAATTCATTTGGGAATGATTTCTAATTTGAGTAATGTTACGTCTATTTAAATATTTACTAATAATTTTATTAAAAATTTACATATTCAAACATCATTGGATATTTAAATGTCATTGTTTTTTTGACAACTGATCGCATTTAGCCTCTTGTAACTATAAAATTTTTAATAAGATTATTAGTATATGTAGAATTATTCTTTTGAAGAGCAATGTGTTAAACTTACTATTTGATTTTAGAATCGAGATAATTGTCCCATTTGATTTTTCGAAAGGATTCATTTTATCAATTAATTTTAAAATAGTTTTTTTTTTTTTTTTTTTTTTGAACAACAATTTTAAACTAGATTGAATCTCTTATGATTTGATTTTGAAATCAAGTCTAATTTACTGTTTGATTTTGTAAACAGGTCAGCATAATTTTCTAATTTGATTTATGAGAGGGAGTTTTTATATGCATTAGGGTCGAGCTAGGCCAAGGCATGGTAATGAGCCGTTCTATGGGCCGCGGTAAAAAGGGCTTAGTAAGGAGGACTTTGTAGTTAGCTCGGTCCAAATATGGTTACAGTTACCACGGTCGGAGTGGTGATAATTACCTCGGTCATAGTATTCAGAGCCGAGGTGTTTGGGCTTCTTAAGGTGGACCTTGCCCTTTTTAGCTCGGTCAAGGCTTGGGGTTGTTAGCTCTGTCTAAACAGAAGAAAACTGTGGTACAAATGAACATGAGCCGAGCTAAATGTTGTATATTAAAGAACCGGGTTAAGTATGAAAGAGATAACGTTAGCTCGGTCATACTATTATCCAAACCATAATAAAACCATCTCACTTGGTTTAAGCAGTGAGGGGGTGTTGAAGGATAAGCATTATCTTTCAGGAGCATGATTCTTAGGAGGACTCTATGCGGAGGAATAAGAGTCCTATTAGGATTGTGCCACGCGGAACCTATAAAAGCTCACAACATAACCTATGTAGAGGTAACACAATTTTGATTCTCGAATACATAGAGCTTTTGTTTATTTGTCTATTTTTCTGACTTAGGCATCGGAGAGGTATCCGGCACACACCCGCTGGCTAGCTCACGTTTGTGTGTTCAGGGAGTAAAGCGACGAAATTTGGAGGAGTGCAGACTTGATCAATATGATTATACGAGAAGATTATTTCGTACTCGTACAATTTAAAAAATTGATTGATATTATTAATTGATTTTTGAAACAAATTGACCATCAATGTTTGATTTTGAAATTGAGATGATTTTACAATTTGATTTTGAAAACTAATTAATTTTATCGATTGGTTTTGAAAATAAGTTGATCTTGTCATTTGATTTAAAATCTTGTTAATTTGCCGTTTGATTTTAAAAAATTGATTTTGCCAATTGATTTTTAAAATTAGTTTATTTTACCATTTGATTGTGAAAACGAGTTGATTTTAGGGGCAAATATATATCTATATATATATATATATGGAAACAGAAAATATATATATATATATATATTTATGAAAATATGATAAATATTAATAATTATAATTATAATTTTTTTACTTTTTTAAAATAAATTATTTTATTTCCACTGTTGTATAATTCCCCCTTAATTTACCTATTGCTTTTGAAGACATTTGATTTTACCATTTAATCTGTAATGCTGCTAAAGTATTGTTTGTCATGAGGGGAATTGGTGTAGGTTATGTACTCGGTCCATTATTGGTTATTTATTATGGTGATGACTATGACTCAAATGTGTTGATTATGCTCTGGTTAAGATTATAGTAGTATTTGTCACAAGGCAAAGTGGTCATCAGTCATTGTTTTTTTTATTAATAGATAGGTGAGTAATTATAATTATAAAAATATTTACATAATCGAATAAATCACTAACTTAATAGTTACAAAGCCTAATAATTAATAACCTAAACTCACTAAGCCCAATCTCAACATCAACCAACATAATCAATATAATGGGGGAGAAAATAGACAACCATACTATAAAAGATATCAAACCCTTCTTTGGGGCTGTTTGGGAAAAACAAATTGAGGCTATTGTAGCCTCATTTATGAAGTAAACCAAAAAGTATGAACAGTGCACGTGTGGGTGTAGTTGGGTTACAAACATGGGTGGAATTACCATTTTACCCTTTGACTATTTCAAAGGGTATGGGTTAAACACAACTGAAAAAAAATTACTTGAAAACAAAAATTGAAAACAAATTATTGGAAAAAAAAAATTCAAACAAATGTAATGGACACAAAATTGATTTGAAAAAAAAAAGTAATTGAAAAAATTTTTATTTGGAAAAAAACAATTAATTGACAACAAAATAATTGAAGAAAAATACGTATTTAGAATTTTTTTTATTATAAACTGATGATTATTAATAATTTATAAATTTTAAAAAAATTATAAATTATATTAATGGGTCAGGTTTAAGAAATGGCTGAAGGTTCGTTTATATATGTAATTAATTGTGTATAAGTTTTACATTTTTTTTTTGTGTGTACATGTTAAAAATTACAATTCAATTAAAATAAATGACAATCCTTTTTATTGTTTTGTTACCCAGGTCTGTTTATTTTTTTTTCAATTAAAAGTACAATCCTTTTTTTTTCAACTAAATGACAATGGCTGAAGGTTTGTTTATTTTTTTTTTCAATTAAAACTACAATCCTTTTTATTCAATTACAATTCAACTTAAAAAAAAAAAGGACTGACGTGCAGACCGTACGTCCCACGTAAACCAACGCCGGTTTGGAGTTCAACGGCTGGCAGCTTGGTTATGGAGGGACAGTTTGGTCATTTAATAACAAAAATCATGACAAACACTTTTTCCAATACAATCATTTAAAAATATTTCAATTCATCTTCTTAAACACACAAATTAAAATAGTCAAATAATCAAAAAATTTTAAAAATAATCACTTCCTAAACGAAACCTTTATAAGAGTTGAATCTAAAATCTCGTAACACAAAAAATACTATACAACCATTAAGTTAGATGTTCTAATTAGTCATGATAACCCAAATATGTTGCCTTGATGCTAGGTTTTGCAGTAAACTAGTATGTCTTACCATTTTCATTTTCCAATGATGAATTGCAAAGACTACCGTAACGACGCATCACTTCTTCAACCTATCTTCTCTTTATTGCTTTCACATTATAAAAATCATTAAAAGAAAAAAAAATCTCAAAATTTAACTTTCATAACAAAATAAAATTTTAATTTTATCAATTTAAATTTTAATATTTTAATATGTTTTAATCTAAATATTCGTCTATTTTTGTTAAGTAAAATTGGTAAAAAAAAATAGTATTTTAATCACTAGACTCAATGTAGTGTATATAAAATGTCTAAAATATTCTTTATCATTGAGTTTAATGACTAAACTAATATTTTTCCATCAATTTTACTTAACGAAAATAAGTAGATAGTATTAAAAAAAAAATCAAAAAATCATGGTTTAAATTGACAAAATTAAAATTTTATGATTTATTTTGTTAAAAGCGTCAAATCCTATTGTTGTTGTTGTTGTTGTTTTTTTTTTTTTTGGGTGTAATTTTTCCTAAATATTTGTTTTGATGCTTTTAATGATTTTACCAAAAAAATGTTAATAGTTTGGGGAAATTGCAAATCAATGGTGTGTTGAAAAAATACTTACAAATTTATGGAAAAGTATATAATTTTAATTATTAAAATTAATAAAATTTATCATTAATATGTAATTTTTTTTAAAAACATGCACTGAAGTGCAATTTCCTCTAACAGTTTCTAACTTTAACAATTTAATAAACTTAGTTGTACACACACAACCCAAAATAAAAAAAATAAAAAAAAATAAAATTTATATACAATTCAAGCCAAGTTTGAACTAATAAGCTCAAGTTAAAAGTTACACATATATTCGCTTAAGTAACTCTTAATACAATTCAAATTAGACTTGAACAATCTCAGCCCACCTCCCAGTTGCACCCAAGGTTTGAGGGTTGCAAGATATTTGTGTCATGGCAACAAGATTTTCTATTTTTCCAATGTAAAGGAGTGTAAAATTAGCCTGACCCACTGTCGAACCGCATAGGTTCCTATCAAAATTCGGGCTGGTCCATGAGTCAGAAAACTAGGCCCAAGCCCAAACCCAGGAGATACTTGAGGCTCGAGTGGGCTAGCAGGTTGGGCCAAGCCTGACCTTTTTTTTTTCTACCAAAAATGATATGGGCCTTGGGCAGGCCGGGCTCACGAGCAAGGCCAGACTCTAAAACAGATGCACAGGCCCAGAGTCTTGGGCTGGGCTTGGACCCGGGCTTGGATGGGCTGCATTGGGCCGTGATCCAATGGGTCAAGTTTACACCCCTAAATACAATCTCACCCCCCCCTAAAAAAAATGATATATTATATATTCTAACACCATTCTCTTTAACTATGGATCAACATCATCATAATTATTGTCTATAAAAATTTGATGCATTGCGAGCAGAATTAGAGAATTCGTGTTTTTGACAAATTTCAAATGGGGTATTTATATTTATCCTTTATTTATTTGTTACTTTCATTGTTTGAGTAGATTTATTCCCAACACTTAGACTGTTTAAATGACAAAAATCTTGAAGTAGAGTGAGAATAGCATTAGTAATAAAATTCATGTGTCAATATGTTCAAGCGTGTGGTTTCTTTAGTAATTCTCAACGGAAAATAATAAAATCAAAAATATTCTGAGACATTCCATGGGGGAGTGGGGAATCGGATTATTATTTAGTTTGAAAATGTGATCTTTCTAAAATAAATAATAATTAGTTTCAAACCGTTGGGCTTGAAATCACATTATCATTTTCTGTGAAAACATTTTGTTTGGTTAGAGTTTTTTAAAAATATTTTTTTATTTTCTACATTTTTTTTTGTTTTTACTATTTTTTAAAATAATTTAAGTAATTTTTAAAATTTTTAGACATGCTTAACATAAATATACTTAAAAAGTAAAAAAATTATAAAAAAAAACCTTTTAAAAATTCACTAAATATCAAAAATATAATATATATATATATATATATATATACGAGAATTCAGTACATATTTTGTATTTTTATGTATTTATTAATTTTTAAAAATATTTTTTCACAATTTTTTTATTTTTTAGATACATCTAAGTAAGGTGCATACAAAAAAGTAAAAAAAAAATGTTTAAAATTTTAAAAATATTCATTAAAAACAAAAAATACGAAAATCAAAAAATTCAATTTTCATAAAACTTAATCCAAAAAATTCAAACTAAACACACTTATTATTCCAACATAGCCTGATGTCCATAAAAAAAAAAAAATCCATAAGACTTCTGAAAACGTCATTCCTCAATCAGTTTTGCTACAGAGCTCTAATTAGAGTTGTTCTAAAGCAGCTCTAATGAGTTGGCACCACATATTAAAAAAAAAAAAAAATAGTGAGATAAAAGACAAAACATGAGGGAGAAAAGGACAAATTAATACTCCATTAGAGAGCTCTTTTTAGAGGCCTCACTCATTTTTCTTCCTCAATTGATCCCAATGACGTAAATTAGGAGTTGTTTGGGATGTCTTAAATAAGTACACTTTTTGTCTTTTTTGACTAAAAAGTTGAGGAAAAAAATATGGATGTTTGAGTTAACTTTTTGATTTTTTATGAAAAAAATGTGTATTAAAAAATTGTATAAATGAAATGTGTGGGAGAAGATAGTGTAGTAGGCGTACGGAATGGCAGTGCATCGGTTGGGTGAATACATAAGAAAATATGACCTCATTTTTGGGCTTTGATTGAAAGGTGATGTTCACGGGTCCTGTTTTTCTAATCGGAACCGTTCAATGTGTAGAACTCGTTGAGTACTATATATTTATAAAAAAATCACATTGATTGGATATCGATAGCTATGTGGTCCTGTAAGTTTTTTTTTGTTAGCTGTTAACTATAACACTTTTTGACTTTTTTATACAAAACTGATTTGATCATGTAATTAGCGATATCCGATAGACGTAATTTTTATAGACATATAGTACTAGACGAGTTTTACATATTGAACGATTTGAATTATCAAAACAGGATTCATGGTAAACCCCCACGAGCCCAACTTCACCATCTAAGTTAATGAATGTAAACATGTTTTTTTCTTTTTTTCTTTACCTGCGGTGGAGTTTGACGTCAATACGGTTGACCGGTAATGATTTTTTGAGAATAGGTATATTTGTATATTAATTTTTTTATATTTTTTTTAACGAATAGTAATAATGTTTTATATTTTTTTATAACTTTAGAACTTTTTAATTTTTTAACTTTTTCTTAACTCGTCAACCTTGGCCTTTGTATTTCAATTGCTGATTTGTCTACGAGTAGGAGTGTGCCAATGCTCAGAAAACCATCCTATGTCAATGTGAGTAAATTTAAAAGTGGTGATTTAAAATACTTGAAGAAAATTATTGATTATTTTTTATTGTATTTGATTCATTGGAATGAGATAAAATAAAATAGAATAATCATTTATTAGGTTGACCAATGAAATGATCATAATATATTTTTCATTATTTTTTGGATGAGTTATAATTAAGCCTCCTGAGATTTGCTTAAAGTATGATTTTCTTCTTGTGGTTCTAAAAATTACATCTCATCTCTTGAAATTTTTAATTTTATAATAAATAGCCTCGTTTATTAGAAAATCAAGTTACTTAACAATTTTTTAATGATATTTGAAATTTATTTCAATTAATAATTTAGGTAATTTTATCATTACATATGAGAACAGTAAAAAAATTTATTTTTCCAGTTAATTACATCTCACCCCTTAAAATTTATAATTTCATAATAAATAGCCTCTTTTATTAGAAAATCAAGTTAATTACCAATTTTTTTTTAATGATGTTTGAAATTTATTTCAATTAATAATTCAAGTAATTTTATCATTATATATGAGAGTAGTTAAAATTTTTATTTTTCCAGTTAATTTTGTTAAATAAAAAAAACTGACAATGGAGTATTTGCAATTTATCAAACCACACAAGGCAATCCATATTTTAAACAAATGTCAAACTAGATATTTATAATTTATTTATTTTTAATTAGTAAAATATAAAAATAAACATTTTAATAGGACAATAATCTTATTCAACTCAAATTAAATGAAATTTTTTCTCCTAATAATCAATATTTGTCATCTCATATGTAACTTTTCAAAACACTAAAAAGTAAAGAATCTTACAATGTAAACAATAATCAAATTAAAATTGAAACACTACATAATAAAAATGTGCACAAACTAGTGATGATCCTTATCATCAACCAACAACTCCATCCAAATCCGCGTGTTTGGTTGTCAAATTGTTTAACATTTTTCACAGTTTTCACCACCGCTAACTATAGCCCACAACATATATTTGCGTCCAGCTGTGCTCAAAACCACCCTCCTAGTAAACTAAAGAACCTTCCTCTGCTTATATTTGCGTCCAGCTGTGCTCAAAATCACCCTTCTAGTAAACTAAAGAACCTTCCTCTGCTTTTTGCTCTTTTCTCTCTCTCAATAAATACAGTTTTCCACATATCCAAGCACGGGTGCAGTACAAATATGGGTATGAATATAATACGGGTAGGTTGATATGATAAATTTTAAAACAAGTAAGGTAGGGATATTATTGGAGTGCCTCAATTTTTTTTTTTTTTTTAAAAAAATTATAACTAAACATTCAACGTACAAATCAAAATTTCATTATCAAAACTTAAAAAAAAAAAAAAAAAACTTATCTAAAAAGTTATATAATTATTTTTTTTTATTTTTTATTGTCTAAAACAAGATGCAAAAGAGAGTAAAACTATGACTCATAGATAAAGGGTGTTGGAAATAAATTACTTGATATTATTGCTTGATATTTTCAAAATTAAAAGAAGAAGAATAAAGGTTACAACAAATTCTAGCAGTTGCAAAATAAATAAATAAATCAAATCAAATAAAATTCACATCACCATACCCACGATGTACCCATGCTGTACCCACAACTTACCCAAATGTATTTTTCGTACCTGACATGTATTCGACATATCTAGTGCGTGTACCATTGCACCGGTACGTGTACCCGCTGTGAGAATAATATTAGTATAGTATATATTATGTGAATATTGTTTCCTATTTAGGGTTAGTTTAGGTGTATTCTTGTTTCCTATTTAGGATTAGTGTTCTATATCTATTAGAATTCTATATCAGTGATGTATTCGTTTAGGATTAGGATTTAATGTTGATGTATTCTATGTTTAGTAAATACAATTGAATATACAGAAATTCTTCAGAATTTTTATATGGTATCAGAGCTGTGTTTGAAGCCTTAACCTTTTATTTCTGGTTCGTCGTTTCCCTCTCTGGTTCATGATCGATCAAAGCTCCTTGCTTCGTGGGTCGTATGGTTCTCTTTTGCCGAAGGACTCCCCTCTGATGTGGCTTGCCTCTTCTTTCTGGTCAGCCTATCTGTTCGACGAGGTAGTTGTGCTTCGATTCCTTATATGTTCATGACTTCTTCTCTTTGACTCGCGATTGTCTCTGATCGTGGTTTTTTCTGGTTTGTTGATTCGTCCTCTCTGGTTCGCGACTCGCATCACTCTGTGCTCGTCGCATCTGCTAGTTGCCTCGGTGCTTCTTGTTCTCTGCTTATGACTCACGAGTGATTGATCTCTTGTTGGAGTTACGACATCAGTTCTTCGACTTCGTCTTCGTCAGTTGCTAGAATTACAGCATCAATCGCACCTGTTAGAGTCACGACCTACGTCGTGACATCTCTCTCTCTCTCTTGTGCTGAGTTTGATGGACCTAGGTGTTTTTCTTTGGCTAACCACTGTTCTCTTTTATTCTTGTTTGGACCAAACAAGTTTCTTGATATTACATTGTTGCCCCATCAGCTTTCAGTTTATTACAATTCTCTATTTTTTTTTTTTTTTGGTTCATTATGATGATGACGAGTTCAGCTTTTGTAAAGCCCAAGAAGGGACTCCTTGCTTCAGATGAGTGTGCCTTTTGCCATCAGAGAGGCCATTGGAAGTATCACTGTCCCAAGAAAGGATGTCTGTCTGGCTTGTATTCTCAGTAGTCTCGGACCCAATTTTGTCCTTCTTCTCCGTGTATTTTTTAGGCTTCCGCCGGTTCTATTACATCTGCTCCAGCTCCTGATCCTGACTTGGCTTCCTTAAGTGCTCAGATTAGTTAGCTTCAGCATACATTGTCTACTTCTCAACCATCTTTGTCTGCCTCTATTGTTTCCTTTCTTTATTTAGGTTTGCTTAGGTTTTCTTCAGGTATCTCTTTGTCTATCTGGCTTTTTGACTCTAGTACATCTCATCATATGACTCCTCATCTCTCTTTATTTCATAATTGTACTCTCCCTCCCTTTTCTATTACTGTTAATGCTGCTAATGGGTCTGGTATGTTAATTATATCTCTTGGGTCTGTCCTACCGTTTGCTATGTCTATAGTCTTTATTATATCTGTCATATATGTTCCTTAGTTATCTGTTAGTTTATTAACTATTAGTTAACTTGATGCTTCTGGTTTTGATGTTATTTTTCTTCTTCTATCTGTTCTGTGTAGGATCAGATGTCCAAGTAGCAGATTGAGATTGGCCATAGAGTTGAAGACCTCTATGTGGTGGAGAGCTTGCATCTGCCTATGACTATCTCTCCGACTGCCTTTTCTTCTTTTCAGTTAGATTCTCTGTCAAGTCCTTTCTATTTGTGGCATTCCAGATTAGGGCATTTGTCTTCTGACCGCTTACGGTCTTTAGCTTAGTCATGTATATTGGGTAAAGTTTCTCCTAGTCAACTTACCGAGTGTCGCAGGTGTAAACTTCCCAAAATGACAGCCTTACATTTCCGTAAAAGTACTTCTATATCTGCTACACCATTTTTTTTAATTCATATTGATGTCTGGGGCCCTTCTCATGTTCTCACCAAAAGGGGTTTTGCATACTATGTGTCATTTGTTGATGATTGCACTCGTTACACTTGGGTTTATCTTATGACTTATAAGTCCGATTTCTATTAGATATACCGTACCTTTTAGTGTATGATTACTACTCAGTTTGGGTGTACAATTAAAGTGTTACGATTTGACTCGGGTGGGGAACATTTTAAAAATGAGTTCTGTAAGTATTTAGCCAATTTGGGTACGATTCACCAAACTTCCTGTACAGATACACCTGCCCAAAATGGTCGAACCGAGCCTAAACATCGTTATCTCCTTGGGACAGCTAGGTCTCTTCTTCTCTCTACCTCCGTTCCGACTCCATCTGGGGGTAGGCAGTTCTTACTACTGCTTTTCTTATTAACTGCATGCCTACTCTCTTTTTTTCTGGTCGGTCTCCTTATGAGGCTTTGTTCTTCCAAATTCCTAACTACTCTTTTTTTCGTGTGTTTGGGTCTGCCTATTTTGTCCTTCTTCCCAACAAAGATAGAACCAAACTTAGTGCCCGGTCTGTCCTCTGTGTCTTTTTGGGTTATAGTCTTACTTAGAAAGACTATCGGTGTTACTACCCTGTTTCTCGTCGTCTTTATGTCTCCCGTCATGTTTCATTTTTCGAACGTTTACCTTATTTTCAACTTTCTCCTCTCACCACCCCAGTTTCCAAAGAGGATTTGGTTCATATTGATATGTTTCTTTCTGAGGTCCCGTCTAATGAGTACATCTCCATAGTTCCTCCTAAGCTTGTTCCATCTTCTCCTCTTACTTCACCTCTAGCTACTACTCCTCCTTTGGTTTATTCTCCTCATCCGTTGTTCGTTTATTCTAGTCACAAGGCTCATCCTCCACCGGTTGTCTCTGCTTTTGTTGCTGATCCTCTTGCTTTTGACGACTTTGATCCTGTTGTACACTGATATCCTACTCGAGCAAGTCATCCTCCAAACAGGTTGGATTGATCTAATACATGTTTTTTTGCTTTCTATCGTACTTTTTTGTCTGCTATTCACTCTTTTTCATAACCTCAATCTTATAAGGAGGCCTGTCAGGATCCTCACTGGGTTCAAGCTATGGAGGATGAGTTGTCTGCTTTACAGAAAACTAGTACTTGGGAGTTGGTTCATTTGCCTGCTGGTAAGAATCTAGTTGGTTGCAAATGGATTTACAAAGTCAAGACTCATTTTGATGGCTTTCGTGAGCACTACAAAGCTCGTCTGGTTGCTGAAGGTTTCTCACAGGAGTATGGTATTGATTATGAGAAGACATTTGCTCTTGTTGCCAAGATGACTACTGTCTGTACTTTGATATCTGTCGCTGCTGTTCGTTCTTGGCCTCTTTATCAGATGGATGTTAAGAATGCTTTTCTTAATGGCCATATCACTAAAGAGGTTTACATGCGTTCTCCTCCTGGGATTCACCGTTCCTCTGGACAGGTTTGTCACCTTCGGCGTACTTTGTATGGTCTAAAACAGTCTCCTCGTGCTTGGTATGATCGCTTTCAGACTGTTGTTATTGAGCTTGGATTTCATCCTTGTGCCCAGGACTCTGTTTTTTTCTTATCGATACCTCTGCAGGATTTGTTGAGTTATTACTGTATGTGGATGATATGATCATCACTAGTTCTGACTCTTTGCTATATCTGAGGTCAAGCAACATCTTTTTCGCACCTTTGAAATGAAGGATATGGGCCCATTGCGGTATTTTCTTAGTATTGAGGTAGCTTTTTCTCCCAAGGGCTATTTTCTTTCTCAGGCCAAGTATGTCAATGAGGTTATTCATCGTGCTGGTCTTCTTGACACTAAGATTTCTCATACCTCTATTAAGCTTAATGTAAATCTCAACACTACTGATAGTGTTCTTCTGGATGATCCTACTCTATATCGAGAGCTCGTGGGTTGCTTAGTCTATCTGACGGTTGATCGTCCTGATCTTGCCTATGTTGTTCATGTGGTTAGCCAGTTTGTCTCTGCTCCTCACTCCATACATTGGGTTGCTTTGGTTTGGATTCTTCGTTGTCTCTGAGGTACTATCTTTCAAGGTTCACTATTGTCCTCTACTTCCTCTCTGGATTTGGTGGCTTATGCTGATTCTGATTAGGTTGGTGATGTTATTGATCGCAAGTCCACGTCTAGTTTCTGTATGTTTCTTGGCGATTCTTTGATCTCTTAGAAAAGTAAGAAATAAACTGTTATTGCTCGCTCTACTGCCAAAGCTGAGTATCATGCTATGGCTTATGCTACTGCTGAAGTTGTCTGACTGCGTTGTTTTCTTTCTGACTTGGGCGTCCCTTAGTCTTCCCCGACCTCCCTCTATTGTGACAACCGTAGTGCTATTCAGATTACACATAACATTGTCTTCCATGAGCGGACCAAGCACATTGAGATTGGTTGTCACTTTGTTCATCAACATCAGTAGTCTGGCTCTATCTTATTTCCTTTCGTCTTTTTAGCTCTGCAACTTGTTGACTTCTTTACCAAGGCTCAAACCACTGTTCGGTTTCAATTTCTTCTTGGCAAACTCTTGGTGTTTTCTACCCAAATACCTTGAGTTTGAGCGGGGGTGTGAGAATAATATTAGTATAGTGTATATTATATGAATATTGTTTTCTATTTATGATTGGTTTAGGTTTGTTCTAGTTTCCTATTTAGGATTAGGGTTCTATATCTACTAGAATTCTATATCAATGATATATTCATTTAGGATTAGGATTTAGTGTTCTATATAAGTGGTGTATTCTTTGTTCAGTAAATACAATTGAATATACAAGAATTCTTCAGAATTCTTACATCTGCACCGGTAAGTACCCAGTACTCGTACGGCACCATTTTTGAAGTACCCGTGCTTCATAGACTCTCATGCTTTCAATGCCAACTACAAAAACATCAATGGCTTCTTCTTCTT
Source organism: Camellia sinensis (assembly GCF_055761805.1). NCBI lineage: Eukaryota > Viridiplantae > Streptophyta > Magnoliopsida > Ericales > Theaceae > Camellia > Camellia sinensis. The sequence continues at coordinate 19,203,727 of NC_138964.1, read as the reverse complement.
TATCTTAGTAGCTCAATATTGTTGTTAATGATATCTGTAATTGTATTAAGCTCTATATTGGCTGTTGTATCAGCTAGTAACTTCAATCAAGACTTTACTATCATATGGGGTGATGGCAGGGTTAAGATCCTCAACAATTCCCAACCTCTTACCCTTTCTCTCGACAAAACCTCTGGCTTTGGCTTCCAATCCAACAATGAATACCTTTGTGGAAAGATTGATTTGAAGCTTAAGCTTTCTCTTAGAAACTCTACTAGCACTGTCAGTGCCTATTATGTATGTTTTTCTTGCTATACCTATCATAAATATAATATTAGCATCAATGTTTTTCCTAGAAATAGTAAGCTCTTATGATTAATATCTAAATAATATGATTATTGTATAGCAATTATCATCACAAGGAACAACCCATGATGAGATACACTTTGAATTCTTGGGAAATTTGAGTGGTGATCCTCACATTCTTCACACTAATGTGTTTAGCCAAGGCAAAGGTAACAGAGAGCAAAAATTCTACCTATGGTTCGACCCCACTGTCGATTTCCACACCTACTCCATCCTCTGGAACCCCCAACACATCATGTAAGTAACCAAAAATTAGTTATTGAACTTACTCAAGTGACATTGCTTTCAATTTTGTATTGATTAAATAATTTTTTGTGTTCATTTCAGTTTCTCTGTAGATGGAACACCCATTAGAGAGTTCAAGAATGCAAAGTCGGTGTTTTGTACCCAAAGAACCAACCCATGAGATTATACTCAAGCCTATGGAATGCTGATGATTGGACAACAAGAGGTGGACTTGTGAAGACTAACTGGACTCAAGCTCCATTCACTGCTTCATATAGAAACTTCAATACCAATGCTTGCATTTAGTTTTTTGGATCACCTTCTTGCAGTTCAAGTTCTTCGCCTTCTAAAAACAATGCATGGCTCTCAGAACAATTGGACTCCACATACCAAGGAAGATTGAAATGGGTGCAGAAAAATTACATGATATACAATTATTGCACTGACTCAAAGAGATTCCATAAGGATTTCCTCCAGAATGCAGCATGTCATAGAAATTTAAACAAAATATATATCACTGTCTTTCTTGTATCATGGTCATACCTAATAATTTTTGCTATAGTTATTGAAAAATCTAGAAATCCGCTAGATATTGATTTGTGATTATGTATTAATTTAAAGCAATAAAACAATCTCAATCAAACAATCAAGACAAATCGACACACCGATTTTAACATGGAAAAACCACAATTGAAGCACCTCCAATTGTGATAAAAAAATCACGGGCAACAACTACAAAGCAATCCACTAAGAAGATATAAAGGAATTACACAGGTATACTCTCAATTACCTAACGAATCCACACCCGAATTGAACCAACCCCTATGTATCTTTTCCAACCCTGTCTTCACCTCGGAATTGTCTTGATGATGAGCCACTCTAGAATCCACTAAAGCTTCAGGCTCGAATTCTTTAGAATCCACTGAAGAACAACTCTCTCTTTTGTGTAGAACAAACAAATAATCCTTTGATGTATACTCTTAAAATCATGAGTTGAATACTCAATCAAAACATCAAAGAAAAACTAGCAAAATATCCCCAGATATAAACCTTAATATTCAAAAAGAAGATCTGAAGCAGTAATCCTAGTTTAGGACTAAAACAAATACTTATAGAAATCTGGGACTGCGAAGCTCGCTCGAGTGAGGAACCAAAAACGCGTGTTTTCCATAAATGGCTTCGCTCGAGCCACGCACCCTTCACTCGAGCATACATTCATCTCTTTCAGGTTTTTACACAGACGCAGCCTTCGCTCGAGCGAGAACTCCTTCGCTCGAGCGAGCAAGGGCGGACAGGCAACTTCGAATGCAATTTTGCATTTTGTTTGAAAGGATTAACATCACAAACTTCTCTGCAAGGCACAATTTAAGTTGAATTTGCATCTAAAAACTCATAGACTCACTGAAATAAAAAGTGCGAAAATAAGTACAACTGAAAAGAATTTTGTCAACCGGGATTACCAAGTATAAAAACCTAACAATCTCCCCCTTTGGCAATGCCGTAACAAAACATACCTAACAAATAAAATCCTAATCACCCCAACCCGTTACAGCCAACAAAAGCCAACTTCACATCACAAAGTCATGATCTGCAAAACAGTTATTAGTGCTACAATCTCCAAAACAACTATTAGTGCCACAAGAGTATATAAAAAATCAATAAACATATGACTAGATTATCTTGAGGCATGAGATAAAAAAATGAATAGATGGAAATTGAAGATTATAAGAACATGTAGCATGAAAATATGAAAACTACATGCACCCGACACATGAATGGATAAAATCACACTACGACACATGTGCATGAAAACATGAAAACATGACAACAACATGCACCCGACACATGAATGGATGAAATCACACTACGACACATGTGCATGAAAACATGAACAACAACTTTCTCCCCCTTTTTGTCACGAATTGACGATGGAAGCTCAATCAACTAAAGTAAGATCATAAGCCACACAAGCAATGATATGATAATGTAAATATCAGGAGCATGCAAGAAGGAAATAATAAGCAAACAGTGCATAGCAACATGCAAAACAACTATAGCCAATCTCCCTTACCAAACAAATATGGTGGAGCAAGCAGAAAATTTCAAATTTGTACCTTAAAACACACAAGACTATCCAAGAAACACAATTACTTGAAAACACAATGTGCACAGCCTCTAGAAAATTTCTCATAAAAGAAAGTAATGCATTATGTGAAAAACATAGATCCCATGATAAATGTGTGTGTGTGACTCTTGGAGTTCAACAAACACAAGATTCAAATTCTAGTAGTGATCTGATAATTGGACCTCCAGCAAGAGAATCTAAGCACAACAAAGGAAAGTCAAACCATTAGGAATCAAGGGGTATTTAGTGAGTAAAAGCGGAGGCTCCCCCTCAATCAATGAATCCTTTATTTATTTATTTATTTGTCACATCGTTTGCTTTTCTTTCTTTTGTACATCCTTTTTGTCTTTCTTTTGCACAATTTTTTTTTTCTTTTTTTTGCACATTCATTGGTGGCTGACACGCTCAAGAGTATGGAAACCAAACCAGAGAAGCATAGAGATAATAAGGATAGCCTGGTTGGTGACTCTGAAGTAGCCTTTTCCTCATGCCTGGACTACAAAGAACAGAGGGGAAAGCCGTGGAGATGCAAAAAGATGGAAGGTGGTTTAAGAGACTCAACATCACCCAAGATATGCTAGTATCGGTCAATTCCTCTAGAAAAAGATACCATGCCAGAAGTCCATAGAGAAAAATAATCACTAAGGCGGAAGACTCCAAAATTTGCTAATCCAAGAGAGTGTACAGAATGAGACATATTAATCAAAGAATACAAACTCCAAAATGAGTAATGACCACAGAAAGCACACACATATTAACATGTAATGGATATTCTCATCAATTCCAATATGCACCAAGGACTACTCAAAAATTTCAAGCTTGCTAAACCACACTAAGAAAATCTTTTTTTTTTTTTTCAAAAATAAAGTAAGACAAAAAAATGAACAAGCACACATTTAATGACTCATAAAGAAAAAAAGTGCACAGAAACCCAAAAACTAAAACGACTAAGCAAATTAACACAAGTCAAGTTTACTCACCCAAACTGCTTTAGTATGAACAAAGTTGTGAGAATTGCGATTTTTGAGTGGTGTCTTGACGTTGTGGTTCCCTTCCCCTTCAATGGGAACCCGTCTTGACTTGGTTTCCAACTTCCTATTTCTAGGTCTAGGAAAATACAAACTTACTCCATGTTTGGTCTCAAGCAAATCAACATAGCAAGGTTTATTATGACCCTTAACCTCCTTACAACCAATGAAGTGTCTCATACCCCAGGAGATGTTAGAATTTCTTCCATCTCTATGAGACACTCTCCCATGCAACTTAAAACAATAAGGCCGAGTGTGACCATACATACCACAATGATAACAAATAAAAACAGAGTGTACTTTCTTTTCTTTGGCCTTACCAACTCTAGGAAGTTTGAGAAGTCCATCCTCATGTTGAATTTTTTGTTCTCCCTTTCCTTGAGTTCTTGTATCATGAGATGTGGAAGCACTCGGTTTTTTTTCTTTCTTACCACCAAAGCTAATACCACTCTTGTCAGAACAAATTTATTGAGACCCAATGATATTGTCCAAAGTCTTTGATCATCTGTTCCAAAGACCAATGGTAGCCATAGCACATTTGAGTTCTTCATCTTTCTTGATCATTAGTTCTTCCAAAGCAACTTGAGACATCTCGAGAGTTTCAATCTTTTCTTTATATGTTGTATAGATTTGCTGTAGCTCATTCCTCTCTGTCTCACAAGTCAAGAGTTTTGCACAAAGAGCCTGTCGATCATTACAAATCTTAAGGGCATCATTCCTAGCCTCAGAAATCTCTTTCTTTAATTTGACATTCTCACTTTCACATGCTTTGAGTTTCATAGTGAGTTTGTCATTCAATTTAGATAAGTTAAGAGATTCCTTATACAATTTTTCATAAGCTTGCTCAAGCTCTTCATCATCACTCCCTGATGATTCATCATCAGTGGCATTCTTAATCGGGTTTTTCGAATACTCTGTTCGTCCTTCAGTTTCGGAAGCCGCCATGAAAGTAAGGAATTGTTTATGTCCCTCTTCGCCTTGATCTTCGTTGTCACTTTCATCTTCCTCAAATTCTAATTCATCATCCCAAGTGATGGCGAGGGCTTTCTTCTTCTTCAAACGAGTGGGGCATTCTGAAGCAAAGTGGCCAAATCCTTGGCATTCATAACATTGGACTCTTTCAGAGTTCCCTTGTATCTTTTCTTTCTCCTTCTTGGCTATAGAATTAATTTTGAGTTTATCTTTGCCTTTAGATTTATGAGTATGAGTAGATTCCAAAAGTTTAAGATTCTTTTTCAAAAAAGATTTTTTAAATTGTTTAACAAAAGCAGCCGTAAACTTGGAATCTATCTCACAATCCTCATCAAAATCCTCTCCAACTCTATGAGTACTACTAAAAGCAATAGCATCTTTTTGTTTCTTTTTGAAATTCCTATGCGCCTCATAAGTTTGGAGATTTCCAACCAAGTGATTCAGCTTGAAGTTGTCAACATCTTGAGCCTCCTCAATAGCCGTAACTTTTGGTTGGAACCGATCGGGCAAGGATCTCAAAATTTTTCCCACAACTTTGGATTCTGGTATTTTTTTACCTAAATTGAATCTGGAATTTACAATGTCACTCAACTTCGCATAAAATTCATCAAAGGTCTCACTATCTTTCATTGAAAGGTTTTCGAAACTAGATGTGAGCCTTTGAAGTTTTGAGCGTTAACAAAAGGAGTGCCCTCATGAATAGTTTGTAAGATATCCCAAGCCTCTTTGCGACTTCACAATTGCAAATACGACTAAACTCTTCAAGTGTGACAGCTCAAAAGAGAGAATTGATAGTTTTACTATTCCAGCTACTATTTTGGTAATCAATTGTGTCCCACTTATCAATTGGTTTGGAGAAAGTTACTCCATCAACGGTAATCGTTGGTTCAGTCCACCCATTCAAGACAGATTGCCAAACTTTTTCATCAATAGATTTTAAAAACGATCTCATCTGAGCTTTCCAAAACCAATAATTGGATCCGTCAAGTAGGGGTGGTCGAACCATAGAATTTCCCTCACGAATTGAATCCATTATCACAAATCAAACAAGATCTCGCTCAAAAGTTTTAAAAAACAAAAGAGCGACCTGCTCTGATACCAATTGAAAAATCTAGAAATTCGCTAGATATTGATTTGTGATTATGTATCAATTTAAAGCAATAAAACAATCCCAATCAAACAATCAAGACAAATCGACACACTGATTTTAACGTGGAAAAACCACAATTGGAGCAACTCCAATTGTGATAAGAAAACCACGGGCAACAGCCACAAAACAATCCACTAAGAAGATATAAAGGAATTACACAGGTATACTCTCAATTACCTAGCGAATCCACGCCCGAATTGAACCAACCGCTATGGGCCTCTTCCAACCCTGTCTTTACCTCGGAATTGTTTTGATGATGAGCCACTCTAGAATCCACTTAAGCTTCAGGCTCGAATTCTTCAGAATCCACCGAAGAACAACTCTCTCTTTTGTGTAGAACAAACAAATAATCCTTTGATGTATACTCTTAAAACCATGAGTTGAATACTCAATCAAAATATCAAAGAAAAACTAGCAAAATATCCCCAGATATAAACCTTAATATTCAAAAAGAAGATCTGAAGCAGTAATCCTAGTTTAGGACTAAAACAATTACTTATAGAAATCTGGGACAGCGAAGCTCGCTCGAGCGAAGACTCTCTCGCTCGAGCGAGGAACCAAAAACGCGTGTTTTCCATAAGTGGCTTCGCTCGAGCCACGCACCCTTCGCTCGAGCGTACATTCATCTCTTTCAGGTTTTTACACAGACGCAGCCTTCGCTCGAGCGAGAACTCCTTCGCTCGAGCGAGCAAGGGCAGACAGGCAACTTCGAATGCAAATTTTGAACTGACCGGGCAGCTCGATCCCCGTCATAATCAGCGAAGTGGCAATCTTGAAAGCATTAACATCACAAACTTCTCTGCAAGGCACAATTCGGATTGGATTCGCATCTAAAAACTCATAGCCTCACTGAAATAAAAAGTGCGAAAATAAGTACAGCTGAAAGGAGTTTTGTCAACCGAGATTGCCAAGTATAAACCTAACCATTATTTATTTGTATGTAACATCCACTGTTCAATTCTTTTATTGTTTATCATTGTAATCGCTTTTGAAGCTTGCAAAATAAATATTTGATTTATAAATTCTGATTTGCATCATTCTCATTCGCATGACAAAACTCGTCCTTGAGTTTCTATTACTTGAAATAATTTGTTACACTAACACTTGTTTGCATCCACATTGTATTTAAAATTGATTTTCTCAAACCTAAATTTTAAATGAGTTTCTATTACTTGAAATAATTTGTTACACTGACACTTGTTTGCATCCACATTGTATTTAAAATTGGTTTTCTCAAACCTAAATTTTAAATAACAATCCCAAAATGAAAAGAACAACTTTCTTTAGTAAATTTAACCCATTTTCATTGAAGCCTAAATCTCCATATATGAAATTCAAAGCAAAGTCTTCAACGAATTGTCTTTTCGTAGATATCAAACAACACAACCCCACCTAAATTCATAAGAGTACCCACTTCCTTATTTGTATCAATAAATTGTAGTAACTCCATTGTAAAAGCATGATCTTGAATGACTTGGCGACCGTCAATCTCATCCATAATCATATTATTATTCAACAATTGTTTGGGCAACCATATTTGAAGTTATGATTCATTTGGCTCAACATTAAATAATTTTTCGTCAACTCTATCTTCTAAATTGATTTCAATAATCTTGTCTTCATGAACTTCATCATCTTCCTGAAAATACTCTTCAGATTTTGGAGGTAAATCCTAATCAATATGTGGCTATAATGATGAAGATTTTATGTCCAAAAATATTTTATCGAATTCTTCTTCTCACTACAACATTTTCTTAGTTTAGTGACATTTGAAAGTGTCACAAAACTATTCTTATAATGACATTTTTTGGTCTTGTGGCATTTTGAACAAGTGCCACTTCTATCGGTGTCATGGTAGATACGAGTGCCACGGTAGATACTTGCAAGTGTCACTGCACCATCATGGCTAAAAACTTTCAATGACATTTTAATGTCATGGTAGATATTATTTGTGGCACTATCAAGCGCCATTAAAAAAAGAGTTAGTGACACTTATAAGTGTCATTACACTATTAAGACTAAAACCTTTTAGTGACACTTTAATGTCATGGTAGGCACTATTCGTGACGCTATCAAGTGTCATTCGTGACGATAATTCGTTGTAGAACAATTTGATCCGCTCTTGCAGAGACTCGAACCGCCAACCTCCCGCACCATAAACCTTATACACCACACTCTTCCCACTACACCTCTATAGAACCATATGATTATATATGCAACATATATTATTTATATAGTACATACATCTATATTAATATAAAAGTATATGTATAAACATAATTATTTTATTGAACATAATTTATGTAAAATAAACTATTTACTAGTAAAATAAAAAAAGACCACTTTTGGTGACTAAAAATATTTTTTGGTCGCCAATTCTATACTTTTGGCTACTAATTATTTTTTAGTTGCTAAAAAACTTAACTTTTGCTGACCAAAATTGAATTTGGTCATCGAAGATGCACTTTCAGCTACCAAAATTTTGGTCGCCAAAAAATTTAATTCCCGCCTTAGGATTTTAGTTCTCCCGCGCTAAAAATAATCACTTTTGGCAACTAAACTTATTTTTTAGTCGCCAATTATAGACTTTTGGCTACTAAAATTTTTTTAGTCGGTAAAACCCATATAATCAGTGGCCAAACTTTTTTTTGGTCAGGAAATTTAGTCGACGAATATGCTTTTTCTTGTAGTGTATATTGAGTTTAATTTATTTATTTTTAATCATTTACTGCATTGTAAAAATTTTAAAAATATATTGGCATTTTTTGTTTTTTCAAAAATGCCATTATAAGCTTGGAAAGTTTTTGACTTAGTGACATTTCTCAAAATGGTATAAAATATTTGTTTATGAAACTTTTCACCTAAGTGCCATAAAAAGTAATTTGCACCTACCTAGTGTCTTGACATTTTTTAAAAAATGCCATTGCTACTAAAGTTTAGTGGCATCTGTTAGTAAATGTCACGAACATAAGTTTTTGTGTCATTATTTTATAAATGCCATAAAATTGATGTGACATTTCTTTATTGAGATGCCACTAGAGCCTTATATGTTTGTGGCTTTGTGGCATTTATCTAAATGTGTCACCAAATATTATTTTTGTGGCATTTTCTAAAAACATGCCACTAGTATAGTGTCACTAAAGTGTGTTTTTGTTATAGTTTTGTGACACTTGTTCATTGAAATGTCACTAGAGCCTTTTATGTTTATCGTTTTGTGGCATTTTTCAAAAACGTGCCACTAAATATCATTTTTGTGGCATTTTCTAAAAATATGCCACTAGTGTAGTGCCACTAAAGTATGTTTTTGTTATAGTCTTGTGACACTTGTTCATTGGAATGTCACTAGAGCCTTTTATGTTTGTCGTTTTGTGGCATTTTTAAAAAATGTGCCACAAAATATCATTTTTTGTGGCATTTTCTAAAAAAATGCCACTAGTATAGTGCCACTAAAGTATGTTTATGTTGTAGTGTCTGCTATAGCAACACAAATTAGAAATCCTTTAGGCCCCGTTTGTTTTGGGTGAAAGAGAGGGTATTGGGATTGCTAATACCAAGGTATTAGTAATAGTCTTGTTTGTTTTGGGAGAAGGCCTTGGGACTATTAGTCCCTTGGTATTACTAATACCCTTAGAGAGGGGATTGGTAAGGAGGAGGTAGAGATGGTATTAGAAAAATAGTGAGGGGATTAGAAATTTTTTTATTTATTTTATTTTTTATATATGGGAAATTTTTTTTAAAAAATAATTTTTAATTTTTTATATTTTTTTATTTGTTTTATTATTTTATATAAAAATAATTTAACAATTCCTCACTACTAATCCCCTCACTATCAATCCCCTCACTACTAATCCCCTTACTATCAATCCCCTCATTAATAATCCCCTCACTATCAATCCCCTCACTATCAATCCCCTCTATTCTATCTCCCAAAACAAACGGGGCCTTAGGTTGTAAATAAACCTTAAACTCTGGTACGCCAAGTTTGAAGCCCGACTCCCATCAATCGAATGCATTTATTCGCAAATCGATGCCTCTGTTGTGGTTTGCATGTGCCAATCGGGTTCATGACTTCATTCTCAATATCATTCTTATTCTTCTCCTCCACAAATTATGAATTTGGCGGATGGTTGTGAGGGTCATTTTCTAACGTTCATAGCTTCGAAATGCTCAAATAAGGTTGTAAGCATCCTTTCAAAGCGCTCTAAATGTCGAAACCTCTCTTCTATTCGGGCATCTCGTGTTGCGTGATCTCGCTCCTACACCTTCTCAATAGTAGCATATCGACCACATGGTGCTCCTCTTGAAGCCATGATCAAGACTTAAGTTTACGCTATAATACCAACTGTTGTAGGGAAACGTATCAGAAAAAAGAGCAAACAACAAGATCGAACCATGAACAAATCCGAACTAAAGATACTCTCTCTAAGAATAAACAATTTTGAGAAAACTCTTAATTTTTATTAATCAAATATCAACTTGAATTGAATAGCCTTAAGGCTTACAATCTTATTTATAATAAATCTACTTTTTACTAATCAAGAAAATATAAAAAAGAAAAATATATATATATATATATATAATCTTGTTAGTTAAGAAAATTTAAAAAGGAAAATATTAATTTTTGTAAAACAAGAAAATAAACTAAATAGGCAATCTAAGTGCATCCGTATCAGGATCACCAATTTTTGAGGTAAATTGTAAATAAAAATCTACTGTTATTATTTTAGCTAGAATTTTTTTTTTTTTTGTATATATTTCATCAGGCTCTCTATTCTAAAATTTAATTTCATAAAATATTTATTTTTATTCATTTTCTTTTCTATTTAAATATTTTTTTCAAAAAATTCAACAGACAACTAGGTAGTCGACCAAGCGATCGATCACTTGGTGGAAATTGCCTAATTTTGCCATATTAAGGTGGTTAACCTGGTAGATGACTAGAAGGTCGATCGCTTGGTGAAAATTGCCTAGTTTTACCTTTAGAATAAATAATAAAATAATGTATTAAAAATGCTTTATACCCCCACTGGGGGTCGACCCCCAGTGAGGTGGAGGCCCGTGATTGGGCGAAAAAAAACTGTTTTTTTTTTCTTTTTTTTTTTGGTTGTCAGCCAGTGGGGGCGCGCCACCTCACTGGGGGTGCGACCCCCACTGGGGGTATTTAAAAGGGCTCATAATGTATAATCTATGAATAGTACATCGCTTGATGAAGCGAGGTACTGTAACAATGGCAAGTCTTGTTTTGCAATAGCCAGCATGATGGAGGACTGATTTGGAACATTGGATTGCTAGTATAACCTCAAAACCATAGTAAAGAGCATGACGCGGATGCTCTAAATAACGGAAAATATTTGAGACCCAAAAAGACTTCCATTATTCTATCCACAATGTTATGTTAAGAGATGTGTCAACTTTTGATTTGTTACTCACCCAATCATTGAGGGCCCAATTCTCTTACTACATTATTGTAGGTGAATTTGTAAGTCAAATGTGTGAGTTTCTAACATTATTCCTAAATAAATAGGAAAACTAAATATTTTAGTTTTAAATACCAATTATAATTAAATAATAAAATAAATATATAATTTATAAATTATGATCTGCGTCAAGCAATAGTCCAAAACTACTAAATAATCACTCTAGTTATCTTTCAATCCATTGATTTAAAATAATAATAATAATAACAATAATAATAATAATAAATAAATAATTCATTTATAAATGGTATTTTACTCAGAATACATATAGTTTTTTTCACAGAGGAGGAGGAGAGAAGTGGGGACAAAACCAGCTGGTGGTAGGCACCCATGTAGGTCACTTCTAATAATATTAGGAAGGAAGCAGCTATGAACACTTCCTTCATTAAAGAAAAAAGCAGCGTGCTGTGGCTGCTATGTGGCTGACCCACTTTCACTTGTGGCGGTGCCGCGGCTTCGCCTGGGTCCGTGTTATAGATAGCAGCCTAGCAGGTGAATGCATATATACTGATGGAGCTAGCTGTAAGTAGTCTAGCGAACCCCATATTAGCCAGCTGTTTTGCAACAACACTTTTCACCAACCCACACAAAGCATTATCTTTTGAGTAATGTTAGGGATACCTTTTCTACCAAACAAATAACTAAAAATATCTCACATGGATGTGGAGTCCGTAATTTTATAAACACCACACCTATTTGAGATATTTGATCATTTACCTGATACAAAATTTGAATTTTATAACATTTTCCTTATTGTCTCACTCACTTACCTCTACACCTTCCTTCCTAGTTTCAAACTCATTGCCCCAAACTTCACACCGATATAAATGTAACCAAAGAGCTTCATTTTACTCCATCAAAAACCAAAAGCTAGCCTCTCCAAAGCCCAAGAAAACAAAACCACACTTCATTCAATAGTTCCACTTTCGACAACCACCACACCTAACATCAACCAATGGCTTCATCAGTGTTGCTAATGATATCTCTTGTAGTAAGCACTTTGTTCATTGTTGTCTCCGCTAGCAACTTCTATCAAGATTTCGACATCACTTGGGGCGATGGTCGTGCTAAGATACTCAACAATGGCGAGCTTCTTACTCTCTCACTTGACAAGCCCTCTGGCTCGGGTTTCCAATGTTAGGATCAAACACACCCAGAGAATTATCTCACACACACAGAGAACACAATATTTACGTGGTTCGGCCCAATGCCTACATCCACGGACAGAAATGAGAATTATCACTAAAATGGAGCAAAAATACAAATACAGAGGAGGAGATAAAACTCACTCAACTCACAGCTCTCACACTCAATTTCTGATAGTTCTCTCTATCCCCTCAACCTCTATTTATACACCAATGAGGGAGAGCCTCATTGGTCACCACCTACCCTCTTCCACTCTCTAGTGGGGTTGGTAGAGTGGGAGAGCCACTTCCATTGGGTGGAGAAAGTGGGTTCTCCAATGGGAGCTCACATGAGATGATCCAACAAATCACCCCCTCAACTCATGTGAGGTGATCCAGTCCACACACTGCTGCTAATCTTGTCACGCCCAAAAGACCAACAGAATCTTCATCTCCTCACTGAGACATTGCATCCCCTGAAAGCTAGAGATAATACACCAGAGATACAAGAGGAAGAGGGAATCCTACATCCTCAACTCAACTCACACCACTCTCTGATTTGGAGAGAGCCTCTGCTCCTATCTCCCACAAATCTCTTCCACGCTTCCTGTCTCGGATATCTTCACTTGCTATGCTTGAACTTGCGCAACCAAGATATCTTGACACCCCCTGATTGGATGTCCTGCACCCCCTGCTCGGGATACCCTTGTATTACCGTGCAACTCCTTGCATGATGAACACGGGAGCAACTAAAAAACTTCAGAGTGTGACACATCAATATCCTCAATTTTCCTTGCTCGGAGCTTATTTCTGAACAACCAGCCTTTGCTTTCTGCACTTTAGAACAACTTCCCAGCGATCTCATATGCCCGTTGTCTGTGCTGCAATCCCTGATGTTCGGTTTAGTCTCACTTGTACGTCCGTACTGATGTTTGACAGTTAGCCCTTCTGCCAAGACAACTTCCATCGGTCTGTACAAGGTATCACTATGCAACTCCGTGCATAGTGCTCGCACCCCCTTATTGGAGTGCATTGCAACGCTCACTTTGCGACTCGAGATTGCATCCCTCCTTTCCATGCATCTTTTGAGAGGTTGCAAAATGTCTCTAACACGGAAGCAAAAGAAACTCTCTTCTTCACTGGCATAGTCTCTACAGACTTGGTTTCTTTGCTCTGAACTTTCTTCAAGATTGGCTTCACTGGCTCAGATCTGTGCACCTTTGAACTGCCTCCTTGCGTTCCCGTGCACCGTTTTCGCCATTCCTGATGAAAGCCTTGCTCAATCATACGCTTTGGTTGCGTATGTTCTCTCTTTGTACCCTTCGACTGGCATTTGACAACACTCATCTTTGTCAAAACTTCTCCTTCCAGTTTGTACAGTTTGTTGCACAATTTGCCTTGCAACATTTCTCTATCACCTCTGCGTACATGAAGAACCCCCCCACTAGATGAGAAACAATTTCCTTTTAGATCTAGCATACTCAGGGAGATTAGATTCCTCCGTACTCCTGGCACATGTCGGACCTCAGATAAAATTACTTTTCTTCCATCCTTAGTAAGGAATCGCACTGTCCCTATGCCGACAACTCTGTTTACTGTGTTGTTGGCCATCCGGATAATGCTACCGCTGACTCTTCGGTAAGTGGAGAAAAGCTTCCTATCCGCACATATGTGGAACGTACACCCTGAATCCAAAATCCAGCCGGGTGTTTTCAACTCTGACGAGACTGTAAGCATCACCTCTTCATCGTCAGAGGAATGCACTGCAACTGCTGTAGTTGAGGGACCTCCGTGTCCCTTAGCCTTCTCTTTGGCTTGTCTGTCCTCCTTCTTCTCCGGGCAATCTCTTATTACGTGATCCTCTTGATCACAGTAAAAACACCTCCTCGTGTTGTCCTGTCTGGACTGTGAACGCCCTCTGCTTTTACTTCTTCCTCTACCTCTGCCCCTTTCTCTATCTCTGCCTCTACTTTCTGTGACAAGGGCATGAGACTGCTCTCCGTCCATCTCTTTCTTCCTTGCCTCCTCGTTGAATAAGGCGTCTGTGACCATCCCCATGGTCAGCTTCCCTTCGGGTGCAGAATTACTGAGAGAAACCACCAACGTCTCCCAGCTGTCTGGTAAGGAACTGAGTAATAATAATGCTTGCATCTCATCCTCCAACTCCATTTTGATAGATGCAAGCTGGTTCACAAGGCTGTGGAATTCACTGGTGTGTTCAGCAACAGACACACCATTCTTCAGCTTCAGGTTTATAAGCCTTCTCATTATCAAGGCTTTGTTCCGTGCGGTCTTGGACTGGTACATGCCCTCCAATTTCATCCATAGGGCATAGGCGTCTGTCTCTTGGGCAACATGGTGGAACACACTGTGGTCAATCCACTGTCTGATTTGACAGACAGTCTTCCGGTTATTTTTTATCCAGTCCACATCCTTGTCTCCATCTGGTTTGACCCCCTTTAGCGCTATAGGATCAAACAAATCTCTACAATAAAGGATGTCCTCCATCCGCGACTTCCATATCGCATAATTAGAAGCGTTCAACCGAATCATCGGCCCTGAAACTGATGTGGATTCCCCCATCATCCAGAAATTAATCTCTGTTTGAAAAACAGGCTTTGCTGTGAAGTCCGGACTGCTCAAATTAGCCGGAAAATCACTTCGGATTGCCAAAATAAAAACTGCAAATTTTTTGAAAACCTTCTTTGCAAAATCTGACCGTACGGATGTGTCCGAAATATTCCAAATAGTTTGAAAACACTATTGGCTCACCCGAATCGGACCTCAAATGGCTTAGATCAAGCCAAAACAATTTTAACGGTTCAGATCGGCAGAATCTGGTGCGCCTGAGAAGCACCAGATTATTTCTCCGGATCGGCTGGCGTCGGGATGACGTCAGCGGCTCAGTCAGCGGCTCGGTCAGCGGCTGAAGACTCGGCTCGGCTGAAGACTCGGCTGGCGCGCGCGTGTTGATGGCGCGTGTATGGCACGCGCTTCTCCCTCAGTCGTCTTCCTCCTTGAACCGCGCGTAGTGCGCGTGTCTGCGAGTGGTATCACGCGCCGGGTGCCTGAACGGCGCGTGTGGGCGCGTGATGAGAGTGGGATTAACGCGCCAAATTCCAAGGGCGCGTGGGAGCGCGTGCGGCCTCCGTTTGGTGTCTGTTTTATGTTTCTGGACTCCTCTCGTCGAGTCCTTGCTCCTGGTATGCTCAAAATCGGATTTCGAGCAATACGATTTCTGGGCAGTTTCGAAACAATACTCTGTTTTTCCGAAAAACGTACGACTTGGCTCTGATACCACTTTGTTAGGATCAAACACACCCAGAGAATTATCTCACACACACAGAGAACACAATATTTACGTGGTTCGGCCCAATGCCTACATCCACGGACAGAAATGAGAATTATCACTAAAATGGAGCAAAAATACAAATACAGAGGAGGAGATAAAACTCACTCAACTCACAGCTCTCACACTCAATTTCTGATAGTTCTCTCTATCCCCTCAACCTCTATTTATACACCAATGAGGGAGAGCCTCATTGGTCACCACCTACCCTCTTCCACTCTCTAGTGGGGTTGGTAGAGTGGGAGAGCCACTTCCATTGGGTGGAGAAAGTGGGTTCTCCAATGGGAGCTCACATGAGATGATCCAACATCCAATCCAAGAATGAGTACCTCTTTGGCAAGATTGACATGCAGCTGAAGCTCGTTGCAGGAAATTCTGCTGGCACCGTTACTGCTTACTATGTAAGATTATAATGTTACACATAAACGGATTTCTCTTGTAATTTTTTTTTTATTAGACACAAATATATTACTTACTACTTGTGTTAATAAATACATGTAACAATCATTGCTTTTTGTATCAATGGTAAGAGAATTAGATAAAAATCCATTTATATGTGGTTTGAAGTTAGTACTAAATTTTCAAATTTGTGTTTATGCAGTTGTCATCACAAGGATCAACACATGATGAGATAGACTTCGAGTTCTTGGGGAATTTGAGTGGTGACCCATACATTCTTCACACCAATGTGTTTAGCCAAGGCAAAGGCAACAGAGAGCAACAATTCTACCTATGGTTCGACCCCACTGCCGATTTCCACACCTACTCCGTCCTTTGGAACCCCCAACGCATCATGTAAGTAATCTAAAAATAGTGAAAATTGACTTTGCTCTCAACTTTGCACTCAAAATTTTGTATTGATTGTCTGATTTTTTTGGGGGGGTCTCAATTTCAGCTTCTCAGTAGATGGAACACCCATTAGAGAGTTCAAGAATGCAGAGTCAGTTGGTGTTCCATACCCAAAGAACCAACCCATGAGGATATACTCCAGTCTGTGGAATGCTGATGATTGGGCAACAAGAGGTGGACTTGTGAAGACTGACTGGACTCAAGCTCCATTCAGTGCTTCATACAGAAACTTCAATGCCAATGCTTGCATTTGGTCTTCTGGATCATCTTCTTGTTCTTCTTCATCTTCTAATAGCAATGCATGGTTCTCAGAACAGTTGGATTCCACAAACCAAGAGAGATTGAAATGGGTGCAAAAGAACTACATGATATACAATTATTGCTCTGATGTGAAGAGATTTCCTCAGGGCCTCCCACCAGAGTGTAACATGTCCTAGAGAAGTGAAACTCAAACTCGCTATTACTCAATTTTTCCACTGCCACTGTATTGTATTTATGATATTCTTTTGTATGTAACTCGCACAATTCAATAATCTTATTTGTGGTTGTTGTGATAATTCTTGAAATCAATAATAGGGATTTCTGTTTTCTATATTCATCCAAAACCAATGAAGTCATGGAAGGCCCCATGTTGGGAATTTGTGAATGACTTTTCTTTTCTTTTTATTTATTTTTAATTGAAGTTATTAATTGGATGGAAAAATCTATTCAAATACGAACAAAACTCGAAAAATAAATAATAAAAATAAAACTGACATCGCATAAAAATAAAAAAGTGTAATTTTAGGCATCAACCCTACATGTGTCCAAGTGTCGTACATTGTTTTTGTCTAGCAAACAATTTACATATACAATAACCATAAAAGGGTCAACTTGAAGCTGCACTCCAAACCCAATACTTCTACTTTGTCTCACTCTTTTCGGTCTAAACAGGTCTAATGTGAAAAATCTAGAAATCTCCTAGATGTTGATTTGTGATTATGTAACAATTTTAAGCAGAATATAACAATCCCAATCAAACAATCAAGACAAAGAAACACAACGATTTTACGTGGAAAAAATCACAATTGGACACCTCCAACTGTGATCAAAAAACCACGGGCAACAGCCACAAAACAATCCACTAAGAAGATTTAAAGGAATTACACAGGTATACTCTCAATTACCTAGCGAATCCACAACGCCTAATTGAACCAACCTTTATGTGCCTCTTCCAACCCCATCTTCACCACGGAATTGTCTTTCTGATGAGCCACTCCGGATTCCACCAAAGTTTCAGGCTCGAATTCTTCAGAATCCACAACTGAAGAATAACTCTCTCTTTTGTGTATAACAAACAAACCTTTGATGTACTCTCTTTAGATCATGAGTTGAATACTCAATAAAAACATCAAAGAAAAACTAGCAAAATCTCTCCAGATATAAACCTTAAGATCCAAAAATAAGATCTGGAGAAGTTCCATCAAATCACTTAGTTTTGGGAGAAAACCAAGTATTTATAAAGAACCAAAAGTAATCCTAGATTCAGAAGAAAACCAACTCTTTAATCAAATCTGGAAGTCTGGGATCGCGCGGTCCGCTCGAGCGCCCTTTTCCCCGCTCGAGCGGAGACTTCAAATTCTGTGATTTCATACAAGCTCCACACTCGAGCGTCGGTTTTGCCGCTCGAGCGGCGAATCACACCATCCAGTATTTTTTCAGGCGACTGCGGAGATGCTGAGAGCTTCCAATCCCCGCTCGAGCGTCCATTTCCCCGCTCGAGCGGACAGGCCAAAACTGAAAAAACTGGAAAAAAATAACATGATCGAACAGGCAACTTTGAATGCATTTTTGCATTTTGCTTCGGGGGCGCTGCCCCTCAACCCCGCCGTGGCGCTGCCCCGGACCCGCCAAGGGGCGCTGCCCCCTGGACCCCCGCGAGCTGACCGGGCAGCTCGATCCCCGTCATAATCAGCGAAGTGGCAATCTTGAAAGCTTTATCATCACAAACTTCTCTGAAATGCTTGATTCGGGTTGGATTCGCATCTAACAACTCATAGCCTCACTGAAATAAAAATGCGAATAAAATTACAACTCAAAGGAGTTTTGTCAAACGGGATTGCCAAGAAATAAAACCTAACATAATGTATAATTAAGATAACTTAACACTTATCACATTAATGATATTGAGTAATCAAATTCATTGGTTAATTACAATGGTTAATCATATTTAATCACAGCTACCTAACATTGGGAGAGCTACTCCAAAAAGAAAAATAAATTTTACGTAGTGGTTATCCAAAAGTGAAGGGTGGCATATAACCCCTCACGTATACTTGGTTCCACCCATGTACAAATACACAAGACAAACAATTATATACTGGGGAGGTTTGGAGACCTTTTCGGGGAGGTTTTTGCGAATTTTGAATGTTGGGAGTGCAGCCCGCTGCTTTAGGTTTGCTGCTATGTTTGGATTGTTTCGGTAGGTTACTCACCAAGCTGTGCTTGGCAAATGATTGGACGTCCATGTTGGTGTCAATATAATTGGGATGGTTATACTCGCATTGATGCTATTTTGCATTCACCTTTCTTTGTTAATGTTTATGTTTGTAACTTGTACCTTGATCTTCATTAATAAAATTTCTTTTTCGCCGATAAAAAAAAGACAAACAATTATATATACAAAATATAATGTATTTATTTTTTCTTTAATCAGCATCTTAAGACAAAAGCAGCATCCTCTTTTTTTTCTCTATCCATATGTATCTCTCTTCACCTCTATGCTCGAGAACTACCACCATCATCGCCACTCTCGGTCACTGCTACTCTACTATCATTGCCCAACCTTACCCACCACATTTCCAATGCCTACCTTTCTACGAGTCACGCCGAATTATTCTCCTTTACAATAATAAAATTACATGAGTTCTTTCCCCTCCCAATCTTTTTCCTTTCAAACACACATTAATGTGTATTAATTGGACACTTTTTTTATTAAAAATAATTACTTAACTTGATAATTTATTAATAAAAGATGTTATTTGTTAAAGCATCTCCAACGGTCTGTTAAATGGATTGCTAAAGGAAAAATATAGCAATGTGAAAAAATATAGTGCTTCAACGGTCTGTTATTGGAGTTGCTAAAAATAACAATTGTTATATCTTATGTCAAATTTGATACAAGTTTTACCTATAGTTAAAGTTGCTAGGACAACACACATAGAGAGAGAGAGAGAGAGAGAGAGAGAGAACAAATATTGGAAGATCGCCTAAACAACCACCTGAGTGACCACCTAATGTTTGCTAAAGTTGCCAATTTGGATGACCGCCCGAACAATCACTCAGACAATCATGCGAAAGTTAGTTAAGCTAAAAATAACAATTTGACCATTGAAACAACATTGTTATCTTATTGCTATTTTACACTGTTCATTGCTGTATTATAACTTTAGGTATTTATTTTACTTATTTACCATTGGAGATGGTCTTATGCAATTAGAAAATTGAAAAAACGTGATATAATTTTTAAAATCACATAAGATAATCTGTATTTTAGATAAATATCAAATTAAAAAAATAAAAATATAAGGAGCTAAAAAAGCAGCCCATTTTGGGTATGGCTTTTTTTAAGCTTTTTTTGTTTTGTTTTTTTCTCTCGGCTTTAGTGAATTTTTTTTTTTTTAAATTTTAAGTTCTATATTCAACTCGATAAAATAAATTGGAAATTTATAATTTTTAAAAAAAATCTAAAATGGGACAAAAATAAACAATATTTTTTTGCTTAATTTTATCTTTAATGAATTTTTTAAAAAATATTTTTAAATTCATTTCTACAAGACGGACGGAAAACCCACCTCAACCTCTCAACTGAGGTGTTCTTTGGCGAGTTTGTTTGATTAAAATAGTCACAAAATATAAAATAAATCATTGTAATCATAATTTTTTTTTAAAAAAAATTTTAAGTTCTATATTCAACTCGATAAAATAAATTGGAAATTTATAATTTTTAAAAAAAATCTAAAATGGGACAAAAATAAACAATATTTTTTTGCTTAATTTTATCTTTAATGAATTTTTTAAAAAATATTTTTAAATTCATTTCTACAAGACGGACGGAAAACCTACCTCAACCTCTCAACTGAGGTGTTCTTTGGCGAGTTTGTTTGTGATTAAAATAGTCACAAAATATAAAATAAATCATTTTAATCATAATAAACAAAATATCACATTCAATTCATAATCGTTATATTATTCCCTCAAAAAAAAGTCAAAAAAATCAAAAAAACAAAAAAAAATTTTCCAAACTAAATTTTTTAACTCAAATTAAAATAACCAAACAAATAAAAAAGCGAACCCACTTCTGAAACTGCTCCACTTGCACTAAAATCAGCTCATTGTTGTTCTTATCTCCTCATAGAGACACTCTCTGTTGACCTCCACACAATGGCACACAATACTATCACAACCCCCGATTCCTGTTCCTCTTACACAGAGCAGAGATCAGCAGGCAATGCCATCGCCGAAAACAGCGATCTCATCACACAGATCTTAGTTCGATTGCCTGTAAAACCCCTTACCCAGTTCAAATCTGTGAGCAAACAATGGCTCTCTCTCATCTCCGATTCCCAATTCTCTCTCCACCACTCTCGCCGCAATCGCAAACCCATCTCAGCTCTCTTCCTCCTCTGCCTCAACAAGATTAACCCAGAATTCTCCTTCCTTCCATTCGCCGATTGCTCTCTTGGGTCACCACATTTCCAGTTCCTTGCCCACCCAGGTACTTCAATTTTGCATTCTTGTAATGGGTTGTTGTGTTTTTCTAAGTTGGATGACACTACGGAAAGTTCAATTCTCAGATACTACGTATGTAATCCCACTACCAAACGATCTGCTAGAATTCCTTTACTGGGTTTGGTTCACAATTGTAGAATTCGTAGAGGGCATTTTAGGGTCGAGCACAAACTTTGCAATGTCAAAATTGAAGAATCTACAAGGCCAGGGAATGATTTGAATATAAACTTGTTGGGTATTTATGTACCTTTTGATCCTCTCAAGTCACAAAACTACAGAGTTGTCTGTGTTTGGGAATCGAATGCTGATATGTTTAATTATGAAATAAGAATTGCTGTTTATCGTTCGGAGATAGGTTTATGGGGTGAACTAATGGGAGCTTTTACAATACCTTATGCAGTATGTTTTAACAATGGAGTATTTTGGAATGGAAAAGTGCATTGGATTAGCAATAGTGACATTGTATGTTTCGATATTGATGAAGGATACCTTAAAATTATGCCATTGCCGTTGACTTCTAATGGCTCGAATGTTGTGTATTTTGGAGAGTCGAGTGGCCATTTGCACCATGTTGTAAATTTCAAAGGTAGCGAGGCTCTATTGAATGTATTTGAGATGGAAACGGACTACTCTAGGTGGGTTCTAAAATATTGTTGTGATCTTGACACGGTGATTATACCCCCAGATATGGTTTTGAACCACAAGTCTTGTGCATTTTCTCTGATATTTCTGGGCAGAGGAGAGAAAGTAGATGAGTCTTGTCTTGTGATAGGAATACATGGTAAACTTATTTCTTATAATCTTAAGAATAAGACCTCAAAGAAGCTTATTGATTTGCTGCCATTTTGTTATAAAAATTGTTGGGCACAGCGTGCACGCTACAAAGCTTTGCCATATAATGAGACTCTATTTGAAGTTTAAATATGGTGCTTCTCTGATGTTACCAAATTTTTACACTCAACAGCATATGTGATCTATAATGCTCATGCTTAGATGTGTGCTTTTTGCACTAGTTTACATGGAACCTTAGAGAGTAATGTCATATTTGAGGGGAAGGATAATTACGTTGTCTCTGTAGTGTGTCAAGCACATGACTTGGTGTATATGCTTTTTGGGCTCCTGTATTTGTCAATATCTTTGGGATGCATGGTTCTTGACGACACATATGATGAGTTTGGAATTCATTTGTCATCTTTTGCATGAAATTCATTTCTGGAAGTTTGTTATTAGTTTTTGCCAGCATTCAATGTGGCTCAGAATGAATGTATATAATTTGTCTACAACCAAGTTCGTTGCTTACCACTTCGATGAAAGGGAAATGTCTTACCACTGTAACGCTGACAGAATTAGCAGTATGTTCAAACAAATGCTTTTCTCTGATGTTTTGATTTTATGGTATGATTTATCTTCAGTTTCAGACATGACAATTCTCTTCTGCAGTTGTCTATGTTAAGATACCTGCAGTCACGAGACTTTTTCTTTCACATGGATTGGAGGCTTGGAGCTCATGTGTTCTTCAACAATTCTCTTTCTTTCTTGTAATATAGTGAATAATTTTCCTTTTGTTCTTATTGTAACAAAAACTTTCTCTTGCAATGAATCTATAAGATCATCTGTTTAGCATTTTAATTTTCATTACTCTTTACTGTATTTTTTAAGTGACTCTGAGTTTCACATCATAGTAAAAGGTAATTAGAGTGGAGCATGCATGCACATTGAAATGGAAATAGATGAACACACAAATTAAAGCAGCACTGTTAGAAGAAAATTGGGAGAAATATTGAGAATGATTTCAGTTGATCACCCGAAAATTAAATCTCAAATTATGATACTTGGGCTAGTAAAATTTATGAAATGCTTATTCTTTGGACATCTACTACTAAAAAAAAGGCACTTTTTGTGTTGATGGGGTGCTGACACAAATAATCAAATGGCTCACGTAAAGTATTTGTGACGGCGCACTAAATGTGATCGTAACTGTGAACGGGAAAAAATATAATATACAAACTAATTGCGATCAAAATGAAACTATATTTCTCAAACGGGACACAAGTGAGACAATATCTTAATAAAATAAAAATAAAAATCTTTTCTGAGATGTGTAATGCCTTAGACTGCCCTAGTTCTAGAATTTCAACGTCAGTGTTAATAATATTATTCTCTTTAACAAGAACTTGCAATGTTATTTACAAGTTATTATTGAAGGAAAGCAATCTTAGTTTCAGAATAGTTTTATGTCTCTCTGCTGTACAAAATAACAAGAAGTTTTAAAACCATAGTTTGATAGTAGACATTTTGAATACTCCTCAACCCCATTGACAAACTGTTTTACAAAGATTTTTGACAAAGGGCAAAACAGTCCAAAATCATCTGTTTTGTATCATTATCAATAGATCATGGAGCTGAACACAAACATCAGGCATGCAAAATAGCAACATTATCAAACCATGGAGCAAATTAGGTCAGTTCAATTTATAGAACCTGTTAAGTGGGGAAGGGGAGGAGGAATAAATATGTTATGCAGCCAGAAAACATTTAGCTGTGTGCAAGTTGTCTATCAGCTGTGGATGTAGTTTGCTGGTATTTCACTGTTTATTTATTTTTTAACTGACTTAAATGTAATTCAAAGAAGAATAGGTCAAAAATAAAATAAATAAGACAACAATTGACAATAATATGCAATGGACTTCTCAGCTAGCAAATATAAACTATGCTAGCAGAGGAGTGTCTAACCGTACTGAAGGGACTTGACAATATTCACACTTGAAGACTGATAATTTCTCATCTCTTGATGGTGAAATTCATTACTCTGATGTCTTCACTGTTGGAACTTGGAAGTTGCAAGTGGTATGTATTCTTTGAATTTTTCTCTTCTTTATTACAATAAGTGGGATCGGTAAAATGAAACAATAACTGCTTTCATGGTTTCTTGTAATGACTCCAGGAATTTACTGTTCTATCCCAAAGGATATTCAGAAGAAAAGGACAAGTACCTGTCCCTCCTTTTAGAGTTAGATAATTGGGAATATTTCCTTCTAAACAAAAAAATATATGCGGAATTCAATTTGTGGATAAGGAACGAATACCATGGTCATGATCAGGAAATTACAGGTGAAGCTTTTCCTTCATATGTTAATTTAAATACAAGATCGAGAGTCGGCCTCCTATGATAAGTACTTATTTCCAATTTTAATTTGTTTGTTTTCCTGAAATTAGAAAGGGCTTTGCCTTTACTTGTAAGTCTTTGGCAATCAAATACAAAGAACAACTGAACAATTGTGTTGCAAATTGCATCTGGTTCTGTGTTCTAATTTGCATGTTCTGTGTCCTTATCTGTGCTATTGAATATTTTGTTTGCTTATGAAGTATGGATTAGTTTGAACTCGGGTGTTTTGCTCTGAACTTTTTTGAAGACTTTTAAAGTTTAGATAATACAGAGGGAAGTTTAAGAGGTTTTGATTAGCTTTTAATTGTAACAAATTAACCCTACAACGGCTGAGACCATCGTGGTGGTGGTGACCAGATATAGCAACTGGTGGATAGAGAGCTGAGCGCACGAGAGAGAAAATAAAATTACAGCAAATTGATTGTAGGAATAGGGAACGGTTAACCAAAACAATGTAAGGGTTTTGGTACAGTATTGGCAATGGTATTTCATGGCAAAGCAATAATACTCATTTTGCGGTTAGTGATGGATATACCCCATCACAAATAGTATTTCTTTTTTTACAATTTTTTTGTGATGGCTTCATTTCCATTACTAAAAAGATTTGGCTACTAGTTTTTTGCATCGGCCAATATGCCATTGCAAAAGTGCTTTCTGTGACCATTTTTTTTTTTTTTTAATTTTTGCGTTGAACCATTAGTTGTCACGAATAGTAATTTTTTTGTGTACATATTTTTGCGTTGGTGCTTTTTTCCGTGGCAAGACTAATTGTCTTGCTATCAGGGAAAAAAATTATTTCTATTTTTGTCAGTCAAAGAGCCGACACAAAAAAATGGGTGCAGAAAATCCTTTTTTCTAGTAGTGTTAATACTATTTTTGAAACTGATTTTGTTTTTTTGTTTTATTTTTGTTGTAGTTGATGTTAAAAAAAAAATTTGTCAGCTGAAAAAAGTGTTTGATTCTTCCTTTCACAATCAACACTGATAGATTATTAAATTGCAAAAAAATAAAAATAAAAATAACAATTCCTCTTACTATTGTGGATCACTGCTAAATTCGTTCAAGAACATTGCATTGTAAGCACTAGCAGGTAGTTGAAACCATCATTGATGATGTATTGCCTATTAAATTGAAATTATGGTGCATTTGGAAAATAGCTTATGATAAAATCTGAAAGTTTTAATGTTCAAACTGCTTGAGTTTTAAAAGCTCATCAGAAGTCATAAAATTGATGGCTGGAAGTCATATTTCTCCAATTTGGTTTTTGAACCATAATTATGGATTACTATTCTAGTTAACAATTTCCAAATAAATGTTTGCTTGATGATTTATTCCATATTCAGAAGTAGTTTTGAACTCTTTTGAGATAGAATTATGTCATTGTGACTAGTTACTCTCCCCAACATGAATATATAGAAAGTTTATGATTTTTAGTTTATTATTTGATGTGTCACCTATTATCTATGCAATGGTATAAGACACGAAGATAGATCTTATTAAATCAATGCATTGGTGGCACATCCGAGAGTGTTCAAAATTTGGTCACCGTAGTATTGTTCATTTTTGCCCTCGTTGTTTTCTGATAGAATTTGGACATGATCTGTGGGTTGCGGTCAAGATTCATATGTTTGTGGGTCTTCGGGGAAGTTTTTTACCCCCACAAGACCTAATTAATAAGTGATATTACAAAAGAAACCAAACAAACAAAAAATAGAACAGTACAAAACAATGAAAAATATAGTAATGGTGCCAAATGATATGCCTTTTATACATCACTTTTATGCGTATGCACAAATACATAAACTTTCTTAACTTCTTTCTCTGTCAAGAGAGAGCTCTTAATATTTGGTGATTGTAACATAATTAGGAAGTATGAGGCCTTTTATATTTCAATTATCTATAGATTAGAAAACAAAGTAAATGTGAAGATTAAGACAGTTGTAATGCATTTCAATTGTCCTGTTTTTGTGCTTTATCTCTGCATTTGATATTATCCAAAGTCTGTCCATCAAAGTAACTTGACAGTCTTCATTCTTTGAGAAGCCCATCTCTGGCCATGGAAGTACTTGTATGGACCATGGGCTTCCTGTACTGCAGTTTCACTGTTTCTCTGACTTTTTTCTTTTTCTTTTGTTTTTCGCTAGAAAAATACGCACCATTGAATTCTTAACCACCCATGATGTATGTACATTTTCTGTTTGATTTATTATCAATTGCATTTAATTTTGCTTGTTTCATTTCAACCCTTATTTGTTTTACTTTGATCGGTTGCAAAACATTAATTACTTGGACTAGCCTTGGAAAGAACACCTTGGCTGAGTCATGGAGGATACTTATAGTATTAATAACACATAATTCTTGTTATTGTGGTAATAGAGGATACTTATAGTATTTAATTACATTAGCAAAAAAGATACTGATATTCATGGTTCTCTCTCTTCAGATTGCTGTGACCTTGCATTCTGGAGGGAAGCCGTGGGGAAATCGTTTCGTATCCGTGCAATAGTTGTAGATCATGAAATTCTTTTGCACCCATTTCAGCCTTTCCTGGTTTATGGCATCAGATTCGCGGGACAGCCAACCGCAAGAAGTTGCTCCAGAAGGCCATACACATGCATCGGCTTTGAAATTTGCATACGAAGTGGTGAAAGGAGCTTGTGTCCAATCTGTCTTAATGAGCCCGCCTCTCGTCGCCCAGTCATCAGCATTCCAAATGCTTGAGTATAGCCTCATTGGCTGGTTCTTCGGGTATGGAACGCCAATTGACTCCATGTTCTTGAACTCTCTGACCGGAGTTCCATCCACAAAGAAGCTGAAAACAGAGGAACAAAAATCATTTTTGATTCATTTCATACATAGATGATATATGCAGCCAACAAGGCTAAATCAATGCTTACACAATGATTTTGGGATTCCAGAGGATGGAGTAGGTGTGAAAATCAGCAGCGGGGTCGAACCATAAGCGAAATTGCTGCTCTCTCTCACCCTTGCCGTGGCTATACAAATTGGTGTGAAGAGTGTACGGATCACCACTCAAATTTCCCAAGAACTCAAAGTCTATCTCATCATGCGCTGATCCTTGTGAAAATAACTGCAATAAACAAACACCTTTTTACACTGAAAATGTCGTGTTTGTTGAGACTAGTACGAAGGGAAAGAAATAGATACATACATAGTAGGCTGTGACAGTGCCAGCAGAGTTTCCAGGGACAAGCTTGAGCTGCATATCGATCTTTCCAAACAGATACTGGTTCTTGGATTGAAAACCCGAGCCAGAAACTTTGTCGAGGGAGAGCGTAAGAAGTGCGCCATCGTTGAGTATCTTAGCGCGATCATTGCCCCAAGTGATGTCCAATTCTTGATTGAACTTAGCTGCTGAAGAAACCATCATTGAAGAAGCAAGTAGTATAGAAATTGCTAAACACATGACAACAATGAAACGAGATAAAGAAGCCATATTGTTAGTGTTTTATTGAAGCTTTGGTTGTTGAGTGAGATTCTTGAGATAGATATATAGCATATATTTCTGTCTCATTGTGGGGGTGATTATTCAATATTTTTAAAATATGAACTCGTGATGTTCCATAAAGTTTTAATTGATGGAGACGAGTAGGGACTCATGATTTATGTTAAGATAGGGAACACTATGAGTTAAGTAATTGGTGATTGGCTTGAAGTATAGTCACGTGGTCTTCTGAAATTATTGAATATTTTTTCATCTGTGTGTGTATATATACATATATAGAGTGAGAGAGAGAGAGAGAGAGAGAGAGAGGAAGATGGAGTGAAGAAGGGTGGAGAAGATGAGAGAGACAAGGGGGGGTTTGGAGTTTTGCAGAGCCAAGTGGCAAAATGCAAGCAGAAGGTGGCGAGGAAGGAGTGAAGTTTGTAGACTGCTACTGTGGATAAGCTTAAAGTAAAGTAACGAAGTAAAAAAGAAGATTGTTTTATAATATTACTTTGCTTTTTGTTTTTACTTGACTTACGTTATAAATTATTATTTTATTATTTTAATAATTATTATCTAAATAAGAAATTTATTATAAATATTCATGTAAAAAATGACATAAAATGATGGAAAACAAGCATTTTTGGGTATGAAATGAGCTTTTGTTTATGACAAAATTTAGTTATGATATGCTCAAAAATGAGAGTATATTTGGATTGAATGATTTGGAAAGAGAAAAAAATCTAGTTCTTTTTAGTCGTAAATAATTGTTTGGATTGCAAAGAAATGGAAAGAAATGAAAGAAAGTAAGAAATTACTTTCCCAAAATAACTTTTGAATCTCCACTTGTGAATAAAAACTTTTGAGAGAAAAGATATGAGGTGATTATTAATTTTATAATATCAAAATTGTGCATCTAACTACTAAGAAAATAAAAACATAGAAGGTTATTTTTATAATATAATTTGTAGTAGATTCTTTTTTTTCTTTTTTACCATTTTTGTTATTTTATTTTATTTTTTTTAATTTAACCTATATACATATTATAGGAGAGGAATCACTATTTTGTTTCACTTACTTAACCAAATAAGGAGAAAAAAAATTATCTGTTTTGCCTTTTTTTTTTCTTCTAATTAATTAACAAATTATTTCTTGACACTATATTTGGATTATAAATTTAGATAAAATATATATATATATATATAAAAGAGAAATAGAGAAAAAAAAAACTAACTTATATATCATTTATATTTCTTTTACATTTTTACTTTTTTTTTTTCCTTTAAATTTCTGCTCAAATTTATCATCTAAATACAATATTACTTTTTCTGTCATGGATTTCAAAAAAATCTGTGCTCTTGTGCCGACTCCACCTCTTTGCCAGATTTGGTTTTTTTATCATTTTATCTTTACTTGCAGCAAGGAAACCTGTCGTCATATGGATGTTGAGCCGCATGCCATAGCATTAAATATATATATTTTTATAAGAATTATTGATTAAGCTCACTTAAAGAAAAGAAAAGAAAAGAAGGTAAAAAAAAAAAAGTGGGGGAAATTGTAAATAAGTGGAAAAACACAACAAACAAAAAAAATTACAAATGAGTGGGAAAATAAAAAGCAATTGCGAAGGAAATACAAGGTTGGAAAACATTTGGAACAACATAAAATCTCCTTTATTTAGAAAAAAAAATAAAAAAATAAAAATGGAACCAAAGGAGGACCCTTTCTTTCTTTCGAAATTATCAAAATGATTATTCCTTATCCCTTTTCTCTTTCCCATGCAATTCTAGTGGCAAACACTGTTAGAGAAATATTGTTGAATAAGAAACTGTCTCATAAATGTGTATATAACTCACACATTTAAGGCTCATTAGTTTTACAAAATTGATTGGGCAGTTTTACTAGCATTAGTTGCCAGCCTTGTTGGCTAGAGGCTCCTCCCCTCTCCCCCATGGTGTATAAAAGGAGGCCCTATTCCTTGAAAAGAGATATATAATTTTTCCTTGACATCCATACACTGTCAGTCTACTTCTCCTATAATTTTCTTCCTGAGAGAGAATGCTGCCGTTGTCCGTTCGCTAAGCTAATCAGAAGGTGCTTCTGTTGTAACTGGTAAAAACCGTCGTATCTTGGGAAGTAGACACCAGCGAACCTCCAGCACCCAACAGTGAGGCGACGAATCTATTTTAAGGAGACTGTGGTATCACACAGGTTTCGGTTTGCTTCCTTTAACCATTTTATATTTTATCTGTATTTTATTCAACATGTTATTTTTCCTGAGATTGAAGGTTTGTTTTGTTCATCTCATAATTTTGCGATATGCAATGTGAAATTATGTAATGTGAGTAGTTTTTCCCAACAAGCTTAAAATATATTCGACGTTTATCATAGAATTAGATTAATAGATTCATAGGTGTGTGTAATAATTTTGAATATAATTGGCCACTGACAGTACTAGCGAGTTAATTGGTTTATTTGATACATGTACACAGGGTTAAGCTTTTGATTTTACCATTTTGTGTATGCTACTGTTTGGTCTTCCCATGGCATGGAATAGGCCACTGTTATTAATAAGGAAAAAGAGTTCCATTGGTGCAACGTTAATTCACTGTATTTTCTAATTAATTTATTAATTTATGGTGTACCGGTTCATGCCTTGTATTTCTAGATTTACATGCTTCTAGTTCACAATATAAATTACATGTTCATTCGGGTTTAATTTTTAGTGTAATTTACATTTCTAGCATGTTTATTAGGTAGTAAATTTTCATGTAACTTGTACCTATTAATCTTTAATTTAGGTGTGGAGTTGTAAAGTTTATAACTTGCCTATATTTAAATTCATATTAATTTCTCTAGAATTATTTGCATGTTAATCATGTCATTTGCAATTCTTGCCTAGTAATGTGATTTAAGTATTTAGGAGTTATAAAATTTTTGTAACTTGCCTCAATTAATTACATGTTTAGTGTACCATAAATTCATATGTAACCTTTACCAATTTAAAATATGGTTAATTTAGGTCTGTAACTTATATAGTTAATTGCATGTTTATTATGTAATTAATTTTTTACAGCTTTTTTTTTTAGTTTAAATTCTAGATGTGTAACTTAAGGGTTGGTTTTAATCTTTACTTACAGTTATTTATTAGTTTGTTTGCTAGTACCCTCCCCTTCAATCACTACTTGGCCAAAAGCAAAGAAAAACTGAGGGAGGTTTTGTTGTATTTTGCTGCTAACTCTTTATTGCAGGAATACCTATGGAAATGGGAAAAGGTTTAATTTGGACTAAATATTTGAAGCAATTGTTTGCTTGAGTGTTCATTTGTGGTTATTCACCAATATGTAAAACACGTTTTATTTGCTTGTAATTATTGTGACAATTTTGTTGTAATTACTTGTACAGTTTGGAACTTGGTGTGTTTAACCTAGTTCATCCATTGGAAAATTTTATTCTTAAAGTTGTTTCCCAATGGACTAGGAGTCAACATGCTCTTGAAAGTTTTGTCTAAGGTTAACTGAGTTTTAAGTGGGACCGGTGTGACTTGGGGAGTAAGTGGATCTTTCGAAGAAAGATGAAAGCGAATGGGTCAATTGACAAATATAAAGCTCAGCTAGTTATCAAAGGATACAGACAGCGAGAAGGCCTGGATTACTTTGATACGTATTCACCTGTGACAAGGATTACATCCATTCACATGGTAATTGCAATAGCAGCTTTACGTGGTTTAGAAGTACATCAGATGGATGTAAAGACAGCTTTCTTAAATGAAGATTTAGATGAAGAAATCTACATAGAGCAACCCGAGGGGTTTTCAGCTCCAGGAAAAAGTAAGAAAGTCTGTAAGCTTGTCAACTCATTGTATGGTTTGAAGCAAGCTCCCAAACAATGGCATGAGAAGTTTGACAATGCTATGTTGTTAAATGGATTTCGAATCAATGAGTGTGATAAGTGCGTATATGTTAAAGACACTGACAAATGTTATGTCATTTTATGTCTATATGTTGATGACATACTCATTGTTGGTAGCAATGATGAAATGATTAAAGCTACCAAAAGATTGTTAAACTCTAAGTTTGACATGAAGGACGTGGGCCTTGCAGATGTCATTCTGGGTGTTAAGATCACCAGAACATCTGGTGGTATTGTACTTTCTCAAGCTCATTATGTTAATAAGATACTTGAGAAATTTGGAAAGTCATATACAAGTATGTTTAGGACACCGGTAGACTTAAGTCTATATTTGACCAAGAATAATGATGAGAGTGTCTCTCAACTAGAATATTCTCGGGTCATTGGGAGTTTGATGTATCTGATGAGTTGTACAAGGCCGGATATCGCATACGCTGTTAGTAAGCTGAGTAGATACACGAGTAATCCTAATGCTACTCATTGGAAGGGCATTATGCGGGTGTTGGGGTATATCCGTTACACCCTGGATTATGGGCTACATTATACCAGATACCCAGCAGTACTAGAAGGGTATAGTGACGCAAATTGGATATCTGATATAAAAGATTCCAAATCCACTAGTGGTTATGTGTTTACCCTCGGAGGGGCAGCCGTGTCTTGAAAATCTGCCAAGCAAACGTGTATCTCGAGATCAACGATGGAATCTGAGTTTATTGCTTTAGATAAAGCAACTGAAGAAGCTGAATGGCTTCGCCAGTTTGTTGAGGATATTCCACATTGGCCGAAACCTGTGCCAGCTATCAGTATTCATTGCGATAGCTAATTAGCGATTGGTCAGGCACAGAGTAATAGGTATAATGGAAAGTCTAGACATATCCGTCATAGACATAATTCCATACGACAACTACTCTCAAATGGAGTTGTCTCTCTAGACTATGTCAAGTCTAAGGACAACATTGCGGATCCGCTAACCAAAGGGTTAACTCCAGAGTTAGTAGAAAAGTCGTCAAGAGGAATGGGGTTAAGGCCTTTAGTAAAGGTTACCGGAACGGAAAACCCAACCTAGTTGACTGGAGATCCCAAGATCTAGGTTCAAAGGGACAACCTAACTTCGTGTAACGGGTGAGTCACTGAAGAGGTAAATCCTCTTGCCCATTCCTTTATACAGTGATGCCTTGTGGGGGTGGAAGGTTAAGCTAATGCTTTTAATGACCTCAGTGATGTGGTATAATGAAATACCGTATCTAGGTCACCTATGTGAGTGCGAAGTGGGGCCGCTTCTTTAAGAATTGCCAAGGCCGAATTCTTTAAAAACACTCACAAAACCAGGCTAGTGTTCCAGGGCCATACCGAACACACCATTGAGAACAAGAACAATGGTTGGACTAACTCCTGTGTGAGGTCTATTGTCTCAGTTTACATAAACGGCAAAACAGTTCAAGACATCACGTTCACTGGTCAGCCAGTAAATCCGATAGGCTTTCACTACGAAAGGTTCAAGGCCAACAGCTACCTTTTTTGATGCAGGGTTAGTCTATGTGCTCTCTCTCTTTCCGAGTTTTTGTTGATAAACGTTGAGCGTTTGCTGTATTTGGTCAATTTTTATTCATGTGGGGGATTGCTGGAGAAAAATTGTTGAATAAGAAATTGCCTCATAAATGTGTATATAACTCACACATTTAAGGCTCATCAGTTTTACAAAATTGATTGGGCAGTTTTGCTAGCATTAGTTGCTAGCCTTGATGGTTAGAGGCTCCTCCCCTCTCCCCCATGGTGTATAAAAGGAGGCCCTATTCCTTGAAAAGAGATATAGAATTTTTCCTTGACATCCATACACTGTCAGTCTATTTCTCCTATAATTTTCTTCTTGAGAGAGAGTGCTGCCGTTGTCTGTTCGCTAAGCTAATCAGAAGGTGCTTCTGTTGTAGTTGGTAAAAACTGTCGTATCCTGGGAAGTAGACGCCGGCGAACCTCCAGCACCCAACGATGAGGCGACGAATCTATTTTGAAGAGACTGTGGTATCACACAGGCTTCGGTTTGCTTTCTTTAACCATTTTATATTTTATCTGTATTTTATTCAACATGTTATTTTTCCTGGGATTAAAGGTTTGTTTTGTTCATCTCATAATTTTGCGATATGCAATGTGAAATTATGTAATGTTAGTAGTTTTTCCCAACAAACACCACTGTCGTGCCCTCCTTTGCTACCCTCTAACCCTTCTTCTACCCTCTATTGTTGTCTTTATCACCATTGTTACCCTTCTTCCCAATTTTTAATCCTCTCTTAGAAAAGACTAGATTACAGGGATGGTTGAAAAGATAGCAGTAGTGGTAGCTATGACGAAGAGAAATGAAAATGAGAGAAAGTTTAACACGAGACGATGAAAGAGGACTTGGGGATGGCAGGAGAGGAATTGAAGATGGCAAGTGAGTGTATGATAGTGGTTTTCGGAAGCAGATTATTGGCGATTAAATAAACAACATAGAAGAGGAAAGATGAGGGGTAGTTTTATCCTAAAAAGGCCTCAAATCACGTCTTTGCAATTATTTTTCAAGATTTCATCCTTTTGCAATGAAATGTATTTATTTTTTTGGCATTTATTTGAAATTTTTCAAAAAAGAAAAATAAATAAATGTTGAATAGTGTATTTTTTTTTTTGTGTGTGCTCTCATTTCTTAGGAAACATTGTTTTGACAAACTATTTTCAAAAATTAATTTTAGAAAAATTATTCACAAAGAACCCATGTTTTAGGAAACTTTTTTTTTAAAAAAAAAAAAGAAGTTATTTTTTAATTTTTAAAAATATGCAAAAACAAAAATGACATGAAAACAATAAATGTGTTGATATTTTTGTTGTTTTTGTTTTTGAAATCACAAAAATGGGTAAAAGTACACAAAAACACAAGCAAGTTTCCCTATCAAATGAGTTTTTTTTTTTTTTTTTTTTTTTTTTTTTTTAAATATTCTTAAAAAAAAAAACAATTTAGACAATTGACCCACACTACAAAAAAATCAAGATTTTAAAAACCAAAATTTAGGGACAAAATTATTTTTTAAAGACCAAATATTTTTGTTACAAAAATTGTCGTCATTGTATTTTTAACAACGAAAATAGGACATTAGTCATAAATTATTATCATTTTGGGACCAAATTTTTTGTCTCAAAAAATAAATCATTTTGAGACCAAATTATTTTGTTCCTAAAAGTCTATTTATTAGTGATATTTTTTAAATTTTATTGTTAAAAGTCTTGTTTTTTACTTTTCAAGACGACCTTTTAGTGACTATCCTCACGATGATAGAAATTGGTCATTAAATGTCTTTTTCAACAAATTTTTCACTTTTGGAAATCAAAAAATTTGATTTCTAAAACTTTTATATATTGTAATGCCACTTTTCAAACTATTTGAAAAACTATAACTTTTTAAAATCGTATTTTGAAAATGTAATTTTAAATTGAAATTCTATTTTCAGTATCGCATGTTGAAAATACGATTTCAATTTTGAAATTATATTTTCAATATGCGATTTTAAAAAGTAAATTAATTTTCTAAATAATTTCAAAAGTGGATCAATTCTTTAAATTATTTTTTTTTTAGAATATTCTTAAAAAAAAACTCACCAAGCAGTAGTCTCATTTTTTTCTTTCTTCTTTTTTCTCTTTTCAGCAGGGCTACAATCAACACCGCTACGGATCTCGAAAAATCAAAGGCTCGAATGGCTCGATATCTCAAAACGACGTCGTTTTAAGACTTTTTTTTATTCTCTTACCAGTAAGATAATATTTTTCGTACCATTCGAGCCATTCGAGCCTCAGTTTTTCGGGCTACGGAGCATTTTTGGGGCTACAATAGTCTACATTTATGTAATACATATCTCGAATGGTGTAATGATTGCACTGTTGTTTCTGACATAGACCCGGTAAAATTGAATTCTTCGTGAAGATCAGAGTACCAACAATTAGACGGTAAAACCCCATGGACACTATAAGAAATGTCACTTTTGACTACTAAAATATTGGTCGTTAAAAGTCCAATACTTGGTCGCTGAAACGATTTAACGACTAAAATATTTTGTCGCCAAACTCGTCGCCTATAACCTGTCAGCGATAGTATTGGCGACGCCAAAAGTGACTACATTTTGCTACTAAATTTGTTTAGTCCGCAAATGTTATGTTTCCGCCACTAAAATCTTTAGTCGCCGAATGACACTTTTGGCTACTAAAGTTCGTGTGGTCGGGGAAGGTATCACTTTTAGCTACTAAAGAATTGGTCACCGAAAGTACACTTTTGGCTACAAAATATTATTTAGTCGGCAAAACGTGATTTTGGCGACTAAATTGTTAGTCACTAAAAGTGCTACCATAAAATGAGAATGACTATTATAGACCAAATATTTTGGTCACCAATAGAATACATATTTTTAGCGATTAAGTAATTTTGGTCATTGCAACTTTCGTCCACTAAAAGTTTCGTAGCGAAAAGCCTCTTAACATTCACTTATTCAATTTTTGCCACCAAATGTTTTAGTCGTGAAATGATACCTTTTTTTTCCGTGACTAAAAAATTTAGTGGCTAATAGTTTCTTTCTCTCATTCTCAATTGTTTTAGCTACTAATTATTTGGTCGCTAAAACTTTTTGGGTTATGTTTTTGCTGCTAAATTATTAGTCACCAAAACATTTGATTACGTATTTGGCTACCAAAATATTTGGTGGCCAAATACTTTAACGTGTTTTTTTTTTTTTTTTTCTAAAAAAAGATTTCTAAACAACCTTTATCTATTATTAATACAACATGTACCCTGTATAAATAATATAATCCATCAATACTAAATATGTTATCAAACATTCAACTACGTGCACACATTTTAGTTCCAACCCTCCAAATAATTAATATTGAACGTCCAATTATATATATTACAAATTCCATAAGAACCAAGTCTAATCCAACGTCAATAATTTAATTCCATACATAATACAGGAATAACCAAATTAATTGTACATCTAGAACGTCTGTACCACAACACAAATTATATTCTGTACTACCCCAAAACTATTTTGTACCACCTGCTATGTTAATTTTTAACATGCCAACTTAGCTGATATTTACCACATCAAAATAGTAATTTGTACAAACCACTATCTATACAGATAGAGATACAAAACAATACCCTCCCGTATTTGTCAAAAAAATAATTTGTACAAACTACTATCTAGTAAGTACTAGCCCAACCTCTTCAAGAATGCTTTGTAAATGATAAAAATGTTTGGAATAATAATATGGAATAATTATGCCTTCAAAATGTTTATTATCATACTTGATTTACTTTATAAATTATAAAAATCTAACTATCATTCATTATTATAAAAAAAATATCATTTCATAACAAAACTAAAATATGACAATTTCATTTCAAATTATTTCCCTTGAATTCTAATAAATTAAACATTTCAATTAAAAAATTTGATTTCTTTTAATTTCAGATCTTAACTTGGAAGAATTTGATGAGTTTATGAGACTTATTATTGGTCTCATTTCAAAACTCTGAACTATTTATTTTACACTCCAATCAAGTTCTCATTTCCTTTAAGTAACATTTGATATTAAGGCTCTGTTTGGGAAGAGTTAAATGGGATTTTTTTTAGTTATTTTAGTCACAAAAGATAAAATAGCCTATTTTAATCACAAAAAATAAAATATCACATCAAATCTATAATTATTGCATTCTTCTCTTATAAAAAAAACTAAAAAAATTAAAAAATTCTTTTCAAACCAAATTTTTTAATTCAAATTAAAATAATTAAAAAAATCAAAAAGTTATCCAAACGGATAGTAAAAGTTAAACTCATGTTAAATTTAACATGTGGATGGATATATATATATATATATATATATATTAAGGTAATGCTAAATTTAACATGTGAATGAGGCCTCGTTTGGGAACATGCTATTTTAGTAACTTTTTGACTTTTTAACTAAAATATGAGGTAAAAAAATTAGTATGTTTGAGATGACTTTTTGACTTTTTACAAAAAGATATGCAAAAAGTAGAGAGAAAATGGAATCTTTGACTTTTTGGTATAAATTATTGATTTTTTAATTTTTTTAATAACTTTTTGATTTTTAGGCTAAAACAGCCACTTGCCAAACGAGGCCTGAATATATATATTTTTTAAGGTAATGCAATTTTTAGCTATTTGTTAATCTACTATCCTACTCTTCGTTTTACACGAGGCTGGGAAACCCAGCTACCATACTATTGGGTCATTGGGGAGCATAGGATAAAAGTCAAAAATTAATTTTTAATTTATTTTGAGTTATATTATTTCTCATATAAAATAATAAAAAAATTTAAAAAATTAAAAAATTAATTTTTAACCATCTTCTCAATATATATATATATATATATAATTTACCATTTGCCTGCATTATAATATATATATGTATATAGTCTGGAAATTACACGTGAAATGGTACAAAATCATCCAAATACTTTAAACCACTGAAGCCGCGGCCATGGAGGGGCAAAATTGGATACAAAAAAAAGCAATCCATACATGTGAAGCGACTCTTAGTGGTATAGATGTGAGAAATTTTATTTTCACACATCAAGTTTTTTATTTCATACAATTAATAAATTTTTCAGAATCATAATTTTATCTTTTAACAAAATTACCATCTCATCCACACATCTCACAATTTCTCCATACACATCTCACCCACTACCATGTCACCAACCACTTCATCTCACAAATTACCGATAAACTTGGGTATTGAACCATGGAGCTTGTTTTGAAACAGATTGAGAAGGGTCAAGTTCTTGAGCTGGGCAAATGACGCCGGTATTTCGCCGGAAAACATGTTGTTTGACAGATCCATAGATTTCAAGCTCTTCAAGTAACCAAGCTCAGTCGTTAATACTCTCGCAAACGCGTTCACTTGAAGAAACAGAATGTCCAAGTTCTGACGATTGCTGATCTCCGCTGGAATTGCGCCGAAGAGTCCACAGCTAGCGCCATCGAATCGGACTAGTTGGGATAAGTTTCCGATCTCCGAAGGAATACCATCGGAAAAAGTATTGTAATAGCCAATATAGAGCTGTTGAAGGATCGATAAGTTTCCGATTTCAGAAGGAATAGCTCCGGCGATCTTGTTGCCGAAAACTGCCA
Source organism: Camellia sinensis (assembly GCF_055761805.1). NCBI lineage: Eukaryota > Viridiplantae > Streptophyta > Magnoliopsida > Ericales > Theaceae > Camellia > Camellia sinensis. The sequence continues at coordinate 19,164,615 of NC_138964.1, read as the reverse complement.
AGTACTGAAGGGATGGAAAGTGGCTGCACTTCGTCGGAATGCTACCGGAGAGGTAATTGTTGCCAAGGTAGAGGTGGCGGAGGCTGGTCATATCGGAGACGAGAATGGGTAAATCACCAGTCATGTTGTTGTCAAGAGGCTGGGAATGGGCAGTGATTGATGTCATCGTTGCCACCGTTATCGGTAGCTGGTGTAGTTAGGATTAAGGTTTTTGGAGAGAGAAAGGATGAAAGAAGAGAATGTGCACAGAGAAAGTGAGGATATCTTTGAAATGTGAAGTGTGTGGAATGAGATGAAGAAATAAAAATTAAATTATTAAATGTGTGGACTGAGAAAAGATGTAGATAGAGATAATTTGGTGTGTGAAAATAAAATTTCCCTATAGATATGTATATATATATATATATATTAAAGGGTTAATTACCATTTTAGTCTCTGTGGGGAAATAGTTTGGAAATACTCTTCAGATCCTGGGGAACGCTCGTGATTCTCAGCTAGCCACCTGAAAACACTTTGGTCGGGGGTACCGGAATTAGCACTCCGACGGATAAGTCAATGCATACTCTCTTGATTGCTTGTATTTTGAGTTAAGCATACTAGTTCTCACATATCTCTCTTTGGTTGTTGTTCTTCTATTTATATACGCTCATGGTCTTCTAGGTAGGGCCCGCTCTTGATCTATCATATACTTACTCACTCGGCCTTCCCCATTTAATCGGCCCCCCGCTCAGCTTATTCGGCATTTGAAACGGCAGGGGCGGGGCCGAATGCATACTATACACCGATTAGGAATTTATACGTTGTCTATCCGCGTTTGTAATTATTTGGGCACCACAATTGCCCCCCGAACACCCCACTAACTCTGTTTAGTCGGTGTGTTTGGTTTCGATCTTGAAAAGTCAAAAATTCGGTGGTTAACCTCATTCCAAAGCGTGTCAGAATGCACACGTTTTCTAGTCATCATTACAAGTTCCCGCCTCTTCGTACACTTCCTCCATTTAATGTGGTTTAAAACTCTGTCTCTTCGAATGTATATTTTGAATACTCAAGATTTTTTGGTCCGCCTTCTAGTACAACTCCTCCATCTCACGACCTCTACAGCTCTCTTCTGTCTGTCATTATCCCTTCCGCTCCCCGTAAGTTCTCTTCTCTTTCACTCCCAATACCATTTTCTCGTTTACTGTTAGTTTTGCATAACCCTTAGGTTGAATACAATGGCAAGAAATTTGAAAGCACTTCTCTCTCTGGACCGGATTTCCGGCTTCCGACGCCATTGTTCCATCCCTGATGACGTTCATCTGTCACTCGTGGAAGATAGCACCACCGATATGCAAACAACCGACGAGAGCACAATCATCTTTCCTCTCCTATCGATTGTTGAAGGCGGCGTCCGTTTTCTCCTTCATCCATTTCTGAGAGCCGTCTTTCGACATTGGGGCCTAATCCCTTCCCAGCCTAACGTGAATTTCTTTCCCAATCGTAATGGGGATCATAGAGTTAAACCGTCGTCTTAGGATTAACCTAGGCATTCCTGTGATTCGGCATTGCTATGTCTTAGCCAAGTCCACTGGGCGTCTAGGATGTTATTTTCTTAGGGCCAAGGACACCGACCATCATTTAGTGACCATGCTTGCCAACTCTAGCAAGCGTGTTGACGACGTGATGGTCGTTGTTTGAGGCAACTGAAAATTCGGTGAGGGTGAAGATCGTCTGGATCCTGTGCCAAGGCGAAAAGGCGATCCATGTGGCCGTATAGCTTATTCTAGTTGCTTATATTTTTGCACGTGCATTCGGCTCTCCTTTTATGTACTTACCGTTTTGTTTGCGCAGGCAACGCGTTGAAGAAAATGCTAGTTTTGGCCGACGACGCTGTACTTGCGGATATTAAAACCACTCCGCAATTCGTTGGCCGTCTAAATCTTCAGAAGCAAGAAAGGGCGGCCCATATTCTCTTGCGCTGCGCGCCGTCCTACGCAACGTTTTCGGCAGCAGACCATATACCAGTTCCAAAAGGCGAAGGTCATCTTACAGCCTTCATCTTCCCTAGCTTTAAACACTTGAAGTAGATCGGTTTAGAAGCCTCCAATTTGGAACAGGCAGAAGAACAAGTAGCCGATCAGATTGTCGAGGACCCGGACCAATTAGGAACCGAGGTAAACGAAGCACTTCAATTTGGCATTTGAGGAGGTTGGCCTAAATTTGTCCGACCTTCCATCCACATCCGGCCGAGGGGACGTCTTTGAGGACATTTTTACGAACTTAGGAGATCTCCCCGGTACTTACCTAGAGGATATGGCTGGGGAATCACTTCAGCAACTTGCACGGAAGAGGAACGCCGAGAGGATGGCCACCAGGCGGAGGGCCGAGGCCGTCCTGTCGGAAACTCCACCCGCTGCAGTCGCTAAGTCTACACCGGACTCCTCCGGTTATTGCCAAGCTGGAGAAGATAGGGCAGGCCAATGAAGGTGAACAAAGGGGCGAGAAGTGCCCCACCGATCGAGAGGCCGAGTGTGAAGAGGACCAAATCGATGAACGACCCCGAGTTGAGGAGTCGGATTTGGTCCTTCTATTCACGATTTAACCAAGGATCAAAAATATGCTGATCTCTGTAGACTCCTCGACATTGAGGGACCCGGCTGTGGCCTTGAGCATGGCCTCCTCGATATCTCTGCCGGTCGACAGAACCGTATTTCGAGCGGAGCCAGATCTGATGCTAATTGCTTCGGCCGCTCAGTCGGCCCTTTCAGTACGTTACTTGTCTTATCTGCAATCTTCCGTCTTTACGCATGCACGTTTGTAAATGTCTAATTATTTGTTTATCGTTTCTTTGTTTTGTAGGCGGTGGGCAGGATAGCCGAGATCGACCGCCGTCAGCACGACACCATAGAACAGATTGGCCTATTGAAAGCCGAAATTGAAAATGAACAGAAAAAGGTTGTGGCGGTCTCTTAAAGGGTCGATTATGAGGCAGCGCAAGCAACGGCAGAACGCGGTAGAGCTAACTCTGAGGCGGAGCGAGCCAGAAACTTCGATCAGTTGAGGCTTGCCGTCGAAGAAAATGCAAAGGCCAGTGAGGAGGCGCTTAAGTTAGCCCAGGAGGCAATCACCAAGCTAGAAGCCGACTTAGAGGAATCGAAGAAGGCTAAGGAAAAGGCCGACTTCAAGACTTCCAAAGCGTTCCATGCTGGGCAAGAGGCCGCCTTGGAAAGCTACGCAGAAGAAGCGCCAAAGTTTGAGAATCGGGGCTTCAAACACAGCTGGGTCAAAGCCTTTGCTGCTGCGAATGTGACATTGGCACAGCCGATTCCGTACGAGCAGGTGGACGTTAACCTGCTGGCGTCTGACCCTGAGGAATGATTAAGGCATATTTTTGTTTTTTGTAGGCATCTTAGATGCACAGTTTTTGGTTAGTTGATTTTCATCTTTTTTGAATTTTCATGTGTAAAATGTCTGCAGTTAGCGCCCAATTTATGAAAGAAAATTGTCTATGCTCTCAAGTTATTGCTTGTACCGTTTGTTATATGAGTACATAATTAAAAGAATCAGCAGTTAGAACGAAATGTCACGACTATGTGAGACGAAAAACTTATTAGCCGATTAAATTAATGAATTTGATTGATGACTGAATAAAATGAATTCATGAGGTGCTGATAGATTAGCTCATAAAGCAACTAGGGTTCATAGGCCGATTAGCTTAACAAATCTGCCCTTAGCCGGTTCATGAACTAGAACGCCGAATTAACTGAACTTATGAATATTGTACTGATAAATCGATTCATGGAGCGACTACGGCACTCAACCCGACTAGATTGATGAATCTGCCCTTGCCCCAGCTGGTTCATGAACTAGAACGCCGAATAACAGAGCTTCATGGGGCGGCTGGGGCAAATACGCCGATTATATTGATGAATCTGCCCTTGCCCCAGCTGGTTCAGGAACTAGAACACCGAATAACGGAGGTTCATGGGGCGGCTGGGGCAAAAACGTGGATTATATTGATGAATCTGCCTTTGCCTTAGCTGGTTCAAGAACTAGAACGCCGAATAACAGAGGTTCGTGGGCGGCTGGGGTAAATACGCCGATTATATTGATGAATCTACTATTGCCCTAGTTGGTTCATGAACTAGAACGCCGAATAAAATGAACTCATGAATATTGTACTGATAAATGGATTCATGGAGCGGCTGGGGCACTCAAGCCGACTAGATTGATGAATCTGCCCTTGCCTCAGCTGGTTCATGAACTAAAACGCCGAATAATGGAGGTTCGTGGGCGGCTGGGGCAAATACGCTGATTATATTGATGAATCTGCCCTTGTATCAGCTGGTTCATGAGCTAGAACGCTGAATAAAATGAACTCATGAATATTGTACTGATAAATCGATTCATGGAGCGGCTGGGGCACTTAAGCCGACTAGATTGATGAATCTGCCCTTGCCCTAGCTGGTTCATGAACTAGAACGCCGAATAACGGAGATTCGTGGGGCGGTTGGGGCACATGACTCAATCGGCGCCGGGCTGTTGAGGTTTTAATATTAATGAGATTGCTTCAGAGGTGCTGCCCCCATAGGGAATAAATGGGCGTGTACTTCGTGCATGAAGGTCCTATTTATATGCTCAGAGTCAGTAACCCAGTCCAGTTCTTTGAGGAAGGTTAAACAAGTGCGAACGTCAGATAGACTTTTCTTCAACAGCAGAAGAGAAGTGAGGACATTAGCTGAGCTGGGAGGATATATGAGTCGGAGTGGTGAACCTTCGCACACGGGAAGTAGGACTTCGAGGGATCGGAAGAGAAACCAATCTCCTCATCGTCGAAGTAGGTCGCCTAGGAGGGACAAGCAGCCACAGGGCAGATCTCCTCAACCCCGTTCTGGAAGGGAATCCGATGCGACTCCGCGCTCATTGAGTTTTGCGGTCTTCGTGGGGAATAGACCAATGACAGAGGGGGACTTGATCGTTCAAGATCCAAATATGGCAATCGAGTTCGCTCAACAGATTTTTCCACCTGAAGTTCAACACTCGATGGTAGGTCGGCAGGATTTCGAAGTGTTTCGTGAAGGCGTTCATGGGGCGGTGAAGTGGCTGTACACCGCTTATGAAATCGGCATGCGTCTTCGCACCGCTTGGTGCGATATAGAGCAGAGAGATGAACGCATTCGGAACTTAGAAGCTCGTGCGGAGAAGGCCAAGCGTAAGCTAAGGAAAATCAAGTCTGCCAAGTCTCAATCGGCCAACCATCCCAACCCGGTTGTAGAAGAAAGGGTGACTCAAAGGCTGATAAGTAATGCTATTGCCGATCAGAACACAGCTAGCATGTTTGCGATTGAGACTACGAGGACTGCAGCCTATGAAAAAGGCTTCCATGACGGCCGAAAGGTCGGAATACAGAAGACCATGGAGAAACTCGCCGAAGAAGTTTGCCGGTGTGAAAATCGTGGGTTTAAGCACGGCTGGATCAAGGCACTTCAGCAAGCTGAGGCTCTCCAGGCAACAGATGTGAATTCTGCATTGTCGCTGTACCAACAAAATGATTTCCCCTTTTCCGCTTTCGAAGTTGAGAAGAGTGATGATGAGGAAGCCAATGAATAAAAGCATACCTTGTAATGCTCATGTAGATTGAGTGCGAAATTATATATTTATTGGCTAATTTTAATAAAACGCATCGTTTTCAATTTGTAGCGTACTTTCTATTTATATTAGTACACTTGATGTCAATCGATTTATCTAAGGACACATTTTATTTTGAATGTTCGCACGTTTTAGCCTACCTTTATATGGCTTGTCCTATTTCATTTTGAATATTTGCATGTGTTCAGCCTTTGTTTATACGGCGTGTCCCATCTCATGTTGAATGTTTGCATGTTTCAACCTACGTTTATATGCCATGCACTAATGGGGCTCCGAATTCAAAGACTTGGCCTATCGTGATATCAACGAATAGCGCTCCGAATCCGGAGGCTTAATCGGCCCAAAAGTGCCATGCCCTAATGGGGCTCTGAATTCGGAGACTTGGCCAATCGTGATATCAACGAAGGGCGCACCGAATCCCGAGGCTTAATCGGCCCAAAAGTGCCATGCCGTAATGGGGCTCCGAATTCGAAGACTTGGCCAATCGTGATATCAACGAAAGGCGCACCGAATCTAAAGGATTATTCGGCCCAAACGTGACCTGTACGGATAGGGCTCCGAATTCGAAGACTGATCTTGGCCAATCGTGATATCCACGAAGGGCGCTCCGAATCCAAGGGCTTAATTGGCCCAAAAGTTTCATGCACTAATGGTGCTCCGAATTCGGAGACTTAATCGGCCCAAAAGTGTCATGCACTAATGGGGCTCTGAATTCAGAGACTTGGCCAATCGTGATATCAACGAAGGGCGCTCCAAATCTGGAGGATTAATCGGCCCAAAAGTGTCATGCACTAATGGGGCTCCGAATTCAGAGACTTGGCCAATCGTGATATCCACGAAGGGCGCTCCAAATCCGGAGGCTTAATCGGTCCAAACGTGACCTGTACGGATGGGACTTCGAATTCGGAGGCTTTTTCTCTTGGTCAATCGTGATATTCACGAAGGGCGCTCCGAATCCAGAGGCTTAATCGGCCCAAAAGTGTCATGCACTAATGGGGCTCCAAATTCGGAGACTTATCTTGGCCAATTGTGATATCCACGAAGGGCGCTCCGAATCCGGAGGCTTAATCGGCCCAAACGTGACCTGCACGGATGGGGCTCTGAATTCAAAGGCCTTTTCTCTTGGCCAATCGTGATATCCACGATGGGCGCTCCGAATCCGGAGGCTTAATCGGCCCAAACGTGACTTGCATGGATGGGGCTCCGAATTCGGAGGCCTTTTTCTCTTGGCCAATCGTGATATCCACGAAGGGCGCTCTGAATCCAGAGGCTTAATCGGCCCAAACGTGACCTGCACGGATAGGGCTCCGAATTCGGAGGCTTTTTCTCTTGGCCAATCGTGATATCCACGAAGGGCGCCCTAAATCCGAAGGCTTAATCGGCCCAAAAGTGTCGTGCACTAATGAGGCTCCGAATTCGGAGGCTTTTTCTCTTGGCCAATCGTGATATCCACGAAGGGCGCTGCGAATCCGGAGGCTTTTATCGGAACACTTTTGAACTGGATTTCGCAGTGAGTAAACAGGGATCTTTGCATTACAAAAGTGGAATGTGTACATGTTGAACCATTCAAAACTAGTATAATTCCCCACAAGTCGATTTTAATGATAGAACTTACGCAAGTACGTTGAATTCCAAGGCCATGGCAGACTCCTTCCAGACATGTCTTTGAGCCGGTATGCCGCTACTCCTGCGATCGAATTAACCTGATAGGGGTCGTCCCAGTTAGGACCCAATTTTCCATCAGCCGGTTTCCTGGAAACTATAAGTACTTTCTTCAAGACCAACTCTCCTGGTGTGTAGTGGCGCAGCTAAACACGTTGATTGTACGACTTAGCGAGCTGTTGCTGGTATCGTGCCATGGACGCAAGGGCACGGTCTCTTCGTTCTTCGATCAGAATCAAATCCAAAGCCAGCATCATGTTGTTCCGGCCCATATAAAAAACTTACGATTTCAGGATTGGGTGGCCGATCTCTAGGGGTATAATCGCTTGGGTTCCAAAGCATAACGCAAACGGCGTTTCCCCAGTGGATCACCTCGGCGTAGTTCGATGAGCCCACAATACACTCGATAATTCTTCAACCCATTTGCCTTTAGCTTTCTTGAGCCTCTTCTTGATGCCGTCCAAGATGGATTTGTTAGAGGCTTTGGCTTGACCATTGCTTTGTGGGTAAGTCGGCGTGGAAAAGTAAGGCCGCATACCATACTTGCTGCACAGTTCACGGTAGACGCCAAAATCAAACTAGGTGCCATTGTCCGAGATGAGTGCTCTTGGAATGCCGAATCGTGTTATGATATTTCTCTATACAAAGCGCTTAACATCAGCATCTCGAATGTGCGTTAATGCCTCCGCTTCGACCCATTTTGTGAAGTAATCTGTCGCGACGATCAGGTATCGCTTGTTTCCTGGGGTCCTCGACAATGGTCCGACTATATCAAGTCCCCACTGGGCGAATGGCCAGGGACTGGTGATAGAGCTTAAATCTTCAGCAGACAGATGGGTTAACGGGGAGAACTTCTGGCACTGTTCACATTTTTTCACATAACATTTGGCATCAGTTCTCATTGTCGGCCAATAATACCCCTATGTTATAGCTCGATGGGCCAAAAAGCGCCCGCCAGAATGGGCACCCCAACTGCCTTCATGTATTTCAGTCAGGAGTACCTCGACTTTATCCGGATGAATGCATTCCAGGTATGGACCAGAAAGGGATTTTTTATAAAGCTTTCCTTGCGGATCCAAGTAGTGTCGCAGGGTTTTGTTTCGTAGCTTGTGCGCTTCTTTCTTGTCTGTTGGGAGCTGTTTAGAAGACAGGAATGCAACAACGGAGTCCATCCAACTCGGTCCTGACTCTATGACATTAACATGGATTTTCTCAGAAGGGCCAATACTCGGCTGCGGGATGAAACCAACTTCAATGGTTCGTTTAATCTCTGAGTTGATGGCGGAGGCTAGGCAAGCCAGGGCATCTGCATGTGTATTCTGGTCATGGGTGATTTGGTTCAATTCATGATGGTCAAATTTTGCCAGTAAGGAATTTGTCGTTTTTATGTAAGCGGCCATACGGTCGTTTCTTGCTGCGTACTCCCCCTTTAGCTAATTGATCACCAATTTTGAATCACAAAATATAAGCAGACGTTGAGCACCCAGGAGATGTGCATTCTGCAAGCCGGTTAACAGGGTCTCGCATTCGGCCTCATTATTTGATGTTTCGAAGCGGAGTTTGACAGCCTGCTCAATTATTACCCCGTCGGGAGCCATTATCACTACTTTGGCCCCGTTGCCGCGTTGATTGGACGATCCATCACAGTACAACTGCCAAATGTCCCCAACATAAATTCTCCAGTTCGGCTTAGGTTGAATTTCATCAGACTTGAAGTCGGCAAGACCCCCGGTGAATTCGGCCACAAAGTCAGCAAGCACTTGTCCCTTGATTAAGGTTCTAGGAAGAAACTGGATATCGTACTGGCCGAGTTCAAGAGCCCACTTTGAAATGCGCCCTGATGCTTCTGTACTACGGAGTATCGACCGGAGGGGGTGGTCCGTTAGTACCCTGATGGTATGCCCCTAAAAGTAATGCGTCAGGTTTCTTGTTGCCATGACGAGGGCCAGAATGAGTTTTTCCAACGGAAGGTAGCATGTTTTGGCGTCAACCATTGCCTTGCTCACATAATATACTGGTCGCTGCTCCCCTATCTCCTCCTTTATCAGTACGGCGCTAACGACCCAGTTGGAAATCGCCAGATACAAAATGAGCGGGTCACCTGCCGAAGGTGTTATCAAGAGTGGAACTGACCGGAGGTAGGTCTTGAGGCCATTGAAAGCTGCTTCGCACTCGGAGGTCCATTCAAAAGCCTTGCCTTGCCGTAGAGTGTGAAAGAATTATCAGCAGCGATCTGTGGATAGACTGATGAACCTGTTGAGTGCGGCGGCCATCCCCATCAACTTTTGAACCTCTTTCACTGAACGAGGGGAGTCAAGCTCCAAGATTGCTATGATTTGCCTCGGGTTGGCTTCGATTTCTCGGTGGTTAACAATGTAACCCAAGAATTTGCCAGAACCGATCCCAAACGCACACTTGGAAGCGTTCAACTTCATTTTGTATTTGCGTAAAATGCCGAATGTCTCTTCTAGGTCGGCTAGATGAGTTTGCTCTTCTTTGGACTTGACCACCATATCGTTGATGTACACTTCCATAGTGTGGTAGAGCTGCTCCTTGAACATGGCAGTGACTAATCTTTGGTAAGTTACCCCTACATTCTTCAGCCCAAAAAGCATAACCTTATAGCAATAGGTTCCTTTTGAGGTGAGGAATGCAGTCTTGTCTTGGTTCTCCGGATGCAAGGCGATTTGATGGTAGCCTCTGTAAGCATCGAGGAAGCTCATACACTGATGGCGTGCCGTCGCATCTACAAGTTGGTCAATTCTGGGGAGAGGAAAACAATCTTTGGGATAGGCTTTGTTGAGGTCTGTGAAATCAACGCACACTCGCCAAGTCTCATTTTTCTTCTTCACAACCACAGTATTAGAGAGCCATGAAGTGTAGGTCACTTCCCTGATTGCCCCGACGTCAAGCAACCGGTCAACCTCTTCAACTACAGCGGCAGTGTGCTCTGCGGCTGATCGCCGGCTTTTTTGAATAATCGGCTTGCATTTGGGGTCAACATTTAAACGATGTTACAAAACAGACAGATTTACACCCGGCATCTCATATGGAGTCCATGCAAATACATCAAGGTTGCTGAGCAGAAAGGAAATCAGCTACTATCTGTCGGCTTGATTCAGGGAAGCGCCGACCATGAAGAACCTGCCTGGGTTTCCATCAATTTCAACTCGATCTAGGGCTTCCGTGGCCTTTTCACTTGGGAGCCGCCTAACATCGTCGAGACTCTCCCGATCCGTTACCTTAATAGAGTTCACTTGTAATTCCTTTGGCGTCTTTTCAGCAAGGAGATAACATGCTTGTGCCGATTTCTGGGAGACGCGGATTTGCTCAATGCCGCGTTCTGTTGGGAAGCGTAGCAGCTGATGATAGGTGCTTGGCACGGCCTACATAGCATGCAACCAAGATCGCCCCATGATGAGATTATACGGCGATGGCAGCTTGACGACCAAGAATTCCACATCCACTGTTCGGGAGCCTGCTCGAACGGGTAGTGTGATTTTCCCCAACAGGTATTCTGGATTGGCGTTGAAGCCGAATAGTGGATAAGGAGCCGGAGAAAGGTCTGATTCAGAGAAGCCGAGTTTGGGGAATGTCTTGTAATACATAACTTCCGATATGCTCCCTAGGTCAATGAGTACGCGCTCAATGGTGAATCGGTTTATGCATAACTCAATTACCATGGGATCAATGTGGGGAAGTGTCACTCCGGCCAAATCTGAATCATCAAAAGCAATGCTCGCAGCTTCATGGGGCCGTTTAGCTGGAGTGAGTTGATTTTGAGGGTCGGGATTCGATTGAATTGTATGCACTGCGGATGACATTGGCAGGCTGTATTTCATGTGGATCACGCTGAGCGGAGGTGAATCCTGTCTTAAGGCTATTGCTTTGGTTGGGTTCCCTTTTCGGACGTACTGTTGTAACCGACTATCTTGTATCAATTCCTCCAAGTGATCCTTCAATGCATAACAACTCTCAGTATCATGGCCATGATCCTTGTGATACTCGCACCACTTATCCTGTCTTCGCGTGTCGGGAGGTCCCACCATTTTCGACGGCCATTTGAAGAACGGAAGGTGTTGGATTTTGGACATAACCACGCTGATCGGCTCTGATAACTCTGTATATTTCTTGTCGGTGTGCCTTGTGCGCTTGCTATCGACTTGTAGTTGTTCATTTGCTCGGTGGGAGCATTGGTCGCTTGATCGGTGAGAATCCCGTCACTTGTCTCGTTTAGCCCGATGTCGTGGTTCAGGGCTCTAAGGTGGTACAGAATTTAACGGTTGAGCAATTTCAGAAGGAGCCGTCTTATTGGCCACGTTTCTGACTTTAACCCGCAAGGGGTCATCTTCTACTTTACAGTATTCCTCAATTTTCTTCATCAACGACTAGACTGTCTTGGGGGGTCGTCTGGTCAAAGAGCTGCGGAGGGCACTGTCGGGAGTAAACCCATCTTGAAGGCGGTAATGGCCATGGAGTCATTGCAAGCATCATCTACCAGATTAAAACACTCCCAATACCGCGCCGAATATGTACAAAGGGTTTTCCCTGGTTGAATCTGCATTACCCCAGAGGGAATCGGCTTGCTTTGGCTAGACTTCATTAGTGACAAACCTTGCCCTGAAGGATTTTTAGAGTTGGTGAAAGATCTTGATCGAAGCTGGCTCCAGTTTATAATACCAGCTGACAGCCAGTGGCCCTAAATTGCTCAAAAATATTCTGCACATGAGAGCCTCGGCATTCGCATGCAGCGTCATGGCTTGTTTGTAATGATGGATGTGATCGGTAGGGTCTGATTTACCATTGTACAAGGTGAATGATGGTGTTTTGAATTTCTTGGGTAGCACTGCCCTTGCAATTCGTCGTACAAAAGGATCGTGCTAGTCTTCTTCGTCTGAACTGTTTCTTCTTTGCTTATGCCTTAAACGTGGACTCTCTTCAGAGGAACTGGTAGTTTCGGGTCGTCCCTTCTTCTTGGGCTCTGGGGATAATGAGTCGGAGTCGCTATCAGTGTCTTGTTGTCGGGCTCGAGGTCGTCGACCACCTGCTCTCAGAGGTCGTTCCGGATCTTGGCGTACAGCTTGTTTGGACTTCGCCACTTCCAAGGCCAAATCCTGACGGTGACATTTGTTCTCAGCGATCATGTTCTCCAACCTCTGTTCGTTTTGCTTTGCTTGTTCCATGATCGCTTGCATGGTCTCAAGCGTTGACGTTGAGGGCGAAGCGAAGTTCAAGGCGCGTCTTGCGACGATAGTCTCCGGTTCAAGCATGTTTGTTAGAGTGAAGTCGTCTCCCTATGTGGTTTCGTCAGTGACTATCGGAGGGTCTTCTGTTACGCCCGCCATGGATGTATTTGAGTATTCCTACAGACGGCACCAATTATGGGGAAGTGGTTTGGAAATACTCTTCAAATCTTGGGGGACGCTCGTGATCCTTAACTAGCCACCTGAAAAAGAATGAACACTCCGGTCGGGGGTGCCGGAATTAGCACTCCGACGGATAAGTCAGTGTATACTCTCTTGATTGCTTGTATTTTGAGTTAAGCATACTAGTTCTCACATACCTCTCTTTGGTTGTTGTTCTTCTATTTATATACGCTCCTGGTCTTCTAGGTAGGGCCCGCTCTTGATCTGTCATGTACTTACTCACTCGGTCCTCCCCATTTAATCGCCCTCCTGCTCGGCTTATTCGACATCTGAAATGGCAGGAGCGGGGCCGAATGCTTACTATACACCGATTGGGAATTTATACGTTGCCTATCTGCGTTTGCAATTATTCGGCCACCGCAGTCTCTAAAGTATGGATTTAGGGTGTCTGCTGTGTTATTGTTGTGTTGTCCTATGGGCTTATTTCAAGATCCGTTTTGATAATCCGAACTGTTCACATTTTAGAGTACACCGAGTAGAATATGCCTACAAAAAAATAAATTAATCGAATATCGTTAACCTTTAATCCATTCACATTTGTATTCATTTTAATACTTTAAATCACAATGTTATTTATTTTTATAGATACAAATGTAAGTGGATAAAAGGGTTAACAATAGCCGATTAACTTGATATTTTGTAAGTATATTCTACTTAATGCATTCTAAAATGTGAACGGTTTAGATCATCAAAAAAGATCTTGAAATGAGTCCAGAGAGCAGCACAACAGTGCCTGCTGTGCTGAGAGCACAACAAGCACTACAAATCCCCAAAGTATAGAGTTTGTATCATTTTGATTTCTAATATCCAAATTATCCATTTAGTCTCACATAAATAAAAACTGTTTTGATTTGATCCCAAAATAATTCCCTTTGTAGATATTGTTAAAGTTATAGGTAAATACAAAAATTCAATTAAAAGTTTACTCTTTTAATCTCCAAAGCAAAATATTTGTATTTTTTTAATTCCTAATGTTTGAATTGTATCAATTTAATTCTCAAAATATAAAAGGTATTTTAATTTGATCATCCAACCTAATTTCATATCTCTTCATCACAATCAAGGATAGAGTATGGAAAACATAAGTGTAAATCAAACTAAATCAAGCCTTAAATCCCATCAAATAAGGCCGGCTAAGTATGGAAAATATAAATATACAGTGCATATTTCTTCTTTTTCTTGTTGGTGACGATTGCTGTAGTCGTGATACAGTGCATATTTTGGTGGTGGGGTCTAAAGAATTGGGGTTCCAAGAAAATAAATAAGATAATTTTAGACTGTGTTTGGTGGAGATTTCTAAATGCAATTTTACCCTTTGGTTTCAGTGTGATGTTTGGTCAGAATTTTCAAAAGTTGATTCCTAATCCACTTTTCGAAACACGTCTACTCGGTCATCCTCTCGGACGTCTGGCTGATTGGAATAGTGTTCGTGTGTTTTTTTTTAAATAAAAAATATTTTCAATTTTTTTTTTAAAATTTTTGGATTGTGTGTTTGGTTATAAGTTGTAAATTTTTGAATCAAATATCATATATCACATCACTCAATTCAAAACTCTTTTCAAAACTCATAACCATATAAATTTTCTACACTCAAATCATAATTTCAAAACTCATAAACTTAAAATACAATTAGATTCTTAAATTATAATTTTAAAATTCTACCAAATGCAACCTTAGATGCTACCTTGGCTTTATGTTATATTAAAGTCTTTAATCTAATGATTGTTTGGTGTCATTTTGTGACATGAAGCTTTGGTTTAAATTATATTAAGAGGAGTTTGATAGCCTCTACTCCTCCCTACAAGTTGTGCTGTGCTGGTTTCTTTAGATTAGATGCTGGATATGTAAATATACACTTATCAAACATGATATAATTCTGATTAAAAAAAAATATGATATAATTATTTGAGAGAGAATTATCATAAAAAAAAATTCAAAGTTTGAGTTTTTAACAAAATAAATCTTTAATTTTAATTTTAATTTTTCTCAATTTAAATCCTAATCTTTGATTTTTTTTTTTTTCAATTGAAACCATTTGTTTATTTTTGTTAAGTAACACTGATTAAAAAAAAGTATTTAAATTATTATTTAATGTAGATATATATATATATATATAGGGTGTGTTGGGTAACGTTTACGTTTTCAGTTTATATTTACAAAAATTTTATAAACTGGTTTTTGTTTATTTTTAAAAAAACATAAACTACAAACGCGTTTGGTAATTGACAAAATGTTTAAAAAAAATTTAAAATATAAAAAAGAGTGAGAAATGGCAAGTGGCGGCGGAAGACGGTGGTGGAAAGTGGTGACGGTGGGTGGTGGGTAGTTGGTGGTGGTGGGTGGGTGGGTGACGGTGCCGGGTGGTGGGTGGTAATGAGTGGGAGGTGGTGGTGGGTGGTGGTAGGTGGCAGGTGGGTGGCGGGTAGGTGGTGGGTGGTGAGTGGCCGATGGCGGGTGGTGGTGGGTGGCGGGTAGGTGGCGGGTGGTGGTGGTGGGTTGGTGGGTGACGGTGGTAGCGAGTGGGTGGTGGTGGTGGCGGGTGGGTGGCGGATGGCGGGTGGCGGGTGGCGGGTGGTGGTGGTGGGTTGGTGGGTGACGGTGGTAGCGAGTGGGTGGTGGTGGTGGCGGATGGGTGGCGGATGGCGGGTGGTAGTGGGTGGTGGCGGGTGGGTGGTGATGGTGGGCGGGTGACGGTGGAGGGTGGTAGCGAGTGGGTGGTGGTAGCAAGTGGGTGGCGAATGGCGGGTAGTGGTGGTGGTGGTGGGTGGGTGGGTGACGGTGGCCGGTGGTAGGTGGTAGCGAGTGGGTGGTGGGTGGTGGTAGCAGGTGGGTGGCAAGTGGTGGTGGTGGGTAAGTGGGTGATGGTGGCGGGTGGTAAGTGGTAGCGAGTGGGTGGTGGTGGTGGTGATGGTGGGTGGTAGGTGGTGGTGGCAGGTGGGTGGCAGGTGATGGTGGTGGTGGTGGCGGGTGGGTGGCAGTTGGCTAGTGGTGGTGGTGGCTGGTGGTGGCAGGTTGGTGGCAGGTGGTGAATGGTGGTGGCAAGTGGGTGGTGAGTGGTGGTGGCATGTAAGTGGCGGGTAGTGGTGGCGGGCGGTGAATGGTAGTAGCAGGTGGTGGGTGGTAGCGGGTGGATGACAGGTGGGTGGTGGTGGTGGTGGTGGTGGTGGCGGCGGCGGCGGCGAGAGGTGGGTGGTGGTGGCGAGTGGGTGGTGGGTGGTGGTGGCGGAAGACGGTTGTGGAAAATGGTGGCGAGTGGTGGCTAATGTTGGGTGATTAAAAAAAAAACTGAAAACTCAAAATGGAAACACATTTTTTGTGTTTTTATTTTTTAGCCAAATTTATAAACTGAGACCACTGATTTATAAATCAAAAATTTTACCAAATAAGTTTTTATTTGAGTTTTTTAAATTTTTGTAAATATAAATAGAAAACTAAAAACGTAAGTGTTATCAAACGGCACCATAATGTCTAAAATGCCCTTTTATTGAGTTTAATAATTAAAACACTAATTTTTCTATAATTTTACTTAATTAAAATAGACAAATAATTTACATTAAAAACAAATTAAAATTTACGATTTAAATTGATAAAATTAAAAATTTATTTTATTACAACAGTCAAATTTTGAGTTCTTTTTAGTTATTTATAATTTCCCCATTTTTATATTTGTAATTAAATTGATTTTGAAACATTAAATAATTATTGGGTCATAAAGTGCCAAGACCATGCATTAGCACTGCAATATCAGCTGCTCCTATTTTAACTTTTGCTATATATTGGCTGTCTTCTTTGTTACCTGGTTTCGTGTGGGCATGTTGCACGTTACATTATAGGAAAGAGCATACTTTCAGTTAGGGTGCAACTTGAGCGGGCTCAATCCAAGTAATCCGAGCCCAGTTCGAGTTTTTTTAGGGCTTGAACAACTATATCTTGTAATCTGGACGGGCTTGGGCAGATTTTTAATGCCCGAATTGCAATTCGGGCCGGGCTTGGGCAGAACCAATGGCCAACCCGAGCAACCCGAACCCGAATTCAATTTAATATATTATATAAATTATATAATATATAATATATAATATATATATATATATAATTTAATAAATTATGTAATATATATAAATTAAGTAAAAGAGTTAGTCTTAATTTTTATTTTTATTTTTATTTTTGGTTAGTCTTCTATTAAGTAAAAGAGTTAGTCTTAATTTTTATTTTTTATTTTTTTTTTTGGTTAGTTTTCTACCATTAGATTAGCATCTTTTATGTCTACCCTTAGATCTACCTACAGGTTTCTGAACTCAGGCAATTCGAGCAATTCGGGCAACCCGAGTCCAAAATACAAAGCTTGGGCCGGGCTTGGGCAACAATGTTCGGGTTCATGGTCGGGCTTGGGCGGGCTTGGGCAGTGCCAAATACAATTCGGGTCGGGCTTGGGCAGACCCCCAACCCGACCGAACCCGCCCGAGTTGCACCCCTACTTTCGGTACATTCGCTCAGGTTAGAGGTGTAAATTCGACCCGGCTCGGCTCATCTGGGTTTGGGACGGGTTGGATCCATGTTAGGTCTCACAAGTTTTTGTCAAAAATCGGGTCTGACCGATTCATGGGTCAAAAAATTAAGCCCAGGCGCAAGCCCAAGGGTATTCGGGCTTTGAACGGGCCGGTCCAATGGGCTTAGGTAGACCTAACCATTTTTATTTTTGTTTTTTTAATTTTTTTTATCTAAATTTTATTATTTTTTATTAAAAAATACACTGGGCCTCGGGCGGGCTAGGTGGGCAGGGTCACAGGTTGGGCTCTAAGCAGGCCTTAAGCGGGCTGGTGGACTGGGCCACGGGCCGAGCCGGCTGGGCCGAGCTTCAAAACGATGGCCTAAGCCCTAGCCCAGGGGCTTGGGCCCAAGCGGGCCTAAAACGGGCCGGACCCATCTCGGGCCACCTGCAGGTTTCGGGCTGTCACAGGTCGCGGACCATTTTTACATCCCTAGCTAAGATAGATATCGATTTGTTGATTGTTCAATTCGTTCGGTATAATTTTATTTTTTAAGATTTGAAAAAGTTGAGTTAGTTATTAATCCACAAAAAGGTTGTTTTAGTCTATAAGGTTGGATTTGGCCAATATTTTCGACCTGAAATTTTGATAGACTGGATTTGAGATTTATAGTTTTAACCCATCCCGACCTCAGCTTGTTAATTAATTAATTAATTATTTATTTATTTATTTATATAGTTAAGAAAATTAATATATATATATATATATATATTTTTTTTTTTGGATCTAAACTTTATCTTTGTTAATTTTATTGAAACTCACATTTGTGGTGATGTATGATTGAATTTCTTTAAGAAATCGTTCAATTTATATATAAAATCTTTTAATTTATAATGATGTCAATATATTTATTTAAAAAATATAATGTGTGATTGAATTGAATCATAGAATATATACATATTTTTTAAACATATATCCTAGTGGGTAGGCTTGAGATTTATAATTATTTTCTAGGCCGGGCTTGGACAGATATAAAAGCCCGATGTTAGGACCGGGTCAGGCTTGAGCAGTTACAAAATTTCTTATTATATAGTGTCAATCCAGCCCGACGTTTGACACCCCTATATTCCCCTCATATTTTTAATGTTTTATATATATTATATGAAAAATGTTAAGAACCATAACTTATCAACACATAATTTGTCAATAATGTGTTTGTATGGTAAAGATTAAATTGATAAATGTGGGGTCCATAACTAAATAAATTTCAATCATTGATTCTTTTTTTTTGGATAAATTCTGAATTTATAAGTCTGGATTTGTAGTCTTGTTGATGTTATATATTTCTTTGACAAATGTTATATAAAGAAAAAAAAATCTTGGATAAATTACAAATACACTCTCTTAGATTTGCTTAAAATACGATTTGTCTCGTGTTATTTTAAAAATTACATTCCATTCTGTAGACACCCCATTTTTGACCGACCTTAAGACTCAGACGTCACCGATTGAGCGCTTGGTGATGTTGCATATCGTGCTCGTTCAGAGGTTTCAGAGTCTCGGCTGCGAGCCTTGCCTCCGGACTTCCGGACTCTTTCATGCTTTGCCTCGGTTTTCGAACCAGGCTCTATTTTCTCTTACCGAAGGAAGGGAGAGGTCTCGTAGATCATCTCTCAGTGGCCGTAGGCTACGTTTCGTGGTCGTAAGCCATTTTGCCCGTTTGGAGTCCGATTTTTGATTTTTCGGAGCCGTTGGCCGTGTGCCTCGGTTCGGGACCGCTTAACCACCTCCGTTTGCTCCGGTTTTTGGTATACACCCCACCACCATCCATCCCAACAACTTGGAGCTATTTTTCAGAGCTGTTGGTCCATTGGTCTTTAAGGGTAAGTTTCTTTTCCCTCTTTTTTGTTCCTATCTTGCTCTTTATCTAAGCCTTGCTTGTAAGAATTTTTGGGCTCCGACCCAAACTGTAAATAGTCATATTTTGAGCTCCTTTTCATGTTTGATTAAAGACCTTTTGCTGTTTGAGAACCCCAGCTACCACTTGCTTCTTTAACTCTCTTTTAGGCCTATTTTTGCATGCTATTTTAGGCCTACTTGTGTTTATTTTCGTGGCTGGTCATAAACTACAAAGTGTCTTGTTTTGAGCCCCTCTTCAACTTTGTTGAAGAGCTCTCTTCGGTTTGAGATCTCTTACTATCACTTGCCTCTTTAACTCTCTTTTAGGCCTATTTTGGGGGGAAATTTGAATTTCATTTTCCCCCCTTTTTTCTCCACTTCTCCCTCTATAAAACCAGACCCTCCAGCTCTGTTTTGAAGGTCACAAAAAATTCTTTGAAGCATTATACACACAACCTCCCTCTCCCTCTCTTCCAAACTCCAAAACCCTTTGTTCTTGGACCATTTTTACACTACAACCCCTAGCCTATCACCTCCATTACTCATTTCAGTACCTTGGAGGACATTTGAAGAGGTTGAAAGTGTCACGACCCAAACCCGGCCCCATGGGTTTAGCACCATAACCGGCCAGTAATCCGAGATTACCGAAGGCCTGCTTAACAATAAGACAGTAAAACAGAGTACAGGGCCTGGCGGAAGCCAATACAGTAAGTAAACAGTGTCCAATGAGCTGTGACAGTCTCTATGCAAAAAGACTTTTCACATATATATATATATATATATATACAACAGTACATAACAGTATGCACAATATATACAATCATTCAGAATAGGGACTTAATCCCTATATATAACAATACAGTAAACATTCAGTCTATACAATCCACTCGGTTATTACAAAACAACAAGACAGTACAGAAGGGGGGAGCCCTAAAACACCCCTAAGCCTTAGCATGATAGGCTTGGAACCTCACAGTGAGGCACGGTAGTTGGCTGGACAAAACTGAAGTAACCCTGACGCTCCTAGCCGCGGTCTGGTGCCTGTACACCTACATATACATATGAGCAGTGAGCTAAAGCCCAGTGAATAACATAATGCGTAAAGAGGTTAAGAATGAATGTCCTTACAGTAATGAAAACAGTTCATTAAATCAGTAGTTCAGTCGTTCAGTCAGTACAGTCATATGTGGTACATCCATTAGCATAACAGTACAGTAAACAGTAGGTCTTAAAAGACCGAGCAGTAAATGATGGCCATCAGTCAGTAAACAGTAGTGGTTCCAACGAGGGAACCGACAGAGATTTCTGTAACAGTAACAGTAAACAGTAGGTGCTAAGGATGCCACAATACAGTTCAGAATATAGGACATACATTCATTCTATTAACAGTATTCAATTCAGAAACAGTACAGTTCAGTTGTTCAGAAAATAATCGTTTTTGAATATATCTTTACACAATCGTTACTCATAGAGTTTGGGCTACAGTATGCTAGAGCGTGTCTCCCCAGTCGCCAACCCTACACAGTTAACAGATTGAACACACTAAGCTACACAGCTGGGAAAGATAATAACTTAATCCCTAATTTGCCTCGGTGTGTTCTACATCTATATCCTCAATAAGATGTCTTAAACTAGGCCTAAGAATGCCTAGGATGAGATGAGGATGCAAAGATGTGATCAGAAAACAGTTTCAGGAGTTTTCAGAAAAACAGAGTCTCGCTCGAGCTCAGGTTTCCCCGCTCGAGCGGTCATGCAACAAAGGTACACGCTCGAGCGTCAAATATCCCGCTCGAGCGTACTGTAAAAGTACTGGATGGATGAAATCTCCGCTCGACGGACGCTCGACTCCCGCTCGACTCCCGCTCGAGCTGGAGACACATGACTCCGCTCGAGCGCCCAATCCTCCGCTCGAGCGGACTGTAAAACAGTGTAGAGATACTGGATGCTCGGATTCCCCGCTCGAGCATCACTAGCCCCCGCTCGAGCGGAAGTGCAGAATCTGGAAAACCCAGATTGCACCTCCAAGCTCAAATCAAGTTTTAACAACTCAAAACTCGACCTCTTGGGCTGAATTTCCAGAAAACATTTGTAAACACATAGAATAACATGGTTCAAAGCTCAATTTTGAGAAATCAAAGCCCAACGGTGTTTAATTCAAATCCAATTTCAAACCATTTTTCAAGAATAATCCTCAAACATGACATGCATGATCTTTAAATAACTTTCAAGCTTCAAAGCATGCTCTAATGAGCCAATTGATTCACAAACAAGATGAAAACATGGACATGCATGTGACAATTTGCCATGAAAACAACTCAACATCTACAATACAACCATGCATGCAAGGATTGAGCTTCAATTCAACAACAATGAACCAAAACATGACTTGGTTCTACAATGAAGCATGAATCATGCAAGAACTAGCTCAATGGCAACAATAAGAAGATGAGTTTCCTACCTTAGTCTTGTATTCGAGGTTTAGGAGCTCAATTTAACAATCAACCTTCAATTCTTCAAGCAATTCTCCCAATGGACTCAAGATGGAAACCAATTCTCTCCCTCTCTTCTCTCTTGGTCGGCAAGGCTCAAGAAAAAGGGTTGACGGAATTGCGTCATGATCAAGTGTAAGCTCTCAAGGGTGTTAAGCTAGTGGCCCACTAAGGCTAGTTTGGTAATTAAGTCAAACTTTGCAATTAACTCATTTTAATCTAATTTAATCATACCTAATCAGTTTTCAGGTAAATACACCATAAATTTACATTAATTATGAGGATCATAAAACATCAATCAATTCCCGGTTCGGCCGCCGATAAGGCCTTCAAGTAGCAGTTTAAACATAAAACGTGAACAGATCAAACAATCAATCAAATAGATAGAATGCAAATTAACATACATACTTAGTCAATTCAGTTCTAGTTTTCAATCAGTCAGTTCAGTACTTTAATCAGTTCAATTATCGGTCATAATCAGTTCAGTTCAATGGTAATCAGTGTTCATTCGGTAAGCAGTGGTGAGGGTTATTACAGTCTCCCCTCCTTATAAAGAGTTTAGTCCTCTAAACTCGAGTTACCTTCATTCTGGAAGAAAACAGGATTCAGTGGAAATAGTTCAGGATATCTTTTAGTCATGTCATCTTCCCTTTCCCAAGTGGCATACACGCCACCATGGTTCTGCCAGTCAACTTTTACCAGCGGGATTTCTTTGTTTCTCAACTTCTTGATCCGTCTGTTCACAATCTGTATGGGCCGTTCCTCGTAAGTGTAGTCATCACTCAGCACTACACGAGTAGGCTCAATTACATGGAAAGGATCCCGGAGGTAGTCTCTCAACATAGAAATGTGGAAGACGTTATGCATATGCTCCATTTCAGGAGGAAGCGCAACTTGATACGCCACCGGATTGATTTTCTCAACAATCTCATATGGCCCGACGTATCTCGGTGCTAATTTGCCCTTGACTCCAAAACGAGTCTGGCCTTTCATCAGTGTCACTTTCACAAATACGTGATCACCCACTTCATACTCTTTGTCTCGTCTTCTGACATCAGCATAACTCTTATGTCTGCTCTGTGCAGTTTTCAATCTCTGTTGTATCAGTTTCACTTTCTCAGTTGTTTCGTATACAATCTCGGGCCCAAGCAAAAGCCCATCTCCAACTTCTGCCCAGCATATCGGAGATCTACATTTTCTGCCATACAATGCCTCGAAAGGCGCCATACCAATACTCGAATGGTAGCTGTTGTTGTAGGCGAATTCAGCTAATGGCAAATGGCTTTCCCAGTTTCCCTGAAAATCAAGGACACACATTCTCAGTAAATCCTCTAGAGTCTGGATGGTCCTTTCTGACTGGCCATCTGTCTGAGGATGGTAAGCACTACTTAGTCTCAGTTCGGTACCCAATGCAGTCTGTAGGCTTTGCCAGAATCTCGATGTAAACTTCGAATCCTTGTCAGAAACAATGGACACAGGCACTCCATGCAGTCTCACAATTTCATCAATATAGAGTATAGCCAATTTGTCCGCATTATAAATTGTCTTAACAGGTAAGAAGTGAGCAAATTTAGTCAGTCTATCAACAATAACCCAAATTGAGTCCATACCTTTACTAGAGCGAGGTAATCCAACGATAAAGTCCATGGTAATATGTTCCCATTTCCACTCCGGTATTGGTAAGGGCTGCAATAAGCCTGCGGGTCATTGATGTTCAGCTTTAACTTGTTGGCAATGAAGACATTTCGATACAAAATCAGCAATCTCTTTCTTCATTCCCGACCACCAGAAATTCAGTTTCAGATCTTGATACATTTTTGTATTTCCCGGATGGATAGAAAATTTTGAGTTGTGGCCCTCTTGCAGAACTCTTCTTTTCAGTTCAGTATCATTCGGTACACACAGTCTTTCTTGAAATTTCAGTACATTATTCTCAAACTTGAATCCCGGTCTCGGTTTAGATTCTCTTTCTTCGATGATCTTCTTCAAGAAGTCATCCAGTTGCTGTTTCTCTTTAATTTCTTCAATCAGTGCCGGTTGAGCAGAAATAGTGGCTAGGGTTCCACCTTGTTCTCGCAAAACAATTTCTATTTCAAATTTTTCAAGGTCATAAAGCAATTCTTTCTGTCCTGTAAGCAAACATGCTAAGTTTCCAATTGATTTCCGGCTCAATGCATCGACAACGGTATTGGCTTTTCCCGGATGGTACAATATCTGTAGGTCATAGTCTTTGATCAGTTCTAGCCATCTCCGCTGTCTTATATTCAGTTCCTTCTGTGTGAAGAAATATTTTAGGCTCTTGTGGTCGGTGTATACTTCACACGTTGCCCCATATAGATAGTGACACCAGATTTTCAGTGCAAATACTACTGCAGCAAGTTCCAGATCGTGGGTCGGGTAGTTCTTTTCATGTGGTCTCAGTTGTCGGGAAGCATAGGCAATTACTTTCCCATTCTGCATTAAAACACACCCCAAACCCTTATGAGAAGCATCACTAAATATGGTAAAACCATTCGTACCTGAAGGTAAGGTAAAAACCGGTGCAGTCACAAGTCGAGTCTTCAATTCTTGGAAAGCTGATTCCCTTTGATCCGTCTAGTCAAATGATATCCCTTTCTGTGTCAGTTGAGTTAATGGTAAGGCAATTTTGGAGAAATCTTTGACAAATCTTCTATAATACCCGGCTAGTCCCAAAAAGCTTCGGACTTCTGTCACATTTGTTGGTCTAGGCCAGTTCACTACAGCTTCAATTTTTTGTGGATCAACAGAAATTCCATCTTTGCTAACAACATGCCCCAAAAACATAACATGATCAAGCCAAAATTCACATTTAGATAGTTTAGCATAAAGTTTCTGTTCTCTTAGGGTTTGTAGGGTAAGTCTCAGATGATGTTCATGTTCTTCTATACTTTTGGAGTAAATCCGTATGTCATCAATGAATACAACAACAAAGTCATCAAGGTACGGTTCAAAGATTCTGTTCATTAGGTCCATAAATGCAGTAGGTGCATTGGTAACTCCAAAAGGCATAACCAAAAATTCGTAATGTCCATACCTCGTTCGAAAAGCAGTTTTATCAATGTCTTCTGGTTTAACTTTCAACTGATGGTATCCGGATCTGAGATCAATCATAGAAAACACTTGAGCACCCTGTAACTGATCAAATAAGTCATCAATACGCGGTAACGGGTATTTATTCTTTACAGTTACCTTATTCAGTTCACGATAGTCAATACACAGTCTCAGTGAGCCGTCTTTCTTCTTTACAAACAAAACAGGTGCGCCCCATGGTGAGGTACTAGGTCTGATGAACTTTTTGTCTAACAGTTCTTGCAGTTGCACCTTCAGTTCTTTCAGTTCTGTTGGAGCCATTCGGTAAGGAGCTTTAGAAACTGGCTGTGTTCCGGGAATCACATCAACAGTAAATTCAATCTCCCTATCAGTCAAATCCCCTGGAAGATTATCTGGAAAAACATCTAGGAATTCTCTGACTATATGAATACAGTTCACATTAGCATTATCATCAGTAGACACAGTCAATACAGAACACAGATATCCCTTACAGCCCTTTCTAATCAATTTTACAGCTTTCACAGATGAAATCAGATACGGGAGAGGTACTACTCTAACCCCATTAAACACAAATTCAGGTAGACCAAGTGGATGGAAAACTACTTGTTTCGTTACACAGTCTATGGTGGCATGATATTTCATTAACCAGTCCATCCCCAATATTACATCAAAATGATCAATGTTCAATGGCAGTAAATCGATAAACAGATGTGCATCTCCAACAATGATTTCACAAGCAGGGTACTGTAGACGTCCCCGAACGCCCCAGGAGGGTTAAGCTCCCGTTCTGTTCATTTGGGGTCACTACAGCTCGGACTCTTAAATGTCACGGTTCCTAATCTGAACCAAAGAGTCCAAATCCGGCAAATCGTTTTGAGAAACTGATTTTTTGAAAAAGTAGTGCCAAATATGGACTGCTTTGCCAGATACAGAGTCGCCACCTAAATATTTTATTTTGGGAAATTTAGGAAACCCTGACTCGGTGCCAAGAGGCCACGTGTCCGTCATCACCAAAGTTGTGTCACGACCCAAACCCGGCCCTATGGGTTTAGTACCGTAACCGGCCAGTAATCCGAGATTACCGAAGGCCTGCCTAACAGTAATACAGTAAAACAGAGTACAGGGCCTGGCGGAAGCCAATACAGTAATTAAACAATGTCCAATGAGCTGTGACAGCCTGTATGCCAAAAAGATTTTTCCATGCATTCATACATAAACAGTACAGAACAGTATGCACAATATTTACATTCATTCAACTAGGTACTCAACCCTACAGAACAGTACAGAAAACATTCCGTCTGTACAAAACAGTACGGTCTATACAAAACAGTAAAACAGTACAGAAGGGGGAATTCTTAAAACACCCCCTAAGCCTTAGCAGATAGGCTCGGAACCTCGCAGTGAGGCACGAAGGCCGGCTTGACAAAACTGGAGTTACCCTGACGCCTCTAGCTGCGGTCTGGTGCCTGTACACCTAAATATATATATGAGCAGTGAGCTAAAGCCCAGTGAATAACATAAAGCGTAAAGGGGTTTAGAATGAATGTCCTTACAGTAATGAAAACAGTTCAATTCAATCAGTATTTCAGTCGTTCAGTACAGTAAACAGTCATATGTGGTACATCCATTAGCATAACAGTAACAGTAGGTCTTGAAAGACCGAACAGTAATGATGGCCATCAGTCAGTAAACAGTAGTGGTTCCACGAGGGAACCGACAGAGAATTCTGTCGCAGTAACAGTAACAGTAAACAGTAGGTACTAAGGATGCCACAGTACAGTTCAGAAATAAAGGACATACATTCATTCAGTAAATAATACCAGTTCAGTAAACAGTTTAGTTCAGTATTCAAAAGATAATCAGTTGAACATATCTTTACACAATTGTTACTCACAGAGTTCTGGGCTACAGTATGCTAGAGCGTGTCTCCCCAGTTGCCAACCCTACACAGTTCACAGGTTGAACACACACTAAGCTACACAGTTGGGCAATATCATAACTTAATCCCTAATTTGCCTTGGTGTGTTCTACAACGATATCCTCATCTAAATGCCTTAAACTAGGCCTAAGAATGCCTAGGATGGGATGAGGATGCAAAAATGCACATTTAAAAGCATTTTCAGGATTTTCAGAAAAACAGAGTCCCGCTCGAGCTCAGGTTTCCCCGCTCGAGCGTACAGGCAAACAAAGGTACACGCTCGAGCGCAACCTTTTACGCTCGAGCGTACTGTAAAAGTACTGGATGGGTGAAATCCCGCTCGACGCCCGCTCGAGCTTGAGACATGACTCCGCTCGAGCGCCCAATACTCCGCTCGAGCGGACTGTAAAACAGTGCAAGATGCTGGAAGCTCGATTTTTCCGCTCGAGCGTCACTTCCCCCGCTCGAGCGGATGACTGAAATCTGGAAATCCCAGATTCGAGCTCCAGGTCCAAAACCAAGCTCAAAAGCATCAAAACCAATCCTCTTGGGCCCATTTTCTGGAAAACATTTAAAAACACATAGGATATCATGTTTCAAAGCGCAATTTGAGAAATCAAAACCCAAGGGTGTTTAATTCAAACCATTTTCAAATCATTTTCAAGAACAATCTTCAAACATGACATGCATGATCTTAAATCATTTTCAAAGCTTTAATGCTGTTTCAAAAGAGCTCAAACCTTCAAAGATAAGATGAACTCATGGAGTATGACCAAAAGATGGACATGCATGTGAGGTATGATGAACCACAACCTCAAAACTTCAATATATGTACATGCATGCAACACTTAAGCTTCAATTGATGCTCTCAGGAGCCAATTCTTTTTCAAAACATGGTGAAATCATGGACTTAAACATGATTATGAACATGCATGTAACCTTTTGCCATGAAAACAACTCAAACATCTACACCACAAACATGCATGCAAAGATTGAGCTTCAATTCACCATTAATGGACCAATTCATGACTTAGCTCTACAACTAGACATGAACCATACAAGAACCAGTTCAAACACAAGAATGAGAAGATAAAATCCTTACCTAGAGCTTGTATTCAAGGTTTAGGAGTCCAATTAGGCAAATCTCCTATGATCTCTTCAAGCCTTTCAAGCCAATTCTCTAGAACAATTCTCTCTCTCTCTCCCTAACTCTCCTCTTGGGTCGGTTGAGTGCAAGAATGGGAGAAGAAAAGTTTGTTTTGATCAAGCACGTGGAGTGTAATAAGGCTCAAGAGGTGTGAAGTGGTGGCCACTAAGTGGCGAAACGGTAAATAAGTCAACTCTGCAATTAACTCATTAATTAATCTAATTTAATCATACCTAATCAAATTTCAGATAATTATACCATAAAATTACATTAATTACGTGGACCATAAAACATCAATCAATTTCTAATTCGGCCGCCGATATGGCCTTCAATTAGCAGTTTAAACATATAAGCATGAACAGATAATCATACGGTCAAACAGATAAAATGCAATTTAACTAACATATACTCAATCAATTCGGTTTCCAATTTCAATCAGTCAGTTCAGTACTTTAATCAGTTCAATTATCAGTCAGTTATCAGTCCCGTTTAGCAGTAATCGGTAATCAATCAGTCATTAATCAGTAATCAGTATGAGGGTTGTTACAGTCTCCCCTCCTTATAAAGAGTTTAGTCCTCTAAACTCAAGTTACCTTCATTCAGGAAGAAAACAGGGTTCAGTGGGAACAGTTCAGGATATCTTTTAGCCATGTCATCTTCCCTTTCCCAAGTGGCATACACGCCACCGTGGTTCTGCCAGTCAACTTTCACTAGCGGGATCTCTTTGTTCCTCAGTTTCTTGATTCGTCGGTTTACAATCTGTATAGGCCGTTCCTCGTAAGTGTAGTCATCACTCAACACTATCCGAGTAGGCTCAATCACATGGAAGGGATCCCGGAGGTAATCTCTTAACATAGAAATGTGGAAGACGTTATGCATATGCTCCATTTCAGGAGGAAGCGCAACTTGATACGCCACCGGATTGATTTTCTCAATGATCTCATATGGTCCGACGTATCTCGGTGCTAACTTGCCTTTGACTCCAAAACGAGTCTGGCCTTTCATTGGTGTCACTTTCACAAAAACGTGATCACCCACTTCATACTCTCTGTCCCGTCTTCTGACATCTGCATAACTTTTCTGTCTACTCTGTGCAGTTTTCAGTCTTTGCTGTATCAGTTTCACTTTTTCAGTTGTTTCATACACCATCTCGGGCCCAAGCAAAGGCCCATCTCCAACTTCTGCCCAGCAAATTGGAGATCTACATTTTCTGCCATACAATGCCTCAAAAGGCGCCATACTTATACTCGAATGGTAGCTGTTGTTGTAGGCGAATTCAATTAATGGCAGATGACTTTCCCAGTCTCCCTGAAAATCAAGGACACACATTCTCAGTAAATCCTCCAGAGTTTGGATGGTCCTTTCTGATTGGCCATCTGTCTGAGGATGATAGGCACTACTCAGTCTCAGTTCAGTACCCAATGCAGCCTGTAGGCTTTGCCAAAACCTCGATGTAAACTTCGAATCCCTGTCAGAAACAATAGACACAGGCACTCCATGCAGTCTCACAATTTCATTAATATAAATCACGGCCAATCTATCCGCATTATAAATTGTCTTGACAGGTAAGAAGTGAGCAGATTTAGTCAGTCTATCAACAATAACCCAGATTGAATCCATACCTTTTCTGGAGCGAGGTAACCCAACGATAAAATCCATCGTGATATGCTCCCATTTCCATTCTGGTATGGGTAGGGGTTGCAATAATCCGGCAGGTCGTTGATGTTCAGCTTTGACCTGTTGGCAATGAAGACATTTGGATACAGAATCAGCAATTTCTTTCTTCATTCCCGGCCACCAGAAATTCTGTTTCAGATCTTGGTACATTTTCGTATTCCCCGGATGGATAGACAATTTCGAATTGTGGCCTTCTTGCAGAACTCTTCTTTTCAGTTCAGTATCATTTGGTACACACAGTCTTTCTTGAAATTTCAGTACATCATTCTCAAATTTGAATCCCGGTCTCTGCTTGGATTCTCTTTCCTCGATGATCTTCTTCAAGAAATCATCCAGTTGCTGTTTTTCTTTAACCTCTTCAATCAGTGCCGGTTGAGCAGAAATAGCGGCTAAGATTCCACCTTGTTCTCTCAAAACAATTTCAATTTCAGATTTTTCAAGGTCACAAAGCAACTCTTTCTGTCCTGTAAGCAAACAAGCTAAGTTTCCAATCGACTTCCGGCTCAATGCATCGGCAACGGTATTGGCCTTTCCCGGATGGTAAAATATCTGTAGGTCATAGTCTTTAATCAGTTCTAGCCATCTCTGCTGTCTCATGTTCAGTTCTTTCTGTGTGAAGAAATACTTTAAACTCTTGTGGTCGGTGTATACTTCACATGTCACCCCGTACAGATAGTGACGCCAAATTTTTAGTGCAAACACCACTGCAGCAAGTTCTAGATCATGGGTCGGGTAGTTCTTTTCATGTGGTCTCAGTTGTCGGGAAGCATAAGCAATAACTCTCCCATTCTGCATTAAAACACATCCCAAACCCTTATGAGAAGCATCACTAAATACAGTATAACCATCCGTACCTGAAGGTAAGGTAAGAACCGGTGCAGTCACTAATCGAGTTTTCAACTCCTGGAAAGCAGATTCTCTTTGGTCAGTCCAGTCAAATGATGTCCCCTTCTGAGTTAACTGAGTCAATGGTAGAGCAATTTTGGAGAAATCTTTGACAAATCTTCTGTAATATCCAGCCAATCCCAAAAAGCTTCGGACTTCAGTCACATTTGTTGGTCTAGGCCAGTTCACTACAGCTTCAATTTTCTGCGGATCAACAGAAATTCCATCTTTGCTAACAACATGCCCCAAAAACATAACATGGTCAAGCCAAAATTCACATTTAGACAGTTTAGCATACAGTTTCTGTTCTCTTAAGGTTTGTAGGGCAAGTCTCAGATGATGTTCATGCTGTCCTATACTTTTGGAGTAAATCAATATGTCGTCAATAAATACAACAATAAAATTGTCAAGGTATGGTTTAAAAATTCTGTTCATGAGGTCCATAAAAGCAGCTGGTGCATTCGTGACTCCAAAAGGCATAACTAAAAATTCGTAATGTCCATACCTCGTTCTAAAAGCAGTTTTATCAATGTCTTCCGGTTTAACCTTCAGTTGATGATATCCGGATCTAAGATCAATCTTGGAAAATACGTTAGCACCCTGTAACTGATCAAACAGGTCATCAATACGCGGTAATGGGTATTTATTCTTTACAGTTACCTTGTTCAATTCACGGTAGTCAATGCACAATCTCAGTGAGCCATCTTTCTTCTTTACAAACAAAACAGGCGCACCCCATGGCGAAGTGCTAGGTCTGATAAACTTCTTATCCAGTAGTTCCTGTAGTTGCACTTTCAACTCCTTCAGTTCAGTTGGGGCCATTCGGTACGGAGCTTTAGAAACTGGTTGTGTTCCGGGAATCACATCAACGGTAAATTCAATCTCCCTATCAGTCAAATCTCCTGGAAGATTATCTGGAAAAACATCTGGAAATTCTCTGACTATAGGAATACAATTCACATCAGTTTTAATACTATCATCAGTCGACACAGTCAGTACAGAACACAGATATCCTTTACACCCCTTTCTAATTAATTTAACAGCTTTCACTGACGAAATCAAATACGGAGGAGGTACTACTCCACTCCCATTAAACACAAATTCAGGCAGACCAGGTGGACGGAAAACAACTTGCTTGGTCACATAGTCAATAGTGGCATGATATTTTGTTAACCAGTCCATTCCCAATATGACATCAAAATGATCAATGTTCAATGGCAGTAAATCAATAAACAGATGCATATCCCCAACAATAATTTCACATGCGGGGTACATATAAGCACATGTCATGGATCCCCCTACGGGTGATGATACGGCTAGCAGACAGTTCATAGGTTCTAAGGGTCTATTCAATTTTCGTGAAAAGGCATGCGACACATATGAATGCGTAGACCCCGAATCAATCAGTACATATGCATTTTGCGTACAGATAGAAAGGATACCTGACACAACGGTCTCGGTATTCTGCACATCTCCCGGTACTAGTGCGAACACTCGGCCTTGCCTCACAGGCTCTTTCCCGGTAGCTTTAGGGTTAGGCTTTGGTAGAGCATTTGATGCTGCGCCGCTGGCTGCAGCTTTGCTATTGCCTTGAGGAGCAGAAGGGCAATCTTTAACCATGTGGCCCACCTTGCCACACCTGTAACAGGCTCCAGATAATTTGTGACAAACCCCTTTATGCTTGTTACCACATACAGAGCAGGGTGGAATGAACCCACTCCCTTGGCTGGGGCTAGTCATTGATCCCGTGTTCTGTTTCTTATTGGCTGGGTTGTGCTTGCCTTTCTTGAATTTGAAACCCTGCCTTTTTCCATGCCATTCAGTTGTTGGTGTTTCAGATTGTTTCACTGC
Source organism: Camellia sinensis (assembly GCF_055761805.1). Classification (NCBI taxonomy): domain Eukaryota; kingdom Viridiplantae; phylum Streptophyta; class Magnoliopsida; order Ericales; family Theaceae; genus Camellia; species Camellia sinensis. Next base: position 19,132,474 of record NC_138964.1, on the reverse strand, counting down.
TGCAATGTTCGACTCGGCCATCAATGCCCGGTCGAGAACACCTACAAAAGTCGGTAATTTCAAAACATTTATCCGGTCAAGTATTGCCACATTAAGGCCACCTTCAAATTTTCTGGCCTTCTTATATTCAGTATCCACCATGTGCGGTGCATAACGGGCAAGTTCAGTAAATTTCGTTTCATATTCGGCAACCGACGTGGTGCCCTGTTTCAGTTGCTCAAATTCAGTCACTTTCCTATCCCTGACACACTGAGGGAAGTACTTTTCAAAGAAGGACTCCTTGAACTGAGCCCAAGTCATAACAGTATTTGTATCACGGATCAACATCCACCACCTTCTAGCTTCTTCTTGGAGGGTGAAGGTAGCTAACAATACCTTATTCGCTTCCGAGCACGGAAACACTTCAAATAATTTTTCTGTTTCAAGCACCCAAGCTTCAGCCTTTAACGGTTCGAGGCCTCCCTGAAAGGATGGCGGTTTCATCTTGCTGAATTTATGGGTGAGAGCAATAATATCCCCATCATCCACATTCGCATTAGGTTCCGGCTGTACCGGAGGAGGAGGAGGAGGTGGGGGCGGTTGGTTCTGTTGTTGTTCCAGTCTAGCAGTTATCAGTTCTATCATTCTTTCCATTCTTTCCATTCTTGCCTCAGTAGACGAGGATTCAGGTTCATTTGCATTGTCCATTTCACTATAAGCAGTTATGACAGTTTTAAACATAAGCAGTCATTTGTTTAACAGTTTACCACGTCAGTATGTATTCAGTCATAACATAACCACACACTTATCATGCTCATGAGATGCCCTAATCACTTTTCTAGGACACCCTATAGCTCATTTGGACACGTGTGTGCGGTATAACTCGTGGTAAGTATCGCTCTGATACCACTCTGTCACGACCCAAACCCGGCCCTATGGGTTTAGTACCGTAACCGGCCAGTAATCCGAGATTACCGAAGGCCTGCCTAACAGTAATACAGTAAAACAGAGTACAGGGCCTGGCGGAAGCCAATACAGTAATTAAACAATGTCCAATGAGCTGTGACAGCCTGTATGCCAAAAAGATTTTTCCATGCATTCATACATAAACAGTACAGAACAGTATGCACAATATTTACATTCATTCAACTAGGGACTCAACCCTACAGAACAGTACAGAAAACATTCCGTCTGTACAAAACAGTACGGTCTATACAAAACAGTAAAACAGTACAGAAGGGGGAATTCTTAAAACACCCCCTAAGCCTTAGCAGATAGGCTCGGAACCTCGCAGTGAGGCACGAAGGCCGGCTTGACAAAACTGGAGTTATCCTGACGCCTCTAGCTGCGGTCTGGTGCCTGTACACCTACATATATATATGAGCAGTGAGCTAAAGCCCAGTGAATAACATAAAGCGTAAAGGGGTTTAGAATGAATGTCCTTACAGTAATGAAAACAGTTCAATTCAATCAGTATTTCAGTCGTTCAGTACAGTAAACAGTCATATGTGGTACATCCATTAGCATAACAGTAACAGTAGGTCTTGAAAGACCGAACAGTAATGATGGCCATCAGTCAGTAAACAGTAGTGGTTCCACGAGGGAACCGACAGAGAATTCTGTCGCAGTAACAGTAACAGTAAACAGTAGGTACTAAGGATGCCACAGTACAGTTCAGAAATAAAGGACATACATTCATTCAGTAAATAATACCAGTTCAGTAAACAGTTCAGTTCAGTATTCAAAAGATAATCAGTTGAACATATCTTTACACAATTGTTACTCACAGAGTTCTGGGCTACAGTATGCTAGAGCGTGTCTCCCCAGTTGCCAACCCTACACAGTTCACAGGTTGAACACACACTAAGCTACACAGTTGGGCAATATCATAACTTAATCCCTAATTTGCCTTGGTGTGTTCTACAACGATATCCTCATCTAAATGCCTTAAACTAGGCCTAAGAATGCCTAGGATGGGATGAGGATGCAAAAATGCACATTTAAAAGCATTTTCAGGATTTTCAGAAAAACAGAGTCAAGCTCGAGCTCAGGTTTCCCCGCTCGAGCGTACAGGCAAACAAAGGTACACGCTCGAGCGCAACCTTTTACGCTCGAGCGTACTGTAAAAGTACTGGATGGGTGAAATCCCCGCTCGACGCCCGCTCGAGCTTGAGACATGACTCCGCTCGAGCGCCCAATACTCCGCTCGAGCGGACTATAAAACAGTGCAAGATGCTGGAAGCTCGATTTTTCCGCTCGAGCGTCACTTCCCCCGCTCGAGCGGATGACTGAAATCTGGAAATCCCAGATTCGAGCTCCAGGTCCAAAACCAAGCTCAAAAGCATCAAAACCAATCCTCTTGGGCCCATTTTCTGGAAAACATTTAAAAACACATAGGATATCATGTTTCAAAGCGCAATTTGAGAAATCAAAACCCAAGGGTGTTTAATTCAAACCATTTTCAAATCATTTTCAAGAACAATCTTCAAACATGACATGCATGATCTTAAATCATTTTCAAAGCTTTAATGCTGTTTCAAAAGAGCTCAAACCTTCAAAGATAAGATGAACTCATGGAGTATGACCAAAAGATGGACATGCATGTGAGGTATGATGAACCACAACCTCAAAACTTCAATATATGTACATGCATGCAACACTTAAGCTTCAATTGATGCTCTCAGGAGCCAATTCTTTTTCAAAACATGGTGAAATCATGGACTTAAACATGATTATGAACATGCATGTAACCTTTTGCCATGAAAACAACTCAAACATCTACACCACAAACATGCATGCAAAGATTGAGCTTCAATTCACCATTAATGGACCAATTCATGACTTAGCTCTACAACTAGACATGAACCATACAAGAACCAGTTCAAACACAAGAATGAGAAGATAAAATCCTTACCTAGAGCTTGTATTCAAGGTTTAGGAGTCCAATTAGGCAAATCTCCTATGATCTCTTCAAGCCTTTCAAGCCAATTCTCTAGAACAATTCTCTCTCTCTCTCCCTAACTCTCCTCTTGGGTCGGTTGAGTGCAAGAATGGGAGAAGAAAAGTTTGTTTTGATCAAGCACGTGGAGTGTAATAAGGCTCAAGAGGTGTGAAGTGGTGGCCACTAAGTGGCGAAACGGTAAATAAGTCAACTCTGCAATTAACTCATTAATTAATCTAATTTAATCATACCTAATCAAATTTCAGATAATTATACCATAAAATTACATTAATTACGTGGACCATAAAACATCAATCAATTTCTAATTCGGCCGCCGATATGGCCTTCAATTAGCAGTTTAAACATATAAGCATGAACAGATAATCATACGGTCAAACAGATAAAATGCAATTTAACTAACATATACTCAATCAATTCGGTTTCCAATTTCAATCAGTCAGTTCAGTACTTTAATCAGTTCAATTATCAGTCAGTTATCAGTCCCGTTTAGCAGTAATCGGTAATCAATCAGTCATTAATCAGTAATCAGTATGAGGGTTGTTACAAGTTGCCTCGGCTCGGGAACTTGGGTACGATTGGGGAAGGTCACTTCGTGAGCACCCCCGCTCGCCCGGTCATAGACCGGCCTCTACTAACCATGATATCTAGTTTTGAAAACATTGTGAGTTCTTATTCCGGTTTATTAGCCTAGGTTACTATGTGATGCGCACAGCATACAAATATAGACCGAGTCGCCTGAATTGGAACGAAACATTTCATGCTTGTTTTTGAAAGTGGTTTGCTACCCGCATGTAGGCTTTAAAACATTTGATGATTTATTCCAATTTAAGTAACCCAACCTTCACCCACAGGCATTCAGGCAGATATATCATGTAAGCACATAGCCTCATGGTAAGCATGCTATTCATGGCAGTCACTCACACGCATGCAAGGATGCTAAAGCATAAAGCTTACCGAGTACTCCAAGCCAAAATAGGAATTCATTAGAAATCATGCATGATCCTAACTATACAGAAATGCCTAATGCAACACATGCAAAATGCAATTATAGCAGGCTCGGCTATTCTAAGATGATATATGAAATGTTACAACTATCATGTATTCAACTTTGAAATTGAAAGTACAATGCAGTTAGTATGATGCGCCGAGCCCGGTGCATGCAATACAGATGAATGAATGCAAACATGCTGTCATACTGTATGCTAATTTAAATATGCCCTAATCTAACCATCATAAGCGGATAAATAAAAGGGAGAAAGACGTGGGGTTGGAAGACATACATCACACTCACGCACACTTATTACAGTTATGCCCTCGCTCAGAGGGTCCGAATAAATATACAGTCCCAATATTACAGTCCCGAATAAAAGAATATTACAGTTCAAAATATTACAAAATCCTAATTAATTAATGAATTAACTAAGAAAGCAAATAAAACTGGCATGCAAGCCAGGGACTGCCTTGCTTCTGATGGATGATGCATGTCCGGGTTGTCTTGCGCGGAAATCCACCAGAATGCCCCAATTAGCCTCTGTTTACACCTGTTCTTGAAATGCGTGCCAAGCCCCGGAAAGTTGCTGATTCCTCATTTTGCTGCAACAGAGAGCAGGAAAGGGGCATAGCAATGTATTTGCACAGATATATGCATGTCTCGATCATCGTGCCACCAATCACGCATATCGAGGCATGATGGCCGAGAAGTCGAAATGCACAACTCAATATAGGATGAATGCACATGAAACTACAACTAAAACCTAACTCCATCATGGGTAATCCGGAGTGTCGGTGACTGGGGAATTGAGACACATTCCGTCACTCGGAGTACGAAATGTACCTCGTTTCCCGTGCCCGGGCTAACTCCTATTCCGAACACGATGTAATATGCATGATATGCATGAAATGCAACTAAGATATAATCCTAACATACTCAATGCTATGGAATGACATGCCTCGAAATACGTGTACGCAGGCACGCAAACCGAGAAAATGACAGAATGCAATCTAAGATACAACCTATTACACATAATGCTATGAAAATGATATGCCTCGAAATGCGTGCACACAGGCACGCAAACCGAGAAAATGGCAAAATGCAATGAAAATGAGGTGCCTCGAAATGCGTGCACACGGGTACGCAAACTGAGGCGATGGTATATGTAATGAAAATGAGGTGCCTCGAAATACGTACACACGGGCACGCAAACCGAGGCAGTGACAAAATGTGATGAAAATGAGGTGCCTCAAAATGTGTGCACACGGGCACGCAAACCGAGGCGATGGCAAAATGTTATGTAATGAAAATGAGATGCCTCGAAATGCGTGCACACGGGCACGCAAACCGAGGCGGTGACAGAATGTGATGAAATGATATGGAAACATGATATGGGCTTATACCAACATGAGTGAGCCTCAGCCACACTCACATAGGATGTCGGCGGATGAAAATGAAGTGCCTCGAAATGCGTGCACACGGGCACGCAAACCGAGGCGATGGCGGAATGTGATGAAATGACATGGAAACATGATATGGACTTATACCAACATGAGTGAGCCTCAGCCACACTCACATAGGATGCCGGCGGATAAAAATGAAGTGCCTCGAAATGCGTGCACACGGGCACGCAAACCGAGGCGGTGACGAAATGTGATGAAATGACATGGAAACAAATGCAATCATTCTAATGGGATTTCAGCACTAAAATATGGGGGAAAACAGTCCCGAAATGAGGCGAAATGACATGAAATGCATGGAATTGTCCCGAAATGTGAATTTAGGTACCCGAAATGACCTATAGCTATGCCAAACATGCACAATATGGACATGCAATGCAAAGACAGAAGCTATACAGTCCCAAAAGATGCACTTTCACAGTTATAAACATGGCCAAACAGCAAGCATAGGTATGGCAAAAATAGCATGCAAGAATAGGGGCCAAAAGAGGGGTAATGAAGCAAGTGATATAAGCAAAACTCAAACTGAAAAATTTCCTTCTACAACACTGAAGAGGGACCAAAATTATGGATATTCACAGTTTATGGAAGCCTCAAAATCAGTATACAAACATGATAAAAATGTGATGCAAAACAAGGCTCAAAAGGTGCTATAACATGAAGTATACAAAATAATCACCAAAAAGAAAAAAAATGTTAATGAAACATGAAGTATAGGCCAAAATAAGGCCACTTTCAGTTCGGACCAAGGTCCAAAAACAGAAGCAAAGGGGGCTGCCAATTTATGCAAAAATGGGGCCAAATAAGGGATATAACTACAAGTGACACATGGAGGCACCAAACAATGTTGAGCCCTTCTCCAATGTTGAAGAGGGGCTCAAAATAAGCCTAATATCAGTTTACAACATGCTCAAAAACAGATTGCTCATGGGCCAAAAATAGCATGCAAAATCATGACATATAAGAGGATCAATGAAGCAAGTGTATTATGGAGGGCTCAAACAGGGTTGAGCCCTTAATGAAAAGTGAAGATGAGCTCAAAAGAGGGCCCTTTTCAGTTAGGGCTGGAGCTTGAAACAACAAGAAAGTGAGGCTTACAAATAGATCAAGAAAAAGGGTCAAAAGGGTAAAAGTATCACTTACCCTTGAAGACTCAAACTTTTGTTGCTTCTTGGATGAATTTGCAGCTTCTTTAGCCTTTGAGAAACCTTCCTTGTTGCTGGAAATGAGGTGGTGGTGGTAGAGCTTGGTGGTGTAGAAGGAATGATGGTTAGGGACTTAGGGTTTTTCAAAAAATTGAGAAGGATGAAGATGGAGTTGTGTATGAATGCTTGAAGGAGAATTTTTCTAACCCCAAAATACTACAAGGCTTGCTTGCTATATAGGCCAACAAGGGGGTGTAAAGGTGGGGGAAAAGGAGAGCAAAATTCCCCCACAAAATATCCCCCGGATAAATATCTTTTCTGGGGGATATTGCCCCACAGCTGTAAAGTGCACAGTGCAAGGAACACGGCCGGCCTATTACTTTTGCTCCAGGTGGCCGGCCGGCCACACCCCCTAGCCGGCCGGCTAGGGGTCAAAAGGTTCAATCATATTTTCTGGCCGGCCACCAACTGGTGGGGTACTCCTATGTGTGTACAACACAACCATGTGGTTAAAAGTCTAAGAAAGTGGGTCCAAGGGGTTCAACATTAGCTCGGAAAGAGGGGTTCAAAAGGGTCAATTTGAATTACTGGCCGGCCACCTCTTTTTAGGGTCCTCTCATGTGTGTACATCACAAACATGTGATTCAAAGTTCAAGAAAAAGGGTCAAAGGGGTTCAACATTAGCCCGGAAGGAGGGGGTCAAAAGGGTCAAGTTGAATTAATGGCCGGCCATGAACTTTTAGGGTCCTCTCATGTGTGTACATCACAAATATGTGGTTCAAAGTTCAAGAAAAAGGGTCTAAGGGGTTCAACATTAGCCTGGAAGTGCGAAAAACGGGCGCCGGAGGGCGTCGGAGGATGTATAACTGGTTGCTGCAACAATTGCTGGCCTCCTACCCTTCAGTGACCTCTCTAGTGATAAAACAGAGGTACCTGCCAAAAATGAACGAAAACCGTTGCAAAACGAATGCTCGGGGACCAAAACACGCAGTTCGGGGTCCCGAAAATGGGCTGTTAAGCACCGAAAGTGGCATTCGACCACGAAGTGGGTTTCTCAGACCCCAGTGTCCCTCAAAAGGGAGAAAATAAGATGTATGCCAAAAATCAGAGCAATAGGAGATGGGTAAGCGGTCCCGAACCGAGGCACACGGCCTGACGGCTCCGAAAACCGGACTCCGAAATAGGAAAAATGGCCTACGGCCACCAAATGTAGCCTACGGACATTGAGAGATGGCCTACGGGACCTCTCCCTTCCCTCAGGAAAAGAAACAAAGAAAACCGAGTCTGGTTCGCAAACCGAGGCAAGGTACGAAAGAGGGTTCGGAACTCCGGAGGCAAGGCTCACGGCCGCAACTCTGAAACTTCTGAACAAGCACATTATGCAAAATCACCAAGCGCTCAATCGGTGACGTCTGAGTCTTAAAGTCGGTCAAAAATGGGGTGTCTACAGGTACATGTATGCACAGGTCATAGATCCCCCAACGGGTAAGGATACAGCTAACAGATAGTTCATAGGTTCCAAGGCCTATTCAATTTTACGCGAAAAAGCATGCGACACATAAGAATGCGTAGACCCCGAATCAATCAGTACATAAGCATTTTGAGTACAAATAGAGAGAATACCTGACACGACGGTCTCGGTATTCTGGACGTCTCCCGGTACTAGGGCGAACACTCGGCCCTGCCTCATAGGCTCTTTCCCGGTAGCTTTGGGGTTCGGCTTTGGTGTAGCAGTTGATGCTGCCATGCTTCGCGTAGCTTTACTACTGGCTTGCGAAGCAGAGGGACAGTCTTTAACCATGTGGCCCACCTTGCCACACCTGTAACAGGCTCCAGATATTTTGTAGCAGACCCCTTTGTGCTTCTTGCCACACTCAGAACAGGGTGGTATGAAACCACTCCCTTGGCTGGGGCTAGTTGTTGACCCCGTGTTCTGTTTCTTATTTGTTGGGTTATGCTTGCCTTTCTTAAATTTAAATCCCTGCCTTTTACCACGCCATTTGGACGCTGGTGTTTCAGTTTTCAGTGCTTCAATGTTTGATTCAGCCATCAAGGCTCTGTCAAGAACATTTACATAATTCGGTAGTTTCAAAACATTTATTCGGTCAAGAATTGCGACATTAAGGCCGCCTTCAAATTTTCTGGCCTTCTTATAATCAGTATCCACCATATGCAGTGCATATCTAGCAAGCTCGGTGAACTTCGTCTCATATTCAGCCACAGACATTGCTCCTTGTCTCAACTGTTCAAACTCAGTTACTTTTCTGTCCCTAACACACTGAGGGAAGTACTTTTCAAAGAAGACTCCTTTGAACTGAGTCCAAGTCAGAATGGTATTTTCATCACGGATGAGCATCCACCACCTTCTAGCTTCTTCTTGCAATGTAAAGGTGGCTAATAGTACATTGTGTGCTTCAGAGCACGGAAAAACTTCAAACAATTTTTCAGTCTCCAGAACCCATGCTTCAGCTTTTAACGGTTCTAGGCCTCCCTGAAAGGACGGCGGTTTCATTTTGCTGAACTTATGGGTGAGAGCAATTATATCCCCATCATTTACATTCATATTTTGTACATTCACATTCATATTTTGTTCCGGTACAGCCGGAAGAGGAGGAGGTAGGGGCTGTTGGTTCAGTTGTTGATCCAGTTTCGCAGTTATCAGTTCCATCATTTGCTCCAGTCTGGCCATTCTGGCCTCAGAGGATGAGGATTCAGTCTCATTTGCAGTGTTTGCGTTATCCATTTCACTATAAACAGTTATAACAGTTTTAAACATAAACAGTCATTTGTTTAACGGTTTAATACGTTAGCATATATTCAGTCATAATATAACCACACACTTATCATGCTCATGAGATGCCCTAATTACTTTTTTAGGACACCCTATAGCTCATTTGGACATGTGTGTGCGGTATAACTCGTGGTAAGTATCGCTCTGATACCACTCTGTCACGACCCAAACCCGGCCCCATGGGTTTAGCACCGTAACCGGCCAGTAATCCAAGATTATCGAAGGCCTGCTTAACAGTAAGACAGTAAAACAGAGTACAGGGCTTGGCGGAAGCCAATACAGCAAGTAAACAGTGTCCAATGAGCTGTGACAGTCTGTATGCAAAAAGAATTTTCACATATATATATATACAACAGTACAGAACAGTATGCACAATATATACAATCATTCAGAATAGGGACTTAATCCCTATATATAACAGTACAGTAAACATTCAGTCTATACAATTCACTCGGTTATTACAAAACAGCAAGACAGTACAGAAGGGGGGAGTCCTAAAACACCCCTAAGCCTTAGCATGATAGGCTTGGAACCTCACAGTGAGGCACGGTAGTTGGCTGGACAAAACTGAAGTAACCCTGACGCTCTTAGCCGCGGTCTGGTGCCTGTACACCTACATATACATATGAGCAGTGAGCTAAAGCCCAGTGAATAACATAATGCGTAAAGAGGTTAAGAATGAATGTCCTTACAGTAATGAAAACAGTTCATTAAATCAGTAGTTCAATCGTTCAGTCAATACAGTCATATGTGGTACATCCATTAGCATAACAGTACAATAAACAGTAGGTCTTAAAAGACCGAGCAGTAAATAATGGCCATCAGTCAGTAAACAGTAGTGGTTCCAACGAGGGAACCGACAGAGATCTCTGTAACAGTAACAGTAAACAGTAGGTGCTAAGGATGCCACAATACAGTTCAAAATATAGGACATACATTCATTCTATTAACAGTATTCAATTCAGAAACAGTACAGTTCAGTTGTTCAGAAAATAATCGTTTTTGAACATATCTTTACACAATCGTTACTCACAGAGTTTGGGCTACAGTATGCTAGAGCGTGTCTCTCCAGTCGCCAACCCTACACAGTTAACAGATTGAACACACTAAGCTACACAGCTGGGAAAGATAATAACTTAATCCCTAATTTGCCTCGGTGTGTTCTACATCTATAGCCTCAATAAGATGTCTTAAACTAGGCCTAAGAATGCCTAGGATGAGATGAGGATGCAAAGATGTGATCAGAAAACAGTTTCAGGAGTTTTCAGAAAAACAGAGTCTCGCTCGAGCTCAGGTTTCCCCGCTCGAGCGGTCATGCAACAAAGGTACACGCTCGAGCGTCAAATATCCCGCTCGAGCGTACTGTAAAAGTACTGGATGGATGAAATCTCCGCTCGACGGACGCTCGACTACCGCTCGAGCTGGAGACACATGACTCCGCTCGAGCGCCCAATCCTCCGCTCGAGCGGACTGTAAAACAGTGCAGAGATACTGGATGCTCGGATTCCCCGCTCGAGCGTCACTAGCCCCCGCTCGAGCGGAAGTGCAGAATCTGGAAAACCCAGATTGCACCTCCAAGCTCAAACCAAGTTTTAACAACTCAAAACTCGACCTCTTGGGCTGAATTTCCAGAAAACATTTGTAAACACATAGAATAACATGGTTCAAAGCTCAATTTTGAGAAATCAAAGCCCAACGGTGTTTAATTCAAATCCAATTTCAAACCATTTTTCAAGAATAATCCTCAAACATGACATGCATGATCTTTAAATAACTTTCAAGCTTCAAAACATGCTCTAATGAGCCAATTGATTCACAAACAAGATGAAAACATGGACATGCATGTGACAATTTGCCATGAAAACAACTCAACATCTACAATACAACCATGCATGCAAGGATTGAGCTTCAATTCAACAACAATGAACGAAAACATGACTTAGTTCTACAATGAAGCATGAATCATGCAAGATCTAGCTCAATGGCAACAATAAGAAGATGAGTTTCCTACCTTAGTCTTGTATTCAAGGTTTAGGAGCTCAATTTAACAATCAACCTTCAATTCTTCAAGCAATTCTCCCAATGGACTCAAGATGGAAACCAATTCTCTCCCTCTCTTCTCTCTTGGTCGGCAAGGCTCAAGAAAAAGGGTTGACGGAATTGCGTCATGATCAAGTGTAAGCTCTCAAGGGTGTTAAGCTAGTGGCCCACTAAGGCTAGTTTGGTAATTAAGTCAAACTTTGCAATTAACTCATTTTAATCTAATTTAATCATACCTAATCAGTTTTCAGGTAAATACACCATAAATTTACATTAATTATGAGGATCATAAAACATCAATCAATTCCCAGTTCGGCCGCCGATAAGGCCTTCAATTAGCAGTTTAAACATAAAACGTGAACAGATCAAACAATCAATCAAACATATAGAATGCAAATTAACATACATACTTAGTCAATTCAGTTCCAGTTTTCAATCAGTCAGTTCAGTACTTTAATCAGTTCAATTATCGGTCATAATCAGTTCAGTTCAATGGTAATCAGTGTTCATTCGGTAAGCAGTGGTGAGGGTTATTACAGAAAGCTCAGATTTTCGGACTAAAAGCTGCTGGAAAGTTGTTCTTCAAGGGTGAGTCCCTATTTCCCTTAAACTTGTACTTTTTTGCATGATTGTTTAGCTTTACTTGAAAGTATTTTTGGACTTTGATCTAAACTGAAAAAGATCATATTTTGAGGTCATCTTCATGTTTGATTAAGAACTTTTTGCTGTTTGAAGTCTTATTCTCCCCCTTTGTTCTTTACCTCTCTTTTAGGGCCTATTCTTGCATGATATGTTAGCCCTATTTTTAAGCATTTCTGGGCTCCGAACTAAACTGTGAAGTGGTTTATTTTGAGCCCTTATTCAACATTGTTGAAGGGCTCTTCACTGTTTGAGACTTTCATCTGTCACTTGCCTCTTTATCTCTCTTTTGGCCATATTTTTGCATGATTTGTTAGCCCCTTGTGCTTGTGTTTTTGGACTCTGGTCCGAACTATAAATAGCCTTATTTTAGCCCCCTCTTCATGTTTTATCAAGGGACCTTTGCTGTTTGGGGTTCCCTTTTTGCTCTTTGTGTTTAAGCCTCTTTTTAGGCCTTATTTTGTATAATATTTTAGGTTTGCATGTGCACTGTTTTGGGTTTGGTCACTAATTGTAAAACACCATGTTTTGGGCCCCTCTTCAACTTTGTTGAAGGGCCCTCCTGTGTTTAAGGCCAGCAACCATCACTTGCTTCTTTGTCCCCCTTTTTGGCCCTTTTTCTTGCACATTGTTTTAGGCCTGTTTGTGTTTAAATCCGTGGCTTGTTATAAACTGTAAAGTGCTTCATTTTGAGCCCCTCTTCAACTTTGTTGAAGGGCTCTTAGCCATTTATGGCCAGCAGCTGCCACTTGCTTCATTACCTCTCTTTCGGGGCCATTTTTGCATCCTAGTTTAGCCCTATTTGTGTTCATTGTTTGGCCTTACCTAAAACTGTAAATATGCTTTTTTTGGGGCTGCCTTGAATCTTTCTTCACATTTCATGTTCAAATAATGCATGTTTTATATAGCTATAGGCCAATGCATATGCCTAGTTTTGTGTTTCGGGTTCATTCCGTGCATTGGGTACCATATTGCCATGTTTCGGGGCTGTTTTGCATCGTATTTCGGTGCTGAAATTTGCATGCTTGTATGCCATATTCCATGCCTTGCCATGTCTTGTTAGAGTGGCATTTTGTACCTTAGGATCGGTCCTCGGTTTGCATGCATGTGTGCACGCATTTCGAATGTCTCATTTTCATCTCATGGCCTCTTATGTGAGTGTGGCTAAGGTCCACTCATGTTGGTGTAAGTCCATTATGCATTGTGTATGCCATTTCATTTCATAGCATTGTGTATGCTAGGTTGTATGTTAGCGCATTGTGTATGCCATGTTATCTCGTATATCGTGTATGCCATTTCATAGCATTGTGTATGTTAGGTTGTATCTTAGTTTCATTTCATGCATATCATGCATATTGCATCATGCTTGGGATAGGAGTTAGCCCGAGCATGGGAAACGAGGGACGTTTCGTACTCCGAGTGACGGAACGTGTCTCAATTCCCTGTCACCGACACTCCGGATTATCCATGATGGAGTCTAGGCCCTATTGTGTTTTCATGTGCATTCATTCTATATTGAGTTGCACAATTCGACTCCTCGGTCATCATGCATCGAGATGCGTGATTGGTGGCACGAGGATCGAGGCATGCATACATTTGTGAAAATACATTGCCATGCCCTTTTCTTGCTCTCTGTTGCAGCAAATCAAGAATCAGCAGCCTTCCGGAGTTCGGCACGCATTCCAAGAACAATTGCAAACAGAGGCAAACTGAGGCATCGCGATGGATTTCTGCGCAACCCGGGCATGCATCATTCATCATCTGAAGAAGAGTCAAGGGAGTCCCTGGCTTACATGCCAGTTTATTGTTTTCTTAGTTAATTTGTTAATTAGGGTTTTGTAATTATTTGGAATGTAATTATTTATTCGGGACTGTATATTATTTATTCGGACCCTCTGCACGAGGGCACAACTGTAATAAGTGTGCGTGTGTGTGATGTATGTCTTCCAACCCCACGTCTTTCTCCCTTTTATTTACCCGCTTATGATGGTTAGATTAGGGCATGTTTCAATTAGCATACAGTATGATAGCATGTTTGCATTCATTCATCTGTTTTGCATGCACCGGGCTCGGCGCATCATACTAACTGCATTGTATTTTCAATTCCAAATTGAATACATGTTAGCTGTAGCATTTCATATGCCATGTTTAGAATAGCCGAGCCTGCTGTAGTTGCATTTTTGCATGTGTTGCATTAGGCATTTCTGTATGATTAGGATCATGCATGGATTTCTAATGAGCTTCTGTTTTGGCTTGGAGTACTCGGTAAGTTTTATGCTTTAGCATCCTTGCATGCGTGTGAGTGACTGCCATGAATAGCATGCTTACCATGAGGCTATATGCTTATGTGATATAACTGCTTGAATGCCTGTGGGTGAAGGTTGGGTTATTTGAATTGGAACAGTTCATCAAATGTGTGTTTTAAGCCCACTAGATAGTGGCAAAATCATTTTTTTTCTAAGCCCACCCGAGGGTGGCAAATCCACGTCTTAGCCTACTTGCAGGTAGCACCATCAAACCATTTTCAAACAAACAAACATGAAATGTTTTGTTCCAATTCAGGCGATCCAGTCTATACTTGTATGTTGTGCGCATCACATAGTAAATCTAGGCTAATAACCGGAATAAGAACGCATAAAGTTTTCAAAAATAGATATCATGGTTAGTAGAGGCCGATCTTTGATCGGGCGAGCGGGGGTGCTCACGAAGTGACCTTCTCCAATCGTACCCAAGTTCCCGAGCCAAGGCAACTTTGGTAATGACGGACACGTGGCCTTAGGCAAACGAGTCAGGGTTTCCTAAATTTTCCCAAAATAAAATATTTAGGTGGCGACTCTGTATCTGGCAAAGCAGTCCATGTTTGGCACTTCTTTCAAAATCTGTTTTCTCAAAACGATTTGCCGGATTTGGACTCTTTGGTTCAGATTTAGAACCGTGACAAATTGAGAGTCCGAACTGTAGTGAGCCCAATATCGAACGGAACGGGGGACTCGTTCCTCCCTGGGGCGTTCGGGGGGCGTCTACACATTCCTTAACATTTTGAATTTCACAACAATTGGCCATTTTTATTAATAAATCATCAAGTGAATTAATAATTTTTAATGATATCAAAAAATTATTTTACTTAATAATCTATATAATTTTATTATTGTACAGGAGAGTAGTTATAAATTTTATTTTTTTAATTAATTTTATTAAATAAAAAATTCTAATAATAAAGTATTTATAATTTTTTAAACTATAAAAAAAATTCGTATTTTAAATAAATGTTAAAGTGTATTTGTAATTTATTTTGAGAGAGAGTTCCAACGATTTATGATTCATTAAGTGTAAAAAAGGCATACTAATATCAATAATAAAAGCCGTACTCTGAGACCATAAGATCTGCCTGCATATATTGTTAGAGATTCCAATGAATAGATATCCATCTCTCAAATCTATGGTGGTAAGGAAAATTGATAAATCAAGTTGATGGATCAGCATCGATCGAAATTTTAATTTTTGATCTGTTTTTCATAATATATAATTTTTTTTATTTTAAAACTTTTTATATCGATATAAGTTGAACGGATCGAATATTATATTTAAGCATTTTTATATTATAATTTCTTGAATATTATATGAGAAGTAATTAATATAATACACTTTTGTGATAAAAATTAGAGAGAAAAATATTTATAGAGCAATTTTCATATATTTTTTTCATTTATTTTCAATGTAAAATTCTATAATCTATTATAAAACTTTTAAAATTTCATGTAAATTTCTCTTCTACATCAAACCGACAAAACCGATAAAAATCGAACCATAGTATACGGTCTGTATTGATTTCTCAATCATAATAATTGAAAGGATCAATTTGATACTAAATATACTCTTAACACCGACCAAACCAAACCGTTTATACCCCTACTCAAATCTATAAAAATAAAACACTTTTAAAGCTATCTTACTGGTGTGTTTTGGCCGGAGAGTACTACGATAATGAAGTTAGAGAGTGAATCTTATAATAAAATAAATTTTAAATTTTTTTAATTACCCAAAAAAAATTAATTTTTAATTTTATCAATTTAAACTCTAATTTTTTTTTTATGTATTTTCAATCTAAAATATTTTGTATATTTCCGTTAAGTAAAACTAATTAAAAAATTAATATTTTATTCGTTAAACTCAACGAAAAATAGCATTTTAAACATTTTTTGTATACCTAGATTGAGTTTAATAGTTAAAATATATTTTTTCTATCGATTTTATTTAGTAGAAATAGATAAATAATTTAGATTGACAATAAGTAAATAATTAAAATTTACATTGGTAAAATTAAAAATTTATTTGATTATAAATGTTAAAATCTAAGGTGCCGTTTGGTAACACTTACGTTTTAAGTTTTCTGTTTATATTTACAAAAATTTTAAAAACTCAAATAAAAACCTGTTTGGTAAATTTTTGATTTATAAATCAGTGGTCTCAGTTTATAAATTTGGCAAAAAAATGTAAACTCAAAAAATGTGTTTCCGTTTTGAGTTTTCAATTTTTTTTTTTTTTTTACCACCCAACACTGCCCACCACCCACCACCATTTTCCACCACCGTCTTCCGCCACCACCACCCACCCTCTACCCCTCGCTGCCACCACCACCACCACCACCACCACCACCGACCACCCACCTGCCGTCCACCTGCCACTACCATCCACCGCCCGCCACCACCACCTTCCACCTACCCGCCACCACCATCCACCACGCGCTACCACCAGCTACCTACCACCACTAGCCACTTGTCACCCATCCGCCGCTACCATTCACCACCTACTACCACCATCACCCACCACCCGTCTGCCACCCACCTGCCACCACCAGCTACCACCCGCCACCGTCCCCCACTCACCCGCCACCTACCCGCCACCACCCACCACCACCCGCCATCCGCCACCCACTTACCGCCACCACCACCACCCGCCACCGTTACCCACCCACCCATCATCACCACCAGCCACCCACCCACCACCACCACCCACCCGCCACCATCCTTCACCACCGGCCATCCACCACCCACCACCCATTACCCACTCGCTACCACCCGCCACGTCACCCACCCACCCACCACCACCTGTTACCCACCACCCACCGTCACAACTTTCCACCACCGTCTTCCGCCGCCACTTGCCACCATTTTCCATTTCTCACTCTTTTTTATATTTATAAAATTTTTTAAACATTTTGTCAATTACCAAACGCGTTTGTAATTTATGCCTTTCTAAAAATAAACAAAAACTAATTTATAAAATTTTTGTAAATATAAACTGAAAACGTGAATGTTACCAAACAGGCTCCAAGCGTTTTTTTTTTTTTTTTTTTAATTATCTAATAATCTAACGGTGTAAAGTAGTGTAGTGTGCAGAGATGTGGCATGCATGCCACTTTGAAAGAGAGATCTTCTTTATTTTGCTTAATGGGCTCCTTGGTTGGTTAGGCCACATGTGCCTCCGTAGTTTGGTCAATGGACTCCATACTAGACAATTATTAGGCCTTGTTTTGGAACTTATTATTTTAATCATCATAAATTATTATATCACTCTCTTTATTTATTATTTTAGTAATTTTTTAATTTTTTATTAAAAAATATGTAAAAAAGTAAAGAGAGTGATGTAATAATTTATGATGACTTTTTGACTTTTAACTAAAATATTTAGTTTCCAAACGAGGCCATACTTGACAAAAAACAGTGGAAAATTTAAACTACGAATCATAAAACTTGGGAGTGAATTTTAAAAAGGCCTATTTTTTTATGACGAATTATACCAACACTTCTTATAGTTTAAAATTTATGTTATTTTGGTTCATGATTTTTTAATTGTGATATATTTAATTTTAAATTTTGAATTTTATTTTAAATACAGATAATTGAAGATATTATTGCTCAATTTTAAGGGCAAAGTCGTTAATTTGATAAAATATAAACTAATTTGATAAAAATAAATGTCAAAAAATATTTTTGAATTTTAAAAATTATTTCAACCTAACAAAGATAAAATTATGTAAAATTGATGAATCTTTTACATATTTATTTATTTATTTATTTATTAAATTAATTTTTATTATGTGTTTGAATGATAATCATGTAATATGTGATTGTTTTTATTTTCATTAAATTAGTTTCTATTTTTTTAAAAGTCAAACATGGCGACAACTTTGATATTATTATTAAACCAATCCATTAAATTAAAAAATTCAAAACTAAAAATATTTCATATATTAAATATATCGATTACACATTAAAAACTTACCAACCATCCATTACATGATCATCATTCAAACACATAATAAAAATTAATTTGTTAAATAAATAAATGTGTAAAAGATTTATCAATTTTACATAATTTTATCTTTGATGGGCATAAATAATTTTTTAAAATTCAAAAATATTTTTTTGACATTTATTTTTGACAAATTAGTTTATATTTTATCAAATTGACGACTTTGCCCCTTGAAATTGAGCAATGGTATTTTCAATTGTCCTTATTTGGAACAAGATTCAAAATTTAAGATCAAATGTGTCACAATTGAAAAGTTATGGACTAAAATGACATGAGCCTCAAACTCTATGGACTGTTAATGTAATTCGCCATTTTTTTATTCGGTAGTGCTACAAGTACCAATTGGTATATCAATTAATCTATCAATATATACTATGATATATCAATTAGTTTACTAATGTATGCTATAATATTGTCACTATTTGGTGTGCCAATTGGTATATATAATTTTATTCTTTTTTATTTGGATAGTCTTTACGCTGTGTTTGATTGAGGGATTTGGAAAGAGAAAAAAAAAATGTGTGTAAAATTAGATAAAATATAAGTATATTGTATTCATATTTTATCTACATTTTTTTTTCTTTCCAAATTCCTTCTCAAATTTTTTCAACTAAACACAACATTAGTAAATTTAAATATTCTATAGTACGCTTTTTATATTAATCTTCAATGTTTTAAAGGCTCCTTTATTTTGAAACACTAACAAATTGCACTACAAGAGAAGATCTAATTTATTTATTTATTTATTTTCTGTTCATAAGACTTTTGTCCAAGATTTTTATTTTTTATTTTTTACTTTTTTGATTGGTCTAGTTGAGTAGATTCTAAATATATATATATATATATATATATATATATATTATTACTATGCATACTGAATCCCGTACTAAATGAAAGTGGATCGGAACTCCAGAGTTGAAATGGACTATCCAGGAACTGGAGATCTACAAAACAAAGCATCGTCAGAGCTGCCCAGCCCCTCTGGCGTGGGAATTAGTGATTGGAGAAGATGAATGGCTCACTCTAGATGTAGAGAGAGGGAAAGAAAGAGTGTTTGGATTTAGTTGAGTTAAAATAAGTTGGGATCAATTGCTTACCTTCAATGAGAAGATAGTGTTGCTTATATAAAATTCCTTAGTTGTTGCCCAAGATGGTTTTATAGAATTTGGGTGCCTCAAGGAGTCCCTTAACATTGCTAAGGTAGAGGACCACAAGGTAGTTGACCATGGAGATATGTACTCATTATAACAATATATATAACATATCACATTCTCTCTGTTTAATTGTTTCCGTGATTCTAAGAAAGGGGGATAAGCTGAGGTGACAGTTTGCATATGTATGCATTCACAGCTTCTACGTTTCTCTGTGATGTTCCCTCAACTCGGTTCCAATGTGCCCGGCTCAACCTTCTATACGATTGTTTCTAGAGATGGACTAGTCTATTCGGATAACTTTATGTGGACTTGGCCCACTTTGGTTTTGATGATGGGTTCAGCTCATCAGTTCGGTCCATGAATTAGGTCCATCAGCTTAGCCTAGCCCAGCATGGTGACTGGGCTGGCCTTTCCATTGCAAGTTGGAGCCAAGTGCTTGAGGACTTAGAATGATTATTCTTCATAGAGATGGGTTTAATAGATTGGCCCATGTACTTATCTGGCCCACTTGGTTTTGGGCTTAGTGATTTAAACCAGCTCAAGACTTAGATCCAACCTATTTATATTTTGCCCCTTCAATTATTAAAACCAAATTTTTTTTAACAAAAAAGCCAATCCCAAAGAATTAGCATCTCATGTATAACTTTTATAAGTGTCCACTTTGTTAATTGTGTTTTTTTTTTTCTTTGCACTTTGTTAATCGTTAATGGTATGATCTCTTGTTTTTGACCTCCATATATACTCCTGCAAATAAATATAAGAAGTTAGAAATAATTAATTATGATTGGCAATATGTTACCATGGTGATTTTTCAGAGTTTGGAGATTGTGTACATAAATGGATTTTAAGACTCACATTTTTAAACAAATGAGAATGCTGGGTTGTGTGCCACAAAATTAAAATTTTTGGTAAATTACACTCATCTCCCTTGAAATTTCAAAAAAATATATTAAGTTCAACAATTTTGGTATAATTACACTAACTCCTTTTTAGTAAGCTAAAATTTGAAAAAAATAATATATTAAGTTCAACAATTTTGGTATAATTACACCAACTCCTTTTTAGTAAGCTAAAAGATAGCAGAACTAATGCATATGGTGTGAAATCATAAGAATAAATAAAGAAAAATATACCATTCATTATAAAAAAATAAATAAACAAATAAATGACAAATTATTCATGAAAAAGAGTTAAGTGTTATATGAATTAAAATATTAAAAAAAGGGCTAACTAGACCGTCCAATCCGGCCCATTTAGGGCTCATTTTGAGTCCATCTTGATGATCTGATCAGTTCGCATTTCTAGCAATAATTTTTTTTTAAAATCATATTTATTGTTGACATAAATGTGAAATAATTAAGTGGCTATACATAATCACTAACAAGAATTTGGTTCTTTTTACAAACTTGATATTGATAAATCCGCGAGTCTAGAAATTCATTTCGGACAATTGAACCTTCTCGAACTGTTTCGGGGAGAACCAGCTAGCTCTGGGTTCGAGTGGCATTTCACCCCTAACCACAACTCATCCGCTGATTCTTCAACATCAGTCGGTTCGGACCTTCATCAGGGTAATGATTCATCAACCTGCTAGTTCTTTTTATGAAGCACAAACGGGCGAATTTATCCTGGAAGCGGAAGAACTGCTAAAACTGCGTGAATATAATTTTTTTTTTTTTACAAAGATGAAGTACTTGACGAGTTCTATACATTGAGCGGTTCAGATCATCAATTTGGATTCTGTGGTGAGCCTAAGGAAGCCCAACAACATGGTCCAATCTGATTAAGACTAGAGATAAACCTTTGCCTTGAAAAAAGATAATATAAATATATCAAAATTATAAAGTTTTGTACTATTTTATTCAATCTCAAGACAGATCAATGAAATTTACCCTTAATTTTTAAAAAAATGTTTGGGACCCCCTTTTGGAGAGACCCCCACCACCCCGCAGTGATGTGGACCAATGATGTGTTTGTATTGTTTTTTTTTTTTCTTTCTCTTTCTTATCTGGACCAATCACAAGTGAGTGGGGGTTGTGTTGAATTCACCCCATGTGAAGGGGAAATTGTCTTGTGAACACACCTTGGTTGGTCAACAAGGAAGTAGGCTACCAACCATGTCAAAGAAGGAGGCTGCCGAAGTCAAGCATGGAGGCTACCCAAAGGCACTCCCACCTACTCCAATGTGTATAAATGGAGGGTGAGAGGAGTGAGCAAACCGTGAGTAAGTGAGTGAGGAAGAAAACCGTGAACCAAAGAGTGCGAGAGATGTGAGGCGGAGAGACCGTCTCTCTCGGTGTGAGCGAGGGAGACGGGTGAGTGGCTGAGTGAGGAGAGTGTGAGCTCCTCCTCTATTGTAATCTTTCTGTAATCTCCTCATTGGTATAGTGATAACCGGTTACTCTCCCGTGGACGTAGGCATTGGGCCGAACCACGTAAAATATTGTGTCTCCTTGTGTGTGGGTGTGTTTTTCTGCTTGCAATGATTTCTATAAGGTCTTGGGCGGGATCCCAGATCCCAACAAGTGGTATCAGAGCCTCGTGGGTGGCGTTTCGGAACAAAAACAGCGTGTTGTCCGAAACTGCCCAGAAATCAAGTTGCTCGAAATCCGATTTTGAGCATACCAGGAGTAAGGGCTCGAGAAGAGGAGTCCAACCATATAAAGCAGACATCCATAGGAGCTGCCACGCGCCCTCACGCGCCTCCTGAAGAAGGCGCGTGAGGCCCAGTCTCGGCACGCGCCTCCACGCGCCGTGAAGGCAGACGGCGCGTCAGCCCAGTCGCAGGCACGCGCCCCACGCGCTGATGAAGGAAGAAGACGAGTGGGGGGAGGCGCGTGTGTGGCACGCGCGTGCCACGTCAGCAGCCACGTCAGCTGCCACGTCATCCGCAGGAGGAAGAATCCTGTGTTTCGCGGCGAAGGTACAACCGCAGATCTGAGGCGTACAAAATGTTTTGGCTAGATCGAAGCCATTTGGAGTCCGTTTTTGGTGATCAAATAGTGGTTTCCGACTATTTGGAGTATTCCGGACACATCCGTACGGTCAGATTTTGGAGATGGAGTTTCTGTAAAAAGAAGGCAGATTAAAGTGGCAGACGGCGTCAGGGGCAGTGGACGGAATATTCTGTTGGTACACGGAATATTCCCTGAACTTCTGAAAATTGCAATTTGGCCCAGAATTTTCAGAAATTGTGGTGTGGCCCAGTTTTCGGGGAAAGTTTTCAGTGAGGTCCCTGGAAGTGCAGCGAAGGTTGGTCCTAGCTAAACGGACCGCTCCGGACGCAACCGCGAGGTCAGAATAGTGAAATTCTGAACGGTTTGGAAAGATTGTCAAAACATGGGTGTTTGCCATCTTCAATACTCGAAGGAAGGTTGCCGGATATTGTGGAACGCTGCGAATTCACTGAAGAGGTTAGAATGGGCAGATTCTGACCCGATTGGACAACCAGATACAGATTGAGATAGATCATTGAAGACCAGAGGAGATCAGGCTTGATCAAATGGCAGATCGAGGGAGATCAGGATTGGTCAGGGGCGATCAGAGGATTGCAGACATGATTATCTCAAGATCAAAGGTCTAGGAAAGTTCTGTCAAAAAGACACTGTCTAAGGAGACTGGTTCTTAAGTGGGACCGGTTGTAACCCCACCAGTCTTTCCTGGGAACTTTCCTGGTTGTTGAGGTATTCGGAGGATCTGGTTCAATCAACAGAGAAGACCATTCATCGACGGATAGATGATTTGGCAACCAGTACAGGCTCAGGGAAATACTGTGGCTGTTGGAGCTACTGTATACGAGAAGGTACTAATGGTATGTGGACATGTAGAACAATAGTTGCAGAGGAGCATACTAAGCGCAGAAGTACAATTGCAGACGTGCAACAGTGCAAGGGTACGCTAGAGTGTCGTACAGAGGCGCGAGAAGAGTGTGCAGCAGCGGGTTGTTGACAGTTCACAGGAACTTCCAGACAGAGAAATTGAGACAGGTAAAACGCAAGAGTGCGTGCCAAGGAGTGGCAAGTCTTATTTCTCTATGGTGGTTTCTTTAGTTCCATGGCAGCAGATGATCGAGTTGATGCAGATCTCTCAAGCAAGCTTGACGCAGGGAGACCAGAAGCCATGGATGCGAGCACTATGCACGGAGTTGCATAGTGGTAACTTGTACAGACCGGTGGAAGTTGTCTTGACAGAAGGGCTAACTGTCAAACATCAGTACGGACAAGTGAGACAGAACCGAACATCAGGGATTGCAGCACAGACAACAAGCGTATGTGGAAACGCCAGGAGGTTGTTCAGAAGTGCAGAAGGGCAAAGGCTGGTTGTTCAGAAATAAGCTCCGAGCAAGGAAACTTGAGGATGTTGATGTGTCAAACTCTGAAGTTTTCTAGTTGCTCCAGTGTTCATCATGCAAGGAGTTGCATGATAGTCAAGGGCATCCGAGCAGGGGGTGCAGGACATCCAATCAGGGGGTGTCAAGATATCTTGGTTGCGCAAGTTCAAGGATAGCAGGTATAGACATCCGAGACAGGAAGCATGGAAGAGATCTGTGGGAGATAGGAGCAGTGGCTCTCTCCAAATCAGAGAGTGGTGTGAGTTGAGTTGAGGATGTCGGATTCCCTCCTCCTCTTGTATCTCTGGTGTTTTATCTCTAGCTTCAGGGGATGCAGCGTCTCAGTGAAGAGATGCAGACTTTGTTGAATTTGGGCGTGACAAGATTAGCAGCAGTGTGTGCAGTGGATCACCTCACATGGGTTGAGGGGGTGATTTGTTGAATTCACCCCATGTGAAGGGGAAATTGTCTTGTGAACACACCTTGGTTGGTCAACAAGGAAGTAGGCTACCAACCATGTCAAAGAAGGAGGCTGCCGAAGTCAAGCATGGAGGCTACCCAAAGGCACTCCCACCTACTCCAATGTGTATAAATGGAGGGTGAGAGGAGTGAGCAAACCGTGAGTAAGTGAGTGAGGAAGAAAACCGTGAACCAAAGAGTGCGAGAGATGTGAGGCGGAGAGACCGTCTCTCTCGGTGTGAGCGAGGGAGACGGGTGAGTGGCTGAGTGAGGAGAGTGTGAGCTCCTCCTCTATTGTAATCTTTCTGTAATCTCCTCATTGGTATAGTGATAACCGGTTACTCTCCCGTGGACGTAGGCATTGGGCCGAACCACGTAAAATATTGTGTCTCCTTGTGTGTGGGTGTGTTTTTCTGCTTGCAATGATTTCTATAAGGTCTTGGGCGGGATCCCAGATCCCAACAGGTTGTAGGGGTGATATTTTGTGGGGGCCTGAATCATTACTGTAATTTTTATTGGGACTAATTATATGGAACTCCCATAAGGTACAGACATCACCCTTTTAATTTTTATATGGGACTAATTATATGGAACTCCCATGAAATTTGCCCTTAATCTTTCCTCATTCACTTTTGTTGATAACATATACATATTTCCAATTTGTTATCTAAAGTTAGAGATGATATGAGAGATTTCTTATGCAAGTGCTTCTATTTGCACTACAATTTCGTCTCATTACACTCTTTATTTTAATTATTTTTATTACAGTTTTATCACTTCATAAAATTACTTTCAAATCCTTAAATTCCAAAATTTTGAAACCCTAATTTCTCCACACAACCGCTCCCCGACATATCATTGGCAACTATAATAATAATAAGTTAGCTCAGACACATTTAAAATCATGAATCAAGAATAAACTAGTCCCCAAGTCTAAGACATTGTGCTTGGGTTAACTTAATCCAACCCATTGGGATAGTGCCCGGGCATGTTAACCTGTGGCCCAAGAAAAGCCCATTTTAACAACACCACCACCAAAAATAAATAAATAAATAAATAAAATAAAAATAATCCATTGATTGAAACTTTGGGATTCAGAAATAACTCACCATTCGCGAGTTATTTAGAAAAATATTGTTAATAATTTGAAAAAAGAATTGAATGATTATTATTATTATTATTATTCTCATCATCATCTTTCAACATGGTCCAAAATTATTATATACTCTCAAAAGTACAATGCAATATTATTTATGTGTCTTCCCGCCAATGAAAAATCGCAATACATATTAAGTAAATCATTGTTTATTTCTTAATTATTTAATAAAGGTGAGATAATACAACATATTAAGGGTTTAGGGATTAAACTTTTTCGGTGTCGAAGGTGAAAATTTTGTTGCAAAAAATATTACCAATTTTGGTTGCCATGAGAGTCGTCCTGAAAAGTAAGAAAAAGAACATTTAATGACAAAATTTAAAATATGATGCTAATAAATACACTTTTGTGGCAATTTTGTAACAAAAAGATATACTTTTTGAGACATAAATTATGATCCCAAAATGATAGTAATTTATCAATAAATGTCTAATTTCGTCACTAAAAATAAAACAATGTCACTTTTGACAAATAAAAAATTTTGTCTTTAAATTTTTATCTATAAAATCTTAATTTATTGTAGTGGTATGTTCTTCTATAAAATTTTCTGCTACATAAAAATGTCATATAATATTTCGGAATTGTTGAATAATTACCCGAGTCAAAAATGGCTTTTCAATCTCATTAAACTGTTTAGGATTAAAGTCTTTTCATACGTATGATTTTCCTCCCTTAAGTTTTAATCTTCGAGACTGGATTAGCTATGCCCTCGTTTGGCATGTTGGGTTGAGAGGCTAAAAGGTTAAAATAGTCATAAAAAGATAAAATAGGTTACAAAGTTAATAAAACAAAATGTTACATCCAAACCATAATAATTTCACTTTTTTTCTCACAAAAGTTAAAAAAAAGCCAAAAATCTCAACCAAAACGAGACTTTTTAGGCCAAACTAATAGTCAAAAAGTCAAAAAATCAACCCACTTCCCAAACGAAGCCTATATATTTTAATCATTTTTCTACACTTCTAACCAGGCAGTCAAGAATGAATTATTGTCAAAGACAAATATTAAATATTATGACTACTCTTTTTTGTATTGATTAATTTTTTTTATATACCATTATTGGTTGTTATCTGTCTTAGTTGATAGCATAGACTATTGTAAATCTTTTGAATAATTCATCCTTTACTATGATCACATAGAATTGAAGGTTGCCCAATTTTCTCAACCAATGTTTATTCCATAACTTGTTTGCTTATTAAAAAAAGCAGATCTAAATTTCTTTCTTCCTATGGTCTTGGTTAAGATCAAATACTTTAAAATACACTAAATATTGTTTTGAAATATCAACAAAACAATCTAACAAACACTTGAAAAATTGTTTCAGAATTGGTGATTTTCAAAGTAGTAGTTCTTGTTAATCATGTCTTAAAAAACATATCCAAAGCCATTTACTTAAGATACTAAGAAATTTACGTATAACCGGTATTATATACTATCATTATTAAGTATATTACCATGTTTATTGATACATAAATTTGATGCTTACTATTTTTTCTAGGAAACAAGAGTCAGAGTCGTAGTACCCTCAGCGACGCTACATCAAAAGATATCATTTTCATTCATTAATGTGGCAAACATGGATGCTTAATCTCTCACGAGGAGTCAAGCAATTAGTTGCACTAAATATTGATTATGACAATCTAAAACACAACTTGTGATGTGTTCTATAGTCCTTTAGTTTGAATAATTATTGGCTTAAATTAAACACAAATTAATTGAAATGACATTGTACCAACCAACATTTGTTTCGTGTAAAATTACCCCTTTGATGTGTCATTAAACTTATCTTAAGGACCCTCAACTAAAATTCAAAGCATCAAATCAGGAGATGATGCACAAGTGAAACATTATCTCAAGTGAGTTGGACAATAACTTGCCTAATATGGAATGTTGATAGGGAATTTGACATATATGAATAGTTAGGGGTTGTTTGTTAATATACTCAGTTTTTTATTTGTTTTGTTTACAAATAAGTTTTTGAAAATAAAAAATAGAAAACTTGTTTGGAGTATAAATTTTTTTTTAAATACAAATAAAAATAAAAATAAAAATAAATAAACATGTTTGAGGAGTTGTTAGAGGTGGTTGCCAATGAGATAGGGTGGACGGATGTAGTGGGTGGCCGAAGGTGGCCATTGTACTTGGTGATCCAG
The DNA here is from genome assembly GCF_055761805.1 of Camellia sinensis. Lineage (NCBI taxonomy): Eukaryota > Viridiplantae > Streptophyta > Magnoliopsida > Ericales > Theaceae > Camellia > Camellia sinensis. The sequence goes on along the minus strand of NC_138964.1, from coordinate 19,104,900 downwards.
AGTCTTCGAGATCACGACAGTGTCTAGCTGGTCGTTGAATAGTCATTGAAATGTGGCCGGTTGTCGACAATTAATGGAGGCTGGAGGTGGTAAGGGGAGACTGGAAAGAGTGAATGCTTGATTTGAAAACAACTAAAAACACTTTTCTTTTTTCATTTTCAAAAACTTTGGAATTAATTCTATTTTTTAAAATCGAATATAATATACTAAACAAGTTTATTATTATTATTTTTTTTATAAAAAAATCGAAAACAAGAAATATAAGTGTTAAATGACCCCTAAAATTTCGTTTATTTTGTTGAAAATTAAGTTTTTGGAGAAAATGCTTTTTGTAGAAGATATTTTCTGAAAAATCTCTTATGCAAAAAATGTTTTCCTATATTGGGTTGCCACATTAAAAATGATGATATTTGAGAGGGGAGATTTGCACCGTTAGTACGGTTGAGCTACGATAGTGTCGGTCGTGACAAACTTCACGGCGCTGCGCTATTTCCTCTACTGAGACGGCCGGTGGATCTGTTTTGCTCGGTCAAGGAGATTGGCAGACCAGGCGAGAACTACGCCCGGCCGAGCTGTGACTTGTAGACATTTGGCAGGGCACGCAGTCGAGTGGCGAGACCGGGCTACGAGTAGCTCGGGCTAAACCGAGGACGAGGCGAAGGCCGGCATGCCTTTGAACAGTTAGCCGAGATGGACAGATTCCAGATAACCTCGGATAAAGGTAGAACGGATGGAGGCCGACATGCCTCGGAACTGGTAAGCCACAATAAACCGGTCAATATCAGCCCGGTCATGAGCATCACCCCTTGGCCCCTTTGCCAAAGGGGCAGGCCGGCGACACATAGCTCGGTTGCGTGCATGTGGTGATAGTTCTCCACAAGGGATAGGCCGATCGTGGTACTCCGGTTAGGTGTGTCACCTGGGCCAATGGCGTGAGGGAGAGGACATCTGCTCCACGCACGCATCAATACCGTTGGACAGTTCTGCGTGTACTGGTGGGAGGACTAAGCCTTTACACGCGTAAGGTGGTGAGAGGCGAGCACTGTCACCTGTCCAGGGAAGGGCAGCAGAGGTAGTGCGCGCACAATCTTGAGGCTGCATGGCCAGCCTAGAAATAGAAGGAAAGAGGAACGTTAGAGGTATGCAAAATTCACTCTATCACTAACACTCTCTCTCTCTCTGATAGCCTTCTTCTTCCTCCAGTGGTCTGACTTGATCGTCGGAGGGTCTATCCGGTACACCACCGTCGGGCAGCTCACCATTTCTGTGTTGTAGAGATAGACGCCGTCACGAGAAGCTTGACGTCCAAGGAGTACGGAAAACAGAGGATATTTCGCCCCCGTACAATTGGCGCCGTCTGTGGGAAATCTTTGGTACTCAACCCTTGTTCTTTGAGCTTCTTCGACCATTTCCATGGCCAACAACGACGAAGCCCTACTGTCCATCGTCGATGGCGTCACACCTGAGTATGTCCGCCTGAGAGAAGGCCCCCCGAATATTCCAGCCATGGTGGGCCTAGAGACTTCTTCGCGAGGTGCGCGAGACAAACGCGGGAGGAGTACTGATCGCTCGCAGAGTCCAGAGGGCTGCCGACGCCGGGGGGAGTCCCATACGCAGCGTTTAGAGCACAAACTCAAGGACCAAGACGCCCTCATTCGTAAGATGGCAGCGGAGATGGAGCTGCTGAAACGCCAGATTAAAGGGAAAGGTGTTGCTGGAGAGGGCAACCTCAGTGAGCGCACCCCGTCCCGTCGTTGTAGCAGTCACCTCCAGGGGAGGACTCACTCTCTCTCCATCACCAGGAACTATGGGGTTGGAGATTCCGACCAAAGAGAGGGCAGGTCCCTCTCTCGCGACAGCACTTACCGCCCCCCACGTCCGACGCCGACGTCGCGATCCTCTTTCTCCACACGTTCCAGGGACTTGAGGGATGTATTGGAGGAGAGGGCACGCCGTCGGGAGGCTTAGAGAGTGCCGGCATTGCAGAGGTTGAGCGCTCCAGTTCGTTGTAGAGAGGAAGTGGCGATGCCAGCCCCCAAAGCGATAGCCCCTGCGCTGGTGGACAAAGAGCTGGCGCGACTTACAGCCACTCCGCTGTCTTTAGAGATTGAGGGTACACCACTACCCGCCGGATTCCACCAGCCAAAGTTCACTTTGTACGACGGCAAGACGGATCCGTACATGCATGTGAGCCATTACCGGCAAGTAATGGCTGGCCACCGGCGCAACGACGCTTTGATGTGCCTTCATATTCCCAGCAAGCTTGGGAGAGCTGGGTTTGAAGTGGTTCGAAAGGCTCCCGAAGGGGAGTATTAAGGGGTGGCAGCAACTAGCAGAAGCCTTCGTTACCAGATTCAAAACCAACACACAAACGCCGAAGGAGGTCGACCATCTCCTGGGTGTCAAGATGGAGTCTGGATGTTCATTGAAGGCATACAATGCGAAATACTGGGAAACTTACAATGAGATCCTCGACTGCCCCACCAATCTGGCGATCACTCAATACAAACGGGGTTTCCCAGTCGGACATAGGCTGCGAGATTCACTCACGATGCATCAACCCATAACCATGGAGTCATTGATGCAGCGGATCAATAAGTACATTCGTGTGGAGGATGATGCCGCCTCCGCGACCGAGAAGGCTAATCCGGTCGCGACGAACAGAAGGGTGGCGGGGAAAGTTCACTCGGTTGGGCAGGAGGATAACTGCGCAAACAACCGGTCAAAAGATCAGCGCCATGGTTCAAACCGTGATGACAGAAACAAGGGCCGCCGAAACGACCGGGCTGACACTCCCCGTGATGCAGTGGAGGATGCCAAAAGAAAATTGAAGGCACGGACTGGAATCACCACAGTCTTTAAAATTCCCATCTACTGCGTTTTGAGCGAGATTCGAGGTGAACCCTTCGTCTGTTGGCCGGCCAAGTTGGAGAGTGCGCAGAGGGGCTTCAATTCGAAATATCGCTGCACCTTCCATGAAGAACGGGGCCACCGAACGGAGGACTGCTTGCCGCTCAAACAACACTTGGAGGAGTTGGTGGCGGCTGGACATCTTGACCAATACATAGATGGGGAAATGAAGGCCGCACCATCAGGGCAAGCCGAGCCAAATGGCCTAGCCGCCCTGGATGCGGCCCCGCAAGGTGTAATCAACATTATCCATGGTATCATTGAACCAGCCAGGGTCTGCGAGCTGAGAGGGATGATCAAGAAGGCCGAGCATACGAGGGAAGTGCTCTCTGTTCAGCCCACTGTGAAGAGGGGGAAAACCGAGCCAAAAGACGTCCTTACCTTTAAGAGCAAGGATTTAGAAAGGATCCAGATACCCCACAATGATGCCTTAGTGGTAACTCTTCGCGTCAAAGGCTTTGACATTAAAAAAATTTTGATTGACCAGGGGAGTTCGGTCGAAATTATGTATTATGATGCTTTCAAGCAAATGAAGCTGGAGGACAAAGACTTGGCTCCCGCGACGTCCCCCTTGGTTGGTTTTAACTTTCAACCAGAGTGGCTGATCGGAAAGATCATTTTACAGGTCAGAGCGGGTTCTGTAGTAAAGCAGGTGGAATTCTGGGTGCTAAAAGTTTCATCCACATACAACTTAATTTTGGGCAGGGGTGGTTGCACGCCATGCAAGCAGTTGCGTCTACCTTCCATCAAGTTATGCGCTTTCTGGCGCCTACCGGGCAAATCGAAGAGGTTTGGGGAGACCGGGTGATGGCAAAACAATGCTTCATTGCGGTAAATGGCAGCCGAGCAGCCAAAGGGTTCGTCCAGATGATTGAGGGGCGTGAGGGGAAGGAGGTCCTTGAAGACGTAGGAAGGAAGGCCGAGGAAAAATCGATAGAGGATTTGGTTGAAGTGCGCATCGACGAGGACGACCCGACTAAGTTCTTCCTCTTGGGATCATCTTTGTCGAGCGCCGAGCGGTTAGATTACGTCAAATTCTTGACTTCTAATTTGGAGGCCTTTGCGTGGACGCCTTACGATATGCCTGGCGTTGACCCAAGCTTCATTTGCCATCAGTTGAATGTCTTCCCTGATGCACGGCCCGTCATCCAAAGGACACGCCGCTCAGCCTTGCACCATGCTGAGATGGTAGCGGAAGAAGTGAAGAACCTGTTGGAAGCTGGGGCCATAGAAGAAGTGCAATACCCTCGATGGATATCCAACACGGTGGTGGTTCCAAAGAAGAACGGCAAGTGGCGGGTCTGCGTTGACTACAAGACTGTCAATCGTGCTTGCCCAAAGGATAGCTTTCCACTCCCTCGAATTGACCAGCTGGTGGACTTAACCGCTGACCATCAGAGGTTTAGCTTCCTGGACGCATATCGCGGCTACCACCAAATAGCTATGTATAGACTGAACCGAGAGATCACATCGTTCACCACTCCTAGGGGCTTATATTGTTACAAAGTCATGCCGGGGCGACTTTTCAGAGGATGGTAACAAAGACGTTCACTCCTCTTTTAGGCCGAACAATGGAGGCCTACATCGACGACATGGTGGTGAAGAGTAGGGAGAAGTCTCAACACCTCGCTGACCTAGCAGAAATGTTTGCCATCCTAAAGCATCACAAGCTTTGTCTGAACGCCTCCAAATGCGCCTTCGGAGTTGGCACTGGGAAGTTCCTGGGTTTTCTGGTTACAAACCGGGGAATCGAAGCCGACCATCACAGATCAAGGCAATACAAGAGCTGGAGCGTCCTAACTCCACGAAGGACGTGCAACATCTTGCCGGGATGGCAGCCGCGTTGAACAGATTTATCAGCCGGTCTTCGGATCGTTGCAGGCCCTTCTTTAAAACTTTGAAGTCCAAGTTCTTCTGGGATGATGAGTGCGACCGCGCACTAGCAGACCTAAAAGCATATCTCTCCTCAGCCCCTATTTTGGTCACACCTCAGCCGGGTGAAGAGTTGTACCTCTACTTGGCTGTCTCTCAGCACGCGGTTAGCGCGGTATTGGTCCGTGCTGAAGGCATCCAGCACCTACCGATCTTCTATGTAAGCAAGACTCTGCTCCCAGCCGAAACGAGATATCTTCCCTTGGAAAAATTGGCGCTGGCCCTAATGATGGCGTCAAGAAAGCTAGCACACTATTTTCATGCCCATACAATAGTTGTGTTAACCGAGTTCCCGCTCAAGGTGCTTTTTGAAAAGGCAGACTTCACTAGGAGAATTTTGAAATGGGCCGTGGAATTAGGGCAATATGACATCAAGTTTCGACCGCGCACCGCAATCAAGGGTTAAGCACTTGCTGACTTTGTGGCGGAATTTGCCCCTGGGATACATCCAGTCTGCCCGATTGATTTGGTTGGTGCGGATTTAGCACAACCCATGGTTCTGGCAACAAAAACAAGTGTTGGCTCGTAAGTAGGAGAAGGGCAAAGCACGACCGAACTAACAAAGTCTGGCGAAGATGAACCCAATCAAGACAAGGAAAAAGACCAAAATGGGAAGACCAGAATGGGCCGACCAGAAACTTGGAACTGAGAACCTCCCAAAACCCGTCTGATTGCTGGAAGTTGTTCATTGGTGAGATGTGGAAGCTCTTGGTCGATGGGGCATCCAACAGGCATGGGGTCGGGTTGGGCATCGTGCTGACCTCACCGGACCGGCTGATCATCGAGCAGGCAATTACACTCGGCTTCCTAGCATCCAACAACGAGGCTGAGTATGAAGCCCTCTTTGCCGGACTAAGAAGCACGCTGAGAATGAAAGCCACACCCCTTATGGTATTCAGTGATTCCAAGTTGGTGGTCAATCAGGTCTTAGGGGAGTATGAAGCAAGGGATGAAATAATGGCCAAGTATCAGGCGCTGGTACGCACAGAAATCAAGAAGTTCGCCGCCATAAGGATGGAACAAATCAACCGCGAAGAAAACAACACGGCTGACGAATTGGCTGGACTCGCTTCCACTCAGACAGCTTTTCCCAACCCCTTAATGATAGAATTTTTACCCCGGCCAAGCATTGAGGAACCAGAATCAGCCAAGGTACTCTGCACCGACTTGGGTCCTTCCTGGATGGATCCCATCATCGCCTTCCTGAGAGATAGAGTTCTGCCGGAAGAAAAGAAGACGGCCAACAAGGTCCGAGCCAAGTCAGAGCGGTTTTGGCTCTCTCCTTCCGGAGCCTTGTATAAGAAGTCTTTCGCCGGGCCGTACTTGAAGTGTGTTCACCCCTCTAAGGTGGAAGCCTTCCTCTATGAGATCCATGAAGGCATTTGCGACAGCCATACTGGGGGCAGATCTTTGGCCTACCGAGTGATTTCTCAGGGCTATTGGTGGCCATGTATGCAGGCGGATGCGCAGAAGTACGTTCGCCGGTGTGAAAAATGTCAGAAGTTCACTCATCAGATCCATCAGCCAGCAAGAGAACTGCTCCCCCTTACAAGTCCTTGGTCGTTCGCACTCTGGGGATTGGACATAGTGGGGCCACTCCCAACGGCCCCGGGCAATCGCAAGTTCTTTATCGCCGCCACTGACTACTTCACGAAGTGGGTTGAGGTCGAGCCATTGGCAACCATAAAGGAAAAGGATGTGAAGAAGTTTGTATGGCAAAGTGTCATCACCCGTTTCGGTATACCCAAGGCCCTCATCTCGGATAACGGCACTCAATTCGATGGAAAACTCTTTTGCGAATTTTGCGAAGAGTTGAAGATCGAGTTTTACAATTCAACGCCGGCCTATCCTTAGTCAAATAGTCAAGCAGAAGCCTCAAACAAGACCATCCTGGACGGGCTGAAGAAGCGGCTTGAGAAGGCCAAGGGCAAATGGGCTGAAGAACTCCCTAATATGCTTTGGGCATAATGCACTACGCCAAGACGGTTGACCGGGGAAACACCATTTGCTTTGGCCTATGGCATGGAGGCCGTCATCCCATTGGAAATTGGCATGCCAACCATCTGCTCTGAAAGTTTCCAGCCAGATCTGAGTAATGAAGCGGTGGCATTGGAGCTGGACCTTGCTGAAGAAAAGAGGGAGCGAGCATTGATCCACATAGCGGCTTATCAACAAGAACTCTCCAAAAAGTACAACAAGGCTGTGTACCCCAGGCTATTCAAGATTGGGGACCGGGTATTAAGAAAGGTGCTTGGCAACACGGTGGTCCCTGGCAAAGGAAAGCTCGGTGCAAATTGGGAAGGACTATACAAGGTGATTGGTCTTGCCGGCAAAGGGGCATACCATTTGGAAGATTCGGATGGCAAGGCTGTCCCTCGACCTTAGAACGCAGCCAATCTTAAGGTCTTTTACTTTTAAGATGTAATCGCTTTTGTTGTTTAGATTTATGTAACTTTGAGCCTCTAGGCATTTTGATGTAAGAGATAGCACGGTATTTTGTAATGAAAAATAGCCCTCTCGTTGTCTGGTATTACATCTCTGTACAATGGCATCGCAAGGATACAAGACAATTATGGGTGCCAGGGGCAAGGAGACCGACTTGAATGGGACCGGACTAATCTCCTCTCACCGGAATGGAAACAGACCGCACAAACAGTTGGTGCATTGCCCAAAGAAATGATTGGCGAATGAACCAATTCACGTAAGGGCCGAGCTGGGTTTTGCTCGGCCAACTGGAATGTTGGCGACATGACCAACTTAAATGAAACATTGGTGTTTTGCTCAATGTAGCGGCCGGGCTGACTTTGCCCGGCCTAATTTGGCATGTTGGTGCTTTGTCCAACTAATGAGAAGCCGAGCTGACATTGCTCGACATAAGTGAAATGTTGGCAATCTACCCAACTGAAAGGGCGAGCTGGCTTTTGCTCGGTCACATTAAAGTACTGGAATTTTATAAAGTTTGCAAACCCGTCAAGACCGAGCTGATTTTTCTCGGCCCCATATATGAGCCCTCAATTTAGAGCCGAGCAGATTTTGCTCGGCAAATTAAAAGGTGCATTTGAAATTTCAAAGGAGCCGAGCTGCTAGTTGAAGTTTGAACACGTTTAAGGAAATTTTGCACGTCGAAGCCAAAAAGCAATAGAAGTTAAATGGGCAAAAAGTTCAAAAATTTCATTCATTGAGAAAGTTGCAGTACACAAGGGAAGGAGGACATAGCCCGGTTACATTCCAAAACCAAGCGAGTGGTCCTTGTCGGCGTAGACCGAGTCGGCGGCAGTGACAGCCCGACCCTGGTATTTGTACTCGGGTGCCCAGATCGGGGGGGTAGTTGGGCTCTGGGATGGCCCTGGTAGTTATTGATCGGTCTGATCACCCAACTCGGTTGAGGCGTGTTCGGCCGAGTCTTCATCAACCAATTGTTGGCCTGATCGGTCCTTCCTCTGCCTCTTCTTTGACCGGCTAGCCGCCTGCTCGTTGGCCAATGCCAGCACAGCTCCTTCTGTTTGCCCGGCTGGGGTGGAGGATGTTCCCCCGGTTGCCTCTAGTGGTTGGGACCTGCCTTCCTCTCCGGTGATCATGGACTTGATTGCCCGGATCTTCGCTATTTCTTGCTCGGCGGTGAGAGGAACAAGTCTGATCGGTGGTAGGTTTGGATCTGGTTCTGGGGATGGCGCACGTAGAAATTCGGTAACCCGGCTCTTGCGCGGTGCAGTGTAGTAGTAGGTCTGCTCGAAGCCGAGGAGTTTCGATGACTCCTGTTCCTCGGCCGGATGGCGCAACAAGGTTCCGATGGCCTCCTAATTAGCGCGGTAGTAATCTGCTGCTAAGTGCTTATCTGCAAAAGAAGACGAGTGTTAGACCGATGAAAAAAAAAAAATGCAGAAAGAATATAGTGCGGTCAGCCAGACTACTCACCAGCACTGCCAAAATCTTTCCTAATATACCATCCCGGTACGGGTGCCTCGGTGTCTTCATATCGACCGGACACCCACAAGAAGTCATCGTCATTGGCCTTTTTGTCCGGGTTGCCCTCGATGAGTTTTGCTCGGCCCTTCTTCACTTTGAGGTACCAACAAAACCCACCTTTATTCTTACTGAGGCTATATTGGTGGAAAATTTTAGCCAGACCGAGATTGAGACCGAGCCTCCAGTTTAGCTCGGCGACCTCATTTATTATCTTGTACGTATTGTTGGAGACTTGGGTCGGGCAAAGCCTTGTCTGCCTCAAAAATTCGCAGATCCAGGGTTGGACCGGGAAGCGAAGTCCACCTTCAACTATTGAAACTACCGTGAACGGGCACCGGTCTAGATCTCCCCAAGGGGTGTCTCCCTTTTTGGCGAGCTCTAAGACGACGTCATCAGGAATGTTGTACTCCCTACAAAACTCCGCCATCGCACCGGGCGAGCTAACCATAAATCGGTACTTCCCCATCTATCTCGGTCTTATTGGGTTTTGTATCTCGATAAAAAATGTTGGTGTTTTTGCTCGGTGTTTGAGCTCCACTAGTGATAGTGCTCTCCTGGTCGGTCCTAGTTTGTTCTGCATTGTTAAGAAATAATCCCAAGGGTTAGCACGACATAAATTGCACGGCTCCTATTGGAAATTGCTTAGTGAAAGGATTTTTGGGTATCTGGCCGGTCTAACTCCTACCTCGGTTAAACGACATGGCTGATTTAGCCTTCCTGATTTGGTTCTCGTTTCGGCTCGGTCAAGGTAGGTTTTAGCTCGGTTCAAATCTATTGACGGATCTAATCGAGCTTTCAACTCGGTCAAGGCACCAAGTAAAGATTTCAGGCTTTCAGCTCGGTTCAGTCTATTTACCGACCTAATTGTGTTCGGCTCGGTTGCGGCCTCAGCGAGAGGCCACAAACAGTTTTTGCTCGGCTATAGCTCTACCTACGGATCTAAATGAGCATTTAGCTCGGTTCAGTCCAGATCCGAACTGTTCATATCAAGTTCAGAGGTTTGGCTTTGAGGCTTGGTGAATCAAGGGGCACGAAGGCCCCCTCCACTCCACTAGTTCCAGTTTTTCTAAGGTGTGGCATTATTAGGACTAAAAAGGAAGAGCCTTAAAGGTCCCAAGCAGAGGACACGGAGCACAGTGGCACGAAAATGAAGAACAGGTACAACACATTTGAGAAATGAAAACAGAAAATGCGAGGAAGGGTAATGGAACTTACCAGTGGCAGATGCGAGGGTGGATGCAACCTCGAGAGCCTGATTGTAGCCTGCGGAAGGAACTGAAACGGAGAGTGAAGCACAAAGACAGTAATGGCAGAAGAGGTTAGAGGATTCTGGGAGCTAGGGCTTTTGGCTCAAGAAGAAGGACAGTGAAGAGTTCGAATGACTCTTGGGTTGTGCATAAAGAGGGGGGAAAAAGGCCAAAATGGCTGCGTCGTTTGAATTCCAGCGCATGAAAGATAGCTGGTTGTACAGTCCAATGGCGTGAGGCCATGTGGCACTGAGAACGCGGCTGTCAGTACGGCTGTACGACCATTGATAAGACTGCTGAAGTAATTATCGATCAAATGGGATTGCTCGGCGATGCCGTTTGACCCCAATCATGCTCAGTTCGGAAATGATTCAATCATGCTCGACTTGCTCGGTTTGGAAATGATGCAATCATGCTCGGCTTGGAAGTGATGCCGTCATGCTCAGCTCAGAAATAGTGCAAATCACGGACCGTTAGCTCGGTCACTGGGGTAACCCCAATCACGATTAGCTCGGATGGGATTAAGGGGCAATTGAGAGGGGAGATTTGCACCGTTAGTACGATCGAGCTACGATAGTGTCGGTCGTGACAAACTTCACGGCGCCGCGCTATTTCCTCTACTGAGACGGCCGGTGGATCTGTTTTGCTCGGTCAAGGAGATAGGCAGACCAGGCGTGAACTACGCCCGGCCGAGCTGTGACTTGTAGACATTTGGCAGGGCACGTAGTCGAGTGGCGAGACCGGGCTACGAGTAGCTCGGGCTAAACCGAGGACGAGACGAAGGCCGGCATGCCTTTGAACGGTTAGCCGAGATGGACAGATTCCAGATAACCTCGGATGAAGGTAAAACGGATGGAGGCCGGCATGCCTCGGAACTGGTAAGCCACAATAAACCGGTCAATATCAGCCCGGTTATGAGCATCACCCCTTGGCCCTTTTGCCAAAGGGGCAGGCCGGTGACACATAGCTCGGTTGCGTGTATGTGGTGACAGTTCTCCACAAAGGATAGGTCGGTCGTGGTACTCCGGTTAGGTGTGCCACCTGTGCCAATGGCGTGAGGGAGAGGACATCTGCTCCACGCACGCATCAATATCGTTGGACAGTTCTGCGTGTACTGGTGGGAGGACTAAGCCTTTACACGCGTAAGATGGTGAGAGGCGAGCACTGTCACCTGTCTAGGGAAGGACAGTAGAGGTAGTGCGCGCACAATCTTGAGGCTGCATGGCCAGCCTAGAAATAAAAGGAAAGAGGAACGTTAGAGGTATGCAAAATTCACTCTATCACTAACACACTCTCTCTCTCTGATAGCCTTCTTCTTCCTCCAGTGGTCTGACTTGATCGTTGGAGGGTCTATCCAGCACACCACCGCCGGGCAGCTCACCATTTCTGTGTTGCAGAGATAGACGCCGTCACGAGAAGCTTGACGTCCAAGGAGTACGGAAAGCAGAGGATATTTCGCCCCCGTACAATATTAATGATTGTGATATTAATGGTTATTGCAGTAGTTGTTGGGAGGTGGCCATGGTGGTGATATGGTTACGGTTGCAATAGTGGAGGTAAGGTAATCTGGGGTGGCAGTAGAGGTATAGCAAGGGAACTATGTGATCTTTTTGCGTTTAAGAAAAGATAAATTATACCATTGATCTCTCTAATTTAAGTGAAGTTTTACTTTAGTTCTCGTAATTTTAATATCAATAATTTTAATCTTATACTTTTAATTTTGTTGCAATGTGGGTGTTCTGTTACTTACTATAAAATTTGAACAAAAAAAGTTCACGTGCAAAACTCGTTACCAAAATAGAATTAAAAAAAAAAAAACTATATGGACCACCGTTGTAATAAATAAATTACACTGGTGAACTTGTAGGTTTTTTATTTTATTTTATTTTATTAAATTTCACTTTAGTCCCTCTAATTTTGTAAGTAATTTTATTTTTTTAATATCGAAAATGAAACATTACAACATAACTGAAAGTATATGATTTTAATTGTTTAAATTAAAATTATAAGAACCAAAGTGAAATTATGTTTGAACTAAGACTGATAGCATAATTTACCTTCTAAGAAACTATATTCACTTTCTATATATATATATATATATATATATATATTTTGTCTTTCCCTAAAGCAAAATTGAGCAAGACAATATTTCAATTATAAGTTATGCTGACAAAAGAATATTGCGATTTTTGGCCAAAGGCAGCATATAGGTCTCTTTAGGTGGCTGAAAAACGAAGCCTTAATTGGTTATTTTGTTTTGAATTTAACCCACAAATACATAGACTTGTAGGTAGCCTTTGGCTCCGGTTTATCTTTGTGTAATCATGGGTTGCGTTGTATACATGGTTTCGAATAATGATATTAAAATATTGTGGGAGTGAAGGAAAAATATAGTGCATCGGTAGAAGAAGACTCAATTGACATCGCTGAAGGAAGGAAATAAGCGTCATACTTATAGTGGTTTGTGTGTAAATTAAATGTATAAATTAAATAAATAATAAAATAAAATAATTTAAAAAATAATTATGTAAATTAAATCTCAAATTAAATGTTTACAGAAATGAAAGTTGAGACTTGTGTTAGACATAATTTTCTTAAAGTAGATTTCGCCCTCGCTCCGATATTTCGAGTTTTAACAGCGTTTATTTTTCAGGATGCAACGACAAACACTTGAATTTGCAGCTTATAAAATCAAGTCTGGCGAACCAAATTATGTTCTAACTTTCTCTCTTTCTTCCTAAAATTAAATGCAGAATAAACGCAGAGAAACACAGAGAAGAAGGATGAAATTGTTAGGAAAAAAATTGAATACAAGAATGCTGGAATTGAAGGCAAAAGTAGAAATGGTGGCTATTCTGAACAGGCAAAAACCTGTTCGGACAGATTGAATAAGTACTTGGATAGATTTGAATCTGTTTGGACATATTCAGTTTGAATTCAACAGGTACGGTTTGAATTTAAACAGGTAGAAAACTTGTTCGGGTGGAAACCAACAGGTATGAACTTGTTCAGACTTGTTTGGGTGAGGAAAAAACTGGTCCAAATTTATTTTAAATTTGATATTGAAATTAAAAAAATAAAAATAATTTTTGGCCTAAAAAGATAAGTATTGGACCAGACAAGCCCAACCCAACCACGCACTTGTGCCCAAGCCCGCCCGACCAAATGGACGGCGGCGGCGACGTGGTTTTTGTTTTGGGTCCAATGGGTTAAGCACACTTCACCCATAACCTCATCCTTCCACAAACTTGGGTACCCCTTGGGGCCCATCCCAAGTATCCCATGCTAATGTATATAAACTCATTCAAAACCTTAAGCCTTTACAATGTGGGACAAGCACATTTTACAAATGTGTAGGAAACCCACCTAAATTCATTTCTACAAACCCGAAAATGCGCGTTGAATTCTCATTCATCCGGAAATGATTTTGAGCAACCAAATACACAGCTTTATTCACTACGCGACATTAAACATGAATCCAATAAAAAACGTTAAAAATAATGCTTGGGTCCTACCTTAATTAATGCTCAGAGTTAGCAAAAAATAACGTTTTTCAAAACCATTTTTCTAACAATCCCCCACATGAATGAAATTTAAGAAAACGGACATGCAAGAGAATGCAGACAAAGAAAGAGTACATTAAGAAGATATACCACATCGAGATAGATAGCTTTTGGCTTTGAATCTCTTCTAGTGAAAGCTTATTGGACTTACTGGCTAACCAGTGGATGCGATGCCTTAAACTGTTCAGCTCTTTGTATAAGCCAAGACAATAGACTACACATTTTGTATCCACAGACACAGTTTGGTTCTTACGGTTGTGTTCATTTTGGCCCTGAACAATGCTTGGTAATTCATGAGTACTCTAGAGAATTTAGCCTTCTCAATTCTCATAGAACCGGCCCAGTTCACACTCATATAGGTGACTTCTTATTAAGAGTATCTTGTTATACCCCACTTGGATGTCCAAGCTATAAGAATCATTAAAAGCAAAGCTTATCCAACTAACGCTGCAGGTATCACTTTTCTTATCATAGAAATGGGTAGGAGTAAACCTTTTTGGTGATACGTGAAGTCATCCATAATTCGGTTGTTCCTTTGAACCTAGATCTTGGGATCTCCAGTCAACTAGGTTGGGTTGCCATTATGGCGACTTTTAAGTAATAGGCTTTAATCTCATTCCCCTCGATAAATGGTACACTTGTTTTTTGGCTAGCCCTTTAGTCAACGGATCCGCAATGTTCTCTACTGACTTTACATATTCTATGGAAATTATTCCATGTGAGAGAAAATGCCTAACGGTATTATGTTTTCGACGAATGTGTCGAGACTTACCGTTATACATATGATTCTGTGCCCGTCCTATTACTGTTTCACTATCACAGTGAATGCATCTAGCTAACACAGGTTTAGGCCACATTGGAATGTCTTCTAAGAAATTACGAAGCTATTTTGCTTTTTCTCCTGTTTTATCTAATGCAATAAACTCAGATTCCATTGTCGACCTAACTGTGCATGTCTGCTTGGAAGATTTCCAAGCGACTGTAGCATCTCTCAAGGTAAAGATGTATCCACTAGTGGATTTTGAGTCTTTAGTATCCGATATCCAATTTGCATCGTTGTACCCCTCAAGTACTGCTGGATATTTGGTGTAACGTAAGCCATAATTCTGGGTATGTCATAGATACCTAAGTACCCTAATTATCGCTTTCCAATGATCGAACTTTGGATTACTTGTGTACCTACTCAATTTGCTCACAACATAGGCTATATCTAGCCTAATGGAATTCATTAAGTACGTCAAGCTTCCGATTATCCGAGAGTACTCTAATTGGGATATGCCTGCACTTGTATTTTTTGACAAATGAAGACTAATGTCAACAGGTGTTTTAGCAGGACGGTGGTCATGCTTTTCAAATTTCTCTAGAATCTTCTTAACATAGTGAGACTGAGATAAAGCATATCCTTCAGATGTTCTAGTAATTTTTATTTCTAAAATTACATTTGCTATTCTCAAATCTTTTGCGCCAAACTTTTTGTTCAACATTTTCTTTGTGGATTTAATCATGTCATTATTTCTTCCAATAATGAACATGTCATCCACATAAAGACAAACTATGACATAGCCTTTGTTAGTGCTTTTAACATAGTTGTATTTTTCACATTCGTTTATTTTAAAACCATTCGAAAGCATAGCGTGATCAATTTTTTCATGCCATTGCTTCGGAGCTTGTTTTAATCCATAAAGAGATTTGACAAGTTTACAAACCTTTTTCTCTTAGCCGGGAACTTAAAACCCTTCTGGTTGTTCCATATAGATTTCTTCATCTAACTCACCATTCAAAAAGGTTGTTTTAACATCTATTTGATGTATTTCCAGATTATACAAAGCTGCAATCGCAATCAACATGCGAATAGATGTTATTTTTGTCACTGGTGAATAGGTGTCAAAATAATCAAGGCCTTCTTTCTACATGTATCCCTTAACAACAAGCCTAGCCTTGTATTTATGTATTAAGCCATCTGTTTTCATTTTTCTCTTGATTAGCTACTTATATCCAAGAGGTTTACACCCTGGTGGAAGATCCACCTATTCCCAAGTATGATTTTTGCAGTATTGATTCAATTTCACTATTCACAACTTCTTTCCACAACAGAGCTTCAGGACATAACATTGCTTCCTTGAAGTTTTGAGACTCATTTTCTAATAGGTATGTCAGAAAATCTGGACCAAATGATTTAGAGATCCTAGCCCTCTTGCTACGTCTAGGTTCATCTGCTTCATTATCATTGTGGTCTTCACTGCTACCTATAGAAGTATCAAAAGTTCTTTTATTTTAACTTTTCTCTTCAGTTTCCTTATATGGAAAAATATGTTCAAAAAACAACGCATTCCTTGACTCAATAATAGTGTTTACATGCTGTAGACACCCCATTTTTGACCGTCCTCAAGACTTGGACATCACTGTTTGAACACTCGGTGATTATCCTTGTTTGTGTTCGTTTGGAGTTCCCGGAGGCCTCGGCTCGCGCGCCTTGTCTCAGGATCTCCGAACTTGACCTTTTAGTGTCTGGTTTTGCACCAAACACTTGCATCCTGCCTTGGAAGGGCAGGGTGGGGCTTGTAGACCATCCCCACCCATCACCGGCAGTGGCTAGATGCCACCGGCTGGTTTTTGCTGCCACCGGCAATATAGTTTGCCGGCCGGCACTCTTTGTTGCCGGTCAGCACTATTTTGTGCCGGTCGGCACTTTGTTTGGCCAAGATGGCATTTTTTGCCGGCCGATTGCTGTTCATCTGCTTTTGCAGATATTTTTAGACAGCTGTATAGCTTTTGCTCCCCTCCATACACGTGTATGGAGGGATCTCCCTCTTGCAAAGCTTGTCTTGTAAGCTTTACAAGAGGCATATAGAGAGAAGCTCTCTCTAAGGCAAAGAGGAGAGCCTTTAGACATTTTTGAGGAGAGAAGATAGAGGAGAGCTCTGGTTTTTCTTAGGGTTAGGGTTAGATACACTCACCTATCTCTCTTTTCCTCTTATTTTGTACACTAGGTGTTTTGTGTCTCACTATTGCACACAAACACCTAGTGTTTCACCTTCCTCTTGGAGCTGAGGTTCTAAAGAGTGTGTTTTGAAGTTTTTGTCTTGGATTCAAGCTCAAGGAGGCCATTGGAGCATCTTTGTTGAAGAAGGCATCAAGGGTGAGATTCTAGTCCTTTTTTTCCCCATTCTTGCATCAATTTTCTACTAGTCTTAGAGCTGTTTTTGTGATTATTGTATAACATAAAAAAGTTCTATTTTTAAGCCCTCTTTATTGTTTATTAAGAGTGTTTTGTTGTTTGAGGGGTGTTGACCACCCTTAGGCCTCAAAAGGCCTCATTTTGAGCCATTTTGTGCTAGCTCCGGGATTTTGGTGTTGAGGTCTCTTCACCACTGAAATCTTGAGGGATTTCAGTGGTGAAGATGATGCTTTGAAGTCCCAAGAAGGAGAGGGCCACCCCCTCTCCTTGTTGTCCTTGAAAAGGACCTATTTTGGCCTCTTAAGGAAGCCTATGCTTGAGTGTGTGTTGAGCATATTTGGTTTGTTTTTCATGCTTATATCTCCATGATATAACATGATTTCAAGTTGGTTTTGGAACTCCATGCATGTTTAGCATAGTTGCCATGTAATGCCCTATTTGTGCCTTAACATGTTCTAGGTTGTTAGCCTTTGTTGGAGCATGTTTTAGGCTTGTATTTGTGAAGTTTATGTGCTTATTTTGACATGTTTTAGCTCTGTCCAAAATCGTTTGGGTTGATCTTTGCATGCATTATATAGCTCCTTTGTATTTGGGCTTGTTGGCCTTGAGTATGTGCATGTGTAGCATGCCATCTTTGCATTGTTTTGGTGATTTGGAATCATCCTACATGCTATTTCAGTCCCATTTCCATGCTTGTTTGATTACCTTGCATGCCTCTTTAATGCTCTGAAAGCGTGTGTTGCAATGCTCCATGTTTTGGTCATGGTGTATGCCTTTGTATTTGGGCCACTTAGATGCCATCTAAGGAGTCCTTTGGCCTTGTTTTAACATGCTAAAAATCTGTTTTTAGTTGTTTAATGCACGCCATGTTTGGTCATGATAAGTGTAGTTCAATGCCTTATTGATTTGCCTTGAACACTTGGACTATTTGTTGCATGCTTGACTTGATTTATAACTTGATTTGGCATCATTTTATAACATGATTTTAGGGCTCATGTTGCATGCTAATTTGTCCATGTTTCCTTCTTTCAAGTGTGCTTGAATGTTGTTTGATTTATGCTTAAGTGTTGGTCCTTATGTGCATGTGTGTGTGCATGCCATTTAGCCCTCACCTTTTAGCACAATGGCTACTGTTTTAGGCCTATTTTAGAGCTGCCTAATTCATGTATAAGTCCATCTTGCCATCCATTTGCATTGCCCTATGTATGCTTGCATGATTGCATAAGTGCCTTGCCATGTCATGTCGCATTCCTAGCTTGTATGCCTAGGTTGCATTGCATCTTGCATGCATGCCTTGTCCCTTGACTTGGGTGATAGGGATTGGGAGTTTTGTTTGATTGGTTTGCATTGCATTTGAAACCAAAGTTGCATACTTGGTTCTTTGGGCCATCATGCATGGAAATGCGTGATTGGTGGTCCAAGAACCGAGGCACATGTCCCTTTGAGTCATTACAATGATAAGAGACATGGTTGGTGCATACATGCCTTGAAATATGCTGCCATGCCTTGTTTTGCCCTCTGTTGCTGTGAGTTGCAGGTTCTGCAGGAATACTCTGCCGACCGGCAGTGTAATGTGCCGACCGGCACTATTTTCTCTGCCGACAACTTCAACTTTGTGCCGATGGCCATACAACACTGCCGGTGGAAATTTCATCTAGCCGGTGATGATCCCCTCTGTCTAAGGATGTAGTCCTGAGGTTTTGACAACCTCCAGAGGAGGAAAGGGAGGAAAACAGAGGCAGCTTGCGCATGGCGGCGCGCTTCTCGAGACGTTTTACTGTTTTCCTAAATTAGTTAATTTGTTAATTAATTAATTTATAATATTTAATTAGCTTGCGTAGTTAATTAATTTGTAATATTTATTCGGTCCCCCCGAGCGAGGGCAAATCTGTAATAAGTGTGTGTGGGTGGTGTGTATGTCTTCCAACCTCACTTCTTTCTTCCCTTTTACTTACCCGCTTTAATGGTTAGTATTAGGGCACGTTTAATTTAGCATACCTTATGCTATGCATGTGTGCATCCATGCATTTGTATTACATGCATTAGGCTCGGTACATCACGCTAACTGCATCAGTACTTCAATTCCGAACTGAATATGTGTTAATTGTGCATTTTCACATGACATGTCTAGGATTAGCCGAGCCTATCTTAGCGACATTTTGTATGCGATGCATTAGGCACTTCACATGGACTTGGATCATGCATGTTTGCTAACAAGTTCTTTGTTTTGGCACGGAGTACTATGTAAGTATTTCCGCTTTAGCATATCGCATGAGTGTGAATGTTACCATGACAGCATGCTTAACATATGGCTAGATGCTTATGTGTTAAACTGTTTTGAATGCCTGTGGGTGAAGGCTGGATTGTTTGAGTTGGAAAAACTCGTTGAAATCCGTATTTTAGCCTACTTGCGAGTAGCAAATTCCAAAGCATTTTCAAACCAAACGGATATGCAATGTTTATTTCCAAATTAGGCAATCTAGTCTATACTTGTTTGCTGTGCGCATAACATAGTAATTCTAGGCTAATAAATGGAATAAGAACACGTAAAGTTTTCAAAAACGGATATCACGGTTAGTAGAGGCCGGTCTTCGGACCGGGCGAAAGGGGGTGCTCATAGCTGACCTTCCCCGATCGTACCCAAGCTCCCGAGCCGAGACAACTCCGGTGATGACGGACACGTGGCCTTCGGCACCGAGTCAGGGTTTCCTAAATTCTCCCATTTAAAAATATTTAGGTGGCGACTCTGTATCTGGCAAAGCAGTCCATGTTTGGCACTACTTTTTCAAAAATCTGTTTCTCAAAACGATTTGCCAGATTTGGATTCTTTGGTTCAGATTAAGAACCGTGACACAAATCGAGTCCGAACTGTAGCACGAGGCCCCCTCCGCGGGCGCTGCTACACATGCATATCACGATTTTCAGATCTATAACTAAAAACTTATATGCACTACTATTATTTTTATAACCAATGACCACACAATCAACGGTTTTAGGTCCTATCTTAGTCGTTTTGGGACTAGAGACTACCACCTTGGCCAAACACCCCAACACTTTGAGGTAATTGTAGGTAGGTCGTCGCCCTTTCCATAAATCATAAGGTGTTTGATTAAGTTTCTTGTGGGATACCCTGTTAACGATAAAGTTACTAGACAAAATCGCCTCCTCCCATAAGTTCTGAGGTAACCCTAAACTAATCAACACTGCATTCATCATCTCTTTAAGAGTTTGATTCTTTCTCTCAGCAACTCCATTTGACTGAGAAGAATAGGGTGCAGTGGTTAGGTGAATAATACCATATTCAGAACAAAATTCCTCAAATGGTGCATCATACTCCCCACCTCTGTCACTCTTCATTATCTTAATAGTTTTGCCAAGTTGATTTTCAACCTCAAGTTTATATTGCTTAAAAGCTTCTAAGGCTTTATCGTTACTTCTCAATAAGTAAACATAGCAATATCGAGTGTAATCATCAATAAAAGTAATAAAATATTTTAACCTCCTCTAGGTTGAACAAACTTTAAATCACAGATATCTGTGTGAATTAAATTTAGAGGTTCAATACTTATTTATACTTTATTAGATGATGCCTTAGTGTTTTGTCTCAACACAAATCTCACATTTATGATTAGGATCAAACTCTAAGTTTGGTAAACATTCTAAAGCAACAAGTCTACGCAAAGAATTAAAATTAACATGTCCTAATCTACCATGCCACAAAAAAGAAGACTTAGGAATATAAACAGAAGATGTGTTATTATTATTAATAGCCAAATTAGGTATAACAGTATTTATATTGAGCTTAAAAAGCCCATCACTCATATAACCTCGCCCCACATACATTCCGCTCTTGGAAAGTACAACATTGTCAGATTCAAAAACTAATTTAAACCCATTCTTAATCAACAATGACCCAGAAATCAAATTTTTACGAATTTTTGGCACATGGAGTAAATTGTTAAGAGTGAGTTCTTTCTCCGAGGTCATTTTCAACACGGTCTTTCCTTGTCCTTCCACAGTTGAAGTGGAGGAGTTTCTCATAAAAAGTTATTCCCCACTTTTCACCATTTTGTAGGTTGTGAACATCTTCTTACTTGCACAGATATGGAGGGTTGCTCCAGTAGCCACCCACCACTCCTTGGGATTGCCCACCAAATTTGCTTCACAGACTACTGTAGCAAGATTGATGTCTGCCACTCCACCAGAAAGATAAAAATCCTCGGCTATATTGGCTTGTGCTGGCTTTTTGCTTGAACTCCCTCCGTCTTTGTGAACGTGATAATCCTCAGCGCGATGCCCATCTTTGCTGCACACAAAATCCTTGCCTTTGAACCTTTTGTTGATCCCATTGTTAATCCCTTTACTGGTGGATCCTTGGTTGGGATCATTGCCATCATGCTTCCGTTTTTTGTTGTTGAACTTTGACCCTTGTCCATGTTCCACAACATTTGCCTTAGCCTGCATGACATTGTTTCCTGACTTCTTGTCGGAACCACGGTTGTCCTCCTCAATTTGGAGCTGCACTATCAGTTCTTCCAATTTCATCTCCTTGCGCTTATGCTTTAGATAATTCTTAAATTCTTTCCAAGATGGTGGCAAATTTTCAATGATTGCCTCTACTTGCAAAGATTCACTAAGAACCATCCTTTCCGCATGTATGTCATGGAGAATTAATTGGAGATCTTGAACATGACTAATAACCGTTTTAGAATCCATCATTTTAAAATCCAGAAAATAGCCGACAATAAATTTCTTTGTACCGACAACCTCTGTCTTATACTTATGATCCAGAGATTCCCACAGTTCTTCAGCAGTGCTTTTAACACTATAGACATTGTACAGTGTATTGTCCAACCCATTAAGGATATAATTCCGACACAAAAAATCACTATATTTCCATGCATCGACTGCGGCAACCACTTGCCGGCTAGTTTCTCCTTCGTTCAGTGCTGGAGCTTTTTCATGGGTGAAGTGAGCCAAATTCAATGTGGTAAGTAAAACATCATTTTTTTTGTTGCCATCTTTTAAAATCATTTCCATTGAATTTTTCTGGCTTTTTCTTATGATTTACTGGTATTGCCGGAGTCATCACTGGCACAACAGGTGTGGGGGTCGGAGTAATAACAGTCTTAGTATTGTTAGTTGTCATATTTCTGACGAAATAAAAATGTACCAATCACAAATTTATACAGAAAAGAATTTACACACAAAACATACAGAATAATATTTTGCAACAAAATTGCAATGATAAATAGTATATTACTACTATGTTATCAAAGAAATCATTAAACAGTATATTACTACTATTTAAGAAATTAAACAGTATATGACGGCTATTTAATTTCTCGAAACAAAGTATTCGTCTGTCTAACACATAAATAAATAAAATGGAAATCTACTTTAAGATTGTTATACTCACAGTGGTGTGTGTGTGTGTGTGTAAATTAAATAAACAATAAAATAAAATAATTCAGAAAATAATTATATAAATTAAATTCTAAATTAAATGCTTACAGAAATTGAAGTCGAGGCTTGTGTTGGAAACAATCTCTTTAAAGTAGATTTCGCCCTCGTTCCGGTATTTCGAGTTTTAACGGCGTTTACTTCCTAGTATGAAATGACAAACACTTGAATTGCAGCACTACAAAATCAAGTCTGGCGAACCAAGTTATGTTGTAACTCTTTATCTCTGCCTTTCTAAAATTAAATGCAGAACAGATGTAGAGAAACATAGAGAAGAAGGGCAAAATTGTTAGGAAAAAATTGAATACAAGAATGCTGGAATTGAAGGCTTTTTATAGTAGAAATGATGACTATTTCGAACAGGTAAAAACCTGTTTGGACAGATTGAACAGGTACCTGGACAGGTTTGAATCTGTTTGGACATATTTAGTTTGAATTCAACAGGTACGGTTTGGACAGATTTAGTTTGAATTCAACAGGTACGGTTTGAACTTCAACAAGTAAAAAACTATTTGGATGGAAACCAACATGTATGAACCTATTTGGACCTGTTTGGGTGAGGAAAAAACTGAACCAAATTTATTTTAAATTTGAAACTGAAATTAAAAAAATAAAAATTATTTTTGGCCCAAAAAGATAAGTATTGAGCTGGACAAGCCCAACCTAGCACCACGCATCTAGGCCCAGCCCGTTCGGACGGATAGAGGTAGCGGCGGCGTGCGCATGTGGTATTTGTTTTGGGTTCAATGGGTCTAACCCACTTCACTCATAACCTCACCCTTCCACAAACTTGGGTACTCCTTGGGACCCATCCTAAATATCCCAAGCTAAGGTCTATAAACTCACTGAAAACCTTAAGACTTTCTAATGTGGGACAAGCACATTTCACAAATGTGTAGGAAACCCACCTAAATCCATTTCCACGAATCCAAAAATGCGCGTTGAATTCTCGTTTATCCGGAAATAGTTTTAAGCAACCAAATATACGATTTTATTCACTACGTGATATTAAACATGAACCCAATAAAAAATATTAAAAATAAAATATGGATCCCACCCTAATTAATGCTCAAAATTAACAAAAAATAAAATTTTTCAAAACTATTTTTCCAACAATAAGGGCTGATAGAGATATCGGCCCTCGGCATTACGCCTTAGAAAAGGATTTGGTGTTGAGAAGCGAAGCCTCCCAAATAAGGGTAAAGAGTGTTCTAGAAGAACAAGTGGTAGAGAAGGCAGTCCCATCCAAAATCAGGTGCAAATGACATCACCAATAGTAGGATAATAATGATTGCGAAAAATCAAGCAAAATTCTATAAATAAAGGGGAAGACCAAAAGGCAAAGGTATGCAATATCAACTCACACAAACACCAATCCTCATTCCTCTTCTACAAAACTAACCTGATTGTCATAGTGCTCACCTGGCGACACGACACTGCTGGACTCTGATATCCTTGTATTCTGCAGGGAAAGATTAACTATCCAACTGACGTTAGCTCCAAGGGAAAGCATGAGGATATTTTACCTCCTACCACAAACATATACACATGATATGGTCAAACTGATATATATATTAACGAATAATAGTGTCTAAAGTTTAAAATCCTAATATGTATTGGTCAAATTAAAAACCCTAGTTGTACAAGGTTAGAGTTTAGTTAAATTTGAAAAATCACAAGCATGCCTATGGCTTTGGGTTAAGTTAAAGTTCGATTAAACTTGATTAGAAAAGCTAAGTGATCAATTTTGAAAATGTATTTAGGCTTATATTTTTGTCATCCCATTCAATTTCAAAAGAGTTTTAATTGAGTCGAGTTTAAGTTTATTTGTTCATTTTTTTTAAGCATATAATTTTATCGAGTCAAATTGAAGTTGAACATAGAAAACAAATTAAAAAATATATTTTAAGCTTAGCTTATTTATATAATAAGCTGATCTCAAAAAAGAGTTCACGACTTGAATTTGAATAGACTTCGTTTACATTAAAGTACCCTTTGGATTTAAAGATGTGACACGAATTAATTTGGCAGCCATAATTAAAAGAGCATGGTCTTAATTCAATGTAGTATTTTAAATTTATGTGTAAAAATTAGATTAAGAGCTTTATATTGATGAATTCACAAATAATTTGATAAAAATAGTTATTTGAAAGAGTAATATTCTAACCTAAAAGTTAGACTTATTTTTCAAACCCAATCATGTTGCACTCTATTGAAATATTTAAGGTATCTCTCTCTCTCTCTCTCTCTCTCTCTCTCTCTCTCTCATGTCTTTTCCAAACATGATCAGTCAATTATTTCTTTTACACATCACTGTTCTAAATAGTCTAGAAAGTGGGCTTTTATAAATCCTTCCTTAAACGTATCTATTTGTACAAGGGTCAAAACAATATATAGACTTGATGGGAAAGTCTATAGTATATTTTATTAAAAAATGTATGGTACATAAAAAATCAGGCTAAGATTGAACCACATCATTAAAAGTGACCTGCTAAACAGGCCACTTTTATAATTATGAGCCAAAATCATATTTCTTCATAACTATAATGAAATTGATCATAACTTAGTCATAACCATATCCAATAACCAACACCATTTTGTTTATAACTAATATCACATATTTCATAACCATAATCACATAGCTCATAACCACATCTCATAACCAAGCCCTTTGAGTCATAGCCAACATCACATATTTTAGAACCAATAGTCACATATCTCATACCCAACACCTTTTTTTTTTCATAACCAACATCACATATCTCATAACTAAAACCCTTTTGCTCATAACCACACTACTTTGATCATAATCAATATCACATATCTCATAACTATTACCCACATGAATCATAACCACATCTCATAACCACCCTTTTAGTCATAACCTACATCACATATCTCATAACCACTAGTTGCATATCTCATAACTAACAATCCTTTTGCTCATAACCACACCACTTTGATCATAACCAATATCTCATATCTCATAACTACTAACACATATAGCATAACCAAACATCCTTTGACACCACTTTGTTCATAACCAAAATCACATATTTTATAATCAGTAATCAAATATCTCATAATCATTACCCACATATCTCATAACCAACATCACATATATCATAACTACTAATCACATATCTCATAACCACACCACTTTGATCATAACCAACATTACATATCTCATAACCACTAATCACATATCTCATAACCAAACACCCTTTGACTTATAACTACAACACTCTGCTCATAACCAAAATCACATATTTAATAATCACTAATCATATATCTTATAACCTTTGCCCACTTATGTCATAACCACATCTCATAACTAACACCATTTGCCTCATAACCAACATCACATATATCATAACCACTATCCACATATAGGGATGTAAATTTGGCCTATGAGCTCGTGGCACACCCCAAGTCTAGTCGCACCCTGAGTAGGCCCAATCAGGCCTGAGCTTGAGCCTGAGCCTAAGCCCAATCTAAGACCCTAGTTATGTGTTCTAGAGCCCAGCCCAACTTTGGTGTGTTATGAATTGTGACCCATCTCGTGGCTTGACCCAAAATTTTTTTTCCCATCTGGCCCGACCCAACCCCAACCCCAACAGCTCCCTACCTTCTATTAGTGCAACAGTCAAAAATTAAAAAAAAATAAAAATGAAACAATCATATAATCATTAATTCCACCAACAACCATTTTTTTTTATAATTCATATATATATATATATAAATTAACCCGCTTCCGCCCAAGTCCTATAAATACTACCCCTCTCTCATTTTATTTCTCACAAACAAATCTGTCTCTCAAACTCCCATCATCTCTGAACTCTCAACTCTTTCAATTAATTTTAAAGTGCCATCCCTAAGTGACAGTTGCAATTGATCACCTATCTCTACTTTTGATTTATTTTTAGTCATAGTATCTTCATTAAATATAATAGAAATAGTAATATACAAACGATATAATTTTTAAAATATCTATATACACATAAACATATATATATATGTATATATAATTTAACTAAATTTTCATAAAAAAATATGTTGAAAAAAATTATCTATGACGTGATTTTATTTTGTTCTACTAAATAAATTTTCTCCTAAATTTTTTTCCCAACTTTTCTTTGTTTTTTTCTCTATATTTTTTTCCCCTTACTTTGTCCTAGTTGTGCCTGAGCTCTCTCTATTTCTTACTCAGACTTCTCTATCTTGCACAAATTATCGAATGACCGTTGTTAATAGTTCTTCCTCACTGGATTCTTCCTCTCTCTTCTCATGTGTCTCTGCAATAGATCCTTGAACTCGTCACTACTCTCTTTGTCTATTTCAACACTATTCATTTTGGTGATATTTCTCTATCTAGTAAATGCATCTATCTCAAAACTCTAGCTCTTTCACATTAATATGACATATATACACAAACCTTTGGCCGTAGTTATGATTTGAAAGGTTTTGTTATCATCAATTTGTACATATGTTATAGAACTGTTGAAAAATGAATATTACGCATTTTGTTTTTCTGTTATGCTATCTCAGTCCTCTTCATCCCTCAAGCATCTCTCTTATTCTTTACTGTCATTGTAGATATCTTCGATGTTCCTTATCAAAACGACAACACCTTTGACGTCATCTTCACAGGCGATAAGCCCGTTCAGTCTCTCTTTCTCATATTCCTTTTCCTCTCGCTCTACTAGCTAATTTTCTCTAACTCTTATTTTCTGTTCCATGGCTTTAAGTCGTTGATTAAATTATTTAATGATTGTAATTAGATTTTGTTTTCTCTGTATTATGAGAGATCCTGATTGGTGATTCTAAGATTTTTAATGATTTGTTTAGTCATTTTATGATAACTGTTATGAAATTTGTTGCTTGACTAAAATATTTGTGGTTTATAAAAAATTTGGATATTTTTGCTACATCAATTGGTTGTGTTATTACGCATTTTGTGATTGATATTATGAAATTTTTTAGGTTGGTTATGACATTTGTGATTTGTAAAAATTTGATTATTTTTATTATGGCAATTAGTGGTGCAGTTGCGCATTTTGTAGTTGATACTATTAAATTTTGTGAGTTGGTTATGACATTTGTGGTTTTTAAAATTTTTAAATGTTTTTGTTACACCAATTAGTGGATAGTTATATAATTTTTGGTTAATGTTATGAAATTTTGGGAATTAGTTACGACATTTGTGATTTTCTATAATTTTAAACAATTTTGTTACACCAATTAGTGATGGCGTTATGTATTTTGTGTTTTATATTACAAAACTTTGTGGCTTGATTATGATATTTGTGGTTTTTAAAATTTTAAATATTTTTATTACGCCAATTAATGGTGTGATTATACATTTTGTAGTTGATGAGTAAAATAGTCTTTTTTTTATTAATTTTACTTAATAAAAATAAATGAAGGATTTATATTAAAAAAAATAAAAAAAATTTAAGTATAAATTGACAAAATTATAAATTAATAATTTATTTCATTATAAGGCTCTATTCATAAATGTTTTAATTTTGTTTTTTATAATGATTATTACATAATTTCGGCCCCATGTTCTCCAAAAATTTGGAGCAAACATCCAAATTTTGTCAAAATTGAAATTCCCTCATTAATTGTTTTTGACAAATCCCTAGACCATTTCTTTAGCCCAAACAAGAGAGAGAGAGAGAGAGAGAGAGAGAGAGAGAGAGAAATTTCTAAACTTTGGGTGTGACGTGAGCCTGTGGGCCAAATTTACACTCCTATATATGAGTAATGGTTATGAGATATGTAATTAATGGTTATGATATATGTGATGTTAGTTATGAGGCAAATGGTGTTGGCACTACAACAAAAGACAGATTTGGCGACTAACTTTTTAGTTGCTAAAGGTCCACTTTTGGTCGCCAAAACCTTTCGCTGACTAATATTTTTGGTCGCCACCTTTGTCGTTGAAAGATAGTCGGGGAAAGTAATTGGCGACTAAAAAGATTTTAGTCGCTAAAAGCACACAATTGGCGACTAATAATTTAGTTGCCAAAAGTGTTTCAACTAAATTTAACATGACATTTTCTGCGACTAATATTTTTGATCACCAAAACCTAAACTGTTTAGCTACTAAAACTTTAGTCGCCTAAGGTCTAACATTTTCTGTTTGGCCACTAATATTTTAGTTGTCTAAAGCACTTTTCAGCAACTAATATTTATGTCACCAAAGCTTAAATTGCTTAGCTACTATTACTTTCGTTGCCTAAGGTCCGATATTTTCTATTTTGGCTACTAATAATTTGGTCACTAAAAGTGTTTTTCCTTTTTTTTTTTGGCTACTAAATTATTAGTCGCCTAAAGTCTTATTTGTTATGGCTACTAAATATTTAGTCGCCAAAAGATTTGTTTTCATTTAATTCTTTTTTTTAGCTACTACTATTTAGTTGGCAAAAATATTGACTTTATTTTTGGCTACTAATTTTTTTAGTCAGCAAAACATCATTTTATGTTTTTTTTTTAATTTTTTAATTTTTTAAATTTGTCCACACCCACAACCTGTATATATTCTATGCAACCTGTACGATGTATACAAATTGGTTTATATATATATATATATATATATTATCACCCATTGAACAATCTATATTCATTTAACTTCTAACCATCTAAAAATTAATACCTTCAAATGTCAATAATTTCATACAAATCAAATACATTAATTTCAATTTAAAATAATAATTCCATACATAACATAAATGATCATAGGGAAATTTCATCGTCCGTATAAAAAAATATATTTACTACTATGCCAAATGACCATTTGGCATGGTACAAAATACCATGGTAACATGTACTACGACAAAAGATAATCAATAGATCACGACATCAATTATCTGTTCGAAGGCAAAAATATTATGTACCCCGCCAAAAGTATTCTGTACAATTAATACAAACCTACACAAAAAGCAAAGGACGACAAAAATGTAGGAGTTTACAAAAGTATAAATTGTCATCCGTCCACAAAAATGGAATATTCACAACTCCATGCCAAAAGCCATCTACAAAAAAATAAAAATAAAAAAATACATCAATTAGTTCCATATATAGCATTTGAGCATAATGTCACACCCCTTGTAATTGTAATAGAACTTTATCCTAACATTCGTAATTTCATATTGGTTTAACAATTTTCTACCTCATGATGAAAAAATGACATCAATTACAATTAAAATGTTGAAGATTTATTGGATGTCAAACTCTCCATTTTTCGAATAAATTTAAGATATTTTCAGCTCTAACTCCCAACCAACATGTGCTAATTACATTCTGTTTGTTGTCATAGATCTTATTTTTCATGGGAAAGTTGGTTGTGACATCCGTACGGTGGTTCAGGGGCTTTTTCGCATTTTTGCCCTCTTATTTCCCTTTTTCGGTTAACTTTATGGCGTTTTCGGCTCTAACTGCCAACCTATACGTGATAATTACATTTTGTCTATTGTCACAAGTCCTATTTTTCGTGAGGAAGCTGGTTGTGACATCCGTACGGTGGTTCGGGGGTCGATTCGCATTTTTGCCCTCTTTGTGCCCTTTTTCGGTTAAGTTTAAGGTGTTTTCGGCTCTAACTCCCAACCTACACATGCTAATTACTTCCTGTCTGTTTTCAAAGGTTCTACTTCCCATGGAGAAGCTAGTTGTGACATCCGTACCGTGATTCGGGGGTCGATTCGCGTTTTCACCACCTTAACGCCTTTTTTCGGTTATGTTTAAGGCATTTTTGGCTCTAACTCCCATCCTACACCCGCTAATTACATTCTGTCTGTTTTCATAGGTCCTATTTTTCATAGGGAAGCTGGTTGCAACATCCGTATGGTGGTTCGGGGACTGTTTCGCATTTTTGCCCCTATGCGCCCTTTTTCGGTTAAGTTTAAGGCGTTTTCGGCTCTAACTCCCAACCTACACGTGCTGATGACATCCTGTCTATTGTCACATGTCCTACTTGCTATGGGGAAGCTAGTTGTGACATCCGTACGGTGGTTCGGGGGCCTATTCGCATTTGCGCCCCCTTAACGCCATTTTTCAGTTAAGTTTAAAGCATTTTTGGCTCTAACTCCCAACCTACACGTGCTAGTTACATCCCATCTATTGTCATAGGTCCTATTTCCCATGGGAAAGCTGGTTGTGTCATCCGTACAGTAGTTCAGGAGCTGATTCGTATTTTCACCCCCTTAACACCCTTTTTCGATTAAGTTTAAAGCATTTTCGGTTCTAACTTCCAACCTATACATGCTAATTACATTTCATCTGTTGTTACAGGTCCTATTTTTAGAGAGGAAGTTTAGGTAGGCCTGCAGCCATTTCATTCCTGATCACGCATACTGAGAAGTTATCCCCCAAGCACTTCTGTTCGATCGGAGGATCTGAAAGTAGACATGCCAGCGCTACCCCCATCTCACTTTCGGCGTCCTCAAACTCCACTTTCTTGCTCTGCTTAGCTTTAGCTAATGGGTCCGTCTGCTCTTCAGCAATGTCATCCCCGGATAACTGCAGCTCGAAGAAGATCTCAAACCTTGGCACGCGCTTCTTCTCCGCGTTCAACCATGGTTCCAGGAAGCCACAAAATGGAAAGTCCTCCCCCTCCCGGACAAAGCGTCCGTTTAAGGTACTCTGGATGGGTCGGTGCATTAACTCATATGGCTTCCCTGCCTTTTTTGCTCTAGCTCTCCCAGCCATCTCCTTACCTTTCCTTATCCAATCCTCTTTGGTGGGCGGATAACCCAAGCCAAAGGTGTGCGGGTTGTGTGGCACTTCGGCCAACGTTGCAACGCCCTTCTAGCCGCTCTTTCCCAATCCCATCCCGGGGATGTGTTGAAGCTTGTTCATGAGGTATACTGATTGCGCACTGACATACACCCCCTCATTAACAGCCAAAATATTTTGCACGATCCGGGCCTCAGCCAGAGTGAAATCGGATAAGAACACATCCTCCATACCGTGCTCAATTTCCAGGACTGGTGTAGACACCTCCGGCGGTGGATGGATCGATGAATTCCAAAAAACGATGGCTACTCCCTTTCCATGGGGGTATTTCACCATCTGTTGCAAGGTGGACGAGACTACCTTTACTTGGTGCAACCACGGCCGCCCCAAAAGTAGATTGAAGGTCGCAGGAACTTCTAAGACGTGAAAGTCTACCTCATGCTGTCCCGGCCTAACCTTGGTCTGAATTTTCACAGTCCCCATTACTTCTTTGCTTGTGTTATCATATGCCCGAATCACCTGGGCTGTCAGCACAAAGTCTGCGGTCTTCAAACCAATTGCATATGCAGTCCTTGCCGGGCACACATTGATGGCAGACCCTGTATCGACAAGCACCACGGGTATCCATTTGTTTCTGCACTCCACAGAAATGTAGAGTGGCTTATTATGGTTCGCACCCTCTGGTGGCAATTCTTTGTCGGAGAAAGTCGACATCGGGGTAGCCCCTCCCGGAAAAACTAAG
Organism: Camellia sinensis; assembly: GCF_055761805.1. Classification (NCBI taxonomy): domain Eukaryota; kingdom Viridiplantae; phylum Streptophyta; class Magnoliopsida; order Ericales; family Theaceae; genus Camellia; species Camellia sinensis. The sequence continues at coordinate 19,073,160 of NC_138964.1, read as the reverse complement.
CCCACCAGCTGTTCGGGCGTGGTGTCTATTAAGAGCTTGGCCTTGTCCATGGCCGATAAGACAGCTTGTCGATACACTCGTGATGCCATAAGCAGTCCCCAGATGGAGATGTCTGCCTGTATCTTTTTCAACTACTTCAGTACAGCCTCTTCTTCGAGTTGCTTCTCTTTCTATTTCTCCGCCTCCTTATCTTTCCCAGACACTTCTGGCTGATCTAGATGTGGAGGCTGGAAATACAGCTCGCTTCTAGTCATATGATCGACTTCGCCGATGTACCAGGTATCGTCTGGTTGATTGCTCCCCCAATCTTCATCCGTGTGGGCAAGACATAGATCATCGTCTTCCCACCACATTCTGTCGGCAGCCAACAGACACCTGTTCGGCTCCGGTACAACTGTACTTGCAGTACTTTCTGTCCATATGCTCGCAGCATTCTCTATCCTCATGCACATAGTACTTTCAGTCCCCACGGGGGCCTCGGCTTTTCTGATTCTCTCAAACTCCTCGATTCCTTTTTGCTCCAACTGCGTCAGTACAGCTGGCTGCTTTATAATTCCTGTATTCCAAATGCGCAGATCCTGAGCGAAATTCTTAGCACCGGCGCTCTCCGGCGATGCATTCTGATCTCCGACCCTTCTGGCCACAATTGATATCCTCGCCCCTACCAGGCCCTGTTTCAACTGAGTTTCGTTGACAACATCTGGTAGGTCATCAAGCCACCCGGTGACCTCTGCTGACTCCTCAAAATCTGACCAGTTGACTACCACGCCCTTTGGATCTTGTTCATTAAAAAACTGGAGGTTAGCAAAGTCCCCTTCCACAGCTACCAAGTCATCTATCCTCTGACCAGACTCATCCCCCTGTATCACACAAAGCTCTGCCCCTGCTGACAATTCTGCATTTGGCCCAACCTGGCTCATTGATAGAATGTAGTCACTCGGACTGTATACCTCCTCAGCAAAACTCCCAAATTCCTCAGATTTTGACTCAACAATCCTATTCTCCCCTGAAATCTCCCCTGTTCTGTCTTCGACAGTCACCACCATTGGTTCGGGTTGGGTTCTGGAGATGTCCAACATGCACAAGTCAGTGCAGTCAGGAAGGAGCACTTCCGGCATGGGTAGGTGAGATAGGGTAATATATATGCTAGGATCGTAAGACACGACCCCAGTCTGGATAAAGTTGATACGTTTGGGGGGTGGAGCTTGGTTGTGCGGTGGGAGAGGGTTTGTTGTGACATTGGGTTTTTCGGGAGGCACAATCACCTGCTTGTCAACGAGATCCTGAATCTCGTGACGCAATCTAAAACATTGGTCAGTGTCGTGACCATGTTGTTGGTGATATGCGTAGTATTTTGCTGGGTTATGAGAGGGAGGGAGTGGATTCGGTAATGGCCTCGGCTCCAGGGGCTTTAAGTGCCCTTTTCTGATTAATACCCCCAGAGCCTTGGACAGGGGCATATATAATAGGGTGAAGGTTCTCTGGCCTCGAGGTTGGTATTTGGTGGTTTGTGTGTTGCTTCCGGACGTGCCGGAGAAAGGTGTAGCTGCCATGGGTCTTGGAGGGGGAATGGTGGTGACCATGCTTACTTTTGAAGCTCTAGCATTTGCGACATTGCTGGTGCCTGTATTGTTGTTGCGGTTGAAGGTTCTTTTGGGTTGCTCTCTGTCATTATCAATCAAGCCCTGCTTCAAGGCGTCCTCAATCTGTACTCCCATCTCATGCAAATCTGAAAAGGTAGGGAAAGGGAGCACGATCATTTTCTACATCAGCTTAGGTTGGAGATTGCGCACAATCATCCAGATTTGATCTTTATCAGTAGGCCTTAGGGTCATCATTGAGGCCTTCGCCCTCCACCAGGCTACGAACTCCGAAAATCTCTCCTTAGGCTCCTGCCTTGTTGTCTTAAGATCACGGGTTGTAATCTCGATTTGCGTATTATAGGAATACTGTGCAATGAAAGCCTCGGCCATCTTATCCCAGTTCCGCTTAACATCGTCTTCTAATTTTACGTACCAGATAGTGGCCACACCCAACAGGGTCCGGCCGAATAATGAAAGCTTCTGCGATCTGGTGCCCATCGGCTGTAGTACATCTGAAAACAACCGGAGATGCACCATGGGATCCCCAGATCCATCAAAGCGGTCGATTTGTGGAATTTTGAATCTATCTGGCAGCGTCACAGCCACGTCGATATACCCGTCAATGTTTGGGATGGACTTTACCCCTTGGGATTTCTTGAACAACTTCTCAAGCTTGCTCAATTTCAATGCTGTAGGGTCGACCTCGAACTTGAAGGGAGAGTCCGGTAGATTGGTAGGTGTCTTGGATAACTGAGGTAAGATTGGGGGCGGAGCCGGCCCTATCGGAATGTTCGTACCCTCTTAGACATTTGGTGTTTCCTCGAGCGTCTGAACCCTTGGTGGTGGAGGAGCTTGATGCGAAGCAGATGCTCTGTTTTGCTGTTGTAACCTGGTGATTAGCTCGGCCTGCTGGGCCATGATCGCAGCCTGCTGCTTGGCAAATTTTGCTTGGCGGACGGCGTCCTGCTGCATAAGTTTCATACTTTCTTAGAGTTAACGCATCATTGCCTCCATCCCCGACGTGTTTTGCTGATCCATTTGACTAACTGGTATATCTATCTCTATGGCAATAATTGAGACCTCAGCTTGACTGTCCACTGATGGGGTAGACCACTGCTCTGGCAACCTCTGCTCAGATACACTGCGTTTTCTTGGCCTCCGTCTGATAACCGGGGGTAGAGAGTGGAAAACTGGTTGTCCGTCGACCAGGTCTTCAGATCGATTGAGTCGGCGACCTCTTGTCCAGAGTGCTTGGGGAATATCTGCTTGGTCTGAAGCAATTGTGCTAAACTACCTAGCAAAAAGATAAATAAAGCAATAATAAGGAAATAAATAACCAGACAAACGGACAGCATAACGGCTTTAAATAAATACACAACATACAGTTGGGCATCACAATACACAGTCGATAAGCTGAAAATATTGTTCTCAAACACTGATCATTATCCCCAAATTGCTGCCCCCAAAAAAATTGAATTTGATACCCGCAGATAACTGATTCCCAAAATACTGAACTGGTGTCTGCAGGCCTGATGCCCAAACTTGTAAACTGATACATGCATCCCTGTAGAGACGCACTCTAAAAGCACATAACAAGCAAGTGAGAACCAAAACACCTCTATGTTGGGGTAGGGTTTCCCTGTCCTATTTTGTTAGGAGCTAAGGTTCCACTACGCACGCAGCGGTTTCAAACAACCTATGATCGAGTAAGTAACCCGTCCTAGCTTGGAATGGTCACTATGGATTCCGAATATGCACTAGGTCAAATGGTCAAAAAAGGGTGCCCCGGTAAAACCGGGATTTGTGTTCTCGTCGTGGCAGAGCCCACAGTCGGTCAGCCTTATGGCACGCTTCTCGAAGTGAGCCTCTGGCAAATCGTTCAGGAATAGCATACGGCAAACACGGTGTCCTAGGCACACCAATGCAAATGCAATGCAAAGAAACACATAAGTGTAGTCAAAACAAGATATCATGAGTTCGAGTCAAGTTTTCTAATTCCCCAGCAGAGTCGCCAGAAACTGTAGACGTCCCCGAACGTCCCGAGAGGGTGAATCTCGTTTTGTTCATTATGGGCTTACTACAGTTCAGGACTCAAATGTCACGGTCCTATATCTAATCTCGCAGAGTGCAATGCAAGACCGATGAATCATCAAAGAGTCCAAATCCGGCAAATCGTTTTTGAAAATAGATTTTTTGAAAGAAGTGCCAAACATGGACTGCTTTGCCAGATACAGAGTCGCCACCTAAATATTTTTTTTTGGGGGGAATTTAAGAAACCCTGACTCGTGCCGAAGGCCACGTGTCCGTCATCACCAAAGTTGCCTCGGCTCGGGAACTTGGGTACGATTGGGGAAGGTCATTTCGTGAGCACCCCTGCTCGCCCGATCAAAGATCAACCTCTGCTAACCATGATATCGAGTTTTGAAAATATTATGCATTCTTATTCCGGTTATTAGCCTAGATTTACTATGTGATGCGCACAGCATACAAGTATAAACTGGATCGCCTGAATTGGAACAACACATCTCATGTTTGTTTATTTTGAAAATGGTTTGATGGTGCTACCCGCAAGTAGGCTAAGACGTGGCTTTGCCACCCTCGGGTGGGCTTAGAAAACGTGATGGTTTGCCACTCTCAAGTGGGCTTAAAACTCACAGTCAATGCATTATTCCAATTCAGATAATCCAACTTTCACCAAAAGGCATTCAGACAGGTATATCACATAAGCACATAGCCTCATGGTAAGCATGCTATCATGGCAGTCACTCACACATATGCAAAGATGCTAAAGCATAAACACTTACCGAGTACTCCAAGCCAAAACAGAAGCTATGTTAGAAATCCATGCATGATCCTAACTATGCTGAAATGCCTAATGCAACACATGCAGAAATGCAACTACAATAGGCTCGGCTATTCTAAAGATGGCATGTGAAATGCTTACAATTAACAAGTATTCAACTCGGAATTGAAATACAATGCAGTTAGTATGATGCGCCAAGCCCGGTGCATGCAAGACTGATGAATGAATGCAAACATGCTAGCATAAGTATGCTAATTGAAACATGCCATAATCTAACCATCATAAGCTGATAAATAAAAGGAAGAAAGACGTGGGGTTGGAAGACATACATCACACACACGTACGCTTATTACAATTGTGCCCTCGCTCGAAGGGTCCGAATAAATAACAGCTACAGCTAATTATTACACAACATTAACTAATTAACAAACTAGCTAAGTAAGCATGTAAACTACATGAATGTGACTGCCTCGGCTCTGTTTTGGGTGACGATGGATGCATGCATGCTCGAGTCGCCTCGTCGGGAAATTCCATTGCGATGCCTCGTCTCGCCTTTGTTTGCAACTGATTATTTTAGAAATTTGCACAATGCTCCAAGAGGCTGAAACTCCACCCTGGGAAGGCTGCCGACTAGATATTGGCTTGGGAAACACCTGCCGACCACCCTTTGTGGTGGAAACCAAAAAAGGTGGTCGGCCTGCCAGAAAACCTGGTCGGCCGACCACTTTCTGCCCTTGGATTCTGGTTTTTCTGCAACAAAGGCAAGATGGAGAGAAAGCAAGGTATTTTCAACATATGTGTGCAAGACCACTCTCTCGTCCTTGCACAAACTAAAGGGAGTGTAGACCTCGATCCTCGTGCCACCAATCACGCATCTCGATGCATGATGGCCGAGGAGTCGAATTACACGACTCAATGGAATGAATGCACATATAAAGAAGTAAAGCCAACAACTCTATCATGGACAGTCAAGAGTGTCAGCGACCGAGAATCGAGGCACGTTTCATCACTTGGAGTACGAAACGTCCCTCGTTTCCCGTGTTTAGACTAAACCCTACTCCAAGCACAATGCAACAAATAAGGATGGCATGACATGCACAAATGCAACTAGCATGCAATCCTAATGCAATGCGGCCTAATCATGCAAACATGCAAGGATGAGATGCAAACATGCTACTAGCATACACAATGCTATGAACCATATGGCATACACAATGCGACTAATAACCTAGCATACGTAATGCAAGGAAATGAGATGGCATACACAATGCCTAAAACAACATAACGTGCACAACACATTGTAACATGGCATACACAATGCACAATGGACTTATACCAAAATGGAGAGGCCTCAGCCACACTCAAATCAGTGGCCATATGATGAAACTGAGACAACTGAGATACATGCAAATATGCACGAATGCAAAGGACCGATCCTAAGGCACAACATGTAACTCTAACTAAGCACGGCAAATGATGAAATATGGCATAGAATGGCACATGATACAACTCTGAAATGGCATAAAAGATGGTTCCGAAACATGCAAGTATGTCACCCAATGCATGCTAGATGACCCGGGTACCAAAACTAGTGAAGTGCGTTACACTAGAGGTACTCAAAGCAATGCACAAATGGCAAAACCAAACCCAAACAGACCCTAGGAAGGTCTGAAACAGTGGAAAAATGATCTAAAAGGATGGCTCAACATGCAAAGAAATGAAGCTCATTCAATGGTTCGAAAACAAGGCATTCATGGATAACTCTCAAGCACACTTAAGGAGTAGAAAACATGAGAATATGACATTCAAACAAGCTCTAAAATATGATGTATAATGGGCCCAAAACATGAACACACCTCAGTATATGCATGGAATGGACCTCAAAACTCAAAGTTAAGCATGGGTATTGAGCTACAAGCATGCAAAACAAACATCATTCAATCATGAGACCCAAAAACAGAGCTAGGGTAGTCCAAAATACGCACAATATCAGTTTAAGGCATGGCCAAAAAGTGCTAAAATCAAGGGTCAACAAAACATGCAAAGAAAGCTAGTGAACCATGAGTTGTACTACAACTATATGAAGCATATGAAAGCTCACCAAACCAGTCAAAAATAAAAGTATGTCATGCCAAAATATGCCCAAAAATCCACTAAAACTCAGTCAATACATGCAAGAATGATAGGCTCCTTTGGAAGGCCATGCAAGGGGTTATTCTACACATGTATGATGGACACACAAAATGAAAAAACCACCTCTAGAAAGAGGTTATGAGGGTCCTAAAACCCACCAAAAAGGTCCTGAAATTAGTCTAGGAAGCATGCAAGTGAAAGCTCCTTTGAAAGGCCTTGAATAGGATTGTTCTATACATGCATAATAGACATTCAAAATGGCCAAAAGGGCTCTGGACAGAACTTATGCAGACCTTAAAACTCACCAAATAGGGCCTGAAACATGACTTCAAAACATGCAAATAAGGGGCCCTTTGGAAGGCCAACAAAGGTAGTAAAGAGAACAAGGGGTGAGAGGGTCACCCCTCTATGATTTTGAACTCAAAGACACATGTTAGTCATTGAAAATCCACTGGATTTTAGTGGCTAAAAGGCCAAACCAAGGCCAATGCAAATGCTCAAATGCATAGCTCAAAACATGAGGAAATGGAGCATAGAAGGGGGTAGATGACCCCCAATAGAAAAATAAGCTTAGGCAAACATGTTTATAAGCTCAAAATAAAACTTTTTTCAGTTTATGTCGAAACCCAAAAATGCTTGAAAATAGGGCTAAGATATGAAGCAAAATAATGCAAAAAATAGGAAAATAGAGGCTTACCCTTGTAGAGCCGACCCTCAGCAACTTCTAGACCAAGGTAATGAGCCTTCAACCTCTGCAAATCAGTTCCAAGGTGCTTGGATGGATGGTGGAGGTGTTGTGGTAGGAGGTGTAGTGTAATGGGTGCAAGAACAATGGGGTTTGGAGCTTGAAGAAGAGAGCTATGGAGGGAAGTGGATGTATGCTCCAGCCAAAAGTGTTCAACCTTTGCAAATAGAGAGTAGAGCCTCTCTTATAGAAGACAAAGGGCCAAGGCTTTTTGGAGAAGCCTTAAGTAAAGGGTGCAAGCTTCTAAAAGAAGCTAAACTAAAAGGGTCAAGCTTCTTGAGGAAGCTAGACCAAAGGGGTCAAGTTTCCTCAAGAAGCTTGACAGAAGGTCAAGCTTCCCTTAGAAGCTAAGCAAAAAGGGCCAAATCTTCCTTAAGAAGACAAACAAAAGGGTCAAATTTCAGAGGATGGGGCAAATGCCTCCTAGCTGGCACAGCTGTAATGCACTCAAAAAGACCAAAAAGCAGAATACTGGCCGACCAGCCAAGGTGGTTGGCCGACCACTTGCCCTGGTCGGCCGACCAGGGTTCAAAAAGGTCAAGAAGAAAAGATGGTCGGCCTACCCAGAAAGGTGGCCTCCCAGGTGAATACAACACAGTGGTCTGGTGAGAGACCAGAAATTGTGGCCCAGGAGAGAGGAAAACCAGCTTTCTAGCAAGGTTCAAAAGGGTCAGGAAGAAAAGCTGGTCGGCCTACCCATATTGGTGGCCTCCCAGATGAGTACAACACAATGGTGGTATGGGAGACTGTAGACACCCCATTTTTGACAGCCCATAAAACTTGGGCGTTACTGATGGTTTACTTGGTGATAAAAGGTGTGCAGGGCAAAGATCCAGTTTCTTCGGCAAGGAGAGAGACAAGTCTCAAATTCACACCCCGTTTTGGACCAAAGCTATTTTGGATGGTTTTTAGACCTTAAAACCCTCTCTTTCAAAACTTTTTTGAAATAAAGTTTCTGCGTTGTTCCGAGGCTCGTATTTTGTCAAACGTTGCGCTTTTCGGTAAACCGAGCAGGGACGAAGTGGAAATGAATGAAAGAGAGATGAAATCTTTGAAAAATCTTTCAAAACACCTTGCTTAGGGGTTTGAAGTTGAAGAAAGGAGGGGAAGAGAGAAGAAACCAAGTTGGAGGAGAAGACAGGCATGAATCTGGGTAGAAGGGAGTCGAGTAGTCCTCGCTGAATCGGGCTTATTAATCTGCATACTTGGATTTTAGCTATGGGGGCACCATCGTTGGAAAGGTCCCTTCCGGGGCTTCATTTTTCACTCAAGAATCTCTTAAAGCCAGGTCCGGGTGGGAAGATATGATCAGTTGAAGTTGGGCATCATCCCGGTTGGATCGAATCTGCGCGGCTTCACTAAAAAGGGCATAACTTTTTGCACAGGACGAATTTAATGCAAGGTTTACGCCATTGGAAAGCTAACTTCCGGGGCTTCAATCTAGACACCCACCAGCCACTTTTTGACCTTGGAAGCATTTGTTGGCAATCTATTTATCCGACCGGCAATTTATTGTGCCGACTGGCCATTTATTTTAGCCGACCGACCATTTTTGCTGGCCGACGACCTTCCGGAGTATTCTACAGATTGAGTGGATGCCAGCTGTGCCAGCTGGAGGGCACAGACTGGATCCTCCATACACGTGTATGGAGGATCTTTGCTCTTGGTTTGAAGCTTCTAAGAGAAGCTTTAGTCTCTTGGCTCTTTAAAGGAATCTCTCCTCTTCCTTAGACCAGGTTAGAAAACCAGTTGGAGCATTACATACAATCCTCCATATATCTATCTCATCCAAGCCTCCAAACCCTAAAATCCTTGCTCCATTTGCACTACACCCTATAGCACCACACCACCACTCCTTTCCAGCAGCTTGGAGGGCCTTCTCAGAGCTTTGGAGGCACCTTTTCTCAAGCCAAAAGGCTGCTAAAGTTTGGTCTTCAAGGGTGAGCAACATTTCCTCTCTTTTAAGCTTATTTTTGTATCCTTTCTAAGCCATACATGCTTGCATATTTGGGCTCCGACCCTAACTGGAACTAGGCTTATTTTGAGCTATTTTTCATGTTTGTTTAAGGGCCTCTCACTGTTTGAGGCCTCCTTGTTGCACTTGCTTCATTGCCTCTCTTGTATGCCATTTTCTTGTGTAGTATTTTTGGCCTATGTATAAATTGTTTTGAGGCATGTCATAAACTGGAAAGTTACTCATTTTGAGCCCTTCTTCAACATTTTCGAAGGGTTCATTACTGTTTGAGGCTTCCATTTGCCACTTGCCTTTATGTCTCTCTTTTGGCTCCATTTTTGCATGATTTGTTAGCCTCTTATGCTTCTGCTTTTGAGCTTTGGTCCGAACAATAAATGGCCTTATTTTGACCCCCTCTTCATGTTTCATTAAGGGTCTTTTACTGTTTGAGGCATCCTTTTTGTACTTTGTGTTATAGCTCTCTTTTTGGCCTTGTTTTGCATAGTATTTTGAGCATACTTGTGCACTGTTTTGGGTTTGATCATAAACTGAAAAATGCCATGTTTTGGATCCCTCTTCAACATTGTTGAAGGGACCTCTCTTTTTTGGGCTAGCAGCTGTGACTTGCTTCTTTATCTCACATTTAGGGCCATTTTTGCATATTGGTTTAGCCCTATTTGTGTTCATTGTTTGGTCTTTCTTAAAACTGAAAACATGCTTGTTTTGGGGCTGCCTTGAATCTGTCTTCATGCTTCATGTTCAAATAATGCATGCTTTGTATAGCTGTAGGCCATTGCGTGTGCCTAGTTTTGCATTTCGGATCTCATTCCATGCATCAGGTGCCATGTTTCCGTGATTCGGGCCTGTTTTATATCGCATTTCAGTGCTGAAATTACATGCTTGTATGCCATATTTCATGCCTCTCCATACCTTGTTAGAGTTTCATACTATGCCTTAGGTTTGGTCCTCGGTTTGCGTGCATGCGTGCATGCGTTTCGAGAGTCTCATTTTCATCTAATGGCCACCGATTTTGGCATGCTTGTGAGCTATCCATGTTAGTTTAAGTCCATTATCGCATGTTGTTGCATGCCATGTTTACTTACGTGTTTAGGTTGCGCGCCTAGTATACATTGCTCATTTGCATGTTCATGTTGCATACTTAGCCTCCATGCCTAGGTTGCATTTCATTGAGCATGCATTCCTTGCCTCTTGATCAATCATGATAAGGGTTGGGGCCCTTTGATGTGTTTTGTGCTTGCATTTCATTTGATATCAAAGTTGCAAAACTTAGCCTCTTAGGCCATCATGCGTAATTGATGGCCCGAGGGTTGAGGGGCATACTCCCTTGAGTCCATTACATGATTGGGAGAGTGGCCATGCATACACTTGCTTGAAATTCCATGCCATACACTGTTTGTTCTTGTTGCTGTCAAAAACCAGATTCTGCAGGAATTTTCTGTCGACCGATAGTATTCAGTGTCAACCGGCAATCCTTCCTGGGCCGGTAGCTTCATCAGCAGCCGATAGATATTTTCAATGGCCGGTGGACATTTCCTTCAGCCGATGGTGTTCCACAGTGTTCAGGGGACCTATCCCAGAACTTTGGCAATTTTCAGAGAAGCAGGGCAGTGTAAACCGAGGCGGCAGTGGTATGGTACGGACTTTCCGGGCGAGACGGGTTCGAGCATGCATCATTCGCGCATCCCGAGGCAGGGGCTGTGGCCACCTTTCCTTTTGCATTCATTCTGTTAATTAATTAGAAATTCTGTAATAATTAATGTGCTTATTATTCGGACTGTAATATTTATTTGGACCCTCCGAGTGAGGGCAATTATGTAATAAGTGTGGGTGAGTGTGTGTATGTCTTTCAACCCCACGTCTTTCTTCCCTTTTATTTACCTGCTTATGATGGTAGACTAGGGCATATTTAAAATCAGCATATCTTATGCTATGCATGCGTGCATTCATGTATTTGTCTTGCATGCACCGGGCTCGGCGCATCATTCTGACTGCATTTGTATTTCAATTCCAAATTGAATACGTGTTAGTTGTAGCATTTCACACGTCATCGTATATTAGCCGAGCCTATGTTAGTTGCATCTTGCATGTGTTGCATTAGCCATCTTAACATGAACTAGGATCATGCATGTGATTACTAACTAGTTCCTGTTTTGGCTTGGAGTACTCTGTAAGTTCTTTTGCTTTAGCATCCTTGCATGCGTGTGAGTGTTGCCATGACAGCATGATTACCATGAGGCTAGCTGCTTATGTGATATAACTGCTTGAATGCCTGTGGATGGAGGTTGAGTTACCTAAATTGGAAAAAACGCATTAAAGCTGTGAATTTTAAGCCCACTAGATAGTAGCAAAATCACATTTTCTAAAAGCCCACTTGAGGGTGGCAAAACCTGCATTTTAGCCTACTTGCGAGTAGCAAACCATTTTCAAAACAAACATGAAATGTTTTTGTTCCAATTTAGGCGATTTGGTCTATACTTGTTTGCTGTGCGCATGACATAGTAATGCTAGGCTAATAATTGATTTAAGAACACATAACGTTTTCAAAAACGGATATCATGGTTAGTAGAGGCCGATCTTCGGATCGGGCGAGAGGGGGTGCTCATAGCTAACCTTCCCCAATCGTACCCAAGTTCCCGAGCCGAGGCAACTTTGGTGATGACGGACACGTGGCCTTTGGCACCGAGTCAGGGTTTCCTAAATTTCCCATTAAAAAAATATTTAGGTGGCGACTCTGTATCTGGCAAAGCAGTCCATGTTTGACACTTCTTTCAAAATCTGTTTTTCTCAAAACGATTTGCCGGATTTGGACTCTTTGGTTCAGACTTAGAACCGTGACAAATTTGAGAGTCCTGAGCTGTAGTGACCCCAAATGAACGGAACAGGAGCTCGTTCCTCCCGGGGCGTTCGGGGACGTCTACAGTTTCTGGCGACTCTGCTGGGGATTTAGAGAACTTGACTCGAACTCATGATATCTGTTTTTGATTACACTTGTGTGTCTCTTTGCATTGCATTTGCATTGGTGCGCCTAGGACACCGTGTTTGCCATCTGCTATTCCTGAACGGTTTGCCGGAGGCTTGTCTTGTCAAGGCATGACCATAAGGCTGACCGGTTGTGGGCTCTGCCAGTATGGGAACACAAACCCCGATTTTACCGGGGTACCCTCTTTGACCATTTAACCTAGTGCATATTCGGATCCATAGTGACCATTTCAAACTAGGACAGGTTGCTTACCCGTTTATAGGTTGTTTGAAACCGCTGTGTGCGTAGTGAAACCCTAGCTCCTGACAAAATAGGACAGGGAAACCCTACCCCAACATAGGGGTGTTTTTGGCTCTCACTTATCTGTTATATGCTTTAGAGTACGTTTCTACAGGAATGCATGTATCAGTTTGCAAGTCTGGGCATCAGGCCTGCGGGCACCAGTTCAGTATTTGGGAGTCAGCTTTACCTGTGGGTATCAGACTCAGATTTTGGGGGGATAATGTGATCTGATCAGAGATTGAACCGGCTGCGGGTGGCACTCAATTTACTCCAGATGGGGGAAGGACAGGCACTGTTTTGAGCATTTGCGAATGCCAGTTTCTGACTTGGGTATTGGGTCAGTCTTGTTGTTTTATTTTGAGTCTGTCTTTTTGCTTTGAGTCAGTCTCTTTTTGTTTTGGGTCTATCTTGTTGTATCGAGTCAGTCCTGTTGTATAGGAGTCGGGTGATTTCGGGGGGTGTTACCACGGGCATCACCATTTTGTTTTGTGTCTGTCTTTTTGACACCCCATTTTTGACAGCCCATAAGACTTGGGCGTTACTGATGGTTTACTTGGTGATAAAAGGTGTGCAGGGCAAAGATCCAGTTTCTTCGGCAAGGAGAGAGACAAGTCTCAAATTCACACCCCGTTTTGGACCAAAGCTATTTTGGATGGTTTTTAGACCTTAAAACCCTCTCTTTCAAAACTTTTTTGAAATAAAGTTTCTGCGTTGTTCCGAGGCTCGCATTTTGTCAAACGTTGCGCTTTTCGGTAAACCGAGCAAGGACGAAGTGGAAATGAATGAAAGAGAGATGAAATCTTTGAAAAATCTTTCAAAACACCTTGCTTAGGGGTTTGAAATTGAAGAAAGGAGGGGAAGAGAGAAGAAACCAAGTTGGAGGAGAAGACAGGCATGAATCTGGGTAGAAGGGAGTCGAGCAGTCCTCGCTGAATCGGGCTTATTAATCTGCATACTTGGATTTTAGCTATGGGGCCACCACCGTCGGAAAGGTCACTTCCGGAGTTTCATTTTTCACTCAAGAATCTCTTAAAGCCAAGTCCGGGTGGGGGAGATATGATCAGTTGAAGTTGGGCATCATCCCGGTTGGATCGAATCTGCGCGGCTTCACTAAAAAGGGCATAACTTTTTGCACAGGAGGAATTTTAATGCAAGGTTTGCGCCATTGGAAAGCTAACTTTCGGGGCTTCAATCTAGATGCCCACCGGCCACTTTTTGACCTTGGAAGCATCTGTCGGCAATCTATTTATCCGACCGGCAATTTATCGTGCCGACCGACCATTTTTGCTGGCCGACGACCTTCCGGAGTATTCTACAGATTGAGTGGATGCCAGCTGTGCCAGCTGGAGGGCACAGACTGGATCCTCCATACACGTGTATGGAGGATCTTTGCTCTTGGTTTGAAGCTTCTAAGAGAAGCTTTAGTCTCTTGGCTCTTTAAAGGAAGCTCTCCTCTTCTTTAGACCAGGTTAGAAAACCAGTTGGAGCATTACATACAATCCTCCATATATCTATCTCATCCAAGCCTCCAAACCCTAAAATCCTTGCTCCATTTGCACTACACCCTATAGCACCACACCACCACTCCTTTCCAGCAGCTTGGAGGGCCTTCTCAGAGCTTTGGAGGCACCTTTTCTCAAGCCAAAAGGCTGCTAAAGTTTGGTCTTCAAGGGTGAGCAACATTTCCTCTCTTTTAAGCTTATTTTTGTATTCTTTCTAAGCCATACATGCTTGCATATTTGGGCTCCGACCCTAACTGGAACTAGGCTTATTTTGAGCTATTTTTCATGTTTGTTTAAGGGCCTCTCACTGTTTGAGGCCTCCTTGTTGCACTTGCTTCATTGCCTCTCTTGTATGCCATTTTCTTGTGTAGTATTTTTGGCCTATGTATAAATTGTTTTGAGGCATGTCATAAACTGGAAAGTTACTCATTTTGAGCCCTTCTTCAACATTTTTGAAGGGTTCATTACTGTTTGAGGCTTCCATTTGCCACTTGCCTTTATGTCTCTCTTTTGGCTCCATTTTTGCATGATTTGTTAGCCTCTTATGCTTCTGCTTTTGAGTTTTGGTCCGAACAATAAATGGCCTTATTTTGACCCCCTCTTCATGTTTCATTAAGGGTCTTTTACTGTTTGAGGCATCCTTTTTGTACTTTGTGTTATAGCTCTCTTTTTGGCCTTGTTTTGCATAGTATTTTGAGCATACTTGTGCACTGTTTTGGGTTTGATCATAAACTGAAAAATGCCATGTTTTGGATCCCTCTTCAACATTGTTGAAGGGACCTCTCTTTTTTGGGCTAGCAGCTGTGACTTGCTTCTTTATCTCACATTTAGGGCCATTTTTGCATATTGGTTTAGCCCTATTTGTGTTCATTGTTTGGTCTTTCTTAAAACTGAAAACATGCTTGTTTTGGGGCTGCCTTGAATCTGTCTTCATGCTTCATGTTCAAATAATGCATGCTTTGTATAGCTGTAGGCCATTGCGTGTGCCTAGTTTTGCATTTCGGATCTCATTCCATGCATCGGGTGCCATGTTTCCGTGATTCGGGCCTGTTTTATATCACATTTCAGTGCTGAAATTACATGCTTGTATGCCATATTTCATGCCTCTCCATACCTTGTTAGAGTTTCATACTATGCCTTAGGTTTGGTCCTCGGTTTGCGTGCATGCGTGCACGCGTTTCGAGAGTCTCATTTTCATCTAATGGCCACCGATTTTGGCATGCTTGTGAGCTATCCATGTTAGTTTAAGTCCATTATCGCATGTTGTTGCATGCCATGTTTACTTACGTGTTTAGGTTGCGCGCCTAGTATACATTGCTCATTTGCATGTTCATGTTGCATACTTAGCCTCCATGCCTAGGTTGCATTTCATTGAGCATGCATTCCTTGCCTCTTGATCAATCATGATAAGGGTTGGGGCCCTTTGATGTGTTTTGTGCTTGCATTTCATTTGATATCAAAGTTGCAAAACTTAGCCTCTTAGGCCATCATGCGTAATTGATGGCCCGAGGGTCGAGGGGCATACTCCCTTGAGTCCATTACATGATTGGGAGAGTGGCCATGCATACACTTGCTTGAAATTCCATGCCATACACTGTCTGTTCTTGTTGCTGTCAAAAACCAGATTCTGCAGGAATTTTCTGTCGACCGATAGTATTCAGTGTCAACCGGCAATCCTTCCTGGGCCGGTAGCTTCATCAGCAGCCGATAGATATTTTCAATGGCCGGTGGACATTTCCTTCAGCCGATGGTGTTCCACAGTGTTCAGGGGACCTATCCCAGAACTTTGGCAATTTTCAGAGAAGCAGGGCAGTGTAAACCGAGGCGGCAGTGGTATGGTACGGACTTTCCGGGCGAGACGGGTTCGAGCATGCATCATTCGCGCATCCCGAGGCAGGGGCTGTGGCCACCTTTCCTTTTGCATTCATTCTGTTAATTAATTAGAAATTCTGTAATAATTAATGTGCTTATTATTCGGACTGTAATATTTATTTGGACCCTCCGAGTGAGGGCAATTATGTAATAAGTGTGGGTGAGTGTGTGTATGTCTTTCAACCCCACGTCTTTCTTCCCTTTTATTTACCTGCTTATGATGGTAGACTAGGGCATATTTAAAATCAGCATATCTTATGCTATGCATGCGTGCATTCATGTATTTGTCTTGCATGCACCGGGCTCGGCGCATCATTCTGACTGCATTTGTATTTCAATTCCAAATTGAATACGTGTTAGTTGTAGCATTTCACACGTCATCGTATATTAGCCGAGCCTATGTTAGTTGCATCTTGCATGTGTTGCATTAGCCATCTTAACATGAACTAGGATCATGCATGTGATTACTAACTAGTTCCTGTTTTGGCTTGGAGTACTCTGTAAGTTCTTTTGCTTTAGCATCCTTGCATGCGTGTGAGTGTTGCCATGACAGCATGATTACCATGAGGCTAGCTGCTTATGTGATATAACTGCTTGAATGCCTGTGGATGGAGGTTGAGTTACCTAAATTGGAAAAAACGCATTAAAGCTGTGAATTTTAAGCCCACTAGATAGTAGCAAAATCACATTTTCTAAAAGCCCACTTGAGGGTGGCAAAACCTGCATTTTAGCCTACTTGCGAGTAGCAAACCATTTTCAAAACAAACATGAAATGTTTTTGTTCCAATTTAGGCGATTTGGTCTATACTTGTTTGCTGTGCGCATGACATAGTAATGCTAGGCTAATAATTGATTTAAGAACACATAACGTTTTCAAAAACGGATATCATGGTTAGTAGAGGCCGATCTTCGGATCGGGCGAGAGGGGGTGCTCATAGCTAACCTTCCCCAATCGTACCCAAGTTCCCGAGCCGAGGCAACTTTGGTGATGACGGACACGTGGCCTTTGGCACCGAGTCAGGGTTTCCTAAATTTCCCATTAAAAAAATATTTAGGTGGCGACTCTGTATCTGGCAAAGCAGTCCATGTTTGACACTTCTTTCAAAATCTGTTTTTCTCAAAACGATTTGCCGGATTTGGACTCTTTGGTTCAGACTTAGAACCGTGACAAATTTGAGAGTCCTGAGCTGTAGTGACCCCAAATGAACGGAACAGGAGCTCGTTCCTCCCGGGGCGTTCGGGGACGTCTACAGTTTCTGGCGACTCTGCTGGGGATTTAGAGAACTTGACTCGAACTCATGATATCTGTTTTTGATTACACTTGTGTGTCTCTTTGCATTGCATTTGCATTGGTGCGCCTAGGACACCGTGTTTGCCATCTGCTATTCCTGAACGGTTTGCCGGAGGCTTGTCTTGTCAAGGCATGACCATAAGGCTGACCGGTTGTGGGCTCTGCCAGTATGGGAACACAAACCCCGATTTTACCGGGGTACCCTCTTTGACCATTCAACCTAGTGCATATTCGGATCCATAGTGACCATTTCAAACTAGGACAGGTTGCTTACCCGTTTATAGGTTGTTTGAAACCGCTGTGTGCGTAGTGAAACCCTAGCTCCTGACAAAATAGGACAGGGAAACCCTACCCCAACATAGGGGTGTTTTTGGCTCTCACTTATCTGTTATATGCTTTAGAGTACGTTTCTACAGGAATGCATGTATCAGTTTGCAAGTCTGGGCATCAGGCCTGCGGGCACCAGTTCAGTATTTGGGAGTCAGCTTTACCTGTGGGTATCAGACTCAGATTTTGGGGGGATAATGTGATCTGATCAGAGATTGAACCGGCTGCGGGTGGCACTCAATTTACTCCAGATGGGGGAAGGACAGGCACTGTTTTGAGCATTTGCGAATGCCAGTTTCTGACTTGGGTATTGGGTCAGTCTTGTTGTTTTATTTTGAGTCTGTCTTTTTGCTTTGAGTCAGTCTCTTTTTGTTTTGGGTCTATCTTGTTGTATCGAGTCAGTCCTGTTGTATAGGAGTCGGGTGATTTCGGGGGGTGTTACCACGGGCATCACCATTTTGTTTTGTGTCTGTCTTTTTGACACCCCATTTTTGACAGCCCATAAGACTTGGGCGTTACTGATGGTTTACTTGGTGATAAAAGGTGTGCAGGGCAAAGATCCAGTTTCTTCGGCAAGGAGAGAGACAAGTCTCAAATTCACACCCCGTTTTGGACCAAAGCTATTTTGGATGGTTTTTAGACCTTAAAACCCTCTCTTTCAAAACTTTTTTGAAATAAAGTTTCTGCGTTGTTCCGAGGCTCGCATTTTGTCAAACGTTGCGCTTTTCGGTAAACCGAGCAAGGACGAAGTGGAAATGAATGAAAGAGAGATGAAATCTTTGAAAAATCTTTCAAAACACCTTGCTTAGGGGTTTGAAATTGAAGAAAGGAGGGGAAGAGAGAAGAAACCAAGTTGGAGGAGAAGACAGGCATGAATCTGGGTAGAAGGGAGTCGAGCAGTCCTCGCTGAATCGGGCTTATTAATCTGCATACTTGGATTTTAGCTATGGGGCCACCACCGTCGGAAAGGTCACTTCCGGAGTTTCATTTTTCACTCAAGAATCTCTTAAAGCCAAGTCCGGGTGGGGGAGATATGATCAGTTGAAGTTGGGCATCATCCCGGTTGGATCGAATCTGCGCGGCTTCACTAAAAAGGGCATAACTTTTTGCACAGGAGGAATTTTAATGCAAGGTTTGCGCCATTGGAAAGCTAACTTTCGGGGCTTCAATCTAGATGCCCACCGGCCACTTTTTGACCTTGGAAGCATCTGTCGGCAATCTATTTATCCGACCGGCAATTTATCGTGCCGACCGACCATTTTTGCTGGCCGACGACCTTCCGGAGTATTCTACAGATTGAGTGGATGCCAGCTGTGCCAGCTGGAGGGCACAGACTGGATCCTCCATACACGTGTATGGAGGATCTTTGCTCTTGGTTTGAAGCTTCTAAGAGAAGCTTTAGTCTCTTGGCTCTTTAAAGGAAGCTCTCCTCTTCTTTAGACCAGGTTAGAAAACCAGTTGGAGCATTACATACAATCCTCCATATATCTATCTCATCCAAGCCTCCAAACCCTAAAATCCTTGCTCCATTTGCACTACACCCTATAGCACCACACCACCACTCCTTTCCAGCAGCTTGGAGGGCCTTCTCAGAGCTTTGGAGGCACCTTTTCTCAAGCCAAAAGGCTGCTAAAGTTTGGTCTTCAAGGGTGAGCAACATTTCCTCTCTTTTAAGCTTATTTTTGTATTCTTTCTAAGCCATACATGCTTGCATATTTGGGCTCCGACCCTAACTGGAACTAGGCTTATTTTGAGCTATTTTTCATGTTTGTTTAAGGGCCTCTCACTGTTTGAGGCCTCCTTGTTGCACTTGCTTCATTGCCTCTCTTGTATGCCATTTTCTTGTGTAGTATTTTTGGCCTATGTATAAATTGTTTTGAGGCATGTCATAAACTGGAAAGTTACTCATTTTGAGCCCTTCTTCAACATTTTTGAAGGGTTCATTACTGTTTGAGGCTTCCATTTGCCACTTGCCTTTATGTCTCTCTTTTGGCTCCATTTTTGCATGATTTGTTAGCCTCTTATGCTTCTGCTTTTGAGTTTTGGTCCGAACAATAAATGGCCTTATTTTGACCCCCTCTTCATGTTTCATTAAGGGTCTTTTACTGTTTGAGGCATCCTTTTTGTACTTTGTGTTATAGCTCTCTTTTTGGCCTTGTTTTGCATAGTATTTTGAGCATACTTGTGCACTGTTTTGGGTTTGATCATAAACTGAAAAATGCCATGTTTTGGATCCCTCTTCAACATTGTTGAAGGGACCTCTCTTTTTTGGGCTAGCAGCTGTGACTTGCTTCTTTATCTCACATTTAGGGCCATTTTTGCATATTGGTTTAGCCCTATTTGTGTTCATTGTTTGGTCTTTCTTAAAACTGAAAACATGCTTGTTTTGGGGCTGCCTTGAATCTGTCTTCATGCTTCATGTTCAAATAATGCATGCTTTGTATAGCTGTAGGCCATTGCGTGTGCCTAGTTTTGCATTTCGGATCTCATTCCATGCATCGGGTGCCATGTTTCCGTGATTCGGGCCTGTTTTATATCACATTTCAGTGCTGAAATTACATGCTTGTATGCCATATTTCATGCCTCTCCATACCTTGTTAGAGTTTCATACTATGCCTTAGGTTTGGTCCTCGGTTTGCGTGCATGCGTGCACGCGTTTCGAGAGTCTCATTTTCATCTAATGGCCACCGATTTTGGCATGCTTGTGAGCTATCCATGTTAGTTTAAGTCCATTATCGCATGTTGTTGCATGCCATGTTTACTTACGTGTTTAGGTTGCGCGCCTAGTATACATTGCTCATTTGCATGTTCATGTTGCATACTTAGCCTCCATGCCTAGGTTGCATTTCATTGAGCATGCATTCCTTGCCTCTTGATCAATCATGATAAGGGTTGGGGCCCTTTGATGTGTTTTGTGCTTGCATTTCATTTGATATCAAAGTTGCAAAACTTAGCCTCTTAGGCCATCATGCGTAATTGATGGCCCGAGGGTCGAGGGGCATACTCCCTTGAGTCCATTACATGATTGGGAGAGTGGCCATGCATACACTTGCTTGAAATTCCATGCCATACACTGTCTGTTCTTGTTGCTGTCAAAAACCAGATTCTGCAGGAATTTTCTGTCGACCGATAGTATTCAGTGTCAACCGGCAATCCTTCCTGGGCCGGTAGCTTCATCAGCAGCCGATAGATATTTTCAATGGCCGGTGGACATTTCCTTCAGCCGATGGTGTTCCACAGTGTTCAGGGGACCTATCCCAGAACTTTGGCAATTTTCAGAGAAGCAGGGCAGTGTAAACCGAGGCGGCAGTGGTATGGTACGGACTTTCCGGGCGAGACGGGTTCGAGCATGCATCATTCGCGCATCCCGAGGCAGGGGCTGTGGCCACCTTTCCTTTTGCATTCATTCTGTTAATTAATTAGAAATTCTGTAATAATTAATGTGCTTATTATTCGGACTGTAATATTTATTTGGACCCTCCGAGTGAGGGCAATTATGTAATAAGTGTGGGTGAGTGTGTGTATGTCTTTCAACCCCACGTCTTTCTTCCCTTTTATTTACCTGCTTATGATGGTAGACTAGGGCATATTTAAAATCAGCATATCTTATGCTATGCATGCGTGCATTCATGTATTTGTCTTGCATGCACCGGGCTCGGCGCATCATTCTGACTGCATTTGTATTTTAATTCCAAATTGAATACGTGTTAGTTGTAGCATTTCACACGTCATCGTATATTAGCCGAGCCTATGTTAGTTGCATCTTGCATGTGTTGCATTAGCCATCTTAACATGAACTAGGATCATGCATGTGATTACTAACTAGTTCCTGTTTTGGCTTGGAGTACTCTGTAAGTTCTTTTGCTTTAGCATCCTTGCATGCGTGTGAGTGTTGCCATGACAGCATGATTACCATGAGGCTAGCTGCTTATGTGATATAACTGCTTGAATGCCTGTGGATGGAGGTTGAGTTACCTAAATTGGAAAAAACGCATTAAAGCTGTGAATTTTAAGCCCACTAGATAGTAGCAAAATCACATTTTCTAAAAGCCCACTTGAGGGTGGCAAAACCTGCATTTTAGCCTACTTGCGAGTAGCAAACCATTTTCAAAACAAACATGAAATGTTTTTGTTCCAATTTAGGCGATTTGGTCTATACTTGTTTGCTGTGCGCATGACATAGTAATGCTAGGCTAATAATTGATTTAAGAACACATAACGTTTTCAAAAACGGATATCATGGTTAGTAGAGGCCGATCTTCGGATCGGGCGAGAGGGGGTGCTCATAGCTAACCTTCCCCAATCGTACCCAAGTTCCCGAGCCGAGGCAACTTTGGTGATGACGGACACGTGGCCTTTGGCACCGAGTCAGGGTTTCCTAAATTTCCCATTAAAAAAATATTTAGGTGGCGACTCTGTATCTGGCAAAGCAGTCCATGTTTGACACTTCTTTCAAAATCTGTTTTTCTCAAAACGATTTGCCGGATTTGGACTCTTTGGTTCAGACTTAGAACCGTGACAAATTTGAGAGTCCTGAGCTGTAGTGACCCCAAATGAACGGAACAGGAGCTCGTTCCTCCCGGGGCGTTCGGGGACGTCTACAGTTTCTGGCGACTCTGCTGGGGATTTAGAGAACTTGACTCGAACTCATGATATCTGTTTTTGATTACACTTGTGTGTCTCTTTGCATTGCATTTGCATTGGTGCGCCTAGGACACCGTGTTTGCCATCTGCTATTCCTGAACGGTTTGCCGGAGGCTTGTCTTGTCAAGGCATGACCATAAGGCTGACCGGTTGTGGGCTCTGCCAGTATGGGAACACAAACCCCGATTTTACCGGGGTACCCTCTTTGACCATTCAACCTAGTGCATATTCGGATCCATAGTGACCATTTCAAACTAGGACAGGTTGCTTACCCGTTTATAGGTTGTTTGAAACCGCTGTGTGCGTAGTGAAACCCTAGCTCCTGACAAAATAGGACAGGGAAACCCTACCCCAACATAGGGGTGTTTTTGGCTCTCACTTATCTGTTATATGCTTTAGAGTACGTTTCTACAGGAATGCATGTATCAGTTTGCAAGTCTGGGCATCAGGCCTGCGGGCACCAGTTCAGTATTTGGGAGTCAGCTTTACCTGTGGGTATCAGACTCAGATTTTGGGGGGATAATGTGATCTGATCAGAGATTGAACCGGCTGCGGGTGGCACTCAATTTACTCCAGATGGGGGAAGGACAGGCACTGTTTTGAGCATTTGCGAATGCCAGTTTCTGACTTGGGTATTGGGTCAGTCTTGTTGTTTTATTTTGAGTCTGTCTTTTTGCTTTGAGTCAGTCTCTTTTTGTTTTGGGTCTATCTTGTTGTATCGAGTCAGTCCTGTTGTATAGGAGTCGGGTGATTTCGGGGGGTGTTACCACGGGCATCACCATTTTGTTTTGTGTCTGTCTTTTTGACACCCCATTTTTGACAGCCCATAAGACTTGGGCGTTACTGATGGTTTACTTGGTGATAAAAGGTGTGCAGGGCAAAGATCCAGTTTCTTCGGCAAGGAGAGAGACAAGTCTCAAATTCACACCCCGTTTTGGACCAAAGCTATTTTGGATGGTTTTTAGACCTTAAAACCCTCTCTTTCAAAACTTTTTTGAAATAAAGTTTCTGCGTTGTTCCGAGGCTCGCATTTTGTCAAACGTTGCGCTTTTCGGTAAACCGAGCAAGGACGAAGTGGAAATGAATGAAAGAGAGATGAAATCTTTGAAAAATCTTTCAAAACACCTTGCTTAGGGGTTTGAAATTGAAGAAAGGAGGGGAAGAGAGAAGAAACCAAGTTGGAGGAGAAGACAGGCATGAATCTGGGTAGAAGGGAGTCGAGCAGTCCTCGCTGAATCGGGCTTATTAATCTGCATACTTGGATTTTAGCTATGGGGCCACCACCGTCGGAAAGGTCACTTCCGGAGTTTCATTTTTCACTCAAGAATCTCTTAAAGCCAAGTCCGGGTGGGGGAGATATGATCAGTTGAAGTTGGGCATCATCCCGGTTGGATCGAATCTGCGCGGCTTCACTAAAAAGGGCATAACTTTTTGCACAGGAGGAATTTTAATGCAAGGTTTGCGCCATTGGAAAGCTAACTTTCGGGGCTTCAATCTAGATGCCCACCGGCCACTTTTTGACCTTGGAAGCATCTGTCGGCAATCTATTTATCCGACCGGCAATTTATCGTGCCGACCGACCATTTTTGCTGGCCGACGACCTTCCGGAGTATTCTACAGATTGAGTGGATGCCAGCTGTGCCAGCTGGAGGGCACAGACTGGATCCTCCATACACGTGTATGGAGGATCTTTGCTCTTGGTTTGAAGCTTCTAAGAGAAGCTTTAGTCTCTTGGCTCTTTAAAGGAAGCTCTCCTCTTCTTTAGACCAGGTTAGAAAACCAGTTGGAGCATTACATACAATCCTCCATATATCTATCTCATCCAAGCCTCCAAACCCTAAAATCCTTGCTCCATTTGCACTACACCCTATAGCACCACACCACCACTCCTTTCCAGCAGCTTGGAGGGCCTTCTCAGAGCTTTGGAGGCACCTTTTCTCAAGCCAAAAGGCTGCTAAAGTTTGGTCTTCAAGGGTGAGCAACATTTCCTCTCTTTTAAGCTTATTTTTGTATTCTTTCTAAGCCATACATGCTTGCATATTTGGGCTCCGACCCTAACTGGAACTAGGCTTATTTTGAGCTATTTTTCATGTTTGTTTAAGGGCCTCTCACTGTTTGAGGCCTCCTTGTTGCACTTGCTTCATTGCCTCTCTTGTATGCCATTTTCTTGTGTAGTATTTTTGGCCTATGTATAAATTGTTTTGAGGCATATCATAAACTGGAAAGTTACTCATTTTGAGCCCTTCTTCAACATTTTTGAAGGGTTCATTACTGTTTGAGGCTTCCATTTTCCACTTGCCTTTATGTCTCTCTTTTGGCTCCATTTTTGCATGATTTGTTAGCCTCTTATGCTTCTGCTTTTGAGCTTTGGTCCGAACAATAAATGGCCTTATTTTGACCCCCTCTTCATGTTTCATTAAGGGTCTTTTACTGTTTGAGGCATCCTTTTTGTACTTTGTGTTATAGCTCTCTTTTTGGCCTTGTTTTGCATAGTATTTTGAGCATACTTGTGCACTGTTTTGGGTTTGATCATAAACTGAAAAATGCCATGTTTTGGATCCCTCTTCAACATTGTTGAAGGGACCTCTCTTTTTTGGGCTAGCAGCTGTGACTTGCTTCTTTATCTCACATTTAGGGCCATTTTTGCATATTGGTTTAGCCCTATTTGTGTTCATTGTTTGGTCTTGCTTAAAACTGAAAACATGCTTGTTTTGGGGCTGCCTTGAATCTGTCTTCATGCTTCATGTTCAAATAATGCATGCTTTGTATAGCTGTAGGCCATTGCGTGTGCCTAGTTTTGCATTTCGGGTCTCATTCCATGCATCGGGTGCCATGTTTCCGTGATTCGGGCCTGTTTTATATCACATTTCAGTGCTGAAATTACATGCTTGTATGCCATATTTCATGCCTCACCATGCCTTGTTAGAGTTTCATACTATGCCTTAGGTTTGGTTCTCGGTTTGCGTGCATGCGTGCACGCGTTTCGAGAGTCTCATTTTCATCTAATGGCCACCGATTTTGGCATGCTTGTGAGCTATCCATGTTAGTTTAAGTCCATTATCGCATGTTGTTGCATGCCATGTTTACTTACGTGTTTAGGTTGCGCGCCTAGTATACATTGCTCATTTGCATGTTCATGTTGCATACTTAGCCTCCATGCCTTGGTTGCATTTCATTGAGCATGCATTCCTTGCCTCTTGATCCATCATGATAGGGGTTGGGGCCCTTTGATGTGTTTTGTGCTTGCATTTCATTTGATATCAAAGTTGCAAAACTTAGCCTCTTAGGCCATCATGCGTAATTGATGGCCCGAGGGTCGAGGGGCATACTCCCTTGAGTCCATTACATGATTGGGAGAGTGGCCATGCATACACTTGCTTGAAATTCCATGCCATACACTGTCTGTTCTTGTTGCTGTCAAAAACCAGATTCTGCAGGAATTTTCTGTCGACCGATAGTATTCAGTGCCGACCGGCAATCCTTCCTGGGCCGGTAGCTTCATCAGCAGCCGATAGATATTTTCAATGGCCGGTGGACATTTCCTTCAGCCGATGGTGTTCCACAGTGTTCAGGGGACCTATCCCAGAACTTTGGCAATTTTCAGAGAAGCAGGGCAGTGTAAACCGAGGCGGCAGTGGTATGGTACGGACTTTTCGGGCGAGACGGGTTCGAGCATGCATCATTCGCGCATCCCGAGGCAGGGGCTGTGGCCCCCTTTCCTTTTGCATTCATTCTGTTAATTAATTAGAAATTCTGTAATAATTAATGTGCTTATTATTCGGACTGTAATATTTATTTGGACCCTCCGAGTGAGGGCAATTATGTAATAAGTGTGGGTGAGTGTGTGTATGTCTTTCAACCCCACGTCTTTCTTCCCTTTTATTTACCTGCTTATGATGGTAGACTAGGGCATATTTAAAATCAGCATATCTTATGCTATGCATACGTGCATTCATGCATTTGTTTTGCATGCACCGGGCTCAGCGCATCATTCTGACTGCATTTGTATTTCAATTCCAAATTGAATACGTGTTAGTTGTAGCATTTCACACGTCATCGTAAATTAGCTGAGCCTATCTTAGTTGCATCTTGCATGTGTTGCATTAGCCATCTTAACATAAACTAGGATCATGCATGTGATTACTAACTAGTTCCTGTTTTGGCTTGGAGTACTCTGTAAGTTCTTTTGCTTTAGCATCCTTGCATGCGTGTGAGTGTTGCCATGACAGCATGATTACCATGAGGCTAGCTGCTTATGTGATATAACTGCTTGAATGCCTGTGGATGGAGGTTGAGTTACCTAAATTGGAAAAAACGCATTAAAGCTGTGAATTTTAAGCCCACTAGATAGTAGCAAAATCACCTTTTCTAAAAGTCCACTTGAGGGTGGCAAAATCTGCATTTTAGCCTACTTGCGAGTAGCAAACCATTTTCAAAACAAACATGAAATGTTTTTGTTCCAATTTAGGCGATTTGGTCTATACTTGTTTGCTGTGCGCATAACATAGTAATGCTAGGCTAATAATTGATTTAAGAACACATAACGTTTTCAAAAACGGATATCATGGTTAGTAGAGGCCGATCTTCGGATCGGGCGAGAGGGGGTGCTCATAGCTGACCTTCCCCAATCGTACCCAAGTTCCCGAACCGAGGCAACTTTGGTGATGACGGACACGTGGCCTTTGGCACCGAGTCAGGGTTTCCTAAATTCCCCAAAATAAAATATTTAGATGGCGACTCTATATCTGGCAAAGCAGTCCATGTTTGGCACTTCTTTTTCTAAAAATCTGTTTTCTCAAAACGATTTGCCAGATTTGGATTCTTTGGTTCAGATTAAGAACCGTGACACAAATCGAGTCCGAACTGTAGCGGGGTCCCTCGCGGACGTGTTACAGAGACCAGAAATTATGGCCCAAAAGTGAGTGAGACCAGTTTCCTGATAAGAAAACTGGTTGGAGGAGAGAGAAAAGTGGTCTCTAAGGAGAAAGCTGGTTTCCAAGGGGAAAAGGTGGTCTCCCACCCTTGCACCACCTTTCTAACAATAAAAATAGGGTCCATGCCAAAAATGAACCCACACCGATGCAAAACGAAGGCTCGGGGGCCGAAACGCGGCGCCGGGGGCCCCGAAAACTGACTGTCAAGCACTGGAAGTGGCGTGCGACCACGAAGGTGGTCTCCCGGGCCATGGTGTCCCTCTAGGGAGAGGAAACAAGGTGTGTGCCAAAAATCGGAGAAAACGAAGGTAGTTAAGCGGTCCCAAATCGAGGCGCGCGGCCGACGGCTCCAAAAACTGAAAATTGGTCTCCAAATGGAAAAAATTGCCTACGACCACGAAACGTAGCCTACGGCCACTGAGAGATGGTTTACGAGACCTCTTCCTCCCTTCGGGACAAAGCACAAAAGAGCCCCAAAGTCCGGAGGCAAGGCTCTCAGTTGAGACTCCGAAACCTCAGAACGAGCACAATATGCATCATCATTGAGCGCTCAATCGGTGACATCTGATTCTTAAGGTCGGTCAAAAATGGGGTGTCTACACATACATGTGATTAAGTGGCACTGGTGCTTTACGAGTGGCGGTGGTGATGTGCGATGGTCTCTTTCGCCGGTTGCCAACGACGGTAGTAAACGAGGTGAGGCTTGGTAGTGTCGAAGGAGAGCGAAATTTGTTTGAGATAGTGTATATTGTGTGTGTGTGTGTGTGAGACAGACATATCAGACGCCAAATTATATTGGTTTCCCTCTAATTTTTTTTTTCCAACCTTTAGCGACTATTTCACATTTTAGTCGCCAAATTGTACTAAATAACGACTAAATTATTTAGTCACCAAAAAGTGTAAACAATGTCCATTATATTTGGTGACTAAACTATATTTTTGTCGGCAAATTAGCTTGTTCTACCACTAAACTTAGAATTAGTAGCGTAAAATTTTAACTTTTCGCAACTAATTGGTTTTTAGTCACCTATAACTATATATTTCGCGACTAAATTTTTTTTTAGTCGCCCAAAAACAATGTATGTCGACTAAATTAAAATGGTAGCCAAAATTTGAACCTTTGGGGACTAAATTTGTTTTGGCCGCCAATTTTGATCGCCAAATGTGAAAATTCTTGTAGTGTGGTTATGAGTTGTGGTTATGACATAAGTGGGTAAAGGTTATAAGATATATGATTAATGATTATTAGATATATGATTTTGGTTATGAGTAGAGTGTTGTAGTTATAAGTCAAAGGGTATTTGGTTATGAGATATGTGATTAATAGTTATGATATATGTGATGTTGGTTATGAGATATGTGGGTAATGGTTATGAGATATTTGATTAGTGATTATACGATTTGTGATTTTGGTTATGAGTAAAGTGGTGTCAAAGGGTGTTTGGTTATGCTATATGTGTTAGTGGTTATGAGATATGAGATATTTGTTATGATCAAAGTGGTGTAGTTATGAGCAAAAGGGTTGTTAGTTATGAGATATATGATTAGTGGTTATGAGATGTGTGATACTGGTTATGACTCAAAGTGGTTGGCTATGAGATGTGGTTATGATTCATGTGGGTAATAGTTATGATATATGTGATCAATAGTTATGAGATATGTGATATTGATTATGAACAAAGTGGTGTGGTTATGAGCAAAATGGTGTTAGTTATGAGATATGTGACTAGTGGTTATGAGATATGTGATGTTGGTTATGAAAAAAATGTGTTGATTATGAGATATGTGACTAGTGGTTATGAGATATGTGATGTTGGGATCCCTAGACTCCTCTAATTTCCTTTGCCCTCTTTTTGGTAACCAGTTATACCGGTTGCCAATTCAAAATTAAATTATTAAAATAATTTAGTTATGGGGTAGTTATGAGATAATATGGTATATATGAATAACTAAATATAATTAAGTTAAGAGTTAATATGATAATGGTTATGATCTATATGATATTAGTTATAATATAAAATCATATATCCTCATAACTGATATATGGTACACATCTAAATGTACCACAACATAGTATTATTGAATCCTCCACTTTAATTTACCTCTGATAGTTAATATCATTGCTTAGTTCAATTTTTCTGGAAATACTGTTTAGAAAATTCTACTTTCTTATTTTTCATGTTTTTTTTTGTTTTTATTGAATTTTTTTTAATATTTTAAGATTTTTTTTTTTTTACTTTTTAGACATACCTAACATAAATATACCTAAAAAGTAAAAAAATTGTGAAAAAAACCTTTTAAAAATTTACTAAATACCAAAAATACAAAAAAAAAAAGAAAAGAAAAAAAGAAGAAGAGAATTCAATACATTTTTTGTATTTTATGTATTTATTAATTTTTCAAAATATTTTTTCACAAATTTTTTTCTTTAGATACATATAAGTAAGGTGCATTTAAAAAAATAAAAAAAAAAATTTAAAATTTAAAAAATATTCACTACAAAAAAAAAAAAAAAAACATGAAAACCAAAAAATTCAGTTTTTAAAAAATTTAATTCAAAAAACTCAATCCATAATTTTATAGGGTTAATTATAAAAGAACCCTTAAACTAATTCTCAATTATCATCTTCCTCAAGTATAATTTTAACTAGATCGTCCGAGAGTCTTTCTTAAGGGTTTGTTTGCAGATTCACAACGAGAATGAACAGCCCACCTTCTGGAAACCCAACTCATTTCCATCTCATTCAGACCGTGAACTATTTATTTAAATCACAGTTAAACTAAAAATGATTCAGAAGAGAATAAGACACAGGACATGTCTTTACATCCAATATGCAGACATTCAAATGCATTATTGATAGAAGTTGCAAAGGGACTTTAAATTCAATGATGTCAAACTTCAAAATGACATGTTAAATTCTCACAAGACATGTGTATTTATTCTCTCTCTCTCTCTCTCTTTTCTTTTTATCTTTTTCTTTTTTTTTTTCCAGTATAGTATCCTTGTACCACCATTCTAACAGTCACTTTCTTATGGAAGGCTTGACAACTTCTTTTTTTATTTTTATTTTTATTTTTGTCCTTAATAAACCTTTTTAAAAATAGTGGAATTGTTATGTCTTTTAAATTTTATTAGATTAAAAGAACATAAACTTTTTAAATATATATTTAAAAGTCCACTAAACATGAAAAGGCTAAAAAAATGGTTATTATTTTTATTTTTATGATTTTTTTTGTACTCTTTAAATTCTTGAATTATAAAAATAAAAAAAAAGACACAAATTTAAAAAGAAAAATCACAAATTTTTTTTTTTTTTTTTTTTTTTATAAAAAAGTCCACTTTTTTACCGGTTACCAAACAATGATTCATATTAATGTACTCAGCTTTGAAGGGTTATTTTATATCCATTTTGGGTAAATTACATTTTGCCTTTTTTATGTTTGGACATTTTTTTACTTTGACCTTAAAGTTTTTTTTCTCCATTTTAATACTTCATGTTTCAAGTTTTTTTTAATTTACTCTTAAAATTAATTTTTGTTCAAAATTAGACAGAAAATGCCACATTAACTATCACATGACATGTGATATTGGGGTTTGAGTTTTTGTTAGAGGTGTAATAAAATATCTTAATGTCACGTGGATGTCAATCTATCATTTTCTATTTAATTTTGGACATAAGTTAGTTGTTATAGTGAAAAACTTAAAACATAAATAGCTAAAGTAGGAAAAAAAATTCGAGGACCCAAGTGTAAAAATAGCGAAACAGGGCAAAATGCAACTTTACCCTTCAGTTTTTATGAATTTTTTTTTTTAATATTAATAAAATCATGTAATCAAAGAACATTAGCTTCTCTTTCTTCTTTTTTTTTTTTTTTTTTTTGGGGGGGTTGATAAAGAACGTTAGCATTTTTTTTTAATATTAATAAAATTATGTAATCAAAGAAGAACATTAGTTTTTTTTTATTTTTTTTTATTTTTATTTTTTTTTGGGGGGGGGGGGGGGGGGGGGGGGGGTGTGTGTTTGATAAAGAACGTTAGCATTTGAACTACTGGCATATTGACAAAAGAAGGATGCTTTGGGTGGGGGAAATCTAAGCCAAGATTTAGCATCCTATTCCAATCTTTCTTGAATTGTGCTATGTGTGGAATGTGCTATCGTTGTGAAAATTCAGTATCTATAAGAATACGAATTTGGATATATATCATCAAATCAATAAGGACATTCTTGTTCCTATATTAATGGAACTTTTTAATTTTTTTATGTTTTTTGGGTCAGACGGTACGAGATAATCTTCTATTAACGGATTATAGGGAAATTTAGCTATAAACCCCTTTTACCTTCCTTTCATTTCTAAACACCTTCGTAATTATAAAATTTTACATAAAGCACAAAATTTATTATTTAAATATTTTATTAGACTATTATACCCTCAACTAAATTTCTTCACCTTCTCCACTCTTTTTTCCTTCTCTCTTCCATTCTTAGGGTTTGGATTGGATTCGTTCGAAGCTCTCGTGATTTCAACCAAAACTGTAAATATACCTAAATCACTCTCAGTTGCAGAGAATTTTCTTTGAATGGCGCATAGGTTTCGCAGTGGAAGAGATCGTCGGAGATGATCAGAGAAAGCTTCGACGACGTCGACGTATCGCCTTCTAATTCTCATGAAGTTCATGTTCTTGTCGTTGATGATAGCCTCGTCGATCAAAAATTCGAATTGTGAAAGAGTATACAGACGAATCGCGCGACTGTTCAAAATTTTCATATTTGAACACAGTTCTTCAGATTTTTCATATATATATATATGTGCGTGTTTGTGTGTGTGTGTGTGTGTGTGTGTGTGAGGGAGAGATTTTTCATTTGGATAGTGTTGTTAAGTTCTTAAATTGATCTATTGATGAGTTGTTACTATATTCTCTCAACTTTTTGTTGTAAAATTGTTTTTGATTTTAATAAATTTTTGTGTCGTGAGTGAGTAATATGGATTGTGTATATGTAATAGATAACAGAGAAGCCAAAGAGGTGATACGAAAGAAGCAAGTAACTGTGAAGCAACAGAAGAACAATGGCTGTGAATGATCTAATTTCATTTGATAGAACCAGAGTAAAATTTTACTCTGATTCTATTGCTCTGTTTTTTTCATTTGACAGAACCAGAGTAAAATTTTACTTTTATACAGAGTAAAATTTTACTTTTAGCTTCAGAGTCTCACAGTTTACTTGTTTTTCAGAATAAAATTTTACTTTTATACAGAGTAAAATTTTACTTTTAGTTTCAGAGTGTAAAATTTTACTCTTATTCAGAGTAAAATTTTACTTTTATACAGAGTAAAATTTTACTTTTAGTTTCAGAGTGTAAAATTTTACTCTTGTTCAGAGTAAAATTTTACTTTCATACAGAGTAAAATTTTACTTTAGTTTCAGAGTATAAAATTTATTTTTATACAGAGTAAAATTTTACTTTCATACAGAGTAAAATTTTACTCTGAAATACATAGTGAAGATGGCTTAATAGGAGAGCTGATAGATATAAAGGTAATATAGTAAAAGAAACAAGTTTTAAAATATCAAAGGGTTTTGAAAGTACTTATATAATTCTTGTCATTTTGAAAGACAAATTAGATAATGAGGGAGCTATCACCAAATCCCCCCAGATTATACTGGTTGGACTATATTGGTTTGATTATGAGGGTGTAAATAAAAATTAATAAATAAAAGTTGGTCGATATTGAAATTTTGTGTAAAAGTTGAGGAAAAAAATAATAATTTAGCCTTACTTTTAGTAAGATGCATAAAAATTAGGAAAAATAAGTAATACCTCCTCTCACATAATATAAGCTCATAATAGGCGAGGTCCAGTAAAAGGTGTTTTTCTTATCAATGATAGATAAATTTCATTGATTTAACTTTTAGTTAGAGAAATTTCACTGTCAAAAAATAGAAAACTCACTGTCAAAGATACAAATCTTACAAAAAACTAAGATGACATCAAAAGTTCTTAAGTTTTGAAATAATATAAAATCTAAAAACAAAGCATTTTATGTGTATAAACTTTGTTCTTATGTTGTTTGATATCATTGTGAGAATAATATTAGTTTATGATTAGTTTAGGTTTATTCTGTAAATATTGTTTCCTATCTTGGATTAGGTCTATTGTTTTCTATTTAGGATTAGGTTTAGAATTGCTATATATGTCAGATGTAGACATTGTATTGAAACACAATTGAATATACATAAAAGCTTTCAAGAATCTTACATGATATCAGAGCAACACGATCGTTGATCTCGCGGTGGCTAAGGTTTGGCAAAATCTGGTCTTTCTGTCTGGTTCTTCATTTGGCTTGAAGTCGTTGACTGGTTCGAAGTTGATTCGACGACCCATCTGGTTCTCCATCAGCTTTTACTCTCCGACTTCGACTTTGAATCTGAAAGTCAAAGTCGAGTGTGATCTTTGGTTCACATCTCTTTCTCTCTTTGTCTTCGTCGACTCCCACATCTCTCTTTGTTTCGCGATGTCGCCGGTTCTCTCTTTGGTTCGTAACCTCGTTGGTTCTTCTAGATTCGACTCATCTTCATAAGGCTCTGGTTCAAAATCACGTATTCTCGCTAAAATCGCACCCCCAGCTTCTGGGCCTGATCGTGATCGCGATAGCGAGAGCTCTCGTTTTTCGCTTTCTCTTTCGTGAAGTCTTCTCTCTTTCTCTCTCTCTCTTTCACATCTAGAGTTCTCTTCGGCTTCGTGCTTGGTTAGTTTGGTCATATTTATTTGGCTTATTACAATTTGGCCTATCCAGTCTTTGTTTATTCCATTTTGCTCCATCAGTTATGTATTTTGTTTTGGCTCATTACGATGCTAGATACCCATCAGGTTCAGCTTTCTGCAAAGCCCAAAAAAGAGCCATTGGCATCAG
Organism: Camellia sinensis; assembly: GCF_055761805.1. Classification (NCBI taxonomy): domain Eukaryota; kingdom Viridiplantae; phylum Streptophyta; class Magnoliopsida; order Ericales; family Theaceae; genus Camellia; species Camellia sinensis. The sequence goes on along the minus strand of NC_138964.1, from coordinate 19,039,176 downwards.
ATGAGTGTGCCTTCTACCATCAGAGGGGTCATTGGAAGTATCACTGTCCCAAGAAGGGATGTTTGTCTGGCTCGGCTTCTCAGCAGTCTTAGACCCAGTTTTGCCATTCTTCTCTGAGTAGTTTTTAGCCTTCCATAGATTTTACTGTATCTGTTTCAGCTGCTGATCCTACCTTGGCTTTCTTGAGTGCTCAGATTAGTCAGTTTCAGCATACACTGTCTATTTCACAACCATCTCCGTCTGCCTCCATTGTTTCTTTTCTTCATTCAGGTTTGCTTAGGACTTCTTTAGGTATCTCTTCGTCTGTCTGGATTTTTGACTCTGGTGCCTTTCATCATATGACTTCCTATCTCTTCTTATTTCAAAATTGTACTCCCTCTCCCTCTCTTATTACTGTTAATGCCGCTAATGAGTCTGGTATGCCTGTTATATCTGTTGGGACTATCTTATCGTCTGCTATGGCTGTTGTCTCTATTCCATTTATCATTTATCTTCCTCAGTTATTTGTCAGTTTATTATCTATCAGTCAGCTTGATACCTCCGGTTTTGATGTTATATTTTCTTTTTCTATCTGTTTTGTGCAAGATCGAATGTTCAAGCAACAGATTGAGACTGGCCTTAGAGTTGGAGACTTCTATGTGGTGGAAAGCTTGCGCTTGCCTATGATGACCTCTTCTACTACTTTTTTCTCTTTTCAGTTAGATTCTCCATCCAGTCATTTCTACCTGTGGCATTCTAGATTAGGGCAGTTATCTGTTGACCGTTTACGGTCTTTAGCTCAGTCATGTATATTGGGCAAAGTTTCTCTTAGTGAACTTATTGAATGTTGGAGGTGTAAACTTGCCAAAATGACAACCTCACCTTTTCGTACAAGTACTTTTATATTTGATAAACCGCTTTCTTTAGTTCATATTGATGTTTGGAGCCCTTCTCCTATTCTCACCAAAAGGGGTTCTGCCTATTATGTGTCATTTGTTGATGATTGCACTCGTTACACTTAGGTTTATCTTATGACTTATAAGTCTGACTTTTACCAAATATACCGTACTTTCCAGTCTATGGTCACTATGCAGTTTGGGTCTACTATTAAATTATTGTGGTCTGACTTGGGCGGGGAATACTTTAAAACTGAATTATGTGACTATTTGGCCAAATTGGATACCATTCACCAAACTTCTTGTATTGATACACCTGCCCAAAATGGTTGAGCTGAACGTAAATACCGTCATCTCGTTGAGACAGCTAGGTGTCTCCTTCTTTTTGCCTCCGTTCCAGCTCTGTTTTAGGGTGAGACAGTTTTTATCGCTGCTTTTCTTTTCAACCATATGCCTACCGCCCTTCTTTCTGGTTGGTGTCCTTATAAGGCCCCGTTTTCTTAACTTCCCAATTAAATCTCTCCTTCGTGCTTTTGGGTCTGCTTGTTTTGTCCTTTTACCCCGTAAAGATAGGACCAAACTTAGTGTCCGGTCTGTCTTATGTATTTTTTTAGGTTATAGTCTCACTCAGAAAGATTATCGTTCTTATGACCTTATTTCTCATTGTCTTTTTGCCTCCCGCTATGTTGCCTTTCTCGAACGTCTACCTTACTTTCAGCTTCCTCCTCTCATCGCCCCAGTTTCTAAAGAGTATTTGGTTCATATTGATCCATTTCCTTCTGAGGTCCCGTCTGATGAGTACATATCCACAGTTCCCCCTGAGCTTGTTCCATCTTTTCCTCTTGCTTCACCTCTGGCTGCTTATCCTTCGATTTCTTCTCATCTTCCGTTGTTAGTTTATTCTCGTCGCAAGGCTTCTCTTCTACCAGTTGTCTCTATCCCTGCTACTGATCCTTCTACTTTCGACGACTCTGATCCTACTACACACTGATATCCTACTCGAGCGTGTCATCCTCCAAACAGGTTGGGTTGGTCTAATACATATTTTTTTGTTTCCTATCGTACTTTTTTGTCTGCTATTCACTCTTTTTCAAAACCTCAGTCTTATAATGAGGCCTGTCCAGATCCTCATTGGGTTCAAGCCATGAAGGATGAGTTGTCTGCTTTACAGAAAACTAATACTTGGGAGTTGGTTCCTTTGCATGCTGGTAAGAATCCAGTTGGTTGCAAATGGGTCTATAAAGTCAAGACTCATTCTGATGGTTCTCTTAATCGTTACAAAGCTCGTCTGATTGCCAAAGGTTTCTCACAAGAGTATGGTATTGATTATGAGGAGACCTTTGCTCATGTTACCAAGATGACTACTGTCCGTACTTTGATATTTGTCGCTGCTGTTCGTTCTTGGCCTCTTCATCAGATATATGTTAAGAATGGTTTTCTTAATGGTTATCTCATTGAGGAGGTTTACATGCATCCTCCTGTTGGCCTTCACCATTCCCTTGGGCCGATTTGTTGCCTTCGGCATGCTCTGTATGGTCTGAAGCAGTCTTATCGTGCTTGGTATGATCGCTTTCAGACTGCTGTTATTGAGCTTGGGTTTCATCCTTGTGCTCAGGACTCTATTTTATTTCTTCTTCACACCTTTGCTAGCTTTGTTGCATTATTACTGTATGTGGATGATATAATCATCATTGGTTCTGACTCTTCTACTATATCTGAGGACAAGCACCATCTTTTTCGTACCTTTGAAATGAAGGATCTAGGCCCATTGTAGTATTTTCTTGGTATTAAGATAACTTCTTCTCCCAAGGACTACTTTCTATCTCAAGCCAAGTATGCCAATGAGGTTCTTCATTGTGTCAGTCTTACTAACACTAAAATTTTTGATACCCTTATTGAGCTTAATGTAAAGCTCAACACTACTGATGGTATTCTTCTGGATGATCCTACTTTATATCGCGAGCTCGTGGAGTGCTTAGTCTATCTGATGGTTACTCGTCCTGATCTTACTTATGTTGTTCATGTGGTTAGCCAATTTGTCTTTGCTCCTCACTCTACCCATTGGGTTGCTTTGGTTCGGATTTTTCTCTATCTCCTGGGTACTATATTTCAGGATTTATTGTTGTCTTCTACTTCCTCTTTGAACTTCATGGCTTATGTTGATTCTGATTGGGCTAGTGATGTCACTGATCGCAAGTCCACTTCTGGCTTTTGCATGTTTCTTGGTGATTTCTTGATCTCTTGGAAGGCAAAGAAACAGACTACTATTGTGCGTTCCACTGCCGAGACTAAGTATCGTGCTATGGCTTATGCCATTACTGAGATTGTTTGGTTTCGTTGTCTCTTGACTGAATTTGGTGTCCCTTAGTCATTTCCGACCTTCCTCTATTGTGACAACTGCAGTGCTATTTAGATGGCACATAACACTGTCTTCCATGACCAGACCAAGCACATTGAGATTGATTGTCACTTTGTTCGTCAGTATCTGCAGTCTGACTCTATCTCGCTTCCTTTCGCCTCTTCAGCTCTGTAACTTGCTGACTTCTTTATCAAGACTCACACCACTGCCCGGTTTCAATTTCTTCTTGGCAAACTCTCAGTGTTTTCTACCCAAACACCTTGAGTTTGAGCGAGGGTGTGAGAATAATATTAGTTTAGGTTTAGTTTAGGTTTATTCTGTGAATATTGTTTCTTATTTTGGATTAGGTCTATTGTTTCCTATTTAGGATTAGGTTTAGAATTGCTATATATATCAGATATACACATCGTATTTAAACATAATTAAATATATAGAAAAGCTTTCAGAAATCTTACAATCATACACTAAGATTTTGTAAGGACATTTCCCTCTCTCCCCCCCTCCCAAAATAATGGAAAATTCTATTTCCGCACACCTACTTATCTCAGTATACATTATTTCTCAGTGTTCACACTTATTATTTAGTTTTTAGTTATTCTTCTCATTTCATACAGTTGATGTTCCAATTATACCATAATTTATATCCTTGTACACACATCTTGTAAACCCTTATTCCACACACCTTACCCCCTTCACCCATTTCAACACAACTATGAATGATGGTTTAAAAGTAGAGATTACATAGATGATTGTTTGAATTAAGAAGTAGATTATTTTTTATAGAGAAATGGTTGAATTTGTGTATTTTATTTTTTCTTTTTTCTTGTTATGATTTGCTTTGGACCATGAGTATCACGCATTCTGCAAAAGAAAGAACCACATCAAACATCATTGAACATAAGAAGAGGGCACAACTTGTTGGTATTCCAATAAGAACTTCTTTTTTTTTTCTTTTCTTTTTTTTCTCTCTCCATAGTTTAACCAAAAGACAACAATTTTTGAGATAGAAATAACAGTTAAATAGCTAAATAGAAAACTTTCAAGTTTAATTAGGCATCCAAAACACATGATAGTGGCCATTAAAAATGGGGAAACAAGAGCAATATCAAATATGCCGTACTAAAATTTTAAGAATGAAAAAGATTTGTCGATGTAAAGGCTAGATTGCACGATCAAGGCTTTGCTTTGCTTTGACATCGAAAGGGTTAAAGGTTGGATTGTAGTTTTGGTCACTGAACAAATTTATGAGGGAGAAAATGAATGATCTTGAGCTATCAAGGAAGCAAGAAGTTTAATGGACTTTAAAGAAACTTTAGTGGGAAGAATGATCATGAAGCATCGACGTACAAAGCAAATAATGACAAGGAAAAAAAAAATTTAATACACAGATCAACTTGTAGGAGTGATCTGATCGAGAAATGGTTGAATTTGTGAATGATTGGTCGAAGAAAAAATGAGAATTGGAAGCGATAGGCAGAGTATTTGGATTGGATCTTCAGATTTGTGTGAAGAGGAACACTACAATACTCATCAAATGTAGAGTTTGGTTTTTTTCTTTTTTCTTTTTTCTTTCTTTTTTTTTTTTTTTTTTACTAAAAAATGTGTACTAAGATATTTTTTTTTTGTTTTAAAAAATGTGTACAGAAAGAAAATTTAATATAATATTGTGAGTATACTTTTGTAAGGCCCCGATGTCCCACATCAGGAATGGAGGGGAAGTTCCTGGGCTATAAAAGTAAAAACCTAGACCCTTATATAGCATCAAGACCTTTTCTCGAGTGGTGAAATCCCTAACAGAACTCCACAGTTAAGCGTGCTTAGGTTGGAGTAGTTCTGGGATGGGTGACCCACTGGGAAGAACAAATTCGCGCGGGCGTGGCCCAAAACGGACAATATCGATGACGTATGAAGGGTCGGGGCGTTACAAATGATATCAGAGCCGACTCTCCGGAGTACCGAGTGTGGGCCCTTGGCGTCTCTCAGTGCATGTGGGCGGGCTTACGAGCTGGCAGGCTACTGCACGGAGACGTACAGCCTTATGGGGGGTGGATTGTAAGGCCCCGGTGTCCAGGGGAAGTTCTTGGGCTATAAATGTAAAAACCTAGACCCTTATATAGCATCGAGGCCTTTTCTTGAGTAGTGAAATCCCTAACAGAACACCACAGTTAAGTGTGCTTAGGCTGGAGTAGTTCTGGGATGGGTGACCCACTGGGAAGAACAAATCCGTGCGGGCGTGGCCCAAAGTAGAAAATATCGATGACGTGTAAAGGGTCGGGGCGTTACAACTTTGATATCCATTATAATAATTTTACTTTAGGAAACAATTATCATTAAAATAATATTTTATTAAATGCGTGCACAGAGGTAAGTTGGTGTGTGGAAATAGAATTTCTCTAAAATAAGGCTTGTTCAAAATAGAGGATGGAGATTCCTTTTTGGTCCTAAAATTGGCATAAAATTGTAATTAGGGTACTTCTCTCAACTCTCTAAAAATTACCATACCCAAACAAAAAAATTGTATAAAAAGTATATATTTATTGGTAGTGGATCATAATAATATATCAACAATGTTACATCTCCCTAAATTTCGAACTCTAAACCAACTCTAGTGAGCTAGAAAATAAAAATAAAAAATAAAAAAAGAGGCCAAACATCTCTCTCTCTCTCTCTCTCTCTCTCTCTCTCTCTCTCTCTGTTTTGTTTTTTTTTTGTTTCGTTTTGTTTTTTTTTTCATTGGGGATGGGTAGGGACGGAGATCTTGGAACTTCAACTCGAGTGTTGAGCTTAAACGATCTCTATGTTTGTTGCTTTTCTACTACACCAATAAACCTTGACATAAAATAAAATTCATATTGTGATCTTAGCTCTTAGGAACTACAAACTATGGGCAAACCATTTTGGGTCACGGGCAATATCTCAAACCAAAACCTTATAATATTGCTAATTTACTTATTTATTTTTAATTTTTTATGATAAAGTCAATCTTATTAGGTAGGGTTTATCAATACTAATTTTGAAAATTTTGTTCACAAGAAACTATTACAAGTATTGTCAATTATTCAATAAGCGATGTGTGCATTCAAAAAATGTATATAGCCTTTTAATATTATTCAGTATTTAGGGTTTCAATTAATCAATTCATAGAAGAGAGATAAATAATGGTTTTGAGAGGATAAGTGATATGGAGAGAGGAGGTTAGAATCCGCTGATCAGAAGGAGAAAAATGGGAAATTAGCATGGATATCGCAAGAAGGCAGTGTTGGTTACTATGTTTGTGGATAACATTCCAGAATCCATGGATCCAAAAGGATTATTTAATCTATTTAGCAAGTTTGGCATAGTCAATGATGCGTTCATTCCAAGAAAGAGAAGAAAAGTATCAAGGTCTAGATTTAGATTTGTAAAATATGATTGCGAGGTGCCTGCAGAGATGGAGATCCAAAAGGAAGATGGATTATGGTGCGATAACAAGGAATTGAAGGTTCAAAGAGCAGTGTTTTAAAAACCTCAAAAACCTGGTCAAATGGAGCAAATGGTAATGAGCAGAGGCGAAGAATGGATGATGATGAAACAACAATTTCAAATGCAGCAAAGGCAGGGTAATGGAGTCAAGAAGTCATATGTAGAGGCATTAGTAAGAAGAGGAGCCGATGAGAGTGAGAAGGTGATGATAAAAGCTTATGAGGAAGGAAATGGATGGCTTTATGTAATAACCCTCATCACTGCTTACCGATAAACATTGATTACCGTCAAACTGAACTGATTATGACTGATAATTGAACTGATTAAAGTACTGAACTGACTGACTGAAAACTGGAACTGAATTGACTAAGTATGTATGTTAATTTGTATTCTATCTGTTTGATTGTTTATTTGATCTGTTCATGTTTTATGTTCAAACTGCTAATTGGAGGCCTTATCGGCGGCCGAACCGGGAATTGATTAATGTTTCTCGACCCTCATAATTAATGTGATTTTATGGTGTATTTATCTGAAATCTGATTTAGTGTGATTAAATTAGATTAAAAAAAGCTAATTAAAGAGTTAGGCTTAATTACCAAATTGCCATCCTAGTGGGCCACATTGATAAACCCTGTCTAAGACTTAGTCTTGCCTTACACCACATTTGCTCAGCCATTTCTCTTGAGTGTGTAGCCGACTAGAAGAGGAGAAATAGGGAGTTAGAGTGAATTCATCTTGAATTGCTTGGAACTTGAAGAATTGCTTGGTGATTGAAGTATAGATCGCATATTTGAGCTCCCCAAACCTTGAATACAAGACTTAGGTAAGGATTTCATCTTCTCATTCTTGTGTTTGAGCTAATTCGTGCATGGTCCATGTTAAATTGTAGAGCTAAGTCATGTTTTAGTTCATACATGTTGATATAGAGCATAATCTATGCATGCATGTTTGAATTGTTGGATTTTGAGTTGAGTTCATGGCAAATTGTTACATGCATGTCCATGATTTTATAATGGTCCATGTTTTCATCATGTTTTGGAAACAATTGGCTCCTTAGAGCATCAAATTGAGCTTTGAATTGATTTGAATTCATGCATGTTTGCATGTTCTCCATGTTCATGAAAATGGTTTGAAATTGGATTTGAATTAAACACCCTTGGGTTTTGATTTCTCAAATTGAGTTTTGATTCATGTTATTCCATGTGTTTACAAATGTTTTTCCAGAAATTAGCCCAAGAGGATTGAAAATTATGCTTTTGAGCTTGAGTTTGAGCTTGGAGGTGCAATCTGGAATTTCCAGATTCTGCACTCCCGCTCGAGCGGGGACTAGTGACGCTCGAGCGTGGGATCCGAGCATCCAGTATTTTCTCTGCACTGCTTTACAGTCCGATCGAGCGGAGGATTGGGAGCTCGAGCGGAGGCATGTGTCTCACGATCGAGCGGGCATCGAGCGTCCGTCGAGCGGAGATTTCACCCATCCAGTACTTTTACAGTACGCTCGAGCGGGAAAGTTGACGCTCGAGCGTGTACCTTTGTTGCATGACCGCTCGAGCGGGGAAACCTGAGCTCGAGCGGGACTCTGTTTTTCTGAAACTTCTGAAACTGCTTTTAAACGTGCATCTTTGCATCCTCATCCCATTCTAGGCATTCTTAGGCCTAGTTTAAGGCATCTTACTGAGGATATAGATGTAGAACACACCGAGGCAAATTAGGGATTAAGTTATTATCTTTCCCAGCTGTGTAGCTTAGTGTGTTCAATCTGTTAACTGTGTAGGGTTGGCGACTGGGGAGACACGCTCTAGAATACTGTAGCCCAGAACTCTGTGAGTAACGATTGTGTAAAGATATGTTCACAAATGATTATCTCCTGAACAACTGAACCGTACTGTTTCCTGAACTGATTTACTGTTAACTGAATGAATGTATGTCCTATATTCTGAACTGTATTGTGGCATCCTTAGCACCTACTGTTTACTGTTACTATGACAGAATTCTCTGTCGGTTCCCTTGTTGGAACCACCACTGTTTACTGACTGATGGCCATCATTACTGCTCGGTCTTTTAAGACCTACTGTTTACTGTACTGATATGCTAATGGATGTACCACATATGACTGTACTGACTGAATGACTGAAATACTGTTTAAATGAACTGTGTTCATACTGTAAGGACATTCATTCTTAACCTCTTTACGCATTATGTTATTCACTGGGCTTTAGCTCACTGCTCATATATATATGTAGGTGTTCAGGCACCAGACCGCGGCTAGGAGCGTCAGGGTTACTCCAGTTTTGTCAAGCCAGCCTATGTGCCTCACTGCGAGGTTCCGAGCCTATCGTGTTAAGGCTTAGGGGTGTTTTACAATTCCCCCTTCTGTACTGTCTTACTGTTCTGTATAGACCGAATGCTTATTGTACTGTTTTATAGGGAGTAAGTCCCTATTCTAAATGATTGTATATATGTTATGTATATATGTATGAAAGTCTTTTTGCATACAGACCGTCACAGCTCATTGGACATTGTTTATTTACTGTTTTGGCTTCCGCCAGGCCCTGTACTCTGTTTTACTGTTCTACTGTTCTGCAGGCCTTCGGTAATCTCGGATTACTGGCCGGTTACGGTGCTAAACCCATAGGGCCGGGTTTGGGTCGTGACACTTTATGAAAGCTTAGTAGTGAAACTGAGTAGCTTTTTATCTTTTAAGGTTTTCAGAGCAAAACTGTGTAACAGAGGGATGAAGGATGTGGTTGCAAGAGAGGGGTGAGGTAGAGTCGTACTGCTAACCTTCAACTCAGTACAACATATGAAGGAATGAAAGGAACAAATACGAAAGTGGGATAAGAATTGGTGTGATTCAGTTGAAGAATGGGAAAAAGGTCAATTTGTAGTGCAAGAGAGGTGTGTCTAGTTAAATTGCTTTGGCATTCCAATTAGTCTCTGGAGTATTACAACCTTTTGAAATATTGGTAGTCATTGGGAGTTGGTAGTTCAATTCGAAGAGGACATTAACAACCCACAAACTTTTCAACAAGGAAAAGTAAGAGTGATTACGAGGTGCATGTAGATGATTAATTCGACAATTTTTCTAGATTACAAAGGCATATGCTAGCACTACCCAACGTCTGAGGCTAGTGCTAGCACATGATAGGGTTCCCTCTTCGGTGCTAACCTAGTTGGGATTGAGGTGGTGTTCCGTGATGCTCTTTGCACTTCCCTCCCCCCTCCCTGTATTGATGCATTTTCATACTTTGTATGTTCTCATCCATCAAAAAGTTTTCCTTTTGCTGATCTAAAAATATTATTCAGTATTTAGTAAACCAACTAGAGGTTTATTCTTTTATTCTTTCTTCTGTTTATAGTACTTTTCCAAAACTTAAAATGTTGTTGGAAACAAATCTTAAATCATTAATATCACTAAAAATGCATGTCATGTTCAAAAGAACTTCAAGATTCATATAAATTTTTTGCACTACCATTATGTAATAATTTTAACTTTTGAATTTAAATAGATAACTTAAATATCAAAATGCTAAGAAACTAAAAGAGTTAAAAATCAATGTAGTCACTCTAGGCAGCATGGTTGTTCTGAAAATTGTAATACCAGATATAGAGAATGGAAAAGCCATATGGCAAGAATAATAACCATCTATGGCTCTACACACAAATAGAAATGTATAAATGTGGAAAAGAGAATAAAAATAAATTCAAAAGACTTGCAATAAATAATATTTCTTACACAAAAGTTCTAACTAGAGGGGACAGTACTCAACTGAAAGCAACACAAGTTATATCAATGACCAGCTAAATGCTATCTTCCATAAGAATCTGAAGTTATATCAATGACCAGATTTTTGTTTGTGTCTTGTATCTAGTTTTTTTTTTTATAAATTTTTTCATCATGCTCACATTGTGTCAACTAGAATGCAAATATGTTTGGAAAGAATGGGAATGATACCTAGCTCATTAAATTATCAATGATCAACACATACATGCATACTATCAATGACCACTTCTTGTAAGGTCACCATGATTTTAAATATCGATTATTAGCCATTAGATATCAGTATTTTGAACCTCTGATACTTTTATTCATCAATATATTGATCAATATTTGACCCGTATCGCGGATGCTGATACCTTCTTAAATTTTCAATTCCATTATTTTACTCTTCATTTTCCAATTCAAATACCTTTTCACAATAAATTGAAACTTGAAAGTTAACCAAAAAAAATTGAAAATAGCATATAAAATGGTAAGAATTATTCAAAGCCTCAGGGACAAGTCAAGTTGACTAAACTCCTCTTGAACAATTTCACCTTCTCTAGAACCATAATTCATCTCTTTCCTACCATGATAGTTCATTTCGCCGGGAAACCTTGCTTGGTGCCCTTGATGCTCAAATCCGGCCATGTGTGGTGGCTGCAACAGTTGAGCGTGGCTCGAAGCACTCGAACTGGAACCGGACCTATCATTCCATCCTGTGTGTGGTCGAACAGCTGAACTCAGATCCCTGCTTTTCTTGGCTAGGGTTCTTTCAAGCTTATGAGCATTTTGGTGTCCTCCAAGGGCTTGTGAACTGTAAAACCTTCTCTGGCAATAGTTGCAAGAGAAAACTCGAGGAGTGGCTGGGCTAAGTGGGGATGAAGAAGAAGAAGAAGACCTATCAAGAGCGAGGTCCAAGTTGAGATCATTACCACTGGGTAAACTAAGATTAAGAGATGTGTTTGGTTGGAAACTCATGGCTAAAAGAAAGAAAAAAGAAAAAAGGAATATAAAACAAAAATCAAGGTGTTTAGTTGGTGTTTTTAAAAGTTTCAATCAAGGAACTGTAGAGGAAGGGATAGGTTTAATGCAACTGAGATGAGTGATATATATAATTGTAAAGCTAGGTTGGTGGGGAGGAGGCTAAATAGAACAATAATACCATATACTTAAAAAATATAATAATAATAGAGAAAAATATTCAGAATTTTAAATCTACCGACAATATTTATTAAAGATGTGTCCTGACTAGAAGTTTAAATCTACACCTTTCATTTAAAATTTTGATTGTTTTTTAAGAGGCTAGAGTTTCCGAGGGAGTTGATAACAAACTAATCAAAGTACTCTTCGAAAGGAATTGAGAAGACAAGAGATGAGATATAAAGTAGTGAGGGGAGAGGAGGGTTTGTGTTGGAATTTCGTGAGGTTCAATGATTTAGTGTTAATGCAAACCACAAAATAAATAACTAGAAGAAGAGATGGGAGGGTAATGAGAGGGAGAGAGGGACAGATACCTGCAAAGATCAGTGGGGAATCAAAGGTTGTCACCTACATTAGTGGCATCATTGGAGCCCCTTGTCGGCCCATCAAAAAAATTCCATGACATTCACCCACACAAATTTACAAAAATTAAATAATAATAATAATAATAATAATAATAATAATAATAATAACAATAATAATACCAACAAAAAATATTATTATATATGAAAATTAATTTTTAGTTCCAAAGTGGATTCACAATTCCGACTAATATGGGTGACTCTAATTGGTTTCAATTGAAGTCATACATATTTATCGAGATTGAATTCACTTTGAAAAAAAAAAAAATAGTATTCTATAATATCACTACAAGGGCAAAATGTGTGAGATAAATATTTAACTCATGTAATAACAATCTTCATGTCAAAAGCTACTGGAAAAGTCTATGATTCTAGACTTATTAACTTAAATTTTTTTGAATGGGTAGTTGTGTAGTGGAAATTAAATTTGTGTAGTATGATGAGATTTATATGTAGAATAAACTTGAATCACAAAATAATAATTCTAAATAATTTTTGGGTTAATAAAGGCAAATTTGTAATTCTACTCAAACCCATTAATCTTTTTGTAATGAGTTAAGTTTCACACATGTCCTATAAATGTAAGATGTATAATTAATCAGTGAAAATTGACCATGTCAGTTAGTTTGTGAGTGGTGTCGAATGTACACTATCCATTATTTTTGATCTGCCTCCCCTTTCCTTCTCTAGTTTCTCCAAGCTGCAACTGGTAACTGGAGTGTAAAAATTACTCCGGGCCTGTGGGAGGCCCAAAATTTGACCTAGGCTCAGGGTGGGCCCGGCCTCGGGCCCAATCTGGGACATTGGGCCTAGATCGTTATTTTGAAGCTCGGCTTGGCCTAACCTAGTGTCATTTTTGGTGAAAAAAATAATTTTTTTTTGAAAAAAATAGCAAAAAATGTCCAGGCTCGCCGACTCAGCTCGCTGGCCTGTCCAAGGCTTGAATATCCTCTGGACCTGTGCCTAATTTTTTGGCCCGTGATCCAACCCAGCCCGAATTTTAGCCAAAGCTCGTGCGACCTGATATGGGCTGACTCAAGCTCGGGCTTGGGTGGGTCGGGCTGGCCCAAATTTACACCCCTACTAATAACCATTGATGTTTTCTCTTTTTTTCAACCACAACCTATTATCATTTCTTTCCCTCTATCCCCAACAATTACCACCACCATTGCCACCACTAACCTTCACATCCTCTCTTCCTCAACTTCTCGAGTTAATATACAGAAACCAAGTGTGAGGGTGTGAGGAAGGAGCCAATTGGTGTTGATTAGGGCCGGTGGTGATCAATAATGGTGGTTGACAAGGAGAGTAGGAGGGTAGGGATGAGGGTGGTGGTATATGATGGCGGCTCATGAATGGAAAGAGAGGAAAGGTAAAGATGAGACTGCAGGGATGGAAATTTCTCTTTTGGATAACATGACTCATTTTTTTTAGATATCCATTTAAACGAGAACCGTGTAAATTTTTTTCTCTTTTGTAAAGTTTATTTGGAAACATGACTTATAAGTTGTTTATTGAATTATTGCCTTATTTAAATTACATTACATTTATTTTATTTTGCACGTTTTTTCATAATAAGCAAAAAAATCAACTTATAAGCTATTTCCAAAGCAGCCTACTAATAAGCTTGTATAGGTATATTAATATTGTTTTATATGATATAGAAAAAAGTATAAAAATACTAAAGGATTTTTATATACTATTTGAATATTGTTCAAAAATTTTTTGATGTATGGATTTATTTATTTTTTAAAGTATAATAAATGATATACCTACACATTTTTATTACATAAACATAAGTAAAGGCTATATATACACTTTTTTTTTTTTAATTAATTTTTGTTTTTGGTAAGGCCTATTGGCAAGTGTTGTGTAAAAAGCCACATATTCATGGGTCTAATCACAGTTAGCTTTGGTCTTCATCTGTCCTTCATCACCTAGGCGAAATAGGAGTTGAAATCAGGCCCTTACTTTTCTAATATTAGTACAAGATGGTAATCAAGACAAAGCATCTTGACTAGACTAAACATGCAATATGATAATGTATCCATTTTTTTTTTTCAAATCAATGTGATTGGTGACTTGAATTTCAATTTGTCTGAATCGTTTGAATTTTTATTTATTGATTATTTAGTTGGTCATTCGATAATAAGATGATAGTTATGATTGATAAGGGTAACAATCAGAGTAGATAAGTATTACACCGACTATTCAAATGATTATCCGAGCGACCGATCAACTATCATGTATAAATTTAAAAAATTTCAACAAATTCAAATTCAAATTCGAGTTACTAATCATTAATTTTTTCCAATCTCCTTAGATTTGTATATCCTTTGGTGCATTGAACCATCATTTAATTTAATTTAATTTTATATAATACAATGATTATCCTAAGATATATCTATAAGCCGTACCACTTGGAACTGTTGAGTTTGAGAGGAGACATCTTATCTTTGATAATTGATTTTTTTTTGGTACAATCGCTTTCATAACTCTTCCAATGATAATAATGTCCCAATTCGGAGGTCTAACTGATATATCAACATGTACATGTGAAGAGTTGATGCCTCGAAGGAGCTTATAAGATCTTCAGGAGATCTATATATATATATATATATATCTTAGAGTTATCTTACTATATACAAATATTGTATTTTATATATAAGAGATGGTCTAAATTAATGATATTTTTTATATTTGAAGTGTTTGAATATGAATTATTGTTTTGAATAAAAAAAAAAGAAACAAAGAATATGAATTATTGTAGTGGTGGTGGTGAGACTAAGAGATTATCAAATTAAAGGTACTTATGTTTCATTGCGATATTCGATTAAGGGTAAGTTTCTTTCCAATTTATAATCTAAATTGGACAGTACTATCTAGGTTCGTATGGCTCATCACAGGTTTTGTAAAGCCTTCTGCCTATATTGCTCTTGAAAAAATAAATGAAATCGATGGTAATTTTTTTTTATCGAGTTTGTCTCTAAAAAAATTGATAATCTATTTTAGAAAACACACTTCTTGTTTTGTTTTGTTTTTTTGTTTTTGTTTTTTATTTATTTATTTTTTTTGAGAGAAACACAATAAAATAAAAAAATTTACAATTATAAGAAAGACTAGCTCTTACCTTTTTTTTAATTAGCGAAAAGAATAGTTTTGTTCAGAATTCTCAATTGGTAGTATTTGATTTTGAGTTTTCAAATATAACTTTTGAGTTTATTTATTTATTTTGTGTTGGGTTGTCTTTGATGAACCTTTTCATATTTTAGTTAACTTTAATTTTAATTTTTTAGATTCACCTGTAAAGTAGAATATTTATGGAAAATCTAAAACTAAATAAATCAATAAATACAATATATATACTGAAATTTAGTATAAAAAAAAAAAAAATTGGGGCAGTTGGGGCAATGTGATCCATTGTTGACGTTGATTCTAGAATAATTTCCATATATCATCAAGGCCCAACACACTTATGATACGTTAAGCAATCAACGCTTACATGAGATGCTATGATGCTACCTCGAAGCTTGATTGGCGGTTGCCACATTGTCAAAAAAAAAAAATTCAAGATAACCTTGTGGTAAAGGTAGAGAAGGTACATATGGATTTGTAATTTGTGGTCCATCAACTTCAACTTCATGGTGGGATCTCATAGTGTTTTGCCTGTATGCCACCAATGGGTAATCTAGAAGTAGTTCAATTATTAGGCTATTCAAGTTGTTATTTAAAGTTTATATAAAAAAAAACATTTTTTTAAAAAAAAATTGTAGCAATGCTGCAAATCTCTAGTGGGGGTGACTTCCAGTGACCCCAGTGTCACGTGTCAGCCTGGGGTTGGCTGAAAACCAAAAAAAAAAAAAAAACTGTTTTTTTGACCAATGAAAAGGGACCCCAGCACTCGCTATGGGGTCCGAAACTTTATTCTATTATTGAAGGCTTAAATTTTTCAATGACTTAACTTTGATATTGTTTCATTTTGACATTTAGGATCGTTTGATAATTACTTTTTTAGTTGTTTTTTTGAGATTTTTTGACTTTTTTAGTCTTGAATTTTTTTTATATGTTTGGTTTTCTTATTTGGCTTTTTGGAATTAGAATGACAAAATTGCCCTTCACTTGGAAATGATATTTTTTTGACTTTTTGTTTGTATATGGGTCAATTTGATAATTTTGTAACTTTTTTGTCTTGTTGTGATTTTGTAATTTTTTTTTTTTTAATCTTTTGGTAATTATTTAGCCCAAATGATTTGCCAAACCAGGCTTAGCTGGAAACTTCTAAAAATCTTGAATCACTGCTGCATTCTACATAATCCCTTCTTTCTTGTTGTCTTATAGTGGTGATTGGAAGTAAGTTTATGAAATAAATAAACAGTTGAACTCACTCTTTTGCAGTGACTTGTGCTGAATTTTGAGCGAATTTCACCATTTAAATTTCCAAAATAAAAAATTTATTATATTTAAAAATATTTTAAATACTTAATTTGAATGTATAAATAAATCCCCTTTTATTTTTTATTTTTAAGAATCATCTTTTACTTTATCTCAAATTTGAATCTATCTTTTTTTTTTTTTTTTTTTTTGTAATTTTATTTAATCTCAGCTCGATTTGAAACATGGATTGTGGCATTTTCTTTTTTATTTATTTATCAGCAAATGAAAATTTATTGATGAAACAATATAGTACAAGTTGTACAATAGAAAATACATCAATAAAAGAGTTTTCGGCAAGAAACATCAACGCTTTAGAAATACATCGGGTGAATTACACCAACAATCCGTATAGTTTCAGGGTCGTGTCACTTTGGTCTCTTACTTTTTAATTGTGATATATTTAATTTTGAATTTTAAATTTTGTTTTAAATAAGAACAATTGAAAATACTTTTGCTTAATTTTAAGGGTAAAATTGTCAATTTGACAAAATATTAAATAATTTGACAAAAATAAATGTCAAAAAAATATTTTTAAATTTTTAAAAATTATTTCTACCAACCAAAGATAAAATTATATAAAATTAATAAATCTTTTAGACATTTATCTATTTTTTTTACTTGATTAATTTTTATTATGTGTTTGGATGATTATCATGTAATGGGTGATTGTTAAGATTTTAATGTATAATCGATATATTTAATATATGAAATATTTTTAGTTTCGGATTTTTTAATTTAATGGATTAGTTTAATAATGATATCAAAGTTGTAGTCATATTTGACTTTTGAAAAAATAGAAACTAATTTAATGAAAATAAAAATAACAGCCCATTACATGATTATCATCCAAACATATAATAAAAATTAATTTAGTAAAATAAATAAATAAATAAATGTCTAAGAGATTTATCAATTTTACATAATTACAAATTAAAAAATATTTTTTTGACATTTATTTTTATCAAATTAATTTATATTTTATTAAATTAACGATTTTGTCCTTGAAATTAAGTAATAGTATTTTTAATTGTCTTTATTTGAAACAAGATTCAAAATTCAGAGTCAAATGTATTACAATTAAAAAGTTAAAAATCAAAGTGACACAAATTTCAAACTATATGAACAATTAATGCAAAAGCCAAGTCAACTCAAAATAAAAAAAGAACAACAAACAAAATCTGACAACAATAAATTAAGTTATAAGCCTTTAAGATTTTAATCAATTGATTTTGAGTAATAAATTTTCAAAAAAAACAAGTTCTCTCAATATTATCCCTACTTTTCTTGTATTTTTGGTTCATTCGAGCATCACACACTATCTCCCTTCACTCTAAAATTTCGACATTAGTTTAACCCACTAGTTAGGAAGGCAACAGAACCAAGCACATGGGATGGGAATATGTTTTCAAAACTGTAGAAATAGAGACAAATTATGTCCACTATATACTCCATAACAGGGACACTATAAGGGGCTTCCCTTCAATTTCATTAACATGCACTTCAATAATATTATTCGTGATTATTGTGTATTGATATTGAGATCATAATCTTACAGGTCGGCTATAATTGCGGTGATCAGTCTTTGTCTCTTATTCCCGGAACAGGGTTTCAGCTGTGCTCAAAGTACGGTAGTGACTGTGGTATTTTCGTTTGAGATGTATTATTGTCTAATTTTTATGATCTAAACCGTTCATATTGTAAAGTTTGTTGAGTACTTCATGCCTACCAAAAAATATATTAATTGGATATCAATAACTATATGATCAAATTGCATATTGTTTATGTTATTTCTCAAAAGAAAAATTCATTATTTATTTTTTTGGTTATCGATCATATAGTTGTTGATATCCAATTAATATGATTTTTAATAGGCATGAAGTACTCAACAAACCCTACAAAATAAACAATTTAAATCATAAAAAGAAGATCATAATACACCTTAAACAGAGATACCACAGTCACTATTGTGTTTTTCAGCACAACAGTGATCCATTTTCCCTTATTCCCACACACAAAACACAGGCTGCGAAACTTTTTTTTTTTTTTTTTTTGTTTTGTTTTTATGTTACGTTTAGATTCCAAGTATGGAACATTAATTCCTTTGTAAATAAAACCAAAATCAACCAATCAATATTTTGGTCTCCATGTGTGTGTCTCTTTCAACATTTCGTACTTAGCACGTGAAGCAAGAACTCATCTCCAGTATTAGGAGTGTACGCGGATTAAGTTGGATTGAGTACCTCTCATTTTATTCATTATCCGTTTGTACGGGGAAGAAATAATTCTCCTCGTATAATTTTGTTGACTAAGTTCACGCTCTTCCGTACAATGTCACTTTGTTACCTGAAAATACAAACGTGAGCTAGCCGGCGGGTGTGTGCCGGAAATCTCTCCGATGCCTAAGTCAGAAAACTTGACAAATAGACAAAGCTCAATGTGTTCAGAAAGCAAAATTGTATGTTGTATTATGTTACCTCATCCAAGGTGATGCTTGTGAGCTTTTATAGGTTTCGAGTGGCATAATCCTAGTAGGACTTTTATTTCTCCATGCAGAGTCCTCCTAGGATTCATGCTCCTAAAAGATAATGCTTATCTTTTTACACCCCCACACTGCTTAAACCAAGTGGGATGGTCTTCACCATGGCCGAACTATCATCCGACCGAGATAAACTTGGCTATGCTGAGCCACAAAGTAAGCCGAACTATCCTTAGTTCGGTCCTTCCGCTTATATTTCCTTATCTCGATTCTCACTTGTTCAACTCATGGTGTGCTTGGACCGAACCAACGACTTTGACCGGTATAACTCCAAAACCGGTATACCTCTAAAGCCGGTATAAATTCAAGAACGATGTACCTTCAAGACCGATCTAACTTTAAGTTGCTCCCGGACCGAAGTAGCTTAACAATTCACGAGCCGAAGTAACTTCATCTCTTTTGGCCGGAGTAACTTTATCTCCCTTGGGCCTGAGTAACTTTTCGGCCCTTTTTACTCAGTCTGTCATACTTTGGGCCATAAAGTCCGTCTCATAGCTCGGCCCAATTTTCACTCAAAATTATCCTCTCAATTGCCCCTTAATTCCATCTGCATAGCATGATTGGGATTACCAAGTGTCCAGCGAAGCTAAACGTTTTCAAGCCTTTCCAGCCGAACTAAAACATCGTTTTAGCCTCTCCAGCCGAGCTTATTTTCACTCCGGTCGTAATTGTTCGGTCAAAACGTCTTTTCAATCACTGACTGTAACGCTTCACTTTCCAATGACACGTGGCAGGTTCTGATAGGCTGTGAGCTGTTATCACGCCGCCCTCGTACTTCGAAATTTTTGAACAGTCCCGTCCCTTTTTGCCGCTTTTTCTCTCTTCTCTTTCACAAAACAACCTTTCTATTCTTGAATCATTCACCTTTCATTCTTCATCTTCTCTCTCTGTGCTCTTGCTGTTCTTCCGTTGCTTCTGAAGACTGATTTTGCTGCCACTTTCCCATCTCCAGATCCCTCTTCTTCAAACTGGTAAGTAAACTCATTTTGCTTCCTTTGTTTTGCTTTCGTATCTATTCTATGTATTTTGTTTACCGTATTTTTTGCAAAACATTTTCTTCCATTTTTGCTTCGCTTCTGTACTTTTATGAAAAAATATTAGCAGAACCCATGCGTGTATGAACTTCTGTAGAAAACTAGTCTTAGATCCAAAATTAGGTAGCAACCGAACTAGGATATTGTTTGTCCTATATAAGTAGATCATTGCAGTCAATAACCGAACTAGAACTTGAATAAATAACAGAAGTTTCAATGAGTCACCAACTCCTGATTCACTTCAGCCGAAATAAGATCACCGAGGTTTGAACATATTAAGCTAGGAACCTCGGTTCTCAACCGAACTAAGATTTTGGGGCTAAGCCAGCTTTCTTAGTTTCTAAACCGAACTAAAAAAGCTGCCCCTAGAGGCTCAACCGAAGTAACTTTATTCATACTTCAACAGATTTAGGCCTTTGGGGCTAAACCAGCTTTCTTAGTTTTTTAGACCGAACTCAAAAAGCTGCCCCTAGACGATGAACCGGTCTAACAAGCAACCTGCTCAAACCGAGCTACCAAACCTTTTGACGAACCGAGGCAGAACCAGTTTTTAAGGCCGAAGTAGGGCTCTTGTACCTTGCTTTTAATTTGTAGCACGGTCCAATGATCTGTGCTTAACCCCTTTGTTTTCTACTTTGCAGACTTAGGCTGCCCAGGCACTCCCGCGTGCGCTCAACCGAGCTACTGAGCACAACTTTTGCACCGATCTAACTTATCCTTAATTTATACCAGAAATGGGTAAGTATAGGTATCTAGTAGATACTCCGGGCGGTTTAGCCGAATTCAGGAAGGACTATAACATACCTGATGATGTCCACTTGACCTTAGCCAAAAAAGATGTCGTCCCATGGGATAATGAAGGCTTTGTCCCCTTCACCTTTTTTATCCATTATAGAAACCGGACTACGGTTTCCAGTCCAACCATTGATCTGTGAATTTCTCAGGCAGACCAGATTATGCCCTACCCAACTGTCCACCAATTCATATCGCATCATTATGGGAATAGCCGCACTGAACCACCAAGCCGGACTAAACCTTGGCCTGGCCGAAATCTTCCACCAATATTCCATCGGCTCAAAAGAAGATGAGTGGGTTTATTATCTTAGAATACGTCGCCGCCGAGAGAAGATAATTAAATATACACCGGACAAAGATTTAAACGACGATGATTTTTTCTGGGTCTCTGGAAACTTTGAGGATTTTCAATCCCAAATTCCTGGCCGACCTATAAATTGGAAGAAAGGAGAGCCCGGTAATTTAACTTCGGTTATCTTTCTTGCATATATATATATATATATTTTTATTTCGGCTTGTTAGTCTATCAACCGAACTAACAGTTCTTCTTTTGCAGATTCCGCCCACCTCCACTCCTTATACAGCTATCCCAACCTTGCGATTTTGCGAGCTGCACTACGGCTTAAAAAAAGGAGTTGGGCTAACCTTCTAAACTTTGAGACGACCTACCGGTACAGCGGTCGCCGAAAAGCAAGAGTAACTGACTTTCTTCTCGAAGACGCCCCAGAGCCGGACCCAAACTTGCCGCAAATAAGATTAATTCCTTTAACTGCTGAAGAGGAAATGGCCAAGAAGAACAGATTAAGGGCGCTTCTGACCGAGACGAGCAGGCCCGAAGTACCGTCACCCAGCCAAACGCAGCCTGCCGTTGTGGCCCTCCCCTCTCAACAGCCGTCTTCATCGCGTCGAACCAAGCGCACACGAACCACCGAGTCTGAACCAAGTTTGGTTGACGAAGATGAGACTATTGTTCCACCGATCCTGCCACCGAGCCCCCAACCGGAGCCCAACAACCGAACTACCACCAGTTGGGCACCAAAACTTACATTCAACAACCGAGATGTCCTAGATGCTGATTCGGTTGTCGCCGAAAAAGATCACCAGTTGACCTTTAGTCTGGCCAAGAGTGTGTGCCTCCCCAAGGACATGGAGCACCACCAAAAGCAGCTAAACACCGAATTAAAGTCCATTCGGTCTGCAACGAAGTCCATGATCCTGGTAAGTAGCTCTGTCTGTTTTTCTGTCTAATTTTTTAAACTTTTACTTCGACTGATTTGAAGTCCTTGTTTTGCCAGGCAATTCAAAAAAACTACAACACTTACAAGAAAATGCTGGAACTCAGAAAAACTACAAGGGAAGCTGTGGCAGAAGCCGAAATGAAGTCGGCCGAGGTAGAAGATATCAAGAAGCAAATGGCCGAACTACAAGCCGAGAACAGCAGACTGACCGGACTAGTTAGTTCGGCCGAGGCAGAAAGGCAGAAGGCTGCCATAGCTCTGAAGGACAAATACCTGTGCGAGCTGGTAAAGCTCGAAAGAAAGAAAGATGCCGAGATAAAAGAGAGCGCGAAGGAAGCCGGCAAACAAGGCTTCAAGAAGGCAGAGGATGCTTATGCCAAGCAATGCAATGCTGCCAAGGAGCTGTTCTTCAAGTGTGGCTGGAGGGCGGCTGTTGAGAAGCTCGGTCATGATCAACAGACCGAGATCTTCAACCCTCCAGCCTACTTCATACCGAATTCCTTTGCGGAGTATGCAAATGCCATGCAGCAGCAGTTCCTTGAAGGCTCAGATTCTGATGAAGACTCTTCTTCTGAGGATACTCCGGTTGCTAGTGTGGACCAGACAGTTAGGTTGGAGCCCCCGGTGGAAGACCTGACTATTGATCTTCCAGGTGAAACCGTGGTTCCAGCCGAAACCACTCTTCCAACTGTGAGTGAGCTCCCTTCTGAAGCCGGTCTTCATGCTGATGCTGATGCTGCTTTTGATGCCGATATTGAAGAACTTTTCTCTTGATTATGTGCTTTTTCTTTTTTTGTTGCTTTTTTATCTTTGTAACCGAACTGTGCCCCTTCTTTGTAATGGCTTTTCAATGAATGAAAATTTTTTCTTGAACTGTTATTCTAGTTTTGATTCGTATGCTTGTATTTGTAATGCCCTCTATTATTTCAACTGCTATTTCGGTTTTAGGTGGTTTAACCTATGCTCACTAGCCAACCACTCCTTAGCCGATATAATCACTTCGGCTGAGGAGTATACGGAGTTGGTTTATCCAACTAACCATTTCTTCAGCCATGCCCTTACTTCGGCTGAAGAGTAACAGGAGTTGGTTCATTCCAGCCAACCACTCTTCAGTCATTCCCTTACTTCGGCTGAAGAGTAAAAAGAGTTGGTTCATTCCAGCTAATCACTCTTCAGCCATTCCCTTACTTCGGCTGAAGAGTAAAAAGAGTTGGTTTTTTCTAGCCAACCACTCTTCAGCCATACCCTTACTTCGGCTGAAGAATACAAGAGTTGGTTTAATCCAGCCAACCACTCTTTAGCCATACCCTTACTTCGGCTGAAGAGTAACAAGAGTTGGTTTTTTTCCAGCCAACCACTCTTCAGCCATACCCTTACTTTGGCTGAAGAGTACAAGAGTTGGTTTAATCCAGCCAACCACTCTTTAGCCATACCCTTACTTCGGCTGAAGAGTAACAAGAGTTGGTTTATTCCAGCCAACCTCTAAGTTTGTTTTTCCAGCTAACTTAGAATAATATTTGGTTATTCTGACCAAATGTCCTGCAGCCTGGATCCTTATCCTGGGCTTAGGAAGGGTGTTGGTTTATTCCAGCCAACCTCTAAGTTAGTTTTTCCAGCTAACTTAGAATAATATTTGGTTATTCCGACCAAATGTCCTGCAGCCTGGATCCTTATCCTGGGCTTAGGAAGGGTGTTGGTTTATTCCAGCCAACCTCTAAGTTAGTTTTTCCAGCTAACTTAGAATAAAATGCTCGCAACGTACCTAACCTTTACTAAAGCTAATTTTGACAAAGAACAACTTGTGCTGAAAAGAATTGCTTGTTTTATTGAAGAAAGAAAAAATTACATTTTTGAAAAAGAAAAGCTAAAAGTAAAATAACTTGAGATTGGCCGTGTTCCATGGCCTAGGAATTGCTTTGCCATCCTTGTCTTCTAGGTGGTATGCCCCTTTGCCTGCTAACCCAACCACCTTTTAAGGACCTTCCCAGTTTGGCCCTAACTTGCCGTCTCCTGGAACCAAGGTGTTTTCCATTACTTTGCGCAGTACCCAATCGCCGATCTTGAATTGTCTTGGATGCACCTTTTTGTTGTATTTTCTGATTAACTCTTGTTGGTATGCGGCGATGTGAACCAGTGCTCTTTCTCTTCTTTCTTCTGCAAGGTCGAGTTCCAATGTTATGGACTCTCCATTCAAGTCTGGATCAAAATTTTCGCTTCGAATTGTGGGGAGACCAACTTCCAGTGGGATTACTGCTTCCATTCCGTAGGCTAAGGAAAATGGTGTTTCTCCTGTTGATCGCCGAGGTGTGGTACGGTAAGCCCATAAAATATGAGGAAGTTCATCCGCCCACTTTCCTTTTGCCTTTTCTAGCCTTTTCTTTTAGTCCATCCAAGACGACTTTATTTGATGCTTCTGCTTGGCCATTCGCTTGAGGATATGCCGGTGTAGAATTGTAGAACTCTATCTTGTACTCTTCACAAAAGCTTCTGAAGATTCTGCCGTCGAATTGTGTGCCATTGTCTGAGATCAGTGCTTTTGGTATGCCAAACTGAGTGATGATATTCTGCCAAACGAACTTCTTCACATCTTTTTCTTTGATTGATGCCAATGCTTCTGCTTTCACCCACTTTGTGAAGTAGTCTGTTGCTGCGAGAAAGAATTTTCTGTTGCCGGGTGCTGTTGGAAGTGGTCCTACTATGTCCAAGCCCCACATTGCGAAAGGCCATGGGCTAGTTAATGGTAGGAGTTCTCTTGCTGGTTGATGTATTTGGTGTGCGAATTTTTGGCATTTCTCACACTTCTTCACATATTTCTCTAAGTCTGCTTGCATATATGGCCACCAATAACCTTGCGAAATGGCCCTGTAGGCTAGTGACCTTCCGCCTTGATGGCTTCCGCAAACCCCCTCGTGTATTTCAAACAAGAATGTTTCTACTTTGCTGGGATGAACACACTTTAGGTAAGGCCCTGAGAATGACTTCTTGTATAATGCCAAAGATGGAGATAGCCAAAATCGCTGCGACTTTGCTCTTATTCTGTTGGCTTCTTTTTTCTCTTCTGGTAGGATGCCATCTTTTAGGAATAGGATAATGGGATCCATTCAGGAGGGGCCTAATTCTGCGCAACATACCTCTTCTGCTTCGGGGTCTTCTATGCTTGGTCTTGGTAAGAAGTCGATGAGTAATGGATGAGGGATGGATGTATCTGCCATTGACGCAGGGCCTGCTAGTTCGTCCACTCGGCTGTTTTCCTCCCTGCCAATTTGTTCTATCCTTACTACATCAAACTTCTTGATCTCTGTTCTGACCAGCTCTTGGTATTTGGCCATCCTATCATCCTTCGCTTCATAGTCGCCAGAAATTTGATTTACCACCAGCTGTGAGTCGCTGTAGACCATTAGTTCGGTGGCCTTTATGTAATGTGCTGACTTGAGTCCTGCGAGAAGCGCCTCATACTCCGCTTCATTGTTGGATGCTGGGAAGCCAAGGTTGATTGCTTGCTCTACAACCAGGCCGTCTGGAGAGATGAGGACTATGCCAAGTCCTGCACCATGCCGGTTGGATGCTCCATCCACAAAGAGCTTCCACATCTCCCCAACGAACAACTTCCAGCACGTGGAGGGGTCAGATGATGTCGTGGGGTCAAGGATGGTGTTTTCTTCAAGGTCCATGTTTGCTGTCTGCCCTTCGTCATCTGATTGTACTGTTGGTGAATCTTTGTTTGTTTCTTCCTTGTTGTCCATAGTTTGGTCTGCCTTGGAGTTTGACTGAGTATCTTCTACTAGGGGTTGCGCTATTCCGGCGTCAACTTCCGTCCCTAGTTCGGTTGTGTCAGTTAGGTCGACTGGGCAGATATGATGACTTCCAGGAGTAAACTCTGCGATGAAGTCTGCCAAAGATTGGGCTTTTATTGCGGTCCTGGGTTGGAACTTGATGTCGAATTGTCCCAACTCTACTGCCCACTTCAAAATTCGCCCAGAAAAGTTTGCCCTTTCAAACAAAGCTTTTAGTGGGAAAGCTGTGAGGATGACTATGGTGTGGGCGTGAAAGTAGTGTGTCAATTTTCTGGAGGCCATCATCAAGGCTAATGCCAATTTTTCCAGTGGTAAATACCTCGTTTCGGCTCCCAGCAATGTCTTTTTGACATAATAGATGGGCAGGTGTTGGATTCCTTCTGCACGTACCAGCACTGCGCTGACTGCGTGCTGAGAGACTGCCAGGTACAAGAAGAGCTCTTCACCAGGTATTGGGGTAACAAGCAGAGGTGGGGAAGATATGTATTCCTTCAAGCTTTCCAGAGCTTGGTCGCATTCTTCATCCCACTCAAACTTGGCCTTCAAAGCTTGAAAGAATGGTCGTAGTCTGTCTGATGATCTGCTTATGAACCGATTGAGCGCAGCCGCCATGCCGGTGAGATGCTGCACTTCTTTGACTGAGTTTGGTCTCTCCAACTCTTGGATTGCTTTGATTTGGGAGGGGTCTGCTTCTATACCCCGGTTGGTCACAAGGAAGCCCAAGAATTTGCCGGATCCTACACCGAATGCACACTTGGATGCATTGAGGCGCAACTTGTGTTTCTTCAAGACTTCAAACATTTCTCCCAAGTCCCTAAGATGGTCATTCTCATCCTTGCTTTTGACCACCATGTCGTCGATGTAAGCCTCCATTGTTCTGCCTAACAATGGTTCAAACATCTTGGTGACCATCCGTTGGAATGTCGCCCCTGCGTTCTTTAGGCCAAAGGGCATGACCTTGTAGCAGTACAATCCTCTTGGTGTTGTAAAGGATGTGACCTCCTGGTCTGGTTCGTGCATGGCGATTTGGTGGTAGCCTCTGTATGCGTCCAGGAAGCTAAGTCGTTTATGTCCCGCCGTTAGGTCCACCAGTTGGTCTATCCTTGGTAGAGGAAAACTATTTTTTGGGCAGGCCTTGTTGACTGTTTTGTAGTCGACGCAGACTCGCCATTTGCCATTTTTCTTTGGCACTACAACTGTGTTGGAGATCCATCTTGGGTAGTGCACTTCTCTAATTGCTCCTGCCTCCAGCAGGTTTCCTACTTCTTCTGCCACTATTTCGGCGTGGTGGAGTGCCGATCTGCGTGTGCGTTGAATGACTGGTCTGGCGGATGGGTGGACATTGAGTTGGTGACTGATGAAGTTTGGATCAATGCCTGGCATGTCGTAGGGCGTCCAGGCAAACACTTCGATGTTAGAGGTCAAGAATTCCAAGACCTCTAATCTCTCAGTACTGGATAACGATGAGCCAAGCAAGAAGAACTTATCCGGGTTTTTCTCATCTATTTTTACCTCCACCAAGTCCTCTACCGCTTTCTGATCAGCCTCTTTACCGACATCCGCGAATAGTTCATTACTTTCTGGTTCTTCCACCGAATGAACGTATCCTTTGGCAGCGCGGCTGCCATTTACCGTAGCGAAACATTGTTTTGACATGATCTGATCTCCATAGACTTCTTCAGTTATACCGGTGTCGTTGGGGAACCACATTACCTGATGGTATGATGACGCCACCGAACGCATGGCGTGCAGCCATGCTCTGCCCAAGATGATGTTGTAAGTGGAGGGGACCTTCAATACCCAGAACTCCACTTGTTTTGTTACGCTTCCTGCTCTGACCGGAAGAATTATTTTGCCGACGGGCCATTCTGGCATGGAGTTGAATCCAATTAGGGGAGAAACTGCAGGCGCCAAGTCTTTGTCTTGTAGCTTCAGTTGTTTGAATGTGTCGTAGTACATGATTTCACATGAACTACCCTGGTCAATCAGAATCCGCTTGACGTCAAAATCCTTGACTCGGAGAGTGACGACTAGGGCATCATTGTGAGGACAGTATATTCGATCCAAGTCTTTATTCGAAAAAGTCATAACATTTGTTGCCTCTGTCTTCCCCTTCTTGATGGCTGGTTGGGCACTTAGCACCTCTCTAAAGTGCTCAGCCTTCTTGATTGATCCCCTAAGCTCGCATACACGCTCAGGTTCAAAGACTCCATGTATTACATTGATAATGCCTTGAGGTGGGGCGTCGATTGGCATTCCGTTGGGGTTATTGTGATCTTGGGGGGCTGGTTGCGTCCCTCCTTCAATGTATTTATCCAAGTGGCCTGCTGCCACTAACTCTTCCAAGTGTTGTCTCAATGGTGTGCAATTCTCAATGCGGTGCCCTTTTTCTTTGTGGAAGGTGCACCGTGATCTTTCGTCATAATCCTTCTGGGCTTCTCCTAGCTTGGCTGGCCACTTGACGAAAGGCTCATCTCTTATTTCGCTAAGAATCCGATATATCGGTTTCTTGAACACCGTGGTTATGGCAGTACGGATTCTCAACCATCTTTTATCAGGGTCTTCTCCGTTATCTCGTCTGCCACGTCCGTTTTTGTTCTGACGATCTACTGTATTGACCTTTGCTGAGGTCTTCTTTTCTGGTACTGCGGTTGCACTAGATTTTGCTTTGGCTCGTGCGCCATCCTCTTCTACCCTGATGTGCTGATGCACTCTTTCCATCAGGGCTTCCGTAGTGAGGGGTGGCGTCATGGTGATCGAGTCCCTCAGTCTGTTCCCAACTGGAAGGCCTCTTTTATACTGTGCAATGGCGAGATTGGTGGGGCAGTCCCCTATTTGATTGAATGTCTCCCAGTAGCGACTGTTGTAAGATCTGAAGGTCTCTTTTTCACCCATGTCGATGGAGAGAAGCTGGTCGATCTCCACTGAGGTTTTAGTGTTCGTTCGGAACCTTGTTACGAATGCTTCTGCCAATTGCGCCCAAGAGGCTATGCTGCATTCAGGAAGTTTTTCTAACCAAGTCAAGCCGAGGTCGCCAAGACTTGATGGGAAGAGTATGCACATCAAGGGCTCGTTTCGCCTGTATACAGCCATGACTTGGCGAAAGTGGCTCAAGTGTGAGTACGGGTCCGTTTTCCCTTCATATGTGGTGAATTTCGGTTGAAGGAAGCTTGATGGTAGGGGCGCGTTTTCGATTGCTGGAACAAACGGCGAAGTCTGTAGTCTTGCCAATGCTTTGTCCGTTGGTTCGTAGGCCGGTCGCGGTATTGGCATTCCAACCTCGACGCTTCCATGCGTCCGAGGAGCCAACCGCTGTAAGGCTGAAACTCTATGTGGATCCCTTGCCCTGGCATCCTCCTTGCATCGTGCTTTCTCTTCGAGCACGGTTCGTAAGTCGGATGATCTGGGTAATTCTGTCTGTCTAGATCTGGTTTGGTGCGAATGTGAAGGCCAATATGTGTTTCCTTCAGTGTATGATCTCTCAGATCTCGTCCTCTTATACCTGGAATGACGAGTTTTGGAAGACCAGGATTGAGTGTCGCCTGTCCTGAGGCTTCTGCTCTCTCCTTGCGAGGGTGTAGTATTCCTACTATGATTTTCTGAGTGGCGAGGGGGCGTCTTGTTTTTGCGCCCCTCTCCTGTCGCCACTTTTTTTTTCTTCATCTGGCGTTTCAAGGCCTCCATGTCCGCCGCCATCCTTCTTATCAATTCATCTTGCTCTTTCACGCGATCATACAGAGCTTGAGGGTCAATCCTTCGTCTTTGCCGGTCGGGACTTTGAGAATGGGATTGACGGGGGCTGTGAGTCTGTCTTCCCCTAGTATCCCTCCTGGAGGTATGTCGTTGGGGCTCCAAGTCCGCCATGGGAGGGACAGAAGGTAATCCTTCACGCCTTGCGCCCCCTTCTGGAGTTAGTCCGTCGACGGCGGACTGCGGCAATTCTTCAATGCGTGCCATTGAATGTCAAGGGGAGAAGCTTAGTCAAGAGGTTTTGTTCTGTCTGGCTTTCCCACAGACGGCGCCAATTGTACGAGGAAGAAATAATTCTCTTCGTATAATCCTGTTGACTAAGTCCACACTCCTCCGTACGATGTCGCTTTGTCACCTGAAAACACAAACGTGAGCTAGCCGGCGGGTGTGTGCCGGAAACCTCTCCGATGCCTAAGTCAGAAAACTTGACAAATAGACAAAGCTCAATGTGTTCAGAAAGCAAAATTGTATGTTGTATTATGTTACCTCCTCCAAGGTGATGCTTGTGAGCTTTTATAGGTTTCGAGTGGCATAATCCTAGTAGGACTTTTATTTCTCCATGCAGAGTCCTCCTAGGATTCATGCTCCTAAAAGATAATGCTTATCTTTTTACACCCCCCCACTGCTTAAACCAAGTGGGATGGTCTTCACCATGGCCGAACTATCATCCGACCGAGATAAACCTGGCTATGCTGAGCCACAAAGTAAGCCGGACTATCCTTAGTTCGGCCCTTCCGCTTATATTTCCTTATCTCGGTTCTCACTTGTTCAACTCATGGTGTGCTTGGACCGAACCAACGACTTTGACCGGTATAACTCCAAAGCCGGTATACCTCTAAAGCCGGTATAAATTCAAGAACGATGTACCTTCAAGACCGATCTAACTTTAAGTTGCTCCCGGACCGAAGTAGCTTAACAATTCACGAGCCGAAGTAACTTCATCTCTTTTGGCCGGAGTAACTTTATCTCCCTTGGGCCTGAGTAACTTTTCGGCCCTTTTTACTCAGTCTGTCATACTTTGGGCCATAAAGTCCGTCTCATAGCTCGGCCCAATTTTCACTCAAAATTACCCTCTCACCGTTTGAACTTAAATGAATTAAAGAAAATCAATTCATATTCGGTACATAAAACTTATATGTCCTTTTCTTATTTTTCAGATATTTGAACACAAATCCATTTCAGAGTTATTTTGGGTATAATTTATTTTGACCTTTTTAGTTATTTTAGGTGATGCGATAGAAATAACACTACTAGAAAAATGACGTTTCGCTACTATATAATTTGCAACCATTTGATTACCAGTCGAATAACCAATTTATTCCTTCTTTTTTTTTATATATTTATTTTATGCTTTTACATGTTTTCCTCATATTTGCCCTAGTTCTAGAAAAAATCAAACACTGATCGTTCTCTTTTTCTCTCTCTGTCTCACAAGCATCACAAACATGTATAGCTTTGTTCTCTCGCTCTTTCGCTCGCCATTGTTGTCTGAGATCTCCAGCGGTATAAATTGCTCTCTCACTCTCTCTATCTCTCTCTCTCTCTCTCTCCCTCAATTTTTGTAATAATCCCGACCTGTGATTAGATTATAATCTTTAATTAAGAATGTTTAATAAGTAATTAAGAGGAAATTCTAAATTAATTGCATGTGTATTGTGTTATTTGTGCTTATATCTGTCTGCAGTAGACATATATGTCTGTGCGAATTGAAGCTCTTATCGGTATCTGAACACGAAATTGATTGAGTCTATGTGTTATTTTGAATTTTTAAAATTTTATAGTAAGTTTAATTAAATTCTGATTCGAATTCAAATAATTAGAATAAACTAATTAAATTGATTCTAATTAACTAAGCCTAGCCTAGCCTATTTAGCTTAAGATAATCATACTATATATATGTGATATAAGGTAAGTAGCTCACTACAACAAATTAGGTCTTGAATGACGAATTTTTTTTTGTCTTCAAAGAGCTAATTTCGTCACTATATACATTTGTGAGGAAATATTTTCCTCTCTGGTTTCGTCATTGAATGTTTGTCACTAAACATGACTGTGACGAAAAATAATTTCATCACCAATAAAATTACTTTAGCAACGAAATTTTTTGTCACCAATAAGAAAACATTTTATCGCAAAAAATCTTTATTTTTGTCATCAAATAATTATTCAGTACCGTATATAAAACTTTAGTTGACGAATAAATTTGTCACACATGTTGACCATTGGTGAGGAAATAATTTCATCACAATAAGATGTAAAGTTGACGAAATTTTTTGTGTCCAAAAATTAGACATGGGTGACGAAATATATTTTGTGGCAAAAAGATGTATACATGACGAAATTTTTAGTCACCAAACAACAAAATCAACAAAACTTTTCATATATAAACTGCGATAAATTTCGTCACAAAACTTATTGTTCCATATTTTACAATTCAATTAAAATTTTTATTTCACAAATATCCCTGCTCATATCTCAATAGCCTTCAAATATACTAACAAATCAACTAGCTATTATACACCACACCACAAAACAGTTCAGTAACCAATTTATATTTTAAATCAAAATATATCCATCAAACAAATTTTATAATAATTCATTAAGTATAACAAATACACCATCACAGCAAATCTCAAAATGAACTAAGTATCAATCGATAACAAAAATAACACTTGATCTTGATTTACAAGTAAAACTAAGTATCAGTCCACAAAAAATATCAACACTTGATCTTGTTTTGCAAGTATACTTCCAAATGTCATCAAAAACCAATCTACAAAGAAAATGAAAAAGAAAAACATTAATATATTAGCAATTACATCTAAACTAATATATAAATAATTTTATTTTATAAACCAATTTAGCAAAAATGAATTTTTTTAATATTGGACTTCTATCTGTCCTAAATCACAAAAAACAGCTGATCTAACTGAGGGCAAGTGAATCATGTGAAATGAACATATATGAACCTGTCAATGTTGAAAACAATCAAGCAACATGATGACTTTTATTGCCATATAAAATGGTTCAATGACACTTGAAAATTGAAATCAAAGGTGATCCACTATTATGCAAGCATCATACCCAGTTGGTGAGCAACTAACCAAAAACATAATAAAACAACTATACAAATAAACATAGGAAGGAACAAAACCAATGTACACCCCGTAAGTTGTCATCCCTTGAACTAGCATACATTCCATTCATCAGCAACAACTAAACAAAATAATATGTTTTAGCTTGTTCTGAAAATTTAATAACATATGCTCTATAAACTCAAATCCATTCAAGTTCCTTAACTAAATTGACATACTTGAAAGCTTAATTTCCTAAGACTAAGTTTGAATCATGATCTTCAATTTTCTACAGCATGACAAACATAGAATTACTAAGTCTTTCGCTTTAATATTGCATTTTAGGCCAGCACATCCCAAATGAAACCATATTTTTTAAAACCAATCTCAAAAATGAAATTACTTGTTCACAAAATAATTATTTCTCATAACTCCTTAAATAACCACAAAGAAAAACAAAACGTAAAGATAAAATAATCTACCAAAGAACATTATATGATTACATTCTAATAATATATAAATATTTGTGGTGGAGATCCCAATTACACAAACATATGTGTTCAATATAAGATACTTCACACAACCAAAGTGAATAAACTTCTAAATGGAAAAGGAAAACTATTAAAAGATTAAAATAAATAGCTGTGGTGTTAATGCAAGAGGGATTGGCACATAGGTTCCTTATTGGTAAAATGTAGCATAATTGAGTCTGAAAGTGTAACTTTCTTAAACTATTGTGCTTTAACCAATATATGTGTCTATTGTCACTCAACCGTCAACAAAAACCAAAGCAATAAATAAGGTAAAACCCATCAACTCATAACAAGATAAAAGAAAACATTTAGAGAATTTAGCGCAACATTCACTCAACGCTCAACAAAATGCTCCATAATATAAG
This sequence comes from Camellia sinensis, assembly GCF_055761805.1. Classification (NCBI taxonomy): domain Eukaryota; kingdom Viridiplantae; phylum Streptophyta; class Magnoliopsida; order Ericales; family Theaceae; genus Camellia; species Camellia sinensis. Next base: position 19,005,602 of record NC_138964.1, on the reverse strand, counting down.
TAACTTTAATATCTTACCGACACTAGATTGAGGGGGCTGCCTCCCTCTGTGCCTCTACATCGACATCAAGAGGCTGTGAGTGTTGGGTCTCTACATTGTCATGTAATGACATCAAGGAACCCCCATTCGAAACAAAAATTGCCTCGTGCGAAGGTTGAAGAGATGGTACTAGTAGTATTCATGCATAAAGTTTTCACTCATCTTCTGTTATCCTCTCCAATTAAAGTGATAATAAACCAACTCTCATTTTTTAATAACCTCAAAAACCTTCTTTACCTTTTATTGTCTATCTGAACACGATATATGAGAACATGAATGACAGGACACCGAAGAAGTTTGCTCCTCAACTGGATCCAATTAAATGATTCATCCACCTCATACTACCAAGTTTTGAAAATATGAGAAACCCCTTTCCTATTTATTTCTACACTCAGATTAACACTGTTTTAACAACTAGAAAGAGTGTAGTTTAAATTAGTGTCAATCCCATCCTTTTCAGTAACTGTTAGCCATATAACACACTCAAATTGTATCAATTGTCACAATAACAGAGGTTATAATTGTAAGATATTTTACAAGTAGTTCAATGGAAGAGAAAGAAGAACTTAAAATGGTTTATATTACCTCTAACTCAGCCTCTACAAGAGCAGTTCGTGATGAGGGACTCCAGTGAACTGGTGTTTTGCCTCTATATACCCTTGAAGGGCCATCTCACCAAACTCCTCAATCCAGTAAAGGAAATGGTGTAGAAGAAACAACAGCTAAGCAACTCAACAAATTATAACATCAGCATGAAAAAGATAGAAACACCCTTTCATCTGCAACTATATAGTGATGTCTCTTCAAGTGTGGTATGTATGTCCTAAAGAGTGATAACAATCAGAAACATTAATAGAATCCCATAATTAATGGCACCTCAGAGAGTTATAGTTCATCCTACAGATTTATAACACTACATTGCCACAGGAACTTCACAACTTAAATTTAATGTCGAGAATCCAATGAAAAGAAACTTTTCAAAAAGCCGTACAAGGTACCTGAGCAGCCTCATAATTTGGATCAAGAGTCAGATAAAGATGATCCCAGTCTCCCCATACTCTAAATCGCTGTAAAAATTGAACATATATGCTTAATATTCGAGCATCCCCTAAACTAAAAATTAGCAGTGATATGCAAGCAAAAAGGAATTGTTTTGATGAAAAATGAGTATACACTAAGAACAATTATTAACTTTACAAAGACTACAGAGGCCACATGTTAAAGATTACTATGTTTTATAATGGATACCAGCAATTCAAGCAACCAATCTTAAATGAAGCCATTTGTGTCTTAATGGTGGTATTCACAAATATGAATGTGCCTTTGCTCTCAATTTCACTGATGTGAGCTCTTTTCTAACATAGTGCTCCAACGACTGCAACACCGAAATAACTCAAAACAGCTATCAAATCTTAAATAGAAAGTAGAAGGAAAAAAGAGAGGGAGATAGATTATGCCAAAATAGTGAGAAAAAGAGAGGTATGGAGAAAACTTAGTTCTTAATATTGCCAAAAGATCTGATAATTCATTACACTAAACCAGTGAGCCCTAGGTATAGGCTTCTCCCACAAAAGGAAAAAAAATAAGTGAAAGCCTAAATTAATTTTTTTTTAAAAATCTTAAAATAAATTTGAACTTCTAAATAAATACTCTTATGTGAAGCTCTTGTCTTCCTTGATCTCCATCAACCTTTGAGCTTCCAACACTCATAAATTAGCAATCCAACCGTCACAAATCAAATATGGTTCAGGCAACTATTGTAAAGGTGACTTTTTATCTTACTAAACATTGAAAAAAAAATGTAAATATAGTATTTTTCAAAAAAAAAAAATGAAAATACATCATGATAGTCAATGAATCTTGCTATAAGTGATCACATTTGATTACAGAAAAATGATATAAAGCCTCAAACTTTCAAGATAGTCCGCCATAGGCAATATGTCAATAAACTTTGCTATTTGCAGTTAATTGGAAGCATCATTGTCAACAGATCATAATACCATGAAAGTTTGAATTAGATGGCAACACTACCAAAAAAACATTATATAAAGAAATACTTGCCTTTCAACTCAAGGCCATGACAATTCCAACCAGGCATATATTTTATAGTTTTTCGAAGAAGCAACTGCAAAAATAAAAAATAAAAAATAAATAATAAATAAAAAATAAAATATGAAATAACAGTAGCTATATTAATATTTTTGTGCTTCAGTATGTATAACGTTGACAATGTACAAATAAATTATGCAACCTTCAGACCATAACAATTACCCCAAAAAAGTGTTCAACATGTCAGGAAATGTTGTAATGCTCGCTCAATATTGGACACCACCAATCTGAATATTGCATGCACTAAGGGTGTAAAATACACGTAGGAATTCATTCTTTGTCATCTTTTTGAGCTCAAACCATGGGAGAGAGAGAGAGAGAGAGAAAAGGAGAAATTGAGATCAAGTAAAAGAATTGAAGGGAATTTGGAGGAATTGGCATGGGAATTTAAAGTATTGACCCTCTAGACTCTAATTGAAGAATTGAGGTAACAATTCAAAGCATAAGCTAAGTATATGAGTCAATAAGAGTATGAATTCAAGTGAGTTAGATGGCTTAATACAAGAGTAAAGCTAGGATTGAAGAATATAAGTCATACCATGCATGCATGCATATTTTCCTTACATTTTGAGCTTAAGTTTCAAGAATTCTCACATGCATGTAGTCGTTCTAGCTTGGCTTTGGAAATTCATCAAGTTCTACATTATTTTACCTTAATTGATAATGTTTTGGAAGGAAAGAATTTGCATAAATTCATGCATGTTCTATATATTGCATTTCAAGTTGAGTTTGGAATAATTCACTTGCTTTTAGGCCTTGATTTTGTGAAATAGATTTCAATTCATGACGTTATACAAGTTTAGACATGTTTTCTCAAGTTTTGGACCTAAAGGATGTGTTTTGAAGCTTTGAATTTGAGTTTTGAACTTGGGAAGCAAATCTGAAAGTTCCAGAATTCGCACTCTTTGCTCGAGCAGTGGAATTGTACTCGAGTGAAGAGTGTAAGCTCCCAGTACTTTTGCAAAGTTTGAGGGTTGGCTCGAGCGACAGAAGTTGCGCTTGAGCGACCACCCTATGTCTTGAACCTTGACTCGAGCGACCAAAGTTGCGCTCGACCGTAAAATTCTAGCTCTTAGTACTTTTGCAGACATGAGCCTTACTCGAGCGACTTGAAGTTGCACTTGAGCATAAATTGAGAGCTCTCAGAAGTTTTGCAGACCAAGGGGTCTGCTCGAGCAACAAAAGTTGCGCTTGAGCGAATTGCCCTGTTTTCAAAAATTTGTTTGAGTGTTTCAAAGTGCGTTTTTGCATCCTCATTGCATCTAAGGCATTCCTAGGCCACGTTTAAGCTACAATAATGAGGATAACAGTTAGAAACACATGCCAAGAAGGAAGAGATTTTTCTGGCCAGCCACTGGTGGAGTTTGCTGGTCATGGATGGACTTTGATGGCCATGTATCGGCCATGTGTCGTCCAAGGGTGACTTTTTTCAGCCACCAGTGGTGGCTGTCAACCACTGGTGTCAAAAGGCCGTTTTTGTGTAGATATTTTCCCTCCAGCTGTTCCATATTGCTCCAGCTGTCCTATATGGATATTTTCGACTTGAGCTCACATTTTTCTATATATAAAGGGCTTTTTCTATTGTTTTCAAGGTTGCAAAAATTTTGGGAGTCTCTCTCCACAATTCTCTTTCTCTCTTGAACTTTTGTTCATACAAGTGTTAATACACTTCAAGTTTGCCTATCAACCCTTAACCAAAGTTGCTTATCTGTGGGCTGAGGTTACTTAGGACCCTTTTTGAGCCCTCGAAGGTGGTCTTGGCTTGCTTTGTTGCCTAAATTGTGCCATGCCTTCAAGAGGTATAACTCTTACTTAGATAGTTTGTTTTACTTACTTGCTTCACCATCTTTTTCTATTGTTTTTGGCCTGGTTTTGAACTATAAAAAGCTCTGTTTTTATGACCAAAAAATGGTAGTTTGAGGCCAGTTTAAGTTAAGGGGGGTGGTTTACCCTTTCTTGTCTTTTTGCTTGTATAGCTTTTGAGCCTTTGTTTATCATCTTTCAAACCAAATTTTTTGGGCCTTTTAACCACCAAATTTCAGAGGTTTTTCAGTGGCAAAAAACTTATTTTGAAGTCCAAATTTGGAGGGGTTAGCCACCCCTCCTTGTGTCTTGTTTGCATGCTTAGTTAGCTTCACATGTTAGCATGTTTTTTTAGCTTAACTTAGCTCAAGTCCAGCATGTGTTAGCCTCTGAAATAACATGTCTTAGCTCTGTTTTGGGCTAGTTAGTTTGTTTGAGTCTTGTTTTGCATAGTTGTAGTGCAACTCCATGCATTAGCTTAATGTTTTGGCTTTTCGTGGCTTAAGTCCAACATGTTTTAGACCATAATTAGGGCTGTTTTGGCTCTGTTTTTGGTCATTTGTTTCATTTGAGCCTTGCATGGCATGGTTGTAGTGTTGATTCCTTCACTAGCTTAGTGTTTTAAGGCTTTAACTAGCATTGGTGTGAGTTGGTTGCATGTTTTTTAGTGCTTTTATCACTCAATTTCAGCACATACAATATTTGTAATTTCCCTCATTTCTTCACTTTTTCATTTGTTTTGAGGGTTGTTTCAACCTTAGGGTTGTTTAAGCTTGAGGTTGAGGCTCATGCTTAATGGTTTAATCTTCTTTTGAGGGTTCATTACCAACGGCATGAAGCTTCTCTCATGCCTTAAACTACCCTTTGGTTGACACTTCTTTCACTTTAGAAGACACTCACCAATGGACAAATTGATTAATGAATGGTTTGGTAATTAAAATGAGTAAACAAAATTGGCAAGTAAAAAGTCTGGAAGATAAGCATTCTTTGTGTTGCATTGCACGTGTTCAAATTGGACGTTAATTTGAACACAAGGAAAATGGAACATTTTATACTCAAAGTGATGAAATGTGTCATTTTCCTAGGTTGCCATTGCCCTTGATCATGCATGATAGGGTGGTGGTCTTTTTGGTCTTGTTTGTGCATTTATTGAACTTTTACAAACTTGGTCCCTTAGCCATCATGCATGAAAATTGCTTGATTGATGGTTTGAGGGTCAAGAGTTTCTCTCCTTTGAGCTTGTGTGATGATAATGAGGGTAAACAGTACAAACAACCTGTGAGAATACATTGTTTTGCTCTGTTTTGCTCTCTGTTATAGCTTGCAAGTAACCACCACCAGTGGCCGACTGGCCACCAATGGTAGCCGACCGACCACCATTGGTAGCCGACCGGCCCCTTGTCCCTCTTGTCGGCCATCAGTGATTTTTGTATAAAGTGTTGGTAAGATGAAGCAGAGTTGTTCTGGAAGTTGGCAGAATTTTCAGTGATCAAATGTACAAACAGAGGCTCGCAGCAACAAAGCAATGGCTCTTCGTGTGTGGAATCGAGAATATTCATGCATATCCATCACTTCTTGGGGCTAAGAAGTTGATTACTTAGTTTACTTGCAATTGACTTGTAATCCATTAATTAGCTAAGTAGTTAATTAGATGTGATGCAATTATTTAATTAGTTAACTAGAATAGTTAATTAGTTTCGGTGTGTAAGAATTAGTTAGCTTAATTAGCGTAGCTAGTTAGCTCTTATTCATTCGGACCCTCCTTCGCGATGGCGTAATGTTGTAATAAGTGTGCGTGCGTGTGTATGTTTTCCAACCCCACGTCTTTCTCCCTTTTATTTAATTGCTTTTGATGGTTAGATTAGGGCCATGTTTCAATTAGCATATCGCATGCTTGCATCCATTCATCTTGTATTGCATGCACCGAGGCTCGGCGCATCATTCAAACTGCATTATTATTTCAATATCTTATTTGAATATGTATTTAATCGCATGTTGTTTGAATCGATTCATATGCCACATTAGTAGCCGAGCCTATTAATTACATATTGCATGTGTTGCATTAGACATCTTGTATAGTTAGGATCATGTATCTTTCTAACTAGTTTCTGTTTTGGCTTGGAGTACTCGGTGAGTTTTTTACGCTTTAGCATACTTGCATGAATGTGATTTCCATATTGCCATGATTAACATGCTTGCCATGAGGCTATGTGCTTAAATGCTAAACTGCTTGAATGCTTGTGGATAAAGGCCTATTGTTTAAATTGGAATGATTCAACAAATGTATGTTTTAAGCCCACTTTGTTGAGTGGCAAATCATCATGTTTTAAGCCCACTATTTTTGGTGGCAAATCCGCAAACTTTAAGCCCACTTGAGGTGGCAAATTCAAACCATTTCCGCAAATAAACATGAGTTGAATTATTCCAAATTGAGCAAGCTAGTCCATACTTGCTTGTGCGTATCACATAGTAATGTTAACTAATAACCGGAATAAGAACACATAATGTTTATAAAAACTCATATCATGATTAGTAGAGGCCAATCTTTGATCGGGCGAGCGGGGGTGCTCAATTCATGACCTTCCCCTCTCGTACCTAAGTTTTCGAGCTGAGATAACTTTGGTAATGACAGACACATGACCTTTGGCACGAGTCATGTTTTTCTAAATTTCTCCAAAAACAAAATATTTAGGTGGCGACTCTGTATTTGGCAAAGAAGTCCAATTTTGGCATTATTAGATTTAAAAATTGATTTTCCAAAAAAGGTTTGCCAGATTTGGACTCTTTGGTGTTTATCAGTTTCACATTGCACTTTGTGATACTAGATTCAGAATTGCGGGAGTCCGAACTGTAAGGCCTTTCTTTTCAACCCTTTCTGAAATGCGGGGCGCGAAAAAAAGCGAGTTCACAGTTTCTGGTGACTCCGTTGGGGACTTAGAGAACTTGATTCGAACTCATGATATGATATTTTACCTACACTTATGTGTTTCTTTGCATTTGCATTCGTATCGGTGCGCTTAAGTCACAGTATTTTCCACATACTATTCCTGAGCGATTTGCTAGAGGCTTGCTTGAAAAAGCTTGCCACGAGGCTGACCGGTTGCGGGTTCAATCATAATGGGAACACAACCCTTAGATCTGGACTACCATTGTACCGTTTGATCCTCTTTTCACTTCTCAGTGTTAGGTGTGAGAGGTATATTAGGTAGTCTTGCTGAGGCACCATTTTTGACCAATTGACCTAGTTGCATATTAGAAACCATAGAGACTGTTCCAAATTAGGACATGTTGCTTACTCGAATGCAGGATTGTGTGAAGCCACTTGTTGTGCATAATGAAACCCTATCTCCTGACGAAACTAGGACAGGGTAACCTTATCCTCTCATAGGGGTGTTTTGGCTCTCACTTAACTGATATGTGCTTTACAGTGAAACTGTACAGGGATGTGCATATCAGTTGTGAAGTTGGGATCTGTTTTGGGGCAGAATTCAGTAGAGAGCACAGTCACTTAGCTGTGATCATATCCATTCTAGTGAAATTGGGTTGAGATGCTGTCTATTTTCTCTTTTGCAGGGTAGTCCTGGAACCATAGCTTCAGAAGGCTCCAATATCCCCTAGGTACTATGGACTTGTGTCAATAGACTTTGTCAGGTCGGAGATTTAGTTCAAGAGCAACCAGTGTTTCTTTCGCCGGTAGCAGGGCAAAGAAGGGCCAAATAGGGCTCACTGGTTCAATTGATCCGATAGCCACCAGTTAGATCACCTTTGTTCAACTCAGTAGACCCGTGATAGCATAGAGTTCGGAAGAAGTTGTGGCCATGATAGCGGCATTAAACCAGGGAATCGCCATGCAGGATGAGACCAATACTGAAATGCAACGCCCATCTGAGTCACCTACCACACATCCAGTCTCGAGACCCCAGCCAAACATTGACCCACTTCCGCCAGTTGAAGATTTGCATGGTCCGGATCCTCGAGAAGAGTTGGCTCAAGCTTGAGTTTTTAGACCCTTGGTGCAACCTAATGAGAGGCTTTATCCCCTTGATACTAATGATCTCGATCCAACCTCGGTAAAAATTGCGAACCTTGAGAAGCAATTCAAAAAGGCACAAGTCCTTAACTCAATTTCTGACATTTAGGATGGGTACACCAAGGCAGCCGTAAGGCTTCTAGACAGATTCAAAATGCCACACATTGACCGTTTTGATGGGTCTGGAGATCCTATGGTACATATCCGTCTTTTATTGGACGTCCTGAAACTGATGGGTTTGACTATGCCTCAAAAACTCTCTCTGTATGGAAGAACCCTATTAGGTATAGCGGCCACTTGGCATGCCAAGTTGGAAGATACAGTGAAGTAGAATCGAGAAGAATTGGCTGAGACCTTTGTCAATCAGTATTCTTATAATACCCAAATTAAAATAACCACTCAAAACCTTGAAGCAATCCACCAGAATCCAAGAGAACCTTTTGTAGAATTTGTTGCAAGGTGCAAAGCAAAGGCAGCACAGATGACAAATCGACCTTCTAAGAGGGACCAAGTGCGGATAGTGGTGCAGAACCTTGAGCCTGATATGTTGTAGAAGTTAATAGTTGCTCCACTATTCACTTTCAAAAAATTACATGAATTAGGGGTTCAGATTGAGAGTGCATTCAACAGGGGGATTATTCCCAGAACAAGCGAACCAACAAAGAGGGTGTTTTCAGGGAGTACCAATGTTGGCTGTAGCACTATTCCCAAACCCACTGAAATCAATGTCATCACCACCAATCCCAAAATTGCCAACCCTTTTGCCAATACCAACCCATAAACAACTGGCCCAACCCGAGCTCAAGGCAGAACTTTCACCCCCCTCTATATAAGCCTAACCAGTGCACTAAAAGTCCTGATGGAAAGAGGGTATCTCAAAGCCCTTGATCCTCAACCTTTGCCTGACCCACTCCCTGCCAGACATAACCCCACCAAATACTGTGTGTACCATCAATAGCGTGCTCATGGCACCGATCGTTGTTACCGCCTTCGTCATGAGGTCCAGAATCTCATCGACAACCAGACGATAGCTCTACCTCAAGACCCCAATGACCAAGTACCTCATGCACACCTTAACCTAATCCATACACTATTTCCCACCTACAATCCCAGCATATACATCACCCCAGCTTATTTACCCAGGCCAGAGGTGTTCATTCCACAAAGCACGGACTTGTGCATGATGGATGCACTCGAAACCCAATCATCTCAAACCTATGAACCCACTACATCTGAGCTAATGAGCATGATTGAAGATTTGCAGAGAACTGTGGCAGATTTAGCCTTTGGGGTTTTGGTTTCATCATTGACCACATCACATGCCAAAATTTCACACCAAAAGGCTCCCCAATCTTGGGGCGAGCTGTAATTGAAAAGGGCCAACCTGAAGCCATTTCAAGTCTAGGTGGTGGCATGTCGATAACAATTGGGCTCCGCTCTGATATAGTGACCTAATCCCTTGGCAAAGTGGAGGCAAATGGCAAGAACAAGGTCGGGGCAAGTATCGGTCCCTATGAACATCTTCAGTGGGCAGTTGAGGCTTTAAAGGCTGAAGGACTGAACAAACAACAAGTGCTCATAGTTATTGCAAAGACTGTAGATGACACTTTTGCTACTCAGGATGAGAGCATTTTGAATCAAGGAGCAAGCCAGGAAAAGGGATGTCGTACTAGAAATGCCCCTTTCAGCTCCAATCGTACACTCGAAAGAGATTAACAAACCCAGTCAGCACCTGCTAACCCTTTTGTCGATACAACTAACACAACTTCACAAACCTCAAGCCATCAGGCCCGTGGCCAGAGGGCCTTCATCCCACTTTACATGACCTTATCCAAAGCTCTCTAAATCTTCGTAGGACAAGGCCATCTCAAACCTCTTGACCCTCGGCCTCTCTCGGATCCCCTTCCAGCCAAGCATAATGTTGCCAAGTACTGTGCCTTCTATCAATAAACTGATCATGACACTGACAATTGTTTTCATCTTTGCCATGAAATACAAGATCTGATTGACAACGAGGTCATTGTCGCACCAGGTCCTGCAAAGTCTATCGGTACTGGATCGATGAACTGGGGGATAACGTGACTATGTGATCGAGGGATGAACCACCTACTGATGGCGCTCATTTTAACTCCAGATATAGTGGATGGCATGCACTGTTTTGAGCAATTTGCAAATATTATTTATTTTACTTTCAGACTTGGGTATTGAGTCAGTCTTTTTGTATTGAGTCATTCTTGTCGTATTGAGTCAGTCTTTTTGTACTAAGTCAGTCAAGTCAGTCTTGTTGTGTCAAAGGTTGGTGGTTTCGGGGGTGTTAACTCGGACATCACTTCCTTGTTTGTTTTGTGTTTTTCTTTTACACTCTTTCTTTTGCATTTATTTCTGCCATTGAGTCAGTTACACCAGAAGATCTGCATGAAACGACATAGATTTTCACCTACTTTTCTGTGCCTTGAAATCATTACATTGACCTAAGTTTTTCAAAGCTTTTCTAACACTGTGATGAAAACAAAGAGGGAGGAATTTCTCGGGTTTTGTAAAAATTTGATCAATTGAGAGAAAGAGAGGCATGCTAAGCCCTTAATGAATGAGATCATGTTTGTTAATGTGAGTATTGAAAAGGATCTTGTATTGAAAAGGATCCTGGCTCGATCCAGATTGGTTCTACATTGTCTTCAAAGGAGCTTGAGCGATTAGTCGCTTTATTAAAAGATTTCAAAAATTATTTTGCGTGGTCCTATGAAGACATGCATAGAATTGATCTTGAGATTGTGTAGCATAGGATTGCTCTTGTGCCTCAAGACTCGAACCCTTTGCTTTCAAATTTTGGTTCAGAATGTTCAATGATCAATCACAATATAAGGCTTGTATGGCCGGATTGGACGCAGCTCTTGAAGTAGGGGCAATAAGGTCAGATGTGATCACAGGAAGCTTGCAAAGTTAGATTAGAAGTAGCCCTTGAGCTAGGGGCAAAAATGTCAGATGTGCTTGAAGATTCAAAACTGGGTCATTTCTTAAGCCAATGGACATCAGCAAGAAAGCCAAATCCTAGAATCTGATAGAAGAAAATTTTTGATTGAAGGACAATTCAGTTCCTATCCACAACACTAGGGGCAAATTCAGACCCGATTGGATGGGCTCCTACACCATCAGGGAACAGCAGCCATTCTCCTGGATTCAGAGGGCTTCGAGATCTCAAAATCGATCAACATGGACAAGTTAAACTTTTCTATCCTTGAGAAGCTTGCTGGGTCAAAAACCCGAAAGGGCGACCTAGGTAAAAGTTAGAGAAAATGAAAAAGAAAAAAAGAACAGAAGAACAAAAATGAAAAAAATGGAAATGGAGAAAAATGAAAAAAGAGAAAAAGAGAAAAAAGAAGAACAAAGGAAAATGAAAAAAAAAAAAAAAAAGAAGCTCGCAAGGTTGAAAACTTGGAAGGGCGACCTTGGAAAAAGTTAGAGCACAAAAGGAGAGTGTTAACACCCGAGCGAACCTTAACCCCCCGGAACTACATACGGCCTGATTCCCATCTTTGGGATACGTAAGCAACTTCATCCTAAAGTTTAGTCCCAATCATTTTTAGTTTCCTTGGCTCATCCATGTTGATTGGCTGATCCTTGTTCAACGTAACTATCTTATCCATGTGCAAATTGGCTCATCTTCATGCTCATCTTTGTTCAAATTGATTGTCCTATTCTGTTTGAAGATTCAGCTACAAGACAAATCAAGTTCAGATCTGAGATTGTGCATCTCGAGAGTAGATTCCGTGTTGGTCGAGCAGTGGCCATTTGCAAAAATAGTTTTGAGGATTTTTAATGAGGTTGACTAATTTTCTTGAAAATTATTTTATTTTTCCAAAACTGGACCATTTTTTGGACCCAAAAAAGAAAAAATTTCAGTGCTCACAGCCTAAACTTACATGATTTCAAAGCAGAAAGTCGAATAAGCATGTTAATCTAACTCTCATGTTGGTCAAAATTGTTTTAGTAGAAAGCCAAAAACAAGAAAAAAAAAAAAAAAGGTCAAAATGATGAACTAAGGGTATAGTTGAGTCAAGTTTTCTGTATGTTCCCCATTATCAATGTACTCACCAGAAAGGATGCAACTGAAGCTAACAGCAGAGGGCTGAAAGCTTTCTCATCCTTTAAACAGTGAGGTATCAAGCCAAGTGCAAAGCACAAATTGAAAATGGAGCTGGATATTCGGTTCCCTCATCTGGACGATCACGCTCAAATTGGCATCTGACCCGGAATGAGGACGTAGAAAACGCAATGTGTGAGACCAATCAATAGTATACCCAGCCAGTGGGGCATGTTGTAGTTCATCTCAATCAAGTTAAGCCAAGGGCATCTTCAACCGATGTCAGTTGCAGATCTGCTATACATCCAGTCGCACTAATAACCCCTCTATGGGAAAGTTCATGAGTTATGAGTGAAAGAACGATAATCTAGCAGAATGCTAGGGCCAAGAGCCGACAACTTCATGCTTATCCATCAACCACTTAGTGAAGGGATAAAAATAAGAGAGATTAAAGAATAGAGAGATGTGCGCTGGGAGAAAAGGTGAGAAAAGAGCTTTTCAAAGAAAAATAGATTGAGTGCCAAAGTGATGTGAGAATCACAAATAAGAAAGGGTGGGAAACAATACCTGGAGGAGTAAGCTCCCGATGAACTGAGAGGTCTCTTGTCATTGGAACATATTCGAGTGTTGTGTTTGTTGTTTTTGTTTGTTTCGATTCTTGTTTGAGTCGTTTTGAGTATCAATAGATATGTTTTTTTACTTTGTTTTCCCTTTGTTGAGTCATTTTGACTATGGTCAGTTGTGGCCTTAATACCTAGTCAAGAACTCTTTCTCAATTTCAATTTCCAAAAAAATAAATCGTTTTATGTTCAGAGTGCTGTGTCATTCTCAATATATGTGCAAAACAGGATTCTTTATTTCATAAAGTTCAAGGTCCACCCCTGATCAAGAGTGAGAGCAATAGAACTAGGATCTATCTGAAGCTATATAGGTTCCGGACTGCAAAGCAAAGAAAAGAGGGAAAATCAGAGCATCTAAGTTTGTTTCAACTTTAGCAAATTCCGAGACTACATTACAGGTGCACCTTCTCAAGCCTCACCATTTCTCTGGAGTATGAGTGTCTTTCAACCCCGACTTCAAGCCTGCTTCAAGTCAGAATGGCGATCAAAGCGGCATGCAAATGTTAACCCTTGCCAATATGAATATGATGTATCCTTTTTTGAGCATGTTGCAAGGTCTTCGAGCGGTAAATCAGAGGTTGTCGCCGAATAATATTTTTTGTTCGATCTATCTTTCTGTCAAAATTACATATTTTGTTCTCTTCTATTGCGTAGAATGTATACTTTCATATACACTTATGTTGCATGCGTGCCTCGCATCATTTATGGTTCATGCATAGAATATGCTTTCAATGTTGCATAGAATATGCTCTTGTTTCATGAATAGAACATGCTTTCAGTGTTACATAGAATATGCTCTTGTCTCTTGCATAGAACATGCTTTCGATTAACATCATGCATCGGTTGTTTATCTTGCATGGAACATGCGTTGTCACTGTATTGATTTGTAAGCCTTGTTCATTTGTTCATTCTGTGCATCTATTGCACAATAATCTCATTCCGTGCATCTATCGCACAATTTCATCTCACATCGCGCTGTCTTGTACATTTCATCGCACTATTTGGTGCATCTTACTTGCACTATGTTTGTGCATTTCATCGCACTATTTGGTGCATCTTACTTGCACTATGTTTGTGCATTTCATCGCACTATTTTGTGCATCTTACTTGTACTATGTTTGTGCATTTCATCGCATTTTTTTTTTTTTTGTGCATCTTACTTGCACTAGTTTGTGCATTTTATCTCATTATGTTGTGCATCTCACTCGCACTATTTTGTGCATCTTACTTGCATTATTTGGTGCATTTCATTGCACTATTTTGTGTACTTTCACTCGCACTATTTTGTGCACATACACTCGCACTATCTTGTGCACCTAAATCGCACTCTCTTGTGCATCACACTCTCTTGTGCACTCTCGGTCTAGGAGACCTTAATTCCTGCATCTTCACTCGCACTCTCTTATGCAATCTTGGTTTAGGAGACCTTAAATCCTGCACCTTCACTCGCACTCTCTTATGCATCACACTTTCTTGTGCACTCTCCGTCTAGGAGACCTTAAATCCTGCATCTTGATTCGCACTCTCTTGTGCACTCACTGGTCTAGGAGACCTTAAATCCTCTAAAGGTGCAATTCCTTTGGTGTTTTTCATGCCAGAATGACTTCCGGTGGTCTGGTATAGCCACCTGCCTGTGTTTGCGATGAGTTTTTAGGAGATTAACTAAGACGGTGGAAACTAGAATTCGAATGGCCAAGGCCTAGAACGCAAAGGTTCGGGATTTCCAAGACTAAAGTCTGGTTTAAATACCCAAGGGTGTATCCTTTGCTTGAAATCAATATGGCAGCCCCATAGGTTGAGGTAGCTTGTACATGCCTCAATTCTGGATACTGAACCAACCTAGTCTGTCACCCTGTTGAAGAATAGGGAAAGATGCGAACATAGTTAGGGAGAAAAGTAGTACCTGTGGTTTGGAAGTGCAACTAAGAAGAAGCGGAAGATCCCCAACAACATAAGGTGAGTCATCACTAATTGGCCCTATAGGGTACTTTCACTTCCTAGCTGCTATATCATATTTATTATCTATTACATCACATCTATCACTTCTATTGCATATAGAATTTATTGCATACATCTATTGCATCATACCATTTTATTGTGTGCATCATTTCCATGTTAAGCTTAGTTTGGCATGTGCCCATACTTTTCACGTTAAAACATAGCTTTGCATGTGTACGTGCCTATTCCGCAAGAATGGTGGTCTGAGGGTTTCGGTACCTTTTTTGTGTTAGACGTGATCTATTTTGTGCCCATACCTTTTCTAGGTAAAATGTGGTTTGGCTTATGCCTTATTCACTGCATCCATTTCATCGTGTTTTGTCTTGTTGCATTCAACATTTAGGATCATGATCTTTCCGCAGCAGATCATTCCTTACTTATATCATCCCATCCAATTACTTATATTCTTTCTGCGAAACACATAATTCTGCATGTGCACACCCCTATTCCACAGGAATTGTGGTTTGAGGGTTCCAACACCTTTTCTGTGTTAAACGTAGTTTGATGTTGCATTTCCATCCCTTTATGGTATTTGTGTGGTTTAGCACTGCTCGTGGTTAGATTATATTATTGCATTGCATTGTATATCATTTACATTGTTTTGTTATATTGTGTATCATTTTGCATTCTGCCCCTAAACTACGCTGGTTTGATTCCTTGCAAAGAGATACGTAGGCAACCTTCGGGTTCAACCAATTGCATTTGCATTTTGTTTGTTCGCCCAAGTCTTATGGCCTTGTCAAAATGGGTCGTCTTTGGGCTTTCAAATTCACTCACATCATTTCATGACTTCGAGCTCTGTCAAAGAGCGGTAACTGTAGACACCCCATTTTTGACAGCCCTTAAGACTTGGGTGCCTCAGGTTGATTGCTCGAGAATGAAGGCTATGTTATGCAAAGTTTCGATTTCTTCGGCAATGAGAGTGTCAAATCCTAACCTTACACCCCTTTTTGGACCAAAACTATTTTGACCAAAATGATTTTAGACCTTAAAACCATCTCTTTCAAAATATTTTTGCCAAATTTCTACGATGTTCCGAGGCTCGCATTTAGTTAAATATTACGCTTTTTGATAAACTGAGCAAGGACAAAGTGAAAATAAATGAAAGAGAGGTGAACTCTTCAAAAAATCTTTCAAAACACCTTATTTAGGGGTTTGGAGTTGAAGAAAATAGGAGGGGAGGGAAGAAAACTAGCTGAGGAGAAGTTAAGCATGAATCTGGTTATGATCGAAACTGAGCAGTCTTCACTAAAATAGGCATATCTTTTTACACACTTAGAATTTTGATATAAGGCCTCCACCGTTGGAAAGAAGACTTCCGGGGCTTCAATTTAGACTCAAGAATGACCTGCAAAGGAGTCCGGGCGAAGGAGATATTTCCATTTGAAGTTAGACCTGGAGAGCAGATTTTTCTGGCCGGCCACTGGTGGAGTTTACTGGCCATGGATGGGCTTTCACGGCCATGTGTCAGCCAAGAATGGCTTTTTTCGGCCAAGTGTCTTCAAACGGTCAAAAGGCAATTTTTGTGCAGATATTTTCCCTCCAGCTGTTCCACACTATTCCAGCTGTCCTATATGGATATTTTCGACCTGAGCTCACATTTTTCTATGTATAGAGGGCCTTCTCTATTGTTTTCAAGGTTGGAAAAAATTTTGGAGTCTCTCTCTCTTGAACTTTTGTGTATACAAGTGTTAATACACTTCAAGTTTGCCTATCAACCCTTAACGAAAGTTGCTTATCTTTGGGCTAAGGTTACTTGGGACCCTTTTTGAGCTCTAGAAGGTGGTCTTGGCTTGTTTTGTTGCCTAAATTGTGCCTTGCCTTCAAGAGGTATAACTCTTGCTTAGATAGCTTGTTTTACTTACTTGCTTCACCATCTTTCTCTATTGTTTTTGGACTATTTTGGGCCTGGTTTTGAACTGTAAAAAGGTTTGTTTTTATGACCTAAAAATGGTGGTTTGAGGCCATTTTCAATTAAGGGGTGGTTCACCATTCTTGTTTCTTTGCTTGTATAGCTTTTGAGCCTTTGTTTATCATCTTTCAAACCAACTTTTTTGGGCCTTTTAACCATTGAATTTCAAAGGTTTTTCAGCGGCAAAAAACTTACTTTGAGGTCCAAATTTGGAGTGGTTAGCCACCCCTCCTCATGGCTTGTTTGCATGCTTAGTTAGTTTCATATATTAACATGTTTTTTTAGCTTAACTTAGCTCAAGTCCAGCATGTTTTAGGCTCTGAAATAACATGTTTTAGCTCTATTTTGGGCTGGTTAGTTTATTTGAGTCTTGTTTTGCATAGTTGTAATGCAACCCCATGCATTAGCTTAATGTTTTGGCTTTTCGTGGCTTAAGTCCAACACATTTTAGACCATAATTAGGGCTATTTTGCCTCTATTTTTGATCATATGTTTCGGTTGCATATTGGTGTGAGTCGGTTGCATGTTTTTTAGTGCTTTTATCCTTCGAGGGTTGTTTCAACCTTAGGGTTGTTTAAGCTTGAGGTTGAGGCTCATGCTTAATGGTTTAATCCTCCTTTGAGGGTTCATTACCAACGGCATGAAGCTTTCCTCATGCCTTAAACTACCCCTTGGTTGGCACTTCTTTCACTTTAGAAGACACTCACCAATGGACAAATAGATTAATGAATGGTTTGGTAATTAAAATGAGTAAACGAAATTGACAAGTAAAAAGTGTGCAAGATAAGCATTCTTTGTGTTGCATTGCATTTGTTCAAATCGGACGTTAATTTGAACACAAGGAAAATGGAACATTTCATACTCAAAGTGATGAAATGTGTCATTTTCCTAGGTCACCATTGCCCTTGATCATGCATGATAGGGTGGTTGTCTTTTTGGTCTTGTTTGTGCATTTATTGAACTTGTACAAACTTTGTCCCTTAGCCATCATGCATGGAAATTGCTTGATTGATGGTTTGAGGGCCAAGAGTTTCTCTCCTTTGAGCTTGTGTGATGATAAGGAGGGTAAACAGTGCAAACAACCTGTGAGAATACACTGTTTTGCTCTGTTTTGCTCTCTGTAGCCACCACCAGTGGCCGACCGGCCACCAATGATAGCCGACCGGCCCCTTGTCCCTCTTGTCGGCTATCAGTGATTTTTTCACAATATGTTGGTAAGATGAAGCAGAGGTGTTCTGGAAGTTGGTAGAATTTTCAGTGATCCAATGTGCAAACAGAGGCTCGCAGCAGCAAAGTAGTAGCTCTTCATGTGTGGAATCACTACAAGAAAAAGCATCTTTGGCGACTAAAAAAGCACATTTGGTCGCTGAAAGTATAGGTTTTGGCAACTAAAAAAGCATTAGTAGCCAAAAGTAAAGATTTTTGGCGACTAAAAAAATTTAGTAGCCAAAAGTATAGGTTTTGGCGACTAAAAATCTATTTGGTCTCCAATATATGGCTTTTACCGTCTAAAAGAATTTTAGTAACCAAAAGTAAGGCTTTTTGGCGACTAAAAAGATGTTTGGTTGCCAAAAGTGAGGCTTTTACCGACTAAAAAAATTTTAGTAGCCAAAAGTGAGGCTTTTTGGCGACTAAAAATAATTTAGTAGCCAAAAGTGAGGCATTGGGCGACTAAAAAAATATTTAGTAGCCAAAAGTGAGGCTTTTTGGCGACTAAAAAGAAGTTTAGTCGCCAAAAGTGGTAATTTTAGCGCAGGAATTAAATTTTTTAACGACTAAAAAATAATTAGTAGCCAAAAGTATAGAATTGGTGACTAAAATAGTCGCCAAAAGTTGTCTCTTTTTTTCTAGTAAATAATTTATTTTTACATAAATTATGATCAATAAAAAATAATTATCTTTATATATATGCTTTTATATTAATACGGGTCTATGTACTATATAAATAATATATGTTGCATAAATAATCATATGTGTTATAGAGGCGTAGTGGAAAGAGTGTGTTGTATAAGGTTTATGGTGTGAGAGGTTGATGGTTCATATCTTCACAAGAGCATATGAGAAGTTAGTGAGTGTAATTTATTTTTTTTTCACGAATGAGCTTTTGGCTACTAAAAGGTTTGGTCGCCGATTCCTTGAGTATTGGCGACTAAAGCATTGGTCGGTAAATAAATAATTTAAAAAAATATAATTGACGATTGTCGACTAAAACATTGGTCGGTAAATGTATAACTTAAAAAATATAATTGACTATTGGTAACCAAAGTTTTGGTCGCTAAAGACTTGCTCTTTGGCGACTAAAAGTTTTTTAGTTGCCAATACCTTTCCCATCTGTTTTCCGGTGACCAAACCGGCGACTAAAAAATTTAGCCGGGGAAACTAAAAAATTGACTTTTGGAGACAAAAAATTTAGTTGCCAAATGTGTTTTTTCTTGTAGTGAGTCGAGAATATACATGCATATCTATCACTTCCCGGGGCTAAGAAGTTGATTACTTAGTTTACTTGCAATTGACTTGTAATCCATTAATTAGCTAAGTAGTTAATTAGATGTGATGTAATTACTTAATTAGTTAACTAGAATAGTTAATTAGTTTTGGTATGTAACAATTATTTAGCTTAATTAGTATAGCTAGTTGGCTCTTATTCATTCGGACCCTCATTCGCGAGGGCGTAATGTTGTAATATGTGTGCGTGCGTGTGTGTATGTCTTTCAACCTCATGTCTTTCTCTTTTTTATTTAATCGCTTTTGATGGTTAGATTAGGGTCATGTTTCAATTAGCATATCGCATGCTTGCATCCATTCATCTTGTATTGCATGTACCGAGGCTCGGTGCATCATTCAAACTGCATTATTATTTCAATATCTTATTTGAATACGTGTTTAATCGCATGTTGTTTGAATCGATTCATATGCCACATTAGTAGCCGAGCCTATTAATTGCATATTGCATGTGTTGCATTAGACATCTTGTATAGTTAGGATCATGTATCTTTCTAAGTAGTTTCTATTTTGGCTTGAAGTACTTGGTGAGTTTTTTACGCTTTAGCATACTTGCATGAGTGCGATTTCCAAATTGCCATGATTAATTAGCATGCTTGCCATGAGGCTATGTGCTTAAATGCTAAACTACTTGAATGCCTGTGGATAAAGGCTTGTTGTTTGAATTGGAACGATTCAACAAATGTATGTTTAAACCCACTTTGTTGAGTGTCAAATCATCATGTTTTAAGCCCACTATGTTTGGTGGCAAATCCGCAAACTTTAAGCCCACTTGAGGTGGCAAGTTCAAACCATTTTTGCAAACAAACATGAGTTGAATTGTTCTAAATTGAGCAAACTAGTCTATACTTGCTTGTGCGCATCACATAGTAATGTTAGCTAATAACCAGAATAAGAACACATAATGTTTATAAAAACTAATATCATGATTAGTGGAGGCTGATTTTTAATTAGGCGAGCGGGGGTGCTCAATTCATGACCTTCCCCTCTCGTACCTAAGTTCCTGAGCCGATGCAACTTTGGTGATAACGGACAAGTGGCCTTTGGCACAAGTCAGGGTTTCCTAAATTTCCCCAAAAATAAAATATTTAGGTGGCGGCTCTGTATTTGGCAAAAAAGTCCAATTTTGGCATTATTTGATTTAAAAATCGATTTTCCAGAAAAGGTTTGCCAGATTTGGACTCTTTGATATTTATCAGTTTCACATTGCACTTTGTGAGACTAGATTCAGAACCGCGAGAGTCCGAACTGTGAGGCCTTTCTTTTCCATCCTTTCTGAAAGACGGGGCATGGAAAAAGGCTAGTCCACACTAGCCTGGAGTTTTGTTTTGTCAAGCCAATTACCGTGCCTCCCGAAGAGGTTCTAAAATGCTTCAAGTGGTCAAATTTGTGAACCAAGTCTAAGTCTATTATTTCCCTTTGTTTAAGACTGAACAAGTTTTTAAGCTTTTATCTTATTCTATTTGCCTAAATAGTTTTTGGTACACTTTATATTTAGGGCTAAGCCCCTTTGACTTATCTGTATTGGTGATGTAAGATGAACGTAAATATGACGTCATAGATATTTTAAATGTCTTGTCCCATGTATGTCTACACAGCTCTATAGACATTGTATTTGATGTTTGCTTCTGCCAGACCCTTTAATTTTGTTAATCTATTTCAAAGGCCGTCAGTAATCCCTAGATTACTGGCTGGTTACAATGCTAAACCTATAAGGCCGAGTTTGGGTCATGAAAATCTCTCTCTCTCTCTCTCTCTCTCTCTCTCTCTCCACTTATACAGACATTTATATGTGTACCTATGAAGTAAAGGAATCAACTTCATATTTATACTCTGTATCTATCATAATATCACTTTAAAGCCATTTTTTTCTTGTCTGTTCAGTTCTAATTTTCAAAGTTAATGTTTCATCATTGTTCATTGATATTTAGAGAAAATAGAGGATTTGAAGCTAAAATTGATTCTATTTTGCACAAGATCTGTCTCTCTTCTTTGGAAGTCTTTATCTGAATATAGGCCACCTATGGATTAATCTATGAGGTCATGAGTGAATTTTGGAATTATTTTTCTATTTATTATGTTGGTCCAGACAAAGAATTTGACTGGTTGTCTTCCTTTGCTGGCATTGTTATGTACAAAATTGTAAGTGTGGTTGGTTAATCTGTATGATATTGATTGTTGGAGAAGAAATAAATAGATTTGTACTGGCTAGTATTATGGTTTGTCAATTACACAATGGATGAATGCAGATTCCCAATTTTGTGCTCTATTTTATGAAATGTATTTCTATTTCTTTCTTGACTTACAATGTTGAATCATGATTGATCATATCTATGACTGCAATGAGAGACTAATTAGTTGGGAGGAAGGAAAATATGAAAATTGAAATCTCCAAAGCAAAAACGAATAAAGCAACATCTTCAACATATAAATATCAATTTAGATTGAAAATTCATTTCAGATATACTGTTTCATTGAAGGATTACTGATGAAAACCGCCCGACTACCTCTGCTATGTCATTCTTCACTTATTTTACCAATCAAATTCAAGTTGAAGAACCTATAAGAGTTATGAATTTTTTTATTAGCAATTCTCTATAACGTCGTGTGTTCAATTTTCTATGATACATATATATATATATATATCTATGTTCAATGATTGCTTTGTGTTTGACAGACAATGGTCTTACTCGGCATACAAAACTTGTGGATAGAAGTTGTTTGAGGATTTGTCAAAAAGACTAATACTTCATTGGCTCTAAGGTTTGACATAGATATAAATTTTGAGTGTGAGTGTTAATGTCAATTTGATATGTAATGCCCCAAAATAACCCAACACAAATTAGGTACATCAACCAACATCCATCAAAGAATAATAGCAATTCTCCAACCTTTACTTCATTAATTAATAAGGTTTGTACAAAAGTCCCACATGCAAATTATACATTCAATAATATAGAAATACATGAATCGATAGCATGTAGAACATCAAATCCCAAAAATAAATAAAATGCCCTTAAGGGCTTACATGTGTCAAGGCTTAAGCCCGGTTACACAAAAATAGTCCATCGGACCATACATGAATAGCCCTTGGCTAGCAAAATAAATCACAACAAAAATAGAGTCATTTACTCTCCACAAAATATGTCCACGCCCTCAACTCGGCAGGATCATCACACCTTTTCCTGAACCAAAATCCCATAGGGGTGAGCATAAAGCCCAATAGAGAATCCTTAACAAAGTATATACAGTTATGCAAGATTTTTAATATTAAATGCAGATGCCATGCAACGCCAATTAAAAGAGGATTTCATTTTCATGCCTTTTTAAAAAGTCACCATGTTCAACAATAGCTTGAAATCTCAACAATTCTGAAATTTATAATTTTATTCAATGGGGTGGTAAATACGACTCAAGTAGTCCCTAGGTTGGTGTCTGCAAATAGGCTTAACTAGTACTACCAAAAACCCCCACTTTACCGGTTGCTAACCGAAAGGGAAGTGATATCTCCTCCGCGCGTGTTTTCGGTCTTTCACCCCGAACACTCAGGCTAACTTGATCATTTCCATCTACACCTTCTACCCAGACTTACCAATGTATTTACCCCAAAAACATTTCCATAATCTCACTTCATAACATTTCTTTCTCAACGAAATTTTTTTACAAATCTAAATTCACAACTTGCATCAATGCGATGATAACAATGCCAATACAATATGTACTAAAACTCAATAATGATGTTGAGATAATCAATTAATGAATATGCCATGCAATAATCATAATGACTACATAACGTTTCTCCATCGTCAACTCTCTCAACGATAATTCATCATAATTAAAGTTTTCATTCCCCTTTCAACATTATCAAACATGATACCCTTAAATCCCATCTAATTTCATCACAATTAAATACTTCCACATTTCATAGTTAATCGACAATTTTCCATCTCATAACTTTGTCTACAATTTTAACTATAAATTTACATCCCCATGTTTCACACATTCCATGCAATGCATTATTTCTTTTGTGGCATAATAACAAATTGGTTAATTTCATTGACCCCCAACCCATTTCAAAAACAAAATCCATAAATTTGGGTCTTTGACTAAGATGAGGTATCTCCTCACCTTTTAAAAGAACACACACACATCAAACATCATCTCTCACACAATGAGAGTGGAACCCTCAAGGATTTAACTAAAAAGATTTGAGATATTGAAGCCCTCTTTTGAAAATCTTTACATTATTGAGCCAAAATAAAAACAAACATTATAACTTCCAGAAAACCCTTAAATCAACATCAACCTTGCAAAACATGTATATATAACTTAAAGAAGTCCCTGCCTCAAGTTTTGATGAAACCCTAGAATCAAAAGTTGTAGAAATTCGATCTCCGCCGTACAAAGTGAAGTTCTTGCTTTGCTCTCCAAGATTTGTGAAAAATGATGGATCAAAACTCAATGGATTGCAAGAAATCAAAGGTTCTTGGTGTTTCATGAGAGTTCTTAGAGAGAAAGGGGAGCAAAAGTGTTTTTAGAGTGAGAAGGGAGGTTTAAAAGTGATACACACTCAGCTAAAAGAGAGGGGAAAAAAATAGAGTTCTCAGATCCAGCCCGTCCCGCACGTGCGGCACTTGCCCCTGCACGTGCGGAGGCTGCTTCCGGCACGCACGACATTCCTCCTCCGCACTTACCTCCGCACTTGCATATAATGCAGTGTGTAGCCCATAATTTTCCCAGATTCCCGCACGTGTGGCCCTCATCCCGCACGTGCGGCTCAGCCTTCAGCCCAGAAAATTCCAGCTTAAGTGTAACACCCCCTACCCCCCCGGATTCAACTTCAAGCCTCCCGAAACAAGTGGGACTTAGAATCGAAGTTACAAGAGAAGAAAATCGAGAGATAGATTTCAAAAAGTGTTGAACCCAACACACAAAAAAGAAGGTAGGACAGTTTACGTACCCGGCCATCACATGATATGAATATAAAATTGTGGAAAGGTTCTTTCTTTGAAGAATGGTTTATTTTTTGATAAAGAATTCATGGATTCACTTCATAGATCGCATGATGGAATCTCAAGTGCCCAATTATAGCAGGATTAATCAGGATTTGTTTTCTTGACGTCTATTTTACTTTGAGTGTTGCTCAGGGTACTACTCATGCTTTGCCGTAGTTATATACAAATGATGAATTTTTAGAATTCTATTAAACCTAAACTAATTTTGAAGTATCTCTTTCCAATTCTGTAAGGAAAAAAAAAAGTTTGGCCCTTGTTTTTGTATGAAATTAAACATAGTGGAAGGAGTAATCTTGAGTGGAATGAGAACCATTGAACAGAGCATTATAGCATTATATGTTTTCTCCTCATTTTAGTTTTTTAAGAACCATGGATTATGAAATGAAAAACAAACATTAAGATAAATTCATTGGGTCTTTCTATATTTTCATACATTCACTACTACCAAATGGAGATTTTTTATTATTATTTATCCTGTAATGGTGATTTGGTCATTTTTGCTGTCTTTTGAACAACTCCTGGGGCGGTATCACTCAAAAAGCAACAAATAAGCTTGAATAGTTAATCCCTTCCCTTTTATTAACAAGGTAAGCTTTACTTAGCAAGTTAATGTAGCATTTCTAATATATGATTGAATAGTTTTCTATGCTTATGCTTTTGGGTTTTGACTTTGAGAAATTTAAAATTGTTATGCTTATGCTTTTGGGTTTTAGAGCAGGACAAGTAATCACTAATCAACAAAATAAATAAGTCTATTGTGGCACCATCCCAACCAAATACTCTCATGCGTTGTGAGTAATTTTTTCTTATTTTACATAATTGTTGTGGCATGTTCAATGGTCATGCAATAGAATTCTTGTTATCTTAGTTCTTATTCTTATATTTTGGGACTCCCTTGATCCAAAAGGAGGTGAGCTTGCTTTAGGGTGTTGACAAGGACATGAAAAGGCTTTTAATCCCTCTTTCTAGAAATGATGGGACTGATTATTACACCATCATCTAGAATGGATCCAATGACATTTCCTCATCAATTTTTATTTTTGTCAATATTTGTTTGTAAGGGTAACATTAGTTTGAATTGGTTACTACTATTATTGATATTTCAGAATTTGAAAAATTTATCAATATCTAGTTTTGTATTGGTATTGCAAAACCTATGGGAGAGGAGGATGACAAAGCCTATATTTCTTCTATTGCAGCCTCTATTTCTTATGAAATTGTTGTTCGTAATTTCGTTATGAGTTGTGAGATTTATGTGATTTGATTAATTAAAACTTGCTTTGAATGAAATTGGATTGTGATTTTAATGCTTAGAGTAGGGGATGATGTTCTTACGCAATATCAAGTCAATATTCACAAGGACCTATCATTAAAATAATATATATGAGAATAAAAAAAGAACGAATGGCATCGTTTCTCTCTTTCTCTCTATGCCATTTTTCATGAATAGATGATGTGGCTGGTAATTGCATGATAATACCTGCTTTTTGTGATCTTGTAGATTGATTTTTGAGGGGAACTTGCCAAAGTACATGTAATTTATGGATATTGAAATAAAATTGGGACTTAATGATACTTTATATTATGAAACTCTGCAGGAGGCAATCAAATGCAATGCCCATAGGTGCCTGTTCAAACTCTATCATCGATATGTAGGCGGCAAGCTGAGACAGCCACATTGGCATTGCTTCTTGCCTGAAGGTGGCAACTCATCGGGCTATGTTTGTTGCTGCATCCTCAGTTCTCACTTTTTGGATACCTAATAATCCAAAATTAGCAACTGAATTTGGAACCAGCAACCCTAAAGTTGTAGGACAATCTGAACATTGTGTGTTGATAAGGTTGTTAGGTCTCCAAACTTTTGATATCTGATTTTTCCTTTTCTTTTTCTTTTTTCAGATTTGTTTTAGTTACAACGTATAGATAAATTGTTGCAGTGAATTTTTTTTTTACCCATTATGAGATGTATCTAGTGTTCCTAACTTTCATGGATATATATATATATATATATGAGAATACATATTAATGTTTTTATTACATGTTTAAATTAATTTGTTAAGTGCTTGCGATTGATATTTTTGTTGGAACAAATGCATATATAATTTTTATAATAAATAATTATTTGTGACAAATGTCATTGAAGAGTATTTGCAACAATAACAAGATGGTCGCTAAAACATAGTAAGCATTTTTTTTTTTTTTTTGCGATGGTAAAACAACAGACGCAATAAGTAGGTTACTTTGCCGTTGCAAAAAGTATTTGCCACCCCTATATTTGCATCCCCCATTTGCCATCACGTGGGCCGTCGCCAAAAAAAAAAAAAAAATTACGACTGTATTTCTATTTTTTGCGACAGCATGTGACGGTCACAAAAAGTACTTTTTTAGTAGTATAAGCCAATAAGAAAACCTCTACTCGATACTTCAAATATGATGTGGCACTTCAATGGCCATATTTTGACATCAAGTATCAACTCCATCCAGTATGTCAAAAACTGATGTGGAATTTAGTGTCACTCCTTAACACCAATTTTGACATGTTCCTATTTCATGTCTCTTTTTGAAATAAAAGCGTTTCTATGTAAAATAAGTAGGAGTGCAAAAATGGCCAGCAACCCATGGGCGACCGAAGCCCGCTCGTGGCCCAGGGTGGGCTCGGTCTGTTTAGGTTCATTTGGGCCCGAGCCCAGCCTGAGCCACTGGGCCTTAGCCATCATTTTGAAGCTCGACCCACGGGCCCGGCTCATCGGCCCACTTAAGGCCCACTCAAGTCTCGGCCTACCCGCCCGAGGCCCAGTGTCTTTTTTAGTAGAAAATAATAAACTTTTGGTAGAAAAAATTTAAAAGAACAAAAAAAATTGGTCAGGTTAGCCCAAGCCCGAGGCTAGGCCACCTGCCCAAGGCCCCGAATACCGCTGGGCCTAATTTTTTGGCTCGTGAGCCTACTTGGCCCAGCCTGGCCCAATTTTCGGCAAAAGCCCACTAAGCCCGACATGGGCCCAACTGAGCCAGATTTACACTAGGGATGGCAATTTCAACCCAACCCGACGGGGACCCGATCCCCCAACCCCGATTAGAATGGTTTTTTCCCCAAAAATACCCCCACGGGGACGGGGATGGTATTCAAAATTGAATCCCAGATCAGTTTCAAGTCGAGGATGGGGATAGCTCTCACAGCCCCAGACCCGGCCCAGCCCGGCCCGGCCCCGTCCCCGTCCCCGTCCCCGTCCCCGTCCTCGTCTCCGGTCCCATTTCCTCGATGTGAAATTACTGTTATGCCCCTATATATATATATAAAAACCAAACCCCAACATAAGTTACAACTTTTGAAACAGGGGCATAAGTTACAACCATCGCTCTCTCAAGCCTCACTGTCTCTCTCTCATCTCTTTCTGGGTTTCTCTCTAACCCTCTCATCAGCACCACCGATCGATCTCCCTCCCCCCGTTGTAAGCATCATCAAACACTCTTCAACACACACACACTGTTCAAATGTAAAGAGAGAGAGTGGGCCAGATCTGTCGCCATCCACCGCCACTGTTCGCAACCGCCATTGTTCGCGACGCCACGGTCGCAGTCTTCCCTCTACTCTCTCGCCTCTCTTTCCAGACGGAATGTTATGGTCGGGTTGGAGATGCCGATGGTGTACCGTGTATGTATATATATGTCTCTATTTGTCCATTTTTTTGGGATCTCAGATCTGTAACCTGTTTGTGTATGTATGTATTATGTCTCTGTTTGTCCATTTTTTTTTTGGATCTGTGATGTTGAAAATGAAACAATTGATAATGATAGTGGATCTGTTGACAGTGTATGTATGTATATGTCTGTATTTGTGATGTTGTTGTTGTTGATGATGTTTTTGGGCTAGGGAATTTTCGGGGTCGGGGAAACCCGATCCCCGTTAGGGGGTGTAGACGCGCCCGCGGAGGGGGACCTCGCTACTACAGTTTGGACTCCCGATTTGTGTCACGGTTCTTAATCTGAACCAAAGAGTCCAAATCTGGCAAATCGTTTGAGAAAACAGATTTTTGAAAAAAGTAGTGCCAAACATGGACTGCTTTGCCAGATACAAAGTCGCCACCTAAATATTTTTTATGGGAGAATTTAGGAAACCCTGACTCGGTGCCGAAGGTCACATGTCCGTCATCACCGGAGTTGTCTCGGCTCGGGAGCTTGGGTACGATCGGGGAAGGTCAGCTATGAGCACCCCCTTTCGCCCGGTCCGAAGACCGGCCTCTACTAACCGTGATATCCGTTTTTTGAAAACTTTACGTGTTCTTATTCCATTTATTAGCCTAGAATTACTATGTTATGCGCACAGCAAACAAGTATAGACTAGATTGCCTAATTTGGAAGTAAACATTGCATATCCGTTTGGTTTGAAAATGCTTTGGAATTTGCTACTCGCAAGTAGGCTAAAATACGGATTTCAACGAGTTTTTCCAACTCAAGCAATCCAACCTTCACCCACAGGCATTCAAAACAGTTTAACACATAAGCATCTAGCCACATGTTAAACATGCTGTCATGGTAACATTCACACTCATGCGATATGCTAAAGCGGAAATACTTACATAGTACTCCATGCCAAAACCAAGAACTTGTTAGCAAACATGCATGATCCAAGTCCATGTTAAGTGCCTAATGCATCGCATACAAAATGTCGCTAAGATAGGCTCGGCTAATCCTAGACATGTCATGTGAAAATGCACAATTAACACATATTCAATTTTTGAATTGAAGTACTGATGCAGTTAGCGTGATGTACCGAGCCTAATGCATGTAATACAAATGCATGGATGCACACATGCATAGCATAAGGTATGCTAAATTAAACGTGCCCTAATACTAACCATTAAAGCGGGTAAGTAAAAGGGAAGAAAGAAGTGAGGTTGGAAGACATACACATCACCCACACACACTTATTACAGATTTGCCCTCGCTCGGAGGGACCGAATAAATATTACAAATTAATTAACTACGCAAGCTAATTAAATATTACAAATTAACAAATTAACTAATTAATTAAAGCAGGAAAATGCCTCGGGAAGCGTGCCACCATGCGCAAGCTGCCTCTGTTTTCCTCCCTTTCCTCCTCTGGAGGTTGTCAAAACCTCAGGACTACATCCTTGGACAGAGGGGATCATCACCGGCTAGATGAAATTTCCACCGGCAGTGTTGTATGGCCATCGGCACAAAGTTGAAGCTGTCGGCAGAGAAAATAGTGCCGATCGGCACATTACACTGCCGGTCGGCAGAGTATTCCTGCAGAACCTGCAACTCACAGCAACATAGGGCAAAACAAGGCATGGTAGCACAATTCAAAGCATGTATGCACCAACCATGTCTCTTATCATTGTAATGACTCAAAGGGACATGTGCCTCGGTTCTCGGACCACCAATCACGCATTTCCATGCATGATGGCCCAAGGAACCAAGTATGCAACTTTGATTTCAAATGCATGCAAACCGATCAAACAAATTAGGCCCTATTCCTATCACCAATTCAAGGAACAAGGCATGCATGCAAAATGCAATGCAACCTAGGCATACAAGCTAGGAATGCAACATGACATGGCAAGGCACTTATGCAATCATGCAAGCATACATATGGCAATATAAATAAGTGCAAAGATGGACTTAAACATGAATTAGGCAGCTCTAAAATAGGCCTAAAATAGTAGCCAAAAGTGCTAAAGAGTGAGAGCTAAATGGCATGCACACACACATGCACATAAGGACCAACACTTAAGCATGAATCAAACAACATTCAAGCACACTTGAAAGAAGGAAACATGGACAAATTAGCATGCAACATGAGCCCTAAAATCATGTTAGGATGGTGCCAAACCAAGCAACAAAATCAAGCCAAAACATGCAACGAATAGTCCAAGTGTTCAAGGCAAATCAATAATGCATTGAACTACACTTAACATGACCAAACATGGCATGCATTAAACAACTAAAAACAGATTTTTAGCATGTTAAAACAAGGCCAAAGGACTACTTAGATGGCATCTAAATGGCCCAAATACAAAGGCATGCACCATGGCCAAAACATGGAGCATTGCAACACATGCTTTCAAAGCATTAAAGAGGCATGCAAGGCAATCAAACAAGCATGGAAATGGGACTGAAATAGCATGTGGGATGATTCCAAATCACCAAAACAATGCAAAGATGGCATGCTACACATGCACATACTCAAGGCCAACAAGCCCAAATACAAATGAGCTATATAATGCATGCAAAGATCAACCCAAACGACTATGGACAGAGCTAAAACATGGCAAAATAAGCACATAATCTTCACAAACGCAAGCCTAAAACATGCTCCAACAAGGCTAACAACCTAGAACATGTTAAGGCACAAATAAGGCATTACATGGCAACTATGCTAAACATGCATGGAGTTCCAAAACCAACTTAAAATCATGTTATATCATGGATATATAAGCATGAAAAACAAACCAAATATGCTCAACACACACTCAAGCATAGGCTTCCTTAAGAGGCCAAAATGTGTCCTTTTCAAGGACAACAAGGAGAGGGGGTGGCCCTCTCCTTCTTGGGACTTCAAAGCATCATCTTCACCACTGAAATCCCTCAAGATTTCAGTGGTGAAGAGACCTCAACACCAAAATCCCGGAGCTAGCACAAAATGGCTCAAAATGAGGCCTTTTGAGGCCTAAGGGTGGTCAACAACCCTCAAACAACAAAACACTCTTAATAAACAATAAAGAGGGCTTAAAAATAGAACTTTTTTATGTTATACAATAATCACAAAAACAGCTCTAAGACTAGTAGAAAATCAATGCAAAAAAGGGGGAAAAAAGGACTAGTTTCTCACCCTTGATGCCTTCTTCAACAAAGATGCTCCAATGGCCTCCTTGAGCTTGAATCCAAGACCAAAACTCCAAAACACACTCTTTAGAACCTCAGCTCCTAGAGGAAGGTGAAACACTAGGTGTTTGTGTGCAATAATGAGACACAAAACACCTAGTGTGCAAAATGAGAGGAAAAGAGAGATAGGTGAGTGTATCTAACCCTAACCCTAGGAAAAACCAGAGCTCTCCTCTATATTTTCTCTCTCAAAAATGTCTAAAGGCTCCCTCTTTTTGCCTTAGAGAGAGCTTCTCTCTATATCCCTCTTGTAAAGCTTACAAGACAAGCCTTGCAAGAGGGAGATCCCTCCATACACGTGTATGGAGGGGAGCAAAAGCAATACAGCTGTCCAAAAATATCTGCAAAAGCAGATGAACAGCAATTGGCCGGCAAAAAATGCCATCTTGGCCAAACAAAGTGCCGACCGGCACAAAATAGTGCTGACCGGCAACAAAGAGTGCCGGCCGGCAAACTATATTGCCGGTGGCAGCAAAAACCAGCCGGTGGCATCTAGCCACTGCCGGTGATGGGTGGGGATGGTCTACAAGCCCCACCTTGCCTCTCAAGGGCAAGATGCAAGTGTTTGGTGCAAAACCAGACACTAAATGGTCGAGTTCGGAGATCCTGAGACAAGGCGCGCGAGCCAAGGCTTCCGGGAACTCCAAACGAACACAAACATGGATAATCACCGAGTGTTCAAACGGTGACGTCCAAGTCTTGAGGACGGTCAAAAATGGGGTGTCTACAGGGGGCAGGGATAGGGACGTAGATAGGTTTCCCATCGGGGATCGGGGCCGGGGCCGGGGCCGGGGAGGTTTTCACAATCGGGGATCGGGGAAAGGGAGTGTGATTCTTGGCCCGCCCCGGCCCGTTGCCATTCCTAATTTACACCCTTAAAAATAAGAGTTTAAATTTAAAAAATAATAATATAATAAATTTAACATATTAGATGGAGAACTTTCATTTCAAATTGACAAATTCTAATTTACTACTTAATTGTTTTTTTAAAAAAAATTAACATATTAAATTTTAAAAACTTAAGTAAAAATACTCTTATTTGGGATGTTCAAAAAAGGCCTTAGAGCTTTTGTATTTTGCTATTTTGAAATTTGAAACGAGAGAGAGAGAGAGAGAGAGAGAGAGAGAGAGAGAGAGAGAGAGAGAGATGGGAAAATGGCAGGGTTTAGGTAAGAACTATAGCATTTATGAAGGGAAGACTATGGTTTTCAAGAGAGACCAATAAGGATTTCCTGAGAATTAACTAAGGCTGGGAATGGCAGTGGACATGTTTGTGTTTTATCGGATGGAAAATGACAGGGTTTAGGTAAGAGATATAGCATTTATGAAGGGAAGACTATGGTTTTGAATAGTAATTATGCTAGGGATTCTAAATATTCTATCAAATATTCTACCAAACTTCACACATGGGTGAGGGACCCCACACATGTAGATTTGTGTGAGTTCCAACCCATATGAGAGATTTGGTAGAATATTTGGTATAATATATGGAATACATAATATTTCTCTTTGAATAGAGACCAATAAGGATTTCTTGAGAATTAACTGAGGCTGGGAATGGCAGTGGACATGTTCGTGTTTTGTCGGATTTTATTATTAGGCTAGGCTTTTATTCAGCTGGAGAATGAATTGATGTGTGTTATTAAATTTGTGTGGGGTTTACTGTAGTTATTATTTTAATGATTTGAATCGTTTATGTATAGAATTTATTGAGTACTTTATTTCTGTAAAAAATCACGCTGATTAGATATTATAGTTGTTTAAATGGATCAAATTTCTGTCAACGGTAAATATAATTTTCAAAATAAATTGTTGACAAAAATCTGATCTGATCAAGAAGCTTTCGATTTCCAATTAACGTAATTTTTTACAAAAATAAAGTATTCGACGTGCTCTACACATTGAACAATTCGGATTATCGAAATATGATCTATGACGGGTTCCACAGGGCCAACAATATTGGAGACAAACCTGCCCTTTATTATTATAAACTTTTTTCTATTGTTGCTCAGTCAGATTGTTTTTTAAAACAAATTTGATTAAAAAAGAAGGATTGGGCTTCTCTCTCATCCATAATCGGACTAGAGGGTACTGTTGGGTTCATGGGGCCCCACCATGAGTCCCTGTTTTGATAATCCAAACCATTTAATGTGTAGAACTCGTCGAGTACTATACGTCTGTAAAAGATCATGTTGATCAGATATCGATAACTATCTCATCGGATCATATTTCTGTCAACCGTTTATTTTTTTCATTGTCCATTTTTTTTTATTCAAAATTGATTTGATCATTTAGCTATCGATATCCGATTAACGTGATTTTTTATAAGCATATAGTACTCAACGAGTTCTACACATTGAACGGTTCTGATTATTGAAACGGGACCCGTGATGGGCCCTCACAAGCTCAACAGTACCCTCCAGTCTGATTATAGACTAAAAAAAAAAAATTCATTATTGGTGTAATGAGCAATCTTAATTTGCAAGAAACACCACAATATTTTTAAGCTACTGAAAAATAAAAATTGATCACTTAGGTCATGTTGGGGATTTAAATATTTTAACTAAAAGTTTAAAAGTTATTATAAGTTGCCGTATAACTCTCTTTATTTTTCTACATATCTTTTCATAAAAAATAAAAAATTAAAAATTAAAATAACCTGCTTAAAAAGTCACTATAAATTTATTTTTTAATATATTTTAAAAAAAATTATTAACTGATGTTATCACATAAAATTGTGGTACCACTCAATATGTTTTTTAAAGTGACCATCCTTGATTTACTTTATTGCCCATTGGCTATTTTGGGAACATCACTAAAAGCCATCTTCAAGTTTTTAACTCATTTTGAGCAACATATACCTCATTTTTTTTACACTTTTTTTCAAAAAAAAGTTCAAAAAAGCCAAAAAATTAATTTTTAATCATCTTCCCAAAACAACCCTACATGTGGATAATGACTTTTATTCTGATCTAGTGAAACAAAAATGATAGAGGTTAGGAGTCTTCATTGGTCAGTTTGATTCGGTATGATATTAAGGCCTCGTTTAGAAATATGTTATTTTAATAATTTTTTGATTATTTATAAAAAGATGTACAGAAGAGTAAATAGAGTGATATGATAACTTATAGTGACTTTTTAGTTTTTTTTTTTGTTAAAATATATAGTTGACAAACGAGACCTAAATTTAAAATTAACTCAATTTTAATAGGTTATGAGGTTTTAGACTCAGAACCAAACTAATCCTACTCAACCCAATCCAACTTAATGTAGCTCAGATTAGTTCAAATTAGAACCACAATTCAACTATATATAAATATATACGAAATCAATTACTAATAAATAATAGCTGTCTTTTGTTTTTTTTTTTCTCTCTAGAATGAGAGCTCTCTCTGCCTTATGGTAGCTGTGTAGGGTTTTTCCCTTGGTGTCCTTTCTACAGTTCCTTATTTCCCTGTGCTGTGGGTGCTCTGTTGTGCTTCGTTCCCCGATTGGAGGTGTTTAGATTGGAGTATGGAGGCTTTTGAGCTGCTAGAGGTCACGAATGAGTGCGAGGATGTTTCTCCACGGTGTCTGGTGGGGAAGATCTTTGCCCCAAAAATCCTGAACAAACCAGCTGTAACAAATATCCTTCTTACTGCTTGGAAATCACGGGCGGGTGTTGTTGTTACCCCTTGGAAAGAGAACATTTTTCTCTTCCAGTTTGAAGATTTGGAGAATCGTTTGAGGGTCCTCCAGGAGGCCCCCTGGTCTGTTATGGGGAATTTGTTGGTTCTCCAGCCTCTCCCACTCGGGAAGGCCATAGATGAGTTGGATTTTCGTTGGAGCCGTTTTTGGGTTCAAGTTCATGGCCTCCCTTTAGACAAAATGACTCATGCTCATAGGGAGGTTATCAGCAGTAGGATTGGCCGGTTAGTGAAGATTGAAGCTCCCTCGAATGGACTGCTAATTCACCATAGTTTTTTTAGACTACGCGTCGAAGTGGATGTCACTAAGCCACTGTTACAGGGGTTTATTATGTATCAGCGCGATAGTTCGGGACCCGTCGGTCAGGGACATAAGGTCTACTACATGAGAAATTATCCGAGTTCTGTTATGATTGCGGTCGTATTGGGCACGATAAGATGGCCTGTAAATTTGTATCAAGGGAGGAGGGTCCCCAGCCTGGCTATGGCCCAAATCAACGAACAGGGCCTGCAAGAAGCTTGCATTTGATTCATAGCTCGCTACGGAGAACTATAGAGGATGTGCGTACGGGAAGTGATATGCCAGAATCACCTATGAACATTCCGAACAGTTGCACGGTGGCGCGTCGGCAAGGGGCATCAAGGAATGAGAAGAGTGGGACAACAACACCCACCTCTCACCAGCTACCTGTGAATGTGGAGGTACGTTCTGTATGATCCCGTGTAGTGGAATTGGGGGCTTCAAAGCCGTCTCAGTCCGAGTTTCCACGGTCATGCTCGCCCGTTTCTTCTCAAGACCTATCCCTTGATCTAGATCCACCCATGCGTGATTCAGGGTTAGTGAGTGGGCCTCCCCATCTTTTCACTTTTAATTTTGGGCCACCTAATTTGGTGGGAGAGGCCCAAACTATTTTGGACCCATCTTCGGAGCAGTATGAGTTGCCGTGTTCAGCCCCTTATTTTGTTACTGAGCCTTTTGAAGTTGCTCCACTTATTTCCCAGCCCGCGGGTTCCAAGGATCTCCTTTCTTTTGGTGTGCAAGAACTCAGCCCAAGTTCTAGACCTGTTAGGACTGGGCCTAGTGATTTAATTACCGACTTGTGCATCTCCAAAATTTTCAATTGCCTCTCATTGAAGACACCTCTTGGTGATGAGGACCTGTGTGATCCAATGGCCAAGAAAAAACTGATGGGGGATATACTGGAGTTGGACGGTGTTACTGCAGATTCACAGGCCTTATGTGTTATTGCTTCAAAACCAAAAGAACGGGTTCTGGCCAAGAGAGTGAAGCGCCAGAGGAAAACTTCTCTTGTGGAAATCCAAGTCCAGACATTGGAGACCGACGCCACTCTGACCTCAGGGGTATTGGTCTAGTTAGGGTTGTTTCTTTGGGCGATGTTGGGTGTTGCACTCGGTTCGGCTTGTCTCAGAATGTGGCGGTAAGAGGGGTGGATATTTCTGCTAATTTTGAA
This sequence comes from Camellia sinensis, assembly GCF_055761805.1. Lineage (NCBI taxonomy): Eukaryota > Viridiplantae > Streptophyta > Magnoliopsida > Ericales > Theaceae > Camellia > Camellia sinensis. Next base: position 18,969,429 of record NC_138964.1, on the reverse strand, counting down.
AGGGTGGTGGTGGCTGACCCCGAATAGCCACAGGCCTCATGCTAATTATCAATTGGAACTGTCAGGGATTGGCTCGTCTCCTGACAGTCCAGGTATTACGAGGGTTATGCACAACCCATCAGCCTTCGGCGATCTTTTTAATGGAGACAAAGAATAAGAGAGCTAAGCTAGATCGTATCAGACGAAGCCTCAACTTTCCGAATAGTTGTTATGTGGATCCTATTGGAACTTCAGGTGGACTTGCCCTTTGGTGGATGGATGGGGTTGTCTTTGATGTCCGCTCTAAATCTTAAAATTTTCTCAAGTTTATTATTTCGCCTCCCGCAGATAGGAGTTGGGCTGCCTCTTTTATTTACGCCCCTCCTCGTAGGCGGGAAATGAGGGCTTTTTGGCAGCACTTAAGGGGTGTGGCACAGGAAATGCATTATCCATGGCTTTGTGTTGGTGATTATAATCAAGTAAGTTCCATTTTTGAAAAGCAAGGAGGGCAGGAATGTCATGCTTCTCAGCTTTGTGACTTTCAAGAACTGATTTCATATTGTAACCTGGTAGATTTGGGCTTTAAGGGGAATGCTTTTACTTGGTCTAACCATCAGGGGGTGATGATAATGTTCGAGAACGACTGGATAGAGCTTTAGCCACGGTTGACTGGCAGAACCTTTTTTCGAATGCACAAGTTCTTCATGAAATTTGTTTCGGTTCGGACCATTGTCCCTTGGTCATTAATTGTTGTGTCCCTCTGGCCCGAGTACCTAGACAATTTAAATTTGAATCGCTGTGGACCACTAGTCCGGGTTGTGCGGCAACTATTCAGTGAGAATGGGATAGGGCTCAAGGGGGGTCTCACATGTTTCAACTTGTTCAAAAATTAAAGCACAGTCAACGACGATTATAGGAGTGGAGCTCAAAGGAATTCGGTAACGGCAAATGGCATATTGACTTACTTTGGGGGCAAATAGCTCAGTTGCAGAGTCAACCTTACTCTTCGAATAATGAGGCACACTATAAGCAGTTAGCCCATGAACTAGAATTGGTCCTGCAGAGGGAGGAAATGTATTTACATCAGCGCTCTCGGGTGTGTTGGCTCAACTTTGGAGATCGAAATTCTGCTTTTTTCCACGCTACAATTAAGCAACGACGCCAACGAAACCAGATTTTGCAATTGAAATGTAAAGATGGCACTCTTCTGAATTCGGAGTCGGGCATCAACTCTCATTTGTTCACTTATTTTTCGAATCTTTTTTTTCTGGCGGTGGGAGTGGGGAAATAGATATAGCTCTTGATGTGGTTCATAGTGTTATCTCCCCAGAAATGAATGCGTTGCTGATTCAAGAAGTAGTGGATGAGGAGATTAAAATAGCGGCTTTTTAACTTGATTAACTGAAAGCTCTTGGACCGGATGGCTACCCAGGATTCTTTTATCATCAACATTGGGATATTGTGGGGCCATCTCTATGTGCGGCTGTGAAAAGTTTTTTTCGGGGGGGGGGTTTTGCTAAAAGAGATGAATCATACAAATTTGGTTCTTATCCCCAAAGTTTCGGCGCCGGAAACCTTATCCCAGTTTAGGCCAATCAGTCTATGCAATTTTAACATAAAAGTGATCACAAAAATTCTTGCCAATCGGTTGAAGGGGGTTCTTAATGCAGTGGCCTCACCAAATCAGTCGGCGTTTGTGGCAGGAAGACTGATTCAGGACAACATTATCATGGCCCATGAGGCTTTCCATGCATTGAAAATTCGTAAAGGGAAGGTGGAGGATGTGACGATTAAAGTTGATTTCCATAAAGCTTATGACCGAATAGATTGGAGTTTTCTTCGGGCCTTGTTATGTAAGATGGGTTTTCACTCTCAATGGATTCAATAGGTGATGGAATGTGTCACCACAGTTTCCTTTTCGGTGATGGTAAATGGGGCCAAGCGGACTAGCCTTAAACAACTACGGGTTCTCCGCCAAGGGGACCCTCTCTCCCCATATTTGTTTATTCTTGCTATGGATGTTCTTTCGAAATTCATTGATCGTAGTATTAATGATGGGCGTTTGTCAGGATTGAAAATTAAACAGGGCTGTCCTAAGTGGTCTCACTTGTTCTTTGTCGATGATGCGGTGCTTTTTGTCAAGGCCAACCGAGCGGAGTGTTTAGAGATCTATAAATTGTTACAAATTTATGGCCATGCAATGAGGTAGTCGGTTAATTTTGATAAGTCTGGTGTGCAGTTCTCAGGTAACATCTCATGCTCGCGCCGGAGGGAGGTGTGTGGTTTCCTTGGTATTCCGCAGATACAAGCCAATGCTAGATACTTGGGCCTCCCGTCGTGATGGGGTCGTTCCAAAGATGAAGCTTACAATTTCTTGTGTGAGAAGGTGCTGTTCAAATTCCAAGGCTGGAAGGCCAAACTTCTTTCCCAAGCCGGCTGGGAAGTCCTAATTAAATCGGTCGCCCAAGCACTACCCACTTATGCCATGGCATGCTTCCGGTTTCCTAACAAATTGTCTGATAAGTTGAGTTCCTATATTCGGAATTTTTAGTGGAAAGGTGATCCGGAAGGGTGCGATATTCATTGGGCTAGCTGGAATAAACTCTGTCTGTCAAAGCGTAACGGAGGCTTGGGTTTTCGTGATTTTCGGGCCTTCAATCGAGCTCTCCTCGCTCGTCAAGGATGGAGATTAATTCAGTACCTGAATTCCTTGTTTGCCAAAATTATTAAAGGGATTTACTACCTCAATTCAGACTTCTGCCATGCCACGCGTGGGGTGCACCCTTCTTGGGCTTGGCTTAGTTTGCTTCAGGGGCGGAATATTCTCAACGGAGGGCTGCAGTGGAAAATTTTGAATGGTAAGTCCGTCAATTTCTGGGATGATCAGTGGATTCCCTCTAATCCGAGCTTTCGCGTTCAGTCCGAAAGACCTAGAGGGGTTTTGGTGCAAAAGGTGCATGAGGTTATTGATTCTTCCCGCAAGTTGTGGAATGAAAGTCAGCTTAGAAGCCTAGTATCTGGAGTTGATTGTGATGATATTCTCTCTATTCCAGTCTCTGTTACGGATAAAGATGATACCCTTCTTTGGCATCATGATTCAAAGGGCTGTTATACGGTTAAGTCGGGGTACCGTGAAGCCGTGAAACAAGCGCACTTGGTCTCCACTATTCCTTCTTCTTCCTTAGTGTGGTCTGAGAAAGAGTGGCTGCTAGTTTGGAATCTGAATTTACCTCCAAAACTTAAGCATTTCCTCTGGAAATTTTATCATAATGCTTTGGCCACTTGTCAGAACCTCTCTTCTCGCCGGTGTGCCGTTTCGGCTTGCTGCTCTGTGTGCTTCTTAACTTCGGAATCTATTGAGCACCTCCTGTTTGACTGCGAATGGTCTAGAAGAGTTTGGTTTGGCTATGATCTTGGCCTTAGATGCGACAATCGGGATAGTTTTTCGGCTAGAGAATGGTTTGGAAAATGTTTTGAGGCTTTGGGGACTTCTTCATAGGGGAAATCTATGTCATGTTCTATGGTTTGGGTTTCCTGGACCATTTGGAAAGGAAGAAATGATCATCTGTTTAACCAATGCCAGGTTGACCCAATAGGGGTGATCGCGAAAGCAAAGCGGGATGAAGCTGAATTTCTGGCCACATGTCCAAAGGCCACTACTCCTCAGATTGGGGCATCGGGGACGGCAAGCAAATGATCGCCACATGTGATGTTGTACACCACCCGAATGTCGGCTCCGCGCGCGAAGGGTGCGTAATCGTTTTGTTCTTGGCTACTATAAGTTCGGACTCATGTCACGGTTCTGAATCTAATCTCACAAAGTGCAATGCGAGACCGATAAATCACCAAAGATTCCAAATTCGGTAAATCGTTTTGGAAAACTAATTTTTATAAAGAAGTGCCAAACATGGACTGCTTTTCCAGATACAGAGTCGCCACCTAAATATTTTATTTTGGGAAATTTAGGAAACCCTGACTCGTGCCTAAGGCCATGTGTCTGTCATCACCAATGTTGCCTCGGCTTGGGAACTTAGGTACGAGAGGGGAAGGTCATGCAATGAGCACCCCCGCTCGCCCGATCAAAGCTCAGCCTTTACTAACATGATATGTTGTTTTTGAAAACACATATGTTCTTATTCCGGTTATTAACCTAGAATTACTATGTGATGCGCATAATATACAAGTATAGACTAGACCGCCTAAGTTGGAACAAAATATTTCATGTTCGTTTGTGAAAATGATTTGAAGTTTGCTAGTCGTAAATAGGCTAAGACGAGGATTTTGATGAATTGTTCCAATTCAAGCAATCCAACCTTCACTCATAGGCATTCAGGCAGTTAAACACTTAAGCAGTTAGCCTCATGGCAAGCATGCTATACATGGCAACATACATATCTCATGCGTTATGCTAAAGCGTAAACACTCACAGTGTACTCCGAGCCAAAACAAAGAACTAGTTAGAAATCATACATGATCCTAGTTCATGTTAAGATGGCTAATGCAGCACATGCAAAAATGCAACTAAAATAGGCTCAGCTATTCTAAGATGTCATGTGAGATGCAACTCGATAACATGCTGTTGAACACGTATTCAAGTAAATGTATTGAAATACAATGCAGTTAGTATGATGCGTCGAGTCCGGTGCATGCAAGATAGATGAATAGATGCACGCATGCGAAGCATAAGGTATGCTAATTGAAATATGCCCTAAAACTAACCATCGTAAGTGGTTAAGTAAAAGGGAAAAAGAAATGGGGGTTGGAAGACATGGATCACACACACGCACGCTTATTACAATAGTTGGCCCTCTCGACGGAGGGTCCGAATAAGAAGCTAACTAGCTAATCTAAGCTAATTAAACTAATTATTACATCACAAAACAAATTAACTAACAAGCTAACTAATTAAGAAGCTAATTAACTAACAAGTTAACTAACTAGTTATTACAATACAAATAAGCAACTAAACGCATTAACTACTTAAATACAGAACCAAAGCATAAACTAGCTATGGAAAGCAATAAAAAGAGGCCCTTGGGATGAGGAGTGCATGCATGCTCGGTCGCCTCGTTCAGAAAGCCAACGCGATGCCTTGATTTGCCTCTATTTGCAACTGTTCTCAGAACCTTGCACCAACTCCAGAAATCTTCTCACTCACCTTAGGGACCTGTGGAAGGGCTGCCGACCATCTAGGGGTGTTTCCAGCCACTGGCCGACCACTTTCTATTACTGCAGACCAAAAAAAGTGGTCGGCCAGCTTGTTTTTCTGGTTGGCCGACCAGTTTTTGCTGTATTTCTCCAATTTGCTGCAACAGAGAGCAAGAAAGGGCATGGCAATGTATTTGCAAGATATGTGTGCACAACCCCCCTCCCTATCATTTCATAAGCTCAAGGGAGTGTGGTTCTCGACCCACGAGCCACCAATCACGCATCTCGATGCATGATGTCTGAGAAGCCAAATTGCACAATTCAATATGAAATGAATGCAAAAATAAACACATAAAGCCTAGAACTCTATCATGTATGATCAAGAGCGTCGGCAACCGAGAATTGAGGCACGTTTCATCACTTCAAGTATGAAACGCCCCTCGTTTCCCGTGTTTGGACTAACACCCTATCCAAACACAATGCAAGCAACAACATGCATACAAACATGATGTAATATGGCATACACAATGCAATGTAAGATGGAATGCACAATGCAAAGAACATGGCATACTCAATGCAATGAACAACATGGCATACTCAATGCAATGTGACATAAGCATGTAAACAACTTGGCATACGCAATGCTAAATGCTAAGAACAACATAGCATACTCAATGCAATGTAACATAAGCATGCAAACAACTTGGGATAAGAGCACAACTCTCAAGAGTACTCAAGGAGTGACAAATGTGGAAGTGTAACAACGCTAAATGCACTGAAATAAGGTATGAAATGATGCCAAATCATTCAATCAACACAAGTATAGCATGTAAAGGTCCTTAAGCATAAGGCTAGCAAAGAGGATTACTCTAGAGACATGCAATACATGGCACGAGTGCATAAACCAAACATGGACAGAGCTAAAATAGGTCAAGGGAATGACCAAAACATGTTAAATTAGGAGCTCAAAGGCCAAGGCATGTAAGCATACAAGCTAAACCACAAACAAGGCAACAAATGCACAACCCTAAGACGCACTCAAAGGGTGAAATAAGTGGGAACATGGCATTGCTACATCCTCTGAAATGTCATGATAGATTATGCCAAATCATGTACATGATGCAAATGAAGCATGCTATGGTACCCAAAGCTTGAAGCTAGCATAGACATTTGTACTACAACTATGCAAAACATGAAGCATATGGCAAAGGCGACCCAAAATAGTCCTAGAGCATGTCAAAATGATTCTAAAACATGCCTATAAGGAAGCCAAAACAAGCTAGCATGAAGGGCATAAGGCATGATGCATACAAGGCCAAAAGGGAGGATGACACTACACCTACCAAGACCAAGCATGAGATGACTTGGCCAACAAAAATCAAAGTTATATCATGGAAAAATAACCCCAAATGCACACTGAAATGATAGCTCGCAAGCTTAGGCATGAAGGCATACACAATGGCTCATGTTTGAGGCATAAAGGACCAACTCTACAAAGCATGGAATAAGTGAAAGATGCAAGTGTATGACCACACTATATGGACTGAAATCGCATTTCAAATGATACCAAATCATTCAAATAGGCCAAGCAATGCATGTTAGTGGACTTGATACACAAAGCTAACAAACTAGAATGCACTATAGCTATACAAAGCATGGCATGCATGACCAAAACAACACAAATCAGAGCTTAAGCATGCTAAAACATGGACAAAAGCTTCTTAGAGTTAAGCCAAAAGCACGCTAGAATGACAGTCTAAAGCATGATACACATTAGGCTAGTTTATGGAATTGCACTACAAGTGCATGGAGCATGCAAGGGGCCAACAAAACAAACCTTTAAAGAGGTATATCATGGAAAAACAACACCAAGAACATGCTGAAATGGACTCAAAACAAGCTAGAAAGACATGCTACTTCATGAAGCATACAAGACTAGTTTGTGAGAAATACACTACAAGTGTATAAGGCATGCATGGAATGACCAAATCAAGTCAAAATAGTGGTATGTCATGCTAAAATAACCCCAAATACATGCTAAGATGGAGCCAACATAAGCTTAACAAACATGCTCAAACATGAGGCAAATAAAGCAAGCATTCAAGACACAAGGAGAGAGGATGACCCTCTCCTATTTGGGACCTCAAAACACCATTTCCACCACTGAATTCCTCTGAGTTTCAGTGGTGAGAAGGCCAAAACAAGGTGGTCCCGATAGCTTAAAAGAATGGCATAAAACAAGGCCCAAACAAGGCCTCAGAGGGGGTAGACCACCCCCAATACAAAAGTGACCTCAATCAAACATTTTAAGGACTGAAAAATAGGACTTTTTGCAGTAGGAAGTTAAGCCTAAAACACCATGCAAATAAGTCCAAAAGCTTAAGCAAAAATAAGGGTTTTAAAGGTTAGAAGCTCACCCTTGAAGAACACCTTCAAAGCTGTAACTCCAGCAACTTCTTTGAGCTCAAACCAGTCCAAAAACTCCAAAACTAACCTCAAGAAGCCTCAGCAACAAAATGATGGTGTTTGAGTGTGTGTTTGTGTGCAATAGTATGGAAAAACTACATTTTAAGGCACAAAAACAAGAGCAAACAAGGAAATATAAAGACAAGTGTGTATCTATGGCTCAAGCCACAAAATTCTGAACCTAAGGCCTGAGGGAGGAGGCTCCCTCTTATAGAGAACTAGCAACAAGCTTGTTGGACAAGCTTTTGGCTTAAAGCCATCCCTCCATACACTCTGTGTCTTCCAACTATAACAGCTGGCCTAAAAATATCTCCAAAAAGGTGATGAAAAGCAGCCGACCACTTGAAGTGGTCGACCAGCTACTTGAAGTGGTTGGCCGACCACCACAAGTGGTCTCCCAAGATAAAAAGTGGTCGGCCATGGGGGGAGAAGGTCTACAGAATGAAAACAATGCAGTGGTGTGGTGGTCGACCAGAAAAGATGGCCCAAAGACCAAGGAGACCAGTTGGCCGACCAGAAAACTGGCTGGCGGGAAGAAAAGTAGTCTCCAAGGGGAAGAACTGGTCTCCCACCCTTGTACCACCTTTCAAACAAGGAAAACAAGGTTTGTACCAAAAACAAACCAAAAAGGATGCAAGACAAAAGTTCGGGAGGCAAAATGCGTAGCCGAAAGCCTCGAAAACTAGTCTACCGGCACCAAAAGTGGTCTACGGCCACAAAAGTGGTCTCCCGGACCACAGTGTCCCTCTAGGCAGAGGCAACAAGGCATGGTTCAAAAACCAAGCCAAACGAAGAATGTTAAGCGGTCCCGAGACAAGGCGCGCGACCGAAGGCTCCGAAAATCGGAAACTAGCCTCCAAGCAGGAAAAGTGGTCTACGACCACAAAAAGGTGGTATACAGACCACTCCCTCCCTCCAAGGAAGAGAAACAAGGCTTGGTCCACAAATCGAGGCAAAACACAAAAAGTTCAGAGGCTCGGAGGCAAGGCACCCAGCCGAAAACTCCGGAAACTCGAACAAGCACAACATGCACTATTACCGAGCGCTCAATCGATGACGTCTGAGTCTTAAGGTTGGTCAAAAATGAGGTGTCTACAGATGCTGCTATGGATTTGTAGCAAGGCATAGGCACAGTTGTAGTCCTTCTTTGTGATCATATGAGCCACCTGGTGGATGGTATGGTGCAGAAGACTTGATTGCAGTCTGTCGCCCAGTGTGAATTACTAGCAATTCGGCATGCATGTCTCATGGCCGATGCTCTTAATCTTGCTACTGCGGAAATTGAAAGTGATTGTAAATCTGTTATTCATTTGTGTGTATCCGAAGGGGTCCCTCCATGGGAGCTCCTTGCTATGATTTGTGATGTTCGGTCGTTGGCCTCGAGCAGGCAACTTGTTTTTAGATGGTGTCCTCGAAAGGCCAACAGGGCAACCCACTGGATAGCTTCGGCTTGTTTTAGAAATTCCTTACCCTTGGATTGGGTTACCCAACCACCTATGGGTCTTGTTAGGTGCTTATTTCCCACTTCTATATAATGTAGTGCTGATTTTCACGATCAAAAAAAAAAAAAAAAAAATACTAATAAATAATTAAAATAAACAAATTTTAAACATTTAAACATAATACCAACAAATAGCAATATTTAATATTTTGCTATTTTAAGTTTAAACATAATCAATACAAATTAAATTCATTAATACAGTCAATATAAATTAAATGAACTACAAAAGCAAATTCAAACTTCTAGTACGTCATTTGTTCACCTAACAATTTTTGTATATAGAAATTATTACGTGCAATTAAGTCCATTGTAATAGTCTAATTAGATGAAACATGTCAATATAAATCAAATTTTAAAATATCTGTATAAGTATATAGAGAGGGAGAGGGGTTCAATTTTCAAGCTGGTATACTTTAAATAAAGCGTAAGTCAAAAACTAATCCAATCTTACCGGTTTGATGATTGGAATACCAAGAACCAAACCAATACACTAAAAAATAACTCAAATCAACTCGAAGAGGTCGGTTTGGTTCGTTTTTTCGATTCACTGAATAATTTGAACATCCATACTAGAACCTCCAAATGAATTATAAAGTAAAGAATTGTATACATAAAAAATATATTAATTAAAATATAAAAGTAGATTTTAATAATAATTTGACTCAAAATTTATTAAATGGGAGGCTCTAATACCTCATCCCTTGAAAAAGTAAATAGGTGCCTATGATGTGAGGGCAACTCCGATAAAAGTTAAAATAATTTTGTTATAATTTTTTTATGTACCGAAAATAATATCAATAATAATTTTTACTGTACCACTTTAATAGTTTACATACTATTTTGACACAAATAATTCTCATATCAATTTCTGGGTATTAGATCTATTTCTGCAAAAATCTAATGTGATCATGATTTAGTTGTATTGATATAATAAAAATAAAGGTAAATTAAACTTTTGACTTTTGTAATTTGATTCAAATTTCAAATTGGTCCATTTTGTTTCAAATTGAACAATTCAATCCATGTACTTTAAGTTAAGTTTCAATTTGATCATTCCGTTCAAGTTGGAGATTAAATTTAGCAATTTTGGAATACTTTATCAATTTCTTGAAAATTTAGATAGGATGACAGATTGAAATTGAATTTAAAATATAGGGATTAAATTATTCAAATTAAAATAATAAGAATCAAAGTAAAATTTAAATTAAATTATAGGGAAGAAAAAAAAAGTAATTTTAGCAAACTCCAAGTCAAATTTAACACGTCATTTCACTTTGCATTTTTTTGACAAGGAATTTGGCTTACCATTAGAAAGAACTGTGAGGAAACAAAAAAACCCATAGGTTTGATTCTAGTAACAAATGAAACCCTAATTTTAACTATTTTAATTTTAATTTTTAATTTTTAATTTTTAAAATGGTATCAGTTATAATTATTCATCTATAATTTTGACAATTTAATTATTTTTTTACTTTATTTTATTTATAATTAATAATTTTCTCATTACACCAACTTCGTACAATTCGCTGTTCCTAATATAAAAGTGTTACAATGGGTAGAGTTAAGACTTCTATCCAGTTCAGAACTTGAGGGGATTGTCAAGCACATATGTTCGCCTTTTAATTATCTGAACCATTCATTTTATAGGGCACTCAATACATATTATTCATTAAAAAAAAATTAAGCTGATTCAATAAACATAACTTTTTTTATTTTATAACATTTGTCTTAGAAAAATAGATTACCTTTTTTTTTTTTTTTGAATCAAATACAATAAAATAAAAAGATTAAAATTATCGAATCCGCTTAACTTTTTTCATAGATGATATATATGAAGGTCCCTCCAAAACGAATAATTTGAATTATTACAGCAGAACCTGTGTAGGTTCATCAATCCCTCAAATCTTCTTAAATTTAAAATTAAATTTGAAAAGAACTATAACATCCTCAAATAAAAGACATAAATCAAACAACTGAATACTCCATCTAATGACAAGTCCAATATGGTAAATCAGATCTCTAAATTCATATTTCTTTCTGGTAAGAGATTTTACAAAGGAGATTCACATGCATCACACATTCAAACCCTCTTAAGTTGAATCTATAGCATGTGCGACCATACAATCATAAAAAAATAAATAAATAAAATAACAAGAAGGAGATGTCTCAAGGGCTACAAGTCCAAGGCTCAAGCCTGGTTACAAAAAAGGGTTAACTAACCTATACAATAAAAGTCCTTGACTTAACAAAATAATCACAAAAGAAAAGAGTTCTTCCTCCCAAAAGACTTTCCACGCCTTTAGCTAGGCGGGATCACCACATCATTTCCTACACAAATCCACTAGGGGTGAGCACAAAGCCCAGTAGGAGTTCACAAAGTATATATGTTTAAGCAATCTGTCACATATATATATATATATGTGTGTGTGTGTGTGTGTGTATGCAATGTCTTACCATGCCACAACATATTAAGCCTTGCTTCAAGCAAAAACATAATATATGTTGCCATGATCTTTAAAAGAATTACTTAGTCATCTAAATAAATCCAAAATTTAAAATGAGATGGTAAATACGACTCAGGTAAATCCCCAGGGCTAGTGTCTGGAAGTAGGCGTATCATGCACTACCAAATCCTACCTTACCGGCTCCTAACCAGAGAGCTTAGGCATCCACACACGCGTGTTTCTGGTTTTACACCAAGGACCACTACAACAAAAATCACCTTTGGCGACTAAATTTTTAGTCGCCAAAAGTCCCTCTTTAGTCGCCAAAAGTGGATTTTTCAGATTCAGCGACTAAATTTTTTAGTCGCCCATTTTGTCGCCAGTACTTAGTCGGCAGAGGTATTGGCGACTAAACAAGTTTTAGTCGGCAAAAACAGGTGTTTCAGCGACGAAAGTGATGGTCGCCAATAGTGAATTACACTTTCGGAAATTATACATTCAGCGACTAAAATATTAGTCGCTGATAGCCATGAATCGCCGACCAAAGTGATAGTCGCCCAAAGCAACACTTTTGGCGACGACTAATTTTAGTCGCCAAAGGTATTCCGTGAAAAAAAAAAAAAAAAAAAAAAAACCTTATTTCTTTGCATTTTCTGAGTTTCAAACCACTGACCCTTTCATATTCTAAACCTTTAACCAAACACTTCCTCCACTATGCCACTATAACATCACATGAATGTATATGCAATATATATTATTTATATAGTATATTAATCGGTATTAATACAAAACTAATTATATAAATATAATTATTTTTATTCAATATAAATTATGTAAAAAATAAATTATTTATTAAAAAAAAATTTAGGCCACTTTTGGCGACTAAATCAATTATTTAGTCGCCAATTCTATGATTTTTGGGCTACTAATTAATTTGTTGTCGCTAAAAAAATATGTTTAAATTAAAAATAGCACTTTTGGCGACTAAATCTGTTTTGGGTCGCCAAAAACGTCCCGGTTTGGCTACTAAATTGAAATTTAGTCGCCAATTCACTGTTTTTAGCTACTAATTTTTTTTGTAGCCAAAAACCTTCATTTTCAGCGACTAATCTTTTTTTGGTCGGCAAAAGACCTATAATCGGCGACTAAAATGGTTTTTAGTCGCCAAAACCATCACTTTTGGCTACTGAATTATTTTAGTCACCAAAAACTGTCGCTTTTGGCTACCAAACAACCTTTAGTCGGTAAAACTGCTACATTCGGCGACCAACAAACAGTTTAGTCGCTAAAACCCTGGTATTCGGCGACTAATTCATTTTAGTCGACAAAAGGCTTCATTTTTGGCGACTACATCCAGTTTAGTCGCCATTTGGTCAACTTTCAGTGACGAAATTCTGAATTTTAGTCGCCATTTGTGCTTTTTCTTGTAGTGGATACTCAAGCCAACTTAATTCTCAAACAACACCCTCTAATCGAATTTCCCACTGTATTTACCTCAAAACAATAAATAGTAACAATTGTTTTTTCTCAAACAACATAACCATTTTCAAGGCATAACCATAGTGAAATCATATTTCGAAAACCATGTCTATGAATGAATTGAAATGCAATGATTTAGTTCCAATATGCACAATTTCTCCACAATTCCCAACGTTTGCTCAAAGAACAAAGATAAGATATTCAATATCTATATGTGTTGATACTCTAAAAATTTATATCAATTCTACATCCATGTGACATATGACATTCTCTCATATTCACAATCAACATTCATTTCCACTTTCATATTCTAGACAAATGCACAACACGTTACCTTAATTTCTCAACAACACAACAACATGATGAAGATGTTCTCTGTAAGATACAGATAACACAATGGGTAAAATGATTCAAACCATTCCTTATGTGATAGAATCCAAAACGAAGAACCTTGTGGGTAAATCACGTGCTTCACAACCACGAACTAAGAACACCCAGTATTGAAGTGGTACCACAGTATGAGTATCACCCACTCTATTTACAGTGCAAAAGTTGTATCGTTATTCTAATGGGAGAGAATTGGAGAGAGAGAGTATGGAAAAAATCATTTGTTATTTTATTCATCCCCACATCCCATATATCGTGTCTGATATATAGACCAAATATCTAACCATCTATCCATATCTCCTAAGGATAGGATAAATATAGATAGATAGTGGGTTATCCTAACAAATAAGATAATCTAGAAATCAAATTCAAATTACATGGGTAATTTGAATGGGACATGGGTCATGACACATGGGCTCTCAAATCTGGGTCCAATACCCAGCCCAATTTCCAACATCTTCCACCCGTACATGAGTTAGCATGACACTACCACATCTCTATCTCAATCTCCCCAGATATTGAACAATCCCATACTAGCCAATGAACCGTGCGACCGTTGAGAACACCTGTATGTGGGAGCTCTATACTAGAAACTCAAAATGAGCCAACATAGAGACATCAACCCCAAAAGAATAGAAATAGTGTCTCATATACCTCAGACCCATCTAATTACACCGGTCCAAAAAATATCTCTGATCCCTCAAAAGAGCATGTTTGACCCTCTCAATTCTTGTAATATATTCAAACTTAATCCGCCTCTCATAGAGAGCAATGTGAGTTGCCAGTAGTGAATATACAACAGTGGTGTAATACTATATGATCTTCTCTTTGCCCTCATGCCATTTAGTTTAGGATTGACCGCTTTCCCAGTGATGTCCCTTAAGGCCGAATCATACATGACCGCAGGAAACAAACCAAAGTAGCAGAACATCAACCCCTTACGTTATGACATAGTCAAAAGTCACAAAAGGGTACATAAGCGAAAGTCATATCCATAATGACACGTAAAACTCACACGGTGAGGAAACAGGGATCCATTCTCTCACCTTATTACTCGGTCGCCAAGCACATGTAGTATGAATACATGCTACGGTGGAGTAACTCTTCCAAAGAATGACGCCATACTCGATATACCGTACAAATATTGGTCTAATCGCTTTCTAGCGCCTAACCCGAATTCTCTATTTGCTCGCCTTCCAGGCACCAAATGAGATCTCACATTTGGCTAATCATAACAGGCACAACATGGAAAGTGGGTACTACCATCCATGTTTGGTCTTTAACACGACCTCATCTTGGTTGTAACCAAGACAACATACATAGTCAATCTTGCCTGCTGACATCATCATCTGCTAATCATTATGACACAAACCATAACAGTATCAACATCCCATAATCTCATAAAAATAAGTGATTGATTGGAAAAACACAACCACAGTTTGCGCAATTCTAGATTCCAAACATAAGCCTTATCAGCACCTCTTGCGATAAGCATATACAATGGAATCCACCATGTGCGGCTCACATGAAGTGGTTCAAGATCACTACCACTTACCTCTCTAAATATATTTTGGTGACCAATTTGTGTTCATTCAAGATGTGCCCAACAAGCACATTGAATTTTACAAAAGGCAAATATATACACTACCAGTAAAGCATCCTATCCACAGTCTAATGAGCACGGTCAAGGTCTAAACTATTCAGTTGACCATTTACCAAAGATAACACTCAACATGCCGAATACGCCCACATGGTGTACTTCAGGCTCCCACAAAAAAAATATATATATATATATATAGGTCATTTGTTTCTCCCAAAGACAATCCAAGGATTCACTCAATAACTAAGGCTTTAGCTTTTACCGATGGGTAAGTTAATGGGTTTGCAAGTTTGTATCTAGAATCATTCTAGGATATTCCTTATGTAAGTCATCAAAGACAAACGAAGAATTCTCCCATAACAATCTCTAAGGATCTTATATCCGAGCATATAAATTACATCACCCATGTCTGTTATGTCTAAAACAGAGGACTGCCAACCCCAGGTGGCGACAATCGTATAAATTTCTAGCCCATAATGACTAAGTAAGGAAAAACTTCTTTTTGGACCATTGATCATGCCTCAGTGGTCTTTATCGATCATCATTGGCTTATCATGGCTCAACGAAATCTAAGAACCACTATTTGGATAACTGTTTTAGGCCGTCAAAGGTTTATTAGAACTAACAATCTTTTTGCGCTCCTATCTTTTCAAAATAAAAGCATAAGGTAAGTCCTTACGGATCTACTTATCCAATTCTCTAATGAGAAGTTAGGCCACAACGTCCACAAATCAAAGTTCCGAACTTATGTCAATCATAGCCTAAGTTGAAGTAACCTCACTCCCCAAGTGGAAGTCTTCTCATAGTCTACATCTTTCTCAATGGTGCGACTTTTCGATATCTAGCGAGCCTTATGTCTCAAAAAGAGACTATCCAAATCGCGCATAACTTTAGAACTGTTTCGCGTCATAATGGAAAGTCAACCAAATCCTAGAAATGGTTAATCCTCAAAGACTTTGTCTTAAACTGCGCAACGTTGATCCACTTTTTTAAAAGTACAGTACTAGAGAGCCTTTGGCATTATCATAGGCTCTTTATTATCTTACAGAGCAATCATGAATGTTTCTCTCTCAATCACCCAGTGATGACGTGGAAAATTTCACATTCTCTACTACGCAACTAAGAATGTAGAGTATTCTTCTCTAATTGAGTAATCCACTAGTAGGCACATTGCTCTCACTGTCCCTAGGATATTGGAAATTTCTTTTCATTCTCAACTAGGCTACATAGAGTGCTATACTTAGAATTCTCTATCTTATAGAGTTCCAAAACTCTATTCACGTCACCTTTACTAAGAAAACTTTATGTGACTTAGTTACACTCTCACAAAGCTACTTACCTATAAGCACATGACCCAAAAGGTTTACATGACTGCACACAATAATGCGCCACATGACTCTAAGCGTTTACAAGACAACATACAATAATGCGCCATAGAACTCTAGGTCATAACTTCGCAATCTTATGACAAGTAAAATAAAGATAAGTTGCTTGATGGTTACAGATTGCCCATAAAAGGCTCTCCGCTAACCCATTACTCAAATAGAGTGTAAAACCTAATACGGAGGACACTTAGTTAGGGACACAGGCAAAAACTAAACTCCAATTCCCAATTGGGAAACATATTGCGCCATCATTCACCTAACATAAACAATACTTAATTCATTATCTCTACTACACCGTTGTGTTGCTGAGTACTAGGAATAATCAATTTTCTAAGCATCCATTTCTCTTCACAGAGCTTTTTAAAAAATAACTCAAATATATACTCGCCACCTTTGTCAAAACTAAAAAAATACACAAAAGCTTTTATCTAATTGATCTCGACCTCATATGTGCACTGTCAAAAATCATCTCAAAACTTTTGACTTATGGGATATCAAATAGTCATGACTAAGGCCCCGTTTGGTAGAACTGTGAGAAAATGATTATAGATTATAGCTTAACATATTTATAACTTATAGCTGTGGACATAAGCAGGTAACATGTTTGGTGCAGCTGTGAGATTATGGATTTAAGCAGCAAAGTAGTATTTGGTAAATAAATTGTAAAATAGCTTTTTTCTATATAATTGTCATTTTTGCCCTTATAAGATATAAAATTTGTAATTTCATTTATAATACATTTTTTTTCTTTTTCTTTTTCTTTTTCTTTTTCATTTTATTTTCTTCTCTTATTATTCTTTATTATTATTATTCATTTTAATTATTTTTAGTAATATTTCATTTTTTCATTTTTAGTAATTCATTTATTCATTTGAAAAATCCTTTCATTTTTTTTTCAATTTATATCATTTTTTTAGTGATATTTCATTAATAGTTTCAGTTTTAATTTTAAAAAAATATTTCATTAATAAAGTTAATATAATTAGTATTACAAAAATTATCATTTCATTAATAGTATCAATTAGTATAAATTAATGGCTTAATTAGCATCAATTAATACTAAAATTATTAATAGTATCAATTATTTCAATTAATATTGTGATGTCATTACATAGTATTTTATTTCAATTAATTTTGTGATATTATTACATATTATTTTAATTAATGTTGTAATATCAATTTATTTCAATTAATTCTGTAATGTTGTAATATCAATTTATTTCAATTATTGTTGTGATGTCATTACATATTATTTTATTTCAATTAATTCTGTTTAATTTTGTATTAATTCTGTGTAATGTTGTAATATCAATTTAAATTAATTCTGTTTTTATTAAATTTTTTTCATTACAATTAATTTTTTTTTGAAATAAATTGTTTTTCATTTTATTTTGAAAAGTAAATATTAATTCTGAAAAGTAATTTTTTTAATTATGAAAAGTAAATATTAATTGAAATGAATTGTGTTAAATATTAATTCTAAAAAGTAATTTTTTAAATTTTTTTCATATTAAATATTAATTATGTTTTCATTAATTCTGACAAGTAATTTTTTCTTTTTTAATTAATATTAATATTGATTTTTTTTCTTTTTTTTCAATTTTTTTTCAATTTATTTTTTCAATTTTTTTTCTAGGGTTTGAAAACCCTAACTCCGGTAGCACAGCGGCGACGACCGGCGCTAGGTTTGAGATCGCGATGGTTCAAATCGACAACGGTGTTGGTTCAGATCAAGATGAGGACGAACTAACGCCGGAGAGAGAGAGACAGATAGAGCTTCACGATCGCGATGGTGACGAACCGAGGCTTCACGATGAACTAATGCCAAAGAAAGAAAGATAAAGAGATAACAGAGCAACGAACCAACCCAGAGAGAGAGAGAGAGAGAGAGAGAGAGAAATCATCGAAAATCGCTAGAAATCATCACCGAAAATTACCAGAAATCAACGCCAAAAATCGCCTCTTAGGCCGTCGAAAATCGCCTCACGCTCTCTCTCTCTCTGCGGATGTGAACAGTGTTTGATTGTGAAGTTTATATATTGGCAATTTGGTAATTTTTCAATTTTTGAAGGGGCATTTAAGTCATTTTACTCTTCCACACCCAACTGTGCGCATAAGCTAAAAAATTAAGCACCTCTGAGGTAGCTTACAACTTTTAGCTCAAAATCAATTAATTTAAGCTATAATCTCTCTCTCATAAGCTCAACCAAACACTCTAAAATGACTTATTTTAAGCCAAAAGCTAATTTAAGCTGAAATTAAGTGCTAACAAACAGATTCTAAGATATGTATCGTAATCTATAAATGTGTCGAGATTGGGGCTAGCTATCATACCCTTACACATATCTAGCCGCAAAAAACATAGTGGACCAAATGTGACAATACAAATGCCCTTCTGCAGCTTTCCTACTTGCTTGTGCGCAACCATTGCGAACAAAGTTACAGATTCACACGAAAGCAGGATGTCACAAGCGAGAGGGCCTACTCAAACCATCCAAGTCATCTTTTCATTAATGTGATTAAGTATAATAAGCCATCAGTTCATGACCAATGTCATAAACTAATTCTAATCATTCTAATGTGCGAGTTCTCAAAGACAAGTGTAAAGGTTTAGGCCCAACTAGGTAATGACTCATGACTTTACTAGATCATAAAAGGATGTCATGGAGATATCAAGTGCGCCTAAGTCGCAAATTTAACTAGTAAGTGCTAATCCCCTGCACCTTCAAGTTAATTTTATTCTCCATACACATCGCTGCATCTAGTTGAAACATGACGATACTCCTCTTACTATCTCTATTTCTCGCTTCATAGTTAGTTGCAATTAATTCTACTATCCACAAGAAAGAGAGAATAAGTTATCAATCTATGATAGCTCTTGAAGTAACTTAAGCGCAAATTAGGCTAAAGAGTCTAATTTAACACAATGCTCTCACGAGCAATGTGTCAAATTCTTAAAGTCATAACAACCTTGTCAGCCTTGACCTTTTTCATTATTATGCTGCAATTTTTGCGCTTAGTAGTAAACGTCATTCAAAAGCGTTAGCCTAGCTAAGGAATCGTACAAAAAAGCACCTCTTCATGTCTTACACTCAAGTGTGGAAACAATAAGTGTCCAGACTTAGACAAGTTAGCAATGCTAATAGATTTTGCAGCCACTAAATGCTAATCTTTTCACTTAGTGTTGATAGATTTTGCAGCTTCTAAGCGCTAATCTTTTAACTTCAAGTTATTCTTCAACGCACACTATTTTAATCCGTGAGATTTTGCATCATCTATTCCTATCAGTTGGGTAAAGAGAAAAATACTGCTTATTCTGGCTACTCATCTTACACTTAATGACTAACTCATTTAAGCCCACATTTCTTGGATGACAGGACTCTTGAATGTTGCTTCATCCAATGATGCAACATTATTACAAGTCAAATTACAAAAGTCCATCCACGCAGCTCAATAGTCAAGATCATATCTAGATCTATTAAGGGCTTACTCATTTCACAACTCCAAACTCTCCAATCAAAACTACTTAGCATGCTGCTAACCATAGCACACACATCAATTTTTATTGCGCCAAACAAGGCAACAAAACCACGGCGACTTTGAGTCATGTTTCCTTACTTTAGCTCAACTAAGGTCTGACCTAAAGTCTCCAAGACTTTTTGCTCATCTTCACACTTGAACATCTCTACTAAGTGTAGGTCAACTAAATTAACTTCCATAAGCTAAGTCAATTTAGAGAGAGAGAAAAATGCGCATTAGGATTAATTTGATTAGCATATTACAATATTATTTTGCCGTAAAAATCTAAATTAAATAGTGACAATATTACACAAGTTGCAAGATCGAAAATTCTCTATGCTCGTAATCATCTCTTGCGCCACAAGTGACAATTATCTAAAATTTAATTTAATTCATGCGCAAAACATTAGTTTTCGGGAGTAAATCTTCAAAGATTTTTCTCAACCGAACAACCTCCCACTAACTATGGCATGTCTAAAGCATAAAATATTAATTCCATACAATAGCATTTTAATGTAAATTTACAATCAACTCATAATATATTTCATTTAATAATGGAAGAAAACTAATCATGCTATTCTAATCACAACATATTACAAACTCTAGGCAAAAAACGACAATATGTTGTGTTTAATATTCAGATTATGCCATCACTTCTGAAATTTTTCTAGAATTTTAAATAATTAATAGACACACATAAAATCAGAAATAATATTCCAGAATCTAAAAAAATGCAGTAATCATACCATTAAATAGTAAACTATTACAGTAGTCTATAGTAAAAATTTTAGCCCCAGAAACTTAGTCATGCAACACCAGAAGCATTTTAAAGCAGAAATAATGAATTATTATTTCAAGAAAAATATCTTTTATTTTCATAAAATTTTGAAAATCTTACAATAGATAAAAAAAAAATATAATTCTGAGTCTAACCGTACCAACCACGCTTAAAACAAAGCTATAACGAATTACTTATGACCGTTTAAAGCAATTCTGGATTTTTAAAACAAACAAACAGAGCCTTAATTCCAACAACCAAGCCAGCGCGAAAAACGGCGAGGGGCGACTCGACGCGCGTGTCGGCAGGGCCTAAGACGTAAGGCGCGCGCGTGTGAAGTGCGGACGACGCGTGCCTGGCACATACAGGTAACGGGTGACGCGTGGCGCGTGCTGTTCACGTGTCACTTTCCGGTGTGTTTGTTGGTCCAATTTTGGTACTGTCGGACTCCATTTTCCAAAATAAAAACAATGGTAGTCTAAAAAATGGCATTTAACAAACACAAATCATAGGATGTATCACACTCTCTCTCTAATGAAAGTGGAAGTTCAGAAACTCTACACTTCATCTTCTTTCTTAAGCCACCAAAAAATCAAAATGAACCCAAATTAGGGTTTGATTGTTCTCATCAACCGTAAGTCTAAATCAAACAAATAATATATGGTTTCGAAGGTCTCGAAACAAGGATTCTAAATATGTAAGTTTTGTAAACTAAAATTAAAGCATGTAAAACCATCATGCAAACAAAGTTTCGAGAATATAAAATGGATCTTCAATTTTCTTGCAATCTAACCGTTGGATTTTCATGAAACTTTGCAGATATGTTCTCCATGAAATGTACTACAACATATGTAAATTTCAGGTTGATCGGAGAATGTTTGAAAAAATATTAATTTTTCATGCATATATCATGTATATATATATAATTATATACATATTTAATGCACAAAAAACAAGCATGAAAATACTCTTTTAAGGCTCTAATACCAATGTAAGATATAGATAACACAACGGGTAAAAAGATTCAAACCATACCTTATGTGATAGAATTCGAAACAAAGAACCTTGTAAGTAAATCACGTGCTTCACAACCATGAACTAAGAACACCCAGCAATGAAGTGGTACCACAATATGAGTATCACCTACTCTATTCATAGATTAAAGGTTGTATTGTTATTCTAATGGGAGAGTGTTATGGAGAGAGAGTATGGGAAAAATCACTCGTTATTTTATTCATCCCCATATCCCATATATCGTATCTACTATATAGACCAAATATCTAACCATCTATCCATATCTCCTAAGGATAGGATAGATATAGATAGATAGAGGGTAATCTTAACAAATACGATAATCAAGAAATCAAATTCAAATTACATGGGCAATTTGAATTGGCCAGGGGTCATGCCACATGGGCACCCAAATCCGGGTCCAATACCAGGCCCAATTTCCAACATCCTTAATTTCTCAAAGGATTTAGTAACAATTTCATGGATATTTCACAAATTTCACTTTTTTTTCAATTTGCCCCAAAACCTAGGGTTTGATCAAAAGAGGGGTTTCTCCTTCATTTTCAAAATATCTTCTTGCAAACATTCCCAAACGGTTCATAGTTCACAAAATAATCTATCTTGGACCAAAATCATAAGGAAGAAATATTTTCTCTAACATTTTCTAGATTCAAAATTTTAAAACTCAAAACCCAAACTTAAAATTATAGTAAAATGGACAAAATATGCTAAAATCATATATATAACTCAAAGGAACTCTCTACCTTAAGATTAGGAATAAAGATGAGAGAAAAACTCTAAAATGAAAGGCATCAAAACTTGATCTCCCCCGTACAAAATGTTACTCTTGATGAGCTCTCCAAAATTAAAGAAAGCACTAGGGTTAAATCTCAATGAATATGGAGGAATCAAAGAAGTAATAAGGTGGTTGGAGGGTTTCTTAGAGAGAGACGAGAGAAACGAGACTGAGAGTAATTGTAGAGAGAGAGAGAGAGAGAGAGAGAGAGTGTGTGTGTGTGTGTGTGTGTGTGAAGTGAAAAGTGAGAAAAAGTGTATAAGGGTCTAACTTTTATGTGATTAAACACATTTTTTCGAAGCAAACTGCGGACAGACCACTAGAGTGACCAAACTTACACTCAAACGAACAATCGAAACTCCCAGAATCTCTCCCCTCTCTATAAAAGACCGCTTGAGTGACGAGACCTTTGCTCGAGCAAAAAGTATAAGCTCCTGGATGTTCAGACTGCAGAACAAAATACTAGATTTTGACGTTACCGCTCGAGCGATGAAAGGACTGCTCGAGAGGTCTTAACTTAGAAGTGAGACAAAACACTATTAAAACATTCTCATTATTCTCAGATTCACTCTAACACCCCAAGATGCCAAAAGATATCTCAAAACACACTAGAATAACACACGAACAACCATAAGGAAACGAACAGGTAACAACACAAGTCCTAAATGTTTCAGCAATGATAGGGCAATTAAAAAAGACAGAAATTTCAAAATTCTACATATTTTCAAAATGTTTTAAAAGGACTCGAAACATCACAACCTCCCCACCTTAGAAAATTTCATCCTCGAAATTGAACCAATCTTTTCAATAAGAACGAGTTCCAACCCAACAATCCCAAGTAGCAAGATTTTGATGTTGATTAATAATGATCATTTAATATAATTTTAAATGATTCAGGGTTTCATTAACTTCGATGATTTCAGAAAATCTTCGATTTTCACAATCACAAGGAATTTAATAATTAGTACTTAGTAATGCCATACCTAAATTTCACAACAACATTAAAGTACACAACAATCTTAATCAACTAAACATTATTAAACAAATCTAGATGTTTGGAGCAGACTTTCGCCTCTTGGTCCCAGTTTCCTCCTTGACTCTCTGGTGTCTCCACAATACCTTCACCAATGGTATGGTCTTGCCCCTCAACACTTGTTCTCGGGCATCGAAAATTTGAACCGGTTGCTCTTCGTATGAGACATCCTTATCTACCTCCAAATCAAACCAATCAAGCACATGTGAAAGGTCGGGTTCATACTTTCTAAGCATGGAAACGTGAAACACGTTATGGACCCTGGAAAGCTGTAGTGGTAAGGCTAAACAATATACTACTTCCCCAATTCGCTTTAAAATCTCGAAAGGCCCAATAAACCTTGAAGATAGTTTTCACTCTTTCCAAACCTTATTAAACCCTATCTTGATGAGATTTTAAAAAGAACATGATCACCAATCGCAAAGGATAGAGGTCGCCTCCTTTTATCTGCATAACTTTTCTATCGGCTTTAAGTCGTAACCAATCTCTTTCGGATGAGATCAACTTTCTGGGTCATCTCTCGGATTAGTTCTGTGCCCAACATCGGTGTATCACCTACTTTAGTCTAACAAACTGGTGATCTACATGGTCAGCCATACAAGGCCTCAAATGATACCATCTCGATACTTGCTTGATAACTATTGTTATAGGCAAACTCAATCAACGGTAGGTGTTTCTCCTATGACCCTTTGAAATCTAGGACACAAGCTCTAAGCATATCTTTCAAAATTTATATAGTACATTCGGATTACCCATTGGTTTGAGCATGATAGGTTGTGCTAAAAGTCAACTTAGTCCTGTTTTATACCCGTCCACCAAAACCGATAAAAAAGGTCATGGTACATTTTAGTGCATCTCGGATGTACCACAAGGCGCGAGTGATGGAATTCTCGGAGTACCTCTTCTCTACAAAACTCTGGCACGAACAAGGATCTAAATATCTCACACTCAGATCCGAGTGGATATTCAAACCCTTCTCTTCCTTCTAGTTGGAGATTTTCTCACAGACTATCTCCACCTCACTGTCATCCTGTTGTGCTCCTATGACTTTGCTAATCAAAGTGGGTTATGCAATTAAAGTAAACAAAGTAGCGTCCTCACTAGAATTGCCAAGATGCAAGTTATACTCGCCAATTTTACCTAACATAACCCATTCTCGAATGGCTACACTCGCCACAATACTCATAGACTTCCGACTAAGGGCATCAGCCACAACATTGGCCTTCCCCAGATGATAGTGCAATTCAAAATCGTAATCTCCCATAAACTCCATCCACCTATGTTGGCGCAAATTCAAATTTTTTTGAGAGAATAAGTATTTGAAGCTTCTGTGGTCTAAATAGACATCAAACTTCTCACTGTACAAATAATGTCTCCAGATCTTCAAAGCAAAGATTACTGCTGCTAGTTCTAAGTTATAAGTGGGGTAATTCTTCTCATGAGTTTTTAATTGTCGTGACCCATAAGCTACAACCTTCCCCTCTTGCATCAACACACAACCCATCCCATCTCGGGACGTATCACAATACACGGTATAACCCAGACCCCCTTTCGAAATTATCAAAATTGGAGCAGTAGTCAACTTAGTCTTAAGTCCTTGAACGACTTCTCACAAACCTCATTCCACACATATTTGATACCCTTTTTGGTCAACCTAGTTAACGATGCAGCTAATCTAGAGAAGTCCCTCACAAAAAGGCGGTAACACCTCATTAACCCTAAGAAACTTTGAATTTCAAAAGCATTCTTAGGCTGTTCTCAATCTTGTACAACATTTATCTTAGTGGAATCAATGGTTATCCCTTCTCCCAACACCACATGCCTCAAAAACTTCACATCTGTTAGCCAAAACTCACACTTCTCAAATTTTGCAAACAACTTGTGCACCCTAAGCAAATCAAGTACTATCCGCAAATATTTCTCGTGTTCCTCCTTGGAGGGCAAATAAATCAAAATGTCATCCACAAAGATGACTACGAATCGATCTAAGAACTCCGAGAAGACTCAATTCATCAAATCCATGAACAAAGTCGGTGCATTACTCAACCTGAATGGCATAACAGGAAACTCATAATGGCCACAACGCGTACAAAGGGTCATTTTCTGGATATATTCCTCCTTAACCCTCAACTGATGATACCTCAATCTCAAGTTTATCTTCGAAAAGTAACAAGGACCCCTTAAGTTGGAATAAGCCATCTATTTTGGGTAGAGAATACTTATTCTTAACAGTGACTTGATTCAACTTGCAATAATCAATACACAACCATAACAACCCATCCTTCTTTTGTACAAAGAAGGTCGGTGCTCTCCAAGACGATGTACTAAAGCGAATAAAGCCCTTATCTAAAAGTTCTTGGAGTTAGATCTTCAACTCATGTAATTCGACATGTGCAAATCTATATGGTCCCATGGAAATTGGTGTTGTGCCGGACACTAAGTCAATGAAGAAAGCAATTTCTCGGTGGGGTGGCAAACCGATGAGATCTTCAAGAAAAATATCCAGGTATTCACAAACTACCCTCGACAAGTCATCATGGATCATGCTAACCTTATTGGCTAAAGAAAAGGAAAAAAGAAAATTAAGTCCTCCTCGACCCTTAAGGTCATATAACGACAGCATTGAATTATCACCCCGGTTACAAAAGAAATAAAAACAATACCTTGTGGGTATGCATACAGCCACTTGGTGTCGCTAAAATTTCTATCGTGGTCCGAAAATGTTACAACCAATCCATATCCAATATAACATCAAAAGTGTGCATGTCTAAGGTAATAAAATCAAAATAGAGTCGGCGATTTGCGACCTCAATCTCGCAAAAGCAGCACACCCATCCCAATGCCACCCTACCCCCAACCGGTGACTCAACCCACAAAGGAGATTCTAGCTGATCAATCTTTAATCCCAAAGCAGATGCAAAAGCAGTAAATATAAATGAATGTGACGTACTCATATTAATCAACACTCTAGCCATACAATTGAACACAACAAAATTACCTCTCGTAACCGAGGATCCTGGTAACTGTTCTGGTGCTATAACTGCATACACACGCCCCTGGGGCCTCTGGTCAACTTGCTCCTCTCTCAGAACATAGGCCTGTTGCACTAATTGAGAAGAGGTGGCTTCTTGAATAGCTCGTGAGGTTTAGAGTGAATGAGTCTGCTGACAACTCTAAGTTTGTCTCAACCTTGATACGCCAGACAAGTCTCCTAACTGTGGACACGTTCTTTTCCTGTGCCCGAGCTGACCACACTATAAATATATAGGTCTTTGTCCTCGACTCTGGGACTGGTTAAAGGATCGACTAGATGGTAGTAATGGCAACATCTAATGTCCTCATCCCTTCTGCGGACAAGCATTGGCCTTGTGGCCCGTCTGGCCACATTTAAAATAAGTAACTCTACCTTGAGTATTCTTTCCTGAGCTAGCACTAGGCAAAGGAAATGTGGATCTCATCTGTTATGACTGAGACTGTGATGAAACAGAGCCTTAATGCTTCTTACTGCACCTAAAATCTCCCTATGACTCATGCCCTCTAGATCTTGAATCCCTAATCCTTTCTTCTTTGGCCTGCACGGTAATCTCTATGTGTGTCGCTGCCTCCACAAGTCAATCATAGTTCCAGATCATTTTTCCGGCCACCTTAAACAAAATCTTGGTTGTAGGTTTAGTCTAAAATTCAATGCAACGACGTTCCTCCGTTGCCACTAATTCCGGAGCAAACCGGGACAAACTGGTATATGCTGCTTCAAATTCGACCACCATTGTGTTTAGTTGTTTAAGATCTAGAAACTCTTGCCTCAGTCACTCCCTAGTAGTAGGAGATAAGTACTTATCTTGGAAAGCAACAACAAAAGCTTCACACATTGGCCCAATTTTGCCTTTAGCATATTTCTACCAATGGCCCGCATCTCCCTTCAAATAGTAACTCGCTAGGGTCACTCTAAGCTCACCATCCTCAATGTGAAGCATTTCAAATGTCTTCACCGTTGCTTCAACCATTCATCCGCCTTCTTGGGCTTCAGACCATCGTGAAACTCGTTCGGCTTAATCCACAAGAACTCTCAAGTAAGAAAAGCAGCCCTAGTCTCTATAGCATTCTCTCGGGCTTGGTTCTCTACCTACAAGATGTTCATAGACTCTCTCAAAGCCTCTGCTATCTCTCTAGTTAAGGCCCCCATAGCGGCTTGACCCTTTTGCTCCGAGACTCTCGCACTCCGAGACTCTCGCTTGTCCTACTTGCTCAGCCATGATAGCTTGGGCCGCTTACTCGACTACATTAGGTTGGCTAAACCCCTCCTCTTGCACCAGAACCTTATGAATCGGTACCTCATGAACTCCTCGGTGAGTCATACCCCGCCTTCCACCTCTACTACCGCGAGTCTACCCTCGTCCTGACATCCTAAATAAGGACAAAAATGAACAGTTTAGCGCATAGTCACACATGTGCTTGCAACGGAAACTCACGCATCCTATCACGATAATTAATAAGCTTTTAATTCACACAACACTTAGTTTCACTCCACGTAAGCACTTCGTCACGTAAATACATACAGATTACTCATTCAAGATAATGTTTGCCCCACAAAATATTGAGAGTTCCCATTAGAATGAGTATTGATCATGTGCCTTTCTAATGAGACTTCCAGAAGTTTAATAAGAACAAACAACATCCTAAAAGTTCAATCCTATACCCATCTAGTGAAGTAAGCATGTTATCACATAATGATTAAAACATGAAACGTCTCCTAATTTAGCAAAATGAACCCATTGTGGTAAAACCACTTCCCCCGAACACCAAGTATTCAAACCCGGTAGCTCTGATACCAAGTTGTAACATCCCCAAATAAAAGACATAAATCAAACAACCAAACACCGCATCCAATGACAATTCTAATATGGTAAATCATATCTCTAAATTCATATTTCTTCATGGTAAAAGATTTCACAAAAGAGATCCACATGCATTACACATTCAAACACTCTTAAGTTGAATCTATAGCATGTGCGACCATACACCCATAAAAAATAATAATAACAAGGAAATGCCTCAAGGGCAACAAGTTTCAAGACTCAGGACTGGTTACACAAAATGGGTTAACTAACCCATACAATTAAAGCTCTTGGTTTGAAAAAATAATCACAAATAAAAAAGCTCTTCCTCCCAAAAGACTTTACACGCCGTCCGTTAGGTGGGATCACCACATCCTTTCATGCATAAATCCACTAGGGGTGAGCACAAAACCTAGTAGGAGTAACTTCACAAAGTATATATGGCCGTCTGTCATATACATGTGTATGCAATGTTATGCCATGCCATAACATTATAAGCCTTGCTTGAAGAAAGAAAATAATATATGTTGCCATGATCTTTAAAGGAATTACTTAATCATCTTAATAAATCCAAAATTTAAAATGAGGTGGTAAATATGACTCAAGTAAATCCCCAGGGCTAGTATCTGCAAATTGGCATATCTTGCACTAACAAATCCTACCTTACTGGCTCCTAATTGGAGAGGTTAGGCACCCACACTTGCGTGTCTCTGGTTTTATACCAAGGACACTCAGGCTAACTTAATTCTCGAACTACATCCCTAATAGAATTTCCCACCGTATTTACCTCAAAGCAATACAATAGTAATAATTGTTTTTCTCGAACAACATAACCATTTTCAAGACATAACCATAGTTAAATCATATTTCGAAAACCATGTATGAATTGAAATGTAATGATTTAGTTCCGATATGCACAATTTCTCCACAATTCCCAACGTTTGCTCAAAGAAAAAAGATGAGAGATTCAATATCTATATGTGTTCATACTCCAAAAATTTATATCAAATCTACATCCATGTGACATATGACATTCTTTCATATTCACACTCAACATTCATTTTCTCTTTCATATTCTAGAAAAATGCACAACATGTTACCTTAATTTCTCAACAACACAACAACATGAGGAAGATTTCCTCAATTTCTCAAAGGATTTAGCAACAATTTTATGGATATTTCACAAATTTTACATTTTCCCAATTTGCCCCAAAACCTAGGGTTTGATCAAAGAAGGGATTTTCCCTTCATTTTCAAAATATCTTCTTGCAAGCATTCCCAAACGGTTCATAGCTCACAAAATGATCTATCTTGGACAAAAATCACAAGAAAGAAATATTTTCTTTAACATTTCCTAGATTCAAAATTTTACAACTCAAAACCCAAATTTGAAATTATATAAAATGGACAAGACATGCTAAAATCATATATATAACTCTAAGGAACTTCCTACCTCAAGATTAAGAATAAAGATAAGAGAAAAGCTCCAAAACCAAAGACGTCAAAACTTGATCTCCACCGTACAAAATTTTGCTCTTGATGAGCTCTCCAAAATTAAAGAAAGCACTAGGGTAAAAATCTCAATGAATATGGGGACATCGAAGAAGTAATCAGGTGGTTGGAGGGTTTCTTAGAGAGAGATAAGAGAAATGAGAGTGAGAGTAATTGTAGAGAGAGAGAGAGAGAAGTGAAAATGGAGAAAAAGTGTGTAAGGGTCCAACTTTTAAGTGATTGGACACATTTTTTTTGGAGCAAACTTTTGAAAGATCACTCGAGCGACCAAACCTGCGCTTGAGTGAACAATCTAAACTCCCAAAATCTCTCTCTTCTCTGCAAAAGACCGCTCGAGTGACGAGACCTTTGCTCAAGTAAAAAATACAAGCTCCTAGAAGTTCAGACTGTAGAACAAAATATTGGATGATTGACGTTACGATTCAAGCGACAAAAGGACCACTCGAGCTATCTCAACTTAAAAGTGAGACAAAACACTCTTAAAACATCTTCACCATTCTCGGATTCACTCTAACACCCCAAGATGCCAAAAGATATCTCAGAACACACTAGAATATACACACGAACAACCACAAGAAAATGAATAGGTAACAACACGAGTTCCAAATGTTTCAACAGTGATAGGGCAATTAAAAAAAATAGACATTTCAAAATGTTATACATATTCAAAATACTTTATAATGACTCGGAACATCATAGGAACCTAACGTTAGATAATAGTGTAATAAGAAATTAATATTTAAAAAATACCCTAGCTTCTCTCCATCTTCTGTAACAAGTGAATGAGATGCCTACAACAAAACTTTTTCATCATTGTAAAAACTAATGAATGCAAACAATGGTTGGAATAGATACCATTTATCCTACTACCAAATTATTATGTTGGCCTAAGTGTCAAAATGGCCTAATTGCCTTCGAGAGCCAAAATTATTATTTACCCCTAATACAAAATATTATGAAATAATACAAATAACATACTTTAAATCGCAGAGTATTTATAAGGGAAATTCGGCCATAAACCCCTCTTACCTTCATTTTCTTGTTAAAAGGACCATAAAAAAAAAAAAAAAAAGTTATACTTTCAAAATCCCTCATAATTATAAAGTCTTGTATAAAAGACAAAAATTTTCAGATTTATATTTTGTATGACAAATTTACCCCTTCACACACACTCTCTATCTTTCTCCTCTATCTTTTTCTATGAGCCCACTCCTCCACCACCACCACCACCATCTATACCACCACCACCATCACCATCTCTACTACCACGACTACCATGATTACCATCGTTTCCACCACTTCTGACGTCCCCACCAACACCGTCTCAACCATCAATGATGTTCATCACCACCACCACCGCCACCACCGTTTCACCACTAGCATCTCAACCACCAACGTCATTCGATGCCACCATCGTCATCCTTAGCGTCCAAGACTTCAGAACTGAGATTGATGACGTCATATTTGAGATCTATCGTCTCAGATCTATATTCTCTCGTTCTTTTTCTCTTTGTCTCCTCAGCATGCTCTGTTTTTCAGATAGTAAAATTTTACTCTGGTTTGTACTAAATCTAAGGCAATATATGTGCTCTCTCTATCTCTCTATTTCTTTATGTTTTTCTCTGGTATGTCCTCTGTTTTTATTTGACAGAATGAAAGTAAAATTTTACTCTGGTATGTGCTCTGATTTAGTTTGGCAGAATGAGAGTAAAATTTTAAAATTTTACCTCTAAGGCAATATATGTGCTTAACGATATAAAATTTTATTTTGAATCATAATAAATTTATTCTGATTCATAGTAAATTCAAAATAAAATTTTACTCTGAAATATACTGTAAGGATGACTTTACAGGAGAGCTTATATATATATATATATATAAGGGTAGTATACTAAAAGAAATAAGTTTTAAAATATTAGAAAATTTTGAAAGAATCAATATAATTTTTATCCTTTTAAAAGATAAATTAGACAGTGAGAGCTGTATGACCAAACCCTCCTATTTATAAACATTGGTATTCTTCTGAGTAGGCACATGCACCATTCGATGTTGAAGGATCTTTTATTTTTGTGGGCAAAAATAAAAAATGATTTCTGTTAGAATGGATTGTATATGGTCTAGTAGTAGAAAATTGACTAAGGATTCTGTGTTTGGGGCCTGTTAATGACAAATTTGAGAATTGTCAATAAAAACTACAAAAAGTCAAAATATTTGTAACTTCAATAAAATTTTATATATTTTTATTATTATATTTACATATATTAATATATTTTATACAATTTTTTTTTTTACTCTAACAATGTTTTTTTTTTTTTTTTGTTAACACTGCTTTTAAAAGTACAATATTACAAATTATTTGTCAAATCATTATAATTTCTAAAAGGGTTAGATTTCTTTCTAATCCGTGATCGGACTGGAGCATGTTATTTGACCCGTGAGGCCTATCACAGGTCTCGTTTCAATAATTCGAACCGTTAATGTGTATAACTCATCAATTATTTTATTCCTATTAAAAATTACATTGATCAGATATCGATAGTTATTTGATCGGATCAGATTCTTGTCAACGGTAAATATAATTTTCAAAATAAATTATTGATAAAAATCTGATACGATCAAGTAGCTATCGATATTCGATTAACATGATTTTTTACAGAGATAAAGTACTCGATAAGTTTTACATATTGACGGTTCAAATCATTAAAATAGGACTCGTGATAAGTCCTATGAATCCAACAATACCGTTCAATTTACTTTGTGGACATGAGACAAAGTACCCTTTCTAAATTTTTTTTCTTTTTTATCACAATAAGCATTTAAGGACTTTTTAGTTGGCAATGTCATTAGTCTTTATTGTACCTAACATACCGATGTGAAATGACTCTAAAACCAAGTTTTGTCTTTGAGTTGTGTTAAGAGCTTAAGGGTTGGTTTGGAAAGTTGGTGGACTTTTTAGTTTTTTTTATTTTTTTGACTATTTTAGTCAGGATTAAAAAGTTTAATTTGGGAAGGATTTTTTGACTTTTTAATTTTTTTTGACTTTTTTTGTGAAAGAATAGTGTAATGATTATGGGTTAGATGTGATATTTTATTTTTTGTGGTTAAAATAGCCTATTTTATCTTTTATGACTAAAATAGCCAAAAAAAACCCCATATTCTTCTTCCCAAACGGTGCCTAAGCCAACATCTCAGTGATGTTAGAAGAAGTGGAAAAATAAAAAAAAAAAATACAAATTTATAATTTTTTTATTGGTTTATAATTATTTTTTAACACATCACTGATGTGATATCTCTCCCTACAACCAAAGCCCTTTTTCAAAAGCAAAAGTTAATTATTATTGATAGCTTTGTAATTTTTGTTTTTTTTTTTCCAAAAATAACAGCACAATATAAACAGTATAAACTTAGGAAAAAAGAAATTTAAATCAGTGATAAAATTTAAAATTTTCAATAATTAAAATATTTTACTTTTTTATGATTTCATAAATTTTTTTATAGTTACCACTGAATTTTTTTTACTTTTTTTATTATAAAATTTAAATGAAAATATACAAAAATATTTTGAAATACATAAAAAATTCATTAAGGCTATAAATATTTTGATATTTTATGCTTGTTATTGAGAATCCTAAAATTGTTCGTTAGCAAAATCCTTTTTTGCTTTGCACTTTCCTTCCTCGCTTCTACTAACTTTTATTACTCTCAATAAAATATTAATTTTTATTTTTCAATAATAAAAATTTATAAAGGCAATGATATGTAACCAAAGTTGTATACAAAAAAATTACAAATAGTAATGTGTGTATTTGTGACCCTGTAACTTTAAAATTAAAAAACCTAACAAAATATCTTTTATTTACAAAAATAAAATAAAAAAAGGTCAATTACTAACCGTTCTTGCAATCTGAAATTTGTATTACTTTGATTCTTGACTTTTTAATTGTAATACAATTGATTCTAAATTGACACATCATTTTTATCTTTTGGGAGAGTGGAAATAATTTTTTTATATTTATTTTCGTTAAATTAACTTCTATTTTCTCAAATGTCAAATATGGCGATAACTTTGATGTCATTATTAAACCAATCCATTAAATCAAAAAATTCAAAAACTAAAAATATTTCATATATTAAATATATTGATTACAAATTAAAGGGCTAATAACCATCCAACCATCTAAAAATATATGTTTGTTAAGAACAAAAATAACCATCTATTAGATGATAACCATCCAAAAATATTTATAAAAGCAACCACTCATTACATAATCATCATCCAAACACATACTAAAAATTAATTTGGTAAAAAAGTAAAAATATAAAAATATAAAAGAATTATCATTTTTATATAATTTTATCTTTAGTGAGTAAAAATAATTTTTAAAAATTTACAAATACTTTTTTGACTTTTATTTTTGTCAAACTAGTTTATATTTTATCAAACTAATGACTTTACTCTTAAAATGGAGTATTTTCAGCTTGTAAAGGAAATGATATCTTTAATTGTCTTTATTTGGAACGAAATTTAAAATTCAAAATTAAATGTATCATAATTAAAAATTCATAAATCAAAGTGACACATGCCCCATATTGTAAGAACCGTTAGTATAATTCACCCATAAAAATACTATCATGTTATTGTGATTATTGAATGTCTAAAATGAATAGTATTTTCGTGATTCTAAAGTTTGCTAGTGCTAGAAAAATAAAATTTTAAAAGCCAAAGTTTAGTGTGTATACTGTACTCTGTGTAGTAAAAGCACAGCTCTTGTTTGGAAAGTGATTAAATTAATTAAAAAAAATTAAAAATTATTAAAAAAATTAAAAAATTATTAAAAAAATTCATTCATTCTCTCTATTTTTTTTTATTTTCTTAAAAAAAATTAATTGAAAATCACTAAAAAAAATTCAATCCTCAAACAAATTCTGAAAAACCTTAAATTACCAAATTTAACACGGATGACAAAAATAAATAGAAACAAAAAGAAAAAAAAACATCCCACTAAAAAATATGCGTATATATTAGGCGTCCTCATGGATCGTGGTTGGGTCGGGTAGTCTTTCATTTTCCATCCATCTGAATTTAAGCGGATTAAAAAAACATATAATTCGTACCCGCTCAATCTAATTTTAAGTGGATACGGATTGAGTGGGCACGAACTTAAGTGGATACGAATCTAATTGTAATTCAATTGCGGAGTGAGTGGGTTGTATGGGTTGGTGGTGGAAACAGATCGGTTTTCCAGTTGGACTTTGTTATTTTGAGTCTTTTTTTGAATTAGTTTTCAATAATTCTTTTCCATTTTGTCCAAAATTTTTAATTATTTTTTTATAATAAAAATAAAGACACAATTTTTCATATTTCATGAATAGGAAAATATAATTATTAAATAAAATGTTCTTTTTTTAACAAAGAAAGTATAATATTATTTTTTTAAGAGTGTTGGCAGATCGAATTGAGTCAAGTGACCTCTCATCCGCTGTCTGTCTAAACATAGACAAATTGGGTAAATACATCTGCATCCATCCATTTAGACAATAAAAACCATCCATTTTGTGACGAATTGATTTGGAAATTCAATTTTAGGGATTGATGTTTTGCCCAATCCTAATTTGTATAAAGTCCCACTTTGCCTTCTCCTTTTTGGATCTGGTATAATATATCGGGGAATAATTAGGAAAAATAAAAAAATAAAAAATTGTAAAGATTATAAATATTAATAATTAAAATCATAAAATTTTCTACCCTCGTGTAATAATTTTCAAAACCCACTCTGAATGATAATTTCCCCTAATATATTCTAATAGAGGACCAATGTAAACAATGAAAAGCAATAGACCCTAAAAACGTTATATACCATATATAAATTATGATATTTTTAGTATTGATTATCACAAATATCATAATTAAAATATTTTTAATCATAACTAAAGTAAAAATAATGAGTTATAACCAATCACTACATAAGGTATAAATAAATACTTTTTCGATCATAACTAAAATAGTAATTATAAATAATCATAATTAATATCACAATAAATTATAACAAAAGATAATAAGCATCATAACTGAGCCATGTTAAAATGTGTATTAAAAAATTTCTCCAACACAAATATACATGCATATATAGTGAGTAATGCTAGAATATTTATTTAAATATTATATTTGGGTATCCGTGATGTATTGTTGCATGGGGCGAGGCTCCTATTTGGGTATAATTTGAATCGGTCCAGATCAAATCGATAGATTTGGTTTATTTTTTAAATTTGTGATTTGGTCTTGGTTTGAAAAATTGGAGAACCAATCTCAACGGATTTGTTCTGAATTTTTTTCCATGATTTTGAATTTGAACCGAACCGGACTATATAACCTAAATCATATATGTTTATTTGCTAGATGTTATATTTTTTAAGTTAATAGTGAAATAATATGCATGTTTATATTTTGAAAGTTTATGTTTTGAAAAATCACGACAAAGTAATGTTAAACAATGTTTGTTTAACTAATAAATAATATGAGAGTAGTTTGTTTGATGGGTATGTTATTAATACTTTTAAAATTAATGATTGGTTAAATTTTTTAAAAAATGTTATAAAACTTTTCTTGTGAACAGATTATGTGATTCGTGGTTCCAAACAGAACCAAACCATGTTTAAATGATTTGGTTCGATTGGTTCCAAGATTTTAATAATTTAGTTTGGTTCCAATTTTTGTGGAATCATAGACTATGAATGAGTCCTGGTTTCATTCCAAACCAATTCAAACCGGACCTACTTACCCCTAGATAATAGGAAATGGATAAAAATTGTATTTTTTTAAAATTAATCAATTATTACTTGATTATTCAACCAAAATTTTCGCAAACATAATCTAATTGAGAGACTCTACAATATGAACATTACAAATTATTGAAATGGGTTTCATAGTGGGTCTACAAAGGCCCAACAATATCTGCCAACTAAAGAAAACCTTACCCTATTACATATATTGCATACTAGCAGTAACCCATGCTATGCACGGGCAAGTAACAAAAAATGATAAATAATGTTGAACATGCTAAAAATTAACAATTAAATACTATGATATTAATTTAGTTGGGTATTGAAATAATATATTTAGTGATCTTACTATATTTAATTAAATAAATTTTAGAAGAAAAAAAAGTTCAATTGAAAATTAAGAGTAAGAGTCGATTCTATAAATAAAAGATATAGATAAAAACAAATTAAGTTTAAATTTGAAGATAAACTAAATATATATATATATATATATGAAAATTAGATAAATCTTAAATCTTAGAAAAATGAGGTAGAGAGAAATTCAGTAATTGAAAAAAAAAAAAACCAAAGTTGAAATTTAAAAATTAAAAAATAAGATAAGATACACTTGAAAAGAAAAATAAAATCTAATATAACTCTAATAACAGAAGAACTGGAGAGGGTAATAATTAAAAAATTAGATAAGAGTGAAATGCCACTTATAATTTTTTAAAATTTGTAAAAAAAAAAACTAAAATAAAATTGTGGTAGTATGTTAAAAACCAGATAAGATTTAAGTGCCACTTATAATTTTTTAAAATTTAAATTTTGTGCAGTTAAAAAATAAGCAATTATGTTATCTTATTATACAAATTTTAACTCTATTTTGTGTCTACTACCTATAATTTTAATCAAATTTTGTATTCTAAATAATTAAAATAAGAAAGAATAAAAAATTATAACAATATAGAAAGTGAAAATCAAGTAAAAAAAGAATAAGCTTAATTGAAAATCAAAAGCAAGAATCGATCCTGTAAATATAAGATAAAGATTTTAAAAAAAAAAATCAAATGTAAATTTGAAGATAAATTATACGAATATAGAAAGAGAAACTTAGATGAATTGCGAGATTTAAAACATGTGCTTCTTTTCACATAATTTGAGCTACTTTGAGCCATTTGAGCCACTTGAGCCATTTGAGCCACTTAATCAAACGACGTCGTTTTGGCCATTTGAGCCACTTTTGAGCCACAAAATTTGAGCTACGAGACATTTTTCTTAGTTAAATCACCCGTTTAATTTCTCTACAACGTTATTTTTGTTTTCCAATCTTTTTGCCTAATTTCATATTGTCATGGAAGTTAGGTTTTGAGATTTATAAATTTATTTATTTATTTATTTATTTATTTATTTCAAATATCCTTAGGTAAGACATAAATTGATAAAGAAATTTGAATTAGAGTCAAACTCATCTTTTATCTTTAAATATTTTGAAAATCTTTTATATCCATGCCATAAGTAATTAAAAAGTGAAATAAAAAATATAGAAAAAAGATAAGAAAAAAAAGGAAAATAGGAAAATAGAATGAGAAAAGAATGGATGTACCATGTAGGAAAGAGGTTCATGTTAGGATTGAGAGTTTGGAATTTTTTAACAGACCACTACATTTACTTATATATATAGTATAGTGTGGGGGCCGAAATATTGAGACGTAAATAGGCCAAATAGATGAACCAGGAGAGTCGAAATATATACATCGCATTCGGCCCTATTCGGCCAAATAGCCAGTTGATTGAGGGGCCAAGTGGAAAGCGGTTTTGTAGCAAGAGGAGCCGAATAAGTAGTTATACGGCGAATTGGAAGTGGGCCCAACCCTGAGGCTCAGGAAAGAAAAGATATAAATAGAAGAACGTCAGACAGAAAGAGGTATGTGAGAACTAGTATGCTTAACTTAAAATACAAGCAATCAAGAGAGTATACACTAACTTATCCGTCGGAGTGCTAATTCCGGCACCCCCGACCGGAGTGTTCATCCCTTTTTAGGTGACTAGCTGAGGATCACGAGCGTCCCCCAAGATCTGAAGAGTATTTCCAAACCACCTTCCCCACAATTGGTGCCATCTGTGGAAATACTCAAATACATCCATGGCGGGTATAACGGAAGACCCTCCGATAGTCACTGGCGAAACCACACAGAGAGACGACCTCACTCCAACAAACATGCTTGGACTGGAGACTATCACGCGCAAGACGCGCCTTGAACTTCGCATTACCCTCGACTTCAGCACATGAGACAATGCAAGCGATCATGGAACAAGCAAAGCAAAACGAACAGAGGTTAGAAAACATGATCACTGAGAACGAACGTCTTCGTCAGGATTTGGCCTTAGAAGTGGCGAAGTCCAAACAAGCTGTACGCCAAGATCCAGAACGACCTCTGAGGGCAGGTGGTCGACGACCTCGAGCCCGACAACAAGACACTGATAGCGACTCCGACTCATTATCCCCGGAGCCCAAAAAGAAGGGATGACCCGAAACTACCAGTTCCTCTGAAAAGAATCCACGTATAAGGCATAAGCGAAGAAAAAACAGTTCAGACGAAGAAGACCAGCACGATCCCTTTGTACGACGGATTGCAAGGGCAGTGTTACCCAAGAAATTCAAAGCACTGTCATTCACCTTGTCGACGGTAAATCAGACCCCATCGATCACATCCGCCATTACAAGCAAGCCATGACGTTGCATGCAGACGACGAGGCTCTTATGTACAGAATATTTCCGAGTAGTTTGGGACCACTGGCTGTCAAGTGGTATTATAAATTGGAGCCGGCTTCGATTAAGAGTTTTCGCCAACTCCAAAAATCCTTTAGGGCAAGGTTTATCACTAATGAGGTCCAGCCAAAGCAAGCCGATTCTCTCTGGGCAATACAAATTCAACCGGGGGAAATCTTTCGTGTGTATTCGGCGCG
The DNA here is from genome assembly GCF_055761805.1 of Camellia sinensis. Lineage (NCBI taxonomy): Eukaryota > Viridiplantae > Streptophyta > Magnoliopsida > Ericales > Theaceae > Camellia > Camellia sinensis. Next base: position 18,929,827 of record NC_138964.1, on the reverse strand, counting down.
ATATTGGGAGTGTTTTAATTTGGTGGACGATGCTTGCAATGACTCCATGGCCATTAATGCCTTCAAGATGGGATTATATCCCAACAGTGCCCACCGCAGCTCTTTGACCAGACGGCCCCCCAAAACAGTCTGGTCGTTAATGAAGAAGGTTGAGGAATACTGCAAAGTAGAGGATGACGCCTTACGGGTTAAAGCCGAAAACGTGGCCAACAAGATGGCCCCTTCTGAAATTGCTCAGCTGATAAATTCTGTACCACCTTAGAGCCCTGAACCACGGCATCGGGCTAAACGAGACAAGAGACAGGATTCTCGCCGATCAAACGACCAATGCCCCTACCGAGCAAATGAACAACTGCAAGTCGATGGCAGGCGCACAAGGCGCGCCGACAAGAAATACACGGATTTGTCAGAGTCGATCAACGCGATCATGTCCAAAGTCCAACACCTTTCGTTCTTCAAATGGCCGTCCAAAATGGTAGAACCTCCCGAAACGAGAAAACGGAATAAGCAGTGCGAATATCACAAAGATCACGGCCATGATACTGAGAGTTATTACGCATTGAAAGATCACGTGGAGGAACTGATACAAGATGGTCAGCTACAACAGTACGTCCGAAAAGGCAACTCAACCAAAGTAATAACTTTATGACAGGATTCACCTCCACTTGGCGTGATCCACATGATTTACAGCCTACCAATGTCATCCACGGTATATACGATTCAGTCGAATCCCAACCCTCAAAATCAACTCACTCTAGGTAAATGGCCCCATGAAGCTGCGAGCATTGCTTTCGATGATTCAGATTTGGCCGGAGTGACACTTTCACACATCGATCCCTTGGTAATTGAGTTACACGTAAACCGATTCACCGTTGAGCGCGTACTCATTGACCCGGGGAGCACATCGGAAGTTATTTATTACAAGACTTTCACTATACTCGGCTTCTCTAAATCGGATCTTTCCCCAGCTCCTTACCCATTATTCGGTTTCAACGCGAATCCCGAATACCCGTTGGGGAAGATCACACTACTCGTTCGAGCGAGCTCCCGAACAGTGGATGTGGAATTCTTGCTCGTCAAGCTGCCATCGCCGTACAATCTCATCATGGGGTGAACTTGGTTGCATATTATGCAGGCCATGCTAAGCACCTATCATCAGCTGCTACGCTTTCCGACAGAACGCAGCATTGAGCAAATCCGTGGCTGCCAGAAATCGACACAAGCATGTTATCTCCTTGCTGGAAAGACACCAAAAGAGTTGCAAGTGAATTCAATTGAGGTGTCGGATCGAGAGAGCCTCGACGATGTTGGGCGGCTCCCAAGTGAAAAGGCCACGGAAGCTCTAGATCGAGTTGAGATTGATGGCAACCCAGACAGGTTCTTCATGGTCGGCGCCTCCATGAATCAAGCCGAAAGGCAGCAGCTAATTTCCTTTCTGCTCGGTAACCTTATTGTATTTGCGTGGACTCCATATGAGATGTCGGGTGTAGATTTATCAGTTTCGTAGCACCGTTTGAATGTTGACCTTAAATGCAAGTTGATCATTCAGAAAAACCGGTGGTCAGCCGCAGAGCACACTGCCGCCGTTGTTGAGGAGGTTGACAAGTTGCTTGACGCCGGGGCAATCAGGGAAGTGACCTACCCTATATGGCTCTCTAATACTGTGGTTGTGAAGAAGAAAAATGGGACTTGGCAAGTGTGCGTTGATTTCACGGACCTAAACAAAGCCTTCCCCAAGGGATTGTTTTCCCTACCCAGAATTGACCAACTTGTAGATGCGACGGCATGCCATCAGCGTATGAGCTTCCTCAATGCTTATAGAGGCTACCATCAAATCGCCATGCATCTGGAGGACCAAGACAAAATTGCATTCCCTACTCCAAGAGGAACCTACTGCTATAAGGTTATGCCTTTTGAGCTGAAGAATGCAGGGGCAACTTACCAAAGACTGGTCACTGCCATGTTCAAGGAGTAACTCGGCTAGACTATGGAAGTGTACATTGATGACATGGTGGTCAAATCCAAAGAAGAGCAAACTCATTTAGCCGATCTGGAAGAGACATTCGACATTTTACTCAAATACAAAATGAAACTGAACGCTTCCAAATGTGCGTTTGGGATCGACTCTGGCAAATTCTTGGGTTACATTGTCAACCATCGAGGAATCGAAGCCAACCCGAGGCAAATCATAGCAATCTTGGAGCTTGGTTCCCCTCGTTCAGTGAAAGAGGTTCAAAAGTTGATGGGGATGGCTGCCGCACTCAACAGGTTCATCAGTCGGTCCACAGATCGCTGCCAACAATTCTTTCATACACTACGGCAGGGCAAGGCTTTCGAATGGTCCGCCGAGCGTGAAGCCGCTTTCAACGGCCTTAAGACCTATCTCCGATCAGTACCACTCTTGACAACACCTTCGGCAGTTGACCTGCTCATTTTGTATCTGGCAGTTTCTGACCGGGCAGTCAGCGCCGTATTGATAAAGGAAAAGCTGGGGGAGCAGCGGCCAGTGTATTATGTGAGCAAGGCAATGGTGACACCGAAACACGCTATCTTCTGCTAGAAAAACTCATCCTAGCCCTAGTCATGGCGGTAAGAAAACTGATACATTACTTCCAGGGGCATAGCATTGGGGTGCTAACAGATTATCCCCTCCGATCAATACTACGTAGTGTAGAAGCATCAGGACGTGTTTCAAAGTAGGCTCTTGAACTCGGCCAGTACGATATTCAGTTTCTACCTAGAACCTCAATCAAGGGACAGGTGTTTGCCGACTTTGTTGCCGAATTCACTGGGGGCCTTGTTGACTTCAAGTCTGATGAAATTCGACCAAAGTCGAACTGGAGAATTTATGTTAGGGACATTTGGAAGTTGTACTGTGATGGATCATCCAATCAGCAGGGCGGTGGAGCCGGAGTAGTAATCATGGCTCCCGATGGCGTAATAATTAAGCAGGGCGTCAAGCTCGACTTCGAAGCATCAAATAACGATGCCAAATATGAAGCCCTTCTAACCGATTTACGGAATGCACATCTTCTGGGTGCTCGGCGTTTGCTTCTATTTTGCGATTCAAAACTGGTGATCAATCAGCTAGAGGGGGAGTACATGGCAAGAAATGACCGTATGGCGGCTTACATGAAAATAGCTAACTACTTGCTGGAAAAATTTGACCATCATGAATTGAATCAGATAACACGTGATCAGAACACACATGCAGATGCCCCGGCTTGCCTAGCCTCCACCATTAACTCAGAGATTAAACGAACCATCGAAGTAGGTTTCATCCCAGAGCCGAGCATTGGCCCTTCGGAGGAAGTCCAGATCAATGTCATAGAATCTGGACCGAGTTGGATCGATCCCATTGATGTATTCCTGTCTTCCGAACATCTCCCGGTGGACTCACAAGCTGCGAAACAAAGCCCTGCAATACTACTTGGATCCGCAAGGAAAGCTTTATAAAAAATCCCTTTCTGGTCCATATTTGGAATGCGTGCATCCAGACAAAGTCGAAGAGCTTCTAACTGAAATACATGAAGGTAGTTATGGCGCCCATTCTGGTAGGCGCTCTTTGGCTCATCGAGCCGTGACATAAGGGTATTATTGGCCGACAATGAAAGCCGATGCCGAATGTTACGTGAAAAAGTGAGAACAATGCCAGAAGTTCTCTCCTTTGACCCACCTGCTTGCTGAAGAGCTAAGCTCCATAACCAGTCCTTGGTCGTTCACCCAATGGGGACTTGACATCGTCGGACTACTGCCTCGTGCCCCGGGTAACAAGCGATTTTTGATTGTCGCGACAGATTATTTTACAAAATGGGTAAAAGCGGAGGCACTAATGCACATCCGAGATACCGACATGATGCGTTTTGTTTGGAGAAATATCATAACACGATTCGGCATTCCAAGAGCACTTATCTCTGACAACGGCACCCAGTTCGATTGTGGCGTCTACCGAGAGTTGTGCAATAAGTATGGTATTCTGCCTTACTTTTCCACGCCGGCTTATCCACAAAGCAATGGCCAAGCTGAAGCCTCGAACAAATCCATCTTGGACGGCATCAAGAAGAGGCTGGAGAAAGCTAAAGGCAAATAGGTCGAAGAATTGCCGAGCGTGTTGTGGGCTCATCGAACTACGCCGAGGCGATCTACTCGGGAAACGTCATTTGCTCTATGCTTTGGAACCTAGGCAATCATACCCCTGGAGATCAGCCTCCCAACCTTGAAATCGAAAGTTTTTGATATGGACCAAAACGACATGATGTTGGCCTTGGATTTGATTCTGATTGAAGAACGAAGAGACCATGCCCTTGCATCCATGGCGCGGTATCAACAGCAGCTTACTAAGTCGTATAATCAACGTGTTCAACTGTGCCGCTACATACCAGGAGAGTTGGTCCTGAAGAAAGTACTCCCAACTGCCAGGAAACCGGTTGATAGAAATTTGGGTCCTAATTGGGACGGCCCCTATCAGGTCGATTCGATCGCGGGAGTAGGGGCATATCGGCTCAAAGACATGTTTGGAAAGAGTCTGCCACAGCCTTGAAATTCAACGCATTTACGTAAATTATATCATTGACCCGACTTGCGGGGCTTGATACTTGCACATATTCCACTTTTGCAATGCAAAGTTTCTCATTTCTTCATCACGCAATTCAGTTCACAAGTCTTCGGATACGGAGCCCCATCGGTGCAAGACACCTTTGGGCCGATTAAGCCTCCGGATTCGGAGCGCCCTTCGTGGATATTACGATTGGCCAATACAAGTCTCCGGATTCGGAGCCCAATCAGTGCAAGACACCTTTGGGCTAATTAAGCCTTCGGATTCGGAGCGCCCTTCGTAGATATCACGATTGGCCAATACAAGTCTCCGAATTCGAAGCCCCATCGATGCATGACACCTTTGGGCCGATTAAGCCTCCAAATTCGGAACGCCCTTCGTGGATATCACGATTGGCCAATACAAGTCTCCGGAATCGGAGCCCGATTGGTGCATGACGCCTTTGGGCCGATTAAGCCTCCGAATTCGGAGTGCCCTTCGTAAATATCACGATTGGCCGATACAAGTCTCCGGATTTAGAGCCCCATCGGTGCATGACATCTTTGAGCCGATTAAGCCTCCGGATTCGGAGCGCCCTTCGTGGATATTACGATTGGCCGATACAAGTCTCTGGATTCGGAGGCCTATCGATGCATGACACCTTTGGGCCGATTAAGCTTCCAGATTCGGAGCGCCCTTCGTGGATATGATGATTGGCCGATACAAGTCTCCGAATTCGGAGCCCCATCGATGCATGACATCTTTGGGCCGATTAAGCCTCTGAATTCGGAGTGCCCTTTGTGGATATCACGATTGGCCTATACAAGTCTCTGAATTCAGAGCCCCATTGGTGCATGACACCTTTGGGCCGATTAAGCCTCCGGATTCGGAGCGCCCTTCGTGGATATCACAATTGGCGTCGTCTCCGGATTCGGAGCCCTATCGGTACAAGACAACTTTGGGCCGATTAAACCTCTAGATTCGGAACACCCTTCATGGATATCACGATCGGCCAATATTTAAGCCTCCGAACTCGGAGCCACAGCCGTGCATAACATGTATTCGGCCGAATAAGAAGTCGAAGCCTTAAATATTCAAATATTCAAAGTGAAATGCTTCATTAAGTTGAGCCAGCAAAAACCGTGTACACGTTAAAGCACAAACGAATTAAATTCTTAATCAACTTGAGCCGGCAAAAACCGTATACACGTCAAAGTGAAATGTCTTCGAAATAAAACGGCATAAGCAAATTAAAACATACAAACATTCAAAATGACACGCAAACATTTAAAATGAAATATTTTATTAAATTAACCGAAAAATACATTCAGTACAGTACATTGGAGCGTTTACAATACGTTTAGTTCTATTCGGCGTCGCCCTCGTCATCGCTCTTTTCAATTTCGAAAGTGCCAAAAGGAAAGTGTTGACGTTGATATAATGGTGACACCGATTTAAGTCCTGCTCCTTGGAGTGCCTCTGAGGCTTGGAGAGCCTTAATCTATCCATGCCTAAAGCCTCGGTTCTCGCATCGGCAGTCCTCCTCCGCGAGTTTCTCTTTGGTCTTGTCTATCCCGACTTTCCGCCCGTCGTGGAAGCCTTTTTCATAACCCATGGCCCTTGCATTTTCTATGGCAAACATGCTTGCCGTATCTCAATCGGCAATCGCATGACTTAACAGCCGCTGGGTTACCCTCTCTTCCACGACCGGGTTAGATTGACCTGCCACATGCGGCTCGGCGGTTTGAGCCTTCCTAAGCTCACGTTCAGCCTTCTCCACGCGAGCCTCCAAATTTCGAATTCGTTCGTCCTTCTTTTCTATCTCTCGCCGCACGGCGCGCAGACGCATGCCGACTTCATAGGCAGTATACAGCCCTCTCATCACTCCGTGGATGCCCTCTCAAAATACTTCGAAATCCTGTCGACCAACCATCGACTGCTGGACTTCCGGTGGAAAAATCTGTCGAGCGAACTCGACTGCTACACCTGGGTCGTTGACAATGGAGTCTGCCTCCGTCATCGGTTTATTCCCCACAAAAACCGAAAAGCTCAATGGTCGCGGTGTCGCGTCGGCCTCACTTCTTGGTCGCGGTCGTGGGGAGCTTCCCCGTTGCTGTTTCTTCTTACAGGGTGATCTGCTTTGACAACTTGGGGGCTGACGTTTTTCCCGTTCCTTGGACATCCTACCTCCCGTACGTGTAGGCTCGCTGCTGCAATTCATTGCAGTATCAAGCACAGCTAATGTTCGCCCTTCTCCTCTACTGTTGAAGAACAGTCTATTTGACATTCGCACTTGTCTAACCTTACGCAACAAACTGGTTTAAATTGAGTTTGAACACAATAAGTGGAATCACTGGCGCGAAGAGTCCACCCCATTTATTTCTAACACTTGCAGCGCCCCCGAGGCGATTTCATTAACACTAAACTCCAAAAGCCCGATGCCGATCGACATGCGCCGCAACCACTCTATGAACTTCTAATATTCGGCTTTTTGGAGTTCATGCATTGGCTAGGGCAAGGGCAGATTTATTAATCTAATCGGCCAAACATCTAAGCTTAATGCCGATCGATCTATGCCACAGCCACTCCATGAACTACTAATATTCAGCTTTTTGGAGTTCATGCATTGGCTGGGGTAAGGGCAAATTTGTTAATCTAATCAGCCAAACATCTAAGCCTGATGTCGATCGGTCTGTGCCACAGCCACTCCGTGAAATAGTAGTATTCGGCTTTTTGGAGTTCATGCACTAGCTGGGGCAAGGACAGATTTATTAATCTAATCGGCTATTCGACGAGGATAAATTGTTAAATTGCCTAGTTATCTAATCGGCAAGTGTACATGAATGTCTTATCCAAAATAGCAAAAAACAATACCATTCATCAATAGTAAAGTACAAAGAGAATTTTCATTAGTAAATTGGGCACAAACTGTAGCCATTTTACATGTGAAAACTACTAAACAAAAGCTGCAAACTCGCATGTCACCTTACACATAAAAACTACTAAACTAAAGATTGCGACAATACATTCAAAATCCTTAAAAAAAAATAACTAAAAGGTCACCCTAATCAATCCTCTGAGTCAGACTCCAGTGGCGCAACATCCACTTGCTCGTATGGAATCGGCATAGCCAATGTCACATTAGCAGCAGCAAAGGCTTTGAGCCAGCCATGTTTGAATCCCCGATTCTCGAATTTGGAGACTTCTTCTACATAGTTTGTGAGGGCAGCACTTTGCCCGACCTCGTACGCCTTGGAAGCCTCAGAGTCGGCTACTTCCTTCGCCGCCTTCGATTCTTTCAAGTTGGCCTCAAGTTTGGCGATAGGCTCTTGGGCTAACTTGAGTACAGCTTCGCTCGCGTTCGCCCTCTCCTCTGTGGCCAATCTTAGCTGTTCTGCATTTTTGGCCCTCTCTATCTCGGCCTCAGCCCTCGCGGCTTCCATCTTTGCCCTCGCCGCTTCAAACTCGGCCCTGCTCCTCTGGCCTTCAACTTCCAATTGTAAGCAGCCAAGTCGTTCGACGGCATCATATTGGCAACGGCCTATCTCAGCTATCCTTCTAACCATCTACAAGCAAAACAAGAAATTAAAACCAAAATAATATTCGCATAAAAGGAAAAGACAAGGTCAAGGTATTTACCAGAAAAGCCGATTGAGCGGCTAATGCTATTGCCAAAAGATTCAGCTCTGCCCGAAAAGTCGCCTTGTCAACTGGAAATGAGACGGATGTATCCATGCTCAACGCCATGGCTGGGTCTTTAATAGCCGACGCGTCAGAGGAGATCGGCGTGTTTTTTATCTTCGGTTAAATGACGAAAGACACAATCACATCCGACTCCTCTAAACGTGGTTGTTTGTCAACACGATTTTCTTCAGAGCCGGCCTCAACCTCGGCAGGGCGCTTCTCTGTTCGCTTAGCCTCTTCATTGATCTACACAACCGCCTCGACCTCGGCATTTCGATTTTGAGTCGTTTCTTCCTCAACAGGCAGGGAGGGCTAACTTCGGCGGCATGTGGCACTTCAGGTCGAATGGCATCTGCCCTTCGCCGCGCAACCATTTTTTCCGCGTTTTTCTTTTTGGCGAGTTGTGTGAGGCTTAACCCAGCCATGTCTTCGGGGTATGCACCGGGAAGGTCCTCCAAACCGGTAAAAATGTCATCAAATGAAAGGTCCCCTCGGCCCGAAGTGGACAGAGGGTTGGCTGAATTGAGGCCAGCTTCCTCAAAGGCCAACCTCAGAGCCTCGCCTACTTCGGCTTCGAATTGATTTGACTCGGCGACCTCAACTACTTCCGCCAGCTCCAAATCGGACCCCTCCAAACCAACTTGCTGCAAGTTTTTGAAGTCGGTCAAAATAAGAGCCGTAAGAAACTCTTCACCCTTTGAAATTGAGATGTTTTCTGCCACCGAGAAGGTCGTATAAGTCGGCTCATATCGCAGCAGAACGTGGGCCACCCTCCCTTGTTTCTGAAGACTCGGGCGGGCGAAATATTTGAGCGCGACTTTGATTTCCGAAAGAACAGCGTCGTCGGTTGAAGTCAAGACTTTCTTCAAATCGTTTCTTGCGCAAGCAAAACCATGATGACTCAAAAATGAAGTTTTATAAACATAAGAAAAATAAACACAAGAAGCTATACGGCCACCTGGTTTGCCCTTCCGTCTGGGAATAGGATCAAGGCTATTCTCACCTTCGCCGAATTTTCAGTTACCTTGGACAACGATCATAACATCATCGGCTCGCTTCCCAGAGCTGGAAAGCATAGTCACTAATTGCTGATCGGTGTCCTTGGCCCTAAGGAAATAACGTCCATGCCGACCAGAAGACTTGGCCAAGGCATAACAATGCCGAATAATAGGTATGCCGAGGTTAATCCTAAGGCGACGGTTTAGCTCTATAACCCCCATTACGATTCTAAAAAAGTTGACATTGGGTTGGGAGGGGATTAGACCCCAATGGCGGAGGACAGCCCTAAGAAATTGGTGAAATTAGAAACGGATTCCGCATTCAGCAATTGACAAGAGGGGGAAAACGATTGTGCTTTCATCAACCCTCTCCATATCGAGGGTGTCGTCTGTCACAAGCGACAGACGGACGTCATCAGGAATACAAAAATGGCGTCGAAAACCAGAGATTCGGTCCGTGGAGAGGAGGTCTTTCAGGTGCTTTGCCATTTCGGTCAACCTATAGGAGCGTACTAAACTAAAGGAAAACCAGGAAAAGGGATTCAAGGCAGAGGAAGAGAACTTACAAAAGATGGAGAGGACGGTGAAAGATGAATGGAAGTTGCAGAGACGAGTCGGAAGGCAGTCCAAAAACTAGTATCCAAAAATGTGTGTTTGAAAAGACGACAAGATTTTAAATCACAATAAATAGAAGTGTACGAAGGGGCGGGAAGTTGAAATGATAACTGAGAGGTGTGTGCTCTGACATTTGTGTTGGAATGAGATTAGCCGCCGAATTTCGGCTCTGACTTTTCGAGTTCGAAACCAAACACTCCAGCTAACTGTTGTTAGTGGAGTGCTTTGGGGGCAATTGTGGTAGCCAAAATATTGAGATGTAAATAGGCTGAATAGATGAACCAGGAGAGTCGAAATATATACATCGCATTCGGCCCTATTCGGCCAAATAGCTGGTTGATTGAGGGGCCGAGTGAAAAGCAATTTTGCAGCAAGAGGAGCCGAATAAGTAGTTAAACGACGAATTGGAAGTGGGCCCAACCCCGAGGCCTAGGAAAAAAAAGATATAAATAGAAGAAAGTCAGACAGAAAGAGGTATGTGAGAACTAGTATGCTTAACTTAAGATACAAGCAATCAAGAGAGTATACACTGACTTATCCGTCGGAGTGTTAATTTCGGCACTCCCAACCGGAGTGTTCACTTCTTTTTAGGTGACTAGCTGAGGATCACGAGCGTCCCCCAAGATCTGAAGAGTATTTCCAAACTACCTTCCCCACATATAGATTTGAGTCATATGTATCATGTGAGGCATCTCAAATAATGCGTGTAGTATCATATAAGACATTCTAAAAATGATCACACTATTATTAGTGTTTATTCACCCCAAAAAATTATTAATGATATATATTATGCATAGGGAAAAAAAAAGGCAAAAAAAATATTTTTATATGTGTATTTAATATTAGGTATAGCGATTGATTTATTTTGATTATAAGGGCATGGTTAATAGAATATTGAAGAAAATACAAATCATTGTTTAAAAAAATTCAATTTTTTTTCTTATACCGCTCCCGGCAATTCGTTAAAAAAATAAAATAATAAATAAATAAATAATCCCTAAAAGCCACCATCGAGGGCAACAATAATAGATACATCAACTCCTGAACAGATTGATATATACATAGTTATGAGTAATACTTGTTTCTATTTTTCTAAAAACATTTTAAAAAAAATTTACTTTCTTATTTTTTATATATATATTTTTTTTTATTTATTTTTTAATATTTTAAGAATTTTTTTTTTACTTTTTTGACATACCTAACTTAAATAAAATTAAAAAGTAAAAAATTTGTGAAAAAACCTTTTAAAAATTCACTAAATATCAAAAATATAAACAAAAATGAGAATTCAATATATTTTTTATATTTTTGTGTATTTATTAATTTTTTAAAATATTTTTCACAAATTTTTTACTTTTTAGATACATCTAAGTAAGGTGCATCTAAAAAAGTAAAAAAAATGTTTAAAAATTTAAAAATATTCACTAAAAACAAAAAAATACGAAAATTAAAAAATTCAATTTTCAAAAAACTTAATCCAAAAAACTTAAACCAAACACACTGATTATATTTTAAATTATTGTTGCCCTTCTACATAAAAAAGATTAAAGATTAACACAATTGCTTCAAAAATTTCAAATTTAAATTTATCACTCGTGCCAAAAAAAAAAAAAAATTAAAAACAAACTTTATATATAAGAACAAAACTAATCCAACTGAGAAGATGATATGACATAAATTCAATTGAACAAGTTTTTGTTCGAATTAATTGGGGTTAGCTATAATTGGGGTATAGCTATAGATACATCTATTTCATACAGTTTGAGTCCTTTAGACGTCATGTGGCTTGATTCATGTACCAAAAAAAGCTGTCCTTAATTATAACTTCTATTCTTAAGAAAAGTTAGTTGATAATTTTACACCAATATTTTACACTATTTAATTTGTGATATGTGTATTATTATCTTTAAAATTTTGCATAAGAATTAACATAAAAATTGTGCGGAGAGCAAATATTCCGGCAAGTCCGTACTCATTTCTTTCGAACTCCGTTTATGTCCGATCACCTGCGAGCACGTAACGGTGAGCTACCCGACGGTGTGTGGTCGGAAAAACCCTCCGACGATTAAGTTAGTGCACACCTTAGGATCGAGAGAGAGAGAGAGGGGGATGTTTGAGTGTAGGAATTCCTTACAGAATGTTCGTCTCGCGTATGGGGGGCGCAGACATGCTTATATACCCTCTGCGCCCCATATCCACTCCCAGTCATCTCCTGACACGTGGCTCCGCTATCCCATTTGTCAGCGTAAACCTTGCTGAACATCACCTAATCTCAACTGCCTGCCTTCTCAGCTGGAGCTCGGCAGCCGAGCTACTCTATCCACGGCCATGCTGTGCTTCATACCCAAGCACCTCCTGTGGTCGGCCTTCCTACCGATCAAACGATTACCTCGGCTGACCACACCTTTCCGGGCGCCGGTCACTCAGCTTGACTGGCACCACCATCGCCTGATCAAGCAGCTCGGTCCAACCGAGCACTGCCTTGCCAAGTAGCTTCTTTACGGTCTGGGGCGGCACATACTTGGCCCAACTCCTGCCCGGCCCAACTCCTGGCAGTCCATCTCCGGGCGGATCGCCGGTCATCTCGGCCCCATGCACCATTAGGCTCTCAACCTGCTCGGCCGTTACCTCGGCCTAATTCCAGATCATAAATCTCCCTCTCAAAAATTATGAGTTTTACCGTTTGAATCAAGAAATCAGAAGTTGAAACAGTGCCTATATATGTTCCAATATCATTAAATAATTTTCATTTTTCCAGATGATAAAGTTGCATACAGATAATATCATATTAACCTCAACAGAAAGGGGACTGAAAAAAAAAAAAAAAAAAAAAAAAAAAAAAAAAAAAAAAAAGAAGAAGAAGAAGAAGAAGAAGAAGAAGAAGAAAAAAGAGAAGAACAACAACAATAACAACATAATAGTATACAAAAATTGAATACAAAAACACGTGTTTTGTTTATGTTCATTAATGGAAAAACTCTATTATTATGGTTCATAATTTAAAAAAGAAAACAATAACAATGTACAGATAAAATATATACACAAAAACACAGGTTGAGTTGTTGATTTTATAACTTCAAAACTTAAAAATCCATCATGGTCAAGATGTACTTTATTTACAAGTTGTCTACTTTCATGTCATTTTAGTGTGTGATTGGGTAAAAAAAATATATATATAATAATAATAATAATAATAATAAAAATGTAAATATAACATTTTTGTAGAAAATATTTATTACCCCATAATTCTATACAAAAATATGGATTATTCATTTTAGGTATAGTCCATTTCATATCAAATTCATTTGCACCATACATTGAAATACTTTTCAGAATAAAAATTAGTTATACATAGGTTGTATTTGGATCTAAAGAGAAAAGTGAAAAAATAAAATTAATTTCTATTTCCTACTATTTTTATTTCTCTTCACAAAGTGGTTTTTGAATTCAATATCCAAATCTATTAGCAACAAAAACTCTTAAATGAATCAGGTAATAATCAAACGTTACCAGTCAAAGGAATGTTCTTAATGATTCTCCAAAAATAAAGGCAAAATTGCACCAGTAGTAGCTATATTTTGACTTTTGTATCATTTTGATTCTTCTAATTCTAATTGGTTCGATTTTGACTTTAATTTTTTTTAATGTTTCAATTTGATCCAATTAATTGTAAACGTTACTATTATTTTATGAAAATGCGCAAATAAGCGACATGCGACATGCATCATATTTTTAGAGACAAAATTGTAAACTCGATCAATTTTGTGAGTTAATCTTAACTAACTCAATAATGATTTTTCGTAAAAAAAAATACTAAAGGTATTGTCAATTAGATCAAATTGACACAAAATTTAAAATTAAGAGTTAAATTTGAGTCAACTAAAAATATAAGAACTCAAATAACATAAAAAGAAAATATGAGAACTACCAATATAATTTACCCACAAATAAATGATAAAAGGAGTCCATATCCAAGTGACATGGTGGATGTGATGTCCCGGGCATTGGACTTAAATAGTATTGTGTAGTAGAGTAGTGTGTATTACTTCGGTGTTTTGTTTACCGTATCGAGTTGTTGCGGTTTCTTTTCTACTCTTACGTAATCTCTTGTAACTTTTCCCAAGTTGAAAATTTTGAATTTTTGGCATTGGAACTTGTTTCGAAATACAAAATCAAACTCTGGGTTTTTTTGGGTAAAACCGCTAGTGCAAAATTGGGAACCGCTCGAGTGGATACTCAGAGAGTGTTTCGAGTTTTTCACAATTTTTTGGGCAGAAAAACATTCAAGTGAATTTTGGATCCCGCTCGAGCGGATTTTGGTAGATTTTTCTAAACCGTTCTCTGGAGCAAATTGCTCGTGTAGATTTCAACGCATTTGTCTTGAATTCCGTGCTCTTTTCCTCAAAATTGATGCCAAAAATGTGTATATACAGATTTTTCACTCCCCTCTCTCTGTCTCTCTCTCTTTATACTAATTTTTTCTCTCCATTCTCTCTACAAACACACCCAAATCCAACTTCTCTCTAAGATTTACCTCAAATCTTCAAGAGTTTAAGGGGGTTTTTTACACCAAATTGAAGAGGTCGGAGAGGGCTACGTTTATAGCCGATTGGATTGAGTTTTCGTCAGCCTTGAGTTCTAGGATTTTCTTTCTCTTCATCTCCCAAGCTTAAGGTAGGCATAATCTTTGAGTTATTTATATGTTTTTACAAGTTCATGCATGTTTTGGGTATTTCATTATGTTTGGATCATGATTTTGGGTTGTTAAACCCTAGACGATTGTATGAGTGAAGCTTCTCTAATTTTCTCAAAACTTTTGAGAATATGAGTTATGCTCTAATATGTAGGTGTTGTTTTGGAAAAATCTTTTCAAAAATGGAATAAAAACCTTGTTTTGGTGGAAAGCCTAGTATAGCGATTCTAGTTTAGACCCGACTCATTTTGTATTTCGGACTCGAGTTTCACAGGTACATATTGTTGTTTATGTCTTGCTTCCCTTATATTTCCTTAAATTTGGCATTTCGATTGTTGTGGTTGTGTTTGGAGCAAGTTGGTTGCTTAGTTTTCAAACGGTTGTTGCCTAGGATTTTGCTTCTCCGCTCGAGCGGTTTTTGTAAACTATCAGTACTTTTGCAAGTGTGTAAAACTATTGGGAGAGTGTATTTTACGCTCGAGTGGTTTTTTCTGCGCTCGAACGTTGGTTTGTTGTCTGCAAAACTATTGGGAGTGTGCATTCTGTGCTCAAGCGTCACTTCTTACGCTCAAGCAGAACAACTTGTTATATCTGACGCTCGAGCGTCACTTCTTGCGCTCGAGTGGACTATGCGTATATTAGTTCGCAGCAACACTTTTTTACATCACTTTTCATATCTTTTTCTCTCAAAACCCTATATCTAGAGTCTCTCTCTAAAACCTACCTTCTGTAGCTTGACTTTTTCGCGTCCACTCTCGGAAGACGAATAAGCCCTACAGTATCGGACTCCCGCGGTTTTGAATCTGATTCCACAAGTGCAATGTGAAATAAATAAACATTAAAGAGTCCTGATCCGACAAATCTTTTGAAAAATCGATTTTGAATCAAATTGCCAAAAATTGACTACTTTGTCAGATTTCAGAGTCGCCACCTAAATATTTTATTTTTGGAAAATTTAAGAAACTCATGACTCATGCCAAAGGTCATGTGTCTGTCATCACTAAGATTGTCTCAGCTCGGGAACTTAGGTACGAGAGGGGAAGGTCATGAATTGAGCACCCCTGCTCGTTCGATCAAAGATTGGCCTGTACTAATCATGAAATGAATCTTATTTACGTTATATGCTCTTGTTTCGGTTTATAAGGCTAGCATTGCTATGTGATGCGCACGCACAAAAGTATAGACTAACTTGTAAGATTTGGAACATTTGATTCATGTTTGTTTTGAAAATTGTTTCGAAATATGTACCGCATGAAAAAGTGATCGCATATGAACATTTACTCAAATTATTCCAATTCAAGCAAATAGCCTCCATCCACAGGCATTCAAGCAGTTAAAGCACTTAAGATATTAGCCTCATGGAAAGTATGCTAAACATGACAACAATCACATACATCCGATATGCTAAAGCGAGTAAAGACTCACCTAGTACTCCAAGCCAAAAACAGTGATAGAGTTAGAATAATGCATGATCCTAACTTATGCAATATGACTAATGCAATGCACGCAAAAATGTAACTAATAGGCTCGGCTACCAATATGGCATATGTGAAGCAATTTGATAGCGTGCGGTCTAAGCACGTATTCAAAGAAGTATTTAAACTAACAATGTAAGTTAGAATGATGAACCAAGCCTAATGCATGCAATACAAGTGGATACAAACATGAAGTATGCTTAAACAAAACATGATGCCCCCAAACTAAACATCATAAGCTAGTAAATAAAAGGAAAAAAGATGTGAGGTTGGAAGACATACACATTATTACAATATTACGCTCTCATGAATGAGAGTCCGAATGAACCAACTAGTTAACTAATTAAAGCTAAGCTAATTATTAGAAAACAAATTAAATTAGCTAAACTGCTTAACTAATTATTACAAACTGAATTAATTAACTAATCTAGCTAATTAAAATAATTACAACACGATACGAATTAGCTATTCTAACTAATTAAGTACAAAACCACTATGTTTATCACAATACGAATATACGCAACACGGATCCCGAGAATCGATAGAGGGCTCATGCATCTATGTGGTTTCCACCCGAAAAAGTCACAGTTTCTGTTGCCAAATGCCTTTGTTGCACGATAGAACACTTGCACTGATTTCCATCTCCAAACCAACTTTGTTGTGCTTCAGAAGAACACTGCTGAATTTTGCACTGGTGGCTGGCAGAGGGCCTGCCGGCCACAAAAGATGGCTTGCTGGCCACCAATAGGGCTTGCCGGCCACTGCTAACTGGGCTCCCTTGCTGTAACAGAGAGCAAATAGAGCAGAGACAGTGTATTCTCAAAGGTGTGTTTGCACAATTCATCCCTCCTTATCATTTAAACAGCTCAAAGGAGTAGTAAAACTTAATTCACAAACTATCAATTTATGCAATCTCATTGAATGATGGCTCATGAACCAAAGGTGCAAGTTCAATAAATGCAATAAAACAAGACTCAAAACCCCCTCCCTATCATGGATTGATCAAGGGAAGTGGTTGACCTTAGAGACTTGAATCATTTCATCATTAGCAAGCATGAAATGACCCAAGTTTTCATGTGTTCAATTAATGTCCGATTGAATACAACACTTTTTATTATCTTGCACCTTTTTTTAGCCTCAATTTTATTACTTCATTTTATATTACCATCCATTTTTTAATAAATTGAGTCTAAAGGTGAATTTAAGTCTTGTAATGGAAAGAGAGCTCAAACCAAAAGTTGCTTTGGACATGAATGAGATATCATACCATTGGTAATGAACCCCCAAAGGGATTAAACCATTAAGCATGACATCTCAATCTTATGTTTAAACAAACAAGTAGTTTGAAACCACTTTCAAAGCAAAACAAAAGTCATGAAAGGAGGGAGGTTGCAAAGGTGATTAAGAGTGATCACAAGTATGGAAAGCCATAAATAAATGCAATCAACTCAAATAAAATGTTGTCTAAGGCCTAAAACACCAAACTCATGAGGACAATTACGCTACAAGCATGCAAAACAAAGCTCAAATGCAACAAACACTTAGAAACAATCCTAAAATACTCCTAAAACATACTAGAATTAAGACAAAAATAGCTAGATTAATATGCTAAAACATGAATTACGCTAGACTAGGAAGCAAAACACAAGGAGGGGAGGCTAACCCCTCTAATTTTGGATTTCAAAGCATGATTTTAGCCATTGAAATAACTCTAAAAATCAGTGTTTAAAAGCTCAAAAAAAGATAATACAAAGGTGGGAAACACAAGAGGAAAGGCCTTGAAAGCAAGGTGTAAAGAAAGGTGAACCACTCCTCAACCTTTATTGGCCTTAAAACCTAAGTTTCAACCCAAAGACACAGAATTTTTACAGCCCAAAAACAGTTGGAAAATAGTAAGAAAAATAGTAAATAAAGCAAGTAAAGAAACAAAGCTTTATACCTCTTGAAGAGGAAATCAATTCCAAGCAACAAATCAAGACAAACACATCCTCAAGAGCTCAAACGAGGCTCAAAGATACCTCAACTCAAAGATGGAGAGGTTTGGTTAAGAGTGTATAGGCAAAGGTGAATGGTATGCAAGCAAAGGTTAAGAAATTTGTAAAAAAGAGAGAGAATTGTAGAGAGAGAGGAAAAATTTGCTCCAAAATTTTTCTAAGCTCCAAATATGAGAGGGGGGTCATCTATATATAGAAAACACGAAATTTCCTCAAGAACATCCAGCCATACACATGGGAGCAGATGCAAGCATTTGTGCAAATAGCTGGCACAGCTGTCACAAAATATCTGCAAAAGACATTGGTGGCCAGCAGGCCACATCAGTGGCCGGCGGCAGCCCAAGGAAGTGGCCGGCAGGCCACCATAGGTTGTAGGCTTGAAAAATCTAAGGTTTTGGTCCAAAAACAAGGCAACAGAGGTGCAAGGTTTCAAAGGCTCAAAGCTGTGGCATTCTGCTAAGGACTTCGAGCACTTAACAAACATATGCACTCATCATCGGGTGTGCAAGCGATGACGTCCAAGTCATAAGGGCCATCAAAAATTGGGTGTCTACAGTTGTCCCTCTTTGACAGAACTCGGAGTCATGAAATGACGTGAGTGAATGTCAAACCCCAAAGACGACCCATTTTGACAAGGCCGTAAGACTTGGACAAACAATCAAGACAAATAAATGGTTAAGCCCGCAGGATGCCTATGTATCCCTTTGCAAGGAATCAAACCAACATAGTTCTGGGGCAAGATGCAAATGATATGCACAATGTAACTTTGAAAGCTGGACTCACACGCTTCGCGAAGCCGGCTATTTTGAAAACTCATGATCATGCAAAATGATGCAACGAAAAAGAACAAATGCAATAAGCAAGATAACGAGATATGAATATACGAATGAGCAACTTCAAGCTTAAAACCAACACAAGTTCCATGCAAGAAGATAAAAAACACACTCTAAACACGCCAAAACACGAGACGAGGAAAGAAAACACAGCTCAAGGTTGCGCTTCACGCATCTTGAGAAACTGACAAACGAAAACTGCTCGGGGTTGTGCTTCTCACATCTTGAGATAAAAAAAACCTCTCAAGGTCGCATTTCACACGTCCTGAGAAATAGAGGAACAAAAATTGCTCGGGCTCCTGTTTCACACGTCCTAAGAAACAAGAAAAACTGCTCAAGCTCATGATTCACGTATCTTGAGATAAAAGCAGCTCAAGGTCGTGCTTCACATGTCCTGAGATAAAAGAGAAACCGCTTGGGCTCACGCTTCACGCGTCCTGAGATACAACATGCCCAAGGCTACGAGTCACACATCTTGAGAAACTAGAAAATCGCTTGAGCTCACACTTCACGAGTCCCAAGATAAAACATGCCTAGAGCCGTGCGTCACACGTCTTGAGATACAAGAAAACTAATCGGGCTCGCGCTTCATGCGTCCCGAGATAAAACACGCCCAAAGCCACACGTCACGCGTCTTGAGATATAAGAAAACCGCTCGAGCTCACACTTCACGCGTCCCGAGATAAAACACGCCCAGAGCCATGCGTCACGCATCCTGAGATTCAAGAAAACTGCTCAGGCTTGCACTTCACGCGTCCCGAGATAAAACAGAGAGGTGTGCAATAAATACACAAAGTGAACGTGTGCGACAGATGCACGAAGTGAACGTGTACGATAAATACACAAAGTGAACGAGGACTACAAATTAAGACAGTGACAACGCATGTTCCATACAAAATTGACAACCAACGTATGATGTTAATTGAAAACATGTTCTATGCAAAATAGAAAAGCATATTCTATGCATTAAATAAGAGCGCATTCTATGCAAAATAGATAGCATGTTCTATGCACGAATCATAAATGATGCAAGACACACATGCAACATACATATATGTGAAACGCACATTCTATGTGATGGAAGAGCATAAATATGTAATTCAACAAAACAACTAAAACCAATATTTGGTGATGATCTCCGATTTACCTCTCGGAAATGTTGTAACATGTTCACAAAGGATACACCTCGTTCTGTTGGCCAGTGAGGAACATCGTGTACCAAAACACAGTTTTGAGCTCCCTTAGAAACAATCTAGACCCAACAGTAAACCTTCCCTACACTTCTTAGGAAACAAAGACATAAAACATCATCAAAACACGGAGAAAGGCCACCGGCCACTCGCCGACCACAAGGGAAGAGTGCTGGCCACCTGCCGGCCACCTGCCAACCACTAATGGCAAATTCAGGGTATTTTGGTCCTTTTGCTTCGGGTCTTTAAGTATAGACCAAGACTCCTCATTTTCACACACCCACACTTCTGAAATTGCTTTCCCTTTCTCTCAAGCTGCTTCTTCTCTCTAGATTTGTGCTTTTTACACGTTTTCCAACACCCCACGCAAACTTTTTCATAAAACCCTCTTAGTTCTCTTTCTTTTGAACCAATTAGATTTTGATTTTGACGTTTTTTCTTGGATTTCCACCACTTTAGGCTTGTTTCCCTCGAGTTTCTCTCGGGTTTCGTGAATTTTCCCAGACTTTGACTTTTTCTCCTATTTTCTCTCTTCTAGGGTTGACTTTTTCCAAGTTTATCATCTTTTCTCCATTTTCTTCACTTTTCACCCATTTTCCAGATAGTAGATAATATTCCACACGACAGAGCTCCTCCAGAGGTTCCCCTTGTATTTTCACCCATTACCGGGATAGAGGAGCCGGTAGTTGCCGAGGCTGGGGAGGCGGCTCAGGGTATTGATGCCGACCTCAAGGTGGAGTTTGAGCCTGAGTTTGAGCAAGAGCCATTACCCTTGAGAGTGCAGCCTTTTAATCCGATGAGATATTATCCCTGTACGCACATCTTACTGCCTGGAGGCATTAGATATTTCAGTGACTTTGCTTACGGTGTACCAGAGGACCTCCTACTGAGGGAGGCGGCCTCCCACCTTTCATCGAGCGCTACTGAGGTATGAACTCTATTTTCATGCATTCATGCCTTTCCTTTTAACGGCATTTGTTGCACTACTTTTCATCTAATTGTACTTTTTCATCACTGCCTGATTCACTATTTTCTCTGCCACAAGGAGAGTCCCATGCCTATAGGGGGTACAGAGTGATGACAACGAGGGATTGGTATGATGAGCTCCCTGCTGGAGTCCGTGACATTATCGATGAGATTGGCTTTGACCTTTTCTGCTCTGGCCTGACACGTGTCATTGTGAGCCATCCTCTTCCAGGAGCACTAATGGAGAGGTGGTGGGACACCATAAACTCCTTCCACTTCTCCATTGCCGAGGAGATAACAATGACTCCTTACGACTTTGCCACGATCATAGGCTTAGGAGTAGGAGGTGATCCAATCCCTTTTGACACCGACATGGGGGAGTGAAAAGCTGATTGGATCGAGCTATTGGGAGCGTGCCCACCTCTGTACCGGCCAGCCATAGTGAGGTACAATTGGTTTGTTGTGCAGTTCCGAGGGAGCGAGCCCGAGATGCTAGAGGAGATGGAGCAGTATGCCCGGGGCTTCCTGATGTTTGTCCTTGGTACCACCTTGTTTTTCGAACAAGTGGAACATCGTGGGCTTATATCTGTTGAGCGCCCTGGTGACCCTTCCCTGGGTACGCTTCTACGACTGGGACGGAGCTGGCCTCGTCACCCTGTATGGCTATATGAGCTCTACCTCCTGCTTGAAGAGAGAGCGGATCGGAGGCTACTAGCGAGCTTGAGAGGTATGCATTTCAGTTTTCTCATCATACTTTAAACTTTCTACTTCACATTTTTTTGCTTTATATATGTTCAATACTTGTGCTTTCTGCTTTGCACTTTCTATATCTGTTCATGCTATGTACTTTATGCTTTGCACTTTTCTACATCTGTTCATGCTATGTACTTTATGCTTTACACTTTCTATATCAGTTCATATTGTGTTGACCACATATCACTGCACTTTCCTTGCAACTATGGATTTATGCATATTTTCCAGCCCTTACTCCAGAGCCCATGGAGGAGCTTTCCCAGATGGTTCCCTACTCGAGGCGGTATGATGGCCGGTGTCAGCACTGGAGTCGCGAGTCCTTTGATTTTTTCTGCCATTACTTTGACACTATGGCCGCCCACGAGGTAACCTGAAACACAGTCATTTTTGCTTTACAACTGTTCTGATTCACACTTTAACAACTGACGGCAACTAACAATCTATACATTTCCTGTTTGCAGATCGCGTGGCAGTCTTGGGCCATGATGCCGGCTAGGGTGCGGGACTAATACGCGGGACCGTGGGGCACGTCGCGCTTTCGAATTCTGTTGGAGGGTCCAGTCTGCTGAGCTTGGTTTTTGAGCGAGAGATTCGTTCGCCAGACCATGGGCTTGCCGGATTCGGTCATTCCGATGCCACTTCCGGAGTCTATGAAGTCAACGAACAGCCTATCCATTGACGCAGTTACACAGTTTATGGTGGGCTTGGATGCTGATTTCTTCATAGACAAGGGCGACTACATGACCTTTATCCAGACCTACCTTATGCCACCTCTGATAGGCGCTCACGGAGGCGAGGGGGCAGGGGCTCCTGTAGTAAGCGTGGCAACTCGGGCGACTAGGGCCCATGCTAGAGGGGCTCCCCCTGTTGAGCAGGTTATTCGTTGACCAGAGCTTCCTACTACGCTCACATACTGGAGGGCTACTGGGACTGCTTATCAGATCCTGATTGAGTCGATAAAGGCTGGACACGAGCTTGTCGGAGTTCGAGGTTCATCGCAGGTATGGACTACACTTTACCATTTGTACCCCACATTTCATTTCAGATATGTTTATTCCAGACATTGATAATCTAAATACATTTGCAGGCATCTATAGAGTACACGGGGAGCTATCTCGAGCTAGTGGCTTCCCTGATGGGTATGGTGTAAAAGAGGGAGACGCTGCTTGGTCTCCACGGTATCCAGGTACTTTCCTTCAGTTTGCGCTTCATGCTATCATATTTTTACTAATATACTAGCCTTTCAACTGTAATCTTTCCCAAATTGCACTGATACACTACACTCACACATTGCGTTCATACTATATCTGATACACACACTATAGCTGATATGTTGACAACTCCTTTTTCAGATTCCATCTGTACCGATGGCACCAGCGGCAACAGCAGCAGCACTGGAAGTACCTCCTCCAATAGCAAGGAGGAGAGAGAGACAGGACCTAGCCCGCGGCCGAGATGCGATTCACAGTCAGGGCAGAGATAGGGGTGCTCGAGGCCATATCAGTCCTTCAAAGCCCATTTTGCATGATGATGATGCTAAGACCAGTGACTTTGAAGAGGTAGTGAATCAGCATTCTGAGTCGTCTGAGAGTGGAGATAATGATACTAGGTCGGGGGTCGAGAGTGGAGGTGATGCTAGGGCGGGCTCTAAGGCAAAGAGCAGAGATGATACCGGGGCGGGCTCTGAGGTAAAGAGTGGAAATAAACTAGCGAGGACTCTGGGGCAGAGAGCGAAGACGATACCAGCTCTGGTTCAGAGTCTGATTTCGACAACGGTGCCGATAGAGATAGTGCCCTAAGTCCTCCCCTCTGAGGAAGAGGACGAAGAGGGCCTCTCAGGCCTGAGGTGATTGGCGTTGATTTTTTTGCACTTTTGTTTAGTTTCTTTTCATTTAGTAGCATTAGCACATGTATAGCTTCATATAGGTTTATTTTCTTTTGAAACTTGTACTCCTCTTTTGTAAAAACCATGATCAGAATAAAACCTCGTAATTTTATGAAAAGTGTTGTTATTTTTTCATCATGACCACCATATTTGCATGAAATGGACATGAAATTGAATTTGCAAATGAAAACTAAACACTTGTATTGGTACGACATTTTTAATTGGGTAATGAGCCAATCAACAACCAAAATACAAAATAGAACTTGATAAACAAATCAAAAACAACTCAAATACAAATAAACAAACTTGCTAAAACCAAAAAGACTCAAAACAAGACCTGAAAACACAAAGATTCAGACAAAACCCAAGCTTCCAGCACTGTCTAGCACATAGGGAGATAGCAGGCCAGAAAAAAAGGCTGCCACCGGCCAGAGATGGAGGTTGCCAACCAGAGAGGTGGTAGCCTACCGACCACCAGTGTGAGGAACCTCTAGATTGTTGACAGCTGGCTCCCACTCAGCCTTATCTTCTATAAAAGGTTCAACTTCATGATTTCTTCTTTAGAACTTCATTTCAGCTGCAATTTCTTCCACAAATGGAGCCATTTTTTGCCAAAAAGCTCTCGGATTGGATAGGGACTTTAGACGGCACGAAAAAGGTAAATTTTTGGGGTTTCGACATAAATGCACTTTTTTCGTTAAGTGATACTCCACTTTTTTTTTCCGTTCCTCCACACCGTGGCTCGATGTTGGGGCCCAATTACACACGTCTTTCACTTCTAGGGACAAGAAATATGCCGGACAATTGAAGAATTTCAGGCACTGATGGAATCCTGATACGATGAGGAAATCATACCTTAGCCCCATTTTTGCCACGCCCAAGCTTTTGGGATGGATGTGTGGGCTTACTCTGCATGAGGCTCGATCTTTGGCCCACAACGGAGAGCTAGACATTCCCAGCTTGATTCATCGATTTTCTGATATCAGTGACAGAGGTAACCTTTTCTGGTGAGGTTTTCGGCAACATGCCCTCTGGTTATATATGCTTGCTCATTTCCTTCTAGCCCCTAGTTTTGGCGGGTCCAGCATTCAGTTGATTGAAGTGGCCCAAGGTTTGAAAGAATATAAGAGTTGCATTGGTTTGGCGCTGGCCGAGACCTTGATGGGCTTAGACGCATTTCATCAGCGAGAGACTATCAGATTCGCGGGGAGTCCACTACTTCTTCAGGTATTGTTTCCCACCCTTTCTCATATGTATTTCTCATATCACTCGGTGCTCATGCTCTATTTTTCTCTCAAAATCCTTTTCTCACTTTTCTCTCAACATACATCTCTCTATTCTTTAATCTCTCTCTCTCTGTTTTTTTTTTTAATCCCTTCCTAGGTGTGGCTTATGGATAAGCTGAAGGTAGTGGACTCTTGTTCTGAGTACTTAGCTCGAGGCTATTTCTTTCGCCACCGACTAGTGGATTACCCCAACGAGGGATGGTGGTGCGATTGGATGTGCAATAGGTCTGCTGTTGACATAGCTTGGCGCTGCCCCTGGCTTAATCTGACTGAGATGAGTTACAGTATAGCTTGACAGCCTGGCATACTGTTGATCAGCCTCATGCACTGCGTGTTTTACTTCCCCTTCCGATTCAGACGTTAGTTTGGGCATGATCAAACCCGCCCAAAGGAAGGGGTAAAATATACGGTTTCATTCCCTATCCTTGTTTCACATTTGGTTAGGTACCTCACTGCCTGGAGGATGAGAGAGCTTCTAGCCCCTGCCCCTAGTTTTAGTTATGCTAGTGTTTGCTTGGCTCGAGGATGAGGCACAAACCGGGCCCACTTTAGCTTCAGAAGCGTCCACAAGCACGAGTAGGGGACACAAGAGCACCTGACTCACCTATTCCCCTAGTTTATTGCTTTGACCTTTCTTTTCCAGGTTTTTCAATGTAATAAAAGCAACTTTGATTTGTATCAGAGAGTTGGAGAACTTTTAAGTTGAAATTAATGAAATTAAAGTTGTAAGCACTGAAAATTTTCCTTTTGGTCCAAAAATGGTCTAAGTTGTAAAAGGTAAAATTTAAACAAAATCAACTTTTATCAAAACTTTCCAAAACCATTTTCGAGAAGGATCACCACCTGATACTCACGGAATCAATCCTCAAGATGTATAACCCTGAATCAAAAGCTCATAAACTACCCCTTAATTGAACACCACTGCTTTGCATTGTAACCAGTTCTTCTCTCAAAATGAAGATCACAACCGAACTCTCTGATAATGGACAGACAAAGATGACCTGATCAGTAGGGCTGGGCATAGGGTTATCCAACCCGCCCAAACCGCCCTACCCGAACTGAACCGCACGCGCATAGGCGGTTTCGCAAACACATTAGGGTAGGGTGCGGGTTGGATTTTATATAAATTTCAGGTTGTGGGCGGGTTGCGGGTTTGAACCGCACCCGCCCAACCTGCCCGCATTAAATTAATTAATTATTTTTTCCCTCTTTAAAATCTAGCCGTCCATCTCACACCATCTCACTCATCTCATCTATTACAAACAAAACAAAAATGAAAAAACCCTAATCGTCTCCTCACTCTCTCAGTCTTATCTCAAGTTCAACAAAACAAAAATAAAAAAACCCTAATCGTCTCCTCACTCTCTTAGTCTCATCTCAAGTTCAACTCATCACTGTCTCTCTCTCTCACTCTCTCGTTTCGTTGTTCTTCATATCTGCACCAATCACTCTCTAACTCTCTCGTTGTTCATCTCATTGCACCGCCGATCTACTCATAGGTAAACTCTCTTTCTCAATCTCTGTCTCTCTCTCTCTCTCGCCCCGATCGTTGTTGTTTTTTTTTGTTATATGTATATATACATATATATATCAGATATCTCTCTGATCTGATCTGTCTCCCTCACTCTCTCATCTCATCAGTCTCACTCTCTGGTTTTGCATCTCTGCACCAATCGACTCACAGGTAAGCCTCTCTCTCTCTCTCTCTCTCTCTCTCTCTCTCTCTCTCCCTGATCTCTTATCTCTACACCGATCGAACAGATTTGTTCTGTTTGTTTGTTTTGGACCAACAGATCTGTTCTGTTTGTTTTGGAATCTGTGTGTTTGTTTTGTTTTGGAATCTGATCTGTTCTGTTTATTTTATTCTGCACCGATCACTCTCTGTGTGTATGTATGTTAATCAGATTCATGTTGATTTTGTTGAATTTGTTCTTAAGAAATTTGTGTATGTATGTATGTATGTATGTTAAGAAATTTGTTTAAATTTGTTCTTAAGAATTTTTGTTGAATCTGTGTATGTATGTATGTATGTATGTTAAGAAATTTGTTCATAAGAAATTTGTTCTTAGTTGTGTTGAATCCGTGTATGTATGTTAATTTTGTATGTTATTAATTGTATATGTTAATTTTATTAAATCTGAAATCTGAATCTAAATCTGAAATCTGAATCTGTATGTTATTTAATTTTTGGAATTCAGATTAAATATGAAATCTGTTTACATTCAATCTATTTACATTGAATCTGAAATCTGAAATCTTTGGAATTCAGATTAAATCTGAAATCTGTTTACATTCAATCTGTTTACATTGTATGTTATTAAATCTGAAATCTGTTTACATTCAATCTATTTACATTGAGTCTGTCTGTTTTCATTTGAGATCTTTCTTGATTGGTTATTATGTTGAGAAATTGGAGGAAAATCTTTGATGTAGTATCCAAAATCCTGGGCTTTTTTGACATTTGCTCTCTGTTTTGTTAATTTTGTTGGTATTTTGGAATGCCATGTTTTATTACTTTATTTCTGGTTTTCTTATTGTTTCTTTTTTATTGTAGTATGTGTTGGAGGAACTCAATGTAAAATCCATTGTCCCATGCAATGATCCTTTGAAGTATGCTTCTTTACGTGCTGAGCCAGAATTCAGGTATTGACTGTAATTTTTGTTGCTCAAGTTATTCTGCTATCTTTCTATTCTTACTTACTTTTTTTTGGGCCATTGGGCTATTATCTTCTAGTGTATTAGGCAAACGTCTTTGAAAATCAATGCCTGTTGTTGCCAAGGATGTCAAAGCAATGTCACAGTCCAATTTTACCATTTCTCATGGCCATTAATCACTATACGTACGAGTCAAAGATCACTGGCATTGTTCCATATCCCTTTTTCCCTTCCTACCGTCATCTATACCAATCTACCATTTATTTTGTCCCACGGTAAACTCCTTTTAACAACCCCAGCCACACTGAACAACACTTATTAGCTGCCATGAAAAATATGAAACACTAAAAAAAGGCAATCTAATGGCAAAATATGAATCAGTTCACGACATCAAAGAGAGAATATATTTGAATTGAAATTATAATTGTAGGAAATATGAAAAGTAGGACTAATCTGTTATTTTCTGAAAACATTATAAATAAAGATTTGATGAAATAGGCGTCAAATATTAACTCTGATTTTACATGTGCTTCCATTTATGCCCAGCTAAAATTAGTGAATGCAACTTTAAATGTTTATGAATGTTTTTCCTTGACAACATACATGATGTGATTGATAATTTAGAAAGAAAATACAGTGATTCATTTATTTGATATCCAGGAAAGTTCTTTTTCTTGAATTTAATTACTTAAGATACTGTTTATCTGGATTATCAAAGAAAAAAAATAAGGCTTTGTTTATCTTGCTATATAACTTTAGGCCCTATTTGATTCTTGGATATAGAAGGTTTAAAAATAAATTTTTGAAAAATAAGTTCAATCCGCAAACCGCCCACACATCCGCGAACCCTATTCGCATAAACCGCAAACCGCATTGCGGGCGGTTGCAGATTGACTTTTCCCCAAACCGCATAGATGCGGGTGGGTCCAAACCGAACCGCAAACCGTCCCAAACCGAACCGCAGACACCCCTACTGATCAGACACATGGACAGGACAGTTGAGTTGGAGGTGATTATGACCGAACTTCAAGATGAAGTTACCTACGTATCCCAAACATGGGAATCAGGCCTTACGTAGTTCGGTTCAGGTTCACTCGAGTATTAACTCTCTCTTTTTACGCTCTAACTTTTTCCAAAGTCACCCTTTAGGGTTTTCAACCTTGCGAGCTCAGTTTTTCTTTATTTATAATTTTTCATGCTCTAACTTTTGCCTAAGTCGCCCTTCCAGGTTTTCGGCCTAGCGAGCCTCTTAAGGATAGTATTTCTTCAACTGGTCCATGTTGATCGGTTGTGAAAATTCCAGGCCATCTAAATCCATGAGAATAACAGCTCCACCTGACCAGATAGGTTTAATGATGTAAGGACCAGTCCAATTAGGTTTGAACTTGCCCCTAGGGTCATGAATAGGAGTTCAGTTGTCCTTCAGCACCATATCTCCCTCTTTGAGATTTTGAAACTTAACTTTCTTGTTAAAGCCCTAGCAATTTTGCACTGGTAGCCCTGAATGTGATACAATGCTTTCATCATTATCTCATCAAATAGCATCAACTCCTCGAATTTACACTTTTGCCAGTCCACCTCTGCTATCTAACACTCAACCATAACTCGTAGCGACGGGATTTCTATTTCAATTGGCAAAACAGCTTTCATCCCATAGATAAGAGAATAAGGAGTTGCTCCTGCAGACATCCGGATTGAAGTTTTATAGCCCCAGAGTGCGAATGAAAATTTATATAGCTAGTCCATGTAGGTCTCAACCATCTTCTGCAAGATATTCTTGATGTTCTTGTTGGCGGCTTCGACAGCTCTATTGGTTTGCGACCTGTATGTAGATGACTTATGAAAAGCCACATTGTATTTCTCTACCAAGTCTATCACATTTTTCTTGAAGTGTGAGCCATTATCTGATATGATCTCGTTTGGGACCCCATATCGGCAAATGATATTGTTTCTGATGAACTTGGCCACGTGCGATGCTCTCAACATTGCATAGGACTAAGCTTTCAGCCACTTTGTAAAGTAATCAATTGCCACCAAGATATATTCATGCCCATTCGACCTTTTTGGTGCGACTGCACCGATGACGTCGATTCCCCAGATTGAAAAAGGCCATGGCGAAGTCATGTTGTACAGCTTTGAAGGCGCGATGCTCATGCGATTAGCATGAATTTGGCATTTGTGGCATCGCCGAACAAAATCAATACAATCATCTTCCATGGTGGACCAGTAATAACCTTGCCTGAGAATCTTTCGGACTAGCATCACTCCGTTCATGTGCGCTCCATACTCTCCTCCATGGATGGCCTCCATCAGGTGTTTTGATTCCTCTTCTTCAACACACAACTTGTGCATTCCCAGATGACCCTCTTATACAGTTACCTCCACAGATGATAAATTGGACGGCTATTCGCTGTATTCCTCGTTTGTCCTCGGCCTTTGCCCTTGGTGGATAAATCTCCTTTTTCTAAGAAGTTCCAAATATCGTGGTACCAAGGGTTTTTGTCTTGCACTTCATCTATTGTGGTGATAGTTTCATAAGTCGGCGTGTATTTCTACTCAATGATAATCGGACGCATCTAGACTCCAAGTGGGATGTTTACCATAGAAGATAGAGTTGCCAAAGCATCAGCAAACCTGTTGTTCTCTCTCAGTAGATACGTGAAAGTCAACTTTTCAAACCTAGGAATCAGAACATCCAGGGTCCGGTGATAAACCTTCATTTTTTCTTCTTTGACTTTCCAGTCTCCATTGGCTTGAGAAACAACTAAGTTTGAGTCCCCGATAACATCCAATCTTTTTGCCCCTAGTTCCAGGGCGGCTTTTAAGCTAGTGATACACGCTTCATATTCTACTTCATTATTGAACACCTTGAACTGGAGTTTGAAGGCTAAAGGTATATGGGAGTCGTCGAGTGCTATCAGCAACACACCTATTCCATAACCGTACTGCTTGGACACTCCGTCAAAGTACATCGTCCAATTCTCCTCCTCAACTTGCAGAATGGCTTTATCTAGTAACAGGTATTCCACCGCTTGATCCCCATCCACTGGGTGATCTACCAGGAACTTCGCTGCAACTCTTCCCTTGACCGACTTGCAGACATATTAAGATCAAATTCGGAGAGAAGAAGCAACCAACGGGCTAGCCTACCCGTAAGCGCTGGTTTCTCAAAAAGATATTTGATGGGGTCTAATCTCGAAACCAAGATTACAGAGTGAGCTAACAAATAGTGCCTCAACTTCTTGGTAGCCCATACCAAGGCAAGGCAAGCTTTCTCTAACGGAGTATAGCGAGTCTCATAATCCAGCATTTTCTTGCTCAAATAGTAGATGGCTTTCTCCACCCTATCTTCAGATTCCTAAGCGAGCATGCATCCCATGGTCGTGTCTATTACTGACAGATACAAAATCAAAGGCTTTCCCTACTCTAGCGACGATAACACTGGGGAATTCTGGAGGTACTGCTTAATCTGCTCAAAAGTGAATTAACATCGATCATCCCATTGAAATTTCTTCCCTTTTTTCAAGAGACCAAATAGTGGTTCACAAGTAATAAACCATCTTATGAATTGCATTTTGCGCAGATAGCCTTATACCTCCTTTTCAGTCTTTGGTGGTGGAATTTCTAGGATGGCCTTGATTTTGGAAGGATCTATTTCGATGCCCCTCTATTGATCAAAAAGCCCTGTATTTCCCCTACTGTTATGCCAAATGTGCATTTCTGCGAGTTCAACCTCAACCTGTATTCTTTGATCCGTTGAAAGAATTTCTCCAAGGTGGTGTAGTGGCCCTCTTTTTTTTTTGACTTGACAATCATGTCGTCTATGTACACCTCGACCTCTTTGTGGATGATATCATGCAGGATAGTAGTTGCAGCCCTCTGATAGGTAGCCCCGACATTCTTCAGCCCAAACGACATAACCCGGTAGTAGTAGGTACCTCACGACATAGTGAATGTGGTTTTCTCTCTATCCTTGGACGCCATTAGAATCTGGTTATACTCGAAAAAACCCATCCATAAAGGATAGTAATACATGGCCCGTAGTGAAGTCCACTAACTCATCAATGTACAACAGAGAAAATTCGCCCTTTAGACTGGCTCTATTCAAAACCTGGAAGTCCACACACACCCAGATTCTACCATCCTTTTTCGGCACTAGGACGATGTTTGCCAACCAAGTTAGATACTCAGATACTAACAAGTAGGGGTGGGCGCGGGTCGGTTGCGGCCACGGAACCTCCAATCCGCCATCCGTCCGCCAGATTGGCGGATTGAAGAAAATCAATCCGCATCCGTCCGCCAATCCGGCGGATGTGGATTGAGCGGATTGGCAGTTTGGCGGATGGATGCAAATCGGTTTGGCGGTTTAAAATTTTATAAATTTTCAACATAATTCAACTTGTGCACTTCCTCAAACGAAAAAAGAAAAAAAAGAAAAAGAAAGTATTACAGTCAATGACTTAAAAAAAATATTACAATCACTGTATGCCTTATCCAAAGAAAAAAAGTTTGAAACTTTAGAATATCATGATCACTGCATGCCTCATCCACATATTACAATCACAGTATGATTCATCCCCATAAAGTATTACAATATGTGATTCTTAAAATATAATAACAATTCAAATCACCAAAACCATGAACAGAGCAGTAGTAGAGATTGAATGTCTCTGTATTGTTACATCTACATATGTTTTTGAAAACAAAAACCAACCAACATATATCATATTTTCTATTTATTATTTTTAGAGTTACATTTAAAAACTAAAAAACATATATGAATAATACGCTTATTTTTTTCAATTCAAAAAATATATTCAAGTTGAAAACTTTTTTTCAACAGAATATTTAAACTCTTTTTCAATTGAAAACACAAATATAATATTTAAACAAATTAAAAATACAAAGTCTTATAAATTACTAGGGGTGCTCGCCATTTGGCGGTTTGGCGGTTCGGTTGCGGCCAAAAAATCTCAAATCCGCCATCCGTCCGCCAAATTGGCGGATTTGAGAAAATCAATCCGCAATCGTCCGCTCGTCATCACGCATCCGTCCAAAATGCGGCGGATCGGTTTGGTTCGGTCGGTTTTGGCGGATCGGTATATCCGCTGCTCACCCCTACTAACAAGAAATCTACCTCGATCTACTTGGTGACCTCTTCTTTGATTTTTAACACCCAATCTGGACGAACTCTACGCAGCTTCTACTTGACGGGTCAGGCCTCGGGGTCAAAAGGGATCCAATGCTATACAATCTCAAGATCGATTCTAGGCATGTCTTCATAGGACCATATGAAAACATCTTTAAAATCTTTTAATAAAGCGACTAAGCGCTCGCGCTCCTCCGAAGACAACGTGGACTCGATCTGGACCAGACACGGATCCTTCTCAGTACCCACGTTAATAGCAATGATTTCATTAGCATAGGGTTTTGCAAACCTCTCATTCTTTCGATTAATCAAGTTTTTCAAAACCAGAGGAATTCCTTCCTCTTCATTTTCATTAAAATTCTAAAAATCTTGGTCAATACAATAAATAAGCAGCACAGAGAAATACTCAGAATCAGCAGTGTTCTCATTCACAAGATCCAGATCTTCAGTTACAATCGACTCAAAAGTAAAAGAAAAAGAGGACCTGGACAAGACCTTAGCATCCGGGTTATCACCCCTAGGAATACCAGACTCAGACTTAGAAGAACCGAAATCTGATTTCGACTCCACAGACTCAGCGGAATAAGATTCTGGCTCATCACTCGACTCAGAACTAGACAAGCAGCCCTCCTTCAGCTGCCAGATAAGAGATGGTGCTTCTGATACATCCAAAATGCTGCTGAACGAGTTCACACCCGGTTGTTCCTCAATCATGAAGATGGTAAGGTTATCTCCCAAGTTCTCTGAGTTAGCTACAAGATCTGTAAGGAGACATGCCAGTGCTGTCCCTATTCTAAGTTCGCTGTTGTCCGAGTCACTTTCCATGCTCTGTTTAGCTTCAATACTTGGTTCAGCCTTTTCCTCGGCATCACTATCTTGCAGCTGCAGGTCAAAGAATATTTCGAACCCAGGAACACGCTGCCTCGTAAAATTCATCCAAGGCTAAAAAAAACCACAAAAGGAAAAATCTTCTCCCTCCCGAATAAAGCAGCCATTTAGCATTCCCTGAATTAGCTTGTGAATGAGCTCATAGTGCTTCCCAGCCTACTTGGCTTTAGCTCTGCCTTTGATTTCTTCTCCTTTCCTGATCTAGTCCTCTTTGGTACTGTAGATGCGCCCGTGGGCCTCGCTACAGTTCGGACTCAATTTGTGTCACGGTCCTTAATCTGAACCAAAGAGTCCAAATCCGGCAAATCGTTTTGAGAAACAGATTTTTGAAAAGAAGTGCCAAACATGGACTGCTTTGCCAAATACAGAGTCGCCACCTAAATATTTTTTATGGGGGAATTTAGGAAACCCTGACTCGGTGCCAAAGGCCACGTATCCGTCATCACCAAAGTTGCCTCAGCTCGGGAGCTTGGGTACGATTGGGGAAGGTCAGCTATGAGCACCCCCTCTCGCCCGATCCGAAGATCGGCCTCTACTAACCGTGATATCCGTTTTTGAAAACGTTATATGTTCTTATTCCATTTATTAGCCTAGAATTACTATGTTATGCGCACAGCAAACAAGTATAGACCAAATCGCCTAAATTGGAACAAAACATTGCATGTTCGTTTTGAAGATGGTTTGTTGCTCGCAAGTAAGCTAAAATGCAGGTTTTGCCACCCTCGAGTGGGCTTTTAGAAAAGATGGTTTCGCCACTATCTAGTGGGCTTAAAACTCATAGTTTTAATGCATTATTCCAATTTAGGTAATTCAACCTCCATCCACAGGCATTCGGGCAGTTATATCACATAAGCAGCTAGCATCATGGTAATCATGCTGTCATGGCAACACTCACACGCATGCATGGATGCTAAAGCAAAAGAACTTACGGAGTACTCCAAGCCAAAACAGAAACTAGTTAGTAATCATATGCATGATCCTAGTTTATATTCAAAATGGCTAATGTAACACATGCAAGGATGCAATCTGGACAGGCTCGGCTAATCTATAATGACATGTGAAATGCTACACCTAACACGTATTCAATTTGGAATTGAAATACAAATGCAGTTAAAATGATGCGCCGAGCCTGGTGCATGCAAAACGGATGAATGAATGCAAACATGCTATCATACTGTATGCTAATTTGAACATGCCCTAGACTAACCATCAAAAGCTAGTAAATAAAAGGGAAGAAAGACGTGGGGTTGGAAGACAAGCACACACTCACACACACTTATTACACAATTGCCCTCGCTCGGAGGGTCCGAATAAATATTACAGTCCGAATGAATAGTGCTAAATTAATTATTACAGAAGTTTCAATTAATTAACAATTTCTTAAAGTGGCCATAGCCCCTGCCTCGAAATGCATGGATGATGCATGCTTGACTCGTCTTGCCTAAAATCCGTACCATGCCAATGTTGCCTCTGTTTACACTGCCTTGCTCCTCTTAAAATTTGCAACTCCCAAGGTGAACTCTCTGGACACTGGGGAGCATCACCGACCAAGTGGAATTTTCACCGGCCATGTCCGGATGGTTATCGACCATTTTTAAATCCATCGACAAATAATGAATGGCCGGTCGGCAGTGTATTTGGCCAGCCGGCCAGATATTCCTACAGAACCTGTTTTTGACAGCAGCAGAGGGAAAACAGTGCATGGCAAGGAAATTCAAAGCAATGTATGCATGGCCATTCTCCCTATCATGCAATGGACTCAAGGGAGCATGGCCCTCGACCCTCGGGCCATCAATCGCGTACTTCAATGCATGATGGCCCAAAAGCCAAGTGTGCAACTTTGATATCAAATGAAATGCAAGCAAAAGATATAAATGTCAACACCCTATCATGTTGAGGTCAAGGGGATTGACGACCGAGGGTTGAGACGTGTTACATCACTTGGAGTATGAACACTTCTCAATCCTCATACTTGGTTTGACACCCCAAACCAAGCAAAATGTAATGCATGGATGCAACATACAATGCAAAGTGATGCAACTCATGCAAGGTAACATGAACATGCTAAGCTAATGCACCATGACACTATCTAATCCTACATGCTAGACTAATGCAATATGGACATACCAAGCATACCACAAGACTATGTAATGCCATTAACTAAACAACATGCAAACATGCGAAAATGATACGATGTAAGCATGCAACCAATGCAATGCAACATGCAAGCATGCAAAATATGCAAAGATGGACTTATACTGAAATGAGAGGACCTCAGCCCACCCCCAAAACAGTGGCCTAAGAGGATGCACAAGAGCACAAATGATGCATGCAAGCATGCACACATCAAGGTCCATCACCTAAGCATAAAAGGGGACAAATCTAAGCATACTTAAAGGCGATATATATGGGCATTAAACCAGCATGCTAAGCTCTAAAAATGAATAGAGAATGATGCCAAATCAAACAAAACATGCAAGCAAGGCATGCGACAATGACCAACACTTGAAGCCAATAAAGGGGGTCAAACCAAAGCTATGTCAACCAAACCTTAAAGGACCAAAATGACCTAAAACAGTCCCAAGGGACTCCAAAACAAGACTAAAGCATACATAGATCATGGTCAAAACACGCCAAGGAATGAGTCCAAAACAAGGGCATTCGAGGCCACAAAAGGGAGCATTACTCAACAAATCCCCTAAGCAAACATGGCATGAATTTTTCAATACAAAACAGAGTTTTAGCATGCAAAAAGGGCCCTCAAAACCCACTGATACGTCAGCCTAATGTCTAAACACGTAGGCATGCACAATGACCATTTCCAAGGCACAAAAGAACAACCCTTCAAAGCATGAAAAAGATGATGAATGCAAGCATACAAGCATGGATTGGGGACTGAAATGGCATGTGAAATGACTCCAAATCAACTGAAACAACCCAACTCAAGCATGCTCATGACTCACACACTCGATGCCAACATGCTAGAATGTAAAAGGGCTATACAAAACATATCAAATATGACCAAACCAGAACCCAACAGACCTCAAACATGATAAATCATGACTGAAAGCTTCACAAAGCTAGGCAAGAATATGCAAGCATGATGGTCTAATGGCTAGATGCATTTCTAGGCAAAATGGGGGAATACAAAGCAAGTGTATTAAGCATGAGAGGGGCCAACAAACCAACATGGGACAGAGGTAAAACATGCTAAATAAACACCAAATAACCTCTGAAATTAAGCCAAACAAAGCCAGGCATACATGCTACCCTTATGAGCCAAAACACAAGCAAATGAGACAATGAAGGGAGAGGGGTGTCCCTCCCCTATACAAGACCTAAAAACCACTTCATCACCACTAAAAATCCTCTGGATTTCAGTGGTGAGAAGGCCAATATATGAAAGTTCCAAAGCTCAACCGATAAGGCTCAAAATGAGGCCAAACAAGGCCTAAGAGGGGGTGGACGACCCCCAACACCAAAATGACCTTAAACAAACATGTTAAGCATACAAATACAAAACTTTTTTCAGTTTATGGCTAAGCTCGAATCAATATGCAAGATAGTCTAAAAGCTTGTACAAAAAAAGAAGGAATAAGAGGGTAAGTGTCTCACCCTTGAAGATCTCTTTCAAAACACCAAACCAGAAGCCCTCTTGGATCAAAACCAGCTCCAAGACTCTTCAAACAACTCCCTAACACTTCAAAAACTCAAAGGTGGTGTGCTACAAGGTGTTCTAGTGTAAGAAAGTGGACAAATACTCACTTTAGGGCACTCTAACACACATAAATATAGAGAGAGAGGCAGAAAAATGTAGAGAGAGAGAGAGATTTTTTTTGCCCCAAGTTGTATATCTCTCCTTCCTTCTTGTTCCTCTTGCCTATGTGAGAGAGCTTGATTGATATAGATATATATCAATCTGCAGCTCCTCAGAACACCCACGTCCAGGTATGGGCTGGGGTATGGCCTGGAATGACAGCTGCCAGCTGTCTATAGAAATATCTGTTGAAAACCACATTTGGCCGGCCGGCCATCAAAGTGGCCGACCGGCAGTCAAATTGGCCGACCGACTATCACATTTGGCCGATGGCAACATAACACAGCCGGTGGCCTCAAGCCATGGCCGGTGGAGTGTGAGGATGTCCCAAAAGCCATTCCCTGCCCTCCAAAGTAAAAACACAAGTGTTTGGTGCAAAACCAAACACAAAATGGTTGAGTCGAGAGATCCTGAGGCAAGGCGCGTAGCCGAGGCCTCTGGGAACTCAAGACGAACACAAACATGGATGATCACCGAGTGTTCAAGCAGTGACGTCCAAGCCTTGAGGACGGTCAAAAATGGGATGTCTACAGTTGCCCCTCTTTGACAGAACTCGAAAGTCATAACAATGACGGGAGTGAATGTCAAAGCCCAGAGACGACCCATTTTTAACAGGGCCGAAGACTTAGACAAACATGCAAGACAAACAAGATATGCGCCCGAAGGCAGGGGCAAAATGCAAGGCAATGCACAAAGCCGAACATAACTTATGATCATGCAAAGAAAGCTGTAACGAAGCATAACGTGCGATAGTTTTAAGCTAGCATATACCAAACTACACTACAATGCAGAAAGGATGTAAGAGAATTATGTAATTCTCGATACGTCTCACTCGGAGAATACAATACCTGCGCGGTTCGTCTAGTTGTACCAGCCTCAAATGAACTGTACATACAATATCGTGCCTGGAAAGAAAGCAAACTTAACAGGTACAGATATCATTAGCAATATGCAAAATGAATGCAAAATGATATGCGATATACAAAACTATGTATAGTAATGCAGATGAAAATGCAATGCAATGCAATTGAATCATAATCAAATCATGAGCGGTTCAAAACCACACAAATGTCAAATAGATTGATGGAAGTAACAAGTCCGTCTACCATAGAAAAGGTGCCGCAACCCTCAAACCAACATACCAACGTGGAATAGGCGCGTACACATGCAGAACTATAAGTGATGTAGACGGACACAAGAACAAGTAATTGGGTGGAATGACATAAGTGGGGAAACAACCCGCTAACGAAAGAACAATGATCCTAATGCTGGATGCAAAAATTACCCTACAATGTAATATATACAATGGATATGGCATGCAGCCAAAACATATCTTGCCTAGGAAAGGCATGGACACAAACAAACCATATTTAACACGAAAAATGGCGCCGTCACCCTCAAACCAACATACCAGCGCGGAATAGGAGGCGTACACCAAGTCTCATAATCGTGTTTCAACATGAAAAGTATGGGCACATACCAGACCAAGTTCAACATGGAAAGGCGCAAGCCATACATGGAGGTGATACAATGAATGCATGCAAACTACAATGCGATATGTACGATATGCAATGGAATATATATGATATTTACAATGGATAAGGCGCACAGGCCAAACCAAATCTTGCCTAGGAAATGCATGTACACAAACAAACCGCATCTAACACAGAAACGGTGCCGCAACCCTCAAACCAACATACCAGCGTGGAATAGGCGCGTACACATGCAGAACTATGCTTCGATGTGAAAAGTGTGGGCACATACCAGACCAAGCTCGACATGGAAAGGCGCAAGCCATAAATGGAGGTGATGCAATGAATGCATGCAAACTACAATGCGATATGTACAATATGCAATGGAATGTATATGATATTTACAATGGATAAGGTGCGCAGGCCAAACCAAATCTTGCCTAGGAAAGGCATGTACACAAACAAATCGCATCTAACACAGAAACGGTGCCGCAACCCTCAAACCAGCATACCAGCGTGGAATAGGCGCGTACACATGCAGAACTGTGCTTCGATGTGAAAAGTGTGGGCACATACCAGACCAAGCTCGACATGGAAAGGCGCAAGCCATAGATGGAGGTGATGCAATGAATGCATGCAAACTACAATGCGATATGTACAATATGCAATGGATGGGCGTAAATGCAATATTTACAGTAAGATGCATGACATATGCATTATTTACAGTGGCATGCATGACATATGCACTACTTACAATGGTATGCATGACATATGCACTATTTACAATGAAATGCATGACATATGCATGTTGTTTTTTTTGTTGTTTTTTGTTTTGTTTGAAATGCATGTTGATGCATGCTGATGTAAACGCATGACAACGCACGCCTTGTGATATGCATGACAATGCAAATGATCTTGAATGCGCGACCACGTGTGTCGCTTGAAATGCTTATGAACTCAAATGCGCGACGACGTGCATCGTGAACTTGAATATACGACGACGCGAGTCGCTTGAAATACATGTACAATGGAACTTACCAAAAAGTCGTTCGGGCACGACAAACACCGAAGGAATTGCACCTTTAGAGGATTTAAGGTCTCCTAGACCAAGGAGTGCACAAGACAGTGCGAATGATGCAAAAATACAATGTGCACAAGACAGTGCGATGCAGAGTGAATGCACAAAACAGTGCTAAGAAGATGCACAAAATAGTGCGATGCTAAAGGTGTTCAAAACAGTATGAGCATGGTGAATGCAAAAAAACAGTGCGATACAGATAAGGTGCGCAAGATAGCGCAATGCAATGCACTAACAAGTGCAGGTAAGGTGCGCAAGATAGCGCGATGTAATGCACTAACAAGTGCAGGTAAGGTGCGCAAGATAGCACGATGCGATATGCAAAGCATAAGACAGTGCGATTGAGGTGCGTAAAATAGCGCGAATGTAAACTGCACAAAACAGTGCGATGCGCAAAATAGCGCGACTGATAAACTGCACAAAACAGTGCGATGTGCAAAATAGCGCGAATGTAAGCTGCACAAAACAGTGCGATGCACAAAATAGCGCGAATGATAAACTGCACAAAACAGTGCGATTGAGGTGCGCAAAATAGCGTGAATGTAAACTGCACAAAACAGTGCGATGCGCAAAATAGCGCAAATGATAAACTGCACAAAACAGTGCGATGCGCAAAATAGCGCGAATGTAAGCTGTACAAAACAGTGCGATGCGCAAAATAGCGCGAATGATAAACTGCACAAAACAGTGCGATTGAGGTGCGCAAAATAGCACGAATGTAAATTGCACAAAACAGTGCGATACGCAAAATAGCGCAAATGATAAACTGCACAAAACAGTGCGATGCGCAAAATAGCGCGAATGATAAACTGCACAAAACAGTGCGATGCGCAAAATAGCGCGAATGTAAGCTGCACAAAACAGTGTGATGCGCAAAATAGCGCGAATGATTTGAAATACACAAAACAGTGCGATACACTACACAGCGCGAGTGATTTGAAATGCACAAAATAGTGTGAGTGAGATACAACCACAAGATGCACAAGACAATGCTAGTGAGATACAAAGTGTAAGTGCACAAGATAGTGTGATAAAATGCATCTTCTATACAAGTACGAGGGCATTTTCTATGCAACAGGGAAAGCATATTCTATGTATGAGACAAGCAAAGCATATTCTATGCGGAATCGAAAGCAAACATATTCTATGCATGAATCATAACGATGCGTGGCACGCATGCAACAACAGTGTATATGAAAGTTCACATTCTATGTAATAGAGGAGCATCAAATATGTACTATGGTGCCTCTGATTTGACTCTTAGAGGACTTCGCAACACACTCAGCTCAAAAAGGGCACACCCTGTTCATATTGGCGAGAGATAACATCTGCATGTGAAGCCCTCGAGTGCTGCTTGGACTGCCATTCTGACTTGAAGCAGGCTTACACTTAGGGTCGAGATACACTCATACTCCAGAGAAACGGCAAGGCCTGAGAAAGTGCACCTAGAATGCAGTCTCGGATTTTGCTAAAGTTGAAACATGCTAAGATGCTTCAAATTTTCCCTCTTTTCTTTTGCTTTGTAGTCTGGAACCTAAATAGCTTCAGATAGGTCCTTGTTCTACTGTTCTCACATGACCTGGGTTGAACCTTACGGTTTATGAAAGAAAGAATCTTGTTTTGCATAAATGTGCAGAATGACACAGCACTCTGAGCACAAAACGATTAATTTTTGAAATTGAAAAAGGGTTTCTCAAACCGGGTATTGAGCCTACAACTGAACACAACATACTATGACTCAACAAAAGGTACATGACCTAAACACATCGAGTAACACTCGAAAAAGACTCAAAACAAAAGTTCAGATAAACAAAACAAAAGACACGACACACAGACGTGTTACAAAGACAAGAGACCTCACAGTTCGCGAGGAGCCAGTTTCTCCGGGTAGTGTTTCCCACCCTTTTCTCATTTGTGATTCTCACATCACTCTGGCACTTAATCTCTATTTTTCTGAAAAAAAGCCATTTTCTCACTTTTTCTCTCAACGCACATCTCTCTATTCTTCAATCTCTCATTTGTTATCCCTCCCCTGGGTGGTTGGTGGATAAACAGAAAGTTGCGGGGTCTT
Source organism: Camellia sinensis (assembly GCF_055761805.1). Taxonomy (NCBI): domain Eukaryota; kingdom Viridiplantae; phylum Streptophyta; class Magnoliopsida; order Ericales; family Theaceae; genus Camellia; species Camellia sinensis. Next base: position 18,887,791 of record NC_138964.1, on the reverse strand, counting down.
GCCCCTAGCATTCCGCCAGATTCTTCTTCTTGTTCGCAACAGTGAGTCTCTTCCACGGATGGGCTGCGCTACAATTGGGTGTGTAGCAAATCTGCAGCTGACATCGGTTGACGATGCTCTTCTGGGGTGTTTGGACGTGATCAGATCTGCCCAGATGAGGGAATGGGATATCTTGTCCCATTCCGGTTCGTGCTTCGCACTTGGCTTGATACCTCGTTGCTTGGAGGATGAGAGAACTTTCAGCTCTTTTGCGGTTAGCTTTAGTGGTGCCTTTTTCCGGCAGGTATGGTGCCTTTCTTGGCAAGTAGAGTGCCCTTTCTGGCAAGTATGTTGACAACGGAAGAAAGACAGAACACCTGACTCAACTGTGCTCCTATTTCATCATTTTGACCATTTTTTGTTTTTGCTTTCTACTAAAACAATTTTGACCAATATGAGAGTTAGATTAACATACTTGTTCGATTTTTTATTCAAAAATCATGCAAGTCAGGCTATGAGCACTGAAAATTTTCCTTTTTTGGGTCCAAGAAATGGTCTAGTTTTTTGGAAAAATGGAATAATTTTCGAGAAAATAGTCAACCTCAGTAAAAATTCTCAAAAACTATTTTTTTGCAAACGGTCAATGCTCAACGAGCACGGAACCTACTCTTGAGATGCGCAACTTCAGATCCGAAGGAAAATTGCCTCTTGCTTGAAAAGAGCTGCACGGCAACGGAAAGTTACCCCTTGTTTGAAAGGCACCACGACACACTGTATGGCAACGGAAAGTTGCCCCTTGTTTGGATAGCATCGCAGCGCATTGTAATCAGTCCTCAGAGTGACGATGACAACCGAACTCTCGGATACAGAGAAGGCAAAGATGATCAAAACCATTGCATGGACACAATCGAATTGGAGTGTTTTATGGCTGGACTTCAGAATGAAGCTGCTTATGTATCCCAAAGATGGGAATCAAGCCTCACATACTTCGGGATTAAGGTACACTCGGGTATTTAACCTCTCATTTTTAGGCTCTAACTTTTGCCAAGGCGCCCGTTGCGGGTTTTCGACCTTGCGAGCTTTATTCTTCTTTTCTTTTCAATTCTTTTTTGTATATTTTCATTTCATTTCTTTTCTTTTGCATTTTTCCTCTTGCTCTAACTTTTGCCTAGGTCGCCCTTCCGGGTTTTCGACCCAGCGAGCCTCTCAAGGGTAAAAGTGTAGCTTTGTCCATGCCAAATGGTTTTAGGGTTTCGAAGCCATCCGTGTCCAGGAGAGTGGCTGTTGTATCGATTTGCTGAAGGACCCCTCTTCGGCTCTTCAAGCACATCGGACATTTTTGCCCCTAGTTGGAGGGGTACTTTTGTTCTAGCTTCACAAGCTTCTTCTGATGAGATCTGATCTTCTTGATCTGACTTTGGTGCCTCTTGTTCGAGGGCTGCTTCCAATCTGGCCACACAGGCTTCTCTTGATGGTCGATCGTTGAACACTCCGAATTGTGGTTCAAGGCTTCAAAACAAAGGCTCGAGTCTTGAGGCTGAGAGCGATCCTAAGCTGCACAATCTCAAGAGTGATTCCACACAGGACTTCGCAGGACTGCGCAAAATATTTTGTTTTTGAAAGTTTTTAAAGAAGCGACAAATCGCTCGCGCTGAAGATAGTGTGGAACCAGTCTGGATCAAGCCAGGGTCCTTCTCAGTACTCACGCTGACAAGCACAATTTCAATCATTAAGGGCTTAGCACGCCTCTCTTTCTCTCAATTTGATCAAAGGTTGCAAAACCCGAGGAATTTCTTCCTCTTTGTTTTCACCACAGTGTTCAAAACGTTTTGAAAAACTTAGGTCAATGTAATGATTTCAGGGCACAAGAGACCAGGTGGAATGTACTGCTGTTCCATTCAAGTCCCTTGGCACAACTAATTCAGAATAGTAGTAAGCATGGAAACATGATAGCTGCAACTGTTTCATTCAGATTCCCTGGTTGCAATTGGCTCCACGATAGAGACAGACTCAAAAGAAAAGCAAAAGGATAATTACAAAACGGTGTTCGAGGCAACAGCTCCGGAATCACCCGACATTCTTATACAAAGGGGACTGACTCGCTACAACAAGACGGACCCAAAAGCAAAAAGACTGGCTCAAGACAATGAGACAGACTCAAAATAAAACAAAAGACTAACCCGACACACAAGCCAGGATTTACAAAACTAGCATTCGCAGATGTTCCAAAAATGCGTGCCAGACGCCACATCCAAAATACACCGAGCGCCGCCCGCAGGTGGTCCAACCCCTGATCACAAACTTGCAGTATCCTCGAAGTCCAACAGCTCAGTGGTAACAGACTTTGCTGAGGTAGGCGGGAGGATAACCTCATTGTCGATCAAATCTTGCACTTCATGACGAAGGCGGAAACAACCATCGGTACTGTGACCGGACTGTTGGTAGTACGCGCAGTACAAGGTAGCATCATGCGAGAGAGGGAGATTCTTCGGGAGAGGCCGAGGCTCGAGGGGTTTAAGATGCCCCTTTTTAGCCAATATTTGAAATGCCCTAGACAGAGGCATGTAGAGGGCATGAAAGGCTCTGCGCCCTCGAGGCAACTACTTTGAAGTCTGAGGGTTCTTGCTAGACGTACTAGCAAAAGGGTCGGCAAGCACTGCCTTGGCTTTCTGATCTTTTCCTGGTATAGGGTTAGGGATGACAAGGACTGTCTTGGCATGACGGGGCCCATCCCGATTTTTCGCCCGGCTAGAACCGCCTTCGGTTGGAGTGGGGAAAGCCTCATCCACGGCTTTAGTCATAACCGCAAATACTTGTTGCTTATTCATCCTCCTGGCTTTCAAAGACTCGGCGGCCCACAGCAGTTGTTCAATGGGATCGGCATCTACCTTCATTTTGTTCTTGCCTCTGGCCTCAGCCTGATCGGGGGTTTGGGTTACTACATCAGAGCGAAGCCCGGTTGTTACTGACACGCCGTTGTTGTAGCTGGAGGCAACCTCTGGTTGGCTTAGCTCGATCACAATCCGCCCCAGTAGCGGGGGCTCCTGTGGTATGAAATTCCCGGCATACGGTGCAGCTAGTGGCGAAGCCGACATTCCATAGGCCAGATCGGCCACGGATCTCTGGAGGTCACCTATCATTCCCATCAATTCGAACGTGGTGGGCTCACGAGCCTGATACAACTGGGGGGTCCAGACTGGGTGCGCGACAGGCGACCTGGGTGGATGCGGTACATCGACATTGGTCTCGCTTTGCAGAGTGATTCCTTGATCTAATACGGCCGTCATAACCACAATCTCCTCTGAATTCTGCATCATGATAAGTCCGCTGTACTGAACGATGACTGACGGATCAGATATCTGTCTTGCCTCAGCAAGAAGGAACACTAGCTATTCTGTATCAACTCTCTGAACCCCCTTGAAAGAGAAAACACGCAGCATTTCAGACCAATCAGAACGGACGCTAGTATAGCTGAATAACTGTACTCTACTACTGATCACTTTTGCCCGAAATCACTGCCCCCAAAATACTGAATCGGATACCCACAGATATAACTGATTCTCATAAACTGACACTGATGCCCTCAGGTCTGATACTCAAACTTGTGAACTGATATGTGTGTTCCCCTGCATAGATACACTCTAAAAACACATAGCAAGTAAAGAGAGCCAAAACACCCCTATGGAGGGGTAGGGTTTCCCTGTCCTATTTTTGTCAGGAGCTAGGGTTTCACTATGCACGCCGCAGTTTTCAAACAACCTAACATCGGGTAAGCAACCTGTCCTAGTTTGGAATGCTCACTATGGATTTCGATATGCACTAGGTCGAATGGTCGAAAAGGGTGCCCCGGTAAAACCGGGGTTTGTGTTCCCATACTGTCAGAGCCCACAACCGATCAGCCTTATGGCATGCTTTGACAAAGTCAAGCCTCCGGCAAACCGTTCAGGAATGGCAGATGGCAAACACGGTGTCCTAGGCACACCAATGCACATGCAATGCAAAGAGACACGTAAATGAAATCAAAACAGGATATCATGAGTTCGAGTCAAGCTCTCTAATTCCCCAGCGGAGTTGCCAGAAACTGTAGATGCGCCCGTGGGCCTCGCTACAGTTCGGACTCAATTTGTGTCACGGTCCTTAATCTGAACCAAAGAGTCCAAATCCGGCAAATCGTTTTGAGAAACAGATTTTTGAAAAGAAGTGCCAAACATGGACTGCTTTGCCAGATACAGAGTCGCCACCTAAATATTTTTTATGGGGGAATTTAGGAAACCCTGACTCGGTACCAAAGGCCACGTGTCCGTCATCACCAAAGTTGCCTCGGCTCGGGAGCTTGGGTACGATTGGGGAAGGTCAGCTATAAGCACCCCCTCTCGCCCGATCTGAAGATCGGCCTCTACTAACCGTGATATCCGTTTTTGAAAACGTTATGTGTTCTTATTCCATTTAGTAGCCTAGAATTACTATGTTATGCGCACATCAAACAAGTATAGACCAAATCGCCTAAATTGGAACAAAACATTGAATGTTCGTTTTGAAGATGGTTTGTTACTCGCAAGTAAGCTAAAATGCAGGTTTTGCCACCCTCGAGTGGGCTTTTAGAAAAAATGGTTTCGCCACTATCTAGTGGGCTTAAAACTCATAGTTTTAATGCATTATTCCAATTTAGGTAATTCAACCTCCATCCACAGGCATTCGGGCAGTTATATCACATAAGCAGCTAGCCTCATGGTAATCATGCTGTCATGGCAACACTCACACGCATGCAAGGATGCTAAAGCAAAAGAACTTACGGAGTACTCTAAGCCAAAACAGAAACTAGTTAGTAATCATATGCATGATCCTAGTTCATATTCAAAATGGCTAATATAACACATGCAAGGATGCAATCTGGACAGGCTCGGCTAATCTATAATGACATGTGAAATGCTACACCTAACACGTATTCAATTTGGAATTGAAATACAAATGCAGTTAAAATGATGCGCCGAGCCTGGTGCATGCAAAACGGATGAATGAATGCAAACATGCTATCATACTGTATGCTAATTTGAACATGCCCTAGACTAACCATCGAAAGCTAGTAAATAAAAGGGAAGAAATACGTGGGGTTGGAAGACATGCACACACTCACACACACTTATTACACAATTACCCTCGCTCGGAGGGTCCGAATAAATATTACAGTCCGAATGAATAGCGCTAAATTAATTATTACAGAAGTTCCAATTAATTAACAATTTCTTAAAGTGGCCACAACCCCTGCCTCGAAATGCGTGGATGATGCATGCTTGACTCGTCTTGCCTAAAAATCCGTACCATGCCAATGTTGCCTCTGTTTATACTGCCTTGCTCCTCCTAAAATTGTGCAACTCCCAAGGTGAACTCTCTGGACACTGGGGAGCATCACCGACCAAGTGGAATTTTCACCGGCCAGGTCCAGATGGTTATCGACCATTTTTAAATCCATCGGCAAATAATGAATGGCCGGTCGGCAATGTATTTGGCCAGCCGGCTAGATATTCCTGCAGAACCTGTTTTTGACAGCAGTAGAGGGCAAACAGTGCATGGCAAGGAAATTCAAAGCAATGTATGCATGGCCATTCTCTCTATCATGCAATGGACTAAAGAGAGCATGGCCCTCGACCCTCGGGCCATCAATCGCGTACTTCAATGCATGATGGCCCAAAAACCAAGTGGGCAACTTTGATATCAAATGAAATGCAAGCAAAAGAGATGAATGCCAACACCCTATCATGTTGAGGTCAAGGGGATTGACGACCGAGGGTTGAGACGTGTTACATCACTTGGAGTATGAACACTTCTCAATCCTCATACTTGGTTTGACACCCCAAACCAAGCAAAATGTAATCCATGGATGCAATATACAATGCAAAGTGATGCAACTCATGCAAGGTAACATGAACATGCTAAGCTAATGCACCATGACACTATCTAATCCTACATGCTAAACTAATGCAATATGGACATATCAAGCATACCACAAGACTATGTAATGCCATTAACTAAACAACAAGCAAACATGCGAAAATGATACGATGTAAGCATGCAACCAATGCAATGCAACATGCAAGCATGCAAAATATGCAAAGATGGACTTATACTGAAACGAGAGGACCTCAGCCCACCCCCAAAACAGTGGCCTAAGAGGATGCACAAGAGCACAAATGATGCATGCAAGCATGCACACATCAAGGTCCATCACCTAAGCATAAAAGGGGACAAATCTAAGCATACTTAAAGGCGATATATATGGGCATTAAACTAGCATGCTAAGCTCTAAAAATGAATAGAGAATGATGCCAAATCAAACAAAACATGCAAGCAAGGCATGCGACAATGACCAACACTTGAAGCCAATAAAGGGGGTCAAACCAAAGTATTTTGTAAATCTCTTGATATTTAATGAATACACATGTTAGATTGATGATGTTGTCTATGTTGAGGCATTATATTCCTTACATATATACTAAGCATTGGATGGGTTAATTTGGAAACAAGATAATGTAAATGGGAAGTTCATGGATTTATTTGTGTTAATTTTTGGGGCGTGACATTGGAGAAGATTTTTATCCCTAATAATAGGAGGCTACTGAAAAGAAAAATAAAAGAAAACTCTTAAAAATAAACCAAAAGAAAAAAAAGAAAAAAAAAACCTCCATAACCTGAAAATTAAAAGATGAAAAGTTGTTTGAATTAGGTTTAGAATATAAGAGTAAGAATGAAATATAAGGTTGAATAGAATGAAATGTTCATTTCTATTTCATTGTTTGATTGCCAATACAGAATGATATAGGAATAATAGGATAATTCTCATTCTCATATTTGGTTATGCCTATTAAACTCATGGAATGAATACATTTTTATTATTTAATTTTTTTTTATAAAAAAAGCTAGAAACAAATAAATTAAAAATTTATATAGATCACAATAATATTGATAGTTTTGGAAGTAATGGTGTGAGTTGCAATAGTGGTGGTGGCGGCGGCAGCATCGGTGGTGGTGATAGAAATGATAGTAGGATGATGGTAGGCTATTGTGGCATTAGTAGTGGTGGCGGCGGTCTGATGTTTATGAAGGTGGTAGTAGTAGTGGTAAGGTAGTGGTCGTGGAGGCAAAAGCAGTGGTGGTAGTGGGAGCAATGGTAATAATTAAGGTAGTGGTTCTAACGATAGAGATAGTGGTGGTTTTATGATTGTGGATGTAGTAGCAGTGGTTGTGGCAGTAATGGTAGTGGTAGTATTGGGGACATCGATAGTACGGTGGTTGTAGTATGGTGGTGTGATAGTTGTTGCAGCGACCGTGGTGGTGGTAATGGTGGCAATAGGGTGGCGGTAGTAGTGGCGATGGCGGTGGTGGTGGGATAGTGGAATGGATGGTAGGAGAATGGAATGGTAGTGGTATCTAAATGATAATTTTTTTTTTTTGAGTGCTAAGAAAAAAATAATAATAATAATAAAATTTTATGGTAATTCTATAATGAAATGGAATAGCCATTCCTTAAATTGAAGAAAGGAATATGCATTTTCATATTTTGTTGGAATAGCCATTCTAACAGAATTGAAAAATCTGAAATCCTCGAGATATTGATTTGTGATTATGTTTCAATTTTTCAACAATAAATAATTATTTCAATTAAGCAATCAAAGACAAATTGACACAACGATTTAACGTAGAAAAATCACAATTGGAGCACATCCAATTGTGATAAAAACAAACCACGGGTTAAAACCACAAAACAATCCACTAAGAGGACGATAGAGATAGTGGTGGTTTTATGATTGTGGATGTAGTGGCAGTGGTTGTGGCAGTAATGGTAGTGGTAGTATTGGGGACATCGATAGTACGGTGGTTGTAGTATGGTGGTGTGATAGTTGTGGCAGCGACCGTGGTGGTGGTAATGGTGGCAATAGGGTGGCGGTAGTAGTGGCGATGGCGGTGGTGGTAGGAGAATGGAATGGTAGTGGTATCTAAATGATAATATTTTTTTTGAGTGCTAAGAAAAAAATAATAATAATAATAAAATTTTATGGTAATTCTATAATAAAATGGAATAGCCATTCCTTAAATTGAAAAAAGGAATATGCATTTTCATATTTTGTTGGAATAGCCATTCTAACAGAATCGAAAAATCTGAAATCCTCGAGATATTGATTTGTGATTATGTTTCAATTTTTAAACAATAAATAATTATTTCAATTAAGCAATCAAAGACAAATTGACACAACGATTTAACGTAGAAAAACCACAATTGGAGCACATCCAATTGTGATAAAAACAAACCACGGGTTAAAACCACAAAACAATCCACTAAGAAGATAAAAAAGAATTACACATGTGTACTCTCAATTACCTAACAAATCTACGCCTGAATTGAACTAATCCCGATATGCCTCTTCCACCACCGTCTTCACATTGTAATTGTCTTGCCAAACGTTGAATCCACAACACTGATGTCGAATCCATGATGATGAGCCACTCCAAAATCCACCAAAGTTTCAAGCCTAAATTTCTCAGAATCCACTGAAGAACAACTCTTTCTTTTGTGAATAAAAGAAAACAAACAAATCCCTTGATGATATTGATATAAAGTTTATAGATCCATTGATTACTCTTAAATCATTAATGAAACACTCATAAACTATCCTCAAATATAAAACACTTTTTTTTTTTCCTCTCTGAAAATCTGGATAGCTCAATCCCTAAAACGAGCATATAACGCACTTTATAGTAAACTAGATTACGAAGACCGCTCTAGCAGTATGAGGAAAGGCGGTGCAAAACAAATAGGATAGTCGTTCGAGCACAACATTCACTGCTCAAGCGGTAAAACTTGTTTCCTAGAAGTTCAGACGCTTTACAAAAATACTAAATGATCATTTTCTCCGCTCAAGTTCACAAATGACCGCTCGAGCAGTCAAAAAACTTTGACTTCATTTTTACATTTTGCTTTGGAGGCGCTGCCCCTCGACCCCGCCTAGGCGTTGCCTCGGACTCATATATAGTCAGCGAAATGGCAAACATAAAAGGATCATGGTCACAAACTCCTCTATATAGGCACAATTCGAATTGCATTTGTACCTAAACATTCATAGTTACATTGAAATAAAAGTGCGAATAAAATTATAACTGAAAGAAATTTTGTCAAATAGAATTGCCAATTACAAAAACTTAACAGAAATGACTATTCCCACTTAGATAAGATATATCAAATAAAGGCAAAAAAATACAAAGTTAAAATGAATATTTTTTTCTAACCTATTCTATCGCACCAAACGTGCTTTAAAGTTTTGTGAAATGATTTTGTTTCTTATCTAGGCTAGGTTATTGGTGTCCCTGAATGGGAGTAGGTGGTCATTTGATTGGGCTTGTGCTCCCTTGCGGATGTGAGTTGAACTTCACTATTTTCGTCTTTGGTTTGATTTTTATAAAGGAAAATTTACCCATAAGTCCTAGTTTTTGAAAAGTTGAACCATTTAGTTCTAAAAGTTTTCTTATGCTTCATTTAGTCCCTTTTACACATCAATCTAATGTTTGAAACATTAATCTGATGTTCGAAATCTAATGTTCGAAACATTAATCTGATGTTTGAAACATTGTAATGGGACCTTTTAGTCTATAAGAAAACTTTTAGGACTAAACAGTGTATAAGTTATTAATTTGGGATTTATTGGTGCATCCCCCTTTTATAAATATGTTTTAGAATTTTTTTTTTGAAAGAAATAAAAATATTGAAAATAATTATTATTTTTATATAATTTTATATTTTGAGAGGACAGAAATAATTTTTTAAAATTTAAAAATATTTTTTTTATATTTATTTTTATCAAATTAGTTTCCATTTTTTCAAAAACAAAAATTCTGAAAAATGTTTCTCAAAAACAAACCAATTTTGGTTGTAAATTACTTACTTACCCACAAAATAAATAAATAATTGGCAACACTCTAATTATTTTCTGGAAAGGCTGAGAGTGATTCCAATTGTGTACTAAGATTTGGTAAAATGCTAAGATTTGACAAACTCTCCTCTCTATCACTCATAATAAGTTTCACAATTGACATTTATATTTGAGCTGCTTCATTGGTGCGATGGTTTTAAGATCAAACATGTCCATAAGAAGATGTGGAAGCTGTCATGTAGTCAGTGTGGAAAGATAGGGATGAAATAAAGTTTCAGGGCATCAGTTTCAACAGGGAAGAACTAGTGGATCTGGTGAAGATAAGATTGGCATTGTGGGCTAACTACAAAATGCAAAACCTGGCTTTCTCAATAAGAGCATCTCCAAAGGTAGTAGGCATTTTACCTATCTAAATATTACTATAAAGTATATATTTTATTTTGCCTATCAACTATTTCATGTTTTTACTCCAATCATGCTCTTTATTTTAGCTATTTATCCAAATGCTATTAATTTTATAGAATGCCACGTCAACAACAAAGATGGAGGGAAATGATCCTAATGACTGAATACATTTTGCCTAGCGTTGAAGGCTAACTATATGTAGCTAGTGAATATGAGTTGAGCCAAAATGCCTAATCATATGCCTAGTACATTGGAATTGAAAAAAGTGAATCACACTAGGCATTTTAACTAACAAGTATTATATGCCTAGTGCATTGGAGATGCTCTAACCACGTTTGGGCTATTTTTGGAAAATGGTTATAATCAGCTTTTTGTGAGAGAGGGAAGTGGGTTATAATCTGGGAAGTGGTTTATAACCCACTTCCCAAAAGAGGGCTTTGTCGATTATACATTTTCGCTAAAAAGTCAAAAAATTACTATAAGCTGTCGCATCACTCTCTCTACTTTTCTGTACATCTTTTTGTAAAAAGCTAAAAAATTACTAAAATAGTATGTTCCCAAACGAGACCTATTTAAATGACCTGGTGTACAACCTTAATTCCATAGGTGGCTGCCCTGTTTAAGGTGGTGTTGTGCTTAGGTGCTTTTTCTGTTGTTCTTTCTACCACTTGGTTGTTCAGAGCAGTGGTGGTGGTGTTGTTGATCTTTATTTTGGTTGAATTCTCTTTAGCCAGTGGAATTGTGCTGCAGATGATTTTCAGTATCATTGGTGCCACCAAGTTGGCATCTTTGATTTATGTGTTGATACTTATAGGATGATTCCTTTTCCTTTCCTTTTTATAGATGTTTAATGTAAGGTTTTACCTCGATTCTTATTCAATAAAGATATTTTTTGCTGATAAAAAAAAAATGACATTTATATTTTATTTTTTGTAATAAAGAAAGAACAAATAAACGTTTGTACTATTAGATTAATATTATAAAATTATCACATTTTAACAAGAATGCCAAAGTTTGGCTTTGGCATTACCATTGTGACACTATAACCATTGGAGGTGGCTGCTACAATATGGGAGTCCAATCCAATGTGATAATATTACTATATATATAGATATCTGATATTCTTAATTTTTGTAAACAAAACATGATTTTGTATTGGTTTTTGAGTAGTCGAGGTTTACCTCGTACTTAAAACTAGAGAAATTCAAAGTTCAAATTTGACATATATATATATATATATATATATCACAGGTAGTGCTTTATCTATGATGGAGTTTGCCTATGATACCATATGGGCAATGTACTTCATGGATAAGAATCATGTAACAGCAGGCTGCTGTGAGGCCCAATGGGGCGTCTCCCGAGTCTTTTTCGATGATCCAAATTGTTCATATTGTAAGGTTCGGCGAATAGATCATTCATGCAAAAAATCAAGTAAATTGGACATTTATAGCCTCATAATAAGAGCACATTTGTTTTTCAAAAAATAAACGGTTAACATGATTTTAATAATTTTTTTAAAACAATTAAGATTTGATCATGGGGGTAAGACGTCCGATTAATTTGATTTTTAATATAATTATATACTCGATAAACCTTACAATATGAATAGTTCAGATCATCAAAATACAGTAAAAAAAATACCTCTACGAGACCTCACAGCAGCAACCCTCAGTTCCAAAATTGATGTTTTGTGTCTCCAAATAGGAATTCTCAAACTATATTTGGATTATAAATTTTAAAATTGATTTGGAAAAAGAAAAGAAAAAATGAGAGGATAATATGAAATAAATATAAGTTGATTTTTTTCATCCATTTTTCTTTCCTTTTCTAAATCCATATCCAAATTTATAATCTAAACATACCACTTATAATTGGTGTACATGAAAATACTCACAAAAAGTAACATGTAATTCAGATTTATTTTAAATGTGGATTCTATGTGTGAGTTATCAGTCTATAGTTCTATTTTCCATAATACTTGAGATCATTAACAAGCATCGGTGATGGATGAAAAACATAAAGAAAATAAATAAACAAAAACGAAGAAGAATGAAATAGATCCTTAAAGAGTTGGGTTTTGTTTTAGTGGACTGGATTGTTCAGTCCAAAACCTACGAGAGGGGTTGCAGAGCCCACTATTATGGGCTCTACAGGGTCTACAGTCTCTCTCATAATTTTTGAGTTTTTGGATTGAACAATCCAATTAACCGAAGAGAAACCCAATTCTAATAAGGATTTGAGAAGAACAAAAAGGTGAAAAAAAAAAAGCAAATTACAATTCCTAAACTTGCCAATCTAACTTTAAAATATAGAAACTTAGCAGTAAAAAAAAAATTCTTAAACCAACATTTACAAAATTTCCAAAAATAACAGGTTTCAACAGAAATCAAAAGTTAAAATAATTCAAAATTATGCAATGAAACCAGAAGAAACAGACACTGACTTAGGGTTTCTCTTGGTCTCCTAAGTGTTTGTTTGCTATGCATTTCTACACCATACGGATGAAGTTTGTACCAATCAACAAATGAAGAGAACCAAGTAAATGAGGACAGCGAAATTTCATTGTGTCACTAAGAATTATGAACTGTATATTGGGTTGTGCAAACATTGCTACTGTCTCCTTTTTGAAAGAAAAGATAGACTTGTCTCTAGTTCATATAATTTGACAATTTAGTTCAACATTATTGGATGGATCAATTTTTACTTTTAACAAAAATCGTTGAATGTGCTTCTAGAATATAAGCGGAATTGACTATCACAATAGCTATAAAAAATGAATAATTTAGAAATCGATGATCCAATTTTATGTCTGAACTAGAGACAAGTCATCTATTATAAAGAAAATCTATCTAAAATGATATGGTAGTGATGGCAATATTAAAAGAACAATGTTGGTCTAACTCAAAAATTAGATTTATTTTCGAACATAATGATGTGTCAACCTATTAGAATATCTAATGCAACTCTTTCATGTATTCTCTAAATATTACTGAGTCTAAAAAGAAGGCTTATGTTAAGCTTCTCTCCTGTCTTGCTCTAGGCCCATTACCAGCTCCACCTCGATGATCTACTTCGTTCATATTTTAGGTTTTCAATGTGTAAATCATTCATAAAAAAAACAGATATCGATCCAATAATTATAGCCATGTAATTTATCAACTTCCTCTTCGGTAACTATGATTCTAAAACTAAACCGTTCATAGCTATGATTATCGTCAGATCAATTTAATTTTCTTTTTTCATTAATGATTTACACACTAAACTTAAAAAATAAATTAAATAAATTGTTAAAATAAAACTAGTGACGGACCTCCTGAGTTGGGCTGGATGGTCTAGTCCATCAATATAGACCGAGAAAGAGCCAATTCTATATTAAAAAAATATGAATTCAATTCAGTCATTAGTGTTTTTTTTCTTAATGAAACAAATCAAATCAGTATGTACCCAAACAATCTTTAAGGATAAAAAGGAGATAGAGTGAAGCACGTATATGATTCTTGAACAATATTATCTTACCAAATCCATTCATAAAGCTGAATACACACAGACTTTAATCACTTGTCTTCATCATTGTATTACTCCTAAATTCTTATAAAACTCTCTTTCTCTCTGCTTTGTGGTGAGAAAGAGAAGACTTCAAAGCATTAAAACTGGAGTACCCTTTGGCCCTTTTGTGGGAAAAAAATAATAGGAAGTGGCTTCTAATGTTCTGAAAAGGTTGTTTGGACGCACACTTCTAGAGATTCAGTTGATGTGTTCATGTGTGTGACACATGAAATGGATTGTGTGTCACTTCTCACTGTCTTTTATAAACATGCATGACAGAGATATGAGGAATTCAGGACACAACACAAGGGTGTCTATGATATGTGGCAGACAGAAGACCAACACAAGTTGACCCAATTTGACACGTCAGCTATTGGAAACTGATGTGTCACCACCACTCAAATCGTTTAAGTGGGGGAGAGAGATCCATTGTTTTCAACACATAGTTATAAGCATTGCAAATTCTAAATACACAAAATCTGTTATTTGAATTAGACATAATATTTGATCCAATTGCCCAAGTAATCAATGGAATGGGATTTAAGTGTTAAGATGAGTGAGATTTCAGATTCGAGTCTATAGAAAGATGTTGGCCTAAATTGTAATTCAACTATTAATACACTAACCGCTGTCTTTTGGAAAAAAAAAAAAATAAAGAGACAGTTTCGTATATATTTGATGTAGTTTATTTGTAAGCTAACAAAATGTTAATTAGAAAACATAAACTAATCAGTGATGTTATTTAGACTAAAAAATTAGATTAATTTTTCAAATCCAATAATGTGACAGATTATTAGAATATTTAAAGCAATTCTATCTCTCATACCTTCTCTAATTATTAACCAATTATTTCATTTACACATCATTGGGTGTAGAAAATAGGTCTAGAAAATGGACTTGTATATCATTTTCTAACACTAAAAGTATTTCTTTTTAACTTCTGGATAATAATCTTTGGTTTACCTTATTTAAACTATTTTTACCCAATAAACGGTAAACAAAAGTTATACTAAACAGATTGGACACAAACTTCCAAAATAAATAAAAATAATTATAAAATAAATAACCAAAAAAAAAGTTATAAGTAGCTTATATAAGGTGCCCCAAATAACTCTTTCATATGTTGATAATAGAAACAGTGAGCCCCTTTGGTTCTTGTTTTGTTTCATGTGTTCTATGATTTTGTTTTAAAATATTTTGAAAAAAGAAAAAATTTGGTTTGTTGCTTATTTTCAAAACAAGACTCCAAAATGAAAACATAACATAAATGTTTTAACATGTTACGAGAGCAAGTGAAAAAATAGTGAAAACAAGAATGAACAGTAATTCCAAATCCATCCCCCCCCCCCCCCGGGGCCAAAAAAAAAATGTTTCTAATTTTCTAGAAACAAATTTACATAGAATAGTCAAAGTTAGAGAAATAGTATTATGGAAAAATGATGCTGACTACTAATTAGTGGTTGCACTAGGGATGTGGCAGTGTGTCCACATGTATTTTGTGCCTTAATTTTTTTTTTTTTAGGCTTGCCACATTATTAGTGGTGATATTTTAGTGTTCTGTATCATTATTGTAGTATTATATTACAACTCTTTTATAGTCAGTTTTGTGTTTTTTCATTTCGTTCATTGGTTGGGTTAGTCCAGGAACTTTTGGCCCATCTTATTTTTATTCAATTCACATAATTTAATAGTGGGGCTGTTATTGACTATTGCTTTCTCGCATGATGCTGATGCTGCTAATGGTGCAATTGCATCTCCAAATAAGATACCTTGCTCCCGTTTGTTTTCAGAGATAGAATAGAGGGGATTTATAGTGAGAGGATTAATAGTGAGAGGATTGTTAATGAAGGGATTGATAGTGAGGGGATTAATAATGAGGAATTATTAAATTATTTTTATATAAAATAATAAAATAAATAAAAAAATATAAAAAATTAAACGTTATATTTTAAAAAAAATTCCTAATATATAAAAAATAAAAAAAATTCTAATCCCCTCACTATTTTTTTAATACCATCTCTACCTCCTCCTTACCAATCTCCCTTCCAAGGGGACTACTAATACCAAGGGACTAATAGTCCTCTCCTCATCTCTCAAAACAAACACCCCATTAATAATACCAAGGGATTAGTAATCCCAATCCCCTCCATATAACCCTAAACAAACGGGACCCTCGAGTCTTCAACAATATTACATCATGCAATTGCATCTTCGAAACGAGTAGTTCTGTAATGGCCCTTCAATCGACAAATTTTCAGCCAAGGATGAGTCAATTTCAATGATTACGTTATACAATCCTTTCTCTAGTACAATCGTCTGTACAAATCCCATATCTCAACTTCCAAGCTTGAGCAAGTCGGCCTTGAGATTTTCGGTGCCCAAAGCTGATAATCAATTAATAAATCACTAAATTATTTGGGGCCCTTCACATATATATTTTTTTTCATTCAATGAAAAATTAAGCACATGTAACAAAAGATTAATTTTTTTTTTTTGATAATGTAGATTTGCATAAATACCAATTTTATAGTAGCAATTGAGTAAAAGATAAGACAAATATTTAATTAATTGAATAGAATAAAAGACCTACCTATGTTGTGCTGCTACTCTGAATTCTTGAGAAATTTGTTAATGCTTTGTTGTGCAGCTTCTCTCAAATTATTGGAAAAATTGAATTAAGAGTTAAGGTTATGAATTAGATAGGAAAAAAGAATTAGCCCTTTTAATTTTGAATTGGCCTTTTAATTTTTATTTTTTAACGAATCAATTTATTTTAAATTAATTTGGGCCCTTTTAAAAAAAAATTAAACTTAAAACATACCTAATATATTACACTAAATTATAATAGAAAAAGTCACTTTTTTTAATCTATTTTGAAAAGCCTTAAATCATAGTCTGATGCGCCTATGCCCACAGCCGACCCTGAGCTTGAACAACAGTCAAGCTTTCCAAAATACCCGCTTAGCCAAATTCCTGCGTCATCTCTAAAAACTACCCCAAATTCCTGTTACATAGAATAGTCAAAGTTAGAGAAATAGTATTACAACTCTTTTATAGTAAGTTCTGTGTTTTTTCATTTTTGTTTATTGGTTGGGTTAGTCCAGGAACTTTTGGCCCATCTTGTTTTCATTCAATTCGCATAATTTAATAGTGGGCCTGTTATGGATTATTCATAATATACAGAACTATGAATTGGCTAAGTTTATGCTAATATTGAATGATTTAGGACGTTGCACCATGTTATTGTGAGAAAACAAACAAAACAATTTATACTTGGATATACAAGTTCTTTTCATTTGAGATTAAAATAAAAATAAAAAAGGTAGAACAATAACCTGTAATGTTATTTTATAAATTCATTCCTTTTAACATTGCTTTTTGTTGTGTTGCACTTTTATTTAAGGGTGGCCAGTGTGCTACCCAATTTTTTGGAACCCAAAGTACATTTACAGATGAGTGATCTTATATAAACAAAAAAAAGTATATAAAATTTGTGTACATAATAAACTGATCGCATTAGTATTTATTATTTTAAAATAAAATATTTAATTATAAAAATATTATTGTCACGCTCATTCAACTAAAAATCCTATTAGAATTATTTACTTTTTTAGACTTGGATGTAAAGAATAGCCTGGAGCAATATCTCACGCTCATTCAACTGAGAGAGAAAATATATTAAACAAACACATATAATGAGTTACAAGACAAGGTTCACAACAAAGGTGCTGTTTTGGTCAAGTTTATCTAAGCTACTTATAGTTATTTTATTTTAAAAATCTTTACTAGACTGTTTAATCTAGCTCTGTTGATAACTTTTTAAGTTAAAAATAAAAAATAAAAAATAAAAATAAAATTTGGAAGTTAGGAAATTGGTGCTTTGGCTTTTATTTCTAATTATGAGTTTTTAACTTGTAATAAGTTGCGCTTAAAAAAATAAAACAAAACAAAATAAAACAAAAAACTATATGATCAAAATTTATTATTATTTTTTTTTTTACTCTAATTTGAAGGTTCCCTTTTACATTCCACATCGTCTAATTTTAGTTAAGCTTTAGAGTTATTCAGGTAATATAACTCAATAAAAAAATACAGTTCCGATTCGTAGCTCGAATCTGTGGCTCGAAGAAGGGTGAAGAAGAGAAGGAGAAGAGAGAGAGAGGAGGAGGAGGAGGAGGAAGGAGGAGGACTGGAGGGGGCATATTCAGAGGGAGAGGAGGAGGCGGAGGCGGGGCGGAGGAGGAAGGAGGAGGAAGAGGAGGCTGCTGCGACGATCGGAGCTGGGCGACGGGCTGGGCGACGGCTGGGCGATCGGCGGCGACGAGCTGGACGGGCGACGGGCTGGGCGACCTTCTTCTCTTCCCTCTCCGTCTCTGTGTTTGAATGGAGGGGAAAGAAATAAAGAAGAAAAAGAAAGAAAAGAAAAAAAAAAGACAGCCCAAAACGACACCAAACTCGAGCCTTAAAAATCGAGCTACGAGGCATTTTCCAAAATAATAATAATAATTTTAGACATCATAAAAGAAATATCATGAAAATCTTTCATGAACATTCTCCACCCTTTGATTAGTTTATAATGTTTTATTGTATATTATGCAGTCACCTTTTAATTAGTTTTATGAAACTTTTCATGATATTTATTTCATAATTACAACATTACTAAAAATAATATGAAGTTTTCATATGGGCTCTTTAATCTGATTAATTGGTTCATTGTATTTTTTTTTTCTTTTAGGTCTAAACCACCGGTATCCGGAAGTCCACAGGACCCCGACTAATCCAATTCGAGCCGGGTAGGACCACAAGGGTGGCAAAGCTCTCCCAACAAGTTTTTAACACAGCTGCATTTCCAAGTCTCGAACCCGAGATCTTGGTTAAGCTAGCATAACCCCTTACCAGCTAAGCTACGTGCTTGTTGGTGGTTCAGTGTATGTTCAATGATGAAATCATAGCAAGGCAAGGAAAAAAAAAAAAAAAAAAAAAAAAAAACAATTTTCACCATGTTAGTGAGGTGCAACAAATTACATATTGTCATTACTCACGATTGTAACGTATTAAGGTAAAACATATATCCCAAATTTTTTGCAAAAAAAAAAAAAAAAAAAAAAGTAAATAAATAAATTAAAAAAGTAAATAAATAAAATGGGTAAGGTGTACCATGAGACAGAAAACTTGTAATTTATTTATTTTTCCTTTTAAAGAAGAAAAAAAAAACAAAAGAATATGATGAATGTAGAGTAGAAGATCAAAATTCACAAATCAAACAAACAGAAGAAAGAAGAAAATTACTGTGTTCATACTCCTGCATAAATGAATAAAATAATATTTAAATCTCCTATTTTACAATATTTTCTTCATGCTACGATAAATTTTATTTTTTGAATTGCAGTTTGTTCATTTTTCTGTATAAAAAAATAGTAATTTCATGGAAATTTATAATTTTAAATATATGATTTTTTTTTTTCTATCAAATATGCAACAAACTGTTATAGTAAAGATATACAATGATTGCAAACAAGTGCAAATATCAACTCTAAATTAAAAGGGCACTACAATAAAAACATACTTTAGTGGCACTACACTAGTGGCATATTTTTAGAAAATGTCACAAAAAATGATATTTAGTGGCACATTTTTTAAAAATGTCACAAAACGACAAACATAAAAGGCTCTAGTGACATTTCAATGAACAAGTGTCACAAAACTACAACAAAAACATACTTTAGTGGCACTACACTAGTGGCATATTTTTAGAAAATGCCACAAAAATGATATTTAGTGGCACGTTTTTGAAAAATGCCACAAAACGACAAACATAAAAGGCTCTAATGACATTTCAATGAACAAGTGTCACAACACTACAACAAAAACATATTTTAGTGACACCATACTAGTGGCATGTTCTTAAAAAATGTCACAAAAAGAATATTTGGTGGCATTTTTTAGAAAAATGTCATAGAGCCACAAACATACAAGGCTCTAGTGGCATTTTAATTAAAAAAGTGCCACTTCACTACAACAAAAATGTCACTACAACAAATTTACACTTTAGTGACACTACACTAGTAGTATGTTTTTAGAAAATGCCACAAAAATAAAAATTGACATAATGTTTTAGAAAAATGCCACAGAACCACAAAGCATATAAGGCTCTAGTGGCATTTCAATAAAGAAATGCCACATCAATTTTATGACATTTTATAAAATAATGACACAAAAAATTATGTTCGTGACATTTACCAACGGATGCCACTAAACTTTAGTTGCAATGGCATTTTTTAAAAAATGTCAGGACACTAGATAGGTACAAATTACTTTTTATAGCACTTAGGTGAAAAGTGTCATAAACAAATATTTTATAGCATTTTGAGAAATGCCACTACGCCAAAAACTTTCCAAGCTTATAATGACATTTTTGAAAAAACAAAAAATGCCAATATTTTTTCTAAATTTTTAAAATGCAGTAAATGATTAAAAATAAATGAATTAAACTCAATATACACTACAGGAAAAAGCATATCCGGCGACTAAATTTCCTGACCAAAAAAATTTGGCGACCAAAACAGCATTAGTTGCCAAAAGTAAAGCTTTTTGGCGACTAAACAATTTTAGTAGCCAAAAGTCTACAATTGGCGACTAAAACTAAGTTTGGTCGCTAATTATACGGGTTTTAGTGACTAAAAAATTTTTAGTAACCTAAAGTAAAGCTTTTTGGTGACTAAAAAAATTTAGTAGCCAAAAGTCTACAATTGGCGACTAAAAATAAGTTTGGTCGCTGATTATATGGGTTTTACCGACTAAAAAAATTTTAGTAGCCAAAAGTAAAGCTTTTTGGTGCCAAAAAAATTTTTGTAGCCAAAAGTCTACAATTGGCGACTAAAAAATAAGTTTAGTCGCCAAAAGTTGTCATTTTTAGCGCGAGAGAACTAAAATCCTAAGGCGGGAATAAATTTTTTTGGTGACCAAAATTTTGGTAGCTGAAAGTGCATCTTCGGCGACCAAATCCGATTATGGTCGACAAAAGTTAAGTTTTTTAGCAACTAAAAAATAATTAGTAGCCAAAAGTATAGAATTGGCGACTAAAAAATATTTTTAGTCGTCAAAAGTGGTCTTTTTTTATTTTGGTAGTAAATAGTTTATTTTACATAAATTATGTTCAATAAAATAATTATATTTATACATATACTTTTATATTAATATGGAAGTATGTACTATATAAATAATATATGTTGCGTATATAATCATGTGGTGCTATAGCGGTGTAGTGGGAAGAGTGTGGTGTATAAGGTTTATGGTGCGGAAGGTTGGCGGTTCGAGTCTCCGCAAGAGCGGATCAAATTGTTCTACAACGAATTATCGTCATGAATGACACTTAATAGCGTCACGAATAGTGCCTACCATGACATTAAAGTGTCACTGAAAGGTTTTAGTCTTGATGGTGTAATGACACTTACAAGTGTCACTAACTCTTTTTTTAATGGCGCTTGATAGTGCCACAAATAATATCTACCATGACATTAAAATGTCATTGAAAGTTTTCAGCCATGATGGTGCAGTGGCACTTACAAGTATCTACCGTGGCACTCGTATCTACCGTGGCACCGATAGAAGTGGCATTTGTTCAAAATGCCACAAGACCAAAAAATGTCATTAGAAGAATAGTTTTGTGGCACTTTCAAATGTCACTAAACTAAGAAAATGTTGTAGTGGGGTTTAAATTTTCAAAATTACTCTCGATCATTTGAGTTACACTGAACCATCAAAATACGAATATATATATATATATATATAAAGTGAAAGAGAAAAAAATATAAGAAAAAAAAAAAAAGCAAAATTGAACAATATACTATTACGAAGGAGAAAAAGCAAACATAAACCATACATCATATACATAAACAAATTCATACTAAAGCACTTGGTTTTCTCCCCGTTCAAGTTTGTTTCTTAAAGAGCGAAAAATCCAACACATACAAGGAATCACATAACTATTGAAATAAATCAAACGCACTCAATGTCTTCTTGATGGGCAATGCGAGGGGAAGAAAATACTCCGTGTGCCCTTAATATACAAATTTTTAATGTATAATACATACATCGAATATAAAGATTAATTGGCAAAGCCAGCTGCGAGCTTCGCTCTTAGGTCTTTTCTAAGGATTTTACCAGATGGAGCTTTAGGAATTGAATCCGCAAAGAAAACCCGATTAATTCTTTTGTAGAACACCACCTGCACATTAATATACACAATCAAGCACCATAATTGGTCAAGAGTATGTATTAGAATTAGGAATTATTAACTAATTGTATATGGAATCCTAAAAAGATGTCTATCCTTGGTCCAATGTAGTGACATTTATGTGATGTTGTTTTTAATTTAAGGAAAATGAAATCATGTGATTCTAAACCATGGGAACAGATAAAAACAGATGAATTCGTTGATATGAATTTATTTTGGCGTTGTTTTCTTGATTAATTCAACCACATTTTTTAAATTACGAACATGAAATGAAATCAATCAAACACAAAGAAAACTCATGATTGTTTAACGTGAAAACCCCAAAAATCTTTCGGCTATGTTTAGTTTGGTTTTCAAAATTAGTTTTCAATTGTTTTTTATAAACTAAAAATTAATTTAGTGAAAAAAATGGGAAAAAAAAAACCAAATAATTTTTATGTGGTTTTATTTTTTTGGGGCAGAAATAATTTTTAAAATTTTTAAAAAAGTATCTTTTTGATCTTTGTTTATGCCAAACAATTTTCTATCTTTTAAAAAAAAAAAAATCAAAAAATCAAAAAATAGTTTCAGAAAATGAAACCAAACATGGTTGGCTTAGTTGACTTGTACATTTTGTAATTGTGTTGTACCTTTTGAACTTCCCGTTGATTCCAAACCAAATCCAAGTCCATTTTCTAAATTTACTTCACTTCGACTTCTAAAATATAATTACAATTCAAATAAGTTTAGTCTAAAGAATTGTCATTTTTCATTTTTTATTTTTTTGGCTTGACGATTAGGGTAATTGATCATAGGTTTCACCTATTGTTTTTTTATGATTAAAGCTTGTTCTAATGAGGTAACAAAAGTGCATTTTCATGGATATGCATCCAGTCCAAATCAAATTGGCAATGCCTAGATCATTTTATTTAGGGGTACTTATGTATAGATTCTACAATAATTAATAACATTTTTCATCAAATATTATTAAAAAAAGGTCACTAATTGTTAATTTTTAGCGACGGTTTAAAAATTTTATTACAAAAATGTCACTAATTATAAAATTTAGCGACAGTTTAAAAAAATCGTCACATAAAAACATTATTAATTTTCAACTTTCAGTTACAGTTTGAAAAATTTGTCATAAAAAAATGTTACTAATTGTAAGTTTTAGGGACAATTTATAAAAATCATGATAAAAAAAAAAAAGTCACTAATTGTCAATTGTTAGCAACAAATGTAAAAAATGGTCATTAAAAATTATTTTTAACGACGATTTTATTAAGACTTATTTTCAATAAATCTTAATGAGAATTAAGTCTAATTATTAAAATCTACTAATAGTTTACCTTTTTATTTATACTATGCTAATCAAGAAGTACCTGTTTTGAGATGTATTGCTTAATCTCATCCTCTGTTATCTTAGAACCATTAGCTCTTATAACAAATGCAACCGGAACTTCTCCTGCAGCCTCATCTTTCATGCTGCGACACATCAAACAATAATCACATACCCACAAAAATAAATAAATAAATAAATAAATAAAATTAAAATTAAATTAAATAAAAATAAAAATAAATCACCATCTAATTAGTAAAATTATCTAAGTGATTTTGTAGGGTGACTTACGGCACAACGGCAGCATCAGAGATGTCGGGATGAGCAATCAACATTGCTTCGAGCTCGGCCGGAGCTACTTGGAACCCTTTGTACTTGATCAATTCCTTCAACCGGTCAACGATGAAGAGCTCATCGTTGTCATCAATATAGCCAATGTCACCGGTGTGCAACCATCCTTCTTTGTCTATTGTTCTCTCTGTGGCCTCCGGGTCGTTCAAATAGCCTATTTAAATCCAACATAATGTACATTAGAGTTAGAACAATTCATAATTCACAAATTGCCAACCATTTTCTACGTGAAATAAATTTCATTTGCTTATCTTGTATGTGGAGAAAAATTAGGGATCGAATAAGTGCCTTTGGCGGCTAAAAATTCCAAAATTTGGGGCGCGATAGAAGATGTTCTCTTTGCTCATACTCAATTCATCATATTTTTTAACTCTCGAACTAAATTAATCTCATCATTCTATAAGAAATTTTTATAAAATATTTGATTTTATGTAGGAATCAAGAGAGCCAAAATACCCTAATATTTGAAATTACAATATTGAAACCCCATGAAATAAACACCCTTTCAAATCTCAATTACTTGAAACGATAACATTTTTCTTTTTTTGTTTACAACAACACTATGTAGACAAAAGGCGTTTCATATCCCTTTAATTTGAAATGACTAAGATATAAAGTAATCTTTAATTTATTTTTTTCACAAGAATTCTATATGCTTCATCCTGAATTATATATCATATGCCTTTCTATGACATAAAATTGGATTGATTACGAATTAAAATTATTATAATTATGATTTAAAGTAGTTGCCAAGTCGAAAAAGGCATTAACCTTAGTTATCAATTAGGTGATGTTAGTAACAAGACAAAACAATGTTAATTTTGAAGTGACCTCACTCATCATATTACCACCTAACAAGTGGCTCTTTATCATCAACTATTTTATATTTAGATCAAAATTAGTTATGTACATACATGAAATACACATTTTAAAAATGTGTAATATTGTACCCTAATCTATGCATATATGCCTACCAAAATATATATAGGCATGTATTAAAATAATGTTGTTTATGATGATCTCTAGCGTTGGTGTGTTTTTTACATAACTTTTTATACACCCACAAGTCATTCATGTCTTAAAAGTGAAAATCGTAAATTCAACCTAAACAAAAAATTTGACTCAAGATTATTGATGAATGAAATTTTTATTTTTATTTTTATTTTTATTTTTATTCAAAATAAATAAATGTGAACCTCAGACATATGGTC
The DNA here is from genome assembly GCF_055761805.1 of Camellia sinensis. Lineage (NCBI taxonomy): Eukaryota > Viridiplantae > Streptophyta > Magnoliopsida > Ericales > Theaceae > Camellia > Camellia sinensis. Next base: position 18,862,822 of record NC_138964.1, on the reverse strand, counting down.
CACCACAAACATAAGAATTTAACCATTCAATAATAAATGTGAACCTCACACATGGTTCAACAAAAACATAATTGGCCAAAATAAAAATAAAAATAGACAACACAACAAGAATTGATGACAAGACATAAAAGATGTAAAAGTGGATCGCCCAGTCAAATGGAAAGAAGGGCCAACAAGAGTTCAACTAATTTGGACTTTAGCTTATCTAAATTTAAAAAAAATAAAATAAATAATAATAATAATAATAATAATAATAATAATAATAATAATCAAGACTTTCTATCTTTATGTACTTTCTGGGAATATATATTTGTATTAGTAAGGCTAATCCCAAATTAGTCTTAATCCATCGAGTCCATCACCTAGACTGAGTTGCTCGAATTGCAAGCCTAATCTTATTTGTGTAAGATTTTATTATCTAATATGATTTTTTATTTCTAAAATAATAAAATAAAAGTTTAATAGAAAGTTGAGAGACAATTTTTTTTTCAAAATTATAAAATCAAAATAAATATTTTCAAAAACTTGAATTAAAAAGAACCGACTTTCCAAAAGCTCCTCCTTTTTTTCTAATGGAAATAGTAAACAAACGAAATAATATTGAGTTCTCAAAATTTCACAATTTTTAGAAAACGAGTTTCTATAGATAATTTTGTAATCTACGAAAAGTAGGGATATATGATTTTTTTAATTATAATAAAAAAAATCCTAAAATTATTGTTGAATTCAATTCAACAACAACTACAACTACCCCTTGTGATGTGACTTAGTCAACCAAATAATTAATGTTACAATCCTACCAAAAGAGTTGGAAAACATTTTTATACTTTGAAAGTGCCTCACCTAATCAAATTATTTAAAATGTGTGAGAATCAAATTGAATTATTATAACATGTTATTAAAAATCAAGGAGGACTCAGTCACCATTGACCTTATAAAGCAATCCACGAGCTATTCTCTCCAATCTCATCCAACCCATCTAAAAACTGTACCTATCATTTACATTTCATGCTACTACGACAAATGTCACAATAATAATAATAATGAAAAAAAAAAGTCTTGATTGTTACATCTAATATTGATTTTGTTGACTTCTTCATTAATGGGGAAACAAATTCCCAAAATGCTTTTCCAAACATTTGAGGATCAACTTATGGAAGACTCACTTTGAACAATTCTTATATTGGAGAACTTAGTAATTTATTTTATGTCCTTTTGTAAAGCCCTTCGAAATTTGTTGAATGAATTGGATAGGATTCAAAGAAGCCTTGTTTGGGGAGATTGCATGGAAAAGAAAAAAAGTCATTTAATTAATTGGGAAAAACACCGGCTAAGTAGGAGTTTGGGAAGAGTCCAGAATTGAGAGGTCAAAATCTCTTCCAATTGCAATAACTTAGTCGATTTGAAAATAAGAAACGATATTACCTTTTATGGTGCAAATCTTTCATTGGATTACGTTATTAATTTGACTAAATTGAGAGTGGTCTTCTAGGCTAAATCTCATACTAAAATTTCATCCTATTTTGTAATGAATATTGTTCACAATCTTCGTTGACATTATATGGGTGAAAGTTTGAGAGGCGCTTGTTACTTTTTTGATGTGTTTTGTAAAGGAGTTTGTTTTATGTGTTGGGATTTTACCAGCTTTTTGGGTTGTCTGGGTGTGTGTTAATCTAATTGAGATATACCTTAATAGTACAAAATTTTTCTAGAGTTAATAAAATTCTTTATAATCCTAGAAAAAGAAAGTCTTGAAAAAAAATTTTGCATACAATTTTAAGTGTGTGTATATATCTATATAATAAAGCATGATGGTATTTGAATTTGTTCTACACACATTTGTCCTACTAGAATATTTGAACGGCTCACATCTATTTAAATTACAAAATAACAACTGTGATGTATCCTACTTTTCCGCTTCTCTCTATTAATTTTTCATTTTCTCGCCCACCCTCCCATGATCCCATGAATAATTTCATGAATGATCCCAGGATATCACCTTCCTCGTTTTCTTTTTCTTTTTTTAATTTTTTCCATTTTTTATTTTCCTCTCTATTTATTTATTTTTTTTGTTTTCTCCTTTTTGTTCACTTGTTTTTATTTACACCATGCCTTCAGGCACGGGTACGGACATATACTAGTGTATATATATATATATATATATATTTGTACGTATGTGTAGAGATACAAAATGAGTGAATACCTTTCATGATTTGGTCACCCCTGATGCAAATTTCTCCAGCTTGGTTTTGGGGAAGAGAAGCACCAGTGTCAGGGTCTACGATCTTCATTTCAGCATTTCTGACAACAGTCCCACATGAACCTGATTTTATCTCAAAAGGTTCTTTAGCAAAAGCTAAGCACATTGAGAGGACTGGTCCTGCCTCTGTCATGCCATAACCCTACATAAAATTGGCAAACGGATTTTAATTTTCTAATTATTAAGACAACGCCCTTATTTTTGTGAATGAAATTGCTTTTATCGCTTCATCATATCAAAAAGGCCAACCATCTAATATTTCATCATTATAGATTAATGGTTCTCCTTTTAGAATTTTTTTTATTTTATTTTAATTATCATAGATGGCATTATTATCATACATCTATTTGTAAAATTACTTAAGATGGTTATACCAGGTGGAGTAATTTAGATTGTTCTTTACAATTATCTTATAATTTGATTGCAAAGATTATGGAATAATAAGGCAAATGAAGGGGAAAAAATGGATATGTTTGAAGAAAAATATTTCATATATTAATATGGGCCTTTTTAAATATGAAATATGATTATATATAACACTTTTACCTTTATAGACAAAGACAGCGAATTTTTTTTATTTTTTATTTTTTGTAAATTATTTTTCATTTTTTGATAGCCACTAAAATTTTAATTTGATTTACGATAACAATTGAGGGCTAATTGTCCCTCCAAATTAATGGGAAGGCCTTACAATATATACATTGTTTGCCAGAAAATCCTATCATTCATTGTTCGACATATACTGATGATAAAATTACTTCACTACTTAGATATTTCCAAAAATTGAATTAGGTAATTAAAATTAATAAAGAAAAAATACTAGAGAAATAAAAATAAATAAATAAATAACACAAATGCTGAAAATTACTCGAATTACATTAAAAATAAGGCAAATGCTAATGAGTTACGTGAATCAATGTTTAATATTGAGATAAACATGAAAATCACATTAAAAAAAATATTTTAAAGGTTAAAAAAAATCTAAAATCAATAAAAAATATTTTTAAATCAATAAATAATTTTATCATTCTTTAATTATATTTATTTATTTATTGTGGTATTAAGGCCACTTATCTTTTTAAAATAAAATGTCTAGTGAATGGAATAAAAATTACAAAGATACCATTGTCCCAACAGTTACCTTAATTTTGTTATTAACATTAATGTACTTTATTAGAGATAAGCATCAATAGTGAGACTCATAACTTCTGGTTGGGGGATTTGGGGAGGGATTTGGAAAAGGAAAGAGAAAAAGTGTGTGAAACTATGTGAAATATAAGTATATTTTATTCACATTTCACCTAACTTTTCTCTTTCCCTTTCCATTTCCCTCCTCAAATCTCCCAACCAAACACAGCGTAACAGATGGGATATTACCTAAAAAGAGGTGTAAAAAATAAGTGTAGCATAGCATTGCTCGTAAAAAAGAGAAATGCTAAATCGCACGGCAAATTTCACTAATTCCCCTAATAAAAAAGAAAAGTACTAATTACAAAAATACAATTTGTTTTATGAATGGCGAGAAATTATTTGGTTTAGTTTTTAGAATTTCTTTTGAATTTTTTTTTTAAATTTAATTTAATTTGACAAAAACAAATGCTAAAAAATATATTTTTCAATTTTTAAAAACTATTTCTTCTCCCCAAAAAAAGAAAAACATATAAAATTAATGAGTTTTTTTTTTTTAAATTTTTGTACATATTTTTTTTTCACCAAACAAGTTTTTAAATTTTTTTTTTTAAAAAAAAACATAATCTAAAAACTCGAACAAACATATTTAAATAAAAAATGTTTGAGACTATTAAAAAAAAAATCATAATTTAATTCACAATAGTATAATACGTTAGATATTAATTTTTGATCTGTTATAAACTTAACATATAAAACGTAACCCTCTTCCAACATTATTGTCAATGAATTTAATATTTTAAATTATAAATTCTTAATAATTTTCTTTTTTTTAATATTTTTTCACTTTAATTTTCTTATCAAGAGATTCAACTTTGAAGACCATACACCAGCCAACTAAGCTGACGCGGTACAATTCGGCGTGTTATGCAAGCAGCGTTCAATAAAAAATTAGAACCATACATTAATTTTCTCATCACAATGGGTATAATTTTATTTTGATAATTTAAATTGATTAATTTTTAAAAATTTTAATATATATTATTAATATATAAAATTAGATCGATTCATTAATTATAATTTATTTAATTTATTTAATTTATCACATTTATTTTAAAAAAATAAATTATATATTTTTTTCAAACAAACATAAATAATAAGCGATTCGACGATCCGTACAGCACCAACTAGTCCAAGATAGAAAATTTGTGTTGGAATAGTAAGATACCTGTCCAAGTTTAGCATTCGGAAGCTTGGCTCTAACAGTATCTTCAAGCTCCTTCCCCATGGGTGCCCCACCGGACATCACCGTCCGAATCGACGACAAATCATAATCATCGAACACCGGACTATTTGCGATCGCCAGCACGATGGGTGGCGCGAACGGCGCAATCGTCACCTTATACTTGTGCACAAGCTCCATCAACAACTTAATCTCAAATTTCTGCATAATCAGAATCGCCGCCCCAACTCGGAGAGCGCATAGCAACACCGAGTTGAGAGAGTATATATGGAACAATGGTAGCACACACATGATCACATCCTCACTGTGAAAATAAAGATTCGGATTCTCACCATCAACCTGTCACAAGAACGGAATCAGAATTTTATTATCGAATGAATCAAAAATAAATAATTTCTTTTCATTCTACATATAAGCATACATATATATATATATATATATATATGTATACAATAAGTATACAATAAGAAAAAATAAGATATATATTTTTTATCGTATTATGACAAATAATATATTTCACATAAGTACGACATAATCTTCTCCTAGTTCTATTCCTAACCTGTTGTGCCACACTCGTCACCAATCCCTTATGTGTCAGCATAACCCCCTTCGGTAGTCCCGTGGTTCCCGACGAATAAGGTAGCGCCACGACATCATCTGGGTTGATCTTCACCGCCGGGGCATTCGTCTCGTCCGCCTGACTTAACTCAGAGAAATGCAGACAAGAATTCCCCGGGGTGGAGTCGGTGGAGACGATTTTGATGTCGTTTTCTTTTCCAAATTCCGTTACTTTCTCGACATAACAAGATTGGGTGATTATGAGTTTCGCCTTGGATGCTTTCGCTTGTTTTTCGATCTCCGCAGGAGTGTAGAACGGGTTGGCTGTGGTAATAGTTATGCCGCTGTACGATGCGCCGAGGAAGGAGAACACGAATTCGGGAGAATTGTGGAGCAAGAGCATGATGACATCGCCTTGTCGGATGCCGAGGTTGTTGAGGCCGGCGGAGACTTTGCGAGCGATGAGCTCGACATCGGCGTAGGTGTAGGTGTCGCCGGTGGAGCCATTGATGATGCAGGGACGAGAGCTGAATTGGGATATGTTTTCGAAGCAATATGTGTGGAGTGGCAAGTGATTTGGGATGTAGATGTCTGGAAGTTTGGATCTGAAAATGAATTCTTGTTTCTGTTTTTGGTTCTCCATTGAGAGAGAGAGAGAGAGAGAGAGAGAGAAAGAGGAGAGGAGAGGAGAGGGAAGGGGAGATGAGGGGTTGGTGTTTTTTCTTGTTTTGAGACCTTCCCTGGGTTGGGTTGAGTTTTGGTTGAAGTATTATACAGATGAAAGTAGGTGATGGTAGTGTGGGTTGGGAGGGGCGGTTGGTGAAGTGGAGTTGATTGAAATTTTTAGAATGTGCCAAGGATAAAATGGGGAAAGTGATTATCAAATTTTGGTACTGTTTACCGACTCATTAAACTATGCAGCTGAATTACTTCCGTGCAGAAGAGGGGATTCGCACTCTTTAGGTTTATCAGCTTCATTTTGTTAATTTAAATTATTTATTTTATTAGATTCTTGTGTGTTCTATTTATAAAAAAAAATTAAGTTGACACAATTATAACATATTTAAATTATCGCATTATCGTTTATATTTTTAATGACGAATACGATAAATTAAATAGATTACAATTATTGAATCAATCTTCTTTTCTTTTCTTTTTTTATGAAATATACAAACTACAAAATGTTCTATAAAATAAATAATTTAAATTATTAAAATGAGACTCGTAGTGAGTTTTATAAGCCCAAGCAATACACTCTAGCCCAAATTATATATCAGAGAGAATCCACCTCTTTAAACTAAATTAACAAGTAACAATGGTATGAGTATATGCGAAATCAATTTTGAAACATGACATTGTTCTCAGGCAAAACTTTAACATATATAATAAATTCATCAAAATCAATCAAAATTAAGGAAGAAAACACAAGAAATTTCTTTTAATACCTCATAAATAACGAAGAAGAAAAAAATAAAAGTGTATAAGGACAGTTCTAGTTAGTGATCACCAAAACGAATTTTATTCACAATTGTTTTCCTTATTAAAAATTGAAGTAGGTTGCAACATGAAAACTTTTATGGACTTGGTAAAAATGTTTTGAATTTATATTAATTGCCCTTATTTTTTCTTTTCTTTTTTTATCCATATATATTGGTGGTTGGTGAGATGTGGACTATCTTACATACGTGATAAGTAAAATCAATTGGGGGATTTATATAAAAATTAGTGGTTGGTGAGATGCAGACACATAAACTGCCGTGGATAAGTAAAATCAATTGACTAGTTAATTAAGATAGTTAAGGTTGTGTTTGGTTTATAAATTTAAATAGAGATTTGAAAAGGGGGAGAAAATGTCTGAAATGTGATTATATTTTATTTACAATTTATTTATTTTTTTCCCTTATCAATCTCTTCTGTTGGGTCTATCCCACATCGACTCGGGAGGGACTCCTCGTCTACCTTATAAGCGTACTGGCCCTCTCCACCTGTTACAAAGCCTTTTCCCCCAGGGAAGAACAAAGCCGTGAGGGGTCGCAGGGACGGTGGTCATGCGTCACAACACCCTAGCCCCAGAGTGGACAATATTGTGGCAGGGCGAGAGGTCAGGCACGTGCATTGGCGCTAGAAGGAGGGCGTCCAGCAAACTCTCCCCCTGTTCGCGGCCCAGTCCGCTGGGGGGTTATGTTGGGTCTATCCCACATCAACTCGGGAGGGACTCCTCGTCTACCTTATAAGCGTACTGGCCCCCTCCACCTGTTACAAGGCCTTTTCCCCAGGGAAGAACAAAGCCGTGAGGGGTCGCAGGGACGGTGGTCATGTGCCACAACACCCTAGCCCCAGAGCGGACAATATTGTGGCAGGGCGAGAGGTCAGGCACGTGCATTGGCGCTAGAAGGAGGGCGAGAGACCTCTCGCCCTGCCACAATATTGTCCGCTCTGGGGCTAGGGTGTTGTGGCGCATGACCACCGTCCCTGCGACCCCTCACGGCTTTGTTCTTCCCTGGGGAAAAGGCCTTGTAACAGGTGGAGGGGCCCAGTACGCTTATAAGGTAGACGAAGAGTCCCTCCCGAGTCGATGTGGGATAGACCCAACATATTCTAAAATTTATAAGCCAAACACAACGTAAATGAAAGAATAGTGAATCAAATTGCAAATTCAAATCATGAATTGTATAATTTTATTTTCAATACAAAGTAAATAAAAAATTATCTATAATAATATATGATACATATTTTTAAAATTATTTCAAAAAAATGATAAACTTGACATAATTTAAACGAGAGGCTTGGAAAAAAAAGTTTATAGTGATTTTTATTTATTTATTTATTTATCTATAAGCATAGACATGAATATATAAGAAATAAATAATAAATCAAACCACACCAAACCACATTAAATTTTAAATCTCATAAATGGAGTTGGCTATATGAATTTTTGTTTTTCACTCCACTCTATTAATAGATATTTGATTAATTAAGAGGTAGTTTGGGATGTTCTAAATAAGTGTACTTTTTGACTTTTTATGAAATATGGATAGAGTTTGAAGTGATGTGTTAGAGAGGTGATGTGACTTAAATGAGATAGTGACTTTTTGACTTTTTTAGTATATACCAAACAAGGCCTAAATTAAAAAAATTCATATATTTATTTATATTAACTCAAGTCAATTTAAGTCTAATTCTTCCCCTAACATTTCTATCTACAATCATTGTATCGTATCAAAAATAAATAGTAATAGTAATAAAATTAGTCGATAAGGATTGAAGTAGAATTGGCATTATAATTGCAATCCAAATCATTTGATTCAGCCAATCCAACTTGAAATTCAGATAATTATGCTAATGATATACAAACAATATTTTGTAGAATTTTTAGATAAAATATATAATTTTATAAATATAATTGACATATGATTTTAAATGTTTTTTTGGGACACACTACATTTTTTTTTTGGGGGGGGGGGGGGGGGAACGTGCCACGTTTGACTGGAAGACACAGATAGTGCCACATCCAATCATTCATCAAACGGTGATTGGGGGGGGGGGGGGGGGGGCAAACGTGCCACGTTTGACTGGAAGACACAGATGGTGCCACATCCAATCATTCATCAAACGGTGATTATTCTTTATTTTTAGAATTGAAAATGAGTGCCAGTGGGTCGCACATTTACGGTCACATTGTGTCTGTTTTTTTTTTTTTTTTTTTTTTTTAAAAATGAATATCATATTATTACTGGTTATTTTAGAACATTACTTTTAGTGATTTTTATCATTATTCTTTTAGGTCATGTTTGATTCACTTCACTATTAGTGAAGTATTAATAATCTTATCAAATTAATGTGGTGTTAACTATCCCACCCCTACTCCATTACTAATAATCCTACAAATTTATTGGATTAATTATCCATTGGATTAATAATCCTAAACCAAAGTGTCAAAACAAACATAGGATGATTGGGCCCACGGATTAATAATCCCAATCCCATGCTTTAATCCTTCCAATCAAACATACCCTAAGAATATAAATATATGGTGCTTTATTAAATTTTGATTGATAAAAAGGACTAAGGATTCGTAGTTTATGTTAAGTATGAGAGAACAACATAAAATTAAATAATTGATGATTAATTTGAAATATAAACACGTGATGTTATGATATTATTAAATAATTTCCCGCATCAAACACGCTCTTTTTTTTATTATTATTTTTTTAATTTTTATGGAACCTAACACAATGTTATATGTTTGTTTTTTTTTTTTTTGTTTTTTTTTAATGGAGCCTAACACAATGTTATATGTAGTTTTTATACAAATACATATAAATAAATAAATAGAATAATAATGTATAAATTACACCTACCTCCTTTGAAATTTAGAGAAATTACAGTCTATCTCACATTTGGGTGTAATTACACTAGTCTCCTTTAATATCTTAATTCATATAACATTTAAGTAATTTTTTTATTAATAATTTATTAGTCATATGAATAAAAAAAAATAATTGATTGGTTACACTTTTCTAAAAATACTTTTTAGAAAATTTTACTTTATTGTTTTTCATATTTTTTTTTTGTTTTTATTAAATTTTTTTAATATTTTAAGCAATTTTTTTTTTTACTTTTTAGACATACCTAACATAAATATACATAAAAAGTAAAAATTTTGTGAAAAAATCTTTTAAAAATTCACTAAATACCAAAAATATAAAAAAATACGAGAATTCAATACATTTTTTGTATTTTTATATATTTATTAATTTTTTAAAATATTTTTTCACAAATTTTTTATTTTTAGATACATCTAAGTAAGGTACATCTAAAAAAGTAAAAAAAAAAATGTTTAAAATTTTAAAAATATTCACTAAAAACAAAAAAACAAAAAAACAAAAACATGAAAATCAAAAAACTTAGGTTGCGTTTGGTAGAGTTTTGTAAATATGATTTGAGAGTATGAGTTGTATTTTGAGTTTGTGAGTTGTGGAATTATGATTTGAGTGTAGAAAATTTGTTTGGTTATGGTTTTTGAATAGAATGTTGAATTGAGTTTTTAATTGAGTGTGAAATTGAGTTTTGAAAGTTTGATTTGACATGTGAAGTAAGAAAATTTATTTGGTTATAAGTTTTAGAAAGAGTTTTCAAAACTTAATTCAAATTATTATAACTCATAACAAAACACACTACTTTCACACTATTAAGAATTCTGATCAATACTCATAACCAAACACTTTTTAAAATTCAATTAAAAAAAATTATTATTAACAGAAAATAACATTAATCAATTTTTTAATTGAAAATACTACAAACGAAATAATTTTTTTTCAAAATAAATATTCAAAAATTTTAAATCATAAATATTTAAATAATTTAAATAATCTAAAAAATTTAATGAGCAAAAAATTAAAATAAATATTCAAAAAATTTAAATCGTAAAAATTTAAATAATTTAAATATTCAAAAATTTTAAATAATTTTAAATGTTAATATTTTAAATTTAAAAACAACTCTACACTCAAATCGTAACCAAACAAATAAAACAAAACTCAATTAAGAAATTATTTTTAAAACTCATAACTAAATACATAACTCGAAACTTCATACTACTTTCACAACTTTACACTTAAATCGTAACCAAATACATAACAAAAAAATTAAAATTTTTTAAAAAAAAATTAAATTTTTTTAAAAAAAAATTTATAAAATAGAGTTTGAATTTATTTTTATAAAATATTTTAAAATTTAAAAAATTAAAATCGTAATATTTTGAAATTAAAATATTTAAAAATATTCAAAAAATTAAAAAATTAAAAAAAATCGTAACATATTTAAATATTAAAATATTTAAAATATCAAAAAAAATTAAAATATTGATTTGAATTGAGTTTTGAAAAAAGTTTTGAATTATTTGTTTGGTTATGAGTTTTGAAAAGTAATTATTATGTTTTGAATTGAGTTTTGAAAAATGAGTGTAAAATTATGATTTAAAAGCTCCAAATGAACAATTCACTCAAATCAATAGGTAGAACTATATTTTGAAATGCTTACCAAACAGAACCTTATTTTTTAAAAAATTTAATTCAAAAAACTCAAATTAAGCATACTAAATAATCAATTTTCCACTAAAATATATATTTAACCTTGCTTATTTCAACGTGTACCAACTATTTACATTAGTATGATCGTTTTAACCTTAGGAAAAGAACGTTACTGTAATATTAAATTTATAAGACTAACTATATTTTTTTTAAACTTTGAAAAAGTGAGTATAGTTTACCCTTAAAAAAAATTATAGAACCTTATTGTTGACGCTTGTTTCTAAAACTTTAACCCCATACTTTTAACGGCGCTGTTTGGGAAGATATTTTTTTGGTTTTTTCTAATTAAAAGATAAATTAGTTACAAAATCAAAAAAAATAAATTCAAACAAAATATCACATCAAATCTTATAATCATTTCATTTTTTCTCTCACAAACATCACATCCAACCACAAAAAAACCTAACTATTTTCCCAAACACAAAAAAAATTTCTCTAATAAAATCCTACAACTAAAAAAACCTACAAAAAGACTTACTTTTCAAACACCCACAACATAAGAATGACTTATCACCTAGATTTTTGGGTAGATAATTGCATGGTAGAGATTAAATTTGTATAATTTAAGATTTATATGTAAAATAAATCTGAACCGTAAGATAATAATCCTGAGTAATTTCTAATTAGTTTAGGGAGTTCGTAATATTACTCCTAACATAATTAGGGGAAATTATTTTTCAATGTAAGTTTAAAATATATATATATTGCATATTAGTGAAAAAGTTTATAATATTTATTAAAAAAAATTGTATAAATATTTTTTACTAAGGTTTCGTTTGGGTAGTAATAGTTGTAGCCTAAAAGTCAAAAAGTTATTTAAAAAATCAAAAAGTATATAACCTATACCAAAAAGTCAAAGATTCTCATTTCTTTTTACTTTTTGTACATCTTTTTGTAAAAAATTAAAAAGTCATTCCAAACATACAAGTTTTTTTTACCTCATATTTTAGTCAAAAATTCAAAAAATTAATAAAATAGCATATTTCCAAACGAAGCCTTAGGGTCCGTGTAATTCCCACACATAATTATATTCGTCTTTCTTGAGGTTTGGAAAAAAATATACTTAAGCTCTGTTTGACAAGTTACTTTTTTGGTTAAAATATTTAATAAAAACAAAATAGATTAAAATAGTCAATAAAATAAAATATTATATCTAATCTATAATCATTCTCACAACCATCAAATCAATTAAAAAAATAAATAATTAAATAAAAAATAACTATCTTCTCAAATACAATTATTTTATACAGACTAAAATAATAATAAAAAAAAAAGTCAAAAAACCTACTAAAATAACCAACTTCCCAAACAAGGCCCTTATCTCACACTTTTAACATAATTATATCTTTTTTTCTCATTGTTTTAATTCACATAATACTTTGATCTTTTTTATCAAGAATTCGTGAGTCATATAGATCAAAAGATAATGTTGTCATATATTTTCTAATAAAATATATATTTACCTTTGTTTATTTTAGTGTCTATCTATATCTATATTAATTTTGATTACTTTAATTTTACTAAAAGAGAAATTAATATAATTGTGTCAAACCTCTAAAGCCAATCACATTGTTTGTTTTTACTTTTTAAAAAATACTTTTCAGAAAATTTTAGGCTTCGTTTGGAAAGCTTCTCAAAATATGGTTCCACCCATTGATTTGAGTGTGTTGTTTGTTTGGAGTTTTCAAATCATAATTCTACACCTATTTCTCAAAACTCAATTTAAAACATAATTATTACTTTTCAAAACTCATAACCAAACACATAATTCAAAACTCTTTTCAAAACTCAATTCAAATCAATATTTTAATATTTTAAATATTTAAATATTTTAAAAATATTTTAATTTTGTTAAGATTTTAAATATTTTAATATTTAAATATGTTATGCTTTTTTTAATTTTTTAATTTTTTTGAATATTTTTAAATATTTTAATTTCAAAATATTACTATTCTCATTTTTAAAATTTTAAAATATTTTATAAAAATAAATTCAAACTCTATTTTAGAAAAATATTTTTAAATATTTTAATTTTTTTGTTATGTATTTGGTTACGATTTGGGTGTAGAGTTGTAAAAATAGTATGGAGTTTCGAGTTATGCGTTTGGTTATGAGTTTTAAAAATAATTTCTTAATTGACTTTTGTTTTATGTGTTTGGTTACGATTTGAGTGTAGAGTTGTTTTTAAATTTCAAATTTTAACATTTTAAGTTACTTAAATTTTTTGAATATTTAAATTATTTAAATTTTTATGATTTAAATTTTTTGAATATTTATTTTAATTTTTTACTTATTAAATTTTTTATATTATTTAAATATTTATGATTTAAATTTTTTGAATATTTATTTTGAAAAAAAATTATTTCCTTTGTAGTATTTTCAATTAAAAAATTGATTAATGTTATTTTCTGTTAATAATAATTTTTTTAATTGAATTTTAAAAAGAGTTTGGTTATTAGTGTTGATCAGAATTTTCAATAGTGTGAAAGTAGTATGTTTTGTTATGAGTTATAATAATTTGAATTAAGTTTTGAAAACTCTTTCCAAAACTCATAACCAAACAAATTTTTTTACTTCACATGTCAAATCAAACTTTCAAAACTCAATTCCACACTCAATTCAACACTCTATTCAAAAACCATAACCAAACAAATTTTCTATACTCAAATCATAATTCCACAACTCACAAACTCAAAATACAACTCATACTTTCAAATCATATTTACAAAATTCTACCAAATGCAACGTTACTTTCTTATTTTCTGTATTTTTTTGTTTTTATTGATTTTTTTTAATATTTTAAGTAAGTTTTTTACTTTTTAGACACACCTAACATAAATACACCTAAAAAGTAAAAAATTTGTAAAAAAAATCTTTTAAAAGTTCACTAAATATCAAAAATACAAAAAAAAAATACAAGAATTCAGTTCATTTTTTATATTTTTATGTATTTATTAATTTTTTAAAATATTTTTTCACAAATTTTTTACTTTTTAGATATATCTAAGCAAGGTGCATCTAAAAAAGTAAAAAAATATATGTTTAAAATTTTAAAAATATTTATTAAAAACAAAAAAATATGAAAACCAAAAAAGTCAATTTTAAAAAAATTAAATTCAGAAAACTCAAACCAAACATACTGAATTGTATTTTTCTCAAATTTCAAAACAGGTGAGTGCAATTTATTGTTTTTGTTTTGTCTTTTTCTGATGGAGCCTAACACAATGTTACAGTTAGATTTTGGAAAATTCTATGTTATCTTTAGTTATGATTTTTGTAATTTTTTTATTATGATTTATTATAATGTTAATTATGACACATTATTATATTTATTATGACATTATTTTAGTTATGTTTGTAAAATTGTTTAGTTATATCTTTTGTAATGTTTAGCTATAATTTTATTTATTTATTTATTTATTTATTTATTGTTATGACTCTCAGGGTAACATTACCCATAGTTTTTGTACAAATACATAAAAATAAACACACAAAAATATATAAATTAAACAAAAAATTTACAGGACTCCTAGTTTTTAAACTTATTTTCAAAACAATAACACTATATATTCAGACATAAAAATTTAGAAATTATTCAAAATTTCACATAAATAGTTTATGTTAGACTTATTTATTCTGATGATTTATTTAATTATGTTTTAATTTATTTGAAAAAAAAAAAATAGAATCAAAATTTATTTTGATGATTTATTTAATTATGTTTTAATTTATTTGGAAGAGAAAAATAGAATCAAAATTTATTTTGTCTCGTTATTTCTTACCTAAACTTTTATCTTAAATGTTGTTAGAATGTATTTAATATTTGCTTAAATTAGGAGTTCATTTCAAACCAAAATCAGAGGCTCAAACAGCCCAAAACAAAAGTTAAAACAGCCCAGCACAGCAGCAATTCAAAAGGTTCAAAAAAGTCAAAGCTCCGAACGTCCAGGTGGATATCCAGCCGGTCATCCGGCCGGACGACTAGCCTAGGCCTTTTTGCCCAGTTTTGCTTCGTTTCGAATTTTTCTCTCAACAACTCTGAGCTACAACAGCCATTTTTCAAAATAAAGATGTTCCAGACAATCTTTGTCTCCCACAAGTTGAAATTAGCAATGATGGAATGATTTATATTCAAAATGAATTCAACGGAACTATAAGTCTCTTGATCTATATATCTACCAGAGAGCGTCAGTGAACATACTATTGCAACAATATACAAGTGAGATAACCAATAAAATATTCTTTGATCAAAAATCATTCTCATTCTCTAAAAAATTCTCTGAGAAGTGTTCTTCAATTTTGTTTACATTTTTCTCTCAGAAATTATACTCTGAGTCTTATAGCATTAAGCTCATCTTTCCTGTGTGAGATTTACAGAAAAACCAAAGCTTCATTTTTATATCTATCTTTGAGAGATAATTCTTGTAACTTTCTGTGAAAGCAAAAAAAATATTCTTTTCAACCTTGTAAGAGTGTAGTACACTTAGTGTTCTTAACTTAGAAAGGCTGTGTAAAATCCATGGAGGATTGCTCCATTTGTGAAGAGGTTGCTAGCATCTCTGTCAAGTTAGAGTATAATGGAAAATCTCAAGTGAAACTTGAGGAGTGGACATAGGCCGAGTAGAAGCCGAACCACTATAAATTTGTTTGCCTCTCTCTCCATTATCTCTTTATTTTATTTAT
The DNA here is from genome assembly GCF_055761805.1 of Camellia sinensis. Taxonomy (NCBI): domain Eukaryota; kingdom Viridiplantae; phylum Streptophyta; class Magnoliopsida; order Ericales; family Theaceae; genus Camellia; species Camellia sinensis. The sequence continues at coordinate 18,846,858 of NC_138964.1, read as the reverse complement.
ATTGCCATAGCTATATTTCACATTTTTACTGTGCTAAAATCATTAACTGACATAGTTGTTAGAACACTTGTTTTAATTATTTTGATTTCATTATCTATATTTATCTATTGTGCTAGTCATAATTTTTTATTAAGGTATTATTAATTGTTAATTGTAAAAAACTAATTCACTTCATCTTAGGTTGTCTTTTTGGTAACAATTGGTATCAGAACCTAGACTTTTGCTTTAGATTTAACCAATTGAGAGTTTCGATCTATGGCAACCTTAGTTAGCACTAGCACTGCTGAAGGACAAGTCACCAATAGGCCACCATTGTTTGATGGAAACAACTATAGTCATTGGAAAGATAAGATGACCCTATACCTTCAAGCCACTGATTATGTCATGTGGATTATTATCACCAAAGTTCCAAAAATCCCTACCAAATTAGTAAACGACATTAGTGCACCTAAAACCGAAGATGAATATGATGAGAGGGATCACAAATTATTACAAGCCAATGCTAAAGCAAAACTCGCATTTGTTTGTGGATTAGACTCTAAGGAGTATAACAGGATTTCAAGTTGTGATTCGGCAAAGGAAATTTGAGACAAACTAGAGGTAACGTATGAAGGTATAAACCAAGTAAAGGAATCTTGTATTGATATGTTTGTTCATAGTTATGAATTGTTTAAAATAAACTCTGATAAATCTATTTCAAGTATGTTTACTAGATTTACTGAAATTGTAAAACTCTTTGAAATCTCTTGGCAAAATTTATACTAACAGTGAGTTGGTAAGAAAAATTCTTAGGTGTTTACCAAAGAATTAGGAAGCAAAGGTTACCGTCATTACAGAAGCCAAAAATCTCTCCACACTTGGATTGGATAAGCTTATGGGTTCCTTTATGACTCATGAGATCACCATAAAAGGACATGAGGATGTTGAAAACAAAAACAAAAATGGAATTGCTTCAAAGCCTCATCAAATGAAGAAGAACATGAAAATTCAAGTGAGGATGAAAGCTATGCCATGTTTAGTAGAAATCTCAAAAAGCACTTCAAGAAAAACAATTATGAAGGAAGAAGACCTTTCAAAATGAGTACAACAAAGATAACAAACAAGAACCTATTATTTGCTATGAGTGCAAAAATCCTGGACATATGAAGATGGATTGTCCAAAATTGAAAAATCATGGAAAAGACTACAAAAGAAACAAGAAGGCCATGGTAGCAGCTTGGGGACAAAGTGAAGATGAAAGCTTAAGTGATGAAGTTGAAAATAAAGTAGCCAACTCGTGTCTCATGGCTCTTGAAGATAAAAACTCTACTCAAGATGAAGACTCTACTCAAGATGATGTAACTACTCTTTATGAAGAACTTGAAAGTACATTCCATGAACTACAAGATGAATTTAGAAAAGTTTGTGCCAAAAATAATGTGCTAAAGAAATCTGTTGTATCTTTATTTAGTAATATAGAAGAATTAAAGAAAGAAAAAATTATTTTGAAAAATGATTTTGATACCATCTCTAATGAGAAAACTACTTTAAAAAACAATATTGATGATCTAACAAAATCTCTTGAAAATTTTGTAAAAGATAAAAATAATCTCAACATGCTTCTTGGAAATAAAAGATGTGTTTTCGATAAAACGGGCATTGGATATGACCCTATTAAGAAATAAAAGAATCTCAATACAATTTTGAAAAGGTGCCTCTCATGACACACCCTCATATTACTTGTCATTATTGTAGAAAGAAAGGCCATTATATATCTTATTGTCCATTCAAAAAGAATATGAACATGGGAATTAAAAAGATTTGGATTATTAAGGGATCTAACAAAACTAACCAAGAATGACCCAAAAAACTATAGGTACCAAAAACCAACACTTGATTGTCATTTTGTAGGTTTGCCTTAAGTCCAAAGCTAAAGAAGGAAAGTGGCACCTTGATAATGGATGTTCCAGACACATGACCGGAGATAATCTTTCTTTACTACACTGTCATCAAAAGATGGAGGCTTTGTTACTTATGGAGACAACAAGAAGGAAAAAATCATCGGTATTGGTAGCATCAATATTTCTCCTAACCCTTCTATTGAAAATGTTTTACTTGTTGATGGACTTAAGCATAACCTACTTAGTATCAGTCAATTATGTGATAAAGGTAATCGAGTTATTTTTGATAAATCACATTGCACAATTGAAAGCACAAATAATCATAAAGCTTTATTCCTTGGTAATCGCCATGATAATGTTTATGTTTTTCATCTTAATGATCTCTATGCTAGTGATGTTAAATGTTTATATGTTAATAATAAAAATTATTGGTTATAGCATAGAAGACTTGGTCATGCTCATATGGACTTAATTGCTAAACTTTTGAGAAAAGATTTGGTTATTAGACTTCCAAAAATTAAATTTGAAAAAATCATCCCTGTAGTGCTTGTCAACAAAGAAAACAAACTAAACCTTTACAACTATTACATATGGATTTATTTGGTCCCTCAAGGACATCTAGTCTAGGTGGTAAACATTATTGTCTTGTTATTGTTGATGATTATTCAAGATTTACATGGGTTATGTTTTTAGCACACAAGATGAAACCTTTTCTTCTTTCACAAAACTCTGTCGTAGAATTTAAAATGAAAAGGGCTTTCTTATTGCTAATATTCGAACCGACCATGGTAGAGAACTTGAAAATGAGAAATTTGAATTATTTTGTGATGAGCATGGTATTGGAAATAATTTTTCAGCACCTAGAACCCCTCAACAAGATGGTGTAGTAGAAAGAAAGAATAGAACTTTAGAAGAAATGAGTAAAAAAATGCTTTGCGAAAATAATCTTCCTAAATATTTTTGGACCGAAGCCATTCACACCGCATGCTATATTTTAAATCGTGCATTGATTAGACCTATTCTAAAAAAGACTCCTTATGAACTTTGGCATGATAGAAAACCCAACATTACTCACTTACATGTTTTTGGTTATAAATGTTTTGTGCATAATAATGGTAAGGATAACTTAGGTAAATTTGATTCAAAATCTGATGAAGCAATTTTTATTGGCTATTCCCTAACTAGCAAAATTTATCGTGTTTTTAATAAAAGAACTCATGTTGCGGAAAAATCTATACATGTGGCATTTGATGAAACTAACATCCCTGCTCAAAAGCAAATTGTTAGTGATAATATAGATTTGGAACCAAATGTGAAAGATTCAAGTATCTACAAAGAAGAGAATCAACCATGTAAGTTGAACAAAGAGATTGAACAACCTATTCCCCCACCTTAAGAAGAAAGAGGAAACAATGATGATTTGCCAAGAGAATGGAAGTTTGGTCATAATCATCCTAAGGATTTAATCTTAGGTGACCCTACAAAAGGTATCAAAACTCACTCTTCACTTAGAAACATTTGTAGTAACTTTGTTTTTCTCTCACAGATTGAGCCTAAAAACTTTCAAGAAGCCGAATTCGATGAACATTGGATGATGGCTATGCATGAAGGGCTTAACCAATTTGAGAGAAACAAAGTGTGGAAACTTGTGCCAAAACCTAAAGATCATACCATTATCAGTACCAAATGGATCTTTTGAAACAAGCTTGATGAATCTGGCACAATTATAACAAACAAGGCTAGACTTGTTGCTCAAGAATACAATCAAGAAGAAGGTATTGATTTCGATGAAACCTTCGCTTCGGTTGCTAGATTAGAAGCCATTCACATGCTACTTTGCATTTGCATGTTTTAGAGATTTCAAACTTTATCAAATGGATGTAAAAAGTGTCTTTCTAAATGGTTTTATAAATGAGGAAGTTTATGTTAAACAACCCCTAGGTTTTGAAGATCATGTTTTTCTAAATCATGTTTTTAAACTATTAAAAGCTTTATATGGTTTGAAACAAGCACCTCATGCATGATATGAACGATTAAGTATAGTCTTGATTGAAAATAATTTTACTAGAAGAGCAATTGACACAACACTTGTTGTTAAAACTAAAAATGATGATTTACTTATTGTATAGATATATGTGGATGATATTATAATTGATGCTACTAATGAAACCTTGTGCAAGGAATTTGCTAAGTGTATGCAAGGTGAGTTTAAGATGAGCATGATGAGAGAGCTAAATTATTTCCTTGGACTTCAAATCAAACAATGTAATGAAGGAATTTTTATCAACCAAGCTAAGTACACAAAAGAACTACTTAAAAAATTTGGTATGTATGACTCAAAAATAACTGGAACTCCTATGAGCACATCCATTAAGCTAGACAAGGATGAAAAATGTAGTCCATTGATCAAATAAAATATCGAGGTATGATCGACTCACTCCTTTATTTAATCGCAAGTAGACCCGATATTATGTTTAGTGTCTGTATGTGTACTAGATATCAATCAAATCCTAAGGAATCACATCTTAGTGCTGTTAAAAGAATTTTTAGATATCTTGTTGGCACTCAAAATTTGGGACTGTTTTATCCTAGAGGTGTTGCATTTGATTTAATTAGTTACTCGATGCCAACTTTGCCGAATGCAAACTTGATAGAAAAAGACAAGTGGCACTTGTCACTTCCTTGATAACTCATTAATATCTTAGTTTAGCAAAAAGTAAAATTCTGTTGCTTTATCAACGGCCGAAGTTGAATATATAGCTTCCGAAAGTTGTTGTGCTCAAATACTTTGGATGAAACAATAATTAGAGGACTTTGATTTATATTATGATCATATCCCTATTAAATGTGATAATACTAGTGCCATCAATTTAAGTAAAAATCCGATTCAACACTCACGAACAAAACATATTGAAATTCGACATCATTTTTTAAGAGATCATGTTAAAAAAGGAGATATTGTACCTGAATTTGTAAACACCAACAAGCAATTGGTGGATATTTTCACAAAACCCCTAAACGAGGATCGCTTCAATTTTATTCGTAGCGAGCTTGGAATGTCGATTTCTACTTAAAATGTTTTGTTGTGACTGTGAAACTTGAATTTTTGTTAAAATAATATATGTGTATTGCTGCATTGATATGGAAACATTTATATCAGTTGAATACTCTCAAGTCCTTCATACATTTATCCTTAACAATTTGCTATTCTCAACTGTATAATTTTTTTTGGTTCTGCATCTTGAGCTTAATTTACCTTTGCATACATTGATTTTTTTTTAAAATTTTTGCTATTAGGCTTAATTTCTTTTCTTTTTTTTAATTTTTTTTTCTCTTTTCCTTCGTTCTGCTTAATTTTTTTTTATTTTCTGCTTTTTAATTTCATTTTTTTTGTACTTAAACATAAAAAATAAAAACAAATCAAAATACAAATATTTACATTAAAAAAAAACCCTTTATTTTTTTTACGACCATACGCCGATCTCACTTGCTCGCCTCTTCCATCGTTTTTTTCCTCTTTTTATCACCATGAGAGACCCTTGAAGGCCTTGCCCCCATGCTTTCATCGAGTGTGAGAACTCCCCGCCGACTATCAAATGTCAAGAACGTAGATGCTACAAATCAGGTCCTAGAGGTGGCCTGCCATTTCAGCTCTTTATTTTCGGCCTTCAGTGCACATATCTCTACTCGTGCATCCTTGTACATGCGTTGGAGCAGAGAGAGTTGGGCGTTGACCTAATAAAGGTCACTCGTCATGTTCTGCAGTCGGTGAGCCAATTTTGTGACTGCAGTCACCGTCTCCATACAAGACATCAGTCTGAAATGATTGGTTTCAATGTCTGATTGGGCTGCCATTATTTGCTTAATCGACAACATAAGAAGGTTGGGAAGAGTAGGAGCTAGGGCACTCGACCCAACAGCACTTAAGGGGTCATTCAGGTCTGGAAAGAGAGTGAAGGAACAGGACGAGTGATTAAGGCCGAAATGTACGTCATTGAGACCGTTAATTAGAATCTCTTAACTTCACTTGCTGGTCAAACTGTATATTTTATGTGTGTTGAGTGTCAATCAAGTTGTACATCGTCGGAGCATAAAATGAGCGAAAAGACAGAATTTGGGCAGAGTTGACTTTCCCGCACGTGCGTTGACTTTTTCTGCATGTGCGTTGACTTTCCCGCACGGGTGTTAACTTTTTCTGGGAAAGTCAAATCGACGTTTTAAACCTGTTTGGACGAGATTGGAAGGATAAAAAGGCAAGTAAAAGGTTGGATTAGGGTTCGGAAATTGTTTTGACCTAAAGAGGGAGGCTAGGGTTTGAAAAAGAGGAAGAAACAAGAAGCTTCAAAGATGTCTCCCATGGTGGTTCCTTCTCCATCTACCTCCTCCCACTCCTCTATGAGTGGCTAGTCTTCTTTTCTAGGGTTTTGATGAAACCCTAGCCATGTAATTATGTAGTTTTCTTTTTGATTTTTAATTATGTAAAGGTTTGAACATTTGTATGGTGATTTAGAAGTTTTTTTTTATATAATTTTCATTATTCTTTCGAATATTTGACTTTCTGTGATTGTTAAATGTTATCCATACAATTGTTTTCTTTTCCTTCACATTCAAGGTATGGGACGAACCATACTACGAGGAACGAGTCGTATCACTACCTTAGTTTAGAGTGAACGGTTCGTATTACTTGAGATGGTTCATGCTCGTACATTGAATGTGATGATCTTCTTGTTAAATGCTTTGAACTTATAGTTGCGAAGCATTAATCCGTTCAAACCATAGCATAATTGATTTCAATTGGAAACCCTAATTATGTGGTTAGTGGTGAATTCTCTACCCTAGGATTTTTTCCCAATTCAGTAAACCCAATTTCATTTATTATTAATAATTTAATTCCTTAGTTTAATTTACTTGTTATTAAATTAGGTTATAAACAACCAATCTTTTTATCAAAATTAATTTAGGAATTTGACAATTAAATTAGTTTAATTTCACAATAGTCCCTGTGGATCGATACCTGGACTTGCCATTATTCTGATTGAATTTGGTATAGTTTAGTATTTAATTTTGGTGTGTTCAACGACCCATCAAATTTTGATTAAGGCCGAAATGTACGTCATTGAGGCCGTTAATTAGAATCTCTTAACTTCATTTGCTGGTCAAACTGTATATTTTATGTGTGTTGAGTGTCAATCAGGTTGTACATCGTCGGAGCATAAAATGAGCGAAAAGACAGAGTTTGGGCAGAGTTGACTTTCCCGCACATGCGTTGACTTTCCTGCACGTGCGTTGACTTTTTCTGGGAAAGCCAAATCGACGTTTTAAACCTGTTTGGACGAGATTGGAAGGATAAAAAGGCAAGTCAAAGGCTGGATTAAGGTTCGGAAATTGTTTTGACCTAAAGAGGGAGGCTAGGGTTTGAAAAAGAGGAAGAAACAAGAAGCTTCAAAGATGTCTCCCATGGTGGTTCCTTCTCCATCTACCTCCTCCCACTCCTCCATGAGTGGCTAGTCTCCTTTTCTAGGGTTTTGAAGAAACCCTAGCCATGTAATAGGTTTTTCTTTTTTGATTTTATATTATGTAAAGGTTTGAACCATTGTATGGTGTTTTAGAAATTCTTTATATATAATTTTTATTATCTTTTCAAATATTTGACTTTCTGTGATTGTTGAATATTATCCATACATGAGTTTTCTATTCCTTCACATTCAAGGTATGGGACGAACCATGCTACGAGGAACGAGTCGTATCACTACCCTAGTTTAGAGTGAACGATTCGTATTACTTGAGATGGTTCGTGCTCGTACATTGAATGTGATAATCTTTTTGTTAAATGCTTTGAGCTTGTAGTTGCGAAGCATTAATCCGTTCAAACCATAGCATAATTAATTTCAATTGGAAACCCTAATTATGTGGTTAGTGGTGAATTCTCTACCCTAGGATTTTTTCCCAATTCAGTAAACCCAATTTCATTTATTATTGATAATTTAATTCCTTAGTTTAATTTACTCGTTATTAAATTAGGTTATAAACAACCAATCTTTTTATCAAAATTAATTTAGGAATTTGACAATTAAATTAGTTTAATTTCACAAATAGTACCTGTGGATCGATACCTGGACTTGCCATTATTCTGATAGAATTTGGTATAGTTTAGTATTTAATTTTGGTGTGTTCAACGACCCATCAAATTTTGGCGCCGTTGCCGGGGACTTCTGGCGAAATTAGTTAATTTAAAGTTACATTCTTATTTTAATTTTTAGTTTAGGATTTTATGCTTTTGGTGTTGCTAAGTGTGCAGAGCGTTTGAAATTGGAGCTATCACTGAAGTGCAAGCGGAGCGCAACCGAGCTTTAAAAATAAAAAAAACCGCAGCGCTAAAGTGAGTAAACAGAAGCAAACACTCACAAGGAAAGCACCAAAGTGCTAAAACGGAAGTCAAAGCTCAAACAGAGGTTGGAGACAATGTCTACACGTCAAGCATCCGTAAGACGAGTAAAGCGTTTTCGTTAAACCGCTGTGAGTATTTCTTCCTTTGGTATTTTGCTTTCATACTTAGTGCACAGAATCAGAACTTGTGTGTGTGTTTGGGTAGTGTATGCACGGGCGTCGTTCTTGTCGTCCTGAATTGTGGAGTTTGGACCTTAAACTAGAAAGGACCCTTAGGAGACTTAGGACCTCTGCCCGTATTCCTAGGCTTGAATATTCATACATTGAGCCATTAGAGATGGCAGATCCTAATGTCCCGAATATGCCTAACCGGACACTTAAGGATTATTTTACACCCACCGCATATACATCACCATCATGCATCCAATTACCCAACACCACTATTGCTCATTATGAGATTAAGTCCAGCACTATACAAATGCTCCCATCATTCCATGGACTAACTCACGATGACCCTTATAAGCATTTGAATGAATTTTTGGAAATTTGCTCGACAGTGAGGATCTAGAATTTCACAAATGAGGCTTTAATGTTGCGATTGTTTCCATTCTCGTTAAAGGATAAAGCCAAACACTGGCTAAATTCTTTACCTGCTAATTCAATCACAACTTGGGACCAATTACAGCAATGGTTCTTGGAGAAGTACTTTCCCATAGGTAAAACCAACCAGCTTAGGCGAGCCATCACAAACTTTGCTCAAATGGATGGCGAGCAATTCCATGAGACGTGGGAAAGACTTAAAGACCTTCTCCAACAGTGTCCTCACCACCAAGTGCCTAATTGGCAACTTGTTCAAACATTTTATTATAGCTTAACTGAGCCGCACCGCCAAATGGTGGATTCGTCCTGTGGTGGGACATTTATGTCTAAAAATGATGCCGAGGCATGGCAATTGTTTGAGAACCTAAGTGATAATTCCCTTCACCATGCATCTGCAGCCCGACAAGTCCGGCAACCCGTAGTTGGAGCCCCGAAAAGAGGGGGCATTTATGAGGTCGGGCAAAACCTAGAGTTAGCACAACAAGTAGAGGCACTGTCCCGCAAGATGGACCAATTATTAGCTACGGGTCATTCCCCTACCCAGCAAGATCAGCCTCAATTTCACGAGGCATGTTTTATTTGCGCGAGCCCTGCTCATGACTTGAGTGAGTGCCCTTCGGCATCACAATTTTCGGAGTTAGTCCAAGAGCATGTGAATGCGGCTCAAGGATTCTCCAACCCGGCTAATGATCCATACTCCAACACATACAATCCGGGATGGAGAAATCACCCTAATTTCTCATGGAGACCCCCTTCACAAAGCACTTCTTACAATCCGCCACCACCAAGGCAGAATTTCAATAATTTTGCCAACCAATCATCCTACCGACCACCGCAACCTTATCGACCCCCACAACCGTGCCGGCAACCACAACCCCTGCCTGTTCCTCAGGGCAACTCTGCCTTTGAGACTCAGGTTTTGGAAGTTCTTGCAGAACTTAAAGGGTTAGCACCGGTAGTTCACTCCCATACTCACTCTATTGCCAAGCTAGAGGCCCAATTGGGTCAAATGGCTAATAACATGAATCGAAGAGAGGAGGGAAAATTACCAAGTCAAATTGTGGCCAACCCTAAGGGACAATACGGGGCAGAGAGTTCGGGTGGGAATGGTAAGCAACATGAGCAAGTGCAGGCGGTGGTTGCTTTAAGAAGTGGTAGGGAGTTAGAGCCTGAGTCAGTTACGTCTGATGCAACTAGAGTTAGGAAGGGTGACCACGGTGGTTCACCTAGAGACAATAAGGGTGAGGGGGAAACACTTAAGAGGGATGACTTAGTCTCTAACACTTCATTTGAGCCTAAGGCACCATATGTGCCTAAGGCACCCTTTCCCCAGTGCCTTGATACACCGTCCCCTTTTAATAAGAAGGCGACATCTATGGAGGCAATGATGGAGGTCTTTAAACAGGTAAAAATCAACCTCCCCCTGTTGGAGGCGATTAAGCAAGTACTATCATATGCCAAATTTTTGAAGGACCTTTGTACGCAAAAGCGTAAATCTAGGACACATGTATCCCAAATGGTCCTACTCACGGAGCAAGTAAGCTCCATCTTGTTGAATGACACACCTCCTAAGCTTAAGGACCCAGGTGCCCCAACCATTACATGCATTATAGGGGACCACTTCATTGATAGGGCCTTATTAGATTTAGGGGCTAGTGTTAATTTGTTGCCGTACTCTGTGTACGAAGAATTTGGGCTTGGCGAGTTGAAGCCCACTACTGTTACTCTTCAGTTGGCTGACCGGTCCCTCAAAGTGCCACGAGGCATGATTGAGGATGTGCTAGTTAAGGTTGATAGGTTCTACTTCCCTGTTGACTTTTTGGTTTTAGATATGGAACCGGTAGCCAGTTCGAGGAAACAAATCCCGGTGATTTTGGGTCGATCATTCTTGGCTACGGCCAATGCATGCATTAATTGTCAGACCGGGGTTATGGAGGTTTCATTTGGTAACATGCAAGTGAAACTTAATGTTTTCCAAGCATCACAACAACCTTATGAGAGAGAGGAATGCTTATTAGTGGATGTTGTGGATGAGATTGTTGAGGAGGCTTTGCCCTCCGTTCTTGTAGAGGACCCTTTGGAGGCTTGTCTAGCTCATTTTGGGTTTGAAAATTTTGATATAGATGGGTCAGTTGAGGAGGTGAATGTCTTGCTTAATTCTTCTTCTACACCGGATTTTCCTCCATGGAAAGCCCGATTTGAGTCACTTCCTCCTCTGTCGAGAGAGCCTGCCACACCATCTTTGGTCACACCACCTACACTTGAGTTGAAGCCACTTCTGGCCACACTCAAGTATGCATTTTTAGGGCCCCAAGATACTTTACCGGTCATCATTGCATCTGACTTGACTACAGCACAGGAGAGTCAGTTAATGAGTGTTCTCGTGGCACATCGGAGTGCTATAGGGTGGTCAGTGGCTGATTTGAAAGGGATAGATCCCTCCGTGTGCATGCATTATATACACCTAGAGGAGGACTCCAAACCTTCTCGCGAAATGCAACGGAGATTGAATCCTAATATGAAAGAGGTGGTGAAGAAGGAGGTTTTGAAATTGTTGGATGCGGGTATTATATACCCCATCTCAGATAGCAAGTGGGTGAGTCCCACACAAGTAGTGCCCAAGAAATCGGGCATCACTGTTGTTGAGAATGAAGGAGGAGAGTTAGTCCCCACACGAACCACTACTGGGTGGCGAGTGTGCATTGATTATAGGAGACTAAATTCCTCAACTAGGAAGGACCATTTTCCCTTACCTTTCATTCATCAAATCCTAGAGCGGTTAGCGGGGCAGGGTTTCTATTGTTTTCTTGATGGCTATTCGGGGTATAATCAAGTCCCGGTGTAACCCGCTGACCAGGAAAAGACCACATTCACATGCCCTTTTGGCACTTTTGCTTACAGGCGCATGCCCTTTGGGCTGTGTAATGCACCGGCGACCTTTCAACGGTGTATGATGGCCATTTTTTCCGACATGGTGGAGAAATTCTTAGAGGTTTTTATGGATGACTTTTCGGTGTTTGGACCGTCTTTTGAGGAATGCCTTAGGAACTTGACTAGAGTGTTAGAACGATGTACTGAGGCAAACCTAATCTTGAGTTGGGAAAAGAGCCATTTTATGGTTCGTGAGGGTATAGTGTTGGGACACATTGTGTCCCCTCGAGGTATAGAAGTTGACAAGGCTAAGGTTAACCTCATTGCAGGCCTTCCTCTACCCAATTCCGTGCGTCAAATTAGGTCTTTCCTAGGGCATGCAGGTTTTTATCGTAGGTTCATCAAAGACTTTAGTAAGATATCACGTCCTTTGTGTAGTTTACTTGTTAAGGACGCGCCTTTTGTCTTTGATGAAGCATGCTTAAAGGCATTCGAAACACTAAGAATGGCCTTGACCACCGCCCCAATCATGAAATCACCAGATTGGTCTCTTCCCTTTGAAATCATGTGTGATGCCTCCGATTATGCTGTCAGGGCTGTGTTGGGCCAAAGGGTCAATAAGGCACCATTTGCTATATATTATGCTAGTCGCACTCTCTCGGATGCTCAATTGAACTACACTACTACCGAGAAAGAGTTGCTAGCTGTGGTCTTTGCCTTAGACAAATTCCGGTCTTATCTCCTAGGTTCCAAGGTCATAGTCTTCACTGATCATGCCGCTTTGCGGTATTTACTATCTAAGAAAGAGACCAAACCTAGGTTGATTAGATGGATTTTGTTGCTTCAGGAATTTGATTTAGAGATCCGTGATAAGAAAGGATCTGAGAATGTGTTGGCGGATCATCTCTCCCGAATCCTTGTTGAGTATAATAGGGACCCTCTTATTTTGCATGATTCGTTTCCGGATGAACAACTTTTTGAGCTGTCACAAGCGAGCCCCCCGTGGTTTGCACATATTGTGAATTACTTGGCCATTGGGCAAACTTCGCAGAATTGGTCTAAGCAAGACAAAGACCGATTCTTTTCACAGGTCAGGTATTACTTTTGGGAGGATCCAGAGTTGTTTAAATATTGCTCCGACCAAGTGATCCGACGGTGTGTGCCGGAGAGTGAGGTGCATAGCATTCTTACATTTTGTCATTCTTCTGCATGTGGCGGTCATTTTAGTGGGCATAAAACGGCCGCCAAGATTTTACAAAGCGGGTTTTATTGGCCCACAATTTTTAAAGATGCCCATCAATTTTGTAGAACTTGTTTGCGCTGTCAGCAAATGGGTTCGATGTCTCGGCGTGACATGATGCCAATGTCCCCTATTCTTGTGGTAGAAATATTTGATGTTTGGGGGATTGATTTTATGGGCCCTTTCCCGTCATCGTTCGGGTTTGAGTACATTCTCTTGGCAGTAGATTATGTGTCTAAGTGGGTGGAGGCAATAGCTACCCGAACAAACGATCATAGAGTGGTAATCAAATTTTGCATGAAAATATCTTTAGTCGTTTTGGGTTTCCTAGAGCCATAATAAGTGATCAGGGTACACATTTTTGTAACCGGTTCTTTGAGTCGGTAGTTAAGAAATACTCTATCACCCATAAAGTTGGCACTCCATACCACCCTCAAACTAGTGGCCAAGTAGAAGTCTCAAATAGGGAGGTAAAGCACATAATTGAGAAAACGGTGAGACCGGATAGGAAAGATTGGTCACAACGGTTAATTGATGCATTATGGGCTTACCGCACTGCTTATAAGACACCCATTGGGATGTCACCATATAGGGCGGTGTTTGGCAATGCTTGTCATCTCCCGGTTGAACTTGAGCATCGAGCATTGTGGGCCATAAAGAAGTTTAACTTCGATATGGCCGCGGCTGGGCTCAACCGGAAATTGCAACTCAATGAGCTGGAGGAAATCCGGAATGATGCATATGAGAGTTCGAGAGTTTTTAAAGCTCGGACTAAGGAATTCCATGACAAGCACATTAATAGAAAATCCTTTGAACCCGACCAAAAAGTGTGGCTTTTTAATTCAAAATTGAGACTCTTTCCGGGTAAGCTAAGATCAAGATGGGATGGCCCCTTTGAGGTTGTTGAGGCATTTAGTCATGGCGCCATTAAGGTGCGAGATCCAAAAACTGGCCACACTTTCAAAGTGAATGGCCAAAGATTGAAACCATATATAGAGGGGATTGGGAATGGGGATATGATTGAGTCCATTGCTTTAATGGACCCGTTTTACTATGATTGATAAATTGATTTCTTGTTCTCTTTTCTTTCCCTTCTATGCTATTATGTTTTTCTTTGTTCTCGTTATGCTTTACTTGCGTCTAGGAGACTTTAAATCCTCTAAAGGTGTAATTCCTTTGGTGTTTGCCGTGCCCGAACGGCATCTGACGATCTGGTATAGCCACCTAACCGTGTTTGTAGTGAGTTCCTAGGAGACCAACTGAGACGGTGGAAACTAGAGTTCGAATGGCAAAGCCTAGAACACAAAGGTTTGGGATTTCTGAGACTAAAGCCTGGTTTAAATACCTAGGGGTGTGGAGATTGCTTCAAAACTACCTCGGCTTGAACTTTGTATGGCAGCCCCATAGATTGAGGTAGCTTTATGCGCCTCGATTCTGGATACCAAATCAACCTAGTCTGTCACCCTGTTGGAGAATAGGGAAAGTTACAAATACAGTTAGGGAGAAAAGTAGTACCCGTAATTTTCGCGTGAAGATTATACCTTTAATGGGCATTCCGTATGTTCTTTTGTGCTATATTTATTCCGGATGTCAATTGAAGGTAGAAATGTTTATTCTCTGTGTTTGAAAGCATGCTTTCATGTTTATTTTCTGTGTTAAAAAAAAAAAATTCGCGCGGAGTTGAAATGGCCGCACGTGCGGCCTGGGCCCTGCACGTGCGGGAAAATTTGGCAAAACCAACCTTGCACTCTGCTAAATAAGCAAGTGCGGAACGGCGTGCGTTGACCAGCCGCACGTGCGGCTTGACTCCCGCACGTGCAGGACGCCGATTTTCCCAAAAAAAAAAAAAAAAATTCGCGCGGAGTTGAAATGGCCGCACGTGCGGCCTGGGCCTCGCACGTGCGGGAAAATTTGGCAGAACCAACCTTGTACTCTGCTAAATAAGCAAGTGCGGAACGGCGTGCGTTGACCAGCCGCATGTGCGGCTTGACTCCTGCACGTGCGGGACGCCGATTTTTCCAAAAAAAAAAAAAAAAATTGTCCAGATTTTGTTTTGCTTTTACTGTTATTATTATTATTATTATTATTATTATTATTATTATTATTATTATTATTATTATTTTTATATACAATTATTTTTATAATGTATATAAATATATATTAAAATAATAATAAATAAAAAAATATTTTATTTTATTTTATTTTCTTTATTTTTATTTCCTATTTTCGTACCAAAAAAAAAAAAAAAAAAAACCCCAAACATTATCTACACCTACACACTCCCAATCCCACTCCATCTGAGATTTCTCTGTCTCTCTCTCTCTCTCTCTCTCACTTTCATAACCCCACACAAACCCACCTTCTTCTTCCTTCCTCCTTCTCCCTTCTTCTTCTTCCCTTTTCTTTTTCTCTCTTCTTCCTCACTACCGACGTCTCACCGCCGGCATCACTTCCCTCTCCGTCCGACGAAACTCCGGTGACCACCATTTTTTCCGACGAACCTCTATTCTTTTTCTCTCTTTCTCCACTTTTTCAAGGTAAATTTTTCTTTTTCTTCTTTCCTTTCTTTTGCGTAGATTTGTGAAGGTAGGAATCAATTTGTAGAGTTTTTGAATTTATTTATTTATTTATTTATTTTGATTGAGTGTTCATCTAAAAAAAAAAAAATGCTTAGCCATGACTGATCTACTTCTTTTTAGTATTTTTAGTGGTCATTATGATTTTATTTTATTTTATTTTATTTTTTTTATTATTTTATTATTTTATTTGTGTTCCTTTAGTTGTAGAATGCATGTTTATTTGTTAAAAAAAAAAAAACTTCATAAACAATGGTACTAACACTAATCATAATTTAGTTTTTTTTTATTTGTTATATTTGTTTAGTTTAAATTGCTTCGTAGTGATTCTGGGTTAGTTTAATTAGTTAGTGAAATTTGGTTTTATTTTTATTTTTCTTATACTTGTGTAGTTAATGATTTTATTTTTATCTTATTCTATGATGTCATTGTTCATATGATTACTAAGTAGTTTAGTTTTTATTTTATTTTGTTTTCTGAAGTTTTATTTAATTTTCTTCTCTTTAAAAAAAATAAAATAAAATAAAAAAATAAAAAATAAATAAAAACAAAAAAACAAAAAAACAAAAAATAAAAATAAATAAATAAATAAACATGTTTAGTTTTGGTTGTTTGATTCTATACTTTAGTTTATTTTGTAGTTTAGTTATTTTATAGTCTAGTTTAGTTTAGTTTATTTTATAGTTTAGTTAATTTAATTTAATGACATTTTACTTCATTTATTTAATTAATTTCGTTTTTACATATATAAAAAAAAAAAAACCAAACAAACAAACAAACAGTGGGAATTGCATGTGGTACATTAATGGGCAAATTTGTTCTTTCATATTTTATTTGATTCTCATGCTGGTTTCACGGGTATCTGTATTTATTGTTGGTGTGTGCAGGATATGAGTCGCCGTGTCTCTGCTCGGGCCTCCAAAAAGGCCAGGGGTGCATCCTCTTCGGCACCACCACCACCACCGTCACCACCATCCTCGCCACCACTACCAGGTGACTTGCCACGGCCGGAGTGGGCTTCACGCCCTCTTCACAAGCTCACGCAGTTCAACCTGCCATTTTTCCAGCATGACGAGGACACTACTTGGGCTATTGAGCAGCTCCGACTCCGACAACAGTTGGGCATTTGCGCTGTGACTGCGCCCACCTATCCTCGTCTGGTACGACTATTCTACCAGAACCTGCATGAGACACCCACCACAGTTGGACTGCTCTCTAACATTGATGGTCATGTTGTCCACATCACCTCAGCCATGATTGCCACAGTGTTAGAGTTTTTCGCCAAACCAGACGATTAGCCTTTCCCGGAAGTTGAGGATCGACAACCCATACATCGCCTCATCTAGCAATACTTCCCGGGAGCCCACGGTGACAACAGTTTCACATGCTTGCGGCGGAGCAAGCTACCTAGCCGCTTGCTTTTCCTTGATTCCGTGGTCCATAAGAATGTCCTTCCACTTGGGCATCGAGCTGAGCGCCGTTTGGAGTTTGTGCGGGTTTTACACGGGTATCAGTTTGGCTATCAGGTCCCACTTAAGGATTTCATTTTGATGCATTTGCAGAAATTTCTACATAAGGCAGTTCGGCCTACTCCTCTGCAGAACCTGACTTGGCCACTACCATTCGCCAATTTGTTGACATTTGTGTTTGAGCTGAACCACCTCCCCATTACTGAGGATGAGGAGATTGATAGAGGATATCCGACATTCGGCTAGCGGGAATGGTAGCACAGCATATCTCACCCCAGTTGATGAGGCCCAGGACCCCGTACATGACCACCCAGCTCATCCTGTTCCCCCTGTGCCTCTCCAAGGGGACCCACTCTACATGACTCGCAAGGAGTACTTACAGCTTCAGCACTCTGTCGATCAGGTCCACCGTACTCTTCGTGATCACCACCAGAGTCTCATGGAGTTGCGCACGGATTTTCAGGCTCATCGCGACTATTCTCAGGCGCTCTTCGATCAGCTACACGCCGACAACCTTGCCCTCCGGCAATAGGGTCAGGATGACGCCTTCGAGACGCACGCTTTGATGCAAGCCTTGTTTGCCCAGCATTTCCCACCACCACCACCACCACCACCGGCTTCTCCGTAATACCCGCATGTATACTGCTTTGTCTCTTTTATTTTTATTTTTATTTTCCTTCTTCTTTTTCGTTTTTTCTTTTCTTCAAAACAAACAAAAAAAGAAAAAAGAAGTGAAGTGTGTATATGTTATTCTCTGCCTACCTGGATGTGCACCTACAATTCTGGTAATTTTCTCTCATTTCTCTTTCCTTTTCCATTGAGGACAATGTCATATTCAAGTTGGGGGATGAGGGTCATATTTTCTTTTGTGCATTGCTATTTGGCTCATAATTCATGCTTATACATGTTTCACTTGATTGCATTGCTCCACTTGATGTGACTTTTTGCTAGTAGAGTGATGATATTTGCATATGTTAATTAGAGAGCATAGTAGACTTGTATGAAAATGATTTATTGGGTAGATACTTGCATGCCATGTTTGCACGAGGAGAGTTGTCTATGTTTGTGGTCTTAGTACACTTGTCATGAGTATGCCTTAATTCACATGAGCACACTATCATAGCAGTGATCTTTTTATTATAATCCCTGGTGTACATCATTGATAATAGCTAGAGTTGCAGAAAAGAATAAATGAGGAGTCAAGATTCTTAAAAAAAAAAAAAAAAAAAAAAAAACAACAACAACAACAACCACTTGACTAGTTTGGGTCCGTAGTCTTTTTAACTCGAGTTATTAAGCCCGTAAGGGTGTCTCTACACCTAATGCCCTAAAACCGTCTGGTTTGAGAGTCATTGGCCCAATGCCTGTTACATGGGTTAATTAGAAAGCTTAAGGGACATGGACATTGCACAGTTAAGGAAAAATAAGAAGAATGACTTGTTTGGATTCGTAGCCTTTTCAACTCGAGTTATTAAGCCCGTAGGGGTGTCTTTACACCTAGTGCCCTAAAACCGTCTGGTTTTGGAGTCATTGGCCCAATGCTTGTTACATGGGTTGATTAGAAAGCTTAATGGATCAGGACATTACACAGTCATTTAAAAAAAAAAAACAAAAAAAAAAACAACTTTTGAAAATCTTGGCTGTAACAGGTTAGTTTTTCTGTATATGATGGGTGTTATTATGAGTTACACTGGGCTATTATAGTGGATAGTTAACTAATATGGAGATTGCACTTTACACCGAGGGCACTCATGACTTGTCTACTAGCATGCACAAGTATAGGGAACTTTACTTTTGTATTAACTGAATTGTGGTTTTGACTCAATAGGTTCCTTCATGCTTGTCCACTGTGTCGTTAACGACTCATGATGTCTAAATATCACACTGTAGTGGCACACAAGTTAATTGTTAGGTGGAGTAGTGTAGTTATTTGTTGTTGAGTATATATGAATATGTTAATGTTTGTGGGTATCATTTCTGGAAACCCTCACGAGACTTTACTCGTCCACTTGGGGTAACTTTGTGGTTTAAAGGCTTGTTGCATATGCTAAATGCAACCGTTTTTCCACGAAAGAGGAAATAGATAGATTTTGTTTAATTTAATTTTATTTTACTTGCTTGAGGACTAGCAAGTAGTAAGTTAGGGGATGTGATTAAGGCCGAAATGTACGGCATTGAGGTCGTTAATTAGAATCTCTTAACTTCACTTGCTGGTCAAACTATATATTTTATGTGTGTTGAGTGTCAATCAGGTTGTACATCGTCGGAGCATAAAATGAGCGAAAAGACAGAATTTGGGCAGAGTTGACTTTCCCGCACGTGCGTTGACTTTTTCCGCACGTGCGTTGACTTTTCTGGGAAAGTCAAATCGACGTTTTAAACCTGTTTGGACGAGATTGGAAGGATAAAAAGGCAAGTAAAAGGCTGGATTAGGGTTCAGAAATTGTTTTGACCTAAAGAGGGAGGCTAGGGTTTGAAAAAGAGGAAGAAACAAGAAGCTTCAAAGATGTCTCCCATGGTGGTTCCTTCTCTATCTACCTCCTCCCACTCCTCCATGAGTGGCTAGTCTCCTTTTCTAGGGTTTTGAAGAAACCCTAGCCATGTAATAGGTTTTTCTTTTTTGATTTTATATTATGTAAAGGTTTGAACCATTGTATGGTGTTTTAGAAATTCTTTATATATAATTTTCATTATCTTTTCAAATATTTGACTTTCTGTGATTGTTTGTGATTAAGGCCGAAATGTACGTCATTGAGGCCGTTAATTAGAATCTCTTAACTTCACTTGCTGGTCAAACTATATATTTTATGTGTGTTAAGTGTCAATCAGGTTGTACATCGTCCGAGCATAAAATGAGTAAAAAGACAGAATTTGGGCAGAGTTGACTTTCCCACACGTGCGTTGACTTTCGCGCACGTGCGTTGACTTTTTCTGGGAAAGTCAAACTGCCGTTTTAAACCTGTTTGGACGAGATTGGAAGTATAAAAAGGCAAGTAAAAGGCTGGATTAGGGTTCGGAAATTGTTTTGACCTAAAGAGGGAGGCTAGGGTTTGAAAAAGTGGAAGAAACTAGAAGCTTCAAAGATGTCTCCCATGGTGGTTCCTTCTCCATCTACCTCCTCCCACTCCTCCATGAGTGGCTAGTCTCCTTTTCTAGGGTTTTGAAGAAACCCTAGCTATGTAATAGGTTTTTCTTTTTTGATTTTATATTATGTAAAGGTTTGAACCATTGTATGGTGTTTTAGAAATTCTTTATATATAATTTTCATTATCTTTTCAAATATTTGACTTTCGGTGATTGTTGAATATTATCCATACATGAGTTTTCTATTCCTTCACATTCAAGGTATGGGACGAACCATGCTACGAGGAACGAGTCGTATCACTACCCTAGTTTAGAGTGAACGATTCGTATTACTTGAGATGGTTCGTGCTCGTACATTGAATGTGATGATCTTCTTGTTAAATGCTTTGAGCTTGTAGTTGCGAAGCATTAATCCATTCAAACCATAGCATAATTAATTTCAATTGGAAACCCTAATTATGTGGTTAGTGGTGAATTCTCTACCCTAGGATTTTTTCCCAATTCAGTAAACCCAATTTCATTTATTATTGATAATTTAATTCCTTAGTTTAATTTACTCATTATTAAATTAGGTTATAAACAACCAATCTTTTTATCAAAATTAATTTAGGAATTTGACAATTAAATTAGTTTAATTTCACAATAGTCCCTGTGGATCGATACCTGGACTTGCCATTATTCTGATAGAATTGGGTATAGTTTAGTATTTAATTTTGGTGTGTTCAACGACCCATCAGGCTATTTAGTAGAAGCGAGAGGTGTAAACACAAGGAGAATCAGAGCCCTAGCACGAACAGATTGAGTTTGGCAGCTTTTCTGCTCTACTCCATCTCTCTATTCTATCTTTCTCACGAAGAAGAAGAAAATGATGGAAGCGAATAAGGAAGAAGAAGGAGAATAGTGTGATTAAGAAGAAGACGGTGGAGAAGAAGACAAGAAGGAGATAGAGCCGAGGCAGTTGATTGACCCGTCTCGCTTTTGTCGGTCGACTGATGCAAAAGCGAGGCCGCGCATCCAACGCGATTTTCGACGGAAAAGAGAGTGGCGGGCGAATCATATATATATATGTATATATATGTTTTGATTATTTGTTTTTGATGCCATTTATTACTATCATTTTCCTCATCCTCCTCCAGATTCTGAGCCATGATTTCCTTTTGATAATGTCACGGGGAGAGAAAAATATGATGTCATGTGTTATGATGTTATGTAATGGTATTATTTTCCAACTAATCTGATGTTATGTATTTATAGTTTGATATCTTAGTCTCATATCATGTCTCTAATTGAAGTTTATTTATTACACATGTGTTAACCTATGTATTTAGAAATGAATTCAAGGAGCATGACTTGAGGGGGAGCTTTTCTTGCTCCCAAATCAAATCAAAATATCATTGTGTGCCATCATAAAAAATAGGGAGATTGTTAGACTTATTTATTTTGATGATTTATTTAATTATGTTTTAATTTATTTGAAAGAGAAAAATAGAATCAAAATTTATTTTGATAATTTATTTAATTATGTTTTAATTTATTTGGAAGAGAAAAATAGAATCAAAATTTATTTTGTCTCATTATTTCTTACCTAAAATTTTATCCTAAATGTTGTTAGAATGTATTTAATATTTTCTTAAATCAGGAGTTCATTTCAAGCCCAACATAGCAGCAGTTCAAAAGGTTCAAAAAAGTCAAAGCTCCGGACGTCCCGGTGGACATCAGGCCGGACGACCGACCCAAGCCAATTTGCCCAGTTCTGCTACGTTTCGAATTTTTCTTTCAACGGCTCTGAGCTATAACGGCCATTTTTCAAAATAAAGATGTTCCAGACAATCTTTGTCTCCCACAAGTTGAAATTAGCAATGTTGGAATGATTTATATTCAAAATGAATTCAACGGCTTTATAAGCCTCTTGATTTATATATACACCAAAAAGCCTCAGTGAACATACTACTGCAACAATATACAAGTGAGATAACCCAGAAAATATTCTTTGATCAAAAAACATTCTCATTCTCTGAAAAATTCTCTGAGAAGTGTTCTTCAATTTTGTTTACATTTTTCTCTCATAAATTATACACTGGGCCTTATAGCATTAAGCTCATTTTTCCTATGTGAGATTTACAGAAAAATCATAGCTTCATTTTTATATCTATCTTTGAGAGATAATTCTTGTAGCTTTTTATGAAAGCAAAAATACCTTCCTTTTAACCTTGTAAGAGTGTAGTACACTCAGTGTTAGGATTGCTCCATTTGTGAAACGGTTGCTAGCACCTCTGTGAAGCTAGAGTATAGTGGAAAATCTCAAGTGAAATTTGAGGAGTGGGCGTAGGCCGAGTTGGAACCGAACCACTATAAATTTGTTTGCCTCTCTCTCCCTTATCTCTTTATTTTATTTAAATTGCCATAGCTATATTTCACATTTTCACTATGCTAAAATCATTAACTGACATAGTTGTTAGAACACTTGTTTTAATTATTTTGATCTCATTATCTATATTTATCTATTGTGCTAGTCATAATTTTTATTAGGGTATTATTAATTGTTAATTGTAAAAACCTAATTCACCCCCTCTTAGGTTGTCTTTTGGGTAACAGTTTAGATTTATTTTATATATTAATCTCACTATTCATCAACTCAATTTTCACCACACATACCCATTTTCGAGTAAATTCTGGTCTCAAATTCTGGCCCCTAACTTTTTTTTTTTTTTTTTTCCCTCTAAGAACTTTGTCCTATTAAGATATAAGACTGGGAGTTGGTCTATCTAAACTTCAAAATATGAGATGGGGAACTCACTGGTAAATCTCATACACAAAATTCAAAACTCATCTAGTTTCAAAATAAAATATTTATACTAATTAGTCCTACATATTTTTAATTTGTTACCAAAAAATCCAGTTTTTTCTTCTTGTTTTTTTAAAATTTTTTTTTTTACAGATATTGCTACATCCCACCATCGTTGGAGTTCCATCAAACGGTTACCGGATACTCACCGAAATATTCAACATCATCAAGAAGTCGTCGAAGTATCGTTGAAAGTTCGCCGGAGTGTTCTGAACGTCACCGGAAGTCGCCGAAATGTCCAGAACGTTCGTGGGATGTTAAAGATATCGTCAGAGACTACAGGAATGTCCAGAATATTGCCAAAAAAATGAATAAATGAAGAAATTAGAGAAAAAAAAACATAGCAAAATGTGCTAAATATTGATAAACCGAGAAGTTAAAAAAAATAAATAAACAGATGTTCTTTTTCAATTTTTGTAAGGTTTAAGCAAATAATCTCTAATATTGATCGAACTGAAAAGTAAGCTTTGAAACAGTAAAATGTTACAGTTTTAAAGCAAAAAGCTATCAGGCATTTATCTTTATTAATCAAACTGAAAAACATGTTATGAAACTGTAAAATTTTACAGTTTTAAAGAATGTTATGAAACCATAAAATTTTACAGTTTTAAACCATGATTCATTTCAGCATCTAAAAATTTGAAATTATAAAATTTTATAGTTTTCACCGCCTGCAACTCAAACTCGAAAACAACTTGTTCAGAATTAGAAATTTTTTTTTCATTAAAATAGGAAAAAAGATGTGTATAGTAGAGAAAATGCAGAAAAATTGAAAGATGAAAAAAAAAAGACAAATATAGAGAGATGATTGTACTCCGATAACTATTTTTTATTTAAATCTAGTTGGATCTGACGTAGATCTATCCAAATTTGATTTAGATCTTAGTAGATCAACATCAAATTTGAGTAGATCTACTCATTTTTTTCGTCGGAAACATATCTTCTTCATCGTTGGTGAAGGTGAAGGTGAATGTGAAGGTGAAGTAAGGAGTTGGTCGTCAATGGTTACCAGTGAACTCCAATCGATGATAGTCGTCGATCGCCAGTGACTATATATCAAAAAAAGAAAGAGAAGAAACAAGACGTGGTCGCTGGTCGCCGATTGTCGAAAATCAAGAAGAGAAAGAGGGTGAGAACAAGAAAAATGTTAGATGCCTTTTGGGTATAAACAAAAAATTTTGGGATGAAATAGGCCACACCTCTTTTAAAGAGGACTTGTCGGTAATTTGCCCATATGACATAAACCACAATAATTACCTACCACAAATGGGAAATTCTATTTCCATACACTACTTATATCAGTGCACACACTTAATGAATTATTATTTTAATAACAATTATACTATAAAGTAAAATGACTATAATAGACATCAAAACATGTCCATAATATTATATGAAAATATTCTCTATACACATTTAAAAAAAAATAAAAAAAATTCAATGTACATCTTTTAATAAAAAAAACTAAACCCTAATTCCTCCATTTTAGACAAAAACAACAAAAAACAAAGTAGATTAGGAAATTTTTATAATCTTTCTTTCTTTTTTCTTAACATCAACCAAACAAATTAAGATCACATACTTATACATCCAACTGAAATAAAAGCAATATAAAATAATTAAAAATTCCTGGTTGTGTTGAGGAATTTTCATTACATATTAAACTCTTTTTTTTTTTTAAAAAAAAAAAACCTTTATTAATTGGCTTAATCCAACATTCTACAATAGACTCTTATGAACTAAACCCTAAAAACCATATATATTTAATTCAATCTCAATCTTGTCCCAACTTCTATGGTGGATCAGACCCCTTCCATTCTCTATCTTCACAGCCACTTTTCATTTGTTGCTCTCTTCCTCCATTCCTAGTATTTTTGTTTACTACCAAATCGTTGCCATGATGAACAAAAACAAAAATTGAACATCTTAATAACAAAGACCCATATGAGATTTCATTCAATTAATCAACATGCAAATAGAAATACTAGGGGCTTGTTTGTTGCAATTCTTTATAAGCTGAAAATTAATAATCAAAAAGTAAAAGTAAAAGTCAAAAGCATACTTCTCCAATTTTTAGATTATGAATTTTTTATTTTATTTTATTTATTTCTACCTAATAAGATGTAAGGAGAAATTACACTAAAACAAAGCCCAACTCGACACAGACTCTCAAAATAAAATTAAAAAATAAATAGAAATAATCTAGGGTCAATTACAACAACAATAATAACAAAAATTCTAAAGTTTGGCTCTTCTATCAAAATAATTCCTAAACTTTTAATTTTATCAATTTAATGTTGTACAAATTGTGTGATTAACTAAAACAAATAGATTCATCATTAACAATGTAGAACAAGAACTATGCGTCAAATTACAAGTTGAACAGAAATACATAATAAATAAAATGGCAAAAAGAAAGCAAATCGAAACCTACACTGGACAGTGTCTTGCAACACCGGTTGGATACTAGAGGTTGTTCGACATTTATCTCCCAAGATA
This sequence comes from Camellia sinensis, assembly GCF_055761805.1. Taxonomy (NCBI): domain Eukaryota; kingdom Viridiplantae; phylum Streptophyta; class Magnoliopsida; order Ericales; family Theaceae; genus Camellia; species Camellia sinensis. The sequence continues at coordinate 18,821,407 of NC_138964.1, read as the reverse complement.
CGATGGTTTGACCAGCTATAGCAATGCACTGACTGAGTAGCTTTGGTGAACTAAACTTTGCAGCACTCTCTTACAGGAAGAATATAACTATAAAACTGGAGGAAACAATTGAAAACCGGAAGAGCAAATTTTCTGGGTAGAAAACTGAAGGAGAAGGATCTCCTTTTATACACATGGAGAGAGAGAGAGAGAGAGAGAGAGAGTCCAGCCATTAAGGCCCCTCACAAATGCAAAAATAAATTCTGTATTAAACCTGTAAAATCGCTGGAATAATTCATCATCATTATAGAGGAGTTACACACATATTATACATCTGTGTAACGTATATAATTCTACTGCCCACAACACTGGCTTGGTCCAAAAAGATTAAGATGGGTGGACCAAGCCCAACCCCCACACTCAATCCATTCCAGCAAGCTTCAAGCTTCAAGCCTCAAGCCTCAAGCCTCAAGCTCAAGCCCAAGCCCAAGCCCAAGTCCTAAGTCCCAAGACCTGAGATCCAAGATCCACGACCCATATCTGGCAATTTTTTCCTAACCAACTTGGACCATAGCCTTGGCCCAAGTCCATCCTTGAAGCATCCATAACTCCATTCTTTCGAAAAATTTGGATGCACCAAAGGGCTTACACTTTTAGGCAAAAAATGGGATTTAAATACCCATTAATGCTCTCCTCTACAATCAATGTGGGGTGAAAGGTTTTACACATTTCCTAACACCTCTTTCATAAGGCCAACTTAATGAGTCAATTTCTCATTCAAACCTTAATGGTTTTTAGTCATTCTTTTTGTGGTGTAAAGATCTCACTAAAAAGAATCTAAACCCACTTTACTCCACCTTAATTGAGGGTTGGCACCCACTTTAATATTGCATTAAAGTCACCAAAAAATTTATTATTTTTCAACAATCCCCTACATGAATAAAAATTGACCGAATAACAACAAATGGACAACGCTTACCAACAAGGATTCAGATAGAGTGCAACGGAATAACCCCGGCATCAAAAAGGGTAGATTGTGGCTTTGAACCCCTCCTGGTGAAGTCTATTGGATTTACTGGTTATCCAGTGAACATAAAGTCTTGAACTGTTTTGCTGTTTATGTAAACCAAGACAACAAACCTCAAACAGAAATTACTCCAACCATCGTTATGTTCTCACTGTTATGTTTGGTTTGGACTTGGAACACTAGCCTGGTTCAGTGAGTGGTTTAAAGGATTAGGCCCCATCAATTCTTATAGAAGCGGTCCCACTTCACACTCACATAGGTGACTCTACTTGAGTATCCTACTATACTCAACTCAATAGCTCAACACACTAGAGTCATTAAAAGCTCAGCTTAATCTCTACACTTGTAGGTATCATTGATAAAATGAATGACTGGAGGTTTAACCTCCTCAGCGACATACTACCATTACACGCAATTAGGTTGCCCCATTAAATCTAGATCTTGGGATCTCCAGTCAACTAAGTTGGGTTTCCATTCCGGTAACACCTTACACTAAAGGCCTAAACCCCATTCCTTCTGATGATTTCTCTACTAACACTCGATTTAACCTTTTGGTTAACGAATCCACAATGTTGTCTTTAGACTTTACATAGTCTAAAGTGACAACTCCATTCGAGAGTAGTTATCGTATGGAATTATGTTTACGACGAATATGTTTAGACTTTCCATTATACATATTACTCTGTGCCCGTCTAATAGCCGATTGGCTATCATAATGAATACAGATGGCTAGCACAGGTTTCGACCAACGTGGAATATCCTCAACGAACTGGCGAAGCAATTTAACTTCTTCAGTTGTTTTATCCAAAGCAATAAAATCAAATTCCATCATTGATCTCGATATACACATTTTCTTGGAAGATTTCCAAGACACGGCTGCCCCTCCAAAGGTAAACACATGACCACTAGTGGATTTGTAGTCTTTTATATCAGATATCCAATTAGCAACACTATGCCTTTCTAGTTCTGCTGGGTATTTGGTATAATGCAGCTCATAACCCCGGGTGTAGCGTAGATAACCTAACACCCGCATAATACCCCCTCTAATGAGTAGCATTTGGATTACTCGTGTATCTACTAAGCTTGCTAACTGAGTAGGCTATATCTGTGTCACGACCCAATCCTGTCCCTAAGGGTTTAGCATCATAACTGGCCAGTAACCCGTGATTACTAAAAGCCTGTTTAACAGTAATAATAATTAAACAATAAAAGGGGTTAGCGGAAGCGTGTACAAATTAAGTCATGATGTCCAAAGAGTTGTGAGGACGTAAATGAACAAACAACCTCCATATATATATACACTAATGCACACATAAGTTCGAGTCTATGTCCATAATATACGTGAAAGTTTAAGTCTAAATCATTCAAGACATGTTAGGGAATTAAACCCTAAGCCAAAAACAAAACATAAAACATTCACTTTGACACTAAGTGACATGCAAAAGGGTGGAATTAGATTCCCCAAAGCCTTGACAATAATAGCTCAGAGCCTCGTGGTGAGGCACAGTAAGTTGGCTTGACAAAACGAAACCGGGTCGACGTTGCTAACTCCGCTCGGGTGCTTGGTCACCTATATAAATATATATATATATATATATAAATGGTGAGCTAAAACTTAGTGAATAACAAATGTGTAAAGAAGTTAAGAATGAATGTCCTTTCAGTGTTTAAAACAGTCAATTGCATTTGTAGATTAGTTATTCAATCAGCGTCTCATATTTCATGTCATATCAGTCATTTAGAAATCATAGCAGTCATACATGGTACATCCAATAACAGTACAGTATAGTAGGTCTTAGAAGACTGAACAATCAATTGATAGCCATCAAACAGTAAACGGTAGTTCCAAAAATTTAGAACTGACAGAAATCTTTGTAACAGTAGTAGTAGCAGTAACAATCAGTTGCTATAGATGCCACGAGTACAGTTCATAAAATAGGATAAACATTCATTCAGTAAATAATATCATTTCAGAAAATAATACAGTTAATCATTCAGAAAATAATTATATTGAACTTAGCTTTACAATATTGTTACTCACAGTGGGCTCCGTAGAACACGTGCTAATTATACACTAAAGTCGCAGCGTCCGACCTAAACACACAAATTCAAGCACAACAACTCAATTACATCCATGCCAGATTCAAACACTTCTATTTCTATTCGCTTCGTTATTATTCAGTCAATTTCTATTCATTGCTCACTTATTCAGTTCTAACTTTCATTCGTTTATTCATGAGATGTAATGCACATGAAAAACGCTCTAAAACCATGTAAACAGAGGCTCGGAAAGTAGAAAAGATAAGCGAAAAGCAAACTAGGACTGCCCTATTGGCTGCACGTACGGTGGCCTTGGTCACACGTGCGGTGGTTTGGCCGCTCGTGTGGTGGCCTTGGCCGCACGAGCGGTGGTCCAGCAGAATGCTCTCCTGAGTTCATGAAGGTTGGCCGCTTGAGCGGGGCCCAGGCTGCTTGAGCGGTCTGGGTTGAAAATGTTGGTCGAAACTGCTCTGCTGGGCCAGTGCATTTCCAAGCAAATTCAACCTCTTTTTCCAGTAATACAAGTCTTAAAACTATCAAGAATACATCCATTTAGTCATAACAAATATTAAAAAAAATTTATCGTTCCAATTTTAGGCTTAAATCCATGTAAAACAACAAATACAACTTCTTGAAGATCAAAACTATATAAGTGAGCCCCAAGCTTCATAATTCATAGAAATTTTCTAGCAAGTGAAGAACCATTCCAGAGTTTAAATGTGTGGAAATAATATTCATAAAAATAATGCCATGCATGAAGCTATCTTAAATTACTTCTCTCATTTTGTTCATTATAAACCATGCATGTATCAATTCTCTAATTATATGAACCAAATGAACTAAACCTTAATTCTATTCATAATTTCTTAACTAATTTGAAATCGAAACATAACTCTACAAATTCATGAGATGAAAGAGAGTAATTCTTGCCTAGGTCGCGTATATTATGAAGAATAGAGTGTAGTTACAATAATTTCTTCACCTTCTCTTCTCTTTCTTTTTTTTTCCTGTCTTCTATCTTCTCTAGGTTGAGTTCTCACAATTTGTTTTGTTTCCTACTCACCCTCTTTCTACGTGTATGCATTAGGGAACAAGAAAAACCCACTACACTACACTCTTATTCCTATTCAAGTGATGAGTAGGATTTCCTTTTTTTTTTTAAAGGTCATTAATTAATCACATAATTAATATAAATCAACTCACTCAATTAAATTAATCTACAATACAATATAATCTTATTATACTAAATTAAATTATACCAAGGTGAATTAGGCTCTAATTCCTACCCAATTTCGTAATTCTAACTTGTTACTAATTAACGAATCAAACAGGTTTAATATTCACTTTAACCTATCTGTTCACAATAACACAATTCAAATAATCACATGACATCACAATAACATTTCATAACATATAATCACATAATTAGCATTAAGAACATAACCAATTTAATTAATTTGCTTAATTAAGGAGGTGATTGTCACAATTCGGCCTTGTACAACTCATCAGATACATCAAACTTCCAATGACTCGAGAATATTCTAACTGAGAAATACTCTCACCATTATTCTTGGTCAAATGTAAACTCACGTCTACCGATGTCCTAGACACACTTGTACCTGATTTACCAAATTTCTCAAGCATTTTCTCAACATAGTGAGATTGAGAAAGTACAATACCATCAAATGTTTTGTTAATTTTAACACCTAGAATTACATCTGCAAGACCTATATCTTTCATGTCAAACTTAGAGTCTAACAATCTCTTGGTAGTTCTAATCATTTCATTATTACTACTAACAATGAGTATGTCATCTACATATAGACACAAAATGACATAACCTCTGTTAGTGTCTCTAACATATACGCACTTGTCACACTTATTGATTCTAAATTCCATTTGACAACATAACGTTGTCAAACTTCTCATGCCATTGCTTAGGAGCTTGCTTCAAACCATATAATAACTTGACAAGCTCACCAACTTTCTTATTTTTCCCTGGAGCTGAAAACCCCTCGGGTTGTTCCATGTAGATTTCTTCATCTAGATCTCCATTTAAGAAAGTTGCCTTTACATCCATCTGATGTATCTCTAGACCACATAAAGCGACTATCACAATCACCATGCGAATGGATGTAATCCTTGTCACAGGTGAATACGTATCAAAGTAATTCAGGCCTTCTTGTTGCCTATATCCTTTGATAACTAACTTAGCTTTATACTAATCAATTGACCCATCCGCTCTCATCTTTCTTCTAAAGATCCACTTACTCCCTAAGGCCTTACTACCTGGAGGTAGATCAACCAACTCCCAAGTATGGTTTTATAAGATGGAGTCAATCTCACTCTTAATTGTTTCTTTCCACAAAGGAATTTTAGGTGAAGTCACAACTTTATAAAAAGTTTGAGGTTCTCCCTCTAACATATAAGTCAAGAAGTCCAGACCAAAGGACTTTGCAGTCCTAGCTCTCTTACTCTTTCTTGGTTCATCTGCTTCCTCAGCTTAATCATCGACTTGATCATCCATGTGATCATCTACGTGATCATCTATGTGAGCATTGTCATTTTCAACTTCTTTCATGGAACTTGGAACCCCTTCCTGGAGACGATGAAGAAATACATCTTCAAAGAAAGATGTATTTCTTGATTCCATGATAGTATTCATGTGTATATCTGGAATAGCAGATTTAAACACAAGAAATCATTATGCACTGCTATTATGTGCATAGCCAATGAATGTACAATCCACTGACTTCGGTCCTATCTGAACCCGCTTGGGTGTAGGCACCGCCACTTTTGCAAGACACCTCCACATTCGTAGGTATTTATATGAAGGCTTGTGGCCTTTCCACAACTCATATGGAGTCTATTAAGAATGTAATTCAATGAGAGAATTACTTCCCCCCACAAGTTCTGTGGCAATCCAGAACTTATTAACATTGCATTCATCATTTCCTTTAACGTCCTGGTTTTCCACTCAGCAACACCATTTGACTGAGGGGAGTACGGCGTCGTGGTTTGGTGAATGATCCCAAATTGAGCACAAATCTCAGTAAACGGAGATTCATACTCACTACCATGATCACTTCTTATAGTCTTGATCTTTTGGCTTAATTGATTCTCAACTTCATTCTTGAAAAGAATAAATTTATCAATTGTCTCATCTTTGCTTTTAAGCAAATACACATAACAATATTTAGTGCAATCATTAACAAAAGTGATGAAGTACTTGTTGCCACCACGTGATTGTATGACTTTCAAGTCACATACATCACTATGCACTAAATCTAAAGGCTTGGTACTTCTTTCAATAGAATGAAAAGAAGTCCTTGTCAATTTTACTTCTACACAAGTTTCACACTTGTGATTTGGATTAATCTTGAAAGATGGTATGTGATCTAATTTGATTAATCTATACAAAGAGTTAAAATTTACATGACCCAGTGTACCATGCCATAAATTAGGAGACTCAAGCATATAAGTAGAAGAAGAAGTTTCTTATTAATTTTCAGGACAAGAGTCATTACATTGAGCTTAAATATATCGCTCGACATTTACCTTTTTCCCACATCAACCCCGCTTTTGGTCAACACAACCTTATCAACCTCAAATACCATTCGTAAGCCATGCTTACTCAAGAGTGACCTTGAGATAAGGTTCTTACGAATGTTTGATACACATAGGACATCATTCAGAGTTAGCTTTTTTCCTGAAGTCATCTTCAAGACCACTTCACCCTTTTCCTCATTAGTTGAGGTGGCAGAATTCCCCATGAACAACTTCGCACCTTTTGAAATCGATTCGAAGGTTGTGAACATTTTCTTCTCCGCATAGATGTGACGAGTAGTCCTAGTGTCCATCCACCATTCTTTTGGGTTGGACACTACCATGTTTACTTCAGAGACGACAGCTGCCAGATGCATGTCGTCCACATCTTGTGATAGATCCTTCATTTCAGCCATTTTGGCACGGCTCTTATTCTGTGGAGGGTACTTTTTGTAGGGTTTCTTTTTCTTGCGACTGTCAACCGCCTAATGCCTATCGCTTCCCCAGTTGAAGCACTTTCCATTGAACCTTAAAGTAGGTTCTTGCGGCTTGTAGACTAGCCTCTTAGGCACACCTCTTTTGCCTGTCAGTGGTTTTTTCCTCACCTCTGAAGATTGGCTATGGTCAACCACATTTGCTTTCACAGTGGAGGTACTTCCTCCTTTTTTTTCTGTTGTCTTCCTCAATACAAAGCCTGACAATGAGCTCTTTGACTGTCATCTCCTTTCACTTGTGCTTCAAGTAGTTCTTGAAGTCTTTCCAGCCGTTAGACAGCTTCTCAATCAGTGCAGCTGTTTGGAATGATTCGCTTAGAAACATTCCCTCTGCATGGATCTCGTGCAGAATTATGTGGAAATCTTGGACCTAACTAATGACGATTTTTGAGTTCACTATTTTGAAGTCCAGAGATCGGCCAACGACAAATTTCTTTACCCCAGCATCCTCGGTCTTGTACTATGTGTCCAAAACATCCCACAGCTCCTTTGTTGACTTCTTGGCATAAAACACGTTGAATAATGGGTCTGCTAAGCCATTCAAAACATAGTTTTAGCAAAGGAAGTCTGACTACTTTTAAGCATCTAGAGCCATGAGCTTCTGCTTGTCTTGCTCGTTCTCTTCTACGACTGGTAGATCATCACTCAAAAACCTCACAAGGCTTAGAGTAGTTAGGTAGAACAACATCTTCTGCTGCCATCTCTTGAAATTTACTCCTGTGAACTTCTCTGGGCACTCGTGATGGTTAAGCGGGCCTCCGGAAACAACAGGAGCAACAACATGATTGACCACAGAGCTCACAACAACTAGGTTGACCACAGAGATCATAACAGTAGGGGTTGGCAAGCAAGTTGCCCCGAGGTTTAGATCCCCACCAACATTAGCAGTAGCAGTAGCAGCAGCATCGGTGACAGTTGCCATTTGTGAAAAATATAACAGAATTTCACTTTTTATGTTTTCGAAATTAAACTTAACACTAGAAAATTCCAAAGTTGAAAATTTAATTCAAAACTAGTCTCACCACTTAACCTAGAATCGAACATGGTTAGGAATGTTTCCAGGAAGACTGAAGGGGTCATATCAGTCCAACTTAAAACCCAGTTAACCTTTTGACAAAACTTTCAAGAGCATGTTGACTCCTAGTCCGTGACAAATAATTTTTAAAATTAAGTTTTCCAAGGAATGAACTAGGTTAAACAAACCAAGATCCAACACTTACAAGCAATTTAAAAATTGCTAACCAAATTACACGTAATGTAAAAAATACAAGCAAATAAAACTTGCTTCCAACATGCCAAGCAAACAACCTTGCTTAAAAAATGGCAAGTAACTACTACTAAATCAAGCAAAAAATTGCTTAAATGATAAAGACAGTAACCAATCCATAAAGACTTTAATTAGTCCAAAAATTTCTTTCCACGCTTAGGTATTCCTGTTCAACACAAATGTTAGTAGTCCAAACATTTTTTTTAATATTCTAAACATCCACTCGAGAATGTAAAACAAAAATAAATTCAGTGCAAAGCAATGTATCTTTGATATATTAGCATGTGAGAAATATATCACACAGTAGGCTTTAATAATCAAAACAAGTCACAATGAACATTCTCGGAAGAAAAACCTAAATATATGATTTCAATGGTGCGCCACAGAACAAAGCAACAACATGCAAAAATTAAAACCAAAACCAATTCTGGGTAGAAAATAACCATTTATTCTAAAACTGCTAGATGAATCCATTTGGTCAATTTCATAAAAAAAAAAGAAAAAAAAAAGAGGGATCTGTTTTAAGTTTGTTATACAAATTATGTGATTAACTAAAACAAATAGATTCAACATTAACAATTTAGAACAAGAACCATGCGTCAAATTACAAGTTGAACAGAAATACATAATAAATAAAATAACAAAAGAAAGCAAACCGAAACCTGTACTAGACGGTGTCCTTAAAACAGATTTGTTGCTTCACCGGTTAAGTGCTGGAGGTTGTTCGATATTTGTCTCATAGGATACGACGGTTGGATCAGCTACAACAATGCATCGGCTGAGTAGCTTCAGCAAACAGAACTTTGCAGCAGTTTCTCATGGGAAGAATATAACATAAAACTAGAGGAAATAATTGAAGACATGAAGAACAAATTTTTTGAGTAGAAAACTGAAGGAGAAGGGTCTCCTTTTATACATATGGAGGTAGAGAGAAAGAGGCTCTAGCCAACAAGGCCCCTCACAAATGCAGAAATGATTTCTGTATTAAACCTGCAAAACTGCTGGAATAATTCATCATCATTATGGAGGAGTTACACATATATTATACATCTGCGTAATGTATATAATCCTGTAGCCGACAACATTGGCTTGGCCCAAAAAGCTTAAGATGGGTAGGCCAAGCCCAACCTCCACACTTAATCCATTCCAGCAAGCCTAAAGCCCAAGATCCACGGATCACGGATCCGATCCGGTCCGGGCAAGCAGGCGGTGCGTGTGGCAATTTTTGCCTGACCAACTTGGACCATAGCCTTGGCCAAAGTCCATGCTTGAAGCATCCATAACTCCCTTCATTCGGAAAATTTGGATGCCCCAAAGGGCTTGCACTCTTAGGCAAAAAATGAGATTTAAATACCCATTAATGCTCTCATCTAGAATCAATGTGGGATTTAAGGTTTTACACCTTTCCCAACACCTCTTTCATGAGGCCAACTTAATGAGTCAATTTTTCATTCAAATCTTAATGATTTTTGGTCATTCTTTTTGTGGTGTATAGATCTCACTACAAAGAATCTAAACCCACTTTACTCCATCTCAATTGAGGATTGACACCCACTTTAATATTGCATTAAAGTCACCAAAAAATCCATTATTTTCCAACATTTAAATCCTAAATTCTTCATTTGTTTTCAATCTAAACTATTTGCCATATTTTTATTAGGTAAAATCAACTAAAAATAATATTTTAGTCATTAAACTCAATAACAAAAGATTTTTAAGATAATTTATGTATACTTACATTCAGCTTAATAATTAAAAAACATTTTTTGTATTAATTTTACTTAATATATATAGATAAATGGTTTAAATTGAAAAAATCAAAAGATTAGGGTTTTAGTTGACAACATTAAAAATCCAAGGTTTATTTTGTTAAAAAACTCAAACTGTGATTTTTTATTTTTTTGTAATTGTCCCAATAATCTATACAAATTGCACTAAACAGTTCCTTAAAAAACAATTTTTAAATGGGGAAATTACCAATAGGTTCTACTTTTAAAACTTATTATCTATTAAGTCTTATTGATAAATTTATCAGTCTCTTATTTTTATGAATAAATTTATAGTGATAAATTTATCAATCTCTTAATTTTATAGTGATGAATTTATCAATTAAAACTTATAAGCAAATAACTGTAATTAGTAGGACTAAATGATAAGTGTGCCTTTTTAAATTGCATAGGAAAGAAAAATTCAAATAATACAGAATCTTTTGTATTCCTGAAATTGGAGTGAGTGCGCTTGTCGCAAGAGGGAATCCAAAACTTAGACGAGTTCAACGACAAGAAAGAGATTATGACAGCCCAAAAAACTAAAGTAATTTTAATAGAAAGGCCGAAATATATTGGCCGAAAGCAAAGAAAAATAAAAAGAAATTAAATTATACATTAGTCTTAGTTCTCTTAATTTCTATTTGAACAATTTATAATTTACACTTTTAATTTTGTTATAATATGATCCCTCTATTTGTGCAGTTAACATTTTAAATGTTCAAAATTAAAAGGACTAAAGTAAATTAAAAAAAAAAAAAAAACCTACAAACACTATCAATGTAATTTATTTATTAAACCAATGATCTCTATAAGTCCCAACCTACACTTTTTTGGTAAAACAATTTTGTCCTTATATTTTTATTAATGGTCTGGATGGTCTCAACATCATGATATATAACAGAAAAATGAATGCGTAGGGCACATTCAATATTGTTTTAATTTTTTTTTCAAAAATAGAAATAAAAAATTAGGAATTGATACGAAAACTTATTTGAGAAACTATTTCCAAAAATTATTTTTGAATTTTTTTTCTTGAAATGCTAATTCTTTATGAAATACTTTTAAATAGTTTTTCAAATGTTAAAAAATTAGTTCATAAAACTGATAACGAATATCATTTTTCTAAATATTTTTATTTCTCAAAATACAAAAATAACAAAATTAAAAACGATACCAACATTAAGATTTGGTCAAATCATATTTTGCTAATGGTCAACCACCAAAATTGATTAAGAAATAATAACAGAGTCTGAACCGTTAAAAATATACATAAACAGCCAAAAAAACAAAAATGGGGATCAATTGAGTCTGCACATAAACAAAATATAACTAAAACAATGAAAACCATAAGGTGATTAAATTTTTTAAAATAAAAATTATGTTGTATTTATTTACACATGATGTGGAGAAAAACAAATTTCACTCCAATGGCTTCCCCAACCCATATAAGGAAATTCTATGATATATATGCACATTATTATGTGTTTATGTAGTGTATGTTATGTATTTTTATGATATATATTACATATTTTTATGATAAAAGTTTTGATAATTTGTGTTCACAAATAAAACTTAGCATTTTGTGATAATATTACGTATTTTGTGGTATTGTTAAACATTTTGTAATGTAACGTTATAAATAAAATAAATTAAAAACGATGTAACACCACCACAAAATACTTAATTTCATTTCTGAAACAAAAATTGTCTGAACTCCTATAAAACATAAAAAATACATAATATTTTTTATAAAAATATATAATAAAATAATTATAATACATATCTTTTAAAGAGTATGGACCATAATCAATGTGTTTGGTTTCAATTTTCTGGATATTTTTTTGAAAATTGAGTTTTTTGTTTTTGTGCATTTTTTATTTTATTTTTAATGAATATTTTTAAAATTTTAAGTAATTTGTTTACTTTTTTAGAAACACCTTACTTAGATGTGTCTAAAATGTAAAATATTTGTAAAAAAATATTTTAAAAAATTAATAAATACATAAGAATACAAAAAATGTACTGAATTCTTGTATTAATTTTTATATTTTTAGTATTTAGTGAATTTTTTAAAGTTTTTTTTCACAAATATTATACTTATTAAGTATATTTATGTTAAATATATTTAAAATAAAATAAAAAAATTGCTTAGAATATTAAAAAAAAATTAGTAAAAACAAAAAAAGAATAAAAATAAAAAATTATAATTTTTTAAAAAGTGAACAAACTGAATATTACCTAGAAAAAAGCTTCATACCCCCACTGGGGGTCGACCCCCAGTGAGGTGTCGGCTCCGGATTGGTCCAAAAAAAAAAACTATTTTTTTTTTTTTGTTTTTTTAAGTTTTCAATCAGTGAAGACGCGCCACGTCACTGGGGACGCGATCGCCACTGGGGGTATGCAGCATGTTTGATATTACCTAATCCAACCACGTCTATCATCACACACACGTCTGTTTCTCACCTACTCACCTAATAATATCTAACTTTCCAGTCAGACTATACATAAAAATATAGGTAACAAACTGAAGTGGACACTTGTTTGGACTTGGGTGCAAACGAATTGAACCAAATTGACTCGAGTCAAGTTTTATTGAGTTCAAGTTCAATTCATTTATTTATCGAGTTCGATTCGTTTATTTATCGAGTTTGAGCTTGGCTCAAGAAGGAATTGGACTCGAGTATGGCTTAACTTGATAATTTTTTTAATATTGTTTAATATATAAATAATATATTTATTATATAATTTAAAAAAAAAATGTCGAGCCTTTAATGAACCGAGTCGAACTTATTCACAAACAATTTGATTCATTTGTAGCTCTAGTTCTCACTGTTGGAACAATCTTTTGTGTATACCAAATAAATTGAAACAAATCAAACAAATAATAAATTACTTACAGAATTTATTTTACCGAATCGAATGAAAAATTAAAAGATCAAGTCGAGTGTGTGACACTCTGTCCTTAAGACAGATTCACCCCGCTACAGTGCTTACGGACAAATAACGTTTATCTCCTAGGATACAATGATCTTCACAAATTGTAGTAGCACTCCAAACAATTTGTTCGGTGAACAAAAACATGTGTTCTTACTCTCTGAATTTTTTTCTAAAATAATATGAAGATTATATCATGCAAGAGAACAAAACTAGAAGGAAAATCAAGAATTTCGAATGTCCAAAGACTGCTGAAATGACTGGTATTTATAGGTAAATTGTGGCTGTCTAGAAAATTTGAATAGGTATGAATTTGCCCAACAGATACAAATTAGAATTTTGAACAGATATGCTAACTGCTGCGGTTATAAAACTGCCCAAAACTGCTGGGTAGTTTTCCTGATTTGTTTGAATATTTGAACCTGTTGAATCTCAGGTTGAATCTGTTCAAATTTGCCTGGGCAGATTTAAATTTGTTCTGAGCAAAAAATGTATCTGTTCGAGTTCAACAGATTTGAAGAAAACTGTTTGGACAGCTTTGAATCTGTCTGGTAGTTTAAAACCCTGTTAACAGTTGTCAATTGGAATTTGGAGTCATAATTTTTGGACAAAAAACTTGAATTCAAATTTAATTTGAAATACAAATAATTTCCTGCAAGAATTTTTGAAAAAATTCAAATAAATTTTGTCCAAAAAATTAATGTTAGAACCGACCCAACCCACAACCCACACGGCTAGGCTCGGCCGAACGGATGGCTGCGGCGGCGGCGCGCGTGTGGTGGTTTGAGCCAAGGTTCCTTCGTCCATAACTCCTCCCTTCTACAAACTTGGAGTGCCCATTGGGGCCCAACCCAAGTGTTGTCACCTTGAACTTATATATACATATAAGTTCTCTTCAAGTTTCAATGTGGTACAAGCCTTACAAGGAAACCCACATTTAATTCTTTAAATGTCCATTCCACGAATCCGAAAACGACGTCAAGTTTCCATTCACTTATAAATGGTTTTGACGAACCGTCTTCACTGTGTAACTTACCATGTGACAAGGAACACGTCACCTATTCGGACCCACCCCAAAAGACGTTTGGGGCCCACTCAAAATTGGGCTCAAAGTTAGCCCAAAATAAGCCTAATTATACTAGATTTACTTGTAACATTGGGCTTAATTATCCTAGATATCCAACAGTACTTGAAGGATACTGTGATGCAAATTAGATATCAGATACTAGAGAAGTGGATATGTCTTTACTCTTGGTGGGACGGCTATATCTTGGAAATCTTCCAAATAGACTTGCATTGCTAGGTCTACTATAGAATCGGAATTCATAACTTTAGATAAAGCTGTGAAAGAAGCAGAATGGTTTCGCCACTTCCTTGAAGATATTCCAATGTGGCCAAAACGGGCCTGTTATATGCATACATTGTGATAGTCAATCAGCAATTGGTAGAGCACAAAATCATATGTATAGCGGTAAGTCGCGACGTCGTCGACATAACACCGTGAGACAACTACTCTTAAATGGAATGTAGCGATCCTGGTTTCAATTCTTCTCATGCCCACAAAAAGGAGGAGGGTAGTTAATGTTACCACCACCTAACTGATCTCAAAGTTAGTCTCAGTCTCAGAATAAAGGTCAAGAGTTTAATTGTTATCAATGTGGTTAGCCAGGGCATATGAAGAGAACTTGTCCATAGTTAGGAGGCGCATATGGCGCATCAGGATCGAGGCAGACTCAGAGCCACCAGCAGGCTCAATCAGTCTAAGCTTCGCGAGTTAATTAGGGAGCCACTTCGGCTCAGTCAGTACAACAGGCCTATGCTCCGAGAGGGGAGCAAGTTAATCAGGGGCCACAAGGGCGTGTGTATGCTGTTACCGTGCCAGAGTAGTTGCCGAAATCCTCAGTTGTGAGAGGTATTTTTGTTGTATGTAATTTTTTGACTAATGTATTGATAGACACGGGTGCATCTCATTTATTTATATCTACTGCATTTGCTTCTGCATTGGGGTTAGAGGTAGCACGGTTAGTACCTCCACTCAGAGTAGAGTCACCTATTAGGGGTACAGTTGATTTAGACTAGGGTTGTCCTGATTGTGAAATAGAAGTTGCTGGGCGTCGACTTCCATTTGCTTTTGTGTTGCTAGATATGTTGAGTTTTGATGTCATTTTAGGCATGGACTAGTTGTGTTCTTACCAAGCTGTGATTGATTGTTACCGTCAGAGAGTTACGGTGTGCACTTCGAGTGGTGATCGTTTCTATTTTTTGGGGAATCGAGTTGATGGAGCCTTGTCGCCAGTTGTTGACCCTCGTAGTAGGAGTAAACTTAGTGGCCTTCTTGCAACTCTCTTGGATAATGAGAGTGACGGGGCTCGTGTTGAGCTACCAATGGTAGTTTGTGAATACCCGGATGTCTTTCCAAAAGATCTTATTAGTTTACCACCTCACTAGGAGATCAAGTTCTCCATTGAATTAGTGCTTGGCACAGTATCGATTTCCATGTCACCGTATAGATTTGCACCCACTAAATTACATGAGTTGAAGATTTAACGCCAAGAGCTTTTAAATAAGGGCTTCATTCGTCCTAGTACATCATCTTGGGGAGCACCGGCTCTCTTTGCGAAGAAGAATGGTGGATCGTTGCGGTTGTGTATTGATTACCACAAGTTGAATAGAGTTATAGTTCAGAACAAGTATCCTCTACCCAGAATAGATGATTTGTTTGACTAACTTAGAGGGTCTCGTTGTTTCTCAAAAATAGACTTGAGGTCAGGGTACCATCAGTTGAGAGTTCAGGGGGAAGACATTCAGAAAATGGCCTTTCGTACGCGTTATGGACACTATGAATTCCTTATAATGCCTTTTGGGTTAACCAATGCGCCTGCTTTCTTTATGGATTTGATGAACAGAATTTTTCGGGAATACTTAGACTGTTTTGTGGTCGTCTTTGTGGACGACATATTGATTTATTCAACCTCCGAGGAGGAACACAAGGCTCACTTGCGGGTAGTGCTGGGTTTGCTTAGTGAGCACCAATTGTATGTCAAATTTGAGAAATGCGAGTTTTGGTTAACTGAGGTGAACTTTTTAGGGCATATAGTGTCTAGAGAGGGAGTAACTATGGACTCCTTAAAGATAGATGATGTACAGGTGTTGGCTTTTTGGCTTTTCGAAGGGTATTTTTGTGAATGTGAGCATGCCAGCAAGGATCAATCAGTCCTTACAGAAATTGTGATTGCCAACCAATTATCAGACGATTGTGTTTTAGTTCTTTTTAGCCTCAATGAAGAGGACTTTTACTGGTGGCTTGATTTAGGAGAAGTTAATAGAAAATAACAGTAATATGAAGAACAATTGAAGTATTTCATAAAAATGAACACTTACAATGGTCCGAACTCAGCCTCAGAGAGGTTTACAACAACAATCTACTTGAATCTACTTGAAGCTACTCCTATGAATCGAAGTGCAGTGCTGGTATTTAAAGTGCAGGTATTTAAAGACTGGAAATGTAAAGGACTGGAAAAGAAAATATATGAAGTAAATGACTGATTTGTATGATCTGAGTCCGTCCTCTTTTCTGGGGGCTGCCCTGCTATTTATACTCGTCAGTGATGACCTTCGAACTGCACTTCGAACCGTCGAACTGCTCCTCCATGATCGCTGATCATGCTTCCTTAAAAGTAGCTCCATTACGCCATTACTGGCAGTTGAGCTTCCCTCTTGTACTGGAATTTGAATATGAGTAACCGTTTGAAGATATGTCATCTTGCATCCCGTTATTGATCTAGTGTTACTCAGATCATGTGAGGACCAATATTTATTGCCACGTGTACGATCAGGATTAAAGGCTTGAATAACCTTCCTTTATTACCCTTACTCTGCCACGTGTCGAACTGTAACTGGCTTTTACAAAATATGTAGCCAACATTACCCCCCGCACTAATATACCCAATACTTGGTGATATTAGTGGATTACAGTTTTCCCGCGCCTCTAGATCGTGTATGGAGTCCAAATTCTGGAAATACAACTGTCATCCATTTGGTGATCATTTGCATTAACTCGTTGAACATCCCAATACCTTAGTATTCGAACAGGCTATGGCTGCATCAACTGATCAAGCATATGAAGAGCCTTTGAGTGATGTTATTCCTCCTCGAAAGAATCTCCACGCATTCATTAGCCACCTTTACCCGCCCTTCTCTATTCAGGTAATGGAGGCTTTTGCAGATTATAAACCTTTGGACTATGAACACATTGCCTTTAATCCCTTGGTTTATAAACTTACAGATACAAGGAGTTCTTCCCCTGAGCTCCCTTTGTATTCTGACCGAACTACCCTCAAGCCTTTGCTTCGACAAGTTGCAAATATGGATCTAGGAAACTCTTCTTCACAGACCTCTGCATGGGATGAAACTGTGACCTCTTCATCCTCTGGGGCTTCTGGCTGGACAAGCTGGTCAACTCCTGAGACTTATGATTTAAGGGAGCGAATCAATCACCATTTTGTTGAGTTTGCTGACCCCTTGGAGTTTCCCTCCTACGCTCGAAGCTCAGTGGTCTACCCTTACGTACCTATTGACCTTCGACGTAGCTTGGAGGAGAATCTGCTCGTGGCTTGGTATACTTCTTCCATGCCTACAAAGATAATACACCCTGCCCAGCGCCCAGAGGAAGCACAAGGGTACACCCCTTCATTCTTAGCCAAGAAGGCGAAGATTTGTTCTTCTGATTGGCTTGATTATATTAATACCTTTGTTCCTCCTGCTCTCGTTCCATCTCCCATGATAGAAGCATCCACACCTTCTTCTGCATCTTTTGAGATAGAAACACCTGTTCCTTCCCCTTTGTCTTCTGAAGCAGAACCATCTTCTCCTTCTCCTTCTCCTTCTCCCATCCTTTCCTGGACAGAGAAACTAAGACTTGCCCTTCCAATGGACAAAGTCTTTCCACCTTACCAACCTCCGTCACCCCCTTTTCCAGCCGAGCGAAAGCAAGCTCAACTTTTGCTCGCGGCTTTCTCTCACCTGCCCTTCAATGTTCTTGAGGATGATATTCCTCTTAAGAACTTTCAATGGGCTTGTGATATCCTGACTAGGGGTCATGTCCTCAACCCTCTTGCTCAAGCAGAGCTCCATTTGTTTTTGGACCAACTCCCAGTGCTCCTCTACTGGCATCAGAATTCTAAGATCACTATCCAAAATCTGGATCAACTTTTATCTCTTCGAATTCATGCCCAATATGAAGCAGAGAATTTCATCGAAGAGTTCGATGACTTCAGGAATAAAGATTCTGCGTACTGGGATGATTTGGTTATAGATGAATTGGAACAAAAATCGAGGGAAGAGGCTTTCGAAGCAAAGGCTGAAGAACTTTATTATGAAGTGAGAGCTCATCAGCTTATGCAATCAACTTTAGAAGAGATAGAAGAAATAATAAAGAAAGAACAGAAATTTATTGACCATTGCTGGACAAAATTTCATGACCTTGTTATTTATTCTATTCCTTATTTTTATGAGCTTGAATTTGTACCCAGATAGGGTTACTTAATGTAATCATCTTAGCTTTAATATAAACAAAGTCTTTCTGTACTTAACACTGTTTGACTCTGTTTCCTTTCATCTCTAAAAGCTAACTCATAACTTCGAATTGAACAATTTCATCCTTCGAATCAACTGTTTAATGAAGTACTAAAAGAACCAATCATGCCTTTTTCCAATTCATGGAGTAAAATTGACAATTCTGGCAGATATTATTTTAGTACTTCGATTTCAATGACTTTACTTCTTCAACACTAACTGTAACCAATATATGGTCATGGTTGATAAAGCCAATCAATTTTAAACTGATCTCTTTTGGCTTCGAAGGGCAACCTATGGCAATTCCCTCTTGCTCATACAGAAACCAGTGATTGGTCTTGGATGTTTCGAACAGTGCCCCTCTTCCTTAAAGAGTCCTAGGGTTCGCTTCGAATGTTGTCATTTTGACTAATAACCTTCAAACAGGTCTTTAGATTTTTGAAGTAGACCAATACTTTGAGCATTCAGGCATTTTTAAGCATGTAGTATGCTCTGAACAGCATTTCTCATACTCAGAGAATACTAGGGTTTGCTCCGAAGGTCGTTACTTTGATTTATAACCCATAAACAGACCCATAATCAAGCAATTTAGCACCTTTAAGCATATACTAGGCTTCGAAGCCGACTTATGTATTTCGAAGCCGTTGTTATTTGATTTTTTGACGCCAAGATCTTGTTTTCGAAGCCAAATATTTCATTTCGAAGCTGGCCCCAATCCCCGGAATAAGCTTTTCCCTCCAAAATTATCAATATTGGAAGAAATTCCTCGCATTCGTACTTTTAGTACTTAACGACTTATGGGGTATAATTTTGGACACAAAGGTTTTAAAACCCTCTCGTTTCGTGTTCCGAAATCTCTTGCCTTTTACAAACCCTTCTCTCTACTGGTTCTTCTGATCTTCTTTGCTCTTCTTTTGCTTACTACCAATGGATCCCTCCTCTCTAAAAGTACTTGCTGGCGACCAACTCAGTCCTACTATGGCTTTGAAACGTTGTATCGATGAAGAAATCAGCAAGCTGACATCTGGTGAGTCAAGTAACATCGATGGTCGTCTTTTCGTTCCTCGCCACAACAATAAACAGGAGTACGTCCTAGGTCCTATCTTCCGGGAGGTTCCTGCTCAACTCCCAGCTCTGTACCCTCGTTTGGAGGACCATTTCCTTCTTTATGAAGGAAGGCTTGATTGGGGAACTTGGAGGGTAAACCGTCCTCATCGTTGCTGGCCGACATTGAGGACTAAATGGGAGGAATGGTATGACAGAGTGGTGCCTGCGAGAGAAGATGACCTACAAGAGCTTTATATCCTCGATGCCCTTCGACTTTCCAGGTTCATTATTCCTGAAGACCCCTTTTTGATTCCTGCTGCCTTATGTTTTTGGAATATGGCTTTCAATTTCTTCCAGTTTCGGTGTGGTATGATGGCCCCCACCGTTCTTGATATTTGCCATCTCCTAGGGCTTTCACCCCATGGTTCTCCTTTTACTCCCAACTATCCAGACCTTCCTGTCAAATTTTCTCTCCCAGCCCTAAACTCTTCTTATAGTGACTTCGTAAAGGCTGAAAATAAGAGAGAAGGTCCTGTGCGGGACAGAGAATTCTTCTCCTTCATATTATACTGGTTATGGAAATTCCTCTTTTGCACCTCATCTCAGAGGATTATGCCTGAGTTTGCTCCACTTGCGAAGGCACTCGTCTTGAAGAAACATATCGCTCTTGCTCCTTATCTTCTAGGTCATGTCTACAGAACCTGCTCCCAATTTTGCGAAAAACCCCTCGATGCTAACCAAGGAGGTCCCCTCTGGGTGCTCCAACTCTGGCTCTTTGCTTATTTCACTGACCTACATCCCAAGTGTTTAGGATTCCTTGTTCAGGATCCTAGTACTTACGGGGAAAAATATGCTAGGATTGCCCTTTACTCTGCTTCCTTTGTTTATTACTTCACCTTCTTTTATCAACTTCCTATCTCTCCATCTGCTTCCTTCTTTTGTCCTTTCGAAGCCAATAGAGGGCCAACCTGGCTACAATCTTTTCTGGCTGATAAGGAATGTTCCACTTCTCCCCATAAAGATATGTGGGCCTCTATATTATTACCAAGGGAGCTGTTCATTGGCACTCTGAACCCTCGAGCCTATAAATGCATATCTGAGGTATACCGCCCTTCTCAATTTGCAAGGCAATTTGGGCTCTCTCAAGGGATACCTGTTCCTCTTTGCAGTCTTTCAAATGTCCATCTCACTGCCAGAGATTTGAGAATACCCAAATCCAAACCAGAGGCAGCAGTACTCAGACTGCTGAAGGAATTGAGTGAATTCCAATTTATCCCCTTTCGCCCTTTTGGCTCAGTCTTAAAAAGGTTTAAGAACTGGTGGACAGCCAATATGGAAGTGCGCCTCTCTGCACATCCTCATGACTTATTGGTGGGGTTGGGATTGCCTTCGAAGGATAAGTCAACAACAGCCCAGAGCACTTCTCCCCCTCCTGAAGTTGTCACCACTACTCCTGCCACTTTACCCCTTCCAGCCAGGGTTACTAGAGCTGCTTCGAAAAAGGGTGAATATCTTCAAGTTCTTCTTCTCCCCTTTTGTTTCTGAATCTTTTGTTGGTTTTCTTATACTCATGCTTTTGGTGTAGGGTCTCCACAAGAAGAGTCTCCCAAGAGAGCCGAGACTTTAGCTATTCTCAAGAAGAAACAACAACAAAAAACAAAAAGGAGACTAGTCCTTCCTCCTGAAGTACCTGAATCTTTTGAAGAAGAAAGAGAAGTTGAGTCAGAGAAGGAAGTGCCCTTACAAAGAGCAAAGAGACAAAAGGTAGCTGTGTCTTCATCTGATGCCATTGAAAATCCTGTTAGCGAGGCAATCGTCATAATAGCGGAGAAAGAACTTATCTCTGGAGAGTCTGAACCCCGATCTGAAGAAGGGGAGGTTGGAAAAGAATTGGTTGTATCTCTGCCGAGGGAGAAGAGAAAGAGAATGACTGTTCCTGTCATTGACCATGTTGAGGATTCTACTCATAAGGCAGTCGAACAAGAACATTCCAAGGCAATCGTTGTATTTGAGAGGGCCAAGAAAAGACGGCAAGAACAAAGAGAGGAAGCTGCTGCTGCCGATGCAGCACAAGAGGAAATGGTAAGAAAGCAGCAGACTGCTGGACATTACTCTCGCCGCAGTTCTCCCATCAGTACTAGCGCCTCTGGAACAAGTAATTTCTTTCATACCTCTGCTGTTTTTTACTTTGTCAGCTTGTGGTATTGAAGTTTAACATTGTTCTGCATTTCTTCCTTTTGCAGCGACAACTACTGCACTCACCTTTCCAATGAGACCTTCCTCAATTTCGGTTGAGGTTGACCAAATGCAGAATGTCAGGGTTGTTCGAGTCGTGCTTCCACTTCAAAAGCCTATATTTGTCATATCTTCTTTAGACTCCAGTATTCCTGCATCTCCTTTTCTTGGATTAAGGCCATACCTCCCTTTTTTGGCTCGTAACCTACCTCAATCTATTTTTCCTTCGAGCCTTGCTCTTTCTCCATCCTTTGTAGAAACTCCAACTGCTACTCCATTCCCAATGGCAGTTGATTCTTCCACAGAAGACACTGGTAGCCCTTCAATTCATGGTTCATCACCAATGCCCACTTCCCGTCCCTCTTTTCTTAATTTGCTGGTGGCCAAGACCATAGAGGCTGCCAAAGATGCTCCATCCGTTTCTCCCATCCCTATGCAGCCCTTTGCGTCTTCCACCACAACACTCTCTATGCCCTTAATGTCAAGGGATGAGGTAGACATTTTTGAAGGAAGACTGGCTAGTCTCTTTGACATACCTTCTACCTTTCCCACCTCTACTGCTGAAGCTGAGCCATTAGCCTTGGCTAACTCCTTATTGGAAATCTTCGAGAGTTCTCCTTCCTCCAGTAACAAGCCTTTTGTACCTTCAGTAGATTTGGACACATGCTTGCAACTGCTGACTTCCTTTTCAAGGATCCCCTTCGAGGCTCTACAAAGGCCTATCATCAGGAATGGGTTCCTTCAATGCTGTAACATTGCTGAGCAGTCTGCCATGAGTGTCTCAAGTCATCTATCTCAGGCTGCAGCTACTATTGATTTTTATCTCAACATTTGCCATGCTGCTAAGGCTGTGGATGATAAGCTGGCTAAGGACCAGAGCTTTGTTTCTCAAGTGCATACCGAAGTATCATCTCTGAAAGAACAACACTCTTATGCCTCCCACTTTCGAGTCCAACTTTTGGAGAAGAAAGCTCAGCTCGAAGAGGAGTTAGCCGCAGTAAACCAAGCCTTGGTTCGAACTGATAAGAAACTGCACATCACCAATCAAGGGCTGGCTAATCGAAAAGAAGACATGGCTGCGGCTATCCAATTATTTCCTTCCCTTAGCAATAGGAAAGCTATTGTACAAAAACAACTAAAGCATTGTAATGATTTTTGGGCCAATTTGTGGCACAATGTACTTAATTCTTTATGAAAGCACAATATTTTGAATATTACTTGAACAAGCTTGTGTTTTTGCATATGGTGTTCACTCTATCCCTTGTGTTTCCCAAATGGTTGGAAAATAAGGTTTTAAATATCTGCCATTAATCTTTTTGGGATGTACATAACCATTCAAATTTCTTAAATGGTATGCTCCAAAAGGCAGAACCCTATGAATTTGATATGGTCCTTCCCAGTTAGGTGACCATTTGCCAAACTTGTGGCTTTTAATCCTAATTGGGAGTATTGTCTTCCATACCAAATCTCCTTCATCAAAGCCAATGTGTTTGACTTTCTTATTATAATTCTTGGCTGCTTTCTTCTTTTGGAAAAGAATGCTATTTAATGCCAAAATTCTGGCTTCATCTATGCCTTCTAATTCTAAGCACATACTTTGATGGTATTGCTCAGGATTCAATT
Organism: Camellia sinensis; assembly: GCF_055761805.1. NCBI lineage: Eukaryota > Viridiplantae > Streptophyta > Magnoliopsida > Ericales > Theaceae > Camellia > Camellia sinensis. Next base: position 18,797,872 of record NC_138964.1, on the reverse strand, counting down.
GATCTTGACATCTTACTCTCAAAGATTTAACATTAATCTCAACTAGTAAGACTGCATCATGTCCATACACCAAGGCATAGGGAGTGACTCCTGTGCTTGACCTCGGTGAGGTTCTATATGCCCACAGAACATCCAATAATAGGTTATGCCAATCCCTGGGATTGTCATCCACAACCTTTTGTATTCCTTTTTTCAAGGACTTATTGGATGACTCAGCTTGACCATTAGCTTGTGCATAATAGGGTGTGGAATTAACAAGGCTAATTCCAAATTTTGCCACAAAATCCTTCACCATCTTCCCATCAAACACAGTTCCATTATCAACTGTTATGGTTTGCGGGATGCCAAATCTATGGATCAAATCTTTAATAAAACCAATAACTTCTGTTTGGTCTACAGCCTTGTATGGCTTAGCTTCGACCCATTTAGTGAAGTAGTCAGTGGCCACTAGAATGAAACAATGATGCTTCGAAGAAGGTGGGTGTATTTTTCCCATCATATCCATGGCCCACCCTCTAAATGGCCAAGGCTTCACTACTGCATGTAGGTCAGTTATGGGCACGTGCCTTATTGTGCCATGCTTTTGACATGCCTGACACCCCTTTGCATATTCTATGCAGTCTTTAAGGATGGTTGGCCAATAATAGGAATGCCTTCGAAGCAACCATCTCATTTTTACACCAGGTTGATGAGCACCACAGATGCCTTCATGAACCTCAGCCATGGCTGTTAATGCTTCTTTCGGGCCTAGACATTCTAACAATAAGCCATCTCCCCCCCTTTTGTAGAGAGCATTACCATATATCATATATTGCATAGACTGCAATTTAACTTTTCTACTAGCCTTCGAAGATGGACCAGCCAAGTACTGCATTATTGGATGCCTCCAATCTTGTTCTTGTAAATCATTATGATTGACTTCCAAGATCACATTCCTTTTATTCAAAGGTTGAATTAATTTCTGATATGTTGTTTGGCTTATGTCCCGTTGGGTATTATCCCTTCTCTTGAAGTTCGAAGCCTTTTGAGCCACATCATTGGCTCTATTGTTCAAGAATCTTGGAACATGGGTTACATTTGCTATTTGAAACTGAGAGAGCAAATGTAATGCAACAACATAATATGGCAGGATACTTATGCTTTGACACCTGAAAATTCCTTTCACTTGGTTAACCACCAATTGAGAATCTCCAAATATATCAACTGCATGTACTTGTAATCCAATAAGAATTTCTAATCCCACAATTAAGGCTTCATATTCAGCATGGTTATTGGAACAGGTAGCTTCATCTACTCTAAAACCATGGGTAGTTTCTGTTCCTTGTGGAGACTTGATTACAATACCAATTCCAATTAATCCATTTGCTTTCGACCCATCGAACCACATTTGCCATGGCTCAACACTGGCCATACCAAGCTCCATTATCTCCTGGCTCTCTGTTTGAGATGGATGATCTGCCAAGAAATTGGCTAAGACCTGCCCTTTTACTGCCCTTTGAGGGACATATTCTAGATGAAATTCTGATAAGGCAAGCATCCATTTGCCAATTCTTCCCCTCAACATTGGTCTAGATAACATATATTTAACCAAATCTGTGGTTGCAATTACCAAGACAGTTGTAGGCAAAAGATAATATCTTAATTTTGTTGCAGCAAAATACAAAGCAAGACACAGTTTTTCAACAGCTGAATATTTACATTCACAAGAATTTAAAAACCTACTAAGGTAATAAATAGCTTGCTCCTTGCCTCCTTCATTGTCTTGGGCTAAGAAAGCTCCCAATGAATCCTCTGTTGCGGCTATGTACAACTTCAAGGGCTTGTTCCCCTTTGGTGGCATCAGCACTGGTGGATTAGCCAAGTAGGCCTTGATACCTTCGAAAGCAATTTGATGCTCTGCTGTCCACACAAATTCCTCTTCATCTTTCAGCCTTAACAAGGAAGAAAATACTTTAGTTTTCCCTGCAGTGTTAGAAATGAACCTTCGAAGAAAGTTAACCTGCCCAAGGAACCTTTGTAATTCTTTCTTACTTGATGGGGGTTTGGCTTCAATGATTGCTTTGGCTTTATTCTGATCAATCTGTATTCCTTTCTTGTGAACAACATAGCCCAAGAAATTTCCAGATGATACACCAAAAGCACATTTAAGAGGATTGAGCTTTAAGTTGAACTTCCTCATCCTTTCAAAAGCTGCTTCTAAGTGAAACAGGTGCTCCTCCATGGATTGGGACTTAACCACAATGTCATCAATATAACATTCTAAATATCCTCCAATAAGATCATGAAAGATAGTGTTCATGGCTTTTTGATATGTAGCTCCAGCATTCTTTAGACCAAATGACATCTTAACCCATTCAAAGGTGCCAATATTCCCAGGACATCTGAATGCTGTCTTGTGGATATCTTCCTCTGCAATGCAGATTTGGTTATAGCCGGAATGCCCATCCATCATTGACAAGACCTGGTGACCTGCTGAACTGTCCACCAGCAAGTCCACTATAGGCATAGGGTACTCATCTTTGGGAGTCGCCAGATTTAAATTTCTGAAATCGATACATACCCTCATTTTGCCATTCTTCTTGACTACAGGCACAATATTAGATAGCCACTCGACATACCTGGCTGTTCTAATAAAACCTGCTTTGAGGAGTCTAAGGATCTCTTCCTTGACCTTCTGAATTACTTCTGGACTCATCCTCCTTGGTTTCTGCTTGTAAGGCTTGAAATTAGGCTTCATGGGGAGCCTATGTTCCACTAATGACCTATCCAATCCTGGTAGTTCATTATAAGACCATGCAAAGCAATCTCTGTATTTCTTCAGAATAACCAATAGCTGGTTTCTGTCTAGAGCATTCAAACAAGCACTTATGTAAGTGGGCTGTTGTACAGAATCTTCCCCTAGATTTACTTCTTCTAAAGGGTCTTGTGCATGAGAACTCCCTCTGGTTTCTTCTACCTTTGAAGTGATCTTTAAGCTTGGTTCTGCCCCCAGGTTCTTTAATTCAATATCTCTACCCTCCTCTTCATAGACAAAATCTGTCCACAAGGCTTCCTCCTCCTGTATCTCCTGGACTTTTGTTTCAATGTCCAAGGCACAGTACTCACCAAGAGTCAAGACTCTAGCCTGTTGCTTCCGCTGTTTGCAGCCAATTATCATGGCCTCTCTCTCTTGCTCCTGAACTTTCTGGACTATTGCTTTTATGTCCAATACTGAAAATTTAATCAAAGCCAAGGACTTGGCTTCTTGTGGTTCCCCTCTTTGCCTATAACCAGGCGTCATTGTCATCTCTGAGGACAACCTCTTCATCAGCACTTTTTTGGACTAAGTGCTTCAGGTGTGTCACCTCCTCATCAGCCGTCACTTCGGCTGAGCTGTCATCTTTCATCAGTATACTGAGAGGTGTCACTCCCTCAATATACAATTTAGCCTCCGCAAAGTCTGCACAGGCTATGAAGGGTTGAGGATCTGCATCGATTTCCTCTGTCTCTCCATTGCCTAAAGCCATCATGATTTTCTGATGTAAAGAAGAAGGCACACATTTATTAGTGTGGATCCAATCCCTTCCAAGCAAAGCATTGTATTTAGCATTACTGTCGATTACGAAGAATGCTGTCATACAATCCCTGGTTCCCACACTTAAATTAATGGGTAGAATCCCCTGAGCCATTTGCTTATCTCCAGCAAAACCAGCAATGGTTGTACTGGTTGGTATCAACCTGGGATTCTTTTTTCCTAGTTTCTTCAAAGAAGATTTCGGGAGTAGGTTTACTGCTGCCCCATTGTCTATCAGGACTCGGTTCAGCTGTATCCCATCAAAGAAAGCCTTGATGTACAAAGGCCTGACGTGCTGCGTCATCGAATCTAAGGGGTACTCAAATGGATACGATAGATTGATGCTTACCACTTCCTCACTTTCGTATTCATCTTCCATCGGGGTAACCATTTCGAAATTATCTTGCACCATGCTTGCTTGCGAGTCTTCACTAGAGATCTGAACTGGATCAGCTTCCTGCCCTTCTTGATTTTCATCTCCAGCTTGGAATTCCTGCGGTAGTACGTGTACCATGTTCACTGATACTGGGGGAAACGAGCCAAACTGGATGGCTGGCTGTACTTGCTCCCCCTCTTGGTTACTTTGGTTGACTCCCTCAGAAACATCCTGTATGATGCATTTTGGTATTTCATTGCTAACTAATCCCTTCGAAGGATCTTTCTCAACTGGCTCTTCAGTCAGAAACGTTTGCTCAGCCATGAAGGCTTCGAACATCTCTTCCTCCACGACCTCTTTCTTCTGGCTTATGTCAATCTCTTCTTCGGTCTCACTATCTGTCTCCATCAGAGCTTTCTCCAACCCTACCAAACTAGCCTTCTCTCTGGTTTTCAGTTCAGAATGAACCTCGGCCAATTGTTCTCGGCTGCAGACCACTTTGCCTTGTGGAACTGGCTTTGGAGCATAGTCTGACTTTGGGTTCTTCCTTCCTTCCATTTTGACTGGTGAAGAATTTTCTCCACTTTCCTTCAGATCTTTCTGATACTGGGTATACCTGCGCTGAATTTTTCTTCTTGCCTTTGTCATGCATTCTGTTCACCACAGGCTCAACCACTGGTGGTCTCTGCCTATCACTAGCCGGATACGGCCTTTTGTTGTAAGCATTGGTTGACTTAGGACGTCTCTGAACATCCCTGTAGTATTGCTTCCCATCAGTTGGAAGCCCCTTCAGCCACTTGTAACTGAGTCTGCACCTGGGGCACATTCTCTGCACCACCGCTGCTTCTAAAGAATCATCATCCAGTGATTCTTTATCAGAATGTTCCTTCTGGTGCGAGAAACCTTGTTCAATAACTGGTAGGCTTCTAGCACTCTTCTTGATGTTGGTTTGATTAGCAACATGCATCTGCACATTGACTTCCTCCAATTCTGTCAAGGACAAATTCTGAAAGTCTGATGTAATGACATTGGCTGCTACCTCTCCAACTTCTGGAAAGGGATCACTGTCAATTCCCATGGCTTTTTCTGTTTTAGCTGAGAACTTCAAACTTCCTTTTCGAATCCGTTCTTGGATCCTGTCTCGAAAAACAATGCAGTTTTTAGTCGAGTGAGACCAAGAATTATGCCATTTACAGTATACTTTTCCTTTCAGTTCATCTGGAGATGGTAGTTTTACTCCTTTAGGTAACTTAAGGAAATTAGCTGCGAGCAAATGATCAAAGATGTCATCTGCTTTTGTTAAATCGAAAGAGTATTTTCTGTGAAAGTCTTTCTTTTTAAATTGCTGGTCTATAGTTGTATCCTTATGAATTAATGCTTCACAAATTACAGGTTCTTTGCCTACAATCTCTGCTGCATCTATTTCATAATTAGGATCTCTATAATATGTCTTATATGATGCATTATTTCGATCTTGTTCCTCTTCTAATAATGCTTCATATCGAGACACCTTATAGGTTAGTTCGACCAAATCTCTGAATTCAGTTGAATCAAACTTCTTTCGAAGCCTGAATTCTAAACCATTTTCAGCCAATCTGACGAATTCTGGCTCTGGCAGGATGACTCTACATTTATTTCGAGCCCTTTTAAACCTGGCAATAAACTGAGTAGCATTTTCTTCAGGCCTTTGACTCAATCTAGCCAAGTCTGCCATAGATACTTCTGGCTCTGATTGGAAGAATTGGGCATGAAACGCCTCTTCCATTTGTTGCCAATTTTGAATGGAGCAAGGTGTAAGGTTGATGTACCATACAAATGCTCCCCCTGTTAGGGAATTTGGAAATAATCTCAGTTTCATATAGTCATGGTTAGTAAATTCACCGCATTGAGCAGCAAACCTGGCAATATGTTCTATCGTTGATTGATTTCCAGTCCCATAAAAAAGGGTAAAATCTGGTATCCTGAATCCCCTTGGGTACTCATGTACCCTATCCACCCATTCTGGGTATGGTTTTCTGTATATAGGAGTCTGGACCCCCCGAGCCATTGGTCCACATATCTCTCTAACAATATCAGCAATCTGGTCTCTAGGGACCATATTTTGTGCCTGCTGAACCACTACTGGAGGGGCAAACACAGGATTTGGTGGACAAATTTGTGCTTGTGGTCCTCTTGGTCCATAAGGTGGTAAATTTGGGGTTGGTTGCCCTTGCGGTGCAGGTTGCTGTTGAGGGTATGGGTAACCCCTTTGAGCATGACCTGCGAAAGGACCTGCAAAAGGTGCTGGAACAGGTGTTGTGTCTCTGCCATTTGTAGGAAAACCCTCCAACCCCCCGGGTGTAAATTCGAATAAGGGATTAGTGTACCCCCTTGTGCCAAGTATGGCTTCGAACATGGGATTTGTAACCATTCTTATGCCAGTTTCTTGTATTTGGCCAGATCCACCAACTTGTGTGGCTTCATTATTAAGTACTGAGGCATTTTGGCCTGCTATAGGCCTTGAAATGGGTTCATACCAAGACTGAGGTGATGGTCTTTCATGGTTCTGATTACTAGTTTGACCATTATACTGTCCATTAACTTGCATAGGCTATTTTTCTCTAGCCAATCTTTGTTGGGGGACATTTACGACTTCCTCCGTGTGTCTTGTGTTTGTTGGTTGGTGGTTATTCATTCGATCCAAAAAGGATGTTGCCAACCTTTCCATTGTGTTCATTAATTGTTGTCCCATGGCATTTACTAAACCATCCCATGGATTTGTTGGTTGAATAAATGGCACAGTGGATGGTCCAATTCCTTGGTTTTGTCCAATAATATGAACGTATGGTTCTTGTCCAGAAGTACTGGTCTGTTCGACCATAGGTTCTGACAATATAGGAGTTTCCACAGGATGTGTTACCACATTATCCTCTGGATTTGGTATTTCTACCTCTCCTTCCACGCCTTCTTCGAAGCGTTCATTTTCTCCTTGTCGTCTTCTTCTAGCCATTTTTAATTAAGTCCCACCGGGCGTGCCAAAAATATATGTTGGCTTTTTGGCTTTTCGAAGGGTATTTTTGTGAATGTGAGCGTGCCAGCAAGGATCAATCAGTCCTTACAGAAATTGTGATTGCCAACCAATTATCAGACGATTGTGTTTTAGTTCTTTTCAGCCTCAATGAAGAGGACTTTTACTGGTGGCTTGATTTAGGAGAAGTTAATAGAAAATAACAGTAATATGAAGAACAATTGAAGTATTTCATAAAAATGAACACTTACAATGGTCCGAACTCAGCCTCAGAGAGGTTTACAACAGCAATCTACTTGAATCTACTTGAAGCTACTCCTATGAATCGAAGTGCAGTGCTGGTATTTAAAGTGCAGGTATTTAAAGACTGGAAATGTAAAGGACTGGAAAAGAAAATATATGAAGTAAATGACTGATTTGTATGATCTGAGTCCGTCCTCTTTTCTGGGGGCTGCCCTGCTATTTATACTCGTCAGTGATGACCTTCGAACTGCACTTCGAGCCGTCGAACTGCTCCTCCATGATCGCTGATCATGCTTCCTTAAAAGTAGCTCCATTACGCCATTACTGGCAGTTGAGCTTCCCTCTTGTACTGGAATTTGAATATGAGTAACCGTTTGAAGATATGTCATCTTGCATCCCGTTATTAATCTAGTGTTACTCAGATCATGTGAGGACCAATATTTATTGCCACGTGTACGATCAGGATTAAAGGCTTGAATAACCTTCCTTTATTACCCTTACTCTGCCACGTGTCGAACTGTAACTGGCTTTTACAAAATATGTAGCCAACAACAGGATTGAGAATAACCCAAGAATGTTTTTGAAATCCAAAGTTTCTTGGGATTAGCGGGGTATTATCGACGTTTTGTAAGGGACATCTCTAGACTAGCTGCACCTTTGACTAGGTTGACTAGAAAGGGTATCAAATTTGTGTAGAGTGAGGCTTGTGAAAAGTTATTCCAAGACCTTAAGACTAGATTGACTACTACACCGGTTTTGATGATTCCGGAAAGGGGTTTGAATTTCATTGTCTATTGTGATACGTCCGGGGATGGACTTGGTTGTGCCTTGATGCAAGAGGGAAAAGTTGTGGCCTACAGATCACGACAATTGAAAACTCACGAGAAGAATTACGCCACCTATGATTTAGAATTAGCGGCGGTGATTTTTGCCTTGAAAATTTGGAGGCATTATTTGTATGGTGAGAAGTTTGAGGTTTTCTTCGATCATAAGAGTCTAAAGTATTTTTTTTCTCAAATAAACTTGATTTACGACAACGGAGGTGGATAGAATTTATGGAGGATTATGACTTTGAGTTACACTATCATCCGGGGAAAGCCAATGTGGTGACCGATGCTTTGAGTCGAAAATCTGTGAGTAGTTTGGCAAGTATGGTCATTCGGGAATGGAATATGCTAGATGTTATTGGCAAGTTTGATTTGCACTTGGGTGAGTCCGGAGAGAGTGCTACCTTGTTTACTTTGAATGCTCAACCTACCTTGGTTAGTAAGGTCATAGAGGCACAACGAGGAGACCGTGATGTGGAATCAATCCGTGCTAAGATTTCCAATGGGAAGGAAGAGAAAGGTTTGAATGTTTACTCGGATATGAGTGTACATTACCTAGACCGTTTGTTTGTACTAGAATCTTGTAGAGAGGAAGTTTTTTGGGAGTTCCATCACTCATGCCTTGCGGTACACCCGGGAGGCACTGAAATGTATCATGATCTTAGTCATCAGTTTTTGTGAAGGGGTATGAAACGGGATGTCGCTTTATTTGTATCGAAGTGCCTTACTTGTCAACAAGTGAAGGCCGAACACCAAAGACCAGCGGGTTTGTTACGACCCTTACAGATAGCCGAGTGGAAATGAGAGTGTGTTACCATGAATTTTGTAGTTGGGCTTCTTAGAATACAACGAGGCAATGATGCCATTTGGGTGATTGTTGATAGGTTGACTAAGTCTATACATTTCATTCCGATGTGCACCAGTGACTTAGTTGAACACTTGGTAGAGTTGTACATTAGAGAGATAGTTCGACTTCATGGAGTCCCTGTGACTATTGTGTCGGATAGGGATCCTCATTTTACTGCCCGGTTATAGCAAAGCCTTCAAGAGGTGTTGGGAACTAAGTTGACTCTTAGCACCACTTATCATCCTCAAACCGATAGACAATCGGAATGTACTATTCAGATTTTGAAGGACATGCTTAGAGCTTGTGTCCTTGATTTTAAGGGGCCTTGGGAAAGGCACTTACCATTGATTGAGTTTGCTTACAACAATAGTTACCAAGCTAGTATTGGGATGGCACCATTTGATGCCTTGTATGGCCGACCTTGTAGATCACCGGTTTGTTGGGCCGAAGTGGGTGATGCATCGTTACTGGGTTCGAAAATTGTTAGAGAGACAATCGAGGAAGTTGTTCTCATTCGAAAGAGGTTAGCTACGGCCCAAAGCTGACAAAAGAGTTATGCCGATAAGAGGAGACCACCTTTATCTTTTGAAGTTGGTGACTATGTGTTTTTAAAAATATCACCAAGGCGAGGTTTGATGAGATTTGGTAAGAGTGATAAATTATCTCCAAGGTTCATTGGGCCTTTTGAGATCTTAGAGCGAATTGGAGAAGTGGCATACCGGTTAGCTTTACCGCCACAACTTTCGGGAGTTCACAACGTATTTCATGTATCTATGCTTAGGAAGTATGAACCCGACCCTTCTCATGTTCTTGATTGGGTTGACTTGGAGATAGATGAGGAGGCCTCTTACAAGGAACGGCCGGTTCAAATATTAGATACCCGAGAGCAAGTACTGCGGGACAAAACTATACTGTTGGTAAAGGTGTTGTGGAGACACCATGGGATTGAAGAAGCGACGTGGGAACGGGAGGCAGAAGTCTGCTCCAAATATCCGGATTTGTTTGAAAATGCTTAAATTGCTTTTCTTTGCAATATTTCCTAGTGTTGAGGGAAACGTATTTAAAGTTGTTAACCACATGTTGATATGTGCGTTATTGTTTTAAGCATAAGGTTGTTGAGAGTTGCCATTACTTTTTAGGAAATTCCATGTTTATGCATATTTGGGAGGTTGCTGTTAATGAGATAACCATGGTGGAAATGGTGGAATTTGGTTGAGAGTTAGTATTATGATTTGAAAATGAAATAACATGGGTTTGATCGCTAGAAACCCTTTTGTTTGGATAGTTTGATTTGAAATTTCGGGGATGAAATTCTTTGAGGGGGAAATGTTGTAGCGATCCTGGTTTCGATCCTTCTTTCATGTGTTTGTTACTTTGACTGGGCTGGTTAGGGATTGAGCTGCTCGGTCAGCTCGCGGGGTCTAGGAGGCAGCGCCCCTTAGCGGGTCCTAGGACAGCGCCCTGGCAGGGTCGAGAGGTAGCGCCCCCAAAGCAAAAATGCAAAATGCATTTGAAGTTCCTTGTCTGTTCAAGTGGCCGTTTATGTGCTCGAGCAGAGAATGTTTGGTTTCAAAAGTTTGACCTGTCTGCAAAAGTACTAGGTTAGTGTATTTGATGCTCGAGCGGGGCTTTCCATGCTCGAGCGGACCATGTTATATCAGTTCGTGAATCTGATATTTTAGATCACTTTTTCAGTCCTCTCTCTCTCTAAAACTCTCCAAAATTCCAGATCGAGAGCTTCTCTCTCTGGAAGTCATCTTCTCACTTTGATTTCTCCAAATCCATTAGGATTTAGACCTAAGTTTTTCACCAAAGTTGGTTATCATCTCGAGGGCTTCGTTGTGTGCGGTGAAGATCGAGTTTCGACACTGTTGATTTTAGGGGTTTCATCTTATTTTTTCTTCAAAACTTGAGGTAGGGATTTTCTTAGATTTATATATATGTTCTTGCAAGATCTATATGATTTTCGAAATCATTTTTCGATAGCTTTGAAAATTGATTGTTGATTCAAGAAGTTGAGCAATTTTGAAAGTGGATTTGTCTCTACTAGTTTGCCTAGAGTGAAATCTGGCTCTAACTCCCAAACCGGGAACTTGATTCGAGTCCTGTCTTCTCCCATAAGTCTCTCGTGCCTAGGCAGTCATGTGTGTCAAGTTTCGTGCTAAACTGATGCCGTTTGGTGATTTTGGGGCATCAACACCTCGAATTCAAGTTTCTTAAAGAACTAGTTTGCCTAGAGTGAAATCCGGCTCTAACTCCCAAACCGGGAACCTGATTGTAGTCCCGTCTTCTTCCACAAGTCTCTCGTGCCTAGATGGTTGTGTGTATTAAGTTTCGTGCTAATCCGACGCCGTTTAGTGATTTTGGGGGCGTCAACACCTCGAATTCAAGTTTCTTAAGGAACTAGTTTGCCTAGAGTGAAATCCGGCTCTAACTCCCAAACCGAGAACTCGATTAGAGTCTTGGCTTCTTCTACAAGTCTCTCGTGCCCAGGCGATCGTGTGTGCCAAGTTTCGTGCTAATCCGACCTCATTTGGTGATTTTGGGGCATCAACACCTCGAATTCAAGTTTCTCGTGCCTAGACTTTATCATTTTGGGCTGTGTACAGTTAATTTATGGTTATTCTTCGCTTAGAATGCAAAGATACATTTTATACCTGATCTTCTGGTGGTGGTGTATATGGATTCTTATCTCCTATAGATTCCCTAAATGCTCGATGGCCACTCGATGCATCAGGAACCTATGATAGTCAATACATAATGTGTTAATCATATTCGAATTTTATTATATATATGTACATCTATGTTGTGTGAAAATTTAACTATCAAACAATTTAATTTATATTGAACCTATCTGTTGGGATCTACACTCGCCCTCTGTGATACAAGGGCCATAATCTCAGCTCTCATTTGTTGTAAATGTGTAGAGAACTCTCCTCCCATCTCCTCCCTCAGCTCCTTCCTCAACTCATCCCTTAGCTCCGCATGAACCTGCTGGGTGATCTGAACAATAGTCGATGGCTGGGGTGTTAACTATGATGGCCCAGCACTATCTTTATACACCGCTCTCCGAGGCACAGTTCGCCCATATGTGCAACAATATCCATGTTCGTCATGACCTATCAACTCATAAAAAATGACATTCTTAGCCTCCAAAGTCCGACAATCCTCAGGTAGCATTGAGAGTTGAAGATTAAACTTATCCTGTATTGAATAAGACATACAAGTATATGTGAAATTTAGATGGTTGACACACAAAAAATAAAAAATAAACTTTAAATACAATGTTAGGTGTTTGGAAACTACCAAGGTTTGGATAACCTCAGGGTCATCTGCTCTACGTGTTATAAGCCAAACATTCATCTTATCAGTAGACTCCCCCTTATTGATCGGCTAGATTTTTTAGAAATATGAAAATTAGAATCCAAATAATTTGCAAATATATAATGTTTATTTATATACGAAAATAAAACAATAAAATATAAACCTCATGCCATATCTGAGCGAAAGTAGTACGCCCTATGGTATGAGCTATGCCGTGAGCTCGCCGATTTTTAGCGTTCCTAGTTGTAATTTTCTATAACAGGCTCAACAAATGTAAGTATATAAATATGATTTGTATGTTTACATATCATACATATAACTTATTTGTATACTTCAACGTCGGAAGTACTCCAATACTCCACAAGTTCTTCCCACTGGCTTGGCACAATGTGCAAAGGAACATCATCCTTCAGATTAGGATCAGAACTTTTAGGCTTGAAATACTTAGTCTTAGTCTTAATCTTATTCTTGTGATCCTTCCATATGCTGTTGCAATTTTTCATACAGATTAGCTTATACTCCTCTGGACATATATTCAAATTGTCCTATAAAACATAATTTCAAAGTTTAAATAATAATAATACAATTTTGGAATTTGAATTTTTGGACAAAAATATACTTTTACCTTCATATCCTTCCAGATAGCATCAAGAATATCATCAGGCACAGTGTTTCAATCAAGAAAAGTAAGCGGAACAATGTTACCATTCCGCACAATAATGCCAAGTTGAGTAGTTAACTTAGACACGTTATCCCCTATTGGACAGTAATTTTCATCAAATTGTATGTCTAACTTTGTACCAGTACCCCACTCCTTAATGCCCTTGGCACATCCTCTGCCACGTTTAGTCGAGGTTGATGAAGAACTAACATGACCTGTGAGATACAATAAGAATAAACAATATGCATCTCTAATAAATAAATGCAAATTAAAATAATGTCAATACAAATTGAATTCTTATACCTGAGGTGAGCTGTGAAGAAGTTGAAGGGTCTGGAAAATACAATGAGAATAAACAAGTTATATATAATGAGAATAAATAAATGCATATTTAAATAATTTTCATACAAATCAAAGCAAATTTATATACCTGTAGATGGCTCATAAGATGATGAGTCTAGTCGGGATGATAGTTGCTGTGGTGCCACTGATGGTGAACGCACCGATGGTAGGCGTGGAGGCTGAGTAGATGATAGCTGCTGTGGTGCCACTGATGGTGGTCGATGCGGTGGCACTAATGGCCCCTCTGATGGTGCTCGCTGTGATGCCTCCTCTAATGGTGGTGCCACTAATGGTGGTCGTTGCAGTGGCTGGTCAGATAGCGGTGGCACTAATGGCCCATCTGATGGTGGTCGATGTAATGCCTCCTCTGATGGTCGTGCCACTGATGTCCTCTTACGTACCACATCGGACATCATATGTAAGGGATGATCAGGCTTTCTTTTCCTTGCCATAATAATCTGCAAGTGCCGTCACATTACTTGACATTCGAAACATAGGGAATGGTTTTCAATCAACTATAATATGACATTAATTGAACTAATACAATTACAAAGACAAAGTAAATTAAGAAATTGATGATTAACTACAACCTTGGCCTTAATTCAATTATTGATATTTATTAAATATCATTCTATTTCCACATCAAGTGTTTCTCCGTCTGCGGCTTCCCTCACCCAACTAACTTCTTCATCACGGAACATTATGTTTTCTTCTAATTGTTGGCTCATATATGGCTCGATTTCTGGATTGGTCAAATTCATATCAAATAAAACTCTTTGAGACATCTTCACCACTACTTGCCAGTCTGGTTCTAACGGGTCTGTAACATACCAAACTTGCTCTGCTAGGGATGTCAAGATGAAAAGTTCATTGGTAATTCGATCATCTCGGTACAACAAATGATTGAAATTGACCAACGTGAAATTGAAGACATCTTGTATCTTCCTGTGATTGTTGTCAATCCAACCACACTTAAACAACACATGCTTCTTCTCATTGAAATATCGAATCTCAACAATATCTATCAACTGTCCATAATAGTACACAGACCTCACACGAGGATTCTTGTCTTTCCGACTAGCATAACTTATGATATCTGCCTTCAAAGCTACACCACAATTTTGTGTGGCTCGACGGTCATCCATGGCCTTTACTTGATACCGAAACCCATTCATTATAAACCCGTTAAACCTCCTTGCCAGGTTATGAGGACCATTTTCCAATACAATAATCTCTTTAGAAAATGTGACATCACTAGTCGTTCGCAAAGTTTGAACCTATTTAAAAAAAAAAATTAAAATTTAAAATGTAGTTCGACTTAGGTAAATAGAATCTGTAGATTTAAATATATACATGTTCCTTGAACCAAATGTGAAAAGTTTCAAAATGTTCACGCCGAAGCTGATGATCGTCAACACGAGGCATTTTGACCTTAAGTACTTCAAGGTGTTTGCTGTGTAGATTAAAAATTTATCAATAAAAAAAATTGGTTCAAAATTCAATGAAACATAATAAAATATTGAATGAGTGACATAACTTGCTTTATGAATGGTTGAACCGCACTTGTATTGAATAAGACATACCGATGAGCTTGTACCCAAGAAGTATTATCAAGATAAAAGCTTATGCTTTCACCAACAGCACGACCCAGATTATCATCACCACTGTAGTTCCTCACAGGTCGACTAGATTTGGTTTCCATATCATCGAGATATTGTGCACAAAAATTCATGCATTCTTCCATAAGATATCCTTTAGCAATTAAACCTTCTGGATGAGCTCTATTACACACATATTGCTTCAAAGTAAGAGGATACCTCTCAATTGGATACATCCATTGAAACTGAATCGCTCCACCCAATAATGCTTCGTCAGCTAGATGTACAGGCAAGTGCTCCATTATATCAAAAAAAGTCGGAGGAAATATTTTCTCTAGATGACAAAATGTTACGGCGATACGATCTTGAATATATTGCAAATCCGTCGCACGATTCACTTTGGAACACAATTGTCTAAAGAAATTGCTCAATTCAATCAAAGGTTCAATTGCATTCTTCAGTAACGATTTTCGAATAGCCAATGGAATTAGTTGTTGCATCAGAATATGATTGTCGTGGCTCTTAAGACCCCCAATACTTCTATCATGTAAGCGCACACGACGCGATATATTGGATGAATACCCGTCGGGAACTCTAGCTTCCTTCAATACTTTCAAGAACAAATCTTTCTCATCCTTGGTCATCGTGAATTGTGCTGGCGGTAAATAAGCTTTATTTGACCCTCTTAACAACAAATGTAGGGGTTTTCTAATATTCATTTCCTGTAAGTCACGCCCGAGCATTAACACCATCCTTCGATTTTCCTGCAACCCCTAATATTGTCCACAACACATTGTCACAAACATTTTTCTCTATATGCATCACATCGAGGTTGTGTCTTATTAGATTGCGCTCCCAATATGGCAGTTCATAAAAGATACTCTTTTTCTTCCAACTATGGGTGCGATGTCCAGCTTTCTCATTCTCTACTTGTCTCTTATGCCTCTCGTTAAGGTCATCCCTCTTGTATTGGGTTAAAATACCCTCAGATTCTAATTGTAGAAGCATCTCAGTTCCAGACAACAATTTTGGTTTGAGTTTGACTTCTTGACTACCATCAAATGATGCTTTATCCTTTCGGAATTTATGGCCACTAGGTAAAAATCTGTGATGACCCAAGTATGATTGTTTCCTACTATGCTTCAACCAACACGATGTAGTTTCCTTATTGCAACAAGGACATGCATATTTGCCTTTAGTGCTCCATTCTGACAAGTTTGCATATGCAGGAAAATCACTAATTGTCCACAGTAAAGCTGCACACATCTGAAACATTTGATTTGTTAATGCATCAAATGTGGAGACACCGTCATTCCATAGTTCTTTCAACTCCTCAATCAACGGTTGCATATACACATCAATCTTGTCACCAGGTCATTTTGGGCCGTCAATAAGCACAGATAAAATTAGAAATAGTTACTTCATGCACATCCATAGCGGCAAGTTGTATGGAATGAGTACAACAGGCCAAGTGCTATGAACTATGTTCATCGCCCTGAATGGGTTAAAACCAGCAGATGCTAAGCCAAGCCTTACACTTCGGCAATCATTACTA
This sequence comes from Camellia sinensis, assembly GCF_055761805.1. Taxonomy (NCBI): domain Eukaryota; kingdom Viridiplantae; phylum Streptophyta; class Magnoliopsida; order Ericales; family Theaceae; genus Camellia; species Camellia sinensis. The sequence continues at coordinate 18,781,539 of NC_138964.1, read as the reverse complement.
AAGTCAATATTCCGATGGTCAAAATCTTTTCATGCAAGGGAGTCTGCAGGATGCCTAAAAACTCCGTCATCAGTTCGTTCCTCTGCATGCCATCTCATTAACTTAGCTGTCTTGGATGACATAACCAACCTCTGCAACTTTGGCTTTAAAGGAAAATACCTAATTTGTTTTGCAGCTATTCGTTTGCCACCGTTGTTAGGACCATTTGAACCACCATCACCATTTGATTTCCATTTTGAACTGTTGCATATGTCACATTTATCAAGATTGGCGTCCTCATTTCGAAACAGCATGCAACTGTTGGGACATGCATCCCACGTCTCATATGTGAAGCCCAAATCTGTTGTGACCTTTTGAGCTTTATAATATGAGCCCGGGAGTTTCACACCTAACGGGAACGCCTCATTCAATAATTCAAGTAACATGCCAACAGACTTGTTTGTCCACTGATTAAGCACCTTCAGATGTAGAAGTCAAACAATGAATGACAAAGATGTGAACTTCTGACAACCCGGATACAATTCACTTTGTGCATCTTGAAGAAGTTTGAAATACTTTGCAGTCTCTGCATTTGGACCGAGCTGGGGTTCAGATGCATGTGGATCAGGCCCCTGTGGTTCATTACCCTCAACACTTGTACCGGCATGTGGATTTCCCATAGCCCCTTGTATCATTCCAACCATATCGCCCCCAATGTCTAAATTAGCTAATGTTTCATTCTCTCGATTACCATGCAGAGATTCGTAAGATTCCCCATGATTAATCCATTGTTTGTACTTTTTTAAAAAATCATTCAAAATCAGATGCTCCTGTACACCCTCTCGTACTAGATGGTATCGATTCTCGCATTTTCTACATAGACAACTAATCATCGAACCTTCAACCCTATTGGTGTAGGCAAACACAAGGAATTGATCAATCCCACTAATGTATTCCCTCGACATCCTATTTGGCAAATCAATATCCATCATCTGTACTTCCCTCAAATGCACACTTCACTTCTTTTGTAATCTTCTCAACAATATATTTAAATGCCAGTCATTTTCCACATGCATATGTATTTCCCACCATTAATTTGCTTCAGGCAAACTTACTGGGAGATATACATCTCACATGCAAAACAAATATGCCCTAAAAAAATATATAATTACAACAAATGTAAGGGTCATAATGATATAGGATTATGAGGGGGGCAGATAGAGAAAGAATGGCAAAATTAGTCATAATTAGTCATATAGTCAATCTTTCACCACAGCTATAATAAAAATCCTCACCGTACATTCATTAAAGAACTACAAGAAAGACTTGCCAGTGAGAAGGGACTACATTCATTAACTATGATAATTGTGCATATTCTGGATCCTTTGAAACTAATGGAATTCATAAAACAACAGCATTTGTGGCAAAAGGGAGAAAAATATTTTTCTCCGTGGCAGGATGATCATCTACCCCATTCACTTAAATAATCGTGTGTATAATATGCAGGAGGAAAGCAGCACTAGAAGTATCCAAAATAGCTCCCATATGCAATTTACCAGTGCCATCAAAACTACAACAACAAATATAGAGATTAATAATATAAATTCCTCAAAACACAAGAAGCTTAGCAAAATTTGCATCATGTATCCCAACATAAAGAAGCTACCGGGTTTAGAATCATGTTAGAACTCACACTCTAGCTTTCTAGTTCTAAGGTTTAAATCAAATCACAACTTGCAACAAAATAAATAATCTAAGGACCGCAAAAGGACATCATTTTGTATGAGATTTTATTACAAAATTCTATTTGCTTAGCATTATCCTTTTGATTGATGGCTTTTATCATTATGATGGACAAATAGAAGACCATTCAATTGATTTGTTATATATTGTAAGCTAACTGTCATTCATATAAGATAAAACAAGTAAGCATTTAACTTTTAATTAGGCTAACTTGATTCATGGTCATCTTATGCTTTTGGCAAAAGCAATATTCATACAATAATCACCTAGATGAGAGGGAAGACATGAAAAGTCCCCGGCTCCCTGACTTATATATATATATATATATTATAGTATTCTTCCATGTAAATATTGGCTAGCCCCCACCAAATGACTTGCTGCCTTCGTCCGTATAAGCAGACATCAAGGCCTCTGATATATAATATACTCAATTCCACTGCATTTCTATCCTCATTCAAAGTCAATGTAGCCTAAAATAGAATCTCCAGATTCCAAACCTATCTGCACCTAGTGTTACAATGTAAAAGTGCTTCCTGACGGATGAGTGTTTGTCCTACAAAAAATATATAGGCTACGGAACTTTTGTACTGATTAATATGCAAATCAGAGACTTGTATTGAATAACAGCCTTCAGAGTACAGATATCAAAAGTATCCAGTGGGGTCATCCCACATGTATTCAACAGACATCTTAGGTATGGCTAGACCACAGTAGCAATTTGTTAGTTTGGCTTATGCCTCCATGGAAACCCCACCCAAACTATCAAGCTAGCACTAGTTGCGGCAAAAGATGCATTCATGAGGACCATAACTCTCAGTCATGGTGATTATAAAGAACCAAGAAATGAGTATGAGTTATAACAAAATTGCACTCTTCTTCAAGCCAATGTAGCCAAAAGCTCACCACATCCTTGGAGACACATCCCCAACTAATTGACAGATGAAAAACATCCCTACTCCAACTAGAATTGTCCTTGTATTTTCAACTTAACCCATTCTCTCTCAGTAGTAGTACATCTCCCAAAAGTCATGCCAAACAAGAAGTAACAGATATAGCAACAAATTTTGTTCTCTAAGATTCAAGTGGGTAGCATTAATAATTTTAGCAAATTCAAATGAAATATCTAAATGTGATTCTAAAACCTTAAATCCAGTGTTTTTATATTATCACAAGATCCATACCCACTAACAAAAAAAATCATTCTCAAGTCAAATCATTTATCTTAAACTTGTACCACTTTGTCATATCACAAATCAAGATCACCAATACAAATCTTGCTAGTTCTCCACATTAAAAAACCTAATTAGACAAAAAACTACTACTACTAGTAGTAGTAGTAGTAATAACAGCAGCAGCTACCTTAAAGAGAGAGAGAGAGAGAGAGAGAGAGAGATCGTAATACGCCGTCGCCACACCACCGCTGGCCGTCGTCGCTCGTCGAGAGAGAGATCGTCGATGAATACTCGATGTCGTCGCTGTGATCGTCGGTGAACTCGAACACCGCTAGCCGTCGCTGTCGTCGCTTGTCGAGAGAGAGAGAGAGAGAGATTGTCGCCGCTTTGGGAACTCGAACTCGTCTCTGTGATTGTGATACACGAACTCGATTTAGGGATTTTGGGGGTTTTGAGGGAGAAAGGTGTTAGGGATTTTGGGGAATTTGATCGAGCGCCATTTTGGCTGAAGGAGGGAGAGATGGAATTTTTTAGTACTATTTGCGACGACATGGAAAAACCGTCACAAATGATCAAATCCATTTATTAAAACGACGTCGTTTTAATAAGGGTTTCTTTTGCGATAGAGAATTCCTGTCACAAATGTCAACTATTTGCGACGGTAAATTTCACCCGTCTCAAAAAAAATATTTTTGCGACGGTACACAGTGCCGTCGCAAATACTTCCGTATTTAAGAGACTTTTTGTTGTGTGCTTATTAGCGACGGGGAAACTGCCGTCGTAGAAAACATTTATTTGAGACGGCTTCATATGCCGTCGCAAAAGACCACTTTTTGCGAAGGTATACATGCCGTCGCAAAAAGTTCCATGCTTTATATTCACTTTTCTTGTAGTGTTAGTGGGTTCGTTTAACAGTTTTAATTATTATTCTAATACCGATAGAGAGGAGTTTGATATCTCCTATAAATTTATTTCTATCCCATTATTGGGGTTGTATATAGGATTTGGTGTATTGTTAGATTTTAATGGTCTAGTTTAATACAATGATTCTCTTATTTGTAATTAGTATTTTACATTATAACTACATATTGTTACAATGTATTGTTTGTTAAAACTTGAATTTAGTAGGATTTTATAGAACTAAAAATATGACATTGATGATGATTTGTTAAACAAAATCAATGAAATTATGGTTATAATGCAAGTAATCTCAAAAAACTGCACTAAACAGCTCTTATTACAAAAAATACTAAAGATTTACAATTTAAATATTTAAATGCACCTACAATGACGTGATAATAGTGTTAAGCCTTACATGGTTAAATTCGCAATAATCAAAAGTTAATATGTCATGTCATTGTGAATCGAATTGGAAGCAAATTTTTTTTTTTTTAAATCTCAAATATCTTTTGCTACATAATAGAGCTAGAAACAAACTATGGCATTAGACATACATAGGGGTGGGTTCAGTTTGCTACCCTCAAAAAAAAAAAAAAAAAAAAAAACAACAACAACAACCTAGGTGTTACACATTGGTGGATGTCGACTCCCTATCAAACTTGATCTTATATTTTTCAGGCTTTGAAATATTATTTTAGTCTACAAGGAAGGACTGGATTAATATTTTAGGCCTAATAAATTAATGGATTGGATTGAGTTTGTTTAAATAAAGAGGGATTATTGTTTGAATGTAATATAAAGTACTTTAATGAACCAACTAGATTATTTTGAACTTGAAATGTTGGATTATTAATAACTTAAATTGCATTTTTCTTTAACAATCCAGTATATATACATTTCCTTATATACATATATATATATATAGTATAGATGCCCGATTGACAGAACCGAAAATTATAGTTTTTTTTGCTTGGGCTTGAGTTGATCCAATAGACCAAACATTTGAGTTGGGCCAGACTTGAGTAGTCACAAAGTCTTTTAGGTGATTCTATTTGCACCAAAATAATAACTCAGTACACCTAATTAGAATTTTAAAATTGTAATTCTTATTATATCTTTATGTAAATTTACTAATAAGGACAATAAATATTAAACTCTAAAATAAATATATATATTTTTTTCTCATGGTATATTCAAATCACTAATACATATTTTTTATATTCAACTCTCTTCATTTTCTTTTCAAGTTTCAATTATTTTCTTTCTCATTGTAAAACTCCAATTCACTCTACCAAAATTTACCATTAAAACTCTAATTCATTCTACCAAAACTTACCATTATCGTCAATACCAATCGGTTTGGGGTGCGTCTGTGATAGCAAAACCCCACTATTTTGATGGGTTTGATTGAAAAAAAAAAAAAGGGAAAAAAGGAAAAACAATTGAAGCAATGGAAGAAATGGCTTCATCCAGTACAGACCTTGACTTCACTGTTTGTTTATTATAAAGAAATTCAATTTCAACCCGTTTTGCTTTTCAAACTTTCAACCATGACATCCATGACAAAATTATTGTAAGGTGGGTTGCTATTATTACCTTGTAATCATCAATGGATGACTTAGAGTTTGTGTGTAAAATTAGGATTTTGATTTATTTATTATTAGGGTGTATCTTGAAGGGTAAAATAGGAAAAAATATAGGGTGCATTGAAAGTAAATTATAACTCTAAATAATTTAATATAATGTATTAAGAAATTGAGCATACTTAATGATTTTTTAGGTGCAAATAGAATCCCCCACCTGAGCCCAGCCCATCAATGTGACATTTCAGCAAAGGAGCAAGAATGAGAATACTTATATTAGAACTGTTATGTAAATGAACATGTCACACCATTTAGATAACATTTGGAAACAATAATACTACAAAAAAATTGTCCAGAAGACTAAGTAAATAAAATACATACATTATGAGTGTTGCCCATATCCACTTTTGGGATAAATTATGAATCATGCATAGAAACTAGCATTGTGTTGTCCATTTCAATTTCTTTTAGTATAAAATTACAATATTCTACTCCAAGAACACAGTTTTGATACAATAATAATAAAGGAAAAAAATATTCACACCATCATCGTCAATGAAAAAAAAAAAAAAAAAAACACCAACTCAATAACTATTTTTTCTTTAAAAATAAGCTTTCAGTAACTATTCTAGCGTACCTTACAATCTAAATAACACGCGGTCACTCGCGCCATTCATAAGGAAAGAACTTATGATCTCTGGTCATCTATTTAGGAACACCAAAATCATGCACTACTTCAACTACTCCATTGTCGGTATGGTAGGAGATTGCTTTACCGTGCAAATTTAAATAAACAATCCAGTGTTCATTAGCAGGATGAAATCCAACCACAGTGCTAACTATAAGATTATCAACCAAGCCAAAAATTTCCAAATACCTGGTAGCTAAGCTCACAACACTTACTCTATGCTTCATATGCCATAGAGCCAATCTGCAGCGAAAATCGCCTTCAAGACTCCATTTTTGTTTTGTTTCTTGATCGGTAAATGTTAGTTGCTAGTTGTTAGATTAGCACCTAAAACCAAACAAAAAGCAAACCAAGCCTTGAGTCTCATCAAATGGGGGTCGGCTACATGAATCCTTTTTCTCCACGTGACCCTATCAAAGGCCATTTCGTTAGTCAAATTAAGTAGATCTATATCTCTATTTACAACATTAGCCAACGTTAATCTAGGCCTACCCCATCCCCTAACACTCCCCTCTACTATTATAGCATCGCATCTCTTCACTACTGCCTCTGTTGGTCTCCATTGAATGTGACCAAACCATCTCAATCGATTCTCTCTGAACTTATCTTCTATCGGTGCTACTCCTACCTATTCCCGAATACACTCATTCCTAATTCTGTCTTGTTTAGTCTTGCCACACATCCACCTTAGCATCCTCATCTCAGCCAAACTCATCTTCTGTATATGTTGTTTCTTGGTTGCCCAACACTCCGTCCCATACAACATTGCTAGTCTAATAGCCATTCTATATAACTTACTCTTTAGTCTAGTAGGTATTCGTTTATCGCACAGTACCCCAGACGCATTTCTCTACTTACACCATCCCGCCTTAATCCTATGGGCCACATCCGCATCAATCTCCCCCGCTGTTGTGATAATCGACCCTAAATAACGAAAACGTTCACTCTTAGGTAGTTCTTGGTTCTCAATCTTCACTTCTCCTCTGCTTTCATTGTTACTGTTACTAAATTTACTCTCCATGTACTCTGTCTTTGTTCTGCTTATCCGGAATCCTTTCGATTCAAGAGCTTTTCTCCAAATCTCTAACTTTGTGTTAACTCTTTCTCTAGTCTCATCCACTAGTATGATATTGTCTGCAAAAAGCATACACCACGGCACGTCATCCTAAATATTTCTCGTCAACTCATCCATAACTAAAGCAAAAAGATAAGGGCTTATGGTAAATCTTTGGTATAACCAAATAGTGATAGGAAATTCATTTGTCTCTCCAGCAGGCGATCTAATAGTGGTCACCACTCCTTCATACATGTCCCTAATCACATCAATGTAACCTTTTGTCATCCCTTTCTTCTCTAACACCAACTATATTATATCTCGGGGCACTCTATCATATGCTTTCTCAAGGTTGATAAACACCATATGAATGTCTCTTTTCTTTTCTCTATTCTTTTCTATTACACTCCTCAAAAGATAAATCGCTTCCATTGTTGACCTGTCAGGAATAAACCTAAATTGATTCTCTGACACCTCTGTTATATCTTGCAATCGGCGTTCCATCACCCTCTCCCACACTTTCATTATATGACACATTAGCTTGATTCCTCTATAGTTGTTGCAATTCTGGACATCTCCTTTATTCGTATATATTGACACTAAAATACTCTTCCTCCACTCATCTGGCGTGTTCCTAGTCAATAAAATTTTGCTAAACAACCTAGTCTACCAAGCAACCCCCTTTTACCTAAGCACTTCCAAGCTTCAATAGGGATACCATTGGGTCCTAAAGCCCTATTTGATTTTATCTTTCTAAGTGCAATCTCCACTTCAAAGTTCCTAATTCTGCGATAAAACCTATGGTCTTGATTTATCGTATTACTAGCCATTTCTTCCCTTATTGTCGTACCTCCATGTCCGTCATTTAATAGTTTCTTAAAATAGTTCTTCCATCTTTCCTTAATCTCTTCATTCTTCACCAATACCTTAGAATCCTTACTCTTGATGCACTTAACTTGATAAAAATCTCTTGTTTTCCTCTCTCGTATCTTTGCAAATTTGTATACCCTCTTCTCTCACTCTTTACTATCCAGTCTAGTGTATAAGTCATCATAAGCTTTCAACTTCGCCTCTCTCATTACTTTTTTGATCTCCTTATTAGCCAATCTATAGCTCTTAAGGTTTTCCTCAGTTCTATCTTTCTGCCACTTTTTAAAGTACTCTTTTTTTGTCTTAACTACCACTTGAACCTCTTCCCTCCACTACCAAGTTTCCCTAAAGCTGGGTCCCGTTCCTTTCAACTCTCCAAACATTTCCCTTCAGATTCTCCTCATATAATTGGCCATCGAGTTCCACATAGTGTTAGCATCATCTTCCAAGTCCCAAGTACCTTTCTTATCCATTCTATTCTTAAATATTTCTAATTTATCCCCTTTTAGGTCCCACCATCTCGTCCTACGACGCCAACCACCCTTTCTAGCTTGGTATTGCCCTCTAAAACATAAATTTAATACCAAAATCCTATGTTGAGAGGTTAGGCTCTCTGCAAGAATCACCTTATAATCATTGCATTTTAGGCGGTCCACTTTTCTCACTAAAAAGTAATCTATTTGGCTCTTAACTGACCCACTCTTAAAAGTTATCAAATGCTCCTCCCTCTTCTTATACATAGTATTGGCTACCACTAGGTCAGAAGCCAATGCAAAATCTAAGATACTCTCTCCCGCCTCATTTCTGTCATCAAAACTGTATCCACCATGCACCATTTTATAGCCTAGTTTATATATGCCTAAACGGCCATTAAAATCTCCACCTATGGGAGAAAATCTCCCCACCCTTGGCAAAGCACCTAAGTATTTGTAGTCTCTTAATTCAACTCCCCTAAGGGGAATGAAACTCATGACCCCATTGGGACTAAGCCCTAAGGAAGACATGGTTTCCAACTAGGCTAAGCCTAGTTGGTTATCGCCCTCAAGACTTCATATTTCAATGGATACATCGTCCATTGTTCCATAGTGAAGATGCCCATTCAACACAGCTAGACACATTGAGGATACTTGGGCTCTCCTGGAAAATTCATAACCCAACATTGTCTTTCCACCATATTAGAAGAAAAGCACTCAATTGTTACTGTAGATCAATAAAAAATTTTGGAATCCCAAACTGCACAACCTTGTAGTAAATAGAGTCTTTGTATGGGTCACATGTGTTGTCGTTACAAACAAACCCAATAGCCACACTTTTATAGCATTTGGAGGGTTTTGGCAAGGCTGCCCACTGCTTAGTTGCTGGATTATAAATATAATACCGCATCTGATTGCAGAGAAGAAAACCATTAGAAGAAGCAACTAAGATAGCGGTCGTGCCAAGGAAACTAACAGATTCATCTAAATCATTATCCATTTTCTCTTTTTTGGTGGAATTGAATGAAAATCGAATTTGTGCTTACCTACGACTTTCCTGATCTTGGAAGAAGAAACCCATCATGTGTGGTGTGGGTTTCCATCTACGGGAACAACAACAATCGTGTACAGACGGACTAGAGATGTATTCGCGCCAACGCCTAGACACACACTTGAATGTAGGAAGTGATTTTGCTGGTAATTTATGTAATATATCCAATACATTGTCCTCAGGAAGTTTAGAGACAGGCTTCATGTCCACAACAAAATAGGCCCTCTGTATCACTGCATAAAATAAGAACAAATAAAATAAATGCACATTAACAAGTTTAAATTGACAAATTCATAGTAAAAAATTAGAATTTGATCCAAGACAAGTTATGCAAAAGATAGAGATGTGAAAGTATAAAACTTATAATATTCATACCAAAAAATGGCTCATAAAAAATAGATGGCTTTGTGCCTAAGACAAATTCTCAATTTGGTTCAAATTATTTATTCTCTTCGTGTTTAGAAGGGTGATCCCACAAAAACTTGGAACACAAATCATAAAATAACATAATATTTTTCAATATGTTGGTTTTATGTGTGTATTTATAGATTGAGTTGTTTTTATAATTGATTTCTAGTAGAATAGGAAAACTCTTTCCCACTTGAATTAGGATAGGATTGGGTTGTTCTCAGAGGGTTTTGTATCAAGTTGAAATTTTGATATGCTTTTTGAGGCTTTTGGTTGACTCACCTAAGTGTGAATGATTTCAATAAGAATCTATCTACAAAATTTATTTATGTGAAAATTGTACCAAGAAAGCTTATCATAGTATGTTTTTTTTTATCGGGCTTATCATTGTACTCTGAAAATCAACATTTTGTGGATTATCTTTCTGATACTAACTATAATATAATTACATTACAATTTTGATAAGATGGATTCGTGGTTAGCATAATGACTAGGATTACTTTGGTTCATTCATTTTTATTTTTTCTTTTAATCACACTTTATACATAATAATAATAATTCTATTTCGTTTCTGATTTATCTATTTGTGGATTGTTCTTCAAGGGTTTTGTATCAAGTTGAAATTTTCCAGGTGATGACCCAGCAAGCAAAAGATTCAACACCGTTTGACCATGTCGGAGACCTCAAAGCTAGCTAGCAAGGGTATTTTCAATCTAATGCACCGTAAGCCCAATCTTCTAGTGCCATGGCCACCATACCAAACACCTAACCCCTCTTTCTCTCCCTTTAATTTGTATCTTCCGCAGATCTCTCTCTACTTTCTTTCTCTAGATCTGAGAGATTTCAAGATTTGGACCAGTGATTTGAAGCTTTGTGATGTATCCATTGATATAAGTTTTTAAAAATAGTTTTTCTAGAAAAAAAAAACCTTTTAATTTTATCATAAAAATCAAAAGAACGAATTTTCTTTTGGAGATGAAAATTTTAATTTGGTAAGGAAATTTTTTTTGTCACAACAAGAAGCCAAATGTTTGGCGCCAAGCAAAACAATAAAGGCGCCTAAAATTGGTGATTGGTGACAAAAATTATTTTATCAAAAAAAAATTTTGGGCTTATTGTAGAAAAAAAATTTCCGCACAAAAAAATACATAAAGCAATTGATAGATATCCAACAACAATTTAATTTCTTTGAGGTCTAATAAGTTGAAGGGGTATGGATCTTCAGGACCCTCGAATTTCATCTCTATGTCCCACTTGTTACCTCTACTCTTTCTCTCTATCTTTGGTTTGCCTGTTGCAACCCATCGAGTTAAATCTTTGTCTGTGATTGATGATTATTGATTAGGGTTACCTCAGATTTTTCTTTGTTGGGTCTTGGGGTTTTCCTGATACTTTGAGGGATGATTTGAAATTATTGATGTTTGGATGTTTATCTATACTTCTAGTTAGTTGTTTTTCTTACAAGTCTAGTTAGTTTGGTAGTAGTGCAATGGGGTTTTTGCTGTTCTATTTTATGACTTAATTATCCAAAAAAATGTTGTAAAAACACTTCAAAATGGACTAATATAATGTATTACTTGTAAATTAACCAAAAGAATACCTTTTCTCCAAATTTAAGCTTCAAAAAGGGCCGTTGAAGAGCTAAATTATCACATAACAACTCATGTGCGTGGGAATCAACACAAATACATTGGAAGTGACCAATATAATTTGTAAGAAGTTAGGACACATGAATGGGATGTACCATTTGTGAATTAGCCTAAAAACAATTTTTTTTTCTTTCCATAATTTAATCTTGGAAAAAGTCCATTGGAGGGATATATTATCGACCAGTCATGAATGTGTATGAGAACTGATAAAAACACCTTAGAAGGGACCAATGTAACTTGTTGGAACTTACGGCGCATACACATGATGCACCATTTGCGAATTAGGCTAAATATTTTTTTCCTATACTTAGGCTTGAAAAATGGCCAATGAAGAGCAAAATTTTCAAATAGTCACGAATGTGCATTAGAACCAACACAAACACCACAACAGTGATTAATATAATTTGTAGAAACTTACGGAACATGCATGGGATGCATCGTTTGTGAATTAGATTGGAAAATCGGTTTTTAAATAATTAGGCTCGAAAGAAGGTCATCAGAAGAAAAATATATAGTCAAACAACCATGAAAGGTCCCATGATTTGGCTTAAACATTCCAGGAAGAACCAATATGTTACTTGTAGGAACTTACGACACATTCACGAAATTCACTATGTGTGTATTAGACACAAAAAAAAAATGCTTTCTTTTGTATTTACGATTAAAAAAAGTCTCTCAGATTGCTAAATTGTTAAACAGCCACAAATGCACCCAGAAATAGATACAAACACCTTGGGAGGGACTAATATAACTTGTAGAAACTTACAGCAAGTGCACGGATGTATAAATTGTGAATTAGCCTAAAAAATAATTTTTTTCTCCATACTTAAAGCTTCAAAAAAAAAAAAAAAACTGTCAAAAGGCTAAATTATCAAACAGCCATGGATTTGTACATGAACACCTTGGGAGGGACCAATATAAGTTGTATGAACTTATGATGCATTAATGGGATGCACCATTTGTGAATTATTCTTAAAATTAATTTTTTATTCCCATAATCTTGAAAAATATATGTTAGAGAGATAAATTTTATAATTGGTGTAATTGTGAATTGATTAGTTACTAATGTTTTTAATAATTTGTATAGCTGTTTAGCTACTAAAGTTTTTAATAATTTGTATAATTGATTAGTTACTAAAGTCTTTAATTTATTTTTTTTGCAGATTGGATTGGGGTGGCGTTTTTGACGTGCAACAATGATCTAATTTGTTTGAATGTTTATTTTTGTTTGATAAAGATACACATATTGTAGAGTTGCACTAGTTATTGTTGGATGTTTTGTGGAATTGCACTAATTAAAACTGTTGGATGTTTTGTGAAATTGCATTAGTTATAACTTTTGAATATTTTGTGGATATTGCATTATTTTATTATATGATGATAAACTTATTGTAATGGATGGATATTTTCATTTTGTTAATTTGTAAATGTGTTGATTTATAAGAAGATTTAAGTTAAGTTGTGATAGAATTTTTATATCAAACAGGTTTCAAAATGAGTAGGGTTATATTTACTAAACTAAAATTCATGTTTTTGATAGAATAGCTATATAATGTGGAAACAAAATTATGAAATTAGTGACACAATTGTTCATTGCTAAATAATGTGGTTTTATGTCCCTTATTTGGCTTAGGTGGATGATTAATTTTGTCATCCATTCTTTATTTCGTCGTGAAATAAATTTGTCATGACAAAAAATATTCACATTTTGTCACTATTACCCTCAATGTGCGACTAATTTTTTTGACATTATTTCATCAATTTTAATGATGAATTTGTTTGTCTCTATTGGTAGCTTCTTTGAGAATTTTTTTTTTCTTCATTCACATTAAACACAACAAAATTATTTCGTCTCTATTTCTTATATTTATGATAAAATAGTTATCTCTAATTTCTTCCTTTAATGACAAAATGTTTCATCGCTAATTACGTACAAGTATGTTCCCAGCAATGTGTATTGGAGACAAAAAAAATCTTCACAAATTTATCATTTTCAATGACGAATTTATTTTTTTTGTCTCCAAGGACGTTTTGGCGACAAAATGGGTGACGGACATTTTTCGTCGTAATTAGTTTGGATGACGAAATGTGTACATTTTGAGATAAATTTGTTTCGTCTTTAAGTCCCAAATTTGTTGTGCTGCTCTAATCACAACTCCTTTGTGAGCTGCCTTGCTTGAACCTATCCTTTTTTGCCCCATTCTTCTGGCTAAACCTATGAATCCTCTCAAAACCACGGTGTTGCTAGCTCGATCCCTTCTTTTCTGTTTCTTCCTATTCTTTTTCAAGAAGTTGTTAGTTACATATTTTTGAAATAATTACATTAATTTTTCTTTGACTCGTTACAAAACCTTTGGAACTCGATATTATTATAGTTAGGGTGAATTATACTAACAGCCCCTATAGTTTGAAACTTATATTACTTTGATCATTGACTTTTCAATTGTGATACATTTGACCTTAAATTTTGAATCTTGTTCCAAATAAAGATAATTAAAGATATTGTTGTTCTATTTGAAGGGTAAAGTCATCATACAATTTATTTTGTATTGGTTAACTTATATGTGTTTGAAATGTAATGTTATTTTTTTTACTGAATAATGTTGGAACTTTTGTTGTTATAAAGTTCTATTTGGTTTGGTTTGGTTTTCAGAATCTATTTTCAAAAAAAAATTCTAAAAAAGTAAAAATTAAATTGGTGAAAAAAAAAATGAAAAACACATCATTTTTATATAATTTTATCTTTTGGGAGGGTAGAAATAATTTTTTACATAATTGTTTTTGATATTTAGTTTCGTTAAATTAATTTTTATTTTTTAAAAATCAAATATGGCAACAACTTTGATGTGATTATTAAATCAATCCATTAAATCAAAAAATCTAAAATCAAAAATATTTTATATATTAAACATATTAATTATACATTAAAAGACTAATAATCATCCATTACATGATAACCATTTAAAAATATTTGTTAACAACAAATACAACCATCTATTATATTTTTTTTTTATCGGCAAAGAAAATTTTTATTGAAAAAAACATTCAAGGAATGAAGTTTACATCAATAAAGAGGAGCTTGGGCCTGAAAAGCCCCAAGCGCCAGTTGGTGAGAAACCAACAAAGAGAAAAGGAGAGGAAAAAACAACAAGCATAACCAAAAACTCCCAGAGGTTATAACACTGCAGCAAAAATCAGCCAAAACAGAGGCATTCTCACACAGTGGAAAGAGCATTTTATAGCAGAATTCTCACACTGCAGCAGACAGAACCTAATTCAATCCTTCAGAGTGTTAAAATTTTAGCATACACTCTTTTGGCTCAGAACCAGCTTAACAAGTAGACCTCCACTCAGACCATCACTCAGCTGCTGGACCCAAGAGACAGCAACTCAGCCAAATGGACCCAAGCAACATAACAGCACCAGAGTTGAGATCAAAGCTGCAAAAAATCACTACACTATAGCACCACAGAACTGCACTGAGATGGACAAAACCACTGATAATGCTAAACAAAGCCAAGCAAAGAAACAATAAATTTGGCCAACTGATAATGCTGAACAGAGGAACAGGGCAGAGAAACTGACTAACAGAAGCAATCACCAGCTGATGAACCAAACCAACCAGATCAACAACCCCAACAGCTCATATACAAGCCTAGCAGAGCATTATACCAAAACAGAAAGACCAGATCAGCAACCCCAACTGATAAACCAGATTAACACCAGTAGATAAACAAAACCAACTGATAACCTGCAGATCAAACTCCAACCCAGCAGAAAAGAAGCTCTGGCAAAACATGGCCCAAAGAAGCTTTGGCAAAGCCAGCCCATCTAAAGATTTGAATTCCCAGCTCTGATTTGCCTACAGTTGAAGGCTAAATCATCAACTGAGAAGGGAAGGTCCTTGATGGTTGCTTTCAGCCATAGTGCAGCTCTGACTTTGATACTTTCACTCAAACCTGAAATATTTGGTTGAGCCTCTTCGAAAATACATTCGTTCCTACACTTCCACAGCGACCAAAGAACAATGAGCGGGATAGCTCTCCAAATTAATCTATCAAAGTGATTGAAGTTTACTATCATCCACCATTGGAGAAGGCCATCAACTGAATCTTGAATGCACCAAGAAAGCCCCCATTCATGAATAATTGAAGACCAGATCTGCCATGAAAAGGGGCAGTGAAGCAAGATATGTGTGGCTGATTCAGATTCGAAGCCACAGAAGGTGCAACTGATGGAAACAGATGGGTCTAAAATACCAATTCTGAGCATAAATTCTGCTGACTTAATTTTGTTCTTCCAAGCCAACCAACAGAAGAATGAAACCTTAGGAGGGACAGCTCTATTCCAGATATGATTACAAATTGGAAGATAAGGACCAAGGGTGGAATTACTGAAAGAGTAAATTGAGGAAACAGAAAACTCACCAGTGTTTGCAGTAGCACAAGCCCAGAAAAAACAGTCAGCTTTGTGTGGAGACAGAGAAGGGGTTGACAATAGGGCTTCAATCAAACTAGTTTCTTCCTCCAATTCCCAAGAAAACATCATTCTTCTAATGGGTAAATTCCAAGTATTTGGGCTGGGTTTCCTATCAAAGTATTGATGAAGAGAACCATCTTTATCAGTTGAGAGATTGAAAATGAGGGGAAAATCATTCTTAAGGCAAGTGTTGCCACACCATTTGTCATGCCAAAACTTGATTCTGTTTCCATCCCCCACTTTAATTTGACAATTATCCGCATAAAAATTGAAAATATTACTGCAATGGTTCCCAATAGATAAGATGTCTTTCCACACTCTAGAATGTTTGTAGGAGAAACTTACCGGTGGATTCCAACAAGCCTCATCTATCTTGTATTTGCTACATATAGCCCTCGTCCAAAGAGAATTAATTTGAGTTCCAAATTTCCACCACCATTTAAACAATAGACATGCATTTACATCTCTTATTCTTCTAATGCCCAAGCCCCCTTGATTAATGCTTTTTGCAGCCTCCCTCCATTTCACTAAGTGGACTTTCCTTTTCAGGTCGTTACCACCCCATAAAAAAGCTAATTGAATCCTCTCAATTTCTTTGGCCACACCTTCTAGCATCTTAAATAAAGAGAGAAAATAAACTGGTAAACTAGATAAGGTGGACTTGATTAGTGTTAACCTGCCTGCAAAAGACAGCAGTTTTCGCTTCCACCCCGAGAGTTTGGATCTGAATTTGTCAAGCACAGGTTCCATGTAGATTTTCTCCCGGGGTTGGCTCCAAGAGGTAGACCCAGAAATTTCAGAGGTAGGCTGTGAAGTTGACAGTTGAGGAGCTTTGCAAAGGAGAGCAAGAGTGAATCATCCACACTAACACCACATACCACACTTTTGTGATAATTTATTCGCAGACCAGATAAAACTTCAAAGCTCTTAGAACTCTTTTAATAAGCACCATCTGATCCCAATCTACTTCAGAGAAAATAACTGAGTCATCCGTAAATTGCAGATGAGACAAAAGAACATCCTTTGACCCAACAAGCACTCATCTAAGTATGCCAAGATTAGTTGCTATGTTCAAAAGCATGTTAAGACCTTCAGATACAATATTGAACAGAAAATGTGAGAGCGGGTCGCCCTGTCTAAGACCTCTTTGTGGTGAGAATTCAGTAGTTGGTGAACCGTTCACAAGAATGGAGATCCTAACTGAGGTAATACAAGTTTTTATCCAGGAAATCCATTTGTTCCCAAACCCAAAATTGGACAGAAGAGAAAATAAAAATTCCCAGTTCACAGAATCAAAAGCTTTTTTGAAGTCTAGCTTTAAAATTAGACCGGGCTTCTTGGACTTTTTCCATCCATCCACTACTTCATTGGCAATAAAAACCTTATCTAGGATGTTCCTCCCACCTATGAATGCAGTTTGTGTTTCACCAATGATGGAGGGAAGAACTGGCTTCAATCTATGTGTTAGTACTTTAGCTAGAATTTTGTAAAGGGAGCTTACAAGGCTGATGGGTCTGTATTCAGACAGGCCAGTGGGATTGTCCACTTTGGGAATCAGACTAATAAAAGTGTTGTTGATGCCATAGGTCAGTTTTCTATTTGAATGAAAATCCACAAAAAATTGCATAATCTCAGGCTTCATGACCTTTCAAAATTTCTGATAACACAACAAGTTAACACCATCAGGGCCTGGAGCTTTGTTGCTATTGCAATCCTTAATTACAGCCAAAACCTCAGCTTCACTGAACTCTGAGACAAGGTGTTGAAATACATAGTCTGACCCAATGGTCTTGAAAACCCCTTCCAAGACAGGTCTTGTAACCCAATCCTCTGCAAGCTGTTTCTTGAAGTGTTGATTGACCTCAAGCTTAACCCTGTGAGGATCCTCATGAGATACTCCATTAACTTCGATAGAGTTAATCATGTTCCTGCTCTGTCTAGCATTGGCAAAAACATGGAAAAACCTAGTATTCTTATCCTCATTGAGAGTCCAGTTCAATCTGGATTTTTGGTGCCAAATCCACTCCACCATCCTATGAAGCTTCCACATCTCACCTCTGACCACTCTTCTTCTTGCCAATTCAGCTTGAGCCAGAGGTCTTTCTTCTGCCAAAATATCAATTGCATGAAGTTCCTCTTCAGAAACTTTAAGTTCATATGAGACATCACCAAATACCTCAACATTCCATTTCTTCAGCGCTAGTTTCAGATGCTTTAATTTTTGAACAAGTATGTAGCCAGCCCATCCAGTGACCAAAAAGCTGCTCCAGATAGCAACAAAAAATTTAGAAAAGCTTGGATGAAGAGTCCAGGCATTTAGAAACCTGAAAGGTTTGGGTCCCCAATCTCTTTCATCTTCCATCATCAATAGTGGACAGTGGTCTGAAATTAATCTAGGCAGTCCCCATAGTTTCATTCTGAAATTAATCAGCCACTCAGGTCCAAGCAAAATTCTATCTATACGACTCCATTTCTCAGATTCCTGAGCATTACACCAAGTGTGTTTTCTTCCATGAAGGGGTAAATCATTGAACTCACATTTTCCAATAAACTCATTAAGATGATGCATCCCTCTATCCCTCCTGGAGCAGCCTACCCTTTCTCCTATATGCCTTATTTCATTAAAGTCCCCACCCATACACCAAGGAGCAGGGAAATGGTCTTTGAGCTTGAGGATATCAGCCCAAAGAGATGATCTAGCACAGATATCATTTGGTGCATATATGTTGATCAAAACACACTCAAAAGAGTTGTACAGGGAACCAGAAAGCAAGATGTACCTCCTATTACAACAACAACCAGAGAGTTGAAAAACAGTAGGGTCCCAGATACAAAGAAGCCCACCAGTAGAGTCTTCAGGATCCACAGACATGTATTCCATATTTCTGCATCCCCAGAGCCTTCTAACAACATTATCAGAAGTTACTGCTTTTTTGGTCTCTTGGAGGAAAACAATATCAGCATGCTTGTCTTTTATAAGACTTTTGATTCTGCCTTTCTTCTCAGGTTTACCGACACCCCTAATATTCCAAGATAGAAGCTTCATAATTAAACATAATAATACAGTCAAGTCACCCATCTGCAGTGTCTTATTTCTGAGTCGTCCCCTCCTTGGTGATTCTGGCTTTATCCTTCATCTCAAGATCGATTATCTTGTTTAAAACCACATCCTCCTCACTGTTGAAGTTAACACCCAGTGATTTCCCCAATTGTATTGTAGCTTCGGCTTCTTCCAGAAGATAATTGTTAGAAGATGATCCACTTTCAGATAAATCGGACTGAGCAAAGGTAGAAGCTGCGGGTCTAAAGATAACATATTTGGAAGAATTATTTAGAGCTGCTGCAGTTCTGAAGCCATGGAATCTAGCAAAGACGTTAAATCCCTCTATGTGAACCTTCTTCTTCCCTTTTTTCCTCTCAGTTTGCAGTGGTTCTGTATAAGGAATAATAGATTTACCTTGGGCTTTTAGATTGAGGCTTACTAAGCTTACTCCATTTGGCCCCAACTTTTTTGATCGCCCAGCAGATTGCAAAAGGGCCATATCACTGGATAGGGACTGGTTTGGTACATGGGCCAAATTAACCTCCAAATTGATACCAGGCCCAATGCCAGGCCCAAGGTCTCCAATAGGTTCGTTGGCTAAAATGACATCCAACTTAATACCCGGCCCACATCCGTCTATAGATTTTCCTGAAGGAGCTTGCTGAACACACTTCAACCTGCCATCATTATTTTTTGAATTTTGGTCTGATCCTTCCAGCAAAGTCCCCTCAACGCTTGCTCCCTCTGACCTGATGGAGCCTCCAACACAGAGAGTCTCTTCAACCACAGTTCCTGTTCCCTCCCCGATGAGACCGCAACTAGACTCTTTCCTTTGTTTAATCCCGTTAGTGCAAACCAGATCAGTTCCGAGCAAAACACTCAATTGTGCCACCTCATCATCATCGTTTTTGACCCTTGTAGCTGCCTCTGGAGTGTTGCTAACCTCCTCACTGTTACTGGCTTCTATGAAGTTGGAGTCTTCCATTCTTGATGACTTCATCCCACCAGAATCTGCTAGATGGTCTTCGCATACAAGAATGTAATAAGAAATGCCCTTACACTCCAAGCAAATAGTTTTGTTTATATATTCCATGGATGCAGTAGCTACTGTGATTCTGGCGTGAGAAAAAGATTTAGGATGGCATATATCACCATCTAGGCTGAGGATGGTGCCCCAAACCTTACCAATGCTGTTGAGTGTATTCCTATTCCATAGATGCAGGGGTATACCATAGCATCTCAACCAAACGCACCTCTCCTGCTGCAGATGGAGATTTGGCTTCCAAACCATCACGAATTGGCTCTAGCCCTTTAGCCACTCTGTAATCTTTCCAATGTTTGACTGGAGCTCATTAGAAAATTTAAAGGATAGTAATATATCACGACCTCCCCCTTTCCTGACTTCAACATGCTCCAATCCTTTCTCTACCAGAGCTTTCATAATGTTGTGTGCGGTAAACTCTGCATTAAATCTGACTATAACACTATCATAGAGCCAACCGTTGCCCTCTTCATGAACTTTTAGAGTTATATTTGAGTTCCCATCCAAAACAGAGGCATCTCCTTTTAGTACTTCAGCAAAAGTTCTGTGGCCTACATATGCACCACTGCCTCTGATATTAATTGTATCCATGCTCCTTTTAGTAACCTGAGGCTTACGGTTGCTCTGTTCGGGTCTGGTATTCCTGTCATAGGTAGCCATTTTAACCACGAGCATCGTGTCATCCACAAAAAGGCCATTCGCTTTTTGGATGGCAACAGATGCTAAGATACGATAGTCATAATGGACAAACCCAAACCTTGTGTTCGTCACTTTCCTTCTTTTGAATGGGATGTAAGCATCCTTCACGATCTCGAACTTGGTAAAGAGTTTGTACAAAGCTTTAGCATCCATTACTGTAGGAATGTTATCAACAAATACAGTGAAAAAACCCTTGTTTCGTTCCTTACTCTGAGCACCACCGCCTCTCCACTGACTCATCACCGGAGTCCAACCACCATTTCTGGGTTGCACCATATCTCTCAACGTCAAACCCAGCTGGATAGGAATATATTGAAGTCTCAACGTTGATGAGAAAACAACCACAGCACAACCATCTATTATATGATAACCATTAAAAAAAATAAAAAAAAAACAAAAACAACCACTCATTACATTGAAAAAAATAAAAATGTAAAATATTTATTATTTTTATATAATTTTATCTTTGGTGAGTAGAAATAATTTTTAAAAATTTAAAAATAATTTTTTGGCATTTATTTTTTTCAAACTAGTTTACATTTTATCAAAGTGACGACTTTGCTCTTGAAATGGAGCAACAATGTCATTAATTGTCCTTATTTGGAATTGGAATTGAAATGAAATTCAAAATTTAAGATCAAATGTGTCAAAGTTGAGAGGTCAGGAATTAAAATAACACAAGTTCCAATTACAAGAACCGCTAGTGTAATTCGCCCTTATAATTAGTTACGTACTTTTAAACTAATTACACTAATCTTTCTTCGACTTATTATAAAACCTTTGCAACTCGGTATTATTATAGTTAGTTACATACTTTTGAAATAATTACACTAATTTTTCTTTAATAGAGTTAAAACGATTGAAATTAATGTCAATAGTGGATAGACACTAAAATAAATAAAGATAAATATATATATTAATGAAAAAATGATGATAACATTATTTTCTCATTTGCACTATTAACAAATTACTAATGAAAAAATAATGTAAGTGTTATATAAATTAAAATGTTGATAGAGGTCCATATAATTATGTCCAAATATTATATTAATTGTATTTTTTTGAAACTTTAAAAAATGTCAAAGTAAAAATATAAAATATTATTTTCTGTTAACTCTGTTTGTCTAACAACACTAAGTGGTGTTTTAAGAAGATGATAAAAAGTTGACTTTTGACTTTCTTGTAACTTTTTGGCTCACATGATAATTTAAAGGGGGATTCAACTGAAGGTGTTTTTGGGCTCTCGTGGCTCACTTGATAATTTAAAAGGAAAATTGCGAATCACTTGTAAGACTGAAAAAAAATTACAAAGTGATAGAAGAACTTATAGTTTGAATTATTAAAGTTGATAAATCTTATCATTAATTTGAAATTTATTTTGAATACAAGCACTAAATTATAATTTCTCCTAATTTAAGTTGTTTATATAGTAGGGCTTATTGAGAAAATTATTTTTTTAAACAAAATTATATTATTTGGACAACAATAACCACATGATTAGATCATATTTGTTTGTTAATTATAAAAAATAATTAAAAATATATTGAATGGTAAGTGTAATTCTGAAAATAAATTATTCATTAATTTAAATATAAATATAATCTAATAATGTGTATTACATTGGATCAATCAAATTTTGTATCCAGATAAACTTGTTGTAGGCCCTATAACAATTTGAATTATCAAGTGAGATCCAAAACACTTCGCCTATCGAACGGAAGAGACACCTCTCCATTCCTTCTATCATCCCTTTTAAATATCAGTATACCCAATACCTAGACAAGGTTCTCATATATATAGACACATGAATCAAACATTTTCTTCCCTATCTTTCAGTGCACTCTCTCTCTCTCTCTCTCTCTCTCTCTCTCTCTCTCTCACACACACACACACACACACACATTCATCTGAAGAGGGCTCTCATCTTTTTCTCCAGTTGAAGACATCTCAGAAGAGTTGAATTCGAGGTATTCTCTCTCTCTCTCTCTCTCATATGAAATAATGCTTTCTTGATGAAAAATGATTAAATCTTGGTGAGTTCTTGATAACTGTATCCTAGTCTTATATACATATTTGTGTGTGTGTGTTTATCTATGAAACAGAGTTTTGTTGATTGATGAGAGTGGAAGCCAACACTTTCATTGAGTTTCTTTTTCTCTCTCCTTCAATTTCTCTATGGAGACTCACTGATTCAGTCACTCATCTCCATCTTCCCCAATTAGTTAAAAAATCTAGGTATATTTGAGTTTTTGATGAATACTCTTTTTTTGAGAAATCAAACATTTTCTTTCCTCTCGCTCACTTTCTCTCATCTGAAAAAGGCTCTCATTTTCACCTCCAATTAAAGGCATCTCAGAAGAGTTGAATTCAGGGTATTGTTCTTTCACTCTCTCGTATGTTTTTCTCTCTCTTTCTCTTTCGCATAAAACAATGCTTTGTTGATGAACATTGATTAAATATTGATGAGTTCTTGATGTCTGTATCTGAGTCTTGTATACATTCGTGTGTGTGCATTTATGTATGAAAGGGAGTTTTGTTATTGACGAGAGTGGAAGCCAACACTCTCACTGAGTTTGTTTCTATCTCTCCTACAATTTCTCTCTGATGGGAAATTAAATTCTAGTTGATGAGATATGAGAATGGGATTCCTTTGAAAAAGAAAGAACAGACTATTTTATTTCTTTGAATTTTGGATACAAGTAGTATCACTAAGATTTATTTTTCTATCTCATTTTCATCTCATAATTTAAAACAATAACAAATACAATCTATTTATAGACCTAAGCCCAAGTTTGAACACCTAATGGCTGTGAGCTGTGTACAACTCAATTCTCACAATTTTCTCATTTCCTTCATGGTGAAGGTTTTGACCATGGAGCTTCCATGAAACTTCTATGAATCATCTTCAATCTTCTTCTATGTTCTGGAAATCCCATGACAACTTTCCTTCAGCTTCTTTATTCCTTTACACTCTAGAAGTCTCTAGAGTTATCTGGCATTTTATTGTTGAATTGGGTTTGGGTTTTTCAACACTCTCTAGAGACTCACTGATTCAGTCACTCACTCACTCACTCACTCAGGGGCGGAGGGAGGGGGTCCTGGCCCTGCTACTTTGCTAGGATTGTTAGGATATGCGTGATTTATATGATGCATGTGTTGCTTAATTCCATTTGGTCTTCCCAAACTTTATTTATTTATTTATTTACTTATATACTATATTTTGTAGAATAATTATGAGTTTTTGTAATATTAATACAAATTATGATAATTATGTTACGAATGATGCACCACCAAAAAAAAAAAAGTTTTATTTACAAATTATAAAGATTGTATAATGAATTATTATGATTATATTTTGAATATTAAAATACTACGCACTGTTATGGTGAAAAATGTTATTAACTATTGTGATTTTATTACTAATCATTGTAGTTTACGTTCGAAAGGACATATGGTATCCATTTTTAAAAGTATGTACCATAGCTTTGCTTGTTTTATTTCCTAAGAAAAAAAAATCCAAGTATTTTTATCTTTCATTAATTAGTATGTGACAATTTTAAAATTTTGTGTACATGGTGCAATATGTAATTCATTACCATTCATGTATTGTATAAAGTTTGTGATATTACTTCTCGTTTATCTTTTTCTAGTGGTAAATCACTGAAATTGAAGATCACGGAATATATTTCTGTAGTTATTTTTAGATTAGTTTTAATGATTTGTTGATTTTAGTAGTCTAAATTTTACTTGATCTTTCCGCTTAGACTTGCTTATTACTTGACTTTTGGCCCCCCAATATTGTAATCCTAACTTCTGCCCCTGCACTCACTCATCTTCATCTTCACCAATCAATTAAACAATCTAGGTATATTTGAGTTCATGGAATACGTCTTCACCAATTTGTTTTAAGTTTGTTGTACAAATTGTGTGATTAACTAAAACAAATAGATTCATCATTAATAATTCAGAACAAGAATCATGTGTCAAATTACAAATTGAACAGAAATACATAATAAATAAAATGGCAAAAAGAAAGCAAACCGAAACCTTCACTAGACAGTGTCCTTAAAACAGATATGTCGCCTCATTGGTTGGGTACTAGAGGTTGTTCGACGTCAGTCTCTCGGGATACGATGGTTGGACTAGCTACTACAATGCACCGACTGAGTAGTTTCAGCAAACATAACTTTGAAGCACTTTCTCACAGGAAGAATATAATATAAAATTGGAGGAAACAATTGAAGGCAGGAAGAACAAATTTTATGAGTAGAAAACTGAAGGAGAAGAGTCTTCTTTTATACACATGGAAGGAGAGAGGAAGAGGCTCCAACCAACAAGGCCCCTCACAAATGCAAAAATGAATTATGTATTAAACCTGCAAAACTACTGGAATAATTCATCATCATTATAAAGTAGTTACACACATATTATACATTTGTGTAATGTATATAATTCTGCAGCCAACAACGTTGGCTTGGCCCAAAAAAATTAAGATGGGTGGGCCAAGCCCAACCCCTACACTCAATCCATTCCAGGAAGCCTCAAGCCCAAGATCCATGATCCATGGATCACGAACCTGGCCAAGTCCGGGCAAGCAGGTAGTATGTGCGTGTGGTAATTTTTGCCTGACCAACTTGGATCATAGCCTTGGCCCAAGTCCATCCTTTAAGCATCCACGACTCCATTTCTTCGAAAAATTTGGATGCCCCAAAGGGCATACACCCATCAATGCTCTCATCTACAATCAATGT
Source organism: Camellia sinensis (assembly GCF_055761805.1). Lineage (NCBI taxonomy): Eukaryota > Viridiplantae > Streptophyta > Magnoliopsida > Ericales > Theaceae > Camellia > Camellia sinensis. The sequence continues at coordinate 18,755,955 of NC_138964.1, read as the reverse complement.
GGGATTCAAGGTTTTACACCTATCCCAAGACCTCTTTCATGAGGCTAACTTAATGAGTCAATTTTTTATTCAAACCTTAATGATTTTTTGTCATTCTTTTTGTGGTGTAAAGATTTCACTACAAAGAATCTAAACCTACTTTACTCCATCTCAATTAAGGATTGGCACCCACTTTAATATTGCATTAAAGTCACCAAAAAAATCCATTATTTTCCAACATTTAAATCCTAAATTCTTCATTTGTTTTCAATCTAAACTATTTGCCCTATTTTTATTAGGTAAAATCAACTAAAAATGATATTTTAGTCATTAAACTCAATAAAAAAATGATATTTAAGATAATTTATGTATACTTACATTCATCTTAATAATTAAAATACATTTTTTTGTATTAATTTTACTTGATAAATATAAATGAATGGTTTAAATTGAAAAAATCAAACGATTGGGGTTTTAATTGACAAAATTGAAAATCCAATGTTTGTTTTGCTAAAAGACTCGAACTGTGAATTTTTTTTTTTTTTTTTTTTTTGTAATTGTCCCAATAATCTATATAAATTGCACTAAACAATTTCTTAAAAAACAATTTTTAAATGGGAAAATTACTAATAGGTCATACTTTTGAGACTTATTACCCATTAAGTCCTATTGATAAATTTATAAATTTATCAATGTCTTATTTTTATGAATAAATTTATAGTGATAAATTTATCAGTCTCTTTGATTTTATGAATAAATTTATAATGATAAATTTATCAGTATTTTATTTTTATATTGATAAATTTATCAGTTAAAACCTATAGGTAAATAAGTATAGTTAATAGGACTGAATGGTATGTGCCCCTTTTTAAATTGCATAGGAAAGAAAAATTCAAATAATACAGAATCTTTTGTATTCCTGAAATTGGAGTGAGAGCACTTGTCTCGTAATTTCTATTTGAACAATTTATACTTTACACTTTTAATTTTGTCATAATATGATCCCTCTATTTGTGCAGTTAGAATTTTAAACGTGTAAAATTAAAAGGACTCAAGCAAATTTTAAAAAAAAAAAAAAAACCACAAACACTATCAATGTAATTTATTTATTTATTAAACCAATGATCTCTATACGTGCCTACCCACACTTTTTCGGTAAAACACTTTTGTCCTTATATTTTTTTAATGGTCTGGATGGTCTCAATATCATGATATATAACAGAAAAATGAATGCTTAGGGTACATTTAATATTGTTTTAATTTTTTTTTTAAAAATAGAATTAAAAAATTAGAAATTGATACGAAAACTTATTTGAGAAACTATTTCCAAAAATTATTTTTGAATTTTTTTCTTGAAATGCTAATTCTTTATGAAATACTTTTAAATAGTTTTTCAAATGTTAAAAAATTAGTTCGTAAAACTGATAACGAATATCATTTTTCTAAATATTTTTATTTCTCAAAATACAAAAATAAAACATCAAAATTAAAAATGATACCAACATTAAGATTTGGTGAAATCATATTTTTCTAATGGTCAACCATCAAAATTGATTAAGAAATACCATCAGGGTCTGAACCGTTAAAAATATACATAAACGACCAAAAAAGCAAAAATCGGCACCTATTGAGTCTGTGTATAAACAAAATATAACTAAAACAATGAAAACCATAAGGTGATTAAATTTTTTAAAATAAAATTTATGTTGTATTTACACATGATGTGAACAAAAACCATTTTCACTCCAATGGCTTCCCCAACCCATATAAGGAAATTCTATGATACATATGCACATTTGTTGGCTTTTTGGCTTTTCGAAGGGTATTTTTATAAATGTGAGCGTGCCAGCAAGGATCAATCAGTCCTTACAGAAATTGTGATTGTCAACCAATTATCAGACGATTGTGTTTTAGTTATTTTCAGCCTCAATGAAGAGGACTTTTACTGGTGGCTAGACTTAGGAGAAATTAAGAGAAATAACAGTAATACGAAGAACAATTGAAGTATTTCATAAAAATGAACACTTACAATGGTCCGAACTCAGCCTCACAGAGGTTTACAACAGCAATCTACTTGAATCTACTTGAAGCTACTCCTATGAATCGAAGTGCAGTGCGGGTATTTAAAGTGCAGGTATTCAAAGAGCAGGTATTTAAAGACTGGAAATGTAAAAGACTGGAAAAGAAAATATATGAAGTAAACGACTGATTTGTATGATCTGAGTCCCCTTTTTTTTCTGGGGGCTGCCCTGCTATTTATACTCGTCAGTGATGACCTTGGAACTGCACTTCGAACCGTCGAACTGCTCCTCCATGATCGCTGATCATGCTTCCTTACAAGTAGCTCCATTACGCCATTACTGGCAGTTGAGCTTCCCTCTTGTACTTGAATTTGAATATGAGTAACCGTTGAAGATATGTCATCTTGCATCCCGTTATTGATTTAGTGTTACTCAGATCATGTGAGGACCAATATTTATTGCCACGTGTACGATCAGGATTAAAGGCTTGAATAACCTTCCTTTATTACCCTTACTCTGCCACGTGTCGAACTGTAACTGGCTTTTACAAAATATGTAGCCAACATTACCCCCCGCACTAATATACCCAATACTTGGTGATATTAGTGGATTACAGTTTTTCCCGCGCCTCTAGAACGTGTATGGAGTCCAAATTCTGGAAACACAACCGTCATCCATTTGGTGATCATTTGCATTAACTCGTCGAACATCCTAATACCTTAGTATTCGAACAGGCTATGGCTGCATCAACTTCCCTTACTACTGATCAAGCATATGAAGAGCCTTTGAGTGATGTTATTCCCCCTCGAAAGAACCTCCACGCATTCATTAGCCACCTTTACCCGCCCTTCTCTATTCAGGTAATGGAGGCTTTTGCAGATCATAAACCTTTGGACTACGAACACATTGCCTTTAATCCCTTGGTTTATAAACTTACAGATACAAAGAGTTCTTCCCCTAAACTCCCTTTGTATTTTGACCGAACTACTCTCAAGCCTTTGCTTCGACGGAAACTCTTCTTCACAGACCTCTGCATGGGATGAAACTGTAACCTCTTCACCCTCTGGGGCTTCTGGCTGGACAAGCTGGTCAACTCCTGAGACTTATGATTTAAGGGAGCGAATCAATCACCATTTTGTTGAGTTCACTGACCCCTTGGAGTTTCCCTCCTACGCTCGAAGCTCATTAGTCTACCCTTACGTGCCCATTGACCTTCGACGTAGCTTGGAAGAGAATCTGCTTGTGGCTTGGTATACTTCTTCCATGCCTACAAAGATAATGCACCCTGCCCGGCGTCCAGAAGAAGCACAAGGGTACACCCCTTCATTCTTAGCCAAGAAGGCGAAGATTTGTTCTTCTGATTGGCTTGATTACATTAATGCCTTTGTTCCTTCTGCTCCCGTGCCATCTCCCATGATAGAGGCATCCACACCCTCTTCTGCATCTTCTGAGATAGAAACATCTACTCCCTCCCCTTTGTCTTCTGAAACAGAGCCATCTACTCTCTTCCCATCTTCCGAAGCAGGATCATCTTCTCCTCCTTCTCTCATTCTTTCCTGGACAGAGAAACTAAGACTTGCCCTTCCAATGGACAAAGTTTTTCCACCTTACCAACCTCCGTCACCCCCTTCTCCAGCCGAGCGAAAGCAAGCTCAACTTTTGCTCGCGGCTTTCTCCCACCTGCCCTTCAATGTTCTTGAGGATGACATTCCTCTTAAGAACTTTCAATGGGCTTGTGATGTCCTGACTAGGGGTCATGTCCTCAACCCTCTTGCCCAAGCAGAGCTTCATTTGTTTTTGGACCAACTCTCAATGCTCCTCTACTGGCATCGGAATTCTAAGATCACCATCCAAAATCTGGATCAACTTTTATCTCTCCGAATTCATGCCCAGTATGCAGCAGAAAATTTTATCGAAGAGTTCGATGACTTCAAGAATAAAGATTCTGCGTACTGGGACGATTTGGTTATAGATGAATCGGAACAAAAATCGAGGGAAGAGGCTTTCGAAACAAAGGCTGAAGAACTCTATTATGAAGTGAGAGCTCATCAGCTTATGCAGCCAACTTTAGAAGAGATAGAAGAAATAATAAAGAAAGAACAGAAATTTATTGACCATTGCTGGACAAAATTTCATGACCTCGTTATTTATTCTATTCCTTATTTTTATGAACTTGAATTTGTACCCAAATAGGGTCACTTAATGTAATCGTCTTGGCTTTAATATAAACAAAGTCTTTCTGTACTTAACACTGTTTGACTCTGTTTCCTTTTATCTCTAACAGCTAACTCATAACTTCGAATTGAACAATCTCATCCTTCGAGTCAATTGTTTAATGAAGTACTAAAAGAACCAACATGTCTTATTCCAATTTATGGAGTAAAATTGACAATTCTGGCCGATATCGTCTGGAATTAATGCTTTAAATTTTAACAATATTACTCCTCAAAACCAATTACAACCAACATATGGTCATGGTTAATGTAATCAATCAATTCCAAATTGACCATTTTTTCTTTCGAAGAGTAATATGTAAAAAAAAAACCAACAATTGGTTCTGATGCTTTGAACAGTGTTTCTCATACTCAGAGAATATTAGGGTTTGCTCCGAAGGTCGTTACTTTGATTCATAATCCCTAAACAGGTCTTTAAACCCTTTGAAATAGACCAATAATCCAGCAATTTAGCACCTTTACGCATATAATAGGCTTCGAAGCCGGCTTATGTATTTCGAAGCTGCTGTTATTTAATTTTTTGGCGCCAACTTCTTGTCTTCGAAGCCAAATATTTCATTTCGAAGCTGGCCCCAATCCCGGAATAAGCTCTTCCCTCCAAAACTACCAAAATTGGAAGAGACTCCTCGCATTCGTACTTTTAGTACTTAACGACTCACGGGGTATAATTTCGGACACAGGGATTTTAAAACCTTCTCGTTTCGTGTTCCGAAATCTCTTGCCTTTTACAAACCCTTCTCTCTACTGGTTCCTCTTTGCTTCGGTCTTCATCTTCTGAAGAGTGTATCATCAATGGCTTCTTCTTCACAAAAAGTACCAGCCCCAGAGCGCGTAAGCTCATCTTTAGCTTTGAAGAGGCTTATTGACGCAGAATGTGAGAAGTACAAGGCTGGAGAGAAAAGCGCTATCGATGGGCGTATCTTCGTCCCTCGTCGTCATGAGCAGCAGAACTACGTGCTTGGACCAATTTTCAAGGAAGTCCTTGCTGAGCTCCCAACCTTTTATTCGCGTCTGGTGGACCAACGTCTCCTTTATGAAGGTGGCCTTGACTGGAAGAACTGGAGAAGCAATCGTCCTCATCGATGCTAGCCCACGTTAAGACCGGAATGGCAAGAATGGTATGATCAGATCATTCCTGCTAAGACACTGGACCTCCAGGAGCTCTGCCTCCTCGACGCTCTTCGACTATCTAGGGTAACTATCTCAGAGGACCCTTTCCTAGTTCCTACTGCTTTGTGCTTTTGGAACCCCGTCTTCAATTTCTTTCAATTCAGATGCGGGATGATGGCCCCCACTGTTCTTGATATTTGCCATCTATTAGGAGTATCCCCCATTGGTATCCCCATCACACCAGATTTTCCTGACTTAGCAGTCCCTTTCTCCCTCCCCTCTCTTAATTCATCTTATAGTGATTTTGTTAGAGCCGAGAACAAAAGAGTGGGTCCAGTAACTGATAGGGAATTCTTTTCCTTTTTATTATATTGGCTTTGCAAATTTCTATTCTGCACCTCCTCCCAAAAGAATCATGCCTGAATTTGCTCCTCTTGCCAAAGCCTTGGTTTTGCAGAAAAGAGTAGCCTTAGCCCCATACATTCTGGGTCATGTATATAGAGTTTGTTCCCTCTTTTGTGAGAAACCCGTAGATGCTAGTCAAGGGGGACCATTTTGGATCCTTCAGCTTTGGCTCTTTGCCTATTTTACTGAACTACAATCCAAATGCCTTAAATTTTCTGGGCTACACTCTCTCACTCATGGCATAAAACTAGCCAATGCTTCACTTTATCCAGCTACTTTTGCCTTTTATTTCTCCTTCTTTCATCAACTACCAGCTGTTCTTCCTGATCACCGTTTCCGTCCCTTCGAAGCTAGCATAGGTCCAGCCTGGTTGAATCACTTCCTCAGTGACAGGCTCTGTGCCTTGCCTATTCATAAAGACATGTGGGCTTCCCTACTGATCCCCAGAGAACTGTTTATTGGGACCACCAACCCCAGAGCCTATAAATGCATAGCTGAGCCTTATTGTCCTGCTCAATTTGCTAGACAATTTGGCCTCACACAAGGAGTTCCAATACCTCTCTGCAGCAACACCAACTTAACTCTGACCAAGAGAGATTTGAAGGTTCGAAAGTCGAGGCTAGAAGAGGCAACCTTCAAGTTTATGGATGATTTGGCCACTTTTGAATACATCCCTTTCATACCTCAAGGCACCTTTTTGAAGAGATATCAAAGTTGGTGGGTGAGTAATATGGAAGTTTATTTAGTTGAAGGTGATCAGAAACAAAAGAAGCGGAGACTGCTTGAGCCTGAGAAGAAAACAATTAAGGTGCAAGAAGAAGAAAAATAAGATGCCCAAGATCAAGAGCATGAGTCACCCTTGATGAGGAGGAAAAGGGCGATTGATTTGTCCCAAGAGGAGATAACCACTAGGGAAGTAGAGGAGGAGGTTATTTTTAAGGAATCCGAACCTCAGGCTGAAGGAGCTGAGAAAACAATTGAGAAGAAGACAATGCCAATTCAAAGAAAAAAGAGAAGAAAGATTACTGTCTCTTCTTCTGAGTTTGATATCTCCCCTTCCAACTTTGATGAGGATTCTAATTCTGAGACAATCGCCCAAGCCATAGGAAAGAGAAGGAAAATGGCTGCTTTAACTACTGCCTTGATTGAAGATCCCCTTCATGAGGCAGCCGCCAAGGCCGTGGAACAAGAACATTCCAAAGCCATAGTCGTCTTTGAAAGGGCTGAGAAAAGACGGCAACAACAAATTTTAAGAGAGAGAGCTGCTGCTGCTGATGCATTGCAAAGGGAACTAACCAGAAAACAACGGACTGCTGGACACTATTCTCTTCGCAGTTCTCCCATCAATACCAGTGCCTCTGGAACAAGTAATTTCTTTCATACCTCTACTGTTTTTTACTTTGTCAGCTTGTGGTATTGAAGTTCAACATTGTTATGCATTTCTTCTTTTTGCAGCGACAACTACTGCACTCACCTTTCCAATAAGGCCTTCCTCAATTTCGGTTGAAGTTGATCAAATGCAAAATGTCAGGGTTGTTCAAATCGTACTTCCACCTCCAAAACCTATATTTGACGTACCTTCCTTAAGTCCCAGTATTCCTGCATCTCCTTTTCTTGGATTAAAGCCATACCTCCCTTTTTTGGCTCGTGACCTACCTCAGTCTACTTTTCCTTCGAGCCATGCTCTTTTTCCATCCTTTACAGAAACTCCAATTGCTGCTCCATTCCTAGTGGCAGTTGATTCTTCCACAGAGGACACTGGTAGCTCTTCAATTCATGGCTCATCACCAATGCCAACTTCCAGCCCCTCTTCACTTGATTTGCTGGTGGCCAAGACCATAGAGGCTGCCAAAGATGCTCCATCCGTTTCTCCCATCCCCATGTAGCCCTTTGTGTCTTCCACCACAACACTCTCTATGCCCTTCATGTCAAGGGACGAGGTAGACATCTTCGAAGGAAGACTAGCTAGTCTCTTTGACATACCTTCTACCTCTCCCACCTCTACTGCTGAAGCTGAACCATTAGCCTTGGCTGACTCCCTACTGGAAATCTTCAAGAGTTCTCCTTCTTCCAGCAACAAGCCTTTTGCACCTTCAGTAGATTTGGACACATGCTTGCAACTGTTGACTTCTTTTTCAAGGATCCCCTTCGAGGCTCTACAAAGGCCTATCATCAGGAATGGGTTCCTTCAATGCTGTAACATTGCTGAGCAGTCTGCCATGAGTGTCTCAAATCATCTATCTCAGGCTGCAGCTACTATTGATTTTTATCTCAATATTTGTCATGCTGCTAAGACTGCGGATGAGAAGCTGGCTAAGGACCAGAGTTTTGTTTCTCAAGTGCATACTGAAGTATCGACTCTGAAAGAACAACACTCTTTTGCCTCCCACTTTCGAGTCCAACTTCTGGAGAAGAAAGCTCAGCTTGAAGAAGAGTTAGCCGCAGTAAACCAAGCCTTGGTTCGAACTGATAAGAAACTGCACATCAGCAATCAAGGGCTGGCTAATCGAAAAGAAGACATGGCTGTGGCTATCCAATTATTTCCTTCCCTTAGCAATAGGAAAGCTATTGTACAAAAACAACTAAAGCATTGTAATGATTTTTGGGCCAATTTGTGGCACAATGTACTTGATTCTTTATGAAAGCACAATATTTTGTATATCATTTGAGCAAGCTTGTGTTTTTGCATATGATGCTTGCATATGATGTTTACTCTATCCCTTGTGTTTCCCAAATGGTTGGAAAATAAGGTTTTAAATATCTGCCATTAATCTTTTTGGGATGTACATAACCATTCAAATTTCTTAAATGGTATGCTCCAAAAGGCAGAACCCTATGAATTTGATATGGTCCTTCCCAGTTAGGTGACCATTTGCCAAACTTATGGCTTTTAATCCCAATTGGGAATATTGTCTTCCATACCAAATCACCTTCATCAAAGCCAATGTGTTTGACTTTCTTATTATAATTCTTGGCTGCTTTCTTTTTTTGGAAAAGAATGCTATTTAATGCCAAAATTCTGGTTTCATCTATGCCTTCTAATTCTAAGCACATACTTTGATGGTATTGTTCAGGATTCAATTGATCTTGACATCTTACTCTCAAAGATTTAACATTAATCTCTACTGGTAAGACTGCATCATGTCCATACACCAAGGCATAGGGAGTGACTCCTGTGTTTGACCTCGGTGAGGTTCTATATGCCCACAGAACATCCAATAATAGGTTATGCCAATCCCTGGGATTGTCATCCACAACCTTTTGTATTCCTTTTTTCAAGGACTTATTGGATGACTCAGCTTGACCATTAGCTTGTGCATAATAGGGTGTGGAATTAACAAGGCTAATTCCAAATTCTGCCACAAAAGCCTTCACCATCTTCCCATCAAACACAGTTCCATTATCAACTGTTATGGTTTGCGGGATGCCAAATCTATGAATCAAATCTTTAATAAAACCAATAACATCTGTTTGGTCTACAGCCTTGTATGGCTTAGCTTCGACCCATTTAGTGAAGTAGTCAGTGGCCACTAGAATGAAACAATGATGCTTCGAAAAAGGTGGGTGTATTTTTCCCATCATATCCATGGTCCACCCTCTGAATGGCCAAGGCTTCACTACTGCATGTAAGTCAGTTATAGGCACGTGCCTTATTGTGCCATGCTTTTGACGTGCCTGACACCCCTTTGCATATTCTATGCAGTCTTTAAGGATGGTTGGCAAATAATAGGAATGCCTTCGAAGCAACCACCTCATTTTTACACCAGGTTGATGAGCACCACAGATGCCTTCATGAACCTCAGCCATGGCTGTTAATGCTTCTTTCGGGCCTAGACATTCTAACAATAAGCCATCTCCCCCCCTTTTGTAGAGAGCATTACCATATATCATATATTGCATAGACTGCAATTTAACTTTTCTACTGGCCTTCGAAGATGGACCAGTCAAGTACTGCTTTATTGGATGCCTCCAATCTTGTTCTTGTAAGTCATTATGATTGACTTCCAAGATCACATTCCTTTTATTCAAAGGTTGTATTAATCTCTGATATGTTGTTTGGCTTATGTCCCTTTGGGTATTATCCTTTCTCTTGAAGTTCGAAGCCTTTTGAGCCACATCATTGGCTCTAGTGTTCAAGAATCTTGGAACATGGGTTACATTTGCTATTTGAAACTGAGAAAGCAAATGTAATGCAACAACATAATATGGCAGGATACTTATGCTTTGACACTTGAAAATTCCTTTCACTTGGTTAACCACCAATTGAGAATCTCCAAATATGTCAACTGCATGTACTTGTAATCCAATAAGAATCTCTAATCCCACAATTAAGGCTTCATATTCAGCCTGATTATTGGAACAGGTAGCTTCATCTACTCTAAAACCATGGGTAGTTTCTGTCCCCTGTGGAGACTTGATTACAATACCAATTCCAATTAACCCATTTGCTTTCGACCCATCGAACCACATTTGCCATGGCTCAACACTGGCCATACCAAGTTCCATTATCTCCTGGCTCTCTGTTTGAGATGGATGATCTGCCAAGAAATTGGCTAAAACCTGCCCTTTTACTGCCCTTTGAGGGACATATTCTAGATGAAATTCTGATAAGGCAAGCATCCATTTGCCAATTCTTCCCCTCAACATTGGTCTAGATAACATATATTTAACCAAATCTGTGGTTGCAATTACCAAGACAGTTGTAGGCAAAAGATAATATCTTAATTTTATTGCAGCAAAATACAAAGCAAGACACAGCTTTTCAACAGCTGAATATTTACATTCACAAGAATTTAAAAACCTACTAAGGTAATAAATAGCTTGCTCCTTGCCTCCTTCATTGTCTTGGGCTAAGAAAGCTCCCAATGAATCCTCTGCTGCGGCTATGTACAACTTCAAGGGCTTGTTCCCCTTTGCTGGCATCAGCACTGGAGGGTTAGCCAAGTAGGCCTTGATACCTTCGAAAGCAATTTGATGCTCTGCTGTCCACACAAATTCCTCTTCATCTTTCAGCCTTAACAAGGAAGAAAATACTTTAGTTTTCCCTGCAGTGTTAGAAATGAACCTTCGAAGAAAGTTAACCTGCCCAAGGAACCTTTGTAATTCTTTCTTACTTGATGGGGGTTTGGCTTCAATGATTGCTTTGGCTTTATTCTGACCAATCTGTATTCCTTTCTTGTGAACAACATAGCCCAAGAAATTTCCAGATGATACACCAAAAGCACATTTAAGAGGATTGAGCTTTAACTTGAACTTCCTCATCCTTTCAAAAGCTGCTTCTAAGTGAAACAGGTGCTCTTCCATGGATTGGGATTTAACTACAATGTCATCAATATAACATTCCAAATATCCTCCAATAAGATCATGAAAGATAGTGTTCATGGCTCTTTGATATGTAGCTCCAGCATTCTTTAGACCAAATGGCATTTTAACCCATTCAAAGGTGCCAATATTCCCAGGACATCTGAATGCTGTCTTGTGGATATCTTCCTCTGCAATGCAGATTTGGTTATAGCCGGAATGCCCATCCATCATTGACAAGACTTGGTGACCTGCTGAACTGTCCACCAGCAAGTCCACTATAGGCATAGGGTACTCATCTTTGGGAGTCGCCAGATTTAAATTTCTGAAATCGATACATACCCTTATTTTGCCATTCTTCTTGACTACAGGCGCAATATTAGATAGCCACTCGACATACCTGGTTGTTCTAATAAAACCTGCCTTGAGGAGTCTAAGGATCTCTTCCTTAACCTTCTGAATTACTTCTGGACTCATCCTCCTTGGTTTCTGCTTGTAAGGCTTGAAATTAGGCTTCATGGGGAGCCTATGTTCCACTAATGACCTATCCAATCCTGGTAGTTCATTATAAGACCATGCAAAGCAATCTTTGTATTTCTTCAGAACAACCAATAGCTGGTTTCTGTCCAGAGCATTCAAACAAGCACTTATATAAGTGGGCTGTTGTACAGAACCTTCCCCTAGATTTACTTCTTCTAAAGGGTCTTGTGCATGAGAACTCCCTCTGGTTTATTCTACCTTTGAAGTGATCTTCAGGCTTGGTTCTGCCCCCAGGTTCTTTAATTCAATATCTCTGCCCTCCTCTTCATAGACAAAATCTGTCCACAAGGCTTCCTCTTCCTGTATCTCCTGGACTTTTGTTTCAATGTCCAAGGCACAGTACTTACCAAGAGTCAAGACTCTAGCCTGTTGCTTCTGCTGTTTGCAGCCAATTATCATGGCCTCTCTCTCTTGCTCCTGAACTTTCTGGACTATTGCTTTTATATCCAATGCTGAAAATTTAATCAAAGCCAAGGACTTGGCTTCTTGTGGTTCCTCTCTTTGCCTATAACCAGGCATCATTGTCATCTCTAAGGACAACCTCTTCATCAGCACTTTCTTGGACTAAGTGCTTCAGGTGTGTCACCTCCTCATCAGCCGTTACTTCGGCTGAACTGTCATCTTTCATCAGTATACTGAGTGGTGTCACTCCCTCAATATACAATTTAGCCTCCGCAAAGTCTGCACAGGCTATGAAGGGTTGAGGATCTGCATCGATTTCCTCTGTCTCTCCATTGCCTAAAGCCATCATGATTTTCTGATGTAAATAAGAAGGCACACATTTGTTAGTGTGGATCCAATCCCTTCCAAGCAAAGCATTGTATTTAGCATTACTGTCGATTACGAAGAATGCTGTCATACAATCCCTGGTTCCTACACTTAAATTAATGGGTAGAATCCCCTGAGCCATTTGCTTATCTCCAGCAAAACCAGCAATGGTTGTGCTGGTTGGTATCAACCTGGGATTCTTTTTTCCTAGTTTCTTCAAAGAAGATTTCGGGAGTAGGTTTACTGCTGCCCCATTGTCTATCAGGACTCGGTTCAGCTGTATCCCATCAAAGAAAGCCTTGATGTACAAAGGCTTGACGTGCTGCGTCATCGAATTCGAGGGGTACTCAAATGGATACGATAGATTGATGCTTACCACTTCCTCACTTTCATATTCATCTTCCATCGGGGTAACCATTTCGAAATTATCTTGCACCATACTTGCTTGTGAGTCTTCACTAGAGATCTGAACTGGATCAGCTTCCTGCCCCTCTTGATTTTCATCTCCAGCTTGGAATTCCTGTGGTAGTATGTGTACCATGTTCACTGATACTGGGGGAAACGAGCCAAACTGGATGGCTGGCTGTACTTGTTTCCCCTCTTGGTTACTTTGGTCGACTCCCTTAGAAACATCCTGCATGATGCATTCTGGTATTTCATTGCTAACTGATCCCTTCGAAGGATCTTTCTCAACTGGCTCTTCAGTCAGAAACGTTTGTTCAGCCATGAAGGCTTCGAACATCTCTTCTTCCATCATTTCTTTCTTTTGGCTTGTGCCAATCTCTTCTTCCGTCTCACCATCACTCTTCATCAGAGTCTTCTCCAAACCAGCTAAACTAGACTTCTCTCTGGCTGTTAGTTCGGCATGAACCTTAGCGAATTGTTCTCGGCTGCAGACCACTTTGCTCTGTGGAACCGGCTTTGGAGCATGGTCTGACTTTGGGTTCTTCCTTCCTTCCGTTTTGACTGGTGAAGAATTTTCTCCACCCTTCAGATCTTTCTGGTACTGGGTGTACCTGCGCTGAATTTTTCTCCTCTGTGATCTTGAGATGACTGGGACCATGCCTGGTTCCCTCGTCTTTGGGTGTTTAAGCAGCACCCAGTTATTCGGAGCCACCATAGGAGGCCTGATCATCCTGCCTTGGTTTACAACATCTCCTCGAACAGGCAATTCCCTAGGTTTGTTTTGCATTACAAACCAGTCTGGGACTCCAGGTACCCATGAGCTTGCTGATTCAGATGCTGACCTGCCTTTTTCCACCTTCGAAGCCATCTTCGAAACTGGCCGTGAAGGTAAGTGCTTGGTTTTGTCCTCATGTTTTGAATCTGATTCAGACCTTCGATAAGGGTGACCATTTTCTGTCCTGCATGAAGCTGGTCTAGGGGGCCAATCTCTGGCTTTGATTCCATGAACTGAACCTCTCTCCAGTTTTCTTTCAGAATGGCTACTCTCCATTCTATAATAGTTATGTGGCCTGGATTCATGCAAGAGCTTCTTGCCTTTGTCATGCATTCTGTTCATCACAGGCTCAACCACTGGTGGTCTCTGCCTATCACTAGCCGGATACGGCCTTTTGTTGTAAGCATTGGTTGACTTAGGATGTCTCTGAACATCCCTGTAGTATTGCTTCCCATCAGTTGGAAGCCCCTTCAACCACTTGTAACTGAGTCTGCACCTGGGGCACATTCTCTGCATCACCGCTGCTTCTAAAGAATCATCATCCAGTGATTCTTCATCAGAACGTTCCATCTGGTGCGAGAAACCCTGTTCAATAACTGGTGAGCTTCTAGTATTCTTCTTAATGTTGGTTTGATTAGCAACATGCATCTGCACATTGACTTCCTCCAATTCTGTCAAGGACAAGTTCTGGAAGTCTGATGTAATGACATTGGCTGCTGCCTCTCCAACTTCTGGAAAGGGATCACTGTCAATTCCCATGGCTTTTTCTGTTTTAGCTGAGAACTTCAAACTTCCTTTTCGAATCTGTTCTTGGATCCTGTCTCGAAAAACAATGCAGTTTTTAGTCGAGTGAGACCAAGAATTATGCCATTTACAGTATACTTTTCCTTTCAGTTCATCTGGAGATGGTAGTTTTACTCCTTTAGGTAACTTAAGGAAATTAGCCGTGAGCAAATGATCAAAGATGTCATCTGCTTTTGTTAAATCGAAAGAGTATTTTCTGTGAAAGTCTTTCTTTTTAAACTACTGGTCTATAGTTGTATCCTTATGAATTAATGCTTCACAGATTACAGGTTCTTTGCCTACAATCTCTGCTGCATCTATTTCATAATTAGGATCTCTATAATATGTCTTATATGATGCATTATTTCGATCTTGTTCCTCTTCTAATAATGCTTCATATCGAGACACCTTATAGGTCAGTTCGACCAAATCTCTGAATTCAGTTGAATCAAACTTCTTTCGAAGCCTGAATTCTAAACCATTTTGAGCCAATCTGACGAATTCTGGCTCTGGCAAGATGACTCTACATTTATTTCGAGCCCTTTTAAATCTGGCAATAAACTGAGTAGCCTTTTCTTCAGGCCTTTGACTCAATCTAGCCAAATCTGCCATAGATACTTCTGGCTCTGATTAGAAGAATTGGGCATGAAATGCCTCTTCCATTTGTTGCCAATTTTGAATGGAGCCAGGTGTAAGGTTGATGTACCATACAAATGCTCCCCCTGTTAGGGAATTTGGAAATAATCTCAGTTTCATATAGTCATGGTTAGTAAATTCACCGCATTGAGCAGCAAACCTAGCAATATGTTCTATCGTTGATTGATTTCCAGTCCCATAAAAAAGGGTAAAATCTGGTATCCTGAATCCCCTTGGGTATTTGTGTACCCTATCCACCCATTCTGGGTATGGTTTTCTGTATATAGGAGTCTGGACCCCCCGAGCCATTGGTCCACATATCTCCCTAACAATATCAGCAATCTAGTCTCTAGGGACCATATTTTGTGCCTGCTGAACCACTACTGGAGGGGCAAACACAGGATTTGGTGGACAAACTTGTGCTTGTGGTCCTCTTGGTCCATAAGGTGGTAAATTTGGGGCTGGTTGTCCTTGCGGTGCAGGTTGCTGTTGAGGGTATGGGTAACCTCTGTGAGCATGACCTGCGAAAGGACCTGCAAAAGGTGCTGGAACAGGTGTTGTGTCTCTGCCATTTGTAGGAAAACCCTCCAACCCCCCGGGTGTAAATTCGAATAAGGGATTAGTGTACCCCCTTGTGCCAGGTATGGCTTCGAACATGGGATTTGTAACCATTCTTATGCCAGTTTCTTGTATTTGGCCAGATCCACCAACTTGTGTGGCTTCATTATTAAGTACTGAGGCATTTTGGCCTGCTATAGGCCTTGAAATGGGTTCATACCAAGACTGAGGTAATGGTCTTTCAAAGTTTTGGGTACTAGTTTGACCGTTAGAATGTCCATTAACTTGCATAGGCTGTTTTTCTCTAGCCAATCTTTGTTGGGGGACATTTACAACTTCCTCCGTGTGTCTTGTGTTTGTGGGTTGGTGGTTATTCATTCGATCCAAAAAGGATGTTGCCCACCTTTCCATTGTGTTCATTAATTGTTGTCCCATGGCATTTACTAAACCATCCCATGGATTTGTTGGTTGAGTAAATGGCACAGTGGATGGTCCAATTCCTTGGTTTCGTCCAGTAATATGAACATATGGTTCTTGTCCAGAAGTACTGGTCTGTTCGACCATAGGTTCTGACAATATAGGAGTTTCCACAGGATGTGTTACCACATTATCCTCTGGATTTGGTATTTCTACCTCTCCTTCCACGCCTTCTTCCAAGCGTTCATTTTCTCCTTGTCGTCTTCTTCTAGCCATTTTTAATTATGTCCCACTGGGCGTGCCAAAAATATATGTTGGCTTTTTGGCTTTTCGAAGGGTATTTTTGTAAATGTGAGCGTGCCAGCAAGGATCAATCAGTCCTTATAGAAATTGTGATTGCCAACCAATTATCAGACGATTGTGTTTTAGTTCTTTTCAGCCTCAATGAAGAGGACTTTTACTGGTGGCTAGACTTAGGAGAAATTAAGAGAAATAACAGTAATACGAAGAACAATTGAAGTATTTCATAAAAATGAACACTTACAATGGTCCGAACTCAACCTCAGAGAGGTTTACAACAGCAATCTACTTGAATCTACTTGAAGCTACTCCTATGAATCGAAGTGCAGTGCGGGTATTTAAAGTGCAGGTATTCAAAGAACAGGTATTTAAAGACTGGAAATGTAAAAGACTGGAAAAGAAAATATATGAAGTAAACGACTGATTTGTATGATCTGAGTCCCCTTTTTTTTCTGGGGGCTGCCCTGCTATTTATACTCGTCAGTGATGACCTTGGAACTGCACTTCGAACCGTCGAACTGCTCCTCCATGATCGCTGATCATGTTTCCTTACAAGTAGCTCCATTACGCCATTACTGGCAGTTGAGCTTCCCTCTTGTACTTGAATTTGAATATGAGTAACCGTTGAAGCTATGTCATCTTGCATCCTGTTATTGATCTAGTGTTACTCAGATCATGTGAGGACCAATATTTATTGCCACGTGTACGATCAGGATTAAAGGCTTGAATAACCTTCCTTTATTACCCTTACTCTGCCACGTGTCGAACTGTAACTGGCTTTTACAAAATATGTAGCCAACAACATTATTAAGCATTTTGTGGTGTATGTTATGTATTTTTATGATATATATTACATATTTTTCTGATAAAAGTTTTGATAATTTGTGTTCACAAATAAAATTAAGCATTTTGTGGCAATATTACGTATTTTGTGGTATTGTTACACATTTTGTAATATAACATTATAAAAAAATAAATAACGATGTAATCCTACCACAAAATATGTAATTTCATTTCTGAAACATATATTGTCGGAACTCCTATAAAAGATATACCATATTTATTATAAAAATATATAATAAAATACTTATAATATTACATATCTTTTAAAGAGTATGGATCATAATCAGTGTGATTGGTTTCAATTTTTTAAATTTAATTTTTTGAAAATTGAGCTTTTTGTTTTTGCGTATTTTATTTTTAAATTTTTAATGAATATTTTTAAAATTTTAAGTAATTTTTTTTTTACTTTTTTATAAGTACATTTAAAATGTAAAATATTTGTAAAAAAATATTTTAAAAAATTAATAAATACACAAGAATACAAAAAATGTACTGAATTCTCTCTTTTTTTTTGTATTTTTAGTATTTAGTGATTTTTCTAAGGATTGTTTTTCACAAATATTATACTTTTTAAGTGTATTTATGTTAGATATATCTAAAATCAAAAAAAGAAAAATTACTTAAAGTCTTTAAAAAAATTAGTAAAAACAAAAAAACATAAAAAATAAAAAATTACAAATTTTTAAAAAGTGAATTCTGAAAATTCAAACCCAAACAAACTGAATATTACACTAATTCTAACATGTCTGTTATCACACATGGCTGTTTTCTCATCTGCTCACCTAATAATATCTATCTGACTTTCCAATCAGACTATACATAAAAATATAAGTAAAAAATTCAAGTGGACACAAACGAACTGTATCGAATTGAGCTGAGCCGAGTTTTGAAGAACTCGAATTCGGCTCGTTTATTTATCAAGCTCGTTTATTGAGGTCGAGCTCGGCTCAATAAGGAACTGGGCTTGAGTTTGACTCGGCTCAGCTTGGCTCGATAATTTTTTTTAATATTATTTAATATATAAATAATATATTTATTATATAATTTAAATAAAGATAAACGAGCCGAGCTTATGCGATTTCGAACTCGGCTCGTTTACTAAATGAGCCTAATATTCGAGTTCGAATTCAGCTCGTTTACTAAACAAACAGAACTGAGTCGAGCCTTTAATGAATCGAGCTGAACTTATTTACAAACAATTTGATTCATTTGTAGCTCTAGTTCTCTCACTAGTAAAATATATCATTTAATTCATTAACTCAAAGTGTTTGGTGTAGGGGAATCTTGAGTCTTGAGTATTAATACTAAGGTCTCAAGTTCAATTTTTTCCAAGATCAATTATTGAGACGATTGCACAAAAGGTTGATAAAGTAAGACTTTTAGACTTGGAGAGAATTGTATCTAGTGTTGAGTGTGAGTTCTAATCCCCTTTTAAGTGTGAGACTATGACTTATTATTACATGGTTGAGTGATTATGCTTTGTATACTATTTAAAGGTGACCTCTGTAGCATTGACTCTTCTAGATCTAACCCCAAAAGTTACCCTTCTGTATGGGAAAGAAATACACCTTCACGTATAATCCTGTTGACTAAGTCTGCGCTTCTCCGTACGACGTTGCTTTGTCACCTGAAAACACAAACGTGAGCTAACCGACGGGTGTGTGCCGGAAACCTCTCCGATGCCTAAGTTAGTAAGCTTGACAAATAGACAAAAGCTCTGTGTATTCAGAAAGCAAAGTTGTGTGTTACCTCTCCCAAGGTGATGTTTGTGAGCTTTTATAGGTTTCGTGTGGCACAATCCTAGTAGGACTTCTACTCCTCCATGTAGAGTCCTCCTAGGATTCATACTCCTGAAAGATAATGCGTATCCTTCAACACCCCCCTCACTGCTTAAACCAAGTGAGATGGTTTTTACCATGGCCGAACTACCATATGACCGAAATAAAACTGGCTATGCTGAGCCACAGAGTAGGCCGAACTATCCTTAGTTCGGTTTTTCCTTTTACTCCTCCTTATCTCGGTTCTCTCCTGTTCAACCCATGGTGTGTTTAGACCGAACTACCGAGTAGCAAGGTTTTGACCGTTCTAACCACAATACATCATGACCGGACTACCTCTGAGACCGACCTAACTCCAAGTTGCTTCCGGACCGGAGTAACTTTACAATTCTTGGGCAGGAGTAACTTTACAATTCTTGGGCAGGAGTAACTTTATCTCTCTTGGGTCGGAGTAACTTTTCGGCCTTGTTACCCAGTCCTTCGTACTTTGGGCCGTAAAGTCCATCTTATAGCTCGGCCTAATTTTCACCAAAATTACCCTCTCAATTGCCCCTTAATTCCATCTACACAGCATGATTGGGATTAACCGTTCATCAGCCGAGCTATAGTCCCCAAACCTTCCAGCCGAGCTACAACCATTTAGCTTATCTTGCCGAGCTAAACTTAAACCGAGCCGCTCTCATCCGGTCACAATGTCTTTTCATCACCAAAAACTGAATCGCTTCCTTTTCCGTATACACGTCGCACGTTCCCATTCGCGGAAGGCAGCTGTCAACGCCGTCTTCGTATTTCGCAATTTTTGAACAGTTCCCACCCTTTCTCTCTCTTTCCACAAAACAAACATCCTGTCTTTGAATCATTCACCTATGCTATTCACCTTCTTCTCTCTCCATGCCACTACTTCTCCAACCTCTGAGTTCCCTGAGTTCGTGTTCTTCGTTGGTGCTGTTGCTCCCATCACCAGCTTCATCTTCTTCTTCTGGTAAGCTTCAAAAAATCTGTTTTGTTTTTCTTCTTTCTGCTTTCATTCAATCCATTGTAGTTTGTTTGGTATTTGTTTTTGAAAAACATATTTTGCTTTGCCCTGTACTTTTCTGGAAAAAACTTAACCATAGAACACTTGAATACATGCAATATCCTGTAGAACACTGGTTTTCGATCCAAAATCATCATTTAACCGAACTAGGACACCGTTCGTGCTAGGTGTAAGTCTTATCAAGACATAACCGAACTAGAAAAAATGCACCGAGATAAAATGCACCGAGATAGTAAGTCTCCATCTTCTGATTGACTTTAGCCGAGATAAAATGCACCGAACTAAGTCTGAAATTAGTATAACAGAAATATTAGCCTTCGACCGAGCTCAGCCTTAGGGGCTAAGCCAGCTTTCTTAGTTTTTCAAACCGAACTCAGAAAGCTGCCCCTAGAGGCTCAACCGAGCCAACCAAACCCGTAGTCCGAACCGAGATAGAAACTGTAGCATCCCACATAGCCGAAGTAGGACTTTATCTTGCTTTTACTTGTAGCACGGTCTGATGATCTGTGCTTAACCCCTATGTTTTCCACTTTGCAGACTTAGGTTGCCCAAGCACTCCTCCGCGCGCTCAACCGAGCTACTGAGCACATTCTTCCGACCGAACTAACTTATTAGTAACTTATACAATAGATGGGGAAGTATAGGTATCTAGTAAATACTCTGGGCGGCCTAGCTGAATTCAGAAAAGACTACAATATACCCGATGACGTCCATCTGATTTTGGCCGAAAAAGACGTCATTCCCTAGGGTAATGAAGGCTTTGTCCCCTTCACCCTCTTGTCCATAATAGAAACCGGACTACGATTTCCAGTCCAACCTTTAATTTGTAAGTTTCTTAGGCAAACCAGATTATGCCCAACCCAACTATCCACCAATTCCTACCACATCATAATGGGAATAGCCGAACTGAACCGCCAAGCCGGACTAAACCTTGGCCTGGCCGAAATCTTCCACCAATACTCCATTGGTTCAAAAGAAGATGGGTGGGTCTATTATTTAAGAATACGTCGTCGCCGAGAGAAGATAATAAAACATACACCGGATAAAGACTTGAACGACAACGACTTTTTCTGGGTATCTGGGAATTTTGAGGATCATCAAGCCCAGATTCCTGGTCGACGTATAAATTGGAAAAAATGAGAGCCCGGTAAATTTACTTCGGTTTTCTTGATTGCTTTTTTATATTTTGGTTTTTTTAATCTTTCAGCCGGACTAACAGTTGTCTTCTTTCGCAGATTCTGCCCACCTTCACTCTTTATACAGCTACCCAAACCTAGCCACTTTGCGCGCCGCACTACGGTATCCAGAACGTAGTTGGGCCAAATTGCTGAAGTTCGAGCCGACCTACAGATACAGTGGTCGCTGAAAAGCCAGAGTGACTGATTTTCTTCTTGAAGACGCCCCAGAGTCAGACCCAACCTTACCATAAATCAGACTAATTCCATTAACTGCTGAAGAGGAGATGGCCAAAAAGAACAGAGTAAGGGCCCTCTTGATCGAGACCAACAGGGCCGAAGTACCACCATCTAGTCAAACCCAAGAAGCGGTGGTGGCCCTTCCTACGCAACAACCGTCCTCATCCCGCCGAACCAAGTGCACCCGGACTACCGAAACTGAACAATGCTTGGTTGATGAAGACGAGACTGCCCTTCCACCGAGTCCGCCACCGAGCCCCCAACCGGAGCCTTCTGACCGAATTACCACTAGCTGGGCACCAAAACTTACCTTCAACAACCGAGATATCCAAGATTCTGACTCGGTTGTTGCTGAGAAGGATCACTAGTTGGCCTTCAACCTGGCCAAGAGTGTGTGCCTCCCCAAAGATATGGAGCACCACCAAAAGCAACTAAACACCGAACTGAAGGCCATCCGGTCTTCAACAAAATCCATGATCCTGGTAAGTAGCTCTGTCCGTTTTTCTGTCTAATTTTTCCAACTTTCACTTCGGCTCAAGGGAAGTCTTTGTTTTGTCAGGCCATTCAGAAAAACAACATCACTCACAAGTAAGTGTTAGAGCTCAGGAAAACAACAAGGCAAGCCATGGCAGAAGCCGAAGCGAAGACAGCCGAGCTAGAGGAGGCAAGAAAGCAAATGGCCGAGCTACGAGCTGAGAACGGCCGACTGGCCGGACTGGTTAGTTCGGCCGAAGCAAAAAAGCAGAAGGTTGCCATTGTGCTAAAGGATAAGTATCTGCGTGAGCTGGTGAAGCTCGAGAAGAAGAAAGATACCGAGATAACCCAGCAGAAGGAGAGCGCAAAAGGAGCCGAAAAGCAAGGCTACAAGAAGGCAGAGGATGCTTATGTCAAGCAGTGCCAAGCTGCCAATGAGCTTTTCTTTAAGTGGAGGGCAGCCGTTGAGAAGCTCGGCCACGATCCACAGACCGAGGTTTTCAACCCTCCAGCCTACTTAATACCGAACTCCCTAGTGGAGTATGCTGATGCCATTCAGCAGCAATTTCTTGAAGGCTCAAACTCTGACGAAGACTCTGCCTCTGAGGATACTACGGTTGTTAATGTGGAACAGTCAGCTCGGTTGGAGCCCATGGTGGAAGACCTGACTATTGAACTACTAGGTGAAACTGTGGTTCCAACCGAAACCACCCTTGTGACCGAGAGCGAGCTCCCGCTTGAAACCGGTCTTCGTGTTGACGCCGATGCTGCGTTTGATGCCGAAATTGACGATCTTTTCAACTGATTGTTTTTTTGCTTTTCTTTTTTGTCACTTTTTATCTTTGTAACCGGGCTATGCTCCTCCTTTGTAATTGCCTTTAGATGAATGAAAATTTGCTTGAACTCTTACTTTGGTTTTGATTTGTATGCTTGCACTTGTGATTTTTTCATGATCTTTGTACTTTCAATTGTTATCTCAGCTTTTGCTTGCTCAAACTAACTATGCTTACCAGCCAACCACTCATTAGCCGATATAATTACTTCGGCTGAGGAGTACACAGAGTTTGTTTAATCCATCCCACCACTCTTCAGCCATGCCCTTACTTCGGCTGAAGAGTACAAAGAGTTAGTTTAATCCAGCCAACCACTCTTCAGCCATGCCCTTACTTCGGCTGGAGAGTATAAAGAGTTGCTTTAATCCAGCCAACCACTCTTCAGCCATGCCCTTACTT
This sequence comes from Camellia sinensis, assembly GCF_055761805.1. Classification (NCBI taxonomy): domain Eukaryota; kingdom Viridiplantae; phylum Streptophyta; class Magnoliopsida; order Ericales; family Theaceae; genus Camellia; species Camellia sinensis. The sequence goes on along the minus strand of NC_138964.1, from coordinate 18,732,945 downwards.
CGGCTGAAGAGTATAAAGAGTTGGTTTAATCCAGCCAACCACTCTTCAGCCATGCCCTTACTTCGGCTGGAGAGTATAAAGAGTTGGTTTAATCCAGCCAACCATTCTTCAGCCATGCCCTTACTTCGGCTGAAGAGTACAAAAGAGTTGGTTTAATCCAGCCAACCACTCTTCAGCCATGCCGTTACTTCGGCTGAAGAGTACAAAGAGTTAGTTTAATCCAACCAACCACTCTTCAGCCATGCCCTTACTTCGGCTGAAGAGTATAAAGAGTTGGTTATTCTGACCAAATGTCCTACAGCCTGGATCCTTATCCTGGGCTTAGGAGGGGTGTTGGTTTATTCCAGCCAACCTCTAAGTTAGTTTTTTCCAGCTAACTTAGAGTAAAATGTTTGGTTATTCCGACCAAACGTCCTGCAGCCTGGATCCTTATCCTAGGCTTAGGAGGGGTGTTGGTTTATTCCAGCCAACCTCTAAGTTAGTTTTTCCAGCCAACTTAGAATAAATGTTTGGTTATTCCGACCAAACGTCCTGCAGCCTGGATCCTTATCCTGGGCTTAGGAGGGGTGTTGGTTTATTCCAGCCAACCTCTAAGTTAGTTTTTTCCAGCTAACTTAGAATAAATGTGCCTAAAACTTCACTAAAGCTAACTTTTACAGAGAACAACTCATGCTGAAAAGAATTGATTGTTTTATTGAGGAAAAAAAAAGAAATTACATATGTTTGAAAAGCTAAAAATAAAATAACTTGAGATTGGCCATGTTCCATGGCCTAGGGATTGCTTTGTCGTCCTTGTCTTCTAGGTGGTATGCCCCTTTGCCTGCTAACCCAACCACTTTGTAAGGACCTTCCCAGTTTGGCCCTAACTTGCCATCTCTTGGTATCAAGGTGTTTCCCATCACTTTGCGCAGTACCCAATCTCCAATCTTGAATTGTCTTGGATGCACCGTTTTATTGTATTTTCTGGATAACTCTTGTTGGTATGAGGCAATGTGAACCAGTGCTCTTTCTCTTCTTTCTTCTGCAAGGTCGAGTTCCAATGCTATGGCTTCTCCATTCAAGTCTGGATCAAAATTCTCGCTTCGAATTGTGGGGCGGCCAACTTCCAGTGGTATTACTGCTTCCATCCCGTAGGCTAAGGAGAATGGTGTTTCTCCTGTTGATCGCCGAGGTGTGGTGCGGTAAGCCCATAAAACATGAGGAAGTTCGTCCGCCCACTTGCCTTTTGCCTACTCTAACCTTTTCTTCAGTCCATCCAAGACGACTTTATTTGATGCTTCTGCTTGGCCATTTGCTTGAGGATATGCCGGTGTAGAATTGTAGAACTCTATCTTGTACTCTTCACAAAAGCCTCTGAAGATTCTGCCATCGAACTGAGTGCCATTGTCTGAGATTAGGGCTTTTGGTATGCCAAATCGAGTGATGATATTCTGCCAAACGAACTTTTTTACATCTTTTTCTTTGATTGATGCCAATGCTTCTGCTTCCACCCACTTTGTGAAGTAGTTTGTCGCTGCGAGAAAGAACTTTCTGTTGCCTGGTGCTGTTGGAAGTGGTCCTACTATGTCTAAGCCCCACATTGCGAAAGGCCATGGGCTAGTTAATGGTAGGAGTTCTCTAGCTGGTTGATGTATTTGGTGTGCGAATTTCTGGCATTTCTCGCACTTCTTCACATATTTCTCTGAGTCTGCCTGCATGTATGGCCACCAGTATCCTTGCGAAATGGCCCTGTAAGCTAGCGATCTTCCTCTTTGATGGCTTCCGCACACCCCTTCGTGTATTTCAAACAAGAATGCTTCCACTTTGCTGGGATGAACACACTTTAGGTAAGGTCCTGAGAAAGACTTCTTGTATAATGCCAAGGATGGGAAGAGCCAAAATCGCTGTGATTTCGCTCTTATTCTGTTGGCTTCTTTTTTCTCTTCTGGTAGGATGCCGTCTTTTAAGAACAGGATGATGGGATCCATCCAAGAGGGGCCTAGTTCTGCGCAACATACCTCTTCTGCTTCGGGGTCTTCTATGCTTGGTCTAGGTAGGTAGTCGATTAGTAGTGGATGAGGTATGGAGGAGTTTGCCATTGAGGCGAAGCCTGCTAGTTCGTCTGCTCTGCTGTTTTCCTCCCTGCCAATTTTTTCTATCCTTACTACTTCAAATTTCTTGATCTCTGTTCTGACCAACTCTTGGTACTTGGCCATCCTATCATCCTTTGCTTTATAGTCGCCAGAAATTTGATTTACTACCAGCTGTGAGTCGCTGTAGACCATTAGTTCTGTGGCTTTCATGTAGTATGCTGATTTGAGTACTGCGAGAAGCGCTTCGTACTCTGCTTCATTGTTTGATGCTGGAAAGCCAAGGTTGATTGCTTGCTCTACAACCAGGCCGTCTGGTGAGATGAGGACTATACCGAGTCCTGCACCATGCCGGTTGGATGCTCCATCCACAAAGAGCTTCAACATCTCACCAACGAACAACTTCCAACAAGTGGAGGGGTCAGATGATGTCATGGGGTCAAGAATGTTGCTGGTGCTTTCTTTAAGGTCCATGCTTGCTGTCTGTCCCTCGCTATCTGATTGTACCAAGTCTTTTTTTGTTAGAGAGCCTTGGTTTGGTGTAGCTTCTACCTTACTGTCTTTCGTCTAGTCTGCCTTGGAGTTTGACTGAGTACCTTCTACTAGGGGTTGCGCTATTCCGGCGTCATCTTCCATCCCTAGTTCGGTTGTGTCAGTTAGGTCGACTGGGCAGATATGATGACTTCCAGGGGTAAACTCTGCGACAAAGTCTGCCAAAGATTGGGCGTTTACTGCGGTCCTAGGTTGGAACTTGATGTCGAATTGTCCCAACTCTACTGCCCACTTCAAAATTCGTCCAGAAAAGTTCGCCCTTTCAAACAAAGCTTTTAGTGGAAAAGCTGTGAGGACGACTATGGTGTGGGCATGAAAGTAGTGTGCCAATTTCCTGGAGGCCATCATTAAGGCTAATGCCAGTTTTTCCAGTGGCAAATGCCTTGTTTCGGCTCCCAGCAATGTCTTACTGACATAATAGATAGGCAGGTGTTGGATTCCTTCTGCACGAACCAACACTGCGCTAACTGCGTGCTGAGAGACTTCCAGGTACAAGAAGAGTTCTTCACCAGGTACTGGGGTAACAAGCAGTGGTGGGGAAGACATATATTCCTTTAAGCTTTTTAGAGCTTGGTCGCATTCTTCATCCCACTCAAACTTGGCCTTTAAGGCTTGAAAAAATGGTCGTAGTCTGTCCGACGACCAGCTGATAAATCGGTTGAGCGCAGCCACCATGCTGGTGAGATGCTACATTTCTTTTACTGAGTTTGGTCTCTCCAAATCCTGGATTGCTTTGATCTGAGAGGGGTCTGCTTCTATACCCCGGTTGGTCACAAGGAAGCCCAGGAATTTGCCAGATCCTACTCCGAATGCACACTTGGACGCATTGAGGCGCAACTTGTGCTTCTTCAGGATCTCAAACATCTCGCCTAGGTTCTTAAGATGGTCATTCTCATCCTTGCTCTTGACCATCATGTCGTCGATGTAAGCCTCCATTGTTCTGCCTAACAATGGTTCGAACATCTTGGTGACCATCCGTTGGAATGTTGCCCCTGCGTTCTTCAGGCCAAAGGGCATGACCTTGTAACAGTATAGTCCTCTTGGAGTTGTAAAAGATGTGACCTCCTGGTCTGGCTCATGCATGGCGATTTGGTGGTAGCCTCTGTATGCATCCAGAAAGCTAAGTCGGTTGTGCCCTGCCGTTAGGTCTACCAATTGATCTATCCGTGGTAGAGGAAAGCTGTCTTTTGGGCACGCCTTGTTGACTGTTTTGTAGTCGACGCAGACACGCCATTTGCCATTCTTCTTTGGCACTACGACTGTGTTGGAGATCCATCTTGGGTAGTGCACTTCTCTAATTGCTCCTACCTCCAGCAGGTTGCCTACTTTTTCCGCCACTATCTCGGCGTGGTGGAGTGCCGATCTGTGAGTGCGCTGAATGACTGGTCTGGCGGATGGGTGGACATTGAGCTGGTGACAGATGAAGTTTGGATCAATGCCTGGCATGTCGTAGGGCGTCCAGGCGAACACTTCGATGTTAGAGGTTAAGAACTCCAAGACCTCTAATCTCTTAGTGCTGGACAACGACGATCCGAGCAGAAAGAACTTATCCGGGTTCTTTTCATCTATTCTTACTTCTACCAAGTCCTCCACTGCTTTCTGATTCGCTGCTTTGCCGACATCTGCGAATAGCTCATTACTTTCAGGTTCTTCCACCGAATGAACGTATCCTTTGGCAGCGCGGCTGCCATTCACCGTGACGAAGCATTGTTTCAACATGATCTGATCTCCATAAACTTCTTCAATTATACTGGTGTCATTGGGGAACCGCATTACTTGGTGGTAGGATGACGCCACCGATCGCATGGCATGCAGCCATGTTCTGCCCAAGATGATGTTGTAAGTGGAGGGGACCTTCAATACCTAGAACTCCACTTGTTTTGTCACGCTTCCTGCTCTAACTGGAAGAATTATCTTACCGACGGGCCATTCTGGCATGGAGTTGAATCCAATTAGGGGAGATACGACAGGCGCCAAGTCTTTGTCTTGCAGCTTTAACTGTTTAAATGTCTCGTAGTACATGATTTCACATGAACTACCCTGGTCAATCAGAATCCGCTTGACGTCAAAATCCTTGACTCGGAGAGTGACAACTAGGGCATCATTGTGAGGACAGTATATTCGATCCAAGTCTTTATCCAAAAAAGACATGACGTTTGTCGCCTCTGTTTTCCCATTCTCGATGGCAGGTTGGGCACTTAGCACCTCTCTAAAGTGCTCAGCCTTTTTGATTGATCCTCTGAGCTCGCATACACGCTCAGGTTCAAAGACTCCATGTATCACATTGATAATGCCTTGAGGTGGGGCGTCAATTGGCATTCCATTGGGGTTATTATGGTCCTGGGGGGCAGGCTGCGTCCCTTCTTCAATGCATTTGTCCAAGTGACCTGCCGCCACCAACTCCTCTAGGTGCTGTCTCAATGGTGTGCAGTTCTCCGTGCGGTGCCCCTTTTCTTTATGGAAGGTGCACCGCGATCTTTCATCATAGTCCTTCTGAGCTTCTCCTAGCTTGGCTGGCCACTTGACGAAAGGCTCATCTCTTATTTCGCTCAGAATCCGATATATCGGTTTTTTGAACACCGTGGTTATAGCAGTGCGGATTCTCAACCATCTTTTATCCAGGTCTTCTCCGTTATCTCGTCTGCCTCGTCCGTTTCTGTTCTGACGATCTACTGCATTGACCTTTGCTGAGGTTTTCTTTTCTGGTACTGCGGTTGCACCAGATTTTGCTTTGACACGTGCGCCATCCTCTTCTACCCTAATGTGCTGATGCACTCTTTCCATCAGGGCTTCCATGGTAAGGGGTGGCGTCATGGTGATCGAGTCCCTTAGTCTGTTCCCGACTGGAAGGCCTCTTTTATACTGTGCGATGGCGAGATTGGTGGGGCAGTCCCCAATCTGATTGAATGTCTCCCAGTAGCGACTGTTGTAGGATCTTAGGGTCTCTTTATCGCCCATGTCGATGGAGAGTAGCTGGTCAATCTCCACCGGGGTTTTAGTGTTTGTTCGGAACCTTGTTACGAACGCCTCTGCCAATTGTGCCCAGGAGGCTATGCTGCCTTCTGGAAGTTTTTCAAACCAAGTCAAGCCTAGGTCGCCAAGGCTTGATGGGAAGAGTATACACATTAAGGCCTCGTTTCGCCTGTACACAGCCATGACCTGGCGAAAGTGGCTCAAGTGTGAGTAGGGGTCCGTCTTCCCTTCATATGTAGTGAATTTGGGGCTGAAGGAAGCCTGATGGTAGGGGCGCGTTTTCAATTGCCGGAACAAACGGCGAAGTCTGTAGCCTTGCTAATGCTTTGTCCGTTGGTTCGTAGGCAGGGCGCGGTATTGGCATTCCAACCTCGACGCTTCCATGCGTCCGAGGAGCCAACCGCTGTAAGGTAGAAACTCTGTGCGGATCCCGCGCCCTAGCATGCTCCTTGCATCATGTTTTCTCTTCGAGCATGGTTCGTAAGTCGGATGATCTGGGTAATTCTGTCTGTCTAGATCTGGTTTGGTGTGAATACGAGGGCCAATACGTGCTTCCTTTAGTGTATGATCTTTCAGATCTCGTCCTCTCAGACCTGGAGTGACGAGTTCTGGAAGACTAGGATTGAGTATCGCCTGTTCTGAGGCTTCTACTCTCTCCTTGCGAGGGTGTAGTATTTCTACTACGATTTTCTGAGTGGCGAGGGGGCGTCTTGTTTTTGCGCCCCTTTCCTGTCGCCACTTCTTTTTTCTTCATCTGGCGTTTCAAGGCCTCCATGTCCGCCGCCATCTTTCTTATCAATTCATCTTGCTCTTTCACGCGATCTTCCAGAGCTTAAGGGTCAATCCTCTGCCTTTGCCTGTCAGGACTTTGAGAATGAGATTGACGGGGGCTGTGAGTCCGTCTTCCCCTAGTATCTCTCCTGGAGTTATGTCACTGGGACTCCAAGTCCGCCACGGGAGGGACAGAAGGTAATCCTTCACGCCTTGTGCCTCTATCTAGAGTTAGCCCGTCGACGGCGGACTGCGGCAATTCTTCAATGTGTGCCATTATTTGAAAAGAGGAGAAGCTTTAATCAAGAGGTTTTGTTCTGTCTGTTATTCCCACAGACGGCGCCAATTGTACGGGAAAGAAATACACCTTCACGTATAATCCTGTTGACCAAGTCTGCGCTTCTCCGTACGACGTCGCTTTGTCACCTGAAAACACAAACGTGAGCTAGCCGGCCGGTATGTGCCGGAAACCTCTCCGATGCCTAAGTCAGTAAGCTTGACAAATAGACAAAAGCTCCATGTATTCAGAAAGCAAAGTTGTGTGTTACCTCTCCCAAGGTGATGTTTGTGAGCTTTTATAGGTTTCGTGTGGCACAATCCTAGTAGGACTTCTACTCCTCCATGTAGAGTCCTCCTAGGATTCATACTCTTGAAAGATAATGCTTATCCTTCAACACCCCCCTCACTGCTTAAACCAAGTGAGATGGTTTTTACCATGGTCGAACTACCATTTGACCGAAATAAAACTGGCTATGCTGAGCCACAGAGTAGGCCGAACTATCCTTAGTTCGATTTTTCCTTTTACTCCTCCTTGTCTCGGTTCTCTCCTATTCAACCCGTGGTGTGTTTAGACCGACCTACTGAGTAGCAAGGTTTTGACCGTTCTAACCACAATACATCATGACCGGACTACCTCTGAGACCGGCCTAACTCCAAGTTGCTTCCGGACTGGAGTAACTTTACAATTCTTGGGCCGGAGTAACTTTACAATTCTTGGGCTGGAGTAACTTTATCTCTCTTGGGCCGGAGTAACTTTTCGGTCTTGTTACCCAAATTGTACGGGAAAGAAATACACCTTCACGTATAATCCTGTTGACCAAGTCTGCGCTTCTCCGTATGACGTTGCTTTGTCACCTGAAAACACAAACGTGAGCTAGTCGGCGGGTGTGTGTCGGAAACCTCTCTGATGCCTAAGTTAGTAAGATTGACAAATAGACAAAAGCTCTGTGTATTCAGAAAGCAAAGTTGTGTGTTACCTCTCCCAAGGTGATGTTTGTGAGCTTTTGTAGGTTTCGTGTGGCACAATCCTAGTAGGACTTCTACTCCTCCATGTAGAGTCCTCCTAGGATTCATACTCCTGAAAGATAATGCGTATCCTTCAACACCCCCCTCACTGCTTAAACCAAGTGAGATGGTTTTTATCATGGCCGAACTACCATATGACCGAAATAAAACTGGCTATGCTGAGCCACAGAGTAGGCCAAATTATCCTTAGTTCGGTTTTTCCTTTTACTCCTCCTTATCTCGGTTCTCTCTTGTTCAACCCATGGTGTTTTTAGACCGAGCTACCGAGTAGCAAGGTTTTGACCGTTCTAACTACAATACATCATGACCGGACTACCTCTGAGACCGGCCTAACTCCAAGTTGCTTCCGGACCGGAGTAACTTTACAATTCTTGGGCCGGAGTAACTTTATCTCTCTTGGGCCGAAGTAACTTTTCGGCCTTGTTACCCAGTCCTTCATACTTTGGGGCATAAAGTCCATCTCATAGCTCGGCCTAATTTTCACCAAAATTACCCTCTCACCTTCTATGATTAAGCCTTTGAACCGTGACAAATTTTTTTTTTCTTTTTTTGGAAAAAATAATAATAATAACAACTTAATGTTTTACTTTTATACAAAATAAATTTTGAATTTTAATTTTGTTAATTTATATTCTAAATTTTGTGATTTATTTTTAATTTAAATCATATGTCTATTTTTGTTAAGAAAAATTGATAGAAAAATGATATTTAAATTATTAAACTCAATAAAAAAAATATTTTACACATTTTATGTGCAATTGCATTGAGTTTAATAACTAACATGCTCCCCCCCCCAATTTTAGTTAAGGGAAATAAACTAACAATTTAAATTGAAAACAAATAATTTAAATTTAAATTGATAAAATTAGAAATTAATGGTTTAAATCGTTAGAAATGGTCAAAATCTGAGTTTTTTTTTGTAATTTTTCTTCTTCTTTTTTTTTTTGTTTTTTGTTTTCCCTGACAAAAAGAAAATAATATTTTATCGAAAGTAATAAAGCATTACAAAGAAAATGAGAAACAAAAACATGACACTTGTGCAACCCTTCCAAAAAAGAAAAGGCCAGCTGGCAAGAAACCAATGTATAATAAAATACAATAAAACACCTCAAGGCCCGTTTATTTAGAGTTATAGGGAGGAGATTGGATTTAGTAGTGAGAAGGGGATTAAGAATGGAGTGTTTGTTTTGAGAGATAGGGAGTGAGAAGGGGATTAAGAATGGGGTGTTTGTTTTGAGAGATAGGGAGGGGATTAGTAATCCCTTGGTATTAGTAAGGAGGAGGAAGGGGAATTGGTAAGGAGGAGATAGAAATAGTATTAGAAAAATAGTGAGGGGATTAGAAATTTTTTTTATTTTTTTTATTTTTTATATATTGGAAATTTTTTTTGAACATAATGTTTAATTTTTTATATTTTTTTATTTGTTTTATTATTTTATATAAAAATAATTTAACAATTTCTTACTATCAATTCTCTCACTAACAATCCCCTCTTTATTAATTTCCCCACTATAAATTTTTTTTATTCTATCTTTAAAAACAAACGGGCCAAGGTAAACAAGACAAAAGATCCTCAGATTCATTCATATAAAAAAAAGAACAAATCCAAAAAGAACAACTCACCTACTCACTCTTCCAATCAAGAATCATTTTAATTAGACAGAGTCTAAGTCCGCCTTTGGAATTTACTTTTTTTTTTTTTTTTTCTTCATATATTTTTAGCTTTTTAGTAATTTTCTTAATTAATGCAATTGAAAAATTACTAAAAAAATTCTGTGAGTGAAAAAATTAATATGACATTTAACTTTTTTATTTTATGATAAATAATTTAGTAACTTTTTTTCTTTTTTTTAATCAAAAAAAAAAAAATTTTTCCTTGTGCTCCCCAATAACTTTGGGAATTAGTTATTTTGTTTAGCTTTTTAACTATTTATATAAAAAAATATATATGAAAAAGTAGAGAGAAAGAGTGATGTAATAACTTTTATGTATATATATATATTATCTTTTTCAACCACTTCCCAAAAAATCATAGACATAGCTCCGTTTGGGATACATATGTGGGCTAAAATGGTCATATAGGATAAAATGTCACATCAAATTCATATTTATTTATTTTTTTCTCTTACAAAAATTAAAAAAATTAAAAAAATCTATCATAAATGAGATTTTTTAACCCCAATCTAAAACAACAAAAAAATTAAAAAACCAACTCACATTCCAAACAAAAATCACCACAATTTGTAAAAACAGAACCTTATTGCCAATGTAACATACCTTTCCTTTTACTGCCATTGAAATCCTTTTGAAATCATTTCTTGGCATACAATTCGTGGATAGTGGTAAAGAGGACTGTGTTATCACGTGAGTTCTCAAATTCAAGTTAATGAAATGATTTCATCTGATGTGATAATCTAATTATATTACAGTTTCATTTTGTAACTCAAATTTCATCTGGCCCGAGTGGCTCGACTGCTCAAAACGATATTGTTTTAGACAGTTTTTTTTCCCCTCCTTTTCTCTGCAGAAGAAGAAGAAGAAGAAGAAGAAGAAGAAGAAGCAGCAGAAGGAGGAGGAAGAGAGAAGAGGGAGCACCTATCATCATCATCATCATCAACAACAAACAATAACATTTTGAAGATCAAAAATCAAACCCAAAAATCCAAAAATTAAACCCAAAAATCAGAGAGATTGAAACCGAAAAATCAAAAATCAAAATCAACACATCATCATCAACAACACATCATCATCATCATTATCATGGAAAAAAAAAAAATCAGAGATCAGAGATCTCTGAAAAAATATCAAAATCAATGATGGAAATAAAAAATTCAAAGATTGGAGATCTCTGAAAAAATTTCAGAGATTGGAGGCAGAGAACAGAGATCGGAGGCCGGGTGGCGGCGAACGACGGGCGGTGCTCTCTTCCTCTCTTCCCCCTCCCTCTTCTCTTTTCCTCTCTCTTTCTCTCTCTCTTCCTCTTTTTCTTCTTCTCTCTTCTCCCTCTGTTTCGACGATATAACAGGGAAGGAAAGAAAGAAAAAATAAAATAAAATATCCTCAAAACGGGTTTTGAGGATTCGAGCCACTTAGGCCAAATTTTTGTCAAGCTACGAAGGATTATTGATTATATTAACTTATTAATACCTTATCATATGACTAAAAAATATATAATTAGTAAACTAACATTTTGATGCATGACATCATCACCCTCGATCCTTAAATAATTGTGCACATATTTTTATAATTATGAAAACATTAAGAGGATTAAACTTTTGAAATACATAATTATAAGATGATTTACCTACTCAAGTTAATTAGGATTTTTAGTTTGGTGATTGTGTAACATATTACTTTGGAATGTGAGATTAGAGATTATTTTTGTGATGCTAATTTCTACCTATTGTTAGATTTTAAGAGGGGACTTATGTAACATCCCCGATCGGTAATTAATTACTAATCCGTGATTAAGGACACTAATCAAGTGATTAAAATAATTATATGTTAATTGTGTATTTTTGCATGCTATTTGATTTTCTATCTGTTAATCATAGTAATATCTGTTACGATTTCCGCTTAGAATATTAAATTGATGGCCCGAATGACGTCAGAAATGGGAATTGGCTGCATGGTTAGACTAATTAGATTTTTTAGAACATCATGGTAAGTTTAATTAAAAATTGATTCAGAACAATTATTTAAGTTGTGTTTGGTTGGCCAATGTTCTAATTAATGTATATTAGCCTTACAACTATATAAGTGGGCTTTTAGGCTCATTTTTGAACTCATGCATGTTTCATTTGAGTGGAAAATTCCGAAATTCATTCTAGAGAGAGAGTGAACTCAAGTGTAGAGTGAGAAAGTGTGTTTTTGAGAAGAAGTTGAAGATATAGCTTGAATTGATCAAAGATTGTGCAAGTATCTAGCTAATTGAAGGATCTAGGTAAGATTACAACCTCTAGATTGTGCATCTAAGTCATTTAACATGAGACTTCATCAAGATTATGAATTTAAATGCATAAAATAAGCTTTTAATGAAGGAAATGTTGCTAAGTCATACATGCATGTATGAATTTGTCAATAACTCTCATGTTTGAGCATCATTCATGCCATTGGAGATGAAATGAAAAGCTAGAGGTCACATGCATGCATAATTCATAAAGATTTGAGGCTCAATTGCATGTGTTTAAAGTGGAATGAAAGAATTTGAATGAATTTGAGGCACACATGCATGGAAATATGGGGTTTTGGCATGTTAAGTTTGATTTTGAGCATCTAAATTATTATGGTAGTTATTGGGTACATGCATGTTAGAATCACCATGTTTTATCACTTAAATTCGTGTTTATGAGTAAGTTTTCCAAGTTTAGGAACAAGCCATGCACGAATTTGCCATTGAATTTGCAATTGGAAGCTCAAAGCTCTGTTTTGGAAACCCAGAATTTTTGAAGGTTGCTCAAGCAGGGGGATTTGCCGCTTGAGCGGACATTTCGTGCATTCAGTAGTTTTGTAGGCTATTACAGCCCGCTCGAGTGACCACTTGGACGCTCGAGCAAACCCTTTGTATATTGTTGATCTGCTCGAGCGCAGGAGTTGTGGTTCAAGCGTAGATTGAGACCATCTAGTACTTTTGTAGACAGACCAGTCCGCTCGAGCGACCAAAGGTACGCTCGAGCGGCCAGGCCAAATTCAGCATATTTTCAAAAGGCATTCAGTGTTCAAATTTTTGTTTTCATAATTTTCTGAGCATGTTTAGGCATGAATTTTGAGTCATTTAAGAGTATTGAGCCAAGAAATAACATGAGTGATTGAATTAGAAAAATACGAGATGAATCCGAGAATTGATTCACGTGTACAAGTCTTGAGTACTGAATTGAATAAGAAAGTTAAGCCATAACAGCCATGTGAACACGTGTAATGATAAGATGTGTTTCTGTTATGTACTTTGTGTTTGTAGGTCAACGTCTGAAGATTGATTGACTGTTTACGGGAGCCCACTGTGGGTAATGTTATTGTAAAGATATGTTTATATGAATTATGTTCCAAATGTGATATGTTAAGTTATGATTTCTGAAATGATTATTTACGTGAACGAATGTCCTATGTTTGAAATCTATTATGGCATCCATAGATAGTCCCAAGTCATGGGGGGCGGCATGTAAATGCGGGTCCATGACATATATGTAAGTACGAGATCTTGTTAGCCACTTCATTGTGGTGATATGTGTTTAATCGGTATCTGGAATGGATTACTCTAGTCGGAAGACGATATGTGATGTGTTCTATGGGATGTACCATTAGTATGCTCAGATATGAGAATGATTATGTTATGATTTGTCTTATGATTATGAAATGTTCGGAATTCGTTCTCTAACATCTTTAGCTTAATGTTATTCACTAGGCTTTAATTCACTGTGTGTACATATATGTATAGGTGGGCATTCTAGAGATCGAGTCTGAGGCTTTTGTCTGGATCTGTGTTCTGTTGTCAGTCAACCATTGTGCCTCACGTGGAGGTTCCTGAAGTGTCACGTGTTTTGATCTATGGTTATTTATGTATATCAGACCTTATTTGTTTTTGTTGGCTGTACTTAAAATGCTACATGGTGTATAGGTATAACGTAAGAATGACTTTTGGTTATGAGTATTTAAAGTTTTAAATATTCCGTTCATATCACCCATGCCACTAATCTTGGACAAACCTTTATTACCCGTTCGAACAGAACCATAATTGCCTTTGGTGTAGGTAGTGAAGAAATCAACTCGAGAAGTCACATGAAAAGAAGCACCAGAATCAATCACCTAATTGCTCTCTTGGCCCACAAAATTGATCCAATCATCTTCACAAACGACCTTGAGATCAGCAGTAGTAACTGCCGTTATGTCTTCTTGTTTCTTATCCATACTTTTGTCACACCTTTTCTCCTTGTTCTAGAGCTTTCGGCATTCTTGCTTCATGTGCCCTTTCTCATGGCAATAATAGCACTCAATGTCTTTCTTTGAAAAAGAACCATCTCTTGATTTGTCACGGCTTTGATCACGACCATGAGGAGTCTTACTCCTCCCCCTTGTTTTGCTTCGGCCTCTCACAACAAATGCTTCTGAATGAGAGAAACCCGCTGATTTTCTTCTAGTTTCTTTATTCAGTAGGCTACTAGTGACTTGGCCCATTGTGACAACTGCATCAGGCGCCGAATTACTAATGGTCACAACCAAAGTATCCCAACTTTCGGGTAAAGAACTAAGTAGCATCAAAGCCTATAATTCATCATCAAAAACAATTTTCATAGAAGGAGGTTGGTTAACAATACTCTTTATTTCATTCAGATGTTCCGGAATAGGGTTGCCCTCTTTATATTTTAATTTAACCAACTTACGAAACAAAAAAGCTTTATTTGTGGCTGATTTCCTATCATAAAGGCCTTTTAATTTTTTTCTATAAATCATGTGCTGAAGTTTCAGTAGCAACATGATGAAACACACTGTCATCAATCCATTGACGGAAAACACCAATGGCGTTTTGATTAAGCCTCTTCCACTCATCATCTTTCATATCATCAGGTTTGCCACTATCACCCTCAATAGGCCCATACAAATCTTTACAAAATAATAGGTCCTCCATTTTAGTTTTCCAAGTTACCCAATTATTTCCATTGAAGCTAGACATGCGACCCACATTCCCCTCCATTAATTTACACAAATAAATAAACCCAAATAAACCGTAAGCTCTGATACCAGTTGTTAGGGAAAATATATGATTCCCCACAAGTAAATCAATCAATGGGATAAAACTAATGCGGAAAAATCAAATCAAAAGTAACACAACAATTTTACGTGGTTCCCTCAATGTGAGGTACGTCCACGAGATTGAAATCCGATTCCACTATCAACCAAAAAGTTTCCAAACGATTACAAATAATACACAAATGGTCTCACAAACCACCCTTAGGTGAATTCCAAATAATCACAAATAAACAAGAGGAAAGACCTCACCAAATAGATGAACAAAATTATCTTCGAAACAGAGTTGTAGAAGATTCAAATAAACTTCACCAAACCAGCCGAATATTCACACGAACAGCAGCCGAAAATCAAGAACTGATTCCACCGAATTTGATTTTCACCTAAGCACTATCTCACCAACAATTGATCAAAAAAAAAGTGCTGCTACTCCACAAGCCAAAAAAACGACTGCTTTTATTTGTTCTCACCCATGAAAAAACAAATAGTACCAATATATATATATATATGGTAAACTTGTGAGCTTTTTTATCAAACTCTAGTTGTAACCAAATTGAATTAGGTCTCTAAAAATTAGATATAATATATTAAAATATATTATACCTAAACCAAACCAAATTAAAATTCTTTAACAAACCAATTGGGTCTCAAACTCCAATAAGGAGATATACCCCAACAATTTATTAACTCTATTTCGTTTCTGATTCTATTAGCGGATTGTTCTTCAAAGGTTTTGTATCAAGTTGAAATTTTTCCAAGTGATGGCCCAGCAAGAAAAAGATTCAACACCATTTGACCATGACGGAGACCTCAAAGCTAGCTGGCAAGGGTATTTTCAATCTAATGCACCGCAAGCCCAATCTTCTAGTGCCATGGCCACTATACTAAACACCTAACCCCTCTTCCTCAGATCTCTCTCTACTTTCTCTATCTAGATCTGAGCGATTCCAAGATTTGGACCAGTGATTTTGAAGCTTTGTGATGTATCCATGGATATAAGTTTTTAAAAACAGTTTGTCTAGAAAAAAAAAAAAAAAAAACCTGTAATTTCATCATAAAAATCAAAAGAATGGATTTTCTTTTGGAGATCAAAATTTTAATTTGGTAAATAAATTTTTTTGTAGCAAAAAGAAGCCAAATATTTGGCACCAATCAAACAATAAAGGCACCTAAAATTGGTGGCGATTGGTGACAAAAATTAGTTTGTCTAAAAAAAAATAGATTTTTTGGGATTGTAGGAAAAAAATTTCCTTACAAAAAAATATATAAAGCAATTGATAGATATCCAACGACAATTTATTTTCTTTGAGGTTTGATAAGTTGAAGGGGTATGGATCTTCAGAACCCTCAAATTTCATCTCTGTGTCTCACTTATTACCTTTGCTCTTTCTCTCTAACTTTGGCTTGCCCGTTGCAACCCACCGAGTTAAATCTTTGTCTGTGACTGATGATTATTGATTAGGGTTACTTCAGATTTTTCTTTGTTGGATCTTGGGGTTTTCCTGATACTTTGAGGGATGCTTTGAAATTATTGATGTTTGGATGTTTATCTATACAATACAGGCATTTCTTCACCTTAGGGTCGATGAAGATATTGAGTTTTATTTTTATTTATTTATTTAAATTCTGGTTCTTGATTATCTGATCGAATTCGATAGAAATAATCTAGGGGCTTTAACTACAGAGCACTTGGATTTTTGATTTTGAAGTTTTTGTTGTGGACTTTAGCGCAGGAGTTGGCCACAACACCCACAACTACATAGAGGGAGAACAACCAGAAAGAAAATCAATGCTGATCAAGCTCCCCTCACAGTAGTAATGAAAAGGGCCTAGTAAAGAAAAACTCACTGGCAGAAAATAAAAAAGTTAAAACATAAATACAAAAACTCAACTATTCTTTTTATTATTTTTGTGTACATCTTTCATAAAAATCTAAAAATTACTTAAAGAAACTAACTCCCAAACTGACCTGTAATTTTTTTTATAGGATGAAAGTGGAATTGGTGAACTCGTAATAAATGGCAAATAATATAATTATGGACTAATGAAACACAACCACCCAACTTTGCCTCTATTACGAGTTCTCTGCTTTGGAATGGGCTTCCTCTCTATTCTGAGCTTTTTGTTTGGTTGTGTTGGATTTACCATCTAGATTTTTTTTAAGGGAGTAGTGTTTATTTTGGGTAAATCACACTGATCCCCCTTGAGGTTTGGTTCAATTACATGTCACTCTTTGACGTTCTGGAAATTACATTCCTACCCCTGTAGTTAATAGTCTCATTTCACAAACCCCCTACTTATATAAAAGGCAACAACTCGTAGTAGAAAAATAAAGAAAATTACATTGAAAAAAAAAGTAAAGCAAAGGAAAAAGGGAAAAAAAAAAACCCCAGAGGAAGTAAAGTAAAGTAAAGCATGAAAAGAGAGAGTGTATGAGTTCAATATCTTCATTCTGTTGAATAATTACAATGACCGGGGGTCAGTGTAATTTTTCAAACGTCAGGGAGTGATATGTATTAAACCCAAATCTCAGGGGGTGTAAGTGTAATTTACCCTTATATGTTTTAGTTTTGTTTTGTGTCCATTCCGTGGCCATTAGTTTTTTCCAAAATAATAATAATAATAATAATAAATTAATCTGCAAAAAGGATGCCACATACGAATAAAACATCACCTATTCTAAATTTTGTTCTATGATTCTGTACGGGGAGCAAATATTCAACGCTGTCCGTACTCCTCGTGTCCAAGCTACACCTCTCTCCGATTGACTTGAGAACACAAAGGCGATGAGCTGCCCGGCGGTGTGCTGCCAGAAAACCCCTCCGACAAACAAATTAGCACACTCAGAGAGAGAGAGAGAGAGAGAGAGAGAGAGAAAAGAGAGAGAGGCGACAAAGCGGTATGTGAGCTCTGATCAGAAGATGTTCTAGACCTATGAATAGAGGTGCAACACCGTTTATATAGTTTCTGCGCGCGCCTCTGTGCCCATTCTCCTTTGGACATGTGGACCTGCTCTCCTCTTACGTTCCTTCACGTGTCAGCGCAAATATAGTTAAACACCAAATGACGACAACCGCTTAACAGTATTGATGCGTACGAATGGTGGCATCTTCTTCCTGCGATTCTGCCGCGCCGTATAGCTCTCCCAACCGAGCTATACTCGCCACATCGGCTCCCCCTCCTATTGGGGCTGTGCTACCCGTCTAGTATCGTTGGTCAGACTTGAGTGTGGACTCAACCGAGCTCCACAGTCACGACCGAGCTTCTGCTCGACCGAATCTGGTCTCCCGAGGACAAATTCCATCCAACTCAGCTGAACGCACATCTCCACCGAGCTAGTGGCCTAAAGTCGTCCCAACTTGACCGAATTAAGACCTCAATCCAATATGCACCCAACGTCCGACTGTGTAGGAGCCCTAACTCCAGCTCATACTAGCTCGGCCCATTGCTAAATCATAAATATCCCTCTCAATTACCCCTTAATTACATTCGCACTAGCGTGATTGGGATTACATTCATTAGCCGAGCTCATTTCCTTGCTCAGTCACTATCTGCTCCGTTCAATGCTCAGTCATCCAAGTTCCCAAATCGATCAATTAAATCAACTGTGCTAATCGCTGCGCTCATCTCCACAACTTGTCCGCCCGGTGATTGGTCTATCCAATCTATCTTTTCAATACTGATTCTGGTCTCATCACACACGTGTCACTCGTCTATCGGTCTTGTACAGCCAACCCAGCCATCCCACGCCATCTCATTAGATTCAAACTTTGGTGCCTCTTCCACTCTCATGCATACACCTTTTCATTTCTTCCTCACTTCTCACTGTTCATCTTCTCCGTTTTCTGTCGAGCAATTTCTTTCTAAACCAATGTCACCAACTTCGATCTACAGCGCTCGAGTCAGAGGCCCTATCACATTTGTCATTCATCGTCGTCGTCGTCGTCGTTGGGGATGCACCTTTCCGATTTCACTATCAATCGAAGCTTTGACTAGGTAAATTCTTCATATTCTCCTGTGATATTTTCTTTTTCTTTGTGTTTTTCATGTTCTTGGACTTCAACTCACTCATCCATTCATTGAAGAAGATTAAAGCACCCAAACGTTATCTAAAATTGAAATAGGTTAGGGTTTTGTACTGCTTTTGTCATCGAACAGCTCCGGTGCCCCTTATTTCCCACATTGTTCATCATCTCCTGTGATGAACAGGTGAGGCTCTGAGCCTGATCAGGTTAAAAACATCTTTTTGATTTGAAAATAAAGGCCGACTGGGTAGTTTTATTGTTTGTGAACGAAGAGTAGAAAACCGGGCTGCTGGACGCACAAGGCCGTGCAACCGGGCTAATGTCTGGCTCGCTTGCATGGCCAAGCTAGGTTTCGCTAAACCTTTCTCACCGAGCTAAAATCAGGCTCCCTTGTGCGACCGCGCTTCCACTTATACTTGGTTTTTAACTGCAGAATCCTGGGGGGCCAGGAACACCAACACAAAGGGCTCTCAAAGACTGAGCAGCCACCGTGCATAACTTAGTCAACTCAACTGTGCCGAGCTAACTAAGCCGGTCCCTTATGGGGTGTTATCACTTCCTTGTAAACACGTTGGGCGCACTAGCCATGTTTTGTGAGGAGTATGGCGTCTCAGACGACATACACTTCGAGCTCGGTAAAGAGGACATTACTCCTTGGGGTAGGCTGGATCCATGTCCTTTCATCATGCTGGCAAATGTCGAGGGAGGTCTCCACTTCCCGGTGCAGCCATTAATTTGTGAGTTCCTAAGGCGGACTGCGCTACCACCGACTCAGGTCTCGACGAACACATATAGAATCATAAATGGGGTCGCCAAGCTGAACCACCAGCTTGTGTAGACACCCTATTTTTGACCGTCCTCAAGACTTGGACGTTATCGTTTGAACACTCGATGATCATCCATGTTCATGTTCGTCTTGAGTTCTCGGAGGTTTCGGTCGCGCGCATTGCCTCTCGACTTGTTTGTTTTGTGCTTGGTTGTGCACCAAACACTTGTGTTTTTGTTTCTTAAGGCAAGGAATGGCTTGTTGGCCATCCACACACCTCACCGACCTTGGCTTGAGGCCACTGGCCTTGTTTTATTACTATCGGCCAAAGATTTTGGTAAGTCGGCAATGTTTTTGGTCGGCCGGCCAGTTTTGTTGGTCAATCGGCCATATTTTCCAGCCGACCCCTTTCCATCTGCTTTTGGCAGATATTTTATGCCAGCTGTCACAGTTAGCATCCACATTACACCCCCTCCATACACGTGTATGGAGGGATTTGCCTCTTGTTTAGCTTCTCTTGGAAGCTTGAGGATTTGAGCCTCTATAAAGAGGGAGCTCCTCCTCCCTCCTCCAAGGTTCAAAAAAATTAGGTTAGAGAGTTTAGATATAGTTTTGTATCTATACTCTCTTGTTTGATTATATTTTGTGCCCTAAAGTGAGTTTTGTCTTACTTTTGCACTAGAGCACCTAGCATTACACCATCCTTGGGTTGTTGAGGCCTTAGAAGGTTGTTGTTAGGGTTCTTGGACTGGTTTTGACCAAAGGAAGGTGCTGGAGTGGTGTTCTTGAAGAGGTTCTTCAAAGGTGAGAACTTACCTTCTTTATTCCCCATTTTTGCACAAGCTTTTAGCCTATCTTGCTTATTGTTTTAAGCTTCGATTATAACTAATAAAAGTTCTGATTTTGTGTACTTTAGAACTTTGTTTAAGGTCACTTTGAGGTTTGGGGTTGTCTCTCCCCTCCAAGACCTTGTTAGGCCTTGTTTTAGGCCATACTTTATGGGTATTGTTTTGATCTTTGCATGACCTCTCTACCACTGAAATCCAGAGGATTTTCAGTGGTGGAGAGGTGGTTTTGAGGTCCTAAAAAGGAGAGGGTCCTCCCCTCTCCTTGTTGTCTTTAATGCTTGCATAAATAGCTTATGTGGTAGCATGTGTGTTTAGTTTATTTTAGCTCCATTTCAGCATGTATTAGGCTTTGTTTTGCCATGATACACCTCTATTTTGAGTTGGTTTAGACATGCCATGTATGCTTCATACACTTGTCTTGTAATCCCATGATTTGGCCTTAACATGCATCATGTTGTAACATGTGTTTTTAGCATGATTTTGGCTCAACTCCATGAAGCTTTTAGCCTTGTTGTAGCAGGCTTAAGCTCTATTTTTCATTGTTTTGGTTATGCTTGCATTGTTTTGTATAGCCACCATGCAATCTAGCTTGTTAGCTTTGCGTGTCCAAGTTGCTAGCATGCTCTATGTGGATCATTTCAGTGGTTTGGCATCACTTAGAATGTTATTTCAGTCCATATTTCATTCTTATAAACTTACACTTATCACTCCTTTATTGTCTTAAAGGGTTTGTGTTTTATGCCTCATGAATGTGTCATTGTGTATGCCATCATGCTTAGGTCATTGGGATGCCATCTAAGTGAGTTTTTCGGCTCATTTTGACATGTCATAACTCTGTTTTGGGTTGCTTAAATCATGCCATGTTTCATTGTATTAGGTGTAGTGTAACACCTCTTTGATGGCGTTGCATGCCTCATGATTTTGCCCCTTTGTTTTAGCTTGTTTTGGCTTTGGTCATTGCATGTTTTAGGCTCACTTTAGCATGGTTTAGGACTATTTTGGGTCATACTTGCCATATGCTCTTTGTTTTGTGTTGTTTTGGTTCATGTCCCTCGACTAGTCTTAGGCTTCAGTCTTGAGCATGCCATGCTTGACTTATTTATGTGATTTGGCATCACTCCTAGCTTCATTTCAGAGCATGTAATGTTGTCACATTTGCATGCTTTTCATTCCTTTTAAGTGTACTTAAAGGTTGCCCTTTTGTGCTTAAAGTATTCGACCATTTAGCATACATGTTTGTATGTGCATTTGCCCTCATGTCCTTAGCATTTTGGCAGCTGATTTGGGCTTATTTGAGAGCTGCTTATTTTGGTTTAAGACCATCCCCACATGTTATTGCATGCTTGCCTTGTATGTTGTCACATACTTGTTGCATATTTGGTGAATTGCATGTTGTAGCATGCTAGTTTAATTGTGCCTCGTTGTGTACTTAATCCATGACATGTTGTTGCACACTTGGCCTATTAACATGTTGTTGCATGTTTAAGTGGTATTGCATTTGGTATGCATCTCTCGTTAAGTTGCCTAACATGTTGTTACATGCTTGCCCATCCTCACATGTTGTCACATGTTCGCCTTGCATGCTTGAACGTCCATGTTGCATCATGCATGCTTGTCTAGGTTGTATGGCATTTGGCATGCTTGTTACTTTAACATGATCATGTTGCATTAGTTTTGCTTGCATATTTGCATCCCTTGCCTCTTGATCAACCATGATGGAGGTTAGGGCCCCCTTTCGTGTTTGTGTGCATTTCATTTGATATCAAATTGCACACTCGACACTTTTGACCATCATGCATTGAAATGCGTGATTGATGGCCCGAGGGTTGAGAACCATACTCCTTTGAGTCTCAACATGATAAGGAGGGTGGTGGTGCAAACATTGCTTTGAAAATACATTGTCATGTTCTGTCTGTCCTCTGCTGCAGCAAAACAGGATTCTATAGGAAGAGATGGTCGGCTGACCATCTTCAATGCCGGCCGGCCATTAATTGTTAGCCGATATTACCACAAATGGTCGATGACCAGTTCCCCATGGCCAGTGGCCTCACCTCTTGGTCGGTGACCTCCCACAACCCTCAGGGAGTAGTTTAGAAGCAACTTTAAGACTTGTGCAATGTTCAGAGGTGTAGAACAGTGTAAACAGAGGCAGCATGAGTATGGCGATGGATTTCCGAGCGAAGCCGTACAAGCATGCATGCATCCCTCGCCTTGAGGCCATTTTAGCGTTTTAATAACTTAGACTGGTTATTTATTTTGATTTGGTTGTGTAATTAATTAATTAGCTTGTTAGTTGATTAGTTAGTTGATTTGTATTATTTATTCGGTCCCTCCATCGAGAGGGCGCAATTGTGTAATAAGCGTGTGTGTTGTGATGCATGTCTTCCAACCCTCACTTCTTTCTCCTTTTTATTTAACCACTTATGATGGTTAGTTTTAGGGTATATTTGATTTAGCATACCTTATGCTATGCATGTTTGCATTCATTCATTTGTATTGCATGCACCAGGCTCGGCGCATCATACTAGCTGCATAGTATTTCAATTCCAACTTGAATACGTGTATCAAATTGCCGCATATCATATGCCATCTTAGATTAGCCGAGCCTATTCTAATTGCATTTCGTATGTGTTGCATTAGCCATCTTAATATGGACTTGGATCATACATTTGATTACTAACATGTTCTTGTTTTGGCCCGTAGTACACTGTAAGTGTTTATGCTTTAGCATCTTGCATGTGTGTAAGTGTTAACATGACAGCATGCTTGCCATGAGGCTAATTGCTTATGTGATATAACTGCTTGAATGCTTGTGGGTGAAGGTTGGATTACTTGAATTGGAACAATTCATCAAATTCGCATTTTAGCTTACTTGCGAGTAGCAAACTTCAAACCATTTCCAAACAAATGGATATGCGATGCTTTGTTCCAAATTAGGTAATCTAGTCTATACTTATGTGTTGTGCGCATCACATAGTAAATTCTAGCTAATTAACCGGAATAAGAACATATATGTTTTCAAAACTTGATATCATGCTTAGTACAGGCCAATCTTTGGATGACCTTCCCCAATCGTACCCAAGTTCCCAAGCCGAAGCAACTTTGGTGATGACGGACACATGGCCTTAGGCACGAGTCAGGGTTTCCTAAATTCCCCTAAAACAAAATATTTAGGTGGCGACTCTGTATCTGGCAAAGCAGCCCATGTTTTGCACTTCTTTTTTAAAAATCAGTTTTCCAAAACAATTTGCCGGATTTGGACTCTTTGGTGATTTATCAATCTCACATCGCACATTGTGAGATTAGATTCAGAACTATGACATATTGAGTCCGAACTGTGGAAAAGCATAAGCCCTCGGGGCGCGTCCACAGCTTGGTTTAAACCTAGGGTTGTTCGAGATCTTGCGTCAATATACCCTCAGTCGCATGACTGACGGGTTCAATTATTACTTAAAGATATGGTCGGGCAAAGAGCGATTAGTAACCAGCACACCAAACAAGGATATGCACGACAATGACTTATTATGGGTGTCTGGTAACTATGAGACGGATGATGTGCCCGATTAGTAGATCAGCAAGGACTTCGGTGCTTCTTATAAGCCCAGCTCCCTTATTAATTAACTTTGTAAATATTCATCGTACCGAGCTAATTTCTTCCCATTTTGTAGCTATCGACGAGTTACAAGCCAATTATCTCTACCCGAACGAAGAGGCAATTAGAGCTGTGTTAAGATATCAGCACTGAGATTGCCACGAGCTTCTCGGTTAAGTACCGAGCTATCGCTACTCGGTTCCCTGTAAGAGCAAGGTTATTGACTTCCTTCGAGCTTCTTCTTCTCCACTTGACCTAACTCTGCCAGACAGGCCCCTAATTCAATTGACCGAGGAGAAGGAAATCGCAAAAAGGAGCTGAATCAAGAACCTCATCACTGTCACTTCCACCGAGCTACTGAGCAACCTGCCGCTTTTTTCGACCGCCGGCCAGAGCTCGGGGACCGTGATTGCCCTGGCTTCCACGCTGCTCCGAACGCAGAGTCACGCTGGCTGGAAAAAGGGCCTGCTCGGCCGGTCCTTTTATTGAACTGGAGGCCGAGCTCAATGTCGAGCACGAGACGACTGAAATGGAGCCCGTTCCTGCCTGGCAACCGAAGTTCAAGTCCCAGGGAAATCCCATCCTTGCTAACGCTTCTGTTAAGGGGGATAAGGAACACCTCCTTACTTTCGATCTTACCAAGTCCTTGCTTCTGCCAGAAGATATGGTGGGGACTGAGCATGTTCTAGACACCTGAATGGCTAAGTTCGAGGTGAAATCAATGACCACGGTAAGAACTTTAATAATTTTCCAACTGCATGCTAGGTTTATTTCTTGCTTGGCCTAACTTCTCTCTGATTTCTTGTAAACTATTAAAAAGACTCACCTCGTCATGGATCGGGTTGCCAACTTGCCGCATAAGGTGAACGAGCTGAATGCGGCATGCAAGAATGTCTCAGCTGAGCTGGGTCGAGCTAAGGCTTCGTTCAAAATTGCCAACGCCAACAACGCAAGCCTCTTGGGGCAACTCGGTAAGGCCGATCAAGAGAGAGACGCCTTCCAAGCCAAGCTAGAGGAGGAGAAAAAGGCAAGGCAGAAGGCCGTGGACGAGGCCAACAACCTCAACATCAAGGAGGCTGAAGAGAACTATACCAAACAAGTTGAAGCTACCAAGGACATCTTCTTCAAGTCCGATTGGAAGGCTACTTGTGAAAAACTTGGCCAAGGATCTGAAACCGGGGTGTTCACCTCTCCTCCCCCCGCCTTCCTGCAGATCTATATGGTTCTTTATGCCAATGACGTCTTCAATTTTTTGCAAGAAGAGGTCGAGGAAGAAGCCCGAGAAGAGGCCAAGGAAGGAGGTGGTTAAAAGGAGACCGGCGACCAAAAAAGGACTGTTGTGGTCGACCTGGAAGCTGCCACAGAGGGATTCGGAAACGAATTCGCCGATCTCTCCCCTTAGCCTAGTTATGAATTCTCTACCTTTTTGTTTTGAACTTTTGTAACTAGGCTACTTGCCCCAACTCTTGTGCTTGAACTGTTAATGAATGAAAATTTTTACAACTTCTGTTGCTGGCCATTACATTGTGTTTTTTCACTACAACAATGCAATATACTAGAACAATGCATACATTTACGTAACTGGGTAAAACACCTCGACCTAAAGTCAAAAGTTAAACAAAACACTAACTCTTGTAGCCAAGCAAAACACCTCGGTTAAAGATTTGGAGTTGAAGAAGTCATCAACTCATTTCACCAGGCAAAGCACCTCAGCTAAACAATTGGAGTTGAACAAATCATAAACTCCTTCAATCGAGAAAAACACCTCGGCTAAAAATCTGGAGCTGAACAAGTCATCAACCCATTTAACTGGGCAAAGCACCTCGGCTAAACACTTGGAGTTGAACAAATTATCAATTCCTTTAGCCAGGCAAAATGCCTCGGCTAAAGATTTGGAGTTGAACAAGTCATCAACCATTTAGCCGGGCAAAGCACCTCGGTTAAACACTTGGAGTTGAACAAAACATCAGCGCCTTCAGCCAAGCAAAACGCCTTGGCTAAAGATCTAGAGTTGAACAAGTCATTAACTGAATTAGTCGGGCAAAACACCTCGGCTAAACACTTGGAGTTGAACAAATCATAAACTCTTTTAGCCGGGAAAAACACCTCGGCTATGAGACAAGAGTTGAACAATTCATCACTTCGGTTTGGAGTTAAATGCCCCTCATGCATTGCAATCTTTCAATACAGTAGATGTTCTAAGTATAGTAATTCATTTTCACTTTCATCATATGTGAAATGGTATATAGATTCCATAAATTCTTGAGACGATTGAAAGAATTACATTGGAAAATAGAGGGATATGGCTGTCATCCACAAAAATTACATTGAAAATTTAAACTAAAAATAATACAATTTCAGATTGGCTGTGTTCCATGGCCGAGGTATAGCTTGGCCTTCTAGATCCTCTAGATGATATGCCCTTTTGCCCGCCAAACTGGTTATCTCCCAGTTTGCCCCTAGCTTCTCTTTGCCCGGCACCAGAGTGTGGCCCATGACTTTCCGCAAAACCCAATCCCCAACTTTGAACCGTCTGGGGTGAACTATTTTGTTATACTTCTTAGAGAGTTCTTGCTGGTATGCTACGACGTGGACTAATGCTCTCTCTCTATATTCTTCAGCAAGGTCCAATTCAAGGGCGATGGTTTCAGCATTCAAGTCTGGCTCAAAATTTTTACTACAAATGGTAAGCATACCGATTTTTAGTGGGATGACCACCTCCATGCCATATGCTAAAGAGAAAGGCGTCTCCCCGATTGAGTGTCTTCGCATAGTTCGGTAGGCCTAGAGTACATTCAGAAGCTCCTTAATCCACTTTCCTTGGCCCTTTCCAGCCTTTTCTTTAACCCATCCAAAATGGTATTGTTTGATGCGTCTGCTTGACCATTCGATTGAGGATAGGCCGGTGTGGGGTTTTAGAACTCTATCTTCAACTCCTGGTAGAATCCTCTGAATAACCTACCATCAAATTGGGTGCCATTGTTGGAGATCAAAGACTTAGAGAGTCCAAATCGCGTTATAACATTCTACCAGACAAATTTCTTCACATCATTTTCTTTGATTGTTGCTAGGGGCTTAGCTTTGACCCATTTGGTGAAGTAGTCTGTTGCCGCAATGAAGAATTTGCGGTTGCCAGACGCGGTTGGGAGTGGTCCTACTATGTCGAGGCCCCACATTACGAACGGCCAAGGGCTTGTGAGGGGAAGATGTTTTTTAGCCGACTGATGAATTTGGTGAGCGAACATCTGGCATTTCTCACATTTTCTTACATATTTCTATGCATTTGCCTACATACATGGCCACCAGTATCCTTGCGAAATAGCGCGATAGGCAAGAGATCTCTCACCGATGTGGCTCCTACACATTGCTTCATGGATCTTGAAAGGAAACGCATCGACTCGGCTTGAATGAACGTACTTGAGCTATGGATCAGTGAATGACTTCTTATACAAAGCGCCTGATGGAGAGAGCCAAAATCGCTCAGACTTCACTCGAATTTTGTTGGCCTCTTTTTCTCGGTCGGCAGGATTCTTTCTTTAAGGAAAGGGATGTGGGGTCCATCTAAGAAGGACCGAGCTCGGCGCAGAGAACTTCCATCTACTCTGAGTCTTCTATGTTGGGTCTTGGAAGGAATTCAATCAGGAAAGGGCTGGGGATAGACTTATCGACCATGGAAGCTAAACCGGCTAATTCATCTACTCGGTCATTATCTTCCCGACCAATTTGTTGAACTCTTATGGCTTGAAATTTCGGGATTTGTTCTCTCACCAGAGTTTGCTATTTGGCTATTCTATCATCTTTGGCTTCGTATTCCCCAAACACTTGGTTTACAACGAGTTGAGAGTCGCAGTAGACAATTAGCTTGAATGCTCGCAGTCAGAGTGCGCTTTTCAGTCCAGCAAGTAGTGCGTCGTACTCGGCCTCATTGTTGGATATAGGGAGACCAAGTGCGATGGAATGTTCGATGGTCAGCCTGTCTGGTGAGATCAAAACTACGCCCACCCCAGCTCCATGCTTGTTTGAAGCGCCATCGACAGAAAGTTTCCACATTTCGTTGATAAAAAGCTTCAAACATTCCGCGAGGTCTTGGGACTTTTGAAGGTTCAAGTGTTCTAAGTTGCTCGGTTGCTCGGCTATTTCTACGTCAAGTGCGCCATCGATAATTGTAACTTGCATGCGTTCATCCCCCTTGGCAATGTGCTGTTGGATCCAACAGGTTGTCCTGTGATTCCCAAATCCATCAGCATATTGCCAAGTCGAGGTAGGTCTTCCAATGATAGGGTTGTGGTCATGCGCGCAATTTTCACGTCACTTTCCATGTTTGGGTTATTAACAGGATTGGCTTGGACTTGGACCGGGTTGGGAGTTGGCTCTGCAATTTTCGCAGGGCCTACCCCCCTCAGCTCGGTTGCGCTGGTAAGGTCCACCGGGCAAACCAGGTGAATCTCAGGTGAAAATTCTGCAACAAAGTCGGCCAGAACTTGGGCCTTAATAGTGGTTCTTGATTGAAACTTGACGTCAAACTGCCCCAACTCGACTGCCCACTTCAAGATCCGACCAGAGAAGTCCGTCTGTTCAAACAAGGCTTTCAATGGAAACTCGGTCAGCACCACAATCGTATGTGCATGGAAGTAATGTGCCAACTTCCTGGAGGCCATCATCAACGCCAAGGCCAATTTCTCAAGCAGCAAGTACCTTGATTCTTCCGAGAGCAAGGTTTTGCTTACGTAGAAGATGGGTAAATGTTGTATGCCCTCTGCCCTGACAAGAACCGCACTGACCGCGTGTTGAGAAATGGCCAGATAGAGATAGAGTTCCTTCCCTTTCTTCGGTGTGACAAGGAGCGAAGTGGAAGACTGGTATGTCTTGAGCTCGGCTAAGGCTCTGTCGCACTCTTCGTCCCATGAAAACTTAGACTTAAGGGCATGGTAGAAAGGGCGATAACGATCTGATGACCGACTAATGAATCTATTAAGCGCGGCTGCCATCTTGGCAAGATATTGCACGTCCTTTGCTGAGTTGGGCTGCTTCAATTCTTGTATGGCTTTGATTTGGGAGGGATCCACCTCAATGTCACGGTTGGTGACCAAAATGACTAAGAATTTCCCCGACCCCACGCCGAAGGCATATTTCGATACATTCAAACGCAACTTGTGTTGTTTGAGAATGACGAACATCTCCGCCAAGTCGGCTATGTGGTTGGCCTCACATTTGCTCTTCACAACCATGTCGTCAATATAGGCCTCCATTGTTTGACCGAGCAAGGGAGCGAACATCTTCGTAACCATCCTCTGAAAGGTTACCCCGGCATTCTTCAACCCAAAGGGCATAACTCTATAACAGAACAACCCCCTCGGCATTGTGAAAGAAGTGACCTCCTGGTTGGGCTCATGCATGCCGATTTGATGGTAGCTACGGTATGCGTCCAAGAAACTGAGTCGGTTGTGCCTAGCTGTAAGATCCACTAGTTGGTCAATTCTGGGCAAAGGGAAACTGTCTTTGGGGCACGCTCGGTTGACCGTCTTGTAGTCAACACAAACTCGCCATTTTCCATTCTTCTTTGGTACCACGACCGTGTTGGAAGCCCACCGAAGGTAGTGTACCTCCTGGATAGCGCTCGCTTCAAGCAAGTTCTTGACCTCTTCGGCCACTATCTTGGCGTGATGAAGCGTGGATATCCGGGTTCTTTGAATGACAGGATGGGCATCCGGAAAGACGTTGAGTTGGTGGCAAATAAAGTTTGGATCAACACCAGGCATGTCTTAAGGTGCCCATGCAAACGCTTCGATGTTTTCCACCAAGAACTCAACCATCTCTAACCATTCTTGGGCGGTTAAGCTGGATCCCAACAGAAAAAACTTCTCCAAATCGTTCTCGTTGACCCGTACCTCCACCAAGTCTTCGACAGCCTTTTCCTCGGCCCTGGTGCCCACGTCATCCGGGACACTTTGATCTTCTCGATCTTCGATCATCTACACGAAGCCTTTGGCAGCTTGGCTTCCATTCAAGGGCACAAACCACTGCTTGGCCATGACTTGATCGCCCTAAACTTCTTCGATTGCCCCGGTGGCAGAGGGGAACCTCATGACTTGGTGGTAGGTCGAAGCCACCGCCTGCATGATATGAAGCCATCATCTGCCTAAGATCAAGTTATATGTGGAGGGCACCTTCAGCACCTAGAATTTCACTTGCTTGACAACAGTCCCTTCCGTGACCGGTATGATTATCTTCCTGACCAGTTATTCCGGTTGCGAGTTGAAGCCAACCAACGGCGATGTTGCCGAGGCCAAATCTTTCTCTTCAAGCTTGAGCTGCTTAAAGGCGTCATAATACATGATTTCGACCGAGCTTCCCTGGTCGATCAAAATGAGCCTAACATCAAAGTCCTTCACATAGAGCATGACCACCAGTGCATCATTGTGCAGCGGTTGAATGCGTTCAAAATCTCGGCTTGAAAAGTTGAGAACATCTTTCACCTCGATTCTGCCCTTCTTGACTGTAGGTTGGACTGACAAAACTTCTCTCATATGTTCTGCCTTCTTGATCACTCCTCAGAGCTTGCATACTCACGCTGGCTCGACGATCCTATGGATTACATTGATTACGCTTTGGGGGGTGCTTCTAAGGCGGCCAAACTGTTTGGTTCGGCTGGAACATGGGGCACGACCTTAACACCTCCATCAATGTAATGGTCCAGGTAATCGGTTGTCACTAACTCCTCCAAATGTTGCTTCAAAGGAAACACAATCTTCTGTGCGGTGCCCGTGCTCATCATGGAAGGTGCAACGATACCGCGGTTTGAAGCCTTTTTGTGCATTGCCCAACTTAGCAGGCCACCGGATGTCTGCCTCGTCATGGATTTCACTAAGTATGCAGTAGATTGGGATTTTAAAAACCGTGGTGATGCCTGTTCGGGCGTTTAACTTTATCTTCGCATCTTCTACGACGTCACGGGGGTAATCGGTTTGGTCATTGCAATGACCTTTACCTCGTTTGTTGCGGTGGGTACCGCAGTTAGGTCCTCTTTCGCGATTGTTCAGACGGTTTGCCTCCTGTCTGACCGCATGGACCTTTCCAGCCACCCTTTTGTCTGCTATTACCGAATTCACCCTCATGGTAGCTGCAAAAGCGTCATCATTTACTCTTATGTGCTCATTGATGCGTTGCATCAACAGTTCTATGGTTGTTGGTTGATTCATAGTGAGTGAATCTCACAGCCTATGCCCGACTGGAAGACTGCGCTTGTACTGGGTGATTGCCAGGTTGGTCGGACAATCAAGAATCTCATTGAATGTCTCCCAGTATTTGGCGTTGTACGCCTTGAGTGAGTCGTCCGGTTCCATCTTGATGCCTAGAAGGTGGTCGACTTCCTTGGGCATTTTGGTGTTAGCTTTGAATCGGGTCACGAACGCCTCTGCCAACTGCTGCCACCTCTCGATACTTTTCTCCAGTAGCCACTCGAACCATTTCAGGCCCAACTTATCCAAACGCGATAGGAAAATAAGGCATATAAGTGTGTCGTTTCGCCTATAACCTACCATGACTTGCTGGAAGTGGCTCACGTGCATGTACGGATCAGTTTTCCCATCATAGAGCGTAAACTTGGGCTGGTGAAAGCCCGCAGGGAGTGGTGTGGTTTCTATCTCAAGGAAGAAAGGGGTGGCGCTCAATCTCGCCAAGTCTCTATCCATAGGCACATGTACAATTGGGCGTGATGACAACATTATGACCTCTTTGCTGGCACAACCTCCGTGGGATAACCTCTACAATGCTGGCACCCTTTGTGCCTCCCGCTGTCTTCTAAGACGTCTCGCAGGTCCTCCGAACGGGTAAAGTAAGAGTATCTCAATGTCGTTGATGGACGTGATGGACGATAGCTGTTGGCTCATGCGTATAACTTCTCTTTCGGCGGGTCAGAATCACAAACCCCATAGCTTCTGGTGATGGAGAGGGAAGGTGTCCTCCGTTGGTTCTGGCTTCCTGAACGGCAGGGTTGGGTGCGCTCACTATGGTTACCTACTCCAGCAACACCCTTCCCTTTGACTTGTCACTTCAGCGCCTCCATCTCTGCCGCCATCCTCCGAATGATGGTGTCTTGGTCTCTCAGCTTATGCTCCAAGCGCTGAATGTGGGACTCTTTTCGACCCCAGTGCCCACCTGGATTCCATGAATGGTCAGTGCTTCCTGCACACTTGTCTTGCACATCTTTGGGGAGCCTCCCGGAAAAAGTCTCTAGGCCAGCCATGGTCGGAATGGTTGGCGGGCCGTCTCTTCTCCAAACGGACTCCGGAGTGATGCCATTGATGACGGACAGCGGAATGTCGTCGTTGTTCGCCATGAAAGATGATCAGAAAAGCTTGAAAGACAAGGTTTTGTCTGTCAAAGAGTTTTCCACAGACGGCGCCAATTGTACGGGGAGAAAATATTCGACGTTGTTCGTACTCCTCGTGTCCAAGCTGCGCTTCCCTCTGATTGACTTGAGAACACAAAGACAGTGAGCTGCCTGGTAGTGTGCTGTCAGAAAACCCCTCTGACGATCAAGTTAGCACACTCAGAGAGAGATAGAGAGAAGGGATAGAGAGAATAAAGCGGTAGGTGAGCTCTGATAAGAAAATGTTCCAGACCTGTGAATGGAGGCACAACATCGTTTATATAGTTTATGCGCACGCTTCTGTGTCCATTCCCCTTTGGATGCATGGACCTGCCCTCCACTTACGTTTCTCCACGTGTCAGCGCAAATACAGCTAAACACCAAATGACGAAAACCGCCAACAGTATTGACGCGTATGGACGGCAGGATCTTCTTCCTGCAGTTCCATCGCACCGCATAGCTCTCCTAACTGAGCTATACTCACCGCTTTGGCTCCCCCTCCCACTGGGGCTGTGTTTCCCGTTTGGTATCGTCAGTCAGACCTGAATATGGACTTAACCGAGCTCCATAGTCACGACTGAGCTTCTACTCGACCGAATTTGGTCTCCTAAGGACAAGTTCCATCCAACTCAGCTGAATGCACATCTTCATCGGACTAGTGGCCCAAAGTCATCCTAACTTAACCAGATTAAGACCTCAGTCCAATGTGCACCGAACGTTCGACCGAGTAGGAGCCTTGACTCCGAATCAAACTAGCTCGGCCCATTGCTAGATCATAAATAACCCTCTCAGATTCATTCACAGTTGGTTTGATTTTGTAGTAATTGTATGTGATGGTGTCCAATGTAAAAAGGCTGTGCTGGGTGTGGATGGTTTTTTGTCAGTTAAATGTGTCCACGATTTAGAATAGTTGAATTGTTTCTTCAGATTCTTTTATTATGCCTTTCATTTTTGGTTTCATATTTGTGGTATTATATCTAAATTTTGAGAGAAAAAGAAAAGCTTATATGTTGCCAATGTCAGAGATTGTTGTACAACTATTTATGGTATTTTAACTATAAACTAGTTAGAGATATTTTCATTAGTACTTTTTCCTGATTTACATGTTATATAAGCATTTATACGCCTTTTGGATTGAGTCACTAGTTAGTTTTATTCATATATTGTGGGCTAGTAGTTGATTACAATTGAAAAATCTAAAAATTCGTAGATATTAATTTGTAATTATCTATTAATTTTAAACAGTAAATAACAATCCTAATCAAACAATCAAAAACTACTCGATACAACAATTTAACGTGAAAAAACCACAATTGGAGTGCCTCCAATTGTGATAAAAAAATCACAAGCCAAAAACCACAAAACAATCCACTAAGAAGACAAAAAAGGAATTTTACACAAGTATACTCTCAATTACCTAGCGAATCCATGCCTAAATTGAACTGACCCCAATGTATCTCTTCTAACACAGTCTTCACCTCAGAATTGTCTTGTCCAATGTTGAATCCACAACGCCGATGTTGAATCATAATGATAAGCCACTTCGAAATCCACCAAAGCTTTAGGCCCAAATTCCCTAAAATCCACCGAAGAACAACTCTCTCTTTTGTGAATAAAACAAAACAAAGAAACCCTTTGATATAATCCACTCAACGCATGTTATAAACTTTCACAGATATCAAAGGAAACAAGCAAAGAAGCTCCAAATGAAAACCCTAATACCTAAGAAGAAAATCTGGAAGCCGTACCCTAGAAACTGAATTAATCGCAGATTTATAGAAAATAGAATCGCGATCTCTGCTCGAACACAAGAATGGCCGCTCGAGTAGTTTGATTAAAACATGTGTTTCAGAACAAGGATCTACGCTCAAGCGTAGGAAGTGCCGCTCAAGTGAATAAACACAACTCCCAGTACTTTTACAGACAGTTCAAACTTCTAGAACCAAAGATTCTTCGCTCGAGCACACAAATGGCCACTAGAGCGGTCAAGCAACTTCGACTGCATTTTTACTTTTTGCTTCAAAGGCACTGCCCCTCGACCCTGCCTGGGCGCTGCCCTCTCAACCCCTCGCGAGCTGATCAAGCAGCTCGATCCCTGACATAGTCAGCGAAGTGGCAAACATGATATGATTAAGATCACAAACTCCTTTGCATAGGCGTAATTCAAGTTGGATTCGCATTTAAAAACTCATAGCCTCACTGAAATAAAAGAATGAATAAATTACAACTGAAAGGAGTTTTGTCAAACGAGATTGCGAATAAAAAAAACCTAACAACAATGCTATGATTTCTTTAAATTTGTTGACATAAGCAGGTTGAATACATCTTTCATATAAGGTCATTATTAGGTTCATGCTTCATAGCTAAAACTTGCTGGGAAATTTCTTTTCAACTTTGAAGCCAACAAGTCATCAAAGAACATTGTTGATTCTTGTAGTTGCTGCATCCATAGGAATGGAGAGGGGAGAGAGAGAGAGAGAGAAGAAATTTGGTGAACGATGAAGTTGTGTAGAATTAAAGTTTAATGCAATGGTGTTTAATGTATAGGAATTTTTTTTATATGAAACTTTGCAGGGGTGTGTGTTTGTATGTAGAAATTCTTATGCTACGTTTGGTTGGGGGGTTTGGGGAGGAATTTGGAAAGAGAAAAGAAAAATGTGTATGAAACTAGGTGAAATATAGGTATGTTTTATTCACATTTCAACAACCTTTTTCATTTTCCTTTCCAAATCCCTTCTCAAATTCTCAAACCAAACATAGTATAAATATGGTTTTCAAATAAAAGCCTTGGCTTGTATTGGTTTGATTCTGAGAACAATATTTAGCTACTGTAGCTGTAAGTCTCCAAACTATACAGGGACACATGTTTAAATGGAGCGTAGGCTTGGAGTTGCGAGTCTATGTGAACAGTGTCATTTCTTCTATAGATTTGGCAACTATTTTGTCATTTGTAAAAATAATAATTAGAAAAACTAAAAAAAAATTAGGAGACTTGTGTGTAGGGCCTAATAGGTAAACTTTTTGTCTAATAGGTCCTATAACAATTAAAAACGTTACTAATTTTAATTTTCAGCGATGGTTTGAAAAATTCGTCACAAAAAAACGTCATTAATTGTAAGTTTTAGCGACAATTTATAAAAATCGTGACAAAAAGTCACTAATTGTTAATTTTTAAGGACACATACAAAAAATCATCGCAAAAAATAATTTTTAGCCATGATTTTATTATGACTTATTTTCAATAGGACTTTATGGGAATTAAGTCCAATTATTAGGACCTATTGGTAGTTTACCCAAACTTTTTATGTCATTCGCTTTGTTCTATGCGGTTTAAGAATGACACAGCTATGCATTTTTTTTTTTATCAACAAAAAAGAATCTTTATTGATGAAAATACATACATTATATATGAAAATACATTAATAAAGAAAAAGAATTGTAGAAAGCATCAAAGTACACCCCCCAATCCCAACTAGGTTCGCACCAAGGAGGATACCCAATCATTTGCTAGCACAACCACAGAGTTGGTGAGAAACCAACAAGAAAGAGAGAAAAACAAACACCAAAAGCACCACAACCAACTATGAACACACCAGCAAAACAACTAGCACCTAGCAACTGCAGCAGGCTCCACTTCAACAAGGAAAGAAAACTCCTAAACAACTCAAGAACCACCTCGTATGCAGAGTCTAACTTGCTGAAGGTTATGAACTAAGTCATTAACAGAGTACTTGATAGAAAGGCAAGAAGATTTAACCCACAATGCAATCCTAACCTTAATGGATTCACACAAACCATCAAGATCCACCTGAGCATTGTTGAAAATGCTGTCATTTCTCGGTTTGCAAATCGACCATGGCACTGCCAGGGGAATTGCTCTCCAGATCACCTTCTCTTGGTCTTTGAGCTTAATACCACTACACCAGTTTAACAGACAACTAACAGACCTAGGCATTACCCACTGTATACCAAATCCTCCAAGTAAAAGGGCAAAATAATAACACATGATTGACACTCTCCACCTCACCTTTACAGAAAATACATCTAAGATCAATACCACCACTGAGAACTCCAATTCTTTGGAGATAGCAAGAAGTCTTAATCCTGCCTTTCCAAGCTAACCAACCAAAGACCTAAACTTTGGGCGGAGAGACATTCTTCCAAAGGAAATCTGTTATTTTACTATTGTTTACAAGACTCAACTCACACCCCTTATAAACAAAGGCAACAGAGAAGAGCTCTGATGTATCTGCAGCCCATCTCAACCTATTAGTTATCCCTTCCCTAAGAGCAGGTGCATTGGAAACCATCTCATATAACCTCCTCAAATCCTCACCCTCCCACCGGTACAGTACTCTTCTGAATCATAGATCGCCCTCCTTAAACCCATTCCTCCTATTGAGCACCAAATTCACAGATTCAGCTTTGTCCACTGATAAGGAATACAGTCTAGGAAACTCCTCTTTCAAGCAGACATTGCCAATCTAGTTATCCTCCCAAAATTGAGCTCTCCTCTCATCCCCAATAACTAGACTTATCTTGCTCTTGAAGAAGTCAACCAGTTCAGGTCTAGACCAGGTAGCACCTATAATACCTTTCCAGATCTGAGAAGACCTGGAATTTACCACAGGTAATGGCCACCAACCCCTACCAGCCTCACTATATTTACTACAAATCACCTGCGTTTTTAGTTGACTATTGCTAGAATCTAGTGTAATAATGTTATATGCAATGCATGGTCTGATATTTTACATAAGGATTGTTGATGGGGATCAAGAAAAAGAAGGTTTGAAGACCTATTGTAGGTGGAAGCCACCTCTATAGGAAGCCAAATAATAATTTAGGAGATTTAGTTTATAATTTTATTTATTTCTCATCTTGTCTCAATCTCCTAATTTGGTTATGGAACATATATATTTGAGATTGTGAAAGGAAGATTTTTACCTTTGATTCAATGAATATTGATTGAAAGAATTTTTAGAAACCTTAGTGGCATTTTGTGAGCAAAAGTAAAAGGTATATTTGGAAGTCAGTTTCACAGTAAGACAAGTTATAATTTGTGGACATTGTGATATAAATATTAGTTGAACCTTTAAGATATAGAAGATTAACACCCTAAACCAAATTTGTAATATTTTCAAGAAAATTTATGGAGAGTGATTTTCTGGACTGTGAAAGTGCTTGCTGCTGAGAAATTATGATGCGTCCCACCTATTACACTTGGATTTAGTTGTTTAGTTTTGGTTTTGGGCAAAGAATATTTTTTCCGTCTATGTACAATTAGAATGTGATGCAAATGGTGTATTAATAGAATAATACATTTAGTTACAAAGGCAAACAGAGAACCAGATTAAGCTAGAACTCTGGTCTCAATTCTAGCTGACCGAATTTCATAAACAGTACTTCCAATAAAGAGTCCTTGATAATAACCCTGCAATCTTTCTTTTTCTTTTCTGTTTTCTTTTAAATTTTTAGGTAAATGTCCTTTTTTGGGTTTTTAATCTAAGGACTATGTAAAATAAAAAAAAATCTACCCCTTTCAAACCCCCATTTAATAGCAAGACATTTTCTAAGGCAACTCCCCTTCTATTTCCAATCCCTGCATAACCCATCAAGGTTCAAAAACATATAAAAGAAAAAATAAATAAATGGGTTTCTGAAAAAAGCTTAGGTGGTTAATCTCTTCCCAGGATCCTAGAAACTAAGAAGTAAGGATGGTTTCACTATGGTTTGTACTAACAGAAAATTCCATTCATAAAACAAAATTAGTCCTGCAGAAGCAAACAACTGAAAACAAGATGCATTTAAAATTACTAAAATCACTACCTGATTAAGGGAACACTCTTCCAGAGACTTCAGAGAATAGGGTGGATGTACTAGTTCCTCTGTTGGCATTGATATTGAAGCATTCAAGCTGCAGACAAAGTTATATTTCATAGATGAGGCATCTTTTTTATTACTGTGGCATTGGAAGTTTATGAGACAATTTCTAGGATTCTGAACTAAGGAATTCATGTGGGCAATTCTTTATGATATTAGAATGTGATAAGATGTGATACATTGGGAGGTCGAGCCCAGACCCCAATGTTGTTTTTTAACTGGGATTAATTCATAGGTATTTTTCATGCCCTTCTATATCCACAGAATAATGTTGTTATAATTGATTTTATGCCCTTATTATTTCATACCTGTTATTCCCTTCTGTCATATAGATTAATTGATTTGATTTTTATTTTTATTTTTTTTATAGGTTTGGATGCTAACTCGCATGTGATTGGAGAACAAAATTTTTGTTGTGGGAGAACCTTCTTATCGGTTAGAAAAAAATTTTAGTACTATTTTCTTGTTATAATCACCTAACTTAAAAAACCAAAAAAAAAAAAAAAAAAAAAAACTGTCGTTTTCTTTTTAATTTTTTTGCTCAGTGTTAATATGAATTTTCTTCTCAATGAAATTGAAATTAAAATAAAAATAAAAACTAGAGATAAGAGTTTCACATAAAGACGTGTCATATCTTAGTTTTAACCTCTTTTTTTATTTTTCATTTTTAATTTTTAATTTTTTTTGTTTTTTGTTTTTTTGTTTTTTTTGTTTTTTTGTTTTTTTGTTTTTTTTATGTACATGAAATACTTGGCTTGGCTCCTATTGTTTTTTTTTCCTTTATTCTTTGTTGCTTTTCTTTGTATGGCTTTCTTCTAGTGTTTTTCTCGTAGCTTAGTTGTTGGCTTAGTTTAGTTGGTTTGGTAGCTGTGTAGTAGGGTTTTCGTCGTTCTATTTTATGACTTAATTACCTAGAAAAAAAAGTTGTAGAAACATTTCAAGATGGACTAATATAATGTATTACTTGTAAATTAGCCAAAATAATGCTTTTTGTCTAAATTTAAGCTTCAAAAAGGGTCGTTGAAAGGCTAAATTATCACACAACTACACATGTGCATGGGAATCAACACAAACCCATTGGAAATAATCAATATAACTTGTAAAAAATTATGGCATGTGAATGGGATGGACCATTTGTGAATTAGCATAAAAGCACTTTTTTTCCATTATTAATCTTGGAAAAAGTCCATTGGAGGGGTATACTATCAAACAGTCATGAATGTGCATGAGAACTGACAAAAAAAACCTTAGGAGGGACCAATGTAACTTGTAGGAACTTACGTCACATGCACATGATACACCATTTGTCAATTAGCCTAAAAAATGTTTTTTTCCTATACTTAGGCTTGAAAAATGGCCAACGAAGAGCAATATTTTCAAATAGTCGCAAATGTGTATTTGAACCAGCACAAACACCACAAGAGGGACCAATGTAACTTGTAGAAACTTATGGAACATGCACGGGATGCATCGTTTGTGAATTAGATTAGAAAATTAGTTTTTAAATAATTAGGCTTGAAAGGTCATCGGAGGGAAAATCATCAAACCGCTATGAAAGTTCCCATGATTTGGCTCAAACACCCTAGGAAGGACCAATGTTATTTGTAGGAACTTACGACACATGCACGGGATTCACTGTTTGTGTATTAGACACAAAAAAATTGCTTTTTTCCATACTTATGATTAAGAAAAGCCCCTCGGATTGCTAAATTGTTAAACAGTCACAAATTTACCCAGAAACCGATACAAACACCTTGGGAGGGACCAATATAAGTTGTAGAAACTTACGGTATGTGCACGGGATGTATAAATTGTGAATTAGCCTAAAAAATGTTTTTTTTCTCCATACTTAAAGCTTCAAAGAAAGGTCGTCGAAATGCTAAATTATCACACATCCACGGATTTGTACATGAACACCTTGGGAGGGACCAATATAAGTTGTATGAACTTACGGCACATTAATGGGATGCACCATTTGTAATTATCCTTAAAATTAATTCTTTGTTCTCATAATCTCGAAAAAAAAGTCCATTAGAGGGATAAATTGTATAATTGATTTAATTGTGAATTGATTAGTTACTAATTTTTTAATCTTTTGTGAAAAATCTAGAAATCCCCTAGATATTGATTTGTGATTATGTAACTTAAGCAGTATATAACAATCCCAATCAAACAATCAAGACAAATCAACACAACGATTTTAACGTGGAAAAACCACAATTGGACACCTCCAACTGTGATTAAGAAACCACGGGCAACAGCCACAAAACAATCCACTAAGAAGATTTAAAGGAATTACACAGGTATACTCTCAATTATCTAGCGAATCCACACCTAATTGAACCAACCTCTATGTGCCTCTTCCAACCCGTCTTCACCACGGAATTGTCTTTACAATGAGCCACTCTAGAATCCACCGAAGCTTCATGCTCGAATTCTTCAGAATCCACTGAAGAACAACTCTCTCTTTTGTATAACAAACAAAACCTTTGATGTACTCTCTTTTAAACCATAAGTTGAATACTCAATAAAACATCAAAGAAAACTAACAAAATATCTCCAGATATAAACCTTAAGACTCAAAAAGAAGATCTGGAGAAGTACACTTAGCTTTGGAAGAAAACCAAGTATTTATAGAAAACCAAAAGTAATCCTAGATTTGGAAGAAAACCAACTCCTTAAGAAATTCGAATTTTGAAGTTCGCTCGAGCGAGGAGCTTAACTTTCGTGATTTCTACTAGTGCCTTGGCTCGAGCGAGCACACCACTCTTTCAGGTTTTTGTATGGACGCAATCCTTAGCTCGAGCGAGAACTCCTTGGCTCAAGCTAACTTCGCTCGAGCGAGCATTCCTTGGCTCGAGCGAACATGGGCGGACATGCAATTTTGAATGCAATTTTGCAATTTGCTTCGGCTGCGAGCTGACCGGACAGCTCGACCCCCGTCATAATCAGCGAAGTGGCAATCTTGAAAGTATTAACATCACAAACTTCTCTTGTAAGGCACGATTTGGGTTGGATTTGCATCTAAAAACTCATAGCCTCACTGAAATAAAAAATGCGAAAACAAATACAACTGAAAGGAGTTTTGTCAAACGGGGTTGCCAAGAATAAAAACCTAACATACTGTATAATTGATTAGTTACTAAGGTTTTTAATTTATTTTTTCGCAGATTGGATTGGGGTGTCATTTTTGACGTGCAGCAATAATCTAATTTGCTTGAATGTTTATTTTTGTCTGATAAGGATACACATACTTTGTGAAGTTGCATTAGTTATTGTTGGATATTTTGTGGAATTGCACTAGTTAAAATTGTTGGATGCACTGCTGGAAAAACGATTTTTAGTGGGGTTTTAAAAACGCCGCTATATGTCTAAAAAACGCCGCTAATTACTTTAGTGACGCTTACCACAATACGCCGAGGACGCGGCCGTCGCTGTAAGTTTATGACGCTTTAAAAACGTCATAAAATTAGTATAGGCGGCGTTTAATGACGTCACACAGGCATTCAGTGACGCTTCAAAAATGTCGTAATAGCTTTTTTGTTATTTTTAAAAAATAACTACACTGGCGTTTTGTTAAACGCCACAATAGATTTTTTTTTTTTTTTTAAACTACTAATTTTATGAGATTTAACTTTAAAAATATACTTGTAAAATAGCAATAATAAATAAAACTTTTTATATACATATATGTCTGTGAGATTACTATTCCCTCACATCTATAATAGTACCCAATACAACATCTTTCAAGAAAAAAAATCCAATAAGTTCAATCCCAAAAAACCAAGCAGCCATCTCATGCACAGTTTCACATCATCCAACAACAATCTAATATAGAAGGCAATTAGAATTGTCTTAAAACACAAATTGACTCTCTCTCCTGTAGAATGTAAGTTCCAAAATAAAGCAGCAGAAAAATAATTGTGATATGCAAACTCTTGATCCCTCACGTTCCTCATGCAGAAACATTTAAAGTAATTGTGACATGCAAATTCCATGTAACTCATACCAACACCCACAAAGAAGGCTAAGAACAAAGTCAAAGATAAAACATAAAAGATCAGAAAGAGAATTTTAATACTCACCCATAAACCATGTGAGGAATAAGATCATTACGGATTGTGTTTGAATCTGCTATCGGGTCAAACCGATCCTAAAGTCCAACCATGAAATAAAAGAACTTATTAGTGCTCCTGTGACAATATTTCTTTCATGTTCAAGACAGTGAAAACATTAACTAAAATCATGGAAGGCCTAGAAAAACAGCAGCTACCAACTGTCCCCAACATTAACTCAGTTGATAAGTGAAAATCTCAATGGCTGAAATCCATAAATTGATGACAACAAGCAAAACAGATTTACATGGTGCAATAGTAGTTTCAGAAAATAACTCCACTTTAACATATAAGAAATAACAGGGAATAAGTACACCATAAAAGAAATTGTTTCAATTTTGATAGCTGGAACCATCCAAAATAAAGCATCCATGAGCGCCCATCTCCCAGTGCCACTTAATTTGGGTTAGTATTGATGCAGTATGGAAGCAAGAGCTCATTATAATAAGATACATGGCATGCCAAACAACAGTCACTTCTTCAAGAAATGGCTTCTACACATCAATAGGCCATATTTAAAAGAGCTCCAAGTGCACAAAACTAATAACAAAGTTAGTTCATACTTAATCCCTTCAAAGTAATCTTGCACCTAAATGCTGGACCTCAAACTTTTTGGTGTAAAAACTTTGAATAAAAAAAAGTCCTTTTAGAAAATTCATTCCATGGGTTGTTGTGATGGTTATAGCTTTCGTTGCCTTGTATTCTGTTCCTTTCCTTCGTTCTTTCTTCTTTATTAATTATTGATTTGACACAAGAAGGCTTCTAAATTAACTTCAGAAATATTGTCAAATTTTCCTGGCCCCCAATTCCTTTCAGACATCATAAAACTTAACACTGATTGAGGAAGTTTTGACACTAAACTGTTCCATTCAAACATAATCTAATCATACATGAAGAACCCTGAAAGAAAGATAAATAACACTGAAAAATAGCAACCAACAATATACTCACATGGAAGATAGAAATAGCCTTTGAGAGCAACAATGTAGTGTCGTCAGAAGCCATCTGCCCACTAAGAAGCCTCCATTTTATATCAAGATCAGCACTACTCTCGGAACCTCTCTCCTCTAACTTTTGTTCTCCACTAACTACTAGATTTTGTAAAGCGGAATGAAATGAATAATTCCACTTGAACTAAAAATGTTCAT
Source organism: Camellia sinensis (assembly GCF_055761805.1). Lineage (NCBI taxonomy): Eukaryota > Viridiplantae > Streptophyta > Magnoliopsida > Ericales > Theaceae > Camellia > Camellia sinensis. The sequence goes on along the minus strand of NC_138964.1, from coordinate 18,689,789 downwards.
GCACAAACATAATACAGACGTACTAAAAAAAATATAAATAAAAAACATATATACAGAGATGCTGAAACAAAGAGATGAAATGAAGTTAAATAATCTGCAGACCTTTAGATCATCCATTTTATGCTCCTTTAAACAGCCAATGTGATACTCCTTCTCACACTAAAAGTAGAAAAGGCAGCACGCAAGAGAGAGAGAGAGATTAAAACATTTGTTAAAATCAAAAGTATTTAAGAATCAAAAGTATTTAAGAACCAAAAAAAGAACATGGAAACTCAAACATGGAAAAGCAAAGGCAAAAATATCAACGAAATACCTGGTCACACAGTATAACTGTCTGAGGGCCAAATACTGATTTGCTGAAACCATGGCCCCTGCGCATCATCAATGCGTAGAAAGATATAAGCTCACAAATGCTGATTACGAAAGAAAAAAATAAATAAAAGAGAAAGAGACAAAACTGAATTGCAGAATTTAGCAAAAAGACACCACACAATAGAGTTTTTGCATGCATTTGGTCCATGGGAGGCAAGAATTTCTATAACCAAATTGAAAAATATTTCTGCTTAGTGGAACCATTTTCAAGAGCCTTCTATTGATGAAGCCTTATGTAAACTATTAAGAGACAGCTTAAGCTTCTAAAGAGAAATTATGGTGGGAATAAAAGAGTGTGAATACAACCTGCACAGTGCACATCCACCAACATCAGTCTCTGTAGTTTCAACAATGCGGATGCAACGCTTGGTTATCTGTTCTAGAGGATCTATTCCTGCGATTCTTCCAGCTGCCACAGCATTTGCGTTGTGTTCTACAAATTTTTCTTTCTGGAACATATTTTTGCAATATTTGCAGTACCAAGTACCACTGGGGATGCTAGGTAGAGAAACACACTCTACAATTGAACAAAACAAGTATTTATACAATGTTGTCAATAAGTGGTTTGAATGCATTACTTAAGAAATGGATAAAGATAAACAAGGTATTGTTCAACCACTCTACACTAGCGTAATTTAGAAAATTGAACAAACAGCAAAAAGGTTTGAGTATAAAGAATGTGTAATTCATGAGGAGCGACATTAAAACCTCTAAAGCATAGTTTTCCAGTCAAACAATTCTCTAGCTCGAACCCCAGATAGACTATTTTGCTGAGCTTATAATCCATTTACAAATATGTAATTTAAATCCAAGAAACCTCTATAAGACAGCACCAAATTGGATCCAACTTTGCATAGTAAACTCCGAATACCTACAATCACTGTAAATCACAGTAAATCACAAATATCAGTTAAGCTCAATAACTACTATCAATAGTCAAACTTAAAATATCTCAATTTACAGTTTATTCTAGAGTTTAATCCCTTTGCCACTTGGATAACTATGACTTTTCAACCAGCTAGACTCAAAGGAGGTATTTAAAAAAATAATAAGAAATAAGGCTTCCATATTCTTTAATCACATTGTTTATGCCTATTTTTAAATGCATTGTTTAGTCATAGTGTCATATTCTTTAATCACTAATTTGTGTTGGTGTGATCGTCCAGGTTTGTCACTTCTGAAATCCCAATAGATATAGCAATTCAAGTTCAAGACATCACCTTTCATGTTCACAAGGTAACAACACAAATTGGCTTCTTTTTTTTTCATTAAATTTATACACAAGACTACAAACTAGCTCTTTTTTTTTCCATTAAATTTCTACACGGACTAGTTTCTACAGCAGCAATTCAATCAATCTGAAACTTTATCATGCCTCATGACGGCTGCGAACATGCTGGGCAGAAGAGTAAGCAGAAAGCGTTGATCCAGTCTCAGTCAATGAATGCTTTGCGAGCCCCACGCTTTTCTTTGTTGCCAACCACGTAGTACAAAAGAATCCAATCCAATCTGAGATGCACAAGGATTTAAGAAACAAAATAGTAACATCATGAGCAAATTTATCATGAAAATTCACAGGGTTTGGCTTCTATAAACTTCAATACGAGCCTAGTAATTTTATTGGAGAATACATGGGTTGATTGAGAAGGTCCAAAAAAGAAACTGGCTCCAGCTTTTGGTGCACAAAAAATAATATTAAATCTTTAACTGGTACAAAATGTACAGTCCAATCTCAAGAACAATAGACATTCATCCCCAAGAACTCTACCAAGCTGAAGTCTGTTGGCTGATCTATCTAGATAGAGCCAAGTGTGAGCCCAAACTGCATTGCACAGACACACAGATTCAGTCCATAATCACAATTGACAACCAGGTTGGGAGAGGTAAGGGGCATACAAGTTAGTGCTACATATGCAACAGAGCCAACTATTTGTCATCAGTTACTACATACAGGGCAGTGGGAAAGTTGAGTTTTCATCTCTTTCCCTTATTTAGTGTGAGCTGTGGGCGATGCCCACCCCAATTATTGATTTGGTTGCTAGTTGTTATCAGAGATTCCTTAAAAGTGGGAAGTTTGGAAGGCAGCCTAACCATAAAATGAGGATTGCAATTTTAAATGTACTATAATGTAAGCTTTCAGGAGATGTTAACAAAAGATTCTTTTTCATGTGTTTCTAATAGATACTAGTCGTCATCCAGTTTACATGGTTTTGAAGGTTTTCTCTTGAATCAACAAGGTCAAACATGTACAGCCAGGCATAAAAACAAACCACGGGGAAATATCTTAGTAGTTCGTGTAAATAAACGAACCCTCAGTCCTGTGGGAAGTTCACACATCATAATCAGTCACTGTACCAGCCGCTGCAGTCGATTTTCATGGACAGAACCATAGGCCATGAAGGTTTCAAACTCAACTATGGTTAATATAGTTCCTTGCACAGCAGTTTTTCCCCTGGCCTATGGGAGTCCACAAATCATAATCAGTCTACAGAGTCCATAAAGGCCTGAATCAAAGTGGTCTCAATTTATTTATGCCAAGCACAATCAACACAATGATTGAAACTTATTAGTGAAACTCATTGAACATCGAAGAATATAACCATGGTGGATCAAGGAAAAAGAAGAATGAAAAAAGGAAAAGCAAACAACTTACTTGTAGCTATCAGAACAGCTATGATTGCTGAAATTGTCGCAGTGGAAATAACAAACACAGCTACTGATAATGGCCCCGTTTGGTGTAGCTGTTAAAACAACTTATAGATTATAACTTAACAGATTATAGATTATGACTTTAATCAGAAGTTGTTAATCTGTTTGGTGTAGCTGTTGGAGTATAGATTTAAGTTGCTGAGTAGTGTTTGTTAAATAAGCTGTGAAATAGCTTTTTCAATTAATTTTTATTTTTTGTTTGTCTACATTTCTCATAAAAAATAATAATAATAATAATCTATAGTCCATTTGAGTCTTTTTCTATTTTTAAAAAAATAAAAAATAAAAAAATTTAAGAGTATAACCATAAATTAACATGTCCACAGCAGAAGCTGATAATCAGAAGCAAGGGGTGAGCAGCTTCTCAGAATCAGCTTTTTTGAGTTAAAATAAGCTGTTAGAATCAGAAGTTGTTTGAAATAAGTTTAACCAAACAGTCCAAAATAACTTTTTCAAAACTAAAAGCCATAAGTTGGCTCTGAAAAGCTGAAACAAACACCGCCAATGCCCCAATGTAAATTGTCGTCACACAGGCAAAGAAAAGAGCCAAGAAGCCCCCTGCCGCAGCTAAAGACACAAGAAGATAAATTATAATGGCATTGACAGTTGCTGCCAGAAAGAAAAGCATAAAGACTACCAGTCTTGTCAAGGCCAGAAGCCCAATAGTTCCAACCTGAAGCAATTTTAAAACGTAATTCATAAGAAATATAGAAACAACAATTTATAAAAAAAAATAAAATAAAAAAAGTTCGTTTAAATTAGACAAGAACCGTATGAAGATTAAAATCCAACAAAACCAGGAGTCTTTTAATTTACCCCAAGTAAAACTCTAAAACAAAAAACAAAATATTAACGAAGAAACAGATGTATAGCTAGGCCAAATACCAGTATCTTGCATCAACAAACGCCATACTGCAAAAAGCAATCAAATACTACGGAAGAAAAGTGGTAGAAGATGTGGCAAAAGATACACTATTAAGACAAAATAATGATTACAACAATTTTCAACTACAAGTTAGAGGTACTATTGTCATTTTTTAAAACATTCAATGGAATCCTCTAATAGAGTTGTTTACATTAAGACAAAATAATAATTATGAAGGGATTTGTTTTGATTCTTATGATCCCATATCAATTAACAATAGGCTTGGCCATGTGAGGTGGGATAGTTTTTAATACCAATTTATTTCTTTTTTTTATTCCATTTATCTGTCTCTCCCCCACCAATCAGTTAACCAATTTTGTACTTCTCTCTATTAACAAATTACAGCAAAATAAGAAGTTTTAGTTCAAATTATAAGATTAAAAAAACCATTCATAGAATTTCAGCAAAATGCGGGATATGACAGGATCGTTTCAAATCAAATATCGAAACCATTCATAGAATTTCACAGGATTCATTTCACCTTAAGAGAGAGAGAGAGAGAGAGAGAGAGAGAGAGAGAGAAAGATAGTGGAGCTCACCGATCTGAATCGCTGAGATGAACTTCGACTTCGATTTCGAGATATGAATCACTGAGACCGATCTGAATCGAAATCGAAGTAAGATGAACTCAGATCTAAATCGAAATCGAAGTGATATGAACTTAGATCTGAATCGCAATATGAAATCACTCGAAATTGAAGTGATATGAACTTATATCTGAATCGCAATATGAAATCGAAGTGATATGAACTCAGAATTTTAAAATTTCGAGATATGAACTTCGATTTCGAGATCTGAATCGCGGCGACCGATCTGAATCGTTGAGATGAACTTCGAAATCGCTCTGATGACTCACTTCGATTTCGAGAGAGAACTTCGATTTCTGACAATTCCATTGATAAGCAACTGAATCTCTGTGATGATTAGGGTTCAGACAGCAGAGAGAAAGTAAGAGATTTGAGAGTAGGAATGGCAACGGGGCGGGGCGGGGCCGGGGATCACACTCCCCGTCCCCGATCCCCGATGCTCGAATTTTCCCTGGCCCCGGCCCCGATCCCCAACGGGGACTCATAGCCCGGTCCCATCCCCGCTCCCGATCGGGGATCGGGGATCCCCGACCCCGAAAAATCCCTGGTTTTTTTTTTTTTATCTATAAAAATCTGTAAATAATGAACAATGAACATCATAAATAAATTTATCATCTACACAGAACCAATGAACTAATGAACAATGAACGTCATCTAATGAACAATGAAAATCTGTAAATTTATCATTATTCATCTTCAATAATGAACAATGAACTAATGCACAATGAACATCATCAGATCTGTTTATAAATTTAGAAAAAAAAACAGATCTATATACTCATTCAGATATGTATATATATATAATCAGATATATTTGTATAAACAGATCTATATAGTCATATATATATAATATACATATATGTAAACCCTAGATCCAACCCAGATATGGAGGAGCTTGGCGAAGATCGGCGGCGATGACGAAGATCAACCCAGATATGAGATCTGAGATCTGTGTATCTGTGAGATCAACACAGATCTGAGAAAGAGAGAGTGGTGACTGCAATTGCGACGGTGGCTGCAATCTGTGACGGTGGAGAGGTGCGAGAGTAGAGAGAAGCATCGCGGAGGCATCGCAGACAGTGATGGAGGCACTGTGTATCTGCGAGAGTGAGAGAGAGTAGAGAGAAGCGAAGGAGAGGCACTGTGTATGAGAGAGAGAGAGAGGAGAGAAACAGTTTGTGTGAATGAGTGTGCCAAGCCCTAACACAATACACATATATTATATATATAAACGGGGGTATATTAGTAATTTCATGTCAGGGAACCAGGGCGGGGATCGGGATCGGGGATCGGGGCTGGGGTCGGGCCGGGGTGGGGCTTGAACACTGATCACCGTCCCCGGCCCCGAACAGATCGAGGATTGATTTTCAAATACCGTCCCCTCCCCGTCGGGGGTATTTTTCGAAGAAAAACCGCTAAAATCGGAGTTGGGGTCGGGGATCCCCGTCAGGCCGGTTTCAAATTGCCATCCCTATTTGAGAGCATCTCCAACAGTGCATTTCTTTTTTCATCAAATCTGAGTAAAAAATGACCTATTTTACCAAATCTGATATCACTCGCTCCAACGGTGAACTTTCATCAAATTTGCGCCGAGACAACAGGTTGGTCGACCGGTTAGGTGAAAAAATAATTTTTTTTTTTTTTGAACTTTTTGAACCTTTTAGTGGTCGACCGGTTGGTCGACCGGCTGGTCGACCAGTAAGGCAAATTTTTTTTTTTTTTTTTACTGTTTGAACCTTTTCTTGGAACTGTTTGAACCTTTTCGTGGTCGACCGGTTGGTCAACCTACTGGGCAACCGGTTGGTCTCCCCCAACGGTCACAAATAGTGTTTTGATAAAATCAGTATTTTGTCCTCAGTTTGATGAATTGTTTGGTGAAATCTCATTTTGATATCGATTTGGTGCAACCGTTGGAGCACCAAACAGTAACTTTTTCACCAAATTTTAAATTTGATGTCAACTTTGATGAACCGTTGGAGATGGTCTGAGAGTGCATCGGTACAATTTAAAAGTTGAGATTCTCATATTCAAAAAGGAAGTGCATGAGATAACACGCATTTAAAGGCATTTATAGCGCCTTCTATTCATAAAACGGCGCTGTTTCAATTAAAGAAATAAAGCGACGTTTATGAAACGTCGTTAAATGTTAGAAACAGTGACGTTTTAAAAAAACGCCATTAAAAAAACACCACCTAAACACATATTTTCTGTAGTAATGTTTTGTGGAATTGCATTAGTTATAACTGTTGAATATTTTGTGGACATTGTAATATTTTGTTGTATGAGGATGAACTTATTGTAATGAATAGATATTTTCATTTTTTTTTAATTCGTAACTGTGTTGATTTATAAGCATATTTAAGTTAAGTTGTGATGGAATTATTATATTAAATAGGTTTCAAAATTAACATGGTTATATTTGCTAAATTAAAATTCAAATTTTGATAAAATAGCTATATAATGTGGAAAAAAAATTTATGGAATGAGTGACACAATTTTTCATCCCTAAAGGGGCATTTTGTCCCTTATTTGGCTCAGGTGGATGATTAATTTTGTCATACATTCTTTATTTCGTTGCTAAATTAATTTGTCATGATGAAAAATATTCACATTTGTTACTATTACCCTCAATGTGTGACTAATTTTTTTGCCATTATTTCATCATTTTTAATGATCATTTTGTTTTTCTCTATTGGTAGCTTCTTTGACAAAAAATTTTCGTTTTCATTTATATTAAACGTGTGTAGACGTCCCCGAATGTCCCGGGAGGATGAGTCCCGTTCTGTTTGTTTGTGGGTCTACTACAGTTCGGACTCAAATTGTCACGGTTCTTAATCTGAACCAAAGAGTCCAAATCCGGCAAATCGTTTTGAGAAAAATAGATTTTTAGAAAAGAAGTGCCAAACATGGACTGTTTTGCCAGATACAGAGTCGTCACCTAAATATTTTATTTTGGGGGAATTTAGGAAACCCTAACTCGTTTGCCTAAGGCCACGTGTCCGTCATCACCAAAGTTGGCTCGGCTCGGGAACTTGGGTACGATTGGGGAAGGTCAGCTATGAGCACCCCCTTTCGCCCGATCAAAGATCAGCCTCTGCTAACCATGATATCTTGTTTTGAAAACATTATGTGTTCTTATTCCGGTTATTAGCCTAGAATTACTATGTTATGCGCACAGCAAACAAGTATAGACCAAATCACCTAAATTGGAACAAAACATTACATGTTTGTTTTGAAAATGGTTTGCTACTCGCAAGTAGGCTAAAATGTAGGTTTTGCCACCCTCAAGTGGGCTTTAGAAAAGATGGTTTTTGCCACTATCTAGTGGGCTTAAAACTCACAGTTTTAATGCATTATTCTAATTTAGGTAATTCAACCTTCATCCACAGGAATTAGAGCAGTTATATCACATAAGCAGCTAGCCTCATGGTAATCATGCTGTCATGGCAACACTCACACGTATGCAAGGATGCTAAAGCATAGAACTTACAGAGTACTCCAAGCCAAAACAGAAACTAGTTAGTAATCACATACATGATCCTAGTTCATGTTAAAAATGGCTAGTGCAACACATGCAAAGATGCAATCTAGACAGGCTCGGCTATTCTAAGATGGCATATGATGATGATACAACTAACACGTATTCAACTTGGAATTGAAGTACAATGCAGTTAGTATGATGCGCCGAGCCCGATACATGCAAGACAAATGTATGGATGTACGCATGCATAGCATAAAGTATGCTAAATTAAATATGCCCTAATACTAACCATCGAAAGCAGGTAAGTAAAAGGGAGAAAGAAGTGGGGATTGGAAGACATGCACACACGCACCCACACTTATTACAAATTCGCCCTCGCTTGGAGGGACCAAAAGAATAATACAATTAATTAACTACGAGCTAACTAATTATTACAGTCCGTTAACTAGTTAAGCAAATTAACTAATCTAGGAAAACAGTAAACAGCGATGGGAAGAGGGCCCCGTGCAATGTATGCGCGGTTCCGCTCGGAAAGTCACAGCCATGCACAAGTTGCCTCCACTTTGACTGTTATCCTCCTCTGAAGACTGCACAAGTCCTAGGGTTGCTTCTCTGAATGCTTCAGAACATCACCGGCTAAGGGGATTTGCCACCGGCCATGGAGAATGACCACCGGCCTCTGATTGAGATATCGGCCACGGATGGATGGCCGGTCGGCCAAATCTTCCTGCAGAATCTGTTTTGACAGCAGCAGAGGGCAAAACATGACATGGCAATGCATTTCAAGCAATGTTTGCACCAACCACACTCCTTATCATGTTTATGGCTCAAATGAGCATGGTACTTGATTCTCGGACCACCAATCGCGTATTTCAATGCGTGATGGCCCAAAGAACCAAAGTGTGCAACTTCAATGTGGAATGAAATGCACATATACAAACAATGAACTCAACCTCTATCATATTCAATTCAAGAGGCAAAGTATGCATGCCAATGTAATGCAACCTAGGCATGTGAGCTAAGTGTGCAACATGATCATGCAAACAACAAAACCATGTGCAATGGGCCATGAACTAAACAAGTAAGCATGCAAGGCATATAACATCAATGTTAATGACACACATGCAACAACATGAAAGGCATAACACATGTAAATATGCAAAGCAACTCAACACAAGAAGCATGCCAAATGCAATGGCACTTAAGCATACAACATGTTAATAGACTAAGTACCTAAACATACAAACATGTATAGCATGCAACAACATGCCAAATGGATGGTCTTAAACTAATTTGGATAGCTCTCTACTAGGTCCAAAACAGTGGCCACAATGATGCAAGTGAGGCAACAAAATACATGGAATGCATGCACAATGCATTAACCAAGCTTAAGGCACAAAAATGCAACTCTACCAAAGCATGGCAAGGAGGAAATATGGCATACAATGGTGCATGTTCCAGATCTAAAATGGCATACCAAACGACTCCAAAATGACCCCAAAACATGAAAACACTACCATTTAAGCATGTAAGAAGCTTCAAAACTCAAAGCTAGGCATGGACATTGCACTACAAGCATGCATAACAAGCGTTATTCGACCATGAGGCATGAAAACAGTGCTAAGGCAGTCCAAAACATGCATGAAATCAATTCAAGGCATGGCCAAAAAGTGCTAACATGAAGGGCCAAAACAACATGCAACATAGGCTAGTAAACATGGTTTACACTACATGTATATGAAGCACAAGAGAGGTCACCAAACCAGCCCAAAACAGTAACATGGTATGTCAAATAAGCCCCAAAAACCCATGGAAACAAGGTCCACACATGCTAGAATGGGGTGTTCCTTTGAAAGGCCAACAAGAGGGTTACTCTACACATGCAATAAGGACATTCAACATGACCAAACCAACTCTAGAAATGGCTTATGGGGTTCCTAAAACCCACTGAAAAATGGTTGAAACAAGGCTTGGAAGCATGCAAATAGGAGCCCCTTTGGAAGGCCAAAAAGGGCAACAAACAAGGCAACAAGGGAGAGGGTCACCCCTCTCCTTCTTAGGACCTCAAACCACCATCCTCACCACTGAAATCCCTCAAGATTTCAGTGGTGAGGAGGCCCAAACAAGGTGGACCCGGAGCTCACCAAAATCACACAGAAATGAGGCCAAACAAGGCCTAAGAGAGGGTAAACGACCCCAAACACAAAAGTGGTCTGAAACAAACTTCAAAAGGAGCTCAAAATAAGACTTTTTTCAGTTTATGACAAAGCCCAAAACATCTTACAAGATAGGATAAAAGTGTGTGCAAAAACGGAGAATAAAGAGGGTAAGAAGTTACCTTTGAAGACTAGCAAGAACCAGCAGCCTTTAGGTCTCAAAAACCAGTCCCTTGGCCTCTGAAAATGAGCTCCAAGAACCTCCAAGTGATGATGGAATTGTGTGGCTATGAAGTGGTGTGCAATTGGCCAAGAACAAGACCCTTTTGGACCCTCTAACCCACCCAAATGTAGAGAGAGAAGGAGATATATAGAGAGGGTGATATATATATCTTATATATCAGATTTTCTAACCCTTGAAATGGGAGGAGAGGCCCTTCTTATATAGGCCAAGGCAAGGTGCCAAGCTTCTAAGAGAAGCTAACATAAAAAGAGTCAAGGGGGGTCAAGCTTCTCTTAGAAGCTTGGAGCAAAAGGGCCAAGCTTCTTCGAGAAGCTAGGCAAAGGGGTCAAGCTTCTTGGAGAAGCTAGACAAGGGTTCAAACTTCTCTTAGAAGCTTGGAGCAAAGGGTTCAAGCTTCTTGGAGAAGCTAGAACAACGGTGCAAAAGGTGCAAGCTTCTCTTGGAAGCTTAGAAGGGTTCAAGCTTCTTGGAGAAGCTTGGAGCAAAGGGTTCAAACTTCTTGGAGAAGCTAGAACCATGGGTTCGAAAGGTTCAAGCTTCTTGGAGAAGCTAAAACCAAGGGTTCAAAAGGTTCAAGCTTCTTGGAGAAGTTAAAACCAAGGGTTCAAGAGGGCCAAGCTTCTTGGAGAAGCTAAAACCAAGGGTTCAAAAGTTTCAAGCTTCCTCAAGAAGCTAAAACAGGAGGTTCAAAAGGTTCAAACCCTCTCAAGAAAAGGCCTCGGCCAGAAAAGGTGGCTAATCGGCCAAGAAAGTTGGCTGATCGACCACAAAATGTGCCGACCGGCCATCACCAATGGCCGATGGCCACAAAACACTGGCCGGTGGCCTCTAGCCATGGCCGGTGGTGTGTGGGGATGTCTCACAAGCCATTCCCTGCCCTCCAAAAGCAAAACACAAGTGTTCGGTGCAAAACCAAACACAAAACAGTCGAGTTAAGAGATCCTGAGGCAAGGCACGTAGCTGAGACCTCTGAGAACTCAAAACGAACACAAGCATGGATGATCACCGAGTGTTCAAACGGTGACGTCTAAGTCTTGAGGACGGTCAAAAATGGGGTGTCTACAGTTGCCCCTCTTTGACAGAACTCGAAAGTCATAAAAATGACGGGAGTGAGTGTCAAAGCCCAGAGACGACCCATTTTTGACAAGGCCGAAGACTTAGACAAAGCAATCAAAATAGGCATGCAGAGATGCACCCAGAGGCTGGGGCAAAATGCAAATGGTATGCAAGAAGATTTTGATAATTGGACTTATACGCTTTTACGAAGCTGATTTGTAATTGGACTTATACGCTTTCGCGAAGCCAGTTTGTAATTGGACTTACATGCTTTCGTGAAGCCGGTTTGTAATTGGACTTATACGCTTTTGTGAAGCCGGTTTGTATGCAAAACAATGCAATGTACAAACAAGTACAGGTAAGGTGTGCAAGATAGCGCGAATGAAATGCTATGGTAGTAAAGATGCAAAGGGTGACAAACTCCAACCATGCCGGAATCATGAGAGGAGGTAAGCAATTCCAAACACGCTGCAATCGTGTGAGGAAGGAACAAAGAGAGAAACATAGAGACATATCCCAGTGTTTCGGAATGGTATAAGCATTGGAACGTATTCCAAATGCTCTTAACCAAGGAGGGGGGAACATAGGGATGTATCCCGGTGTTTCAGAAAAGAAGAAGAAACATAGGGACGTATCCCGGTGTTTCGAAAAGAAGAGAGAAAAGTAGGGACGTATCCTGGTGTTTCGGAAAGGAAGGCGAAACGTAGGGACGTATCCTGGTGTGAGCATTGGAACGTATTCCGAATGCTTTTAACTGAAGAGGGAGAAACATAGGGACGTATCCCGGTGTTTTGGAATGATGTGAGCATTGGAACACATTCCGAATGCTTTTAACCGAAGAGGGAGAAACATAGGGACGTATCCTAGTGTTTCGGAATGGTGTGAGCATTGGAATGTATTCCGAATGCTTTTAACCGAAGAGGGAGAACATAGGGACGTATCCTAGTGTTTAGGAATGGTGTGAGCATTGGAACGTATTCCAAATGCTTTTAACCGAAGAGGGAGAAACATAGGGACGTATCCCAGTGTTTAGGAATGGTATGAGCATTGGAACGTATTCCGAATGCTTTTAACCGAAGAGGGAGAAACATAGGGACGTATCCCAGTGTTTAGGAAAGAAGGGAGAAACATAGGGACATATCCCGTTGTTTCAGAAAGAAGGAGAAACATAAGGACGTATCCCGATGTTTCGGAAGGAAAGAGAAACATAAGGATGTATCCCGGTGTTTCGGAGAGAAGGAAGAAACATAGGGACGTATCCCATTGTTTCGAAATGGAAAGAGAAACATAGGGACGTATCCCGGTGTTTCGGAGAGAAGGAAGAAACATAGGGACGTATCCCGTTGTTTCGGAATGGAAGAAGAAACATAGGGACGTATCCCGGTGTTTCGGAGAGAAGGAAGAAACATAGGGACGTATCCCGTTGTTTCAGAATGGAAGAAGAAACATAGGGACGTATCCCGGTGTTTCGGAATAAGAAGAAGAAACATAGGGACGTATCCTGGTGTTTCGGAACAAAGGAGCGTGCAAAACAATGTAAGTGGAAAGTGCGTGACAACGCAAGTGAAAAGGTGCATGACAATGCAATGCAGGTGCACAAGGCAGTGCGATGAGATGCACAAAAGAAGTGCGATAAAATGCATTTTCTATGCAAATATGAGGGCATTTTCTATGCAACATGGAAAGCATACTCTATGCAATATTGAAAGCATATTCTATGCATGAGGCAGGCATATTCTATGCAACATTGAAAGCTTATTCTATGCAAGATTGAAAGCAGAGCATATTCTATGCGGAATCGAAAGCAAGCATATTCTATGCATGAATCATAATGATGCGCGACACGTATGTAGCAGAAGTAAATATGAAAGTGCACATTCTTTGCAATAGAGGGGCATCAAACATGTACTCTGGTGCCTCTGATTTACCTCTCAGAGGACGTTGCAACATACTCAGCTCAAAAGGGGACACCCTGTCTATATTGGCAAGAGATAACATCTGTATGTGAAAACCACAGGTGCTGCTTGGACTGCCATTCTGACTTGAAGCAGGCTTACACTTAAGGTAGAGACACACTCATGCTTCGGTAGCATTAACAAGGCCTGAGAAAGTGCATATGGAATGCGATCCCAGAATTTGAAACAAACTCAGATGCTCCGATTTTCCTTCTTTTCTTTTGCTTTGCAGTCTAGAACCCATATAGCTTCAGATAGGTCCTGGTTCTACTGTTCTGACATGACCTGGGTTGAACCCTGCGGTTTTATGGAAGAACGAATCTTATTTTGCACAAACGTGAAGAATGGCACAGCACTATGAGCACACAACAAATCATTTTTTGAAATTAAGAAAATGAGTTCTCGACCGGGTATTGAGCCTACAACTGAACACAGCAAAGACGACCCAACAACGGAAAATAAAGGTAAGCAACCTAAACGCATCTATTGACACTCAAAACGATTCAAGACAAGAATCGAGACAGACAAAACAACAAAACACAAGACTCAAATGTGAATAGGGAGCCTGTTTCTCTGGGTAAGGTTTTCCATCCTTTCTCATTTGAGATTCTCACATCACTCGGCCCTCAGGCTCTGTTTTTTCTGAAAAAGCCCTTTTCTCACTTTTTCTCTCATCGCACATCTCTCTATTCTTCAATCTCTCATTTTTTGTATCCCTCCCCTGAGTGGTTGATGGATGAACAGGAAGTTGCGGGCTCATGCCCCTAACATTCTACTAGATTCTCTTTCTTCTGCTCACAACAGTGAGTTTCTCCCACAGAGGGGTTGCGCTACAACTGGGTGTGTAGGAAATCTGCAGCTAACATCGGTTGATGATACCCTGCTTGAGAGTTTGGACGTGATTAGATCTGTCCAGATGAGGGAATGGAATATCTTGTCCCATTCCGGTTCGTGCTTCGCACTTGACTTGATACCTCGTTGCTTGGAGGATGTTGAGAGCTTTCAGCCTTTTTCTGTTAGCTTTCGCTGTGCCCTTCTTGGCAGGTAGAGTGCCCTTCTGGCGAGTAGCTGACGACAGGGAAAAGACAAAACACCTGACTCAACTGTGCCCCTATTTCATCATTTTGACCATTTTTTGTTTTTGGCTTTCTACTAAAACAATCTTGACCAAAATGAGAGTTAGATTAACATGCTTGTTCGATTTTTGATTTGAAATCATGCAAGTCAGGTTATAAGCACTAAAAATTTTCTTTTTTTGGGTCCAAGAAAATGGTCCAGTTTTAGAAAAAAGGAATAATTTTCAAGAGAATTAGTCAACCTCAGTAAAAATTCTCAAAAACTATTTTTGCAAACAGTCATTGCTCAACGAGCACGGAACCTACTATTGAGATGCACAACCTCGGATCGAAAGAAAAATTGCCCCTTGCTTGAAAAGGGCTGCATGGCAACTGAAAGTTGCCCCTTGTTTGAACGGCACCACAGTGCGTTGTAATCAGTCTTCACAGTGAAGGTCACGACCAAACTCTCGGGTACAGAGAAGGCAAAGATGATCAAAATCATTATATGGACACAATCGAATTTGGAGTGTTTTATGGATGGACTTCAGAATGAAGTTGCCTACGTATCCCAAACATGGGAATCAAGCCTTACGTAGTTCGGGTAAGGCACACTCGGGTATTAACCTCTCCTTTTGCGCTCTAACTTTTGCCAAGGCCGCCCTTTCTGAGTTTTCAACCTTGCGAGCTTTGTTTTTCTTTTCTTTTTAATTCTTTTTATTTCTTTTTTCTCTTTTTTTCTATTTTTCTCTTTTCATTTCTTTTGCATTTTTTTTTCTTCATTTTTTCATTTGCTCTAACTTTTGCCTGGGTCGCCCTTCTGAGCTTTCGACTCAGCGAGCCTCTCAAGGGTAAAAGTGTAGCTTTGTCCATGTCAAATGGTTCTGAGATCTCGAAGCCATCTAAATCCAAGAGAATGACTGCTGTTCACTGACGATGCAGGAGTCCATCCAATGGGGGGCTGAATTTGCCCCTTGTGTTGTGGATAGGAACTCAGTTGTTCTTCAGCAATACTTTCTTTTTTCCTCCCTCTGGGATTTGGCATTCTTGCCGACCTTCTTTGATTTGTGGAATGATCCATCTTCAGCTCTTCGAGCATATTTGAAATTCTTTGCCCCTTAGTTCTAGGGGTGCTTCTGATCTAGCTTTGTAAGCTTCTTTTGATGACATCTGATCTTCTTGACCTGACTTTCTTGCCTCTTGCCTGAAGGTTGCTTTGAATCTGGCCACACAGGCCTCACATTGTAGTTGACCATTGAACATTCTGAATTTAAGTCCAAGGTTTGAAAATGATGGGTCGAGTCTCGAGGCTGAAAGCGATCCTAGGCTGCACAATCTCAAGAGCGATTCTACACAAGTCTTTGCAGGACCGCGCAAAACATTTTTTTGAAATCTTTTAAGAAAGCGACAAATCACTCGCTCTGAAGACAGTGTAGGACCAATCTGGATCAAGCCAGGATCCTTCCCAGTACTCACACTAACAAGCATGATCTCAATCATTAAGGGGTTAGCACGCCTCTCTTTCTCTCAGTTGATCAAGTTTTGCAAAACCCGAGGAATTCCTTCCTCTTCGTTTTTACCACAGTGTTTAAATGGTTTTAAGAAAACTTAGGTCAATGCAATGAGTTCAAGGCACAGAAGAGCAGGTGAAAAACACTGCCGTTTCATTCAAAACTTCTGGCACAATTGGCGCAAGGCAGAAGCAAACACAAGAGTGTGAAAATCACTGCTGTTCATTCAAATCTGTTGGTATAACTGGCTCCTTGGCAGAAACAAACTCAAAAGAAAGCAAAAAAGAAAAACACAAAACAAGCAAGTGATGTCCGAAGTAACACCCCCGAAATCACCCGACTCTAACAAAACAGGACTGACTCGATACAGCAAGACAGACCCGACTGACTCAGTATGAAAAGACTGACTCAAAACAAAACGACAAGACTGACCCAATACCCAAGTCAGAAAGTACAAAACTAGCATTCGCAAATGCTCAAAACAGTGCGTGCCAAATGCCACATCTGGAGTAAACTGAGTGTCACCCGCAGGTGGTTCATCCCTTGATCGCAAAGTCACATTATCCCCCACAAGTTCACTGATCAAGTGCCGATAGACTTTGCAGAGCTTGGTGTGACGATGACCTCATTGTCAATCAGATTTTGTATCTCATGGCGGAGACGGACGCAACTGTCGGTGTCACGACCGGTTTGTTGATGAAAAGCACAGTACTTAGTCGGGTCATGCTTTGCGGGGAGAGGATCAGGTAGAAGCCGTTGTTCTAACGGTTTCAAATGTCCTTTCCTGAGTAGGACCCCTAGAGCTTTAGACAAAGACATAAAAAGTGGGGTGAAAACCCTCTTGCCTCGGGGTAGATAGTCTGAAGTTCAGGGGTTTGAAGTGGATGCACCAACAAAGGGGATGGCTGCTCCTGGTGTAGTAGTGGCGACCATGCCCACGTCTGAGGTCCTAGCAACGGCGTCACCACCGGTGGTCGCATTCGAACTGCGGGTAAACGCCCTCCTGGGCTGCTCCATCTCCTGGTCAATGAGGCCCTGCTTCATAGCATCCTCGATCTGTACTCCCATCTCATGCAGATCTGAAAAGGTAGGGAAGGGGAGCACGATCATTTTCTGCATCAGTTTGGGTTGGAGGTTGCACACAACCATCCTTATCTGGTCTTTGTCAGAAGGCCTTGTAGCCATCATCGAGGCCTTTGCTCTCCACCTCGCCACAAACTCTGAAAAACCCTCCTTTGGCTCTTGGCGGGTGACTTCAAGATCACGAGTTGTGACCTCAATCTGTGTGTTGTAGGAGTATTGAGCAGTGAAGGCCCCATCCATCTCTTCCCAATTCTGTTTCACAGAGTTCTCCAATTTTGCATACCAGATTGCAGCTATCCCAGACATGGTTCGGCCGAATAGTGACAGCTTCTGGGCTGTGGTCAAACCCATTGGTCTCAGGATATCAGAAAACAGTTGGAGGTGAACCATTGGGTCTCCAGAGCCATCGAATCGATCGATATGTGGCATCTTGAACCGATCCGGTAATGTCACCACTGAGTCGGTATAACCATCCTCTATGTCCGGAATGGAT
The DNA here is from genome assembly GCF_055761805.1 of Camellia sinensis. Classification (NCBI taxonomy): domain Eukaryota; kingdom Viridiplantae; phylum Streptophyta; class Magnoliopsida; order Ericales; family Theaceae; genus Camellia; species Camellia sinensis. The sequence goes on along the minus strand of NC_138964.1, from coordinate 18,672,162 downwards.
TGAGCTCCTTGAGACTTCTTGAATAGCTTTTCCAGTTTACTCACCTTTAGTGCTGTGGGGTCCACCTCAAACGCAAAAGGGGAATCCGGTAGGTTGGTTTGTGCTTTGGAAAGCTGGAGTAGAACCGGGGGCGGAGCTGACCCGACTGGAATGTCCGTATCATCCTGGACGTGGGTTGCCTCCCCGAGTATGGGAACTCTTGGTGTGGGAGGAGCTTGGTGTGAAGTAGATACTCCAGTTTGCTGCTCTAACCTGGTAATTGTCTCTGCCTGCTGGGCTATAGTCGCGGCCTGTTGTTTGGCAAATTTCGCTTGATGGGCAGCGTCTTGCTGCATGGCTTTCATACTATCCTAGAGTTGGCGCACCATCTCTTCCAGATTCGACATATTGTCCTGGTCTAATTGAGCAACCAGTATACCTCCCTGAGGTAAAAAACAGATATCTCAACCCAACTGCACACAGGTGAGATGGATAATGACCGCTGATTCAAAGACTGTTGAACTGATGATCTGTACCTGACTGGCGTTTTTACCCTGCCTCCGGCAAAGGAACACTGATTGCCCTTGAACTGAATCTCTGACCCGACAAAGTCTATCAGCACAAGTCCAATGTACCGGGGGAATAGTGGAGTCTTCTGTAGCTATCGTTCCAGGACTACCTTGCAAAAGAGAAAACATACAGCATCTCAGCTCAATTTCACTTGAACAGATTGCAGAACGACTGTACTCAATACTGATAACTGTTCCCCAAATATTTGTCCCAAAATTGATACTCTCGGGTAAAATTGATTCCCCAAATACTAATGCTGATGCCCACAAGCTTGATACTCAAACTTGCAAACTGATACATGCATTCCCTATAGAGGAACACTCTAAAGCACATAGCAGATAAGTGAGAGCCAAAACACCCCTAAGTTGGGGTAGGGTTTCCCTGTCCTATTTTGTCAGGAGCTAGGGTTTCATTATGCACGCAGCAGTTTTCAAACAACCTAACATCGGGTAAGCAACATGTTCTAGTTTGGAATAGTCACTATGGATTTCGATATGCACTAGGTCGAATGGTCGAAAAGGGTGCCCCGATAAAACTGGGGTTTGTGTTCCCATACTGTCAGAGCCCACAATCGGTCAGCCTTATGGCATGCTTTGATAAAGTCAAGCCCCCGGCAAACCGTTCAGGAATGGCAGATGGCAAACACGGTGTCCTAGGCGCACCAATGCACATGCAATGCAAAGAGACACATAAATGAAATAAAAACAGGATATCATGAGTTCGAGTCAAGTTCTCTAAATCCCCAGCAGAGTCGCCAGAAACTGTAGCCGTCCCCGAACGTCCCGGGAGGATGAGTCCCGTTCTGTTTGTTTGTGGGTCTACTACAGTTCGGACTCAAATTGTCACGGTTCTTAATCTGAACAAAAGAGTCCAAGTTCGGCAAATCGTTTTGAGAAAAATAGATTTTTAGAAAAGAAGTGCCAAACATGGACTGTTTTGCCAGATACAGAGTCGCCACCTAAATATTTTATTTTGGGGGAATTTAGAAAACCCTGACTCGTTTGCCCAAGGCCACGTGTCCGTCATCACCAAAGTTGCCTCGGCTCGGGAACTTGGGTACGATTGGGGAAGGTCAGCTATGAGCACCCCCTTTCGCCCGATTAAAGATCGGCCTCTACTAACCATGATATCTTGTTTTGAAAACATTATGTGTTCTTATTCCGGTTATTAGCCTAGAATTACTATGTTATGCGTACAACAAACAAGTATAGACCAAATCACCTAAATTGGAACAAAACATTACATGTTTGTTTTGAAAATAGTTTGCTACTCACAAGTAGGCTAAAATGCAGGTTTTGCCACCCTCAAGTAGGCTTTAGAAAAGATGGTTTTTGCCACTATCTAGTGGGCTTAAAACTCACAGTTTTAATGCATTATTCCAATTTAGGTAATTCAACCTCCATCCACAGGAATTCAAGCAGTTATATCACATAAGCAGCTAGCCTCATGGTAATCATGCTGTCATGGCAACACTCACACGCATGCAAGGATGCTAAAGCATAGAATTTACAGAGTACTCCAAGCCAAAACAGAAACTAGCTAGTAATCACATGCATGATCCTAGTTCATGTTAAAAATGGCTAGTGCAACACATGCAAAGATACAATCTAGACAGGCTCGGCTATTCTAAGATGGCATATGATGATGATACAACTAACACGTATTCAACTTGGAATTGAAGTACAATGCAGTTAGTATGATGCGCCGAGCCCGATACATGCAAGACAAATGTATGGATGCACACATGCATAGCATAAGGTATGCTAAATTAAATATGCCCCAATACTAACCATCGAAAGCAGGTAAGTAAAAGGGAGAAAGAAGTGGGGATTGGAAGACATGCACACATGCACCCACACTTATTACAAATTCGCCCTCGCTCGAAAGGACGAAAAGAATAATACAATTAATTAACAACGAGCTAACTAATTATTACAGTCCGTTAACTAGTTAAGCAAATTAACTAATCTAGGAAAATAGTAAATAGCCTTGGGAAGAGGGCCCTATGCAATGTATGCGCGGTTCTGCTCGGAAAGTCATAGCCATGCACAAGTTGCCTCCACTTTGACTGTTATCCTCCTCTGAAGACTGCACAAGTCCCAAGGTTGCTTCTCTGAATGCTTCGGAACATCACCGGCTAAGGGGATTTGCCACCGGCCATGGAGAATGACCACTGGCCTCTGATTGAGATATCGACCACGGATGGATGGCCGGTCGACACTGCATATGGCCGGTCGGCTAAATCTTCCTACAGAGCAGAGGGCAAAACATGGCATGGCAATGCATTTCAAGCAATGTTTGCACCAACCACACTCCTTATCATGTTTACGGCTCAAAGGAGAATGGAACTTGATTCTCGGACCACCAATCGCGCATTTCAATACGTGATGGCCCAAAGAACCAAAGTGTGCAACTTCAATGTGGAATGAAATGCACATATACAAACAATGAACTCAACCTCTATCATATTCAATTCAAGAGGCAAAGTATGCATGCCAATGTAATGCAACCTAGGCATGTGAGCTAAGTGTGCAACATGATCATGCAAACAACAAAACCATGTGCAATGGGCCATGAACTAAACAAGTAAGCATGCAAGGCATATAACATCAATGTTAATGACACACATGCAACAACATGAAAGGCATAATACATGTAAATATGCAAAGTAACTCAACACAAGAAGCATGCCAAACGCAATGGCACTTAAACATACAACATGTTAATAGACTAAGTACCTAAACATACAAACATGTATAGCATGCAACAACATGCCAAAGGGATGGTCTTAAACTAATTTGGATAGCTCTCTACTAGGTCCAAAACAGTGGCCACAATGATGCAAGTGAGGCAACAAAATACATGGAATGCATGCACAATGCATTAACCAAGCTTAAGGCACAAAAATGCAACTCTACCAAAGCATGGCAAGGAGGAAATATGGCATACAATCGTGCATGTTCCAGATCTGAAATGGCATACCAAATGACTCCAAAATGACCCCAAAACATGAAAACACTACCATTTAAGCATGCAAGAAGCTTCAAAACTCAAAGCTAGGCATGGGCATTGCACTACAAGCATGTATAACAAGCGTTATTCGACCATGAGGCATGAAAACAGTGCTAAGGCAGTCCAAAACATGCATGAAATCAGTTCAAGGCATGGCCAAAAAGTGCTAACATGAAGGGCCAAAACAACATGCAACATAGGCTAGTAAACATGGTTTACACTACATGTATATGAAGCACAAGAGAGGTCACCAAACCAGCCCAAAACAGTAACATGGTATGTCAAATAAGCCCCAAAAACCCATGGAAACAAGGTCCACACATGCTACAATAGGGTGTTCCTTTGAAAGGCCAACAAGAGGGTTACTCTACACATGCAATAAGGACATTCAACAAGACCAAACCAACTTTGGAAATGGCTTATGGGGGTCCTAAAACCCACTGAAAAATGGTTGAAACAAGGCTTGGAAACATGCAAATAGGAGCTCCTTTGGAAGGCCAAAAAGGGCAACAAACAAGGCAACAAGGGAGAGGGTCACCCCTCTCCTTCTTAGGACCTCAAACCACCATCCTCACCACTGAATTCCCTCAAGATTTCAGTGGTGAGGAGGCCCAAACAAGGTGGTCCCGGAGCTCACCAAAATCACACAAAAATAGGGCCAAACAAGGCCTAAGAGGGGGTAAACGACCCCAAACACAAAAGTGGTCTTAAACAAACTTCAAAATGAGCTCAAAATAAGATTTGTTTCAGTTTATGACAAAGCCCAAAACAGCTTGCAAGACAGACTAAAAGTGTGTGCAAAAACGGGAAATAAAGAGGGTAAGAAGTTACCTTTGAAGACCAGCAAGAACCAGCAGCCTTTAGGTCTCAAAAATCAGTCCTTTGGCCTCTGAAAATGAGCTCCAAGAACCTCCAAGTGATGATGGAAGTGTGTGGCTATGAAGTAGTGTGCAATTGGCCAAGAACAAGACCCTTTTGGACCCTCTAACCCACCCAAATATAGAAAAAGAGGGAGATATATAGAGAGAGTGATATATATATATCTTATATATCAGATTTTCTAACCCTTGAAATGGGAGGAGAGGCCCTTCTTATATAGGCCAAGGCAAGGTGCCAAGCTTCTAAACGAAGCTAACATAAAAAGGGTCAAGGGGGGTCAAGCTTCTCTTAGAAGCTTGGAGCAAAAGGGCCAAGCTTCTTCGAGAAGCTAGGCAAAGGGGTCAAGCTTCTTGGAGAAGCTAGACAAGGGTTCAAACTTCTCTTAGAAGCTTGGAGCAAAGGGTTCAAGCTTCTTGGAGAAGCTAGAACAAGGGTGCAAAAGGTGCAAGCTTCTCTTGGAAGCTTAGAAGGGTTCAAGCTTCTTGGAGAAGCTTGGAGCAAAGGGTTCAAGCTTCTTGGAGAAGCTAGAACCAAGGGTTCGAAAGGTTCAAGCTTCTTGGAGAAGCTAAAACCAAGGGTTCAAAAGGTTTAAGCTTCTTGGAGAAGCTAAAACCAAGGGTTCAAGAGGTTCACGCTCCCTCAAGAAGCTAAAACGGGGGGTTCAAAAGGTTCAAACCCTCTCAAGAAAAGGCCTCGGCCAAGAAAGTTGGCCGACCGACCACAAAATGTGCCGACCGACCATCAATAGTGCCGACCGGCCATCACCAATGGCCGATGGCCACAAAACACTGGCCGGTGGCCTCTAGCCATGGCTGGTGATGTGTGGGGATGTCTCACAAGCCATTCCCTGCCCTCCAAAAGCAAAACACAAGTGTTCGGTGCAAAACCAAACACAAAATAGTCGAGTTAAGAGATCCTGAGGCAAGGCGCGTAGCCGAGACCTCCGAGAACTCAAAACGAACACAAACATGGATGATCACCGAATGTTCAAACGATGACGTCCAAGTCTTGAGGACGGTCAAAAATGGGGTGTCTACAACGTGACAAAATTATTTCATCTCTATTTCCTATATTCATAACAAAATAATTGTCCCTAATTTCTTCCTTTATTGACAAAATGTGTCATTGCTAAATACTTACAAGTGTGTTCCTAACAATGTGTATTGGAGACCAAAAAAAAAAAAAAAATCGTCAAAAATATATAATTTTCAATGACGAATTTATTTATTTTTTGTCTCCAAGACCTTTTGGCGACAAAATGGGTGACGAAAATCTTTCGTCGTAATTAGTTTAGATGACAAAATGTGTACATTTTGAGACAAATTTATTTCATCTTCAAATCACAAATTTCTTGTGCTGCTCTAATCACACTCCTTTGTGAGTTGCCTTGCTTGAACCTGCCCCATTTTGCCCCATTCTTCTGGCTAGACTTATGAATCCTCCCAAAACCACGATGTTGCTAGCTCGATCTCTTCTTTTCCTTTTCTTCCTATTCCTTTTCAAGAAGTTGTTAGCGTCATACTTTTGAAATAATTATATTAATTTTATTTTATTTTAGTTTGGGTGAGGGATTGAATTAAGAAAGGGAAAGAGAAAAGGTAGATGAAATGTAAATAAAATATATCTACATTTCACTTAATTTCACACCTTTTTTTTTTTCTTTTTCAAATCTCTCTCCCAAATCCTCCAACCAAACATAGCGTAACAGTCCCTATAGTTTAGAACTTGTATCACTTTGGTCATTGACCTTTTAATGGTGATACATTTAACCTTGAATTTTGAATCTCGTTCCAAATAAGGGCAATCAAATATATCGTTTCCCTATTTGAAGTGCAAAGTCGTCATACAACTTATTTTGTATTTGTTAACTTATATGTAGTTTGAAATATAATGATATTTTTTTAATGAATAATGTCACAATTTTTTTTTGTTATAAAGTCCTGTTTGGTTTCATTTTAAGAATTTATTTTCAAACAAATTTTTAAAAAACTAAAAATTAAATTGGTGAAAAACAAATTAAAAACCCATCATTTTTATATAATTTTATCTTTTAGGAGGGTAGAAATAATTTTTTTGATATTTATTTTTGTTAAATTAATTTTTATTTTTTCAAAAGTCAAATATGGCGACAACTTTGATGTCATTATTAAACCAATCCATTAAATCAAAAAATCCAAAACTAAAAACATTTCATATATTAAATATATTGATTATACATTAAAAGCCTAATAACCATCATAACCATTCAAAAATATCTGTTAATAACAAATACAACTATTTATTACATGATAACTAGCTAAAAACATCAACAAAAACAATCACTCATTACATGATCATCATCCAAACACATACTAAAAATTAATTTGGGAAAAAAATAAAAATGTAAAATTTTTATCATTTTTATATAATTTTATCTTTGGTGAGTAAAAATAATTTTTTGGCATTTATTTTTGTCAACTTAGTTTATATTTTATCAAATTGACGACTTTGCTCTTGAAATGGAGCAACAATATCATCAATTGTCCTGATTTTGAAACGAAATTCAAAATTCAAGGTCAAATGTGTCAAAGTTCAAAGGTCAGGAATCAAAGTAACACAAGTTCCAAACTACAGGGATCGTTAGTGTAATTTGCTCTTATTGTTTGTTATGTACTTTTAAAATAATTACACTAATCTTTCTTTGACTTGTTACAAAACCTTTGGAACTCAGTATTATTATATTTAGTTACATACTTTTGGAATAATTACATTAATTTTTCTTTTAATATAGTTAAAACGATCGAAATTAATGTTAATAGTGGGTAGACACTGAAATACATAAAGATAAATATATATTTTAAAGGAAAAATGATGATAACATTATTTTCTCATTCGCATTATTAACAAATTGCGAATGAAAAAAATAGTGTAAGTGTTATATAAAATAAAACGTTGATAGAGACAATATAATTATATCAAAATGTTAGATTAATTCTATTTTTTTTGAACTTTAGAAAAGGTCAAAATAAAAATATAAAATATTATTTTCTGTAACTCCGTCCGTCTAACAACACCAAGGGGAAATGATTTAACTCGAAGTGTAATTTCCCCTTTTTAATAAGCGGAGATGATTCAACTCGAGGTGTTTTTGGGCTCTCATGGCTCACTTGATTATTTAAAAAGAAAATTGCAAATCACTTGTAAGACTAAATGAAATTGCAAAGTGATAAAAAAATTTATAGTTTGAATTATTAAAGTTAATTAGTCTTACCATTAATTTGAAATTTATTTTGAAAACATGCACTAAATTGCAGTTTCTCTTGATTTAAATTGTTTATATAATAGGGTTTATTGAGAAAATTATTTAAAAGAACAAAAAATTATATTATTTGGACAACAATAATCATATGATTAGATCACATTTGTTAATTATAAAAAATAATTAAAAATATATTGAATGGTAAGTATAATTTTAAAAATAAATTATTCATTGATTTAAAAATAAATATAATCTAATAATGCGTATTACATTCAATTAATCTGATTTTGGATAGGGAAATTTTGGGTGTGTTACAAGGACCTGGAGAACCTCCATAGTCGGCAATTGCCTAGGTGTGATTTCTTTATGGGTCCCCTTATTTCTCCTCATTCCAAAAATTTAATTTTGAATTTCCTGGTTTCTTTGTGGTCCCCCTTAGTTTATCCTGATTCCAAAATTTTAATTTTGTAGTTGCCAAAATTTAATTTTGTAATTGCCTGGTTTCTTTGTGGTCCCTCTTGGTTTATCCTCATTCCAATTGTGTATCCTTCTTCCAAAAGTTTAATTACGCCTCCCTTTTAAATATCCGAGTAAGGTTCTCAACTTCTCATATATGTACACATGAATCAATCTTTCAGTGCGTGCACTCTCTGTCTCACATTCATCTGAAGAAGGCTCTCATCTTGTCCTCTAGCTGAAGACATCTCAGAAGAGTTGAATTTGAGGTATTGTTCTCTCTCTCTCTGTCTTATCTAAAGAAGGCACTCTAGCTTTGAGTTCTTGATATATTTCGAAGTCTATATGCAAGCTTAGCTCTCTAAACCTAATAATGTATAAATGAGATTATTGATTGATGATTAAACTCGAATCCAAGATTACCATCTTCAGAGCCTCTATGGAATGCTCATTTTTGCTACCACTACGTTGCCTCAAAGGATTGTAATGGTGCCATGTCCCACATTCTGTATCATGGACCATGATTGTCTAGTGGTTTGAATAATGGGGTAGTGGATGTATCTGTTTCCTTGAGCAGCGTTAATTTGGGCTTTCAAGTATCGGTCTCTGGATGTCGAGCTTGGGTTCCGCATCATGTCCTGTACACACATTATCAATTAGACTTTACCAACAAACACAACTATTGCACAACAAGTGCATTATGACAACAGGGTTCTGTTACCATACCACACAAATGTTGCTATAAAAATATGATCGGTCAACATATTCACTTTCAGCTGCCGCCCTCGTTTGCAAGTCCATAAGCATATCGATGTATGCATCAATAACCTGGTTGGAATACAAGTTGGTGAATCTGTTGCCTCGTAATTACATACATTTAGTAAAGGGAATAAACTAGCCAGCTCAACCAAGCTTCAACATATGTCACTTACACTGTTATTGATTACTGAATGTTGAACCAAAGATTGTATGTCTGTGAATCGTACGTGCACACCACTCCCTTTGCCACCCCATATTATAGCCCTACACCACACAGAAACCACATAAAACATTTCATAAGTACTAACACAGTTTTAAAAACACACAAACTACAACTCAATATAGGAACACACTCGTCACTCTCAAAACTGTACACGTCCTTCAACCGTTTCTACTCATTCAGACTAAGTATTTTCCACACTGGGTGTTGACTAGTCATTCTAAAACCAGCCCAAGTCTTTTCTGTGTCCGTACAGTCATCAACATAAACCAACTCCCAATTCGCATCCTCATACCTTTTTTCCAGATTCTTACGTTGTTTATTACGTCTACCAACACCGGGATACTCGTAATCTGTTAACCTCCACTCTCGTCTTTGTTTATCTTTCACTCGTCTCACCAACAAATTTATGTTTGGCATTATGACGTTAGCAACAATAATCTGCGGACATACCTTGTCCACACCATCCGCGTTGCCTGCGTTGTCTGCCGTGGTGGGCTATTGAGAGGGTGACGTCATTTTTGACAACACTGCACATATTGAACTAGCAACACCTCTGTCCAGATTTGCTGCATTGTGTTCGATCCCATAATGGTCAAACAATGGAATGTGTCGCAGCGCTGATGGCTCACCCACATTCATGCATTTTTCCTTCGTCACCCAGTCTATTATGCTTGCAGTAGCCATTGCGAGTGTCATAGTTAGTGGCGTAGGAAAATCTACAATGCAATTATGCTTTACAGAATTCTGAACACAATCTATGCTTCCTACTGGGTCAAATGTTGTCACCCGGCAATCGATATCATTCATTATTGATTGGCTGACTTCGTGTGTCTCACGGTCGTCAATTTGATCTTCCAATTTGATGATTTTTTTTCCATATTATTATTATTATCATTATCATTTTTTCTTTAGATTGATTTATTATTGATTCTAAAATAAAAATGTTTTAGAATTTATTTATTTTTTGATGGATTTTTGGGTAAATTTTGCTTCTGTTTTGGAACTGTTTGATGGGAAACATGATAAGAAATGGAGAGAGAGAGAGAGAGAGAGAGAGAGAGAGAGAGAGAGAGAGAGGAAACGGTTGGCTTTAGTGACTTGACAACTTTGGCATTTGCTAAACATAGCAGCTACCAAAACTTACCATTGGAGGTGGATTTCTATGAACTGCTACCATAATTTGGCAATAATAGCTTCAATGGCTTGCCATGCTCTTATGGATCACATACCAAAAGCTAATATAATTTGTATAAAAATTTAGTTTTTTACTTATTTTATTTTTTTTTTTCTCTATCATGCTTTTCTTTGTGAGAAATTTTAGATACATAGCAAATATCAATAATGTTATAGTAATTATATTATTTTTATTATCTTATGTGGATTTTGGATACGTAGCAAATGTCAATAATGTCATAATAATTACATTTACTTATTATATTATTTTTATTATCTTATGTGTTATTACTGTATTAGTAGGAGATAGAACAATAGGATTTGTTAAATTATTACAATTGTAATGCATAAAATAATAAATAAAATAAAATAATCAAATGTGATTATTCTAATATTATTGAATAAAGATTTCAACTAAAAACAAAACTTGCGTATAACTCTCATAGTTTGGCATGAAATTCACCCAACGTTATTGTTAGTTGATATATTTATTAATATATATGTTCATGTTGATTAATGTTGCTAATATTATAGGAGTTTTGTTAATGAGTGTCCTTATTAGGGCACTTGATAAGAAACTTGACATATTTGTACATAATGCATGGGAGTGCATGTAACATGTAAGCTTGTTTTAGAAAGTAGGTTAAAAATCAATTTTTTGCCTTTTTTTTTAGCTTTTTTTTGAAAAAAAAATACAAAAAAAATAGAAAGGTGATGTAATTCAAAAAAGCCAAAAATTTAAAAAGCTGACTTTAACTTAAATGCCAAAATAGGCTGTAATGTACAATCAATTTAAATATCATTAACCAAACCCATATTATAATTCAACAAATAGTGGCATTGTCCACAAAAACACTCATAGGTATGTTCAGGGGAAGGAACTGTGTTTCGACGCAACTAATGCAGAAAGATCCAAGACGACACATAACGATACTGGGAGTAGCGCACCAAAAAGGCTAAAATCCGTTGATAGCCGAGCTCTTGGACGGACTAAGGAGGATCTAAGGGAATACCTCCAGAGGAAGCGACAAGATGCCATCCTCCCGAGATGCCGGCTCCACGAGTGGTACTGCATACCCCCGTAAATTATGCCCACGGATCAACCTAAGAGATGCGATAGGGATCTACTTTGCATGTCTTGCCGCTCACAAACTAATGTGCTTGCAAGGTGCTTGGTGTAGAACTCTCATCCCCAATGAGTCTGTACATGACATGAAATGTCACAGACTGACAAATCTTGTTGTTATCCCTCACTAGATAGCCCGGGGAGATTGTGGAGACTGCTGGAAGCTTCTAGAACTCCCTAGAGTTTTGTAGAGAATTATACATAGTTGTAGATATTTGTACATCCTTCTAGACGTGTACATTCTAGAATGATTCAAGAATAGTCTATAAGATAGAGTTAGAGGAAGTGTCTAGAACACTCTCTATCATTGTAGTTCTAGAATATTCTTTGCAGCCTATAAAAAAAGTGGAGGGCCTCATTTGCCCAAACCATCCAAAGCAATCCAAAACAATACAAAGCAAGCATTCTCCAAGAGCTTCTCTCTCTAGAATAGTTTCTCTCTCTAGAAATCTTCAAGTAGGTGTGAATCTCTCCTAGCTCTCTTCCAAGAAGGCTTACTCAGGTGCAAACCAGGCAGGTATCAAGCATCTAAGGCCGCACAGTTGGCTTGGAAAATCCAAGGCCGTGACAGTTGGTATCAGAGCTAAGGTTGCAAAAGCGTTGTAACCCATAGAAAAGGAGCACGATGTCGAAAGTAATCCACACCGAGAAGAACTGCGGAATGGAGACTGCTGCTAATTTGGGCAAGAAGGCCAAAGACAAGTCACGTGACATTGTGAGTGCCATGGAAACGTGAAAGAAATGAGAGAAATAATTAATTTAGATATTTTAATAGATTGTCACATTATTAGATTGAAAAAGTAGATTTAATTTTTGGGCTAGAGCATTACAGTTTTGATAAATATACCATTTCACTTTTGATATATATATACATATAATTTGCTGAAGGCAATAGACCATGGAAGAACCTGATAAGGGGAGGCAGTGTCGGAGGTGGTTAATACAACTAGCTAAATTGCAGAGGCCTACACAAAGAGACGGGACCAAAATAATGGTGTTTTATAAACATACGAAAAAAAGGTGGTACAAACTGAAGGAGATTAATTTGAACAAATTTCAGAACTTTTTGTAACTTGAAATACACTTGCTTGAAATGGTAAGAGGACAAGTGGTAACCATTGGAGGGGTCACCACAGTTCCAGTCATAACGTACTCAAAATACGACGATGATGCAACCGAATACCGGTGGGAGCCTGAACCTTGGGAAGTGTTTCTTTAGAGGTCAGACGCATCAACCTCTAAATTGAATTTTAGGATGACACTGCAACTGTCATAATTGTTTTCAACATTTTGTGTTGTTTTCTGGTGTCTATTCGGTTACTCTGCTGGTGTCTTAGGTTACTTTGATGGGTGTGAATAGTTTTTTTTCAGTTAAATGTGTCCACGATTTGGAATAATTGAATTGTTTCTTCAGATTCTTTTATTATGCCTTTCATTTTTGGTTTCATATTTGTCGTTTTATATCTAAATTTTGAGAGAAAAGGAAAAGCTTCTATGTTGCCAATGTCAGAGATTGTCGTTCAACTATTTATGGTATTTTTATTGGAAAATCTTCACTGTATTTAAAGAAATAAATTATGTTTGTGTACTAAATAACAAATGGAATACAAAAGAAAAATAAGAAAGAAGAGAGAATATTTGATTACAAAAATCAAACTAGAAAAAAAATTAAATAAATAAAAATAGATTTTATTTTGTTACAAAAACAAAATCAAAATCTGATATAAAAAAACAGAAAATAAATAAACAACTTACTTGATTAAATTCTTGAGCAAAATTCTGATCAAGTGTAGTGTTTGACACTGTGTCCTTAACACAGATTCGTCCTCTCCACGGTGCTTTCAGAATATGGATATCTATCTCCCAGGATAAAATGATCAATCAACAAAAAATAGCAGCACTACAAATTTTTCGTACAACGAACACACTTTGTGTTTACACTCATTCTCACAAGAAAATAATGCAGCAATATGTAGAGAACAGTTGCAGAATTATTTGGACGAAAATTGTATATGAAAAACATCAAATGAAGGCTGCCTATTTATAGATAGATTGGTGGCTTTTCATTTTGAACTCAACAGGTGCAATACCTGTTCGGACAGATCAACAGATAAAACTGTTTTGGGTTTGAATTCGGATAGATTCGGATCTGTTGGCCAGTGAACCTGTACAAAACAAATTCTGAAGAGGTGCAACAATTTTGAATTAAAAAATTTAAATTTAAATTGGACAGATTTTATTTTACTAAAAAATAAAATTGAATTCAAATGTTTTTGGCCCAAAAATATTAGTATTGGACTGGACAAGCCCAACCCAACCTCACACCACACACCCGTACCCAAGCCTAGGCCCAGCCCAGCTTGCCCGCCCGCCCGAACGGACGGCGTGCACGCGTGTGGTGATTTTTGGATCCAATGGGTCTAGCCCATTTTGCCCATAACCTCCCTCTCTACAAAACTTGGGTACCCCTCGGGGCCTACTCCAAGGTCCAATCCCATGCCTTATAAACCCACTCAAAACTTCCCACCAAATCAATGTGGGATAAGCCATTATACAAACCTTATGGAATTTTCACCAAAACTCTATTTCCATGGAGCACACTTTGGCTTTAATTTCCCATTCACTCGATAATGGTTTTGAGTAACCAAATATATCACGTGAATCATAACGCAGCATAGAACACGTTACCACTTAGACCCGCCAACTTTGGCGCACGAGTCCCACCTAAATAATAGACCAAAGTTAGGAAAAAATTTAGTTTTCCAGATTTTTTTCAAACCATTTCTAACAATCCCCTACATGAGTGGAATTTGATGACAACAGAAATGCAACAAAATGTAGAATTTGTCGAAAAAGTATAACTCAAAAATATCTTACATCAGGATAGGTAGCTTTCGGCCTTGAACCTTCCCTAGTGATAACCTATCGGACTTACTAGCTAACCAATGGACGCGATGCCTTGAATTGTTCAGCCGTTTGTGTAAGCCAAGACAATATATTTCACACTGAAAATCTAAGTGATTCGTGATTAGATCAAGATTAAAAATATTCCAAATCCCAAAAATCCAAAACACACAATCTAAATCAACAAGCACTTACGAAAGTGATTTAGATTGTTTGTTTTGTCAGATTAAATAATAAATCGACACAAACGATTTTTTACGTGGAAAAAACCACAATACAATTGGACACCTCCAACTGTGATTAAAAAACCACGGGCGAAACGCCATAAATCAATCCACTACTGAAGTAAAAAGATTACAAAGATATCTTACAAATTACCCAACTTAGTCAATCTGTCTTCGAATCTTCTGTAACTCTTTTTTCACGACTTCGTCTCGGAACTGATCAATCTTGAAGTTGATTCCACAACCTCACTCACATATAGAATCAAACACCTTTTGAAACTATATGCTAGAATCTTCGGAATCCACCGAAGAGAACTCTCTCTTGAATTTAAAGAAACCAACTCCTTGATGTATGTATTTTAGATCATGAGTGAAGAACTCTTCTCAAGACATCAAGGAAAACTCACCAAAATCTCTCTACAAGAAGACCTCAGAAAATCTCAAAGTAGATCTCCAAAAGTAATCCTAAAGTTTGGAGAAACCAACTACTTATAGATTTCCGGATTCGGAAGCTCGCTCGAGCGAAGCTTATCTCGCTCGAGCGAGAAGCTTATCTCGCGTGACTTCCATAAATACCTTCGCTCGAGCCATAAAGTCTTCGCTCGAGCGAGGAATAAACTCTTTCAGGTTTGTCGCAGATGCAGTTCTTCGCTCGAGCCTCCAATGCTTCGCTCGAGCGCACAATGACCTCTTTCAGGTTTGCAGCCAGACGCAGTCCTTCGCTCGAGCGAGGCCTTCTTCGCTCGAGCGAGCAACACAAAACAGCACAGAAATTACAACTCGATTACACAAGTTTGTTCGTGGAATTGACAAGACTTAGGGACCTAACAATCTTCCCCTTTGTCAATACCCAGACAAAACTTCCTAACACAATTTCCTAAACAGACGAACTAGCTAAAACGATTACAACTCAAAGCAAACGAACTAGCTAAAACTATTACAACTCAAGTCAAACCAACTATGCAACCAATCTCAAAACAACCTGGAACGAACATCTTGAACCAATAAACCACACTTGAGGAAAACCTGTAATCAAAGCTAACTCCATCAAACCTGAAAAGTAACATATCAAACCAAACCATCAAGATATAACACAAAAACATATAAATAAAACATATAGCCCCCAATCTCATATCAATAATAGCCACATCATATAAACATAAACGTCCAAATAGCCATCTGCAAAAACAAACATGAGTACCAGTACCCCAAAACTACTACCAGTACCCCAAAACTACTCCCCCTTTTTGTCCGGGAGTGACCCAAAAACATCAACAGGCAGATACAAAGTAAGAACAAAAACTGTCCACGAGAAGCATATGCCAAAAGCTAAGAAGGAGAAGATGGTGGCTGCTGCAACTGAAGAAGAGAAATAATCTGAGTAAGCATGGCACTCTGCTCATCAAGGCGGCCATCAACACCATCAAGACGTGTAGCCAAAAGATCAAGACGACGTGTAACAGACTGCTCAAAGTGCTGTAGCTGGCCACGAAATGAGCGAGGACGTAGCTCAGGAAGATCAGGGGCACCGGCATTGGCGGCCTCAAACTCCTCCTCCTCGGCAAGGGGATCATCATTACCTGCACCAGAACTCCCAACCCCCGACACACTCCCCCTCACATGAGCCTGACTCTGAGAGACTGTCAATTTAGTAATGGGTTTGATAGGGTAAGCAAACTCATCATCATCAAAAGAAAGAACATCAAGGGCAGTGAGAAAGCGAGTAAGCAAACACCCATAAGGAAGCCCCAAAGATTTTCGGCCCTCAGAGACCCCAATCATTTTTGACATAATCATCTCCGGAAGGTCAATAGGTAGTCGGTGATGAATACAATACAGAACATAACCTTGGTCCTGAGTAATATGCGAGGAATGGGTGGTTATATAAAGATTCGCACACACGATGATATTCAAGAGACGGAACCGAGGAAGCAACTCATTTTGCTGAAGGAGATCCCCAGTGACCCAAGTCCGGTCAACACCACATAACTCAGTCGCAACACAATTGAAATCAACACCTGACCGGGTAAGAAACGGAAAATGACAATTGTGAACCTCAGGAAGACCAAGTAAAATCCGAAACACATCCCCAGTGATAACAAGTGACTTCTTCCTAACCCAAGTCTCAAAGGAGGCCGGAAGTTCTTTTCGAATGGAATGGATATTGCAATAGAATTCCCGGATGAGACTCAAATTTTGTGGCCCGGAGAAATGCAACACTTGATCTCCCCCTAAAGTATCAAATAAAGACCGAATGGGAATAACCTCAAAGGCATTGGGGAGGATATTGCGCTCTAAATGTACGGTCCGAGATGCAAAAGACTCCCGAAACAACTTAGATTTTTCTTTAGATGGGAACTTCTCAGAGTTGAAGGACGAACGTGAAACCGTAGCTTTACGACGCTTGGATGACTCGGCCATGACTATTACAACCCAAACAGAGCAATATAGACAAGAGCCCAGAAATACAAGGAATATCCAATAGACAACACCAGAAAACCCCCAAAACAAAACACAAAGAATCAGTCAAAACAAATTAGTCCAACAGGGGTGAGAAAAGCAGTGAATTTCGTAACATTAGCATAAAAGAAATGAAATGAAGAGCAGTGCTAAAGAGACAAACAATCAGCCACAGAGAAAACAAGATATTACAGCCATTATAGAATCGAAACATCAATGTTTGAAACAATAGAGAGAAAAACATATTACAAGCACAAAATGGCAATATATGTAGATGTAAATAAAATCCCCAATGTTAAACCCTTACAAACCCCCAATGGTAAACCCTAAGCACAATGGAGAGTGTAATGGACAAAATCAAGAACCCTAGATGCAAGAGTGAAGCCCGAAAAAGAGAGGGAAGAACCCAAACCAACAAAAATCAGACCTAGAACCCCTACAACCACATCTCAACCCAAGTAGCATACAAAAAAAAGAAAGCGAAGAAAAGAAAAAAAAAACTTACCAGAAACGGGGAGAGAAGAGGAAGAAAAAAAAACTCCAAAAGCAAGAGGGAAAATCGCAGACGATTGCAGCCAAGAGACCCACGAAAAACCCTAGGGGGGAGAGAGAGAGAGAAGACGAAGGGGGGAAAAGATGAACAGAATGGGTATAGATTCAGAATTTGAACCGCGAACGGTCGCTCGAGCGAAGACTTTATCGCTCGAGCGATAGATAAAAAACCCAGGCGGTCGCTCGAGCTAAGAAAGGGTCGGTCGAGCCAAAAAAACAAGTTCTCAGGTCTAATGCAGTGGCAAAAGCACGCTCGAGCGAGGAAATGGTGGCTCGAGCTAAGGGAAGAAAAACAAGCCAATTTTTTTTTTTTTTTAATATAAAAACAACACTATACTCAAAATCAAGAGGTGAGACCTGAAACAAAAATAGATGATCATACTGAGCCAAATGAATACTAAGATGAAATAATCCGCAATTCATGAATCGTGTGAACTTGCACTTTTAAAAAAAACGACACTGGAAATCATGAGCAAAGCAGATAAAATATAATCAATGATCATAAGCTACATGAGAATGTACAACTCAAAATCCAATATGAGAGCTCACATAAAAAAGTGTGTGTGTGCAATCCATGAGAGGTCACTGAGCTAGAGTTAATCCTAGTAGTGATCGGATGGCTGGACCTCCATCAAGAGTAACTCAACAATACAGTGAAAAATCAAACCACTAGGAATCACGGGGTATTTGTTGAGTAAATGCGGAGGCTCCCCCTCAATCAAAGAGTCCATTTTTTTTTTTTTTTTTTCTGGTGGGCACTCACTGGTGGCTTTCACTCTCAAGAGTATGGAAACCAAACCAGAGAAGAATGAAATCATAAAGGATGGCCTGGTTGGTGCCTCTGAGGTAGCCTTTTCCTAATGCCCGGACTTCAAGGAACTGAGGGAGAAACCGTGGAAGTGAAAACAAATGGTAGATGGTTAAGAGACTCAACATCACCCATGATATGCTAGTATCGGTCAATCCCACAGTAAAAGTACAAGAAACACTGTTAGTGGTCCATAGAGAACTTTGATCACATGTGCGGAAACCCCTGCAACAATTAATCTCAAGGATGTGTACAGAATGAGATCATGAGGTTAATGAGCATGGGCATTCAAAATGAGCTATGACCAATGAACAATGAGATCTTGTAAGCAGCATGAGTAGTGTAAAAAAAATTGGATGCAAGTAAACAGATATCAATGATAATGAGATTATCACATCCAAGCATTCATAAGGCACAAACATTTACACCTACTCAAGAAACAAGTAACACTCTAGTGATCGAGCATGACACCCAAGGTCTTTCTAAGGAACTCAAACCGAAGAAGATCAAGGGGTTTTGTAAAAATATCAGCTTTTTGATGCTCAGTGGGAATGTGCTCAAGAACAACAAGGCCCTCTTCCACTAACTCTCGAATAAAATGATGACGAATGTCAATGTGTTTGGTGCGAGAGTGTTGGACAGGATTTTTTGAAATGTTTATGGCACTTGTGTTATCACAGAAAAGAGTAAGAGTGTTCTGTTCTATCCCATAATCATGAAGCATTTGCTTCATCCACAACATTTGAGCACAACAGCTCCCTGCAGCAATGTACTCAGCCTCAGCAGTCGAAAGAGAGATGGCATTTTGCTTTTTACTATGCCAGGAAACCAGATTATTCCCAAGGTAAAAACAACCCCCAAATGTACTTTTCCTATCATCAGCACACCCTGCCCAGTCGGCATCAGAAAAACCAGTAATCTCAGCTATAGTATCAGTAGAAAACCAAACCCCATACCCCAAAGTCTCATTAACATATTTGATGATGCGTTTGACAGCAAGTAAATGAGACTCTTTAGGACTAGCTTGGTAACGGGCACAAACACCTACACTGAAAGCAATATCTGGACGACTGGCTGTGAGATACAAAAGACTCCCTATCATACTCCTATAAAGGGTAGGATCAACATCAATACCAGAGGAATCTTTGGAGAGGTGAAGACTGGTGCTCATGGGAGTGCGGGCATGTTTGGCAGACTCAAGACCAAACTTAGACACAAGATTTTTCGCATACTTAGACTGAGACACAAATATACCTGAAGGAGACTGTTTGATTTGAAGACCCAAAAAATAAGACAACTCTCCCATCATGCTCATCTCAAACTCAAGTGTCATGCAATCCGAAAAATATTTCACAAGATGTTCCGCAGTGGATCCAAACACAATATCATCAACATATATCTGAGCAACAAGAATATGAGACTTAGTATGTTTCACAAATAAAGTCTTATCCACACTACCCCTTTGAAAATCATTATCAAGAAGAAATGTAGTGAGTCTATCATACCAAGCACGAGGGGCTTGTTTCAATCCATACAAAGCCTTGTCTAACTTGTAGACATGATTAGGACATTTAGGGTCCTCAAACCCTTTTGGTTGCTCAACGTATGCCTCTTCTTTCAAGTACCCATTCAGAAAAGCACTTTTCACATCCATTTGAAACAATTTAAAGCCAAGAAAACAAGCAACACCAAGTAAAATACGAATAGATTCGAGACGTGCAACTGGGGCAAACGTCTCATCATAGTCAACACCCTCTACTTGTGTGTAGCCTTGAGCAACCAACCTAGCTTTGTTCCTAACAACAGTACCATTCTCATCAGATTTATTTTTAAAGATCCACTTGGTACCTATCACATTCATGTCTCTAGGTCTGGGAACTAGAGTCCAAACTTTGTTACGTTCAAATTGACCTAATTCTTCATGCATAGCATTGACCCAACTATCATCTAGCAAGGCCTCTTTAAAATTCTTAGGTTCAATTAAAGAAACATAA
This sequence comes from Camellia sinensis, assembly GCF_055761805.1. NCBI lineage: Eukaryota > Viridiplantae > Streptophyta > Magnoliopsida > Ericales > Theaceae > Camellia > Camellia sinensis. Next base: position 18,651,805 of record NC_138964.1, on the reverse strand, counting down.
CACATATGTGATACCTCATCCCGAATCTGTCTTCGGGTTTTCATTCGATCCGAGACACTTCCAATCACCTGTTGAGCTGGATGATTCAGTTTCACCCTAGCTGATGGTTTAAGCTCAGGACTTGTGGTGACAGGGGCAACAGGAGTGATGTCCCTTGGAGCACTCTTTGGACTTGGCCTTACCTGTGAGGATGGTTCGGTAACCATTTCTTGTGATGGGTCTGCACCTTCTCCTTGATTTTGGGATTCGATATCCAAGATTGGAGACTCATCATTATCATCCTCATTTGTTGCTGGAGGAGGTGCACCTGTGTCATCTATAACCACATTGATAGATTCCATTAAAGATGAAGTTCGCAGGTTATAGACTCTAAAAGCCCTACTAGTGGTTGAATACCCTAGAAAAATACCTTCATCACTTCGGGAGTCAAATTTTCCCAAAGGCTCTCTATCTTTGAAGATGTAACACTTACTCCCAAAAGTTTTGAAGTAATTTACATTAGGTTTCAAGCCCTTCCACAATTCATATGGAGTTTGTAAAGTGCCGGGCCTTAAATACACGCGATTTATGACATAAACAGCAGTATTTATGGCTTCGGCCCAAAATTTTGGAGGAAGTTTCTTACTAAGGAGCATGACCCTAGCCATTTCTTGAACAACCCTGTTCTTCCTCTCAACAACTCCATTTTGTTGTGGAGTAATGGGTGCAGAAAACTCATGCTTAATTCCATGTATATCACAAAAATCCGAAAACGAACTATTTTCAAACTCACGACCATGATCGGTTCGGATTCTTATGATACGATCAATGGAAATACCTTGTTCATTCTGGATTTTAAAGACTAAGGCCTAGAAAGCATCAAACGTATCAGATTTTTCCTTTAAAAAATTTACCCATGAAAAACGAGTAAAATCATCAACAGTTAAAAAAATGTATCTTTTACCTCCGATGCTTTCAGTGCGAGTAGGACCCATTAAATCCATGTGAACCAATTCGAGAGGACGTTTGGTTGTAAAGCTGTTCACCTTTTGATGCGGGGCACGGGTTTGCTTTCCAAGTTGACATGGTCCACACACATGGCTCAAATTCTTACCCAGTTTAGGTATTCCCCTCACAAGCTCTTTGTTGGCTATCTTAGTTAGGTCATTGAAATTCATGTGACCTAATCTTTGATGCCACAGGTCAATGTTACTAATGATGGCAAAGTGACAAGTGAGATCATTAGTAGTAACAATCCCATAGCAGTTATCAGATGTGCGAACCCCATGTAAGACAGTATTTCCCTTTTTATCCAAAATTTCACATTTATTTTTTGAAAACAATACTTCATGATGGGAATCACACATTTGACTAATGCTCAAAAGATTTGCTTTAAGACCATCAACTAGTAGAACATTATTTAGCTTGGGAAGACCAGCAACACTTATAGAGCCCTTACCAATGACTCTCGAAGTGCCGCCATCTCCAAAGGTAACAATTCCTCCTTCATATTTTTCAAGGGAGGTGAAGTAGGATTTGTTACCGGACATATGACGAGAACACCCACTATCAAGATACCACATGTGTGAATCACGTGCTTTTAGAGCAGTGTGAACAACTAAACAAGTCAAATCATCTTTTCTCACCCAAATCTTTTTAGTCTTGGTATTCCGCCTAGACATGTAAGGTTGTCTCCTAGCCCAAAAAGTATTAGAATTTCTACTCTTTTGAGACACCTTACCAAACAATTCATAGCAATAAGGACGAATGTGGCCATACCTACCACAGTGATGACAAATAAAAACCGGTTTTACCTCCTTTTTGTTGATCTTACCAGCTTTTGGTGGACGAAGAGAGAGATCAGCCTGGTCTACCTTCAATTTTCCCTTTGCTTGAGTCTTCTTGTCATGTGAAGTAGAGGCCTGTCCCTTGTGAGCTGTTGCACCATAGCCTAACCCGCTTTTGTCGCAACCCATTTGTTGAGACCCGAGGATGTCTTCTAAAGATTTGGAACCTTTGTTCCACAAGGCAATAGTGGCTCTAGCAAGACGAAGCTCTTCATCCTTTTGACAGACTATCTCTTCCAATCTGGCTTGTGACAGCTCAAGACTTGCAAGCTTTGCTTCATATGTGGAATACACCTTCAGAAGTTCATTCCTTTCAGTTTCACAGGATAGTAGTTTTCCACCTAAGTCTTGACTGTCACTCGAGATCTTGATGATATTCTGCTTTGCTGCTACAAGTTCTCCTTTCAGCCTGACATTCTCACTCTCACATGTTTTGATCTTGAGAGAGAGTTTGTCGTTGGTTTTGGACAAATTTAGAGATTCCTCGTATAGCTTTTCGTAAGCTTGTTGTAGTTCATCGCCATTGATCTCATCATTGTCATCAGATGTTTCATCATCCTCTTTTTGCTCTTCATTCTCCTTTGCCTCTTCCAATCTAGCAACTAAGACTGAAAAGTTGCTGGATGGTGGTGAATGTGAATTTCCTCCTTCATGGAATTGGCTCAAAATTTCCCATGCCTCTTTAGCCTTTGTGCAACGAACAACCCGTTGCTGTTCTTCAGTAGAAATTGCTCCACGAATAGTGATCAGGGCTCTCTGATTGCTCGGATTGTCAGCCCTGTCTGTATCTTCTTCAATGGCCTGCCAGCCTTCTGGATCAAAAGCTCTCAGAAAAGCTCTCATTCTGATTTTCCAAAACAGGTAGTTACTCCCGTCAAAGGTGGGAGGAAGATGCAAATTCTGACCACGAGCTAACTCTGCTGGCTTTGGAGGAGGTGGTGTCAAAGTAGACCAAAAAGCCATGAACGCACTATCCCCGTCTTCTCCAGATTCAGGTTCTTCGGGTTCTTGCTCCGACCCGCTTTCATCATCCCAAGTTACAGTGTAGACTTTCTTTCGATTCTTTTTCGAAGGGCATTCAAGGGCAATGTGACCAAAACCTTGACATTCATAGCACTTGACCCCTTGCCCCTTTACAATCTTCTTTTCAGTTTTTGAAGCAAGTTTTGGTGGAAAAGTTTTGGGTTTGTCATTACTCTTATCTTTTGAAATAGGGGCTCTAAAATTCGGCTTCTTTTTCAAAAAAATTTTAAACTGTTTTGTAAGCATAGCCGTCATCTCAGACTCTAAATCAAATTCAGTCTCCGGAGGTTTTGCAGTCTCATGGGCACTCGTGAAAGCCATATTTTCTTTTTGCTTTTTCTTAGAAATTTGGTGGGCTTCATAAGTCTGCAAATTTCCAACCAATTGATCGAGCTTGAGGGTATCAACATTCTGGGCCTCCTCAATGGCTGTCACCTTTGGTTGGAATCTCCCGGGAAGGGACCTCAAAATTTTTCCAACAACTTTTGCTTCCGGGATTTTTTCACCGAGAGTGAAACAAGAATTCACGATATCACTGAGTTTTGCATAAAATTCATCGAACGTCTCATCGTCGCGCATAAAAAGGGTTTCAAAGGCGGACGTGAGACGTTGAAGTTTTGCCCTTTTAACAGAGGTAGTACCTTCGTGAATCGTTTCAAGAATATCCCACGCCTCTTTTGCTATTTCACACGTGCAAATTCGACGGAATTCTTCAGGTGTGACAGAGCAGAAGAGGGAGTTGAGAGCTTTGCTGTTCCAACTCGAATTCTGGTAATCGGTTGTGTCCCATTTATCAAGGGGTTTAGGAATATCAATCCCATCCATGGTGATTGTAGGTTCACTCCACCCAAAGATTACGGAGTGCCAAACTTTCTCATCGATGGATTTTAAAAATGCTCTCATACGAGCTTTCCAATAAGAATAGTTTGTACCGTCAAGTAATGGGGGTCTATGAGTCGAGTTACCTTCACGAATAGAATCCATGATACTAATCACACAAAATCACACTCCTATAGTTTTTGAAAAAACAAAGAGTGACCCGCTCTGATACCAATTGAAAATCTAAGTGATTTGTGATTAGATCAAGATTTAAAATATTCCAAATCCCAAAAATCCAAAACACACAATCTAAATCAACAAGCACTTACGAAAGTGATTTAGATTGTTTGTTTTGTCAGATTAAATAATAAATCGACACAAACGATTTTTTACGTGGAAAAAACCATAATTGGACACCTCCAACTGTGATTAAAAAACCACGAGCGAAACGCCATAAATCAATCCACTACTGAAGTAAAAAGATTACAAAGATATCTTACAAATTACCCAACTTAGTCAATCTGTCTTCGAATCTTCTGTAACTCTTTTTTCACGACTTCGTCTCGGAACTGATCAATCTTGAAGTTGATTCCACAACCTCACTCACATATAGAATCAAACACCTTTTGAAACTATATGCTAGAATCTTCGGAATCCACCGAAGAGAACTCTCTCTTGAATTTAAAGAAACCAACTCCTTGATGTATGTATTTTAGATCATGAGTGAAGAACTCTTCTCAAGACATCAAGGAAAACTCACCAAAATCTCTCTACAAGAAGACCTCAGAAAATCTCAAAGTAGATCTCCAAAAGTAATCCTAAAGTTTGGAGAAACCAACTACTTATAGATTTCCGGATTCGGAAGCTCGCTCGAGCGAAGCTTATCTCGCTCGAGCGAGAAGCTTATCTCGCGTGACTTCCATAAATACCTTCGCTCGAGCCATAAAGTCTTCGCTCGAGCGAGGAATAAACTCTTTCAGGTTTGTCGCAGATGCAGTTCTTCGCTCGAGCCTCCAATGCTTCGCTCGAGCGCACAATGACCTCTTTCAGGTTTGCAGCCAGACGCAGTCCTTCGCTCGAGCGAGGCCTTCTTCGCTCGAGCGAGCAACACAAAACAGCACAGAAATTACAACTCGATTACACAAGTTTGTTCGTGGAATTGACAAGACTTAGGGACCTAACACACACAAAATATCTTCTAACATATCGTGGTTCTCACCGTTGTGTTCATTTTGGCCTTGAACACTTCTGGTTTTCATGAGTACTTCTAGAGAATTTAGCCTTTTCATTCTCATAGAACCGACCCCAGTTCAACACTCATATGGGTGATTCTTATTGTGAGTATCTCCTTATACTCGTCTTGATTTTTATGCCTAAATCAAGATATAAGTAATCATTAAAAGCTAAGCTTATCCTTAGACCCCTGCATACAACACATGTTGTAAATATCACTCTCGCCATAGGAATGGGTAGAGAATTTTAATCCCTTGGTGATTTCTGGCGAGCCACACATAACTTAGTTGTCCCTTTGAACTTAGTTCTTGGAATCTCCAGTCATATAAGTAGGGTTACCATTATAATGACTCTTATGTAATAGGCTTTAATCCCATCCCCTTCGATGAACTATACACTTGCTCTTTAGTCAAACCTTTTGTTAACAGATCCGTAATATTCTCTTTAGATTTTATATAATCTATTGAGATTATTCCATTTGAGAGCAATTGCCTTACGGTATTATGTCGACGACGAATATGTCGTGACTTACCATTATACATATGATTTTGTGCCCCGCTTATTGCAGATTGACTATCACAATAAATACAAATAGTTGGCATAGGTTTTGACCACATTGGAATGTCTTCTAAGAAGTGACGAAGCCATTCTGCTTCTTCTCCTGCTTTGTTTAAAGCAATGAACTTGGATTCCATTGTGGATCGTGCAATGCATGTTTGTTTCGTGGATTTCCAAGAAACAGCAGCGCCTCCCAGAGTAAAGACATATCCACTAGTAGATTTCGAATCTTTAGTGTCTGATATCCAATTGGCATCACAATAACCTTCGAGTACTGCTAGATATCAAGTAAAGTTCAAACCATGATCACGGATAAATCTTAGATATCTAAGAACTCGAATGATTGATTTCCAATGGTCTTCTCTGGGATTACTAATGTACTTACTCAATTTACTGAGAGCATAAGTTATGTCAGGACGAGTACAATTCATTAGGTACATTAGGCTTCCAATGATTTGGGAGTATTTTAACTGAGACACCGTATCACCTTTATTTTTCGATAAATAAAGACTAATGTCTACAGGTGTTCTAGCTAAATTCATATCATCCTTGATAAATTTACCAAGAATTTTCTCAATATAATGTGATTGAGATAATGCATATCCGTTAGATGTTTTAATAATTTTCATTCCTAATATAACATTTGCGACCCCCATATCTTTTATATCAAATATTTTGTTAAGCATTTGCTTAGTTGATTTGATCATGTTTTGACTACTTCTAATGATAAGCATGTCATCCACATAAAGACGAACTATGACATATCCTTGGTCAGTATTTTTAACATAGACGCACTTGTCACATTCGTTTATCTTAAACCCATTAGTAAGCATTGCATGATCAAATTTTTCATGCCATTGCTTAGGTGCTTGTTTTAATCCATAAAGAGATTTTACAAGCCGACAAACTTTCTTTTCTTGCCCCGGCACTACAAACCCTTCAGGTTGCTCCATATAGATCTCTTCATTTAGATCACCGTTTAAGAAAGCTGTCTTAACATCCATTTGATGTATCTCTAAATTATACAACGCTGTTATGGCAATAAGCATGCGGATGGATGTTATTCTTGTCACAGAAGAATATGTATCAAAATAGTCCAGACCTTCCTTTTGTCTGTAACCTTTTACTACAAGTCGTGCTTTATATTTGTCTATTGAACCATCTGCTTTCATTTTTCTCTTGAATATTCACTTATATCCAAGTGGTTTAGAACCAGGTGGAAGATCCACCAATTCCCAAGTATGATTTTGCATAATGGATTCAATTTCATTATTAACAGCCTCTTTCCACAAAGGTGCTTCAGGACCTGTCATTATTTCCTTAAAACTTTGAGGTTCATTTTCTAACAAGTATATCAGAAAATCTAGACCAACGGATTTTGATATTCTCGTTCTCTTATTTCGTCTTGGTTCATCATCAGTTAAATTCTATTGGTCTAGACCATTATTAGTCTCTTGTGTTTAATTGTCATTAGTCTCTTGACTTTGTGTACAACCATAAGTTCTTTTCTGTGAACTTAATTCTTGTCCTTTCTTGTAAGGAAAGACATGTTCAGAAAACACAACATTCATTGACTCTATAATAGTGTTCACATTTATATCAGGTATTTTTGATTTATAAGTCAGAAATCGATATGCACTACTATTCTAAGCATAACCAATAAACACACAATCTATTATTTTTGGTCTAATCTTAGTCTTTTTAGGAACAGGAATCTCAACTTTTTCCAAACACTCCCACACTTTTATGTATTTGTAGGAAGGTGGTCGACCTTTCCATAATTCATAAGAAGTGCTGTTAGTTTTCTTGTGGGGTATTCTATTAAAAACATAATTAGCCGACAATATTGCTTCCCCCTACAAGTTTTGTAGTAAGCCTGAACTTAGTAACATGACATTCATTATTTCTTTAAGGGTTCTATTCTTCCTTTCTTTTCTTCTTTTTTTTTTGGTTACAACGGAAATGAAATTCTATTCTTCCTTTCAGCAATTTCATTTTGCTATGGAGAATAAGGTGCTGTAGATTGATGAATAATGTCATGTTGTGCACAAAATTCATTTAATGGTGCATCATATTCACCACCCCTATCACTTCTTACGATTTTAATGGTTATACCAAGTTGATTTTCAACTTCAGTTTTGTAGAGTTTAAACATTTCTAAGGCTTTATCTTTGCTTCTAAGTAAGTATACATGACAATATCTTGTGCAATCATCGATAAATGTTATAAAATACTTTTTGCCTCCTTTAGTTTGAACAAATTTAAAATCACATACATCAGTATGAATTAATTCTAGAGATTGGTTTTTCTTTCAATCGATTTAAATAGAGCTTTAGTTAGTTTTGCTTCTACACAAATCTCACATTTGTGTTTAGGATCAATTTCAAACTTTGGTATATAATCCAAACCAATTAATCTATGCAAAGTATCAAAATTCACATGTCTTAATCTACCATGCCATAAATTCAACTAAAGAATATAAGCAAAAGATGCATTATTCTTATTAATAGCAACTTTTGGTACAACCGTCATTACATTTAATTTGAAGAGACCATCACTCATGTATCCCTTTCCAACATACATACCACTCTTTGATAATACAAATTTATCAGACTCAAATACAAGCCTAAAACCATTTTTACTTAACAAAGAGCTAGAAACCAAAATTTTTCGAATGTTAGGTATATGCAGTATGTTGTTGAGGGTAAGTTCTTTCCTTGATATCATCTTCAAGATCACATTTCCTTATCCAGCCACAGTAGAAGTAGAAGAATTTTTCATAAAAAGTTGTTCACCATTTGTAGCCTCATTGTAGGTAGTAAACATCTTCTTGTCCGCACAAATATGACGAGTTGCCCCAGTGTCAACTCATCATTTCTTGGGATTTCCAACCAAATTAGCCTCAGACACCACAGCAAAGAGATTGTTGTCATTCACCCTGTCAGAGATGTAATCTAATTCTGTCACATTGGCCTGATTGGTGGTCTTTTTGCTTGTACTTCCGCGATCCTTCTTAGGGCGGCGGCAATCAGAAACTCGATGTCCAGTCTTGCCACAGTTATGGCATTTTTCTTTGAACTTCTTGTTACTATTGTTGTCGCCTTGTTTAGGAACATCTCCAGTAAACTTCCTCTTTTTATTATGTGGTTTATGAACTTGTTCAACCACATTAGCCTTGGACTCAATGGGATTTTTTCCATTCATTTTTTCAACCGTTCGGTTATCTTCCTCAATTCTCAATCTTACAATCAATTCATACATGGTCATCTCCTTACGTTTATGTTTTAAATAATTTTTGAAATCTTTCCAAGCCAATGGTAACTTTTTCACTAAAACAGCGACTTGGAAAGACTCGCTAAAAGACATACCTTCTGAATGAATATCATGCAAAATTATCTAAAAATTTTGAACTTGAGAAATTACCGGTTGGGAGTCTACCATAACGAAGTCTAAAAATTTACCGACAACAAATTTCTTCGTGCCCGCATCTTCTGTCTTGTATTTCTTCTCCAAAGAATCCCACAGTTCTTTTGCTGACTTCAGAGGGCTGTATACATTATACAACATGTTGTCAAGGCTATTTAGGATGTAGTTTCTGCACAAGAAATCAGAATGCTTCCAAGCATCTACAGTGGCAACAACTTGCCCATCACTTTCATGCTCTCTCAGTACTGGAGCCTCTTTACGGAGAAACCGGGCCACGTTTAGAGTTGTAAGATAAAACAACATTTTTGCTGCCATCTCTTAAACTCAGTACCGTTAAATTTTTCCCGTTTTTCTCCATGATTTATTGGAACTTGAACATGGTTCTGGATAGGGATCGGAGTTGGTGTAGCGATTGGAGTACCACTTCCAGTTGTAGTTTCAGTTGCAGTAGCCATAATATCTTATTACAAAAATCAGAAAAAATCAAAACACAAATTAATTTTCTCGTTACTAAAACCAGAAAATAAATTATAATACAAAATAATTTTATTTTCCTTGTTACTAAAACTAGAAAAATAAAATGTCACAATAATTTTATGTAACACAAATTAATATTCTGTAATTGTTAATGACAGCAATATATTACTACTAGTTATCAAAGAAAATAGACAATATATTATTACTATCTATCAAACAGTATATTACTACTATTTGTTTTCCAACCAAAATATCACTTTTGTGAAAACACAAAAAATTAAATACAATGAAGACACCAAAAAATGAATTTGTCTTAATATTGTTGGATAATCTTCACTGTATTTAAAGAAATAAATTCTGTTTGTGTACTAAACAACAAACGGAATACAAAAGAAAATAAGAAATGAAAGAGAATGTTTGATTACAAAAATCAAACTAGAAATAAAATTAAATAAATAAAAACACATTTTATTTTGTTACAAAAACAAAATCAAAATCTAATAGAAAAAAAAAACAAAAAATAAATAAACAACTTACTTGATTAAATTCTTGAGCAAAATTCTAATTGAGTCCAGTATTTGACACCGTGTCCTAAAGACAAATTCGTCCTTTCCACGGTGCTTTTAGAATAAGGACGTCTATCTCTCAGGATAAAATGATCAATCAACGAAAAATAGCAGCACTACAAATTTTTCGTACAACGAACACACTTTGTGTTTACACTCTTTCTCATAAGAAAATAATGTAGCAATATGTAGAGAACAGTTGCAGAATTATTTGGACAAAAATTGTATATGAAAACATCAAATGAGGGCTACCTATTTATAGATAGATTGGTGGCTTTTCATTTTGAACTCAACAGGTGCAATACCTGTTCGGACAGATCAACAGATAAAATTGTTTTGGGTTTGAATTTCAAACAGATAAAACTATTTTGGGTTTGAATCTGGACAGATTCGGATCTGTTGGCCAGTGAACCTGTACAAAACAGATTCTGAAGAGGTGCAACAATTTTGAATTCAAAAATTTAAATTTAAATTGGACAAATTTTATTTTACCAAAAAATAAAATTGAATTCAAATGTTTTTGGCCCAAAAAGATTAGTATTGGGCTGGACAAGCCCAACCCAACCTCACACCACGCACCCAAACCTAGTCCCAGCCCAGCCCGGCCCGCCCAACCAGATAGACGGACGGCGCACACGTGTGTGGTGATTTTTGGGTCCAATGGGTCTAGCCCATTTTGCCCATAACCTCTCTCTCTACAAAACTTGGGTGCCCCTTGGGGCCTACCCCAAGTTCCAATCCCATGCCTTATAAACCCACTCAAAACTTCCCACCAAATCAATGTAGGACAAACCATTATACAAACCTTAAGGAATTTTCACCAAAACTCCATTTCCATGGAGTACACTTTGACTTCAATTTCCCATTCATCCGATAATGGTTTTGAGTAACCAAATGTACCAAGTGAATTACAACGTGGCATAAAACGCGTTACCACTTAGACCCGCCAACATTGGCGCATGAGTCCCACCTAAATAATAGACCAAAGTTAGGAAAAAAATTCTGTTTTCCAGATTTTTTCCAAACCATTTCTACCAATTTCAACTGTAAACTACTTAGAGATATTTTCATTGGTACTTTTTCCTAATTTACAAGTTATATAAAATGGTTTCCAGTGTATTGTAATAAAGACCCAAAGCATTTATACACTTTTTGGATGGAGTCACTGGTTAGTTTTATTCATATATTGGGGACTAGTAATTGACTACAATGTTATGATTTCTTTAATTTTGTTGACATAAGCAGGTTGAATACATCTTCAATATAAGGTTATTGGACAATCCCTATCATCCTCCTTTAACAAAATTGGACAATGATCTGAAATTGTTCTAGGTAAGCCCCACTGTTTGAGAGAAAACTTTTCTAACCACTTTGAGTCTAACATAAATCTATCTATCCTACTCCACCTATCCCTTCCAATGCATTACACCAAGTGTACTGTCTTCCTAACATGGGCATATCAGTCAACTCCAACTTTTCTACAAACTCATTAAAGTCCTTCATTCCCCTCTCCCTTCTTAAGCACCATTTCTTCTCACACATATATCTGATTTCATTAAAATTCCCTTCCACACAGAATGGATTTGGATAATAGGGATGTACATTAACCAGAGAATCCCATAATTGTCTCCTCTTTAGAACCTCATTTGGATCATAGATATTGACAATAACACACTCAAAAGAATTACATAAGGTACCTGATAGTATAATGAAATGTTTGCTGCTGTAGTAATTTTTTAACTCAAAGACATGTGGCCTCCAAATGCACAAAAGACCACATGCACTGCCTTTTGAGTCCACCACCATAAATCCCATCTCTTCGTAAGGTCAGATGGTTTTCAAAAATTGTTCATCCATTGAGCTTCTTTTAGTTTCTTGTAGTAATAAAACATCAACATTCCTTTCCTTCACCAAATTCTTAATTTCTCCCTCTTTTTTTTGGCCTTCTTAGCCCTCTAACATTCCATGATAAAATCGTCATGACAAAACTCACAGCTTTCACCCAAAACCTGTTGGGTATACCTCCTTATTGGAGTGTGGGACCTAATTGGTTTGTTAAAGAATTTTAATTTGACTTGGTTTAGGTATAATATATTTTTATATATTATATTTGTGCAGACCCAATTCAATTTGGGTACAATTAGGGCTTGATTACAAAACCCTAGATTAGCAATATATATATATATATATATATATATATATATATATATATATATATATATATTGTTTTAGTGTGCTGTGCCGTATATACTGAACAACATTGAAAACAAATTTGGTGGGTTTGTCAATTGGTGTTGATTGTGTAAGTTGACTTGGTCAAATTCAATGCCTTGTTGCTGTGTTGGTTCAGTGAGCTGTTTTGGATTCAGCTGTTTGGGTTAATGATTTTGGGTCTTCTACAATTCTGGTTCTGAAAATTTTGGTTCATCTATTTGGTGAGATCTTTCCTCTTATTTATTTGTGATTATTTGGAATTCACCTAAGGGTGGTTTTGTGAGACCATTAGTGTCTCGTTTGTAATCGTTTGGAACTTATTTGGTTAATAGTGGAATCGGATTTCGATCCCGTGGACGTACCTGTAACAAGCCCGCGGGGGACCTCGCCACAGCTCGGACTCGACTTTGTAGTCACGGTTCTAAGTCTGAACCAAAGAGTCCAAATCCGGCAAATCGTTTTGAGAAAAAACAGATTTTTGAAAGAAGTGCCAAACATGGACTGCTTTGCCAGATACAGAGTCGCCACCTAAATATTTTATTTTGGGAAATTTAGGAAACCCTGACTCGGTGCCAAAAGGCCACGTGTCCGTCATCACCAAAGTTGCCTCGGCTCGGGAACTTGGGTACGATTGGGGAAGGTCACTTCGTGAGCACCCCCGCTCGCCCGGTCATAGACCGGCCTCTACTAACCATGATATCAATTTTTGAAAACATTGTGAGTTCTTATTCCGGTTATTAGCCTAGGTTACTATGTGATGCTCACAGCATATAAGTATAGACCGGGTCGCCCGAATTGGAACAAAACATTTCATGTTTGTTTTTGAAAATGGTTTGCTACCCGCAGGTAGGCTTGAAACATTTTGATGATTCATTCCAATTCAGATAACCCAACCTTCACCCACAGGCATTCAGGCAGATATATCAGATAAGCACATAGCCCCATGGTAAGCATGCTATCATGGCATTCACTCACACACATGCAAGGATGCTAAAGCATAAAACTCACCGAGTACTCCAAGCCAAAATAGAAACCTCATTAGAAATCATGCATGAATCCTAAGTATACAGAAATGCCTAATGCAACACATGCAAAATGCAACTATAGTAGGCTCGGCTATTCTAAGATGGCATATGAAATGCTACAACTAACATGTATTCAACTTGGAATTGAAAGTACAATGCAGTTAGTATGATGCGCCGAGCCCGATGCATGCAATACAGATGAATGATGCAAACATGCTGTCATACTGTATGCTAATTAAAATATGCCCTAATCTAACCATCAAAAGCGGATAAATAAAAGGGAGAAAGACGTGGGGTTGGAAGACATACATCACACTCACCCACACTTATTACAGTTGTGCCCTCACTCGGAGGGTCCAAATAAATAATACAGTCCAAATATTACAGTCCCCAAAATAAAAGAATATTACAGTCCAAAATATTACAAAATTCTAATTAATTAATGAATTAACTATGAAAGCAAATAAAACTGGCATGCAAGCCAGGGACTGCCTTGCTTCTGATGGATGATGCATGTCCAGGTTGTCTTGCGCGGAAATCCACCGGAATGCCCCAATTAGCCTCTATTTACACCTGTCCTTGAAATGCGTGCCGAGTCCCAAAAGGTTGCTGATTCTTCATTTTGCTGCAACAGAGAGCAGGAAAGGGGCATAGCAATGTATTTGCACAAATATATGCATGTCTCGATCCTCGTGCCACCAATCACGCATACCGAGGCATGATGGCAGAGGAGTCGAAATGCACAACTCAATATAGGATGAATGCACATGAAACTATAGCTAAAACCTAACTCCGTCATGGATAATCCGGAGTGTCGGTGACTGGGGAATTGAGACACATTCCGTCACTCGGAGTACGAAACATACCTCGTTTCCCGTGCCCGGGCTAACTCATATTCCGGACACGATGCAATATGCATGATATGCATGAAATGCAATTAAGATACAACCTAGTATATATTATGCTATGGAATGAAATGCCTCGAAATGCGTGCACGCAGGCACGCAAACCGAGAAAATACAGAATGCTATGAAAATGCGGTGTCTCGAAATGCGTGCACACGGGCAAGCAAACCGAGACGATGATACGTGTCTCGAAATGTGTGCACGCGAGCGCGCAAACCGAGGCGATGATATGTGTCTCGAAGTACGTGCACGCGGGCATGCAAACCGAGACAATGATATGTGTCTCGAAGTACGTGCACGCGGGCACGCAAATCGAGGCAATGATATGTGTCTCGAAGTACGTGCACGCGGGCATGCAAACCGAGGCAATGATATGTGTCTCGAAATGCGTGCACACAGGCACGCAAACCGAGGCAATGGCGGAATACTGTGAAAATGAGGTGCTTCGAAATGCGTGCACATGGGCACGCAAACCGAGGCAATGGCAGAATGATGTAATGACATGGAAAATGATAAATGGACTTATACCAACATGAGAGAGCCTCAGCCGCACTCACATAAGATGCCGTCGGATAAAAAAGAAGTGCCTCGAAATGCGTGCACACGGGCACGCAAACCGAGGCAATGATGAAATGTGATGAAATGACAAATGGGCTTATACCAACATGAGTGAGCCTCAGCCACACTCACATCGGATGCCGATGGCAGAAAATGAGGTGCCTCGAAATGCGTGCACACGGGCACGCAAACCGAGGCGGTGCATACGCAATGCAAATGACATGGAAAATGCAAATGGACTTATACTAACATGAGAGAGCCTCAGCCACACTCACATAAGATGCCGATGGCAGAAAATGAAGTGCCTCGAAATGCGTGCACACGGGCACACAAACCGAGGCGGTGCATACGCAATGCAAATGACATGGAAAATGACAAATGGACTTATACTAACATGAGAGAGCCTCAGCCACACTCACATAAGATGCCGATGGCAGAAAATGAAGTGCCTCGAAATGCGTGCACACGGGCACGCAAACCGAGGCGGTGCATACGCAATGCAAATGACATGGAAAATGCAAAATGGACTTATACTAACATGAGAGAGCCTTAGCCACACTCACATAAGATGCCGATGGCAGAAAATGAGGTGCCTCGAAATGCGTGCACACAGGCACACAAACCGAGGCGGTGCATACGCAATGCAAATGACATGGAAAATGACAAATGGACTTATACTAACATGAGAGAGCCTCAGCCACACTCACATAAGATGCCGATGGCTGAAAAACGAAGTGCCTCGAGATGCGTGCACACGGGCACGCAAACCGAGGCAATGGCAGAATGCGATGAAATGATATGGAAACATGATATGGGCTTATACCAACATGAGTGAGCCTCAGCCACACTCACATAGGATGCCGTCGGATAAAAATGAGGTGCCTCGAAATGCGTGCACACGGGCACGCAAACCGAGGCAATGATAAAATGTGATGCAACATGGCAAAAATGATATGCAAGCATGCTAATGGAATTCCAGCAACAAAACAAGGGGAAAACAGCCCCGGAATGAAGCGAAATGACATGAAATGCAAGGAAATGTCCCGAAATGCGAATTTAGGCACCCGAAATGGCCCATAGCTATGCTAAACATGCACAATATGGACATGCAATGCAAAGACAGAAGCTAGACAGTCCCAAAAGATGCACTTTCACAGTTATAAACATGGCCAAACAGCAAGCATAGGTGAAGGAAACATAGCATGCAAGAATAGGGGCCAAAAGAGGGGTAATGAAGCAAGTGATATAAGCAATGCTCAAACTGAAAAATTCCCTTCTACAACATTGAAGAGGGACCAAAAATAAGTATATTTCCAGAACTGTAAAATGGCCAAAACAGTATAAAAACATGCTAGAAATGCAATGCAAAATAAGGCTCAAAAGAGGCTATAACATGAGGTATGCAAAATATTCCACAAATGGCCAAAGACCCTTAATGAAACATGTTAAGAAGGTCAAAATAAGACTATCTCTAGGCCTGTAAATCGACCAAAAACAAAAGCATGGTGGGCTAACAAAACATGCAAGAAAACGGTATTTACGAAGGGTATTGAAGCAAGTGGCATATGGAGGGCTCAAACAGGGTTGAGCCCTTAATGAGACATGAAAATGAGCTCAAAATAAGGCCACTTTCAGTTATGGCCGGAGCTCAAAGCAAAAAGCATGGATGACTTGCAAAAGATCCAAGAAAAGGCCCAAAAAGGGGAAATTGCAACTTACCCTTGAAGACCAATTCTTTTGTTGCTTCTTGGGCCAAATTTGTTGCCTCTTAGCTTCTGGAATTCCTCTCCTTGCTCTTGGAATGGAGTGGTGGTGGTAGAGCTTGGTGTTGTAGTGTAAATGGTGGTGTAGGACTTGAAGCTTTTTAGGAAAATGAGAGAGATGGAGGAGGATTTGTCTCTTGAGGCTTGAAGAACCAATTTTCTAACCTCCTAAAGGGGAGGAGAGGTTCTCTTTATATAGAGAAACCAAAGGGGCAAAGTTTCTCTTGGAAGCTTTGACCAAAAGGGCCAAGCTTCTCTTAGAAGCTTGGAGCAAAAGGGCCAAGCTTCTTGGAGAAGCTAGGCAAAAAGGGTCAAGAGGTTCAAGCTTCTTGGAGAAGCTAGTCAAAAGGGTCAAAAGGTTCAAGCTTCTTGGAGAAGCTAAACAAAAAGGTTCAAAAGGGTCAAGCTTCTTGGAGAAGTTTTAAAAAGGGGTCAAAAGGTTCAAGCTTCTTGGAGAAGCTAAACAAAAAGGTCAAGCTTCTTGGAGAAGCTAAAAAAAAGGGGTCAAGCTTCTTGGAGAAGCTAAAAGAGGTCAAGCTTCTTGGAGAAGCTAAAAAAAAGGTCCAAAAGGGTCAAGCTCCCTCAAGAAAAGGTCTCGGTTAGGAGAAGTGGCCGATTGATCAAAAATAGTGGCCGGCCATGAACTTTTAGGGTCCTCCCAAGTGTGTAGATCACAGATATGTGGTCGAAAGTTCAAGAAAGTGGGCCCAAGGTGTTCAACATTGGCCCGGAAGAGGAGGGGCAAAAATGGAAAGAAAAATTAATGGCCGGCCATAAACTTTTAGGAGCCTCCCAAGTGTGTAGATCACAGATATGTGGTCGAAAGTTGGCAACACTAACTCCAAGGTGTTCAACATTGGCCCGGAAGTTGGAAAAACGGGCGCCGGGAGGCTCCGGAGGAGAGATAACTGGTTGCTGCAACAATTACTAGTCTCCCACCCTCCAGTGACCTTCCTGGTGATAAAACAGAGGTACCTGCCAAAAATGAACGAAAACCATTGCAAAACGAATGTTCCGGGGCCAAAACACGCAGTTCGAGGTCCCGAAAATGGGCTGTTAAGCACCGAAAGTGGCATTCGACCACGAAGTGGGTTTCCGGGACCCCAGTGTCCCTCAAAAGGGAGCAAATAGGAAGTATGCCAAAAATCAGAGCAAACGGAGATGGTTAGGCGGTCCCGAACCGAGGCACACGGCCTGACGGTCCCGGAAAACCGGAAACCGGGCTCCGAAAAGGGCAAAATGGCCTACGGCCACCAAATGTAGCCTACGGACATTGAGAGATGGTCTACTAGACCTCTCCCTCCCCTCAGGAAAAGAAACCGAGAAAACTGAGTCTGGTTCGCAAACCGAGACAAGGCACAGAAGAGGGTTCGGAAGTCCGGAGGCAGGGCTCACGGCCGCAACTCTGAAGCTTCTGAACAAGCACATTATGCAACATCACCAAGCGCTCAATCGGTGACGTCTGAGTCTTAAGGTCGGTCAAAAATGGGGTGTCTACAGTTGCCCCTCTTTGACAGAACTCGGAAGTCACAAGTGACGGGAGTGAATGTCAAAGCCAAGAGACGACCCATTTTTGACAAGGCCGAAGACTTAGACAAACAGGAAAGATAAACAGAGATGTGCCCGCAGGCATGCCCGCAGGCAGGGGCAAAATGCAAAATGATACGCAGAAATATTTTGAAAGTTGGACTTATACGCTACGCGAAGCCGATTTGAAAGTTGGACTTATACGCTACGCGAAGCCGATTTGACGAGTGGACTTATACGCTACGCGAAGCCAATTTGAAAGTTGAGGATTCATGCAATGCACTGTAATGTAATAACTGAAATGCAATGTAATAGCTAGGAAATGAAGGTACCTCACAGGGGCAATTGGTAATGACTTACCTCATGCTGCTGGGGATCTCTCGCTTCTTCTTGGTTGAACCGCAGGTACTACTTTTCTCCCTGACTATGGTCGCAGCTTTCCCTATTCTCCAACAGGGTGACAGACTAGGTTGGATCAGTATCCAGAATTGAGGTGCATACAGATGCTATCTCAATCTATGGGGCTGCCATACAGATTTCAAGCCGAGGATATACCCCTGGGTATTTAAACCAGACTTTAGTCTCGGAAATCCCGAACCTTTGCGTTCTAGGCATAAGCCATTCGAAATCTAGTTTCCACCGTCTCAGTTGGTCTCCTAGGAACTCACCGCAAACACAGGCAGGTGGCTATACCAGACCACCGGAAGTCGTTCGGGCACGACAAACACCAAAGGAATTACACCTTTAGAGGATTTAAGGTCTCCTAGACCAGGAGTGCATAAGATAGTGCGAATAAAGATGCAGGATTTGAGGTCTCCGCAGACCGGAGGATTTAAGGTCTCCTAGACCGGGGAGTGCACAAGACAGCGCGATGCAGAGTGAATGCACAAAACAGTGCTAAACAGATGCACAAAATAGTGCGATGCTAAAAGGTGTACAAAACAGTACGAGCAAGGTGAATGCACAAAACAGTGCGATACCAATAAGGTGCGCAAGATAGCGCGATACAATGCACTAACAAGTACAGGTGAGATGCGCAAGATAGCGCGATGGAATGCATGCAAAATGCAAGTAAAGTGCACAAAACAGTGCAATGCGCAAGAAAGCGCGAGTGATTTGAAATGCACAGGACAGTGCGATTGATGTGCGAAATGTAAACTACATGAAACAGTGCAATGCGCAAAATAGCACGAATGATAAACTGCACAAAACAGTGCGATGCGCAAAATAACGCGAGTGATTTTGAAATGCACTAAACAGTGCGATACGCTAAACAGCGCGATTGATTTTGAAATGCACTAGACAGTGCGATACGCTAAACAGCGCGATTGAAATGCACTAACAGTGCGATACGCTAAACAGCGCGATTGAAATGCACTAAACAGTGCGATGCCCAAAATGGCGCGATTGATTTTGAAATGCACTAGACAGTGCGATACGCTAAACAGCGCGATTGATTTTGAAATGCACTAGACAGTGCGATACGCTAAACAGCGCGATTGAAATGCACTAACAGTGTGATACGCTAAACAGCGCGATTGAAATGCACTAAACAGTGCGATGCCCAAAATGGCGCGATTGATTTTGAAATGCACTAGACAGTGCGATACGCTAAACAGCGCGATTGATTTTGAAATGCACTAGACAGTGCGATACGCTAAACAGCGCGATTGAAATGCACTAACAGTGCGATACGCTAAACAGCGCGATTGAAATGCACTAAACAGTGCGATGCCCAAAATGGCGCGATTGATTTTGAAATGCACTAGACAGTGCGATACGCTAAACAGCGCGATTGAAATGCACTAACAGTGCGATACGCTAAACAGCGCGATTGAAATGCACTAAACAGTGCGATACGCTAAACAGCGCGATTGAAATGCACTAAACAGTACGATACGCTAAACAGCGCGATTGAAATGCAATGCACAAAAATAGTGCGAGTGAGATACAACCACAAGATGTACAAGACAGTGCTAGTGAGATACAAAGTGTAAGTGCACAAGATAGTGCGAGTGAATGCATGTTCTATGCGAATGAGGTGCATTTTCTATGCAAGTATGGAAGAGTGCATTTTCTATGCAAAAGATATGAGCATTTTCTATGCAAGAAACAAGGAAAGCATATTCTATGCGAAATCGAAAGCAAGCATATTCTACGCATGAATCAAAAGCAAGCATATTCTATGCATGAATCAAAAGCAAGCATATTCTATGCACGAATCATAACGATGTGTGGCACGCATGCAACAATAGTGTATATGAAAATCCATATTCTATGTAGTAGAGGAGTATCAAATATGTACTATGGTGCCTCTGATTTACCTCTTAGAGGACTTTGCAACACACTCAGCTCAACAAGGGGCACACCCTGTTCATATTGGCGAGAGATAACATCTGCTGCTGCTGCTTTAATTGCCGTTCTGACTTGAAGCATGCTTAAGCTTGGAGTAGAGGCACACTCATTCTTCAGGGCACTAGCAAGGCCTGAAGAGGTACATATGGAATGCGATCTCAGAATTTTCTGAAGGTGAAACACACTCAGATGCTCAAAATTTCCTTTTTTTTGCTTTTGTTTCGTAGTCCGGAACTTATATAGCTTCAGATAGGTCCTTGTTTTGCTGCTCACACTTATCGGGGGTGGACCCTGCAGTTTTATGAAAGAATGAATCTTGTTTTGTACAAATGTGGAGAACGGCACAGCACTCTGAGCACAAAATGATTTTTTTTTTTGAAATTGATAAATGAGCTCTTGACCGGGTATCGAGCCTACGACTGAACACAGCAAGACAACTCAACACGGAAAGAAAAGGCACACAACCTAGACACATCGGGTAACACTCGAAACGACTCAAAACAAGAATCGAGATAAAACAAAAAGACACGACACTCAAATGTGCACAGGGAGCCTGTTTCACCGGGTAGTGTTTCCCACCCTTTTCTTATTTGTGGTTCTCACATCACTCGGCCCTCAAGCTCTGTTTTTTTTTTCTGGAAAAGCCCCTTTCTCACTTTTTCTCTCATCGTACATCTCTCTATTCTTCAATCTCTCATTTTTCATCCCTCCCCTGGGTGGTTGATGGATGAACAGGAAGTTGCGGGCTCACGCCCAACATAATCAGCTCGCGGCTATTTCCTTCGGTGACATCTGTCGATGCGCCGGATGAGGGAATGGAGCATCTTGATCCATTCCAATTCGTGCTTCGCACTCGGCTTGATACCTCGCTGCTTGGAGGATGAGAGAGCTTTCAGCCCTTTGTTGTTAACTTCGGTCATCCCCTTTTTTTTTTGGCGGGTAGAGTGGTCTTTCTGGCAAGTATGTTGGCAATGGGGAAAAGACAGGAAGCCTGACTCAACTGTGCCCGTAGTTCATCATTTTGACCATTTTTTAGTTTTAGTTTTCTCCTAAAAAAAAATTTGACCAAAATGAGAGTTAGATTAACATGCTTGTTCAATTTTCTGATTTAAAATCATGCAAGTTAGGCAGTGAGCACTGAGAGTTTTCCTTTTTTGGGTCCAAGAAATGGTCCAGTTTTGAAAATGGAATACTTTTCGAGAAGATTAGTCAACCTCAGTAACAATTCTCAAAAACTATTTTCGCAAACGACCACTGCTCAACGAGCATGGGACCTACTCTTGAGATGCGCAACCTCGGATCCATGGCAATGGAAAATTGTCCCTTGTCTGAAGGACACTGCATGGCAACGGAATGTTGCCCCTTGTTTGAAATGACACTGCGGCGTTTTGAATGGCAACGGAAAGTTGCCCCTTGTTTGGATAGTACCGCAGCGCATTGAATGGCAACGGAAAGTTGCCCCTTGTTTGAATTACACCGCGGTGCATTGAATGGCAACGGAAAGTTGCCCCTTGTCTGAATGGCACCGTAGTGTATTGTAGTCAGTCCTTAGAGCGACGAACGCAACCAGACTCTCAGATATAGAGAAGGCAAAGATTATCAGAACCATTACATAGACATGATTGAGTTTGAAGCGTTTTACGGCTGGACTTCAGAATGAAGTTGCCTACGTATCCCAAAGATGGGAATCAAGCCTTACGTAGTTCGGGGTTAAGGTACACTCGGGTATTAACCTCTCCTTTTTAGGCTCTAACTTTTGCCAAGGCGCCCGTTGCGGGTTTTCGACCTTGCGAGCTTTGTTCTTCTTTTCTTTTCAATTCTTTTCATTTCTTTTTCCTTTTTTGATTTTTTCGTTCTTTTCTTTGCATCTTTCTTTTTGTTCTCTTTTTTTCTTTTTGCATTTTTTGCTTCTTCTTTTTTTGTATTTTTTTCCTCTTGCTCTAACTTTTGCCTGGGTCGCCCTTCCGGGTTTTCGGCCCAGCGAGCCTCTCAAGGGTAAAAGTATAACAAGTCCATGCCAAATGGTTTTGAGATCCTAGAGCCATCTGAATCCAGGAGAATGGCTGCTGCTTTGCAAGAGGACTCATCTTCAGCTCTTCGAGCATGTCTGATATCTTTGCCCCTAGTTCGAGGGGTACTTCTGTTCTAGCTTTGCAAGCTTCTTCTGATCTTCTGATCTTTTGATCTGACTTTCCTGGCCTCTTGTTCGAGGGCTGCTTCAAATCTAGCCACACAGGCCTCACATCGTAGTTGACCGTCGAACCTTCTGATTTCAAGTTCAAGGTTTGGAAGTGAAGGGGTTGAGTCTCGAGGCTGAGAGCGATCCTAGGCTGCACAATCTCAAGAGCGATTCCACACAGGTCTTCGCAAGACCGCGCAAAACATTTTGTTTTTGAAAGTTTTTAAGAAAGCGACAAATCGCTCGCGCTGAAGGTAGTGTGAAACCAGTCTGGATCAAGCCAGGGTCCTTCTCAGTACTCACGCTAACAAGCATGATTTCATTCATTAAGGGCTTAGCATGCCTCTCTTTCTCTCAAATGATCAAAGTTTTGCAAATCCCAAGGAATTCCTTCCTCTTCATTTTTACTGCAATGTTCAAAAAGAGTTTTGAAAAACTTAGGTCGATGCAATGATTCTGGGGTACAAGAGAGCAGGTGGAATGCACTGCCATTTCATTCAGATTCCGTCACAACTAGCACACGGCAGAAGCGAACATAGAAGTGCAAAAATTACTGCTGTTTCATTCAAATCTGTTGGTACAACTGGCTCCCTGGCAGAAACGGACTCAAAACAAAACGAAAAGACAAACACAAAACAAAATGGTGACGCCCGAGGTAACACCCCCCGGAATCACCCGACTCCTGTACAACAGGACTGACTCGATACAACAAGACAGATCCAAAATAAAAAGAGACTGACTCAAAACAAAAAGACAGACTCAAAACAAAACAACAAGACTGACCCAATACCCGAGTCAGAAACCGGCATTCGCCAATGCTCAAAATAGTGCATGCCATCCACCATATCTGGAGTAAACTGAGCGCTGCCCGCAGGTGGTTCATCCCTCAAATCACATCACATTATCCCCTACAAATTCACTGATCAAGTGCCGATAGACTTTGCAGGACCTGGTGCGGGGATGACCCCATTGTCAAATAGATCCTGTACTTCATGGCGGAGACGAAAGCACATGTCAGTGTCATGGTCGGCTCGCTGATGGAAGG
Organism: Camellia sinensis; assembly: GCF_055761805.1. NCBI lineage: Eukaryota > Viridiplantae > Streptophyta > Magnoliopsida > Ericales > Theaceae > Camellia > Camellia sinensis. Next base: position 18,628,306 of record NC_138964.1, on the reverse strand, counting down.
CATAGTAGTCGGCTGGATTGTGCGAGAGGGGGAGGTTCTTTGGTAATGGCTGCGGCTCCAGGGGCTTCAGATGCCCTTTCTTGATCAAAACCCCAAGAGCCTTTGACAAAGGCATATAAAGTGGGGTGAAAACCTTCTTAGCTTGGGGTGGATATTTGGCCGCTTGTGAGCTACTTCCGGACGCACCGGTGAATGGGGTAGCTGTTTTTGATACGGTGGTAGCCACCATGCCCACATCAGAAGATCTTGCAGCTGCATCACCACTGGTGGTCGCATTCGAACTGCGGGAAAACGCCCTCCTAGGCTGCTCCTTATCCTGGTCAAACAGACCCTGCCTCATTGCATCTTCGATTTGTACCCCCATATCGTGTAAATCTGAGAAAGTGGGAAAGGGGATTACAATCATTCTCTGCATTAACTTAGGCTGGAGATTGCGCACAATCATCCGAATTTGATCCTTATCAGTAGGCCTTAGAGTCATCATCGAGGCCTTCGCCCTCCACCGGATCACAAAGTCCGAGAAAGATTCCTTGGGCTCTTGCCTTGTCGTTTCGAGATCACGAGTTGTGATCTCGATTTGAGTTTTGTATGAATATTGTGTGACAAAGGCCTCAGCCATCTCATCCCAATTCTTCTTCACTTCATCTTGTAATCTTGCGTACCAATGGGAGGCCACACCCGACAGGGTTCGGCCGAATAGTGAGAGCTTCTGTGGTCGTGTTAGGCCCATCGGCCGCAAGACGTCTGCAAACAGTCGAATATGGACCATGGGGTCACCGGTCCCGTCAAAGCGGTCGATTTGTGGCATTTTGAACCTATCAGGGAGTGTTACGGCCTCCTCGGTATATCCGTCTCCGATATCCGGCATAGCCTTGGCCCCTTGGGATTTTTTGAAGAGCTTCTCCAGTTTGCTCAATTTCAGAGCTGTATTATCAACCTCGACCTCGAATGGAGAGTCCGGGTGATTGGGTGTATGGACCTTGGACAGTTATGGTGGAAGCGGGGGCGGAGCTGGCCCCGTTGGAAGACTTGTGTCCTCTTGCTGGTTCTGGATAGTCGGCACAGTATTCTGGATGTTTGGAGGAGCGTTCCGAACAGCAAGTATCTGCTCAGGTAATGGAGCCCCTGCCGGTGGAGGAATTTGTTGTGAAGCAGATGCCTCATTCTGCTGTTGCAGTCTAGTAATCAGTTCGGCCTGTTGGGTCATGATTGCGGCCTGCTGTTTGGAAAACTCCTCCTGACGGGCAGCGTCCTGCTGCATGAGTTTCATACTTTCTTGCATCTGGCGCATCATGGCCTCTATCCCTGATGTGTTCTGCCGTTCCATCTGACTGATTGGTATCTATCCCTTGCCTCTGGTGGAGGAACACTGATTGCCCTTGAACTGAATCTCTGACCTAGCAAAGTCTATCAGCACAAGTTCGATGAACCTCGGGGGATATCGGAGCCTTCAGAAGCTATGGTTCCCAGACTACCTAGCAAAAGAGAAAACAGACAGCATCTCAGCCTGATTCCATCTGAACGGATACAAGCATAGTTGAATGAGTGTGCCCTCTACTGAATTCTGCCCCAAAATCCAGCCCTAAACTGAGTCTGATACCCACGGGTAAAGCTGACTCCCAAAAACTGATAGTAATGCCCGTAGGCCTGATGCCCAAACTCGCAAACTGGTGCCCGCAGGCCTGACGCCCAAACTCATACACTGATACATGCATTCCTGTAGAGATGCACTCTAAAGCACATAACAGATAAGTGAGAGCCAAAACACCCCTATGAAGGGGTAAGGTTTCCCGGTCCTATTTTGTCAGGAACTAGGGTTTCATTACGCACACAGCGGTTTCAAACAACCTATAAACGGGTAAGCAACCTGTCCTAATTTGGAATGGTCACTATGGATCCGAATATGCACTAGGTCGAATGGTCAAAGAGGGTGCCCCGGTAAAACCGGGGTTTGTGTTCCCATACTGGCAGAGCCCACAACCGGTCAGCCTTATGGTCATGCCTTGACAAGACAAGCCTCCGGCAAACCGTTCAGGAATAGCAGATGGCAAACACGGTGTCCTAGGCGCACCAATGCAAATGCAATGCAAAGAAACACACAAGTGTAGTCAAAAACAGATATCATGAGTTCGAGTCAAGTTCTCTAAATCCCCAGTGGAGTCGCCAGAAACTGTAACAAGCCCGCGGGGGACCTCGCCACAGCTCGGACTCGACTTTGTAGTCACGGTTCTAAGTCTGAACCAAAGAGTCCAAATCCGGCAAATCGTTTTGAGAAAAAACAGATTTTTGAAAGAAGTGCCAAACATGGACTGCTTTGCCAGATACAGAGTCGCCACCTAAATATTTTATTTTGGGAAATTTAGGAAACCCTGACTCGGTGCCAAAAGGCCACGTGTCCGTCATCACCAAAGTTGCCTCGGCTCGGGAACTTGGGTACGATTGGGGAAGGTCACTTCGTGAGCACCCCCGCTCGCCCGGTCATAGACCGGCCTCTACTAACCATGATATCAATTTTTGAAAACATTGTGAGTTCTTATTCCGGTTATTAGCCTAGGTTACTATGTGCTGCTCACAGCATATAAGTATAGACCGGGTCGCCTGAATTGGAACAAAACATTTCATGTTTGTTTTTGAAAATGGTTTGCTACCCGCAGGTAGGCTTGAAACATTTTGATGATTCATTCCAATTCAGATAACCCAACCTTCACCCACAGGCATTCAGGCAGATATATCAGATAAGCACATAGCCTCATGGTAAGCATGCTATCATGGCATTCACTCACACACATGCAAGGATGCTAAAGCATAAAACTCACCGAGTACTCCAAGCCAAAATAGAAACCTCATTAGAAATCATGCATGAATCCTAAGTATACAGAAATGCCTAATGCAACACATGCAAAATGCAACTATAGTAGGCTCGGCTATTCTAAGATGGCATATGAAATGCTACAACTAACATGTATTCAACTTGGAATTGAAAGTACAATGCAGTTAGTATGATGCGCCGAGCCCGATGCATGCAATACAGATGAATGATGCAAACATGCTGTCATATTGTATGCTAATTAAAATATGCCCTAATCTAACCATCAAAAGCGGATAAATAAAAGGGAGAAAGACGTGGGGTTGGAAGACATACATCACACTCACCCACACTTATTACAGTTGTGCCCTCACTCGGAGGGTCCAAATAAATAATACAGTCCAAATATTACAGTCCCCAAAATAAAAGAATATTACAGTCCAAAATATTACAAAATTCTAATTAATTAATGAATTAACTATGAAAGCAAATAAAACTGGCATGCAAGCCAGGGACTGCCTTGCTTCTGATGGATGATGCATGTCCAGGTTGTCTTGCGCGGAAATCCACCGGAATGCCCCAATTAGCCTCTGTTTACACCTGTCCTTGAAATGCGTGCCGAGTCCCAAAAGGTTGCTGATTCTTCATTTTGCTGCAACAGAGAGCAGGAAAGGGGCATAGCAATGTATTTGCACAAATATATGCATGTCTCGATCCTCGTGCCACCAATCACGCATACCGAGGCATGATGGCAGAGGAGTCGAAATGCACAACTCAATATAGGATGAATGCACATGAAACTATAGCTAAAACCTAACTCCATCATGGATAATCCGGAGTGTCGGTGACTAGGGAATTGAGACACATTCCGTCACTCGGAGTACGAAACATACCTCGTTTCCCGTGCCCGGGCTAACTCATATTCCGGACACGATGCAATATGCATGATATGCATGAAATGCAATTAAGATACAACCTAGTATATATTATGCTATGGAATGAAATGCCTCGAAATGCGTGCACGCAGGCACGCAAACCGAGAAAATACAGAATGCTATGAAAATGCGGTGTCTCGAAATGCGTGCACACGGGCAAGCAAACCGAGACGATGATACGTGTCTCGAAATGTGTGCACGCGAGCGCGCAAACCGAGGCGATGATATGTGTCTCGAAGTACGTGCACGCGGGCATGCAAACCGAGACAATGATATGTGTCTCGAAGTACGTGCACGCGGGCACGCAAATCGAGGCAATGATATGTGTCTCGAAGTACGTGCACGCGGGCATGCAAACCGAGGCAATGATATGTGTCTCGAAATGCGTGCACACAGGCACGCAAACCGAGGCAATGGCGGAATACTGTGAAAATGAGGTGCTTCGAAATGCGTGCACATGGGCACGCAAACCGAGGCAATGGCAGAATGATGTAATGACATGGAAAATGATAAATGGACTTATACCAACATGAGAGAGCCTCAGCCGCACTCACATAAGATGCCGTCGGATAAAAAAGAAGTGCCTCGAAATGCGTGCACACGGGCACGCAAACCGAGGCAATGATGAAATGTGATGAAATGACAAATGGGCTTATACCAACATGAGTGAGCCTCAGCCACACTCACATCGGATGCCGATGGCAGAAAATGAGGTGCCTCGAAATGCGTGCACACGGGCACGCAAACCGAGGCGGTGCATACGCAATGCAAATGACATGGAAAATGCAAATGGACTTATACTAACATGAGAGAGCCTCAGCCACACTCACATAAGATGCCGATGGCAGAAAATGAAGTGCCTCGAAATGCGTGCACACGGGCACGCAAACCGAGGCGGTGCATACGCAATGCAAATGACATGGAAAATGACAAATGGACTTATACTAACATGAGAGAGCCTCAGCCACACTCACATAAGATGCCGATGGCAGAAAATGAAGTGCCTCGAAATGCGTGCACACGGGCACGCAAACCGAGGCGGTGCATACGCAATGCAAATGACATGGAAAATGCAAAATGGACTTATACTAACATGAGAGAGCCTTAGCCACACTCACATAAGATGCCGATGGCAGAAAATGAGGTGCCTCGAAATGCGTGCACACAGGCACACAAACCGAGGCGGTGCATACGCAATGCAAATGACATGGAAAATGACAAATGGACTTATACTAACATGAGAGAGCCTCAGCCACACTCACATAAGATGCCGATGGCTGAAAAACGAAGTGCCTCGAGATGCGTGCACACGGGCACGCAAACCGAGGCAATGGCAGAATGCGATGAAATGATATGGAAACATGATATGGGCTTATACCAACATGAGTGAGCCTCAGCCACACTCACATAGGATGCCGTCGGATAAAAATGAGGTGCCTCGAAATGCGTGCACACGGGCACGCAAACCGAGGCAATGATAAAATGTGATGCAACATGGCAAAAATGATATGCAAGCATGCTAATGGAATTCCAGCAACAAAACAAGGGGAAAACAGCCCCGGAATGAAGCGAAATGACATGAAATGCAAGGAAATGTCCCGAAATGCGAATTTAGGCACCCGAAATGGCCCATAGCTATGCTAAACATGCACAATATGGACATGCAATGCAAAGACAGAAGCTAGACAGTCCCAAAAGATGCACTTTCACAGTTATAAACATGGCCAAACAGCAAGCATAGGTGAAGGAAACATAGCATGCAAGAATAGGGGCCAAAAGAGGGGTAATGAAGCAAGTGATATAAGCAATGCTCAAACTGAAAAATTCCCTTCTACAACATTGAAGAGGGACCAAAAATAAGTATATTTCCAGAACTGTAAAATGGCCAAAACAGTATAAAAACATGCTAGAAATGCAATGCAAAATAAGGCTCAAAAGAGGCTATAACATGAGGTATGCAAAATATTCCACAAATGGCCAAAGACCCTTAATGAAACATGTTAAGAAGGTCAAAATAAGACTATCTCTAGGCCTGTAAATCGACCAAAAACAAAAGCATGGTGGGCTAACAAAACATGCAAGAAAACGGTATTTACGAAGGGTATTGAAGCAAGTGGCATATGGAGGGATCAAACAGGGTTGAGCCCTTAATGAGACATGAAAATGAGCTCAAAATAAGGCCACTTTCAGTTATGGCCGGAGCTCAAAGCAAAAAGCATGGATGACTTGCAAAAGATCCAAGAAAAGGGCCAAAAAGGGGAAATTGCAACTTACCCTTGAAGACCAATTCTTTTGTTGCTTCTTGGGCCAAATTTGTTGCCTCTTAGCTTCTGGAATTCCTCTCCTTGCTCTTGGAATGGAGTGGTGGTGGTAGAGCTTGGTGTTGTAGTGTAAATGGTGGTGTAGGACTTGAAGCTTTTTAGGAAAATGAGAGAGATGGAGGAGGATTTGTCTCTTGAGGCTTGAAGAACCAATTTTCTAACCTCCTAAAGGGGAGGAGAGGTTCTCTTTATATAGAGAAACCAAAGGGGCAAAGTTTCTCTTGGAAGCTTTGACCAAAAGGGCCAAGCTTCTCTTAGAAGCTTGGAGCAAAAGGGCCAAGCTTCTTGGAGAAGCTAGGCAAAAAGGGTCAAGAGGTTCAAGCTTCTTGGAGAAGCTAGTCAAAAGGGTCAAAAGGTTCAAGCTTCTTGGAGAAGCTAAACAAAAAGGTTCAAAAGGGTCAAGCTTCTTGGAGAAGTTTTAAAAAGGGGTCAAAAGGTTCAAGCTTCTTGGAGAAGCTAAACAAAAAGGTCAAGCTTCTTGGAGAAGCTAAAAAAAAGGGGTCAAGCTTCTTGGAGAAGCTAAAAGAGGTCAAGCTTCTTGGAGAAGCTAAAAAAAAGGTCCAAAAGGGTCAAGCTCCCTCAAGAAAAGGTCTCGGTTAGGAGAAGTGGCCGATTGATCAAAAATAGTGGCCGGCCATGAACTTTTAGGGTCCTCCCAAGTGTGTAGATCACAGATATGTGGTCGAAAGTTCAAGAAAGTGGGCCCAAGGTGTTCAACATTGGCCCGGAAGAGGAGGGGAAAAAATGGAAAGAAAAATTAATGGCCGGCCATAAACTTTTAGGAGCCTCCCAAGTGTGTAGATCACAGATATGTGGTCGAAAGTTGGCAACACTAACTCCAAGGTGTTCAACATTGGCCCGGAAGTTGGAAAAACGGGCGCCGGGAGGCTCCGGAGGAGAGATAACTGGTTGCTGCAACAATTACTAGTCTCCCACCCTCCAGTGACCTTCCTGGTGATAAAACAGAGGTACCTGCCAAAAATGAACGAAAACCATTGCAAAACGAATGTTCCGGGGCCAAAACACGCAGTTCGAGGTCCCGAAAATGGGCTGTTAAGCACCGAAAGTGGCATTCGACCACGAAGTGGGTTTCCGGGACCCCAGTGTCCCTCAAAAGGGAGCAAATAGGAAGTATGCCAAAAATCAGAGCAAACGGAGATGGTTAGGCGGTCCCGAACCGAGGCACACGGCCTGACGGTCCCGGAAAACCGGAAACCGGGCTCCGAAAAGGGCAAAATGGCCTACGGCCACCAAATGTAGCCTACGGACATTGAGAGATGGTCTACTAGACCTCTCCCTCCCCTCAGGAAAAGAAACCGAGAAAACCGAGTCTGGTTCGCAAACCGAGACAAGGCACAGAAGAGGGTTCGGAAGTCCGGAGGCAGGGCTCACGGCCGCAACTCTGAAGCTTCTGAACAAGCACATTATGCAACATCACCAAGCGCTCAATCGGTGACGTCTGAGTCTTAAGGTCGGTCAAAAATGGGGTGTCTACAGTACCTCGCATTGAGGGAACCACGTAAAAATTCTTGTGTTGCCTTTGATTTAATTCTTCCGCATTAGTTTTTTTTCCCATTGATTGATTTACTTGTGGGGAATCACATATTTTCCCTAACAACTGGTATCAGAGCTTACGGTTTATTTGGGTTTATTTATTTGTGTAAATCAATGGCGGGGAATGTGGGTCGTATGTCTAGCTTCAATGGAAGTAATTGGGTAACTTGGAAAACTAAAATGGAGGACCTATTATTTTGTAAAGATTTGTATGGACCCATTGAGGGTGATAGTGGCAAACCCGAGGGTATGAAAGATGATGAATGGAATAGGCTTAATCGAAAAGTCGTTGGTGTTATCCGTTAATGGATTGATGACAGTGTGTTTCATCATGTTGCTACTGAAACTTCGGCACATGATTTATGGAAAAAATTAGAGAGTCTTTATGATAGAAAATCAGCCACAAATAAAGCTTTTCTGTTTCGTAAGTTGGTTAATTTAAAATATAAAGAGGGCAGCCCTATTCCGGAACATCTGAATGAAATAAAGAGTATTGTTAACCAACTTGCCTCTATGAAAATTGTTTTTGATGATGAGTTGCAGGCTTTGATGCTACTTAGTTCTTTGCCCGAAAATTGGAAGACTTTGGTTGTGACCGTCAGTAATTCGGCACCTGATGGAGTTGTCACAATGGGCCAAGTCACTAGTAGCCTGTTGAATGAAGAAACTAGAAGAAAATCAGCGGGTTCCTCTCATTCGGAAGCATTCGCTGTGAGAGGCCGAAGCAAAACAAGAGGGAGGAATAAAACTCCTCATGGTCGTGATCAAAGCCGTGATAAATCAAAAGATGGTTCTTTTTCAAAGAAAGACATTGAGTGCTATTATTGCCATGAGAAAGGGCATATGAAGCGGGAATGCCGAAAGCTCAAGAATAAGGAGAAAAGGCGTGACAAAAGTGTGGAAAAGAAGCAAGAAGACACAACGGCAGTTACTACCAATGGTGATCTCATGGTCGTTTGTGAAGATGATTGTATCAATTTTGTGGGCTAAGAGAGCAATTAGGTGATTGATTCCGGCGCTTCTTTTCATGTGACTTCTCAAGTTGATTTCTTCACTACCTACACCAAAGGAGATTATGGTTCTGTTCGAATGGGTAATGAAGGTTTGTCCAAGATTATTGGTATGGGTGATGTTTGCTTGGAAACAAATTTGGGCTGCAAGTTATTGCTTAAAGATGTGAGGCATGTTCCCAACATTCGCCTCAATTTGATCTCTACCGGGAAGCTAGATGATGAAGGCTACAACAACAAATTTGGTGATGGAATATGGAAGCTCACAAAGGGTTCCTTGGTGGTAGCTAAGTGTAAGAAGACTTATACACTTTATTCGATGCAAGGAAAAATTTGTAAAGGTGTTGTCAATGCACTTGAAGATGATACTTCTACCGAATTGTGGCACAAGCGGCTTCGCCATATGAGTGAAAAAGGGCTGCAAGTTTTGTTCAAGAAAGAGCTTCTACCCGGTTTGAAAGGTACACATCTTAAAACTTGTGTTTATTGTTTGGCGAGTAAACAACATAGAGTTTCTTTTCATAAAAATGTTGCTTCTAGAAAAGAAAATGTTTTGGAGTTGATTCATTTGGATGTTTGTGGTCCTTTAAAAGTTAGAACACATGGTGGTGCACTTTATTTTGTTACTTTCATTGATGATTATTCAAGGAAAGTTTGGGCTTTTCTACTAAAAACTAAAGATCAAGTTTTAGAAGTATTTAAGCATTTTCAGGCCATGGTTGAAAGAGAAACAGGGCAGAAATTGAAGTGCATCCGATCAGACAATGGTGGTGAATACATTGGGCCATTTGATGAGTATTGTCACAGCCAAGGTATTCGGCATCAAAAGACAGTTAAGAAGACTCCTCAACAAAATGGAGTTGCCGAGAGGATGAACCGCACCATTGTGAAAAGAACAAGGTGTTTGCTTTCACAAGCTAAATTGCCAAGATCCTTTTGGGGTGAGGCATTGAAGACAGCAGTTGACGTGATCAATTTGTCTCCTTCCTATCCTTTGAATGGTGATGTTCCAGAAAGAGTTTGGACCAGTAAAGATGTGTCTTATGAGCACTTGAGAGTGTTTGGTTGCCGAGCTTTTGTTCACATTCCAAAAGATGAGAGGTCCAAGCTTGATAGCAAGTCAAGACAATGTATTTTTCTTGGCTATGGGCGTGATGAATTTGGGTATAGATTGTGGGATCCAGTCGACAAGAAAGTCATTTGAAGCCGTGATGTTGTGTTTCTTGAAGACCAAACAATTGAAGACTTTGGCAAAGGTGATCAACTGGAGCCAAAAACAAATGATCTCATTGACATGGATCCATCTCCTTCATTTTCAGTGGATAATGAAAATGGGGGAGATGTGTAGCCACCTATTGAAGAAGTGGAGGATGATGCTATTCAAAATGAAGTTGAGCCCGAAATTAAGGAAGAACATCCAACTCAAGAACCGCCACTACAACTTGAGTTAAGAAAATCTACAAGGAACCGACAACCTTCAAGAAAGTATCCTCCCAATGAATTTGTGTTGATTTCTGATCAAGGGGAGCCGGAGAGCTACCAAGAAGCAATTGAACATGCAAAGAAAGGTGATTGGAAAATGGCCATAGACGAGGAGATGAATTCCTTGCTTAAAAACCAGACTTATGATTTAGTGAAGTTGCCTACAGGGAGGAAAATTCTGAAAAATAAGTGGGTTTTCAAATTGAAGAATGATGGCAAGAATCTGAGGTACAAGGCACGTCTTGTTGTGAAAGGTTTTGGGCAAAAGAAAGGCATTGACTTTGATGAGATTTTTTCGTCAGTTGTAAAGATGTTTTCTATTCGGGTTGTACTTGGCATGGCTGCAAGTATGAACCTTGAAGTTGAGCAACTTGATGTGAAGACTGCATTTCTTTATGGTGATCTTGAAGAAGAAATTTACATGGAGCAACCAGAAGGTTTTGTTGAGAAAGGGAAAGAGAAATTTGTTTGCAAATTGAAGAAAAGTTTGTATGGCCTCAAGCAAGCCCCGCGGCAATGGTACAAAAAATTTGACTCTTTCATGATGAATAATGGTTTTTCTAAAACCACTTCGGACCATTGTTTGTTTGTGAAAAATTTCCCAGATGGCAAATTTATTATTCTTTTGCTTTATGTTGATGACATGTTAATTGTGGGTCAAGATTCTACCATGATAAACAGGTTGAAATTAGAGTTGAGCAAGTCTTTTGCTATGAAAGATTTGGGACCGGCAAAGCAAATACTTGGTATGAAAATTGTTCGTGATCGCAAAGGGGGGTTGGTTTGGTTTTTTCAAGAAAGCTACATTGAGAAAGTTCTTGAGAGATTCAATATGGATAAAGCAAAGCCGGTTGGTTGTCCACTTGCCGGTCACTTCAAACTTAGTTCGAATCAATGTCCTACAAGTGAGAAAGATAAGGAAGAGATGCTGAAAGTTCCTTATGCTTCAGCAGTTGGTTCTTTGATGTACGCCATGGTTTGTACAATGCCGGATATTGCTCACGTCGTTGGTGTGGTGAGTCGTTTTCTCTCTAATCCGGGTAAAGAACATTGGGCAACGGTAAAATGGATTCTAAGGTATCTTCGAGGGACTTCGAAGGTGTGTTTGTGTTTCGGGGATGGTAAGCCGATGCTTGATGGGTTCACAGATTCTGACATGGCTGGTGATGTTGATTCTAGGAAATCTACTTCGGGGTATTTGATAACTTTTGCAGGGGGAGCTGTGGCATGGCAATCTAAATTACAAAAATGTGTTGCTCTCTCAACTACCGAAGCTGAATTTATTGCCATTACGGAAGCTTGCAAAGAAGAGTTATGGTTGAAGAAATTCTTGCAAGAATTGGGTTTAAAGCAAGAAAGGTATGTGCTTTATTGTGATAGTCAAAGTGCTATTCACTTAAGTAAAAATTCTACTTTTCATTCGAGATCGAAACACATTGATGTGAGATACCATTGGATTCGTGATGTGTTAGATTCGAAATTGTTGCAACTCAAAAAGGTTCACACAGATGATAATATTTCAGATATGTTGACAAAGACTTTGTCGAGGGACAAACATTTGAAGTGTCGAACTTTGGCGGGTATGGTTGATATCTCCACCTAAGTCGGTAGAGGGAGAATTGTTGGGTATACCTCCTTATTGGAGTGTGGGACCCAATTGGTTTGTTAAAGAATTTTAATTTGACTTGGTTTAGGTATAATATATTTTTATATATTATATTTGTGGAGACCCAAATCAATTTGGGTACAATTAGGGCTTGATTACAAAACTCTAGATTAGCAATATATATATATATATATATATTGTTTTAGTGTGCTATGCCATATATACTGAACAACATTGAAAACAAATTTGGTGGGTTTGTCAATTGGTGTTGATTGTGTAAGTTGACTTGGTCAAATTCAATGCCTTGTTGCTGTGTTGGTTCGGTGGGCTGTTTTGGATTCAGCTGTTTGGGTTAATGATTTTGGGTCTTCTACAATTCTGGTTCTGAAGATTTTGGTTCATCTATTTGGTGAGATCTTTCCTCTTATTTATTTGTGATTATTTGGAATTCACCTAAGGTGGTTTTGTGAGACCATTAGTGTCTCGTTTGTAATCGTTTGGAACTTATTTGGTTGATAGTGGAATCGGATTTCGATCCCGTGGACGTACCTCGCATTGAGGGAACCACGTAAAAATTCTTGTGTTGCCTTTGATTTAATTTTTCCGCATTAGTTTTTTTTCCCATTGATTGATTTACTTGTGGGGAATCACATATTTTCCCTAACAAAACCCCTATTGGCAAGCAGTTAGGCTCTGGTTGCCCCCTCTGCACTTGCAATTCTTGTCAAATCATTCTCTTCTAGCTCAATTATTTTGTTCACTACCCCTTCTTCTTGGCCTTGGCAATGCATTCCCAGTAGTGTGCCAACCTTCACTATTGACTGTGCCTCCTCAAGTAGATTTCTCCTTCTGGTCATTGCATGACTTTGGGACATTGACAAGGAGGTGGCTGTTGCTACTGCTGAAGCTCTGAAAATGGCTCCTTATCTTGCATATAAGCTCTGAAAATCCCTCATTTGATCAATACTCTTTTTCCAGGAATTACTGACTTTTTTTCTTGCTGCTTCCTTACATTTTCTGCCTTTACCAGCCCTTTTTTCCACAGTTTTTTGGATTGTTTGGGCCAAAGTTGGCCTAAGGTAGCTCTAAGCCACACAATCACTCAAATTAAATCCTACCCCCTTGTTTGATCCACTGGGCTCAGGCCCAACCTGCATACCTTCAAGTAAAACTTCCAGATTTATATTGGGTCTTTTATCCTCTGGCCTAGTCAACTCCCTTAAGGACCCTGTAGTGCATATAGCCCCATCCAGCTTTTAAATTTTACTCATCATTTCCTTTTGTGAGTTGACTTCCTAACACAGACCCTCCTCCTTGGAGCATACACCTGTAGTGCCATTCCCCATGCTACCCTCTCTGTCAACTTCAGCTATTGCATGTTTGCCATCATTTCCCCTACCCATCTCATCTGATCCGTCTACCACTGTTTCCAATACCCTACTTGCCACATCAAATCCTTCTTCCACCTCATCCTCCCTTGATGAAGTAGCTCTCTCTGCAATCTTTCTATTACTACCATTGCCGGACATCTGATCCACTTCTTCGTTTTCATTGGATTGCAATTTATCATGTTCCTTACCTTTGCTGTCACTGGGACTAGGGAATAAATAGCGTGGAAGTTCTTCACAGACCCTTATTGAAATATGCTTACCTTTGAAATCTAGAAAAAATTTTGATTTAATCACTCTTACTTTTCCTTGCTGAAAAGTTTGTGGGTTGTTAATGTCCTCTTCAAATTGAACTACCAACCCCGAATGACTACCAATACTTCGAAAAGTTGTAACACTCGAGATGGAACATAAAGGTCGATTATACAGTTCATGATATTGTTTCCAACCTCCACCAGATCAGGTTGTCTGCTTGAGGTTTCCTATGTTTCTGGTTTTGGTTGTAGAGGGACTTGGTTGTTTAGGCTTGGCAGTAGGGGTCGCTATGGTGTTTTGTGCCCTCTGCTTTTGGCCTTTGTTTGTTTTGTTGGTTTCTCACCAGCGTCTGAGGTTTGTTCTAGCATATGATAGGGTTCCCCTCTCGGCGCCAACTTAGTTGGGATTGAGGTGGTACTCTTTGCACTTCCTCCCCCCTTTATTGATGTATTTTCATACTGTATATGCTTTTATTCATCAAAAAAATTTCCTTTTGCTTATCAAAAAAGGTTATTGTTGGACTACCCTTAGGTTCATGTTTCATAGCTAATACTTGCTGGGAAATTTCTTTTCAACTTTGAAGCCGACAAGTCATCAAAGAACATTGTTTATTCTTGTACTTGCTACATCCATAGGAATGGGGAGGAGAGAGGGAGAGAAGAAATTTGGTGAACGATGAAGTTGTATAGAATCAAGGTTTAATGCAATGGTGTTCAATGTATAGGAATTTTTTTTTATATGAAACTTTGTAGGGGTATGCCTGTTTGTATAATGTAGTTTTCAAATAAAGGCCTTGGCTTGTATTGGTTTGATTCTGAGAACAAGTATTTAGCTATTGTAGCTGTAAGTCTTCAAACTATAAAGGGCCACATGTTTAAATTAATGGAACGCAGGGTTGGATTTACAAGCCTATGTGAACAGTGTCAATTGTTCTATTGTTTTGAAAACTATTTTGTCATTTGTAAAAATAATAATCTATATATTATATAAAGAAAAGAGATTTTTTAGTGAGAAGCTTTTTAAAAGTTTCAAATTCTCATTCTAATTTTCTTAAATTTAAACAATTAAAAAAAAAATTATTGACTAACTTTTATTTGATAATTCCACATCGGGAAAAGAAGGAAAAAAAATGAGTTGTTTTACTCATATAAAGTAAATCTTATACTCACGTCCCATTTAGTGAGGAGCCTTTTGATAGTTTCAATATCTCATATTAATTTCAAACAATTAAGAAAATCTCCATTGGCTAGTTTTTATTTGTTAATCCCATATCGGGAAAACAAAAATAAAAAATGAGTTGTTTTACTCATAAAAAGTAAATCTTTTACTTCCATCCCATTTAATATTGTAGTGTAGTGCATGTTTCAATTCAATATAGTTTAAATTTTAAAATTTTTAATTAATTAATTATGACTTAGCCGATTAGGCTAAATCATTTTTTATTTATTAATTCGTTGATTTAACCACGATTTTAGCAATTTTATACTTTTATTGATAATTCCACATCGAGAAAAGAAAGAAAAAATGAGTTATTTTACTTATATAAAGTAAATCTTATACTCTTATTCCATTTAGTGAGGAGTCTTATCAGAGTTTCAATATCTCATATTAATTTCTTGATTTTCTTAATTTAAAACAATTAAGAAAATCTCCGTTGGCTAACTTTTATTTGATAATCCCATATCGAAAAAATAAGAAAAAAAAATTGTTTTACTCATATAAAGTGAATCTTATACTCCCATCCCATTTAATATTGTAGTGTTGTGCATGTTTCAATTCAATATAGTTTAAATTTTAAAAGTTTTAATAATTAATTAATTAATAAAAATGATAATTTTAAAATAATTAATTACTAAAGTTTTAATTAATTAATTATGAGATAATTATGATAATTGTAGGGTTATGCATGTTTCAATTCAATATGTTTTAATGACACTCTTACTGCTCCTTAATACAAAAATTTTGAGATAATTAGGCTAATTTAAAATTTATAAATTATGAGATAGATTATTATAATTTTAAATTTATATTGTGTCAATTTTAAATTCAAATTAATAGATTGTTTTTCATATTTGGTGACAGTTTAAATTTTAATAAAATAAAATTTAAAAGTTTTAATTAATTAATTTTTGTATAAGCTGATTGGTCTTTTGACCTAACTAATTAATGCAAACTGTTTTTGGTTTGAATGATTTGCTGATTTAATCATAATTTTAGTGGTTTTACATGTTACAATAATTCTTTCTTACTAATTAAGTTTTTAAAATTTCTTTAATTATTTCCCTTTCAATAACCAATATGATAATTTTTTAAAATTCATTTATTTTTATTCTAAAATAATGACGTATTAGAACTATGTCATTTTTTTTTATTTATAATAAAGCATAATTTTAGTTGTTAATTGTCAATACAACAATTTTAATCTATCTATACTATATATTATAGTAAATGAACATTTGAAACAAAACTCTTAAATTTATATATATAATTTTATTTACGAGAGACAAAGTATAAAAAAAGTAAATATAATTATTATATTTTTAATAAATAATATATTATTTTATCTTGTACATAATACGGATGATATGCTAGTTATAATAATTAGAAAAACCCAAAATCTTTTATGTCATTCGCTTTGTTCTAGATAGTTTAGGAATGACACAGCTATGCGTTTTTAGTTGACTACTGTTCGAATCTAGTGCAATAATGTTATATGCAATACATGGTTTGATATTTTACATGAGGATTGTTGATGGGGATCAAGGAAGAGAAGGTTTGAAGACCTATTGTAGGTGCAAGCCACCTCTACAGGAAGCCAAATAATAATTTAGGAGATTTAGTTTGTAATTTTATTTATTTCTCATTTTGTCTCATTCTCCTAATTTGGTTATGGAACATATATATTTGGGATTGTGAAAGGAAGATTTTCACCTTTGATTCAATGAATATTGATTGAGAGAACTTTTAGAAACCTTGGTTGTATTTTGTGAGCAAAAGTTAAAGCTATATGTGGAAGTCAGTTTCACAATAAGACAAGTTATAATTTGTGGACAATGTGATATAAATATTTGTTGAACCTTTAAGATATGGAAGAGATTAACACCCTAAACCAAATTTGTAATAATTGCAAAAGAAAATTTATGGAGAGTGATTTCCTGGACTCTGGAAATGCTTGCTGCTGAGAACTTATGATGCGTCCACCTATTACACTTGGATTTAGTTGTTTAGTGTTTGGTTTTGGGCAAAGAATTTTTTTTTCCCCATCTATATACAATTAGAATGTGATGCAAATGGTGTATTAACAGAATAATACATTTGGTTACAAAGGCAAACAGAGAACCAGATTAAGCTAGAACTCTGGTCTCAATTCTAGCTGACTGAATTTCATAAACAGTACTTCCAATACTGCTGGATCCAATCTGGAAAGAGTCCCTGATAATAACCCTGCAATCTTTCTTTTTCTTTTTGTTTTCTATTTAATTTTTAGGTAAATGTCCTTTTTTGGGTTTTTAATCTAAGACTTTAAAATAAAAAAATCTACCCCTTTCAAACCCGCATTTAATAGCAAGACATTTTCTGAGGTAACTCCCCTTCTATTTCCAATCCCTGCATAACCCATCAAGGTTCAAAAACATATAAAAGAAAAAATGAATAAATGGTGAAAAATCTAGAAATCTCCTAGATATTGATTTATGATTATGTATCAATTTTAAGTGGTAAATATCAATCCTAATCAAACAATCAAGACAAATCGATACAACGATTTTAACATAGAAAAATCACAATTGGAGCAACTTCAATTGTGATAAAAAAATCACGGGCCAAAGCCACAAAACAATCCATTAAGAAGACAAAAGGAATTACACAAGTGCACTCTCAATTACCTACCAAATTCACACCCGAATTGAACCGACTCCTATATGCCTCTTCTACCACGGTCTTCACCTCAGAATTGTCTTACCCAACATTGAATCCACAACGTCGATGTTGAATCCACGACGATGAGCCACTCTAGAATCCACTAAAGCTTCAAACCCAAATTCCCCAGAACTAACCGAAGAACAACTCTCTCTTTTGTATTGAATGAAACAAACAATCCTTTGATGTATATTCTCAAACCATGAGTTAAACTCAAACAAACATCAAAGAAACTAGCAAAGAAGCTCCAGATGAAAATCTTAATACCCAAAAAGAAGATCTGGAAGTTGTAACGCTAAAAACGGATGAAACCACATATTTATAGAAAACTGATCCGCAATCTTCGCTCGAGCGGACTAACACTCGAGCTCAGGAAAGGCCGCTCGAGCGGAAAAATACAACTCCTAGTACTTTTGCAGGCGATCAAACTTCTGGAATCAAAGACTCTCTGTTCGAGCACACAAGTGACCGCTCGAGCGAACAAGCAACTTCGACTGTATTTTTGCTTTTTGCTTCGGGGCACTGCCCCTCGACCCCGCCTAGGCACTGTGCCGGACCCGCTAAGGGGCGCTGCCCCTTGGAGACATAGTCAACGAAGTGGCAAACATGAAAGAATAATCTTCTAAAACATCTCTACAAGGCACAAGTCGGGTTGGATTCACATCTAAAACTCATAGCCTCACTGAAATAAAAGATCGAATACAGTTACAACTGAAAGGAGTTTTGTCAAACGGGATTGCCAAGAATAAAAACCTAACATATAGGCTTCTGAAAAAAGCATAGGTGGTTAATCACTTCCCAAGATCCTAGGAACTAAAAAGTATCAAGGATGCTTTCACTATTGTTGTTTGTGTTGAAAAAACCAAACCCAATTCCATCAAGAACCAGGAACTTGCAGAATGATGAAGAAGATTGAAGAAGAAAGAAGAAGAACCCAGAAGCATAAAAAAGAAGATGAGGAAGCTTCATGGCAGCTCACCTCCATTAATGGTCAAAACCTTCACCATGAAGGAAATGAGAAAAATGTAGGAGTTGAGTTGTACATAGCTCATAGCCATCATGTGTTCATATCTGAGCTTAGGCCTATAAGTAGATTGGATTAGTTATTGTTTTAGATAATGAGATAGAAAAATAAATCTTAGAGATACTACTTGTATCCAATAATTAAAGAAATAAAATAGTTTGTTCTTCCATTCTCAAAGGGATCCCATTTGCATATCTTATCAAGTGGAATTTAATTTTCCATTAGTTGTATCAGAGTATATAAAGAAAATTATCATAATTTCCATCAGTGGTATCATAACTAGAAGAGCTTGAATTTATCAAAAAAATTGAAGAACAAAGCAAAGTCCAAATTTGCCCAGAAATCAAAGTTCTCAAAATCCATTTTTAAGTATGCTAGATTAAAGTACTCGTCGAGAGAATTCCAACGACGCAAAAATCAAGCAAATCAGAGTTAAAACAAAGTAGTAATCACTGGTCAAAGTTTTGCCTAGAAAGTCTCCTGCCACCGGAGAAGAAAAACCAACAAAATAAACAAAAAAAAAAAAAAAAAAACAATGCAGTGCATTGTGGGTAAAGTCACAACCGAGCCATCATCATCCAAGCAGTTGAGCTAAACCGCAAGCCAAGCCACGCCGCTGAGCCTCCGTGTAACGCCCCAAATTTCTAGCCCAAATAATAATACAACAATCATGACTCTTTCAAGGAAAACCGAATATAAATCTCCAAATTTATATTACATGATACAATAGTTCTTCATGCAATAATACATTAATCCAACAAAAAGTAAATAAACAAATAAATACCCCGAAGGGTTTACAAGTTTCCAAGGCTTGAGCCTAGTTACACAAAACGGTTATTCAAACCCACACACATACAGCTCTTGGCTTACACACAGAGTCACAGCAAAATGAGAGTCTTGTACTCTCAATACACATTTCCTCGCCTTTAATTAGGTGGCATCACCACATCTTTTTCTGCACAAAAATCCCATAGGGTGAACATAAAGCCCAGTAGGAAATCCTTAACAAAGTATATACATTTTATACAAGTCTCAAGCGATGAAATGCACATGCCATGCTATGCCCCTTTTTAAAGATAAATCATATTTTCATCTTTTGAAAACCATTATGCTCAATGATGTCATGCAATTTCAATTGTTCAAAACTTAACAATTTATTTCAAGGGCGGTAAATACGACTCTGGTAATCCCTAGGTCGGTGTCTGCAAGTAGACTATACAAGTACTACCAAATTGTCATTTTTACTGGTATTAACCAGAAGGCTCGACACTTATCCGCGCGGGTTTTCGGTCTTTCACCCCGGACTCTCAGGCCAACTTATTCAATATCATCTACACCACCTATCAAGACTTACCAACGTATTTACCCCAAAACCATTTCATGAAAACATGTCTCTCAACATTCTTTTCTCAATGCAAGTTTTCCAATCAACTTTCAAAGTTTAATGTAATCAAATGAATTGATATGCCAATAACACAAGATAAATATAAATACTTTTATTCCAATTCATCATCCAAGGAATAACACAATTCCCTCTTCTCAAGTATCCTCAACAATTAGTCATTTCAAGACTATTTCAACATTTTAAACAATAATTTTCAAAATGAACAATAATTCTCATATTCCCTGAAATTCATCATTTATATAAATATAAATAAGAAAATTTCCAAACATGAATTTATTTTGACACACAAAATAAATATAATAATATCATTCATGGATTTTCAGTCTCTTTAAAAAAAAATCCCTAAATTCTAGGTTTTCTCACAAAAACTATACAACTCAAATCTTTTGAAAGAAAACTTTCCAAAATCATCTTTTCTTCAATCAACGAAAATCAAAACCCATAAGATCATTTTAAAAGGACAAGAGACAAACCCACTTTCAAAATCGCTCAACTTCTTGAATTAACAATCAATTTTCAAAGCTATCGAATAATGATTTCAAAAATTATCTTGATCTTGCAAATATATATATATAACTCTAAGAAAATCCCTACCTCAAGTTTTGAAGAAGAAATGAGATGAAACCCCCAAAATCAACGGTGTCGAAACTTAATCTTCACCGCACACAACGAAGCCCTCAAGATGATAACCAACTTTGGTGAAGAACTTAGGTCTAAATCCCAATGGATTTGGAGAAATCAAAGAGAGAAGATGATTTCTAGAGAGAGAAGCTCTCGATCTGGAATTCTGGAGAGTTTTAGAGAGAGAGAGAGAGGACTGAAAAAGTGATCTGAAATATCATATTCATGAACTGATTTAACATGGTCCGCTTGAGCGTGGAAAGCCCCGCTCGAGCGTCTAATACACTAACCCAGTACTTTTGCAGACAGGTCAAACTTCTAAAACCAAACATTCTCCGCTCGAGCGCATAAATAACCGCTCAAATGGACAAGCAACTTCAAATGTATTTTGCATTTTTGCTTTAGGGGCACTACCCCTGGACCCTGCTAGGGTGTAGCCCTCGGACCTGCCATGGGGCGCTGCCCCCTCGACCCCCGCGAGCTAACCGGGCAGCTCGATCCCCGACCGGCTTAGTCAAAATGGCAAAACATGAAAGAAGGATCAAAATCGGGATCGCTACACTCCGAGCAGCTGACGTCGCGTTGACATCATTCTGACGCACGTAGACCAGAGATTCTATCCAGTACTTCGCAGCACACATTTTACAGAAGACGTGAACCGTGAAATTTATTTTTGCTAAAACTAAGTCATTCGGAGTCTGATCACAACTATACAATAGTGGTTTTCAGCTATTTGGAGCATTCCAGACACATCCGTACAGTCAGATTTTTGAAATTCACTCATGATAAATTTTAGATTCCAATTAAAGATTAAAAGGGCACCATGGTGAATTCAAATTCAGATTCCTCAATCCTGAAACTCACCAAAGAAAACTATGACAATTAGTGCATCAGAATGAAAGCTATTTTAGGAGCCAAAGGAGTATATGAGTTCGTAAAAGAAGGCTATACAGAGCCTCTGTCAAAAGAAAAAGAAGACAATCTGACAATTGCTGAAAAGAACCTCCTTAAAGATTCAAGGAAAAAGTATGACATCGCAGTACAAGCGATCCATGGAGAATTGGATGAATCAATGTTTGAGATCATTGTAGGAACAAAAATAGCAAAAGAAAGTTGGCATCTCCTCCGCCAAACCTTTCGAGGTACAAAAAAAGTCAAGAAAATTCAACTTCAAACTCTACGAGGTGAGTTTGAATTAATTCAAATGAAGCCATATGAGTCGATTTCTGATTACCATACTAGACTTATGGTAATTGTAAATCAACTTAGATGAAATGGAGAGACACTTACTGATGTTCGTGTCATGAAGAAGATATTGAGGTCCCTAGACCCAAAATTTGACTATGTAGTCGTATCCATTAAAGAATCCAAAGACTTGGAAGAATTGACAGTCGAAGAGCTCGTGGGTTCCTTGCAAGCCTATGAACAAAAATTTGCAAGACGAGATGGAGAGAAGCCATTCAAGCAAGTTCTCCAGACAAAGCTAAATTTTAAATCAGAAGCATTTAACCAAGGCTGATTTCAACCAAGCCGTGGACAAGGAAAAGAAGGAAGATTTCAGCAAAATAATCAAAATCACCATCAAGATAACATCAGAGGATCTTGGCAGAACTCCTAAATAAGTCGAGAAAAAGAAAGATTCACCCGACCAAATCAACAATCTAGAAGATCTCAAGTACAATGCTAAATATGTGAAATTTTTGGAGACTCTGCAAAGGACTATTGGTATTGAAATACCAACACTAAAGAAAAGAAATTCCATTTTATCAAAGAAGGGGACACAGAATCCACCAGTTTGCTTGCGTACAAAGACAACGAAGTGCACCAAGATAACTTATGGTATCTCGATTTTGGAGGAAGTAACCATGTGAATGAAAGTGCAAAAGATAGTGAAGATAAAGATCAAGAGGCCAATATGACAAAAGAATTGGTAGAAGAAGTTCAAGACGAAAGAAAGTGTCGACAAAATCACAATGATTGCAGAAGAAGCAAGAAATTCAGAAGAAAAAAGATTTGAAGAAAGAAAATATACAACAAGTTCAATCAAACTTGATGATGGACAGATGCAAACTCAAGGGGTTAATGAAGCAAGAATAGAAGTAACAGAACTTCCTAAAGAAATCCAAACAGATGTTGAGTTTGACAAAGAATTAAATTGGGATTGGCAATCAAATGCTCAAACAACAAGCTTACCTTTAGAAGACAATCAAGAAAAGGAGTCACCAGACATGGAGACCACAATGACCCTACACTCACCTCAAGGGGGGACAAACAACATTTCAACTAAAGGATCACCAATTCAAGAAATCTATGACGTAACTAGACACATCGATGAAGATTTTGATTTATTCTATCTCAGCACAAGTAGTGATCCAAAAGGAATTGAAGAATCTCAACACAAGATAAAGTGGAAAAGTCATCACGATAAAACATTCATAGAATGCCTAAGAATAAAGAAAGCCCAATGCAATGCTCATACTGGTAAACAAAGAATGCAATACTGATGTCTACCACAAGTACAAAAGAAGAATCAAATTTGTGGCATACAAACACTTGAGGATAAGAGTAAAGGTCCTCACAACAAAAGATAAAGCTATAATGCTTGCAGCTATTGAAAGAATAAAGAAACCCACCGAATTGGGTTTGAGGGGAGATGTTGAAAAATCCAAACCCAATTCCGTCAAGAACCAGAAGCTTCATACATAGTAATGAAGCATCACAAGCTAAATGTGTAGAAGAAAGAATAAGTTTGCAGGATGATGAAAAAGATTGAAGAAGAAAGAAGAAGACGAGGAAGCTTCATGGGAGCTCACCTCCATTAATGGTCAAAACCTTCACCATGACGGAAATGAGAAAAATGTGAGAATAGAGTTGTACACAGCTCATAGCTATCAGGTGTTCATACTTGAGTTTAGGCCTATAAATAGATTGCATTAGTTATTATTTTAGATAATGAGATAGAAAAATAAATCTTAGAGATACTACTTGTATCCAACAATTCAAGAAATAAAATAGTTTCTTCTTCCATTCTCAAAGGATCGCATTCCCATATCTCATCAAGTGGAATTTAATTTTTCCATTAGTTTGTACTAACAGAAAATTCCATTTATAAAACAAAAGTAGTCCTGCAGAAGCAAACAACTAATAAACAAAATGCATTTAAAATTCCTAAAATCACTCATGATCAAGGGAACACTCTTCCATAGACTTTAGAGAATATGGTGGATTTACAAGCTCCTCTGTTGGCATTGATATTGAAGCATTCCAGCTACATAAAACAAAGTTATATTTCATAGATGAGGCATCTTTTTTATTACTGTGGTATTGGAAGTTTATGAGAGAATTTCTAGGAATCTGAACTAAGGAATTTCATGTGGGCAATTCTTTGTAATATTAGAATGTGATAAGATGCGATACATTGGGAGGTCGAGCCCAAACCCCATTGTTATTTTTTAACTGGGATTAGTTCAAAGGTATTTTTCATGGCCTTCTATATACACAGGATAATGTTGTATGATTTTATGCCCTCATTATTTCATACTTGTTATTCCCTTTTGTCATATAGATTAGTTGATTTTATTTTTTATTTTTTTTATATTGGTTTGGATGCTACCTCGCATGTGATTGGAGAACAAAATATTTGCTGTGAGAGAACCTTCTTATTGGTTAGAAACACTATAAACATTTTTAGTGCTCTTTTCTTGTTATAATCACCGAACGTAAAAAAAATGTCATTTTCTTTTTAATTTTTCTACTTGATGTTAGGGTTGCAAATGAACGAAATTATTCGTGAACAGCTCGAGCTCGGCTCGTTTAAAGCTTGTTTGAGCTTGACTCGTTTACTAAATAAATGAGCTCGAGCTCGAGCTCGATTTTTAGGCTCATTTATTAATCGAGCCGAGCTCGAGTAGCCCTAAGCTCGGCTCGATAAGGCACATGAATATAAAAATAAATAAATTAATATTTATTTTTCATAATATATTAAATAAATTTTCAATAATCTATTTTATTTTTTATTTATGTTTGGTGTTTGTGTAAATTTACATATTTGATTGATGAAAATTATTATTAATAAACGCATTATTATATACTTTACTCATAATTTTGTATTTTTTTTATTTTAATAAGTAAATTAATTTAAATTTAATTTTTTTTCAAGCTCAAGCTCGAACTCGGCTCGTTTATATAATCGAGCGAGCTCGAGTTCAACAAATATTTGACGAGCTGAGTTTGAGCTCGATTTTTGAAGCTCAACTAGAGCTCGGCTCGAGCTCAAGCTCGAGTAATTCTTAATAAACGAACTTGAACATTCAAAAGTTTAGTTCGGCTCGCCTAGTTTGCAGCCTTACTCGGTGTTAATATGAATTTTCTTCTTAATGAAATTGAAATTAAAAAAAAAAAAAAACAATGATAAGAGTTTCACATAAAGACATGTCATCTCTTAGTTAACCTCTTTTTAATTTTTAATTTTTTTTTTATGTACACGAAATACTCGGCTTGGCTCCTTTTTTTACTTCTTTACTCTTTGTTGCTTTGCCTTGTATGGCTTTCTTCTAGTTAGTTGTTTTTCTCATAGATTAATTGTTAGCTTAGTTTAGTTGGTTTGGTATGTGTAGTAGGGTTTTCGTTGTTCTATTTTATGACTTAATTACCCAAAAAATAAGTTGTAGAAACACTTCAAGATGGACTAATATAATGTATTACTTGTAAATTAGCCAAAAGAATGCTTTTTCTCCAAATTTAAGCTTCAAAAAGGGTCGTTGAAGGGCTAAATTATCACACAACTATGCATGTGCATGGGAATCAACACAAACACATTGGAAGTGACCAATATAACTTGTAAGAAGTTACGACACATGAATGGGATGTACCATTTGTGAATTAGCCTAAAAACACTTTCTTTCTTTTTTCCATAATTAATCTTGGAAAAAGTCCGTTGGAGGGATATACTATCAAATAGCCATGAATGTGCATGAGAATTGACAAAAAAAACCTTAGGAGGGACCAATGTAACTTTTCGGAACTTATGACACATGCACATGATGCACAATTTGTGAATTAGCCTAAAAAATGTTTTTGTTTCCTATACTTAGGCTTGAAAAATGGCTAACGAAGAGCAAAATTTTCAAATAGTCATGAATGTGCATTAGAACCAACACAAACACCACAACAGTGACCACTATAACTTGTAGAAACTTACAGAACATGCACGGGATGCATCATTTGTGAATTAGATTAGCAAATCGGTTTTTAAATAATTAGGCTCGAAAGAATGCCATCGAAGGGAAAATTGTCAAACAGCAAACAAAGGTCCCATGATTTGGCTCAAACACCCCAGAAAGGACCAATATGCTACTTGTAGGAACTTACGACACATACACGGGATTCACTGTTTGTGTATTACACACACAAAAAAATGTTTTCTTTCGTACTTACAATTAAAAAAGCCTCTCGAATTGCTAAATTGTTAAACAACCACAAATGTGACCAAAAATCATTACAAACACCTTGGGAGGGACCAATATAAATTGTAGAAACTTACAAGGATGTATAAATTGTGAATTAGTCTAAAAAATATTTTTTTTTCTCCATACTTAAAGCTTCAAAAAAAGGCCTTCGAAAGGCTTAATTATCACATAGCCATGGATTGTACATGAACCAACATGAATACCTTGGGAAGGGCCAATATAAGTTGTACGAACGTACAGCACATTAATGGGATGCACCATTTGTGAATTATCTTTGAAATTAATTTTTTGTTCCCATAATCTTGAAAAAAGTCTGTTAGAGAGAAAAATTGTATTATTCATTTAATTGTGAATTGATTAGTTACTAATGTTTTTGTATAATTGATTAGTTACTAAAGTTTTTGATCATTTGTACAATTGATTTGTTACTATTTTTTTTTTTTTTTTGGGATTAGGGTGGCGTTTTTGACGTGCAACAATGATCTAATTTTCTTGAATGTTTATTTTTGTTTGATAAGGATACACATACTTGGTAGAGTTGCACTAGTTATTGTTGGATGTTTTGTGGAATTGCACTAGTCATAATTGTTGGATGTTTTGTTGATATTGCACTATTTTTTTGTATGAGGATAAACTTATTGTAATGAATGGATATATATTTTCATTTGGTTAATTCGTAAATGTGTTGATTTATAAGCATATATAAGTTAAATTCTGACGGAATTGTGTAGACACCTCATTTTTGACCGACCTTAAGACTCAGACGTCACCAACTGAGCGCTCGGTGATGTTAAATATTGTGCTCGTTCTGAGGTTTTAGAGTCTCGGCTGGGAGCCTTGCCTCCAGACTTCGGGGCTCTTTTGTGCTTTGCCTCGGTTTGCGAACCAGGTCCTGTTTTCTCTATTTTCTCTTCCTGAAGGGAGGGAGAGGTCTCGTAGACCATCTCTTAGTGGCCGTAGGCTACGTTTCGTGGTCGTCGGCCATTTTTCCCATTTGGAGACCTGTTTTCGATTTTCGGAGCCATTGGCCGTGTGCCTTGGTTTGGGACCGCTTAACTACCTCCGTTTGCTCCGGCTTTTGGCACACACTTTGTTTCCTCTCTTTTGAGGGACACTGTGGCCCGAGAGACCACCTTCGTGGTCGCACGACACTTCCAGCACCTAACAGCCTGTTTTCGGGGCCTCGGGCCACGTGTTTTGGCCCCCGAACCCTCGTTTTGCATCGGTTAGGGTTCATTTTTTGTATGGACCCTATTTTCATTATTAAGAAGGTGGTAGTATGGTGGGAGACTAGCAATTCTTTTGGAAACCATTTTCTCTCTCCTCCAGCCGATTTTCTTGACAGAAAGCTGGTTTTCCTCACTTTTGGGCCATAATTTCTGGTCTCCCATACCACCATTGTATTTTACTCACCTGGGAGGCCACCAATATGGGTATGCCGACCAGCTTTTCTTCCTGCCCCTTTTGAACCTTGCTAGAAAGCTAGTTTTTCTCACTCTTGGGCCACATTTTCTGGTCTCCCACCATACAGCTGTATTCTACTCATCTGAGAGGCCACCTTTCTGGTATGGCCGACCAGTATTTCACCTTGATTTGTTTGAATCCTGGTCGGCCGACCAGGGCAAGTGGTCGGCCGACCACTTGAACTGGTCGGCCTACCTTCTACTTTTTGGCCTTCCTGAGTGCAACACAGCTGTGCCAGCTGTGAAGCATTTGACCCATCCTCCGAGATTTAGCTCCTTTGTTTGTCTTGTTAAGGAGGTTTTGATCCTTTTGCTTAGCTTCAAGGAGAAGCTTGACCCTTTTGTCAAGCTTCTTGAGGAAGCTTGACCCCTTTGGTCTAGCTTCCTCAAGAAGCTTGACCCTTTTGGTTAAGCTTCTTTGAGAAGCTTTGACCCTTTCTTGAGGCTTCTCCAAGAAGCCTTGGCCCTCTTCTTCTATAAAAACAAACCCTCCTCTCCATTTGCAAGGGTTAGAAAATTTAGCCAAGGCATATACATACTCTCCTCCATGTCTCTCTCATCCAAGCTCAAATACTCCATTGTTCTTGGCCATTACACCACACCTCCTAGCATAACACCTCCACCATCCATCCAAGCACCTTGGAGCTGTTTTTCAGAGGTTGAAGGCTCACCTTCTTGGTCCAGAACTTGCTGCATTACTGTGCTACAAGGGTAAGTCATCATTTCCCCCATTTTTGTATTATTTTGCTTCATAACTTAGCCCTATTTGCAAGCATTTCTGGGTTTCGTCTTAAACTGAAAAGTGTCTTATTTTGAGCTCCTCTTGAAGTTTGTTTAAGGATACTTTTCTGTTTGAAGTCATCTACCTCCTTGTATGCTCCATCCCTCTTTGTAGGCTTATTTTGCTTCCTATCATAGCCTTACTTGCAAGCATTTTCGAGATTTGTTATAAACTGAAAAGAGTCTTATTTTGAGCCCCTCTTAAAGTTTGATTAAGGGCATTTTTCTATTGGGGTTCATCTACCCCCTTGTATGCTTGTTTACATCTTGTTTTGAGCCTTGCATCTAGGCCTTTGTTGCATACTTTGTTTGGCCTTTTTGCCACTGAAATCCAGTAGAATTTCAGTGGCTATCACACTATTTTGAGAGCCAAAATCAGAGGGGGGTGACCCCCTCTCTCCTTGTCTTGTTTGTTGGCCCTTTTGGCCTTCCAAAGGACCCCCATTTTGCATGCTTTGAAGTCTTATTTCAGGCCATTATTTGTGAGTTTTTAGGTCTTCCTTAACTCTGTCCGGAGCCCCTTTGGCCATATTTTGTGTCTATCATGCATGTGTGGAGCAATCCTCCTCAAGGCCTTTCAAAGGGGCTTTCATTTGCATGCTTCATTGACCCATTCCAGGGCCTTTTAGTGGGTTTTAGGACCCTCATAACCTATTTCTAGAGTTGGTTTTGCCATTTGGTATGTCCATCATATAGGTGTGGAACAACCCCTTGCATGGCCCTCCAAAGGAGCCTATCATTTTTGCATGCATTGACTAAGTTTCAGTGATTATTTGGGCGTATTTTAGCATGGCATGTTTCTATTTTTAGCTGGTTTGGTGGCCTCTCTTTTGCTTCATATACATGTAGTGAAAACCATGCTTGCTAGCCTATGTTGCATGTTGTTTTGGCCCTTCATGTTAGCACTTTTTGGCCATGCCTTAAACTGATCTTAGACATATTTTGGACTTATTTAGCTCTGTTTTTGGGTCTCATGGTCGAATGGTGTTTGTTTTGCATGCTTGTGGTTCAATACACTTGCTTAGCTTTGAGTTTCGGGGTCCATTACATGCATACACTGAGGTGTTCATGTTTTGGGTCCATTTTACATCATATTTCAAAGCTTGCATGAATGCCATATTTCCATGTTTTCTACTTCTTAAGTGTGCTTGAGAGTTGTCCATGAATGCCTTGTTTTCGGGCCATCGAATGAGCTCCATTTCTTTGCATTCCGAGCCATCATTCTAGGCCATTTCCCCACTGTTTCAGACCTGCCTAGGGTCTGTTTGGGGTTGGTTTTGCCATTGGTGCATTGCTTTGGGTACCTCTAGAGTAACATATTTCACTAGTTTCGGTACCCGGGCCCCCTAGCTTGTATTATGTGACATATTTGCATGTTTCGGGACCATCTTTCATGCCATTTCAGAGTTGTATCATGTCCCATTCTATGCCATCTTTCATCCTTTGCTATGCTTAGTTAGAGTTGCATGTTGGGCCTTAGGATCGGTCCTTTGCATCCGTGCATGTTTGCATGTGTTTCGGTTGTCTTATTTCCATCATACGGCCACTGATGTGGGTGTGGCTGAGGTCCACTCATATTGGTGTAAGTCCATCTTGCATTGAGTATGCTATTCAGTTCATGTTGTTAGAGCATTGTGTATGCCATGTTACATCACGTGCATTGTGTATGCCATTTTTAGTCCATAGCATTGCGTATGCTAGGTTGCATGTTAGAGCATTGTGTATGCCATGTTACATCACGTGCATTGGGTATGGCATTTAGTCCATAGCATTGCTTATGCTAGGTTACATGTTAGTCGCATTGTGTATGCCATCTCATTTGCATTGTGTTTGGGATAGGAGTTAGCCCAAGCACGGGAAATGAGGACCGTTTCGTACTCCAAGTGACGGAACGTGTCTCAATTCCCGGTCGCCGACACTCCGGATTAACCATGATGGAGTCTAGGCCTTGTTGTGTTTATACGTGCATTCATTTCACATCGAGTCATGCAATTTGACTCCTCGGCCATCGTGCATCGAGATGCGTGATTGGTGGCATGAGGATCGAGATGTGCATACATATGTGAAAATACTTTGCCATGCCCCTTTCTTGCTCTCTGTTGCAGCAAATCAGAAATCAGCAACTTTCTAAAGCCTTGCACAGCATTCCGGGATCAGTTGCAAACAGAGGCGAATCGGGGCATCGCAATGGATTTCCGTGCAAGGCAACTCGAGCATACATCTTTCATCATTCAGAACAGAGATGAGGCAGTCCATGAATTTGCATACTAGTTTATTGCTTTCCTAGTTAATTTGTTAATTAATTAGGGTTTTGTAATATTTAATTACTCATTCGGACTATAATTATTTATTCGGACTGTATTATTCATTCGGACCCTCCGAGTGAGGGCACAATTGTAATAAGAGTGCGTGTGTGTGATGCACGTCTTCCAACCCCACGTCTTTCTCCCTTTTATTTACCAGTTTATGATGGTTAGATTAAGGCATGTTTCAATTAGCATACTTATGTTCGCATGTTTGCATCATTCATCTGTATTGCATGCACCGGGCTCGGCGCATCATGCTAACTGCATTGTACTTCAATTCCGAGTTGAATGCATGTTATCCGTTGCATTTCATATGCCATGTTTAGAATAGCCGAGCCTATTGTAGTTGCATTTTTGCATGTGTTGCATTAGGCATTTCTGTATAGTTAGGATCATGCATGGATTTCTAACATAGCTTATGTTTTGGCTTGGAGTACTCAGTAAGTATTTATGCTTTAGCATCCTTGCATGCGTGTGAGTGACTGCCATGATAGCATGCTTACCATGAGGCTAATTGCTTATGTGATATATCTGCCTGGATGCGTGTGGGTGAATGTTGGATTATCTGAATTGGAATAACGCATTGACTGTGAGTTTTAAGCCCACTAGATAGTGGCAAAACCATGTTTTCTAAGCCCACCTGAGGGTGGCAAAATCTGCATTTTAAGCTTACTTGCGAGTAGCAAATCGTTTTCAAAAGTAAACATGAAATGTTTTATTCCAATTCAGGAGATCCGGTCTATACTTGTATGTTGTGCGCATCACATAGTAAATCTAGGCTAATAACCGGAATAAGAACGCATTATGTTTTCAAAACTAGATATCATGGTTAGTAGAAGCCGATCTTTGATCGGGCGAGTGAGGGTGCTCACGAAGTGACCTTCCCCAATCGTACCCAAGTTCCCGAGCTGAGGCAACTTTGGTGATGACGGATACGTGGCCTTAGGCAACGAGTCAGGGTTTCCTAAATTTCCCAAAATAAAATATTTAGGTGGCGACTCTGTATCTGGCGAAGCAGTCCATGTTTGGCACTTCTTTCAAAAAATCTGTTTACAAAAACGATTTGCCGGATTTGGACTCTTTGATGATTCATCGGTCTTGCATTGCACTCTGCGAGATTAGATACAGGACCGTGACTTTGAGTCCTGAACTGTAGTGAGCCCAAATGAACAGAACGGGATTCCCTCCTAGGACGTTTTGGGACGTCTACAAATTGTTATATTAAACAGGTTTCAAAATGAGTATGGTTACATTTGCTGAACTAAAATTCAAGTTTTGATAAAATAGCTATATAATGTGGAAAAAAATTATCAAATAAGTGACACAATTTTTCATCCCTAAAGAAGGTGTTTCTTGTCCTTTATTTGGCTTAGGTGGATAATTCATTTTGTCATGCATTATTTATTTTGTAGCTAAATAAATTTGTTATGACGAAAAATAATCACATTTTATCGCTATTACCCTTAGTGTGTGACTAATTTTTTTGACATTATTTTATCATTTTTAATGATGAATTTTTTTGTCTCTATTGGTAGCTTCTTCGACAATTTTTTTTCATCTTCGTTTATATTAAACACGACAAAATTATTTCGTCTATATTTCTTATATTTATGAATAAATAGTTGGCTCTAATTTCTTCCTTCAATGACAAAATGGTTCGTCACTAATTGCGAACAAGTATGTTCCCAGCAATGTGTATTGGAGACAAAAAAAAAAAAATTAATAATGTTATATGTATCAATTAGTGTACTAACTAGTGTACTAACTAGTGTACCAATTTATGATATGACATAATTTAAGAGGTTTTTGGTATTTGTAATGTGATTAATGAGTGTGGTCAATAATAATGTCATAACTAGTGTTGGTACACTAATTAGCACACTAATTAGTTCATGTAGTATCACTGGAAAAAAAAAATCGTCACAAATTTATTATTTTCAATGACGAATTTATTTTTTCTGTTTCCAATGACATTTTGGCAACAAAATGGGTGACAGAATTTTTTTGTCATAATTAGTTTGGATGACAAAATGTGTACATTTTGAAATAAATTTGTTTCGTCTTTAAACTCCAAATTTGTTGTGCTACTCTAATCACAACTCCTTTGTGAGATGCCCTGCTTGAACCTGCCCATTTTTGCCTCATTCTTCTAGCTAGACCTGTGAATCCTCCCAAAACCACGGTGTTGCTAGCTCGATCTCTTCTTTCTGTTGCTTCCTATTCTTTTTCAAGAAGTTGCTAGTTACATATTTTCGAAATAATTACACTAATTTTTCTTCAACTCGTTACAAAACGTTTGGAAGTCGGTATTACTATAGTCAGGGTAAATTCTACTGACCGTCCCTATAGTTTGAAACTTGTGTTACTTTGATCCATAACCTTTCAATTGTGATACATTTGACATTGAATTTTGAATTTCGTTCCAAATAAGGACAATTGAAGATATTGTTACTCTATTTGAAGGGTAAAGTCGCCATACAACTTATTTTGTGTTGGTTAACTTATATGTCCTTTGAAATATAAAGCTATTTTTTTTAATAAATAATGTTGGAACTGTTTTTTGTTATAAAGTTTTGTTTAGTTTGGTTTGGTTTTCAGAATCTATTTTCAATTTTTTTTTCTAAAAAACTAAAAATTAAATTGGTGAAAAAAATGAAAAATACATCATTTTTATATAATTTTATCTTTTAGGAGGGTAGAAATAATTTTTTTTATATTTATTTTCATTAAATTAATTTTTATTTTTTCAAAAGTTAAACATGGTGACAACTTTGATATAGTTATAAAACCAATCCATTAAATCAAAAAATCCAAAACTAAAAATATTTCATGTATTAAACATATCGATTATACATTAAAAACCTAATAACCATCCATTACATGATAACCATTCAAAACTATCTGTTAACAATAAATACAACCATCTATCACATGATAACCATCCAAAAATATCAACAAAAATAACCACTCATTACCCCCAAAAAAATGTAAAAGATTTATTATTTTTAAAGAATTTTATATTTGGTGAGTAGAAATATTTTTTCAAAATTTAAAAATAATTGTTTGGCATTTATTTTTTTTCAAACTAGTTTATATTTTATCAAATTGGTGACTTTGCTATTGAAATGGAGCAACAATATCATTAATTGTCTTTATTTGGAATTAGAACGAGATTCAAAATTTAGAGTCAAATGTGTCAAAGTTGAAAAATCAAGAACCAAAATGACACAAGCTCCAAATTATAAGAACCGTTAGTGTAATTGGCACTTATAATTAGTTACGTATTTTTAAAATAATTACACTAATCTTTCTTCAACTTATTACAAAACCTTTGGAACTCAGTATTATTATAGTTAGTTGCATACTTTTGAAATAATTACACTAATTTTTCTTTAATATGGTTAAAACGATCGAAATTAATATTAATAGTGGGTAGGCACTGAAATAAATAATGATAAACATATATTTTAATGAAAAATGATGATAGCATTATTTTCTCATTCACGCTATTAACAAATTACTAATGAAAAAAATAGTGTAAGTGTTATATAAATTAAAATGTTGAGAGATGTCCACATAATTATATCAAAATATTAGATTAATTGTGTTGTTTTCAAACTTTAAAAAAAATCAAGTAAAAATATAAAATATTATTTTATGTTAACTCCGTTTGTCTAACAACACCAAGGGGAGATGATTCAACTCGAACTGTAATTTCCCCTTTTTAGTAAGGGGAGATGATTCAACTCATGGTGTTTTGGGGCTCTCATGGCTCACTTGATAATT
Source organism: Camellia sinensis (assembly GCF_055761805.1). Taxonomy (NCBI): domain Eukaryota; kingdom Viridiplantae; phylum Streptophyta; class Magnoliopsida; order Ericales; family Theaceae; genus Camellia; species Camellia sinensis. The sequence continues at coordinate 18,594,178 of NC_138964.1, read as the reverse complement.
TAAAAGGAAAATTTCGAATCACTTGTAAGACTGAAAAAAATTACATAAGTGATAGAAAAATTTATAGTTTGGATTATTAAAGTTGATAAATCTTACCATTAATTTTAAATTTATTTTGAAAACAATGCACTAAATTATAATTTCTCCTAGTTTAAATTGTTTATATAGTAGGGCTTATTGAGAAAATTAATTAATTTTTTAAATTATGTTATTTGGGCAACAATAACCACATGATTAGATCACATTTATTAATTATAAAAAATAATTAAAAATATATTGAATGGTAAGTGTAATTTAGAAAATAAATTATTCATTAATTTAAAAATAAATATAATCTAATAATGCGTATTACATTGGATCAATCTAATTTTGTATCCAGATAAACTTGTTGTAGGCCCTATAATAATTTGAATTATCAAGTGAGATCCAAACACCTCGGCTAACGAACGGAAGAGACATTTCTCCATTCCTTCTATCATCCCTTTTAAATATCAATATACCTAGTAAATAGACAAGGTTCTCATATATATAGACACATAAATCAAACATTTTCTTCCCCATCTTTTAGTTCAGTCAGTCTCTCTCTCTCTCTCTCTCTCTCTCTCTCTCTCTCTCTCTCTCTCTCTCTCTCTCTCTCTCTCTCTCTCATATTTTCCTGAAGTTGAAGACATCTCAAAAGGGTTGAATTCGAGGTATTGTTCTCTCTCTCTCTCTCTCTCTCACATATGAAACAATGTTTTCTTGATCAAAATTGATTAAATCTTGATGAGTTCTTTATATCTGTATCTGAGTCTTATATACATATTTGTGTGTGTGTGTGCGTGTGCGTGTTTATGTATGAAACAGAGTTTTATTGATTGACGAGAGTGGAAGCTAACACTCTCCCTAAGTTTCTTTTTCTCTCTCTTGCAATTTCTCTCTAGAGACTCACTGATTCAGTCACTCATCTCCATCTTCACCAATCAGTTAAAAAATCAAGATATATTTGATTTATTGATGAATACTCTTTTCTAGATAAATCGAACATTTTCTTCCCTCTCTCTCTCTCTCTCTCTCTCTCTCTCTCTCTCCCATCTGAAAAAGGTGCTCATCTAAAAAAAACCCTCATTTTCACCTCCAATTGAAGACATCTTAGAAGAGTTGAATTCGAGGTATTATTCTTCACCTATGTTTCACTCTCTCGTATGTTTTTCTCTCTTTCTCTCTCACATGAAACAATGCTGTCTTGATGAACATTGATTGAATATTGATGAGTTCTTGATATCTGTATCCGAGTCTTGTATACATATTCGTGTGTTTGTGTGTTTATGTATGAAACAGAGTTTTGTGATTGACGAGAGTGGAAGCCAACACTCTCATTGAGTTTCTCTCTCTCTCTCTCTCTCTCTCTCTGCTGTAATTTCTCTCTGATGGGAAATTAAATTCCAGTTGATGAGATATGAGAATGAGATCCCTTTGAGAAAAGAAGAGCAAACTATTTTGTTTCTTTGAATTATGGATACAAGTAGTATCTCTAAGATTTATTTTTCTATCTCATTTTCATCTCATTATCTAAAACAATAACAAATACAATCTATTTATAGACCTAAGCCCAAGTATGAACACCTGATGGCTATGAGATGTGTACAACTCAATTATCACAATTTTCTCATTTCCTGCATGGTCAAGGTTTTGACCATGGAGTTTCCATGAAACTTCTATGAACCATCTTCAATCTTCCTCTATGTTCTAGAAATCCCATGACAACTTTTCTTCAGCTTCTTTATTCCTTTACACTCTAGAAGTCTGTAGAGTTATCTGGTATTTTATTATTGAATTGGGTTTGGGTTTTTCAACTTTCTCTGGAGACTCACTGATTCAACCACTCACTCACTTAGGGGCAAAGAGAGGGGGTCCTGGCCCTACTACTTTGCTAGGATTGTTAGGATATGTGTGATTTATATGATGCATGTGTTGCTTAATTTCATCATTTGGTCTTCCCAAACTTTTTTTCTTCTTTTTTTTTTAAATTTTTTTTTACTTATATACTATATTTTGTAGAATAATTATGAGTTTTTGTAATATTAATACAAATTATGATAATTATGTTACGAATGATGCACCACAAAAAAAGTTTTATCTACAAATTATTAAGATTGTATAATGAACTATTATGATTATATTTTGAATATTAAAATATTACGCACTGTTAGAGTGAAAAATGTTATTAACTATTGTGATTTTGTTGCTAATCATTGTAGTGTACTTTTGAAAGGACATACGATATGCATTTTTAAGAGTATGTACCATAGTTTTACTTGTTTTATTTCCTAAGGAAAAAAACCCAAGTATTTTATCTTTCATTAATTAGTGTGTGACAATTTTAAAATTTTGTGTACATGGTGCAATATGTAATTCATTACCATTCGTGTATTGTATAAAGTATGTGCTATTACTTCTTGATTTTTCTAGTGGTAAATCACTTAAATTGAAGTTCATGGAATATATTTCTGTAATTATTTCTAGCTTAGTTTTAATGATTTGTTGATTTTAGTAGTCTAAATTGAACTTGACCTGACCACTTAAACTTACTTAATACTTGACTTTTGGCCCCCCAATATTGTTATCCTAACTTCGCCCCTACACTCACTCATCTCCATCTTCACCAATCAGTTAAAAAATCAAGGTATATTTGAGTTCTTGATGAATACTATTTTCTTGATATATTAAATTAAAAAAATCTAGGTATGTCCTATACTTTTTCTTTTCTTTTTTTTTTTAAGGGTTTAATGTTTCTTTCTTGCTTTATATTTTCCAGTCTTCTAATCATGTCTTGATGAATATCACATTTCCTTCTCATTTTCCATTTCAAAAATAAAATATTTTCAGACCTTAAACCCAAGTTAAAAAGATACTTTCAACAATTAATTGGATACGTCCACATGTACACATAAACATCTAACACGAAAATGAAAACAACAAACACCCAATAACTACCTACTCAACATATGAGACAATTCGGCCTTCCTGAACCATAACCATCATAACGTATGATATACACAGATACACTGAGACAATAATGATAAACAAAACTTTACTCTACCTGCCTTAAGCACGGTAAGCCAAGTATACATCTTTCCATAACGAAATGCCAATTTACCAGACACTGGCTGGAAGATAATAGTACCTCTGCCAAGTTCTCTAGGCGCTAGTTGGAAGGTACTGGTACCTCTCATTCTGAGTGCAAGCAATTCTCCAAGCGCTAGCTTGAAGGTAATGGTACCTTTTATTCTCAGTGAAGTATACATTGCCAACCATCACAATATGTTAAGAGCACAAATAACATAAGTGTAATACATACACATAATCTATTCAACAGAATAGAGTCATCCTCCACCGATAACCAAGTACAAAACCTCTAAACACATGTACTTAATACCCCGTAATATAATAATTCATTTTCCATGAGGCCATAAGTCCAACAACAACAAAAGGAAAATAAAACATTCATAATCCAATCTCAAGTTCATTTCTAAATTTATAAAGTGTTATGATCTCTTTCTCTTTTCAAAAAAAAAAAAAAAATCAATTCTCTCATTTTCCAAATTACCATACCCCAATCTTTATCCAAGATCCACTCTCTTCATTTCGTAAAACTAAATCCATGGATATCAAAGCCATAACCCAACTCAACTTAACATGATTAATCCAAAATCATTCCAATACTCTAGTTAATTCTCCCTTTTAGTTATTAACACAATTACACATTCCATGTTAACAAAGCACAAACATTATTCAACTTTACCCATATCTCAATAAGTCAAAATATTAAATTAGGGTTTTTCTCCCTCTCAACATAAACATGTTAAACTACTCCCTAATTAACCCAAAAAACAATCAATTTAACAATTTTAATCACATATATCAAACCCTAGTTCCCCTTTTATGATTTTCAAAAAAATCCATGATGGACATATTTTTATGCAATAAAATCTACCACGTGTCTATCTATAGACGAGATATTGAAAATGAACAAAGAAATCCCTTGTCATGCCCCAAAATAATTGCAATAAAACTATCCACAATATTAATGAATAATCATACCATACTGAATACATTTCTCGTTCCATTCCATATGATCTCATACTACAAAAGGTAACACATGCAGTTATACATTCATAAGTCCTAACCCTGAATCTATAGCATGTGTTACATTGTTAATGATATGAAAGCAAGTTAAACAATTAAGAAGTGCCCTATAGGCTTATAGCTTTCCAAGACAATTCTTGGTTATATCAAAAGTGAGTTTAAACTCAATACAATTAAAGCCATAGGCTTGTACAAAATAAATACACAAATAAACATAATGAAACTCTTGCTCCAAGTCTGCCCAAGCTATTGCCTTGGCGGAGGCATATCATCAGCACCTGAAATGTTTTTCCCACATAGGGTGAGCTAAAGCCTAGTAGAAATAATTCGACACTCAACAAAATTATAAGATGAATGCATATGCCATGCTCATGCCAAAAGGTGTTACATCTCTTTCAAAACCATGTAATGTCAGGTTATAAAACAAATCATAACATCCTTTCTCTTTTCACTATAAACAATACTGTGAATACAACACTGTGAATCTCTAAATACGTGTTTGTTAGCAGGCTATACAAGCACTACTCTTTGTCATTCTTACCGATATTAACCGGAAGGTTCGACACCTATCCGCGTAGTTTTCTGGTCTTTCACCAAGGACACACAGGCCAACTTAACATTTGTGACCACACCCCCTACCCAGATTCACCAAGTATTCACCTTTTACTCAAAACAATATACATTTTCAATGTGATAATATGCAACAATGCTCAATGAAAATGGATGAGAAAACGGTTTCAATTCTCTTAGTTCTCATGCAATCACTACAACAATCATAGCTATCCTCCATTGATAGCCCAAACAAATATCTCTAAACAGATAAATAAATTCCATAAGATAGACCTTCCAAATTTCAAAATGTGAGTGATAGTACATAGCTAACTCCACCATCCCCATTAATATCCACATTCTTTCCCAAAATTTTACAAAAACCAACATCATCTTTCAATGTTTTCCAATACTAGTCAAAACTCATAATATTGGAACAAAATCTCATTTTCTTTCAAAGTCACTTCCGGGTGAAGTAGTCCACTATTTTCCACACATAACAATCATCATCACATTCCCCACAACCTTTCCCATGATTCCATTTAACAAAACCCCTCTTTTGATTTCAAAACCAAAACCCTACATTTTTGTTCAAATCTCCAAATCACAATATTGTTTTAGAAATAACATATAACTAAGTTGAAACTCATAAGAAGGTGCGAAGAATCCCTACCTCAAGCTTAGAAGAGTGGAAGAGAAGAACTCAGAAAACTCAAAGTTGGTGAAACCACGAACCTCTTGGACCAAAAGAAGGCCCTTGACACGATCTACAATCTATTTCAAAGGACCAAGATGAGGTGGCACCTTTAGGTGAGTAGATCTGAAGATCTAAGTGAGAAAAAATGAGTTTAGAGAGAAAGAGAGGAAAGTCACAGGTGAGAGGGAAAAAGAGAAGTAATGAAAGATAGAAAAATGTTTTTGGGTTTATTTATAGTGACTAGGTATTAATAGAATAATTGCTCCAAAGTCAAATGAAAAGAACAAGTCAAAAATTCCCAAAAAGTAGGGCCCAAGCCAAACAAAATGTTGAAACTGACTCACAGGCGTCAACCCTCGTGACAATGGTGTCGACCCTCAAGAAGAAAAGCTGAGACACTTGTGTTTGTGTGACAACCCTCAACTCTGATTAATGTTAAACTGTGTTTGAGCATGATAAGTAATTGATTATAATGAAATCCTAATTTGACTGCATGAGTGTATTGTTTTAAATGCATTTCTATATGTTTGTCATTAAATGATCTGTTCATGTTTTTAATTTCAAATTTCAAATTGAATGCCTTATCAGCAACCGAATCAGAAATTTATTAGTGTTATGTGCTAATTAGGAATTATGTGATTTTATGGTAGGTTTAATTAAAATTTGATTTGGAATGATTAAAATAGAATAAATAAAGTTAAATTACAATAGTTTGAATTTACTACATGTTTGCCATTAGTGGGCCACTTTAGAGGCATTGTTTGGAGTGTGATTCATATCACATTTGATGCATCATTTCTTCATCCATTTCTTAGACCAAAACCGAGAGAGAGAGGGAGAATAGGAGAGAATTGATTTCAACAAGATTTGGCTTGAAAAATTTAGAGGGTTTGAAGAAGATTGCAAAATTAGACTCCCACACTTGGAATTCAAGACCTAAGGTAGGAATTCACCTTCTTAATTATGAAATTAAGCTGTTTCTTGCATGGTTCATGGAAAGAATAGTGATTTGAGTCTAGGATTATCTTAATGTGTTAAATTGAGAGTGACTTCATGCATGCATGTTCATATCATAGCACTTTGAAGTTGTTTTTCATGAAATTCTTACATGCAAGTTCATATTTTGATTGTAGTCCATGAATTCACCATGTTTTAGAGTTCAAACTTGCATTTGGTTATGTTTTGGAGCATTGGAGTTCTTGGAGACTCATGCATGTTATGTTCTTACATAATTCATGAAAGTTTCTTTGAAATTGTGTTCAATTGGCTTACCTTTGGGCTTGATTTTACAAATTGAACTTCAAAAACATGTTGTAGTATGAGTTTTCAAGTGTTTTCCAGAAAATAGGCCCAAAAGGTTGAGTTTTGATAAGTTTAATCCTTGGTTTGAGCTTTGGGAGCAAATCTGAGAATTCCAGATTTTGGCTTCCACGCTCAAGCGACCATCGTTTTGTTCAGGGCTCCGCTCGAGCGACGGAATGCTGGCTCGAGCGTAGATTGCAAGCTCTCAGGTTTTTGGTGTGCGCAGACGCATGCTCAAGTGACGAGACCTACGCTCGAGCGATGAACTGTGTCTCACGCTCGAGCGAGCATCGAGCGGGGATTTTCAACATCCAGTACTTTTACATTTTTACAGAACGCTCGAGCGAGGAAGTCCACGCTCGAGCAATCCCTCTGTTTTGGTAAGCTCGCTCGAGCGTAGAAAGCCACGCTCAAGCGAGACTCCTGTTTTCAGCAAATTTTTAAAAGTGTTTTAAAGTGTAATTTTTGCATCCTCATTCCATCCTAGGCATTCCTAGGCCAAGTTTAAGGCATCTTAATGAGGATAATGTTATAGAACCACACCAAGTCAAGTTAAGGAGCTAAGTCATTAATCCCAAGAATGTAATTTAGTATGTGTTCGTTCTATAACTGTGTAGGGTTGGCATCCGAGGACGCTCATTAGCTTGCCTATAGCCCAGTGCTCTGTGAGTAACAATGTTGTAAAGATACGTTCAATTATAATTATTTCTGAATGATTGACTGTACCGTTTTCTGAAATGACATTACTTACTGAATGAATGTTTATCCTATTTGTAAACTGTATTCGTGGCATCCATAGCAACTTACTGTTACTGTACTGTTATTGCTACTGTTACAGAGATTTCTGTCAGTTCCCATGTTTGGAACTACTACTGTTACTGTTATGATGGCCATCAACTGACTGTTTGGTCTGTTAAGACCTACTATACTGTTTTGCTATTGGATGTACCACATATGACTATTATGGTTTCTAAATAATTGTTATGGCATGAAATATGAGCCACTGATTGAATAACTGATTTACCGATGCAAATGACTGTTTTAATTACTGAAAAGACATTCATTCTTAATCCCTTTACGCATATGTTATTCACTGGGCTTTAGCTCACTATTTATATTTATATGTAGGTGTCCAGGCACCGGACCGATGCTAGGAGCGTCAGGTTAAGCTCTTGTTTTGTCGAGCCAACCATTGCGCCTCACTTCGAGGTTCCGGGTGCGTTCAAGCCACGACTGTTTTGGGGTGTTTTAGATCCACCCTTTTTGTCTCTGTTTTGTAATAGCTGAATAAGATTTGACTGTACAGTTATAGTTAGGAATTTGGTCCCTAACCTGGATGTTTGTGTATATGACGTATGTATATATATATGTTGTGTTTATCAATGTCGCTTGTGCATGAAGTCTTTTTGCATTCAGGTTTTTACAGCTCATTGGACATCTTTTATTTACTGTTTGGCTTCCGCCAGCCCTTTTACTCTGTATTACTGTCATTACTGTTAAGCAGGCCTTCGGAAATCACGGATTACTGGCCGGTTGCGATGCTAAACCCATAGGGGCGGGTTTGGGTCGTGACAGCTTGGCAGTAGACAAGAGTCGACCCTTGGAAGTAGTGGGGTCAACCCTATATTTCAGTAGACAACCCAGAACAACATAGAAAGAGAAGGGTCGACCCTGGGAACCCATGGTGTCGACATTATATTTCAGTAGTGAATTCCAGGAACGCAACAAAACAGGTGTCGACACCACCCAAATTGGTGTCGACCCTAGAGGCCAAAAATCAGGACAAGTGTCTACACTACCAAGACTGGTGTCGACCCTATTTTTTAGTAACTCCACCAGGAACACAGCAACAAGGAGGTGTCGACACCACCGAGATTGACCTTGGGAGCAAAACAAAACAAGGAAAGAGAGACAATGTCAACACCACTAAGGATTGTGTCGACCCCTGAAGCCAAAACCAGGCAAGAAAATAGAATGAACAAATAGCTACGGACATGGTTTTCCAGATTCCAAAGCATTAAATGGGTCGTGTCTAAGCCCGAATCGCTATATCCCTACCTCTTGAAGCGATGAGGAGAAAACTGAAAACAATCCACGGCAACGAAAACACGATCCACTCAGATTAAAATGAAACTCTCAGGACCCTCTACGCTTTGATCTATGAAACTAGAGGTAGAAAACTACTCAAAGGAGATGAAAATCAAGGTAAAAGAGCTTGGAAACTTGGTTATGGCAGACAGGAGAGAGAAAGGAAAGAAAAGATCTCAAAAAGTGACTTTTCAGTGCACTTACGGACTTAAATACACGAACCATCGCGACGGCAGTCTAAACCATCATGGGCGTGGACATGCCACCTCAACAAGTCACGGGTGCGACTACCCAGTCACCTTGGTCACGGGTGTGACCACCTTGACCGCGGGCGCAACCCTCTTACTCGCAGTCTAACACCACAACCCAAAGCGGGCAACACACTCACTCCCCCATACAAAGACCTGAACCCCAATTTTGGTTGCGGCCAGTTGAGGCCCATCGCAGGCGCAACCTTTACGCCAGACCATCGCGGTCGTGGGCGCAACCTACCCAAGACAAAATGTCTGGGCTGCTGTTTCACAGCCAGCCTAAGACACCCTACGGCCCTAACCCACAATAACAAGGCCACAACCACATGAGATAACCCTGTGTCCCAACCCGATAACGTAAAAAGGATCAGGACGCGAACCCGGGCCACTACATCACGTCATCATTGACATATGATATCACTAACCAATAGTAAAACAACATATGAATGGTGAGCTCTACATGCAAATTTAACTAACACTCTAGTAACTTATATATATATATAGTGAAATTAATTATATTTGCATGTCAATAATGATGGATATTACATTTATATTAAGATATTTTCACAGAATTTTCATACATAAAAAATATAATTTGTTGTAGTCCCTTTATTTTCAATAAAACAATCACTATTATTCTCATAAATTTAAAAATGTCATTGACATTTTATTCTAAATATTTTTTTTGTTTAAAATTTTATTTATATACATATGTAAAGATAAAAAATAAAATAAAATAAAATTCAAAATTAAAAACCCAGAGGGGGCACGTGACTCTCTGGTCTCCATGTGGTGCCACCATTGTTCATCTGGTACAAAGTGCAGTGGAGGGAATCATGGCTGGGGGGATCCTGATCTAAGGAGGTACACCTTAGGTCCCAAATTGTGCCCACTAGGCCAATTCCTTGAGGTTTAAAAAAAAAAAAAAAAAACTAGCATTTGATTTATTTATTTATTTATTTATTGTAATAAAATAAAATTTTAATTTTTAATTTTATCAATTTAAATTATAATCTTTAAATTTGTTTTCAATCTAATACATTTGCATAAAATCAATGTACGTATACTCTTTTCAGTTTTAGTTAACAAAAATAAACAAACAGTTCAAATTGAAAACTAATTTAAATTAATAAAATTAAAAAATCTAGTTTATCTTGTTTCAACGATCAATCTTTGGAGTTTTTTTTTTTTCATTTATTTGTTTTTTTTTACCCAATGAGAAAAAGTACATCCAGATAATACAAATGAAGGGGAAAAAAATTGTCATCGATAAAAAGCATATGTGTGGTGTATAGCTTTACTCCATTTAAATTGTCACCATTTGATTTTTATTTATTTTTTTCCTTGCCAAGGAGATTATAATCTGAACTTCTTTTGGACTGAATTTATAATCTAAACTTGAAAATCAAGTTTTTGCTATTTTCATTTTTGTTTATATACCTTTTGAATCATGTTTGAATAATTCATTGATACTATATGGATTAACCTCTGCAATTTTTTCATCAAATTTATCTTTTAGGGCATGCCAAATTTTATTAATTTATTTTGCCGTTTGTTTGATCAAAATATTTTTTAAGGATAAAATTACACTTTTCACTCTTATAGTTTGACTCAAATTTTACTTTGATTCTTATTGTTTCAACTTGTACAATTAGTTCATATACTTTTGTTGGAAAATAATGATTTTTCGGCAACTTTAATTCAAAATTGAAGTGGGACCCAACCATCGGTTAATGTGAGTCCGAGTGGTTTTGTATTCTCTTAAGTGAGAAGATTGTAATATAAAAATAATGAGCCGAAACCATTGAGTTGTGAATAAGAATTGCCTCATAAAATGGACATCAATAAAGTTAGGTTTAGATTTGGACTTAGTCTTGGTTTGGATTGGGCCTAGACTTGTACTTGTATATGTGTTGGGTTTGGTCTTACACTTGGACTTGGACCTAATCTTAAGCCTTGGGCTGAGTTGTGCTCGGCTTAGTTTGTGCATGTGTTTGAGATCGGGTTTGGATCGAGTTGTGACCCAACACCCGTATCTATTTTGTAACCCATCTAGTTAAATTCTCAAAACTTATACATTATATACACATTATAATTTCTCTAATGATTTTGGAGTTTTGAACCTTTGTAACTCTAGCCTTAATAGCTAGAGTTGATGACATTTGATGATCCCATTGATGTTAGCCTTCATGGCTAAGGCTCTACCCTACTAGTATAAATAGAAGGCTTTCTCCTCCAACTTAGTAGGTTGTTTTAGAGAGGTTTTGTGATGAAAAATGAGATGGTGTTTTGAGATAAAAAGTTAGAGATGATTTTTTACACCAAAGAAAAATTTTTCTATCTTCTTTTGCTAGCCCGTTTTTTTGTTTTTGTTAGAGAGAGTGCAACCATTATCAAGTTCGCCGAAGCTATTCAAAAGGTGCTTCTGCATTAGTTGGTTTCGACCGTCGTATTCTGGGAGACAAATGCTGGCATACCTCCAACATCCATTGGGAGGCGGTGAATCTGTTTTAAGGAAACTGTGGTATCACACAAGCTTCGGTTTGCATCTTTATCTTTTGTTCTTCAAAGTTTTAAATTTAAATAATTTCTCGTATATTATTTTATATGTCCATTTAAATCCATCTTGTAACATGTTCCATGGTGTAATCTAATTCATTCTTGTGTTTTTTTTAGTTCTATAGTTTATTGTATATTTGATTCTTTAATAATAATAAAATAATAATAATAATAATTGTTTTGTCATTTCCATTTAATTCATTTTATATATTTTTCTTGTATGTTTATGAAAAAATGCCAATAATCTTAAAACAGATTTATTATAAATAGTTTTTGAAAAAATAATTTAGTTTTTATTATAATTTTATTCTAGTGACTCTTGGAATTAAAATTAATTTAATTGCCTAGAGTTATTGAAATTTGAATTTTTTTTGTTTCAAGTAATTTATTCATGCAATTTCTTTTATGTTAATTAGTTGTTATTGCATGAGTTATTTGATGATTAGTGCTTAAGTTGCTAGGAGTTTATAAAAATTAAATAAGAATTGTATTTCTTAAGATTCTTACTAATTTATTTGATTTGTTTATTAGTTGTTCTCTTTTATAGCTAACTTTTTCTACAGGTTTACCTAAATGCGAAAGGAGGATCTATAATACGAACAAATAAAACAAATTTGAATTAGTAAATGAGACTACTAATTTTTGTTTTGAACAGGATAACCTAAGCATGGATTAGAATTTCGGATCTTCAAATTTTTTGACATATTTGTAAATTTAATTATTCACTTTATAGTTTAGGTTAATTTCGGATTTATTCCGTATGTTGTTTTGAAAGTTTGGTAACAATTTCGATTTAATTTGATTAATTAAATTCTGAAGAAAAAAAAAACAAAACAAAAACAAAGAGTTGGAACTTTTTTTTTTTTTTTTAAGTATTTCGAGAGATTCGGCTAGTCGAGGTTTTCGACAGTATTGAATATCTCCAAGCAGGTTTGTTATGGGAAAAAATTTAGTAAAATAGTTTTGATTTTTCTATATAACGGTCTTATTCCTGAGTTTGCTTATGATTATGTTGTATTATAAGGTGGATGGATCCTAAGAGAGAATTAGTGCATGGTGGAATAATTTTGCATTATAATTCTATTAATTAATTGTTGTTTTGATTGTGAGTTTTTTCATGTTTTGATGTGCATAATCAAGTGGATTACTCCAAACATTATTGTGTATTGTTGGAGTTTAACTCTATTGTTTATAAGATTATTTGCTCATAGTTAGATGGTTGGAATGCCAATGTTATGACCATAATAGTCTTATATATGTAGTTGTTTCATAGCCATGAAACTCATGACATTCTTGTAATTGCAATGCATCTATAGCCTTTGAATTACACATTGTGAGTTATAACTGAAATTACTTGTGTAATATTCACTTTATTAGTTCATTAACTCATCTTGTATCAAAGAATGTATATGAACAATGAGCATGGAGATTTGGCGGCAATGAGGATAGAGTTTTGTAATGTGTTTTATACAAAGAAACGCATTACAAGTGGAGAAGTGTGGTTTTGGCTAAATAGACAATTTCAGATGCAACCATGAACTCTGTTTTGCAGATTTAGACAATTTGTAATCGTAACAGTTACATTTCCATTTCCATTTGTAGTGGTTTTTAATTTCTAATTTGTAATAGTTTCACCATAGTGAAAGGAAAAGGGAAAGGAAAGAAAATTATAAACCTTCGGTTTTAGAGAAAATCTTTGAGATTAATTATTCCCAAAGTGGTTTGGTTTTTTGTAATAGAAACCAAAGTGTTTAGCCTTGGCTAAAGAGTATTTCTTATTTTTCAGAAATGGAAACTAAGATGGATTTGGTTTCAAACCTTTATGGTTAGAGGAAGTCTTTGGATTTAATCTTTTTATTCCTAAAATGATAGGAAACCAAGTTTTGAGAAAGTCTTTGGTTATAATTTGATTGTTTCCAAATTTTTTTGTTTTAGGAAACAAAAAAACAAATTTTAACATTAGCTAAAATATTTCTGATTTTTATTCAGAAATAATGAGCTCAGTTCCGGGAGTACCGGTTAACTTTTATGAGTGGTGTAATTCTGATAGTAATTTTTAATTGCTTATTAGTTTTGTAAACTTGGTTTATTTTAACCTAATTTATCCCCTGAAAAACTTAATTCTAAATTTGAGTCTCATGGATTAGGAGTCAACATGCTGTTGAAAGTTTTGTCCAAGGTTAACTAGGTCTTAAGTGGGACCGGTGTGACCCCTCTAGTCTTCCTGAAAACTTTCCTAACCATGTTCGATTCTAGGATAAGTAGTGAGATCAATTTTGAATTAAATTTCAGATTTTGGAATTTTCTAGTGTTAAGTTTAGTTTCTGGAAAAACAGAATAGTGAATTTTTGTTGCGATTTTTCAGAAAATAACTTCAAGAGGTGACAACAGGAAATGTTGTTCTAGCTGACAACCTTAAACCTTACGAGGTTCTTAAAGGAAGATCTAGAGAGATCAAGTGTGAGTAGAGAAAATCATAAGATTGCATGATGATATCTCTGAATTTATCAGAGGCAATTAATATGTTATCCTTGTGTCAATTATAGTATGTATGATTGTTATGTGACTTTGCCTGAAAATAAAGATGAGACAACCCGTTAGGGTGGGTCAATATATTTTTTGAATTTTTAAATTCTAAATATATTCTTAAATTGATGGCTCCTAGTAAGTGCAAGATCATTGATCACAGAGATAGAAAACTGGTGGTTCCTAGGAGGTGTTGGACCGCTGACTACACAGTTATGAGATTATGGTTCCTAGTAGTAAATAGATTACTGATCATATGTTAAGACATGATGGTTCCAAGTAGTAAAAGAGTCTACTGATCATCTGTCAAAACATGATGATTCCTAGTAATGAAATGGTCTACTGATCTTATGTCAAGACGTTGTGATTGCTAGTAGTAAAGTGACTACTGATCACATGTCAAAACATTGTGATTCCTAGTAGTGGAAAGTCTACTGACCACATGCTAAGAAATTAGTAATTCCTAGTGATAAGACTACTGGCCATGTTATGAAGTTTCGAATAGTAGACTATTGAACACTAGATTTGTGTTTCCTAATAGTAAGACTATTGACTTTAGAGTGATAGGTTGGACCAAATTTGTTTGGTGCCTTAAATTCGGATAAGACCTAATTCGATTAACGACAGTCTGGGAATATGTTTTCTGTGATATGATTCTGAGACTCTTATAATCATTGTGACACAATAAATTGTTTAAAGACCCTGCATGAATTTTTGGAAAGGCTGAAAGCCTTTGTATAAATTCTATAAATGTGGGGGTGTCATGCAAAAGGTGGTAATACCTAAACCCAGGCAGGTAGGATAGCCTTAAAAATCCATTGACTTTGTATTCAACGATTATGCACAATATAGAAGTGCATATTAGTTTTCTTGTGGACAAATTTGATATTCAAATTTACACGAGAATGCCATCATGGAATTGAGGAAACGATTTTCATGAGAAAAAAGATGAGCCTAAAAGATGTTAAAAGACTAGGACTTTAAAGTTCATTTGTCCAATCTTCTTAAACCTATGGGGGCTAGTGAGGCTAAAAGCTTCTTTGAAGTTGTAATTTCTCTAAAAAGAAGTTATTAGTTTAACTTTATCTTGCATAGGTAATAAGCCGTGGAATGCAAGTGAATAAAAGCCAATGAGATAGTCTTGTTATCAAAGGATACCTAGATTACTTTGATGCATGATCATTAGTTATGGTGAGTGTGATTGCAATTGTGTGAAGTCTAGAGATACTTCAAAATGGATAGTTAGATAGCTTTCCTATATGAAGATTTAGTTGAATAAATCTTTATGGAACAACTTGAAGGATTTATCGGTTCGAAGATGAGGAAAGTCTGTAAGCTTGGGAAATCTTTATATGATTTGAATCAAGCCCTGTAACACTGGCATGAGAAATTTGACAACACAATGTTGTCAAGAGAGTTTTAAATAAATAGGGATTAACAAATATGTGTATATCAAAGACACTGACAAATAGATATGTCATTTTGTGTCTGTACGATTGATAATTATGAGAAGATGTTCAGAATTACCAAGAAGTTGTTAAACTCTAAGTTTGACATGAAAGATATGTCCTTGCAGATGTGATTCTAGGTATTAAGATTACTAGAACATCTGGTAGTATTGTACTTTCTCAGTCTCATTATGTTGAAAACATACTTGAGAAATTAAGTAAATCAGATACAAGTGTATCGAGGAGACCAGTACACTTAAGTCTACATTTGGCCGAGAATAATGGTGAGAGTGTATTTCAACTAGAATATTATCAGGTCATTGGAAGTTTAAAGTATCTGATGAGGTGTACAAGGCCATATATAGTCTACTTAGTAAGCAGGCTATGTAGAAACATGAGTAATCCCAATGCCTATCTTTAGAAGGCATTTGTGCAAGTACTAACATACTTACAATGAAGTCGGGATTACGGGTTACATTATCCCAAATATCCAGTTATACTAGATGGGTACAGTGACGTCACTTGGATATCTGATATAAAGACTACAAATCCATTAGTGGATTTGTTTTCACTATTGGAGGTGCAACTGTGTCTTGGAAATCTTCCAAGCAGATGTCTATCACGAGATCAATGATGGAATCAGAGTTCAGTGATTTAGATAAAGCTACTAAACTAACTAAATGGGTTTGCCATTTGAGGATATTCCTTGTTGATCAAAATTTGTGCTAGCAATTTTGTATACTTTGCGACAACCAATCAAGTATTGGTAGAGCACAGATGGAAGGTCTAGACAATTTTGTCGAACACATAGTTTCATATGACGACTACTCTCGTGTGTTGTCACTATAGACTATATACAGTCTAGGGACAATATTATGGATCCGTTAACCAAAGGGTTAAATCGAGAGTTAGTAGAAAAGTCATCAAGAGGAATAGGGTAAGGCCTTTAGCGAATGTTACCGGAATGGAAAACCCAACTTAGTTGACTGGAGATCCCAAGATCTAGATTCAAAGGGACAACCTAATTGCGTATAACGGATGAGTCACTGTGGAGGTAAATCTTCATCCTCATTCCTTTATACAATGATACCCTGTGGGGTGGAAGGTTAAGTTGATGCTTTTAATGACCTAAGTGTTGTAAATAGTCAACTAAGGTATAGCAAGATACCTTATGTAGGTCACCTATGTGAGTGAGAAGTGGGGCCACTTCTTTAAGAATTGACGAGGCTGAATTCTTTAAAAAACACTCACTGAACCAGACTAGTGTTCCAAGGCCAAACTAGACACACCAGTGAGAACAAGAACAATGGTTAGAGTGACTCCTGTGTGAGGTCTATTGTTTCGGTTTACATAAACGGCAGAACAGTTCAAGACATCACGTTCACTGGTCAGCTAATAAATTCGATAGGCTTTACTACGAAAGGTTCAAGGCCAACAACTACCTTTTCGGATGTAGGATTATTCTGTGTGCTCTCATTCTGAGTCTTTGTTGTTAAGCATTGTCCATTTTTCTTTATTCGGCCAATTTTATTCATGTAGGGTTGTTGGAAAATAATGATTTTTCGGCAACTTTAATTCAAAATTAAAGTGGGACCTAACCCCCGATTGATGTGGATCTTAGTGGTTTTGTATTCTCTTAAGTGAGAAGATTGCAATACAAAAATAATGAGCCGAAACCATTGAGTTGTAATGCCCTGAAATGATTATAATGATTTGACCCAACACAATCAACCCAAGACAACATAATCGAAATAATAAAGTTTCATTAATCTGAATTGTTTTACTAAAGGTGACACATGCGATATACATTCATAAATGATACATCATGAATCTACAGCATGTGTTACAAGTAATAAAGAGGAATGAAAGCTAAACAGATATTTATATGCCCTAAAGGCTTACATCTTTCCAAGTCATTACTTGGTTGCAATAAAAATGAGACTAGCTCAGTACAAATAAAGCCCTTGGCTACACAAAGAGAAAATACAACAAAAGGAAGCTCTTGCTCCAAAGTCCCTCCAAGCTATTACCTCGGCAGAGGCATATCACCACCACCTGAAAATGATTTTTCCCAAATAATGTGAGCCAAAACCCAATAAGAACAATCTAACACAATATATGAATCTTAACAAAGATATAAATACAAGGTGCATATACAATGCTTGTGACAAAACATTCATATTCTATATGATCATAGTATGCCAAATTTCCTAACTCAATCCATTTTTCTTTAATTCATTTCAAGTTAATTTTTTCCATCTCAATTCATGAGTCAATTTTATTATCTCCCAAATAACCAGATTGAGACTACAACTCAGTGGTCCGCAAATCAACACAATTATCACACAAACACTTTAATTTGTCATTTTACGGAAATTTCATTCACGGGATCGGCACCCATGTATACGCGCGGTTTCGGGACTTTCACCATAGACACACAGGCCAACTTAATTCAATGGATCCATCCCCTATCTCCTCCCAAACATGGAGTATATTCTCTTTCTCTTCCCAACATCATACATATACAATGTATTAAAAACATAGTCATATTCAATGACAACCAACAAGAGATTAGTTTCAATTTCCCTAATCCTCATGCAATTTCTACAATAATCATAGATATCCTCCACCGATAGCCCAATACAAAAATTTCTAAACAAATATTCAATCTTTAAACAGATAATTCATTCAAATTCCCATAGGTATGAGGCAATACATATCTAACTCCACTATTTATATCAACATCCATCTAATTTCATGTTTACAATACCAATTTCATCTATTTATACAAAATAAATATTTGAAGCATTTTAGGACAAATTTCCCTCTTTCCTAAATATCAACTCAAATGCCAAAATCGACTATTTTGTCACAGTATAATCTACTTTTCAAACCCCATAACCATTTATATCACATTCACTAAAAAAAAAAAAACCCTCTTTTGATTTTAAATCCCAAACCCTAGGTTTGCCCAAAGTACTCCCAAATCCCACCATTGTTACACAACGACCAATAACTAAGTTAAAAATCATATGAAAGTATAGGAAATCCCTACCTCAAAGAGAGAAGACGAGCAAGGCAAAGATAAAGCTTCAAAGATGCTCAAACTCAACTCTATTCGGATCAAAATGGAGATCTCAAGGTGCCCACTCTTTTTTACAAAGGCAAGTGGGTGGAGAAATCGTTAGAACTAGGTGAAAATGTAGAGAGAGAGAGAGTGTGTGTGTGTATGTGTTTTAGAGAGAGAGAGTGTCTTAACTTTAGGGTTTAGGAAAAAAAGATCTAAAAAAGTGATGTAAAAAGTCACTTTCACGAACTAATATACGCACAGTCTGCTCAAGCGCAAGAAGTGACGCTCGAGCATCAGACCAATAAGTTGTTCCGCTCGAGCACAAGAAGTGACGCTCGAGCGCCAAGACACAATGAAGAAGACCATTACTACTTGAGCTCATGAAGTGACACTCGAGCACAGAATGCACACATCCGGTAGTTTTACAGACATTAGACCAACTGCTAGAGTGCAAGAAATGGCTACTCGAGTTGAGCCCGCTCGAGCGCAGAAAGAATCGCTCGAGCATAGAATATACTCGCCCAGTAGTTTTGCAGACCTGCAAAAGTACTAAGAGTTTGCAAAGCCCGCTCGAGCGCAAAAATTGCCGCTCGAGCAGAGGAGCAAAAATCTTGGCAACAAAAGTTTGGAAACCAAGCAACAAACTAGTCCCAAATACAATCACCACAATCCAAAAGACAAACTTAAGGGAAAACAAGGGGAACAAAAGATGAGCAACAATAACAACACTAAACCATGAAACCTGAGTCTAGAGTACAACAAAGGTCGGGTCAAAACAGGAATCGCTATATGAGTTGTGAATTAGAATTGTCTTATAAAGTGGGCATCAATAAAGTTGGATTTAGATTTGGACTTAGTCTTGGTTTGGATTGGGCCTAGACTTGTACTTGTACATTTGCTGGGTTTGGTGTTGGACCTAGTCTTGAGCTTTGGGCTGAGCTGTGCTGAGCTTAGTTTGTGCATGTGTTTAAGATTGGGCTTGGATCGGGTTGTAACCCAACACCCGTATCCGTTTTGTAACCCATCTAATTTAATTATCAAAACTTATATATACATTATTTACACATTATGATTTATATAATGGTTTTGAAGTTTTGAACCTTTGTAACTCCAGCCTTAATGGCTAAAGTTGATGACATTTAATGATCCCTGATGTTAGCCTTCATGGCTAAGACTCTCCCCTACTAGTATAAATGGAGACTTTTCTCCTCCAACTTAGTAGGTTGTTTTAGAGAGGTTTTGTGATAGAAAATGAGATGGTGTTTTAAGATAAAAAGTTGGAGATGGTTTTTTACACCAAAGAAAAATTTTCGTATCATCTTTTGCTAGCCCCTTCTTTGGTTCTTGTTAGAGGGGGTACAATCATTATCAAGTTCTTGTTAGAGAGGGTACAATCATTATCAAGCTCTTGTTAGAGAAGGTACAATCATTATCAAGTTCGCCGAAACTATTCAGAAGGTGCTTCTACATAAGCTAGTTTTGACCGTCATATCTTGGGAGACAGACGTCAGCGCACCTCTAGCATCCATTGGGAGCCGGTGAATATGTTTTAAAGAAACTGTGATATCACACAAGTTTCGGTTTGCATCTTTATCTTTTGTTTTTCAAAGTTTTAAATTTAAATAATTTTTCGTATATTATTTTATATGTCCATTTAAACCCATCTTATAATATGTTCCATGGTGTAATCTAATTCAATCTTGTGTTTTTTTTTTTTTAGTTCTATAGTTTATTGTATATTTCATTCTTTAATAATTATTATTATTATTTTGTCATTTCTATTTAATTCATTTTATATATTTTTCTTGTATTTTTATGGAAAAATGCCAACAAATTTAACTTTAGTTTCAATTTAATCATTGTGTCTAAATTTGTATTAATTTTTTTTTTTTTCTACATGTATACCTCAAAAGATTGATAAGTGTTCCAAAATAGTTAAACTTAAGTCGAATTTGAACGGAAGGACCGAATTGAACTAACCTCAAAGTTTATAGACCAAATTGTCCCATTTGAAACAATAAGTGCCAAAGTAAAATTTAGGCCGAATTTGTAGAGTTAAAAGTGTAATTTAACATTTATCAGAATTTTGAATCAACTTTTTAGAAAATTGAGTTTTTTATTTTCTGTATTTTTTTTTTCACTAAATTTTTTTAAAATTTGAATCAATTTTTTTAAAATTTGAAGCAAATTTTTTAAGTTTTAGATACACCTAACATAAATATACTTAAAAAGTATAATATTTATGAAAAAAATTTAAAAATTCACTAAATACCAAAAGTATAAAAAAAATATATAGAAATTAAATATATTTTCATATTCTTATATATTTATTGATTTTTGTAAATGTTTTACTTTTTAGATACATTTAGGCTAGATGCATCTAAAAAAGTAAGAAATTTGCTTAAAATATTTTAAAAAATCACTAAAAATACAAAAAATAAAAATAAAAAATTTAATTTTCAAAAAATTTAATTTAAAAAATTAGCACCAAATAAGGTGAATTATTTTAAATTGAGTTTGTATTCCATGATTTTACAGGCTTTACAATGTTTGAAAAATGTTCTGGCGCATTCTCAAAATTAATAAAAATAACGTTCTGGCGCAATGCATTGTTGTTGGTAGATATTGTGAATGAGAAGATTGGAAGAGTATTGAAATTGGATTCAATAGAGAGTGGGAAATCTTGGAGGATAAAATTCACAGGTTTTGAGTTCAAGTCACACCTTAGGGTCACTGGAGGTTTGTCCAATTGTTAATTTCAGGATCTCGAGATTAGTCGAGATGCGCGAAAGCTGATAGATATCAAAAAAAAATAGAGAGTGGAAAATCTTGGATGGGAATAGACCTACTGATCTTCAACTCGTGGCATTGGTGGCTTCACACTGAAAGGCAACAACCGTAAGCACTCTTCCCACTACATTATACTAATACTTGACCCAAGTGATGTGTGTAATTTAAATAAATAAAAAAATTATCATATATTGTATAATTGTTGAATCGATTAGAATTTTCTTTAAAAGATTTAATGTATAAGGTCTGAGTCTCATTTTTTTTATTTAATTTTTTTCAATTTTAAATAAAAATTAAAGACATGTGATAAAAAAAGAAATAATCAAATGTTTGAACATCAAGTCCAACATTTACTCAATATAATATTATAGATAAGCACATGATTGGGACGGGTTTATTATTCTTGCCTTTGTCCGATATCATATCCGGAGTGGAGCAAATTGAAAGGTGACGACCAATGATAATTTAATTTTTTAACTTTGAAAAATAAAAAATGTAATAAAAATCTAATAATTTATAACTGATGGGATTTAAAAAATGTAGTATAATAATAAATAAATAAATGAAAATAAATATCAGGTATAATATTTTAATATTTTAGTCTTTTAATATTGATAGAAAAATTAAATTATATATATAGATTACATATATAAATATGTTTAGTAAATAAAATAGAGCTGGGGAAAAATCCTTGTCTACCCTACTTCCTCATCTGGGGCAATACTGGGGAAAATTGCCATCCTATTCATACATAACCTAAGCTTCCTTCCCATTAGACTCAAAATACATAAATGAGGAAGTTATGTCCTTGTGTGGTGTAATTTGGGATCAATTTGGTTATTGTAGATTAGATCAATTTTGTTATTAAATTTTTTTTTATATTATGTTAATTTAGTTTAATTGACTGCATCCATTCTCGAAAATTGGAAGGAGATCAATGGCAAAATAATCCTTTCAAAGAGAATGAACATTTCAAATTGAATGCCAACCCTTCAATTATTTTGAGGAGAGTAAATAAATTATTTTGTCTTGGACACTCTGACCATAAATTCATTTATAAATCTTTTAGGCTATTAGGTCTAAGCTCTAATCTCTTTGGGCAAATAGAATAAAATTTGTCAAAAGAACAACTATCTGTTGAAGTCAACCTATCTGTCTATCTCTTAAAATTACCTTACATCTTGAAACAACCTAATTTGTTTATCTATTAAAATTTACCAATCATATTTTCCTATCTATAGAAATTCACCAAATTATCTATTGAAATGTGATACATACCACTCATTCAACACTCTGTCTATTGAATATCACATATTTCTCTATCTCACCACAAAAAAATTTCCTGGCATAGGAAAAAAATTTCAACCACTCTAACATATCCTTATTACCAAATAAGATTCTACCTTATATCTAATGCCTTGTATCCTCTATTTACTTTTAACCAATTTTCTCTTTTGTCTTTTGATTTCAATTCAATTTTTTAATGGGCAATATCAATTGGATTAAATTGATATAATATGAAAATTTTAAGGGTAAATTTGATGCATTCAAAACTATAAAGGTCAACTGATGAATTTGATTGTGAATATTATTGAGAACAACTCAGTGTGCAATACCAAGCACCATGTATGTTCTGTAAAATGTTCTTCAACTCCAAAATAAACCATAGTGAATTTGAAACATTCAACTCAGCAATTGCAAGTACTTGTACTCGTGATTTTGTGTCTAAAATCAACTTGCTAACAACATTGGTACTGAAATATTATCAAGAACAACTCATAGCGAACATCTTTTTATTAAGTCTAGTACGACTAGTGTAGTTTAATGGCCAACGTATACACAGAAATTAGTACATGATTATAAACATTAGATCCATTCATTTACATCCATATATATATGAATGCATCCGCCACTACATTCTTAATGTTTAGGAATGGTAATTCGTAGAAGTCCGTCCCTGCACAACAATACTTGTCAATATATATATATATATATATATCTTGCAAAAAAAATATATAACATATAGTATATAATATCCAAAGTGAATTTGCAATGGTGACAAAGTCCATCCATTTAAATGGCAAGCACACGAACGTTACAACGATACCTATCATTCATTTGAAAAAGAAAAATAAATTGTTGAGATTTATCATTTGATAAGATTGTCAATATATATCAAGGATACTTATAAACCTCATTTGACCTCGACCTACACCACTATATGTAACATTTCTGAAAGTTTTTCTTTATATTCAATTGTGTATATTTACAAAAAGTGCATCAGTTGTATAGCCCTAATTTATGACAGAAAAAGGAAATACAAAGAAAAGAGAATTGCCTAAAATTGCCTAATTCCTAATATACCATATATACAATATATATTCTCACACCCCCGCTCAAACTCAAAGTATTTTAGCAGAAAGCACTAAGAGTTTGCTAAGAAGAAACTGAAACCGAGCGATAATGTGAGTCGTGGTGAAGAAGTCCACAAGTTGCAAAGCCGAGGAGACAAAAGGAAGCGAGATAGAGCCAGACTGTAGATGTTGTCGTACAAAGTGACAATCAATCTCAATGTGTTTCGTCCGTTCATGGAAGACAGTATTGTGGGCAATTTGAATAGCACTGCAGTGTCACAATAGAGAGAGATCGGAGAAGACTAAGGTACACCCAAATCAGAGAAAAGACAATGAAGCCAAACAAGCTCAGCAGTAGCATGAGCCATAGCACAATACTCAGATTCGGCAGTAGAGTGAGCAACAACAGTTTGTTTCTTGCTTTTCCAAGAGATCAAGGAATCGCCAAGAAACATACAGAAACCAGAGGTGGATTTGCAATCAGTAATATCACCAACCCAATCAGAATCAGCATAGGCCACCAAGTCTAAAAAGGAAGTAGACGACAACAGCAAACCCTAAAAGATAGTACCCTGGAGATAGCGAAGAATGCGAACCAAAGCAACCCAATGGGTAGAGCGAGGAGCAGAAACGAACTAACTAACCACATGAACAGCATAAGCAAGATCAAGGCGAGTGACAGTCAAATAAACTAAACAACCCACTAGCTCGCAATAAACCATGGGATCATCTAGAGGGACACCATCAGTAGAGTTGAGCTTCACATTAACCTCAATAGGTGTATCAGAAATCTTAGTATCAGTAAGACCGACACGGTGAATAACCTCATTAGCATACTTGGCCTGAGACAGAAAATAACCCTTTGGAGAAGAGGCAACCTCATTATTAAGAAAATACCGCAATGGACCAGATCCTTCATTTCGAAGGTGCTAAAGAGATGTTACTTGACCTCAGAGATAGCAGAAAAGTCAGAGCCAGTGATGATCATATCATCTACATATAGAAGGAGAGCAACAAAACCAACCGAGGTATATCTCAGAAACGAAACAGAGTCGAAAGCAGAAGGATGAAACCCAAGCTCGGTAACGACAGTCTGAAAGCGATCATACCAAGCACGAGGAGACTGCTTCAAACTATACAGAGCATGCCGAAGACAACAAACCTGCCCAGAGGAGTAGAAAAGACCAGGGGGAGAACGCATGTAGACCTCCTCAGTGAGATAATCATTAAGAAAAGCATTCTTAACGTCCATCTGATAGAGAGGCCAATGTCGAACAACAACAACAGAAATCAACGTACGGACAGTAGTCATCTTAGCAACAAGGGCAAAGGTCTCCTCATAATCAATACCATACTTCCATGAGAAACCCTTGGCAACCAAGCGAGCTTTGTAGTGCTCGAGAGAACCATCAGAATGAGTCTTGACTTTACAAACCTATTTGCAACCAACTAGATTCTTGCCAGCAGGCAAAGGAACCAACTCCTAAGTGTTAGTCTTCTATAAGGAAAACAACTCATCCTCCATAGCTTAAATCCAATTAGGATCCTGACAGGCCTCCGTGTAAGACTGTGGTTCTGAAAAAGAATGAATAACAGACAAAAAAGTACAATAGAAAGTAGAAAAACATGTATTAGACCAACCCAACATGTTTGGGGGACGACGCTCACGAGTAGGATATCGGTATGCAGCAATATCAAAGTCGTCAGAAGCAGAAGGAGCAGCAACAGGAGTAGAGACAACTAGTGGTGGGGGAGCCCGACGACAAGAATAGACCAACAACAGAGGGAAATGAGCCATAGGTGATGCAGATAGAGAAATAGGAATAGACTCAAGACGAACAATAGAGATGTACTCATTAGACGGGACCTCAGAAGGAAAGAGGTAAATGTGAACCAAATCCTCTTTGGAAACTAGAGTAGTGAGAGGGGGAAGCTGAAAGTAAGACAGACGTTCGAGAAAGGCAACATGACAGAAGACAAAGGCGACGAGAGACAAGATCGTAACAGCAGTACCCTTTCTGATTAAGACTGTAACCCAAAAAGACACAGAGGACAGACCGGGCACTAAGTTTGGTCCTATCTTTACGGGGAAGAGGACAAAACAGGCAGACCCAAACATACGAAGAAGGAAGTAGTTAGGAATTTGGGAGAACAAAGCCTCATAAGGAAACCGACCAGAAAGAAGGGGAGTAGGCATGCGGTTGAGAAAAAAAGCAGCAGTAAAAGCCAAAATGGAGCCGAAACTGGGGCAGAGAGAAAAAGAGACCTAGCTGTCTCAAGGAGATGACGGTGTTTACGCTCGGCTCGACCATTTTGGACAGGTATATCTGTACAGGAAGTTTGATGAATGGTACCCAAATTGGCCAAATACTTACAAAACTCATTTTTAAAATATTCCCCACCCAAGTCAAACCGTAACACTTTAATGGTAGACCCAAACTGAGTAATAATCATAGAATGAAAGGTATGGTATATCTAATAAAAATCGGACTTATGAGTCATAAGATAAACCCAAGTGTAACGGACACAATCATCAACAAATGACACATAGTATGTAGAACCCCCCTTGGTGAGAACAAGAGAAGGGCCCCAAACATCAGTATAAACTAAAGAAAACGGTGTAGCAGATATAGAAGTACTGTTACGGAAAGGTAAGGCTGTCATTTTGGTAAGTTTACACTCTTGACACTCAGTAAGTTGACTAGGAGAAACTTTACCTAATATACCTGATTAAGCTAAAGACCATAAGCGGTCAGCAGACAAATGCCTTAATTTGGAATGCCACAAATAGAAAGGACTGGACAGAGAATCTAACTGAAAAGAAGAAAAGGCAGTCAGAGAGATAGTCATAGGCAGATGCAAGCTGTCCACCACATAGAGGTCTCCAACTCTATGGCCAGTCCCAATCTGCTGCTTGGACATCCGATCATGTACAGAACAGATAGAAGAAAAAAAGATAACATCAAAACCAGAGGCATCAAGTTGACTAATAGATAATAAACTGACAGATAACTGAGGAACATATAAGACAAATGGAATAGAGACTACAGACATAGTAGACGGTAGGACAGACCCAACAAATATAACTGACATACCAAACCCATTAGCAGCATTAACAATAATAGGAAAGCGAGAGGGAGTACAATTCTGAAGTAAAGAGAGATGATCAGTCATATAATGAGAAGCACCAGAATCAAAAAGCCAGACAGACGAAGAGATACTTGAAGAAGACCGAAGCAAACCTGAATGAAGAGAGGAAACAACTGAAACAGACGAGGAGGGTTGGGAGGTAGACAGCATAAACTGAATTTGACTAATTTGACCCCTCAAGGAAGCCAAGTCAAGATCAGGAATCGAAGCAGATGCAATGATACTGATAAAGGACGAAAAGTACTCAGAGGAAGAGCTCGGGCTTGAGTTTGAGACTGCTGAGAAGACGTGGTAGGCAGATGTCCCCTTTTGGTACAGTGATACTTCCAATGACCTTTCTAGTGACAAAAAGCACATTCATCTGAAGCCAGATACATCATAATAACTTGAAAGTTGAGGGGTTCAAGTGTAATAAATCTTGAAGCCGAAGTCGTGTCTAATGAAGGTCGCATCTAAAGGTCACAAACCGGTGAAAGGAGTTGCGAACCAGATGGGTCGCGATTCCACCCCCAGAAGCAAAAGTCGTGTCTGATGGAGGTCGCTTCTGAAGGTCACAAACCAGCGTTAACAGATCTGGTACAATCTAGACTCCGGTGACTAACCCAGGGAGAGAACTCGAATGAAGGTTATGCAAGAGCCAAGAGAACTTTGGTCGATCAGAGAACTTCGATCAGAAAGCTTCGAACTTGGTAAACATGACCACAGAGAGAGAGAACTTCTCAAATACCACTCGCGATTCTGGTGCTCTACGACCTGCGACTCAGAGGGATAAAATCAGAGGGCTGATTTCCAAAAGACTATTGTGATGAAGAAGAACACCTATGATTACGACTCAGTGAGATTCTGATAAAGAAGATGACACAGTCAATTTCTAGGGTTTCGGCTCAGAGACAACTCTGATACCATGTAAGATTCTTGAAAGCTTTTCTGTACATTCAATTGTGTATGTTTATAAAGAGTGCATCAGTTATATAGCCCTAATCTATGACAGAGAAAGGAAATACAATGAAAATGGAATTGCCTAAAATTGCCTAATTCTTAATATACAATATATACAATATATATTCTTACACTATATTGCTATGATTTCTCACTTGGCTTGGTCATCTTCAAGTTTCCAATTCTAACCCATCAGCATCATTGACAATTTAAACATTCAGAGAGGTCTGCTCAACAAAGCGCTCACAGGAAAACTACTAAAGAGTCTGCCAGATACGATCTTGATAGAGAGCTCGAGTGGGAAAAATGCTGAGATATCTACTCACTACCCTGCTTGACAGAGGTCTCGAGTGGACTGACCAAAAACCATGTTTTAGTTGGATTACACTTCTATAAACATAATAATCATGTTTTTTTATATGAATTAAGGTCACAAGAGTATAATTCCTTCTCGCATCCTGGAGAGCTTTAACCTAATTGTTCAAGGTTTCGTAATTGAATCCCATGTTTTGATCAATCTAGAAGAAAGTTCTTTAATAGATTTTGTAAATGCATGTTTTAGATTGATTTTCTTCCCCAAAAACCTGCATTTCACTTTATTATTATAGAAGTCTTATGCATAGTTATATAATAAACTTGACTACTTATACATAATTATACAAAATATAAGTCTCCAACTGGGCACATCAGACCCATATGTCATACCCTCACACACATATCAAGTCTCGGACATGAATACTTCACAAATTTGGAAAAATTCATGCAAGTTGTCATGGTACAAAGATCAAAGCAAGGAGTTTTGTGGTGAGCTATTGTAATTCATAACGTCTAAAATCTTTTATATTTGTTTCAATAGTGAAATTTGTTATGGGTGGTTATGGTTGTGGTATTGTACTTGAGGAGATTTTTCCTTAGAGTTTGCACATTAAATTCTGTGTGTTCTTGTCTCTTATCTTTATTGTGTTCTTGTCTCTATCTTTATTGTCGTTTGTTTCCTCAACTTGCACATATTCTTTAAATTGGAGTAAATCAATTGAGTTTTTGACCTATTCACTCCTAGACGCAAACTATCACCACAGTTTAAATCTTGAACTTAGATATTTTTCAAAACAAATCCAAAAGCAGTTGTCATCCAACAAATTTTGGAAAATTTGGATAACAAACGTTTCATTTTTAGAGAATCACTAGTGCCAAAAGAAGATGAATTATATCAGTAAGGCAATGAAATCAAGCTGTGACTTACACAAACTCAGCAGAGACACCATCCTTGTTCAGATTACTCGGTAGTGTCCAAACAACCTTGTATGGCCCTTGTGAAATCTCCCTCTTGTGATATGTATCATTTGAACTTGCCACTCTCCAGCACTGGTTTGAGTTTTTAGCAACCACAGTCAAGCTGTTAGAAAATGGCATTCCTCATTAGACCAACAATAACAAGATCTTCTTGTAAGAATGGATAAGGAAAACATGAAATAAAGCTGGAGGCGTGAATCTTCAAAAACTCTATCTTACATTTGATCATTGATCTCCACTCTGATGTCATTGATATTGACACCTGGAAGTACTACCGTAAGAATGTAATTGCATCCAGATTCTGCCACATCCATTCTTGGGGACCACTCAAGTCCTGTGTTACATTATAGAAAGAAATATAGTAAATACTAAATAGTATGTATCTCAAACATGGAATCTATGCCAAAGGAAGCCATATTCTCGTAGAAAGATGGCATGAGAGGAACTTTCTTTGAAGATGTACGAGGAATTAATATGGGAACGTGAAAGGCTACTTGCTCTAAAAAGTGGCACGATATGGACAAGCTTGTAAATATTAGACGATTAGGACTTCAAGAGCAACCTCTTTTTTCTTTTTTCTTTCTTTTTTTTTTTTAATTAGACATCTAATAAAAGTTTTAAAAATTAATCATGTATAACACATTATTATTAGTATTCTGACCCATTTTTACGTAACAAAACTCCACTATCCTTAGATTTTAGTCCATCATATTCATAATCTTCCTCCCAAGGAGGGCTTTAGGAAAATATATTGGAAAAAATTTAGGGACAATGAGCACTACTACTCAAACAGAGTTACATACCAAAATCATTTAGGTGGTTGGTTTTTGATTTGCCTAAGGTTTTGTGGGCTCATGCATCAGCCAATTAAAATGAATCACGTTGGTTAGTTCTGGATTCCTTTTCAGCGAGAATATTATTTTCCTTGATAGAGTTACTGTTTCAATATGAAAGTATGTTGAAACATGCATTCCAAAAAGTAAATCACTAGGGTGTTAGCATTTTCTGATAACACTTATATAATATTTTCTGCTGGGTACTTCTACATTCTAAAATGTGAACTTCTCTGAAACTCCAGTTTTCATTGCGTACCAGAGGCTTGAACCAGATTCCAGTTTTCATTAGTAATGGCTTACTTGGTGAGTTGGTGTAAATAAATAAATAAATAAATAAAGCCATGTATTCCCCGGATTTAAATTTTAATCTAAAATAAAAATAAATAAAAAAAACAATAATTTAAAGTAATAATCAAAAGGTCTTTAGACATCAAAACTCCTTACCCGTAGGTTGAAAAGGGTGTATTCTGTTCCTGGAGCGGGAATGCAATTGTTCATTAATTTTTCTGTTTGGTCTGGAAAACTTTGGAGGCTCAGGTGGGGCTGATCGCACTTTTCCACCACAGGTTGGATAGAACTAACATTGGGGTAGTCTTGTTGCATCCTAGCAATAGGTCTAGAAAACAAAGGTGCTTCAAAGGCATTGGAAGAGCCCTCATTTGCAGAACCACAGGACTTGTTGAGATACACACAAGACTGAGCAGAACTAACCTGAAAACATCAAATAAACACAGTGAAAAACATACAAATACAATCAGCAACTGGAAAATAAAAATGGTGAAACAACATAATTAATAAGGAGTGTAAAAAAGGTGAAGCACCTGCTCGGTTGAAGTTGCAGCCTGTCTCATGAAACAAGCTTGGGAACTAGACCCTTGCCTTGCAAAATGCATTCTATTATCACACCTCCGGATGACAGAGTTCAAACTACTACTGCAGTTCTGGGGAAAAAAGAGAAGTGAACCAATGGAAAAGATGGTTAGAAGAACAATAACAAATGTCACGACAAAGGCGAAGATGACAAAAAACTAAAACAGAACAAACAGGCAGTCACACAAGGATCTATGTCCATGGGCAAAAGCAGCAAAGGTGTTTCACTTGGAATGTTGATATTACAATGAGTTGGCTCTCTCAACAACCCTACATTACAAAAGCTCTTTGAAAAGATCCTCTTAGACCTGGAATGCAAAAATAACCCAATAAATTCAACGATTCCAAAGTAATAAACTGGGTCAAACTACTAGTTGGGGCCTATCCATTTGCACATTAATTGGGTGATGTGAGTCGCCAACGGATAATAAACATAATCCGAATTGAATTCAAGACATACCCACAAAAATAAATATACTGCACACACATGCTTCAAGGAAATTTAAAAAACAAATAGAAGAGAAAGAAACTTACCATATGATGGCTAGTTGGCAGTAGTATAATGTATTCAATGACAAATTACATATTTGTATGAGATTAATTTGGATTCGTTGGTTTTGGATCACATGAAAATATGATCATTATCTTTGTTTGTTGTACAAACAAACAGATAAAATGGGAATAAACACAGATGAAATGACATGAATCCAAGAAACGCCATGTTAAACAATCAACTGCCCCAAAAGGTCGTAAGCTAGGAAGTGGGTACCCAATTATAAATATGGAATAATCTTAACCATTTCATTGTCTTTTAATCCAAATAATGGAATGCTGAAGTCAAAAATAATCTTACTGTGGACATTTTTTGAAGACAGACAGAGATATAGAAGAATTCTTAGCCACCCAGTGGGCTGCTCTGTTTGCCTAAAGTAAAATAGCTATTGCTTAAGAAAAATAACCATGTTCAACAATATAAACCACAAACATCTTCTGATTTTGAAAATTAATACATGTTGCAATCAGCCTCAATCAGCTGCAACTTTCTACTCCACCAACCATTACTTTCTTTGGTGATCACAAGACATCTTCCATACCTCCATTTTCAAACTAGTTTGGAATGCTTTCAGATCAATTCAAACTTAGGCCTCGTTTGGGAACAGGCTAATTTAGTAACTTTTTGGCTATTTGGCTAAAAAGGTAGGTAAAAAAAACTTGTATGTTTGGGATGACTTTTTGGCTAATTACGAAAAGATGTGCAAAAAGTAGAGAGAAAAGAGAATCTTTGACTTTTTGGTATGGGTTGTTGGCTTTTTGGCTAATTTAGTAACTTTTTGACTAATTGGCTAAAATAGCCTCTTGCCAAACGAGGCCTAATTTGGAATACTTTGAGATTTTATGATTTCTTTGTACTATCCCTTAGTTTTGTTGAGAATGTAAGTATAAAGTTATTTTTGTTGAAACTTAACAATTCAACATGGTATCAAAACAGACAATAAGTCATGTATTCAAACCTCACCTCCTACGTGATAATTAAAATATTAATACATGTTTGGCCCGCCAATAAAGGAGACTCTAGACACACAGGTGAGGGATTTGTTGATAATATAAATGATAAAGATGGAACAAAGATGGAATGTATAGAATATGAACAGAATAATCATCATTCAGCGTCTTTATGAAATGAATGAGGAATGATGATTGATTCAATTTACATTACTTTGTTCATTAATCTTTTATTGAACCAAATAGAGGAAAATCAATCAAAAAATCCTAAAACAAAGAATTAAGGTAACTAATCAATCTACCAACAATAGATATGTGTACTAATTAAGAAAGAAAAGAGGAAGCCGATGAAATCAATGAATGAAAAAAGTAATCATTATGGTTGTTTGGTTGGATAGAAAATGCTACAAAATAATCAAATTTTCCCTTTTTTTGATATTTTGCAGGGGCAAATCAGTGCAATTTTTCACTGACTCAGAGCAAAAAATTGCATATTAAGAAGTAGGAGAGAATTAGGTTGCATAACTTTAAATCTTTTGCTTCAGTTTTTTCAACATCCAAACATGGGATTAAGCTAAAAGTAAAAAGAATGAGAGGAATGCTACCAGAGGAAAAATGTGAGATGCGGCGGCGGCGATGTCGTCAGCGACGGCGGTGGCAAAGTGACCGGCAATGGTGTTCATCCTCCTTCTCACCAACTGACTCTCCATCTCTCTCTCTCTCTCTCTCTACCTTCACAGAGATACTTTTCTACTTCAAATTATGGTGATGGATAGAAGATGATATGATTAGATATTTTTCCGGGGAACTTTCTCATCAAACAAAAATCTCTACCACCAAAAATATCATCGCTCGTTCCGTTTTGGTTTAGAAAATCGATTTTTTTTTTTATCAAATAGCATTACCCTTTTGGTTTTGGCCGTTTCTTGACATCAGCGGCCGTTTTGTGTTTTGTGTAAGACCTCGTTTGGCATACTGGTTGGGTTTTTTTTTTTTTTTTTTTTTTTTTTTTTTTGACTAAATTAGTCTTTAAAAAAAGATAAGATAGATTTAAAAGTAAAATATTACATTTAAATTATAATCATTTCACTCTTTTTTTTACAAAAGTTAAAAAAGTCAAAAAAATTAACTTAAATAAACTTTTTAATCCCAAGTTAAATAGCTAAATAATCAAAAAGTCAACTCACTCCCCAAACAAAGTTTAATCCTGACTTGTTTTGGAAGGTGGAAAAAATTGAAGTTATTGATTTATTGACAATCATAACAACTCTCTATTTTATTTTATTTTTATTTTTTTATAAAAAAATTTTAAAAAAAATTCAATAAATTATCTTTTTTTTTCTAATTTCCAAAACAAGTTTAAAGGTGGTCATTCGTTGCGCAGATTGACACTAAAGTCTCGTTTGTCAACTATATATTTTAGTTAAAAAGTTAAAAAGTCATTATAAGTTGTCACATTACTCTCTCTATTTTTTTGCACATTTTTTTGTAAAAAGTCAAAAAATTACTAAAATAGCATATTCCCAAACGAGGCCTAAATATAAAAAAATAAATTAAATAAATAAATTGTATATATCTAAATCTAGTTTAGCCCTAATATCAGGCTTTTACATTTATCTAAGTCTAATCCATAAAATAATTATAAATTTCAAGTTCACCTATCAGCTTATATATTTAAAATATATATATATATATATATATATATTTTATAATTAAATTCAATCACATATTAATAAAGTTGAAAATTGAAAATTAAGGCCTCGTTTGGGAACAGGCTAATTTAGTAACTTTTTGGCTATTTGGCTAAAAAAGTAGGTAAAAAAAACTTATATGTTTGGGATGACTTTTTGGCTAATTACAAAAAGATGTGCAAAAAGTAGAGAGAAAAGAGAATCTTTAACTTTTTGGTATGAGTTGTTGGCTTTTTGACTAAAAATGTAACTTTTTGGCTTTTTAGCTAAAAAGATAAGTCCCCAAACGGGGCCTAAGTATTAAAAATTAAATGTTGAATTTTTAAAGAAGAAAGTTGTTTGATAAAATTTAAATGTTGAACTAAAAATAAATTGCTTGATAGCTGTTTGATTAAATTTGAAATTTATTATTTTTAAATTATATATTTCAAATTTTATATTGTGATAGTGGTGGTAGTAGTGGTGTTAACCGTAGCGATAGTAGTAGCGATGGCAGTGGTAATAGCAATCGTGGTGAGGATGGCATGGTGGTGGTGGTGGTGGTGGTAGCTGTAGCTGTAGCAAATGTGGTGATAGTAATTGTGGTAGCAATGGTGGTAGTGACAATAGTGGTGGTGGTGGCATGACGATGGCAATGGTGATAGCAATAGTGATTCTGGTAATGGTGTAGTGGCTGGTAGTGATGGTACCAATGATGGTAGTAGAAGCGGTGATAGTGGTAGTGGTAGTAGTGGTGGTGGTGAATTTATAGTAGTATATACTGATATTTATGTTTTTTATTTATAAATTCAGTCAGAATTAAGTAAATTTTATATAACTTGAAATTTTCTTAAGTTTTAACCTATATTTTAAGAGCCATTTAAAATTTTAAGTAATATCAATTGTGATTATTAAACGGACGTAATTGATTATCACTTAATGCATTTAATTTTAAGTGTTGAATCATAAATTGAAGAATTTTGTATATAAATTGAAGGATTCCTTAAATATATTCAATCTCACATCATCACAAATGTAAGTTTCAATAAAATTAATAAAAATAAATATATATATTTTTTCATATATTATAATTAATTAATTTTATAATAGGTTAGACCAGGCCAAGTTAAAAATATAAATCTCAAACTCAGCCTATTAATATATCAGGCTAAAACTGTTGGCCCAATACAACCCTATTATGATCTAAAACAACCTTTCAAACCCTTAAAAAATAAAGTCGGGCCGAATGGGCAAGCCAATGCCCACCCCTAATTCTACCTACACTAATGGACTCCTTACACTTATTTTCTCTTTACATCATTTCTAATAATTTGAAAATTTATTTTCTTCTTTTACACTTGATAATACCAAATTTGCCATTTATCTTCTCACACCCAAACCTTACCCCATTTTCAATCACCACCTCCAGCATCACTCTGACACCACTATCGTCGCCTCCAGCAACCAACCTCTCAATCTCTTCCACAACGGCAACCACACTCCAACAACCAACCACTACGACCCCTCTTCCCCTTCTCCTCTTCTTTTTCTTCTTTTTTTTTTCTTTTTTCCCTTCCTTCAAATCTAGGTTCTCTCTCTCTCTCTCTCTCTCGTGCTCTATCAGAAGTGAAAAGGAGGGCAGAGGGGTTGGGTCATGATAGCGAAGATGGGTAGCAAGGTTGTTTGGGACAAGGCAGTGGTGTTGTTTATAATAGAGCGATGAAAGGGCAAAGTTGAATTGTAGTGGTGTTGTTCACAATCGGACAAAGCTAAGTTGCGATGACGGGATAGAGGGAAAAACTAGGTCATGATCGTGGTAAGGCTGGGTCACGATGGTAGGGTGTGCTGCCGCTAGGTGAAGGGGAAATGTCACCGTTGGGACAAGACTGTTCGAGATGAGACGGTGGAGTTGTTCATAATGGGGCGACGAAAGAGCAAAACTGAGTTGTAGTGGTGTTGTTCACAATGGGGCGAAGCTGAGTTGCGATGGCAGGGTGGGTGAAGAAACTAGGTCATGATGGTGGTAGAGATGGGTCACAATGGTAGGGTGTGTTGTCGATAGGGGAGGAGGAAATGTCGTCGTTGGAAAAAAGAGTCACCAGGCTGGAGGTTAGTCACCGGTGATGGCAAAGTCGCCGAAGATGGAAGCTCAGGTCGCTAGAGATGGAAGTTTGGCCACCGGTGACAGTGACTAGTGGTTGTCGATGGAGAGGGTAGTGAAAATGTGGATGGGTTAGAAATTAAGGTTAGACTTTTGAGGGATTGTTTAAAATAAGTTAAGTACGATCCAAGCATGTGTTTCAGTATATGTATCTGTTATGTTTGTGTAGGTCACGTGCCATGAGCTGTTGATCCATTAGTTTCCTACCAAAGCTATCTGTGAAACTATGAGTGAGTAATAACTTAGTAAAGCTATGTTTGATATGAAATACTTTCTAAACATTATGATATTATATGATATGAACTATCTTTGAATGATACAAAAGGCTATTTCGTGAGTCCATGAATGGTGATCCATATCTTTGAAATGTATTTGTGGTATCCTTAGCAGAGGCCCTTGCCCAGGGGACATAATACTATGGCTTATGCCCGTAAGGCTCTCGCTCGGGGGAAACAATACCGTAGCCCATGGATGAGATATGTTACTCGGTACCGGAGGTTCCTTTATGGAACTTGATATGCTTGACCAAAGAGATATGTTAATGCTAATGGATGTACCATACATGATTTGACTCTAGCTCTAATATGAACATGATTATGATTTTGATTTGCTATGAGATCTGTTCTGGACATCATTCATTAAAATATTTACTATGTTATTATTCCCTAGGCTTCCGCTCACTATTTATATTATGTATGTAGGTAAGTAAACGCGTGACTAGGCCTAAGCTACTGGTTGGAGTTTTGGGTCAGCCAACCACCATACCTCTCGGAGAGGTTCTCTTTTGAGATGTCAAGTTTTGTGAACTTTGCTAAAGATGTTTTTTTCTTTTGTCTATCTGTATAACGGACTAGGTCCCTTTTTTGTTCTATCTATAATATATGTGACATGAATTACTGTAATTATGACGTCACGCCTATGATATAAAGTTTGAAATTTTTGTCTCATATATGTCAACACAGCTCTATGGACTATATATTTTCTATATTTCCTTCTGCTAGCCTGTTATATTTTGTTAATCAAGTCAAAGGCCTTTGGTAATCTGATGAATACTGGTCGGTTACGACGCTAAGCCTATAAGGGCGGGTTTGGGTCGTGATAGTATTAAATTATATCATTTGTGATAATCAAACTCACAAATGACATAACTTGCATATGAAACACACCCTAGATGGGCTGTTTTCCATAGTGTTTCTCATTTTTTTGAGTGAAGGTGGTTTCAAGTACTTACTTTTCCAAAAAATGTTGTTTTGTTGTTTTGATTAATCAAAAAATTAATCTATTTACTTTTTTTATTTTTAATTCATTCAATATTAATCTTATTTAAAAGATCTCGAAAAGACAAATCCATATATATTAATTTTGTTAAAAATAAATTTGTAGAACTTAAATTATGGGATTTTAAATTTTTTTGACACAAACATAAATAATAATAATAAAAAGAGTAAAAATGTCAAAAATTGTCATTGTCACTACCTATTTAGACTTACCAATCATGAAATGTCACCCTTCGACCTCCGTCCCAAAACATTCTGAGCATGTTTGATTGGAAGGATTAGAGTATGGGATTAGGATTATTAATCCATGGGCCCAATTATCCTATGTTTGTTTTGACATTTTGTTTTAGGATTATTAATCCAATGGATAATTAATCCAACAAATTTGTAAGATTATTAGTAATGGGGTAGGGGTGAGATTGTGAATACTACACTTATTTGATAGGATTATTAATACCTCTTTATTAATCTTGTGGAATCAAACATGGCCTCTATGTATTGGACATTTCACTAATTTTTTCTTAAAAACTTAACAATATCAAAAATAAAATAAAATAAAAATACACACCATGTGTAACCCCAATTGCAACCATTGGATCTAAAAAATAAATTTGAATGGTAATTAATATCAATTGTGTCATAATTGAATACCATTTTGAGGGTAACCAAAGCTACCATAATAAATCATAGCCAATATGCCATAATCAAACAGCATAATAAATTAAACAACAATGCTTCCGACCCCCCAGTGGGGGTGACCCCCAGTGGCACCCCCAGTGACGTGTCAACCTCTCATTGGCTGAAAAAAAAAAAAAAAACAAAAAAATAAAGAAAAACAATTTTTTTGGGCCAATCACAGCCGACCCCTAGCACCCCACTGGGGGTCCGAAGCATTTTCCTAAATTGAAATCAACACCACATAACCATGCATGATAATCAGGTCTAGTTGTTTAAGTGAGAACCATACAAATCTTGACTCATATAGTAAAGACTACCATTTTTCTCCAAGTAGTTCTTGCACGAATGGAAACACATCACATAATGGATCACAGAACACTCACAATGGTGTGAGTCACATAGTGTGTGTGTCTCACAGCAGGCCCCGCCTCTTGTGAATGTTGTATGATCAGTTTCCGTGTTAAGTATGGAGAACAACTCAAAGTGCAATACCAAGCACCATGTATGTGCTGTAAAATGTTCTTCAACTCCAAAATAAGAGCCAGGTTTAGGTTGTGACACAAGCCCAATTTGAAACAGACTCTCAAAGTAAAATTAAAAAATAAATATAAATAATCTAGGGACAATTACAAAAAAGTCCAAAGTTTGACCCTTATATCAAAATAAATCCTAAACTTTTAATTTTATCAATTTAAATCCTAAATTCTTCATTTGTTTTCAATCTAAACTTTTTGCCCTATTTTTATTAAGTAAAATCAACTAAAATGATATTTTAGTCATTAAACTCAATAAATAAATAAAAAAGATATTTAAGATAATTTATGTATACTTACATTGAGTTTAATACTTAAAATACATTTTTTGTAGTTAATTTTACTTAATAAATATAGATGAATGGTTTAGATTGAAACAAATCAAAAGATTAGGATTTTAATTGACAAAATTGAAAATTTAAGATTTATTTTGTTAAAATGCTCAAACCCTGTAATTTTTTTTTTTTATTTCTTTTGTTGTAGTTGTCCCAATAATCTATATAAATTGCACTAAATAATTCCTTAAAAGACAAATTTTAAATTACATCAAGTGGGAGGAAAGAAAAATTCAAATAATACAGAATCTTTTGTATCCCTGAAATGGAGTGGATGCACTTGACGCAAGGGGGGTCCAAAACTTAGACGAGTTCAACGACAAGAAATTGGTTCTGACAACCCAAAAACACTGAAGTAACTTTAATAGAAAAGGCCTAAATATATTGGCCGAAAAGCAAAGAAAAATAAAAAGAAATTAAATTATACATTAGTTTCTGTAATTTAAGGGAAATATCACTTTAGTATTTGTAATTTCTATTTAAATAATTTAAAATTTACACTAGTAATTTTGTTATAATATGATCCCTCTATTTGTGCAGTTAACATTTTAAACGTGCAAAATTAAAAGGACTAATGTAATTTTTTTTTTTTTTTTTTTAAAAAAAAAAACTTCAAACACTATCAATGTAATTTATTTATTAAACCGATGATCTCTATAATTTTATTTACATTCCACTTTTCCCTACCTCCACTTTTTTGGTAAAACACTTTTGTCATTATATTTTTATTACTGGTCTAGATGGTCTCAATATCATGATATATAACAGAAAAATGAATGATTAGGGTATTTTGTTTTTTGTTTTTTTTTCTGTTAACTCCGTTTGTCTAACAATATTAAAGGGAGATGATTCAACTCGAAGTGCAATTACCGCTTTTTAATAAGGGAAGATGATTCAACTCGAGGTGCTTTTGGGCTCTCATGGCTCACTTGATAATTTAAAAGGAAAAATGCGAATCACTTGTAAGACAAAAAAAAAATTACATAGTGATAGAAAAATGTATAATTTGAATTCTTAAATTTGATAAGTCTTACCATTAATCTGAAATTTATTTGAAAATATGCACAATATTGTAATTTTTCCTAATTTAAATTGTTTATATAGTAGGGTTTATTGAGAAAATTATTTATAAAAAAAATTATATTATTTGAATAATAATAATCACATAATTAGATCACATTTGTTAATTATAAAAAATAATTAAAAATATATTAAATAGTAAGTGCAATTTTAAAAATAAATTATTCATTAATGTAAAAATAAATATAATCTACTAGTGCGTGTTACATTAGCTCAATCTAATTTTGTATGTAGATAAGCTTCTTGTAGGCCCTATAATCACTTGACACGTGTCCATTCCATTCTTTGGAATGCTGCTGTGCCGGCACTCATATATATGATCTTATGGATTTATTTTGATGCCTATTTTAATAATTTGAAGCGTTTATATTTTAAAATATATTGAGTAAAATATATTTGTAAAAAATTAAGTTAATCGGATATCGTTAATTATTTCATCCACTCACATTTGTATTTTCAAAAATAAATAATATTGTGATTTAAAATATTAAAATAAATACAAATATAAATAGATGAAAGAATTAACGATATCTGATTAATTTAATTTTTTACAAATATATTTAGTCGATATATTTTAAAATATAAATAATTCAAATTATTAAATCCAATTCCGAAATAAACTCATAAGATCGCTCAACAGTGCCGCCTGTGCTAAGGGCACAACGGCACAGGTGTCCTTTCTAGACGAGGCCACATCACATTCCTCTAAGGCCAAGTTTAGTAATTGTAAAATAATTCATCTTTTTATTATTATTTTTTTTTATCACATCACTTCTTTATTTTTTTATACATTTTTTCATAAAAAGATAAAAAATATACTTATTTAAGTCATCTTAAATAATTCCAATTTTTTTTTTGGCGCGATGGGCCCACATTCATCTAAATCTTTTATTGGCCTGATTGTGCCTACATTCATCTAACATCTTTTATTGGCCTGATGGGGCGCACTTGAGTTTTTGGTCGTCATCAAAAACATCAAATGAAGTCGACAATAAAACAAGGTTCAACACTATTCATATGCAAATAAAAAGTCAAAAATTATCATTTATAAGTATCATCTGTCTCTCTCTCTCTCATTCGTGGCTCTAATCTTTTCCGACATCTGAGAAGAGTTGAATTGGAGGTATTATTCTTTCACCTATCTTTCACTCTCTCGTATGTATATTTTTCTCTCTGTTTCTCTCTCACATGAAACAATGCTTCTTTTTTTTTTTTATGAACATTGATTAAATATTTATAAGTTATTGATATCTATAATCGAGTCTTGTATACATATATGTCTGTGTTTATGTATGCAAAGGAGTTTTGTAATTGACGAGAGTGTGGAAGTCAACACTCTCATTGAGTTCTCTGGAGACTCCTCAGCCCACACTCTCATTGAGTTCTCTAGAGACTCCGCAGCAGACACTCTCATTGAGTTCTCTGGAGACTCCTCACCCACTCAGGGGTGGAGTTTGCTAGGATTTAGGATATGGGTGATTTATTTGATACATGTGTTGCTTACTTCCATAT
The DNA here is from genome assembly GCF_055761805.1 of Camellia sinensis. Lineage (NCBI taxonomy): Eukaryota > Viridiplantae > Streptophyta > Magnoliopsida > Ericales > Theaceae > Camellia > Camellia sinensis. The sequence goes on along the minus strand of NC_138964.1, from coordinate 18,552,579 downwards.
TGCCATCCCAATCTTTTTTTTTTACTTATATTTTGTAGAATAATTATGAGTTTTTAGGATTGTTAGGATATGTGTGATTTCTGTGATACATGTGTTGCTTACTTACATGTACATGTAGCCATCCCAAACCTTTTTTTTTTTTTTTTACTTATATATATATATATTGTAGAATAATTATGAGTTTTTAGGATTGTTAGGATATGTGTGATGTGTTGCTTACTTACATGTACATGTAGCCATCCCAAACTTTTTTTTTTTTTACTTATATATTATATTTTGTAGAATAATTATGAATTTTTGTAATATTAATACAAATTATGATAATTATGTTACGAATGGATGCACCACAAAAAAAGTTTTATTTACAAATTATTAAGATTGTATAATAAACTATTATGATTATTTTTTAATATTAAAATATTACATATTGTTATGGTAAAAAATGTTATTAACTATTGTGATTTTGTTGCTAATTATTATAATGCAGTTTTGAAAGGACATATGGTATGTATTTTTAAGAGTATTTACCATAGTTTTGCTTGTTTTATTTCCTAAGAAAAAAATCCCAATTTTTTCATCTTTCATTAATTCGTACATGACAATTTTAAAATTTTGTGTACATGGTGTGATATGTAATTCATTACCTTTCATGTATTGTATAAAGTATGTAATATTACTTCTCATTTACGTTTTTCTAGTATTAAATCACTGAAATTGAAGTTTATGAAATATATTTTTGTAATTATTTTTAGCTTAGTTTTAATGATTTGTTAATTTTAATTGTTTAAATTAAACTTGATCTGACCGCTTAGACCTACTTTATACTTGACTTTTGACCCCCCAATATTGTAATCCTTGCTTCGCCCCAGCACTCACTCATCTCCATCTTCATCAATCAGTTAAAAATCTAGGTATATTTGAGTTCTTGATGAATACTCTTTTCTTGATATATTAAATTTAAAAAATCTAGGTATGTCTGTACTCTTTTCTTGTTTTTTATTTTATTTTATTTTTAAGGTTTAGCGTTTCTTTGTTGCTTTATATTTTCCAGTCTTCTAATCATGTCTTGATGAATCTGTATATTGACCAGAATGTATAAATGTATCTGTATATTTCCTAGCTTTGAGTTCGTGAAATATTTCAAAGTCTATACATAAGCTTCGCTTTCTAAACCTAATAATATATAAATGAGATTATTGATTGATGATTGAAAATGACATGAGAAAAATAATTAACTTAGATATTTTAATATATTGTCACACTATTAGATTAAAAAAGTAGGTTTAATTTTTGGGCTAGAGTAGCTTTACACTTTTGATAAATACACCATTTCACTTTAAGCAGTGCTACGGAGCACTAGTAGAGCTGCTCTAAAAGCAGCTCTACTGAGGTGGCATTTCACTGTTTTTTTTAAAAAAAATTAAAAAATAAGTAAAAGACAAAGCAAGAAGAAGAAAAAGACAAATTAATGCTCATTTAGAGCTACACTTTTAGAGGTCTAAACCATTTTGTTTCACTTTTGATAAATATATATATATATATATATATATAATTTGCTACAGGCCGTAGACCATGGAAGAACCTGATAGGGAGGGTCGGAGACGTTTAATACGTCTAGCTGACTTGCAAAGGCCTACACAAAGAGAAGGAAACAAAGTAATGGTGTTTTATAAACATGCGAAAAAAAGGTGGTACAAGCTGAAGGAGATTAATTTGAACAAATTTCAGAACTTTCTGCTACTTGAAATACACTTGCTTGAAATGGTAGGAGGACAAGTGGTAACCATTGGAGGGGTTACCACTGTTCCAGTCATAACGTACTCAAAATATGACGATGATGCAACCGAATACCGGTGGAAGTCGGAACCTTGGGAAGTGTTTCTTCAGAGTGTGAACCAAATCACGGTCAGACGCATCAACCACTAATTTGAATTTTATGATGACACTGCAACTGTTGTAATTGTTTTCAACCTTCTGTGTTGTTTTTTGGTGTCTATTTGGGTGTCTACTTCGTTACTCTCATGGTGTGTGAACAATGTTGTGTGTTTTTATGTGTAAAATATTAGTGGTAATTTGTGTTATGTATAAGACTTTATAAATTAAAAAAAAATTACTATAATTATCTTGAAGTTATTTAATCTTTCGTCTTGTGGTATCTATGAAATTTATAAATTAATTTTTATGTTTATAACTTTTTAAATTATTAGTTTAAAAAAAAATTTAAAAATATATATAAATTTATTTAGTGCAATTTTGATAATTTGTAACAAAAAAAGAAGAATAAATTAAACCTATTTAAATGAGGTTACATGAGTTATGACATACCTCTTCTTATATGAAAATAAACAAATTTAGAAGTTATAATGAAAACAAACAAATATACAATTTTATTATTAAATGTGAAGTAAGTGATATTTAACAATAATTGATGTGATATTTCTGTTATTAATCTAATAATTTAAGTTACAATATTTTCTTTTAAATTTTTTTTATCTAATTTGATTTTAAATTTGAATAAAAAATTTGATTTGATATGAATTACTTTAACTTTTTCATTAAATTTTTATCATTTTTTAAAAGAACTTTCATTCTTATCCCTTTTTTTTTTTTTTCTTTTCATCATTTTTGATGGAAAAAATAATAATTTCCAATGCTTCATCTTTTTAAATTTTTATCAAATATAATTTTATAAAAAAAATATTAAGGATTGAAGATTCTCTTAATTGGAATTATAGTGAAATAACATCATGAAATAGTGAAAGTTTGAGTATATGGTTGGTTAAAATGTATAATTTGATTAATTCTCTTTTCATATTTGTATAAAAATTGAAACTTATGACCACATTATTATAAGTCGGATTATGAAAAGTTTTTTGAGGTATCAAACATTTTTCATTTGTAAATATCCTACCTATTAAAAAAAAGAAAAAAAAAATATGTAGCTTTTGAATATGTGTTTATCAATTTTATTTTATGGACATAAACAACTGATATTTCAATTTAAAAAATTAAAAAGTATATAAAAAAAAATAGATTGGGTTTTTTGGGGATAAAAGAAGCCACCTAACTCCTCTATATGCTATTTCAAGATGGATTATTTTAATCACATAAAAAAATAAAAAATAAAAAGTATATTTAGAGATTATTCCTATATATTATGCTATTATATATAATTATAGCGGTAACAAATTATAACGATTCTGGTTTAAGACCAGACCCATGTGATATTCTGGATTCGAATTTCTTGGTTTTGTATGGTAGTTCTTGTCTTATTCCTCTTTTCCCTCATTGAGTTTGGCTATTGGGATATGTTGGTTGTGCTTGGAATAGGTTAGTATATTGTTTCTCGAAAACCTTATTGCCCAAAATTTTGCTCTTACGCTTGAGTTTCACTTCCTGCGCTCGAGCGGCTTTTGTGAACTCTCAGTACTTTTGCAGGCCTGCAAAAATATTGGGAGAGTGTATTCTACGCTCGAGTGGTGTTTTCTATGCTCGAACAGTCATGCGCTTAAGCGCCCATTCTTACGCTCGAGTAATGGTCTTCTGTCTGTAAAACTACTGGAAGTGTGTATTTTACGCTCGAGCGTCACTTCCTGTGCTCGAGCAGTGACGCCTTTTTCATTGTGTCTTGACACTCGAGTGTCACTTTCTGCGCTCGAGAGGTAATGATTTTTGTGTCTAGACGCTCGAGCGTTACTTCTTGCGCTCGAGCGGACTGTACGTATATCAGTTCATAAAAGTCACTTTTTGCATCACCTTTTCATCTCTTTCTCTCTCTCTAAACATTTCGAAACCCTAAAGTTGAGACCTTCTCTCTTTAGGACTTACTCTTTCTCTACAAATACACCAAGATCTACCCATTTCTCTACCTTATTCCCTTTGTTAAAAAGATAGAGCTCACCTAGAGCTTTGTTTTCATCTGAATAGAGTTGGATTTCGACTTCCTTGTGGTTTCTCCAATATCTCTTTGGTCTTCTAACTTCGAGGTAGAGACATTCTACACTCTTTTATGATTTTTAACTTAGCTATTTATTTTTTATAAATAATATTTTTAATTCAAAAGAGGGGCTTTCAAATGATTATACGGAAAATGATTGTGGGAGTGAGAATGCAGTTGAGTTGTGAATACATTGTTGATTTCGACCCTTGGGTTGGATTTTGGAAGAAAATAAGTTTTGCCCTAAATGTCCCAAATATTTACTTTGTATAAATAAATGGAATTGATGTTGGAAATGTGAAATTGGTTGAATATTAATGTGGATGGTGGAGTTGGATATGTATTATCGCTCGCATTTTAAATTTTAGAAAGATTATCTGTTTTAGAGTTTTATATTTGTTTAGAAATATCTATTTTAGGGTATCGGTAGAGAATAGTTATGATTGTTGTAGAAATTGCATGAGGATTAGGTGAATTGAAACTAATTTCTCATCTATATGCATTGAACATTTGTTGCTCATTTAATACATTGTAAATGTATATGATTTTGAGAAAAAATGGTGAATGTTAGAAAGAGGTGTGAATCACCAAATTAAGTTAGCCTGTGTATCCAAGGTGAAAGTCTCGAAAAACGCACGTATACATGAGTGCTGATTTCCACAGACGAAATATCCGTAAAATGGCAAAGTAGCCCTTGTATAGGCTACATTTACATGGGTGCCGTTTGACGATTTCTAGCAGACTATCATTGAAAGGTTGTATCGGTTTGAGAATTTCCTATTGTTTCAAATAGTAGAGAATATGATTTGAGAATTGTGAAGTAAATTGAGCATGGCATGATTTTGAGAAAGAAATGTAAACCATTTTGACATGAGCATTGCATATGCATTTCACCCTTATATCTTTATTAAGATTCATATATTGTGTTAGATTATTTTCATTGGACTTTGGCTCACCCTATTTGGAGAAAACCACTTTTCAGGTATTGGTGATATTCCTCCACAAGGGTTTAGCTTGGGAGGATAGTGGAGTTTAATGTACCAAAGCCTTGACTTAGAAAGGTGTAAGCCTTTAGGGCATATTGTAGACATCCAATTTTTGACGGCCCTTACGACTTAGATGTCCTTGCAAGTACACCTGATGATGAGTCTGTTTGCTCGCCGAGTGCTCGAAGTCCTCAGCGGAACGTATAGACACCCCATTTTTGACCGACCTTAAGACTTAGACATCACCGATTGAGTGCTCGGTGACGTTGCATATCGTGCTCATTCAGAAGTCTCAGAGTCGCGGCCGCGAGCCCTGCCTCTAGACTTCTGATCCCTCTTCTGTGCCTTGCCTCGGTTTGCGAACCAGACTCGATTTTCTCTGTTTCTTTTCCTGAGGGGAGGGAGAGGTCCCGTAGACCATCTCTCAGTGGCCGTGGGCTACATTTGGTGGCCGTAGGCCATTTTGCCCATTTCGGAGTCCGGTTTCTGGTTTTTCGGGACCGTTGGCCGTGTGCCTCGGTTCGGGACCGCCTAACCACCTCCGTTTGCTCTGATTTTTGGCATACCTCCTATTTACTCCCTTTTGAGGGACACTGAGGTCTGAGAGACCCACTTCGTGGTCGAATGCCACTTTCGGTGCTTAACAGCCCATTTTCGGGGCCCCAAACTGCGCGTTTTGACCCCCGAGCATTCGTTTTGCATCGGTTTTCGTTCATTTTTAGCAGGTACCTCTGTTTTATCATCAGGAAGGTCGTAGAAGGGTGGGAGGCCAGCAATTGTTTCAGCAACCAGTTATATTCCTCCGACGCCCGTTTTTCTCACTTCTGAGCTAATGTTGAACAACCTTGAGCCACTTTCTTGAACTTTCAACCACATATTTGTGATGTACACACATGGGAGGACCCTAAAAGTTGGTGGCCGGCTAGTAATTCCATCTGACCCTTTTGAACCCCCCTTAAAAATGGCTTGTTGTCCCTCTTGTTTTACAGTTGCCAATTTTGAACCACAGGGTTGTGTTGAGAACACATGGGAGGACAGCAATTTGTGGTGGCCGGCCACTAAATCACCTTGACCCTTTTGACCCTTGGCCGGCCGGCCATGGGAGGTAGCCGGCCGGCCACCTGCAACTCCAAAAAGGGGCCGGCCATAATCTTTACACTGTGCACTTTACAGCTGTATAGCTGTTTTCCCCCAAAAACATCTGTATCCGGGGGATATTTTTTGGGGGAAAACTTGCCTCCTTTTCCCCCACCTTTTCCCCTCCTTTTCTCCCTCTTTTTGGTCCATATAACCAGCAGGCAGCATTGGTCTTAGGGGTTAGAAAAAATTATCTTCAAGCTTGCATACAAAAATCTCCCCCCATCTATCTCTTTCAAGCAAAAAAATTCCTAAGTTCTACCACCATTTCTTCTACACCACCAACCCCCACCCTTCCATCCTCCATTCCAGAAGTTTGAAGGTGTTCTCCAAGGCCTAAGGGTGCTACAAACTCAAGCCAAGAGTTGCTAAAGACTTGTCTTCAAGGGTGAGTTTCATTTCCCTTTTTTTGGTCCATTTCTTGTATCATTTGTAAGCCATACATGCTTGCTGTTTTGAACTCCGGCCCTAACTGAAAGTGGCCTTCTTTTGAGCTCTTTTTCACTTTTTCTTAAGGGCTCAACATTGTTTGAGCCCCCCATCTTGCACTTGCTTCATTATCCCTCTAGAATGTCATTTTCTTGCATGATATTTCTAGCTTGTGTGTGATTTGTTTTGGAGCATGATGTAAACTGTAAGTAGGCTTATTTTGAGCCCCTCTTCAACATTGAAGAAGGGCTCATCACTGTTTGGGACCTCCATATGCTACTTGTCATTATATCTCTCTTTGGTCCCCATTTTTGCATGAGTTGTTAGCCTCGGATGCTTCTGTTTTTGGGCCATTTTCAGAACTAAAAAAGGTCTTATTTTGGTCTTATCTTCATGTTTCATTGAGGGTCCTTCACTGTTTGATGCACCCTTCCTATACTTTGTGTTATATCTTTCTTTTAATTCTCATTTTTGCATGATTTGTTAGCCTATTTTACTTCTATTTTTGGGCGATTTTCAGAACTAAAAAAGGTCTTATTTTGGCCTCCTCTTCATGTTTCATTGAGGATATTTCACTGTTTGAGGCATCATTTATATACTTTGTGTTATATCCCTCTTTTTGGCCATATTTTGTATGATATTTTTGGCTTGCATGCATGCTGTTCTGGGTCCAGCCATCAACTGTAAAATGCATTATTTTTGGTCCCTCTTCAGTGTTGTAGAAGAGTCTTTCTCTGTTTGGGCTTTGCATCTACCACTTGCTCCTTTGTCCATCTTTTGGCTCATTTCTTGCATGAGAGTTTAGCCATACCTGTGCTGGTTTTTGTGGTTTGCCATAAACTGTAAAAGATCATGTTTTGGGCCCCTCTTAAACTTTGTTGAAGGGCCCTAATCTGTTTGGGGACAGAAACTGTGAGTTGCTTCTTTATCTCTCTTTTAATCCCCATTTTTGCATGCTAGTTTTTCCCTGTTTGTGTTCATTGTTTGGCTTTGATATAAACTGGAAAAGTGCTTATTTTGGAGCTGCCTTGCTTCTGTCTTTTCATTCCATGTACCAATTATGCATGCTTTGTATAGCTGTAAGCCATTTCATGTACCTAGTTTCGCATTTCGGGAGAAATCCCATGCATCGGGTGTCATTTCGCCTTGTTTCAGGGCTGTTTCCCCCCTCATTTTGTTACTGATTTTTTCATATCTGCATATCATATTCCATGTCTTTGCCATGTCTCATTAGAGTGGCATTTCGGTGCCTGAGGGCCGGTCCTCGGTTTGCGTGCCCGCGTGCACGCATTTCGAGTTGTCTTGTTTTCATCTGATGGCCTCTTATGTGAGTGTGGCTGAGGCTCTCTCATGTTGGTATAAGCCCATTATTGCATTGCGTATGCCATTTCATCCATAGCATTGTGTATGCTCTGTTGTGTATTACCTCGTATAGCGTGTATGCCATTCCATAACATTGTGTATGTTAGGATTGTATCTTAGTTGCATTTCATGCATGTCATGCATGTTGCATTGTGCTTGGGATAGGAGTTAGCCCGGGCACGGGAAACGAGGCGCATTTCGTACTCCGAGTGACAGAGTGTGTCTCAATTCCCCAGTCACCAACACTCCGGATCATCCATGATGGAGTTAGGTCTTGTTGTGTTTTCATGTGCATTCATCCTATATTGAATTATGCAATTCGACTCCTCGGCCATCATGCCTCGATATGCGTGATTGATGGCACGAGGATCGAGGCATGCATATATTTGTGAAAATACATTACTATGCCCCTTTCCTGCTCTCTGTTGCAGCAAAATGAAGAATCAGCAACTTTTCGGGGCTTGGCACGCATTTCAAGACCAGGTGCAAACAGAGGCTAATTGGGGCATCCCAATGGATTTCCGCGCAAGGCAACCCAGACATGCAGCATACATCATTCATCAGAAGCAAGGCAGTCCCTGGCTTGCATGCCAGTTTTACAGCTTTCTTAGTTAATTTGTTAATTAATTAGGAATTTGTATATTATTTGAACTGTAACATTTGGACTGTATTATTCTTTTATTCGGGACTGTATTATTTATTCGGACCCTCTGCGCGAGGGCATAACTGTAATAAGTGTGCGTGAGTGTGTTGTATGTCTTCCAACCCCACGTCTTTCTCCCTTTTATTTATCCGCTTACGATGGTTAGATTAGGGCATATTTCAATTAGCTTACAGTATGATAGCATGTCTGCATTCATTCATCTGTTTTGCATGCACCGGGCTCGGCGCATCATACTAACTGCATTGTATTTTCAATTCCAAATTGAATACATGTTAGCTGTAGCATTTCATATGCCATGTTTAGAATAGCCGAGCCTGCTACAGTTTGCATTTTTTGCATGTGTTGCATTAGGCATTTCTGTATACTTAGGATCATGCATGATTTCTAATGAAGTCTCTGTTTTGGCTTGGAGTACTCGGTGAGTTTTATGCTTTAGCATCCTTGCATGCGTGTGAGTGACTGCCATGAATAGCATTGCTTACCATGAGGCTATATGCTTATGTGATATAACTGCCTGAATGCCTGTGGGTGAAGGTTGGGTTGTTTGGATTGGGACAATTCATCAAATGTTTATTTTAAGCCCACTAGATAGTGGCAAAACCATCTTTTCTAAGCCCACCCGAGGGTGGCAAAATCTGCATTTTAAGCATACTTGCGAGTAGCAAACCATCTTTCAAATAAACAAGCATGAAATGTTTTATTCCAATTCAGGTGACCCAGTCTATACTTATATGCTGTGTGCATCACATAGTAACCTAGGCTAATAACCGGAATAAGAACACACAAAGTTTTCAAAAATAGATATCACGGTTAGTAGAGGCCGATCTTTGATCGGGCGAGCGGGGGTGCTCACGAAGTGACCTTCCCCAATCGTACCCAAGTGTAACGACCCAATCTTGGCAAGGCAAAACCCTGCCAAGAGGGTGCACCTCAAACGCTATAGCACCTTTACACCACAAATTCCTGTATAATTCTTACATCACATCACCACATCACCAAAAGTGCATAAGACCTTTCAATTGCCTAACATATATGAGATGATCTATTCAAAGACAAAAAAATATTATCATGCTACAAGATAGTTCCCAAGCATTTCCTCCCAAAAAAAAATATAATACATACTAATCACGAATCCATCAATACATCCAACTTCATAAGCAATTTTTACAATCAACCTCCTTCATAAAAAAAAAAGAGTAAGCTTACATCCTAGAATGACCCTAAGCAAAACCTCAACCACAAGATGCCCACCTGTGATCCTTCAAAAAAATTCTAGTCTTCCAAGTTGAGGCGAGCCACACAAAAGTCTATGAATCTGAAAAAAAAAATTATTTAAAAGAATGAGCTAAAGCCCAATGAGTATACCAATACCATGGAGTTATAAAACTTGCTCCTACCAATAAGGTTCAAAATAAAGATACTAAACATAAGAGCTTAATTGGACTTAAATTTATACAAAATAAAAATAAAAATGATGAAATACAATTTTCATAAAACGTTATCAAGATTTTTCCAAGGAATCTCATAAGGCAGAAAAAAAACATACATTTGGATAATGAAAGTAAACAAAAATATAACTTTTCAATACATTAAGATTTCCTGTCCATCATACAATCCACTACATAGCCTTAGGGTCACGTTACCTCGCGACTTAGGTGGTGACGGTACCGTTACCCAGAACATAACCATAGGAACATAGCTCATGTCATCGTAGCACTTCAATTCTTGTTTCAATGTTTCGGTCCCCAAGACCCCTTATACATACAACGACCCTTATGGTCCTTAAAACATTTCGGTCCCCAGGACCCCAAAGCATTTTGGCCCTTGTGGCCCCAAAGGCTATATTCGGTTATATGATCAATAAAATAAATACCCTCACATAACATTTCACTGTCATTCAATCATCATCATCATAAAATTTGAAAGACTCAACTTAAATAAATTCTCATAAAAAAAATTAATGCTTCATTATACAAATGAAATCATATCTTTATTAAAACTCAACCCTTGGCCTCAATAAATTTATAGATTTTCTTTTTATACATATATCATGATGAAATGTATCATTCACTTCCTTTAATTCAAAAATTATTTTCAAACTTTGTAATAAAGATAGAGGTAAGGTAATTTCCATGGTAAGTATACTCACCTCCAAAAATAGCAAAAGTGTAGATTTGAAACTCTACAAATTAATTTCCAAGAGGTGGAGAGATGCCTTCCTCCAATCCTAACAATTAGTAAATAGGATCTCAAATTAGGAAAAGCTTTCAATGAAAATTACAACATCTACAAAAATGATCCTAAATAAAATTATGCTAAGGAATGGCAAGCTAAAGAACTCCTCCAACTTTAAATCACCCAAACAAATAACTTATCCAATCTCCATAACACCCATCCTTTGAACATCTTTGAGTTAGTAACTTTTTAAATATCCAATCAATTTATATGCACAATACCACCATCAATTTACTACAAAAGTCAAAAATCAACATTTTTGTATAAACTCAACAACTTAAGTAAAATCTCTTCAATCACTTATAAAATTCCTCCATAGAACATAGAGATACCCAATCCATCATTTATCAACTCAATTTCAACATATAAATTCCCTAACACCAAAATCCCCAATTTTTTTACATCACATTCAAACCCTAGATTAACCCAAAATCTAAATCTCCAAATCAACCATCAAATTGACCATTTTTTTTTTTTAAACATGTAAAACATTCATGGAAACTAATTGAGAGTATAAAATTCAACAAGCAAACCCCAAATCATAATAGATCTAAAACACAAAAATTTCATCATCTCTAACTCAAAATATGTAAAACCTTAAACTAAACTTTTAGAGAAAGATTCTTACCAAGTACAAGCCTCTAATCCATCAAGAAAATAAATCTCATGCTTTGATTCTTCAAAAGATTAAGAAAAATCTAGAGTTTGTGCTTCTATTGTATTATTTTTGGATGGATTCAAGGAGTGCCGACCGGACCCTTTTTCCGGCGAGATAAGGTGGCCGGAGGTGGTGGAGATGGTGGGTCAAGGTGGTGGTGTAAGGGTGGAGCAAAGGTGTGGTGTTTGGCCTCCAAGAAAGTAAAGGAAAATGAGAGAGAAAGTAGAGAGAAGTTAGAGAATGAAGAATGAAGAAAAAAAAATCTGCACTTCTAATTTTTTTTTGTGTTGAAATGGGGTGTTTGGTTACACCTACCATCAAGTTTGGAGTTGGGTTTAGATATCCTAAATGGAGTTTAACATAGGAGTGTGTTTGGCTCTAGATGAAAAGTTGGGAATATTATACCAAGTTCCCAAGCCGAGGCAACTTTGGTGATGACGGGCACGTGGCCTTTGGCATCGAGTCAAGGTTTCCTAAATTTCCCCAAAATAAAATATTTAGGTGGCGACTCTGTATCTGGCAAAGCAGTCCATGTTTGGCACTTCTTTCAAAAATCTGTTTTTCTCAAAACGATTTGTCGGATTTGGACTCTTTGGTTCAGACTTAGAACCGTGACAAATTTGAGAGTCCGAGCTGTAGTGACCCCAAATGAACAGAACGAGACTCACCCTCCCGGAGCGTTCGGGGACGTCTACAGAACGCCACAACTTTGAACCTTTCAAACCTTGCATTTATTTTGTCCCATTTTTGGACCATGCCTTGGTCTTTCCATCTTGCAATCTTTGGTGGCCTGTCGGCCATCCGTGGAGGCTGCTGGCCATCATTTCTTGTCTGCCGGCCATTGATCTGCCTTGCCGAGCATCAATGATGCCTTGTCGGCCATCACTGATGGCCGGCCGACCGCCAGTGTTTTCTGCAGATATTTTATGTCAGTTGTGTCAATTGGTTGCACAGATGCATACATCTGTCCACACGTGGAGGGCTGGATCTCCTTGTATAGATTTCATAATTTCTATATATAGGGACCCCCTCTCTCATGTGTGGAGGTTAGAAAATTTTAAACTTGAAAACTTTTCTCTCTCTTTATAATTCTGTCTCTTTCTACAAATTCTCTACACTTTTGCCTACTTACACTACACTTTTGCACATACTTCCTTAACCAAAGTTGATCAAGTTTGAGTTGAGGTTTCTTGAAGCCTTCTTGGAGCTCTTAAAGTTGGTTTTGGATTGAATTGTTGCCTAGAATCACTCTTCTCTTCAAGAGGTATAATACTAGCTTTGTTAGCTTGCTTTGAATACTTTTTTTTTTTTTTTAATATCTTTTCAAACTGTTTTTGGGAAGTTTTTGTGCTGTAAAAAACTCTATTTTTATGGGCTGAAATTGGTGTTTTAGGCTATTTAAGGTTAAGGGGGTGGCTCACCCTTCTTGATTCCTTGTTTGTAAAGCCTTTGCAACTTTGTTTCCCACTTTCAAACCTTTTTTTTTGGGGGGGGGGGGCTTTTGAACACTGAATTTTAGAGTATTTTCAGTGGTAAAAATTATGTTTTGAAGTCAAAATTTGGAGGGGTTAGCCTCCCCTCCTTGTGTCTTGTTTGCTAGCCTAGTTGGTGCCATGCTTTAGGTTATTTTTCTAGCTTGTTATAGCTTAATTCCAACGTGTTTTAGCCTCTGATTTAGGCTGTTTTAACTCTGTTTTGGATTGGTTATTGCATTTGAGTCTTGTTTTACATGCTTGTAGTGTAATAGTCCTCACAAGTTTGGTGTTTTAGGCCATTAGACACCCATTGTTTGAGTTGATTGTATGTTTTTAGAGCTTTTCATACTTAATTTCAGCACTAATCATCTCTGCAACCTTCCTCCTTTCTTGGCTTTTCATTTTGCTTTGAAAGTGGTTTCAAGTCGTTTGTTTGCCTAAATGTCAAATTGAGGTTTCATACTTAATGGTTTAATCCCTTAAGGGGTTCATTACCAACGGTATGATGCTTCTTTTATGCCCCAAAGCAACTTGTGTTTTGAGCCCTCTTTCCATTAGAGGACTTTAATTCACCTTTTGGACTTAATTGGATTAAAGAATAGTTGGTAAGTTAAAATGAGTAACTAACATCTTAGGATTAAAAATTAACAAGATAATAACTTGTGTGTTGTGTGTTCCATCGGACGTTAATTGAACACAAGAAAAATTGGGACATTTCATACTCAAAGTGATAAAATGTGCCAAGTTTCCTAGGTCTCCATTGCCCCTGATCATGCATGATAGGGTGATAGTCATTGTGTCTCTTGTGTTGCATTTATTGAGCTTGCACATCTTGAGTCACAAGCCATTATGCAATGAAATTGCTTGAGTTGGTAGTTTGTGGCTTAAGTTCACAACTCCTTGGATTTTTTCATGAAAATGAGGGGGTGAGTTGTGCAGACAACCCTTGAGAATACCCTTTTTTTGCTCTGTTTGTCCTCTGTTGCAACATGATGAACTAGTGCATCAGTGGTTGGTAGGTGGCCGGTAGTCTTTGCCAGTGGACAGTTGGCCACTGATGTAAATCTCAGCAGAATGTTGATAAGGTGGAGCAAAATGGTTCTGGAAATGTTCAACTCTGCAAACAAAGGCTTTTGAGAACAAAACAGAGGTCTTTTCGGGTGATATCCGAGTATGCACATGCATATCTTTCATTTCCCGAGGCAGAGCAGTGGCAAAGTAGCTTAATTACTTAGCTTACTTGCACTTGTGTTGTTATTTAATTAGTTAGCTTACTAGTCAGTTAATTCAAGTGTTGTAATAATTAGTTAATTAGTTTAACTATTTATTCAGTTTTGTAATAATTAGCTTTATTTATTTGTTAGTTGGCTTAGTTTATTCATTCGGACTGTCTTTCGTGAGAATGTAATGTAATAATGTGCATGTCTTCCAACCCCACGTCTTTCTCCCTTTTACTTAACCGCTTTTGATGGTTAGATTAGGAGTATCACATTTTCAATTAGCATATCTTATGCTTACATACATTCATCTTGTCTTGCATGCACCGAAGCTCGGTGCATCATTCAAACTGCATTGTCAGTTCAAAAACTTTCTTTGAATACGTGTTTAATTGCATGTTATCAAATTGCCTCTATGTCAAATTAGTAGCCGAGCCTATTAATTGCATATCGCATGTGTTGCATTAGTCATCTTGTATAGCTAGGAATCATGCATTTTTTCTAACTATTTTGTTTTGTCTTAGCTTGGAGTACTAGGTGAGTTTTTAGTGCTTTAGCTTACTTGCATGAATGTGAGTGATTGCCATGTCTAGCATGCTTGTAATGAGGCTAAATGCTTAATTGATAACTGTTTGAATGCCTGTGGATGAAAGCTTGTTGCTTGAATTGGAATGATTCAATTAATGTACGTTTTAAGCCCATTTTGTTAAGTGGCAAATTCACAAACTTTAAGCCCACTTTGTTTAGTGGCAAATTCGCAAACTTTAAGCCTACTTGAGGTGGCAAATTCAAACTTTTTTCGAAAAACAAACAAGAAATTGAATTGTTCCAATTCGGGCAAACTAGTCTATACTTGCTTGTGCACATCACTTAGTAATGCTAGCCTAATAAACCAGAACAAAAAAATATAATGTTGATAAAAATCATATCATGATTAGTAGAGGCCGATCTTTGATCGGGCGAGCGGGGCTGTCAATTCATGACATTTCACTCTCGTACCTATGTTCCCAAGCCGAGGTAACTTTGGTGATGACGGACATTGTAGACACTCCATTTTTTACCGCCCGCAAGACTCAAACGCTTGGTTCAATGCACTCAATGATGAAAGTTGAATTATGAATTTGCAGCGATTCAGAATCAACCAGGCTTCCGAAATAACCTTACATCTTCAACATTTACCTTGTTTGAACCATTGGGTTTCATTTTTGGACCATTTCTCACCCTAAGCTAAGTTTGAACCAAAAAAAACAAGGGAGGCCATCAAGGCCCGGCCGCACATCTGTGATGGCCGGCCGTAGCTATGAATGGTCGGCTGGCCTTTGATTGCGATAAACACTATTCTGGGTAGGAGGCCGCCAACTGTCAATTTTTGAAGATATTCATCACCTTTTGAACTCAAATTCTATAAAACCGAAGCTCTGGGATTGTTTTGAGGGTTGAACAAAATTCTAGAAGAGATATATGTACCTTGAGAGCCCTTCACTCCTCCTTCTTCCATTGCAAGTTATCTTTGAGCTAATCTAGCTTGCTTACACCACCTATATACATCATATACAACCTTGTCTTACCATCCTAAAGCCTTGGTTGATGTTGAGGAAGTGTAATTCAAGCTTGCGAGTGCATTGAAGCTAAGTTTGAAACTCCAAGAACAAGCTTACTTCTTGAAAGGTATAAGCTTGTTTTCTCTTCTCTTCCCTTCATTTCTATCATTTACTTCATTATTCTTGCTGTTTTGGTTGGTTTTGAGTTTGTTTAAAGTGTTGGAGTTGGGTTTGAAGAGTTACCAAACGAGTAGAGAGAACTTGCTATTTCTACACCTTTACTTATAACTCAAACCTTCTCATTTTCACCCTTTTCCTTTGATATTTACACTGATTTTCAGAGTTTTTGAAAGGCTAAAAACCATGTTTTGAAGCTTCAAAAATGGAGGGGTTAGCCACCCCTCCTTATCCTTGTTTACTAGCCTTAATTCTCATCTTTATTGTCTAACTTTTCAACCGGTTTTCATGCATATTTTACCTCTGATTTTCATGTATTTAGGGCTATTTTTAAGATTTTCTAGGCTTTTTCAATTGGTCCATGCCTTGTTTGATACACTTGTGGTCCCATTAGTCTCATTAAGTTACCATACTTCTTGTTTATTATGCTTTCTTTGTTCATTTTCCATGTTTGGAGCCTAAGTTGGTTAATCAATCAATCATTCCATATCTTTCATTCATGAGAATGGTTTCAACTGATTGAGGTTGTTCAATGCATGTAAAGGAGACCTACATTTAATGGCTTAATCTCTTCGGAGATTCATCGTCAACGATGTAGTCTCCTTCTCATGTCTTGGAAGGACCTTTTGTTTGACATCACTTCTTATTTAGAGGACTTAAACATCACATTTGGACAAATGGACTAATGAATGGCAATGACTAAAGCAATTGGTTTAAAACTTGAATCAACACACTTAAAGAAAATAGCTTAAATAGCTTGAACTTGGCTGGATGTTATGCCAAGTTTCTTGTGTCAAGGGTCATCAAGCATCATTTCATGGTGTTTTTGATGTCCTCGAAGCGTCTTAACTTCCTTTTTTGAGTTCATTCTATGACAAAAAGGGAGGGGTGGTCCATTTGCATTACATTCATTGATTTTTGGTCAAAAATGATATCCGAGATCATCAAGTGATCATATTGCTCATTGATGGTTTTGGAGTCAATCTCAACCTTCTCTTGAGGCTTTCCCATGACAGCGAAGGAATGAAAGACAAATAGAGCTCGAAAATGCTCTATCTGCACTGATTTCACCTCAGAGCAAAAAAACAGAGTTTTGCACCAAATCAATGCACGGTCGGCCTTCTGTAGCCCAGCCGGCCATCAATAATGCACGGCCGAGCCTTGGTGTGTGGCTAGCAGTGCAATTTTGCAGAAATAGAGGCAGTGGCTGAAAGTGAAACAGAGGTAGTCTGGGCAAACAGAGTAACTTTCAGGTGATGTGGATGCAACCTCCATCCATCTTTCTTGGTGCTCATATCGAATGTGTTTGATCGTTTAATTACTTCATTAGCATAGTGAATTGTGTTGTAATATTTAATTAGCCTAATTAGTTGTAGCTAATTAGCTGATGTTATAGTATTTAATTAGTTTAACCTAGTTAAATTCTTAATTAATTAGCTTAGATAGTTAGTTAATTATTTATTCCAAGTGTTGTAATAATTAGTTAATTAGTTTAACTATTTATTCAAGTTTTGTAATAATTAGCTTAATTAGCTTAGCTCAGCTCGGTTAGCTAGTTTATTCATTCGGACTCTTCTTCGTGAGAGCGTAATGTAATAATGTGTATGTCATCCAACCCCACGTGTTTTTCCCTTTTATTTACCCACTTTTGATGGTTAAATTAGGGACATGTTTCAATTAGTATATCTTATGCTTGCATCCATTCATTCGTATTGCATGCACTGAGGCTCGGCGCATCATTCAAACTGCATTGTCATTTCAATACTTCTTTGAATACGTGTTTAACTGCATGTTATCAAATCAATCCATATGCCATACTAGTAGCTGAGCCTATTAAATTGCATATCACATGTGTTGCATTAGACACTTTGTATAGCTAGGAAACATGAACATTTTTCTAACTTTGTCTTCTTAGCTTGGAGTACTAGTTGAGTTTTTAATGCTTTAGCATACTTGCATGAAATGTGAATGTTGCCATGACTAGCATGCTTGCCATGAGGCTAATTACTTAATTGTTAAACTGCTTGAATGCCTGTGGATGAAGGCTTGTCGTTTGAATTGGAATGATTCAATAAATGTGCATTTTAAGCCCACTTTGTTAAGTGGCAAATCAGTTTTAAGCCCACTATGTTTGGTGGCAAATTCAAATCATTTTCACAAAACAAACATGAAATTGCGTTGTTCCAATTCTTGCAATTTTGGTCTATACTTGTGTGTGCGTATCACATATTAAAGCTAGCCTAACAATCGAAATAGGAGCACATAATGTTTATAAAAATCATATCATGATTAGCAGAGGCCGATCTGTGATCGGGCGAGTAGGGGTGCTTAATTAATGACATTCCCCTCTCATACCTAAGTTCCCGAGCTGAGGCAACTTTGGTGATGACGGACACGTGGCCGTTGGCACAAGTCATGGGTTTTCTAAATTTCTCCAAAATACAATATTTAGGTGGCGACTCTGTATCTGGCAAAGCAGTCCAATTTTGGCACTTTTGATTCAAAATTAATTTTCCAAAACGATTTGTCAAATTTGGACTCTTTGGTGTTTATCAGTTTCACATTGCACTTGTGAGATTAGATTCAAAACCGCGAGAGTTCGAACTGTAGGGCTTCTTTTCGAGCTTCCGAAAGGGGGCGCGAAAAAGCCGAGCTACAGTTTCTGGTGACTCTGCTAGGGATTTAGAGAAATTGACTCGAACTCATGATATGATATTTTATCTACACTTATGCGTTTCTTTGCATTTTCATTTGTATCGGTGAACCTAAGTCATAGTGTTTGCCATCTGCTATTCATGAACGGTTTGCCGAAGGCTTGCTCAGAAAAGCTTCCCAAAAGGCTGACCGGTTGCGGGCTCTGCCACGATGGGGACACAACCCTTGGATCTGGACTACTGCAGTACCATTTGATCCTCCTTTCACTTCTCGGTGTTAGGAGTGAGAGGTATATTAGGTAGTCTTATAATACGTGTTTGACCAATCAGCCTAGTTGCATATCGAAAGCCGTAGAGACTGTTTCAAACTAGAACAGGTTGCTTTCCTAAATTCAAGATTGTGTGAAACACTTCACGTGAATAGCCCTAGCTCTTGACAAAACTAGGACAGGGTAACCTTACCCCATCATAAGGGTGTTTTGGCTCTCACTTAACTAATATGTGCTTTTAGAGTGAAACTCTACAGGAATGTATGTATCATTTGTGAGTTTGGGTATCAGTTTTGGGGGTTAGAAATCAGTGTTGAGTACAGTTCTACAGCTTTTGTTTGCAACTGTGTGTTGTTAGTATCTGAGCTGAGGTGCTATGCGATTTCTGATTTTCGCTTTCCTTTTGCTTTATTTCTTTTTGCAAGGTAATTAATCACAATTGCTTCGGATAGTCCTGTTACCCCCCAAGTACTTTGAACCCCGCGTAAGAAGACTTTACAGATCTGGGGATTTTGTCAGGGGACAGCCAGTGTTTGTTTCACTCCTACCGGTTACCAGATGAAGTAGGGCTAGGCATAATTCACCAGTCTAGTAGTCACCTTTTACTTCGCCTGCAACCAGCCAAGCTCAGTCTTCTACTTCTACTTCAATGAGAGAGTATTCGCCAGTTCTGATGGCTCAACATCCCCCGATAGGCATGGAAGACATGCTTCGTCAACTTCAGCAGACCATTGAAACCATGTAGCTAGATGCCGCCCGCCAAGCTAAGGTCACAGCTCACAAAGCGGAAGTAATAAATAGGCTTCAGCAACAACAACTACAACCGGTAGTAGCATCTGCATCCCATGTACCTCCAACTAGTATTCCAGCACCTGGAGTCACTATCAATGTCCAAGAGACTTTGGGCAACCTTGTAGACTTCATTCCACCGCAAACCTCCAAGGCAACAGCATACCAGACTGAGGCGCCATTTGAATTCGAGGTTGACCCCACTGCATTGAAGGTCAATAAGCTAGAAAAGCTCTTCAAGCGGGCATAGGGCATGAATTCAATCCCTGACATTGAGGATGGATACACAGATTCTGCAGTAACTCTGCCGGACAGATTCAAGATGCCGCGCATAGACCAGTTTGACGGTTCCGGGGATCCCATGGTCCATTTGCGTTTATTCTCTGATATTCTACGACCAATGGGTCTCACTAGACTTCAGAAGCTGTCGCTTTTTGGCCGGACCTTGTCAGGTATAACGGTCATTTGGTATGCAAAGTTGGAAGACTCTGTGAAACGGAGCTGGAAAGAAATGACTGAGGCCTTCATCACGCAGTACTTCTACAATACCCAGATCGAGGTCACAACCCATGATTTTGAAGTGACCCGTCAGAAGCCAAATGAGGGCTTCTCGGACTTTGTAACGAGATGAAGGGCCAAGGCCTCTATGATGACTATCAAGCCGTCCGAGAAGGATCAAATACGAATGGTGGTCTGTAATCTGCAAGGGAGATTGCTACAGAAGATGATAGTCTTGCCACTGTTTAGATTCGCTGAGCTCCATGAAATAGGGGTTCAAATCGAAGATGCGATAAAACAGGGGTTGATAGACAATGAGAAGGAACAACCCAAGAGGCCCTTTACACGCAGTTCCAATGTACCCGCGACTGGTAGTACCTCTGCGCGGCCTTCAGATGTGAGTATGGTCACCACCACACCCAAAAATGCTAACCCTTTTACCAATACATCCAATACAGCTCAACAAACCTCAACTAGCCAGGCCCGATCTCAAAGGGTCTTTACCCCGCTCTACTTACCTTTATCCAAAGCCATAGGGGTCCTGATCAAAAAGGGGCATCTTAAACCACTAGAGCCTCGCCCTTTACCCGATCTTCTCTCCCCGAGACACAACCCGACTAAATATTGTGCTCTTCACCAGCAGCACGGTCATGACACTGATCAATGTTATAGGCTGCTTCATGAGATTCAAGATCTCATTGACAATAAACTGATAGCGCCTTCCCAAATACCCAATGGCACTACAAATCCTCTCCTATAGCGATCCTGGTTGTCCCTTGACTGTTCTGTTGTATTCCGGACTCAGTTTCGTGGAGTTGAGTGTTGTATCTATCTTGTTGCCATCCTTTAATTTCGTTTGTTTGAGTTATAGAATGTGTTGGGCTTGTTTCGAACAGGTGGGTTGAACCTTGGTCTGAAATCTTGTTGCCGGGTTTTTGGCCATTCCGCTCGAGCGGGTCTTTTTGCGCTCAAGCGGATATTGCACACTCCTAGATTTTTGTGTCCCTGCAAAACTTCTGCAGGTGTGATTTTTACGCTCGAGCGGTGGAGCTCGAGCGGGTACTCTGGCGCTCGAGCGGGTAGTACCTTTTTGGTGTAAGTTCTGGGAGGGGGAAATCTACGCTCGAGAGGACTGGTTTTCGCGCTCGAGCGGATGTGCTT
Organism: Camellia sinensis; assembly: GCF_055761805.1. NCBI lineage: Eukaryota > Viridiplantae > Streptophyta > Magnoliopsida > Ericales > Theaceae > Camellia > Camellia sinensis. Next base: position 18,531,390 of record NC_138964.1, on the reverse strand, counting down.
TATTCTTGTGTCTTGGCGCTCAAGCGAGACTTATTACGCTCGAGCGTGTCCAGATTTTTGTTCTTGACGCTCGAGCGTTGTGTTCTCCGCTCGAGCGGGAATGTCGTATATCAATTGGCAGCTGGGCTTTTTAAAATCACTTTTTGCATTCTCTCTCTCTCTCTCTCTTACTTTTCCAAAAAGCCATTTGAGAGCTCCTATCTCTAAAATCATAACTTTTCTCTAAGTATTGATCTAGCTAGAGTGTTTTCCTCACCTTTGGTCTTCACAAGAGTTGGGTTGATCGTCGAGGGCTATCCATTGATCCGAAAATATTGAGTTTTGGAGCACGTCGAGTTTCCTCACCTTCTTTCCTTGAGTTTCAAATTTGAGGTAGGGATTCCTACTCACTCTTATGGTCTTTGACATAGATTTTTGGTTGTTTTGATAAAGTGTTATAGTTGGGTAAATTTTGGGACTTAGGGTTTCAAAATGTGTTAAAGAGAGTTTTGTGATTTTGGGCTCATAATATGTATTTTGGATTTCAAAATAATGGTGTTGTTGTTGGTTGTTGATATATAGGCCATTGGGTCAATATTGGGAAATGGGGTAGAAAACCCTAATTGGTTGTATAAATTAATTTGTATGATTAATTTGAGAAAATGATGGTTATATGGAATTGAGTTGGGAATAATGAAATTGACTCATTTTATGGTTGAATAGTGGAGTTGGATTTATAAATCGCTCACTTTTGAAAACATTAATATTTTATCTGTTGGAGCTTTTATTATCTGTTTAGAAATAATTGCTTGGGCTACCGGTGGAGGGTAGTTTTGATTGTTGTAGACAATGCATGATGATTAGGCAAACTAAAACTAATCAATTGGATATGTCATAGAGTATGACGGTTGATAGAATACATTAACGTTATGTATTGATTGATTGTGTATATGACCTATGTGTATATACATTGTGTATGTGGGAGGAGATAGGGGATGTACTCCACGGTTTAGGGGAAGATAGGGGATGGACCTCTAAACCGGATGTCGTTTGGGAGGAGACATGGGATGGACTCCACTGATATAGCTCATATGCTTGTCAGATAATGTGTTGATATAGCTCATATGCTTATCTTTGGAAGTCTTGATACAGCTCATATGCTTGTCATTGGAAGTGTTGATATAGCTAATATGCATATCTATTGAAATGAGGATACAGCTTATATGCTTATCTGTTGAGATGTTGATACAACTAGTATGTTTATCTATTGTAAAAATGGGAAATGTTTAATATGAGTCTTTGTCTCATATAAGTGGTTGACCAGGTTTTGAGCCGTTGTTGTAAATTGTGAAATTGATAAGAAATGGAAACTGAAGTGAAATGGAAATGGGTTATGAATTGGTTTATGAAAACTGAACATTTATCAATTGCTAATAACTTAGTCATTGCTCATACTGTGTTTAGCATATCTCTACTGGGCGTTGGCTCACCCTTTATGGGACATTATTTTCAGGTACAGGTAGTATGCCACCTCCAAGGACATAGCTTAGATGATGATGAGAGTTGAAGACTCTTTTTGTTTATTTTGATGTATTACATGTAAATTCAAGCCAAGGGCTTAATATGTATTGAGTTAGTACTCTTCTTTTTGTAACCAAGTGTTAACTTGGAAAGCTGTAAGCCCATAGGGCATTTGTTTTTGTTGTTAACATGTAATACAATTGTAAGAATTACTCTGATGAATAGAAATGGTTGATTTCTTTTGTATCAATGCATGTCTAAAATGTTGGGTATTATGTATTATTTTGAGGGCGTTACATCTCCCATCATATAACAAAGTCCCTCCACCCCGGCACATAAAACTCATCCACACATTGTTCGTCCCTTATAACCCCAGTATATATATCACCCTTTCCCACCTACCTAAACCGGTGTTGTTCATCCCTAAGAGCACGGACTTGTGCACGATGAACACATCTGCACTCCAATCCGAACCTGTGGTGGTGACAATGGTAGATGAATAAAGTTTGGCCTTGGTGGAAAATGTCAATCCGTTGCCCGAGGGCTCTGAGGACTTATCTGAAGGGGTGTACAACCCGTATTGCAATATTGTGCCAATCAACCAAGCTAAGTCGGAAGTGGTGTTGCCGACTGGGATGGAGGTCAGTGTAGTTTGAGAGGATGGCCCAAGTCAGGGATTAGATGATCTGGCCGACCTAGAGGAGGACAAACAATTTGCAGTTCTTTGAGGAGCAAGATCAATGGGACGTGCATATTGATTGGTTTGATCTGAACGGGCCGACAGACAATTCTGGGTGGCTAAGTGATGAACCCGATATAGATGAGGGAACTGAATTGAAGCCAAAAGAACAGAAAGTGAAAATCGCTGCAATAGCCAGAATGGCTGATGGGAAGGGTAAACTATCGGAAAACACCGGTGTAGAACAATTGGTTCAGGAGCTGAGCATTGTTAGCACTATACATACAGAGCAAGAAGTCGCACTAAAGTGTTTTGAGCAAGAAATAAGTGAAAACAACCAGAGAACTGGAAAATCCTAACACCTTGCGAGGGAGATTTGTGACGAGAAGATAATTCAAGCGGAGCTGGACAAATGCTTGTTGGCTGCCGAAGGAATTTGGTGGGATGATGACAGCCAACACTTGGTCCATAATGATGAGGATTAGGGTGAAGACCTTCCCAACAACAATTGGTATGTGGAAGAGGTCGACCATATGACAAGAAGTGGCCGATATTTCAAACCACCGCATCTAGACCAACCTGAAGCCTCTGGGAAGGACAAAGAGGTAGAGAAACAGAAAGAAAAACTATTGGAAGAAGAAGCTGCATTGAAGTAGTTAAAAAAGATTCAAGCTGATATATCTATCTAGGGTATACTTATGGCTTCGCGAGTGCAGAAACAGGTTGTACTGTCGGCGATGGATAAAGCTAAGTTGTCCATCGACACCACCCCGGAACAACTGGTGGGATTAGTCTTCCTGGGAGGCGCTGCGCTAACTCTGACCTTCTCAGACAAGAAATCGCCGCCGGAAGGCTCTACACACAGCAAACCTCTATACATATTAGTGGAGTGTCGAGAAAAGTGGGTACCAGTGGTATTGGTAGATACCGGGTTAGCCATCAACGTCTGTCCGTCGCGAACAGCTTATGCCATCGGTTTGAAACCGGCAGATTTTGTGCCTACAACCCAGGTGATTTGGGCGTATGACAATACAAGTAGAGAAGTGATGGGAACAGTACAAATCAGAGTACAGGTCGGCCCAGCTCAACAGGATATTGAGTTTCATGTCTTGGATGTTCCGGCCACTTTCAACTTACTACTTGGGTGACCCTGGCTGCACCAAGTGAAAGCTGTCTCTTTCACCCTCTACCAAATGCTAAAGTACCCCCATGGAAAAGGGGTGGCCATAGTCTTCGGGAATTCATCTATACATCCTCCGCCAGAGGTCACTACACCTGTTCTAGAGATTATGCATGGCGAAGAGGATGTTTTCCTTTTGGGGTTTACCTTGGCTGAGGCCCGGGTAGTGTAGAATATCTTGGCTGTTGATGAGGGCTCGTATGTTAGCGCCCAGTCTGCATACTTCATGAACAAACTCCAACACATGCCAGGAATGGGGCTAGGAAGGAGTGGCCGGAAAGGCATCACTGCATAGGCCGATGTGCCACATAACCCGCATGCCTTGGGTCTTAGCTATACGCCCACCAAAGAGGATTGGGTTAGGATTTTGGGTTAGGAAAGGGAAAGAGATGGCAGGAAGAGCCAGAGCTAAGCAGATCGGCAAGCGCTATGAACTTGTGCATGGACCAATCCGGGGAACCCTGAATGGTTATTTTGTTCGGGAGGGTGAAGACTTCCCATTTTGTGGTTTCCCCAAGCTCTAGTTCAACTCTGAGAGGCGACGAGTTCCTAGTTTTGAGATTTTCTTTGATTTGCAGTTGTAAGACAGTGATACAGAGAACAGTGATACAGAGGAACAAACTGAACTAACCGCTGAAGCTGCGAAGAGCATAGAAAGTGATTCCGACAGCAACGAGCTTCAAGTAGGAGCAGCACTGGCATGTCTCCTTTCAGATCCTCCGATCGAATCAGAGAGCTTGGCGGATAACCTGACAGTTTCCATGATCGGGGACCAACCGGGTATGAACCCTTCTAGCAGTATCTTGGATGCATCTAACGCACCATCCCTCATTTGGCAACTGGAGGAGGGCTACCTGTCCAGCAGTTCGGAGTTGGGTAGTGAACCAGAATCTAATTCCACAAAGTCTGTGGAGTCGGAATCAGATTCTGGTTCTTCTGAGTCTGGGTCCGGTATTCCTGGGGTTGATAGCCCGAATGCTGAGGTTTTGTCCAGGTTATCCTTTTCCTTGTCTTTTGAGTCAGTTGTAACTGAGGAACTGGATAAGCTTGACCTTGTGAATAAGAATGCTACTGCAGATTCTGAGTATTTCTCTGTGCCTCTTGTTTATTGCATTGATCATGCCTTTCAAAATTTTGATGAAAACGATGAGAAAGGAATTCCTTTGCTTTTGAAAAATTTGATTAATCGAGAGGATGAGATGTTTGCAAAACCTCTCATTGATGAAATCATTGCTGTTAATGTAGGTACTGAGAAGGATTCGCGTCTAGTCCAAGTCGAGTCCACGTTGTCTTCGGAGGAGCGCGAGTGCTTAGTTGCTTTATTAAAAGATTTCAAATGTGTTTTCGCGTGGTCCTACGAAGACATGCCTGGAATCGATCCTGAGATTGTACAGCATCGGATCCCTCTTGACCCCGAGGCTCGATCCATAAAATAGAAGTTGCGAAGAATATGTCTAGATTAGGCACTAAAAATCAAAGAAGAGGTCACCATGCAGATAGACGCAAGGTTTTTGCTAGTATCTGAGTACCGGACTTGGTTAGCCTACATTGTTCCAGTGCTGAAAAAAGACGGCATAATTCGGGTGTGTGTGGACTTCAGAGATCTGAAAAGAGCCAGTCCGAAGGACGACTTTCCTCTGCCGCACATCGATAAATTGGTGGACTTCACCGTAGGCCATGCATTGCTCTCCTTCATGGATGGATTTTTCCTGTATAACAAGATTCTGATGGCACCCGAGGACAGAGAGAAAACTGTTTTCACTACGCCATAGGGAACCCACTGCTATCGGGTGATGCCGTTTGGGCTAAAGAATGCCGGGGCTACCTATCAAAGGGCTACAACCAATATTCTGCAGGATATGATCCATAAAGAGGTCGAGGTGTGCGTAGACGACATGATTGTCAAGTCCAAGGAAAGAGATGGCCACTACACCGTCTTGAAGAAATTCTTTCAACGGATCAGAGAATACAGACTAAGGTTGAATCCGCAGAAGTGTACTTTCGGTGTAACAGCAGGAAAAATGATGGGTTTCTTGATCACATAGAGGGGCATCGAGGTAGATCCTTCCAAAATCAAGGCCATCCTAGAAATGCCACCACTAAGGATTGAAAAAGGAGGTGCTAGACTTCTGTACTAGAGACAATCAAAGCAAGGAGATTGCACAAAGAACTGGCAACTGGATCAAAGTAGACTATAGGATTACCTGTTATTATTTATATTTTTGTAATGAAACAATACTGTGGGAAGTGTTGTGTTTGTATTTGTGATTTTTGTAAAAAAAGATAGACACACACTTATAGTTATGGTTTTTGTATATGGAGTTATGTGTTGTATTTAGAGTTATGATTTTTGTATGCAAGCTATGTTTTGTATTTAGAGTGACGGTTTTTGAGAATGATTTTCAAATGCAGCATATTTTTGTAAATGGATTGATATTGAATAACATTGTCAGCATATTTCTGTAAATGGATTGGTATTGAATAGCATTGTGAATCTCAGTTTTTTTTTTTTTTTTTTTTGTCATTTTTGTTCCATTACAGTCAGTTTGTTTGTGTTGGAAATGTTGGTTGTATATTTTGCATTGGAATGCAGTAAATGAAATTAAGAATTTGTTGATTTTTTGCCAATTAAACTCAGCATGGTTGATTTTTTTGTTTGTATAATTTTCAGTGTTGCAGTAAAAAAAAAATTTGAATTTATTTTCATGTTGCAATAAATAAATAAAAAAAAAACACAAAAATCACAAGTTTCATAAAAATCATTTCATTTCTTTCAAACATACATCAAGTATATAAAGCACCTTATAAATTCTTACAAATTCATTTCATACTGAACATTAACATGGTGGAAATGAAACACACAAGCAAAACCACCATAGATGTCTTCATCATCATGGTCAGTGCCTCCATCTTCATCTCCAGCTTCATCAGTCTTCCATTAAACTGCACACCTTCCTCAACTCTTGGCTTCTCATCATCAATCTCATCTCTTCCATAGATAGGAGCATATCCAACTAGGTTGCACCAAGCCCAGAAATCACAACCACCCAAACCCGCATTTTCACAAACATAGTACAACCTACCTTTTGAAGGCTTCTTGGACTCCACGATTCTAATGGCTGCTTTTCTCCCACAACGACATTTCTTGCTCATGAACCTCAACATTTGTCCTTCTCTACCTCCAATGCTTGAAGATGACATTTTTGCTGGGTAGACTACCTGTAACTCAACATACAATACAATGAGGCAATATAAAAAGCAAGGTAAGCTTTTATGTTTAACCCTAGGGGCATTTTGGTATTTTCATTACGAGGGAACATCATCAGTTCATACTCACTTGCACCACTCTCACGTGCACTACACAACCAGTTAGAATACACGAAAAAGCTAACGGTGCACATTACTCCATCAACCATAAGGGGGTTATATGGTGATATTTGAAAGTTAGGGAGGGTAATCTGCACATGGCCTAAACCATAGGGGGGAAAAGTGAAGTTTTCCCAAAAAAAAAAAAAATTCTCTACAAAATATAAACTCTACTTTTAAGTCAAATCAACAACTGATTTCTTCTAATAATTGTTTCCATTAGTTGTTCCATAAAAAATCCTGTTTTCTTACCTTCAACTGAACTCATTAAACCTTGAACAAATCCATTTCACATTCCATTGCATGCCCAACAAGAACTAAATATCAAAGTTGAGTTCAATTCCAATAGTCTCTGTCCTATTTTTACCCCAAATTGAGTGTTCAAACTCAGCAATGTGGTAATCAATTTTCCAACCTAATATATATTAAAGATGTGACTTGATTGTATAGACTATATTCTATTTATTGAGAACATTAATTAGGCCATTAAACTATGTCAATTAACTCATGGCAATTGTACTAATATTGTAAAGCCATGAGTGACTTTTAGTAGACATTAACAATGACGATTATTGTTATATGAGAGCTTTCATCTGAGGGAAAGAGTTCAAACTAAAACAATTCTATAATCGGGTTTTTAGTAGGCTCACCCTCAAACCTCCTAACCCTACTAATACTATATTATGCAATAAATACAACATATTCGAGTTTTCATTAGGTTCACCCTCAACCTCCTAACATCACTAAGGATTTTCAGTAGGCTAACCCTTAACCTCAACCGTATATGTGTTTGTGAATATTGCATTAAGTAGAAAAGAGATACTTACTCATGAGAATCCAACAATTCATCATCTGGGGTGTCATCTCCCACGGACTCCCTAACTCGTCGATAGGGATGGCAATTTGAAACCGACCCAACGGGGACCCAATCCCCCGACCCCGATTTAAACGGTTTTTTTCCGAAAAATATTCCCGACGGGACGGGAATGGTATTAAAAAATCATTCCCCGATTAATTTTGGGCCGGGGACGGTGATAAGTGCGCCGGCCCGACCCCGGTCCCGTTGTCTCGAAGTGGTACAAATATATATATATATATATTATATACATGGTTTTTGATTAGTTTCCCGAAGTACATATATATATTATATACATACTTTTTGATCTCATTATAATATTATATATTATATATATTCATTTCAAGTTTTTCTCTCTCATTCATTTTATCTACTTTTTGACTAGTTTCTCTGATTCATTCATTATCTTCTCTCTTTCTCACCTCTTTCTCACCCAACCTTTGATCTCTCATTCTCTTCCTCACCGTCTGGTCCGTCTCTCATCTCTCTATCTCTCTCTCTCTCTCTCTCTCTCTCTCTCTCACACACACACACACGCGCACACGCACACACACTCACTCAAAGAGAGAAAGAGAGCACAGAATCAGAGTCGCCGTGATGCCACGATGCTAGAGCACCGAATCCGATCTCTCTCTCTGCTGCGATGCCAGAGTTGATCTGAGCAGATCTCTCTCTCTCTCTCTCTCTTTCTCTCTCTACTTAGATCTAAGCAAATCGATCTCTCTCTCTACTCAGATTTCTCTCCCTCTCTGTGATGATGATGTTGATCGATGATGTTTTTTTTTTTTTTTTTTTGGTCCGGGAAATTTTCGAGGTCAGGGAAACTTGATCCCCGTTAGGGGACGGGGAAGGGGACGGGGACGGTGATAGGTTCCCCGTCGAGAATCGGGGCCGGGGACGGGGAAATGTTTACAATCGGGGATCGGGGACGGGGAGTGCGATCCTCGGCCCCGCCCCGTTGCCATTCCTACTCGTCGATGTCCACTAGAGGCATCTGGAATTTATATAAACAAAATTTGATATTTGTTATTAAATATAATACATAGGAAAAAATATTTCTTAAAAATATTCAATAAGTTAATTATACTCCACCTGTATAGAACCTGTGCCCCATTGGGATCTTATGAAGTCCATCCATGCTCACTTGTTCAAACTCTATCTTTAACTTGTTGGTAATCCTCTGCTCAATCTCAACTGTGAGCCTCTTCTCGATCTCCTGAGTGACTATGTGGCGTACTTGTTGAGTGATTTTCTCAACCGTCAATGACGAGGACGCTTGAGATGGATCGACTTCTTTAGGATACACTACACTTCGAGTTACGCATGTCCCATATGTCTTACAGTATCCTTGTCCATCTGTTCCTACCATGTCGTGAAAAATCTTTTCTAAAGCGTCATTTGTCTGGAGGGGCTCAGGTATCCTAGAGAGTTGCTCATTATATTCACCCTACAATTTTCAAATATTAGCATGAAAGCAACATACCAAAATAAAAATATGAGACCAACATGCAAAGGCACATACAAATAAAGACTTCACATCTGGATCGTTTATGTCGTGTGCCTTGATGTACACACTCATCTTGTCAGTTGTTTCTCCATTATCCCTCATTTGAAATTGTCAAACATATACGAGTTAATATGTATTTAATTTTTATATAATTGCAAATACAAATCATTACCTTCTTTCTTAAGTTGGCAAAGAATGTTCGCCCAGTCCTATGCGCTGGACCACAAAACTCCTAATTTTTAGAATTTTGTCCAGCAATATCCTATAAAAATAGATTATACAAATTTGCGAGAATTGTATAATTGCCATACAAGAGGTACATGAATATACTTATATTTGCTTCTTTACTACTCCAGTACGCCACAAGCTCCCTCCACTGGTCTGGCAAGATGTTTGGAGGCACTTTGGAATCAATCCAACTCTTATCCATTCTCTTACTTTTCTGAACTTTTCCTGTGAAAATTACATCACAATACTTAGTCATCACAATTCTAAATGATATTTTGACATTGTTTGTATGGAAGCAATTATTATTATTATTATTATTATTTTAAATACATGTTCACACAAAGAGTGTGAGTATAGTTAGGTTTTAATAAAAATAATGATATACTATTTGAACAAAGATTCCATTGAAGTACCTTCAATTACACAAATAACACTAACATATTATTCTAGTGCAAAATTCTATGTAGAAATTTTGTAGAATGGCATTTTCTTTTCTAAAACTAACAAGAGAAATGCTATAAAAGCACAATTCACCCACAATGACGTGGCAATTGAGTTGGCTTTAGAGCATCTCCATCAAATTAGTTAATTTTTTTGTTATATTTTAGCTTAAATGTTACACTCGCTTTTTTTTCATATTTTGATTATGTAATTTTTTAACACACCATCCAACAAACTCTATATTCATGCCATTATGGGTACATTAGGAGACTTTTTAGAGTTGTCATTCTTTTTTTTTTTTCCAATTAAAACATAGAAATAAATGGTTAACTACACATTCAAAGAGTACTATATTAGTTTAAGACAACTAAAAAATTACCTCCTAACATATGGAAGTTCAACAGTTGGGCACTACACAACCCATCTAGAAGAAAGGGGAGAAAAAAAAAATCCTAAAAACATAATTTACACATAAAAAGAACACATATTTTTATCTTTATTAAATAAAGAATTGTAATTCTATGGTCTTTTTTGAGTAAACAAGGTTCATCAATATACACTGTAATATTTACATATTTGGCTAACGAAATAGCCTTGGATAGAGTCGAGTGGAAAAGAAGAATTCATGCAGCCAATTCCATTTGATGGGACTTACGGCTTGGTTTGGTTTGATGATCACTATTTCCTAATTTATTTTGTAGTGACAAAACATGGGTAAGCATTTTTAAACTACATACTAGATGACTATATATATAGTCTCACTTTTTTAATGACCAAGCATTGATGCCTGTGTTATTTCTTTCTTCAAAGAGCAAATTTTGCCAAATGTGTACTGTACACTTTTTTTGTGAGATTTTCTTCAGAATAGAACTTTGAAGAAGAATACAATGTCACCTTTCACTATAAAGCCAATCAATTATAGATTACATATATACACCATTAATCCCTAATATATAGAAACAAAGCATTTCACATACAATATTGTGTTTTTTGTTTTTCCTTTCACAGAGGTCAATTTTACCATTCCCAAGTTTGGTTCCAGAGAGAGATCATAAAAAACTAGGGCAAAAGAAAACAAATTGAACACTCAAATAATCTACTCTTTCAGTTCAACATTTCAAAATCAATGTGGGATCCCTCGTTTCATATTTGAGAGAGGAAAAGGATGGAGGAGAAGAGAGAAATTAAGGGAGACCCAGAGAGAGAGAGAGACAGACAGAGAGACAGAGAGACATAGAAATTGCACCCACTGGAGAAGAAGAAAGTGATCTGAAGGAAATGGCAGAACAGAGAAAGAGAAAGTGAGGGAGATTGATATATATATATATATAGAGAGAGAGAGAGAGAGAGACAGACAGAGAGGAAGTGCTTACCCGCAGGAGGACAGTGGGCGGTGTTGGTGGTGCCAATGAAGATAGAGAGTCGGTGGTGCCGATGAAGAGTTACATGCTCGTTGATGAACCAAGATGGAATTTAGGGCAAAAAGAACAAAACAAAGGAAGGATATATATATATATATATATATATATATCAGGTTTTAAAACGATGACGTTTTAAATTTCTTTAATAACTTTTCGCGACGGCATACAATGTAGACGCAAAAGCAACATGAAACAGGCGCAAGAAAGAGGCGTGTGAGGGAAATTTAGAGCCAAAAAAATGATACAAAATTAAATAATTTTTATGAGACGGAAAAAATCTTGCCGACGTAACTAATATATTTTTGAGACAGTATAATCTACCGACTCAATAATAAATAGCAAGCAGATTTTTTTGGAGACAGTCCTATTTTGCCAACGCTAATAATACATTTTTGAGTTGGCAAGTGTTCCTTTCACGAATAATTCGACTCAAATAGTCCCTTTTCTTGTAGTGAAGCCTAATTATTTAAAAATCAATTTTCTAATCTAATTCACAAACAATGCATCCCGTGCATGTTATATAAATTTCTACAAGTTATATTAGTCACTGTTGCGGTGTTTGTGTTGGTTCTAATGCACATTCGTGACTATTTGAAAATGTTGCTCTTCGTTGGCCATTTTTCAAGCCTAAGTATAGGAAAAAAAACACATTTTTTTAGGTTAATTCACAAATGGTGCATCATGTGCATGTGCTGTAAGTTCCGACAAGTTACATTGGTCCCTCCTAAGGTTTTTTTGTCAGTTCTCATGCACATTCATGGTTGTTTGATAATATACCCCTCCAACGGACTTTTTCCAAGATTAATTACGGAAAAAGTGTTTTTAGGCTAATTCACAAATGGTACATCCCATTCATGTGCCGTAACTTCTTACAAGTTTTATCAGTCACTTCCAATGTGTTTGTGTTGATCCCATGCACATGCCTAGTTGTGTGATAATTTAGCCCTTCAACAGCCCCTTTTTGAAGCTTAAATTTGGAGAAAAAGCATTCTTTTGGCTAATTTACAAGTAATACATTATATTAGTCCATTTTGAAGTGTTTCTACAACTTTTTTTGGGTAATTAAGTCATAAAATAGAATAGCGAAAACCCTACTACACAGCTACCAAACTAACTAAACTTACAAGAAAAACAACTCACTAAAAGAAAGCCATACAAGGAAAAGCAACAAAGAATAAAGAAAAAACAAAGGGAGCCAAACCAAGCATAATGACAAAGCCAAGTATTTCGTATACACACACACACAAACACAAAAAAAAAAAAAATTGCCTCATCTATGAAATATAACTTTGTTTTATGCGGCTGGAATGCTTCAGTATCAATGCCAACAGAAGAACTCGTATTATCAAGGACTCTTTCCAGATTGGGTCCAGCAGTGTTGGAAGTAGTGTTTGTGAAATTCAGTCATCTAGAATTGAGACCAGAGTTCTAGCTTAATCTGGTTCTCTTTTTGCCTTTGTAACTAAATGTATTATTCTATTAATGCACCATTTGCATCACAATCTAATTGTACATAGACAGAAAAAAACGTTCTTTGCCCAAAACCAAGCACTAAAGAACTAAATCCAAGTGTAATAGGTGGGTCGCGTCATAAGTTCTCAGCAGCAAGCACTTCCACAGTCCAGAAAATCACTCTCCATAAATTTTCTTTTGCAAATATTACAAATTTGGTTTAGGGTGTTAATCTCTTCTATATCTTAAACGTTCAACTAATATTTATATCACATTGTCCACAAATTATAACTTGTCTTGCTGTGAAACTGACTTCCAAATATACCTTTAACTTTTGCTCACAAAATACCACTAGGGTTTCTAAAAATTCTCTCAATCAATATTCATTGAATCAAAGGTAAAAATCTACCTTTCACAATCCCAAATATATATGTTCCATAACCAAATTAGGAGATTGAGACAAAATGAGAAATAAATAAAATTATAAACTAAAAATCTCCTAAATTATTATTTGGCTTCCTATAGAAGTGGCTTGCACCTACAATAGGTCTTCAAACCTTCTCTTCCTTAATCCCCATAAAAAATCCTCATGTAAAATATCAAACCATGCACTGCATATAAAATTATTGCACTAGATTCTAACAGTAGTCAACTAAAAACGCATAGCTGTGTCATTCCTAAACCATCTAGAACAAAGCGAATGACATAAAAAGTTTAGATAAACTATTAATAATTCCTAATAGTTGGACTTAATTTTTATAAAATTTTATTGAAAATATGTCATAATAAAATCATGGCTAAAAATTATTTTTTGCGACGATTTTTAATATGTCATTAAAAATTGACAATTAGTGATTTTTTTGTCACGATTTTTATAAATTATCACTAAAAACTTACAATTATTGACATTTTTCTATGACGAATATTTCAAACTGTTACTAAAAATTAAAAATTAATTATATTTTTTTGTGATGATTTTTTTATACTATTGCTAATAATAAACATTTTTTATGATAATTTTCAAACTGTCGTTAAAAATAAACAATTAGTGACATTTTTTAATATTGTTTGATGAAAAACGTCATTAATTATCATAAGACCTATTGGACAATAAGTTCACCTATTAAGATCTACACGTAACTCTCCTAAAAAAATTTTGGTTTTTGTAATTATTATAATTATTATTTTTACAAATGACAAAATAGTTGCCAAAACAATAGATTAAATTACACTGTTCACATAGACTTGTAAGTCCAACCTTACGTACCATTTAAACATGTGTCCCTTTATAGTTTGGAGACTTACAACTACAGTAGCTAAATACTTGTTCTCGGAATCAAGCCAATACAAGCCAAGGCTTTTATTTGAAAACTACATTAAGAGTTTCTACATACAAACACACACCCCTACAAAGTTTCATATAAAAAAAATTCCTATACATTGGACACCATTGCATTAAACTTTGATTCTAAACAACTTCGTCGTTCACCAAATTTCTTCTCTCTCTCTCCTCTCCATTCCTATGGCTGCAGCAACTACAAGAATCAACAATGTTCTTTGATGACTTGTTGGCTTCAAGATTGAAAAGAAATTTCCCAGCAAGTATTAGCTATGAAACATGAACCTAAGGGTAGTCCAATAATAACCTTATATGCAAAGATGTATTCAACCTGCTTATGTCAACAAATTTAAAGAAATCATAGCATTGTAATCGATTACTAGCCCACAATATATGAATAAAACTAACCAGTGACTCAATCCAAAAGGCTTATAAATGCTTTTGGTCTTTATTACAATACACTAGAAACCATTTTATATAACTTGTAAATCAGGAAAAAGTACCAATGAAAATATCTCTAACTAGTTTACAGTTAAAATACCATAAATAGTTGTATGACAATCTCTGACATTGGCAACTGTGGGAGCCGAATATTTGGCGGAACCGGAAGCGCACTCTACAGGGGATTTACTCGGCTCAAACCTGTGCAATTACGGGGCCGAATACAATAATTATGCCGAACAGATATTGAGCTTTGGGGCCGAGTGAAAAGGAGGGTATTGAGCGAAAAGTGGGCCAGGTCCCGAGGTCCAAGAAACAAGTATAAATACAGGAACGACAGAGTAGGAAAGATATGTGAGAACCATTACACAAAACTTAAAGTAGAAGTAATCCAAAGTGTTGAGACTGATTAGACCGTCAGAGTGTTAGGTCCGAGACCCCAGACCGGAGTGTTGATTTCTCTTCAGGTGACGAGTAAAGTATCACGAGCGTCTCCCGGGATCGGAAGAGTATTTTCCAAACCACTTCCCCACAATTGGCGCCGCCTGTGGGAAATACTCAAGCACATCCATGGCGGGCGTAGCAGAAGACCCTCCACTAGTCACTGATGAAACCACGCAGAGAGACGACCACATCCCAACAAATGTGCTTGAACCAGGGACCGTCCCCGTAAGACGCGCGTTGAATTTCGCCTCACCATCGACCTCAGAACCTGAGGCAGTACAGGCGATCATAGAACAAGCACCGCGGAACGAACAAAGGTTGGAGAACATGATCGCTGAAAACCAGCGTCTCCATCAGGATTTGGCCTTAGAGGTGGCGAAGTCCAAACGAGCTGTCCGCCAAGAGCCGGAACACCCTGTGAGGACAGGAGGTCGACGTTCTCGAGCCTGACAGGAAGCCACCGAAAGTGACTCCGACTCATTATCTCCGGAACCCAAGAAGGGACGATCAGAAACTTCCAGTTCCTCCGAAGGCAGTCCGCGTGTAAGGCATAAGCGCAAACGCAACAACTCAGATAAGGAAGACCAACATGATCCCTTCATACGACGGATTGCAAAGGCAGTGCTACCTAAAAAATTCAAAGCACCGTCATTCACCTTGTACGAAGGTAAATCAGACCCCACCGATCATATCTGCCATTACAAGCAAGCCATGACGCTACACGCAAATGACGAGGCTTTGATGTGCAGAATATTTTCAAGCAGTCTGGGACCACTAGCTGTCAGGTGGTATTACAAACTGGAGCCAGCTTCGATTAAAAGCTTCCACCAACTTCAAAAATCCTTCAGGGCGAGATTTATCACTAATGAGATCCAGCCAAAATAGGCTGATTCTCTCTGGGCAATGCAGATTCAACCGGGGGAAACCCTTCGTGCCTATTCGGCGCGGTATTGGGAATGCTTCAATCTAGTAGACGATGCTTGCAACGACTCCATGGCCTGGAGCCAGCTTCGATTAAAAGCTTCCACCAACTTCAAAAATCCTTCAGGGCGAGATTTATCACTAATGAGATCCAGCCAAAATAGGCTGATTCTCTCTGGGCAATGCAGATTCAACCGGGGGAAACCCTTCGTGCCTATTCGGCGCGGTATTGGGAATGCTTCAATCTAGTAGACGATGCTTGCAACGACTCCATGGCCATCACCGCCTTCAAGATGGGGCTACATCCCGACAGCGCACTCTACAGCTCTTTGACCAGATGACCCCCCAAACCAGTTTGGTTGCTGATGAAGAAGGTCGAAGAATACTGTAAAGTGGAAGATGATGCCTTGAGGGTTAAAGTCGGAAATAAGACCACAAGTACGGCTCCTACCGAAACTGCTCAGCCGTTAAATTCGGTAGCACCCCAGAGCCCAGAACCACGGCATCGGACCAAGCGGGACGCGAGAAGGGACTCCTGCCGGTCAAGTAATCAAGGCTCCCACCGAGGAAATGAGCAACTACAAGTGGAGGGCAGGCGCATGAGGCGAGCCGACAAGAAGTATACAGAGTTGACAGAACCAATCAGTGCGGTTCTGTCCAAAATCCAGCACCTTTCGTTCTTCAAATAGCAGACGAAAATGATGAGGCCTCCCGACACGAGGAGGCGGGACAGACGGTGTGAGTATCACAAGGATCATGGTCATGATACTGATAGCTGTTACACACTGAAGGATCTCCTGGAAGAGTTGGTACAAGATGGCCGGCTACAACAGTATGTCCGAAAAAGCAACCCAACCAAGGCCATAGCCTTAAGGCAGGATTCACCTCCACTCGGCGTGATCCACATGATATACAGCCTACCAACGCCCCCAACCGTGCATGCAATTAAATCACATTCGGTATCCTCAAAACCACTCACCCCAGCGAAACGGCCACACGACGCTCCAAGCGTTACCTTTGACGATTCTGATCTTGTTGGCGTCACGGTCCCCCACATTGATCCACTTGTCATCGAACTACGCGTCAATCGATTTGCCGTTGAACGTGTTCTCGTAGACCAGGGGAGTACTTCAGAGATCATGGATTACAAGACCTTCGTCAAGCTCGGCTTCAACGAATCGAACCTGTCTCCAGCTCCGTATCCACTATTCGGCTTCAATGCGAATCCAGAGTATTCGTTAGGCAAAATCTCGCTGCCCGTTCGGGCGGGTTCTCGAACAGTGGATGTGGAGTTCCTGGTCGTCAAGCTTCCTTCGCCGTACAATCTCATCATGGGGCGAACTTGGTTGCATGCTATGCGGGCCGTGCCAAGCACCTATCACCAGCTGCTACGCTTCCCGACAGAACACGGCATCGAACAAATACGTGGCTCCCAGCAATCAGCACAGGCGTGTTACCTCATTTCTGAAAAGACGCCAAAGGGGATGCACGTCAATTCTATTGAGGTACCGGATCGAGACAGCCTCGATGACGTCGGGCGGCACCCAAATGAAAAGGCCACGGAAGACCTAGACCGAGTTGAAATTGCGGGTAATCCAGAGAGGTTCTTCATGGTCGGCGCCTCCTTGAATCAGGCCGACAGACAACAACTGGTCTCTTTCCTGCTCAGCAACCTTGATGTTTTTGCATGGACTCCATATGATATGCCGAGTGTGAACCCGTCCATTTCACAACACCGATTAAATGTCGATCCTAAGTGCAAGCCGATCATTCAGAAAAATCGACGGTTGGGCGCGGAGCACACCGCCACCGTTGTTGAGGAGGTTGACAGGCTGCTTGAAGCCGGGGCAATTAGGGAAGTGACCTACCCTACATGGCTCTCTAACACAATGGTGGTGAAGAAGAAAAACGGGACTTGGCGAGTGTGCGTCGATTTCACGGACTTGAACAAAGCCTGCCCCAAGGACTGTTTTCCCCTACCCAGGATTGACCAGCTTGTTGATGCAACGGCGCGCCATCAACGTATGAGCTTTCTCGATACTTATAGAGGTTACCATTAAATCGCCATGCATTCAGAAGACCAAGACAAAACTGCATTCCTTACCCCAAGAGGCACCTATTGCTACAAGATTATGCCTTTTGGACTGAAAAATGCAGGGGCAACTTACCAAAGACTGGTCACCGCCATGTTCAAAGAGCAATTCGACCACACTATGGAAGTATACATTGACGATATGGTGGTCAAATCCAAGGAAGAGCAGAATCATATGGCCAACCTGGAAGAGACATTTGGCATTCTGCGCAAATACAGGATGAAGTTGAACGCTTCCAAGTGTGCGTTTGGGATCGGCTCTGGAAAATTCTTGGGATATATTGTCAATCACTGAGGGATCGAGGCCAACCCCAAGCAAATCTCAGCAATCTTAAAACTCGGCTCTCCTTGATCGGTCAAGGAAGTTCGGAAGTTAATGGGGATGGTAGCTGCACTCAACAGGTTCATCAGTCGGTCCACTGATCGCTGCCTACAATTCTTTCATACACTACGGCGGGGCAAGGCTTTTGAGTGGACGGCCGACTGTGAAGCCGCTTTCAACGGCCTCAAGACCTACCTCTGCTCAGTACCACTCCTGACAACACCTGCTCTTGGTGACCCGCTCATCCTGTATCTGGCAGTTTCTAATAGGGCCGTCAGCGCCGTACTGATAAAGGAAGAACTAGGGACGCAACGGCCAGTGTACTATGTAAGCAAGGCAATGGTTGATGCCGAAACACGCTACGTTCCGCTGGAAAAACTCAGCCTAGCCCTGGTCATGGCGGCAAGAAAACTGATACATTATTTCCAAGGGCACAGTATTGGGGTGCTAATGGGTTATCCCCTCCGATCAACACTACGCAGTGCATAAGCATCTGGACGTGTATCAAAGTGGGCCCTTGAACTTGGCCAGTACGATATTCAGTTTTTGCCTAGAACCTCAGTGAAGGGACAGGTGCTTGCCAACTTCATGGCCGAGTTCACAGGTGGCCTTGCCGACTTCAGGTCTGATGAAATTCAACCGGAGCCGAACTGGAGGATTTATGTTGGGGACGTTTGGAAATTGTATTGTGATGGATCGTCCAATCAGCGGGGCAGTGGAGCAGGAGTGGTAATCATGGCTCCCGATGGCGCAATAGTAGAACAGGCCGTTAAGCTCGGCTTCAAAGCATCAAATAATGAAGCCGAATAAGAAGCCCTTCTGGCCGGTTTACGGAATACGCATATTATGGGTGCTCGGCGTTTGCTGGTGTTTTGTGACTCAAAACTGGTGATCAATCAACTAAAGGGAGACTACGCGGCAAGAAACGATCGTATGGCGGCCTACATGAAAATGACCAATTCCTTGCTGGCGAAATTTGACCATCATGAGCTGAACCAGATAACACACGATCAGAACACCCATGCAGATGCCTTGGCTTGCCTAGCCTCTGCCATCAATTCAGAAATTAAACGGACCATCGAAATAGGCTTCATCTCGGAGCCGAGTATTGGCCCTTCGAAGGAAGTCCAGATCAACGCTATAGCGTCTGCACTGCACCAAGCTGGATGGATCCCATTGTTGCATTCCTATCTTCTAAACAACTCCTAGAGGACAAAAAAGAGACGCACAAGCTACGAAATAAGGCCATGCGGTACTTCTTGGGCCCGCAGGGGAGGCTGTATAAAAAATCCCTCTCGGGTCCATATTTGGAGTGTGTGCACCCAGACAGAGTCAAGGAGCTTTTGACTGAAATACATGAAGGCAATTGTGGTGCCCACGCCGGCGGGCGCTCCCTGGCCCATCAAGCCATAACACAGGGGTATTACTGGCTGACAATGAGAACGAATGCTGAATGTTATGCGAAAAGGTGCGAACAGTGCCAGAGGTTCTCTCCATTAAATCATTTGCCTGCTAAAGCGTTGAACTCTATCACTAGTCCCTGGCCATTCGCTCAATGGGGGCTTGATATCATAGGACCGTTGCCAAGGGCCCTAGGAAATAAGCGCTACCTGATCGTCGCAACAGACTACTTCACAAAATGGGTCGAAGCAGAGGCATTAACAAATATTCGGGATGCCGATGTTAAGCGCTTTGAATGGAAGAACATCATTACACGGTTCGGCATTCCAAGAGCTCTGATCTCAGACAATGGGACCCAGTTCGATTGCGGCGTATATCGAGAGCTGTGCAGCAAGTACGGTATACGGCCTTACTTTTCGACGCCGACCTACCCTCAGAGCAATGGTCAAGCTGAAGCCTCTAATAAATCAATCTTGGACGGCATCAAGAAGAGGCTGGAGAACGCCAAGGGCAGGTGGGTCGAAGAATTACCAAGTGTATTGTGGGCTCATCGAACTACGCCAAGGAGGTCAACCGGAGAAACGCCGTTTGCCCTATGCTTCGGAACCCAGGCAATCTTACCACTGGAGATCGGCCACCCGACCCTCAAGTCGGATGTTTTTGATACGAGCTGCAACGACATGATGTTGGCCTTAGATTTGACTCTAATTGAAGAACGAAAGGACCGCGCCCTTGCATCCATGGCACGGTACCAACAGCGACTGGCCAAGTCGTATAATCAACGTGTTCAGTTGCGCCGCTACACGCCAGGAGAGTTAGTCCTCAAGAAGGTGTTTCCAGCCGACAGGAGACCGGCCGATGGAAAACTGGGGCCAAACTGGGACGGCCCCTATCAGATAGATTCCATCGCAGGAGCAGGGGCGTACCGACTGAAAGACATGTTGGGAAGGAGTCTCCCTCGGCCTTGGAATTCGACGCATTTACGTAAATTCTATCATTGACCCGACTTGTAGGACTTGATATTTGTACAAATTTCACTTCAGTAATGGAAAGTTTCTTATTTCTTTGTCACGGAATTCAATTACTGAGCTCGTTGTTTCGCATAAGTCTCCGGATTCGGAGCGCCCATCGTGGATATCACGATTGGCCGAATCAGCCTCCGGATTCGAAGCGCCCTTCGTGGATGCCACGATTGGCCGAATAAGCCTCCGGATTCGAAGCGCCCTTCGTGGATATCATGATTGGCCGAATAAGCCTCCGGATTCGGAGCGCCCTTCGTGGATATCACGATTGGCCGAATCAGTCTCCGGATTCGGAGCGCCCTTCGTGGATGCCACGATTGGCCGAATAAGTCTCCGGATTCGGAGCGCCCTTCGTGGATATCACGATTGGCCGAATAAGTCTCCGGATTCGGAGTTGAGTACATAATGTTCATGCAAACATTTAAGACAGGTCCACACAAACGTTTATACAATGAAATACAATGAAAGGCGGCACACGACAATGTTCGAAACGAAATATTTTATTGAGCATATAAAGATTCCAACAACGGGGTACAGACGTCTACAATAGAGCATTTTATTCAATTAAAGCAGTAAATACATAGTTGTGGACGCGATTCGCGTCTTAAACGGTACAATGCGTAGTCTTATACGGCGTCACCCTCATCCTCACTCTGCTCCACCTCAAAGGCGGAAAACGGAAAATGATTGTGTTGGTAAAGCGAGAATGCCGAATCAATGCCAGCTGCTCGGAGAGCTTCCTCGGCCTGAAGTTCCTTGATCCAACCGTGCTTGAATCCACAGTTTTCACATCGGCAAACCTTCTCGGCAAGCTTTTTCTTGGTTTTTTGTATCCCAATTTTCCGGCCGTCGTGGAAGCCCTTTTCATAGGCCCCTCCATTCGCCAACTCCATCGCAAACATACTCGCTGTGTCGCGGTCGGCAAGTGCAGTGCTGATGAGCCGTTGGGTCACCCTTTCGTCCACGATTGGGTTAGCCTGTTCGAGAGGCTGTGTCTGAGCAGCCTTGACCTTCTTTAGCTCGCGCTCAGCCGCTTCCGCGCGTACCTCCAAACTTCGAATGCATTCGTCCTTCTTCTCCATCTCTCGGCGGGCAGCTCGAAGACGCATGCCAATTTCGTAGGCGGTGTAGAGCCCCTTCACCGCCCCGTGGACGCCTTCACGAAACACTTCGAAGTCTTGCCGGCCTACCATTGATTGCTGGAAATCGGGTGGAAAGATTTGTCGAGTGAACTCGACCACCACAGTTGGATCTCGAACGATCGAATCTGCTTCTGTCATCGGTCTATTTCCTACAAAGACTGCAAAACTCAATGGGCGCGGGCTTGTGTCGGGCTCTCTTCCAGCACGAGGTTGCGGGATTTTGCCTTGTGGCTGCTTGTCCCTCCTGGGCGACCTACTTCGACAATGAGGTGATTGGTGTCTGTCCCGATCCCTCGAAGACCTACCTCCTGCACGGGAAGGTTCGCCACTGCGATCCATGTTTCCTCCCAGCTCAGCTAGCGTCTTCGTCTCCCCTTTGCTGTTGAAAAAGAGTTTAGTCGACATTCACACTTGCTTAATCTTCCTTACAGGGCTGGACAGAATTGCTAGCTGAGCACAGGACCTTCATGCATATAATATACGCGGGCAACACTTCCGAGGCGACCTCATTAATATGGCAACTCATTAATACCGCAGCCTCAACAGTCCGGTGCCGATTGAAACAGCGTTCCCCCTTCACCCTATCCGGCGTTAATCGTTCATGCCCCAGCTGGGGCAGGGCCAAGGCATCAGTATATTCGGCTGGATTCGGTTGCATGCCCCAGCCGACCCATGAATCGACGGAGAAATTAAACCTCGGCTGGATTCGGCTGCATGCCCCAGCCAGCCCATGAATCGACGGAGAAATTAAACCTCGGCTGAATTCGGCTGCATGCTCCAGTCGACCCATGAATCGACGGAGAAATTAAACTTTATTTGATTTAAAATTAATTCGGCGTTTATCATTACAATCATACCAGTGAAATTGGAAGGAAATTTTCATTCGCCAATGCTCAAACTCCTCATGTACGGCGTTATTCGGCATCAATTCATTTTATTTAATTTAAAGTTAAACTTAAATCGACGTGTGCCAGGACAACCGTTATACTAAATCGTGTGCGATGTTAATCGTTCGTGAACCAGCTGGGGCAAGGCAAATTGGTCAATCTATTCGGCATAGATTCACTTGGACGGAAAAATTCACTTCGACGGAGAAATTAAACTTTATTTAATCTAAAATTAATTCGGCGTTTATCAGTACAATCGTTGTACAAAATGGTGAACTTGGAAGGAAATTTTCATTCATAAATTGCGCACTAGTAGTAACTAATTTATACATGAAAATTACCTTGAACTAACAAAATCTACTAAGTCAAAACGTACATTTGAAATTGGAAAATACTTAGCATAGCTAGATAGTCTCTCGATTCAATCTTCGGGGTCAGACTCGAGTGGCTCGACGTCCACTTGCTCATACGGGATTGGCAAGGCCAATGTAACCCTAGCAGCAACAAGGGCTTTGAGCCACCCATGTTTGAATCCCCGATTTTCGAATCTGGGGACTTCATCTACGTATTCCTTCAAGGCGGCGCTCTTGCCAGCCTCGAGCGCCGTAGAAGACTCGGCCTCGGCTTTCTCCTTGGCATTCCTCATCTCTTCTAGCTCGGCCTCTAGCTTGGCAATAGCCTCCTTGGCAAGCTTGAGCAACTCCTCGCTCGCATTTGCCCTACCCTCGGCCTCGGCCCTGAGCTGGTCAGTAGTTCGAGCCCTCTCATTTTCCGCTTCGGCTCGAGCACTTTCCATTGCGGCTCTCATCGCCTCAAATTCGGCCCTGCTCCTTTCACCTTCGGCTTCGGTCTTCAGGTGGCCAATTCTTTCGATGGCATCAAGCTGCCGGCGGCCTAGTTCGGCTATCCTTCCAACCGTCTGTAAAACAAGTTGAGATTGTTACCCCCAACAGATAAGGTATCCAGATCAAACGAAACAAAGGTCAAAGTCACATACCAGAAGAGCTGACCGAGCGGTGAACACGATAGCCACCAAATCAGGCTCCTCTCGAAAGGTGGCCTTGTCAGCCGGTAGCGAAATTGAGGCGGCCATGCTCAACGCTACAGCTGGATCCTTGATGGCGGATGCGTCAGAAGGGATTAGTACATCTTTGATCCTTGGCTGAATAACGAAAGGAGCTACCACGTCCGGCTCCTTTAAGCGAGGCCGTTTGTCAGCAAGGCTACCCTCGGAGTCGGCTTCTGCCTCGGCGGTACGCTTCTCACCTTGCTCCGTTGAAGCCGGTCGTTGTTCTGTAAGCTGCTGATCCTCCTTCTCCTTCTCGGCTACAATAGCTTGAGCCGTTTCTTCTCCAAGTGGTGCAGGCTCAAAATGCGTGACCTCGACTTTCATACGGGCGGCCATTCGCTCGACATTTCTCTTGCGAGCCATCTGAGTGAGGCTTTCCCCAGCCATACCTACGGAAAGAACGCCGGGTAGGTCTCCTAAATTTGCAAAAATGTCTTCGACGGAAAACTCCGCCCTGGCAGAAGTGGACGGCGAGTCGGACAGGTTACCGGCTGCTTCAAAGGCTGAGTTGAGAGCTTCGTCGACCTCTTCGGCCTCCATAGCGAACTCTCTTCTGTTGATCAGCAACCATTTCGACCACCAACCCTACGTCTTCCTCCAAATCGGTGGCTTCGAGACCAATTTACCTAAGGGTCTTGAAATTGGGGAAGATAAGAGCCGTAAGGTGTTGTTCGCCGGTTGGGATCAGAATGTTGTCCGCGGCCGAGAATGTAGTATACGTCGACTTGTACCGCAGTAGAATATGGGCGGCTCTCCCTTGTTTTTGTACGTTTGGATGGCCAACATACTTTAGTGCAGTCTTAATATCCGCAAGGACTACGTCGTCAGCCGAGGTCAAAATCCTCCTCAACCTACTGCCTGCAAAATCAAGGGGGTTAAACTCGAAACAAGAGCCGACTGGAGAAACATCAATAAACAGCAATGAGTTATGCGGCAACCTGGGTCACCCCTCCGTCTGGGAATAGGGTCTAGGCGGTCTTCGCCTTCGCCGAATTCCCAGTTGCCTCGGACATTGACCATTACGTCGTCAACTCGTTTGCCGGAGCTGGCCAGCATGGTTACCAAGTGATGGTCCGTGTCCTTAGCCTTGAGAAAGTAACAGCCGAGCCAACCGGAGGATTTGGCTAAGGCGTAGCAATGCTGAATCACCGGGATGCCAAGGTTGATCCTAAGGCATCGGTTCAATTCTACGATCCCCATTACGATTCGGAAGAAGTTTACATTGGGTTGAGACGGAATCAAACCCCAATGGCGGAGGACGGCCCTAAGGAATGGGTGTAGGGGAAAACGAACTCCGCCCTCCGCAATGGCTAGGAGAGGAAAGACGATCGTATTTTGGTCCTCCCTCTCCATATCCAGGGTATTGTCCGTTACTAAGGATATATGGACATCATCCGGGATAGAATAGTGTCGTCAGAACCCCGAAATTCGACCCTTGGACAGGAGGTCTTTTAAATGCTTAGCCATTTTAATGAGGACCCAAGGATGTTTCAAAGCAAAAATAAGTACAAAAAATAAGATTACAAAGAGAGAAAAAGAAAACTTACGAAGGGCAAAGGAGAGAAGAAGAGACAGAGTGGAGTTGCAGAAAACGCGAGTCAAAGAAAGAACACCGACTTGCAGTACAAGAGGCACAAATATTCTAAGAGGCATGAATTTGAAAAGACTGAAGTTTCAAATCATAATAAATGCGAGAGATACACGAATGAGGCGGGAAAGCGTTACAGTGTCCAAAAAACGTGTCTGCGCTCTGACACGCATTGGGAAGGGAGTAAACTGCCGAATACGTGACTTCCCAGCCTAGAAACCAAACACGCCGACTAACAGATACTAGTGGGGTGTTTGGGGAGCAATTATGAGAGCCGAATATTTGGCGGAACCGGAAGCGCACTCTACAGGGGATTTACTCGGCTCAAACCTGTGCAATTACGGGGCCGAATACAATAATTATGCTGAACAGATATTGAGCTTTGGGGCCGAATAAAAATAAGGGTATTAAGCGAAAAGTGGGCCAGGCCCCGAGGCCCACGAAACAAGTATAAATACAGGAACGACAGAGTAGGAAAGATATGTGAGAACCATTACACAAAACTTAAAGTAGAAGTAATCCAAAGTGTTGAGACTGATTAGACCGTCGGAGTGTTAGGTCCAAGACCCCAGACCGGAGTGTTGATTGCTCTTCAGGTGACGAGTAGAGTATCACGAGCGTCTCCCGGGACCGGAAGAGTATTTTCCAAACCACTTCCCTACAGCAACATAGAAGCTTTTCTTTTTCTCTCAAAATTTAGATATACAACCACAAATATGAAACCAAAAATGAAAGGCATAATAAAAGAATCTGAAGAAACAATTCAACTATTCCAAATCGTGGACACATTTAACTGACAAAAAACTATCCACACCAAGCACCTTGTAAGCAGCCTTGTTACATTGGACACCATCACACCATAACATTTAGGGTGTGTTTGTTTTAAAGGATTAGAGGTAGGATTGGACTATTAGTCCCACCGGACTAATAGTTCATTATTTGTTTCATTTTTTTTGTTCCGGACTAA
Source organism: Camellia sinensis (assembly GCF_055761805.1). Classification (NCBI taxonomy): domain Eukaryota; kingdom Viridiplantae; phylum Streptophyta; class Magnoliopsida; order Ericales; family Theaceae; genus Camellia; species Camellia sinensis. The sequence goes on along the minus strand of NC_138964.1, from coordinate 18,505,125 downwards.
TAGTCTCCCTGGACTATTAGTCCCACAAATATGGGACTATTCTATTCCATGAGAGGAGGTGGGATAGAAACCATGGGATTGGTATCCCATAAGATTATTTTGTGAAATGTCCATTTTACCTTCCATGCTATTACTTAACAAACAATTAGAAAATGATAAAATAGTCTTTCGAACATTTATAAATTATTTTTTTAGCGTTGTTAATTTAAAATTATATATTAAATAAAAATTTAAATTATAAATTAAATTTAATTAAAAATAATAAATTATAAATTATGACCTTATAAATTAAATTTTTTTAGTGTTGTTAAAAAATTAAATTTACATATTAAATTAAATTATTTTTTTAGTGTTGTTAATTTAAAATTATATATTAAATAAAAAATATAAATTATAAATTAAATTTATTTAAAAATAATAAATTATAAATTATGGCCTTATAAATTAAATTTTTTTGTGTTGTTGAAAATTTGATTTATATATTAAATAAAATTATTTTTTATTATCGTTAATTTAAAATTATATATTAAATAAAAAATATAAATTATAAATTTAATTTAATTGAAAATAATAAATTAAAATAATTAAAATATTGTGCAAAAAATAAAATAAAATAAAATAAATTTTTATTTTAATCTAGCTAAAAATAATTAAAATATTAAAGATATGTTTAACAGTGTTATTACTTAGTAAATAATTGAAAAGGATAAAATAGTCATTTGAGCATTTATCCTTCTCCATAATATCCCAAACAAACATTGGATAACTAAAAATAGTCCAATCCAGACATCTAATCACATGACTAAACAAACATAGGATACAAATTTAGTCCAAACATTGGATAACTAAAAATAGTCCAATCCAGACATCTAATCACATGACTAAACAAACATAGGATACAAATTTAGTCCAACCAAATAGTCTCAGGACAATATATCCCAAAACTAATAGTTTGATAGATTACAATCTCTCCTATCCAGTCCGTCCAAACAAACGCACTCTTAGTATCAAGAGTACAACAACAAAATCAAACCAACTGTGAATGAATCATAGAACAAAATTTAGAATAGGTGACGTTTTAGAGTTGGTTTGGAATGTCTTAAAAAAGTGTATTTTTTGTCTTTTTACGAAAAGATGTGCAGAAAAATAGAAAGGTGATGTGATGAAAAAAAGATAAAAAGATGAATTATATAGGTTATGCCAAACGAGGCCTTAGTCATATGTGGCATCCATTTTGCAGATTAATATGTTGTTATTATTATTATTTTTTATTTTATTTTTTTATTTTTTTTTGGGGGGAGGGTACCAATGACCACATAAACACAAAACAAAACTAAAAAATATAACTATTCCCTTAAGAGGCAAAGTTGGGTGGTTGTGTTTCACTAGTCCATAATTATATTATTTGCCATCTATTACGAGATCACCAATTCCTCTTTCATCCTAAACCAAATCAAACTTTACGTACCATCAAAAAAATGTACAAAAAATAAATAAATAAAAAAAAAAGTAGTTGAGTTTTTGTATTTACTTTTTAACCTTTTTATTTTCTGCCAATGAGTTTTTCTTTATTGGGCCCTTTTAATGACTGCTTTGATGGGAGCTCGATCAGCATTGATTTTCTTTCTGGTTGTGATTTTAATTCTTGAGAAATGTTTGAGAGTTCTAGGGAGAGAGCTCTAATGTGTATGTAGAGTCTCATCTGATGTGATGTTTTGGTTTTGAATTTTATTTTTATTTTAATTTTTTTTTTCACCTCACTAGAACTCAATTAGAGCTCAGTTTTAGGAGGTTGTATCATTGTTGGTTGTGGGTGTTGTGGCCAACTCCTGCGCTAAAGTCCACAAGAAAAACTTCAAAATCAAAAATCCAAGTGCTCTGTAGACAAAACCCCTAGATTATTTCTATTGAATTGGATCGGATAATCAAGAACCAGAATTTAAAATAAATAAATAAATAAATAAAATAGAACACAATATTTTCATTGACCCTAAAGTAAAGAAATGTCTGTATTGTATAGGTAAACATCCAAAACATCAATAATTTCAAAGCATCCCTCAAAGTATCAGGAAAACCCCAAGATTCAACAAAGAAAAATCTGAAGTAACCTTAATCAATAATCACGAGTCACAGACAAAGTAATCCTACTCGTTGTACACATCTTATCAAAATTGCGATGTAATTGTACTATAGTTGGTATCAGAAAGATAAGCCACAAAATGTTGGTTCTGTTTGATTTAGTTTTAAAATTATAATTTGAGTATGGAATTGTAACTTGAGTGTGAAAATATGAGTTGAGTTTTGAAAAGAGAAAATTTATTTGGTTATGAGTTTTGAAATGTGTTTTGAAAAGAATTTTTGAATTTTGAATTTTAAAAAGAGTTTTGAGTTGTATTTTAAATTTTTTGAATCTATTTCATTTACATATTAAATAATGTTTAAGAAAAATTTATTTTTTTATTTTAAATATATCACTTTTACTTAGATATTTTTTTAAAAAAATTATTTTAAATATTTTATTTTATTTTGTAAATATTTTAATTTTTTAAACTCAAAACACACTCTACGCTCAAATCGTAACTAAACATATGACTCAAAACTCAATTCAAAAATTATTTTCAAAACTCATAACCAAACACATAATTCAAAACTCAATTCAAAAATTATTTTTCAAAATTCATAACTAAACACATACTTAAAACTCCACACTACTTTCAAAACTCTACGCGCAAATCGTAACCAAACACATAACAAAAAAATTAAAACATTTAAAAATATTTTTATAAAATAAAATAAAAATTATTTAAAATAAAAATTATATATATCTAAAATAAAAAATAAATTTTTTTCAAAACTCTTAATATTTAAAAAAATCCAGCACAAAAATGTAGAAGTATGGTACACATTAAAATAAATAAATAAATAAATATTTATCCAAAAAAATAAAATTAAGAAAACTTTTAAATATTTAAAAAATATAAATCCAAAATCTTTTAAAAGGCAACTCAAAACTGAAAATACAACACATAACCAAACAAATTTTCTCTTTTTAAAATTCATAATTTAAAACACAACTCTACACTCAAATTATGATTTTAAAAATAATTTTTAAAAACAAAATAAAAATATATATTTTTTTAATAGAGTTTTGAAAAGAGTTTGGTTTTTAATTTTAAAAAAGAGTTTTGAATTAAATTTTGAGTTGTATATTTGGTTATGAGTTTTGTTTGAATTGAGTTTTGAATAATTTTAAATTGATTGTTTGGCTATGAATTTTGAAAAGTGTTTTGAAAATTTTGTCTTGTAATCATGATTCCAACACATAACCAAACGCAGCCGTTGATTTTCAGAATACTATGATAAGCTTTCTTGGTACAATTTTCACGTAAATAAATTTCGTGGATAGATTCTTATTGAAATCATTCACAGTTAGGTGAATCAACCAAAAGCCTCAAAAAGCATATCAGAATTTCAACTTGATACAAAACCCTCCAATAACAATCCACAAATAGCAGCATCAACAAGATAAATCAGAAAAAGAATTTTACACATGAGGTGTGATTTAAAGAAAAATTCAAAATTTAAATCAAACGAACAATTCGATCTAAAGGCGTGAACTTGACTTCGAAAGCAAACCTTACAGAGAGACGATCGAAGAAGAAAGAGGAGTGGCAGTGGCGGAGGCGGTAGTGGTATCGTTGTCGCCATGGAAGAAAGCTTGGGTGCTCGTTCTCGACTTCTTCTTCAAGACAGTAGCGCCGCTAGGGTTTTGAAAGAGAGGGAGGAGAAAGAAGATGGAGCGAGAGAAGTGAAAATTTTATTTTTAAAAATTTTTTATTTTTTATATTTTTAGTGAATTTTTTAATATTTTAAATATTTTTTAATTTTTAAATATATCAATATAAATATATTTAAAAAAATATAATATTTATAAAAAAAATTAAAAATTCACTAAATATAAAAAATATTTAAAAAATGCAAAATTTTAATATATTTTTAAAAATTTTGTGTACTTATTAATTTTTTAAAATATTTTTTTACAAATATTTTACTATATAGATATATTTAAGTAAGGTCTGTCTAAAAAAATAAAAATTAAAAATTACTTAAAATTTTAAAAATAAAAAATATAAAAATAAAAAAACTTAATTTTTAAAAAATTAAATTTAGAAAATTAAAACCAAATTTATCCTATTTTTTTTCATAAATATAATAATAATAGTCCAATTCCAATCAACCGCGCCAACCCAATCCTATCCTAATTCTAGTGGGAAAGAGTTTTCCTATTCTACTAGAAATCAATTAAAAAAAAAAACTCAATCTATAAATACACATAAGACCAACATATGAGAGAGAGAGAGAGACAGAGAGAGAACGAACGAATATATTGGCTTAAGGCTCTACGATTGATCTCTAAATTCAAGACAAGTAGTTGAAACTCTCAGTTTGAGGTAACTTTCAGATACTGTGTTTTGATTATCGAAAATGCTAGAGGACTTAAATTTTTTATCAAATAAATGATCAAATGTCTCACATGGGTGTGGGGTCCACAAAATTACATGGGTGTGGGCCCACAAAATTGCGGACCCCACACTCATGTGAGACATTTGGTCATTTGTTTGGTAGAAAATTTGGTGTCCCTAGTATTACCCTTTGATTATTGTGTTGTGTTTGTAATTCAAAATTCTAAATATTTTTATTTTTTTTTTTATATAATACTTTCATATATTCTCGGTTGATTTATTAGTTATATATACGTTCATTCTTACATTTTAGAAAGAGTTATATGTATTGCATATCTCAAGTAAATTTATCAGAACTTTATATTAATTTTAGAGCATTGTTATTTATGTATAAAAATTAGACCTACTTTTTAGACTCAATAATGTGTCAAGAAAATATTGGTTGATAATTAATAAATAAGCCTTGATATTGACATAAAATGTTTCATATGTCTGGTTTTTCCAAAATACTCTTATAGTTAGTGTTTATGTAAAATTATTTGAATCAATTTAAGAAATATTCTTACGACTTAAACAACATACAAAATATATACTTTTAAATCAAATTAAAATTGATATTTTATAAGTTTAATAGAACACCTATCTAGGCACACACCCAACCATGGTTTATAATGTGTGTACCCTAGGAAGTTATACATGTATATTTATATTTTTTTTGTTTTTTTGTTGGGAAAGTAGTTATGCAAATTTGTGATAAAAATTATTAATGAAAAATTTACAGTGTATATGAAATTATATTTTTTTTTTGTAGTGGGTAAATAGTTATATATGGGTTCGTTTGGGATGTGGGTTGATTTTTTGACTTTTTAAATATTTTAGTTTGAAACTAAAAAGTCTTGTTTGAGATTTTTTTATTTTTGTTTTTTTGACTTTTGTGAAAAAAAAATAAAATAATTATAATTTGAATATGATATTTTGTCTTATTATACTAAAAATTCTATTTTATCCTTTTGTAATTATTTTAGTCCCAACCCAACCTAATCCAACCCAACTTTCCAAATGAGTGTTATAAATATTATGTTATTTTAAGATTTGCGTTCTAAATTTTTGTGGATCACTCTCCTAAAAACGAAGAGAATAAATAATTTGAATCAAATTCAGAATTTGTGTTATTATGGCACGAAGCCATCTATTTTTTATGAGCCATTTTTTGGTACGAATAATATAAGCTTTATACTTTCATCGTCTCTATCTTTTGCATAACTTATCTTGGATCAAATTCTAATTTTTTACTATGAATTTGTCAATTTAAACTTGTTAATGTGTAACTATTTTTTTTCTTGTTTTATGCAGTGATACGGAGGGCCTGCTTTGTTGTAGACATGAAGCCTGTCTCTAAACTACATGAGGACAATGTATTGGATATATTGTTGGAAAAAATAGTTTTTTTTGGTGACTTTAATTAAAGATTAAAGTCGGTCCCAATCATCTATTGTGTTGGGTCCAAGTGGGTCTAGATACTTTGCATTGAGATCTTTACACCACAGATAGAATGGCCAAAAATCATTGAGATTTGAATGAGAAATTACCTCATGAAGTTAGCTTCATGGAAAAAAAGGTAATGAAGTTTGTAACTCCTGCATTTATTACAGAATTTAATAGAGCATTAATGGGGTTTGTAACTCCTGCATTAATAGGGTTTGTAACTCCTGTCTTTATTGCAGAGGTTAATGGTGCATTATGAACAGCCATAAAGGCTGGAGGCTCTTCCTCTCTCCCCTATACATGTATAAATTGAGACCCTCCTGTCAAGTCTCAAACACAGAAATTTTTGCTTCCATTTTACAAGTCAGTTTCCCAGAAAGTTCATATTGTGAGAGAGTGCTGCCACTGTTTTTGTTCGTTAAGCTAGACAGAAAGTGCTTCTGCCGTAGCTGGTTTTGACCGTCGTATTCTGGGAGACAGACTCCGGGTTTCCTCAAGCACTCGATCCGTGAGGCGGCGAAATATGTTTTAAGGAAACTGCTACCGTGCAGGCTTCGATTTCGTTTCTTTACCCTTTTATTATTTTGTGTATTTCTGTTGAAATTTAGTTGTAATTATCTGCATGTGTTCTTGATATATAATTTGATTTCTTCATAAATCTATTTATTTAATTTCACAATTTGAACAACAAACTTAAAACAGATCTTATATATTTTTTCTATGAAATTGATCGAATAGATTTATATAGACTATTAGGTTAGCTTTGTATAATGTTACTAGGAATTGTTGCAGAATTGCTCACTATTTCAATGATTGTAAATTATGCAATGTTATTCTTTAATTGCTTAGTTTAATTAGAATGCTCTATTATAATTTGCATACTTAATTGTATTAGTATGATCTTGTTTTATGCGTATGGTTCATCATTTCCCTACCATGATTTGCATGAATTTTAAGGTTATAAAATATAATTTATGAATGTTGCAATTTTGACATGCTAATTCTATTCTAGCCTCAATTTGTTACATGCTGATTATTTTCTAGGCTAGATTACATAATTTAATGTATTTGGAGTTATAGAGTTTTATGAATTATTTAATTAGGTGCATTAATCTAAATTATTTAATTAGGTGCATTAATCTGAATTATTTAATTAGGTGCATTAATCTAAATTATTTAATTAGGTGCATTAATCTGAATTATTTAATTGAGTGTATTAACTTTGAATTTGACTTATCTATTTGGAGTTATTAGTTTAAATGTTTATTATGAATTAATTTCATTCATGGCTCATGTGTATTGAACTTTATTTTAAAGTTTTAATTAAATTGGCATTTTAATTCATTAGTTAATTTTATAAATAGTTGGCTAGATGGTTTCAATTATTTATTATAATTAAAATTTTAGATTATTTGTTTGTATTTTGTTGTGGTTTGCTACTAACTTTCTTTGTAGGGATACCAATGCGAAAAATAAATATAAAACCAAATGAATAGAATTTGGGATGTAAAAACAAAAATGTTTGGACTACTAATTTTTATGTTAAATAGGAATGCCTAAGCGTGGAAAGGCTTTTGGACTAAATAGAATCCTTATGGATTAGCTATTTTATTTAAATGCTTGAAGCATGTTTTTTGCTTGAGATTTAGTTGGTTTGTTTATCAATTTGTGGTAACAAGTTTTATTTGCTTGTTTTGTTAGAAGCATTTTACATGCGTGTAATTGTTATAGCAATTTTTAAATTGCTTGTAAGTTTGGAACTTGGTTTGGTTTTCTGTGATAGAAACCAAAGTTTTAGCTTTGGCTAAAGAGTAGTTCTTATTTGTTCAGAAATGACAACTAAGACGGATTTGGTTTCAAACCTTTTGAGGAAGTCATTGGGTTTAATCATTTTATTCTCAAAGTGTTGGAAAACCAAGTTTGGAGAAAGTCTTTGGTTATAATCTGATTATGTCCAAAGTGTTTTAGTTTTGAGAAAGGAAACCAAATTTTAGCATTAGCTAAAATATTTCTGATTTTATTCAGAAATAATGGACTTAGTTCCGGGTGTAATTCTGGTAGCAAATTTTATTTGCTTGGAAATCGGTTTGTTATAACCTGATTTATCCCCTAGAAATCTTAATTTTAAAATTGTTTCCTATGGACTAGGAGTCAACATGCTCTTGGATGTTTTGTCAAAAAGTTAACTGGGTTTTTAGTGGGACCGATGTGACCCCTCCAGTCTTCCTGGAAACATTCCTGACCATGTTCGATTCTAGGTTAATGGTGAGACTAGTTTTGAATTAAATTTCCATCTAAGGGATTTTCTAAGGGTTAAGTTTAATTTCTGAAATCACAGATGTGAAATTCTGTTGTGATGTTTCAGAAATAGCTTCAAAATGTGACAAATAGAAATATTGTTCCACCTGACAACCTTTGCCTCACGAGATTCTTAAAGGAAGATCTTGAGAGATCAAGTATAATTAAAGGAAATCATAAGATTGCTTTAAAATATCTCTGAATTGATTAGAGACAACTAGTATGGTATCCTTGTGTTATTTATAGCATTTATGATTGTTATGTGACTTTGCTTGAAAGCAAAGTTGAGACAACCTGTTATAGTAGGTGAATATTTTTTGGATATATTCTTAAATTGGTGGCTCCTAGTGAGTTCAAGATCACTGATCACAAAGATAGAAAACTGGTGGTTCTTAGGAGGTGTTAGACCACTGGCTACTCAGTTATGAGATTGTGGTTCCTAGTAGTGAACAGATTACTGATCACATGTCAAGACATCATGATTCCTAGTAGTGGAGAGGCTACTGGTCATATGTCAAGACATGATGATTCCTAGTAATGAAAGAGTTTATTGATCATATGTCAGGACGTTGTGATTCCTAGTAATGAAAGAGTTTATTGATTATATGTCAGGACGTTGTGATTCCTAGTAGTAAAGTGACTACTGATCACAGATTAAGACATTGTGATTCCTAGTAATAGAAAGTCTACTGACCACATGCTGAGAAATTAGTGATTCCTAGTGATGAGACTACTGGCCATGTTATGAAGTTCCGAATAGTAGACTATTGAACACTGGATTTGTGTTTCCTAATAGTAAGACTATTGGCTTCAGAATGATAGGTTGGACCAAATATATTTGGGTGCCTAATTCGGTTGATGACATTCTGGGAATGTATTTACTGTGATATGATTTTGAGAGTTTCATAATCATTGTGACACAAAGATTTGTTTAAAACTTTGTACAAATTCTACAAAGAAGACCTGATTATCTGACTCCATAATGAGGAGGATAATAGAAAGAAAGGAGGGAGTACCTCCTCAGTGAAGGTCAATGTCATTGAGCATGGCAAATTTTCTGTGATAAGGAAGAAGCCCCCCCCCCCTTGAACAAGGGCTCTTAGCTGGGGCCAAGGGGTGGTGTTGCAAAGAAGTTGGCATACAAGCCGCGGGAACCTGGTTCTCGGTTCTTTGGGAAGTGCTACAACTGTGGTAGCGAGGCTTTTAGTTTTACTAGGGTTACACGCCACATCTGCTCCGAGAAGGAGCTGTTTACAACTTTCAAACCGATTACAAACGGTGAGAAGTTGTTTATGAGAAACTCTACTACCTCATTTGTTGAGGGAAAGGTGGTCCTGATGTTAACCTCAGGAAAAGAGCTAACTTGAACGAAGTCCTGTATGTTTTGGACATTTGTTAGAATCTTGTCTCAAGGTCTCTTCTCAGTAAACATGTAAATCGCATGGTTTTTGAGTCCGACAAGGTCGTTCTGACGAAACACAAGTGTGAAACTTGTGTTGAAGCGAAGTGGACAAGATCCCGTATGAGTTATGAAAATGCGTTAAGCCTTTTTATAAATTCTTACAAATGTGGGGGTGTCTTGCAATTGTGGCGATTCCTACACCCTAACGGGTTAGGATAGGCCTGAAATCCATGGATTGTATATTCATTGGTTATGCACATAATAATAGTGCATATCGGTTTCTTGTTCATAAGTCTGAAATTCCAGACATACACAGGAATACCATCATGAAGTCAAGGAATGCATGTTTCTTTGAAGACATTTTTCCTTGCTAAACCCATGCAGGGGTTCCAAGGTCTTTGGAGCAATTTGATGAGCTTGCTAGTGAGGATGATCATGTTAATGATCCAGGTGATGATCAAATTGAGGTTTTAGATGAGCCCAGACGGAGTAAAAGGGCTAGGACATCCAAATCTTTTGGTCCAGACTTCTTGACTTATATGGTTGAGAACGAACCTCAAACTTTCCACAAAGCTGTGACTTCTCCTAAAAGTGCTTTATGGAAAGAAGCGATCAAAAGTGAGATTGACTCCATCTTACAGAACCACACCTGGAAGTTGGTAGATTTACCTCCAGGTTGTAAGCCTTTAGGCTGCAAATGGATGTAAAGACAGCTTTCTTAAATGGGGATTTGAATGAAGAAATCTACATGGAGCAACCTGAAGGGTTTTCATCTCCAGAACAAAGCAAGAAAGTCTGTAAACTTGTCAAATCTTTGTATGGTTTGAAGCAAGCGCCTAAACAATGGCATGAGAAGTTTGACAATATAATGTTGTCAAATGGGTTTCGAATCAACGAATGTGACAAGTGTATTTATGTCAAAGACACTGACAGAGGTTATGTCATTTTGTGTCTATATGTTGATGGTATGCTCATTATAGGTAGTAACGATGAAATGATCAAAACTACCAAGAAGTTGTTAAACTCTAAATTTGACATGAAGGATATGGGCATTGTAGATGTTATTCTGGGAATTAAGATTACCAGAATCTTTGGCGGAATTGTACTTTCTCAGTCTCATTATGTTGATAAGATACTTGAAGTTTAGTGGATCAGATACGAGTGTGTCATCGACACCTGTAGACTTAAGTCTACACTTTACCAAGAATAATAAAGAGAGTGTCTCTCAGTTAGAATATTCTCGGGTAATTGGAAGTTTAATGTATCTGATGAGTTGTACTAGGCCAGATATAGCTTACTCGGTTAGCAGGCTTAGTAGATACACAAGTAATCCTGATGCTTCTCATTAGAAGGGCATTGTGCGGGTGTTAAGGTATTTACGCTACACTTGGGATTATGGGCTGCATTATACTCGATATCCAGCGGTGCTTGAAGGATATAGTGACGCGAATTGGATATCAGATATAAAGGACTCAAAGTCCACTAGTGGATATGTGTTCACTCTTAGTGGGGCAGCCGTGTCTTGGAAATCTTCCAAGCAAACGTGTATATCTAGATCAACGATGGAATCAGAGTTTATTGCTTTGGATAAAGCAATGGAAGAAGCAGAATGGCTTCGTCATTTCATTGAAGATATTCCACGTTGGTCTAAACCTGTGCCAGCTATTTGTATTCATTGTGATTGTCAATCTACAATTGGTAGGGCACAGAGTAATATGTATAATGGAAAGTCTAGACATATCCGTCGTAGACATAATTCCATACGACAACTACTCTCGAATGGAGTTGTCTCTTTAGACTATGTAAAGTCTAAGGACAACATTGCGGATCCGCTAACCAAAGGGTTAAATCGAGTGTTAGTCGAAACGTCGTCAAAAGGAATGGGATTAAGGCCTTTGGAAGTTACCGGAATGGAAACCCAACCTAGTTGACTGGAGATCCCAAGATCTAGGTTCAATGGGACAACCTAATTGCGTGTAACGGTGGTATGTCACTGAGGAGGTTAAACCTCCAGCCATTCCTTCTATCAGTGATACCTGCAAGTGTAGAGGTTAAGCTGAGCTTTTAATGACTCTAGTGTGTTAAGCTATTGAGCTGAGTATAGCAGGATACTCAAGTAGAGTCACCTATGTGAGTGTGAAGTGGGGCCGCTTCTAGAAGAATTGGGCAGGCCAAGATTCTTTGAAACCACTCGCTGAACCAGGCTAATGTCCAGGGCCACACAAGGCACACCAGTGAGAACATAATGGTGGTAGGAGTAATTCCCGTGTGAGATCTATTGTCTCAGTTTACATAAACGGTAGAGCAGTTCAAGATGTCTTATTCACTGATCTGCCAGTAAACTCGATAGGTTTTCACTGGGAGAGGTTCAAAGTCAAAAGCTACCTTCTCTGATGTCGGGGTTAGTCCGTTGTACTCTCTCTCAGAGTCTTTACTGTTGAACGATGTCCGTTTGTTGAGTCATTCGGTCAATTTTTATTCATGTGGGGGATTGTTGGAAAAAATGGTTTTTTTTTGGTGACTTTAATTAAAGATTAAAGTGGGTCCCAACCATCTATTGTGTTGGGTCCAAGTGGGTCTAGATACTTTGCATTGAGATCTTTACACCACAGATAGAATGGCCAAAAACCATTGAGATTTGAATGAGAAATTACCTCATGAAGTTAGCTTCATGGAAAAAAAGGTAATGAAGTTTGTAACTCCTGCATTTATTACAGAGTTTAATAGAGCATTAATGGGGTTTGTAACTCCTGCTTTAATGGGGTTTGTAACTCCTGTCTTTATTGCAGAGGTTAATGGTGCATTATGAACAGCCATAAAGGCTGGAGGCTCTTCCTCTCTCCCCTATACATGTATAAATTGAGACCCTCCTGTCAAGTCTCAAACACAGAAATTTTTGCTTCCATTTTACAAGTCAATTTCCCAGAAAGTTCATATTGTGAGAGAGTGTTGCCACTGTTTTTGTTCGTTAAGCTAGACAAAAAGTGCTTCTGCCATAGCTGGTTTTGACCGTCGTATCCTGGGAGACAGACGCCGGGTTTCCTCAAGCACTCGATCCGTGAGGCGGCGAAATCTGTTTTAAGGAAACTGCTACCGTGCAGGCTTCGGTTTCGTTTCTTTACCCTTTTATTATTTTGTGTATTTCTGTTGAAATTTAGTTGTAATTATCTGCATGTGTTCTTGGTATATAATTTGATTTCTTCATAAATCTATTTATTTAATTTCACAATTTGAACAGCATATATTACATAAATTACCAGCAAAATCACTTGCTAAATTCAAGTGTGTGTCGAGGCATTGGCGCGAATACATCTCTAGTCCCTCTGTACACGATTGCTGTCGTTCCCGTAGATGGAAACCCACACCACACATGATGGGTTTCTTCTTCCAAGAACAGGAAAGTCGTAGGCGACTACAAATTCGATTTTTATTCAGTTCCACCAAAAAAGAGAAAATGGATAATGATTTAGATGAATCTGTTAGTTTCCTTGGCAGGACCGCTATCTTAGTTGCTTCTTCTAATGGTTTTCTTCTCTGCAATCAGAACAGAAATCATCAGATGCGGTATTATTGTTAGGATCAAAGACACCCAGAGAATTATCTCACACACACAGAGAACACAATATTTACGTGGTTCGGCCCAATGCCTACATCCACGGACAGAAATGAGAATTATCACTAAAATGGAGCAAAAATACAAATACAGAGGAGGAGAAGAAACTCACTCAACTCACAGCTCTCACACTCAATTTCTGATGGTTCTCTCTATCTGTACATTTCAACTCTCCCCTCAACCTCTATTTATACACCAATGAGGGAGAGTCTCATTGGTCACCACCTACCCTCTTCCACTCTCTAATGGGGTTGGTAGAGTGGGAGAGCCACTTCCATTGGGTGGAGAAAGTGGGTTCTCCAATGGGAGCTCACATGGGATGATCCAACAAATCACCCCCTCAACTCATGTGAGGTGATCCAGTCCACACACTGCTGCTAATCTTGTCACGCCCAAAAGACCAACAGAATCTTCATCTCCTCACTGAGATATTGCATCCCCTGAAAGCTAGAGATAATACACCAGAGATACAAGAGGAGGAGGGAATCCTACATCCTCAACTCAACTCACACCACTCTCTGATTTGGAGAGAGCCTCTGCTCCTATCTCCCACAAATCTCTTCCACGCTTCCTGTCTCGGATATCTTCACTTGCTATGCTTGAACTTGCGCAACCAAGATATCTTGACACCCCCTGATTGGATGTCCTGCACCCCCTGCTCGGGATACCCTTGCATTACCGTGCAACTCCTTGCATGATGAACACTGGAGCAACTAGAAAACTTCAGAGTTTGACACATCAACATCCTCAATTTTCCTTGCTCGGAGCTTATTTCTGAACAACCAGCCTTTGCTTTCTGCACTTCAGAACAACTTCCCAGCGATCTCATATGCCCGTTGTCTGTGCTGCAATCCCTGATGTTCGGTTCTGTCTCACTTGTACGTCCGTACTGATGTTTGACAGTTAGCCCTTCTGCCAAGACAACTTCCATCGGTCTGTACAAGTTATCACTATGCAACTCCGTGCATAGTGCTCGCACCCCCTTATTGGAGTGCATTGCAACGCTCACTTTGCGACTCGAGATTGCATCCCTCCTTTCCATGCATCTTTTGAGAGGTTGCAAAATGTCTCTAACACGGAAGCAAAAGAAACTCTCTTCTTTACTGGCATAGTCTCTACAGACTTGGTTTCTTTGCTCTGAACTTTCTTCAAGATTGGCTTCACTGGCTCAGCTCTGTGCACCTTTGAACTGCCTCCTTGCATTCCCGTGCACCGTTTTCGCCATTCCTGATGAAAGCCTTGCTCAATCATACGCTTTGGTTGCGTATGTTCTCTCTTTGTACCCTTCGACTGGCATTTGACAACACTCATCTTTGTCAAAACTTCTCCTTCCAGTCTGTACAATTTGTTGCACAATTTGCCTTGCAACATTTCTCTATCACCTCTGTGTACATGAAGAACCCCGCCACTAGATGAGAAACAATTTCCTTTTAGATCTAGCATACTCAGGGAGATTAGATTCCTCCGTACTCCTGGCACATGTCGGACCTCAGATAAAATTACTTTTCTTCCATCCTTAGTAAGGAATCGCACTGTCCCTATGCCGACAACTCTGTTCACTGTGTTGTTGGCCATCCGGATAATGCTACCGCTGACTCTTCGGTAAGTGGAGAAAAGCTTCCTATCCGCACATATGTGGAACGTACACCCTGAATCCAAAATCCAGCCGGGTGTTTTCAACTCTGACGAGACTGTAAGCATCACCTCTTCATCGTCAGAGAAATGCACTGCAACTGCTGTAGTTGAGGGACCTCCGTGTCCCTTAGCCTTCTCTTTGGCTTGTCTGTCCGCCTTCTTCTCCGGGCAATCTCTTATTACGTGATCCTCTTGATCACAGTAAAAACACCTCCTCGTGTTGTCCTGTCTGGACTGTGAACGCCCTCTGCTTTTACTTCTTCCTCTACCTCTGCCCCTTTCTCTATCTCTGCCTCTACTTTCTGTGACAAGGGCATGAGACTGCTCTCCGTCCATCTCTTTCTTCCTTGCCTCCTCGTTGAATAAGGCGTCTGTGACCATCCCCATGGTCAGCTTCCCTTCGGGTGCAGAATTACTGAGAGAAACCACCAACGTCTCCCAGCTGTCTGGTAAGGAACTGAGTAATAATAATGCTTGCATCTCATCCTCCAACTCCATTTTGATAGATGCAAGCTGGTTCACAAGGCTGTGGAATTCACTGGTGTGTTCAGCAACAGACACACCATTCTTCAGCTTCAGGTTTATAAGCCTTCTCATTATCAAGGCTTTGTTCCGTGCGGTCTTGGACTGGTACATGCCCTCCAATTTCATCCATAGGGCATAGGCGTCTGTCTCTTGGGCAACATGGTGGAACACACTGTGGTCAATCCACTGTCTGATTTGACCGACAGTCTTCCGGTTATTTTTTATCCAGTCCACATCCTTGTCTCCATTTGGTTTGACCCCCTTTAGCGTTATAGGATCAAACAAATCTCTACAATACAGGATGTCTTCCATCCGCGGCTTCCATATCGCATAATTAGAAGCGTTCAACCGAATCATCGGCCCTGAAACTGATGTGGATTCCCCCATCATCCAGAAAATAATCTCTGTTTGAAAAACAGGCTTTGCTGTGAAGTCCGGACTACTCAAATTAGCCGGAAAAGCACTTCGGATTGCCAAAATAAAAACTGCAAATTTTTGAAAGTTTATTTGCAAAATCTGACCGTACGGATGTGTCCGAAATATTCCAAATAGTTGGAAAGTACTATTGGATCACCCAAATCGGACCTCAAATGGCTTAGATGTAGCCAAAACAATTTTAACGGTTCAGATCGGCAGAATCTGGTGCGCCTGCGAAGCACCAGATTACTCCTCCGGTTATGCTGACGTCAGGCTGACGTCATCGGCTCAGTCAGCGGCTCGGTCAGCGGCTCAAACTCGGTCAACGCGGCTCCGGCTCGAGCGGCTCGGTGCGCGCGCGTGCGGCGCGTGTCGCGCGTGAACTCACGCGTCTTCTTCCTTCGTCCGCGCGTGGAGCGCGTGGGTGAGAGTGGTATCACGCGCCGTCTGCCTGATCGGCGCGTGGCGGCGCGTGGCGAGACTGGGACTCACGCGCCAACTTCCAGGGGCGCGTGAGGGCGCGTCCGGCCTCCGTTGGGTGTGTGCTTTATGTTTCTGGACTCCTCTCGTCGAGCCCTTGCTCCTAGTATGCTCAAAATCTGATTTCGAGCAATACGATTTCTGGGCAGTTTCGAAACAACGCTCTGTTTTTCCGAAAAACGTACAACTTGGCTCTGATACCACTTTGTTAGGATCAAAGACACCCAGAGAATTATCTCACACACACAGAGAACACAATATTTACGTGGTTCGGCCCAATGCCTACATCCACGGACAGAAATGAGAATTATCACTAAAATGGAGCAAAAATACAAATACAGAGGAGGAGAAGAAACTCACTCAACTCACAGCTCTCACACTCAATTTCTGATGGTTCTCTCTATCTGTACATTTCAACTCTCCCCTCAACCTCTATTTATACACCAATGAGGGAGAGTCTCATTGGTCACCACCTACCCTCTTCCACTCTCTAATGGGGTTGGTAGAGTGGGAGAGCCACTTCCATTGGGTGGAGAAAGTGGGTTCTCCAATGGGAGCTCACATGGGATGATCCAACAATTATATCTATAATCCAGCCACTAAGCAGTGGGCAGCCTTGCCAAAACCCCCAAAATGCTATAGAAGCGTGGCTACTGGGTTTGTTTGTAACGACAACACATGTGACCCATACAAAGATTCTATCTGCTACAAGGTTGTGCGGTTTGGGATTCCAAAATGTTTCATTGATATACAGTCGATTGTAACAATTGAGTGCTTTTCTTCTGAAACTGGTGCTTGGATGACCGTAAATCTTATACCCGATGTGCCTCTTCCATTGTTCCCAACAAATGATCCAGCTGTTGTAATTGATGAAGTTTTCTACTGGTTAGATATTGGGCCGAGGATAATTGCTTGTGATATGGTACAAAGACAATGTTGGGTTATGAATTTTCCAGGAGAGCCCAAGGAAGTATCCTCAATGTGTCTAGCTGTGTTGAATGGGCATCTTCACTATGGAATAGCGGACGATGTATCCATCGAGATATGGAGTCTTGAGGGCGATTTTCGCTGCAGATTGGCTCGATGGCATATGAAGCATAGAGTTAGGGTTGTGAGCTTAGCTAACAGGTATCCGGAAATTTTTGGCTTGGTTGATAATCTTATAATTTGTGCTGTGGTTGGATTTCATCCTGCTGATGAACACCGGATTGTTTATTTAAATTTGCATGGTAAAGTGATCTCCTACCATATTGACAATGGAGTAGTTGAAGTGGTGCATGATTTTGGTGTTCCTGAATGGATGACAAGAAATTATAAGTTCTTTCCTTACGAACGGCACGAGTGACCGCGTGTTATTTAGATTATAAAATACATTAGAATAATTACTATATGCTTATTTTTAAAGAAAAATAGTTTTTGAGTTGGTTATTTTTTTTCCACTGACGATAATGGTGTGAACATTTTTTTCCTTTATTATTATATCAGAACTGTGCTCTTGGAGTAGAATATTGTAATTTTATACTAAAAGAAATTGAAATGGACAACATAATGCTTGTTTCTATGCATGATTCATAATTTATCCCGAAAGCGGATGTGGGCAATACTCACAATGTATGTATTTTATTTATTTAGTCTTCTGAATAATTTTTTTGTAGTATTATTGTTTCCAAATGTTATCTAAATGGTGTGACATGTTCATTTACGTAACAGTTCAAATACAAGTATTCTCATTCTTGATCCTCTGCTTAAATGTCACATTGATCGGGCTGGGCTCGGGTGGGCTTGTACTGTCTAATAAAAGACTTTGTGACTACTCAAGTCTGGCCCAACTCAAATGTTTGGTCTATCGGATCAACCCCAGCCCAGGCAAAAAAAATTATAATTTTCAGTTCTATTAATCGGATATCTATATATATAAGGAAATGTATATATATTGGATTGTTAAAGAAAAATGAAATTAAAGTTATTAATAATCTAACATTTCAAGTTCAAAATAATCTAGTAGGTTCATTAAAGTACTTTATATTACATTCAAAAAATATTCCCTCTTTATTTAAACAAACTTAAATCCTAAGTCCAATCCATTCATTTATCAGGTCTAAAATATTAATCCAATCCTTCCTTGTAGACTAAAATAATATTTCAAAGCCTAAAAAAAATAAGATCGAGTTTGATAGCGAGTCGATATCAATCTGTGTAACACCTAGGCTTTTTTTTTTTTTTTTTTAAAGGATAGCAATGATACTAATAATCATTTAGAACAACCCTTTTTCTCTTATTAGTTTCGCAAAATAGATCCCATAATGGATCACAAAACACTCACAATGGCGTGTGTCTCATGCTGTGGGTCTTACAGTGAGCCCCACCTCTTGCGAGTGTTATATCATTTGAATTATTTATATTGTAGGGTTCATCGAAAAAATTATCTTTACAAAAAATCAAATTACTGGAACAATAATAACCAAATGATTAAATTACATTTGTTAATAAAAAACATTAAAAAAAATTTGAACAGCAAATGTAATTTTAAATTTAAACCATTCATTATTTTGAAGATAAATATAATCTAATAATACATACTATATTTGATTAATCTAATTTTTTATATAAATAATTTTTTTAACAGACCTAACAATATAAATTATTTGAATTATCAAGATGTGCCGTAGCCGGCAAGAGCACCTCCAGTTCTGAACCTCTCCCTTTTAAATATCATCATACCTAAGTGGGCAAGGTTTTCATATTTAAAGGATTAAGACCCATGTTGACTTATCATGGAAAATTCTTTGTAGTATTCCATTTTTGTTCTTTCTTTTTCGTTTTTGGTCTGTGCAATATTGTTATTGAATTGTTAATCACCGATTCGTTTTCATTTTCACTTATTTCTTCTTCTTTTTTCTAAATTTTTACCCAAATATTTGATTCAAATACTACTTTGTCATGGGAAAAAAATAGCTAACCAATTTGAGTTGAGTTACAAGCCTGTAAATGAAAATAATTGTTCACAAGCTCAGCTCAGTTCGTTAAGTAAATAAATGATCTCAAGTTTGACTTTTAAACTCGTCTAATAAACAAACTAAGTTTGACCTCGAATAAGTTCGATTTATTTACCTTTTTTTAAATTATAAAATAATTATTTATATATTTCAATAATATAAATAATAAAAGTTAAATGGAACAAAACATTTGTTGGAAATTATAAGCTCTCACACCTTATAAACTAAAATATAATAGACCGTACATATTTAGGAGATTATAGTATAATTAACCAAACTTCTTATTATTTCTATGCTACCATCACCCTCTATTTTATTATAGGGAAAATTACATCCAGTGAGATTAAAAAATAAAAAATAAAAATTTACAAAAATATGGAGGGATCACAATTTTTTACTTAGGAGATTTAGTCAAAATCCCCTTATAATTAAACTTTAATTTATTAAGGAAAAGCACAAAATGTTTTTTTTGAAAAGTTTAACACATACCACTATTACCAAAATATTAAACTTTAAAATAATATAACTTTTGATATAGATGTCGGTTTTTTATAAAATTATTATTTTTAAAATCCTCTCATCAAAATTTATTAAATAAGATCTATGTTGACTATGAAATTCTTAAAAAATATATATATATTACCATCGAAATTGATGTAAATAATAGCATGTTATTCTATCTCATAATAATATGTTACTTTAATTCATAGCAACATATTACTTTGGCAATCTTGTTGAAAAAAAAAAATTATGATATTTTACTTTATCCTTACTCAATTATGTACTTCCTTAGGGGGTTTATGAAACAAAATAAATTGAGTTTTACTTTTTACCAAACAATGGTCAAATAGATGGGCTTTGGCTAAATTTCCCTTTTATGGGCATCCCACCACATAATAACTTGTATCCCACATATTTTTGTAATTTTTTTCTCTTCCCCTGTAATTCTCCTTTTATTACACTATATAAAACAGAAACACAATCATGTGCTTTCCTGACCTTTTCAATAATTATCAAATCCAATAACCACTCAACAATTCTTCACATTCGTCAAACTTCCCAAAACTATTTGAGAGGGAGATTTTATGAGCTGGAAATGGGCTATGGTAAGGACCGGGCAAGTTAAATGCCTAGCTCGTTTGGGCCGGGATAGCTTTGGGCTTGCTCGGAGATGGGGTTGCTCCGCTAAAGCCCAAGACCGAGCTACTTGAACTTGCATAGGTGGAAGCCGTGCAACTTGCGTTGCTCGGCAGGAAGGCTCGCGGCTTTAGCTCGGTAGGAAGGTTGCGCGCCTTTAGTTCGGCAGGAAGGCCTTTGTTTTACCCCCGTGACCTATGTCGAGCTCGGCTCTGCCGGAATGCAACTGAGCTCGGTTCATACGGAGCTCGGCTGGTGAGCGTTCGGGTGTGTGGCGCAGCACGGCCGTGTGATGCCGAGGTGATTCCGCCGATCTGCCGAGCTCTGCCAAGATATCCTGACAGTTTGGTTAGGTGGTGATTGCTGGATTTGTGCTGACGGATGGGGTAGCAGCACCACGTGTCGAGAGACTAATGGGAGTAGATTTGGGGCGCAGAAGGTATATAAGCATGTCTGCGCCCCCCATGCTGGACAGATGATCATTTGGTGAGTTACACTTTAGACATACAACTCTCTCCCCTCTCTCTCTCTCTCTCTATCCCTGAGTGTGTGCTAACTTGACCGTCGGAGAGGTTTTCCGGCCGCACACCGCTGGGTAGCTCAGCGCCGTTGTGTTCGCAGATCGATCGGACGGACAGGGAACTTGGAAGAAAGGAGTACGGGCTTGCCGAAATATTTGCTCTCCGTACACTATTAAATGATTTTTAAAATTCATAAAACCACACGCTTAAATCATAAAAAATAAAATAAAAAAATTTAAATTAAATATAAATTTGCAAATGCGGATCTAGAATGGATTAGTCGAAAGCAGAAGTTCTAAGCTCGGTCAAATCATAGATTTTTAGTTGATACAATCTTTTTTAGATAGGACGTTGTATTTGAACCCTCTATTTAAAAAAATGAAAATGCAAGTGGAAACAGCAGTAAATTGGTACCCGGGTAAATTGCATGAAGTGGGTTGCCATCTATATTTGAGATAGAACATGTCAGGTCGACTATTTTTCTGGCAGTTGAATGGCTGCTCTATGAAAGGACAATCTGTAGAGTTGTAAAGTGGATTATAAGAATCATCAAGTATCCATTTTCCTTGGAAAATATTGCACCCATCTTCCTTGTTTAGAAACTGTCCGTGTACTTGGTGCAGAAGATGAAGGACAACCACTACTGCAACCCCAACAACAGCACTAAAACCACCCATGCATATCAGAGAGAGAGAGAGAGAGAGAGAGAGAGAGATTAGAAGTTAAGAATATGTAATGAATATGGATTTATATACAGGTGAGTTAAGTGTTGCATGTGCAGTGGCTAAAAGTTTAGAGTATACAAGGCTATATTGGCGGTGTTTGGGAATAATTTTTTTGGATTTTTTCATTAAAAGATAAATTGGTTATAAAATTAAAAAAAAATAAAACCAAATAAAATATCACATCAAATCCCATAATCATTTTACTTTTTCTCTTACAAACATCATATCCAACCACAAAAAAACCTAACTATCTTTCCAAACACAAAAAAAAATTTCTCCAATAATATCCTACAACTAAAAAAACCTACAAAAAAACCCACTTCCCAAACTGTTTTTACTTTTCGTTTTTTCTGTATATTTAGTTTTTATATTTTTAATTGGTTGAATTTAGATTTTAAATTTTAAATTTTCATGTCAATTTAGTTCAATTTATAACATCACATAAGATTTTTGACAAAAAATAGTTACTGAATTAGTTAAGGCTAACCCATTGAGTTAAATAATTTTATAATTTTTTCTTAAAAATATGACATGCGTCGCTTGTGTGTGTATTTTTGATCAAAAACACTAATGAGTATAATCAATTGAATAATTCTATATGTACCAATTAGTCTACTAACTAATGTACCAATTGATGATGTGGTATAATTTAAGATATTTTTGATATTTGTAATTTGTATAATGAGTGGGGTTAATAATAATATTATCACTAGTATTCGTAAACTAGTTAGTACACTAATTGGTACATGTAACACTACCGCAATCAATTAGATTAAATTGAAACAAAATTATAAATTCAAAACCAAAGCTAAACCGATTAAAATTACAGAGATTAAAATAATACAAGAGTCAAAATCAGTCAAAATATGGAAATTATAGATGTAATTTACCCTATATACAGTGGGGGGGGGGGTTTGTGGGGATTATACAAGCAGTTTATAACTTATTTTAATTTACAAATTTGTGTTAGACCGTTTAATACAGTTTCTGTTTATAGCTTATTAGATAAAAATAATTTAAATAAGCTAAAAAATTCGACTTTCCAAAAGAAGTTAGAGGAGGGGTGGTTTAAACTTCTGCTTTCTGATAATCAACTTTTAATTTAAAATAATCTCCTCCAAACACTCCAATGAGAAGTGGCTAATTTTTGTTGGACTAAAAGTTTAATTTTTGTTTGTCAGCATATAATGAGAGAGAGAGAGATGGCATTGTCTGGAACATAATATTTCATGATTGCAGAGAGATACAAAATTTTGTGAAATTAGGATCTTCCTATGTTTAAGATTAACCTAGTTTTGGAACAAGCGTACAGATTTTTAGATCATCCCAGGAAGGCATTTTTTACAGCCTGGATAACATATTTGTAACATGAATTAGCACGATAGCAAATTTATGTAGTAATTTGATCATTTATTTGATAGTGAAATGATAATTTGAATGATTTTTTGTGGTTGTCCGATCAGCTTCAAAGATCTGAGCCAGCCCAACTAACATTATTGATTGATAATATTATTGATTTTTTTTATTTTATTTAATCGTCACATGATTATTAAGTAATTATTGATCTTGATTATAACATGCAAGCCACCTTCTTATAAACCATTCAAGTTAGTCAATGATGGAATTTAATAAGAATATTATCTATTTCATTTTATTTTTTTTGAAATTATATTTCATATTTTATTCATTCCATACAATTTCCTCATTGCCACACCAACAGGTTGCTTTAGAAGAAACAATGATGTTTGCATTCACCTTTAAAAAAAAAAAATAGTAATTTTTTCCAAAATTAGGTTAAAATATTTTACTTTTCGAGTCTTTCTTATGTAGATGAATTTCAAAAAAAAAAAAAAAAGCAGCAGCCAAAAACCAACTACTTTTAGTACTTCTTTTTTCCCTTTCTAAAAAAAATTCAAATTTTTTAACTTTTTTTGATCGGTCTAGGAGAGCAAAACTCAAGGTCCGTTTGGTATGTCTATTTGGGCTAAAATAGCCATATAAGATAAAATTGGCTATTTTAGTCAAATAGGATAAAATGTCACATTCAAATCATAATCATTTCATTTTTTTCTCACAAAAGTCAAAAAAGTTAAAAAAAAAACCATCCTAAACGAGACTTTTTAGTCTCAGGCTAAAATAGTCAAAAAATCAAAAAGCCAACCAACATCCTAAACGAAGGCTCAAAAGTAAATTTTAAAAAATTCAGTTAAAAAAAGAGTGTTGCTAAATGATCTACCTATTTACTTTGAACCCCCCACTTGTTTGAACTGCCACTCACATAATTGAAACATTCTCATCTTCTCTGTAAACTCTCACATTAATACCAACTATACCTATGTTTTTTGAACCCCAAACTCTTCTTCTTCTGGCAACCCCTTCCACTGCGGGCAAACCTCCACCGTTGGCGACCTTTTTTTCCGGTGACCTCCACTCTTTCCATTTCTAAACCCTAACCCCCCCAAACCCAACCCAAACCAACCACCATGAAAACCCACCTTACACTCTCCTCTCTAACACTCCTCATCATGTTCTTCTCTCTCTATATCTTCAACACTGCCATTGAAGACAATGTCAAAAGGGCCTCGAGGCTTCAAGATGTTGCCTTCTTTTCTTCTTTTTCTTTTTCTTTAGATCGCGATCCATTACCGACCACCTACATCACTACCGCCTCCTCCTTTTCTTCTTTTTATTCTTATTCTTCTACTCCCCATTGCGACCCGTCATTGCCTTCACTGCCTAAACCCACTATTATCACCGCCCACCATCAATTTCTGAAAACCCTAGGTCTAGGGTTAGGGTTTCGGGAGAGGTAGAAGATGACAATCGGCCAAGAGAGATGAAAAGGACTATCGAAGGTGATGGGGATGGCTGTTGAAATTAGGGTTTGGAACTGTAACGCCGCACTACTTGCTGGCCCAAGTAACCTATGGGTCAACCAACAATACCCAAAAACTTAAGTACAAGTTACTTAGTAGCAAGGTAGTGGTGCTTTATATGCCCAAGATCACCCATGCAAACTTCCGATGTGGGACAGGGTGTTACAAACTCTTCTACTTATAAATTCTCGCATCCTTACGATGGTCTATAATCAATCAGAATACCACGATGAGCTCATGGCCAGCCCAGAATAAGTGGCCCACATAGTTGTGTGTATGGGTCGGCTCTGATACCATTTGTAACGCCCCAACCCTTTACATGTCATCGATATTGTTCGCTTTGGGCCACGCCTACACGAATTTGTTATTCTCAATGGGTCACCCATCCCAGAACTACTCCAGCCTAAGCATACTTAACTGGGGAGTTATGCTAGGGATTCCATCACGCGGGAAAAGGCCTCGATGCTATATAAGGGTTCAAGTTTTTACTTTTATAGCCTAGGAACTCCCCCTCCATTCTCGATATGAGACACCGGGACCTTACAATCCACCCCTCTTAAGGTTACACGTCCTCATGCAGTAGCTTGCCAACTCACAAGCCCGCCCACAGGCTACAAATGGTATCAGAGCTGACTCTCCAAAGTACCGAATGTGGGCCCCCGGCGCCTCTCGGTGCATATGGGCGGGCTTGTGAGCTGGCCAGGAGTGTGGCTAGTTCGTGGGGAAGAGTTGTGTCAGTGGTTAGTCGTGGCGGCCTAAAGAAAGTCGCAAGAAGGAAATGAGAGTTTTTGGTAGAAGAAGGACTACAATTTGTAGGTCAGAGGTGTCGACAATGGCTGCCGAAGTTGTTGACGTTAGAGCGACAGCGTAGGTGAGCGGAGACAGACGACAGTGGCGTAGGTGGACAGCGACAGGCGACTGTAGTGGTGGTTAAGTGAAGGGACTCAAAAGATGACAGGTAAAATAAGAAATTAGAGTTTGTAGTTGTTAAAGTTTGAGGATTTTTTAGTAATTTTAATTAAGGTTAAAATTGTAATAATTTTTTTTGAAATTTTGGGGTGTAATGAGTTAGAATGGTTGTGTAAGTAAAATTTCTCTAAAAAAAATGAAACAGTCAAGGTCCAACAAAATAAGATTAGTATAAATAGGAGTTATACTATTAGCACCCCATAAATTATTTTGGGCCCCCCAATTTTTAACTTTTTTTTTATTACAATAATAACTTCAAATAAAATTACTAAAAATGACATCATTAATTTTTAGGCACCCCATTTCACAATTAAATTTACACACCCACTACATTATAAATTAGGGTTTATGAGAACACCTACCTCCATCACCACCCATCCATCTTCCCCAAATCTCATCTTCAAAACCTACCCACCCTCAAAATCTTGAAAATCCTTTGGCGGCAATATTCCGGCAGTAACAGTGGTGACCATTTGACTATCTACATTTCTCAAGCAATTACAATGAGTGGAAGTTTATCTAGTAGCCACAACTCCATAAGACGAGAGGAGTACAACAATAAAAATTTAGAGGAGATTCATAACTTTGATGTTGTTCTTAGCTCAGAGGAGATTGGCCTTGTTAGGGTAAGTTTCTTGAAAAAAAAATGGCAAAACTAATAAAATATGTTCGTCATTTTTTCAAAACTGAACTCCCGAACATATGACTGAAATTCGGGAACACAAGCCAGAACATTACTTATTTGTTTGGGAAGGCATTCCCGAACAAATAAGTAATGCTCGGGAATGCAGGTCCGAACATGAAAATTTCTTGGTCAAAATTTTTAACAATTGCAGAAGTTATCAAAAGTAGCTCAAATCCGTTATCATGTTCAAAGGTAATTCTTTCATTGCATAACTTTGATAATATTGCTGCGTAGTTCTCTGCTGAACTCACAATTTTATAATTTCTACTAGCAATACCAACCAAATAAATTATTATAACTTTTTTCCTGCAAGAGAAGAAATTATTATGAAAAAACTAAGAAATTATATATATATATATATATATAGAAAGAGGGGGAGATAGAGCAGCAGAGACAGTAATTACATTAACTCTTCTTTTTCTTGGTGGGTTTTGTTAAGGTTTTTTGGAAGAGTGTTTTTTTGGTGTGTGGGGGTGTGCATTCAATGAGTGGAATGTTTTCACAAAGATAATTTTGGTATTATCTGGAGGGGAAAAAGAAATTTTAAAGATTTTAAAATTTATAAGTGAGAACCCAAAGAAATGGAGGTTTCAAAATAGAAAAATGTTTGAGGGCCCGAAATCGTTTGGCTCGAAATTGGCTCGAAATCCAAAACGATGTCGTTTTGGATTCTCTTACCGGTAACATGTAATAAAATTCTCTTACCGGTAAGATATATTACAATTCTCTTACCGGTAAGATAATCCAAAACGACGTCGTTTTGGATTCAGGGCAAATTCGAGCTTGAAAATTTCGGGCCCTGTACCAGTGTTGTTCAAAATAATTTATAAGATGCTAATAGTACCGCAAATAAATAGCAGCCGTCTAAAAAAAATAACAAAAATGCCCCCAAAAAAAGCCGACCTTATAGAATCCTCACATTGATCCAATTGTTCAAATTCAAAGTACTACTTTTGTGGTCATGTTTGGTTTTTAAAAACTATTTTTAAATAAATTTTCATTTCTCTTTTTTCAACTTTTTTTTTATATTTTGATTAATTTTTTACATACATCAATATTAGATACATCTATAAAATAATATATATATATAACTAAAATATGAACTAAAATTATTTGGTAATCACTCCAGAGGTTACATTCTTGACTAATGCTATATGTACTAAAATTATTATTAAAAACATATGTATCCAAACATTAAGATCATAAACACATGCATTACTTTTATATTTATTTTATGTTTAAAAACTTTAAAATCTCATAATTTAAGCTTTACAAATTCGGTTTGGAAATTAATATATGTGGATTCATTTTTTCAAGATCCTTCAAATAAGATCAATATTAAATATAAATATTTTTTAAATGAATAAAATAATTTTTTAGTGAAATAAAACAGAAAAATGAAAATTTTTACAAAAATAAGCGCTCGAAATTGCCTTTGCTAGTTTTAGATGGATAGATCTAAAACAAATACATGAACTAAAAAAAAAATTCATCCAAAACGAACTATCAAGTTCAAAATTTGACACCATAAATGATTTTTTTTTTTTCCCTTCAGCTTTAGGTACCTATGTCCCAAGGGATAGATTAAAATAAGGACAAACTTCACTTTACTCCTCTTTGATTTGAGACGGGTGCGGATTATCCCCATGATATTTGAAAATCACCGTATAACTTCCATGTGATTTATGAACTAAAACGCACAATTAACATTTCTGTCCAAGATAATAGACTATGAGAGCCACAGGTCTCTGTGGAGAGTAAATTAATTTTTACGACGAAAATACCCTTTTTACATCTTTAAATTTACCAAAGATGCCATTATTTTTCCTCTCCCCTTATTTCTATTATTTCTCTCTCTACTCTTGCAGTTAATCATTGAACTATATATATATATATATATATATGTGAGTGCTATCATTTTCAGAATAAAGGTTAGTATCAATTGTTTAAGAACAAAACCCACAATCATAATGCATGTTGACTCACTAAACCCTAGGTGTAAGATTAGCATGATCTCAATTTCTAGTTCAGAATGCCTATTGTTCAGGAATGGGTGTTCAATGATTAACAATCATATATATATTATATACAGCAGAATTTTTATTTTTTTTAAACATGACACAGACATATCTATATAATAAGGGAGGAAGGTTTTTGAAAATGTGTAAAAATGTATGAGAGATACATTTGTATCAATGGTTGAGATCTTTCCTGATCAGCATCTAACGGTTGTCTCTCAAACACTCCTCTCATTTCTACCCAAGTGTATCAAACACTCCTCTTCTTCTGTGTCTCACAGGTCTGCCTCCCACCTAACCCTTCTCCCTCTCTTCTTCTTGATTTCAAATGGGAGTCGAGTGTTCTGTAAATCCTTCTTGGTACCTTCACTCTGTAAATCCTCATTCGATTCAAGTTTTTCAGAGCTCGAACTTCCTCATCCAACCCTTCTAGGGTTTTTCGAATGGCCACCGAGCCTCCTTCTTCATCCTCATCATCACCATCACCACCACACTCCGATTCATCCTCGGTCCCCGCTTCTTCTGCCATCGATTTTCTCTCTCTCTGTCACCGTCTCAAGGTATTCCTCATCCAACCCTTCTATGTATATATTCTATGTATATATGTATTGATTCTCTCTCGAATATCATTGCCTAAATTTGTGATTTTATTTTTTGGGTTTGGGGGTTTTTTGGGGTTTGATCAGACGACGAAGAGAAAGGATGTTGAGAATCCAGAGTCCATAGCCGATCGTATGTATCGAATGGGGTTGATGGCTCTCAAATAGGAATGCTGATTGATCTACATCAAGTTGGAATGATGCTAAGGTATAGTTACACAGTTTTCTCTACATCTACCCCCCGCATCCTTGGTGTTTGGTTCTGGTGATTTGTCTACTGATTTTTTTATTTTTTATTTATTGTTTTTTTGTTAGCTGTTGGCCACATTGGGATTGTTTGGGTTATTTGATTCAACTTTTCATTATTTAAAATACTGTTATTCAAAATCCATAAAAAATTTCCTCTCTTTTTTGTTTGTTTGTTTAAAATTATATGTGGTGAGGTCAGATTTTTTGTTGGTTTCAGATTCTAATTCTGTCGGAACTGCTCGCTCCCCTTCTCTTTTTGTCTCGAGTCGATCACTTCGCTCACTCTTTTCAAACTAAAGGTAAAGACCACTCTGTTTAAATAGATTAGAAGTGAGTACCTATTTAAATGAGTATACCATCTGCTCCCTACGTTGTTGTCGCCGCCGCAGGTAAGCTCCATGTGCATGGAGTTCATTGTTTAATAAAATACCAATTGTGAATTTGTGAAATTTTATAATAATTATAGAAATACAAATTTCTATATAATATGTCAAGTATAAACGTTGTCAAGTATAAAATTTCTATATAATATGTCAAGTATAATAATTATAGCTATTTGTCCCCAAGGTATAAACGTTGTTGTAAACTATGTCAAGTTGTAATTCAAATATTGTTTTGCTATGTTTTTTTGTCTTCACTAATAGAATTCAAGTGTTTTCAGCAACAATTTCGTCAAAACACATCTATTGCATTAAGTTCTGTATTCGTTACATAATCTGCGATCAAGTTGGTTATTGACTTTGAATTTTGTATTCATTACATAATATGCATCTAAGTTGGTTGGTCTGAAGCTCACTTTGAATGTCCATATCATTCTTCTACACAAGTCAGAATATACAATGACAAAAGCAATTATAGCCTTTTTTTTTAGGAGGCAGTTGTAATGGGGACAAAGGCGGCTTAACTACTAGACCACTTAATTCATTGTCTAAGGCTTAATTCATATGATTTCTACAGAATTCTGCATATGATTTCGACATGGTTTCAGTTTTAATTTTGATTTTGAAATGGATTTGAATGATTTCGGTTTTGATTTTGAAATGGGTTTGTATGATTTCAGTTTTGATTTTGAAATAAGTTTTCAAATCTCTGTATTTTGGTATTTATGTATTTCTATGTATTTCTATTTATGTATTTTGATTTCGGATTTGTATGATTTCGGTTTGTATGTTTGCGGCTCTATATTTTGGTTTTGAAATAGGTTTCTAGATAAATACCAATCACCAGGAAGCAAGGCTAATCTTTTGGTCAGTTTACCAAGGCTAATCTTTTTTAATATACTCCAGGAAGCAACTGAATTAGCTATATACATACCAATCACCTTTCCAGATTATTTCTAGATAAATTGTAATTCCAATATTCAAAAATCATCCCATAAGAATGTCTACTCCTACAGTATTAACTCAATTACTCATCCCTAGCAAACTCTAAGATCATGAAAATAATAATAATAATAATAATAATAATAATAATAATAATAATAATAATAATAATAATAATAATAATTTGAATCATCAACTAAGAAAATATTAGGTGTATTATATAAAAAGATTTTGTATATAAAAATTGTGCATAAATTCAATTTTAAACAATTTGGTTTGTTTGTTTACTTAATTTGTGTGCGTGTGTGTTTAAAAAAAAAAACGGTGTTCCTATTTTTGTGTTTATGTGTTTATAATTTATTATGTTTTCATATAATTTATTATGTGTTCGTATTTTGGTTTGTTTGTTTGTTTGCACTATCACAAATGTTCGCAATTTTTTAGACTTAACCAACAAGAAAGAGGTCGGTAATTTTGTGTTCGTAATTTATTGCACTGTAGATCGCTAGATCGGTCGACGCAACCAACAAGAAAGAGGTCGGTATCCTCTTCAAAATTTTCCTCCCTTTTCTACGCATATCTAAGGTTTCTCTCTTTGTTTTATGTGTGTCTCTTTGTGCCTTTAGAGATCGGTATCTAAGGTTTCTTTGTTTTATGTTCTGTAAAATGCCTCAAAATTTTTATTTGGGTTTTCGTTGGGTGTCTAATTTTTTATGTGATTTGTTTCTCATTCGGGTTTGATTGTGTGATTTATATGATTTATGTGATTTATATTATGTGATTTTTATGTGATTTATATTATGTGAACCTATTGTGTGATTTCTGGTAAAATTTTATGTGAACCTATATTATGTGAACCTATTATGTGATTTCTGATTTACAAAATGGGTTCAGATTATCAAGTAAATTAAATAAGGAATGTTGAAAAATATTTGATTGTGGAGTGAATTATTTTATTGTTCCAAATTTTATACCGTTGGGTTTAGTGATTGTGGAGTGGATTTGATTTTATCTATAATTAAATTTTATTGTTCTTTAATTCTGTATTTGTGAAAGGAGATTATCTGAAGTACGGACCGAGCATGGCAGAACTGAGCCTGGGTGTTCTTATAGATATTATTGATGAGGAATGGATGCAAGACACTCTTTCTGATGATGGTAAATGGCACTACAAGAAAACTGGGTATATGAGACGGAACTATTTGCGACGGCACACTTGCCGTCTCAAAAAGTCACTTTTTGCGACGGCAGAAAATGCCGTCTCAAAAAAGCAGAGTATTTGCGACGGCATCATTTGCCGTCTCAAAAAAGCAGAGCATTTGCGACGGCACTAAATACCGTCGCAAATACTCTCATTTTTTGAGACGGCAAATAGTGCCGTCGCAAATGCTCTGCTTTTTTGAGACGGCAAATAGTGCCGTCGCAAATGCTCTGCTTTTTTGAGACGGCAAATGATGCCGTCGCAAATACTCTGCTTTTTTGAGACGGCATTTTCTGCCGTCGCAAAAAGTGACTTTCGTGTTTTTTTTTAGTGAATATTTTTAAAATTTTAAATATTTTTTTTAGATGTACCTTACTTAGATG
This sequence comes from Camellia sinensis, assembly GCF_055761805.1. Taxonomy (NCBI): domain Eukaryota; kingdom Viridiplantae; phylum Streptophyta; class Magnoliopsida; order Ericales; family Theaceae; genus Camellia; species Camellia sinensis. Next base: position 18,473,126 of record NC_138964.1, on the reverse strand, counting down.
TATCTACAAAATAAAAAAAATTATGAAAAAATATTTTTAAAAATTAATAAATACATAAAAATACAAAAAAATGTATTGAATTATTGTATTTTTAGTATTTAGTGAATTTTTAAAAGATTTTTTTTACAATTTTTTTAATTTTTAGGTGTATTTATGTTAGGTGTGTCTAAAAGTTTTAAAAAATACTTAAAATATTTAAAAAATTCAGTAAAAACAATATAACACGGAAAACAAGAAAGTTTAATTTTCTCAAAAGAGTTTTTGGAAAACTCTAACCTAGCATAGTGATTGTGGTTTTGAGATAGCTTCATATATATACAGTCACAAAATGGTTTGAATAAATTCAACGGTATTTTTCTGTCGCAAAAAAAATTAAAAAAAACAATGTCGTCTTACTCTTTTGATATACCATTTCTCTTTTCATTCATTTTTTCATCTTCCCGTCTCTCTGTCTCTGTCTCTATCTCTCTCTCTCTTTCACTTATCACTCTTCTTTCTATGTCTGCCTGTTTCTCTCTCATTCTCTCTGTGTCTCTCGCCTATCTCTCTTCTCTCTATCTCTCTCATTTCTTTTTTTTCTCTCTCTCTATCTCTCTCGCTCATTTTTCTTCTCTTTCTGTCTCTCTCTTTTTCTGTGTCTCTCTCTCGCTCATATCTTTTCGCTCTATTTCTTTCTTTTTGTCTATCTCTCGCTTATCTCTTGTTTCTCTCTCTTTTTCTATCTCTCCATCTCTCTCTCTCTATCCTTTTTTCTGTCTATCTCTCTCTTCCTGTCTCTCTCTCACTCATCACTCTTCTCTCACTCTCTCTCTGTCTACTTGTCTATTTGTCTATTTTTCCCTCACTATGTTCGCCTTGTTCACTCTCTTACTCTCATCTTCTCTATTTATCGAGCTCCTTATCGATTTATCGATCCACTATAAGAAAATACACTTTTAGCAACCACTTTGTCTATCTCTCTCTCTCTCGCTCATCACTCTATCTCTGTCTCTCTCTCTCTCTTTATCTCTCTTCTTTATCTGTCTCTCACAAAATTAAAATATTTTTAAAATATTTAAAAAATTGATTTGAATTAAGTTTTGAAAAGAGTTTTGAATTATCTGTCTTCTTTATTTATTGAGTTCCCTTTCGATTTATCGATCCACTACAAGAAAATGCATTTTTAGCGACCACTTTGTCTCTTTCTTGCTCATCATTCTGTCTCTTTCTCTATCTCTCTATCTCTTTTCTCTATTCGTCTCTCACTCATCTCTCTTTCTCACCACCCATCTTCTCTACCACATTTACCACTACTGCAAATGCCATTTAACTACCACCACTCTTCTCTTTTTCTCTTTCACTCATCACTCTTCTTTCTCTGTCTGTTTGTCTGTCTGTCTGTGTGTCTTTCGTTCGTCTTTCTTCTTTCTATCTCTCTCATTTGTCTTCTCTCTATGTCTCTCTCGCTCATCTCTCTTCTCTCTATCTCTCTCATCTCTTTTCTCTCTCTGTCTCTCTCGCTCATCTCTTTTTTCTCTCTCTATTTCTCTCGCTCATCTCTCTTCTCTCTATCTCTCTATTTTTCTATTCTCTGTCTCGTTCATCTCTTTTCGCTTTCTTTCTATATGTCTCTCTCATCTCTTGTTTTTCTCTATTTTTCTATATGTCTCTCTCTATCTCTTTCTCTCTTTGTCTCTCTGTCTCTCTATATCTCTTTCTCTCTATATCTCTTTCTCTCTTTATCTCTCTCTCACTTATCACTTTTCTCTCTTTCTTTCTCTCTCTGTGTCTGTTTGTTTGTCTCACTCTTTTGTTTCTCTCTCTTTCTCTCTATGTGTCTGTCTGTCTGTTTGTCTCTCTCCCCCATTGTGTTCACATTACTCACTCTCTCCCTCATCGCTTCTCTATTTACTGAGCTCTCCACTACAAGAAAATGCACTTTTAGCGACCACTTTGTCTCTCTCTGTTCTTACCCCCCTCTCTCGAGATAGACGGCGACGGCGGAGACAACCGGTGACTCCACCACCGTTCCTAACCTAAATGACTTCCCGGACCTCATCCTCCTTCTCATCCTCTCATTTCTCCCCACTCTTGATGCCATTCGAACCACCTGTCTCTCTCACAAATGGCGAAACCTTTGGTTCTCTCTTTCTTCTCTCAACTTCGACTACCCTCTCTTCCCTCCCTCCGACTTTCCCTCCGACACCCGTCGTCTCTTAGGTAGGTGAGGATGGAGGGTATGGTGAAGAAATATCAGCAAAAATTTAGAAAAGTCGTCTTCTCTATCTGTCTATCTCTCTCTTTTTCTCTATGTCTGTCTATCTCTCTCTTTTTCTCTATGTCTCTCGTCTATCTCTCTTCTCTCTATCTCTTTCATATATCTTCTCTCTCTGTCTCTCTTCTCTCTCTCTTATTTTTTTCTCTCTCGCTCTCTCGCTCATCTCTTTCTCTCTCTCTCTCTCTCTCTTATTTATCTATTTTCGCTCTTTTTTTTTTCTCTTTCTCTGTCTCTCTCTTTGTCTATATCTTTTCACCCATTTTTTCATCTTCTTCTCTCTTTTCTTTCTCTCTCTTATTCATCACTCTTCTCTCTCTCTCTGTCTATTTGACTCTCTCTCTCTCTCTGTGTCTCTCATTCATTTATCTCTTCTCTCATCTATCTTCTCTGTTTTTCATTGACCACAAAAAATTAACTTTATTTTAATGGAAAATATTATTCCTACTTTTACCAAATAAAAAAATAATAATAATTTTTTATTCATTAAAATAAATATAAAACAAATAAATTTTAACTTTACCAAATAAAAAAAAAGAATTCACCAACTATAAAAATTATTTTAAATCTAATATTATTCCTACTTTTTTTTGATTTTTTTGTTCCCCCGCTTTTAAATCTAACCGTCCATCTCTCACCATCTCACTCACCTCATCTATGACAAACAAAAGAAAAAACCCTAATTGCTGTCTATACCTCACTCTCTCTCAGTCTCATCTCATCTCATCACCGTCTCTCTCACTCTCTCGTTTCGTTGTTAATCTTCATGTTTTGCACCGATCGGCGATCACTCTCATCTTATCACTGTCTATCTCACTCTCTCGTTGTTCATCTCATCGCACCGATCGTCTCACTCTCTCATCGCACCGATCTACTCACGGGTAAGCCTCTTATCTCTCTTAATCTTTGTCTCTCTCTCTCTCGCCCCGATCGAATCTGAATCTGTGTTTTGTGTGTTTGTTTTGGTCTGAATCGCATCACACCGATCGTCTCACTCTCTCATCGCACCGATCTACTCACGGGTAAGCTTCTATCTCTCTCAATCTCTGTCTCTCTCTCTTGCCTTGATCGAATCTGAATCTGTGTTCTGTGTGTTTGTTGGACCAACAGATCTGAATCTGTGTTTTGTGTGTTTGTTTTGGTCTGAATCTGTGATCTGAATCTGTGTTATGTGTGATCTGAATCTGTTTGATCTCAGATCAAAGGTAAGAGTATACGTCTGTTATCTAAAAATCAAGGTCTGAGTTATGATTCTAGATTCTTTACAGTGATTTTTTAAATGATGAGGATTTAATGTTATAAAACTTGAAAATTAAATTTGAATGTTTGTGTGGTTTGTGTGTTTTGGAATTAAATTACAAGCTGCAAGTCTTCTTCTTAATTTTGGTCTCTATTATATTCATTTGCTTGATTCTGTGTTCGTATCCTATTTGCGTTCAAATTGTGCTTTTCACTGTGGAAATTTTATATAAGATGGTGAAAGAGTGAAATTTTCATTTCTCCCCCCCTCCCCATTTTTTTGCTAATTGGAAGTGAACAAGTTTTTTGTTGGCTCTGTATTTGAAGGTTTTCGGTTCTTATAGCATGTTTGATTCCATTACCAGGAACTGTATTTTTAAAAAATAAATGTAGGAAATAAAATGACATGGAAAGATGGAGAGAACAATCTGCTGATTGAGCCAAATGAAATCAAATGTTTGAACACAGTAAGCAATTTAAACGATGATGCAGACTCCATCTACGAGCTTTATGCGCAACCAGACCTACACAAGCCCGGTTCAGTCTAGAAAGACATTGTTTTGGTACCTTCAAGAGCCAGCCTTCAAATGGAGCTTAAGACTGCCATTCAAAAAGTAGAAAATTTAAATAAATAAATAAATAAATAGTTTTTGCTGGGGTTAGATCCACTGAGTTTCACCCACATATATATACACAAACCTCCTCAGAAGCCCTAGCTGCGTCTCATCGTTCCTCTTCAGATTAGGGTTTGCCGATTCTTTCTCCAGCCATGGTGAGTTCTCATCTCCAATTCACACACACACTCTCTCTCTCTCTCTCTCTACCTGAATCCATTCATCAATTTTCAATCTTTCTCTCTCTACACGTGTCTGTATACGCATGTGTTTGTTAGGCGGATGTTGAAATGGAGATAGCAGCAGGACAACCGAAGAAGAGGACATTCAAGAAGTTCAGTTTCAGGGGCGTCGATTTGGACGCTTTGCTCGATATGTCCACAGATGAGCTTGTTAAGCTCTTTACCGCTCGAGCTCGCAGAAGGTGATTTACATTTGTATGTATGTATGTTTTGTGTTATATATATATATTTTTTGTTGCATTGGTAGTTGCTTTGATTCATTTTTTATTTTTTATTTTTTGTGTTTGGATAATTTAGGTTTCAGAGAGGTCTGAAGAGGAAGCCCATGGCCTTGATCAAGAAACTCCGCAAAGCGGTAATGATTTGTTATGTTACTTTGATTTGATTTGTACTTGGATGTTGTAATTTTGACCTGAAATCTGTCGTTTGAGTATGTGATTGTGATTGTGATTGCTTCAGTTTTGTTCTAGGTATAGGTCTCTTTTTGATTTGGTAGTAAGTTTTAGATTAATGCTTGTTTCACACTACGTCTTGTGTTATTTCAATATGTGGCGAGATGAATGCTTCTGTTGTTGTCAAAAGCTTGGATATTTCGGTGGCTGCATTCTTTAGGTATTGTCTACGTCTGTCATTCTATGGACCATTGTGAATCTGTGGTGGACATTACACTTTATTCAGAAATAATTAAATAATTAAGTGGAATTGTTTCTGGTTTTGGGGTTTTACTTCTGTCTTGAATATATGTATGATCTTTCTATGAGCTGGTGTCTCAGATGAAATTGAAAGGTGCACTCTGCAGACTAGTGATTAGTTATTGCAACGCTTGGACTTTCATTTTGTTTTTTATTTTCAATTATTATTTACCAAGAAAAATTGAAGTTAGATGTGAACTACTTGTTAATGTAGGAACACTAAACGCATGAGATTTTTTCAAGCGCATTTTTAACACCAAAAAACTTATTGATAAGTATGTTATGATCCAATTTATCAAAATTTGAATGTTTGTAATGGTTTTAATCAATGTTGTGCACCTAAGAACATGTTTTCTAGATGTTATTGAATTTTAGGTTGGTTTTAAGGCTTAAAAAGTGGAGAATTTCGTCTAGTAGGGAATTGCACTATCTAGAGTATTTAGAAATGCTAGTAGAATAGATTAGATAATTCATAAAAATATAGTAATTGTAAGTCAATATTTGTTGTTACAATGGTAATACAAGTAATATGACAACACTAGTGGCTAATATAAGGTATGCTATATGTATTACCTCATTGATTCATGAGTTTACACGTAAAACAAATGACGTATATGACTCTTAATTTTTTGAATTAGTAGATTACCATTTAAAATTCGTAGTTTTTATTTTAAATCAATAAGTTAGTAATATAGATTAATGAAAATAGGATTTTCAATTAAAGAATATGAAAATGAAGAATTTAAAAAGAGGAAAATAATTTAAAATAAAAGAATAATTTGAGTGTTAATGTTTAAGGAAGAATAAGAGATTTTCAGTTTAGAGTTTTACTTTTAAACATTTTTAATGTCTTAACAGAGGTAAAATTGAATATCGTACCATAACAGTGATGTAATGGCTTGTAATCTGCAGTTGCGTGCAGCTTTGACTTTTTTTGTTATGGAGCTCCAAAATCCCTTTATGTAACAGCTATGACATAATGTAGTGGCTGTTTTTTAAACTCATGGTTGTCAGTCTTGATTGCACAGAGCCAAAGCTTTCTGGTTAATTCTGGTTGATGGCTTCAAGTTTAATATATAATGTCATGAGAACTAATTTGTTTACATTAGAAACACCTTGCATTGTATCCTCTTGTTTAGAGATTGAAAAACTTGGGCAAGTGATTGAATGTTTCCTCTTGGTTAAGTCTAAGCTTTGTTATGTCTTTTCTGTTTTGGTGGTAATAAAAGCTTACTTACCAAAAAAACAAAAAAAGAATGTTACAGATTACTTGACAAAAGCTATGATATGGATAAATTAAAACATAGAAAATGATACATTGTTTATTTTTCAGATTTAAAAATTCAAGTATTGTCATGTTGACAAAAATTCAAAACCTATTGCATATTTTTGCGTGTCATTTGTTATTCTCCAATCATGAAACACTAAGTTCTGCTGTTTTGTTTACACATGCATGTCTATTACTTATTATTTTTTTTATACATGATTAGGTTCATGCATGTCTATTACTTATTATTTTTTTTATACATGATTAGGTTCATGTATGCCTGTTATATCTTATCTTTTATGGATTTGTTTTATCTTAGCATCTTTTGTTTTAGTATGGCTGAAAAAATATGATATATATATATATATATATATTGTACCTGTATCTGCGCCTGCGTTTGCACCTGCACCTGCTGCTGCTCCTACCTCTACAGTTACTGCCATGTGAGTATTTTTCTTCTTTGGTTAACTTGTGAAGACTGAAGAGCATGATTTTTTTTTGTCTGTTTATTTAATTTGGACAATACTGGTTACCTTTGTTAATCCAATAATGTGTGTTCAACCAGACCAGAGTCTAATGTCTATGGTCAAGCAACATCGAATTTGGTTGCTGGAAGTAACCTTGATGGAGCGGTCCGGCAAATTCTTGATATGGGTGGAGGGACTTGGGATAGGGATACTGTTGTTCGAGCTCTTCGTGCTGCTTACAACCCAGAGAGAGCTGTTGAATATTACTTGTATTTGATCTCTTTTGTGAATTTATTTTTCAAATGGGAAGTGCAGAAGCATGACGAAAATTTTTGTTTTTGATTTACGTTATTTAGATTTGTGAACAACATTATGTATTGGATAATTTTGTTGATGTATTGTTATGAATGGAAGAATATTTTAATTATGGATGAATTATTATTTTTATACTGGACTTTTTTTTATTATTATGTAATTAGTGGTTTTTTTTTAGTTATTTTTCATTTAATACAGGTTATTTTCATATATTTATTTATTTTTTTTTTGAGAGGGTAGTCCACTCACCTTCTCAAATAGGGGTTTTTTGCGACGGCAGTAATGCGTCGCAAAAGATAGGGCATTTGGTTGAAAATGAGGACTTTTAGCGACGGTGTAATTTGCTGTCGCCAATAGTGCTTTAGCGACGGCACCAAGTGCTGTCTCAAATAACCCTTTAGCGACGGTACTTGTGCCGTCGCAAATACCCCTTTTAGCGACGGCAAAACAGTGCTGTCTCAAAAAAATTTCAGATTTTCACATGTTAATGGCGACGGCATTTTTTCGTCGCAAAAGGCTTCTTTGCCGTCGCAAACCAAAGGCGACGGCGTCATACCGTCGCTAAAGCCCTTTTGCAACCCCCTCTGTTGCGACCCCCCACTTGCCGTCGCAAAAGGCCACTTACCGTCGCAAAAAACCTTTTGAGACGGCGTTTTGGGTATTTGCGACGGCATTTTACCGTCGCAAAAAATCAATTTTTTTGTAGTGTGGGTTATAGATATTCTTATTAACTTTATTCTTCATTTTTTCGTTTCCCTGTTTTCAAATTTACAAGCATACTGTCTTTCAGTCTGTCTGCATGATTTTTTGAATGAAAATTTTGTTGAAATTGCATTTACTTCACTGTTACAGATCTTGCATTACCACCAGTGATGATTTCGCGAACTGACGACACTGAAGAGTCAAGTAATGTCTTCCAAGTACATAGTAACTTTCATTTGTCTGATTGCATTTGGAAATTTGTGGGTTTCCATTATTTTGCTGTTTAGGGTAGTATGCTTTAGTGCTTGATCATCAAATGTATAATGTTATTGATCAATTGAAGGTTTTGATTGCACAATATGATTCTAACCCGAAGATGGGTTGGAAGATTCTATAGGTTATTGAGAAATGCTAGAGTCCCACAATTTATCCACAATGACATGTGGCATTGTGTTGTTTTGGTTTTCTGGTATGGGCTGGCTGGTTGATGAAGTCCTTATCTTTAAGAGTTGTAAATGCTAACAAGATAGTAAAAAAGGAAAGGTAGGTGGAATGGTTAATTTGGTTACATTGAGGGAACCAAAATCTGTAATGAAAATACACCAAGGTGCTAGGGAATTACTCCACGCACTATCTCATTATTTACTTGCGTATGCAACATGCCTCAATACAATGGTAAGTCCCAACAAAATAGGAAAATTCCTTACAAGTAGTTGACAAACTTAAATGAGTTACAAATCAGGAGATAAGATAACCTACCTGAATAATTAAAAATTAGGAAAGAATAACTAAAAATCTAAACAGAAATTGTGTAGACCTCCTAATAAAAAGAGAATGTATCAACTCCTCCCCCTTAAAATTTGTTTGTTATTTCTCGGCTGATTTGATTTCCGTCATGTGAATGGTCATGAGTTGATTAAGAAATCAAATGGGCTTTGCTTTTTTTTTTTTCACAATTAATCTATATAATAATCATGGCAAATGATACCAAATAGGTTCAGAATCCCAAGTAATTTTGAAAAAAATGTGATTTTGTGGACAGAATATATTGTTTCTGTCCATACCTCATCATTTTTTTCCTTATGTATTTTGATTTCAGTTTCACAATTTGAAACTACAGCATCTGTTTGAGTCTCATCTTTATGTTTATTTCATCTCATCTCAACTGTCTCTCTCAATTACAATTTGTTATTTTGATTTTAAAATTTTCAATACTTATGTTTCTTATGCAATTTGTTTCTCATTTATATTGCCTCAATTAAAATATGTCTCTTCACCCTCTATATTTTGTGTGTGTCTTCATGCATACACCATGTTCGGTAAAGTGGCTCAATTAAAATAGTTTATATAATTCTAAACTTATGAACACCATGCTAGCTGCTTATTTTAAAATAGTTTATATAGTTTATTAAAATAGTTTATATACCATGCTAGCTGCTTATATAATTCTACTTGAGAACATATAATCTTATGAAAATCCCTCAAAACATTTTTTTTTTTATTTTATGAAAATCCATCAAAACATTTTTTTTTTAATTTTTCTTTTTTGGCTTTTTTTGTTTTATGTCTCTTCGTATGCATTCACTATGTTCTGTAAAATGCCTCACATAGGTCTCTGAAATATTTTTCTAAAATGGGTCTCTAAAATGCCTCAAAATTTTTATTTGGGTTTTCGTTAGGTGTCTAATTTTTTATGTGATTTGTTTCTCATTTGGGTTTGATTGTGTTTCTCATTTATATTATGTGACTTGTTTCTCATTTGTATTGCCTCAATTAAAATGTCTCTTCACCCCTCGATATTTTGTGCGTGTCTTCATGCATATACCATGTTCGGTAAAATGGCTCAATTAAAATAGTTTATATAATTCTAAGCTTATGAACACCATGCTAGCTGCTTATATAATTCTACTTGCGAACATATAATCTTATGAAAATCCATCAAAACTTTTTTTTTCTTTTTCGGCTTTTTTTGTTTTATGTGTCTCTTTGTATGCATTCACTATGTTCTGTAAAATGTCTCACATAGGTCTCTGAAATATTTTTCTAAAATGGGTCTCCAAAATGCCTCAAAATTTTTATTTGGGTTTTCGTTAGGTGTCTAATTTTTTATGTGATTTGTTTCTCATACGGGTTTGATTGTGTTTCTCATTTATATATTGTGTTTTTCATTTATATAGTCTCAATTAAAATATGTCTCTTCACCCCTCTATATTTTGTGTGTCTTCATGCATACACCATGTTCGGTAAAATGGCTCAATTAAAATAGTTTATATAATTCTAAACTTATGAACACCATGCTAGCTGCTTATATTAAAATAGTTATATAGTTTATTAAAATTGTTTTAGAAAATTTACAAACCAAATAATTTTTTTAGAAATTTTTTCCCAAAATTACTCTACAAATCCAAACCAAACATACCCATAATCTTATAAAAATCCATCGAAACATCTTTTTTTTTTCTTTTTTGGCTTTTTTCGTTTTATGTGTGTCTCTTTGTATGCATTCACTATGTTCTGTAAAATGCCTCACATAGGTCTCTGAAATATTTTTCTAAAATGGGTCTCCAAAATGCCTCAAAATTTTTATTTGGGTTCACTATGTGATTTTTTGTTTTCGTCAGGTTGTATGAATCGCAAATAGCCATGAATCGTAGGTGAATCGGTGAACCAAATCGGTAAATCGTGAAGTGAATCAATTCGATTCGCTAAAATCGATGTTTGAATTTACTTTTTAGTTTTTTATTGTTGGAAAAGGGTTCACACAACCCTTTTAAGGTCTTTAAGATTACTATATGCCATCTTTTGACTTTCTCCCCCCCCTCTTTTGTTAGTTTTTCATATCTCTTTATCCCCTTAACATTATATCCATAAATCAGTGGAGCTTTGTTAGTTTTATTTATAGATTTATTTATTTTTGTTGTTGTTGATGAAATATATATAAAATTAAGATAAATCTTCCTTTTGAATTCTGCAAACCCTTCAGCTCCTTCATCTGTGTTGGGCACACCCACCTTTTATTGTTGAGTTTTCTGTCTTTTTTTTATTTTTTATTTTTTTTTATTTTATCAGGGAATTAGTTTTAGTATGAAAGATCTTTTCTCCTAACATCAATGCACAATTTTTTTGTTGAGTTAGAGTGTTGTAGAGAAATTATCAATTCATGTAAGGCTGATGTTTTTATTCTTAATGCTTTGTATATGTGACGGAGGCATCAGAATCTGGTGAGGAGAATAGTTCTAAAGGCTCATCCCTTTTTTTACTTCTATTTTTTATTTTTTATACATTCATGATGTTGTAAGTTAATGATTTAATCTTTTACTCGATTTCCATAGTTCAAAGACCAACTTCCTCATGTTACTTGGAATAAATTACAACCTATTTCCAGTTATTTTAATTAAATTTATTGTTATTCATTTCATTCTAAAGATTTCAGTATGGTTTGCAATAATTGAAGTTCAAAATAATTAGTTTTACCACTATATAATTTCTGCTACTACAATGTTCACCAAATGCTTGATAACCTGTTTCTCTATTTGATGGGTTTATTAATTCACAGGGAATGGAAGGTGAGGGAGAGATTAATCGAATGATCAAACTTTTGGTTGAGGAAAAAGTTCCCATTTGCTAAACTTTTAAACTGGGGTAAGGAAAAAGTTTTCCTTTGCTTGACTAGGTTGAGTTTATGAATTTATCTATTTTTTGGATAATGTTCTCTTTGCTAATTATTTTTATTATTATTTATTGTTTTTGGGAAACACCAAAAAAATTAGCAGTTTTTTTATTTTTTGGTTGCACTACTTCTAAATAGGTTGAATGCTCTCAATTGGATCTCAGTTGTGAGTTTATGAAATCTTTCTTTTGAGATTGTGGTTTGAAGATTTTTGAAATGATGCTCCTTGCTTTGCGGTGCCAAAGATATCCATGAAGGTTATCAAAGAAAGAGCATTTTTCTTGGTCAGTAAATCTCTCTTTTTCCCTCTATATGGATGTGTCTCTGAAACATTTTTTTTATATATAGTAGTTTCTCATGTGAACCCCACGTGTTTGGATGCATAAAATATTTGCTATATAGATTAAAAAACAGAGAGGGTGTATGGGTGTGGGATGAGGGAGAGTAGAGATAGAGGGAGGCAAAAAGTGCAGATAAATGAGTAAAATGGTGTGAGGCAAATTGCATCTTGAAAAGTTATCTACCTATGTGCTGAATTGCTGATCAAAAAAAAAAAAAAACCTATGTGCTGAATTCCATGTCTCAAAAAGATTGACATTCTCAATTTTAGAAATTAAATATATTTGCTGAATCATTAGTGCTTGATGATTTTTGCTTTTTCAACTATTATAGATAATGCTTGATGTTTTCAAATTGGTGTAATCCATAGACATATATGCTTGATTGGAGGGTTAGCTGATTGCCCAAAGAGGTGGTTTTGTTGATTAAGGTTTAGTTTCTTCTTTTTTTTTTTTTTTTTTTTTGGTTTTTACTTTCTATTTTTCTCTTCCTTAGTAATTAGCAAGAGAGAAGTGTAATATGAAGAGTTTGAGACTTAAGCTTAGTAAAGTGAAATGAGTGTTGTAACTAACTAATACTACTAAGACTTGAGTGTAATATGTTCATGAGTTTGCTAATCATACATTTTATTTAACTAATTGATACATTTTTCTTGCTACATTTTGGGCTTTGATACACTTTAATTTTGCAGAATGGGAGTGAGTAGCAATGCATGATTTTTCTTTCCATGCCTTTTCTTTTTAAACATTACCTATCAATAGTTGACATGAGAGATGGTTTGTTAATATTGCAATCACTAAAATTATATTCTTTTTAAATTTTAGCCGAAGTTCAAATGAGACCAACTCTCCTCAATTAGAATAAGAAAGATTGATAGCTTGGGTAAGTATAACAGTGATGGTATAAGAAATGAACAATTTTTCTCCGAAATTATTTTGTGAATAAATTTTTCACGTACTACATAAAAGATTGGACAGAAGAAGATTAATCTAACATTATTTTCACCGTGCCTTTAGGCACGGGCATACACTAGTATATATATATATATATAGATGTAGATGTATAATGAAGATTGAAAAAAAACTTTATATGCTCATGTTTTATCCCCACACACATACATACACACACACACATATATATATATATATATATATATATGTATGTAAAATCTAATTTTGGAGATGTTTACGAACTAGATGATTGGGTGATGTTTGATGAATCAGAAATTCAAAATTGTATTCTTTGATTCACTGTGCATATATATGTGTGTGTGTGTAAAATATAATTTTGGAGATATTTAATAAACCAAATGATTTGATGATGTGTTTGATGAATTGTAAATTCAAAATCATAATCTTTGATTTCAGTTTCTTCACTGTGCATACACATAAGAATATATATATATATATATCTTTGTGTAAAATATAATTTTTGTGATGTTTGATGAATAAAAAATTCAACAATTTGAACAGTTGCTGGAGGGAAACAGGAAGGGTGGAGCCTACCGAAAATGGATGTTTCTGGAAGCAAAGATGAGGTGGAGTAGGGGACTGCCCAAGAGGAAGAAGAAGAGTGTGGGTTTCGTGAAATGGAGGCTATTGGTGTTTCTCTGCTCTCTTAGATTGGGAAACATTAAAAAAAATAAAAATAAAATAAATAAATAAAAAAGTTGAAGATGATGATATAACTGTCAATTTACCACTTCTATTAACAGAAGTTAATGTGCACTTCAATTCAGTAACCATATGGGAGTTATGAGGTGATTCTAAATGTCATGGAATAATCTGCACCCGACTCAAATCACATAAGGTAAAATAAAGTTTGCCCTTAAAATAATTTGGATAAATAGGTGGGAATAGATAGGTATCTCTAGTTGTAAAAATAAATAATAAAAAGTAAAAATCTTTATAATGTTAAAATTTCAATAGGTGATAACTTTGCAATATGTAGTTCATTTGGAAAATTTTTATTTTATTTTATATATTTTTTTGGAGAAATTATATGGCACACTTGCAACTTTGGTTACAAATTTTGAATCGATCGTAATGATTTACTGTATTATTAGTTATGATATATTGTAATGTTAATTATGACAAAATTTTGGTTATAATCCAAAAGTTATTTAGTTATATCTCATTTGATATTTAATAATAACTCAATTTATTTATTTTTAATTATAACTCTCATAGTATTGAATTATGTCATTTGTGACAATCAAACTAACAAATAGCATAACTTTCATATAATGCATACCCTAGTATTTCTCTTTTGTTTTTTAGATCGATCCATCTAAAAGCAAAAAAGGTTGTTTCGCTGTTTTGATTAATCGAAAAATCAATCTATTTATTTTTTTTAATTCATTCAATATTAATCTTGTTTAAAAGATTTGAAAAGACAATCTATATATGTATATAATAATTTTGTTAAAAATAAATCTGTAGAACTTAAATGATGAGATTTTAAAAATTTTAAGCACAAACATAAAAATAAAATAAAAAAAGGAGTAAAAATGTCAAAAATTGCCATTGTCACTACATGTTTAGACTTAGGCCTGGTTTGGCATGTCTTGAAAAAGACAAAAAGTCAAAAAATTATTCAAAAAGTTAAAAAGTTATCACTATTTTTCTCAAAAGAATATTAAAAAATTAATTTAACACATAATTACATTTCAGACAACTCTGCGATCCAACAAGCGGAGGTGACTTTTTGGAAAAATTGCATGGTTTTAGGTGCACAAATAACACGGTACTGTTTAGCCCGTAGGGGCCCATCAAGGGTCCCGTTTTAATCATCTGAACCGTTGAATATATAGAACTCGTCGAGTACTATATGTCGGTAAAAAATCACATTGATCAGATATCGGTAAGTATATGATCAAATCAGTTAAAATTTATAAAATGGATGGTGTCATAATTAACGGTTGAAAAAACAACTAATTCAATCAGATACCTATCAATATCCGATCAACGCGATTTTTTACAAGTATATAGTACTCGACTAGTTCTACACATTGCACGGTTTTGATTAGCAAAACGGGACCCGTGGTGGGCCCCCACGTGCCGAACAACACCTCCAATTCAATGCCTGAAAAGTAGAGAATCATATTGTCACGACCCAAATCTGCCCCTATAGGTTTAGCGTCGTAACCGGCCAGTAATTCGTGATTACCGAAGGCTTGTTTAACAATAATGACAATAATACAATATAAAGGGGCTGGCGGAAGCTAATCAATAATAATATACATCGTCCAATAAGCTGTGAAGACCTGAATGAAAATAAACTTTCATGCACATAGCCATATTCACAACCACTTATAACAAAAATGCAAATACAAGATGTGGACATAATCCCATCACCAAAAACTGTACAAGCAAAAATCTTAGACATTCTTTACACTTAGCTAATGGGTGGATAGTATCACCCAAAAAGCCTTGACTCGTACAGGTTCGGAACCTCGATATAAGGCACAATAGCTGGCTTGGCAAAACATGAGTTTGGGTCGGCACCTCTACTTTTGGTCTGGTGCTTGGCCACCTACATATATATAATAAACTGTGAGCTATAGCCCAATGAATAACAAATGTGTAAAGAGTTTAAGAATGATGTCCTCCAATTTTTGAAACAATCGATTAGCATTAGAACATTTTCAATCAATTTCATTGCCGATCTATCGTTCGATTTTATCAATTCAATCAATCGATAATTATATAAGTCATACGTGGTACATCCGATAGCAACGATACACTTGGTCTTAAAAGACCGAACAATCAATTAATTGTCATCATACAATAACAATAGTTCCAAGATTTGGAACTAACAGAGATCTCTGTAACAATAGCGATATCAATAACAATAACAATAACAATACGCTATAGATGCCATGAATACAATTCAAAAGAGGATCATCATTCAATCGATAAAAGTAACCATTTCACAACAATATAATTCATCAATCAGAAAATAAATACGATTGAACATATCTTTACAACAGTGTTACTCACAGATAACAGGGCTGCAAGCAGGCTATTCAGTTTCCTTGAGACGCGTAACCTATACAGTTATAGAACAAACGCATACTAAATTACACATCCGGAATTGATAACTTAGTCCTTTCTACTTGTTTTGGTGTGGTTCTACTTCATTATCCTCATTATGATGTCTTAATCATGGCCTAGTATAACAACCCACATTAATGTCCTAGTCATGTTTGCATGCATTTGTATGTTTTGCCATGTTAAGTTGCTGTGACAACCCATATTCATGTCATGGTCATGTTCATGTTCATTTACATAACCTTGTCTTGTTAAGTTTGCATTCATGAATCTTGTCTTGTTTGCTTAAGTGTTGCTTGCATGCTTTGTCCCTTCCCTGCCATGTCAAGCCTAGGTCATGTTAAGCCTAGATCATTCCAAGCCGAGGTCATCTTCAGTCTAGATTTATCTTGGAACCCCTTTGTTTGACCTCCACCTTCGCCCTGGCATATTGGCCGAGATGTCATTATCTAGGCCGACGTGTTCATCACCCAAGGCCGAGATGTGTATTATCTAGGCTGAGATGTTACCTTTGCACCTAAGTGATCTTGTCCTGGAGTAGTATGACCTAGACCGAGGTGTTGCACATCTAGGCCAAGGTGTGGCACAGCTTAGTCAAGTGTTGTCCTTCTTGGCCGAGGTCATTGTCACCTTAGTTGCCGAAGCTTTGTCCTTAGCCGATGTCACCACTTGCCAGGGTGCCTTACCGAGTAGCTTGTTAGATACACTTTGTCATAGTCTTGTCTTGTCAATCTATCACCTTTTTTAGGAGAACCAACCAGCCGTTGCCACGTGTCTGAGCTGAGTGTTAAGTCAGCCGGCAGAGAGAGAAACCTATCATTTCTATATCTTTGTTTTGAAGAGGAGAGAGAAGCTCTAAGTGAGGAAGATGAGTTCTTGAGAGGAGGTAGATTTCCAAGCTTGATCCCTAGAGATCGAACCGTTAGATCCGTGTTCTAAGGTTAGATTCTTGATCTGCTCTTGACATTCTTCATGTTCATGTTATTGCATTGCATGATTGAATATGACTTGTAAGCTATGTATTGCTTTGAAGTTCGGTTTTAGAAAGAGAAAATAGCATTCATGTGTTCTTCAAGAAAAGTCATGTTTTGATCCGAAAGCTCATGCCTAGATCCATGTTTTTGTGTTTGTTTTCATATGATTTTCAAGTGTGGGTACCCAGGTCCATGTTTTTGAATTCATAGCATGAAACCTCAGATTTTGTAATAGCAAATTATGATCGTTGCATTCATCTTCCTCATGTTCATGTTTTTCATGTTCTTCACGGGTGGAAACCCAGATCTCCAGACCTCACTTCTCTAAGTGTAGTCGCCGAGATCATTCTTACCTAGACCTCACACTTAGGCCAAGCATCGTATCTCACCTTGGCCTACCTTGCATGATCACTTACACCTTTAGTTTGTCTTGTGCGCACCTCGGCATGCAGCCGCACGTCGAAGCCTAAGTAGCCACACCTCGGCCTGGAGGTGTAGGACCTCGGCAAAGATCTGGTTGGTACCCAGCATGTCTTCCTCACATGTAAAACAGTGCTTTGACTTCCAGCATGTTTTCCGAGATCATTTGCATACATGTAAGACTTGTTTTGAGAAGTGCATTCAGTAGACTTTGCCATGTGTTTGTAGGACTTGGACCTTTGCCTTGATCCCGACATCCCAAGAACTATGTGAGTGATATTTTTAATAAAGCTATGTTATAAGGTTTTGATAAAGCTTTGCCTTGTTTTGATAAAAGTATTTGTTAAGCATGAATGATATCCCTATTTTATGTATCAAATATAAGCCTTGTTTTGGATGACATTCTTGGAACCGTCCTTTCGTGTTAGGGGACGTTAAGCCTAGGTAACATAGTCCGTACGTGCCAGGGGACTTTAAGCATTTGTGGCACAAGTCCTTCCGTGCTAGGGGACTTTAAGCCTATGTAGCATAGTCCTTCCATACTAGGGGACTTTAAGCCTAGGTAGCACCGTCCTTTCGTGCTAGGGGACGTTAAGCCTAAGTAGCACCCTTGTTAGATATCGGCCACCGACGGACTATGAACGGGTGTGCTCGATGCCGAGGTTATGCTTTTGTTTTGCCCGGAATGTCATCACCCCATGTTTTAAGTTGACGTATGTTAAGTAAGTATGTAAGTTTTGAAGGACTAAGGTTCGATTGATGTTTCATTTCAAGTCAAGCTAAGCTATGTTATGTATGATTTTGATAAAGATATACTATGTATTGTTTTGGAAAGATCTCGGGTATCATTCATTTAACCCCTTTATTTCTTGTACTATTCACTGAGTATCCAAGCTCACCCTCCCTATGTATATATGTAGGTAACAAGCAAGAAGTTGGCTACACCAAGATGTGTGTTTTGTATGCATGTTATGTCGGCAGTGAGGATGTCGGCAATTTTGAAGCTTATGTATTTTGAACATGTCGGCTCGAGAAGCCTTTTATCAAGATGTAATATGTATTTTTGTACTTCATTTTATTTGTATTCAAGTTGTAAAGCTATGTAAAGATGTATGCCGTTCCATTTGACTTATGCACAGCTCTTATGGACTAACTAGATTTGTATATATTGCTTCCGCACTTGTGAACCCCATATATTTATACTCTGATTGTGTGTGAATTTTGAAAGTTGGCCTTCAGTAATCTCGGATTACTGGCCATCACGGCACCATTCTACTAGGGGCAGAATGGGGTCGTGACACCTAGGAATGCCTAGGATAGAAAGAGGATGCAAAAATGCACTTGAAAATATTTTTCAAAACTTGCCGAAAACAGGGGTCTCGCTCGAGCGTAGCTTTCTTCGCTCGAGCGGACATACTGAATGTGACCTTTCACTCAAGCGCACACTCATTCGCTCGAGCGGTCTGCAAAATGTGGAAAAACTTCTGGTTGCGTGCAATTTCTGCTCGATGGTCCCTCGACGTTCACTCGAGCGTGAGACACGAGTTCTCGCTCGAGCGCAAGTCTTGTCACTTGAGCGTGCTTCCAAACATGCAAACTTCTGAGAGCATGCAATTTACGCTCCAGCCAACCTTTTGTCGCTTGAGCGAAAGTGTGAAAATGAAGGTGGTCGCTCGAGCGTGGAAGCAAAATTCTGGGTCTTCCAGATTTGCTCCCAAAGTTCAAAACATGAATTCAACATTCCAAAACTCATCCTTTTGGGCCAAAATTCTGGAAAACACTTAGAAACTCACAACACATCATGATTAAAGATCATTTCATAAAATCAATTCCCAAAAGCATGCCAATTATACATAAATTCAACTTAAACTTTATGAATGTTTCGAGAATATAACATGCATAAATTCTTTTGAACTCCACCACTTCAAAACATGATCAAACTTGGCAAATTGATAGAAAACATGATGATTCCCTACAATTAAGCTCAATCTATGACATGCATGAGAGAATTCTTAGCAAACATGCTCCAAATGTAATGAAATGAACATGCATGCATGGATTAATCTTCCTTTCTACTTCTTAAGCTTAATTCTTACATCTCATAGCTCAATTCACTTAAATTCATAGATGAATCAACTTAATCTCAAGACTAGAGACTTGACTTCTTACCTTAGATGTTCAATTGGGCCTTAGGTGCTAAATTCTTGAGCTAGATTATCAAATCTCCAAAGTTTCTTCTTTTCTCTTAGCAATTCCTTTTGTTTGAGTTCAATTCTCAAGCCTAGGACCCAAATCTCCCTACTCTCTCCCTCTCTCACATTTGAGCATCAAGTTAAGGAAGAATTAGATATAAAGTTGAGCTAGTGGGGTCAAAAATGGCTCACTTGGTAGTAAATGAACAAAGTTAATCAAATGGCATTAAATTAATCTAATTTAATCATTCCGAACCAAATTTTAATTAAACCTACCATAAAATTTCATAAATCCTAATTAACATATAAATCAAATCAATTTCTGAATCGGTTGCCGATAAGGCTTTCAATTCGCAAATCGAAATCAAAACATGAACAGATTTTTTTACATCAAACAGATAGAAATGCATTTAAAGCAACACACTCAAGTAATTAATTTAGGATTTCGTCTTAATCATTACTTGGCATGCTTAATCATGAATTAGCGTTAATCATGGGTCGGGGTGGTCACACATATCCCAGGCTGCACTCTGCGCACGTTGTCCTGAATTATCACACCGTACCGCCTATTTCATCACAATTTTCTCCTATACACTAATTTATACAATTTTTTAATATAAATTTTTTCATAAAAGGTCAAAAAGTTATCCTAAACAACCATATTTTTTTCCTCAACTTTTTAGTCCAAAAAGTCAAAAAGTGCACTTATTTAGGACACCCCAAACAAAATTTTACCAATCAGTGAATGTTATGATTAGACCTCCGTCCCAAAACATTCTATGTATTGGACATTTTACTAATTTTCCTTAAAAAATGTACAATATCAAAAAATCTATATATATATATATATATATATATACGCACACCATGTGTAAGCCCAATTACAGCCATTGGATCTAAAAAATCTAAAAAATGAATTTGAATAGTAATTAATATCAATTTTGGTCATAATTGAATACCATTTTGATGGTAACTAAAGCTATCACAATAAATCATAATCAACACGACATAACCAAACACCATAATGAATTATAATCAACACCACATAACCATACACGATAATCAAGTCTAATTGTTTAAGTGAGAACCATACAAATCTTGACTTATATAGTCAAGACTCCGCAATCTCTAATAATATTGTGATAATATATGCTAATATGTTCATTATGGAAATATATATCAATTAGGTTGATTATATAGGGTCAATTGATTGTGTGAATATTAAGTTGATTGTATAGGGTCAATTGTTTCCTATTTCATATTAGGTTTAGTTTGCCATATTAATTAGTTGTAATCTTTGTGTTAGACACAATTGAATATAGAGATTCATTTAGGAAACTTACATGGTATCACAACCATGTTCGAAACCCTAGGTCTAGCCTTGATCATTCGAAGTTCTTCCTCTGCGTTTACGCCTGTTGTTCGAAGTCTTCTCTGGACTTCTTCAAAGTCGCGACTCAGGGATCGTTCGTCTCTCTCTCTCTCTTGTTCGTGGGTCTCTTTGGTCTTCTTCGAAGGCCTCTCTTTGTCTGGTTCATAGGTCTCGATCTCTCTCTTGAGTCGATCCATCCTCACGATCTGTTTCTTCGTCTAATGCTCTGGTTGTATCTCTCTCTCTCTCTCTCTCTCTCTTTATGTCTCCTGTGTTCGTGACTTTTGACTCTGTCAATATTGTTAGTTGGTTAAAAACACTTATTTATAGTTTTGCCCACTTATTTTTTATTATTATCCTTCCACCTGTTAATATTTGGTTTATTACAATGACGGACACCAAAAACCAAGCTATCAAATGTAAACTCACTAGTGCCAATTATGTTTATTGGGCTAGTGTTATGAAAAATTTCCTTCTTGGTCAAAAAACATGGGGCTATATTTCTAGTTCCATTTCTTGTCCATTGGACCCGAAACAAGAAGGATATCCAACTTCTTATGACACATGGAATTGTGATAATGTCGAAATTCTGACCTAGTTTCATAATTCTGTGGATGACCATATTAGAATAATGTTTTCCAAATACAGTACTGCCAAGGAAGTATGAGACAATTTATTGGGTATGTATCAATAGTCCAATTTTGCCAAGCGGCATGAGTTAGAAACAGCTATTTAGAGTGCTCGTCAACGGGATCAATCTATTCGAGACTTCTACATTGAGATGGCAGATTTCTAGGATCAGTTGGCTCTCATGGAACCATCTAGCCTCAAGGCACTAGACGCTTATGTTGAGTTTCGAGAGTAAGGTTGTTTAGTGCAGTTCTTAACTGTGATAACCCCGTCCCGTATTATTCTAATTAATCTTAATTATGATTGTGATTATGTGTTTGATATGCTTTGGTGTGCCATTTATGTGAATATATGTGGTTTTGAATTTCTATCTGTTCACCGTAGGAAAATCTAATTGATTATGTGCTTTAGAATTTAAATTGAAGGCCTTATCGGCCGCGGAACCCGAAATTGATTACGCCATTGTGATTGGCATAATTTTTCGAACCTACAGTGAAATTTAATTGAAAATTGATTCGGATCAGATTAATTAGATTAAATTAATGATATAATGCTCAATTATTTAATATTGATAAAAGTAATTAAGGGAACTTATATAAAAGGAGCACTATACACTCAACTCCTCTCTTTTTATTCATTTTGGCTGAAATCACTCTAAGGAGAGGGAGAGAGGGTCGGCTAGAGAGGGGAAAAGGAAGAATTGTGCAAGTTTGGCTCAAGGCTTGAGAATTGGAGGTTGAACTCAAGAATAAACCATAGTTTGGAAGATTTGAGCCTCTAGGTGAGTAAATTCATGGATTTTAGTTTGTAACTTTGTGAATTCAAAGTTGAATGATGATAAAGAACATGAATTGAGTTGGTTTTGATGAATTAGAAGTCAATGTACACATGCATGTGGGAAATTGCCATGAATTTGTGTGTTTGAGTTTGAAATACATGATCCATATAGAATCTTTGATTGAAGTTCATGCTTTTGATCATCTCTTCATCATTTAAGTTGAAAATGAGAGCTATTACCCACATGCATGTACAATTCATAAGGGTATGAATTTTGAATACATGAAGTTGTTATGTTGGAAACAAGTTTGGTGTAAAATAGGACATGCATGTGATTGATTCATGAAATTGAGCCTCATAATGTAATGAATTTGGTGTTGGATCATGTTAGTACATGTATATGTGAAGTTTGAGCCATAATATGCAAGATATGTTGATTTGAATGCAAGTTTGAAGCTCAAGAACAATTCTGAATTTTCCAGAATTTGGCATGTCTGCTCGAGCGGGAAAGGCGCCGCTCGCGGGGAAGGCGCCGCTCGAGCAGAAAATACGAGCTCCCAGAACTTTTTGCAGACATGGATGTCCGCTCGAGCGGAAAAGTTCACGCTCGAGCGGGGAGCTATGTAGAATGACCTTCAGCTCGAGCACCCGAATTCATGCTCGAGCGTAAAAATGAGGCAACCAGTACTTTTGCAGACCTAATGGGTCCACTCGAGCGAGAAAGTCCACGCTCGAGCAAGGACCCCTGTTTCAAAAAATTTGTAAAGGTGTTTTGTGTTTCATTTTCTGGTCTCTTTCACTTCTAAGTACTCTTAGGCATATATTGAGCATTATGAATGAATTAAAAAGAATAAGAAAGAAGCCTAAGAGGGATGTATGAATTAAGAAACTGATTGAATCGTTTGTGACCCATGTGTGCTATGTAATATGTAGGGTCAAGCTCAAGGGTGAATCCACCGGCAGAACACTGTGAGTAATATCTTAATAAAGATGTTTTGAAGTATGTTATTTGTCCAATTGCTTATTTCCCTAAAAGTCTTATAAGCTTGTTAATTTGAATTGTGGACAAATGTTTGCTATGCCAAATGAATGGGCCAGAAGCCAGTCTGACATGAATGAAAGAAGGAATGGGTGGCCAGTCTGACATGAATGAAAGAAGGAATGGGCCAGAGGCCAGTCTGACATGAATGAAAGAATGAATGGGCCAGAGGCCAGTCTGACATGAATGAAAGAATGAATGGGCCAGAGGCCAGTCTGACATGAATGAAAGAATGAATAGGCCAAAGGCCAGTCTGACATTAATGAACAGTTGGACCAAAGGCCAGTTTGACATTAATGAAAGGTTGGGCCAAAGGCCAGTTTGACATGAATGAATTGGGCCCGAGGCCGTCTGATGTGTTTGGAACCGCAATTACTTGACCTATATATATATACTAAATAGAAATATGAATTGGGCCCAAGGCCGTTTGGTGCATGTCGTTCTAAATACTGTTCGTGTACCTTCTTTATTTGATATTATTCATTGGGCTTTCGCTCACGCTCATTCATGTGTCTGTAGGTGAGCAAAGGGAGGTCCAAACCCAGTCTCAGTGAAGTTTGTGAGAAACAGTCAAGGTTTTGAAGAGTCAGCCCAACTGTCTCACACACGAGACTTGTTTTCGCCCTTTTGTTATTTCGTTATATTTTGTCATGTTGGCGAGAACTTCATATCATGGTTGTATATAGTTTTGATTGGCTGGCCATGACTTGAATGATCCTGTTGTGGATAGATTATATGTTAACTTTCCTTAATGTGAGTTATTAATGTATGTTTGTAAAATGTTATGACGTGCCATGTAAGCACAGCTCTTTGGACAAAAGTTTGAAATTGCTTCTGTTTGGCCCCTTAACTCTGTTAAAATATGTCTTGTTTGGTTTGAGGCCGTAGGTAATCCCTCGATTATTGGCTGGTTACGTCCTTAACCCATAGGGCGGGTTCGGGTCGTGACATTAACGACTCTCTCTACTCAGTATGAGGTTATCCGTGGTGGCATCCTTCATCGGCCTCCTCTCCCTAGTGTGGATGCTATTATTCGTGAGCTCCTCTCCGAGGAAACCTGTTTTAAGACGGCCAATCAAACTCTATCTCCATCTGTCTTCTTAGCTCCTACTCAACCTCCTCTGTTGTCGACCCCGCCACCTCATCAACTTCAAGCTAATGCGAAGCCCAAAAATGGGCCACTAGCCTCTGATGGGTGTGCTTTTTGCCATCAAAAAGGCCATTGGAAGTACAACTGTCCCAAGAAAGGACGTCAGTCTGCTCAGTCTTCTCAGCCGACTTAGACACAATTTTGATCTCCTCCTACTTATATTGCATCTGCTCCGGCTTCTGATCCTAACTTGGTTTCCTTGCGTACCTAGATAGCTTAGCTTTAGATGCTCTTGTCCGCCTCTCAGCCATCCTCATCTGCCTCTGCTCTCACCTTTCTTCATTCAGGTTTGTTTGGGTGCTCTTCAAGTATCTCCTCTTTTATCTGGCTTTTTGACTCTAGTGCCTCTTATCATATAACTCCTCACATTTCCTTACTTTAAAATTGTATCTCTCATCCCTCTCCTATTACTGTGAATACTGCTAATGGGTCTGCTATGCCTGTTCTATCTGTTGGGTTTATCTTACCCTCTACCATGTTTGTTGTTACTATTCCCTCTGTTCTTTATGTTCCTCAACTATCTGTCAGTTTATTAGCTATCAATCAACTTGATACTTCTGGTTTTAATGTTATCATTTCATCTTCTATCTATTGTGTGTAGGATCGGGTATCCACGAAGCAGATTGGAACTGGTCATAGAGTTGGAGATCTTTATGTGGTAGAAAGCTTGCATCTCCCTCTATCCACCTCTCTAGTTATTTTTTTCTCATTTAAGTTAGATTTTTAGTCAAGTCAGTTTTACTTATGGCATTTTCGCTTCGATCAGTTGTCTATTGATTGCTTACGGTCTTTAACTCAGTCAAGATTATTGGGTAAAGTTTCTCCTAGTCAAATTGATGAATGTCAGGGGTGTAAACTTGCCAAAATGTCAACTTTACTTTTTAATAAAAGTACTTCTGTTTTTGTTTCTCCATTTTCTCTTCTGCATACTGATGTTTGGGGACCCTCTCTTGTTATCACTAAAGAGGGTTATACATACTATGTGTCTTTTGTTGATGATTGCACCCGTTATACTTGGGTTTATCTTATGACTCATAAATCTGACTTCTGCCAAATATATCATATATTTCAATCTATGATCACTACACAGTTTAGGCTCCCATTAAATTGTTACGATCTGACTTGGGTAGAAAATATTTTAAAACTGAGTTCTGAGAGTATTTAACCACTTTGGGTACCATTCACCAAACTTCTTGTACTGATACCCTTGTCCAAAATGGTCGAGCAGAGTGTAAACACTGTTATCTCCTTGAGACAGCGAGGTCTCTTCTTCTCAAAGCCTCAGTTCCAGCTTTGTTTTGGGAAGAGGTAGTTCTTACTGCTGTTTTTCTTTTTAACCACATGCCTACTCTCCTTCTTTCTGGTCGATCTCCTTATGAGGCTCTGTTCTCTCAACTTCCCAATTACTTTCTCCTTCATGTGTTTGGGTCTGCTTATTTTATCCTTCTTAGATCGGACCAAACTTAGTGCCCGGTCTGTTCTATGTGTCTTTTTAGGTTATAATCTTACTCAGAAAGGCTATCGGTGTTACGACCCTATTTCTCGTCGTCTTTGCATCTCCCGTCATGTTTCTTTTCTCGAACGTTTACCTTACTTTCAGCTTCCTCCTATCACTGCTCCAATTTCCAAAGAGGACTTGGTTCACATTGATTCATTTCCTTCTAAGGTCCCTCCTGATAAGTACATCTCTACTGTTCCTTATAACCTTACTCCATTTTCTCCTCCTTCTCCTTAGCTTGCTCGTTTTCCTCCTTATCCGTTGTTAGTTTATTCTCATGGCCAAGCTCTCCCTCCACCAATTGTCTTTACTCCTACTATTGATCTTCCTGTTTCTGACAACTCTAATCCTGCTACACAACGATATCCTACTCGAGCACATCATCCTCCAAAAAGGTTGGGTAGGTCTAATTCATATTTTTCTGCTTCCTATCGTACATTTTTGTCTGCTATTCATTCTTTTTCAGAACACCAGTCTTACAAGAATGTCTGTCATGATCCCCATTGGATTCAAGCTATGGAGGATGAGTTGTCTGCTTTACAAAAAACTAGTACTTGGGAGTTAGTTCCTTTGCCTGCTGGTAAGAATCTAATTGGTTGCAAATGGGTCTACTAAGTCAAGACTCATTCTGATAATTCTCTTGAGCGCTACAAAACTCATCTGGTTGCCAAAGGTTTCTCACAAAAGTATGTGTTAATTATGAGAAGACCTTTGCTCATGTTGCCAAGATGACTACTATTCGTACTTTAATCTTTATCGCTGTTGTTCATTCTTGGCCTCTTTATCTGATGGAGGTTAAGAATGCTTTTCTTCATGGCCATCTCATAGAGGAGGTTTACATGCGTCCTCCCCCTAGCCTTCACCATTCCTCTGGACAAGTTTGTCGCATTCAGCGTACTCTGTATGGTTTGAAGCAGTCTCCTCATGCTTGGTATGATCGCTTTCAGACTACTGTTACTATACTTGGGTTTCATCCTTGTGCTTAGGACTCTACTTTATTTCTTCTCCACATCACTGCTGGATTTGTTGCCTTATTACTGCATGTGGATGATATGATCATCACTGGCTCTAACTCTTCTACTATCTCTAAAGTCAAGTAGCATCTTTTCCGTACCGTTGAAATGAAGGATTGCGGTCCATTGCAGTATTTTCTTTGTATTAAGGTAGCTTCTTCTCCCAAGGGCTACTTTCTATCTCAGACCAATATGCCAATGAGGTTATTCATCATGTCGGTCTTACTGACACTAAGTTTTTTGATACCCCCATTAAGCTTAATGTAAAGCTCACCACTACTAATGGTGTTCTTCTCGATGATCTTATTTTATATCGAGAGCTCGTGGATTGCTTAGTCTATCTGACGGTTACTCGTCCTGATCTTGCCTATGATGTTCATGTGGTTAGTCAGTTCATTTTTGCTTCTCGTTCTACAAATTGGGTTACTTTGATTCGAATTCTTCGTTATCTCCAGGGTACTATATTTCAAGGTTTATTCTTGTCTTCTATTTCCTCTTTGGACTTGGTGGCTTATGTTGATTCTGATTGGGCTGGTGATGTCACTGATCACAAGTCCACTTCTGGCTTCTGCATTTTTTTTAGAGATTCCTTGATTTCTTGGAAGAGCAAGAAACAGATTGTTGTTGCATGTTCCACTGCCGAGACTGAGTACCGTGCTATGGCTCATGCTACTGCTGAGATTGTTTGGCTTCGTTGTCTCTTGACTGATTTGGGTGTCCCTCAGTCTTTTCCGATGTCTCTTTACTGTGACAATCGCAGTGCTATTCAAATTGCACATAACACTACCTTTCATGAACGGACGAAACATATTAAGATAGATTGTCATTTTGTCCGTTGGCATCTGCAATCTAGCTCCATCTTACTTCCTTTTGTCTCTTCAGCATTGCAACTTGTTGGTTTCTTTATGAAGACTCACACCATTACTCACTTTCAGTGTTTTCTTGGCAAACTCTCAGTGTTTTTTGCTCAACCACCTTGAGTTTGAGCAAGGGTGTGAGAATATATGTTAATATGTTCATTATAGAAATATATATCAATTAGGTTGATTGTATAAGGTCGATTGATTATGTGAATATTAGATTGATTGTATGTGGTCGATTGTTTCCTATTTCAGATTAGATTTAGTTTTGCTATATATATATCATTGTAATCTTTGTATTAGACACAATTGAATATAGAGATTTATTCAGAAAACTTACAAATATCACTTAAAACAACCCTTTTTCTCCTAATAGTTTTGCACGTATAGAAACACATCACATAATGGATCACAAAACACTCACAATGGTGTGAGTCTCATAGTGTGCAAGTCTCACAACAGGCCCCACCTCTTATGAGTGTTCTATGATCGGTTTTTGTGTAGGTAGGGACAAAATGAATTTGATTGTGAATATTATCGAGAACAACTCATAGTGTAATGCCAAGCACCATGTATGTTCTGTAAAATGTTCTTCAACTCCAAAATAAACCATAGTGAATTTGAAACACTCAACTCAGCAATTGCAAATAGTACTTGTGATTTTGTGTCTAAAATCAACTTGCTAACAACACTGGTAGTGAAATATTATCAACTCATAGCAAACAAGATCTTTTTATAAGTCGAGTACGAGTAGTGTAGTTCAATAGCCAACGTATACACAAAAATTAGTACATGATTATAAACATTGTTCGCAAATAGATCCTTTCATTTACATCCATATGTTCTTAATGTTTAGGAATTGTAATTCATAGAAGTCCGTCCCTGCACAACAATAGTTGTCAATATATACCTTGCAAAAAAATATATAATATATAATATCCAAAGTAATTTGCAATAGTGACAAAGTCCATCCATTTAAATGGCAAGCACACCAACATTACAAGGATGCTTATCATTTATTTGAAAAAGAAGGATAAATTGTTGAGATTTATCATTTGATAAGATTGTCAATATGTATCAAGGATACTTATAAACCTTACTTGACCTCAACCTACACCACTATATTACCAAGATTTCTCATTTGGCTTGGTCATCTTCAAGTTTCCAATTCTAACCCATCAGCATCATTGCCAATTTAAACATTTAGAGAGGTCTACTCAACAAAGCACTCATAGGACAACTACTAAAGAGTCTGCCAGATACGATCTTGATAGAGAGCTCGAGTGGTTATATTCACGTAGCCCGTACCCGAGGGTAACAATATCGTGGTTATGTTCATGTGGCCCTCGCCCAGGGGTAACAATGTTGTGGCCAATCTTCATGTGGCCCTCGCTTGGGGGTAATAATACGATGGCCAAATATGTATAAGAGATTGAGTTATATGATCTTACCAACTATGCTCTTAAAGAC
This sequence comes from Camellia sinensis, assembly GCF_055761805.1. NCBI lineage: Eukaryota > Viridiplantae > Streptophyta > Magnoliopsida > Ericales > Theaceae > Camellia > Camellia sinensis. Next base: position 18,443,878 of record NC_138964.1, on the reverse strand, counting down.
AGCTACATGTGCACGTGGATCCTTATGATTGTTATGTTTTTATTTCATGAACATGACTTTGCTATGTGAATGGGCTTGTTATAGTAACTGATTGACCTCCTTACGCCTTTGTTATTCACTGGGCTTTAGCTCACACTTTACATTTATTATATAGGTGATCAAGCTCAAGAGAGGACATAAAGGCGTCAAGCTACCTTTGTTTTGTGAAGCCATCTGTCGTGCCTCACTTCGAGGTTCTTTTGCTCTCACTCCTTGGCTCCTAGGTGATTGCGAGTTCACCCTTTTGATTGTGATCAATGCTACAATTTCGAGTTGAGGTCTTTGATGGATTCTTGTTATTGGGAATCAATTTCCTAGTAGATGTAAATGTTTTGTGTGTGAACATGAGTTGGACTATGTGTATATGTGTATAAATGCAATAAAGAAGTTTGTCTCATGTATGTCACATAGCTCGTTGGACACTTTTACTTGGATTCCGCCAGCCCCTGCTACTGTTTACTGTTAAGTAGGCCTTTGGTAATTTGGGATTACTAGCCAGTTACGTCTCTAACCCCATGGGGTGGGGGTTGGGTCGTGACAGCGAGAGAAGAGGAGACTTGAGCTCAATTAAGGAAAATTGCTAGAAAAGTGAAAGGAATCGAAGAAAACAAGCAAGATTTGCTAGAATCCAAGGGAATTAAAGCTTCTAGGTAAGAATTCAACCTATAAACTAAGAGTTTGAATCAATAAGAGAATGAATTCAAGAGAATTAAGTAGATTAGTATGAGAATTGAATATAGATAGATAATTTTGAGAGGAATCATGCATTCATGTGCGTTCTAAAACATTTTGAAGTTGATTTCAAGTAATTCTTTCATGTATGTCATTATTTCACCTTGGTTTTGGAGTTTCATCAAGTTTCATGCCATTTTATATCATTTGATTGTGTTTTAAAAGGTTTGAGTTCATTTCAATTCATGTATGTTATGTTTTGGAAGTTTCAAGTTGAATTTTGAACAATTGGCTTACGTTTGGGCCTTGAATTTGTGAAATGATCTTTAATTTTTGATTATAAGTTTAGACATGTTTTCTCAAGTCTTGGGGCCCAAAAGATGTGTTTTGAAGCTTTATACTTGAGTTTTACATCTTAAACATCAATCTGGAAATTATAGAATTCTCCATCATCGCTCGAGCGACAAAAACTGTGCTCGAGCGACCAATCCTTATTTTGCACTTTCGTTTGAGCGATTAAAAGTTGGCTCGAGCATAAAATTCGAGCTCCCAGTATTTTTGCAGACATGGATCATGGCTCAAGCGACAGAACTTGCACTCGAGCGATCACCCTTATTTTGATCCTTCGCTCGAGTGTAGGAAATTGTGCTCGAGCATAAAATGAGAGCTCCCAGAAGTTTTCCAGAATTTTGCAGTCCACTCAAACAACCAAAATTGCTCTTGAGCGAAGACCCTGTTTTCAAAAAATTGACTAAATGTTATAACTTATATTTTGGCATCCTCATTGCATCTTAGGCATCCCTATGCGTCAATTAAAACATAATAATGAGGAAAAGGATTAGAAACACACCAAGATAAAAGAGAAATAAGTTAAGTGTTTTCCGAATGTGTATTGCAATGTGTATCTGCTATGTGTTTGTGTAGGTCGGGCCTTAGCCATTTGATTTGTTTGATTCGTCTGATCTACTATTAGAGCCATCTGTGAGTAATAACTCTGTAAAATTATGTTTGACTTCAATTATTTTCTGATAATATGAAATGAACAATTTTCTGAAATGTTATGTTTGTATGAATGAATGATTGTCCAAGTTTCTAAAATGTATTCGTGGCATCCTTAGCATTATATGATATGCGTCCCTTTATGGGTCATCAGAATGCCTTTATGGCCGTCCCTTTATGAGTCATTGGAAACATCTCTGTGCACATGAGTCATCGGAATGCCTTTATAGCCGTCCCAATTATGGGTCATCGAATTTGTTAACGTTAATGGGTATACCACGTATGATCATATGGATATGTGAACTCTGAATACGAATATAAATATAAATCTGTTTCTGAATCTGCATGCTGATTTCTGAATCTGATATGGACATCATTCATGAAAACTTTTACTCTGTTATTATTCACTAGGCTTCAGCTCACCGTATTATTTATGTATATAGGTGATCAGGCACATGATCAGTCCTAAGTTGCTGCCTAGATTCTTTTGTGTCGACCAGCCATTATGCCTCCTGAGGAGGTTCCCGTTTTGAAGTGGTCATGTTCTGTTAACAAGTTTTAAGTTTTTGTTTTCTTCTATTTGACTAAACAAGTTTTTGTAAGTTGTATTTATGTGGGTTTTAGGTGATGTAAGACTAATGTAAAAATGACGTCACTGATATGTATATAAAGTTTTAAATTTTCTATCACATGTATGTCTACGCAACTCTATAGACGTTATATGTTTGTATTTGCTTCTGCTAGCCCCTATATTTTGTTTAATTTGTTCAGAGGCCTTTGGTAATCCCAGGATTGCTGACTGGTTACAACACTAAACCTATAGGGGCGGGTTTAGGTCGTGACATTAGCACTGCGAATAGACATCTCAAATTTATACTGTTTTGCAAAGTCAGACTTAAGGTACATAATTTTCAAATAGTTCCAAACTTATTTAGAAGTAGAATACTTGAAAAAATTCATACCAATGGTAGTTTGAACTAAATTATGAAACTAAGTAAGAATTTGTGCGTTTTCCTTATCCTATTTAGTAACATCAGTCTCAGTTTCTTTGGATTCTATAGGTCTAATAGTTACACCAATAACATAGTTCCACATGTCTTTACCCATTATAAAATTCTTCATTACATGAGACCAATAAGAATAATTGGTACCATCAAACTTAGTGGTAATAGCTTGCAGTTTATCATCAGCCATATTGCTATAACCAAACTACGCAGTGAAATCAAAGAAGGTTGAAAAGCAGCAGATGAGAGAGAGAGAGAGATGAACGACCTATCAAATAGTTTGAAAAAGCAAGATAAGAAGTGGCATTGTTGGAGCTGCAAACCAATCCTAAGAGTAACAATCTTGGTCCTCGCCCTTTTCTTCCTCTTCGACTGAACTAGACAGAGACAGAGATGGATCAAAATAGAGATAAGATCAGTGAGATACGCAACCTAGGTCTCCGACTGAACCAGAGACCAGTGACGAAGGACCAAAGACCAACGATGAAGGTTTCCTAGGGTTTCAACTGAACCAGAACCAGAACCAGAACCAACAAGTGTGAATCAAACTGCTTCAATGTGCAAAGAAGAGAATCCCAACAAAGGCCTTGTAACAACCATGCGAAGAGAGAGAAAGGGCTGCGATGGCCTTACAATGAGAAAGAGACAGTTGTAACGACCTTACAACAAGAGAGAAGCGACTGCAATGGTCGATGATGACATGCGACAGGTATTCTAACGTCTGAAACCTTGCTCTGATACCATGATAACAGAGAAAATGAATATTGTATATTGAATTAATCAATTAAAAGCTGAATACAAATATATAATCTAATAGAATAAAACCCTAATAACCTAAAAGACTAAACTACTCTTAATGAATGATATAAAATACAATAATTTACACCTATGTCCCAATTGAGTTACGGACGGGTAGATTAAAATAATTTGGATAAATAGGTGGGGACAGATAGGTACCTCAAGCTGTAAAAATAAATTAAAAAATAAATTTTTATAATGTTAAAATTTCAATAGGTCATAACTTTGCACTATGTAGTTCATTTAGACAATTTTTATTTTATTCTATATATGTTTTTAGAGAAATTCTATGGTACACATATGCACCTTTAGTTACGAACTCTGAATCAATATTTATGATCTACTGTATTATTAGTTATGACACATTGTGACATTGATTATGAAAAAATTTTGATTATAATTCAAAAATTGTTTGGTTATACCTCATGCAATATTTAGTTATAACTCGATTTTTTTTTTAATTGTCACTCACATGGTATTGAATTATGCCATTTGTGATAATCAAACTCACAAATAGCATAATTACATATGATACATACCTAGATGGGCTATGTATCATAGTATTTCTCATTTTTTTAACTAAAGGCAGTTTCAAGTATTTACTTTCGCAAAAAAATATTGTTTCGTTGCTTTGATGATCAAAAAATTAATCTATTTACTTTTTTTTTTTAATTCATTCAATATTAATCTTGTTTAAAAGATCTCAAAAAGAAAAATCTATATATATTAATTTTGTTAAAAATAAATTTGTAGAACTGAAATTATGAAATTTAAAAAAAAAAATTAGCACAAACATAAATAATAAAAAAAGAGTAAAAATGTCAAAAATTGTCATTGTCACTACATGTTTAGACTTAGCAATCAGGAAATGTCATGCTTAGACCTCCACCCAAAACATTCTATGTATTGGACATTTCACTAATTTTTCCTTAAAAAATTTACAATATCAAAAAAAAATAATAAAAAATAAATAAAATACACACCATGTGTAACCCCAATTGCAACCATTGGATTAAAAAATGTAAAAAATGAATTTGAATTGTAATTAATAGCAATTTGTGTCATAATTGAATACCATTTTGATGGTAACCAAAGCTACCATAATAAATCATAATCAACACCACAATAAATTATAATCAACACCACATAACCATACATGATAATCAGGTCTAGTTGTTCAAGTGAGAACCATACAAATCCTGACTCATATAGTAAAGACTCGACAATGGTGTGAGTCTCATAGTGTGTCTGTCTCACAGCAGGCCCCACCTCTTGTGAGTGTTGTATGATCGGTTTCTGTATAAGTATTTTTTTCCTGCCATTTATGGGACAAGATGAATTTGATTGCGAATATTATTGAGAGCAACTCATAGTGCAATACCAAGCACCATGTATGTTCTGTAAAATGTTCTTCAACCCCAAAATAAGCCATAGTGAATTTGAAACATTCAACTCAGCAATTGCAAGTACTTGTTATTTTGTGTCTAAAATCAACTTGCTAACAACATTGGTAGTGAAATATTATCAAGAACAACTCATAGCGAACATCTTTTTGTTAAGTCTAGTACGAGTAGTGTAGTTTAATGGCCAACGTATACACAGAAATTAGTACATGATTATAAACATTGTTCGCAAATAGATCCATTCATTTGCATCCATGTATATATGCACGCGTCCGCCACTACATTTTTAAAGTTTAGGAATGGCAATTCGTAGAAGTCCGTCCCTGCACAACAATACTTGTCAATATATATATCTTGCCAAAAAATATATATATATATAATATATAGTATATAATATCCAAAGTGAATTTGCAATAGTGACAAAGTCCATCCATTTAAATGGCAAGCACATGAACATTACAAGGATACCTATCATTCATTTGAAAAAGAAAAATAAATTGTTGAGATTTATCATTTGATAAGATTGTCAATATATATATCAAGGATACTTATAAACTTTACTTGACCTCGACCTACACCACTATATTTCCAAGATTTCTCATTTGGCTTGGTCATCTTCAAGTTTCCAATTCTAACCCATCAGCATCATTGCCAATTTAAACATTCAAAGAGGTCTGCTCAACAAAGCGCTCACAGGACATGTTAAAATTGATGTATTATTGATTGATGCATGTTGATATCAATTATAATGATTCATGATTCCTATATATAGAAGAGGGTGAGTGTGTAGTAGGTAAGGAGTAGGTGAAGTGGAGGTGGTAGTGGTGTAGTGGGTTAGGTTTAGTGGAGTAGGTGAGGTGGTAGTGGTGTAGTGGGTTAGGTTTAGTAGAGTAGGTTTAAGTGGGTGAAGTAGGTGGAGAGTAGGTGGATTTTAACAGCCCCCCGCAAACTCAAGGGGGATAGGAACTAACCAACTTGAGTTTGGAGAGAGTAACAAAATAAGAAAATACATAAAAATAAAAGAGGATAGGAGACACTGTATAGTCGTGTCAGACCGATGGTGAAGACACTGTATGGTGGTGTCATAACGTTGTAGAGGACACTGTATGGGGGTGTCATAACGTTGTAGAGGACACTGTATGGTGGTGTCATAACGGTGTAGAGGACACTGGATGGCGGTGTCAGACCGATGTAGAAGACAGTTTATGGGGTCATGTCGGACCGTTGTAGCAGACAATGTTCTGACAGTTGTTGTGACAGTTTACAGAGTCTTGCTGGACCCTTGTAGAAACTAACCGGAATCAATGTCGGGACAGTTTACAGAGTCTTGTCGGACCCTTAAAGGAGCTAACCGGAATCAATGTCGGGACAGTTTACAGAGTCTTGTCGGACCCATGAAGGAGCTAACCGGAATCAATGTCGGGACAGTTTACAGAGTCTTGTCGGACCCATAAAAAATACACTTTATGATGATGTATATAGGCTGCCCAAATATATATATATATGGATATATATAGTGAGCCCTCAAAAGTCGCGCCCTCAAAAGGCGCGCCCACTTCATCAAAAGGTGTGCCCGACAGAAAGCGTCGAGCCATCAAAAGGTGAGCCGGAGACGCGGCGAGGCACGTGAGCGACAGAGTGGCGTGTCGGCCGCGTCGTCAGTGTCGATATAAACCAAGGCGGAGGCAGTGGAAACCAAACCAAGCTGAAACCTCCGAAAAATCCTTTGAAAAAACTCTTTCGTTTTTGAGAAAGAGGTTCTGGAACACTCTGTTGCCATTCTGTAACCAACCTTTCTCTGAAACACTCAGCAACCCATAACATGGCCTTGTCTTCCCATTCAGCTACCCAGAATATGGCCTCTTCGTCCCGTGGTCTGCTCACTCTCTTTCCCGACCTCAATGAGTCAACAAGAGAGAGAACTGGTGCGGTGGCCAGTGAACCTCAACCAAACACCTCTGTGTTTGCTCCGTTGAACTTTCCGATGCGGTCGGTGGAGCAAAAAATGGCGGTGCAAACTGATATTGAGGCCAATCAGTATACTCTGAAGTCATGTGTGGAAACCATGACTGCGGTCACAAACTTGTCGCACCGGCTGCAGAGCAGAACAAATGAGGTGCAGCATTTAAACGCCCAACTGGCTCTGCTCCAACGCATGTATAAGGATGCGCGAGCAGAGATAAGTGTGCTAAAGGCAGAAAACAAGGAGCTGAAGCGGAAGGCCACCGTGATGTTCCGATTTGGAGGGCCACCATATGCTGTAGTGGAGGAGCAGGGAGGAGGCAACTTGCTTGGTGGTCTAGGAAGCACGGAGGCTACACCTGCAAGGGCCGTCCAGGACGGAGGCAAGAAGAAGAGACCGGCGGCAGAGTAGATAAGAAAAAATCCCGCCTGTGGGTGTTGTTGTTTTTTTTTTTTTTTTTTTTTTTTTTTGGCAGTCGAATATACATAAATATATATATAATATCAACTAGCTAGTGACATACCTCATCACAAAACACGTCCCACCTCTGCACTATACACACGTTTACCAGTAAGCTTTACAGCTGCTCAAGCACTAACCCACAATACACGGCAAAAACCATGTGCTGGTGCACAAAAAAGGCAGATAGTGGGTCAAGGATTTGATGTTTCGATTTGTTAGAAAGGCAGATAGTGGGTCAAAGATTGTTGGTTCTGTGAAGGCTGATTCTGTTGAAAGTGGTGATAAAACCAGTAACATGAACATTTTACCTCAGGAGAACAGTGCCCATCCTTCTCTTTCTTGCAATGCAGTGGTATGTTCTGGCTATGAAGCATCCAAAGAAGAAGTGACTCAGGGTGGCAAGGCATCACCTACTGATGATTGTGCACACCCTCAGTCAGGTTATTTGGTGGCAAATGGGATAGGGCCTCCAAATGGAGAAAGCAACTATGAAGAAGCTGTTGAGTTTGATCTAATTAGGCATCACAATTACTTCTGTCCTTGGGTGAATGGTAATGTTGCTGCCGCAGGCTGTAGTAGTAGTAGCGGCTAGGAAAGAAGGATGGGGAGGCAGAAGAAAAGCCAGAGAGAACAAGGGCTGATAGTACGGCAGCAAACGATGGGAAGACCAATCTCTTTAGCAACATCAATGGAGGGTGGTCTTCGGGAAGGCCATCGGAGATGGAGTCCAAATGGAATCCGGGATAGTGACTGAAATGGGATTGGATGTTGGTGAATCGGAGGAGATGACTGCGGATGTGGTCGGTGACCAGGAAGGTGACGTGGAGTCCGGATAGGCATAGAAGTTCTGCTAGCTTCAGCATGGAGTTTACAGGCCCCTGTAAGGGTGGGGGAAATATGAGTACATGAGGAGGAGAATGGAGTGCCTGTTGCTGCTGCTGCTGTTGGATTAGTGTAAGGTTGTTGAAGAATCTGCCGTTGAAGAAGAAATTAGGGAAATTTGGGTTTGTCCGGCGGGCGGCCAAGGCGAGATTGCCGCCCGCCGGTGAAACAAAATTACCAGGTTCTTAACCTAGCTCTGATACCATGTTAAAATTGATGTATTATTGATTGATGTATGTTGATATCAATTACAATGATTCATGATTCCTATATATAGAAGAGGGTGAGTGTGTAGTAGGTAAGGAGTAGGTGAAGTGGAGGTGGTAGTGGTATAGTGGGTTAGGTTTAGTGGAGTAGGTGAGGTGGTAGTGGTGTAGTGGGTTAGGTTTAGTGGAGTAGGTTTAAGTGGGTGAAGTAGGTGGAGAGTAGGTGGATTTTAACAGGACAACTACTAAAGAGTCTGCCAGATACGATCTTGGTAGAGAGCTCAAGTGGGAAAAATGCTGAGATGTCTACTCACTACCCTGCTTGACAGAGGTCTCGAGTGGACTTACCAAAAACCATGTTTTAGTTGGATTACACTTCTATAAACATATAATAATCATGTTTTTTTAAATGAATTAAGGTCACAAGAGTACAATCCCTTCTCGCATCCTAGAGAGCTTTAACCTATTGTTCAAGGTTTCGGAATTGAATCCCATGTTTTGATCAATCTAGAAGAAAGTTCTTTAATAGATTTTGTAAATACATGTTTCAGATTGATTTTCTTCCCCGAAAACCTACACTTCACTTTATTATTATAGAAGTCTTATGCATAGTTATATAATAAACTTAACTACTTATACATAATTATACAAAATAGAAGTCTCCAACTGGGCACATCAGACCCATATGTCATACCCTCACACACATATCAAGTCTCCAACATGAATACTTCACAAATTTAGAAAAATTCATGCAAGTTGTCGTGGTACGAAGATCAAGGCAAGGAGTTTCGTGGTGAGCTATTGTAATTCATAACATCTAAATCTTTCATATTTGTTTCAATAGTGAAATTTGTTATGGGTGGTTTTGGTTGTGGTATTGTCCTTGAGGAGATTTTTCCTTAAGTTTGCACATTAAATTCAGTGTGTTCTTGTCTCTATCTTTATTGTGGTTTGTATTCCTCAACTTAAACATGTTCTTTGAATTGGAGTAAATCAATTGAGTTTTTGACCTATTCACTCCTAGGAGCAAACTATCACCACAGTTTAAATCTTGAACTTGGATATTTTTCAAAACAAATCCAAAAGCAGTTGTCATCCAACGAATTTTGGAAAATTTGGATAACAAACGATTCATTTTTAGAGAATCACCAGTGCCAAAAGAAGATGAATTATATCAGTAAGGCAACGAAATCAAGCTGTGACTTACACAAACTCAGCAGAGACACCGTCCTTGTTCAGATTACTCGGCAGTGTCCAAACAACCTTGTATGGCCCTTGTGAAATCTCCCTCTTGTGATATGTATCAGTTGAACTTGCCACTCCCCAGCACTGGTTTGAGTTTTTGGCAACCACAGTCAAGCTGTTAGAAAATGGCATTCCTCATTAGACCAACAATAACAAGATCTTCTTGTAAGAATGGATAAGGAAAACATGAAATAAAGCTGGATGCGTGAATCTTCAAAAACTCTATCTTACATTTGATCATTGATCTCCACTCTGATGTCATTGATATTGACACCTGGAAGTTCTACCGTAAGAATGTAATTGCATCCAGATTCTGCCACATCCATTCTCGGGGACCACTCAAGTCCTGTGTTACATTATAGAAAGAAATATAGTAATTTAGTAAATACTAAATAGTATGCATCTCAAACATGGAATCTATGCCAAAGGAAGCCATATTCTCATAGAAAGATGGCATGAGAGGAACTTTCTTTGAAGATGTACGTGGAATTAATATGGGAACACGAAAGGCTACATGCTCTAAAAAGTGGCACGATATGGACAAACTTGTAAATATTAGACTATTTGGACATCAAGATTTTTTTTATAATTAGACATCTAATAAAAGTTTTAAAAATTAATCATGTATAACACATTATTATTAGTATTATGACCCATTTTTATGTACCAAAACTCCACTATCCTTAGATTTTAGTTCATCATATTCGATAATCTTCCTCCCAAGGAAGGCTTTATGAAAATATAACGGAAAAAATTTCGGGACAATGAGCACTGCTACTCAAACAGAACATACCGAAATCATTTAGGTGGTTGGTTTTTGATTTGCCTAAGGTTTTGTGGGCTCGTGCATCAGCCAATAAAAATGAATCACGTTGGTTAGTTCTAGATTCCTTTTCAGCGAGAATATCATTTTCCTTGATAAAGTTACTGTTTCGATATGAAAGTATGTTGAAACATGCATTCCAAAAAGTAAATCACTAGGGAGTTAGCATTTTCTGATAACACTTATATAATATTTTCTGCTGGGTACTTCTACATTCTAAAATGTGAACTTCTTCTCTGAAACTCCAGTTTTCATTGCGTACCACAGGCTTGAACAAATTCCAGTTTTCATTAGTAATGGCTTACTTGGTGAGTTGGTGTAAATAAATAAAGCCATGTATTCCCTGGATCTAAATTTTAATCTAAAATTTTAAAAAATAATAATAATAAATAATAATTTAAAGTAATAATCAAAAGGTCTTTAGACATCAAAACTCCTTACCAGTAGATTGAAAAGGGTGTATTCTGTTCCTGGAGCAGGAATGCAATTGTTCATTAATTTTTCTGTTTGGTCTAGAAAACTTCAGAGGCTCAGGTGGGGCTGATTTGCACTTTTCCACCACAGGTTGGATAGAACCAACATTGGGGTAGTTTTGTTGCATCCTAGCAATAGGTCTAGAAAACAAAGGCGCTTCAAAGGCATTGGAAGAGCCCTCATTTGCAGAACCACAGGACTTGTTGAGATACACACAAGACTGGGCAGAACTAACCTAAAAATATCAAATAAACACAGAGAAAAACATACAAATACAATCAGCAACTGGAAAATAAAAATGGTGAAACAATATATTTAATAAGGAGTGTAAAAAAAGTTAAGCACCTGCTCGGTTGAAGTTGAAGCCTGTCTCATGAAACAAGCTTGGGAACTAGACCCTTGCCTTGCAAAATGCATTCTATTATCACACCTCCGGATGACAGAGTTCAAACTACTACTGCAGTTCTGACGAAAAAAGAGAAGTGAACCAATGGAAAAGATGGTTAGAAGAACAATAACAAATGTCACAACAAAGGCGAAGATGACAAAAAACTAAAACAGAACAAACAGGCAGTCACACAAGGATCTATGTCCATGGGCAAAAAGCAGCAAAGGTGTTTCACTATGAATGTAGATATTATAATGAGTTCGCTCTCTCAACAACCCTATGTTACAAAAGCTCTTTGAAAAGATCCTCTTAGCCCTAGAATGTAAAAATAACCCAATAAATTCAAGGATTCCAAAGTAATAAACTGGGTCAAAATACTAGTTAGGGCCTATCCATTTGCACATTAATTGGGTGGTGTGAGTCACCAACGGATAATAAACATAATCCGAATTGAATTCAAGACATACACACAAAAATATACTGTACACACATGCTTCAAGGAAATTTAAAAAACAAATACAAGAGAAAGAAACTTACCATATGATGGCTAGTTGGCAGTAGTATTCAATGACAAATTACATATTTGTATGAGATTAATTTGGATTCGTTGGTTTTGGATCACAAGAAAATATGATCATTAACAAACAAACAGATAAAATGGGAATAAACACAGATGAAATGACATGAATCCAAGAACCGCTATGTTAAACAATTAACTGCCCCAAAAGGTCTTAAGCTAGGAAATGGGTACCCAATTATAAATATGGAATAATCTTAACAATTTCATTGTCTTTTAATCCAAATAACGGAATGCTGAAGTCAAAAATAATCTTACTGTGGACAGTTTTTTAAGACAGACAGACAGAGAAATAGAAGAATTCTTAGCCACCCAGTGGGCTGCTCTGTTTGCCTAAAGTAAAATAGCTATTGCTTAAGAAAAATAACCTTGTTCAACAATATAAACCACAAACATCTTCTGATTTTGAAAATTAATACATGTTGCAATCAGCCTCAATCAGCTGCAACTTTCTACTCCACCAACCATTACTTTCTTTGGTGATCACAAGGCATCTTCCATACCTCCATTTTCAAACTAGTTTGGAATGATTTGAGATTTTATGCATCAACTCAAACTAATTACAAATATATATATATATATATATATATATATATATATATTTATATTTTATTTTATTATCCCTTATTTTTGTTGAGAATATAAGTATAAAGTTTTTTTTTTTTTAAACTTAACAATTTAACATGGTATCAAAGTAGACAATAAGTCATGTGTTCCAACCTCACCTCCTACGTGATAATTAAAATATTAATACATGTTTGGCCCTCTAATAAAGGACACTGTAGACACCCGTGAGGGATTTGTTGATAATATAAATAATAAAGTTAGTCCTCTCTAATAGCTTAAGCTTGGTTCGGTGGAACAAAGATGGAATGAATAGAATATGAGCAGAATAATCATCATTTAGCATCTTTATGAAATGAATGATGAATGATGATTGATTCAATTTACCTTACTTTGTTCATTAATCTTTTATTGAACCAAACAGAGGAAAATCAATCAAAAAATCCTAAAACAAAGAATTAAGGTAACTAATCAATCTAGCAACAATAGATATGTGAACTAATTAAGAAAGAAAAGAGGAAGCCGATGAAATCAATGAATGCAAAAGTAATCATTATGGTTGTTTGGTAGGATAGAAAATGCTACAAAATAATCAAATTTTTCCCCTTTTTGATATTGTGTAGGGGCAAACCAATGCAATTTTTCACTGACTCAGAGCAAAAAATTGCATATTAAGAAGTAGGATTGAATTGGGTTGCATAACTTTAAATCTTTTGCTTCAGTTTTCTCAACAACCAAACAGAGTATTAAGCTAAAAAATTAAAAAAATTAAAAATGAGGAATGCTACCAGAGGGAAAATGTGAGATGCGGCGGCAGCGATGTCGTCAGCGGCGGCGGCGGTAGCAAAGTGACCGGCAATGGTGTTCATCCTCCTTCTCACCAACTGACTCTCCATCTCTCTATCTCTCTCTCTCTCTACCTGCAGAGAGATACTTTTCTACTTCAAATTGTGGTGATGGATATAAGATGATATAAGAAAAATGCTTGGAGCACTAATTAGTGCTCCCACTAATTAGGTGGCAGTGGGTCTCGTTATTAATGATGTGATGTTTTGGTTTTGGAGTTGTATTTTTTTTATTTTTTTTTTTACTTTTTTAATGCATTAGTGCTATTAGTGGTGATGTTTTTAGTGGGATGAATCATTGTTGATATAAGAAAAATGCTTGGAGCACTAATTAGTGCTCCCACTAATTAGGTGGCAGTGGGTCTCGTTATTAATGATGTGATGTTTTGGTCTTGGAGTTGTATTTTTTTTATTTTTTTTTTTACTTTTTTAATGCATTAGTGCTATTAGTGGTGATGTTTTTAGTGGGATGAATCATTGTTGATGATATAATTAGATATTTTTCCGGGGGAACTTTCTCATCAAACAAAAATCTCTACCTCCAAAAATATTCATCACTCATTCCGTTTTGGTTTAGAAAATCGATTTTTTTTTGTCCGTTTGGGAAGGACTTTTTCGGATTTTTTTTTTTTTTCTGACTATTTTAGTCACAAAAGATAAAATAAGTTATTTTAGTCACAAAAAATAAAACATCACATCCAATTCATAATCATTACATTTTTCTCTCACAAAAAAAGTCAAAAAAATCAAAAAGTCAAAAAACTCTTCTCAAACCAAGTTTTTTAGCCCAAGTTAAAATAACCAAAAAAATCAAAAAGCCAACCCACTACCCAAACGGAGGTTTTATCAAATTACCCTTTTGGTTTTGGCAGTTTCTTGATATCAGCGGCCGTTTTGTGCTTTGGGTAAGACCTCGTTTGGCATATTGGTTGGATTTTTTTTTTTTTTTTTTGACTAAATTAGTCTTAAAAAAAAGATAAATAAATTAAAAAATTAATAAAATAAAATATTATATTCAAATTATAATTATTTCACTTTTTCTCTTATAAAAATTAAAAAAGCCAAAAAAAATTAACATAAATAAACTTTTTAACCCCAGGTCAAATAGTCAAAAAATTAAAAAATTAACTCCTTTTCCAAACGAAATCTAATTCTGACTTATTTTGGGAGTAGAAAAAAATTGAGGTTATTGATTTATTGACAATCATATCATCTCTCTAATTTATTTTTATTTTTTAAAAAAAAATCAAAAAAATCAATAAATTATATTTTTTTCTACTTTCCCAGACAAGTCTAAAGGTAGTCATTCGTACTATACATTTTAGTTAAAAAGTCAATATAAGTTGTTATATTATTTTTTTTATTTTTTCATATATTTTTTTATAAAGAGTCAAAAAATTACTAAAACAGCATATTCACAAACAAGGAGTTTTTTTTTTTTAATATTCTAAACAAAAATTTAGAAAATTAATCCACTTTTCAAACTATTTAGGAACTAACCTATTTTTTAAATCGCATTTTGAAAATGGGATTTTGAAATTGAAATTGCAATTTCAACATGTAATTTCACCTTAAAATCGCTTGTTGAAAATGCGATTTCAATTGAAATCGCATGTTAAACATGTAATTTCACCATATCATCATAAATTGCATTTTCAACTTGCGATTCCAACGTAAAATTGCATATTGAAAATGCAATTTCAATTTCAAAATCGCATTTTAAAAATGCGATTTCAAAAAGCAGGTTAGTTTTCTAAATAGTTTGAAAAGTAGGTCAATTCTCTAAATTATTTTTTCAGAATATTAAAAAAAAAAACTCCCCAAACGAGGCCTAAATATAAAAAATAAAATAAATAAGTAAATTGTATATGTCTAAATCTGGTTCAGTCCTAATATCAGCCTTTTACATCTATCTAAGTCTGATCCATAAAATAATTATAAATTTCAAGTTCACCTCTCGACTTATATATTAAAAAAAATTAAAATATTTTATAATTAAATTCAATCACACATTAATAAAGTTGAAAATTGAAAATTAAGTATTAAAAATTAAATGTTGAATTTTTTAAGAAAAAAAGTTGTTTGGTAAAATTTAAATGTTGAACTAAAAATAAATTGTTTGATGGGAAATTATATTAACAATCCCTATAGTTTGGGGTTCGTGTCAGTTTAGTCCCTGACTTTTCAATTGTGACACATTTGACCCTGAATTTTGAATCATGTTCCAAATAAGGACAATTAAAGATACATTTGCTCAGTTTCAAGGGCAAATTCATCAATTCCAATTTGACAAAAAAAAATGTCAAAAAAATATTTTTAAATTTTTAAAAATTATTTCTACCCACCAAAGATAAATTTATGTAAAATTGATAAATCTTTTACGCATTTATTTATTTATTTATTTTACTAAATTATTTTTTATTATGTGTTTGGATGATTATCATATAATGTGTAGTTGTTATGTTTTTAATGTATAATCAATATATTTAATATATGAAAATTTTTTAGTTTTGAATTTTTTGACTTAATGGATTAGTTTAATAATGATATCAAAGTTGTCTCCATATTTGAGTTTTGAAAAAATATAAACTAATTTAATGAAAATAAAAACAACTATCCATTATATGATCATTATCCAAACACATAATAAAAATTAATTTCGTAAAAAATAAATAAATAAATAAATGTGTAAAAGATTTATCAATTTTATATAATTTTATATTTAATGGGTGGAAATAATTTTTAAAAATTCAAAAATATTTTTTTTTGACATTTATTTTTGTCAAATTAATTTATATTTTATCAAATTGACAACTTTGTCCTTAAAATTGAGTAATGATATCTTCAATTATCCTTATTTGGAGTAAAATTCAAAATTTAAAATCAAATGTGTCATAATTGAAAAGTCAGGAACTAAAGTGATATAAGCCCCAAATTATAAGGACCGTTAGTGTAATTTTCCTTTTGATGGGCAAATTACACTAACAATCCCTATAATTTGAGGCTCGTGTAGCTGTTTGATTAAATTTGAAATTTATAATTTTTAAATTATATATTTCAATTTTTATATTGTAATAGTGGTGGTAGTAGTGGTGGTAATGGTAGCGATAGTAGTAGTGGTGGCAGTGGCAGTAACAGTCGTGGTGACAGTGGCGTGGTGGTGGTGGTAGTGGTGGTGGTGGCAGCTGTAGCTATGGTGGTGATAGTAGTTGTAGTAGCAATGGTAGTAGTGGCAATAATGGTGGCAGTGGCGTGACGATGGTGGTGGTGATAGCGATAACGATGCTAGTAGTAGTGGTATAAATGATGGTAGTAGTAGCGGTGGTAGTGGTAGTAGTGGTAGTAATGAGTTTATAATAGTATATACTGGTATTTATGTTTAATATTTATAAATTCAATCAAAATTAAGTCAATTTTATATAACTTAAAATTTTCTTAAGTTTTAGCTTACATTTTAAGAGTCATTTAAATTTTTAAGTAATATCAATTGTGGTTATTAAACGGACTTAATTAATTATCACTTAATGTATTTAATTTTAAGTATTGAATCATATTATCAAACACTTCTTATATTTCTTAAATAAATATACTGACATCATCATAAATTGAAGAATTTTGTATATAAATTAAAGGATTTCTTAAATATATTCAATCTCACATCATCACAAATGTGAGTTCTAATAAAATTAATAAAATATATATATATATATATATATATATATATATATATTTCATATATTATAATTAATGAATTTAATAATAGGCCGAACCAGGCCAAGTTAAAAGTATAAATCTCAAACTCAACCTATTAATATATCAAGTTAAAACTGTTAGCCAATTCAACCATATTATAAGTATAAATCTCAAACTTAACCTATTAATATATCAAGTTAAAACTGTTAGCCAATTCAACCATATTATGAGCTAAAATAACCTTCCAAACACCCAAAAAATAAAGTCGGGCCGAATGAGCCAGCAAGCCAATGCCCACCCCTAATTCTACCAACACCAATGGACTCCTTACACTTATTTTCTCTTTACATCATTTCTAATAATTTGAAATTTTATTTTTTTCTTTTACACATGATAATACCAAATTTACGCTTTATTTTCTCACACCCAAACCTTACCCCATTTTCAATCACCACCTACAGCATCACTCTGACACCACTGTCATCGCCTCCAACACCCAACCCCCCAATCTCTTTCACAACAGCGACCACACACCAACAACCAACCCCTACGACCCCTCTTCCCCCTCTCCTCTTCTTTTTTTTTTTTTTTTTCTTTTTTTCCTTTCCCCAAATCTAGGTTCTCTCTCTCTCTCTCTCTCTCTCTCTCAGCAATGAAAGAGGGTAGAGGGGTTGGGTCATGATGGCGAAGATGGGTAGCAAGGTTATTCGGGATAAGGCAATGTTCTTGTTTGTGATAGAGTGACGAAAGGGCAAAGCTGAATTGTAGTAGTATTGTTCACAATCGCGCAAAGCTAAGTTGCGATGACGGGATAGGGAAAAAAACTAAGTCATGATCGTGGCAGGGCTGGGTCACGATAGTAGGGTGTGCTGCCGATAGGTGAGGGGGAAATGTCACCGTTGGGACAAGACTATTCGGGACAAGACGGTAGCGTTGTACATAATGGGGCGATGAAAGAACAAAGCTGAGTTGCAGTGGTGTTGTTCACAATGAGGCAAAGCTGAGTTACAATGGCGGGGTGGGCGAAGAAACTAGGTCATGATGGTAGCAGGCCTGGGTCACGATGGTAGGGTGTGTTGTCGATGGGGGAGGAGGAAACGTCGCCGTTGGAAAAAAGAGTCGCCAGGCTGGAGGTTAGTCACCGGTGATGGCAAAGTCGCCAAAGATGGAAGCTCAGTTCGCTAGAGATGTGTTTGTTACGGCTTTTGGATGTGTTTGTTACGGCTTTTGGGAGTGATTATAAGTTATTTTGATTTGGGAGTGTATGTTAGACTGTTTGATTCAACTTCTCTTTATAGTTTATTAGGTAGAAATAGCTTAAAGAACATAAGTTGAATTTAACTCATATTTCATAAAAAGTCAAAAAGTGCACTTATTTAGATCATCCCAAACAACCCTTAAATAATTAAGAATATAGAATTAATTGTCATCTAAAATATAATTAAATTAAAATTAAATTAAAAGTTAAGAATTACAATAAATAATTAAATATTTAGGATTAATTTTGATTTAAAATATAATTAAATTAAAATTAGAATAAAAATTTAAAATTTATAATAAATAATTAAGAATTTATAATTAGTATAAATTATGTGTATGTGTAGATACCCTATTCTGACTGGTTTTAAGACTTGGGTGCTTTATTTCGAACACCCGATGATGAAAATTAGAATATAAATTTCTCAGCAAAAAAATTAGATTTAAACTTTAATCACAACCTTCACCTGTTTCGACCAAATTATTTTAGACCCGTTCAAAACTTATTTTGTCCACTTGTCTATTTTTCAAATATTTCTTCGTACCAAATTTTATACATATCAATCTCCACTGCCAAAAAGGATCTTGGCTCTTCAATCTCTACTACCAAATTTTATACACATCAATCTCCACTAACTTGTTAGGATCAGGGAACTTGTTTGGCACACCAACAAGCAATCACAAACAATAACATATAAGATTTACGTGGTTCGACAATTACCTATGTCCACAGGAGAAAAATCGATTACCACTAAAACAATAGAGAAAATATAGAAAGATTACAATGAAAGAGGAGCTTACTCCATCCTCACTTAAACACTCACCCGTCTTCCTCTTTCACACTGAGAGAGACAGTCTCTCTGCCTCACATCTCTCACTCTCTCTTGGTTTCCTCTACTGGTTTTCCCACTTCATTTCTCGTATCCAATGATACCGGACATCAATGTGCTTTGTTTTTGCAAGGCATATAAGTCTAACTTTCAACTTCATTTCGAGCATATCATTTGCATCATGTTCTCGAACTACGCTGGTTTGATTCCTTACAAAGGGATACGTAAGCAACTTTCGAATTTAACTGACTGCATTTGCATTTTTTTTCTTTGCTCAAGTCTTACGGCCATATCAAAAAGGCCGTCTCTGGGCTTTGACATTTACTCATGTCATGAAATGATATATTGAGCTCTGTCAAATAGGGGCAACTGTAGACATCCCATTTTGACCGGCCTTAAGACTTTGACGTTTGCTTCCAAACACCGAATATTGAAAATTAAAATATGCTATTTTATAAATTTCTTAGCAGAAAAATCGAATTTAAGCTTTAATCCTGACCTTCACCCGTTTTGGCCAAATTATTTTAGACCCATTCGGAAGCTTGTTTTGTCCACCTGTCCATTTTTCAGATATTTCTTCATACCAAATTTCATACACATCAATCTCCTCTACCAAAAAGGATCTTAGCTTTTTAATCTCCACTACCAAATTTCATACACATCAATCTCCACTCCTAAAAGGATTTATCTTTATCCCCAATTATACATTCTCTTTATCCTCCATTATACTTTGTCTTCCATCTCTATTATACATTGTCTTCTACTTTTTCTATTAAACCCGTCCCATTTTCCATTCTGGACTCAGGTTTTATGGTTTCGTACTGTTGTTCGTGTCTTGCTTCTCTTATACTTCCTTGAATTTGGTTATTTGGATTGTAGTGGTTGCGTTTGGAACAGGTTGGTTGCTTAATTTTCAAACTTTTGATGCCTAAAATTTTACTCTTCCGCTCGAGCGTCAATTTCTGCTGTCGAGCGGGCTTTCTAAACTCTAGGTACTTTTATAGGTTTGCAAAACTACTGGGGGAGTGTATTCTGCGCTCGAGCGGTCTCGGCTCGAACGACCTCCTTTGCGCTCAAACGTTGGTCGGCTGTCTGCAAAACTACTGGAAGTGTGTATTCTACGCTTAAGTGTCACTTCTTGCGCTCGAGTGAAACGACTTATTGTGTTTGGATGCTCGAGCGTCACTTCTTACGCTGGAGCGAACTGTGTATATATCAGTCCGTAAAAATCACTTTTTTATATCACACCCTCTCTAAACATTTCCAAACCTTATTTTCTCTCACTCTCTCTCTAAAACTCACCTATTTCCCTCAAATACACCTAGATTTGTTGATTTTTTCACTCGTGTGTCTTTGTTAAAAAGATAGATCTTGGCGAGGATTTCGTTCTAACCAGAGCAAAGTTGGTTTTTGGTCCCTTTGGGTTTCCTTCACTCTCTCACTCATGCACTAGCTTGAGATAAGGATATTTTTCATACTTGTTATGAGTTTTAACTTAGTTATTTGTTGTTTTTAAGTTATATTGCAAATTTGAAAGGTTTGGAACAAATCTAGGGTTTTGAATAAAAAAATCAAAACAGGGGTTTTTCGAATAATCTCTTAGGAATAGTTTTGACGTTGAAAACAATGAGTTGGGTGGGAATGGTTAATTTTGAATACTTGGGTTTGATTTTGAGAAGAGTGGGAATTTTGCCCTAAATATCTCAAACATTTATTTTGTATAAATAAATAAAATTGATGTTGGAACAATGAAATTGAATTGGTATTGATGAGGATGGAAGAGTTGGATATGTATTATCACTCACCTATTGAGATTTGGAAAGTTTACCTTTATGGAATATAAACTATCTGTTTAGAAATATCTGTCTTGGGCTATCGGTGGAGGATAACTATTATTGTTGTAGAATTTGCATGTGAATTAGGAAAAATGAAACTATTTTCTCATTTATTTGCATTGAATATTATTTCACACTTATACATTGAAAATGTTATCGTTTTGAGAAAAATGGTGAATTTGGAAAAACATGAATTGTGTTGTTGAACTAAATTGGTTCGAGTGTCCTGGGTGAAAGTCCCGAAAATCACGCGTATACATGGGTGTCGATCCCTCGGACAAAATTTTTGTGAAATGACAATAATAGTGCTTGTATAGCCTACGTTTACATGGGTCCTGGTTTACGGTTTCCTCCGAACAAAATTTCCAAGAAAGGTTGTATTGTTTTGAAATTCTCAAAATGTGAATCACCACCCTGTTTTCTATTGAAATGGAAATGAATTGTGAATCAAAATATTAACTTGGCATTGTATAGTTCTGAAAAGGAATATAAATATGTTTTGGCAAGAACATGGCATATGCATTCTGCTTATAGTTTTGTTAAGATTCATATACTGTGTTGGATTATTTGTACTAGGCTTTGGCTCACCCTATGTGGGAAAAACATTTCAGATACTGATGATATACCTCCGCCAAGGTAGTAGCTTGGGAGAATTTGGAGCAAAAGTTTTTTTTTGGTTGTATTCATTTTTGTATAGCCAAGGGCTTTAAATGTATTGGACCTAAAGTCCACTTTTGTTGTAACCAAGAACTATCTTAGAAAGTTGTAAGCATTTAGGGCGTTTCTTATCTGTTTAACTTACATTCTTTTCTTATATTTGTAATATATGCTATAGATTCATAGCTAGACATATTTAGGCCTAGTTTGGGAAGACTAAATAAGTGCATTTTTTGACTTTTTATGAAATATGGGTTGGATTTGGGTTGGGTTTGAAGTGATGTGTTAGAGAAGTGATGTGACTTAAATAAGATGATGTGACTTAAATAGGATAGTGACTTTTTAACTTTTTGTCTTTTTTCAATCTTCCCAAACTAGGCCTTAATGTATACCGCGTATGTTTCTCTTTTGTAAATCACATGAGATTTAATGGAAGGTAATTATGTTAGTATTGTTGTCGTTTATTAATACTGTGGATGGATTATGGTAATAAATTTCAGGGCGTTATAGTCTTCCACCTCTATTATACATTGTCTTCCACCTTCTCCACTAAGAAAAGCTATGAAAATATGGTGAAATTGTTTTTATGATAGAGAGGTCTAAGCTTTGATAAATAAAAAAATAAAAAAGAAGAGTTTGCTTTGTCAAAATTGAGAGAAAATACAAAGTGAGATATAAACCTCCATTTTCCTACCTTTCATTGATATATTCCACTAATATATACCACCCAAAAGTCCATTAAAGCTAAGATTTGAATTTTCTTGTTAAGATTCAAAAACGTATTTCATAAATTGAGAGTGTTAAGAAAAAAGTTTGTTGATCAAAATCTTTTCTTTTAAAAGTAAATTTTTGGAAATACTTCTCATTCATCTTTCAGTACCCACACTAGCCAGAGAGTGACCATCAGTCGTCCAACCAAACGTCCATCAGGACGTCTTTCTAGATGTTCAACCTTAGGTAATTTAGTCTCTGGTTTTAGTGTTTAAATATTATCTAAGGGAAAACATAACACAATGTGAGACTTTGGTAAAGGTTCATGGTGTTAAGTCCCAAGTTAAGGGTCCAAAACCCTTTTATAATATCCTTGCATTTCTTTTTTTGGGTAAATGATTGGATAGCCACATTAGCATCACAGTCAGCACTGACAGAATATTCTGCATATGGACAGAAAATTCCCTGTCTTGATGGAATATTCTTTCATGTAACGAAATATTCTCCTGAAAAGGTAATTTTGGGCTTTTTTGAGGCGAAAATACTTATTCCTAGCTAAACAAACCGTTCCAGACACAATCACGAGTCTTTCGAGGGATGCTCGTACATAGTAGGCGAGTGTTTATACCTTTAGCATCTCGTCTATACATAATTTTCTTCTTATGTTTTAGCATCCTATCATGCGGCTACTTGTTTAATTGACATGTCTCTATAATTGCCAATGGATAAAGGTTGTGTTGTTTAATTTGGAATAAAATTAATTTTCATGTTTGTAAACTCAATTTTTTGTGTTTTGTACACTATTCAAAACTCTTTTAAAATACATAAAATTAAATTATTCCAAAATGAATGACATAATCTATACTTGTTTGCTTCATATAGTAATTTTTAGGATTATTAATAATCGAAATATGAACATATAAGGTCAATAAAACCCATATCATGGTTTAATAGAGGTCGATCTTTTGATTGGGTGAACCGGAGTGCTCAATTTATGACATTCTCCCCTTATACTTAAGGTTCTGACCTGAGACATCTTTGGTTATGATAAACAATGGTTTTAGCACAAGTCTCGAATTTCCTAATTTTTTCAAAAGATTAGGTGGCGATTCTGAGATCTAGTGATGCAGTCCATTTATGGCAAAGGTTTTGCAATAAAATAGATTTTTTACAAAAGTTATCGGATCTGAACTCTCATCCATGTTTCATATTGCACTTGTGAGACTAAATCAAAAAAAATCGAGGGTCTGAATTGTTTAGCATGCTCAGGTATCCCCGAACATGCGACAATATGAGAGATGATAGATAAAGAAAATAACAAAAATATATATATATATATATAGGGTTTGAGGGTATTACAGTCATTTGGAAAAATTTCCCCGACTCGGTTGTATTTGTTCCAACCCAATTTTAGTATAAATAGTTTGAGTAGGGGTGTTCATGGATCGATTTGGTTTGATTTGACACTAAATTTAAAACCAACCTAATCATAATTGGTTCCGAATTTTTAGATCCAAAAACCAAACCATTCATGCAATAGAACCAACACATCCCAACCCAATGTAGCTCAGATTAGTTCGAGTTGCAACCATGGTTCCACTATATTGAAAATAAATGAATCAATTAATAACAAATAATTAAAATAAATAAGTCTTTAACATTTAAACATAACACAAATAAAGAGTAAAATATTATTTAATGCAAACCAATACAAATTAAATCCAACTCAAGTTTAAATGTAATCAATATAAATTAAATCAATTACAAAATCCAACTCAAAGTTCTAGTGTTTTCTAAAATTTTCTCGATTGACCTAATAATTCATACATGTGGGAAATTATTAAATCCAATCAAGTTCGTTATAATAGACCAATTATGTCAATATAAATAGGTTCGGTTCTTGAGTTAGTTCAGTTTAGGCAAAACCTAAACTAATAATCAACCCAATCCTATTGGTTTGATAATTTGAAAACTCATAACCAAACCCAGGCATTTAGAACCCAACCCAACTCAAAAGGGTCGGTTTGGTTTGGTTCAGGTCGTCGATACAATGGGTAATTTGATTAACCCTATTTGAGAGAGCATTGATTGGATAGGATAAAATATAGTGGTAAGTACGTCAAAACAATCGAGTTTATAGCAAAGTATGAAATTGTATCACTAAAATAATTTAGTCTAAAAGTAAAAGTTCACGTCAAAATTTGAAAAAATCAATCCGTTGTCATCCCTCAATGTTAATGATTGCATTTTAGTCTAAAATTACATGTGAACTTTTTTGGTTATATTTAAACCATAGGAGATAAAAATGCTTTGACCTCAATTCACATGACTAAAATAAATTTTGCTCTTTTATTTTTTAGTGACTTTTTTTAAAATTAAGTTAAAATATTTTACTTTTGTTATCCCTCATGTAGATGAATCTAAAAAAAAAATTAATTTTTTTTTTTGAAAAAGTAAACTATTTTTTACTTATTTTTTTGTCTTTTCTGAAATTTGTTTTAAAATTTTTAATTTTATAATTCGTTTCATCAGTTGAATCTAAAAAGTTAAGATTTTTTGATTTTTTTTTTTAAAGTTCATTAAAGACGATAAGTTTCAAAAAAAAATAAAATAAAATAAGTAAACAGTTAAACAGCAAACCCTAAAGAAAAGTAATGTGTTTAAAAAGTTTCTAGCATAATTATTTTTTTTAATGAAAAAATTAACATGATATTTAATTTTTTTTTTTAACTATGACAAATAAGTCGGTGGCATTTTAACTTTTTCCTTGTTGTTTTTAAATTAAAAATTACTCTTTCTATCTCAAAATATTAGTCAGATATTTAATTTTTTATTATCTCATAATATTAGTCTATTTTCAAAAATTAAGGAATAAAATAATATGAATTTATTATGAATAATGTTAGATATCCCAAAAATTCTATCAAAATTTCAATCAAATGTATCATATGAGTATAGGACCCACATAATATGAGTCTCATGTGAATCTCACACCTGTGTAAGACATTTGATATAACTTTTGGTAGAATTTCTGGGATCTTTAACATTTTTGATTTATTATTTTATCCTTCTTTTATATTTATTAATAATATAAAAAGTATAATTATGATGATTAATATTTTTTAAAAATAATAATTATATTATAAAAAAATTAAATTTTCAAAAAGAATTATTATTTAGAAACGAAGAGAGTACTTTTTGGTTGTTGTACGCTGCAAGTTACTTGGTCCGAAAGAAAATGATTGTGAAAAGAATCATGAGTTGGCCAGTTGCCAATATATAAGTCGAGAAAATTTATCAAAAGTTTTACTCCGAGTGGAGGAGTAATTATTTCGGCCTAGTTTGGTGTAATATAAAAAAATTTAAAAGTTATTATTTTATTTAAGTCATATTATTTTATTTAAATTAAATTATTTCTCTATTACATTATTTCAAACATAACTCATATTTTATATTTTTTCGTAAAAAATTAAAAAGTGTACTTATGTAAATCATCTCAAACAACTTTTAGTATTCTCGGAATATAGATATGTAGTGTTTTATATAGTTTTGATTAGTAGAGAGGGTTAGAGGTTTACGATTTATGTTAAAAATAGGAGAATAACATAGAGCTAAATAATTGATGATTAATTTGGAGTATAACTACATGGTCTTTCGGGATTATTGAATAATTTCCCAAAGTCAGTGCCTATTTGATAATTTGATTCTATTAGTGATTTTTGGAATGATTTTTTTTATTAAATAGATTATTGTGAGAGAAAAAATGATTGATCGATATATATAATATAATATTTTAATTTTTTTAGGCCTCGTTTGGGAAGCGACCGGCTTAACTAAAAAGCCAAAAAATTATTAAAAAAGTCAAAAAGTCAACAATTCATACCAAAAAGTCAAAGATTCTCTTTTTTTTTTACTTTTTGCACATCTTTTCGTAAAAAGTCAAAAAGTCATCCCAAACATACAAATTTTTTTTAGCTCATATTTTAACCAAATATCTAAAAAATTACTAAATTAGTCTGTTCTCAAACGAGGCCTTAACATGTGATCCAAATTTAAATTACAAAAAGTAGAGAATAATTAATTTTTGTACAGTGATTTTTGCCTTTTTACTAAAATAAATTATTACCAAAACAGCCACTCATCCTATCCAAGTATAAAATCCACCACAAAATAAGTGTTGTTTTGAGAAGATGGTAAAAAATAAGTTTTTGGTTTTTTTAGCTTTTTTTATTTTATTTTTTTTGTATAAGAAAATAGAGAGGTGATAAGACTTAAAAAATCAAAAAAATTAGAAAAAAGAAAGCTATAAAGCCAATCTTCCCAAATTGACCCTAAATATAGACCACACATCATCTTTAATGGTTATATTTCTTTTTTGAGTAGTTGGATTTAGGGAGTGGTTTGAAAATCAATTGGAGGGTGTTGTTAGGTTTTTATAGATCTATTATGGTGCTCACAACAATAATCCGTTCAATGTGTAGAATTTATCAAGTATTTCATTCTTGTAAAAAATTACTTTGATTATATATCAATATATAGTTACTTGATCAAATCATATTTGTATCAACAATTTATATTTAAAACTATATTTATCGTTGATACATATGTGATATGATCATATAACTATTGGTATTCAATCAACGTAAATTTTTACAAAAATAAAATATTTAACGAATTTTACACATTAAATATGTTAAATCATTGATGCGAATTTCATGATAAACTCACGAAAGCCTAATTATACTTTCCAGTCCAATATAGACCGAAGAAATGCCTTAGCCCATATTTATATATCGGCAATAAGCTTGAAGAGAATAAGGTTTGAAAGTTTTCTAAAACTATTCATTAAGAGCTTCAGCCGCCAATGTTAAATCATGGGTGAGGTAAACCATTTGTTGATCTCATTTTGAGGTCAGATGTCTAACTCCTTGTGCAAAAACAATGGCCACCTATATCATATACTCAAAATAGAATTTTTAAAAAGATTTAAAAAAAATTATTGTATCCCTATAATTTACTTTACTTAGGTTTATTTTCATTATAATTCATTAATTATGTAGATGAAAAAATAATATCATCATTTATTTTATGCTAAAATATATATATTATCCATGTTTATAAATAAATAAAAAATCAATATAATTATATTAAATTTGTAAAATTTACTATATTTTCATAATTTACTCTTGTATATATATTAGTAATTTTATTGTGCGAGACAAATATATTTTACTATCTTTACCTTTGGGAGGGGAATGTTTTTGACAAAGTCATTTGTGCAATTAATGAGTTACATGGGCCTTGTTTTGAAAGTAGAAATTTTAGTTAAAAAATCAAAAATTATGAAAAAAATTAATTTCCCAACCAACCCTCAAACTTCGAAGAAGTAAAGGAACAACATCAAATCCAATTTTCGCCCAAAAAACAAATTGTATATAGTTTTCTCTTGTTTGATCAATGTGCCATGCCCAAATAGTGATAACAGTATAAGTAATTACCAAAACGTAGGCAAACATATTATAGCTTAAATGAGTTAATTATAATTTATTTTATTTTAAAAATCTGTGTTAAACTAAATTGAATATCAAAAAGTTAGGAGAAGTTTGGTTTTTGACTATACTTTTTGATTATTAACTTTTAATTTATAAACAATTTAGTGCAAACTTTTAAAATAAAAGCAATTCAGATATGTCGTACCAAAAACCAAAAAAATGAAAGTGTCCTAAAAAAAATGATTCCAAGCTACCAAAAAAAAAAATTATCAGTAGACAACAAACCGGTTTATTTGGCTAATTGATGAACAAAATTTCTATGTACAACACAATCAAATATTAAACACATATTTCATATCATGTTTTTTCATTCAATCTGTACAATACATTTAACAAAAGAATCCGAAACCCATAAAAAAAATTTAAAAAAAAAAAAAAATTGATGGAATCTTTCCCAAAAAACAAAAAAGGAGAGAAAATTTCACACTCCAAATTGATGGGCAAAAGAAGAAGAGAAGAAAAAAAATGCATACAAATAGTATTTGTAATTTTGTATAAGAAAAAAGGAAAACAAACCAATTACTGCAAAATTTGCAATGGAGATCGACTCGTAAAACACAGATTCCATCACAGAGAACTTCAAATTGTTCCATCTCATAACAATCATGAATTGTGCATAATTAAGCGACGTTGATTAAGGCGACATGGTAGTTGACGTGGACTCAATGCTATTAGCTCTGCAGTACCTGAGTTCCAAAGAAATTTGTCGATCTAATTGAAGTTGACGATGAAAATTAGCTATGAACATCTCAGCTCTCTTGTCAATGTCATCTTCCGATACACAGCTCGATGTTCTTGAAAGTGTTCCTCCTCGTCCACTTCCTCCTCCTAGGCTTGAAGATCCCGGTGAATCAAACAATTCAACAAAATCATCTTCGCAGCACGCTCTCAATCCAGGCCGGTCATTGAAACTCACCCTCCTATTGCTCTTCGTAATCATCGAAGCAAGTCGCCATCGATTAGCATTGAAATCTAGAAGAAATTTTATTTTGTTCACTGCGTTCCTTAGCCGCCCCAACAATCCCATGATGAAGAACTCTGAATAAATAAATAAAAAATGAAATGAAATGGAATGAAATAATATGATGGATTTGTTGGATATGTGAGATTTGAATTATTGAATTTGGAAAAAAGTGGGGTCTATGGAATATGTGTGGGGATATATATATATGTGATTGGTCTAATTTTGTAGTCAGATATGAGGGAATTGCTTAGCTGTGTGTGTTTGCTTGGTGTTACTTGGTCCGAAAGAAAATGATTGTAAAAAGACCCATGAGTTGGCCGGCTGCCAATATATAAGTTGAGAAAGTTTACCTCAAAGTTTTACTCAGAGTCAGTGCCGATTTGGTGATTTGATTCTGTAGAATGATTTATTTATTTATTTATTTTAATGAATGGATTATTGTGAGGGAAAAAACTGATCGATATGTATAATATGATATATTTTTTTTTTTTAGCCTTTTTTGTCAAAAAGTCACAAACCAAAGGGATTTTGGACAAATTAACATGTGATCTAAATTTAAATTACAAAATGTAGAGAAAATAATTAATTTTTGTACAGTGATTTTTGCCTTTTTTATTAAAATAAATTATTACCAAAACAGCCACTAATCCATGTATAAAATCCACCACAAAATAACAAAGTCTTCGTTTGGTATTAGCTTTTTTAGCTGGTTTTTTTGTATTGAGACTTTTTTAGTTTAGTTTTTTTAGCTTCGTTTGATTTGTCTTTTTTGATTTTTTTTACTTTTGTGAGAGAAAAAGTATAATGATTATGGTTTGAATGTGACATTTTATTTTATTGACTTATGTAGTTAATTTTATTTTTTTATATTTTTTTAACCAAAAATTTAAAACCAAACGAAACTTGTATATAGACCACACATCACCTTTGATGGTTACATTTCATGACAAATTTTTTGAGTGGTTAGAATTAGGGAGAGGCTTGAAAATCAATTTGAGGGTGTTGTTAGGTTTCTATAGATATATCATGGAACTCACATCAATAATTTGTTTAATGTGTAAAATTTATTAAGTATTTTATCCTTACAAAAAATCACCTTGATTGTATATTGAAAGTTACTTGATCAAATAATATTTATATCAACAATTTATTTTTAAAACTATACTTATCGTTGATATAAATGTGATATGATCAAAGGGAAATTATTTAATATTTTCGGAGTACCACGTGGTTATATTTCCTAACCAATCATTATTTAATATGCCCCCACTACTAGAAAAGTGGCTTTTTGCGACTAATTTTTTTGCGACTGATTATTTGACCATCGCAAAAAATAATATTTGCAGTAGCAACCTGGATAATTTATTCTTTTGTTTATTTTGCCCTTTTCTTCCTATGCCCTAACAGAGACTGATTTCACCCAAGACTCTCATTTCCCTCCCAATCTGATTTCGCTCGATCGTGTCTAAGTAAGAGAATCTGATTTCCCTCTCTCGATTTCGCTCTATAGATCACCATGATCGTCTGAAGAAGAGACCTCTAACGGCATGAACTCTCTCTCTCTCTCTCTCTCTCTCTCTCTCTGTGAGTCTTCGAATCATTCATTCGTATTTCAACTTCTTTGTCTCTTTACTTCGATCACTTGTTTCTTATCATCTGAACTCACTATAGTCACAACCATAGATCACATTTCGACGAAGCTTTGGTTTCAATCAATCCTTTCTCATCTGCTACAGGTACAAGTTGAACCATTCAATTCTTAATTGTGTATTTTCTGTGCTACGAAAATGATGAACTTGCTCTGAACTTGCTTGATTTCAGTTCTGAATTCGAATTATTATTATTATTTTTTTATGTCATGTTAGATTGGAGCATGTGTGTGGATTTTAGCTATAGTCGTATTTTGGTGAATTTCATATGTGCTTTCTAGAATTTGATTTAAGCATTGGTTTTTCTGTGCTGCAAAAATGATGAATGTGTATTTTCTATATCCAAATTTCTGATATCTCTTATGTAATTTGCTTAACAATATATTCAGACCTTATAGCGTTTGATAAATAACAAAATTGAATAGATTATATAGCTGTTATATAGCTGTTCAATCCAATCCTCTATTGTTTATATAGCTGTTATACTTAGTGAGTCAATCTTTTTTTTCTTTTTCTTTTTTTCTGTTCGATGAGATGCTCATGATCGAACAGATTAGTATTTTTGATCTTTTCATTTGCATTGTTCTATGGCACTTGGAGGCCATTGTTTATCTATGAATGTTTTTCTTGGAAACCTGCAACAAGAATGGTTCGTGACAACATTTGATTTTCTATATTGGAGGCCATTGTTCATATCTTTAATTATGCCACCAAAATTCTCAATACATATCTTTCAATACTCTATATATCACTGCACTTCGACCAATACTAATTCGTCTCTTACTATTTAAAGCATGATAATTTTTTTTTAATCATCTTTTAGTTTTTAGATCTTTAATTGTCAGTTAGTTATGTACATTATGCTTGATTGGGCATTACTATTGTTGTTGTAATATAAATTTGTGATTGCAGATTAGGAGAAGCAGAAAAGACAATGTATCACTATAAACAAGCTGGTGCTGAATCAGACCCTGATGTCTTGACTAAAGCTATAAATCTTCAGGTTCATCTGAATAAGTGTACTGAGGCCAAGATGCAACGAGATTGGAACACACTATTGAAAGAAACCAGGCTCGCCATATCAGCTGGTGTTGATTCAGCCTCACAGGTTAGCTATACACTTCAATTTCAGCCTTTAAATGTTATGTTCTCTTTTCAAGGTTTGGTGCCACAGCTATAGGCTTGAAATTGACATGAGTTCTTTGTTTTGGATGTTGGTAAGATTTTTGCATTGCAAGCTAAGGCCTTGCTGAAGCTGCATAGGCTTCAAGAAGCAGATGAAGCATTGACAAAGGAACCAAATTTTGACATTGATGATTGCACTCAATTCTTTGGGCCTATTGGTCATGCAAGTCTGTTAGTGTGTTGAAGACGCTAATTGTGTTTTTTTAAGAACAGTTCAAAAGGTAAAAACTTACGGATAAAGAAAAGAGTAAAAAAGAAAGCATAAAGATTAGAGTTGGTAAACCTTTGACCTGTTACCCAAAAAGCCAGACTCAAAATGCATCATCTCTTTCTAAATTGCTGGTGTTGGTCACCAACGATTCTATGCAGTTAGAAAAAGTTCCCAGTGATCAAAAATAAAATGTATACATGGATAAGATTAATTTGGAGTATGACTCTCCACTGCTACAAAATCATGAATAGATCACACTTTTTTTGTGTGATGGATGCTATTTAATCACACTTTTTAAGTTTTATTAAAGTGTGATTTTTAGAAGTGTGATTAAAAATGGTCATTTTTAATCACACCTTTTAAGTGTCATTAAAAAATGATTCCATCACACCTTTTAAGTGTGATTAATAACATTTAGATCACACCTTTTAAGTGATTAATAACATTTAGATCACACCTTTTAGGTGTGATTAAAAATGATTTCATCACACCTTTTAAGTGTGATTAATAACATTTAAGGTGTAATTAAAAATGATTCCATCACACTTTTTAAGTGTGATTAATAACATTTAGATCACACTTTTTAGGTGTGATTAAAAATGATTTCATCACACCTTTTAAGTGTGATTAATAACATTTAAGATGTGATTAAAAATGATTCCATCACACTTTTTAAGTGTGATTAATAACATTTAGATCACACCTTTTAGGTGTGATTAAAAATGATTCCATTAATAACTAATAAAATATGTGATAATAAACATTTAGATCATAGATTTTAAGTATAATTAATATCTAATAAAACATATGATTAATAATGAGATCACACTTTTGTACGCTTTCAAATGCAATACACACTATATATTATATTTTGAATCACCCACATATTGAATGAAATAACGTCATATGTTTCATAAATGAAAATTAAATGTTCAAAAGTATATACAAAGGAATTAATAAAAAGTTTTTAACTATGATTACATATATGAAAAATGAAAAAACTTGAAAAAACTAAGTTCTTGAATTCTTTGACCATATTTTACATCCCTCTAGGAAATTTCTGACCTGAAAAATAAAAACATAAATTTATTAAAAAATCGCTAAAAGCATATGAATAAACTTACTATTTTTGTAAAGACTATTCTTGTCTTACAAAAGATAAAATCAAACGTTTTCTCATCATACTGACTCTTCATCTCCTGTATCAATAGAAAATGAATGACAACTTTGATTGTGACTAGTATAAAATGTTTGGATTACCATATAGATATGACATATACATAGACACTATTACAAAATCATAAATAGATCACACTTTGTTTTACATTGCCTGCTTCTTAAATATTAATAATCAACAAAATTTATTATCCAATCATCACCTATAACAAGATTATGCTGAAATTTCTTTCTTTGCTCAATGGTTATCCTCTTAGCAATTCAACAAAGCTCACATCATTTCCCAAAGTCATGAATCATGAAATAACTCTCTGTCAGTTTCTTATTTTCAATTGAAAAAAATTGGAAAACAAATATATCATCTGGTAACATGCAGCATGTTTGGAGATAAGTGGCCCAACCACCAAATAACTCGGTCAAATGACATAGCATATTGCAGCCAATATATGATGTCCATTAAAAGAAAAATAAAAATGCAGGAACAAGATTTTAACCCACATAAGTCGAGTCAACCTACTTGAAGCTGCCCAGACGAAAGAAAGAAGTCTGTCACAAAATCATGCTTACAGTATCTGCACAAATAAAGAAATAATAACAGGTTTACATAACAAGGTCCCCAGATTAAAGAAACGACCCTCAAAAGAGTCAAATAGAGTGTACCTACTGTGCATAACTGATAAATAAATCACGTGCCAGTGTTCAGGCCTGTATCATTCCAAATAACTCCAATGGTGGCCTGTGTTTAACAAATGTATGTGGAAAAGACAAATAAATCATAACCCAAGAAAGTGACATTTGTTTTCACTCCACAAATGTTAATGGATTCATCTATAGAAGTATATTAAGGCATACAAATTACTTAAAATAAGTATATATCACAAGTGATACCTTCTGCCGAATATTAAATAAGACAAGATAAACAAGGTCGGTATCACCACTTTCAGTAGCCTTTGTCAGAGCTGTATCCTCCTCCCCAATGCTTAGTAGTAGAGGAACCTGAGACAACGATCAAAATCTCTTACAAAATGACTAAAGCCATCATTCAGTTCTTTTGAGAGACATTTCTTCAACAAAGGATTGAAAGAAAGAAAAATAATGAAATAGTGGAAAAAAAAGAAGAACCTACTTGGAAGAACGTGGTTCATGTTCAACAAGCATAGCAGCCAATTTACGTCTGCCACTCTTATCTGCATGAGCAGCAACTGCTGCATAAGATATACTTTTGCATATTTTCAGCTGGACAAAAACAACAAAAACAAAAAAAATTACTGTCATACTTTACAATTAGATGGCATAGAATGAACAAAATCACCACACTTCTAGGCTAAACTAAACAACTACAAAAGATAACACAAACCTTATCAAGTAAAATTTCAAGAAGAGTGATATCAGGAATTGCTAAAGAAGCTATTATCTTTGCACATGGCTAGTGCATTATCACGACTTCCTATACAAACCCAATCAAAGAAAATGAGCATATAAATGATGTCATAGTTTGCAGTTACAAATAGAAGACAACAGTTAAGTCGAAACAAAGTCAACTAGTTTTCAATAAGAGTACGTGACACCTAGGCTATGAATGCATCTCAAATTCCCCTTCAAATAGTTACTAAAAATCATTCCAATTATATGAGAAACCATATCATTGCAAAATTCTCCCACCAGCATTGCAAAGAGCCTCTTTTTCAACATTGAAAAGAGAACAGACCGTTGGCATAGAGTCAAATACTAAACCACTAGCAGTGAACCGAAGATGTAAAAAAATATTTTAATAGAACTTGAATGAGCTTAGATGGAAAAGTCAGTGTATTTGAGCTACACGGTGCTGGGAAATTAACATATGTTTACTAACAGAACTAAAATCAGAGGTATAATCACTTAATTTGCCAATGATTAATATGGACCCCAACCGGAAATGTGTAATATAACATATGTTTACCAACAGAACTAAAACCAGAAACTTGTCAAATAAAATACTTGTCACAAAGTTCTCAATAGCACCTTCACAACTTTTGGCGTCATTGGCACCACTTGTGGGGCATTGAAAGGTTGGATATGGTATTCCTGATATAGAATTGTCATATTATAGCAGATTTCTTTCATATGGAAAAATACATTAAACCCACTAGTTGATGTTCCATATGAAACAAATGATATTTAAGAAAATATTTTTACAATGATGGACATTGTTAAATACACAGCAACACAGTAATTGATAGTCCCCATTATTGATCCATTGTTCTGAAAATATGCTCAGCATGATAGGAAAAATTATTGGTTGGTTCCGAGGTGCCATGTAGCAGTATCCCAATAACAACCAATAACTTCTCGCATGATAGCCATGTCCATTTGATTTCAATTGAAATCTACTCTACAAATACTGCTAAAAAAAATTGCTCCCGCTATGAAAGCAAATAAAGACTCATCAGCCTATATTTATGGCTTCTAAATAATATGAACTTTTTTGAGTATTCCTGATAGGTCGTTGAACACACCAAAATTAAATACTAAACTATACCAAATTCTATCAGAATAATGGCAAGTCCAGATATCGATCCACAGGGACTATTGTGAAATTAAACTAATTTAATTGTCAAATTCCTAAATTAATTTTGATAAAAAGATTGGTTGTTTTTAACCTAATTTAATAACGAATAAATTAAACTAAGGAATTAAATTATCAATAATAAATGAAATTGGGTTTACTGAATTAGGGAAAAATCCTAGGGTAGAGAATTCACCACTAACCACATAATTAGAGTTTCCAATTGAAATTAATTATGCTATGGTTTGAACGGATTAATGTTTCGCAACTACAAGCTCAAAGCATTTAACAAAAAGATCATCACATTCAATGTACGAGCACGAACCATCTCAAGTAATACGAATCGTTCACTGTAAACTAGGGTAGTGATACAACTCGTTCCTCGTAGCATGGTTCGTCCCATACCTTAAATGTGAAGGAATAGAAAACTCATGTATGGATAATATTCAACAATCACAGAAAGTCAAATATTTGAAAAGATAATGAAAATTATATATAAAGAATTTCTAAAACACCATACAATGGTTCAAACTTTTACATAATATAAAATCAAAAAAGAAAAACCTATTACATGGCTAGGGTTTCTTCAAAACCCTAGAAAATGAGACTAGCCACTCATGGAGGAGTGGGAGGAGGTAGATGGAGAAGGAACCACCATGGGAGACATCTTTGAAGCTTCTTGTTTCTTCCTCTTTTTCAAACCCTAGCCTCTCTCTTTAGGTCAAAACAATTTCAAAACCCTAATCCAGCTTTTTACTTGCCCTTTTATACTTCCAATCTCGTCCAAACAGGTTTAAAACGTCAGTTTGACTTTCCCAGAAAAAGTCAACGCACGTGCGGAAAAGTCAGCGCACGTGCGGGAAAGTCAACTCTGCCCAAATTCTGTCTTTTTGCTTTATGCTCCGACGATATACAACCTGATTGACACTCAACACACATAAAATATACAGTTTGACCAGCAAGTGAAGTTAAGGGATTCTAATTAACGGCCTCAATGATGTACATTTCGGCCTTAATCACATCCCCCAACTTACTACTTGCTAGTCCTCAAGCAAATAAAATAAAATTAAATTAAACAAAATCTATCTATTTCCTCTTTCGTGGGAAAACGGTTGCATTTAGCATATGCAACAAGCCTTTAAACCACAAGGTTACCCCAAGTGGACGAGTAAAGTCTCGTGAGGGTTTCCAGAAATGATACCCACAAAAATTAACATATTCATATATACTCAACAACAAATGACCACACTACTCCACCTAACAATCAACTTATGTGCCACTATAGTGTGATATTTAGACATCATGAGTCATTAAAGGCACAGTGGACAAGCATGAAGGAACCTATTGAGTCAAAATCACAATTCAGTTAATACAAAAGTAAAGTTTCCTATACTTGTGCATGCTAGTAGACAAGTCATGAGTACCCTCGGTGTAAAGTGCAATCTCCATATTAGTTAACTATCCACTATAATAGCCCAGTGTAACTCATAATAACACCCATCATAAACAGAAAAACTAACCTGTTGCAGCCAAGATTTTCAAAAGTTGTTTTTTTTTTTTTTTTTTTAAATGACTGTGCAATGTCCTGATCCATTAAGCTTTCTAATCAACCCATGTAACAAGCATTGGGCCAATGACTCCCAAACCAGACGGTTTTAGGGCA
Source organism: Camellia sinensis (assembly GCF_055761805.1). Classification (NCBI taxonomy): domain Eukaryota; kingdom Viridiplantae; phylum Streptophyta; class Magnoliopsida; order Ericales; family Theaceae; genus Camellia; species Camellia sinensis. The sequence goes on along the minus strand of NC_138964.1, from coordinate 18,406,606 downwards.
CTAGGTGTAAAGACACCCCTACGGGCTTAATAACTCGAGTTGAAAAGGCTACGAATCCGAACAAGTCATTCTTCTTATTTTTCCTTAACTGTGCAATGTTCATGTCCCTTAAGCTTTCTAATTAACCCATGTAACAAGCATTGGGCCAATGACTCCCAAACCAGACGGTTTTAGGGCATTAGGTGTAGAGACACCCCTACGGGCTTAATAACTCGAGTTAAAAAGGCTACGGACCCAAACTAGTCAAGTGTTTTTTTTTTTTTTTTTTTTTTAAGAATCATGGCTCCTCATTTATTCTTTTCTGTAACTCTAGCTATTATCAATGATGTACACCAGAGATTATAATAAAAAGATCACTGCTATGATAGTGTGTTCATGTGAATTAAGGCATACTCATGACAAGTGTGCTAATACCACAAACATAGACAACTCTCCTCGTGCAAACATGGCATGCAAGTATTTACCCAATAAATCATTTTCATACAAGTCTACTATGCTCTCTAATTAACATATGCAAATATCATCACTGTACTAGCAAAAAGTCACATCAGGTGAAGTAATGCAATCAAGTGAAAACAGGTATAAGCATGAATTATGAGCCAAATAGGAATGCACAAAAGAAAATATAACCCTCATCCCCCAACTTGAATATGACATTGTCCTCAATGGAAAAGTAAAGAGAAATGAGAGAAAATTACCAGAATTGTAGGTGCACATCCAGATAGGCAAAGAGTAACATATACACACGTCACACATTTTTATTTTATTTTATTTTTTTTGGAAGAAAAGAAAGAACTAAAAAGAAAAAGAAAAAGAAAAAGAAAAATAAAAACAAAAATAAAAGAGATAAAGCAGTGTACAGGTGGGTACTACGGGGAAGCCGATGGCGATGGTGGTGGGAAATGCTGGAACCTCTGGCCTTTTTGGAGGCCCGAGCAGATACACGTTCTACTCATAGCCGGCACACACCAAAAGCAAATAGACACAAAACCGTAGAACCAATCATCAGAATAAAATAAAATATGAAAGCACAAGTTGGCCCACTAATGTCCCACATGCAATTCCTTTGTTTTTGTTTTGTTTTGTTTTTTTTTTTTTTGTTTTTAAATAAAAATGAAAATAATTAAATAAATGAATAAAAATGACCTTAAATTAAATTAACTAAATTATAAACTAAACTAAACTAAACTAAACTATAAAATAACTAAACTACAAAAGAGACTAAAGTATAGAATAAAATAGCCTAAACGAACCGATTCTCTTTTTCTTTCTTTTTTATTTTATTTTATTTATTTTTATTTTATTTTTTATTTTATTTTTTTGAAAAATAAAGGAGAAGAAAATTAAAAAAAAATAAAAGAAAATAAAAATGAAACTACTTATTAATTAAATGAACAATTACAATACAGAAGAAAAATAAAAATAACATCACTAACTACACAAGTATAATAAAAATAAAAATAAAAATAAAACCAAAATCTACTAACTAATTAAACTAACCAGAATCACTACAAAGCAATTTAAACTAAACAAATATAGCAAATAAAAAAAAACAAAATTAAGATTATTGTTAGCACCATGCTTTCTGAGTTTTTTTTTCGAAAATAGAAAATAAAAAATAAAAATAAATAAAAGTCGATTTTTTTATATAAAAAAATTATAAATAAAATAATTGTATATTTATTTATTTATTTTTAAAAATTTATTTATGTATTTATTTAAAATTTATTTACTTCAACAAATTAAAAATGAAAGAAAAGAAAAAAAATAATAATAAAAATAAGAAAAACAAAACCAGATGCACAAACTTTTCCGCATATGGCCGCACATGCGGCGATTTGCAACTCCTCGCGAATTTTTTTTTTTTTTTAAAATAGGCGTCCCGCACGTGCAGGGCCCAAGCCGCACGTGCGGCTTGGTCAAAGTTGCCCAGCCCGCACCTGCTTTTAAAGCAGGGGGCAAACTTGTTTTGTGAGATTTTTTTTACCCCATGTGCGCACAGCGCCGCACATGCGGAATTTTCTCTTTTTTTTTTTTTATAAAAAAAACACAAAAAATTAACATGAAAGAATGTTTTTTTTTTTTTTAATTAACTCTCAGCACCTAACAAAAGGCACCAGAGTTATGGCATAAAGTTGCCACTTCATAATCCCCCAGGTAATAAAACCCAGCGTAGTTTATACCCTTTGGGCTAGTACAACCCAAATATACTTAACCATTTCTACCTTCAATTGACATCCGAAATAAATATAGCACATAAGAAAATAACGGAATGCCCACTAAAGGTATAATCTTCACGCGAAAACCACGGTTACTACTTTTCTCCCTAACTGTGTTTGTAACTTTTTCTATTCTCCAACAGGGTGACAGACTAGGTTGATTCGGTATCCAGAATCGAGGCGCATAAAGCTACCTCAACCTATGGGGCTTCCATACAGAGTTCAAGCCGAGGTAGTTTTGAAGCAATCTCCACACCCCTGGGTATTTAAACCAGACTCTAGTCTCGGAAATCCCAAACCTTTGTGTTCTAGGCTTTGCCATTCGAACTGTAGTTTCCACCATCTCAGTTGGTTTCTTAGGAACTCACTACAAACACGGTTAGGTGGCTATACCAGACCGTCAGATGCCGTTCGGGCACGGCAAACATTAAAGGAATTACACCTTTAGAGGATTTAAAGTCTCCTAGACGCAAGTAAAGCATAACGAGAACAAAGAAAAACATAATAGCATAGAAGGGAAAGAAAAGAGAACAAGAAATCAATCTATCAATCATAATAAAATGGGTCCATCAAGCCCCTGGGTAAAGGAAAACGATCCTTCCTAGTCGAGGAATTTAGTCTCCTATAATCAATGCAGCCTCGCCACCCAGTAGTGGTTTGTGTGGGGACTAACTCTCCTCCCTCATTCTCAACAACGGTGATGCCCGATTTCTTGGGCACCACTTGTGTGGGACTCACCCACTTGCTAACTGAGATGGGGTATATGATACTTGCATCCAACAATTTCAAAACCTCTTTAACTGACCCATCAATATCAAAATTTTCAAACCCAAAATGACCTAGACAAGCCTCTAAATGGTCCTCTACAAGAATGGAGGGCAAAGCCTCCTCCACAATCTCATCCATAACATCCACTAATAAGCACTCCTCTCTCTCATGAGGTTGTTGGGATGCTTGGAAAACATTAAGTTTCACTTGCATGTTGCCAAATGAAACTTCCATAACTCCGGTCCGACAATTTATGCATGCATTGGCCGTAGCCAAGAAAGGTCGACCTAAGATCACTGAGATTTGTTTCTTAGAACTGGTTATCGGTTCCATATTTAACACCAAAAAGTCAACAGGGAAGTAGAACCTATCAACCTTAACTAGCATATCCTCAATCATGCCACGTGGCACTCTGAGGGACCGGTCAGCCAATTAAAGAGTGACAGTAGTAGGCTTTAACTCGCCAAGCCCAAATTCCTCGTACACAGAGTACGGCAATAAATTGACACTAGCCCCTAAATCTAATAAGGCCCTATCAATGAAATGGTCCCCTATAATGCATGCAATGGTTGGAGCACCCGGGTCCTTAAGCTTAGGATGTGTGTCATTCAACAAGATGGAGCTTACTTGCTCCGTGAGTAGGACCTTTTGGGACACATGTGTCCTACATTTACGTTTTTGCGTACAAAGCTCCTTCAGAAATTTGGCATATGATGGTACTTGCTTAATCGCCTCCAACAGGGGGAGGTTGATTTTTACTTGTTTAAAGACATCCATCATTGCCTCCATAGATGCCGCTTTCTTATTAAAAGGGGACGGTGTATCGAGGCACTGGGGAAAGGGTGCCTTAGGCACATATGGAGTGCTAGGGACTAACTCATCCCTCTTAAGTGTTTCCCCCTCACCCTTGCTCTCATTAGGTGTACCCCCATGGTCACCCTTCTTAACTCTAGTTGCATCTGGCGTAACTGACTGAGGCTCTAACTCCCTACCACTTCTCAAAGCAACCACCGCCTGCACTTGCTCATGTTGCTTACCATTCCCACCCGAACTCTCTGCCCCGTATTGTCCCTTAGGGTTAGCCACAGTTTGACTTGGTAATTTTCCTTCCTCTCTCCGATTCATGTAGTTAGCTATTTGACCCAATTGGGTCTCTATCTTGGCAATAGAGTGAGTGTGGGAGTGAACTATTGGTGCTAACCCCTTAAGTTCTGAGAGAACTTCCAACACCTGAGTCTCAAAGACAAAGTTGCCCTGAGGAATAGGCGGGGGTTGTGGTTGCCGGTACAGTTGTGGGGGTCGATAAGGTTGCGGTGGTTGGTAGGATGATTGGTTGGCAAAATTATTGAAATTCTGCCTTGGTGGTGGAGGATTATAAGAAGTGCCTTGTGAAGGAGGTCTCCATGAGAGGTTAGGGTGATTTCTCCATCCCGGATTATATGTGTTGGAGTATGGGTCATTACCCGGGTTGGAGAATCCTTGAGCCACATTCATATGCTCTTGGACTAACTCTGGAAATTGTGATGCCGAAGGGCACTCACTCAAGTCATAAGCAGGGCTCGCACATATAACACATGCCTCACGGAATTGAGGTTGATCTTGCTGGGTAGGGGCATGTCCTGTAGCTAATAAGTGGTCTATCTTGCGGGATAGTGCCTCTGCTTGTTGGGCTAACTCTAGGTTTTGCCTGACCTCATAAATGCCCCCTCTTTTCGGGGCTCCAACTACGGGTTGCCGGACTTGGCGAGCTGCGGAGGCATGGTGAAGGGAATTATCACTTAAGTTCTCAAACAATTGTCATGCCTCAGCATCATTTTTAGACATAAATGTCCCACCACAGGTCGAATCCACCATTTGGCGGTGTGGCTCAGTTAAGCCATAATAGAATGTTTGAACAAGTTGCCAATCAGGCACTTGGTGGTGGGGACACTGTTGGAGAAGGTCTCTAAGTCTTTCCCACGTCTCATGGAATTGCTCGCCATCCATTTGAGCAAAGTTTGTGATGGCTCGCCTAAGTTGGTTGGTTTTACCTATGGGAAAGTACTTCTCCAAAAACCGTTGCTGTAATTGGTCCCAAGTTGTGATTGAATTAGCAGGTAGAGAATTTAGCCAGTGTTTGGCTTTATCCTTTAACGAGAATGGAAACAATCGCAACATTAAGGCCTCATTTGTGAAATTTTGGATCCTCACTGTCGAGCAAATTTCCAGAAATTCATTCAAATGCTTATAAGGGTCATCATGAGTTAGTCCATGGAATGATGGGAGCATTTGTATAGTGCTGGACTTAATCTCATAATGAGCAGTAGTGGTATTGGGCAATTGGATGCATGATGGTGATGTATATGCAGTGGGTGTAAAATAATCCTTAAGGGTCCGGTTAGGCACATTCGGGACATTAGGATCTGCCATCTCTAATGGCTCAATGTATGAATATGAATATTCAAGCCTAGGAATACGGGCAGAGGTCCTAAGTCTCCTAAGGGTCCTTTCTAGTTCAAGGTCCAAACTCCACAATTCAGGGCGACAAAAACGACACCCGTGCATACACTACCCAAACACACACAACAAGTTCCGACTCTGTGCACTAAGTATGAAAGCAAAATACCAAAGGAAGAAATACTCACAGCGGTTTAACGAAAACGCTTTACTCGTCTTACTGATGGTTGACGTGTAGACGTTGTCTCCAACCTCTGTTTGAGCTTTGACTTCCGTTTTAGCACTTTGGTGCTTTGCTTGTGAGTGTTTGCTTCTGTTTACTCACTTTAGCGCTGCGGTTTTTTTTTTTTTTTTGAAGCTTGGCTGCGCTCCGCTTGCACTTCAGTGATAGCTCCAATTTCAAACGCTCTGCACACTTAGCAACACCAAAAGCATAAAATCCTAAACTAAAAATTAAAATAAGAATGTAACTTTAAATTAACTAATTTCGCCAGAAGTCCCCGGCAACAGCGCCAAAATTTGATGGGTCGTTGAACGCACCAAAATTAAATACTAAACTATACCAAATTCTATCAGAATAATGGAAAGTCCAGGTATCGATCCACAGGGACTATTGTGAAATTAAACTAATTTAATTGTCAAATTCCTAAATTAATTTTGATAAAAAGATTGGTTGTTTATAACCTAATTTAATAACGAATAAATTAAACTAAGGAATTAAATTATCAATAATATATGAAATTGGGTTTACTGAATTAGGGAAAAATCCTAGGGTAGAGAATTCACCACTAACCACATAATTAGGGTTTCCAATTGAAATTAATTATGCTATGGTTTGAACGGATTAATGCTTCGCAACTACAAGCTCAAAGCATTTAACAAGAAGATCATCACATTCAATGTACGAGCACGAACCATCTCAAGTAATACGAATCGTTCACTGTAAACTAGGGTAGTGATACGACTCGTTCCTCATAGCATGGTTCGTCTCATACCTTGAATGTGAAGGAATAGAAAACTCATGTATGGATAATATTCAACAATCACAGAAAGTCAAATATTTGAAAAGATAATAAAAATTATATATAAAGAATTTCTAAAACACCATACAATGGTTCAAACCTTTACATAATATAAAATCAAAAAAGAAAAACCTATTACATGGCTAGGGTTTCTTCAAAACCCTAGAAAAGGAGACTAGCCACTCATGGAGGAGTGGGAGGAGGTAGATGGAGAAGGAACCACCATGGGAGACATCTTTGAAGCTTCTTGTTTCTTCCTCTTTTTCAAACCCTAGCCTCTCTCTTTAGGTCAAAATAATTTCAGAACCCTAATCCAGCCTGTTACTTGCCCTTTTATACTTCCAATCTCGTCCAAACAGGTTTAAAACGTCGGTTCGACTTTCCCAGAAAAAGTCAACGCACGTGCGGAAAAAGTCAACGCACGTACGGGAAAGTCAACTCTGCTCAAATTCTATCTTTTTGCTCATTTTATGCTCCGACGATGTACAACCTGATTGACACTCAACACACATAAAATATACAGTTTGACCAACAAGTGAAGTTAAGAGATTCTAATTAACGGCCTCAATGATGTACATTTCGGCCTTAATCAATTCCTGACAAACATGACTGCTGCATTACCATAATAACTTCAATTATGCACCACATAGTTTAGCAAAACAAGAAATCATGCTCCAATTAAGGAAAGTGAAGGTATTAGGAGTGAAGTGCATAACATTTTTGCCACTACACAATCAAAGTTGCTATAATACAAGCACTATGACACCAATTACACAAAAATGTCAAGTCAATGTGATCATATCAGCAGTGAACGATGTGAAAGAAACAGAGCTACAAGCTTAAACTTCATTCAAGTATGGAAAACTATTTGTAGAAGAAAAGTGATCTTCAAAATGTCACTTTTCCTTCAAATAATGTTTTGACCCTAAAGAGTGCATTTAGCCTTCTAGTGAAAACTCTAGAAGGAACCTATTAAGGCCTGACAGACAAGCTATTCATGAAAATTTAAACTCAAGAATAGGACAATGTTAGTGTCATATAACTTAAATTGTGTTTTGATACTTTGAACTGAGTGTGGCACCCGTTATTGAAGTCTAGTTGGTTTCCTAATTCTTGCAACCACAAGTTCTGCATAAAGCTCTATAATTATGTATACATTATCTAATTATTAAATTCCGATATGTTAATTTCCAGCCAATGGAAAGCCAACTTTGTTAATGGGTTTTTACCAGCTCAATTGCATTTTGCAGTTTCCGTTGGGGAACAAGTACATATATTTTTATGTTAGTATTGTATCACATAATATAAATAATAATTATACAAGACAAGTGAAATTCTATCTCAATTAATTGTGGAAACAAAAACACATTTCAACTCAGCAGAAGTTCAACAGTAGAGTATGGCCATACCAAATTGAAGGAAACTGCATGAATTGAGATGTGGACAATCTCAATAAGACAATTCATACTTGTGACAGTGTATCCGCAATTGCAGTGGGAATGATCCACTTCTAGCAGTGTTCCTCATTAGTCTGCAAACTAAACCACAATACATAGGATTTTTCAAACAGCTCTTTGCTTTATAGGATAAGTATAATGATCCACTTCCAGCAGTGTTCCTCATTTTCCTGCCAAACTAAATCATAATACAGAGGCTTTTCAAACATCTCTTCACTGTATAGGATAAGTACTATAAGCTGCTACAATAGTATGAGAATTGAGAAGACAAGATCTAACTGCACACCTTGTTTTATTTACTCTTACTGCAGGAAGGTAAGGCTTCCTTTTCATTTTAAAAAGTGGTCATTAGCATAACATAAACATTATACTTGTAACTCAAGGCATTAAGGCCTTGCTAAAATAAATCTGCAACATTAATCCCATACAATAGTTTATTTGTGACGTGTAACATATATATCACTTGATACCGCACTATTTTGAATAAACTTGTCCATAACCTTCAGCAAGATAGAATATAAAAAATGCTATATATAATTAGTCAAAAACTAACCCCAAAGATATAAATGTAAGAGGTAGATCCTAGACATAAGTGTTTAGTTATTAATAACAGTAATACTATAGGTATTTTTAAGCGTTGCCTATACATTGTTTTTCCTCAGACATGACAGATATTCTAATTTCCACTGGAGGAAAAGTTGCTGAATTATTGGTGGAGCTAGTTGAGTGCCAGTTTAGTTATGTGATTCACAGAAAGAAAAACATTGAAAATTTGACAATCCAAGTTGAAACTTTAGAGGCTCTGTGAAATGGAGTGCAGAGATCCATTGATCATGCAAAAAGAAATAGAGAGAAATTCGAGAAGATATCAACCACTGGATTTTAAAATTTGATGGGTTCATAGTGGAGGCTAAAAAGTTTTTGGAAGGCGGTTCCGAGTACTGTCACTTAACAATTTGGAAAGGAATCCAAATGATGCATGGTTTTTAGCTAGTTGGACACTGCTCTCATCTATCCTCTGTGCAGATCCTAATTGATAAATAATATAAATAAAACAAACAAAACCCAAACACTACACAAAACTAACCAAAACAGAGCCAAGGCCAGGGACAGAACCATTGTAGCAACAATAAACCAGCATCTAGTAGCAGCCACCTCACAGCAACATTGCAGCAGCAGCCGCCAAACAACCAATAGCCACCAGGGCAGCAGCAGCAGACCAGCAAGTAACAGCAGCAGCAGCAGACCAGCAGCTGCAGCAAAGCCTTATTCCCAACTACTTGGGGCCAGCAACATGACTTTTAGATACAGTAATATAAGTCATGCTTCACAAGTCATCTAGCAAATAATCAAAGCCTGCCAGACAAAGTAGCTAACAACCACAATACAGTTGGTACAAACTAAAGAAAGCATACTAGCTCATCAAGGGGAATCACCTCAAATAATGCTTCTGCTAGCATCACTAATCGTGAAATACTTGCATGAGTACCAAATTCCTCAGCCATCAATATTGATCCACATGTGCATGTGCCATCAAGGTGAAACCCAGATGGACAAATACTATTTTCAAGATTACCGCTTTCATGGCCACCACGAAGTCTTTCCCAAACTTGCAAAAATTTTTGGAGCTAGCACTTGGTAAAATTACCCTAATAAAATAAGTAAATAAAAGTGTTGCTGCATATAGCTTCCACTACAAAATTGTTAAAGCCAATAGGTAAACCAATAATGTGAAGGGGGAAAAAAAATACATTCTGCTGACTTAAAAATGAATTTTTTTTTTAAAAAAATAAAAACATTATTGATTTGCTGGTAAAAAAATCCTATAGTCAAATAAGTGTTGCTGTTCTGCAGTATACAGACATGTAAGACCTAATGTCCCCAAAACTTATGTAGCCAATAAAATAAGGTTGCACTCTCACTTTACAGTAGAGATATTGAGAGGTATGAGATATCTTAAGCATTTAATGAAATAATGTCTAATATTAAGTATGAAATGCATGATGGCTTCATCAAGGAACAAAGATACAACGAGTGGAGCTACTCTTAATGCGTCAAAAAAAGATATGCATTAGCCAAAAGAATACAAAATCAGTTCAAAATAGATGGGGGTATTAGTCAGAAGAGAGTACTTAAAAGCCTACCTCAGATGTTGAATGCCAACGTTGTTCATTCATGCTGTGAGTTCTACTTTTCGTGTACCCGGAATCACCACCAACCTCATCATCAAAGAAATCACCACTAAAATTAAGGAGCCATCTGTCATGAGATCGTAGGCCATCATTATTATCATCAACAGTCGAGAAAACAAATGTTTGGGAATCAATAAGCCTTCTAGAACTAATTTTCAAAAAAAAATAAAAATAAATAAGCCTTCTGGAACTGTGTCTTGAAAAAGCATCCCAGAATAGTCTCTACTATTCTGTCTTGCTTCACGATTACTTATTTCAGTGGAACTATTAGACAAAATGCTGGAAGATATACTAACCACATCAATTTGAAGTACACTTTCACCTCCCTGGCCTCGTTCCCTATCTGAAACAAGAAATCCAAGACCTAGAGATATGGTCTCTTGAAGAGAATCATCTCTTAACAGGTGAGAAGTTACCGGTGAATCCGAATCAACAGAAGCAGAAGCAGAAGTAGAAGCAGAAGCAGAAGCAGAATCAGAATTATAGACAGTCATCGCTTCACTCACATGACTTCTAAATGAATCTCCAAGCTCTTGGGGAGATGAACTGCTTGTATGTAAAACCTCCGCACAAATCTGAGACATGTCCTTGTCCATCCTATTACCAAAGCCATTACTAACATCCATATTGGACCTTACATTTGCAGAAACTGGTCAATACCTCTATTCTTACCATAAATCAAATCCCAATTTGTTGCTTAATGAATAGACCTAGTGAAACAACAAATTAAAGCCACTCCACCATAAAAAATAAAAATAAAAGATAAATCTACCTATACTGGTAATAGCTGGTAAAAACAAATCATATCCTCCCAAGTCCCTATATCAAAATTTATCAGTTACCCAGATGAAAACTCAATGAGTATTGCATACTATGGACTAAGAATCAAAATAGGTATTGTATGTTTCTCACCAAAAGAGGTGCTCTTGACGAGCTTCTCGGAGGAGCTCTTAGAATGCTTATGATCCTTTGAGTTGTTGAAGCTTCTCATAGACCCATCGAAATTCATAGGAACACAAAAAGACTAATATTCATTTTTGAAATTTAGTACATCTTACATTTGAATATTATGATAAAAACACTAATGTTCAATTTTGTGTGATAAATAAGGTATGAATTCTTTTGACGTGAATAACAGGACACATATTCATAGACAAAATAAAATAAAAAAAAAACAGCACAAAAGCAAACATTCAACAAGAATAATGCAACATAATGAAAACAAGCCTCAAAATAAAAACTAATTTGTTGCTTCCCCTTCCAAATTTTTTTTTTTAGTAAAATCGTTTGTTATTGGTTTGTTTTGATTTATATATATATATAGATCCTCTTTGTTGAATCAATATTCTCTCACATTGTATTACAATTCATTTGATCTTTATATATACATAGATATATAAAGCTTTACAAACTACTAAAAAATAAAATAAAACCACACTCGCTATCCTAAAAACCCCAATTACCTTTCAACTTTTCTCTCACTGATTCAAACAATTCTCACTCAATACACTTCATATTATGAAGAAAAGTACACATACTGATAAAGAAATAAATGAATATATATATACACTCAATTTTTGATGAAAAAGAAACTGGATTTCTTGAGGGAAAAAGTGTTGGTTGACTAAAATAGAAACCAAATATGCCCTAGAATTTAGAAATTCAAGAAAAAATCGCGAATTACAACAATAAACTGCTCATATAATTTTTCTATGAAAAGAGGCAAAAATGATCCTAATAAATTGAGTAATGTTAGTGATTCAAAAACAATATTAAAAATTTATGTCAATATTGTATAAATGTTTTAGCAATATATAATTTTTTTTTTATAGAATTCTAATATTTTTGTAGTAAATTAGACAGTGAAAAGTGGTCAATGTGACAAAAGTGGTCATTGTTGATGCCTTCATTTCAAGAACCACAATGTATTGCCACAACAATAGCCATCATTACCACCACCATTTAGGCACTACCCTAACCCAACACCACAAATGAACTTCAGTATTACAATATCACTTCTTCAAAGTAAACCACCTCACCCTACCTTTGGCAACTCATAATCATTTACAAGGCCTCGTTTGGGAATAGACTATTTTAGTAATTTTTTGACTTTTTACGAAAAGATGTGCAGAAAAGTAGAGAGGTGATGTGACTAGTTTTAGTTGACTTTTTGGCTAAAATAGCCACTCCCCAAACGAGGCCTTAAGATAACCACAACAGTCAACGAGATATGAAACCTTCAACCCCTCTCACAATTACTACCACTGCAATTCTACCTGGCATAAAGATACCATTTTGGAGCCAAGTTTTATAATTTTACGGGAATTGTAACTACATTTTATACCATATGACAAGTTCCAATGAAATCCAAAAATTATATGAGATAATGAGCATCAAGAACAAAGAGTTTAACTCCATTTGCATGCTAAAGACAACCAAGAGCAACTACCATTCCCAAAGTACAGATGGCACATTGAATTCCATGATAGTAAGTAAGAAAGAATACACATAATCAACCAGCATAACTTCAACCTAATGGGAAAGCTCAAAAATCCACAATCAGAGTGATGTGTTACATTTTTCAGACATTTTTAATTTTTCTCAACCAACACAGATCACAAAACAGAACAAAATTCAGTGTCTCCATTCAGAATTGAATTCAAATTCATTCAAGTTCGTAGCAAGAAGAAAAAAATTAACGACAATACATTTGTAACAAAACGAAAATGTAATACAAGAATATAGATTTCGCCTTAATTCAACCAAAATAATTGCATTATCATGACAGGACGAAGACTGAAAAAAATTTCAAACTTTGGTTTTTTGTTTCTGTTACTATTTTCATCGAAAACAAACAGAGGTGCGAATGAATTAAATCAATCACAAGTTTTCACAATGAAAATATAGTTCCAAAATACTTTTGTTTAAGTTGCTAACAATTTAATGCATTTTTACAAACATCATCAAAATTCAAAGAACATAATTAGATCTATAAATCTAATGCCAAAACAATATGACGTGTTTTACACCCTAGAAGCAAAAAGTATGGCTCCAAAATACTACACTAATCAATGTAAAAAGCCCAATGCCTGAGAATATTCATCGATAATTTCATTACTTGTCAACTGAAATATATAAAAAATAAAATAAAATTTTAGCAAGCCTCATTTCAAATGTAAAAATACCAAATCTGTAAGAGCCAAGAAAGATTGGAATCAGAATTCTGAGAGAACCCTACACAGAGAAAGAGGGGAAAAATCAGAGAGAAGAGGATTTTACAAGAGGGACGATTTCAGATAGAGAAAATAGGGTTTCAGGAGAGGGAGGGTTTCAGAAATAATCAATTGAGAGAGGAAAACCTTCAGATTTTCTAATTGTTCTTCAAATTCTTTTCTCTTTCTTTGTTGAATTAGGGTTTTAGGTAGAGTGAAATTGCCCACAGCCACTTCAATCACACCGCCAACTGCACCGAATGCGAGAGCGAGAGCGAGAAAGAACCAAAACAAGGGTTTTAGGAAGAAGGGAGAGAAGAGAGATGAGATGAGTGCCTTACCGTCGAACTAGTCTGGCCGCCGAAAAGAAGAGTGTACCATTTGCTTCTCACAGCAAGATCCTTTCTCTGTTTTGTGTAGGTCGACACAACGTATGGCTTTGAAGAACCTCGAAAGGGCTTCGGGACTTCTGTATTTGCCTCTCAATCTCCACCGATTCAATTGATAGTAGAACTTTGAAGAACAAGGGTTTGAAGAACCCTTTCCCCTTTCAACCAATTCACTGTCTTTCTTCTCCCCCTCATTCTAATATGTCACTTATGATTAGAACCCATATCAGTGTCTTGTATGTCGATGTGTTGCGTAAAAAGTCAATTTTGTTACACAGTGTATGAATTAAAAGATAAAATTATATAAAAATAGAACCTTGTTTCAGACCCCATTGGGGTCCAACTCCCAGTGACGTGGCGGCACACCATTCGCTAAAAATAAAAAAAGTAAAAATATTTTTTTTTTTGGCCAATCCTGGTTCGACACGCACGACCTCCCAGCACCCCCACTGGGGGTCGGAAGCTTTATTCATAAAAATAATAAGTTTATTTTTTCACCCAATTTTTTTTTTTTTATAGTTTTTAAGGAAAAAAACATTTAACTAATAGTGAGCCGTTCTGTCATTCATGGGTAGAATAGAGGCGCAGATTTGAAAATTTTATATTTTATATAAAAATCAAATTGAAATATTGTATACAATCACACTTATTTGGGGAGTGTGATTAAATATATATATATATATAATTACACTTATTTAAAAAGTGTGATTAAAAAGTAATAATATATATATAATCACAATTTAATTAGAAGGTGTGATTAAAAAATATATAAATAATCACACTTTAATTAGAATGTGTGATTAAAATATATATATATATATATATATATATATATATAATCACACTTTAATTAGAAGGTGTGATTAAAAAATATATAAATAATCACACTTTAATTAAAATGTATGATTAAAAAATATATATATAATCACACTTATTTAAAAAGTGTGATTAAAAAGTAGTAGTGTATATATTATCACACTTTAATTAGAATGTGTGATTAAAAAATATATAAATAATCACACTTTAATTAAAATGTGTGATTAAAAAATATATATATAATCACACTTATTTAAAAAGTGTGATTAAAAAATAGTAGTGTATATATAATCACACTTTAATTAGAAGGTGTGATTAAAAAATATATAAATAATCACACTTTAATTAGAATGTGTGATTAAAAAATATATATATAATCACACTTTATTTAAAAAGTGTGATTAAAAAGTAGTAGTGTATATATAATCACACTTTAATTAGAATGTGTGATTAAAAAATATATATATAATCACACTTAATTGAAAAATGACATAAAAAATAAATATTATCACACTCAATCAAATTAAGTGTGATTAAAAGATCAATCTAATTTTTTTTATCACACTTCCAATAAAAGTGAGATCTTTTTTTTTTTGTCAAAGTGTGATCTTTAACTGTTTTTGTAGTAGTGCTCACTCATGATTTTTTATATTCATAGATGCAGTATGTATTGGGTTTTAGCCTTTTAATACCAGAATTAATAGAAATGAAAATCATATATATCAGCCAGTTTGCGATACGTATATTGGTTTATAACTGATTCATGATTTGGTTCACAGTTAATACAATTGGTTCATGATTGATTATAGTTGATTTAGTTACTATAAAACTTTTTTTTGCTACTGATGATTTAAAAATAAATAAAATAAAATTCACAATTGTATCATCTGATTCTGGATACATATTGCTCAACATTTCTAATACCACAACCAATAATTTGTCTCTTGCTACCACTTTTCACAAACCTTGATTCTTCATCACACAGTTAATTTTCTAACCACTTCACTATGCAACTTTCTATGCATATAATTTTGTCTAGTGTAAACATGAAAACAATTGGCATTTTCAAGTATATTTAACATAAAAAGCTTATGCTATTAATTTAAAGGGCAAATTACATATACCCCCTCGAGGTTTAGCAAAATTACAGATACCTCCTGTAGACACCCCATTTTTGACCGAACTTAAGATTCAGACGTCATTGATTGAGCGCTCGGTGATGACACATGTTGTGCTTATTCTGAGGTTACAGAGTCTCGGCTGAGAGCCTTGCCTCCGGACCTCGGGACTCTTTTGTGCTTTGCCTCGGTTTGCGAATCAGGTTCTGTTTTCTCTTCCCAAAGGGAGGGAGAGGCCTCGTAGACCATCTCTCAATGGCCGTAGGCTACTTTTCGTGATCGTAGACCACTGTTCCCGTTTGGAGACCAGTTTTCGATTTTCGGAGTCGTTGACCGTGCGTCTCGGTTCGGGACCGCTTAACTTTCTCCGTTTGGCACGGTTTTTGGAGAGCTTGAACATTTTGAACCTTCGTTTTAGCTTCTTGAGGAAGCTTGAACTTTTTGAACCTTCGTTTTAGCTTCTTGAGGAAGCTTGAACCTTTTGAACCCTTGTTTTAGCTTCTTGAGGAAGCTTGAACCTTTTAAACCTTTGTTTTACCTTTTTGAGGAAACTTGAACCTTTTGAACCTTTTTTTTTAGCTTCTCCAAGAAGCTTGAACCTTTTTTAGCTTCTCCAAAAAGCTTGAACATTTTTTTAGCTTCTCCAAAAAGCTTGAACCTTTTTTAACTTCTCCAAGAAGCTTGAACATTTTTTTAACTTCTTGAAGAAGCTTGAACCTTTTTTAGCTTCTCCAAGAAGGTTGAACCTTTTTTTAGCTTCTCCAAGAAGCCTGAACCCTCTTGTTTTTCTATAAGAGAGGCCCTCCCTCTCCTTTAGAGGGGTTCAAAAAAATTTGGTTAAGGCATATACATACACTCATCTCTATCTCTCTATTTCAAGCTCCAAAGTCCCTTGTTCTTGGCCCATTGCATACCACCTCCTATCCTAACCCCTCCACCATCACTCTAAGCATATTGGAGACCATTTTTAGAGGTTGAAGGTTTGCATTTGTGGTCCAGAAGTTGCTGGAGTTCTTGGCTTCAAGGGTAACACTTCTTTCCCTCTTTTAAGCATTGTTTAGCTTCATCTTTTATCTATATTTACAAGCATATTTGGGATTTATCATAAACTGAAAAAAAATCTTATTTTGAGGTCTTTAACATGTTTGTTTAAGATCATTTTTATGTTGGGGGTCATCTACCCCCTTGCATGCTTCATTTCACCTTGTTTTGAGCCATGCATTAAGGCCTTTGTGTTGAGCTTTGTTGGCCCTTTTGACCACTGAAATCTAGCAGATTTTCAGTGATTATTATGTATTTTTGAGAGCCAAAATCAGAGAGGGGTGACCCTCTCACCCCTTGTCTAGTTTCATAGCATATTTGGCCTAACAAGGGAGCCCATGTGTGCATGCTTCCAAGCCATGTTTCAGGTAATTTTTGGTGAGTTTTAGGACCTGCATGAGCTCTGTCCAGAACTGTTTTTTCCATATTAGGTGTCCCTCTTGCATATGTAGAATAACCCTCTTCATAACATATCAAAGGAGCCTATACTTGCATGCTTCCTAGCCTCATTTCAAGCCCTTTTCAGTGAGTTTTAGGGCCTACATAACCTCTGTCCAGAGGTGGTTTTGTCATATTTGGTGTCCATCTTGCATGTGTAGAACAACCTTCATGGCCTATCAAAGGAGCATCTCATTCTTGCATGCATAGACCATGTTTTAGTGGATTTTTGGGCTTTATTTGGCATGTCATACCTCTTCCTTTTACTGGTTTAGTGGCCTCTTGAATGCCTTGTATACTTGTAGTGTAAACCCTCTTCACTAGCTTGTATTGCATGTTGTTTTGGCCCTTGATTCTAGCACTTTTTGGCCATGCCTTAAACTGATTTTGTGCATGTTTTGGACTGGCTTAGCTCTGTTTTTATGCCTCATGGTCGAATGATGCTTGCTATGCATGGTTGTAGTTCAATACCCTTGTCTAGCTTTGAGTTTTGGAGCCTATTGCATGCTTATACTGAGGTGTTTTCATGTTTTCGGGTCATTGAGCATGCTATTTCAGAGCTTATACTTGTGCTATATTCCCATATTTTCCACTCTTTAAATGCATTTGAGAGTTGTGCTTGTATGCCTCGTTTATGGACCATTGCATGAGCTTCATTTCCATGCATTTTGAGCCATCATTTTAGGCCATTTTTCCACTGTCTTGGACCTGCATAGGGACTGTTTGGGGCTGGTTGGGTCATTTGTGCATTGCTTTGGGTACCTATAGTGTAATCCACTTCACTAGTTTCGGTATTTGGGCCATCTAGCATGCATTGTGTGAGGTGTTTGCATGTTTCGGGACCATCTTGCATGTCATTTCAGAGCTGGAAAATATGTGATTGTATGCCATATTTCATGCTTACCATGCTTTGGTGGAGTTGCACTTTGTGCCTTAGGTTTGATCCATTGCATTTGTGCATGATTGCATGTGTGTTGTTGCTTCATTTTCATCATGTATTAGCCACTGATTTGAGTGTGGCTGAGGCCCATTCATTTTAGTTTAAGTCTATCTTGCATTGTATATGCCATGTAGTCCATGTTGTTGCATAATTGACCATTGCATTGTGTATGCCTTGATCGTCTCATTGATAGTCTTCATATGTGCATTGTGTATGCCATATAGTTCGTGTGCATTGAGTATGCCATTCTTAGTTCATAGCATTGCGTATGCTAGTTGCATCTTTGCATGTCATTTATTGCATGTTTGCATGTCTTAGTTGCATTTCATTTAGGATTGCATGCTAGTTGTTGCATAGTATTTGGAGTAGGGTTTAGTCCAAACATGGGAAGCGAAGGACATTTCGTACTCCAAGTGACGAAACGTGTCTCGATTCTCGGTCGCCGACACTCTGAATTACCCATGATGGAGTTTAGGCCTTGTTGCGTTTATATGTGCATTCATTTTACATCGAGTCGTGCAATCCGACTCCTCGGCCATCATGCATCGAGATGTGTGATTGGTGGCACGAGAATCGAGGACTACACTCCCTAGAGCTCATGCAATGACAGGGAGAGTAGTTGTGCATACATATGTTGAAAATACTTTGCCATGTCCCTTTCTTGCTCTCTGTTGCAGCAAACCGGAAGCCAGCAGCAAAAACTAGTCAGCAGTATCCCTACAAGTTCCCATGGAGTTATGTACAGTATTCCGGGGTCAATTGTAAACAGAGGAAAATCGGGGCATCGCGATGGATTTCCCGACAAGGCGACTCGAGCATGCATGCATCTTTCATCATTCCGAACAGAGCTGAGGCAGTCTACTTCATGAAGCATTGCATGCTAGTTTACTCGCTTTCTTAGTTAATTTGTTAATTAGCTAGTGTTGTGTAATAATTAGTTATTCATTTTGGTTGTGTAATATTTATTCGGACCCTCTGCGAGAGGGCAATGTTGTAATAAGTGCGCATGTGTGTGACGTATGTCTTCCAACCCCACGTCTTTCTCCCTTTTATTTACCAGCTTATGATGGTTAGTTTTAGGGCATGTTTCAATTAGCATCTATATGTTCGCATATTTGCATTCATTCATCTGTATTGCATGCACCGGGCTCGGCGCATCATGCTAACTGCATTGTATTTTAATTCCAAGTTGAATACATGTATCGATTGTTGCATCTCATATGCCATCTTAGAATAGCCGAGCTTATTGTAGTTGCATTTTTGCATGTGTTGCATTAGGCATTCTTAGCATAATTAGGATTCATGCATGATTTCTAATTAGCTTCTTTCTTTGGCTCGGAGTACTCGGTAAGTGTTTATGCTTTAGCATCCTTGCATGTGTGTGAGTGACTGCCATGATAGCATGCTTACCATGAGGCTATGTGCTTATGTGATATAACTGCCTGAATGCCTGTGGGTGAAGGTTGGATTATTTGAATTAGAACAATTCATTGATTGCAAGTTTTAAGCCCACTTGAGAGTGGCAAATCACTATATTTTCTAAGCCCACTTGAGGGTGGCAAAATCCGCATTTTAGCCTACTTACGAGTAGCAAACTGCTTTAAAAAACAAACATGAGATGTTTTGTTCCAACTTATATGATCCAGTCTATACTTGTATGCTGTGCGCATCACATAGCAATTCTAAGCTGATAAATCGGAATAAGAGCACATAATGTTTTCAAAACTCGATATCATGGTTAGTAGAGGCCGATCTTTGATCGGGCGAGCGGAGGTGCTCACGAAGTGACCTTCTCCAATCGTACCCAAGTTCCCGAGCCGAGACAACTTTGGTGATGACGGACACGTGGCCTTAGGCACGAGTCAGGGTTTCCTAAATTCTCCCAAAATAAAATATTTAGGTGGCGACTCTGTATCTGGCAAAGCAGTCCATGTTTGGCATTTCTCTCTAAAAATAAGTTTTTCAAAACGATTTGTCGGATTTGGACTCTTTGGTGATTTATCGATCTTGCATTGCACTTTGCGAAATTAGATTCAGAACCATGACATTTCGAGTCCGAACTGTAGTGAGTCCAATGAACAAAATGGGATTCCCTCCTGGGACGTTCGACGACGTCTACACCCCCCTGAGGTTTTAGAAATTACAAATACCCCCTGAAGGTACTATTTGCATAACAAATTAGGGGGCAAATTGTTATGAAAATATAAACCTCAGGGGGCAATTTGTTATGAAAATATAAATTGCAAGGAGGTATCTGTAATTTCTGAAACCTCAGGGGGTTATCTATAATTTAGCTAAACCTCGATGGAGGTATATGCAATTTTCCCTAATTTAAACTTGTTTTTAACTTTGAATTGTTAAGCCAAGATATGGTTTTTTTAATATATATGGGCAATGGCGTATGTCGACAGATTTGATGATGCGGTGGTGGCGACTCAAAGAGTAGCACGACTAGACTCAAGCAGCAAGGAAGTGAACATGGTGGTTGGGAGGACACAGGCGGTGGCAATGGCTCGATCCAACGGTAACGATTTGTTTAGGAGATAAAGATACTCAGTGGCTTGTGTTGTATATGGAGAGGGACTTGACCATGACCCCTACAACTCGGTGTTGTTGTGCAACAGAGCCACTTGCAGGTCCAAACTCGGTCAATTTGAGAAAGCAATCGAGGACTGGACTTCTGCCCTTAATGTGCTCCCATCTTACAGGAAAGCCAGATTAAGAAGAGTCAATTGCTATGCCAAGGTAACTAACTAACTACTAGTAGCCTATCCTATATGTCTATTTGTTGCAACATTTTTTGATTTTTTTTTTAATATTTATGAGCAGAATTTAAAAGGAATTAAATGCTCTTTGCACTACTAGAAATATGATGGTCTAAGTGCTTCATGCTTTACGTGTTAATGCATCCTTTTTCTATGCTTGAAAATAGGTTATGGCAAGCAAGACAAAGATCTACATTGTGCTCGAGTATGTTGGCGGGGGCGAGCTTTTTGACAAAATAGTAAGGCATTGTTTTTTGAGCTTCTACTCTCTGAGCACCTATAATTTCATTCATAATATAATAAATTGTGTAATGCATTACATCTTAATTTAGGCATTTGTTCATGTCATGCTTACCATTTTGTTGTGGTAATGTGTGTTCTATTGAGGCTCATTTATGTAAATCATGTGGGTACCAAGTCTTGTATTTGTCTGATAATATTCCCTTATTGACCCTTTTATAACTAGGCCAAACTAGGAAGACTTAAAGAGGATGAAGCTAGGAGATATTTTCAGCAACTCATCAATGTTGTAGACTACTGCCACAGTAGAGGTGTGTACCATAGAGACTTAAAGGTTTAACAAACTTTCTTACATATTTCATTGATTAATTAATGTATTTATTCTAATTTTTTCCTATAAAAAAGAATTTATTATCTAACAGTAATTTGGTTTCTTTGGCTATCTATTCGACCATGACACTAAAATTTGCATTACCCTACATCTTTTGCAGCCCGAGAATCTGCTTCTAGACTCATTTAGTGTTCTCAAGGTTTCAGACTTTGGATTGAGTGCATTTTCCCAGCAAGTGTGGGTAAGTATTATGTGAGTTTGCAACAATTTCCTCATCTAAGAACAGATTTTTAGCAGGTGGGTGTTAATAAACTGAACGTTAAATTTTTAAAAGTGGTTACAGCACTGAGTCAATTTTGCAGTCTATTTGGTTTACTAAAATCACCTAGTCCAGAAGCTACCTTTCTAGCCAAGAGCAGTGCCCTATTCTGAAAGGAATTCCTCAGGAATAATGTGGCCATTAGTTTTTCTTCTATCCTTCAGTGGCTTGTTCATTTCTTGTTTCTATTAATTTGGAAATTAACTTTTTCTTATGTTTTGTTTTTTTTCCTTTCCTTCTTTTTATATTAGTTTCCCCAAATGAAAGAGGCAGTTTAGTTTTATTACTTGACTTCTTCATATGAAGATTTTGTATCATGCATCATCTAGATTTCGACACTTTGAAAACATTCAGTGACCATTTTTTAAGACTTGATCTAATCCACATGGAGGTTATATGATCTCAATGTCATTCAGACACATAAGTCATGGATTGCCTAAACCTAACCCTCATTCATCAATGTAAGTTAGTGTTGTGGCTTTGCTTAATCAAAGACTGACTACCTTTTTTACTGTAGGAAGACGGGCTGCTTTACACTGCCTGTGGAACCCCGAATTATGTTGCTCCTGAGGTATCAATTATGATGTCATGGAAATGGATGGTCGCTTTGATGCAATTTTTTTCTTCTTTTCTTATAAGTTTCTTGCATTTGTGATACTTCTTTCTTTCTTTTTTTTCCCCTTTCTATCAGGTGTTCACTGATAAAGGTTATGATGGTACAACAGCTGATATATGCTCTTGTGGGGTCATTCTATTTGTTCTTATGGCTGGGTACTTACCTTTTGACGAGCCGAACCACATGGCTTTGTACAGGAGAGTAGGTTTCAAGAACTCTACTACCTGTTTTCTGATGCTTTGAAATTTATTAAGAACATTATGAATGGACTAACTGTTTTTCAGATCCACAAGGCCGATTCTTCTTGTCCATCGTGGTTTTCATTAGGGGGGAAAAAATTGATTATGCGTATTTTGGACCCTAATCCACTCACCGTGAGCTCCACATCCTTTCCTGGTTTAAACTTCAATGAAGATGCACATATGAAATCTTTTATTTTCTTGTTAAACTCTGCTTGTTCTATTGTAGCGAATAACAATTCCTCAAATCTTAGAAAATGGTTAGTGTAAGAAAAGCTACAAGCCACCACAATTCGAGTAGGGAGAGAATGTGAACCTTGATGATATAGATGTTGTTTTCAATGACACAGAGGTCTAACGTTCACATTTTATTTTTTTTTTGAGTTAGCTTCACTGAGAGAGTTTATTTTAAAGCTAGATCCCAGTTTTTTGAGATTTTTGCAAATGTCTTTACGTTTATTGTATATAATATTTTAATATATATATCTATATATATGATTGCTGGTATTTGTTTTTGTTTTTTTTACGACGGTAAGAAGATGGTCGCTAATACATTGTAGGCATTTTTAAACTTTTTTGCGACGGCAAAATATCAGTCGTTATAAGTAGGTTAGACCATCTCCAACCCTAAACCAAATCTGGCATCAAATTTAAAATTTGGTGAAAAAAGCACTTTTTCATGCTCTAACGGTTTCACCAAATTGATATCAAATCGAGATTTCACCAAACGTTTCACCAAAATGAGGACAGGCTCCGCATTTCATCAAAACACTGTGCATGACCATTGGGGGAGACTAACCGGTTGACCGGCCGGTTGACCAACCGGTCGACCACCAAAAGGTTCAAACAGTTCCAAAAAAAAGGTCAAACAGTTGAAAAAAAAAAAATTTGCCTTACCAGTCGACCAGCCGGTTGACCGGCCAGTCGACCAACCGGTCGACCACTAAAAGGTTCAAAAAGTTCAAAAAAAAAATAAAAAATTTGGCTTAACCGATCGACCGGCCGGTCGACCAACCGGTTATCCCGGCACAGATTTGATGAAAATTTGATGAAAATCAGCCGTTGGAGCACTCGGTATCAGATTGAGGAAAAAGTTATTTTTTTACTCAGATTTGATGAAAACTTTGGTTCAGGGTTGGAGATGCTCTTAAGCAGTCACAAATAGTTTGCGACTGCTATTTTGCGATCGCAAAAAGTATTTGTCACCCCCACATTTGCGACCCTCATTTGCCGTCGCAGGGGCCGTCGCAAAAAGTCATTTGCGACTGTTTTTTTATTATTTGTGACGGCTTGTAGCAGTCGCAAAAAGTATTTTTTTTAGTAGTGCCCTCATATTTTTCAATCACCCAACATAATACTCCACTTATCCACCTTCTCCACCAATCATTATACTATGGAATACCACATGTCCATGATTTGGGATTACTGAATAATTACCCTCAAGATCATGTAACTATTTGTAATCGATGAACATAAATTTTTATAAAAATAAAATATTTGACAAGATTTACACATTGAATAAATAAAATCATTGATATGGGTTTCCTAATGAACTCGTGGAAGCCTAATTATACTTTCCAGTCCAATATAGACGGGAGAAAAGCCTTGGTCCATATTTCTATATCGACACTAAGTTTAAAGAGAATAAGGTACCGTTTGATAGAGTTTTAGAAATATGATTTGAAAATAGAATTATATTTTGAGTTTGTGAGTTTTGGAATTATGATTTAAGTGTAGAAAATTTATTTAGTTATGAGTTTTGAATTGAGTGTTGATTTGAGTTTTGAATGTTTGATGTGATATGTGAAATAAAAAATTTGTTTGGTTATAAATTTTGAAAAGAGTTTTCAAAACTTAATTTAAAAAGTTATAACTCATAACCAAACACACAATTCAAAACTTTATTGAAATTTCTGATCAACACCCATAACCAAACTCTTTTTAAAATTCAATTCAAAAAATTAATTATCAACAAAAAAATAACATAAAATTTTTTAATTGAAAATAACTCAAAAATTTATAACTCATAACCAAACACACAATTCAAAACTCTATTGAAAATTCTATTCAAAACTCATGACCAAACTCTTTTTAACATTCAAAAAAAAAAAATGTCATTTTGATCTAAAAAAATAATTTTTATATTTAAAAAAATATCAAAAATAAATATAATTTTTTTTTTCTTTGAAATAACTGGTGACGATTGGCGATTGACAATTGCAATATATATATATATATTGTTCTGGTCAACCGGTCGGATAACCGGCTAGACATCTGGGGACGTCCGGAGGAATGATCGGATAGATTTAAAATTCAAAAATCATCTACTTTTGATAATGGAGAACACGAAAGAGAGAGTGTAACCAAACGTGAAGAAAAATTACATTTTAAAATGTGTGATAGAATCACATTTTGAAAACTCCATCCAAACATAAAATATAAATGGAGGTGAAATTATGTTTACCGAACATAACCAAACAAACTATTTATCGCCGATGTTAAATCATGGATGAGGTAAACCATTTAGGCTTGGTTTGGGAAGTGGGTTGGCTTTTTGGTTTTTAGGCTTTTTTGGCTATTTTAGCCTGGGCTAAAAAGCTTGGTTTGGGAAGGGCTTTTTGGCTTTTTGGCTTTTTTGACTTTTTTTGTGAGAGAAGAGTGTAATGATTATAGGTTGGATGTGATGTTTTATTTTTTGTGGCTAAAATAGCCTATTTTATCTTTTGTGACTAAAATAGCCAAAAAAGCCTCCAACTCAACTTGCCAAACGGAGCCTATTGATCTCATTTGAGGTCAGATGTCTAACTCGTTGTGCAAAAACAATGGCCATCTATATGCTATACTGAAAATAGAATTTTTAAAAAGATTTAAAAGAAATTATTGTATCCCTATAATTTACTCTACTTAGGTTTATTTTCATTATAATTCATTAATTCTATGGATGAAAAAATAATATTATCATTTATTTTATGCTAAAATGTATATATTATTCACGTTTATTAAAAAAAATCAATATAATTATATCTAATTTATAAAATTTACTATATTTTTGTAATTTACCCTTGTATATATATTAGAAATTTTATTGTGCAAGCCAAATATATTTTACTATCATTTATCTTTGGGAGGGGAATGTTTTTGACAAAGTCATTTGTGCAATAAAAGAGTTGCATGGGCCTTGTTTTGAAAGTAGAAATTTTAGTTAAAAAATTAATATAAAAAGTTAAATTATTCTCTTTATTTTTTTTATACTTTTTTTTTATTATAAAATATCAAAAATTATAAAAAAATTATGAAAAAAAATTAATTTCAAGCTTCGAAGAAGTGAAGGAACATCATCAAATCCAAGTTTTGCCCAAAAAACAAATTGTATATAGTTTTCTCGTGCCATGCCCAAATAGTGATAACAGTACAAGTAATTACCAAAACGTAGGCAAACATATTATAGCTTAAATGAGTCAATTATTATTTATTTTATTTTAAAAATCTGTATTAAACTAAATTGAATATCAAAAAGTTAGGAGAAGTGTGGTTTTTTTACTATACTTTTTTATTATTAACTTTTAATTTATAAACAATTTAGTACAAACTTTTAAAATAAAAGCAATTCAGATATGCTGTACCAAACGATCAAAAAAATGAAAGTGTCCTTAAAAAAAATGATTCCAAGCTACCAAAAGAAAAAATAATAATAATAATAATAAATTAAAATTAAAATTAACAGTAGACACAAACCGATTTATTTGGCTAATTGATGAACAAAATTTCTATGTACCAACACAATCAAACACGTATTTCATATCAAGTTTTTTCATTCAATCTGTACAATACATTTTACAAAAGAATCCGAAACCAAAAAAAAAAAAAAAAAAACTGAAAAAAATCAAACATTTGATGGAATCTTTCCAAAAAAAAAAAGAGAGAGAGAGAATTTCACACTCCAAATTGATGGGTAAAAGAAGAAGAGAAGAAATAAAATCATACAAAATAGTATTTGTAATTTTGTATAAGAAAAAAGGAAAACAAACCAATTACTGCAAAATTTGCAATGGAGATCGACTCGTAAAACACAGATTCCATCACAGAGAACTTCAAACTGTTCCTTCTCATAATAATCATGAATTGTGCATAATTAAGCGACGTTGATTAAGGCGACATGGTAGTTGACGTGGACTCAATGCTATTAGCTCTGCAGTACCTGAGTTCCAAAGAAATTTGTCGATCTAATTGAAGTTGACGATGAAAATTAGCTATGAACATCTCAGCTCTCTTGTCAATATCATCTTCCGATACACAACTCGATGTTCTTGAAAGTGTTCCTCCTCGTCCACTTCCTCCTCCTAGGCTTGAAGATCCCGGTGAATCAAATAATTCAACAAAATCATCTTCGCAGCACGCTCTCAATCCAGGCCGGTCATTGAAACTCACCCTCTTATTGCTCTTCGCAATCATCGAAGCGAGTCGCCATCGATTAGCATTGAAATCTAGAAGAAATTTTAATTTCTTCACCGCGTTCCTTAGCCGCCCTAACAATCCCATGATGGAGAACTCTGAATATATAAAAAAAAAAATTAAATAATGTGATGGGTTTGTTGGATATGTTAGGAATTATTGAATTTGGAAAAAAGTGGGGTCTATCGAATGTGTGGGGATGTATATATAGAGAGAGTGTGATTGGTCTAATTTTGTAGTCAGGTATGAGGAAATTGCTTAGCTGTGCGCATTTGGTTTGGTATTAACGTTAGGTAATGCGTAGCGAAAACAACAACCGTGTCTGGTGACGGAGACACGGCAAAGTGTGATGTTAGAGAAGGAGTCAAAAAAGTATATAATTTAAGTTTGATCAATTCCTTCCACATTAAAATAAAAACTTTATTACCAAAAAAGAAAAAGAAAAAAAAAAGAAGTTTAAATTAAATAAAAATAAAAATCTTACTATGAGAGTCTGGGAAATTATTCAATACTTGAAGTTTGAAAATGATTCCATCATTTAGGGCTAGTTTGGCATGTACTAAATAAGTCAAAAAGTCAAAAAGTCACTATTTTATTTTAGTCACATCATCTTATTTAAATCACATCACCTCTCAAACACATCACATCAAACCCAACCCAAACCCAACCCAAACCCACCAATAAGTCAAAAAGTGCACTTTTTTAGGACATCCTAAACCAACCCTTATTAAATCCTGAGAAAATTACCGGCATTTATAAACTTTAGGAAAAAATGCACCGGTGAAATAATTCCAGTGCCAACAAAGAGGTTCTCTGACCTTTTTTTGGGCCGTTAGTTGTATATTATTATTTTATACTTATCTATCTGAGAGGGAGATTTATAATCTGGAATTGGACCAGACGGGTTTGGGCTGAACAAGGGTTGGGCCGAGGTAGTACGGCCCTGTCTTGAAAGATCCTGCTCGGTTAATGCAAGGCGTGGTTTGACCGAGCTACATAACTTCTTGGTATCGAAGCCTGTCAAATGGGTTGTCCGGCGCCAAGAAAGACAAGGTTGGACTGAGCTACATGTGTTTGCTCGGCAGTAAGGCCCACGGCAAACAAGCATAGCTGTCCCGAGCTCGGCGATGCCGGGATATGCCCGAGCTCGGTCGAAGCGGAGCGCGGCGAGCGGGGCGCTCTGGCCAGCTATACAACACGGCCATCTACAGCCGAGATGATGCAGCCCGGCTGCCGAGCTCCCAGTAAAGTGGGCTGGCAGTCGGGTTAGGTGATGTTCAGCAAGATTTGTGCTGACAATTGGAATAGTAACACCACGTGTCGAGAGACGAATGAGAGTGGATTTGGCGCGCAGAAGGTATATAAGTAAGTCTACGCCCCCCATACTGGAGCAGACGAACATTTGGTAAAAAAAATACTTACACTCAACTCAGTCCCCTCTCTCTCTCTCTATCCCTGTGTGTGTCTGACTTGATCGTCGGAGGGGTTTTCCGGCCACACACCGCCGGGTAGCTCATTGCTGTTGTGCACGCAGGTGATCGGATAAAATCGGAGCTCGGAAACAAAGAGTGCGGGCTGGCCTGGATATTTGCTCCCCGTACAATTGGCGCCGTATGTGGGAATTCGACAGACAAAACGTTGTCTTCCAAGCTCATCTGATCGCCATCCATGGCGAACATAGAGGAGATTCTACTGTCCGCCGTCGACGGAGTTACCCCGGAGTCGGGCAGACGAAGAGAAGGACATCCCACCATCATTCCTCCGATGGCGGACCTGGAGATTTCTCCAGGAGGACATTCAAGAGATGCGCGGGATAAGCGTGGAAGAAGTTATGGTCATTCACGGAGTCCAGACGGTCATCGGCGGCGAAGAGAATCACATGCCAGACGTCTGGAACACAAGTTAAGGGACCAGGACGTCGTCATCTGGCGAATGGCGGCGGAGATGGAGGAGCTGAAGCAGCATGTCAAAGGAAAGGGTGTAGCTGGAGAGGGAGACCACAGTGAGCGCACCCAACCCCGCCGTTCAAGCAGTCAGAGCCAGCGGCGTACACCGTCCATCTCAATCACCAGAAGTTACAAGGTTAGAGATTCCGACGCACACGAAGAGAAATCCAACGCGCAAGATAATACCTACCGACCCTCATGTCCGGCGACGACGTCAAGGTATTCTTATTCTGCTCATTCAGAAGATTTGCGGACACTTTTGAAGGAGCGGGCTCGCCGGCGGGAGGCTCAAAGGGTGCCGGGATTCCAGCGGCTATCCTATGGGGTTCACGCCAGCGAGGAGGTCGGAATGCCTCTACCCCGCCCAGCCGCGCCTCTCCTTGTAGATACAGACTTGGCAAGGTTGAGTGCTACCCCATTCTCCGTGGATATTGAGACCGCACCGCTTCCGGCGGGCTTCCACCAGCCAAAGTTCACACTCTATGACGGAAAAACCGACCCGTATATGCATGTAAGTCATTTCCGACAGGTCATGGCCGGACATAGGCGGAATGACGCTCTTATATGCTCGATCTTCCTGTCGAGTTTGGGCGAGCTGGGTTTGAAATGGTTCGAGAGGCTACCGGAGGGGAGCATTGAAATGTGGTAGCAGTTGGCCGAAGCCTTTGTGACGCGCTTCAAAACCAACACCAAAACACCAAAGGAAGTTGATCACCTCTTGAGTGTCAAGATGGAACCGAGCGACACGTTGAAGGCATACAACTCCAGATATTGGGAGACCTTCAACGAGATTTTGGATTGCCTGACCAACCTTGCAATCACACAATACAAGCGATGTCTCCCGGTCAGACATAGACTGCGGGACTCGCTTACCACGTACCAGCCGACATCCATGGGACAGCTAATGCAGTGCATCAATGAGCACATCCGAGTGGAGGATGATGCATCAGCATCTACCGTGAAGGTAACTCCGGTAGCAACAGACAAGCGGTCAGTTGGCAAAGTGCACGCGGTCGGGCAGGAGGCCGGCCGATCCAGCGACCGCGCTGAGGACTCGGACCGTGGCACTAATCGCAAAAACCGCTGTAGGGGACGTCAGAATGACCGGGATGACTACCCCCGGGATGACGTAGCCGATGCTAACAAAAAGTTGAAAGCAAGGACAGGCATCACAACGGTCTTTAAGATTCCAATCTATCGCATACTTAGTGAAATCCGTGACGAGGAGTATATTCGGTTTCCTGCTAAGTTAGGCGACGGACAGAAGGGCTTCAATCCACGGTACCGTTGCACGTTTCACCAAGAGCGAGGCCATCGGATAGAGGATTGTTTGCCTTTGAGGCAACACTTGGAAGAGCTAGTGGCAGCCGGACAATTGGACCTTTACATTGATGGCGGCGTGAAGGCCAATCAAGCTCCAGTTGATCCGCGGGGACCGGATGACCGAGATGCACCTCCCCAAGGGGTTATTAATGTTATCCACGGCATAGTGGAACCTGCGCGTGTATGCGAACTCTGAGGAATGATCAAGAAGGCAGAACACATGAGGGAAGTTTTGTCGGTTCAGCCTGCAATCAAAAGGGGGAAGACCGAAGAGAAAGACGTGATCAGTTTCTCCTCAAGAGACCTAGAGCGCATTTAGACACCGCACAACGATGCCCTAGTGGTAACACTCCGTGTCAAAGAATTCGATGTCAAACGGATCTTGATCGATCAGGGAAGCTCGGTCGAGATCATGTACTACGACGCTTTCAAACAGCTCAAGCTCCAGGATACAGATTTGGCCCCGGCAACTTCGCCACTGGTTGGCTTCAACTCACAACCGGAGTGGCCTTTGGAAAAGATTATCCTGCCGGTCAAAGCGGGATCCGTTGTCAAACAGGTGGAGTTCTGGGTGTTGCAAGTGCCATCCACTTATAATTTGATCCTTGGAAGTGGATGGCTTCACGCTATGCAAGCCGTAGCGTCGACCTATCACCAGGTGATGAGATTCCCCTCGGTTATGGGGGCAATCGAGGAGATTTGGGGTGATCAAGTCATGTCGAAGCAATGCTTCGTGGCGGTCAACGGGAGCCGAGCTGCCAAAGGCTTCGTTCAAATGATTGAGGGACCGGGAGACCGGGGAGTCCTTGATGATGTGGGCACCAAGGCCGAGGACAAAGCTGTCGAGGAATTGGTGGAAGTGCGCATCGATACAGAGCATCCGGACAGATTCTTCTTGCTCGGCTAAAGCCTTACAGCCCAAGAAATGACCGACATGGTTGAATTTTTGATGGCCAATATCGAAGTCTTCGCATGGTCACCCTACGACATGCCCGGTCTCGATCCAAGTTTTATATGTCATCATCTCAATGTCTTCCCCGGAGTAAAGCCGGTCATTCAGCGCACAAGGAGATTGGCGCTGCATCACGCCGAGGTCGTTGCGGAGGAAGTGAAGAACTTGCTTGAGGCGCGAGCAATTCAAGAAGTGCACTACCCTCGGTGGATTTCAAACACAGTCGTGGTGCCCAAGAAGAATGGGAAGTGGCGAGTTTGCGTTGACTACAAGACCGTCAACCGAGCTTGTCCGAAAGACAGCTTCCTTCTGCCTAGAATAGACCAGCTTGTGGACTTAACAGCTGGACATAACAGGCTCAGTTTCTTGGACGCCTACCGCGGCTACCATCAGATTGCCATGCATGGGCCCGACCGAGAGATCACTTCATTTACTACACCAAGGAGACTATTCTGCTACCGAGTCATGCCTTTTGGTTTGAAGAACGCCGGGACAACTTTTCAAAGGATGGTGACCAAGATGTTCGCTCCTCCGCTGGGCCGGACAATGGAGGCCTATATTGACGATATGGTGGTTAAGAACCGGCATCAAGCAGACCATTTGTCCGATTTGGCCGAAATGTTCGTCATTCTCAAAAAGCACAAGTTACGCTTGAATGTGTCTAAGTGTGCCTTCGATGTGGGATCCGAAAAATTTTTGGATTTCCTAGTCACGAATCAAGGTATCAAAGCAGACCCTACACAAATCCAAGCCGTGCAAGAATTGAAACAGCCTAGCTCGGCTAAGGATGTGCAGCATCTGGCCGAAATGGCCGCCGCGCTTAACCGATTTATAAGCCGGTCATCAGATCGCTGCCGCACTTTTTTTCAAGCCTTGAAATCAAAGTTCACATGGGATGAAGAGTGTGATCGGGCTTTGGCGGAGCTCAAGGAGTATTTGTCTTCTGCGCCGTTATTGGTTACACCAAAATCCGGAGAAGAACTTTACCTTTATCTGGCCGCATCGCAGCATGCAGTCAGTGCCGTGCTTGTCCGGTCGGAAGGAATCAAACATCTACCCATCTTCTACGTCAGCAAAACCTTGCTACCGGCAGAGTCGAGGTACTTGCCGCTGGAAAAACTTGCGTTAGCATTAATGATGGCTTCAAGGAAGTTGGCACACTATTTCCATGCCCATACCATCATCGTCTTGACCGAGTTCCCTCTCAAAGCCTTGTTTGAACGGGCAGGCTTCTCCGGTCGGATTCTTAAGTGGGCGGTCGAATTGAGACAGTTTGATGTGAAGTTCCAGCCGCGCACAGCTATAAAAGCCCAGACTCTAGCCGATTTCGATACTGAGTTCTCACCTGGAACTCATCCGGCGTGCCCGGTCGATATTGCCGTGGCAGATGAAGAAATGAATGCAAGCTCGACTGAAATACCACAGCTTGGCGGCATTGGCAACGCGGAGCTTGCGCGCCCCGCCGAAGCCCCTTCAATTGGTACGATACTACAGCTCGGTGATGCGATGACGGAGTTGGCTACCACTGACCAACCCGCTTTGTCCGACACCACCTCACCGAGGAGGGAAGAAATGGAACCGCTCAGCACAGAGCCTGCGGCTGGCATAATACCGTAACCTGGCGATTCGCCCACGGACTTAGGCATTGTGAATCAACTTGCTGAGTCCGATGCTGAATCACCAAGGGGGGCTGAAGTGGAACCGCTCGTCACGGGAGCGGAAGCTGAACAGCCGAGCAACCGTGACCCCATCAACCTTCAAGCTTCTCAGGACCCCTCAGAGTGTTGGAAGCTCTTTGTCGGCGAAATGTGGAAACTTTTTGTTAATGGCGCCTCGAACCGTCACGGTGCCGGGCTGGGTATAGTTCTGATTTCGCCAGACGGACTGACTATAGAACATTCTATCACCCTTGGCTTCCCAACATCCAACAATGAGGCCGAGTACGAGGCTCTATTGGCCGGTCTCAAGAGCGCGCTTCAGATGCAAGCATCCGAACTCATGGTTTACAGTAATTTCCAGCTTGTGGTTAACCAAGTTTCCGAGATTTACAAGGCAAAGGATGACAGAATGATGAAGTACCAAGCTCTGGTCAAAGACCACATCAAGCGATTTCAGGCGATCAGGGTCTAACAGATTGGCCGAGAAGAAAACGGCCGAGCAGATGAGTTAGCTGGCCTTGCTTCTATGGTCGACAGCGCCTCTCCCAACCCTCTTTTGATTAAATTCCTTCCAAGGCCCAGCATTGAGGAAACCGGGCAGACAGAAGTACTCTGCGCCGAGCTAGGTCCTTCTTGGATGGATCCCATAATCCTCTTTCTCAGAGAACGGACCCTTCCAGCCGACAAGAAGGAAGCACATAAAGTGCGGGTGAAGTCTGAGCGGTTTTGGCTCTCTCCATCTGGCGCTTTATACAAGAAGTCTTTCTCCAGTCCCTACCTGAAGTGTGTGCACCCGAGCAGTGTGGAAGCCTTCCTTTATGAAATTCACGAAGGCATCTGTGGCAGTCATATAGGGGGCAGGTCCTTGGCCTACCGAGCTATTTCGCAGGGTTATTGGTGGTCGTCCATGCAAGCCGACGCCCAGAAATATGTTCGCAAGTGTGAGAAATGCCAAAAGTTTGCCCACCAAATACACCAATCGGCCAGGGAACTTCTTCCCCTCACCAGCCCTTGGCCCTTCGCGATGTAGGGGCTACATATAGTGGGGCCGCTACCAACCGCACCAGACAACAAGAAGTTCTTCATCGCGGCCACGGACTACTTCACCAAATGGGTTGAAGCGGAGCCCTTGGCAACAATCAAGGAGAAAGACGTGAAGCGGTTTATCTGGCAGAATGTGGTCATGCGGTTTGGCGTCCCCAAAATTCTGATCTCTGATAACGGCACTCAATTTGACAGCCGCCTGTTTAAGGGGTTCTGTGAAGATCTAAAGATCGAATTCTATAACTCTACTCCGGCTTACCCACAATCCAATGGACAAGCCGAGGCGTCGAACAAGATCATACTTGATGGGTTGAAGAAACGGCTGGAAAAAGCTAAGGGAAAGTGGGCTGAAGAGCTCCCCACCGTCCTTTGGGCATACCGGACAACCCCGCGGTGATCTACCGGGGAAACTCCATTTGCTTTGGCTTATGGCATGGAGGCAGTCATACCTTTGGAAGTCGGCGTGCCCACCCTCAGATGTGAAGGTTTTGAACGTGAGCTGAACGCCGAAGCCATTGCTCTTGAACTAGATCTAGTAGAAAAGCGTCGGGAAAAGGCTCTCATCCATGTGGCTGCCTACCAACAAGAGCTCTCAAGGAAATACAATAAAACGGTGCACCACAGACCGTTTAAAGTAGGCGATTGGGTCTTGAGGAAGGTCATGGGGAATACCCTGGTGCCAGGTGAAGGCAAACTAGGGGCAAATTGGGAAGGACCCTACAAGATAACCGGTCTGGCGGGCAAGGGGGCATATCACCTGGAGGACTTGGATGGTAGAAGAATACCCCGGCCATGGAATGCAGCCAACCTCAAGCTGCATTATTTCTAGCTTTAGCTCTCTTTTTGTGTAAAGCTTTAGCTTTCTTTTTGTGCAAAGGAATTTTTTGCCTTACATGTAATATTCATTTGTGTCAAATATATAGAACTCATCTTTGCCTTAGCATTTTTTAATGTTGCTTTAAGTTTTGAGATTCTCAACCGAGATGGTTTATTCTGGTTGAAAGAGTTGATGGTTTGGTCAACTTAGTTCTTCTCAACCGAGATGATTTACTCCGGTTGAAAGAGTTGATGGTTTAGTCACCTCAGTTATTCTCAACCGAGAGGATTTACTCCGGTTGAAAGAGTTGATGGTTTGGTCAACTTAGTTCTTCTCAACCGAGATGATTTACGCCAGTTGAAAGAGTTGATGGTTTGGTCAACTTAGTTATTCTCAACCAAGATGTTTATTCCGGTTGAAAGAGTTGATGGTTTGGTCAACTCAGTTATTCTCAACCGAGATGTTTATTCCGTTTGAAAGAGTTGATGGTGTGCTCAACTCCGTTATTCTCAACCGAGATGTTTATTCCGATTGAAAGAGTTGATGGTTTGCTCAACTCCGTTATTCTCAACCAAGATGTTTATTCCGGTTGAAAGAGTTGATGGTTTGTTCAACTCAGTTCTTCTCAACCGAGATGTTTACTCCGGTTGAAAGAATTGATGGTTTGCTCAATTTAGCTCTTCTCAACCGAGATGTTTATTCTGGTTAGATCAATTAATTAAAGTGGTTTGCCCGCCGAGATATCTTGTTCGACTAAAGTTATGAGGCTTAAAAACCGCACAAACACTTAATGAAATTAAAGCCTTTTCATTGATGTAAAAGAAGTACAAAAGGAGGGGTAGAGAGCCCGGTTACATATGCAAAGCAAACAATGAAAGAAAAAGAGAACTACACTAGGGGGGAAAGATTGGAGAACTCGTCATCAGCTGCTTCCAGGTCGACCGTAGTTCGCTCTTGGACACCGGCCTCAGTTTCTCCGGGCTGCTCCTGGCCGCTTCTCTCCTCGGCATTGACTTCGGTTTCTTTAGCAAGCTCTTCCTCGGCCTCAGCTTGCATCGCGCTGAAGACGTCGTTAGCATAAGGCACGAGGTAGACCGGTAGGAAAGCAACCGGAGGAGTGGCAAACACATCGGTGTCAAGATCTTGACCGAAATGTTCGCAGGCTGATTTCCAGCTCGCTTTGAAATAAATGTCTTGAGTTGCGAAGACCTGCTTCTTGTAGCTGTCCTCGGCTTTCTTGAAGCCGGTGTTGTTGGTATCTTCGCACTCCTTCTCCTTTGACGCCTTGAGTGCGTCCAGCTCGGCTTGGAGCTCATCTCTCTTCTTCTCGGCCTCCTCAAGCTGGCCGAGCAACCTGTTGTTGTCAGCATTGGCAATTTGAAGTGAGGATTTTGCTCGGCCGAGCTCGGTCTGTAGGCTTTGGACTTGGCCGGCAGTGTCATTCGCCTTCTGTCGCAGTTGATGGATTCTCTCCATGACCAAGTGTTGCTTCTGGATGGCCTACAAGAAGACAGTCTGATCAGAGAAGAAACCGTGCAAACACTTGGTAAAAATTTTAGTGAAAGATTGAGACTTACCCTGGCCATGGACTTAACAGAAGATTTCACCAACCGGGTGTTAGGAACGTGGTCGCTGCCGACCACGTCGCTCGACAGGAGAAGGGCTTTGGAAAGGTCAAAGGCGAGCAGGTGCTCTTTGTCGCCCTTGATGGAAGCGGTTGCCGGAATGTCCTTTCCCCGGTGCTTCAACTGCGGTCGCCGTGGTGGTGTTGGGTCGACAGTAACGGTGGGTTGCTCGGTGGTCAACTCGGTAACCAGCTTGGCGGATGGGTCTGCGCGAGGCCTTTTGCCAGCCCGACGAGCTTCTTGTCTGGGTTACCCGGCACCTGGAGATGCCAAGGCGACCACGGGGCCGCTGGATTGTCCGACAGCTTGTGAGTATGTGGTGATGCTCAGTATCTCGGCTGAGGTGGCTGTTAGGAGGTTCTTGATGCGGCTTCATTTTGCCATCTCTTGTTCTTCGGTCAACCGGATTAGCTGCACGTCCGGTAGAGTTGGGTCTGGAGGAGGCGTTGGAGCACGGAGAAAGTCTGTAACTTTGCTCCGGCGTGGAGCTGAGTATCTGTAGGTTGATGTGTAGCCGAGCAACTCGTTACAATCCCGGTGGTTATAACGGAGCACGGTTCGGATGGCTTCAACGTTGGGATATTGGTAGTTGCATTGCAAGGCCTGAATTGCTGCAAAAGAAACAGGAAAAATTGTTAAGTACAGAATGTTGAAGGCAGGGTATTAACCGAGCAAATTAGCGTGGCTTACATGTGGAACCGAAGTTCTTGCTGATGAACCAGCCCGGTACGTCGGCTGTTTCATAATTGCCAGACACCCAGAAGAAGTCGTTATCATGTAAGTCCTTGTCTGGGGTGTCGGTCACTATTTTCTCTTTGTCCGGTCTTATTTTTAAATAGTAGGCCAGGCCATCGCTGGTGTGCCCGAGTGTGTATTGTCATAGTATCTCGGCTAAACCTAAGTTTTTTCCTAGCCGGTTGTTTAGCTCGTGCACGCTGTTGATTATTCGGTAGGTATTGGTCGAGACTTGGGTGGGAGCTAGCCCGGTGCGGCGCAGGAATTCGGTCATCAAAGGGTTGACCGGGAAGCGGAGGCCTCCTTCAACTATTGACAGCACGGTGAAGGGACATTGGTCAAGCCTACCCCAGGGGGTTGTTTCCATCTCGGCGAGCTCTAAATGGACGTCTGCTGGGATACCGTACTCTTCCCTGAAGGCCGCCAAGGCAGCAGGTGTGTCCACAAGGAAGCAAAATTTCCCCATGTGTAGCCGACTAATTTAGCTCGGTTGGGGCGGTTTGGCACGGGTTGGGAATTAATGGCTGCTCGGTCCTTGAGAGCCTTGGAATTGGTCTTTGGTCCCCTTGGACTCTGCAGGAAAATGAAGGGTAATTGTAAGTGGGAGCGCGGTCGTGCAAAACGAGCTGGACTTGAGCTCGGTCATGGATTGTGCCAAACCACCTCGGTCGTAAAAGCTAGCTAAGGAGCTCGGTCGCTGAAGCGAACCAGAGAATGGCCCAGTCGAGCGGCCAAGTCCTTTTGCTACCCCGATTTCTATGAAGGTTGAGGCAAACAAGCTATTTGTTCGGTCGGAGTGATTTTTCGGATCAAAAGAAGACCTGGAGCCCGGTCCGCCCCCAGATCTTCAATGTTCATCAGAGAAAGTGAAGAACACCATGAACAGTTAAGGATTTGGGACGATTTTGGGTACCTATGTCCTAAAAACTGCGTGTTTAGTGCCCTAATGTGTGAAATTCTAAGTGAAATAATAGCAAAAGAGGAGTTGGGGGACATACCTTTGAAGGGTAGTGGCTGTTTCTTTGAACACAAGCTGAGGAATGGCAAGGGAGGAATGGCACAAGCTCTGGGTCGTCGAAGAGAAATGATAAGCAAGAGAAATGAAATGAAGGAAGCTAGGCATGCAGATAAGGAAGAAAAAATCGCCAAAAATTTGAACGCCAATAGATGGCTGGGTTGGCCGCTCGAGGAGCAATGGGAGATTGACACGTGTCCCCATTAATGGCAGCGTCAGAGTTGAACAGATAGGAAGGTCAGATGAGGCGACGACCGAGCAAGTCAAGAGATCGTATGTTGAAGACAGGCATGTCAACTAGCCCGGTCATCGATTGGTGAACCGAGAAGCGGGGATAGGTAACCCCGGTCAGAACGGGTAATCCCAGTCACGCTTGCGCGGACAGAATTAAGGGGCAATTGAGAGGGAGATTTATGATATGGAATTGGGCCGGACGGGTTTGGGCCGAACAAGGGTTGGGCCAAGGTAGTACGGCCCTGTCTTGAAAGATCCTGCTCGGTTAATGCAAGGCATGGTTTGACCGAGCTACATAGCTTCTTGGTATCGAAGCCTGTCAAATGGGTTGTCCAGTGCCAGGAAAGACAAGGTTGGACCGAGCTACATGTGTTTGCTCGGCAGTAAGGCCCACGGCAAACAAGCGTAGCTGTCCCAAGCTCGGCGATGCCGGGATATGCCCGAGCTCGGTCGAAGTGGAGCGCAGCGAGCGGGGCACTCTGGCCAACTATACAACACGGCCATCTACAGCCGAGATGATGCAGCCTGGTTGCCGAGCTCCCAGTAGAGTAGGCTGGCAGTCGGGTTAGGTGATGTTCAGCAAGATTTGTGTTGACAATTAGAATAGTAGCACCACGTGTCGAGAGACGAATAGGAGTGGATTTGGCGCGCAGAAGGTATATAAGTAAGTCTGCACCCCCCATGCTGGAGCAGACGAACATTTGGTAAAAAAAATACTTACACTCAACTCAGTCCCCTCTCTCTCTCTCTATCCCTATGTATGTGTCTGACTTGATCGTCGGAGGGGTTTTCCGGCCATACACCGCCGGGTAGCTCATTGCTGTTGTGCATGTAGGTGATCGGATAGAATCGGAGCTTGGAAACAAGGAGTGCGGGCTCGCCTGGATATTTGCTCCCCTCACACTATCTATATTATAGATATATCTCATCTTATTTCTGATGTATCTCTATCTTCTTGTATACTTATCTAGGTTTCTTTTCAGCCTGTATATATAGACTTCTCCTATTGTATTATCATTCAATTCAATATATCAGAATTACTCTTTTTTTTTCTCTCTAGCAGACTGATTTTGTCTCATGTTGGTTTTTACGTCTCTAGTTTGTTCTTGTTTCAACATTTGGACTATACTAGCCTCTTCGTCTCTTCAAGACGAAGCCAAGGCCACCAAAATCACCTCCATCCGATGTCGTACACACCCCCACGTGCCTCTTAAAGATAGGCCACGTGTTGTGACGCTTCATGTGTGTCGCACGCACCTCCTGCTCTCTTGCCTCAAGCTATCTTGCGTCACGGCCTCACCTGCTAACGTGAGCCACGTCTTTTGACGTCATCGTTGACATCAACCCTGGCTTCCTGTGCGCTGCTGCCCCCTGCTTGCTAACGTGCGCCGCGCGCATTTCTGCTAACGTGCGCTGCCCGTTTTGTGACGTTAGCCCTAGTTGATCAGCTCAGTCCAACAACTTTGACCAGTTAATTCCTTGCCTTTCTGGTCGTTTTTTGGGCTCGTTCAGACCATATCTTGATTGTTTTTGGCCTCCTAAATCTGCGGGTGCGTTCTGTTTTAGCAATATCAGTCTCTACAAGGCCCATTCTTTTCTTTTTTTTTCTTTTTTGAGCATCATGGATCATTCTGACAACATCCATTCAATCTCCGTTACACTTTATGGGTCCAACTATGTTTTCTAGGCCCAAGCTCTCTCTGGATTCATCAAAAGGAAGCGGCTTTGGCGTATTATCACTGGTGCTCTTTCTAAACCCATCTAGGAAGAAATAGAGACTGTATCTGCTTTCGATGATCGTCTTGATGAATGAGAAGGAAAAAACTATCAAATTATCACATAGTTTCGGGCTACTTCTGTTCCTTCCATCAACCTTCAGTTTGGACGCTTTCAGGATAACGATTCCATTGCCTCTCCTGCCAAAGCAATTTGGGATTTCTTGAAGGAACGTTATCAGACCACTGGACATGTTCACCAATATCAATTGTTGCAGACTCTTTATCACATGTGCCAGGCAACTGGTCAGTCTATCAATGACTTCTTATCCCAAATGTCATTTGTTTGGGACCAGCTAGCTCCATCTGAGGACGCACAACTGTTTATTACTTATCGGAATCATCAGTGACTATTACAGTTTCTTATGGCTCTTCATAGCACTTTTGAGCACATGCGTGCTTCTTTGCTCCATCATTTACCCTTGTTCACTTTAGAGCAAGCCATTACCGAGCTACTATCAGAGAAGACTCGTTTTGGGATTCTCAAATCTCAAAATATGGATTTTGCTCTTGCTACACCATCATCTTAGAGTTCCTCATCTTCCCAGCCCTCTAGTATATGCAGTTATTGTGCAACCTCGGCTTGCTAGCCACTCAT
Source organism: Camellia sinensis (assembly GCF_055761805.1). Lineage (NCBI taxonomy): Eukaryota > Viridiplantae > Streptophyta > Magnoliopsida > Ericales > Theaceae > Camellia > Camellia sinensis. The sequence goes on along the minus strand of NC_138964.1, from coordinate 18,365,874 downwards.
TCTCTTGTTCAGTGCCAGGTTCACGAATGTTTGACTTGTCACAAGACTGCTCCAGGTCATCTTCAAAGCAATTATCCTCGAGCTCCCTCCACTACTTCATCTTCTAGGTATCAGTCCAAATCTGGACAAGGTTCTCGCTCTGCTACTATTGCCTCTAAGGGTTTTTCTACTCACCACTCCACTGATTCTACTGCTCATTCCTTTTCTATGGATGATGTTGAGTCTATCATCCACCAGGTGCTCGCCAAATCTGGTACTCCTCCCTCTATTGCTCTTTCAGTGACCTCAAGTAACTCTTCATGATATTTTGTCTCCCCATGCTATAATCATATGACTTCAGGCTTTTGATAAAACTCATACCTGGAATGTGGTTTATCTTCCTCCTTAAAAGAGTACTGTTAGTTGCAAATGGGTTTACAAAATCAAAACTCATTCTGATGGTTCTATTGAGTGTTACAAAGCTCACCTTGTCGCCTGGAAATATACTCAAGAATAGGGGATTGACTATGAGGAAACATTTGCTTATGTTGCCCGTCTTACTCAGTTTATAACTTACTTGCAGTTATTGTTGCTCACCACCGGAGTTTTTATCATATGGATGCCAAGGATACATTTCTCAATGGTGACCACACTGATGAAGTTTGTATGCAACCTCCTTCTCTGTTCCATCAAACAAAGTTTGCAAACTTTGCCGTGCTTTATATGGTTTGAAACAAGCTTCACGTGCCTGGTTTTCTAAGTTCAGCTCTACCATTCATGACTTTGGTTTTTCCTCGAATGCCCATGTGTAGACACCCCATTTTTTACTGTCCTCAAGACTTGGACATCATCGTTTGAACACTCGATGATCATCCGTGTTCATTCGTTTTGAGTTACCGGAGGCCTCGGCCGAGCACCCTGCCTCAGGATCTCTTAACTTGTTTGTTTTGTGCTTGGTTGGACCAAACACTTGTTGGTTTTTGCTTTGGAAGGTAGATGGTGGCTTGTCTTCCATTCCCTAAACCCACTGGCCATGGCTTAAAGCCACCAACCCTGGTTTCTTGCCACCGGCCATGAACGGTCGGTCGGCACCATTGATGAACGGTCGGTCGCACCGTTGACGGTCGGTCGGCACCATTTGATGGTCGATCGGTCGGTTGTTGTCGGTCGATCGGTCGGCACCATTGATGGTCGGTCGACCATCTTTGTTGGCCGATTGGCCTTTTTTTTTTTTTTTTGCTGGCTGAACCCTCGGTTTTAGCTTCTTGAGGAAGCTTGAACCTTTTGAACCTTTGTTTTAGCTTCTTGAGGAAGCTTGAACCTTTTGCTCTAGCTTCTCCAAGAAGCTTGACCCTTTTGCTTAAACTTCTTTGAGAAGCTTTGACCCTTTCTTGAGGCTTCTCCAAGAAGCCTTGGCTCTCTTCCTCTATAAAAACGAACCCTCCTCTCCATTTGCAAGGGTTAGAAAAATATTTGGCTGGAGCATTTGCATAGATCTCTCCATATCTCTACATTTCAAGCTGTATAGACCCTTATTCTTGGCCATTTACACTACACCTCATAGCCTACCACCTCCACCATCCATTCAAGCACCTTGGAGCTGATTTTTAGAGGTTGAAGACTCACTATTTTGGTCCAGAAGCTGCTGGCCTTCTTCTCTTCAAGGGTAAGTCTCCATTTTTCCCATTTTGACATTATTTTGCTCCATAGTTTAGCTCTATTTGCAAGCATTTTTGGACTGTAACATAAACTAAAGAAAGTTTTGTTTTAACCTTCTCTTTAAGTTTGATTGAGGTCACTTTTCTGTTTGGAGTCATCTTCTTCCTTGCATGCTTTATTTCCTCATGCTTTGAGCCATGCATTTGAGCATTTGCATTGGCCTTGTTTTGGCATCTTAGCCACTGAAATCTAGTGGATTTTCAGTGGCTTTGATGTGTCTTTAAGCTCCAAAATCATAGAGGGGTGACCCTCTCACCCCTCATTCTCTTTACTAGCTTTGTTGGCCTTCTAAAGGAGCTCCATTTTTCATGATGTGAAGTAATGTTTTAGGCCCTATTTTGTAAGTTTTAAGGTCTTCCTTGACTCTATCCAAAGCCCTTTTGGCCATATTTTGTGTCTATGATGCATGTGTAGAGCAACCCCCTTCAAGGCCTTTCAAAGGGCCCTTTGTTTGTACACTTCTTGAGCATATTTCAAGGCCTTTTTGGTGGGTTTTAAGACCCTTAGAACCTCTGTCTAGAGGTGGTTTTTCCATTTGGTGTGTCCATCATATAGGTGTAGAGTAACCCCTTGCGTGGCCTTCCAAAGGAGCTTATCATTTTTGCATGCATTGACTGAGTTTCAGTGGTTATTTGGGCATATTTTGGCATGACATACATCTTTTTTTGGCTGGTTTGGTGAGCCCTCATATGCTTCATATAGTTGTAGAACAACTCATGGTTCACTAGCTTTCTTTGTATGCTTTGTTGGACCTTGATTTTAGCACATTTTGGCCATGCCATAAACTGATAATATGCTTATTTTGGACCTCCCTAGCTCTTTTTTTGGGTCTCATGATTGAATGATGTTAGTTTTGCATGCTTGTAGTTCAATACTCATGCTTAACTTTGAGATTTGAGGTCCATTGCATGCATATGCTGAGGTGTGTTCATGTTTTGAGGCCATTTTACATCACATTTCAGAGCCTATATGAATGCCATATTACCATGTTTTCATCTCTTTAAGTGTGCTTGAGAGTCGGGCTTGAATGCCTTGTTTACCGACCATTGAATGAGCTTCATTTTCATGCTTGTTGAGCGATCATTTTAGGCCAATTTTCCACTGTTTCAGACCTACCTAGGGTCTGTTTGGGGTTAGTTTTGCCTTTGGTGCATTGCTTTGGGTACCTCTAGTGTAACGCACTTCACTAGTTTCGGTACCCGGGCCCCCTAGCTTGCATTATGTGCCATATTTGCATGTTTCGGGACCATATTTCATGTTGTTTTAGAGCTGTAATTTATGCTATTCCATGTCATGTTCCGTCCTTGCCATGCTTTGGTAGAGTGGCATTACATGCCTTAGGTTCGGTCCTTGGTATTCGTGCATGTGTGCACACATTTCGGTTGTCTCATTTTCATCTAATGGCCACTGATGTGAGTGTGGCTGAGGTCCACTCATGTTGGTGTAAGTCCATCGTGCATTGTGTATGCCATTTCATAGCATTGCGTATGCTAGGTTGTATGTTAGTCGCATTGTATATGCCATCTCATTTGCATTGTGTTTGGGATAGGAGTTAGCCCAAGCACGGGAAACGAGGGACGTTTCGTACTCTAAGTGACGGAACGTGTCTCAATTCCCGGTTGCCGACACTCCGGATTATCCATGATGGAGTTTAGGTCTTGTTGTGTTTATATGTGCATTCATTCCATATCGAGTCGTGCAATTCGACTCATCGGTCATCATGCATCGAGATGCGTAATTGGTGGCACGAGGATCGAGGACTACACTCCCTGAAGAGTAGTCATGCGTACATATGTGAAAATATTTTGCCATGCCCCTTTCTTGCTCTCTGTTGCAGCAAATCAGAAATCAACAACCTTCTGGAGCTTCGCACAGTGTTCCGGGATTAAGTGTAAACAGAGGCGAATCGAGGCATCGCAATGGATTTCCACGCAATGCAACTCGAGCATGCATCTTTCATCATTCGGAACAGAGCTGAGGCGGTCCATGAATTTGCATACTAGTTTATTTGCTTTCCTAGTTAATTTGTTAATTAATTAGGGTTTTTTAATATTTAATTATTCATTCAGACTGTAATTATTTATTCGGACTACATTATTTATTCGGACCCTCCGAGCGAGGGCACAATTGTAATAAGTGTGCGTACGTGTGATGTATGTCTTCCAACCCCACGTCTTTCTCCCTTTTATTTACCAGCTTATGATGGTTAGATTAGGGCATGTTTCAATTAGCATACAGTATAATAGCATGTATGCATTCATTCATCTATCTTGCATGCACCGGACTCAGCGCATCATACTAACTGCATTTGTATTCCAATTCCAAGTTGAATACATGTTAGCTGTATCATCATCATATGCCATCTTAGAATGGCCGAGCCTATTGTAGTTGCATTTTTGCATGTGTTGCATTAGGCATTTCTGTATAGTTAGGATCATGCATGGATTTCTAACATAGCTTTTGTTTTGGCTTGGAGTACTCGGTAAGTTTTATGCTTTAGCATCCTTGCGTGCGTGTGAGTGACTGCCATGATAGCATGCTTACCATGAGGCTACGTGCTTATGTGATATACCTACTTGAATGCCTGTGGGTGAAGGTTGGATTATCTAGATTGGAACAATTCATTAATTGTGAGTTTTAAGCCCACTTGAGAGTGGCAAAATCATTTTTTCTAAGCCCACCCGAGGGTGGCAAATCCACGTCTTAGCCTACTTACGAGTAGCACCATCAAACCATTTTCAAATAAACAAACATGAGATATTTTGTTCCAATTCAGGCGATCCAGTCTATACTTGTATGCTGTGCGCATCACATAGTAAATCTAGGCTAATAACCGGAATAAGAACGCATAATGTTTTCAAAACTAGATATCATGGTTAGTAGAGGCCGATCTTTGATTGGGCGAGCGGGGGTGCTCACGAAGTGACCTTCCCCAATCGTACTCAAGTTCCCGAGCCGAGGCAACTTTGGTGATGACGGGCACGTGGCCTTAGGCAATGAGTCAGGGTTTCCTAAATTTTCCAAAATAAAAATATTTAGGTGGCGACTCTATATTTGGCAAAGCAGTCCATGTTTGGCACTTCTTTCAAAAAATCTGTTTTCAAAAACGATTTGCCGAATCTGGACTCTTTCATGATTTCATCGGTCTTGCATTGCACTCTGCGAGATTAAATACAGGACCGTGACATTGAGTCCTGAACTCTGGTGAGCCCATATGAACAGAACGGGGGATTCTCCCTCCCGGGACGTTCAGGGACGTCTACACCATGATTCTGCCTTATTTATACGTAAGACGGAGCATGGTACTATTCTCCTTCTCCTCTATGTAGATGATATGATTATCACTGAAGATAACATAGTGGATATTTCTAGTCTCAAACAGTTTCTCAATCGCCAGTTTGAAATGAAAGATTTGGGTTTGCTTAACTACTTCCTTGGCTTGGAAATTTCCCAAGATTCCTCTAGTTATTTTCTTATCCAAGCCAAGCATACTTCCGATCTCTTGGCTCGTGCTGGCCTTACCGATTGCAAGATTGCCACCACTCTAGTTGATCCTCAGACTGGTCTTACACCCCTGACGAACCCCTATTGTCTGATGCCACTTTATATCGTCAGCTAGTTGGCAGTCTTGTCTATCTCACGGTTACTTGTCTAGATGTTGCTTATGATGTTCACATTGTTAGTCAATTCATGGCTGCTTATCGCTCTCTACACTATGTGGCTTTGTTGGCTTCTTTATGACACGAGAGTTTCTCATTCTTCTACCACCAATCTTTATTGTGACAATCAGAGTGCTATTCAAATTGTACATAACAATGTCTTCCATAATCGCACCAAGCATATTGAGATTGATTACCATTTCATACGCTAGCATGTTACCGGTACCCTTGTTCATCTTCTCTTTGTTAACTTTGCTGATCAGACTGTCGACCTCTTCACCCAAGCTCATCTTCCAGATCACTTTTCTGATCTTGTCTCCAAGCTCAAATTGATATCTGCCTTACCACCTTGGCATGGACCGCAATATTGGAAAGCCCTTCTTCAAAACACCAAATGTTCTTTCTATGACATTGCGTAACGACGAATGTCGATGGTTAAACAATTCATTGGGTCTAGAATAATGACGACCATGAAACACTTGCAAGTGATAACATTGGGAATGAAATGGGGCAAGAAATCCAGGCATTTCGTAAAGCTGGCATCCACTAAATAATACTTGCCTACATGTAAATAATGTAGGCAATGCTCTGTCAAATACATGTACACAAAAATCAACATTTAAGACAGTACAGTGTGTTATTTGGTGACACTCACCATGGCGTGGGTGTGGGAAATATAGATTAGCTCTTGTAATTGAGTCAACTAAAATTGCGTTGTCGTGAATGCTAAATTTCCATCCAGAATTGACAAATGTGAACAACATGTCGAAGTCGCAAGCTGCGAGTACATTTTGTGATACTGTAGTTTTGCGACCACGGAATGTATTTTGTCTTGAGGCAGGGACCCACGCATCCACCAATGTGCCATCGATAATACCAACACAATCCTACTTGAAATATATTAGTTTGACATTAAACGCAAAACAAACCTAGATATTACTTTTAAAACATTAAAAAAAAAAATTTAATTCGTTACTATTGTTGAAAACTTACAGGACAAACATGTAGTCGTACCTTGAACCAGGGAAAAAACCTCCTATCATTTAAAATTTTTGGCGGTATCTCATCTGGGTTACGTGATTTGATAACCGTTGATGCAAGTTTGCATAGTGCCCGTATAATGATTTTGATGTGCCAACAAATAGTTTCAGTGGAGTGTTAAAATCTATCGGCTAGTAGTCTATGCCGGTCATTTTGTGCGAAAGTGTACAAAAAAATGCCAAGCAATTCCTCGACACTGATATGCATATGTTCAGTTTTGACAAAGCCATTTTGAAGTAAGATTTCTTTCAATAAAATGAATGTTTGGGCATCCATTCGCATGATGCCCATCATTGTTTTTGGATGGCCATTTAATAAACGAAAGATGTAATCATCACCTTTGAATGAAAAAGTTCGCTGCAGTCATCTACTGGTTGACGCATTCATACGCTCATTCATAAAAGCAATCATCAAAAAATCCTTAAAATCTTTAATAACCTCATCCTCCTTTGATGACCTCTCCATTGCATTGTTTTCTGTGTCGGATGACATATTATTTCAGCTACATCACAATAGCACATAAATATAAAAAAATGATTAACAACATGCTAACTGTTACCATTATTGGTGAAACTACAATTAACTACTGCTACAATTTGTCAGCCTTAGTCATTTATTGAACTAAATGAAAGTATACATGCGAAGAAAAAACATATTGGGTATGTTTGGTTTGTGTTTGAGAGATGTGTTTTAGAGATAAAAAGTACGAAAACATGTTTGGTTTGGTTTTTTTAAAAAGATGTTTTGGAAAATTATTTTGAGATAGAGTTTTGGAAAAAGTGATTGATTTGATGTGTGTGAGAGAGAGATTTGTTTGGAAAACTTGTTTGGTTTACAAGTTTTGGGAAAATTTGTTTGGTTTGGTTATTTTTGAAAACTTATTTGTAGAGAAAATTTCCCAAATTTTTTTCAGAAAATCAAACCAAACGAGCCCATTAATATTTAGTCATATCATCATTACTATCTTTTTATATTGTATGTTGTGTTTAAAATTGAAAGTTGAAGCAAAAATAAGAAAACAAACATAAAAAAAAACAGAAGAATAAAATCACATCTAAATGTAAAACAGAAATAGTTTCAGAAAAATATAGAAATAAACATACAAAGACGGATAAAAAAAGAGCATGTCATCAAGTGAGAAAAAAATTAGTAAAAACAAAACAGAAATCATCAAATCATGTTGCACAACCACAAAGAGAACCGCAAGCTCGATCAAGCCATAACTTCTCCCTTCACTGCAAAACTAGGATCATAGCTAGGCGCATATGAGCAGGATTACGCATAAAAAACCTTCGCCATTTCATGTCTTTGAATAGTGTCAGTGCCCTAATGTACTGGACCGGTGGTATGTCCCCAAGCTCTAACAAGGTATCTCGACATGCATCAAGGGAATAGTCATTATCACCTGTACTTACAGCCTATGTGTCTGTTGATTGGGCACGAGAATGTTCCGTTTTTGCCCGATCAACAGACATCATCAAAGCCACTTGACCATGACCTTTTAGAACAACCACTATCAGTCTGGCTATTTGTAGGGCCCCTCTTGTGACTTTTGCCCTTCGATGGTTCCATGTACTCATCGCCGAATAAGTCAACAGCAATAGGTTCAACCGCATTACTCCCACCAACTCTAGGCGACCAAAATTTATTAAGCATTTCATTCTCTTCATCAGAGTCAGGGGCTCCTTGTGTGGATGCACGGGCCAAGGCCCTTGTAGCACAACAGTTTTCAACAATTTCGGTCATTTCTTGAAAATACTCAAATCCTTTTGTCCTAAGTTTCTTAATATTTTTTGTTGCCTACAGCAATTGAAAATATTAAAAATAAGCATACTGTACATGTGATCAAATGTTACAAAAAAATTAAAAATGGTACAGGTTAATTCAATACCGTATCCAAAAATTCATCGGATGCAACAACTATTCCTACAATGGGATCCCATCCTAGACCGGTTTGTGCTTGGAATCGCTTGAAGGTTTGGTAATCAGCTTTCAGTCGTTGATATTTTTGTCTTACCTGTTTTGGTGTGTATCGAAACCCATACAGATTTTGCAACTCAGTTGCAAAATGGTTCCAATGCCTAACTGTCCACACAGTACTACGACCTGTTGTTTGATTTTTTTGTACCTCGTCTCTTAACATGTTTATTAGCTTCATTTCAATTCTGGAACTCCACATTCTTGTGTCCTGATTGTCATTAGAATTGTTGCTATCCATCTAACAACAAATAATTTATATCTAAACTAATCTGAATTGGATATTAAAAAATAACAATGCAAGAATCTACAATTATGTTTCGATAGGAAAAAAAATTCATCAATTGAAGTTGTTAACAGTGTTGGGAAATACAGATACAACAACAAAAAACAGAATATTGTATGCAAAAAGTTTGTAAAAGAGGTGTACACAGTAGACAATAAGCAGAAATAAGCAAAAGAAGAGTGGAAGAAGAGAATCATCACAGGAAGTGAGTGGCTGTCGACCTAGAGAAAAGAGAGCTGGACTGGCAGTCGACCGGATGACCGGCCAGTTGTCCTGGAGATTGACCGGTATGACAGATCAAAACCCATTTCTGCTTCTCATCTATTACATAGCAGATCTATTGAAGGATTAAAGGATATATGACTAGTAGATCGATTAAAGGATATACGTACCAGAGTAGTAGGAGTGGAATAGTTGTCACCAGTGACGGAGTGGGTACAATGGGTAGATGTGCGCTTCTTCGGTAGGCGTCTAATTCGAGAATATGCTTCACAAATTTCGCCTGAAACAAATAAATTGGGAATGAATTTGGGGATGTTTGAAGAAATCAGTGAGTTGTAATTTAAAATTTAAGAGAAATTTGTGATTTATTTGACCTCGGTCTTGTCGTTGCTTTGTTGCTCGAAGAGTGAATCTTCCACAACGCACAAACTGCAACTCATTTGATTTGTAAAAGCTGGTGGATGCGATTATATGGGTTGTGAGGGGGTTCACAGACATGGTTTAGATTTGAAGGTCTCAGTTCACAGCGAGGAACACGACCCGTGAAAAATCTTGTGCTGTGATCGTTCAAATAGAGGAAAACAACTCATAAAGTTCAGCTTTAAATTTCTTTCGACGTGAAGCTTTTCAGAAGTTCAGCTTTAAATTTCTTTGCACGTGAAGCTTTTAAGAAATGGAGAAGACTGAAAACACAGAGTATGTACCGTTGGAAGCTTTTCACAGTGGAGAAACGAAGGAAGAAATTTGCCAAACGGGAAGTGGAGATGTATTTTGAGTTGTGTGGTGGAATTATGATTTGAAAATTATATCCAAATGTGAAGCGTAAATGGACGGGTGGAAATATATTTTGAGAATACAACCAAACACAGCCTGAGTTTTCTTTTTCATAGATTCTTTTTATATATATTTTCCATAACAGTATAATTTTAAAGAATAATACTTGGTGACTCGAAAACTATTGGCCCGAAGTGGCTCGAATACCCTATTTCTCTTTTCCTTTTCTTTTCTTTTCTTTCCCTTCCCTCTCCTCTCTAAAACAGAGAAGAAAGAGAGAAGAGACAAGAGAGAGAGACGAAAGAGAGAAAAATGAGAAAAGATGGAGAAAAGGGAGAGAAAGAGATGAAGGAGACGGTGATGACGGCGCCGGTTGATGGCTCTCTCTCTCTCTCTCTATGTATGTATAGATCTGTGTATACACACAGATCTGGTGTTGATGATGATGTGTGTGTATAGATATGGTGGCTCTCTCTCTCATATATATATATATATATATATGTGTGTGTGTGTGTAGATCTCTGTATACACACAGATCTAGTGTTGATGATGATGTGTTAATGGGATGAGAGGGAGAGAAGATAAAGAAGATGAAGGAAAAAAAGAAAAAAAAAAAAATTGATGCTCTCTCAGTTTTTTTTTTTTTTTGTTGATGATTTGTGTATACAATTTGATGATCTGTGTATAAAATTTGATGATCTGTATATACAATTTTTTTTTTTTTTTTGTGATTGTTAGTTGTTGTTGATGATGATGTGTTGTTGTTGATATTGATGCTCTCTCTCTCTCTCGGTCCCCAGCTCCCTTTTATCTCTTTCTTCTCTCTTTTTCTTCTTCTTTGCCTCTTTGTTCAAAACAGAGAAAAGAGAAAGAAAAAAAAAATCCAAAATGATGTCATTTTGGATTTTGGGCCAACTTCCTCTCGAGCTACCTAGTAGCGCCGAATTTTAAAAGCCTAATTGATATATAAATTTTATTATGTTGAGTGTTATTATTATTTGACATTTTTCTTGGGCTTAAAACTTATTATAGTCATGGTACCAATTATATAATCGTGTTAAATTATGGTATTCATGTACTCTTAAAAAATACCATAATTTCATTGATTTTTTTATAAATAAAAAAAAAATCTTATTTATGATTGGTATTAATAAAATTTGTGACTATAATCACATAAAATAAGTATTTATTGTATGTCCTTAAATTATAAAAACATGTAGAGGATAAATAAAAATGATGGTATAAGACGTGCAGTAATATTAAAAACAAAGAACCCAGATCTATAAAAAAATACCAAGAAAAATAATATATATATGTTCCAAATTCATTTTACATGTGAATTTCATCATACAAAAATTAAATTTACACCACATATTATATTTTTCTTGGTACTTTGTTTTGTCTGAATTATTTATCTTTAGTGTATTACTCTTTAGTCAAATCTAATTATAAGAATAGTTGAAAAAATATTAAGCCTCCCTTTGGGAAGTGGGTTGGCTTTTTGGCTTTTTGGTTTTTTTGGCTATTTTAGCCTGGGCTAAAAAGCTTGGTTTGGGAAGGGCTTTTTGACTTTTTGACTTTTTGACTTTTTTTTGTGAGAGAAGAGTGTAATGATTATGGGTTGGATGTGATGTTTTGTTTGTTGTGACTAAAATAACCTGTTTTGCCTTTTGTGGCTATTCAAGAGACAATATAAAATTATTCTTCGTAGTTCCACCGAGGAAACTTGAGCACAACACAAGTAATGTCCAAAAGAATCATTACACAAAACAATCACCTCCCCCACAAAACACCCCACCCTCCAAGAAAACATTAACCTCATATTGAAAATTTACTTTTTTATGATTTTTTAAATTTTTTTAGGTAAAAAAAAGGTTCATAGGTTTGAAAATTACTTTTTTTGTTGTATAAAAAATTGTTGTACTACTTGCACAGAAAGTTTCAAAAATACAATGTACATATGCAAGATAAAAAAAAATGTTCACATTTATGGTCACATATGTGCATTCTATGTTTGAAATCTTCTGTGCATCTAGACTTTTTTTTTTTTTCTATTGATTTATTGATTTTTTTTAATAATTTTTAGGTTTTTATTTATTTTGTTTTTTCTGATATTGTAGCCAAAAGCCAGTTGCCAAATAAGATATAAGGAAACAAATTGATTAAAAAATCTTAATTATTTGTGTAAGTGCCAAGATACTCTCAAAATATTATGTGACATTATTTATATGTTATTTTCAATCAATAAAAATTACTGTAAATAGTGAGTAAATCATTATTTATCTCCTAACTAGTTAATAAAAGTAAATTAACATGTCTTACTTTTAGGCCAAGTTTGGCATGATTGAAAAAAGACAAAAAGTCAAAAAGTCACTATCCTATTTAAGTCACATCATCTTATTTAAGTCAGATCATCTCTCTAACACATCACTCCAAATCCAATCCAAATCCAACCCATATTTCATAAAAAGTCAAAAAGTACACTTATTTAGTCTTCAAAGGTAATTACATAGTATTGGCGCGCCCCAACACCAATCCAATTGTTGAATACAAAGAGGAAACAACATAGAAAGCAGTTTTTTTTAAAAAAAAAAAACTGTTTTCTTTATGTGCCTCATAGAAATTACAAATTTAATACATTTTAAAATAACAAACACCATACCATCCAAAAAATAAAAATTCAAAGTCACACTTCACCCTAAATTCTCACAAGTCTCCATACAATTTTTTTAGGTACACAAAAATGATTAAGAATATTTAATGTATAATTTAAATTCATTTAAAATATGCATTCTACAGTATACAAGAGTTGAATCTCAACCTTCTATTAATTTTCTAGATATATTTTTTTGTCTAGATTATTTGCACATAGTTTACTTTTTATTTATTTATTTATTATTTTTTCATACTATACAAATAAAAAATTTATACATACTGAAGTGACTAATTATGAACCTTTTACTTTAAAATAAAATGCTATTAAAGATAAATTTATTTTTTATAGTGATATTTTCATGTCATTTTTATCAAATTTTTTGTATAATTTTTATGTAAGAGTAGAATTTGCCTTCATACAATTTGGTATACTACACATATCTTGGGTCTCCACTAGCCAAACTATAGCACATCTACAAAGCCCAATAAAACCAAGAATAGCCCAATAAAAAATGGGGCAACAAAACACAAGTCACGCACCCATTACCTAATAGAATGCTAAATTCTAATTCTGTTATCTATTAAAATAAAAACTAGAAAAAATATGTGATAATCGGTGATAAGTTCATTTATATGGAGATATAACATTTAGTTTAAGGATTGATCTTTTATGAAGATAATAATGTAATTAGTAAAATTGTTTAGTAAGAAGGACAAATTATTATTTTGAATGAATTTTTATTTTATTTTTTATCCCGCTACCACTTGATCATTGTTCGACCACTAATGGCCAGCCGCTGCTTTGCAAAAGTCACTAGCACTGGAAATGGAAAAGTCTTTGATGGAGGCGGCTAATGGCAGTGGTGATATAGACAAATAAGCATATTTAATAGATAGATAGGTGTTTCATGGATAAATACAAATGAGTGAATAAATAGATGACACTTGGATAGGTAAGGAGACAAATACGTGATGTGAACAAATACGTGACGTAGGCATAAACAAACAGTGGATAGATAGATAAATAGGTAAAGATAATATGGTATTTTAAATTATATTCACTGTGTTTGGTTTGAGTTTTCTGGATTAAGTTTTTTGAAAATTGAATTTTTTAGTTTTTGTGTTTTTGTGGTTTTTAGTGAATATTTTTTAAATTTTAAACATTTTTTTACTTTTTTAGATGCACCTTACTTAGATGTATCTAAAAAGTAAAAAATTTGTAAAAAAATATTTTAAAAAATTAATAAATACATAAAAATGTACTGAATTCTTTTTTTTTTGTATTTTTTGTATTTAGTGAATTTTTAAAAGATTTTTTTTACAATTTTTTTACTTTTTAGGTGTATTTATGTTAGGTGTGTCTAAAAAGTAAAAAAATTGCTTAAAATATTAAAAAAATTCAGTAAAAATAAAAAAAAAACACGAAAAATAAGAAAGTAAAATTTTTTAAAAAGTGTTTTGAAAAACTGAAAACCAAGGAAGGTGATTATTTTTTTGGGCCCAAAAGAATAGACCTTGGGAGTATTGCTAAAAATGCATCATCATCTATATATGTTATACAAAATTATTAGCTAATCTTGAAGTGTCATGTGATGTTGTGTACGTGATGGTTTGACAAGTGAAGAATTACAAAACATATTAAGTGGGTTGCTTATTCCTTGCTCAGGAACTCCATAATAAAGATAAGAGCAATGTTAGCGATATAAAATTTTTATCAAATATTTTATTAAATGTCTCATATGGATTGGGTCCCACATAAGTATAGGGCCCACATTCATATGAGATATTTGATAAAATATTTGGTAAAAATTTTAGAACCTCTAACATTTTCCTAACGATAAATCAACAATGATTAATGGCACTACTTAAAATAGTGTGATATAATACCCTGTGGTCATATTTAATTGTCTGCGATAAAAACTAAGTGATAAAATTACAAGTGTGGTAATATCACTACAAGAAAAGCTAGCTATAACAACGTTTCTTAGACAACGTTTCTTGGACAAATGTTGTGAAAGACGCGTTAAACACACGCGTTAAATTAAAATACATCCGTTAAACCCGCGTTTCACTTTGTAACAGTGCTCCGTCTCCCCATTTCTCTTTCCGTCTCTATCATTCTCTCTCTATCGTTTGCTCTCTCCGTCCTAGATCTAGGGTTTCCTCCGTCTCTCTCATGCTTCTTGAGAGATTCACCAGTTCGATTACGATTACTTGGTCAGATTTAATTCTAAATCCATCGATTCTGGAATCGATTTGGTTGAAATTTCCAGACGATTTTTTGTTTTTCTTGATTCTGATTCTGATTCTGATGATTTTGCAGAGGAAGATGGACCGGTTGAGTTGCACGAACGCGAGGTTACGAGACTGAGGAGTGAAAAAGGATCGAGATTATGGATCAGGATCGAGACAGGGATCGAGACCGTGACCAGTCGAGTCGAAGCAAGAGGAGGAGACGAGATCATGAATACTGGGTTTCTGGTAATCCTCCTAAGGTCTGGTCCTCCCGTTGCTACCGCCCCTCAGGTCTCGTCCTCTCTCTCTCTCTCTTTCTCTCTCTCCCTCTATTGTTCCATCAGATCTGGTCTCAAACACATGACTCACTATCTTCCTCGCTCTTCATACTGGATTTCGAAATTTCTTATTCAATAACATATGTTTCAGGTATGAGATTTCTTATTCAATGGCCTCACAGGATTGTTGTGCCTATAGGTGGTATAGCTGTAGATACAAGGTAATCACACACACATATATATATTTTAATTAAGAAGGGTTCTTAGTTGTACTTGGCTAATGATTTGCACCATAAGAACAAGATTTATTTGCATTGTTTATGGTATATCGTGATTGACACACTTTTTTCATCGTCAGGTTCAAGTATTTTTTTCATTTTTAGATGTTTTGTTCATCACATGAATTGATAGTATAACACTTTTTCTTTTCTTTTTTTTACTTTTTTCTTGCTTTATTTTATTTTATATGGCAAGTTGGAGTTAACACTTCTTTGTGCCTTTTATGCAGTGAACTAGAGCTTAGACCACAGGGAAAGCTTACGGTGACAGTAGTGAAGGCAAATGATCTTAAGAACATGGAAATGATTGGAAAATCTGATCCTTATGTTGTTGTGTACATTCGACCATTGTTCAAGGTTAAAACAAAGGTCATTGACAATGACCTGAACCCCATTTGGAATCAAACATTTGAGCTGATTGCAGAAGACAAGGAGACACAGTCTCTTATTCTTGATGTTTTGATCCACATGCCTTTAGGTCTCTTTTGACTATACTATTTTGTGAAATTACTGGGATGGTGCTTTACTTGTTGACCATTCTTGGAAAGTTAATTTGTGTACATACTGAGCCTCTATGCAATTATTCTCGTAATAATCTCTTATGAAAAAGCTTGAACCAAGGGGATGTGGGTGGAGGCCATTGCACCGGGGTAATTGCATAAAGGGTAGGAAATTATGAGAATAATTGACAAATATTGGGAATAATTGAATAAAGAGGAGAAAATGCACAACAGTGTAAAGGGCAGACTTACGGCATGTTTCCCTCTAGTTGTTCCAAGTTTACTGATCTGTTGACTCAGGTTAGGCCAGACCTGTCACATGACCGGATAAGTGGGGCAGACTGGTTAAAAAAAATGGTTGATCACGTTTGATAAATCTGATGCCAGTGATGATATAGTTCTAGATTAGTTTTCTTTCCACTAGTGTATTAAAATAATTAGGTATCTTTTTGTCGTGATGCGATACATATTCAGGTCCGATGGGTTGGATTACCCTTCTCCATCACCATCCTGAACCCAATTGGGTTCTCGAATTCCACCCTCTAACCTGCCCCTGCGCTATTAAAAAACACTGGGTCAGTGTTTGTGCTATCCCTATCCCTACCCCTTACCTAGATTATGTCCTAAGCTTTTCTCTCATCTTTACATTTTCCTATTAAAATTTAGCTAAATATAAGCTAGGTCCTTTTATGAAATATAAGCTAAATATAAGCATTACCCTCACAGATTGTCTGTAGCAGGAACGGCTTCAACTTCATCACCAGTTCTCCCTCCGGCATCCATGTATAGTTTTCCTCTGCTTTTCTCTGGTCTCCTCAACTGTCTTCTCCTCTGCTCTCCTCACTGGTTCAATTGATTGAATAATTTTGATTAAGAATATATTTAATTAATGTATTGTGTAGTTGATGTTTAGCATATGCGCTAGTTATAAAAAAATTAAAAAAAAAAAATCTCTTTGTTTTCTAGTAATGTATCTTTTATGTTCTTCAATTTCTGCTAAACCAGAAAATTTTAAGAAAATATAATGAAATCCCATGGGATTTATATGTACTTAGCACTTGCTAAACTCACTGGGTTAAGGAATCAATTAATTAAATTCAATTAAATGAAGAATTCAATTCGAAATCAAAATTACAGCACTGATAGGAAATTGGCTGACTGGAATACAGGGAGAAACTGAGCCTACAGTGATCTTCTTTTGCAGAATTATGTTTTACAAACTTTCTTTGATGAGTTAATGGAATTACCTGTGGTACGCTGGTACCACCTCCAGAAAGCATTGAGGGGAATTGAGCTTAGAATTTTGTCAATTGGTCCCAAGAACAGTTGCTGCTGCATAAAGGTGCTTTCTTAATATTGACATGTAATAATGACTTGTTATCACACTCGACATACTAATAGTCTAATACATTCTTGTCATTGTGAAGTTTGGTCCTCATAGTTTCAGCTCCTGACAGCTACTGTAATGGTATTGAATTTGCTTCTAATATGAATATAATACCCAGGCAATTTGTTGTGCATGTGATAGATAATTCCAAGGAATACTCATCATTTGCATTAGTTTATCCACTAATTTGGGCTATTATCAACCAATATACCTTTGGGCAATCTTTATTCTATTTTATTTAGTCATATTTATCATTTGGGTAGAAGGAATATGATTGATTGTTTGAGAATTATTGTCAAAATACCTCTTTTTAGACAGATTCTTCCCTGAAGGTGTACTACAACCATCAGCTAACAAACTTGTGGAACTGATGCCATTTCTCTTAGCCATAATGTATATATATATATATATATGTATTTTTCTACAATGATTGCAGTTGGAAGATGTGGTAACCTTCTTTGGCCGGGTTGCAATACTGATAGACTAGAATACACAGGCATTCCACATGTTCATTACTGCTCTTCTTCAGGTGCTTTAATTTCCTTGTGTCCCCATTTGATTATTTGCAAGATGAAATTGTTGAGTCTGGTCGTTATAATATGATAGGTATGTTTAATTAAATAACTCGTGGAGTCATCATGTGCAGCTGTTGGATCGATCGGGATGTATATGTGGATGTATTAATATCTTCTTCTGTAACTACCGCTGCAACCCCTTCCTTACCTGCTATTGCTGTTGCCACCAGCAATGTTTTCAAAACCGGACCGGTGAGGGTATCCCTATTAGAATTTAGCTTATATTTCATTTGCATTTCCCTCACCTTTTCCTTTTTCTTTCCCTTTCCCTTTCCAAATCACTACCCAAATCTATAATTAAACACAACCTAAAGGTCCTTTGAATGTCTAATTGGTCCTTTCGAGTACCACAGAGAGCCATTTGTTATGGATACTGTCAAACATTTGTATTATTTTATTTTCTTTTATTTTTTGCTGGTTGAAATGGAGAGTTTCTATTTGCTTTGACTGTGTGCACATAAATTTCACAATCCTTTCATACAGGTTTTCGATGAAGATGTTGGGCAAGACAAACGATTGGGCATAGCAAAATTAAAGCTGATTGAGCTGGAAGCTAAAACTCCAAAAGAGGTTGAAGTGAGACTCTTTCCATCACTTGATATGCTTAAAATAAAAAGATAAGAAGGATAGAGGAACTCTTACTGTTAAGGTACACATTTCAATTTATGTTCTTAGATCTCTTCTTCATTCTTGAATATTCTTTCATTTGTAATCAACCTATTTTACATGGACTCGGATACAGAGGTGTGAGTGCATGTTTGTAGGTCGGACTTATCAAATTTCAAATTTATACATATTCGAACTGGCAAAAAAGTGTCGTATTTTTAATATTTTTGAACTACTATATAAGATAAAATAGCGTTATAAGTAACATACAATGTCAAAAATAATTTCTCATTTTTGTAACAATTATACAACAATATATATATATAATACAAATATGTAAGACATGTCTGATGGAAAATATCAGACACGTATTCCATACCTTGTCCAAGTGTCGACACGGAAATTTAATTTTATTTTAAGAGTCCATGTAACATAGTAATCAACTGCCATGGTTTCCTGCATCTCTGTGGCTTTACAACCACGTGTCTTAATGGTGATTTTCTTAGATGCTGAAATTTGTATTTAGTGTTTCCTAGCATTAATTCTCTCCGTCGATAATATTTATTTAGCGTCTGGTTTGGTGTTTGTTAGGAAAAGAATGCTATTATTTGTTTATTTATTAGGAAAATAGTGAAATTTTCAGGTGTTGTATCATCAATTTAATACAGGGGCAATTGGCCGCCTTAGAAGCTGAAAAGATGATCCTAGAAGAGAGAAAGAAACTGAAAGCAGCAGGAGTTATAGGAATTGGATGATTCAGGTATATAATCATCATTTTGGTGAAGATGATTGATGACTTGATGAAGCTGAAGAGAGCTATGGATGAAGTTATTTTCAGAGAATTTGGAGAGCACACTGAATATTGTTATTTTTTTGATTTTGTATTGTCATATTGTATTTAAAGGGGTTTTATTTATTTATTTTATGGGAAATTGAAAAATGAATGCTCATTTACATTATGGTATATATTTTGAGAATGGTGATGGATGATGTAGGTTTGGTTTGAACAAAAGTAAAAAGATCATTAATTATGATTTTTCAATTTTTTTTCAAAAAAATGAAAGAAATGGTGGCGTTTTTCTTAAAAACGTCGCGAAATGTTGTCATTATGACGTCAGAGATAACTCCTTTAACGTGTGTAGTTAACGGCTGTAAAGAATTAGCGGCGTTTTAGAAAACGTCGTCTAAAGTCTTTAGTGGCGTTTTTCAAACGTCACAAAGATACAACGACGGCCGCATCGTCGACGAATTTTATAAACGTCGTTTTATCTTTTTGCGGCGTTTTTCTAGCCTATAGCGGCGTTTTATAAACGCCGCTAATTTCCCATTTTCTTGCAGTGTATTGGGAATGACAAAATTACTAGTGTGCAATATTGGGATGAGCTCCCCTTCATACTTCATCCATACTTCTTTTATAGGTTTCAATTCAAACTTACTTTGATGATTCAAACTGTCTATTTCATTGGTTTCACAGTAACAGTTATGCATACAAAAAATTAGATTTATTGGACAACTATAATTACAGAAACAAATCACGTTTTGTTTTACAAAATGAATGGTTTAACTTTACAATCCTATTTGTTATTAATTTTATAAAACAAATTACGATTTGTTCTTATATTTATAGATGTCCAATAAAATTGATTTTTTAACATAAATGAACTTTATTATAGAACCTACAAAGTAGACGGTTCGGATTATCGATGTGAGTTCAAATTTGGACCCACAAGAAGAGTATGGATGAGTATGGAGGTGTAACGCCCCCAAAATAATACAATAAATTCAACTCATGAGCAGAAGAATAATAGAAATAAAGTACTTTCATTCATCAGAGTTCGTTTACAAAAATTAACACATGCGATATGATGTCCAAATTGTGAAATTAAATAAATAGATTTATGAAAAAATCAAAATTATATACCAAGAACATATGCTGATAATTACAACTAAATTACAACAAAAATACACAATGCAATAAAATGGTAGAGAAACCAAACCGAAACCTACATGGAAACAGTTTCCTTAAAACAGATTTCGCCGCCTCACGGGTCGAGTGCTTGAGGAATCCCGGCATCTGTCTCCCAGGATACGACGATCAAAACCAGTTGCGGCAGAAGCACTTTTTGTCTAGCTTAGCGAACAAAAACTGTGGCAGTACTCTCTCACTGTAGGAACTTTTTGGCAAACTAACTTGTAAAATGGAAGAAAAAATTTCTATATATTGAGTAGGGCTGAGTAAGGAATCTGTGAAATCCGTAATCCGATCCAGTCCAGTCCAATTCAGTAGGTTTGGATTGGTTTTTTGAATCCGTGGTTCGGTTCCGGATTGAAACCGATCCGGACCGTATACAAATAGTCTATATTTTTATTATACACCCTCCTGCATAGTATCTTCTCTTATTTCATATAAAACTTAAATCCAAACCTAAACTTGCATAGCATCTTCTTTTATTACTTTTGTTTGCTAGTTTTTAGTATTAATTTGTAATGGTCTAAATACTTATTGTGGAATTAATTTCTTTATGGTTATTTAAATTTTAGAATAGTTTGTCGCTATTATGAAAAAACATATTGCTATTATGAAACTAATATAGTGCTATATTTATATTTTTATGAAAATAAAGTGTTATATATATATTTTTGTTATTTAATTATATAAATCCGTGGTCCTAAACCGATTCAATCCGTATTTAAATGGATTGGTTCGGATTGGTTTCACGATTCAAACGGATTGGATTGGTTCTAATTTTTCAGGATCCGTAGATAACGGATTGGTCCTGGTTTTACTCCAATCCGGACCATGCTCACCCCTAATATTGAGACTTGATAAGAGGGTCTCAATTTATACATGTATAGGGAAGAGAAGAAGAGCCTCCAGCCTTTAAGGCTGGTCATTAAAACACCATAACCAGCATCCATAGTCCCTTTCAAAAAGTTGAAAAGTTTGAATGCCCAAAGAATTCACACCCTTTAGCAAAAAAAAAAAAAAGATTTAAATACCCTTTAAAATCTCATTCATGAATCTAACATCATGAGGCAATTTCTTGGCAATTTCTTATTCAAATCGCAATGGTTTTTTGCCCAATTGGACCCAACATAATAGATGGTTGGGACCCACTTTAATATTTAACTAAAGTCATCACACTTTAATATTAAATTAAAGTCACCAAAAAATCATTTTTTCCAACACGATATACATTCACAAATGTTCATTCTGAATCTACAGCATGTGTTGCAATGTTAAGAGAATTAAAATTAAACATATAGTCATATGCCCTATAGGCTTACATCTTTTCAAGTCATGGCTTGGTTACACAAAAATGAGTCTAACTCAATACAATTTAAGCCCTTGGCTACACAAAAGAATACAGGAAAATAAAGAAACTCTTATTCCCAAAGTCCCTCCAAGCTATTGCCCTGGTGAAAGCATGTCACCAGCACCTAAAAATAATTTTTCCCAAATAGGGTGAGCCAAAGCCCAGTAAAAATAATCTAACACAGTATATGAGATTTAACAAAAGATATAAGTACAATGTTGTAATAACCCCAACCTCTGATTAACGCTAATTCGCACTTAACTATGTCTAATAGTAAATTAGGAGAGATTTGGAATTAATTTGCATGTGTATTGCGTTATTTACGTGTTTCTATCTGTTTGCAATAAAATGATCTATTCATGTCTTTGACTTTAAATTGTGAATTGAAAGCCTTATCGGCGTCCGAATCAGAAATTGACTTGATTTATGTGCTAGTTAGGATTTATAGAATTTTATGGTAGGTTTAATTAAAATTCAGTTCGGAACGATTAAATTAGATTAAATAACGTTAAATTACATTAGTCCAATTATTTATGAAATTGCCATTGAGTGGGCCACCTTAGGGTCATTGTTTGAGGACTTAATGTATACATTTGAGGCACCTTTTTTTCAGCCATTTTCCTTAGAACAAACCATTTGAGAGAGAGAGCTAGAGAGCTGGAAGAAAAGTTGGATTCATCTAGAGATTAACTTGGAGAATTGGAATGAAGTGAAGGATTTTGCAAAATTGAGCTTGTAGACTTTGAATTCTAGGCCCAAGGTAGGAAAATCACCTTCTTGTTTGTGCATTTAAGTTATACCTTGCATGATCCATGGTAAAATTGAAGATTAAAGTCAAGAATTGGTTTAAATGTTAAATTGAGTAGTAATGCATGCATGCATGCATACATTTCCATGTTTTGAGTTTGAATTCTAAGATTTCTTCCATGCATGTATTAATTTCACTCACATTGTGGCCATTTATCTTGTTGTGCATCAAATTATCAAGTTTGATCATGTTTTGGAGGGTTTGGTTTCAAGGAGATTCTTGCATGTTATATTCAAGTTTTGTTCTTGAAGTTTTCCTTGAAATTGTGTTTAATTGAACTACCTTTGGGCTTTGATTTAGCAAATTGATCTTCAAAACATGTCATACTATGAGTTTAGAGTTTTCCAAAAAATTAGCCCAAGAGGATCGAAATTGATGCTTTAAAAGTTGGTTTTGAGCTTAGAGGTTCAATCTGGAAATTCTAGATTTTGGACCCACGCTCGAGCGTAGGACTTTACGCTCGAGCGTACACTCTGAATACATGAATCCCGCTCGAGCGTGGAAGGTAATGCTC
Organism: Camellia sinensis; assembly: GCF_055761805.1. Classification (NCBI taxonomy): domain Eukaryota; kingdom Viridiplantae; phylum Streptophyta; class Magnoliopsida; order Ericales; family Theaceae; genus Camellia; species Camellia sinensis. The sequence goes on along the minus strand of NC_138964.1, from coordinate 18,343,064 downwards.
GAGCGTGAAATGCGTGTATCCAGTACTTTTCACATGTTTACAGTCCGCTCGAGCGAGGGAATGCACGCTCGAGCGAGGACTTGTGTCTTACGCTCGAGCGTGGATCGAGTACCCATCGAGCGTGATCTTTGTGCATCCAGTACTTTTACTGTAGTTTACAGTCCGCTCGAGCGAAGGAAGTCACGCTCGTCTGCATGCCCGCTCGAGCGTAGAAAGCCACGCTCAAACGAGACTCCTATTTTCTGAAAATTTTGAAAAGTGTTTTAAAGTGCATCTTTGCATCCTTATTCCATCTTAGGCATTCCTAGGCCATGTTTAAGACTCTGTAGTGAGGGTAAGAGATTAGAAACACACTAAGAGCCAATGAAATAAGTTTTGTACAATTAGAACATGTGTTTCAAGTGTGCATCTGTTATGTTGTGTGTAGGTCACGTGCCACGTACCGTTTGACCAAGTTTACTCTGTCTATTTGTCTCAAGGCCCACTGTGAGTAATAACTCTGTAAAGTTATGTTTAACCTAAGTATTTTCTGACCGGTACGGTATAATTTGTTTTCTGAAATGCTATCTTACTGATAATGAATGAATGTCCAATTTTCTAAAAAGTATTTGTGGCACCCTTAGTTCACGTGGCCCTTGCCTGGGGGTAACAATACCGCGGCCAATCTGCATGTGGCCCTCACCCGGGGGTAACAATACCGCGGCCAATCTGCACGTGGCCCTTGCCTGGGGGTAACAATACCATGGCTACATGCGCGCAAGACATGGACCTTTGTGGTCGTTGGTACCAACTATATATGTGTGTCTCTGGACCAATCTGATCTGATAGCTAATGGGTGTACCACGTATGATCTTATGCAAAATCTGAATATGAAAATGTATATGAATCTGTTTCTGGGTGAAGTCTGATTATGCTCTGATTTAAATGCTGGATTCTAATTTCTGATGGACATCATTCATAAAACCCCTTTACTCTGTTATTATTCATTGGGCTCTCGCTCACAGTTTATATTATGTATGTAGGTGAGCCGGCACATGACCAAGGCCTGAGTTGACGGCCTTCTGTTCCATTTTTGTCAGCCAACCGTTGTGCCTCCTGAGGAGGTTCCGATCAAAGTTTAATGCCATGGTTGTTTTGTATTTCATGCTAGTCTTAGTGTTTACACTGTATAGTCAGATCTTGGGAAGTCCACTTCTATAATTATTTTTGTAAATATTAGTACCTGGGCTGGCATGCTTATATATATAAATAAGTTTTGAAATGTTCTGTCCCATGTACGTTGTCACAACTCATTGAACCTTGTCTATTTTGCGTTATTGCTTCCGCAGCCCCTTATTATTTGTTAATCTATTCAAAGGCCTTTGGTAATCCATGAATTATTGGTCGGTTACGGTGCTAAACCCATAGGGGTGGGTTTGGGTCGTGACAGAGTGGTATCAGAGCACGTGTTCTACCGCATACACAGGTCCGTTTGAGCTTAGGATGTCCTAGTAAGTATTAAGGGCATTTCGTCTACATGTGTGAGTGTGTGGTAATGAAACTGAATATGAAAACTGAATGTATATTTGAATCAAATAAATTGAAGGAAACGAATAAGATTATGCGTGTGTTTATTATCATTTGATGTCTGTATAGTAAGATGAACAATGCAAGGGAAAGTGGTGAAAATGAATCTTCAGAGGCTCGTATGGGCCGAATGAAACAGATGTTAGCAGCGTTGACTGAAGCCTGGACGCAACAACAGAGACAACAACCTTTGCCCCCTCCGCCTCCATCGGCACAAGCCGAGGCAGAGAATACTAACATCATCAATCTGACACAGAAATACATGAAAATGAAACTGCCAACGTTCTATGATGGAATTGAACCTTTGAAAGCAGAGACGTGACTACTTGAAATGGAGAAGTTGTATAAAGTGTTCCCTTGTACCGAAACTCAGAAAGTCCTCCTAGCCACCTACACTCCGAAAGATGAAGCTCGCAGGTGGTGGTTACTGATCCGAAATGGTAATGAGAATATGACATGGGCACAGTTTAATGCTATCTTCTATGACAAGTACTTTCCCCAATGTTTGAGGGATCGGAAAGTGTCAGAATTCCAAGAACTTAAATAGGGAAGAATGGTTGTAGCAAAGTATGAAGCTAAATTCACCGAACTGACACGGCTTGCTCCACATATGGTGGATACTGATTACAAGAAAGCATGGAAGTTTGAGGGAGGGCTGGACCTGGAAATATTTGACCGAGTCGGTGTCCTAAAATTACCTACTTATGTGGAGGTACTTGACAGGGCATTGATGGCAGAAGCCACAATAGCAGCTAAGAAACAAACTACAACACCAACAACAGAATGAAGAGGAAAGAGGACCGGATTCAGTTTCAAGAAAGGCCGGTCAGTTTCGAAGGGGCAATATACAGGATCCTCCAGCAGCTCTAGCCAAAGTAGCGGGTCTACTCCAAATTGCCCCGACTGCAGAAAGAAGCACAGAGGTGCTTGTTATCGAGCATCAGGTGCGTGTTTTCACTGTGGCAAGACTGGCCACATGGTGAGGGATTGCCCGATGAGATCCAATGAGGTTAACCGTCCTATGACAAGTTCCACCGGATCTGTTTTCACAGCAAGACCAAATGCAAGGGCCGATGTTAGAGGGAATGCAAACAATGAAACATTAAGGCAATGGAGAGTGTTCACCTTAGTACCTGGTAACGTACCCAACACCTATACTGTGGTGTCTGGTACACTCTCTGTATGTTCTCAAAATGCATGTGTACTGATAGATTCTGGTTCTACACATTCCTTTGTATCGCATATTTTCTCTCAAAAATTGACTAGACCACTAGAACAAATGACATATGTGTTATCTGTATCCACACCGTCTGGGGATTCTATGATGTGTATTCATGTTTATCCGACGTATGATATTATGATTGGTGATATGGTGTTATATGTGGATTTATTACCCTTGGATATTAGTCATTTTGATTGTATTTTGGGGATGGACTGGTTGACTAAATACTGTGCTACCATTAACTGTGCAAATAAAACTGTTGTGTTTAGACCACCGGGAAGGCCTGAATTTACTTTTATTGGGAATGGGGTAGTTCCTCCCCCGTATTTGATTTCGGCTATGAAAGTTGTAAAACTCCTTAGGAAGGGATGTAGGGATTACCTGTGTTGAATACTGACTGCACCATCTAACAGTACCACTGTAGAAACAATCCCTGTTGTTTGTGACTTTCCTGATGTGTTTCCGACTAACTTACATGGGGACTTAGTTGATAGGGAGATTGAATTCACTGTTGAAGTGTTTCCGGGGACACAACCTATTTCCAAGACTCCCTATAGAATGTCTACCTCTGAATTGAAAGAATTGAAAACCCAACTGCAGGAACTGTTAAATAAGAAATTTATCCGTCCGAGTACTCCACCTTGGGGTGCTCCAGTTTTGTTTGTCAAAAAGAATGATGGATCTTTGAGATTGTATATAGACTACCGGGAACTGAATAAAGTGACTATCAAGAATAAATACCCTTTGCCTCGAATAGATGACTTGTTTGACCAACTTCAGGGTGCCCAAGTGTTTTCCAAAATTGACCTCAGGTTCGGGTATCATCAATTAAAGGTCAGAGCTGAGGACGTAGAGAAAACTACATTTCGAACCAGATATGGACATTATAAATTTTTAATAATGCCATTTGGGATGACCAATGCACCTGCAGCTTTCATGGATCTTATGAATAGGGTGTTTAAATCATATCTGGATGATTTCATTGTTGTATTTATTAATGACATTTTGATTTATTCTAAAGACAGGGAAGAGCATGAGAACCATCTGAGAACCACTTTGCAGATTTTGAGAGAAAAGAAATTGTATGCTAAATTGTCCAAATGTGAGTTCTGGCTTGACAGTGTGGCATTTTTGGGACATGTAATCAACAAGAATGGAGTTTCTATTGACCCTCAGAAAATTGAAGCGGTCATGGATTGGTCTAGACCGACAAATGTGACAGAAATCCGAAGTTTTCTGGGACTTGCAGGTTACTACAAGAGGTTTATGAAAGACTTTTCCAAGCTTGCCCTGCCATTGACTCAATTAACTCAGAAAAATGTGCCATTTGACTAGAATGAACAAAGGGAGGCAGCTCTCCAAGAGTTGAAAACCAGGTTAGTGACTGCACCAATCTTAACCTTGCCTAATGGTACTGATGGGTTTCAAGTGTACAGTGATGCTTCTTATAAAAGCTTGGGGTGTGTACTAATGCAAAACGGAAGGGTGATTGCCTATGCTTCTAGACAACTCCGACCTCATGAAAAGAATTACCCAACACACGATCTTGAATTAGCAGCTGTGGTGTTTGCTTTGAAAATCTGGCGTCACTACTTGTATGGGGTAACTTGTGAGGTGTATACCAATCATAAAAACTTGAAATATTTCTTCACCCAAAAGAAATTGAATATGAGGCAGAGGCGATGGTTAGAGTTAATCAAGGATTATGATTTGCAGATCTTGTATCATCCAGGAAAGGCTAATACCATAGTAGATACCTTGAGCCGAAAATCCAGTGCGAATTTGTCATGTTTGGTATCCAATCGAAAAGAATTGTTGACGGGCCTAGAACAAGATGGGCCGTTATCTGCTATTTCTGCTCAACCTGCTATTCTTGATGAGATCAAACAAAAACAATGTGAAGATGAATACTTGAAAAAGATCATAGAGGAATTTGATTTGAATCTAAGGCCAGGATTTGTGTTTGAGAATGATGTGTTGAAATTTCAGAACCGTCTTTGTGTACCCAATTGTGATGATTTGAGAAAACGTGTTATGACCGAGGCTCACAGTAGTAAATTTGCTATGCATCCGGGGAACACGAAGATGTATCATAATTTGAAACAGAATTTTTGGTGGCCTGGAATGAAAAAGAGTATTGCAGACTTTATGGCTAGATGTCTACATTGCTAACAGGTTAAAGCTGAGCATCAACAACCCGCTAGTTTGTTACAACCACTCCCAATACCGGAATGGAAATGGGAGCACATTTCCGTGGACTTCATTGTGGGATTGCCTCGTTCTTCTCGAGGTATGGACTCTATCTGGGTTATAGTTGACCGTTTAACTAAGTCTGCCCATTTTCTGCTTGTCAAAACTATTTATAATGCTGATAAATTGGCCAATATCTATATGACTGAAATTGTGAGATTGCATGGAGTGCCAGCATCAATTGTGTCTGACAGGGACTCAAAGTTTGTATCGAGATTTCGGCAGAGTTTGCAACAGGCTTTAGGGACTGAATTGAGACTGAGCAATGCCTATCACCCACAGACAGATGGCCAAACTGAACGAACGAACCAAACTCTAGAGGATATGCTCAGAATGTGTGTGTTGGACTTCCAAGGGAATTGGGAGACCTACATGCCATTAGCCGAATTTGTGTACAACAACAGTTACCATTCAAGCATTGGAATGGCTCCTTACGAAGCTTTGTATGGAAGAAAATGTCGTTCTTCGGTATGTTGGGCTGAAGTAGGTGATAGACCCTTGTTGGGACCGAAACTTGTGCAAGAAACAACCAAGAAAGTGAAACTGATCCAGCAACGCCTGAAAACTGCACAGAGTCGGCAGAAAAGCTATGCCGATGTTCGAAGAAGAGATAGGGAATATGAAGTTGGGGATCATATATTCATAAAGGTGACCCCGATGAAGGGTCAAACTCGGTTTGGTGTTAAAGGCAAGTTGGCGCCAAGATATGTTGGACCTTATGAAGCCCTCGAAAAGATCAATCCAGTATCATATCGGGTAGCCTTGCCTCCAGTAATGGAACTTATGCATAACGTCTTTCATGTATCGATGCTATGAGAATATTTGAGAGATCCACTCCACGTCATTGAACCGACACATGTGCTTTTGAAAGATGATTACACCTACGAGGAAAGGCCCATCCAAATTGTGAATCGCCGGATCAAAAAGTTAAGAAATAAAGAAATACCGTTGGTGAAAGTTGATTGGCAAGACCACGGAGAAACCTATGCAACTTGGGAAACCAAGGAAGACATGCAGAAGAGATATCCGGATTTGTTCCCACTGGACCCAATGTTGATTACGACTGAAGGTAATTCGAGTTTAGAGGACCAAACTCTTTTAAGAGGGGAAGACTGTAATAACCCCAACCTCTGAATAACGTTAATTCGCACTTAATTATGTCTAACAGTAGATTAGGAGAGATTTGGAATTAATTTGCATGTGTATTACGTTATTTACGTGTTTTTATCTGTTTACAATAAAATGATCTATTCATGTCTTTGACTTTAAATTGTGAATTGAAAGCCTTATCGGCGTCTGAATCAAAAATTGACTTGATTTATATGCTAGTTAGGATTTATAGAATTTTATGGTAGGTTTAATTAAAATTCGGTTCGGAGCGATTAAATTAGATTAAATAACGTTAAATTACATTAGTCCAATTATTTATGAAATTGCCCTTGAGTGGGCCACCTTAGGGTCATTGTTTGAGGACTTAATGTATACGTTTGAGGCACCTTTTCTTCAGCCATTTTCCTCAGAACAAACCGTTTGAGAGAGAGAGCTAGAGAGTTGGAAGAAAAGTTGGATTCATCTAGAGATTAACTTGGAGAATTGGAATGAAGTGAAGGATTTTGCAAAATTGAGCTTGTAGACTTTGAATTCTAGACCCAAGGTAGGAAAATCACCTTCTTGTTTGTGCATTTAAGTTATACCTTGCATGATCCATGGTAAAATTGAAAATTAAAGTCAAGAATTGGTTTAAATGTTAAATTGAGTAGTAATTCATACATGCATTCATACATTTCCATGTTTTGAGTTTGAATTCTAAGATTTCTTCCATGCATGTATTAATTTCACTCACATTGTGGCCATTTATCTTGTTGTCCATCAAATTATCAAGTTTGATCATATTTTGGAGGGTTTGGTTTCAAGGAGATTCTTGCATGTTACATTCAAGTTTTGTTCTTGAAGTTTTCCTTGAAATTGTGTTTAGTTGAACTACCTTTGGGCTTTAATTTAGCAAATTGATCTTCAAAACATGTCATACTATGAGTTTACAAGAGTTTTCCAGAAAATTAGCCCAAGAGGATCGAAATTGATGCTTTAAAAGTTGGTTTTGAGCTTGGAGGTTCAATCTGGAAATTCTAGATTTTGGACCCACGCTTGAGCGTAGGACTTTACGCTCGAGTGTACACTCTGAATACATGAATCCCGCTCGAGCGTGGAAGGCAACTCTCGAGCATGAAATGCGTGTATCTAGTACTTTTCACATGTTTACAGTCCGCTCGAGCGAGGGAATGCACGCTCAAGTGAGGACTTGTGTCTTACGCTCGAGCGTGGATCAAGTGCCCATTGAGCGTGATTTTTGTGCATCCAGTACTTTTACTGTAGTTTACAGTCCGCTCGAGCGAAGGAAGTCACGCTCGAGCGGAGATCCTTTGTCTGCATGTCCGCTTAAGTGTAGAAAGCCAAGCTCAAGCGAGACCCATATTTTCTGAAAATTTTGAAAAGTGTTTTAAAGTGCATCTTTCCATCCCCATTCCATCCTAGGCATTCCTAGGCCATGTTTAAGACTCTATAGTGAGGGTAAGAGATTAGAAACACACTAAGAGCTAATGAAATACGTTTTGTACAATTAAAACGTGTGTTTCAAGTGTGCATCTGTTATGTGTTGTGTAGGTCACGTGCCACATACCGTTTGACCAAGTTTACTCCGTCTATTTGTCTCAAGGTCCACTGTGAGTAATAACTCTGTAAAGTTATGTTTAACCTAAGTATTTTCTGACCGTACGGTATAATCTGTTTTCTGAAATGCTATCTTACTGATAATGAATAAATGTCCAATTTTCTGAAAAGTATCTGTGGCACCTTTAGTTCACGTGCCCCTCACCCGGGAGTAACAATACCGCGGCCAATCTGCATGTGGCCCTCGCCCGGGGGTAACAATACCGCGGCCAATCTGCACGTGGCCCTTGCCTGGGGGTAACAATACCATGGCTACTTGCGCGCAAGACATGGACCTTTGTAGTCGTTGGTACCAACTATATATGTGTGTCTCTGGACCAATCTAATCTGATAGCTAATGGGTGTACCACGTATGATCTTATGCAAAATCTGAATATGAAAATGTATATGAATCTGTTTCAAGGTGAAGTCTGATTATACTCTGATTTAAATGCTGGATTCTAATTTGTGATGGACATCATTCATAAAACCCCTTTACTCTGTTATTATTCACTGGGCTCTCGTTCACAGTTTATATTATGTATGTAGGTGAGCCGGCACATGACCAAGGCCAGAATTGACGGCCTTCTGTTCCGTTTTTGTCAGCCAACCATTGTGCCTCGCGAGGAGGTTCCGATCAAAGTTTAATACCATGGCTGTTTTGTATTTCATGCTAGTCTTAGTGTTTGCACTGTATAGTCAGATCTTGGGAAGTCCACTTCTGTAATTATTTTTGTAAATATTGGTACCTGGACTGTCATGCTTATATATATAAATAAGTTTTGAAATGTTCTGTCCCATGTACGTTGTCACAGCTCATTGGACCTTGTCTATTTTGTGTTATTGCTTCCGCAGCCCCTTATTATTTGTTAATCTGTTCAGTAGCTTTTGGTAATCCACGGATTACTGGCCGGTTACGGTGCTAAACCTATAGGGGCGGGTTTGGGTCGTGGCAAATGTGCATATACAATGCCGATGACAAAATCTCCACACTTTATGTAACCGTAAGACACCAAGGTTTATATTTCAATTCATTTTCTTTTAATTCATTCCAAGTTCATTCAGTATTCTCAATTTATGAGTCAATTTCATTATTTTTCAATTACCCAACTGAGACTACAACTCAGTGGTTTTCCAAATCAATACACTACTACGAAAACACTTCAAATCTGTCATTTTACGAAAATTTTGTCAGCGAGATCGACACCCATGTATACACAAGATTTCGGGACTTTCACCCTGGACACTCTGGCCAACTTAATTTCAATGGAGTCCATCCCTTATCTCCTCCCAAACAATGGAGTACATCCACTTTCTCCTCTCAAACAATCATACATATACAATGTATATAAATCATAATCATATTCAATGACAACCAACAGCATACACACGCCCAGTAGGTCTCTACTTAACCTGCTCACCCCTCGGAGCATAAACCTGATGCACTAACTGAGCTGAAGAGGCTCCCTGATTAGCCCTCGAGACCTATGTTGATTGTGTTGGCTAGTGACTCTGTGTCTGCTTCGAATCAAACGCACCAGACATGCCACCCAACTGTGAGCGGCTAGCCTCTCCCTTGACTCTGGCCCTAGGAACAAGCCGAAGACAATACTGCTCGTTGTCCTCCTCCTCTCTGCGAGTAAGCTGGAGACTTGTGGCCCAACTGACCATACTTGAAGCAAATAAAATCTCCCTGACCACCCCTCTCAGAACTTGAACTCGGTACTGGAAAGGTAGATCTCGCCTGGGCTCCCTAGAACGACTGAGGGTTAGAACCCCTCTGTCTTTTATTGTCCCCTTAACTGTCCTGACTCCTCCTAAAGTCCCTCATTTTCTCCTCCTCCGACTGCATAATAGTCTCAAGATGGGCTACTGCCTCTACAGACACCCATAATCTCCAATCATGGATCCGGCCACTCTAAACATAAGTCCGGTCCTCAATCGCTTCTTGAACTCCAGACAACGGCGCTCTTCAGTCGTTACAAGTTCCGGTGCAAACCTTGACAAGCTAGTGAACGTGGCCTCAAACTCAGCCACTAATGTGTTCAACTACACCATCTTAGAGAATTGGTCTCTCAACTTCTCCCTAACAGTGGGAGGCAAGAACTTATCCTGGAAGGCGTCGACAAAAACCTCCCAAGTCCCTCCGATGCGCCCACACGCATACTTCCACCATTGGCCCGTGTCTCCCTTCAGTTGGAAGGACACCAAGGTCACTCTCAAATCCCCATCTCCGATGCCAAGCATCTCAAACGTCTTCACCATTTCCTCTAACCACTTATCTGCCTTCAGTGGTTCCTTGGGATCACCCAAAAACTCATCCGAATTCGACCAGAAAAACTCTCTCTTCAAGAAAGATAGCCCTACTTCAGCTACTTGGACCTGGACTTAATTCTCAGCCTTGAGAATGTCCATAGATTCCCGCAAACCCCTGGCCATTTCACGAGCTAAGGTGCCCATGGCCTGTTAACCAACCGGTTCAGCCACATTGGCCTGACCAACCCCTTTTTCCTATGTTGGAATAACATCCGGTAGAGGCATCTAATGCCTTCTAGACCTACCACACCTTCCACCACCACGTTCACATCCTGACATCCTAGTAAAGGTAACAAAAGGTATTAGCACATTTACAAATGTGCCAAAACTAACTCACTCACGTCCTAATGCGATGAACAACAGTAAATCATTCCATATAAGCACGTAATCACATAAATACATATGAATTTCCTTCCTAGATAATGACCGTCCCGTGGCATTGCCAGAGTTCTATTTAGAAACAACAGTGATCAAGTGCTCTTCTAATAGGACTTCCAGAAGCCCGTAGACCCGATCAGTATCTTAGGAACTAAATCTCATACCCATATAATCATATAAGCATGCTATCATATAAGCACACAATGCATACCAACGTCTCAACCAAGCGAGACAAACTCGTTGTGGTACTAACCACTTCCCATGTACCCAAAGTATTCAAACCCGGTACGCTCTGATACCAAGTTGTAACGCGCCCTAAATAATACAATAAATCCAACTCATGAGCAAAATAATAATAGAAATAAAGTACTTCCATTCATCAGAGTTCGTTTACAAAAATTAACGCATGCGATATACATTCACAAATGTTCATTTTGAATCTACAGCATGTGTTGCAATTTTAAGAGAATTAAAATTAAACATATAGTATATGCCCTATAGGCTTACATCTTTCCGAATCATGGCTTGGTTACACAAAAACGAGTCTAGCTCAATACAATTTAAGCCCTTGGCTATACAAAAGAATACAACAAAATAAAGAAGCTCTTACTCCCGAAGTCCCTCCAAGCTATTGCCCTGGCAAAGGCATGTCACCAGCACCTGAAAATGGTTTTCCCCAAATAGGGTGAGCCAAAGCTCAGCAGAAATAATCTAACACAGTATATGAGATTTAACAAAAGATATAAGTACAATGTACATATACAATGCCAGTGACAAAATCTCCACACTTTATGTAACCGTAAGACACCAAGGTTTATATTTCAATTCATTTCAAGTTCATTCAGCATTCTCAATTCATGAGTCAATTTCATTATTTTTCAATAACCCAAGTAAGACTTCAACTCAGTGATTTTCCAAATCAATGCTCTACTACACAAACACTTCAAATTTGCTATTTTACGAAAATTTCGTCTGCGGGATCGGCACCCATGTATACACAAGATTTCGAGACTTTCACCCTAGACACTCCGGCCAACTTAATTTCAATGAAATCTATTATCTATCTCCTCCCAAACAATGGAGTACATCCCCTTTCTCCTTCCAAACAATCATACATAGACAATGTATATAAATCATAATCATATTCAATGACAACCAACAATAGATTAGTTTCAATTTACCTAATCCTCATGTATATAAATCATAATACAGATATTTCTAAACATATATAAAATTTTCTTAACAGATATGGTATTCAAATTTCCATGGATGAGAGGCAACACGTGTTTAACTCCACCATTTACATCAACAACCATCCAATTTCAGATTACCATCATCAATTTCAATTATTTATACAAAATAACAATTTGGCCCATTTAGGGCAAAACTTCCCTTTTTTCCAAATATCAACCCAATTGGCCCAAATCAAGTATTTGGCCACAATACAACCTCACATTCAACTCCATAACCATTTATTTCACATTTACTTAGAAATCCCTCTTTTATTTCACACCCAAACCCTAGGTTTGCTCAAACTACTCCCCAAATCCCACTATTGTTACACAATGACAAATAACTAAACTAAAAATCATATGAAAGTGTAGAAAATCCCTACCTCAAAGAGAGAAGACGAGCCAAGCAAGAGTGAAACTTCAAAGATGCCCAAATCCAACTCTATTTGGATTAAAATGGAGATCTTGAGATGGTCTACATTTTTCTCAAAGGGATTAAAGTGAAGAAATCACTAAAACTAAGTGAAAATGTAGAGAGAGAGAGAGAGAGAGAGAGAGAGAGAGAGAAAGAAAGAGTGTGTGTTTTAGAGAGAGAGAGGGTCCCAACTTTAAGTTTTAGGAAGAAAATATCAGAAAAAGTGATGTAAAAAGTCATTTTCGCAATCTAATTACGCGCAGTCCGCTTGAGCGGAAGAGTTGGCTCTCGAGCGTCAAACACAAAAAAATTGCTCCGCTCGAGCGTAAGAAATGCCACTCGAGCACCAAGACACAATAAACAAGACGCTCATCGCTCGAGCGCAAGAAATGATGCTCGAGCGTAGAAAACACGCATCCAATAGTTTTGCAGACAACAAACCAACGCTCGAGCGCAGGAAAGGCCGCTTAAGCGTAGAAAACAGTCTCTCAGTAGTTTTGCAGATCTACAAGTACGGAGAGTTTGCAAAGCCCGTTTGAGCTCAGGAAGTGCTGCTCGAGCGGAGGACCAAAATTTTAGGCAACACAAGATTTGAAAAACAAGCGATCAACCTACCCAAACACAACCGCGGTGACCCCAAAGCCAATTTCAAAGAAATATAAGGGAAGAAGGAGGTAAACAATAATATGAAAGCATTAAATCCGAGTTTGGAATACCACAAGAGCCGGGTCAAAACCGGGATCACTATAAGAGAGGAGTTTATCCCTGTAATATTAGGTTAGAGATATGACATAAATTGTGTTTGTCATTGTGCTACTATAGTGATATTAGTTGATTGACATTAAATTTACAAAATTATGTAGAATACCTAATTACATATAAGATATTTTATGATTTTGTAAAATCACTAATCACTAATCACTAATCCATATGATTAGATTAACAATCCCAACCTCAATTTGGGAATGCTAATTCCACCATTAAGAAGGATTCGTATTATCATGGGATTAGGTATTGTTAATTCTATGCCAATTTTTCAAAATTCAAACACAATTTAGGTAAGTTAACAAAAAAACTAATTCAATCCCCGCTTCAAACCTCCAATCAAACAATATTTGAGAGTCTAATGGTGGTTTGAGAATCCGTTTGTTTAGTGACATTTCGGCTTTTTAGTTTTTTATAAAATGAACAAAGTTAATATATTTAGAAATAACTTTTTTAGTTATATAGAAAAATGTGAAAGGCTAATGTGACATTTTTATTTTTATCTAAAATTCTTATTTTACCGGTGTTTTAGTTGTAGGGAAAAAATTTAATGGTAGAGTATGTAAAGTCTTTTTACAATGATAGAAATCAACTTTTTTAAATACACGTAAAATAAGATAATTTTTGGACTATTAAATTTTTTAAGTTAAAAATTAAATTTTTTTTATCCAAAGATTCAAGCCTTGATTTTCTTTGTCTATAAGAATATATTTTGATGAAATGACTAAAACACTCCTTTTATATATCAACAATGATTCATCTCATTAAAAACATCACCACTAATAGCACTAATGCATTAAAAAAGTAAAAAAAAAAAAATGCAACTCCAAGATCAAAACATCACATCATTAATGGCAGAACCCACTGCCACCTGATTAGTGGGAGTACTAATTAGTGCTCCCAAGCATTTTTCTTTATATATAAGTAAACACGGTCTGACATTCACCGTACAAAATGGCGAAACAGCATCTGGTACAAATCTGCTACTCTGTCTCTCCTTGATCATATCAATATGTATATGTGTATATACTTTATACATAGGAAATTCTCGAATCAAAGAGCTTGGGAAGCAATCGATTATGCGGAGGAATGGAGTTTACAGAGCTCTCGATCCCTTCTGCGATTTTGTGAAGAGAGAGAGAGAGAGCTATTGTTGTGAATTTGGAACATATTAACCTGAGATGGAGGTTGACTTTTTGACTATTTTAACTATTTTAACCTGAGACTAAAAGGCTTCGTTTGAAATGGGCCTTTTTGTTTTTTTTTACTTTTGTGAAAGAAAAAATGAAATAATTATGATTTAAATATGTCATTTTGTCTTATTAGTTTCTTAGCCTATTTTGTGACTAAAATAACCTTAAAAGCACATGCCAAACATAGCCTAAAGCAATTATAACTATGAATGAAGTTCTGGTACTAAACCCTGAAGACCCTTTTATGGGTTCATTTGTTCACGATCTCGAATTCAAGCTCTGATTTTGGTATAACTAGTTTTCTTCATTTCTTTCATCAAGTTAATTTGATTTTGATTTGGTTAGTGTGATCATTCTTCTTTTGATTTATTTTAGTGGGTTGATCTGTGAATATGTTGGGTGAAATTAGTATAATTTTGTTTTTGGAATTTTGAGTCAATAACGCAACATGAAAAATAAAATAAAATAAAATAAAATGAACAGGCTGAGAAAAAACTTTTAAAGCATGTAATTACTTGGATATTTGTACAGATATGAGAAAAAAATATGTAAAATTTGTTCTTTTGTTCATCAGATGATGATGGGGTTGTTTGGTGAGACTTTTTTGAGCCAGCTTATGACTCATGGCTTTTAAAAAGTTATTTTGGACTGTTTGATTAAACTTATTTCAAACAGTTTCGGATTTTAACAACTTATTTTAAGTCAAAAAAGCTGATATACCCTTAGTTTTTTGTTTTTAAAAAAAAAAATAGAAAAAGACCCAAATGGACTATAAAATATTGTTATTATTTTTTTATGAAAAATGTAAACAAATAGTGAATAATAAAATATAAAAATTAATTAAAAAAGTTACTTCACAGTTTATTTAACAAACACTACACAGCAACTTAAATCTATAATCCAACAGCTATATCAAACAGATTAACAGCTTCTGATTAAAGTCATAATCTATAATCTTTTAAGCTATAATCTATAATCTGTTTTAACAGATACACCAAACAGCACCGATAATGAGGATGAGATGAAAATTTTGCACAAATAAAATTTAGACATACAGAAAATTTGGATAGATAAAATTTGTACAGAAAAATTTGAACAAATAGAGAATTTACACATAAAAAATTGAACAGGTAGACAAAAAAATTGAATAGATAAATATAAATTTGAACAGTTTAAAAGCCAACAATAAAAAAAAAAATCAAAAGCTACTGAAAACAAAAGTTCCTCCAGAACTTCTCACCAAACTATTTCACAAAATATGAATCTCTCATAAAAAAAATCACTAGATCTAATGCTTTAGACAATTACTAAAATAGATTTTTTATCAATTTTTTAAAATTTTTAATGACCTTTTTATTTAAAAAAATCTCTTCCCTAACCAGACCTAAAATGAGAGGCAAGGCGAGTCTTTAATGGTAGATCGGCAAATCAGCTATTGTCAAAACTCTGCCAAATCACCCTCTATCGGCGTGATCACTCTTTTCTGTTTAGGGATTTGAATTTGTAGTATAAAAAAAAAAAATTTAAAAAAAATTAAAAAATCATTATAAATTATCATATTATTTTTTTAATTTTTTATATTCATTTTTATAAAAAATTAATTAAAATAGTCAATTTCTAAATGGGACCTAATTTTGATTTCACCCATTCCTTAATAATATGTTTGGAGATCTTCTATTTATACAATAAATAAAATATTTCAATTTGTCTCTAATCCGAAATCAGACTGTAGTGTGTTGTTGGGTTCCGTGAGGTCACTATAGAATCCACATTGATAATTTGAACTAATGTTTAGGGTCATCAAATACTTTATCCTTACAAAGAATCACGTTGATTAAATATCAATAATCACTTAATCAAATTAAATTTATGTAAATGATAATTATGATTTTAAAAATAAATTATTAACACAAATGTAATCTGATTAGTTGTTTGTTAATATTTTATCAAAGTAATTTTTTTTATAGAAAAAAAATAGTCAACAAACTTTATATATTAAATAATTGAAATAATTGATAAAGATTTCATTGTGTGCTCACGAAAATCTAACAACACACTCCAGTTGAGAAACGCCCATCCCTAAACAAAAATTGCCCATTATACTCATTTTCCATTGATACACACATTTCAAACATTTCGTTGTCCGCAAATTTTAGAGTTGTTTGGGATGAACTAAATAAGTGTATTTTTTATTTTTTTTACGAAAAGATGTGTAGAAAAGTAAAAAAATAATGTGATAAAAAAAATAAAAAGATAAAAATATGGATTATATTGGAGTTGCCAAATTTGACCTTATAATAACGTTTGGTTTAAAACTCACATTATAATTTTGATCAAAAATTTTTAAAATATATAATCAAACATACAACTTCAAAATTAATTTAAAATTTCTATTTAATTTTTTTTTATTTTGCTCTTTAAATTTTTTTTTATTTTTTTTAAGAAAAATATTTTATTTTTTTGAAAAAACTATTTTGTTATTTTTTTAAGCATTGATCAAATAATTTTTTATGATATACATGAGCGATTCAAAAAAATTTAAATTTAAAAAAAAAATTAAATATTTAAAAATAAATAAATATTCAAAAAACTATTTTAAAATATTTAAAATATTTAAAAAATAAAATAAAATTTATATATTTAAAATATAAAATAAAATTTTTTAATTTTTTAAATATTTAAAAAAAAATACAGTGCACAAATGTAGTAAATAAATCACACATTAAAATAAATAAATAAATATTTACAATAAAAAATATTTATCCTAAAAAAATAAATTAAGGCCCTGTTTGATTGGGGGATATAAAGATTGGGATTGGATATTATATCCGGTGGGGTCCATATATCCCATGTTTGCAATTTTTTTTTGAAGGGGATATAATATCCGGCGGGATTATATATCCCCCAAAAGTGGAGGATATACAATACCACACCCCCCCATTATATCATATCCCCTTGGTGGGGATATGATGTAAAAAGTCCAATTTACCCTTTTTTCTATCTAACATAATATAATTTAATATATTTTTTTGAATTTAATATAATATAATTATTGAATTTAATTTAATATTATTGAATTTAATATAATATAAATATTATTGAATTTAATATAATATAATATTATATTATTTAATTTAATTTAATTTAATATAATATAATTTAATACAAATTTTGAATTTAATATAATATAATATTATTGAATTTAATTTAATATAATATAATTTAATATAAAATTTTGAATTTAATATAATATAATATTATTTAATTTAATATAATATAATTATTGAATTTAATTTAATATAAATATTATTGAATTTAATTTACTTTAATATAATATTATTTAATTTAATACAAATTTTGAATATAATATAATATAATATAATATTATTTAATTTAATTTAAGTTAATATAATATTATTGAATTGAATTTAATATAATATAATTTAATATAAAATTTTGAATTTAATATAATATAATTATTGAATTTAATTTAATATAAATATTATTGAATTTAATTTAATATAAATATTATTGAATTTAATTTAATATAATATAATATTATTTAATTTAATATAATATAATTATTGAATTTAATTTAATATAAATATTATTGAATTTAGTTTAATTTAATATAATATTATTTAATTTAAACCAAATTTTGAATTTAATATAATATAATATAATATTATTTAATTTAATTTAATTTAATATAATATTATTGAATTTAATTTAATATAAATTTTGAATTTAATATAATATAATATTATTTAATTTAATATAATATAATATAATATAATATTATGAGGGCAATCTTGGAAATTACTTGTTATATCCCACAATATATTTTGTAAAACAAACATGCATAACATATATCCAATCTTATATATCAAGTCAACAAACATGACTTGGGGGATATACTATCCAATACTTATATCCTATTCATTATATATCTTGACTAAATCCCACATCATATTATATCCTCCATTTTATATCCAACGAAACAAACGGGGCCTAAGAAAATTTTTAAATATTTTAAAAAAATAAATCCAAAAAATTTCAAAATGCAATTCAAAACTCTTTTCAAAACTTATAACCAAATAAATTTTCTCTTTTCAAAAACTTAAAATTCAAAATACAACTCAAAACTAAAATTATGATTCAAAAACTAAACCAAACGGATATATCTTTCCTTTACACAATTGAATATTTCAAACCTATCTGCTTGATTTTTAAGTTTTTAATCAGTATTTTTTTATTTTAGTAAATTTATTTAATATTTTAGTTAATTTTCTCTTGTAAACATAAATTTCAGAACATAAACCTTACACTTTGGATCATTTACCATGTGTATTATCAAGAAATCAAGACAAAATGACATACCTGAATCCATTGATGAACGGTTAAACGGAAGCGTCTGATTGTCAATAAAACCTTTGATATTGATTTTGTTAGAGCCTTCTAATCCTTTCCCTTTGGTGCCTTATGTTTCTCCTTGAGAGGATTTAGAAAAACAAACAGTATTCTTATTTTTTTTCACCTTAAGAAGGAATAGGGACCATAACCTTTTAAAGGTTGTAATTGGTTTTCATAACTGAAAGGTAATGAAAACCAATAAATTAACCATTATTGGTTTAAAACTGAAAGGTAATGAAAACCAATAAATTAACCATTATTGGTTTTAAAACTGAAAGGTAATGAAAACCAATAAATTAACCATTATTGGTTTTAAAACTGAAAGGTAATGAAAACCAACTTTAACCAATATGTTTTAATTTCTATTTCTGCCCCTCATAGAAATAGAAATTATACAACTAGTATCTACACATTAGGTCCATAACACATATACCCTTAAGCCTATTAACTAAATTGAATCACTTAAATTGTAGGCTTCTTATAAATGATAACACCACATTTAATTATGTGGTCCCATTGAGACATTATCTAACAATCTCCCACTGGACCACATATGTATCTTGAAAAATGTGCTTAACTTTAGTGAGCTCAGAAATTTGTTATCATAACTTGAGGGTATCCAAACAATCTTGTCCATTAACTATATTAATATAGGATCAAAGCGGTTTTCGTTACATCAATCGTAACTCGACCCACCAATGGTCACGTATACAAATATAGCTAAATGACATAGATCAATCATGGATGCGTAGCATGGAAATTACATGTGATGTGATCCGTACATGCCTATGTCCAACTGGTCCTACTTAACTTTATTGAGATCAATACTTCACAATACGTAACAGAGCGTAATAAACTGAATACTTCATTTTCTGCAGAAATTAATCTAATTACATAGATAAAACTCAAGGCTGACATAAAGCAGTAATATAAATACAAACTCCCACTAAACCAGAATGTTCTCAAATAGAACAACACCCATATGAGCAGTGTGCTCATGAAAGACCTTGGGTGGTAGTTTCTTCGTAAGTGGATCCGCTATCATGGAGTTTGTCCCAATGTGCTCTATGGAAATCTGTCCACTCTGCACTCTTTCTTTTACAACTAGGAACTTGATATCAATATGCTTTGATTTTGTCGAGCTCCTGTTGTTATTGGAATATAAAACTGCAGACTTATTGTCACAATATATCTTAAGTGGTCTTTCAGTGCCTTCCAAAATACGCAACCCAGTGACAAAATTCCGCAGCCATATCCCTTGGTTTGATGCCTCATAACATGCTACAAACTCTGCAGCCATGGTGGATGAAGCTATGAGCGTCTGCTTTGCAGACCTCCAAGAAATTGCTCCGCCAGCTAACAGATAAATATAGCTTGATGTGGATTTCCTACTGTCTTGGCTTCCAGCAAAATTGGAGTCGGAATATCCAATGACCTCTAACTTATCCGATCTCCTATATGTGAGCATATATTTCTTTGTTCTCTGTAAATATCGCATAACACGCTTGACTGCTTTCCAATGATCCATGCCAGGATTATTTAAATATCTGCCTAACATGCCAACTATAAACGCAATATCCGGACGCGTACATACTTGAGCATACATTAGACTCCCTACAGCTGAGGCATAAGGAATCTTCTGCATTTCTTGAATTTCAAGACTATTCTTCGGGCATTGGCTGAGACTAAACTTGTCTCCCTTAGCAACCGGGGTTTCACCTGATTTACAATTTTGCATGCCAAATCTAATGAGTATTTTTTCGATATAGCTCCTTTGTGATAATCCCAGAATACCCCGAGAATGATCTCGGAGTATTTCGATTCCTAATACAAAGGAAGCATCACCAAGATCTTTCATTTCAAAATTCTTAGATAGAAATCTCTTGGTGTCATGCAATAAGTTTATATCGTTTGTGGCAAGCAATATGTCGTCAACATATAAAACTAAAAATATGTGTTTACTCCCACTGAACTTGTGATACACACATTCATCAACAACGTTAGTTTCAAAACCATACGAAGTGAGAACTTGATGAAATTTGAAGTACCACTGACGAGAAGCTTGTTTGAGTCCATAGATGGATTTAGTCAATTTGCAAACCATATTCTTTGGGTCTCCTGACACAAAGTTTTCTGGCTACACCATATAAATTGTTTCTTTAATGTTACCATTAAGAAAAGCTGTTTTGACATCCATCTTATGCAACTCAAGATCAAAATATACAACAAGCGCCATAATTGTCCTAAAAGAATCTTTCGAAGAAACTGGAGAGAAAGTTTCTTGAAAGTCAATTCCTTCTTTTTGAGTAAAGCCTTTGGCTACAAGACGTGCCTTATACCTCTCCACAGTACCATTTGAATCCCTTTTGGTTTTAAATATCCATTTACAACCTACGGGCTTCGCACCAACTAGTAATGAGACAAGTTCCCAAACGTTATTGTCTTGCGTAGAATTATATTCTTCATTCATGGCTTCTATCCACTTATGAGAGTTGGAACTTTCCATGGCTTGACGAAAATTGATTGGATCATCTTTCGACATTCTATTTTCTACCTCATGTTCCTGAAGATATACAATATAATCATCTGAAAATGCAAATCTCCTTTCTCTGGTGGATCGCCTTAATGGCACAGATTAGAGTTTGTTCCTCAGGAACAATTACCTCATCTTCACATTAAGTTACCAAACAGATAATCTCTAAATAAATTAATTTAATGACAACATCTCAAGATACCTAGCACAACATTAATACCAAGCCTTTGGGTAGTGATATTAACTGTAAGTGGTATTCTTGTTGTAATGATCAAACATTGACAATAAGTTATGTCAAATAACAAATCTATCTTTTGATGGATTTATTATTCACATTAGGTTTCCTTGACAATTGGCGCATGTTTATCACCACAAAATGTGTGTATAATTCTGCCAAGTCTTAATCATGTCTTTGGACCGATAAATACCCGCATGAGATACACAGACATGAATTTCAAAACATTCCATATAAAACAATCTAGACAAGAGAGATCACTTTTGTGACATCTTGTTTGAATTGACTTATATTTAGAACATTAGAAAATTAAATTTCCGTAGACGTTGTATGAAATTACATTAAATTTAAAGATTTCTAAATTTGTTACCCCGTATATGTTATATAATCTGCAGCAATCCCAATTATATACATATATATATAAATACATGATGTTCACCATTTGAAAAATGAACCGCCCATCCGAATTATGTTCCATTTCCAGAAAACAGATTGTCATTTTCACAGAACAAAACAGGAAAAACAGAATTTACATCCATAAGAAAATTCAGAATCTGATTCTAGGAAACTAAATAGGATGAATAAAAGCATATCTATTCTGATAATACACATGATATAACTGCTCTGATACCACTTGTAAACATAAATTTCAGAACATAAACCTTACACTTTGGATCATTTACCATGTGTATTATCAAGAAATCAAGACAAAATGACATACCTGAATCCATTGATGAACGGTTAAACGCAAGCGTCTGATTGTCAATAAAACCTTTGATATTGACTTTGTTAGAGCCTTCTAATCTTTTCCCTTTGGTGCCTTATGTTTCTCCTTGAGAGGATTTAGAAAAACAAACAGTATTCTTATTTTTTTTCACCTTAGGAAGGAATAGGGACCATAACCTTTTAAAGGTTGTAATTGGTTTTCATAACTGAAAGGTAATGAAAACCAATAAATTAACCATTATTGGTTTTAAAACTGAAAGGTAATGAAAACCAATAAATTAACCATTATTGGTTTTAAAACTGAAAGGTAATGAAAACCAACTTTAACCAATATGTTTTAATTTCTATTTCTGCCCCTCATAGAAATAGAAATTATACAACTAGTATCTACATATTAGGTCCATAACACATATACCCTTAAGCCTATTAACTAAATTGAATCACTTAAATTGTAGGCTTCTTATAAATGATAACACCACATTTAATTATGTGGTCCCATTGAGACATTATCTAACATCTTTATCTTTTGGATTTACCTAATTTAGATATATTTAAAAAATAAAATATTTGTGAATTTTTTTTTAAAAAAAAATTGCCAAATATAACAGAAAATATAATTACTTTTTCTTTTTGTATTTTTAGTGTTTATTAATTATTTAAATTAAGTGAATCTTAAAAGTAAAAAAAAATAATTAAAAAATTAACTAAAATTAAAAAAATAAAAATTCAAAAATTACTTTTGAAAATTCCAAACCAGAGCATTTTAAAATGACGATTTAACTCTAGTATTTTTTGTCCTTGTCAGTTTCTAAAATTGCAAAATTGCAGTTTAATCCCTAAATATTTTTGAAACTATTGATTAACCCTAAAAAAAAATTCCAAAACTACATTTTGACCTTAATTTTTTCCTAATACACTCTCCAACCCCAAAACTTTACAAATTATTTTGGCCCCAAAACATTTTTATTTGCTTAATGATTATTTGTAAACAATTAACTAATCATGAATGTTCATTTAAGTATTGTCATATATCATTTCTCTAATTGATTAATCTGATAAGTGCACAGGACACATTTTCTGGACTTCAGTTTTATTTACCCAACAATATCTTCTTTTCTAATTTGCTAACATATTTCATTGTTAAAATTAAAATAATAAATAAATAAATAATAAAAAAGAAGTTCAGAAAGTGTAGATCCTAATCTTAGGGATATACTTTCATAAACTTCGCTGAGAGTGGTTGCCGATAGAATGACCGTGATATTAGTGAAGTGATGATTCGAGACAAACATGTTCGAATAACTTTTTGTGTAGAGAAATAAATACTGAAATAAAATAAATAAATTACTTACAGGATGTTCTGGTTTCGGAAATTGAGAAGAGTAAATCACCGAAAAAATTGATCAAGTCGAGTGTGTGACACTTTATCCTAAAAACAGATTCGTCGCCGTATAGGTGCTTACGGGTTATCAGCGTCTATCTCCCAAGATACAATGATCAGAATGTTGGGTTGGGTTTCCATCCTATGTGGAGGAAGGCCCAAAACATTTAGTAAGCCCATGTGAATTCCAAAGCCCACATGGAGAGGTTATGTTTTTTGAAAAGATCTGGCCCATAAGTTTAGGGTTACAAACCTTTTCTTTGTACACAAAAGGAGACATAGAAGCTGCCACCAAAACAGAGAGGAGAGGAGAAATTCTGTCCAGCAGTGATCAAGCTATCCGATCAACAAGAATCTGTGGTCCGATTGAGCTGAAATTTGGTAGGCAAGTTCACAACTCAAGACTCTAAATTCTGGACGGTGGAGATCAGATTTGGAGTTTTCTACTGCTGGTTTTTGGCCCGTGAACAGTACCATTTTTTGTGAGATTTTTCCTAAACTTTGTAGTTTGATCTTTGGTTGCCAAGGAAGCTTATTTGTAAGTTGTTCTTGATTGTTTGCCTCTAGTTCTATCTAGAGAGAACTCTTGTATACCCATTATTTGTTTATAGTGGAGATATTTGGTGGACTACGGTCCCGTGGTTTTTCCTTTCCACATCGGGAAGGTTTTCCACGTTAAAAATTGCTATCGCCTTATTGTGTGATTGTTGGATCATTGTTTTCAGATTATTTTCAGAATATATTGTGCTCTATTAAATTGCTTCCTAATAGGTTCACACAAAGAGGGAGAATAAACAACTTCCGCTATTTTTGTGCCGGATTCGGATATTTCGAATTGATTTTTGTTTTGTTTTCTCCCAACACAGAAAACGCAGATTATAGCAGCATTACAAATAATCTGCCAGGTGAATCAAACCTATGTTCTACCACTCTTTGAAATCTCTATGAACTAGTATGAAGAATACAAAAAGAATGCTTGAGTTTGAAGAAATTTTGGAATCAATAAAATTGGAATGTGGTTGCTTTTATATAGATTTTGTTGACACCTATTCAGTTTGAATAGAAAAGGCACGACGAAGAGACATGACTCTCCCTTTAAACTAAAGAGACACCATGAAAAAGTGGCACCCTTTCATTCAAATGGAAGGTTGACCCTTCCTTTAAACAAAGATACACCATAAAAAGTTGCATCATTTCATTCAAATAGAGTATATTTCAATTCACCATTGCCTTCATAAATTTTTCAATAATCCTCCACATGAATGAAATTGACTGAAAGAAAATGCAACAACATGATATTTTTTACAGAGAGTACAGAAATCAGAAATATTCTGCAAAGGATATGTAACTTTTGACTTTGAACCTTCTCTTGTGAGACACTATCGGATTTACTAGCTAATCAGTGAACATGATGTCTTGAACTGTTCAGTCATTTGTGTAAACCAAGACAATAGAACTCACACAACATATTTCTAAACACAGTTTGGTTCTCATTATTGTGTTCATTTTGGCCCTGAACAACCTGATTTTTTATGAGTGCTCTAGAGAATTGTAGCCCTTCACAAATCTCATAGAATCGGCTCGGTCCACACTCATATAGGTGATTCTTATGAAGAGTATCCTGCCATACTCGGTATTTTTAAATATAAGAATCATTAAAAGTATTACTTAACCTAAAATGCTGCAGACATCACTATTTTATCATAGAAATAGGTAAGAGTTTGACTCTCTAGTGATCCTTATGAGTCATACACAACTCAGTTGTCCTTTTGAACCTAGATCTTAGGATCTCCAGCCAACTAAGTTGGATTACCATTGTGATAACTCTTATTTAATAGGCTTAAGTCTCATTTCCCTCAATGAATTCTTAACTGACTCTCTTGCTAATCCTTTGGTTAGTAGATTCGCCATGTTGTCTTTAGACTTCACATATTTAATGGAAATAATTCCATCAGAGAGTAGTTGTCTCATGGTGTTATGTCGATGACCAAAGTGTCGTAACTTACCGTTATACATATAACTCTGTGCTCTACCTATTACTGATTGACTATCACAATGTATGCATATAGCAAGCCCCAGTTTTGGCTACATTGAAATATCTTCAAGGAAGTGACGAAACCATTCTACTTATTTTCCAGCTTTATCTAAAGCTATATACTCTGATTCCATAGTAGACCTAGCAATGCAAGTTTGTTTGCTAGATTTCCAAGATACCGCCGCACCACCAAGAGTAAAGGCATACCCACTGGTGGATTTTGAGTCTCTAGTATCCGATATCCAATTTGCATCACAGTATCTTTCAAATCTCGCTGGATATTTAATATAATTTAGCCCAATATTACGAGTAAATCGAAGATATCTTATAACTCTTATAATAGTTTTTAAGTGTTCTACTCTTGAATTACTCGTATATGTACTTAATTTACTTAGTACATAGGCTATATCTGGGCTAGTGCAGTTCATCAAGTACATTAAGCTTTCAATAATCTAAGTACACTCTAATTGAGAAATACTTTATTGTACATTCTTAGAAAGAAACAAACTAACATCCACAGGTATTCTAGTAAGATGATTATCATCTTTGCTAAATTTGTTAAGTATTTTCTCAATGTAATGTGATTGTGGCAAAGCATATTCTTCTAATGTTTTGATAATTTTCATACCAAGAATTACATCAGCAATCCCCATATCCTTCATGTCAAAATGTTTATTCAACATTTTGTTCGTAGTTTTAATCATTTCATTATTACTACCTATGATAAGCATATCATCTACATAAAGACATACTATAACATAACTTTTGTTTGTGTTTTTAATATAAACATATTTGTCATATTCATTAATCTTAAATCCATTTGACATAATTGCCTTATCAAATTTCTCATGCCATTGTTTTGGTGCTTGTTTTAAACCATATAATAATTTAACTAATTTACACCCTTTCTTTTCTTTTCTTGAAACAGAAAATCCTTCTGGCTGTTCTATGTAAATTTCTTTATTTAACTCACCATTTAAGAAAGTTGTTTTCACATCCATTTGATAAATTTCTAGATTGTACAATGATGCAAGGGCAATTAGCATTCTAATAGATGTTATTCTAGTAACTGGTGAGTACGTGTCAAAGTAATCAAGACCTTCTTTTTGTCTATATCCTTTAACCACAAGTCTTGCCTTGTATTTGTCAATTGATCCATCCGCTTTTATTTTTCTTTTGAAAATCCACTTGTAGCCAAGATGTTTACAACCTGGTGGCAAATTCACCAATTTCCAAGTGTGATTTTGCAAGATAGATTTAATTTCACTATTTACAGCCTCTTTTCATAAATGAGCCTCAGGACTAGGCATGGCTTCTTTGAAAGTTAAAGGCTCATTTTCTAGCAAAAAAAATTAGAAAATCTGGACCAAAAGATTTTAAGGTTCTAGCATGCTTACTACGCCTAGGTTCCTCTTTCTCATTTTGATCTAACTTTTGCTTTTGTTCTTAATCTTGTTTTTGATCATGACTAGTAATGGCATCATAAGATCTTTTGTTAGTACTAGTCTCTTATCTAGTTTTATTATGAAACATATGTTCAAAGAATGATACATTTCTAGATTCAATAATAGTATTTACATGCATTTTAGAATGTTCTAACTTATGAATCAAAAATCGATATGCACTACTATTTTAAGCATAACCGGTGAATATGCAATCAACAGTTTTTGGACCTATCTTAGTCTTTTTAGGACTAGGAATAACTACTTTAGCCAAACACCCTCACACTTTTAAGTATTTGTAGGATGATACTTTCCCATGCCACATTTCATAAGGTGTTTGATTAACTTTCTTTCGGGGTATTTTACTAAAAATATAATTAGTAGAAAGTATTGCTTCCCTTCACAAGTTCTGAGGTAATCCAGAACTTATTAACATGGCATTCATCATTTCTTTTAAAGTCTTATTTTTCTTTTTAGCAATTCCATTTTGCTGAAATAAGTAAAAAGTGGT
Organism: Camellia sinensis; assembly: GCF_055761805.1. Lineage (NCBI taxonomy): Eukaryota > Viridiplantae > Streptophyta > Magnoliopsida > Ericales > Theaceae > Camellia > Camellia sinensis. The sequence goes on along the minus strand of NC_138964.1, from coordinate 18,315,745 downwards.
GGTTTGATGAATTATTTCATGTTCTTTACAAAACTCACCAAAAAGTGATTCATATACACTACCTCTGTCACTTCTTAAAATTTTAATTTTCTTACCAGGTTGATTTTCAACTTCATTCTTATATTAAATGAAAGTTTCCAAAGTCTCATCCTCGATTTGAATTAAATAAACATAACTATATCTAATATAGTCATATATAAAAGTGATAAAATATTTTTTCCAACCTCTAGTTTGAATTGATTTAAAATCACAAATGTCTCTATGAATTAATTCAAGTGGTTCCGTACTTCTTTTAATTGAATGAAAAGAAGTTTTTGTTAATTTTGCCTCAACACAAATTTCACATTTATGATTTGGATTAATTTCAAATTTAGGCAAACATTCTATATTAATTAATCTACGCAAAGATTTATAATTAACATGTCCTAATCTACCATGTCATAAATTTGAAGACTCAAGCAAGTAAGAAAAATGTGTATTTTTATTATCATAGGAGAAACAATTGTCATTACATTCATTTTGAAAAGGCCATCATTCATGTAACATTTTCCTACATACATCCCTTTTTGGTAAGTACAAATTTGTCACTTTCAAAAACTAATATAAACTCATTCTTGTTCAACAGAGATCCGAAAACAAAATTTTTGCGAATGTTTGGTACATGTAGCACATTGTTGAGAGTGAGTTTTTTTTCATATGTCATTTTCAAAATTACCTTTCCTTGTCCTTCAACTTTAGAAGTCGAGGAGTTACCCATGAATAGTTGTTCTCCATTGTCCATCACTGAATAAGGGGAGAACATCTTTTTGTCAGCACATATGGGACAAGTGGCTCCAGTATCCATCTACCATTCTTTGAGATTTCAGACAAGGTTGACCTCGAAAACAACGACTGAAAGGTTTATATCATCGACACCATTGGAGATTATGTCCACTTCGGTGACATTGGCTTGAGCAGGTTTCTTACTAGACTTTCCTTTACCTTGGCACTTGCTACGACAATCTTTGGCCCGATGTCCCTCTTTGTCACAAATATAGCATTTATCATTAAACTTAAATTTCTTGGTATCCCCCCCCTTTAGAATCTTGTGATGAACTTTCTCCAAAAAATTTCTAATTCTTTGCTTTTGGAGCATCTTCCACTACATTAGCCTTTGACTTCATAGGATGCTTGCCAACCCTCTTCTCAGAAGCCCGGTTGTCTTCCTCAATTTTCAATCGCACAATTAATTTTTTCAAAGTCATTTCTTTGCATTTGTGCTTGAGATAGTTCTTAAATTCCTTCTATCCTTGTGGTAATTTTTCAATTAGAGTAGCGACTTGGAAGGACACGCTTAGTGACATGCCTTCTGCATGGATATCATACAGAATGAGTTGAAGATCTTGAACTTGACTTATCACAGTTTTTGAATTAACCATCACAAAGTCCAGAAATTTGTCCACCACGAATTTCCTCGAGCTAGCATCTTCTGTTTTGTACTTTTTCTCTAATGAATCCCATAATTCCTTTGCCGTTTTGATGAGGTTATACATGTTATACAATGTATTATCAAGCCTATTCAAGATATAGTTGCGGCAAAGGAAATCCACACTTTTCCAAGTATCGACCGTAGGAACCACTTGTCGGTCGGTTTCATCCTCTTTTAGCACAAGAGCATCCTCACGAAGGAAATGTGCCAGATTCAATATAGTAAAATAAAACAACATCGTCTGCTGCCATCTTTTAAAATCAATTCCTTGGAACTTTTTTAGCTTTTCCCCATGATTTACCAGGACTGTCACAACAGCAAGGGAGATCGAGGCAGTCACAACACAGGTCAGATTAGAGGTTTGAGCAGTTTCAGTAGTCATGAATTCTAAATTATAAAACAAAATTATAATTAGAATTTTATACCACACAGAAAATTAAACCATAAAACACAGAATTTAATTCTGTAAAAAATAAAAGAAACAAAATTGCAACTTTTATTTTAAATTAATTTGAAAATAACTTTTTATTTAAGCAAATTAATTCCACACAAAAAATTATTTATGTAAACTTCAAAAATTAAAATACTTAAAATAGAATTTTAATTAATGAAAACTCAAAATATTATTTCTGAAAAACAAAATTAATTTATAACCAATTTCACACAGAACAAAATAATCAGAAATTAATATTCTAGAAAAAAACCAATGATAAACAGTATAACAGTATATTTCTACTATTTGTCAAACAGTATATTACTACTATTTGTATTTTCTAACTAGAATATTTCTTTGTAGAATATAAATTTTGTAAAACTAAATCCAATGCCAATAATTTAGAAAACTGAAAATCAAAATTTTAATTATTGAACAAACCCAGAATTTTATTTTCGAAAAAATCAGAATTTGAATTCTAAAAAACCCACACAAAAAATAAATTATGTAAAGAACGAAGAAAAGGAAACAAACAAAAAATTCTGTATAAACTGAATAATTCGAATATGTCTTATTGTTGGAGCAATCTTCTGTGTAGAGAAATAAATACTGAAAATAAAATAAATAAATTACTTACAGGTCGTTTTGGTTTTGGAAATTGAGAGCAGTAAAATCATCGAAAAAATTGATCAAGTCGAGTGTGTGACACTCTGTCTTTAAGGCAGATTTGCCCCCGCACAGGTGCTTATGGGTTATCGGGCGTCTATCTCTCATGATACAATGATCAGAAAACACAGATTATAGCAGCACTACAAATAATCTGCCAGGCGAATCAAACTTATGTTCTGTAACTCTCTAAAATCTCTATGCACTAGTATGAAGAATATAAAAATAATGCTTGATTTTGAGAAATTTTTAGAATCAATAAAATTGGAATGGTGTGAGGAATGGACGTGGTCCTTCCTTTAAAATTAAGAGACACCATGAAAGGATGGTACCCTTTCATTCAAATGGAGGATTGACCCTTCCTTTAAAACAAAGAGACACCATAAAAGGTTATACCCTTTCATTCAAATGGAGTCTATTTCAATTCACCACTACCTTTATAAATTTTCCAACAAATCATCTAATTGTTGTTGCCTTCTAAAGCAGGAAACTGAATGAGACAAAGCATAGGATTAGAATAGGCTATGAACGGTGCCACGTGAAGAAAGAGACAAGCGGCGTGCCAAGGAACCTACAAAATGGATGCCACAGCGTCATTAGCCAACAATTTCTTCTTTTCTAATTAGCTAAAATAGTTCATTGTTAAAATAAATAAAAAAAATATTTGGAAACACACAAATCAATTATAGAACCAGACACAATCCTCTCACATGAGGTTGTCACACATTAATGTAAGAGAATTATTTTTGATTTTGTGATTAGTTTCTATATCCTTGAAAGAATTGTTGTTCTAAGTATTCGTTTGGGATGTGGGTTGGTTTTTTAACTTTTTGATTTTTTAGCTATTTTAGCCTGAGGCTAAAAAGTCTCGTTTGGGATGGGCTTTTTGATTTTTTTTTTTAACTTTTGTGAAAAAAAAATGAAATGATTATAGTTTGGATATAATATCTTGTCTTGTTGACTTTTTTGCTTATTTTGTATTTTTGTGGCGATTCTATAAAATTTTATTACAAATTCATGAAAAAATTATAACTATAATTACAAATATTTATAAATTTTATCACTTATTTGTAATTATTTTTCAAAATCCCACTTGAACTATAATTTTCCTTAAATTTTGATGTTACAAAAATAAATATTTTAACCCACTATTGATTGTTGGAAAATTTACTGGTAAATTCCATTTGGATGAATTGTGATGCATTCAGTCTTATGATATTTCTTATTATCCTATTAGTCCCATCCATTTTGGTAAGGTGAATTTCATATATTGTATGGGGTGTGTTTTTATGTTGATAACCTTGCCCATGTTGATTTCATTTCGGGTTTCCTGTTGAGAAAGGAAATTTGGGAACAAAAAGGAAGATTTCGTGGAATTTTAGTGGAAGAATCATAGATTTGATTGATGTGGGATCTCTATCTTCTGGTAAACGATTAGTAAGATGGGTTGAAAACCTATACCCCCAACATTATTATCCAGAACAACATCAAAGAAAATTACACACAAAACCACATTAATATTGGGTGTCAAAACCACATCAATACGACATGCCCAGAATGCTACTATATATGTGTGAAGTGTTACATTTGAGAAAAATATATTAAGAAATTTTTTTGTATTATATTAATTGAAGTGTTACGTTTAAAAAAGTACATTAAAATTTTTTTTTGTATGTTACACTAATTAGATTGTTACGTTTGGGAAAAAAAAATACACTAAAGAATGATTTTTTTTGTGTGTTAAATTAGAATATTACATTTAAAAAAAGTACACTAAGGCTCTGTTTGGAAGAGCTTTGAAATTGTGATTCTAACTCTTAGTTTGCACATAGTGTTTGATTGTGGCTTTTAAAAATTAATTCCACACTCACTTTTGAAAAATCGATCTAAGACGAGAATATTTGGGCTAACCGGTCGTCCGGCCAGTTGACCGAAACAGTGCATAATTTTATTTTTATTTTTTTTTGCAATTGACACATGTTAATTTTTATATATTCAACAAAAAATATTTTCCAAATTTTTTAAAATTTTTTATGAGTTTTGAATAGAATTTTGAGTTGTGCTTTTGGTTATGAATTGTAAGTTTTTATATCAAATATCATATGTTACATCAAAAATTTCTCACTCAATTCAAAATTCTTTTCAAAACAAATTTACCAAACAAATATTCATACTCAAATCATAATTCAAAAACTCACAAACTCAAAATACAACTCTATTCTCAAATCATATTTAGAAAACTCTACCAAACGCAACCTAATTTTTTTTTAATGTGTTAAATTAGAATGTTACAGTGAAGTGTTATGTTCTTATTTGTAACTTGAGATTTGTTCCATAATGAGGAAAAACCTAAAACCTTTATAGTGCGAATTGTCAAAATATGAGATAAATTCACTTTTATCTCTCAAAATTTTAACCCAAACATGTAAGTAATTACTTTTTTGTATAATTTTTACTTTAATGTGACTTTTGGGTTCATAAGAAAAAAAATAATGACTAAACAATTCATAAAATTACATTTTAAAATTTATTAATATTTCACCCTTGATTGTTTTTATTTTTACTTTTTATAATCGGATATTCGAACTAATTTGTGTGCAATTCGACTAATCTTAAATCCTAAAATTAACAATCAATTAAACTTTTAATAATTTTTTAAAGAAAAATGTTTGGGAGCACTAATTAGTGCTCCCACTAATTAGGTGACAGTGGGTCCCGCCATGAATGATGTGATGTTTTGGTCTTAGAGTTGTAATTTTTTTTTATTTTTTTTATTTTTTTAATGTATTAGTGCTATTAGTGGTGATGTTTTTAGTGGGATGAATCATTGTTGTTTTTTAAAATAAAGCAAATTCAAAACTTTAGATCTTATTCGCAGAATCGCAGGTTGTACCATTTAGCCAACGGCTTACATTCCACTAGTTATTGCTATGGTTGTCATCAACACTGGCAACATCCAACATGCAGTTCGCACAAAAAAGGATGAGAGAGAAAACAGAGACAGCTTTAAAAAGAAGATCATTTCAAATTTTCCAGTGAGATTTATTCGGGGATTGGCTCATTTCCAAGTCCACATGGTCTGTTTTACATCCATAGCTATCAAAATTGTACCAAATTCTCTGTCTTACTTTTCATTTAATGAACACTAACCTATCATCGGTATTATGCACGGATAATTATAAATATTTATATTATCACTAATCATAGTATATGGAGAAGTTAAAAAGATACTGCAATAACTATATACGGATTGTATGTATAATTATTTGTATGAGGGGATTTTAAATACTGATCAGGAGATTTTGACCAAATTAATAAATGTAAGCATGTGGAAAGATATGTAAATTGAAAAAAGTTAATAAATATTGGTCAGGAAATTTTGACCAAATCAATAAATGCTGAGTTTTTTTTTTAAATAAAAAATTTAAAAAATTCATATTAGAATATTGAAGCTTTCACAGGCATTGGGAGTTAAAAATCCCTTTTGCTTAATATATAACTAGTCTATCACCCGTGCTATGCACAGGATAATTATAGATATTTATATTTGTTTTAATTTTTTTAATATATAAATTATGTTTTTTAATATTTTTTATAAAAATAATTTACCAATCTTATCACTAACCATAGTGTACAGGAGAAATTAAAAAGGCTACTGCAGTAATTATGCACGGGCTGTATCTATAATTATTTGTATAAAGGGATTTTAAATGCTACTCAAAGATTTTGACCAAATCAATAAATGCAGGCATGTGAATTGAAAAAAGTTAATAAATGCTGATCAGAAGATTTTGACCAAATTAATAAATGCTGAGATTTTTTTTTTAAATCAAAAATTTAGAAAATTAAGATTGAGAGATTAGAGCTCCCACAAGGCTTGGGGTATAGAAATCCCCTTTTTCTTAATATATTTACAATTATCTATATATGTGAATTGCGATTTTTAAATATTTTTTTTTAAATGTCTTCTTTTTTTCCTTTTTTATATTATATTAAACTTTAATATTTTGATAATAATCATATGTGTTGAACTTTTCAAGGAATTAAATATCTTTTTTTATTATATTATATTAAAATTTAATATTTTGATAATAATTATATGTGTTGGACTTTTTAAGAAATTTTTTTTATGCTTGTTCTTAATGTGTTAAAGTGTTATTATGAGGGATAATAATCATATGTGTTGAGACTTTTCAAGGAATTCATATGTGTTGGATTTTAAAGAATTTTTTTTATGCTTGTTCTTAATGCATTACAATGTTATTATGAGAATAAGACTTGGGAGTTGGAAGAAGTTAATAAATGCTAAGGCTTTTTTTTTAAAAAAAAATCAGAAAATTTAGATTGGGAGATTGGAGCTCCCACAAGACTTGGGATTAAAAACCTCATTTTCCTTAATATATAGTATATAATTATCAATATATGTGAATTGCGATTTTTAAATGTCTTTTTTTTTTAAATGTCTTCTTTTTTTCCTTTTTTATATTATATTAAAGTTTAATATTTTGATAATAATCATATGTGTTGGACTTTTCAAGGAATTCAATATCTTCTTTTTTTTATTATATTATATTAAAGTTTAATATTATGATAATAATCATATGTGTTGAATTTTTCAAGAAATTTTTTTTTATACTTGTTCTTAATGCATTAAAGTGTTATTATGAGGGATGATAATCATATGTGTTAGGACTTTTCAAGGAATTCATGTGTTGGATTTCAAAGAAATTTTTTTATGCTTGTTCTTAATGCATTAAAGTGTTATTATGAGGGTAAGACTTGGGGGTTGGAAGAAGTTAATAAATGCTAAGGTTTTTTTTTTTAAATCAAAAAATCAAGAAATTTAGATTGAGAGATTGGAGCTCCTATAAAACTTGGGGTTAAAAATCCCATTTTTTTTTAATATATAGTATAGATTTAATTAACATAAGCTACGGTTTGCTTTTCTTTTTTGATCTTAAAAAAAAATTAAAAAAAAAAAAAAAACAGCTTCACATGATGAACTTTGCTATGTTATTATATATTCAAAATTTTAATCCCAAATTTTATAAAGAAATATCAATGTATAATCTAAATTCATTTTATGCATGAATTTCATAATATATATTGAATCTCAATCACACTTTTCTATTCTGGGTAATATTCCTACCAAAAATTTTAGATGCGTAGATTTAATGAAGATAGAGAATCAATCATCAACAATAAATAAGGAAGAAAGAAGGGGACAACCACACCCTCCAAAAGTATGATGGGCTGTAATGCGATATATTTGGGAATATAATCCAAGCATATCGGATATACACCACATCGTGTCATTCGAGTTACAATATATTTTAGATTTATTGTAATTGTAGTAAGGTCACATCTAAAATAAATTTTAACTACCTAATACACTCTAAATGTTTTAATTTGTATTTTTTGGTTTTCTAACTTTTTACACTACATTCTTAAAAATCAAAATGGTCCTCGAACAGTCAGTCATGATGCATAGATGGATCTATATAGCTCTAGACAAGGCAACCGTTTTTCTTTTTTTGTCCATGGGAATAGGGGCAAATCCAAGATTTTAACGTAGGAGGTTAACTTATATACTAATAAAAAAATTAAAATATGGGGTACAGTATTAATTTCTATTGACATAAAAAATAAAAATAACATGAAAACATAAATAAGTATTTTTTTAGATATTCTATCTACTAAAGTAAAGTATCTTAAATTGTACTTGACGATCTTTCATATTATTAAAGAATACAATAAAATTGACATTAAAATCTTAAATAATGTATTTTTCAATAAATTTGATCAAATACCTTCCAAAATTTTTAGTTTCATACTTTGACACACATGTTTCACTTAATTTTTTCAAAAACTTCGAGGGATATTCAAAAGTATTAAAAAAATATCGAGTCAACGTAATTTTGAGATATTTACTAACAAATATTAATATCATAACAGTTTTTCTTAATAAACTATTTTTTTAAACATTAAAGAGTAGAGTAAAGGATCACCCCTCTTGCCCCTTTTAAATCCATCCTTGATGGGAATTACAATTCACTTCTCCGGGGGTTCATTGCTGCATCACCCAAATGTTGAAAATTTTGTTAAATCCCCACAAATGACATGTGCCATGCCATGGCACACATATATAGACCATCTTACCACCTATTAGAATTATAATTTAGTTATAATTTTTGCACATTTTATTGACACGTGTCAGTCATTCGTTCCAAGTTGCATAATGCCTTCTTGGATCACTGAAAAAGCAATGGCTTTGGTAGTCAATGGCTTTATATTCAAGTGTGGTGAGAAATGAGTAACTTAAAAGCCTCCCATGTTCATGCAAAAATACCTAATTTGCAAAAAGTTGACCCATTTATAACTTCGATTGAACTGAACCTAAAAACGTAGATTAGGCTCAATTCCACCACCTTTTTTCTACGCCCTCTGTTCATGACTTCAAAAGGGCATATTGAAATTACCAAAAACTCCTCAATCACAAATTGACCCATTTTGTTGAACAATATTAAAATTGCCCATGTTTTGTTATACAATTGATTATTTTAACTCTCAAAGTGTAAAAATCCTAATAAATATATAGGGAATAAGACTCAAACATAAATGGAGAGATTTAAACTATTTACATTTTAGTGAGGTATAAATTTTGGCCAATTAAACTGATCCTGCTAATTCAATAGATTAGTTTATTTCAACAAACTAACACACCATTGACTAGAACAGTAATATAGAGTTACTTCTCATTTTCTTTACAAATAAATCTAAAAAAGCAATTCCTTTTATTATGTGTATTGTCATTTTAATATTATTTGAGAGTTCTCTAGCCTTCCATGTTATGATAGTATATACGTAGGATAGAGGAATAATTTTGAAATATTAATAATTAAATTTGTTTTTTAACCAAACTAAACATTATATCCCAAACTGATCTGACTTAATAATTAGGATAAACTATCAATAAGTCATAATAATTAGACTTAATTTCTATCAAGTCCTATTGAAAATAAATCATAATAAAATCGTGGTTAAAAATAATTTTTTATGACGATTTTATATATATATTGTTAAAAATTGACAATTAATAACTTTTTTGACATGATTTTTATAAATTATTGCTAAAACTTACAATTAGTGATATTTTTCTGTGATAAATTTTTAAACTGTCACTGAAAATTAAAAATTAGTAACTTTTTGTGATAATTTTTTAAACCGTCGTTAAAACTTATAATTAGTAACATTTTGTGTCAATTTTCGAATTGTCATTGAAAATTAACAATTAATGACGTTTTTTAATAGTGTTTAATAAAAAAAATTATTAATTATCATAAGATCTATTAGATAATAAATTTACTTATTAGGATTTACACGTAAATTCTCTTAATAATTTATCTTAGGATGTTCACTCTCAATCAAATTTCTCATTCAGTCACTGAGTGACATAATATAAGGCTCACTAAATTACCTATATTCTATATGTGTATATATATTTTGAGAGAGAGATTAAAGACATATTCTACATATATTATTAGCAATATTCTATTTAATTATATAAATCTAACTTTACCAGTTGACTTAGAAGTCTTGAGGCTATATTGGTCAATTTACTAGTTTTGTGCTCTTTCCACGATCACCTCTCTTCAAGGATGAAAAGTCCAAATGGTAGACTCAATAGCACGAAATCGCCAACATAATGCTTTCCATGTAAGAAAGACTAGAATTTATTAGAATCACCAACTCATTCATTCAAATGTTATTCTCACTACTCTCTTCTCTTTGAACCAAAACCTCTCTCATTTTTTCTCTTTTTTTCACAGCTTTTAATTTTAATTTCATATATGATTATGAAGCCTACAAAGTCCGATGGCCGGCGATTCATCATAACATCTTTCTTCTTCATTCTCTTTCTCTGTACCTTAGCTTCAATCAACGAGGTTCGATTTGATACTCTGTTAAGGTTTGGTAGATGTGCTCTATCGAAAATCCCATCCCAAACAGAGAAATTTCTCACTCCAAATGATTCATCATCTGACGATATCCGAATACTTCTTGGGATTCTAACACTTCCCGACCAATACCATCGCCGCCACTTCCTTCGTATGATCTACGGTACACAATCTCCGGTAGGTGCAAAAATCGACGTGAAGTTCGTGTTTTGCAACTTAACAAAGGAAGATCAAAAAGTGTTAGTTGCGCTAGAGATAATGAGATACGATGATATTATCATACTCGATTGCAAAGAGAACATGAACAAAGGTAAGACTTATACTTACTTTTCAAGCTTGCCGGAGATGTTTAATGGCGCGGAAAATTCAACCACGCCATACCCGCCTTACCATTATGTGTTGAAAGCAGACGATGACACGTATTTCAGGTTAGAAAACCTAGTGGAGTCATTGAGGCCATTGCCTAGAGAAGACTTGTACTATGGTTATGTTATTCCATGCCCTAGCATGGACCCTTTTGTTCATTACATGTCTGGAATGGGTTTTTTGATTTCTTGGGATATAGTTGAGTGGATTAGGGTTTCAGATATTCCTAAAAAGCATTTGGAAGGGCCTGAAGACCGGGTTTTTGGCGAGTGGCTTCGTGATGGTCATCGAGCCAAGAACCGGTTTAATGCTAAGTGGTCGATGTACAACTATCCAGAGCCGCCCACGAGGTGTACACACGAACTTTGGCCGGAGACAATTGCAGTACACCTTTTGAAGAATCAAGTAAAGTGGATTCATACATTGCAGTATTTTAATGTCACTCAGAATTTGAAACCATCTAAGCTGTATCATATACCTTAATTAGGTGCTGCCACATTAACATGTTGTTCATTCTTTCTTTTTTTTTTCCCTCAATGGAGTATTCAAATCATACAAGCTTATTTTGGCGATTATTCATAATTCTCTGTTCATTTTTATTTTTTTAGTATGTGCACTACAACAAAAAGGGTCTTTGGTGACAGACTGATTTCGTCTCCAAACATCAAAATTTCGTCACTAAAGTGATCTGTGACGAAAAAAATTTGTCACCACGTTCGTGGCCTATACGTCGTCACAAAAAGTACCTGGTGACGAAAAACACTTTCGTCACCTATTTTTCATTTTTTGTGACGAAATGTTTCATCTCCAAATGTTAAATTTTTCGTCCTCTAAAACACCAATTTAGTCACCAAAACTAAATAATATTTTATTTTAATTATTTTTTGCGACGAAATATTTCGTCACCAAATATATTTTAGTGACGAAAATTTTCATCACCAATGATATGGATTAAGGTGACAAAAAAATTCGTCACTAAAATGAGCAAAAAAGAAAATTATTCAATAACAAAAAATATTTTGTCACCAAATATTTTAATTTAGCGACGAAATACTCAGCAAATGTGACAAAATTATTCGTCATGTTTTTTGAAAACTAATAGCGACATTTTTTATTTCGTCACTAATAAAATTTAAAAATTTTGAAAATAGGTGTACTATTTTCTTTCGAAATTTTTTCTTTTCAGTAACAATTCCCTGCGCATTTCAATAACCTGTTCAATAAAATATTTATTACAAACCAATAGAAAAATCTGTTCATTTTCATAAACATCACAATCGAATTTTAGCACTATCCACAAAAATACAATATGAACTACATGCTGATTATAAACATGTCTCCTAATATTCACAAACTACTAATATCCAGAAAAATATGATATCAACCGCATGCAGATTACCAAACACATCTCCTAATATCCAACAAAAAATATGTCTACTAATATCAACAAAAATAAAATATCAAGGGCAGATTACCAAACATGCCCCGTAATACTAATAAAAATATAAAATTTACAACACAACCAAAATACATGTAAGGTAATATGAACAAAAACACAAAATGAGCTACCATCGGCCCTCCAAATTACCAAACACGTCCATATCAAATCTCGAATCTGCAAAAAAATAAAACACAAAAAAAAAAATGTCAGTTAGACAATTATTATTTTATCCATAACATATAGAATTTAACATACATTTTTTGACTTAGTTTTCAAACCGGGAGTCCCATGCTAGTTTCGTAAGTTTCCACAACTCACATTGGTCCGTCCTGAGGTGTTTGAGGTGTTTCCCGGGCCGTCTCGTGGCTGTTGCACGATTTTGGCCCCCGAAGGCTTATTTTCAAACTTAAGTGTGGAAAAGTGCATTTTTGGACTTAGTTTTCAAACCGGAAGTCTCATGCTAGTTTCGTAAGTTTCCACAACTCATATTGGTCCGTCTCGAGGTGTTTGAGGTGTTTCCTAGGCCGTCTCGTGGCTGTTGCACGATTTTGGCCCCTGAAGGCCTATTTTCAAGCTTAAGTGTGAAAAAGTGTATTTTTGGACTTAGTTTTCGAATCGGGAGTCTTATGCTAGTTCCGTAAGTTTTCACAACTCACATTGGTCCATCCCGAGGTGTTTGAGTTGTTCCCCAGGCCGTCTCGTGGCTGTTGCACGATTTTGGCCCCCGAAGGCCTACTTTCAAGCTTAAGTGTGGAAAAATACTTTTTTGGACTTAGTTTTCAAACCGAGAGTCCCGTACTAGTTCCGTAAGTTCCACAACTCACATTGGTCCATCCCGAGGTGTTTGAAGTGTTTCTCGGGCCGTCTCGTGGCTGTTGCACGATTTTGCCCCCGAAGGCCTATTTTCAAGCTTAAGTGTAAAAAAGTGCATTTTTTGACATAGTTTTCAAACCGGGAGTCCCATGCTAGTTCCGTTAGTTTCCACAACTCACATTGGTCCCTCCCGAGGTGTTTGAGGTGTTCCCCGGGCTGTCTTGTGACTGTTGCACGATTTTGGCCCTCGAAAGCCTATTTTCAAGCTTAAGTGTGGAAAAATACATTTTTGGACTTAGTTTTCAAACCGGGAGTCCCGTGCTAGTTCCGTAAGTTTCCACAACTCACATTGGTCCATCCCGAGATGTTTGAGGTGTTTCCTGGGCCGTCTCGTGGCTGTTGCACGATTTTGGCCCCCGAAGGCCTATTTTCAAGCTTAAGTGTAAAAACGTGCATTTTTGGACTTAGTTTTCGAACAGGGAGTCTCATGCTAGTTCCGTAAGTTTCCACAACTCACATTGGTCCATCCCGAGGTGTTTGAGTTGTTCCCCAGGCCGTCTCGTGGCTGTTGCACGATTTTGGCCCCCGAAGGCCTATTTTCAAGCTTAAGTATGGAAAAATACATTTTGAACTTAGTTTTCAAACCGAGAGTCTCATGCTAGTTTCGTAAGTTCCACAACTCACATTGATCCGTCCCGAGGTGTTTGAGGTGTTTCCTGGGCCGTCTCGTGGCTGTTGCACGATTTTGGCCCCCAAAGGCCTATTTTCAAGCTTAAGTGTAGAAAAGTGCATTTTTGGACATAATTTTCAAATCGGGAGTCCCGTACTAGTTCCGTTAGTTTCCACAACTCAGATTGATCCCTCCCGAAGTGTTTGAGGTGTTTCCCAGGCCGTCTCGTGGCTGTTGCACGATTTTGGCCCCCGAAGGCCTATTTTCAAGCTTAAGTGTGGAAAAATGCATTTTTTGACTTAGTTTTCAAATCGGGAGTCCCGTGCTAGTTCCGTAAATTTTCACAACTCACATTGGTCCATCCCAAGGTGTTCGAGGTGTTCCCGGGGCTGTCTCGTGGCTGTTGCCCAATTTTGGCCCTCGAAGGCCTATTTTCAAGCTTTAGTGTGAAAAAGTGCATTTTTGGACTTAGTTTTTGAACCGGGAGTCCCGTGCTAGTTCCGTAAGTTTTCACAACTTACTTTAGTCTCTCCCGAGGTGTTTGACGTGTTTCCCGGGCCAGCTCGTGGTTGTTACATGATTTTGGCTCCCGATGGCCTATTTTCAAGCCTAAGTGTTGGAAAAGTACATTTTTCTAAATAGTTTTCAAACAAAAAGTCCCATGCTAGTTCCGTAAGTTTACACAACTTACATCGGTCCCTCCCGAGGTGTTCCCGGGCCTTCTCATAGCTGTTTCACGATTTTAGAGCCCGATGGCATATTTTCAAGTTTAAGTGTTAGAAAGAACAAAACACTACTTACCTCTGGTGTTCAAATTTGATTTTCAAATTTCATGTTTGGTTTGATTTTCAAATTATACTGAAACTTGAAAACACAATATAAAAATAGAGGGTAAATTCAACATATATACCTTATATATGAACTTTTAAATCAATGAATTGTAAACCTACTTATTGTAATAATATTTGGAGGATTCAACCTGAAGCATCATACCAAAAAAAAAAAAAAAACAGCAAATAACTTTAACTAAATATAAAAAAAAGTCTACAATAAGAATCACACAAGTCCAAATAACATATGGTCTAGTCCCTCAAATACATACAAGAAAACACAATAGAATGGAACTCCGGCCTGACCGACCAACCCCAGATTCTTGTTTTTTAAAAGCAAAAGTAGTTGTTTTTATGTGAAAAGAGAGTTTAGAGTTTTGTAGACAACATACCATAGACGCAAAACCAATTAGAAATTGACAGATAAACTTCTGGGTTATATCAATTAATGACTAATTCGTCTAAAGTTTGAACGGCAATTTTATTATTTATATGCTCAACACGTTTCATAAAGAAGATATTATTATTGAGTAGATAGCGAAATTTACATGTAAAATCTATTACCTGCTCACATATCATATTAACAACAAATCTAAGCATTTAAACCATTAGTGAGTATTACTAATATCTCCAACACTACAAACCTGTTTGGTTCTAAGCATTTAAGTTTTGTTTTATTATATATGCTTCAATCACCTTCAAAACTATTGCCATTATATTATATTATTATCTCTTTGTAGTTTTCCCAAAAGTTCACTTTAATTAGTGCCATACCCATGCATGCATGCACTAGTGCACAAGATTTTATAAGTTTGATTATTATATATTTGATGAAACATATTTGGCAGTTCTAATTGAGTACCTCCAATCCATTTCTAATGATATGGAATGGACCATGTGAAGGGGGAATACACTCCTCTCTCTATTCTCTCTATCTTCCACCTCATTAAAGGACAAAATGTGAATGATGTATTACACTCTTTATTATAGTTTCCCAAAAGTTCTTTAATTAGTGTCATGCTCATGCACTAGAAGAAGATTATAAGTTGATTACGTTCAGTTCACTGATTATAAACTAATTTACTAGTTCTCATAGACTTTCTAACTCTTATGAGAGATGTCGTGTATTCCAACATTTAGGGTAGACCAATAGTTTAAAATTTCATTCCCCACTCCACCTTTGAAGTTACTTTCAGAGTTTTGGCTCAATAATTACTTGGTATATGTGAAATGGGAAATTACATATATCCGAAGATTAGTCGGGGTGAAGCTTTAAGCACTATTGGGATGAAACAAAAATGCATTTATCACATTTCTTATAGTTTACCAAAGGACAAATTATATTGGTAGTTCCTGCATTTTATTTCTTGTGTCATTTTGGTCCTTAAATTTTTAATTAGCTCAATTTTGATTCTTAATTTTTTTTTTTTTAATTTTGTGTCAATTTTAGTCCAATTGATAATGCTGGTAAGAATTTTTGATGAAAAATAATCAAAAAGTTGGTTAAGATTAAATCACTAATATTTACTGTCAATGCCACATCCAGTACAACTACAAAATATTTACTAGTGTGAAAACAAGTATGGAAACTGATAATAGATAACAGTACAATCAAGGTTCTATTTATAATGTGCAAACATTTTATGATGAAATAGTGAAGTTTAAAAGTGTCCTAACCTAAGCCGAAGTTCAGAAACCAGCAATTAAATAAGAGTCACAATACTAAGAACTAATTTGGACATCATGTGTCTTGGTTATAGTTTGGATTTGTCTTCTTCTGAGGATCTCTCTCTAAAACCAGTTAAGTATCTTAGAGAGGATGTGACAAATACCATGGAAAACTCTCAACTATAGCCATCAAGTCATAAGATCTTAGTCATCCAAGTCCGTGGTTATAATCATATACATGTACCCACAAAAACACAGAAACAAAGAAGCAAGGAAGATAAAGAAGGTAAGAGTTTCATGCTAGCTTATACAATGGCTTAATTGTCTAAAAACTATATTAGAATGGTTCTTCAATTACCATAAGTAATTCTAAAAGGTAAAATGTTGAAAATTACATACTTACATGAATAATCAGCACAGGACAATTAACATATGGGATTTTGTCAATGTTCTGCACACAGTCAACACAAACACCATTTAATTAGACCCAAAAAAAAAATGCATAATCTTTCAATCAAAATAATAGTATACATAAACAGATGATCTACGCTTCACAGGATACATGACACTTATACACAGCTTCAATATCTGCATATGTATTATGCTCACTTGGCTGCAAAACAAGGAAGCTATGTGCCATAGATGACACTTTCTATCACTACAAGGCACACTATATAACTTAACAATTCACTTTCATCTAGAAAAGCTTTCTTCTTCCTTTGTTTTTTTGGATAGGTAATGAGGCTTGAATAACATAGAAAATGTTCCCATGAGGTTTATCTCCTAGATTCTCTGGAAAGAGCCAATATAGTAGACTTATATGGTAAACATTGCAATCACCTATTTTTGTTTGAGTATGAGTTAAAGTTCTTCCTTCTTTTTTTCCCTCCCTGTTGGAGAGAGTTCAACGAACTTCAAGAAAAAATAAATTGCAGAACTATATGAATCAAGGAAACCTTACTTGTTTAATGGGATGTGCTCAAATGGACCTGTAGTAGGAATTGTTCCACACAAGTTGTTTGAGACATCTCTGCAAAATCATTCAGATGTCTTGACACTAAGTCACAATGAATCTAGTACTAATAATTCAAACACTAAGGTTTTTCACTTACACAACTTTCAAGCTGGAAATACCAGTGAGCTTCCTTGGGATTTTCCCAGTTAACTGATTATCATTAAGACACCTGCCAAGCAAAAATGAGGAATTAGGATGTGGGTTCACGGGTGCATATGGCAGTTGTATCCAAGCATGACGGCCTCAAACTGTTTGTGTACTAGAGCAAGAGAGTCTTTAATTTTCAATGACCATATATCAAACAAAAGGGAAACACAAGTGATTAACAAACAGTTTGAGGCTTGAAACACAAGTCTTTCCGTCAAATCCATCGAAGCACCCATAATCATAACCCCAATTTCCTGTAAATTAAATTGTAATTAACAACCAAAATCACCCACAGCCTCAGATATCAGTAGAGATAACCTCTAAAGTAAATAAATTTGCAAAAAAATTAATGACATTCCAACTAAACCCTAATGCCAGAAGGGATCAAATCAAAACTAACACAAAAAAATAAAGCAAAATTTCATTTTCTTTTTACATCGAATTGATCAAAACACTCATAAAATTTCCATTTTGAGTAAATTAAAAAGTAATCAACAAGCAAAATCACCCACAGCCTTTAAGCATTGAGAGAGAGAGAGAGAGAGAAAGAGAGAGAGACTAACAACGGTGTTCTTCGATCTGCACAGCAGCGGCGGTGAGGAAAGGAGGGGTTAACGGCGGCGTGGTGAGGGCTGTCGGCGGTGAGGGCTATCGGAAATGGTAGAGCGGCGGTGGGTTGATCCAATGTGAGCAGCGGCTGTGAGGGCCCTGTGTAGTATAACGTCTGTGTGTGTGTGTGTGTGTGAGAGAGAGAGAAATAGGTTTGAACCGAGAAATGATTGTGTGTGATTGAGAAGAGGAACCGATTGTAAGAAAACATTTTTGTTTCCCCCTAAAATATTTAGTGACCAAATTATATTTTGGTGACAAAATTATTTCTTCACCAAAAATAAAAATATTGGCCACAAAAATAGTTTTGTCACTAAATGATATTAAAATATCACCAAATTATTGGTGACAAAAATATATTTGTCATTAATAATTTTATAAGTTGTGACAAATTTTTTCGTCACCAAAAGTCTATTAATTTTGGCGCCCTCCGAAAATATTAGCGGGAAAATATTTGGTGACAAAAAAAATATAAATAATGACGAAATATAATTTTGTCACCTATTTTTTTATTATGATTTAGATTTGTGACGAAATTTTATTTTTGTCTCTAAAAATAATACATTTGGAGACGAAATATGATTTTCGTCATTAAAAGATACATATTTTGTGACAAAAAAATATTTCGTCATTAATTTTCGTCTCTAAAGACTATTTTTGTTGTAGTGGTGATTTTGACTTGCAAAAGTGAAAATATTAGAGCAGCTTCTGGCCTTCCACAGAAATGAAATAATTTATATTGCATTTGAAAATAGAATTCAATTAGTTTATTTTAAATGGCGATTGTGATTTTGATATGTAAAACTGAAAATATTAGGGCAGCCTTGTGAGTTTCTAAGAAAATGAAATAATTTCATTGGATTTGTAATTTGACATATGTGGTTTTTTAATTGTGACTTTCCAATTTGACAAGTTGATGATCGAATTGTTCATTTTGTATAACCTTTATTTATATTATTCACACAAAAAATTAGGATAATCGGACAATTGTAGCCTTTTTAATGTATTGCATTTGTCTAAAAAAATAGATAGCAAGGGTATTTTTGAAAATAGACCGTCCATTTTTATTTTTATTTTTATTTTTTGTGACAAACATGATTAATTGAGTAGGTTACAATTATCAAATTAATTTAATTTTTTAAATCTAATGATATACATAAAAAGTCTTACAAAATTAACAGTTCGAATTATCAAAACGGTACATGGATATAGTACCTTCCAGTCCAATGAGACAATCCAAACCCTTTTTTTAATCTACTTCAAACAAATAAAAATGCATTTTCTAGCCATCTTTGTTTGATTAAAATGTTTGTTTTAACCATCTTCCCTTTCTGTAACTCGCCCAAGTCCCAATTTCTCCAAGAATTCAGATCATATATGTTTAAATTATGAAGTTATTTCTAAAGTGAAATATCTATATTTGTTCACATGCCATACCTATATTAAATAGTTTTAAAATCGCAAATACAATATCAATTTTTCCTATGATGATATTGACTAAAAAAAATTTCTTGCTTAGAGGCCCACGAAACTACAAAAGAAAACCTCCTTACTCGTTATTGGAAGACTCAAAAAAAAAAAACAATAATAGAAAAAGAAAAACATTATTCAAAAGCCTATAAAATATCTTTGTAAAGTAGTCAAGCCATAAAAGAACCCTCAAAGACTCAATAATAATAATATCCATATCCAAAAATAAATAACTATTTGGTTCAGTTTTTGAATTTTTATTTTTTAGTATTTTTTTCATATTTTAGTTTTAAAAAATTTATTTTGTTGCAAAAAACATTATCGTTGTGTTTGAAGCATGGATTTTGATAAGAATTTGAAAATAGAAAAAAAAACAAAGAAAAAAATTAACTTATATTTCATTCACATTATCTTTACATTTTCTTTTCTTTTTTTTTTTAATTCTTATCCAAATCTATAGCTTAAGAAACCAATTTCAGTCATTGGGTGAGTCGTGACAGAAAGAGCACTCCATCAAAAAAAAAAAAATGTTTAGCGACAAAATTTTGTAAATGTCACTAATAAATGTGATTTTAAGAATTAAACATTTTTGTGGCAAGATGTTTTCTTTTTAAGATGAAATTTTTTATACAAAAGGATGTTAATTTATTATTAAATGTTTAATTTAGTCACTAAAAATATAACAATAATATTTTTGACAACTAAAATATTTCATTCCCAAACAATGATTTTGTTTCTAAATTTCTGGGCTTTAAAATCTAAATTTGTTATAGTTGTATATTGTAACAATCTTACCCCATGATTAACATTAATCCATGATTTAGGGTTGGTTTGGGATGTCCTAAAAAAGTGCACTTTTTGACTTATTGGTGGGTTTGGGTTGGGTTTGGGTTGGGTTTGATGTGATGTGTTAGAGAGGTGATGTGATTTAAATAAGATGATGTGACTTAAATAAGATAGTGACTTTTTGACTTATTTAGTACATGCCAAACTAGCTTAATATGCCTAACAAGTTATTAAGATCAGATTTTGAATCAATTGTATATGTGTAGCATTATTTGTGGTTATATCTGTTCATCATAGACATATCTATTTAAATTTTTGTTCCGTTCTGTAAATCGAAAGCCTTATTGGCATCCGATCGTAAAATCGACTTGAATTATGTATTAGCTAAAATTTTTAGAATTTTAAGGTAAATTTAATTGAAATTCGACTCGGAATCAAATAATAGAGTTAATTAATTAAAACTAACTAAGGTTAATTAAGCTTAATTAAGCCAAGCCTATATAAGGCTTATATGACTCAAGAATCTTCTATTAAACCCACACTTATCTTCCTTGAGCATATACACGTAGAGAGAGAAAGAGAGGAAGAAACTTGAATCAACTAGAAGAAGAAAGCAAGAGGAATTGGTGGGATTTGAAAATAATTTAGAAGATTGAGTTAGAATTACACTACATTCAAGCCTTAGGTAAGATTACTATCCATAACTCTTACAATTACTCCATGTAGGGGAAGACTATGTGCATTATGTGAGATCATTTGCATGGGTTTGTGGGGAAATACATGAATTAGTAAAGAATATAATGGAATGGATGCGCATGCATGCACAATTCATGAAATTTTGAAGATGTTTACAAAGAATTCTCACATGCATGCATTGATCATAGCTTTGTTTGAGATTTCATTATATTTCATACATTTTTATCTCAATTGATCATGTTTTGGAAGAATAGAAAGCATATCAATTCATGCATGATTTATATATTGAATTTCATGCTTGATTTTGGATAATTGTCAAAGCTTTTGGGCTTGATTTTGCGAAATGGTTTCAATTCATGATATATTATGAGTTTATACATGTTTTCTCAAGTTTTAAACCCAATAGAATGTGTTTTGATGCTTTGAAATTGAGATTGGAAGCTTGAAGACGAATCTGGAAAACCCAAAATTCGTACCTTCTGCTCGAGCGAAGGGATCCACGCTCGAGCAACCACTCTGAGTATGTGCACTTCCGCTCGAGCGACCTTAAGGCCGCTCGAGCGTGAAATGCAAGCTCTCAAAAGTTCTTACGTTTTGCAGCACACTCGAACGACAAAAGTTGCGCTCGAGCGAGAGCATGTCTCTCACGCTCGAGCGAGAGTCGAGCTAGTATCGAGCGGAAAAATCAAGTAACCAGTACTTTTGCAAAAGTTTACAGACCATTCGAGCGACAGATCTTGCGCTCAAGCAACCACTCACATTTTACATGTCCGCTCGAGCGTAGGAAGTTACGCTCGAGCGAGGACCCTGTTTTCAGCAATTTTTGAAGATTAAGGCACCTTAATGAGGATAAAGAAGTAGAAACATACCGAAACAAAAAAGAACCAAGTTAATGATTCCAGGTGTGTAATTTAGTACGTGATCGTTCTGTATTTGTGTAGACCACGTGCCACAAGATATTTGACTTGCCTACTCTGTCCGTTTACTTGGAGCTATCTGTTATCTGTGAGTAATAACTTTGTAAAGCTACATTCAATTATAAGTATTTTCTGAATGATATAAGATGAACTGTTTTCTGAAATATTATTTTCTATATGAATGAATGGTTGTCCAATATTTCTGAAAAGTATCTGTGGCATCATTAGCTCCAGATGACATCTGTTATCTGTTCTGTTACATCCCAACTATGGGCCAACTGTACGTCTCATGAGCCAACTGTTATGGATCCTTATGTAAATGTCTTATTTATAGGCCAACTGTACGTTTCATGAGCTAACTGTATCGTCTCCGTGCACGTGAGTCAACTGTATACGTTCATGGCCGTCCCTTTATGGATCAACTGTTTCTACTAGTACTAATGAATGCACCACATATGAATAACTACAAATTCTGATTATGAATGTGATTTTGAATCTGTATCTGTTATGAAGTATGATTTCTCAACATAATTATGAATTCATTTCTGATAGCTTTTGAATTCTGTTTTCTGTAACCATTATGGACAACATTCATTTAACCATTTATTCTGTTATTATTCACTGGGCTCCCGCTCACTATTTATATCATGTATGTAGGTGACCAAACACGTGACTAGGCTCAGAGCTGAGGACATGATGTTTTAGTTCTTTTTGTCAGCCAGCCTTTGTGTCTCCCAAGGAAGTTCCCTATGGTCATATTTGTGAATGTAAAGGCTTGGTTTTCTTTTGGCTTATGAACAAATTCTAAGTCCTTTTTGGTTCTATCTGTAATGAATGTAACAATATAACGTTAGGCATCTATGTATAAAAGTTTTTTAAAAAAAAGAAATTTTTGTCCCATATATGTCCTAACAGCTCAATGGACTATGTATGTTTCTATATTTGCTTTTGCAGCCCCTAATTATATGATATTCTGTTCAGAGGCCTTTGGTAATCTAAGGATTACTGGCCGGTTACAACGCTAAACCCATATGGACGGGTTTGGGTCATGACATATATGCACCTAGAATCTAATTTTCTTTTATCCAATGTATTTGGACTTGGCGTAATACATTTCACTTGCATGCCCTTACCGAAATTAGCTAACTCTCCTCTCTATCTCATCTTTCTATATTTATTCATACTCTTTTTGTGAATTCTAATTCAAACACACAACGATAATCCAAAACGTCTACCTTATAGGTTTCACAATAAATGTCATTTATATAAAAAATTAATTTCATCGGACATCTATAAATAAGAATAAATTATATTTTATTTTATAATAAATGGTAAATATGATTATAGACTTAAACTATCTATTTTATAAAATAAAATATGATTTATTTTTGTATTTATAATTGTCCGATGAAACTAGTTTTCTACATGAATAACCTTTACTGTGAGAACTGTAAAATAGATGATTCGGATCATCTATGTGTGTCCAAGTTGAGGCCACTAGAGAGATATAAAGGGGTATAAAGAGATAAGATATAGATGTGAGCTCATCCTATCTTGATCAGCCAAAATTTTTAAGGGTGAATCATTCACGTAATAAAATCTCTTGAGAAATTTATTTGCGTATAACATTATTCTCACTAAATTGATGTAACCTGTTAATGTGGCCCGTAACAAGCTTTACAAACATTTGTGCATATGGTTTTTTTTTTTGAAATAATTGCCAGCGGATCCTATGAATTAAAATTATTTACTCATAAATTTTGAATGTAATTTTTTACATATTTATCTCTCATTCTGATAATCAATTTTTTTTGAGACTTTTTGACATATATGTTTTGTATGTGTGGAATGATTGTTTGGTGCCAAAGTGATAAAAAAAAATACATAAAAAATGTCTTGAAAATATATAAAAATATTTTTAAAATGTATTTATTTCAAAAAAAGTATATTAAATTTAGTAAAAAGTTTTTATGCTCTTCAATTTTTTTACATAAATAAGTCTGATTCATATAACCAACCCACAACGGTTCCTTTTATTTCTTTTTGTTGGTCCAAGAATTTTGTTGATTATCATTACTTTTGTAGTGCTAGGCTTACCACATAACCGGGCTTAAACCCAAAGTTGCAGACCAAATATCTAGGGATTTTTTTTGAATTATTTTCAATTATTTTGTAAAAAAATCTTTTTTTTCAGCGGCAAATTCGTAGACGCTCAGGCCCCCTTTGTTTTTGAGTTATAAGGGATGGAATGTGATTAGCATGCGTGTGAGTTTAATATTGTGTTTATTTATAAAATGAGAAGGGGATTTATAATATTTTAGGATAATGATAGGCTTTTATGAATGGGATTAATAATCCCCCATTAGAGATAGTATTAGAAAAATAATCCCTTAGAATTACAGGGAGATTTATTATTTTGCTCTTTATTGTCCCACCTAATTTATTTACTCTACTTGAGTAGTATGGTCTTTTCTCTATATATTTTTTTTTAATTATTCCACCATTTTTTACTACTATTTTTTTATATCAAAATAATTAATATAAAAATATAATAGTATAATAATATTTATGCCAAAAAAAATTATATTAAAAACTTAAAATAGTACCTATATATATATATATATATATTTATGAAATATAATTTTTAATATTAAAATATGTAATGCATTTATTAGTTGGTATAAGCCCAAATTTGATAGTAATGTAACAAGAATATTTGTAAAATTTTATATGATTCATCCCACTCATGTCTCTCAAAGTAAACATGAACTATTGCTAGTTCACTGGTTATGAAACAAATACAATTTTTCTTAATCCCTCACTAGCAGTTCTCTCACTAATAATTCCCTCGGTTATGTTAGTTTTGCAGATTAGGGGGTGAGATTAGAATAGTAAGGATGTGGGTCCCACTAAAGCACGTTTGGTGGCTTCCTTGTGGAGGGGAATTGCTACTCCAAGTGGAGTATTACTCCCATACTCTAACAGGATTAAGTTGCCCTCGTATGGATAGGGATTGAAAAAATAGTGAGGGGATTAGGATGCACTTTTCTTTTCTTTTTTTTTAAACCCAAGTGCAACCTGTTATTTGTAAAAAAAAATATATATATATATATATTTGTTTTAGAATTTTTTTTAATATAGAAATATTTTATTTTTGTTTTATATAAAAATAATTTAATAATCCCATTACTAATCATCTCTCCCACTATCATTAAAACAAACACACTTTTACTTAATTCACTCACTAACAATACTCACATTAACAATCTCTTCACTAACCATTTCCTCACTAACAATTCCATCCAATTTAATCCACCAAACAAATGTGGCCTCACCAACAATCCTACCCAACCTATTTTTGATAACAAACTTGCCCTTAGTATAAATCTAGCCAGCCAAACGAGCTCAAGGGTAAAAAGGTCTGTTCGTCAATTATTCAAGAGGGCTGCTATTAGCACCCATTTCTTTACTTTGGCCCCTCCATTCTTTAAACCCCCACCTAGCAAAATGAATCTTCTTTATTTTCTCTTTGAACCCCTATCTTAATACCAATTATACCCCAAACCCTAGTCCTCACTTCCGACCACTACCTCCACTACCACTGTCGCTGCCTCTGGCAACCAACCAAGGCCAGGATAAGAGCTACATGCAATAAACCATCCATGGTGAAAGATAGAGAAAGAGCTATCAGTGGTGCCCAGAGAAGAAGAAGAAAAAAAAAAAGGAAAAGAGAAAGAAGAGGGTAAAAATGAAGGACTTCCCTCGCTGATCAAGGGTCGATTGGTTTTGGTTTCTCTGACGGAAAATTGGTGGTTAATCGATCGAGATGAATTGTCTAAAATCCCATACAAGTTTCACCATACGGTAGTGAAAGATGAGTTTGAGCATAAATAGGTCAGTACAGAACTAGTTGTGGCTATGGTTCTAGGTCTTGGGTCCGAGGCCATGGTTGGGTAGATAGGGGCAGAAGTCGGTGAAGAGAGGGAAATCAGAGCAGGTGGAGAGAAGGTCAAGGCTGAATTGGGTGGAGAGGTTTCGAATGTGGATCCAATGGTTGGAGCAGTCTGGGTTGATATTGGACTGTTGAGAATTGAAAAGAATGAAGAAAAAGAAGAAGATGGAGAAGAGAATGATGATGATGGGCTTGGTGGTGGCCATTGCGGGGATCTGAGTATAAGGAATGGGTAGAAAGAGAACAGAAAGGGGACTTGTTTTTTCTTTGTTGATTTTTTTGGATTGAATTATTGTTTTCTTGAACAAACACCACTATGTTGGAATGAAGTGTCACTATGATTGATCGGAGATCGTGGCAAACAGTGACAGGGAGGGTAAGTGACGACCGAAGGTGATAAGAATGGTTAGGGTTAGAGTTCAGAAAATTAGGGTTAAAATGTTAGGAATGAGATTAAAAATGTAACTTCATAGTTAGACAAATTAGAATTAAAAAACATAAAAGAGATTGAGGGTCTAAAGAGAAAATATAAGTGCTAATAGGGACACTCTTATTCAAAGCATTCCAATAAACAATGGCTAATCCTCACACAATACAATAAATAGCCAATCAACTTGCAGTATTAATCTTCCTTCATCACTAACAAACCATTGAATAATTTTCTCTAGGGTAAATTACACTTTGCTTTTTTATGTTTGGCTATTTTTTTACTTTGATCTTTAAAGCTTTTTTTTTTTCACTTTAATCCTTCATATTTTATTTTTATTTTTTTCAATTTACTTCAAAATATAAGTTATGTCCTAAAATTTGATAAAAATATTATGTTAACTGTCACATAATATAAAAATATTAGATAAATTACAAAAAAAAAAAAATTTCCTAAAATTTACCCCTTTACAAATCAAACCATGAAATTTTAATTTCTTCAATTTGACCCCTACACTTTTAAACTGATGTCAATCCTAACCATTTGTGTAACTCTATTACGTTGTTTAATGGAAAAATTAAATACAGCAATTTTTATTTTTTTTTAAATACACATGGCACAACGTTATTTGTTGCTCTAACTAATAAAAACTCAAACTGTGAGCTTGAACCCATCAAATCTAAATTTCAATTTTATCAACAACCAATCACATCAAAATCACACATCACAAATTTTACCATACACCTCATCACATTTTAACAAAATCCAATCTCTCTTCCTATACATCATATGCACTTATTTCTCCACTTCTGTTATAAGGATAAACTCCTCTTCATACTTGTATCTCTACATACTCATTCATACCCTTATTATAGATTCAAATTTGAACTCACATCGATAATTCGAACATCTACTTTGTAAATTTCGTAATAAAAATCATAGATATAAAAAATCAATTTCATCAGACATCTATAAACATAAAAACAAATCACATTTTATTTTATAATATGAATAGTGATGATGTGGTTGATCCAAAGGAGGACGAGTCGGGCAGACCTACGCTTTCAAAAAGGTCCGACGGGGAAGAGGAGTCCCCCAGCGAACCCTCCGACGATCAAGTTAGAACAGAGAAGATTGACTGTATAGAGAAAGAGAAAGAGAGAGAAAGAGGAAGAATGATCAACTTAACCTTTGGTGTGTCTTGAAAACTTCCTTACATACTTTGTCCATCATTTCCTTGTCCACTCCGACCTGTCATGTTGGCCGAAAGCCTATACTTTAGCTTGTATTGTTCATGGTAAGGCTGCCTGTTCTTATATGAAGGGGTTGTCGTATTTAATGTTGTGAAAGCCTCATTAATGGCTGATGTGTGATGCAATAAATCTGTAGAATCTTTGTCTAATTACGTAGCTGGTCCCTTGCTTGACAAGTGTTTAGATGTCATTGGTCCCTAGTTCAACATTGGGTTCTCAAGGGTGCTGGGCTTAAGTACTTGAACCATGAATTGGGCACTAAGTCGTGGGCCAAAACCTTTTATGGGCCCACCAATGTCAGTAGTCCCTCATTCCCAAATGCAGCTTTAGTCTAATGAAGGGAATAAAAAGGAAAATGGGAAGTGTCCTTCCAAGACAAGGAGGATGATCGACCGTAGAGGTGGCCGAGCGAGAGGACCGACCGTGAGGAGGACTGACCACGAAGAGGGCCGAGTAGGAAGATCGACCATGGAGGCAGCCAAACGAGAAAACTGACCGTGAGGAGGACTAACCACGAGGAGGGCCAAGCGAGAAGGTCGACTGAGAGGAGTCGCGACCGTGAGGGAGGGCCGAGCGAGAAGATCGATCGAGAGGAGGGCCGACCGCGAGAGGGGGCCGAGTGAGGAGACCGACCTTGAGAAGAATCGACTGCAAAGGGGGCCGAGCGAGAAGGTCGACCGAGAGGAGGGCCGACTGCGAGGGGGGGCCAAGTGAGAAAATCAACCAAGAGGAGGGCCGACCGCGAAGGGGGTCGAGCGAAAGGTGGCGGTGGCGCGCAGGGCTTGATGAGCGATGAAGCATGTGATGATGTGAAATGGAATAGACGGGGAAGGGAAAAAGGGGTGATGAATAGTGGCTGTACTCGTGGGATGATCTAAACCAGTGGTGAGGGGGGTGATGCGTTAGTAGGAAGCAAAAGGTTAGGGTTAGGATGGGATATGGAAAAGACGAGGGTTGTAACTTTTGAAAATTTTAAACTGGCAAAATTTAACCTCGATCCTTGGAAAATAGGAAAACAATGGGAATTTGGAGTTATCCATTTTACATATCTCATTACGAGAAACCAACACATCTCAAACCTGACCTCGTTCGTTTCGTGTGACGTTCCTCTACAATAGTTTGCGAACTTCCTCGCGCCTGCGTCTGAAACAATATACAAAAACATAAAAGAGATGGCCCGAGACGAAATGCCAGCCATGAGGTTAGAGGCGCTAGGCGAGGATGATGCGATGGAGTTGGCGGAGCAATATAGGACGGAGAGGCAGGAATAAAGAAGGGCGGAGCAAGCAGTGCAACCTCGTCCGTCCACAATGATCGTAACGGTGAGGCCGATTAGCCAAGTGGGACTTGACCACTGGTACACCAAGGCTGACAAATCGACTTTTATGGCAGAGGAGTTTGAGGAGGTGAGTAAGAAGTACTAGATTCCAGCGGAGAGAGAGTTGAAGTTGCCGACGTCGAAGGAGAGGGTGTCGGATGCTCATCTGATAGAGTTTACACTATACAAGGAGGCGTTGCGGGGGGGTCTGAGGTTGCCACTTCCACAAATAGTGGTAGACGTGTTGAACCGGTTGGAGGTGGTGCCAGGTCAACTTATGCCCAATGCGTGAAAAATATTACTGGTCTGCGCGATCGCATGGCCACGAGCGACTGGGGAAGCAGTGATGACAGTGGATAAGTTCTTTTATTGTTATAAGGCCTTTGGTCAACAAGAAACATGGGTGACCTTGCAGGCGGTGGTGGGTAGAAGATTAATTGCGGGTTTACCATCGTCGGTGATGGGATAGAGACCAAGGTGGTTTTATGTATCGGCGAATAGCAGAAGGGGGTTGCGTACAATGTGGAAAATTCTCATCAAGTCGGTGGAACCAAGGCTAGGGGCAGAGGCAGAGAGTAGGGTTAAACGAGTGAAGGAGTGGAGGGAGAAGGAGGACGTAAAATGGGATGACCTTATCTAACCTTCAACCTTGTTTGCCTTGAATCTTGGGTCGTAGTCGACCGAGGAGGACCCTGCACCAGAAGAGTTGGAGATGAGAAGGAAGATGTAGGAGGTAGAGGACAAAAAGACGTTCACCAAGGCAGATAAGTACAAAGAATCACAGTTAGGCCGTGCGTCTAAGCTGATCATGAAGGAGCGAGTCTGACCATGCCCCAAGCCTCTGGGGGACAAGGATTTAACTGATTTTGCGATGCTGCCACTGCCAGTGGATCTGCTGAAGGAGATGAGCAAAAAGGAGGTGGAGGTGGTGTTGAAGAAAAATAAGAAAAAGAGGGCGGTTGCGGAGGAGAATGAGGGAGGGCCAATGTTGAAGAAGGCAAAGGAGGGGATGACGGAAGTATCCTTAGAAGTAGAGGTGAAGGAGACCAGAATGAGAGTGGGAGAGGCCAAGTGCCCAAGTGGTGAGTGGAACAGCTGAGCCAGAGTAGTTGGCAGGAGGCAAGCGGTTGGAAGACCAATCGTCCAAGATTGTGCTTGTACCAGAAGTGTCCCCAAGTCCCAAAGTAGGGAAAGGGTGAACGAGTAGAGCGGAGACGAGAGTCGCGTTGAAGACCACCACATATCATGTTCGTGCGATGGCCGATCGTTCGGCTGGAGAAGAGGGCGAAGCTAGGGCGCAGATCGTCTCTTGGGAGTAGTGAAGGATGCGGCTGTGCAGTCGATGGCCCTATTTACAGAGGCTGACCTTCTGAGAAGGTTCTGCTCAGCGCAGATGGAAGCGACGATCTTGGCGGCGGCCCTGCTGAATAAGACGGCGCGGACGAAGATGGATGCAGAGCCGCTGAAGGCCCAGCTGAAAGGAGTGAAGGCACAATTGCAAAACTTAAGGGTGGAGACGATGGGCTGGAGAAAAGCTACACGGAATGCCTGTGCAAAGGGCCTGGACTATGCGCAAATGGCGAAAAAGATGGAAGTATTGGCGGTGGTGCAGAGCTACTTGGCAGAATGCGCCAGAATAGGACAAGCCGAGGTTTCCTCTGAGCTCGCCGTCGCCAAATCGGAACTAGAAGTAATGTGCCATAAGGCTGTATCGCTGGAATTCGAGCTGGTGGGCGAGCGAAGGAAAGTAGGAGAAGTCCAAAAAGCCTGCAACACTACCAAGGAAAGTTTGAAAGAGGCCCTCTCCAACAATGAAGATCTGCGCGACTAGGCCCTAAAAGACAAAGAAGAAGCGAATGGGCACATCGCGGAGTTAGAGAGGACGCTAGGGGAAGAGAGGGCCAAAATGGCCTCTGAGAGGGCGGCGTACCCAGACTTGTGCATGGCGGTGGTGGAGCAGTTTAAGGGGTCTGCTAAATTCTAGATAGCCATCGACGCAGCGGTCACGAGGAGTTTGGCCAAGGAGGGTGAAGAGGCTGATGGGCTATCAGGAGTGGCCGTTGCTGGTAGGAGCGAAGAAAAAGTAATCCAAGGTTTTCAACGGTCAGATTTCTATAAGCACGAAATGAGCCAGTACTAGGACAGTGGCTGGATGAGCGTCAAACATAAGACGCATGAGCTGTTCCCAAATGTGAACTTCAGTCTGGTGAAAGTAAGAGAGGACGATATCACCCAGACTCTCCTGGATGAGGAGGTGGAAGAGAGAGATTTGGCGTCCAACAAAGAGGAGTGAGGGCTAGGTGTTTTTCCTGTGTTTTTGTGGTTGTGGTTGTTGTTTTTGTTTTTGTTTTTGTTTTGTTTTTTTGTTTTTTGTAATGAAGTGAATGTGATTCTGTAACAAAGTGTATGATAGTGTAAGTTGTTAATAAATAAAGGTGCGAGTTCTGTAATGGTTTGTTGTTGTTGTTGTTTTTTTTTTTTTTTTTGAATGCTAAAATTGTTAATAAAGTGTATGAATGATAAAATTGGATAAATAATCTAACTTAGGTAAAAATGACTTGGAATAAGAATGAACTTAGATTTAACTAAGTAGTGGCACTATGCACAACTTTGTTTGGCTGCGTTCTTCACGTTCAGTTTGGGTGAGACTTGAATGGCTCAGTCTGGCTGAGATTATAAAATTGTTAATAAAGTGTATGAATGGTAAAATTGGATAAGTAATCTAACTTAGGTAATCTAGCTGAGACTTGGAGGTCTTAGTTTGGCTGAGACTAGGTTTAACTCAGTCTTGCTGAGCTCTTCATGCTCAGTCTGGCTAAGGCTTAGAGGGCTCAGTCGGGCTGAGGCTTGGTTTAACTCAGTCTGGTTGACCTCTTCATGCTCAGTCTGGCTGAGGCTTAAAGGGCTCAGTTGGGCTGAGGCTTGGCTTAACTCAGTCTGGCTGAGCTTTTCATGCTCAGTCTGGCTGAGACTTTGAAGGCTTAGTTTGGTTGAGACTAGGCCTAAAACTTGTCATTGAAGCACAACATACATAATGGAGATGTGAAATTATTGTCATTAAGGCACAGTCTGTCGATCACAAATTTACACCGTGTATAGAAAGACCAAAAATGAACAAATGTTCAGATCGACAAAATAGAACATACAATAATTGAATGAGACAAAAGCAGGAGACGCTATTTTATTGGAAATAACGTTTTAAGTGCTCGATATTCTATGGATGAGAGGTCTCTGCCTTCCATATCTTGGAGACGGTAAGTACCCAGGTGGGATATGGTCTTGACAACGTAAGGTCCTTCCCATTTGGCTGCTAGCTTGCCGTCGGTCAAATTTTTAGTGGCAAGGGTTGCTTCGCGCAAGACGAGGTCTTCCAATGTGAACTCTCGAGGTCGGATTCTGCGGTTATAATGTGTTCTCATTCTCTGCTGATATGATGCTCGCCTGACAGTAGTTGCCTTTCGGAGCTCTTCAATTAGGTCTAGATCAGCCCGATGCAACTCTTCGTTTAGTTCTGAATTCGGATGTAGAACCTGGGGGGTCGGCAGGTCGATTTCCACTAGGATGACCGCCTCAGCGCCATATACGAGGCGAAAAGGGGTCTCTCCAGTGGGGGTTCGAGTTGTAGTCCGATAAGCCTAGAGTATGTTTGGTAATTCCTCAGCCTAGAGTCCTTTGGCGGCTTCCAATTTAGTCTTGATGATCTTCAAAAGGGAGCGGTTGGTAACTTCGGTTTGCCCATTGGCTTGGAGATGGCCTGGGGAAGAGAAACATGGTCTAATGTTGAGCTATTCATAGAATTTCCTGAACTTGGCATTATTGAATTGTTTTCTGTTGTCTGAGACAATGGCTTAAGGGATTCCAAATCGACACATGATTGACTGCCAGATGAACCTGGTGGTGTGTCGCTCAGTAATTGAAGCAAGGGGTTCTGCTTCCACCAATTTGGTGAAGTTGTCAATGGCAACCACAGCAAACTTGGTTTGGCCCCTACCAGTGGGTAAAGGACAAACTAAATCGATGCCCCACTTAGCGAATGGGTAGGGACTGCTGAGTGTAACCAGTTTTGTTGGTGGGGCATGGAGGATGTTAGCAAAGCGCTGACATTTATCACACTTAAGTACAAATTCGCTGGCATCTTGATTGAGCATGGGCCAGAAGTAGCCGATGCAGAGGATTTTATGGGCCAGAGATCTTCTGCCTGAATGATTACCACAAATGCCCTCATGTACTTCTCTCATCACATAGGTCGCTTGAGCAGAACTGAGACACCTGAGGTATGAGCGTGAGAATCCCCGTTTGTATAGTAGACCGCTGATAATGATATAATTAGACGACCGGGCTCTAACTTTAGTGGCCTATTATTTATCATCTGGTAACTCCCCTCGTGTCAGAAACAGAATAATGTTCTGAGCCCATGGAATAAGTTCGTTTTGGAGGAAGTGGATCTCTCGTGGGTTTCGCGAAGTTGCCGGATAGGTCAAGTATTCAATGCGGATGCCATAACTGAAGTCTAACTGGTCGGCCGAGGGTAATTGAGCCATTTCGTCTGCCTTGGAGTTTTCTGACCTAGGGATGTGTCTGATCTGGAAAGTGTTGAAGAGGCGGACAAGAGGAAAGACGATGTCCCTGTATACTCGCATCGTCTCCTCCTTTACGTCGAACTCCCTAGTAATCTGTCTGACAATCAATTGGGAATCACTAAACACTTGGATATGGTTTACGCCAATGTCTCTGGCCAGTCGAAGACCCACTATTAAGGCCTCATACTCGGCTTCATTATTGCTTGCGTCAAACAGGAAACGGAGGGCACACTTGAAGTACTCATCCTCTGGGGTGGTGAATATTAGACCAGCTCCACTACCCTCTTTGCGGGATGAACCATCAACACTAAAAGTCTAGGAGTGGGAGTCTTCTGCATCAGTGGTGAAGTGTGCTAGTGGAGGAGGTACGTTCGGAGTGAGATTGGTGAACTCCAAGATAAAATCGGTGACAACTTGGCCTTTGATCGCTGTTCGGGGTTGGTAAGAGATTTCAAATTGACTTAGCTCAACGGACCATTGCATAAGTCTTCCTGACGATTCTGGTTGTTGCATGACCTTTTTTAGAGGCTGGTCAGTGAGAACCACTATGGAGTGAGCCTGGAAATAAGGTCGGAGGCGTCTGGAGGCTATGACTAAGGCGAGGGCCATTTTTTCTAACAAAGGGTAGTTCTGTTTTACCCCTCTGAGAGCGCAGCTAATGTAGTAGACTAGACGTTGTACTGAGCCATCTTCCCTGATGAGGGCAACACTGATCGCAGTGTTTGACACGGTTAAGTAGAGGAAGAGGGTTTCGCTTGGCAGTGCTTGAGAGAGGAGGGGAGGGTTAGCCATGCACTACTTCAGTTGTTGGAAGGCCTCCTCGGATTCGGTGTTCCATTCGAATGCCTGTCGGAGGACTTTGAAGAATGGAAGACACTTGTCGGTTGTTCGGGAAATAAAGCGGTTGAGGGTGGCAACTCTACCTGTGAGCCGTTGAACCTCCTTGACCGTTCTGGGAGATCGCATTTCTATTAGGGCCTTGATCTTTTCGAAGTTAGCCTCAATGCCTCGTTGGCTAACCATGAAGCCCAAGAACTTTCCAAATCCCACGCCGAAGGCGCACTTTTCTGGATTCAGTTTCATTTGATATTTGCGTAAGGTTTGGAAGGTCTCTCGCAGGTCTGCCAAGTGATCGGAGGAGAGTTTACTCTTGACTAGCACGTCATCCACGTAGACTTCCATGTTCCGCTCTATCTAGTGTTGGAAAACGGTATTAACCAGGCGTTGGTAAGTTGCTCTGGTATTCTTCAAGCCAAATGGCATAACACGATAGTATAAGTCCCTCTGTCGGTGATGAAGGAGGTGTGCTCCTGGTCAGCCGGGTGCATCAGGATTTGATTGTAACCGGAGAAGGCATTTATGAAGCTAAGCATCTGATGTCCTACACTTGCATCGACTAACAAATTTATTCGAGAAATGAGATAGCTATCTTTGGGGCAAGCCCGATTGTGATCGGAATAGTCGACGCAAAGTTGTCATTTGCCATTATTTTTGTAGACCAAGACCACGTTGGACAGCTACCTAGGGTAGTCTACGTTTTTGATGAACTGTGCCTTTAGTAGTTTGTCTACCTCAGTGGCGATAAGGAAATTGCGTTCTGGGTGAAAAATACACTGTGTCTGGCAGAAAGGTCGGAAGTGGGGCTCAATACTGAGACGATGAGTAATAAAAGAGGGATCGATACCTGGCATGTCTGAATGGGTCCAAGCGAAGACATCATGGTGCTTGGCTAAGAGAGCTGTGAGATCAACCTTGGCCTGAGAAGACAGTTGACTACCAATCTTGGCTGTTTTGGCTAAATCGGTAGGATCAATAGGTACTTTGACATGTTCCTCCACTGGTTCCCCTCTGACTAACTCGTCCTTGTTTTTGACGTCGAAACCCTCGATGATCATAGCCTCCTTCATTTTGACCTCCTTTAGCAAAGTGACGTAGCACTCTCTGGCCATTGTCTGCTCGCCCCTCACTGAACCAACCCCGAGCTT
This sequence comes from Camellia sinensis, assembly GCF_055761805.1. Classification (NCBI taxonomy): domain Eukaryota; kingdom Viridiplantae; phylum Streptophyta; class Magnoliopsida; order Ericales; family Theaceae; genus Camellia; species Camellia sinensis. The sequence continues at coordinate 18,280,277 of NC_138964.1, read as the reverse complement.
GGTCGGGAATTTCATGGCTAGATGGTATGTAGAGGTGACAACTTGGAAGGCGTTAAGAGCCGTGCTTCCGAGAATGATGTTATAAGTAAAAAAATAGTTGACGACGAAGAAAGTGAGTAGTTTAGTGGTCTGTCGTGGATATTCTCCGATGGTAATGGGAAGATCGATGGAGCCTATAGAGGTCACCCGATCCTCGGTGAAGCCAACTAGCGGGGTTTGGAGAAGGGACAACTTTTCTTTGCTTACCTTGAGTTGGCGATAGGTGCTCAGGAAGATGATGTCTGAAGAGCTGCTGTTGTCGGCAAGGACCAGTTTGACTTTGTAGTTAGATAGGAAAGCAGAGATGGCGGGGGGGTCATCGTAGGGATAACGGATGCCTATGCAGTCGGGCTCTGTAAAGGTGATGGGCTCAGATCATTGCTTGGGATGTTTGAAGGGGCAATCTAATGTCGTTACTTCCTTATCGAAGCATTGTTTGATTTTTCTAAGTTTGGCTCACTGTGCCGATCGAGATGGCCCTTCGTATGTGAGCCCGCCAGCGATGACTCTGATCTCACCGACTGTGGGGGGGGATTGCCTTGTGCCTGAGGTTGTGACGGGAGTCGATCATTGTCTCGCTTAGGTTGTGCAGGTTATCGGGGAGGTATGTTGACGACGGTCCCTCGGTGGGTCGGTCCTCAGCTGTTGCTGGGGATGGGCTACCGTGAACCAACTGAGGCACCCATAGCATATCAAATCCTCTACCTAATCTTTAAGGTTAACACATTTCTCAGTGTTATGGTCGTTGTCTTGATAGAAACGACAGTACTTGGATTGATCTCAGCGGTTAGAGGGAGATCGTGATAGTTGAGACCATTTCAGGTTGTAGTCTCATTGAATTTGGTTCAAGACTTGTTCCATGAGGAAATTGAGAGGGGTGTATCATTCGAACTGACCGGGTGGTCGGGTAAGTGCCGGTCGGTCGGCTCAAGCAAGTCGGTCAATATATTGATAGGGTTGATATGTATATTGGAAGGATCTGGGTTCGGGTTCTTTTCTTTTGTCCTTAGGGGGTGGATTTTTAGGTATGGAATCTTGGCGGGCTGCCAAAGAGTATTCAACATTCATATATTTTTGGGCTTTGGAAAGGAGGGTAGCCATGGCGGTCGGGGGGTTTTTAGAAAATGAGAAAAGGAAATCGGATGGTCGTAAACCGGCCATGAAGGCTGTGAGGATGACATTGTCATCGTTTTCCGCCACCTATAGGGCCTCGGTGTTGAAACGGGTGACAAAGCTGCGTAGTGACTCCCCTCTCGTCTGCTGGATATTAAGCAGTTGAGTTGCTGAGCACCAATGAAATGGCTTAGGAATAAATCACTTAGATGTTGGAAAGTAGAGACAGAGTCCGGCGGTAGCTGACTAAACCATAGTCGAGCCGACCCCTTAAGCATCATGGGGAAAGCCAGTTACATGATTTCGTCAGGGAAAGCAGCGGAGGATCATGAGGGTCCTGTAGGTCTCCAAATGGTCGACCGGGTCGGTTGTGCCGTCGAAGGTGTCGATCGAGGGCATTTTGAACTTGGGGGGTAAGGGTTTGTCCCTGATAGAGGCGATAAATGAGAAGTTGGCTGTTGTGAAGGATTTATTCTGTATGTTCTACATGACTCCCTGAAGCTGGAGTTTCATAACTCAGAGTTTCACATCCCAAATAGGAACATTGTCCCCTCCAAAGTGCAGTAGGGGCTGAACACTACTAGTTTCTTCTTCAGGGACAAGTGCTTGAATTAATGGATGTAAGCCCCAGGTGGTGGGTTCATGTCTTGAGGTGGGCCCTGTAGACCCTTTAGGTTGGAAAAGTGGATTTGTTGGAAAGGATGGCTCAGGGTCTGTTCTCGATTGGAAGGGATATCTTGTGGTGGTGGAAGAGATATATGGAGATTTCGCTCGAGTAAAACGTTGATCAAGGCCTGGTTTTGTTCGGCTAAGCGGTTGTTGCTGTTGGTGAGCTCTATGAATTACTAAGGTGGGTTGTTTGGGTTTGGAGGTCAACAAAATTGTTTTGAGAAGCCATGGATCTCGTTGTAACCATCCACCTCGATGAAAGGTAAGGAGAAATTATAAGGAACGGGTCTCCGGCAACAATGAGCACAACTGTTAACCGAAGTGGCGTTTCCCACAGATAGCGCCAACTGATGATGTTGTTGATCCAAGGGAGGACGAGTGGAGCAGACCCACGCTTTCAACACCTTTTACCGGTCTCAGAGCTCGATGGTGGTGCCTGCAAAAAGGTCCGACAGGGAAGGGGAGTCCCCCAGCGAAACCTCCGATGATCAAATTAGAACAGAGGAGATTGACTATGTAAAAAGAGAGAGAGAGAGAGAGAGGAAGAATGATCAACTTAACCTTTGATGTGTCTTGGAAACTTCCTTATAGCCTTTGTCCATTATTTTCTTGTCCGCCATTTCCTTGTCCACCTCGACTTGTCGTGTTGGCCGAAAGTCTATACTCTAGCTTGCATTGTTCACGGTGAGGCTGCCTGTTCCGACGTGAAGGGGTTGTCGCATTTAATACTGTGGGAGCCTCATTAATGGCTGATATGTGGTGCAATAACTCTGCAGGATCTTTGTTTGCTTACGTGGTTGGTCATCTTACTTAACAAGTGTTTAGATGCCATTGGTCCCTGGTTCAACATTGACTTCTCAATGGTGCTAGGCTTTAGTACTTAAACTGTGAATTGAGCTCTAAGTCGTGGGCCAAAACCTTTTGTGGGCCCACCGAGGTCAAATAGCAAATAGAATTGCAAACTTAAATCATTCATTTTATAAAATAAAATGTAATTTGTTTATATGTTTATAGTTATCAATAAATTTAAATTTTTGTATGCATAACCTTTACTATGAAATCTGTGAAGTAAACGGTTTAAATTATCAAAGTAAATTTGAATCAAGGTCCACAAGAGGGGCATGAATAAATATAAAGAGATAAAATATGCAAATAAACTTATCTCCTTGTTATATATACATAATATACACAACATGTAAAGCTTTTAAGATTATATCCAATATCTAAGTGAAAATTCAAAGTTTAAATCGAAGAAATTAAAATTCTAGGGTTTAATTTGTTGCTAGAGTTAAATTTTGATTTTTTTATTTTATTTTATAATTTACTTTAAAATATTTTATTATATATAATTCATATATCTGATACAAATTCATATCCTAATATAATAATATATATTTTTTTATGTTACGTGCAAATTAACGTGATATTTTTTATTTAATATTATCTAATTTAGTTGGCTCTAAAATAAAGAATCACAGTGAAAAAAAAATAAATTTGAAGAATCAATGGCATGTTTTGAGAAGTGATTTTTTTTACTGAAAAATATGCAAAAAATAAATTTCAAAAAGAGGCCAAAGTAAAAAAATATCAAACATAAAGGGGCAGAGTGTAATTTACTCTATTCGCTATCTCACCCTGACCTGTGCGCTTCGCCTCCGCTTGTAGTCCCCCTCGTCTCTCTCTCTCTCTCTCTTTCTCTCTCTCTACGCCTCGCTGTGTGTGTAAGACGGTTCGCCTGAAACCTCGCCGGGGTTCGCCGGCGATCGTCGTCTTCTGTAAGAACTCTCTCTCTCTAGAAATGTATTATGTTTCTCTCTCTACCTCTGTAATGTATGGTATTATTGTAATTGTGACTCTATTTGACAGGTTGTGATAGCATAGATTTCCATTTTTGATTTTTGGATTAGATATGGGGAACGGTCCGGCTCCATTTTCAGATATTGGCAAACGAGCAAAAGGTATTACTTTTGTTTTTGTTTTTGTTTTGGCCTAGATGCATTTGTAGAGTAGTCTAACTAACAAAAACTATTGGGTTGATTTGGTTTTCTGGATTTGGTAGCCAAAGGCCTTTTCAGCTGAGAAATTTGAGTTGGGTTTTAGGTCTTAGCTTAGAAATTTCAGTGTTGGAAACCCCCACTCTCTTTAAAAATAGCAAACAAATAAAGGGTTAATTATACTAAGACCGCCTCAATTATTAGCAAAAAGGCATCACTTTTCACACCCTTCGAAAGGGTATTTATAGGGTTTTTATAGTTGAGGGGTTGAAATGTACAGGTTCATACATTATGGAGACATATTTATATTTGCTAATAGTTTAGGGGTCTTTGATATAATTAACCTTAAAAAAAAGAAACTTACCACCACATATACAAACTGAAAACAGGTCATCTTGCCCCGTAAGCATATTTGCACCTTCTACTTTTTTTATTTTTTTATTTTTTACTTAATATGAAGCAATCTTGTCCAGAGTTGTCAAATATGATCCAATAAAATGTTGGATTCTGAAGTGTGAATTGTGGGATTTTTATAGTGTGCTTCATATTTTAATTTTGTAGTTAAAGGTAGTGTTTCTGCAGGAATTAGTTTTTAATATGCATAATGCCTACTTTGTCATAGACCAGTACATGATGATGTAATTTGCTTAGTTATATTTGCTGCATATTAGAAATCTTTTTTTTGTGTAGAAGTGCAATTTTTCTCTTTTTTAAGGTTATAAATTATTATAAGACCAGCTTTATGCTAACACATTAGGAAGGAAAATACAGTATGAAGGAGACAAGATACAGAAACATGACGACATTGCGATATGGCAATCTTTTAAGACAAGATACGGAAACTGCAAAGGATACGATAGTAAACTATATTGGAGTGAAATTTTTTGATAAATATCTTTAAGAAATTTTGCTTAAAATAACTAGTCTTAGAGATTTTATTTATATGGAAACATATAAGGTAAGATATAATTGGCGTCACAAGGATCAATTAGTATCAAGAGGAGTCTAATTTGATTGTTTCATTGACCAAATTTAGTGTTCTATCGATGGTTGAGCTTGAGGCTTAATTAAGTTATCTTTTGAGAGTTTGATTGGAATAAATTAAGAGTAGCCAATCAATTAGTCTTGAGTGAGTAGTACAACCTGGTTTTGCGTAGGACTTAGTTGAACTAGGGTTGAGGCTCAGTCAAGCTTGAGGTTGAGTTCAATAGGGCTTCACTTGGAGATTAGCCATTTAAATGTTTACAATTATTTTCTTATTACAAAATAACCCCATTATTTTATGTTCTATAACCTCTGTTATCAGAATCTTATGATTCGCGATTCGATTCACGATTTGATTGGTAATTTTTGCAAAATCAATTCGAATCTGTGTGAATCTATTTTGGAAGTGAATCTCTAGTGAATCGCAAGATTTACAATCGATTCATCATTCGATTCACTTTTTACGATTCATGCAATTTTTGAAATAATTATGTCCGACATAATTTCGACTATTTTTTTTTCTCCATCTTTTTAGTGAAAATGACATAATACAACTTCTAAATTTTTTTGATAAATAACGTTTAATACCAAAAATAACCGACACATATCCATGCTTTATTGTTATTTTAATGATCATGAAGTTTTTAATAGAATCCAATTCAGTTAGACCCAACATATTTTTGAACTCTCTTCTCATTTTTTTCCTTAAAAAATCACAATATATAGTTAGAAGATGTTTAAGATTAAAGTTATACTATGAATTATTTATTGTTATTTTATTAAACTGAATATAATTGAATATTACATGTATGAAGTCAGTTATACTTTTTAAAATATTTTAGGCTTTAAAATAAAAGATTCTAAATAATTCATTCTTATTACTTGCTCACTGTTACTTAGAAAAGTATGTATGCTTATTGTCCAAATATCAATATCGTTGTTAATTGTTGTTACTTTAGAAATTGATAATTTGTCTACTTAGTTATTATCTTTATTAAGAATGGTTGATAAGAAATATTTAGAAAAGAAAAAAAGATAAGATGGTGATCTTACATAGGAATCTTTGTTAATTTCTTGCCTATTACGTGATTATCATTCAAAATAACATTTTCATCGATTTAAGTCTAAATATTTCATATTCATAAGATATATTTAACATTTAAATGTGTAGATGTATGTTGTTAAGTAATTTAGAAAAAGTGACCGAATCTTTACAATTCACGATTCTATTCGATTCGCGATTTGGTACGAGGTCATTTTGATTCATGATACGAATCCCGATTTGGCAACTATGTCTATAACAAATATTCATTTTAATTTTGTTATTGCCCTTGTCTTAAGAACATAAAATTATATATTTTGGTTGGCCATACAACAAACATATTCCAAGCGTATAACTCACCAATCCAGGTATATGCTACTGTAACTAGCATTTAAATGTGTATTTAGTATTTTTTTTGGATACATATAACATGTATTGATACGTATTGTGAATTGTAGTGGGTTGTATGTGGTTTGCTTTCCCTTGAAAGGAGTTTGGTGCTCTAAGGGTCCTCCTAAGGTCGCCTCTTTTGCGTGGACGACAACATATGTTAGGATTCGTATTATTGATATTGTCATAAAGGAGGAGATAGGTTCATGCTAATTGATATTACATGTGAAAAGATCTGTGGTCCTTAATTCTTGGCATTTGGTATATTTTGGTATTTCCTAGAAATATGGAATATTCCAATTTTTGGAGAGAGGCTAGAGTGGGGAAGGGGGAAAAAGAAAAAAAAAAAAAACTTGATGTGGTTGTGGATAGAGTGCATCCGGAGGATTTCTTAGGATATGTCTTTTGTGTAGTTGGTTTTTGGGTGGAGTTGAACTAGCCCTGAACCAACTCTTGGACTTTGTGGAGTCTTTTGAGTGAGTGTATGACTGGATTCTAGATATTTTTGCTCTCTCTTTTGAGTGAGTGGATGACTGCATGTATAGTTGACATGTGTTTTTGCTCTATTTATTTGTGTACGCAGGGGTACCCCTTGGTGATTTTTTGCATATTGGTAGCACCCTCTTGAGGATTGGTGCTAAGTTTCATATTGTCTTTACTTGAAGAAAACAATGATTTTATTTGATACATTACAATCCCTATACAGAATTGTTTCTTTTATTTTTATTTTTTAATCATTAACAAGAAAAAGATTTTAGAACAAAGAAAATATGAGAAAGTAGAATTGAGAAATGGAGAGAGAAAGAGACATGATTGAGTCATTTATGGATAAAAATTTATGAGTAATGCTATCTAAATATTATTAATGCTTGTTTAGAAGAACCTTATGTTCATATCATCTAATCCGGAGAACTCCTTTGTGGAGTTTACTTCAAGATTCGAAGCTTAACTCATTTTCCTAAGCAGACTCTCTTTGTTGTTAAGTTTCTGAAAACTCAAACTCTGCATTAATGAAGGATTCCATGGGCTCTTAGACTATAGAAATCAAGTTTTATGTTTGAAATGTCTTTATGTCTTGAGGAAATTGCTAATAAATTGTCATTCGGTGGTTAAAATGGTGAGCCTTTGTTTTGACATTGTGTTGCTGAACTTCTGTCTAATGCCACAATAGGACCACATTATAATGCAAAATTTATAGTCAGCATTAGCTTCCCTAATGTTTCATGTATTGCTTTATTTGGAAAGATTTTTTTTTTTATTTTTTTTTATTTTAAATTTTTGATATGTTATTGAGAATTAAGATTTCTTGATAAAAAATTTGTGTGTTCATATGATGAGTAGATTTTGCAGTTCCTGTATGTAAACTTTATTTTATGTTCTTTTGCTTGATGCATTAATGGGAGTGCCTATTTCAACTGAATGGAGAAAAACACTATTACCTAGTTCTAATTTACTTGTGGGTTTCTGTGGATTGAATGCAGAATATATATTTTTCTTCCCAAAATATAAAGAAAGATGAAGGAAACATGCTTTTCCTATTGGTGTGCAGCCATTAATTTTCATTGAGTTTTCAATTGCACTTTTTATTGGCTACCAGATATCATTGTTTCATTTCCTTTCTTTTTTCTTTTTCTTTTTTCTTTTTTCTTAATAGATATATTAGTTACTTTTCTTTCTTTGTTTCCCTTTCCTTTTTTCATTTTTTTCGCATTCTGAAAATAAAAGTTTGTTGCTTTGATGATTTTATGCGTCACATCACTTTGTTGTAACTACCAATTCAAACTTATATGAAATTTCATTGCTTTGACAGATCTGTTGACCAAAGATTACACTTATGATCACAAGTTTACCTTTTCCGTTCCGAGCTCTACTGGGATGGTATAATCTGATCTCACTTCTTGTTGCATATATTTCATGTGATACTAATAACTAACTTCCATTGTTTTAAAACTTGCATCTTGTCAATCCACTTTATTGGTTTCTTTAAAATGCAATTTTGCTGCGTTAATTCGCTGTTATGTCCAACTATGTTATGGCACCAACCCTACCACATGTAAAGTTAGAGATATGCTATTGTAGTCTATAGTCAATCATTGAAATGTATGGTTAATTTGTCCTATTGATCGACTGCATTATCCCGTCAGCTAAACTCTTCTTGTTACCTTTGGATTAGTTGGCATGATTAGAATCCTAAATTTTTTGTTCAGTGTGATACAATTGCAAATGGAAATACATATTGTAAATCAACTCCTCACTCACCTACACACCAACCTAGAAACAAAAAAATAAAGAAAAAGGGAAAGTAAAACACACCAGCGAGAGAGAGAAGATATAAAAATTTCATGCACAGGTCGTGTGAATTTTTTTTTGGCAATTGTAGATCTTTCACTTGAAAGAGCAGATGTTTGAAGTTCAATGCAATGACAAAAGTTGGTTGCTTATTATAATTTGTTTTCTTTCTTCTATTGATAGCAATTTGGTCAGTATAGATTATTTGATCGGGTTTCGACCTTCACCCTATAGTTAACAAAGCGATATTACGGAAGTTCATAGTTAACAATTCGATATTACGAAAGTTCATATACCTTGTATTCATACTCAATGTTTCATATATGATAATTGGGATCCGTCAAGACAACTTTGCTTTCTTTGTATGGCAAGGTCAATTGTAGTAAGGTTTGACATTACAATTTACCAGGAGAGGAATGCAAATGAAGCGAGATACTTATCCACAACACAATCATAAAAGGATGAAAATATGAAGTGAAGCATAATCGGGATGTCTCTTCACATCAATTCATATGCAGTCATCTTGACATTTGGTGGGAGAAGTTTTATCTTAGGGAAATTTTTCTCTACCTTCTCCTACACTTCCTCTATATCTCTTTGACTTGCATGTGTACACGCAAGCAAATGCATCTTGTCAGCATTTTTCCATGTTCTTTTTTCAAATGACAAAATGAATCTTGTTTCACCATGCTTCAAGTGGTCAAACTTTATTGATTTGTTTATGATAACAATATGTAATATCTAAGATATGCAGCCTGGTCCCTACTTGGAAGTATTGGCCTCTATGAGTCGGCCAAACAGTCGGCCTCACTAGTTTTTTCCTATAGAAGTGTCCTACGTTATCTTATAAGTTCAATCTGGACGTCGTCCACATTTGATTTGGGATACCAACATCTCTACCTAAGCATGGGCACAACATTGGCTCTAATAATACCATATAAGATGCGCGGTCCGACCCCTACCTAGAAGTATTGTTTGCTATGGCACCTCTCAAATAGAAGTGTCTTGTGCTGTCTTATAAGTCAATTGGCATTGTTGTCAAATTGTGAATTGAATCATGAATCGTTTTGCTAAAATAGTGAATCATATCGAATTGTGAATCCTAAGATTCATTTTATTTAATATAATATATAATTCTATATATTTATACACTTAGAAAATACATACAATGTGTGAAATAAAGTAAATTATCAATATGACTAAATTATATATATGTATATACATATAAAATCATATATATCAATATGACTAATTAATCTCTTTCATATATCTTCATGGTTTGGCGAAAATGATATTGTTTCATGCATTATGTAAACAACAATAGAAATAGAACTGAATTGCAGTGAATCGTACGATTCACTCAATTTCTGATTCAACAAAATGATTTGAATTGTTTTTGTTAAACTTGTATCGAATTGTATGAATTGAATTGTGAATTGTATAATTCTAACAACCATGCGAGATATTTGTCTTGTATTTTTGTTAAGTTAAGATATTTGGTCAGATTTGAGAAAGAGGAATAACAATGTCATCCTAACACATGTGGGTGGAAGTGCTAGACATGGGTCAGATTTCAAAATCAAATATCGGTACTCAAGGTAGCATGACCGGGTTACCCAATGAAAGAGGTCATATGGTTTTAAATGGCAGTGCCACCTTCTCTTGGAGATAAAGGTGGGAGGCTATATACTGTGTTGTATTTAGTCCTCTCTCTCTATAGGTTTATTTATTTTTATCCCTATTGTCTCTATCTATTGAATGCACATAACCTTTTCACAGTGAAATTGTGGGTAACACTCACCTTGTGGTGTTACTCCATCACTAGTGAGATTTTTGTTCGTGATTGATTGAGTATTTGGAGCGCGTAATTCACTTTAGATTTATTGGATTTGGTTTACCACTAGAGTAAGCTCAAATCTGCTTTGCTTCTGCTTGCATACTTGTCCTACATAGTATGTTGGCATCCCATATAGGATGCAGACAATGTTTAGTATGGACTTATAAGATGGTGCATGACACTTCTATTTTGGAGATGCTTTTTGGGCTTGGAGCCCAAAGGAAACCCATGAGGTCAACTACTGGCTGGGTCATTGTGAACAATACTTCTAATTGGGGGTTAGTTCACATGTCTTGTAAGTTGTATGGTATCAAAACCAAGGATGTGATTGAATACAAATGATGTCCAGAATGGACTTATAAGACGGCGTAAGACACTTCTATCTTAGAGGCACCTTTGGGCTTGGAGTTTATAGGGACAAATCTGCGAGGCTGGTTGTTAGTCTAGGCCATAGTGAAAAATACTTCCAGGTGGGCTTAAAATTAAAGATTTTATAAATCTGTGTGAAAATGTACTATATTCTGCCTTAATTTACTTTGGCTGTTGCATAGTTTTCTTTTCAATCATTTAGTGATGGGGTTTTTTGGAAGCTGTTGCATTGGAAGTTGTAGGTTACTCATGTCACTTGGCTGTATAAAAGAATTGACTTCTACTTAACTAGCCTGTATAAAAAATTGGACTTCCTACATATGTTTTGTTAAAATTCACCTACTCTCCCCCTACTTCACCCACTTAAACCTACTCCACTAAACCTAACCCACTACACCACTACCACCTCACCTACTCCACTAAACCTAACCCACTACACCACTACCACCTCCACTTCACCTACTCCTTACCTATTACACACTCGCCCTCTTCTATATATAGGAATCATGAATCATTGTAATAGATATCAATATATATCAATTAATAATACAATCATTTCTCTTTATACATTAAATTTCTACATGGTATCAGAGCAAGGTTAACAACCTAGTCATTCTGCTTCACCGGCGGGCGGCAGTCTCGCCTTGGCCGCCCGCCGGACCTCAACACATACCTCCTCTCCTTTCACCTTGGTCTCACCTTTCCGATGCTCTAGTCTATACCATTGAGGTGCCAAAGGGCTATCTGGTGGAACCCTTGTAGGCACTTCATTCATGTCGAGAGTCACTTTCGCTATAATATCATCACCACCTTCATCGGCGTCATCCAAGTCGGCAACGGCAGCTTCGAAAGCTTCCTCTTCACAATCATCCCTCTCTACTACCCTTTACTGGGTACACTCTGGGCACAGTACCATGCCTGACCGGTTCAGGCCCTTGACCAAGGAAGCCCCAAGCCCACTTGTTAGGTGGCCTTGGTTCATAGCTCTCGCTTTCCTTTTGTATGCCTGGAGAACAGTCTTGTGGGAGTTGTCCAATTGAAAAAAGGTTTTATCAAGTATTACCCAGTTCGTGGGATACCTCTTAAAACTTGCACTGGCCCTTATTTTCCATTTCATTGGTGATCCAGTAACTTCTCTGATCAGAGGAATAGAAACTACACTTTACACCATTCGAGCTTTCTACTCAGCAGTGATAGCATATACTCCTGTTCCCCACTCAACTTTCTTTTTCTTTTTTTTATTTTATTATTTTACTCCATCTTTTGAAAAGAAAACGAAACACAAATTGATTCTTTTTCTTATATATATATATATATATTTCTTTTTCTTCTTTCCACCGCCCAACTTTTCCTTGAACCTCAACTTTTTATCTTTTCTTTTAAAAAAAAAATATATATATATATATATATATTCATTCCCTCTCATTTTTTCTGCTGAGTATTGTAGCTTCCAGCCATTCGGATTTGCACAATACACCCATATTTTATTCATCTCAGGGATCAACCCCGATCACAATTTTACACACACACACACCAAAAAAAAAAAAAAAACAAAAAAAACAAACAAACAAACAAACACCCACCCACAGTGGGATTTTTCTTCTCTACTCTGCCGCCGGTCTTTTCTTCTTGCCTCCGTCCTGGGCGGCCCTTGCCGGTGTTGCCTCCGTATTTCCCACTCCACTGGGCATGATCAATACTCCCTGCTCCTCCACTGCAGCATATGGCGGACCTCCAAAACGGAACATCACGGTGGCCTTCCGCTTCAGCTCCTTATTTTCCGCCTTTAGCACACTTATCTCTGCTCGCGCATCCTTATACATGCGTTGGAGCAGAGCCAGCTGGGAGTTTAACTGCTGCACCTCATTTGCCCTACTCTGCAGCCGGTTCGACAAGTTTGTAACCGCAGTCATGGTTTCCACACATGACTTCAATGTATACTGATTAGCTTCAATATCCGTTTGCACTGCCATTTTTTGCTCCACCGACCGCATCGGAAAGTTCAACGGAGCAAAATCAGAGGTGTTTGGTTGAGGTTCACAGGCCACCGCACCAGTTATCTCTCTTGTTGACTCGTTGAGGTCGGGAAAGAGAGTGAGCAGACCACGGGAAGAAGAGGCTATGTTCTGGGTAGCTGAACGGGAAGAAGAAGCCATGTTTTTGGGTTGCTGAGTGTTTCAGAGAAGGGTTGGTTACAGAATGTTACAGAGAACGAAGAGGTTTCAACTGGTTTGTTATGCTTCCAAGCCTCAGACTTCGCTTTGGTTTATAAAGACAGAGACGACGAGGCCGACACGCGCTCTGTCAATCACGTGCATCGCCGCGTGTCAGGCGCCCCTTTTGATGGCTCGACGCTTTCTGTCGGGCACGTCTTTTGATGAAGTGGGCGCGCCTTTTGATGGCACGCCTTTTTATGGATTGGGCACGCTTTTTGATGGCACGCCTTTTTGAAAGATTGGGCACACTTTTTGAGGGTGCGACTTTTTAAGGGTCCGACAAGACTCAGTAAACTGTCCCGACATTGATTCCGGTTAGCTCCTTCATGGGTCCGACAAGACTCTGTAAACTGTCCCGACATTGATTCCGGTTAGCTCCTTTATGGGTCCGACAAGACTCTGTAAACTGTCCCGACATTAATTCTGGTTAGCTCCTTTATGGGTCCGACAAGACTCTGTAAACTGTCCCGACATTGATTCCGGTTCGCTCCTTCAAAGGGTCCGACAAGACTCTGTAAACTGTCCCGACATTGATTCCGGTTAGTTTCTACATCGGTCCGACATGACCCCATAAACTGTCTTCTACATCGGTCTGACACGACCACACAGTGTCTGCTACAACGGTCCGACATGACCCCATAAACTGTCTTCTACATCGGTCTGACACCGCCATCCAGTGTCCTCTACACCGTTAAGACACCACCATCCAGTGTCCTCACCAATGGTCTGACACGACCATACAGTGTCTCTTATCCTCTTTTATTTTTATGTATTTTCTTGTTTTGTTACTCTCTCCAAACTCAAGTTGGTTAGTTCCTATCCCCCTTGAGTTTGCGGGGGGCTGTTAAAATTCACCTACTCTCCCCCTACTTCACCCATTTAAACCTACTCCACTAAACCTAACCCACTACACCACTACCACCTCACCTACTCCACTAAACCTAACCCACTACACCACTACCACCTCCACTTCACCTACTCCTTACCTACTACACACTCACCCTCTTCTATATATAGGAATCATGAATCATTGTAATAGATATCAATATATATCAATTAATAATACAATCATTTCTCTTTATACATTAAATTTCTACATGTTTTTTGTTGTGTTTTTCATTTACAATTATGAAAATATTTGCATTGTAAATATGATGCAATTTTGTTAGCTTTAGCTTTAGATTACTGATGTGTCTACTCCTGATTTTATTTTCATTTGAAGTTATCCAATAAAGCGAAATGGGATGAAAATGTAAGAACGACTTAGGTTCCACATATAAATGCATTTGCATTGTGTTAACTTCCTTTGAGACTTCTTATTTCATAAAGAAAGCATGAATTATGAATTTCGAAAGCCCTACATTATTGAAAACAAAAATGCAGATTTATATCTACAGGGAAACTTGTCTTCAGCTAATCATATTTACTGGCCAAAAGTTTTGGCGCTCTACTTGTTTACATTCAAGGCCCTTCCAATAATATGACGTTATATTTGTTTTGAGACAGCTCCAATGGCAACGATGATGATCATATCAAATATTAATAACAGCAGTAACCATAACAATAGCAATGACCACTTAATCTGTAAAAGTGTTCGTGTTTTTATTAGCTTTTGCGAGGTAGGTCATGATATGGTCTAACTTTCTATTTGCGAACTTCAATTTTGTATGGCAGGGACTTACTGCTACTGGTGTGAAGAGGGATCAAATATTTGTTGGTGACATAAGTACCCTGTACAAGAGTGGAAATACCACAGTGGATGTGAAAGTTGATACCTATTCTAATGTAAGAAGGAGATTTTTTTGCTATTTGAACAAATCCTTTCCATTTATTTTCTGTGTATTTGCCTTTTGTGCTATACAAAATCAACTGCATCAGTACATTCTAAGTTTCTATCTGCAGGTATGTACAAAAGTGACTCTGAATGACATATTACCCTCCACCAAAGCAGCATTTAGCTTCGACATACCTGATCACAAGTCTGGAAAGGTTAGTTCTTTACCTTTTAAAAATTGGTTTTGTCATGCTGCATATGAACTTCATGAACGTGAGTATGTTCCTTCCATTTTTTTTTTCATGAAAAAATATCGGCAATGAGATATCTCCATTGATGTATTCCAACAGCCAAAATTTCTACGGAGACCAAGGTTCTTACCTTGGCAAAGCCCATTAGGTTGGATTTAATTAGAGTTGGTCTAATACCAAGTTTGTGTGTTAGGTGCATGTGCTTCTAGCCTATTGTGCAGCATTTAAATAATCTAAAATTATGTTCATATTTACAAAGATAAAAATTGGCAGTGTACCTTGCAGAATCCATGCACAAAGTTGAGGTTTGGCAATTTATTTGTCTGATTAATTTGCTTGGTTTGTGCAATCCGTAAAGGGTTTTGGACAGCATACTATCTTTTATCTGAGGTCAAACTTTTCCAGACATTGATTCTCAATGTTATAGACTGCAAATTTTCTGGCCCAGTCTGATTGTGTGGGGTTCACTGTTATAGAATTTGGTTGCCTCAGCTGGCTGACCTTGTAGAGTCAAGTTTGGTTTAATTTGTAGGAGCCTGACAAGGAAGATATGAGTTGTTTTTATCAATTTTCTGAGTTGGATTTAGTTATGCCCAAATAAAACATTTGTTGAAGTGATTAGTTGAACTTTTTCATTGATCAACTAATGTGTTGTTGCTCTTAAAAGCCATGTTGTTCTAGATCAAATAACTGTCTCTTGAATAAAGGATTTGAGTTTCAAGGTTGGGTAGCAGTACCTTGAGAAAATTAAAAGCAATGAGTAGTTTCAAAAATTTCCTAGGTATTTATTTCATTATGGCAATTCTAGATGTGTTGTAAGCTAGGGATACTTTGGTTTTGGTAGTGATTTTAATGCATGCTAAATCAAAATTTGTGTATCCTACAGCTGGATGTGCAGTACCTTCATAATCATGCAGCCATCAACTCCAGTATTGGCTTGAACCCTGCCCCTCTTTTGGAGGTTGCTGCTGCACTTGGCAACAAAGATCTATTTGTTGGTGGGGAAATTGGATTTGATACTGCTTCCGCATCATTCACCAAGCACAATGGTGGGATTGGCTTTAACAGGACAGATTTCTCTGTGGCACTTATACTGTATGTTTTCCAAAATTAATTAATAATATCTTATCCTTTTGCTTAGTCCAGAATCTACATGTCTGTATATATGCTAATATGGTGTGGGAGCCTTTTTTTTTTGAAAAAAAAATTTAATTTTTTTATTTATTTATGACACTTGTGGAGTGGTCTGTCACAAATTATTACTTGAAATGAAGGAACTGTGACTTGTGTCAATGATTGAAGAGTGTCAAATATGCATGTGTCTTGGTGTGTGCAATATTGGAAAAGTGCCAAAACAACATTCTTGCATTTAAGTTTTAAAATTACTTGTAGTGGGTATGCTAGCTCCCTTCACCAGCAATTATTACAGTTTATATATGTTTTAGATAGTTAAACTGGGAGCCATTGTTTTAGCGGTTAAAAACTCGGTCCCTCAACTGTGATATTGTGGGTTCGAATAACGTCAAAGATTAGGTTTGTATCCAATCTACCACTCCGACCTCCATCCAATGGGGGGACTAAACTGGGGTAATCTTTTTTTTTATTATATGTTTTCTCTGTCCTAACTAATTTGACCAGACCTTCAGGTCTTCAAAACTTAATCCGACTCTTCTTGGTCCGTTTCCTTTTTTAAGTACAATGATGGATTTACCCTCAACATCATACCAAATCTATATTCATCCTTTTTGCTTTCTTCACTTAATCAAGATTCACCTTTTTCTGCCTTACAGGCTCTTTCATCCTCTTCCCTGCTCTTCCTCTGTCTCTCTTCTTGCGTAGACTGGCTTCCTCCATTCTTGGGCCTTAATCCTATCATTGCCTTCGACTCCATTATGTTACGATTTATGGTTTTCACAGCCCACTCCTCATATAGAATATGGCTGTGTTTCCAAGTTACCCTAGCCAAACTTACCTTTAGGCCTTTACTCTGCCCTAAGCCCATCCCATCATTCGAGCCCAAACTTCTTTTTGCCTACTTCTCTTTAATAGTTTCACAAGCCTCCTTCAACTTTTGTTGGCTTCTATTACCGGGGGCCCCTTTCCCTTCACAGCACAAGGTCCTCTTATGAGACCCAACCCGTCTGTCCCTCCTCTCTCAAACCCTCAGACTCCCCATCTTTCCTACCACATGCCTGTGGAGAGTTTTGCCCTTGGACCACCTCTTTCTCTGCTTTCATTATCACCTCCTTCATTATTTCTAGATCTTTTTTCTATAAAAATGGTGACCTTTCTTCTTCATTAAGTACTGGGTTGTGCCTTGTGATCATCAGTTTCCTGTCTGCATCTAACAAACTCCTTTACCCACAGCTGAAAGACGCCCATTTTGGTTCACTGTTGGTCGATAAACTGATCGATGAACTTCATCGCTATGACCACCTTTCCTTTCTAGATTCAAGACGGCTTCTCTTTTGCTACCTCTAACTTCCCAGGTCTCCAGTATGAGTTTTGCTGATCCATCACATAGCCCTCTGCAACGTGCTTCCTCTGTTTTGTGATGTGACAGATTTCTCTCCTCTGTTCACGAGCTGCTGAAACCAGCCCCTTGCTGCTGTTGTAGGTCATCTGGGAAGAAGGTGTAGGTGGGAATCCACCTGAAATAAGGCTCACTCAGTCACTCCACCTTTATCTGGTATGGGTCCTACTTCAATCTATAAACCCTACCATGCTGCCTTGTTTTTACAATACCTGGACTGGGCACTTTGCCAACAACATAGAAACCCACCATTCTGTTCCTCCTCAGTTAAGATACTCTCAGTTGAGGTGAAATTCCAGAATTAGGATACAACCTATAAAGCATGGATACGATACGGATACGGCAACACGACAAAATCTAAAATTTTTGGATATGGGTATGATCAGGATACATTGCAATTAGATATTAGTTGTAAGAGCCCATAGTCAATGTACTTTTTTTTTTCCTTCTCTTTTAGTGGATACGTTAAGTCGATAAAATCTGAAAAAGTAGTGTACTATTTCAATCACACTATATTCTTCTTCAATAATAAATAAGAAACTATTAAAAACTATAATTGTCTTTATTTTATCAATTATACTCTAGTACTATGCAAAACTTTTTACAATCTCAATTTCATAATAGTTTATGCATAACCTAGAGTGTCCGAAAAGTATTCGATGCTTTTCAAAATTAACATCAAGCATTGGATAAATTTGTGAAGTATCAAATACATATTTATGAGTATTTGAGTAGTATCGATATCCGATATGGGTATGATATGAATATGACTCCCTTTTAGAAGTATCCGTGCTTCATATGATTCAATTCAACCTGTGCACTTGATGGCAAGGTGGTCTGCTAAGAACAAACATTGTTATATGTATAGCATATGTTGGCAGATTCTCTCTACTCCTAGTGATTACGAGGGTACCCAACACCACTATATAGGAGGACTTTGTGTATATTAGAAGGAATATTGTAGCCAAGAAACAGAGTACCACTATTATGATGCAGCATGGGAACAGCCATTGAAGGTCTGTTAAAGGCGTGGTTAGGATGCTTCTAATGCTCAAATTTTGTTAGGCATGTGGTTGATGATCTAAGGCCCATTTGAGATCTTGTAAAGTTGTAAGAAAAATTACATTTTTGGTTATGATCAAGTCATATGCAATTTTTATTTATTGTGATTTTGAGTTGGTTTAGTTTTATATCTTAGTCATTTTTTAGAGGTAAAGTGTTATTTTTGTAATTTTACAATTTTTTTTGGACCTGGGCTCTAGGGGACCCGGGAGCTTCTATTTGCACACACTCAATCCACTCTGTGCACACACTTAATGATAATTATTTTTATTACAATTTTATTCCTAAGTGAAATTACTATTATGGACATCACACACAACTCAAATAAACACATTCGGAAGTTGAATGTCGAAAAAATAAAAAAAAATTCGAAATTCTACTGTCGAAAGAAATGAAAATTTTCGAAATTCTACTTCCGAACAAGTTTATTTTCATAAAGCTAATTCCGAACAAGTTATTTATTGAGAAAGATGTGTATAGAGTGTAATGGGCGTGTGCAAATAGAATCTCCCAAGGGACCCCATAGGTCATGCTATGGGTTAGGTTATTAATGTGGCTTTATGTTATGGGTCATTTTTGGTTTTGGATGAGTTTTAGTAGCTTGTTGGTGTTGGGTCATATTCGATTTTGGGTCGTGGAAGATTCAAAAAATTATAGTCCAAGTCCTTATTGGAGTTAGGAGAACTCTAAAGCACATTTGATGACGATTACGGATAGAAGAAAAATGGTAAATTTGGAATTTTACAAGTAGCATATCTAGGGTTTGTATAATTATGTTTAAGGTTAATTGAATATTATTTACTATGTACTAGGATGTTGCTTGAAAGATTTAGTGGTTTTTTTATCAGTTTTAGTTGTCCACGGTATATCAATAATTTTGTAATTTACTGGACAAGGTTTCCGTGGGTGACCTAATCATCTTTTAGGTCTACCATTATTGGCGCCGATCAAAAAAAAAAAGTCTTAACATTATTGGCTCATTATATGTAGTTATATCTTGATCGAAAGTAGCCTAATAGTCAAACAGGCGAAATGTTCCTAAACTTTTAGTCTAGTCATAGAATGATTAGGTTAACTCAATAACTTCTAAATATTTATGTAAGAGTGTTGCTAAATGCAACCACACTTTTTCTTCGGATCCCTCATTTCTTTGAACCCCCACACACTAAAATTGCTCCCTTCTTTTTCTTTAAGCGCCCAACGTGATGGTCTCATGCCAGTTTTTGCTGAAACTGGAAAGGTTTGGTTTTATGACTTAAACAAAACAAAATTTAGTTCTTTGTTGCTGTCTGATTCTATGTTGACCAAGAATTAGAGCCTTTAACAACATTGTGCCTAGGCGCGCCTTTCACAACAGAGTGTATGTATTTATGGATGCAACATTTTATGTTTTTTTTACTTAACACGAGGTTTGTTTGGCCTTTTTAATTTATTTATTTTTTTTTATTGGGGCT
This sequence comes from Camellia sinensis, assembly GCF_055761805.1. Taxonomy (NCBI): domain Eukaryota; kingdom Viridiplantae; phylum Streptophyta; class Magnoliopsida; order Ericales; family Theaceae; genus Camellia; species Camellia sinensis. The sequence goes on along the minus strand of NC_138964.1, from coordinate 18,260,261 downwards.
TCTTTTGCTGTTCCAATGCATCTTCTAAACCTTTTTGACCCTTCCATGCAGAATGGACAAAGGACAGACACTGAAGGCATCTTACATTCACACTGTGAATCCCTTGAATGGAACCGAGGTTGCTGCAGAAATGACTCATAGATTTTCCAACTATGAAAACAGTTTTACCATTGGAAGCTCTCATACAGTTGATCCTTGTACCACAATAAAGACGAGGTTCTCTGACAATGGAAAGGTTGCAATGCTATGCCAGCGGGAATGGAGGCCCAAGTCGCTGATTACAGTTTCAGCAGAATACGACTCAAAGGCCGTCAACGCAGCCCCCAAGTTGGGGCTTGCCCTTGCTCTCAAGCCCTGAAATGCCCAGATACGCCTTTCTCTGCTTTTAATATTTACACATTTGATGGTTTCATCACATTGCAATTTTTTAAACCCCACGGTGGGGTTATTACCCAAATCATTTTGGAAAACTGAGATAGCAGGTGTATTGATGAATTCATTTTGAAGAACTGGTGGGAAAATTGAACCCAGTTTTGAAAATATTCATATATGATAATGGATCAACATTGTCATCAATTTTAAATTTTGGAAGACTTGTATGCAATTCATATCTTGATACACTGTTCAGTGACAATACAATTGATAAGTTGTCTCTGAAATCCTCAGCTTCTTGGTGTTGGGGTTCTGAAGCTTAATAATCTATTTTTTTTAATCGGGATTTATCTAATTCTTTGTTGGATTGTGATTAGTTTCTGTTGGATTGTGATTTATAGTTTCTATAGCTGAATGGTTCTTTACTTTCAGTTGCTTGTTATACAAGAGGAGATTTTACTTGTATATATTCGATCAGAATTTGAATTGAAATGTACTTTCTTCCCCTAAAATGAAAAAAAAAAGGAGCAATGTAACAGGTTCTTACCCTACCCCATGATCTGAACTGCCTTGAATTGCATGGATTTTGCCTTTGAATATATATATATAAATTCTTTTTGGTGCATTATGATGATGAGCTTTCCTTGCATAAAACAACGGGTAAAATTATTAGATTGTGTTTGGATACAAGATTTAGGAAAGTTCTTCATTGTGCAATGCATACAGAATGCATCTTGTTGCACATTTTTGTGGTATATGATATACATTTTTGTAGCAAATGTTAATCTTCCAATAGAATTACGATAATTTGTGGTTCAGAAATGAAGTTACGCATTTTTTGTTGTTAATGTTGCGCTTTTGTAGTAATGTTACACTGTTTTTCATCGAAACCATCAGCTGTCGGCTCATTGGTAAGGTGAAAGTTTCAAGCCCAATTTCTGGATTTTTTAATCAGAAAACATGATTATCCCAAAAGTACATAATTTCATTTCTGAATCATAAAATGTCATAATTCTATTAGAATATTATGCAACATTGAATAATCAGGTACATATGGTATGCAACTGTAACATTTCCCTAACATTTAAGGAAGGATTGTTAGATCTAGGATTTGACTTCTTGAATTTTATTGAAAAATTGGGTTTAACATACATATTAAGTTGTCATTTTTTTTAAACAAACAATTTATTTTAAATGTTTGCAACACTAGTTTATGAGGCAGATAGCAGTTCTCTTTTTCTAAATTCACATTTTATTGATAAATGTTAGATTTAAATGAATAATATGTGAATTGTTAACAAATCATTTTGAAAATATTGTTTGTTTTTTTTCTAAATTAAATAAATCAATTGGTGGGTCTGCAGTCTACCACATAATATGATGGATATAAGCATATCCTATCTCCATAATAAATAAACAACTTCATGCTTTAAGGTATGAGGAGTCCCACTTGTTTTAAAAATGCCAAACTCATATCAATCTTCTAGAGTAATTTTTTTGAAAATGCTTTAGAGTTCGAAATTTTTGAGGCTTGAGTGGCCCAAATTCAAAACGACATTGTTTTGTTTTTTTGGTTTTTTTCCCTCTCTTTTATCTGTGAAACAGAGGGAGGGAGGAAGAGAGAAAGAGAGAAGAAACAGAGAAGAGGGAGGGGAGAGGAGCCGATCTTCTCACGTCATCACTGCCGCCTCTTCCTCTTCCGTTACTGTTGCACTGTCGCCGCTACACAACCTACGTCGCCGCCCCCTCTCCTCGTCTTCTCTTTTTCTATATATATATATGTGTGTGTGTGTGTGTGTGTGTGTGTTTCATGGATTTGGCTTTTGATTTTCCGGATCTGTATATGTGTGTGTGTGTTTTTCATGGATTTAGCTTTTAATTTTCCAGATCTGTATGTGTGTGTGTGTGTGTGTGTGTTTCATGGATTTATGGGTTTGATTTTTGGGTTTGATTTGTATTGATTTTGATTTTTGGATTTGAATCTCTCTGCTCTATCTGGTTCCACTCCTCTCTTCTCTTCTTTCTTCTTCTTCTTCTTTTGCAAGTTATGGAAAGGAAGAAGAAAAGATAACAAAAAAAAAAAAAAAAGTCAAAACGACGTCGTTTGGAATTTTGGACCATTCAAGCCTCTAATTTTTCGAGTTACCTATTCAAAATTTTTTTTAAGTGATGTGTTGTATTACTCAGATTTAAAGTGATTTTTTTTATACCTAAACATTAAAATTTCAGTCATCATCACTGAATGATTACACTATTCATGCTCGTCTTGAAGCCAGTGCTAATAATGCAAGTATGTCTAAACATGTGGAGGAAATGGGTTCTTTGCTACCTTTTGCTTCTTATGATTGTAGTTCCTCTATTCTTATCTCAGAGCAAATGTAACAGCGATCTGACTTCTTTGGTCTTGAATTTTTTTTTTTTTTTTGAATATACTTCTATTTCTTTTTTCGAAAAGGACTAGAAAAATAAGATTTAGTAGTGGAATTTTCAAGGAAACAAAGTATTTTACCATGAGAGAATTTAGTATTCTCCACGTGCTGGAAAACCAAATTTGTTAAAATCGATACAAGTGACTAATCATGGTAACCCAATATTTTGAGAATTAAGTTTTTTTTTTTTTAATCGATTACTTGATTAAAATAGAGATCTTATTGTTAATACATAAGGTTACAACACGTCATTAAAATTCAAAATCAACAATTTATAATTGTTAAGTCAATTTAAAATCTACCCTAATTGCTTTCGAATTTGAAATAATAATAAATAAAAAAACTAATTAGAAGGGTCAATGACCAAGTCATAAGTGATTATATATAGAGCTTTACCCGTAATGTTTCACCTCATACAACAACACTAATTTTGGCAGAATTAAAAAAATATGACGATCTAGTTTATTCATTTTAATAACAACTATAATTGATAAATAATGAAACAACTGAATTTTCTTAGTTACATACAAAAGAATGTATAAAAAATGAATGGGTATAGAAACCATAAAGGAAGTGTACATGTGGATTTTTTTTCACTTCTCTAGGACATGTTGCACTCGGGAGGGAGGCCTTAGGGAAATCTCTTCGTATATCACGTAGCTATTGTGCACCCATTTCAATCTCCCTTGGCTGGTGGAATCTAACTCTTGTGACATCCATGAATTAGTAGTATTAGATGTCGAAGTTGGAGAGCTTGAACTGCAAGAAGATGATCCAGAAGACCAGATGCAAGCGTCGGCATTGAAGTTTTGGTATGAAGGAATGAAGGGAGCTTGAGTCCAATCAGTCTGCCCAATCATTAGCATTCCACAAACTGGAGTATATCCTCACGGGTTGGTCCTTCGGGTATGGAACACCAACCGACTCTGCATTCTTGAACTCTCTAATGGGTTTTCCATCTACAGAGAAAGCTGAAATTGAGACAAATTTATTCAATCAATACAAAATTGAAAGCAATGTCATTTGAGAAAGTTCAATAGCTAATTTTGGTGTACTTACATGATGCGTTGGGGGTTCCAAAGGAAGGAGTAGGTGTGGAAATCGGCTGTAGGGTCAAACCAGAGGTAGAATTGTTGCTCTTTGGTGTGAAGAATGTGAGGATCACCACTCAAATTCCCTAAGAACTCGAAGTCAATCTCATCGTGGGTTGATCCTTGTGACGACAACTGCAAATGCAATTAAAACAACATACGAGTATGACCAAATACATAAGGATTCACTATTACTTCAGTTAGCTTGCAGTATGGAGAAGAATATATTTCGGAAATGACAATGTAAAAGGGGAGCTTACATAGTAGGCGGTGACGGTGCCAGCTGAATTTCCAGAGACAAGCTTGAGTTGCATGTCAATCTTGCCAAAGAGATACTCATTCTTGGATTGGAAGCCAGAGCCAGAGGGCTTGTCAAGTGAGAGAGTAAGAAGCTCCCCATTGTTGAGTATCTGGGCACGACCATCGCCCCAAGTGATGTCGAAATCTTGATAGAAATTGCTAGCTAATACAACAATGAATACACTGCCTACTACAAGAGACATCATTAGCAACACTGATGAAACTCTTGAAGAAGAAGCGATGGTTTCTCGTTTGGGGGATCTAGAGAGAGATTTGGAAAGGAAAAGAGAAAAAGTTTGTGAAATCAGGTGAAATATAAGTATATTTTATTCACATTTCACTTACCTTTTCTATTTCCCTTTCTAAATACTTCTTCAAATCCTTCGATCAAACACAACATAAGTGAGAGAAGTTAGAAAGGTTTGAGAGAGAGAGAGTGTGTGTATGTGTGAAAGAAGAGACGCTGTTTTGTGTTTTTTGAGGGAAATGGGAGTTCCATTGGTAGCATTTATATAGTATATGGCATGGGTGTTAAAATATTGGCCAAAAATATGAAAGAGGGAAGGCGTGCAGGAAAGGAAGAAAAGAAGCAAGGGTGAAGAGTGCAGTTGTAAAACAGCTGGCTTGCGAGAATAAATTTTGATGTAAACAAAATAGATTGGATTTTTTTAAGTTTTAATTTGAATTTCATCATCACTTTCAGACTCGTAGAGCCTGTAACATATTTCGTTTTAATGATTCAAATCATTTATTTTATAGAGTTTTTTGTGTATATCATCTGTGACAAAAAACAAAAAGATTAATCCGATAATTGTAACATTTTCATTTTATCACATATGTCTCCGAAAAATAGATAGTCTGTTTTCAAAACATGCTTGTCCATTTTTTCATAGACAAATAAGATTTAATGAAAATGTTATGATTATTGAATTAATTTAATTTTTTCATAAATGATAAACACGGAGGACTTTACAAAATGAATATTTTAAATTATCGAAATGGGACTATGGTGAATCCTCCGAGTTCAAACATTGACTGTTAAATTTAGATTTAGGGCAAATTTGGAAATACTTATTTTAGTTAAAAAATTCAAAAGTCATTACTAAAAAGTCAACTTTTACTTTTTGTACGTCTTTTTGTTAAAAGCAAAAAAAAAAACTAGTTAGAAAAATCACAAACAAACAAAATAAGAGTAACACTACATACCAACATATTTTACCTACAATGATATGACAAGAAAATTGAACCCTTAATCATTAGATATGTAACAAATTAAAAATTGACACTTATCATGACATGTGATTGTGGATGAAATTGTAAGAATTTTTTAGGGTCTAAAACATTTTGCACAAAATAATGAGTTTTCAAATTCCAAACTATAATGGGTTAGTTTGGGATGTGGGTTAACTTTTTGACTTTTTAAGAGAAAAAATAAAATAATTATAATTTAAATGTAACATTTTATCTAATTTTTTAATTTATTTTATCTTTTTAGGATTATTTTAACTCTATAATCTTATGCCAAACGAATGTAATAGTATAGGGTGCGTTTGGTAACGTTTACGTTTTCAGTTTATATTTACAAAAATTTTATAAATTGATTTTTGTTTATTTTTTGTTTATTTTTAGAAAAATATAAACTACAAACGCGTTTGGTAATTGACAAAATGTTTAAAAAATTTTAAAAATATAAAAAAGAGTGAGAAATGGCAAGTGGTGACAAGTGGCGGCGGAAGACGGTGGTGAAAAGTGGTGATGGTGGGTGGTGGGTGGGTGGGTGACGATGGCGGGTGGTAGCGAGTGGGTGGTGGTGGTGGTAGCAGTTGGGTGGCGGATGGCGGGTAGTGATGGGTGGTGGTGGTGGGTAGTAGCGAGTGGGTGGTGGTGGTGGTGGCGGGTGGTGGGTGGTAGTGGCAGATGGGTGGCGGATGGCGGGTGGGTAGTGAGTGGTGGCAGGTGGGTGGTGGGTGGTGATGGTGGGTAGGTGGGTGGATGACGGTGGCAGGTGGTAGCGAGTGGGTGGTGGTGACAAGTGGTGGTGGTGGCGGGTGGTGGGTGGTGGTGGGTGGCGGATGGCAGGTGGTGGCAGCTAGGTGGCTGGTGGTGGTAGTGGTGGTAGTGGGTGGGTCGGTGACGGTGGCGGGTGGTAGGTGGTAGCGAGTGGGTGGTGGTGGCAGGTCGGTAGCGGGTAGGTGGGTGGTGGTGGTGGTGGTGGTGGTGGTGGGTGGGTGGGTGACGGTGGTGGGTGGGTGGGTGACGGTGGTGGGTGGTGGTGGTGGTGGTAGTGGCGGGTGGTAATGGCAGGTGAGCGGCGGATGGCGGGTGGTGGTGGGTGGTAGTGGGTGGGTGGGTGGGTGACGGTGGCGGGTGGCAGCGAGTAGGTGGCGGTGGCGGGTGGTGGGTGGCGGATGGCGGGTGGTGGCAGGTAGGTGGCGGTGGTAATGGGTGGGTGGGTGGGTGACGGTGGCGGGTGGTAGGTGGTAGCGAGTGGGTGGTGGTAGTGGTGGTGGTGGTGGTGGTGGTAGCAGGTTGGTGGCTGGTGGCTGGTGGGTGATGGTGGTGGTGGTGGTGGTGAGTGTGGGTGGCTGGTGGTGGTAGGTGGGTGGTAAGTGGTGGTGGTAAGTAGGTGGCGGGTGGTAGTGGCGAGCAGTGGATGGTAGTGGAGAGTGGTGGGTGGTGGCGGGTGGATGACAGGTGGGTGGTGGGTGGTGGTGGTGGTAGTGGCGAGTAGGTGGCAGGTGGGTGGTTGATGGGTGGTGGTGGCGGGTGGTGGTGACAGGTGGGTGGTGAGTGGTGGTGGCAGGTGGTGGTGGAGGGTGGATAGTGGTGGCGGAAGACAGTGGTTTACCAAACAAGTTTTTATTTGAATTTTTTAAATTTTTATAAATTTAATTAAAAAATTGAAAACATAAGTGTTACCAAACGGAACCATAATGTTTGCCAATCAATTGCCGTGAAAGAAAGTGGGTCAGCCACACCAGAGTCCGGATCCTCTGCCGTATTTTCCTACGGCGCTTTCCTGCCATGCTCCAAAACAACGTCGTTTTGGAGAATTATTTATTTATTTTTTTTTTGTTTTTCCTTGTTTTCTTCTCTCATTTGGAAAGGCTGAACTCATTTTGACGAAGTGTAAAAGCTTGAGCTCCTTTCCTTTCAGTTTTCTCACAGAACAAAACAAACCCACCCTTCAAACCCAATCATCTATATATATACACACACGTATGTATACATATGTATATATATATATATAGGATTATTTTTGTTTTTTTTTTGTTTTCCCCTGACCTCTCAAAGGTTTGTGAGCTCTCATCTGAACCAAGAATGAAGCCCAAATACGAAACAAACTAAGAAGAAGAAGAAGAAGTGAAAGTGAATCACCAATCATCTTCACAACTAGTTTGAAGAAACTAGTCAATGCTCAAAAAAATTCACATTCTGTGGCTGATTCTTACCATTAAGGCCATCAATTCAGATTGCAACTTGTTTTGAGGAAAGAAGAATGCAATTTGTTTCAGCGAAACAAACAAGCACAAAAAATAAAAAAACAAAACAAAATGAAACAATTATTTTCAATCAAAAATACAAACTCAGATTTCAAACCAAACAACAACAGAGGGTTTGTCCCAGATTGGGTTTATTTTCTTTTTTTGGAGTATTTCTGATGAATATCAATTGAAATTATAAAAAAAAAAAAATTAAAAAAAAAAAACAAGAGAGTAAACCAAAAACCTAGAAACCCATTTTCGATCTTTGCATTCATCGAAATATTTCTGGCGAGCAATGGAAGAGTGGGGGAGAGTAGGGCCGAGTGTGAGCTCTTTCACCTCTTCAAATGGCTCGAACAATACACCGATTAGAGGCCAACTGTCCGAGCCCTTGGAAGCACAAACCAAAAACCCATTTATGATCTTTGCTTTTGAAGAAAACCCAAAACAGAATATGCAAAATTCAGCGAAGAAGATGAAGCAGAGGGCCCAAATGGATGTACTCGCCGCCTCACGTTGCAGTCTATGCTTGCACCTGCTACTCTGTTTCACCTCTTTGCCTTTGTCAACAGGTAGGTTCAAGCAAATGAGGTAGAAAGAAAATAGGGAAAGGAGAACGGAAAATATATATATATATATATATAACCAAAACGACGTTGTTTTGGAGCATGGCAGGGGACGCCGCAGGAAACCACGGCTGAGGATCCGGACTCGGCCACACCAACACTCGGTTTGGCATCTGTGATACCGATAGTGATGTCTTTTAACAAATCTTGTTGGTGAGTCAGTGGGGTGTTTGGTGGGGGTTTTTTTGAATCAATTTATAATTTTTGACTTTTAAAAAGTTATTTTAGATTGTTTGGTTAAATTTATTTCAAACAACTTTTGATTCTAACAACTTATTTTAAGTCAAAAAAATTGATTTTGAGAAGCTGCTCACTCTTTACTTCCGATTATTAGCTTCTGCTATGAAAATGCTAATTCATGGTTATACTCTTAGATTTTTTTTAATTTTTTTAAAAATAGAAAAAGACACAAATGGAATATAAATTATTATTATTATTTTTTATGAGAAATGTAGATAAATAGTGAATAATAAAAAATAAAAATTAATTGAAAAAACTACTTCACAGCTTATTTAACAAACACTACTTAGTAACTTAAATATATAATCCAAAAAATATATCAAACAGATTAATAATTTCTGATTAAAGTCATAATGTATAATCTGTTAAGTTATAATTTATAACCTGTTTTAATAAGGGGTTGTTTGGAGTGTCCTAAATAAGTGTACTTTTTTTTTTTAGACTAAAAAATTGAGAAAAAAAATATGGATGTTTGGGTTAACTTTTTAACTTTTTATAAAAAAATGTGTAATAAAAAATTATAAAAATTGGTTTGTAGAGGAAAATTAGAATTGGGAGTTGTGCAGTCGTAATTGTTGACTTTTGGTGAATAATGTTAACTTTTTAACTTTTTGAGTAACTTTTTGACTTTTTTTTAGTGTCCCAAACTTGGCCTAAGTACACCAAACAGGACCAGTGATTGAGCGATAGAGATGCCTTTTAACAAACTCACATAGCTTTTACACCCTAGGGACACGGCTCACTCCCAGGCGAGCGGATCCTCTAGAGTTAATTCTCTAGAGTGATCTCCTAAAATAGTTGATCGAACGGCTCAGAATAAAACTCACCAAAACGATGTCGTTTTGGTGAGTATTTTGAAAAAAAAAAAAAAAAAAAAAATCGGATTTTTTGAAGCTCTGTTTGCAGATCAACAATGGCTTCGATTCATCATCATCATCACAACCCAACAACCCAATCAAACTCTCTTTCAACTCCGTATCACAGCAATAACTCTCTCTCAAATCCATTCTCTCCATCACCCTCCTCATTCTCTCTCTCCTCCCCCACTGGTGAGTATTTTGAAGAAAAAAAAAAAATTCAGATTTTTTGAAGCTTTTTTTGCAGATCAACAATGGCAGCGAGGTTCAAGAGGGTGGCGGAGGCGTTTGATGAAGTGGCGCGCTAGGCTCTGCGAGAGTAATGGAAGCGAGTACTCGCCACCGGTGACGGCGGTGGATCTGTCGGATTTGGTGAAGTCGTTTATGGAGAGAGAGAGTGGGGGAGGAGAGAGAGAGAATGAGGAGGGTGATGAAGAGAATGGATTTGAGAGAGAGAGAGTTAATCTGATTTGGGTTGTTGGGTTGTGATGATGATGATAAATTGAAGCCATTGTTGATTTGCAAAAAAAGCTTCAAAAAATCTGATTTTTTTTTTTTTTTCAAAATACTCACCAAAACGACGTCGTTTTGGTGAGTTTTATTCTGAGCCGTTCGATCAACTACTTTAGGAGATCACTCTAGAGAATTAACTCTAGAGGATCCGCACGCCGTAGCTAGCTCCCTTCCCCACTTCGCTCCCACTCTCTTAATGAATGAGTTATTTAAGTCTTTCGTCTGACATGAGTTATAATTAAATTTTTTTGATTAAAATAGTCATAAAAAATAAAATAAAATTTTTAATTTAATAAAAAAAAAATCACATTTAATTATAATCATTTCATTTTTACTCTTATAAAAATTTAAAAAGTCAAAAAATTTATTATAAACGAGACTTTTTAGCTTTATGCTAAAATAAATAAAAAAATTAAAAAGTCAACTCACATCCTAAACGAACCCTAAATCACTTTTTCTATTTCCACAAAATTCAATTAGAGTTGGATATAATTTTTTTATGTTAGTGTGGGACTTACAAAGAGGTGAGATTTATATGGGAGATATTTATGTCTAATTTTAATCAATTTTTGTGTTGTTAGATTTTTATTTATTTATTTATTTATTAGTATCACAATACTTGAATCTTCCTCCCTTTGATTTTCACGCTCTTAACTTAACACCTTTTGTACGCCTTTCCAAGCCCCTAACCTTCGCATCAGACACCATTCTCTCTCCTCCATAGAGTCAACTCCTCCACAACCACAACCACAATTTTATTTTACAAGTTTTCTCTTATTTTTTTTTAAATAACTTTATCGACTCCGCTACATAGCTTGAAAGAGTTTGGCTCGAATTTGGCTCGACACCAAAATGACGTCATTTTGGTGTCTTTTTTTTTTTTTTTCCTGTGTTTTTGTTGCAAAAGGAAGAAGAAGAAGAAGGGTGGAGAAGAAGAGAAAGAGAAGAAAAGGAAGGAGGAAGGAGGAAAGAGGAAGGAAGAGGACTGGAGGGGGCATAATCACAGGGGGAGGAGGAGGCGGAGGGGAGGCCAGAGGCGACGGCGGTGGTGCTACGACGATCTCCTCTCCTCCTCTCTCTTTCTTCCTCTCTCCTCCTCTTTCTCTTCTCCTCTCTTCTTCCTCTCTTCTCTCCCTCTTTCTCCTCTGTCTCTGTTTTCGAATTCGAATTCGAGCCAAAATCGAGCCACTTTTTTCGAGCTACCAGTCATTTTTGTAACTTTATTTTCTCTCTATTATCTCTCTCGAGATGAAACAGGCGTTGTTCATGTAATGCCCATAGAGGGTGTGTGTAAATTAAATGTATAAATTAAATAAATAATAAAATAAAATAATTCAAAAAATAATTATATAAATTAAATTTTGAATTAAATACTTACAGAAATTTTAAACGTCGAGACTTGTGTTTGATACAATCTCTTTAAAGTAGATTTCGCCCTCGTTCCAGTGCTTCAAAATTTTACCGACGTCTACTTCCCATGATGCAAAAACTAACACTTGAATTTGCAGCACTACAAATTCAAATCTAACGAACCACAACTCTGTTGTAACTCTCTCTTTTTCTTCCTAAAAATAAATGCAGAAACAGATGCAATAGCACAAGATGAACAGAAGAAGAATGACAAAATTCTGACGAAAAAATTCAATGCAAGAATGTTGGAATTGAAGGCTTTTATAGTAGAAATGGTGGCCATTCTGAATAGGGATGACAATTTGAAACCAGCCCAACAGGGCCCCGACCTCATGACCCCGAATGGAACTATTTTTCCTCAAAAAATACCCCCGACGGGCCGATGATGGTATTCAAAAATAAATCCTTGATAATTTTCAGGGCGGGGACAGTGATACCTTCCCCAGCCCCAGACCTGCCTCGGCCCCGTCCCCGTTCACTCTAATATGAAATTACCGTTCTACCCCTCCCTATATATATGTGTGTTTCCCTATTATTTTGACTCAGTTTAGGCTCTCTCACTCTCGGTTTCTCTCTCTCTCTCTCTCTCTCTCTAAAACCCTCCCCTCCCCTCCCTCTGCTCTTCATCTCTCCCTCCCTTCAATCTCCATCACTGCCTCATACCGATCTTTCTCCCTTCCTCCGATCTCCATCGCTGCGCTGTCTTACGCCGACTTCCCTCCCTCCGATCTCACTGCCTCACGCCGATCTCCATCACTGTCTCACTCCGATCTCCCTTCCTACCTCCGATCTCCGTTACTAGCTCTCGTCCCTCCCTCTCTCCTCTCCATCACAGCCGATCGCCGTTGTCCCTCCATCGTCAGAGTTATGTCGCTTCTGTCGCCTCACCAACGCTTCTGAACTTAGATTTTTATTGAATGTATTGAATGTGTATGTGTTAGATTTTTATTTTTTATTTTTTACAATTGATAAATATATATGCTTGCTTAGATCTGTTGATGATGATGTTGTTGATGAATAAAATATATATGCTCAGATCTGTTGTTAAATGTTGTTGTTGTTGTTTTTTCTTTTTTTATTTTGACCGGGGAATTTTCTGGATCGGGGAAACCCGATCCCCGTTAGGGGGCAGGGGCGGTGATAGGCTCCCCGTCGGGGATCGGGACCGGGGACGGGAAAATTTCTACCATCAGGGATTGGAGACGGGGAAGGTGATCCCCGGCCCTGCCCCAGGCAGTTGCCATTCTTAATTCTAAACAGGTAGAAAACCTGTTCGGACAGATTGAACAGGTGCCTAGACAGATTTGAATCTATTTGGACAGATTCAGTTTGAATTGAATAGATACGAACCTGTTTTGAACTTTTTGAACCTGTTCGGGTGGGTTTGAACCCGTTAGCGATCTGTTTGGGTGAAGGAAAAATTCTAGACCAGTTTATTTGAAATTTTGAAATCAAAATTAAAAATAAATAAATAAATTACAATTTTTTTTGGCCAAAAAAGATAAGTATTGGGCCGAATAAGCCCAACCCAACCTCACACCACGCACGTGCACCCAAGCCTCGGTCCAGCCTGCACCGACCGGCTAGATGAACGGTAGCGATGGCGCGCTTGTGGTTTTTGTTTTGAGTACAATGGGTCTAGCCTACTTCACTTATAACCTCACCCTTCCACGAACTTGGATACCCACATCCCAAGTATCTCAAGCTAAGGTATATAAACTCATTCAAAACCTTAAGCCTTTCCAATGTAGGACAAGCACATTTCACAAATGTGTAGGAAACCTACCTAAATTCATTTCCGCGAACCCGAAAATGCGCGTTGAATTCTCATTCATCCGGAAATGGTTTTGAGCAATCAAATACACAATGTTATTCACTACGCAACATTAAACATGAACCCAATGAAAAACGTTAAAAATAACGATTGAGTCCCACCTTAATTTATGCTCAAAGTTAGCAAAAAATAAGGTTTTTTCAAAAGTTTCAAAAACCATTTTCCAACAGTTCATCCATTGTTAGCTCTTTCATTGTCAGCTATGATGATCTAAGGTCGCTCTTATGGTCTGGTTCGCGAGATCTATAATCTCTCTCTCATATTGTTCAATATTTCCACCGACAACAACTAGTTTCACCATAATAGATCTACCACCAACAATCTCAAATCTAAGATTGACGATATCAGATCTATAGTCGATGACTATAGATCTAAGATTTGCAGCCTCATATTTGAGACCAACAACATCATATTTGTCATAATCTTTCAGCAATTGGAGATTCATTTAAATCCTTTTGTTTTTAGGATCAATTTCAATTGAGGTTACAGGATCACAAAAAATTATAAGTAAATAAATAAATAAATAAATCAGTGTCAGTAGCAAACATAAAAATTTTATAGTTTATACAGTAAAATTTTACTGTTAATGTTATTAACTTAATATTCTAATTAATTTCTCATTTAATATTTATACTAATAATGATAACAATCATAATAAGTGGGGCGATTAGCAATGACTATTGTAAAAATTTAAGTTTTAAATGCTAAATTCGTAAGTGTGGTGGTTAGCAAAATTTTACTATCAACAAAATAGTGAGTTTTAAATTTTATTTTTTATTTCTATTTGCTAGGTGGTGGTGGTGTGGTTGTGGTAGCAATAGTAGTGGTGACCAGAGTAGGTCATCGGAGAAGGGTGAAGGAAGTTGTTGGAAATTAGTCATTGGAAATTCTTGTTGGAAAATAGTTGTTAGAGAGTCACTGGTTGCTAATGATGGTTACAAGAAAATTATCACTCGCCGACAGTAGTCGTCAGAAAATTATTGTCATTCAACAGTGGTCGAGGGTGGCTGGCAATGTTTAGCGATAGTTGTGGTAATATGAAGGTAGTAGGATAGAAGAGAACTGAAATTTTAGTTGAGGACATTTTTATCATATTTATATATATATATATATATATTTTAAATTTTGTTCTTGATGAATGAAATTTTTTGACTTGCCCTTTAAACAAGAAAATTTGAGATCGATGGACTTCTCACCAAAAAATCCTAAAAAAAAATATCAACAAAGTTCAAATTTAATAGTAGAGAGTACAAAGGAACGAGGTTTGTAAAAGAATAGTGTTCGACATATATTTTTGGACAAATTTCGATTTACTCCCTTGGAAACGTATGTGCAAATTATTTTTCTCTCATTTGGAAGTAGTCACATAGTTAGTCCTCTTATGATTTATATACTTCATGATTTGTGGACTGAAGTGGATAGTTAAATCTATTAATGATTTAATAAAAAAAGATTAAATTATCTGTGTATATAAATAACTTAAGTTTTTGAATTACGAATATTTTTGACATTTTTTTTGAGAGGTGAAATGTAGCCTCTATACTTTATTACATGTACGATTTACCTCTTTAAAAATTTAAAAATAACGTTTAACTCATCTATATCTAATGCATATTGCACACTTGTTACAAATCAAAGAGGAATTAAGTGATTATTTTTAAATAATATATATATATTTTTTTGGCGAATTACACTAACAGTCTCTGTAGTTTGGGGTTGTGTCACTTTAGTACCTGACTTTTCAATTGTAATACATTTGATCTCGAATTTTGAATTTTGTTCCAAATAATGACAATTGAAGATAATGACAAGGGCAAAGTCATAATTTGATAAAATATAAACTAATTTGACAAAAATAAATGTTAAAAAAATATTTTTGAAATTTTAAAAATTATTTCTACCTACCAAATATAAAATTATGTAAAATTGATAAATCTTTTTCATATTATTTATTTATTTTATCAATTAATTTTTATTATGTGTGTAGACACTCCATTTTTGACCGACCTTAAGACTCAGACGTCACCAGTTGAGCGCTCGGTGATATTGCATATAGTGCTCGTTCAGAAGTTTCAGAGTCTCGGCTGCAAGCCTTGCCTCCGGACTTCCGGACTCTTTCATGCTTTGCCTCGGTTTGCGAACCAGGCTCTGTTTTCTCTATTTTCTCTTCCCGAAGGGAGGGAGAGGTCTCGTAGATCATCTCTCAATGGCCGTAGGCTACGTTTCGTGGTCGTAGGCCATTTTGCCCGTTTGGAGTCCGGTTTCCGATTTTTCGGAGCCGTTGGCCGTGTGCCTCGGTTCGGGACCGCTTAACCACCTCCGTTTGCTCCGTTTTTTGGCATGCATCTTATTTAATCCCTTTTGAAGGACACTGCGGTCCGAGAAACCAACTTCGTGGTCGAACACCACTCCCGGTGCCTAACAGTCAGTTTTCGGGGCCTCGGGCTGCGCGTTTCGGCCCCCGAACCTTCATTTTGCATCGGTTTGAGTTCATTCTTGGCAGGGACCTCTGTTTCATTGTTAAGAAGGTCGTAGAAGGGTGGGAGGCTAGTAATTGTTTTGACAACTAGTTTTATTCCTCCATCGCCCTCCGTCACCCATTTTTCTCACTTGAAAGCCAATGTTGACCACCCTAAGGCCACTTTTTCCAGCCCTAAACCACATATTTGTGTTGTACACACTTGGGAGGCCACCAATATCACATGGCCGGCCAGTAATTGTGTTTGCCCCTTTTGAACCCCTCCAAAAAGTGGGCTTTTCTCTCTCTTGGTTTACTTTCTCCAGTTTTTGACCACATGGTTGTGTTGTGCACACATGAGAGGCCCTCTTTTTGGCATGGCCGGCCATTAATCTTCATTGACCCTTGGCCGGCCGGCCATGGGGAGGGCCGGCCGGCCACCTAAACCCTAGCAAACCAGCCGGCCTTGATCCTCTCTCCAGGTACATTACAAATATGTATTTTGTTTCCCCCCAGATTTTGTATCCGGGGGGCTGCACTTTTGGGGGAAAACTTGAATCCATTTCCCCCCCTTTTTTCCTCCCTTTTTTCCCACACTTTTGCCTATATATCAGGCCCTCCATCTCCCATTTGAAGGGTTACAAAATTTGCTGGAGAGTTCCTACATTGTATCTCTCTCTCTCTCTACACTCCAATCCTCAAAACCTCCCAAACCCTACACCATTTCTACACCACCACCTAGCACCGCACCACCACCATCCATTCCAGCCATTTGGAGCTATTTTCCAGAGCTAAGGAGCCACCAAACTTGGTCCAAGAGTTGTCAAAGACTTGGCCTTCAAGGGTAAGTCCTCTCCTCCCTCTTTCTTGCCCTATTTTGCTCAATATATTATCCATACTTGCTTGCATATTTGGACTCCGACCCTAACTGAAAATAGCATTATTTTGAGGTCTTTTTCATGTTTGCTTAAGGGCCTCTCCCTGTTTGAGACTTCCTTTTTACACTTGCTTCTTTACCTCTCTTGTATGCCTCTTTCTTGCATAGTATTTTAGGCCTATTTGTAAACTGTTTTGAGCTTGGTTATAAACTGTGAAGTAGCTTATTTTTATCCCTTCTTCAACATTGTTGAAGGGCTCTTCACTGTTTGAGGCTTCTTTTTGTCACTTGCCTCTTTATCCCTCTTTTGGCCTTATTTTTGCATGTTTTGTTAGCCCCTTGTGCTTGTATTTTTGGGCTCTGGTACAAACTTTAAATGGCCTTATTTTGACCCCCTCTTCATGTTTGATCAAGGGACTTTTGCTGTTTGAATCTCCCTTTTTGCTCTTTGTGTTCAAACCTCTTTTTAGGTCTTATTTTGCATAGTATTTTAAGCTTGCATGTGCACTGTTTTGGGTTTGGTCACTAACTGTAAGATACCATGTTTTGGGCCCCTCTTCAACTTTTTTGAAGGGCCCTCCTATGTTTGAGGCCAGCAACCATCACTTGCCTCTTTGTCTCCCTTTTGGCTCATTTCTTGCCCATTGTTTTAGGCCTGTTTTTGTTTAGATCCGTAGCCTGTTGTAAACTGAAAAGTGTTTCATTTTGAGCCCCTGTTCAACTTTGTTGAAGGGCTCTTGGCCATTCAGGGCCAGCAGCCGCTACTTGCTTCATTACCTCTCTTATGGGGCCATTTTTGCATGCTAACTTAGTCCTATTTGTGTCCATTGTTTGGCCTTGCTTAAAACTGTAAATATGCTTGTTTTGGGACTGTCTTGATTCTGTCTTCACACTTCATGTTCAAATAATGCATGCTTTGCATAGCCATAGGTCATTCCATGCACTTAATTCCATGTTTCGGGTCTCATTCCATGCATCGGGTGCCATGTTTCCATGTTTTGGGATCATTTCGCATCGTATTTTGCTACTGAAATTTGCATGCTAGTATGCCATATTCCATGCCTTGCCATGTCTTGTTAGAGTGGCATTTGGTGCCTTAGGGTCGGTCCTCGGTTTGCGTGCATGTGTGCACGCATTTCGAGTGTCTCATTTTCATACTATGGCTACCGATGTGAGTGTGGCTGAGGTCCACTCATGTTGGTGTAAGTCCATTGTGCATTGTGTATGCCATTTCAATTCATAGCATTGCGTATGCTAGGTTGTATGTTAGAGCATCGTGTATGCCATGTTACATCGTGCATTGTGTATGCCATTTCATAGCATTGTGCATGTTAGGTTGTATATTAGTTGCATTCATGCATGTCATGCATATTGCATTGTGCTTGGGATAGGAATTAGCCCAAGCACGGGAAACGAGGTACGTTTCATACTCCGAGTGACAGAACGTGTCTCAATTCCTAGTCGCCGACGCTCTGGATTATCCATGATGGAGTCTAGGCCTTGTTGTGTCCATATGTGCATTCATTTCATATTGAGTCGTGCAAATCGACTCCTCGGCCATCATGCATCGAGATGTGTGATTGGCGGCACGAGAATCGAGGACTACACTCCCTGAAGAGTAGTCATGCATACATATGTGAAAATATTTTGCCATGCCCCTTTGTTGCTCTCTGTTGCAGCAAATCAGAAATCAGCAGCCTTCCGAAGCTTGGTACGCATCCCGAGAATAATTGTAAACAGAGGCTAATTGGGGCATCGTAGTGGATTTTCGCACAAGGCAACTCAAGCATGCATCATCCATCATCCGGAGCAGAGTTGAGGCAGTCCCTGGCTTGCATGCCAATTTATTGCTTTCCTAATTTAATTTGTTAATTAATTAGGGTTTTGTACATATTTAGACTGTAATATTCATTCGGGACTGTATATTATTTATTCGGGCCCTCTGCGCGAGGGCAATGTTGTAATAAGTGTGTGTGTGTGTGATGTATGTCTTCCAACCCCACGTCTTTCTCCCTTTTATTTACCCGCTTATGATGGTTAGATTAGGGCATGTTTCAATTAGCATACAGTATGATAACATGTTTGCATTCATTCATCTGTTTTGCATGCACCGGGCTCGGCGCATCATACCAACTGCATTGTATTTTCAATTCCAAGTTGACTATATGTTAGCTGCAGCATTTCATATGCCATGTCTAGAATAGCCGAGCCTGCTATAGTTGCACTTTTGCATGTGTTACATTAGGCATTTCTATATAATTAGGATCATGCATAGATTACTAATTAGCTTCTGTTTTGGTTTGGAGTACTTGGTAAGTTTTATGCTTTAGCATCCTTGCATGCGTGTGTGTAACTGCCATGATAACATGCTTACCATGAGACTAATTGCTTATGTGATATATCTGCCTGAATGCTTGTGGGTGAAGGTTGGGTTATTTAGATTGGAACAATTCATCAAATGTGTGTTTTAAGCCCACTAGATAGTGGCAAAATCATGTTTTCTAAACCCACCTGAGGGTGGCAAATCCACGTCTTAGCCTACTTGCGGGTAGCACCATCAAACCATTTTCAAAATAAACAAACATGAAATGTTTTGTTTCAATTCAGACGATCCAGTCTATACTTGTATGCTGTGCGCATCACATAGTAAATCTAGGCTAATAACCGGAATAAGAACGCATAATGTTTTCAAAAATAGATATCGTGGTTAGTAGAGGCCGATCTTTGATCGGGCGAGCGGGGGTGCTCACGAAGTGACCTTCCCCAATCGTACCCAAGTTCCCGAGCCGAGGCAACTTTGGTGATGATGGACACGTGGCCTTAGGCAAACGAGTCAGGATTTCCTAAATTTCCCCAAAATAAAATATTTAGGTGGCGACTCTGTATCTGGCAAAGCAGTCCATGTTTGGCACTTCTTTTCTAAAAATCTGTTTTCTCAAAACGATTTACTGGATTTGGACTCTTTGGTTCAGACTTAGAACCGTGACAATTTGAGAGTCCGAACTGTAGTGAGCCCAATATCGAACGGAACGGGGGGACTCGTTCCTCCCGGGGCGTTCGGGGGACGTCTACAATGTGCTTGAATGATAATCATGTAATAGGTAGTTGTTAGGCTTTTAATGTGTAATTGATACATTTAGGCCTTGTTTGGGAACAAGCTTTCTGAGTAACTTTTTGATTTTTTGGCTAAAATATAATGTAAAAAAATTAGTATATTTGGGATGACTTTTGACTTTTTACAAAAAGATGTGCAAAAAGTAGAGAGAAAAGAGAATCTTTGACTTTTTTGTATAAGTTATTGGCTTTTTAATTTTTTTAGTAATTTTTTTTGACTTTTTGGCTAAAAAAGCTACTTGTCAAATGAGACCTTAATATATAAAATGTTTTTAGTTTTGGATTTTTTTATTTATTTAACGAATTGGTTTAATAATGATATCAAAGTTGTCATTATATTTGACTTTTGAAAAATAGAAACTAATTTAATGAAAATAAAAATAACCGCTCATTATATGATCATATCAAAACACATAATAAAAATTAATTTGGTAAATAAATAAATAAATGTGTAAAGGATGTATCAATTTTACATAATTTTATTTTTGGTGGTTAGAAATAATTTTTTTTTTAAAAAAATTGACATTTATTTTTGTCAAATTAGTTTATGCCTTCATTTTGCATGCTAGGCTTTTTGGCTATTTTAGTCCAAAAAAATAAAATAAAATAAGTTTTTTAGATCAATAAGACAAAACATTACATATAAACCATAATCATTTCTTTTTTTCTCTCACAAAAGTCACAAAAATTAAAAAAATTATCCCAAACAAGACTTTTTAATCCTATACTAAAATAACTAAAAAGCCAAAAAGCTAACTCACATCCCAAACGAATCTTATATTTTATCAAATTAACGATTTTACCATTAAAATTGAGCAATAGTATCTTCATTTATTTTTATTTAGAATAAAATTTAAAATTTACAATTAAATATGTTACAATTAAAAAATTAAAAATCAAAATAACATAAACTTCAAACTACAGGGACTACCGGCGTAATTCGTCATAATTTTTTTTTTTTTTAAAGTTCGTAATTTTATAGTGCGTTTACTCGGCCAATTACTTCGTGGCAACGTTTATGCCCTTGATCTCCGGTCACCATCCAAACACAATTCTCTTCCCTCCTTTCCACATCAATTTTACAATAAAGCTTTCTGTTTCTTAACCTAACTTTAAATCACTCACTCCTAAAATTTTCTCAGGAAAATTAAACCCCTCATTTTCCCGAGAAAAAAAATGTCGCACGGCGACACAATCCCCCTCCACGCCTCCTCCCAATCGGACATCGACGAGATCGAGAATCTCATCCATGCCAGCGTCCAATCCGGCCCTTCAACCGTCCTCCCAGCCCGCCCTCCGAGCCCTACTCGGGCCTCAATTCCAGTCTCCTCCTCCCCTTTCATGCCCTCCAACCTCCCTCCTCCGCCGCAGAAACCCGCTCCTGTCCCTTCTGCGCCTCCTCCTCCTCCTCCTCCGCCGGCGACGGGGTTCGGTTCGGCGCCCAACACGCTGACGGAGCCGGTGTGGGACACAGTGAAGAGGGATCTGTCGAGGATCGTGAGCAATTTGAAGCTGGTGGTGTTTCCGAACCCGTTTCGTGATGACCCTGGAAAGGCTTTGAGGGATTGGGATCTTTGGGGACCTTTCTTCTTCATTGTCTTCCTTGGCCTCGTTCTATCCTGGTCTGCTTCTGTCAAGAAGGTCAAAACAAGTTTAAACCTTTTTGCATTTTAGTATACATAATGTTTGAATACAATTTTGTATTTAAATGTTTTAGATAATTTGATGATTGAGGAAAATTTGACTAGCAGTTTTGCACGGTTTGACGAAGGAGAATAATCGTTTTAACAACTATTGAAGAATTAAAATGGGTGAGAGTTAGTGAGTGGGTAGATCATTATTGGAAGAGTAAAAAATGTGACATTCACACCACCTGAACTATACACTTTATAGGTAGTATAGATATGGGTCTGTTTGATTAGCAGGATTAATATCGAAATGATTAACAATCCATAATATTAGTGTAGAATTAGTTATTTAGCTTGATTAATGAGATACATAATTCTCTATTGTCCATGTTTATTTTGCAATAGATATAGAAATATGTAATCCCAATTATATTTATGTTTTGCGTTATTAGTCATCAGATTAAAAAAAATAATCAATTTTGTTGAATAAAATGGCCATTAGAATCTAATCTGAATAATAAAATTTGCAACCAAATAATAGAATGTGAGTGCCATGGATTAATAATTCCAATCATATGTTATAATTTGCCCAATCAATCAAGCCCTGATAGTATAGATAGTATAGGTGTATAATTGTCAATTATGTATTATGTAGAATGTTTTGGAGATAGTGATTAGTACTAACCTTCTGTTAATCATATGATGTTTGGTGACAGTTGATGAGATGCATGGATAAAATTGTTGCAACTCAGATCGTGGGCATGTATTTGTGATATTAGAAAGATTGGTTCAAACAGTAGGCTAATTCTCTCATTGTATTCTCAGAACAACTTTGATCATACAAGTTAGTACAAATATTCGGTTAACATTTTTGGCAAGTAGTGATTTTAGCCAAAAAATCAAAAAGTTATTAAAAAAATTAAAAAGCTAACAACCTATACAAAAATGTCAAAGATTCCTTTTTCTCTTTATTTTTTGCACATCTTTTCGTAAAAAATCAAAAAGTCATCCCAAACATACTAATTTTTTTTACATCATATTTTAGCCAAAAAGTTACTTAAAAAAGCTTGTTCCCAAACGAGGCAAGTTTTTTTTTTTTTTGGAACAAGGTGAAAGATTAAGGTTGGATGTTTTAATAATTATTCATTTGTTCAATGTGTTGTCTCGTGAATCTCTCAAAATTTGCAGAGATACTAAAGTGTTGACCCATCTAGTTTATTGGGACACATAGACATTCTAGTTAATTTTAGTGTTTCAAGTATGGAAGCCATTTAGTGCCATTCAAGACCTTAAATGGAAACTTTGAAGTAATCAACTTTCTTCCACCATGTACTGGCTTATGCGGGCTTACGATGTACAAGAAAGATTTGACATAAAGGAGAGAGAAATGAGACAATATTAGATGCAGGGATACAAGTGTTTTGTGAAAATTAGGAGAAATGGTAGTAATCTAGTTGTATGGAGGGAGATTGTAGCAAAGTTTTTAAAGAGGAGAAACTTTCTTTACAAGAAAAAGTTGGAAGGGGGGTTGAGATAAAGAATACATAAAATAGGGATGAAATAGAGATGGATAATACAAGAGACATAGGAGGTCTTTGTTATAGATGGTGGGTTCTAGCTGAGACGGAGTGGGTTGGTTGAGTAAGTTTGGTTTTAGTAGATGTTGTAGATTGACTTTGTTTGGCTTTACTATTTAGTAGATGTGTGTGTCAAAAACCTCAACCAGTTTGTCTAATTTACTGTCTCTTTGATTATGATATTGTTGTAGTCGTTGATGTGTGTTGCATTGCCATAAGGTATTTGACTGAGATGATGGTTTTTGTGAAGTATTTTTACCTAGTTTTTATTCTAATGTAATTGACTTTGTTTGGCTTCTTCTAAAGCATTACATAGTGAGGTTGCCTTCCCCTTTAAAATCATATAGAAAATAAAAGATAAGATGAAAGATCCTAATGTGATATCTGTAGCAACAGATTCTGGTTCTTTAGTGGAGGTTGACTTCTGTTCTAAGAGCCTACTCTATTATTCATCACTGCTTTAATTCTCTATCATGACCCGTTATCAGTGTATAATTTTAGCTATATGTTTGATGCTTTGAAATGTTTAATATGATCATTTCAACCTTAGAATTTCCTAGTAAAATAGTGGATTTTTAAAATAGAGGTTATTTTTGAAGAAGTCAATATTAACAAAATGACTTCAGATTTGGGTTGCAAAGCACGTTCTTTACTTCACAAAATGAATTCATTGCACTGTCAAGGGCTACGTTCAGTCAAATTAAAGTAAATTCATATATATGTATATATATATATATATATTGTTATTACCACAACCTATGTCAGTTTTGATCTTCTTCTCCCCCCTAACATTTTCATTTATGATGATTATATCACACTTTCTTACTGTTGCATTTAGAGGTCTTCGTTACATACGTTTTGTACTTTTAAAAAACTAAACTTATCCATGAGCAGCCCTTTCCAAAGCTAAGGGATTCTTCATTCTAGGCTCCATTTTTTAAGATGTCCGCAGAAACTGGCATTTTGGAAGTTAGGTTGTCAACAGATGGTTAATACTAACTGGCATTGGCTGCTCTCAATTTACTTAAGCAGCATACCTGTGATCTCTGAGGTGCCCCTGTTAATGGTTCTTGGTGTTGAATTTTGAAATCATTTGGAGTACTTTTTTGGGTCAAACTGGAGGAGGTAGAAAAACCATCTAGCAGCATGGAATAGCGTTTCTGTAATTAGAATTTAATCAATTGGCAAATAATTCTGGAGGATTGGGAATGTGTGGTGTGATTATTCAGAAAGGTGGTTTATTGAGGTTTAGAACAGGCAATCAATGGGAAATCCTCTGGAGATTTGGTGTATCTATGGGAATACTAAATGGTCAGTTCTTGTGCAAGTTGTTGATTAACTAAATTTTGTTTCTGTTTGTGCTTTTCAATTTAAATGATGGTTTCACATGGCCCGTCTATAATTCAATCAGGGGATTTTTGAATTGTGTATTTTCTTAAAAGCATGCATCCATTTGAGGTGGACAGGTGAATGGCCAGTTGAGTGGCTTTGGTAATTTCATGGGTTATCATGTTATCCTCAGGATGCATTTGGCACTGTCCTGCATATCTCATGTTTCTAGTCTTTGCTTTTCCTGTTCAAAGTGGCATTTTGTCGACTCTTACAACAAAATTCTACTGGCAAATAACATTTTCTAGTTCATTTTATGTGAGAGTTGCTGACTGATTTATTGTTTCTGTTTTTCCACTTTCAAGGAACAGAATATAGTGAAGCATGCCAATCTGTTTGCAATGCCTTAAAATTTTAATTCACAAAGCTCACTAATGCACTTCTCTCCCCTACCCCCACGTTGTTTTGTGCACATCTGTGTGCAAGAGAGAGAGAGGTGGTTTTCCATTGGCTTTATATTTCATCGGGCATTCTTGCACTTTGTCAGAAGAATAGCAGTGTAGTCTTAGTATTGGTTATTTCATTTAAGGGAAAATTACACTTTGCCCCTTTTATATTTGGCCACTTTCTCACTTTGGCCCTTAAAGTTAATTTTTTCTCACTTTGGTCCTTCATGTTTCAATTTTTTTTCAATTGTTCTTAAAGCTAACTTTTGTTAAAAATTAGACAGAAATAAAAATATTTTATTATATATAATTTACACATCTGACACAAACTCAAACTTTAATATAATAATATATTTTTATGTTATGTGAATTATAGCGGCATTTTCTATCTAATTTTGACAATAAGTTAGTTTTAGGAGTAGTCTGCGAAAAACTTGAAACATGAAGGGCCAAAGTGAGAAAAAAATCTTTAACAGGTAAAGTGGGAAAGTGGTCGTCAAACATAAAGGGGAAAATGTAATTTACCCTTCATTTAAACTATTTTACCTTCATTTTTTCGAGCATGAGTTCTGCTTTCAATTTTTTAATGTTCATATTTGCTGCCTTTCTTTCTTTTCTTTATTCTTTTTGATTCCCATAAATCAATAGATGCTTTTCTTGTTAGACATGGCATCTTCAGAAAGGATAGAAATTATTCGATCATGTAAGGATCATTGTTGTTTGATCCAAGATCATGGTCTTTCTTTCATATTATGTATTGAGGACAACTATTTGTTCTCTTGGACTCTCATTTTATCTTGAGTACCTCCTGGTTATTATAGATGGAGCTAGTGTTGGGAACTCGCTACTTACAGTTTTCTTGTGCTTTTTATTTATCTTTCAGTCTCAGGTTTTTGCCGTTGCATTTGCGCTACTTGCAGCTGGTGCTGTGATTCTGACATTGAATGTACTACTTCTGGTAATCACCTTCTCTCTCTCTCTCCCTCTCTCTCTCTCACACACACACACACACCCCCACCCACACCCACACCCACACACACACACACACACACACACACGCATAAGGAATTAGGTTTTGGTTAAGAAATTAGTTTGTGCTGAAAATTTAAAGGTTTGAATTATTTGTATGGAAGAGTACCCACAAAAGTACTTGAAATGTATGGCATTGGTATGGCACGGGTACAAGATGGGTAGGTTTAAATTACATATATGCTTCGAAGTACCCATCCTGAAGCTGAAACATACCCATCCCATACCCAAGCCATACCTGAACCATAAGTGCACCGGTATGTTTACCCGTACTCATACTAGGTACTTGTCATATGGCAATATTTTCGGAGTACTCATGCGTCATGGAGAGGAACAAACGTGGAAACTGCTTTTATGTTGAGTCAGAATCTCAGAATTATTTTTTAGTTACATTGGAGGCTGAAGCCTAGGGGAGGGGGAATCTTGCCATAGGCAAGACTTGAACCCTTCATCTCCTAATGAGGTGCAAGGGTTCTGCCCAAAGCTCCAATTGGTTGCAGAATCTCAGAAATTTGAAAACTGGCATATATTTCAATAGCAGGCTTTGGGGCTTAACAGTGTCTAATTTATATTTGTTTCAGGGTGGTCACATAATCTTCTTCCAGAGTCTGAGTCTTCTGGGTTACTGTCTATTCCCTCTGGATATTGGTGCCCTGATATGCATGTTGAAGGACAATGTTATATTGAAGATAGTTGTGGTGTGTGTAACATTGGCTTGGAGTTCTTGGGCTGCATATCCATTCATGAGTACAGCTGTCAACCCAAGGAGAAAAGCTCTTGCACTCTACCCTGTTTTGCTCATGTATGTGTCTGTTGGTTTTCTCATCATTGCCATTGATTAGTGCATCGGTTTTGGCTGTTATAGGAATTATAATATAGGCTGATCAAAGGTCACTTGCAGTTATAGGGAATTTATGTGGTGGTTATTTGCTTCTCATGTGTTTTGTTTTTTTGTTTTTTTGTTTTTTTTTGCGTGTGTGTGTGTTTTCTTCTATTTTCTGGTTTCTGCTTCTGACTTGATGTCTTGTACACTGCCACCAATATTTTATACATGTATGAAATTTTTACATGAAACTGTATCCTATTTCACTTGTAACTTTCTATGCCAATGTTTTGACGTATGTAACAACATTGCGATGAGATAGCGTTTTAACTTCATCCTACTTCAGATTTGGCTTTTGGGGTCGAGTGGCATTTATTTTAAGAAGACTATAGGAGGTTTCTTAATTCTGATTGCATTTGTCTTGAAGGTTGAACATGATAAGTTCATAGTATGGTTGCACATCAATTGTAAAAGTTACCTGTCAGTCCAGAGTTCAATTTTCAACACTCTTAGTTGTATTGTCTTTTTTGAAAATTTGCGTATTTGCGTGTACTTGTAGTGTCATGTCCATATCCTTGCTTGTTAGCACTAGGTTATTGGGACTTGTTTTTTAGTCTCCTTTCTTGAACTCGTAAATGATTTGTTATAAAGAATTTGAATACCTGTTTTTCCTGTTCTTTTTCGAATTTTGACAGAATACCTTTCAAAAGTGGCCTTAATTTGCTATTATGAGTATCTAATTAGTATAAAGAATGTCTCATTGGTACTTGTAACAAGTCCTGTCAGCCTCATTAAATCTTTCTGCTGTTAAAGAGCATATGATTTATGTGGTTTGTAGAATATATGCAGTCAAAAGAATTAGATGCGTAGAGAAATTAGCTTAGTATGTGTTTGGTTCATGGATTTTTTTTTCGTTGAAATTTGATTCATGGATTTGGTTAGGGATTTGGAAAGAGAGGGAAAATGTGAGTGAAATGTGAATTAAATATAATTACACATCACGCACCTTTCACGCACTTTATCTTTTTTCCTTTCTAAATCTCTATCCAAATCTATAATCCAAATACATTGGTGTTAGATTTACTATTGCTGTTATTGTTGCCCTTTCTGTAAAATTCCTTTTAGTATTTTAACTGTCTTTTGAATGGCCACAAGGAAGGCCCCCCCATTGTCTGCTAGCAATGGAGGCACCTTCAATGTTCAATCATAACAGATGTGGCTCTGTCTTTTTCATTGAGAACAGGTTTTTTTTGTAATTTTTTGGGTTTTTAGCTAAAATATGATGTAAAAAAAATTAATATGTTTGAGATGACTTTTTAATTTTTTATGAAAAAGATGTGTAAAAAGTAAAGTGAAAATTGAATTTTTAATTTTTTAGTATAGGTTGGTTTTTTAAACCACACCTAGTGTTTACCCTTCTAGCTTTAATGTTTTCACATTTTGTTCCTTCTCTTTTTGTTTATTTATTTTTTTTCAATTTTATGAAAATGCTCACTATGACCTCCTACCAAGAAATTTGATTAGATGATTTCATATGCTGGCATTCCACAAAATTGATGTGTCATTTATGTATTAACACTTTGCCAGAAATGTCTAGTGAAAGAGGATGGATGCCTCGTGATGAAACAATAAGAGGTGTCTCTTTTGTTTTGTGATTTTGGATTAAGACTTTCGGTTGCCTTCGCGTTGCCGTTGTCTGCTTTTGTGGGGATGGCTGTCTCAAAAACCCTTTTCACATCAAGAACATCATACTTTTTCATATCATATTTTTGAGAAGATCAGTGATTTTTCTTAGCTTTTTTTATTGTTTGGTTGGGTTGGCCCTTTGAAGTCTTATTTTTTGAGTCTTGTTTGTTTGGGGTCGACGGGAACAATGAGCTTTCAAACAGATTTTGCTTTTCATATCACATTTTTTAGAAGATCAGTAGTTTTTTTTGACTCGTAGTTGGTTTTTTGACGGATTTGTTTGTTGCTTGGTTGGGATGACAATTGGGGTCTTGTTTATGTAATGTTATTGTTTATTAATATAATGTTTCCTATGTTCTCAATAACAAAAAAAAAAATATTACGAGATTTCTTTTATAAATTTAGGAAAATTGTAAATAAATGAGACAATCACAAAATAATTGATTTCAAATAAAATATTTTTTTATGCAACTTTTGACACAGGAATGAATTTGTACTATGCACTTATGAGAATTACACCATCATAAAAATATAATATTTTTGCCAATGTAATTTCGCTATAAATTTTGAAGAACGTTTCATTAATTTTAAAAGACTTTCTAACTTTTTTTTTTTTTTTTTTATTGTCCATTTTCAATTTTTATTTATTTATTAGCATTTACCCATTTATATATCTTAAAATTAAAGATCATACAAAATCACTTGTTGACGTGGCCTCTCTATTGTGGTTTAGTGTTTTTCATCCACCTGGCAGCAGAACACGTGAGCGCAATTCCTTTAAGATGAACAAGTGATTATTTAGGCTTTGTTTGTCCTAACTTAAAAAAGAAAAATGCCTAACATCCCCAGTGGGGGTCACTGGGGGTCTTCTCCCATTGGTCAAAAACTGCTTTTCTTTTTTTTTTTTTTTTTTTTTTTGTTTTCCAGCGAATGAGGGGGTGACACCTCACTGGGGGTTGTCAGTGGGGGTCACCCCAGTGGGGGTCTGTAGCATGGCCCCTTAAAAAAATCAAAAGTCACTATCCTATTTAAGTCGTATCATTTTATTTAAGTCATATCATATCTCTACTACATTACTTTAAACTCAACCCATACCCAACTCATATTTTATAAAAAGTCAAAAAATACATTTATTTAGATCATTCCAAACTACCTCTTAATGGTATTGAAACATTATTTCATATCATTTATTACATGACACTTATTAAATTAATTTTTAAAAAGTTAACAAAAAATATGAGATCTTTTAACTAATGAATATCGAGTTGGAATACCACATAAATTTGATCTAAAACCACCTAATAATTTTTCAAGATGAACATGTAGTAGTTGAACAATTTTAATTAATAAGTATATCGTAAGTACCTACACACCCTCCTAGCAAGATTAGCTTAATGAAAGGAAAAATACTTCAGAGCTTAAATTCTCCATGGCTTGAGTGGCCCGAATCCAAAATAATGTCGTTTTGGTATTTTTTTTTTCCCTCCCTCTTTTATATCTGTAACAGAAATAGAGGGAGAAAGAAAGGAAGAGAGAGAGAGAATGAAGAGAGAAGAGGGACGGGAAACCATCATCGGCGCTTGCTATCCTCTGCGTGTATACGCAGATCTGTATCTCTGTGTGTGTGTGTCTCTCTCTCATTCTTTGTATCTCTCTCTCTCTCTCTCTGTATGTGTATGAAGTCTTTGTGTGATGATGATGATGTGTTGGTTGTTGATGATCTCTTCTCTTCTTTCTTCCTCTTCTTCCTTTTCTTTCTTCTTCTATTTTCTTCTTTCTTCTTTTTCTGTGAGTCATGGAAAGTGAGAGGGAGTTTTTATGTGCATTAGGGCCGAGCTAGGCCAAGGCGTGGTAATGGGCCGTTTTGTGAGCCGCAGTAAAAAGGGCTGAGTAAAATGGCCTTGTAGTTGGCTTGGTCCAAAAAGGGCCTTGTAGTTAGCTTAATCACCCCGGTCGGAGTGGTAATTAGCTCGGCCACAGTGTTTGGAACCGAGGTATTATGGCTTCTTATGGTGGACCTTGCTCTTGTTAGCGCGGTCAGAGCTTGCTGTAGTTAGCTCGGTCTCAACGGACAAAATCGAGGTACAAGTGAACAAGAACCGAGCTATGAGTTGCATGTGAAGGTACTGGATTGAGTATGTCAAAGAGATATTGTTAGTTCGGTTATATTGTCATTTCACCGAGGTAAAACCATCTCACTTGGTTTAAGCAGTGAATGGGGTGTTGAATGGTAAGCATTATCTTTCAGGAGTGTGATTCCTAGGAGGATTCTACATGGAGGAATAAGAGTCCTACTAGGATTGTGCTATGCGGAACTTATAAAAGTTCACAACATAACCTATGTAAAGGTAACAGAACTTTGATTTTCGAATACATAGAGATTTTGTCTATTTGTCTATTTTTCTGACTTAGGCATCAGAGAGGTATCCGGCACACACCCGCCGGCTAGCTCACGTTTGTGTTTTCAGGGAGTAAAAGTGACGACGTTTGGAGGAGCACAAACTTGATTAACAGGATTATACGAGAAGATTATTTCGTACTTGTACAGAAAGGATAAAGAAAAGGGAGGGGGGAAATTTCCAAAACGACGTCATTTTGAGATTTCGGGCCACTCGAACCATGAAAAATTTGAGCTATGTAGCGGAATTGTAATGAAAAATAGAAACTGATAAATTGATAAATAAGATAATTAAGGGGTATATCTTTGACGTTTCAGACGGAGTGCTATCTGATGTCATCATACCCAACCTCTACATTTGAAAAAATTAGTAGGTGATCTAAGAACAAGATGTGTTCTTATTCTCCATTAATCAACAAATGTTAAATTATATGTTATTCCTTCATATATCAATATAAAATTATGGATCCCAATTTTTTTAGGGAAAATTAGTCTAAAGTCCCTCTTTCATTTTTAGTAATGGAAGAGGTCCACAATATTATTTTTTGATGGCTAAGGTCCCTCCCATCTATCACAGGGAAATTTGATATATATCTCACGCTCTGTGTGTCTCTCTCGCTGCTCTCTTCCACTCCTCCAAATCCTCAAACTCAACCTTCTTCTTCAACAGAGCTTGCATTTTTCGAGTAACCAAACAAACATTTTCTTACCATGCACGAAGATTTGAGTTCCTTCAACCGAAACAACCTATCGACCTCGATCTCAAGCAGCTTCTGGACCTCACCTCTCTTCACCATCTCCTTCAAATTCGTCTTCATCACCAAATGCCTCTCTCTTTGCATCTTCTCCGTCTTCTCTTTATCCAATCTCAGCCGTTCGATCTTTTGGCGGATCGCACTCAGCTCCTCCACCAGGGACACATCGATCGACTCGATCTTCGCTGGAGCGGCGTTGACCAGATGAGGATTCTCCTTGTTCGAATCGTTTATCGGTGAGATCGGGATCCAATTCTGGCTCACCAGAGAAATCTCCGAGCTAGTCTCAACTCTGGCTCAAGAACAAGAAAGCTCTCAACCATGTAGCTTCTCTTCCGAATCCTCTCCAAACTCCCTCAATCTCAGAGAAATACTATGTATATTGATTATGAGTATGAAAAACAAGCTAGATTGACTGGCTACCTCAAGTGCCGGTAGCGGAAGAACCAGAGACGAGGGAAGCCGAGAGCTAAGGAGGAGAGTAGGTTCTCAGTTTCCTGGTTGTCAGTGGCGGCGGCTATCATACTAGAATGGTGTGACTGTAATTATTAGGGACATTGAGTGGTAGATATGTAAAGGTTGTAGAAAGGTCGAACATGAGCAGAGGATTCATGCACAACTAATCTATATATACATATAGGGAGAGGAATGAGAGAGAGAGAAATTCTCAACTCAGAGAAGTAGAGGATGTAATTCGCTAAACATTTGAAGGTTGAGAGAATGCAGTTGTTCAAGGATACTCAGGTTCAGCTTGAGAAAATCAAGCAAGCTAAGTGGTCGGATTCGAATGGTGACAGAAAATGAAATTTTTGAGTTGTGAATTTCTCTGGGTTGAGTGATTTAGAGATGGGAAATTTCTCTGATTTGAGTGAATTTCTCTGGGTTGGTGAGGAAATTTCTCTGGCTTTGAGAAAAATTTCTGAGTTAAAGTGAGTCCAGATAAATTCTTCCTTGGTCTAGAGAAATTCTCAACTCAGAGAAATTTCAAAAGAGCTAAATTATGTTTCTTGGTTGTACTCAGTGCAATAATTTTGTGTATAATCTGTTTTCAAATACCCTTACATTGGATGTGAGTTTACTTATGATTGTTTATTTTTCCTTCCTTTCTCAAATTAGAGAAATTTTCTCTGGACCAATTTTCTCTGAATCAACTTGAGGGACCTTAGACATTATGAAAATATTTAGTGTCCTTTATGTTATAAAATCTTAATACCAGAGACCCTAAAAAAAAAAACCCCATTTTTTTTACTAATCATAATATTTCTAAAATGCCAGCTAACTATGCTGTAGTCACCAAATAACTTCTCCCCCGTTTGATACTGTTGAGATAACAACATTGCAGGGGTCTGATTATAATAAACCCTAGTTCCTCAGTCCCATTTTGTGTCTTAAAGTTGGCCTAAAACAAGGTGTGAAAATCAAGAAAGATTGATGAATGAGAAACATAAAATCTTCTTCAATTATAACCATTAATGCGATGCAATTGATCCCACATCAACTATATTCACCTTGTTTGGTTATCTCTGTGTTTTTTTTTAAGTGAACTTTTTAAATATTTTATGTAAATTTTTTATTTTTTTTAGATACATCTAATCTAAATACACTAAAAAATTATTATATTTGTGAAAAAAAACTTTTAAAAATTCATCAAATACAAAAAAAAAAAAAAGAAAATTCAACATATTTTTGTATTTTATTGCATTTAATAAATTTTTACAGATTTTTGTATAAATTTTATACTTGGTAAGTATATCAAGAAGTGTATCTAAAAAATAAAAAAAAATTGATTAAAATATTTATAAAAAAAAATCACTAAAAATATAAAATACGAATTAAGAACTAAAAAAATTATTTTTAAAAATTCCAAACCAAACAGAGTGATTAATAAGTCTTGTCTGATTTATATGCAGAACAAATCTAAATTATATATTGATATTTATGAGTGATCTCACTTTCTTTCCTTTATAAATTTTAAAAATAGAAAAAAAAATCTTTAAAAAAGAGACACAAAAATAACAACCCTGTTTGGTTTTAAGTTTTTAATTCGTATTTTTGTATTTTTATTGATTTTTTAAAATATTTTAATTATTATTTTTTAATTTTTAAATTCACTTAACCATAATATACTTAAAAAGTAAAAATTCTATAAAAATCTTTTAAAAATTTATTAAATACAACAAAATACAAAAATATATTGAATTTTTTTTTATATTTTGTGAATTTTTTAAATTTTAATTTTACAAATATTATACTTTTTAAGCATATTTAGATTATGTGTATCTAAAAAATTAAAAAAAATTTGCGTAACATATTAAAAATTAAAATTTTTAAAAATAAAAAATAAAAAACTTAATTTTTAAAAAAGTGGATTCAATTTTCTAAAAACCAAACGCGGTGATTATGGCCTTGTTTGGGAAGTTAGCTATTTTAATTAGCTGTTTAACTTCTTGACTATTAACTTGACTAAAAAAGTTGTGCTTGGGAAGTTAGTTAGTTTTTTATTTTTATTTTTATTTTGTAGTTAATTTGATAACTGTAAGAAAAAAAATAAAATAATTATAAATTAGATATAAAATTTTATTTTATTAATTATTTTAACTTATTTTATTTTTTAATAAGCTATTTTAATCTACCCTTCCACCCAAACAAGGCTATATCTAACTGTGTGCATTCCAATTTTCTGAGTTACATTGTTAGGTGAAGATTTTCTCTACCGTATCAAGCAAGTTGAGAGCAGGACCAGTAATACTGTAATAATAGTAGCAGTGGTAGCAACAGAGCAGAGCACAACTGAAAAACAAAAGTGAAGAAGAAGCACAGAAACCTATTTTGAATTTTGCTTGGGATGGAGATTGGGTGAGTTTGTGAAAAAGCTGAAGTGTGGGACCCACCTATTGCCTTCTATTCTATGCTAGGTTATATTCCTTGTGCATTTCCCACTGCATGAATTACCTGTTTTCTCATTTCATGAATGACTGGTTTTGGTTTTTCTGATCTCATACCTCCTCCTCACATGCACACCTGAATCATCTTCTACGATTTTTTTCCCTCTTCCCCCTCACTTACTACATACTATAGGTTGTTTGAGAAATTAGTTATTTTAAGGTATCGTTTGGAAAGAGTTCATTTGGATTTTTTTGATTTTTTGAGTCATAAAAGACAGAATAAGCTATTTGAGTTACAATAGACAAAACATCACATTCAATTCATAATCATTACACTATTCTCTCACAAAAAAAGTCAAAAAAGTCAAAAAAGTCAAAAAGCCCTTCCCAAACCAAGCTTTTGAGCCCAGACTCAAATAGTCAAAAAAGTCAAAAAACCAAAAAGCTAACCAACTTTTCAAACGGAGGCTAAGTAATTATTGGATTTTTTTATTATTTTAATTTAACTAAAATAGTTGTTTTAGGAAAGTTTGTTAATTTTTTTTTTAAATTTTTTTTATAATTGATTTGATAGTTGTGAAAGAAAAAATTAAATAATTATAAATTAGATATAACATTTTATCTATTTTATCTTTTAATAAGTTATTTAAATCAAACTCTCCTCCCAAATATATTTATCCTAATATAATATATATATAAGGTGAAGATTGGAGTTAATATTCTCAACATATTCTCCACTTTGGTAATTGCACTAAATTTAGCCCTTCTTTGATATAGAGCTATCATGTTAAAATAGTCATAAAAAAATAAAATAAATTAAAAAGTCAATAAAATAAAATGTTACATTTAAATCATAATTTTTTTTTTCTCACAAAAGTCAAATTTTTTATTTAGGCAAAAAGTCAATCCACAAAAGTCAAATTTTTTATTTAGGCAAAAAGTCAATCCACTTCCCCAAGGAAGCCTTACTCTTTTAAATCTAATGCTTCTTAGATTAACTATTTCAAATTACACATGCGTACACTGCAGGAAATGACAATATTGGTCGCCAAAGTTCCATTTTCGGTCGCCGAATCTAATTAGCGACTAAATTTTTTTGTCACCAAGTTCATTGCTTATACCCTGTCAGGGATAGTATTGGCGACTAAATTATTTTTGGTCGCTGAAAGTTAAATATTTGGCTACTAAACTTTGGTTAGTCGGGAAAGGTGATCTTTTGGTGACTAAATTATTAGCCGCCGAAATTGAACTTTTGGCTACTAAACTTTGGTTAGTTGGCAAAGGCATCTTTTGGCAACTAAAATATTAGTCGCCAAAATTTCTCACAGAAAACTAAATTAAATTATTAGAGACTAAAATTTTAGTCGCTAATAGAAGATGTACATTTAGCGACCAAACACTTTAGTCGCCAAAGGATGTTATGTTTTTAGTGACTAAAATATTTAGTCGACAATTAACCTTCCCTCATTCTGATTTGTTTTAGCAACTATGTGGTTTGGTCACAAAAGCCATTTGGTTATTTTTTTGCTACTAAATTATTGGTCGCCAAAACATTTGCTTACATTTTTTGCTACCAACATATTTAGTCACCAAATACTATTTTAACTTTTAATTTTTATTTTTTAATTTCTGAACCACCTGTATCCATTATTAGTGCAACATGTACCCTGTATAAACAATATAATCCATCAATACTGAATATATTTAGTCGACAATTAACCTTCCCTCATTCTGATTTGTTTTAGCAACTATGTGGTTTGGTCACAAAAGCCATTTGGTTATTTTTTTGCTACTAAATTATTGGTCGCCAAAACATTTGCTTACATTTTTTGCTACCAACATATTTAGTCACCAAATACTATTTTAACTTTTAATTTTTATTTTTTAATTTCTGAACCACCTGTATCCATTATTAGTGCAACATGTACCCTGTATAAACAATATAATCCATCAATACTGAATATATTATCAACCATTCAACAACGTGCACACATTTCACTTCCAACCATCCAAAAAATTTATATTCAACGTCCAATTCTAAATGTAATACAAATTCTATACGAACCAAGTATAATTCAACCCCAATAATTTAATTCCATACATATTAGAGGATTAACCAAATTTAATATCCAAAAGGAAATCTATACCACACCAAAAATTTATTCTGCACCGCCCCAAAAACTAATTTGTACCACGTCCAATGCTAATTTCTATCAGGCCAAATTTTGGATATTTACCACGCCAAAAAACTAATTTGTATGAACCACTATATATACGGACGGAGATATAAAAACAATGCCCTTCCGTACTTGTCAAAAAAAGTCATATCCACATTTGTACGTCAAAAACCATCTGCAAAAAAATAAATAAATAAATTAAAAAAAATAAAAAAAATTAATCATTAGTATTGACTAAATATTGGCCAATTTAAAATTATAAAAAAAACATATAAAACTCAAAATTACGTAATCTTTTCAAATTAATCATTAGTTTTGCATACTCGAATATATATGAAATAAAATTTTTGATGTTCAATCTGAGTACATACGACATATGAATCTAGTTGCTCTATTTGATGTTGCTAATAAATTGATGTTGCTATAAAAGTAATCCTAATAATAACTGGAAATTCAAACACTTGAATTTAGTTGCTCTATTTGATGTTCAATCTGAGTACATACAACATAGATTAATATATACATATTAGTCCTTCAAGAACCCATAATAACTGAAACATCAATTCAAAAAAAACATACCACAAACCCATATGTACTACTCTCTATTGGCATTCCATAAATCATGAACCAAGCAGCTTTACAAATGCATCCCAAAACTTTGAATAATTGGATTTTAAGGTTTAATAGCAACACAAGGATATGAAACTAGTATAGTCAAGTGTATGCCATAGATATAAGAAGAAGGAGCCTAAAACAGATACACAAAACAACAATCCTCATATTGATAACATCTGGGGCACGCTTATAGCAATGAAATGCAAGTGGTCAGATGTGACAGTAAATCCCCCCCACCCCTACCCAACCTCAACTCTATGGGTGTACGGTACATGTGTTCATGGTGGTGCTGGTGGCATGGGGTGGGGCAAAGCCAATTATTCAAATGCATGGAAATTTACATATCGCGAAACAGAAACTTACTCATTGCATCAGTTTTTACAGGATTACTTTCCTCATTGCTACAATGATCAATGCCTGATTTTTTACTAGATATTTCTGGTTTGGTACAGTAGTCCTCAGTTTCACCATCCACCATTCTAGATTTATCCCTAGAAGTTCCATCACCATTCTCCTGCACAAAAATCAAAACTTCCTTCTTCTCAAATAGAAAATATTAAAAAATGCTGAGTGCAAGCACTTCTGAATGCTGCTAAGGTACATAACGAGTAAAAAATAATCAAATGATAAAATAGATATAAGAAGAATATAGTCCAACCCAAGTAAACTCAAATCTCCAAACTTTTAAGAATTGTAAAATGTACTAAATTCACTAAACTTAAAGAATTGTAAAATATTCCATTTTAGTTCAGACATAAAAGCATGAGTAGAGTCTACCTATCAATTCCAGAATTCTCTAGCCCACTCTTCTATAAAGCATGAGCAGTGTCTACCTATCATATGAAATTTCCATGCAATTCAGAACATATTTACCATTCACACGCTGCAGTAAACGAATTTCTCCACTTCATCAACTTTGCTTTAACTATATTAGCAATGTTCATAAATGGTCGATTCATGATAACAATGGCCATTTTAGCTGTTACCTAGGCATAATTTTCCACAATGTGATTCAATAATACCACACCATCCTTGTTCGTCTTGTACCTCTATTCTCATCTTCTTCAATGTGCAAGCAACCATGTGACTATGTGAGGCAGGCTTCACTACAAATACCGTTGTTGTGAAATCAAGCAATGAGTAACCATTCATTTAATTTATTTCACATCTAAATCTTATCACAAAGAAGAGGAGAGCAAAGATTAGAGAAAGGGTTAATCTGCACAGAAAGGGCTGTTTATACAAGTAACACTAACTTGGCTCAAAGATTAGTTGTTCAACACATTTGAAAAACTTGGCTCAAATTCTTAGGCTGTTACATTATTCCCCTGCACATTTTTCATTTAACTGATATGTGTGCTTGTGCTTTTTTGTTTTTAATTTAATAGTTATAATGTTATCATGTTATCATTTTAATTCTTCTATTTTATTTATTTATTTTTCTGTTTAAAAGTCATGGTATATGCATCCCTCTTTTCTGAATTATTAGGCTTTAGTTTTGGTTGTGGCTTGTAACTGTGCTAATTATCTTGAAAGGGCTCTCAAATGTATTCTAAAGTATGCTTAATATTTGTGGGCATTTTCTAGTGCTCCTGATTAATTTGCTTATATTTCAATAAATAAATTTAAAGGTAAATTAACAATATCTCCTTACAATTTGCCTAATTACATATTAGCCTATGTTTTTTATTTAATAATTACATCTTTTACTGTTGGTGAATGAGGGCTATTTCACAAGTCCAAATATGAAGCATTAATTAAGTACATATGGAAAAGCACTCAGTACAAATACTAATCAGTTTTTCATATATAAAAAGCATTAATTAAGTCCAAATACTAACCACGATCACATGAATGCACCATACATATGCTACTATTGTTTTCCATATATAAAAAGCACTCAGTACCCAATTTACTGAGTGTGTGTGTGTGTGTTTCAAGGGATGAAGAAGACCACTAACCTCTTTTTTATTTTTTTATTCACTTAGTTGATGAGTAGAACTCATACATTACTTAATTATAATTAATTCTTTATTTTCTTTTTATATTATTTCCCAAATTAATTTACATGAAATTATTTCTAATTAAATTATATCTCATCATCTCATAATCAATTACACTATATTAAATTATACTAATGTGAATTAGGCTCTAATTCCTATTCAATTATTTAATTCTAACTTGTTAAAATTAGCGAATCAGACAGGTTTAATTTTCATTCTAACATATCTGTTCAAACAGTACAAGTCAATAAATCTCATAACAAATAAGTGAAGCATCTTAGCATCACCTCAAGTAAGGCTTTTAATAGAGTTAACAAGAGGAAACTGCATATCACTTGAAAGCATTTCCATAACTTAGTTTCAGTAGTGATATCTTTTTGCCTTTTTACACAGTGAAGAGCATATGGGGAAGGCAAAGAAGATCTTGAGGTTATGAGAAACTGACTACACATCAGAACCCATGATGTGAAAACAAGTATGGCCCTAAAATACAAGAGAATAAAATATAAAAAGATTTTATTGACGCCATAAATACACTCGATTATAATATATCACAAGCATTTAAGTGTGAACACTGAAGATAAGCCTCCAAATAAATATATATATATATATATATTTTCTTTCTAAAAAGAAGTGTGAATACAACACTACAAGAAAATTGACCTATAACAACGTTTTTGTTATGGCATTTTTTTAAAAAACGTTGTTTCAGAAATTTTTTCAAAATATTTTGTAAGCAACTCATTTAAAAAAACACGCGTGCTGGGTGTATTAACATATTTCTCCTTTTTTAGCCCACGCGTTTCTCTCAGTCCAGAGATAGATCTCGGGTTTTCTTCATCACTTCTCTTTCGTATGGTGAAAGTTCACTAGATCGAGCATCGTAGGCTACGATTCACGATCGTAATCTCTATCCGGCTCTCTCCATCTTGGTTCAAAGCTCTCGATCAGCCTGATTTGAAGATTAATTTTGTAAGTTTCATTCTCTGGTTTTTTGATGTTGTTTATATACGAACTTAGATCTGTATCTACGATCTCAGATCTGTTTGATATATATATATATATATATACTAATTTATGTTAAAGAGAACACAGATCGATCGATTGATCTACGATCTCAAAGCATATTAACATCCTCAAACCGACTCTATTTCTGGCTTGTTCGTGGTGATCTTTGTTGGTCCATCACATTAATCAACATTGACTTCATCTTTCTGAATGATTGTGGTTTTGTACAGTATAGGTTTTGCGAGTTTTTTCTTATGATCTGTAAGTTTTTTCTTATGGTGAAAGTTCACAAAAATGTTTGTTGGTCCATCACATTAATCAACATTGACTTCATCTTTCTGAATGGTTGTGGTTTTGTACAGTACAGGTTCTGCGAGTGTTGGATTTTGTGCGTAATTGACTGGTAAAGTGCGACTAAGAAATTTTGGAGTTTGCTTCTTCCTCTTATGTATGAAAATGGAAGATATAAACTTGGATATTCTTGTTCTTGTTCTTCTTGCCTCTCAAGTGTATGACTAAGTCTCTGTTTTTGTATTTGTTTTTGTTTTTTAGGAAATGTTTTAACCATTTTCTGTTCAACTTTATTCATGGTACCATCAATTGTACATTTCTCTTTTTGTATAGTTTGCATAGTTCTTGTTTTCTCTTTTAGACTCCTTAGTTTGATTGAGAGTTATTGAACATGCTAATTGGATCTTTTCTAGGTGATCATCAATTTTTAGAGTGTGTTTGAACTCTTTATGTCTGTTTTTCATGCTTGATTATCAGAATTTTTTGTAATTGTAGAAATTTATAGGCAATTTCTAACAACGATAAAATAATTGAAAAATGAAAAATCAAATAAGCAGTTACCATTTTTAGAGATGGATATTTTGTAATAAGTGATGCTGCTGCTTGGATTTTGTACAAGGTACGTGAAAAGCTTGTGTCAAAGCCTTGCTCACATGGTGTTTGATTTTTGTTCTGTTTAAGATTTTTGACAAGCTTTATATGATTTGAGCTGCTAGTAATTTGGAATTTATTTTCTGAATTTCACATGCTAGGCAATCAACATATTTATTTACATAGTATTTCTTAATTATGTCTATCAGATTGAAGAAGATAGTCACTGAATTCCTTTAGTAAGTGGGTTTTCAAGGATTTTGCTTGTAGTGTTGTAAATGGGAAAACACTTGTGGACCGAAGACGTTGATGAGCAAATTGGGGATAATCAGCCGGGCTGTGTGTGGGGTGCCCTTCATACTCTTGACTATCATCACTGGCATTACAATGTTAAGAAGCTGCTACCCCACAAGAAGCATAATGGACCAAGACATGTGAAAGGTAAGCGATATGAATTTGCACTGTGCTTGCTTCTTCTTGGTGATTATGGATGACATACAAGGTTAGAAGTCCAGACTTGGTGCTCTATTTATTATTTTGGTCATTGTAGAACCTTTGATTTTTCCCAACTCTTCAATTCTAGTTACTTTTATAAGACTCGTGATTAAATACACAAATTTATGCTTTATGCTAAGAATCTGTTTGGATTTTTACTTTTTTTTTTTTTCTTTTCTTGCTAGTTATGTTTGGAGATTAATTTCCTCAATAGAGCTACTGTGGATAATTTCACATGCAGATTCTGATGTTAGCATTTCTTTTCCAAACTCGTGTTCAAATGTTTTCATTTTTTTTTTGTTGAAATTGTTAAATTTGAAAAGAAACTAAAGTCTCTGGAAATTTACTCCATTCAATAGTTTCAACTTCCAACTAGAAATGATGAATTCTGCCATGGGATGGTTGAAGGAGTGAGGAACTGTAACTGTTGAGAGTGGTCCATTATGCTTGATTTTGAGTGCTTTAAAGGAGAGAAATAAAAGATCTTTTAAGGGGTATAATACCCAACATATGGCTTAAAATGTCCAATTTTTTGAGCTTATTGTATAGTTGTTCAACTAAATAGATAAACTTTTCTTTTGATGCTTTTAACAGAATTTATAGCGAGTTCAATCAGCAAGTTTCATATATATCTTTTGTTGTTGGATGATATTCTTGCATACGTGGTAGTTCTTTTGTGGAGTTTCATATATATATATTTATCGATTTCCTTTTCCTTTGTGCTAGGAGATTAGAAACTAAGACTTAACCCATCCCGTCCACCCCATCCATTCATCATCTGAGCCAAGTAACTGTATTATTTTGATTCCATGCAGTTGTGAAGGAAGGTGCATGAGGTCGTTTCATGCCACTGTTGAAGCTGGTTTTGAATTCATGTGTGAATCTCTCTGCCTTTCTGATGAACTAGTAGATGTATGCTATCCTTTGGTTTCTACTTTATATTCTTTTTTGGCTTGCATTGTTTTGGTTGTTAATGTTGTTTGATAGATTGTTGGCACATTTTGAAGTACATGTGATGTATGTATTTTACAGGCATTACAACAAAATTTCTGTGAGAACTGTCAAAAGAAGCAGCACCAGTGTTTCTCTTGTGGGGTTTTAGGTTCTTTTGATAAATTGTCTGGTGCAGAGGTATGAGTTATTCTGGAAAATTGAACTACTATTTTAATGTTGACTGTACATTTTCCCCATTGGATTTTCATGGAATTCTTTTTGGTTAAGTTTTGCTATTATCATTATAAAAATTGAAGGTATTCCATCAAGAGCAGAATTTAGCCACTTAATGTTTCTAGAGCAACATTTAAAATAATCTTCATGGTTAAATTTCAACAAATATTTTGAAATGAGATAGAATAATTATTTTACATTATTAATGAGTCAATCAATCCCTGGAGATGCTTAGTGTGAAGTCATATTGGATGATGCTTGGTTTACTTTGATTAGGAAGATTACTTTTGAAGATCTGGAGGATGAGGGCATCCTACAAAGGGCTTGGGAAGGTCTTATTACCAACCGTATTTTGATTTATTGCTTGTAAATGCCCTTATTCTTTGCTCTTCACCTTGATTTTTTCTGCAGTGGCTTGCAAATTACTTGCCTAAAATTTTCCTTTTACTAGAGAACATGAGATTGATGATGAAATTAGAACTCCAATTAGAAACCACATGAAGTTCCCGGATGATGGATAAATTAAGAAGAGACAAGCATTAGAGCTACTCTCGAGCAAAAGGAAAGTTCTGCAGAAGGAAAGAACTCTGGCCTCAACAGATGCTTCCAGAAAGAGAACTCTTGGAAAGGTACAGAAATGGGTGGATTTGTCTTCAATTACCACAGTGAATGATTCTTCAAAGAACAGTGTGAGAAAATTGACTATATCCAATTACTCAAAGAAATAGAAAGTGGGGAATACAACCAGAAAGCCTCTGAACAACGCTGACTCTACAAAAGTAAGTCAGTCATTCATTGATGGAAACAGGTTTTCCTTGGGGAATAGTGTGTACAACTTGATCAGAATTATTGAAAGAAACAGAAATTTTTTATTTTTTTATTTTTGGTAAAAGCATTTAAATATCCAAGTGTGCTGATTGGTGAATTTCAGATTTATTTTTTATTTTTTTTATTTTAATGATTGGGGTGAATTTTATAACTTAAATATGCTTTTTATGAACAAGTGCAGTGTAATTGTTCTCTGTAAAATATAGAATTTGATGGTTTTATCAACTTTTATTCTTATTTTTTGGTATGATGTGTTTTGTGGTTTTGGGCAAATTGGAATGTGAATGGAATGTAAATAATCAGAGCATATTTTATATTAATTAAATTAAGAAATAAAGTAAAAAAAGATGGCGTTTTTGTTCAAAACACCACTATATCCTGTGATGTCATCAATCATATTTGGCAGAATTATTTAAGGAGGTTTAATAGTATACCGGCGTTTATGAAAACGTCACTATAAGTATCAGTGACGTTTGTAAAACGCCTTATACCTATA
This sequence comes from Camellia sinensis, assembly GCF_055761805.1. Classification (NCBI taxonomy): domain Eukaryota; kingdom Viridiplantae; phylum Streptophyta; class Magnoliopsida; order Ericales; family Theaceae; genus Camellia; species Camellia sinensis. The sequence continues at coordinate 18,216,428 of NC_138964.1, read as the reverse complement.
GCGACGGCCGTATTAGCGACGTAATGTAAAAACGTTGGTATATCCTTTGACGGCGTTTTCATCACTTATGGCAGCGTTTTTGAAACGCCGGTAAAGACAATATTTCCTGCAGTGCAAGCCTCAAATATACATCCTAAAATCAATAACTAGAATGACCAGCACTTTAATTCATACCTCAGAGAGAACCTTGAGCATCTGATCAATGTACCAAATTTTGTCCGTGGAAAACCAATAGCAGAAAATAGAAATTAAGCAGCCTAAACTTCAAAATATATATATATTAGACGAGAAAACTAATATACTTTAATTACTTATGATTCTCAGCCAATTATATTGATAAATCTTAGGTTGCAATTTGTCCTACTTGATCGAAGCCCAACCATACATTACATGTTAAGATTACATTATAGAAATAAGTTCATACCACTCTGCAAGGTTTCAACAAGAAAGAGGTTCAAAATTTTAAATGAAACATTTATACTACTTACTTTTCAACAATGAAGCAAATTTTGGCAGTAAGATCTCCTTTGAAATCTTGCTCACTTACTTCTAGATATTCAATAAGCTCTTTTGTCAGAGACTTTACATTGCTTTCATTTACAAGAAGATACACAAGTTCAAGGGCCCTTTTCCGAATATAAGCATCTGAATCCTGAAGTTACATAGTGAAGAGCATATGGTAGTCAGTTGCTCTAAAAATATATTGTCTTCTTAAGGATAAACATATTTATCATAGTTATGCAGACCTTCCAAAATAAATAAACAAATTATCTATGCGAAGAGAACAATCCTAGCAAAAAAAAAAAAAAAAAAATCATTTTACAACCAACAATTAAGCATGCAGTCAACTTAATTACTGAACCAACAAACCAGTCCTCAAAACCTCTCTATGACATATTTACATACACTTGGTGAGCATAAATCAAAAAGATCGGAGAAGTATACTGTTCATATGTAGAGCAGGGAATTACAACAACACCAATTTTTAATTCCATTGAATTACATATGAAAGAGATCGGAGAAGATGTGAAGATTTATTACCCATTAAGAAGGAGATCGCCATAGAGGAGTATGCGAGCGTTAGGGTGGAGAGGGTCAGATCCTTGAATCTGGCGGCGGACGGAAGGAGAGGAGTTGTTGGAAGAGCTGCTAGGAGGAGAGAAAGAGAAAGAGGGAGAAGAACATGGTGTGGCGATTGCTGCCGCTGTGGGGTGGTCGGAGGATGGTGGTGGTTGCTTCGCCAGAGGAAACGACCTCAGCCACGAGAAATAGGATCAAGATGGCGATGGTGGTGGTGACCTGTGGCCACGGCCACGCCATTGGTGGGTGGAATTGGATGTCAATGAGAGAAGTGAGAAGACGGTAGGTCTCTCTTCTCGCTAGAGAGAGAGGAGATGAGGGAATTGATTTACCCATGGTTTGGGTTGAAAACAAAATACATATATAATTAATAATAATTCGCTACTTATTTTTTTAATCCGTCTGAAATTTGAAATCTCCCTCCAAATATATTTAGTTTTTTGGCGACTAAAATATTCTTTTGTCACTATAAATATACTTTTGGCGACCAAACTTTTGGTCGCCAAAGATAAAAACTATTTTTTTTCTTGTCATTCGGCTACTAAATAATTTTAGTAGCTAAAACTAACTATACGGCAACAAAAATATTCTTTCGTCCCTGAAAATATACTTTTGGCGACCAAATTTTTGGTCGCCAAAGATAAAAAATAATTTTTTTCTTTTCATTCGGCTACTAAACATTTTTAGTAGCTAAAACTAGCTCTATGGCTACTAAAATTTCTTTTAGTCGCCAATTGTGATATTTTTGTCTACTAAAATTTTTTTTAGTCGCCAATTGTAATATTTTTAGCTACTAAATTTTTTTTAGTCGCCAATAATCAATATTCCCCGACTAAAAAAAATTAGTAGCTAAATATTTGACTTTTACCGACTAATATTATTTTTGGTAGCCAATTCTGTAACTTTTGGCGACTAAATTTTTTTTAGTTGCCAAAAATGTATTTTCTTGTAGTGTTCCCTGTTTGGTTGTGTGGTCAAAAATCAACACCCACAGTACCCTTAAACCTTTTTCCCTATTCATTGAAAGATTATTTCTATATAAATATTTGGGTTAATTACAACAAAAAAAATCAGGATTTCGCATGTTTTTCAATTTAAATCCCAGAATTTCAATTTCGACAAATTAAACCTTAAAGTTTTATCCGTTTTCAATTTGGCCCCTTCATCCATCTTTGTCATATTAAACTAACGAAAATCTGGGCAGACTTTCATATTCAAACCCACATGTTCAAACAGTTATATCTTCCTTGTCGTAACTCCGTTTCACCTCATTTTTGCGTCGTTGGATTCACCTCATGGCCTAGTTTTCATTCCAATCTCCATACACCTTGTTCCATACCTTTTTACTTGCTGTCAAAGGTCTGAAAGTTGGCCAAAAATAAGATTTTTTTCTCTTTAGGCAAAATTTTCATATTCAAATCTACATATTTAAGCACTTATATCTCCTCTGTCGTAGCGCCGTTTCACCTCATTTTTACGTCATTAGATTCAACTCATGGCCTAATTTTCATTCCACCCCTCATATGCCTTGTTTCACCTCTTTCTGTATGCCGTCGGATCTTCGAAAGTTGGCCAAAAATAAGTTTTTTTTCTCTTTTTTCTATTTATTTTTTTATCTTCTTCCTCCTCCTCTACGGCTCCTCCTGGCTTGTTGCTACTGCTGCTTCTGCTTTATCATCATTAGCTGCAAGATGAGGTGGTGGTGGTGGTAATAGTGGCGGTGTCGTCTAATAGTGATAGGTATACAACTACACATAAAAATCAAAAACCAAATGGGTTGGTGAGCATGTTAGGGAGCCTTGGTTTCCAATCAAGCATCATCCATTGCATCTCCATTGCCAAGAATAATGTTGCTGTGACAACCCTCACCTCTGATTACTGCTAAATTGTGACTGAATATGATAAGTAACTGATTAGGAGGAAATCCTAAACTGATTGCATCAGTATGTTGTTTGGTTGCATTATATCTATTTGACTATTAAATGATCTGTTCGTGTTGAATTTCAAATTGTGAATTGAAGGCCTTATCGGCTACCGAATCTGAAATTGATTGGTATTTTGTGTTAATTAGAATTTATGTGATTTTATGGTAGGTTTAATTGGAATTTGATTTGGAATGGTTAAATTAGATTAAATAATGTTAAATTGATTGAACCTAGTTATTTACTAAATTTCCATTGAGTGGATTGACTCAAAAACCCACCCTTATTATGCCTTATACATTTTTGATGCATTATCTTTATTTCCTCTAGAGACCAAAAACGTGAGAGAGAGCTAGAGAGTTGGAAGAAGTTGAGTTCACCTAGAATTGGCTTGAAAAATTAGAAGACTTGAAGAGAGAATTGCATAATTGAGCTTCTTTACCTTGAATTCAAGACCTAAGGTAGAGATTTCATCCTCTCATTTGTACATTTGAGTTGTATATTGCATGGTTCATGGTAAATTAGAGTTTAAAGTCAAGAATTGGTTTAAAGAGTTGAATTTGAGAGTGAATTCATGCATGCATGTCTATACCATAGCATTTTGAGGTTGTTCTTCATGAATTTCCGCATGCATGTCCATGTTTTTGTTATGGTCCATGAATTTACCATGTTCTTGAGCTTAATCTTGCATTTGGTCAAGTATTAGAGCACTTAATTCATAAGAGTTCTTGCATGTTATGTTTTTACATAGTTCATGAGAGTTTATTTGAAATTGGTGTTCAATTGGTTTACCTTTGGGCTTGATTTTACAAAATTGATCTTTGAAACATGTTGTTTTATGGGTTACCAAGTGTTTTCCAAAGTTTTGGCCTAGAAAAATGAGTTTGGAATGGTTGAATGTTGAATTTCATGTTTGGAGGTCAATCTGGGTTTTTCAGAAATTTGACCCATGCTCGAGCGGGGACTTTCACGCTCGAGCGTGAACCTTGAGTACATGCATTCCGCTCGAGCGATGAAAGTTACGCTCGAGCGTGAAATGCGTATACCTAGAAGTTTGTGTGTTTTGCAGCCCGCTCGAGCGAGAGAGTTCACGCTCGAGCGAGGACCTGAGTCTCACGCTCGAGTGGAGGTCGAGCGTCCGTCGAGGGTGAATTGCATGTATCCAGTACTTTTCATGAAGTTTACAGTCCGCTCGAGTGAAGGAAGTCACGCTCGAGCGGAGATCCTTTGTCAGCATGTCCGCTCGAGCGTAGAAAGCCATGCTCGAGCGAGACCCCTGTTTTCTGAAAATTTTGAAAAGTGTTTTAAAGTGCATCTTTGCATCCTCTTTCTATCCTAGGCATTTCTAGGCCATGTTTAAGGCATCTTAATGAGGATATTGATGTAGAACCACACCGAGTCAAGATAGGGACTAAGTTGTTGATTCCCAAGTGTATAACTTAGTGTGTGTTCATTCTGTAACTGTGTAGGGTTGGCATCTAAGGACGCTCATTAGCTGCTTATAGCCCAGTGCTCTATGAGTAACAATGTTGTAAAGATATGTTCAATTATGAATATTTTCTGAATGATCAATTGTTCTGTTTACTGAAACGTTATTGTTTAATAAACGAATGTTTGTCCTATTTGTAAACTGTATTCGTGGCATCCTTAGCGACTCACTGTTACTGTACTGTTACTGCTACTGTCACAGAGATCTCTGTCGGTTCCCAAGCTTGGAACCACTACTGTTACTGTTATGATGGCCATCAACTGACTGTTCGGTCTGTTAAGACCTATTGTACTATTTTGCTATTGGATGTACCACATATGACTGTTTAATCACTGAAAGGACATTCAATTCTTAACCTCTTTACTGTGACAACCCTCGCTACTGTTTACTGATAACACCACTGATTACTGCTAAACTGAGACTGATCATGATAAGTAATTGAATTGGTTAAAATTCTGAGCTAATTGATTGAGTGTGTTAATTTAAATGCATGTCTATCTGTTTGACTGTTAAATGATCTGTTCATATGTTATGTTTTAAACTACAAATTGAAGGCCTTATCGGCGGCCGAATCTAAAAATGATTAGTGTTATGTGTTGACTAGAATTTATGCAATTTTATGATATATTTAATTGAAATGTGATTTGGTATGTTTAAATTGGATTAAATAATGCTAATTTACAAGAGTTAGACTTATTCACCAAATTGCCATGCTTAGTGGGCCACTTTCTCCAACACCTTGAGGCTTGAATACACTTAGACATACCTCTTGCTCAGCCATTTGAGAGACAAACCGACTGGAGAGAGAGAGAGTGGGAGGATAGGCTTGAATTCATCAAACTTAACTTGGAGACTTGAAGAAATTGGAGGTTGATTGCATAATTGAGCTCTCATTCTTGTAATTGAGGAACCTAGGTATGGAATTTATCCTCTTAATTGTGAGTTAAGTTAGTTCTTGCATGGTTCTTGGAAGGTTGGAGTTTTAAAGTCAAGAATTGGTTTAAGATTGTTGAATTGAAGCTTGAATCATGCATACATGTCCTTATATGGAAGTTTTGAGGTTATGTACATGGAAATTGTTACATGCATGCTCATATTATAGTTCTAGTACAAGAATTCATCATGTTTTTGGAAGTTTAGACTCAATTGAGCTTGCATTGAAGCTTTGAATTTGTTGAGCACTTGCATGTCACATTTAAATTATGTTTTTGAACTTTGGATAAAAATTATGCTCAATTGAACTACCTTTGGGCTTTGATTTCTGAAATTGATCTTTGAAACATGTTATACTATGAGTTTACAAATGTTTTCCAGAAAACTAGCCCAAAAGGATCGATTTTGGTACATTTAAAGTTGATTTTGAGCTTGAAGGTTCAATTTGGAATTTCCAGAATTTAAACTCACGCTCGAGCGGGGAATTCCATGCTCGAGCGTACAACCTGAGTTCATGCAGTCCGCTCAAGCGAGGAAAGTGACACTCGAGCGGGAAATGCGTGTATCCAGTACTTTGCCGATGTTTGCAGTCCGCTCGAGTGAGGGAATGCACGCTCGAGCAAGGACTTGTGTCTCACGCTCGAGCAGAGATCGAGCATCCGTCAAGCGTGAATTGCATGCATCCAGTACTTTTGCATGATTTTACAGTTCGCTCGAGCGAGAGAAACCACGCTTGAGCGGAGCTCCTTTATTCTGCATGTCCGCTCGAGCGTAGAAAGCCATGCTCGAGCATGGACCCCTGTTTCAGCAAATTTTGAAAAGTGTTTTTAAGTGCATCTTTGCATCCTCATTCCATCCTAGGCACTCATAGGCCTTGTTTAAGGAATCTTAATGAGGATATTGACATAGAACCACACCGAGATAAATCAGGGATTAAGTTATTATTTCTCAACTGTGTAGCTTAGTGTGTCTTCATCCTGTAACTGTGTAGGGTTGGCATCCGAGGACGCGCACTAGCTCATCTGTAGCCCAGAACTCTGTGAGTAACTATGTTGTAAAGATATGTTCAATTGAGATTATTTTCTGAATAAATGACTGTACTGCTTTATAAAATGACACTGTTTACGGAATGAATGTTTGTCCTATTTGTGAACTACATTCGTGGCATCCATGGTAATTTACTGTTACTGAACTGTTAATGCTACTGTTACAGAGATCTCTATCGGTTCCCGTGTTGGAACCACTACTGTTTACTGATATGATGGCCATCAATTGACTGCTCGGTCTGATAAGACCTACCGTACTGTTTGCTATTGGATGTACCACTTATGACTGCTATAATTGAATAACTGATATACTGTTCAAATGACTGTTTTAAATACTGAAAGGACATTCATTCTTAACCTCTTTATGCATATGTTATTCACTGGGTTTTAGCTCACTGTTTATAAATATATGTAGGTGTCCAGGCACCGGATCGGAGCTAGGGGCGTGGGGTTCAAACTCCCTTTTTGTCAAGCCAACCAACGTGCCTCACTGCGAGGTTTCAAGTCCTTCAAGCTAGGGCTTTTTGAGGTGTTTTAGTTTTCCCCCCTTTTTTGTAACTGGTTTTGTAACACTGTATAGACTGAATAATATGTGTACCTGTACTGTACTGTTATGGTAGGGATTTGGTCCCTAACCTGAATATTTGTATATGATGTATGTACATACTGTTTTGTTTCGAATGTGAACATGTTATGAAAAGTCTTTTTGCATACAGACGGTCACAGCTCATTGGACAACTTTTAATTACTGTTTTGGCTTCCGCCAGCCCCTGTGCTCTGTGTTACTGTTTTACTGTTAAGCAGGCCTTCAGTAATCTCGGATTACTGGCCGGTTACGGTGCTAAACCCATAGGGGCGGGTTTGGGTCGTGACATTTACATAGTTGTTATTCACTGGGCTTTAGCTCACTATTTATATATATATATATATGTAGGTGTCCTGGCACCGGACCGGAGTTAGGAGCGTCGGGTTAGCTCTCGTTTTGTCAAGCCAACCATTGTGCCTCACTGCGAGGTTCCAAGTCGTTTCAAGCCAAGGCTAGTTTGGGGTGTTTTAGATTTCCCCTTTTGCCTTTGTTCTGTAATAAATGTTAAGACTTGCACTGTATTGTTGTAGTAGGGATTTGGTCCCTAACCTGAATGGTTGTATATATGACGTATGTATATACTGTTTTGGTTTTGAATGTGAATATGTTCAGGAAAGTCTTTTTGCATTCAGAATGTCACAGCTCATTGGACACCTTTTATTTACTGTTTTGGCTTCCGCCAGCCCCTTACTCTGTATTACTGTCTCTACTATTAAGCAGGCCTTTGGTACTCACGGATTACTGGCCGGTTACGGTGCTAAACCCATAGGGGCGGGTTTGAGTCGTGACAGTTGCGATAGCAACAGGACAAAAAAAAAAAAAGAAAAATCTTATTTTTGGCCAACTTTTGGAACTCTGACAGCATGCAAAAATAAGTGAAACACGACATATGAAGGGTGGAATAAAAACTAGGCCATAAGTTGAATCTAATGATGCGAAAATGAGGTGGAACAGAGTTATGATGAGGGAGATATAAGTGGTTAAATATGTGGATTTGAATATGACAATTTTACGTAAAGGGAGAAAAATCTTATTTTTGGCCAACTTTCGGAGCTCCGACGGCAAATAAAAAGATGTGGAAGAAGACGTATGAAAAGTGGAATGAAAATTAGGCTATGAGGTGAAACGAAATTACGACGAGGGAGATACAAGTGTTTGAACATGTAGATTTGAATATGAAATTCTATCTAGATTTCCGTTAGTTTAATATGACAGAGATGGACGGAGGGGCCAGATTGAAACATGGATGAAACTCTAGGGTTTAATTTGTCAAAATTAAAATTCTGGGATTTAAATTGAAAAATACGCAAAATCCTGAGATTTCTTTTTTTATTTTTATTTTTAATTAACCCTAAATATTTTAAATTGAAAAAATCTCTACTCTTCAAAATAAAATATGAGAGATGAAACACAGAATAATTATTGAAGTTTACCGAGTGGTAGCTACCAAATGAATGGGCCATAAAGTATAACTTAAAAACAAAAATATTAGGAAAATTGTAAGAGTGATATTTTTAATTTTTTTGTCTTCTTTTTTTCTCTGAGCTCTCTAAATTAATTAAAGAATTCAAAAACTAGGGCAATTATTTAGCAACAATGTTAGAGCATCCGCATCAGACTTAGCAAATTAAAAGTTAAATTATAATAAAAAATCTAGTTCTGTATTTTATCTAACAATTTTTTTTATATGTACACACTTCATCAGGCTCTTAATTCAGAAATTTAATTTTATAAAATATTCATTTTATTTCCTATTTAGATAATTTTTTTAAAAAAATCAACGGACAACAAAGTAGCAAAAGAACATTGGATGGTCGACTAAGTGGTCAACCACTCGGTAAAAATTGCCTAGTTTTGCCAAATGAAAGAGATATTGGGTGGTTGACCTGATAGATGACTGGGTGATTGATCATTTGGTAAAAAATGAAGAGATATTTTCTCTAAAATAAATAATAAAATAGTGTATAACTTGTGATTGCAGCAATGTAAAATTTTATTTTGTTGTAACTAGCCTCATGCAAGAGTGTTTTTGGACCTTGTCTGGCTAACATAGCCCTAAAACTAGTATAGTAAGCGTGATGTTGATACTATTATACTTATACATAATCCGAGTTGTTACCTTATTTTCTCTCTTTTAGATACAAAATAATGTGTTCCACATTCATAAATATATGGGCCCACTCACTTGTGTTTTTATAGAGTGAAAAAATGATGCAAGAAATAGTAACACTTTTTATTTTTTACTGCAATAAATAAATTTAAATCATTCATTTATGTGTAACTCACATAAACAGACGATCAAAGTCTATTTGTAGCATTATCACACATGGCATTAAAAAAAATTCAAAAAATGAAGCTATTCTGATTGTTTGATATAACTTTTTTGAGTTGTTTATAATTTTTTTATATTTTATTCTAAGAGCGTATGTTAGACTTTTTTATGCAATTTTTTACTTACAATTTATAAGACAAAAATAATTTAAATAAATTTTAAAGATTAATTATTTCAAAAAAATGAAAAAGAATACTTCTAATTTTTACTCTATTATAATTAATTTTTAACTTTCAACAAACTGTAATGGAGGATTGAAGATGGTATTTATGTATCATCCTCACTCATTTCAAAATGTGAGAACTTGAGGGTTGAGGGCCAGCAAGTTATTCAAATATAGCATGATGACAATACAAGAAAGAATTGAAGAGAGATCAAGAACAGCACTGTAAATCACAAAGCTCCAACCCCAACCAAGTGACAAGCACCATCAAAGGGCCTCTCTATGATCTCTTCCCAACTCAACAAATCCAAAACTCTTTTTTGTATTTTAGTCCTTTCTTTGCTGTTTTCCTTGTACTTATTATAATATTCCATTGCCCCTGGCCCCCCAATCTCAATGCCTCCCTTTTAACTTTTTATTTATTTATTATATATATATGTTTTTTAAAAAAATTATTAGTTTTTCCCTTGTTGAAAATGCTAATCATTGTTTGCAAAACTGTTATTAATTTTGGTGGACATGTGAAAATTACATTCAAATATAAAAATAATATATAAATATTTGTTTAAGGGACGTGTAATAATAGTCTTTAGGACTATTAATAAAGAATACAAAATGACAAAATATTTATAATTTTAATACACTTTTTATATATCTCAAAATATTTTTATACATTTTTATACTTCTTTTACATGTCTCATACAATTGTTATACATTTTTCTTTACTACCAACAATCTTAAGGGTTATTTTTAGATTTTTTCTTTGTTAAATAATCCTATGCCTGTGTTTGACAAGTGGGTTTGCAGGATTTTTTGGCTATTTTAGCCACAAAAAACAAAATAGGCTATTTTAGCCATAACAAACAAAACATCACATCCAACTTATAATCATTACATTCTTCTCTTACTAAAAAACTCAAAAAAACCAAAAAGTCAAAAAGCCATTCTCAAACCAAGCTTTTAAGCCCATGCTAAAATAGTCAAAAAATCCAAAAAGCCAACCTACTTCCCAAACGAAGGCTATATCATTTATATTTATTATCAAAATAGTGATAATATATCACCTGAAAAATAAAATAGGATAAACTACATTTTACCACTTAAATTTAATATTTTTTTTTCACTTTGTTAATATTTTATTTTTTATTTTAGTCCAATAGCTAATTTTGAACAAAAAATGTCATGTCATTAGCGACAGTGGCGGAGGGACTTGGGTATCGGGGGGGTCACGGCCCCCTTGGATTTTAGGATTTTTTTTTTTTACAAATATAAATAAAATATTTTAAATAAAAAAATTAAAAAAATATTATTAGAGTGAAATGTCAATAACATTTTAAAAATTATGAGAACAATAATGGTTATTTTGATTGAAAATGAAAAGACTACTATAAACCATATTATCTATGAAAATTTTATGAAAAATTTTGAATGTAACGGTGATGTCATTATTATTGACATGCAAGTATAAGTAATTTCACTATAAAAATATGAAATTTATTCGATTGTTAGTTACATTTGACATGTAAGGTTTAGTCTCTATGTGCTTATTTACTATTAGTTTGTGATATCACATACTAATGATAATGTAGTATTATCATTATATTGAATTTTTAATCAAATTTTGTATAAAAAATAATTTATCATTATATAAGTTAGGGTAAATTACAAATACACCTCATGAGGTTTGCTTAAAATACAAATTACCCCTGTGGTTTGGAAAGTTACAAATACCTCTTTATTAGTATTTTTTATTTATCAGAATTAACTAAAAAAATGAAATTCATAATTGCTCTTCTATACAATAATAAAATTACATAAATTATTAATTGAAACATATTTCTAATATCATTAAAAACTGTTAATTGACTTGATGATTCATTAATAAAATGAGCAATTTGTTATGAAATTAGAAACTTCAAGGGGTAGAATGTAATTTCTAAAATCACAGGGGAGATTCGTATTTTAATCAAACCTCAAGGGGTGTATTTGTAATTTACCCTATAATTTATTTTAAGACTTATATCCATATTTTTTTTATATTGTCCATAATACACTAGTTATAAATAACATTATTTTTTTGATATTTCTCGAAATCAATTGTAAAAATTTACGTGAAATATTTTTGTAAATTTTTTCGATATTGTAATTAATAAGTGTCCCCTCTAATTTAATTTTCTAACTCCACCACTGATTAGCCATGTAACATAAAAAAATATAATTAAATTTTGATAAATTATACTTGTCTTAACTCACAGGATTTTGATCTCACATTTCTTTTTTTCACTTTGACGCTTAATATTTTGTAATTATTTATCATCTAATATATCACTCACTATTGTATTGGTTTAATTATTCCTATATTCGTTATCAAATCAATGTAGTAAATACAACATAATTGCGGGTACTATGGCAGAATGGAAAATTGCACCAGCCTCGAAGCAGAGTTGTGGACAGTGTATAAAGGTCTCACCATCATCCTTCAGAAAGGTTTCAACAAAGTGATAATCGAAACTGATGCGAAGGAAGTTGTGAAGCTTCTTGATGATGGCCCTGGAGAGAAGCACCTTCTCAGGAGATTGGTCAAGGACTATATAATTATCTTTAATAGTTGTCAATGTTCTGCTCAACATATCCTGAGCGAGCGAAACTTGTGTGCTAATGCATTAGCTAAGGCTTCTTGTTAACTATACATTTTAGTTGTAAAGTCAAAAAATTATTATAAGTTGTCATATCACTCTTTTTATTTTTTTACATATCTTTTTATAAAAAATAAAAAAATTACTAAAATAAACGAAACCTAAGTTTGGAGCTAATCAAGCTGAAGACATTCTTGTTGTGAATGATTCCCCAACTGAAATCAGAGAACTAGTGGTTTGGGACATGATGGGTAAAGCTACGGAAGGGCTTAGCCCTGTTTAAACTTGGTTTTTATTCCAATGTACCCGGAAAAAAAATACAACATAATTAAGAAAAATATGATTATAGTAACATCATTATTTGACAATTAAAATAGTAAAATGTTTTGCAAACACATGATTATAGAAAGATAATAAAAAATTATGTATTAATGATATTTTTAAAATTTTAAAATTAATGATAAATATATTGATTGAAAATATAAACACTATGTTGACATTTGGGAAGACTTCCTAAAAAAAGTTTTCCACTAATAAAATTTTAAAAAGTTTTTTTATGTTATTTGCCCTAAGTTATAAATGTCAAAGGCCACAAAAGTAAAACTTTTTCATTCACATTAAAAAGTTTTTTTCAAAAAAAATCATTTAAAAAATCAACCCAAAACTCGAGCATTCTATTTAGGGCTGAGTAAGGAATCCATGAAATTTGTAATCCGATCCAGTCCAGTCTAATCCGATAGGTTTGGATTGATTTTTTAAATCCGTTGTTCGGTTCCGGATTGAATAATTAAAAATCCGTAGTCCATGGATTGGTTCCGGATTGAACCCCACGGTTCCGGATTGAAACCGATCCAGACCATATACAAATAATCTATATTTTTATTATACATCCTTCCCCATAGTATCTTCTCTTATTCTATATAAAATCTAAACTCAAACCTAAAACCGTATAATATCTTCTTTTATTATTTTTGTTTGATAGTTTTTAGTTTTAATTTGTAATGGTCTAAATACTTATGGTAAAACCAGTTTTCTTATGGTTGTTTAAATTCTAGAACAGTATGTCGTTATTATAGAAAAACATGTTACTATTGTGAAACTAATATAGCGCTATATTTATATTTTTATGAAATTAAAGTGTTATATATATATATATTTTGTTATTTAATTATGTGAATCCGTAGTCCTAAACCGATCCAATTCGTATTTAAATGGATTGGTTCGGATTGGTCCCATGATTTAAACGGATTGAATTGATTCCAATTTTTCAGGAACCGTAGATAACGGATTGATTTTGGTTTCACCCCAATCCGATCCAATCCGGATCATGCTCACCCCTAATTCTATTGAAAAATTTCTACTGTATATATATATATATATACATACTAAAATAGTATAAATGTCATTATTATAAATAAATTTATATTTATAAATATTTTATTATAAAATTAAATTTCCACATTAAACAATATTAAATTTTATATTTATATATTGTTACTCTTTTATGGTCTTGTTTGGAACTTGACTATTTTAATTGACTTTTTAATTTTTTGACTATTTTATGAGATGAAAAAAAAATTATTTGAATGATTTGTGAATTTTTTCGTAATTGAAAGATGATTGTGAGAGAAAAATTGAATAATTGATGTGTAACATGTGACATTTTGGCTTCTTTTGGAAAGTGAGTTGATTTTTTAACTATTTTAGTCTGAGGTTAAAAAACTTCATTTGGATTGAGGTTTTTTGAATTTTTGAATTTTTATAAAAAAAATAAAATAAAATAATTATAATTTGAATGTGACATTTTATTTTTAACATTTTAATTTATCTTATTTTTTTAACTATTTTAACCCAACAATTAACCCAACCAATATGCCAAATGAAAACTTTATATCATCATCAATTTAAATTTTTTTTACTTATATTAACTAAACAACCCCCCCCCCCCAAAAAAAATAAAATGGAAAATTTGACTATAAACCCCCTTTACCTTCCTTTTATTGTTAAAAGGATTAAGAAAAAAATTATACTTTTTAAACCCCCTCATAATTATAAAGTCTTGCATAAAGGATAAAATTTATAATTTAAATATTTTATTAGACTATTATACCCTCAACTAAATTTTTCCACCTTTTCCACCCAGTCTTTCCCCACCTTCTCTATCTCTCCCCTCCCTCTTTCCTTTCCAGATCTGAAGCTCCATTTCTCGACAATTTTGGTAACTTCTTCTTCTCCGGCGATGATAGCAACGTCATCGTCATCACTCTCCTAGCCAAGTCCGATCAGTTATCAGGCGAAACTCCAGCGATCAACAATGCCGAAACTGATCTCTACGATGAACTCATCAAGAACATTGGGAATGAAATCAACTACGGGCCGGAAATTTGTCCTCCGGTGCCGGAATCGAAGGAGATTGTCTACGAGGAGAAACAGATCGTCTCTAAATTGAGGCATGTTTGGTGGAGTTGTTTGGTTATACATATTTTTTTAAACACAGATTTGAATTTTGAATATATGTGTGTATATATATATATATTTGTGTGTATGAATGTTGTTGAACACATGTATTCTTTTCATTGAGATTTGTGATTGTTGATCTAGAAATTTTTCTTCTCAATTAGATATGTTGATTTGTTGATTAATTTGTTTTGTTTTTGTTTGTTTGTTTGTTTTTTTATTTATTTTTGTTGTTTTGTATCTAATTTCATTTGATAGAACTAGAGTAAAATTTTACTTTTATACAGAGTAAAATTTTACTTTTGTGTAGAGTCTAACATTTTACTCATTTTTCAGATTAAAATTTTACTTTTATACAGAGTAAAATTTTACTTTTAGTTTCAGAGTGTAACATTTTACTCTTATTCAGAGTAAAATTTTACTTTCATACAGAGTAAAATTTTACTTTTAAGAATGTAAAATTTTACTTTCATACAGAGTAAAATTTTACTTTTAGTTTCAGAATATAAAATTTTACTTTTATACAGAGTAAAATTTTACTCTGAAATATATAGTGAAGATGACTTAATAGGAGAGCTGATAGATATGAGGGTAATATAGTAAAAGAAACAAGTTTTAAAATATTAGGGGGTTTTAAAAGTACTTATATAATTCTTGACCTTTTTTAAGACAAATTAAATAGTGAGGTTGTTATCACCAAATCTCCCAAATAAAATAAAATCACTGATCATTAAACTCTCACTTACCATAACCATTCATTTTGTCCCCTCCTGTCTCACTCTTCCTACTATTCTTAAATATCTATCAAATTTGAATCTAATAAAAATATATATATATCTATCAAATAATGCTATACATATCAATTAATATACTAATTAGTATACTAACAAATGATATGAAATAATTTTAAAATTTTTTGATATTTATAATTTATTTAATAGGTGAGATCAATAATAATAACATAACATTAATTAGTATACTATAATATATATATATATATATATATATAATGTATGTAACATCACTGATATCTATCATACCAATAATAGTACAAATTCCAATTTAGCTATTCAAAAAATTTTTTTAGGAAAGTGCTATGAATACCAAATGATCTATCAAATTTTCTACTAAACCCCACACAAATTCATATGATCTATCAAATTTTCTACTAAACCCCACACAAATTCATATGTGTGTGGGTCCTACACCAATGTAAAAGGTTTTATAAAAAATTTAGTAGATTATTTAAGAGCCCTAGTATCATTCAAGATTTTATTAAGACATTTGTTAAAGATGTACTTAACAAAAATATGCTTATCCAACTCTACTATTATGGAAAATAGTAAAGACAATAACTATCTGATAATACTGCTATACCTACTAATGTTATGTCAATTGGGTAAGGTTGGAGATTGTAAAAATTTTATCAATTTTTTTATTAAATGTTTTACATGGGTCTGAGACTTACATAAACTCATATGGTGTGGGTCCCACATCTATGTGAGAAATTTAGTAAAAATTTTGATAAAATTTTTGAGATCCCTAACATTTTTCATATTAATTAGTATACTAACATATATTATGATATTGTTATTTTAAAATTATGACTCCACCCTATTATACAAATTACAAATACTCAAAATCTCTAAAATTATGTTACATCATCAGTTAGTACACTAATTGACATACCAATTGATACATATAATATTATTCTTAAAAAATTAAACAAAACCTACTTAGAAATTATTTAGAATTATTATCTTACGATTCAAATTTATTTCACATATGAATCTCATACTATACAAATCCAATTCTAGCCTCACTGTAATTGAGATAAATTCAAATTGAACATTGCTATTCAAGACAAAAACATTAGATCAAGTTTTCAAAATCAGTTATGTGACAATCAATTAGGATGTTAAAAGTGACATTGGGTGTGTTTGGTTTGTATTTTGAGATAAATTTTTTTTAAAAAAATTAGGAAGAAAGTTTAAAAAAAAAATTAGTTTGTTTGGTTGTATATTTTGAAAATAATTTTGGAGTTTGAGAATTTGGGAGTTTTAAATAATTTGATATTCTGTTGTAGTTGAGTAGATGTATGTGAGAAAAAAAGTTATTGAAAATGAGAGAAGAGAGAGAAAAAGTGATTGATTTGGATGTAAGAGGGAGAAAGTGATTTTGAAATTTTAAAAAAAAAAATTCAACCAAACAAAATTTTGAAATTTTTTTTCAAAATATATATTTTAAAAATTAAACCAAACAACGCCATTATCTTTTTTAATTATCAATCAGCTATATCACATATATATCAATAAATCTATAAAAATAAGTCTAATGGTGTGTTTAGTTGAGAAATTTGAAAAGAGAAAGAAAAAAGGTATATAAAATTAAGTGAAATATAATTATATTTTATTTATATTTTGACTAATTTTTTTTTTTTTCAAATCACTCTTCAAATTTTCTAACCAAACAAAGTGTAAAAAGTAACCTGTATCATTAGTCATTCAGAATATGTAGCAAGTAGGATTGACAGAATTATTGTTCTCCCACATATACTCGAGGGGAACTCCAAAACTCGTTTATAAATCAACCAACACCCATCTCTCAAAAACCCAAAAAACACACTCGTCCTTCTCCATTTCCCGAACATCTCTCTCTAGCCAAAAAAATAAAAAAAAATAAAATAAAATATTGATAGGAGAAAGAAAGATGAAGGAATTGTGGACATCTTTGGCATCAGTAATGGGAGTTTGGGCCTTCTGCCAAAGCCTCCTCCACACAGTCCTCCCACCGGAGCTCCGGTTCGCCTCCCTGAAACTCTTCCAGCGCCTCTTCAACTGGTTCTCCTCCTACTGCTTCTACGAAATCACCGAGATCGACGGCGTCAACACCAACGAACTCTACAACTCGGCCCAACTCTACCTCAGCTCGTCCGCCTCCATCTCCGGCAACCGCCTCTCCCTCTCCCGCTCCACCAACTCCTCCGCCGTCACCTTCTCCCTCTCCAACAACGACCGCCTCCTCGACGTCTTTCGCGGCGTCTCTGTCGTTTGGGAACACGTCGTCACCCACCGCCAATCCCACACCTTCTCCTGGCGCCCATTGCCCGACGAGAAGCGTGGTTTCACTCTCCGTATCCGGAAAAAGGACAAGAATCTCATCCTCCAATCCTACCTCGATCACATCATGGAAAAAGCTACCGAGATTCGAAGGAACAATCAGGATCGATTTCTCTACACCAATTCGCGTGGCGGTTCTATCGATGCTAGAGGTCATCCTTGGGAGTCCGTTCCTTTCAAGCATCCTAGCACATTCGAAACCCTAGCTATGGATCCTATCAAGAAGCAAGCTCTCATGGCGGATCTTCGTGACTTCGCCGATGGCCAATCGTTTTACCAGAAGACCGGTCGAGCTTGGAAGCGAGGCTATCTTCTCTACGGACCCCCTGGAACTGGAAAATCCAGCATGATTGCAGCCATGGCGAATTTCCTGGGCTACGATATCTACGACATGGAATTAACCGAGGTTCATCACAATTCCGAGCTGAGAAAGCTCCTGATGAAGACGAGTTCGAAATCGATTATCGTTATCGAAGACATTGATTGCTCCATCAATTTGACAAACAGGAAGAAAAATGTGCGGAATCAGAATCAACAACATAATAACAACGACAATTTCTTAGGCCCCGAAATGAGACATTCGACATCGGACGATAGTAATGGAAGCTCGATCACGCTGTCCGGGTTGCTGAATTTCACTGATGGACTCTGGTCGTGTTGCGGGAGCGAGAAGATATTCGTTTTCACCACGAATCATATCGAGAAGCTGGACCCGGCATTGCTGAGGAGTGGGAGGATGGATATGCATATATTCATGAGTTATTGTTCATTTCCCGCATTGATGATTCTGTTGAAGAATTATTTGGGATTTGAAGAAGAGGACTTGGAAGAGATTGTTGTGAAGGAATTGAAACAAGTCATTGATGAGGCTAAGATGACTCCAGCTGATATTAGTGAGGTTTTGATTAAGAATAGGAGAAATAAGGAAAAAGCTGTGGGGCAATTGGTGGAGGCATTGAAAGTGAGAGCAGAGAGTAATAGAGCAGTAGCAGTAAAATGTGGGGATGTGGATGTGGATGTGGAAGAAGAGCAAGAGAAAAGGGCATTGGAGAGTCCAAAACAATTGCAACAAACTTGTGAGGAAGATGACAATGAGAAGCCAAATTGATACAGAAGTGGGTGTTTAATTTAATTTTGCTTTTTTTTTTTGGTTGGGTGGTTGAGATGATGAAATTTTGTTGATGGGTTTTGTGTGGGAAGAGGAGTGGACACTGGATGGAGAGAAAGAAACTGTATGACAAAAACAATGCTTATCCAATTTACTCATGTTTGATTAGCTATTAATGTTGGCTCAGCACACAATAATGAAATCAAATAATAATTTATGTGTTTTAATAAGTTTGCTTGATTTGCACGAGGGCTGCTTGGGTAAATTACACTCACATCCCCAAAGTTCAGAAAAAATACAATTAGTCCTATACTTGTCACACTTTTAACATAATTATACTGATTTTTCTTTTAATATGGCTAACGGCACTAAAATTAATATAAATGGTAGGTGGATATAAAATAAAATTATTTTTTTATCCGATTAATAAATTACAAATTAAAAATAATTTAACTGTTACATAAATTAAAACTTTTGAAGAGATCATCTTAACCATGTCGAAAGTGTGAGGTCAATTTTATTTTTTGCTAACTTTATGGAAGTGAGTATAATTTACCTTTTTTTCTTCTTTTTTCTACCCTAGTTCTTTCTAAATTCAAGATGCAACGACTCTAACTATTCAGAATGCCAGGTAAATGTGAAATATCTACTCAACAAATTTAATAAAGTGTACAAGTTTAATATAATTAATTCGATCATCTTTTAAAAACGATAAAAAAAAAAAAAAAATGTGACTAATGCGGGCTAGCCATATACATATGCATAATCTAAGGTAAGATATGCATTTTTTTTTATATTACTAGCGTTATATTTGATGATCCGTGGATAAAGTGTAATTAAAATTAAAATTTTAGAAAAGCACAAGTAATTATATTAAATTTGTGAGGCTTATATTTTTCCAAAACCTTGAGAGCTGTTAGTTTAATTTATTCTAATTCAAATGTATTGTGTAAATTTAAATTTGATATAGTACAAGTTAAAACATAGGGTAAACATAATTCACACATTTATTTATTTATTATTGTTATTTTGAGTATTTAATGATTTACTAGAATTTTGTTCCAATCCACATTGTTAGTTACAATTTGGTAATTATTAAACCGGAGAACATCTTGAAGCACATTAAATAAAACATATTGTAAATTAGTGCTTTCGTAAAGTTTTTTATTTAGTGCAAGTGTTATTCGCGAAGTTACACAAATAAAACTTTGCACCAAAATTGGTACCAATTTTAATTTTAATTTTAATTTTAATTTTTGTTAAAAGTGTAATTATAATGCCTAAGTCCTATTTTGGTCTAATGGTGGCCCCTATTTCATTTGAAGATTGTGAAAAAATGACATTACTAATGATATTTGAAAGAATAGTACTATATGTATTAATCAATATATTAATTAGTGTATCAATTGATGATGTGATATAATTTAAATTTTTTTTAAAATTTGTAATATAATTAATGAATGAAGTTAATAATAATATTATAATTAGTGTTGATATATTAATTAGTATATTAATTAGTACATATAACACTACCGTATCTAAAAAGAATTGCTTTTAACAAAACTAACAGCAAGCTGATTAGAAGAATCTGGTTTCGTCATTTCCTCAGTTAGATTATGATATTTTCAAAATTGTTGTTCACAAATGCATTAAAATTAGCACCATATAATAATTTGGAAGTTTGGTGGTGCCTTTTGCATACCCAGTAGTTAATGCATTAATGGATAAGATTAGGAAGGGGCAAAATAGGAAAAGAGCAAAAGAATCATGGAAAGCAGAGGAAACAAACACCTGAACAAATCCCAATAATTTAGTAGGTTGGGAAAGGAGGGGGATTTGATTTGATGAGTGGGAAAAGCAGCTAGAAAGTCATTTTTTTTTTTTTTTTTTTTTTTTTTTTTTTTTTTGGGATATAGGAAGTCACTTCTTATGAAAAAGTAGACAATTTTTTTTTGTAATTTTGATTTTGGTTTTGAGTTGGGAAGAAAATGACTGGAAAGGGGGCTTGTTTGATTAGCCTTCATTTTTGAAAAAAATTTAGGTGTCCAGAAGATATTAAAGACTTATTTGGCATGATCTAGAAAAAATTAAAAAGTTACTATTCTATTTAAGTTATATCATCTTATTTAAGTTACATCATCTCTCTAACAAATCACTTTAAATTCAACCCATACTCAATTTATATTTCGTAAAAAGTTAAAAAGTGTACTTATTTAGATCATTTCATACCACCCCTAAATACAAAATGCATGGATGTAATATAATATAAATATTTATATCTATAAATACAAACATTCTTAGTAAATAAATATATTCTGTCGCATTTATATATTTTGTGTTTCATTATTTCTGTGTCCCAAACACAATTGTCATTTTTGCAATTCATTTGAAGCAAACAAAGAGTAGATTTTTGTCTACGTGGTGACAATAGCCTCATCATCACCACCATGTAAAATATGTTCTTTTGCTTTGTATACTTTTGTCACTTCTTATGAGTTGTTGTGAGAGGCACATGAGAAAAGCTGAGAGAGACTCTCAATTGTGCAATTGACTTGTAAGAAACAAGAAGTGAAATGCTATTTTGTAGCTCCTAATGCTTTCTATATAGCCCCCTCAAGTGAAATGCTATTTTGTAGCTCCTAATGCTTGCTATATAGCCCCCTCCTTTAGTAGCTAATGTTGATATGTTGGGATATAGGGATGGGATATGATTCACGACCTTTTATTGAATTATGAGAAAATAATTAGGTGCGATATTTGATTTATTAACTATTGTTGATTTGTTGGGATATAGTGGAGGGATAGGATTCACAATTATGAAAAAACAACAGGTACAATAGTTGATGACTGATAATGTACATTGTCGAGTAATGTTCATTGACCCTAATAATTTTTTTTTGTTCACCCAAGTTGTTAATATTCAAGGTTGCTTGGCAAATTAAATTTTAGGTTTACAAAAAAATTTAATTTTTTAAAAAAATACTACAAAATATTTTAAAAAACAAGTTAATTGCCCCAATTATTCATTTTTTCATACAATTAAAAAAAAAATCATTTTTAAACACACTAATGTTTTTCACATCATAATAATTAAAAAAAAATACTAAAATATCAAATCTCAAAGGACCCTTATTATGTTATTAATACTCGATGCGGCTAAATACATGTTAAGTATGAAAAAGGGTAATAATAAATTACTTTCTCACTTCTTAAAGTAATTATTTTTATTTTTATTTTATAACTTACCAACAGCTCCTTTGAAGTTTAAAAAAATTGTAATTTACTCCACACTTTTAATGTAATAATCATCTTCCTCTCAGTAAGGTTAAAATAGGCAAAATTTATGCAAATAGTATCTAGATACTAAGAAAATAGATACTCATTTTAGTAGGAAATATATCATAATACATTTTTTTTTCGGATTTATACGACTTATAAATTACTGATGAAAAAAAATCTAATTGTTATGTGAATTAAATCTCAAAAGAGATTAATGTAATTATGTTAAAAATATATTATTAATCGTATTTTACTTATGCCTCAAGAGAGATGAGTGTAATTTATTTTATTTATTTTTTCTTTTACTTTGATCCATAAAAAAAATAAACAAAAAATAAATACATAAAACGTTTCTTACAACCACAACCTCCAACATGGTCCAAAAAATGTGATCCACAACACTGAACTTTCCGTACCCCTCGTTTTCCACTCTTCTCCTTTCCTCTACATACTTTCCTACTACCACCCACACCCTCACAACTTGCCACCTCATCATTTTCTTAAAATAATATCGCGACACTCTATCTTCCATTATAGAAAAAATACCGTAAAAGAGAGACAAAGAAGAGGAAAAAAAAAAAATATGAGAAGTAAGGTTATGAAAAGCGGTTGTGATTGCTATAACGGTGTAACGGTGGTGATGATACGGTTGTGATTGTAAGGTGTAAAGACCGTAGTGTAATAATTGCAGTAAACGGAACCGTGAATTTTTTTATTTTTTGCACAATTTGAAATAAACATACCGACACGCATAATTTTTTTTCATGATTATATTTATTGGGTTAAAAATAAATATTGATCAATTTTTATAAATTTTTAAGTATGATCCAATATATTTTGTATTTTTAAATCACTATAAATTGAGTTTTTTACGTTTTATTTTATAATTAAAAACTTTATATTATACAAAAAATCAATCAATCACTAACTATTATATATAAGATAAACAATGACAAAAGTAAGAGAATAAATAGAAGTCTAAATATATATATATATATATACATATTTTAACCAAGCCAAATAGATAATGACTACACTTATTATTATTATTATTTTCAAACAATATATAGATAGACACACACAAACAACATGGTTTAGTGATAGCAGCTGAATAGAATAGCATAGGTCTTACAGCTTCAACAAATCAATAACATGTTCTTTATCTTCTCTCTTCTCTCTCTCTCTCTATCTCTTGCTCCTTCATTTTCTCTATTTATCTTCCATCTTCTTTCTATCCCTCTTCTCCCATTTTTAACTTTTTTTGTGTGTTTTTTCGAAAGAAACAGTTTGGAACCGTTATGTAACGGTGCGTAATAGGGCGTTACGGCTGTCACGGCACCGTTAGAACCGTTACGGCAGCCACACTTGTGAATCTCAATCATCCTACAAAAGCGGCAGTAACGGGTGGCGGTTACTGCCAAAACCGTTACGTAACGGTTGCGGCCGCTTTTTAAAACCTTGGAAGTAAGAGAAAAAAGGGAGAGATTTCTCTCCAGTCTATCGTGTGGAATGGAACGTACTGTTAGATTTGTAGGGTCTATCATGATTTCTGTTTCGATAATCCGAACCGTTAATATGTAGAGCTTGTCGAGTAGTTTATGTTTGTAAAAAATTATGTCGATCGGATATCAGGAGTTCCTTGATCATAACATATTTTTATTAATAATTTATTTTTATAATCATATTTATCATTGACGAACATGTGTTTTGATCAAGAAGCTACTAATATTCTATCAATGTGATTTTTTGCAGGCATGAAATACTCGACGAGCTCTACATATTGAATTGTTTAAATTATCAAAACGGGAACCATAATGAGTCTCACGAACCCAACAATATGCTCTAGTCCACGCAATAGATTATTGGAGAGAAGTTTTTCCCAAGAAAAAATATATATCAGTGGTAAGTTACAAAAACAATAACAATTTTACAATTTTTTTTATAAACTTATCTTTTATTGTAGCAAAGTTTCTGAGTAATATGGAAATTTCTAAGCTCCACTTAAATGAAATTTTTCAAAGAATATTCCAACTATATAGAGATTATTTTGTAGTAAAGTTTTACTGATAACCAATAATTTTTCGCCACATCAAAAAATTGATGAAAAATTGATAATGAGTGGGACAACCAATTTAAGAGGCTATGCAGACAACTTAGGCCTGATTTGGCGTATCAAAAAAATGAAAAATGAGTGAGAGCACTAATTAGTGCTATCACTAATGATATGGTAGTAGGTCTCATTAGGAATGATTTGATGTTTTGGTTTTGGTGTTGTATTTTTTTTCTTTTTTTATTGAGTGCCATGTTATTAGTGATCTTTTTAGAGCTCCAAAATTAGTGGTCTTTATCATTGTTGCAAAAAAATTTAAAAAGTCAAAAAATTATTAAAAAAAATTAAAAAGTTATCACTATTCACAAATTAAAAATATAAAAAAATTAATTTACACAATATTTTAATAAAAACCAATGAATTGACAGTGTTGGTACTGAATTGATGGTTCATAATTACGTATTGGTATGTCAAAGGAACAAAAAAGAAAATTAGATATATATATATATATTCATTAAGTCGGAGGGTAATGTTGGGCCTGTGGGAGCCCACCACGGGTCCCGTTTTGATAATCCGAACCGTTCAATGTGTAAAACTCGTCGAATACTATATAGCTGTAAAAAAATCACGTTAATCGGATATGAATAGCTATGTCATCAAATTAGATTTTTTTCAGCCATTTATTTTTCATCGTCCATTAATTTTATACAAAACTATTTTGATCACATAACTATCAATATCCGATTAAAGTGATTTTTCACATGAATATAGTACTTAATGAATTCTACACATTGAACGGTTCAAATTATCGAAACGGGATCCATGGTGGACCCCCACTGCCTAACAGTACTTTTGAAGCCTTATGCACCATTTCAACCAAGCCGTACTATCCTCCTACCGCCTGTCACTGATGAGTCTACAATGTAGGGGTAAAAACATAATTTTTCCATTTTATATAATATTTTAATACACATTTTTTTGTAAAAAGATAAAAAATTATCCTAAATAACTATCTTTTTTTCCTCAACTCTTTAATCTAAAAAGTCAAAAAATGCACTTATTTAAAACACCACAAACAACCCATTAACATGAGAATGAATATTTTAATCAAAAAAATTAAAAATTATTATGAATTATCATATTATTCTTTTTAATTTTTTTAAAAAATTAAAAAATTATTAAAATAACATATATCTAAACGAGGCCAACTTCTCTTCCCTTTGCAAACCTGTTACACCCAAATCCCCTGATCTCTTTCCCGTCTCCCTCTCGCCCAACTCCATTTCTATCTTTACAGACCCCTAATAACTTCTTTCTTTCTTTCTTTCTTCTCTCATTGTTTGCTCCAATACTGTCAATAAGTCAAAAGCTTACCCACATCCTCCTCTCTAAAACTGGACCTCTCTATTATTCCTTACATAGAATTGTTATTTTATTTCTATGTGCATCTCTATTGGTATATAATAAAAAAAGACAAATTATATATACTTCCTTTGAGATTTAGTTAAATTACAGATATTCCTCTGAGGTTTTAGAAATTACAGATATCCCATTGAGGTTTACATTTTCATAACAAATTGCTCCATGAAGTTTATATTTTTATAACAATTTACCCCCTAATTTGTTATGCAAATAGTATCTTCAGGAAGGTATTTGTAATTTCTCAAACCTCAGGGAGTTTGTAATTTTGCTAAATCTCGAAGGAGTATATGTAATTTGCCCATAAAAAAATGAATCCAAAAAAAGAGTGAGGTTGAGATAGCACAAAATATTATAAAGAGAAAATTAATATTGTTCCTTCTTTTTAGAAATTTCCTTTTTTTTTTTTTAAATTGAAAATGGGAATTTTAGATGAAAAAATTAATAAAATTTGCCGAGGCAATGAGTGACAGAGTTGGTTTTCAGTGTTTGGCAACTTAGGTTTAGGTTATTTTTTAGTTAAAATTCATAAAAAAAATAAAAATAAAATAAGTTAAAATAGTTAATAAGACAAAATATCACATCAAATCTATAATCATTTTACTTTTTTTCTTACAAACATAACAACCAATTACAAAAAAATTCAATCATTTTTCCAAACATAAAATTTTAACCTACTAAAATAGCTAAAAGTTAAAATAACCTACTAAAATAACAATTTCTCAAACACTCACATAATTGGTGGTTGAAGATGATAGTACATCAAACTCATAATTATTTTATCTTTTCTCTCACAAACATCACATCCAACTACAAAAAAATCCAATCATTTTTTCAAACACAAAATTTTAACCTACTAAAATAACTAAAAGTTAAAATAAGCTACTAAAATAATAATTTCCTAAACACCCACATAATTGGTGGTTGATGATGATAATATGTGCCCATTTGGAAACTTTGGTTAAAAAGGGTAATGATACATCCCACTAAAAGTGGTGCTCTAAAGCACCACTAATGAGTTGGCAAGCACTTTAACAAAAAAAAAAAAAACACAAGACACAAGTAGTGGGTCCCGTCCACTGCCACATCACTAGTGGTGCTTTTAGAGCACCACTTTTAGTGGTCTCAAACATTATTGGGTTAAAAATTATGTTTTGCGGCTTGTCCAAAAAAATTAGATCGGCTCTTTTAACATAAAAGTTATTTGGGAAGGTTCAAAAAAATTACTTGTGAAATTAGAATTATACCCGCTTTGTTGTTTAGGGTTATATATGGATAAAAATATAATTTTTTTAAATTAGATAGGATAATTTAGCCTCCGTTTGGGAAGTGGGTTGGTTTTTTGGCTTTTTGGCTTTTTTGGCTATTTTAGCCTGGGCTAAAAAGCTTGGTTTGGGAAGGGCTTTTTGGCTTTTTGACTTTTTTGACTTTTTTTGTGAGAGAAGAATGTAATGATTATGGGTTGGATGTGATGTTTTGTTTGTTATGTCTAAAATAGCCTATTTTGTTTTTTGTGGCTAAACTAGCCAAAAAAACCTAAAAAAGCCCTTGCCAAACGGAGGCTTAATCATTTTATTATGATATGATATCATAAATAATTATTAATCAAAAAATCAAAAATATCTTTTTATTAATTTTCTAAATTATTTTTAAAAAATAAAAAAAATTAACAATTGAAAATTAATTTTTAACTATCTACCCAAAACGTCCTGCGAATTATATTGCTCTGATGGGTTTACCAATGGCATGCATGGGTTTAGTCATTGCGCAGAAATTGATTGAAACAAAATTAATATTACTATAATGTTGCGTAGTAGGAGGATATGCGGCTGATGGCTACTGAGAATGGTGGCTAGAGAGAGAGAGAGAGAGAGAGAGAAATGATGAAGGAACGAGAACAGAGATGCAAATGTGTTTGTGGAGATAACAACAGCTTGATGAGACTCTTTTGTTTAAAAAAAATAAAAAAATTTGATGAGACTCTTGAATGACGCCCGACTTAACCTTTTAGTCTTTTGTGACGTGCCAGGATAGTATTGGCTATCCGTAAATTTACCACTATATAGCATCTCTTACACCAAAAAAAAAAAAAGAAAAAAAAAGTGTTTTTTTAAATATTTTTTTCATATTATCTCTTTTTTTATATATCTTTTATAAAATATCAAAAATATATATTTATTATTTAAATCATTTCAAATTTTCTCTTTT
Organism: Camellia sinensis; assembly: GCF_055761805.1. Lineage (NCBI taxonomy): Eukaryota > Viridiplantae > Streptophyta > Magnoliopsida > Ericales > Theaceae > Camellia > Camellia sinensis. The sequence continues at coordinate 18,188,601 of NC_138964.1, read as the reverse complement.
AACTTTCACGGAAGCGTGGTGTAAATACTCTTTTTTATGTTCTTGATATTTTTTAGGATTAAATTTGTTTTATCCACTTATAATTTAGGGCCGGAACACTTTATCCCATATCACTCAAATATAGCCAAAAGATTTTCATGCAATTTTAAACTAAAATGTTATCATAAGTTTTTGAATCCAAATTAACGAAAAGTATATTATACATACTATTTTTTAGAGTGAGTTTTATTTTTTAAAAAATTAAAATGAAATTAATATAACAAAAGACAATTTTACTCTCATTTTAGCCAAATTTAAAATTAGATTAATTTTTTAATTAAAATAAAATAAAATATAATTAAGAATTGATTTAAAATTTAATTAAATGAAATATTAAATAAACAATAATTAAGAATTGATTGAAAATGTAATTAAATTAAAATTAGATTAACATGTTAGAAATTATAATTAAATTAAAATTAGATTAAAAAATTAGTAATTACAATAAATAGTTTGATATTTAGGATTACTTGTGGATTAAAATATCATTAAATTAAAATTAAATTTTAAGAATTATAATAAATAATTAAGAATTTATAATTAATTGTGATTTAATTAAACTAATACTAGGTATTATAAATTATTTGTAAGATAGATGAGAGAGAAATAAAATAACACAAAATATAAGATTTGAAGATATTATAGTTATTGCACATGTATAATTAACGGTGTTAATAGTTACATTTTAGTCCACAACTACGTAAGAAGCATATGACTATTTTTAAAAGATAGAAAATAAAATGTTATCAAATTATTCCACAAAAAAGAAAAAATGGATTTTGTTTCACTTTCTTAACCATTGAAATTGAAACATGTAAAATAATATTTTAATGGTGTCGTGGATTGCCGTAATTCCTACATCGGAACTGCTGGGTAGCTCGAAATGAGCCACCTCGAATGGCTCGAAATGTTTGTTTTCCATGAGATTCACGCGCTTGTTAAATAAAAGAAGAAAAGAAGAAAAAAAAAAAGAAGAGAAGAGAGGGGAGCGGACAAAGAGAGAGAGAGGGAACCAATGTTGAGACTTTGAAGGGTAGTCATGCAATTTTGAAGCTGAATTGTTCCTTTCACCTCAATTCTCAGTAACCAAACAAAACAAACACCATGGATGAGAGGAATAGGATTTCCTAGAGAGGAGAAAGAATGATGTCAATTTTTGGGTCTGAGAAACTTTAAAAAAAAAAAACCAAAAAAAAAACAACTGAGATCTTTTTCCTCTTCCTCCAGTCCGACCGCCGCGAGCCTCTTTCTTTCTCTCTCTTTCTTTCTCTCTCTCTCTCTCGCGATCTTGACCTCGCCACTAACACCCAGCCACCATCTTCTGTCAACATTCCACAACCACCGCCACCACCGTAAGACTCTTCTCTCTCAATTTCTCTTCGCCGTTGCAAACCATAGATGTAGGGTTTGCGTTTGAAAACCCGATCAATCATCCATTCAATTCTTGTTTGTAAGTATAATAGAGTCAATGGACTTGTTGAAGAAACATAGTGCTTTGTTTGCTTGAATGGGTTTCAAGAAGATGAGACTCTCAGATCACACACCAATTGGTGAAAGTGAAGGAATTTGATATAGGTATTGTTCCAAAGAAAGAAGAAAGTTGAGGTGAATCACAGCTTAATGCCATCAATGTGAGTTGTCTTGGTGCCTCTCTCTCTTCTTCGTGCTTCATTCTCTTTCTTTCTTTAATTTTTTTTTTTTTTTTTAGCTTCGTCCCAAAAATACGTCGTTTGGGGCGCATGATAAGCAACACACGCGTGAGTCCAAACATTCGGGCCGTTCGAGCTAAATGTTTCGAGCTATGAAACATTATCGTTCCTACATTTGGTCGTGAGTTTGGTTTGACTAGGCTTATAAGTTAGTTTACAAGTTTGTTTTATTAAAAATTAAGTTTTAGGTTGTTTGATATTTTTATGGATATTTGTTTTTTTTTTTTTTTGGGGGTCTAAAATCCTAACTTTAACAATTTAAAAAAATTATTAAAAAGTTTAAAAAATAAGAATAAGTCAAACAAACTAACTTAACAATTTATTTGTAAACTTATTTTAAGTCAATAAACTCCAATCATACGCTTTATTTTTTACTAACTAAAATATGAAAAGAGTAATTCTTTATTGGGTAAATTACACTGACGCCCCTGAGGTTTATATTTATTATACGTCCCCTAACATTTGGAAAATTACACTAACCCCTGTTAATTTAATTTTATGGATGATGATCATTATGGTGAGGAGAGGAACTGTTATGAAACTTTAAACCTTAGGGGGCAATCTGTAATGAAACTTTAAACCTCAGGGGGGAGAATATAATTTCCAAAAAGTGAGAAGGGAACTGTAATAAATATAAACCCCAAGGGGTGTCAAGGTAATTTACCCTTCTTTATTTTACTTAATTCATTTTTTATCTATGTATTTTAACGTTACTCTTTATTTTACTTATTTATACACACAAACAGTTTAAAGAATCTCTCAAGACTCTTTAAAGGGGCGAATTACACTAATAATCTCTATAGTTTGGGGCTTGTGTCACTTTGGTCCTTGATTTTTCAATTGTGACATATTTGACCTTGAATGTTGAATCTTATTCCAAATAAGGATAATTAAAAACCATTGCTCAGTTTGTTATGGGGAGACTTCAAAAGAGGATAACAGAAGAAAACTTAAAGCGAAACTTCATGACTTGAAGAATGCTAGAAGGAAATTCTGAATCCTTGTTTTGTTGGGAATGTTGTGTTTGTTTTCTATAAGCTCAGTTTGTTTTTTGATGGAGTAGTTTATTTTGTTTATTTTTGTGCTCCCATCAAAAGCTGTGTGTTGAACTTCATTGTATATTTTTCTTTTTTGGTTATAATATGACTTACTTATCCAAAAAAAAAAAACCATTGCTTAATTTTAAGGGCAAAATCATCAATTTGATAAAATATAAACTAATTTGACAAAAATAAATATCAAAAAATATATTTTTAAATTTTTAAAAAATTATTTATACTCACTAAAAATAAGATTATGTAAAATTGATAAATCTTTTAGACATTTATTTATTTTATCAAATTAATTTTTATTATGTGTTTGGATGATAATCATGTAATGGGTGGTTGTTTTTATTTTCATTAAATTAGTTTATATTTTTTTAAAAGTCCAATATGGCGATAATTTTGATATCATTATTAAACCAATCTATTAAAGCAAAAAATCCAAAATTAAAAACATTTCATATATTAAATATATCGATTACGCATTAAAATCCTAACAATCACCTATTATATGATAATCATCTAAATACATAATAAAAATTAATTTAGTAAAATAAATAAATAAATAAATGTCTAAAAGATTTATCAATTTTACATAATTTTATCTTTGGTAGATAGAAATAATTTTTAAAAGTTTAAAAATATTTTTTTGACATTTATTTTTGTCAAATTAATTTATATTTTATCAAATTGATGATTTTGCCTTGAAATTAAGTAATGGTATCTTCAATTGCCTTATTTGGAACAAGATTCAAAATTCAGGATCAAATGTGCTACAATTGAAAAGTCAGGGACCAAAGTAACACAAGTCTCAAACTATAAGGACTGTTAGTGTAATTCACCCCTCTTTAAATGTAGCTAGTCTTAAAGAATTTTGTTAAAATAACTATAACAATAACTAATCCATTAAAGTGACCAAAATATGATAATGTTAGTTATAATAACTAACAAGCCTCGTTTGCAGAGTCTCTCGGAGATGTTCTAAGAGTAAGTTTGGAATCTAACTAAAAAAAATTCACATTTTTTATTCCGAATTTAATTAGAAATTTCCATTTTTTAGTGAAAATGGGGGATTTTAGATGGAAAAAGTTGCAGGGGCAATGGGTGACTATCACGACCCAAACCCGCCCCTGTAGGTTAGGCATCGCAACCGGCCAGTAATCCGTGGATTACCAAAGGCCTCTGAACAGATAAGCATATAGTAAGGGGCTGCGGAAGCAATAATACAAAATAGACAAGGTCCAATGAGCTGTGTTAACGTACATGGGACAGAACATTTCAAAACTTATTTATATATACATAAACATGCCAGTCCAGATACACAATATTTACAAGGTATTTACAGAATGTACTTTCCAAGACCTGACTTTACAAAGCATACACAAAGACTAGCATGGATACAAAAACAGCCATGACTTTAGGCTTCGTTCGGAACCTCCTCGAGAGACACAACAGTTGACTGACAAAAACAAAACAGAAGGCCGTCAACTCTGGCCCTGGTCACCCGTCGGCTCACCTACATACATAATATAAACTGTGAGCGGAAGCCCAGTGAATAATAACAGAGTAAAAGGGTTTTATGAATGGTGTCCAGCACAAGTTAGGATCCAGTGTTTAAATCAGAACATATCCAGACTTCAAAACAGAAATGGATTTAGATACACACTCATGTTCATATTCAGATTTTGTATAAGATCATACGTGGTACACCTGTTAGCTATCATATCAATTTGGTGCAGAGACCCACATGCATAGTTGGTGCCAACGACCATAAAGGTCCATATCTTACGCGCAAGTAGCCATAGTATTGTTACCCCCTAGCAAGGGCCACGTGCAGATTGGTCGCTGTATTGTTACCCCCGGGCGAGGGCCATGTGCAGATTGGCTGCGGTATTGTTACCCCCGGGCGAGAGCCACGTGAACTAAGGGTGCCACAAATACTTTTCAGAAAATTGGACATTCATTCATAATTTGTAAGATAACATTTCAAAAAACAGATCATACCATACTAGTCAGAAAATACTTAAGTTAAACATAACTTTATAGAGTTATTACTCACAGTGGGCCTTGAGACAGATAGACGGAGTAAACTTGGTCAAACGGTACGCGGCACGTAACCTACACAACACATAACAGATGCACACTTAAAACACACGTTCTAATTGTACAAAACTTACTTCGTTGGCTCTTAGTGTGTTTCTAATCTCTTATCCTCATAATGGGGTCTTAAACATGGCCTAGGAATGCCTAGGATGGAATGAGGATGCAAAAATGCATTGAAAACAATTTCTCAAATTTTGCTGAAGATAAGGTCCACGCTCGAGCATGGCTTTCCTCGCTCGAACGGACATGCAGATAATGAAGTTCTACTCGAGCGTGGACTTCCCCGCTCAAGCGAACTACAAACTCATGAAAAAGTGCTGGATGCATGAAATTTACGCTCGACGGACGCTTGACCCCTGCTCGAGCATGTGACACAGACCCTCGCTCGACCGTGGCTTCCTCCGCTCGAGCGGACTACAAAACACACAAACTTCTGGGTATACGCATTTCACGCTCGAGTGTGACTCTCGCCGCTTGAACGGAAGTGCATGTACTCAGGCTTTACGCTCAAGCGTGAAAGTCCCCGCTCGAGCGTGGGTCAATTTTTTGGAAAATCCAGATTGACCTCCATGCATGAAACTCAACCTTTGAGCCTTCAAAACTCATTTTTCTGGGCCAATATTTGAGGAAACATATGATAACTCATAAAACAAAATGTATTAAAAATCATTTCAAGAGATCATGGCCCAAGAGCAACCCAATTTGTGCAAAATCAACATGAACTTTATGAATATGCTATTAATTCAACATGCAAGAACCTCTTTGAATTCAAACCCTCCAAAACATAATCAAACTTGATAATTTGATAGAAAACAAGTTGAATGACCATAATGTGAGTGAAATTAACACATGCGTGGAAGGAATCTTAGAATTCAAACTCAAAACAAGGAAATTTATGCATGTATGTGTGGATTGACTCTCAAAACAACACCTTGAGCTAAGTCTAGACTTTAAATACCAATTTCACCATGAATCTAGCAAGGGCAACTCAAATTCATAATTAAAAGGATGAACTCCCTACCTTAGGTCTTCAATTTCAAGCTTAGTAGCCTAATCTTCCAAGTTGCCTTCAGTTCTTCTAAGTTCAAGCAAAATTCTAGATGAACTCAAACTTGTTCTCCTTCTCTCTCTCACTCCTACGGTTTGGTCAAGAAAATGGCTGAGGAGAGATGCTTCTAAGTGTAATAAGGTGTGATATAGTTGATCTCAAATCAAGCCACTAAGTGGCATTTGTGTAATTAGACAAACTAATGCAATTCAATACTAATTAATCTAATTTACACATTCCAAATCGAATTTTAATTAAGCCAACCATAAAATCACATAAAATCTAACTAGTATAACACACTAATCAATTTCTAAATCAGTCGCCGATAAGGCTTTCAATTCGCAATTCAAAGTCTAAACATGAACAGATCATTTTATGGCAAACAGATAGAAACGCAAAGATAATGCAATACATATGCAAATTAATTCCAGATTCCTTCTAAATTACTGTTAGGCATAACTAATCATGGATTAGCATTAATCGGAGGTCGGGGTTATTACAGTAACAGTGTTGGTGATATAATTGGTGATTGGAGATGATAGTATGTGTTATATTGCTGTGATGAATTTACTAATGGCATGCATGGGTTTAGCCATTGTGCAAAAGTTAATTAAAACAAAATTAATATTATTATAATGTTGGATAATAGAAGGATGTGGCTGATGGCCAGTGATAATGGTGGCTGGCCATTCGAGCTTGTTAGAGCAGCTCTGTAGAAGCCAAATTTACAGTAGCCCAAAGGATATGGGTTCTAATAGCTTAGCCCAACACAAGTGGGCCCAATTTGAGGACCGCGTTAGAGCCGACTTAGATTGAATAGAATAGCCTCCGAATAACGAGCCTCGATATTTAGTAGCTAAGTAGGGTAGCTTAGATAAGTTGGCATCTTGTCCAATTACTGATTCCTCACTATGTAGTGCAATGGGGAAATGGGCCCCACAAGGGATGCATAATAAAAGATAAAAACCCAAAGGAGAAATTCTATAAAAAGAATGAGAGGGCTCAGGAATGAGGTATGTTGAAAACAATTTATTTAAGAAAAAGAGCAGCATATATAGTTGAGAGGTAAAAACTAACTAAATCGTCGAAGTGCTAATTCTGGCATCCCCGACTGGAGTTGTTCTTCTATTTCGGGAGGTCATCCAAGGATTGCTCCAGGATCTGCTTGGATAAAGGAGTATCCCAAATCCATTCCCCCATAAGCTCCAATGGCTGCTATTGTTATAATTTAGTAGTTCCAGCACTTCAATAATCATAAATAGTAGCTGCTATATTTGAAAAATGTTAAAACTTACATTAAATTTGACATAAGTTTTGGCAATTGTTATTTGTCCCAAATCATCAAGAAATATCTCATTTCTTCTCTTTCTCTTCCTAGCAAAACATCTCTTCCTCCGTCCCTCCGTCCTGCTTGTCATTTTTACAAAAGAAACATAGTCCGTCTTGTCGTTTGAAAACACCAATTTCTATGCCAAAATAGCAAAAATAGTAGCTGAACTATTAGAATACCATTGCTATTTTTCATTTATTTTTTATTATTCATTGTCATAATTTGATAATGGTAATGTTATTGCAGCATTTGTTATTAAAAATGCTCTAAGAAGAAAAATGAATAACTAATGTGAGAGAGAGAGAGAGAGAGAGATGATGATGAAGGGAGAGAGATGAAAATGTGTTTGCAAAGATAAGAACAAGATCTAACAAGGGTTAAATTGATGAGACACTTTTGTTGAAAATAAAAAATAAAAAAAAAAATTGATGAGACTCTTGAATATGGAGTATTTTTTTTAAATATTCCAAAAAAAAATAATAATTTAGAGAATTGACTCACTTTTTAAATTATTTGGAAACTAACTTGCTTTTTGAAATTGCATTTTGAAAATGCGATTTTGAAATTGAAATTGCATTTTCAACATGCAATTTCACCATGAAATGTAATTTCAAAAAGTGAAATCTATGTCATCATAAATTACATTTTTAACATATGATTTCACCTTAAAAACACAATTTTAATTTCAAAATAGCATTTTCAAAATGCAATTTTAGAAAGTAGGTTAGTTTCTCAAATAATTTGAAAAGTGAGTCAATTCTCTAAATTTTTTTTAAAGAATATTTGACATAGGTGGGCTCCATAGGGGCTTTTGGCCCACCACTTAAAGCCCAATGCATGATTCAAACACTAATATTTAACATTATTAGAACCCAACGTTGCACCAAGAACTAATGACATCTAAACACTTGTCAAGAGAAGAACCAGCCACATAAGCAGACAAAGATCCTGCAGAGTTATTGCACCACACATCAGTCATTAATGAGGTCCCCTGTAGCATTTAATGCGATAACCTCTTCATGTCGGAATAGAACAGTCTCACCATGAACAAGGCAAGCTAGAGCATAGACTTTCGGCCAACATGATAGGTCGAAGTGGACAAGGAAATGATGAACAAAGGATATAAGCAGGTTTCTAAGACAAAAAGAAGGTTAAGTTCTTTATCACTGTCCTATCTCTACATTCCATTGATATTTCTTTTCTAACTTGCTTGTCGGAGGGTTCGCTGGAGGACTTTCGTTCCCAGTTGGACTCTTGTGTAGGTTTCTCAGTGAGCCCAGCGACCGGACAACGGTGTGGGAGGCGTGGATTAGGCCGACCCGTTCGTCAGGGACAAGTAGTATCATCAGTTGGCACCGTCTGTGGGAATCTTTCACTCCGTGTGACAATTGTGCTCATTGTTGCCAGAGACTCATTCCCCGTAATTCCTCCTTACCACCGACCAAGGTAGATGGTCACAATGAGATCCATGGCTTCTCAACATAACGTTGCCGACCCCCAAGCCGACTCTCCTAACCGAAAAAACCTACCTTAGTACTTCACAGAACTCACCAACAGCATCAACTGCCTAGCCGAACAAAATCAAGCCTTGATCAATGCTTTGTTTCAGTGAAACCTTTCTGTGCCTCCTCCACTACCACAAGATATCCCACCTAACCGAGAACGAACCCCGAGCCATCCCTTCTAACAAGCTCACCTCTCCAACTTGGAGGGTTTGCGACCCCCACCCCAAGACATGAACCCCCCACCTCGGGTTCTACATCTATCAGCCCAAGCACCTGCTCCCGAGGGAGAGGCCAGTAGTATCCAACCTCCATTGCATTCTGGTGATAACAACGTTCCTATCTGGGATGCAGAACTCTGAGCCATGAAACTCCAACTTCAAGGAGTCATGCAGAACATGCATAATAAACCCTCAACAACAGCCAATTCATCGTTTGTCGCCTCCATCAGGGACAAAACCCTACCTCCTAAGTTCAAAATGCCCTCAATCGACTCTTTCGACTGTACAACGGACCTAGTCGACCACTTGGAGACTTACAGGATCCTAATGATCCTCCATGTATTCCCTGATGAGATCATGTGTCGGGCTTTCTCAGTAATGCTTAAGGGGTCGGCCCGACTGTGGTTTAGTAACCTGCCGACGGACTTCGTTTCTACTTTCCAACACCTAAGTGATTGCTTTCTTAGCCATTTCAATGGTGCCCAGTGCCAGCGGCGTCCGGCGACTCAACTCCTCAACATCTGTCAGACGGAGGGGGAGTTGTTACGTAACTTCATCACCCGTTTCAACACCGAAGCCTTGCAGGTGGCGAAAAATGACAACACGGTCATTCTCACGGTTTTCATAGCTGGTTTACGATCATCCGACTTCCTTTTCTCCCTCTCCAAAAGCCCTCCAACCTCCGTGGCAACTCTTCTTTCCAAAGCCCAAAAATATATGAACGCCGAAGATTCTCTGGCCGCCCGCCAAGATTCTACAACCAAAAACCCAACCCTCAGAGAGAAAAGAAAGGAATCTGAAACCAGGTTCACCTAATACACACACCAAGTGCCTCAGTATACCAACCGAACTGCTCGAGCCGACCGATAGACATCTACCCGACCGCCCGGTCGGTTCGAATGGTACACTCCTCTCAATTCCCCCATGGAATAAGTCTTGAACCAGATCCAACGAGATTACAACTTGAAATGGCCACAATCCTCGTGGTCTCCTTTCAACCGGCAAGACCAATCTAAATACTACCGTTTTCATCAGGACCACGACCACAATACCGAGGAATGTGTTAACCTTAAAGACCAAGTAGAGGGCTTGATACGCCAGGGGCGCCTTAGTCGGTTCACGATAGCCCGTCCCCAGCAACGGCCAAGGACCGAACCTACTAGGGGCAACCGCTGAACACCCCTCCCCGACAACCCGCACAGCCTAACCAAGACAATGATTGGCTACCACCACAACCCCGAGCACAAGGTAACCATGCTCCCCCGGTTGGAGAGATCAGAGTCATTGCTGGTGGACTTGTATGCGGAGGACCATCCCATTCGGCCCAGCGAGCTGAACTCAGAAAAATCAAGCAGGGCTCCGACAAAGAAGTCGCGACATTGGATCGCCCCTTCAAACACCCTAAATAGTGGATGGAACCCATCACCTTTATGGAGGCTGATTGCACAGGCATCCGTTACTCTCATGTTCACCCTTTCGTCATCTCTGCTCTTCTGTCCAATTACAAAGTCAGACGAGTGCTTGTCGACAACGGCAGCTCTTCAGATATCATCTTCCTGAACGCTTATCGCCAACTCAAGGTCGGGGAAGAAAGATTGTCCCCTCTCCAAACCCCACTGGTCGGCTCCACGGGGGATCGGGTGACCTCCACAGGCTCCATCGATTTTCCCATCACCATGGGAGAGTATCCACGGCAGACCACCAAGTTACTTGCTTTCTTTGTCATCGACTGTCCCTCTACTTATAACATCATCCTCGGCCACACAACCCTTAACGCTTTTCAAGCTGTCACATCCACATACCATCTAGCCATGAAATTTCCTACCGACCTTGGGGTCGGCATCGTGAGGGGAAAGCAGACGGTGGCTAGAGAATGCTACGTCGCTTCACTCAAAGAGGTCAAGCTATAGGAGGCTATGATCATCGAAGGACTTGACGTCAGAGATGAAGACGAGTTAGTCAGAGGGGAACCAGTTGAAGAACTTGTTGAAGTCTCCATCGACCCTGCCAACCCAACAAAAACAACCAAGATCGGCAGCCAACTATCCTCCTAAGCCAAGGCCGACCTTACAGCCCTTCTAACCGAGCACAATGATGTATTTGCATTGACCCATTCCGACATGCCGGGTATTGATCCCTCCGTCATCACTCATCATCTCAGCATCGAGCCCCACTTCCTACCTTTCTGCCAGAAGCAGCATGTCTTTCACCCGAAACGCAATGCCCTTATTGCTTCTGAGGTAGACAAACTACTAGATGCACGGTTCGTCAAGAACGTAGCTTGTCAAATATGGTCCTGGTCCATAAAAATAACGGTAAATGACGACTTTACGTCGACTACTCCGACCTTAATCGAGCTTGCCCCAAAGATAGTTATCCCCTCCCCGCATAGATCTGCTTGTCGACGCCACTGCCGGACATCAGAAGCTCAGTTTCATGGACGCCTTCTCCGGCTATAATCAAATTCTGATGCACCCAGCTGACCAGGAACACACCTCCTTCATCACAGACAGAGGAGCTTACCACTATCGTGTTATGCCTTTCGGATTGAAAAATGCCGGAGCAACTTACCAACGGTTGGTCAATGCCATCTTTCACTATCAAATAGGTCGAAACATGGAAATCTACGTCGACGACATGCTTGTCAAGAGTAAACTCTCCTTTGATCATCTGACAGACCTGCGAGAGACCTTCGAAACCCTACGCAAGTATCAAATGAACTTGAATCCGGAGAAGTGCTCCTTCAGCGTAGGATTTGGGAAATTCTTGGATTTTATGTTCAATCAGCGGGGCATCGAGGCCAATTCCGAAAAGATCAAGGCCCTGATAGAAATGCAGTCTCCCAGAATGGTCAAAGAGGTTCAACAGCTTACTGGCAGAGTCTCCGCCCTCAACCGTTTTATTTCTCGCGCAACAGACAAGCGCCGTGCTGAAGACCGCCATGTACCACACACGCGTGTTAGCAAGTCGTTCGGCAGAACAAGGGCGGAAGGCCAGGGTAGCAGCCGATCGACTCGTTGGAGTGTTGAAGGATGCGACCGTGCGGTCGATGGTACGATTGACGGAGGTCGACCTTCTGAGAGAGGTTTTCTCGGCCCAGATGGAGGCAGCAACCTTGGCGGCTGCCTTGATGAATAAAACAGTGTGCGCGAAGATGGAGGTAGAGCCACTGAGGGCCCAGTTAGAAGGGGTGAAGGTGCAGCTATAGAAACTAAAAGTGGAGACAGTGGGTTGGAAAAAAGTCGCTCGGAGTGCGTGCGCAAAGGGGTTGGAGTGTGCGCAAAGAGCAAAGAAAATGGAAGTATTGGCGGTGGTGCAAAGCTATTCAGCAGAGTGTGCTGGTGCTAAGCTCCTTACAACCAAATCAGAGCTAGAAGTGGAACGTGGAAAGGCGGTGTCGCTAGAGTTCGAATTGGCTCATCTCGTGCTTGTAGAAGTCAGATCGCTAGAAGCTTTGGATCATTACCTCCTCACTCCTACCTCCAGTGGCTGCTCCTGACAGCCCAACCCCCCATCCCCTTCTTTCTCCAAACTCTTGGTGACTGCGGCATCAATGGCCATCTAGAATTCGGCGAATCCCTTGAACTGCTCTATGACCGCCATGCATAAGTCAGGGTACGCCACCCTCTCAAATGCCAACCTGGCCCTTTCTTCTGCTAGAGCCTTCTCTAACTCTGAATCCGACGATCCGCCTCTTCTTTGTCTTTGATCGACTGATTGTGCGGTTCCTTGTTGTTGATAAGGGCCTCTTCCCACCTCTCATTGGCGGTGGTGCAAGCTTGTTAGACCAGCTTTAGCTGCCTCTTCTCGCTCGCCAACTCGAACTCTAGCGATACCGCCTTGTGGCATTTCGCTTCCAGCTCTGATTTGGTCGCGAGGAGCTCAACACCAGCACGCTCTGTTGAATAGCTCTGCACCACCGCCAATACTTACATATTCTTTTCTCTTTGCGCACACTCCAGCCCCTTTGTGCACGCACTCTAAGTGACTTTCTTCCAGCCCGCTGTCTCCACCTTTAGTTTCTGCAGTTGCGCCTTCACCTCTTCTAGCTGGGCCCTCAGCGGGTCTACCTCCATATTTGCGCGCACTGCTTTATTCATCAGGGCAGCTGCCACGATCGCTACCTCCATCTGGGTCGAGCAAACCCCTCTCAGAAGGTCAGCCTCTGTTAACCACACCATCGATCGCACGGCCGCATCCTCCAACACTTCAACGAGTCGGTCGGCTGCTACCCTGGCCTCCCGCCCTTGTTCTGCTGAGCGACCTGCCAACGCGTGCGCGTGGTACATGGCGGTCTTCAGTGCGGCGCTTGTCTCTAGTTTGCTACTCCCAGTCTTCCCTTTATCAGGATTGGGAGATACTTCTACCACAAGCCCCACCGTCACCTTCGCTTGGGCACTTGGGCCCACGTCTTCTTTCAGCACTTGGGCGCTTAGACCCATGTCTTCTTTTGGCACTTGGGCTTGTGGGCCCATGCCTTCCTTCGCCACCTGGGCAGTTTCCCTTCTTGGTGCCTCTTCCGCGTTCCCCTCTTTCATCTTCTTTAAAGTAGGGGCATCCTTACTACCTTCTGCCACTGCCCTCTTTTTCTTCCCTTTCTTTAGCATTGCCTCCACTTCCTGTTTGCCCCTTTCCTTCAGCGGGTGTACTGGGGATGGTAGTGGGGCATAGTCAGTCAGGTCTTTGTCCCACAATGGTTTGGGGCACGGTCGGACACGCTCCCTTATCATCGGGCCCTAACTGACTCTCCTTATACTTATTCGCTTTGGCGAACGCTCTCCTTTCTTCTGCCTCCTCCGCCTTTATCCGCGCCTCCAGCTCCTCCCTCGTCGAATCCTCCTCCGTCGGCTGCAGCCCCAGACTCAAGGTAAACAGGGTTGAAGGAAGGATCAGGTCATCCCACCTCACCCGCTCCTTCTCCCTCCACTCATTTACCCTCATCACCCTATTCTTAGCCTCCGCGTCTAGCCTTGGCTCCATCGATTTTGTGGAGACTTTCCATGTGGTGCGAAGTCCTCTCCCACTATTCGCTGATACATAAAACCATCTCGGTCTCCACTCATTCACCAAAGATGGCAAGCCTGCCACTAGACCCTGACCTGCCACCACCTGCAAGGTCGCCCACGTTTCTTGTTGACCAGAGGCCTTGTAGCAGGAGAAGAATTCCTCCACTGTCATCATCGCGCCTCCGGTCACCTGCGGCCAGGCAATCGTGCAGGCCCTTAGTATTTTCTAGGCGTTCGGCATCAGCTACCCTAGCGCCACCTCCAGCTTGTTAAGTATGTCCACTACTATTTGGAGGAGTGGTAGCCTCAACCCTCCCCACAGTGCCTCCTCATACAACGTGAATTCTGACGACCGTGCATCCGACGCCTTCTCCTTTGATGTGGGCATCCTCAGCTCTACCTTCGCCGAAATTTGGTACTTCCTCTATACCTCCTCCAACTCCTCCGCCATAAATTTAGACTTGTCGGCCTTGGTGTGCCAGTGGTCCGGCTCCACTTGGCTAATTTGCCTAGCGGCAACGATCATCGTCGCCGGGCGAGCCTACACTGCTTGCCCGGTTCCCCTCTCCTACCTCCGCTCTGCTCGGTACTATTCTGCAAACTCCACTGCGTCGTTGTATCCCAATGAGTCTAGCTTTACGGCTGGCACTTCATCTCGAGCCATTCCTCCTACTTCTCTGCGTATTGCTTCGGACGCTGGCACAAGGAAGTTCGCAAAGTGTTACAAAAATGTGTCACACGAAATAAATGAGTTCACCTTTGGGATGTGTTGGTTTTTTGCGATAAGGTAAGTAATGCGAATAACTCCAAATGGCCACGGTTTGCCTATATTCCAAGGGTCGAGATTAAATTTTGCTAGTTTGAAAAATTTTGAAAACTTCTGCCCCCACCTTTTCAACGTCCTATATTAGCATATCCCTTTGCTTCTTGTTAACCCATCACCTCCCTTATTACGGGATTATGCCACATGTACGACCATGATCCATTACTCTCTTCCCCTTCCCTATCTATTCCACTTCACATCACCATGTGCCCCGCCACTCCTCGAGCCCTGCGCGCCGCCATTTCCTCTTATCACTTCGTTACCTTTCGCGGTCAGCCCCTCCCTTGGTCACCCTTCGCGGTCGGCCCACCTCCCGATCAGCCTTCTCACTCAGTCACCCTTCGTGGTTGGCCTCCCTCTTGGTCACCCTTCGCGGTCGGCCCACTTCGCGGTCGACCTTCTCACTCAGTCACCCTTCGTGGTTGGCCCACCTCCCGGTCGGCCTTTTCACTCAACCAACCTTCGCGGTCGGCCCACCTCCCGATCGGCCTTCTCACTCTGCCATCCTTTGCGGTCGGCCCACCTCCTGGTCGGCCTTCTCATTCGGTTACCCTTTGCGGTCGACCCTCCTTCTAGTCGGTCTTCTCTCACTCGACCACCCACAACCCCCGTCTTCTTCCTTATTTCCTTCGTTGGACTGAAGCTGCACTTGGGAATAGGGGTTACTTTGTCCTTATTCAATTATGTACTTCCTTGGGGGTTTATGAAACAAAATAAATTGGGTTTTACTTTTCACCAAACAATGTTCAAATAGATGGGCTTTGGCTAAATTTCCCTTTTATGGGCATCCTACTACATAATGACTTGTCTCCCACATATTTTTGTAATTTTTTTCTCTTCTCTACTATATGTAATTCTCCTTTTATTACACTATATAAAACAGAAATACAATCATGTGTTTTCCTGACCTTTTCAATAATTATCAAATAGGGGCTTTTGGTCCACCACTTAAAGCCCAATGCATGATTCAAACACTAAAACCTAACATTATTAGAACCCAACATTGTACCAAGAACCAACGACATCTAAACACTTGTTAAGAGAAGAACCAGCCACATAAGCAGACAAAGATCCTGCAGAGTTATTACACCACACATCAGCCATTAATGAGATCCCCTGCAGCATTTAATGCGATAATCCTTTCATGTCGGGACAAAATAGCCTCACCATGAACAAGACAAGCTAGAGCATAGACTT
Organism: Camellia sinensis; assembly: GCF_055761805.1. NCBI lineage: Eukaryota > Viridiplantae > Streptophyta > Magnoliopsida > Ericales > Theaceae > Camellia > Camellia sinensis. Next base: position 18,172,580 of record NC_138964.1, on the reverse strand, counting down.
TCGGCTAACATGACAGGTTGAAATGGACAAGGAAATGATGAACAAATGATATAAGCAGGTTTCTAAGACAAAAAGAAGGTTAAGTTCTTTATCACCGTCCTATCTGTACATTCCATTGATCTTTCTTTTCTAACTTGCTCGTCGGAGGATTTGCTGAGGGACTCCCGTTCCCAGTTGGACTATTGTGCAGGTTTCTCAGTGGGCCCCGCGACCGGACAACGGTGTGGGAGGCGTGGATCAGCCCGACCTGTTCCTCAGGAACAAGTAGTATCATCAATATTAAAAAAAAATCCTTGAATATGATGCCGGACTTTACCTTTTAGTCTTTTGTGACGTACCAGGATACTATTGGCAATTTGTAAATTTATCATTATTAAGCATCTTTTACCAAAAATAAATAAAAGAAAAAGTATATTTTTTAATTTTTTTTTATAAAAAGGTAAAAAAATATATTTGTTTAGAACATTCCAAACACATTTTTAACTTTCACGGAAACGTCATGTAAAACTTATACTCTTTTTTATATTCTGATATTTTTTAGAATTAAATTCTTTTTATCTCCCTAGAGCATCCCAATGGATGTGTTAGTGAGTGTGTTAGTGTCAGGTGTTAGTTTTTGGCCAGCCAAAAATACTATTGGGTGCTACAATGGGTGTGTTAGTGTTGTGTATTAGTGTCAGTTGTTAACTTGTGTGTTAACTATGGCCAGCTTTTTAGCAAGCGAAGGAAGAGAGAGATGTGTGCCTGGGAAAGTCTTCCTGGAGGTCTAGCTGGAAGTCCCCTGGGACATCTGAACCCTTCAAGAAAAGGGGCGGAAAAAAAAAATTTGGGTCTGACTGGTTGACGGGCCGAACATCTGGGCGGTCAACTGAACTTTTTTTATTTTTTTAACTTGTTGGGATTTTTTTTTGGGCTTGAAATTATTGATTAAATTAAATTATTTATTTATTTTATTTATTATACACACACACACACACATATATATATATATATTCTTAACACACACTTTAACACATCCATTGCATCACTACTCACTCTCTAAAATTAATAAACTTTTAAAACATCTTAACATACATTTTTGGACCCCACTTTTATCACTTTTTGCCATATAACACACCTTAACACATTTTTTAGCCATCCCACTATAGATGCTCTTATAGCTTGGGGTTTGAATACTTTACCCCCTATCGCTCAAATATAGTCAGAAAGTCCCATATGATTTTCGACTATAGTACTACCATTAATTTTTGTATCCAAACTAATGAAAATTGTATTACACACACCATTTTTTAGAGTGGATTTTATTTTTTGAGAAATTAAAATGAAATTAATATAGCAAAAGACAATTTTACTTCCATTTTTACCAAACTTAAAATTAGATTAATATGTTGATTAAAATAAAATATAATATAATATAATTAAGAATTGATTTAAAATTTAATCAAATGAAATATAAAAGAAACAATAATTAAGAATTGATCTAAAATATAATTAAATTAAAATTAGCTTAACATGTTAGAAATTATAATAAATAATTATTAATTGTGATTTAAATTATAATTAAATTAAAATAAAAATAAAAATATAAAAATTATAATAAATAATTAAGAATTTATAATTAATTGTAATTTAATTAAATTAATACTAAGCATTATAAATTATTTGTACGAGAGATGATAGAGAAATAAAATAACAAAAAATATAAGGTTTAAGGATATTATAATCATTTTACATGTATAATTAATGGTATTACTTATTGCATTTTGATTCAAAATTATGTGAAAAACATATGACTATTTTTAAAAGGTGAAACATCAATAAATCTCAAAATGTGATATTGTGAATAGTTTAGTCCTCACTTTTTTCTTATAAACCAAAAGGTCCCATTAAAGTGAAAATTACATAAAAGGGTAGTCACTTACATGTTTTGGTTTAATTTTTTAGAGATAAAAATAATTTTTTTAAAATGTAAAATTACACATTGAGGCAATTTGAACTATAGGAATTTTGGATTTTCCCTCATTCTAGAACAAATTTCACGTTACGAACAAAAACCTAACACTCTAATATAACACTCCAATAACGTAACACTTCAATGTAACAAATTAAAAAACTCAGTGATGTACTTTTCCCAAACGTAACGCTCCAATGTAAAAAAAAATAAAATCCTTAATATATTTTTTCCAAATGTAACACTTCAATCAGTGTAATTCCAAGCATAACACTTCAATGTAACAGACAAAAATACTAAAAAAACTCCTTAGTGTATTTTTTTCAAGCGTAACACTCACAGTTTGAAATTATACATATGTTCAAAATTTACTAAGGACTATTTGTACTCCTTTTGGAATGATTTGAAGAATCTCACTTTTTTTTTCTTTTTTTTTTTAGCGTTACATTGGAGTGTTATATTTAGGAAAAGTACACTAAGAATTTTTTTTTTTTTTTTTTTTTAGTTACATTGGAGTGTTATGTTTGGAAAAAATACACCAAACAGGTTTTTTTTTTTTTTTTGGTGTTACATTAAAATGTTATACTAAGGAATTTTTTTAGAGTATTATATTGAAGTGTTACGTTTAGAAAAAATACACTATGAAAATTTTTTGTGTGTTATATTAGAATGTTACACTAAGGAGTTTTTGTATGTTATATTAGAGTGTTACACTAAGGAGTTTTTTTAGAGTGTTATATTAGAGTCATACATTTGAAAAGAGTATATCAAGAAATTTTTTTGTATGTTACATTAGAGTGTTACACTTAGGAATTTTTGTGTGTGCTACATTAAAGAGTTTTTTTGTATGTTATATTAGAATGTTATGTTTGAGAAAAATATACTAAGGAATTTTTTTGTTTGTTACATTAGAGTATTACAATAAGAATTTTTTTTGTGTGCTACTTTAGAGTGTTATACTAAGGAGTTTTTTGAAGTGTTATATTATAGTGTTACATTTGAGAAAAGTACAGTAAGATTTTTATTTTATTTTATGCGTTATATTAGTGTTACGTTCGGATGTTAATTAATGTCAATGTTACAATAGGGACGAACACCACAAAAAGGAAGGAATACCACACCAATAATACCACAAACAAGCTTGTAAATCCGTACAAAAAAAAGAAAAAATTACTCATAAATCCCATTTTCAGAAAAGTTATTTCATTTAGTCTTAGAAGTTTTCTTTCAAACCAATTAGTCCTTTTTATTTTGGGTATGTTGTATTTCCTTGATTTGGGAGTTGAAAGTTTACTTGTTTGCCCTTATGTGTGATTTTGTTTGGATTTTTTTCCTAATGTTGGGTGTGCGTGGGTAAGGTAGGTTTTTACGTTTCTATTTATTTATTTTTTTCTTAGTGGGGATTTAGTGGAGTGATTTGTAGGTGGATGATGTTACCCCGTTTGTAGTGTTATTGATGTAGTGTTCGTTCCTTCTTGTGATGTTCGTCTCTATTGTAACATTGACATTAATTAACATCCAGACGTAACACTAATGTAACACATTAAAAAACTCCTTACTGTACTTTCCCAAACGTAACACTCCAAAAAACTCCTTGGTGTAATACTCTAAAGTAACACACAAAAAAATTTCTTATTGTAACACTCTAATGTAACACAAAAAAAAAAAACCCTTAGTATATTTTTTTCAAATATAACACTCCAATATAACACAAAAAAATTCTTTAATGTAACACTGTAATGTAATATACACAAAATCTCCTGAGTGTAACACTCTAATGTAACATACAAAAAAATTCTTGAGTACTTTTTCCAAATATAACACTCTAATATAATACTCTAAAAAAATTTCTTAGTGTAGCACTCCAATGTAACACACAAAAACTCTTTAGTGTAACATTCTAATATAACACACAAAAAAATTTCTTAGTGTACTTTTTCCAAATGTAACACTCCAATATAACACTCCCAAAACAATTCCTTAGTGTAACACACAAAAAAAACTCTTTGGTGTACTTATCCTAAACGTAACGCCCCAATGTAACCAAAAAAAAAAAATTTATTAGTGTACATTTCCTAAATATAACACTCCAATATAACACTAAAAAAAAAAGAATGTGAGATTCTTCAAACTATTCCAAAAGGAATACAAATATTCATTAGTAAGTTTTGAACAAATGTATAATTTCAAATTGTGAGTGTTATGTTTGAAAAAAGTACACCAAAGAATTTTTTAGTATTTTTATGTATTACATTGGAGTAAGTTACATTAGAGTGTTACATTTGAGATTACATTGATTGAAGTATTACGCTTGGGAAAAGTATACTAAGAAATTTTTTTAATTTTTATTTTTTACATTGGAGCGTTACGTTTAGGAAAAGTACACCAAATAAATTTTTTGAGTGTTACGTTGTTACATTTGGGAAAAATACACCAATGAGTTTTTTAGTGCATTACATTGAAGTGTTACGTTATTGGAGTGTTACATTAGAGTTTAGGTTTTTATTCGTAATATGTGATTTGTTCTAAAATTAGGAAAAATTCAAAATTTCTATAGTACAAATTGCCCAAATGTGTAATTTTACATTTTGAGAAAATCACTTTTATCACCAAAAAATTAAACTCAAACATGTAAGGAACTACCCTTTTATGTAATTCCCACTTTGAAGGGTCCTTTGGATTTGTAAGAAAGAGAAGACTAAACCGTTTACAAGATTACATTTTAGGATTTATTGGTGTTTCACCCGCAAAAAAATAGAAACGTAAAAGCTTACCTTACTCACGTACAACCAACATTAAGACAAAAATCTAAACAAAATCATACACAAAGACAAACATGTAAACTTTCAAATCCCCAAATTAAGGAAATAACATACCCAAAATAAAAAGAACTAATTGGTTTGAAATTTTTTTTTCTAGAATTAAATGAAATAACTTTCACTAAATTAGATTTACGAGTAATTTTTTTTAATTTTTAAAAGATAGAGAATAAATATAAAATGTTATCAAATCACATAAAGATGAAATGAATTTTATCTTACTTTTTAACCATTGAAATTGAAACATTTAAAATAATAGTTTAATGGTGTCGTGGATTGCAGTAATTCCAACATTTGGCCAGTAATTCCTATATTTTTATGTACATACATACATATATATATATATATGTTGCTAAAATCCTAACTTCAACTATTTTAAAAAATTATTAAAAAAGTTTAAAAAATAAAAATAACCAAACAAATGAACTTAACAATTTATTTGTTAATTTTAAGTCAATAAACTCCAACTATACTCTTCATTTTTTACTAACTAAAATATAAAAAAGGTAATTCTTTATTTTAGTTAATTCATTTTTTATCTAGGTATTTTAATACTACTCTTTATTTTACTTATCTATACACACCAACAGTTTAAAAAGTCTCTCAAGACTCTTTAAATATAATCAGCTTTGAAATTTTTTGTTAAAATAGCTACTATTGTTAGATAATGTCTCAATAGAACCACATAATTAAATGTGGTGTTATCATTTATAAGAAGCCTACAATTTAAGTGATTCAATTTAGTTAATAGGCTTAAGAGTATATGTGTTATGGACCTAATGTGTAGATACAAGTTGTATAATTTTTATTTCTATGAGGGGCAGAAATAGAAATTAAAACATATTGGTTAAAGTTGGTTTTCATTCCTTTTGAACTTCCACAACCTTTCAGTTTTGAAAACCAATAAATAGAAATTAAAACCAATAATGGTTAAAGTTGGTTTTCATTCCTTTTGAACTTCCACAATCTTTCAGTTTTGAAAACCAATTACAACCTTTAAAAGGTTATGGTCCTTATTCCTTCCCAAGTGGAAAAAATAAGAACACTGCGCAGGAGTAATCCCATTTCCTACTACTACTTTTGACCAATCACAGGTTCCTATACCTGTCATTGCTCGAGAAGTAATTTCGGATCCTCAACCAGACAATGTTGTTCAAGATAATATTGTTCAAACCCCCATTCAAGATGAGGTAATTGTTCCTGAGGAACAAACTCTACAACCTCAGCCTCAATAATCTGTGCCATTAAGGCGATCCACCAGAGAAAGGAGATTTGCATTTTCAGATGATTATATTGTATATCTCCAGGAACATGAGGTAGAAAATGGAATGTCGAAAGATGATCCAATCAACTTTCGTCAAGCCATGGAAAGTTCCAACTCTCATAAGTGGAGAGTGGACAGATTTTCATAGAGCACATTGGGACAAAGTCCATGATAGCGGATCCACTTACGAAGGGACTACCACCCAAGGTCTTTCATGAGCACACTGCTCAGATGGGTGTTGTTCTATTTGAGAACATTCTGGTTTAGTGGGAGTTTGTATTTATATTACTGCTTTATGTCAGCCTTGAGTTTTATCTATGTAATTAGATTAATTTCTGCAGAAATGAAATATTCAGTTTATTACGCTCTGTTACGTATTGTGAAGTATTGATCTCAATAAAGTTAAGTAGGACCAGTTGGAAATAGGCATGTATGGATCACATCACATGTAATTTCTATGCTACGCATCCATGATTGATCTATGTCATTTAGCTGTATTAGTATACGTGACCATTGGTGGGTCGAGTTACGATTGATGTAACGAAGACCGCTTTGATCCTATATTAATATAGTTAATGGACAAGATTGTTTAGATACCCTCAAGTTATGATAACAAATTTCTGAGCTCACTAAAGTTAAGCACATTTTTCAGGATACATATGTGGTCCAGTGGGAGATTGTTAGATAATGTCTCAATGGGACCACATAATTAAATGTGGTGTTATCATTTATAAGAAGCCTACAATTTAAGTGATTCAATTTAATTAATAGGCTTAAGGGTATATGTGTTATGGACCTAATGTGTAGATACTAGTTGTATAATTTCTATTTCTATGAGGGGCAGAAATAGAAATTAAAACATATTGGTTAAAGTTGGTTTTCATTCCTTTTGAACTTCCACAACCTTTCAATTTTAAAAACCAATAAATAGAAATTAAAACCAATAATGGTTAAAGTTGGTTTTCATTCCTTTTGAACTTCCACAACCTTTCAGTTTTGAAAACCAATTACAACCTTTAAAAGGTTATGGTCCCTATTCCTTCCCAAGTGGAAACAATAAGAATACTGCCATTTTTCTTTCTAAATCCTCTCAAGGAGAAACATAAGGTACCAAAAGGGAAAAGGATTAGAAGGCAATAACATAATCAATAACAAAGAGTTCATTGATAATCACGCTTCCGTTTAACCGTTCATCAATGGATTCATGTATGTCATTTTGTCTTGATTTCTTGATAATACACATGGTAAATAATCCAAAGTGTAAAGTTTATATTCTGAAATTTATGTTGACAACTGTAATAGCTATCCCATTAGATTGACTAAAATATCATAATACTCGCTATAATAACTTACAATCCTCATTTGCAAAGTTCCTTGGAGATATTCTAAGTGAGCTTGGAATCTAACTAAAAAAGACACATTTTTTTTTCCCGAATTTAATTTGAAAAAATTCAAAAAAGTTTACTCTTTAGTGAACTTTTTTTTTCCCTTCCAAATTTTGTTATTTTTCTTTACTTTTTTCATTCTAGTTGAGTAAAATTTAAAAGTATATTTTTTTACTAAAAATAAAAATAACTGAGAAAAAAGAACCTAAAAAGTTAATTTCAAATTAACTTAAAATCTTGAGTGCCAAATAAAAAGTTTTCTTGGCTTGATTAGAACATTTTCAAAGATGAGAATCTTATACTATAAGGTTAGGTTTGAATTTGGATTTGGGTTAAATTTTTAAATCAAACCCAACAACTTTCATTGACTAAGCATAAAACTTTCAAAGATTTAGATTCTACTTTGTCGGAATAATCTTTTTGATAAGTTTTGACAAATGGTTGGCTATTTCTCTTTGTATATTTAAGAGTATTTTGAAAAGTGGGTTAAAAATTACTTCATAACTTTTAACTTACTTTCTCTCTCCCCCCTCCCCCTCTCCCCCTCCCTAAAAAAAAATAGTCAAAAAAAGCTAAAAAAACTACTTTTAACTATCTTTCCAAAACACTTCTTAATTATCAAAACCTTTTTTATTTTTTGAATGCTCTGTTCATCCATGGAAACGTCTACTAATTATGAGCCGTTTATTTGGAAATTAAGAGAATAATGGGACTATTGTTACAGTTTTTTGGGTGATTATACCTTATTTTGATTTGGGAGTCTATGTCAGATTGTATGGTGCAGTTTCTGCTTATAGTTTATTAGACAGAAATAGCTGGAAAAAAAACTAATTATTTGAAAGTTGGGTAGGAGCAGTTTTAGCTTCTGCTTTCTTATTATCAGTTTTTTACTTAAAAAAAGCTTCACCAAACATAGCCAATATCTCATGACTCAACCCAAATCCAAAATCTTAGGCTGTGTTTAGTTGGAGGATTTGGGAAGAGATTTGAAAAAAAAAAAAAATGTGTGAAACTAGGTGAAATATAAATATGTTTTATTCACATTTCACCTATGTTTTTTATTTTTCTTTTCAAATCTCTTTTCAAATCCCCCAACCAAACACAATATTCGGGTTGCTTTTTAAGTTGTTTGATAATTTGATTTAGCATTTAAAATTGAATATATTAAGTAATAATTAATTAAGTTCGTTTGATAACCACAATTGATATTATTTAAAAATTAAATATAAGTTAAAATTAAAAAAAAAACTTAAATCATATAAAACTTACTTAATTCTGACCGAATATATAAATATTAAAAATAAATATCGATATGTACTATTATAAACTCAACACCATCGCCACCACTATCACTGTCGCTGTCGCTACCACCACTTCCACAACCACCACCATCATACCACTGCCACCACTACCATTGTCTCTGTTATCACCCCTATCACCACCTTCATAACTATTGTTATTGTTGTCATAAGTATCACTATCATTTTATTACCACTACTATCACTATTGTCGCCGCCGTCGCCGCCGCCGCCGCCACTACCACCCATCAACGCTACTGCTACTACTACCACTACCCACCGCCATGCCACCCCTACTAGCACTACCATTATTACTACACTACCACCATCACCAGCATAACATCACCACAACTATTACAATATAAAAGCTAAAATATACAATTTGAAAATAATAAATTTTAAATTTGATTTTATACTTACTAAACAATTTATTTTTAGTTCAGCACTTGAATTTTTATCAAACTATTTTTCAATTTAAAAAATTCCACATTCAGTTTTCAATACTTTTTTAATATTGAGTTTTGTGTTTTTCACTTTATCAAATATCACCTAAAAGACAATATCATAAAACAAAAGGAAAAAAAAAAAAAACTTTTAACGTGCTTTGCATTTTGAAAAACACCACTAGCACGTTTTTTTATTTTATTTTATTTATAATTTTGAAAAACACAACTTTCACGTTTTTTTGATGATCCTTTGAAATTTAAATTTGGATAAATTATATTTTTAATTTTTGTAATTTGATTCAAATTTCACTTTCATGCATTTGATTTCAAATTAAATAATTTGGTTTAATTTTAATTTGGTCATTCCTTTCAAATTGAAAGTTAAAAGTATCGGTTTTGCAAAACTTTTTAGTCTTTTAAAATGTACACATACAAAAAAAAATTGACGAAAATTTAGACAGAATGACTAAATTACAATTAAATTTAAAATAGAGTAACTAAATTGTTCAAATTAAAAATAGTGACTAAAATAAAATTTTGATCAAACTATATGAGTGAATGGTATAATTTATGTTTTTAAAATTTTAATGGCCAATTATCTTGTGGGTTCGTTTCAAAATTGACTATTTTCGTTGATTTTTTTAACTTTTTACGAAAACACATGCAGAAAAGTAGAGCAAGTGATGTGATAGCTTGGAGTGACTTTTTGGCTAAAATATGAATTAAAAAAACTAGTATGTTTAGAATGAATTTTTGATTTTTTACGAAAAAAAATTACAAAAAGTATAGAGAAAATAAAAATTTTGACTTTTTTATATAATTTATTGATTTTTTAGTTTTTTGGGTAACTTTTGACTATTAGACTAGAAATCAACACTTCCCAAATGAGTTCTCCAATTATGAATTTGTAAAAAAATTTATGAAAGAAAAAAAAATTAAGTAGGGCCCTTTTTTAAAAAAAAAAATTCTTTTTCAAGGTGCATAATTTTCTTGTTTGTTGACCTAATAAATTGAATCATTAAAAGTAACAAGACTTACAAATTGGATTCGATTAAAGGGCAAAATTTAATTTTATTAGACTTAGCTTGCAAGTAAAATAGAGAATTTAAATTATTTAATCGAATTTGACATACAAGTAAAGTGCATTATTTAAAGTGACTACACTTAATTAGATTTCAAAACAAATTAAATAGATTATTTAAAATTATCAAATCTAGCAAGATTTGACATATAAATAAATGAATTGTTTACATTTATGGACTTAATCAAATTTAAAATGAAAGTGTTTTTTAACATTTAAAGTTGTTAATCATACTGTTTAATTTTGATGATATTTAAAATATTATTTGAAAAATTTAGATTTTTTAACATGTACGTATTCTATATTATTTGACACAAAATATTATCTGTTTAAAATATAAGTTCTATGATATATTTGTTATAAATTTTATTTAAATGGAAATATTTTGAAAATATTACTATTCATGATTTTGAAAAAATCCGGCTAATCACTATTCACTTTTTGACAAATTTAAAATACATTAGTTGTATTATTTTGAAAAAATTGATTAATTGATTGGCTTGTCACTATTCACTTTTTGACAAAATTAAAATTGATTAGTTATATCATTTTGATAAATGTAATTTTGGTGAGTTGTCTTCTTTTGACAAAATTGATATACCCACATAGAGTGGTAGGTTATGTTTAGTTTAAAATCTTTACAAAAATCTAAAAAAGGTATATATATATTTTTCAGATCTATTATAAAAAAAAATAAATTACTATGTATGCAAATATTTGATTATAATATTTTATATAATGCATATAATAGAATACATCACGGAAGCAATTAGACTACATCTGAGTATATCATGTTACATATATGCATGTTGGCATGTGAAAAGTCATACAAAACATGATTTCCAATAACTTTTTTTTTTGCTTTTTTGTAGAATTTGACTAAAACCTAAAAGTGTTCAAATTTGCAAGATTGCAAATTTTCCTTCCACGTGATTCTCTTCTAAATTGATTCAGCTAACGTCTTGAGGAGCGTCTGTCTCTTCTAACGGGTATATTTTTGGATATAAATAGAAGTGATGCGTGTGGAGAAAAATCAAGAACTTGAAGAGAAAAAATTTATGTGTGCTCCAAAATTGTGAGTATATTGTATTCTGTTATTTCACTTTTAGATCTAAGTATAGCATTTATTCTTACACTTTCATATCTACTCTTTGTGTGAGAATTATTGTTAAAGATGGTTTAAGTACCACTTATTTTTATTCATTATTTTTGTGAGAGATTTTTGTAAGGGTAAGGCATTTATTGTTGAGTGACGCTCAATAGATAAGAGTAAGTCTTGTACAAAATGTACAAGCTGGGTGAAGACTTGGTAGTGTATTAATTTATTTTGATAGTAAAGAAATTCTCAAGGAGGTTCCTTGGGGAGTGGACGCAAGGCTGGCGTGCCGAACCACTATAAATCTCAGTATTTGATTTTCTCTCCCTATCTCTCTTACTTTTATATTGATATTTATTATTCTGTTTTTTATTTGTTAAAATTCTGAATATTGTGTTTATAAATTTTAATATTGTAAAATGTTTAATAACCCAATTCACCCCCTCTTGGGTTGCCTACTTGGGATAACAAAGTTATAGTCAGGAAGCTGAGATTTAGGAAAGGGGTAATTAAATCAGAAGTTTATAACTTCTATTCAAGAACAATGGTGTTGCATGCACCAATTAGTGTACCAATATATGTTATGATATTATTACTAACCCCACCTATTACACAAATTACAAATACCCAAAATCTATAAAATTATGTCATATCATCTATTAGTACACTAATTGGTATACCAATTGGTACATATAACATTATTCATACACGAATTACTATTCATACTTTTTTTTTATCCATAGATTGGAGAGTAATTACTTTATAACTTCACAATAATTAAAAAATCAACAAAATAAACCAACAACTCTCACAATGGAGAATAAATAAACCAATCATTATAAAAAATATTTAAGTCATCTCTATAAAAATTCAATTCGAGATCTCACACCACAAATACACAATCACTAACTATTTGAGAGGGGAGTTTTGATCGTGCAAAAGGGTCGAGCTGTTACCATGATGGGTCTAGCTCAGCCTAGCGTCTTGCGATTAGTTGGGCAGATTGAGATAGATTAACTTCGCCAAACAGAGTTGACCGAGTTCCACCATCTCGGCCGTAGTGTTTTACTGGTGCACCGAGAAAATCTGATCAAGTTATGGTGGTCCGAGCAGAGTGGGACCATGGTATAGAGCTAAGGCGGGTCTGGTTGGCCGACTAGACATTCCTTGGACAAGTCGGTTAGTGGAAACCAATTTGGAAATGGACAGCCACGCTTCGGATTGTGGATAGCTCGGCAAGAGCTGCCACGTGGATTAATTGGAGAGTAGAGGAAAGAATCCACTGTTCATGTGTGTCAATATCATTTGGTTGTTTTATCGATAATGTTTGGCAGTATTGTCATGCACACACGTGTAAGATGAAGAGAGAACAGTACATCTACGTGCCTAGGAGAGGACGAGAAAGGGAGTATGCACACAAACTATATATGCCCTACAACGCCTCCATGTAGTATGTCTGAAATCTTTTGATACAGAGCTATCTTCTCTTTTGTTTTCTTCTCTCTCTGTGAGTGCTAACTTGATTGTCAGAGGGAGTGCGCACACAAACTATATATGCCCTACAACGCCTCCATGCAACAGGCCTGAAATCTTTTGATACAGAGCTATCTTCTCTTTTGTTTTCTTCTCTCTCTGTGAGTGATAACTTGATCGTCAGAGGGGTTTTTCGACGACACACTGGCCGGGTTGCTCATTATCGCTGTGTTTTCAAGTTCGACGACGTAGTTCGGAGATGTATGTAACTTGAAGAGTACAGAAGCATAGAATATTTGCTCCCCATACACTATTCATACACTTACAAAAGAAAATTTATTTATTAAATTCATTAATCAAATCAAAAACCACATTGAAATGAGCAGTACTAGAGTTATTATTATATAATGTGAACAATTACTGTAACACCCGCCTCTTTGATTACCAGTTAAATTGGAAGTTACTTTAATTATGTGCCTTTATGTGATTTATATGCTAATATGTATGAAAATCATGTGCCATGAATTGTTTGGTGTATGTTTTGAGTAACATATATGATAGTGTGTGAAAAGACCTGTCTGATTCGTTAAATTAGAAGGTTAAAATTAAATGTTGGACTAGGTGGTTAGAGCCTAATTAAACTTAGCAAGTTTAAGTTGGGTTAAGTTAATTAGGCCATATTGAGGTTTGACTTGATTAAGTGAATTGGATTGAATTTAGGTTAAGCTTAAAATTTGATTAAAGAAAATTGGGACTAACTCATTAACTTATTAACTCAAGTCAATAAAAGAGGAGTCTAGGGGGAGAGAGAGAGAGAGTTAGGGTATGTTTGGTGTGGCTTTGTAGAGTGATTTTGGGAAATTTTTTCTAAAAAACTTGTTTGGTTTGTAATTTTTTCAAAATAATTTTTAAAATCACTTTCTCTCTCTTACACATCAATCAATCACTTTTTCTCTCTCCTCTCTTCTTCTCAATTAGTTTTTTTCTCACACACATGTACTCAATTATAACAAAATATCAACTAATTCCAAACTCCCACACTCCAAAACTACTTTCAAATTACACAACCAAACAAACCAAAAAAATTTCTAAACTCTCTCCCCAAAACAATTTTTAAAAACTATTCTCTCAAAACCAAACCAAACATATCCTTAGTGTTTGTTGGAGAGACAACTTGAGAGAGAGCCCTAGAAGTAGAAGAAAGATAGAGGAAGAAGAGGAGTAAGAGAGCTTAAGCCAAATCTTCACCAATTCATCCATCTAAGGTAAGAAACTTTTCTTTAATTTCAAGAATTGAAGTTGTCTACCAATGGAATCATAGAAATTAAGATGAATTAAGAAGTTAGGTAGTGTAAAGTGATGATAGGAACCCTAAAGTGAAGAAATGAAAGTAGTAAGCTCTTATCCTTGTAATACACAGCATCATTCATGCTTTCTCACCTACATCTTGCATGAATTTTGGGATTTGAAGCGGAAATTTCAAGGGTTTTAACTTTAACACTCAAACTTTGCATACATTGAGATTGTACACTTAAAGTTCATAATTTGTGGTCTTATTTGAGAATTGAGCCTTGCTATATTCTTTGAAGTTGGGAATATTCAATTCATTTGGTTTTGCAGTGTTTTTTAGCCTTTTTTTATGTAAAAGGAAATTGGGTTTGAATATGGGAAAAGCTCCATTTTCAGCAAAATTTCGAACTAGTTTTTCACCCAGACTGCTCGAGTGGTCTAGGCCATCGCATGAGCGACCAACCTTGTTTTGGCCAAAGTTGATTATGAAGTTCATCCGCTCATATGGCCAAGGCCACCGCACGAGCGGACAGACCATCGTACATGTAGCTGAGGCCACCGCACTGCGACAACAAGGCTAGTCTAGTTTGATTTTCCTTCTATTTTCACTGACTTCCAGGCCTCCAAATTGCATGTTTTTCAATAGTTACCATGTGCATGTGCATTGTATGAGCACAAGAGGAAATGAAAGAATGAGTGAGATCGGGTTAGATAATAAGTAATGGATTAGTAATGGATAAGTTAGTGACTAATTGAATGGAAGAATTGTATAATGAACCATTGTGCTTTCATGTGTCTATGTAGGTCAAACATTGCATCCTAGCCATGTGCTACACGGAACTAACTGTGAGTGACAATGTAGTAAAGCTCTGTTTGAGTTATAGTTCTTTTTGACTGTTATTGTTATTGTTAAAGTCTGTTTTACAGTGATATGATTTACTGAATAAATGAGTCCACTCCATGCAATATGTTCACGTGACCCATACCCAGGGGTAACAATACCATGGTTCTATTCACGTGGCCCTTACCCGGGGGGTAATAATACCGTAGTCTATGTTTATACGGCCCTTACCCGGGGGTAACAATATCGTGGTCTATATTTACGTAGCCCTCGCTTGGGGATAATAGTACCATGGCCAAATGTGTACGAGATATCGAGTTATATGATTATGCTTTGAAAAACAGTATATGTGCACGTAAGTCCTTATGATTGCTATGCTTTAACGAACATGCTACTGCTATGTGACTTGACTTTAATGTTTAAACGGATATTATTCCTATCCTCTTTACACATTGTTGTTCACTGGGTTTTGGCTTACAGTTTATAGTTGTCATGTAGGTGATCAGGCTCAAGAAAGGACTTACGGGCATCAATTTACCTACTAGTTGTCAAGCTAACCATTGTACCTCCCTTCGAGGTTTTTTTTGGGTCTATCTCCAAGGCTTTTGGGTGGTTATGAATTCACCTTTTTGTTAAGTGATCAAGTGACTCATAGCAAAGATCTTTTATTTTATGGGATTAATTCCCTAGGTATTGTATATGCTTTTGGTACATGTATATAATATAGTATTGGAGGATTGTATAATGATACATATACAGGGTTGTTTATTCATTTTAGTTTCATAGCTCATTGGACGATGTATTGTGATATTATGGCTTCCGCCAGCCCCTTATGCTATTTACCATTAAGCAGGCCTTTGGTAATTTCGAATTACTAGCCGGTTACGTCTCTAATCTCGTGGGGCGGGGGTTGGGTCGTGACAATTACATGGCACTAAAAAAATTATTTGATGAACCACATAACACATGTAAAAATGCCATGTAAAGAAGCTACATTACGTGGTACATATCAAATGATTATAAAATAAATATATGAATTTATCATTATTTTAAATTAGGATAAATTATACTTATCTCACTTGAGAATTGAAAGAAAAAAAAAATTATAGTTTGACCTATACTTTTGACATAATATTACTAAAGTGACTAAAACTAATATCAATAGTGTATAGACAATAAAATAAAGAAATATAAATATACATTTTAGTAAGAAATAGATGATAACATAAATTTTTCTATAGACTCACGAATGATTGATAAAATGACCAAGATGTCATGTGAATTAAAATTTTAAAGGACATAAATGTCATTATATCAAAAGTATTGATGGGCCATTTTGCACACAAAAAATAAATACTAAACCGTACCAGATTTCGTAGAATAATGGTAAATCCAGGTCGATCCACAGGGACAAATGTGAAATTAAACTAATTTAATTGTTAAATTCCTAATTTAATTTTAATTAAAAAGATGAAGATTCATAAACTAATAATAACTAAAATAAACTAAGAATTTAACCTAGCAATTAAAAGTGAAATTGGGAATACTGATTTTTGGGAAAAAAAAAACCTAGGGTAATGAATTCACCACTAGTTACATAAATAAGGTCTCAAGTTGAAAATCAATTATGTACAGTTCGAACCAAATAATACGTCATAGCTACAAGTTAGAAGCATTGATCAAGAGA
The DNA here is from genome assembly GCF_055761805.1 of Camellia sinensis. Lineage (NCBI taxonomy): Eukaryota > Viridiplantae > Streptophyta > Magnoliopsida > Ericales > Theaceae > Camellia > Camellia sinensis. The sequence continues at coordinate 18,155,949 of NC_138964.1, read as the reverse complement.
ATTATCATGTTCAATGTACAGGCACAAACCATCTCAAGTAGCACAAATCGTTCGTTCTAAATTAGGGTAGCAAAACGACTCGTCCCTCATAGTATGGCTCGTCTCATATCTTGAATATGAAATAACAGAAAACCATTGCATAGAGGGCATTCAACAATTATAGAAAGAAAAATACTTGAAGAAATAATGGAAAATATATTTAAAAACTTCTTAAATACCACACAACTTGTTCAAATTATTATATAATCAAAAATCAAAAAGAAAACCCTATTTACTTGGCAGGGGTTTCATCAAAACTCTAAGAATAGAAGAACTAGCGACTCATAGAGGAGTGAGAAAAGGTAGAGGAAAAGAAAACCACCATGAGAGATATTCTTGAAACTTGAAACCTCTATCTTCAAACCCTAGCCCCTCTTATCCTTTGGAAAATTTCAGAATCCTAATCAAGCCTTTTCTTCTGCCTTTTATATCTCCAGCTTTTCCAAAATAGGCTTAAAACATAGGGCACATTTTTCAAGGTACGGCCACACGTACAGGAAATACCTCCGCATATGCAATTTTTGTAGCATCTGTTTGGTTTTATTGGTTAGGTTGCACGTATGGAAATGGTCCTCCGCACGTGTGGCAAGTACTTTTCTGGCTAAAATGTTGTGTTTTTGCTCATTTTGTGCTCCAACTGCATCCAACCTGATTGGCATTAAACAGACATAAAATATACAATTTGATTGGCAAGCAAGGTTAAGAGATCCTAATTACCGGCCTCAATGCTGTACAATTTGGTCTCAATCACATTTCCCAACTTACAGCTTGCTAATCCTTAAGCAAGAAGTAAAGAAAAAAGAACAAATGAAACAAAATCAAGCTACCTCCTCTTTCGTGAGAAGAACGATTGCATTTAGCATATGCAACAAGCCTTTAAACTACAAAGTTACCCCAAGTGGACGAGTATAGTCTCGCGAGGGTTTCCAGAAATGATACCCACAAACATTAACATAATAACATTTGTCCAACAACAATTAACCACACTACTCCACTCAAGATTTAACTTATATGCTAGTATAGTGCAATATTAAGATATGATGAGTCATTGAAGGCAAAGTGGACAAGCATATTGAGCAAAAACCACAATTCTAGTATTACAAAAGTTAAGTTCCCTGTACTTGTGAATGCTAGTAAAACATATCATCAGTACCCTAGATGTAAAGTGCAATCCCCATAACTAGTTAACTGTCCACTATAATAACCTAGTGTAACTCACAATAACATCCAACCTATACAGAAAAACTAAACTTTTGCAACCAAGATTCTCACTTTTTTTTTTTTTTTTTTTGTTTGAAAGACTGTGCAATGTCCTGATCCATTTAGCTTTCTAATCACCCATGTAACAAGCATTGGGCCAATGACTCCCAAACCAGATGGTTTTAGGGCACTAGGTGTAAAGACACCCCTACGGGCTTAATAACTCCAACAGAAAAGGTTACGGATCCGAACAAGTTATTTTCCTTATGTTTTCTTAATTGTGCAATGTTTAGGTCCCTTAAGCTTTCTAATTAACCCCTGTAGTAAGTATTAGGCCAATGACTTCCAAACTCAACGGTTTTGGGATACTAGGTGTAGAGACACCCCTACAGGTTTAATAACTTGAGTTAAAAAGGTTACGAACCCAAACAAGTCAAGTTTTTTTTTTTTTTTTTTTTTTTTTTTTTTTTTTTTTGTGAAAATCAAGGCTACTCATTTATTTTTTCTGCAACACTGGCAATTATTAATGATGTGCACCAGGAATTATAATACAGAGGTCACCGATATGATAGTGTGTTCATGTTAATCAAGGCATACCTATGACAAGTCTACTAATACCACGGACACAAATAACTATCCTAGTGTAAACATCACATGCGAGTATTTACCTAATAAACCCCTTTCATACAAGTCTACTATGTTCCCCAATTAATATATGCTTATATCACCACCTTACTAGCAACAAGTCAATACCAAGTGAAGTGGTGCAATCAAGTCAATGGAAACAAATGCGAAGCAAATAATAAAGAGAGAGAATATTACCAGATATTGTAGGTGCGCATCCAGCTAGGCAAATACAAACTCAAATTTTTTTTTAAAGAAAAAGAAATAAAAATAAATAAATAATTGAAGAAAACAAAACAAAAGATAGTCTGTGACTACTGAGCATCTGGCAGTGGTGGCAGTGGAAAATGTTGCTCAAACAAGGCGTGTATCAACGTCCAAGTCTTGAACGTTTTCATTATGAACCTGAGCGTCGAGTTGGTCAAAACGCTGTTGGCTCGACTCCCGATACGCATAAAAGTTAGTTTGCATGGATGCAACCTACTGCTGATAGTTGAGCTGGTGGGCGTTGATTCGGTCGAATGCCGCTTGTGAATGATCTCAATATACCTAAAAATCTGTGCGCAACCCCATGAGAAGCTGGTGTTGATCCTGAAAAGTACTGTGGACCTGATCCACAAGGTGCTGAAGATGCAAATACTCCTCTCGAGTTATGTACATGAGCTTCTCTTGGGAAGGCACGAGAGGGACATGAGGATGTGGGCCATGCATGGGGTCATCCGCCTCAGCAACCGAGACACCGCCATGTAGTGATGTCCGAGATAAGTTATGCTACCATTCTCGCTGGCCGAAAGTCAAGAAGGTAGGGTTGGTCTCTTCAGCTAAATTAATCGGAAGGCCATTCAGCTGGAAGAGAATGGTGAGCAGGTTGGCAAAAGACAAGGGCCAAGTTGTGTTCTACAATGGTTGAAATTGAACGACTTTCCACATAAATTTTCACACGTGCACCCAAATCACATATTGGAGGTTTACGCGGTAACCATGCTTGTAACAATGTGGGACCTTCACAAACTCCTGTTGACGGCTAGCTCTGTGCCCAAGTGAAAGTGCATTTTTATACAACATTGAGTCAAGGAATAATAAGTGAGCAGAAAGCTTGCTCTGACGCAGACACGCGAAGTTAGGATCACCATGGGCCCCCGGAAAGAATTCTTGATGATATGGGATATGGGTTGATGATCTGTAACTTTGGGAAATAGATGGCTTTCACATTCGTTGTAGAGACCTAACACCCTGGCAATCATGGATTACGTGATGCTGATGATGTGGCCATCTATAGTGGACAGAAGGTGTGGAGATGACACCAGGGGCTCCTCGTACATGTTTTGGTAGAAGAATCGGACCAGACAAGGATAGGTTGGCATAGTAACAGTGTAAATGTCCAACTGTTGCCGGAGTTAAAGTTGCTGAATGGCCCAAGAGGTAGTTGTGTCATTATGAAAATATGGGATATTGAATTGAGTGAGCTTGTGAAGCGGGCGAGAAGCCCACTGCAGTCTTGGTAACTTAATCGGTGGGGGTAGCGAAGATGGTGGTGACGGCGACGACGGTGGTGCCGAGAAGGATAGACCTCTGCCCTTTTTGGAGGCCCGGGTGGATAGCCATCTACTCATATCCTGCACACACTAAAAACAGATACACATATATTCGTGGAACCAGCATGAGAATAACAGAGAATATCAAAGCATAAGTTTGCCCACTGTTTCACCACATACAATTCTCATCATCATTTTTTTTTTCAAAATGTTAAACAAACACAAAAAATAAAAAAATAAAAATAAAAATAAAAATAAAAATAAAAATAAAAATAAAAATAAAATAAACAACACTAACAAGTATGGAACTAAATTAGTAAACCACAACTACACATATGCATGTAAATTAAACTAACTAGCTAGCTATGATGTAATTAAACACATTAATATTTTATTTAAATAACTAATGGCTAAATAAATAAAAACTATTGACCAAACAAGTAATGAACTAAACTATTTTAATAAATCAAATAATAAAAATAAAATAAAAGAAACAACCTAATAAATAATAAAATAAAAATTAGATATGCTAAACAAAAAACAATTTTTTTATTTTTTATTTTTTTTATGTTGTGGGTCGCATGTGTGGCGGTTGATTGCTTGCAACCCAACAGGTGTTTATTTATTTATTTATTTATTTTAATTATTTTTTTAATGATGATGAACAATGAACAAAACTACTATTACACTACCAATGAACTATATTACAAGTGAGGATTGAAAAATCTAAACAAAAAGAAAGTAGTTACCTTGAAAAAGTATGAAGAAAAAAGGATGAAGAAGAGAAGATTGGAGATTTGCAAGAAAAAATGGCCGCTGAAGGGTTGCCAGTCAGAGGCAAGATGGTGCGCCGGTGGTAAAGTTTGAGGTAAGGGCTGGTGATGGTGGGGTTTGATAGGTTGGTGAAGTTTAGAGAGAGAGTGAGAGAGATGATGAGAGGTAGAGAGAGAAAGTACAGAGAAAATGATGGTCAAAGAGGGGAAATAAATAAAATACATTAAAAACAAAAAAAAAAATTGCAATAAAGAAATTATTATTATTTTTAAATTCTGACGTGTTGTACGTGCGAGACACGCTGCACCACCCCTCGCACCTGCATATAAAACAGGACCCAACATTGTTTCAGCAAATTATTCTGTACCTGCAATGAAAGTAGTAGCGAACATAGGGATTTGAATTTGTGCCACACATGCGGTTGGTTGTGTCGCACATGCGGGAAATTTTTTTATTTTTTTTTTAAACCCAAGTACAATCCAAAAACATTTCAAACCATTTCTACATTCATTACACATCTAAAATAAGTATAGCACTTCGAAAACATCTAAATGCTCAACAAAGGTATAATCTTCACGCGAAAACTACAAGTACTACTTTTCTCTCTAACAGTGTTTGTAACTTTCCCTATTCTCTAACAAGGTGACAGATTAGGTTGATTTGGTACTTGGAATCGAGGCGTCTAAAGCTAACTCAACCTATGGGACTACTATATAGAGTTCAAGTCAAGATGGTTTTGAAGCAATCTTCACACCCCTAGGTATTTAAACTAGACATTAGTCTCAGAAATTTCAAACCTTTGCATTTTAAGCTTTCTCATTTGAACTCTAGTTTCCACTATCTCAGTTGATCTCTTAAAAACTCACTAAAACCCAATTAGGTGGCTATACCAGATCGTCAAATGTCGTTCGGGCATGGCTAACACCAAATGACTTATACCTTTAAAGGATTTAAAGTCTCCTAGACATCAAGTGTAGCATAGCAAAAGTAAAAAATAAAAAACATAAAATTTAGAATGGAAAGGAAATGAAAGAAAATAAGAATTCCAAGTTTCAATCAGAATAAAATGGGTTCATCAAAGCAATGGACTCAATCATATCCCCATTCCTAATCCCCTCTATACATGGTTTCAATCTTTGGCCATTTACTTTGAAGGTGTGGCCATTCTGTCGATCTTGCACCTTAACGGCGCCATAAATAAATGCCTCGATGACCACAAAGGGCCATCCCATCTTAATCTAAGCTTACCCAAAAAGAGTCTCAATTTTGAATTAAAGAGCCAAACTTTTTGGCTAGGCTTAAATGATTTTCAATTGATGTGCTTATCATGAAATTCCTTAGTCCGAGCCTTAAAAATTTTCAAACTCTCATAGGCGTCATTCCTAATCTCCTCCAACTCATTAAGTTGCAATTTCCAGTTAAGTCTAACTGCAGCCATATCAAAGTTAAACTTCTTTATAGCCCACAACGCTTAGTACTTAAGTTCAACTGAGAGGTGACAAGTTTTGCAAACACCACCCTATATGGTGAACCCCCAATGGGTGTCTTATAAGCAGTGCGGTAGGCCCATAAAGCATCAATCAAATGTTTTGACCAATCTTTTCTATCCGGCCTAATCGTTTTCTCTATAATATGCTTCACCTCCCTATTAGATACCTCTACTTGGCCACTAGTTTAAGGGTGGTATGGAGTGCCAACTTTATGAGTGATGGAGTATTTTTTGACTATCGACTCAAAGAACTGATTCCAAAATTATGTACCCTGATCACTTATTATGGCCTTAGGAAACCCAAATCGACTAAAGATGTTTTCATGCAAAAACTTTATTACTACTTTATGGTCGTTTGTTTGAGTAGCTATGGCCTCTACCCATTTAGAAACATAATCTACTACCAAAAGAATGTACTCAAACCTCGAGTGATAATGGGAAAGATCCCATGAAATCAATACCCCAAACATCAAAAATCTCTACCACTAGAATAGGGGACATTGGCATCATATCACAACGCGACACTGAACCTTGCTAACAGCGCAAACAAGTCCTACACAATTGATGGGCATCTTTAAAAATGGTGGGCCGATAAAACCCATTTTTCAAAACCTTGGCGGCTGTTTTATACCCACTAAAATGACGGTCACATGCCGAAGAATGACAAAACGTATGAATGCTATGCACCTTACTCTCCGGCACACACCGTCGGATCACTTGATCGGGACAATATTTAAACAATTTTGGATCCTCCCAAAAATAATACTTGACTTGTGAAAAGAATCGGTCTTTGTCTTGCTTAGACTAATTTTTAGGAATTTGCCCAATGGCCAAGTAATTCACAATTTGAGCAAATCACCAGGGATTCACTCGTGACACCACAAGAAGTTATTCGTCCGGGAACGAATCATGCAAAGTTAAAGGGTCACTGGTGTGCTCAGCAAGGACTCGGGAGAGGTGATCTACCACCACATTCTCAGATCCCTTCTTGTCTCAGATCTCTAGGTCAAATTCTTGAAGCAATAAAATTCATCTAATCAACCTAGGTTTGGTCTCTTTCTTTGATAATAGGTACCACAAAATGGCGTGATCAGTGAAGACAATGACCTTGGAACCAAGGAGATAGAATCAAAATTTATCTAAGACAAGCACCACGGCTAACAACTCTTTCTCGGTGGTAGTGTAGTTTAATTGCACATCCAAGAAAGTTCGACTAGCATAATAAATAGCATAGGGTGCTCTATTTACCCTTTGGCCCAAAACTGCTCCGACAGCGTAGTCTGAGGCATCATACATGATTTTAAAAGAAAGCAATTAATTCGGTGATTTCATGATTGGAGCGGAAGTAAGGGCCGCTCAAAGCGTTTCGAAAGCTTTCATACATGCATCATCAAAGATAAAAAGTGTGTCATTAGAGAGTAAACTACACAAAGGATGGGATATTTTGTTAAAGTCTTTGATGAACTGACGAGAAAAACCGCATGCTCTAGGAAAGAACGGACTTGAGGCACAGAAGTGAGTGGAGGAAGGCTTGCAATGAGGTCAACCTTAGCTTTGTCTACCTCTAAACCTCGAGGAAACATAATGTGTCCCAACACTATACCCTCATGAACCATAAAATGGCTCTTCTCCTAACTCAAGATTAAGTTTGACTCAGTACATCGCTTTAACACTCTAGTCAAATTTCTAAGGCATTTCTCAAAAGATGGCCCAAACACTGATAAATCATCTATGAAAATCTCTAAAAATTTCTTCACCATATCAGAGAAAATGACCATCATATACCGTTGAAAAGTCACCGGTGCATTGCATAGCCTAGAGGGTATGCACATAAGCAAAAGTGCCAAAAGGGCAAGTGAGTGTGGTCTTTTCTTAGTCGGCGGGGTACATCAGAACTTGATTATACCCCAAGTAACCATCAAGGAAACAATAAAAAAATCGTCCGGCTAACCTCTTAAGGATTTGATCAATAAATGGCAATGAAAAATGGTCATTTCTAGTAATGGAATTAAGTCTCTTATAATCAATGCACACTTGCCACTCGGTGGTGGTTCTTGTAAGGACTAACTCGCCTTACTCATTCTTGACAACAGTGATGCCCGATTTCTTGGGCACCACTTGTGTGGGACTCACCCACTTGCTATCCGCGATGGGGTATATAATACCCGCGTCCAACAACTTCAACACCTCTTTTTTCACTACCTTTTTCATGTTAGGATTAAGCCTCCATTGCATTTCACAAAAATGTGTGGCATCCTCCTCTAAATGTATATGATGCATGCACACGAAGGGATCTATCCCTCTCAAGTCGGCCACTGACCACCCTATAGTACTCCAATGTGCCACGAAAACACTCATTAATTAACTTTTCTACTATGCAGTTAAGTTAGATGCAATGATGACTGGTAAAGTATCCTGATGCCTTAAAAATGCATACTTGAGTATGGTTAGGAGTAGCTTCAACTCAAGTGTATGTGGTGTGATTAAGGATGGTATGGCAGGCTCTCTAGACAGAGAAGGAAGGGATTCAAACCGGGCTTTCCACGAAGGAAAATCTGGTGTAGAAGAAGAATTATGTAAAGCATTCACTTCCTCAATTGACCTGTCAATATCAAAATCGTCAAATCCAAAATGAGCTAAACAAGCCTCTAAAGGGTCCTCTATAAGAATGGAGGGTAAAACCTCCTTTACTATCCCGCCTACAATATCCACAAATAAGCACTCCTCTTTTTCATGGGGTAATTGGGATGCTTGGAAAACATTAAGTTTCACTTGCATATTCCCAAATGGAACATCCATAACTCCGGCACGACAATTAATACATGCATTAGCCATAGCCAAGAAAGGTCGAGCTAAGATCATCGGGATTTGTTTCCTAGAGCTGGCTATCGGTTCCATATCTAAAACCACAAAATCAACAAGAAAATAAAACCTATCGACCTTTACTAGGGCATTCTCAATCATGCCACGTGGCACTTTGAGGGAACGGTCAGCCAACTGGAGTGTGACAGTAGTGGGCTTCAACTTGCCAAGCCCGAATTCCTCGTACACAGAGTATGGCAACAAATTGACACTAGCTCCAAAATCTAACAGGGCCCTATCAATGAAATGATCCCCTATAATGTATGCAATGGTTGAGGCACCCAGGTCTTTAAGCTTGGGGGTTGTGTTACCCAATAAAATGGAGCTTACTTGCTCCGTGAGTGCAACCTTTTGGAACATGTGTGTCCTAGATTTACGCTTTTGCGTACATTGGTCCTTCAAATTTTTTTCATAGGAGGGTACTTGTTTAATCGTCTTCAACAAGGAGAGGTTGATTTTAACTTATTTAAAGACCTCTATCATTGCTTCCATGGATGCCACATTCTTATTAAAAGGCAATGGTGTATCAAGGCATTGGGGATATGGTGCCTTAGGCACTTATGGTGCCTTAGACTCATGTGAAGTACTAGGGACTAAGTCATCCCCCTTAACTGTTTCTCCCTCACCCTTGCTCTCATTGGGTTTACCATCGCGGTCACCCTTCTTAGCCCTAGTTACATCAGACGTTACCGGTCAAGGCTCTAATTCCTTCCCACTTCTCAAAGTAATCATTGCTTACACCTGTTCATGGTGCTTCCATTTCCACTCGACCCCTCTGCCCCATATTGACCCTTAGGGTTGGCCACAGTCTGACTCGGTAATTTTTCCTCATCTCTTCTATTCATGTTATTAGCCATTTGACCTAATTGGGCCTCTAGCTTGGCAATAAAGTAAGTGTGGGAGTGAACTACTAGTGCTAACCCCTTAATCTCTGAAAGAACTTCTAACACCTGAGTCTCAAAGGCTAAGTTACCTTGAGGAATAGACGGGGGTTGTGGTTGCCGGTAAGGTTGTAGTGGGTGGTAGAAAGATTGGTTGGCAAAATTATTAAAATTCTGCCTTGGTGGTGGAGGTTTGTAAGAAGTGCCTTGTGAATGAGGTCTTTATGAAAAATTAGGATGATTTCTCCATCCCGGATTATATGTGTTGGAATGGGTCATTACTCGGTTTGGAAAATCCTTGAGCCGCATTCACTTGCTCTTGGACTAACTTTGGAAATTGTGATGCCGAAGGGCACTCACTCAAGTCATGAGCAGGGCTCGCACAAATAACACATGCCTCGTGAAATTGAGGCTGAACTTGCTGTGTAAGGATATGTCCTGAAGCTAATAATTGGTCCATTTTATGGGACAATGCCTCTACTTGTTGGGTTAACTCTAGATTGTGCCATACCTTATAAATGCCCCCTCTTTTTGAGGCTTCAATTATAGGTTGCCGGACTTGTCGGGCTGCAGAGGCATAGTGAAGGGAATTATCACTTAGGTTCTTAAATAATTGCCATGCCTCAGCGTCATTTTTTGACATGAATGTCCCACCACAAGAAGAATTCACCATTTGGTGGTGAAGCTCAGTTAAACCATAGTAAAAGGTCTAAACAAGTTACCAATCAGACATTTAGTGGTAGGGACATTGTTGGAGAAGGTCACGAAGTCTTTCCCATGTTTTATGAAATTGGTCACTATTAATTTGAGCAAAATTGGTGATGGCTAGCCTGAGTTGGTTGGTCTTACCAATGGGAAAGTACTTCTCCAAAAACTTCTACTTTAATTGGTCCAATGTTGTGACAGAATTAGTAGGTAAGGAGTTCAACTAGTGTTTGGCTTTGTTCTTCAGTGAAAATGGAAACAGTCGCAACATTAAGGCATCATTGGTGAAATCCTGGATCTTCACTGTAGAACAAATTTCCAAAAATTCATGCAGATGTTTGTAAGGGTCATCATGAGCTAGTCCATAGAACGATAGGAGCATTTGGATGCTGCTAGACTTAATCTCATAATGAGCAGCGGTGGTGTCGGGTAACTGAATACATGATGGTAATGTATATGCAGTGGGTTTGAAGTAATCTTTAAGGGTCCGGTTCGGCCCATTCGGGAAATCTGGGTTCGCCATCTCTAATGGCTCTGAGTATGGATATGGATATTTAAGCCTAGGAACATGGAAAGAGGCTCTAAGGTTCCTAAGAGTCCTTTCTAGTTTAAGGTTCAAACTCCATAATTCAAGGCGACAAGAACAACACCTGTGCATATACCACTCACATACATACACTAAGTTCCGACTCTTGTGCACTAAGTTATGAAAGTAAAATACCAAAGGAGAAAATACTCAGCGGTTTAATGAAAATGCTTTACTCATCTTGCGGGTGCTTGACATGTAGACCATTGTCTCCAATCTCCACTTGAGCTCTCTATTTTTAATACTTTGGTGCTTTGCTTGCGAGCATTTGCTTCTTCTTCTTCTTTTTTTTTTTATTATTTTAAAAAAGCCCTTTAGTGTTGCGGTTATTTTTAAAGCTCGGTTGTGCTTCACTTGCATTTCGGTGATAGCTTCGCTTGCAAAAACTCTGCACACCTAGCAACACAAAAACATAAAGTCCTAACTAAAAATTAAAATAAGAATATAACTTTAAATTAATTAATTTCAACAGAAGTCTCCAGCAACGGTGCCAAAATTTGATAGGTCATTTTGCACATCAGAAATAAACACTAAACTGTACCAGATTCCTTAGAACAATGATAAGTTTAGGTATCGATCCACAAAGACAAATGTGAAATTCAACTAATTTAATTGTTAAATTCCTAATTTAATTTTGATTAAAAAGATGATGATTTATAAACTAATAATAAATAAAATAAACTAAGAATTTAACCAAGCAATTAAAAGTGAAATTGGGATTACTTATATTTGGAAAAAACCTAGAGTGATGAATACACTACTAGTTACATAAATAATGTCTCAACTTGAAAGTCAATTATGTATGGTTTAAACCAAATAATACTTTGCAACTACAAGTTCGAAGTATTGATCAAGAGAATTATCACGTTCAATGTGTAGGCATGAACCATCCTAAGTAGCACGAGTCGTTCGCTCTAAACTAGGGTAGCAAAATGACTCGTCTCTCATAGTATGGCTCGTCTCATACCTTGAATATGGAAGAATAGAAAACCATTGCATGGAGAACATTTAACAATCATAGAAAGAAGAATACTTGAAAAAATAATGAAAAATATATTTAAAAATTTCTTGAATACCATACAACTTGTTCAAACCATTACATAATCAAAAATAAAAAAGAAAACCCTATTTACTTGGGTAGGGTTTCATCAAAACCCTAGGAATAAAATAACTAGCCACTTATGGAGGAGTAGAAAGAGATAGAGGAAGAGAAAACCACCATGAGAGATATTCCTGAAGCTTGAAACCCCTTTATTCAAACCTTAGCCCCTCTTATCCTTTGGAAAATTTTAGAACCCTAATCCAGTCTTTTCTTTTGCCTTTTATATCTCCAGCTTTTCCAAAACAGGTTTAAAACATCGGGCACATTTTTCAAGGTACGACCACACGTACAGAGAGGGTTTCACACATGCAGAAAAAACCCTTCGCACATGCAATTTTTGCGGTATTTGTTTGGCTTCATTGGTTGGGCTGCACGTGTGGGAATGGTCCTCGGCACGTGCGGTAAGTACTTTTCTGGATAAAATGCTGTATTTTTGCTCATTTTGTACTCCAACTACATCCAACCTGATTGTCATTAAACAGACATAAAATATACAATTTGACTGGCAAGTAAGATTAAGAGATCCTAATTACCAACCTCAATGCTATATAATTCTGTCTCAATCAAGTATAAGATTAAATGTATCTTTTTTGAACTTCAAAGGTGGTAAGTGTAATTTGCCCTTTAAATTAATATAAAATCATTAGACTCATTAAAGGAGAAGTTCTCAATCTACATTACCCACTAATGTAGGCGAGACTATTTAGTTTGGTTTTTAAAAATTTAATCTATAAAATTAAAAGTCCATTTGATAAAAAAAAAAATTATTGAAAAATACTTATTATTTTTATATAGTTTTATTTTTTAGGAAGGTATAAATGATTTTTAAAATTTCAAAAATATCATTTTTGATTTTTATTTTTGTCAAACTAATTTATATTTGAATAAATTACAATGACCTCATTTGAGGTTTGAAGAAAAAACAATAAACCCCATAGGTATGACATAATTATACTAGTCTTTCTTAATGTTTTAGTTTAAGGTACACGGTCCAAAAATCCCAATTTTAATTTTATTTGCCCAAAAGTCCAGGCACTGAAAACTTTTTGCCAAAAGGACAAAATCAAACAAAATAACTAAAATATCCTTATTTATATATATCATATATGGTCTAAACTAGGGGTGTAAATTTGACCTGGGGCCGGACGGCCCGGCCCAACCCACGGGCCAACAAGTTAGCCCAGGAGGTATTAGGGACTTGGGTGGGCCTAAGCCTGGGCTTGAACAATTTTTATTTTTATTTTTTCTATTAAAATTTTATTATTTTTTACCAAAATTTTATTGTTCATCTCTTTTACATTGTGTATCATTTTTTTTCCATACCATTTGCAATAGTTTTGGTTTTAACCTTTCTAAAAAAAAGTTAGTATAATTATATAAAAAATTGTAAGATTGTTAGATTTTATCTAAATTTCAGAAAATTAAAAGTTTTTGGGTCAGACTTGGGAAATTATGTTATGGGCCGATACGTGTAGGTCAGGCCCACTAGAGTATACTCTTTGTTCTGAAGCATTTTGCCTCCACCACCCTCACTTGCCACTTAAACCCCTCCCTCTCTCTCTCTCTGAGCTTTCTCTTCAATGGAGGATGACGAGGTGAACCTAGTCTCACACTTCTTAATCTTATTCTACTACTATTTGCACTTCTCTTTCTTCCTTTTCCTTTGTTCAAGTCACTTCTTTTTTTGGCAATGTTTATATGTATCTATGGTGCTTAAATTTGAAATCACCGGAGTGAGAGATGTTAGAAGTTGTTGTTGGTTGTTTTCCTTCTTGTTTGATGATGGGTATGTGGAATTGTTCTGATTAGCTGCTTATGATGCCATTTTCACATTGTCAATGGACCCAAAACTGCTTTTATGCTATTGATTATGTTCTTTAGAATTCTGTAATTTTGTACAATTGGTGTGAAATAGCTCCAATTTATGAAATTTTCTTTTTGTGTGTGTTGTGTGTGTAATTTTATGCGAGTTTGTGCTTTTCTTTTACTATGTTGTTAATACAGAAATAGATGCTATGAAATGGCTCCAATTTATGCAATTTTTGTGCTTTTGTTTACTATGTTATTAATACAGAAACAAACAAATGATGTGAAATAGTACCAATTTATGCAATTTTGTTTCTGTGTGTGTGGTGTGAGTAATTTTATGCAAGATTGTGCTTTCTTTTACTATGTTGTTAATACAGAAACAAATGATGTGACATAGCTCCAATTTATGCAATTTTCTTTTCGTGCATATAGTGTGGGTAGTTTTATGCAAGTTTGTGTTTTCTTTTACTATGTTGTTAATACAGAAATAGAGCATTTCATCTTCATCTCTTAATGGGTGTTTCGCATTTAAATGCAAAAAAGAAAATTTTGAAATGAAAAAAGAGGGATATTATATGTATCTCTGTGTTAGCTTTGTCATCCTTGTTCTTTTTTGGGCAATTTCTGCAAATTGGTGGACCTCTATTCCTTTGTGCTATTTTGACATTTTTATTATCATGATCTGTAATGTTGATTGATTTAGTCATTACACCAAATGAATGAAGTATATACCAAAGAGGGTCGCATAGTTGAATAAAGTTTCTTCAGCACACATGAGCACAATAAGAACTTTATACAAAAACTGGTATGTATAAAGTTATTGTCGTGCTCATGTGTTGAAGAAACTTTATTTAACTATGTGATACTGTAGTGTATATGGCTAAGTTCAATTCTTTTTTTTATTTTTTTATTTTTTAATTTCTAGACTAGTTTGACTTGTTTGTGAAGAAGTCAGAGCTATGAGAACCTTAATATTAATGACATGTCTAATTGTTGCAGTTGCATTTATCTAATAAATCAGCTGAGAATGATGAATATTTATTAGTTCTTGAGCTCTCTGAAGATGACCCTCTTTTTGAGAAAAAGAAGGTAAGGAGTTCTACAAGCACTGAGATCTATCTAATCTTTTTTTTTTTTTTGGGTGAATAAGTCATAAAGATCTGTTTAATCACCTCCACCCCATCCTAATTTATACGGGTATTCTGATTGTACAAACTTCTTTTCGAAAATCTTAACAATATTGACAGCTTTCTTTCTAGAAATTTAATCTGCTGATGTTGTTTGTTGCATTTTTTTATTTTTTATTTATCTCGTTTAACAGAAATTACTAGAAGTTAATGGTTTCAATCTCCAAGGACATGTATCCTTGATGAACTCCTCTTGTCCTAATTGGTTAAATACAACCATGAAAATGCTGGTTCAAAGAGCAAGAATCATATGCTTGGATGAGGTAAACTGCTTCTGTCTAAACTATGGGGTCTAAACTGCAGAATTCTGCTATTGGTTGATATTTACCTCTTTGGTAGCCTGAACGCTCAACATTTTGGCCATTGTCAAAAGAATCATACTTCAGGTCTGAAAAACTGGTTTTAGTTCCTTCCTGACCAGTTCTGATACAGAACTAAGTTGTGCTTGAGCAGTCTTATAGTCAACATCCATAAATTTCTCTATATGAGTTGTTAATGATGAAAAGAGATTTCATTTTTTTGTGGCGCAGCTAGAACTTTACTTTGGTGGAGTTGATGTAAATTCTTCTGTGGAATTTGACAATCCCAGAATTGAGCTGGAGGCTTTGCATTCAATCCTGTCACTCATTGATAAAACTCTCTCTAGTGGTAATCATAAAATAACAGGTCTTCTTCAAGAATTACGGAATGCGAGTATTGATATGATTCAAGATCTTGGGGACAAGATTAGACTGGAGACTAGAATTGTTACAAACTATAGCTGTGACAAGGAGAGGCATTTATTACAGTGGGGTGAGAGCAGTGGTGTTCAAACAAAATTGGAGGTAGCTTGTAAGTCTTTGTCATACTATTAGTTGTCCTTACCAAGTATCTTGAACAAACATTGTTTGTAAAATTTACACTCTTTCTCTAATACCCAAGTTTCATAGAATGGGAGAAAACTAATGTTCAACATTACTTCAAATATATATATATATATATATATTTAATCCATTGCATCATACGTTGTGTAGATGTTGAGGGAGCTGGAAGAGGAGTTGTAGCAAAAGAAGATCTGAAAGTTGGGGACATAGCTTTGGAGATCCCCGTGTCTATCATAATTTCTGAGGAGCTTGTACATGAATCTGACATGGTATGGTTAATCACTTCCTACACTAGTATGATTAGCTCCAAAATAAAAAAAAAAGTATTTTAAGTAATATGAAATCTAATTGTTCCTTGGTCCATGAACATAAGAATTAGATGAATCTGTTACTTACACACATACCGGCACAGCCACACCTAACACCCATACCTGACTCAATGTAACATAACTAAAAATGGTAAATGGTGAGGTTACTGGAGTTTATCATACTTCCATGTTAGGAGGATAAACTTCTGCTTCCAAATGCTGCCAAAGTTTGTGAAACTTACTGGATCAATGCAACTACTAAGAAGGGTTGATAAGTTGATTTTTGTGAAATGAAAAATAGTTTAGCTTCCCCATTAAAGATCCTTTACCTTTCATATCAATGACATGGAATAATGCATTGTGCTTGACATTGTTGTAAGTGTTTGACATGGCAACCTTTATAACATAGAACAGGATAACACGTAAAAGATTTTTGTTATGCGATCCCTATTTGACTATGAGGAAAATAAATTTTCTTGAAAAATCATGGTCTTGATAAAGCTAAGATAGTCTACATCCATTTTCTATATTAAGTACTGGTATAGATTTGAATTTTGACTTCTTGAGTTACATGTTATGGTTGATTAAGATATTTGTTTTTTTGGTAGTATCCATGAATGTTGGCTCTTCTTAGATTTTTAACTACATCAAATCACGTTTTATTCAATGCCATATAAAAGTTCAAATTTTAATATGGTTTTTAGCTTAAGAGTTGAAGTATCAAGTATTAGCCTAGGTTAAATTATAGGTTTCCTTGATTGTAGTTCCCTATCTTGGAAAAGATTGATGGTATATCTTCTGAGACAATGTTGCTATTGTGGAGCATGAAGGAGAAGCACAATCCTCATTCGAAATTTAAATTCTACTTTGATGCATTGCCAGAAGTATTTAACACAGGTGTGTCTTTTTCTGATGCACTTAATTGTATGTACTATGTATTTCAAATTTGTATATGGCATTAAGTTTTAGCAACCAAGTGATATAAGATTGCCTTTTCTCTTTATTCCTTCTAAATAAGGATTAGAACTTACTTTTGCTTCTATGTGATGAATTGATGCTAGGCTCCCTTCTAAACATTTTTTGCATGATTAGTGTGTTATCTTTCTTGGTATGCTAATTATAATATTTCATCATCTCTCTTGGGGCTAACAAGAGGGATTTATTTGGTAATTATGCGTTGCATGTGGGATTGGGGGAACCTCATTTGCCCAGGGATTAGCCAGGTGCTCCAAGGGGCCTAGACTTCTCTTTAGGAAAAAATGATCTATCATCCCTTATGGTTATTGAAAATATGGTTTAGTTGGTTTAAGGTTATTTTGGGTTTTCAAGTGATTAATACACTTCTTTTGAGTTGGGGTATTATTGTTAGTTTAAAAGGGAAAGACATTAAGTTGAATTTACATATTTATTGTTAACGCATAATAAGAAATGGCATTTCGAATGGCCACCAAACTTGGGTCCATTGTTCAAAAATATCATATTGACTTGTAAGTTGTATGGCACTACTTACTTTTGTAAATCTCAATGGGGCAATAATGACTTCCCTGTATATTTTTTTGTCATGATTTTAATGAGCTACATCTTAAAATTACTCCTAGTGTAAAAAAGTAACTTTTTGTGAGATTTATCTTTTAGGGTACCCTCAAGTTTCTGATGATTATGAATATACCCCCTTATGCTAAGAAGCATGTATATGGACACGGGCACGGACATAGACAAAGGACAAACAAGGGACACAATGAAAGAAATAAAATAAAATAATTTTGGAACCTGTTATACAATTACGTTGTCTGATTAGGAATGTATTGCCTTCATAACAAGATATGTGGGTCCAAATCTTACCAACCATAAAATTCTTTAAAACCATAATATAATCTCTCTTGACCTTAAAAAATTAGCCTAGAAACCCTAAATAGAGTATAATTAAAAGAAAGAGTGAGTGAGAACTTTTATTTTAAACATAAAACACTTAAAAATGTGTGTACGCATATTGTTTAGAAAAAGTTTTCTAAAAAAATGTTGTGTATCCATGACTTGACCCATATCATATTAAATCATGTTTATTTAACCGAAATAGTAATAGATATTTTTTGGGTGCAAGTTATTTTAGCCTTAAACATATGTATGCCAATTTTTTCTCAAGAAAAAAAAAAAAGAAAGAAAAAAGAAAGAAAGAGAAAAAGGGGTTAAAAACATGTTTGGTCTTATTCCCATTAGATCCTAGTAAATCCTCTGATCACTGAATGTTAGTTATTCAATATTCCATTTTTTACTTTTTAAACTTCCATCTATTATTGATGGCATGTAGATGTTGAATGGATTTTTAGATGTATTAGCAGTTTGTCATGAAAGAGAGAGAGGAGCAAGCTTCTTATGAAGAGAGAAGCGAGCTTCTTATTCTCTATTTGTTTAGGAATTGGTGACAGTGACGATGACGATGACGGTGACGGTGACGGTGATGGTGATGCTGATGGTGATGTCACCTTTTGAATCATATATCAAATTTGGGTAGGGACAATCAGTGGAATTGAAGAGAGATATGGGCAAGCTCTTTTCTTTTTTTCTTCTTTTTTGTTAAATAAAAATGTGCATGTGATGTGACTAAGGATAAAAAGATGTAGAATTTTAATATATACAATTTTGGATGTGGTTTTATTTTGAGCCTGTTAACACCTTTTTCTAGGTCTGATTAATTTTGATTGTTTACATGCCACAGGGTTGAGCTTTGGAGTTAATGCTATCATGGCTTTAGATGGAACCTTGTTGCTAGAAGAAATTGTGCAAGCAAAAGAGGTTATGAAGCCTTTTAAATGACCGTTCATAAAAATTCAACATTTTTTACATTTAGTATCCATTTCTTTCGGCGGATAATGGAATCATCCATCTTGTTTTATGAGTATATTTGTGACTGGTCGATTCTTTGCATTATATGAGATGATTGAAATCTAGACAGCCCATCTTTGTGATCCATAGAATAAAACTAGGTTGACTGAAGTGGAAGAGCATGTCCGATGTATTATGTGATCGAAAAATACCAATAAAATTGAAAGTAAATTTTTTATAGAATAGCTATAAGACCAATGATGTTTTACGGGGGCAATATGTTATGCAATTAAGAAACAATTCATAAAATGGGCATAGCTGATATGTGAATGTTTAGATGGATGCGTGGTAAAACTAGGACAAATAAAATTAAAAATGAATATATTCTTGAAATGGCAAGAGTAGAATCAATTGAAAATAAGTTAAGAGAGAACAAGCTAAGATAGTTTTGTCATGTACAACGTCGACTTATAGGTACAACGGTTAGGAAGAGTGATACGATCACTTTAAATGGAAATGTTCTGGGAGACGAGGGAAAAACTAAACTACCATGGGGTATGGTAATTAAAAATGATATGAATTTATTTAATTTAATTAAGCATATAGCCCTAGATAGAGCAAGGAGAAAGAATTCACGTAACTGATCCCAATTGATTAGGACATAGGGCTTGGCGTCTTTTATGTTGAGGAAGTTACTTCCAGTAGTTGTTTTTAACAAGGTATGAGTGCACTTTTGTTGTTATTTGAATGGTTTCTCAGGTATAGCACAACCTGCGAAGCATGAGTACTTCGACAAACATGCCATACCATTACCGGGTACTTACTGGCATATGATATTTCTACATACGTACCGGATACACAAAACACATACCTAAATTTTTTCTTCATAATTTTTATCGTACCTAGACATACCTAATATAGCCATACCGTACTTCAGTCAAAATAATATTTTCTTCTACTTAGAGATAAAATTCCTTTCACTAGATTTCTATTTTATTTTTAATTTTATGTTTAGTATGATTTTAAAATTATGTTGCAATTTGTAAGTTATTTAATATAATGACTTTTAATTTTGGTTTATACGTTTACTTTTGACACTAAATGTTAATTGTAGGTTGGATCTTAATAAATTAAACCATTTAATAAATTTTTGCATTACTCCAAATTAAAAATAAATATTTTTTTATAAATGTACCAATTCGTACTCGTACTTTACTTTTTTTGGATCTATGTTACCTGTAATGTGGAACGGGAATGAGAACGTGATATGGTACATACTCTAAAATGTGATGCGATAGTGGTAGACTTGTATATATTATACTTAAGAATTTAAGGTACTTTTAGAGTAATTTTTTTTAACTATTAGATATCCAATAAAATATAATATTTTCTATGAGCATTACAACCCATTTTTTGATTTTTTTGTCTTGTCAAAACTTAACTCACCTTAAATTTTAGTTCATTATATTTGATTTTTTTCCTACTAAGGTAACATTTAAGTACATATATTAAGAAAAACTTTTGAGATCGCTTTGGATTACTAAATTTACCGGTTTGGAACGGAAGTTTACCATGTTTCAGAATGTGCATACCAATACGTAATTCAATAGGGTATTAGCATTTATGGTAACATAGTTCTGGATTTTACCGTATTGACGTACTCATATCGTACCAATACCAGTACTCATACTCCTACTCCTACTCGTACCCGTACTCATACTTTATAGAGCACAACATTTTATGATAGTAAGTTTTTCTTTAATATTAGAGAGATATGAGAGAGGAAAAGTCTTTTATTTTTGTAATTTTTTAACCTCAAATTGGTAAGAATTGTTTGGCATTGAACTCTTTCTACATTGGAATATTTTATTTTCTGTTAACTTCCTTAAAGATTTATGTAGGCATTATTGCTTTAAGGGGTTTAAGAAAATCTTTTATTTTATTTTTATTTTGTTGCAGCATTTGCGCACCCAGTATGATGAGTTATTTCCTGCACTATGCAATGATCATCCTGATATATTTCCAGTAGAGCTCTACAAATGGGAGCAGTTCTTATGGGCTTGTGAGCTCTGGTACTCTAATGGCATGAAAGTAATGTTTACTGGTGGAAAGCTACAGACATGCTTGGTACCTATTGCAGGCTTTCTTAATCACTCTGTATGTCACCCGTTTTTGACCTCTCTGTTTATTTCTTTTCTTTTCTTTTCTGGCACTCAATTTAACTTATGCTCGTTAAGGTGTATAGGGTTCTCAAAAGTAGTGGTGCTTATTAAAGCTGCTGAATTTTAAAGAGTACTTAAGGTACTTGAAGTGGTGTAGTGAACCAGAAGGTCTATTATCATTAGTGTACCTGTAAATGAACACAGACATCTGGACTGGACTAACCCTTTTAGTTGTCCCTGACTACAGTGCCTCCGTTCATTATAAGAATACACTTGATCATTACCATAAGCATCCGCTCAATATGTTTTTTTTTTGGGGGGGGTTTGGATTCTTTGCACTTTTACTGCTCCTTTGGGTTAATTGTATCTGACAAGTTTGGGCCTCTGAATGGTTGATTATATGTATATTACATTTTGTTTCTTTAATGAATAACAATTATTCAGACTTTTTACCTTCTTTGTGATCTCTTTGTGAAGTTTTTGCTTATTTTTTTGTTTGTTCTCTTTACAGGTTTGCCCGCATGTGTTGCACTTCGGTAAAGTAGATTCTGCTACAAATTCCTTAAAGTTCCCTCTATCGAGACCATGTAATGCAGGAGAACAATGCTACCTTAGCTATGGGAAGTTCTCAAGTTCTCATCTAGTCACCTTCTATGGTTTCTTACCACAAGGAGACAACCCCTATGATGTCATTCCTCTTGGTAATTTTCTTGATGCATTTCACTCTTTACATACCCATCTTTGCAAGTGTCGAGAAGTGTTGGACACCTTCTCTTGATTTTAGGTTATAAAATAGAGATAGTATAGTTAGTCATGTTATTTTTAGGGAATTTCAAGATAAAGAGATGATTAGGATATCATCCCCTATTTATATTAATGAAGATTAATAATTACAAGGGAGCCCTAAGGCATAGAATAATTACAAAATAATAACCCAAATAATAATATATAATGCTAACACTCCCCCTTAAGCTGGTGCGAAAATATCTCTCATGCCCAGCTTGCCTAAGATGTCATGGCATGGCTTACTCCCAACTCCCTTGGTGAGGATGTCAGCAAGTTGTTCTCTAGACTGCACAAAGGGAGTACATATGGTGCCACTAGTGAGTTTCTCCTTAATAAAATGGCGATCAATCTCAACATGCTTTGTTCTGTCATGTTGAACCGGATTGTGAACGATATTGATAGCGGCCTTATTATCACAGTATAACTGCATGGAGTCCATCTGATCAATAGCTAGATCACTCAACAATAACTTGATCCATAAGAGCTCCCACACCTCATGTGCCATAACTCTAAACTCAGCTTCTGCACTTGACCTGGCAACCACATTCTGTTTCTTACTCCTCCAAGTAACTAGGTTGCCTCCCACAAAGGTACAATACCCTGAAGTCGATTTCCTATCAGTTACTAATCCAGCTCAGTCAGCATCTGTATAGGCTTCCAAACGAAGATGATCATACTTTGAAAAATAAAGAAGCATCTGTATAGGCTTCCAAACGAAGATGATCATCTTTTGAAAAATAAAGACCTTTACCAAGAGCAGACTTCAAGTATCTCAAAATTCTCATGACAGTCTCGAAGTGAATCTGATGAGGAGAATGCATAAACTGGCTAACCACACTACCAGCAACAGCAATATCAGAGCGAGAGTAAGATAGGCAAATGAGCTTACCCACTAATCGTTGATAGCTCCCTCTATCAACAACTTCTTCTCCTTTATCATCCTCCAATTTCTATTTGGGTTCCAGTGGAGTGTCACAGGCCTTGCAGCCAAGCATCCCAGTTTCCTTCAACAAGTCAAGCACATACTTTCTCTGTGAGATGAATATCCCATCCTTGGAGCGAGCAATTTCTAGAAAATACTTTAAGCTTCCCAAGTCTTTGATTTTAAATTCACTGGCTAAATATTTTTTTAACAAAGTTATTTCCTCACTATCATCGCCCGTAAGAACTATGTCATCTACATAAATAATAAGTGTTGTAGTCTTACCACGTGAGAATAAATGTTTCACAAACAAGGTGTGATCTGTCTGACTCTGTTGGAAGTCATATTTAAGCATAGCTTGAGTGAATCTCTCAAACCAAGTCCTTGGAGACTATTTGAGACCATATAATGACTTCCGAAGCCTACATACTTTGCCTTCTGTCTGATGATCCTCAAAACCAAGAGGAATGTCCATATATACCTCTTCTTCGAGGTCACCATGGAGAAAGACATTCTTTACATCAAACTGATGAAGTGATCCATCTAGATTAGTTGTTAGAGAGAGTACTCTAACTGAATTCATCTTAGCCAGGGTGCAAAGGTCTCTTGATAGTCAACACCATATATCTGAATGAACCCTTTGCCACAAGTCTTGCCTTGTAACGCTCAATAGAACCATCCGCTTTGTGTTTTACAGTATACATCCATTTGCATCCCACAGGTCGTTTACCTATAGGTAACTCAGTCAATTCCCAAGTGCCATTCTTCCTACGTGTTTTTATTTCCTCAATCATGGCAAGTTTTCACTCAGAGGTAGCAATTTTAAAAATGGTTAAGAATGCTAACAGAGGAAATATTTGACACAAACGCTCTGTATGAAGATGACAAATATGAGTAGGACACAAAATGTGAGCTAGGATGTTGAGTACAAGATCTCACACCCTTTCTCTTGGCAATAGGATCATCAAGATCAATTGACTCAAGAGATTCAAAGTTACCTGGACTCTCATCAGAAGCAGGAGATGGCAATGGAGGAGCAGAAGTGGTCTCTTGTATCCAGTTAACTTTCTATTTGTCTCTGTCCCTGACATAAACTTGCCCTTTCTTATACTTGGTAACATTGGGTTCTGTAGTCTTACCAGTAAGAGGTGGTAGTGCAAGAACAATTGGTTCCACCATAGGAATCACAGGAATCATTTCACACCAAGGATCCCCCTGAAGGGAAGACGACTGTGACACCGGAGAGGACAAGAAATAGGACTGGGACTCAAAGAAAGTGACATCCATGGACACAAACCACTTACGAGAAGGAGGGTGGTAACACTTATACCTTTTTTGAATAGGAGAGTAACCAAGGAAAACACATTGGAGGGAGCGAGGGTCCAACTTACCACGAGTAGGAGAGTGATTATGGACAAAACAGACACAACCAAATATCTTGGGAGGAATAGAAAACAAGGACCGGGAACCGAGGACTTGAAAAGGAGCTTGCTTTTGCAAGACTTGGATTGGAAGACGATTAATAAGATGGGTAGCGGTGAGAACAGCGTCGCTCCAGTAGGACCGAGGCACACTCATAGAAAAACACATGCACCGAGTCATGTCAAGAAGATGGCAATTCTTGCGTTCCGCCACCTCATTTTGTTGAGGGGTATTGGTGCAAGAGGTCTGATGGATAATGCCATGAGTAGAAAAATATTGCCCTAACTCAAAATCTATGTATTCACCCCCATTATCAGAACGAACTATTTTGACAGTGGCCCCAAACTGAGTACAAATCAACTGATGAAAATTACGGAACACAGAGAAAACCTCACTCTTGTCTTTCATGAGATACACCCAAGTAGTACGAGAAAAATCATCAATAAATGTAACAAACCATCGATAACCTTTCACAGACATAACACAAGAGGGACCCCAAAACATCAAAATGTATTAATGAAAAAGGAACTAAACTTTTATTAAAACTGGGAGCAAAAGAAGCTCTGTGTTGTTTTCCAAGTTGACAAGACTCATAAAGAAACTCAGACACATTATTGTTTGCGAAACCAGATGGAAATAAATGCTTAAGTAAATAAAAAGAATGATGCCCAAGACGCCGATGCCATAGCCATAAATCATCTTGGGTAGTAGGACTCGTGGTGGAAGAATAAGCAAGCTTGTCTGGTTGATCCAGGAAGAAGAGACCATTTTCTGCACTACCACTGCTAATCGTCCTCCTCGTGACAATGTCCTGAAAAAGACAATGATCAGGAAAAAACGTCACACTACAATTCAAATCTTAGGTAATACGACTCAAGGATAATAGGTTATCAGAAAAATTGGAAACATGGAGAACAGAAGATAAAGGTATGGTAGGAGTGACATGGATTAAACCTTTCCCAGAAATGGAAGAAACAGTACTATCTGCAATCCTAACTTTGTCCTAACCTGAAGATGGCTTATAGGCAGAGAAAAGGTCAGAAGATCCAGACATATGATTTGAGGCACCAGAATCAATAATCCAGGGCAAAGACTTATGAGATAGAAAAACACTCGGAGAAGAGGCTAAGTTACCTAATCGGACAAACGACGATGAAGATGTACTGAGAGCAGTAGAAGACCGGCGGTCCAACAAGTGACGCAGAACATCCTCAAGCTTAGGAGTAGTCATGCCACAGAGACCATCAGAAGCTTGGCCAACGGAAGCGGAAGTAGCATCAAGTGTATCAACGGCACTAGACTGATGAACCCGTGAATTGGAGCCACGTCCTCGAGACTGGCCTGACTGACCTCCTCTAGTACCAGACAGATCACCTCGACCCCCAGATGGAATCCCATGAAGCTTCCAACACGTCTCACAAGTATGCTGCGGCTTTTTACAGTAATCACAGAATACAGACTCCTTGGTGGTAGACGGAGGGATAGGAGTCAAGCTGAGGCCATCTTAAGAGGTAGACAGTAATGCTGAGCAGTCGGTAGAGACAGGGGACATCATAGCAGACCGATGACTCTCCTCATTCTATACATAGGCAAATGCCTCCTAAAGTGAAAGAAGTGTGTTCATACTCAGAACCCGACTCCGAACCGGATCATACTCCACATTGAGACCGGCTAGAAACTTGAAGACCCTTTCCTGTGCAATAAACTTTCGGTACCTGACTGAATCAACAGTGCAAACAGGCTTATAGTCCTGCAAGTGATCAAGGCATTTCCAGCCATTGGTGAGGAAGGTAAAGTACTGAAGAACCATCTGCTCCCCCTGAACAGAGCTCTCAATAGAGCCGTGTAACTCAAATGCCTATGAAAAATTCCCTTTGCGGGAGTAGGTGGTAGCCACAGTATCCCAAACATCTTGGATAGTCTCCATAGATAAGTAGTTCTCGCCAATGTCTGGCACCATCGAATGAATAAGCCAACCCATAATCAAAGAGTTGGTAATCTCCCATTGGTCATAACCCGGGTCAGTTGTGCTGGGTGCCTGTATCCGGCCATCCACATACCCCATCTTTTCTCTGCTCTTCAAAAACATAGTCAAACTCTGCGACCATGAGAGATAGTTCTGACCATTAAATAGAGAGGTAGTGATTTTAAGACTAGGGTCGGGGTTATCAGTCATTGTAGTAGGTATAGGGAAACTCTCACTTCTAGGTGTCTGAGAAGTAGTGGATACACCGGTGGAATCGTCCATAGATACTGTACTACCGAACCCTCAACAAAACTAGTGTCAATCACAAACCCAGAAGATGGAGGAATACAAACACAATGACCACTAAGAAAAATTAAAGACTTAAAAATTTCATCATCCACTTTTTTCCTTTCCTTTTGTTTTGTTTTGTTTTGTTTTGTTTTTCTCTTTATTGCATTTTTTATTTTTTTATTTTTTAGGATTAAAGGGGAAAAACGAAGGTTTAGTGTGTTGAATACAGACCACAGAATGTAACTCAGCTTACATACCAGACCACACGTAGCGCAACGAAGCAGACGACAGGGACAGACGACGACGACTCAACCTTTCGCGTCCCTCGCCAACGACGCTAAGGCCAGGAGGCCTGACGGCAGTGGTCAACTGGGCTGGGAGAGCCCAACGGCTGGCTTTGTGGTGGCCGACTGGGCTGGGGAGCCCAACAACGACTGGAGAGCCGAACGACAACTGGCTCTATGGTGGCTCTGTGTGTGTCGACTAGCTCTGTTGGCGACTGGCTCTATGTGTGTCGAAGGGGGTGTGACGTCTGGCTCTGTAGTGGCGATTGACGACTGTATAGGTGAGAAATTTAGGTTTTAGGGTTTGACTCTGATACCATGTTATTTTTGGAGAATTTCAAGATTAGGAGATGATTAGGATATTATCCCCTATTTATATTAATGAAGATTAATAATTACAAGGGAGCCCTAAGGCATAGAATAATTACAAAATAATAACCCAAATAATAATATATAATGCTAACAAGTCACACACACAGAGTGAAGCGTGATAGTGGACATCTTACACAATAACCTCCTGAAGGTACATTTTCATTGTCTGCTTATATGCTCGAATTTTTCCATGTGAACAATTGTACTTGTTTGACGATCTAGAAGCTATTATTTCAACTTTACTATTTCTTCTGGCCAACATAATTATTAAAAAAAAAAAAAAGAAGAAGAAAAAAAGGAAAAGGAATATCATATTCAATCTCATATGGGTTTCTATGTATATGTATCTTCCTACCATGTTTGTATATGTGTTCAATTCACCACTTTCCATCAGTTATTATTTTCATTTGAATTAATAGATCATATGTTAGTCTTTTTCAATTGCAGAATTAGATGCTACCATAACTGATTGTTCTGAGGACAACTGCCCTATGTCTAATTGGACCAACCACATGGTGCGGGGTACTTGGCTCTCAAAGAACCATGGCATGTTTAATTATGGGTTGCCGCCTCCTTTATTAGATCATTTCCGTAGAGCTCAGTCTCCTATGTTCCAGAATAATATCCATGTAACTCTCTTCTCTTGTTTTCCATTTTGTATGCCTGTGTGTGTGTGGACTGGAGGATACACGCCAGGCATCAGCCAACTGGCACGAGCCAAATACCTACATTTTTCCAAGTAGAGTGCTGGCATCAGTGGTTGGAGTTTTGAATCCAGCTCGCTCACTTTGGAAGGCTGAGTCATCCCAGCTATTCTACAACCATGGGTTTTCTTGCCTTGCATGTTTGATGAGTGCTTTTCTGTTTCTTTTAGCCTATTTATGCTTTTTTAGGCAATTTTTTTGTCTTTTTATGCCATATTTTAGATAACATCAATATTTTGCAGAAAAAGACAGAACCCATGGAAAGCCCCAAAAAATAGTTGTCAAAAAGTAGTCCAATTGGCTCAATATTTGCATTCAAATTGAGTGTGCTTGACTGCGATAACTAAAGTCATGCTCTGAATTTTATTTTTATTTCTTTCTTAATCAGAGTATAATTCTTATGTATTGAATCATTTTAAACACAGGAGAAGTTAGAAATTGAGTTGGAAGTTCTAGAAGACCTCCGTTCTACCTTCGAAGACATGTTGGAAACCCTTGGTGAGACTAATCTTGACGACAGGTAAACAACACTCTCTCATGCTTGTAATGCAGTCTTTGTGGTTGAGCCAGCATAGTATTTTCCTATTCTGATTAATGAAATTGTCATCTTGACTTGCAAAGTACTAGTTGGGATGTAAAGCTAGCAATGGAATTCAAAGATCGACAAATAATGATCGTCTCCTCGATTGTGACTTCATGTTATTCTGGTTGCAAGTTGGTGGAATATGAATTGAGCGAGTGTAGGGCTTAGGACAGACATGTCTAGATTGGCTAGTTATCTCACCCGTTGAAAAATATTATTTGCTCATGAAAGAATTGTCTCAGCTCTGCATATAGTTTATATCAATCTTAGGTCAAGTTGTCATTAACCTGTCATTTTCAGACCCGAATGGTGGAGGTTTGTCTTTCTCATTATCTATGTGTTGCAAGAAGCACAATGGATGAAATATATTGGTTCTTTGTGATGTGGGCATTCTTTTTATTCTTCTATTTTGATAATCCAACTTCCATCAAGAATAATGCTTTTGATGGTTGGAAAGGACAAATGAGACAAAAGAATGGTCTCAAGATGGGCATGAATTTTGCCTTTAAATGTGTGGTCATTAACCAAAATAATTTTTAATCAGCTATTTTAAGAGTACATAAGATTTTCATAGAATAAGATATAGATATGAGATAAAAGGGTGGATTTCACTTGTAGGGTTCAATATATGTGGAGCTTATTATTTATTTTACATATTTTTTATTATGTGAAAATTATTTATGCATTTAGATTTATTTATTTTAAATTTGGTGTGGGGTTATGAGTGAGCACCAAGGATCCTCTAGAGTGAAATTTCCCTAAAGTTTCCTAGAGTGC
Organism: Camellia sinensis; assembly: GCF_055761805.1. NCBI lineage: Eukaryota > Viridiplantae > Streptophyta > Magnoliopsida > Ericales > Theaceae > Camellia > Camellia sinensis. The sequence continues at coordinate 18,126,893 of NC_138964.1, read as the reverse complement.
TATATTTTGTGGTTGAGATTTACTGGCAAGTCACATCAGAAAAATTGATGTGACTTGCCAGTAAATCTCAACCATACACTGTAGCACTTTAGGAAACTTTAGGGAAAAATCACTCTAGAGGATCCTTGCTCTATGAGTGAGATATTGATTTGTATACTTTCTTCGTTTGGGAAGAGTTAAAATAGTCTGACTTTTTGGCTATTTTAGTCTGACTTTTTTTAATCTCGTTTGGTTTTTGTTTTTGATTTTTTTGACTTTTGTGAGAAAAAAAGTGTAATGATTATGATTTAGACGTGATATTTTATCTTATTGACTTACGTAGTCAATTTTATCTTTGGATTTTTTTGGTGAAAAAAAAGTCAACCAAACATAGCTTTAACCATCAATATGCTTGGGGAAGAATAGTTTGGGTATTTTCTCATGTTGCAGTTGCACAGTTTGACTTCTGATTTTTTTTGTACGGTAATAGTTGATTGTCAAATAAAAATGACTGTGTTAGTTGACCAAAACTACGAAAACGTGTTGAAAGATGATTAGGTCTAACCTATTATTATTATTATTATTATTATTATTATTATTATTGTATTGCGCTTTTTAATTCTATATAATTTCTACATAGAAATAAGTTGAAGTCAATTCTATTATTGGATTTTTTTATTATAAAAAAAAATAAAAGATTAAGAGCAGGCTTCCAGAGTTGTAACACGTAATTTTTTTTGTCATGAATTATATATATGTAGAGTTTTATAAATGACCATTTAAATTATTTAAACAGAAACATCCCAATATCCTGTCTGTCAAATTCCTATTCATGAAATAAAATTTAAATAAAAGAAAGTTGAATATATATGTCAAAATGTTTTGTTTATCTGTTCGAATATTCATATATGTCCAAATGTACAAATGTAATGTATTTGTTCAAATATTATCTATCTATACACGTGTAATCTATCCGTCTAACTATATGTTTAAATTTTACTTATCTATTCATCTACGCCACCAGCCGTGACCGATTTTTAGCCACCAATAACTTTTTTCAGTGACTTTTTGCGCGTGTTCTTATTACCAAAATATATTAAATTTTGAACCAAATAACAAATGATCTTATAAATTTGAACTTTTCACTTATTGGTCTTAATCTAAACAACTTTAACCATTAAGTTTAACTTCAATTTGTCACAAAATTCATGCGAACCTAACTAGAAAAATTAATCCCTATAAGCCTACCTCTCTAAGCCTTCTGCTGGGTGTACCATCGGAAGTGGGGAGGGGTTTCTACCTCCAGCCTCCTCTCTCTTCCTTTCACTCTTTTTTTCTCATTTTTTTTTTGTTTTTTTGTTTAATAATATTGGAAGCTTGTCCTTCCAATTCTTTTCAACGGCAGCGGCACCACACTGCTACTAAATTTGCTACCTTTCTGTCTCTATAGATCCACCTTTACTAGATCTGTCACATCTTATTCAGATTTGCCTCTGGCCATTGGTGTTGGCATCACCTCTCCCTCTTTCCAATCTTGCAGATTTGATGTTTAGCTTACGTCTAAACTTTCACCCTTTCGCCCAAAATTTAGAGATTTGGTTTCAAATTTTCTCACAATCCGAAGATCAACATTATTTAACGCGTTCGTTTCATCCTAGGCGACTACCTCAATCTCAATGTTCTATTTGTTTAGATTTGAAATTGAAGGTTGTGGTGTAAGGGAGTTTTGGATGTGTTTGGCGACTTGAATTTGATTGTTTTCGTTTACTTTTTTATTTTTTTTATTATTTAATAATCCTCCTTGTGTGGAGGCTGTGTCCTTTTTTTGTGAGAATTTTTTCTCCTCCTCTATGATGGTTAGGATTTTTCTTTTTATATAAGTTTGTTATCTCTTTATGAGATCTTTTGCTACCGTTGTACGAGATTAATCTAATTTTGTATTAGTTTTATAAGGAAGATTTTTTCCTGATTAAAGAGAAAAAAAAAAGAAGCAGCTTAACTTCTATTTTACCCAAAAAGGAAAAAAAAAAGTTTCACTTATAAGATATCTGCCAAACGGTTCTTGTGGTTGCGCCGAACAAAATGTGTGGCCACCCTTCTCGCGGAAAATTATGTGTATTCTTTGGCAAATTCATGTAATGTTTTAATTTGATATTTATTAATTAAAATTATAAATATTTAGTATTTTTTGTTAATGTATTAAAATAAATATGACAAGTGTCAGGAGGTTAAAAGTGGCGTGGAGTAATAGTATAAGATCATCAAATAACCACTCACCTTGTCGCTAGTCAACACTTGAAAAATAACATACAAATTCACTTTTTAAATTTATTCTGTAGATAGACATGATTAACTAAAATATTTTAATAGACAATCATATCATTAACCTTAATAAATAAATCTAATTTTTAAGGTTAAATTACACTGAAACTACTTGAGATTTGGTTTAATTATATCCTATCTCTTGACGTTTTGAAAATTATATTCATGTCTCTATGGTTAATAGTCTCATTTTACAAACTCTTACTTATATAAAAGACAACAATTTATAGTAGAAAAAACAGAAAAAATTAAATTAAAAAAAAAAAGTAAAGCAAAAGAAAGGGGGAAAAAAAAAAACAAAGAAGGTAAAACAAAGCAAAACAAGAAAAAAGAGAGTGTATGAGTTTAATGTTTTCATTCCTTCTAAATAATTATAACGATAGAGGATTAATGTAATTTCCCAAAGAGAAGTGATTGGTAGCTCAAACCGAATCCCCCCCGAATTCAAAAACAACGTCGTTTTCGTCGTTTTTGATTTTTTTTTTTTTTTCAGAAGAAGAAAATCAGAAGAAGAGAAGGAAGAAGAAGAAGAAGAAGAAGAAGGAGAAGAACTGGACTGTAGGGGCCATCAAAATCGGGCTGGAGGTAAAGGCGGGGCGGAGGCGGAGGCAGAGGCGAGGGCTGCGAGGCAGAGGCGGAGGCGACGGCGGGGCTGCGACGAGGTGACGGTGGGGCGACGATCGGGCGGAGGCGACAGCGGGCGGAGGGGCTGCCATCTCTTCCCCTCTCTTCTCTTTCTCTCTTCTCTTCTACCTGATTCAGGGGGTTCGGGGGGGCTCAAATTCGGGGAAAAAAACATTTTTCTTTCCCAAATGTCAGGGGTAATATGTATTAAATCCAAACCTTAAGGGGTATAAGTGTAATTTATCCATATAATGTTGGTGCTCCATGCTAGTATGATTGATGAAAAATATAGAGTATTGATTATTTGTATTAGGTGATTGAGGAATATGAAAAGATATAATATATGATGATCGGTGAAGGAGTATAGTCACGCAGTATTCCGAGACTATTATATAATTTTCTTATGAGGTTGAAGAGAAATTACAACACAGTAAAACAAAGAAAAAAAATTATAAAAATATATGAGATATAATTGGTTTTGTAATAGAATACAATTAAAAAGTTGTAAGGGTGCTTCATGTTTGTTAAAAAAAAATAAAAAAATTATGTCCAGTGGGATGTAGTTCTCCTTCCTTAATGTTTATATGTTGGGTTGGTGATTGGGCCCTCCACCACACTCATCACAAGTGGTTGGCTGGCCAATGACAAAAGAAGAACACACACAAACACACTTTAGCCCCCACCCGTGTTAAATGCGACCTCTCAACTCCAGCTCACCCACTTTTGTCTTTCTTTTCTCTCCCCTACTCTAACCGCCGACATCACATTTTCTTCCAACGTATAATATTTATTGTATTATTAAGTTTTCATTGACTGTGATTGTGACTGTGATCCAAAAGCTACACATGTTATTATGATTTTTGGATAAAGTGTTAAATGACGACTAGACCCAAAAAATGACGGAGATATCTGGATCTGACAAGGCCTTAGTTACTACTACCAACAAATCAAACCACAGCTTATATACGAAGAGTCGAATTTACCTCAAGTTTAAGCTTCGTTTGGTAACTAAATTTTTTAGTTAAAAAATCAAAAAATTATTAAATTAGTTAAAAAGTTAATAATTTATACCAAAAAATTAAAGATTCTCTTTTCTCTCTACTTTTTACACATCTTTTCGTAAAAAGTCAAAAAATCATTTCAAACATACTAGTTTTTTTTAGCTCATATTTTAGTCAAATAGCTAAAAAATTACTAAATTAGTCTGTTCCCAAACGAGGCCTAAATTTGAGAGAATTTAAAGATTTAAAGAGTTTATTAAAAGTCTTGTTTTAATATTTTAATGGTAGTATTGCATGTATTAATTAGTGTACTAATATTAATTAGTAAAGATCTTATAAAATTAAAATGTCACGATTATCAGTTTAAAATGATAGTATTATATGTATTAATTAAAATGTCTGTGTTTTTTGAGACATGAGATCAAATTAAAATGTCACGATAATCTTATTGACTTAATTTTTTTTTTTTTTTATAAATGATATATACTAAAGATCTTATAAAATTAATAATCCTAATTATTAAAATGAGACTCGTAATATACCCCGCAAGCCCTTCGTATTCTCTCATATTCATATTTTAAACTTAAAAAAAAAAGAAGCTAATCCTAAAAAAAAGGGAAAAAAAAAAAATTACCCTTGACTTGTGAGATGTTATTCGGTGATTTTTGAGTAATAATCCACACCATTCATGCACATGTTGTGTTATTTTCTCAAAACCAAGCTCCACACCATTTACACGGATCGTGTGGTTTCCTCAAGACTAATACAAAGGCATTAAAATTTGCTATTTTAATTAACAAAAATCTATATCTATCTATCTATCTATATATATACTATATATTAAGTAAAAAAGAATTTTTAACCCCAAGCCTTATGGGAGTTCCAATCTTCCAATCTAAATTTCTTGATTTTTTTATTTAAAAAAAAAATCTTAGCATTTAATAATTTCTCTCAACTCCCAAACCTTACCATCATAATAACACATTTAGTTCCTTGAAAAGTCCTACACATATAATTATTATCAAAATATTAAACTTTAATATAATATAAAAAAGGAAAAAAAGAAGACATTTAAATAAATAAATAAAAAATATTTAAAAATCACAATTCACATATATAGATAATTATAAACACAATCCGTGCATAACATGAGTGATATGCTAGTATATATTAAATAAAAAAGAGTTTCTAACCCCCAAGTCTTGTGGGAGCTCCAATATCCCAATCTGAATTTTCTAAATTTTTTATTTAAAAAAAAAAATCTAAGCATTTATTGATTTGGTCAAAATCCTCTAATTAGCATTTATTAACTTTTTTCAATCCACATGTCTGCATTTATTGATTTGGTCAAAATCTCTTAATCAGCATTTAAAATCTCATAATATAAATAATTATAGATACAACCCGTGCATAGTTATTACAGTACCATTTTTAACTTCTCTCATACATTATGGTTAGTGATAAAATTGTTAAATTATTTTTATAAAAAATCTTAAAAAACATAATTTATATATTAAAAAAATTTAAAATAAATATAAATATTTATAATTATTTGTACATAAGACGGGTGATAGACTAGTTGAATTAAACATAATTGTCCTTTCAACTTCTAGTGTTGTTTGATCATAGGCTTTAGCATTTACTCGACAATTGAGTAATAACATCAAGGATAAATGACAAAACGATATTTACAATCTTCTTTAGGTTCTGTTTTGATCCATTGGTACGCGACAGAAAATGTATGGCGATAAAACCACTCAATTTATTGGAGTTTGACCATTGCTCATTAAAATTTCGTATGAGAGTAAGTTATAATGTAGATTAGTTAAGTTTGAGTATAGTTTAGGGTAAATTATTAGATAAAATATAACAAGTGTTATGATTTTAGTATAATTACATTGAACTCCCTTAATATTTTAATTCACATAATATATAGTTGGATTTTAAACAATAATTTGTTATTCAAATAGATAGAATATAGTTGCCTTTTAAAATATAACATAGTTGGCTTTTAAACCAACTAGGCCTAATCTAGTTGGCCACTCCTAAGGCCATGTTTGTTTGGGCGGACTGGATTAGCATTCCCACGATTAATAGTTCTAGGATTATGAATTCGTTAGATTATGTATCCTATCTTAACTAATAGTCAAGTTTAAAATAATTAGTCCGTAATTCAATTGTTTAACCAAACATCGGATTAATAATTTTATTGGACTATTAGTCCAATCCCAAGCTCATGTCCACCCAAACAAACATGGCCTAAGAGTTTAGTCTTAAAGCGGAGATTATGGGTTCAACTCTCCCTAAAGGAAAGTTGAATTAGGAGGTAAGCACTTGACTCATTTTTATACTAAAATATATATTTATTATCGTGATTTCACATTATTTGTGTTAGTTTTAGTTGTTTTAACCTTTCGAGAGATGTCAATGTAATTATGCTAAATTGTGAGCTGATTTGAATTTTTTTCATACCTCAAGAGAGGTCATGTAATTTATCCCACATATTTTAAAACTCATTGGGCATGTTTGATTGGAAGGATTAAAGCATGCGATTGAGATTATTAATCCGTGGGCCCAATCATCCTATGTTTGTTTTGACATTTTGGTTTAGGATTATTAATCCAATGGATAATTAATCAAACAAATTTGTAGAATTATTAGTAATGAGGTAGGGGTGTGATAATTAATACCACACTAATTTGATAGCATTATTAATACCTCACTATTAGTGTTGTGAATCAAACATGGCCATTAAGTCTTTAAGTTAAACTCAAATAATCCCCACTCAATTTAATTAAGTTATATGCAATATAACAAGCCAATCTATTTAAACTCGACTCGTGATCGACTCAATTAAAACTCATTTGAAATAAATTTGAAAGGTAAAATCAAATTTAAACATATTTTAAAACTTGCTTAGATTTTAAATTAAATTTAAGCAATCTACTATACAATTCAACTCAACTTGTTTATAGCTAGAAAAATGAAGATGGTAACCTTTTTTTGTGGCTAAGGTGCTATTATGAAATGGAAATTTTTATGGTACACACCCCTCAAAAGGTGTGTACCATATGCATCATGTTATATATTTTTATGGTGTTTGTTATATATTTTTACAACAATGCTAGAGAGTCACAATTTTTGTGGCTACAATGGCTCAAAACTGTCAAAACGACGTCGTTTTGGCATGTTTTGCATCTAAAACGACGTCGTTTTGGCAGTTTTGAACCATTGTGACCACAAAAATTGTGGCCCTCAAACATTTTTCATATTTTTATAATAAATATTACTTCTTCTTTTTTTTTTTGATATAGTTACAATAATTTGTTATTCAGAAATGAAGTTACTCATTTTGTAGTAATATTACACATTTTTATCAAAACATTTTCTAACAAAAAAATACATAACATTGCCACAAAATGCGTAACATTATTTTAAACTATAATTTGTCATAATCTACCAAGAAAAATATATAACATTTGCCATAAAAATACGTAACATATACAACAAAAATACGTAACAATAGTACATATATTATACACCTTTCAAGGAGTGTATACCATAACATTATCCTTGTGAAATCGTACAATTTGTGTTATATATATATATATATATATTTTTTAAGATACGTGTACATTATAGTCACATGAGTGATCAAGGAACTTATCTCAATGATTGAAATAATTATTTTTTCTACGATTTTTTTGAGCAAATTATTAATACAAAAAATAAGTTGATTGAATAATTATAACTTTTTTCTCATCTCATTTCAATATTCTGGATAGTTTATTTTGGTATGACTATTTATTCAAGTTAAAGTGATAGATATGGCCTAATTTGAGAACTTGTCTTAAAAAGTAATTTTGGCTTTTAACCTATTTTGGATCACATTATCTTTTTATTTTTTCCACACATTTAAAAAAAAAAAAAGATAAAAAAAAAAATTCAAAAAGTCAGTTTTAACAAACTTTCCAAAATAAGCCATAAGCAAGAAGGCTAATGTTAGCAAGTGTCCTTGAGAAACTTGATAATGTGCATTTAATAATGCATTAATTTGTCTTACGTTTAGTAATTTGCTAATTTTAACTAATGTGTATTTAATATTATATTAAATTGTCCTGAGTTTAATATCTTTCTATTTTTATATTATGAATTTAATAATTTTTTATTTTATTTTTAACCTATTATTTAAAATTAAATAAGTTTCAAAACTCATTAAATGAATAAGAGTTAATTACATTTTACTCCCTTATAGTTTGTTTTGAAGACATACGATCCCTTTCTAGTCAAGAAATATACACATAACCTCCTCTTAATTTGGAGTAAAATGCAAAGCCTAACTCTGTTAACATTTTGAGGGCTATAACCTCCTCCTAATTTGGAGTAAAATGCAAAGCCTAACTCTGTTAACATTTAGAGGGCTGCTATTAGTACATAATTTGGTTCTTTGACCCCCTCACTTTTTGGAACCCCCACCCAATTAAATGAATCCCCTCCATTTTCTCTTTGAACCCCCCAACTTAATTCCAACTATACCCTCTCCCTAACCTTATCCACCATTTCCACCTAATCATTGCCAGTTTCGACCACACCATCTTCCGACGACCAACCCGTTGCCATTGCCCATCATCCGGCCTCTCATCGTTACCTACACAACCTCACATCGCCATCATCGCCGCCCCTTTATCTTATATTCTTCTTCTTCTTCTTCTTCCCTCACTCATATTATCATCATCGTCCTTACTAGTCTATCATTTTCCTCGCCATCACAGCCCCGATAGGTAGCTTCCTCGTCGTTGCTAACCCATTCCCAAACCAGACCCACCATCACTACCTCTTCCCGATCTGGGTTACCTTTCTCTCGCTCGATCAATCTCTCTCCCTCGCAATGGCTAGGGTTTGGCAACTAGGGTTTTGTAAAGATGTGGTTGACGGTGGTGGTGAGCGGTGATAGTGACGATGAAGATAAAAAGAGAAGTAAGAAAAAGAAGAAAGTTGCTGGTGAGGATGAAGGAAGAGACGATGATGGTGGTGTGTAGAGTGGTCGGATCTAATGACGGCAGAAGGGCTACCACCCGGAGTAGAGGTAAAGATGGAGGTAGAGGTGGAGATGGAGATGGGGTTGTGTTGGGGTTAGGGTTGAAAGGATAAAGATGGGATCAACAATGAAAATTGTATTAGGATAAAATTGTACTAAAAAATATAGAAGAAATTGGGGTCCAAAGAAAAAATGTAAAAGTATTTAGCCGCTCTCAACATTTTTTGCAAAAAGTCCATACGGTCGTTAATTTTTTTTTTTCAATTTTATTTAATTGCCATCGTAACCTAATGACTCTCTCACTCTACAGGATTCTCTCTCTTTATTTTTCTTTATTTTATTTCTTTCTCGCTCTCTCTCTTTCTCTCTCTCTCCATTTTTCTTCATTTTCTTTCCTTTCTTTTTTTCGTTTCTTCTTCGCTATCTCACAGGCACCACCAGTGGCCAATGGTTGCCCCAGCCGAAAACACCACCATGGTTGCTGGTTGCAACAATATTCATTGCTTTTTATTAGTACTGTTTGCCACTGTATAATTATAATGTAATGCATACATACATTTCTTGTATCCTTTTTATTATAGTAACCAAGTAATTGTAGTTTGAAAGTCAAAATTCGATATGTAATGGTTGAAAAACAAGTTAGGCACTTCTTGTGCAAGAGAGCATTTAGTTCTTAATTGGTTAGATTGATGATGCCTGCTTGGTCTATTCTTTCAATAATGCATGTCATCATATTTGCTGAAGCACCACACATGGTGGGTGTACAGTGAACATGAGAAGGGTAGTTTTAGGTGGCCAACGGGGCTACTGAACGGGTGTTATGGTGGTTCTTGTTGGCTGTGATTAGTGTTGCTATAGCTTATAAGAGCTTCCACCGTGGGTGGTGACAACTAATGTTACGTCAGGGGCAGCCATAGCTCCTACCATGAGAAAAAAAGGAAAGAAAGAAAAGGGCAAGTGGGTGTGTCATGAGTAGACTGTAGTAAGAGAGATAGAGAATTTGGAGTGAGCACTAGAGGAAGAAGAAGATGAAGATAAGGGCATAAAAATTTAAAAGGCAAAATTCACTTTGTTCGCTCGGAGCGATTTACTCCGTTATGATTCAAATATAGGCAGATAGTTTCCTTATGGTTTTGGACTAAATTGAAATCTAACTTCCGTTAACTTTAACTAAAAGACTATTTTACACTTCACAAAAAAGATGATTTTCTCTTTCTCTATTTTATTATACACATATTAATTAAATAAAATATCAATTACCTCTTAAATTCTATTTATTTAATCAGATTACATATAGCTAATTTTTTAACCTAATAAAACTCTAAATTATACTTATACAGAGACTTATGTATATATACACTAGTTACTTGATTTTGGACATCTGCTTTATTTCTACTGGTTAGGCATCTGCTTTGTTTCTATTTACACTTTGTTCTGCAAAATTAAAAGCGATTTTGGCTTGATACAAAATAAGGATCGGAACTGAACAATGGTGGTTAGGTATATCAGGGAGGGTAGGTGGCGATGGTGGTCGGTGACTAGAGAATGGACTTTGGTGACGGTTAGCGAATGAGAGGTTATGATGGTGTGGTTGAAAAGAGAGAAATGAGCAACGACGATGGTCGGAAAAGGGAGATCGGGTGGTAGCGGTGCTTGGAAACGAGAGATGGGAGGCGGTGGGTCTTGGAAAGGGCATACCAGGTGGCTGGACGGAGTGGCGATCTAGTTTTGTTAGGGTTTATATGATTTGAAGGTAGATGGTGAAAACAAAATGATGAAGAAAATGAAGGATATAAATGACTTTTTGTATTTTGATTTCATTTTAATTTTAAGAAAAATTTAGGCTCACTCTCAAAATTGGCAAGTGCAATACACCTATGTTTAATTTAAACGGAAAAGCTAAGGCCTTGTTTGGTAACCATTTTGTTTTCAATTTATATTTACAAAAATTTTAAAAACTATCATAAAAACTTGTTTGATAATTTTTTTGGTTTATAAATGATTGGCATCAGTTTATAAATTTGACCAAAAATTGTAAACTCAAAAAATGAGTTTATGTTAGTCTTTAAACGGAAAACGGAACCTGAAAAAACGCGAAGGAACAGTATTTGGGAGGGTACGTAAGTTTGTGCCATGTTCGAAACTACATAGAAGCAATTTTCAAGTTCCCAAAATACAACCGTAATATCAAAGTTATCTCTGACTTTAGATCATTCAAAGACTTGAAGATCCAGGTCAGTCTCTCTCTCTCCCTCTCTTTCTTTCTCTCGGTTCTCTCTTTCTCATATCTTCTCTCTTCTTTCTCTCTTTCTCTCTCTCTCTCTCTCTCTCTCTCTCTCTTTGTGTATGTGTGTTTCACCAAGAGGTTCCATGGATTATTTTATTTTATTTTATTTTTTTTAAACAACATATATGTTGTAGATCTGTAGAGTTGTTCCAAATTTCTCAACTAAATCGATCTTAGGTCGGTCCCTCTCTCTCTCTCTCTGAGAACTTCCATTGTTTTTTTAAACACATCTATATTTTTTTTTTTATAAATATTGCTGGTGGTTTCTTGTGGATCTATTGTAAATCTGTTGTGTTTCCATTATAGATCTGTTGATTTTTTTTTTTTTTTTTTTTTTGAACACTATATTTGTTGTGAGGGTAGACTATAAGTCTTCTCCTGTTTTTGGCGAGGGTGTGTTTGTTGGGGCTTTATGAATTGTTTTGTTATGTTCTTGCTGATTGTTGGTAGTGTGAATTTATCTTTTATGGATTGTTTTTGGTGTACTGTTTGTACCCAATTTCATTCATATAATTTATCTATCTCCAATATGTGAGGTGTTGGCTTGGGTCAAAGAATATGAAAAATATAAAGGTTATAGATGGTGTATTGGCAGTGTCGTCTCATATGGGAAGATGAAAAGGTTAAGAATTGTTATGCATGTCTAGTCTTATAATTTATTATTGAAGACTGATTAAAATTTATGGATTATTTTCACAACATGGTATTTAGGCAATGGCAACAAAAGTACACAATGATCTCCCCATTGATGATGATGATGTTGTTGAAGTTGGTAGAGGAACGGTGGTCCATGGCCTCAGGCAAATAAGGCTCTTTTCATTACTCTCATGGATGAAGAGGTCAAAACCATGAGTAGTAAACTAACTAGAACATTCATTAAACAAGCTTAGAACAGGTTAAGGTATCAAATGAATGCAAAAACCTAATACCAGTATAACGCAGACCAATTTCGAAACAAATATAATGTCACGACCCAAACCCGGCCCTATGGGTTTAGCACCGTAACCGGCCAGTAATCTGAGATTACCGAAGGCCTGCGGAATAGTAATACAGTAAAACAGAGTACAGGGCCTGGCGGAAGCCAATACAGTAATTAAACAATGTCCAATGAGCTGTGACAGTCTGTATGCCAAAAAGATTTTTTTTTTCATACATTTATACATAAACAGTACAGAACAGTATGTACAATATTGACATCCATTCAAACTAGGGACTCAACCCTACATAACAGTACAGAAAACATTCCGTCTGCACAAAACAGTACGGTCTATACAAAATTTACAGTCACACAGTACAGGGACCTAATCCCTTGATAGCAGTACGGTAAACAGTCAGTCTATACAGTACAGTTAGACAGTATGAAGACAGGCGGGGGAAAACAAACAAAACACCCCCAAGCCATAGCATGGCAACTCGGAACCTCGCAGTGAGGCACAAAGGCTGGCTTGACAAAACTAGAGTTACCCTGACGCTCCTAGCTCCGTTCTGGTGCCTGTACACCTACATATATATATAAACAGTGAGCTAAAGCCCAGTGAATAACACAATATGTAAAGAGGTTAAGAATGAATGTCCTTACAGTGTGAAAACAGTTCATTTCAATCAGTCATTCAGTTGTTCAGTACAGTAAACAGTCATATGTGGTACATCCATTAGCATAACAGTAACAGTAGGTCTTAAAAGACCGAACAGTAATGATGGCCATCAGTCAGTAAACAGTAGTGGCTCCACGAGGGAACCGACAGAGATCTCTGTAACAGTAACAGTAACAGTAAACCGTAGGTACTAAGGATGCCACAGTACAGTTCAGAAATAAAGGACATACATTCATTCAGTAAATAATACCAGTTCAGTAAACAGTTCAGTTCAGTATTCAAAAGATAATCAGTTGAACATATCTTTACACAATTGTTACTCACAGAGTTCTGGGCTACAGTATGCTGGAGCGTGTCTCCCCAGTCGCCAACCCTACACAGTTCACAGGTTGAACACACACTAAGCTACACAGTTGGGAAAGATAACAACTTAATCCCTAATGCCTCGGTGTGTTCTACATCTATATCCTCAACAAGATGCCTTAAACTAGGCCTAAGAATGCCTAGAACGGGATGAGGATGCAAAGATGCACATTTAAAAGCATTTTCAGAAAACACAGAGTCCCGCTTGAGCGGACATGCAACAAAGGTACACGCTCGAGCGTAAACTTTTCCGCTCGAGCGTACTGTAAAAGTACTGGATGGGTGAAATCTCCGCTCGACGCCCGCTCGAGCTTGAGACATGACTCCGCTCGAGCGCCTAATCCTCCGCTCGAGCGGACTGCAAGACAGTGCAGAGAGATGCTGGTTGCTCGGATTCCACGCTCGAGCGTAACTTTCCCCGCTCGAGCGGAAGTGCGAAATCTGGAAAACCCAGATTGCACCTCCAAGCTCAAACTCAAGTTTAAATGCATCAAAACCGATCCTCTTGGGCTCATTTTCTGGAAAACTCTTATAAACACATGGAATAACATGATTCAAAGCTCAATTTGAGAAATCAAAGCCCAAGGGTGTTTAATTCAAACCCAATTTCAAAACAATTTCAAATCATTTTCCAAGAACAATCTTCAAACATGACATGCATGATCTTAAATCATTTTCAAAGCTTTAATGCTGTTTCAAGAGAGCTCAAGCCTTCAAAAACAAGATGAACTCATGGAGTATGACCAAAAGATGGACATGCATGTGAGGTATGATGAACCACAACCTCAAAACTTCAATTTATGTACATGCATGCAACAATTAAGCTTCAATTCACCATTAATGACCCAAATCATGACTTAGCTCTACAATCTAACATGGACCATGCAACAATCAACTCAAAACATGGACAAGAAGACAATGGAGCTACCTTTAGTCTTGTAGTTCAAGAAGGGAGCTCAAATATGCAATCACTTCAACAATTTCTTCAATTACCAAGCAATTCTACAAGCAAAATTGAGATGAAATCAACTCCTCAAGTTTCTCTCTCTCTAAGGTCGGCTAGGCACAATGAGAAATGGCTGATGAAATGTTCTTGGCTCAAGTATAATGAGCTCAAGGTATAGAGGTAGTGGCCCACTCAAGGGCAAAACGGTAATTAAGTCTAACTCTTTAATTAGCTTATTTTAATCTAATTTAATCATACCCAATCAATTTTCAGATAATTATACCATAAAATCACATTAAATATGAGGGTCACGGAACATCAATCGGTTTCTAGTTCGGCCGCCGATAAGGCCTTCAATTAGCAGTTTAAACATATAAACATGAACAGATAATCAGACAATCAAACAGATAGAATGCAATTAACTAACATATACTCAGTCAATTCAGTTTCAATTTCAGTCAGTCAGTTCAGTACTTATAATCAGTTCAATTATCGGTCAGTTATCAGTCATTATCAGTTCCGTTTAGCAGTAATCGGTAATCAATCAGTCCTTAATCAGTAATCAGTATGAGGGTTGTTACATATAATCAGGTGCGTATTATGTTCAACAAATTTACAGCATTACTGAAGCATACTGGTGTTGATTAGGATAGCCAACGACTTACTATCACTGCATTGGATGACATTTGGGAGGCCCTTTACAAGGTTTTATTAACTCTTTGCATTTTGTTTGCTACATTTAATTAGAGAATTCTTCATGTTAACCTGAAATTCATTGGGTTGTAGGTTAATAGCCATGCAAAGAGGTTCAGGAAGAAAATGATGGTTTATTACCATGAGTTGTCTCATATCTTAGGAGACACATCCACAACTGGTCATTTGGCTCACCCTTTCACCAAATCACTTTCCAAAAGTAGTGCTAGATTTGATCTTAAATTTAAGCTAAAGAATGAGGACTTAGATGCATTGGAAATTGATAATGATAATGACAATGTAGATGGCAAGGGCAAGGGCAAGTGCAAAGGCAAGGGCAAAATGGCAAATAGAAAAAGTAAGAAAATGAGCTCTTTTCAAGCTAATATTTCTGAAGCACTCAAAGAAATGAGTGAAAATAGTAGGGGGAAGGTGGACCTAATGGAAAAGAGATTCACAAGTGCTTCAGTTACTAATGTTGGCGATGATAATGGTTCAATTGAAAGTGGCTCTACTGGCTCACGTTCACTACTGAAAAAGTGCATGGCACTATTGCATGCTATGGAGGAAATTCCTACACCTGTTTACATTAAAGTTGTGAACAAGCTTGCATCGGATCCCATAATAAGGGAGGTGTTTGTTGACATGTTTGCTATTAGGATGAGAAATTGGGTTCTTAATCTTTGAGAGTTACTCTCAAAGAGTTCAAGTTTAGTGTAGTATGTCTTTGTGTTGTTTTATTTGCTAGTAATGCTGGTACTTTTGGTATTTGCTGTTAATGTAGAACAACGGTAATGGTAGTTGGTATAGTAGTTGAAGTATTTAATACTTATGTTAGTACTTTAGGTCTGTGAACAAGCTTTGCTATTATGGGTTTGGTATGGTAGTTGAAGTATTTATGGAGTATCTTTGGTAAGGTCTGTGAATGGATTTACTTTTCTATTACTGTTCTTTTTTATTTTATTTTTTAAGAGAATTATTTTTTATGGAAACAAAGTATTGCTTGTTGCAACATGTTTCTAATATTGTACCTGAATGCTATTACATTGGGAGTTGATGGGTAGATACCAATAAATTTAATAGTAGTTGAAGTATTGGACACAGACAACCCAACTTCAATGTTACTGCTATATTCAATGATCTTCTCCTATATAATGCTTGTTGGTGGTTGTTCTAATTTTTTTTATCAACAGTCCAACAAAGCTTCTGCATTGTCAACAATTGGAAAAGGTATGTATAACCATATTTACATGTGTTTTCTTAAGAGTCCAACAAAGATTCTTACTGGATTATTAAATATATTTAATATATATGTGACTATATTTACATGTGTTTTCATTATCACTAATACTTTTCTTTTTAAGGGGCCAACACAATATCACAGTGATATATATAGAGCCGATGCATGCTCTTGATTTGAGTTTTGACTCAGACAATGATGATAAAAATGTATAATTTCTGGTGTATGTAACACTAAATGAGCATTGTAATATTTACTTTCGACCTGGACCATACCAAACATTCATATTACAAGGACATGACTACGTATTATGTAACGCCTCGAAATAATTACCATAGCCCATCCACAACATTAATAAACGACAACAATACTAACATAGTTACCTTCCATTGAATCCAGCGTGATTTATAAAAAGAAACATATGAGGTATACATTCAATATGCCTAGCCATGAATTTATAGCATATGTTACAAATATAAGAAAGAAATGGAAGTTAAACAAATAAGAAATGCCGTAAAGGCTTATAATTTTCCAAGATAGTTCTTGGTTACAACAAAAGTGGACTTTAGATCCAATACATTTAAAGTCCTTGGCTATACAAAAAAGAAGCCTTTGCTCCAAGTCCTCCCTAGCTACTACCTTGGCGGAGGCATATCATCAACACCTGAAATGTTTTTTCCATATAGGGTAAGCCAAAGCCCAGTAGAAATAATCCACACAGTGTATGAATTTTAACAAAGTTATAAGGAGAGTGCAAATGCCATGTTCTTGCCAAAACATATTTATATCCCTTTTCAAAACTACGCAATGCCAACTCAATACCTTGATTCACAATTCATTTCCATTTCAATAGAAAATAGGGTGGTGATTCACACTTTGAGAATTTCAAAACAATACAACCTTTCTTGAAAATTTCATCTAGAGGAAACCGTAAACCGGGACCCATGTAAACGTAGGCTATACAAGCATTACTATTGCCATTTCACAAAAATTTCGTCTACGGGATTAGCATCCATATATACGTGCAGTTTTCGGGACTTTCTCCCAGGACACTCAAGCCAACTTAGTTCAACAACACAATTCATATTTTCCGAATTCATCATTTTTCTCAAAACAATAACATTTTCAATGTATAAGTGTGAAATGATGTTCAATGTACATGAATGAGAACATAGTTTCAATTTTTCCTAATTCATGTGCAAATTCTACAACAATCATAGTTATCCTCTATTGATAGCCTAAAACAGATATTTCTGAATAAATAGTTTATATTCCATAAAGGTAAACTTTCCAAATCTCAAGAAGTGAGTGATAATACAAATTCAATTCTACCATCATCATCAATACCAATCCAATTTCATTATTCCAACATCAATTTCATTTATTTATACAAAATAAACGTTTAAGACATTTAGGGCAAAATTCTTACTCTTTGCGAAATTTAACCCAAGTATTCAAAATCAACCATTACCACCCAACTCCTCATTATTTTCAATATCAAAACCATTCCTAAGAGATTATTCGAAATGTGAAACCCCGTATTTTTGAGGTATTAATATTTTAGTGAGAGGTATTGGTGGTAGTTTGGTGGTGAGATTCTTAGATGAGAATCTAACTTATTTTCTCTATTTATTTTATCTCTTTTTATCTCCACCATATTATTATTCATCTTCTTTGTTTTCTAATTTTTTTTATTATTCTTGGGCACCAAGTACATTTTATTTTGTTATTTTTTCATCATTTCCTTACTTACTAAGTAATCTTTTATTTTCTTTGAATTTCTTTAATCTTCCTTTTTCTCCAAGTAAACCCATTTTTTTCTTGCTCACCAAGTAAAGTTCCTTTTCTTTTGCCCCAAGTCTTCCTTTTCTTTTGTCCGAAGTATCCTTTCCTATGTATTGAGCTCACCTTTCAACTTCTTTCTATGATTCTTTCCATATCTCTCTCTCTCCATTTGTTATATAGATTTAGAGTTTAGATTAAGAGTGTAAGCATTTTCATAGAGGAGGAGAGTTGTAGATTTTGTGAAACCTTACATACCTTATGGCTTAGAATTTGGAGATTCATGAAAAAATATCGAGATTCGAGTGTTGGCGACGGAGGAGATCGATTTGAGGTAATTCAGGTAGTATACAATATATTTCCTCTAAATCTCTTCGCAAACCATTTTTACCTTAATTACTTCACATTTGTACTCGTTTTGATTATCATGGTCATATGTTAAATTCTGTGGAATCATTTTTGTTGATAAGTTTGATTATCCTAGTCCTTTGATAAATTCTGTGAAGTTGTTCTGTGTAGTTAGTGTTGATTTGTCTGGCTAAATGACGTGAAAATGCTCCGTACATGGATCAAGTGGACCTTACTAATAGCTTGGACCAATAGCCCGGATAAGCGGTTGTGCTTGGGTGAGGTGGGTGAGGTTGGTCACTGGTCATGTACCGAGTAGGACCGGGTATTTGGTCTCGAATAAATTATCATATGTCTAATTGACTTGTTTATGCAATTTGATAAATTGGTTGATTATCGAATCTAATCGGTTGTGTAATTATTAGATCCCTGTCGATTTATTCTCTGTTCGAGCCTTGTAATTCCTATTGTATTATATATTTTCCGAATTAATTTATTTTTCAGGTGCGGAGGAATTTAGTAGAGATCGGATTTGAAGTTCTAAAGAGATTATTTGAGTTGGAGATTTTTGGGCCCACCACTATATATTGTTTTTAGAGATTTGTATAATTTATATTTTGGAGGCATTTGTGTTAATTATTTATGGAGACGATTTGTATATTTGAGATTATGAGTTATCTACAATCATAAATTTGAGATTGATTTGATTTATTAATGGCCCGAAAGTTGGGGCATTACACGAAAAACCCCTCTTTTGATTTTTGTATTCAAAACCCTAGATTTGTTCCAAATCTTCCAAATCCGCAATATAGTTTAAAAACAACAAATAACTAAGTTAAAACTCATAAAAAGTGTGAAAAAGTATCCCTACCTCAAGCTAGAGCATGAGTGTGTGTGTGTGTGAAAGAGAGAGAGAGAGAGAGAGAGAGAGAGAAAGAGAGAGAGACATATGAAAACCCAAAGGTACTAAAAACTAACTTTGTTCCGGTTAGAACGAAGCCCTCGCCAAGCTCTATCTTTTTAACAAAGACACATGGGTGAAAAGATCGATGGATCTAGGTGTATTCGAGGTAAACAGATGGGTTTTACAAAGAGAGTGAAAAAAAATAGGGTTTGGAAAAGTTTAGAGAGAGAGTGATATGAAAAAGTGATGTAAAAAGGTGATTTTTACGGATTGATGTATGCACAGTCCACTTGAGCACAAGAAATGAAGCTCGAGCGTTCAGACACAAAAATGATTACAGTTCGAACACAAGAAGTGATGCTCGAGCGTAGAATACACACTTCCAGTAGTTTTATGGACAGATGACCATCGTTCGAGCGCCATAATGGCCGTTTGAGCATATGAAACACCGCTCAAGCATAGAATACACTCTTCCAGTAGTTTTGCAGGCTTGCAAAAGTACTAAGAGTTCACAAGGCTCGCTCGAGTGCAAAAAGTGATGCTCAAGTGGAGGAATAAAATTTTGGGCAACAAAAGTTTTGGAAACTAAGCTACCAATCTGTTCCAAAAGCAACCAATACAACCCAATAGCCAAACTCAAGGGGAAAAAGAGGAATAATACAAGAACAACAATACAGAACCATGAAACTCGAGTCTGGAATACAAAATGGATCGGGTCCTAAACCAGAATCGTTATATATTAGAAATATTGAATGAAAACGAAACAAGGTCTAAGGAAAATTTTAGATTGAAACTAAATGTATTTATTAGTTTGTGCGAGGCAATTAAGGTATATGGTAAACTGGAACACTCACGTTATCTAACTGTCTAAGAGTAAGTTTGTATATTTTTGCTAACAATTGGTTAGAACGAACGTAATCGTGTTGTCCAAGAGCGATTCCAACATTCTGGCCATTCTATCTCCAAATACTTCAATCGAGTCTTGAAGGCAGTGTGTAGGCTTGGTAAACAAGTTATAAGGCCTCCAAATTTTGATAAGGTGCTTGTAGAAATCTGACATAATCCACGATTCTATCATTTTTTTTAAGGTAATCACTTATAGAATATTTGAAGAATAATTTTTAGTAAAATATCCTGCATTATTAAAGTCATTTGTCAAATAGGATTGTGTCGGAGCAATTAATGGTACCCACATATTTGCAAGGGTGCCAGCATCAAAGCAAATACCATATTGGGTAAACATAGTGTTACAACACAAAATGTAAAGTGTGTTTTCTCATTTGACATGCGATTTATGTATGTATTGGCCAGTTGGAAGGGCACCACAAATGATTCAAGAGTGTTCATTGAATTCATACATGATCCAACAAATTTATTTCCAATTCCAGCAAGAGGTACGCATTATATGACATTTTGTTAATTTATAATTAATATTCTTCTGCCAACCCATAATAATCGATACATACATGTTGAACAGATAAATATTATGTTGTTGATTCGAGTTATACAAATATGCTTGGCTTTTTATTGCCATACCATGGTGAGAGGTACTATGTAAATGAGTTTCGTACTCAACGTTGACAACCAAGAAACATGGAGCAAATGTTCAAATATCGACACTCTTCACTGTGAAATGTGATTGAGAGATACTTCAGTGTCTTGAAGGCTCGTTTTTCAATTTTGAGAGACATGCCTCCGTATTCAACTAAGACACAAAGGTACATTCCCATTACATGTTATAGAATACACAACTAGATTAGGATGCATTCTTAAGGTGACACACTGTTCACTGAATGGACCAATCCAAATCGTATTGTTGAAGATGTTGGGCCTAGTAGAGGTGGTAGTAGCAGCTCGAGACATGCAAAAAACAATTCTCAGCAACCGATTGATGTAGGCATTTGTCAACCTCAACTACGTCACATGTCTGATGTAAGGAATCAAATTGCTAGCTAAATTTGGGAATCTGTCAGAAACAATTGATATATTGTTTATGCTTATAATAGATTGTGGAAGATGTTTTTTATGATTTGTGAAAGAAATGAAAAATTATTATTATGGTTTGTATGTTAGTTGTTATGAACATTACTAATATGGTTATTAAATTTATCTATAGTTAGTATTGTATCAATATGGTTATTATGGATACTTATTATAATGTGTATGATCTCATAAATATAAATATTTTAGACTTTAACAAACATGTTTTTTAGTTTCTGTTTTTAAAAAATTTCAAATATTTTGTCCAAACCAAACGTGTTTGTAATTTATGTTTTTTTAAAAATAAACAAAAATCAGTTTATAAAATTTTTGTAAACATACACAAAAAATGTAAACGTTACCAAACGCTATCTAACTATTACAATTTAGTCCAAAACTAATAGAAGATTTACAACATATAGTTAAATTAGAGGGGATGAAGTGTTCTGAGCTAAGGAGGTAAACCGAATTTTGTCCAAATTTAAATAAGGATACTATAGTAATTTTGTTATCAAAATTTATCAAAGCATAATTCCCCAAGCGACTTTAATGATTGAACGTCACGCGCTGTTAAAGAAAGGGGTTATGCATATATTTCTAGACTATAGAAAAGTTATGTATTTTTGAGGCAAATCAATGAGGGGTTGTGTATATATTTCTAGACTATAGGGAAGTTATGTATTTTTTAGTCAAATTACAGAGGGGTAAAATATAATTAATCCATGGAAAGTATTATTTATTATTCCTTAAAAGGCACTTGATACCCTGACTCCCACTTTGAAAAGTAGTCAATATGTTTAATTTTAATTTTTTGAATTTAATTTTTTAAAAGTTAAATTTTTTGTTTTTTGTTTTTTTTTTTATTTTAGTGAATATTTTTTAAATTTTAAGTAATTTTTTTATTTTTTTAGATGCACCTTACTTAGATGTATCTAAAATAATAAAATATTTGTGAAAAAATATTTTAAAAAATTAATAAATATACAAAAATATGAAAATGTATTGAATTTTTATATTTTTTTTTGTATTTTTTTGGTATTTAGTGTATTTTTTAAATATTTTTTTCACAAATATTATGTTTTTTAAGTATATTTATATTAGGTGTGTCTAAAAATTAAAAAAAAAAATACTTAAAATATTAAAAAATTTATTGAAAACATTAAAATATGAAAAATAAAATATAGAATTTTTTAAAAACTGAAACCAAACAAGCTAAATAATTTTAGTTTTTAAAAAGAATAATTATAAAAAAAATCAATTATTCTTCTTATTTTTTTTGTATTTCATTTGTGAAAAATCAAATTTTTTTTTAAGAAATTCAATTCTCAACAGAATCTGAATATCTAACATAATAGTAATTATTTGGTAATTTTAGGACTTTCCATATATCTAACAAAAAAGGGAGCTTTTTTGATAAATCCATTTTCTAAGAGCTTTATTCCATCCAACCCATATTCTTTTTGACTATTCCATTAGGTCCAATTTGAGATAAGAAGACCAAAATACCCTTTTCATCTACTTATGTTCCATTTAGTTCACATTATTTTCTTATATTTCAATAAGTCCTATGGGTGACATAATTACCAAAATACCCTTAATGTGAATGTTCACACCGTCAACGTAAATGTTCATATCGTCAATGTGTAGGGGCCCGGCCCATGTCGATCCTCGTGGGTGCCCGGAAAAATTCGAGTCGGGCCGGGCCGGCCCACAGGCCAAAAAAATAGGCCCGGCTCGGCCTGTTGATAATATGAATATTTACATTGACAAGTTAACATTCACATTGATAGGAGTGTAAAATTGGCCTGCGGCCCGTGGGCGGCCCGAAACCAGCCCGCCGCCCGGGGCGGGCCCGGACCGGCCCGTTCACAATGTGAATATTCACATTGACATATTAACATTAACAATAACATTGACAAGAGTGTAAAATTGGCCCATGACCCGTGGGCAGCCCGAAGCCCGGACCAGGGTCGGGGCGGGCCCGGCCCGGCCCGGCCTGTTGACAATGTGAATATTCACATTGATATGTTAACATTCACATTGATAAGAGCGTAAAATTAGCCCGCGGCATGTGGCCGGCCCGAAACCCGCCCGCGACTCGTGGGCTGCCCTGGGCGGGCCCGGCCCGACCCGTTGATAATGTGAATATTCACATTGACATGTTAACATTCACATTGATAAGAGTATAAAATTAGCCCGCGCCCCGTGGGTGCTCGAAACTAGCCCACGGCCCGTGGGCAGCCCGGGATGGGCTCGGCCCGGCCTGTTGACAATGTGAATATTCACATTGACATGTTAACATTCACATTGATAAGAGTGTAAAATTGACTCGCGTCCCATGGGCGGCACGAAGCCCGTGGACGGCGCAGGGCGAGCCCGGTCCGGCCTGTTGACAATGTGAATATTCACATTGACATATTAACATTCACATTGATAGGAGTGTAAAATTGGCCCGTGGCCTGTGGGCGGCCCGAAACCCGCCCGCTGCCCAGGGCGGGCTCGGCCCGGCTCGTTGACAATGTGAATATTCACATTGACATATTAACATTAACATTGATAAGAGTGTAAAATTGGCCCGTGACCCGTGAGCAGCCTGAAGCCCGGCCCCGGGCCGAGCGGGCCCGGCCCGTTGACAACGTGAATATTCACATTGACATATTAACATTCACATTGATAAGAGTGTAACATTAGCCCGTGCCCCGTGGCTGCCCGAAATACGCCCACGGCTCGTGGGCGGCCCGAGGCGGGCCCGGCCCGGCCTATTGACAATGTGAATATTCACATTGACATGTTAACATTCACATTGATAAGAGTGTAAAATTGACTCGCGTCCCACGGGCGGCCTGAAGCCCGTGGGCAGCCCGGGTTTGGGTCCGGGCCTACCCCGGGCCGCGGGCGAGCTTCGGGCGGCGGACAAATTTTACACTCCTATCAATGTTAATGGTAACATGTCAATGTGAATATTCATATTGTCACGGGTCGGGCCAAGCCCGCCTCGGGCTGCGATCAGGCTTCGAGCCGCCCATCGGCTGCGGGCCAATTTTACACTCCTATCAATGTGAATATTCACATTGCCAACGAGCCGGGCCCGCCCCGGCCTTAGGTCAGGCTTCGAGCTGCACACGGGTCACGGGCCAATTGTACACACTTATCAATGTGAATGTTAACATGTCAATGTGAATATTCACATTGTCAACAGGCCGTGCCGGGCCCCCCCGGGCCATCCACGGGCCGTGGGCAGGTTTCGGGCAGCCACGGGGCGCAGGCTAATTTTACACTCCTATCAATGTGCATGTTAACATGTCAATATGAATATTTACATTGTCACGAGTCGGGCCAAGCCCGTCTCGGGCTGCGGTCAGGCTTCGGGCCACCCACGGGCTGTGTGCCAATTTTACACTCTTATCAATGTGAATGTTAACATGTCAATGTGAATATTCACATTGTCAACAGGCCGGGCTGGGTCGGGCCCGCTCCGGGCAGCAGGCGGGCTTTTGGCCGTCCATGGGCCGCGGGCCAATTTTATATTCTTATCAATGTGAATGTTAACATGTCAATGTGAATATTCACATTGTCAACGGGCCAGACCGGGCCCGCCCCGGGCCGCCCATGGGCCGCGGGCGGGTTTCGCGCCACCACAGGACGGGGGCCAATTTTACACTCCTATTAATGTGAATGTTAACATGTCAATGTGAATATTCACATTGACAACGGGCCGGACCGAGCCCGCCCCGGGCCGCGGGCGGGCTTTTGGCCGCCCATGGGCCGCGGCCCAATTTTATACTCTTATCAATGCGAATGTTAACATGTCAATGTGAATATTCACATTGTCAATAGGCCGGACCGGGCCCACCCCGGGCCGCTCATGGACCGCGGGCGAGTTTCGCGCCGTCACGGAACGGGGGCCAATTTTACACTCCTATTAATGTGAATGTTAACATGTCAATGTGAATATTCACATTGTCAACGGGCCGGGCCGGGCCGGGCCGGGTCGGGCCCGCCCTGGGCTGCTGTTCAGTTTTATACTCTTATCAATGTAAATGTTAACATGTCAATGTGAACATTCACATTGTCAACAGGCCAGGCCGGGCCCGCCCACGGGCCGTGGGCGGGTTTTGGGCAGCCATGAGGCGCGGACTAATTTTATACTCCTATCAATGTGAATGTTAACATGTCAATGTGAATATTCACGTTGTCAACGGGCCGGGCCGGGCCCGCCCCGGGCCGCGGGCGGGCTTTTGGCCGCCCATGGGCCGCGACCCAATTTTATGCTCTTATCAATGTGAATGTTAACATGTCAATGTGAATATTCACATTGTCGACGGGCCGGACCGGGACCGCCCCGGGCCGGCCATGGGTCGCGGGCGGGTTTCGCGCCGCCACAGGACGAGGGTCAATTTTACACTTCTATTAATGTGAATGTTAATATGTCAATGTGAATATTCACATTGTCAACGGCCCGGGCCCGCCCCGGCTCGCGGCAGGGTTTCGGGCCGCCCACGGGCCAATTTTACATTCCTACTAATGTGAATTTTAAAATATGAATGTTCACATCATTAAATTGCTAATCGTTCAAAAAATATTTATAAGGGTATCAAAATTAAATATAAGGGCATAAGTGTCCAAAAAAATAGTGTAAATCAAGAAAATGGACTTTATGGAATAAAACTATACATACATGGGACTAAATGGGTTAAAAAATTTCTTCATGGACTTCTTAGGTTAAAACACTTCTAAATTGGACTTATCAATAAAAATCCCAACAAAAAAATATAGAATCCTACTATATTGACTAATAAAAATCAAATTGAACGTGGACTTCCAAATAATTTTTCCATGTCTAAAAAAATAAAAAAATAAGCTAATTAGACAGTTAAACTGCAGTGTGAGGCCCTCCAATGAACTCAGAAGCACATCACAAAAAAACCACGTGGAATTCTAGATTAAATTTTGTTTTTGACCACGTGCCAAATAGTTATTGCTAAATTCAAGTGACAACTCTGAAGCTGCTCACACTGGATACAAACTCATTTTTTATGCCACCAACAACCTGAAAAAAAAAAACACAAAAACAGCACAAATCCTCAAAATTTCCAGAGCAACAAATAAAAAGGAGAAACAAAAAGAAAAGAATTTCTTAGACGCCTCTCTCACCTCTGCTTTCTTTCTCTTTCCTCTTTCCTCTTTCTTTGCTTAAGCAAAGAAGAGAAGAGAGAAAAGCTTGAAGGTTTTGAAGGTGGTTTTGGTGTTTGTTTGGTGAAGATGTTGGTTGCTAACAGCTTTGATCTATGGCAAAAAGACACCTTCTTCTCAGCAGCAGAGGAGGTTCAGCAATCTGCAGATATGTATGTATATTATTGTCTCATCTTTCATTTCTTTTTCGTTTTTTTTTTTTTTTTTTTTGGGCTATATGTGTTCTGGGTTTGTTTGTTTTTGTTGATTTCTTCGTTCTTTTGCTAATTAATGATGTGGGTTTTCAGTTATGCTCTGTTTGGTTGGTGAGAAAGCGGAGGAAAATACTAATGGAAAATTAAGATTTTTAAAATTTGAGGGATTTCTATGAATGTCAAATTCCATGTTCTCGTTTCATATTTTAATGTCCTGGGAAATGAAGAGTTTTGGGAATTCCTTTTTTGTTGGGTTGTTTTGTTGTTGGCATTCAGTTCTTAAAATTAGAAAAAATTTCTCACCTTCTCTTTTTCCTTATCACCCCAGAATGGAATCTTCGTATAGGAGATGGGATAGAGAGAAGAGAGAAGGGCTAAAATCGGAGGATTTGGATGAACTTTGTAGGGAGCTCCAAACTGCTCTAGGTACCGCGAAATGGCAGGTTTGTTTCTGCTTCTTTTTTCTCTGAAGATTGCAATTTTAAATAATTTTGATAGGTTACAAAAACCCAATTTCGACTTTCATGTTTAAAATCTCAAAAAATTTGGTAATTTCCATTGTTGAAGTAGAAATCTTTTGTTGTTTAGTTGGAAGAGTTCGAAAAGGCTGTGAGGCTGAGCTACCGAAATCGTACTGTTGATGTTACAATGGCGAGGCATAGACAATTTGTTGATGCCATAGAAAGCCAAATTTCTCGCGTGGAAACGGGGTTACGTGAATCTTTTAGTGAACAAGGTAAACAACCCCTTCGGTGGGTGAATTTAAATGAAGAAGAATGCAATGATTTAGCCGCTTTTCTCTCTGGCACTCTCGGAACATCACAAATTATGAAAGATGATCGTGCGAATAGCTCTTTTAAAGAGAACAATTGCACAAAAAATGAAGAGTGTCATATTAACAAAGCTGCCAACAACAAGGACATTCCATATCGTACAAAGAGATCTAAAGATGTTCTTGCTAGTAACAAGGATGCTATGTACGTCATAGATATAGAACCGACAGAAATTGTTGCAACAAGGGATGATATCAACTGTCAAGTTGATGGAGAATTGGATGCGAGGAGAACATGGAGTTCACCGGATATTGGTGCTTGGAAGGTTGTAGTTTCTAATGAAGATCAGCAAAATAATGCATTAGTATCAAACATTGAGGCCACGCCGAAAGATAAGGGGTCTAGACCATTCTTCTGGAGGCAGAGGTGTGGAGATCGTCCCGAGGCGAAGGGAAGAATATTGAGTACCTCTCAGATGAGAGGGATTAGATGGTTCAATCAGGTTGGCTTTATGATGCTTTTTTATATTAGTCTTTGTTTCTTTACAAATTACATTAGCTCTAAAGAAAGAAAGTTGTCTTGTCTAATATTTGTATAATAATTTCCTAGAAATTAATACAAGTTCACCGTTCTGCAGATCTTCGGACAGGTTGGTGGGTGTCAGAGACAAGTGCAAACCCATATGCAGTTGAAATTGAGTTCTGTCCGGTTCAAGCTTGCTTTAATGCTAACCCTTTTTCTGATTGGTGTGCCCCTGATCTACTTAAACTCACAGGAACATAAGTAAACAATAGCTGGATTTGAACAAGGATGCATATATTGATTAATCTTGAAGTTTTACATATGCTTGCTCGAAATTGTTTCCTGTTGATAAGTCAAATTATAATGAAATCAAGTTGTCTTTCAATGTAGAATCTTGGTAGGATCACAAAGCACTTATTTTTGTGTATTAAAAGTAGGGTTCATAATTCACTTTTAAATCACAATCTTAAAATTGTGTTGCTGAAGTTATACTGACTGGTCTGCAAGAGGATTTGACAGCTCACCCTTTGTAAAGTGACATTGCATCTGTAAGTGTCTGAGGGTCAAGTAGAATGGTTATGGAGTTCTAGATTGAAAGAGATGCTTTGTGTTTCTCAGATGGTCACTATATTTTAGCAAAAATAGTGTCAAAATGTTATATTTGAGCAATGTTGCTCCAACAGTGCAAATGCTTTTCTTATTATTTTCTTGCACAATACCAAATAGAAATGTTAGATGTGGGTCCCATCATCATGAGAGATGTATAAACAAAGAGGATTGTTAAATTTTAGCTATAGCTAAACCTTGTGCCTTTTGCCATACCATTGGAGAAGCTTTTATTCCACATAATTGTGCCATTTACCATACCATTGGGTTGCATGATTGCATCCATGCATGATTTCTTTTAAATATTCTGTTTATCTGGTAGATGATTCACATAGGGAAATGTTAGAATTTCCCATCTTTACCTTCACCTACTCCACTACACACTCCACTTCACCTACCTCTACTCCACTACACACTCCACTTCACCTAACCCACTATCACCTCCACTACACCTACTACCACATTACCTTCACCTACTCCACTACACACTCCACTTCACCTACCTCTACTCCACTACACACTCCACTTCACCTAACCCACTATCACCTCCACTACACCTACTACCACATTTTCTTCTATATATAGATTGTATAGGAATTGTAATTAATGCATCTTGTAATCTATCAATCAATATATCAATCAATAATAATACATACAATTTATTCTCTCTCTTTCTCTATACATTATTTCTTACATGGTATCAGAGCTGGTTTAAAACCTAGTATTTTCGCTTCCCCGGCGGGCGGCAACCTCACCTTAGCCGCCCGCCGGACCTCAACCTATTCCGCTGATAAAATCAACAAAGATTTGTGCAACTGTAGTCATGTGTGAGGCTGATGGAGAAGAATTCTTCACCTCATATGACGAGACAGTCTGGAACTGGAAACACTGCAACATTCTGCTCTGGAATTCTGCAGCAGCTAGATTATAGCTTGGTTGAGTGCCAAGCTTTGGTTCTTCCACCCACTCTTGAACTTGCCCAGCAAAGTGTGAAGGTTCATGCTTGTGTTGGAGGGACTAGTGTGCGCGAAGATCAGCGCATTCTCTCTAGTGGGGTTCATGTTGTTGTTGGTACTCCTGGTCGTGTGTTTGACATGTTGCGGAGACAATCACTTCGCCCTGTTTACATCAAAATGTTTGTCTTGGATGAAGCTGATGAAATGCTGTCACGAGGTTTTTAAAAATCAGATCTATGATATTTTCCAGTTGCTGCCACCCAAAATCCAGGTTGGGGTGTTCTCTGCCACAATGCCACCAGAGGCTCTTGAAATCACCAGGAAATTCATGAATAAGCCTGGAAAGAGAAAAAGCTCATGCTAGGATTTGCGAAGTGATTCGCTGCAGGAATTTTGGCTTTGGATGAAACCCTTACCATACTCCACTCATTCTCTCCAACTGTTCTAACTTTTTATTTTTATTATTATTATTATTATATCAAATAATCAATGCACTCATGTTCCCCACTAACAGTGTCCACTTTTGACCCAAACCATTTTCAATCCATCATTTCTCCTTCACCTTTTGCACCCCACTCACCGACTCTCTCTCCACTTTATCACATGGGTTTGTCCCTCTCTCTCCTCCATTTGATTTCAAAAATCACTTATTTTCATTTATTTTTTCCAAGTCACTTTTCCTCTTTTTTAAATACCCCACTTTATTTTGAAACAATCGCACTGATGTTTTTCATATAATCCATCTATAAATATTTTTTATCTATTTTCTTTCTCCCTTGTTTTCTTTCATTTTATTTTTATTTTTTCAACAAAACACTCCCAAAAAAAAAAAAAAAAAAAAAACACAACATTTTACAAACTTGTCATTTCTTCATGCCGGGGATCAACCCCGATCAGCATTTTACAGCATAAAAAAAAAAAATAAAAAAAATAAAAATAAATAAAAATAAAAAAAAAACACAAAACAAAACAAAACACAACCAACACAAATCGGAACAGTGGGATTTTTCTTCTCGCCTATTCTGCCGGTCTTTTCTTCTTGCCACCGTCTTGGGCGGCCCTTGCCGGTGTTGCCTCCGTGTTTCCCACTCCACTGGGCATGATCACTACTCCCTGCTCCTCCACTGCAGCATATGGCGGCCCTCCAAATCGGAACATAAAACTGGCCTTCCGCTTCAGCTCCTTGTTTTCCGCCTTTAGCACACTTATCTCTGCTCGCGCATCCTTATACATGCGTTGGAGCAGAGCCAGTTGGGCGTTTAACTGCTGCACCTCATTTGTCCTACTCTGCAGCCGGTTCGACAAATTTGTAACCGCAGTCATGGTTTCCACACATGACTTCAAGGTATACTGATTGGCCTCCACATCCGACTGCACCGCCATTTTTTGCTCCACCGACCGCATCGGAAAGTTCAATGGAGCAAAACCAGAGGTGTTTGGTTGAGGTTCACTGGCCACCGCACCAGTTATTTCTCTTGTGGGCTCGTTCAGTTCTGGAAAGAGCGTGAGCAGGTTCTGGGTAGCTGGACGGGAAGAAGAGGCCATGTTTTTGGGTTGCTAAGTGTTTCAGCGAAATAGCAATTTCAGACTGGTAATGTTCGGAAGGGTTGGTGACAGAATGGCAACAAAGTGTTCCACAGTTTCTCTCTCCGCAGAGGCAGAGTTTTTTCAGCGAAGGGTTGGTTTCAGAATGGTATGCCTCAGCCTCAGCCTTCGTCTTGGTTAAATAGCCGAGGCAGCCACGCGTATCGCGCGCCTCTTGCCGCCCGACAAACTGGCACGCCTTTTCATGGCACATCTTTTGACAAAGTGGACACGCCTTTTGATGGCACGCCTTTTGATGGCACGCCTTTTGATGAATTGGGCACGCCTTTTGATGGCACGCCTTTTGACAAAATTGGGCACACCTTTTGAGGGTGCAACTTTTTAAGAGTCCGACAAGACTCTGTAAACTGTCCCGACATTGATTCCGGTTAGTTTTTACAAGTGTCCGACAAGACTCTGTAAACTGTCCCGACATTGATTCCGGTTAGCTCCTTTATGGGTCCGACAAGACTCTGTAAACTGTCCCGACATTGATTCCGGTTAGCTCCTTTATGGGTCCGACAAGACTCTGTAAACTGTCCCGACATTGATTCCGGTTAGTTTCTACAAGGGTCCAGCAAGACTCCGTAAACTGTCACAACATTGTCTTCTACAACGGTCCGACATGACCCCATAAACTGTCTTCTACATCGGTCTGACACCACCATACAGTGTCCTCTACAACGTTATGACACCCCATACAGTGTCTTCACCAACGGTCTGACACGACCATACAGTGTCTCCTATCCTTTTTTATTTTTATGTATTTTCTTGTTTTGTTACTCTCTCCAAACTCAAGTTGGTTAGTTTCTCTCCTCCTTGAGTTTGCGGGGGGCTGTTAGAATTTCCCATCTTTACCTTCACCTACTCCACTACACACTCCACTTCACCTACCTCTACTCCACTACACACTCCACTTCACCTAACCCACTATCACCTCCACTACACCTACTACCACATTACCTTCACCTACTCCACTACACACTCCACTTCACCTACCTCTACTCCACTACACACTCCACTTCACCTAACCCACTATCACCTCCACTACACCTACTACCACATTTTCTTCTATATATAGATTGTATAGGAATTGTAATTAATGCATCTTGTAATCTATCAATCAATATATCAATCAATAATAATACATACAATTTATTCTCTCTCTTTCTCTATACATTATTTCTTACAGGAAAATTATATTTAATTGGTCTCTTTAAGTATAAAAGAAAATTTCCTATTTTGCATTAAAATTACCTTGTATCGCCTGGTGTATATAGCAGAAATACAATTTATACCTTTAACATGCAACTCACCAATATTTTAGATATGTAGTGTTTGGTTCATTGGAATGAATGTAAATTGGAATGGAATGATCATTCCCTAGCTTCCTTGTGGAAATGGCCATTGATGATAATGAATGACAATTCCATTTGTAATGCATTTTGCGTAATTTTTTTAGTGAAGCAAACATGAGAATGGACATTTGATGTTCATATTCCTCATTTTTTGTAACAAATGAAGAATATAAATCTTTTAAATAGTGTTTGGTTCATTGAAATGAATGTGAATTGGAATGGATTAATCATTCCTTAGCTTCCTTATGGAAATTACCATTGCCTTAACATAATGAATGATAATTCCATTATGGTAGTGCATTTTGCAAAAATTTTTTAGTGAACCAAACATGAGAACGAACATTTTGACGTTTATATTTCTCATTTTTCATAACACATGACATGAGGAATATAAATTTCTTAGGTAGTGTTTGGTTCACTAGAATGAATGTGGATTGGAATAAAATGATCATTCCTTAGCTTCCTTATGGAGATAACCATTCCCTTACAATAATGAATGATGATTCCATTACAAATGCATTTTACATAAACTTTTTTGGTGAACCAAATGACAATGAACATTCTGATAGAATGATCATTCCATTTGAGCTCAGTCTGATGAACCAAACATAGGATTAAGTCTTAATTATGGGTGAGCTTTGTTTGTTGGAAACTTTGCTAAAGTTTTATTTTGTTTGTTTGCAGTGCCTTTTGTACTCTATTCAACCTGACAGCAAGAATTATTAATTGCTCCTGGGCAAGGTGAGAGGTACTTCTATATTTGTCACAACTTATTTTCATTTCATGAAAATTTGGGGGTGAAAAAAAGGACGTAGGTTGTGTCTTTACATGTTTGTTTATTTTTAGTACTTTTGACCATGTTGTTAGCAAATATGATAAGTCATTGGTCATCATGCTAGACCAAGATTAAGGTTCTTTGCTTGGATCTAAATTTCAATGTCGAATTGGCGATGTAAAAGATTAATTAATTTGATTTTTTGTGCTTCATCCTTTTTTCCTTTCCTCTTACATTGTTACAATCTGAATGGTGAAGAAATAAGATAACCTTCTCGACAATCCTCACAACCAGAAACGTTTCAATACAATTTTCTCTAATTCGAGAACAATTTGAATACAGACCTTCCATATCTTCCTCCCCTACCTCTTATTTATACTACTTATCCCACAACTGAGCTAATAACCTCTTAACAGAGAGTAACAAACTTTCTGTTACAGATTGGTACAAAAGCAAAACCCAACATAACTCTATTACAAACTATTATCAAACTAACAAATTGTCACTAAACTAACAAACTAAACCCAACTAACTCTAAATGTGGCCACCTCTCTTGTCCAAGTCAATTGTTGCTTCATAGCTATGCACAAATAATTAATTTGCAATGTCTACGAACCAAGGCTTGTAACATACTTTGTCCACTTTGATCCTTCTATTTTGTTTTTCCATTAATATTAATTTTTGGTGCCATGGGATTGGGGTAGCAAAAATTATGGCACCAAAAATTTATGGGTTCTTGGTTTCTTGGCCATCTTTTATGGCCAGAGTTTCCTTCTTCTCTGGGGTGAGAAAAGCCATAACCAATTTTAGGCAGGAGCTGCCTGCTTTCTGTGATTTCAAACCATGATTAGCAGACAGTAGTTGCTACCACATGCTTGGAAAAACAAAACTTAGAATGCACATTGAATTAGAAAGGGTTTAAAATTAGTATAAATAAATCTAAGTATATGCAATATAATGACAATAGTGGAAGTAGAAGTACAAATAATGGAGAAGTGAAGATTGAAAATTTGGAGATAACAAGAAAAAAGAAAAAGAAAAGCCCAATTAGTACCCATTAATTAGGAGATAACGAGTACTGAATATTTTTGTTACTTAGACTCGATTATTAAAAAAGCAGGGTGAGGCAATAGAAATAAATATAGTTGTGAAATGGTAGGAGTAGCACTAATTGGAGATAGGCTGAAAGAGAACAAGCTAGGATGATTGGTCATGTACAAAGTGGACCTACAGATGTAACGATAAAGAAAAGTGACCGGATCACCGCAAATGGAAATGTTAGGAGCAGGGGAAGACGTAAACCAGTATGAGATGTAGTGAAAAAATGAATTTATTTAATTTAACTGAGCATATATCTCTTGACAGAACAAGATAGCAAAAAAAAATTCATGTAGTCAACTCCACTTAATTGGATACAAGGTTTAGTTTGGTTTGGTTTAGCAAGGGGTTAAATATATTAGACAAATTGGTTTAGTAGACCTTTTCCCCACTTCCTCTCTAGCCCATGTTTTTCTTTAGATTCACTCTCAAAACACAGCATGAACCATGAGAGTGCATCTATTTTTTCACATGGAATAGTTGGGACTGCTTGGTTCCAGTTCCAGTATTTTGGCAACCTCTCTTAATAAAGCATAAATATCAAAGGTAAGTTTCGATTTCTTTATTGTAAAACAAAGTGAACCAAAAAAAAAAGATGGAAAAGAAAAAGAGTGTGAAGCAGTCTCAGAGTGTTTAACCCAAGTATCATACGAAATGCTTGAATAGAGTAATCAACATATTAGATGCTGCTAAACAATTACTTTTTCCTGCTATTGAAAACGAAAGTGCTTGGTTATAAACGGAAGCAAGAAAGAAAACTGCTTCAGAAATAATGACCAAATAATTCTTAAATTTCATACTGACACTTGATCTTGACTGCAAATAGTTATTTTTATGTACAAGCAAAGATGTAAACTGAGTTTTGATAGTCACATGTTTATTTGCAGGTAATGTAGCAGTGCTCGTATGGAAAACTGCAAAAACTGGGGATTTTTCTTATAAAAAAAAGATTCGTAGTCACCGTTCTCAAGTTCATGGATTATAATTTGCATCCGGGAAGATTGTATTTTTTATATTTTTACTCGAAATGAAAATGCATACATGTAGTCTTTGACACTATCGTGTGATTTGGTAGCTTTGACAATTTGATATGGAATGTCAAAGCTTCATATTTAAAATGTGAAAGCAAAGAGAAATTTCAATCTCAGAATGTGAAAGTCATGATTGTGCTTGGGATATCAATCCTCAGCATATTTCTTTTTGAAATTGTAAAAAGGCACATTTTGGTTTTTTGTTGAAAGAGCTGTGTAGCAGATATGAAGATTCATTGCTAATATTTTAGTGTCACATTAGAGTTTGAATATTAGCTCAACCATCCAACCTCCACATACTCACTGGGTATGGTGGTTTTGATGAATTTTTGTATACAAGCATGGGAAAATGAGGGAAAGAAAGAGATATGTTCACCAAAATGAAATTAAATCAGACATGGTTAGGGAGAATTATCAATACCCCCTTGAGGTTTAGCAAAAGTACAATTGTCCTTTCTAGTTTTGGAAATTACATTATTTTGTCTTTCGGAGTTTATTTTTTGCATACCAAAAAAAAAAAAAAAAAGGGGTTTATTTTTAACATAATCGACATAAAAATTAAAATTACTTAGATACCCTTCAATGTCAGGATATAATTATCTTATTTGCCTACATCTCGTTCTGTTTTTTTACCCCAACTTTCGCTCTTAACCACCACCGTACTCTCCCAACCTTCACCCATCCTCTGCCATTCCTCTATCTCTCCTAACCCTGTCAATAGTCCACTCACTTCCACCCCCACCACTAGCACACCAACCATCATTGTCTACTGCCACCACCCTGCAACCATAATAGCACTATCATCATCACCATTCCTGTAACAACACCACCATGCCCCACCATTGCAACAAGATACTATGTTTTCCTTTCTAACAGTCACTACACAACCCTCTTTATCCCTCATAGCAATCACCCCACAACCACAAAATCAAAAACAAAATGTAAATAGAGAGGGAGAGAAGAGAGAGAGAGATGCATCACCAAAATAATTGTAACCTCCCCACCTTCAGGGAAAACCACAACCCTTGTAATAATTGAAATAACCCAATTCATCCCCCCCTCCCCTCCTTGAGTTGCCTACTTGGATAACATCCCATGTTCTATATAAACAACTTCATTCATTGTTGACAAAAATAAAATTTTGAATCTCTCATTGGTCAAAACCATGAGACATTCAATTAACTATAAAAGAAAATTTCATGATTTGAGGGATATTTATGCAAAGCATGTGGTGTGTTGTGGCTTAAAAATTAGTCCTTTGTGCATGATAACTTTAAACTTAGTCTTTAAGAAAATAGTATAATTTTTTACTAAATCCAACCTGTCCAATATGATAGACTCGTCTATCGAAAATCTAGAATAGAATAAATAAAAATTATTTTTGTCTCGTCTAAACTAATTCATAGTAATTGGACAAATGAGTAGACTTAGTAACAAGATAAATTATGAGAAATGCTATAGCCAGTTTGAAATAAATTTTATTTTTTAAACTTTGTCCAAATTTGTATTTCTTTATGTGCATAATACATGAAAAAAAGCTAAATAGGAAATTTTAGACTCTTGAACATGATCCAAAAATATAAAAATAAATGCTATTAAGAAATGAAATACCCATCTAATAATCATATCATGTCCTATAAATGTGGAGGTCCAATCAAGCCTCATGCAATATAAGGTACTAAAAGCATAGACTAAAAGTTCAAATAGTTATTTTTAATAAGGTTTTTAACAATTTTTTTTTTATTATATTTACACCTTTATACATTTTCATGGGACTTTTATGATGAAGTTGTCCACTAGAAAAGGAACCTCATCACAAAAAAAGTTTGCATGCGCACAGAGAGACAAATAAATTTCATGATGAACAAGTTATATACATTACTTGCATTCACAAAGTGTAAATATCACTTTGTTTAAAATAAAAAAATAAAAAAAATGTAGATATCAAAGTTTAATGTGTGATATTTTGCTTTCTTGAGGTTTTTAATTCTCTTCTGTTATGGTGTGAAATGCTTGAAATAATGAGACAATGTGCTCGAAATTAAAATTCAACCACATCGTATTTTAATGACTCACTGAGTTGTAATTTATTGAATTTAATTTGAAATTCAACCACATTGTATTTGTAAATCAAGAATTGTGATTTTTATTGTTGTTATTATAGCAAAAGGATAATAATGAGAATGCCATGGACAAAATAATACTATAAACATTAGCACATTGCTCCTTACTCTATATTTTGTTGTCTTATTTCTCTAACTCTTTCAATTGTAAGAATTACCTTGTGAGAAACAAAAAGGTTCTCTTCTTGTTATGTATAAAGAAATGATGTCAATCTCGAAAATTTTGAACTTCTTGTCATTTTCTAGAAACAAAAATAGTTTTCAAAAGAATTTTTGTTTGGGCATCGCAGTTGGCAAAACCAATTAATTTGGAGGTGTTGCTGGACCTTTATTGGCCTATTACAGGACCCACCTCGATGATCTGAATCATTTATAGGGCTCATCGAGAAGATTATCTTACCAAAATATTACATTGATATGGATATAATACATGGATTATTAGATTACATTTGTCTTCAAAATAATAAATGATCTATAATCAAAGTTATAATTGTCATCCATTTTTATATGACAAATGTGATCCCAAGTATGTGATTATAGTTGTCCAAACAATCTATTTTTTATAATGGTGATTTTCTTGATGGACCCTTCGATTTAAACGGTTTAGATAATTGAAATAGGTTTCTGGTGGGTCCATAGCGGCCCAACAACACCTCTACCGCTGTGGCATTCTTCTATCCTAAATTGGATGGTATGAGAGTAAATTGAGAAAAATTACAGATGTTAAGGGCCAAAATGAGAAAAAATACTTTAAGGTCAAAGTAAAAAAATTGTGAAACTTAAGAGGATAAAGTGTAATTTATCCATCTTTATGCAATGTGGCAACCCGCGTAGCATCACGTGACATTTTCCATCCAAAATTGGACGGATGTTTATTTTGAGAGTAAATTAGAAAAAATTACACATGTTAAAAGGTCAAAGTGGAAAAAAAATATTTTAAGAGTCAAAGTTGAAAACTGTGAAATTTAAAGGGAGCAAAGTGTAATTTATCTTTTTAATATTGTGAATTGTTGCAATTTTTGTAATAAATTAGTAGGTGACATGTGTGATACACGGGAACTGATTTTTAAAATGAAAAATTAATTTTGAGTCCTAATACTTTACGTTCGAAAATTTTAATAATTGAAAATCAAATACAAACTAATTTGCTAATGGTTGATAAAAAAAAAAATTCATTGTATGTGTAATCCTATGTAAAAGGCTTGTAAAAACAAAATTTTTCAAAGTTTTTAAAAAAATGGTATATTCTCAACCTAAAATTAAATCTTCATTTGTGTTAATCAAATTTATCAAAACACATAAATTTCACTTGTATCAAAATACATATTTAAAAAAAAAATGAAAAATTCTATAGTATACAAATTATGACTTAGTTATAACTCATGGTGTATTTTTTTGGTTATTAATAAAAAAAATTCTTGGCTAATTTCTTATATATATTTTTATTTCTTTAATTATACTTCAAGTTGTGTTTGATTATAATCTATTATGATACTTTGATATGACAATATTTAAGTTACATGAAAAAAGTGCTTAAGGCCTCGTTTGGGAACATACTTTTTTAGTAATTTTTTTGTTTTTTGACTAAAATGTGATGTAAAAAAAAACAAGTATGTTTGAGATGACTTTTTGACTTTTTACGAAAAGATGTACAAAAAGTAGAGAGAAAAAGAAATCTTTGACTTTTTGGTATGGATTGTTGGCTTTTTGATTTTTTTAATAACTTTTTGACTTTTTGACTAAAAAAGCTACTTGCCAAACGAGGCCTAAGGTTAGTTGACTCAAAGGTAAGATTTATTTTTATAATAGTAAGATCATAAGAGTTATTCACATTAATGCATAAAAAATTACAAATTTAAATCATAAAACAGTGCCCTCAAAGGGAATCAGACACAAAATCTCTGTAACCTTAATAATTTCAGTTCTCAAAGGGGTTTGATTAATTATGTGACACACTGTAATAACCGTAATTTTTTTTATTCCAAACAAATTATTTTTGCATATATTTTCTAACAGAGCTCTAAGTTGCATTATCAGTAATACTGTAAATTCAAAATTTTTATTTAAAAATTATTCAAGAAACATCAATAGGTGCCTTAAATATAAACAATCATTTTCGATGAATTATTATTCTTTAAAATAATACTCCACACTGCTTACCATTTAACATTTGTAAGTTTATCTTCTAAAAACTAAACAAAAAAGTATTGAATTCTATTATTTTAATCAATCAATATTAAATTAGACGTTACACGTGTATATAAATCACTTTTAGAAATATGATATCCGACATAAAATCACAATAGAATTAATTTTAATTAATTTAATCATATTTTATATTATGATATGTGTTCAAAAGAATAATATTAATTTTAGTTTCAAATAAAATAAAATTCAAATTATTTATTTTGATAATCTTAATCTTATCGTTCTATAAAAGTGGTATTTGAATACTTATATATAATAAATTTAGTTAAATTATTTGTTATTTTTGATAATTTTAGTTCTATAGTGTTATAAAGGTGTAATTATCCTACAATGATTTATATGATATAAATTAAATTATAAGATATAAAATGAACACTCATTTTGATATTAAAAATAATAATTAGAAAGAGAATTAGTAATATCAAATTAAAAGTGATTCTAATTATTTATTTTTATTTTTATATTTATTTGGATAATAAAAAAATATGCAGAAATAGAAGTACACACAAAATTTATTTAAGAGGTTAAATATAAATATATTATGATTGAATTAACAAGAAAATACATAAATTAATTATGTAGAGTATTGATTTTTTCTTTAATATTCTTTTTGAATTATTCATATATATTGCATATAAGTATATAAAATTTAAATTAAATTATATATATATCATAATAATTAAATTATAATTATATATATATATGAAAAATAAGCATTTCTTACCGAGAATTCACATAAAATTGATTATTATAATTAAATTTGACCTTTTGTAAAACTCTATATATAAATGGAAAAAGATGCTGATGTCATTTTTTTAGAAAAAAAATAAACCTTAGAATTTGCCACCTAAGTAAAATAAAAACACTACTTTTATATATATAGATATATGATAACTTGCAATTGAAGTAACCTAATTATAATTCATTGGCAAAGGCACAACAGCCACACCGCATCCTAGTAGAATTTGTTATTTTTACTTAGAATGATTGTAGTTTAATTTTTACTTAGAATGATTGTAGTTCAATATGAGTATAGGGTCAGTATTTGTTCTAAGTTATTTTTAGTTATAATTAATGTTGATGAGTTTACTAGGATGGAAAATTTCATCATAAATCCTTCAAAATGCACTTATCTTGTAAAAAAGATAAGAATTATATGAATACTTTCAAAAGTCCATAGTATTTTAAAATATCCTTCTTATCACTCTCACAGTCACTGTTCATCTTTACTATCTTATATGAGATTGACGACTTCAGATTTGAGATTTATCATCTGAGATCTGAAAAATGATAATTCGTTATGTTTTTTTGACTTTGTTTCTCTCTCCTTCGATCTCTCTCATTCACTCATTCTCCTATAAACCCTTGTTTTTTGTTCGTTCTCCCTTTTTTTTATTCATTCATAGGCGAAATTGCAAATTTTACCTGTTTCAGAGTAAAATTTTACTATAAATCAAAGTAAAATTTTGTCCTTTTAACAAAAAAGGGGATCTATGAGGGAGTTTTGCAAGTATTGAAATTTTTTTTTGTCCTTTTGACAAAAAGTGAAAGGTCTGAGGAACTTATGACCAAATCTCCCAAATATTAAATGGTGGAATAAATTACTTTTTTAATTTTTTTTTAATTTTTTTTATGCAGCATACATGATAATATTATAAATATTAGTATGAATTTGAGTTGTAGTTACGTAATTACGTGATTTAATTACCATAAAATTATTGATTTTTGACAAAATTTAAATTGTGTAATAATTGATTGTATAATGAAATTATTTAAAATTTGACCCATTTCTGATCCATTAGTTAAGAGGGGTGGAGGGATACACAAGGGAAAACTGCTTGGCACCCCAATATGAATTTTTGAAAATTTGTTACTTTCAGTTGTCAAAATCTTCTTACCTTCTACCTCATAATGTTATTTTTTATTTGAATAATCTTATAGAAATTAACTGGATTGGTTTTGTTGGCCATCTCTACTCACTTTCATCTAAGAGGTTAGAATGGTCAATCTAGTAAGAATTGATAATTTCTTCTCTATTATGAGACTCCTTGTTGTATTGTTCATTTCTCCCAAATTATGAGATTCTTTCTCAAATTTGTTGATTGTTAGATCTTTGTTGTATAAGGTATTGAGTTCTTTAATTGTTGGATTATGAATATTTGGATGTAGTTTTCTTCATATTGTAAATAATATTTCTATGGATTGACAAAAATAAAAACTATATATATATATATATAAATTAAAGAAACAGTTGAGAATTTCTCGAAAGAGGGAAAAACCAAAAAAAATAAAAATAAAAAAAATTTAGACCAAAGCAACAAAAAGAAGGAGAAGAAAGAGATGAAGTATCAAGATCAAAAGAGACATAGGATTCAACTGATATGTAAGTGAAAATGGTTTCAAGTGGTATGGGTTTTGTTACTTAAAGACCACTTCAAGGAAAAGTTGGACATAAAATTAACATTTTACTTTCTTGATTCTTGTGATTTTAGGTTTCCCAATTTTCTTTAGGGATGAATTATAATTACACTTCTTTAAATTTGCTTAATATACAAATTGTTTCCAGTAATTTTGTAAATTATATTTCGTCTCTTAAAATTTATAATTCTATACAAGAAACCCCTATTATTAATCAACTAATCAATTAACAAATTTTAATGATGTAGAAAACATATTTCAATTAATAATTCTAGTAATTTCATTGTTGTATAAGAGGATAGTTATGAATTTTTTTTTTTTTTTCTGTCAACTTCGTTAAATAACAAATTCTGACAAAAAGATATTTATAATTTCCAGAGCTATAATTCTGATAAAATATGTATTTATAATTTATTTCTTTTTTCAAGTTAGTTGGTTTTTTAAATGTTACACTCATTTCACCAAAATTGGTGGTAAGAAATTATAAAAAGATTGTATATGGATTTGATTGCAAAGGGGGCATGGGAAAATTTTCAAAACCCACTTATTATTAATTGCGTGTTCTCTTTATTTG
Source organism: Camellia sinensis (assembly GCF_055761805.1). Classification (NCBI taxonomy): domain Eukaryota; kingdom Viridiplantae; phylum Streptophyta; class Magnoliopsida; order Ericales; family Theaceae; genus Camellia; species Camellia sinensis. The sequence goes on along the minus strand of NC_138964.1, from coordinate 18,084,378 downwards.
ATTTGATTTGACCTAAGAATGAATTAATACCTAATTTAACATCTAAATAATGCTAAACATCATGTTAACCTCCTACACATACCATTTGATTTTTTAAACGCATCTGTGAAATTGTATGTAGTTATAAATTTATCAATAAACAAAACCGCAATAATAAACAGTGCTTAAAATATTCCTTCTCTTTCATACATACTCTACTTTCTACATTCCCTCTCTCTCTATCAGATTCTCAACATAAAGACTCGTTTGACAAGTGATTTTTTTAGTTAAAAAGTTATTAAAAAAATTTAAAAATTAATAATTCATATTAAAAAGTCAAAAATTCTTTTTTTTTTTTTACTTTTTACATATCTTTTTATAAAATCTCAAAAAATCATACCATTCAATGTTGTTTATCATGTAAGTCACGGTTTTTTGATTACCCAGATTGACTACGAAACTCGATCTTCGCTTATTTCAGAGATAACCCTTGCACAAATATATATACAAATTTAATACAATTTATTTTTATCACAAGACTCAAAATCAATAGATCTCACACGACTTTTTTGACCTCACTACTGATTTTGTTTGTCTATTATTACTCATCAATAAAAGGAGACGGATTGTCTCCCACTTGTACATTGGATTGGACACGTCCAGGGGTAGTGGACTTATCACAGGTGTATTTCGATAATATATTTATTTAATATATTTTTGTATGTTCATGTGTTTAGATCATTTATTAAAAATTAATTAATTTAATAATTATAATTATATAATTTTATAATATTTTTTTTCAATAAAATAGATGATATGTATAATTTTTAAAAGAGTAATGAGTGAGACCTTCACAAAAACTCTACCCCACAACCCGCACATCATCCTATGTGAGAGAGAGAGAGAAATATAAACACACTTAAACCAATCACACATATTTTGAGATTATGGGAGTCCCCAAATTAGAGGTCGCAAGTTTGTTTCTTTTTCATAAATGATCAATACGTATTTACTTATAAAATCACGTAATTCATTAAAATGAGGATTCACCCATCCATATAATGACCTATACTTGTTTGTGAATTTCTATACACGTTATCTCTATCTTTTTTCTTTTTTTTAATGACTTTTTTTAAAAAAAAATTATGTCAAAATTTTTTACATGTATAGATGAATCTAAAAAGTAAAAAAATAAAAAAATTTAAAATCAAAATAAATAAAAAAAGTCCACTATTTTTGTCTTCAAAAATGCTAAAGGCTTCAAAATTCTACCAAAAGTTCTACCAAATGTCTCACTTGGGTGTGAGACTCACATAAGACCCATACTGTGTGGGTCCCACACCTATGTGAGACATTTAGTAGAAATTTTGGTAGAATTTTTGAGATCTCTAACATTACTCTTTTGTCTTTTCTGAACTCTTTTTGATTATTTTTTTGTTTTTATTTTTTGAAAATTTAATTTTCCAGTTCATCTCGTTGAGTTGAATCTAGAATCTTAAAGTTTTTTGAAATTTTTTTTTAAAAAATTACTAAAGATGAAGAAAAAAAAAAAAAAACAAAAACAAAAACAAATAAGCAAACCCACCATTTAGCCCTGCAAGTAGTTTTTATTTTATTTATTTATTTTTTATGGGAGCCAAGTAGTTTTCAAGAGTAAGTATTTTCAAAGATTTTGGAGATCCGAAAAAAATATGATACTTCCAAGTTTTATGGATCAAACTTTGCTTCACACTTCCCTTCCACCAACACACTGATAAGTACAAGTCCATACACATCAATTTTAGGGCATTGATAGAGACCACTAAAAGTGGTGCTCTAAAGCAATCATTAATAATGTGACATCTATTTTTTTTTTTTTAAAAAAAAAACAGACACAACAACACTGTGATAGTGAGTGAGACCTATTGCTATATCATTAATTGTGACACTAATTAGTGTTCTCACTCATTTTTCTCAATTTTAAGACCGTGACAATCAATACACAGCATGCCACTTTTAAAGGAAATTATCCACAAATACATATGTTTTTTCAAAAAAATTATTGAAAATGACGTTGCTTTAATAATTTTAAAATTATAAGCCGTAACAATAAATATAGTAATTTAAAATAAAGGGCCATAAAATCATTCTTTTTTCTATATCCACAAGTATATATCTTGCACATAAAATTTATTTAGAATGATAGTGCTAATATTTTTAAAATTATAACCAACAATGTTACGATTCTACATCGATTAATATTGGCCTTGGTCATGTGACTATAAGCTTTTTGAGCATATTTCCTTTACAAGCCGATTTTTAAGGGTGAATTTTACTCGGCAAGTTCGTATCATTTGATATCAGAACCAACCACCATATCGAGTATGAGATTGGATGCACCTATGCAAGTATGGGATTAAATTGATGTGTTTTTCAATTCAAGCCGTGAAAGTCAATTTTCAAGGGTAAATTTTACTCAAAAAGTTCATATCATTTGGTATTAGAAACTAGGATTTTTCTTAAGCGTGCCTTGCATATGGTATGCAAGGCACTTATACCTTGCATTTACACCTTTATATGCCTTGTATTTATGACATTTTTTGTGCATTTACACCTTACATACGGTGTGCAACCGTAAGGGGGTTGCACACTTAAACATTACCCTAGAAACTAACCACCATGCCGAGTATGAGATTGGATGCACCTATGCCAGTATAGGATCAAATTGATGTTTGTAGCTCGAGCTGTGGAAGGGGAAACTTATAGGCTAGATTAAGACACTTATTGAATACTGATAGTTAAGTAAAGTTCCCAGAAAGAAAAGGGCTACCATCAGATCATTCTCGATAGAATGGGTAACACGTTGGCTTTGCGGTTTGAACTACAGAAGAGAGAACTTACACGCTGAATTAAGACACTTAAACAAGTGTTAAATACTAATAATTGAATGAAGCTTCGAGAAAAGAAAGGGCTACCACCATAACATTATCGATAGAGTGGGTTGTTGTGAATATCAGCTGCTAAGTGTGGTGGTACATTACGATCTCACATCAGTATCGATTAACCATGTACATATAACTTTCTAGAACACTTTTTCTGTATAAGTGGCATCATTCTCTGCACAAAGATTTTGCTACTCCATTTTTTAAAAGTTGAGATAAGAAGGTATAATTTTGTCAATTTTCAATTCTAAACATGTACCGATGCTACATATCATATAGATTGCATATAAATCATCGTCCACCAACTTTCAAGAATAAACAAAAAGAAAATCCAAATATGGGAAATATCTATATATATATATATATATATCATTGCCATTCCACTAAGACAAAACATCTTCTCTCTCATCAAGTGTGAGAAGACACCATCATCGACCTTGTGCTGCCACTGTACACTATCTTCCCTTCTACGTGAACCCTTTAATTGTATATCTCCTTTTCTACAAAGACAATCCCGATTGAAATAAGTTTACTAACAAAAATAAATAAATAAATACACAATCGAACACAAAATAATACATAAATAGATAAAAAGAATTCAAAATTGGACCCAAAATAAAAATCGGACCCACCAATTAATCTCGTAAAATTCTATTAATAATAATTTTTCTGTATTTAATGTAGTTTTAAATTCCATTTTGTGTCCCTTGCACGTCTATGGCATGCACCCAAACGACGCCGTTACAGCAACACTAGCATGGCCTTTGCAACTCAATATCCTAAGCAGACTCCACGAGCTTTTCCGGTGGTGGCTCCGATTAACCGGAAACTTCTTTCCGCCGTCACACACCGGAAACAGAGTGGCCGGAGAGCGGCGAACTTGGCGGTTCTTGATGTCCTTGAGCTCCATCTCCGGCGGAAACTTTGCGAGTCCGAACATCAGAAGATACCAGCGAGGTTTCGGAACTTTCTGGCCTGAATTATCGGACCTCACAGAGCTCCTGAGAGACGAATTTCGGTGAATTTCGGAGTTATTGCTGAAATCTCGGCGTAACTTTTCGTAATCCAGAGAGAAAGAGCGATTGTTGCGAATTGGAGGAGGAGGAGATTGAGAGGATTTCAAGTCGGATAGTGATTCAGATCTGCGGCGGTGAAAGGTGTTCTTCAGATTATGATGATGATCTGTGTTGTTGTTGTTGTTGTGGTGGATTTGAAATTGATTATTGGAGAGAGATTGTTGTTGTTGTTGTTGTTGTTGTTTGAAGGGAATGAGTTTGCCGCAGAAGATGATGTCTTCGGCGTGAGACATTTCGGAGGTGAGATTATTGAAGAATTCGAAGAAATCGGTAGGTTCAGAGGATGATCTGCGATCTTCATACTTGGATTTGGAGATGGAGATGCTATCGTTAGAGTGAGATTGATCATCAGTGGTGGTTATTGGAAAATCACTCAGAGAGAGTGCCTCTGCTTCCTCTGTTTCTTCTTGTTTATCACCATGGATGTCTTTGTTATCATCCATTTTTGGAGAGAGAGAGAGAGAGAGAGAGAGAGAGAGAGTGTGGAACAAACAATGGCTAGACCAATCCTTCTTCTAGAGTGTGAGAAGATATCTAGAATATATAAATAGTTGTATAAGATATTGAAATGTCGCAAATATTTGAAGGGGTAAATTATGTAATTAGTGTTATAGTTTATACGATAGGTTAATTTGGTTTTTGTAATTTTAATTTGTTTAATTTTTTTTTAATTTAATAAATTGTATCATTTTAGTCCAATAAATAACGGTTGTTAAGTTAATTTAACGAAAAGTCAAATAATGTGTCAATTTGGTCCCTATATTTTATACGATATGTCAATTTGGTCCCTATAATTTCAATTTTCTTGATTTTGACAGAGATTAAATTAACACATTGTGGAAAATATAAAGACTAAATTGACACATTGTTTGACTTTCCGTTAAATTAATTTAACAAACGTTATTTATTAGACTAAAAGGACACAATCCGTTAAATTAAGAGCATGTTTGTTTTGAGGAATAAGGGTGTGAGATTGGACTATTAGTCCCACCGGACTAATAGTCCATTGTTTGTTTACAAATTTTGCTCCGAACTAATAGTCCCCCCGACTATTAGTCCCACAAATATGGGACTATTCTATCCCATGGGGGAGTGTGGGATAGAAACCATGAGATTGGTATCCCATGGGATTATTTGGTGAAATGTCCATTTTACCCTCCATGCTATTATTTAGTAAACAATTAGAAAGGGTAAAATAGTCTTTTGAACATTTAGAAATTATTTTTTTAGTGTTGTTAATTTAAAATTATATATTAAATAAAAAAATTAAATTATAAATTATAAATTAAATTTAATTAAAAATAATAAATTAAAAGTTATGGCCTTATAAATTAATTTTTTTTAGTGTTGTTAAAAAATTAAATTTACATATTTCTCTAAAATTATTTTTTTAGTGTTGTTAATTTAAAATTATATATTAAATAAAAATTATAAATTAAATTTATTTAAAAATAATAAATTAAAAATTATGGCCTTATAAATTAAATTTTTTTAGTGTTGTTGAAAATTTAATTTATATATTAAATAAATTTATTTTTTTATTGTCGTTAATTTAAAATTATATATTAAATAAAAAATATAAATTATAAATTATAAATTAAATTTAATTGAAAATAATAAATTAAAAATTATGGCCTTATAAATTAAATTTTTTTAGTGTTGTTGAAAATTTAATTTATATATTAAATAAAATTATTTTTTTATTGTCGTTAATTTAAAATTATATATTAAATAAAAAATATAAATTATAAATTATAAATTAAATTTAATTGAAAATAATAAATTAAAAATTATGGCCTTATAAATTAAATTTTTTTAGTGCTGTTAAATTATAAATTATAGATTACAAATTTAAAATTATATATTAAATAAAAATTATAAATTACAAGGATAAAATAGTCTTTTGAACATTTATCCTTATCCAGTCCATCTAACCAAACATTGGATTCATTAAAAATAGTCCAATCCAGACATCTAATCCCATGACTAAACAAACATAGGATACAAATCCAGTCCAACCAAATAGTCCGGGTACAATGTATCCCGGGACTAACAGTCGGATGGATTACAATCCCCCCTTATCCAGTCCATCCAAACAAACGCACCCTAAGAGGCAAAATCGAGCAAATTGAAACTACAGGGACCAAATTGACACATCGTATAAACTATTGGGACTATTTATATAATTTTTCCTATTTTAAATAGAAAAATATTATAAACCCTAAATAATCTATTAAATTTTTTATTAAAGGTCTCATATGGGTGTGGGACCTACACATATATGTGTAGGTCTTACACCCATGCAAGAGGTTTAGTAAAAAATCTGAAAGATTGTTTGGGATCCCTAGCATCAGTCTTTTAAATAACTCTACTATTAATAAATAGGATAAATTATGAATATATATTTAGAAATTTATTTAAAATACGAATTATGTTCTACGGTTTAAAAAATTAAAAATATTTCATTGTTAGAATTTTTTATTTAGCAAAATCAACTGAAAAAATAATTTTTTTAATGACTCTCCTATACAATAATAAAATTAATATATGAATTATTAATTGAAAGTAAATTTTTAACATCATTAAAAACTGTTAATTAACTTGATAATTTATTAACAAAATTGGTCATTTGTTATGAAATTAAAAATTTTAACGAACAGGATATAGTTTCCAGAATCATAAGAGATAATTTGTATTTTAAACAAATTTCAGAAGGTATGTTTATAATTTATCCTAATAAATATTAGGTACCCAAAAAATTATGAGTAAATTTCACTGTTGATTTTTTAGTAGGATTGAAATTTTAATTTAATTTAAATAATTTAAACTTTGCACTTTTAGTTTCGTTGCAATGTGATTCATCCATCACTTACTATTGAAATTTTAAATGAAACAAAAAGGGCATGCAACTCGCGTAAGATTTTAGATAAATTACACTGACCTTCTTTGAAGTTTAGAAAAAAAGACAACAAATTCTATGACTTTAGCATAATTATATTGATCTTTCTTTTAGTAAGCTTACAAAGACCGAAACAAATGTAGATCTAATAAATTTTTAATGAAAATTGGACCAAGTGTTATATGAATCAAAATCTTAAAAGAGTCCAATATAATTATATCAAACTTGTGAGGTTTATTATAATTTTTTAAAATTTTAAGGGAGATCAATGTAATGTATTCCAAAATTTTTAGCTTTTATACAGGAAAAAAATGAATAAATTATACTAGTAACTCCTATAGTTATTATTATTATTATTTTTTATCCAAGTTGTTAATAGCACATGACAAAATAACAACATTGCAATAAAATATAAGGCTCAAATTTACCGACACTTAAAATGATGTTTAACTTAAACTATATAGACTAATCGTGTAGGGTAATTCTATTTATACACCACTAATTTTTTAATACACACTATTATTTAGGAATATTTTGAAATGATTTAAATAAGTGTACTTTTTAATTTTTTATGAAATATGAGTTGGGTATGGGTTGAATTTTAAGTGATGTGGTGGAGCTGTGATGTGACTTAAAATAAGATGATGTGACTTAAATATGATAGTGACTTTTTGACTTTTGTAGGTTATGATAAACAAAGCCTTATTACACACACAAAATAAATTTTAGGGTTTAAAAAGAGAAAATTAGTAAAACATTTCTCCCTAACTTTGTGTAGTAAAAGAGGTTTAAGATATATATTTTTTTATTAGCTAAGATCCATCAACACTTTCACAAAGAAAATTCAACTCAAAAAAATTTCAAAATTTTGATGGTATAATCACGGAAAAATTTTGAAATTTTTTTGTGAAAATGAAAATTTCTCTGAATTGAATTTTCTCTGTAGAAATGTTGAGGGATCTTAACTACTATGAAAATATTATATGTCATTTATCTTTTAAAATCTTAATATTAAGGACCTTAAAAAAAAATTCCCTGCTGTGTTTGGTTGGGAGATTTGAGGAGGAATTTAGAAAGAGAAAGAGAAAAGGTGTGTGAAACTAGTGAAATGTACATATATTTTATTCACATTTCGTCTATCTTTTCTATTTCATTTTCTAAATCCCTCTTCAAATCCCCCTACCAAACACAGTATAAATATCTTATTTCATATTTTAACTTTCCATTACTAATCATATATTATTACACCACTAACTATTTGAATACACACTATTACACACATCAAAAATTCTTTATCTTTACTACTGCACACAACAAAAACCCACTGCAATCTTCAGAACAGAGACCGTCTTCGTCAGTCTTGATCTCCATCGATAAGGATGGTCATTTTAATCCGATTTGCGAGGCCCCACCCATACCCGCTTGAATGGGACAGATTTCACCTGCCTCAAAACTTATGTGGGGTCGGGATGTATTATGTTTTGGTCACCCGCAACGGGGGTGGGGCGGGGGCAAGTATTGCCTCCCTTGATCCAAATCTAACTCGATATAATTAATAATATACGTGTATATATATATATATGTATAATATAATTAGATATAAGAAAATAATATTAAAAGTATATGATTTTGTTTAAATATAAATAAATAATAATCCTAAAAGTCTCACTATTTATATATATGGAAACAGGGAAAATTATTTGGTGTGTGCTAAGGATTTAAATAGTTCTTAATTTTTTTGACTATTTGAAATGTAGTCGAACATCCGCGAATATTTGCAGGGGCGGAGATGGGGTTGAAAAATTCCACCTGTAGCAGGGGTGGAATTTGTCCGCAAGGGCGGAGGCGAGGAATGGCAAACCTGTCCCAAACCCGCCCCGTGGCCATCTATATCCATTGGTGGGAGAGGTTTCATTTGGCCTTCATCTACATCAGTGTTGATTTCCTAGTTGGTGTTGAACTCTCGTCGTGTCTTATCTTGTTGTCTCGTCATTTCAAATCGTCAACGGAATATTTCATTCGGCCTCCATCTTTACCCATATTGATCTTCATTGTCAGTATTGAACTCTCGTCTCCTTTTGTCATTTCATATTGCCATTCTCACCCTTGATTCATGAGTGTATGTTAATGGTGAAGATGAAGAAACATGAGTATACTTTTTTAATAACAAATTCACTTTTGTAATCAACAACACAATCAGTTTTAACATTGCTACATTGGGTGGGTATAAAACTCTATAAATTTTTTTTTTAACAAATTCATCACATTAGTCATGTTCAAGAATATAGAGTTGAACAAACTTAATGTGTTCAAAAATTTATATCTAAATAACAAATAAATGTTTAATTTATTTTAATCGAACTAACTTAAAATGTTCAATTTTTTATGTATGAATTAATATGTGGCCAATCTTAATAATTTAAACAAAATTATTTTGTTCAAATATAAATAATTGAATATTGTGTAAAAGTTCACCTCTGGTTATCCAAATACGATGAACATACTCATCTTTCCAACATACAAACGAGATAAATAAAAAATCAAAAAGTCAAGTCATAAACTAACTTTTTCAATGTTTAAATCAACGTTTTCAATGTTTATACATCTTATTGTCATCTATAGTGTGCAAATCTTTAAAATTAATTGATTTCAATATTCTAAAATCCTAAATCTTCAAATGCAATAACGTTTTGAGTTTGAAAAATAAGTATAATAGAGAAGAGAATGAACTGAGCTAATTGATAATGAATGATATCATGAGTATATGTTAATGGTGAAGATGATGAAGAAATACAATGTTTATGTGTTAAAATCCTAAACTCTATATAGATGATGGTGTGTGGAGAATATTTTTTATTTTTAAATATGAAATTTTTGAATGAATAGAATACATCCCATGTTATCCTTAATGGTCATTTCATTAAAGGATATTATTGGAATATAAATTTAATCTACTAATAGTGTGTGCTAGGTTTTTATTCTTGGCAATCCCGTTTGACAAAACTCCTTTCAGTTGTAATTGTATTCGATCTTTTATTTCAATGAGGCAATGAGTTTTAGATGCGAATCCAACCCGAATTGCGCCTTGTAAAGATGTTTTATCGCTGACTATGTCGAGAATCGAGTTGCCCGGTCAGCTCGTAGGGGTCCAAGGGGCAGCTCCCCTTGATGGGTCTAGGGCAGCGCCCAAGCGGGGTCGAGGGGCAACGCCCCAAAAGCAACATGCAAAATGCAAAAATGCTTTCGAAGTTGCTTGTGCGCTCGAGCGGCCGTTTGTGCACTCGAGCGGAGAATATTTAGTTCTAGAAGTTTGATCACCTGCAAAAGTACTAGGAGTTGTTTATTCCTGTGCTCGAGCATAGATTCGCTCAAGCTCAAGCGGCCATTCTTGCGCTTGAACGAAGATTGCGGATCAGTTTCCTATAAATATGTGATTTCATCCGTTTTTAGGATGACGGCTTCTAGATCTTCTTCTTGAATATTAGGGTTTATATCTGGAGCTTCTTTGCTCTTTGATATTTGTTTGAGTTTAAATTTGGTTTGAAAAGTATATATCAAAGGATTGTTTGTTTCGTTCAATACAAAAGAGAGTTGTTCTTCGGTGGATTCCGTGAAATTCGGGCTTGAAGCTTTGGTAGATTCTGGAGTGGCTCCTCGTCGTGATTCGACATCAGTGTTGTGGATTCAACGTTGGGCAAGACAATTCCGAGGTGAAGATGGGGCTGGAAGAGGCATATAGGGGTCGGTTCGATTCGGACATAGATTCGCTAGGTAATTGAGAGTACACTTATGTAATACCTTTATGTCTTTTTAGTGGATTGTTTTGTGGCTTTTGCCCATGATTTTTTTATCACAATTGGAGACGCTCTAATTGTGATTTTTTTATATTAAATCGTTGTGTTGATTTGTCTTTGATTGTTTGATTGAGATTGCTATTTACTCATTAAAATTTATACATAATCACAAATCAATATTTAAGGAATTTCTAGATTTTTCAGTGTGTATTGAGAGTATTAATGGGGTGTAAATAGAACCACCTAATCATAAAATTTACCATAAGTTATTTACAAAAATATCCAAAATTTTGAAAATGAATCTAGATATCCTACAAGTTTAAAAATATACCTTAATTTCAAGTTTTGATTAATCTTCCTGCTAATTTTTTTGATGTACATACATCACATTTCCAATAAATTTTACAAATTATTTTATTCACTAATATCATAATTATTATATTGTTAAAGTAAATCATATTACAAAACTCTTCTATTGGACTATTGTTTTGTGAAAAGGACAATCTAATTTATTTTATTTCATAAACCTTTCTAAAGAGGAGACGCATAATTAAATAATGGCAAAGTAAAGTATTTTTTTTTTCTTGGACAATATTGTTAGGGTAATGTGTTACTGTGAACCAAAGTAATATGTACAGAATAACATGTTACTGTTTACATTAATTTTGATGGTAATAATATATATATTTTAAAGAATTTTATAGTTAACATGGATCTTATTTGATAGATCTTGATTTTATTAAAAATCAACATTTAGATCAAAAGTTATATTATTTCAAAATTTAATATTTTAATTATAGTGGTATGTATTAGATTTTTTTTTGTATTTATTTTTAATGTATTAAAATTTTATTGTGATAGAAGTTTGACAAATCTTTTTTTTCTATTACATGTCACATCAATTAATAAAAAATTAAAGAATTTATATAGCCACCGTTTGGGAAGTGGGTTGGCTTTTTGATTTTTTGACTTTTTTGACTTTTTGGTGAGGTGTCTTCCAGTTAATTTACCAAACTGCCCTTTTTGCCTTTTTTTTTAATTTTTATTTTGGGTTTGGATTTGGCATATTTTGCTTAAATTTTATTTTTTTTATTTTGGGTTTGGATTTGGCGTATTTTACTTATTTTTTTTTATTTTGGGTTTGGATTTGGCGTATTTTGGTTAATTTTATTTTTATTTTTATTTTTTTTATGTTGGGTTTGGAATTAGCGTATTTTGCTTAAATTTTTTTTTTCTTTTAATTTTTTTTTATTTTAGGTTTGGATTTGGTGTATTTTGTTTTTTTTTTTCTGTTATTTTTTTTATTGTGTATTTGGATTTGGCATATTGTGCTTAAATTTTTTGAATTTTTTTTAAAATTTATGTTTTTGTCTTTTTTTTTTTTACATTAATTAGTTCTTGTTCTTTTATTGGTATACAATAACTTTTTTTATTTATTTATGTGTTTCATTTATTTGTAAATTACGTGGCGAATGGTAATTTATGTTTTCATGGTTTTTTTTAAAATGTTTTTGAATGAGGCATATTTTTGTTGTTATTTTTTTAAAATTTACGATTTTATCATTTTCTTATTCACTCACATTAATTTGTTTTTATATTTCAAAAATGGATTTTCTCTCGTTTTATTTATTTGTAAATGACGTGGCAAATGCTTATTTCTGTTTTTTTCTTCTTCTTTTTTCCTTTTTTTTTGGATGAGGCCTATGCTTGTTGTTCTTTTTTTTTTTAAATTTACGTTTCTGTAATTTTTTTTTATTTGTATACATTAATTTATTTTTATATTTGACAAATGGGTTTTCATGTGTTTCATTTATTTGTAAATTACGTGGCAAATGCTAATTTCGGTTGGTTTTTTTGTTTGGAAAAACGTTTTTTTATGTCATTTATTTAAAATGATGTGGACAATCATATATTGCCGTGGCACATGACAAAAAATGAGGGTCTGTTTTGGTTTTTTTGTTGTTTTCAACTTGTGTTTTTATCTTTTTAATTGACGTCGCACATGATAATTTCTGTATTAGTTTTTTTTTTTTTTTGTTATTTGTTTCACCTTGTTTGCTTTTTCGAAAAGGCTTTTTTTGTGGATTTTGATTTTTCAAAGTTAGGCACGTCACCAACTGGAAGGGGGTATATTCCCGTGTAAACACATACATATTGTACATGATAATATATTTGAATACAGTCTGTTCCACGTGTGTCATTAGTAATGTTACAACCCTACGAAAATTAGGTCTACTATTGTATATTTCCTAACATTCCGTTATTACGCATGTAACATAATTTGTCGCGTATGAGAAGGTGCACCAATGCCATATGCGGGTCCTCATCCCCAACCATTAAACCATCCTCGTCATGTTCAACTTATGGTATGGCATTTACTATTGTCATAGCCTCTTCCTCGTCACAGATTGGGTGAACAGTTGTTGGGTTACCTGTGTTTCGCCGTATATAATTATGTAATGCCATTGACGCACCTACTAACTGAACTTGCACATTTGCAAAGTCATATTGAGGCATGTCTCGAATAAACCCCCATCGATTTTTCCAAGCACCGAAAGTGCGTTCCACCACACTATGTAAGGATGAGTGCACTTTGTTAAATAATTCCTTTGGCGTGTTTGCCGTCGTGTTCCGTGCAATACGTCAAAATTCTTGTTGGTGGTAATGGTGGCCTTTGAATGGTGCTAAGTAACCTATCCGGTTTGGATAGCCAGAATCGATAAGATAATATTTGCCTGCAGACATGACAACAATGTATGACACCAAAACCGAACATTGTGCTTCATTTTCAAGTAACGCTGTTTGAGAAAAAATTTATAGCCCCTTAAATCTAATAACATCGCTATGTGTTACCTTCGTCAAGATGTGGGAATGAGACATTGTCATTTGTTAGTATCTTATTGAATATGCGACTATCATGCATACTTCCTTTCCATTCGCACGAAATGAATATGAAACACATGTCAAAATCGACTGCGGCCATGATATTTTGCGTGTGACAGTATTTCCTACCGAAATATATTGCCGTATCTGGCCCCGTAACCCATGCACTTACATGTGTTCCGTTTATTGCGCCAATGCAGTCCTACAAACAACCCAATTCTTTTGTTGCTTAAATGGGTAACAAATGTTTGGTTTTTTCCACACTTCACGTATTTTGCTTAATAATAAAAACAAAATAACTGACACTTTTTGCCTATATGTCAATAATGTTTTTCAGTAGTACCTTGAACGGTAGGTATTTCTGTCTAGACCGCACGTATGGATGTATACGATGCTGACTGTATGTGGGCCGGCAATGAACAACAGTGAACTCTTTCATGGAAGTTAATACGTTATGCACGTGCCAAGACACAGTCTCCCCGAAATGTTGGAATCGTTCTTGGATTTTTCGATTTTGCTTCCCTTTCAACACATGGATAAACATTGCAATGTTTTCTTCAACAGCTAAGCCATGTGGACGTTGCGGGACTTGTAACCCAAAATCATTTACTAATGTCTCACACAAGGCGGCAAAAACTTCCTTCGGCATGCAAACATTTTCCTCAAATCGACCCATATGGCCCGCATATAGTTCGCATATCCATGCATTCCCGGTCAATATAGAAATGCGACATGGCGTTTTAGCCATGTGTTTTTCGTACCATTCTGTCGCATACTGACATGCTTGTAGAAATGTGCAGTTGTGTTCTTGTTGCACCTGCACCGCCATTTGATTAAGCATTTCCCTTATTTCATCATTGTTACTTCCATCCCAAGGATTCATCGCGTCTTCGTTGATGCGAAACCTACAACAGTGGCACTCTTTCAATCAGTTGGCACATGATTCATTGACTCAAATTATATTGAAGTTTGCAATTATTAAATGCCGACATTGTTTTTAATGTAAGTAATGTCATCACCAATGTCATTACTAACGCATAATGATATTTTTAATGCACAAAAAAGAAAACCTGTTCACCTTCTGCTTTACAGGAGGACCATGGTGGTAATAACCACAAAAATAGCCATCAAACTAAACTAACAGTTACATTTGCAACATACAGACATACAAAAGCTAGCAAGAAAAACGTAATTCCCTGTCTAAAAAATAGCCATACAAAATATTAAAACATAAGCATCCCATTCATTTCCCAAAAACGAAGCACAACCATGCTTCCATTCCGTCAACCCATGCACTTAACTAAAAGTTTTGTTCACCATAGCTAGCAAGTAAAAAACAAAAACGACAGAATAAAAACATGCACACACCACCATCATGTTTTAATATAGTGCCAACAATACCATAAGTCAAAGTTTTAAAAAGGCAGACAAGGACAGTCATCTTCAACACTCGTAACACCGTTACATCACATCCGGCGACCCCCAAACAGGTTTGCAAAAGGCGCCGACGTAGTACACTGCAGCTGCTTCTATGTAAGCCATCCAATGATGTGGTCGCCATCAGGCTGGCATATCATCACCTCCCGGTAATCGGCGTTATCCATAAGTGTCGAGGCGAAGTGGAATAACGGCGTACTAATTAGGGATGGAATACTCGTCAGGCGATGCATGCACTCCGAAATAGTGTACAGCGATTCGCTGCCTGTGAGGTGCCTCACCGTAACCTACTGATTCTTTGTACGCACCACATCTGTTAGATTGTTCATGCTTTCCGCAATAACTGACGCTCCACTTGTTGTCTTCTTCGACTTTGAAACACTTGTTGATGGCGTCTTTCTCCTTTTTCCCTTTTCAATCGGAACATGCTCCAGTGAAGAATCTGAATCCACGTCCTGTACTCCTGCGGGTATCGGATCAGCAAATGGCTGGGCTCCCAAACTATGCACTGAATCAGATGAGTCATCAGCAGCTTCAGGAAGTTTCTCTCCCGGGGTCCAATGGTGCTTCCCAGTAGCTGATGCCCCCATGAAGACCGTCTCCATTAACTCACGATGTTCCAAGGTTTTTTTCCTGAACTTGGCACACACCTTGTTTATCTGCAGAAATAGAGATATATGAAAGAGGAAGACGTTACATTTCATATAATTAAGTAAAAGTTAACTAAACAAGTACAAAATGTACTGGTAAATGACAAATATGAAACTTGTTTGTACATGTACTTACCGATTCCATCTTGTCCTACCACTCCTCAGGTACCTGAAACATACCGGTGTCACTGTCAAAGCCTATCCCTGACACTCCTTTGCTTGAATCCATCAACTTTGTCCACGCTTGCTACTCTTTTTTCAAGCTCATGTACTTATTCTTCAACTGTTTTAGTCCATGTTTTCTTCCTGTTTTTTTCTCAAATTTCCTTGCCAAGGACTTGTACCCTGCTTGGCTGAGGACTAGGAATGGGCGATTTCCTTTACTAATCTCATTTGCAATCAACTGCAGGAAAACTCGGATTGAGTCACTGTCCCATGACGCCTTGTGACTGAACTAATTATGTGTCTCTTCAAGACTGCTTGACTTGTTAGTGACAAGGCCTTTGCTTTTTGAGGAAGTACGTGGAGAAGTACGTGTGGAAGCCATTACTAATGTACGGTTACAAAAGATTACCATCACAAATTAGGTTGTTTTATACACACGCATAAGCCATTACACATTAATAACAACAAACATAGAGATAGGATGCTAAATTAGCCAGCATATAACCATTGCACATTAATAACATACGTACACAGGTTCGATGGAAGTTAGTAGTGGACATAGTTATGATAGTTATTAATACGTCTACCGTATCGAAGTGGAGGAAGGCAAAGGCAGCTTAAAGTCATACTAAAACATACTACCAACATACTAACAACATATTGACAACATACTAACGTGTTTCTACATACTGACAACATCGTAACGTTGCTTACATACGGCACAACAAAATGACAACGACAATGCATAGCACATACACAACGGTCTTAAGGATACGCAAGGATTGTTGAATGTCTATGACATCAGCTCGCAATTGCATGACAATTTCGTCTCTGGGTGACGCATAGTTTTGGTTCTCTCGCCTTGGTTCTTCGCATCAACCAATCCAACTGACACAGGGCTGGTGAGTGCTAATTATGGAATATTAGTTTCATGGGTTGTTAATGTTCATACAGTTATGACCGGTAAAGAATGGGTCACTTACCACAGGGCGGGGACAGACAAAATAAGGACGCCCTGGATTTTTGGTAGACCTGGAAATCTTAACAATACAGGAGCCATGTCCACAGGCACACATTTGTCGTGGCCATGTACTGGAAGTTGCAGTGGAGGTAAACGAAGCCATGCTATGCTTTACAAACATTGGGAAGTGACCATGAAGCATACAAATAATTAGTTTATGTTATCCATATATCAGGGCTACATAAACCGAATACGTTAAGCACATTTGTATATTGGATAGGTAAACAACTTATTAACTTCCTTCAGTTTATTGAAATTAGTTTAGGTTTTTTGAAATTTGAGAATACTCTATTTATATCAATAATTTAAAAGATTATTCTTTTTTTTTTTTTAAAGTGGACATGAAAATATAACAAAATTGATTATGTGGTATTGAGTAAAAGAAAAAAGTAACAAAAATTGAGTAATGAGAATTGAGCATTGAGTATTGAGTAAAAAATATATTAAAATTAATAAATATATTTTTTAATATATGTTTAATATATTTTTTACTCAAATATATTTTTCAAAAGTAAATTTTTAAAATATTTTTTAATATATTTTTAATATATCGACTTTAATAACTACATTTTCTAATATATGTTTAATATATTTTTTACTCAAATATAATTTTTAAATCTAAATTTTTAATATATATTTTAATATATTTTTAATATATTTTTAATATAATTTTTAATAAATATAATTTTTAATATATGTTTAATATAATTTTTACTAAAATATATTTTTTAAATCTAAATTTTTAATATATATTTTAATATATTTTTAATATTTTTGTTTAATATATTTTGGTTAATATATTTTTAATATATTTTTCTGATAATTATATTTTTCAATATATTTCAAATATATTTTTTATATATTTTATAATATGTTGTTAATATATTTTTAATATATTTACCTTCCTCCCCCAATTTAGTTTGTAATATATTTTTTACTCAAATATACTTTTTACAAATGAGAATTGAGCATTGAGTATTGAGTAATGAGTATAACAAAAAAGTAACAAAAATTCAGGCTTGAGCATTGGACATTTTTGAGTATAACAAAAAATCTAACCAAAATTGGACATTTTTTCCCTCATTGACTAAAAACATCACAGAACTGATTTCAGTTTTCCTTATTCATTCACAGACTCAGATTTCATGACAAATCAATAGGTATTTAACAGAATCAGACATGCATTCACAGATATCATTCAGAATTTGTTTCAAAAATGGGTAGAGACTAGTAGTGGAACAATGTATACATCAATTTCATAAATCAGATTTCATGTTGTGGCATTTGTATACATCAATTCGAACTTGTGATCTGAAATTTTTCATTTTTAATGATAATTATAAGAAAAAAATCAAAAGAAGAAAATGGATTTTCATGTGTTTGAACAGAGCTTTACCAGAATCAGATATGCATTCATAATAACATAAGTGCATTCACAGAGTTCATTCAGAATTTATTTCAGAAATGGCTACAGACTAGCAGTGGACCAATGTATGATCAATTTGATAAATCAGATTTCATTCAGCATTTGTATACATCAATTCGAACCCAAGATCTGAAATTTTAGATTTTTCTTGATAATTATAAGAAAAAAATCAAAAGAAGAACAGAGGGTTTTACGGATTTGAACAGAGCTTTACCAGAATCAGATATTCATTCACAATAACATAAGTGCATTTACATATTTCAATCAGAATTTATTTGAAAAATGGGTAGAGACTAGCAGTGGAACAATGTGTACATCAACTTGGTAAATTAGATTTCATTCAACTAGTGAATACATCAATTCAAACTTGTGATCTGAAAGTTTTCAGCTTTATAATTATAAGAACAAAATGTGTGAACCCAAGCACAAAATGAACAGATCTGAAAAAAATCAAATTTGTAATGAACCCAAATCAGATTGTGATCTGGACAAAATGTGTGAACCCAAGCACAAAATTTTTCATTTTTAATTGTGATTTGAAAAAAGCAGATTTTTTATGATAATTATAAGAAAAAAAATCAAAAGAAGAACAGAGTGTTTTACGGATCTGAACAGAGCTTTACGAGAATCTGATATTCATTCACAATAACATAAGTGCATCCACAGATTTCATTCAGAATTTATTTGAAAAATGGGTAGAGACTAGCAGTGGAACAATGTGTACAATTTCATAAATCAGATTTCATTCAGCTAGTGAATACATCAATTCGAACTTGTGATCTGAAATTTTTCATTTTTATAATTATAAGAACAAAATGTGTGAACCCAAGCACAAAATCAACAGATCTGAAAAAAATCAGATTTGTAATGAACCCAAATCAGATTGTGATCTGAACAAAATGTGTGAACCCAAGCACAAAATTTTTCATTTTTAATTGTGATCTGAGAAAAAGTAGATTTTTAATGATAATTATAAGAACAAAATCAAAAGAAGAACAGAGTGTTTTACGGATCTTAACCTATATATACATAGTTTGGCCCTCATTACGCACAGAATTACAGATTTATGTATATATATATATATATACATATATAAGAACAGATATATGTATATAAAAACAGATCTGAACAGAGCTTTACAGATTTATATATAAGAACAGATACATGTATATATATATCTGTGCCTAAAATGTGTGAACCCAAGCACGACGAATCACTTCAACAGGTCGGTAATGAACCGGATTTGTAATGAACCCAAAATGGAAAAAAAAAAAAAAACTTTGGAAAAAAAAAATTGGAAAAATTTAAAGAAAGAGAGTCCACACTTCCTTCAATTTTGGGAAAAATCCTAACATTGTATACAGAGAAAGGGACTCCACACATGAACCGTAAGTAGAGGCCACACACACACACACAGATCTACGAAATCAGAAGGGTTTGAAAGAGTTACTTGAAGATCGGTGGTGTTTGAGACGGTTCCGTCTATTGTTCGTCCCCGCCAACGTTAGGCCCCAACCATCCGATTTGCCGATCTGTTCGCGAGTCGTCTTCACCGCTGCAGATGCCTACTCCGGCCCGATCTCCTCTAAAAAGCCTGGTTCAGATGTCGTCGCCGCAGGTTGCCATTAACCGACTCCTTCACTTCGTCTGTGCCCTAGTTTTTGGTTATGTTGTGTGTTTGGATTTGCCGTTGGGCGAAATGAATCAGAGGATGTTTGAGGGTGTTTTGGTAAATTTACCCGAAGAAGGGTTCCTCTCCAACCCGTTGGAGCGCCTTTGTCATGAAGTGGCTAAATTAGCCTCTTTTGTCATGATGTGGCTAATTTAACCTGAACCTTACTTCCCAAATACACGCATAGAATTTGTTATTTGTGGAGAGAGAAAAGTGGAGCGTATGGATTATTAGCATGCATGACTCATGTGAGGGGGTGGCAAAGTCTTTAAGAGAGACATATAGGTTTTTTTCATGAAGAGGTGGTTAAAAGTTAATTTTTTTGATTTTTTTAAATTTTTTTTTAAAAAAATATGTGAAAAATAAAAAAGTAATGTGATTTAGAAAAGATAAAAAAAATTAAAAAATTGATTTTTAACCAGTTTATCAAAATAGGTCTATGTCATGTGGGTCCATTTCCGTGGTCATGGAGGTGTTTTCTTTGATTCTTCCATAGTCGATTACTTCTATAAACATATTTTTTTTCTTTTTTTATGTGTACTTGGGTGGCCTTCTAGAATCATGAATCTAATGTATAAACATATGTTTTTTGGCGATTTTTTTATTTTTTGTTTTTTAGTTGTTTGGTTGGGATGGCCTTATATATATATATATATATATACATAAGTTACCCATGTGTACACATTCAATTGGTATACTTGACAGGGCTAGTGATGCACCTAACTATCCCTTGAAATAGTGATAATATAAGAGCATCGCCCACGCTTGTTTAAAATTTTTATTAAATTTAAATAAAAAAAATTGATGAAAAACTTAATCTGACATGATACATTTCAATGGTGAGAGGAACTTTCCATCAAATCCGACCGATCATCTGGCCTAGAGTAAATTTTCGGTTGACAAGCAGGTTATGCGGCCAAAATCCAATTATCCAGCTATTATCTAGTCAATCGTCCACTAACAGTCCCAGTGAAAAATGATAAAAACTCCATTGATTTGATAAAAAAATATACCCCTAGCTTCATTTAATATGAGTTTGATGAAATGATTAAAGTGAAAAAAGTTGACGTTTTTCATCAAATTCAAATTTGATAAAAACATCTAAGAAGGGTCGAAGATGGTCTAAGAAGTTCAAACTTTAATTATAGACATATATGTAAAAATATTTTTAAAAAAATGAGACAATTTATACTAACTTAGATGTAGGTTTTATTATATTATAACAATGTAGATGACAGCATAAAGATACTTTCAAAAATTGCTTGGAAATATGGAGAAAATTCCTTAGGAAAATTCTTCTTTTGTCCTTTTTTTTTTCTCCCGTATTTAGTTACCTTTTTTTAAAAAAACGAAAAAAAGATACATAGATTTCGAGATACTTATCACTAAATTTAATATTTTTTTTATGAATTTTAAAATACTTTTTACTGACACTTTCTCTTCAATTTTCAATATTAACAAATGCCATGAGACACTTGTCTGCAGAAATATTTTTTAAACTTTTTACTTGTTTTTTAAAACTCAAAGACACTAAAAATTTAAATTAAAACAAATTCAATCAAATTTGACCCAAAAAAAAAAACTTCACATTTTTTGTGGATTATTTTCAAATTAATTTTTTAGGGAATTCTGGTTTAGAATGCCTGAAAAAGTTTTTTTTAAAAAATAATTAACATAAGTTCTTAGAAAATTGGTTAAAAATAAAAAAACATATGAAAAATTTAGTAAGGAATATTTGTCAAATAGTGCGCAAGAGGGACACGATTTGAATGGGGAGAGGCTTCTCCAATCGAAATTAGAATGGAGGGTGCTGTTAAGTTTTTGTGGGCTTGTCACAAAATTCACATTGATGATCACGTTGACTACTTATTAAGATTTATTGAGCACTCCATCCTTACAAAAAATTACGTTAATCAGATATCGATAGCTACTTAATCAGATCACATTTATATCAATATTTATTTTTAAAATCATATTTATTATTGATACAAATATGATCTGGTCGAGTAACTTTTGATATCCACTCAATATAATTTTTTTTAAAAAAATAAAGCATTCAACGATTTTTACATATTAAAGTATTCAACAAATTTTGTCATCGATGTCGGTTCGGTGGTAAGCCATAGAAACCTACCAATACCTCCAATCTGATTTCGGACCAAACGAAACCTCTCCCATTAGAATACTATTTGGTGGACCAGGTAAATAGTGAGTTTGTGCTTCTAGACAATCTTTTATTTTTTTATTTCTCTCACTCTCGCTTTTTTGGTATGATGAGGAAAGCTTTTCGGCCATTTTTGGATGCATGTGTTTGTAGGCTAGGTGTCAATGTCGTTCTTGTTCAAAGCCCCTCTCAACGTTAGCCACGAGTCACACCTGAAATGTACCAATCTCTCAAGACTCTCAACCCTCTCTCAACCAAAGAAAGGAATGGATGACTTGTTTTGCAATGGAATGCGTTTGGTTACTATTGCTTCAACCATGGATTTCTAGGTTTTTTTTTTTAGGTAAAAAGTGGCAAACGGACGGGTACATGGATCGAAACAGGTCATGTATTTCAAACATTTGAACTCTAACTTGTACAATTAACAAATGAGTTTAAACAGGTTGAGTTGAATTGGATACGAGTTTAATAACTGAACTCAATCAATCTATTTACTTTGTTAATTTTATTATTATTATTATTATTTTGCTTTTGATAGATGGTCGTGGTGCAAGTGATGGCAACCGTAGATGTGATTATAGTAGTGGCAGTGGGATGGTTGTGTCAATGTTCTATCACCACCTCTTCTACACACATCCTCGGAGATATTGGAGAAAAGTTCATGCAATCAAAAAGGAAATGAATTCCTTAACGCTGTGTTTGGTTGGAGGATTTGAAGAGGGATTTGGAAAGGGAAAGGGAAAAGTTTCGTGAAATGTGAATAAAAAATACCTACATTTCACCTAGTTTCACACACCTTTTCCCTTTCCCTTTCCAAATTCCTCCCCAAATCTCTCAACCAAACACAACATAAATGGCAAAGAATAGCAAAAATGAAGAAAAATGAGTAAGATAGGTCTCAAAGATGGAAAATTATAAAAACAGATACTTCGAATGAGTCTATTTTGGACAGATTGAGAAGAATAACCAAACCAAAGAGAACGATGCCCAAGAACAAGGGTGATAAGGCGTAATATATGAAGAAGAGTGTGTATTAGTAGAAAATGTAAATGATTTTTCTGTCTTACCTTCATTTTATAGTTACATTCTTATCACACGATTGAATTTTGTTAAGGATTTAAACAATGGAGTAAATTGATATTTGTGTAAGCACTAAAGTACAATTTAATGCAAGAGGTTAATTGTCACAATTTCATATTTAGGGACTAAAATGAGATTTGACCAGAAGTATATGGGTTAATTGTCATGATTTTATGTGTAACGACCAAGTGTAATTTAGTACAAAGTGTGGTATAATTTATCCTAAACTATAAATGTAATGTCATAGAATAGAGACACAAACACACATAAAGAAGGTATAAGACAGATATAGAGCTCACAAACAACTAACTCGAGCATTGGAGTCCTAGATCCACATTGCAATTAGAGCTGTGTAAAATACAACTCAATTTTCTAAAATACATCAATCTGTATCAATTTGCACCGCTCTATTCGCCAATTGCGGTTTAAATTTTAAAATTTATAATTCAC
This sequence comes from Camellia sinensis, assembly GCF_055761805.1. NCBI lineage: Eukaryota > Viridiplantae > Streptophyta > Magnoliopsida > Ericales > Theaceae > Camellia > Camellia sinensis. The sequence continues at coordinate 18,060,761 of NC_138964.1, read as the reverse complement.
ATTCGAAACCGCTTTTCTCCGCTATAATTAATACATATATATTTTTTAACCTATAATGAAATATCAAAGTAAAAATGAGTGAAAAAGAGATTTAATATATAAAATTTATTACAAATTAGTAGTTATATATATATGAAAACTATTATGTAAAATTAGTTTGTGTTGTATGTATGAAAAATATTATGCAAATTAGTATTATATATTATGTAAATGTTTGATAATTAGTTAGAATATTTTTCAATCCGTCAATCCGTCCAAAACTGCTCAAACCACAATTTGCCAATCCGCCAATCTGCTAATCCGCCATTTAATTTATAATTTCTCTCAAACTGTCCGAACCGCACCGCACACACCCTAACTGGTGTCTCCTAACCTCTTATAAACTTGATTATTTATTTATTTATTTATATATTTTTTTTAAGGATATCACATCGGGCTATGAACCATGATAAATAGGAATCAAATTTTACATGAATTTTCCTTCTTGGTCTTCTTCCCCTCAACGACAAATTTTGACATCAAATTTTGGATCAGGGGCTGTCTCAACCAAACCTTTTCCTTCTTGATCTTCTTTTCTTACTCAAAATCTAAATAATTTTCCTATTAAATAAAGAAAAGTCGGCACTAAATTTTTGTGTAATCAAACTATACCTAAAAAAATATGATTAATGATTCATTCACTGAATTTGAAAACTCTTCCCGAGAAAAATCTCATTTGAGTGAATTCGGAACGAACAAATCGGGAAATATATGGCTGCTCAAAAATTATATTGAAGTTGCCCAAGGGCAAGGAGTCCACAAACATGTGTTTCATGAGAATATATATATAGATATGTGATGAGAAGAGAGAGCAGTTAGCAAGTGAGAAAAATGATAAAAACCTTATTCACATATTTTTTAATGGACAAATGATAGGGACAGAAACACATTTGTTTGGGGCCAGTCAAGATTTGTGTGTGTGGATACATTTGTTTTCTTAAAAAAGTTGGTGTCCTAGCATTGTTTAAATTTTTGATAAATTACACTTCTGAAATTTAAAAAAAAAAATATATATATATATATAGTGATTTCTATAGTTTTGACATAATTACATTAACTTCCTTTTTAATAAGGCTAATGCAGATAGTGTGAAGCCAAAGATAAATAAGAAAATATATATATTTCATTGTATAACTAACAAACTATTGATGACAAAAGATTAAGTGTTATGTAAACTAAAGAGAACCCAATGTAATTATACTAAAATTGTGAGACATACTGCATTTTCTTCAAACTTGAGAGAAGATTAGTGTCATTAATCATTTATATTTTTTAGGAAAATCAAACTTAAGCATGTGATATCATGGTCAATATGTTTTACCAAGCTAGTTTGACATCCCAATTGCTATACTAATTTGAGTTGTAAAATGTCCCCCAAGCAAAACCTAGAAGTCCTAGACTCTAGAAATATACCTCAGTCAATCTATTCCAATTTCAATTTGGGTAGTTTGTTTTTTATCTGCTGATTCACAGCCCAAACACATGAAGGGCATTTCCATCTTCATTCATAATTTTGCAAAGAAAATTAAGAAGGATTTCCACTGGCAAATAAAAGAACAGGCCCAACCCTAATTGTAGTTGCCAGTAATTTAAACCCTTCATAAAGAAGTTTCACATTCCTACACCCAAAAAAAAATATTAAATAATAATAATAAGAAGAAGAAGAAGAAGAAGCAGCAGCAGCAAGAAAGAAGGTAGCTGCACCTAGTGTTTCTGTTAAGAAATTGGTCACTCAAATTTAGTCCTTCGCGTAAGGTGGGAAGAAAAATCGATAAAACTGAATTGACCAAAATTTCAATTTTCACTTGATTTTTCACAAAATATGACCTATTTCAGTTCTAACAAGTTCTACACCAATATCAACTGAAATATAATATTCAAATATTTTTTTATATTATAATTCTTTGAGGATTAAAAGATGAACTTCCAATATCACATGTTTGGCAATAAAAGTTTGAGGGAGGCATTTATAGAGTAGCTCCCATCTTATCTCTTCATTTATTTCCAATGTAAGAATATTTATTTCCAATCTAAACCGAAAAATAAATGAAATTGAACTGCAACATATGGTCAGTTTCGGTTCCTCAACCAAAAAGCTAAATTTTTCCTCAACCTTAACCAAACCGAACAAATTGCGCTATTACCTTCAAGACATAATTGTGGTTTCTTATCACAACCATTAAAAATTCCTACCTCAAACACATGCCCTGCGCGTGGAAAACTAAATAAAAGTTAGTGAAAAGAAAGCAACAAAATAAAACAAAAGCAGAAGACATTATCCATGTAAACAATGGTGTACAAACCAAGAGAAATGTCTTGTCTGATTTACACACACCAAATTACCTTTGTGATACAAAACTAGAAATATTTTACAAAGAAAATTTTCTGCCCCATTATTTAAATCAAACAAATAAGACCTAAAACGATGACTCAATATCAGCATCATCAATATATCGTATATTCATTATCAACCACTCCGTGATGCCATTTAGGTTGCAGCTTAAATTTTTTTCTCTATTGTTCAAGAGAATAAGAATTCGCATACTTTGAATGAGGGTATGAACTTCTAGCCAGTTTGTGATTCACTGCTTTCTGTGTCTAGATGAGACGGGCAAGAAGTTGGCTGCGATGGTTTCAGGGCAAATAAGTTGAATTCGAGCTTTTGTATGGAAGAAATAATTTTTTGCCGTTGAGCATTAAGATTAGATTGCAGTGCTTGAGGTGAGAGAAGCTCTGGTCTTTTAAGAACTTCAACCGTCGAGCTTCCTACAAAGTTGATCTGAGGAGAAGCATAGGCAAAATGAGTGAGGATTCTTTTTATTATGAAGACACTCAAAATCCTAAAACAGATAAACGAACAAAAAAAATGAAAAAAAGTGACTTCAAAATTTTCTAAGCAAACTTATCTTTGAGCAAGATATTTCAAAGCATGCAATCAACTGGAGTTTAAGTCTCAGAGACCATACAAGGAGAGTAAACACAGGTTTACTAGGTGCAAAGCAACTCAATGGTCTTTTACTCGTAAAAGGAGGCAACAAAAGTAGGCAGTAAGTTGTGAAGATGCCTATAAATATAAACTGGTCAGATCTCAGTCAGGCATATTAAAACAGCTATTGTACATGATGTACAAGACAAAAAGAAAAGTCAAGAAATTACACAACCTGATTAGAGCAAGAAAAAGAGTAATATGTCAAAGGAATTAACAGTAATAAGTCAATGCTTCATCATTTTCTTGAGGATTTGGTTGCTTCAGCATTGTAGACTCATCAAAGGTAACATCTCTTCTAGTGACAACTTTATTTGATTCAGGGCACCAGAGTCTATATCCCTCGATACCGTCACTGAAGCCCAAGAAGATAGCTTTCTTGGCTCTAGGATCCAACTTAGATTCTGCAACATGAAAATAAGTTGGACATCCAAAGATACGATAATCAGAAGCTGGCACTCTTGACCATACCTCCATGGGAGTCTTGCCATCTAGTACTGTAGCAGGTAGTCTGTTGACAATATGACGAGCACAGTTCGATGCCTCGCCCCAAAATGCCTTGCTCAATCCTGAATGTGACAGCATATACGGACTTTCTCCACCGAAGTGCGGTTCATTCGTTCTACAACTCCATTTTGTTGCAGCGTTCCACTAACTGTGAAATGTCTCACTTTCCCTTCATTCCGGCAAACCTCAAAGAAGTGATCTGATGTGTATTCGCTGCCATTGTCAGATCTGAGCTTCTTGATCTTCCTGCCTGTCTGGGTCTCAATCATTTTCTTCTATGTAAGAAAGATGTCTAATACTTCATCTTTATGTTTCATTGTGTAAACCCATACTCTTCTTGAGAAATCATCAATGAACGACACAAAGTAGTGTTTACCTTCCAAAGAAGCATTCTTGAAAAGACCCTATACTTCGGTGTAAACATAGTCTAGAATCCCTTTGGTACGATGAATAGTTGTACCAAACTTGATTTTTGTTTGCTTCCGCAGTACACAATGCTCGCAGAACTCATGCTTCCCTATTTTGGCGCCTTTCAACAGTCCTTGCTTTACCAACCCTTGTAAAGCCTTTTCTCCAGTATGCCCTAAGCGCATGTGCCAAAGTCTGGAAGTGTCTGAGTACCTTTCATTGCAACAAATGCTACTTGAACAACTTTAAGGACTCCACCTTCCCCAGTTATTCTGTAACCTTTGGAGTCTAAAACTCCCACTGAGATGAGATTCTTTGTCAAATCTGGTACATACCGAACATCTTCAAGAATTCTGATTGTTCCATCATGCATCTTCAGTCGAATTGCTCCAATCCTCTTTGTTCTGCAAGCTTGGTCGTTGCCCATCAACACAACTCCTCCATCGAACTCTCGAAAGCTCGAGAACCACTGCTTGTTAGGACACATGTGGTAGGAACATCCGGAATCTAGAATCCATTCATCAGACTGGCCATGTGATGAAATTGTGAAGGCTGATCCTTCACTATTATCTCCATCTCGTGCAACTTTCACCTTTTCCTCTTTCTTGTCTTTATTGGGACAATCTTTTGCCCAATGCCCCTTCTGGCGACATGCAGCGCACTCATCTTTTGCAAGACGTCTTCTATCTGATGATCTCCCTCGGGATTTTGAGCGAGACTTTTCCCGCCCTGTATATGTTCTGTTATTCGTCCTGCCTCTGACTGTCAATGCCTCTGATGCTGAATTCCTGTTTGCAGACTTATCTTTCCTTCTGAACTCATTATTTACCAAGGCGTTTGAAACATCAACATACTTGATCTTTTCTTTACCAAACAGTAAAGTGGTGGTGAGATGATCATGTGTCAGGCAAGGAATTCAACAGTAACAATGCTTTATTTTCATCATCAATTTAAACATCCAAGTTTTTCAAATCGGCAATAATTTTGTTGAAATTGTTCAGGTGTTTGTTCATCGAAATACCTTTCTTGTACTCAAAACGAAATAACCTCTTCTTCAAGTAGAGCCGGTTCTCAATGCTCTTTGTCATGAACTTTTCTTCCAGCGCCTTCCAAAGCTCCTTCACAGTATTATATTCTGTGAAGGCGTACTTCTCTTTTGCAAGGCATAGTCGGATGGAACTGCAGGCCAAGAGATTCACTTTCTCCCATTCTATCTCGTCCTAGTCATCTGGTTTGTCTCCCAGAGTGAAGTGCAGGTTCATCTGGACAAGCATATCTTTAACTTCGTATCTCCACATGTCGAAGTTGCTGCTACCATCAAACTTCTCTACCTCGAACTTAGCGTGGGACATGGGGTTCCAACGCCCAGAGCTGCTTGTAAGTACGGGGCTGCTTGTAGACTCGGTTGATCTCCTCTCTGTAGATTTTGCCATTGAGACTTTTTCAAAAAAAATCTCCACCACAACAATAGCGGATGCTTGAAATGCCGGAGACACAACAACTTCTAAGCTCTCGAAACCTTCACTGAAATTTTGGGTCCGAATCTCAAAAAATGAAATCCGCGGTTGTGTCTAGAACGGTTGATTTGGTTAGGAAAGCATTTTCTCCACCTCTCTAGGGACTTTAATATAATTTCTTCAAATCCAAGGGCCAAATTCCAATTTCCCAAAAATCCAAGGGTGTTACTGTAATTAATAGAAATTCCAAGGACTAAATTGCAATTTCAACAAGATCAGTGGCTGAAATGCAATTTACCAAACTTTCAGGGACCTCCCTGCAATTTTAGAATTTCGGCTGACTGGGTTGTTGACATGGCAAATGTGCTGATGTGGCGCTGACATGGCAGTGGAGCTGGCGGTGACATGTCTTGATACGTGGCAGTGACTGGTCGGACACATGGCGCTGATGTGGCAGTGACATAGCGATGACTTGGCAGCTTCCAAAAATAAATTGGAAACTTGTTTGGGAAGGGTTGTGAAGCCTTGAACTCAAGGCTTCAAACCACTCTGCCAAGTATGAACTTGTGGTATTTTAGTGCACAAGTGAATACTTAAAGCCTTGAAGACAGGTTGGCTTCTTCCACCTTTGCTTCTTCGCTGAATTGAACTTTCCGGCAAGCCTCCGGCAGAACTCCCGCAAGTGCATGAGAGCGCGTGAAGTGTCCTCGTGGGTCGGTCTTTCTGAGTTTGAACTCCTCTCGTCAAGGCGGTCGTCGTGGTATGCTGAAAACTCAATTCAACAACTTCGAAAATTTTCAATTTACAGAAAAACGCTATGTTTTTCACACAACAATGCTCTGATATCAATTTGTTGTGCCTAGGAGGCAGAAAAAACAGTCACACACAAAGATTTACGTGGTTCGGCAAATCGCCTACGTTCACAGGCAGTGGATTTCACTATATTTGGAACAAAGAATTACACACTCTATAATTCTCTCTCTCTGCTCTGTATTTTCTCTTCAACTCACCACACTGACCTCCTCCCATTCACTAACCATTTATAGATGAAATGGAGGGCCAAAGTCTTCAACAAGCCACCAACAACATTTATGGCAACCACCAACAACCAACAAGATTAGCCACCCTACTATGAGTAGCTCGGCTGAAAATGTCTAGCTTCTTCAATTTTTTCTTCAATCAACAACCATTGTTGACAAAGGAAAACAAAACAAATCTAAGCCAATCTTTAACAAATCTCCACCTTGGCGAGGATCAATCAACACTGCTATGCACCCGAAGGTACTCAGTTCCGAGAAATGTTGACCAAGTCCAAATAGTGTTGGAACTTAATCCCAGAAACCACTTTTGTGAACCTATCGGCCGGATTATCTGCAGTGCTAATCTTTTGAAGCAGAATATCCCCTTTATTCACAATTTTTCGGACGAAATGGAAACGAACATCAATGTGCCTGGTGCGGGAATGATGAACCTGGTTCTTTGCCAAACAAATGGCACTCTGACTGTCACAGTACACCTCAATGTGGTTCTAAACAATGCCCAAGTCCTCAATCAACCCATGTAGCCAAATAGCTTCCTTAAAGGCTTCTGTCACTTCCATGTACTTTGCCTCTGTAGTAGACAAGCTACCGTTGACTGAAGCGTTGACCTCTAACTCACAGGCCCTTTAGCAAAACGCAAATAAATACCCTGTTGTTGACCGGCGTTTATCCAAGTCACCAGCATAATCTGAGTTCACATATCCAATCTAATTTTGTCTGAGTCTATGATCTCTCTCGAACTTTAAACCCATATTAATTTTGCCATGTAAGTACCTCAAGATCCACTTCACTGCCTGCCAATGACCTTTTCCTGGATTATGCATATATCTGCTTACCATACTTACAGCATGTGAGTTGTCAGGCCTTGTACAAACCATAACATACATTAATGTACCAATTGCATTTGCATATAGAACCTGTGCCATATGCTTCCGTTCTTCTTCTATGTGTGGAGACATCGAAGCACTAAGTTTAAAATGAGGGGCCAATGGTGTACTCACAACTTTTTGTTTCCCCGTTCATGCCAAATCTATCTAACACCTTTTTCAAATACTAGGGCCAAGTTTGGGAAGACTAAAAAAGTGCACTTTTTGTCTTTTTGGACTAAAAAATTGAGGTTGAAAATATGGATGTTTGGGTTAACTTTTTGACTTTTTATTGAAAAATGTGTAATAAAAAATTATAAAAATTGATTTGTAGGGAAAAATTTGAATTGGGAGTTGTGCAGCCGTAATTGTTGACTTTTGATGAATAGTGTTAACTTTTTAGCTTTTTGAGTAACTTTTTGGCTTTTTGACTTTTTTGGATCTTCCCAAACTTGGCCTAGGTTTGCGTCAGACAAACCGTGCCCTTCTTCCTGTCTCTTTTGATCTCCATGCCAAGAATTTTCTTTGCTTCGCCAAGTTCCTTCATTTCAAACTCTCCTACCAACTATGCCTTGAGTTTGTCAATCTCTAACTTGCTCTTAGATGCAATTAGCATATCATCTACATATAAGAACAAATAGATGAAGGAACCATCAAAAAGCTTACGGAAATATACACAATGATCATACTGGCTTCTTGTTTATTTCTTTCCCGTCATGAACCGATCAAATCGCTTGTACCACTGTCTCGGAGACTGCTTCAACTCGTACAACGATTTCTTTAATTTGCAAACCCAATCTTCTTTTTCAGCAACTTTGAAACCATCTGACTAGGACATGTATATCTCCTCTTCAAGATCTCCATATAAGAAAGCAGTTTTGACACCGAGTTGGGCGAGGTCGAGATCAAATTATGCAACCAAAGCTAGCAAGATACGACTACAAGAAAGGTATTTCGATGAACGAACACCTGAACAATTTCAACAAAATTATTGCCAATTTGAAAAACCTGGATGTTCAAATTGATGATGAAGATAAAGCACTATTACTGTTGAATTCCTTGCCTGACACATATGATCATCTCACCACTTTACTGTATGGTGAAGAAAAGATCAAGTACGTTGATGTTTCAAACGCCTTGGTAAACAATGAGTTCAGAAAGAAAGATAAGTCTGCAAACAGGGATTCAGCATTAGAGGCATTTACAATCAGAGGCAGGACGAATAACAGAACATATACAGGGCGGGGAAAGTCTCGCTCAAAATCCAGAGGGAGATCATCAGATAGAAGACGTCTTGCAAAAGATGAGTGCGCTGCATGTCGCCAGAAGGGACATTGGGCAAAAGATTGTCCCAATAAAGACAAGAAAGATGAAAAGGTGAACGTTGCACGAGATGAAGATAATGGTGAAGGATCAGCCTTTACAGTTTCATCACTTGGCCAGTTTGATGAACGGATTCTAGATTCCAGATGTTCCTACCACATGTGTCCTAACAAGCAGTGGTTCTCGAGCTTTCGAGAGTTCGATGGAGGAGTTGTGTTGATGGGCAACGACTAAGCTTGCAGAACAAAGGGGATTGGAACAATTCGACTGAAGATGTATGATGGAACAATCAGAATTCTCAAAGATGTTCAGTACGTACCGGATTTGACAAAAAATTTCATCTCGGTGGGAGTTTTAGACTCTAAAGGTTACAGAGTAACTGTGGAAGGTGGAGTCCTCGAAGTTGTTAGAGGAGCATTTGTTGCAATGAAGGGTACTCGGAAGGGAAATTTATATTTCCTAGACGGCTCTACAGTCACAGAGAGAGTGGTTGTCTCCACCAGCTCAGAAGATGATGCATCAGACACTTCCAGACTTTGGCACATGCACTTAGGACATACTGGAGAAAAGGCTTTACAAGGGTTAGTAAAGCAAGGCCTGTTGAAAGGCACCAAAACAGGGAAGCTTGAGTTCTGCGAGCATTGTGTACTGGGCAAGCAAACAAAAATCAAGTTTGGTACTGCTATTCATGTACCAAAGGGATTCTAGACTACGTTCACACCGATGTATTGGGTCCTTCCAAGAATGCTTCTTTGGGAGGTAAATACTAATTTGTTTCGTTCATTGATGATTTCTATAGATTTACACAATGAAGCATAAAGATGAAGTATTAGACATCTTTCTTACGTGGAAGAAAATGATTGAGACCCAGACAGGCAGGAAGATCAAGAAGCTCAGATCTGACAATGGCGGCGAATACACATCAGATCCATTCTTTAAGGTTTGCCGGAATAAAGGGATAGTGAGACATTTCACAGTTAGTGGAACGCAACAGCAAAATGGGGTTACAGAACGCATGAACCGCACTTTGGTGGAGAAAGTCCGGTGTATGTTGTCACATTCAGGATTAAGCAAGGCATTTTGGGACAAGGTATTGAACTATGCTCGTCATCTTGTCAACAGACTACCTGCTACAACACTAGATGGCAAGACTCCCATGGAGGTATGGTCAGGAGCACCAGCTACTGATTATGATCAATTACGTATCTTCGGATGTCCAGCCTATTTTCATGTTACAGAATCTAAGTTGGATCCTAGAGCCAAGAAAACTATCTTCTTGGGCTTCAGTGACGGTGTCAAGGGATATAGACTCTTGTGCCCTGAATCAAAGAAAGTTGTCACTAGAAGAGACATTACCTTTAATGAGTTCACAATGCTGAAGCAACCAAATCCTCAAGAAAATGATGAAGCATTGAAGAAGTCAGTGCAAGTGGAGTTTCAGACTCCAACAAAGGCTGTTTAGACAGGCAATGTAGAAATTTAATGTATAAAGAGAAATAGAGAATTGTATTATTGATTGATATATTGTTATGTTTACAATGATTCCTATATATAGGAGAGGGTGAGTGTGCAGTAAGTGAGGAGTAGGTGGAGAGTAGGTGAAGTAGGTGAGCGTGTAGTGGTAGTGGTAGGTGTGTAGGTGTAGTAGGTGGAGTAGGTGATGGTAGGTTTTAACAGCCCCCCGCAAACTCAAGGGGGATAGGAACTAACCAACTTGAGTTTGGAGAGAGTAACAAAACAAGAAAATAATCTGAAAAATAAAAAATGGATAGGAGACACTGTATGGTCGTGTCAGACCATTGTAGAAGACTGTATGTTTATGGCAGACTGATGTAGAAGACACTGGCTCGTGTTGGACCGATGTAGAAGACAGTTTATAGGGTCATGTCGGACCGTTGTAGCAGACAATGTTGTGACAATTGTTGTGACAGTTTACGGAGTCTTGCTGGACCCTTGTAGAAACTAACCGAAATCAATGTCGGGACAGTTTACAGAGTCTTGTCGGACCCATGAAGGAGCTAACCGGAATCAATGTCGGGACAGTTTACTGAGTCTTGTCGGACCCATGAAGGAGCTAACCGGAATCAATGTCGGGACAGTTTACAGAGTCTTGTCGGACCCATGAAGGAGCTAACCGGAATCAATGTCGGGACAGTTTACTGAGTCTTGTCGGACCCATGAAGGAGCTAACCGGAATCAATGTCGGGACAGTTTACAGAGTCTTGTCGGACCCTTAAAAAGTCGCACCCTCAAAAGGTGTGCCCAATCTTTCAAAAGGCGTGCCATCAAAAGGCGTGCTCAATCCATAAAAAGGTGTGCCATCAAAAGACGTGCCATCAAAAGGCGCGCCCATGTTGTCGTCGAGCGCCGAGCGACGCATGATGCGCATGTCTGCCTCTTCGTCAGGGTCTTTATAAACTGAGGCGGAGGCTGTGCTTGAGGCAGAAGCGAAGACAAAAAAATCTTGTGAAAAAACTTCTGAAACACTCTTCATTTTCTGAGAGAGATATTCGTTTTCTGAGAGATTGTCTCTAAGAGTTGCAAATCTTGAAACACTCTGTAACACTCGGTTGCCCAGAAAATGGCCTCTTCGTCCCGTAGTCTGCTCACTCTCTTTCCAGACCTCAACGAGTCAACAAGAGAGATAACTGGTGCGGTGAACCGTGAACCTCAACCAAACACCTCTGATTTTGCTCCGTTGAACTTTCCGATGCGGTCTGTGGAGCAAAAAATGGCGGTGCAAACTGATATTGAGGCCAATCAGTATACTTTGAAGTCATGTGTGGAGACCATGACGGCGGTCACAAACTTGTCGCACCGGCTGCAAAGTAGAACAAATGAGGTGCAGCAGCTAAACGCCCAACTGGCTCTGCTCCAACGCATGTATAAGGATGCGCGAGCAGAGATAAGTGTGCTAAAGGCGGAAAATAAGGAGCTGAAGCGGAAGGCCACCGTGATGTTCCGATTCGGAGGTCCGCCATATGCTGCAGTAGAGGAGCAGGGAATAGTGATCGTGCCCAGTGGAGTGGGAAACACGGAGGTAACACCGTCAAGGGCCGCCCAGGACGGAGGCAAGAAGAAGAGACCGGTGGCAGAGTAGAGAAGAAAAATCCCGCCTGTGGATGTGGTTGTTTGGGTTTTGTTTTGTTTTTTTTTTTTTTTTTGTTTTGTTTTTTTTTTTTTGTGAAAATTGTGATCGGGGTTGATCCCTGAGATGAATAAAATATGGTTTGGTGTGCAAAGCTATATGGAATGAATGGAATTTGAAAAAGATTAAAAATAATGTGAAAGAAAAATAAAGAAAGAAATAATAAGAATATAGGTGAAATCAAAACGAAAGATGGGAGAAATAAGGAAAGTGGTTCACGTGGTTTCTTGGCCCACGGTTTTGTGAAAATCGACAATGGTGTTCGGTTTTTTGTTTTTTTTTTTTTTTTTTTTTGTTTTTTAATAATAATAATAATAATAATAATAATAATAATATATGTATAGATAGAAAAGAAAAGAAAAGAGAAGAGAAAAAAAGAAAAGAAATTGAATTCAATTTATATATATGTATAGGTTTACATATTAAAATATAGATAAAATATATTATGATGAGGTTTTGGGTGGGAAAAATGATAAATTATTTTAACAGAGAGTGGGTGGTTCATGTGAGTAGTCTCGTGGATGATAAGAAAAAGAGGGAGTGTGTGATATATAAAAAAAAAGAAAAGAAAAGAAAAGAAAGTGGAAAGAGAGTGTGAACATATTGATGATGAAAAGTGGGAACCAACCCATGTGGGTGGAGGTGGTGTGTAAAGCGTGAATTGAAAGATGAAATAAAATAATAAAAAGAAAGGTGGGTGGTGTGGGTCAGTAGCACACATCATGTTCTTTGCATCCCACATGTGCTGGGGCAGCTCTGGGACTGAGTTCTGAGGCTCCATAGCCCATTGTTCCATGAAAAGAAGCAAGACCATATGGTGAAACAGCAGCACAATCATCATTCACTTCAGGTGTTGATGCAGAAGCCAGGCTGATGTTTTTCTGTTCTGCATATTCATTCGACTCAACAGCACAATGGACCATGTCATTGAAATTATTACTGAAGGACCAATGCATTGCATCAGCCTCCTCAGGTATGATGTTAGCTTCATTTGATGCCAAACAACTAATGTCACCCTTGAAGGCATCTTCCTCCACTGCATCTTCATTGCCAAGTAAGTGCTCTTTCGAAAGTATTTGAGAACTTTTTAACAGTTTCAAGTAGTCTGGAACAGTGCATCCGAACCAGTGCCGATCTGAAGCCAAGCTTGGTTCTGGAAGTTTACAGGGCTAGAGTTGGGTTCTGAAAGAGAGAGTGTGTGTTTGGTGTAGGTGACCAAGATGGATGATGGTGATGATGCTCTGATCTTGAAGGTGACCAAGATGGCAGCGGATCAAGGTATGTGTAGAGAATTTTAGCGGACTAGGTTGAGGTCCGGCGGGCAGCCAAGGCGAAGTTGCCGCCTGCCGGTGAAGCAAAAAATATTAGGTTCTAAACCTGCTCTGATACCATGTAGAAATTTAATGTATAAAGAGAAATAGAGAATTGTATTATTGATTGATATATTGTTATGTTTACAATGATTCCTATATATAGGAGAGGGTGAGTGTGTAGTAGGTGAGGAGTAGGTGAGGAGTAGGTGGAGAGTAGGTGGAGAGTAGGTGAAGTAGGTGAGCGTGTAGTGGTAATGGTAGGTGTGTAGGTGTAGTAGGTGGAGTAGGTGATGGTAGGTTTTAACAGGCAACAATCCTGAAGAAGTTTCAGTTGATAGCTCTGAAAAAGATCCTAAAGAGAGTTCAGATGAGAATGAAGATTCAAAGGCCCCACAATAATCAGAACCCATTGCAATCAGAAAAGAAAAAAGAGTTATTAAGCAACCCGGTTGAATGACTGATATGGTAGCCTATGCACTTCCAATCATTGAAGACAATGTTCCTTGCACTTTCAAAGAAGCTGTGCAGAATGCAGAAAGTGTCAAATGGAAGGAGGCTATAGATGAAGAGATCGGGTCACTTCACAAGAACTAGACTTGGGAGTTGGTGCAACTTCCAAAAGGCAAGAAAGCAATTGGGTGTAAGTTGGTTTACACCAAGAAGGAAGGCATCCCAAGCAAAAACAATATCAGATTCAAAGCTAGATTGGTAGCTAAAGGCTATGCCTAGAAGGAAGGAATAGACTACAATGAGGTATTCTTACCTGTTGTGAAGCACACGTCTATTCGTATTTTGCTAGTTTTGGTTGCACAGTTTGATCTCGAGCTCGCCCAACTCGATGTCAAAACTGCCTTCTTACATGGAGATCTTGAAGAGGAGATATACATGTCCCAGCCAAATGGTTTCAAAGTTGCTGGAAAAGAGGATTGGGCTTGCAAATTAAAGAAATCGTTGTACGGCTTGAAGCAGTCTCCAAGATAGTGGTACAAGCGATTTGATCGGTTCATGACAGAAAAGAAAGACACAAGAAGCCAGTATGATCATTGTGTATATTTTCGTAAGCTTTCCGATGGTTCCTTCATCTATTTGCTCTTATATGTAGATGATATGCTAATTGCATCTAAGAGCAAGTTATAGATTGACAAACTCAAGGCACAGTTGGCAGGAGAGTTCGAAATGAAGGATCTTGGCGAAGCAAAGAATACTCTTGGCATGGAGATCAAAAGAGACAGAAAGAAGGATACGGTTTGTCTGACACAAACCCAGTATCTGAAAAAGGTATTAGATAGATTTGGCATAAATGAAAAAACAAAAGCTGTGAGTACACCATTGGCCCCTCATTTCAAGCTTAGTGCTTCGATGTCTCCACGCACAGAAGAAGAACGGAAGCATATGGCACGTTTCATATGCAAATGTAATTGATGCATTAATGTATGCTATGGTTTGTACAAGGCCTGAAATCTCACATGCTGTGAGTATGGTAAAGCAGATATATGCATGATCTAGGGAAAGGTCACTGGCAGGCAGTGAAATGAATCTTAAGGCACTTACATGGCACAGTTAATATGGGTTTGAAGTTCGAGACAGATCATAGACTCGGACAGAATTTGGTTGGATATGTGGACTCAGATTATGCTGGTGACTTGGACAAACGCCGATCAATAACAAGGTATTTATATACACTTACTAAAGGAACGGTGAGTTGGAGGTCAACACTTCAGTCAACGGTGGCTTTGTCTACTACAAAGGCAAAGTACGTGGCAGTGACATAAGCCTTTAAGGAAGCTATTTGGCTACATGGGTTGATTGAGGACTTGGGTATTCTTCAGAAGCACGTTGAAGTGTACTGCGACAGTCAAAGTGCCATTTGTTTGGCAAAGAACCAGGTTCATCATTCTCGTACCAAACACATTGATGTCTGTTTCCATTTCGTCCAAGAAATTGCGAATGAAGGGGATATTCTGCTTCCAAAGATTAGCACTACAGATAATCCGGCTGATATACTCACAAAAGTGGTTTCTGGGATCAAGTTTCAACACTATTTGGACTTGGTCAACATCTCTCGGAACTGAGCACCTTCGGGTGCATGGCAGTGTTGATCGATCACTATGTTGGATAGAGAATTCTCGCCAAGGTGGAGATTTGTTGAAGATTGGCTCAGATTTGTTTTGTTTTTTCTTTGTCAACAATGGCTACTGATTGAAGAAAAAAATTGAAGAAGCTAGACATTTTCAGCCGAGCTACTCATGGTAGGGTGGCTAATCTTGTTGGTTGTTAGTGGTTGCCATAAATGTTGTCGGTGGCTTGTTGAAGACTTTGGTCCTCCATTTCATCTATAAATGGTTAGTGAATGGGAGAAGGTCAGTGTGGTGAGTTGAAGAGAGAATACAGAGCAGAGAGAGAGAAAAATAGAGTATGTAATTCTTGTTCCAAATATAGTGAAATCCGCTACTCGTGGATGTAGGCGATTTGCTGAACCACGTAAATCTTTGCGTATTCTTGCTTGTGTGCTTGTGTGTGATTGTTTTCTCCTTCTAACAGGGTATTTATTTACGCTTGCTAAAGGACCAGTGAGTTGGAGGTCAACGGTGGCTCTGTCTACTACAAAGGCAGAGTACATGGTAGTGACAGAAGCCTTTAAGGAAGCTATTTAGCTACATGGGTTGATTGAGGACTTGGGTATTCTTCAGAAGCACATTGAGGTGTACTGCGACAGTCAGAGTGCCATTTGTTTGGCAAAGAACCAGGTTCATTATTCTCGCACCAAGCACATTGATGTTCGTTTCCATTTCGTCCAAGAAATTGTAAATGAAGGGGATATTCTGCTTCAAAAGATTAGCATTGCAGATAATCCGGCCGATATGCTCACAAAAGTAGTTTCTGGGATCAAGTTCCAACACTGTTTGGACTTGGTCAACATCTCTTGGAACTAAGCACCTTCGGGGTGCATGGCAATGTTGCTCGATCACTATGTTGGATAGAGAATCCTCGCCAAGGTGGAGATTTGTTGAAGATTGGCTCAGATTTGGCTCAGCTTTTCTTTGTCAACGATGGCTACTGATTGAAGAAAAAATTGAAGAAGCTAGACATTTTCAGCCGAGCTACTCATGGTAGGGTGGCTAATCTTGTTGGTTGTTAGTGGTTGCCATAAATGTTGTCGGTGGCTTTTTGAAGACTTTGGCCCTCCATTTCATCTATAAATGGTTAATGAATCGGAGGGGGTCAGTGTGGTGAGTTGAAGAGAGAATACAGAGCAGAGAGAGAGAAAAATAGAGTGTGTAATTCTTGTTCCAAATATAGTGAAATCCGCTGCCCGTGGACGTAGGCGATTTGCCGAACCACGTAAATCTTTGTGTGTTCTTGCTTGTGTGTGATTGTTTTCTCCTTCCTAGGCACAACATAAGTGTTCTTCAAAAGTCATCCTACATCAGTTTAGTTGCTGATTTAAGTCTTTCCTCAATTTCTGTTTCATTCAACTTCCCAAAGCTTAACAAGCGTTGAAGTAAAAAACCTTGCATAACTCGAAACAAAATCATTGGTTTTAGACTCCAATATACAAGCACCACCCTCCAAAAACAGATCCTATCAAATGAATTTATAAGAGTTGAAACCTCATTAAATTATCTCTACTATTTAAGTCACTCACAAAATAAGTTGGTTACTCTTGACAAACATTTTTTTTTTTTTAATAAAAAAAACCCCTTCATGTATATGAATACAAAATTTTAAAGTGTGTAGTTATCGTTCAACATGCTACATGTTTAGGAGTCACAACTGTGGCCTTAAATCATTAAAGGTGATTGCATCAATTGCTAGTGTTACACATTTTATGCTTTACAAAAAATAAAAAGAAAAAAAAAAGGGAAAAGTAAAGAAAGAAAAGAGGGAACATGTTTTTGTTTTCCCAAAAGCTTAAGTTGAGAGGAAATAGGTCTAACAATGTATATCAAGTTAGCACTCCCTCTCACATGCGATCCCCTCTCACACATGAAAAAAGATGCACGAAGACGGGCAAAACAAAGTGCACAATGACAAAGATAACAGGGTGACAAGACTTGAACCAAAGACTTTTTAGAACCAAAACACTGATATCATGTTAAATTACCAATTGCCCAAAAAGCTTAAGCAATTCGAGAATGGATCCAATAATGTGATGTTGGACGACTGGAAAAGAAAAAAAAAATGTAAAAGAAAAGAGACGGCACACCAAAAGAAAATAAAAGAAATCTTAATTCTTTGATCCCAATATCAAGAACTCAACTTAATTCGATATCATAGTCTACCTAAACCTACTACCTAACTGCCACCAACACCTATATGTAGAAGATTTGTTAACTTAGAGAAGGATCTTGCACTAAACAACATACTGAAATGCTGTCAAATTCATTTTACATTGCTTACTTAGCTTGAATTCTTTCCAATACAGATCTTTCAGATTCATTCTTGTTAGTTACTTTTACTTTCAAGTTATATTCAACGTTTGTTTATTCAGGCATGTTAATGTTAAGTAGTCTCATTTTTAGCACAAGATTCTACTTTTTCAATCAATTTTGCCTACATGTCCAACACTTCTTTTCATTCACATCACGGCTAGGAATAAGTTAAAGTTCACTTCATTGTGGCAAAGGAATAACCAGTGATCTTGCCCTGGATCACAGACACTTGACCTAGTTAGGAATCATTATTCCAATCACAATTGGACCAAACTTTGTCCTGGCATGCTCGCACTTTCAAACGGCCTTCGGAGTTATTTTCCAAGAAAGCATGAATAGTATTATTTCCCATGTCGAATTTGTGGTTGCCGGCTTTCACTTCCTTGATTGCCAAAAAATTTTCTTTACTCTTAACCACATGTTGAGAAAAGGCAAAATCAACCCACCAACAAGAGTGTCACAGTCCGCAAGAAGCAACTCAAAGACCACACAAACAATATCAGGTCCTTTAAAATTTTTATCATTATTCCTCTGAGGACAATTTCTTTCATGGTGACTAGGTTGCCCATAGTGATAACAAGAACCCATTTGTCTTCGTCTAAGATCATTTGTTTTTCTTAAACTTGTTATTTCGTTTGAAGGGTCTGTCTTGTCTTGTCTTGGCTTGGCTTATGGAAAGATGGGGCACTAAAAAAAATTGAGAACTAGATGCAATAATAGCAAGTTGGGAAGACAGAGTACTGGAAACAAGGTGAGACACATTGCAAGCTTTCTTTTTAGCTCTTTCTTTCTGTCTCAATGCCTAGCACCGTACGTAGGTAAATTTTTCTTTGTTATTTCTTGGCGAGAGACAGTGGAGCCTTGCATTTTGCCAGGTATTGGGTTGCCTAGAGCTACAAGTTTTTTGCTATAAGTAGCTTATTAACATGTTCAACAACATATTCATCCTCTTTCATAAGAGTACCATTACATTTTCCGAGTGTTAAAATTATCCAAAATTGTTGCGGTAACAACAAAATATACAAATTATATTTGGAATAGCATGAAAAGAACTAGTAAAGCTAACGACAGTTAGAGACTAATAAAATACAGATAAAGAGACGAACCAAAGTGTAAAAATAACAGAAAATTCATCATACCGATTGAGAAGCCATGTCTAAGAAAGCTCTTGCTAGAGGCACAAGGCAAAACCTGTGCCAATTAAGAGAAAATTAACCATAATTAATTCAAAGATTTTAACTTTAATATTTCAATTAGAAACTTGAGAAAATGTGAGAAAATCATTGGAACGAAGACTGAAGTGGGTCTTTCTGAGTAGAGAATTCTAATTTTACATGACAAATCAATTGACATGTAAGGTTCAGCTTTCTCGGCAACCAAACAGAGGGTGTTTTTTTTTTAAAAAAAAAAATGGAAAATTGGAAGAAGAAAAGAAACATACATTCCTCTGCCTCCGGCTAGGGCTTCCTCAGATGGGTCTTTCCATTCATCAAAACTGCACAGAACAAAATTCACAAATAATATATATATGTATGTATGTGATTCACAGCTCTGTTCCTAATAGTTTTTTAAATTTTCAAGCAAGCATACAAGTCTATATATATATATATATATAGAGAGAGAGAGAGAGAGAGAGAGAGAGGATTACACCCAACCGTAGCGCTTGTCGAAGAGTAGGCGTTTGGAGGTTCGTCTGGATGTTGAAGACGAAACCCTCCTCGAGTTGGAGTCCATACCCGTTGTACTCATATCTCTCTCTCTCTCTCTCTCTCTCTCTCTCGTTGCAGATAATCCTGGTTTGGGACAATTTAAAAAATAAAAAAATAAATCATGGACTAACTTTATAACAAAATAAATTAATATAAATTTTTTATTTTGTCAATTTAAATTTAATTTTTTTTTTATATATTTTCAATCAAAATTATTTGTTAATTTTTGTTAATTAAGATTGACAAAAAAAAATAATAATTTAGTCATTCAACCCAATATAGATATATACATATATAAAATGTCTGAAATATCTATTTTTATTAAGTTTAATGACTAAGATTTCTATTTTTTTGTTGATTTTATCGAATGGATAGTGTTGCATTAAATTTAAGAAACTGAGAAATTTCTCTGAATAAAAATAAACTAGAAAAATTTTCAATTTTCAAAAAATTGAAAACTCACACAAAATTGGGAAATTTTAGTATACCCAAGAAATTTTAACCCAAAAATTACAAATTTACAAAAAAACAAAGAAGCATCATTTCAAAACTCCAAATATAATATATATATATTTAAACAAATGAGATTCATCTAAAATTTATTTTTCTGAGAAAATTTGCAATTTTTCAGAGATTCTTAATTTGTAAAATTTCTAATATTGTTGCGTTATATAAATTATATTATAGATGCAACGAGTAGGGTTTCAAAAACATAAATTTTATTAAAAATGAATGTTTATAATAAAAGTTATTACATTTTAAAGTTATAAAGTAATAATAATTAAAGAATAAAAAAATTCATGAGCTATGTTGGCCAACATACCACCACAACACATTTTTATTGACATCACGTTTGCATGAAGCTCATAACTCTAGTTTTTGCTAAACTCGCCTTACTACAAACAGAGAATGTGTGTCGCGAATGAGAGCTTTTGAGAAGATTGCGAAGCGATAGCGCCGGAGATTAGAGTTTCATATTACAAAGTCAACGAGAAGATTCTCTAACACTATACAAATCCCTCCTGTGTTTAGGGGTGCAACTCGGGCGGGCTCAACCCGAGCAACCCGAGCCCAGCCCAAGTTTTTTTAGGGCTTGGACAACTATATCTTGCAATCTGGACGGGCTTGGGCAAAATTTTGATGCCCGAATTGCAATTTGGGCCGGGCTTGGTCAGAACCAATGGCCAACCCGAGCAACCCGAACCCGAATTGAATTTAATATATTATATAAATTATATATAATATATATATATAATATATAATATATATATAATTTAATAAATTATATAATATATATAAATTAAGTAAAAGAGTTAGTTTTAATTTTTATTTTTTATTTTTTTTTTGGTTAGTCTTCTATTAAGTAAAAGAGTTAGTCTTAATTTTTATTTTTTATTTATTTTTTGTTAGTCTTCTACCATTAGATTAGCATCTTTTATGTCTACCTTTAGATCTACTTACAGGTTTCTGGACTCGGACAATTCGGGTAATTCGGGCAATTCGGGCTAACCGGAGCTCAAAATACAAAGCTCGGGCCGGGCTTGGGCAGCAATGCTCGGGTTCATGGTCGGGCTTGGGCGGGCTTGGGCACTGCCAAATACAATTCGGGTCGGGCTTGGGCAGACCCCCAACCCGACCGAACCCGCCCGAGTTGCACCCCTACCTGTGTTAGATCAAAACACAGTCCTAAAGATGTTACAAATTCAGAATTCATGCAAAATTCGCTATCCAGAAAATAATACTGTTGAAGTAATTTGCCGATTGGCACTTTTGTTTTTGTTTTTTGACAAATATAGACACTAATTAAAACATAAAAAGAAAGCCGACATTAGAGTTTCATATTACAAAGCTAACCAGCCAACTAAACAAAGACGAATAAAACAAGCCGACTAGAAAACAAAAGACAATATGGGAAATGTCATCCAAGATTGGCACATTTAAACTACAATTATCTGAAAACAACAAATAATTTTTTCGATTAGAACTGCCCTAAGATGGCATTATTAGACATGGTCATTGAAACAGCAATCCTAAGGGAGGGAAGGAGAACTAGCCATGGCATGATGGCTCGTGAAGGATTTCATATTGCTAGTAGCAGTGAACGCCTTCGGTTGAACAAAATACACAAGCTAGGAACTACAAAGCCTTGAGAAAGAAACCCTAGCTAGCCAATCTACAAAGTAGCAAACAGATGTGGCACTTTTAGTCCCAAATCTGCTTTAACAGACTAATGCCAACAAGACATAACAATGCACAGAGGCTAATGCATGGATTAACTTACATGACAGCTTATATACCATCACCACAAGCTTGGACTGACAAAAAACACGAGACCTAGGGCATAGAAGAACAAGAAAGATGCTACATTGTTCATGGCTGAAGAGACAACCGTGTTTATTATGATGGGGCACCAAGATATGAGGCAAGCCGCAAAATGTCACTGAAGATCCCACCTGCCGTGACTTGGGCCCCAGCACCTGGCCCACGGACTATCAGAGGCTGGTGCTTGTATCTTTCAGTGGTAAAAGCAATGATGTTGTCAGAACCTGAAAGCTGAGCAAATGGGTGATCTTTCTTGTATCTTCCCAATTCCACAATCCCTTTTTGATTAACCACATCCACCACTCCAACATATCTCAAGACCTTCAAATACCACCACAAGCTTATGAGAAGACACGGGGGGGGGAAAAGAAAAAAAAAAAGAAGAAGAAAAGAAAAGAAGATAGGGGAAAAAAAGTGAGATAATTCATTGTGTTGTTAAAGTGAAACTGATAACTAACTGCGCAATACCATAATCCCTCCAAGCTCTTTAATTATTTATTCTAATGTGATGTGACAGTTTTTCAACCTAATGTATCCAAAGCATATTTGGACTACCATAAAACCCTCAGAACTTGTGAATAATTAACATTTTAGGATCATCACAGTTTATCCTTAAAAAAACAAAAATAAATAAATAAATAAATTCAATAAAAGACTTGCTTTATTGGTTTATTCGCTGTTGCTCTTTTGAGAACTTGGGAAGCTTAGTAAATCTCCCAAGAGAATTTGATTGCTGCATTACTATCGAAAAATAGTTTTGAAGAAATCCCACCAGCAGACATGGGGCCATCATAGGGATAAAAGTTAGGACACCCCGCAGCTAATGCTATGTCATCTTCAATGGCCCACTTCTTCCCTCTCCCTCTCTTTCTTTGGTTTTGCAGGTTAATAATCTCAGTTAGAAGCTTTTTTTTTTTTTTGAAGGAAGTTGAGGTGGCTTGAACCTAATCTTCTAGATGTCTAGCCTAAAGGCCAGAATTGATGCTCTCTTGGAGACATGACCCCTAATAATTAAGGCTCCCAATGTCAGCGACATTCTAGATGATGAGCTCTTTTAGATACAAGTCAAATTAAAATTGATGCATTTAGATTTCCATGAAATGTTTAGCACTCAAGTTGAACTCTTAACCAACGATATATAGATTTATTTTCTCCCTCCCTCCCTCCATTCTTTTCTTTTCATTCTTTTGTTTGCCACTTTTGAAGACGAGGGAGGGAAATGGAGGGCATGGGAGGGGGTTGATTAAATAGTTCATTTGTAAATCAAAATTTGACTACTTTTGCTAGTAGTGTCCTAGAATACTCACTTCCTTTGCATCCTCTGCATCCTGACGTTTCTCAGCCATGTCTTGATCATGTTGTGGCAGTTGCTGGAGAAATTCCTCAGCTGATGCAATACCCTGAAACAAATCATTTGAACATCAAATCAAAGATGAACTATGTTTCCAGCAAATTACTGTACAATTGGAAACAAAACTATATCTTACCCTTAATGGTTCTGGCACAAGACTTTGAATAGGGATATCTGAAAGCTCTAGCTTTAGACCAGATTCTCTGGCAAGAATTATCACCTGAAATGTGAAAATAAACAGATGGGCATATGATATGATTCTCTCTTTTTTTTTCTTTCTTTGTTTGGTTCCTTTTGGCAAGACATTAGCTAGCTCACAAAAGGTTAATTTTTTAACACGTTTTAGTCATATATCCAGGTCACTAAATGGAAATTGAAGAGATCTTCATTCATTAAGGAGCTCTTTACAGTTTGAAGTACTCAGAGGCACTCATGAACTACTACAAAATTACTTGAGACAAGGTTAGCACCTATTACCTTTCTGGCCACATCTGTTCCAGATAAATCATCCCTCGGATCTGGTTCAGTATAACCTGCCTCTTTTGCCTCCGCCACCACCTCACTGAAAGCTCGTGTGCTGATAAAGTTGTTGAAAATGTAACTCAGAGTCCCACTGCATCAACAAATCTTGAAGTAAGACAAGTTGACAGAAAACTATGGTACACCATACACATGACCAAAACAATTTAGATACTTGGATTGCTACATTGATCAATTTAAATCAGTAACTTTTCACGTTTGCAAGTTGAGAAAACCAGCATGACTAACCTAAAAATGCCTTCAATCCGCAATATTTTGTCCCCAGTTTCAAGGAGACCTCGTAAGGTGCTAATGATTGGAAGACCAGCTCCAACAGTAGCTTCATAGAAGTAATGTGTATAGGATTGGCGTTGAAGATCTCTCAACCTCAAATACTGGGATTTGGATAACAATCATGTCATCGAAGCCCCAAGTAGAGCGTTTAAAAAAAAAAGAAAAAGAGGATGCAGCATACAGTGGCTAATATATTAATTAAAGATAACAATGCTCTAAACTTACCACATAAAATCATAACCGGATAAGTTAAATCATGCAAATATAATGTTACCTGATCAAGTGGTCCTGAATTCGCCCTCTTATTTGGCGTAATTACATGAATTCCCCTTCGCAACCAATCATAGTAATGGCTTGGAATGCTAGAGTCCGCTGTACAATCTACCAACACGGTATTTGGAATAAAATGATTTCCATGCACATTTTGAACAAATTTCTCCAGGTCAGCCAGTTCTCCCTTCTCCTTTTCAAGTTCTCTCCATGTAGTTAAGTCAATACCCCTGTAATCAGAGATGAAAATGATTAAGGGTCATATACCTTGGCAGAGATTTTTTTTGTTTCTTTTTTTCTTTTTTTTTTTTTTTTTTTTTTGGTATTTCTAAACCAAATATCAAACCAAGAAAAAGAAAAATAGAAAGGAAAAAAAAAAAAAAAAAAAGATCCGAACTAGATTAAAAACAAAAGATTTATTCCTGAAGTTGCTCTTTTCTAGCACTCCTTCAGTTCCAGTGAATATTGACGTATTGATAAAAGCACTTGAAGTGGTTTCATTAGCTTGCCCACCAATGGGAGAACTAGGTCCTCTCAGTTACACCTCTGCATTTAGGCCAATTTGTGAGGAGGTGGTCACAGTGCACCCCAAAGAAAGTATCACCAATCGTAGGCCTTTCAAGCATCAAGGCATCCTTCCAATTCCCATAATAAGAAGGTGTTTGGAAATGGCTTTTTGACTTTTTTAGACGGTAAAAAAGCTATGTGTTTGGGAAGTTGCTAAAAAAGTAGTTTTTTCTATGTGCAAAAAGTTGATTAGATATTTAACTTTTTAACTGATGACAGATATGTGCCAAAAAGCTAGTTTATATAGCACATAATATATAGGCTCCTTACCCAAGGGGCGGGAGGAGAAAGATATTTTCACTAACTAATAGAACCCTTGTATTTCCAACAAAATATGAACTTATTTTATAAGTCAATCAAAAAAACATATTAAGATTATAGAGTAAGTTTCTTCATGAAAACTAAAAATGATTCAACCTTAAGAAAATACGAACAAAAAAAGTGTAATTCCAACTTTTAACTATCATAATCAAAGTGGAACTTGATGATCTTTTAAATCTCGAAAATCATTTAAGTTTGATTCAAAGCTAAATTTAATTTTCCATTTAGAATAATAGTAAACACTTACTCTTGATCGTGAAATATCGATTGTTTGTTGAACCCTGTGAATTGCGTGAAAGTAGGATACTCCAAATTCGGGGGTCAAAGAGTTTTATAAAACGTTCAATCACATTGGACATAAATCCTAAAATGAGCTACTACCTACACAAATTTAGTATAGATTCATTTTTCATTCTACTTAATAAATACCACCAATTTTGTGTTAGTACAACCAGTAAACCAAAGTACCATACTATTGTCTCACCCATTCTAATAGAAAATATATCCATGATATCAACTATTTTAAAATAAAAAATTTCATGTAAACTTAAACTTACATATCATTCAAAAGCATTCTCTTGGAGCCAGTGATACCCATAACACGCAAATCCACGTTAAACTTTTCCTTGAGGACTGCTGCCTGCCAAAGAGAATTTATAGTATATATGACCATCATAAAAATTATTTTAGCCATTTAGCTTTGTAAACTTGATATCGAAGCATCCTAGAATCAGAGATAATTTTAGCTACACTAGCAATTACAAAGCAATGCAGAAAAATAAAGCTCAGTAAATAATGTGCCTCCTCATTCCAGAACTACTGTATGGTTAACAATCCCATCATGCCAGGAGCATCTATTTGTTGAGTAAGTTGTCAAAACCTCACCCTAATGTTTTTAGACCCATTTTAGCTTACAGGTATCAAAGCTTACTCAACAAACCTCACCCTAATGCTTTCTTAACATTCAACTAAGAAAGCGACCACTGACAAACAGAAGCCACAGAAATCAGGGCATGAACACTTGTCAACTGCCACTGGAGCAAAGGTTTACTCATAGTCAAAGCTATGCACTTGCAGGAAACTTCTTGCCGAGGGCCTGTGCATCTTTGGGGATTAGTCGGGCTTTAATCCAAACACCCCAATGCCAATCCAAAAAAAAATCCTTTAGCAACCAAACACACCTTATTTTAATTGTTACACTTTTCCTCAAACCTCTTTTATGTATTATTAAAATAATGAACAATAAAAATGATGAATACATTTCATAGCTTCATTCTTAGATCTTCTAGTTCAAATTCATAACACAGGAGGATTCCAGTTATTGACTTCATTTTCTTTAAAAAAGAGGATAGTTCCAGTTCTAACATTTAACAACTGAAATTAAATGTATCAATTATCACTAATCGCTAGAAGAATTACAAAAGACATTGTGTAGGTCTAGATTCAGACATATTGCATAAATTGAAACCTACGGTAGGCATTTGCTTAAAAAGAAAAGATAATGTACCTGATCCCTGAACTGGTCAAGCAGGGTGCCACCAATCAATCCAGGTCCAATAATACCCACTGCCATTGTGGTTTGAGAGAGATAAAATCTTGAGTGGACAGCTCTTAGAGCCCTCACAGAGTCTTCTCGCTTGACAACTACAGTGACATTGTACTCTGAGCAACCTTGGGCTATAGCACGGACATTAATATTAGCCTGTAGTACAGTCACTATTTGTAAACTTTTCTTGAAATTTATGAGGAAAATTCATATAAACATAGACATAGACATTGGTTTCCACCTCATGGGAAAGGAAAGATAAAATTTATTTTCCCATCACGTATCAACCATAAAGTACACATGCCAGCAATCGGGTATTAGTCCCCAAGTGCAATATATCTGCTTATCAAATGGGCCGGAAGAATAATTCTGGAGTGCACTATTGGCACACCAACAATTGCTCACTGCATTCCAATTCCCATATTTTGAGTTCCCATATAGTCGAAATGTAGAATGCATGAAGTGGGTGACCATAATTTACGAGAAGAGCTTCACCAACCTTTGCAAGTGCATTGAAAAGTGTAGCACTGACTCCTGGAGTACTTGCCATTTTCTGGCCTACTGCTGCCAAAATGCTACAGTTTGGGATGACTGCAACCTGAGAAGAGCTGAAACTTTTTAGGAGGGGAACTGACAAAAACAGATAGAAATCTTACTGATTATACATGAATACAAGATGATATCCGTGTCCCCAGATGCCATAGAAATATAAGAAAACCAGACGTTTGAGATTCTGGGATAACTGGAAAGCAGTAAGCTTAAAAAACCTTTGGCCCATGTTAATATAATATAGATGCTTCAACATGAAGGTGTACAGGCTTGACACTTAAGCCATTATTGTCATATGATATTTGCATATCTGACTGGGCCATAAGCAGAATTGTATCCTGAAATTTGTTTAAAGGGTCATTCAAACAAATAAAAGTAATATATACATATATACACACAAACATTAGAAATTAGAAGGGCTGTAATGAACCAAACCTCAACAAATCATATATTGCTGGCAAATGTTCGTACATTATTATCTTTGAGTGGTACACACCTATGAGAAACCAACGGATGTATACCTTTGTAATACCTAACCTCTGATAAAATACAAGGGCCAGACCCAAAAAGTTCTTTGGTTTCACCTCCTTTCCAGACTTTAACGGGCTCCAAATAAAATCTGCTCTCAGGCTGTGCTATATTAACTGCAATCTGTCAATCTAAAATTAAAGGAACAGTAAAACGTCTTGTGATACTGATTTCAACAACTATTAAGTAGGTCACTAAAATAATATGCTTCTAAGGCTGATTATTGGTATAAGCATTTCCCCACTACTTTTCAATTTTGGACTACCACTAAGGTCTTCCCTCTTCATCCACTTCTATTTAATCTCTTGCCTCCACTATCAGTCAAACAATGTGGATGGAAGGGCACTGTGCGATCCAAGCCAGTGAGGATAGGTTGTTTAGATAGAGATCCTAAGGCCAAGTCTGTTCTTTTCTCCAGTCCTGTAACAGCCTCATGCTTGGTAAAGCTCCTATCCAGGTACAGGGAAAGGCGATTGTAGTTTCCACCTTATCCACTCCAATTAGATAATGGTATAAAAATGCTTAACTGAAAAGATTTCTCTCTTAACTTCCACAACGTAAGAGTTGACAATCATGATCCAGAAATTTTAATAATTTCGAACAATTATTGTATAATGAACAGAATGTCAGCTCCTAGGAGTGTATCAAGTCAAACGACAACACCTGGGAAATACGCCCAGCATCCAGAGCATCACGAAATCTAGACTGTAAAGCCTCAGCAACAACTCTCACTTCCTTCTCGGGGACGGCAAAGCACACAGAATGCTCACTGCTAGCCTGTATTAGATCCAATCACTAACTATATGAATTTTACAATATATGAAAAATATTGAGCAGAACAGATATCAGAGTATGAAGATACCTGAGATATCATGATAACATTAGCTCCTACATCTTTCACGGCATCAAAAATGACACTAGCTGTACCAGGAACGCCAGCCATTCCAGTTCTGCAAAAAGAAAGTGCACAATATAAATGGGAAAGGAAGTTAGTTAAAGGCGACGCATAGCATTACAAAAAGATGAGCAGCATTATCATTGCAATACAAGCTCACCCCTCAACATTTACAATGGCCAAATTGTCTATTGTTGCAAAGCCTTTGACAAGAGATTCCAATCTCTGACCATCTTCAAACTCATTGACAGAATCCCGGCATATCATCGTTCCAGCTGCTGAGAGATTGAAGACATTTCTTATAACAATTGGAATGTCATATTGCATCACTGGAATGATGGTCCGGGGATGTAAAACATTTGCACCAAAATATGACTGCACAAGCATGTAAATTTTGTTGTTAAGAATGCAAAATAGTAAGTATCAGCAATTTTGACAGGCATTAAAAGATATTCAAGTTCACCATTTCCCAGGCCTCTTGATAAGACAAAGTCTTCAGTACCACAGCGTCACTAACTGCAGAAGAAAGGTTCTTTAGCAATCCAATCCAACCCCAAATTAACATTGCTGTTAAAATTTCCAGTCCAAAAATTTCTTCACATCATCAATTTTTTTTTTTTTTTTTTTTTTTTTTGGGGGGGAGGGCGGGGGGGGGGGGGGGGGGGGGGAATAAGTAACTATCATCAGAATAATTTTACAAGCTACATAACTGACATTCGAAGAGGCTATTTGGACCAGAGAAGTTCTCAGAGAAAGAAACATTTATGTGATTCAAATGCACAAACAATGGGTTTGCACAGACCTTTTCTGGGATCGGCACTATAAACACCATCAACATCTGTCCAGATTGTGACTTGACGTACCCTGAACAAAGCGCCCATAATAGCTGCAGAGAAGTCACTTCCATCTCTTTTCAAAGTCGTAGGAATATTTTGAGGTGTGCTAGCTATGAAACCAGTTGCAATGATTGTCTTAGATGGATTTTGCGAAAACCATTTCTCAAGTCTTTTTTCAGATTCCAAGTAAACTGGATCAACTTGACCAGAACCAGTGGGATTTACGATAAGGACCTCCCTTGTATCCATCCAATTACAATCTATCCCGTTCTGCAGCAAAGAAAATAAAATATAATTCAGCTAACTTCTGGATCACAACTCCTAGATATTCTTCAAAATAAAGAGTAATCAAGCACCACCTTTCTGACAAGAGACGCCAACATCTGAGCAGACCATAGCTCTCCATGTCCTACAACAAAATCTGTAAAAGATTCGGTTGCATGACCGGCTGCAGTACATTAAACATTTAAGTCAACATAATACGTATAAAAATTATGTTCGCACATAGAACCCCCACAGGTAATAACAGGGAAAAAATTAACAAACACCTCATATTCAGATAAATAAAGAAAAGGATAAAGAAAAACAATAGGGATTATATGTTGCAGCAAAAGGGAAAACGATAGTTTGCAGCATTTTAGCCAATTTTCTGCATCAAGAACTTTTACATGAAAATAGTGGGGGGCGTGATAAACCACATCACAAGGTTTTTGTAATGTTCATCAGCATATATTAGAACTGTTCATTTTCTTCTTTTCCTCCGAAATTTATCTGCTTAATGTACATCTTGGCTCAGCACCTGGGGGGTGTTTTTTTCCTTGTTCTCTTGTTTCATGTGTCATCACCGCCCTATCCAATGGCAATTTGGCACATTTTCTGCGCTTAGACTTTGCACATAACATTATATTATTCTCAAGAAGAAGATCTTGCAATGTAACAATTCGTAAAATATTACAGGATTCTTAAAGATCTCATGAGCAATAAAAATTGATAGCAGTCCCAACTTAGAAAGTCCATATTATAGACAAAATAAAGTATTGCTTACTCATAGAAAAGCAAATGATTAGTGTAATCATTACAGTCACCTTCAACACCTTCTTTAAACAATGCCATGAATGTCAAGCTGCAGAATATATATCTCACAGACAAATGTGCTTCACTCATTACATTGCACGACAAGAAGTGTAACATATTAGCATGATTTTCATTTTAATTTTGGATGCCAGTACCGATCATCCACCTGCCAACTGCTTTCTATCTAAGGCATAAAAAAGGAGAAAACAATTTCATAGGGCATGCAAGACTAAGATAATATCACAAAGATATGAAAATTGAGTTTATGTGACATCCAAAGGGACAAATTTGATACCTATATATATCGCACGAAGCATTGCTTTCAGGTTATTGATGTCATGATGCAACCGTGATAAGAAACTAGCAAGAATATCCCCTTCAAATAGATCAAGTGCTGTTAACTTGTGCTTTTCTAGAACAGCATCCAATGCAGTTATATAAGAATCATCCTGTGACTGTGCCTTGTAGATAAGATCATACATCATATCTGTCACCTTTGACATAGCAGACACTACAACCAATTTTCTTTCTGAATCATCATTAATAATTATCTCCGCAACATTCCGAATTCTTTGGGAGCTTCCCACACAGGTACCGCCAAATTTATGAACAGACCAGGTGTCACCTTTTTGGAGCTGGGCTTTTTCTATGGATGTCTCTCGTACAACATCTGCCAATGGAAAGTGAGGTATATAAATACAATCCAATTATAAAGTTATACTTTGAAACATTATACGATGAGTTCAATTTTCAAAAAACATAATTTGAAACTGATGAATAGTATGGAATGAACCTGTAACTGAAGCACGAATGTGAAAGGTTGACACCTTCCTTCTACTCCATTGACAAATAAAACCCATTCTGAAACAACAAACAAAGGCTAGCATCTTCAGGAGTTGACAAACAACAGAATAAAGTGCATGTGAATTAAAATATATGCAGTGGAGATTCACTTGACTCTGAATTGCAATTTACAACATAGCACTGCAAATTGTTTCAGTAGAAAAAGAAAAGGGGGAGAAAAAAAAAATAAAGAAAAGAAAAGAAAAGAAAAAAGAAGTCTCGTGAAGAAACATTGGAACAGAAATTGACCTGTAAAACAGATTTTAGCAATACATATCCACATAAATCAACCACCCAAACAGAAAATTAAGTCCTGATAGCATATTAAGGGTTTAGACCAAGATGGAACACAGTTTTGTCATAATGCAGCCTTCCTCTAACTGATCTTTTTTAAAAAACTTTTGTTAGCATATTGAGGGTTGAGACCAAGATGGAACACACAGCTTTGTCATAGTGCAGCCTTCCTTTGACTGATCTTTTTTAAAAAACTTTTGATACATTGGTGAATAATAACATTTAAAAAAACAGCCTGTGAAACAATAGCCATATGAAACTATTAAAAATAATAAAAACGTAAAATGTGTTGTGTGAATTTAGTGATGTTTCCCATAACCTTACTACTTACTTGAGGAGAAACAACAGAAAGAGAACCAAATGCCACACTTCTTGATATGGAAAAATGCAGAACAGCATCCACCTAGTAGCTACGATACCAAACTCAATGTAGAACAGCAGTAATAAGGCTGATTTAAGGCAATATTTATGTGTTAAAGCTTGGTGGATATGGTTGTTAGGAATGGTTTTCTAGGTATTTTAAAGACGAGGCAAAAGGATTTTTAGGTTTATAATGCAAGAAACATAAAGTTTTGGGGATGTAAACAGCAACTACAAAACGCCTTTGGCTGACTCGTGCTTTTTAAGTGCTAAGAGTTAAATCTTTATGGGAATGAACTATGATATGATTATGAGAGTAAGTTTTCATATTGAAATATTATTGAGGTAATGGGCTTTAGTGATTTAAATTTAAAGTGAAAAGTTCTGCTTGCTATTTGATCCTTGTTGGCAACATACAGGACATTGACGCTGCGTTTGGTTGGGGGATTTGAGGAGGGATTTGGAAAGGGAAAAGGAAAAGTTAGGTGAAATGTAAATAAAATATACTTGTATTTCACCTAGTTTCACACACTTTTTCTCTTTCCCTTTCCAATTCCCTCCCCAAATCCCCCAACCAAACACACCATGAGGGTTTTGGCAAGTAACTGGGCTGGATCCCTTTCTACTTCCTATTTGAGATGAGATTGGAGAGGTGAATTTTGACTGTTGTTACCCTCAATCTACTTCTCCCTGGTTTGACTGCTTAAACTCATTGTAGATACAGGGGTTCACTCCACTACCCACATGCCATACCCATGTCACAGCCACGTCAATTTCCCGATGCCACGTGCCACATTGATTCACAAAACTACATTCTATTGTAAAAACCAGAAACAACTCAAGTTTTAGTAAGAAGATGCTCAGATTAAATTATCGTGCAATTATGCATGGAAGAAGCTAGTGACGTCAGTAATTCAGGGGAATCATGAATCTTCGGAGGAAAAAAAAACACATGTGGTGGAACCCAGCAAGTTCACTATGCATTTAGGTTTCAAATATTTGTTAACCATTAATTAAACTGCCATACACCCCCTAATCAGTAGATCCCATTTAAGAGTTCAGAATTTTGAACTTTGTCGATCTATCTCCAAAATCACTACAGTGCAACGAAAATCATTCCTTTGCAACTATTTAGTTTGGCTAATCTCATTTTGCTTCTCCAAGTTCAACCAAACAGAGTCATATTTTGAATTAAAACGTAGATTACTAGGTTAAATGATGAAAACTATAAGAAGCTCAAGAAAGAGTAAATTCAAAGTAGCGACAATATTTGAAACTTGGCATGATTTTAAAGAGAAACCAATAGTAATCACACATAATCATATTTCTAGTATTATTAAAGTTTTATTTTATTATCAACTTTATATTTTCTAAGATTTTTAAGGTTAGGGGTATTTTGGTAATTTGTAGAATTTCTGGGTATGGACTGTGGGAGTCACCCATGGATCAAGTTATTTAATTAGTTTTTATTTATATTTCTTATTTGATCTTAAATTGGTTTTAAAAGTCAAAGATATTTTAATAGTTTACATTTTTTGTTATAGTTGGTTTAGGAAGTCCTAAGTCTATATAAAGTCATGTAATGCTTCTAATTCAAGAGAATTGATATTTTATAAAAATTTAAGAGCTTTAAAGCTTCTTTATAAATTATGTGATGCAATCAAATCCTAAGTGGATACCTAAGGGATTTTAGGAGTGATTCTTAAATCTATTTTCTTCTTCTTCTCTTTCTTTCTTACTTAAATTTCAGTACTTCCACAGCCTAATTATTGTTCACAGGTACTATTCACAGCACCCAGAACAGCTCGTGTTTTGATCTCTTTCACCTGGTTTATTAATCTTAAACCTAGCTCATTCTATTCATTAATTGAAATCCTAAAATTCCGATTGATTTTCGGCTTTAAGCAACCATAAAAACCCACACAAAGTCAGTTTTACGGTCCTTACAGCCCTGTCCCTAATCATCCTACATCATTATGCTTTAAGCCATGGTTAGCTTGAGGCCTATCAGCTTTTTCCCAATTTCATTAGCATTCACCAAAAATAACCAATTCATCTATGCTAACTCCAAAACAAACACATGCTGTATCAAAAGGCATATTTCTTGCTTCCTTTTTGATTTTGTAAATTTGCCACTCACCCATTTTGACATCTGAGTTTTGGGTTTTCTTCTCCTTTATTTGTGTGTATGCGTGTGTTGGTGTACTACAATCATACAAAATTTTGAAGCCGTCAACACAACACAACATTCCAATTGAAAGCAATGTAACCACCTTCATTCCGCTAGTTTTATAATTACTCACAATGTCCAAGGGTGAGTTAGACAACCGCCTAAGGCCTCATAATTTAGAAGGCCTCAAGATATTTTAATGATATATACTGTTCTATTAAGCAAAATCCTTTCAGTAATGGGCGAAGCTAAAAAAGTTCCTTATTTCTCTAAGTCTAAAACTGAAGTTGACGATGCCTCACAAACTCAAATCATAATTAAAAATAAAAAAGGGAAGCCTCATATTTTTTTTTTTAATTCTTATATACTTGTATTAGATCAAATAAATAAAAGACACGTGTTAGAATGTCCTACATAAAGCTACATTTTCTTTGTTTGGTGTGCTAAAAATCTAACATCTTTCAACAATATCAACATTTCTTCGCTCTAAAGTTGATTATAAAAACTTAATTTGCAAATGGATTAAAAATATTGTCAATTTAGAAAATATGTTTAAAAAAAAGGGGGTTTATTATACTTTCTATCCCTATAGTATCATCAAATTATCTATTTAATCTCTGAACTATCGATTAAACCTACTCAGTCCCTAAAATATATAAATCAAAATTTATTTAGTCCCTAAACTATCGACTGAATCTATTAACTCCCTAAAATATTTAATTCAAACCTATTTAGTCATTAAAATTATTACAAAACTGAAATATGTGCCCATAAGTATTATAAATTAATAAAAGTCTCCATCTAATTAAGATTTTATCACAGAATTTTTTTTAATTTTTATTGTCTTTAAAAATACTTTATTTTGTTGTGTGTTTAAGTTATAGTCTCTCTATTTTACCATTAAAATTATATGAGTGTTAGATATACTAAAGAAGTAGAATAGATAATTTAAATAATAACATTTTCGTTACAAATAATAATAGAACAAAATAATACATTAATTAAGTTATAAAAAGAACTTAGCGAAAACTTAAAAACAATCAATTATAAATTATAAACGGAATTTGACATATAATACTAGGTAAAAGTAAGGACTAGCCATTGTAGAAGATAAGGAAATTCACCATATGAACTAACACTCACTTTTCAAAGATAATAAAAATTTAAGATTTTTAAAAAATAAAATTTTAATTAGATAGGGTCTTTTACTAATTTATAATATTTATGATCTTATATTTTATTTTTGTAATCATTTCAAGGACTAAATATGTTTGAATTAAATATTTTAGAGATTTAATAAATTCAATTGATAGTTTAGGGGTAAAATAGATTTTGATTTATATATTTTAAGGACTTAATAGACGCAATCGATAGTTCAAGAAGCAAATAGATAATTTAACGATAGTTTAAGGGTATAAAGTTGATGTAGGACAAGATTTTAAGAATTTTTATATTTTTAAGTTTTAATATTTTTGATATATTATTAGGATTTTTGTAATTTAGTATAAATATTTTAGAATTATTAAGTTTTTTAATTTTATTATGTTAGAATTAGATTTTGACTAGGATTTTAAATAGTTTAGAATTTTAGTTTCTTATTCTCTTAAGTTTCCTAATTTGTGATGATTTAACTTTCCTACTTTTAGAATTATTTTTCCTACAAGTATTAGGTTTAGTTTATTAGAAATAGCTATGTAAACCTCATGGCAAAGACAACTTTTATTCATTCATTCAATAATATTTCTCTTCCTTGTGGATTCAAGGTTCTATTTTTCTCGTGGATTCGAGAGCCTCTTTCGTCTACTAGAACGATATCTAGTCCTTGTGTATTTCGCTGCGTCAAGTAGTATCAAAGCAAGGTTTTGTCTGTCTCGATGTCATTTATCGAAAGAGCAAGTACAAGCTCTATTGATGATGATCGTAGAGAAAGATTTAATAAGATTCGAGTCAAGGGACTTGTCCAAGGCCAACCTATTAGTCACAACGTTAATAGGAACCGCACTATGGGAATTGCCCAAGGCCAGCCTATTAATTACAATGTCTTGAGACGATCTTCTTGTTATCAATACGATAGTGAGGAGGAATCTGAAGATGAGTTATTCGAGGATCATGGTGAATACCAGTCGGTAAGGCGACAACAAAGATTCAGTGATGTGTTCAATAGCAATAATAACATCAATCATGACTTTTCATATTATCAAGTACCACATTCTCTATTTTAATGCTTCTTGTCATGTCGAGGATTTTATTTATTGGTTTCGCAAAGTTGACAAATTCCTTGAGTGTATGGAAATCTTCGAAGAAAAGCAAGCCAAATATGTCGCACGTAAATTACAAGGTTCTGTTTCTACATGGTGGAAGCAATTGCAATATGATCGAAGGCGACAATACAAACAACCTATTAGGATGTGGCATAAAATGAGGAAGTTGATAAGTTATAGATTCCTTCAAACAAATCATGGGCAAATATTGTATCTACAATATCAAAGAAAGCTTGAATCAAAACAATTGTTCCAAGGTAATTTTGATTCACAATATTCTTCGCAATTCAATAATTATTATGGAATTGTGGATACAGATTATTCAAGAAACATGACTATGGCTCTGCCAAGTTTGGGTCAATCAAGGCTCGTAGGTCAACAAATTTGTCACGCTCAACCACACATTGAAGAAGAAAAGATTTTGAGTATCACAATGTTTCAAAATTTTGAAGACCCAAACAAACATTCAATTGAAGTAGATAATCAAGTTGATTGCAACAACGGTGAAAACATTGAAATTGATAAAAGAGAGGTCACTGAAATTACTTTGATCAAGAAGTTTGAAGAAGACGATGAAGAGGTGAAGCAAGAGAAAAACGTTGAAGGTAACCACGAACTTCTAATAACGGAACTATCATCTCTTGATTATTGTGATGGTTATGAGATCGCAAAAGAAGGAGATCTAGTGGAACTCAATGAAAAAGAAGAAATAAAAGATGAGGTAATAAAGTTGACATATGCACCAGATAAATTGATTGAGGATGCAATTGATGTTCGAAAGATGATAATTGAATGTCCAACTGAATCTAAGACAGAGCAAAGTCTAGAGAGTATCCAACATCAACATAAGATACCCTTCGTTGATTTTCTTGGTGTTGAGAAATTTAATTTGATTTTCAATACTTGTCTAACTGATCTTGTCAATCAGTTGAAGCATATAGAGAATAACTTTCAGAAAGTAGACTTCTCTGCATATAATGTTCGGAAGAGGGACAAACAATTGAAGTATTCCAAGTATCTTTTTATTTAGGATGGATGATGGCAGATCTCTAATATGAACTCGAGGACGAGTTTTTTCAAAGAAGAGGAGTCTGATGTAGGACAAGATTTTCATGACAAGATTTTCAGAATTTTTATACTTTTAAGTTTTAATATTTTTGATATATTATTAGGATTTTTGTAATTTAGTATAAATATTTTAGAATTATTAGGTTTTTTAATTTTATTATGTTAGAATTAGATTTTGATTAGGATTTTAAATAGCTTAAAATTTTAGTTTCCTATTTTCTTAAGTTTCCTAATTTGTGATGATTTAAGTTTCCTACTTTTAGAATTATTTTTCCTACAAATATTAGGTTTAGTTTATTATAAATAGCTATGTAAGCCTCATGGCAAAGACAACTTTTATACAACTTTTATTCATTCATTCAATAATATTTCTCTTCCTTGTGGATTCAAGATTCTATTTTTCTCGTGGATTTGAGAGCCCCTTTCGTCTACTAGAACGATATCTAATCCTCATATATTCCGCTGCGTCAAAAGTTTAGACAATTTAACAATAGTTTAAGGGTATAAAGTGTAATAAACTCTAAAAAAAATTCATTGTCAAATCTTAGGTCTAGTTTGACATAATCTAAAAAAGCTAAAAAGTTAAAAAGTAACTATCATATTTAACTCAAATCATCTTATTTAATTTATATCACTTCTCACCACATTATTTCAAATCCCACCCATATTTCACGTTTTTTCTTAAAAAGTCAAAAAATACATTTATTTAGATCATTCTAAACAATCCCTTAATTAGTACTTCTGCAGTTTGAAAATTCAAAAAAAAAATTATTATTAAAAAAATTAAACAATAATTATCTAAATTAATAATGTCAAAAGATTCTTTCGAGAGTTGACCTGCACAAAAATAATAGGGCACATTATCACACATTTTTCATTTTATTAATATCCATAAGAGTGCCAACAACCACCCCTCCTAACGAAACAACAAAAGTGAACAGAAGAATCCCCCCCACCAAACAGACAAACAAAGCATAGCCCGTGAAGGAGTGAATGTCGTTTGGTTGCTAAGAAAATGTAAGCGCGTTAAACTTTTCAAAGTTATCTTGTTCCACTCATGACAGCGAACTCAAATCAAATGAAGGTGAGGTCAAACTTTTCATCAAATCAAGACAACATTACAGTATCTTTAACAGTGAATTAAATTTTTCATTAAATTTGAATAAAAAATGATCTATTTTATCAAATTTGATACCACTCACTCTAATGGTGCACTTTCATCAAATTTGTGCCAGGGACAACTGGTTGGTTGACCGGTTAAGCGAATTTTTTTTTTTTTGATTTTTTTTTTTGAACATTTTGAACCTTTTAGTGGTCGACCGGCTGGTCAACCGGCTGGTCGACCGATTAGGCAAAAAAAATTTTATTTATTTATTTTTTTTTACTGTTTGAACCTTTTCTTCGAACCGTTTGAACCTTTAGGCGGTCGACCGGTCTGGTTGACCGGTTGGTCTCTCCCAACGGTTAGGAACAGTGATTTGGTAAAATGCTTCGCCTGTTCTCATTTTGGTAAAAGATTTGCTGAATTCTGGATTTGATATCGATTTGGTGAAATCGTTGGAGCTCAAAAAAGTGACTTTTTCATCAAATTTTGAATTTGATACCAGGTTTGATGAACCGTTAGAGATGATCTTACTGATCAGATTTGATGAAACTATTGGAACCCAACCTATCAAATCAAATTTTTACTTACGCGTTTGGTTGAAAAAAATAGAAAAGATGTATGAAATTAAGGTAAAATTTAAACATATTTTATTCTCATATCATCTATCTTTTCTATTTTTCTTTCCAAATACCTCCTTAAATTCTCCAACCAAATACAGAGTCTCATTTGGAAATAGGATATTTTAATTATTTTTTAGAGATCTGCAAAAAGATAACTTATAGTGATTTTTTTGATAAAAATTTTAATATTACATGCATCAATTAATATACATTAATGTACTAACTAGTATTATACTATTATTACTAATCTCACTTATTATATAAATTACAAATACTTAAAATCTCTAAAATTATACCACATCATCTATTAATATATTAATTAGTACATTAATTAACACATATAACATTATTCTAATAAAAAAAATTTAAGTACAAATATTAGAGATAAGAAAAGCGCAGAAAGTATTTATCTTTCCCACACTAAACTAGGTTCCGGGCATTTTATATATATATATATATGTTAGCCTACCACCCGTGCTATGTACGGGATAATTATAGATATTAATATTTGTTTTAATTTTTTTTAATATATAAATTATGTTTTTTAAGATTTTTTATAAAAATAATTTAGCAATCTTATCACTAACCATAGTGTACAGGAGAAATTAAAAAAACTACTACAGTAACTATGCGCGGGCTGTAACTATAATTATTTGTATGAGAGAATTTTAAATGCTAATAAGAGATTTTGACCAAATCAATAAATGCAGGCATGTGGATTAGAAAAAGTTAATAAATGTTGATTAGGTAATTTTGACTAAATCAATAAATGTTGAGTTTTTTTTTAAATAAAAAATTAAAAAAATTAAGATTGAAAGATTGGAGCTCCCACAAGGCTTGGGGTTTAAAAACCCCATTTTTCTTAATATATTTACAATTATCTATATATGTGAATTGCGATTTTTAAATGTCTTTTTTTTTCCTTTTTTATATTATATTAAATTTTAATATTTTGATAATAATCATATGTGTTTGAGTTTTCAAGAAATTAAATGTCTTCTTTCTTTTATTATATTATATTAAAGTTTAATATTTTGATAATAATCATATGTGTTTGACTTTTCAAGAAATTTTTTTTATACTTGTTTTTAATGCATTAAAGTATTATTATGAGGGATAATAATCATATCTATTAGGACTTTTCAAAGAATTTATATGCGTTGGATTTCAAATAATTTTTTTGTATGCTTGTTTTTAATGTATTAAAGTGTTGTTATGAGGGTAAGACTTGGGGTTGGGAGAAGTTAATAAATGCTAAGGTTTTTTTTTTTTTTTTTATAAATCAAAACATCAGGAAATTTAGATTGGGAGATTGAAGCTCCCACAAGACTTGGGGTTAAAAACCCTCTTTTACTTAATATATAGTATAGATATATATAGATAGATATATCTTTTTATTTTTATTTTTGTGTGATTTCTATTTGGGTATTTTTTTTTTCAATTTATTTAAGATGGAGTTGTGGGTATCTTTTTTTTTTAAATTTAATTTATCTGTGGCGTCTATTTGTTTTTAATTATTATTATTTAGGTAAGTTATGATGTGAGTTAGATATGTGATAGACATGTGAGTTTTATTGATTTAAAATTTATTTAGATAAACTTTAAAGATTTTTTTTTTAATATTTTAGTTTTTTTTGTTATGTTATAATATAATATATAAAATATAGGTAGAAATCTGTAACTTTAATAAAAAAATATTATCTGATTTTTTGGGGAAGAGAAAAGGAATGCAAGTTTTAATATTTTTTTTTGAAAATTTGTGAAAGAGATTAGGAGGGAGAGATTATGAAATATTTTTGTTATTAAATAAGTAAATCATTCAATAGTTTTTTTTTAATCTATTTTGTAAATTAAAAATCAATAATTTTGAAAATTTGATTAATTTGTCCTATTAAGTGATTTAAAATTTTGATAGATATACATAAAAAAAATACATAATTATATTATTAAATCATAATTCAAATTTAGATGTTATATCTTTTTGAGATCTATAGCTAAATTCTTATATTTTCTTTTATTTTTGTGTGTAACCATAGTGTATGGAAGAAATTAAAAAGGATATTGCAATAATTATGAGAGAAGTCAAAAGGGATTGTGGGTTGGGAGAAGTTAATAAATGTTGAGGTTGGGTTGGGAGAAGTCAATAAATGCTGAGATTTTTTTTTTTAAATCAAAAAATTAAAAAATTAGGATTAGAAGATTGGAGCTCTCACAGGCTTGGGGGTTAAAAACTCCCTTTTACTTAATATATAGTATAGATATATAAAGGCCTCGTTTGAGAAGTGGCTATTTTAGTAGGCTATTTGGCTTTTTGACTATTTTAGTAGGTTATTTTAGTTTTGTGTTTGGAAAGTTGGGTTAAATTTTTATTTGAATTGGTGTATTAAAAAAAATATTGAAAAGATGTTTGTAATTAAAATGACCATTTTGTCCCAACAATTATAATTTTTTAATTTTCGGCTAAGGGGTAAAATGGTAATTGCGCTGTTGATGGAACAATTGCCTGCTGTGACAGTGTAGCCTACACTGTCCAGCGCACAGGCTATATATATATATATATATATTTTTTTTTTTTTTAAAAGTTGGCAACAGTGTTACTTTTGGACTAGTTTCTGAAAATAGGCTACAATAGCCTCACTTGAGTCTTTCCAAACAGCGCCAAAATAAAAAATAAATAAAAAAAACACGAATAACAAGAAAAGCCTTTGCTCTTAATTTTCCTCCATTTTCCCGAGAACCAAACAGTAAATTTAGAATTAAAATAAAAAATAAAAAATAAAAAATTACTTGCAGTCCGTAAAGCAATGTAGGAGGGAGAGAGCTGATGGAGAACACATCTTGTTTGACGCATAGCTGTCACGTGAGAACGCATTGGAGGAGGAGAGGCTATGCAAACGAGAGATCGAAGAAGAAAAAGAAGAAGAAGCAATCACCATTGGCAAAGTGAGATTGTAGGAGAGCATTTCTGGTATTTCTAGAGAGAGAGAGAGAGAGAGAGAGAGGGTTGTTTGGGTTGGAGTAGTGGATGGAGGATGCAATCGTTGGATTCTGATGCAGCAACCAGATGGAGAATTGGGGTGGGGAATGTGTCACCACCAGAAGACTAGTATATGTGAATCATTCACCACTACTAGGCTACTACCACTACCATCGTGACCCACGTGCCTCTGTTGTCACTAGTCTGTCTGCTACTCGTGTTTCATTTCTCTCATTAATAATGTGGGCGTCTGATGAGGGAAATTTTTTTGTAAGTTTTTTTAATTGTGAAATTTTATTATAGAAATTTTTTTTTGTATTTAAAAAGATAGTTGGGTTTTTTATAATTAGATGTGATATTTGTAAAAAGAAAAAGTAAAATAATTATAGAATTTGATGTGATATTTTGTTTAAATTTATTTTCTTTTTAATAATTAATTTATCTTTTAATAAAAAAAACAAAAATCAAACTTCCTAAATAGCGCCAATATGGTAGTACAAAGTTAATTGAGATCACACCATACATGATTGATAACTCAAGTTTTACACGTTGGTCAGTCGTAATCAATGTCAAACATGATTGGTAACTCAAATTTTACACGTTTGGTCAATCGTAACCAATGTCAAGAGTATAAGTTTAAATTTTTATTAAATAATACTATATGTACTAATTAATATATTAATTAATATATTAATTGATAATATGTCATAATTTAAGATATTTTTGGTATTTATAATTTATATAATGAGTGTGGTCAATAATAATATCATAACTAGTATTGGTACATTAACTAGTACACTAATTGGTGCATGTAACACCATCGATTTTTATTTGTATGTTAATTTATGATTTATTGATATATAATTGAGGCCAAGTTTGGGAAGACTAAATAAGTGCACTTTTTGTCTTTTTGGACTAAAAAATTGAGGTTAAAAATATGGATGTTTGGGTTAACTTTTTGACTTTTTATTGAAAAATGTGTAATAAAAAATTGTAAAAATTGATTTGTAGGGAAAAATTTGAATTGGGAGTTGTGCAGTCGTAATTGTTGACTTTTGGTGAATAGTGTTAACTTTTTAACTTTTTGAGTAACTTTTTGGCTTTTTGGCTTTTTTGGAACATCCCAAACTTGGCCTGAGTGGTACTGTCATATATCATCACCCGAGAGTAATTTATAGAAGTCTGGATCCCCTCTTTGAGAAGCCTCCTTCATATCCTACTTACAACGGCTGAGATCAACTGTTGCACATCCAACGGCCAAAAAAAAAAAAAAAAAATAGAAATTTCAGTTTTCCCACTCTGCTATACAGGTTATACAGAATATACATTGACCTCAATCTCAATCTCACTCTCACTCTCCCTCTCCCTCTCCCTCTCTCTCACTCTCACATTGACTCCTTCTCCTCTACTGAACCCAGCCTCACCGGCGACCACTTCCAATGCGCGACCCACTCATAAACCCAACCCACCGCTGTAGCCCTCATTTTCTCTGCTTCGCGAACCATAGCTCCACCGCGCCCACCATCGGCTGGAGCGAAGGAATTTGTTGAGGAGAATGTGGGTTTTAAGGCCATAGATGAACCAGGTTCGTCCTCGAAACGCTGAAATCAAAAAGTTAGGGTTGTGATTGAGAAAATAGATTTGAAATTTGAAAATTGAAAATTAGGACTTTCAAAATTAATCAATAAAAATTAGGGCTATCAAAATTGCTTGTGCTGGTAGACATTTGTGCTTGGAGAAGAGCCTGATTTAACTTGTTCATACTTATTCATCTTTCTTAGTTTCAATAAAGATTGATCTTTCTGATTGAACTTGTTCATACCAATTTACCGGTGTGTGTTTCCTAATATACCTGTTTTTGGTTTTGCTCTTGGTCTGTATTCTTATTCCAGATGTGAGTGGTAAATTCTCTCTTGATTTTTCTGTTAATGTGTTAATCTTATTTGGTTTCTGGAACTCAATGTATTGGTCCTTGTATTTTTTGCTTGCTAGGTTGATTGTCATAGTCATGCATTTTCTTGTGTTTTATGAGCTTGGTGGAAAGATTTTCATATACAGTGGCTACTAGCCACCATTTGACTTGATTTTGGTATTTGGGTTCTTCAAATTATGTGCATTTCGGAGCCAAATTATGCATATTGATAAATAGTATGATTTGTTGAAAAATTTTGTGAGGAACATATTGTTTTTGAATATATTGTTCTGTTACCCTTATTACAGAGAAGATGCCATAAAAGTACTCAATCATGCAAAATTGCCATGTTTGTTCAGTTTGAAACTGTTATGTGTATAACATGTGTGTAAATAATCACAAATGCTATGTTTGAAACTGAAAAAAATGACTGACATTAAACTGCCATGTTTGTTCAAATGTTATTAACAGTTTAGTCTGTATAACTTCTGTTCAAATGCTATTAAACATGGCAGTTTGAACAAATAGATGTTTTCAGTAAAGACATACACTCTGTCCCTCAAATTCAAATAGAACTGCTATTAACCCCATCAAACACAAGCATAGCACAGCACTACAAATTTCTCATGTATGCAGTTTTAAAAAATGGCTTCTTCTTCTAAGAATAGCAACATAAGATTACAACTGAGGCTGTGCAATTGTGGAAGAACCGCTACCATATATATTATAAGAACCAATGAGAATGGAAATCAATGGCGTTTGTTCTTTGTTTGCCCATCAAAATATGTAAGTATGTATTGGAAATTTTAATCCTTTAGTAGTCACATTAATATTTGTCTTATTTAACTAACTGATTGTCATGTATTGTAGAGTAACAC
Source organism: Camellia sinensis (assembly GCF_055761805.1). NCBI lineage: Eukaryota > Viridiplantae > Streptophyta > Magnoliopsida > Ericales > Theaceae > Camellia > Camellia sinensis. Next base: position 18,015,972 of record NC_138964.1, on the reverse strand, counting down.
TCTCACTCCCCATTGCAATTACTTCAAGTTCGTGGATGAAGATGATGAAGACGTTACGTCCAAAATCCGTTCCAACACTAAAGCTTGTGATGCTATAACAGTAGAAGACTTTAACGATGTAAAGACGACGCTTAATGGCATGAAAAATGACTATGGTCGAAGGCTTGAAAGGATAGAAAATAATATCAAAGCGATGGTGTATTTCATTATATTTTCTATCATTTTGTACTTTATGATGTAACTTTTATACTTTATTGTATTTTGGAAAATTGAATGGAAGTTTCTACCATTTTTTGTTGTATTGTACTTCGTGATGTAACTTATGTTTATGGAATGAATTTTATTATGATATAACTTATATAACTTACTTAATAGCTTTGTGGAATGAATTTTCTTATGGAATGAATTTTATAAGTTATTATGATGTAACTTAGAATTCTATTATGGAATGAATTTTGAAAAACATTGGTCTCATTGTTAGAGCTTTGTGGATGCTATTTGGTAGATTAGTGGATGAATTTTGTGGATGCTACGTGGATGAATTTTGTGAATGCTATGTGAATGAATTTTTGTGGATGCTTTGTCACTTATCTGTGGCCTGTTATCTGTTGCAGGTTCTGTTATTTGAAGTTATTTGGATGAATGAATTTTGGTTTTAATGAACAAGTTCTATTATCTGTTGCAAGTTTGGTTCTAATGAATATATTTGGCAGATCTGTTATCTGTCAACTATTATCTGTTTGTCACTTATCTGTGGCCTCAACTATTATCCGTTAGCAAGTTTAAAGCAGATTTGGTAGATCTGTGGATGTTGTTTTTTGATGCTTTGGTTCCAATGAACAAGTTCTGTTATCTGTTACAGATCTGTTTGGCATCAAAATTGCATCTAAACAAAATTGCACCAAAGCATCTATTTGGCAGATTTGTTGTAGATTTGTTGCTGCCATTTAGCAGATCTGTGGCTGTTATTTGGCATCTAAACAAAATCGAACAACACCCCAACATCTAAACAAAATTACATCAACTGTCAGATCTGTTTGGCATCAAAATTGCATCTGTATTGCATCAAAATTGTATCAAATTGTATCTAAACAAAATTACACCCAAGCATCTATTTGGCAGATCTGCGGCTGCTATTTGGCAGATCTGTAGATACTATTTGGCATCTAAACAAAATTTAACAACACCCAAGCATCTAAACAAAATTGCATCAACTGGCAAATCTGTTTGGCATCAAAATTGCATCTAAACAAAACTGCACTCAAGCATCTATTTGGCAGATCTGTTGCAAATCTGTGTACCTGTTCTTTCACACAAAAAAAAAAATCTAAAAATTTGAACACACACATTGGTCCATTTAAAAATCAGTCAAAATAAAATGATGTATAACATCAAGTGTAAATTAACATCAAGTGAAGTTTGCTCACATTGGTCCATCTAAATTAACACATTGGTCCATCTAAATTAACACATTGGTTCACACATACAAGCCATTAACATTTGAACACACATACAAACCATTAACATTTTTCTTTGAACACACATACAAGCCAGTTTGCTTCATAGCAGCAACATCACTTTCCAGCAGCAGTTTGCTTCACAATTTGAGCTGTTATGACTTCACTTTCCATGTCAATTTCAGCATTAGTTTGCTTCTCTTTCTGCTTGTCCATAGCCTAAAACGGAAAAAAGACAGAATTTTTCGTAATTTTCAGCAACTAAATACATACTTTAAACAAAATTTTCAGCAAGTAAATACATGCTCTAACAGAATTTTCAGCAACTAAAAATTAAAAAACAGCAAGGACGAACCCGACTACACATTGGACTGTTTGATTCTTGAGAATATCGAAACCCAATGTCATATCCACATGAACCTTGAAGTAGTGACTAGAATGTTGGTTGAGCATAATACCGTTGACGCATTGAATTTGGCAAAGAATTTGGCACTACACACATCTCCCGCAAATTGTTCGCCTACAACAATGTCATATATTAGGCTTCACAATCATGGTTTGAGTCACATATTATATCCACACAAAAAATATAATGTTAAACTAACATTTACATGATATGTGGGATACATCAATGGCGGAGGAATAGAATTACCACCCATGGGCAAAGATTGAAGAAGATGATGAAGGGGAGGAAGAGGTTGAAGAAGAGGAACATGTTAACGAACATAGATATCTCCTCCAACAGATAATGGAGAAGGTGCAACTGTTGGACTTGCAATAGATTTTGACGAAGCCAAGCTATTAGCACAGATTTTTTTTTGGAGTTCGCTACCAACGCCGCTTCGAATCCACCTTTTACCCTCATTTTGCCCTTACTAGTTGCCACATTTTTCTTCAATCCTTTTGGTTACACAACTTGATTCATATCTTCGCAATCCACTTCAAAGCTTTGGGTGTCATCATCATTACTTACTTCATTTCCAACACCAAAACGAGCACTTAACTTGCCTTCAACATTTGCATCTAATGTAGCAAGGTGTGCAATACAAAAATCATAAGTTTCTTCAGTTTCAGCAGCTCTACTTGCTAGTGTTCTAAATGCAGTCATCAATGTCTTATACCGCGAGGCATGTTGGAATTTCACATCTACTTGAATGTCATTCCCCTTAATGTCCTTCACAGTTTTGACTCTTGCTTGTTTGGTCCACCTCTTTAGAATGTATTGTGGATGAACCTCTTTCATCTTCAATATGTCTCTAATAACCTTCAATGAGTGACAACACAAGATTCCTTCCCTTTTAAACTTTGTACAATTACAACCCAAAGAGTCATCCCTCTCCATCTTGACTTTCCTTGTATGTTTGTTACCAACATCAATAACTGTGTAAATGGTACTAGCCTCGCCATATTCAATTGTTTCTATGTCCGATTCAATGGATCCAAAGTATTCATTTTGAAATTCCTCAAAGATCTTTTTTGTGTACACATTACCCATTTGAATTTAACATTCTTATTGTTGCTTTCACCTTTAGCAACCTTTGGCACAAAGCATATCCGGTTTCTAATTCCTTGTATCGTTTCTCGTAAAGTACCCTTTCGAAATGCATGAAGAATTCATTTAAGTTAAAATCAGAACGAATGTAATCCTTTAAAAAAGCATTAAAAGATTCACTAAGTTGTGTGGTACTCATTCCCGCAGCCCATGTTGATCTAACATATGGCCAGCCCCATTTTTCTTTCACCGCAAAAGTCAATTTCAACCAATGGTTTTCATGCGCATCATATTTATCAAGCATTTCCGCCCACTCTAACTTCCATTGATTTGCATCTTCAATGCCAAAGAAGAATTTATTTAGTACACCCTTTACCCCCTTATCTTGGAACAAACAATTAACATGTTTTAATGCATTTTATATCAAATGCCAAGTACACAATCGGTGACTTGTGTCAGGCATAACGATGGGTATGGCTTTAGCCATTGTAGCATCTTAATCGGTGAACAAAGTTTTTGGTGCCTTTCTTGACATAGCCTCTAGAAAATTTTGAAACAACCATACAAATGATTTGGCAGTCTCATCATACAACAATGCTGCACCAAATATAACTGTTTCCCTATGATGGTTGAATCCCACAAAAGATGCAAAGGGTCTATGTTCTTTGTTTAACTTGTAAGTCGTATCAAATGTGACAACATCACCAAATTGGGCATAATCCATGATCATTTGTGCATCGGCCCAAAACATATTGGTTATTTGCTCCTCATTATCTAACTGAAAAGCATAAAAGAATGAAGGATTCTGCAAAGATTTTTCTTTAAAGTATTGCAACACATTGCATACTTCCCCATATGCTAAACTTTGTTGTCTTTTGGTTCTCAAATAATTTTTTTGATCTAATTTTGTAAACCCAAGACATTGCCTCCCACCAGCTTCCCTACCCATGAGTTCAAAAGACCGGCCTAAATGAAGACCAGATTGTGCCGTCAAATCTAACTAAATTACTTGGGTAGTCGATATCTTTCTTTGTGACGGCAACATGTGGGCACACTCGGGTGATACAAGATCATGGTTATGTTTTTCTTTGAAATCAGTCACAATAAATTTCTCAGTACAATCATCTAATTTTACATAAAGTCGAGCCTCACAACCGGTCCTAGTTTCAGCTCTAGGGTTTTTTGCCAATGGGTCTCGTTTGTCAACCTTCCAAAATCCTCCCTTGTTGCAAACCAAAAGTCTACAAATAAGTTGGTTAGTAAACTTGTTCTTCCTACAATAATCCCTTCTTATGCTAAACCCCATTCTTTCTCCATATGTATTATAAAAATCATACACACTTTGTTCAGAATCAAATGTCATTCCATGTTTTGACTTCCAAGCACAATCATTCTCAGGTTCCATATCCATATCAAAATGCAACTGAAAACCCATATAAATAAAATCTTTAGCTACATAAATAATATCTTTATTTCAGAGACAAAAGAAAACAAGAATAAATCAATTAAAGTGTCTAAGAAATGAGAACTACACAAAAGGTATGCAATTAAGATCAAATAATAAATCAATTAAACTAGAAACAAGAAATGAGAACTAAGTAGTGAGACCCAATTAAGATCAAATAATAAATCAATTAAACTATATAATCCCAAACTCCAACTACTTGGTTCTCTTTAAAGTGTCTAAGAAAAGGTATGCAAGCCAAGTACCTTTGGTAACACTGATTCATGGGCAACAAGAGTCATTTAGTTTTGGGTTGGGTCACTGCACAGGGTTTGGCAAACTTATTGTAGCTCAACGGATACAAAATAACATAAAAATACAAATTGTGAACTTTAAGCGCTTAATCATCAATTATAACAAATGAATTTTTTTTATCTATCTATAGGTTCACATGAATGTTAATTGATTGTGTTTGTATTGTATTTCGGGAAATTGAATGTATTTCATTGACACAGTATTTTTAACACTGCAATACCATTGAAATATACAGTGTTGAATATATACCATTGAATGTATTTCAGTGGTACACATTTGATTCTAAACAATCATACACACATTGAAATACACAGTATTTTTAACACTGAAATACCATTGACAGTGTAAATTGAATGTATTTCATTGTTATTACAGACATACAATGAAGACTATGTTTTGTTTTGTTTCAATTTCTGTCTCTGTAATTACAGACAGAGACAATGAGGTTAGTCTTCAGCCTATACAGTGTAATTACAATGAGGTTAGTCTTCAGCCTCATTGCAATTACAGACAGAGACAATGAGGTTAGTCTTCAGACATCAATGTTATTACAGACATCAATGGATTCGGTTTGGGAAGTGAGGACAAAACAATTACAGAGACAGAGACAATGAAGACTAACCTCTGGTCGCTATAGCAAAGGTTTGTCGGTGAGGTGGAGGAGAAGAGCGTGATGACTCTGGTTTGCCAAGTAGACAGAATCTGTAACGACGTCAAGACTGGGTCGCCGGTGAGAGTGGGTTCGACGGAGACGAAGGAATGAGTGTGTTTTTGTGAGTGTGATTCCAAACCAAAATCTGTATAGGCTGTGTTTTGTGTTTTGTTTTGGGCGGGAAAATGAAAATGAAATTTCAATTTATTTATTTATTTATTTATTTATGGTCGTTGGATGTGCAACGGCTGATCTCAGTCGTTGCAAGGAGGAGATCAAGGAAGACTTGCAATGAGGGGATCCGAACTCAGTTTATAGTCTCAGTTTCTTAAGATTTAACCCTAGATATTACTCCTCTGTGATTATAGGCCTTTTAAAACATTGAATTAAAGGAGCCATTATTAATCACAATTTTTTTAATGGACTATATTAGGAACATAAAAATTTTAAATATAGAATATATATATATGTAATATAATAAAAAAATATTTGTATTTGTATTTGTGAGATACAAATATATGTATCATATATATGCATTCTGTGTTAGAAATTGCTGTGTTTTAAACCCTTTTTTTCTAGGGGATTTTATCATCTTCCTTTGCTTTACTCATTCATTCCAAGTAAAGAAGATGTTAAAGCGCATTTATCTCTATAAGAACGGTGCATTTCAAGGTGTGAAAGTCGCTACCCTCACCGTTTAGAGATATGAACAACAAAGAATCTTAAAAAAAAGATGTGGGAAACCTCAAACTCATCCAAAGTCAAAGGGACATTCAACTAATGGTTAGTCTAGTATATTTTAAGCCCACCTTGATAATTCAAATCATTCATTTTATAAAGCCTTTTGAAGAGATCATATGTATCGTGGAGGGTAAAAATTAGGCCCAATAGAAATGTAGATCCAAATAAGTCAAGTCCACCTGTGCAAATAAAGGCCCATGATAAGGGAACCGACTTGATCCAACGTATCAAATAAATTTAAACTCAAATAAGAGATTGACCCCTGATGAAAAGATGATCGCCTAATAAAGGTAGATCCAACAAGCAACAACGAAGTACAAGTTGGCCACTATCAAAATGACCTAAAAGGATGTTTGTCTGATCAACAAAGATCTGATGATCAATAACAAATACAAGTTGGCCACTATCTCTGACAGGAAACCAACCGTTCGATCAATAGAGATTTGACGATCAATAATAACAGCAAGTTGGCTACTGCCAAAGTGACCCCCTAATAAAAGGCTGGCCATCTCATAAAAAGAAATCTGATGGTTGACGACAATGTACCAGTTAACTATAAAAGTGAATCAAGCAATCAAGTAAAGACACACAGAAATAACTAAGAACAATTACACAAACACACTTTTTCATTATTTTCCTACCTAATCATGTCCAACCATAACACTAATTTGATCGTCGAGGGTGACCTATTCTGGTTTTCTCTTGTGGGTGTAGAATAAAACACATTATCTCTTTAATCTCATGTGAAGACAAATTCACCATCCACATATACTAAAAATATGTTGATCAGGCATCGAAAATCACTCAAGAGAACCCTATAAAATGAATGATTTTGAATCTTCAAAATAGGGCCATAGTAGGCTCGATTGGTCCGACTAATTGAATATCTCAATTGAAGAGGATCAAGCCCTATTTTTTAAAACTCAATTTATTGGCTACAAAAGATTCAAGGTAAATTACACTGACCTTTCTTGACATATTTTATGGTAAATTACACTCACACCCCTTAAGATTTAAATATATATAGTTTATTTCATACTTTTGACATAATTACACTAACATCTCTCAAGGTTTTAATTTACACAACACTTTAGTCATTTTTCATCACTAATTCGTTAGTCATATGAATGGGGAAAAAAAATGATATTGTCATATATACATTTTAACTTTGAATTATCTTTTTATTTTTTATTTTTTTATTTATTTTTTGTATGGTATATGTGTTAGGATTTGTAGATGAATGAAAAGAGTGAGTAAAGAGATAGAGGGTGTAATAGTTGCTCGATGAGAAGCGATGATGGTAAGGTGGCGGTGGTTGGTAGAGAAAAAAGGTAATGGTAGGTGATAGGAAGAAAAAGGAAAAGGTGTAAAAACGAAAGATTTTGAGGGTTTTAGCCTTTAAAGGTAATTTTATAAAGGAACAAAATGTAGTAAAATAAAATGAAATTATGGGGCGTGAAAAGACAAATCCATTGTGTAAATAGAAACTCCCCTCTAATAGTTAACCTTCTTAATGTTTAGAGAAAATATATTAAAGTCTTATAATTTTGATATAATTATACTAACTTTTTTTTCGTAAGGATAAATTGATTAAAAGTAATACAAATAATGTAGAAACATAAAGGTAAACAAGGTTACGTATATATTTCAATGTAAAAGAGATAATAATACCATTTTTACATCCATATGATTAACGAATTGCTGATGAAAATGATACTACATATTATATGAATCAAAACCTTAAAAGAGTCCAATTTAATTATGTTAAACTTGTGGAGCATACTGTATTTTTTTCAAATCTTAGGGAATGTTAGTATAATTTACCCTTATTAACTCTTGGCAAAGGATGTTAGTGCAATTATGTTAAAAATATGAGGTAAATTGTAAACTTGCCAAATTTAAAGGGAAGTCGGTGTAATTTATCCTAACTTCTTTTAGCATTAGCGTTTTATTCGCTTATTTTTAATCAATAAATTGTCTTTCTAGGGTTATGTATCTATATATATATAGATAGATATATTTGCATAATCAATAACCTTACTTTCATTACCAAAAAAAAAAAAAAAAAATGTGTAAATTTTTATAATTGCCTATCAATCTTCATCTTTTAAAAATGAAAAATATAAATCCTCAATAAAAAATTTTAAATTTTAAGACAAAACAAAACAAATCCAAATTCTCAATTTTCACACAAATCACTACAAATTAAAAATTTTAATTTCAACACATCAAAAAACTTAATTTTAGCACATATCTTTATTTATATATTTTACAAATGTAGTGAGCTTTCAAAATACTTCAAATGCTCAATTCTAAATTCTTCAAAGTTTAAAAATTATAATATTCACGTGGCATGTCTGGTATTACTCCTCTCCTGTAGTTTGAAGTAACAATTTAAAGAGAAAATATTTTATGTAATGGTACGTTACGTAACTAATCTGACGTGGTATATCATTTTACTAATTAATTGACATGCATGCAATAAAAATAGAATATGAAAAGTTATTTTATGCTTTGCTCGAAGTGCTAAGTATTTTATTTTTTTTTCCGTCAATAAATAGAAGAGTAATTATAAAATATGAGAAACATTTATAAAATCAAACAAACTATTAACTTACCATAGTTAGAAAGTTAACAAAGCCTACCAATCCCTCATAATGGAAAGAAATAAATCAACACCACAAAAAATATCAAATTCATCTCCATAAGAATTAAATCTAAAGCTTCACGCCTTAAAACACAAGATCCTCTAGAGGAATGCCCTCACAGTGATCTCTTACATTGATCTATGGATGGCCGATGCGTGTCCCACTCAACAAACCAAGGGCAGAGATTCAAACATCGTTTTGGTGAGTAAATTGAAAAATAAGATAGGAGTAAAATAAAACAAATGCATAAAGAGAGAGAGAGAGAGAAAAGAGGATCCCCAAATCTTTGGCCAATCTCTGTCATGGATGGGTTTTCAGATTCAAGAAATTGAACATAACCAGCCCCATTGTTGGCCACCTTCCCCACCAACGATCCGGCAACTCTCAATCCCTCTGACAACCCTCCCCCAGTCGTTCTCCTCTTCCGGCGATCCTCTCCCGCCGCACCTCCCCTTCCTTCCTTTTCCTCTTCCTTTCTTTCTTTTCCTTCTAGAACTAGACAAAACTTAGAGACGATATATATATATATATATATATATAAATCAAAACAAACAAATATACAAATGATTTTATGAAGAAAAAAAAATTTAAAATCACTGAAGTGGGTTTTATGTAGGTTTGCCTTGTGGGTTTAAAAGTTAGAGAGAGAAGTGAGTTTAATTAGAGAAGTAGGATTGCTTTGTAGTTTTTAGAGAAGAAGAATGAGGGGATTTGCATCATCATCAAGTGCAGAAATTAAAAAAAAAAATATACTTTTCTCAATCTTTATATGACCACTTTGTTAATTACGAAGGCCGGTGCTCGCCAGTGAAGAACGTAGGTGACGATCACCGATAAAATAGAATTGATCATAATCCCTCTTCCCTTTCACGTTTTTGTGTTTTTTTTTTTTTAAGGAAAAAATCACAACCCCAAAATCAGCTCCTAAATAGGATATATATATATATATATATATATTCACGCATATATAAAGCCAACACAAGCACAAATCAGATAAAAAAAAAAGAAAAGAAAACTGAAGAGAGAATAAAGAAGAGGAGAGGGAAAATGAAGGGGTGAGGGAAGTAAAACTCAGAAATTTGAAAACCCAACCATGGCAGAGATTAGAGATCCTCTTCTCTCTCTCTTCTTGTCTCTCTCACTCTATTTTTTTTTTTCAAATTACTCACCAACATCGTTTTGATGAATTTAAATCTCAACCCTTGATTTAATGAGTGAGACACATATTGACCATCCGTGAATCACTATCTATACTATATATTAAGCAAAAGAGGATTTTTAACTACAAGCCTTGTGGAAGCTCCAATCTCCTAATCTAAATTTTTTGATTTAAAAAAAAAAAAATCTTAGCATTTATTAACTTCTCCCAACCTCAAGTTTTACCCTCATAATAACATTTTAATGTATTAAGAACAATCATAAAAAAATTCTTTGAAATCCAACACATGAAATTCTTGAAAAGTCTCAACACATATGATTATTATCCCTCATAATAACACTTTAATGTATTAAGAACAAGCATAAAAAAAAAATTTTGAAAAGTCCAACACATATGATTATTATCAAAATATTAAACTTTAATATAATATAATAAAAAAAAGAAGACATTTAATTCTTTCAAAAGTCCAACACATATAATTATTATCAAAATATTAAACTTTAATAAAATATAAAATAGGAAAAAAAGAATATATTTTTTTAAAAAAAAAGACATTTAAAAATCACAATTCACATATATAGATAATTGTAAATATATTAAGGAAAAGGGGGTTTCTAAACCCCAAGCCTTGTGGGAGCTCCAATCTCCTAATCTTAATTTTCTAAATTTTTGATTTAAAAAAAAAAATTTCAGCATTTATTGATTTGGTCAAAATCCCATGATCAGTATTTATTAACTTTTTTCAATTCACATGCCTATATTTACTGATTTGGTTAAAATTCCTGATTAGCATTTAAAATCTCTTTATACAAATATTATAGATACAGCTCGTGCATAGTTATTATAGTAACTTTTTTAATTTCTCTTATATATTATGGTTAGTGATAAGATTGTTAAATTATTTTTATAAAAAATTTTAAAAAATATAATTTATATATTAAAAAATTAAAATAAATATAAATATATATAATTATTTCATGTATAATACGGATGATAGGCTAGTAAAAGGTTATTTTAGAGGAATTATTCTAGAGAATCTTACCGCAGTACACAATTACCAACTCAAATGCATGTTGAAGTGCTGTATTCTCCCATCAAATCTCAATTCCACTTTCGATCTGACGACATACTGAATGCTAAAGTCCAAACCAAAAAATAATTGTATTATTATTATTATTATTATTTTTAAATATCAACCAGCACAATGAATGCTAAAGTCCAAACCAAAAACAAAATTCTCCAACAACTTTTTTTTTTTTTTTAAATTCCAGTTATCCTTCACTTTTTATTATTACTAGCAGAGCATTCATGCTATACAAGTGGGAAATCTCCTCTTAAAAAACGTGAACATAATTTTTAATTTAAAATCTATATAATAAGGGGAAAGAATTTTTAAAAATATATAAACGTATGAGAGATACATTTTAATAGTTGAGATTAATTCTAAATTTATATCAATGGTTGAGATTATTAGATCTTCCGCCCAAGACTTCTCTCCCTAAGCATCATTGTCTTTCCCACTTACCCACGCCTGCCTTCCCACCTTCCCTTTCTATCTCTCTCCCTCTCCCTCTTTGTTCTTGAATACATCTCTCTTTCACAGATACACCTCTCCTCTCCCTCGCCGGAGACCCAAACTCGAACCCTCTATTCCTGTCTTCCTCCCTTCATCTCCCGCTCCTTCATCCCCCTTCCCCATTTTAGGCCTTTGTTTTGCAATAAACCCATACCTTCTTTGATTTAGTGAGAGGAGAGAAAGAGGAGGGCATCGTCATCTCGCCCCGCCGACGTCGACACCCTACCCCGCCATCCCCGACAAGAAGGTTCGAAATACATGAAGTAAAAGGTCGCAGTCCACCTGATGGCTTCTACTTCCTGTCAATTTTTTTTTTTTTTTTTTTTTTTTTTTTGCCCAGGAATCTGTGATGGTTTCGATGGCTTCTACTTCCTGTCAATTTTTTTTTTTTTTGTATCTCTCCATCTAAGATTCTAAGAATCTGTTGGGTTAAGATTCTAAGAATTTTATATGCATTCTGAATCTGTTAGGTTAATCTAAGAATTTTTTGAACTCTTAATCGTTAGGTGTTTGTTCCATTAGGTTCCATTGGGTTGTTTTATTTATTTATTTCCATGCTCTGTTTTTTTTTTTGGGGTGTTTGTTGTATTCAAAGTTAGATTTTTTTTGTAATGGAAAAGTATTTGATTGTAATGAAACTTAGAATCTGTTATGTTCAAAACATCTCCTAAATCCAAAAATATATTTTCAGCTCCCAAAACTCTCAAACCTGTTTTTGAGAACTTGTTTTTTATCACAAAATATATTACTGTAATATATTACTTGATCACAGTAATATATCCCAAAACTCTCAAGAGTTTGTAGTTGAATGATAACAATCTCACGGATTCAATTCCTGATATCTTGACAACTGTGCCTCAGCTTCAGGTTCTTGATGTGTCAAACAACAATCTTAGTGGACCAATACCGGTTTTTCAATCAACTGTGAAGTTTAGTTCCCCTGGTAATCTGTTTCTTGGGAAGAACATTACCACTGGAAGTGGAGGAAATGGTGGACCTTCTGGGTCTAGATCGAATTCGACCACACCCGGAGGAAGTCCTTCTGGGACATCAAATGGGTCTTCTTCTGTATCGGCAGGTATGATTGTTGGTGTAGTTATTGTTGTTGTGGTGTTTGTTGGGGTTATGTTGTTTCAAGTAATGACATCAGAGATTTGGGAGAGTCGATGGTTTTGAAAAAGGGTCAAAAATGGTTAAGTCTGCGATAGTGAGTGTTGCTAATGGGTAAGGTGGTGTCCCGAGTGACTTACAGAGTCAGAGTAGCGGTGATCATGGTGACATGCCCATCTTTAATGGTGGGAATGTTGCAATTTCGATCCAAGTACTTCGTCAAGTAACCGACAACTTTAGTGAAGAAAATGTGTTAGGCAGAGGAGGATTTGGAATTGTTTACAAAGGGGTATTGCATGATGGGACTATAATTGCTGTGAAGATGATGGAATCTGGGGCAATGGGTACCAAAGGAATGAATGAGTTTCAAGCTGAAATTGCAGTGTTAACAAAAGTTAGGCATAGACATTTGGTTGCTCTTCTAGGGTACTGTATCAAATGGCAATGAGAGACTTTTGGTATATGAGTACATGCCTCAAGGGACTTTGGCCCAGCATTTATTTGAGTGGCGCGAACTTGGGTACCCTCCTCTTACTTGGAAGCAGAGGGTGACAATAGCATTGGATATGGCTAGAGGGGTTGAGTATTTACATGGCTCAGCACAACAGAGCTTCATTCATAGAGATTTAAAACCATCTAACATTCTTCTTGGGGATGACATGAGAGCCAAGGTTGCCGATTTCGGTTTGGTAAAGAAACCATCTAACATTTTTCGGTTTGGTAAACATGCACCCGATGGAAAGTATTCTCTTGAGACCCGGTTGGCTGGAACGTTTGGGTATCTTGCACCTGAGTATGCTGGTAAATACATTCTTTTCTGATTCTTATTTCATCATCTTTATAAACATTTAAATTGGATATTGTGATTTTTATTTTTATGGTCAATCAAAAACTAGATGTTTTAATTGTTCCTCTCCATATAGATGCATCAACTGCTCTAGGCATGGTTGTCTTTTGATGAATTAATGCCTTAGTACTAGAATGTCTATTGCTGATTTTGTTTTAGCATTGCACTCAACTTTCAATTATGGAATTAAGACATCATACTTTGTGTCGGAAGTTATGTAAAGCACAAATAGAATTAGCACTCTATAGCTTTCCATCTATATAAACTACAGATCTCCGTATCTTATCTCTTATTTTTCTTACAATTTAGTGGGCATATAATCACATAGTGTTCTTAATACAATCACTAATAATATCTCACTTTGTTTAGTTTTAGTTTTTTGAAAACACTTTTCAGAGAATTTTATTTTTTTATTTTTCGTATTTTTTTTATTTTTACTAAATTTTTTTTAATATTTTAAGATTTTTTTTTAAATTTTTAGACACACCTAACATAAATACACTTAAAAATTATAATTTTTGTGAAAAAAAATCTTTAAAAAATTCACTAAATACCAAAAATACAAAAAAAAAAAATAAAAATTCAGAATATTTTTCGTATTTTTGCGTATTTATTAATTTTTTAAAATATTTTTTCACAAATATTTTACTTTTTAGATACATTTAAAAAATGCTTAAAATTTAAAAAATATTTATTAAAAATAAAAAACATAAAAAATAAAAAACTCAATTTTCAAAAAACTTAATTCAGAAAACTAAAATCAAACACACTGATTAATTTTTCTCTGAAAAATATGTCATTCGCATGATAGTTTATTGTTGGTATCATTATAAATTATTATATCAATCTCTTTATCTTTTTACATATTTTTTTTATAAATAATTAAAATAGTCAATTTTGGCACGGAGCCTCGGTTTTCACTTAAATGCTTTCGCTTTTTGCTTTCACCTTTCAATGGCATATTGGAGGAAAAATATGCATTATCATGATTTGTATGCAAAAGTCAAGTAGAAATTATTGGAAATTTTTTCACCACAAAATGATTATAATTTGATATTTTATTATTATTATTATTATTATTATTATTATTTTTTTTTTTTTGTTTTCTCATGATTTGGTATTTATTAGAAAACAAAAGCACTACGTAACGAATCCACATTGTTTTCATAAAAGTGGACCATATGCCCAAAAATTCATTTGTTTGGCAGTAATGTAATGCAAGAGTCAAAGTCGGTGGCCAAGCAGACTCAACCATGAATGTCTTAATTAATTGGGTACATAGATGGAAAGCTATTTTATTCTTGATTATTGATTAGATAAATGGTAGGGAAGAGTTGAGAGGGAACTGCATATAAACTACACATTATTAGCTGCCCCAGGGTTAAAGCAGAAATAATCTTCTTCACCGAAAAGCTTCCATTCCAAATTATGGTATAACTTGACATAATCCAACATTTGTTTAATAATGCGTCTAACTCGAAAACAATTTGGCAAAAAACCACTTCCATCGACCAAATGGAGTTTGTCAAAAGTAAAGCTACTAGAGTTCTATTAAGAGCACAAAGCAATTGTCAATTGGTTTTACACTAAATTCCAATACATGTCACAGTCAATAACTACCCAACAGTAGCATGTGCTTCCTTCCAGGGCCTAATCAACAAAACCTCTCAGCACCACGAAATCAATTATTAGCTGGCACAAACAGGAGAGAGAGAGAGAGAGAGAGAGAGAGAGAGAGATAGATATCAATAAATGGTAAATCAAGTGCATACCTCAGGAGCCATGTAACCAAGGGTTCTAGTTTCACCAGTTATGATTTATTTTCATTTTATATTGTTAGGTATGAGTTTTCCAGAATTCTCTCTAATGCGCTGTTAATAGGTTATTTCTGCTTTCCTCCCTTTTTGATCTCATTGATGATTGACATTTTATCCTTTTGATTGCCTAATGACTTGGTGATTAGGATTTATTGATTTTGATTGTATTGTGGTTTCAAAACTTATTTGTGCGTTAATTTGTGGTTGAGAAAATAATATTGTTCATTATTGATTTCTAATAGCGATTAGGTTCTACAGTTTTTTTTCACATATATGGGGTGTTGTTTATTTTTTATTTTTTATTTTTTTATTTGGGTAACAAGAAGAATTATGTTACAATTGGGAAATTATTGATTGTATTGATACTGATGTTATTTAGACTCTTCCCATTGTTATTTTTATGTCCTAAAATGCTTAACAAAGCCAAGATAGTTAGGTTTGTGTGAATGCATTTAACAGAGGGATAGCATTGAAACTTCTTAATATATTGAACGTTGAAAATTCTTAATATATTGAAAGTCAAGTTACTTATGTGTTTATGGGATATTTATGTGTTTGTTTGATTTGGAAAACAAGAAGAATTATATTAAAATTGGGAAATTATTGGTGAAATTGATACTGATGATATTTACACTTACTAACAGAGTATGTACACCCACCTTCCATTGTTGTTTGGGATGTCCCAAAATAGTTAACCATCTTGAAGAGCCAAGAAACTAATACTGCTACCATCATTTTGTTAAGTTTGAATGCATTTAATAGATGGACAACTTTGAAAATTCTTATGGGTGGAAAATTGAATTTAGGAAGGTGAGTAATCATTTAGTTTGTTGATCTGACATCACAGTAATTTATAATCTGCAAGATATTTGAGAAATTATTGAGAAGAGTTAGAATTCCACAGAGAAACTGATGGATTCGCAAAAATTCTGATTTATATCGCTTGGGAGAACAGGAAAGTAGGTACTTGCAATTTGTACATGTTTGAAATGATTTGGCAATTCTAGACATAAGAGAGAATTTTTTATGATGGAGATTAATTTAGCTGATTAAATCTCTTACCGTTGATTGGAAAATTAGTACATTATTGAATTAAAATTGGCGTATTCTAAGCTAACATCAAAAATTTATGTATTTGTGTGCAATGAAAAACAAATAGTTGATGAATAACATAGAATGGATGAACATTCAAATCTGATGCATTGCATTTAAAAAATTGTCCCATGTTCCTGTCACAGAAATCGAATTTTGATGGATAAAGAAAATTCATGTATTATGTAAAGCGTGAATTTGTGGTTGAAAAAACAATATTGTTCCTTATTGATTTCTAATAGCGGTTAGGTTCTACAATTTTTTTTCACATATATGAGATATTGTTTTTTTTTATTTATGATTTTTTTATTTGGGTAACAAGAAGAATTATGTTAAAATTGGGAAATTATTGATTGTATTGATATTGATGTTATTTAGACTCTTACCATTGTTATTTTGATGTCCTAAAATGCTTAACAAAGCCAAGATAGTTAGGTTTGTGTGAATGCATTTAACAGAGGGACAACGTTAAAACTTCTTAATATATTGAATTTTGAAACTTCTTAATATATTCAAAGTCAAGTTGCTTATGTGTTTATGGGATATTTATGTGTTTCTTTGATTTGGAAAATAAGAAAAATTAAGTGAATTGCATAGTATAGCATATTGCTCCGTGCACCAGTTCATTTTTACACTGCTATAGCCCCATGAATAGAGCTTCAAGCCCATGACCCTCGCTTTGAAAGGCTGGGTCTCTGCCAACTGTTATTATACCCAGTGTGTTACTGTTACCCTTCAATTACTATGCATTTGTCTACACCATTAATATTTATTGTATACAGTTTTTATTTATTTATTTTGATTATTATTATTATTATTATTTTTATGGTTAATTGATGGAATGCTTTCAATATATTTCAAGGAGGAATTTAAGGATGAGGAGATGGTTGATGTGAGGTCGTTACACATCCGAAACTTTCTCTGAAGTTGAGTTTGTTGATTATAACTGTTAGGATACTCATATCCAGCAATTGTTTGAAGAAAAAAGATTATAACTGTTCAGGTATTTGTTAAAATAAAGGGAAATACTGGATTAATGTTTTGGTCATTCGTATGTGTCTGATCTAACTTATCTTTAGCTCCTTGAATATTGTTTGGTTGGCGATCTCCAATCACAGTGAGATTTGAAATTGCAGTTGAAGTGCTGCCTCTTTTGTTTTCAACGGCCAACTTTTGTTTTAAGCTTCTGCTATATTACATAAGGATTTTGAAGCTGTCTTCTTTAATTGAAATTCATTGATTACCTAGGGACCTGTCTTAAAAAGAGATGTAATCCTAGATTTAATAGTAAACCACTTGATTATCTTTTCGTCTATTGTTATTGGTCGGTTTCCAGACAAAAGAAATTTAAAAACTATGCCAATATACTGTAAGAATGTGATGGATCGCAGCCTTCTAAATCTCCATTCTCTAATTTTCACAAAATCTTAAAAAAAGGTAAATTATAAACATGCCCCTGATGTTTGTAAAATATTCTCACTCTCTCTATGGGAGCTTGCATTTTAAGATTAGTATCCAAAGTTTGGTAATGAGGAGCGGTGTTGCCTTTGAGTCAAACTTGGTTCTAGATCATGACACAATGCAATTATACAATTGGATTTGTTATTTTTATAACTGTATTTTAATCTTAATATTATTTACATACGCTAGTACATTTATATTTTTGATGTTATCATATTAACGGAAGAAGCAAAAGAAATCGTGTTTTTTGTATTATATTTTTTAAATTCAAAAGGTCAAAATTTTAAGCAATTGACAAAAAAATATTGTCACATTGATCAATTAAGTAATAGAAGTTTAAGTATAAAAGGGTGAGCGTATATTACTAACAGAATTTTTTAAAAGAAAATATATGTTGCAAATCAACTTTTATCGACATAAAAAGTAAAAAATAACATAAAAAACATATAAATAAATAAGTTTTCTTATATTCATGTTGAATTATAGAAGAGAACACTTTAAAGGTAATATAATGGATACTAGTTGTGAGAAACTCAAATCAATAATTTTTCTGGTTATATTTTGAACAAATTGTTAAATTTAATATTTTGAACCTCGTGTTTCATTGTTATAAAAAGTATGGATTGTGCAACCATTTAATTTTTTTTGGAACTTATAAAGAGCAAAATTTAAAAATAATTAATAACTAATATTACTATATAAATGAGGTTTTTAAAATCATGAAGTGTTGATCACCCCCTCTTACCTCGCTTTGGCCCCATTTGTTTTGGGTTATAGGGAGGAGACTAGAATTCATAGTAAGGTAGAACCCACTAATATCATATTTGTTTTGAGAGATAGGGGAATTCGTAATCCCCTCCGGACTACGAATCCCCTTGGGGAGGGGATTAGAATAGGCCCATGGGACTTGGTATTAGAAATTAGTCCGCTGAACTTTTTTATTTTTTTTTATTTTTTACATGTTGGGTATTTTTTTTAAACATTAATGTTTAATTTTTTGTATTTTTTGTCAAGTAAAAATTATTGTTTTATTTGTTTTATTTTTTTGGAATTTTTTTAATTTATTTTTTACTTTTTACATGTTGAACATTTTTTTTTGAACATTAATGTTTAATGTTTTTGTATTTTTTATTTATTTATTTAATATCAAAATAATTTAATAATCCCTACACCAACAATTATCATCAAAACAAACACAATTTTACTTAATCCCCTCACTATCAATCCCCTCCATTCTACTTCTAAAAACAAACAAGGCCTTTAGGTCCATTGTTGTGTATAACAAACCAGTCTAGGGCCTTGTTTGTTTGGAGAGTTAGAGGGGGATTAGGATTAGTAATGAGATGAGACCCACTAACATTGTGTTTGTTTTGAAAGATGGGGAGAGGATTGATAGTGAGCTCCGGATTATGAATCCCCTTAGGGAAGGGATTCAGATTGGCCTTCAAAACTTAGTATTAGAAAAATAGTCCGCCGGACTTGAAATTTTTTATTTTTTATTTTTTTATTTTTTTACATTTTGGGATTTTTTTTTTGAACATTAATGTTTAATTTTTTGTATTTTTTGTTAAGTAAAAATCATTATTTTATTTGTTTTATTTTTTCTGGAAATTTTTTATTTTAAATTTTTTATTTTTACATGTTGGACATTTTTTTTAAACATTAATGTTTAATGTTATTGTATTTTTTTTATTTTTTTTATTATTTTATATAAAAATAATTTAACAATTCCTACATTAACAACTATCATCAAAAAGCACAAATTTACTTAATCCCTTCACTATTAATTCCCTCGTTATAAATCTTCTTCATTCTACCTCTGAAAACAAACGGGCCTAGTAGATGAAACCAAAGAACACTTCTCATCCTCCATAACCTGTATCTCTATGTTCAATAGTTTGGCTCAATCAGTTGGGCCCCTTGAGGCATGGGCCCAAACTCACATTCCCTACATGGTTATTGTAGAAGAAAATAGGGAAAATTATCCACATGTCCTATTTGAAATATGTGTACGCTATTTAATTTAACAATTTTTTGAGTAGACCAAAAAATCTTACTTTTCCTCTCTCTCTCTCTCTCTTTGCTTTTTGCCTCACTCTTTAAGTTGTCCTCTCTCTCTTTTTTTTCTGCATTTTTCTCTCATCTTCTTTGTCATGGACGACGACCGGTGATCACGCCATTTTTATTTTCTTTCTCTTTCTAATATATAGTTACAGGTGACCGACGACCACCATTGATTGGGATTCACCGGTAATCACCAACCATTGAAATCAACTCGTGACTTCACCCTTACTGACGGCGAAGAAGATATATTTCCAACGAAGAAGATAAGTAGATCTACTTAGATCTGATGTAGATCTACATCAGATCTGAGTAAATCTACATCAGATTTGGCTAGATCTAAACAAAAAATAATTGCCGGAGTACAATCCACTCTCTATATTCGCCTTTCTCTTTCGATCTCTTATATTTTTTTTATATATTTTCTCTGCTATACACTTCTCTTTTTCTGTTCTAATGGAGAAAATTTTCAAATTCTGAACAAGTAGTTTTCGAGTTTTAGTTTCAGGCGGTGAAAACTGTAAAATTTTGCAATTTCAAATTTTTTTGGTGCTGGAATAAATCATGGTATAAAATTGTAAAATTTTACAGTTTCATAACATTCTTTAGAACTATAAAATTTTACAGTTTCATAACATGTTTTTCAGTTTGATTAAAAAATAGTATATGTTTTTCTCATTGTTGCTGTTTTTTGTCGTTTCACTTTTTTTTCCTTTTAGTTTATCAATATTTAGCACATTTTACTATGTTTTTTCGCTCTAATTTCTCCATTTATTCTCTTTTTTTTTTTTTGGCAATATTCTAGACATTCCGGTGAGTCTTTAGTGATATTCTTAACGTCCAGTGAACGTTCTGAACATTCCGGCGACTTCCATTAACGTTCTTAACACTCTGGTGAACTTCTGGTGAAACTTCGGCGGCTTCTCGGCGATACTCCGGCGACTTCCCGGTAATGTTGAACATTCCGACAAATCTCCGGCGACTGTTTGACGGAAGTCCGACGGTAGTAAGATGTAACAATGTCTGTAAAAATTTTTTAAAAAAAAATAGAATTTTTTGGTAACAATTAAAAATGTATAGGACTAATTAGTGCAAGTGTTTTGTTTGAGGATTAACTGGGTCTTGAACTTAGGCCTCGTTTGGGAACAGGCTAATTTAGTAACTTTTTGGCTATTTGGCTAAAAAGGTAGGTAAAAAAAACTTGTATGTTTGGGATGACTTTTTGGCTAATTACGAAAAGATGTGCAAAAAGTAGAGAGAAAATAGAATCTTTGACTTTTTGGTATGGGTTGTTAACTTTTTGGCTAATTTAGTAACTTTTTGGCTAATTGACTAAAATAGCCTCTTGCCAAACGAGGCCTTAGTATATGGGACTTATGAGTAAGTTCCCCAAGAAAATAAGGGGTAGAAAGAGCAATGTAAGGGACTAAAAAAAATTATTAAAATTTTTATACAATATAGTTGTTTTACGTATGATTTATAACTTAATTATTTTTATTAGACTTATTTATTTTGATAATTTATTTAATTATATTTTAATTTATTTGAAAGAGAAAAATAGAATCTAAAATTTATTTTGATGATTTATTTAATTATATTTTAATTTATTTGAAAAAGAAAAATAGAATCAAAATTTATTTTGATGATTTATTTGAAAAAAAAAATAGAATCAAAATTTATTTTGTCCCATTATTTCTCACCTAAACCTTTATCCTAAATGTTGTTAGAATGTATTTAATATTTGATTAAATCAGGAGTTCAAACAGCCCAAAATAAATGTTCAAACAGCCCAACATAACAGTAGGCCAAGAGGTTTAAAAGGTTCAAGTGAAAGATATTCAAATTTGTAATGATGGAGTTAAAGATATTCAAATTAGTAATAATGGAGTTTAACGGCTATAAATTCAAATGAATATAACGGCTATAAATTGCTATAAGTTTCATTATATATACCAAAGCCTCTAATGTAAACAAATTACAAAAAAAAATCAGAAAATATTCTTTGATCTATAATCACTCACATCTATTCTCTGAGAAGTGTTCTTCAATTTTTGTTTACATCCTCTCTCAGAAATTATATATTGAGCGTTATAGCATTAAGCTCATCTTTCCTGTGTGAGGTTTATAGAAAAACCAGAGCTTCATTTTTATATCTATCTTTAAGAGATAATTATTGTCGCTTTCTGTGAAAGCAAAAACACCTTTTTTTCAACCTTGTAAGAGTGTGTAGTACACAGTGTTCTTGACTTAGAAAGTTTGTGTAAAATCTGTGGAGGATTGCTCCATCTGTGAAAAGGTTGCTAGCACCCTGTGAAGCTAGAAGATAGTGAAAAATCTCAAGTGAAGCTTAAAGAGTGGATGTAGGCTTGGTTGAAGCCGACCCACTATAAATCTATTTGTTTCCTCTTTCCTAATCTCTTTACTTTCCTACTACTGCTATATCTATCTAATATTCATGTGCTAATCATTTGATTTACCATATATGTTAGTTATACTTCATTGTTATTTTGCTTGATCATTTATTGCTAAGTTCATCATTGTGCTTGTTAATAATTTGTTGTACTAGTAGTTAATTTTATTAGGGTATTATTAATTTTAATTTGTAGAAACCTAATTCACCCCCTCTCTTAGGTTGCTTTTTGGGTAACAATTGGTATCAGAGCCTGTGCTCTTGTTTAGATTTAACAATCTTGAGTTTTTTATCCATAGCAACCATGTATTCTACTTACTCTGCTGTAGGACAAGCTAGCAATAGGCCACCTCTCTTTGATGGTAGTAATTACATTCATTGGAAAGAAAAAATGACTTTGTATCTTCAAGCTACCAATTATGCTTTGTGGCTCATTATCACTAAAGATCCTAAAATCCCTACCAAGGTAGTAGACCATATCAGTGTGCCTAAACTTCAGGATGAATTTGATGAGCGTGATTATAAACTCCTTCAAGCTAATGCTAAAGCCAAGCTTATTCTTGTGTGTGGACTAAATGCAAATGAGTACAATAAAATTTCTGGGTGTATTACTGCTAAAGAGATTTGGGATAAACTTGAAATCACCTATGAAGGAACTAGCCAAATAAAAGAGTCTCGGATTGATATGCTTATTCATGATTATGAACTCTTTACTATGGAATCATTTGAATATATTTCTGAGATGTTTTATAAATTTACCAATATTATTAATGCTCTAAAATCTCTTAGTAAATCTTATACTAATGATGAGTTTGTAAGAAAAATACTTAGGTCTTTGCTAAATGAATGGGAAGCTAAGGTTACAACTATCCAATAAGCAAAAGACTTGACAAAATTAGACATTGAAGAACTCCTAGGCTCAATCATGGCTCATGAACTTTCAATGATGGATGGCAGCAAAAAGGAAGCCATTTGGGGAGAAAATGATGGAGTAGCCAACCTGTGTCTCATGGCTCTTGGAGAAGAAGGATCTACTCAAGATGAGGTAATTTCTCATTATGTAGAACTTGAAAGTGCTTTCAATGAATTACATGACATATTTAGAAACATTTGTGTTAAGAATTCTAAATTAAAGAAATTAGTTACTTCTCTTTCAAATGATGTGGGTGTTTTAAAAATGGAAAATGCTACTTTGAAAAATGACTTTACGTCTATGAGAAAAACATTTTGAAAAACAATATTGAGGATTTAAACAAAACTCTTGAAAATTTTGTAAAAGGAAAACAAAACCTCAACAAGTTTCTTGGAAATAAAAGATGTGTTTTTGACAAAGTAGTCATTGGTTTTGATCCTCCTAAACCTTTTATGAGATTAAATGTTCCTGAGACTAATCCCCATGGACCCAAGAAAGTATGGGTACCAAGAAAGAAATCAAGATATTTTGTAGGTGGAATCTCAAAGAACACCAAGGACTTCGAGAGGAAATGCACAACAAGAGTGTTCAATCTAAAGAGCAAAATCAGCTCCTATAAGAAGAAGAATGATGAAATGAAAATCACCAAGATGAATAATAGAGGTGATGTATATGGGTGAAGACACTACAAGAAAAGTCCTTATAAAACACGAAACCTTTTGCGATGACGGATTTCCCGTCGCAAAAAATAATCTTTTGCGACAGCAATTTAAACCATCGCAAATAAATAGCTTTTACGATGGTAGTTACCCCGTCGCTAATAAACATACACGAAAAGGTGTGATAAATACGGAAGTATTTGCAACGCATTGTGCACCGTTGCAAATTTTTTTTTTTTTGAGACGGGAGAAATTTGCTGTTGCAAATAATGGACAATTTGTGACGGCAAATGTCCGTCGCAAAAAAACCCTTATTAAAACGGCGTCGTTTTACCTATTGTTATTTATCATTTGTGACGGTTTAAATATACCGTCACAAAAAGTAATGAAATTTTTTTGTCCCGCTTCTCCCATTGTTTGGCACTCGGTCATTTTGATCCAAAATCCCTAAAACTTTGAAACAAGATCTTTTCCCCCAAAATCCCCAAACAAGCTTGAGTGTTCACTGGCGATTTCTCTCTCGACGAGCGACGACGGCGAGCAATGTCAATCACTCTCGACGACGACTAGCGGTGGTGCGGCGTCTCTATCTTTCTCTCGCGCGAGCTCAGTCAATCTCAAGCGCTCCTCTCTCACTCACTCAACGAGTGACGCCTGTATGCTGTATCTCT
Source organism: Camellia sinensis (assembly GCF_055761805.1). Classification (NCBI taxonomy): domain Eukaryota; kingdom Viridiplantae; phylum Streptophyta; class Magnoliopsida; order Ericales; family Theaceae; genus Camellia; species Camellia sinensis. Next base: position 17,991,447 of record NC_138964.1, on the reverse strand, counting down.
CTCTCTCTCTCTCTCTCCAAACACTCCTCACACAGACTGTTTCTTGTCTCTCCTCTGCTGTTTCTCTTCTTTTCTTTGCTTTCTGAGAATGTATAACATAGAAAAGCTAAAAAAAATTAGCTCTTTATCTTCAAAACATGGCTTCCCATAGCGTTGTTTCACTGTTCTTCATCTACATTCCTTTGTTCTCGAGCCTCTGTTTAGCTGACGATCCATTTGTTAGCTACGAATTTGTGCTCTCTTACATCACAGTTTCTCCTTTGGGTGTTTCCCAACAGGTATGTTTGAGATCTCTTTCTCACTCTATTTTCTCTCGAATGTACTCTGTTCCTCTTTCCATCTGGGTTTTCTGAAATTTCACAAACAGTTGGTGGGTTAGTTTTTGTTTTCAAAATTTTGAGTCTTTAGTCTCAGATCTGCAAAATATGCTTAGTTTTTGAAGTTACAATGATATAGTATAGTGAGCTTAGGGATTTTCCTGAGCTGCATTGTGATGAAATTCAAGAGCTACTAGGGTTTTAGTGATTTTCATGAACTGCATTGTTTTGAATTGCAGGTTATTGCTATTAATGGTCATTTTCCAGGGCCTATCATTAATGTGACTACTAACAACAATGTAGTTGTCAATGTGAGGAACAAATTAGATGAGGACCTTCTCATGACTTGGTATGATTTACAGTAGTTTTTTTATTTATTAATTTGATTTGGGTTTTGGATCTATGATGGTAATTTAGGATTTAAAAAATCAATGGTTGTGAACAGGGCTGGTATTCAACAGAAGAGAAGTTCTTGGCAAGATGGGGTACTCGGCACGAACTGTCCGATTCCTCCAAAGTGGAATTAGACTTACCAATTCCAAGTGAAGGATCAAATCGAGAGTTTCTTTTACTTCCCATCGCTCAATTTTCAAAGGGCATCTGGAGGTTATGGTGGTTTTATTATTAACAATAGGGATATAATTTCAATTCCTTTTGCAACCCCAGATGGGGATATCACGATTTTGATTGGTGATTGGTACACTCGAAACCACACGGTTAGTGTTTGATAAATTGTCTAAATCGACATTTTAGGTGTGTATTGAAGCTTAGCATGCAATGTGTCTTGTGGTTGATCTTGTTTTGGTATATATAGGCTTTGAGGAGAGAACTTAATGGAGGGAAAAATCTTGGGATGCCGGATGGTGTTCTTATCAATGGGAAAGGCCCCTATAGATATAACACTACACTTGTTCCTGACGGCATTGACTATGAAACAATTGATGTTCACCCTGGTGAGTATTTCAGAGACACTGTTTTTGAAGAATCTGCTATAACTTATACGTTTATCATCAAATCAATTAGTCTATAAGTCATATGCGTTCAGGAACTTTGTTGATTTAGAAGTTGGAACAGATTTGTTCTTGTTGGATTCTCTGAATGAGCTGTGCCCTTGTTCCTTTTATGCATTGAACCTACTTTTGAAGCAACTTATACCATATGGCTTTTTGACCTTCCAGTTTTGGCTAGGATGGGCCTGCTTGTCTCTTCTAATTATTTTAACTATTTATTTGTTATTTTCGGTGAATTACCGTATTTGATGGTATTAGTGTTAAACACACACTAAACTCATGGTAGCACTAATACCATCATCAGATTGTGATTGAAATAGGGCATTATTTAAGAAAACATGTTCTTTCATTGTGTCTTAGGACTTGGGACTTGGCTTCAGCAATGGAGTGTACTTCTTTGATGTGATATAAATCACATTAACAAAAGTAACAAGTTAGGTGTTAGGATGTGCATCAGCATTGCACTTCTTCCTTATATATATATATATATATTATTCATTTATTATTTTTGTGAAAAATTGAGGACATGCATATTTTAGGGGTTATAATTCACCCTTACAGTTGAATAATTTACCCATACACTCACATGCAACATGCCACTGCATGATAGTTAGGAACTATACATCCCAGGAGAACTTTTTGGTCAAGCATTGAAACATAACATTTCTTTTTGGTAGGTATATTGTACATGTCAATGCTTGTGAAAGTTGTTTTTCTTTCTTACATTGTTTCCTTAAATTTTTTTAGCCTCTGATTGTTTATATTATAATGTTGGCCAGGCAAAACATATTGCATTCATGTACACAATGTTGGTGTGTCAACAAGTTTGAATTTAAGAATTCAGAACCATAACCTGCTTTTAGCGGAAACAGAGGGATCATATACAGTGCAACAAAATTACACTAGCTTAGATATTCATGTTGGACAGTCTTATTCTTTCTTGGTAACCATGGATCAGAACGCAAGTTCTGATTACTACATTGTAGCAAGCGCTAGGTTTGTGAATGAATCGCTCTGGCAAAGAGTTACTGGTGTTGGTATCTTGCACTATTCAAATTCGAAAGGGAAGGCATCTGGTCCCCTTCCGGACCCATCAAATGATCAATACGACAAAACCTTCTCAATGAACCAGGCTAGATCCATCAGGTTTGTTTGCAATTTTTTGGATTCATTGGCACATTATTTATGTGAATATAAATTATATCATACATAGGAGGTTTTATGTTTTCTGTTCTTAGTAGTGATTAAGAACCACTTGTCCTTTAGACTGGTGAGCTTATAGAGAGGCTTGATCTAGATATTCCATCAGTTGTAAAAAAAAGCAGAACCTTTGAACCTTTGAAATGTTTTAAAAAATATTTTCCTTTTAAATATATGTAAATTATTTGAATTTAAAAAGTAAAAAAAAAAATTATTTAATATATTTAAAAACTAAGAATAACTAAATAAAAAAAAAACTCAAAAACATTATTTTAAGGCTCGTTCAATTTTGGTGAGTTGCTCACAAGCGCTCTATTAGCTACATATTTTGCCGAATATTTGAATTTGCATTTTTTAGCAAATTTAGTTTTAGCTGCATATTAATGTTCTTACATTAATATCTTGGAGAGATCAACAGTTATATCCATCTTTGACATGAAACTTGGCACACACGACCGCCTAGGCACGAGAGACTTGTGGGAGAAGACGGGACTCCAATCGGGTTCCCAGTTTGGGAGTTAGAGCCGGATTTCACTCTAGGCAAATTAGTTTATTAAGAAACTTGAATTCGAGATGTTGACGCCCCAAAATCACCAAACGGCGTCGTTTTAGCACGAAACTTGGCACACACGATCGTCTAGGCACGAAAGACTTGTGAGAGAAGACGGGACTCTAATCAGGTTTTCGGTTTGGGAGTTAGAGCTGAATTTCACTCTTTAGAGCTGAATTTCACTCTAGGCAAACTAGTTCCTTAAGAAATTTGAAATGGAGGTGTTGACGCCTCAAAATCACCAAACAACGTCGGTTTAGCACGAAATTTGGTACACAAGACCGCCTAGGCACGAGAGACTTGTGGGAGAAGATGGGACTCTAATTGGGTTCTCAGTTTGGGAGTTAGAGCCGGATTTCACTCTAGGCAAACTAGTTCCTTAAGAAACTTGAATTCGAGGTATTGACGCCCCAAAATCACCAAACGGCGTCGGTTTAGCATGAAACTTGGCATACATGACCGCGTAGGCACGAGAGACTTGTGGGAGAAGACGGGACTCCAATCGAGTTCCCGGTTTGGGAGTTAGAGTTGGATTTCACTCTAGGCAAATTAGTTCCTTAAAAAACTTGAATTCGAGGTGTTGACGCCCCAAAATCACCAAACGGCCTCGGTTTAGCACGAAACTTGGCATATACGATCGTCTAGGCACGAAAGACTTGTGGGAAAAGACGGGACTCCAATCGGGTTCTCAGTTTGGGAGTTAGAGCCGAATTTCACTCTAGGCAAATTAGTTCCTTAAGAAATTTGAAATAGAGGTGTTGACGCCTCAAAATCACCAAACGGCGTCGATTTAGCACGAAACTTGGCACACACGACCGCTAAGGCACGAGAAACTTGTGGGAGAAGACGGGACTCCAATTGGGTTCTCAGTTTGGGAGTTAGAGTCGGATTTCACTCTAGGCAAACTAGTTTCTTAAGAAACTAGTTTCTTAAGAAACTTGAATTCGAGGTGTTGACGCCCCAAAATTACTAAACGGCATCGGTTTAGCACGAAACTTGGCACACACGACCGCCTAGGCACGAGAGACTTGTGGCAGAAGACGGGACTCCAATCGAGTTCCCGGTTTGAGAGTTAGAGCCAGATTTCAATTTAGGCAAACTAGTTCCTTAAGAAATTTGAATTAGAGGTGTTGCCGCCCCAAAATTTCCAAACGGCTTCGGTTTAGCATGAAACTTGGCACACACGACCGCCTAGGCACGAGAGACTTGTGGGAGAAGACGGGACTCCAATCGGGTTCTCGGTTTGGGAGTTAGAGTTGGATTTCCGTCTAGCCAAACTAGTTCCTTAAGAAATTTGAATTGGAGGTGTTGACACTTCAAAATCTCCAAACAGCGTCGGTTTAGCATGAAACTTGGCACACACGACCGCCTAGGCACGAGATACTTGTGGAAGAAGACAGGACTCCAATCGGGTTCCCTGTTTGGGAGTTAGAGTCGGATTTTCGTCTAGCCAAAATTATTTACTTAATTATCTTTGTAATTATGTAGTAGTTAATTTATTATGTTTTTTTGTAATTAAAATATTAACACGTAATTATATTGCCATTAATAATTTTTATTTTTTGTTTTTAGATATTTCCTGAGTAGCAGTTTGCTTCTTGTGGAATACAGGCGTGTGAAGATTGCGATTTACTTTTGTTTTTGCTATCCACGGAAGAATCATGAGGGAAACTTTTGTTTTTGGTTTACGTTACTTTGAATTGTGAACAACATTATGTATTTAAATATTGTGTATGTATTATGCATTTTTATGTAGTGGGATAATTTTGCTAATGCGTTGTAATGAATGAATGCAAGAATATTTGTATTATGGATGAATTGTTATTTTTATATTAGAATTTTTATATTATTATATAATTATTGGTTTTTTTTTTAATTATTTTTCATTTAATACAGGTAATTTTTATATTTTTAATAATTTTATTGCATAAATATATATATATATATTTTTTGAGACGGCACCACATTGCCGTCGCAACTGATATTGGCAGAGTTGAGACAAAAGTTTTTGCGACGGTACTCTTTGCCGCCGCAAATAATCTTTAGCGTCGGTGCATAGTGCCATCTCAAAAAATCTCGTCGCAATAAAAATTCTTTGGCGACGGCAAATAACACCTTTAGCGACGACAACATAGTGTCGTCTAAAAAAATCTCAGATTTTTTCATATTAATGGCGACGAAAAAATGCCGCCGCAAAAAGGCAACTTTGCGTCGCAAAAAAAAGGCGACGACAACGTTCCGTCGCTAAAACCTTTTTGCGACCCCCTCTATCGCGACCCCCCACTTGTCGTCGTTAAAAGTTATGCCGTCGCAAAAACCTTTTGAGACGGCATTTTGAGTATTTGCGACGGCATTTTGTCGTCGCAAAAAATCAAATTTTTTATAATGTGATTCCCAAGAGGTAAATGAAGGTATAACTCCTAACACACCTTTAAGCTTAAAGTTCTATATTCTTTAAGGTATGATTTGTGTACAATAGATTGTGTCTAATCATTGCTTCCATGTAACCTAATTGTACTAAAGCGTTGTTTGGGAAGTTGGGTTTTGGGTTTTTTTTTTTTTTTTTTGTTTTTTTTTTTCACTAAAAGACAAATTGGTTACAAAATCAAAAAAAAAAAAAAAATCCAAACAAAATATCACATCAAACCCCATAATTATTTCACTTTTTCTCTCACAAACATTACATCAAACCACAAAAAGCCCAACTGTCTTCCCAAACACAAATTTTTTTTCTCCAATAATATCCCACAACTAAAAAACCTACAAAAAAACTCATTTCCCAAACACCCACTAAGTTTGCTAAGTCATGTTCTGCTAGTTTCTTTCAAACATTCATTGAACTCAAAAATGAGAATTATATTATTTTGATGAATGCCTATTAGAATATGAATGATTCATGTATTCATTAACATTTTATATCATGTCATCCATTGCTATGAAAAAGAGATAAGAAGTGATAAATTTTTTTTGTAAGCATACTTTTCACATTTTATATATGACTTCATACTAATATATTAATTCATTTTTGAGTCATATCTTTGTAGAATCAATTTTGCTGTCATAACATGTTTTTGAGATGTATACTATCTATATTTTGAATTCTACATTTGTGATCTCAAGAATATGCTCAATATGAAAATTTCATGCTTATATGCTTTACATTGGAATATTTAAATGAGTTGTGAAATTCCTTAATTATGATCCATCAACAATGTTTAAATGAAAAGAAGTATCATACGTTTGTAAAGACATTGCATCTATCCTATTAAATATCTCTTAAATATAGATTATATTGGTATACATCTCATGAAATACTTTTGATTGATAAATTGTTGAATTAATTATTTATAACATTTATGTTGTGTTCCATATTGAGTAAAATGTTTTATCACACTTGAGCATGTGGATTGAATTGATGAAAATGTCTCTTGATAATGTTATGTGATTAAATGAGATTGTTGCATCATTTCTTAATAAAACAAAGAGCATAAAACTATTTTCTTATGCATATTATGCTATGCGTTACAACTTGAAAATTCTGAAAAATAGCATTCCAAACTTTTGTTTGATCATTGAATTATTTTTCACCTTTTTAGTTTGTGATAAGAAGTGATTTGTGTTGTATTTTTATTGAGTAATAGTGATTGTTCTATGAATGCTATATTTACGCAAAATAGAAAAGGGTAGCACTAACTTATGGAGAGAAATCATTTTGCTAACATACTTGTTAAACCCTTTTGAGATGAACTCCTCATGAAAGAAAATTGAAGATTGAAAAGCTTCCATCTTTTGAACCTAAGATATGCCTCATATACTCTCTTAAGCTTTTGAGGTAAAAATTCTATCTTATATCCCTTGAGCTAATACTATTATTACTTTGATATAAAAAAGATTGATTATGCTTCATATGATTTGCAATGTATACTCTTTGATGATGCTCTTACCTAAAAATCATGCATATGTTAAATGTGTGGTACATATTGAAATTCATGATTTTTCTTGACATATGGATTGCTATACCTTGAACATGCTTCATTTTTTTTTGGAATTACATTAGCTCCATGAGATTATATTGAGTTTAACCTATTATGAGCAATATTTGGTATTCTACATAATACTTTAGCTATGATTGTTAAATCTTCTAGATTGTATATTAGTATCCTTGGTTGATTGCATGTTGGTATCATTTGGCATCCTATTTGATATTATTGACGAAAACATTTCAGTTATGAGCTTTCATTTATCATGTCTCCTATTGATTTTGCCAAATGAAACAAGGGGAAGAATTTAAACTTAATTATTTTTTAAAATCCCCTCAGTTTCTATTCTGTTTTTGATATCAAACTTATGGGCTTGCACCTTCACATGTTACTATTTTTTTTGCCTATTATTGTTAAATAGTATGAGCTTCAATTGTATGATCATTATGTGTTATCATTTTTTTGGTATCATAGAGCTACCTTGATATGGATGATTATTTGTGCTATAATGAGACTTGCATTCTTTCGTCCTATCTGCTGTACCAGACTCCCTCATTGTGCTTGATTTTGTTGAAAATGTTATCGAGGGAGAAAAAGAGACTTGATTGTTTTAGTATCTCTGATTATTTTGGTATCTCTATGCTTTTGGTATCTTAGTTCTTACAACATGACCTTTGACCGGATTAGTTGTTGATAATGTAAGAGGAAGATCATTTTCCTCAAGGAAGAGTAACTTGAACTCTAGCTCCATATTTATGCTCTTGCTTGGCAACCTTGTTTGATCTATGCACTGTTATATCTATTATAATCTTGAGATTGGTATGCTCTTGCTAAGAAATTGAGAATTAGATCATGCTCAAATGTTTCTCATACACTCTTTAACAATTTGGTCTCCCATTATTACTTTTTGTTTGAGCTTAATTTTCTTATTTTTTTCTCTGCTTTTTAATTTCATTTTTCAGTATTTAAACATAAACACAACAACAAATCAAAATACAAATATTTATATAAAAAAAGCACCCTTCATTTTTTTTACGGCCACACACCAATTAAAATAAACATAAAAAAAACTCTTCATTTTTTTCCGGCCATACGTCGATCTTACTTACATGTTTTTAGCTGCCATGATTTGCTCAATCGACATCATAGGAAGGTTAGGAAGAGGAATGACAGGAAGAGTAGGAGTAGGGGCACTCGGTCCAGCAGAGCTTATGGGATCGTTCAGGTCTGGAAATAGAGTGAGGGGATGGGATGAGGAAGCCATGGTTTAGAGGTGTGAGGTGTAAAATAAATAAGTTGCAGAGAAATAGAAGAGAACAGACTGAGGTTTGGCCTCCTCCGTTCAGTTTTTTTTGTCTCTCGATGCGGAAGAAGAAACAGACGAGAATGGTGAAGAAGAGATAGAAGAGAATGGTGAAGAAGAAAATGAAAGAGTGTGATTAAGAAGAAAGCAAAAGAGAAGAAGACAAGAAGGGAGAGGGAACCGAGGCGAGTACAAATCGAGGCCTGCTTTTCTCGGCCAATGATACAAAAGTGAGGCCGTGTGTCAAACGCGTTTATCGAAGGAAAAAGAGAGATGCGGGCGAGTTGTATGTGTATACATATATGTATATATATGTTTTGAATTGTATAGATGCCATTTATCACCATCATTCTCCTCCTCCTCCTCTTCCTCCTCCAGATTTTGACCTATGATTTCCTTTCGATAATGTCACAAGAGGAGAAATTATATGATGTTATATATTATGGTATTATTTTCAAACTAATCTGATGTTATGTATTTATAGTTTAATATCTTAATCTTATATCATGTTGTTGATTAAAGCTTATTTATTACACATGTGCTAACCTATGTATTTAGAAATGAATTTAGGGAGCATGACTTGAGGGGGAGCCTTTTTTACTCCAAAATCAAATCAAAATATCATTGTGTGCCATCATCAAAAAGTGGGAGATTGTTAGACTTATTTATTTTGATGATTTATTTAATTATGTTTTAATTTATTTGAAAGAGAAAAATAGAATCCAAAATTTATTTTGATGATTTATTTAATTATATTTTAATTTATTTGAAAAAGAAAAATAGAATCAAAATTTATTTTGATGATTTATTTGAAAGAGAAAAATAGAATCAAAACAAAGTCCAAAACAAATGTTCAAACAACCCAGCACAACAGCAGGTCAAAAGGTTCAAGTGAAAGATATTCAAATTTGTAATGATGGAGTGGAAGATATTCAAATTAGTAATGATAGAGTACAATAGCTATAAACGGCTATAAATTCAAATGAATACAACGGCTATAAACGGCTATAAGTTTCATTATATATACCAGAGCCTCTAATGTAAACAAGTTACAAAAAAAAATCAGAAAATATTCTTTGATCTATAATCACTCACATCTATTCTCTGAAAATTTTTCTAAGAAGTGTTCTTCAATTTTTGTTTACATCCTCTCTTAGAAATTATACACTGAGCCTTATAGCATTAAGCTCATCTTTCTTGTGTGAGATTTATAGAAAAATCAGAGTTTCATTTTTATATCTATCTTTGAGAGATAATTATTGTAACTTTCTGTGAAAGCAAAAGCACCTTCTTTTCAACCTTGTAAGAGTGTGTAGTACACAGTGTTCTTGACTTAGAAAGCCTATGTAAAATCTGTGGAGGATTGCTCCATCTGTGAAACGGTTGCTAGCACTCTGTGAAGCTAGAAGATAGTGAAAAATCTCAAGTGAAGCTTGAGGAGTAGATGTAGGCTTGGTTAAAGCCGAACCACTATAACTCTGTTTGTTTCCTTTTCCATAATCTCTTTACTTTCCTACTACTGCTATATCTATCTAATATTCATGTGCTAATCAGTTGATTTACCCTGTATGTTAGTTATACTTCATTGTTATCTTGCTCGATCATTTACTGCTAAGTTCATCATTGTGCTTGTTAATAATTTGTTGTACTAGTAATTAATTTTACTAGGGTATTTTCAATTTTAATTTGTAGAAACCTAATTCACCCCCTTCTTAGGTTGCTTTTTGGGTAACAATTTTGTTTATTACAAAAATACATGAAGAAAACTAGAGAGATAAGTGACCTGAATAACCTAATAAATCAATAAACAGGTTATTTATGGTTGCCAAATTACATTATACTGGTGCAATGTAGCATTTTTTAAAATTCTTTTGAAATTTCTAATATTTCTAGGATAGAAAAAAAAAAAATGAGAATTACAAGGAGATAGAAAAAAAAATTACAAAAGTATATAAGATGTAAGTTATTTTGTAATAGGATCCAAGTGAAGAAAGTGCAGCAGTCACTTATATCTCTCTATATTTGTATAAAAAAAATATTTTGTCCAATTGGGCCCCTTGAAAAAAATTGGGCAAATTACCTACACCTCTCTTGAGGTTTAACGAAATTACAGATTTCCCCCTGAAATTTCAAAAATCACATTATGCTCCATTGCAATTAACACCGTTAATGAATATCATATATGGACAAAAAAGCCCTTTAGACAAATAAGGGCAAATTACCTACACCCCTTTGAGGTTTAGCTAAATTACAGATTCCCCCATGACGTTTAGCTAAATTATCATTTTTAAATAAGTTATGAAATGCAAAATTAAAATGAAAAAATACTTATCACACTATAAAAAATTAAAACTTTAGAGACCAAAATTTAAAGACAAAATTATTTTTAAGGGACCAAATATTTTTGTTGCGAAAAGTGTTATTATTATATTTTCAGCAACGAAAATTGAACATTAGTGATTAATTATTATCTTTTTGGTATCAAATTTTTTGTCTAAAAAAATAAACCATTTTGTGACCAAATTATTTTATCCCTAAAAGTCTATTTATTATTGATATTTCTGAAATTTTATCGCTAAAAGTCTTATTTTTGACTTTTTAGGGTTATGTAGACACCCCATTTTTGACCGACCTTAAGACTCAGACGTCATCGATTGAGCGCTCGGTGATTGCGCATGTTGTGCTCGTTTCGAGGTTTCAGAGTTCTTGGTTGAGAGCCTTGCCTCCGGACCTCGGAACTCTTTGTGCTTTGACTTGGTCCGCGGACCAAGTTTTGTTTTCTCTTCCCGGAGGGAGGGAGAGGTCTTTTAGACCATCTCCCAGTGGTCGTAGGCTACTTTTCGTGGTCGTAGGCCACTGTTCCCATTTGGAGACTAGTTTCCAGTTTTCAGGGCCGTCAGCCGTGTGCTTCGGCTCGGGACCTCTTAACATTCTCCGTTTGGCACGTTTTTTGGAACACACCTCGTTTCCTCTGTCTAGAGGGACACTGTGGTCCGGGAGACCATTTTTGTGGTTATACGCCACTTTTTGTGCTCAACAGCCAGTTTTCGAGGCCCCCGGCCGCGCGTCTTGCCTCCCGAACTCTCGTTTTGCATTCGTGTTGGTTCGTTCTTGGCACGAACCTTGTTTTTCTTGTTTGGAAGTGGTGCAAGGGTGGGAAACCAACTTTTTTCCTTGGAGACCACTTTTCTCCCCGCCAGTCGGTTTTCTGGTCGGGAAACTGATTTTCTTGGTCTTTGGGTCACATTTTCTGGTTTTTCACCCCACCATTGGCTTGCTTTCAGTGTAGAGACCACCAATTACCTTGGCCGACCACTTTTTTTTTGGGAAACCACTTTGGGTGGTCGGCCGACTACTAAAAGTAGCGGGCCGACCACCTTTTCAAGTCGACAGGTTTCCTCCTGTTTTGTCTGACTAAATGGATGCCAGTTGTGCCAGCTGGAGGGCACAGACTGTATCCTCCATACACGTGCGTGGATGGATTTAAACAAGCTCTTAGCTTGTCCAAGAAGCTTGAGAGTTGTTTCTCTATAAGAGGGAAAGCCCCTCTCCCTTCTTAGGGTTTAGAATTTTGTGCTTGAGCTATACATATCATTTATATCTATAATCCTTAATTTCCCTCTTGTTTTGTGCCTTAAAATGACCATTCTCACACTTTTGTGCACACAACCTCCTATCCAAACATCATCCTTTTGTTGCTGAGGCACCTAGGAGTTGTTTCTGGAGTTTTTGGACTGGTTTGAACTCAGAGAGGTTGCTGGAGTTGCAGCCTTGAAGAGGGTCATCAAGGGTGAGTTTCTAACCCTTAAATTCCCCATTTTTGCTTAAGATTTTAGCCTTATTTTCATAATGTTTTAAGCTTAGCTATAAACTGGAAAAAGTTCTATTTTTGCATGCTTAAAAAGTTTGTTTAAGGTCATTTTTTCGTTTGGGGTTGTTTACCCCCTTTTAGGCCTTGTTTGGCCTTGTTTTTGTGCCTCTTTTATGAGCTTCGGGACCACCTTGTTTTGGTCTTCTCACTGGTGTTTTGAGGTCTCAAGAAGGAGAGGGTCATCCACTCTCTTTGTTGTTTTCAATACTTGTCATATTTGCCTCATATTTGAGCACCTTTGTTAAGTGTGTGTTGACCATATCTTAGCATGTATTTAGGGTTATTTCAGCATGCCTTAGATCTGTTTTGACTTGTCTTGGTCACTCCATGCATGCCTTATACACTTGTAGTATAAATCCCTCAAACTAGCTTTGTATGCTTCATGAAGTAGCATGTTATTCTAGCTCTATTTGAGTCCATCTCAGCATGTTTTTGGTGATGTTTTTCCATGTCATACCTCTGTTAGGGTTTGATTTGGTCACCTCTTGCATGCCTCATGCACTTGTGGTGCAATTCCATGAAATAGCCTAACATGCATCATGTTGTAACACATCATTCTAGCATGCTTTAAGCTTAACTTAAAGAAGATTTTGTTCATGATTTACCATGTTTAAGGTCTGATTTGTGTTGTCTTGGTCATGCATGCCATGCTTTGTATAGCTATAGTGCATTCTAGCTTGTTAGTTTTGTGTATCAAGTCCACTAGAATGTTTTACTTGGACTATTTGAATGATTTGGCTTCATTTATTATATGATTTCAGTCCATGTTTCATGCTCATGCACTTGCATTTATCACTCATTCAATGCGTTGGAGAGTTGGCCCCTTTATGCCTTAACATGGGTCATTGCCTATGCCTTCATGCCTTAGCTTGCGAGCCATCATTTCAGTACTTATTTAGGGTTATTTTGCCATGATATAACTCTGATTTTTGTTGCTTAAGTCATCCCATGCTTGGTCTTAATAGGTGTAGTGTAATCCACCTTATTTGCCTTGTATGTACCATGCCTTATGCCCTTCATGCTAGCTTGTTTTGGCTTTCTTCCATGAATGTTTTAGTATCATTTTGGCATGATCTAGGACTGTTTTGGGTTGCCTTTGCCATATCCTTCAAGCTTTGTATAGCTGTAGTGCAATTGACCTTGCTAGTTTCGTGTTTTGTTGACTCATGCATGCTATCTTTGAGCTATTTAGATGATTTGGCATCATTTAATACTTCATTTCAGAGCATATAGACTTGCCATGCTCCCACTTTTGTCACCCCTTGAGTGCCCCTAAGGGTTGTGTTCTTGTTGCCTAGCTTGTGGACCAATATGTGTGCATGTGTGTCTTGCCTTTTGATGCCTTAGTCTTAGTGTTATGGCCACTGATTTGGGCATGACTGAGGTCAGTCCATTTTGGTTTATGTCCATCGAGCATTGTGTATTCCATATGGTTCATTGCGTTGTGTATGCCATGTCCATTCGCATTGTGTATGCTAGTTGTGGTTCATATTGTTGCATGCTTATGTTGTCTTGCATTGAGTATGCATGCATTAGAATAATTTGCATGTCATTAGCTTTGTTAAGTTAATCATATCACATTACATTGAGTGGGCCATGTGGTTCTTAGCATTGTGCATGCCATTGGCGTTGAGTATGCTAAGTTACATTGCATTGTATGTTTGCATGCTTGTCCCTTACATGTTGTTTGCATGCTTGTTTTGTTGCGTTCCGTGTTTGTATGCTGGAGCCGCATTGTGTATGCCATGTTTTGTTGCATTGTGTTTGGAATAGGAGTTAGTCCAAACATGGGAAGCGAGGAACGTTTCATACTCGAAGTGATGAAACGTGCCTCAATTCTCGGTCGCCGGCACTCTTGACTATACATGATGGAGTTTTAGGCTTTATGTGTTCGTGTGTGCATTCATTTCATATTGAGTTGTGCAATTTGGTTCATTGGCCATCATGTATCGAGATGCGTGATTGGTGGCCCAAGGGTCGAGAACTATACTCCCTTGAGTTGGTGTAATGGTAGGGAGGGTGGTTGTGCATATATGTGTTGCAAATACTTTGCCATGCCCCTTTCTTGCTCTCTGTTGCAGAAAACCAGAAACCAGCAGCAAAAACTGGTTGGCCGACCAGATAAAGTGGCAGGCCGACCACTTTTTCTGGTTTTCACCACAAAAAGTGGTCGGCCGGTGGTCTCCAAGGCCAATATCTGGTCGGCAGCATCCCTACAGATTCCCAAGGTGGAGTTTCTTCTCTCTGGAGCTTGGTGCAAGTTTCTGAGATCAATTGCAAATAGAGGCAAGTCGGGGCGTTGCGAGGGATTTCCGAACAAGGCGACTCGAGCATGCATGCATCCTTTGTCATCCAAAGCAGAGCTGATGCAGCCTATTTCATTTGGTTTACATGCTTATTTATATTGCTCACTTAGTTAATTTGTTGATTAATTAGAGTTGTGTAATAATTAGCTGTAGCTTATTATTCATTTCGTGTGTAATAAGTAGTTTAATTAGATTAGCTTTAGCTTGTTGGTTCTGTATTATTCATTCGGACCCTCCGTCGAGAGGGCACAACTTTGTAAATAAGTGTGCGTGTGTGTGATGCATGTCTTCGAACTCCTATTTCTTTCTTCCTTTTATTTACCAGCTTACGATGGTTAGTTTTAGGGCATGTTTCAATTAGCATCCTTATGCTCGCATGTTTGCATCCATTCATCTGTCTTGCATGCACTGGGCTCGGCGCATCATACTAACTGCATTGTATTTCAATTCTTGTTTGAATACACGTATCAAATTACATTTCACATGACATTTTAGAATAGCTGAGCCTATTTTAGTTGCATTTTGTATGTGCTGCATTAGGCATTCTTGACATAGCTAGGATCATGCATTGATTTCTAACATAGCTTTTGTTTTGGCTCGGAGTACTCGGTAAGTGTTTATGCTTTAACATACTTGCATGTGTGTAAGTGACTGCCATGATAGCATGTTTGCCATGAGGCTAACTGCTTATGTGATATAACTGCCTGAATGCCTGTGGGTGAAGGTTGGATTACTTGAATTGGAACAATTCATTGATCGCGAGTTTTAAACCCACTTGAGAGTGACAAATCACCATGTTTTCTAAGCCCACTTGAGGGTGGCAAATCCACATCTTAGCCTACTTGCGAGTAGCACCTTCAAACCATTTTCAAACAAATATGAGATGTTTTGTTCCAACTTAGGCGATCTAGTCTATACTTGTGTGTTGTGCACATCACATAGTAATTTTAGGCTAATAACCGGAATAAAAACACACGTGTTTTCAAAAACAAGATATCATGTTTAGTAGTGGCCTATCTTTGATTGGGCGAACGGGGTTGCACATAGATGACCTTTCCCAATCGTACCTAAGTTCCCGAGCCGAGGCAACTTTGGTGATGACAAACACGTGGCCTTAGGCAACGAGGCAGGGTTTCCTAAATTCTCCCAAAATAAAATATTTAGGTGGCGACTCTGTGTCTGGCAAAGCAGTCCATGTTTGGCACTTCTTTCTTGAAAATCAGTTTTCCAAAACGATTTGTCGGATTTGGACTCTTTGGTGATTTATTGGTCTCGCATTGCACTTTGCGGGATTAGATTTAGAACCGTGACATTTGAGTCCAAACTGTAGTGAGCCCAATGAACAAAACGGGATTTTCTCGGGACGTTCGGGCGCGTCTACAGGTTATCTTTTAGCGACTATCCTCACGGCGATAGAAATTAGTTCCTAAATTCTTTTGCAACAAAATTTTCACTTTTAGAGACCAAAAAAATTAGTCTCTAAAACTCTTATATGTTGTAGTGTCAGATGTTGAAAATATCATAAAATTAACAAATAATTAAATAAGTTAAAAGCACAAGAAATAACTTGTCAAAAAATTCTTACAATATGTTTGGTTTGATTTTTAGAATTTTTTTTTAAAAAAAATTAAAAATTAATTTGGTTAAGAAATAAAAAATAAAAAATAATTGTTATTTTTATTGTTATATAATTTTATTTTTTGTGTAGTTAGAAATAATTTTTACAAATTAAATATATTTTTTCATATTTTATTTTATTAAATTATTTTTGTTTTTATTTTGAATTTTGAAATTTTTTTCTAAGCAAGAAATTAAATATGGTTCCAAAAATTTAATTTTTTTCTCTCGATCTAACGTAATTCTTTTGTAAATTTTATTGATTTATCAAAGGGATTTCAGTAGGAGTAATATCGTCTATTAATTTATATTTTAGTAATGTTGACTAATTATTCTTAACGTTTAATTAATGGTAGGAGTTAAATTATTATATGGATATAAATCTCAAGAAACAAGATATAATTTTTGAAACTTTAAAAAGAATTTATAATTTATTTGGGATGATTTAAATAAATGTATTTTTTGACTTTTTATAAAATATGAGTTGGGTTTGAACTGATATGATAAAGAGGTGATGCGATTTAAATAAAATGATGTGATTTAAAAATGATAGTGACCTTTTAACTTTTTAATTTTTTTTATAGGATGTCAAACCTAACTTTAGTTAACTCTCAAGAGAGGTGCAAATAATTTGTTCAAAAATTCTCACACAAATCTTGAAAAGTATACGAGCGCGAAATAATCTTATCGTATAATCCTGTTGATCAAGTTTGCACTCTTCCAAACGTCGTCGCTTTAATCCCTGAAAACACAAGCGTGAGCTAGCCAGCGGGTGTGTGCCGGATACCTCTCCGATACCTAAGTCAGCCAAAAGACAATAAACAATAAGCTCTGTGTATTCTAGAGTAAAGATTGTGATACTTGTACATAGGTCCTGCTATGAGCTTTTATGGATTCCTCATGGTATAATTCTAGTAGGACTCTTTTTCTCCAATGTAGAGTCATCCTAGGAATCAGAAAGATAATGCTCATCTTTCTACACCCCCCCTCACTGCCTAACCAAGTGAGATGGTTTTACTGTGGTAATATGATCAAACAACTGTGCTACCCCTAAACCTCAGACAAACTCAGCTCGGCGCGTCCCCAAGCGACGCTTAGCTCGGTCACTGTTCAACTATACCTCGGATATGAACACTATGACCGAGCTAATTATTACCACTCCGACCGACGTAATTGTGATACTTAGACTGAGCTAATAGAAGCAAGGTCCAATTGCTAAGTCCTTTTCACTACGGCCCATAGATCGGTCTGCTACAACATCTGGGCCTAGCTCAGCCCTAAATGCACATAAAAACTCCCTCTCAATTGTCCCTTAATTCTATCTGCAATGCATGATTTGGGATTACCTATTACCAGCCGAGCTGAAGGTCCAAAACCGACCGAGCTAAAGTAAGTAGTCCCACCGAGTTCATGTTCTACCGGGCTACCGATTAGTCCGATTCTTAAACGTCTTTTCAATCGCTCTGTATGTCTGAATTGTTTTCTATTCCCTTGGACACGTGGCTGGCTCCCATTGGCTAAGTATAGCTGTCACCACCGTCTTTGTACTCTGAAAATTTTGAATAGTCCCGCCCATTTCATGCGTTTTATACCAAAGTACCCCTATTTTTTTGAAAAACACTCCATTGTTCATCTTCTTTTACTCTTCACGCTTCTAAGCTTTCATTTTCACGACCACAGCATCTGCAAAACTAGTGCTCCAGCAAGCATCCTTACTGTGTTGATCTTCGATCTCTCATTTTGCAACTGTAAGTGGCTCAAATCCTTCTTACGTCTTTCTTTTCTCCATGCGTATGCACAGCATAGAAATATATATATATATATATATATACATGTGTTTATATATACACTAGAATGTTTGAAGAAATACCACAAACCCAAAAACCACACGCTCAGACCTTAATCGTATTTGGACTGGGTTCTTTAATCAATCTTGAATACAATCCTTTTGATCCAATAAAACACCACAACCGAGATAAGAGCTTGTTTGTGATAGGTGCACACTTGACCAGACTAGATACTTATTTGCAAATCCCAAGTTGTTTTAAGACCAAACTAAGTGTTGTTTATTAAACTTGTAGTCTTGATCACGACTGAACTAAGCACTTGGATATAACATTGCAAACTGACCTCCAACCAAGCTAGAGGTCTTGTGTTAGCCCTTTTGTTCGACTGAACTGAAAACACCCCATTTCCCGTATGTGACCGAGCTAAGCTTTTACAAAAAAATTTTGGTAAATTGACTGTTTACTTAGTCCGGTCCAATTGTTTGGGCATAACACTTCTTATTTCCACTTTGCAGACTTGATTAGGTTGGCTAGGCATGCCCTTGCACCCTGCCCCTAGGCAGCTTTGCTCAATCGAGCCAACCAAAGCCTCAGTCGCGCCGAGCTAGGCTTAATTTATTTACAACTTAAGTTAAATGGGTAAATACCGATTCCTGGTGGACTCACCTGGGGCGATAGCCGAGTTCCGAAAGGACTATCACATTCCTAAAGATGTACATCTCTCATTATCTGAACTAGATAGCATGCCCTGGGGAAAATCGGGCTTTGTTCCTTTTACCGTAATATCCATTGTAGAAGCCTGTCTTCGATTTCCCGTTCAGCCTCTCCTTTGTGAATTCCTTAAGCAGACAAGACTTTGCCCCACCTAACTTTCCACAAATTCATATAGAATAATAAACGGCATCGTCGAACTAAACTGTCGGCTTGGCCTCAACCTCGGTTTGGCTGAGCTATTCCATCAATACTAACTCGGCTAAAATGAGGACGGTTGGGTATATTATTTAAGAATAAGAAGACGCCGAGAGAAAATAATTAAAAATACAACGGACAAAGACGTGAATGACGACGACTTCTTCTGGGTTTCTGGTAATTTTGAAGACCAGGAAGCCTAGATACCGGGCTACAGTATTAACTGGAATAAAGGAACAGCCAGTATGAATACCTCGGCTTAGTTTGTCTATTTTTTGCTCTTGCTGTTTATAACTTTTACACCGTGCTAATTGTTGTCTTTCTCCTTGTGCAGACTTGAACCAGCTAAAGTCACAATACCAATACCCCAACCTAGATGCTCTCCGCGCTGCGTTTCGGTACCGCCACTGGGGTTGGGCCGAGCTATTGAACTTCGAACCGCCATACAGATACAGCAGAAAAAGGAAGACCAGGGTAACTGACTTCCTTCTCGAACCATCACCAGAACCAGATCCAACCCTTCCCCAAATCAACCTCATTCCCTTAACCGAAGAACAAGAAATGGCCAAGCGCCGAGCCGTTTGGGCCCTAATCACCGAACAAACTTCCACACCAATTGTCGATGTTCAGACCGAGGTTCCGCAAGCTGGTCAGACAAATGAAGCAGTAATAGCCCTCCCCTCAGCCCGAGCTACTTCATCCCGGCCAAGCAAAAGGCAACGCACACAAAGCCTGAGGGATGAGGACGAGCCATCCAAGACCGAGCTCGAAGAAACAACAATCTCCCAAGGTCGCAATTGACCTAGCTCCTCAAACCTTCCATCCCCGCCAGTGTGGGCACCAACAACCACATTCAGGGGCCGAGCTATTACAACCTTAGATTCCGTCAGCGCCGAGAAGAACCATTTGTTGGCCTTTAACTTAGCAAAGAGTATCTGTCTTCCTGTCGACATGAAGCGGCATGATGGTTTGACCGAGCTGAAAGCTATTCGCTTGGCCACCAAATCGATGATTCTGGTAAGCCCAAAAATCCCCTCTAACTTTTGAACATTTATCACGATCCCAGTGCCTTGGTCGTCTCCTAACCGCTCTAAACTATGCAAGCCCTGCAAAAGAACCAAGTAGCTCATAAACGGGTTCTTGAACTCAGGAAGATGGCGCGGTCAGCCGTCGCCGAGGCCGAATCCAAACAGACTGAGCTAAAAGATGCCCAGGCCAAGCTGGCCGAACTAGAGGCCGAAAACTCAAGGCTGGCCGAACTAGTTAATTCGACTAAGGTTGACAAACAGAAGGCCTTAGCCAAGAAAAAAGATCGTTATTTACACGAGTTGGCCAAACTAGAGAGGAAGAAGAATGCTGAGCTGGAAGGCCTGAAAAAAAAGATTCAGGACGTAGAGGATCGATGTTACAAGGAAAGAGAGGAGACGTACGTCCAGCAGTGCGAAGCTGCCAAGGATATTTTCTTTAAATGTGGCTGGAAGGCTGCTACTGAAAAGCTCGACTGTGGACACGACTCCGAGGGCTTCCTGAATCCCCTTCTCCACTTCATACCAGGCTACATGGTAGACTATGCCAACGCAGTCCAACAAAAGTTCCTTCAGGAGGGGAGGGAGGACGAGGTCCCTACTCTTGAGAATACGCTTAACATTCAGCTCGGCCGCCAGTCTACTCCTACTCCAGTGGATTCCAGCCCATCTCTGCCAGCTGTGACTAACGTGGTGCCTACGACCAAGCTCGACCAGGGGGCTTGTCTCACAACCGAGCTACCTTTGGGTGAAGTTCGGGTCGATTTGGACGCTGACTTGGACGATCTTTTCTTTTGATTTTTTCTTTTGAAATTGTAATCGGGCTGAAGCCCCACCTTTTGTAATGCACTTTCAAATCTTGAATGAAATCTGCTATTTTCCCATTCTTTTTGTCCGGTTCATATCCTGCTTGTGTTTTTGTCTCTAAACTTTAATTGGCATGTCTTGAACTTTTTTGGCCGAGATGGCCATCTCGAATTGTTAGCTTTATAACCTGCTAACCTTACTATGTGTTGGCCCTGCTAGCTTTCTTCGGCCTAGATCCTTATCTCGGCTGAAGGGAAGTAAATGTTGGTCATACTTGCCAACTCTCTTTAGCCTAGATCCTTATCTCGACTGAAGAGAAGTAAATGTTGGTCATACCTGCTAACTTTCTTTAGCCTAGCTCCTTATCTCGGCTGAAGAGTGTAGACACCCTATTTTTGACCGCCCTTAAGACTTGGGGGCCATTAATTGTTTACTTGGTGATGAAAGTTGTGCAGTGCCAAAGGTTTGATTTCTTTGGCAAAAGGAGAGTCAAATCCCAACTTCACACCCCTTTTTGGACCAAAGCCTTTTGACTAAAAAGATTTTAGACCTTAAACCCTCTCTTTCAAAACATTTTTGAAAAAGTTCCTACGATATTTCGAGGCTCGCATTTTGTTAAATGTTGCACTTTTTGGTAAACTGAGCAAGGACAATGTGGAAATGAATGAAGGAGAGATCAAATTTTTTGAAAAATATTTCAAAACACCTTATCTAGGGGTTTGAAGTTGAAGAAAATGGGAGAGGAGAGAAGAAACCAAGTTGGAGAAGAAGTTCGGCATGAATCCGGGTAGGATCGAAACTGAGCAGTCTTTACTGAAAAAGGCATAACTTTTTGCACAGTTGGAATTTTGAAGTGAGGCTGCCACCATTGGAAAGAAGACTTCAAGGGATTAAATTTAGACTGAAGATTGACCTACAAATGAGTCCAGATAAAGGAGTTATGTCCGGTTGAAGTTGCGCCCAAAAAGTAGATTTTTCTGGCCAACCAGAGGTGAAGGATGCTGACCATAAATGGGCTTTTGTGGCCATGTGCCGGCCATGAATGGCCTATGCCGGCCCCCTGCCGTCCAAGGGTGACCCATGCCGGCCAACAATGATCAAGTGCCGGCCATCAGTGAAGCAGTGCCGGCCATTGATGCAAAACTCAGTTTTTTTTGTAGATATTTACCTCCAGTTGTTTCCACAATGTGCCAGCTGTCCTGTGATCATATATTTTCAACCAAGCTCTTGTTTTTGCAATATATGAAGGCCATATCTATCATTTTGGAAGGTTATCAAGTTTGGGAGCCTCTTTCTCTACAGAATTTTGTGAGCAAAATTTACGCCTTTCTCTCTAGAATCCTCTCACTCTTCCTATTTTGTGCTTAGAAGTGGGAAATCTCTACATATTTGTACTAGGACCCTTAGCCAAATGCCTTCATCTTGGAGCTGAGGTTCTTGGAGGTTCTATTTGAGTTCTAAAGCTTGGTTTTAGCTCAAAGATATACTTGCTTAGCTGCTGTGCTTCAAAGGTAAGGGCTTGTCCCTTTTAAGCTTTGTTTTGGTTAAGAGTTTGGCCACCTTTGCACGCTGTTTTTGGCCTAATTGTCAACTACAAAACCTTTATTTTTAAGTGTTAAAAATGGTAGTTTGAGGCCCTCTTGGAGTTAGGGGTGGTCCACCCTCTTTCGTAGCTTATTTGTTAAGCTTTGTGCTACATTTCAAGGCCTTTCAAACAATCTTTTCTTGGCCTTTTAACCACTGAACTCTAGAGAAATTTCAGTGGTAGAAAGTTGGTTTTGAGGACCAAAATAGGAGGGGGTGGTCCCCCCTCCTCATATGCTCTATGCAAGTATAGATGGCCTAACTTGTGAGCATGTATTTCTACCTTTTTGTAGCTTAGTTCAAGCATGTTTTTGTGACTTTTTGGACCTGCTCTAACTCTATTTTTGGCTGGTTGGAGCACCTCTTGTTTGCTTCTTACACTTGTAGTGTAATCATGCTTACTAGCTTATCATGCTTGATGTTTTAACCTACTATCCTAGCATGTGTTGGCTCTACTCCAGCATGTTTTTGCTCATGTTTTAACATGCTTCAGCTCTATTTTGAGCTTTCTTTGTCATATGAGACTTGTTATGCATGGTTGTAGTGCAAAAGCTTTTACTAGCTTTGAGTTTTGAGGCCTCTAACATGTGGTGCATGTGTTGGTTGCATGTTTTGGTATTATTTAGCATGTAATTTCAGAGCATGTAGCTTTGTCATACTCTCACATATTTCACTCTTTTATGGCTTTTGAGAGTTGTGCTTTTATGCCTTGTTTGTGAGCCAATACTTGAGCATGATTTTCTTGCCTTATGGATTTCCATCTCGGCATGTTTTGGCCCTTATTTTGGCATGTTTGAGCTCTACCCAGAGCTAGTTTGGCTATTTGAGCATTGTTTTGCATGGTTCTAGTGTAAAGCTCTTCACTAGTTTTAATGCTTAAGCCTCCTAACATGTTGTGCATGAGTTGTTTGCATGTTAGAGTCTTGTTTTTCATGCCTCTTTAGTACTGAAATTCTGCCATCTCCCTCACTTCTTCACTTTTGATTTGTTTTGAGGATTGGTTAGTCTTGAGGTTGTGTTTAATGCTTGGGATTGAGGCTTATTGCTTTAACCCTCTTTTGAGGGTTCCTCCTAGTCAAAGGCATGGTCTCTCCCATGCTTTAAACCTTTCTTTTGATTGACCTTCCCCTCATTGGAGGACTTTCATATTTGAACAAATCAATTAAAGAATGGCTCAGTACCTTAAATGGTGTAAACAAGAATTGAATCAAGTAAAACATGCCAAGATAAGCACGCTTTGAGTTGCATTGCATTGTGTTCAATCGGACGTTATATTGAACACAAGGTGGATTGGTCCATTTCATACTCAAAGTGATGAAAATGAACTAATCTCCTTTGTCTCCATTGCCTTTGATCTCTCATAATAAGGTAATGGAATTGTGTCTTGTTTGTTGTGCATTCATTGAATTTGTGCAAGATTGGATCCTTGGCCATCATGTATTGAAATGCTTGATTGGTGGCTTTAGACCCAATAGTGCCACTCCCTTGATGTTTTGAGATGATAAGGAGTGGCATAGTACAAACATGTCCCTGGGAGAACCCTCATTTTCCTCTATTTTGTGCTCTGTTGCAGTTTGGTGTCACAGCACACCAGTGGTCGGCACCCTTTCATTGTTGGCCGGCACCCTTACATTCTTGGCCGGCAGAGGCACACTCTTGGCCGGCAGATGGTCGGCAGCCACCATTCATGGCCGGCAGGCCACTGGTGCACTCCCCAGCATTGGTTTGGTAAGTTTCAGCAACAAGTTCTTGAAGACACCCTGCAAACAGAGCTTCTAAAGAGCAAACCGGAAGGCTCTTCGAGGCGAGAAACCGAATGCGTGTATGCATGTTCAACATCTTCAAACAGAGCTAGGGCAGCTTAGTTTAAATCTTTATTTATTAATTAGCTTGAATTTGTGATTTAATTAATTAATTTGTTAATTAGTTAATTGTTGTAATAATTAGTAAGTAGTTTGCTAGTTGTTCATTTGGTTGTGTAATAATTAGTCTAATTAGATTAATTAGATTAGTTAGATTAGCTTAGCTTATTCATTCGGACCCTCCTTCGAGAGGGCACAATGTTATAATAAGTGTGCGTGTGTGTGTGCATGTCTTCCAACCCCACTTCTTTCTCCCTTTTACTTATCAGCTTTTGATTGTTAGTTTAGTGCATATTTCAGTTAGCATACCTTATTCTTGCATGTTTGCATCATTCATTTGTCTTGCATGCGCCAAGCTCGGCGTATCATTCAAACTGCATCGTATTTCAATACCTATTTGAATACGTGTATCAATTGCTACATTCATATGCCATAATTAGATAGCTGAGCCTATTTAGTTGCATTATTGCATGTGTTGCATTAAGCATCTAGCATAGTTAGGATCATGCATTGTTTCTAACTAGTTTTCTGTTTTGGTGCGACGTACACTGTAAGTGTTTATGCTTTAGCATGCTTGCATGAGTGTGAGTGTTGCCATGACAGCATGCTTGCCATGAGGCTATTTGCTTAAGTGATTAATTGCTTGAATGCCTGTGGGTGAATGCTTGATTGCCTGAATTGGAACAACTCGATGATTGTGAGTTTTAAGTCCACTTTGCAGAGTGGCAAAATCATGTTTTCAAGCCCACTTGAGGGTGGCAAATCCGCGCTTTAGCCTACTTACGAGTAGCATTTTCAAACCACTTTAAAAAACAAACATGAGTCGAAATGTTTCGATTCTCGTGATTGAGTCTATACTTGTATACTGTGCGCATCACATAGTAAGTTAGCTAAAAACTAGAATAAGAACACATGGTTTATAAAACAACATATCATGCTTAGTAGAGGCTGATCCTTTGATCGGGCGAGCGGAGGTGCTCATTTCAGGACCTTCCCCTCTCGTACCCAAGTTCCCGAGCTGAGGCAACTTTGGTGATGATGGACACGTGGCTTTAGGCACGAGTTAGGGTTTCCTAAATTCTTCTAAAAAAAATATTTAGGTGGCGACTCTGTAATCTGGCAAAACAGTACATGTTTGGCGCTTTTTCATTCAAAATTGATTTTCCAAAACCAATTGCCAGATTTGGATTCTTTGGTATTTATCAGTCTTACATTACACTTTGTGAGATTAGATTCAGAACCGTGATAGGAGTCCGAACTGTAATAAGACCAATTCGCGCCTCTCCGAAAGGGGGGCGTGCGAAGAAAGTCGGGTCTACAAAGAGAAGTAAATGTTGGTCATACCTGCCAACTTTCTTCAGCCTAGATCCTTATCTCGGCTGAATAGAAGTAAATGTTGGTCATACTTGCCAACTTTCTTCAGCTCAGATCCTTATCTCGGCTGAAGACAAATAAATGTTGGTTAATCCTACAAACTTTCTTCAGCCTAGATCCTGATCTTGGCTGAAGAGAGCTTAATGTTGGTTATTCCTACCAACGTTCTTCAGCCTAGATCCTTATCTCGGCTGAAGAAAGCTAAATGTTGGTTATTCTTGCCAACCTTCTTCAGCTTAGATCCTTATCTTGGCTGAAGAGAGCTAAATGTTGGTTATTCCTACCAACCTTCTTAAGCCTAGATCCTGACCTCGGCTGAAGAGAGTTCAATGTTGGTTATTCTTGCCAAACTTTCCGATTGCCCCTTGCTGACAATGACTGAAAACAACTTTTACAGTAGAAATAATATTCTGAAAAAACTACTTGTTTTATTTGAAAAAGGGAAAAAAATACAAGTATTTTAAGAAAAAACTAAAAATAAAATAATTTGAGATTGACAGTGTTCCATGGCCTGGGAATAGCCTTGCTGTCTTCATCTTCCAAATGATATGCCCATTTCCCTACTAAACCAACCACTTTGTATGGTCCTTCCCAGTTAGGTCCCAATTTGCCGTCTCCAGGTACCAAAGTGTTGCTTATTACTTTGCGTAATACCCAATCCCCAATCTTGAATTGCCTTGGATGCACTGTTTTGTTATATTTTCTAGATAACTCCTACTGGTATGAGGCAATGTGAGCTAGAGCTTTTTCCCTTCTCTCCTCTGCAAGGTCAAGTTCCAGGGCTATGGCTTCTCCATTCAAGTCTAGGTCAAAATTTTCACTTCTAATAGTGGGGAGGCCAACTTCCAGTAGGATTACTGCCTCCATGCCATAAGCCAAGGAAAAAGGCGTTTCTCTAGTTGATCGTTGAGGTGTGGTACGGTAAGCCCATAAAACATGAGGAAGCTCCTCAGCCCACTTGCCTTTGGCTCTCTCTAACCTTTTCTTCAAACCATCTAAAATGACTTTGTTCGATGCTTCTGCCTGGCCATTCGCTTGAGGGTATGCTGGTGTAGAGTTGTAGAATTTTATTTTGTATTCCTCATAAAAGCCCCTAAAGATTTTGCCATCAAACTGAGTGCCGTTGTCAGATATTAGAGCCTTGGGTATGCCGAATCGAGTTATGATATTCTGCCAGACAAACTTCTTAACATCTTTCTCTTTTATTGATGCGAGTGCTTCTGCCTCTACCCATTTCGTGAAGTAGTCTGTTGTTGTGAGAAAAAACTTTCTGTTGCCGGGTGTAGTTGGAAGTGGACCTACTATGTCCAGGCCCCACATTGCGAAAAGCCATGAGCTAGTTAATGGTAGAAGCTCTCGGGCTGGTTGATGTATTTGGTGTACAAACTTCTGACATTTTTCCCACCTCTTGACATATTTCTCTGAATCTACTTGCATGTATAGCCACCAATATCTCTGCGAAATTGCCTTGTATGCCAATGATCTTCCCTCTTAGTGGCTTCCGCATACGCCTTCGTGTATCTCGAACGAAAATGCCTTTACCTTGCTGGGATGGACACACTTCATGTAAGGCCCTGTGAAGGATTTTTTGTATAGCGCCAGTGATGGAGAGAGCCAAAATCGTTGTGATTTTGCTCTAATTTTGTTGGCTTCCTTCTTTTCTTCAGGCAAGATGCCATCTTTTAGAAACACTATGATGGGATCCATCCAGGATGGGCCTAGTTCGGCACAACATACCTCAGCTACTTCGGGTTTTTCAAAGCTTGGTCTGGGTAGGAAGTCGATCTGTAGTGGGTGTGGGATAGATGTATCTACCATTGAAGCAAAACCTGCCAATTCGTTTGCTCTACTATTTTCTTCCAGTCCAATCTGCTCTATCTGAACCATTTCGAACTTCATGATCTCCTTCTAACTAATTCTTGGTACTTAGCCATCCTCTCATCTTTTGCTTCGTAGTCGCCTGAAATCTGGTTTACTACCAGCTGGGAGTCGTTATAAACCATCAGCTCAGTGGCCTTCACGTAAAGTGCTAACTTTAACCCTGCTAGCAGTGCTTCATACTCTGCCTCATTGTTGGATGCTGGGAAACCAAGATTAATTGCTTGTTCAATTGTTAAGTCATCTGGTGAGATGAGGACTACTCCAAGTCCTGCACTGTACCTATTGGATGCTCCATCTACGAAGAGTTTCCACATCTCTCCAATGAAAAGCTTCCAGCAAGTAGATGGATCGAACGATGCCCTGGGATCATGGGTGCTACTGATGTCTTTTTCTAAGCTGATGTCTGTTGTTGGGGTTTGGTCTTCACTGTCTGGGTGCCTCAAGTCTTTATTTTTGGATAAGTTCTCACTAGTAGTAGCATGGTTTGTTCCTTTCTTCTGGTCCTCAAGCCTGCATGGGGACTGCGCTGTTCCCGTGGCACTTTCTCCCCTCACGTCGGTTGTGTCGGTCAAATCGACCGAGCAAATGTGATGACTTCCTGGTGTGAATTCAGCCACAAAATTTGCTAAAGCTTGTGCTTTTATTGCGATTCTGGGTTGGAACTTGATATCGAACTGCCCTAACTCCACCACACATTTCAAGATTTATCCGGAAAAATCCGCCATCTCAAACAGGGCTTTTGAGGGAAAAGCCGTTAGGACGATCACAGTGTAGAGATGGAGATAGTGAGATAACTTTCTTGATGCCATCATTAGAGCTAATGCCAGTTTCTCCAGTGGTAGGTACCTTGTTTCAGCGTCCAGCTAGGTTTTGCTAACATAAAAGATAGGCAGGTGTTGGATTCCTTCTGCTCTGACCAACACTGTGCTCACTACATGCTGTGATACTACTAAGTACAAAAAGAGCTCTTCTCCTGGCACTAGGGTTACTAACAACGGTGGAGAGGTCATGTACTCTTTCAAGCTTTCTAGGGTGCGGTCGCATTCTTCATTCCACTCAAACTTGGCCTCCAACGCTTGGAAGAATGGTCGGCATTTGTCTGATGACCGACTTATGAACCGGTTGAGTGCGGCTGCTAGGCCAATGAAATGCTGCACCTCTTTAACTGTGTTGGGCCTCTCAAGATCCTGGATTGTTTTGATCTGAGAGGGGTCTACTTTTATACCTCGGTTGGTCACCAGAAAACCTAGGAATTTGCCTGATCCTACGCCGAATGCACACTTTGATGCATTTAGACGCAACTTGTTCTTCTTCAGAATGTGGAACATTTCATCTAGGTCCCTGAGATGGTCCTTTTCATCCTTGCTTTTGACCACCATGTCATCTATGTAAGCCTCCATTATTCTGCCTAACAACGGTTCGAATATTTTGGTGACTATCCGTTGAAATGTAACCCCTGTGTTCTTTAGGCCAAAGAGCATGACCTTGTAACAATATAATCCTCTAGGCGTTGTAAATGATGTGACTTCTTGGTCTGGTTCATACATAGCGATCTGATGGTAACCTCTGTACGCATCAAGGAAGCTAAGTCGATTGTGTCCTGCCATCAGGTCTACCAGTTAGTCTATCCGTGGTAGGGGAAAACTGTCATTTGGGCATGCCTTGTTGACTGTTTTGTAATCCACGCAGACCCGCCATTTTTCGTTCTTCTTTGGCACTACTACAGTATTGGAGATCCACCTGGGATAGTGCACTTCTCTGATGGCTTCTACCTCCAACAAGTTTCCTACTTTCTCCGCCACTATCTCCTCGTGGTGGAGTGTCGATCTGCGAGTTCGCTGTATAATTGGTCTGGCAGTTGGGTGGACATTAAGTTGGTGACAGACGAAGTTTGGGTCAATGCCTGGCATGTCGTATGATGTCCAGGAAAACACTTCGATGTTAGAGGTTAAAAATTCCATGACCACTATTCTCTTAGTGCTGGACAAAGACGAGCCGAGCAAAAAGAACTTTTCTGGGTTCTTTTCTTCGATCCTTTCCTTTACCAAGTCTTCCACTGCCTTTTGTTCAGCTGCCTTGCCAACATCCGCAAACAGTTCATTGCTCTCTGGCTCTTCCACCATCTGTACATACCCTTTTGTAGCTCGGCTGCCATT
The DNA here is from genome assembly GCF_055761805.1 of Camellia sinensis. Lineage (NCBI taxonomy): Eukaryota > Viridiplantae > Streptophyta > Magnoliopsida > Ericales > Theaceae > Camellia > Camellia sinensis. Next base: position 17,961,908 of record NC_138964.1, on the reverse strand, counting down.
TACTGTGACGAAGCACTGTTTCGACATAATTTGGTCTCCCAAGACCTCTTCAATTACTCTGGCTTCGTTGGGGAACTGCAATGTTTGATGGTAGGTTGACGCTACCGATCGCATGGCGTGCAACCATGTTCTCCCTAAGATTATGTTGTAAGTGGAAGGGACCTTCAATACCCAGAATTCCACCTGCTTTGTCATGGTTCCTACCTTGACTGGGAGGATTATCTTGCCCACTGTCCACTCTGGCATTGAGTTGAAACTGACGAGTGGAGATGTCGCAGGTGTCAAGTCTTTGTCCTCCAACTTCAATTGTTTGAAGGTCTTGTAGTACATTATCTCGCATGAAATTCCTTGGTCAATCAGAATCCGCTTGATGTCGAAATTTTTGACGCGCAAACTCACCACCAGTGCGTCATTGTGAGGGCAATGTAGCCTTGCTAGATCCTTGTCTGAGAAGGATATGACATTCATAGCTTCTGTTCTACACTTTTTGATGGTAGGCTGTGCACTTAACACCTCCTTCAAGTGCTCTGGCCTTTTTATATCCCCTTAAGTTCACATACCTGCTCAGGTTCGACGATCCCATGAATAACGTTGATTATGCCTTGGAGTGGACCGTCGACCGACCTCCCGTTTGGTTCGTTGAGGTCCTGGGGGGTGTGGACGCGCCCTCGGGCTTTATGCTACCACAGTTCGGACTCCCTTTTGTGCCACGGTTTTTAGTCTGAACCAAAGAGTCCAAATCCGGCAAATCGTTTTGAGAAAATAGATTTTTAGAAAAGAAGTGCCAAACATGAACTACTTTGCCCGATACAGAGTTGCCACCTAAATATTTTTTAATAGGGGAATTTAGGAAACCCTGACTCATTTGCCTAAGGCCACGTGTCCGTCATTACCAAAGTTGCCTCGGCTCGGGAACTTGGGTATGATTGGGGAAGGTCAGCTATGAGCACCCCCTCTCGCCCAATCCGAAGATCGACCTCTACTAACCATGATATCCAATTTTGAAAACGTTATGTGTTCTCATTCTGGTTAATTAGCTAGAATTACTATGTGATGCGCACAGCAAAACAAGTATAGACTAGATCGCCTAATTTGGAACAAAGCATCGCATATCCGTTTGTTTGGAAAATGTTTTGAAATTTGCTACTCGCGAGTAGGCTAAGACACGGATTTTTGATGAGTTGTTCCAACTCAAGCAATCTAACCTTCACCCACAGGCATTCAGGCAGTTCATATCACATAAGCATCTAGCCACATGGTAAGCATGCTGTCATGTTAACATTCACACTTGTGCGAGATGCTAAAGCACAAAATACTTACAGCATACTCCAAGCCAAAACAAAGAACTCGTTAGCAATCAATGTATGATCCAAGTTCATGTTAAGTGCTTAATGCAACGCATACAGAATGCAGTTAGGATAGGCTCGGCTAATCCTAGGATGGCATGTGAAATGCAACCATTTGATACACATATTCAAGTTAGATTTGAAATACTTATGCAGTTAGCATGATGCGCCGAGCCCGGTGCATGCAATACTGATGAATGATGCACGCATGCATAGCATAAGGTATGCTAAATTAAATATGCCCTAATACTAACCATCAAAACAGGTAAGTAAAACGGAGAAAGAAATGGAGATTGGAAAACATGCACACACGCACCCACATTTATTACAAATTCGCCCTCGCGCGGAGGGACCAAAAGAATAATACAATTAATTAACCTACAAGCTAATTAATTATTACAGATAAATTAAACTAGTTAAGCAAATTAACTAATCTAATAAAACAGCAAACAACCTCGAGAAGAGGGCCCAATGTAATGCATGCTCGGTTCCGTTCGGAAGGCCACTGCCATGCACAAGTTGCCTCTGTTTTTACTGTTTGGCACCTCTGAAAATTGCACAAACTCCAAGGTTGCTTCTCTGAGAGCTGTGGAATACCACCGGCCATGAGGAATGGTCACCGGCCATGGGGAATTGTCACGACCCAAACCCGGCCCTATGGGTTTAGCACCGTAACCGGCCAGTAATCCGAGATTACCGAAGGCCTGCAGATACAGTAATACAGTAAAATAGAGTACAGGGCCTGGCGGAAGCCAATACAGTAATTAAACAATGTCCAATGAGCTGTGACAGTCTGTATACAAAAGATTTTTTCCATGCATTCATGCATAAACAGTACAGAACAGTATGTACAATACTTACATCCATTCAAACTAGGGACTCAACCCTACATAACAGTACAGAAAACATTCCGTCTGTACAAAATTTACAGTCACACAGTACAGGGACCTAATCCCTTGGTAACAGTACAGTAACACCCGGTCTGTACAGAACAGTAAAACAGTACAGAAGGGGGAAAACAAACAAAACACCCCCAAGCCATAGCATGGCAACTCGGAACCTCGCAGTGAGGCACAAAGGCTGGCTTGACAAAACTGGAGTCTAACCCTGACGCTCCTAACTCCGATCTGGTGCCTGTACACCTACATATATATATGAGCAGTGAGCTAAAGCCCAGTGAATAACATAAAGCGTAAAGGGGTTTAGGATGAATGTCCTTACAGTAATGAAAACAGTTCAATTCAATCAGTATTTCAGTTGTTCAGTACAGTAAACAGTCATATGTGGTACATCCATTAGTATAACAGTAACAGTAGGTCTTAAAAGACCGAACAGTAATGATGGCCATCAGTCAGTAAACAGTAGTGGTTCCACGAGGGAACCGACAGAGAATTCTGTCGTAGTAACAGTAACAGTAAGTACTAAGGATGCCACAGTACAGTTCAGAAATAAATGACATACATTCATTCAGTAAATAATACCAGTTCAGTAAACAGTTTAGTTCAGTATTCAAAAGATAATCAGTTGAACATATCTTTACACAATTGTTACTCACAGAGTTCTGGGCTACAGTATGCTAGAGCGCGTCTCCCCAGTTGCCAACCCTACACAGTTAACAGGTTGAACACACTAAGCTACACAGTTGGGAAATCTCATAACTTAATCCCTAATGCCTCGGTGTGTTCTACATCTATATCCTCAACAAGATGCCTTAAACTAGGCCTAAGAATGCCTAGAACGGGATGAGGATGCAAAGATGCACATTTAAAAGCATTTTCAGAAAAACAGAGTCCCGCTCGAGCGCACGTTTCCCCGTTCGAGCGGTCATGCAACAAAGGTACACGCTCGAGCGTAAACTTTCCCGCTCGAGCGTACTGTAAAAGTACTGGATGGGTGAAATCTCCGCTCGATGCCCGCTCGAGCGTGAGACCTGACTCCGCTCGAGCGCCCAATCCTCCGCTCGAGCGTAAGGTAAAACAGTGCAGAGATACTGGATGCTCGAATTCTACGCTCGAGCGGCACTTCCTCCGCTCGAGCGGAAGTGCAAAATCTGGAAAACCCAGATTGCACCTCCAAGTTCAAAACCAAGTTGTTAACAACTCAAAACCGATCCCCTTGGGCTCATTTTCTGGAAAACTCTTATAAACACATAGAATATCATGTTTCAAAGCTCAATTTTAAGAAATCAAAGCCCAAGGTGAGTCAATTAAAACCATAATCAAACCCATTTTCAAGAACAACATTCAAACATGCATGGATGAGTTTTAAACCAAATTAAAGCTCTAAAGCTTGCTCAAATGAGCTCATTTCTTTTCAAAACCAGATGAAAACATGGTCTGTAACAACAATATGAGCATGCATGTACTAATGTCCATGTAATCAACCTCAAAATGCAACAATACTAACATGCATGCAAGAGATGAGCTTCAATCTGCCATTAATGAACCAAATCATGACTTAGCTCTACAAATTAACATGAACCATGCATGAATCAACTTAAAGACAAAATTAAAAGATGAAATTCATACCTCGGTTCCTCGAATGCAAGTCTAGAGGTTCAATATAGCAATCTACACTTCAATTCCAAGCAATTCAAGCCAAATCAACAAGAACAATTCTCTCTCTCTCTAACTCTCCTCTCAAGGTCGGCTAAGCTCAGGAGAAATGGCTGATGGAAATGTGTTTTGATACAAGGTGTAATGAGGCTCAAACATGTATGTTGAGTGGGCCACTAAGGGTGGCAATATGGTAAATAAAACAAACTCTTTAATTAGCTTATTTTATCTAATTTAATCATACCTAATCAGTTTTCAGATAAATATACCATAAAATCACATTAATTATGTGGATCATAAAACATCAATCAATTTCTAATTCGGCCGCCGATATGGCCTTCAATTAGCAGTTTAAACATATAAGCATGAACAGATAATCATACGGTCAAACAGATAAAATGCAATTTAACTAACATATACTCAATCAATTCGGTTTCCAATTTCAATCAGTCAGTTCAGTACTTTAATCAGTCCAATTATCAGTCATAATCAATTCAGTTTAACGGTAATCGGTGTTTATCGGTAATCAATCAGTCAGTAATCGGTAAACAGTATGAGGGTTGTTACAGTCTCCCCTCCTTATAAAGAGTTTAGTCCTCTAAACTCGAGTTACCTTCATTCTGGAAGAAAACAGGGTTCAGTGGAAACAGTTCAGGATATCGTTTGGCCATGTCATCTTCCCTTTCCCAAGTGGCATACACGCCACCGTGGTTTTGCCAGTCAACTTTCACTAACGGGATCTCTTTGTTCCTGAGTTTCTTGATCCGTCGGTTTACAATCTGTATAGGCCGTTCCTCATAAGTGTAGTCATCACTCAGCACTACATGAGTAGGCTCTATTATATGGAAGGGATCCCGGAGATAATCTCTTAACATCGAAATGTGAAAGACGTTATGCATGTGCTCCATTTCAGGAGGAAGCGCAACTTGATACGCCACCGGATTGATTTTCTCAATGATCTCATATGGTCCGACGTATCTCGGTGCTAACTTGCCTTTGACTCCAAAACGAGTCTGGCCTTTCATTGGTGTCACTTTCACAAAAACGTGATCACCCACTTCATGCTCTCTGTCCCGTCTTCTGACATCTGCATAACTTTTCTGTCTACTCTGTGCAGTTTTCAGTCTTTGCTGTATCAGTTTCACTTTTTCAGTTGTTTCATACACAATCTCGGGCCCAAGCAAAGGCCCATCTCCGACTTCTGCCCAGCAAATCGGAGATCTACATTTTCTGCCATACAATGCCTCGAAAGGCGCCATACCAATACTCGAATGGTAGCTATTGTTGTAGGCGAATTCAACTAATGGCAGATGACTTTCCCAGTCTCCCTGAAAATCAAGGACACACATTCTCAGTAAATCCTCCAGAGTTTGGATGGTCCTTTCTGATTGGCCATCTGTCTGAGGATGATAGGCACTACTCAGTCTCAGTTCAGTACCCAGTGCAGTTTGTAGGCTTTGCCAAAACCTCGATGTAAACTTCGAATCCCTGTCGGAAACAATAGACACAGGCACTCCATGCAGTCTAACAATTTCATCAATATAGATAACAGCCAATTTGTCCGCATTATAGATTGTCTTGACAGGTAAGAAGTGAGCAGATTTGGTTAGTCTATCAACAATAACCCAAATTGAATCCATACCTTTTCTGGAGCGAGGTAATCCAACGATAAAATCCATCGTGATATGCTCCCATTTCCACTCTGGTATGGGTAGGGGTTGCAATAGTCCGGCAGGTCGTTGATGTTCAGCTTTGACCTGTTGGCAATGAAGACATTTGGATACAAAATCAGCAATTTCTTTCTTCATTCCCGGCCACCAGAAATTCTGTTTCAGATCTTGGTACATTTTCGTATTCCCCGGATGGATAGACAATTTCGAATTGTGGCCTTCTTGCAGAACTCTTCTTTTCAGTTCAGTATCATTCGGTACACACAGTCTTTCTTGAAATTTCAGTACATTATTCTCAAATTTGAATCCCGGTCTCGGTTTAGATTCTCTTTCCTCGATGATCTTCTTCAAGAAATCATCCAGTTGCTGTTTCTCTTTAATCTCTTCAATCAGTGCCGGTTGAGCAGAAATAGCAGCTAAGGTTCCACCTTGTTCTCGTAAAACAATTTCAATTTCAGATTTTTCAAGGTCACAAAGCAACTCTTTCTGTTCGGTGAGCAAACATGCTAGATTTCCAATCGATTTCCGGCTCAATGCATCGGCAACGGTATTGGCTTTTCCCGGATGGTACAATATCTGTAGGTCATAGTCTTTAATCAGTTCCAGCCATCTCCGCTGTCTCATATTCAGTTCTTTCTGTGTGAAGAAATACTTTAAACTCTTGTGGTCGGTGTAAACTTCACATGTCACCCCATACAGATAGTGACGCCAGATTTTTAGTGCAAACACCACTGCAGCAAGTTCCAGGTCATGGGTCGGGTAGTTCTTTTCATGTGGTCTCAGTTGACGGGAAGCATAAGCAATAACTTTCCCATTCTGCATTAAAACACATCCCAAACCCTTATGAGAAGCATCACTAAATACAGTGTAACCATCCGTACCTGAAGGTAAGGTAAGAACCGGTGCAGTCACTAATCGGGTTTTCAACTCCTGGAAAGCAGATTCTCTTTGGTCAGTCCAGTCAAATAATGTCCCCTTCTGTGTCAGTTGAGTCAACGGTAAAGCAATCTTGGAGAAATCTTTGACAAATCTTCTGTAATATCCAGCCAATCCCAAAAAGCTTCGGACTTCAGTCACATTTGTTGGTCTAGGCCAGTTCACTATAGCTTCAATTTTCTGCGGATCAACAGAAATTCCATTTTTGCTAACAACATGCCCCAAAAACATAACATGGTCAAGCCAAAATTCACATTTAGACAGTTTAGCATACAGTTTCTGTTCTCTTAAGGTTTGCAGGGCAAGTCTCAGATGATGTTCATGTTCTTCTATACTTTTGGAGTAAATCAATATGTCATCAATAAATACAACAATAAAGTCATCAAGGTACGGTTTAAAAATTCTGTTCATGAGGTCCATAAAAGCAGCAGGGGCATTCGTGACTCCGAATGGCATAACCAAAAATTCATAGTGTCCATACCTTGTTCTAAAAGCAGTTTTATCAATGTCTTCCGGTTTAACCTTCAGTTGATGATACCCCGATCTGAGATCAATCTTAGAAAACACTTGTGCACCCTGTAACTGATCAAATAAGTCATCAATACGTGGCAAAGGGTATTTATTTTTCACAGTTACCTTGTTCAGTTCACGGTAGTCTATACACAACCTCAACGAGCCATCTTTCTTCTTGACAAACAAAACTGGTGCACCCCACGGTGAGGTACTGGGTCTGATGAACTTTTTGTCTAACAGTTCTTGCAGTTGCACTTTCAGTTCTTTCAGTTCAGTTGGGGCCATTCGGTAAGGGGCTTTAGAAACTGGTTGTGTTCCGGGAATCACATCAACGGTAAATTCAATCTCCCTGTCAGTCAAATCTCCTGGAAGATTATCTGGAAAAACATCTGGAAATTCTCTGACTATAGGAATACAATTCACGTCAGTTTTAATACTATCATCAGTAGACACAGTCAGTACAGAACACAGATATCCTTTACAGCCCTTTCTAATCAGTTTAACAGCCTTCACAGATGAAATCAAATGCGGAGGAGGTACTACTCCACTCCCATTAAACACAAATTCAGGCAAACCAGGTGGACGGAAAACAACTTGCTTGGTCACACAGTCAATAGTGGCATGATATTTTTGTAACCAATCCATCCCCAATATTACGTCAAAATGATCAATGTTCAATGGCAGTAAATCAATAAACAGATGCATATCCCCAACAATAATTTCACATGCGGGGTACATATAAGCACATGTCATGGATCCCCCTACGGGTGATGATACGGCTAGCAGATAGTTCATGGGTTCTAAGGGTCTATTCAATTTCCGTGAGAAAGCATGCGATACATAAGAATGTGTAGACCCCGAATCAATCAGTACATATGCATTTTGAGTACAGATAGAGAGAATACCTGACACAACGGTCTCGGTATTCTGCACATCTCCCGGTACTAGTGCGAACACTCGGCCTTGCCTCATAGGCTCTTTTCCGGTAGCTTTAGGGTTCGGTTTTGGTGGAGCATTTGATGCTGTGCCGCTAGCTGCAGCTTTGCTATTGCCTTGAGGAGCAGAAGGGCAATCTTTAACCATGTGGCCCACCTTACCACACCTGTAACAGGCTCCAGATAATTTGTGACAAACCCCTTTTGTGCCTGTTGCCACATACAGAGCAGGGTGGAATGAACCCACTCCCTTGGCTGGGGCTAGTCATTGATCCCGTGTTCTGTTTCTTATTGGCTGGGTTGTGCTTGCCTTTCTTGAATTTGAAACCCTGCCTTTTTCCATGCCATTCAGTTGTTGGTGTTTCAGATTGTTTCACTGCTGCAATGTTCGACTCGGCCATCAATGCCCGGTCGAGAACACCCACAAAGGTCGGTAATTTCAAAACATTTATCCGGTCAAGTATTGCCACATTAAGGCCACCTTCAAATTTCCTGGCCTTCTTATATTCAGTATCCACCATATGCGGTGCATATCGGGCAAGTTCAGTAAATTTCGTCTCATATTCTGCAACGGACATTGTGCCCTGCTTCAGCTATTCGAATTCAGTCACTTTTCTATCCCTGACACACTGAGGGAAATACTTTTCAAAGAAGGACTCCTTGAATTGAGCCCAAGTCATAACAGTATTTGTATCGCGGATCAACATCCACCACCTTCTAGCTTCTTCTTGTAGGGTGAAGGTAGCTAGCAATACTTTATTCGCTTCCGAGCACGGAAATACTTCGAATAATTTTTCTGTCTCAAGCACCCAAGCTTCAGCCTTTAGCGGTTCCAATCCTCCCTGAAAGGATGGCGGTTTCATTTTGCTGAACTTCTGGGTCAGAGCAATAATATCCCCATCATTCACATTCGCATTAAGTTCCGGCTGTACCGGAGGAGGAGGAGGTGGGGGCGGTTGGTTCTGTTGTTCAAGTCTAGCAGTTATCAGTTCTATCATTCTTTCCATTCTTGCCTCGGTAGACGAGGATTCAGGTTCATTTGTATTGTCCATTTCACTATAAGCAGTTATAACAGTTTTAAACATAAGCAGTCATTGGTTTAACAGTTTACCACATTAGCATGTATTCAGTCATAACATAACCACACACTTATCATGCTCATGAGATGCCCTAATAACTTTTCTAGGACACCCTATAGCTCATTTGGACACGTGTGTGCGGTATAACTCGTGGTAAGTATCGCTCTGATACCACTCTGTCACGACCCAAACCCGGCCCTATGGGTTTAGCACCGTAACCGGCCAGTAATCCGAGATTACCGAAGGCCTGCAGATACAGTAATACAGTAAAATAGAGTACAGGGCCTGGCGGAAGCCAATACAGTAATTAAACAATGTCCAATGAGCTGTGACAGTCTGTATGCAAAAGATTTTTTCCATGCATTCATACATAAACAGTACAGAACAGTATGTACAATACTTACATCCATTCAAACTAGGGACTCAACCCTACATAACAGTACAGAAAACATTCCGTCTGTACAAAATTTACAGTCACACAGTACAGGGACCTAATCCCTTGGTAACAGTACAGTAACACCCGGTCTGTACAGAACAGTAAAACAGTACAGAAGGGGGAAAACAAACAAAACACCCCCAAGCCATAGCATGGCAACTCGGAACCTCGCAGTGAGGCACAAAGGCTGGCTTGACAAAACTGGAGTCTAATCCTGACGCTCCTAACTCCGATCTGGTGCCTGTACACCTACATATATATATGAGCAGTGAGCTAAAGCCCAGTGAATAACATAAAGCGTAAAGGGGTTTAGGATGAATGTCCTTACAGTAATGAAAACAGTTCAATTCAATCAGTATTTCAGTTGTTCAGTACAGTAAACAGTCATATGTGGTACATCCATTAGTATAACAGTAACAGTAGGTCTTAAAAGACCGAACAGTAATGATGGCCATCAGTCAGTAAACAGTAGTGGTTCCACGAGGGAACCGACAGAGAATTCTGTCGCAGTAACAGTAACAGTAAGTACTAAGGATGCCACAGTACAGTTCAGAAATAAAGGACATACATTCATTCAGTAAATAATACCAGTTCAGTAAACAGTTTAGTTCAGTATTCAAAAGATAATCAGTTGAACATATCTTTACACAATTGTTACTCACAGAGTTCTGGGCTACAGTATGCTAGAGCGCGTCTCCCCAGTTGCCAACCCTACACAGTTAACAGGTTGAACACACTAAGCTACACAGTTGGGAAATCTCATAACTTAATCCCTAATGCCTCGGTGTGTTCTACATCTATATCCTCAACAAGATGCCTTAAACTAGGCCTAAGAATGCCTAGAACGGGATGAGGATGCAAAGATGCACATTTAAAAGCATTTTCAGAAAAACAGAGTCCCGCTCGAGCGCACGTTTCCCCGTTCGAGCGGTCATGCAACAAAGGTACACGCTCGAGCGTAAACTTTCCCGCTCGAGCGTACTGTAAAAGTACTGGATGGGTGAAATCTCCGCTCGATGCCCGCTCGAGCGTGAGACCTGACTCCGCTCGAGCGCCCAATCCTCCGCTCGAGCGTAAGGTAAAACAGTGCAGAGATACTGGATGCTCGAATTCTACGCTCGAGCGGCACTTCCTCCGCTCGAGCGGAAGTGCAAAATCTGGAAAACCCAGATTGCACCTCCAAGTTCAAAACCAAGTTGTTAACAACTCAAAACCGATCCCCTTGGGCTCATTTTCTGGAAAACTCTTATAAACACATAGAATATCATGTTTCAAAGCTCAATTTTAAGAAATCAAAGCCCAAGGTGAGTCAATTAAAATCATAATCAAACCCATTTTCAAGAACAACATTCAAACATGCATGGATGAGTTTTAAACCAAATTAAAGCTCTAAAGCTTGCTCAAATGAGCTCATTTCTTTTCAAAACCAGATGAAAACATGGTCTGTAACAACAATATGAGCATGCATGTACTAATGTCCATGTAATCAACCTCAAAATGCAACAATACTAACATGCATGCAAGAGATGAGCTTCAATCTGCCATTAATGAACCAAATCATGACTTAGCTCTACAAATTAACATGAACCATGCATGAATCAACTTAAAGACAAAATCAAAAGATGAAATTCATACCTCGGTTCCTCGAATGCAAGTCTAGAGGTTCAATATAGCAATCTACACTTCAATTCCAAGCAATTCAAGCCAAATCAACAAGAACAATTCTCTCTCTCTCTAACTCTCCTCTCAAGGTCGGCTAAGCTCAGGAGAAATGGCTGATGGAAATGTGTTTTGATACAAGGTGTAATGAGGCTCAAACATGTATGTTGAGTGGGCCACTAAGGGTGGCAATATGGTAAATAAAACAAACTCTTTAATTAGCTTATTTTATCTAATTTAATCATACCTAATCAGTTTTCAGATAAATATACCATAAAATCACATTAATTATGTGGATCATAAAACATCAATCAATTTCTAATTCGGCCGCCGATATGGCCTTCAATTAGCAGTTTAAACATATAAGCATGAACAGATAATCATACGGTCAAACAGATAAAATGCAATTTAACTAACATATACTCAATCAATTCGGTTTCCAATTTCAATCAGTCAGTTCAGTACTTTAATCAGTCCAATTATCAGTCATAATCAATTCAGTTTAACGGTAATCGGTGTTTATCGGTAATCAATCAGTCAGTAATCGGTAAACAGTATGAGGGTTGTTACAGGAATGGACATCGACCACCTGTGGAGATATCGGCCACAAATTGTTGGTCGGTCGGCACTGTATGTAGCCGACCGGCCAAAACTTCCTGCAGAACCTGTTTTGACAGCAGCAGAGGGCATAACAAGGCATGGCAATGCATTTCAAGCAAATGTGTGTACCAACACATCCCTTATCATGTTTGTGACTTAAAGGGATATGGTTCTCGATTCTAGGACCACCAATCGCACATTTCAATGCGTGATGGCCCAAGAAACCAAGTATGCACTTTGATTTCAAATGAGATGCACATCAAACAAACAAGTGAAGCTCAACCTCTATCATACTCAATTCAAGAGGCAAAGCAAGCATACCAATGCAATGCAACCTAGGCATGTTAACTAAGTATGCAACATGGGCATGCAATGCACAATGCATACTAGGCATACAACCTATGCAAGCAAGCATGCAAGGCATGAGGCCATGCAAACCAATAAGTGTGCAAGATGCAATATGGATGTTCAAGCATGCAACAACACATGGAGCAAACATGTTAAACAACCTAAACATGTAACAACACACAAGTATGCAACAACACAAAAGGTGAGCATGCAACAACATGCGAATAATGGACTTAAACTAATTTGGGCAGCTCTGTACTAAGCCCAAAACAGTGGCCAATTGCTAAGAGAATGAGGACCAAATAACATGCAAGCATGCATGCACACAAGGACCAACACTTAGGCATTGAAGAGCAACTCTCAAGCACACCTAAAAGGATGAAAACATGGACAAATGGCATGCATTATAAGCTTTGAAAATCAAGTCATGAAAGGTGCCGAACCAACTAGACAAAACAAACAAGGCATGTAAGCAAAGCCAAAATTCAAGGCAAGCTAAAGGTGTATTGAACTACACTTAGCAAAATCGAACATGGCCTGAATTAAGCAACCAAAATCAGAGTTTTAGCATATTAAGACAAAGCCAATAACACATCTAGATGGCATCTAAATGGCTTAAACATACAAGCACGCACAAGGGCCTAAACAAGGGGCATAAGACAACAACCTTTTAACACATTAAAGGGGAATCAAATGCAAGCATGCAAGCATGCAAGCATGTCATGAGGACTGAAATGACATGTTAAATGGTTCCAAACCACTAGAATAATGCAAGTAATGCATGCTCATGATTTATACACTTGAGGCTTACAAGCCAAGAATGCAAAGAGGCCAAACAAAGCATGGCAAGCATGGCTAAGACAACCTACATCAGACCTTAAGCATGGTAAAACAAGCCTAAAATCTTCACAAAGCTTGGCCAAAACAAGCAAGCATGGTAATCTACATGCTAAGTACATATTAAGGCAAATGATGGCATTATAAGACATGTCTGCAAGGCAAGTATGGTGTGTCTAAACCAAGTAAAAACAGTGCTATATTATGACAAAATAAGCACAAATAACAACTAAAACATGGCCAAAATGCACTTAAAAATGGTGCTCACACATGAGGCTAAAATGGCCCTTTTCAAGGACAACAAAGAGAGGGGGTGGCCCTCTCTTTCTTAGGACCTTAAGGCACCATCCTCACCACTGAAATCCCTCAAGATTTCAGTGGTGAGGAGGCCCAAACAAAGTGGTCTCGGAGCTCACTAAAATAGCACAAAATAGGGGCCAAACAAGGCCTAAGAAGGGTCAAACAACCCCAAAGCTCAAAGAAACCTTAAACAACTATTTTAAGCAGGTAAAAATAGAACTTTTATATGTTATATGCAAAGTCTAAAAACAGTTGCAAGATTGTCAAAAAAGCTATGCAAAAATGGGGAATAAAGGGCAAGAACACTCACCCTTGAAGAACACTTCCAAGATCACAAGACCAGACCTCTTCTTGGATCAAAACCAGCTCAAAAAGTCCAAGATCAACCCTCTAATGCCTCAGCAACTAAGGAAAGGTGTAATGGTAGGTGTTTGTGTACAATAGTAAGAACAAACACACACTAAACACTCAAGAAAGGGAGAGATATAGAGATAGAGCATGAACAAACCCTAACCCTAAAACTCAAAGCTCTGAAAAATTTTGTAACCTTAATGGAGGGAGAAGAGGCTCCCTCTTATAGACAATCTCTCTTGTAAAGCTTTCCAAACAAGCTAGTCAAGAGGGAGATCCCTCCATATACGTGTATAGAGGAGAGCAAAGTGTATGCCAGCTAGCACAGCTGGCATAAAAAATATCTGCAAAAGCAGATGAACAGTGGTCGGCCAGCCAAAAATGCAATTTGACCAAAATAGATGGTTGGTCGACCATCTAGAGTGCCGGTCGGCCAAACATTTGGCCGATGGCAACAAAACACAGCTGGTGGCCTCAATCCATGGCCGGTGGAGTGTGGGGATGGCCAACAAGCCATTCTCTACCCTCCAAAGCAAAAACACAAGTGTTTGGTGCAAAACCAAATACAAAACAGTCGAGTCGAGAGATCCTGAGGCAAGGCACGTAGCCGAGACCTCCGGGAACTCAAGATGAACACAAACAAGGATGATCACTGAATGTTCAAACGGTGACGTCCAAGTCTTGAGGACGGTCAAAAATGGGGTGTCTACAGGGGGCTGGCTGTGTTCCCCTTTCTATATACTGGTCTAGGTGTCTAGCAGCTACTAACTCTTCCAGATGTTGCCTCAGGGGTGTGCAGTTTTCAATTCGGTGCCTTTCTCATCATGGAAGGTGCAACGGGACCTCTCGTCATAGCCCTTTTGTGCTTCTCCTAACTTGGCTGGCCGCCGAATGTAGGGTTCATCACTTATCTCGCTTAGAATCTGGTAGATTGGTTTATTGAATACCATAATGATGGCAGTGCGAACTCTTAACCTCCTTTTTTCTTGGTCCTCTCTGTTAGCTCGCTTACCTTGCCCATTCCTGCTTGGTTGTTCTACCGTGTTGATTTTTTCCGTAGTCTTTTTGTCTGGCATCACTGTTGCGCCAGATTTTGCTTTAGCACGGGCGCTATCTTCTTCTACTCGGATATGTTGATGCACTCTCTCCATTAGGACCTCCATCGTGAGGGGTGGAGTAATTGTTATTGAGTCCCTCAATTTGTTACCAACTGGTAGACCCCGTTTGTATTGTGCGATGGTGAGATTTGTATGGCAATCTCCAATTTGGTTGAAAGTCTCCCAATATCGACTGTTGTAAGACCTCAATGTTTTCTTTTCACCCATGTCAATGGAGAGTAGTTGGTCGATCTCTATTGGTGTCTTGGTATTCGTTCTGAATCTAGTCACGAACGATTCCACCAACTGTGCCCATGAGGCTATGTTGCCCTCTAGCAGCCTTTCGAACCACGTCAAACCTAGGTCTCCAAGGCTGGATGGGAACATGATGCACATTAGAGCTTCGTTTCGCCGGTATACTGCCATAACCTGGCGAAAGTGGCCTAAGTGCATGTAGGAGTTTGACTTCCCCTTATAAGTGGTGAATTTGGGCTGGTGGAAGCCTGAAGGTAGTGGTGTGTTCTCAATTGCCGGAATGAACGGCGAGCTTTGTAACCTTGCTAATACTTTGTCTGCTAGTTCGTAAGCAAGGCACGACATTGGCATCCTTACCTTGACACTCCCATGCATCCTAGGGTCCAACCGCTGTAGGGCTGAAACTTTACGTGGGTCGCGAGCCTTGGTATCCTCCTTCCATCGAGCCCTTTCTTCGAGCACTGTTCGTAGGTCAGATGATCTAGGCAACTCTGTGTGCCTGGACGTTGTTTGGTGCGTGTGCGAGGGCCGATAGCTGATTCCCTTTGTTTGTGACCTTTCAGTCCTCGTTCTCTCAAACCTGGAGTAACGAGTCCTAGAAGTCCTTGATTGAGTGTCTCCTGTTCTAAGGCTCCTACTTTCTGCTTGCGATGGTGTGGTATGTTTGTCACGATCTTCTGAGCAGCGAGGGGGCGTGTTGCCTTTGCGCTACTCTCTTGTCACCACCCCTTTTCCCTTTATCTGGCGCTTCATTGTCTCTATGTCCATCGCCATTCTCCTTATTAACTCGTCTTGCTTCCTTACGCGATCCTCCAGAACTTGAGGATCCAACCTCCACCTCTGCCTTTCAGGACTTTGAGAGCGACGGAGACTAGTTCCCCGTCTCTCGCTTGTGTCCCTCCGGGAGTTCCGTCGCTGAGGTTCTAATTCTGCCATGGATGGGACAGAGGGTAAACCTTTGCGCCTCCCACCCCCCTCCGGGGTTTGCCCATCAATAACAGATTGCGACAAGTCTTCATTGTGCGCCATTGATTTTAACTAGAGAGGAAAACTCGATCAAAAGGTTTTGTTCTTTGTGAAATTCCCACAGACGGCGCCAATTGTACGAGCACGAAATAATCTTCTTGTATAATCCTGTTGATCAAGTTTGCACTCCTCCAAACGTCGTTGCTTTAATCCCTGAAAACACAAATGTGAGCTAGCTGGCAGGTGTGTGTCGGATACCTCTCCGATACCTAAGTCAGCCAAAAGGCAATAAACAATAAGCTCTGTGTATTCTAGAGTAAAGATTGTGATACCTGTACATAGGTCCTACTATGAGCTTTTATGGATTCTCCGTGGCACAATTTTAGTAGGATTCTTTTTCTCCGATGTAGAGTCCTCCTGGGAATCAGAAAGGTAATGATCATCTTTCTACACCCCCCTCACTGCCTAACCAAGTGAGATGATTTTACCACGGTAATATGACCAAACAACCGTACTACCCCTAACCCTCAGACAAACTCAGCTCGGAGCGTCCCTAAGTGACGCTTAGCTCGGTCACTGTTCAACTATACCTCGGATCTGAACACTATGACCGAGCTAATTATTACCACTCCGATTGAGGTAACTTTGACCATACTTAGACCGAGCTAATAGAAGCAAGGTCTAATTGCCAAGTCCTTTTCATTACGGCCCATAGATTGGCCCACTACAATATCTGGGCTTAGCTCGGCCCTAAATGCACATAAAAACTCCTTCTAAAAAAGTAATAAATAATCATACATCATCTCGAATTTTGTACCACAAGCTTTTCCTGTCAAAAAGGCAGTAGAAGTTGGTTTTAGACTACCGAATGTCAAACTATAAATATTAGATTCCGGAGAAGCTACAAAGGTATTGAATTAGGCCTTGGGGTCTCTTAAAAAAGTAAAAAAAAAAATAAAAAGTCATTATCTTATTTAAGTAATATTATTTTATTTAAGTCATATCACCTCTTTATCATATCAGTTTAAATTTAACTCATATTTTATAAAAAAATTAAAAAGTACACTTTTAGAATATCTCAAACAACCTTTTAAGAGCTCATATGCCCTTTTGACCTAACAAATTTTGAAGCTAAAAGATTAAAATAATTATAAAAAAATAAAATAAATTAAAAAGTTAATAAGATAAAATATTATATTTAAATTATAATTATTTAATTTTTTTCTTATAAAAATTAAAAAATTTAAAAAATTTATCACAAACAAACTTTTTAACATCAAATCAAAATAATTATAAAAAATAAAAAACTAGCTCACCTCCCTAATGAAACTATGTGAGTGTTTGAGAAATTATTATTTTAGTAGGTTAAAAGTTTTGTATTTGAGAAGATAATTAGATTTTTGTAATTGAATGTGGTGTTTGTGAGAAAAAAATAAAATAATTATGAATTTGATATGATATTTTATCTTATTAATTATTTTAATTTATTTTAATTTTTTATAAATTTTAATTCAAAAACTCAAAAAAATAATCTTTGCCAAGTACGCTTCATGTACAATAATTATTTTTTTTTTTAGGGGGGGGGGGGGGGGGGTTCATATGTATAATAATTGTGGGTGGAGTTTTTCCTAGAGAGATTCTTGTTTGCCCATTGATGTCGGGTCATAGCTCTCTTTGACGTCTTATGTGATTGTCCTTTTTTGACTATTTTTTATTTTTTTAAGAATCATTATTCTTATTCTATTTTATTTTAAATAAATTTATTTATTTTTTATTTTTAATATATATAGTTATATTAATATTATTTCATATAAAATATATTTTTTGAAAAAATTAAAATTTTAAATATATTAATATAATTATATATAATAAAAATAAAATAAAATATTTAAAATAAAATAAAGTGAAAATAACGACTCTGCATGACCAAATTTTTCTGAGACTGTAAATTTTCCAAAAGCTCTGTGTAAAGCCTAAACAATTCTTAGGGTTGGTTTGAAAAGTGAGTTGGTTTTTTTTTTTTTTTTAAATATTTTAGTCTGGGCTAAAAAGCTTGGTTTGGGAAGAGCTTTTTGGCTTTTTGGCTTTTTTGACTTTTTTTGTGAGAGAAGAGTGTAATGATTATTGGTTGGATGTGATGTTTTATTTTTTGTGGCTAAAATAGTTTATTTTATTTTTTGTGGCTAAAATAGCCAAAAAAGCCCCTAACCCAACTTGCCAAACGGAGACTAAGTGGGTCAGCATTGCTCGGAGGGAAATTTGTGTAAGAGACCAAATGATTTTGTTCTGAAGTTCTCCAGAATTATTTGCTCCATTATAGAGAAGATAGGCCCCATCATCTACTTAGCTGGTATAAAATTTTTCAGTTCCGATTCGTAGCTCGAATTTGGTGGCTCGAATTTGGCTCGACACCAAAATGACGTCGTTTTGGTGTCTTTTTTTTTCGCCTTTTCTGAAGTTGAAGAAGAAGAAGAAGAAGAAAAAGAAGAGAGGAAGAAGAAGAAAAATATAGAATACACGGAGAGAGAAGACATAATGTAATGCAATGCCGCAAAAGATCTGGTCCACCTTCCTTCATTTATTCTTAAATTAACAATATTTATTACATTACATTTCCTTCATATTTTAAGCAATTAATCTAACTGGGTTCATCAACATAATTTTTTTTCCTTCATCTTCAATCAAGATCAACATCAACAACAAAAAAAAAAAAAAATCTGGCTGCTGGGTTCATCAACATCAGCAAAAAAAAAAAAAAAAAAATGGTTCTGTAGATCAATAAGAAGATCTGGTTCAACATTTTTTTTTCTTTTTTCTGCGTTTTTCTGCAGATTTTTCATCAACAATTTTTTTCTTTTTTCTCTTCATCATCTTCTGCAGATCCACAAATTTTTCATGATGAAAACAAATCTTCTGCAGATCAACAGATTTTTCACCAAAAATTTGAAAAAAAAAAACAAATTTAGATCAACAAATTTTTTCTTTTTTCTCTTCATCAACAAATTTAGCGTGGATCTGCAGAGAAAACATCATCATCATCTTCATCATCTTCAACATCATCATCATCTTCAACATCTTCAGATTTTGTGGGTTGTTGATGAATTGGCTTTTAATTCCCGAGTTCTGGATCTGTCCTAATTCCCTATCTTCATCAATATCAACATCTTCATCAACAACAACACAGATCTTCATCATCTCCAGATATAAAAAAAAAAAAACAGATCGGTGATGGCAGATTCACCAATCTTCCTCTTCTCTTCCTCTCTGGATCTGTCCTAATTCCCCATCTTCATCCATAACAACATCTTCATCAACAACAACACAGATCTTTATCATCTCCAGATCAAAAAAAAAAGAAGTAGATTGGTGATGGCAGATTCACTGATCTTCCTCTTCTCTCTTCTTCTTCTTCCTCTTTTCCTGTCTTCTCTTTCTCTCTCTCCGTATTCTGATTCAAAAAGCAAGAAAAAGAAGAAAAAAAAAAAATCAAAACCCAAAACGACGTTTGGGTTTCGAGCCGAATTCGGGCCACCAAATTCGAGCTACGGATCATTTTTCAAAATTTTTTGGTGTGAAGCGCTCAGGCGCGGAGGCAGCATTGGGCAAGGGGGTTTCCGTGTAGGGGTGTAATGTGGGCGTGCTCAATCCGAGTAATCTGAGTTCAGTTTGAATTTTTTTAGGGTTTGAATAAGATATTTTTAAATTCGATACGGGTTTGGGCAAAAATTCAAAAGCCCAAATTAAATTTGAACGGGTTTGGGCAAAGACATCAAACAATTAGAGTAACCCGAACCCCGAATTATACATATATAGATATATAAAAATATTAAATATATATATATATATATATAAATTATTAGCCATTACATGATATTAAAGTAATTTAGATTATTAAATCATACTGAATATATATTATATATACAAATAACATAAAATCTTACTTTATTTTATTTTTATTTTCACTTATAAATTGTAAATACTACTATAGTGGCACCTCTCTTACATTATATAAATTATTTGTTTTGATGGTATTAATGATTTTCTATATATATATATATATATATGTAATGTAAATAGAGTCAAATTTTAATAATTTAATAATGTAACTGCAAAAAAAAAAAAATACAATTCAGACAATTCGGGCAACTCAGATTTAACTCAGGTCGGGCTTGGGCAGGCAACCTCGGGTTACAATTTGGGCTTGGGCGGGGTTGGGCAGATCTCAGCACAACTTGGACTGGGCTTGGACAACCTCCTAACCCCACCGAACCGCTCGACTTGCACCCCTAGTTGCGTGTCTCCCTCAATTTTGATTTTTTTTTTCTTAACATATTTTTTGGTTAGAGATTTATTATATTGCTCACAACAAATAATTATTTGATACTTTATAAACAGTCTGTGGTATTATTTATATAGTAGTTTAAATCAATAGTGTAGTGAAAAATATTATAGATTGGATATAATAAACTCATTATTTTCAAGTAGTTGATATACTAGTTAGTGTGATTTGTGATTTTCTATGCTTTGAGTATCACGTAGGTAACGTCATATGGTACTCTAAGACTATTTAATAATTTTCATTCAAAACATATCATTTATAAGCAATGTCATTTCTTTAATATTTTTTGGTCAAATAAAAATTAAATAGATTTTATAATAATTTGTGCTATAAATGATGTGTTTTTATTTTTTAAAATTAGAAATTTTGATCCATAATTTTTTGTGCTAAAATTACAAACTTACATCATCATCCCACACTGAGCTATTCCACACTATTATAGAATTTTGATATATTCTTGTTAATAATGAATATGTAATTTTTTATATTTAAATTTATCTCATAAAATTATTGATTATCTTAATGTTGCTCATGATTTTTTTTTTAAATAAAAAATTATAATTAATAAGTGACCATTCTAACCTAATTTCCTAGCTCCGCCACTGGTAGTGCTTGGAGAACAAATTTATTTCCACTAATGTTGTATTTGGTTAGAAGATTTGAAAAGTGATTTAGAAAGAGAAAGAAAAAAGTTAAGTGAAATGTAAATAAAATATATTTACATTTCACCTAATTTCACATACTTTTTCCATTTCTCTTTTTAAATTTCTCTGCAAATCTCCTATCCAAATACAATATAAGTAAACAATATATATTTTTTTTGATGGCTGTTAAATGAGATTGTTCCGCTTCCAACACCGAAACGATCTAGTATCAAATGTAACGTTAGTATGTCAACAAATTTACACTCAGGCCTCGTTTGAGAATAGGCTTTGTTAGTAATTTTTTGACTTTTTGACTAAAATAAGATGTAAAAAAAAACTAGTATATTAGGATAACTTTTTAATGTTTTACGAAATGATGTGCAAAAAGTAGAGAGAAAATGAAATCTTTGACTTTTTGATATAGGTTGTTGGCTTTCTAGGTTTTTTTAGTAACTTTTTGACTTTTTAACTAAAATCACCACTTATCAAACAAGGCCTCAATGTATATGGGTGCAACCCATTTTGTCTGTAAGCATGTAAAGGCATGCACGCAACACATATCAAGTTGGATTGTGAGTTAAATTAGTATCTGATAAAATTAAAAATTAAAAATGAATGTTAAACTTTTTACATTAACAAATTATTTGATACAAATTGAAGTGTTTAATTAAAAAAAGTTATTGGATAAATTATACTTCAACCCTCTGTGATTTGTCTAAAAAATACGGAACTCCCGTATAGTTTTATTTGTAATATTTTAACTTTCTGGAAATCATATTAGAAAGGAATTTTGGACTGACGAAACAGAAGTTGTAAAAAGTTATAAATGTGCCTAGATATTTTACACCCATGAGAGGGAGATTTATGATCTAGTTTCGGCCAAACAAGATTGGGCCGAAGTATTTGGCTTCAAGATTGTGCCGTGGTTTTGCTCAGTAATGGCAAAGGGCCTGCGGAGCCGAGCTACTTGGGCTCTTTGGTATGAAGGCCGGTCAAGTGAGAGCTCGGCTGAGACGTTCGCGGCCTAGAAGGGCTTCATGGTTCTTGTGTTGCTCGGTCGGAAGGCGCGCACCCATAGCTCGGCGTGAAGATTCGTGCCTGGAGCTCGGCAGGAAGGCCTTTGGTTGACCGGAATGACCAATCCCGTGCTCGGTGTCGCCGGAATGCGGTCGAGCACGGCCGAAACGAAGCTCGGTTATTGGAAGCACTTGGTCTTGAAGTGCAGTATGGCTGTTGGCAGCCGAGAAGCTGCAGCCCGGCTGCCGAGCTCCCAGTAGAGTGGGCTGGCAGTTGGGTTAGGTGGTGTTCAGCAAGGTTTATGCTGACAGATGGGATAGCGGAGCCATGTGTCAGGAGATGACTGGGAGTGGATATGGGGCGCAGAGGGTATATAAGCATGTCTGCGCCCCCCATACGTAGACAGATGAACACTTTGTAAGGATTTTCTTACACAAAAACACCTCCCTCTCTCTCTCTCTCTATCCTAAGGTGTGTGCTAACTTGATCGTCGGAGGGTTTTTCCGGCCACACACCGCCGGGTAGCTCACCATTCTTTGCGCGCAGGTGATCGGACATAAACGGAGCTTGGAAGAAAGGAGTACGGGCTTGCCGGAATATTTGCTCCCCGTACAACCCCCAATCGTTTCATTTGACTAATACAATATTCGTATCCCTCCCTCTCTCTCTCTCTCTCTCTCTCTCACACACACACACACACACACACACACACCGTGGCTGATTGGATTGAATTAGGGTTTCATCATCGATCCATCGTATTACAAACGCCATCGCTAATTTAGGTATGTTTTGTTTACCCTAATTTATTTTGATTGTTAAATGTCGATTTTGGATAATTTTTATTCATATCTTTGTTTGTGTTTACTTCGATTTATAAAATTTATAATTTTTTATGTAGGGTATGCCTGTATTGCTTTTGTTTTTGGGGATTTTGATTAAAGTGAGGTAAGGTGGAATATAGTGCTTCATAAATAATGTGTATTTTTTTTTATGATGTTAACTTTGAGTATTTTTTATTCATATATTTGTTCCTGTATACCTCAGTTTATGTATTCATGCCTTTTATTGCTTCTTCTTCTTTTCTTTTTTTTGGGAATTTTGGTTAAAGTAGAGTGGGGTTTAGAGCTTTATTTATATCTTTTATGATTTTGATTTTTTATTCATATTTTTCAGTTTAGAGATTTGATAATTTTTTTTTTTTACAAATAATGGAATTATGTACTGGTATCATGATGTTGATTTTGGATATTTTTATTTATATCTTCTATTTGTGTTTAGAGATTTTTTAATTTTTTATGCATGCCATGCTTGCATTGGTTTAATTTTTGAGATTTTTGGTTAAGGTGGCGTATATAACTTTATAAACAATGGATATTTGTTGTGGTCCAAGGGAATTTTAATTAAATATTGGAGAATTTAATTAATAATCAAATATTAATTAAATAGTGTGGTCCCAAGAACTTTGATTTTTGTAATGTAGTATTGTTCACTTTTGTTCTTTTGTGCGGTGTAAATATGGGAAACTGGAATATATTTATGATGTTGATCTTAATAGGCTGTCTTTTTTTGAGATTTATACTGTGCTGAAGGAGATGAAAATAGATGTCTATAGTACTTGTGTATTGTGGTATAAGCAACCTGGAAAAACTTTGGATGATGGTTTGACAATAATTGAAGAAGATATTAATGTATTTACCATGATATATGATTATGAAGGTTTAAATGTGATTCAATTGTTTGTGGAGAAGGGTCAGAAACCATTACAAGTGGCAAGTGCAAAAGGGATACATTTGGTACCCTTAAGAGTACCAATTAGTTCTAAGCTGACACTGACTTGGTATGAAATAGATACTATTACAGCAGATGAAAAGGTGCATGATGGAATGGAAAATATAAATGAACAAGAGATAGATTGTGGAGAAGGAGGACATGATTTAGGAGCTCATGGTGCTGGAGTACAAAATGTAGATTATACGGAAATGAATCGTGGAGATGAAGTGCAAAATGTAGAAGATGAAGAAATGGATCGTGCAAATTGGGGTGAAGATATCAGAGATGAGGAAAGGGATAATAGAGATTGGGATGAAGAAGATAGTGATGATCCTGATTACATTGTTGATGAGAATGATGACAGTGGTTCAGAAGATGAAGACTATGAAAGTGATGAACCTCGCTGGTTGAATGAGGGTTTAGAGAGGTCAGAAGATGATGATATTTTTGCACCAAGGAAGACTGCAAAGAAAAGATAGAAGCAACCTCCTTCATGTGATAAAGAGGCTAATAATGAAGGGTGGTATTTTGATCCTAAGGATGAAGATTTACACACGGCACATAACTCATCAAATAAGGAATGTGAAAATAAATATCTTGAGTTCATTGAGGAAGTAAATATGAAAAATCCATAACTCAAACTTGGAATGAAATTTGCCACCCTCAGATTTTTAAACAGGTAATAAAATTGTGGAATATCTAACATGGTTATGACATAAAGTACATAAAGAATGGCAATTTCAAGATTACTGTGGTGTGCAAGCATGGATGCGGATGGAGATTGCATGCTTCTCCCATGAAAGGTGAGAGGACTTTTCAGATCAAATCATTCCAGCCAAAGTATGCATATTGAAGGTCATATGACAATCACTTGGTCAACTCAACTTACTTGGCACACAAGTATATGGACAAGTTAAGAGATGACCATGACACCAAAGTTGGGCCTATGTAGAAGACAGTTTGGAGGGAGTTAATGGTTGATGTCAGTATGTCTCAATTATATAGGGCTAAAAAGAAAGCAACAAAAGTTATAGGGATCAAAGGATTCAATGTGCAAAGGTAAATGATTATTGTCAAACTGTGAGACTGCATAATCCTAATAGTGTAATGCAAATGGTGGTAGATAGGCCCAATAAAGACATGCTTAGGCCCAACTTAGAATTGTCCCCAGTTTTCTAGAGGTTATATGTTGGGTTTGCAGCCCTTAGAACAGCTTTATTGGAGGATGTAGACCCATTATAGGATTGGATGGGTGCTATTTGAAAGGAATCTATAGTGGCCAATTGTTATGTGCACTTGGAAGAAACCGGAATAATAACTACTTTCCAATTTCATAGGCAGCTGTTGAGGCAGAGACTAAAGATTTTTAGGTTTGGTTTTTAAGGCAAATCATGGATGATATTGGTAGTGCTGATGACATGGGATAGGTCTTCATTTATGATAAACAAAAGGGGTTGGTACTTGCATTTGAGGAGGTAATGCCAAATGTGGAATATAGGTTTGTATGAGGCATATTTACACAAATTTCAAAGCAAAGTTCAAAGGAATTGAATTGAGGGACCTATTGTGGAAGGCTGTTGCAGTTGGGACTATGAGACAATTTAAATTTCATATGAACAAGTTCAAGGAAATGGATCCAGAAGAGAAAACATACAAGTAGCTAAGGAAGATAGACCTTACTCTGTGGAGTAGGTCCCATTTTAGTTCAAGAAGTAGGTGTGATACATCGGTCAACAACATGTGTGAGTCATTCAATAACAACATATAAAAGCTCGAGACAAGGCCATAATCAGTATGCTTGAATGGATTATGAGGAAATTTTTGCATATGATCAAAATCAAGAAGGAAGGGATGCATAAATACACTGGTCAAATATGTCCTAACATTTTGAAAGATCTAGAAGCACTGAAGATGGAAGCTAGGAATTATTTTACTACCTATTGTGGTGAAAGAAAATTTGAAGTAAATTGTGAAGTTGATTTGGAGGAAAGAAAATGTAGTTGTAGAATGTAGGGTTTGAGTGGAATACCTTGCAAACATGCAATTAGCTCTATATATGTTCAAAGAGAGAAGCATGAGGACTATGTGCACCCTTATTATAGTAAAGGCCATTATCTTGTAGTCTATAACTCCATGATTCACCCTATTCTAGGCCAGCATGATTGGGTTGAAAGAAGATTACTAGCAGTGACTGCTCCATTCTACAAAAAGCAACTTGGGAGACCACCAAAAATGAGAAAGAAAGCGATAGATGAGCCAAAAAACCTTGTCAAAGTTTCAACGTAGAATAGGTTTATTGTTTGTGCTAGATGCCTTCAGAAAGGCCACAACCAGAGGTCTTGTAGGTAGGGGTGTCCACGGTTCGGTTTGGGATGGTTTGCGGTTTGGTTTGGGATGGTTTGCGGTTCGGTTTGGACCCGTCCGCATCTATATGGTTTGGGAAAAAGTCAACCCGCAACCGCCTGCAATGCGGTTTGCGGTTTGTGCGGATAGGGTTCGCGGATGTGCTAACGGTTGCGGGCGGTTTACGGATTGAACTTTTTTTAAAAGAGTTTATTTTCAAACCTTTTTTTTTCTCCCATTTTGTCAATCTTTATTTTGGACATTTTTCCTCATATTTTCTAAATGCTCCAACATTAATAATTGGACCAGAATAAACATTTTAGAATATGCCATATTTTTGTTTATGATATTTTTTAATTGGCCTTTCCTACTTATCCTTTCTTTTACTGGTAATTTTCCTCTTAAAGGCTGCACAGTGTTCAAGTTCTCTGGTCTCACTTTCATATATATTTCTTCATTACTCATTGACAAATATAAAATTTGATTATATTTCAGCATGAATGGAACACAAGTGCAACAATCCTATGCACTATAGAAGTCAAAATTGCAAGCCACTGCAAATTTCTATTTTAAAATAAAAGTCACAGTGTCTCATTATGTAGATAATTTATAAACTATAATCA
Source organism: Camellia sinensis (assembly GCF_055761805.1). Classification (NCBI taxonomy): domain Eukaryota; kingdom Viridiplantae; phylum Streptophyta; class Magnoliopsida; order Ericales; family Theaceae; genus Camellia; species Camellia sinensis. The sequence goes on along the minus strand of NC_138964.1, from coordinate 17,935,289 downwards.
TGAAGCACAAAGTATTAGAACTTGAAAGCCTCCAAGGATTCAGAAGATACCAAATTAACTCATGGCATGTAGATGAATGATATTAACAGGCAACAACCAATGCAGCAAGTACTGGAAGGATGATCAAAACTCAAATAGCAACACATCAAAAAACATCACTGATTGACAAATACAATGGATCTCCTGTACAATAGAGACTAATAACACACTACCAATAATACTTGAATTAATAGATCAGTAAAGGTATGTTTTAATATGAACCAACATATCAACATTGCTTGAATTAAATGATCAACAAAGAAATGTTATTAATGAGCATCATCTCAAGAACATTTAGTAACAAACTTTATCATTATTACTTGAACCAATAAACAAAACAATGGAATATCAAGACAGGCACCTGTTGATGAACATCAGTCATAGACAACGTCAACTGCAGAAACAACTTAATGGTTGCTAAGACAACTGCACCATTTGCATGTTGAAGTCTGTCTTCGAGAAGATTCATCATGTCAAATATAAAAAAAAAACAGAGCAAAACCAGAGTGAGACTGATGAGATGAGAGATTAGGGAGAGAGAGAGAGAGAGAGAGAGAGAGAGAGAGAGAGAGAGAGAGAGAGGCTTACCTGTGAGTCTATCGGTGCAGATGCAAAACCAGAGAGTGAGACTGATGAGATGAGAGAGTGCAAGAGACAGATTAGAGAGATATCTGATATATATATATATATATGTTGTAAAAAAAACTCAAAGATCGGGGCGAGAGAGAGAGAGAGATAGAGACTAAGAGAGAGAGGCTTACTTGTGAGTCAATCGGTGCGATGAGGGAGTGAGACGATCGGTGCAGAAGATGAACAACGAGAGTGAGAGAGATAGTGATGAAATGAGAGAGTGAGGGAGAGAGAATCGTGTTTTTGAGTTTGAGAAGCAGATAGATCATTAGGGTTTTTTTTGTTTTATTTGTTATAGATGAGGTGCGTGAGGTGAGATGGTGAGATGAACGGTCAGATTTGAAAGAGAAAAAAAAATGTATTAATGCGGACGGGTTGGACGGGTGCGGTTCAAACCCGCAACCCGAAATTTATATAAAATCCAAACCGCACCCTACCCTAATGTGTTTGCGAAACCGCCCACACGCTTGCAGTTCGGATCGGGTAGGGCGGTTTGGACGGGTTGGATAACCCTATGCCCAGCCCTACTTGTGGGGGTCCTATCCATCCCAAGTCCAAGCTTTTTAAGCAAAAAAGAGAGACAAGCACCAGTAACCACCTTCAGCAGCAGCAACAACAGCAACAACATCAAGAACAGTAGTAACTCTAACAGCAACAACAGCAGTTTCAATATCTCAAGTAAGCTTGGTTTCCAATTTTATTTAATTTTGCAAGGTATTCTGTAACAATTACTTAATAAGGATGTAAATCATTGTAGCCCAGAAGGAAGCTCCCAACTAGAAGGGCCAACACATCCTCATCTCATATAAGATCTCTCCACTTTGCAATTTCATTTTTTTTTTACATAACTCACAATATATAATTGCATACTTGTTACATCATTGCAACCCACTAGAGTTGGCCACACATCTTAAGAATTTCCAACCATGAGATGTAACATATCATCATCTCAAGTAACTTATCTCTCCTTTAGTTCATTTGCTTTTTTACATAACTCATAACACTTAATTGCTTATTTTTTACACCATTGCAACCCAATAGCATTGGACATACTTCTCCAAAATTTCAAACTATGAGAGGCAACACATCATCATCTTAGGTAAGCTCTCTCTCCTATTCTACATAACTTAAACATTTTATTACATACTTGTTAATTCATTGCAGCACACTGGTTGCAGCACACTGGAGTTGTCCACAATTTTCCACATTTCCTAACTTGGATGGGTAGCACATGTTCATCTCAGGTAAGCTCTCTCTCTCTCTCTCTCTCTCTCTCTCATGCAACTTCATTTGCTTTTGTACTATTTCACAATATGTAATTGCATACTTGTGTGTGTTGCAGCCACTAGTTATGGCAAAGGAAGTGGTGGGTTAGTTAGAGGTGGCAGAGCTATGTCCATATCTACATTGGGAGGTAGTTTCATGGCAAGACGTAGAGGAGAAGGTGGGCCTGCAAAAGCTACAACTCAAAGGCAAACTAACAAAGGCAAAACGAAAGCATGATGGAATAAGCATTTTTTTTTTGAGTACTTTTTAGTGTCTTAAATCATTATGTGGATAGTACCAAATTGTTTTTGAATTTGCAAATGGCCAATAAACAATAGTATTTTAGTTTAGTGTGTTTTAAAAAGCCCAGTGGGTAGTACACAATAGTTGACTGGTTTGTTTACTTATTATTTTGGCAAGAAGCACTATGTTTGCTTTATGGTTTGTATTAAACAATTGTGGTTTGTATTAAACTAGGTCTATGCTGAATTATGGCTTATATTAAACAATTGTGGGTTGAATTATACAATTGTGAGTTGATTTATACAATTGTTTGTGTTGTTTGCTGTCCATAGGTTTACTTGAGTTTTGTATTGTGTACTTGAATGGTTTTGTGAAATTGTTTATGTGTTAAGGAAGGAAGCTAAAATTGTTTATGTGCTTTAATGGTTTTGTATGAAGCAAATCAAGCATGTTTCAAAAAGGAAATGTGTATGGGTTTGTGTACCTTCATACATTGGTGCTGTACAATGGGAATCAACATTGTGCAGACTGGTTACTGTAATAGAGTAAGATGAGATTTCGTAGATGAACCCTAGTGCACCGATAGGTGAAGGCCTGCACAAAGAACAAATGGTTAGGCTACCCGACCAGGGGTTGGTCGGAAACCCTTTCAGCGGTCGAGTCAATAGTAGAGTTTGGTAGAGCAAAGGTAGGGAAGACGAGTGTGTCTCGAGTGTAAAGAGATCGATCCTTTCTAAAGGAAGGTAAGGTTACCTTTTATAGAGAAGGCTTAGCTTGCTCATCAAGTTTCTCTCTCTGCCAACTGGCACTTATTTGTTATGCTAGGTCGCTCCTCATTGGAGGAGGGCAAAGACTCTGTTGAGCGGTTTTGTCATTCGCGGACACCATGCGCCTTTTACTCACATGGTGTTGGTTGATCTGTTAGCAAGTGTCTTGGAGTAGGAGTCTTGGAGCCCAAGTTATGGACTAACCCATTTTGGAGTGGGGATGGATGCTAGGGCTACGCCCATGGCCTTCCTCACTTCGGAGTGGGGAATGGGCCAAGATTGAACCCCTAGCTCAACCCATCTTAAAGCGAGAGAGGGGGCCCACTTTAGAGTGGGGACCTTCGTCTAGCCCAACTATAGGTTCCATACAAATAGGTTTGAATAATTGCGCCCCCTTCAGACATGCTACTCTTTTTTTATCTATTTATTTATTTTTCCTTTCTTTTTCCCTATCTAGTTCTTGGAGCTTCTATTATTTAATGTTCTAAGAGTTAGTATTGCCAGATTTACTGTCTTCAGATTTATTTGGCATAGGTGCTCTTTTGTGGTTTGTTTGAATTTTGAAACATTTTTTGGTTTAACTCTGTCCTTTGTGTGTTAATTTAGAAGTAATGCAAACTATGGTGAGGTGCTTGTATTAAGTCTACTTTTTAAGATGCTTCATTTGAAAGATGTCATCAAAAATTTTATTGTATTTTTTTGGTTCATTAGATACTTGTACTTCGTGACCCAAAACATTCTTTCATTACAATAATTGCTTCACAGAGCATTTTACACCTTCATTGTTCAAAACAACAAGAAGAAACACCTTCTTCATTCTTCATTTTACACCTTCACTGTATTTTTCTTCTCTCAAACTCCATGGCCTAACAACAATTCATTTTTCTTGCCTCCAATCAACTTCAAGTAGAAGATTGCTATGATATAGAAAAAAAACTCATGTCCCAAACAGAGCTTTGTAATATATTTTCTCCTTTCTACGACTTGTTGCTAGTTCTTTCTCCAACCGGTTCATCTTTGCAACCATCTTTGGCAACACCTTCCACCCACATTGGCACATGGGTGAATCAACCCATTCAAAGTAGCCACAAGTTGCATCAACTTACAATAAAAAATATGAGCCCACAAATACCTTTTCAAACAAAATTCAATATCGATTTCCAAAATTACCCATATCTTGTACAACCATAAAACTTTCTACCCATATTTTCATATGTCATTGAAGTCTTCACAGGAGATCTCTCTCCACAATAACATAGTCTTGGAACATTGGTCTTTGAGTGTCCACTTTAAGAAGAAAATGAAGAATCCATCCAATAAAATCTGAAAAATCTCAACTTTTGGAAAATCTGGGCAGAAAACCAAAGTTTTGGGCAAATTTGGGTTTAGGGTTCTATGTTGTTTGGGTCTTCTTCTATATATATAGAAATAAGGGTGTTTTGGTCATGTGTTATGTGTTTTTTAGCTGGAAGAACTACTTCACTCACCCTCCATGGTTGTGCAACACATGCTTTGTTTAAATAAATAATTTCATCTGAAATTGCACTATGGTATGAAGTATAAGGGATTTAAGTGTTACAAATGAAACTATAAGAAGGGCTTCGTGTTTTTTAGGCAAACCACAAGGGGTTGAAGTGTAATTTATCCTAAGTTATTTGATATGTACAAGATAATATTTGAAACTTATTATTTTAAAAATTCTCTTTTAATTTTTCTATTGTAATAGTGAGGTGGTAGTGGTAGTGGTGGTAGAGGTGGTAATGACGGTGATGGTTATGGCTATGGCCAGGGTGATGGAGGTTGAGGGATGTACGAGCACGAAATAATTCTTCTCGTATGATCCTGTTGATCAAGTTTGCGCTCCTCCAAACAATGTTGCTTTGTCACCTGAAAACACAAACGTGAGCTAACCGGCGGGTGTGTGCCGGATACCTCTCCGATGCCTAAGTCAGCAAAATAGACAAATAGAAAAAAGCTCTATGTATTCGAGAATCAAAGTTGCGTTACCTCTCCGTAGGTGATGTTGTGAGCTTTTATAGATTCCGTGTGGCACAATCCTAGTAGGACTCTTACTCCTCCCTGTAGAATCCCCCTAGGAATCACATTCCTGAAAGATAATGCTTATCCTTTAACACCCCCCTCACTGCTTAAACCAAGTGAGATGGTTTTACCATGGTCGGATCCCAATATAACCGAGGTAAGCATGGCTATGCTAAGCCGCAGAGTAGACCGAACTAAAGCCAGTTCGGTTTCTTCCATTCACTACTCTTACCTCGGCTTCTCCTCTACAAACCATGGTGTGTTTAGACCGAGCTAAGAAATAGCAAGGTTTTGACTGAGCTAACTGCAACATGCCACGACCGGGCTAACTCTGAGTGTGGTGATCGGGCTGTCTGTAACACTCTCTTGGATCGGGATAACAACAAGGCCTTTTGGGGACCGGGCTAATGCCAAGGCCCTTTTTACTCCACCCTTCTTACTGCAGCTCACAACAACCCATTACCTAACTCGGCCCAATTTATATATATAAATTACCCTCTCAATTGCCTCTTAATTCCATCTGCACATCATGATAGGGATTACCCGTTACCCGCCGAGCTAAAAATTTTTAGCCTCCTAACCGAGCTAAAAAACTTTAGTTTTTCAACCGAGCTACAACACAGTCCGGTTAAAAGCGTCTCTTCAATCGCAGCAACTAAATCGCTTCTCATTCCAAGGACACATGGCACACTCTGATTGGCCCAATGCAGCTGTCACGCCGTCTTCGTACTCCGTGTTTTTTGAACAGTCCCGCCCAAAGTTTGAGCCTTTCACCAAAACAAACCCTAAGGTTTTGAATTCATCACTTTACTATTCATACTCTTCTCCTTCTTCCTCCTGAGCTATCATCGTTTTTCGACCTGCAACTGAAAAAAGCTTCGTGTTCTTGCTTCTGGTGCCATTTTCATTTTCCAGTTCCTTCGTCTTCGACCTGGTAAGCTATATCTGTTCTCTTTTTGTTATTTTCGCACTTGTTTTTTACAATCCGCAACATATTGTTTGTGTGTTTTTGTAAAACACATTTTCTCCATTTTTTGGTTTGCCTTGCGTTTTCTGGGAAAAACCTTGTAAGAACCACTAGTATTCATGAAACAATCTGTAGAACACTGCATCTGATCCAAAATCACAATGTAACCGAACTAGGAAGTTTTTTGTAGTTGATGTCAGTCTAGCCAGACTAACCAACCGAACTAACACTTTATGCTATTCCAGTAGTTTTAATAAGTCAAACCACCTTTTGATTCAATTAGCCGAGCTATCGAACCGTACTAGGTCTGCGTAATAGCGCGCTTCAAAGCCTCAACCATGACCGAGCTACAGCTTGGGACTAAACCAGCCTCTTAGTCCTGACCGAACTAAGAACGCTGCCCCTAGAGGCTCAGCTGGGCTAACAAACACCTTGCTTAAACCGAGCTAAGACTCATAGCATCTCACATAGCCGAGCTAGGACTCCATTTATCTTGCCTTTATTTCTTTTAGCACGGTCCAACGATCTGTGCTTAACACCTTTGTTTTTTGCTTTGCAGACTTAGGTTGCCCAGGCACTGCTTTGAGCGCTCAACCGAGCTACTTAGCATCATTCTTCGACCGAGCTAACACTTCAGTTTAATTTATTCATAACTTAAACCACAAATGGGAAAGTATAGGTTTTTAGTTAACTCACCAGGTGCCATGGCCGAATTCTGAAAAGATTATAACATCCCTAATGATGTCCACCTCACCCTAGCCGATCTGGATATCCTACCATGGGGAAAACATGGCTTCGTTCCCTTTACCCTGCTGTCCATAGTAGAGACCGGACTAAGATTCGCTGTACAGTCTATTCTCTGTGAATTCCTTAGGCAGACCAACGTTTGCCCAACCCAACTTTCCACCAATTCTTACCGTATAATAAATGGTATTGTCGAGCTAAACCGCCGGGCTGGCCTTAATCTCGGTTTAGCCGAGCTCTTCCATCAATATTCTATAGGCTCCACTGAAGATGGATGGGTCTATTATTTAAGAATAAGACGCCGGCGTGAAAAAATAATAAAGGATACCCCGGATAAAGACGTAAATGATGATGACTTCCTCTGGGTATCTGGAAATTTTGAGGACCAACAGGCCCAGATCCCTGGTGACAGAATAAATTGGAACAAGGGTGTAGCCGGTAAAGTTACCTCGGCATCATACTACGCCTTTCTTTACTTCGGTTTTCCCATCTTAAACCGCTTTAACTGTTGTCTTCTTTTATGCAGATTTGAACTTCCTCAAGTCCCAAAACAGCTACCCCAACTTCCATATACTTTGCGCCGCCCTGCGATATCCCAACCGAAGTTGGACCGAGCTATTGGACTTTCAGCCGACCTACCGATATAGTGGCAAACGAAAGACCAAGGTAACTGACTTCTTATTGGAAGCCTCTCCTAAACCGGACCCAAACTTGCCCCAAATCAGATTGATCCCTTTAACCGTTGAGCAAGACATGGCCAAGAAACGAGCTGTAAGGGTCCTTCTAACCGAAACAAACCAAGCCGAGGTACCACCAGCAAGCCAACCACAAGAGACCGTGATGGCCATACCGACCCATCAACCCTCTTCATCTCATCCAAACAAGCGTGCTCGGACTTCCACAATCGAGCCACGCCTTGTTGATGAAGAGGATACCATTCCTCCACCGAGCCCTCCACGAAGCCCATAACCAGAGTGCTCTGACCGGGCTAGTTCTTCCAAGTGGGCTCCAAAGATCACCTTTCAGAACCGTGCTATATGGGATACTGATTCAGTGGTCTCTTAAAAAGATCACCTAATGGCCCTCAATCTGGCCAAAAGTGTTTGCCTTCCACCTGACATGGAGCACCACGACCACCTAACCGAGCTAAAGGCACTTCACTCATCCACAAAATCCATGGTGCTGGTAAGTAGCTCTCTTGCTTATCTTTCAAATTCTTATAACTTTCTGCTCGGTAGTATTTAAAAAGTTTCTTTCCATCCTTTTGTAGGCCATACAGAAGAACCATATTGCTCACAAGCGAGTGTTGGAACTTCGAAAAACCACCAGGCAGGCCATGACTGAGGCTAATGAAAGAACGGCCGAACTAGAAGTGGCCAGGAAACAAATAGCCGAGCTAAAAATCGAGAATGGTCGTCTGACCAGTCTTGTTAGCTCGGCTGAAGCAGACAAGCAAAAGGCAGCGGCCGTGGTAAAAGACAAGTATCTGCGTGAGCTAGCCAAGCTCGAGGGAAAAAAGAACACCGAGATAACCAAGCTTGAGAAGAAGCTGGAAGATGCGGAGGACCGTGGTTTCAAGGAAGGGGAGGCTCTTTACATTAAGCAATGCGAGGCGACCAAAGACTTATTCTTTAAATGCGGATGGAGGGTGGCCGTGGCACAGCTCGGTCATGGGCCAGAGACCGAGGTCTTCAACCCTCCTCCGTATTTTATCCCGGGTTTGATGACAGAGTATGCTGCTGCCATTCAGTAACAATTTCTTCAGGCTAAGGATGACGAAGAAGAGACCGAGCCAAACAATACCCCGATTGTTAATGAACCTGCTGTTCAATCAGCTCAGTTGGAGCCACTGGTTGAAGATCTGACGACTGAACTATTAGATGAGACCAGGCTACCAGATGAGACCGGCCTCCAAGTTGATCTTGACGCGGAAATAGATGACCTTTTTGATTAATCTTTGTATTTTTGTCTTTTTGCTTTTGGACAAGAAGTTGTAACCGGGATGAGGTCCCACCTTGTGTATTCAATTTGCACTTAATGAAACCCTCTTTTGTTCCAACTGTTATCACGGTTTACTTCTATGCTGGTACTTGCTTTCTAACTGTAATCTGAATGAAGTATAACCTTCTCTTGCCGAGATACTTTATCCCGGTCTTTAGCTTTCCAATCTATCAAGCCATAGTTGCCAACCTCTTCAGCCTAGATCATTATCTCAACTGAAGAGCAATAAGTGTTGGTTTTTCCAACCAACCACTCTTCAGCCTAGATCCTTATCTGGGTTGAAGAGTATAAAGTGTTTGTTTTTCTAGCCAACCACTCTTCAGCCTAAATCCTTATCTCGGCTAAAGAAGACTAGGTGTTGGTTTTTTCAGCCAAACTTCCTGCAGCCTGGATCCTTATCCTGGGCTAAGGAGGGGTGTTGGTTATTCCAGCCAACCTCTAAGTTGGTTTTTCCAGCCAACCTAGAGTAAAGTGTTTGGTTTTTCCAGCTAAACGTCCTACAGCCTGGATCCTTATCCCGGGCTTAAGAGGGGTGTTGGTTATTCCAGCCAACCTCTAAGTTGGTTTTTCTAGCTAACTTAGAGTAAAGTGTTTGGTTTTTCCAGCCAAACGTCCTGCAGCCTGGATCCTTATCCTAGGCTTAGGAGGGGTGTTGGTTATTCCAGCCAACCTCTAAGTTGGTTTTTCCAGCCAACCTAGGCTAAAGTGTTTGGTTTTTCCAGCCAAACGTCCTGTAGCCTGGATCCTTATCTTAGGCTTATGAGGGGTGTTGGTTATTCCAGCCAACCTCTAAGTTGGTTTTTCCAGCCAATCTAGAGTAAAGTGTTTGGCTTTTCTAGCCAAACGTCCTGCAGCCTAGATCCTTATCCTGGGCTTATGAGGGGTGTTGGTTATTCCAGCCAACCTCTAAGTTGGTTTTTCCAACCAACCTAGAATAAAGTGTTTGGTTTTTCCAGCCAAATGTCCTGTAGCCTGGATCCTTATCTTGGGCTTAGGAGGGGTGTTAGTTATTCCAGCCAACCTCTAAGTTGGTTTTTCCAGCCAACCTAGAGTAAAGTGTTTGGTTTTTCCAGCCAAACGTCCTGCAGCCTGGATCCTTATGCTGGGCTTAGGAGGGGTGCACAGTTGCTTATTTCAGCCAACTATGCTTTCAATTTTCCTAGCTCACTAAAATAATCTTTTACAGAGGAAACAACTATACTGAAAAGAAACTGCTTGTTTTATTGAGAAAGGAAAAAACTACAAATACTTGGAAGAAAAGCTAAAAATAAAATAACTTGAGATTGGCAGTGTTCCACGGCCTTGGAATGGCTTTGCTGTCTTCATCTTCCAAGTGGTATGCCCCTTTTCCTGCTAATCCAACCACTTTGTGTGGTCCTTCCTAATTGGGTCCTAACTTGCCATCTCCGGGTACCAAAGTGTTTCCCATTACTTTGCGAAGTACCCAATCTCCAATCTTGAACTGTCTTGGATGCACTGTCTTGTTGTATTTCCTTGATAACTCTTGCTGGTATGAGGCGATGTGAACCAGTGCTCTTTCTCTTATTTCTTCCACGAGGTCGAGCTCCAAGGTGATGGCTTCTCCATTTAGGTCTGGATCAAAATTTTCACTTCTGATTGTAGGAAGGCCGACTTCCAATGGGATTACTACTTCCATGCTATAGGCCAAGGAAAAAGGTGTTTCCCCAGTAGATCGATGAGGTGTGGTACGGTAAGCCCATAAAACATGAGGGAGCTCTTCAGCCCACTTGCCTTTTGCTTTTCTAGCATTTTCTTCAATCCATCCAAGACAACTTTGTTTGATGCTTCTGCTTGGCCGTTTGCTTGGGGGTAAGCCGGTGTAGAATTGTAGAACTCTATCTTGTACTCTTCACAAAAGACTCTAAAAATTTTGCCATCGAACTGGGTGCCATTGTCTGATATTACAGCTTTTGGTATGCCGAACCAAGTAATGATATTCTGCCAGACGAACTTCTTCACATTTTTCTCCTTTACTTTACTCTGTTCTGCCTTAGGGTCTGACATGGTATCCTGTACCAGGGGTTACGCTATTCCGGCGTCAACTTTTAACCCTAGTTTGGTTGTATCCGTTAGGTCGACTGGGCAGATATGATGACTTCTTGGGGTGAATTCTGCGACAAAGTCTGCCAAGGCTTGCACTTTTATCGTGGTTTTGGGTTGGAACTTGATGTCAAATTGTCCCAGCTCCACTGCCCACTTCAAGATTCACTCAGAAAAGTTCACCATCTCAAACAGAGCTTTTAATGGGAAAGTGGTGAAGACGATTATGGTGTGGGCGTGAAAGTAGTGCGACAACTTCCTTGATGCCATCATCAAGGCTAAGGTCAATTTTTCCAATGGTAAGTACCTAGTTTCCGCGCCCAACAATGTCTTACTGACATAAAAAATGGGTAGATGTTGGATTCCTTCCGCTCGGACCAATACTGCGCTAATTGCGTGCTGTGAGACTGCCAGGCATAAAAATAGTTCTTCTTTAGGTATTGGGGTTACTAGCAGCGGTGGAGAAGACAGGTATTCTGTCAAACTTTCAAGGGCACGGTCGCATTCTTTATCCCACTGAAACTTGGCCTTCAATGCTTGAAAGAATGGTCGACATTTGTCTGACGACCGATTTATGAACCGATTTAGCGCGGCTGCTATACTGGTGAGATGTTGTACTTCTTTTACTAAGTTAGGCCTCTCTAGATCCTGGATTGCTTTGATCTGAGCGGGGTCTGTCTCGATGCCACGGTTGGTTACCAGGAAGCTTAGGAATTTTCCAGATCCTACGCCGAACGCACACTTAGATGCATTAAGGCATAACTTGTGTTTCTTCAGGATCTGAAACATCTCACCTAGGTCCTTGAGATGGTCACTCTTGTCCTTGCTCTTGACCACCATGTCGTCGATGTAAGCCTCCATGGTTCTGTCTAATAATGGTTCGAACATCTTGGTGACCATCCGTTAGAATGTTGCCCCTGCGTTCTTTAGGCCAAAGGGCATGACCTTGTAGCAGTACAGTCCTCTTGGCGTTGTAAAAGATGTGAGCTCCTAGTCTGGTTCATACATAGCGATCTGATGGTAGCCTCTGTACGCATCGAGGAAGCTAAGACGGTTGTATCCTGTCATCAGATCTACCAGTTGGTCTATTCGTGGAAGAGGAAAACTATCTTTTGGGCACGCCTTGTTGACCGTTTTGTAGTCCACACAGACACGCCATTTTTCATTCTTATTAGGCACTACCACTGTATTGGAGATCCATCTGGGGTAGTGAACCTCTCTAATAGCTCCTGCTTCTAGCAGGTTTTCTACTTCTTCTGCTACTATCTCGGCATGGTGGAATGCCGATCTGCGAGTGCCCTGTATAATTGGTCTGGCAGTTGGGTGGACATTCAGTTGGTGACAGATGAAGTTTGGGTCAATGCCAGGCATGTCATACGGCGTCCAGGCAAACACTTCGATGTTAGAGGTTAAGAATTCCATGACCTCTATTCTCTCAGTGCTGGACATAGATGAGCCAAGCAAAATGAACTTATCCGGGTTCTTTTCATCTATTCTTACCTGTACCAAGTCTTCCACTGCCTTCTGTTCAGCGGCTTTGCCAACATCTGCAAACAATTCATTATTTTCGGGCTCTTCTACCATCTGAACAAACCTCTTGGCAGCTCGGCTACCATTTACTATGACGAAGCATTGCTTAGACATAATTTGGTCTCTATGGACCTCTTCAATTACTCCGGCTTCGTTGGGGAGCCGCATGACTTGATGGTATGTTGACGCTACCGCTCTCATGGTGTGCAACAATGTCCTTCCCAAGATTATGTTGTAAGTGGAGGGCACTTTTAATACCCAGAATTCCACTTGTTTAGTCATGCTTCCAGCTCTGACTGGGAGGATTATCTTGCCGACTGGCCATTCTGGCATTGAGTTGAACCCAATCAGGAGAGATATGGTGGTGCCAAGTCTCTGTCCTTCAATTTCAACTGTTTGAAAGTTTCGTAGTACATTATCTCACATGAGCTTCCTTGGTCAATCAAAATTCGCTTGACGTCGTAATCCTTGAGGGCAATATATCCTTTCCAAGTCCTTGTTTGAAAAATACATAACGTTCGTGGCCTCTGTTTTCTCTTTTTTAATAGTGGTCTGCTGTAGACGTCCCTGAACGTCCCGGGAGGAAATGTCCCCCGTTTTGTTCATTGGGCTCACTACAGTTTACGACTCGAAGTTACGGTCTTGTATCTAATCTCGCAGAGTGCAATACAAGACCGATGAATCATCAAAGAGTCCAAATCCGGCAAATCATTTTTGAAAACAGATTTTTTGAAAGAAGTACCAAACATGGACTGCTTTGCCAGATACAGAGTCGCCACCTAAATATTTTATTTTGGGAAATTTAGGAAACCCTGACTCGTTGCCTAAGGCCACGTGTCCGTCATCACCAAAGTTACCTCGGCTTGGGAACTTGGGTACGATTGGGGAAGGTCACTTCGTGAGCACCCCCGCTCGCCCGATCAAAGATCGGCCTCTACTAACCATGATATCTAATTTTGAAAACATTATGTATTCTTATTCCGGTTATTAGCCTAGATTTACTATGTGATGCGCACAGCATACAAGTATAGACTGGATCGCCTAAATTGGAACAAAACGTTTCATGTTTGTTTTTTAAAGCGGTTTGCTACTCGCAAGTAGGCTAAAATGTGGATTTGCCACCCTCAGGTGGGCTTAGAAAACAAGGTGATTTGCCACTATCTAGTGGGCTTAAAACTCACAATTGATGAATTGTTCCAATCCAAATAACCCAACCTTCACCCACAGGCATTCAGGCAGGTATATCATATAAGCAAATGGCCTCATGGTAAGCATGCTATCATGACAGTCACTCACACGCATGCAAGGATGCTAAAGCATAAAACTTACCGTGTACTCCAAGCCAAAACAGAAGCTGTGTTAGAAATCTATGTATGATCCTAACTATACAGAAATGCCTAATGCAACAAATGCAAAATGCAGCTAAGATAGGCTCGGCTATTCTAAGATGGCATATGAAATGCTACAGCTAACACGTATTCAACTTGGAATTGAAATACAAATGCAGTTAGGATGATGCGTCGAGCCCGGTGCATGCAAGACAGATGAATGAATGCAAACATGCTATCATACCGTATGCTAATTGAAACATGCCCTAATCTAACCATCATAAGCTGGTAAATAAAAGGGAGAAAGACGTGGGGTTGGAAGACATACATCACACGCACGCACACTTATTACAATTGTGCCCTCGCTCGGAGGGTCCGAATAAATAATACAGTCTGAATAAATAGTACAGTCCGAAATGAATAATTAAATATTACAAAACCCTAATTAATTAACAAATTAATCTAGGAAAGCGAGTAAATTAGCATGCAAGCCTATGGACTGCCTCAGCTCTGTTCCGAATGATGGGAGATGCATGCTTGAGTTGCCTGGCGCAGAAATCCATTGCGATGCCCCGATTCGCCTCTGTTTGCAATTAATGCCGGAATGCTGTGCAAGGCTTTAGAAAGTTGCTGATTTCTGATTTGCTGCAACAGAGAGCAAGAAAGGGGCATGGCAAAGTATTTTCACATATGTATGCATGACTACTTTTCAAGGAGTGTAGTCCTCGATCCTCGTGCCACCAATCACGCATCTTGATGCATGATGGCCGAGGAGTCGAATTGCACAATTCGATGTGAAATGAATGCACATGAAAACACAACAAGACCTAGACTCCATCATGGGTAATCCGGAGTGTTGGCGACCGGGAATTGAGACACGTTCCGTCACTCGGAGTACGAAACGTCCCTCGTTTCCCGTGCTTGGGCTAACTCCTATCCCAAACACAATGCAAATGAGATGGCATACACAATGCGACTAACATACAACCTAGCATACGCAATGCTATGAGATGACATACACAATGCTCGATATAACATGGCATACACAAAGCTCTAACACGCAACCTAGCATACGTAATGCTATGAATTGAAAAGACAAACACAATGTATAATGGACTTACACCAACATGAGTGGACCTCAGCCACACTCACATCAGTAGCCATAAGATGAAAATGAGATGGCCGAAATGAGTGCACACATGCACGCAAACCGAGGACCGAACCTAAGGCATTAAATGCCACTCTACCAAAACATGGCAAGGATGAAGCATGGCATTCAAACATGTAATTTTCAGCACTGAAACATAATGCTAAATGGTCCCGAAACATAGAAATATGGCACCCGATGCATGGAATAAGCCCCGAAACTCAAAACTAGTCCAATGCATTGAACCACAAGTATACAAAGCAAGCATTATTTGATCATGAAGTCTAAAGAAAGAGCCAAGGTAGTCCCAAAACATGCACATTTTCAGTTTAAAGCATGGCCAAAAGATGCTAACATGATGGACTAAAATAGCATGCAACATTGGCTAGTAAGTATGGGTTGTATTACAACTATATGATGCGCATGAGATCTCATCAAACCAGCCTAAAATAGTGAACAAAACATGCCAAAATATGCCCAAATAATCATTGAAATGCAGCCAACGCATGCAAAAATGAGGGGCTTCTTTGGAGGGCCATGCAAGGGGTTGTTAAGCACATACAAGATAGACATGAAGCATAGCAAAACCACCTCTGGAAATGGACTATGACAGCCCTAAAACTCACCAAATTGGCTCTGAAATGGGTCTAGGAAACATGCAAAGAAAGGCTCCTTTGAAAGGCCTTAGATGGGATTGCTCTACACATGCATTGTAGACATAAAATATGGCCAAAAGGGCCTTGGACAGAGCCAAGTAAGACCCCAAAACTCATAGAATGAGGCCTGAAACATGACTTCGAAGCATGAAAAATAGGGTCCCTTTGGAAGGCCCAAAAGACCACCAAACATGACAAGGAGAGAGGGGGTCACCCCCCTCTAATTTTGGCCCTCAAAAATACATCTAAACCACTGAAAATTCACTGGATTTTAGTGGCTAAGAGGCCAAACCATGGCCAATGCAAGTGCTCTAATGCATGGCCCTAATCATGAAGGAATGAAGCATGCATAGGGGAGGATGAGCCCAAAAAGAAAAATTCCCTTAATAAAACTTGAAGAGGGGCTCAAAATAAGAACTTTTTCAGTTTATGACAACTCTCGAAAATGTTCACAAGTAGGGCTAAAATATGATGCAAAAATAGCCCTAAAAGAGAGATAGAGGGTAAGGGGAAGTAGATGACCTCAAATAGCAAAGTGTCCTTAAAAAAAGTTGAAGAGAGGCTCAAAATAAGAAATTTTTCAGTTTATGTCGAAGCCCAGAAATACTTGAAAGTAGGGCTAATCAATGGAGCAAAAAAATGCAAGTTTAAGGGAAATAGGCACTTACCCTTGAAAAGCAGCAAAGCTGGAGCTTTTGGACCAAGTTGGTGGACCTTAAACCCTTGAAAATCAGTCCCAAAGTGCTGTAATGGATGATGGAGGTGTGGTGCTAAGGGTTGTAGTGCAAATGGGCCAAGAAAATTAGGGTTTTGGAGCTTGGAATAGTGAAAATGGAGGATGGAGGGTGTATGCCTTAAGCAAAAATGTTCAACCCCTAACAATGGAAGAGGAGAGAGAGGTGTAGAGAGAGAGGCTCTCAAAACTTTCTCAAGAAGTCCTTCAAAAATGAGAGATATAACTCATATATAGCCCAAAATTAGAGTTGGCTCGAAAATATCTGATTATAGGACAGCTGGAGGTTGTGGAAGACAACTGGAGGGAAAATATCTATTAATTCTAAGCTTTCTGGGCATAAGTGGTTGGCCGGCCACTTTTTATGGTCGACCAGCCACCTTTCCTGGTCGGCCGACCACTTTTTCAGGAGAGGGTGGTCGGCCAGCCACCTTTTCGGCTCGGCCAGCTAGTTTAGGAAAATTCTACTTTCCAGGTCCAACTTCACATGGCCATAAATCCTTCATTTGAACTCCTTTTCAGGTCATTCTTGTGTTCAAATTGAAGCCCCGGAAGTTATATTTCTAATGGCACCAGCCTTGAATTAAAATTCCTCCTGTGCAAAAAGTTATGCCTGTTTTGGTGAAGCCGCACAGATTCGGTTCAACCGGATTCATGCCGAACTTTCTTCCAAACTAGTTTTCTTCTCTCCTTTCCTCTTTTATTCAACTCCAAACCCCTAAACAAAGTGTTTTGAAATATTTTTCAAAGATTTCATCTCTCATTCATTCATTTCTACTTTGTCCTTGCTCGGTTTACCGAAATCGCAACATTTGACAAAATGCGAGCCTCGGAACATTGTAGGAACTTTGTTTCAAAAACTATTTTGAAAGAGAGGGTTTTAAGGTCTAAAAATCATCCAAAATATCTTTGGTCAAAAATGGGGTGTAAGGTTGGAATTTGTCTCTCTCTCCTCTTGCCGAAGAAATTAAACCTTTACCCTGCACACCTTTCTCCACCATGTAAACCATCAATCGCGTCCAAGTCTTAAGGGCGGTCAAAAATGGGGTGTCTACATCTGCACACTTAATACCTCCTTTAAGTGCTCAACCTTCTTTATCATGTCCCTGAGCTCACATACTCGATCAGGCTCGAATACCCCATGTATTACGTTTATCATGCCTTGAGGTGGGGCGTCGTTCGGTGTTCCATCTGGGTGGTCGTGGTTTTGGGGGGCTGGCTGCGTCCCTCCTTCTATGTACCGGTCTGGGTGACCAGCTGCCACTAACTCCTCTAGATACTGTCTCAACGATGTGCAATTTTCAGTGCGGTGCCCCTTTTCCTTATGGAAGGTGCGCCGAGATCTTTCGTCGTAGTCCTTCTGAGCCTCTCCCAATTTAGCTGGCCATTTGGCGAAAGGTTCATCGCGTATCTCACTGAGAATTCAGTAGATTGGTTTCTTGAATACCGTGGTAATGGCAGTGCAGACTCTTAACCATCTTTTATCTCGATCCTCTTCATTGTCTTGCTTGCCTCGTCCATTCTTGCTTAGACGTTCTACCGTATTGACCTTCGCCGTAGTCTTCTTGTCTGGAGTTGCTGTCGCACCAGATTTTTCCTTGGCACGGGCACCATCCTCCTCCACCCGAATATGTTGGTGTACTCTCTCCATCAAGGCTTCCATCGTGAGGGGCGGAGTCATTGTAATTGAATCCCTAAATCTGTTTTCGACTGGAAGCCCTCTTTTGTATTGTACGATAGCAAGATTGGTGGGGCAGTCCCCTATCTGGTTGAACGTCTCCCAGTAGCGACTATTGTAGGACCTCAATGTTTTTTTGTCGCCCATGTCAATGGAGAGTAGCTGATCAATCTCCACTGGCGTCTTGGTGTTCGTTTTGAATCTTGTCACGAACGCCTCCGCTAATTGCGCCCAGGAGGCTATGCTGTCTTCTGGTAGCCTTTCGAACCAGGTTAAACCTAGGTCGCCAAGGCTGGATGGGAATAGGATGCACATCAAAGCTTTGTTCCACCGGTATACTGCCATAACCTGGCGAAAGTGGCTTAGGTGCATGTAAGGGTTTGTCTTCCCTTCGTACGTGGTAAATTTAGGCTGGATGAAGCCTGAGGGTAATGGTGCGTTCTCAATCGTCGGAACGAACGGTGAGCTATGTAGTCTTGCCAATGCTTTATCTGTTGGTTCGTAGGTAAGGTGCGGTATTGGCATTCTAACCTCGACGCTTCCATGCGTCCGAGGAGCCAACCGCCGAAGGGCTAAAACTCTGTGCGGGCCGCGTGCCCTGGCATCCTCCTTCTGTCATGCCCTTTCTTCAAGCACTGTCCGTAAGTCGGACGATCTAGGCAACTCCGTTTGCCTGGATGATGTCTTGTGCGTATGTGAGGGCCGATAAGTACTTCCCTCAGTGTAAGATCTCAATGATTTCATTCTCTCAGACCTGGAGTAATGAGTTCTGGAAGTCATTGATTGAGTGTCGCCGATCTGGAGGCTTCTACTCTCTGCTTGCGATGGCGTGGTATGTCTACCACGATCTTCTGAGTGGCGAGAAGACATATTGCCTTTGCGCCCCTCTCCTGTTGCCACCCATTTTCTCTTGATCTGGCGCTTCATGGCCTCCATGTCTGTCGCTATCTTCCTTATTAGTTCATCTTGCTCTTTTACACGATCCTCCAGAGCTTGAGTGTCGATTCTTCGCCTTTGCCTTTCAGGACTTTGTAAGCGAGAGCGACGGGGGCTGTTGTTCCGCCTCCCCCTTGTATCCCTCCGGGGATTCTGTCGCTGGGGCTCTAAGTCCGCCATGGGAGGGATAAAGGGCAATCCTTCGCGCCTCCTACCCCCCTTTGGGGTTTGTCTATCAATGGCGGACTGCGGCAAATCTTCGTTATCTACCATTCAATTAGCGAGGGAAACTTGATCAAGAGGTTTTGTTCTTTGTCTGGTATTCCCACAGATGGCGCCAATTGTACGAGCATGAAATAATTCTTCTCGTATGATCCTGTTGATCAAGTTTGCGCTCCTCCAAACAATGTTGCTTTGCCACCTGAAAACACAAACGTGAGCTAACCGACGGGTGTGTGCTGGATACCTCTCTGATGCCTAAGTCAGCAAAATAGACAAATAGAAAAAAGCTCTGTGTATTCGAGAATCAAAGTTGCGTTACCTCTCCATAGGTGATGTTGTGAGCTTTTATAGATTCCGTGTGGCACAATCGTAGTAGGACTCTTACTCCTTCCTGTAGAATCCCCCTAAGAATCACATTCCTGAAAGATAATACTTATCCTTTAACACCCCCCTCACTGCTTAAACCAAGTGAGATGGTTTTACCATGGTCGGATCCCAATATAACCGAGGTAAGCATGGCTATGCTAAGCCGCAGAGTAGACCAAACTAAAGCCAGTTCGGTTTCTTCCATTCACTACTCTTACCTCGGCTTCTCCTCTACAAACCATGGTGTGTTTAGACCGAGCTAAGAAATAGCAAGGTTTTGACTGAGCTTACCGCAACATGCCACGACCGGGCTA
Organism: Camellia sinensis; assembly: GCF_055761805.1. NCBI lineage: Eukaryota > Viridiplantae > Streptophyta > Magnoliopsida > Ericales > Theaceae > Camellia > Camellia sinensis. The sequence continues at coordinate 17,915,621 of NC_138964.1, read as the reverse complement.
ACTCTGAGTGTGGTGACCGGGCTGTCTGTAACACTCTCTTGGACCGGGATAACAACAAGGCCTTTTGGGGACCGGGCTAACGCCATGGCCCTTTTTACTCCACCCTTCTTACTGTGGCTCACAACGGCCCATTACCCAGCTCGGCCCAATTTATATATATAAATTACCCTCTCAAGGCATAGTAGTGGTTGTGTCATGTAAAGGTGTAATGGAGGTAGAAGGGTGGTGGTGGTGGTAGTAGCAATTGTGATGGTGAAAATGTTGGTGGTGGTGGCAGGGCTAGCTATGGACAAATCTCACAAAACAATTGCTTTGGGCATTTCTAAAATGGTCTTAAAAAAATCCCAAAATTAGATACGCTCTTGTAGGGTGGATTCTATTTACACCCCAAAAAGTATTAAGTACGCCCAATTTCTCAGTACATTCTATTCAATTATTTAGGGTTATATTTTACTTTCATACACCCTATATTTTTTCCCAAATTATCATTTAAGTACACCAAAATAATAAACAAATTGAAAACCCAAAATTATTTGAAAAACCTTTCATCTTGTTCAGATACAAGGAACACAACACTGCGAAGAAGAACAAGAGAGTGAAATCAGAAATTGATTTCATTGTTGATTTGTTGAGGCTTTGATTTGTTAAAATTAGAAATTGGAGTGTAATTTTGGGTTTTTGTTTAGAAGCGTCCTTGTTATGCCCTGGTCTAAAAAATTGGGTTTCTCTATATGCTTTACTGTAAACTCATATTTTGATATGAAAACATATGCTTATTGTGAATTGAAGTGATCTTAAGTACTTTCTCTGTAGTTGTAGGAATAGGTTTATGTATGATGAATCTATCATTTAGAGTTTTTGTATAATATTAGGCTTTTTCATATATGTATATCGATTTTAGTGGATACTTATCTCCTATCTGAAGGATTGTTTTAAAAAATAGTTTTTATTGTTTTTTTTATCCTTTGTTTGATTTGTTCAAACTGTTTTATATTCTTGCAAGAATAAGAAACAAAGACGTTGATAATAATGGTAAGTTTTGGTGAGATGGTTTGGAGTTTTAGAGTGAGTAAGAAGAAGGAAAAAAAAAATGAAACTTTGGAAAGAAGATAAAAAAATACGTATATATGATTAGGGTATACCATGAGGGGATAAAAAATTATTGTAGGGTTTAATATGTGTTGTTCTTATTAGTAAATTTATATTAGAATATAATAAAAGAAAAATGCCTAAGACCCCCAGTGGGGGTCACTAGGGGGTCGTGTGTGTCAGCGCGTAATTGGCTAAAAAAAAAAAACTTTTTTTTTTTGTTTCAGCGAATGGCGGCGCGCCACGTCACTGGGGGTCTGAAGCAATGCTGATAATAAAAATTAAAATTTCAAAATTTTACTTGTAATGGTTTTTAGGGTACAAATAGAATCACCCCTCTTGTAGGGGTACATATAGCAAAAGGCCCACTTAAATTTAAAAGGTCCAAAACTTCTCATTTAAAGGTTCATCCAAATTTGAAAGGCTGAAAATTTTGAGTCCCAAATTTGTATTTTAAAAACATTTGCGGCTTATTTTCAAATATAATCCAACCAAACTTCTGTTTTCCTGTTGGGACTTTCTTTGGGCAATTAGAAGCTTTCAAAGCTTAAAGCCATAGTCTAATGCTCACTCATGATCAATAATTGAAAGAATTGCAAGGTCAACTTATTATTGATGTGCTTTATCATCAACTCTCAACTATCATCCATCACGAATGATATAATGGACTTTACTTCTCTTCCTATTTTAAGAGTTGTTTGAGATGACCTAAATAAGTGTACTTTTTATCTTTTTATAAAAAGATATACAGAAAAGTAGAGAGGTTATATGATAAAAAAAAAATAAAAAGATAAAAAGATGAATTATTTTACAATTGCCAAACTTAGCCTTAAATTCCTCTTTGAGGAAAAAATTTAGATTTGTAGTATAAAAATAGGGTTTCAAGTTACAAACTCTATTATGGATATGGGTTCATGTTTTCACGTGATTAAATATTTGTTTAATCGATGACTTATATGATTTTTTTATTTTTTTTTGTCTGTTATGATTATATGATTTTTATTTTTATTTTTATTTTATATTTCATTGCATTGATTATTTAATTTGTGGTAGTTGAGGATCATAATCCCGATTTTTTTTTTTTTTCCGTATGCACTATCTTTCTTTTCTTTCTTCTTTTGTTTTGTTTTTTTTTTAATTTTTTCATCATGTTGAAATTTTATGAAACATTGTTAAATACCAAAAATAAAAAATAAAAAAATTGGATAAATAATATTTTAATGACATTTTTTTTTTCTTAATATGTATGAAGGTCCCATAATTAGAGTTTACTTTGGGTCCTAGAGAGTCATAACCGTCACTGATGGTGGTGGTGTAGAGATGGTGGCTATAGCTGAGGTGGTGATGGTGGTGGATGTGGAAGGTTTTGGTAGTGGTGGCGAAAAAATAGTGGTGAAGAGGTGCTACTTGTAGGGATGACAATGATAATAGTGGTGGGGGTAGTAGAAGGGTCGTAGCAATAACCGTGGTGATGGGTAGGTGAGGGTGGAAGTATAATAGTGATGGTGAAGTTATAATGGTGTACGTTGATATTTATAAACAAATGATAAATTTTACAGATTCAGTAAAAATTAAATAAGAATCTGGATATTTAATTTAAAAAAAAAAATTAGTCTATATTTTAAAAAACACTTAAAATTTTAAGTGACATGACTTGTGATTATTAAACAAACTTAATTGATTTTCATTTAATAAATTCAATTTGAAGTGTTGGATTGAGTGTGAAATTTTCACAAAAAATTAAGAAAAATAAAATATGGGAGAAAATAAAATAAAATAATTAGATATAGAAATGAATAAGAAGGTAGGTGAGAAAGAATGTAATTTATTGCATGATCAGCCGCAAAATTCAAGCATTATTAGAAGAAAACAAAAATTGTTTTTAGGAGTCACATGATTAAAGAAATTTTAAGTTTTAAAAAAATTGTCTTTATTGAGGCAGATTTTATTTTAATTGGATCAGATTTATTGGAAACCAACCCATTAAATTAATAATCGAACTAATCAAGTTAGGGTTTAATTAAATTATCAGATTGATTTTTTTAAATAAATTCTGATTAACTAGATCGGATTCGGCTGAAACTCAATCCGTTGATAGGCCTACTTGGACCATTATTGTGTCCTGTCCGTAAGGACAAAGATCGATCCATTGATAGGCCTAGGACCATTATTTAAAGCTCAAAAAAAGGACCATTATTTGCTAAGTGTCCTGTTCGTGAGGGTAAAGAGCACAAAAGTCCAAAACCAACCATACAATTTTTTCTCTAAACCCTAATCATAGTAAAAGAGGGGTTACTGCTATGCCTCAATATGAGGCTTATTAGGAATTTATTTTTATAATTTGAATTGTTCATTTTGTAAAATTCGCCAAGTATTTCATACGTATCAAAAATTATATTGATTGAATATCGGTCATTATATAATCGAATTACATTTATCATAAAAAAATAAACAAACTGTTTTTCTTTTGAGAAATAATATACAAAATATGCAATCCGATCACGTGTCCATTGATATGTGATCAATATAATTTTTGGTATCTATGAAGTACTCAACGAGTTTTACAAAACAAACGTTTCAGATCATAAAAATAGACTTGTAGTAAGCCTCACATAGAGGCACAATAGTTACCGTTGTGCCAATGGCACAACAATAACCCTATATCCTATCATAGTAAGTTTGGAGCTCCAAAATTTAAAGAACAATGTTAGGGATACTAAAAAAATTATTAAATATTTTACACAATATTCACATGGTGTAAGGTTGAGACTACATGGGATCCATACCTATGTAAATATTATGTAAAATATTTGATAATTTATTTAGAAATTTTAACATTTCTGTAATTTAAATAGTCCCAATACTTTTTATCCTCGTAGCTCAACAGCTTAATCGTTATGTTTTATTATTTTTTTTGAGAGCAAATCACACTTTACTACTTCAACTATTGTTTTGAATTATTTTCCCTTAATTAAAAATAATAACACTTAACCCTCTCTTTTTTTTTTCCCTTTCAATTTGGACCTTAATGACAAAAATATCCTTTCAACTATTGGGGTAGATTTAAACCATCACTCAAACCCCTTAACTAAAGTACTTGTTTTGCAAGTGAGTTGGGTTTAGGTTGGTACTAAAAAAGCACAGAAAGACAAAATATATTAAATAAGTTAATAAAATAAAAAATCATATTCAAACTATAATTATTTCACTTTTTCTTTCACAAAAAAATAAAAATTCTTCCCTAATGGAACTAATTTAGCCACGTTAAATTAGCTAAAAAGTCAAAAAGTCAAGTCAGAATTTTTTTTCCCAAACGAACCCTAAAAACTACGGCACTTTGTTTAATTTTTAAACTAATTTTTGAGATTTTTTTTGTAAATAGTAAGTTTTTTTATTCATATTTTTACCCAATTATATAAGGTCTACCTTTCTTATTACATTATTGTGAATGAATTTAGAATTACAAATTATGAGTCTCTAATACTTCTCCACCAACTCAATTATTCTCTTCTCTTCATCTCTCTCCTTGTCTTAGCCAACCTATTCACAGCCAACCTATTCCCTTCCATACGTTTTATACATTTGTCATCTCTTCTCTTTATCCTTCCCCTTCCCACCTCCAATTTTTTTCTCAGTTATTCCCTAAATGTCATCACATTGCCAAATATTTGGTTTAGGATGGAGGTACACAGTATGGGTGAGGGTGGTCTTGGAAAAAAATATTTCATGTCTCATGTAACATTTTTTCAAAAATAAATTGGATTATTTTGTGGCACGACCACATCAATGCCCCTATCGGTAATGAATAATTGCTCGTGATGTTTGGTGCAGAGTAAAAGGACGGGGTTTGGGAGCAGGGCTGGCCCTTGCCTAAGCCCAGTAAGGCCTGTGTCTTAGGCCCCAAAATTTTGGCCCAAAAATAGGGCCTTCAAATTTAGTAAAATGTTATAGGCCCAATTTTTTTTTGTTTTGGTTTTAGGATCAATTTAAAAGGCCCTAAAACATTTTATTTGGTCCATGTATGTTTAACTCATATTTATTTATAAGTGTAGTTTGACCCATATTTATTAAAATGAAAATATATATATATATATATATAAAGTATTTGGGCCCAAGAAGAACAATACATAAAATATATGGGCCCTAATTTTTTTTTTTTACCTTCTTTATCTATTAGATTTTAGTGGAATAAATAATTTTGCCCTAATTTTTTTACCTAGGTCTTTATCAGTTTTAATTGAATAAATTTTTCCTAATTTTTTTTGCCCTAATTTTGTTATATTAAATTATTTTGTTTATAATTTTAATGATTATATGTGTAAGTAAATTTTTTTGTGATTACAAACAAATAAAAAAGTTGTAAGTTATCGTTTTATCCATGATTTTTTTTTTTTCAATGTAAAAGAGACTCCATTTCCGAAATTCACTTTAAGCCCCTAAATCTCAGGCCGGCCTTGTTTGGGAGCAAATGTAGGGGTGGCTTTGGGGTGAAGGAAAATGGTTGTGGGATTGAGGGTAGAAAGTAAAAGGTAAAAGAAGAACCGGGGGGGGGGGGGGGGGGGGGGGGGGGGGGGGGGGGGGGGGGGGGTGTTTATGAGGTTAAATTTGGGTTTGGCTATGGGCATTTGGGTTTGGGTTTGTGTCCGGGTTTGGGTTTGGAAATGAATATGTATGTAGGTTTGGGTGCGGACAATTTTTTTTGGAATTATCAAAATTATTCCTTAGCCATTATTTAGCCTCCCTTATAAAATATATTTTATGTTTTTATTTTTTTTTATTATATCATTTTTTACTTTTTTACGCATATTTTTGTAAAAAATAAAAAAACATGCTTATTTAGATCATTCTAGACCCCCTCTTAATCTTAATGGAGGTTGATAAGTGAATTAAAATGAGAAAATTAATTTAATTTAGAGATTAAAATAGAAAAATATTGTTCTTAAGAATCAAAATAAGAAATTAATAATATTTCAAGAAGTAAAAGTATAATTTATTAAAAAATTAATTTAAAACTACAGAATTCTATTTTAAAATAAATTGCATTTGGTTAAAAAAATGATTATATTTCTCTCTTGTTTACATCTTAATATGAGATAACTTCAATGGCTTGTAGGACTCATCACAAGTCCTGTTTCGATAATTCTAATTGTTTATTTTATAAGGCTCTTAATATATATTATACATAAAAAAAATTTATGTTAATCTAATAATTCTAATATTTGTATTTTATCATGTTTGTCTCTCCATAAAATTGTTGGTTTATTTTTAAAAATATATTTGTCGTTTATTTTTTTGAGAATAAATGCAATAAAATGAAAATGTTTCAATTATTGGATCAAACTAATAATTTTTTTTTGAATGATATATATTGAAGACTCTACAAGATAAACGATTCAATTCTTTAAAATAAAATTCATACTAAGTCTTATAAATTTCTCAAATTTTTTAATATTAAGATACAAATATAAGAGAATGTAAACTTTAAAAAAAAAAAAAAAAAATCATAAAAAAGTTATAACTTGTACATATCAATAAAGGCTGGGACCGTTCAAAAAAATAAAAGCTGGGAGTGTATGGCTTTTGGCAGAGGGGAAATTACGCTGACACTACGTCGGTGTAAAATATTTATAAATAAATAAAAAGTATTATAAATATCAACAATGATACATTCCACTAATTTGAGAATATTAATGGATCACTAATGAGGTGAAAATTTAAAAAAAAAGAAAGAAAAAAAAATTTAAGGCCAAAACATCACATCAATCAGTGGGACCCACTCTCTAGAGCTCCTTTAGTGCTCCCAATTTAGAGCTCCCAAACATTTTTTTATAAATATTAAAAGTTAAAATTATATATTTTTTATTTTTTTGTAAATATTTTTTTTCACCCGCTGATAGGGGTGTAAATTTGGTTTGGCTCGATCATGGATCAGGAAATTAGGCCGAGGCCTAGGTCCTGAGCAATTTTTTTTGGTTTTTTTTTTTATTTTTTCTACTAAAATTTTATTATTTTCTACTAAGAAAACGCTGGGCCTCGGGTCGGGTCTTGAGTGGATCTTAAGCAGACAAATGGGCCAGGTTCATAGGCTGGACTTCAGAATGATAGCCCAGGAACTGGCTTGGGGTCTTGGGCTAGACTCAGGCCCGGGCTCAAATGGGCCTAAATTGGCTGGGTCTAACCCGGACTATGGGTAAGCGAGTTTTGGGCCGCCCACAAACTACAGACTATTTTTACACTCCTACCATTAACGAATTATTTCTCCTTTGACCAACAGTTGTAAATTAACAAGAAAATTATCATTAAGTGATAATTTTATAAAATTATTATACATTAATAAAAAAATTTATGATTTTTAATTATTATATTTATATTATTTATTGTTTTTTTGTATTTTTTTTTCCTGAACACTAGTGATGAGTTTAATTTCTAAATTAGGGGCTTGTTTAAAATAATTTAAATAAATATATTTTTTAATTTGTTTTTGAAAATATATTAAAAATTAAATAAATGATATGACTTGTTTAAGAGTTGTCAAACAAATTTTACTAATTGTTTTTCCAGATCCCAAAGCAAGCTGTTCCCTCGAATCTGGAACCTTAGCTTGCCGACAAGAAGTGATAGCGCCGTAGGTGGGTTTTCCCCACTTCTGCAAGCAATGTTGCACGTGTGGTGCACCTATACTTAGCCTTGTTTGGGGGGAAATTATTGATGTAAAAATATTAGAGATTCAAAATTTTTATCAAAATGTAAGTTTTATGTGAATTTTATAGTGATATGAAATATTTGATAAAATTTTTAAGATTTTTATTATTATTTTTATTGATGAGCTTTTCAGTATCACGAGATCATGCCTCCGTTTGGGAAGTGGGTGGGCTTTTTGATTTTTTGACTTTTTTGACTATATGAGCCTGGACTCAAAAGTTTAGTTTGGGAAGGCCTTTTGACTTTTTGACTTTTTTGATTTTTTTGTGAGAGAAGAGTAATGATTACGGGGTTAGATGGGATGTTTTGTCTATTGTGGCTCATGAGCCTATTCTGTCTTTTATGGCTCATTGAGCCAAAAAAACTCAATAAGCCCTTGCCAAACCAACCCTTTATAATTTATCATATTTTCTCTTGTTTCTAACCACTAAATATAAATTTATAGGTTTCACCCCTCCATTAATTACAACACTATTGGAGCACCACGTGATGATATTTCAAGACTAACCATTAACTTCTTCTGAGAGAGTGATGTAATAATTTATAATAATTTTTTTGACTAAACTTTAATGAAAATAGTATTTTAGACATTTTATGAATACTTATATTTTGTTTAATTGCTAAAATACAAATTTTCTATTAGTTTTACTTAACAAAAATAAGTAAATGATTTAAATTAAAAACAAATCAAAATATTATATTTTAATTAATAAAATTTAAAAAATCAATATTTATTTTGTTACAATTATCAAAATAATTTTTTATTTTTATTTTTATAATTTTCCAAAAAATTTATGTTTGAAAATGATTTTGTACAAAAGCTAAATTTATATCAAAATGCTTTTTAATCCACCATTTTTCATCGGTGTTATTCGACAAAAATACATACATGACTTTCATTGAAAACAAATCGACAGATAAAATTTAAATTGAAAAAATTAAAAATTCAGAATTAATTTTGTTACACTGGTTAAATCTTGGATTTTTTCTTAATAAGTTTTTTAAAAAAATTCACATCATATTTTAGCTATAAAAAAAAAACACAAAAAAAAAAAAAAATCCCAAACATGCACTTAGAGTCCGTTTGGGATGTGATTTTTTTGAGTAATACTAGAGAATCACATTTGAGATCTCTAAGTACACTTTCGATAATGTGGCAAGGAAGTAAAATCCTACATCATTAAGTGTCGAATAATGATCCATCATCCTAATTTTGCTTCTTCAATTCCATCGCTAATGATGTATGATGTAGAATTACAGAGGCTAGATGAGAGAGAGAGAGAGAGAGAGAGAGAGAGAGAGAGAGAGAGAGAGAGAGAGATATATATATATATATATGAGTGTGAATCCACTTCACAAGGGATAGGCCACATCATTGGGGGTGTAAGATTAAGAGGTGTAGCACCACTCTTAAGTGTGTATGACAATAAAAAGTTAACACCTATCATTTCACTTCATTATAAATAAATTATAGGGAGTTTTATTAAGAGTTTCAATTTTTTTTTCTTAATGATTTTTTGATTAAAATATAAAATAAAAACATATATTTAAAATTAATTTTTAATTTTTTACTGAAAAACATGCAACAAGTAGAGTACATTTTAATCTCTATGCAAAATAATCTTTAATCTAATAGTCTCATTTTATATCTCACACGATAAAACATTTGTATCCTATTCTATGTTAAATAGTATGCACCTAGACTCACTGAAATTTTAATGAGACATGAATACAAGTGAGTATGACTGGGCAGAGAGACAGCAAATAAACTACATGTACCCTACCCAACAATAGCTGAGTCTCCACTGTCGACTACAACTAACCCACCATTTATACCTCATTGCAGCATAGCAGCATAAAAGAGATGTGGACCAGATTCACTTTACTGTATTTTTCAATGCTCGTGGTCTCACAATCCCATCAAACTTGAGTTTATTTGCTTTAGGTTAGTAACGCTCAAAAAAATTAAAAAATTAAAAAATTAAAAAATTATTTAAAAAGTTAAAAAATTAGTATTATTTATTAAAAATTAAAAATTACAACTGTACAACTCTTAATCTTAATTTTTTTTTACATATTAATTTATATAATTTTTTAATATATATTTTTTCATAAAAAGTCAAAAAATTAACCTAAATATCCATATTTCTTCCCTCAACTTTTTAGTCTAAAAAGATAAAAAGTACACTTATTTAAAACACCTCAAACAAGCCCTTAGATCAATCCACACAACACAAGAGCTCAATTATATAACCCAATTCAAATCGTTGGTTTGCGGGATAAGCTAAATGAAATTATTAATATGATAATATTAAATGAAATAATTATTATTGTAAGGGTATTAAGGGTTGGTTTGGCAAGGGCTCATTGAGCTTTTTTGACTCAATGAGCCATAAAAGACAGAATAGGCTCATGAGCCACAACAGACAAAACATCCCATCCAACCCCATAATCATTACACTCTGCTCTCACAAAAAAATCAAAAAAGTCAAAAAGTCAAAAGCCCTTCCTAAACCAAGCTTTTGAGCCCGGGCTCATATAGTCAAAAAAGCCAAAAAGCCAACCCACTTTCCAAACGGAGGCTAAATTGAAAATTTAAGATATATTGTTTTTATTTATGTACTGTGGGGATATATTTTTTAAGTATCAACACGTGGTTAAGGTGACGCCGACATGTCAGCAGAGGTGCCACGTGTTCTGGACATGACGCCGAGGTTATCTCGGCGAGGCCGAGGTTACCTCCGAAGATATCGGAATCCGAGATAAGGGATAAAGGACAAGAGTCCTAGAATAAAGAGGAGACTTAGCCAAGATAAGGATAAAGCTCTTAGGGAGTTTATCTTTATCTCTTGAGGAGTCCAAAGTAAGTACTGAACAGGAATCCATAGAAGTCAGGCTTCTATTGGGATTAAGATTGAGGTAACTATAAAAGAGAAGCACCCTAATGGGTCTAATGTATGCTTTTTATGCTCAAGCTAGAAAGTTTAGCACTATTGATTATCTTTAAGAGATATTAAGTATTGACTTGATCGTCGGAGTACCCCCGGGTGGCGAACCACCACCGGAGTCTTCTTTTTCAGTTGCAGGTTAGTCAGATGGCATCTATTCTGCCGGTGCTCTCCAGCTGAATACTAAGATTGCAGTGTGGTCAGATTTTCACCCACACAATTTGGCGTCATTTGTGGGAAAGAAAGTACAATAGATGGCCAGTAACGGACAAAAGGAAAAGATTGGGGACAACACTCCTACTGGGAGTGGGAGACCTATTGACCTTGATATCACAGGAGACGAATGCAATGCAGAAACTCGTGACCAGAATCACGGAGTGAAAGACGTTGGTCAGACTGGCGACGCACCAAAGAAACCATATCAAAGTGGATACTACAACGAGGAGGACCTCCAAGTTTGGAAGGATAGGTGCCTACGAAGGGACGAAGAGGTAAAAGAGATGGCAAACAAATTGGCAGACTTGCAGTCAGTCGTCAATTTCATGATGCAAAATAACGTCATGTAGCCACCGTTCCCGCTGCAAGACACGCCGATTCTAGCGGCCAATGCCCAGAAGGGAGGATAGAAAACGATCCCTGTAGCCCCTCAGCACAACGGGAGCGAAAGATACTCTCACCGACCTTCTAGGGAAGTCGGATGAAGAGAGTCAAGAAGAGAAGAATCACGAAGGACGCACCGCACAAAGGAGGCAGACCCCAAAGGACACCGACATGTTCAGGGACAAGCACTGTGCTTCGACACAACTCATGGAGAGGGGTCAAAAAGGACTCACCACGAAGCTGAAAGTAGCGCACCAAAAAGATTGAAAACAGGAGATAGCCGAGCTCCTGGGCGGACAAAGGAGGACTTAAGAGATTACTTGAAGAGAAAGTAACAGAATGCCGAGACCGAGGTAACCTCCCCAGATAAGCCGAGGACACCATTCTCGGTGGAATTGGATAGGTTTGAGGCACCAAAGAGATTCAGTATGCCGAGGTTTCAAATATACGATGGTAAGTCAGACCCCAACTTCCATGTTGGGCGGACAAAGGAGGACTTAAGAGATTACTTGAAGAGAAAGTAACAGAATGCCGAGACCGAGGTAACCTCCCCAGATAAGCCGAGGACACCATTCTCGGTGGAATTGGACAGGTTTGAGGCACCAAAGAGATTCAGTATGCCGAGGTTTCAAATATACGATGGTAAGTCAGACCCCAACTTCCATGTTGGACTCTATTTGAACTCAATGGCATTGTATAGTGGAAACAAGCCGTTGCTCTGCAAAGTGTTCCCCTCATCCTTTCGGGGAGATTGCATGAGATTGGTTCCACAAATTACTAAAGGAAGCGTGAAGACTTGGGAAGGCCTGGTCGAGATATTTGTGGCCAGGTTCGTGACAAACAAGCTATAGCCATTAAGGGTAGATGCATTGATGGCTCTGAAGATCAGCAAGGATGAAGGCCTTAGGGCCTATGCAAAAAGATACTACGAGGTGTTCAATCGAATACTCGAATACAATCAAAAAGTGGCGGTCATATCTTTCAAGAACGGCCTGAAAGATAACTGTCCACTACAAAAGCCTTTGACAAAGACATTGCCAAAAAGTATGGAAGAGGTCATGGCAAGAATCGAAAAGTATGCCAGAGCCGAAGAAGACACGTCGGGAGCTAAGGAGATAAAACAAGAGAAAGGAAACAGCTCGCTGAAGCGAGGCCGAGGTAACAATGGATCGAGCAAACAAGAAGCAGAACTGAGGGCCACATGGGCAGCAACAACTGTGTTCCGAATTCCAATTTACAAAGTCCTGGACCAAATTCGGAACCAGCCCTATTTCAAAACGCCAGAGAGGACTCCAGGAGAGTTCATGGGAAGAAACATTAACAGGCATTGTGCCTACTGCAATGAAGATGAGCATACAACCCAGGGTTATAGAGCCCTGAAAGCACATTTGGAAGACCTGGTGAGACAAGGACATTTGAGAGACCAGGAAAAGGGAAGAACGAGCAAGGTTGCCTCACACACCAGCAGCCCCACCGCCCCCAGCACAGCAGCCGCAGACAGGAGGACCTCAGGTAATCAATGTAATCTACTCGAAGGTCAACGGAAATGAAATCCGATGAGAGACCCAGAAGGTAAAACACCTACAACATGTCTACCAAGTCGGGAAAAAAAGACATCGGGTAGAAGAGTGCCAGGGACCAATGATAACTTTTACTGAAGCCGACCTAGAGATGGTCCAGCATTCGCATAATGATGCCTTGGTAGTATCCCTCCAGGTTAGGGAGTGCCAAGTGAAACGCATCCTGATTGACCAAGGCAGCTCTTGTGACATCATGTACGTCCGATGTTACAAAGAGCTCGGCCTTCACCAAGACGATATGGAACAATCCAATGGCCCAATGGTTGGGTTCAATGGAACACCGACATGGCCACTGGGAACAGTAAGCTTGGAGGTGCAAGCTGGCACCAAAAAGATCAAGACAGAATTCACCATCATCGACACGCACTCCCCTTACAACATCATCTTGGGAAGGCTACGGCTGCATACGATGGGGGCAGTTCCTTCAACATTGCATCAACTATTGTGATTCCCAATAGAGCGGGGGATAGAGGAAGTCAGAGGCGATCAGCTGCAGGCAAAGAATTGCTCCATGGCAGCAATGAAATCTACCTGCAGCATATGAGAGCCAAAAAAAGCAGAAATTGAAGATGAGGACGTGGAAGTCCTAGAAGACGTCGGCAAGGAACTAGCCGAGAAGAGCGAAGAGGCACTGAAGAAAATCCTCGTCCAGGATGGGGATGAAGAACGCTTCTTTCTTCTCAGCTCGGGATTAACCGAAGAAGAGGAAAAAGAGTTGGAAGCTTTTCTGAGAGCAAATATTGAGGTGTTTGCTTGGACACCTTACGAAATGCCTAGCATTGACCCCGAGGTCACTTGCCACAGACTGAATGTTGACAGGTCGGCCAAACTTGTAATTCAGCGAGCCAGAAGACCGACGTTGATGCACATCAAAGCAGTAGAGGAAGAAGTAGACAGACTTCTGGAAGCCAGGGCCATTAGAGAAGTTCACTACCCGACATGGCTATCCAATACAGTGGTGGTAAAGAAGAAGAACGAAAAATGGAGGGTCTGCGTAGACTTTACCAGCCTCAACAAAGCCTGTCCCAAAGACAGCTTTCCTCTATCCAAGATTAACCAACTAGTAGACGCCACTTCAGGGCATGGAAGAATGAGCTTCCTAGACGCCTATAGGGGGTACCACCAGATAGCCATGTACCCCCCAGATGAAGAGAAGACCGCGTTCATCACCCCAAAAGGCCTGTGCTGTTACAGAGTAATGCCTTTCGGGTTAAAAAACGCAGGAGCAACTTACCAAAGGCTGGTAACCAAAATGTTCAAACACTTGATTGGCCGAACAGTAGAAGTCTACATCGACGACATGGTCGTTAAGACCAAGGAGCCTGAGGGTCATCTCGCCAATCTAAAAGTAGTCTTTGAAATCCTTAAAACATATCGGCTCCGACTCAATGCCTCGAAGTGTGCATTTGGAGTTGGATCTGGTAAGTTTGTAGGATACCTGGTGACCAGAAGGGGCATCGAGGCCAGCCCAGATCAGATCAAGGCCATCCTAGAGTTGAAGAGCCTGACGTCGGCAAAACAGGTGCAGATGCTAACTGAAAGGGCCGCAACCCTGAACAGATTCATCAGCAGAAGCTCAGATAAGTGCAGACCTTTCTTCAACTTGGTGAAGAAAGTCACAGACTTCCTGTGGACCGAAGAATGCGAAGCCGCTTTGGCCGACCTGAAGAAGTACTTGACCACAGCTCCAGTTCTTTCAAATCCAGAACCTGGAGAGGAGTTGTTCCTGTACTTAGCCGTTTCAGAACATGCAATAAGTGCAGTACTAATCCGAGAAGAAAAAGAGGAGCAAAGGGCTGTTTACTATGTAAGCAAAATCCTAGCCGATGCAGAAACGAGGTATCTACCCTTAGAGAAATTGGCACTAGCTTAAGTAATGGCTTCAAAGAAGTTGAACCATTACTTCCAGGCCCATAAAATTGTGGTGCTAACAGAGCACCCCTTGAAATCCTTACTGCAACAAGGAGACCTGACAGGAAGAATAGCCAGGTGAGTAGTCACCCTAGGCCAGTATAACCTGAAGTACAGGCCAAGGCCAGCAATTAAAGGTCAGGTTCTGGCCGACTTCGTGGGCAAGTTCACGCCAGAATCCATCGAACATCGGGCTTCGGTGAACCAGGATGAACGATGTCCAATCAAGCAAGGAGAAGCTCAGTCAAAGGTGAAAGAACAAGGAAAAAAGGAAAAACTCAGACCCTGCGGCATTTACATCGGCGACTCCTTTCGACTATTCGTTGATGGGAGTTCAAACCGACAGGGAGCAAGGGCAGGAGTAGTGCTTATATCTCCAGATGGACAGATAGTGGAATAGTCCATTCGTTTGGAGTTCAAAGCCTCAAACAACGAAGCAGAATACGAAATACTCATTGTAGGGCTGAAGCTGGCAGCAGCAGTACAAGCAGATGAGGTAATCATTTTTTGTGATTCACAACTGATAGTTAACCAGACAACATGCGAATTTGCAGCTCGAGATGAACGAATGTCGGCTTACGCAAAGGAGGTCATCAAGTTGTCAGACTTGTTTCAGAACTGCCGACTACTTCAGGTAAGCCGAGATGATAACAGCCACGCCGATGCATTGGCCTACCTAGCTAGTGCAGTACAACTTGGAAAAGCAAGGACAATAATGATCGACTATTTGTCGGGCCCGAGTGTCAAGCCACTATCCACAGAGCATGAAGCACTATGCGTGGACATGAGACCAAGCTGGATGGACGCAATTGTTGCATTCCTGAAAGAAGAAAAGCTGTCAGACGACCACAAGGAAGCACACAAGATCAGATTGAAGTCGGCAAGATTTAGTCTAATAGCAGAGGGACACCTCTACAGAAGATCCTTCACTGGACCCCTTTAAGGTGCGTACACCCTTTGCAAGTTGACGATTTTTTATATGAAATTCATGAAGGAATTTGTGGAAGCCACACTGGGGGTAAATCACTAGCTCACAGGGCCCATTACCCAGGGGTATTGGTGGCCTTACATGCAAAAAGATGCAGAAGCCTACGTGAAGAAGTGTGAACAATGTCAAAAGTTTGCACCTTTGATACACCAGCCAGCTGCTGACCCGAACCCTGTATTCAGTCCTTGGCCATTTGCCCAATGGGGCATGGATCTCGTTGGGCAATTACCCCAAGCAACTGTACAAAGAAAGTACTTGCTGGTAGCAACAGACTACTTCACTAAATGGATAGAAGCTGAACCTCTTGCCAAGATCCGAGATGTGGACGTGAAGAACTTTATTTGGAAAAACATTATCACCAGGTTTGGGATTCCAAGAGCAATTGTTGCAGACAATGGAACTCAATTTGACAGGAAGCTAATCAAGAACTTCTTTGCAAAGTTCAAGATCAAGAACTACTTTTCAACCCCAAGCTTTCCACAAAGCAATGGACAAGCAAAAGCATCCAACAAAGTAATTCTGGATGGGATAAAGAAGAGGCTACAGGTAGCGAAAGGAAAGTGGGTAGACGAATTGCCCAATTTACTCTGGGCATATCGAACTACGCCGAGAAGATCAACAGGGGAATCCCCCTTTGCCATGGCTTATGGCACAGAAGCAGTCATTCCGCTGGAGGTCAGCATCCTTGGGATCAGAACCCAGGGAGTAGAGAACGGGACTAATGATGTACTCTTAGCCCAAGATCTAGATCTTTTAGAAGAAAGAAGAGAGAAAGATACAATCCAGCTCGCAGCATACCAGCAGCAACTTGCAAAAGCTTATAACAAGAAGGTCAATCCAAGAGAGTTTCAAGTCGGCGACCTAGTCTTGAGGAAAGTCGTCGGCAACAAGAAGGATCCTAGAAAGGGCAAACTTGGCCCAAACTGGGAAGGACCCTACCGAATCACCTCGGTATTGGGCAATGGGGCATATCGGCTTGAAAATCATGAGGGCAAAGCTTTGCCAAGCCCCTGGAACACTTGTAACCTGAAATTTTTCTATCATTGAGATTTGACTTGTTTTTTGCCGACGTCATAAATAAAATTTTAACAAGATTCTTTAACACTTGTGACTAATAAAGATACATAATGTTGTTTCTGGAATGCATAAATAATGAGAACCCAAGTGGAACTCAGGTTCACATGAGGGGGCAGATAGAGGCGAAATCATTGTTTAACACTTGTTGAAATTTGTGGACAATTTACAAGTTGAAGTTAAACCGAAATCATTGTTTAACACTTGTTGAAATTTGTGGACAATTTACAAGTTGAAGTTAAATCAAAATCATTCTTTAACACTTGTTGAAATTTGTAGCAATTTACAAGTTGAAGTTAAACCGAGATCATTGTTTAACACTTGTTGAAATTTGTGGACAATTTACAAGTTGAAGTTAAACCGAGATCATTGTTTAACACTTGTTGAATTTTGTAATAATTTACAAGTTGAAGTTAAACCGAGATCATTGTTTAACACTTGTTGAAATTTGTGGACAATTTACAAGTTGAAGTTAAACCGAGATCATTGTTTAACACTTGTTGAAATTTGTGGACAATTTACAAGTTGAAGTTAAACCGAAATCATAGATTAACACTTGTTGAAATTTGTAGCAATTTACAAGTTGAAGTTAAACCGAGATCATTGTTTAACACTTGTTGAAATTTGTGGACAATTTACAAGTTGAAGTTAAACCGAAATCATTGTTTAACACTTGTTGAAATTTGTAGCAATTTACAAGCTGAAGTTAAACCCAGATTATTGTTTAAACACTTGTTGAAATTTGTAGCAATTTACAAGTTGAGTTAAACCAATATGATGTTTAACACTTGTTAAAAGTTTACAAGTTAAGTTAAACCGAGAAGTTTGTCTATCCGAGGTGTGTCACCCCAAGAAGATTGCACAAAGAAGGAAGAGTATGTTAAAGACATGCAGAATATTTTAAGTATAGAATTACGCAAAAGCAGTCAAAAGAAGACAAAGGTACAAGCACTCAGTGAAGGAAAGTTGTATTAGCATTCAACAAAAAGAGGGCACATCGGCCATACAAAGAGCGTACATTATCTCAAAAACAAAATTCGAAATACAAGAAACAAAAAGACATGGAAACTAAGATTCCTCAGCATCGACAGTAAGCTGGGTTGGGGCCTCGGAAGACTATTGAGAAGCCACATCGGCCGCCTTCTTCGCCGCAAGCTCAGTATCAATCTCTTGCAAGGTTTCATCAATACTCTTGTCGGCGAGGGGGACGTCGGCTGAAACCCTCTCAGGAGCAGCATCTGTGAGGACCTCATCACCCTCCTCATCTTGAGGCAAGTCCAGGACTTGCTCATTTTGAGGCGGGGACTTGGCCCCAGCAGCATCTTTGCACTTCCTCACTAAAACTTCCTCTTCGGCCTCATCCTCAGAATCAGATTCGTCATCAGATTGAGCAAGAGTTGGAGTCAGAGGGAATGGAAGAGGAATGGCGTCGGCGCTTCTCAGAGGCGAATCCTCAGGGACATTAAGCTTTTTTAGAAGGGACATCCAACCAAGTGTGAAACCCTTGTTGCATGCCTCCTTCACTTGCTTTTTGTATGCCTCCGTAACGTCGGCTATGCCCTGAGCATATGCCTTCTCATCGGCATCCTTGATTTCGGCTTATTTCGTAGCCAAGGCCACTTGAAGCTCTTTTTGGGCCTGTTCCATTTTTTCCTCGGCCTCTCTTTTTTGGGCCGCAGAGACCTTCCTGATGGCCTCGGCAGATTCAGCCTTTTCTTCGGCATCGGTTTGGACCTTGATGGCAGCCTCGGCTTGGTCCTCCACCTTCTTCATTTTCGATTGAAGGCTTTTGTTGGCCTTTTGAAGAGAAGAGAACTCCCTCTTCATCTCGGCCAACTTCTCTCGATTTTTGAAAGATTGAACAGAGAAAGAATGGGCATCCTGGATGGCCTGAAATTGAACAAAAAAAAAGTTATTAGAAAATTTCTAAGTATAAGAAAGAAGGAAAAAAGTGCCAGATGAAAGACACTTACTTGAACAGAATGTTGAAGCATCAGAGCGTAATTTTCATACTCGCTCAACCCGGCGTTTCGGTCAAGATCGCCCGGGAGAAGCTGAGCAGTACTGAGGGCAACGCCAACATTGATATCCTCGGCGCTATCATTGGCCATGACTGGCTTATCTTCCAAGGTAATTTCGGGGGCCTAGGGGCCAACAGGCTTTTTAGACCCCGAGGTCGTTGCAGAAGATGACCTCGGTCTTTTGGATTTGGTGGATTCAGAAGGAAGTGTCTTAGCGGACCTCTTCGCAGGGATAGAGGCAGTTTTTTCACTTGGAGCCAGTTTTGAAATTGGCAAAGCAACCACAGACTCAATTTGAGTAACCTTAGCCTTTGGCTGAGCCTTTTTTATTCTTTTCGGCTTCGGTGGAGGCAGTGTTTGTGTTGATTGAGCATCAACATCAGTTGGAATGTTGGCTAGAAGATCTTTAGCAACTGGTTTTGGGTGACCCATCTCGGTGGTAAGAACAAGTATGGAGCTGAGGTTGACGGTTGCTCAGCTGGATTAGAGGTTGACCCTTGGTCTGTCCGAGATGTGGACGCGGTTTGTGGCGTTGTGGCAGAGGGTGGAGAAAGGCTTTTCTTCTTCCTCCTAGGGACGTCGGGCAGAGCTGATTTGTATGTTAGAATAAAATTGAGAAGCAAAGGCGCTGTTCGTTTATGGACTGGCAGGTCCAACAGTTTCTTCAAATCCTTGCTGGGAATGAAGGATTGGCAAAAGTTTTTTGGTGGCTTAGGAACAGCTGCAAGAAAAACAGACATTAAGAAATAGATGAAGTATGAAAGACTTTAAAAAAAAACAAAACAAACAAAGTAGGCATGAATGCAAGGCTCTTACCATTGCCCTCTACAAAGACTAATCGAAGGAGAGGGAAGAGATAGAGGTCTTCATCTGGGACGAACTCCCAGTTCCCCGAAGTAATGAAATAATCATCCCCAGCTCCCTTGTTGGAGTCAGGGAGGTCGGCAACGATTTTGTATTCAGTGGACCTCGGCTTGAGGTAGTAAACGTAGCCGGTGTATTTTTTGAGGCCACACATAGTGTAGCAATATTAGATATCGGCTAATGTGATCCTAGAATTTTCTTGTTTGGCTAAGGCTATGATACCATTGATGGTTCGATAAGAATTGATGGAAAGTTGCATCGGGTTCAACTTGTAATAATGAAGTATTTCACGGAAAAGGATGTTGAGTGGAAGCCGAAGTCTACACTCAATGAAGGCTACCACAGGGAAAGGCATGGAGTCATCAGTAGGCATGATGGAGTCATCATCCCCAGCCAACCTCAGATGGACGTCGGCTGGGATTTCAAACTCTTGTCTAAAGAATTCTAGTTTGGATGGGGTGTTTACCCTATGTTTCCACATACCCATGATGTCGGCTTAAATGGGGATATCAGATTTCAGGAAGAAGTATTTTTGAAGGTTTAAAGGACCTCGGCCAAAAACCTAAAAGAACACTTTGGTAAGGGTTTTTGTATGGATCTAGAGGGAGCTCGTTTCAGTTTTTCCTAAATTATGGGTTCTACAGACAAATCCCAAACCTAAGTCTATGGAAACGAAGATTGAAGGCATGAATCTGGAAAAGACACAAAAAACAGAAATAAGAACGAGTTTCAGAATCAAGAACATAGATGGTCTATCAAGAGCATAAAGAATACAAGAAGTATAGGGCCAAGAACAGTGGCAAAAGTACAAGGAAGTGGTGAAACAGTGCGTGTGTTCAAGATATGGGCAAGGGCAAAATCATGGAAAAAAAACACATTCAGATGTATGATTCACAAGTTAAAAGTTTGAACAAATGCAGCAATGGCAGCAAGTGATAGAAAGCATCAAAAAATTGAAAACGAAAGGAACAGTAAACTCACCAAAGAAAAGAAGCTGGTGTAAGGATCGCCGAAATCAAACACTAGTTACAGAAGTAATAGAACGACAGAAGCTTTACCAGAAGAAGGAATGAAGGCAGTTGCAGAGCTTGAGGTCTGGAACAATGGCGTATTCAAGAGCTAGAGAGAGAAAAAGCAATGGAATCGAATGGAAAGTGAAAAAAACGAAAGAGGGAAACAAGTTTTGTCAAAAAACTTGAAACGGCGGCAAAAGAGGGCAATTAATGCGCCTGGGACTACGTGAGCGTCAGACGGCGCACGTATGTGCGAGACGATTACGAAGCACGTGCCATGTACGATCCAATAAGAAAAGGACACGTAGCCGAAACGGTTGAATTGTGATGTATGACAGCTCATACGCGTGAAGAAGCCCTTGGGATTATTGATCTTTAAAAAGACATGTCGGCCTACGATAATGATCTCGGATTAAACCGATGTACTAGCATGAGGTACTGATATAGGTTCCATCACCTCAGAATGCCGAGGTAATAGAACCTAGGGGGCAGTTGTGGAAATATATTTTCTAAGTACCAACACGTGGCTAAGGTGACGCCGACGTGTCAGCTGAGGTGCCACGTGTTCTGGATATGACGCCGAGGTTATCTCGGCGAGACCGAGGTTACTTCCGAAGATATCAGAATCCGAGATAAGGGATAAAGGACAAGAGTCCTAGAATAAAGAGGAGACTTAGCCAAGATAAGGATAAAGCTCTTAGGGAGTTTATCTTTATCTCTTAAGGAGTCCAAAGTAAGTACTGAACAAGAATCCATAGAAGTCAGGCTTCTATTGGAATTAGGATTGACGTAACTATAAAAGAGAGGCACCCCCATGGGTCTAAGGTATACTTTTTATGCTCAAGTTAGAAAGTTTAGCACTATTGATTATCTTTGAGAGATATTGAGTACTGACTTGATCGTCGAAGTACCCCCGGGTGGCGAACCACCACCGGAGTCTTCTCTTTCTGTTGCAGGTTAGTCAGGTGCCATCTATTCTGCCGGTGCTCTCCAGCTGGATACTAAGATTGCAGTGTGGTCAGATTTTCACCCACACTTGTACTAATATAATGGTATTAGTTAATTGAGATTAAATACTTATTTTTATAACATAAGAGATAAGACAATTATTTCACCCTCAATCCTGTGATTAGATTTTAATACTACCTCCCTTATGTGATTACTAGTATCCTCACTAGAAGATATTTCTAATCTCATAGGATTCTTAGGTTTTGTTTAGGGTTAAATATTTTAGTTAAAAAGTCACTAAATCATTATAAGTTGTCGTGTCATTCTATCTATTTTTCTGTATATTTTTTTATAAAAAGTTATTAAAATAACCTGTTTTCAAACGAGACCTTAGTCAGGACTATTTTTCCAAACAAACATGATAGATGTGAGGTATCATGATTCGTAAACTAATCACATGGGTTATGGAGAAAAACAAATAATGTTGTATTTTTATTTTTAATATTTTGAACTTTAAATTTTAAAAAAGAATCTTATAGTCTGATATGAATATTATAGAAATATTAAATTTCTTAATTTACATTAATTTTATTTTCTTAATTTTTAAATTGTTTGTTTTTAAAAAATTAGACTAGTTGGCTGTTTGTTAATTTTTAAAGGAGTAATTTTATTTCAATGGATCTGTAGGAAAATATTTTCAAATTAATTGTGAATTTTGCAAATATTAAAAAGTAAAAACATAAGCTTTGCCATGATTTTGTAATTATGTTTTAGAAGAAACTCTAACATGTAATTTCTCCATTTTTAAATTGCTTGGTGTTTAAAATTACTTTAGTCTCAAAATTTTAGTTATTATAAATACATACATACATATATATATATATATATATATAAATAAGTTCTAGGGTAAAAATAATATTTCTTCAATAATATTCAAAATTTCTCTTCTTTGTAGACTCATTTTTTTTTTCAGTCCTTTTTATCTCCTAAAACCATATGTAATTCTCAGCAGTGCTGCATACCTCCAGTGGGGGTCGCACCCCCAGTGAGGTGTTGCGCCCCCACTGGTTGAAACTTAAAAAAAAAAAAAAAAAAAAAAACAATTTTTTTTTGGGGGGATGCACCAATAAATCCCAAATTAATAACTTAAGCACTGTTTAGTCCTAAAAGTTTTCTTATAGACTGAAAGGTCCCATTAGAATGTTAATAATATCAGATACAATGTTAATAACATCAGAGTCATGTTACAAACATTGGATTTCAAACATCTAATGTTCATCAAATTTCAATAATGTTTGAAAATATAGAATGAAAAATATCTAATGTTCATCAGATTTCAATAAATTTTGAAATTATAGAATGAAACATCAGATCATTTACATCATTCACATCATATTGATGTAAAAATGAGACTAAATGAAGCATAAGAAAACTTTTAGGACTAAATGATTCAACGTTTAAAAAACTAGGACTTATGAGTAAATTTTCCTTTTTTTTTTAGCCAATAATAGAATGTCACCTCACTGGGGGGTCGACCCCAGTGGGTGTAGGAGGTATTTTTCATGTAATTCTAGTGTATCATCATTTAATGACAAGCTAACATCCCTACATCATTCACTTTTGAATTAAGTGTCCACCCATCAACAATTTTTTTTCCACATAAATTGTATTTTATACTCTTTACATAAAATCTCAATTTAATTTTCTACTTCTTTTATATTTTTTCTTCTCTCTCTCTCTCCTTCTGTATTTTCAATATATACTGTGAAAAAAGAAAAGAAAGAAAGAAAAAAAAATGCTTATTTTTGCCCTAATTTTTTTTATGTAAAGGTCAAATGTCGATTTTTATTAGAAAATTTAATATATTAGTAACACAATAATTAAATTACCTTTTGATCAAAAATATAAATAGTTGATTGATACATAAGAAAATAAAAAATTAAAACAAAATTTAATGTAAAGTACAATAATATAAAGTGTAATCTTTCGCTTATGAGTCCGGACAAAAAGTACAAAAAGTAATCAGAAACTAAAATGTGTGGTGGATATATAGAATGAATTAAGTCCATATTTTATTTATTTATTTAGCAAATTCTTAAAAAAAAAATTTGAGCTCCATGTATTATTCAGTGTGTTTTGTTTGAGTTTTTTGAATTAAGTTTTTTGATTTTCGTATTTTTTTGTTTGTAGTGAATATTTTTAACATTTTAAACATTTTTTTTTACTTTTTTAGATGCAGGTTCTTAGATGTATCTAAAAAGTAAAAAATTTGTGAAAAAATATTTTAAAAAATTAATAAATACATAAAAATACAAAAAATATACATAATTTTCTTTTTTTTTGTATTTTTAGTATTTAGTGAATTTTTAAAATGTTTTTTTCACAAATTTTTTACTTTTTAGATATAATTATGTTAGGCCTGTCTAAAAAGTAAAAAGAAATTCTTAAAATATTAAAAAAATTCAGTAAAAACAAAAAACCACGAAAAATAAGAAAGTAGAATTTTCTGAAAACTATTTTTGAAAAAATGGAAAATAATTTATTTCTTGTCCAAAATGTCCAAGCATTTGTTTCTTGTCAATATGTAGAAGATAATTTATAAAGGGAAAATCTCACGTTTCTTGCTCTTTTTCGCTTGATTTTTACTTTGGGTCCTCACTCTTTAATTTGCATAATTAAGTTTTTAGACTTTAATATAGTTCTCCATCAATTTATTTATTTTTTAAAATTTAAATGAAATTTGAAATTGAAGAATAAAAGTGAATTTTGGGAGAATTAGAATGTGAAAAGTGTAATTTTTTCTCTAATATTTTTAAAAGGTGCTCACGTGGCCATCACATAAGCACTTTTGTTCATTTTTTAATGGCAAGTTATAATTGAAATACAGGTTAAAGTAATGAAGACTTGATTGTTGCAATTAGAATATTTTAATGCGGCATAAATACATTAATGAAAATTAGAGAGTAAAAAGTGTGATTCATCCATGCATAAATACAATTTATATCAGACTATATATTCCAACAACATATTATCATAAAAATATATAACAAATCCAACAATGACACGAGAAAAAAAAAATCGTCAATAAAATATAAAGGAAAATGCCAACAAAAACGGACGAAGATAATAGAATCTTAATTTTTTTAGGTAGTGTTTTGTTGGTTGGAATGATTTTAGGAAGGAATAGAATGATTATTTTTTAATCTATCACGAAAATAATCATTCTTTTAAATGACTAGTAATTTTTTTTTTTATATTTATATTTATTTATTTTCTCATTCATTCTAGTCAGTCTAACCAAACACTACATTAGCTTGGTGCAAGAACTTGTGTCCGACCTTAATTGCTACAAAATGCACTCCCACCATTTAAGATATGAGAGATACAAAGTGAAGACACAGTGGTTGATAAAACTGCATACACTAAATGAATATGGTAGGCTATCCCCTTCTCATTGTCATCAATATTGGTGCGTCTTGACTAATATATCTATATGGTAGCTCTATTTAATTTGAAGCAGCAATTCAAGAGTTTGG
Source organism: Camellia sinensis (assembly GCF_055761805.1). NCBI lineage: Eukaryota > Viridiplantae > Streptophyta > Magnoliopsida > Ericales > Theaceae > Camellia > Camellia sinensis. The sequence continues at coordinate 17,890,347 of NC_138964.1, read as the reverse complement.
CTTATTTGTAGTTTTTTTAACTTGAAAAAATTTAAAGAGTTTATGGGATTCATCACAAATCTTATTTCCTTCAGTATATATTAGTTTTAAAAAAAAATTAAATTGATCCCGTAATCATATTCTTTTTATTTTATTGTCTCCAAAAAAAAAAAAATTTGTTGACAAGCATATTTTTAAAAACAAATCATTTATTTTTTTGAGACAAATATAATAAAATAAAAATATTACGATTATTAGATCGATCAATTTTTTTATATGAATAACATATACAGAGAACCCTACATTCATTGCTCATTATTATAACCAGTTATGCATGTACATACATTCCTAGCTGTATACATATAAATATGTTAACAATATTACATCTCTCTAATTTATTATCCATAAATAACCCATAATAATGTGCCATTGAGATTAGATTCCACATAATAAAATATCAATAATGACTTGGACCCTCTTTTTTTTCCACCCTCTTGACCCCCTCTTCACTTGATTGGCCACTTTTTCTATTTTTTTTGTTCCTTCTCCTCGAATCACCACCTGCCACATGTGTGTGAGGGTGGTGAGGGTGGTGATTGGAGGGGGTCTCAATCATCACCCTTAAAATATTTAACACATCAAATTTAATATTTATGAGATATATCATTAAAGTGATTTTTAAAGGTAATAAATTAAATGTTTAAAGTAGTTTTCTAAATATGTTGCTGTCCTAATTAACTAAATTTTGAATTTAATCAGTTCCCAACCGTCAGTACTTTATTGATACTGGAGTTGGATTTTATCTTACCAGTGTGGTATGTTTGGTTCAAAAATAAATAATAAAAAAGCTAGAAAATTTATCTTATCAATGTCGGTATATGCCATTGCTTACGAACCAAAAAACAAACAAAATCAATGCAAGTAGGTTCTAGAATTAGTTGCATCACTTGAATAGCAGATTTATGTTCATCGACAATGAAAATTTGTTTCTACCTAAGTTTGATATTTCTAAGAAGTGTCACTTCATTATTTGATGCGGACACCTAAGGGCTTTTTATTTAGGGTATGGCTTCTGTCCAGTCTGGGATCGGACTGGATCATACTGTTGAGTCTGTGAGGGCTTATCATGAGTCCCGTTTTGATAATCTGAACCGTTCAATGTATAGAACTCGTCGAGTACTATATGCCTGTAAAAAATTACATTGATCGGATATCGATAGCTATATGATCAAATCAGTTTTGTATTAAAAAAATTGGACGGTGAACAAATTAATGGTTGACAAAAAACTATTTTGATCACATAGCTATCGATATCTGATCAACGTGATTTTTTACAGGCATATAGTACTCGACGAGTTCTACACATTAAACCGTTCAGATTATCAAAACGGGACCCGTGATGAGCCCCCATGGGTCCAACAGTACGGTCCAGTCTGATCCCGGACTAGACAGAACCCATACCCTTTTATTTATTTGTATTTTATTTTATATTTTTAAGATGAGGTACCATATTAATTAGGGAAATATGGTCACAATAATTCTCTAATTGTAAAAGGGCAGTTTAGTCTTTTAAACTAGATTTTTCATGCTACAAAGATACAAAATCAATGCTTAAGCCATCTCTCATGATCATTTTAAAAGGGCAGTTAAGGCTTTTAAACCATCTCTCATGATCATTTTATTTAAGCCTCCATTGATTTGTATCAATTTAGAGAGAGAGAGAGAGAGAGGTGCAGTGCAGAGATGATGCAAACCTCTAATGTGATGGCTTGTCGCTTACTATCTTGATTTGGATGTGATCCCTCCCCTTGCCATTGTTTCCATACGAAGAATTTTTTTATTTAATCAATGTATTTCAATTTTTGAAAAATATTTCATAAGCTTGAAGCAAATTGAATTTTTTCCCAAAATCAATTTTGGGTCTTGTATATTTAACTTTTTATATTTTAAATAATAAATAATGATATAAATTATAAAATGTTATGATTGTTATGGTGGTTAGTGATGGTGAAGATGCAATTTCACTGTTCAAGTAATGTTAATCTCGTAAAATTTTAATGTGCTAATGTTAGCTTCCACAATGAAGTTTCACTTTGTATTTTACACAAACAACACACACGCACACACGCACAATTCATAGATAACATGAATCTTATTTAATATGCATTTTATAAGCTATTCATAGTTTTTTTTTTTTTTTTCCTTATATTTGTTGTTATTGCACACTACAACATATAAGGGTTTTAGGGATCAAATTTTTTTTTAACCCAAAAGTAAAAATTTTAGGGCATAAGGACAAGCATATGTAAAATGACCAACATACCCTTTTGTATATAAACCATATGCAACACTATCCAAATCTTAAACACTCACACTCCTCTCTCTCTCTCTCTCTCTCTCATACACCGACGTCAACTCCGTCGCCTCAACCCTCTTTCTTTCACTCACAAACCCTAGTTTTCTCTCTCTAGAAACCCTAGTTTTGCCATGGATTCTTTCAGATTAGAAGCACTCAGCGGTGCCAATGGAGTGGAGGGGGCGATAAGGGAACGAAGGACCCCCACTGCCAGCACCCAATGCCGCATTGGATCGTTGTCGATCTCCCTTGCCTTTGTCGTCAATCTCAACGACGAGATCCACCACTACCTTCACCTCAGCGACGCTGTGATCTCGTCGCTGGGCCACGCTGTCTATGACAACCCTGTTCCGTATTAAGCTATTAATTCATTGAATTATTAGAACCATGAACTTGTGCTATATACCTTGAAATATTCAATATGTAGAACTTTTGAAAGTGGGAACCTATGCTAATTGTTGGAGAATGAACTTTTGTTATTGAACACTACTAAAAAGCTATAAACAGACTTCTGAATTTGTGAATATACTGAACATAAAGGAAATGAATTATATATTTTGAATACTCTTGAGAACTAGTGATGGACTTATGAATCCTGAAAATTTATCGAATTAAATCTACTGTGAACTATTAGTTATGACGCTGATTATACGAAAACTAAATTGGAGTGGGATTACTTTGTCATCATATTGTGTGTTTCTTATGATATGAATTTTGGATGGGTTCGACTGATAATTGTATATAGAAACCTGTGATAACGTAAATGTGTTTGTGTAGGTTAGACGCTACACTCCGATCTCTTTTTTCGGGGAGCCAACTATGAGTGATAACCTTGTAAAGCTATGTTTAAGATATAAGTATTTTCTGAATTATAGAATGCTCTTTTTTTGAAATGGTGCTTTTTAACTAAATGAATAATTGTCTTATTTATGAAATGTACTAGTGGCATCCATAGCATCTGCTACTGTTACTGTTACTGCTACTGTTACAGAGATCTCTGTTAGTTTGGAATTACTATTTACTACATTGATGGCCATCAAAATGACTGTTCGGTATTTATGACCTACCATACTGTTTTGCTATTGGATGTACCACGTATGACTGCTATGATTTCAATATGATTTGAGATGTTATGAGATACTGATTCACTGATGAAATTGACTATTTGAAATTATCGAAATGACATCATTCATTACCCCTTTACACCGTTATTCACTGGATTCTACCTCACCCTTTTATTTATGTATGTAGGTGATCAAGTGCAAGACCGGACTTAGTGGCGTCAACCGGAACTTTACTTTTTGTCAAGCTAGCTTTTATGCCTCACTTCGAGGTTTTGACCAGGTCAAGCTTTACATGGGTGGTTTAGAATTCACCCTTTTATATTTGTGAACAAGTGTTATGAATGTGTTTAAGACTGGTTTGTTATTGGAACTTAATCCCTAAGTTATGTTTTTGTTTTTGTACTTAAGCTTGATGTGGACTTATGTGTATATGTATATATAAAGGGTTTTTTTTTTTGTTGTTCATTTAAGTCTTCACAGCTCATTGGACGTTATAATTTATTATTTAAGGCTTTCGCTAGCTCCTACTATTGTATTACTGTTATGCAGGCCTTTGGTAATCTCGGATTACTGGCCGGTCACCTCACCGACCCTTACGGGGCGGGGTTCGAGTCGTGACACTGTCGCTAACTATTTCAAAGCCATCGGAGATCTACATACTTTTCTCTCTATATACATGTGTTCATAGATTGATAGTGTTTGAGTCCAAGATTTGATCGTATATTTTTTGATTCATAGACCTGATCATATATATAAATACAGGAGATCTGATCATATATATATATATATATATTTGGTGCATAGATTTGATCAGATGCAATTTTCCATGCAAAACCATATATTGTTTATACATATGAAATGCCATCTGACTTTTCCCCAGATTTGTTAATATTTAACTTATGAAGATGTATCTCAGTAACTTGAATTATATGTGTTGCTGGGCCCAAATAGTTGAAAGAATGCACTTTCAATGATAGCAATTTTAGTTAATGAATTTTTCTTTTCACTCAATGCTTCACTAATTCTTTTATCAAATTCAAATATTGACCCATTTGTATATATAGGTATTGTTGTTGTTGTGTGTGTATTTAAACTTTTGATGATTTGTATTTGGACAGATAAAAATTTGATAATGATGATGAAACAGATGTATATGATTTTTATCTGTGCAAACCAAATGTTCACAACTAAAATTTGTATAGATAAATAGTTGTCTCTGATCTATCCAAATTAAATAGAGATTTTTTCAAGAGAGAAACAAATAGGGAAAAAAAATAAGAAATTAAACAGATAAAAAATAGAACAAATAGAAAAAATAAATTAAAAAAATCAATAGATGAAAAAATTCAATAGATAGGTTGAAAAAATTCAACAAATAAAAAAATATTTGAACAGATAGACAAAAAATTGAACAGATAGTCAAAAAATTTGAATAGATAAGAAAACTTTTGAACAGATAAAAAAATTTGAACAAGTAGTCAACGAAAGTCAACAAATAAAAAAAGTTAACAGGTGTAAAATTAAAAACAAATTGTTTTTCAAAACCAATAAAAAGATTTCTCACCAAACTATTTCACAAAAAGTAGACATATTACTAACAAAAAATATTCAGTAGATCTATTGCCTTAAACACTCTCTAAATTGGATTTATTACTAATTTTCTCAAAATTTTATTGCAAAATACATTTGGGGAGCAATTCTTGTTGTCACTAAAAAGTTGTCTTGAAAAAAAAAAAAAAAGGACTATTAGCAGCAAAAAATAAAAATGTGACTGATAAATGCACTTTTATGGACAAAATAATTCAGTGTCAAAATGCTTTACTTTTTGAGACAAATTTTGGTTGAAAAAAATATAGTAATTCATCACGAATGTCTAATTTCGTCATTAAAAATACTACGATAGTTTTAGCAATTAAAATTGTCTCTAAAAAGTTATTTTATCTCTAATTTGTTGTCTTTAAAATCTTAATTCATTGTAGTGGTAGCAAAACTTGTAAGCTGATGTGGACATTAATCAATACAAATTAAATAAAAAAATATTTGAAATTAAAAAAATAAAAATAAAAATCTAAATTGACCCATAATTATATAGTATGATAGGTGTCGATTTTTTATTCATCACATATTTAACCAAATGGAGTTCAACTCCCTTACGCATCACTATGTATAAATTTATAAATTTAAAATTATGAGTTCCTAATATTTTTCTTAAATAAAATAATACGAATTTGATGGAAAGTAAAAATGAAACAACATTTCACTTGGAATAGCATTGGAAGGACATCTTGGAGTTAAGGTGCCCAATAAATGAAGTTTAAAGTGTGCCTAAAGAAATGTCAAGCCATAAATCACTGCTAGCCTTTTATTTCAATAGCCAACAAGGGAGCATGTAAAGGACCACATTTCTTAATTAGTTACGTCTTGTTAAGTGCACAAATAACATACACATGCCTCATAACCAACACCACCTAAAAAGTCCACATCCTATACCTTCTTAACCAACACCACTAAAATTGGTCCACAAACCTAACAATGTCCTCGCTAAAAAAAAGGCAAAAAATACTTAAAATGTTCATGTCATTAAATCTCATACCAACTAGAAGGTTTCAACACAAAAAATGCTTTGTAATTTATAGTTTACGTAATCTCATTTCTCAATTGTAATTTAGTATGCATATTGGCTAGAATTATTATAATTCTTTACCAGGTGTAGGTTTTATTACTGATCATCTATGTTTTGTTTTTATTATTTCTTCTGTTGTTTTGTTGTTAAATTGAGAATTAGATTACTCAAGAAACAAAGGCCGGCTTTCCAATTTTATGTAGTCAAGCGTTATGAAAGTTAGGAGGTATTATGACTAATGTATAAAGATAATGTAGGACAAATCTCTAAAACTCTCCTTAGATAAGAGAAATAGAGCCAGACGGAGCCTCTATTGTAGCCCAATCAAGACCTAATCTGATAATTAGAGACATCTTACTCAAAATCAATTAAAATTAGTTGAATTGAAATTAGTTGACCGGAGGCTTGTAAGGAGGCAATATAGGACTAGTCTCTAAAATTGAAACTAGGCAGTGCAAAGTTATAACACCATGAGAGACCAATCTATTTCTTAAAGTCCCACATAATACCTTGCTAAACAATCGTAATTCATACCTTTCTTTTTTGTTTTGTTTTTTTTTTTGGCGAAACTCCGCTGAGGGTGAGTTGCATTCATCATCAATGTAATCAAAAAATATTGTTGGTAAGTTTTAAATATTTTGATCTTCTCTCATATATTGTCTATTTGATTTATATTACTTTCATTTTTTATTTTATTTATGTAATGAAATATCTCTGTTCAATTCAATGAAGGTACATAATTTAAATTGAATTACGTGAATATTTATGTTTATGTTTTTATTGTGTTTTTGAAAAATTATTTAGTTGGTCTAGAGGCATCATGTGACCATATTCTTCACCAATCATAATTTATCATGTTCCCTCATATTTTCCGATCACTCAACACAAATTCATGGATCTTACTCCCTCTACCAATCACAATACTGTTGAGACACCACGTGACGGTACCCAAGACCAATCAATAACTTCTCTATGTCTTTAGGCCTCGGCCAGTGTGGATGAGATGTGCAATAAAACTTATTATAATAGTAGAGAGAGAGAGCGAGAAAATAATATGTATTGTATATAATCAATCAATCAATACAATAGGAGAAGTTTGTATATATAGGCCAAGAAACTTAGGTGTACAAGAATACAAGAATCCTAAGTATAGTAGGAATAGATAACAGTTAACAACAACCACTACCCTCCCCCAAGCTCAAGGTGGTAAAGCATCAACTTGAGCTTGGCAAGGAGATCAGAGAAGCGTCCTGGAAGAGGTCGGCGGTCTGATTAGCAGAGGCAATAAAGAGAAGACGAACGGTGCCCCTAGTAACATCCTGACGTATGAAGTGGCAATCTATCTCAATATACTTGGTACGATGGAAGACATCGTTATGTGCAATCTGAATAGCACTCTGGTTGTCACAATAAAGATTGGTGGAAGCAGAATGAGAAACTCCCATATTAGAAAGAAGCCAACGAAGCCACACAACCTCCTGAGTAATGTCAGCAAGAGCACGATACTCAGCTAGGGGTGCAACTCGGGCAGATTTGGTCGAGTTAAGAGGTTGTCCAAGCCCAGTCCAAGTTGTGCTGAGACCTGCCCAAGCCCACCTAAGCCCGAATTGTGACCCAAGGTTGTCTGTCCAAGCCCGACCCAAGTAAAACCCGAATTACCCGAATTGCCCAAATTATAAGTGAATTTTAGTTTTTTTTTTTTTTTTTTTGCAGCTACATTATTAAATTATTAAAATTTTACTCTATTTACAAAATATTTTTTCTTTTCTTATTTTTTTTTATAGAAAATCATTGATACCATCAAAACAAATAATTTATATAGTGTAAGAGAGATAATGTAGTAGTCCTTACAACTTATGAGTGAAAAAAAAAAAGAAAAAAAAAGTAAGATTTTATGTTATTTGTATATATGATATATATTCAATATGATGTAATAATATAAATTACTTTAACATCATGTAATGGCTAATAATTTATATGTATATTTAATATTTTTATATATCTATATATGTATGATTCGGGCTTCGGGTTGTTTGACATTTTTGCCCAAGCCCACCCAAATTTAATTCGGACTTCTGAATTTTTGCCCTAGCTCGTACCGAATTTGAAAATATTTTGTCTAAGTCCTAAAAAAATTCAGGTTGGGCTCAGGTTGCTCAGGTTGAATCCGCCCAAGTTGCACCCCTATACTCAGCCTCAGTACTAGAACGAATAACAAGAGTTTGCTTCTTGCTACGCCAGACAATGAGAGCGTTGCCTAAGAAGAAGCAGAACCTAGTAGCGGAACGACGGTCAATAAGATCCCCTGCCCAATCTGCATCAGAAAAGGCATGGAACTGTAGAGAAGACTGGGCAGAGTAGTGAAGACCATGAAACATAGTACCTTTGAGATAGTGCAAATGCGAATCAGAGTATCATAGTGTGGAGAGTGGGGGACATCCATGAATTGACTGACAATGTGAACAGCATACGCAATATCTGGACAAGTAACTGTAAGATAAACAAGACTGCCAACTAGCTGACAATATAAAGTGGCATCAAACAATAGGGAACCTTCAAGAGGTTTAAAACGAGTCTGAGGATCAACGAGAGTAGTGGCAGTAGTCTTGCAATCGGCAAGGAAACACGAGCCAAGAGATCAGAAATATACTTGGCCTGGGTAAGAAATTAATCAAATGAATCTTGAGAAATTTCCAAGCCAATGAAGTAGCTAAGAAAATCCAAATCTTTCATCTCAAACTAGCGATGGAGAAATTGTTGGAGACTAGAAATACCCGCGAGGTCATCTTCAGTGATAATCATATCATCCACATAGATGAGAAGGATAATACTACCACGCTTATTACAACAAATTGCACCATTGGCGACCAAATTTGGCAACTAAGAAAAATTTAGTGGCCAAAACCAAAAATTATATTAGTCAGCAAAAGTACAATATTTAGTTACAAATTTTTTTAGTTGGGGTACATTGATTATTGGCGACTGAAAAAAAAAATTTAGTTGCTAAAAATGTCACAATTGGGGACTAAAAAATTTTTTAGTTACTTTATAGTTAGTTTTGGCTACTAAACTTATTTAGTTGCCGAATGAAAAATAAAAATTTACCTTTTATCTTTGGCGACCAAACGTTTGGTTGCAAAAAATTTATTTTCAACGACTAAAAAAATTATTCGTCACTGTTACTATAGTTTTTCAGTTACTAAATTTTATTTTAGTCGTAGTATACTAATTTTTTCCGACTAAAATAAATTTAGTCGCCAAATAATAGCCACATTTGCACCGTTACACTTTGGCGACTAACAATTTGGTTGACAAATAAGCAGTTTTGGCAACTAAAAAATATTTAGTCGTGGTATACTCAATTTTTCCCAACAAAAGAACAATTAGTCACCAAATAGTCAACTTATAGCGACGAAAAAACATTTTATTCGCTAAAAGAGTTATAATATTTAGTGCGAACATATTTTAGGCGCCCATATTTGAATCCCTTTCTTCTGTCTCTCTCTCTCTCTCTCTCTCTCTCTCTCTCTCACAGAGAACCTCACCTCTTCTCACTACATTGAAGTCCCTTACCACCGTTACTCACGTCCGTCGCACATCACCACTGCTGCAAATCGCCACCGCCACCGCCGCAATACAAACAGATTCTTTCTCTTTCTCCTCTCTCTCTCTCTTGCTCTCTTTCTCTATTGCTCGCACGCTCTCTGTCTCCATCTGTCTGTCTGTCTCTCTCTCTCTCCCTTCCTCTATTTCCTCATTTCCCACTCTTGCTCTAGGGTTTTACATGATTTACCAAGTCTAATTTCGTGTTGATTTCTGAAATGGGTCTGGTTTAAGTGGTTTGATTTCTAGGGTTTTATGGGTTTGATGTGGTAAATAGGTTTGATTTAAGTGGTTTGATATCTTTTCCCCTCCTTTCCTTTCTCTCTCATTAGGCTCAAAGCCCTAATCCGACTCATTGTATATGTATTTCCATGTATGGCTGCTCATTAGTTTCAAATTGTGTATGTATTTGCATGTATAGTTGCTCATTGATTATGTATGTATTCCCATGTATTATGATTATTTGAATTGAAATTAAAAAAAAATAAAAATTGGAGGGGCATATAACTCGGGACTTGAAGATTGATGCAACAATAGTGAGAATAGGCCACCATAGTCCAAATATGCAATGCCAGTCATGGTTACTATAAAACGTTATTATTGTAAAGCTCTTTACATAATTCTTATCTTGTCCAACGATCAAAAAAAAAAAATTTCTTATTTTGTCCATACTTCGGTTATATCACAGTAAACTTAAACAAGAATGAACCTCTATGTGAATAAGCCAAGCCATTATGTGTTTTAGGATGGGTCTTATCAATTCAGATCCTTGCCATGATTTAAAATTCATATTTGCAACTGATTGCATTAATGGTGTAATTGGTGATTTGATTTTAATAGACTTACTCACCTCACAGGTCAAAGATAATTTGTTTGGAATGAGAAAAATTCTTAGTTTCTTGGAAGATTTTGGAGGCACTGATCTAGTTTTCTTTCCTTGTAGATTAGTTTGGTTTTGAAGAAGTTGTTTGAAGTGTTGGAAAAATGGTTTAATATAGGCATATTTTGGGCCAACTTTGAGTCTAAAATTGAGTGGGCCCTAAACGTCCTTTGGGGTGGATCCGAAGAGGTGAAGTGTTCCTTGCCGCGTGGGAAGTCATACGGTGAAAACGGAACGTCAGAACCATTTATGAATGAATGGGAAGTTGACGTTGTTTTCAGGTCCAACATTAATTTTTTTAGATAAAAACTATTGTGGGAATTTAATTTAATTCTAAATTCAAATTTTGGGTTCCTGAGTGGTTTCCTAAAATTTGTACATATTCCTTTATTTATTAAACTATTCAAATAGTTTAATATATATATATATATATATTCAAATAGTTTAATATATATATATATATATATGTGTGTGTGTGTGTGTGTGTGTTTCAAATGGTTTAAATAATAAAGGTCAAATGGTTTAAATGATAAAGGTCCAACAGTTTAGAAACTGTTCACCAACAGATCCTTATTTAAAATTGTTTGAAAGTTGGTTCTTAGCAGTCCGGATAGAGACAGAAGAGTCTGAAAAAACACCCTCTTTGCTATCCAAATTTTATTTTGCATTTTAATCTTCATTCTAGTAATTGAGAAAATTAAAAGAGAGTATAGAACACAGGTTTGGTTCGCCGAACAATTTGTTTTGGAGTGCTACTACAAATTGTAAAGATCATTGTATCCAGGGAGATAGACGCCACTCAACCGTAAGCACCGTAACGGGGCGAATCTGTCTTAAGGACAGAGTGTCACACACTCGACTTGGTCTTTGAATTTTTAATTCAGTTCGATAAATAAATACGGTACGTTATTTATTTATTTGTTTGGCTTTATTACAATTTATTTTATTTACACAGAAGATTGTTCCAACAATCTTAAGACAGATTCGAATTATTCTGTTTACAAAATTTTTCGTTTGTTTCCTTTTCTCTTTCTTCTTTTAAGAAAATTATTTTCTGTGGATTTACAAAATAATATTCTGGTTGAAAAAATAAATAGTGTTTATATGCTATTTGACAGATAGTAATAATATACTGTCTCTTTTCTTTGACAACAACTAGTAGTACGATACTGGTTTCATTAACAATGCAGAATATATTTTTGTGGAATTTTTTCAGAAATTAATTTTGGATTTAGAAATTATTTTCTGAGTTTTCATTACTTAAAATTCTGTTTTTGTATTTTAATTTTTGAAGTGCTACAGAAATTAATTTTCTGTGTGGAATTAATTTGGTTGAATAAAATTTTATTTTATTTCCAAATTAATTGGAAAAATAAAAGTTATATTCTTATTTCTTTTATTTTACAGAATTTAATTTCCTGTGTAGAGTTAATTTGGTTAAATAAAATTTTATTTTATTTCTAAATTAATTGAAAAATAAAAGTTATATTCTTATTTCTTTTATTTTACAGAATTTAATTTCTTGTGTGGAATTAATTTGGTTAAATAAAATTTTATTTTATTTCCAAATTAATTGGAAAATAAAAGTTACATTCTTGTTTCTTTTATTTTTACAGAATTTAATTCTGTGAATTTGGTTTAATTTTCTGTGTAGTGTAAATTCTAATTCTAATTTTGTTTTTTATATTAGAATTGATGACTACTGAAGCTAATACCCAAACAAGGACTACTGTGGTGGCTGCGATTGCACCAACCCCCTCTCCTGTGATGATAGTACCAATAAATCATGGAGAGAAGCCAGAGAAGTTCTCAGGAACTGACTTTAAAAGATGACAACAGAAAATGTTGTTCTATCTTACAACTCTGAACCTAGCTTGTTTCCTCCGTGAAGATGCTCCTATCCTGAAAGAGGATGAAACCGATAGGCAAGTGGTTGCTGCGTTTGATGCTTGGAAGCATGCCGATTTCCTTTGCCGGAACTACATCTTGAACAGACTTGACAACACATTATACAACGTCTACAGTCCAATCAAGACAGCAAAGGAACTTTGGGAATCGTTGGAGAAAAAGTACAAAACGGAAGATGCCGGCTCAAAGAAATTTGTGGTTGGCAGATTCTTGGATTTTGTAATGGTTGATTCAAAAATTGTGATAAGCCAAGCTCAAGATTTCCAACTCATTCTGCATGATATTCACGCAGAAGGCATGTCTCTCAGTGAATCCTTCCAAGTTACAGCCTTAATTTGAAAAATTACCAAAAGGCTGGAAGGAATTCAAGAACTACCTCAAATACAAGCGCAAAGAAATTTCTATAGATGAGTTAATTGTGTGTTTAAGGATTGAGGAGGACAACCACAATTCTGAAAAGCGGGCTAGTAAGCATCCTATGGAGTCTAAGGCAAATATGGTGGAACATGCTTCAAAAATCAAGAAACGAAAGTTTTCTGGAGAAAGTTCCTCACAAGGCTCTAAAGGGGGGGGGGGGAAATAAAAAGTACAAGTTTAATGGCAAATGTTACATCTTTGACAAAGAGGGACATCGGGCCAAAGATTGCCGTAGCAAAGGCAAAGGCAAAAGCAAAAGGAGAACAAGCAAGAAGGCTGCTCAAGCCTATATGACCGAAGTGGACAATATTTCCAATGGTGTCGATGACATCAATCTTTCTGCAGTTGTTTCCGAGGCAAATCTTGTCGGAAATCCTAAAGAATGGTGGGTGAACACTGGTGCTACTCGTCATATTTGTGCCGACAAAAAGATGTTCACATCTTATTCTTTAGTGGACAATGGTGAACAACTTTTTATGAGCAACTCCTCAACTTCCAAAGTTGAAGGACAAGGAAAGATTGTACTCAAGATGACACCTGGAAAGGAACTCACTCTCAACAATGTGCTGTATGTACTGGACATTCGCAAGAATCTTGTTTCCGGATCTTTGTTGAGTAAGAATGGGTTTAGGCTAGTATTTGAGAGTGATAAATTTGTACTTACTAAAAATGAGATGTATGTAGGAAAAGGTTACATGTCTAATGGCCTTTTCAAATTAAATGTAATGACCGTTGTACCCTCAGTTATTAATAATACTACATCTTCTTCTTACTTGCTTGAGTCTTCAAATTTATGGCATGGTAGACTAGGACATGTTAATTATGGATCTTTGCGTAGATTAATTAATATGGAATGTTTACCTAAATTTAACATTGATTCAAATCATAAATGTGAAATTTGCGTTGAGACAAAATTATCTAAAACTCCTTTTCATTCAATTGAAAGAAGTACGGAACCACTTGAATTAATTCATAGTGACATTTGTGATTTTAAATCAATTCAAACTAGAGGTGGGAAAAAGTATTTTATCACTTTTATAGATGACTATACTAGATATGGTTATGTTTATTTAATTCGAACCAAGGATGAAGCTTTGGAAACTTTCATTCAATATAAGAATGAAGTTGAAAATCAACTTGGTAAGAAAATCAAGAAACTTAGAAGTGATAGAGGTGGTGAATATGAATCTCCTTTTGATGAGTTTTGTAAAGAATATGGAATAATTCATTAAACCACCGCTCCTTACTCACCCCAGCAAAATGGAATTGTTAAAAGGAAAAATAGGACTTTAAAAGAAATGATGAATGCCATGTTAATCAGTTCTGGATTACCTTAGAACTTGTGGAGGGAAGCAATACTTTCTCCTAATTATATACTTAATAAAGTACCCCGAAAGAAAGTGAATCAAACACCTTATGAATTGTGGCATAGAAGAGTATCATCCTACAAATACTTAAAAGTGTGGGGGTGTTTAGCTAAAGTGGCTATTCCTAATCCTAAAAAGACTAAGATAGGTCCTAAGACCATTGATTGAATTTTCATTGGTTATGCTAAGAATAATAGTGCATATCTGTTTTTGATTCATAAATCAGAACATACCGAAATGCATGTAAATACTATTATTGAGTCTCGGAATGCATCATTTTTTGAACATGCATTTCCAAAGAAGACTGGACAAGAGACTAGTAACAATAAAAGATCTCATGATGCCATTACTAGTCAGGATCAAGAACATGATCAAGAACAAGAGTTAGACCAAAATGAGGAAGAAGAACCTAGGCGTAGTAAACGTGCTAGAACCTCAAAATCTTTTGGTCCAGATTTTCTAACATTTTTGTTAGAAAATGAACCTTTAACTTTTAAAGAGGCTATGTCCAGTCCTGAAGCTCCTTTATGGAAAGAAGCTGTCAACAGTGAAGTTGAATCCATCTTGCAAAATCACACTTGGGAATTGGTGGATTTGCCACCAGGTTGTAAAACTCTTGGGTACAAGTGGATTTTCAAAAGAAAATTGAAAGTAGATGGATCAATAGACAAATACAAGGCAAGACTTATAGTCAAAGGTTTTAGACAAAAAAAAGGTCTAGATTACTTTGACACATACTCACCGGTTACTAGAATAACATCCATTAGAATGCTAATTGCCATTGCATCTCTATACAATCTAGAAATTTATCAAATGGATGTTAAAACCGCTTTCTTAAATGGTGAGTTAAATGAAGAAATTTACATGGAACAACTAGAAGGGTTTTTTGTTCCAGGGAAAGAAAAGAAATGTGTAAATTGGTTAAATCATTATATGATTTAAAACAAGCGCCAAAACAATGGAATGAGAAATTTGACAAGGCAATGATGTCAAATGGATTTAAAATTAATGAGTGTGATAAATGTGTTTATATTAAAAGCACATATAAAGGTTATGTCATTGTATGTCTTTATGTAGATGATATGCTCATTATTAGTAGTAATAATGACATGATTAAAACTATCAAGAAAATGTTGAATAAACATTTTGACATGAAAGACATGGGCATTGCTGATGTAATTCTTGGTATGAAAATTACCAAACATCAGAAGGATATGCTTTGTCACAATCTCATTACATTGAGAAAATACTTGACAAATTCAGCAAAGATGATGATCATCTTGTTAGAACTCCTGTAGATGTTAATTTGTATCTTTCTAAGAATGTACAGGAAAGTATTTCTCAATTAGAGTATGCCCAAATTATTGGAAGCTCAATGTACTTGATGAACTGCACTCGCCCAGATATAGCTTATGTAGTAAGTAAATTAAGTAGATTTACAAGTAATCTGAGAGTAGAACACTGGAAAGCAATTATAAGGGTTCTTAGATATCTCCGATTTACTCGTAACATTAGGCTTAATTATACTAGATATCCAGCAGTACTTGAAGGATACTGTGATGTAAATTGGATATCGGATACAAGAGATTCAAAGTCCACTAGTGGGTATGTCTTTACTCTTGGTGGGGCAGCTATATCTTGGAAATCTTCCAAACAGACTTGTATTGCTAGGTCTACTATGGAATCTGAATTCATAGCTTTAGACAAAGCAGGGGAAGAGGCAGAATGGCTTCGCCACTTCCTTGAAGATATTTCAATTTGGCCAAAATCGGTGCCTGCTATATGCATACATTGTGATAGTCAATCAGCTATAGGTAAAGCACAGAGTCATATGTATAACGGTAAGTCACGACACATTCGTCGTCGACATAACACCGTGAGACAATTACTCTCTAATGGAATTATTTCCATAGAATATGTTAAGTCTAAAGACAACATAACAGATCCACTAACCAAAGGGTTAGCAAGAGAGTTAGTTGAGAATTCATCGAATGGAATGGGACTTAAGCCTATTTAATAAGAGTTACCACAACGGCAACCCAACCTAGTTGACTGGAGATCCCAAGATCTAGGTTCAAAGGGACAACCGAGTTGTGAATGACTCAGAAGGATCACTGGGGAGTCTAACTCCTACTCATTTCTTTGATGAAAAAGTGATGTTTGCAGCATTTGAAGTTAAGTAAAATTTTAATGATTCTTATATCTAGGTAAACCTAGTGGAGTATGGCAGGATACTCTTCATAAGAATCACCTATGTGAGTGTGAACTGGGTCAGTTCTATGAGATTTGTGAAGGGCTACAATTCTCTAGAGCACTCATGAAAGACCAGGTTGTTCAGGGCCAAAATGAACACAATAGTGAGAACTAAACTGTGTCTGGGGATATACTGTGTGAGTTCTATTGTCTTGGTTTACACAAACGGCTGAACAGTCAAGACATCATGTTCACTGGTTAGCTAGTAAATCCGATAGTGTCTCACAATGGAAGGTTCAAAGCCAAAAGCTACCTATTCTTTGCAAAATATTTTCAATTTCTGTACTCTCTGAATTTAGATCATGTTGTTGCATTTTTTCTCCGTCAAATTCCATTCATGTGGGGGATTGTTGAAAAAATAGTTTAATATAGCATATTTTGGGCCAACTTTGAGTCCAAAATTGAGTGGGCCCCAAACGTCTTTTGGGGTGGGTCCGAAGAGGTGAAGTGTTCCTTACCGCGTGGCAAGTCACACGGTGAAGACAGAATGTCAAAACCATTTATGAATGAATGGGAAGTTGACGTTGTTTTCAGGTCTAACATTAATTTTTTAGTTAAAAATTATTGTGGGAATTTAATTTAATTCTAAATTCAAATTTTAGGTTCCTGAGTGGTTTCTTAAAATTTGTACCTCTTCCTTTATTTATTAAACTATTTAAATAGTTTAATATATATATATATATATTCAAATATTTTAATATATTTATATATATATATATATATATGTTTCAAATGGTTTAAATAATAAAGGTCAAATGGTTTAAATGATAAAGGTCCAACAGTTTAGAAACTGTTCACCAACCGATCCTTATTCAAAATTGTTTGAAAGTTGGTTCTTAGCAGTTCGGATAGAGGCAGAATAGTCTGAAAAAATACCTTCTTTGTTGTCCAAATTTTATTTTGCATTTTAATCTTCATTCTAGTAATTGAGAAAATTAAAAGAGAGTATAGAATACAGCTTTGGTTCACCGAACAATTTGTTTTGGAGTGCTACTACAAATTGTGAAAATCATTGTATCCTGGGAGATAGACACCACTCAACCGTAAGCACCGTAACGGGGCGAATCTGTCTTAAGGACAGAGTGTCACACACTCGACTTGGTCTTTGAATTTTTAATTCAATTTGATAAATAAATACGGTACGTTATTTATTTATTTGTTTGGCTCTATTTCAATTTATTTTATTTACACAGAAGATTGTTCCAACATAAAGATGGTATCGTGAAGTGTGAGGATTTGTTTATTACCTTCAAACTAAAGTTTGAATCAATCTTTATTTTTCTTAAAGCTGGTATTAACATATTAAAGAGATCGCTATATATATGTATTTGCTTATGCTAAGATGATAGTGTTGTGTGGCTTTACTCTCTGTTTAGAGTCTCTCAAATCTCATCTTTTTTGAAACACAAAAGTGATTTTAATTTCTGTTAAAAAATGTTAATGATATGCAGGTGTAGTGATCATGCTCTAGAATATGTACCAGAGGCACTAAACAGAACTTTGCAAGATTTGCAGCTTGATTATGTTGATTTGTACCTTGTACGTGTTGCCTCATAGAAAGTTTATCTTGCAGTCATGCCTGTTAAAAGTTAACTAGAAGAGTTTTTCTTTTCTTTTATCTTTATTTTCTTTCAAAAGTCTAGTTTCCACTTTTATTTGCTAAAGTTAATATATAGTTAAAGAACTCTTATATTGTCTTGGAAGATTGAAATTGTATCTAGAGGCCGAAGACTAGTGGGAACTAGGAAGAGGTTATATTTGAGTGATAGGCGTCCCTTAAAAGACAATTTTGATGCTTCTTGAACCTTGAAGGGGCATAGAACCAATGGTTTGATAATCAATTTTTGCAGTTTATTGATGTTACATGTGGCCTAAAAATGACTCCATCAAATTTAGATATTATAAATAGCTAATATTGACCCAGTCAAATGTTTCATGGTAGATATTTTTAGTTTTTCCTAACTGAAGTGCTTAATTATTGAAGATCCACTGGCCTGTCCGGATGAAGAAAGGGTCAATTGGCTTTAAGCCTGAAAATCTCGGTTTTCCTACTGATATACCTGCCACATACCTACCAAGTTGAGTGAAGCTATAGGAATTCTGAACATGCCTACACAAGATCGATAAGACAGTGTGCCATTAGCCAAAAGAAAAGAAAAAAATTTAGAATTCAAGTACTTTTTAGCATTAACAGAACGAAAGACAAATAGTACGAGAAAATTGAGTATGGACCATGGCAGAGAAATCATAATAAATCTGGTTAAGTTCAGATTGATTTTTGAGAAGTAAAAACCAAGTATAACGAGAAAAATCATCAACAAAAATCAGAAATGTGCAGCGCACGTTTGCTGAGGTGCGCATAGTGCACGATAGCAAAAAGGCAGTAGCGACGCAAGGTCAACCAGGGCTAACTTTAGAACATGCGGCTCACGTTAGCAGATGAGGCCATGGTGCAAGATAGCGGGAGACAGAAGCGGAGGCACGTGGAGACGCGTAGGAAATGGCACAACACGTAGAGATGATTCTGATGGCGTTGGCTTCGTTTTGCAGAGACGAAGAAGCTGGTATAGTCCAATCGTTGAAACAAGAAAGGGCAAGATATGCAAAAACCAACGCGAGAAGGAATCAATCTACCAGACAGGAAAGAAAGAAAAAAAAAATGATGAAGAAGAAGAGTAGGCTAGGAGAAAACCCTAGGCTTTGATACCATGTTAGAATAGTAGAGAAAAAAAAAATAATATGTATTGTATATAATCAATCAATCACTACAATAGGAGAAGCATGTATATATAGGCCAAGAAACCTAAGTGTACAAGAATACAAGAATAATAAGTATAGTAAGAATAGATAACAGCTAATAAGAGCTAACAAAACCAATAAAAGAGTATTTGATCAAATTGAATTTTAAGAAAATTTTATGTTGGTGGGAGAAGAGGAAAAATATATATATCAATACATAAAAGGTGCAAATAATTTTATAATTAGGTGTAAATGAAAGATTATAAGAATATAAATGTCACTTAACCCTTTCATATGCTGATTATTTTTTTCTCATTTCCCAATCTGGCTATAGTTCTCCGTTGAATTGCTCAAAAGCATCCAAATTTACGTAAATTCTAGATCCTGAATTTAAAAAAGGAAAGGAAAAAAAGATGATGTAATATGGAGTTATAATTCATGAATCTTGACTGCTATAACACTAAATTCCAAAGACAAAAAAGGGAGTGCTCATTTTTTTATTACCTTTCTACAAGTTTCTCCACCGATCAAAGATATCATCGGATTGAATGAAAATAATTTTCGAAAGAGATAGTTATATTTTTAATTTATAATTATTTTAATCTTTAATATTTAAATTCTATTAATTTAATTTAATATATAAAAAGTATTTTAATTTAGTCTTGTAATTATAGTTAAATTCAAATCTAAATGTATAATTTTAGAGACCAAAATGATACATATTACATATTTTAAAATAAAAAATCTAATTTTTTAAAGTGAATTTTTATATTAATAACACAAATCACATATTTTAGAGATGCTGTAATTTTTTAAGTGAGTTCACATTTATCGATGACTTTACATGTCCAAACAGACTTGGATTGGATAATCAAATTAAAATACTTTTGATACATTATGGATTAAATTGATATAATTTAAATACTTCATAATAGAGATTAAAATGATATAAATAACATATTTTGTGAACAAAAATCTATTAATCCTTTTTCTTTTTTTCAAACTTTTTCCAGATGAGAGACTATTTTTTTATTTTTTTTATGGGTAAAATTAAATTTATTGATGTAAAAGGTAAGTACAAAATATGTAAGAAAGCTTATTTTGGAAAGGCAACATGTTAGTTAAAAATTTAAAAAGTCATTAAAAAAAGTTAGAAAAATTTATTCATTAATCCTATATAGGGAAATGTTGATTCATTTAATCTTAAGAGTTTTTTTTATAAATCAATTAGTCATTTTTATTTTAGAAAATTATATTTATTTGATTTGGTGCCATTTGAGTTTGAGTGAATGCCTTTTTGTGATTCATTTTTTCAATTTTCTAATTTGGTTTTGGGATAGGAATGAAAATATGAGATGTAAAAGATTCTTTTTAGAGGAGATTGGTGGCTAAAGTGGTGATTGTCAAGCGTAGAAATCTACATTTTCCTTAGTGTAGTTTTTTAATGTTACATTGGAGTATTATATTAGAGTGTTACGTTTTGAAAAAATACATTAAGGAGTTTTTGTGTGTTACATTGATTGGAGTGTTACATTTGAGAAAAGTACAGTAATAAGCTTTTTAGTGTGTTACATTGAAGTGCTACGTTTTTTGAGTATTATATTAGAGTGCTATGTTTGGAAAAAGTATACTGAATTTTTTTTTTAAAATGTTACATTGTTACGTTTAAGAAGAGTACATTAAGGAATTTTTTAGTGTGTTACATTAGAGTGTTACGTTTAGAAAAAGTACACTAAGGAGTTTTTTTAAAGTATTACGCTTAATAATTTCAATATTATGAGAAAAAAAAACCCACATTTGCCCCACAACACATAACACACGAGCGTTTATACTTGGTCCCTTATGTAATTCACATTAAAATGGGACCTTTGGGTCCATATATAAGAAAAAACTGAGAACCAAACGGTTCACCCAAAAATCAATTATTGTCTCTAATTTTTTACATATCTTTTTATAAAAAATTTAAAAACTTACTAAGCCTCTGTTTGGCAAGTTGGTTCTTGGGCTTTTTTGGCTATTTTAGCCACAAAAGACAAAATAGGCTATTTTAGCCATAACAAACAAAACATCACATCCAACCCATAATCATTACATTCTTCTCTCACAAAAAAACTCAAAAAAGCCAAAAAGCCAAAAAGCCCTTCCCAAACCAAGCTTTTAAGCCCAGGCTAAAATAGCCAAAAAAGCCAAAAAGCCAAAAAGCCAACCCACTTCCCAAACGGAGGCTAAGAAGTCAATTCCAAAACAACCCAAAAACTCCATTGCATATAAAAAAATCATATCCCAAATAAGTTAAGTTTCTTGTATATAGTTTTACATATTAACCATATGGTATCAGTCAATGCATATAAGATTTTTGTCCTTTCCATACCATTACATCTTGTTATACTAGTTAGAATGAAAATCAAATATGTATTGTTCAATTACTAATATGTACCGATTCATAATTAATTTATAGTTTATATGACCATTTCAGAGTCGATATATAGCGGTTTAATTGCTATAAAGCTCATTTTCGCAGTTAACAAAATTTCAAAAAATTAGAACCATATAATCCAATTCTCAATAGATATTACTTAATATTTCTAACATTACACAACGGTCAATATGATTTATCTTCGTATACTACTATTTAAAATTAGGATTTGGCTCGCCTCCCATTAAAAATTGAATTGGATCAGATAGTTGAGATTTTCTAACAGATAAGAATCATTAAACGGAAGACACTTACCAGTAAAAATTTATGAATATTTTTAAAAAATTTTACCGACAAAAATCTTCTATTTAAATGATTCTTATCTGTTAGAGACATGAACTATCTTATGCAGTTCAATTTTTAACGGGAAAGAAGCCAATCCCTTAAAATTATACTTTCTTATTACTTAAGATTATGGTGGGTCACAATCGTTCTATAATTCTGGTGTCTCAATCCTTTGACAAATGAAGTCCCTAAACCATCCGTACAGTAAATGACATCTATTATTTGTTTGACAAATGATCCAATTGTGAAATCAATCTTTTCATTTCATATCCTATAGCAAGATGAAAGTAACTATATTTTCTTCTTCCCTCTTGTTTAGATGATGAAATTTTTTTATCAAAATTTTGAAGTAATAAATCTTGTAATTTTTTTTCTATTGGAAAAACAGAGAATATTATAAACTCAAAAATATTAATGTATAATTGAAATTTATTGTATACATAAACCATAATATACACTTTCAATTTCCATCTCACATTCCCAATCTTGACATTGGGCACTTAAGTCTCTATTGTAGACTTAGGAAAATCTTTTTCTACTGATAATTTTTGTGTGTGTGGATAATTATACTCTTAATCATTATAGGTTGGTTTAAGTTTTTTTAGTCTCGGGAGTTATTTGAGAATTAATTATTTTAATTAACTTTTTACATAAAAAAAGTACAAAAAATAAAAAAAAATTATGATGTAATATATTGTAGTGACTTTTTAATTTTTTAACTATTTTAATCTATTAAGGCCTATTTTAATCTAATTTCATTTGAATAAAATAACTTATTTTGTTTTTTTTTTTTTTTGATTAAAATAACTAAAAAAGTCTCAAATCTTACTTCCCAAACGGTGCCTAAGAAATTTATGAAATCACTTAATATTGGTGTGATTCTCGTATATATATATATATATATAAGAGTGTTGGGTGTCTTTAGTATTATTGTTACGGTAAGAAAATGTTGAGGATATAACAAAATTACAAGAAATTACTAAGCCTCTGTTTGGGAAGTGAGTTGATTTTTTGATTTTTTTGATTATTTTAATCTGGGTTAAAAAACTTGGTTTGGAAAGAAATTTTTGACTTTTTACTTTTTTGACTTTTTTTGTGAGAGAAAAGTGTAATGATTATGGGTTGAATGTGATGTTTTATTTATTGTGACTAAAATAGCCTATTTTATTTTTTGTGACTAAAATAGCCAAAAAAAAAAACCTGAAAACCTTCTTCCCAAACAGTGGCTAATCGCTCACCTACTCGTAAGGCTCTTATTCATACGAGTGTTTGATAAATTTTTTGATAAAAACTTGGCGTTTGTTGTTGCAGTAATGATACATCATGTGAAAAGTGAATTTGGTGTAAAAATTTGATCATTTCTTACACATGTATATAGTGAAAGAAAAGGATTTGAATTTAGGAACAAATATAAGAAAAAGCCTTTTATTCATGCAAAGAGTTTTGGAACTTGACAATGAGAGAAAACAAGGTATGCTTTAATCACACACTTCATGAAGTTCCCAATACAAAAGGATTTGTGTTAAATCTCAACATCCTCCAAAATCTCAACAGCTAGCAGCAATCTAAGCAACTGCTCTTCCCTTTCTTGAATTTGCCTTCACTGGTAGTATCCTAATTCTCTTTGCAACTCTCACAAAATCCCTACATATATATATATATATATATAGAGAGAGAGAGAGAGAGAGAGAGAGAGAGAGAGAGTTCACACAAAAAGCATTAATTAGAGCACAACAACAATAACTTTCCAATCCAAATTAACATATACTGTAAGACACACATGTAACTATTACTTAGAAAACTAATGGCTCAATCATCAACTTCCAAACCAAAGATTCAAAAGTTGATTTTCAAACTATGTAGTTTTATTTAAAAAAAATTAAAATCCAAATAAAAAAGTGTGTGAACTGAGATAATTATGAGAGGTAATATGTGATATGGAAACAGAAGCACCCCAATTAACACAAAAGACATTGTGAACCCTTATAATACTAAATTTGATAAAAAAAAAAAATTGAAAATACTATTTTAATTTATTATTATTATTATTATTTTTTTTTTTTGAAAACCTTAATAAAATAAGGGCAACAACTTACTTCCAATTAAGGTCACCAACAAGAAGAAGATCATTTTCAATGTCTTCATAAGCAATGAGGTGACCAGGAACAGCATTGGATAGATCAAGATCGTTATCTGAGGCGGTTACTCCTCTGGCATCGCCACCGTCGACAAACATCTCCCTTAGGGCCTTGGCTAGGCTATGGTAGCTTGCATGCTTATGAAGACTGATCCGCTGGCAGATCGAACGGCCTTCCAGCACCACAGTCACCGGCGGAACCACCGTAGAAACCAAGTCATCGTCAAATCCACCTGGAAAGCTCTGAAGATTATTAGGGTTTGAGATGAATGGTGATGATGATGGAGTACTTGCACCACCAACAAGCTTTGTATAGAAGCTTGATGATCCTGAACGGTGGTGATGGTGATCTAGGGTTGAGAGCTGTCTCTCTTGCCACCTCCTCTCCAAGGACTCTTGTCTTTGTGAATCAAAACTGTTCATGATTTTCTTGTGTTGTGTTATCTCTCTCTCTCTGAAATTTTGTGTGTTTGGGTTATGTTTTTGGAGGAGATATAGTGATGAAACTGAAAAGGGTTTGGTCTTTGGTGGGAGTTATGTTAGAGAGAGAGAGAGAGAGAGAGAGAGAGAGAGGGGAGAATTCAGAGAGTAGACTGAAAAGAGTCAGGTCTCTGGTTGGGTTGAGAGAGATAACTTGGTGTTGGGAGTGTGGTTGTTATGGTTGTGGTGAAAATATATAAGGGTTAGGGAAATGTTTTAGAAACTAAATAATTTTTGCTGTTTTTTTATTAATTACTTTCAGGCTATAATAAATTATAGAATCTAAAGGTGGTGATTTTAAATAACGATATTGATATTTATATTATAATTAAATAATGATTTATATCAAATAATATAGGCTGAATGTAAATAAAAAATTATATCAAAAATCTAAAATACCAATATGTATCGATTGATACCAATCACATACAACTCAAGTGGAACAATCTAAGTGAAATAGTATAATATACCATCTATATATGTGGTCATAATTGTTATAATTGATTTTATGATTAGTTTTATGTATGTAGACTGGTTGTTCTATATGGTACACCGGTCAAAAAAAAAATTGTAAATAATATTAAATGAATAACTTATATCTCCTATTAATTCAACAATGTGGTATCAATAATCGCAATGTAAGAATTTTTATTGATCAAGAAATATTATTTATTGAGAAAATTTGTGCACGGAATTTATAAAAATTCTCAAGGATAAATCATACATGAGTCTTGCATGTGTCAACTTCTATCTTTTTGCTATTTGCTATTTGCTATTTGCTTCAACTCTAGTGGTGTTGTTTTCTAATTTCAAAGCTGCCCTTAAATTCCCAAAAATGGTGTGAATTTGAATTACTCAAACTTTCGTATCTCTTTGTTCTTTGTGCCTTCCAGACCAAAAGTCGCCTGCTCTCTCTGATCTGATTTGATTTGTAAGAAACAAAGAAGACAAGAGAAAAAAAACCATTTACATGGGATGAGAGCGAAAACCATAAAACAAGACAACTGGCTGCTATAAGAGAGAGTGGAGGATGTTTGCTTGTGAATGCAAAAGTGGATCAAAAATTTTCCCTTTTTATTTCAAAGATCCCTTAATTATTAGTGAATCTCATTTACCTTTTATTTATGAACTTATACATTTTTAATTTTCTCAATTATAAAAATATATAACTTTTACTCCTCTAGATTAAGGGTGGGCAACCCTTGAGCAGGGCCGGGTTTGAGTTGGGCTTCCACTGTATAGTAAGAAAATATGTATCATTTCAAAACTCGGTTTAACCCAACATCGGATCCAATTTAGCCATATTAAGCCCGGCCTTAAAAAAATTTCAAATACCAAATCCGAAAACTTAACCAATAGACATGAACTATTAATTTTTTATTTTTTATTTGTCCTAAATGGATGCTAAATTATTTAAATCCTTTTATTTATTATTTGAATTTGAAATGTTAACAAAATTCAGTAGTAAAATAAATATATTTTTTAATAGATATGTTAATTTAAGCCTTAGAAAAAGTATATATATTTGTCTTTCATATTATTTTTACTTTATTTTGTAACTATAGAATAATATAAAATCATAATTAACATTTTATAAATGAGCAAATTAGTTGGGCTAAGATAAACTTTTTTATCTTAAGCCCAGCCCGGATATTAAATGGGCACAAAATGTCAGCCCAGCTGTATGGACAAAATAATTCTTTTAAATTCTAAAAATATCAAGCTATATATACTAGGCAAGCCACCACCCCTAATCCAGATCCCCTACTCAATAGGGCTGAGCATAGGGTTATCCGGCCCGCCCAAACCGCCCTACCCGAACCGAACCGCACGCGCGTGGGCGGTTTCGCAAACACATTAGGGTAGGGTGCAGGTTGGATTTTATATAAATTTCAGGTTCGGGCGGGTTGCAGGTTTGAACTGCACCCGCCCAACCCACCTGCATTAAATTAATTAAATTTTTTTTTCTTCCCCCCTTTCAAATCTAACCGTCCATCTCTCACCATCTCACCCACCCATCTCATCTAATCTATTACAAACAAAACAAAAAACCCTAAACCGTGTCCCTCACTCTCTCAGTCTCATACATACTCATCTCATCACTGTCTCTCTCTCTCACTCTCTTCTCTCGTTGGTTGTTCTTGTTCATCTTCATACACCGATCGATCACTCTCTCACTCTCTCGTTGTTCATCTCATCGCACCGATCATCGCACCGCCGATCTACTCACAGATAAACTTTCTCTCAATCTCTGTCTCTCTCTTTCTCGCCCCGATCGTTGATTTTTTTTTGTTTTATATATATATACATATATATATATATCAGATATCTCTCTGATATGATCTGTCTCCCTCCCTCTCTCATCTCATCAGTCTCTCTCTGTGTATTTGTTTTGTTTTGGAATCTGATCTGATCTGTTTATTCTACACCGATCACTCTATGATGTGTGTTTGTTCTTAAGGAATTTGTTGAATCTGTGTTTGGTTGCCGAGAAAAAAAAAATAAAGAAAACGGAAAATGATTCTGGGATATTGAAATGCCATTAAGAAATGAAGAAAATGTAAGAAAGAAAAAACAAATTGATTAGTAGTTGGTTGGTTATTTATTTAGTTATTTGGTAATGATGAGATGATGTTTTGTTTGGGTTTTGGTAACTGAAAAAGAATGCGTAATGTGGGTTGTCCATTTCCCCTTTTTTCTTTTTCTTTCCTTTTTCTTTGGTTTTTCGACAACCAAGCAGAGTCAGTTTTGGGTTTTGAATTTTGAATGCTTTATGTATTTTCATATTTTTGTTTTCCTTTCCATTTTGTCTGTTATACTTGCTCTATCGAGTGGAACTGTTGCATTGGATTAATCTTTATTTTTTTATATCTGTACTTGAAATGAATTTGTTAATAATACTTACCCTGTTAATACTTGTCTGTTAATACTTGTCTGTTATATCTATACTTAGTTGAATTTGTTTATATCTGCACTTGTCTGTTAATACTTACTCTATCGAGTGCCCTGTTACCATTTCTGGGAAAATGAATTTGTTAGTAGCTGTGTGTGAAAATATGAACTTTCAGCACAAACTCTGTTAATTTTGTATGTTATTAATTGTGTATGTTAATTTTATTAAATCTGAAATCTGAATCTATTCAAAAATGGGAGAAAAAAAAGGTTTAAAAAAAAAATTTTGAAAAAAATTTTCAATCCGCAAACCGCCCGCACATCCGCGAACCCTATCCGCATAAACCGCAAACCGTATTGCGGGCGGTTGCGGGTTGAATTTTCCCCAAACCACATAGATGCAGGCGGGTCCAAACCGAACCGTAAACTGTCCCAAACCGAACCACGGACACCCCTACTACTCAATATGTACAATTCATATATAAGGAGAAAATTGATATTTGCTAATAGATAAGGGTCTTAGTGTAATTAACTTTTATATTTAATAATATATATATTTTTTGCTTGTATTATTAGGTGTCTATGTAGTGATGGTGAAATATTTAATTGATATTTATGGGGTGGTGATAAAAGACGTAAAGAAAAAGCAAGATGGTTATGTATAAATGGGAAAAAAAAAATTGAAAATAAAAAAGAAAAATTCTTGTAAATTGGAATTGCATGGGCCAGAGAGACAACCGCGCTGAGGTCGCCGAACGGCAAGCATGTTTGACTTAGATGGTCGGCGGCATCATCCATTTTACTATAAAAAAAAAATTGCTATGAAGGCACTCTTCATCGACTTATAATTTGTTTTGAATATGTTTGTGGGTCTATGAATAAAATAAATTTAAATTATTAATTTTTTTTGTTAAATAAATTTTAGATTCACGAGTCTGAATTTATAATGTTATTGTTTTTACAATTTTAGAATTAACAATACGTCAATCATCGAAATTATTAATATAAATATTTTGATTCATGCTGTTCATATTATTAAATTGATAAATTATAATAAAACATTCTTAAATTATGACTCATTTGGATTTTGTCTTTTTAAATTTCAAAAACTCAATAATTTACTCCTCAAAATATTATCTTATTTTTTATTAACCCTTTTTGTTATGACTCTGTTAAAAATTTACAAAAAATTAGATCATGTGTAAGACACATGACAAATTTATTAAATTTTTAATACAGTAATACTCTTATATGGTAATCTCATTTGCACTTGGCCACTAAGATAAGAGAAAAAGTGCAAATGAAATTATCAGATAAAAGTTTATTATCCTGAAACAACCAATAATGGGTATTATTATCCTAAAAATTCAATTGTTGTTTCATATGCTTTATTATCTAATTTTCTATAAATTTCTAAAAGAATCCAAACAAAAATGTTAATTGTAATAAAATAATACTTTGAGGGATTAATTACTTAATTTTAAAATTTAAAGAGATAAAATACAAATAAATCATAATTTTAAATTTTAATATAATTTATCCTATTAGATTTCGGTGATTGAGAAATTTTGATTCTAATATACTTTTTCTTCAAGAATAGGGTGGCATTCACCAATTAAGGCATCTCCAATGATCCATCTTTTCTTCATTAAATTTGAACAAAAAATTTCTTTGATATCAAGTGCTCCAACAGAGTTAACCACTAGTTGACCGGGCGAATGTATGGCCGGTTGACCGGCCAATGAAAATCTTTCACAAATTTTTGCCTTAAGGTGGACATCTGAAAAGACATTCGGTGGTAAAAATCCAACGATAATGAACAGTGATTTGATGAAAGACACATCTGTCCTCGGTTTGATAAAAGATTTGAAAATTTCTAAATTTGATAATCTATTTGATGAACAGTTGAAGCAACAAAAAGTAAACTTTTTCATCAAATTTAAATTTGATGATTTATTTGATAAACCATTAGAAATGGTCATAGCTCGCTTAATTTGCCCAAGTTAACCCAACCTCATATATTATTTTTTGGTCTATCAAAGGGGTGGCCATGGGCTCAATGGCCCACCAAACCGGTTTGATATTTATAAGGTTTGGGAATAGGGCTAGACTGGATTAAGATTTTCAGTCCATGTAATTTTTGAATTAGGTTTGGAATAAAGAGTTTTAGGTCAAGTTTGGGTACTTCCAAAAAAGTTAAAAAGTCAAAAAGTTACTCAAAAAGTTAAAAAGTTAACACTATTCACCAAAAGTCAACAATTACGGCTGCACAACTCCCAATTCAAATTTTTCCCTACAAATCAATTTTTACAATTTTTTATTACACATTTTTCAATAAAAAGTCAAAAATTTAACCCAAACATCCATATTTTCAACCTCAATTTTTTAGTCCAAAAAGACAAAAAGTGCACTTTTTTAGTCTTCCCAAACTTGGTCGGTAAAATATTAATTTTAATTTTTATATTATTTAATTACCAAATAAACTAAAAAAATAATAATAAGAGTTTAAAGGGTTGTTTGAGATGATTTATATAAGTACACTTTTTGACTTTTTTGCTAAAAAAGTAGAGAAAAAAATATGTATGTTTGAGATTACTTTTTGACTTTTTACAAAAAAAGATGTGTAATAAAATATTATAGTAAAATCAAAATGACCATTCCACTCTTATTGACTTTTTGACTTTTGAGTATTTGAATTCAAAGGGCAAAATAATAATTTTATCCTCTAACCTTCTCCCACAAGGTTCCCAAAAATATTATGGACTTTTTGACTTTTTTAGTAATTTTTTGACTTTTTTACTTTTGTAAGTTATCCCAAACATCTACTAAATTAAAAACGATCATATTTACATTTGAATTTTGTTAATATTCCAAATTTAAATAATTATTAAAAAAGTTTAAATATTTTAAGACTCTTTCAGAAAAAAATATTAATCAATAACTCAAATTTATTGGGTTAAGAAACGGGTTAGAGATTAGACCTTTTTTTTTTTTTGGTATGGGCTTGTGATGGCCTAAATTAGGCCAGATGTCAGATCAGGCCTAGTATGACACATATATTTTTATTATGTGGGTGTTTGGGAAGTTGCTATTTTAGTAAGCTATTTTAGGAGGTTAAAATTTTTGTATTTGGAAAGATAGTTTGATTTTTTTGTAGTTATATGTGATATTTGTGAGAAAAAAAGTGAAATGATTACAGGTTTGATGTGATATTTTGTCTGGTTAGCTATTTTAACCTATTTTATCTTTTAGTACTATTTTAACCCAAAAAACTAAAAAAAATCTCTTCCCAAACACCCCATATGTAGTGCCAGTTCCATCCAAACTCCACCAGATGTTTATCCATCCCGACTGCCAACCCTATACTTTCGGGTTTAGAATAAGCACTTTAAGCCATAAAATTAAGGCCTCGTTTGACATAACCTATATAATCCATCTTTTTATCTTTTTATCTTTTTTCCATCACATCACCTCTCTACTTTTCTGCACATCTTTTAGTAAAAAGACAAAAAGTACACTTTTTTAGTACACCCCAAACCAACCCTAAGTTTGAGCTAAGATTTTAAGATCAAATTATCTTTTGAACGGGAGGTAATATGAAAATTTTAACCCGACCGTCATATTTGCAAAATATGAATTTTAATTTTATACAATAAAATTAAAATTTAATATACATATATAAAACTTCTTTTAGAACTTAACTTCGGAATTTGTTAAAATAACTAAAAACATTTAACAATTAGATTTTGTTAATAGCCCGCCCTTACGTACACCATCTTTAATACGACTTAAAATAGTCACAATACTTTATTAATTTAGCTAATTATTTTATTATTATTATTATTATTATGTTATGAGAGAGAAAATGCAAGAGTAAATGATTTAAGAATAAAAAAATAAGTAGCTAATGAACAGTTGATCAACAAAAGGGGATAAGTTTTCCTCTATACCTCATCTCTCTATATATTTACATATTCTTTTTGTAGGTTTTAATCTGAACTCACATTAATGATCCGAACCGTCTCTTTCGTAGGCCTCACACACAATAAAGGTCATCCATGCAAAAAAATTAACTTCATCAGAAAATTGTAAATACAAAAATAAATTGTATTTTATTTTATAAAATGAATGGTAAATTTAATTAAATTTAAATCATCTATTTTATAAAACAAAATGTAATTTGTTCTTATGTTTATAGTTATTCGATGAAACTAATTTTTCGCATAAATGACCTTCATCGGGGCATGCGAGATAAACGATTCGAATCATTCGGGTTCGAATTAAAACCCATAAATAGAATATGAAGAGGTATAGAGAAAGAAAGTATATTGGGAAACTCATCTCCAATAGAAGTAACTAGTCACTATTCAAAAAACTATTTTAATTAATCTTTGACTAATCTGCTGGAGAGATTTTCTTTTAGTTTGACTACCTATTTTGACAGAATTAATAATTTAACTAGTTTATTGTGAATACTCTTACTAGACAGACCATAAATTTTAAAATTGATTGTTGAATCGATTCCTAATTATTTTGTAGATTTGATTGTGATCTGTAATTTGTATTGTATATATGATAATGTCATGAGTTTTTGTGGTTGTGATTTTTAACGCATAACAATGTTGGTGTTGGTTATCGGCTTTAATTATGAGTTATAGAAAGTGATTTTTGTTATATTTTTGTGTATTTTTATGAACCAAATCAATCAAAATGCAACAAGTTTATTAAAATCGAAGGCGTTGGGCTAGCGTATGCAGCTTGGAATTTGGAGGTGTACTCTCTTTAGATATCACATTCAACTCTTATTAGGTGATATCTACTCTTCAGGGCACGTTCGCGAGTTCTGTTCAAAATTTACCCGATCCATGTGAAGGTAACAATTTGTGTGGATTCCGAAATTAATCGAGATACATGTAAGTTGGCCTGTACAATCTATCATCAAAAAATAAAAATATATATTCAAAGGCGGAAGTTATTTGCTAATCTAGGATTATTGCTTTACGCCATTTATATTGGGACATTTGTCTTCTTGTCTCATAATGGGTCTCACTCTTTCAATCAATTAAAATCTACTATAACATATTAGTTTTAGGAATCGAACTTTATTATCTCTAAAAGTAAAAAAATTGTTACAAAAAATACTTGAAAACTAATTCTTATCGACATGAGAGTCATTACTAAAAGATTATCATTGAAAAAAAAAAAATAGTGACAATTTTGAAAATATGATAAATGCACTTTTACAGAAAAAATAATTTCATATAAAAAAAAAAAAGAAGATTTACTCTTTTAGACAGATTTTGGTCCTAAAATAATAGTAATTCATTACTTAATTTGATTGCTAAAAATACAACAATAACACTTTTAACAATTAAGATATTTATTTATTAAATGTGAAAAAATGATATATAAGTCTACTTTGTAAATTCACTTTCTAAACTCAGTGACGAACTAATCATCTTCTTGACACATCACTAAATCTAAAAAATATATTTAACTTAAATGTGAGGTTCACTGTCACATATAAATTTAGTATTAATTAGTGATACTATGTCATCGGTATCACCACTTTTACTCCTCCATCACACCTATGTTGGGGTGTGTGGTGTACTGGCGGCCATGTCGGCAACCTAGAAAATAGGCTTAAATGAGTTATTGGACCTAAATCATTTGAAAATGGGTTCAAATTTGGCCCATCTTGCTGCAAATCGAACTTGTTTGGGCTATTTTAGGATGAGTTGGGTTGGATTTTTCATCATGTAAGTCCATTGACTTTGCCATCCATGGCCCTTGTCTTCTCAATAATGGATGCGTTTACGTCCATTCTTCAAGGCTTAAATGAATGGAACTATCGACCTATTATTCACTTTAGAAATGAAGGGGCCGACCAGTTCTTTCAAGTATTCTTTAATTTTTTTACTAGGACAAAGTCATGACCCTTAGAAGACCATATTTTACTAATCCCATAACATTCATAAAACCAGTATTGTGCTTATTAAGAAAAATATTAGAGGTGTCAAAAATCGTATTAAATATTTGACCAAATGTGTGTGGATCCCTCACTCATGTGAAATCTCGTGAAATCCAAACCCATGTGAGACAATTAGTCAAATATTTAGTATCCCTAACATAACTCAAAATATCATGCGTTTCCAACTTTCCTCCATTTACCTTCTCACTTAGTTAAGACTGAGTTTCAAGAAACACTCATTTGTTGACTCCATTTTATTGTGAAATTAAAATCCCGTAGTAAGAAGTTGAAACATTTCATTTTAGGAGGTCAGATCCAAAATGCCTAAAATTTAGTAAGAAAAAGGTCATTCAAGAAATGAAAATGTAAACAAAAATGCTTGAAACCACTAATCAGTGGCGGCACTAATGATGTGGCGGTGAGTACCACCCACTGCCACAGTGTTGTTGTGCCTAGGTTTTTTTTTTTTTTCTTTTTTTGTGTGTGATTTTCCACCTCATTAGTGGTGGTTTAGTGGTACCAAATTAATGGTACCAATCACTACTGAAATGTAAAATAGGTCCGATCAACCTGGAGAGAGGCACATGTAGTTTGGTTATGCCTAATTAAAATTGTCAGAAAAAGATAACATGTAAATTGGACTCCCAAGTTAAATTTAGAGCCAAAAAAAACGAAGAAAAAAAATTAACAAAAAAGAGTTGTTCTGTGGAAAATACAAAAAATACAAAATAAACACGAAATAAGCCAGGGAACCCATGCCTAATTAAACATGTTGGAATTGACTTTAAGGGGGGAAAATGTAAACTGCCCCGAACGACAAACACTGCTAGTTTGATTATACTTAATTAAACTTATGAAAATGGATGACATGTGGTTTGAATTTCAGATAGAGACTTATATCCAAAATTACCTACAACTTAGATACATTGGTATTGACAAAATAATAATAAAATAAAATAACATAAAATTAGTGAAATTTAAAATTTATAAAATTCAACTTTTAGTCATCAAACGTGCAGTAGTAGCCTTTTGACTACTAAAAACTATGTCACGAAATATAACAATAAATATTTTTAATTATATTTTTCTATAATCTTTTTCAACTAAACCTATCAATGACTATTTAATTTAGTCACAAATTGTAAGAAAAAAAAATTATATTTTGACCAAAATTTCCACACACCCCCACAAAAAAAAAAAAAAAAAAAAAAAGTCATAATTATTTGAAAGACCTTAGTCTAGTTAAATGAAACATGTTTAATGGAAGTATTTTATTGTTGGCCAAATTTTACAAGTGACTTATCATCTCAACAACCACTCACCACCCACGTCCTTGTGGTGTGGTAGTTGTACACATTCAGACATCTTCCTTTCCTCCCCTCCTATTTATGATGTAAACTTCTATTGAAACTTCTACAACAATGTTAAGTAGTTCAAAATTTTGTGACTCAAATGGCTCAAATCACTTAAAATGACGTCGTTTTAAGTGATTTTGAGTGTAAAACGACGTTGTTTTGACAGATTTAAACCATTTGAGCCACAAAATTTTGAGTTACCAAATATTTTCCAAACTTCTATTGAAACTTTAAAGGATTCATTTGGTAAGCGGGTTGACTTTTTGATTTTTTTAGTGATTTTAGTTGGGATTAAAAAGTCAAAAAAAAATCTCAACCTCAACTTCTCATACAGAGGCAAAACCACTTTGGTGGTTCAAACCAAAACGAGTTCCTCCCAACACCACCCCCTTTTGGTGGTTCAAAACAAGTCCTATCCCTCCTTTGCTTCCCTCCTATTTACGATGTGAACTTCTTTTGAAACTTTAAAACCACTTTGGTGGTTCAAAACGAGTCCCTCCCAACACTAGCCCCTTTTGGTGGCTCAAAACAAGTCCCATCCTTCCTTTTCTTCAAACCTATTTATGATGTGAACTTTTTTTGAAACCTTAAAACCACTTTGGTGGTTCAAAACGAGTCCCTCCCAACACCAACCAAAACGAGTCCCTCCCAACACCAACAATAACAATTGTGGGTATTTTTGGAATAAACTCTCTTTCATATTTCATCTGTCCATTTTCATTCATAATTTTTTTGTGGGTTTCAATTCTAACTCACGTTAATAATTCAAACAATATATTTTATAGATTTCATAGTAAAAGTTACTCATACAAAAATTTAAATTTATCGGACAATTATAAACACATAAACAAATCACGTTTTGTTTTACAAAATAAATGATTTAAGTTTACAATCTTATTTGCTATTTATTTACGAATTCGTTCTTATATTTATAAATGTATGATGAAATTAATTTTTTATATGAATGACCTTTATAACATACAAAATAGACTATTCAAATTATCGATGTGAATCCAAATTTGAATCTAAAAAAAAGAGTATAAATGAATATAAAAAATTGCATTTATAGGAGAGAACTTATCCTGTATTTTTCATTTCATGTCTTTCATTGTAAGAACATGCATTCATTTGTCATGGTGTGTGTTGGGTTTACAAACCCACATATATAGAACTCTTTGGGGAAGTTGGTAAAAAGTCAACTTCTAATTTTTTACCCATCTTAGGTCATATTACTTATCACCTAACTTACCTATAAAAAGATAAGATAAGCTAAAAAAAAGTCAAAAAATTAATTTTTTATCAACTTTCAAAAACACCCATATATATATATATATATATAAAGTACACCATAATGAGAGGTTGTGCTTTAATATTAAAAATACTGATTCAACACAGTTATGGGTTTGGCATAGCTTATAAAAATTAAAATGTTAAAAAATTATCAAACAAAAGTCAAAAAGTTTATATTATTTTGAGGAAGCTTGTGAAGGAAACCTAATTTTGCCTTTTGAATTCAATTACTCAAAAGTTAAAAAGTCAAAAGTCAAAAGTCAAAAAGTCAACAATAATAGAATGGTCATTTTAATTTTATTATACATTTTTTCGTAAAAAATCAAAAAATTATCTTAAATATATATTTTTTTCTTTACTTTTTTAACCAAAAAATCAAAAAGGACACATATATAACACATCCCAAATGACTGAAAAATTTCTAACTTCTTTGATTATTTATCGCAGCCCTAATGCAAAACATGATTTTCATTTTCAGAGCAATGTATTAAATTTCCCTCGCATTGAACTGTTCTCTCTCCTTTATACAAAAGTTAAAAGCGAAGTTTCAAACATTGTTGTAAGGAAAAGGCTACTATGTCCGTCTGTTTTTTTTTGGTGCATATGGTATATACGTTAGGTTAAAAAATAAATAAATAAATAAATTTTATTACAAAATGTATAATTTTTCTTTTCCACAAAAAATATAATTTTTTACTTTGCACAATAAATATAACTTTAGCATCTTAACTTCACTATTCATAAATTTCATCATAAAAATCATAACTTTTCTTAGAATGTGCAAATACACATTCTAATATTTTCCTCCTTGTAATATATATATATCAGAATCAAGTACTCAGTTTTACTATTTCATATCATATATATAAGAGTAGTATTTTTCCTTTCTTATGGAGCATATTCTAAGGCTTTTTTTTTTTTTTTTTTTTAAAAAAAAAAAGCTACATCAACATGTATTTTTTTTATCATATATACATATATATAAGTAGTGTTTTTCCTTTAATTACGTGGCACATTCTAAGGCTTAATTTTTTTCTAAAAATGTCATATCAGCATACATTTTTTATTTACACATAAAATTTTACGCAAACTCAATTTCAATTGTAACAACTAATTTTATATGGATTCAATTTAAGAAATTCTTATTTTTCATATATTTTTTGTGGGGAAGTGGTTTAGAAATACTATTTCGATCCTAGGAGACGCTCGTGATTCTCAGTTAGTCACCTAAAAATGAATAAACACTCCGGTCGGGGGTGTCGGAATTAGCACTCCGACAGGCAAGTCAGTCTCTACTCTCTGGATTACTTGTATTTTAAGTTAAGCGTAATGATTCTCACATACCTCTTTCTGGCTGACGTGCTTCTATTTTTATCTTTTCTTTCCTGGGCCTCGGGGTTGGGCCCACTTTTGATTCGCCGTATAACTATTTATTCAGCTCCTTTTGCTGCAAATTGTTTTCCACTCGGCCCCCCCTTAATCAACCGGCCATTTGACCGACTAGGGCCGAATGCGCTGTATATATTTTGACTCCTGGTCCAATAATTTGGCCTATTTACGTCTCTTATTATTCAGCCCCCACAATTGCCCCCCAAGCACTCCACTAACGACAGTTAGCTGGAGTGTTTGGTTTCGAACTAGAAAGTCAGAGCCGAAATTCGACGGTTGACCTCATTCCAACGCAGATGTCTGAGCACACGCCTCTCAGTTATCATTTCAACTTCCCGCCCCTTCGTACACTTCTATTTATTGTGATTTAAAATTTCGACGTCTTTTCAAATACATACACATTTTTAGGTGCTCGTCGTTGGACTGCCTTCCGAATTACCTCTGCAACTTCCTTTCCTTCACTATCCCCTTCGTCTCTTGTAAGTTCTCTCACTCTCTGCTTTGAATCCTTTTTCCTAGTTTGTTTTTGGTTTAGCATACTCCTATAGGTTGAAAGAAATAGCAAAACATTTGAAAGACCTCCTCTCCTCTGTTCGAATTTCTGGCTTTCGACGCTATTTTTCCATTCCTGATGACGTCCGTCTGTCACTCGCGACAAATGGCACCCTTGATATGGAGAGGGCTGATGAAACCACGATCATCTTCCCTCTTCTATCAATCGCAGGGGGTGGAGTCCGTTTCTCCCTTCACCCATTCCTTAGGGCTGTACTTTGCCATTGGGGTCTAATCCCTTCCCAACCCAATGTCAACTTTTTTATAATCGTAATGGGGATTATAAAGCTAAACCGTCGCCTTAGGATTAACCTCAACATACTTGCTATTCGGTATTGTTACGCCTTGGCCAAGTCTTCTGGTCGGCATGGACGCTATTTCCTTAGGGCCAAGGACACCGACCTTTAATTAGTGACTATGCTTTCCAATTCTGAGAAGCGAGTCGATGATGTTATAGTCGTTATCCAAGGTAACTGGGAATTCGGCGAAAACGAGGATCACCTCGATCCTATTCCTAGACGGGGGGACGAACTAGGTGGCCGTATAGCTTCTTGTGTTTATTTTTTATTATATTTATAAAGCTTCATTTTTGTGACCTCATGGTTTCGCTTGTGCAGGAAATGATTTGAAGAAAGTCTTAACTTCAACCGACGACATCGTTCTTTCTGAAATCAAAGTCGCACTCAAATATTTCGGTCGTCCGAGTCTTCAGAAACAAGGGAGGGCGGCCCACGTTCTGCTTCGCTATGAGCTGACATATAAGACCTTCTCGGCTGCAGAAAACATCCCAATTTCGAAGGGTGAAGAGTTTCTTACCGCTGTTATTATGATCAACTTCAAAAACTTGAGGCAAGTTGGTTTCGAGAGGTCTGATTCGGAGTGGGCGGAAGTAGTTGAGGTCGCTAAGTCCGACGAGTTGGAAGCCGAAGTAGACGAGGCCTTGAAGTTGGCCTTTGAGGAAGTCGGCCTTAACTCAGCAAATCCTCCGTCCACTTCGAGCCGAGGGGACCTTCCGTTTGACGACATTTTTACTGGTCTAGAGGACCTTCCCGATGCATATCCCGAAGACATGGCTGGGTTAAGCCTTACACAGCTCGCCAAAAAGAAAAACGCGGAAAGGATGGCCGCGCGGCTAAGAGCAGAGGCCGTTCGATCTAAAGTGCCACCTGCCGCCGAAAATCAGCCCTCCATGCCTGTTATCGAGGAGGAAACGGCTCAGTCTCGAAGTGCCGAGTCCGAGGCAGTTCTGCAGACTGAGTCCGAGCCGGTTGTGCAGACCAATGAAGAGGCTGAGCAAACGGAGAAACGTCCTGCCGAGTTTTCGGCCGGATCTGAAGAAAACCGTGTTGACAAATGCC
Source organism: Camellia sinensis (assembly GCF_055761805.1). Classification (NCBI taxonomy): domain Eukaryota; kingdom Viridiplantae; phylum Streptophyta; class Magnoliopsida; order Ericales; family Theaceae; genus Camellia; species Camellia sinensis. The sequence goes on along the minus strand of NC_138964.1, from coordinate 17,850,973 downwards.
CGCGTTTGGAGGAATCGGATGTGATTGTGCCCTTTGTCATTCAACCAAAAATAAAAAACACGCCGATATTATGATGGTTTGAGCATGGCTACGTCATGGCTACGTCCGTCTCATTGCCGGCTGACAAGGCGGCTTTTTGAGCAGAGCTGGATCTGCTGGCGATAGCGTTAGCCGCTCAATCAGCTCTTCTGGTATATACCTTGACCTTGTCTTTCTCTTTTATGCAAATATTATGATGGTTTTAATTTCCTATTTTGCAGACGGTCGGGAGAATAGCCAAGATAGGCCGTCGCCAGCATGACGCCGCTGAACGACTCGGACGTTTACAATCGGAGGTAGAGGGCCAGAGGAGTAGGGCCGATTTCGAAGCGGCGGGGGCAAAAATGGAAGCCGCGAGGGCTGAGGCCAAAATGAAGAGAGCACGAAATGCAGACCAGTTGAGATTGGCCGCCGAGAAGAGGGTAGACGCGAGCGTAGATGCGCTCAAGTTAGCCCAAGGGGTAATATCCAAACTGGAGACCGAATTAGAAGAATTGAAGAAGGCAAAAGAAGAAACCAACTCCAAGGCTTCCAAAGCGTACGAGGCCGGGGCAAAGCGCCGCTCTAGACAATTATGTGGAAGAAGTCCCTAAATTTGAAAATCGAGGATTCAAACACGGTTGGCTCAAAGCCCTTGCTGCTGCTGATATGACATTGGCTACGCCAATTCCATACGAGCAAGTAGATGTTGAGCCACTAGAGTCTGACTCCGAGAATTAATTAGGGCGACACTTTTTGTTACAGCTTTTTGTTTTAGTAGTTTTTATGTATTGCTACAGTTTAAGTTTTTTGTTAGGTATTTTCATGCGAACTTGTAACTTTTTGTTTAGTAGTTTTCACATGTAAAATGGTTACAGTTTGTGCCCAATTTACTAATGAAAATTTTCCTTGTACTTTGCTATTATTTGTGCTTAATTTTGCTATTGATGAATGGTATGAATGGTATTATTTTTTGCTATTTTGGATAAAACATTCATATATACTTGCCGATTAGATAACTAGGCAATTTAATTTATCCTCGTTGAATAGCCGATTAGATTACTAAATCTGCCCTTGCCCCAGCTAATGGATGAACCCCAAAAAGCCAAATACAAATGGTTCATGGAGTGGCCGTGGCACAGATCGATCGGCATCGGGCTTAGATGCTTGGCCGATCAGATTAATAAATCTGTCATTGCCCCAACCAATGCATGAACTCCAAAAAGCCGAATACTAATGGTTCATGAAGTGGTTGTGGCACAGATTGATCGGCATCGGGCTTAGATGCTTGGCCGATCAGATTAATAAATCTACCCTTGCCCCAGCCAATACATGAACTCCAAAAAGTCGAATTCTAATGGTTCATGGAGTGGCTGTGGCACAGAACGATTGACATCGGGCTTAGATGCTTGGCCGATCAGATTAATAAATCTGCCCTTACCCCAGCCAATGCATAAACTCCGAAAAAGCTGAATACTAACAGTTCATGCCCTGATTGCGGCACGCGTCGATCGGCATCAGTCTTTTGGAGTTTAGCGTTAATGAAATCGTCTTGGGAGTGCTGCAAGCATTAGAAATATATGGGGTGGACTCTTCGCGCCAGTGACTCCACTTATTGTGTTCAAACTCAATTTAAAACAGTTTGTTGCGTAAGATTAGACAAGTGCGAATGTCAAATAGACTGTTCTTCAACAGCAGAGGAGAAGCACGAACATTGGCTGAGTTTGACACTGCAATGAATCACAGTAGCGAACCCACCCGCGCGGGAGGTAAGATGTCCAAGGAACGGGAAAAACGTCAGCCTCCAAGTTGTCGAAGTAGATCACCCCAAAAGGAAAAACAGCAACGGGGAAGCTCCTCACAACCGCGATTGAGAAATGAGGCCGATGCGACGCCACAACCGTTGAGTTTTGCGATTTTTTTGGGGAATAAACCGATGACGGAGGCTGACTACATTGTCAACGACCTAGGTGTAGCGGTCGAGTTCGCTCAACAGATTTTTCCACCGGAAGTCCAGCAGTCGATGGTTGGTCGACAGGATTTTGAAGTATTTCGAGAGGGAATCCACGGGGCGGTGAAAGGACTGTATACCGCTTATGAAGTCGGCATGTGCCTGCGCACCGCGCGGCGGGAAATAGAGAAAAATGATGAACGAATTCGGAACTTGGAGGCTCGTGCGGAGAAGGCCGAACGTGAGCTTAAGAAGACTCAAACCACCAAGCTGCGTGCGGCAGGTCAATCTAACCCGATCGTGGAGGAGAGAGTGACCCAATGACTGTTAAGTCACGCGATCGCCAATCCGGATACGGCAAGCATGTTTGCCGTGGAAAATACAAGGACCGTGGGTTATGAAAAAGGCTTCCATGACGGCCGAAGAGTCAAGATAGACAAGACCAAGGAGAAACTCGCAGAGGAGGTGTGTCAATGCGAGAATCGGGGCTTTAGGCACGGGTGGATTAAGGCTCTCCAAGCCTCAGAGGCACTCCAAGGAGCAGGAGTTGAATCGGCGTCGCCATTATATCGTCGTCACGATTTTCCTTTTGACGCTTTCGACATTGAGAAGAGCAATGACGAGGGCGATATCGAATAGAACTAAACATATATTGTAAACGTTCCAATACAGATTGGGCGTCAGCTATGTATCTATTGGATAGTTTAATAAAATATTTTATTTTAAATGTTTGTGTTTGATTTTGAATTTTGAATGTTTACATGCCTAATTAGGCATCTTGTTTCGAATGTTTGCATATTTTAATTATTTATGCAGTTGCCGGCCCAACTTATTCAAATATTTCTTTTTCAATGTTTGTATGCTTTTAAAGTGTAAACGGTTTTTGCCGGCTCAGCTTAACAAAACATTCCACTTTGAATATTTATATGCTTTAACCTTCGTCGTGAAAGGCGCTCCAAATCCGGAGCCGTATTCGGCCCAAACGTGTTATGCACGACTGAGGCTCCAGATTCGGAGGCTTTTTGTCGGCCCATAGTGATATCTTCGAAGGACACTTCGAATCCGGAGTCTTAATCGGCCCAAACGAGTTATGCACGACTGATGCTCCGAATTCTGAGGCTTAATCTGCCCAAAGGTGTCACGCACCGATGGGGCTCCGAATCCGGAGACTTAATTTGGCTAATCGTGATATCCATGAAGGGCACTCCGAATCCGGAGGCTTAATTGGCCCAAAGGTGTCATGCACCGATGGGTATTCGAATCCGAAGACTTAATTTGGCCAATCGTGATATCCACGAAGGGTGCTCCAAGTCTGGAGGCTTAATCAGCCCAAAGGTGTCATATACCGATGGGTATCCGAATTCGGAGACTTAATTTGGCCAATCGTGATATCTACGAAGGGCGCTCCGAATTCGGATGCTTAATCGGCCCAAAGGTGTCATGCACCGATGGGACTCCGAATTTAGAGACTTAATTTGGCCAATCGTGATATCCACGAAAGGCGCTCCGAATCCGGAGGCTTAATCGGCCCAAAGGTGTCATGCACTGATGGGGCTCTAAATCTGGAGACTTAATTGGTCCAAACGAGTTATGCACGAAGGGCGCTCCGAATCCGGAGGCTTAATCGGACCAAAGGTGCCATGCGCCGATGGGGCTCCAAATCCAGAGACTTGGCCAATAGTGATATCCACGAAGGGCGCTCCGAATTTGGAGGCTTAATCGGCCCAAAGGTATCATGCACCGATGGGGCTCCAAATCTGAAGACTTAATCGGCCCAAACGAGTTATGCACGAAGGGCGCTTCGAATCCGGAGGCTTAATCGGACCAAAGGTGTCATGCACCGATGGGGCTCCAAATCCAGAGACTTAATTTGGCCAATCGTGAAATTTACGAAGGGTGCTCCGAATCTGGAAGCTTAATCGGCCCAAAGGTGTCATGCACCGACGGGGCTCCGAATCCGAAGACTTAATTTGGTGAATCGTGATATCCACAAAGGGCACTCTGAATTCGGAGGCTTAATCGGCCCAAAGGTGTCATGCACCGATGGGGCTCTGAATTCGAAGACTTAATTTGGCCAATCGTGATATCCACGAAGGGCGCTTCGAATCCGGAGGCTTAATTGGCCCAAAGGTGTCATGCACCGATGGGGCTCCGAATCCGGAGACTTAATCGGCCCAAAAGTCTCATGCACCGATGGAGCTCCAAATCCAGAGACTTGTTTGGCCAATCGTGATATCCACGAAGGGCGCTCCGAATCCAGAGGCTTAATCGGCCCAAAGGTGTCATGCACCGATGGGGCTCCGAATCCGGAGACTTAATTTGGCCAATCGTGATATCCACGAAGGGCGCTCCGAATCCGAAGGCTTAATCGGCCCAAAGGTGTCATGCACCCATGGGGCTCCGAATCCGGAGACTTAATTTGGCCAATCGTGATATCCACGAAGGGAGCTCCGAATCCGAAGGCTTAATCGGCCCAAATGTGTCATGCACCCATGGGGCTTCGAATCCGGAGACTTGTTTGGCCAATCGTGATATCCACGAAGGGCGTTCCGAATCCGGAGACTTAATCAGCCCAAAGGTGTCATGCACCGATAGGGCTCTGAATCCGAAGACTTAATTTGGCCAATCGTGATATCCACGAAAGGCGCTCCGAATCCAGAGGCTTTTGAACTAAATTGCGCGATAAAGAAATGAGAGACTTTGCATTGCAAGAGTGAAATATGTACATGGTGAACCATTCAAAACTAGTATCATTCCCCACAAGTCGGGTTTAATGATAGAATTTACGCAAGTGCGTTGAATTCCAAGGCCGTAGCAGACTCTTTCCAGACATGTCTTTGAGCCGATATGTCCGTACTTCTACTATCGAATCGACCTGATAGAGGTCGTCCCAGTTAGGACCCAATTTTCCATCAGCCGGTTTCCTGGCAGCTAGAAGTACTTTCTTCAGGACCAACTCTCCTGGTGTGTAGCGGCGCAGCTGAACACGTTGATTGTACGACTTAGTAAGCTGTTGCTGGTATCATGCCATGGACGCAAAGGCACGGTCTCTTCGTTCTTTGATCAAAATCAAATCCAAAGCCAGCATCATGTCGTTTCGGCCCATATCAAAAACTTGCGATTTCAAGGTTGGGTGGCCGATCTCTAGGGGTATGATCGCCTGGGTTCCAAAGCATAAAGCAAACGGCGTTTTCCCAGTGGATCGCCTCGGCGTAGTTCGATGAGCCCACAATACACTCAGCAATTCTTCGACCCATTTTCCTTTAGCTTTCTCCAGCCTCTTCTTGATGCCGTCCAAGTTGGATTTGTTAGAGGCTTCGGCTTGACCATTGCTTTGGGGGTAAGTCGGCGTGGAAAAGTAAGGCCGGATACCATACTTGCTGCACAGTTCTCGGTAGATGCTACAATCAAACTAGGTACCGTTGTCTGAGATAAGAGCTCTTGGAATGCCGAATCGTGTTATGATATTTCTCCACACAAAGCGCTTAACATCAGCATCTCGAATGTGCGTTAATGCATCCACTTCGACCTATTTTGTGCAGTAATCTGTCGTGACAATCAAGTATCGCTTGTTCCCCGGGGCCCTCGGCAATGGTCCTACGATATCAAGTCCCCACTGGGCAAATGGGCAGGGACTGGTGACAAAGCTTAACTCTTTAGCAGGCAAATGGGTTAACGGGGAAAACTTCTGGCACTGTTCACATTTTTTCACATAGCATTCGGCATCAGTTCTCATTGTCGACCAATAATATCCTTGTGTTATAGCTCGATAGGCCAAAGAGCGCCCGCCAGAATAGGCACCACAACTACCTTCGTGTATTTCAGTCAGAAACTCTTCGACTTTGTTCGGATGTACGCATTCCAGGTATGGACCAGAAAGGGATTTTTTTATAAAGCTTTCCTTACGGATCCAAGTAGTATCGCAGGGCTTTGTTTCATCGCTTGTGTGCTTCTTTCTTGTCCGCTGGGAGCTGTTCGAAAGACAAGAATGCAGCAATTAGGTCCATCTAACTCAGTCCTGACTCTATGACATTGACCTGGATTTCCTCCGAAGGGCCAATGCTCGGCTCCGGGATGAAACCTACTTTGATGGTCCTTTTAATCTCTGAGTTAATGGCGGAGGCTAGGCAAGCCAAGGCGTCTGCATGTGTGTTCTGATCACGTGTTATCTGATTCAATTCATGATGGTCAAATTTTGCCAGCAAGGCGCTAGTCGATTTCATGTAAGCCGCCATACGGTCATTTTTGGCCATGTACTCCCCCTTTAGCTGATTGATCACCAGTTTTGAATCGCAAAATACAAGCAAACACCAAGTACCTAGAAGATGTGCATTCCGTAAACCGATAAGAATGACTTCGTATTCGGCCTCGTTATTTGATGCTTCGAAGCCGAGGTTGACGGCCTGCTCAATTATTGGGCCGTCGGGAGCCATGATTATTACTCTGGCTCCGCAACCCCATTGGTTGGATGATCCATCATAGTACAACTGCCAAATGTCCCCAAAATAAATTCTCCAGTTCGGCTTAGGTCGAGTTTCATTAGACTTGAAGTCGGCAAGACCCCTAGTGAATTCGGCCACAAAGTCGACAAGCACCTGTCCCTTGATGGAAGTTCTAAGCAGAAACTGAATATTGTACTGGCCAAGTTCAAGAGCCCACTTTGAAACGCGCCCTGATGCTTTTGCACTACGGAGTACTGACCGGAGGGGGTGGTTTGTTAGCACCCCGATGGTATGCCCCTGAAAGTAATGCATCAGCTTTCTCGCTGCCATGACGAGGGCCAGAATGAGTTTTTCCAAAGAAAGGTAGCGTGTTTCGGCGTCAACCATTGCCTTGCTCACATAATACACTGGTCGCTGCTCCCCCAGCTCTTCCTTTATTAGTACGGCGCTGGCAGCCGGTCGGAAACTGCCAGATACAAAATGAGCGGGTCACCTGCTGAAGGCGTTGTCAAGAGTGGAACTGATCAGAGGTAGGTCTTAAGGCCGTTAAAAGCGACTTCGCACTCGGCAGACCATTCAAAAGCCTTGCCCAGCCATAATGTATGAAAGAATTGTCAGCAGCAGTCCGTGGAACGACTGATGAACCTGTTGAGTGCGACGGCCATCCCCATTAACTTCTGAACCTCCTTGACCGACCGAGGGGAGCCGAGTTCCAGGATTGCTATGATTTGCCTTGGGTTGGCTTCGATGCCTCGGTGGTTGACAATGTAACCCAAGAATTTGCCAGAGGTGATCCCAAACGCACATTGGAAGCGTTCAACATCATTCTATATTTGCGTAGAATGTCGAATGTCTCTTCCAGATCGGCTATATGATTCTGCTCTTCCTTGGACTTGACCACCATATCGTCAATGTACACTTCCATAATGTGGCCGAGTTGCTCCTTGAACATGGTGGTGACTAGTCTCTGGTAAGTTGCCCCTGCATTCTTCAGCCCAACAGGCATAACCTTATAGCAATAGGTTCCTCTTGGGGTGAGGAATGCAGTTTTGTCTTGGTCCTCCAGATGCATGGTAATTTGATGGTAGCCTCTGTAGGCATCAAGGAAGCTCATACGCTGATGACGTGCTGTAGCATCTACAAGTTGGTCTATCTTGGGGAAAGGAAAACAATCTTTGGGGCAGGCTTTGTTTAGATTCGTGAAATCAACGCAAATTCGTCAAGTCCCATTTTTCTTCTTCACAACAATAGTATTAGAGAGCCATGTAGGGTAGGTCACTTCCTTGATTGCCCCGACGTCAAGAAACCGGTCAACCTCTTCAACAACGGCGGAAGCGTACTCTCCAGCTAATTGCGCGGCTTTTCTAAATGATCGGCTTGCATTTAGGGTCAACATTTAAACGGTGTTGCAAAACAGACGGATCTACTCCCTGCATCTCATATGGAGTCCACGCAAATACATCAAGGTTGCCGAACAGGAAGGTAATTAGCTTCTCTCTGTCGGCTTGATTTAGGGAGGCGCCGACCATGAAGAACCTGTCTGGGTTTCCGTTGATTTCAACTCGATCTAGGGCTTCTGTGGCCTTTTCATTTAGGAGATGCCCAACATCGTCGAGGCTCTCCCAGCCCGTCACCTCAATAGAGTTCACTTGCAACTCCTTTGGCGTCTTTTTAGCAAGGAGATAACATGCTTGTGCTGATTTCTGGGAGCCACGGATTTGTTCAATGCCACGTTCTGTTGGGAAGCATAGCAGCTGATGATAGGTACTTGGCACAGCCTGCATAGTATGCAACCAAGTTCGCCCCATGATAAGATTATACGGCGATGGCAGCTTGATGACCAAGAAATCAACATCCACTATTCGGGAGCCCGCTCGAACGGGTAGTGTGATCTTTCCTAACGGGTATTCTGGATTGGCGTTGAAGCCAAATAGTGGATAAGGAGCTGGAGAAAAATCCGATTTGGAGAAACTGAGTTTGGTGAATGTCTTGTAATACATAACTTTTGATGTGCTCCTTGAGTCAATGAGTACGCGCTCAACGGTGAATCGATTTATGCGTAACTCGATTACCAAAGGATCAATGTGGGGAAATGTCACTCCAGCCAAATCTGAATCATCAAAAGCAATGCTCGCAGCTTCATGGGGCCGTTTAGCCGGAGTGAGTTGATTTTGAGGGTCGGGATTCAACTGAGTCGTATGCACCGCGGATGACATTGGCAGGCTATATATCATATGGATCACACCGAGTGGAGGTGAATCTTGTCTCAAGGCTATTGCTTTGGTTGAGTTGCCTTTTCAGACGTACTGTTGTAGCTGACCATCTTGTACCAATTCCTCCAGGTGATCCTTCAATGCATAACAACTCTCAGTATCATGGCCATGATCCTTGTGATACTCGCACCACCTATCCCGTCTTCGCGTGTCGGGAGGTCCCACCATTTTCGACGGCCATTTGAAGAACAGAAGGTGTTGGATTTTGGACATAACCGTGCTGATAGGCTCTGTCAACTCCGTATATTTCTTGTCAGCGCACCTTGTGCGTCTGCTATCGACTTGTAGTTGTTCATTTGTTCGGTGGGAGCATTGGTCGCTTGATCGGCGAGAATCCCATCTTTTGTCTTGTTTAGCCCGATGCCGTGGTTCAGGGCTCTGAGGTGGTACAAAATTTAACAACTAAGCAATTTGAGAAGGAGCCGTCTTGTTGGCCACGTTTCCGACTTTAACCCACAAGACGTCATCTTCCACTTTACAGTATTCCTCAACTTTTTTCATCAACAACCAGACTGTTTTGGGGGGCCGTCTGGTCAAAGAGCTGCGGAGGGCACTGTCGGGATGTAACCCCATCTTGAAGGTGGTAATGGCCATGGAGTCATTGCAAGCATCATCTACCAGATTAAAACACTTCCAATACCGTGCCGAATACGCATGAAGGGTTTCCTCCGGTTGAATCTGCAGTGCCCAGAGGGAATCGGCTTGCTTTGGCTGGACCTCATTAGTGATAAACCTTGCCCTGAAGGATTTTTGGAGTTGGTGGAAGCTCTTGATCGAAGCCGACTCCTGTTTATAATACCACCTGACAGCCAGCGGTCTCAAACTTCTCAGAAATATTCTGCACATGAGAACCTCGTCGTCTGCATGCAGCGTCATGGATTGCATGTAATGGCGGATGTGAACGGTGGGGTCTAATTTACCGTCGTAAAAGGTGAATGACGGTGCTTTGAATTTCTTGGGTAACACTGCCCTTGCAATTCATCGTACAAAGGGATCACGCTGGTCTTCTTCGTCTGAACTGTTTCTTCTTCGCTTATGCCTTATACGTGGACTCTTTTCAGAGGAACTGATAGTTTCGGGTCGTTCCTTCTTCTTGGGCTCTGGGGATAATGAGTCGGAGTCGCTATCAGTATCTTGTTGTCGGGCTCGAGGTCATCGACCATCTGTCCTTAGAGGTCGCTCCGAATCTTGGCGTACAGCTTGTTTGGACTTCGCCACTTCTAGGGCCAAATCCTGACAAAGACGTTCGTTCTCAGCGATCATGTTCTCCAACCTCTGTTCGTTTTGCTTTGCTTGTTCCATAATCGCTTGCATTGTCTCATGCGCTAAAGTCAAGGGTGAGGCGAAGTTCAAGGTGCGTCTTGCGGCGATAGTCTCCGGTCCAAGCTTGTTCATTGAAGTGAGGTCGTCTCTCAGTGTGGTTTCGTCAGTGACTATCGGAGGGTCTTATATTACGCCCGCCATGGATGTATTTGAGTATTCCCACAGACGGTGCCAATTGTGGGGAAATGGTTTGGAAATACTCTTCCGATCCTGAGGGACGCTCGCGATCCTCAGCTAGTCACCTAAAAAATGAATAAACACTTCGGTTGGGGGTACCAGAATTAGCATTCCGATGGGCAAGTCACTCTCTACTCTCTGGATTACTTGTATTTTAAGTTAAGCGTAATGATTCTCACATACCTCTTTCTGGCTGACGTTCTTCTATTTATATCTTTTCTTTCCTGGGCCTCAGGGTTGGGCCCGCCTTCGATCTGCCGTATAACTATTTATTCGGCTCCTTTTGCTGCAAACCGCTTTCCACTCACCCCCCCTTAATCAACCGGCCATTTGACCAACTAGGGCCGAATGCGATGTATATATTTCGACTCCCGGTCCAATAATTCGGCCTATTTACGTCTCTTATTATTCGGCCCCCACATTTTTCATCGTGTATTTATTAATTTTCTTTTCTATTTTATATTTTTTGTCTATCTTATTGATATCTTAATATTAATTTATATTTAATTTTTTATTTAACATGAAATTATCTATTAAAAAAATTATATTTAATTTAAATTTTATATACCTGTATGCAATATCTATGAATAATTCAAAAAAAATATTAAAGAAAAGATCAATACTTTACACAATTAATTTATGTATATTCTTTTTAATCCAATCACAACTTATTTATATTTAATCTTTTTACATAAATTTTGTGTAGTTCTATTTCTACATATTTTTATTTTTCAAATGAAAATAAATAATTAGAATCAGTTTTAGTTTTATATTACTAATTATCTTTCTAATTTAACTATTATTTTTAATATCAAAATGAGTGTTCATTTTACTTTTACCATCTTATAATTTAATATCATATAAAATTATTATATGATAATTACACTTTTATAGCACAATAGAATTAAAATTATCAAAATAAACAAATAATTGAACTAAATTTATTATATATAAGTATTCACGTATAAATAATTTAAATTTAAATTTTATTTTAAATTAAAATTAATATTATTCTTTTGTAACACATATCATAATATAAAATACCATTACATTAATTATAGTTAACTCCATTATGATTATATGATAATGCACCTTCATAAACTCTGCCAGAAAAGATATACAAAAATAATTTGGCTGGAAAAAAATTTTTGCGATTATTATGATGTGTCACATAATTAATCAAAACTTTTTTGAGAACTAAAATTATTAAGATTATAGAGAATTTATATATGATTCCTTTTGAAGATACTGTTTATGATTTGAATATATATTTTTTTATGCATCAATGCGAATAACTCTTACGATCTTACTAATATAAGTATACCATTTTATATCAGTTCATTTCATTCATTTCATATTTCCTCAATTCATGAGTCACATCCATTGTTATTCAGACAACCCAACTAAGACTACAACTCAGTGGTTTTCTTACTACACAACCATTACACATAAATACTTCAATTTGTCATTTTACGGAAGTTTCATCCGCGGGATCGACACCTATGTATACGTGCAATTTTCGAGACTTGCACCCAGGACACACTGGCCAACTTAATTTAACAGAATCCATCTTCTTTCTCCTCCCAAACATGAAGTACATCCCCTTTCTCCTCCCATATATCACACATATACAATGTATTAAACAAAGCCATAATACGAGTATATATTGGGCATAACAAATGTATCACGTAACAATATTATTAATAAATAAATTTATATTACATTAGTGAAAATTACATAACTGGACTATGGATAAACATTCAAGTATTATTGTAGACACCTCATTTTTTACCGACCTTAAGACATAGACGTCACCAGTTGAGCGCTCGGTGATGTTGCATGTTGTGCTCGTTCTGAGGTTTCAGAGTCTCGGCTGCGAGCCTTGCCTCCAAACTTCGGGGCTCTTTTTGTGCCTTGCCTCGGTTTGTGAACCGAGTCCTGTTTTCTCCGTTTTCTCTTCCCGAAGGGAGGGAGAGGTCTCGTAGACCATCTCTCAGTGGTCGTAGGCTACGTTTCGTGGTCGTAGGCCATTTTTCCCGTTTGGAGCCTGGTTTCCGATTTTCGGAGCCGTCGACCGTGTGCCTCAGTTCGGGACCGCTTAGCTGCCTCCGTTTACTCTAGTTTTTGGCACACATCTTATTTCCTCCCTTTAGATGAACACTGTGGCCCTGGAGACCACCTTCGTGGTCATACGCCACTTCCGGTGCCTAACAGCCTGTTTTCGGGGCCCCGAGCCGCGCGTTTTGGCCCCCGAACCTTTGTTTTGCATCCGTTTTGGTCCATTTTTGGTGGGAACCCTATTTTCACTGTTAGGGAAGTGGTAGGATGGTGGCCGTCCACCTATTCCCCTGAAAAGTCAGTTTTCTCATTTTCTCTCTCCAAAAGCCGATTTTTTTGACAGAAAGCTGATTTTTCCCACTTTTGAGCCACATTTTCTGGTTTTTCATACCACCATTGTGTTGTGCTCATCTGGGAGGCCACCAATATGGGTAGGCCAACCAGTAATTCACTTTGACCCTTTTGAACCTTGCTTAAAAGCTAGCTTTTCTCTCTCTTGGGTCATATTTTCTGGTTTTTCTCCACAGGGCTATGTTCTACTCATCTGGGAGGCCACCTTTCTGGGTAGGCCGACCAGCAATTGTTCTTGAACCTTTTGACCCCTGGTCGGCCGACCAGGGAGAGTGGCCTGCTGGCCACTTGAACTGGCCGGCCTGCTTATTGTTTTTCCTCTCTTTGAGTGTAATCCAGCTGTGCCAGCTGGAGATCATTTGGTGCATCCTCCATGGAGGATCTTTGAAGTTTCCAAGAGAAGCTTTGGCCTCTCTTCTCTATAAGAGAGGCCCTCCTCTTCATCTCAGCTGGTTAGACACTTTTGCTTAAGGCTCATCACCTCCCTCCGCCATTGTTACTACTCAAAGCTTCAAAACCCTAACTTTCTTGGTCCATTTACACTACAACCCTTAGCACCACACCTCCATCATCCATTCCAGCACCTTGGAAGCCATTTGCAGATGTTGAAAGCTCACCAACTTAGTCCAAAGGCTGCTGGAAAGTTGGGCTACAAGGGTAAGCTCCTATTCTCTCCATTTTTGTACTATTTTGTTCTATATCTTAGCCCCTTTTTATTACATTTTTGGGATTCAGCCTGAACTAAAAACAGTCTTATTTTGAGCTCATCTTCATGTTTGATTAAGGACTTTTCTCTGTTTGAAGTCTTCTACTCCCCCTTTGTGCTTTATTCCTCTTTTGGGACTTATTTTGCATGATATATTAGCCCTGTTTTTGAGCATTTCTGGGCTTCGAGCCAAACTGTGAAGTATCTTTTTTTGAGCCCCTATTCAACTTTGTTGAAGGGCTCTTTTCTGTTTGAGGCCTTTTTCTGCCCTGTTTGTTCAATCTCTCTTTTAGGGCTGTTTTTGCATGATACATTAGCCTTATTTGTGAGCCATTTTAGACCTCGACCTAAACTGAAAAACATCTTGTTTTAATATCATCTTTATGTTTGATTAGGATCTATTCTCTGTTTGGGGTCATCTTCCCCTATGCATGCTTCATTCCTTCATGATTAAAGTCATGCATTAGAGCACTTGCATTGGCCATGGTTTGGCCTCTTAGCCACTAAAATCCAGTGGATTTTCAGTGGCTTTGATGCATTTTTTAGAGCCAAAATTAGAGGGGGGTGAACCCCTCTCTCCTTGTTTTCTTTGGGGATTTTTTGGGCCTTCCAAAGGGACCCTATTTTGCATGCATTGAAGTCACTTTTTGGGTCCAATTTTGTGAGTTTTGGGGTCTACCTTAGGTCTGTTCGGGGCCCTTTTGATCATATTTTATGTCTACAATGCATGTGTAGAACAATTCCATTCAAGGCCTTTTGAGGAGGCCTATCATTGCATGTTTCCTAGACTGATTTCAGGGCCAATTTTGTGAGTTTTAGAGCTGTCATAACTCATTTCCAGAGTTGGTTTGGTCATGCTAAGTGTCTATCTTATATGTGCTTAACAACCCCTTGAATGGCCTTCCAAAGAAGCCCCTCATTTTTACATGCATTGGCTGCATTTCAGTGATTATTTGGGCATATTTTGACATGTTTTATTCACTGTTTTTGGCTGGTTTGATGAGTTCTCATTTTCTTCATATACATGCCATGTAAACCATGCTTGCTAGCCAATGTTGCATGCTATTTTAGTCCATCATGTTAGCATCTTTTGGCCATGCTCTAAACTAGAAATGTGTATGTTTTGGGACTGCCTTGGCTCTGTCTTTAGACTTCATGATCAAATAATGCTTGTTTTGTATACCTGTGGTTCAATGCATTGGATTAGTTTTGAGTTTCGGGGCTTACTCCATGCATAGGGTGCCATGTTTGCATGATTCGGGACCATTTAGCATTATGTTTCAGTGCTGAAAATTGCATGTTCGAATGCCATCCTTCATCCTTGCCATGCTTTGGTAGAGTGGTATTTTATGCCTTAGGTTCGGTCCTCGGTTTGCGTGCATGTGTGCACGCATTTCAGTCATCTCATTTTCATCTTATGGCCACTGATGCGAGTGTGGCTGAGGTCCACTCATGTTGGTATAAGTCCGTTATGCATTGTGTATGCCTTTTCAATTCATAGCATTGCGTATCCTAGGTTGCGTATTAGAGCTTTGTGTATGCCATGTTACATCGAGCATTGTGTATGCCATCTCATAGCATTGCGTGTGCTAGGTTGTATGTTAGTCGCATTGTGTATGCCATCTCATTTGCATTGTGTTTGGGATAGGAGTTAGCCCAAGCACAGGAAACGAGAGACGTTTCGTACCCCGAGTGACGAAACGTGTCTCAATTCCCTGTCGCTGACACTCCGGATTACCCATGATGGAGTTTAGGTCTTGTTGTGTTTTCATGTGCATTCATTTCATATTGAGTCGTGCAATTCGACTCCTCGGCCATCATGCATCGATATGCGTGATTGGTGGCACGAAGATCGAGGACTACACTCCCTGAAGAGTAGTCATGCATATATATATGAAATACTTTGCCATGTCCCTTTGTTGCTCTCTGTTGCAGTAAATCAGAAATCAGCGGCCTTCTGGAGCGTTGTGCAATATTCCGAAAACAATTGTAAACAGAGGCAAACTGGGGCATCGTAATGGATTTCTGCGCCAGGCAATTCAAGCATGCATCATTCCACCATTCAGAACAGAGCTGAGGCAGTCCATAGGCTTACATGCTAGTTTATCGCTTTTCTAGTTAATTTGTTAATTAATTAGGGTTTTGTAATATTTAATTATTCATTCCGGACTATACTTATTCATTCGGACTGTATTATTCTTTCGGACCCTCCGAGTGAGGGCACAATTGTAATAAGTGTGTGTGAGTGTGATGTATGTCTTCCAACCCCACGTCTTTCTCCCTTTTATTTACCAGCTTATGATGGTTAGATTAGGGCATGTTTCAATTAGCATTTAGTATGATAGCATGTCTGCATTCATTCATCTGTCTTGCACGCACCGAGCTCGGCGCACCATACTAACTGCATTTGTATTTCAATTCCAAATTGAATACGTGTTAGCTGTAGCAGTTCATTTGCCATCTTAGAATAGCCGAGCCTATCTTAGTTGCATTTTGCATGTGTTGCATTAGGCATTACTGTATAGTTAGGACCATGCATGGATTTCTAATTAGCTTATGTTTTGGCTTGGAGTACTCGGTAAGTTTTATGCTTTAGCATCCTTGCATGCGTGTGAGTGACTGCCATGATAGCATGCTTACCATGAAGCTATTTGCTTATATGATATACCTGCCTGAATGCCTGTGGGTAAAGGTTGGGTTATCCGAATTGGAACAATTCATTAAATGCGAGTTTTAAAGCCCACTAGATAGTGGCAAAATCATGTTTTTCTAAGCCCACCCGAGAGTGGCAAATCCACGTCTTAGCCTACTTGCGGGTAGCACCATCAAACCATTTTCAAATAAACAAACATGAAATGTTTTGTTCAAATTCAGGCGATCCAGTCTATACTTGTATGCTGTGCGCATCACGTAGTAAATCCAGGCTAATAACCGGAATAAGATTACATAATGTTTTCAAAACTTGATATCATGGTTAGTAGAGGCCGATCTTTGATCGGGCGAGCGGGGGTGCTCACGAAGTGACCTTCCCCAATCATACCCAAGTTCCCGAGCCGAGACAACTTTGGTGATGACGGACACGTGGCCTTAGGCAACGAGTCAGGGTTTTCTAAATTTTCCAAAATAAAATATTTAGGTGGCAACTCTGTATCTGGCAAAGCAGTCCATGTTTGGCACTTCTTTCAAAAAAATCTGTTTTCAAAAACGATTTGCCGGATTTGGACTCTTTGATGATTTCATCGGTCTTGCATTGCACTCTGCGAGATTAGATACAGGACCGTGACATTGAGTCCTGAACTGTAGTGAGCCCAATGAACAACACGGGATTTCCCTCCCGGGACGTTCGGGGACGTCTACAATTATGATTGATTACATTTCAAGGGGAAAAAATGAATAATTTGATAATCTATGACACCAATTAGCTTAAAATACACTACACTCTATTGAGGCTCCAAATACTATAACGCTCCAAAACAAATACAACAAACTCACCTCATAAGACGAAATATAATTTAAACATCATGCTTTCATTCATCAGAGTTTGATACACAAAATGTGACACATGTGGTATACATTCATAAGCTTTTTCCCGAATCTATAGTATGTGATACCAATATAATGATCAACAAAATAATGCCCTATAGGCTTACAACTTTCCAAGACTATGCTTGGTTACAACAAAAGAGTGAGTCTTAAGCTTCATATAAGCTCGTTTGGGAAGTTGTTGTTTGGGCTTTTTTGGCTAAAATAGCCACAAAAAACAAAATAGATTTTTTACTCCAATAAGACAAAATATCACATCCAACCTATAATCATTATATTCTTTTTCTTACAAAAAGTCAAAAAAATCAAAAAGTCCTTCCCAAACGAGGCTTTTTAGCCCCGGGCTAAAATAACCAAAAAGCCAACTCACTTCCCAAACGAACCCATAAAGCCCTAGGCTTGTACAAAGAGTAAATACAAAAATAACAAAATAGAGCCTTCAGCTTCCAGGCCCTCCCAAGCTAAGTCCTTGGAGGAGACATGTCACCAGTACTTGAAAATGATTTCCCAAGTAGGGTGAGCCAAAACCCAGTAGAAACAATCTAACACGATATATGAAATTTAACAAAGTTATAAATATGATGCGCATGTTCAATGCTCAAAGATAAAATTATTTACATAATCTTACTTAGCCTCTAAGAAAATGAATTTACTAAGTAATTGTAGCTAAAAGATATTGGTTTAACTTAAGCCCCTCATTTAAGGTTTTCTAAATCACCTAAGTGTTCAATTCTCAAGTTCAAAAAGATGAATTTGAATTCCCTTTGATTTTCTTCTTATTTCTCTTTCTTTTACTTTCTCTTCTAGCTCTCTGAAAGAAAGTTTCTCTCTAACTCTCTTTGTCCTTCTCCGTCCTTCTCTTTTTTGTTCTACGAACTAATTAGCTTAAAGGCAACTAACTGTTTCATCAGCTTAAGTGGCTAAGTTTTGTTCAAACTAATCTTGCTTCGCCTCTAAGAAAGAGAATTTATTGATAATTGTAGCTTAACGATATTAGTTTAACTTATGCACCTCATTTAAGGTTTTCTAATTTACCTAAGTGTTCAATTCCAAAGTCCAAAATGATGAATTTGAATTCTCTTTGATTTTCTTTCTATTTCTTTTTCTTTCCACTAACTTTCTATTCCAGCTCTCAAGAAGGAAGTTTCTCTCTAACTCTCTCCGTCCTTCTCCATCCTTCTCTCTTTTGCTCTAGGAACTAATTAGCTTAGACAACTAATTGTTCCATTATCTTAAGTGGCCAAATTTAACTCAAACTAATCCTGCTTAGCCACTAAGAAAGAGAATTTACAGAGTAATTTTAGCTCAACAATATTAGTTCAACTTAAACACCTCATTTAAGGGTTTCTAAATATCTTAAGTGTTCAGTTCTCAAGTCCAAAAGGATGAATTTGAATTCCCTTTGATTTTCTTCCTATTTATGATCATAAATTGCCAAATGGAATGTGATACAAAAGATGGTGACCTAATAGGAGGAAACAAATCAAACAATGTCAAGTCCATAAACATTATTTCCTCTCCATTTTCCTTGAGCTTCCTTATTGAATAAAAGAAAATTAAGAGAAGAAAACCACACATGCACACACACACAAGTTCATAAATTTATAAAGGTTACATTACTATATATTACCATGCTAATTATTAGTTTTCATCACATTTTAAACGTGTTTTTGTAGTTGGATCATTTGTAATTTTGAGTTATTCAATAGCAAATAACTCGATTGCGTATGAAAGTGACAAAGAGACTAAATACAAGAGAATAGACTTTGAGTCAATCCATCTTAAGTACTTTTTCGTGTAATAAAATACTTATATATTGTCATATACAAATATTATAATAAATTATAATCAAATACCATTTGAAACATAATTAAAGACCTGATGCATCACTTTAGACATAACAAAAAATATAAGAAATTAGCAAAAAGTTTTTCGATTAATAAATAAAATAATACACCATGTGTTATAACCAAGTCATAATTTGTGTATTATAGAATTTTCTATTGTTTTTTTTTTCATAAAAAAATATTTTAATACAAGTGGAATTCATAATTTTTGATAAATTTGATTAACACAAAATACACCCTCTTTTTATAAACTTTGAAAATAATTATTTTTACGAGCCTATTTTACATAGGACCGTACATAGTGACAAAGATTTTCATCAATCATTAACAAATCTGTTTGTATTTAGTTTTCAATTATTAAAATTCTTTACACATAAAGTATTAAGACTCAAAATTAATTTTTTATTTTAAAAATAAATTTTCGTGCATCGCACATGTCACCTACTACTTTACATATAAAATTTTACGCAAATTCAATTTCAATTATAATAACCTATTTTATATAAAATCTATTTGAGAAATACTTATTTTCTATATATATGTATATATATATATATTATAATTTAATTATTATGATATTTGAAAAAAAAATTATCTCAATCTACAAATAAATAAATAAGACATAATTTACTTAATTATGTTCATCGCACGGATCAAATTAATTTTCTTTATATTTTTTATTTTTTATCATCAATGTTTTAATATTAATATTTAATTTTTTATTTAAGATGAAATTATTTATTACAAAGCATATATATTTAATTTAAATTTTATATACCTATATACAATATGTATGAACAATTCAAAAAGAATATTAAAGAAAAATCAATAAATAATTTAAATAAATTTTGTATAGTTCTATTTCTACATATTTTATTTTCCAAATAAATATAAAAATTAAAATTAAATAAAATAATTAGAATCACTTTTAATTTTATATTACTAATTCTCTTTCTAATTTAACTATTATTTTTAATATCAAAATGAGTATTTATTTTACAATCTTATAATTTAATATGTATCATATAAAATCATTATATGATAATTACACTTTTATAGCACAATAGAACTAAAATTATCAAAATAAACAAATAATTTAACCAAATTTATTATATATAAGTATTCAAGTAACACTTTTATAGAACGATATGGCTAAGATTATTGAAACAAATATATAAAATTAAAATTAATATTATTCTTTTGCAACAAATATCATAATATAAAATATCATTACATTAATTAAAGCTTACACCATTGTGATTTGATATCAAACATTATATTTCCAAAAGTGATTTACAAATAGTGTCCAATTTGATATTAATTTATTAAAATAATGGAATTTAATATATATATATATATATATATATATATATATTGTGTTAAATTTTTAGAAGATAAATTGACCAATGTCAAATGATAAATAGTGTGGAGTATTATTTTAAAGAATAATGATTCATAAAAAATAATTGTATATATTTAAGGCACCTATTGATATTTCTTGAATAATTTGTAAATAAAAATTTTGAATTTATAATATATACTAATCATGCACCTTTATGAGCTTTGCCATAAAATCTATGCAAAAATAATTTGACTAAAATAAAAAAAAAAAATTAGATTATTGTGATGTGTCGCATAATTAATCAGAACTCATTTGAGAACTGAAATTGTTAAGGTTATAGAGATTTTGTGCCTGATTTTCTTTGAAGACACTGTTTATGATTTGAAATTGTAATTTTTTTATACATTAATGGAAATAATTGTTATGAACTTACTGATAGAAATATAAATCCTACTTTTGAATCAATCTCCGTTAAGCACTTTTTTATGTAATAAAACACTTAAATATTGTCATATAAAAATATTAGGGGATTTTTTTTAGGTTCCCTGATATTAAGATTTTATAGCGTAAAGGACATCAAATATTTTCATAATATCTAAGGTCCTTCAACATCGATCTAGGAAAAATTTGATCTAGAGAATTTCTCTGGACTTTTCAGAGAAATTCTTCTCTAGACTTCCCAGAAATTTCTTCCCAGAGAAATTCTAGAAAGGCCAGAGAATTTCTCTAGATTCCAGTCTAGAGATTTTCTCTGGATTTCTAGAGAATTTCTCTGGTTTTTGCAAGAATTTCTCTGGATTCAAACCAGAAAATTTTTGCCTTCCAATCACGATGTGCAATACACAAATCGATCACCCAAATAAGCAACAACAACCAATATACATATCTATATATATATATATATAGAGAGAGAGAGAGAGAGACTCACTGAAAAGAGAATTTCTCTGGATTTCTAGAGAACACTATGTTTGTGTATTCATGCTTGAAATTTCGCTGGACACAAGAGTGTGTTTGGTAACGTTTACGTTTTCAGTTTATATTTACAAAAATTTCATAAACTGGTTTTTGTTTATTTTTTGTTTATTCTTATAAAAACATAAACTACAAACGCGTTTGGTAATTGACAAAATGTTTAAAAAATTTTAAAAATATAAAAAAGAGTAAAAAATGGTAAGTAATGGCAAGTGGCGGCGAAAGACGGTGGTGGAAAGTGGTGACGGTGGGTGGTGGGTAGTTAGTGGTGGTGAGTGGTGGCAGGTGGGTGGTGGTGGGGGGGGTTGGTGAGTTGGTAACGATGGTCGGTGGTAGGTGGTGAGTGGTGGTGGCAGGTGGGTGGCAAATGGCTGGTGGTGGTGGTGGTGGTGGGTGACGGTGGCGGATGGTGGTGGTGGGTGGGTGGGTGACGGTGGCTGGTGGTAGTGGTGGGTGGGTGGGTGACAGTGGCGGGTGGTGGGTGGTAACGAGTGGATGGTGATGGTGGTGGCGGGTGGTGAGTGGTGGTGGCAGGTGGGTGGCGGATGGCGGGTGGTAATGGTGGGTGGGTGGGTGGGTGACGGTGGCGGGTGGTAGCGAGTGGGTAGTGGTGATGGTGGTGGTGGTGGTGGTGGTGGTGGTGGTGGTGGTGGTAGGTAGGTAGGTGGCGGATGGCGGGTGGTAGTGGTGGTGGGTGGCGGGTGGGTGGTGGTGGTGGTGGTGGTGGTGGTGGTGGTGAGTGGGTGGCTAGTGGATGGGTGGCAGGTGGCTGGTGGTGGTGAGTGGCTGGTGGTGGAAGGTGTTGGATGGTGGTGGCAAGTGGGTGGTGAGTGGTGGCGGGCGGTGGATGGTAGTAGCAGGTGGCGGGTGGTGGCGGGTGGATGACAGGTGGGTGGTGGGTGGTGGTGGTGGTGGTGGTGGTGGCGAGGGGTAGGTGGTGGTGACGAGTAGGTGGCAGGTGGGTGGTGGCTGGTGGGTGGGTAGTGGTGGCGGATGGTGGCAGGTGGGTGGTGAATGGTAGTGGCAGGTGGTGGTGGGGGGTGGGTGGTGGTGGCAGAAGACGGTGGTGGAAAATGGTGGCGGGTGGTGGCAAATGTTGGGTGGTAAAAAAAAAAAACTCAAAACTTAAAACGAAAACACATTTTTTGTATTTTCATTTTTTGGCCAAATTTATAAACTGAGACCACTGATTTATAAATCAAAAATTTTACCAAACAAGTTTTTATTTGAGTTTTTTAAATTTTTGTAAATATAAATAGAAAACTGAAAACGTAAGTGTTACCAAATGACACCATTAGAATCCCTCTAGAATTTTTCTGAGTGTGTTTGTGTGTTTATGTTTAGTATTTCTCTAGGCATTTTTATTGAAATTTCTCTAGACACATCACAATCCCACAATGTTTGTGAAAATTTACACAATGACCATAGCCAGAGAAAATTCATACAGTGACCACAGTTAGAGAAAATTCACAAAATTACAAACAATGACCACAACCAGAGAAAATTCACACAGTGATCACAGCTAAAGAAAATTCACAAAATTACGAACAATGGTCACAATCAGAGAAAATTCACACAGTGATCACAGCTAGAGAAAATTCACAAAATTACAAACAATTGTCACAATCAGAGAAAATTCACACAGTTCCCACATTCAGAGAAAATTCTCACAGTCTAAAGAAAATTTTCTTTGGTTTTCTCACAAATTTCTCTGTGATTTGCTCACAATTTTCTATACGTTTTGACCAATTTTCTCTAGCTTGCATATCTATAATTTAATTGAAAAGTAGTGCACAAAATGTATTTGATGCATTGAAGAACAACTCCAAAGAAAATTGGCTCTGTTTAGTGGAGCTCTGGAATTGATTTGAACATGGTGTTTGTTTACGATTTTTAAAAATTAATTCCACACTCACTTTTGAAAACGCGGTCGAAGGCGGGAAAATTTAGACTAATCGGTCGTCCCACCGATTGACTAGAACAGTGCAATTTTTTTTTTTTTTTTTTTTTTGCAATTGACATATGTTAATTTTTATATATTCAATAAAAAATATTTTTGAATTTAAAAAAAAAATTATGAGCTTTAATAGAATTTTGGGCTATGTGTTTAATTATGAGTTGTAAGTTTTTATATCAAATATCATATGTCACATCAAAAATTTTCCACTCAATTAAAAGCTCTTTTTAAAACTTATTCACCAAACAGATTTTCTGCACTCAAATCATAATTCCAAAACTCACAAACTCAAAATACAACTCTATTCTCAAATCATATTTAGAAAACTCTACCAAACTCAACCGAAATTTCTTTGAGTTCAAACTAGAGAAATCTAAAGAAAATTAAAATTTCTTGTTCACAAATTTCTCTGACTTTGTTCATAGAGAATTGACCTACTGTGCACTTTCCTTAACATTTTGCAAGGCCCAAGATCCCAACTTCTTGGTTTTCTTCGCGTACCACTCTTCAACAACCCTAAAGGCATCCATAGAATTAAGTTGTGCACTTTGTTTGTACTTCGAAATCTCCTCCAATGAAAGCCTCTCTCTCTCACCTTCTTCTTTCTTTTTTTTGCTCTCAGCTTCAGCTTCTTTTTCAGCAACCATGTTTTCTTTCCTCGTTTTATCAGAGGGCTATGGTGGTTAGATGAAGGAGGTTTCAGATCTCTAAAAGCCGCCGACTCTGTTGTCACCGTTCAGGACTTTCTGTGCAAACTCTCATTCGATTCGATCCCTGTAAATAGGGTCGTCGAGGACTTGGTCTATGAGCACAACCCACTCTTGCAAGTCGTGAGCTCAGAGATTGTTGGAGACCTATTTGTGATAGGTCCAAGAAAGGGTCTCTAGCATTTTCCCTTTATATCTCCCAAAATCTATGACTCGGTTCCGCACTGAGAGATCTCTTGCTATGGATGAGATTCTTATTGTGGTGGTCTTGATGAGATTGGGGATTTTGGTTTTGAGAGAGCATTAGAATGCAAATGTTGTTGTTGTTGGGGTATGAAGAAGAGAGAGAGAGATTGAGAAACGGTGGTGGTGGTACTATTACACTGCAGGAACGAAAGTTTCATGGTGATGAAAAAGAGTGAGTGTGATATATGAGAGTGGGCGAGGAATCTTGGACATCACAAAATAATGTTGTGAACTTCTCTCGTTACTAAAAATGGGAGAGAGACCTTAGACTAATTTTCTCAAAATATTATTATAATAAATCATAATCAAACACCACTTGAAATATAATTAAGAATCCAATGCACCACTTTAAACATAACCAAAAACATAAGAAATTGGCAAAGACTTTTTCGATTAATAACCAAAATAATACACCATGGGTTATAACCAAGTCATAATTTGTATATTATACAATTTTTCATTGTTTTTACTTTTTTTTTTTTAAAAAAAATTGATACAAGTGAAATTCATGATTTTTGATAAATTTGATTAACACAAATGAGAATTTGATTTCAAATTGAGAATACACACTTTTTTTTTAAACTTTGAAAAAAACTATTTTTATTTTGAAAAAAAAATATTTTTATGAATCTTTTACATAACATTACACATAAAGTAATAAAAATTTTCATCAGTCATTAACAAATTTATTTATATTTAAATTTTAATTACTAAAATTTTCTATATATGAAATATTAAAACTAAATATCAATTTTTTATTTTAAAAATAAATTCTCCTGCATTGTGCACGGATATCAAATTAAAAAAGCAAAATCCTATTTATATAACTCATTATCATTAATTAAGGCTAGACTAGTCTTTGAAACATATAAAGCCCTTTCAACAATATGCAATAATGATTGCTTTGGAAAGGCATAGGCTTAGAGGCCCAAAAATTCTATCAAAATTTTTATTAAATGTCTCACATGGGTGTGGGACTCACATGGGACCCACGGGTCTCACACCCATGTGAGACATTTAATAAAACTTTTGATAAAATATTTGGGATCTCTAGCATTACTCTAGGCAAGAATTTCTTACTACTACCATGATTATTATTATAGCACAGACAAGAATTGAAGCATTTCCCTCAATAATGGAGTCAAAGGGAAAATAATCTAATTGGCTTTAAGTGATTGTCTTGAACTTCAAAGTTTTGTTCCTAGAAATTGCACCTTTAAGATTCTAAAATGTCTTTGATTTGGAGGTTGAATTCTAGTTCAGCTAACTAGTTTTCCTTTTACGGCCAACAGAAGACCTCATTGAAAGCAATTTATACCTACTACACCACGCGGATATGCCAAAGCGATCACATGTAAAACGTAGTCAAAATGAGATGATGGACTATTTTGGAAATATGTTTGGAAGTTATCTTTTAATTTTTAATTTATTTTAAGTCATTTATCTCTCATATTTTTTATATATTTTTTTAAAAAAAATTAAAAATTAAAAAATTAACTTTTAACCATCTTTTCACAATAACCTGATATTATTCTTTTATTCATTAATTAACATTTAATATATAATAAGACAGAGATTTAATATGACAAAACATTCACGCCTCTAGCCGAGCAAAAAGTCACTTATCAAGTCACATTTTAATCACATGATAATGAATGAAATAGTTCATAACATGATCTTGACTCATAATGTACCCATTACTAATTGTTACCTATATATTTTGTATATATTTTGTATAAGTCAATCGTAACATAACACGTGACCCGTAAAAGATAATTGGGGGAGATAATGCAAGTTTCCAGCCAACGACAGACACGTGACAGTTCATATTGGTAGCAATGGATTTGCGCAGTATTAGAGTAGTAAGAAGGCGTAAGATGACATGGCCCAACGGTTACTCACAATTCAAATTCAAGAGGAAAGTCCAACTGTAAGAATGGCGTAGTGGGAGTAAACTGTTCAAAGCCATAACCAATGATCGTAGAAGAACATTTCGATGATTAGAAAACCACTTCATCGGTTATATTAAAGGGTATAAATAGAAGAGAAAGCCAACAAAAGAGAGACAGATTCAGATTTAGAAATCAATTATTTACTTTATATTTCTCTTTCCAGTTTTTATATTCTAATTTTTCAATTCCTGTACTATACTTCAATTCTTAAAAGTAGTTCCAAGTAGTTTGTTGCTATAAAACCCTTCAAGGCTGTGAAAGTGCAAAGGTATCATTGTAAGTTCTTATTAATTAATAAAATTTAATTAGTTAAACTGTTTTTGTCGATCATTATTATCAATATCTTTAATTTTCTCCTAAATAAAATCACCAGTAAAAATTTTCTTCATTGAGACTGAAAGAATTTCAGCACAATCGTCTGATAATTAGTTGATAATTAAAATTTCCGTAAGGACTTATTAATCCTTATTGACACGTTTAAAAATACTTAAAATTACATTATTAACCTTCGAAAGTCAAAAAAATCAACAATAAAATGCTAGTCAACTAAGTAATTATTGAAGAGCCTCAAAACTTTATGAGACATTATTTATGATATTTTTAACCAATTATATAACAAAAAAATTTACATGAGGAACATGCTGATTCACCTTTATTGTACCAATCCTCGAGTTTGCTCAATGTCACTCACTACTATGTAAGGGTGGTGATCAAGGGCTCAATAGCACAACCAGCCTGCCCAACCCGACCAGATAATTATTTTGATAAAAAATCAGCCGTGCAATACGGCCAGGGTTACAAGATGTAAAGTATAAAACATCTACATTTTAACAAACTTCAAAATAAATGTTGTTTATTACAAGAGCAGCAGAGGAAGATCTTGAAACACAAACATAGAACTTCAAAAAATTTTAATAGAGTAAGGTTTACAAATAGGAGTCCAAAATCAACATTTCCGTTAATAAAACCATCTCTTCATATTCATTACAGGAAAATTACGTCGAGCGCTAAAAATGTATATAAAAATTACTGTGCTATTATTATTTATCAGGTGGCGTATTTATGAATTACATGAACCAAAAAATCCTCGGAAGCAAAAGAAATCTAAAATGAATCACATAAATGACTACTATGGCGACAACAACAATGCACACTTATCTTTTTAAGGATTGTAATGGAAAATGGAAGTAGGATTTCCCCACTTTGTCCTTCACGACCCCTTTTAAATCCCATTCTAATCCCAGTACGTTGGCCTCGGAAAGCATAATTTACGCAATTTGTCTTTTCTTCCCTTCATTATCAAACATCAGCGTTGAAAGAATAATTACCACACATCACGCAAATACCTCCCATTCATTTGCAGATTCTTTACCATGCTCTCAGCCTTGGAACTGTCCAGAGATCCCTGAAATATAACATCAATTCACATCATTAGTTTAGGTCTTACCTAAGTATGGACACTGAGACATGACATGAGACAGACATGTAGATATGAAAATTTTCAAAATATGCAAGGCACGGCAAGACACGATACTGAGGAATACACAAAATATATATATATATATATATATATTTATTATATGTCATAAATATAAATTTTAATTCAAAGAGAATAATTTGTAGAGTTTAAAGGAGGAAAATTATGTAAAAATTTATGTTGTTTTTCTTTTATTACTAGATTTCAAGTTATTTTATTCAACTTGTAATGTATTACATGTGTGTCTGAGTCTAGAAACTTTTTAAAAAAATACTAAGACATATTTGGACATGTCCAACCAGTGTTGGGAAGCATCCAAAGAGTGTAGTGTCATATCGTTGTCGGACACAATGTTGAACACGACAAGCTATCTTTTTAGAAGGGCCGGTGTATCTTAGGCTCTTACAAATATGATTATTTCTATTTTCTAATTTGCCCCCAGAAAACCATGTAATTATCTAAATAGTTACCAGGATTGGGGACTCTTGGACAGCTAATGGAATGAAACTTCTCTCAAGTGCAAGGAAAAGATGGGAATGACTTTCTTCTTTTGTCATTTCAAAACCAAAAGTCCCTAGAAAAAGTAGTGGACATGTGAAAAGCGTGCCCACTGATAGGCCTTAGTGCTTTCCCCCTACCACAAAAAGGATGGGTACGTGATTGTACCTGTGCAACCGTGCTCTGCAATAGGTAGGTGGATCGTGACATTAAACACATCCACCCACAGACCCAATTCATATGCACATACCTGCTCTTGCATGATCGTGTGGAGAGTTCGATGGACATCCCTGGCCATGCTTTTAGCATCCCCGCAAACATAAAGGTACCCTCCCTGAGAGATCATGTTCCAGATATCCGAAGCCTGGTTACACCATAAGGCAAAAAAGAACAATATTCTTAGCCATCTCAAAATATACAACAGGTGAAACCTTCTAATGTCTTGTATATGTTGAGGATGGGTATATCAGTGACATAGGTGTTGTACCTTCTCTGCCATCTTATGTTGAACGTATTTTTTAGCGGGTCCCTCACGTGAGAATGCAACAATCATCTCCGAAAGTGCACCAGTTTCAACAAAGTTGTTCAGCTCCTCCTCATAAATAAAATCCTGCGAAGAAAGAATGCATTTGACCCAAATTATTAATAAAAACTAGCATAATTCACAGAGTATTCATCTGACTGATTAAGTAAATCAGTTACCATTTTCCGGTTCCTGCATCCAAAGAATAGTACAGCAGGTCCTAGCTCGGCTCCAGCTTCTTTTAAAGCTAATCTTTCCTGCAGGAAACCCCTAAAAGGAGCCAATCCAGTGCCAGGGCCAATCATGATAATAGGCACTTTAGTGTCGGTGGGAAGTTTGAAGTTAGATTGCCTAACAAAAATGGGTGCCCAACTGCAATCACGGCTTTCCTCCAATGGCACAGCATTCTGGAAAGAGACCAAATAAAGATAATTAGAAGGTTGTAAAAGCTACCTCAGCTGAAATTATATTATAGTTTAGATGGCAATATAGATTTGGAAATTGGCTGCTTATGCATGTAATAGAGGACCACCATATTTGCCCAGTTTTGAACTTCACCACCAATAGTTTGAACTAAGATTTTTAAAAAAGGATTACCTTCATCCAAGTTGAACACACTCCTTTGTGAATTCGTCCGGTTGGTGTTTTCTCATGAACTAATGCACAAGTAACATGAATTCTAGATGGTGCCATCCTGTAGAATATGATTTCAGAAAGTAAGCACATGATATCCGAAAGAGAACAATGATGCCACAAGGCGCACTTTTATTCCACAATATTTCTTGTAAGGTAAATGAAGGATAAAGAAAAGATATGAAGTACAACTAGGCAAAACAACTCTTCCTTTTTTTGTGATATGTAGTAAAACTTTCTCATTCTCAATACCTATGACGATTTTCATCTCCTCTAGCTAAAATGGATGTCAGCAATCAAAACTTGTCGAGTTAGCCATTTGGAAAAACTTATTTGCAGCTTATTTAGGTTAAAATTTGAAATCACATGCTTAAACAGTTGTACTTTATTGTGTTTGGTAAAACTTCTCAAGTTCTCGACCTATTTGTTTTTAGCCCAAAATGCTTAAAAGGCAACCATTTTTTTTGAAGTTGGGTTTGTGAAGCTTTTTTTTAACCTGTCCAATTAGAGATTAAGTCATAAATTTTACAATGGGAGACATAGAGCTCATTCATGTTGTACATGTTTTAAATGTGCATTATGATCTTGAGAGATTGTTGGCATTGTATAACACAAGAACCCGTAACAGGACAATGCAGATAACCTCCAGTAATAGTAACCGTAACAAACTGACCCTCTAGTACTGGAAAGGGGAGCATGGAGTGTGGAGAGAGAGGGTGTTGAATTATTCACCTTGAGGAGGATGAAATTGAGTAATATCTAGGCTGCAAGCGTGGGGCAACTGATGCGAAGAAAACACCGAGTGGAGGCTTCGCTGATGAGAATTCTGCCATAATCTCAAGAAGGCTTCGCTGACTTGCAACTACCCATTGTGCATATTCATCCTGTAGACAGGAAAGATACCTATGCGTTAAAAACTATAATGGATGAACCACTTTATTATGAAAACTCTGAACCAAAAAATGGCAAACCTTTCCAGCAGGAGATGCAAGATGCCTCAATCGCTCGGCTTCACTTGGATCAGAAGCATGAGCTGCCAGGGCAAGTAATGCTGACTGTAAAACACATAAATTTAACAAATTAGTTAATGAGGGTTCACATAGATAATATTATGATCAACGCATAACTAAACAAACAATGGCCCTACCTTCTTCGGAAAGCTCAAGAGATCCGCATACCGAGTCAGTGCCATTCTTATGGTACACGCAGGGAAAGGCGGCAGCAATGAGCTTCCACCAAGTGGAGTGCCATCCTCTTTATCGGTGTGAATGGAGAAATATGTATCTGGTGATAAATCCATTAACCTTTCAGCTTCCTCCACAATTTCAATCACATTCTCACAGTACACGCCGACATGGTCCCCAGTTTCATATCTGTGGACAAAGGAAGTGAAGAAAGATAAATGAACAAAGTTGATTCATCATTAAATGCATGCTTTTTCTAATCCAATTTGTTTTAAATTTAAAGAGCAGACATTTTCCATTTAACGGTAAAGCAAAATCAAGTTGACAGTTTGCTTACCAAAAACAAATAATAATAGTACATCGACAGAATTTGCCCTATTACAAATATACATCCATAATTAAGTGAATTAGAATTGCAACTTACGCAAGTCCAGTTCCAGCAATGTCAAATTCCAGATGGGTGCAAGATCGATCAGAGGCAGGAGTATGAAGCTCCTTTTTCACAGCTACATTAGACCTTAATTCCAAGATAAAATATTTGTCAGGTTACAGAAACAAAAGTGTATAATTAACTGGCAACACAAATTCAGGATTTAAAACATTCTTTTGGTACCTGCATGGATGTTGTGCATCATGAACAGCATGACCATTTGACATACTCATGCTCTTGTCCAATATTGATGCATCTGTGCGGTCATGATATACCACACGATATTCCAACACAGCAGCAGTGTAAGGAGTTGCAACAGTTGAACTGTCATCATCCTTAAGCAACTGATCTAACTCGGGCCAAAGTAACTCCCGCCTACATTAGCAACAGTAACTAAGCTTTTATTTCTACATATCTTAAAGGAGTTGCAAAAATATATATGCTGAGTTCCAGGTAATGATTCATGTTCTTAATACCATGCAGCAAAGTCATCTTCCATGCATTGATCATCATCTCCAAGACCCACTGGAACAAGACGCTTTCCACCTGCAAATGATAAACGTAATCATGAGAAAACAGAAATAAACACTAATTCAAGGTAACAAGAGCACGATTGGAAGAAGACAATGACACTTAACCCATCATCTAAAGGAGTACAATTTCTCCATTAATATTTCAATAAGTCATCTTTTCACTCTTTATTTATTTGCAAATGTAAATCCCACTTCAATAGAGTTATGGCATGGTACTCAATTCTCTTGGCAATCACAACAATGGGATAGATATAAATACCAGCCCAGCAAAAACGCCCAACACTTACCATTCAGCTAAGAGCTGAGTAGTAAAAATTTACTCTACTAACTTTCTTGAAAAAGCAACGAAAGTAAATTGGCATATGTCCTAGAGTGAAGTCACTTACACAAATCACCACACAACCAAACAAGACATTTTTTTGACTAGCAACAAACTGTCTTTATCTATGCAAATAGTACAGTAAACATGTATATTTGCCTATGGTAACAGAAATTACAAGAAACTAGGACTAAAATATTATTACAATGCATGTTTCAAACAGAAGGCAATAGCATGCATTGTTAGGACTAAATACAATGGTAACATTTAACAATTTATAGAGATGTACGACACCACAATTTATCAAAAAAATTTAATGGTAATCAACAGAAGCAGATAAGCACTACTATAACTTTTCCCATGTCCAATCCACAGTTTAACATTCACTCCTCAAGTATAGTAACTTTTGTTCAAATTCCAACAAATTGACGCAAAAGGTCACTGGAGGAGAGCAAAACAAGAATTCAAAACATACCCTGCTCATCAAGGACCTCATCCACGATCTTTGCTATCTGTTTCCCAATAACACAACCACAAATACAAAATTGTAGTTAAAAATTACAATGCATACACATATAATATATACGTGAAATTGACCAAAACATGAAATGAAATGAGATCCAGACCTTGTTAAAATGCTCATATTGCCTGTTGCCAAGGCCAAACACTCCGTACGAAAGATTAAGCCATTTCTCTCTCCCTTTACCCTATAGGCAGTCATATAACATGCCATGAAACCCAAATCTCACTTGGTAAAAGAGCCATAGTAACAATAAAAATTAGAAATTAATCAAAATTTACCTCTGAAAACCATTTATAGAACCTTGCAGAATTGTCAGTTGGCTCACCATCTCCATATCTATACCACAACAAGCAAATAAATTAAATACAATGTTATATACCAACAATACACGTGAATGTATGTATGTATGTATATATGTATGTGATTTGAAGTAAAAACTCACGTAGCTAAAAAGAAAAATGCCACAGTTTCTTTCTTCAATTTCTCCTCATATTCTTCATCAGTGGCGGCATAATCATCCTATCAACCATTCATTCAATCAATAATCAACCCCAAAAATAAATTTTAAACAATTACATAGAAAAAAAAAAGGGGGAAAAAAAGTCAAACTCACCATATCAATTACTTTAAAGTTGGCCTTTTCGTATCTCGCTTTACCTTCCTCAGCAAGTGCCTGAAAAGTGGAAAACAACAGCAATCGAATCAGTCAAAGTAATTCAATTTTCTCGAGAACCAAACAACAGCAAATCAAACAAGGTAAAAACTGCGATCCAAAACAAAGTTCAAAATGCCAAACTAACCTTGGCGAATCCTTCTGCGGTACCAGTCTGCGTGCCAAAAAAGATGACGACCTTCGTCTTTCCGTCATCGACCTCCGGTTCCGGCTCCGGCTCCGTCGTCACCGTCAGAGGTTTCAAAGGCTCGGCCACCTTGGAAGACTTCTGGCCGGCCGATCGCCGCCACACCAGCACCACCACGCAGCCGATCAGCACCGCCACCGACGTTGTGAGAATCATCAGTAGCTCCCGATTCTCCACCAGCGCCGCCAGAGGCGAATCGCCGGAGCCCGACGACACGTTCGATAGGTCCATGCTCCCTCCCTTCAAGATTGCGCTCATCAGATCGAAGGGAGAAAGCTTCTCCGATCCTGATTGCATTTCGTCGATATTCCCGAGGACTGGCGTTTGGACAGCGAGAAAATCAACCGGAAAGTTAAGAGCGAGAGACAGAAAATTAATTGTAGTGAGAGAAAGACAGGAGAGAGAGAGAGTCTCTGCAACAACTAGTTGAAAGCTTGGAACACAGAATCGGTGAAGGTTGGAGAGACTCTCTTAAGACAGAGAAGAGAGACAGGGGGGAGAGGTGGGCTTTAATAGAAACGCCAACGCCTACCAAACCAGACTGGTCAAATCCACCTAACCTCACTTAACCATGGTTAAAAATCTGAAACTGAAAGTAATTATGCTGTCGTTTGGAAACTAACCTTCTAGTTAAAAAAGTTAATTTTTTTTCTTTTGTTTTTTTTATAAAAAATTATTAAAATAATATGTTATCAACAACGCCTAAAACTTTGCTTTGATCAAGTTAAATGGGGTTGATTTGGGAACAACATCTTTTACTCAAACTTTTTGATTTTTTTTTTTTTTTGGGTTAATATAGCCTAATTAAATTAGTTTCGTTTGAAAATTTTATTTTACTTTATTTAAAAAAAAAAATAAAATAATTATTATTTAAATATAATATTTTGTCTTAATAATTATTATTTTATTTTATTTTATTTTATCTTTTTAATTCCAGCCCATTCCAAATCAACTTGTCAAACGATAGCAAAGTTAAATAATAGTTCTATTTTTTATTTCAATCCCGTTAGGTAGTCCGAATCTTCTGAGACTCGAATGGCTTGAGGTGCCAAAACGACCTGTTTTGGCACCCTTTTTTTTTTCTTTTTCCCTTCCTCTATCTGTATTTTTTCTTCCTCAGTTTTTTTTTTTTTTTCTTCTTTTCTTTTCTTCTTCCACAGATTCAAAAAGATAGAGAGGAGAGGAAAAAAAATTTAAAAAAATCAAACACAATCAACCCCTCCTTTTTTTCTTTTCTTCTTTCTCTGTTTGTATCTATTCTTCCTCAGTTTTTTTTTTGTTTTTTTTCTTCTTTTCTTCTTCCACATAATCAAAAAAAGAGAGAGGAGAGGAAAAATAAAATAAAAATAAAAAAATCAAACATCAAAAATCCAAACTAATACAAATCAACCCCAAAATCAAACCACAAATCAAAACCAATACAAATCAACCCCAAAAATGAAACCACAAATCAAAATCAATACAAATCAACCCCCAAAAACAAACCAAAAATTAAACCCACAAATCAAACCCATAAATGAGAGAGAGAGATACACAAAACAAAGAGAGAGAGAGAGAGAGAGAGATACAGATCAATACAGATCTGTGTATACATACAGAAGATGGCCGGTGATGGCGATGATGGCCGGTGATGGCACTTCTCTCTTCGTTTCTCCTCTCTTCCTCTCTCTTCTTCTCTCTTCCTTTCTCTTCTCTCTTTCTCTCTTTCTCCCTCTTATTCACAAATAAAAAGAGAGGAAAAAAAAAATCAAAACAACATCGTTTTGAATTCGAACCAATCGAGCCTCAGAAATTTCGAGCTCTGAAGCATTTTTCTTTTTATTTTCTTGTGACTCTATATTCACATTTTTCTAATTAAAAATAAAATAAATTATAAGTGCACTCCCTTTCTGAACTTTATTTAAAATACAATTTGTTTTTTATAATTTTAAAAATTATATTCCATCCTTTAAAATTTTTAATTTTATAACAAATTATTCTTTTTATTAATAAATTATCAAGTCAATTAGTAGTTTTTAATAATGTCATGAATTTATTTCAATTAATAATTCATATCATTTTATCATTGTATAGGAGAGCATTTATGAATTTTATTTTTTCAGTTAATTTTATTAAATAAAAAATTCTGACAATAGAAAATTTGTAATTTTTTAAATCACATGAGACAATCCATATTTTAAATAAATTTTAATTATATCTTTAATTAATTAAAGTTACAATAAATCTTTTCGCAAATGCTATCCACCGAATTTGGGTTTGCTTGAATTGTCTAAATTTATACATATCGGTCATTTGGCCGGTCATCCAATACCGGTTTATAAGAGTGACAACCGTGATTGACAAAAGTGATATGAGTCATCCAACTTATATAATTTGGTCAACGGACAAATCCAAATTCGACGGATCAATCATTTTCCAAATTTTTTACCCTTATAAATTATCTCAATTGTCTTTCGTGAAGCACTCACTCCAGTGCATATGTGTTTTTTTTTTCACACAATAATCATATAATTTATTTTTTATCATATAATGTAAATTCATAGGGTCTCCAACGCTACACCTTTTTTTTTATTAAATTTAAATTTGATACAAAAAAAAAAAAAGAAGTAAACTTCTGTTACTCTACCTTTTTTATCAAATTGATATCAAATCTAGGATATCTAAAAGTTTTCATTAAATTTAAAATGGTTGTGCCTTTCATCAATTACCATCACCGGATGTCTAGCCGGTTGTCTTCCGGTCGACCACCTCCTTGTAAAAATTTGTGAAAAAATTACACTGGCCAGGTGACTGACCGAACATCCCTCGGCCGTCCTCGTATTCGACTAATAGTTTGATGAAATTTCATATTGCTCCGTTAGAACGTGCGATATTAAATGAAATTTTTACTCAAATTTGATAAATAAATAAATAAAAGTTAACCGTTAGCGATGCTCTCAAATATCTAATTATGTGTATTTGTTCAATCTAAAAAAAATATGTATTTGTCATATTTTTAAATTAAAAATATACTTTGATAATAAATATTAATAAATTTTTTAATTGATTATTTTATCATGAAAGGTGAGCTTTTGGGTTTTTTTGGCTTTTATAAGAGAAAAAATGAAATGATTATAATTTAGATGTGACATTTTATCTTATTAACTTTTTAGTCTATTTTATTTATTTATTTTTATTATTTTAGCCCAAACAATTCATGCCAAACATTGCCATTGTTTATCCCTGTATGATTCAATCATCTTAAAACCATTATACATTTTGTAATAAATTTATTGAATATTTGGTGTTATGAGACTCGTGACAATGAGAGTAAAATATTTTTTGTAATTGAAATATCTTTAAATTATATTTTGAATTAAAAGTATTAATTTTAAAATTTTGATATTAATTGATTAATTTTATTAAATTTATATTTAAGAAATAGGGTTGCAGACATTAAATTTGTAAGATAATTTAATCATCGTTTGATTAATCAAGACAAATAAAATTTTCTTAATTAGTCATAATCAAGCTGGTCAAAATTTTCAAATAGACGTGGGTCCTATCAAAATTATGGATCTCAATTCATTTTAAATTATGAGTCACACCAAAAGAAAAGTGAACCTATCTTGACAATTGGATTAACCCAAAGGTGTGGGCCCCATGAAGATATTTTGTTAAAATTTGGTCGAATTTAAATTCAAATTTCAATGTAAATTATTTCTATAAAATGAGAGAGAAATTTCTCTTTTATTGAAAATTAAAATCAAATTTTGGAGTTACCAAAATTAACTTGTTTCTTTTGAAACCTATAAATAGAGACTCTCACTATTGAGAAAGAGGGGAGGGACATTTTGCTAAGGTCTTGCAGATTCAAGTAATCTCAAGACTTTGTCAAATTCTTTTCTCAAAATTCTCTCTAAACCTCTTCAAACTTGAAGTGAAGGATTATTAAACACTCTAAACTTGTGCCAATCTTTTTAAGTTACAAATACAAACTTGATCTCTCCTTTCAAAGATATCGTTTCAAAACTCGTTTGAGATCAAGCCATTCAAGCCCGAGATCAAGGCTCTCTTCTCAAAGTTTTTTCATTCGAAGACTTAAAGAAATTCATCAACTTGTTTTGTAATGACCCCAAAGTGCGTGTAGGAAGTAATCCTTATTTAATTAGGGGTTAATGTGTTTACTATCGGAATTGAAGAATGATCCGTTGGGTTATGCCTTTGAAACTGGAATTTGTGACCTTTATCGAAGAATCTGGAACTTTTTCCCTCCGCTCGAGCGGAGCAGTAGGCGCTCGAGCGTACTTTTGGGGTTTCCAGCAAATTGTGCAGACGGCCTGAGATTCTGGGAGTTGTGATTTTCCGCTCGAGCGGGGGAGTTGACGCTCGAGCGGACGTCTTTGTTGGCCTTCGCGCTCGAGCGCAAGGTTGGGCGCTCGAGCGGGTCTCCAAGTTGAGTTTAAATTTCTGAGGCTCGTAGGTTCGTTTTGGGACCTTTTTATTAGTGAATTTAGAACCTCCCTATCTTAGTTTGGAGTATTGGTTGAGGTGGTAATACGATGGTAAAGTAAGATTGGACCAAAAGCTTGAATTAGAATGATTTGTCTGCGACCAGCCGTCACTCTTTTGTTCTTTTCTTTTTCCACACTTTGAATTTGGATGTGAGGTTAGAACCATTGGAAAGCTTATTTTCGGGGCTTCAATTTGGACACAAGAACGACCTAAAACGGAGTCCGGATGGGAGAGTTACACCTGTTTGAAGTTTTGAAATCTGTGCTGAGAACAGGTCCGCTCGAGCGGGAATAAGGACGCTCGAGCGGGATTTTCGGGACAGCAGCTTTAAAAACGGGATTTTGGATCATTTCTTATATTTTTCTTCTTCCCTCTCCCTTCCTTCTTGCCTAAGTCCGAAACCCTAACCCTCAAACCTTTGATTTCATCTATTTTTTACCAACAATCCATCATGGATCGTGCATCAAGGGTGAAGAAGAAGTGAAGATCAACTTTTCCAACCGATTAGATTTTGGGATTTCGAGAGGATGCATTCAATCTAGCTTCTTTGCTTTCAATTTCGAGGTAGGGGGTTCTCTTAGCCTTGAATGTTTATGATTCAAAGTGATTTTGTTGGAACCTTGAGATTTTATTGACATTTTGGAATCTTGAGTTGATTATGGGATAGGGACACTTATGGCTTTAGGTTTATGCACAATTGGGGCTTCCACTCCACTTCACAAAGAATGTTGAATGTTTTTTTTAGCATATTGGCATATAGTAATTGTTGATTTGGCGATTTCACTAAGAAAGAGGAAAACCCCCAATTTCCTTGGAAACCCTAGGTTGATTAATGATAATAACCAATGAATTGGCTCAAGTTGAAAGTAGAGTAATGAAATTGAAGTATTGAATTATGTGTGTTGAAGTTGAATTAGGATTTGGGAATGTTTGAAAATTGTGTTTAGAATTGCGAATGAATTTGTTATAAATGGTGGAATTCATGCTATCATGTAAAGGAAAAATTAGGGAAATAATCTATTAAGGATATAGATGATATGAACTTGGTTTTAGAAGGTTGATATGGAATTCAAAGATTTATTTTGAATTATGTTAAATTACAAATGGTGTTCATGAACTAAATGATGTTGTACTATGATGAATTATGTTTGAATTACGTGATTTGTGTAGGATTAGCTACAAGGACGAACCACGCACCTGAACACTGTGAGTAGTAGTACGCTTTACCACCGCTAATGCTTGTCATTAATTTAATTTCGTTACTTATGTATGTAAACAATTCAAAGAAGATAAATGTTATATGTTTATGTAAATGATTCAAGGAAGGTACATAAGTAAGAGAAAGAATGAAACAACCCTTCTATGATTCTGGAATTTTGTAAGACTCTGAAATAGGTTTGCTATGATAATGTTTGGGCTAAATGCCAATAAGTTTAATGCCAATACATGTAAGAGCTAAAGGCCAACAACTCTAAATAATCAAGAAATGCTCTAGTTATGATATGTTACGTTATGACTTAATGAATGTTCACAAGTTTACGTATGTTCTAAGCTCAAGTCTGTTACAAGATTACGTATGTTATAAGTCAAGAATGTTACAAGTTAATATATGTGACAAGTTCAAGTATGCACAAGTTTAAGTAAGTTTATAAGTTCAAGTATATACAAGTTTAATATGTTATAAGTTCAAGTAAGTTATAAGTTCATGTATGCTACGAGTCCAAGTATGCTATAAGTCTATGTATGTTACAAGTCCAAATACGTTACAAGTATACGCCTGTTACAAGTTCACGCATGTTGTAAATTCAAGTATATTTCAAGTATGGTCTGAGTATGATTTCAGGTAAATTACAAGTTCAAGTATGTTTCAAGTATGGTTTCAAGTATATTACAAGTTCAAGGATGTTTCAGGTATGTTTCATGTATATGTTACAAGTTTAAGTATGCTTCATGCCATTTTCAAGGGCTTTAATGCCAACATGTTTACAAGGGCTTTATGCCATTACAAGTTATGAGGCTTTTATGCCATTACAAGTTACAAGGGCTTTATGCCATTACAAGTTACAAGGGCTTTATGCCATTACAAGTTATGAGGCTTTTATGCCATTACAAGTTACAAGGGCTTTATGCCATTACAAGTTACAAGGGCTTTATGCCATTACAAGTTATGAGGCTTTTATGCCATTACAAGTTACAAGGGCTTTATGCCATTACAAGTTACAAGGGCTTTATGCCATTACAAGTTATGAGGCTTTTATGCCATTTCAAGTTATGAGGCTTTTATGCCATTACAAGTTACAAGGGCTTTGTGCCACATGTTCAAGGGCTTTATGCTACATGTTCAAGGGCTTTATGCCATATGTTTCAAGGGCTATATGCCAACATGTTTAAAAGTTTAATGCTATGATATTCAAGGGCTTAAAGCCGTTATGATTCAAGCTATTATGTCTCAAGCTATTATGTTTTAAGACTGGGCCTAAGGCCGTTATGAAATTAGCACAGAATCAGACTAATTATGTAAACTCTGCATTTCTATATATGCGTTGATATGTATTATGGTTCAAGTTATGCATCATTTTATTTATGTATTACTATTCACTGAGCCCGGCTCACCCTCTGTTATGTCTGTTTCTGTAGGTCACCAATCAGGCGGTCAGTCCTAGCCAAGACGCCGCTTCCTCTAGTCAACCTTCATATGTTCAGGCACTGTTTAAGTCATTTAATTTCTTAAGCTGTCAAGATGTTGGTTTGCTTATGTGTGTCCATCCAAGGTTGTTGTATATACCTTTCATGTTTGTTTTTGTATACGCCCGACTTTAGGGCTGGAACTGTAAATGTGTATGTACACACTCTGGGATATAGTTTGGAACTTTATTTATCTGGTATAATGCATGTGATAAATGAGATCCTGGCATGTAGGAGTAGCTCAATGGAGTTTAATTGTTCATTATTATTTATCTATTTATTTTTTTTGTGCTTCCGATAAGGCCCCATATGTTATATATAATAGGTTAAGTGTCTGTTACTGAAGTGGTCATGCCCAAACTTCTAGGGGCGAGTTTTGGGCGTGACATGTTTAGTACAACAACAATCTTTTACAGTAGTTGGATTTCAACTGTTTTAGAGACCGAATCAAAAGATTTATTCTTTTGTAATAGAAAAAATCTATAGAGGATTGTACCTATTTATTATAATTAATAAAATTCATTATTTTGTGCATTTATTTCGTATCTTAATTGCAGTTAAAAAATTTGTGTTTACAAGGGTATGACAAATTTTTAAGATAATACAATAAAATTTTAAATTTAATAATCAATAATCACACTAAAATTTTGCACGGTGAATAGCACATATCCCATCTTTTTTAGTTCCATCTCTCATTCCACCATCTATGGTCATCATTTTGATTTAGGAGATATAACTTTGATCTACAATAGATAAAAATGGATCAAACATGTAGAATTTTAATTATAAAATAAAATATTTTTTGGTATTATTTTCTAGAGCATTGATAGAGATCCCCTCCAATCACCACCCCCACATACACGTGGCGGATGGTGATTGAAGGAGAAGGGAAAAAATAGAAAGTAAAAGAAAAAGTAACCAATCAAAAAAGAAAGGGAGGGAGGGAAAATGGGGTCTTAAACATTTTTGTATTTTCTATG
Organism: Camellia sinensis; assembly: GCF_055761805.1. Taxonomy (NCBI): domain Eukaryota; kingdom Viridiplantae; phylum Streptophyta; class Magnoliopsida; order Ericales; family Theaceae; genus Camellia; species Camellia sinensis. The sequence continues at coordinate 17,809,969 of NC_138964.1, read as the reverse complement.
AGAACAAGCTACCTGAAAGCTTGATTTCCATTAATTCCAATCATTGACATACAATCTTTCTGTTCACAAATTGTATGTATCTAACAAAAGTGTGGTTGCTTTCACTGCATTTCCCAAACTTTTTGAGTCTATTTTTATTTTATTTATATATATATATATATATTGAAAAAAGGCAATCAGTCCAATAACATTTAAGCATAAAAAATTTGCTGATATCACTACTAGGAAGGTCATGCATTAAATAGTCAAGACCAAATTCTTGACTATGAGTTGGGTGATTGTGAACAATAGCTAAAGGAGGATGGATTAAGTTTTACATTTGAATCAAAATTTCGTTGTATTAGACATAACAAAATGGCATTGTTTTACATAAAAGGTTAGTCAGTAACATGGTTTAAAAAATACCAACACAATCTTTATTAGGTTGGTACGATTTTTATTAATATATATGTGTATGTATATAAATTTAAAATGAACCAACCTGATTAGACCGATTTGAATCTTATGTTAGATTATTCCTAAGTTGAATCATCTGGAGACCAAACTTACATATTTATATAAAATTCTGTTTATTTTGATATCCCTTCGTATAATTGGTTGTAATTTTGTAAATAAGTATTCAGGCCAATGTTGTAAGGTAAGTAAAACTGAATTGCTTAACATGATATTTGAGTTTTACATAAACATTTCATGACTTTGTTGTACATTTTAAAAAATTGAAAGAAGTAAAAATTGTAGGACAATCTTCACTGTATTTAAATTAATTAAATTCTGTTGTGTACTAAACAACAACCAGAATATAAAGAAATAAAGGAAATGAAAGAATTTGTTTGATTACAAAAATCAAACTCCAAATAAAAACAGATTTTATTTTGTTACAAAAACAAAATTAAAATCTGATTTAAATAAATAATAAAACACTGAAAATAAATTAAATAACTTACTTGATTTAATTTCTTCGAATTATAATCTGATCAAGTCTAGTATTTGACACTGTGTCTTTAACACAGATTCGTCCTCTCCACGGTGCTTTCAGAAATTGGACGTCTATCTCCCAGGATGAAATGATCTACTACAAACAATAGCAGCACTGCAAATTGTTTGTCTTACGAACACACTAAGTGTTTACACTCTTTCTTTCAGAAAATAAATGCAGCAAAATGCAGAGATTTATATCAGAGGATGGAGTACGAAAATTGGAGTAAAATCCAAATGGGAGGCTAGTCTATTTATAGATGTAAAGGTGGCTATTGGTTTTGAATTGAACAGGTATGAAACCTGTTGGTTTTGAATTCAAACAGATTTGAATCTGTTGGGTTATATTTCAAATAGATAACAAAACGGAAAGGGCCCTGTTTGGGTGTGCAATAATACCAGACTGGTTTATTTCGGGAAGGGCCCTGTTTGGATGTACAGTAAAATCAAACCAGTTTAATTTTGAATTATGGATTTTATTTTACCAAAAAATAAATTAAATTCAAATGTTTTTGGCCCAAAAAGATTAGTATTGGGCCGAACAAGCCCAACCCGCCCGACCGGACGGCGGCGCGCACGTGTGGTGTTTTTTGGATCCAATGGGTCTAGCCCATTTTGCCCATAACCTCTCCCTCTAAAACACTTGGGTACCCCTTGGGACACACCCCAAGTACCAAACCCAAGCCTTATAAACCCATTCAAAACCTCCCACCAAATCAATGTGGGACAAGCCATTTTACAACCTTAAGGAATTTCCACCAAAACTCCATTTCCATGGAGCACACTTTGGCTTCAATTTCCCATTTACTCGGTAATGGTTTTGAGCAACCAAATATACCACGTGAATCACAACGCGGCATAGAACGCGTTACCACTTTGACCAGTGAAAATCGACGCACGAGGCCCACCTAAAAAATAGACCGAACTTAGAATAAAATTCTGATTTTACCCAAAATTTATAACCATTTCCAACAAAAATGGCATGTTGGTTTTAGGAGTATAAATGCATGCATTTTGCTTGTATATGAATATCCTATCAATGCATTCTCTATTACTAATCCTCCTACAAAGAAATATATTTTTATAGTGAAATATAGTATGAAAAAATATATTTCTTCATACCTGAAGTCAAATATTCACTATATCTATTATACCAGAAATTATCTTTAAAGCTTTCTAATAATGTAAAAAAATATTCACTATGTCTCATTTATTCTTAATATATTTGTTTATCTTTAAAGCTTTCTAATAATGTAATATTAAAGTTAAGGTTATGTTTTATAAAAGAATGATTAAACTATATAAGTAGGATGAAACAACGATTCTAATTCAAAACAATCCGAGTTACATCAAGTTAGTTTAGTTCAATTTGTTGGATAAAATAGTTTTATAGTGACTTTAATAAGAAATTAAAGTAGGTCCCAATCATTGATTGAGGTGAGATTAAATGGGTTTAGATTTTTTGTAACAAGGTCTTTACACTATAAAAAAAATTACCAAAAACTATTAAGAATTGAATGAGAAATTGTCTTGTACGGGGAGCAAATATTCCGGCAAGCCCGTACTCCTTTCTTCCAAGCTCCTGCCTGTCCGATCGACCTACAAGCACAACGGCGGTGAGCTACCCGGCGGTGTGTGGCCGGAATACCCCTCCGACGATCAAGTTAGACACGCATAGGGATAGAGAGAGAGAGAGGATTGAGTGTTTAATGTAAATCTCACCAAATGTTCATCTGCCGCAGCGTGGGGGGTGCAGACTCACTTATATACCTTCTGCGCCCCAAATCTACTCCCATCAGTCTCTCGACACGTGGTGCTGCTATCACATCTGTCAGCACAAATCTAGCTAAACATCACCTAATTGCCAACCCACACCACTGGGAGCTCGACAGCCGGGCTGCAGCATCTCGGCTGTCAACAGTCGTGCTGCGCAGCTAGCCAGAGCGCTCCGCACGCCAAGCTCAATGACATCCGAGCTCGGTTGCGTTCCGGTTTAGCCAAGCTCGGGACGAGTCATGCTGGTTAGCCGTCGGCCTTCCTGCCGAGCTAACGCATGAACCGTGGAACAAAGTGAGGCAGCGGACATCTCGGTTGAACCATCACTCGACCGGTTTCTGCACCCTGAAGCCAAGCAGCTCGGTCCAACCATGCCTTGTCTTAACCGAGCAAAATCTTTCTGGACAGGCCCATGCTACCACGGCCCAACTGTGTTCGGCCCAAATCTGCCCGGCCATTACCACAGCCCAATCTAGATCATAAATCTCTCTCTCATGTCTCATAAAGATGACCTCATGATAAGGTATTGGGAATTGTGTATAACTGCCAATCCCACATTGATTGTAGAGGAAAACTTTGATGGGTATTTAAACCTCAAGATTTTGATAAGGGCATAAGCCCTTTGGGGCATCCAAATTTTTCGAAGGAAGGGAGTTATGGATGCTTCAAGGATGGACTTGGAACAAAACTATAGTCCAAGTTGATTATGGAAAAACTTCCATATGTGCGCCGCCCGCCTGGACCGAGCCGGGTCCGTGATCCATGGATCTTGGGGCTTGGGCTTGGGCTTGGGCTTGACGTTTGGGCTGGCCCGAATTAGACACAAGTGTATATTGTGTGTAACTCACACATTGAATCTCATCAATTATGTGCATTACTCCAGTAGTTTTGGAGGAGTAATGGCCATTGGTTGCTAGTCCTCTCTCATCCATTGTGTATAAAAGGAGGCCCATCTTCATTGGGTTCAACACAAAAAATTTTGCTCTCATATTATAGTCAAGTCAGTCTCCTCCTATAATATATTCTTCATGTGTGAAAGAGTGCTGCCATTGTCGGTTTGCCAAAACTAACAGAAGGTGCTTTTGCGTTCGCCAGTCTAAACTATCGTATCTTGGGAGATAGAAGACGACGTACCTTCAGCACCTACGATGAGGCGGCTAATCTATTTTAAGGAGACTATGGTATCACACAGGTTTCAGTTTGTGCTTTCCTTACCATTTTATTGTATTTTGTATTTTTGCGTAATATGATTGTAAATTCTAACATGTTTTTTTTTTATTTTGTAATTTAATTTGATTAATCTTGAATCTATTGTTATTTTAGTTAATTAAATATGCATGCTGCTGTTTGATTTCTATAGGTAATACATAGTATAAGATTTATTTTATTGAGGAAACTAAACCAACAACATTTGTTTGCCACTGTTTTGTCTTTCTGACCATAGTGTACATGTTTAAGTTGAGTGAATTAGTTAATTGCTTTCTAATTTCTAAAATTATGTGCATGAATTAGTTACAAGTTTATTGTGTAATAATTGCATATAATTCTTGATGAATCATTTTAATTTAATTCTTAGAGTTATAGTTTTATTTTGTAACTCTGACAATTAAAAGTGTTAATTGTATATTTATCTACATAATCATTGTGTTATAATTTCACATAACTCTTGTTAATTAATTTTATTTAATTTGTAGAGTTATAAGGTTTGTAATTTATTTGGGAGTTATAAGTTTAATTGTATAACTTGTCAAGCATTTTAATTTTATTTAATTTTTCTATTTAATTAATTTTTTACTTTTACAGTTTCATTCAATTATTTGCTTTGTATTTTGTTATGATTTTTTGCTAACTTCCTTTGCAGGAATACCTATGCGCAAGGGAATGGAAAGAAAAAAAAAACAAAAAAGGCCAAATCCAAATGAAGAAAATTTGGGATTGCAAAGGAAAAAGAAAAATAATTGGACTACTAACCTTTTGTGTTAAACAAAAGTACCTAAACGCCGAAAATGAATTTTTTAGACTATGTTTGAAGCAATTGTTTGCTTGAGTTTTAATTTAGTTCATTTACCAATTTGTAGAAGCAAGTTTTATTTGTTTATATGTATTTTTTACATTACTTGTAATTTGTTAACAATTTTTTGTAAATTGCATGTAAGTTTGAACCTTGGTTTGTTTTAACTTAATTCATCCATTGGAAAAGTTAATTCTAAAAATTGTTTCCCATGGATTAGGAGTTAACATACTCTTAAAAGTTTTGTCAAAAAGTTAACTGGGTTTTAAGTGGGACCGATGTGACTCCTCCAGTCGTCCTGGGAACATTCCTGACATTGTTCGATTCTAGATTAAGTGGTGAGACTAGTTTTGAATTAAATGTCCAACTATGAGATTTTCTAGTGTTAAGTTTAATTTCTGGAAACACAGAAAGTAAAATTCTGTTATTGTATTTTTCTGAAATGGCAATTGTCACCGATGCTGCTGTTACTGCTAATGTTTGTGGGGATAAAAACCCTAGGGCAACTAGCTTGTCAACCCTTGCTACTATGACCTCTATGGTCAATCCTGTTGTTACTCCTGTTGTTCCGGGAGGCTTGCTCAACCATCATAAATGCCCAGAGAAGGTCACAGGGGTGAATTTCAAGAGGTGGAAGCAGAAAATGTTGTTCTACCTGACTACTCTTAGCCTTGCAAGGTTTTTGAGTGAGGATCCACTAGCTGTGGAGGAGAATGAGCAAGACAAGCAGAAGCTCATGGCTCTAGATGCTTGGAAGCAGTTAGACTTCCTTTGCCAAAACTATGTTCTGAATGGCTTGGCAGATTCACTGTTCAATGTGTTTTATGCCAAGAAGTCGGCAAATGAGTTATATGATGCTTTGGACAAAAAGTACAAGACCGAGGATGCTGGGGCAAAGAAATTTGTAGTTGGCCGATTTCTAGACTTCAATATGGTGGACTCAAAAACTGTTGTCAGTCAAGTCCAAGAGTTCTAAGTAATTCTGCAAGAGATTCATGTAGAGGGAATGTTCCTAAGTGAATCATTCCAGGCAGCTACACTGATTGAGAAGCTATCTAACGATTGGAAAGACTTCAAAAACTACTTGAAGCACAAACGAAAGGAGATGGTAGTCGAAGAGCTCGTTGTCAAGCTTCGGATTAAGGAAGACAACAAGAGGAAAAGCGGGAATACCTCTACTGTGTAGGCAAACGTGGTTGAGATTGGCCAGTCCTTGGGGGTAAAAAAAAAGCCACCGACAGACAAAAGCTCAAAGCTGGGAGCAAAAGACAATGTCTCCAAACAGCCAGTCTACAAGCTGCAGGAACCTACATTTAGGTTCAATGGAAAGTGCTTCAACTGTGGACGCGATGGGCATCGGGTAGTTGACTGCAGCAAGAAGAATAAGCCTTACAGCAAGTATTCTCCACAAAACAAAAGTCAAGCTCACATAGCTGAGGTGAAGGATCTCTCACAAGATGTGGACGACATGCATCTGGCAGCTGTCGTCACTGAAGTGAACGTAATGGGGTCCAACTCAAAGGAATAATGGGTGGACACGTGGGTCACTCGCTACATCTGTGCGGAGAAGAAGCTGTTCACAACTGTTGAACCGATTTCAAATGGTGAGAAGTTGTTCATGGAAAATTCTGCAACCTTAACTGTTGAGGGTAAAGGTAGGGTAGTCCTGAAAATGACTTCAAGAAAAGAGCTGACTCTAAACGATGTCTTGTATGTGCCGGACATTCATAAGAACCTTGTCTCGAGGTCGCTCTCAAGTAAGCATGGCTTCCTCATGGTGTTTGAGTCAGATAAGGTCGTACTGACCAAGAGCGGGGTCTATGTGGGGAAGGTATATATGTCGGGCGGTATGTTTAAACTCAATGTAATGACTTTTGTCCTAAAACTTAATGAGAAAACTTCTTCTTCTACTTACATGCTTGAGTCTCTTAATTTATGGTATGGTAGACTAGGTCATGTAAATTTTGAATCGTTGCATAGATTAATCAAGTTAGATCACATACCATCTTTTAAGATTATCCAAATCACAAATGTGAAACTTGTGTAGAAGCCAAATTGACAAGGATTTCTTTTCATTATGTTAAAAGAAGTACCGAGCCCTTGGATTTAGTGCACAGTGATGCGTGTGACTTGAAAGTCATACAATCACACTGTGGCAACAAGTACTTCATCATTTTTGTTGATGATTGCACTAAATACTATTATGTGTATTTGCTTAAAAGCAAAGATGAGGCGATTTGATAAATTTATTCTTTTCAAGAATGAAGTTGAAAATCAACTAAGCCGAAAGATCAAGGCTATAAGAAGTGATTGTGGTGATAAGTATAAATCCCCGTTTACTGAGATTTGTGCTCAATTTCAAATGCTTTACTCCCCTCAGTCAAATGGTGTTGTTGAGCAGAAGAATAGAACGTTAAAAGAAATGATGAATGCAATGTTAATAAGTTCTGGGTTGCCACAGAACTTGTGAAGGGGGAAGCGATTCTCTTCACGAATTACATTTTAAATAGAATTCCTTCGAAGAAAGTAGACATGACTCCATATGAATTATAGAAAGGCCGCAAGCCTTCTTATAATTTTCTACGAATGTGGAGGTGTCTTACAAAAGCGGCGGTACCTCTACCCAAGCGGGTTAGGATAGGTCTAAAAATCGTAGATTGTATATTCATTGGTTATGCACAAAATAGTAGTACATATAGGTTTCTTGTGCACAAGTCTAATATTTCAGATATCTACAAAATACCATAGTGGAATTAAGGGATGCGTCCTTCTTCGAAGACGTATTTCTTTGCTGAACCTGAGGAGATGATCAAAGTTCTGAGAAGGAACTTGAAAATGATCAAGTAGATGATCAAAAAAAGGAAGTCTATGAGCCAAGAAGGAGTAAGAGGGCTAGGACTGCTAAGTCCATTGGCCCAGACTTCTTGACTTATATGTTAAAGGGAGAATCTCAAACTTGTCATAAAGCTGTGACTTCACCTGAAAGTCCCTTATGGAAAAATGCAATTAAAAGTGAAATTGACTCCATCTTACAAAACCATGCTTGGGAGTTAGTTGATCTACCCCTAGGCAGTAAGTGTAACAAGCCCAACCTCTTATTAACGTTAATCCACGATTATGTATGCCTAATTAGTAATTAAGGAGGAATTCTGAATTAAAATGCATGTGTGTATTGCATTGTTGTGTTTATATCTGTTAGGCGTAAGAAGATCTGTTCGCGTCCTAGTTTCGGTTTGTGAATTGAAAGCCTTATCGGCAACCGATTCAGATATTGTTTAGTGTTATGTGTTAATTAGGATTTATGTGATTTTATGGTAGGTTTAATTAAAATTCAATTTGGAATGAGTAAATTAGATTAATTAATGTTAAATTATTTGAGCCTAGGTTAATTACATGTTTTGTCATTGAGTGGGCCACTTTCTAAAACATTTTTTGGACTTGATTTATGCATTTGTTTCATTATCTCATCCACCTCCAAGACCAAAACCGTGAGAGAGAGGGAGAGTAGGAGAAAATTGATTTCATCAAGAATTGGCTTGGAAAATTAGAGAAATTGAGGAAAATTTGCAAAATTGAACTAGTATACTTAGAATCCAAGACTTAAGGTAGGAAATTCACCCTCTTGAACATGAATTTAAGTTGTTTCCTGCATGGTTCATGGAAATATTGGAGATCAGAGTCAAGTTATAGCCTAAAGAGTTGAATTGAGAAGTAATGTGTGCATGCATGTCCATATCATTGAGTTTTGAGATCATTTACATGAGAATTTCCACATGCATGTCCATATTTTGATTGTAGTCCATGAATTCACCATGTTTTAGAGTTCAATCTTGCATTTGACCATGTTTTGGAGCATTGGAATTCATAAGAACTCGTGCATGTTATGTTCTTGCATTGTTCTTCAAGTTTCTTTGAAATTGGTGTTCAATTGGTTTACCTTTGGGCTTTGATTTTGTAAAATGATCTTCAAAACATGTTGTTTTATGAGTTTTCATGTATTTTCCTCAAGCTTTGGCCTAGAAAAATGAGTTTTGAATGCTTCAGAGGTTGAATTTGAGCTTGGTGATCAAATCTGGAATTTCTAGAAATTTGATCCAGGCTTGAGCGGGGAACTTTACGCTCGAGCGTGCACTCTGAGTACATGCACTTCCGTTCGAGCGACGATGGTTACGCTCGAGCGTGAAATGCATATACCCAGAAGTTCTTGTGTTTTGCAATCTGCTTGAGCGAGGATCTGAGTCTCACGCTCAAGCGGGGGTCGAGCTTCCGTTGAGCGTGAAAAATATGTAACTAGTACTTTTTTTCTAGTTTGCAGTCCGCTCGAGCGAGGAAAGTCACGCTCGAGCGGAGATTCATTGTCTGCATGTTCGCTTGAGCGAGGAAAGCCACGCTCGAGCGTGAACCTTATTTTCAGCAAGTTTCAAGAAATGTTTTCCAATGCATTCTTACATCATCATTCCATCATAGGCATTCCGAGGCCTTGTTTAAGATTCCATAATGAGGATTAAAGGTTAGAAACACACTAAGAGCCAACGAAAGTAAGTTATGTACAATTAGAATGTGTGTTTCAAGTGTGTGTCTGTTATGTGTTATGTAGGTCACGTGCCGCGTACCGTTTGACCAATCTGCTCCGTCTATCTGTCTTAAGGCCAACTGTGAGTAATAACATAGTAAAGCTATGTTCAACTTTACTTATTTTCTGTGTGATGAATTAAGATCTGTTTTCTGAAATGATATGTTCTGTACAATGAATGATTGTCCAATTTCTGATATGTATTCGTGACATCCTTAGCATCATGTGATATCTGTTGGCTGTTACCCCATATTGGAGGTTCCATCATGGAACTTAACTTGTCTGCACTCTGTTACCCGTACCGGAGGCTCTATCATGGGGCTCAGTATGTTTATTCTCTGTTACTCGGATCCAGAGATTCCTGTAATAACCCCGACCTCTGATTAATGTTAATCTATGATTAATTATGCCTAATTAGCAATTAAGGAGAAATTCTAAATTAAAATGTATGTGTGTGTTGTATTGTTGTGTTTATATCTGTTAGGCGTAGGAAGATCTATTCGCGTCCTAGTTTCGGTTTGCGAATTGAAAGCCTTATCGGCGTCCGAATTAGAAATTGACTTGATTTATGTACTAATTAAGATTTATAGAATTTATGGTAGGTTTAATTAAAGTTCGATTTGGAGTGACTAAATTAGATTAAATAATGCTAGATTAAAAATAGATTAATTGAATGTAAGTTAATTGCCTCATTGACATTGAATGGGCCTCTCTAAAAAACATTGTTTGGGGTTAATTCATACACTTTTTCACACCACTCTTCAGCCACTGTCAAGAAAAAACCGAGTGAGAGAGGGAGAGTAGGAGAAAGGAATTAATTTAACAAGAATTGGCTTGGAAAATTAGAGGAATTGAAGAAGATTGCAAAATTGAGCTAACATACTTGGAGTTCAAGACCTAAGGTAGGGGAATTCACCCTTTTGGTTATGAATTTAAATTGTTTCATACTTGGTTCATGGAAATTTGGAGTTTAAGGTCTAGAATTAAATTAAAGAGTTGAATTGAGGATTAATTCATGCATGCATGTGCATTTTGTTACAAATTGAGCACGATTTCAATGGTTTCTTTCATGCATGTGTTAACCTCACTTACATTTTGGTCATTCATCATGTTTTCCCTTAAAATTACCAAGTTTGATAATGTTTTGGAGTGTTTGAACTCAAGGAAATTCATGCATGTTGCATTAATGACATATTCATGAGGTTTGTGTTGGAATTGTGTACAATTGGCATACTTTTGGGCCATGATTTCTTGAAATGATGCTTTAAACATGTTGTTTCATGAGTTTTTAAGTGTTTTCCAAAGTTTTGGGCCCAGAAAATTAGGTTTGATGCATTTGAGGTTGCATTTGAGCTTTGGAGATCAATCTGGAAATTCCAAAAAATTGGATCCACGCTCGAGCGGGGAACTCCACCCTCGAGTGTGCACTCTGAGTACATGCACTTCCGCTCGAGCGTCGAGAGTCACGCTCAAGCGTGAAATGCATATACCTAGAAGTTCTTGTGTTTTACAGTCCGCTCGAGCGAGGGAATCCACGCTCGAGCGAGGTTCTGAGTCTCACGCTCGAGCGTAGGTCAAGCGCCCGTCGAGCGTGAAAATCATGCATCTAGTACTTTTTCAAGAGTTTACAGTCCGCTTGAGTGAGGAAAGTCACGCTCGAGCGGGGCTTCATTGTCTGCATGTCCGCTCGAGCGAGGAAGTAAACACTCGAGCGTAGACCTCATTTTCAGCAAATTTTAAGAAATGCTTTCCAATGCATTCTTGCATCTTCATTCCATCCTAGGCATTCCTAGGCCATGTTTAAGACTCCATAATGAGGATTAAAGGTTATAAACACACTAAGAGCCAACAAAGTAAGTATCTACAATTAGAACGTGTGTTTTGAGTATGTGTCTGTTATGTGTTATGTAGATCACATGCCGCGTACCGTTGACCAATTTGCACCGTCTGTCTGTCTCAAGGCCAACTGTGAGTAATAACTTAGTAAAGTTATGTTCAACTGTATTTATTTTCTGTGTGATAAAATAACATCTGTTTTTTGATATGCTATATTCTGTACAATGAATGAATGTCCAATTTCTGATATGTATTCGTGACATCCTTAGCATCATGTGATATGTGTTGGTTGTTACCCGGCATCGGAGGTTCCATCATAGAACTTAATCTGTCTGCACTCTGTTACCCGTACCGGAGGCTCCGTCATTGGGGCTCGGCGTATTTATTCTCTATTACCCGGATCCGGAGGTTCCTTTATGGAACTGGTTATTTGTAACCCTCACGTGTCTGCATCTGTTCTGTATCTGCTCTGTTAATGCTAATGGATGTCTCACGTATACTTATACATAACTTTATGATTTCTGTATATGATCTGGACAAATTATGGTTTTGATACGAAACTGAATCATGAATTCTGAATCTGTACGAACTCATTTATTGAAACCCCTTTACTCTATTATTGTTAACTGAGCTTTCGCTCACAGTTTATATTATGTATGTAGGTGAGCCGGCGCATGATCAGGGCCAAAGTTGACGGCCTTCATTTCTGTTTTTGTCAACCAACCGTTGTGCCTCCCGAGGAGGTTCCGATTAACGTCTAGTTACATGGCTGTTTTTGAACTTATGTTAGTCTCTGTCTGTTTTGTACAGTTGGGTCCTGGGTACTACACTCTTGTAAAAGTTTTGTAAATATGGTATCCTCTGACCAACATGCTTATGTATATATATATATATATAAGTTTGGAATATTCTGTCCCATGTTTATCGACACAGCTCATTGGACTATTTATGTTTTGTATAATTGCTTCCGCAGCCCCTTATTATTTGCGAATCTGTCAAGAGGCCTTTGGTAATCCAAAGATTACTGGCCGATTACGATGCTAAACCTATAGGGGCAGATTTGGGTTGTGACAGTTCCTTTATCGAACTGGTTATTCGTAACCCTCACATGTCTACATCTGTTCTGTATCTGCTCTGTTAATGCTAATGGATGTATCACGTATACTTAAGCATAACTCATGATTTCTGTATATGATCTGGTCAAATTATGAATTTGATACGAAACTGAATTATGATTTCTAAATCTGTATGGACACATTCATTGAAACCCCTTTACTCTGTTATTGTTCATTGAGCTTTCGCTTACAGTTTATATTATGCATGTAGGTGAGTCGTCGCGTGATCAGGGCCAGAATTGATGGGCTTCATTTCTATTTTTGTCAGCCAACCGTTGTGCCTCCCGAGGAGGTTCCAATCGAAGTCTAGCTACATGGCTGTTTTTGTACTTATGCTAGTCTCTGTCTGTTTTGTAAAGTCAGGTCTTGGGAATTACACTTTTGTAAATGTTTTGTAAATATTAATGTCCTTCGACCGACAAGCTTATGTATATGCAAGTTTTGAAATCTTCTGTCTCATGTATGTTATCACAACTCATTGGACCTTGTCTATTTTGTATAATTGCTTCCGTAGCCCCTTATTATGTGCTTATCTGTTAAGAGGCCTTTGGTAATCCACGGATTACTGGCCGGTTACGATGCTAAACCTACAGGGACGGGTTTGGGTCATGACAGTAAGGCCTTGGGAAGTGAGTGGATATTTAGAAGAAAGATGAAAGTGGATGGGTCAATTGATAAGTATAAAGCTAGGCTAGTTATTAAAGGATACAGACAGCGAGAAAGCCTGGATTATTTTGATACGTATTCACCTGTGATAAGGATTACATCCATTTGCGTAGGGATTGTGATAGCCACTTTACGTGGTCTGGAGATACATCAAATAAATGTAAAGACAACTTTCTTAAATAGAGATTTAGATGAAGAAATCTACGTAGAACAACCTGAGGGGTTTTCAGCTCCAGGGCAAAATAAGAAAGTTTGTAAGTTTTTCAAGTTATTATATGGTTTGAAGCAAGCACCTAAGCAATTGCATGAGAAATTTGACAACGCTATGTTGTCAAATGAATTCAGAATCAATGAGTGTGACAAGTGCGTATATGATAAAGACACTGACAAAGGTTATGTCATTTTGTGTCGATACGTAGATGACATACTCCTTATTGGTAGTAATGATGAAATGATTCGAACTATCAAGAGATTGTAAAACTCTAAGTTTGACATGAAAGATATGGGCCTTGCAGATGTTATTCTAGGTATTAAGATTACCAGAACATCTAGTGGTATTGTACTTTCTTAGTCTCACTATGTTGACAAGATACTTCAGAAATTTGGTATATCAGATACAAGTGTGTCTAGGACACCGATAGATGTGAGTGTACATTTGACCAAGAATAATAGTGAGAGTGTTTCTCAGCTAGAATATTCTCAGGTCATTAGAATTTTGATGTATCTAATGTGTTGTACAAGACCGGATATAGCCTACTCTGTTAGCAGGCTTAGTAGATACATGAGTAATCCGAAGGTCACTTATTAGAGAGGCATTACACTTGTGTTAGGTTATCTACGCTACACTTGGGATTATGGGCTGCATTATACCAAATAACCAGCGGTACTAGAAGGGTATAGTGACGCTAATTGGTATCTGATATAAAGGACTCCAAATCCACTAGTGGTTATGTGTTTACCCTCGGAGAGGTAGCCGTGTCTTGGAAATCTTCCAAGCAAACGTGTATATCAAGATTAACGATGAAATCTAAGTTTATTGTTTTGGATAAAGCAAATGAAGAAGCTGAATGGCTTCGCCAATTCATTGAGGATATTCCACGTTGGCCAAGACTTGTGCCTGCTATCTGTATTCATTGTGATAGCCAATCGGCGATTAGACGGGCACAGAGTCATTTGTATAATGGAAAGTCTAGACATATCCATCATAGACATAAGTCCATACAACAACTACTCTTTAATGGAGTTGTCTCTCTAGACTATGTAAAGTCTAAGGACAACATTACGGATTCGCTAACCAAGGGGTTAACTCGAGAGTTAGTAGAAACGTTGTCAAAAGGAATGGGATTATGGTCTTTAGTAATGTTACCGGAACGGAAAACTCAACATAGTTGTCTGAAGATTCCAAGATCTAGGTTCAAAGGAACAACCTAATTTCGTATAACGAGTGAGTGACTGAAGAGGTAAATCCTTTTGCCCATTCCTTTGTACAATGATACCTTGTGGAGGTAGAATGTTAAGTTAATGCTTTTAATGACCTAAGTGATATACAGAATCAACCATGGTATAATGAGATATTTTATATAGGTCACCTACGTGAGTACAAAGTGGGGCCACTTCTTTAAAAATTAGTAAGGCCGAATTCTTTAAAAACACTCACTGAACCAAGCTAGTGTTCTAGGGCCATACTGGACACACTAGTGAGAACAAGAACAATGGTTAGACTAACTCTTGTGTGAGGTGTATTGTCTCGGTTTACACAAACTGTAGAACAGTTCAAGACATCACGTTCACTGGTTAGCCAGTAAATTCGATAGGCTTTCACTACAAAAGATTCAAGGCCAACAGCTACCTTTTCTAATATAGGGTTAGTCTGTGTGTTTTCTTTCTGAGTCTTTGTTGTAAACATTGTCCGTTTTTCTTTATTCGGCTAATTTTTATTCATGTGCGGGATTGTTGGAAAAAATGGTTTTATGGTGACTTTAATAAGAAATTAAAATAGGTCCCAACCATTGGTTGAGGTGAGATTAAATGGGTTTAGATTCTTTGTAATAAGGTCTTTATACCACGAAAAGAATAACAAAAAACCATTAAGAATTGAATGAAAAATTGTCTCATAAAGATATCCTCATGAATGAGGTATTGAGAATTATATATAACTACCAATCCCATATTGATTGTAGAGGAAAACTTTAATCGATATTTAAACCTCAAGATTTTGATAAGGGCATAAGTCCTTTGGGATATCCAAATTTTTCGAAGGAAAGGAGTTATGGATGCTTTAAGGATGGGCTTGGGCCAAGACTACGGTCCAAGTTGATTATGGAAAAATTGCCACACGCGCACGCGCCGCCCATCCTCCCTCCCGGACTGGGCAAGGTCCGTGGATCTTGAATCTTGGGGCTTGGGCTTAGGCTTGAGACTTGCTGGAATGGTTTAGGTTTAGGAATGGCAATTTAAACCTAGCCCGACGGGGACCCACTTCCCCATCCTCGATAGGAGCGATTTTTCCCCTAAAAATATCCCCAACGGGCCGGGGATGGTATTCAAAATTAAATCCCCAATCAATTTCAGGCCAGGGATGGGGATAGCTTTCATAGACCGGCCCCAACCCCGGCCATGTTTCTCTCTCGAAGTAAAATTACGTTTGTACCCCTCTATATATATGTGTGTGTCTCAATTAGTTGGGATCAATTAGTGTATAGGTTCACACACACACAAAACAAATCGCCTCTCTCTCTCTCTCTCTGCTCTCCCTCACCACCGCTGTTACTCCTCACTCACCGCCGCCGTCGTTCTTCCCTCTACTCTCTCCTTATATCTCACTGATTTTAGTCCCTCACTCACAGTGTTCTGATCGCCATTTTTGTGATGAGAGAGAGCTTCAATTTTCATAGCATCGATCTTCTTCTGCCGATCTTCTCTGCCCCCCTCCTCAGCTCAGATCTGTGAGATCTATTTTTTTTTATTTTTTTTTATCTGTTATTTTTTTTATCTATGATGATGATCTGTTATTTATTTATTTTGATCTATTGTTTGATGATGATCTATGTTGTTGATAATGATCTCTCCCTCTCTGTTTGTTTTTTTTTTTTTTTTTTTGGTCTGGGGAATTTCGAGGTCGGGGAAACTCGATCCTCATTAGGGGACGGGGACGGTGATAGGTTCCCCATCGAGGATCGGGGCCGGGGACGGGGAGAATTTTACCATCGGGGATCGAGGACGGGAAGGGCGATCCCCGACCTTGCCCCGCCCCGTTGCCATTCCTAGTTAGGTTTGAGCTGGGCCGAATTACTGGTCCACAAACCTAATCTTTTTGGGCCAGGTCTACTGCAGATATATATTACACACAGGTATATATTGTGTGTAACTCATAGATTGAATCCCCATCAATTGTATGCATTACTCCAGGAGTAATGGGCATGGGTTGCTAGCCTTCATGGCTGGAAGGTTACTCATCTCTCTCCCATTGTGTATAAAAGGAGGCCCATCTCCCTTGGGTTCAACATAGAAATTTTTGCTATCATATTATAGTCAAATCAGTCTCCTCCTATAAAATATTCTTCTTATGTGAGACAGTGCTGCCATTGTCGATTCGCCAAAGCTAACAGAAGGTGCTTCTGCGTTAACCGGTCTAAATCGTCGTATCTTGGGAGATAGAAGTCGACATACCTCCAGCACTCACGGTGAAGCCGCTAATATGTTTTAAGGAGATTGTGGTATCACACAAGCTTCGATTTTTATCGTATTGTGTATTTTTGTGCAATATGACTGTAAATTCCAGTATGTTTTTTTATTTTGTAATTTAATTTGATTAATCATGAATCTATTGTTATTTTAGTTAATTACATAATTTGTACAACACAATTTCCGTGAACAATTAACTTGTTCCTAGATTTAAAATATTTGAATTGATTAAATTGGTTTGATTTTGGATTTGGTGTTAATTTAAATCAAATTCACTATATGAAAATTGTTAATAACACCCTATTATTTTAATTTATTTTATTTTATTTTTGGGTGGGGTGATTTATTATTTAATTGGCCATGGAATTAGAAGAAAAGGAGTTGAAGTTTGTTAAACAAATATTAAAAGCAAAAATATTTATTTCCCTATTATTTAGTGAGTCCTATTTCATATATCAGAACTTCATAAGTTTTATGTTATATTTGTCAGTAAAAATATTTATAAATTTTATTAGTTTACATAGAATTTTCTTAATTAAAAGAGTAAATTCCAAATACATCCATTACGGTTTACTTAAAATACGAATTGTCTAAAATAATTTTAAAAATTATAAATATCCTTTTCTCAAAACTTTTTATTTAATAGAATTAACTTAAAAGTAAAATTTTTAACTACTATATTATATAACAATAAAATTTTTGAATTGTTAATGAAAAAATATTTTTAACAATATTAAAAAGTATTAATTGACTTAATGATTTATTAATAAAATGAGCCATTTATTATATAATTATAAACTTGAATGGGCAAGATTTAATTTTTTAAAATACATGATACAATTTATATTTTAAATAAATATCAGAAAATGATTATAATTTGTTCTAATTAAAAAGAGAAAAAAATTAGAAAACTGAAAAATCGGGTTCAGCTGCATGGGTTGGGAGTTCTCTCTCTCTAGTTTGAGAGTTTCTCTCTCTAAACTTTTCTCCTCCTAGGGTTTCCGAGTGTGTGGCTGCCAGCGGTGGGGGACGGGTTTCCGGCGGCCTTCGGCCTCCTCTCCCCTCCCCCTATCCCTCTTTTGCTCTTCCATTTCCTTATTTTGCATTCCCATAACTTGGAAGCTTGGGCTTTCCATCCTCTCCCTCCTTTGTGAGGTGTTTCTCCAACATCCATTCACTCCGGGAGTGGCCTTCTCGGATCCGTCCCGTCTCCGCTGCCTTCACCGCCTCTTCTCCGTTGTCTTCTCCATAGCTTGACCGCCTTTTCCTCGCCGCCTCTTCGTTGTCGTCTTCTCCATTCACACTGGATCTGCCTCCCCCACAGCCTTCATCGCCTCTTCTCCACCTCTCCAACCGTCTTCACCACCTCTTCTCCGCCGCCTCTTCATCGCCGTTCTTCTCCACCGCTGGATCTGCCAAAGCCGCTGCCGGATTTGATTGGGTGTGGGTCTGTTTGTTTTTCTTTTGTTTTCTTTCTTATGGTTTGTGTTGGTTTTTTTTTTGGGTTTGCCTGGTTCTCTTAGAGTCCATCTGTGCGATTTGTTAAGCTTACCCTCATTGTGGTTGGGATCTATGAAATATTTCGAACATGCTCTTTTGCCGAACTTTTATGATCGGCTCTACTTCGCAGTATGAGCAGGAGTACGATATGTACGTTTGAATATTTCATGATTCTTCTTCTTGAGTGCTTCTTGATTTATTTTCACATTGTTTGGTGTAAGATTTGGGTTGTTTGGACTCTTGTAAGTGCCGTTTGGCTCTCTTAATTGACATATTTCTTTCAATCAAAAAAAAAAAAAAAAAAAAAGCTGCATGAGTTGGGAAAATACAAACTTACCGTCCAAAAATGTTTTGAAACTTTGAGGGTAATATCGAAACGGAGGAAGATTCCCTAATTTGGATGAGAGGGTGTTCTTGGATTTGATTTGTGGGACTTATTATATGTCTCGTTTTGTTTGATAATTTAAATTAATTATTTTATTGGATATTTTGAGAGTATTTGTTTGGTAGGATTAGGACACGAGATTGAATATTATATTCAACAAAGTGGATAGCCCTATATTTGGTTGAAAAGTAAAGATGACCGGACTAATAATCCCATATGAGTATGTTTGTTTAGATGGACTGAATAGAGGGGTCAAACTGTTAATCTTATGATACATTGTTCCTGGACTATTTGGTTAGATTGGATTTATATCCTATATTTATTTAATCATGGGATTAGATGTTTGGATTAGACTATTCTATTGAATCTTATGTTTATTTAGAATAATATGAAGAAGGATAAATGTTCAAAAGATTATTTTTCCATTTTGAATTGTTTACCAGATAATAGGAATATTAAATCTGAGTTATAAATTTTATTTAATTTTTTTACTAGAACTTTCAAAAAATTAAATAAATAGAATATTAATAAAAATTACCTAAATTTATTTTAATTTGTAATTGAGATTTTTAAATTTAATAAAATAAATAATTTAATAAATAAAATATATAGGAGGCATTAAAATAATTTAATAAATAATTTTTATTTTTAAAAATATATTAAATAGTAGAGGGTCAAAATGTAGTTTTATTATCTAATCTCATAGGAAGAGTTATCCTAGGATTTGTGTCCCACCCCCTCCCCTCATGTTATAGAACAATATAATATATTTGGAAGTCTGGTGCAAAATTTTTAAACCAAACAACATACTATTTCATCCACTAGATATGAATCCTATCTCATGGCTCAATCCCTCCAAACAAACATATTTATATGTGAGATAACTCAATCCCATGTGGGATGGAAAAACCATGGACAGACTGAGCTAACCCCTAGATTAACTAATTAAATGACGAAATTAACCCTCAAGCATATATAAAATTTATTTATTTTTTAAATTTTTTGTAAACATATGTAAATTAATCTCATGATATATAATAGTCTTCTCTTTCTTTCTTTCTTGCTTTCTTTCTTTTTTTCTCTTTTTATATTAGCAAAATCATAAATGAAAATATACTGTCGTATTTAGATAAAATTAAAAATGGTCTTTGTAATATATTTTTTTACTTCAAATTTATTATTGTCATTGTAAATAATTTAAACAATATACTTCATAATTTTCAAATCAAACATAAGATTCACTAAAATAATCATTTTTAGACATTTAATCCCATGAAAAACTAAATATGGGATACTACAAATTATTTCTAACTAAATGGTCCAGGGATTATATATCCTAGGATTATTAGTCTGTTGCATTACAATCCCTTCTTATCCAGTTCATCTAAACAAACATGACTGTGTATTCGATCCACACAAAAACTTATGTTAATCCGATAATTATGTGAATGAAATATATGAATTGTTCGATAGAAAATGATTGAGATCATCAAACGAGATCCATAATGAGTCTTATGGACCTCTAGCCCCTAAACAGGAGGGAATCAACCTCCTATTGAGATCTGTAAGAATATTAGAGATTAGATGTATACATGGGTGAGATTTAGATCTAAACAATATAATCTAGATTAAATGATCATAATTATTGGGTGATTGATTATTACAAAATGGTCTTTTGGCAACCTTAGTAAAAAGTTGCGTTTATAGCTTGGGAAGAAAAAAGCCACATTAGCTTTTTTAGCAACAAATCATTTGGCAAGGTAAAAAAAAAAAAAGTTACATGAAAAATTACAATTATACCCTTTATATTATTTAGGGTTATACATGGGTGAACATGTAAATTTTTTAAATTGGGTGGGGTAGTTTGGTCATTTTATTGTGATGTGACATCATAAAAAAATATTAACCAAAAAATCCAAAAGTAGCTTTTTACTAACGTCTCAAATCATTTTCCAAAAAACTTAGTAATAGGAATAGTAACGGGGCAGGGCGGGATCGGGGATCACACTCCCCGCCTCCGATGGTAAAAATTTCCCCTTCCCTGGCCCTAATCCCCGACGGGGAACCTGTCACTATCCTAACGGGGATTAGATTTCCCCGACCCCGAAAATTCCCCAACCCAAATTTGTTTCAACAATATCATCAACAACTTTCAACATCAACAAAATCATCAATAAGAAGTGGTGACAAAATTATCATTAACAACAAAATCATCATTAACACTGTGTGCATCAAAAAAATAAAATAAAAAAAATAGACAAATAAAGACACACACGTATATGTATACCTTCGCATCAATACAAATCTAAGTGTGCATCATCAATCAACACAGATCTAAGATCTGTGTGTGATCAAACATATCTGAGATCGGCGATGGTGATTGCGAGGAACGACGGAGGTCGGCGGCGATGGACAACGGAGGTGAACGATGGTGATTGCGACGAACAGCAGAAGGGGACGGTGGTGCGAGGCGACAGAGATGGTGGTCCTAAGAAGGAGGTACGAGAATGAGAAGGAGAGAAGTGAGTGATAGGGAGAAAGAGAGAGAGATAAGAGATGGTGAGGAAAGGAAAAGAGAGATCAGAGGCGGTGAAAAAAGAGAGAGAGAGAGAGAGAGAGTAAAAGGAAGGGAGAGAGTGTGTAGATATTAAATGAAAGAGAAAAAGGAAGAATCAGTATATTAGATATAGAATAGAAAGCATATTATATTTTATATATATATATATATAATGTACGGGGAGCAAATGTTCCGCAGAGCCCGTACTCCTTTCTACCAAGCTCCTTGTCCGTCCGATCGACCTGCAAACACAACAGCGGTGAGCTACCTGGCGGTATGTGGCCAGAAAACCCCTCCAACAGTTAAGTTAGCACACACTCAGAGATCTAAAGAGAGAGGAGAGAGTTGAGTGTTTAGGTTATTCTCACCAAATGATGTTCCATTCTTAGCATGGGGGGCGCAGACACGCTTATATACTTTCTGCACCCAAATCTGCTCCCATTAGTCTCTTGATACCTGGTGCTGCTCTCCCATCTATCAGCACAAATCCTGCAATCACCACCTAACCAAACCATCAGGCTATATTGGCGGAGCCCGGCAGATCGGCGGAACCACCTCGGCCTTTCACGACCGCGCTGCGTAGCGTACCCGAGTGCTCCACTCGCCGAGCTCCAGAACGACCGAGCTCGGTTGCATTCCGGCAAAGCCGAGTTCAAGATAGGTCGAGCCAGTAAACCGAAGGCCTTCCTGCCGTGCTAAACACGTGAACCGTGGAATCCAAACTGGCAGGCAATCATCTCGGCCAAGCAACTCAAGTAGCTCGGTTTTCTACATAGACAAGCCCAAGTAGCTCAGTCCCAACATGGTCCTGGGCCTCAACCGAGCAAAACCTTATCTGGACAAGCCCAAGCCATCACGGCCCAAACATGTTCGGCCCTTTATTTTGCCCGGCCTTTACCATTACCCATTCCAGCTTATAAACCTCCCTCTCAATTGCCCCTTAATTCCGTCCGCGCAAACGTGACTGGGATTACATGGTCTGTCCGAGGTAGACTCTCCCTCAGTCCCTAGTTTGCAAGATGTTAATCGCGCTAATCTCCATGCCCGGTTTCTAGGCTTGCTCGGTTGTCACCTCACCCTGCCATCTTGTTTCTTCAGAACTGACGCCGCTGCCATTATGAACACATATCATGCATTTATTGGCCTCGGGCAGCCAACCCAGACGTCCCTTCATATTCAAATTTAGGCGCCCTTTCACTCCTATAAGTACACCATTTCCCCTTCACTTTCTCTTCTTACTGTCTCTCTTCCGTTCCTGACGTCTTTGAGCTACAGTGCTTGACCTCCATTCTTGTTCTTCTTCTTCGTTCGTGCTTGAAGAAGTAGCCTCTGCCTCCAAACTGGTAAGTTCTTCGAATCCTCTTTGTTGCTCTTTTTTTTTTTTATTTGGTATTTCACATTCTAGGGCATAAAGTCCATAGGTTTTAGGATATACCCCCCCAAAAACCCTCTCCTGCCCCTGTTCTTTTCGTTGTTCTTCAATTCTAGTGATGAACACAAGAAGATCTGGAGCGGACCGGGCTCCAGGTCTTCTTTTGATCCCAAAAAATATCTAAACCAAGCAAATTGCAAGTTTACAAAAACCCTGTAGAAACCGAGGTAGGCAGAGGACTTGACCGCTCGACCGGGCTAACATCTGGTCTGCTTGAGCGGCTGAGCTCCTAGGTTTACCTTCGTGACCGAGGTGGTCTGGCATTCTACTTGACCGAGCTAAAGTCAAGCTCGTTTTGCGCGACCGCGCTCCCGCTTACATTTACCCTCATTTTCCTGCAGAATCCAAGGGGACCACACACCAACACCGAGGCTCTCAAAAACCAAGCAGCCATCAAACAAGAGTCTGTGCCAAACCACCTCAGCCGCGCTAATACCAGCCGGCTACACATGGGGTGCTACCGCTTCCTAGTCGACACGCCGGTTGCTCTAGCTGCGTTCCGGGAAGAGTATGGTATCCCGGACGACGTTCACCTCGAGCTCGGTGCCGAGGAGACGACCCCATGAGGCAGATTAGGCCAGTGTCCCTTTACCGTGCTCTCCATAATAGAAGGTGGCCTCCGCTTTTCGGTTAACCCCCTGCTGTGCGAGTTCTTGCGGCGCACTAGGCTAGCACCAACCCAAGTCTCAACCAACACTTATAGAATAATTAACGGGATCCACGAGCTGAACAACTGGCTAGGAACCAATTTAGGGTTAACCGAAATACTTCGCCAATATACCCTCGGGCATACAGGCGACGACCTTGCTTATTATTTAAAGATCAAACCGGGCAAAGAGAAGATAGTGACCGGCACCCCGGACAAGGACTTACATGACGACGACTTTTTCTGGGTGTCTGGTAACTACGAAACAGTCGATGTGCGGGCTGGTTTATCAGCAAGAATTTTGGCGAAACATGTAAGCTGCACTAACTGCTCGGTTAGATTACTTTCCTTAACCATTTTGTACTAATGTGCTTTGTTCCTTTCCTCTTTGCCGCGATCGAAGCTTTGCAAGCCAACTACCATTACCCCAACGAAGCAACAATCAGGACCGTGCTTCGCTACCGTAACCGGGATTGCCACGAACTCCTCGGTTACGTACCGACCTACAGATACTCAGCTCCACGCCAGAGTAAGGTCACAGGCTTTCTACGTGCTCCATCTCCACCTCTCGATCCCACTTTGCCGGACATGCCCCTTATTTGTTTGACTGAGGCAGAAGAGATGGCAAAAAGAAGACGTATCAAAAACCTCCTTACTGCTACCTCCACCGAGCTACCGAACATCCCAACCCGTACAACTGCTGTCGGTCAATCAAACGGGACCGTGGTTGCACTGGCGTCTCCTGCCACTGGGCAGGCAAGCAAAGAAAGCCGCCGGGCTGGAAAAAGGTTGCATATCGACCCCTCTGCCGAGCTAGTTGCGGAGTTGAACACCGAGCAACTAGTGGTGACAACTGACCCAACACCGCCATGGAAGCCGCAGCTCAAGCACCGGGGTAAGGAGATCCCGGCGACTGCCTCGGTCAAATGTGACAAGGAGCATCTACTCGCCTTTGACCTAACCAAAGCCCTGCTGCTACCGAGCGATATGGTCGGCAGCGACCACGTACTGGACACCCGGCTGGTGAAGTCTTCGGTCAAGTCCATGACCCGGGTAAGAACTTTGCATACTTTGTTCAAATTTTTCCAAGTGTTTTCTCGGTTTCCTTCCTTTGATAAGGTTTTCTTCTTACAGGCCATCCAGAAACAACACTTGGTGATGGATAGGATCCATCGACTCTGGCAAAAGGCAACCGAAACTGCCAGCCAGGTTGAATACCTTCAAGCCGAGCTCGGACGATCCAAGGCTTCGTTGGAGATAGCAAATCCTGACAACTCCAGGTTGCTCGGCCAGCTTGGTGTCGCCGAGCAAGAAAGGGATGCTCTCCGGACCGAGCTGGAGGCATTGAAGCAGTCAAGGAATGAGGAGCTAGAGGACGCCAACAACGCCGGTTTCAAGGAGGCCGAGGAGAGCTACACAAAGCAAGTCCATGCCACCCAAGACATCTTCTTCAAGGTGGGCTGGAAGGCTGCTTGTGAACAGCTCGGCCAAGGATCTGGGATCGACGTGTTTGCCTCTCCTCCAGCTACCTTCCTACCGACGTACCTTGTGCCATATGCCAACGACGTCTTTAGCGCATTACAGGGTGAGGTCGAGGAAGAAGAAGCGGAGGACGCCGAGGAAAATGCTGAGGGTGACAACCGCCCAAAGCAGGCCAGCTAGGAGCAAACCGGTGTCCAGGAGACCACAATCACGGTCCACCTGGAGGCGACCGCGACCGAGGATGAATTCACAGACCTTTCCCCCTTAGTTTAGTTTTCTTTGTCTTCTTTCTTTTTCATTTGAAAATGTAACCGAGATACTACCCCACCTTTTGTAATGCTATTACTTATCAATGAAAAGTTGTATTTTTGTTAAGTGTTTGCATTATGTTTAAGCTAAACAACTTTAGCCAGGCAAATCACTTCGGCTAAGCAAATCATTAACTTGCCCTTGAACAAATTATCAACCTATTCAACCGGAGTAAGACATCTCGGTTGAAATCACATAGTTGACTAAATCATCAACATGCTTAACCGAAAAAAGACATCTCGGTTTTGATCACAGAATTGAGTAAATCATCAACTCATTCAACCGGAGTAAAACATCTCGGTTGAAATCTCAAAGTTGAGTAAATTATCGACTTGTATAACCGGAACAAGACATCTCGATTTGAATCACAAAGTTGAGTAAATCATCAACTAATTCAACCGAAATAAAACATCTCGGTTGAAATCTCAAAGTTGAGTAAATCATCAACTTGTTTAACCGGAATAAGACATCTCGGTTTAAATCACAAAGTTGAGTAAATCATCAACTCATTCAATCGGAGTGAAACATCTCGGTTTTAATATCAAAGTTGAGCAAGTCATCAACTCAATCGACCGGAGTAAAACATCTCAGTTAGAGTCTAAAGGTTGAGTAAATCATCAACTCAACCAACTGGAGTAAAGTATCTCGGTTTCAATCAAAAAATAAGCATCGAAAACAACAAAATGCTTCAACAAAGGTAAGTCACTTCTATTATATTAACAAAAAGAGTATTACATTCTGAAATGCAAGGCAAACAAGTCTTTGCTCAAAAGAATAATCATAAAAACTATGAAAACTAAAAATAGTACAGTTTGAGGTTGGCTGCATTCCATGGCCGGGGTATGCCTTTGCTGTCCAAATCTTCTAAGTGGTATGCCCCCTTGCCTGCTAGACCGGTTATCTTGTAGGGTCCTTCCCAGTTTGCCCCTAGCTTACCTTCGCCTGGCACCAAGGTGTTGCCCATGACCTTTCTTAAAACCCAGTCGCCAACTTTAAACTGTCTGGAGTGCACGATTTTGTTGTACTTCCTGGACAATTCTTGTTGGTATGAAGCCACGTGAATCAAAGCTTTTTCGCGGCGTTCTTCAGCAAGGTCCAATTCCAAGGCGACTGCTTCAGAATTCAGCTCGGGCTCAAAATTTTCACTGCGGATGGTAGGCATGCCAATTTCCAATGGGATGATAGCCTCCATGTCGTACGCCAGGGCAAAAGGAGTTTCCCTGGTAGATCGCCTCGGGGTCATTCGGTATGCCCAAAGGACATTTGGGAGTTCCTCGGCCCATTTTCCTTTGGCCTTCTCAAGTCTTTTCTTCAATCCGTCAAGAATGGTCATATTTGATGCTTCGGCTTGGCCGTTAGACTGCAGGTAAGCCGGGGTGGAGTTGTAGAATTCAATCTTCAATTCTTCACAAAATCCTCTGAATAAGCGGCCGTCAAATTGGGTGCCATTATCAGAGATCAAAATCTTGGGAACGCCAAATCGCGTTACCACATTCTGCCAGACAAACCGTTTGATGTCCTTCTCTTTGATAGTTGCTAGGGGCTTAGCTTCAACCCACTTGATGAAGTAATTCGTAGCGGTAATGAAGAGCTTTCGGTTGCCCGGTGCCGTTGGGAGTGGTCCCACTATATCTAGTCCCCACATCGCAAAAGGCCAAGGGCTTGTGAGGGGAAGGAGTTCTCTGGTCGGTTGGTGAATTTGGTGGGCAAACTTCTAGCACTTTTCACATTTGTGAACATATTTCTGAGCGTCCGCTTGCATGCACGGTCACCAATATCCCTGCGAGATAACGCGGTAGGCCAAAGATTTGCCCCCTATATGACTGCCGCATAGGCCTTCGTGAATTTCGTACAGGAAAGCTTCCACGTGGTTTGGGTGTACACACTTAAGATAAGGACCGGTGAAAGACTTCTTGTATAAAGCGCTAGATGGAGAGAGCTAAAACCGTTTTGACTTCACCCGGACTTTATGCGCTTCCTTTTTATCGGCCGGAAGTGTCCGCTCTTTCAGGAAACGGATAATAGGGTCCATCCAAGAAGGACCAAGCTCGGTACAAAGTACTTCTATCTGCTCCGGTTCCTCTATACTAGACCTTGGAAGAAACTCAATCAGGAGAGGACTGGGAGAGGTTCGGTCGACCATGGAAGCCAGACCGGCCAGCTCATCCGCGCAGCCGTTGTCTTCCCGTCCAATTTGTTAGACCCTGATCGCCTGGAATCGCTTGATGTTGTCCCTTACCAGAGCTTGGTACTTTGTCATTCTGTCATCCTTAGCTTCGTAAACTCCAGATACTTGGTTGATAACCAGTTGCGAATCGCTGTAGACCATCAGCTCGGACGCGCGCACCTGGAGCGCGCTTTTAAGTCCGGCCAGTAGCACCTCGTACTTGGCCTCGTTGTTTGATACAAGGAATCCGAGGGTGATAGAATGCTCAATGGTCAAACCATCTGGCGAGACCAAGACTATGCCTAGCCCGGCACCGTGACGATTTGAGGCCATCATCAATGCTAAGGCAAGTTTTTCCAATGGCAAGTATCTCAACTCTGCCGGTAGCAAGGTTTTGTTCACGTAGAAGATGGGTAAATGCTAGATACCTGCTGACCGGACAAGCACTGCGCTAGGTAGAGTTCTTCGCCGGGCTTGGGCGTTACTAATAGTGGTGCAGAAGACAAATACTCTTTGAGTTCGGCCAGAGCCCGATCACACTCCTCGTCCCGCGAAAACTTGGATTTCAAGGCTCGAAAGAAAGGGCGGCAGCGATCTGATGACCGGCTTATGAATCGGTTAAGCGCGGCGGCCATCCTGGCTAGATGCTGTATGTCCTTAGCCGAGTTGGGCTACTTCAATTCCTGTACGGCTCTGATCTGTATGAGGTCTACCTCGATGCCTCAATTTGTGACTAGAAAACCCAAGAATTTTTCGGATCCCATGTCAAAGGCACATTTAGACGCATTCAGACGTAGCTTGTACTGTTTGAGGATGGCAAACATCTCGGTTAGGTCGGACAAGTGGTCTGGTTGATGCCGGCTTTTAACCACCATGTCATCGATATAAGCCTCCATCGTCCGGTCTAGCAGAGGAGCAAACATTTTGGTCACCATCCTTTGGAAAGTTGCCCTAACGTTCTTCAAACCAAAAGGCATGACTCGGTAGCAGAAAAGTCCCCATGGAGTAGTGAAAGATGCGATCTCACGGTCGGGGCCATGCATGGCAATCTGATGATAGCCGCGGTAGGCATCCAAAAAAGTGAGCCTGTTGTGTCCGGCCGTTAGATCCACCAACTGGTCTATTCTGGGCAAGGGAAAACTGTCTTTAGGGCATGCTGGGTTAACGGTCTTGTAGTCGATGCAAACTCACCACTTCTCATTCTTCTTGGGTACTACGACCGTGTTTGAAATCCACCGAGGGTAGTGCACTTCCTGAATAGCCCGAGCTTCAAGCAAGTTCTTTACCTCCTCTGCGATTACCTCGGCGTGTTACAGCGCCGATCTCCTGGTTCTCTAAATGACCGATCTTGTACTGGGGAAAACATTGAGGTGATGACAAATAAAGCTCGGGTCGATGCCGGGCATGTCGTGGGGCGACCATGCGAAGACTTCGATATTTGCCATCAAGAATTCTACCATCTCGATCCTTTCTTAGGCGGTAAGGCTTGAGCCGAGCAAGAAGAACTTGTTCGGGCTTTCAGTGTCAATCCGCACTTCTATCAACTCCTCAACAGCTTTGTCCTAAGCCTTGGTGCCCATATCTTTAAGGACTCCACAGTCTTCCAGTCCTTCAATCATTTGGACGAAAACCTTTGGCAGCTCGGCTCCCGTTCACTGCCACAAAGCATTGTTTCGACATGACTTGATCGCCCTAAACTTCCTCAATTTCCCCCATAGCCGAGGGGAATCTCATAACCTAGTGGTAGGTCGACGCCACAGCCTGCATAGCGTGAAGCCATCCCCTACCGAGGATAAGATTGTACGTAAACGGGACCTGCAATACCAAGAACTCCACCTGCTTGACCACGGATCCGACTTTGACTGGTAAAATTATCTTTCCCAAAGGCCACTCCGGTTGCGAGTTGAAACCAACCAGTGGAGAAGTTGTCGGAGCCAAATCTGTTTCTCGGAGTTTAAGTTATTTGAACGCGTCGTAGTACATGATCTCGACTGAGCTTCCCTGGTCGATCAAGATGCGCTTCACATCAAATTCTTTGACGCGGAGTGTGACCACAAGGGCATTGTTGTGTGGCGTTTGAATGCACTCTAGGTCCCTCGTGGAGAAACTAATCACGTCTTTCTCCTCGGTCTTGCCCATTTTGATCACAGGCTGGACCGACAACACTTCCCTTATGTGTCCTGCCTTTTTAATCATCCCTCGGAGCTCGCATACACACTCCGGCTCCACTATGTTGTGGATCACATTAACCACTCCTTGAGGGGGCACCTTCAAGTCATCCGATCCATGCTGATCAATCGGGGTGGGATGTGCGGCCTTAACACCCCCGTCAATGTAAAGATCCAAGTGTCCGGCTGCGACTAACTCCTCCAAGTGTTGCTTCAGAGGCCAACAGTCCTCTGTCCAGTGTCCTCGCTCCCGGTGATATGTGTAGTGGTACTGCGGATTGAAACCCTTTTGTGCGTCGCCTAACTTAGCAGGAAACCGGACGTAATCCTCGTCACGGATTTCACTAAGTAAACGATAGATTGGAATCTTAAAGACCGTGGTGATGCCTGTCCGAGCTTTCAACCTTTTATTAGCATCAGCTACGTCATCGCAGGGGTATTCTTCTCGGTCATTCCGACGACTCCTTTCCCCGGTTTCGACAATTTGACCCTCGGTCAGATTCCTCGCCGCGATCATTTGATCGGTTAGTTTCCTGTCCGACCGCGTGTACCTTGCCAGTCAACCTCTTGTCTGTTACCACCGGTGTTATCTTTGCGGTGGAAGTCGCCGCATCATCCTCTACTCGGATGTGCTCGTTGATGCGTTGCATTAGTTGGCCCATGGATGTCGGCTGGCTCATGGTAAGCGAGTCCTGCAATCTATGTCCGACCGGGAGACCGCCCTTATATTGGGTGATTGCCAGGTTGATCGGGCAATCTAAAATCTCATTGAAGGTTTCCCAGTATCTGGAGTTGTATGCCTTGAGTGTGTCGCTCGACTCTATTTTGACACTGAGAAGGTGGTCCACCTCCTTTGGCATTTTTGTGTTGGTTTTGAAACGAGCCACAAAGGCTTTCGCCAACTGCTGCCATTTTCGATGCTTCCCTCTGGCAGCTTATCAAACCATTTCAAGCCCAGCTCACCCAAACTCAATGGGAAGATTAGGTACATAAAAGCGTCATTCCACCTATGTCCGGCCATGACTTATCGAAAGTGGCTTACATGCATGTATGGATCAGTTTTCCCATCGTAGAGCGTAAACTTGGACTGGTGAAAGCTCGCGGGAAGTGGTGTTGTTTCTATCTCCAATGAGAAGGAAGTGGCGCTCCACCTCGCCAAATCTGTGTCTAGAATGAGGGGCACAGCTGGGTGGGGTGGTGGCATTATGACCTCTTCACTGGCATGACCCCCGTAAGATAGTCGCTGGAGTGCCAGCACTCTCTGAGTCTCTCGTCGGCGAGCCCGCTCCTTCAAGACAGCCCGCAAGTCCTCGTAGCGCGCAGAGTAGGAATACCTCGACGTCGTCGCCGGACGCGAGGATTGATAGGTACTATCTTGCGCACTCGACTTCTCTGCAGGCGCGTCAGAATTTCCAACCCTGAAACTTCTGGTAATAGAAAATGAGGGAGTGTGCCGCTGGCTCTGACTGCCTAAACGGTGTGGTTGGGTGCGCTCACTGTGGTCTCCCACTCCAGCAACACCCTTCCCTTTGACATGCCGCTTGAGATCTTCCATCTCTGCCACCATTCTTCGGATGACGGCGTCTTGGTCCCTCAACTTGTGCTTCAGACGTTTGGCATGTGATTCTCTCTGCCGCTGGTGCTCGTCTGGGCTCCGAGAGTGACCAAAACTCCTTCCGCGCTTATCCCGCGCGTCTCTTGAATGTCCTCTTGGGGAAGTCTCCAAGTCCGCCATGGGTGGAATGGCGGGGAGTCCGTCTCTCCGTCTGGCTGACTCCGAGGTAACTCCGTCGATGACAGACAACGGTATCTCGTCGTTGTTTGCCATGGGAGGCGATCAGATGAGCTTGGAAGACAAGGTTTTGTCTATCAAGTTCCCATAGACGGCGTCAATTGTACGGAGAGCAAATGTTCCGCAAAGCCCGTACTCCTTTTTACCAAGCTCCTTGTCCGTCCGATCGACCTGCGAACACAACGGCGGTGAGCTACCCGGCAGTGTGTGGCCAGAAAACCCCTCCGACAGTCAAGTTAGCACACATTGAGAGATCTAGAGAGAGAGGAGAGAGTTGAGTGTTTAGATTGTTCTCACCAAATGATGTTCCATCTCTAGCATGGGGGGCGCAGACACGCTTATATACTTTCTGCGCCCAAATCTGCTCCTATTAGTCTCTTGACACGTGGTGCTGCTCTCCCATCTGTCAGCACAAATCCTGCAATCACCACCTAACCAAACGGTCAGGCTATATTAGCGGAGCCCAGCAAACCGGCAGAACCACCTCGCCCATTCACGATTGTGCTGCGCAGCGTACCCGAGTGCTCCACTTGCCAAGCTCCAAAACGACCGAGCTCGATTACATTCCGGCAAAGCCAGCAAACTAAAGGCCTTCCTGCCGCACTAAATGTGTGAACCGTGGAATCCAGACTAGCAGGCAATCATCTCGGCCGATCAATTAACTCGGTTTTCTACATAGACAAGCCCAAGTAGCTCGATCTTAACATGGTCCTGGGCTTCAACCGAGTAAAACCTTATCTGGACGAGCCCAAGCTATCACGGCCCAAATATGTTCGGCCCCTCATTTTGCCCGGCCTTTACCATGGCTCATTCCAGCTCATAAATCTCCCTCTCATATAATATGTGGGGGACAAACGGGACGGGACCGGGGATTGGGCACTTATCACCGTTCCCGACCTGAAATTGATCGGGGATTAATTTTTAAATACCATTCCCGTCCCGTCAGGGGTATTTTTTGAAAAAAAATTGTTCAAATTAGGATCGGGGGATCGGATCCCCGTCGGGCCGGTTTCAAATTGCCATCCATACTTAGTAAAAAGTCAAAAGCCAACTTTTTACTATCTTCTCAAAACACCTCATAGTAATTTTTAAGAAAAATGTTTGAGAGCCACAAAATCAGTGGCTCAAATGGCTCAAAACTGCCAAAACGACGTCGTTTTGCGCTCTAAACGACGTCGTTTTGACAGTTTTGAACCATTTGAGCCACTGATTTTGTGGCCCTCTACCATTGCTGAATTTTTAATCTATCTCTAAGCGAAAACCGATGAGATGAAGACTATTGTGTTGTGAAAATAAGAATATTATTTAATTATTATAATAGTATTTTATTATTGAAATAAAAAATTTAAAAAAAATTAGAAGCACATGCAACATCATTCCATGTATGGTTTTCCAACATGAAAATTATACTAAACAAATTTTTGGTTTTACTAATTGATCTGACATGCAAATAGGAAATTTTAAAATCTAAAACATATTTATTTTAATAATATAATAAGTCTCACATGAATAAAAAAAAGTTTATGAAATTTATTAATATAGTATCTAAGTGCAAATAAGTAAAAGATTATAATTTCTATAAATTGGTGGTTTGGCAACGATTTAAACAAATAGTTTATTTACTTATTTGTTACAAATTGTCACATTATTTCTTTATTTTTTTATATATATTTTTTTTAAGAAAAGATAAAAAATCATCAAATAAACAAACCCTAAACTAAAAAAAGTCCATGGACCATGAAAACAAAAGTCAGAAAATGTCCAGAATGGTAAATTTGTATGTGCAGGCCATCTCATCAATGAAACATTTGGAAACATTGATAAATTTGTTTTTGGGAGAATCATTCACTATGTTTGGTTTGAGTTTTCTGTATTAATTTTTTTGAAAATTGAATTTTTTGATTTTCATATTCTTTTGTTTTTAGTGAATATTTTTTAAATTTTAAACATTTTTTTTTTACATTTTTAGATGCACCTTAGTTAGATGTATCTAAAAAGTAAAAAATTTATGAAAAAATATTTTAAAAAATTAATAAATACATAAAAATACAAAAAATGTACTGAATTCTTATATGTATATATATTTTTTGTATTTTTGGTATTTAGTGAATTTTTAAAAGATTTTTTTTACAATTTTTTTACTTTTTAGGTGTATTTATGTTAGGTGTGTCTAAAAAGTAAAAAAATTACTTAAAATATTAAAAAAATTCAGTAAAAACAAAAAAACATGAAAAATAAGAATGTAAAATTTTTTAAAAAGTGTTTTCTAAAAAATAAAAACAAGCAAACTAATTAAGTTTTTATACAAACTTTTGGCTACCCTTTTCTGTTTTATACTTTTACTTATCACATTAAGGCTTAGACTTGTTTTGGGAAATAAAAAGAAAAAAAAATATATTGTATTTGTAGAGTTTTTAAAAAATAGTATAAAAAAATAGAGAGATAATGTAATTTAAATAAACTAATAAGACAATAATGTAACGTTTTTTTAATTGCCAAAATATGCCTTATTTTGGAAAGTAAGGCCTTGTTTGGGAAGACTAAATAAGTCTATACTTTTTATTTTTTTACCTTTTTTGGGCCACATCAATCAATATCTCCTCTCTACTTTTTTATATATCTTTTATAAAAAGTCAAAAAGTACACTTATTTAGAACATCACAAGTAACCCCTAAGAAAAAAGTTAACTTTTTAACTTTTTTTTGACTTCTTGTAAAAATGTATAAAAAAAATAAAAGGATAATATAATTCAAATAAAAGTCACTAAATTAATAAGTTAACTTCTTTTTTCTTTTTTTTTTTAGTTGTCAAGGTAGGCCTAAATAAGCAAATTGTTCCTTTTGTTGTCCTTTGTTGCAATTTAGTAAAAAATGACCCCTTTTTTGTCATGTACTTTACTACTTTATGTAAAGAATGATTCCTCCTCGTGTGCCGCGTGTTGTTTTGCATGTGCCGTGCAGATGAAATAAATAATAAGGATAAATTTCCAAATATCTCTACAATTTATTAAAGTAGAGATTGTCCACTTATAATTTTAAAAATTATAAATATTCTTTTCTCAAATTTTTTTATTTAATAGAATTAATAAAAAAAATTTAACTGTTCTCACTAAATCAAATTAATTTTTTTCCTTTATTATTATAGGGGACATTTATACACAAATCCTAATTTAAAAACTTATACTCCATTAAATCTTAATTAAAAATTTTTAGACCTTCGAGTCTTATTAAATTTTCAATAGTTGGAATTACCCTTCAAATAATGATTGTCTATCATTCATAATTATTTATAAAAGAACATATTGATTTGACATTTATTTTGATTTTTAAAATTTTAAAATATCAACTTTCAAATTGAAAAAATAAAAAAAAAATTATGTGCAAAAAAAATTAAATATTTTTTAGAAATTTTTTTAAAAATTAAATTATTTTTTTTGTGCAAAATTGAAAATTTTGTGTTTATAAAAGAGCATAATGATGAAATATAAACATGTAATTTTTTTTAAAATTATTGGTGTTCGGATTAGTATGTGCATGTCTTAATTAATTTCAAACCTTGGATATGTACAATTGTAACACTATTATTTTAGAAATGGTTTTGGAAAAAAAGTAGATTTTTTCTCAATTTTGGTCTAATTTTTAGGTAGGACCCATGTGCTAAAGTTGGTGGGTCTAAGTAGTAACGCATTCTATACTGTGTTGTGTTTCACGTAGTATATTTGGTTACTCAAAACCATTGTCGGGTGAATGGAAAATTAAAACAAAAGTGAGCTCTATAGAAATGATATTTTGGTCAAATTTCCATAAAGGTTTGAGTTAAAACTTGTCTCATATTAGTTTGGTGGGCAAACTTTATGTGGGTTTATAAGGCTTGAGATTGGAACTTGGAGTAGGCCCCGAGGAGCACTTAAGTTTGTAGGGGGGGAGGTTATGGGCAAAGTGGGTTAGACCTATTGGATTCAAAATGAACACGCGAGTACCACCACCTGTCGGGTGGACCAAAAACTTTTTGAATTTTATTTTTCTGAAATTAAATTCTTACCATTTTTGGAATTTGAATTTCGAAATTAATTCCAAAATGGTGTCCAGTTTTTTCTCCACCCAAACAAATTTATATCTGTTTAAATTCTGTTCGCACATATTCAAATCTGTTCAAATTCAAAACCCAAACAGTGCCATATCTATTCACTCAAACCGAACAAGTTTTGTACCTGTTCATTCAAATCTAAACAGTCACCTTTGCACCTATAAACAGACAAGTCCCTCATTTGGTTTTTTTATTGAATTTCCGTTCTCAATACTGTTATTGCTCTCTACATTTTGCTATATTAATTTTTCTTGTGAGAAAGAGTGTAAACACAAAGTATGTTCACTGTGTGAATAGTTTGTAGTGCTGCTACTATTCATTATTGATCATTTTATCCTGGGAGATAGATGTCCAAGCACCGTGAAGAGAACGAATCTGTCTTAAGAATACAATGTTAAACACTGGATTTAATCAAAAATTTGTTCGAGAAACTAATTAAGTAAGTAATTAATTTATTTGTTATTTTATTTTATTTTTATACTAATTTAATTTTTATAATTAAACAGTCTCTCTCTTTCCTTTAATTCTTTGAAGACTTTGAAGATGACCAACATATTATTGGCATGTCTGATGTAATTATTGTAATTAAAAGTTTATAATAAAAAAACAAAAGTCAAAAGTAGTCATTCCTTACAAGTATTAATTATACCAAACAATCTAACATGAACTTCTAACAAATAACTAAAGCGTCAATAAATGCCCCTGACCGACAAGTAAAAGAAAAAAAATTGAGTAACACGAGATAATTTTACTTTATGGGCGATTTCGCAATAAAGTAAATGACAAAAAGTTCATTTTTTAAAGTAAGATTTTGAATAATTTTATTTTAATTGTATTATTAGGTAGTGAATGATTTTTATGATTTAATTTAAGATTTTTAAAAATGTGCTTATGTTAATTTATAATTTATTTAAAAGTTTAGAATTTTGAATGATTTGTTTGGATTAGAAATTAATTTTATTGTGTTTTTAATTTTATAAATTTTAATTTATTAATTATTAATGTTGAGCATTTTAGAAAATAGGGGAAAAATGACCCAAAATAAATATTTCCAAAACGGAAAAAAATGTTCAAAAATAAATTTTTAAGAAAAAAAGTTCAATCCGCAAACCGCTCGCAACCGCACACACATTCGTGAACCTTATCCGCACAAATCACAATCCACACTTCAGGCGGTTGCGGATTCAATTTTTCTCAAACCGCACATATTTGGGCGGATCCAAACCACAAACCGAACTGTTCAAAACTAAACCGCGAACACCCTTAAATTCAATGCACTTTTATTAAAATCAATATATTTTTTAATATTTTCACATATTTTCAAAGCAACGTTTACATATTTTCCAACATTAGACAATACGTAAGAGGCGCTTATTAACATTTGCTATAAATAAGAACTATGTTTGTTTGGCCTCATAGGTAATGAGATTGGATTAATAATCCCGTGAGTCCTATCAAACTCATGTTTGGTTGTGCGGCTAAGGGACTATGAGTTCTATGAGACTACCCATCCTACTTTGAGGTAGGATTAGCATTCTCTTGTATGGTATAGGATTGCCTGATCCAATTCCCTTTGATTGAAGCAAAATATCTTTTTTGTCTTCTATTTATCAAATACAATAAAATCTCTTTTTTATGTAATAAAGTTTTTTTTACATAATTTTATAGATTTAATCCTAACCAATTAATACCACCACACTACTCTTCAAACAAACACACTTGTCTTACATATTTAACTTAATACTATCACATTAGTAATCTCCTCACTCATTGTATTCATAATTCCTTCCAACCTAATCGGTAAACAAACATGGCCAAAGGGTTTTGCACTTGTTAAAAATATATTAAATGATAGTAATTAATTCCAACTATTATAGAAACCCTATAAGATAATAAGTATACAAATAAATTTATATGCACCAATTTATATACTAATTAGTTTACTAACAGATGATGTGACATAATTTTAAAAGTTTGAGTCTTTATAATTTATATAATAAGTGGAGTCATAATTTTGAAATGACAATAAATATATAGCACAATAATAAATACTTTTTCCTAGTGAAACCAAAATACCTATTTATTCATTTCCCTCTATTTTATCATTTTATCTTTATTTATTATTATTTCATATCCCTTCCATATTTTTTTACAAATTAACATATCAAATAATATTTAGCTAATGGTGGAGTACACCAATAATTTTATTTTTAACCATATTTAATAAAATTTGTCCCATAATAAAGTGGCAGAAAATGAGACACAATAATAAATTAAAGAGATTAAAAAAAAAAAAAAATACGGGTAAGACATTACATAATATGGTGAAGTTTGTTACATTAGTTAATAGGTAGTAGTATGATGATAATGCTTATCAAATTTGTCCCATAATAATTTTATTTAGGGTGAAAATAAATGTTAATTTTTTTTTAATTTGCCCCATGATAAATTTATTTATGATGAAAAATGTGTTTAAATATTTTTTGCCCCTTCAACTTTTCATTATGTGCACATTTTCTTCCACTTTTTTATGGCATAAATCTGATTACATATGGTTAAAAAAAATTAATGATGCATTTCATCATTAGCTAAAATATTATCTAATATGTTAATTATGAAATGATAAAAATAAAAAATAAAATCATAAAATAGAGAGAAATGAATAAAAGGATATTTTGATCCCACTACGAAGAAAAAAAAAAATTAAAGTGTTGTATATTTATGTTCTTTTATAGTTTCTATAATAGTTGAAATTAATTTCTATCATTTAATGCAAATATTCTTAGGCTTCATTTGGGAAATAGGTTGGATTTTTGGCTTTTGACTATTTTAGCATATGCTAAAAAGTTTCATTTGGGTTGAATTTTTTACTTTTGTAAGAAAAAAAAGTGAAATAATTATGGTTTAAATGTGACATTTTATCTTATTAATTTTTTAATTTATTTTATCTTTTTATGACTATTTTAGCCTTTTAACCTCCCAACTCAACATACCAAACAAGGGCTTAGGGCAATTGTTTACAAAATTCATAAATAAATCTGCTCAAATAATAGCAGCATCCAACATATAAATGACACTCCATCTTTTACTTATCCAATTATATGATTTCACCTAAATACAATATAAAATATTTTATTAATTAATGACACTTACATATGGTATTAAGATTGAGTAACGTTAGAAATTATCAAAAAAATATCATAATTTTTTTTTTCACTTTTAGATTAGACATACAATAAAACACCATGAGTAGTGATTCATCCCCCCTTTTCCCCTCACCCCCTTTGACCCCCTCTCTCTCTCATTGGTTACCTTTTTTTTTCTTTTTCTTTTTTTTCCTGCTCCACCAATCACCCCTGCCACGTGGCAAAAGGGGGTGAGGGGGTGACCCCAAAAGGGGGTCCCAAGCATTATTCTATTCATCAATATTGTATCCAAAGGATTGGTTTAGTAGGTGCAACTTGAGAATTAGAGGTGTGATCCCTTCAAATTTTAAGTTCAACTCTCATTAAATGCCATCAATCCCTTAGGGTTATACTTGTAAGTTCTGCCCGAGATTTGTTTGAGTCACGCAGAGGCCTCGTTGTAGAGGACTTGCTTTGTGTAGAACTTGGACTCAATCGAATGTGCGTGAATCTCAAAATTAGTTACCGAGAATAATCTGAATACCCAATCATTACAAAAAGGTTGTACCCAATGTAAAGTCATATTGATCGGATGCTCTCAAGTGCCCTAGTGTGTTTGGGATAACAAATTTTTCTAAAGCATATTAACATTTGAATTCAGTCCCCTAAAATTAAATAATAGAATTACTTCATTCTGACGACAATTTTTAAATTAAAATCCATATGACAAACGGTAATTTTAGTTTTTTTTTTTTGCTTTTAAAAAAAGAAACTTAAAATTTTCGAAAGTTAAAAAATTCTCAACTCACATAAGAAAGTTAAAGATTCATTCTCATCCACTCTATTTTTATTGTCAAACATTTTTTCTTAAACATATCACCTTGTTTGGTTTTGATTGATTTTCTAAAAATTAAATTTTTTAATTTTCGTATATTTTTATTTTTAATAATTTGTTTTTAATCTAAACCTTTTATCAATTTTTGTTAAATAAAATTGATGTAAAAAGAGCATTTTAGTCATTAAACTCAATATAAATACACAAAATGTTTAAAATGCTCTTTTCATCAAGTTTAATGACTAATATAACTATTTTTTCAACAATTTTACTTAAAATAGGTAAATTGTTTAGATTGTAAACAAATAAAAAATTTAGAATTTAAATTGATAAAATGAAAAAAATTCAGAATTTATTTTATTATAAAATTCACACTTTAAGAAAAAAAAAATTTAACTATAATTTCTCCTAATTTTTGTTTTTATTTTTCTCTGTCGTTTACTTTTTTTCAAACAAAAAAAGGGAAGGAAATTCCACTATTTTTTACTTTATGATTGTTTGGAATGATCTATATAAGTGTACTTTTTGATTTTTTAGTTAAAAAATAGAGAAAAAAAAAAAGATGTATATTTGAGATAACTTTTTGACTTTTTAAAAAAAAATGTATAATAAAATATTGTAGCAAATATTAAAATTATCAGGTTGCCCTTCCTGACACATGTAGCAGCACTGAGCTGGCTTTCCGTGCATTTCAATTTTTTTTTTTAATGGGAATTTGTGGCTTACATTTGGGGAAAATGCAATACAGCACTGAGCTGCACTGTTTTTTTTTTTACCCCACAAACTTCCCGCCCAAATAAGATAAATAATATGATTTTTTTTGTTTTTTTAGGGACTGTTTGACTTTTGTAGGCGATGATGCCAAACTAACCTTTACTTTCTATCTTAAATTATATTTAAATAAAACGAAGTAATATTACCATCCTCTCTTTTCTCTTACTTTAGACCTATTTTGGGAAGTCAGCTAAAAGTTAATTTTTTAGCTTTTTAATATTTTTAAATCAAATCACTTTTAAAATTTTTTGCATATTTTTTTTAAAAAAAGTCAAAAAAAAATTATAAGTTAAGTTTTAATCCACTTTTCAAAATAAGTATTTTAATCATTTTTTTTTCTTTTCTCTCGTAATTTTCCAAGTGGCCCCCATGTCTCTCATAATGGCTGATTGATATGTGCCCAAAATATTAGTGTTTGGGAAGTTGGTTCCCAAATTTTTTTCTCATTTTTTTCACTAAAAGACAGAAGTTTTGCAAAACTAAAAAAAACACATCCAAACAAAATATCACATCCAACCCCATAATCATTTCACTTTTTCTCTCACAAACATCACATCCAACCACATAAAAACCCAACTATCTTCCCAAACACTAAAATTTTTTTATCTCATAAAAACCTACATCTACTAAAATCTACATAAAAACTCACTTCCCAAACACCATCAATAAATACATGAACGAATTTTGATGTAGAAGGGTGAATCGTGGGACAACTCCGATCACATGGAACAGGTGGTTTTAAGGAACATAAGAAAGTTTGGTTGGTGCCCTACTTTTGATTTTTGATTTTTAATTTTTTTTTCTCTGATAATTGAGTTTTGTTTTCAGTTTTTTTTTTAATGATTTTTTTTCATGTTTTAAATATTTTTTTAACTTTTTAGATGCATTTATTTTTTATAGAGTTAAAATATATAATACAAAAATTACAAAAATTCAATACATTTTTGTATTTATTGAATTTTTAAAATAATTTTTCACAAATATTTTACTTTTTAAGTGTATCTAGAAGTAAAAAAATTGCTTAAATTTTTTTTAAAAAAAAATTTATTGAAAACAAAAAAATGAGGAAAACATAAAAACGCAATTTTTAAAAAACTGTTCTAAATTAAACTTTGAACTCTGGTATTTGCTCCACAAAATTGTTTAATATTAAATATTGTGTTTTAGAATTATTCAAAAGATATCAATGAGAAGTGTTTCAAATTTGTTGGTTGTGGCTTAATAGGAATATCATTATTATCTAGTATATGTAGGGTTGTTAAGGAGTCAAGTCGAGTATCAAATTGTTTAAGTTTTATTTAAGGCTTTGTTTGGGAAGCTTAACTTGGGGTTTTTTTGATTTTTTTAGTCACAAAAAATAAAATAGGTTTTTTAGTTCAATAAGACAAAATATCACATCCAATCCATAATCATTACATTCATTTTCTCACAAAAAAGTCAAAAAAGCAAAAAAAAAACCAAAAGCCAAAAAAAAAAACTAAAAGCCCTTCCCAAATCAGGCTTTTTAACCTCAGACTAAAATAACAAAAAATTTAAAAAGTCAAAAAACCAGCCCATTTTCCAAACGAATCCTTAATATAGCAGATAAATACAACGGTATCCCAAAAAATGTCTTGAACTCATAGCCTATAAACTAATCAAACTATTCAAATTCAACTTGTGTTAGTTAAAAATTTGTTTGCGATGAATTTATTATGTAAAAAGCTAAATTTAAATACATTTTGAAATTTGTAAAATTTTTAGGGTTCGTTTGGAAAGTGGATTGGTTTTTTGACTTTTTAGCTATTTTAGCCTGGGGT
Organism: Camellia sinensis; assembly: GCF_055761805.1. Classification (NCBI taxonomy): domain Eukaryota; kingdom Viridiplantae; phylum Streptophyta; class Magnoliopsida; order Ericales; family Theaceae; genus Camellia; species Camellia sinensis. Next base: position 17,768,276 of record NC_138964.1, on the reverse strand, counting down.
TAAAAAAATCTCGTTTGGGAAGGATTTTTGGCTTTTTTGAATTTTTTGTGAGAGAAAAATGTAATGATTATGAGTTAGATGAGATGTTTTGTCTTATTAGACTAAAATAGTCTATTTTATCTTACATGACTATTTTAACCTTATCTCATCTTCCCAAACAAGCCCAATGTTAAAAAACGTGGAAAAATTATTTGCTAGTGTTTAAAGTATTATTCCGCACTATTTATAAATTGACACTTATCAAGTTGAGAGGGTAATTTTTGGGAAAAATTGGGCCGAGCTGTGAGTTGGGCTCTGTGGCCCAAAGTGTGAAGGACTTGGTAAAAGGCCGTAATGTTATTTCGGCCCAGTAGAGGTATAGTTACTCCGGCCCAGTAGAGGTATAATTATTTCGGTTCAAAAAGATGTATAGCTACTCCGGTCCGGTCGTGATGTCTCCTAAATAGGTCGGTCTGGCGGTACCTTTGAGTTAGACCAACCTAGGAGTCATACCGGTCGCAATTTGTTAAGTCTGGTCCAACCGTGCCATGGGTTGACAGGAGAGAGCCGAGGTAAGGAGGAGTAAAAGCAGAACCGAACTAAGGTATTTCGGCCTGCTTTGTGGCTCAGCATAGCCAGCTTTACTTCGGTCAAAAATGATAGTTCGGCCATGTTGAAAACCATCCCACTTGGTTTAAGCAGTGGGGGGGTGTAAAAGGATAAGCATTATCCTTAGGAGTATGAATCCTAGGAGGACTCTGCATGGAGGAATACAAGTCCAACTAGGATTGTGCCACTCGAAACCTATAAAAGCTCACAAACATCACCTTGGAGGAGGTAACACACAATTTTTCTGAGAACATAGAGCTTTGTCTATTTGTCAAGTTTTCTGACTTAGGCATTGGAGAGGTTTCCGGCACACACCCGCCGGCTAGCTCACGTTTGTGTTTTCAGGTGAGAAAGGGACGTCGTACGAAGGAGCGTGGACTTGGTCAACAGGATTATACGAGAAGGCGTATTTCTTTCCCGTACAATTGGCGCCGTCTGTGGGAAGAACAGACAAGAACAAAAAACCTCTTGACTAAGCTTCTCCTTTTCTCAATCAATGGCACACATTGAAGAACTACCACAGTCCGCCGTCGACGGGCTAACTCCAGATGGGGGCGCAAGGCGTGAAGGATTACCTTCTGTCTCTCCCATGGCGGACTTGGAGCCCCAAAGACATACCTCCAGGAGGGATGCTAGGGGGAGACGGACTCACAGCCCCCGTCAGTCCCATTCTCAAAGTCCCGACAGATAAAGACGAAGGATTGACCCTCTAGCTCTGGAAGATCGCGTAAAAGAACAAGATGAATTGATAAAGAAGATGGCGGCGGACATGGAAGCCTTGAAGCGCCAGATGAAGAAAAAAGAAGTGGCGACAGGAGAGGGACGCAAAAACAAGACGCCCCCTCGCCACTCGAAAAATCGTAGTAGGAATACTACACCTTCGCAAGGAGAAAACAGAAGCCTCAGGACAGGCGACACTCAATCTTGGTCTTCCAAAACTCGTCACTCCAGGTCTGAGAGGACGAGATCTGAAAGGTCATATACTGAAGGAAGCACATATTGGCCCTCACATTCACACCAAACCAGATCTAGACAGACAGAATTACCCAGATCATCCGACTTACGAACCGTGCTCGAAGAAAAAGCACGATGCAAGGAGGATGCCAGGGCAAGGGATCCACATAGAGTTTCAGCCTTACAGCGGTTGGCTCCTCGGACGCATGGAAGCGTCGAGGTTGGAATGCCAATACCGCAACCGGCCTACGAACCAACGGACAAAGCATTGGCAAGACTACAGACTTCGCCGTTTGTTCCAGCAATCGAAAACGCGCCCTTACCATCAGGCTTCCTTCAACCGAAATTCACTACATATGAAGGGAAGACGGACCCATATTCACACTTGAGCCACTTTCGCCAAGTCATGGCCGTATACAGGCGAAACGAGGCCTTAATGTGCATACTCTTCCCATCAAGCCTTGGTGACCTCGGCTTGACTTGGTTCGAGAAGCTCCCAGAGGGCAGCATAGCCTCCTGGGCTCAACTGGCAGAAGCATTTGTAACAAGGTTTCGAACAAACACTAAAACACCGGTGGAGATAGACCAGTTACTCTCCATCGACATGGGGGATAAAGAGACCCTTAAATCCTACAACAGTCGCTACTGGGAAACATTCAATCAGCTTGGGGACTGCCCCACCAATCTTGCCATTGCGCAGTATAAAAGAGGCCTTCCAGTAGGGAACAGACTAAGGGATTCGATCACCATGACACCACCCCTCACCATGGAGGCCCTGATGGAAAGAGTGCATCAGCACATCAGGGTAGAAGAGGATGGCGCACGTGCCAAAGCAAAATCTAGTGCAACCGCAGTACCAGAAAAGAAGACCTCAGCAAAGGTCAATGCAGTAGATCGGCAGAATAAAAACGGGCGTGGCAGACGAGACAACGGAGAAGACCCAGGCAAAAGATGGTTGAGAATCCGCATTTCCATAACAACGGTGTTCAAAAAACCAATATATCGGATTCTGAGCAAAATAAGAGACGAGCCTTTTGTCAAGTGGCCAGCCAAGCTAGGGGAAGCTCAGAAAGACTACGACGACAAATCACGGTGCACCTTCCACAAAGAAAAGGGGCACCGAACTGAGAATTGCACACCGTTAAGACAACACTTGGAAGAGTTGGTGGCAGCAGGCCACTTGGACAAATATATTGAAGGAGGGACGCAACCAGCCCTCCAAGATCATAATAACTATCCCAACGGAATGCCAATCGATGCACCGCCTCAAGGTATTATCAATGTCATATATGGAGTTTTTGAACCTGAGCGCGTATGCGAGCTCAGAGGGTCAATCAAAAAGGCTGAGCACTTTAGAGAAGTGCTAGGTGCCCAACCTACCACCAAGAAAGGGAAGACAGAGGCAACAAACGTCATGTCTTTTTCGGATAAAGACCTGGATCGAATATACTGTCCTCACAATGATGCTCTGGTTGTCACTCTCCGAGTCAAAGATTTTGACGTCAAGCGGATTCTGATCGACCAGGGTAGTTCATGTGAGATCATGTACTACGAAACATTCAAACAGTTGAAGCTGCAAGACAAAGACTTGGCGCCTGCAGTTTCTCCCCTAATTGGATTCAACTCCATGCCAGAATGGCCCGTCGGCAAAATAATTCTTCCAGTCAGAGCAGGAAGCGTAACAAAACAAGTGGAGTTCTGGGTATTGAAGGTCCTCTCCACTTACAACATCATCTTGGGCAGAACATGGCTGCATGCCATGCGTTCGGTAGCATCATCATACCATCAGGTAATGCGGTTTCCCAACGACACCGGTATAATTGAAGAAGTCTATGGAGATCAGATCATGTCAAAGCAATGTTTCGCCACGGTGAATGGCAGCCGCGCTGCCAAAGGATATGTTCATTCGGTGGAAGAACCAGAAAATAATGAACTATTCGCGGACGTCGGTAAAGAGGCTGATCAGAAAGCGATGGAGGACTTGGTGGAGGTTAAAATAGATGAGAAGAACCCGGATAAGTTCTTCTTGCTTGGCTCATCGTTGTCCAGCGCTGAGAGATTAGAGGTCTAGGAATTCTTGACCTCTAACATCGAAGTGTTTGCCTGGACGCCCTACGACATGCCAGGCATTGATCCAAACTTCATTAGTCACCAACTCAATGTCCACCCATCCGCCAGACCAGTCATACAACGCACACGCAGATCGGCACTCCACCACGCCGAAATAGTGGCAGAAGAAGTAGGCAACCTACTGGAGGCAGGAGCAATTAGAGAAGTGCACTACTCAAGATGGATCTCCAACACAGTCGTAGTGCCAAAAAAGAATGGTAAATGGCATGTCTGCGTCGACTACAAAACGGTCAACAAGGCCTGCCCAAAAGATAGCTTTCCTCTACCAAGGATAGATCAACTGGTGGACCTAACAGCAGGGCATAACCGACTTAGCTTTCTGGATGCATACAGAGGCTACCACCAGATCGCCATGCATGAACCAGACCAGGAGGTCACATCCTTCACAACACCAAGGGGATTATATTGTTACAAGGTCATGCCCTTTGGCCTAAAGAACGCAGGGGCGACATTCCAACGGATGGTCACCAAGATGTTCGAACCATTGTTAGGTAGAACAATGGAGGCTTACATCGACGACATGGTGGTCAAAAGCAAGGATGAGAATGACCATCTTAAAGACCTAGGCGAGATGTTCCAGATCTTGAAGAAACACAAGTTGCGCCTCAATGCGTCCAAATGCGCATTCGGAGTTGGATCTGGCAAATTCTTGGGCTTCCTTGTCACCAACCGAGGTATTGAAGCGGACCCCTCTCAGATCAAAGCAATCCAGGAGTTGGAGAGACCAAACTCAGTCAAAGAAGTGCAGCATCTCACCGGCATGGCAGCTGCACTCAATCGGTTCATAAGCAAGTCATCAGACAGGCTACGACCATTCTTTCAAGCTCTAAAAGCCAAGTTTGAGTGGGATGAAGAATGCGACCAAGCTCTGGAAAGCTTGAAGGCATACATGTCTTCCCCACTACTACTTGTTACCCCAGTACCAGGTGAAGAACTCTTCTTATACCTGGCAGTCTCTCAGCACGCAGTTAGCGCAGTGTTGGTTCGTGCAGAAGGAATCCAACACCTGCCCATCTATTATGTCAGCAAGACATTGCTGGGAGCCGAAACAAGGTATTTGCCACTAGAGAAGCTAGCATTAGCCTTAATGATGGCCTCAAGGAAATTGGCACACTACTTTCATGCCCACACCATAGTTGTCCTTACAGCTTTTCCACTAAAAGCTTTGTTTGAAAGGGCGAACTTTTCTGGGCGAATCTTGAAGTGGGCAGTAGAATTGGGACAATTCGACATCAAGTTCCAACCCAAAACCGCAGTAAAAGCCCAATCCTTGGCAGACTTCGTCGCAGAGTTTACTCCTAAAAGTCATCATATCTGCCCAGTCGATCTAACTGACACAACCGAACTAAGGATGGAAGTTGACGCCGGAATAGCGCAACCCCTAGCAGAAAGCACTCAGTCAGATTCCAAGGCAGACCAAACTAAAAACAGCAAGGAAGAGGCAAACCAAGCAATCCAAGACTCACCAACAGTCCAATCAGATGACAAGGGGCAGACTGCAAGCATGGACATTGAAAAAAACACCACTCTTGACCCTACGACTTCATCTGATCCTTCCACTTGCTGGAAGTTGTTCGTTGGAGAGATGTGGAAGCTCTTTGTGGATGGAGCATCCAACCGGCATGGTGCAGGACTAGGCATAGTCCTCATCTCTCCAGACGGCTTGGTTATAGAGCAAGCAATCAACCTTGGCTTCCCAGCATCCAACAATGAAGCAGAGTATGAAGCGCTTCTTGCAGGACTCAAATCAGCATACTACATGAAGGCCACCGAACTAATGGTATACAGCGACTCTCTACTGGTGGTAAACCAAATTTCTGGCGACTACGAAGCAAAGGATGACAGAATGGCCAAGTACCAAGAACTAGTCAGAACAGAGATCAAGAAGTTTGATGTAGTAAGGATAGAACAAATTGGCAGGGAGGAAAACAGCAGAGCAGACGAACTAGCAGGCTTCGCCTCAATGGCAGATGCATCCATCCCTCATCCATTACTCATCGACTACTTACCAAGACCAAGCATAGAAGACCCCGAAGCAGAAGAGGTATGTTGTGCAGAATTAGGCCCCTCTTGGATGGATCCCATCATCCTGTTCCTAAAAGACGGCATCTTACCAGAAGAGAAAAAAGAAGCCAACAGAATCAGAGCGAAGTCACAGCGATTTTGGCTATCTCCATCTTTGGCGTTATACAAGAAGTCATTCTCAGGGCCTTACCTAAAATGCGTTCATCCTAGCAAAGTGGAAGCATTCTTATTCGAAATACACGAAGGGGTATGCGGAAGTCATCAAGGGGGAAGATCGCTAGCTTACAGGGCCATTTCGCAAGGATATTGGTGGCCATATATGCAAGCAGACTCAGAGAAATATGTGAAGAAGTGTGAGAAATGCCAAAAATTCGCGCACCAAATACATCAGCCAGCAAGAGAACTCCTACCATTGACTAGCCCATGGCCGTTCGCAATGTGGGGCTTGGACATAGTAGGACCACTTCCAACAGCACCCGGCGGCAGGAAGTTCTTTCTCGCAGCAACAGACTACTTCACAAAGTGGGTGGAAGTAGAAGCATTGGCATCAATCAAAGAAAAAGATGTGAAGAAGTTCGTTTGGCAGAATATCATCACTCGATTTGGCATACCAAAAGCCCTAATCTCAGACAATGGTACTCAGTTCGATGGCAGAATCTTCAGAAACCTTTGTGAAGAGTACAAGATAGAGTTCTACAATTCTACACCGGCATATCCTCAAGCAAATGGGCAAGCAGAAGCATCAAATAAAGTCGTCTTGGATGGACTAAAGAAAAGACTAGAGAAGGCAAAAGGCAAATGGGCGGATGAACTTCCCCATGTTCTATGGGCTTACCGCACCACACCTCGGCGATCAACAGGAGAAACACCATTCTCCTTAGCCTACGGAATGGAAGCAGTAATCCCACTGGAAGTTGGCCTCCCCACAATTCGAAGCGAAAATTTTGATCCAGACCTAAATGGAGAAGCCGTAACATTGGAACTTGACCTTACAGAAGAAAGAAGAGAAAAAGCACTAGTTCACATCGCCGCATACCAACGAGAGTTAATCAGAAAATACAACAAAAAGGTGCATCCAAGACAATTCAAGATAGGCGATTGGGTACTGCGCAAAGTAATGGGAAACACCTCGACCCCAGGAGATGGAAAGTTGGGGCCAAACTGGGAAGGTCCTTACAAGGTGGTTGGGTTAGCAGGCAAAGGGGCATACCACCTAGAAGATGAGGACGACAAAGCAATCCCTAGGCCATGAAACACGACCAATCTCAAGTTATTTTACTTTTAACTTTTCTTTTTTCAAACACATGTAATTTTTTCTTTTTTCAATAAAACAAACAATTCTTTTCAGCACGAGTTGTTCTTTGTAAAAGTTAGCTTTAGTAAAAATTAGGTACATTGCAAACATTATTCTAAGTTAGCTGGAAAAACTAACTTAGAGGTTGGCTGGATTAAACCAACACCTTCCTAAGCCCAGGATAAGAATCCAGGCTGCAGGATGTTTGGTCGGAATAACCAAACATTATTCTAAGTTAGCTGGAAAAACTAACTTAGAGGTTGGCTGGAATAAACCAACACTTGTTACTCTTTAGCCGAAGTAAGGGTATGGCTGAAGAGTGGTTGGCTGAAATAAACCAACACTTGTTACTCTTCAGCCGAAGTAAGGGTATGGCTGAAGAGTGGTTGGCTGGAATAAACCAACACTTGTTACTCTTCAGCCGAAGTAAGGGTATAGCTGAAGAGTGGTTGACTGGAATAAACCAACACTTGTTACTCTTCAGCCGAAGTAAGGGTATGGTTGAAAAGTGGTTGGCTGGATGAAACCAACACCCTTCCTAAGCCCAAGATAAGGATCCAGGCTGCAGGACGTTTTGGTCGGAATAACCAAACATTGTTCTAAGTTAGCGGGAAAAACTAACTTAGAGGTTGGCTGGATTAAACCAACACCCTTCCTAAGCCCAGGATAAGGATCCAGGCTGCAGGACGTTTTGGTCGGAATAACCAAACATTGTTCTAAGTTAGCTGGAAAAACTTACTTAGAGGTTGGCTGGATTAAAACCAACACCCTTCCTAAACCCAGGATAAGGATCCAGGCTGCAGGACGTTTTGGTCGGAATAACCAAACATTATTCTAAGTTAGCTGGAAAAACTAACTTAGAGGTTGGCTGGAATAAACCAACTCTTGTTACTCTTCAGCCGAAGTAAGGGAATGGCTGAATAGTGGTTGGCGGAATAAACCAACACTTGTTACTCTTCAGCCGAAGTAAGGGAATGACTGAAGAGTGGTTGGCTGGAATAAACCAACTCTTGTTACTCTTCAGCCGAAGTAAGGGAATGGCTGAAGAGTGGTTGGCGGAATAAACCAACACTTGTTACTCTTCAGCCGAAGTAAGGGTATGGCTGAAGAAGTGTTTGGCTAAATTAACCACTGTGTACTCCTCAGCCGAAATAATTATTTCGGCTAAGGAGTGGTTGGCTGGTAAGCATAGTTTAACCACTTAAAACCGAAACAGCAGTTGGAATAATAGAAGGCATCACAAAGTGCAAACATACAAATCAAAACCGGAATAACAGTTCAGACAAAATTTTTCATTTATTAAAAAGCCATTACAAAGAAGGGGCACAGTTCGGCTACAAAGACAAAAGGCAACAAAAAGAGAAAAAATACAGAGTCAAGAGAAGAGATCTTCGATTTCGGCGTCAAAGGCAGCATCAGCATCAACATGAAGACCGGTTTCAGGTGGAAGCTCGGTGTCGGTAACAAGGGTGGTTTCGGTCGAAACCACGGTCTCACCAGGCTGATCAACAGCTAAGTCTTCCACCATAGGTTCCGACCGAACTAATTGATCCACATCAACAACCGGAGCATCGTCAGAAGCAGAATCTTCATCTGAGTCTGAGCCCTCAAGAAACTGTTGCTGCATGACATTTGCATACTCCGCAAGGGATTTCGGTATAAAGTAGGCTGGAGGGTCGAAAACCTCGGTTTGAGGATCATGACCGAGCTTCTCAACGGCTCCCCTCCAGCCGCACTTAAAGAAAAGCTCCTTGGCGGCCTCACATTGTTTGACATAAACATCTTCCGCCTTCTGGAAGCCTCTCTTTTCGGCCTCTTTGGCGCTCTCCTTCGCCTGGGTTATTTCGGCGTCTTTTTTCTTTTCAAGTTTTAACAGCTCGCGCAGGTACTTGTTTTTCAAAACAATGGCAGTCTTTTGTTTTTCGGCTTCGGCCGAACTAACCATTCCGGTAAGTCGGCCGACCTCACCCTGTAGTTCGACCATTTCCTTTCTGGCCTCCTCCAGCTCGGCCGCTTTCGCCTCGGCCTCTGCCGCTGCTTGCCTAGTTACTTTCCTAAGCTCCAGTACTTTCCTATGGGCGATTTGGTTTTTCTGAAGGGCCTGACAAAGCAAAGATTTCCCTTTAAACCGAAGTAGAAGTTGAAAAAATAAAGTAGACAGCAAGACGACCGAAGTTGCTTACCAGAATCATGGATTTTGTCGTTGACCGGATGGCCTTTAGTTCGGTATTCAGTTGTTTTTGGTGATGCTCCATGTCTTTGGGGCGGCACACACCCTTGGCCAGATTGAGGGCCAACAAGTGGTCTTTTTCAGCAACAACCGAATCTGTATCTCGGATGTCTCGATCGTTGAAGGTAAGTTTTGGGGCCCAGCTGCCGGTAGTTCGGTCAGAGGGTACCAGTTGGGGGCTCGGTGGCAAGCTCGGCGGAAGTATGGGTTCTGCTTCATCAACCAAAATTTGTTCGGTCTCAGCAGTCCGGGCGCGCTTGGTTCGGCGAGAAGAGGACGGCTGTTGAGAAGGGAGGGCCACAACAGCAGGTTGCGATTGGCTGGGTGGTGTTACTTCGGGCCTAGTTGTTTCGGTCAGAAGGGCCCTAACTCTACTTTTCTTTGCCATCTCTTCTTCTGCAGTTAATGGAACAAGTCGTATTTCGGGCAGGGTTGGGTCCGGTTCAGGTGCGTCTTCGAGAAGGAAATCGGTCACTCGGGCTTTTCGGCGACCGCTATATCTGTAGGTCGGCTCAAAGTTTAGAAGCTTAGCCCAACTCCTTTCTTCAACACGTAATGCGGCTCGGAGTGTGTTCAAACTTGGGTAGCTGTAATAGGAGGCAAGATGAGCTAAGTTTGCAAAAAGGATACAATGTTAGATCGGTTATAACATCTGAAACCGAAGTACAAGAAAAAAATAATAAAACCAAAGTAAACTCTACCAGGTTTTCCTTTCTTCCAGTTAATACTTCGGCCTGGGATTTGGGCTTGCTGATCTTCAAAATTGCCCGATACCCAGAAAAAGTCATCATCATTGACGTCCTTATCCGGCGTGTCTTGTATTATCTTTTCTCTACCGCGGCGTATCCTAAGATAGTAAACCCAGCCATCTTCTTTGAAACCTATGGAATACTGGTGGAAGATTTCGGCTAAACCGAGGTTCAGGCCTGCTTGGCGGTTTAGCTCGGCTATACCCATTATTATCCGGTATGTATTAGTGGATAGCTGGGTTGGGCATAGTCTGGTTTGCCTAAGAAATTCACAAATTAAAGGCTGGACTGGGAACCTTAGTCCGGTCTCTATTATTGAAAGCAAGGTAAAGGGCACAAAGCCTGCCTCACCCCAGGGTATGATATCCTTCTTGGCTAGGGTAAGGTGTACATCGTCTGGAATGCCATAATCCGTTCGGAATTCGGCCATGCCACCAGGGGTCTCTACCAAATACCTATACTTACCCATTTGTGGTATAAATTATTAATAAGTTAGTTCGGTCGGAAGATTGGACTCAAGTAGCTCGGTTGAGCACAAGAAGGAATGCCTGGGCAACCTAAGTCTGCAAAGTAGAAAACAAAGGGGTTAAGCACAGATCATAGGACCGTGCTACAAATTAAAAACAAGGTAAAAACGCCCTATTTCGGCTTTAAGGGCAGGTGATATCTCGGTTTGGCAAAAGGTTCGGTAAGCTCGGTTTGAGCAAGTTGCTTATTAAACCAGTTCGCCATCTAGGGGCGGCTTTCTTAGTTCGGTCTAAAAACTAAGAGAGCTGGCTTAGCCCCAAGGCCTAAATCGGTTGAACTATGTGTTTTGTTACTTCGGTTGAGCCTCTAGGGGCAGCTTTCGGAGTTTGATATAGAAACCGAGAAAGCTGGCTTAGCCCCAAAGGCTTAGCTTGGTTAATGACTGAGGTTCCTAGTTTATTGAGTTCATACTACGTTCGGTGATCTTATTTCGGCTAAGTTGAATAGGAAATTTATTTTTCAAAGCTGCTGTCATCTTACAAGTTCTAGTTCGGTTAATTGTCTAAGGTGATCTACCGCTGTAGCACAAAAACAGTATTCTAGTTCGGTTAGGGCAAGATTTTGGATCAGAGACTAATTTTCTACAACATAGTCCATACGCGCATGGGTTCTATTGATTTTCTCATGAGAGTACAGAAGCAAAAACTAAAATGTGCGAACATGTTTCGTAAAAACGTAGAAAGCTGTAAGAAGAAAAGCAAAAACAAGTTTTTAGGGACTTACCAGAGGAAGAAGAAAGCTGAAGAGAGGAGAAACAGCACCAGCAAAGAACACCAAGCTCAGGGATCTCAGGGGTTGGAGAAGCAGAGGCACAAAGAGAAGAAGATGAACAGAAAAGGTGAATGAACTCAGGAAATAGAGGGAATGTTTTGTGAAAAGGACGAGAGAAAAAGGGCGGGGCTATTCAAAAATTTCGTGGTACGAGGGCGGCGTGACAGCTGCCCCCAGCCTATCAGAGCACGCCAAGTGGCATTAGAAAGGGAAGCGTTACAGTCGTGATTGAAGAGACGTTTTGACCGGATAAAACAGAGCTCGGAGTAAAATTAGCTCGGCTGGATACGCTAAAGGGTTTTTGGCTCGGCTGGAAAGGCTTGCAGAACTTCAACTCGGTTGGAGGACTTGTAATTTCAATCATGCTGTGCAGATGAAATTAAGGGGCAATTGAGAGGGTAATTTTTGGGAAAAATTGGGTCGAGCTGTGAGTTGGGCTCTGTGGCCCAAAGTGTGAAGGACTCGGTAAAAGGCCGTAATATTATTTCGGCCTAGTAGAGGTATAGTTACTCCGGCCCAGTAGAGGTATAATTATTTCGGTTCAAGAAGATGTATAGCTACTCCGGTCCGGTCGTGATGTCTCCTGAATAGGTCGGTCTGGTGGTACCTTTGAGTTAGACCAACCTAGGAGTCATACCGGTCGCAATTTGTTAAGTCTGGTCCAATCGTGCCATGGGTTGACAGGAGAGAGCCGAGGTAAGGAGGAGTAAAAGCAGAACCGAACTAAGGTATTTCGGCCTGCTTTGTGGCTCAGCATAGCCAGCTTTACTTCGGTCAAAAATGATAGTTCGGCCATGTTGAAAACCATCCCACTTGGTTTAAGCAGTGGGGAGGGGGTGTAAAAGGATAAGCATTATCCTTAGGAGTATGAATCCTAGGAGGACTCTGCATGGAGGAATACAAGTCCAACTAGGATTGTGCCACTCGAAACCTCTAAAAGCTCACAAACATCACCTTGGAGGAGGTAGCACACAATTTTTCTGAGAACATAGAGCTTTGTCTATTTGTCAAGTTTTCTGACTTAGGCATCGGAGAGGTTTCCGACACACACCCGCCGGCTAGCTCACGTTTGTGTTTTCAGGTGAGAAAGCGACGTCGTACGGAGGAGCGTGGACTTGGTCAACAGGATTATACGAGAAGGCGTATTTCTTTTCCGTACACAAGTGATCTTCCAAAAATAGCAAAAAAATAGTAATCTCACTAAAATTATGTTGAGTACCAGAAACTTTCCAATAATATTTCTTCGACAGCCAATAAAGAATGAATGCTAGTAAATGTCTGTAGCAGAACTCAACAATGGAAAGTGACAGTTATGAAGCTTAACAACAGAGAGGGATAGGTTATGGGCTATCTTACTAATTAAGTTATGGGACCCTTTTACAAAGTTTAATAAATTTTTGTAACCATGAAAAGTTAGTTTCGCTATTTAAAAATAAAAATCATTTATTTTTCATTTTTCTATCTTTTTTTATCATCACCCATGCTGGCCAACAGATATACTGATCCGTCAAAACCGACCGAACCGAACCAATCCGCTGCATTTTGGACGGATGCGTGATGACGAGCGGACGGTTGCGGATTGATTTTCTCCAATCCGCCAATTTGGCGGACGGATTGCGGATTTGAGATTCCTTTAGCCGCAACCGAACCGCCAAACCGCGAGTACCCCTAATAATTTATAAGACTTTATGTTTTCAATTTATTTAAATATTTTGTTTGTGTTTTCAATTGAAAAAGAGTTTAAATATTCTGTTGAAAAAAAGTTTTCAACTTGAATATATTTTTTGAATTGAAAAAAATAAACGTATTATTTATCTATATTTTTTTATTTTTAAATTTAACTCTAAAAATAATAAATAAAAAATATGATATATGCTGGTTGGTTTTTGTTTCAAAAAACATATATAAATATAACAATACAGAGACATACAATCTCTATTACTGCCATGTTCATGGTTTTAGTGGTTTGAATTGTTATTATATTTTAAGAACCACAAATTGTAATACTTTATGTGGATAAATCATACTGTGATTGTAATATGTGGATGAGCCATGCAGTGATTGTGATATTCTAAAGTTTCAAACTTTTTTTTTTTGGATGAGATATACAATTATTGTAATAGTTTTTTAAGTCATTGACTGTAATACTTTTTTTTTTTTTTTTGAGAAAGTGCACAAGTTAAATTTTGTTGAAAATTTATAAAATCTTAAATCGCCAAATCGATTCGCATCCATCCGTCAAACTGCCAATTCGCTCAATCCACATCCGCCGGATTGGCGGACGGATGCAGATTGATTTTCTCCAATCCGCCAATCTGGCAGACGGATGGCGGATTGGACGTTTCGTGGCTGCAACCGATCCGCGCTCACCCCTACTGGCCATCACATCGGCCACCCTTCACCTCTGACCACCACTGTATATGACTTTCTTTGATAACCATCTAATGTGTTGCCAACCACCTTTCATCGGCGGCAATTACTTTTAACGACCGACCGTCACAAATCATCTCCAGTCATTATCTCTTATCGGTAACAACCATATTTGGTGACCAAAAAGAACCTCTAACTATCATTTTATACCGTTCGGTCATTAAATCCTGTTGGTTATCCCTTTCACTTTTTTTCAAAATAAAATTTTAAAATATGTGTGTATCAAATATTTTTTATTTTGTTTACGTTTTAATCAAAAGTAAATATAAACATATTTAATGTTTTCTCTAAAAAAAAATAGAAGATTAAACTATAAACGTTACCAAACTACTCCTATTGTTTTTATATTTTATGTGAAGCTAATTTTCAAAATTTTAATAACCTTTTAGTATTTTTAAAAAGTGAGTTATTTTTTAAATAAAAAAACAAAAAAGATTGTTAGAAATTGTTCATTAAACATTTTGTGTGTATTTTTTAAAGAAAAAAACAAAATAAAAAAAAGAAAAGAAAAACGAAACAACAATGTTACATATCTAAAAAATATTTACACAAAAAATACATTTATGAATCACATTCACTTTAAATATGACTCATATTTCATCAAATTTAAATTTACATAATATAAATAATAAAAACAAAATTTCATGGTGTTACAAAACGATAAAGAGAATCAAAGAGGCAATATATTCCTTGGGATCTGCACAATTAATGAAAGGACAAAAAATGTTGGGTTAATCACACTCAAGTGAATGTGGGAAAAATATAGGGCAAATTACATATACACCTCTCGAGGTTTGGCTAAATTACAAATACCCCCTGAGGTTTGAGAAATTACGAATTCCCCCCTGAATGCTATATTTGCATAAGAAATTAGGGGGTAATTTGTTATGAAATATAAACCTCAGGGGGCAAATTGTTATGAAAATACAAACCTCAGGGGGCGGGATGTAATTTTCGAAACCTCAGGGGGATATCTGTAATTTAACCAAACCTCGAGGGGTGTATATGTAATTTGCCCAAAAATATATATATATGATTGGTTCAGTTGGTAAGGCTTGTTCCCTTTGCCCATTTGGCTTAGGTTTGAGTCCCGCTGCCGGCAGTTCTTTGTTGGTGGGCAATATTGCGTAACGCTTTCCCTGGCCCTGGAATGTGGTAGCCTCCCCTCCTCCTAAACTTTTTTTGAATCAAAAAAAATATATATATATATTTAAGAAAAAAATTATAATTTTAATTACTAATATTTATTAAATTTCCTATTGATTTGTATTTATTTTCTCAAAATTTCATTGATGTAATATTTCTCAAAAAATGTTTAAGACAAAATTAGGAATCAATTCTCATATAAGTGATGTGAGAAGATAACAATTACTATATTAATAGTTAAATTATAATATCGATCAACATCTTTTCATAAATTCAAATTTAAAATCCTATTCATTTTAACACCTAAGTGCGATTTTCATGACCGCTTGGACAATTGACTAAGATCAGTTCATTGACATTTTGCTCAAATTGTTAAGTCCATTGAAATAATTGTAGGAATATATTGAGTCCATGATTTGAGGGAAACTGCTATTTCCACACATGAAAATTTTTCAGCACACATTTTTGTTCAATATATATTAAATAATTTTAAATTTCAATATTTTGTTTAGCGAGAATATATCATATAAAAAATACCCTCACATTCGTCAATCTTCAAACCCCAAATCTTTCCTTTAACCACCACCGCCACCATCAACCTCCTCCCTCAACCACTCTAACCCTTCGCTTACCCTCTTTTGTTGTCGTCACCCCTGTCTTAGGCAGCGGTTAAGGTTAAGGGAAGGAGAAAGGAAAGGCGGAGGCAAATGATGTAAGAAATGTATGAACATTCAATTTCTTTATTTAACATGGTTTGGAATTTATGCATGAATATAAAGGATGAAAGTGAGATCACTAGATCTTTGCGTTGAAAAAAGTGATTATTTTTCATTGAAACTAATAAACTGTTTACTAAAACTGTTAATGAAATCTTTTGTCATTACGTCACAATAAATTCCATTTTTTGGTAAGTAAATGAATTTTAATTACGTTATAAATCATAGATCTGAGTAACTAGACTCTAGGCGTAACATATTTATCTCTTAATTGTATAATTATAAACTAGGTTTTACATTGTTGTATTTTAATTTAATAATTAGTCATGCTGTCATTCATTGAATTTTGGAGACTGAGGGTGTGACAAAAAGGAAAAAAATAAAATTACTGAATATTATTGGGAGTTTAAATAGGGAAATTATCAAGGCAATAAAACAATTGTTTTAACTAAGAATATCAAATAATTAAGAAGAGTCCAACAATGAAAAATGGAAGATCCAATGCTTTAAAGTTATCAACCAGTGTATGTGCTGGTTTGTCCTCTTTCAAGTTGTTATAGTCAAAAAGGACAAGAAGATTCCCATCAAATAGAAGGATTTGAAAAAAAAAAAAAAAAAAAAAAATTCCTAAGTTGGTGTTATACAAGATAGAGGTCAACTTTGACACTAATTTGTGAAAAAAGGTTCATACCATTTTTAAGTCAATCTAGCATTTTTCCTTTGTAATCTGAAGACCATATGGTTAATGTGACATATAGTAGTATGTTCACAAAGTCAATGAAAGTGTCTACAATTTATATTTTTTCTCCTTATTTTAATGAATTCTTAATAATTTAAATCATGCCTTTTTTTTTTCTTTTTCTTTTTTTTTCTTCATAATTCAATACTTCAGAATCCATTGAAATATGGAACGGAGGAATTTGACAACAAATAATTTTTCTACCACCATCAAATGGGTTTTGACCAACATTTTATTTCCTTATTTTTCCAATATTGTACTTATATATAAATTTTATTCAAGGTCCTCTTAATGAGGCCTCGAAAACACGTGTTAAGGAGTAATAAATGTTATATGTTTTGATAATGTTGTTTATATAATTATATTACAATTGATGACAAATATTTTTTCAAAATATAATGAATAACATTTAATACATCATGCTATAAACTTTTTTAGTCTCCAATATTATCTTTTTTTATTACTTCTGTATTCATCTGAATTTCAAGTAAGGGCATGTATAATATTTTTAAACTTCTTAATATATGCTTAATATAAAATAAATGATTAATTATATCTTAACTCTTAAGTATTATTATTTAATTGGGCATTCAAATTAGACATTTTGAAAGAGGGCCCTTTTGAAGTCAAATTGGGAGGCCAGCTTCAAGGAAGCCATGGCTACCTGGTCAAGGTGGGGAAATTCACGTTCAATTATTAATATTTTAGACCAATCTGAGATTCCTAATTCGTAAGCAGTGCACATATTTTTATGCTGTGTTCACATCTCCAAAAATTAAAATTAAAAATAAAAAAAAAAATTATCCTTGACAAAAAAGAAGAAGAAGGGTAACCGCTATTTTCATACATTTTTTTTTTCGTCGTCCTTACAATACATTGTTATATTAATATTATTAAAATTTTAGTTTTTTCAGAGAGTATATTTTTATAAAAGTGTATTAACTTAACTATGTATAATAAATAACAAAGAATATAGTGCATTTGGAATAAATTGGGGTGTAAATAGTGGCTCCTAAAAAATGTTATATGTTTTTAAATTGTCAAGGGTAGAGACACGTGAGGCCCAGGAGAGTCACGTGGCCCCCTCAACTTTTGAGAAATTATTCTTTATCTTCTTTCATTAAAAAAAAAATCTGTTTAATTTGTTACTCTAAATATTTAATTATACTAAAAAATATTTTTATAAATTTTATATTAGAGAAATGTTATATTCACCGAATTTTTTGGTATATCACATCTTATATAAATACTTGTAATTGGTTCATTTATTTATATATAGTTATTATACAATTAATGACAACTAATAATATATTGTCATCTAATCCAGTGATTCAAAATGGAGAAAAAAACAAGTGATATATAATAGCTCATGTGCATTATTTATTCACATTTCTCTCTTTTCTTTTCTATCCCTCTCTATATTTATTTTTGTGTGTGTCATAAACAAAAATGCTTTATACCCCCACTGGGGGTCGACCCCCAGTGAGGTGGAGGTCCGTGATTGGGTGAAAAAAAATTATTTTTTTTTTTTTTGGTTGTCAGCCAGTGGGGGCGCGCCACCTCACTGGGGGTGCAACCTCCACTGGGGGAATTTAGCAGGGCGCTATAATTTAGCTCTCCTGTTTTGTGAAGGCTTATGATTATATTTTTAAACCATGATGATTACTATACATAAAATCAAATTAATAATAACACAGATAATGATCATTTAATTTGAACTTATATTTAAATATGCTTTTGTAATCGTACTAATATTTAGTTTTACTATCAAATAAAAATTAAGTTAAGTTAGATTGTAATTTTTGTTAAGATTTTATTAATTCATTAATGCTCCTTATAAGTCAAAATCATGGTTCTGTTATTAATTCTACACCAATTAGTAAGTTTGTGTTTGGAAAGTTTGTGTTTTGGTTTTTTTTTTTCACTAAAAGATAAATTAGTTACAAAATAAAAAAAAAAAATCAATCCAAACAAAATATCACATCAAATCCTATAATCATTTCACTTTTTTCTCTCACAAACATCACATCAAACTACAAAAAAATTTAACTATCTTTCCAAACATAAAAAAAAAAATTCTCCAATAATATCCTACAACTAAAAAAATTACAAAAAAAATCTATTTCCTAAACACCCACAAACCTAATGTTTTTTTTTTTTTTTGTGAATGGTGTTGGAGGCAAACCCACACAGGAGTTCACCAGCACAAAATAAATTTTTAGATGTTGAGGCTTGACTAGCATGCACTTATGACCTTTTTCTGTTATTTAATGTTATTGCTCATACTTCATGGGCTTTGAAAATATTTAAATTTAGGAAAAATTATAATAAAAAATTATTTATTGGGATCACAATTACAAAAACATGACAAATAAATTTTAGAGAAAACTAGTCTAAGGTCACTCTCCCATATTTAGTAATGGAAGAGATCCACAATTTTATTTTATAATATCTAAGGTCCCTCAACTCCCACACCCATATATCACAGTGAAATTCCCACCTCTCTGTCTCTCTCCCCCGATCTCATCACTTCACCTCCACTAAGTTTGGTCTCTCTCTTCTCACTCTCTGCTTCCTCTCTCTCTCTCTCTCTCCTACATCAATGGCAGCTGGGACAAACGATCGTCTGAGGATTCGAATTACAGATGCAAAGCAGCAGAGATGTTTTGGGTATAGTTTCTCAGCAGGAGATAGTCTCGCTCTACCAGAGGTTCTGTCAACACGATCGCAACAGTGATGGCTTCATCTCCGCCGATGAGTTCTTGTCAGTACCTGAATTCGCCGTCAATCCTCTCTCTCAGGTTCTCAATCACACTCCATTCTCTTTCTCTCTATTTATATATACATACACACAAGCACTGAAATCCACATAATGGATTAGGGATTTGGACCTCAAAGAGGTCTCAAATGAATTTATATGCTGGCATATGCACACATTGTATTGTTTATGCATATATTAATTATATCAAGATGTTGTATTGATGAATTAAGGGAGCATATCAATTAGGGCAAAAAAGTTAAATTCTGTTTGCAATCTCAGATGGGTTATCGTCGGAGTGTATATATATATATACATTTGTATGTGTGTATATATATACACTTGTATGTGTGTGTGTATAAACTGATGTAGTGTATGATTATATATTTTGATAGGTATATATCTTTGGTTGTTCAAATTTTTCCTATGGACCAAACCAGAGAATTTCTCTGGACCAATCCAGAGAAAATTCAATTCAAACCAGATAATTTCTCTGGACCAACTCAGAGAAAATTCAGTCTAAACCAGAGAATTTCTCTGAACTAACCCAGAGAAAATTCAGACCAACCAAACCAGAGAATTTCTCTGGACTAACCTAGAGAAAATTCAGTTCAAACTAAAGAAAATTCAGTCTAAACCAAAGAATTTCTTTGGACCATGTAAACAAACCCATGGTGGTAACGCTGCAAATTCAAACAGGTGAAGAAATTAATTTGGAAAGCAATGCCCATGGCAATCTTGTGGATTTTATGGAAAACAAGGAATTAGTTGGTTTTGTTAAAATAAGCATCTGGTGTTGTGCGAGGCAGGGAGGGCAGAGAAATTTGTTTAATTTTCTCTGCCTTTAACTGAGTAAAATTTGTGAAGTCAATTTTCTCTGGGCTTGAGAAGTCCAGAATTTATCAATTTTCTCTGGTTTGAAAATTGGTCAAATTGAACCCAAATTTTCTCTAGGTTGAACTCAGAGAAATTCTTTGGAAGTCCAGAATTTCTCAGGACAAAATTTCTCAGGACCAATTTTTTCTGGATCAACTTGAGGGACCTTAGACATTATGAAAATATTGAGTATCCTTTATGCTGTAAAATCTTAATACGAGGAACCTTAAAAAAAATTCCCCTAAATTTTATTTACACATCAAAAAATAATTGTAAACATTATGGTACTCACTGGCCTCTTTTTCTTTATCTCTTTCTCTTCTCTCCTTAGCCTACTCGCTTGCTGCCTACTCCTTCTGCACCCACCCTACCTGGCAACCATTACTCCCTCACCCTACCCCTCCATTGTTATCATCATCCTCATCAGCCAGGACAGAATTAACAGAAGATTATGGGAGGTCGTGACTCCTTTATTTCTGTAAAAATTATTATTTGTCATTCTCTTCTCTCCTTAGCCTACTCGCTTGCTGCCTACTCCTTCTGCACCCACCCTACCTGGCAACCATTACTCCCTCACCCCACCCCTCCATTGTTATCATCATCCTCATCAGCCATGACAGAATTAACAGAAGATTATGGGAGGTCGTGACTCCTTTATTTCTGTAAAAATTATTATTTGTCATAGAATTTTAAAATATATATATATATATATATATACATATATATATATATATCATTTTATATATAAAATAACCTCCAAACATAAAAAATACATATGTCATTCTTGTTCCATCTTGAATTCTCTTTCTATTTTACACCAAAAAAACTTTTTTATCTTATTAAAAATTACTTCTATGATATTTAATTATATATATATATATATATATATAAAATTTATATATATCATAATATCTATACATGCGTGTTTTGTGTGTATAATGAAAAAAATTATTTTTCTTTTGGCCTTTCTGATAATAAAATCCTGATTCTGTCCCTGTCACCAACCCCTCTCCCATCCTCCACTATTACCTCTCACCCACTACCACCACCCACTCTGCTGCCATTATAACGCTCCTAAACCATCGCTCACTACCACCATGGCCCCCTTTGCAAATCCTATTCACCCCCTCAGCCTTGTTGCCTCTCTTCACAACCAGAACAACCTTCTCTTTGATCTAATCCTCTACTGAGCACAAAAACCCCCCAAATTGTTTTGAGTATTTCAAACATAGGGTTGGAGGGGAGATATACGGTTTGAGAGAGATTTAGGCTCTGTTTGGTAAGCCTCTCAAATTATAGTTCTATCTATTGATTTGAGTGTGTTGTTTGTTTTGAGCTTTCAAATCATAATTCTACATCCATTTCTCAAAACTCAATTCAAAACATAATTATTACTTTTCAAAACTCATAACCAAACACATAATTCAAAACTCTTTTCAAAACTCAATTCAAATCAATATTTTAATTATGTTAAGATTTTAAATATTTTAATATTTAAATATGTTACGATTTTTTTAATTTTTAAATTTTTTGAATATTTTAATTTCAAAATATTACGATTTTAATTTTTTAAAATTTAAAATATTTTATAAAAATAAATTCAAACTCTATTTTATAAAAATATTTTTAAATATTTTAATTTTTTTGTTATGTATTTAGTTACAATTTGAGTGTAAAGTTGTGAAAGTAATATGGAGTTTCGAGTTATATGTTTGGTTTTGAGTTTTAAAAATAATTTCTTAATTGAGTTTTGTTCTATGTGTTTGGTTACGATTTGAGTATAGAGTTGTTTTTAAATTAAAAACATTAACATTTTAAATTATTTAAGTTTTTTGAATATTTAAATTATTTAAATTTTTACGATTTAAATTTTTTGAATATTTATTTTAATTTTTTACTTATTAAATTTTTTAGATTATTTAAATTATTTAAATATTTATGATTTAAATTTTTTAAATATTTATTTTGAAAAAAAATTATTTCCTTTGTAGTATTTTCAATTAAAAAATTGATTAATGTTATTTTCTGTTAATAATAAATTTTTTTAATTAAATTTTAAAAAGAATTTGGTTATGAGTGTTGATCAGAATTTTCAATAGTGTGAAAGTAGTATGTTTTGTTATGAGTTATAACAATTTGAATTAAGTTTTGAAAATTCTTTCCAAAACTCCTAATCAAACAAATTTTCTTTTTTCACATGTCAAATCAAACTTTCAAAACTCAATTTCACACTCAATTTAAAACTCAATTCAATACTCTATTCAAAAATCATAACCAAACAAATTTTCTACACTCAAATCATAATTCCACAACTCACAAATTCAAAATACAACTCATACTCTCAAATCATATTTACAAATTCTACCAAACATAACTGTGGGGATATATTTTCTGAGTACCAATACGTGGCTAAGGTGACGCCGACGTGTCAGTCGAGGTGCCACGTATCTTGGTCATGACGCCGAGATTATTTCGGTGAGGTCGAGGCTACCTCTGAAGATATTGGAATCTGAGATAAGCGGATAAGGCACAAGAGTCCAGGAAAAGGGGAAGACTATAGTTGGGAAAGGATAAGACTCTTAGGAAGTTTATCCCAATCCTACTACGAGTCCAAGATTGATAGTAATCCTAAATCCATTAGAACTAGGCTCCTGTTGGGACAATGATTGAGTTAGCTATAAAAGAGAGGCACCCCTGTAGGTCTAAGGTACGTAATTTATATTATGAATAGTGAGTTTGCACTATTGATTATCTGTGAGAGATATACTAACTTGATCGTCAGAGTGCCCCCGGGTGGACGAACCACTGCCGGAATCTTCTTTTTCTGTTTCAGGTTAGCCAGGTGTCATCTATTTTGCCAGTGTTCTCCAGCTGAATACTGAGTTGGGCAGTGTAATCGGAAAAATCACTCACACAATTTGGCGCCGTCTGTGGGAAAGAAAGTAGAATAGATAGCCAGTAACGGACAGAAGGAAAAGATTGTGGACGACACTCCTACTGGGAGTGGGCGACCTATTGACCTTGACGTCGAAGGAGACAGGTCCAACGCATAAACTCATGAGCAAGCTCACGGAGTAAAAGACGTCGGCCAGACTGGCGACGTACCAAAGAAACTTGATCGAAGCGGGTACTATAACAAGGACGACCTTCAGGTTTGGAAAGATAGGTGCCTACGGAGGGACGAAGAGGTAAAAGAGATTACAAACAAATTGGCAGACCTACAGTCGGTCGTCAATTTCATGATGCAAAATAACGTAATGCAGCCATCGTTCCCACTGCAGGACACGCCGGTTCCAGCGGCCAATGCCCAGAAGGGAGGGCAGAAAACAATCCTCGTAGCCCTTCAGCACAACGGGAGCGACAGATACTCTCACCGACCTTTTAGGGAAGTCAGACAAAGAGAGTCAAGAAGAGAAGAATCACGGAGGACGTATCACACAAAGGAGGCAGACCCCAAAGGACATCGGAATGTTCAGGGGCAGGCACTGTGCTTCGACATAACACATGGAGGAGGGTCGAAAAGGACTCACCACGAAGCTGAAAGTAGCGCACCAAAAAGATTGAAAGGAGGAGATAGCCGAGCTCCTGGGCGGATGAAGGAAGACTTAAGAGATTACCT
This sequence comes from Camellia sinensis, assembly GCF_055761805.1. NCBI lineage: Eukaryota > Viridiplantae > Streptophyta > Magnoliopsida > Ericales > Theaceae > Camellia > Camellia sinensis. The sequence continues at coordinate 17,744,723 of NC_138964.1, read as the reverse complement.
CAAGAGGAAGCAACAGAATGCTGACGCCGAGGTAACCTCCCCAGATAAATCGAGGACACCATTCTCGGTAGAATTGGACAGGTTTGAGGCACCAAAGAGATTCAGTATGTCGAGGTTTCAAATATACGATGGTAAGTCAGACCCCAACTTCCACGTTAGATTATATTTGAACTCAATGGCATTGTATAGTGGGAACGAGCCGTTGCTCTGCAAAGTGTTCCCCTCATCTTTTGGGGAGATTGCATTAGATTGGTTCTACAAATTACCAAAGGGAAGCGTAAAGACTTGGGAAGGCCTGGCCGAGTTGTTCGTGGCCAGGTTCGTGACAAACAAGCTGCAGCCATTAAGGGTGGACGCATTGATGGCCCTGAAGATCAGTAAGGATGAAGGCCTTAGGGTTTATGCAAAAAGATACTATGAGGTGTTCAATCGAATACCTGAATACAATCAAGAGGTGGCGGTCGTATCTTTCAAGAACAGCCTGAAAAACAACTGTCCACTACGAAAGTCTTGGGCAAAGACATTGCCAAAAAGTATAGAAGAGCTCATGGCGAGAATCGAGAAGTATGCCAGAGCCGAAGAAGATACGTCAGGGACTAAGGAGATAAAGCAAGAGAAAGGAAATGGCTCGCCGAAGCGAGGCCGAGGTAACAATGGATCGAGCAAACAGGAGGCAGAATTGAGGGCCACACAAGCAGTAACAACTGTGTTCCGAATCCTAATCCACAAAGTCCTGTATTAAATTCGGAGCCAGCCCTATTTCAGAACGCCGGAGAGGACTCTAGGAGAGTTCATGGGAAGAAATGTTAGCAGGCATTGTGCTTACCACAATGAAGATGGGCATACAACTCAGGGTTGTAGAGCCCTGAAAACACACTTGGAAGACCTGGTGAGACAAGGACATCTGAGAGACCTTGTCGATGAGACCAGGACAAGGGAAGAACGGGTAAGATTGCCTCAGGCACCAGCAGCCCCACCTCTCCCAGCACAGCAGCCGCAGGCAGGAGGACCTCAGATAATCAAAGTAATCTACTCGAAGGTCAACGAAAACGAAATCCGAGGAGAGACCCAGAAGGTAAAACGCCTACAACATGTCTACCAAGTCAGGGATAAAAGACATCGGGCAGAAGAGTGTCAGGGACCAATGATAACCTTTACTGAAGCTGATCTAGAGATGGTCCAGCATCCACATAATGATGCCGTGGTTGTATCCCTCCAGGTTGGGGAGTGCCAAGTGAAACGCATCCTGATTGACCAAGGCAGCTCTTGTGACATCATGTACGTCCGATGTTACAAGGAGCTCGGCCTTTACCCAGATGATATGGAACAACCCAATGGCCCAATGGTTGGGTTTAATGGAACGCCGACATGGCCACTGGGAGCAGTAAGCTTAGAGGTGTAGGCTGGCACCAGAAAGATCAACATAGAATTCACCATCATCGATACACCCTCCCCTTACAACATCATCTTGGAAAGGCCATGGTTGCATGCAATGGGGGCTGTTCCTTTAACACTGCATCAACTATTACAGTTCCCAACAGAGCATGGGATTGAAGAAGTCAGAGGCAATCAGCTGCAGGCGAAGAATTGCTCCATGGCAGCAATGAAACCTACCTACAGCATACGAGAGCCAGAAAAGGCAGAAATTGAAGATGAGGACGTAGAAGTCCTAAAAGACGTCGGCAAGGAGCCAGCCGAAAAAGCAGAGAGGCACTGAAGAAAATCCTCATCCAGGATGGGGATGAAGAACGCTTCTTTCTTCTCGGCTCGGGTTTAGCCGAAGAAGAAGAAAAAGAGTTGAAAGCTTTTTTAAGAGCAAATATTGAGGTGTTTGCTTGGGAAATACCTGGCATTGACCCCGAGGTCACTTGCCACAAACTGAATGTTGACAGGTCGGCCAAACCTGTAATTCAACGAGCCAGAAGGCTGACGTTGATGCACGTCGAAGCAGTAGATAAAGAAATAGACAGACTTCTGGAGGCCAGGGCCATTAGAGAAGTTCACTACCCGACATGGCTATCCAATACAGTGGTGGTAAAGAAGAAGAACGGTAAATGGAGGGTCTGCGTAGAATTACCAGCCTCAACAAAGCTTGTCCTAAAGACAGCTTTCCTCTACCCAAGATTGACCAGCTAGTAGATGCCACTTCAGGGCATGGAAGAATGAGCTTCCTAGACGCCTACAGAGGGTACCACCAGATAGCCATGCACCCCCCAGACGAAGAGAAGACTGCGCTCATCACCCCAAAAGGCCTGTATTATTACAGAGTAATGCCTTTCGGGTTGAAAAACGCAGGAGCAACTTACCAAAGGCTGGTAACCAAAATGTTCAAACACCTGATTGGCCGAACAGTAGAAGTCTACATCGACGACATGGTCGTTAAGACCAAGGAGCCTGAGGGTCATCTCGCTGATCTAAAAGCAGTCTTCGAAATCCTTAAAACATATCCGCTCCGACTCAATACATCGGTGACTCCTTTCGACTGTTCGTTGATGGGAGTTCAAACCGACCGGGAGCGAGGGCAGGAATGGTATTGATATCCCCAGATGGGCAGGTACTAGAACAATCAATTCGTTTGGGGTTCAAGGCCTCAAACAATGAAGCAGAGTATGAAGCACTCATTGCAGGACTGAAGCTGGTAGAAACAGTGCAAGAAGATGAGCTAATAGTTTTTTGTGATTCATAACTGATAGTTAACCTAACAACGGGCGAGTTTGCAGCCTGAGATGAACGAATGTCGGCCTACGCAAAGGAGGTCATCAGGTTGTCAGCCTTGTTTCAGAATTGCCGACTACTTCAGGTAAGCCGAGATGATAACAGCCACACCGATGCGTTGGCCAACCTAGCTAGTGCGGTACAACCTGGAAAAGCAAGGACCATAATAGTCGATTACTTGTCGGGCCCGAGCATCAAACCACTAACTACAGAGCACGAAGCGATGTGTGTAGACATGTGACCGAGCTGGATGGATGCAATTATTGCATTCTTAAAAAAAAGAAAGCTGCCAGATGACCGCAAGGAGGCACACAAGATCAGATTGAAGTCGGCAAGATTCAGTCTGACAGTAGAAGGACATCTCTACAGAAGGTCCTTCACTGGACCCTTTTTTAGGTGCGTACATCCTTTTCAAGTTGAAGATTTTTTATATGAAATTCATGAAGGCATTTGTGGAAGTCACGTTGGGGGCAGATCACTCGCCCATAGGGCCATCACCCAGGGGTATTGGTGGCCTTACATGCAGAAAGATGCAAAAGCCTATGTCAAGAAGTGCGAACAATGCCAAAGGTTTGCACCTCTAATACACCAGCCAGCAGCAGACTTGAACCCTGTATCCAGTCCTTGGCCATTAGCTCAGTGGGGCATGGATCTCGTCGAGCAACTACCCCAAGCAACTGGACAATGGAAGTACTTGCTGGTAGCAACAGATTACTTCACTAAATGGATAGAAGCTGAACCTCTTGCCAAGATCCGAGATGTGGACGTAAAGAACTTCATTTGAAAAAATATTATCACCAGGTTTGGGATTCTAAGAGCAATTGCTGCAGACAATGGAACTCAATTTGACAGTAAGCTAATCAAGAACTTCTATGCAAAGTTTAAGATTAATAACTATTTTTCAACCCCAAGCTTTTCACAAAGCAATGGACAAGCAAAAGCATCCAACAAAGTAATTCTGGATGGGATAAAGAAGAGGTTGCAGGCAGCAAAAGGAAAGTGGGTAGACGAATTGCCCAATGTACTCTGGGCATATCGGACTACGCCAAGAAGATCAATAGGGGAATCCCTCTTTGCCATGGCTTATGGCACAGAAGCAGTCATCCCGCTAGAGGTCGGTATCCTTGGGATCAGAACCCAGGGGGTGGAGAACGGGACTAATGATGTACTCCTAGCTCGAGATCTAAATCTTCTAGAAGAACGAAGGGAGAAAGTTACAATTCAGCTCGCAGCATACTAGCAACAGCTTGCCAGAGCTTATAACAAGAAGGTTAACCCAAGGAAATTTCAGATTGGTGACTTCGTCTTAAGAAAAGTCGTCGGCAACAAGAAGGATCCCAGAGAGGGCAAGCTTGGCCCAAATTGGGAAGGACGCTATAGAATCATCTCGGTGCTGGGCAATGGGGCATATCGGCTTGAAGATAATGAGGGCAAAGAGTTGCCAAGGCCTTGGAACACTTGCAATTTGAAATTTTTCTATCATTAGAATTCATTTGTTCTTTTGTCATTTGTCGAAATAAATAAATAAAGATTCAGCTTGGTTTTCTTTTCAAGATACTTGACATTGTCTCTAGAATATATGTATAATGAGAACCCAAGTAGAACTTAAGTTCACATAAGGGGGCAGAGAGAGGTGAAATCAATGTCTAACACTTGTTGAAATTTGTGGACAATTTACAAGTTGAAGTTAAATCGAAATCATTGTTTAACACTTGTTGAAATTTGTGGACAATTTACAAGTTGAAGTTAAACCGAAATCATTGTTTAACACTTGTTAAAATTTGTGGACAATTTACAAGTTGAAGTTAAACCGAGATCAATGTTTAACACTTGTTGAAATTTGTGGACAATTTACAAGTTAAAGTTAAACCGAAATCAATGTTTAACACTTGTTGAAATTTGTGGACAATTTACAAGTTGAAGTTAAACCGAAATCATTGTTTAACACTTGTTGAAATTTGTGGACAGTTTACAAGTTGAAGTTAAAACCGAGATCATTGTTTAACACTTGTTGAAATTTGTGGACAATTTACAAGTTAAAGTTAAACCGAAATCAATGTTTAACACTTGTTGAAATTTGTGGACAATTTATAAGTCGAAGTTAAATCGAGATCATTGTTTAAACACTTGTTGAAATTTGTGGACAATTTAGAAGATTGAAGACTAAGGTTAAACACTTGTTGAAATTTTATATTTACAAGGTGAAACCAAGATTACGCCGAGAAAGGTAGTTAGGAACTTGCCGAGATAAATCATCAGTTTGTACAACCGAGGTGTGTCACCTCGAGGAAGTTGCACAAGGATTGAAGTGTATATTAAAGACATGCCAAAACTTCTAAGTATAGAATCATGCAAGAGCAGTAAAAAGAAAAAAAAATACAAGAACTCAGAGAAGGAAAGTTGTATTAATATTCAGAAAAGGCATGTCGGCCAAAAGCTTACAATCGTTCCCAATAAAAGAAAAAGTACAAAAGATGGAAGAAAATAAACATCAAAACTAAGAGTCTTCAGCAGGCTGGGTTTGGACCTCGGAGGATTGCTGAGAAGACATCTCGGCAACCTTCTCGGCCGCAAGTTCAGCGTTGATTTCTTGCAGGGTTTCATCTAAGCTCTTATCGGCAAGAGGAACATCGGATAAAGCTTTCTCGGGAGCAGCATCTTTGCGAACCTCCTCATCCTGAGTCAAGTCCAGGACTTGCTCATTTTGAGGAGGAGACTTGGCCCCAGCAGCATCTTTGGACTTCCTTATCAAAACCTCCTCCTCCTCAGACTTAGAGTCATCGTCACCAGATTGAGCTGGAGTTGGTGTTGGAGGGAATGGAAGAGGAATGGCGTCGGCGTTTCTCAAAGGCGAGTCCTCAGGGACATTAAGCTTTTTTAGAAGGGACATCCAACCAAGGGTGAAACCCTTGTTGCATGCCTCATTCACTTGCTTTTCATAGGCCTCTGTGACATCGGCCATGCCCTGGGCATATGTCTTCTCGTCGGCATCTTTGATTTCAGCCTCTTTGGTAGCCAAGGCCTCCTGCAGCTCTTTTTAGGCCTGGGCCATCTTCTCCTCGGCCTCTCTTTTTTAGGACTCAGCAACCTTCCTAATGGCCTCCGCAGACTCAAATTTCTCTTCGACATCGGTCTGAGCCTTGATGGCAGCTTCGGCTTGGTTCTCTAACTTCTTCATTTTCGATTGAAAGCTTTTTGTTGGCTTTTTGAAGAGTAGAGAACTCCCTCTTCACCTCGGCCAACTTCTCCCGATTTTCAAAAGATTGAATAGAGAAAGAATGGGCATGCTGGATAGCCTGAAAAAATACAAGACAAAAGTTATTACAAAATCTTCTAAAGTATAGGAGAGGAAAAATTACCAAGTAAAGACACTTACCTGAACAGATCGCTGGAGCATCAAAGCATAATTTTCGTACTCATTCAACTCGGCGTTCTGGTCGAGATCGCCGGGAAGAAGTAGAGCAGTACTGAGGGCGACACCAACGTTGGCATCATTGGCGCTATCACTAGCCATAGCAGGCTTATCTTCCAGAGTAATCTCGGGGGCCCAGGGGGCATTAGACTTCTTAGACCCCGAGATCGTTGCAGAAGATGACCTCGGCCTTTTGGATTTGGTGGATTCGGATGGAAGTGTTTCAGCGGACCTCTTCGCAGGGACAGAGGCAGTTTTTTCACTTGGAGCCAGTTTGGAAATTGGCAAAGTATCCTCAGAATCGATCTGAGGCACCTTTGCCTTTGGCTGAGCCTTTTTGATTCATTTTGGCTTTGAAGGAGGCTGGGTTTGTGTTGGCTGGGCGTCAACATCAGTTGGAATGTTAGCTAGGAGATCTTTGGCAACTGGTTTTGGGCGACCCATCTCGACAGTAGAAACTGTTCGGCGTCGATGGCGGCGTTGGGATATTGGAATCAAGTATGGAGCCGAGGTTGACGGTTGCTTAGCTGGATTAGAGGTTGACCCTTGGTCTGTTCGAGATGTGGATGCGGTTTGTGGAGTTGTGGCAGATGGTGGAGAAAGGCTTTTCTTCTTCTTTCTAGGGACGTCGGGCAGAGTTGACTTGTATGTTGGGATAAAATTGGGAACGGAGGCGCCTTCCGTTTATGGACTGGCAAGTCCAAAAGTCTCTTCAAATCCTTGCTTGGAATGAAAGATTGGCGAAAGTTTTTTGGTGGCTTAGGAATAGCTGCAAGAAAAACAAATATTAAGAAATAGATAAAGTATGAAAGACTTTAACAAACAAGTAAGTATGAATGCAAGGCTCTTACCATTGCCCTCTACAAAGACTGATCGAAGGAGACAGAAAAGATGGAGGTCTTCATCTAGGGCGAACTCCCAATTCCCCGAAGTAATGAAATAATCGTCCCCAGCTCCCTTGTTGGAGTCTGGGAGGTCGGCAACGATTTTGTATTCAGTGGACCTCGGCTTGAGGTAGTAAACGTAGCCGGTGTCTTTTTTGAGGCCATACATAGTGTAGTAGTATTGGATATCGACTAATGTGATCCTAGCATTTTCTTGTTTGGCTAAGGCTATGATACCATTGATGGTTCGATAGGAATTGATGGAAAGTTGCACTGGGTTCAACTTGTAATAATGAAGTATTTCACAGAAAAGAGTGTTGAGTGGGAGCCGAAGTCCACACTCAATGAAGGCTACCACAGGGAAAGGCGTGGAGTCATCAGTAGGCATGATGGAGTCATCATCCCCAGCCAACCTTAGATGGATGCCGACTGCGATTTCAAACTCTTGTCTAAAGAATTCTAGTTTGGATGGGGTGTTTACCCTATGTTTCCACATACCCATAATGTTGGCTTAAATGAAGATATCGAATTTCAAGAAGAAGTATTTTTTGAAGGTTTAAAGGACCTCGGCCAGAAACCTAAAAATACGCTTTGGTAAGGGTTTGTATGGATCTAGAGGGAGTTCGTTTCAGGTTTTCCTAAATTGTGGGTTCTACAGACAAATCCCAAACCTAAGTCTATGGAAACGAAGATTGAAGGCACAAATCTGGAAAAGACAAAAAAAACAGAAAACAAGAACAAGTCTCAGAATCAAGAACAAAGATGGACTATCAAGAACATAGTGAGTACAAGGGATACAAGGTCAAGAACAGTGGCAAAAGTGCAAGAAAGTGGTGAATAATGCGTGTGTTCAAGACATGGACAAAGAGCAAAATTATGAAACAAACATGTTCAGATACATGATTCGCAAATCAAATATTCGAGTAAAACAGCAATGGCGACTAAATGATAGAACAGAATTCCATGAAACACAACAAGAACTAAAAAAAACCAGGAGGAATGGTGACTTACCAGAGAAAGGAAGCCGGTGTAAGGATCGCCGAGATCAGGTGACGGTCGTGAAGGCAACAGAACAATGGAAAATCCGTTGGAATGGATGAATGGAACGAGTTGCAGAGCAAGGAAAGCTTGAACAATGGAGGATTTAGAGAGAAAAGCTAAAGAGAGAAAGAGCAACAGAGACAATGAAAAGTGAAAGGGCAAAAATCGGAAACAAATTTTGTTAAAAATTGGAAACGGCGGCAAAAAGGCCATCGATACGCCTAGGAAGACGGCTTTATCAGACGGCGCATGTAGGCGCGAGACGATTTTTAGGCGCGTCGCAGATACGATCCAATATAGGAAAGACGCGTGTCGTAAACGGTTGAATTATTGTATGACAGCTCATACGCGTGAAAGGGTTCTTAAAATTCTTGTCCTTTAACGAAGACATGTCGGCCAACATAATGATCTCGGCTGAGATATTGTAAATCGACGTATTGGAAGAAAGGAATGATAAAAGTTCCATCACCTCAAAATGTCGAGGTAATAGAACCTAGGGGGCAGTTGTAGGGATATATTTTCTGAGTACCAACACGTGGCTAAGGTAATGCCGACGTGTCAGCCGAGGTGCCGCGTGTCCTGGTCATGACGCCGAGGTTATCTCGGCGAGGCCGAGGTTACCTCAGAAGATATTGGAATTTGAGATAAGCGGATAAGGCACAAAATTCCTGGAAAAGGGGAAGACTATAGTTGGGAAAGGATAAGACTCTTAGTGAGTTTAACCCAATCCTACTAGGAGTCCAAGATTGATAGTAATCCTAAGTTCATTAGAACTAGGCTCCTGTTGGGACAAGGATTGACTTAGCTATAAAAGAGGGGCACCCCCGTGAGTCTAAGGTATGCAATTTATATTATGAATAGTGAGTTTGCGCTATTGATTATCTGTGAGAGATATGCTGACTTGATCATCGGAGTGCCCCCGGGTGGACGAACCACCGCCGGAATCTTCTCTTTCTGTTTCAGGTTAGTCAGGTGTCATCTATTCTGCCAGTGTGCTCCAGCTGGATACTGAGTTGGGCAGTGTGATCGGAAAATCACTCACACAGTAGCCTTAAGTTCACAATTACTCTATATCTCTCTATGTGGCAATTATAGTGTCACAATTGTATATAAAAAACAGACTAACGAGGGGCTAGGAAAAGAAAGAAACGAGAGAGAAGAGAGGGGTTCAGAGAATGGCATTTTTGTCAAATTGATTCCACATCTTTGTATTTGTTTCTTATTTCTCACAAAGTTTTTACGTTTTGCGGATTCTAGACTACTCCTAAGTTATAAATAAGACTCACTTTTAGTGTTAAATTGGGGGTCAAGAGTTGCAAACCCTCATAAAAAAAAATTAAAGCTCCGTTTTGATAAGATTTTTTAATTATGATTTGAGAATATGATATGTATTTTAAGTTTGTGTATTTTCAAATTATAATTTGAGTGTAGAAAATTTGTTTGGTTATGATTTTTTAATAGAGTGTTGAATTGAGTATGAAATTGAGTTTTGAAAATTTGATTCGACGTGTGAAGTAAGAAAATTTCTTTGGTTATGAGTTTTGGAAAGAGTTTTCAAAACTTAATTCAAATTGTTATAATTCATAACAAAACACACTACTTTCACATTATTGAAGATTCTGATCAACACTCATAACCAAACTCTTTATAAAATTCAATTAATTTTTTTATTATGAATAGAAAATAACATTAATCAATTTTTTAATTGAAAATACTACAAAGGAAATAATTTTTTTTCAAAATAAATATTCAAAAAATTTAAATCATAAATATTTAAATAATTTAAATAATCTAAAAAATTTAATAAGTAAAAAATTTAAATAAATATTCAAAAAATTTAAATATTAAAAATTTAAATAATTTAAATATTCAAAAAATTTAAATAATTTTAAAGTTTAAAGTTTAAATTTTAAATTTAAAAATAACTCTACACTTAAATAGTAACCAAACACATAAAATAAAACTCAATTAAGAAATTATTTTTAAAGCTCATAACCAAACACATAACCCGAAACTCCATGTTACTTTCACAACTCTATACTTAAATTGTAACCAAACACATAAAACAAAACTCAATTAAGAAATTATTTTTAAAACTCATAACCAAACACATAATTCGAAACTACATACTACTTTTGCAACTCTACACTCAAATCGTAACCAAATACATAACGAAAAAATTAAAATATTTGAAAATATTTTTATAAAATAGAGTTTGAATTTATTTTTATAAAATATTTTAAAATTTAAAAAATTAAAATCATAATATTTAAAAATTAAAATATTTAAAAATATTCAAAAAATTCAAAAATTTTAAAAATAGTAACATATTTAAATATTAAAATATTTAAAATCTTAACAAAATTAAAATATTTTTAAAATATTTAAATATTTAAAATATGTAAAAAATTAAAATATTGATTTGAATTGAGTTTTGAAAAGAGTTTTGAATCATGTATTTGGTTATGAGTTTTGAAAAGTAATGATTATATTTTAAATTGAGTTTTGAGAAATGGGTGTAGAATTATGATTTAGAAGCTAAAAACTACCACTACATTTAAATCAATCGGTGAAACTATAATTTGAGAGACTTACCAAATAGGGCCTAATATTCTTGTAAAACTAAATTAAGAATGAACATTCACCAATTGATTTACTTCAAGTTGAAACTACTGTAATTCATAGACATAATAGGAAATGAGATTTTTGTTAAAATTTTAAATCTTGTAATTTTCCCATTGAACAATACCATACAGAGTAACAAATATTACAATTTTTTTTTTTACTTAATCACATGTCATCTATTATTATATCATTGAATTGGGTCTTATTTCAGATTTTAAATTTCTATATTTGCACGACACATTAATTAGAAAGAAAAATTACCCAAAAAATTACATTTATGGATTCTTTTAAAGTGTAACCTATATCACATTAATTTTAAATTTATGTTATATATTTTACTTTGTCATATTAATTTTCAAAGTATGAATCTGAGATACAGTTTCGAGATTCCTGCTATGAGCATGGTACTATGGTGCCCTGATGAGATTTTTTCCCTAATCTTTTTTAATAATTTGAATCGTTCATATTATAGTATTCATCGAGTATATCATTCATACAAAAAATAAAATTAATTGAAAATCAACAACCTTATGATTAGAATATAATTATTTTAATAAAATTATTAAAATTGTGTTAAATTTTTATTTTTTAAAAAATAAATATGTTCTTTTTACGAAACTATAAATACTGATACTCAATCAATTTAATTTTCGACAATGCTACGTAGCTCAAATTTTGTGGCTCAAAAGTGGCTCAAATGGCCAAAACGACGTCGTTTTGAGTACAGAACAACATTAAAATGGCCAAAACGACGTCGTTTTGGCCATTTGAGCCACTTTTGAGCCACAAAATTTGAGCTACGAGACATTTTCCTTTAATTTTTTATACAAATAATCTATTTAATAAATTTTATAACAGTCCCATTACAGAGCCCGAATAATTCATGCTCGAATGTGGCTCAAAACCCAAAACGACGTCGTTTTGGGTTTTAAATTTTTTTTTTTCCTTTCTCGCAGGAAGAAGAAGAAAGAAGAAGAACAAGACAAGAAGAAGAAGAAGAGCAGAACCAGAAGAAGAAGAGCAGAACCAGAAGAAGAAGAGAGAAGAAGAAGAAGAAGAGCAGAACCAGAAGAAGAAGAGGAACAAACCCAGCAAAATCAAAACCCAAAACAAAAACAAACCCAGCAAAACCAGAGAGAGAGAGAGAGATCAAACCAAAATCCAAAACCCAAAATCAAACCCAAATCCAGATGATCAATCCATTGATTTCAGACGATTACCCTCTTTTTTTTTTTTTCTCTCTTTGAAGATGAACACACAGGGGGGAAAGAATCTGCAGATTTTTTTTGTTCTTGATGTGAAAGAATCTGTAGATTTTTTTTTTTTGTTCTTGACATTGATCAACAACATGAACATCTTCATCAACATCCATTTTGATGATGAACAAGATCTGTAGACCCAACGAGTTCAGAAAAATCTGCAGAAAAACGCAAAAAAAAAAAAAAAAACATCAAAACGAATGTTGATGAAAAAAATTTGCAGAAAAAAAAAATCTGAACATCAACATCATACATTCATCAACAGCAAAAAAAAACATAAAATTAAAATTGTCGAATCCAGATCCACAAATCCAGATCTACAAATCTATTCATCAACAAATCATCAATCCAGATCCACTAGAAAAGAAAGAAAGAAAAAAAAAAAAAAGTAGAGAGAGTAGAGGCGGTCTGCTTCCATGTCTTCCTCCTCCTCCTCCTTCATCACTGTCTTCTCTCTTCCTCTTCTCTTCTTCCTCTTCTCTCTTCCCTCTTTTCTCCTTCTCTCTCTTTTCTCTCTCTCTCTGCGTTCGAATGCAAGAAAAGAAAAAAAAAAAAAATGAAACCCAAAACGACGTCGTTTTGGGTTTCGAGCCAATTTGAGCCAACAGTATTTCGGGCCCTCAAACATTTTTGATTTTATAATATAAACATTTGAATTTTTAAAAACAACAATGATTCATCCCACTAAAAACATCACCACTAATAGCACTAATACATTAAAAAAGTAAAAAAAAATAAAAAAAAATACAACTCCAAGACCAAAACATCACATCATTAATGGCGGGACCCACTGCCACCTAATTAGTGGGAGCACTAATTAGTGCTCCCAAGCATTTTTCTTTTAAAAAACAACTCCAAAAAAATCTCACTAGAACACCGCAACGCGCTGTTGTGACGTAGTCACAGCAGCCTCTCTTGATCCTTCGAGATACGTAGCAATTTACGAGATTTTCCTAAATTATTTTCACATGCATAAGTCAGGTGCCAAATCCCAATAAGCCACGTTGCATAAGCTTTGGAAAGAGAGTCGTGCAATACTTTAGTGTTACAATAATACTAAAATATTGGCATCACGATTATTGCTATGGAATTCGATGATCCAAAAAATTCTCAAATTACCGTGTGAGACAAAATTTATTTTAAGTGCGATCAAGTGACATTAATTTAAGAGTAAATTAAAAGTATATTATTTTAGATTTATTTAAAATATAAATTATTATTTGTGTTTTTGAAAATTATATTTCATCAATTAAAATTTTTATTACATAATAAATGATCATTTTTATTAATAAATTATCAAATCGATTAATTATTTTTAATGATATCATAAATTTGTTTTAATTAATAATTCATGTAATTTTATTATTATATAAGAGAGTCATTAAGAATTTTATTTTTTCAATTAATTTTGTTAAATAAAATTTTTTGAGATTGACGTATTTGTAATTTTTCAAATTAGAGAAGATAATTAATATTTTAAACAAATCTCAAAATATATATTTGTAATTTATTCTTAATTTAAATTTAATTGCTACTTTGTTTTAAAATAACGTTAGGATTTTTTTTTTTTTTGGGCTCAATAAATATTTCGACAAGATAAAGTTAGTAATAGAGATTACACCTATTCTTTTCTAGGAATTGACTGAAAAGTTCTATTAGGAATATGGGTGCACTAATAAATTCTTTTAATTTTTTGGTGCATCAAAAAATCCTGTTCACTTTTAATTGTTATTGCAAAATTCTATTTTTTTATATTTTTTTAGTGGTGTTTTCATAAAATAGTGTCACTAATTGTTAGTTTTAAGTGACAGAAAAACATGGTTATGCTAATTGTCAATTTTTAACTACAAATTTAGAAAATTGTCACAAAAAAATGTGTCTAACACTTGTAAAATTTTTTAATCTATGCAAACACTTATGAAATTTAATGGTGAACTGGTCTTTATAATAGGACCTGTGAGTAATTAATAACCCTTGCTTTTTTTTCCTATAAACTATTATTGATTTAACTGATATTTGCAAATATACATATATTTAATCAAGAATAGCAAAGAGTTCGTACTATATCATAATGATCTATTAAAAATAGGGGATTTTTTTTCCAGCTCACTCGTTATAAGTTTGTAAAAGAATAAGGGTAATGAACTTTTCAATACTAGTTTAGGTCCTCCAAAAATGCACTGGATGAAAATACCGTCAGTAAAAACATTTTTCACTTTTTTAATAACTTTTGATTTATGCTTCTATTTTTTTTTTTCAAATTTATATTTTTATAATCATTTCATTAATATCTATCAAATAAGATCCATGAACAATGTAAAATCTTTATATATATATATATATATAAAATTTCATTAGAAAAAGTCAGTGAAAATATAGTAAAAATTTACTGACCTTTGCACAGTGAAAATTGGGCTGTCCAAACTCGGAGAAATTTCTATTAAAAAATTAGAAATTATAAATTTGAGATTTAATTACAAAAATTAAGGTCTCGTTTGACAAGTAGCTGTTTTAGTCTAAAAATTAAAAAGTTACTAAAAAAGTCAAAAAGCCTTTAACCTATACCAAAAAGTTAAAGATTCATTTTTCTCTCCATTTTTCGCACATCTTTTCGTAAAAAGTCAAAAAGTCACCCCAAATATACTAGTTTTTTTTACCTCATATTTTAGTCAAAAAGTCAAAAAATTATTAAAATAGCATGTTCCCAAACGAGGCCTAAGTCCCTAATTTCAAATTTATATATAAAAAATTTAATTTGAGTGTTCTAAAATAATGAATTTTGAAGTACATTTTCATTTACTATATCAATGAAATTTCTGTGAGATGGTGAACTTTTATTGTATGATACACAGAGAATAGAGAAAAACGGAAGAGAAGAACAAGGGGAAAAAAGAAAAAGAAAAAGAAAAAAAAGCTTTGGATTGCAAGATTATTATTGCCTTTTAAAATAAAATATGTACTTAATTCTCTTAGGTGATGTTTGGTAACACTTACGTTTTCTGTTTTCTGTTTATATTTACAAAAATTTAAAAAACTCAAATAAAAACTTGTTTGGTAAAATTTTTTATTTATAAATCAGTGGTCTCAGTTTATAAATTTAGCCAAAAAATGAAAACATAAAAAATGTGTTTCCATTTTGAGTTTTCAGTTTTTTTTTTTTTTTTTATCACCCAACACTAGCCACCACCTGCCACCATTTTCCACCACCTTCTTCCGCCACCACCACCCACCACCCCCCACCATTTTCCACCACCTGCCACCCCCCACCACCACCTGCCACCATCATTCACCACCCACCACCCACCACCCGCCACTACCATCCACCGCTTGCTGCCACCACCCGCCACCTACTTGCCATCACCAGCCACCACTCACCTGCCACCACCATCCACCCACCACCACCAGCCAGTTGTCACCCACTCACCCGCCACCACCACCACCCGCCACCCACCACCACCACCACCATCACCCACCACTACCTACCTACCACCACTACTCACCACCACCCATTCGCTACCACCTACCACCCGCCACCGTCACCCACCTACCCACCCACCCACCACCACCACCACCACCACCCGCCACCTGTCATCCACTTGCCACCACCACCCACCACCCGCCGCCGCCACCACCATCACTACCCACTCACTACCACCGACCACCCACCCAACCATTATCACCACCCGCCACCCACCCGCCACCACCCACCACCACCTGTCATCCGCCACCCACCTGCCACGACCACCCTCCACCATCACCCACTCACCACCACCCGCCACCCGCCACCGTCACCGTCACCCACTACCACCACTTGCCACCTACCCGCCACAACCACCTACTCGCCACCACCCACCACCACCACCTACTCGCCACCGCCCACCACCACCCGCCATCTGCCACCCACCTGCCACCATCAAACGCCACCGCCACCGCCACCCACCTGCCACCATCAAACGCCACCGCCACCGCCACCGCCACCGCTACCGCCCACTCGCTACCACCCACCACCCGCCACCGTTACCCACCACCAGCTACCCACCACCCGCCGTCACCACTTTCCACCACCGTCTTTCGTCGCCACTTGCCACCACTTGCCATTTTTCACTCTTTTTATATTTTTAAAATTTTTTAAACATTTTGTCAATTACCAAACGCGTTTGTGATTTATGTTTTTCTAAAAATAAACAAAAAATAAACAAAAACCAGTTTATAAAATTTTTGTAAATATAAACTGAAAACGTAAACGTTACCAAACACACCCTTAGAGTTCGAAATTCTAAGGACTTTAATTACCAAAAAAGTTATTGTTTTAGAGGGTGTTTGATAATATGATTCAACACTTAAATTGAATTGATTGAGTGATAATCAATTAATCAATTTTGATAACCATAATTGATATTACTTAAAAATTTAAGTGCCTCTTAAAATGTAGGCTAAAATTTAAGAAAATTTTAAGTCATATGAAACTTACTTAATTCTGACTGAATTTATAAATAGTAAACATAAATATTAATATACACTATTATAAACTTACCACCACCACCACCACCACCACCACAACCATCATGCCACCACCACCACTACCACCATGCCATCACCATCGCTACTGCCATTGCCACCGCTACCACTACCACTACCACGACCACGACCACGACCACCACCATCATGTCACCACCACTACTACCACTACCACCACCGCTACAACCATTATGTTGTCGCCGCTGCCGCCGCCACCGCCACCGCCACCGCCACCGCCACCACCACTACTATCATTGCCTTCATTACCATTGTCATTATTGTCATGAACATCATCATCATTTTACCACTACTATCATTGCTACCATTACTACCACGCCACCACCACCACCACCACTACCACCACCACCACCACCACCACCACCATCACCATCATCACAATATAAAATTAAAATATATAATTTAAAAATAATAAATTTCAAATTTTATCTTACACATATCAAATAACTTATTTTTAATTCAATATTTATATTTTTATCGAACAACTTTTCAACTTAAAAAATTCAGCATTTAATTTTCGATCTTCAATTTTCAATTTTCAATTTTCAGTTTTATCAAATACGACCTTACTTAAACTCTTACACAAACTTGTAGAATGATGTCTCCATAATTCTCCCATTAAAAGCTAATCCTTCTTGCATTGTGGTAAAACTAAAATAAAGACTAAATGATTTCTTTCCACCAGCTATTTTATAAATATAAACAAAAAAAAAAAAAAACCGTGAACATAATATTATCAATCGTTCATGTTCGTTTAAAGAATTATATGATATCTTTCTATTTTGTTATTTTCATACTTATTAAACGTAAAACAAATAAACATATATACACACTTTCTTCCACTTTATCCTCCTTTTTGCTAACACGTGGGCAATCTCATCAACCTGTTAGAAAAAAAGTAGGTCAAACTATAATTAAGTAGGAATTACTTGATGCAATTCTATTTTTATGAAAGTACCAAGTTGGGTCACTTGAACTAGATACAAATTTACTTACGCTTTTATAAAATATAATTATTTTGAATTATTTGAATTTAAATTCAATTTCCTCAATATAAAAAACAAAAGAAAAGTAAACTCTTACATGGAATTTGTTGCGCGAAGTCATTGTAGACTTGTAGTCGAGTTATGGAGCCACATCATAGGTGGTTCTATTTACACGATAAATCTAATTCATTACATTTATATTCTCATTACTCAATTTAAAAAAATTTAATAAGTTTTATTTTATCTTTTTACACCCGTCAATATCTCAAACATACACTCATCTTTATCTTTATACTTTCTCTTCACACTCACTTTTTTCTTCTCTCTTTCTCTATGTGATCTAATGCTCAAACATGGTGGGCATTTAGACTGTTGCATACATAGGAGGTGGCGTTGCAGGAGAGTGATGAGTAGGAATGGGAGAGGTGAATAGGAGAAGTTGCAATTAAGGGTGGTGCTAGAGTGGGAGTGGGAAGTGAGGGTGGGAAGGGCGACATAGTAGGGGAAGGGGTTATGGAAGTTGGGTAGAGACTCCAGCGACTTGAAAAAAGGGGTGGAGGGTGGTAGGGTTGAGTTACAACTAGTGGCAGATGATGGGTGGATTTAGAAATCAGAAATGATAGAGAGCTCTAGAACTGGGGCTCTAAACCCAGCTCTAGTGATGTGAAAATTCAAAAAAAGAAAAAGAAAACAAGATTAAGATTAAAACATCACATTACATGGGGCCTACCACAAATTAGACCTTTCTAAAACTCATAAATTAGAGCTCCCAATCTTTTTTCTTTAGAAATTAAGGTTTTGTAATTTTAGAGTTTGAATGGTTAATAATAACTTTATGGGCTAAAAAATTATAATAAAATGAAGTTTGTAGTGTAAATGAAAGCCCTCCACACCAAAAGCATGGGTTTCTCTTATGACCTTTTCTCTTCAAACTATAATTAAGTAGGTCAAACTATAATTAAGTAGGAATTACTTGATGCAATTCTATTTTTATGAAAGTACAAGTTGGGGTGAGTGAGAGTTGTGTTCTATATCACAACTCTCACTTGAACTAGATACAAATTTACTTACGCTTTTATAAAATATAATTATTTTGAATTATTTGAATTTAAATTCAATTTCCTCAACATAAAAAACAAAAGAAAAGTAAACTCTTACATGGAATTTGTTGCGCGAAGTCATTGTAGACTTGTAGTCGAGTTATGAAGCCACATCATAGGTGGTTCTATTTACACGATAAATCTAATTCATTACATTTATATTCTCATTACTCAATTTAAAAAAATTTAATAAGTTTTATTTTATCTTTTTACACCCCTCAATATCTCAAACATACACTCATCTTTATCTTTATACTTTCTCTTCACACTCACTTTTTTCTTCTCTCCTTCTCTATGTGATCTAATGCTCAAACATGGTGGGCATTTAGACTGTTGCATACATAGGAGGTGGCGTTGCAGGAGAGTGATGAGTAGGAATGGGAGAGGTGAATAGGAGAAGTTGCAATTAAGGGTGGTGCTAGAGTGGGAGTGGGAAGTGAGGGTGGGAAGGGCGACGTAGTAGGGGAAGGGGTTATGGAAGTCGGGTAGAGACTCCAGCGACTGGAAAAAGGGGTGGAGGGTGGTAGGGTTGAGTTACAACTAGTGGCAGATGATGGGTGGATTTAGAAATCAGAAATGATAGAGAGCTCTAGAACTGGGGCTCTAAACCCAGCTCTAGTGATGTGAAAATTCAAAAAAAGAAAAAGAAAAAAAGATTAAGATTAAAACATCACATCACATGGGGCCTACCACAAATTAGACCTTTCTAAAACTCATAAATTAGAGCTCCCAATCTTTTTTCTTTAGAAATTAAGGTTTTGTAATTTTAGAGTTTGAATGGTTAATAATAACTTTATGGGCTAAAAAATTATAATAAAATGAAGTTTGTAGTGTAAATGAAAGCCCTCCACACCAAAAGCATGGGTTTCTCTTATGACCTTTTCTCTTCAATAAATGAAAGAGAAAACCACAACGGTCCATTTCCCTGAATCCTTCAAAGTTTCCAACAATTTTTATTCTCTCAGCCGTCCATTTCTCAAATTCTTCTAGAATGAGTCTACCTTATATTATTATTATTATTTAGGAGTCACCCGCTCGAAACTCCAGTTATAATTCAAGTGGTTATGAAGAGATATTTAAATGTCAGCAAAGTAAAATTTTAGATTTAAAGTTAATAGAATCAGATCCGCCTAGTGTAATAACTTAAGTTTATAAAAATAAAAATAAAATAAAAATCACTTGCTCGGTCATCCAGTCTACAAATTATTTTGATTTTGATTAATTTATACTTTACACTTTTATGTACTTTTTATTATTAGAAGGGTTGCACGCAAGCCTTGCTACATCCTATCTATTTTTAAAATTTCATGTTATTGTATGGAACCAATTCATTATTATTATTATTATTATTATTACAACAAATTAAGATTAAGATTTTAGAGGAAAAAAATTTAAAGACAAAGTCACTTTTTAGTGACGAAATAATTTTATTACCAAAAATGTCATTAATGTATTTTTAGTGACGAAATTGGATATTTTTAGTGATAAATTACTACTTTTGAGACCAATTTTTTTGTCTCAACAAATTTTTTTGGGACCAAACTATTTGGTCCTAAAGATGTATTTATTAGCAATATTTTAAAAATTTTGTTGCCGAATTGGTCCCCAAATACTTTTTGTAACAAAATTTTTGTTTTTAGGGACAAAAAGTTTGATCCCTAAAATTCTTATTTATTAGCAATAATGTTCTTATGATTATTATTATACTCAATTATTTTTAATTTAAATTTACTGGATTTTGTGTTTCATTTGCTTTGCTATACTTGTTGAAACATTTGCAATTGTGATGTCCTATTTGAATGGTTCATTCCTAATGTACACCTGCAAAAGTATACATTATTATTGCCTACAAACCCAAATGTCAACAAAGAAAATCAATTACAGTGAGTAATTTATCAGTCAATTTGAAAAAAAGGGAAAAGAAAAAAGAAAAAAGAACAAAAAAATTGGAAAGGAGAATTAGGTCAAGAGTGGTGATAGTAGATGATGTTTTAGGCTGACCATTTTGCACCAAAAGGTCTATGTTTTTTTATTAGTTTGTTCAAATTAATTGGAGCCAGGTTTGGTTGGTTAAACCCAACCCAGCCCAAACATCCAGCTTGTATAATCACTAGCAGTTGATCACTGCGATATACACGAGCTAATTTTTTTTTTTAAAAAAAACATACTTTGCGTTACGATATATATGTTATAAAAGAATAATATTCATTTAAAATTAAAATTAAAATTAAAATATGATTCTAATTATTTATTTTGATAATCTTAACGCTATCGTTTTATAAATGTGTTACTTGAATGTTTATATATAATAATTTTAGTCCTTTCGTGCTATAATAGTATAATTATCATATAATAATTTTATATAATATATATTATATTATAAGTTAATAAAATAAACACTTATTTTGATATTAAAAATAATAGTTAAATTGGAAAGAGAATGAGTAATATAAAATTAAAAGTGATTCTAATTATTTAATTATTAAAAAAATTAAATATAAATATGTCGTACTTGGATTAGGCAAAAAAATAAATACTTTAATTATGTAAAGTATTTTTTTTTAATATTCTTTTTGAATTATTCATACTTATTATATACATAGAAATATATACTTTAAATTAAAAATAAATGTTTCGTAATAAAATATTTCATGTTAAATGAAAAACTTAATATAAATTAATCATAAGACATTAATAAGTAGATAAAGAAAATAAAGAAAATATTTTTTATATTTAATAAAATAAAATTAATTTGTAAAGTATTAATGTGTAACGTATTCTAAATATTTTTTGTATTTAATAAGTAGAATTGTTTTACATATCATATATATATTATTAAAAGTAGCGTTTTTTCATGGGAGATTTTTTTTTAAGGTCCTTGATATTAAAATTTTATAGTATAAAGGACACTTAATATTTTCATAATGTCTAAGGTCCCTCAACATTGATCCAGAGAAATTTCAGTCTAGAGAAATTCTTCCCAAAGAAATTCTCTCCAGAAAAATTTTGGACTTTCCAAAGAATTTCTTTGAATTCAAATTAGAGAAAATTCAAATTTCTCTGAGTTCAAACTAGAAAAAATTGAACACAGAGAAAATTAATTAAGGTAGAGAAAATTACCCAGAGAAAATTGAAATTTCTCTGAGTTCAAACCAGAGAAATTCAGAGAAAATTAAAAATTCTTTGACTTTGTCCACAAATTTCTCTAACTTTGTTCAGAGAAAATTGAAATTTCTCTAACTTTGCTCACAAAAAATTTCTCTGAGTTCATTACAAATTTTCTCTCATTTGCATGTCTATATTAAAAAGTAGTGCACAACATATATTTGATACATTGAACCAGAACTTTTGATACAGTGGCACTGACAACACCATTTGAAGCACAAGAATTAAAAATTTGGCTACAAAGAATTCGGTGGTGAGTGACAGTATTCAAAACAGATATGATTACTATGCTACGGTGGAACTATACATATATCTGATCTTAAAAAATTGATAAAAACTGATGTTTCTTTCTCATCCCTCTCTCTCTCGTTTGATTCATCAACATATATGATGATTCCAAGCCAGACCACTTACCCTATATATGTGTCTTTTATTTATTTATTTAAAGAAAAAGTATTTAAAAAAGAAAAGAAAAGAAAAGCATAGTCATTCATGACCTATAAGTAAGAGTGTAACAGTCATTCTTTTTCTAAACAGCACTCTAGCCAACCATTTCAAACAGAACCAACAGAAAAACTACACACTAAAAAAACAAAAACAAAATAAAACAAAACAAAGAGTTGGAGTATATGTTAATTTTATAGTCAATCATTGTCAAATACACATATTGATAATTTCATCTTTATATGAGGTTATTCCTGTTAGATTGATTGTTGAGGATTCTATAGTTGGTGTTTTATGATTATTCAAAATGTAATTATTTTTATATTTGTAAATGAAAGATTGAATAAAAAGAATTAGTTGATTCAAAAGCAACGCGGATGCCGAAATTCGAATGACGTCATAGATGGTTGAAAATTTAGACTAAAAAAAATTACTATAACAAAATATTAAAGTTGGAAATTATAACATTTAATTATCAGAGGCAAAGTGTTTGTTTTTTTGTACTAAAAATTGCATGAACTATAACGGAGACACATACATACAACAAGTCGTCTACTTCTTCTTCTTCTTCTTTTTTTTTAAATAAAAAATAAATAAAGAAAACATATAAGGAAGGAAGCCCAAATTTAGTTATCTTAAGAGCATCTCTAAGAGTTTGTCATTAGAACTATTGTTACTATAATTTGATAACTAGAGAAGAAAATGATACTTCAATGGAGCTCTAATAGTGTCATGTGATAGCTACCATATGTGTCAATTCAGGCAAGATCTACCTCCCTTGCAAACCACTGTGGGTGTGTTTGATTGAGGGGATAAAAGAGGGACTATTTATTATGCAGATTGTAATCCGAGAGAAACATCCAATCCGGTGTTTGTTTTTTTTTTTTAATCCGCCGGGTATGGAATCTGGTCGGACTCCTTATCCCCCATACTATCCTTGGAGGGGGGGGTGTAGGACAATTTTGGAGGGATTATTTACTGTTGGGATTAGGTAGTGAAAGGACCATTTTGACTCTCTACTATTTGATTATGTATTATATTTAGTAAAATTCAATAAAATGTAAATATCTCAATTTAAAAATAAAATAATTTTATTTAACTTTTTATTGATGTTTTATTTATTTTTTTTAAATAATTTTTTTATAGATATTTTATTGATGTTTTATTTTAAAATTTTGTTTATATTTTATTTAATTTCATTATTTAAATTTTAATGGATGTTTTATTTAATTTCATTATTTAATTATTATTATTTTTAAAAACAAATTTATTTAAAATTTTAATTAAAAAAATAACATATATTTTTATTGATATTTTATTTATTTAATTTTTTTAAAATAAATTTATTTAATTGTGTAAAAAATAAAATAAAATAAATTTTTATTTAATTTAGCTAAAAATAATTAAAATATTAAAGATATATTTAATATTGCTATTACTTAATAAATAATTGAAAAGGTAAAATAATTTTTTGCTCATTTATCCTATCTAGTTCGCCCAACTAAACATTAGATTCACTAAAAATAGTCATTTCTAGACATCTAATCCCATGAGAAAACAAATACAGGATACATATCCAATCCAATCAAATAGTTCGGGAGATTCACAGTCCCATGATTCAAGTCCGATGAATTCTAATCCCCCTTATTCAGTCTGTCCAATCAAACACACCCTATGAATGTGTTTGTTTTGAGGGATTATTCCATGGAATTGGACTATTAGTCCATTATTTGGTTCAATTTTTTGCTCTGGATTAATAATTCCTCTGGACTATTACTCCCTCATACGAGGGATTATTGTATTCTAGGGGGAGCGGTGAGATTATTTCCATGGAATTAGTATCTCATGGGACTAATGTGTGAAATGTTCATTTCACCCTCATGCTATTACTTAATAAACAATTGGAAAAGGATAAAATAGTTTTTTGAACATTTATAAATTATTTTTTTAGTGTTGTTAATTTAAAATTATATATTAAATAAAAATATAAATTATAAATTAAATTTAATTAAAAATTATGGCCTTATAAATTAAAATTTTTTAGTGTTGTTAATTTAAAACTATATATTAAATAAAAAATATAAATTATAAATTTAATTTTATTGAAAATAATAAATTAAAAATTATGGCCTTATAAATTAAAATTTTTTAGTGTTGTTAAATTATAAATTATAGATTACAAATTTAAAATTATATATTAAATAAAAATTATAAATTACAAGGGTAAAATAGTCTTTTGAATATTTATCCTTATCCAGTCTGTCCAACCAAACATTGGATTCACTAAAAATAGTCTAATCTAGACATCTAATCCCATGACTAAACAAACATATGATATAAATCCAGTCCAACCAAATAGTCCGGGGACAATGTATCCCACGACTATCAGTCCGATAGATAACAATCCCCCATTATTCAATTCGACCAAACAAATACACCCTATTTTTACAGAACCAAACATAGAAACTAATGTGTTTGAACGACCGGCCGGTCCAAGATGACATCTGACCATTAGAGTACCATTGCTATAATTCTATTATTTTTCACTATTTATTGTCAAATTATAGTAATTACAATACTATTATAGCATTTACCATTAAAAATGCTCTAATGTGATTTTCCACTCAAATAATAATTTCCATTATAAAAATAAACAAAGAACCTTATGCATTAAAAAATCCAAAACTCTATCTATGTTTTTAAAAAAAAAAATTATATTATTATTATTATTTGTAAGAAAAAGTAATAAAATACAAGGATTTTGACATGTAGAAAACAAAGAAAGCCCAGAGAAAGCCCATGACAGAAGTAATGGAGTACTGGAGCATTGGGGTACTCTCTCCATTATTCTCTTATTTTTAAATTTTTTACAAAAATACATATAAAAATATAAAGAAGTAATATGACAGAACTAAGGCAATAAGCAACTTATTTGGTTTGTTGTCAAACAAACACTTTGTTTAGCTTTGAATTTTCCAAAAATAATTTTTGAGTTTTTTATTTTGGTGTTTTGTTATTTTTAATGATTTTTTTTTAATATTTTAGTTAATTTTGTTTTAGTTTTTAGATTACCCTATCTAAATGTACTTTAAAATAAAATATTTGTGAAGAAATTTAAAAAGAATTCAATAAATATTAAAAAAATATGAAAATATATTGAATATTTGTATTTTCATATATATATGTATATATATATATATATATATTATTTTTTGAATTTTTTTTAAAAAAAATTCACAGATTTTTTACTTGTTCAAGTTCAATTTATTAAGTAAACAAGTTAATTTAAATACATTTAAGAACTCGTTAAAGTTTTTAAATTAAACTTAAATAGTTAATTGCTTGTTAAGTTTAATTTGATAAGCTTAAAACTAAAGTATCAAACTACTCAAGCTTAATTTGACAAAAATTTGTTTGAAATCGATTCAAAAGTTTAACGAATTAGACTTCAACGAACTTTGAACAATTAATTATTCGGCTTGTTGGTCATATTAATCACACCTATGTTTAGTTAACAACAGTTGTAATAAGCCCAAGCCCGCAGTAAGCATAACCATCAGCCCAAAGCCCACTACGAATTGACGCCCAGTCATTGGCCCAAGACCTACCACAACAAATCATTAACCTTTGAAGCATGAAAACCCCATTAATTGTTTAGAGAGCAATGCATATCATTAACCATTGAAGAATGAAAACCCCATGGCTCAGAGACCAATGCACCATTAACGCCTAAGAGGAGTTTTAGCATCTCCATAGGCTCAGACATTATGTGCAATAAGGCAACAAATAGGGTAATACTATGGTACACATCTCTCAAAAGTTATGTATCATATACACTCTTATTATGCAATTTTGTGATATATGTTATATGTTTTTTCTAGTTTATGATAATTTGTGATTTAGAAATAAAGTTATGTATTTTGTGATAATGTTACACATTTTTGTGGTAATGTTATACATTTTTTTGTTAAAAAACATTTGAATAAAAAAATATGTTAACACTATTAAAAAAATACGTAATATTACCACAAAATATATATTTTCATTTATGAATCACAAATTATTATAATTATACTAAAAAATTATATAATATTTATCACAAAAATATATAATATAAATTATAAAAATATATAATAGATATATATGATATACACCATTTGAAAGATGTGCACCATAGAGTTTTCCCAAATGAGCTTGGTTATCCCAAAGACTCATTAATAATTGGATCAAACTTGAAAACTGAAGATCAAGGCCTCAAAGGAGGGTTATTCTATTTGAATCTAAAATTTATTTTACTACATTCAATTTAAATTTTAAAATTTTAATTCTTATTATACCCTATTGTGAATTTATTAATAAGAACAACACTTATTAAATCTTAAAAAATATTATTTTTTCTCATTCTACACCATTGTGGGTATTGAGTTCTGACCGCACAATCAAATAGATCTTTCTGTAGAGATCCAGGGAACTTAGCTGGAGAGCATGCGGCAGAATAGATTAAGCTTAACACCTGTACACTAGAAGACAATAAACACCACAATGGCTCGTCCATCCGTGGGCACTCTAACAATCAAGTCAGTCAACTTATCTCTCAAAGATATCGGCACAAAATAATACTAGTTCAGAACATGCCTTAAACCCATGGGGTATCCTATTTATATAATGATTCGTGTCCAACTTTCCCTATAAGTTTTACTTCATGGGGCTCTATTCTTTACAGGGATAACATTTATCACAACTCACACGATTCAGATTAAGATGAACTTCTTCAAGAGTCACATATCTATCCAAACGGGTAGCATGATGTCATCTAGGACTCTTGTCATTTGTCCGAATATCTCAGATTCAGATATGATCACAACATATCTCGACGACTCGGTCCATTCACGTGGCAACTTGGCTAACAACCTCGGCCATGTGGAAAACCCAAAAAATATGTCTCCACAATCATAATCAATTATACGTATTCTTCTTATTCAAATCTCTTCATCTTTTTCCCCAAGTTTCTTCACTCCAAAACTCCAATCTATCCCACCAAAACTCACCATTATCATCAACATCATTATTTTTTATTATATTGTTGCTTGCAAATAAAAGAAAGTTTGAACAAAATCAAACAATGGATAAGAATAATAATCAAAACAGTTTTTTGAAGCAACCCATAAAGAGGATGCAAGTATTCACATAAATATCAAAGTACAATTATTGATTTATGTGTTTTTTTTTTTTTTTACATAAATGAACATTTAGCCTATTTTTTGTCATTATTGTTCGGACCTTCAAAACCGAACAAATTTACTTTGTTCAGTTCTGGAAGTCCAAACGCGAAATTCACACTCTCATTCTCCTTTGCCATCCTCCTTCCTCGATGCCGCCTTTGCCGGTGTCAGGTTCCTTGGTTGTTTTTCCTATATGTAAGTGAATAAAAGAAAGATTTTTCAAAGGATTTTTCAAAAGTAATTTGAATTTTTGAATTTGTTTTATTTAGGTGTACCTCAAAAGGGAAATTTGGAAAGGAAAAAAAAAGAAAACGAATGTACTGAGAATAAATTGCAATTCTAAATAATTTAATAGGATGTACTGAAAAATTAGACTTACCTAAACATTTTTTGGGCGTAAATAGAATTTCCTTAAAAAGAGCCATGAAAGCAAGTAAAAAGCCATAGGAAAATTCAAGATGGCCACATATCCTTGGGTGGCCCAACACGAGTGAACTTCGTGAGCCCATCCATACTAAA
The DNA here is from genome assembly GCF_055761805.1 of Camellia sinensis. Lineage (NCBI taxonomy): Eukaryota > Viridiplantae > Streptophyta > Magnoliopsida > Ericales > Theaceae > Camellia > Camellia sinensis. The sequence goes on along the minus strand of NC_138964.1, from coordinate 17,716,815 downwards.
AATACAAGCTTAAACTTGCCTGAAAGACTTAAATGAGAGTTGATATTCTTGGGTGGTGCAACACAAGTGAACTTCTTGAGTCCATCCATACTAAAAATACAATCTTAAACTTGCCTGAAAGACTTAATCGAGAGTAGTTACACTATCTTCTAAGAATTTCATATTAATTGTGTGTTCAATTAATAGTAAAGGATTAAATAAATATATGACCCTAATAATAATAAATATGTTGGACAAACTATAATATTTCATTAATCAAATACATAAATAAATGATTTTCCTAACCTACTATATAATTTTTGCTTAAATGATATCAAAACGAGGAGATCCAACCTCCATTAAGAGAAGAAATCATGAATGTTTGTCTTTTGAATCTTCTTGAATCCATCTCAACCTTATTCAAAGTTAAATAAACAAACTTAGGCCGCGTTTGTTTTGGGGTATAGAAGGTGGGATGTGATTAGGATAGAGGTGGGGCTCATTTAATGTTTTGTTTGTTTGTAGATTTGGAGAACGGATTGATAAGCCGGAAGGCTTAAGATGGGCCTTGCATAACAAGATTCATAGTCTGCCCCAACACTTGGTATTGAAAATTTAGTCCGTTGGTATTAGAGGAGTGATTACTTGTTTACCCATCGTTGCCGTAGCTTATCCTTGGAAGAAGCAACAGTAACAGAAATGAGAAGCAAAGAAAAGCTCTCTCTTCTTCAGATTTTTGATCTGAAGAGTCTGCCCTGCTCATCCTTGGAAGCAACAGTAGCAAGAAGGAGAGGCAAAAAGAAGCTCTCTCTTTTTCACAGTGTGCCCTAGCTCTCTCTCATCTTCAGATTCAGCTGAGCATCTACTGCATCGGTAATTTTTTTTTTTGTTAAGCAACTTATTATTTTTGATTACAAGATTTTATTGATAAAATATCCTACACCAAGTCTTCTCTGTTCAGATTTGTTCTTCATCATTATTTTCTTTTTCTTATTATTATTATTCTTCTATGGGTGAGATACGTTGTGGAAAAATAAAAATAAAAAATGGAAGAGATGAAGTAGAAATGATGCTCTGTTTTGGCCATTTATGTTATTATGGAATGGAAGAGAGATGTCTACCAAAGTTTGATCTTTCAACTGTTGTATCTGAATTCTATTTTTCAGGGTAACCAATCAAGATCGAAATTAGTTTCAATTTGTTTGTAATAATTTCTTATTGAAATATAAGCATATAAAACAAACAACAAAACAATTGTTTCCAAATCAACTATCTTTTTATTGAATGCATAAAAGAGGAATTCAATAGAATGTCAATAATCAATACAATTTCTGGGTAAAAAAAAAAGTTAGATTACTCAAAAAAATGGTAAATGGCATTGATTTTTATATACAATGTGATTGGAATATCACTCAATAAAGGGGCAGTTAAATTCCCCTTATAAGAGTTGTAGTTAACAATTAACAAAGTTAGTTATGAGAAGTAATTATTCATTTTCCATTACTTTTATTGAGTCAAATACACAAGATTTTATTAAACAAGTCACTGCCAAACGAACGGAAAAGAAATGATTCTTAATCCTTTTCCTTTCCTTATAATTAATTTTTTTTAATCATTTATTTTCCTTTCTTCCCTGGCCAAAATCCTCCCTGCCAAACACACTTTAACAGGTAAAGGCATCTAAACATTTTATTGTTCTCTTTTGGGGTAAAGTCACAACATAAAGCTTTCACATTTTGATATGCACAGGTACCTGGTGATTTATGATAAAATGAAGGGTTGAGAAGTCTGTTTTATATATTTATTTATCTATTTACCCAGCTCAGAATATATAATGCTTATCATTTTGAACAACTTGCATTCTAAATATTTTAAAGAAGAATTCATATTTTTTCCTGAAATTTTTGACAATTGAACTTATTTAGAAAAGTTTCAATTGTAATTGTGGAAATGTGGTTGTCTTCCAAGGTAAACACATAGTTAAAAATTTCCAATCATTAAAAAGAATTTCTTAAATTAAATACAACAATACTATTAATTATACTCCTTTTATTGTGGTGATTTGTTGCAACTGCTTGATAATAATTAAATACTGAAAAAATAACCAGTCAAGTGTTGAGTAAGAGACTCCTTCATCCCATTAAGTTTCAAATGTTAGTTTTAAGCAGGTTGAATTTTTTTGTTATTAATCTTCTTCTTTTTTTCTTTTTTTTTTTGTCTTTTTATTTTAATCTTGGTGACTTGTCAAGTCATAGAATTTGTTTGTAGTAGCATGATGTTTTCACTAAGTTGTGTTCATATAAACTACGAAAGGCTGTATAAATTGTGTACAAATGAAGGTGATTAAATTTTATCATTCTTGAATTTGCTATTCCACTATACTTCAAACTCACTCTGCTATGTTTTTTTGGCCGTTACACTCTGTTTTATGACAGTCAACACTTTTTATTATCTTTTTTTTGTTTTACTTTTTGTGTTGATTTTAGCCGCTTATTGTTTATTCATTTTTTGTAGATGGATAATAATTATGCCACTAAGAAAGGGAGAAAGGACCTTATAGAGGAATTTGTAGTCCTTCAATATGCTGTTTCATCCATTAATTATGCATGTGCTATGTATATAGTGATTTTACATGCTGCATTCAAGAAGAAAGAAATTAGGTTGCAACTACTTAGATCACCTCACTCCTATGGAAAGCAGATTGAGCATTTCTATAGATTGGTCAATGATAGTGACATAAATTGCCATGACCAACTTCGGATGAATAGGCGGACTTTCATCTTTTTTATGTGGGTTAGTGCGAAGTGTTGGATTGTCTAATTCAAAGTATGTCGTCTTAGAGGAGCAAGTAGCAATGTTTTTGAATGTGCTTGCACATCATACTAAGAATTGCAAAATTAAATTTAATTTCATGCGGAGTGGTCAAACAGTTAGTAAGTACTTCAATAATGTTCTCAAGGCTGTGTTGCGCCTCCATGGTCTCCTCCTTAAGAAGCTTGAACCAATAAATGCTAAATGTACAGATGAAAGGTGGAGTTATTTTCAGGTACAATATATTTACAACTTCGCTTAATTAGCATATTGTATTTTTGTATTGCCTATATTAACTTTATAATATTGTTTTATTTTTAGAATTGTCTTTGTACTTTAGATGGAATCTATGTTAAGGTTCTTGCCATTGCAATAGGCAAACCAAGGTATAGAACGAGAAATAAAGAAATTGCCACAAATGTATTGGGTGTGTGCTCCCAAGACATGCAATTCCTATATGTCTTGCCTGGATGGGAAGGATCTGATTTTGACCCTAGAGTACTTAAAGATGCTGTCAGTAGACCCAATGGGTTGAAAGTCCCTGTTGGTATGATAATTATATATTGTTATATATATAAGTACACTATATCTATATTAAACAATTATTTTGTTACATATATAGTGAAACCATCTTACATAATTACAGGCCACTACTATCTCGTAGATGCGGGATGTGAGGGTTTTCTTGCACCATATAGAGGACATCGTTACTATCTTTCCACATGGGAGAGAAGGGGTGCCCCAACAACTCCATAAGAGTTTTTTTAACATGAGGCACGCTTCTGCTCGTAACGTCATTGAGAAGTGTTTTGGGCTACTTAAAATAAGGTGGGCAATATTGAGGACTTATTCTTACTTTCCAATCAAGACTTAATTTCGTATTATCACTGCATGTTGCCTTCTCCAAAATCTCATACAACGTGAAATGTCTATGGATTTTGATGATGATGAGAACGAAGAAATGAATCCTCCTCCTCTAGCTACTAAATTAGGAGATGAAATGATTGATATTGTTAAAGCCTCTGATCAATGGAGTGAATGGAGAACTTCCTTAACAATCTAAATGTTTAATGAATGGCAAGCAAGCAGAAGTTAATAAATTATTGTTGTGTAATGATTTTTATGTAATAGTGAGAGTTTATTATGACATGTAATTCAAACCAGATTTGTTTAGTTTTTGTGTGGTATTTGTAACAAATATTGTGTAAGTTGATTTGTTATTTATGATTGACATGTGTGTTATGATTTAAACTTATGATAAACATATATATAGGTATGGATGACACAGGTACCACTAGTTTTCGTAAGAAGGGGAAACCTCGAAGGTTTTGGAATCACTGTAAGGAACTCTTCCTCATTACAACCATGAAGGATGTAACCGCATGTAATCCCAGGTGGAAGCTTGATAATAATTAGTTTAGGGCAGACTTCTACAATGAATGTGAGAAGAAGATCTTAAGTGCACTTCCTAGAACTAATCTTCAAGCCACTCCTCACATCGACTCGAAGATTAAGTTGTGGAGGAAACAATATAACATTCTTCAAGATATGTTAAAGATAAGTAGTTTTAGTTGGGATGATGAACAAAAGATTTTGCTTGTTAATAGTGATGACGTATAACAGAACTATGTCAGGGTAAATCTCATTTTTATTTTGTTATTTGCATTACTCTTTACTTATAAATCAATCTTTTCTTTTTAATAATTGGATAATCACTTGTGTGAAGGGTGCTAGATGCAAAAAGGATGCGAAACAGGTCATTCATGTTCTATAAAGATTGGCCTATTCTATTTGGAAAGGATAGGGCGACCGGCAAACTGGCTGAGGATCCTGCTGATACAGTTGTAGCCATGGAAAAAGAGGATGCAAATGCAACTAGAGAAGAAGGAGAACAGTTTCATGTTGAACAGTTTAGTATGAACATGGGTGATACGGACTACTCAATGTCTACTGCAGGTAATCTTCCCAATCGTGTTAATGCTACTAAAACTAGGAAAAACTAGGCTCGACCTGCTGAGGGGATTCTCACTGAACTATCAGAGATGGCAAAAAATCTTGGATCATTCATTGAGAATACTAATACTACGATGGTGGAGATTGCTCATAGAATATGATATTCACATGACCTATCCCAACAAAGGAGGTTGGTTAATGTAGAACTTCTGAAGTTGCCAATGAGTAATATCCAAAGATTGATGGCAACCTTTATAATAGTGAAAGATGAAGACAAAGTTGTCTTGTTCTTCAGTTTAGATAAGAATGACAAGATGGAGTGGGTTTCTTTGCTATTGGAAGGTTATATTTGAATGTGGCATCTATTGTATGATGGTCTTTTTGTTTGCCACATGACTTGTAATATATTATGTGATGAATAAATATTATAGCTTAGGTATTATTTGCAGCTACAATCTATTTATCTGTTGCAATATATTATATGATGGTCTTTTTGTTGAGCTACTGCTGCTCTCTACTACTGCTGCAATCTATTTATATGCTGTTGCTGTGTTGGGCTGGTTAAGACTGGTTTTTGTAGCTTGGAACTTTTTTTAAATTAAGGATGTTAAGTTGATATTGTTATTTGGACTTATATTTTGCTATCTTGGGTTTTTAGTAGGTTATGTCCCTTGTTTAGGCTCATCATTTTTGTTATCCATATTGTATTTTGATGATTATTTGATTATGTTTTGATTTTGTTCTTAATAGATTAAATTGAGCAATATATTATGTTTTATCCATATATTATGTTTATCTAGAACTGCCAGAAAAAAGTTGGCAGGCTGCAAAGGATTTTGGTTGGTTGAACAGCTCTTTTAGCAGACCGTACAAATCTATTAGCCGGCCGGCAGATATATTGGCCGACTGGACAGGTTTTTAGCTAGGTAGTGATAGATCTTTTTGGGTAACAGTTTTGTTATGTGGTGCTTGAATAGGTTGGGCTGCCATAGTAAAAGTACCCAAATTTTTTTTGACCAAGGGGTGGAAACCCCTCTGGACCCCCTCTTCCCTTGGGGGGAGGCCTCCCAAACCCCCTATTGGATCCAGTATTTGAGTAAACAGTAAGGTTGAGTGAACAGTACTTATCAAGGTCCACCAACCTAACATATACCCCTTCTAATCGTAATATATTTTGTCTTTTAATTTATGACTTATTTACCCAAAAATAGGTTATTAGATTTTTTGGGACTATTTATGGAAAATATGACTCATGGAATTAGGGTCCTAAAGACTTATAATATGACTCATGTAATTATTAAACACTAATATTTGAGTACAAATTTATTGATAGTTGGATTCTTTAATATTTACAAAAAAAAAAAAAAAAAAGAAGAAGAAAGAAAGAAAGAAAAAAAGAAAAGAAAATAACATTGACTAAAAATTTATTGATAGTTGGATTCATTAATATTAAATAAATAAATAACATTGACTAAAAAATTTTTGATAGTTGGATTCATTAATATTAAAAATAAATAAATAAATAACATTGACTAAATTTTTTTGATAGTTGGATTCTTTAATATTTAAAAAAATAGAAAAAGAAGAAGAATAACAATGAGTAAAAATTTATTTATTCTTTAGTTGGTATAAGTCCAAATTTGATACTAATGCAAAAAGGATATTTGTGGAATTTCACATAGTTAATCTCATCCATATCTCTCAAAATAAACATGAACTATTACTAGTCCATTGGTTATCAAACAAACATAATTTTTTTCAATCCCCTCACTAATAGTCTCCTCACTACCAATCCCCTTCATTCTACCTCTGAAAACAAATAAGGCCTTAGTGAAAATGACCTATTGACATCCTCATTTGCTCAGAGCATCCCCATTGATGCATAATGCTTTGTAACTTGAAAAACCGAGGCTCGAATAGCCCGAAATCTTTCTTATATTCGCTTTCCTCTCCTCAGACTCCAAACCATCTCGTTGATCCTAGATCCTTCTCTACTCATACAGTAATGACGACGCCGAAATCCTTTTATCCCAGATCAATCTCATCCCTACGCCGATGCCCTCTCATCTCTCTCATCTTTCTTATATTCTCTTTTCTCTCCTCAGACTCCAAACCATCTCGTTGATCCTAGATCCTTCTCTACTCATACGGTAATGACGACGCCGAAATCCTTTTATCCCAGATCAATCTCATCCCTACGCCGAAGCCCTCTCATCCCTCTCACCTTTCATAAACCTCCCTCTCTCAGCTTTGTTAAATCTCCCTCTCTACTCATACAGTAACGAAGTCGAACAACGACGAACAACAAATGACAAAAAAAAAAAAACTCCTCACCTACCAGCGTGATGCCTGTCATACGCTAACAATGCTGGAAGCTTGTCATTACGTACCAGAAGAAAACGAATCTAAGGTAAACCCAAATTCGACAAAACTATGGCTTATGTTTTGGTTTCAATTTCTGTACGAATTTGTCGGTTGTGACTGTTTGGTTTTGGAATTTTCTTTCAATTTGTGTTAAGGTTCTCTTTAATTATGAGAAAATGTGTTTGGGGCTTATGAATCTATGATTGTTAGGGTTTTGTCATTATGGGTTTTCCCTTTAATTTATGATTGTTATTTTGATTTTGATTTTGATTTCAAACCAAATTTGTAACTTCTAAACTTTGTGCATTTGGTATGGAAATCTGTTAATGAAATATGTTGAATCTGTTCTTTGAAATGTGGGTTTTGCTTTAAATTCAACATGTGCAAAAATCTGTTAATAAGTTCATATGCATGTTTTGGGTTTTGGTTTTGCTTTAAATCTGAAATCTGGGTGTTGCTTTAACCTCATGCACCGCCTCAGTCAATACATCTTTCATGGAATTGTCAACCAAGTTTTGAAACAAAAACCCTTCTTGCATTGGCTTCAGGCATCTGTATTTGGGGAAAATAGGTTCTATTTCTACCTCATTTGTGAACTTATCTGCAAGAACAAAATCCAAAAGGGTGTTCTTGGAGATTAGTCCAACTAATAAAAAAAAAAATTGGATATTCAAGAACACAGAGCTAGCTATGGCATTTGGGTTTTGGTCAGATTATGCATAATGTTTCTCAATCTATGTCAAAAATCATAAAATAGAAAATTTGACAAAAAATTGAATCATAAAAAGGGTGTTCTTGGAGCTAGGCCAACAGGAAAAAAAAAAAAATTGGTTGTTCAAGAACACAGAGCTATGACATTTGGGTTTACATTCCTCATGACATTATGCATCAATACGAGGCTTGTCAATTTTTGTAGTTGGATCACATTACACATTATGCATCAGTATGAGGCTTGACATTATGCGTCATTATGCATCAGTATAAAGCTTTTCCAACTAAGTGTTACTTGGTAGTTGGATATGTCTCACTGTCAAAGATACAAGTAATCAGGAAGAAATTAAAATGGCTTTCATATTTTTTTATGCAGATTAAAAAATGGCTTCATCTTCTACTAATAATAGTAACATAAGATTAAAACCAAGATTGTGTGATTGTAGAAGAATGACTGCCATGTATATTGTACGAACCAATGAGAATGGAAATCAAAGGCGTTTGTTTTTTGTTTGCCCATCAAAATATGTAAGTATCTGTTATATAAATTAATCTTTTAGTATTTACAAATTTTTTTGTGTGATTTGATTAACTGATTCTTGTGCATTGTAGAGTACTAAGGAACACTACAATTACTTCAAGTTCGCGGATGATGATGATGACGACGTTACCTCCACAATCTATTCCAATGCTGGACCTCGGACAACTATAGGAACAGAAGAATTTAACGATCTAAGGAGAAGGCTTGGTGAGATGGACAATGAAATTCATGAGCATGGTAGAAGACTTCAAAGGATAGAGAAGAATTTCAAGGCAATAACTTTTGTCATTACATTTTGTGTCTTTTTGTACTTAATCATCTAAATGACTTACTTGTTAGGTTTTGACCAATGTTATGAATGTAATTAAAACTGGTTTTGTATTTTGTGTCTTTTCCTACTTTATCAGCTAAATGGCTGACTTGTTACGTTTTGGGGAATATAAATGAATGTTATGAAAAACTTGTTTTGTATGTTGTGTGTTGTCTATGTGGATGATGTGGACTGTGAGATGCATAGATGTGTATTTCATGTGGATTATGTCATGTGGATGTTGTTCCAATCTGTTTTCAAATGTTGTTTTTCTATTCCCATAAATGTATGTTATATTTAATTAGGACAGGAACGGACCTCTCTTTGTGGACATGGAACAGCCAGGACTGCTGAAGACTTACCACATTAACTGGACATGGAACAACCACCAATTCCGACAATTTATAAATTTATGAACATGTAATCTAACAATTTAATAATTCAATTCAATTGAACCTACTTCAACCTGTAATGCAATTTAGTTTATCCTGCTTCAATTGAACCTGGACCTGTAATGCAATTCAATTGAACCTGTAATCCAACAATTTATAGATTCATGCGTTCGTATCTCTTTGTGGACATGGAATAGCCAGGAAGACAACAAAAACTGCTTCAATTCAATTCAATTGAACCCCAAATACAACTACAAGTCAAACCACATACAATTCAATACAAATACGACTACAAATACAACTTAAACCAACATTTTCAAATGAAGCAAACAATCCGAAGTTTACAAATGAAATGCACCTAAAATTAGTACTGCAAAACTTAAAAAAAAAATAGGACATTTGGATCCGTTTCTATATTCAAGTCAACAAATTTTGATGGCACTATCAAATTTTGACTACTTATATTGTTGACCATTCCGGATTGAGTTGAGATATGCTTCCAATATTGTCCCCCATTTGCATTGTGCTTACCCATACCTGTAAAAATAAAGTAAATATTACAAATATTGTCCAGAAACATATTCACAAATCTAAAATTTAATTTTTTGCAGGAATATATTCAACATGTACCGGTACATATATACTGTCTTGTATGCCATCCATACAAAGAAAATAATAAGGTTGATGTTATGGCAACTTATCATGAAATAGTAACAAAATGGCATTAGTAATTTGAAGTATTAAATTACAAACCCACAACAAACAAAGTGTAATATAATAAGTCCGTTCAACACATACTGGTACATACATATTGTCTTGTGTGCCATCCATAGAAGGAAAATAGTAAGGTTGATTTTGCGGCACCTTGTGATGTAATAATAACACAATTTAATTAGTAATTTGAAGCATTAAAATAAAAATCGAAAAAAAAAAACACGAAACAACCTTCATATTTTAACACGTACCGGTTCGTACATAGTATGTTGCACGCCTCCTGTACAAGGAAAGCTTAACTTACGAGGTTCACCTTGACGCACCTTGCGACCCTATAGCGCCAAACATTGATGAATATTTTAGGTTTAACAAATTTTGAAATATACATATGTAGTGCGAAATAAAAAATTTACTTGTACGAGAGTAGCCTTCTTATTCTTTCCCTTCAACCGATTCACTGTTGCATCAGCCTTGCTAACCTTCTGTTTCGTACATGGACGGCCTCTTCGATGAGCGACCAAAGGACTGAGTACCTTGCGAGTAATGCTTTCTTTTGTAGTAATGTGACCAGGCGGACTTTTTGATGAAGTATGGGAATGTGGTAAAGTACTAGTAGAAGGTGGTACAGTACTAGTACATGGCACATTACTCACACTACCAGATTGAATTGTTCTCACTTGATCCTTGATTTCCATCAACCCAAGTTGAATCACTTCTTGCGTATACTTCTTGCTTTGAGATAAAATACATCCCCTTCTTCGGTTCTTCAACTTCACCACTCTCATTAAATTCAAGATTATTATCTTGTTCTCCAGCATCCTTACTCACATTGAATGAATTATTGTTTGAATCAATATCATTGTAGCTTTGAAGTGAAATAGAATAGACATTAAGAGAGTTAGTAGACAAAACATTGATTGCTTCCACCAACATTCTTATCATACAACAACCAACATTATAAGGAAGAAAACAAGAACAATACAAATTGTTCAAAACAACAACAACAACACAAAGAAACTCAATTTTTCATCTCTTTACAGGTTTATTTTTACACTTCTATTTCAAACTAAAATAAAAAATAAAAAATTAGTGTTTCTAAGCACAAATACATGGGACAGGTTCCCTTCAATTAAAAGGTAAACAACTTTAAACAAGCAAAATTAGCATTATAGCAACAGAAAATTATCATAAGCAACAAGAATCAAAGAGGTAAAAGTAATGATTGTAGCTCCTTTCAGAGGTAATATCTGTAGACACCCCATTTTTGACCGCCCTTAAGAATTGAGCACTACTGATGTTTCATTTGGTGGAGAAAGGTGTGCAGGGCAAAAGTTCAGTTTCTTCGGCAAGGGGAGAGTCAAATCTCAACTTCATACCCCATTTTGGACCAAAGCTATTTTGAACGGTTTTAGACCTTAAAACCCTCTATTTCAAAACATTTTTGAATTAAAGTTTTTATAATGTTCCGAGGCTCACGTTTTGTTAAATGTTGCGCTTTTCGATAAACTGAGTCAGGACAGAGTGGAAATGAATGAAAGAGAGATGAAATCTTTGAAAAATCTTTCAAAACACCTTGTTTAGGGGTTTGGAGTTGAAGAAAAGAAGAGAAGAGAGAAGAAAACTAGTTTGGGAGAAGTTTGGCATGAATCCGGGTAGGACCGAAACTGTGCGGCCTCACCGAAACGGGCATAACTCTTTGCACAAGAGGAATTTTGATGCAAGGTTGGCACAGTTGGAAATCTTACTTCCAGGGATTCATTTTCCACTCAAGAAACTCCTAAAGCCAAGTCCGGATGGGGGAGATATGGTTGGTTGAAGTAGGGCATCAATCTGGTTGGACCGAATCTGCGCGGCTTCACCAAAACAAGCATAACTTTTTGCACAGATGGAATTTTAATGCAAGGTTTGCGCCATTGGAAAGCTAACTTCTGGGGATTCATCTTAGTTGGTGGTAGACCACCTTGACCCTTTTGACCTGGTCGGCCGACGAGGTCAAGTGGTCGGCCGACCACTTGAACTGGTCAGCCAGCTCCCATCCTGTTTGTCTCAGTGAGTGTGTTCCAGCTGTGCCAGCTGGGAGACATTTGCTACATCCTCCATACACATGTGTGGAGGATCTTGACCTTTGGTTTGAAGCTTCTTTTAGAAGCTTTAGACCTTTTGTTCTATAAGAGAAACCATATCCCTCACTTGAAAGGGTTCAGAAAATTTCTAGGACTAAACAATATATCTCTCTCTTTTGAGCTCTACATTGCTTAGTTCTTGGCACCACCTCTCATAGCCTAACACTTCCATCATCAACCTAAGGTCCTTGGAGGGTATTTTCAGAGGTTCAAGGTTGGGTTTTTGGGTCCAGAGGCTGCTGGTTTCTGCTGATCTTCAAGGGTAACCATTTTTTTCCTTTTTGAGCAATATTTTGATCCATCTTTTAGCTATACTTGAAAGCATTTTCGAGCTTTGACATAAAATGAAAAGAGTCTTATTTTGAGTCCCTCTTGAAGTTTGTTTAAGGACATTTTTCTGTTAGAGGTCATCTACCCCCTTGTATGCTTCATCCCTCTTTTAAGGCTTATTTTACTTCATATCTTAGCCTTACTTGCAAGCATTTTTGAGCTTTGACATAAACTGAAAAAAGTCTTATTTTGAGATCCTCTTAAAGATCGTTTAAGGTCATTTTTCTGTTGGGGGTCATTTACCCCCTTGCATGCTTGTTTGTATCTTATTTTGAGCCTTGCATCAAGTCCTTGGTTTTGTGCTTTGTTTGGCCTTCTAGCCACTGAAATCCAGTGGATTTTCAGTGGCTAGCATACTATTTTGAGAGCCAAAATCAGAGGGGGGTGACTCCCTCTCTCCTTGCCTTGTTTGTTGGCCCTTTTGGCCTTACAAAGGAGCTCCACTTTGCATGTTTTGAAGCCATATTTTAGGCCCTATTTGGTGAGTTTTAAGGTTTGCATAAACTCTTTCTGGAGCCCATTTTTCCATATAAAGTGTCTTTTATGCATGTGTAGAGCAATCCTATTCAAGGCCTTTCAAAGGGGCTTTCACTTGCATGCTTCCTAGACTAATTTCAGGACCTTTTTGGTGAGTTTTAGGGTCCTCATAATCTCTGTCCAGAGGTGGTTTTGCCATTTTGTATGTCTATCTTATATGTGTGGAACAACCCCTTGCATGGCCTTCTAAAGGAGCACATCATTCTTGCATGCATTGATTGAGTTTCTGTGGGTTTTTGGGCATTATTTGGCATGGAATACTTCTATTTTTGGCTGGTTTGGTGAGCTCTCATGTGCTTCATATAGCTGTAGTGCAAATCATGGTTCACTAGCTTACTTCGCATGCTTTGTTGACCCTTGATTTTAGCTCTTTTTGGCCTTGCCTTAAACTGATTTTGTGTATATTTTGGACTGACCTAGCTCTGTTTTTGGGTCTCATGGTTGAATGATGTTTGTTTTGCATGCTTGTAGTTCAATACACTTGCCTAGCTTTGAGTTTCGAGGTCCGTTACATGTATATGCTGAGGCATTTTCTTGTTTTGCGGCCATTATACATCATATTTAAGAGCTTATGTGAATGCCATATTCCCATTTTTCATACTCTTTAAATGCGTTTGAGAGTCGGGCTTGTATGCCTCATTTACCGATCATTGAATGAGCTCCATTTCTTTGCATTCTGAGCGATCATTTTAGGCCATTTCCCCACTATTTCAGACCTGCCTAGGGTGTATTTGGGGTTGGTTTTTCCATATGTGCATTGCTTTGGGTACCTCTAGTGTAACGCACTTCACTAGTTTCGGTACTTGGGCCCTCTAACATGCATTGGTTGACATATTTGCGTGATTCGGGACCATCTTTTGTGCCATTTCAAAGCTGTATCATATGCCATTCTATGCCATATTTCATCCTCTGCCGTGCTTAGTTAGAGTTGCATGTTGTGTCTTAGGATCGGTCCTTTGCATTTGTGCATGTTTGCATGTGTTTCGGTTGTCTCATTTTCATCATATGGCCACTGATGTGAGTGTGGCTGAGGTCCACTCATATTGGTGTAAGTCCATCTTGCATTTGTATATGCCATTTAGTTCATGTGCGCATGATAGTCTTCGTAAATGCATTATGTATGCCATGTTATGTCACGTGCATTGTGTATGCCAGTTTAGCCCATAGCATTGCGTATGCTAGGTTGCATGTTGCATTGTGTTTGGAGTAGGGTTTAGTCAAAACACGGGAAACGAGGGACGTTTTGTACTCCAAGTGACGAATCGTGCCTCAATTCTTGGTCGCCGACACTCTTGTCTATCCATGATAGAGTCGTTGGCTTTAGTTGCTTATATGTGCATTCATGTCCCATTGAGTCGTGCAATTCGACTTCTCAGCCATCATGCATCGAGATGCGTGATTGGTGGCACGAGGATCGAGGTCTACACTCTCTTGAGCTTGTGCAAGGACGGGGAGACTGGTCTTGCACACATATGTTGAAAATACCTTGCTTTCTCTCCCTCTTGCCTTTGTTGCAGAAAAAACCAAAATTCAGGGGCAGAAAGTGGTCGGCCGACCAGATTTTCTGGCAGGCCGACCACCTTTTTTGGTTTCCACCACAAAGGGTGGTCGGCAGGTGTTTCCCAATCCAATATCTGGTCGGCAGCCTTCCCAGGGTGGAGTTTCAGCCTTCTGGAGCTTTGTGCAAGTTTCTGAGATCAATTGCAAATAAAGGCGAGGCGAGGCGTGGCGATGGAATTTCCCGACAAGGCGACCCGAGTATGCATGCATCTTTCGTCATTCGGAACAAGAGCTGAGGCAGTCCATTTTGTAGCTTGCATGCTAGTTTATTCGCTTTCCTAGTTAATTTGTTAATAAAGTAGGGTTTTGTAATATTTAATTAGCTAGAGTAGTTAATTATTTATTCGGACTGTATTATTTATTCAGACCCTCCGAGAGAGGGCACAATTGTGTAATAAGTGTGTGTGTGTGTGATGTATGTCTTCCAACCCCACGTCTTTCTCCCTTTTATTTACCAGCTTATGATGGTTAGATTAGGGCATGTTTCAATTAGCATACTTATGATAGCATGTTTGCATTCATTCATCTGTTTTGCATGCACCGGGCTCAGTGCATCATACTAACTGCATTGTATTTCAATTCTGAGTTGAATACTTGTTAGTCATAGCATTTCACATGCCATCTTTAGAAATGGCCGAGCCTATTGTAGTTGCATTCCTGCATGTGTTGCATTAGGCATTTCAGCATAGTTAGGATCATGTATAGATTTCTAACATAGCTTCTGTTTTGGCTTGGAGTACTCGGCAAGTGTTTATGCTTTAGCATCCTTGCATGTGTGTGAGTGACTGCCATGATAGCATGCTTACCATGAGGCTATGTGCTTATGTGATATACCTGCTTGAATGCCTGTGGGTGAAGGTTGGATTATCTGAATTGAAATAATGCATTGACTATGAGTTTTAAGCCCACTTGAGAGTGGCAAACCATCACGTTTTCTAAGCCCACCCGAGGGTGGCAAACCCACGCCTTTGCCTACTTGCGGGTAGCACCATCAAACCATTTTCAAAATAAACAAACATGAGATGTGTTGTTCCAATTCAGGCGATCCAGACTATACTTGTATGCTGTGCGCATCACGTAGTAAATCTAGGCTAATAACCGGAATAAGAGCACATAATGTTTTCAAAACTCGATATTATGGTTAGTAGAGGCCGATCTTTGATCGAGCGAGCGGGGGTGCTCACGAAGTGACCTTCTCCAATCGTACCCAAGTTCTCGAGCCTAGGCAACTTTGGTGATGACGGACACGTGGCCTTAAGCAAACGAGTCAGGGTTTCCTAAATTCCCCAAAATAAAATATTTAGGTGGCGACTCTGTATCTGGTAAAGCAGTCCATGTTTGGCACTTCTTTCAAAAAAATCTGTTTTCAAAAATGATTTGCCGGATTTGGACTCTTTGATGATTCATCGGTCTTGCATTACACTCTACGAGATTAGATACAGGACCGTGACATTGAATCCTGAACTGTTGTGAGCCCATATGAACAAAACGGGATTCCCTCCCGGGGCGTTCGGGGACATCTACAGTTTCTGGCGACTCTGCTGGGGAGTTAGAGAACTTGACTCGAACTCATGATATCTGGTTTTGACTACATTTATGTGTTTCTTTACATTGCATTTGCATTAGTGCGCCTAGGACACCGTGTTTGCCGTATGTTATTCCTGAATGGTTTGCCAGAGGCTCGCTTGGCGAAGCGTGCCATAAGGCTGACCGGTTGCGGGCTTCGCCATGACGGGAACACAAACCCCGGTTTCACCGGGGCACCTTTTTGACTATTCGACCTAGTGCATATTCAGAATCCATAGTGACCATTCCAAACTAGGACAGGTTGCTTACCTGATTACAGGTTGTTTGAAACCGCTGCGTGCGTAGTGAAACCCTAGCTCCTGAGAAAATAGGACAGGGAAACCCTACCCCCAACACAGGGGTGTTTTGGCTCTCGTTTGCTTGCTATGTGCTTTTAGAGTGTGTCTCTACAGGAATGCATGCATCAGTTTGCAAATTTAGGTATCAGGTCTGCGGGCACCGGCATCAGTATTTTGGGGCAATCAGTTTTACCTGAGGGTATCCGCTTACAGGCAGAATTTTGGGACAGAATTCAATAGAGGGCACAGTCATTCTGCTATGCTCATATCTATTTTGGTGAAATCAGGTTGAGATGCTCTCTGTTTTCTCTTTAGCTAGGGGTAGTCCTAGAACCATAGCCTCAGAAGGCTCCGATATCTCCCGGGTACATTGGACTAGTACTGATAGACTTTGTTAGGTCAGAGATTCAATTCAAGGGCAACTAGTATTCTTTTGCTGAGGCAAGGCAAAGAAAGGCCAGTCAGGGCTCACCAGTTCATCTGATCCGTCAGTCGCCAGTCACATCACCTTTGTTTAGACTCAGCAGACCATGATGGCACAGGGTTCGGAAGAATTTGTGGCCGTGATAGCAGCGTTAAATCAGGGAACTACCATACAGGCTGAGACTAGTATTGAAACGCAGCGCCCATCTGGGGCATTTACGTCACATCCAGCTTTGGGACCCCAGCCGAACTTTGACCCATTTCCGCCAGCTGAAGATTTGCAGGGTCCAGATCCTCGAGAAGGGTTGGCTCAAGCCTGAGTTTTTAGACCCCTGGTGCAGCCTAATGAGAGGCTTTATCCCTTTGATGCTAGTGACCTCGATCCGATCGCAGTGAAAATCGCAAACCTTGAGAAGCAATTCAAAAAGGCATAGGGCCTTAACTCCATTCCCGACATTGAGGATGGGTACACCAAGGCTGTCGTACGGCTCCCAGAAAATTCAAAATGCCACATATTGATTGTTTCGACGGGTCTGGAGATCCTATGGTACATATCCGGCTTTTCTTGGATATCCTGAAGCCAATGGTTCTGACTAAGCCACAAAAACTCTCTCTATATGGAAGAACCCTGTCGGGTGTGGTAGCCGCTTGGTACGCCAAGTTGGAGAATACAGTGAAGCAAAACTGGAAAGAATTGGCTGAGGTCTTTGTTGATAAGTATTCTTACAATACCCAAGTTGAAATGACCATCCAAGAGCTTGAAGTAACCCGCCAGAACCCAACAGAGCCTTTTGTGGAGTTTGTTGCGAGGTGGAGAGCAAAGGCAGCATAGATGACAGATCGCCGCCCTTCTGAGAGGGATCAAGTGCAGATGATGGTGGGAAACCTCGAGCATGATATGTTGCAAAAGTTGATAGTCGCTCCGCTATTCACTTTCAAAAGTTTGCATGAACTGGGGGTTCAAATCGAGAATGCGTTCAACAGTGGGATCATTCCCAGAACAAGTGAACCGACAAGGAGGGTTTTTGTAAGGAGTACCAATGCTGGTAGTAGCGTTATTCCCAAACCCACTGAAATCAATACAATCGCCACAGCCAACCCTTTTGCCAAACCAAGCCTACAAATAGCCGGCCTAGCCCGAGCTCAGGGCAGAACTTTTACCCCCCTTCTATATGAGCCTGACTAGCGCACTAAAAGTCTTGATGGAAAGAGGGTATCTCAAACCCCTTGATCCTCAACCTTTGCCTGACCCACTCCCAACCAGACATAACCCCTCCAAGTACTGTGTGTACCATCAACAGCGCGGTCATGGCACCGACCGTTGCTACCGCCTTCGTCACGAGGTCTAAAATCTCATCGACAACCAGACAATAGCTCCACCTTCAGACCCCAATGACCAAACATCTCCTGCCTACCTCAATCTCATCCATATACTGCCATCCACCTATGACCCCAGCATATACATCACCCTGGCCCAGCTACCCAAGCCTGAGGTGTTCATTCCAGAAAGCATGGACTTATGCATGATAGATGGACCTGGATCCCAATCATCTCAAACCCGTGAGCCCATTACTTCTGAGCTGAAGAGAATGATCGAAGATCTTCAGAGAACTGTGACAAATCTGGTCTCCGAGACATTGGCTCCCTCATCGACCACATCACATACCGGGAATTTCATGACAAAACGCTCCTCAATCTTGGGACTGGCTGCATTTGGAGAAAGCTAAACCCTTGGCAAAGGGGAAGCAGGTGGTAAGAACAAGGTAGGGGTAGGAATTGGTCCCCATGAACACCTTTAACGGGCTGTGGAGGCTTTGAAAGCGGAAGGGCTAAACAAATAGCAAGTACTCGCAGTTGTTGCAAAGATTATGGAGGATACTTTCGTCACTCAGAATGAGAGCAGTTCAAAACAAGAGAAAAACTGAGATAAGGGTCGTCGTACCAGAAACGATCTTTTGAGCTCTAATCCTGCACTTGGAAGAGATTGGCAAACCAGGCCAGCACCTACCAATCCCTTTGCTGGTGCGTCCAGCAAAAATCCAGAAACTTTGAAGTACCAACCCCAAGGTCAGAGGGTCTTCCATGCCCTCTATATACCTTTTTCCAAAGCTCTCCAAATCCTTGTTGGACAAGGCCATCTCAAACCCCTTAAGCCTCGGCCTCTCCCGAATCCTCTTTCGGGTCTACGCATGATGCTGCCTAGTACTGTGCCTTCCATCAACAAACCAGTCTTGGCATCGACAATTGCTTTCATCTTCGCTCCGAAGTGCAAGATTTGATTGACAATGGGGTCATTGCCGCGCCAAGCTCGGCAAAGTCTATCGGCACTGGATCGGTGAACTTAGGGGATAATGCGAACACGTGATCAAGGGATGAACCACCTGCGGGCGGCACTCAGTTTACTCCAGATGTGGCGTATGGCACGCACTATTTTAATGCCGATTTTTATACTTTCTGACTCGGGTATTGAGTCAGTTTTGTTATTTCATTTAAAGTTTGTCCCATTGTGTAGAGTCAGTCTTTTCATACTGAGTCAATTGGGTCTGTCTTGTTGTATCGAGTCAGTCTTGTTTTGTTAGAATCGGGTGATTCCGGGGATGTTACCTCGGATATCACTATTTTGTTTTGTGTTTGTCTTTTCACTTTCTTTTGAGTCTGTTTCTGCCTTGGAGCCAGTGATGCCAACAGATTTGAATGAACAGCAGTGATTTTCACATTCTTGTGTTCGCTTCTGCCTTGTGCCAGTTATGCCAAAAGTTTGAATGAAACGACAGTGCTTTTCACCTGCTTTTCTGTGCTTTGAAAATCATTGCATTGACCTAAGTTTTTCAAAACTTTTTGAATATTGTGATGAAAACAAAGAGGGAGGAATTCCTCGAGTTCTGCAAATTTGATCAACTGAGAGAAAGAGAGACGTGCTAAACCCTTAATGAATGAAATCATGCTTGTTAATGTGAGTATTGAGAAGGATCCTGGCTTGATCCAGATTGGTCTTACACTGTCTTCAGCGCGAGTGATTAGTCGCTTTCTTAAAAGGTTTCAAAAATGTTTTGCGCCGTCCTGCGAAGACTTGTGTGTAATCGCTCTTTAGATTGTGCAGCCTAGGATCGCTCTCAGTCTCGAGACTCGACCCCTTGCTTTCGAACCTTGAACTTAGATTCAGAATGTTCAACGGTCAACCACCATGTAAGGCCTGTGTGGCCGAGTCAGAAGCACCCCTCGAACTAGGGGCAGGGAAGTCAGATTAAGAAGATCAGATGTCATCAAAAGGAGCTTGCAAAGCTAGATCAGAAGCACCCCTCGAACTAAGGGCAAAAGATGCCAGATTGTGCTCGAATAGCCGAAGATGGATCATTCCACAAATCAATGAAGATCGGCAAGAATGCCAAACCCCAGAAGGGAGGAAAGAAGAAGACATTGCTGAAGGACAACCGAGTTCCTATCCACAACATTAGAGGCAAATTCACCCTCCATTGGATGGACTTCTACATCATCAGCGAACAGCAGCCATTCTCCTGGATTCAGATGACTTCAAGATCTCAAACCATTCAACATGGACAAAGCTACACTTTTACCCTTGAGAGGCTCGCTGGGCCGAAAACCCAGAAGGGCGACCCAGGCAAAAGTTAGAGCAAGAAAAAGAAAAAAAAGAACAAAGAAAAAGAAAAAAAAAGAAGAAAAAAATCAAGAAAATGAAAAGAAAAGATGAAAAAGAAAAGAAAAGAACAAAAAGAATTGAAAAGAAGAAAAACAGAGCTCGCAAGGTTGAAAACCCGGAAGGGCGCCCTTGGCAAAAGTTAGAGCGCAAAAGGAGAGGTTAATACCCGAGTGTACCTTAACCTCGAACTACGTAAGGCTTGATTCCTATCTTTGGGATACGTAGGCAACTTCATTCTGAAGTCCAGCCGTAAAACACTTCAAATTGATTGTGCCCATGTAATGGTTTTGATCATCTTCGCCTTCTCTATATCCGAGAATTTGGTTGTGTTCGTCACTCTGAGGACTGACTACAATGCGCTGCGGTGCCATTCAAACAAGGGGTAACTTTCCGTTGCCATTCAATGCGCCGCGGTGCCGTTTAAACAGGGGGTAACTCTCCGTTGCCATGTAGCTCTCTTCAAGCAAGGGGCAATTTTCCTTCGGACCTGAGGTTGTGCATCTCAAGAGTAAGTTCCGTGTTGGTCGAGCAATGGCCATTTGCAAAACTAGTTTTGAGATTTTTTACTGAGGTTGATTGATTCTCTCGAAAATTATTCTACTTTTTTTCAAAAACTGGACCCTTTCTTGGACTCAAAGAAGGAAAATTTTCAGTGCTCATGACCTAACTTGCATGATTTTCAAAATTAAAAAGTTAAACAAGTGTGTTAATCTAACTCTCATATTGGTCAAATTGTTTTAGTAGAAAACCAAAAAAAAAACAAAAAATGATCAAAATGATGAACTAGGGTCACAGTTGAGTTAGGTGTTTTGTCTTTTTCCCATTGTTAACATGCTTGCCAGAAAGGGCACTCTACCTACCAAAAAAGGGCACAGCTGAAGCTAACAGCAAAATGTCGAAAGCTCTCTCATCTTCCAAGCAACAAGGTATCAAGCCAAGTGCGAAGCACGAAATGGAATGGACTAAGATATTCCACTTCCTTGTTTGGACACATCTAATCACACCCAAACTCCTGAGCAGAGCATCGTCAACCGGTGTTAGCTGCTGATTTGCTACACACCCAGTTGTAGCGCAACTCCTCTGTGGAAGAAACTCACTAGCTATGCGCAGAAGAAAAAGAATCTAGCAGAATGCTAGGGGCAGGAGCTCGCAATTTCTTGTTTTTCCATCAACCACCCAGGGAAAGGATAAAAAAAATGAGAGATTAAAGAATAGAGAGATGTGTGCTGAGAGAAAAAGTGAGGAAAAGGGTTTTGTGAGAAAAACCGAGCCTGAGGGCCGAGTGATGTGAGAATCACAAATAAGAAAGGGTGGGAAACAATACCCGGAGAAACTGGCTCCTCGTGCACCGAGAGGTCTCTTGCCTTTGTAACACAGCTGAGTGTTGTGTTTGTGTGTTTTGTTTGTCTCGATTCTTGTTTTGAGTCGTTTGAGTGTCAACAGATGTTTAGGTCATTTTACCTTGTTTTTCCTCTGTTGAGTTGTGTTTAGGTTGTTCTACCTTTGTTTTCCATTGTTGAGTCGTTTTGGTTGTGGTCAGTTGTAGGCTCAATACCCAGTTGGGAACCCTTTTCTTATTTCAATTTCAAAAATTGTTTTGTGCTCAGAGTGCCGTGTCGTTCTCCACATTTATGCAAAACAGGATTGGTTCTTTCATAAAGCCGCAGGGTTCAACCCAGGTCATTACAGAATAGTAAAACAATGACCTATTTAAAGCTATTTAGGTTCCGGACTGCGAAGCAAAAGAAAAGAGGGAAAATTTGGAGCATCTTAGCATGTTTCAACTTTAGCGAAATCCGAGACTGCATTCCAGGTGCACCTTCTTAGGCCTCGCCGTTTCTCTGGAGTATGAGTGTATCTCGACCCCAAGTGTAAGCCTGCTTCAAGTTAGAATGACAGTCCAAACAGCACCCGAGGGTTTCACATGCAGATGTTATCTCTCGCCAATATGAACAGGGTGTGCCCTTTTTGAACTGAGTGTGTTGCGAAGTCCTCTAAGAGGCAAATCAGAGGCACTAGAGTCCATATTTGATACTCCTCTATTGCATAGAATGTGAACTTTCATATATAATGTTGCTGCATGCGTGCCGCGCATCGTTATGATTCATGCATAGAATATGCTTGCTTTCGATTCCGTATAGAATATGCTTTGCTTGTCTCATACATAGAATATGCTTTCAATATTACATAGAATGTGCTTCCATACTTGCATAGAAAATGCTTGTATCTTTTGCGTAGAAAATGCCTCCATACTTGTATAGAAAATGCATTTTGTCGCACTGTCTTGTGCACTTA
Organism: Camellia sinensis; assembly: GCF_055761805.1. Lineage (NCBI taxonomy): Eukaryota > Viridiplantae > Streptophyta > Magnoliopsida > Ericales > Theaceae > Camellia > Camellia sinensis. The sequence goes on along the minus strand of NC_138964.1, from coordinate 17,694,249 downwards.
CACTTTGTATCTCACTAGCACTGTCTTGTGCATCTTGTGGTTGTATCTCACTCACACTGTTTTGTGCATTTCAAATCACTCGCGCTGTTTAGCGTATCACACTGTTTAGTGCATTTCAAATCATTCGCGCTATTTTGCACATCGCACTGTTTTGTGCAGTTTACATTCGCGCTATTTTGCGTATCGCACTGTTTTGTGCAGTTTATCATTCGTGCTATTTTGCGTACCTCAATCGCACTATTTTGTGCAATTTACATTCGCGCTATTTTGTGTATCGCACTGTTTTGTGCAGTTTATCATTCGCGCTATTTTGCACACCTCAATCGCACTGTTTTGTGCAGTTTACATTCGCGCTATTTTGTGCATCGCACTGTTTTGTGCAGTTTATCATTCGCGCTATTTTGCGCATCGCACTGTTTTGTACAGTTTATCATTCACGCTATTTTGCGCACCTCAATTGCACTGTTTTGTGCAATTTACATTCGCGCTATTTTGCGCATCGCACTGTTTTGTGCAGTTTATCATTCGCGTTATTTTACGCACCTCAATCGCACTGTCTTGTGCTTTGCATATCACATCGCGTTATCTTGCGCACCTTACCTGCACTTGTTAGTGCATTGTATCACGCTATCTTGCGCACCTTATCTGTATCGCACTGATTTTGTGCATTCACCCTACTCGTACTGTTTTGTACACCTTTAGTATCGCACTATTTTGTGCATCTGTTTAGCACTGTTTTGTGCATTCACTCTGCATCGCACTGTCTTGTGCACATTGTATTTTTGTATCATCCGCACTATCTTGTGCACTCCCTGGTCTAGGAGACCTTAAATCCTCTGGTCTAGGAGACCTTAAATCCTGCATTGTCTTGTGCACCCTCTGGTCTAGGAGACCTTAAATCCTCTAAAGGTGCAAATCTTTTGGTGTTTGTCGTGCCCGAACGACTTCCAGTGGTTTGGTATAGCCACCTGCCTGTGTTAGCGGTGAGTTCCTAGGAGACCAACTGAGACGGTGAAAACTAGAGTTCGAATGGCTCGTGCCTAGAACGCAAAGGTTCGGGATTTCCAAGACTAAAGTCTGGTTTAAATACCCAAGGGTATATCCTTGGCTTAAAATTTGTATGGAAGCTCCATAGATTGAGGTAGCATGTGTATGCGCCTCAATTCTAGATACCGAATCAACCTAGTCTGTCACCCTGTTGGAGAATAGGGAAAGCTGCGACCATGGCCAGGGGGAAAAGTAGTACCTGCGGTTCAACCAAGAAGAAGGGGAAGATTCCCACATCAGCATGAGGTAGGACATTGCCGAGGTAAGTCATTGTCGGTTGCCCCTGTAAGGTACCTTCCCTTCCTAGCTTTTACATTGCATTTCAGTTACTACATTGCATTGCATAAATCCTGAATTTTCAAGCCGGCTTTGCGTAGCGTATAAGTCCAATTTTCAAACCGGCTTCACGTAGCATATAAGTCCACTGTTCAAACAGGTTTCGCGTAGCGTATAAGTCCAATTATCAAAATCGTCCTGCATAACATTTTGCATCATGCCCCTGAACTACGCTGGTTTGATTCCTTGCAAAGGGATATGTAGGCAGCCTGCGGGCACAACCATTTATTTGTCTGTACTTTGTTTGTTTGTTTGTCCAAGTTTTCGGCCTTGTCAAAAATGGGTTGTCTCTAGGCTTTGACATTCACTCCCGTCACTTCTTGACTTCTGAGTTCTGTCAAAGAGGAACAACTGTAGACACCCCATTTTTGACCGCCCTTAAGAATTGGGCACTACTGATGTTTCATTTGGTGGAGAAAGGTGTGCAGGGCAAAAGTTCAGTTTCTTCGGCAAGGGGAGAGTCAAATCTCAACTTCATACCCCATGTTGGACCAAAGCTATTTTGAATGGTTTTTAGACCTTAAAACCCTCTCTTTCAAAATATTTCTGAATTAAAGTTTTTACAATGTTCCGAGGCTCATGTTTTGTTAAATGTTACACTTTTCGGTAAACCGAGTCAGAACAGAGTGGAAATGAATGAAAGAGAGATGAAATCTTTGAAAAATCTTTCAAAACACCTAGTTTAGGGGTTTGGAGTTGAAAAAAAGAGAAGAAGAGAGAAGAAAACTAGTTTGGGAGAAGTTCGGCATGAATCTGGGTAGGACCGAAACTGCGCGGCTTCACCGAAACGGGCATAACTCTTTACACAGGAGGAATTTTGATGCAAGGTTGGCACTATTGGAAAGCTTACTTCTGGGGATTAATTTTTCACTCAATAAACTCCTAAAGCCAAGTCCGGATGGAGGAGATATGGTTGGTTGAAGTAGGGCATCAATCCGGTTGGACCGAATCTGCGCGGCTTCACCAAAACAGGCATAACTTTTTGCACAGATGAAATTTTAATGCAAGGTTTGTGCCATTGGAAAGCTAACTTCTGGGGCTTCAGCCTAGGGGTTAGCAGACCACCTTGACCCTTTTGATCTGGTCGGCTGACGAGGTCAAGTGGTCGGCCGACCACTTGAACTGGTCGGCCAGCTCCCATCCTGTTTGTCTCAGTGAGTGTGTTCTAGCTGTGCCAGCTGGGAGGCATTTGTTGTATCCTCCATACGCGTGTATGGAGGATCTTGGCCCTTGGTTTGAAGCTTCTTTGAGAAGCTTTAGACCTTTTGTTCTATAAGAGAAACCATATCCCTCACTTAAAAGGGTTCAGAAAATTGCTAGGGCTAAACAATATATCTCCCTTTATATCTTTCTCTTTTGTGCTCTAAATTGCTTGGTTCTTGGCCCCTTTGCACCACCTCTCATAGCCTAACACTTCCATCATCAACCTAAGGTCCTTGGAGGGTATTTTTAGAGGTTCAAGGTTGGGTTTTTGGGTCTAGAGACTGCTGGTTTCTGCTAGTCTTCAAGGGTAACCATTTTTTCCTTTTTGAGCATTATTTTGATCCATCTTTTAGCTATACTTGCAAGCATTTTCGAGCTTTGACATAAACTGAAAAGAGTCTTATTTTGAGTCCCTATTGAAGTTTGTTTAAGGACATTTTCTATTAGAGGTCATCTACTCCCTTGTATGCTCCATCCCTCTTTTAAGGCTTATTTTACTTCATATCTTAGCCTTACTTGCAAGCATTTTTGAGCTTTGACATAAACTGAAAAAAGTCTTATTTTGAGCTCCTCTTGAATATTGTTTAAAGTCATTTTTCTATTGGGGGTCATCTACCCCCTTGCATGCTTGTTTGCATCTTATTTTGAGCCTTGCATCTAGGCCTTGGTTTTGTGCTTTGTTTGGTCTTCTAGCCACTAAAATCCAGTGGATTTTTAGTGGCTAACATACTATTTTGAGAGCCAAAATCAGAGGGGGGTGACCCCCTCTCTCCTTGCCTTGTTTGTTGGCCCTTTTGGCCTTACACAGGAGCTCCACTTTGCATGTTTTGAAGCCATGTTTCAGGTCCTATTTGGTCAGTTTTAAGGTCTGTATGAACTCTTTCCAGAGCCCATTTTGCCATATAAAGTGTCTTTTATGCATGTGTAGAGCAATCCTATTCAAGGCCTTTCAAAGGGACTTTCACTTGCATGCTTCCTAGACTAATTTCATGACCTTTTTGGTGAGTTTTAGAGTCCTCATAACCTCTGTCCAGAGGTGGTTTTGCCATTTTGTATGTCTATCTTATATGTGTGGAACAACCCCTTGCATGGCCTTCTAAAGGAGCACATCATTCTTGCATGCATTGACTGAGTTTCTGTGGGTTTTTAGGTATTATTTGGCATGGCATACTTCTATTTTTGGCTGGTTTGGTGAGCTCTCATGTGCTTCATATAGCTGTAGTGCAAATCATAGTTCACTAGCTTACTTCGCATGCTTTGTTGACCCTTGATTTTAGCTCTTTTTGGCCTTGCCTTAAACTGATTTTGTGTATATTTTGGACTGTCCTAGCTCTGTTTTTGGGTCTCATGGTTGAATGATGTTTGTTTTGCATGCTTGTAGTTCAATACACTTGCCTAGTTTTGAGTTTCGAGATCCATTACATGTATATGCTGAGGCATTTTCTTGTTTTTGGGCCATTATACATCATATTTAAGAGCTTATATGAATGCCATATTCTCATTTTTCATACTCTTTAAATGCGTTTGAGAGTCGGGCTTGTATGCCTCATTTACCAACCATTGAATGAGCTCCATTTTTTTGCATTTCGAGCCCTCATTTGAGGCCATTTCCCCACTATTTCAGACCCGCCTAGGGTCTATTTGGGGTTGGTTTTGCCATATGTGCATTGTTTTGGGTACCTCTAGTGTAACGCACTTCACTAGTTTCGGTACCCGGGCCCTCTAACATGCATTGGTTGACATATTTACGTGATTCGGGACCATCTTTTGTGCCATTTCAAAGTTGTATCATGCGCCATTCTATGCCATATTTCATCCTCTGTCGTGCTTAGTTAGAGTTGCATGTTGTGCCTTGGGATCGGTCCTTTGCATTCGTGTATGTTTGCATGTGTTTCGGTTGTCTCATTTTCATCATATGGCCACTGATGTGAGTGTGGCTGAGGTCCACTCATATTGGTGTAAGTCCATCTTGCATTTGTATATGCCATTTAGTTCATGTGCGCATGATAGTCTTCGTAAGTGCATTGTATATGCCATGTTATGTCACGTGCATTGTGTATGCCATTTTAGCCCATAGCATTGCGTATGCTAGGTTGCATGCTGCATTGTGTTTGGAGTAGGGTTTAGTCCAAGCACGGGAAACGAGGGACGTTTCGTACTCCAAGTGACGAATCGTGCCTCGATTCTCGGTCACCGACACTCTTGACTATCCATGATAGAGTCGTTGGCTTTAGTTCCTTATATGTGCATTCATGTCCCATTGAGTCGGGCAATTCGACTCCTCGGCCATCATGCATCGAGATGCGTGATTGGTGGCACGAGGATTAAGGTCTACACTCCCTTGAGCTTGTGCAAGGACGGGGAGAGTGGCCTTGCACACATATGTTGAAAATACCTTGCTTGCTTTCCCTCTTGCCTTTGTTGCAGAAAAAACTAGAATCCCGGGGCAAAAAGTGGTCGGCCGACCAGGTTTTCTGGCAGGCCGACCACCTTTTTTGGTTTCCACCACAAAGGGTGGTCGGCAGGTGTTTCCCAAGCCAATATCTGGTCGGCAGCCTTCCCAGGGTGGAGTTTCAGCCTTCTGGAGCTTTGTGCAAGTTTCTGAGATCAATTGCAAATAAAGGCGAGGCGAGGTGTGGCGATGGAATTTCCCGACAAGGCGACCCGAGTATGCATGCATCTTTCGTCATTCGGAACAAGAGCTGATGCAGTCCATTTTATAGCTTGCATGCTAGTTTATTCGCTTTCCTAGTTAATTTGTTAATAAATTAGGGTTTTGTAATATTTAATTAGGTAGAGTAGTTAATTATTTATTCGGACTGTATTATTTATTTAGACCCTCCGAGAGAGGGCACAATTGTGTAATAAGTGTGTGTATGTGTGATGTATGTCTTCCAACCCCACGTCTTTCTCCCTTTTATTTACCAGCTTATGATGATTAGATTAGGGCATGTTTCAATTAGCATACTTATGATAGCATGTTTGCATTCATTCATCTGTTTTACATGCACCGGGCTCAGCGTATCATACTAACTGCATTGTATTTTAATTCCGAGTTGAATACTTGTTAGTCGTAGCATTTCACATGCCATCTTTAGAAATAGCCGAGCCTATTGTAGTTGCATTCCTGCATGTGTTGCATTAGGCATTTCAGCATAATTAAGATCATGCATAGATTTCTAACATAGCTTCTGTTTTGGCTTGGAGTACTCGGTAAGTGTTTATGCTTTAGCATCCTTGCATGTGTGTGAGTGACTGCCATGATAGCATGCTTACCATGAGGCTATGTGCTTATGTGATATACCTGCTTGAATGCCTGTGGGTGAAGGTTGGATTATCTGAATTGAAATAATGCATTGACTGTGAGTTTTAAGCCCACTTGAGAGTGGCAAACCATCACGTTTTCTAAGCCCACCCGAGGGTGGCAAACCCACGTCTTAGCCTACTTGCGGGTAGCACCATCAAACCATTTTCAAAATAAACAAACATGAGATGTGTTGTTCCAATTCAGGCGATCCAGTCTATACTTGTATGCTGTGCACATCACGTAGTAAATCTAGGCTAATAACCGGAATAAGAGCACATAATGTTTTCAAAACTCGATATTATGGTTAGTAGAGGCCGATCTTTGATCGAGTGAGCGGGGGTGCTCACGAAGTGACCTTCCCCAATCGTACCCAAGTTCTCGAGCCGAGGCAACTTTGGTGATGACGGACACGTGGCCTTAGGCAAACGAGTCAGGGTTTCCTAAATTCCCCAAAATAAAATATTTAGGTGGCGACTCTGTATCTGGTAAAGCAGTCCATGTTTGGCACTTCTTTCAAAAAAATCTGTTTTCAAAAATGATTTGTCGGATTTGGACTCTTTGATGATTCATCGGTCTTACATTGCACTCTACGAGATTAGATACAGGACCGTGACATTGAGTCCTGAACTGTAGTCAGCCCATATGAACAAAACGAGATTCCCTCCCGGGGCGTTCGGGGACGTTTACAATATCCATGAATCAAGGAGGTGAAATTAGGATTAGATAGAAAATTAAGTGAATATTGCTGAATTTTTAAAACATGAGACATTCCGTAAAATAAGAAAAATAGAAAAATTCTAGCCAATTACATGAAAGGAAAAAATTCCACAGTTGCAGGCCATGTAATTTGCATATATATATATATATATGGACACCGTTAAGGAGGGAAAAAATCCTTAGTGGGCGAAATGGAGGCCAAGTAAATTGCAAGATACCACTTAGACACCGTTAAGGTGAATGTACAAGGTGGATTGAGAATATACTTTTGTGGCTACTAAAATTCTGAAGTTCATATCCAATAAGTTCTTTTGCACAACCTTGCAACAAGAAGTTCTGCTATCAATTTTTACAAACAAGAAAGTTTGTGTATTTTTTTTTTTTTTTGCTATAAGAGGAGTTCAATTTTTTTTTTCTGAGCAAACCGAAAGAGATAATCAAGCCTGTTTCTTTTTCTGCTATAAGTAGAGTTCATTTTTTTTTGAGCAAACCGAAAAAGATAAGCAAGTCATGACACTAATTCTTAATGACCCAATGCGAAACCCTAAATTAAAAAAAAAAATCAACTAATTTCATATCATACAGAGCTTGTTAACCAAAAATCAATCCATTACTTGCAATTACACCCACCTGTAAGAGCAACGACAACACCTTTCGGCACACACAACAGCAGCGACAGCACCCTTCAACACACATAGCAGTAGCGGCAGCACCCGTCGGTACTAGTAGAAGCAGCAACAGCCGCCTCATCAGTGGCACACAGGCTGACTCCTTTTTTGACTCTCTGAATAGATCAATCGACGCTAATGGGGTTCCTCTCTCTCACTCTTTCTACTTTGTTCTTTTTTCTTTTTCTTTTATATTTGAAATGAAATGTGTGAGTTTTATGAGTGAAAACAGAGATGACCTGTACAAAGAAATGGGGGTGTACAAAGAACTCGAGCTATTCAAGCCTTATTATTTTCGAGTTACAAATCGAAATTGCCATGTTGATACGTTAGTATGGATGTTTGTGCTAGAAGTTGAGCTAACTAGCAAGGAGTGTGGATGTTTGTGCTAGAAGTTGAGCTAACTAGCAAGGAGTGGATAATGGGCATGCTAACGCTCATTGCAGGACCTATTAAGAGTACTTACCCAAAAAAAGGACCTGTGAAGAGGGTCAGATATTAATATCCATATTAATTATGGTCACCCTTCTAACATTTGACACAAAGGAGAGAGATTGAGAGTGAAGCAGCATTGCATGTGCGTTAGATGTGACCTACTGGACTTTTCTAATTTTTGTATTAATTTTTTTTAGATAAATTACAAACACATTCTCTAAAATTTACTTAAATTATAAATTAATTCTTGTAGTTTTAAAAATCATATTATACCTTTTAAAGTTTATAATTTCATAATAAATAAGTTATTTTATTAATAAATTATCAAATTAATTAACAATTTTTAATAATATTAAAATTTTATTTCAATTAATAATTTAGATAATTTTATTATTGTATAGGTGAGCAGTTAGAAATTTCACTTTTTCAATTAATTCTGTTAAATAAAAAATTCTAACAGGAAGGTATTTATAATTTTCCAAACTACGGAGGGCAATTCGTATTTTAAACAAATCTCATATTTTTATTTAACACACATGAGGGTGTTTGAGAAGTTAAAAATTGACTCTCTTTTTTTTTTTTTTTGACTAAAATTTACGTAAAAATAAACTAAATTAAAATAATTAATAAGATAAAATATCACATTAAATTCATAATTATTTCACTTTTTCTCTCATAAATAACATATCTAACTCAAAAAATTTAACACTTTTTTTAAATACAAATATTTTAATCTACTAAAATAGCTAACTTTCCGAACGAGGCCCTTAACACATCTATTGTAATACACTAATACAAAATGGATCTTGCTTTTATCATTTTTCTATCATATACTAACACACTTTAATAAATAATTTTAACCATTCCATTAGCGATGCTCTTTCGCACCAAGAAAGCTAAACTAGAAAACCCTCTTAGGGTTGGTTTGGAATGAATTTTTTTAGTAATTTTTTTGATTTTTTATAAATATATATATATATATATAAATATTAAAAAAAATAAAGAGAATGAATTGATTTTCTGTATTAACTTTTTAACTCTTTAAGCCAATTGCAAAAGCAAAACCTGTCCTTAGTTGTATCCTTTGTTGTTAGTAGTTGGGTTCGCCAATCAAAGTAAGCCATGGGTTGCTGCTCTCTTTTTTTCTCTTTCATTATTTTAATCAATCACTACAACAATAATAGTTTTAGGAATAAAATTTTTCTGTTTTCAAAAATAAATTTTTTTTTACGAAAAACATTTGAAGATTAATTTTTGTTATCGTGAGAATAATTGTTAAAAAGTAATCCCAAAATGTCAAGAAAAGAACTTTTACTAACAAAATTTGAAAATGTCAGTAATAAAATAAAATAATTTGGTCCAAAAATTGTTTATTTTTTAGATTTGTAGAGTGATTTTGGAAAATTTTTTCTAAAAAAACTTGTTTGCTTTGTAATTTTTCCAAAACAATTTTCAAAATCGTTTTTTCTCTCTTACATATCAATCAATTACTTTTTATCTCTCCTCTCTCTTTTTCAATTACTTTTTCTCTCACACACATATATTCAATTATAACAAAATATCAAATCGTTCCAAACTCCAAAACTACTTTCAAAATATACAACCAAACAAACTAAAAAAATTTATAAACTCTCTCTTCAAAACAATTTTTAAAAACTATTCTCTCAAAACCAAACTAAACATACCCTTTGATTCTGAAAGGATAGTAATTCATCATTAAATGCCAAATTCTATCGTTAAAAAACACTTTTGAAGACAAAAAAAATATTTTGTCACTAAAAAGTAATTTTATTTTTAAATTTGTCTCTAAAATTTTAATTTATTGTAATGAATCCCTCTATATATTTGTTTTGAATACTCTATGCCACTATATATGTCATTATTAAAACAAAAATTAATATAATTTTGACAAATTTGACGAGGTTATTATATTCTCTCCAATACCCATAAAAATTAAGTGTAACTTAACAATTCATGTGAACAGAACATTTGTGCCTAATCAATCACGAATTCTTTCTTGATGCCAGTGAGAACACTTCCATTGGAGTCTTTGAATTTGCATTCTGCATCCCCTACTTGACTATATTTTAATAAAAATTAACAAAACAAAGTTTTGTATCCTTTTCCATCCATCTCCACTTCAACATGGAGGCCACTCTTTTCTTTTAACAACTATTTTTACCAACTCCCACTTTAACAAACCAGGTGACTCATTAACCCACTCTTCCAATCGTTTTGACTTGCTTAGTCAATTTGCATATGTATTAAAAAGTATTTTAAAATTAAATAATAAAAACCTAGAAGTCAATGATATATTTTTATTTATTGATTAAGATTTAGTACATATTCAACGTACCAATAGGAGTAAACGGTTCGCATCGGTCTGTATTGAAATAAGTTTAGTTTCAAATTAATATTTTAGTTTTTATAGTTGAGGAACCGACACAATCGTATGGTGAGTAGGGCTACTTTGACATTTTGAGAGCCAATCCTAATATGGGCCTCTCATACATTAAAAAAAAAAAAAGTTTTGTGATTAAAATATTATGTAATTAAATTTTGATCATACACATATACTTATTTAAACTTATTTAAATATATTGATTTTTATTGTGGACTATTATAATAGCTAAAAAAAATTAAGACCCTTTTTTTGCTCAATTTTTGGGGTCTACAACGGCAGCTTTGCCAGCTTTGGGCCAAAATCGGCCATGATGTTAAGGTTCGATTTTATTGGTTTTATGTAAAAATGGGATCCACATAAGATTTTAAAGAGTTTTATAAAAATTAGTAAAATTTCATATTAAGAATAAATAAATAAAATATTAAAGTTACTCTATAAATGTCTTCTGTTATAATTATAATTTTTAATACGGAAAGTGTATCATACTAATCACTTATTTTTTAATACTTTAGAGATTAAAATAAAAATATTTAAATGTTATACTTTTGTGAACTCAATTTTTATTACTGTAAAAAAATTTAAAATCAAAATAGATCGTATGATATAAAAATTAAAATTTTGATCGATTTTAAGTGTTCAGTTCGAATTCGTTGGTTTTTCTTACAATTCTAACTCACACGATATATTTTATTTATTGATTAAGATGTAGCAGATATTCAATGTACCAATCCTAAGGTTTCTGAATAATACCCTCTTTTTTTTTCTTTGCAGTAGGATAACATGAAATTGAAGTCAATGAACCATGACCAATAACAACATAACAAGTGGCAACTCAAGTGAGGGTATTGTTGTCATTTGATGGAGATGAAAAAATCCATGCTTACGTCTTTCTTGAACACATCTGTTGCATGCATAGATGTATTTCCAATAGGAGAGTGGAAAGTAGAAAGAAAGAAAAGCTAGAGAACCATGTCTTAAGGCTTTGGTAATTGCACATGAATGAATGAGAACACCTCTCTCTCTCTCTCTCTCCCAACATGGTCAAAATGGTTAACGTAACCTTCATAATAAAGGTAATTTCTTCCTTTTCCTCTACGGTTGCTTGCCAATGACTAAAGAAGCTAATGTCGTTCCAAAGAAAAGTAAGGAAAAAAAATCTTCTATATTTTTATTTAATTTTTTTTAATTGGTAAGAGTGGAATAAAGAACGATAAAACTACGTAGCAGTAAAGTTCGAAATTAACCCAATAGGCCAACCCTTGGCCTTTAATAGACAAGTAAATCATGCCCACAAAAAACGAAAGTAAAAAAAAGGGGTAAATTACACTCTTTCACTTTATAGTTTAACGAAAAAAATACTTTGGTGGTTGTTGTCTCAATTTAAATAATTTAACTATTATATTTTAAATTAAATTTTAATTTGGTCATTTTGTCAAAATTTGTATTGATTTTTCTACATGTACATTTTAGGAGATTGACAATATATATATATTAATTTTAGGATAAATTACACCAGTGGTCCTTACATTTTACCTATTGTATTATTTTGGTCCTTATATTTTTAAGGGGCATTTACATACAAGTCCCATTTTATGAACTTATACTCCATTAGGTCCTAAATAAAATTATTTGCTCCTTCAAGTCCCATTAATTTTTAATAGACCAATTTACCCATCCAAACCCCCTCATCTTCTTCCCCTGTTTCTTCGTCTTCACTCGAACTTGCCTAATACAGGTGACTTTGGGAGAAGAAGGCTCTGGGTTTTCGACAACGCAGCCTCGTTTCTTGGCTCCGGTGGAGAACATGGGAGATTGGCCACCTTTGAGGCTGCCGTTTGTTCTGAGTCGGCGGCTGAGAGAGCTGGAGAGAGAGACAGGTGCGTCGCGAGCGCGGCCTGGGTTGAGGATTGACTTGGAAGGGATCTTCATAGACGGGGAAGAAGAAGAGGAGAGGCGAGAAGTGAAGCAGATGAAGAGTTCACTGGTACTGCTTGTGCTGGCAGTGCGATGAGGTCTCTCTCATAAGTCCATTATTGCTCTGTTTCGGCCATTAACAACCATAAAAATGACTGATGATTGATTTTGTTGCACACAGAGAGAGAGGGAGCTTCAATTAGAAGCTCCAAATTTTGTTTTTCATTCGGAGAGAGAAAGTGAATAGCTGAGGCGAGAGAACCAATTAGGAGATTGAGAGATAGAGAGAGAGTTTTTTAAAATTGAGAACCTTCTCAGTTTATAATATTCTCAATTTTAATTATGAAAAAATTGAGAAATTTTTCAAAATTGATAATTATAAATTTCTTAGAATATTCGCAGAATTATCTTTCTTTTCAATCTCATACTTTTCTCAAAAGCCATACAGAAATTTTTTAATTTTGATAATTATATACTGAAATCATTCTCTGTTTGAAAATTGAGAATATTCTCAGTTTTGGGATTAAAGGGCAAAACGTCTTTTTACCTATAAATGAGACTTATTGGTTCAAAAACTTTTTGACAGGACCTAAGCTACCACCAAATATGTAAACAGGACTTTTTAGTAATTAACTCTATTTTTAATTGGCTCAAATTTGACCATTAATTTTAGATTTTATGTCAATTTGGTCCAATTGATAATGCCATTAGTATTTTTGACAGAAAATTATTACTGAATTAGTTGAAATTAACTCACTGAGTTACATAAGTCTATTATTTTATCCTTAAAAATATGACAAATGCCACTTGTATGGGTATTTTCATTAAAAAAATATTAAGAGTAGTAATCAATTGAACTAAAAACAAACTTATAAATTTAGAGACAAAATAGAATCAATTGAAATTATAAAGACCAAAATAATGTAAGAAGCAAATTATAGGGACTACTGTCGTAATTTATCCTTAATTTTAATATTGAATTTAAATAGAAGGGTCAAATTGAAATTAAACTTAAAACGTAAAAATTAAATTATTTAATTTAAAATAATATGGGTCAAAATAAAATTCAGATGAAATTATAAGAAGTAAAGGTGTGATTTCCCAAAAATAAATGAAAAACATTGATCCCACGCGTATCAAAATTAGCTCCTTCGCCGTCAAAACAAGAGGTTCATGCGCATAATACTCCATTATTGACCTTTTAAAAATGAAGGTTTGATATAAAAATATAAATCATACAGAGAATTTATATAAGATAAAATATCTATGATATTTTTTAAAATAATAATAGTCCACCTTGATAGCCACATCATCTACCATCCTGTTATGAAAGAAGAAAGATATGGTTTTGGTCTGTTATTTCAAAATTGTCACAGTTATGTTATTTGGTTAAGAATTTTGTATAAAAATTTTCAAACTTTTAAAAGTTAAACTGTCTTCTCACTGTTTGGTTGAAATTTTAAATTGTTTTTTAAAGAAATTAAAAATTAATTTGACAAAAAGTAAATATAAATTATATATGCCCCAAAGAAAATTACATAAAAATTGTTGAGAATATAATATAATAAAGTTGTCCATTTCTTCAATAGCTTAAACTTTTAGATGAGTTGGTGGTTAACACTTTTGTATGGTATTAGAACATACAATAGATATATATATATATATATATTTTTTTTTTTTCTGGTTCACCAAAAAGTATACTAGATTCAAATTTTACTGTCTATTTGATATTAAAAAAAATGTTACACGTCTTTAACCTACTATAAGTATGTATCCAGAACGTAATATAAATAATAAAATTTCCAAACTCTTAATTATGGAAATTAAACTAAACAAAACAATCTATCCAAATATTTTATATTTGCAAGTTGTCAAATTTAACTTTTTAGCACCTTTCAATAGTCAACACCTCAATATCATATCCTCTATGCTCCATATATGAACAAGTATTGATATCATCACCAGTACAACAAACCTACAAACTCTTTGAAACAACATATCAAAATACTTCAACTTCAGCTAAATCACAAGAAATGGATAATAACAACAGCAACAATACACAAAAGAAGCCATTAACAACAGTACTTCAAGGTGATGGGTTCTACTTTGATAGACTCCTTCTAAGACAATCTTCAATTGGCCAATCATCTCATATATATTACAGGAATGCTGATGGAGTTCCTTTTCAATGGGAGATGCAGCCCGGAACCCCTAAAAATCCACCGGAAAATGATGTCATCCCACCCCTTACCCCTCCTCCGGCAGTGCACAGTTTAGGGCTACCTAAGCCTTGTGTTGTTGATCAATCGAATAATAAGGGCTCTAACCGGTGGACAGTCTGGTTTTGGAAGAAAATCAAGAAAAAGAATGTCAATGGCACGGGTTCTGATAACTTCGAAAGCTCAAAGGTCTTCAACTCCGAGAGAGAATTTGTGGGTTCACCTCATGATTCAAGTTCTTCGTCTTCTTCATCATCATCGTCTTCCTCAAATTGTCCGGCTTTTCAAAGGGATCAGTTGGATGGGCCTCTTGTTTGCGGTCATTGGAACATCACAAAAATACTGGTTAGTGTTTACTATTTGTGTTTGATTTATTTTTATTTTTTTTTAGTATTTATTATCTATACCAATTGTAATACATATCAAATATTTTTGTGAATGAGGAGATTTACTTTAGAACACATTAAAACATTTAATAAATAAAGACTTATTTTGAATGTTGGTAAATTTAGAAAACAGTAAAAATAGGGAGAAGTATAAAAACTCAAATAATAGTCTGGCTTAGTTCTCAACTCATCCTATTAAGGGTCTATGCTTGCATGCAGCAATCTATGCATCTACATGTAGAAACCAGAGCACACTACAGTTTTAGATGACCTTTGAACACTTCAATCCACACAATTACATTTTCAATATACATCTCTCTTCCCATAAAAACAAAATAAATAAAGAAAAAAGAAAAGGAAAGGAAAACATCTCCTCTACCTACGTATGTTGGGGCGATGAAGATTTGTTGGGTAGTTTGATGATTGAGGAAAATTGATAAGCAGTTTTGGACGGTTTGATAATGGAGAAAAATCATTCTAACAATTATTGAATGTGATAATTACTGGGTAGAAAGAAGTAACAGTTACTGAATAAGGACATTTTTAAGAAAAATAAAAAATGTGACGGTGTTCACACCAACACATTATATAATATAATAAATATGTGTACGTGAATCAAAATTTGGAGTGACACAACTGCTAATCAGATCACATTCTACCAATCTAAAAACTAAACTGAACACATACTACATCCTCTGTCCATCCCCACAAAACTACATGTATATATCTAAAGACATTACATTAAAAGCTCTGAGTTCAAGTATAGAATACATATTTCTTCATTACTAGCACAAGATTAACAACTCATATGAC
This sequence comes from Camellia sinensis, assembly GCF_055761805.1. NCBI lineage: Eukaryota > Viridiplantae > Streptophyta > Magnoliopsida > Ericales > Theaceae > Camellia > Camellia sinensis. The sequence continues at coordinate 17,678,800 of NC_138964.1, read as the reverse complement.
CAAATAGCATGTACTGTTTATAACTAGCTATCATCATCTTCCTGCTCAGAGGTTAAGTTTGTAACACTTTTTGGAAGTTTTTTTTATATTCAACTATGCAAACTAGTATAATTGTTAGAATTTGTGTACAATTGATTTGAATGTTAAACAATAAATTATGTTCATGTCCCGTGCAAGTTGCAACTATTGGAATCAAGCATGCATTAAAAATTGACTAAAAACAATTATGTGGAAAATAAATGAAATCATATTTTCTGTGCCTTAAAACTAATATTTATTAGAGTAAATTACATGTTCAATCCCTATAGTTTGACCCAAATTTCATTTTGGTCGATATTGTTTCAAATTGAACAATTTGCTCCATACATTTTTAACTCTAGTTCCATTTTGGTCCTTTTGCTCAAGTTGAAGGGTAAAATGAATGATTTTAAGAAACATATCAATCTCCTCAAGTGTGTATAGGTACAAAAAAGTTGATTGAAATTGGACTTGAAGTGTAAGAACTAAACTGTTCAAATTGAAACAATAAAGACCAAAGTGAAATTTGAGTCAAACTATAGAAGTTAAAAGTGAAATTTACCCTATTTATTATTACCGACAAATCAAGAAGCAAAAAAAAATTTATTGGACCATTTTAGTGATTGTCATTATGTAAAAAATCAGTAGTTGGCCTAGAACATAAGATCTATATGCCTCATAGTTTGTGGAAACATCAAAACAAAATATTTTCAAAAAATTGATGATTTGTGTTTTTCTTGAAATGTTAAACAGAGTGAAGGGAACATAATTACATGTTATTGCAGCACATGTAAGGCAGTTTATGTGCCTCAAGGTAATGGTTTCATCCTCAGCAAAATTGTTTCAAGAAATTCTTCAGTTGGCCAGTCTTCTCGTATGTATTATCGGAGCACTGAAGGGGTTCCCTTCAAATGGGAAATGCAGCCAGGGAAGTCCAAAGATCCGATAAAAAATGAAGTCATTCCACCACCTAGCCCTCCACCGGCAGTGCAGAGCCACGGTCTACCTAGGCCATGTATTGAGATTGAGCAACCTAAGGACTCAACCATGTCAAGGCTTTGGTTTTGGAAGAAAAACAATAAAAACCAACAAAATAAGAAAGTTCTCAAATCTATCTTCTATAATTCTCAAAACTTGGAGTCTTCCAGCTCTAACAGGGAATCTGTAGCGAAACTTCGTAATTTAAGTTCTTTAAGCTTATCATCATCTTCTTCATCCGGTTCCCTTGTGCAGAATCGATCATTTCAATGCAGTCCTTGGAGAATCAAAGGTACCCTTGTTGATGTCATACGATGGGTTTAATTTGATGTTATATGTTTGTGTGGGTGGGTAAACATATTATTTTACTTTTGTAATACAACTCATGAAACATTTTTCCCCTTCTTTGAACTAAAAAAAAATGTGTGTATGCAAGGGGAGATTGATATTAACCTCAGATACAAGAAATTGTTCATTTTGATTTTTAAAAGTGGAACATATAAGCATAGGCCAATAGGAAGGATTTGCTCTGACGCATAGGCTCACTACAAAAAATTAAACTTCAAGGGAGGTCAATGCAATTTATCCAAAAATATGTGGCATATAATTATTGACTCATCTAGCTATATCTAATTTCAAATTTTGAATTTTTTAAAAATGGAAAGTCCAAAAATAGAATCTCAAACTTCATTTGAAAATTTAAAATATTTAAATCAAAATCAAAAATAATTTTTTTTGTCTAACCTTTAAATGTAAAGTTCAAAATAGAATATTGTCCATCTTTTAGTCACGTCTTATCTGAAAATTTTAAATCCTTAAATAAAACAACAATATACATCCCACTAATTTGGGAGCACTAATGAACCACTAATGAGGTGGAAATTCAAAAAAAAAAAAAGAAAAAAAAAACTTAAGGCCAAAACATCACATCAGTCAGTAAGACCTACTCTTTAAAGCTTCTTTAATGCTCCCAATTTAGAGCTCCCAAACATTTTTCTAAATAAAAAGTCCAAAATAAAATTTACCATATAACACATGTTTTTGTTATTTTAATATTTAGAACATACAATTACATAAAACAACCACATACACAAAAAAAAAAAAAAGAAAAAAAGAAAAGTAATTTATAAACCGTTTTTATTGTACATTCTAAAAATACTTTTTTTTTAATTTTAAAATTAATTTTAGTTATTTATGTGAATTTGTGCATAGTAGCGATATTATGCTAGTATAAAATATAAATTCATATAAAAGCTAGAAATGTAGAACGAACCAATAATATATTTAAACACTAGTTAGGACTAAACATTTTGATAGAGAGCAACTCGAAACTTTGTTTGGGTGTCTAATCTAACTAGGCAGGATCCCATAATTGTGTGATCTAACTTCAAAAGGAATTGCGTCCAGAGTTATAAAATAAAAAATAAAAAATCAAGTGGTGTAGACAACTTGGTTAATTATGTGTCAAGCAAATTCCACAAATTTTAATCTTGAACAAATTACTCTAAAGTTTCTATAGTTTGGAATTTGTATCATTTTGATCTCTAATTCTTTAATTGTGACATATTTGACCATAAGTTTTGAAACTTGTTTCAAATAAGGACAATTGAATATACCATTGTTCAATTTCAAGGGCAAAGTCATCAATTTGATAAAATATAAACTAATTTGACAAAAATAAATATCAAAAAAAGATTTTCAAAATTTTAAAAATTATTTATACTCACCAAAGATAAAATTATATAAATTTGATAAATCTTTTACACATTTATTTATTTTACCAAATTAATTTTTATTATGTGTTTGGGTGATGATCATGTAATGGGTGATTATTTTTGTTTTCATTAAATTAGTTTCTATTTTTCTAAAAGTTAAATATGGCGACAACTTTGATATCATTATTTAACCAATCCATTAAATCAAAAAATCTAAAACTAAAAATATTTCATATATTAAATATAGCGATTACATATTAAAAGTCTAACAGCCACATATTACATGATTATCATCCAAACACATTATAAAAATTAATTCGGTAAAAAAAAATAAATGTGTAAAAGATTTATTAATTTTAAATAGATTTATCTTTGGTGGGTAAAAATAATTTCTAAAAATTCAAAAATATTTTTTTGACATTTATTTTTGTCAAATTAATTTATATTTTATTAAATTAACGACTTTGCCTTTGAAATTGAGCAATGATATTTTCAATTATTTTTATTTGAAACAAGATTTAAAATTCAGGGTCAAATGTGTTATAATTGAAAAGTCAAAGACTAGAATAATACGAAACTCAAACTAGAGGGACTATTAGTGTAATTCATCCTTTAATGTTAGCTACTTGTTAGATATAGATCAATAAAGTTTTCAATACCATATAAGCAGCTAGAGAGGCTTCTTGTTTCCTTGCTAGTGAGTTGCAATGGAAGCACCAAAGGCAGAGGACGGGAGTGATAATAATGTTGTTGAAGGTATTTCCAGTGCAAAAGATCAAAAGAAAAAGAGAGGAAGGCCTAAGAAAATCATGAAGGATGAAGAAGATAAGGAAGAGAAGAAAGAGGAGATTACAGGCTTGTTTGCTCTTGAAGAAAATGAAGAATCCATTGGTACCCATGATGAGACACAAACTGGAAAAAAGAAACGTCGGAAGAGCACACCAAGGCGAGCTGCTGTTTAGTTTTTGAAAACTGTTTTTGAATTTTTTTTTTTTCTTTCTTTGTGTTATATGTCTTCATTGAATTTTTTTCATATTTTATTCACGAGCAATGCTATACATAATTTAGATGCACTTGCAAGGTGAAATATCTGTGAAAAAATATGAAAAAAATCACTAAAAAAAAAAAAGCATGAAAAACAAAATGTTCAAAAACAGTTTTTGAATTTTGAATACCAAAAAACTTGCCTCTTTCTTTCTTTTTTTTCTCTCTATTTTTCTTCTTTCCTTAATATGTTCTTATAGTTTGATACCTTGCGTGAAATGAGTGGGATTTTACCCTCTCTCTTTCTCTCTCTCTATATATTTGATATAAACTGCGGGTTGCATTACAGAGATGGACTGGAATGTATATGTTCATGGTTCCATGTTGATGGTTAAACAATGATGTTCTCTCTCTCACATTATACATTTATGTATATACACATATACAAATTTTAAATGACTTGATTTTAGGAATTTTAATGTCAAGTTTGGATGGAGTATATTTGGGACTGATTTGGGGCTATTATTGCTCTTTTAGTTTTCCTCGTTCCTTATATGTGAAGAGAAGAATAAATTTTGATTTTGTTGCCTATAATAGAATCCCCAAATCAATAAAGAGTTTTCAATGTTCAAGATTCCTACTATATTTTAAACAATTGTCATTTCAAAATCAGCACTGATTCAGTGCTCTAATTTTGGTGTATTAATGCCAGCTCTAATGAACTCGCAGTGCAAGAAAAAAAAAAACAAAGGCCAAACGATCACATTAGTAGTAGGGTTCATGTCCGCCACATCATTTGTAGTCTATTAGTGGTGTGAAATTAGTAGTCTGAAACATTTTTCTTTCAAAATTACTTTCAATACGTACAATAAATGTCAAAAAAATATTTTTGAATTTTTAAAAATTATTTCTAACCACCAAAGATAAAATGTAAAATTGATAAATCTTTTACACATTTATTTGTTTTACCACATTAATTTTTATTATGTGTTTGGATGGTGATCATGTAATGTGTGGTTGTTTTTATTTTTATTAAATTAGTCTCTATTTTTCAAAAGTCAAATATGGCGACACTTTGATATCAATATTAACTAATCTATTAAATAAAAAAATCTAAAACTAAAAACATTTCATGTATTAAATATATCGATTACACATTAAAAACCTAATAACCACACATTACATGATCATCATCTAAGCACATAACAAAAATTAATTTGGTAAAAAATTAAATAAATAAATGCGTAAAAGATTTGTCAATTCTACATAATTTTATTTTTGGTGAGTAGAAATAATTTTTTAAAATTCAAAAATATTTTTTTGATATTTATTTTTGTCAAATTAGTTTATATTTTATCAAATTGACGACTTTGTCCTTAAAATTGAGCAATGATATCTTCAATTGTTCTTATTTGAAATAAGATTCAAAATTCAGGGTCAAATGTATCACAATTGAAATGTTAGGGACTAAAATGACATGAGTCCCAAATTATAGAGACTATTAGTGTAATTCGCCAAAACATATATTATTGGAGGCATGATATATAACATTCATAAGATTAGACTTTAGACCCAATTAGACTAACAAATGATACCAAACTAATTTGGTGTAAAAACTTCAAAATTAAAAAGAAAACATATAATTTTCACATGGTTTTATCTTTTTTGAAGAACTTCGCTGGGGTTGCTTAACAACTCCGCCAGTCCCAAGCTTGGGTATACACTACAAGAAATAAACTTTTTAGAGACAAATTTATTCCATCCCTAAAAGTGTAATATTTGTCGGAAAAAGCTTTAGCCAACTAATTTTTTTCGTCGCAAGGTTTGTCCCAAATGGTACGTCCGGAAAAGTCAAAATTTGACTTTTAGAGACAAAATTTTATAGCGTTTCTAGTTTTGACCCGACCTATTTGATGTTTTGGATCCGGGTTTCATTCTCTTATACTATTGTTCATGTCTTGTTTCCCTCTACTTCTCTTTGAGTTTAGCTTTTGGAATGTGTTGGTCGTGTTTGAAACAGGTTGGTAGCTTATTTTTCAAACGTCTGTTGCCCAGAATTTTGCTCATTCGCTGGAGTGTCATTTCTTGTGCTCGAGCGGTGTTGGCTCGAGCGACCATTATTGTGCTCGAGCGTTGGTCTTCTGTTTGTGAAACTACTGGGAGTTTGTATTTTATGCTCAAGCATTAACTTTTTGGTTCGGGTCTAGGCGACCCACCCGCTGCTAATGTTACCTCTGCATCAACCTCAACTTTAAAAAAAAAATAAAATACAATCACCTTGCACTGCCCAAGGTTCAAACTCCTGACTTCAAGCTAAGATTCACGCTGCTTACCTACTCTGCCACCCAGATATTTGTTGGCTATATTTTCTTAATAAAATATATATTATATAAAAACTTCGGACATCTTCAACCTACAACTTTGCCAGCTAGACCGAGTTTTTCGGCACCTTTCCAGCCAATTCCATCGAAACTTCATGGCGCGCGTGGAAGCGCGTGACACCTCTTTTTGGTCTTGTTTTTCTGGGTCTAGATTCCACTCTTCGAGATAAACCTTTTGGTATGCTCAAAACTCAATTTCGAGCAACTTGATTTCTGGGCCATTTCAGAAAAACACTCTGTTTTTCACCACCTCGCTCTGATACCACTTGTTGGGGATCAGGGATTCCGCAAGACATTCCAGAAATCATACCAAATAGAAAACCACACACACCCAAGGAGACACCATATTTAACGTGGATCGACCTTAATGCCTACGTCAATGGGAGAGTACCCGGTTATCACTATAACAATGGAGAGATTACAATAGAGGAGGAGTTCACACCATACTCATTCATCCACTCACCCGTATCCCTCTCTCACATCGAGAGAGATAGTCTCTCTACCTTACATCTCTCACTCTCTCTTGGTTTGCTCACTTTGAACTCTTCCCTCAGCCTCTTCATTTATGGAGGAAGCTGAAGAGCTTGGTTAGCCTTGTACATGGCCAGTTGTTCCTTTACTTTCAGTGGCCATCTATATTTACGGCTTGTCGGTTGGCAAGGTAGGTAGCTATCTTTCCTTGACTCCATGGCTTCCATTCACACATGGAGCAAAAATCCAACAATCACCCCCTTCTGCTCATATAGGGTGATGTGTCGTATCCGCAACAAATCTGCTGCCAATCTTGTTACGCCCAAATTCTAGCATAGTTTGCATCTCCTCACTGAGACGCTTGCACCCCCCGAAGCTAGAGATAACACACCAGAGATATAAGAGGATGAGGGAATCCTACATTCTCAACTCAACTCACACCATTCTCTGATTTAGAGAGAGCCTCTGCTCTTATCCCCTACAGATCTCTTCCACGCTCCCTGTCTCGAATGTCTTCACTTGCTATGCTTGAACTTGCGTAACCAAGATATACTGCACCCCATGATTGGATGCCCTGCACCTCCTACCTAGGATGTCCTTGACTGACATCCATCACCTCGCACGACTAGTCATTAGAGCAACAGAAAACTCATCATTTGTCCCATCAACATCCTTGGTTTTCTTTGCTCAGAGCTTTTTCTCTAAACTATCAGCCTTTGCCCTCTGCACTCCTGAACAACCTCCTAGCATTTCCACATACGCTCGTTGTCTGTGCTTTTGCAATCCTTGATTTGATGTTCAGTGGATTGATGGTTGATAGTAGCTCCATTTGTCAAAGCATCGTCAGCTATGTAATTCCTTGCATAATGCTCGCACCCATGGCTTCTGGTCTCTCTTTGTCGAGCTTGCCTAAGAGATCCGCTTCAATTCTATCCTCCGCTGCCATGGTACTAAAGAAACCATCATAGAGAAAAGAGACTTGCCACACCTTGGCACGCACTTTTGTGTTTTACCCGTCTCAATTTCTCTATCAGGAAGTTCTTGTGAACTTTCAACAACTCATTACTGCACACTCTGCCCGTGCTTTCATTGCACTGTACATCTGCACTGTACATCTGCACTTAGCACGACACTCTTGCATACCCATCTGTGCTCTTGAACCTCTATACATGCGCTCAGTATGCTCCTCTGCAACTTTAGTTGTACTCGTCCACATCCTACCAGTACCTACTTGTATATAGTAGCTCTAACGGCCACAGTATTTCCCTGAGCCTGTACTGGTTGCCAAACATCTATCATGTCGATAAGTGGATTTTATATTGAACTAGGTCTTCCGATCAACTCCCGAGATAATCATCTCTGCAATCCTTTTATCGTGCTCTAACCAATCCTGATCTCCCTCGATCCACTACTTGATCAAGCCTAATCTCCTATAGTCTCTAATGATCTATCTCGATCTGTATCTAGTCATCCAATCTGGTCAGAATCTACCCATTCAAACCTCTTCAGTGATCCGCAACGTTCCATAATATCCGACAACCTCCCTTTGACTATTAAAGATGGCAAACCCTCGTGTTTTGACAATCTTCAAAAAACCATTCAGAATCTCACTATTCTGACCTCGTGGTTGTGTTCGGAATGGTCCATTTAGCTAGGACCAACCTTCACTGCACTTTCGGGGCATCACTAAAAAAATTCCCAAAAACTGGGCCACACCATAATTTTTTTAAAGTTTTGGGCCAAATTGCAATTTTTAGAAGTTCAAGGAATATTCCATTTGATGACATTACTCTGCATCAGCACTTATGTTATCCTGGCAGTGCTGACGTCATCTCACACGGGCCCTCTTGGGGCGAATCTTGGTTCGAGTCTAGGCAATTGACCCGTTTGCTGATGTCACCTCTGCATCAGCCTCAACTTTTAAAAAAAAAAAAATACAATCACTACAAGAAAAAGCACATTCGGCGACCAAATTTTCAAACTAAAAAAATTTGTTCGCTAACCAAAATAGCATTAGTAGCCAAAAGTAAAGCTTTTTGGCGACGAAACAATTTTAGTAGCCAAAAGTCTACAATTGGCGACTAAACTAAGTTTGGTCACTGAAAGTATAGGTTTTGGCGACTAAAAAAGCATTAGTAGCCAAAAGTAAAGATTTTTGGCGACTAAAAAAATTTAGTAGCCAAAAGTATAGGTTTTGGCGACTGAAAATCTGTTTGGTCGCTGATATATGGCTTTTATCGACTAAAAAAATTTTAGTAGCCAAAAGTAAAGCTTTTTGGCGACTACAAAAAATTTAGTAGCCAAAAGTGAGGCATTGGGCGACTAAAAAGATGTTTGGTCGCCAAAAGTGAGGCTTTTACTGACTAAAAAAATTTTAGTAGCCAAAAGTGAGGCATTAGGCGACTAAAAAGAAGTTTAGTCGCCAAAAGTGGTAGTTTTAGCGCGGGAATTAAATTTTTTAAGGACTAAAAAATAATTAGTAACCAAAAGTATAGAATTGGCGACTAAAAAAAATTTAGTCGCCAAAAGTGGTCTCTTTTTTTTCTAGTAAATAATTTATTTTTACATAAATTATGTTCAATAAAAAATAATTATCTTTATATATAAACTTTTATATTAATACGGGTCTAGGTACTATATAAATAATATATATTACATATATAATCATATGGTGTTATAGAGGTGTAGTGGAAAGAGTGTTGCATAAGGTTTATAGTGTGAGAGGTTGATGGTTCGAATCATCCACAAGAGTAGATGAGAAGCTAGTGAGTGTAATTTTTTTTTTCGCGAATGAGCTTTTGGCGACTAAAAGGGTTGGTCGCCGATTCCTTGAGTATTGGTGACTAAAACATTGGTCGGTAAATGTATAATTTTAAAAAATATAATTGACTATTGGCGACTAAAACATTGGTCAGTAAATGTATAATTTAAGAAATATAATTGACTATTGGCGACCAAAATTGTGGTTGTTAAAGACTTGCTTTCTGCCGACCAAAGGTTTTTTGGTCGGCAAAACCCTTCAAGACCTTTCCCGACAGGGTTTTGGCGACAAACATAGTGACCAAAATTTTTGGTCACAGAATGTCATTGGCGACCAAAAAACAGACAATTGGCAACCAATATTTTAGTAGCTAAAAGTAACTTTTTTTGTAGTGAATTACCTTGCGCTGCCCAGGGGTTCGAACTCCTGACTTCAAGCTGAGATTGACGCTGCTTACCCGCTCAGCCACCCAGATATTTGTTGGCTATATTTTCACAATAAAATATATATTACATAAAAACTTTGGTCATCTTCAACCTCCAACTTTGCCAACCGAACTGAGTTTTCCGGTTCCTTTCCGGTAAACTCCGTCGAAACTTCATGGTGCGCGTGGGAGCATGCGACACCTCCTTTTGGGCTGGTTTTTCTAGGTCTAGATTCCACTCGTCGAGACACACCTCTTGGTATGCTCAAAATTCAATTTCGAGCAACTTGATTTCTGGGCCATTTTGGAAAAACACTCTGTTTTTCACCACCTCGCTCTAATACCACTTGTTGGGGATCAGGGATCCCGCCCAAGACATTCCAGAAATCGTACCAAATAGGAAAACTCACACACCCAAAAATACACCATATTTAACGTGGTACGGGCTTAATGCCTACGACCACGGAAGAGTACCCGGTTATCACTATAACAATGTAGAGATTACAATAAAAGATGAGCTCACACCATACTTACTCACCCACTCACCCATCTCTCTCTCTCTCTCTCTCTCACACGGAGAGAGACGCTCTCACACGGAGAGAGACGCTCTCTCTACCTCACATCTCTCACTCTCTCTTGGTTTGCTCACTCTGAAATCTCTCCTCGGCCTCTCCATTTTATGGAGGAAGTTGAAGAGTCTGGCTAGCCTTGTACATGGCCAGTTGTTCCTTTACTTTCAGTGGTCGTCCATATTTACAGCTTGTCAGTTGGCAAGGTAGGTAGTCGTCTTTCCTTGACTCCATGGCTTCCATTTACACATGGAACAGAAACCCAACATATATATACACATATACAAATTTCAAATGACTTGATTTTAGGAATTTTAATGTCAAGTTTGGAAAGAGTATATTTGGGATTGATTTTGGGCTATTATTGCTCTTTCAGTTTTCCTTATTCCTTATATGTGAAGAGAAGAATAAATTTTGATTTTGTTGCCTATAATAGGATCCCCAAATCAACCAAGAGTTTTCAATGTTCAAGATCCCTACTATATTTTAAACAATTGTCATTTTAAAATCAGCACTGATTCAGTGCTCTGATTTTGGAGCACTAATCCAAGCGTTAATGAACTTGCAGTGCAAGAAAGAAGAAGAAGAAGAAAAAAAATTTTGAAGAAGAAGAAGAAGAAGATATATAACATTATAGGGACTATTAGTGTAATTCGCCGAAACATATATTATTGGAGGCATGATATATAATATTCATAAGATTAGATTTTAGACCCAATTAGACAAACAAATGATACCAAACTAATTTGGTGTAAAAACTTCAAAATTAAAAAGAAAACATATTATTTTCACATGGTTTTATCTTTTTTGAAGAACTCCGTTGGAGTTGCTTAACAACTCCGCCAGTCCCAAGCTCGGGTATACACTATAAGAAATCAACTTGTTAGAGACAAATTTATTCTGTCCCTAAAAGTGTAATATTTTTCTAAAAATGCTTTAGCCAACTAATTATTTTCATCGCAAGGTTTGTCCCAAATGGTGTGTCCGAAAAAGTCAAAATTTGACTTTTAGAGACAAAATTTTTATAGCGTTTCTGGTTTTGACCCGACCTATTTGATGTTTTGGATCCGGGTTTTATTCTCTTTTACTGTTGTTCATGTCTTGTTTCCCTTTACATCTTTTTGAGTTTGGCTTTTGGGATGTGTTGGTCATGTTTGGAACATGTTGGCAGCTTATTTTTCAAACGTTTGTTGCACAGAATTTTGCTCATTCGCTCGAGCGCCACTTCTTGTGCTCAAGCAGTGTTGGCTCAAGCAGCCCTTATTACGCTCGAGCGTTGGTCTTTTGCTTGTAAAACTACTAGGAGTTTGTATTTTATGCTCGAGCATTAACTTCTTGGTTCGGGTCTAGGCGACCGACCCGCCTGCTGATGTCACCCCTGCATCAGCCTCAACTTTAAAAAAAAAAAAAAAACAATTACTTTGCGCTGCCCAAGGGTTCGAACTCCTGACTTCAAGCTGAGATTCACGCTGCTTACCCACTTTGCCACCCAGATATTTGTTGGCTATATTTTCTCAACAAAATATATATTACATAAAAACTTCGGTCATCTTCAACCTCCAACTTTGCCAGCCGAACTGAGTTTTTCGATGGGAGCATGTGACGCCTCCTTTTGGGCTGGTTTTTCTGGGTCTAGATTCCACTCGTCGAGACACACCTCCTGGTATGCTCAAAATTCAATTTCAAGTAACTTGATTTCTGGGCCATTTCGGAAAAACACTCTGTTTTTCACCACCTAGATCTGATACCACTTGTTGGGAATTAGGGATCCCGTCCAAGACATTCCAGAAATCATACCAAATAGAAAAACGCACACACCCAAGGAGACACCATATTTAACGTGGTTCGGTCTTAATGCCTACGTCCACGGAAGAGTAGCCGGTTATCTCTATAACAATGGAGAGATTACAATAGAGGAGGAGCTCACACCATACTCACTCACCCGCTCACCCGTCTCCGTCTCTCACACCGAGAGAGACGGTCTCTGTGCCTCACATCTCTCACTCTCTCTTGGTTTGCTCACTCTTAACTCTCCCCTCAGTCTCTCCATTTATGGAGGAAGCTGAAGAGCCTGGCTAGCCTTGCACATGGCCAGTTGTTCATTTATTTTTAGTGGCCGTCCATATTAATGGCTTGTTGGTTGGCAAGGTAGGTAGCAGTCTTTCCTTGACTCTATGACTTCCATTCACACATGGAGCAGAAACCCAACATGTATATACACATATACAAATTTTAAACGACTTGATTTTAGGAATTTTAATGTCAAGTTTGGAAAGAGTATATTTGGGACTAATTTTGGGCTATTATTGCTCTTTCAGTTATCCTTGTTCCTTATATGTGAAGAGAAGAATAAATTGTGATTTTGTTACCTATAATAAGATCCCCAAATCAACAAAGAGTTTTCAATGTTCAAGATCCCTACTATATTTTAAACAATTGTCATTTCAAAATTAGCACTGATTCAGTGCTCTAATTTTGAAGCATTAATGCCAGCTCTAATGAGCTGGTAGTGCAAGAAAAAAATATATATATATCACATGAGTAGTGGGGTCCACATCCGCTACGTCATTAGTGGTCTATTAGTGCTGTGAAATTAGTGGTCTGAAACATTTTTCTTTCAAAATTACTTTCAATACGTACAATAATGTTTTTGTTAACTCTGAGGGTTGTTCTAAATAGTTGGTGGGTATATCTTTTCACATAATTGTTCAGAATTTAATTCTTGAAGTCAAGTCATGATGGATGACCTGTCTTTGAGCAAACATGAGAGGGGATTAGTAGAGATATACGTATATTAGCTCAGACACTTTTGACCACTGAAAGGAAAAAGAAGAAGAGGAAGAAAAGAAAAAAGAAAAAAAAATCCCTTCGCAGCTAAACCAAAAAAAAAAAAAAAAATTTCTTTGTTACCATTTTGTAGGTAGTTTTAATGAATGAATGAAACCCAACCCTTCAAGATGATAAGCATTGTCTTCAAATTAAATATTGTCCAATCTCCAGCTTTACCATTTTGTTGGTAGTTTTAAAGAATGAATGAAACCTAATCACTCATTGGCTTCAAATTAGATATTAGCCCATCTCGTTTTTTTTTTTCCTTTTTCCGAATTCAATGTTTACATTTCCAAACAAATAAGAAAAATGTTGAAAAATTACAAATATTATTGACTAGACACACGATGATGGATAAAAATTATGTGTTTGAATGACTTTTTAATCTTAAATCCGTACTTGTTTTTTATAAAAAAAAAAAAAAAAAAAATTCTTAAATGTGTATTGGCTAATTGCATGGTTGATATGATAATAATGTGATTACTTGTTCGATCAACCTTGTACGTGGAACACCAAATTCACATGGAAATAAGTTTAATACCTTTGAACTATGATTTTTAAATTTATTTCATCTTAATTATTGATTTTTTTTTAATAAAAAAATCAACTATTTAAGGTCCAAAACTCTACCCTATCAATGGTGGATTTGAAAGTGATGGTTGAAAAATCTCCAACATTTTCCAAAAACATATAGGGCAAATTACACTAACGGTCCCTATAGGTTGGGCCTGTGTCATTTTGGTCCCTGATTTTTCAATTGTGACACATTTGACCCCGATTAGACCAACAAATGATACCAAACTAATTTGGTGTAAAAAATTCAAAATTAAAAAGAAAACATATCATTTTCACTTGGTTTTATCTTTTTTGAAGAACTCCGCTGGGGTTGCTTAACACCTCCGCCAGTCCCAAGCTTGGGTATACACTAAAAAAAAATTAACTTTTTAGTGAGAAATTTTTTCTGTCCCTAAAAGTATAATATTTTTCGAAAAAATTTTAGCCAACTAATTTTTTTCATCGCAAGGTTTGCCCCAAATGGTGCATCCAGAAAAGTCAAAATTTGACTTTTAGAGACAATTTTTATAGCGTTTCTGGTTTTGACCCGACCTATTTGATGTTTTGGATCTAGGTTTTGTTCTCTTATACTATTGTTCATGTCTTGTTTCCCTCTACTTCTCTTTGAGTTTGGCTTTTTGGATGTGTTGGTCGTGTTTAGAACAGGTTGATAGCTTATTTTTCAAACGTTTGTTGCCTAGAATTTTGGTCCTTCGCTCGAACGTCACTTCTTGTGCTCGAGTGGTGTTGGCTCGAGCAGCCCTTATTGTACTCGAGCGTTGGTCTTCTGTCTATAAAACTACTGGGAGTTGGTATTTTATGCTCGAGCATTAACTTCTTGTGCTCGAGTGGTCACATCTTCTGTGTTTGGACGCTCGAGCGACACTTATTGCGCTCAAGCGGTCTGCGCGTATATCAGTGTGTAAAATTCACTTTTTACATCACTTTTTCATCTCTCTCTCTCTCTCTCAACATTTCAAAACTCTAAGTTGAGGCTCCCTCTCTCTAAAACTCACATTCTCTCTACAAATACACCTAGATCTGGCATGTTGTTTACTTGTGTCCTTTGTTAAAAAGGTAGAGCACGTCATGGGCTTTCTTTTGATCTGAACAAAGTTGTGTTTCGGCGTCTTTGAGGTATCTTCATTCTCCCTCTCGTCTTCTAAGCTTGAGGTAGTGATATCCCCACTCTTTTATGAGTTTTAACTTAGTTATTTACTATTTCTAAACAATATTGAGATTTTGGAAGCTTTGGAACAATCTAGAGTTTTGGGTAAAAACAAAAAAGAGGGGTTATTCAAATAAATCCTTGAAAATGATTTTGATATGGAAGAAAATGTTGAGTTAGGAATAAATAGTTGATTTTGATATTTGGCATTGAATTTGGAAAGGAAAGGGATTTTGCCCTAAATGCCTCATATGTTGATTTTATATAAATTATGAGATTGATATTGAAATTATGAAATTAGATTGATGTTGATAAGGATGGTGGAGTTAGATATGTATTATCACTTAACTCTTGAAAATTTAGAGGTTTATCTTTACTGATAATTGTTTATCTATTTCGAAATATCTGTTTTGGGCTATCGGTGGAAGATAACTATGAGTGTTGTAGAAATTGCATGTGAATTAGGAGAATTAAAACTATTTTCTCATTCATTTGCATTGAGCATTATCTCACGCTTATACATTGGAAATGTTTATCGTTTTAAGAAAAAAGGTGAATCTGGAAAAACATGTATTGTTGTATTGAAATAAGTTAGCCTGAGTGTCTATGGTGAAAGTTCTAAAAACTGAGCGTATACATGGGTGCTGATCTCGCGAATGAAACTTTCGTGAAATGGCAATGGTAGTGCTTATATAGCCTACGTTTACATGGATCCCGGTTTACGGTTTCCTTTGGACGAAATTTCCGGGAAAGGTTGTATTGTTTTGAAACTCCCAGAGTGTGATTCACTGCCATATCTTTTTATTCCAAAGGAAATTGTTTATGATATTTTTATGGCATTGCATAGTTTTGGAAAGAGATAAAAATGTTCTGGCACGAGCATTGCATATTCATTCACCTTATAGCTTTGTTAAGATTCATATACTGTGTTGGATTATTTCTATTGGGCTTTAGTTCACCCTACGTGGGAAAAATGTTTCAGGGGTTGAGGATATGCCTCCGCCAAGGCAATAGCTTGGGTGGACTTGGAGTGAGGGCTTCTTTTGTGTATTTACTATGTTTATTTTTATACAAGCCAAGGGTTTTAACTGTATTAGACTCAAGTCCACTTTTGTTGTGACCAAGTATTGTCTTGAAAAGCTGTAAGCCTTTAGGGCATTCATTTATTTGTTTTACTTTCGTATCTTACCTCTTATTGTAACATATGTTATAGATTCATGATTGGACTTGTGAATTTATATCTGCATATGTCACTCTCTTGTACAAGTAATTGGGATAAATAAAAGATAACTATTTCATTATGTGTTGTTATGTAATTCATAGTGTGGATGGTTTATAGTAACTATTTTGGGACGTTACAATTTTGCATTTGCTACTATATATAGACTTTTAGAGACAAAAATATGTAGTTGCAAAAAGTTTTTATTTTGAGACAACCAAAATTTGTCTCTAAATGTCTATTACAACTCTATGGTAAAAAATTTAGTTTTTGAGACAATAAAAGTCAATCTCTAAAAGTTTTAATTTTTGAGACAATCAAAAGTGGTCTCTAAAAGTATTAGTTTTCCAGACAATTAAAAGTGGTAGTTATAATTTTTTTGAGACAACTAAAATTGGTCCATAAAAGTTTGATAATATATATATATTTTTTTATTTTGCTTTTTGATTTTGTAACATTACTCATATAACTTTTGAATCAATAACAACGTTGTTTCTCTTAAAAAATATTGTAAGAAATTTTTTTTCTTTGATCAGCAAAACAAAAAGCTATATTGATTGCAACAACATTCAACATAAGATTCAAATGATATTTTCTATATTTTTCTTTCTATTTCTCAGCAAGCAAACAAATATCAAAGAACCAAATACCATAACAACTTTCATTCACATCCATTGATTTATTATCAGCAATTATTCTAATATATCATCACAAACATCCAAAAGAAAGTAATTTGAAATTGACATTTCCAGTAAAAAAACAAATAATCAAAAGCATAAAAATAATACCAAAATCAGCAATTTAAAGACAAGTCATCTCTTTTATCCTTCTGTCTTATATGTTCAGGATAACGTTGAAGTATATCAAGCTACGTCCGAAACCAACCTGATCTCGGTCTACCCAACTCGGCCTCCTTGTTTGCACTATTTGATTCATGGTTTTCATTAGGGAGCTTTTTTGATAAATCCATTTTCTAAGAGCTTTATTCCATCCAACCCATATTCTTTTTGACTATTCCATTAGGTCCAATTTGAGATAAGAAGACCAAAATACCCTTTTCATCTACTTATGTTCCATTTAGTTCACATTATTTTCTTATGTTTCAATAAGTCCTATGGGTGACATAATTATCAAAATACCCTTAATGTGAATGTTCACACCGTCAATATAAATGTTTATATCGTCAATGTGTAGGGGCCCGGCTCATGTCGATCCTCGTGGGTGCCCGGAAAAATTCGAGTCGAGTCGAGTCGGGCCGGGCCGGCCCACAAGCCAAAAAAATAGGCCTGACCCAGCCCGTTGATAATATGAATATTCACATTGACAAGTTAACATTCACATTGATAGGAGTGTAAAATTGGCCTGCGGCCCGTGGGCGGTCCGAAACCAGCCCGTCGCCCGGGGCGGGCCCAGGCCGGCCCGTTCACAATATGGATATTCACATTGACATATTAGCATTAACATTAACATTGACAAGAGTGTAAAATTGGCCCATGACCCATGCGCAACCTGAAGCCCGGGTCGGGGCGGGCCCGGCCCGGCCCGTTGACAATGTGAATATTCACATTGATAGGAGTGTAAAATTAGCCCGCGGCCTGTGGCCGGCCCGAAACTCGCCTGCGGCTCGTGGGCTGCCCTGGGCGGGCCCGGCCGGACCCGTTGATAATGCAAATATTCACATTGACATGTTAACATTCACATTGATAAGAGTATAAAATTAGCCCGCGCCCCGTGGCTGCCTGAAACTAGCCCACGGCCCGTGGACGGCCCGGGGCGGGCCCGTGGACGGCCCGGGGCGGGCCCGGCCCGGCCTGTTGACAATGTGAATATTCACATTGACATATTAACATTCACATGGATAAGAGTGTAAAATTGACTCGCGTCCCATGGGTGGCCCGGGGCGAGCCCGGTCCGGCCCGTTGACAATGTGAATATTCACGTTGACATATTAACATTTACATTGATAAGAGTGTAAAATTGGCCCGTGGCCCGTAGGCGGCCTGAAGCCCGCCCGTTACCCAGGGCGGGCCCGGCCCGGCTTGTTGACAATGTGAATATTCACATTGACATATTAACATTAACATTGATAAGAGTGTAAAATTAGCCTGTGAGCCGTGGGCAGCCCGAAACCCGGCCCCGGGTCGACTCGGGCCCGGCCCGTTGACAACGTGAATATCAACATTGACATGTTAATATTCACATTGATAAGAGTGTAACATTAGCCCGTGCCCCGTGGCTGCCCGAAACATGCCTACGGCCCGTGGGCGGCCCGAGGCGGGCCCGGCCCGGCCTGTTGACAATGTAAATATTCACATTGATAAGAGTATAAAATTGACTCACGTCCTATGGGCGGACCGAAACCCATGGGTGGCCCGGGGTGGCCCGGGTTTGGGTCCGGGCCTACCCCGGGCCGCGGGTGAGCTTCAGGCAGCGGACAAGTTTTACACTCCTATCAATGTTAATGTTAACATGTCAATGTGAATATTCACATTGTCACGGGTCGAGCCAAGCCCGCCTCGGGCTGCGGGCCAATTTTACACTCCTATCAATGTGAATGTTAACATGTCAATGTGAATATTCACATTACCAACGGGCCGGGCCCGCCCTGGCCCGAGGTCGGGCTTCGGGTTGCCCACGGGTCACGGGCCAATTGTACACTCTTATCAATGTGAATATTCACATTGTCAACAGGCCGGGCCGGGCCCGCCTCGGGCCGCCCACGGGCCGTAGATGGGTTTCGGGCAGCCACGGGATGCGGGCTAATTTTACACTCCTATCAATGTGCATGTTAACATGTCAATGTGAATATTCACATTGTCACGGGTCGGGCCAAGCCCGCCTCGGGCTGCGGTCGGGCTTCGGGCCGCCCACGAGCTGCGGGCCAATTTTACACCCTTATCAATGTGAATGTTAACATGTCAATGTAAATATTCACATTGTCAACGGGTCAGGCCGGGCCCGTCTCGGGCCGCGGGCGGGCTTTTGGCCGTCCATGGGCCGCGGGCCAATTTTATATTCTTATCAATGTGAATGTTAACATATCAATGTGAATATTCACATTGTCAACGGCCGGATCGGGCCCGCCCCGGGCCGCCCATGGGCCGCTGGCGGGTTTCGCGCCGCCACGGGACGGGGGCCAATTTTACACTCCTATTAATGTGAATGTTAACATGTCAATGTGAATATTCACATTGTCAACGGGCCGGGCTGGGCCGAGTCGGGCCCGCCCTAGGCTGCTGTCTAGTTTTATACTCTTATCAATGTGAATGTGAACATGTCAATGTGAACATTCACATTGTCAACAGGCTGGGCTGGGCCGGGCCCGCCCACGGGCCGTGGGCGGGTTTCGGGCAGCTACGAGGCGTGGGCTAATTTTACACTCCTATCAATGTGAATGTTAACATGTCAATGTGAATATTCACATTGTCAACGGGCCGGGCCGGGCCGCCCCGAGCTGCGGGCGGGCTTTTGGCCGCCCATGAGCCGCGGCCCAATTTTATACTCTTATCAATGTAAATGTTAACATGTCAATGTGAATATTCACATTGTCAACGGGCTGGACCAGGCCCGCCCCGGGCTGCCCATGGGCCGCGGGCGGGTTTCGCGCCGCCACGGGACGGCGGCCAATTTTACACTCCCATTAATGTGAATTTTAACATGTCAATGTGAATATTCACATTGTCAACGGGCCGAGCCCACCCTGGCTCGCAGGCGGGTTTCGGGCCGCCCACAGGCCAATTTACGTTCCTACAAATGTGAATTTTAGAATATGAATGTTCACATCATTAAATTGCTAATCGTTGAAAAAATATTTATAAGGGTATCAAAATTAAATATAAGGGCATAAGTGTCCAAGAAAATAGTGTAAATCAAGAAAATGGACTTTATGGAATAAAACTATACATACATGGGACTAAATGGGTTTAAAAATTCCTTCATGGACTTCTTGGGTTAAAACATTTCTAAATTGGACTTATCAATGAAAATCCCTTTTCATTATGGCTCTTGAAGCATAGATCCAAATTTAAATGGCTTGTGTTTTAATGTTGAATCGGTTCTTGTTTGCTACCTACAACACAAACCAATTAAGCATATCAAGAACTAGTAATCATGAATAATCCAACATGCAAAAATCTTTAATTCAATAACCGAATCCTTTGAAATTTTCTTATTTGCTGGATAGCAAGTGACAAATGAAAAAGGAACCAAAAAGGGGGGGGGGAATTTATTTGAATCAAACATCAAACATGGTAATTTAACTAAACATCTTCCAACATAAGGAGTTGAGCAGGGAAAACGTATAATTATTATAAAAATAAAAAAATCAATCATTCCTCTCTATTTAGGCTCAAAGTTCAACAACAATGACAAGCAAAGCTGACATCTCTTATTTCAATCAATAATAAGCATACTTGCAACCGGCATATACTTCAGGGCGATTCACTTGAAAAAGAAATATGTGCATTAAATCTTCATTGGTTTTATATTCTTCTTATACCAATATGGCATTTTGAAATTGCCCCAAAACACCTCACATGTATATCTACAAACTAAATTGCAAAGGAAACTATTGTCTAAAACCTTGGATCAATGTTTTTAAAACCGGACCGGTGAGCGAAACGAAAAAAGGACCGGGTGGACGGGTCACCGGTTCAACCATCGGGTCAAAGCGGTCGAACCGTAACGTCATAATTAATATTATATAATTAAAAAATATAATTATAAATTATAAATAAATAAAAATATATATAAATAATTAAATAAAAATAAAAATTGTTGCATAGTATTTATTAATAATATTTAATAAAGTCATAATTGATTAAAAAAAGTCACTTATTTTAAAGAAATTAAATTTTTTAAACATTCCCTCCAAATAAATTGATTGAATGCTAGATTTAATTTTGGAGGGAAATGAAATTTTCAACTCTCCCTCTAATCAATATGTTTCAAATAATTTGATTGAATCCCACATAGAATTTTGTAGGTTCTCTTTGAAAAATCTTTTCCTATAAATAGTCCTATAAATAGGAATAGACTTTCATAATCTTCTCAAGCTTTCAATGAGACTCTTCCTTATGAGAGGAGACTCTTGAAATAAGAATTTTTAGTCAAAATTTAAAATATATATATATATATATATATATATAAGAAAGAAAGAAAGAAAATAAAAAAAAAGTAAAACTGAAAGAAAAAAAAAAAAAAAAAAAGGATCGGTCTGACCCACCTGAACCGGTTCGGGTCATCGGTTTTACCGGTTCGACCACTGGGTCACCAGTTTTTCCCGGCTTTGGCGCCACTCCGGGTTTAGGTGGTTGACCGGACCAGAACAAGGCCCGGTTCTGGTCCAACCGGTTCGACCGGCCGGTCCGGTCCGGGTTTGAAACCATTGCCTTGGATATATGGGGAAGTATTTTGAAAATGACGCCACGTGGCCAAGATAGCCCAAGATATCGACTAAGGTGCCACGTGGATGAGTTATGTTGCCGAGGTGATCATGGCATTGCCGAGATGTTATGCGGTATTAGATAAGGGACAAGAGTCCTAGAACGGGGAGAAATCTCAGTTTGGATAAGACTAAGGCTCAAGGAGAGTTTATCCCTATCTAGCTAAGAGTCCAGGATGAGCATTAAGCCTGAGTCCAAGGAAGTGAGGCTTCTAGGGGATCAGGTCACTGCTGGTTATAAAAATAAGGCACCCTCGTGAGTCTAAGGTAAGTTCTTTTTTGTGAGTTTAAGTACTATTTGCTATCCGTGAGAGATAAAGTTTGACTGACTTGATCGTCGGATTGCCCCCAGGTGGACAAACCACCGTGGTATTCTCATTATCTTGTTATAGGTTGTTGGGTTTAATCTATTCTACTAGTGCTCTCCAACTGAGTTCCTCGTTTGGTTGTGTCGTCAAAAAATAACACCCACAATTTGGCGTCGTCTGTGGAAACTTAAGAAGAATAGATGGCCAATAACGGGGAGGAAGAGAAAATTGGGGACAACATCCATAGTGAGGAAGAAGAACATGTGGATCCTAATGCTAGGGAGGAAAACCGTAATGAAGGAGTATAGGATCCAAATCCTAGGGAAAATGACGCCGGCAAGGAGCATAATGTCCCGAAGATGGGAGTCCGAGATGAATATTATAATGAAACGACCTCCAAGTATGGAAGGATAAATGCCTGAGGAGGGATGGAGAGATGAAAGGCATGGTAAATAAGTTGGCAGACCTACAGACAATGGTCAACTTTATTATGCAAAACAATGTAATGTAACCACCATTGCCGTTGCAGAACACACCGCCACTAGCAGCCAAAACTAATGCCCAGAAAGGAGGATAAAAAAACAATTCTAGTGGTCCTGCAGCATGGCAAGGGACAAGAGCACTTACATCGGTCGTCACAAGATGTTAGGTGAACAGAGTCAGTACGAGGTGAGTCATAGAAGACACCACAAACCAAAGGGGCCTATGTCAAAGGATCTCAGCAAATCCAAGAGAAGGGCCTCTATTTTGATGCAATAGACGAAGGGAAGTCCAAGAGGACGCACAATTACATCGGGAGCAGCACACCAAAGAAGCTAAAATCTAGTGATAGCCAAGCTCCCGGTAGAACAATAGAGAATTTGATAGACTACCTCCAGAGAAAGAGACTCAACGTCAAGATCATATCCATTGTCAAGCCGAGGACGCCATTCTCGGTAGAGTTGGATACATTTGAGGGCCCAAAGAGATTTAACATGCTGAGGTTTCAGAACTACGATGGTAAGTCCGATCCAAACTTCTATGTTGGTTTGTATTTAAATTCAATGGCTTTGTGGAGTGGGAATGAGCAGCTGTTATGTAAAGTATTCCCATCATCCTTTGGGGAGATAGCATCGAACTGGTTCCATAATTTGCCGAAAGGAATTGTGAAGAGCTGGGAAGGCATGGTCGAGATGTTTGTGGCCAGATTTGTTACGAACAAGTTGTAGCTACTTAGGGTAGACTCTTTATTGGCTTTGAAGATTAGCGATGGCAAAGGCCTCAGGGCTTACACCAAGAGATACTATGAGGAGTACAATAGAATTTTGACTTGCAACCAGGAGTTGGCGATTATGTCTTTCAAGAAGGCATGGATGATAAAGGCTCACTTTGGAAATCACTTGCAAAAACCTTACCGAAAAGCATGGAAGAGCTCATGGCATGGATTGAGAAGTATGCCAGAGTAAAAGAAAACACACAAGGAGCGAGGACACCAAAATGAGAAAAGACAAATAGCTTCCCGAAGCAAGACCGAGGGAATGTCGGTGTTGACAGGTAGGAAATAGGAACAAGGGCTATGCAGACAGTCATCATGGTATTCAGGATCCCAACCTATAAAGTCTTGGAGAGGATTAGGAACCAGCTGTACTACAAAATGCCAGAGAAGATCCCTAGCGAGTTTATGAGCAGGAGCACTAGGAAGCATTGTGCCTACCATAATGAAGATGGGTACCTGACTTAGGGATGCAGGGCTCTAAAGTCACTCTTGAAGGATCTAGTCAGACAGGGTGACTTGAGAGACCTAGTGGATGAGGCGAAAACGAGGGAAGAACATGCGAGGCTGCTCCAATCACCAGCAACACCACCACCACCACCAGGCAGAGGGACCTCAGGTAATCAATGTGATTCACTCGAAAGTCAATGAGAATGGAGTTCAATGGGAGACCTAGAGAGTAAGGCACCTACAACAAGTATATCAAGTCCAGCAAAAGAAACCCAGAACAAATGAATATCAAGGACTGATAATTTCTTTCACTGAGGTTTACTTGGATATGGTGCAGCGTCTGCACAATGATGCCCTGGTGGTAACCCTGAAGATTGGAGATTTCTAGGTGAGGCATATACTGATTGACCAAGGCAACTCTTGTGACATCATGTATGTCAGATGTTACAAGGAGCTCGGTCTCCACCTGAATGATTTAGAGCTATCTGACAGCCCTATGGCTAGATTCAATAGGAGGAGCCACGAATTTGGAGGTACAGGCAGGGTGCAAAAAGATAACAATGAAGTTCACTGTGATAGATACTCCCTCCCCGTATAACATCATTTTGGGATGACCTTGGTTGCATGCATTGAGAGATGTTCCTTCACCATTGCACCAATTGTTGCGATTCCCAACAGAGTAAGGGATTGAAGAGGTACGAGAAGATCAGGTACAGATGAAAAATTACTCAATGGCAGCAATAAAGTACACCTGTAATGTAACGGAAGCAGAAAGTGTAGAGATTGAAAGCAAAGACCACAAAGTCTTGGATGATGTCGGCAAAGAACCTGCTGAGAAGAGTGAAGAACCATTGAAAAGGTGTTTGTGTAAAAAGAAGATGATGAACAATTCTTCCTTCTCGGCTCTGGCTTAGCTGAGGAAGAAGAAAAAGAACTGGAGGCTTTCTTGAGGGAGAACATAGAGGTGTTTGCCTGGAGACCTTATGAGATGCCGGGAATCAGCCCTGAGGTCACTTGTCACAGACTTAATGTCACGACCCAAACCCGCCCCTGTAGGTTTAGCACCGTAACCGGCCAGTAATCCGTGGATTACCAAAGGCCTCTAAATAGATTAGCAAATAATAAGGGGCTGCGGAAGCAATAATACAAAATAGACAAGGTCCAATGAGCTGTGATAACGTACATGGGACAGAACATTTCAAAACTTATTTATTTATACTTAAACATGCCAGTCCAGATACACAATATTTACAAGGCATTTACAGAATGTATTTCCCAAGACCTGACTTTACAGAGCATACACATAGACTAGCATGAATACAAAAGCAGCCATGGCTTTAGGCTTCGTTCGGAACCTCCTCGGGAGGCACAACGATTGGCTGACAAAAACAAAACAGAAGAACGTCAACTCTGGCCCTGGTCATGTGCCGACTCACCTACATACATAATATAAACTATGAACGAAAGCCCAGTGAATAATAACAGAGTAAAGGGTTTCAATGAATAAGTTCGTAAAGATTCAGAAATCATAATTCAGTTTCTTATCAAAATCATAGTTTTATCTAGATCATATACAGACAGAAATCATAAGTCATGATTAAGTTTACGTGATACATCCATTAGCATTAACAGAACATAACAGAATAGAACAGAACAGAACATATACACGTGAGGTTACGAATAACCAGTTCTATAAAGGAACCTCCGGATCCGGGCAACAGAACAGAACAGAAGCTGAGCCCCCGTGACAGGGCCTCCGGTACGGGAAACAGAGTGCAGACAGAAATAAGTTTCATAAAGGAACCTCCGTTACCGGGTAACAGCTAACAGATATCACATGATGCTAAGGATGTCACGAATACATATCAGAAATTAAACAATCATTCATTGTACAGAACATATCATTTCGGAAAACAGATCTTATTTTATCACACAAAAAGTAGATACAGTTTGAACATAACTTTACTAAGTTATTACTCACAGTTGGCCTTGAAACAGACAGACGGAGCAGATTAATCACACGATACGCAGTACGTGACCTACATAACACATAACGAACACACACTTAAAACACATATTCTAATTGCATAAAACTTACGTCGTTGGTTCTTAGTGTGTTTCTAACCTTAAATCCTCACTATAGAGTCTTAAACATGGCCTAGGAATGCCTAGGACGGAATGAGGATGCAAAGATGCCTTGGAAAACATTTTTCAAAACTTGCTAAAAACAGGGGTCTCGCTCGAGCGTGGTTTCCTTCGCTCGAGCGAGCTTGTCAAAATAGAGGGGTCGCTCGAGCATAGAATCCTTCGCTCGAGCGGTCTGTAAAAATGCAAAAGTTCTGGTTGTTGAAATTTTACACTCGATGCTCGCTCGAGCGTGAGACACAGCTCGAGCGTGAGACACAGCTCTTCGCTCGAGCGTAGGTCTCGTCGATCGAGCGTGCGTCTGCGTGCACCAAAAACTTGAGAGCTTGCAATTTATGCTCGAGCCACCATTCCTTCGCTCGAGCGAAGCTCTGAACAAACGATGGTCGCTCGAGCGTGGAATCTTTCGCTCGAGCGAGGAAGCCAAATTCTGGAATTTCCAGATTTGCCTTCCAAGCTCAAACCAAGCATTCAACACCTCAAAACTCGACCTCTTGGGCCCATTTTCTAGAAAACACTTGTAAACTCATAGTATAAGATGTTTCAAAGATCAATTTGTAAAATCAAGCCCAAAGGTGAGTCAATTAAACACAATTTCAAATAAAACTTCAAGAACAAAACTTAAATGTAACATGCATGAATTCTCATGACTTCTAATGCTCCAAAACATTATCCAAAGCAAGATTAAACTCAAGAATAGGATGAATTCATGGACTAAAACAAAAATATGGACATGCATGTGAGGATTCTATGAGAACAACCTCACAATTCAAGAATGTAGACATGCATGCATGATGTACTACTCAATTCAACATTTAAAATCAATTCTTGACTTTAAACTCTAATCTTCCATGAATGATGCAAGAATTAATCTTAAATTCACAATTGAAAGGGGAATCTCCTACCTTAAACCATGAATTCCAAGTCTAGGAGCTCAAATTTGCAAAGCCTCTTCAATTCTTCTAAGTTCCAAGCCAAATTCTTGATGAAACCAAGTTTCTCTCACTGTCCCTCTTTCTCACGGTTTGTCACAAGAAGATGAGCAAAGATGCATCAAATATGTAATAAAACAAAATAAATGTTGTCTAGACTCAAGCCACTAAGTGGCAAACTTGTAATAACTCAAACAAGTGTAAATTAACATGATTTAATCTAATTTAATCGTTCCGAACCGAATTTTAATTAAACCTACCATGAAATTCTATAAATCCTAACTAACACATAAATCAAGTCAATTTCTGATTCGAACGCCGATAAGGCTTCCAATTCGCAAACCGAAACTAAAACGTGAAGAGATCATTTTACGGCAAACAGATAAAAACACAAAGATAAGGCAATACATATGTGTAGACACCCCATTTTTGACCGACCTTAAGACTCAGACGTCACCGATTGGGCGCTTGGTGATGTTGCATATCGTGCTCGTTCAGAGGTTTCAGAGTCTCGGCTGTGAGCCTTGCCTCCGGACTTCCGGACTCTTTCATTCTTTGCCTCGGTTTGCGAACCAGGCTCTGTTTTCTCTGTTTTCTCTTCCTGAAGGGAGGGAGAGGTCTCGTAGATCATCTCTCAGTGGCCGTAGGCTACGTTTCGCGGTCGTAGGCCATTTTGCCCGTTTGGAGTTCGGTTCCTTGTTTTTCGGAGCCGTTGGCTGTGTGCCTCGGTTCGGGACCGCTTAACCACCTCCGTTTGCTCCGGTTTTTGGCATGCATCTTATTTGCTCCATTTTGAGGGACACTGTGGCTCGAAAAACCAACTTCGTGGTCGAACACCACTTCCGGTGCCTAACAGTCAGTTTTTGGGGCCTCGGGCTGCGCGTTTCGGCCCCCGAACCTTCATTTTGCATCGGAATGTGAACAGATCATTTTACGGCAAACAGATAAAAACAAAAAGATAAGGCAATACATATGCAATTTAATTCCGGATTCCTTCTAAATTATTGTTAGGTATAAATAATCATGGTTTAGCATTAATCAGAGGTAGGGGTTATTACACTTAACGTGGACAGATTGGCAAAACTAGCAGTCCAGAGAGCAAGAAGGCCGACATGGATACATGTGCAGGCAATCAAGGAAGAAGTAAACAAGCTACTAGAAGCACAAGCCACCAGAGAGGTAAATTATCCCACCTGGTTGTCTAATACGGTAGTGGTGAAGAAGAAGAATGAGAAGTGGAAGGTCTTCGTGGACTTCACAAGCTTGAACAAGGCTTGCCCTAAGGACAGTTTTTCATTGCCCAAAATTGATCAACTAGTAGATACCACTTTAGGGCATGGGAGGATGAGTTTTCTGGACACATACCAAGGTTATCACTAGATAGCAACGTATGCCTCAAATGAAAAAAAGCAAACATTCATCACCTTTAAAGGACTCTATTACTACAGAGTAATGCCTTTGGGGTTGAAAAATGCAAGAATAACTTACCAAAGACTGGTTACCAAGATGTTCAAACATTTGATTGGAAGACAGTGGGGGTGTACATAGATGATATGGTTATTTAAACCAAGGAACTTGGGAGCCATCTGGCCGACTTGAAGGTGGTCTTTGACATTCTAAGGTAATATCGGCTTCGACTCAATGCCTCAAAATGTGCATTTGGAGTCGGATCCGATAACTTCCTGGGATACTTGGTCACTAGGAGGGGTATTGAAGCAAGCCCATATCAGATCAAGGCCATCCTTGACTAGAAGAGCCCGACAATAGCGTGACAAGTTCAGAATTTGACTGGAAGGGCAGCAGCCTTAAACAGGTTCATTAGCCGAAGTTCAGATAAATGCAAACAATTTTTTGGTTTATTGAAGAAGGCCACAGACTTTCTGTGGACAGAAGAATGCAAAGTCACCTTGGCCGACTTAAAGAAATACCTGACAGCCCCACTAGTGTTGTCGAACCCGGTACTAGGAGAAGAGTTGTTTGTGTACTTGGCAGTTTCAGACCAAGCCGTGAGTGCCGTAGTAATCTGAGAAGAAGAAGGTGAGCAGAAGGCAGAATACTATGTTAGCAAGACCCTGGCAAATGTAGAAACCAGATACTTGCCTCTGGAAAAGTTGACTGTTACGACCCAAACCTGCCCCTATAGGTTTAGCGTCGTAACCGGCCAATAATCCTTGGATTACCAAAGGCCTCTTAACAGAATAACATATAATTAGGGGTTACGGAAGCAAATATACAAAATATATATAGTCCATAGAGCTATGCAGACATACATGGGATAGAAATGTACGAAACAACCGTATATTTATATATAGATGTGATGTTAGAGCCATATACACAGAACTCCCAAACATGTTCAAATCAAACATAAACATCAGAAAGTACAAAAATCCTAAAGATTCAAAACTTGGTCAGATCTCAAAAAGGGAACCTCCACGGGAGGCACGATGGCTAGCTGGCTGACACCAAAACTTGCCAGGCAGTAACTTAGGCCTGGTTACGCGTCTGCTCACCTACATACGTAAAAATAAATAGTTAGCGGGAGCCTAGTGAATAATAACGGAGTAAAGAGTTTTAATGAATGATGTCCATACAGAGTCAGAAATTATAATTCATTTCAAAAATAGATTTACATTCACATTCTTTTACAAGTTAATAACAGAAATCAGAATACATACTTAATCTTACATCTGTTAGCGCTAACAGATCATAGACAAAGCATCAAGGGTCATGCTTTTCAGTTCCATATAGAAACCTCTGGCTGGGTACAGATAACTTGTCAGTTCCATATAGGAACCTCCAGACTGGGTATTGATAACTTATCAGCTCCATTAAGGAACCTTCGGCTGGGTACAGATAACTTGTCAATTCCACAAATGAACCTCCGGACCGGGAACGAATAACCCTTGAGCAATGGAATTGTTGCCTCGAATACTTTTCAAAATATGAACAATCATTCATTTATGCAAAGCGTAGCATTTTAGAAAAATGATCATTTCATATCATCAGAAAATAATTAAAGTCAAACATAACTTTACAGAGTTATTACTCACAATTAACAGATGGCTCCAAGGCAAACAGACAGAATGGGAAATCAAACGTCTTGTGGCGCTTCACCTACACAGTTATAGAACGAACACATACTGAATTACACACCCAAAAATATTAACTTAATCCTCTCTTATCTTGGTGTGTTTCTACTTCTTTATCCTTATTATAGTGTCTTAATCTTGGCCTAGGAATACCTAGGATGTAATGAGGATACAAAAATACATTTAAAAATACTTGGCCAAAAATGCTAGAAACAGGGGTCCCGCTCGAGCGTAACTTCTCTCACTCGAGTGGACATGTAAACATGTGAGGAGACGCTCGAGCGCAACTTCCCTCGCTCGAGCGCTCTGTAAACCTTGCAAAAGTACTGGTTAAGTGAAATCTCCACTCGATGGCCGCTCGACTCTCGCTCGAGTGTGAGACTCATGCCCTCGCTCGAGCGCAACTTTTGCCGCTCGAGCAGTCTGCAAAACATGCAAACTTCTAGGAGCACGCATTTCACGCTCAAGCGGACTTTAGGTTGCTTGAGCGGAAGTGTAAAATCACAGAGTGGCTGCTCAAGCGCAGATTCTGCCGCTCGAGTGGAAGTACAGAATCTGGGATTTCCAGATTGCACTTCCAAGTTCCAAACCCGAATTCAAAGCCATTTAACTCAACCTTTAGGCCCCAAAACTTGAGAACATTAAGAGTTAAAGATCATTTCATGAAATTAAGGCCCAAAAACATGTTAATTGTGCAAAAATTCAACTTGAAATATAAGAATATAATATGAACATGACATGCATGTATTCATTTGAGTTCATAGCTTCCAAAACATGATCATATGAGATCCAATGGTGAGAAATGTTATGAATTCTTCAAACCATGCTAGAATTACAACATGCATGTGAGGAAAGCTTTGAAAACAACTTTTAATTTCTTTGTAATATGCATGCATGTATGAAATGACTTAACTTTCTTCAATTCTAGCTCAAAACTCATGTTAACCGACTCAATTCTCTTAAATTCATGAATTTACCAACTCAAAAGCAAGACTAAAGGCTTGAGTTCTCACTTTAGCTTCTCAATTCCTTAACATTTAGAGGTAATCTTGAGCAATCCTTCAAGTCTCCAAGCAATGTCTTTCTCTACCTTAAGTTGATCTCAAGTTCTTGGCCTCTCACTTTCTCTCATGTTTTTGCTACCAAGGATGTAGATATGAGAGTGTAAAGTGTGAATGAGGGTCCACTATTGCGTTATATAGGCTTGGCTAATGGCTTATTTGATTTGCTGATCGACTAATCAATTGGACATTAGTTTATTCTAATTTAATTCGTTCTGAATTGAATTACAATTAAACCTACCATAATGTTCTAAAAATTCCAACTAACACGTAATTCAAGTCAATTTCGCGATTAGATGCTGTAAGGCCTTCAATTCACAGAATGAAGCAGAAACAGAAACAGATATTTCTACGATAGACAGATATAAGCACAATAATGCAACAAACACATATGCAATTTAATTCAGAATTTCTCTTAATTTCTGATTAAGCTTATTTAACCATGAATTAATGTAAATCAGAGGTCGAGGTTGTTACAGCCTTCCCCCCTTAAAGAGTTTGGTCCTCCAAACTTGAGTTACCTTCATTTTGGAAGTACACTGGATTCAAAGGAAACAATTCAGGGTATATTCTCATCATATCTTCCTCCGTTTCCCAAGTTGCATAGGTCCCTTCGTGGTTTTGCCAATCAAGTTTCACTAATGGTATTTCTTTGTTCCTTAGCTTTTTAATTCGGCGGTTTGCAATCTGTATTGGCATTTCTTCGTACGTGTAATCATCCTTTAAAAGCACATGTGTCGGCTCGATAACATCGTACAGATATCGTAAGGAATCCCGTAACATTGAGCCATGAAAGACATTATGCATATGCTCTATAATTGGCGGTAAGGCTACCCAATACGTCACCGGGTTGATTTTTTCTAGAACCTCATATGGCCCAACATATCTTGGTGCTAACTTGCCTTTAACACCAAACCGTGTTTGTCCTTTCATTGGAGTCACTTTGATAAACACGTGATCCCCGACTTTATACTCCCTGTCTCTTCTTCAAACATCCGCATAACTCTTTTAGCGACTTTGTGCAGTTTTCAAGCGTTATTGGATCAATTTCACATTTTCCGTTATTTCTTGCACAAGTTTTGGTCCCAACAATGGTCTATCGCCTACTTCAGCCCAACAAATAGGAGAACGACATTTTCTTCCATACAGAGCTTCATAAGAAGCCATCCCAATACTTGAATGATAACTACAAATTCGGCTAAAGGAAGGGAAGTCTTCCAATTCCCTTGGAAGTCCAACACACACATTCGTAGCATATCTTCCAAAGTCTAATTGGTGTTTTCGGATTGACCGTCTATCTGTGGGTGGTAAGCACTACTCATTCACAGTTCAGTTCCCAAAGCCTGTTGTAAACTCTGCCAAAACATTGACGTGAACTTTGAATCTCTATCAGATACAATGGATACTAGCACATCATGTAATCTCACAATCTCATTCACACAAATGTTAGCTAATTTATCTGCATTATAGAAAGTTTTGATAGGTAAAAAATTGACAGACTTAGTTAAACGATCAACAATGACCCAAATGGAATCCATACCTCGAGGGGAGCGAGGCAACCCCACAATGAAGTCCATAGTAATATGTTCCCACTTCCATTTTGGTATTAGAAGCGGCTGTGCAAACCAACGGGTCGTTAATGTTCGGCTTTAACTTGTTGGCAATGCAAATATCTAACTACAAAATCTGTAATACACTTTTTCATTCCCGGCCACCAGAAATTCTATTTCAAGTCACGATATATCTTTGTGTTTCCCGGATGCATAGCAAATTTGGAATTATGGGCTTCAGTCATAACACGTTTCCTCAAATCAACATGGTTCGGCACACAAAGGCGACCCTAAAATTTCAACACATTGTTCTCAAGTACAAACCTAGGCCTTGGTTTTGAGTCAATTTCATCTAAGATCTTTTTCAGGAATTCATCTTGCAGTTGTTTCTCTCTAATTTCTTCAATTATTGCAGGCTGGACGGAGATAGCAGCCAAGATTCCACCATGTTCTCGCAATACAATCTCAATCTCATTCTTTTCCAAGTCACATAGCAATTCTTTCTGACCGGTGAGCAAACATGACAAACTTCCTATTGAATTTCGACTCAAGGCATTTGCCACAGTATTAGCTTTTCCTAGATGATACAAAATCTGTAAATCATAGTCTTTAATCAACTCTAACCATCTTCTCTGTCTCATGTTCAATTCTTTTTGTGTGAAGAAATATTTGAGACTTTTATGGTCTGTGTATACTTCACAAGTCACACCATATAGGTAATGTCGCCAAATCTTCAAAGCAAAAACCACCGCAGCGAGTTCAAGGTCATAGGTCAGATAATTCTTTTTATGAGGACGGAGTTGCCGAGAGGCATAAGCAATTACCTTTCCATTTTGCATTAAGACACACCCCAAGCCTTTATAGGAAGCATCACTGTAAATCTGGAACCCATTCGTACCGTTTGGTAAAGTCAAGATAGGTGCAGT
This sequence comes from Camellia sinensis, assembly GCF_055761805.1. Classification (NCBI taxonomy): domain Eukaryota; kingdom Viridiplantae; phylum Streptophyta; class Magnoliopsida; order Ericales; family Theaceae; genus Camellia; species Camellia sinensis. The sequence goes on along the minus strand of NC_138964.1, from coordinate 17,645,572 downwards.
TACCAGTCTAGCTTTCAATTTTTGGAAGGCTGACTCCCATTGATCATTCCAGTCAAACGGTATATTTTTTTGCGTCAACTGTGTCAATGGCATAGCAAGTTTTGAGAAATCTTTCACAAATCTTCTGTAGTAACCTGCAAGTCCTAGAAAACTTCTAACTTCTGACACATTAGTTGGTCTTGGTCAATCCACAATTGCTTCAATTTTCTGAGGGCCAACAGATATACCATCCTTGCTAATTACATGGCCTAAAAATGCTACATTGTCAAGCCAGAATTCACATTTGGACAATTTTGCATACAATTTCTTTTCTCTCAAAATCTGTAAAGCAGTCCGCAAATGGTTCTCATGTTCTTCCCTACTTTTGGAGTAAATCAAAATATTATCAATAAACACAAACAACAAACTCATCCAGATATGATTTAAACACCATGCTCATTAGGTCCATAAAAGTTGCTGGTGCATTTGTTACTCCAAATGGCATAACTAAAAATTCATAATGCCCATATCTAGTTCTAAATGTCGTTTTCTCAACATCTTCCGATTTGACCTTTAATTGGTGATATCCAGATCTAAGGTCTATCATGGAGAACACATGCTCCCTGGAGTTGGTCAAACAAGTCGTCTATTCGGGGTAGTGGGTATTTGTTCTTCACGATTACTTTATTCAATTCATGATAGTCTATACATAACCTCAAAGACCCATCCTTCTTCTTTACGAATAAAACTGGAGCACCCCAAGGTGATGTGCTTGGGTGAGTAAATTTCTTATCTAAAAGTTCTTGGAGTTGAACTTTCAACTCTTTGAGTTCAGAGGTTGACATTCTATAGGGGGTCTTGGAAATAGGTTGTATTCCAGGTACTACTTCAATCGTAAACTTAATTTCTCTACTAATTAAGTCCCGGGTAGGTCATTAGGAAACACATCAGGAAAGTCACAAACCACAGGAATAGTTTCCACACCGGTATTATCCGAAGACACAGTCAATACACAACACAAGTAGCCCCAACAACCTTTTCTCAACAATTTCCTAGCTTTCATAAATGAAATCAAGTACGGTGGAGGAATTACCTCATTTCCAGTAAAAATAAATTCAGGCATACCAGGTGGTCTAAACACAACAGATTTACTTGCATAGTCAATGGTGGCACAGTATTTAGTCAACCAGTCCATATCCAGAATACAGTCAAAATGATTAATGCTCAAGGGTAACAAATCAACAAACAATGTCATCTCACCAATCATAATATCACATGCCAGATAAACATAAGCACATATCATAGAACCCCCAAACGGTGTAGATGCAGATAATAAATAGTTTATAGGTTCTAATGGTCTAGTTAATATCCAAGAAAAAGCATGCGACACAAATTAATGCGTGGAACCAGAATCAATCAGCACATAAGCATTCCGAGCACAAATAGTGATTATACCTAACACCACAAATTCGGTGTTTTGCATATCTCCAGGCACCAATGCAAACACTCTCCCTTGTCTTAGTGTTTCAGTCTCGGTATTACCCCTGACATTAGTTCTTGCATTGGTCCTTATTGTAGGAGTGGATCCAACTGAACTTGCGGTAGGGCGGTTAGCATTCTCAAACCTCAGTGGACAATCCCGAATCATGTGGCCAGTCTTGCTACACTAAAAACACGCACCGAAGGCACGGCGACATGGGCCTTTATGCTTCCTTCCGAAATCGGGACAATTGGGAGTAGAACCACTACTCTGACTAGAGCTACTAGAGGATCCTGTATTCTGCCTTTTTGAAAATGATCGGCCCTTCTTGAAGTTGAATCCGGACCGTTTACCCTTCCACTCGGTTGTTGGAGCAGGAGCTTGTCTCTTAGCTATCAAAATGGCTTCTACCATCAATGCTCTATTAAGAACTTCCACATATGTCGGCAATTTCAAGACGCCAACGCAGTCAAACACTTCAAGTCCAAACTGTCTTCAAATTTTCGTGCTTTCTTGTAATTGGTATCCACCATGTGTGGGGCAAAACGGGCTAACTCAGTAAACTTGGCCTTATATTTGGCCACTGACATCCTGCATTGCTTGAGTTCTTGGAATTCTGACACTTTCCGATCTCTAAAGCATTGGAGAAAATACTTGATGTAGAAAATCTCATTAAACTAAGCCTATGTCATGTTTCCATTATTGGTTCGGATCAGTAACCACCATTTCCGGGCTTCATCTTTTAGCATGTAGGTGGCCAAAAGAACTTTTTATGTTTCGGAGCAAGGAAATACCTCAAATAATTTCTCCATTTCAAGCAACCAGGTTTCTACTTTTAAGGGTTCAATGCCACCCAAGAAAGTTGGTGGCTTCATTTTCATAAATTTCTTAGTCAAATTGATTACACCATTGTTATGTGGCTCATTTTGTGCTGGTGGAGGCGGATGGGGTATAGGTTGTTGACTCTGTTGCTGTATTAGTGCCTCTGTTAGAGCTGCAAGCATTTGTTCTATTCGGCTTATTCGAGACTCAAATGACTCGGCTGTTCCATCGCTTCTTGTATTTTTCATTTGCTATAAGTAAACAAAGCACCATAAATATATGCAAATAGTCCTTGTTTTCAATATTCAAGTCATTCATTTCAATTTCATGGGGTCATGATCCAATTCAGTCTTCACATTTAAAGATTACACACACCTACACATGCAGATGGAATGCCCCCACTTCTTGCTAGGACATTCTAAGCTCATATGGACTCGTGTGTGCAGTAGGACACGTGCTCTGATACCACTCTGTCACGACCCAAACCTACCCCTATAGGTTTAGCATCGTAACTGGCCAGTAATCCTTGGATTACCAAAGGCCTCTTAACAGAATAACATATAACTAGGGGCTGAGGAAGCAAATATACAAAATATATATATATAGTCCATAGAGCTGTGCAGACATACATGGGACAAAATTTATGAAACAAACTTATATTTATATATAGATGTGACGTCAAAAATGCATAAGTCATACGTCACCAGAGCCACATATACAGAACTCCCAAACATGTTCAAATCAAACATAAACATTAGAAAGTACAAAAATCCCAAAGATTCAAAACTTGGTTAGATCTCAAAAGGGAACCTCCACGGGAAGCACGATGGCTGGCTGACACCAAAACTTGCTAGGCATACGTAAAAATAAATAGTGAGTGGGAGCCCAATGAATAATAACGGAGTAAATTAATAAATGATGTCCATCATAGAGTCAGAAATTAGAATTCATTTCAGAAACAGATTTACATTCACATTCTTTTGCAAGTCAATAACATAAATCAAAATACATACTTAATCTTATATCCGTTAGCACTAACAGATCACACACAAAGCATCAAGGGTCATGCTTTTCAGTTCCATATAGGAACCTCCAGCCGGGTACGGATAACTTGTCAGTTCTATATAGGAACCTCTAGACCGGGTACTGATAACTTGTCAGTTCCATTAAAGAACCTCAGGCTGGGTACAGATAACTTGTCAGTTCCACAAAGGAACCTCCGGACCGGTAACAGATAACACCCTTGAGCCATGGAATTGTTGCCACGAATACTTTTCAAAATATGGACAATCATTCATTTATGCAAAGCGTAGCATTTTAGAAAAATGATCATTCCATATCATCAGAAAATAATTAAAGTCAAACATAACTTTACAGAGTTATTACTCACAATTAACAGATGGCTCCAAGGTAAACAGACAGAATGGGCAAATCAAACGTTTTGTGGCACGTAACCTACACAATTACAGAACGAACACATACTGAATTACTGTAGCTCGGCTTTTTTGCGCCCCTTTTCGGAAGTTCGAAAGAAGCCCTACAGTTCAGACTCCCACGGTTTTGAATCTAATCTCACAAGTGCAATGTGAAATTAATAAATACTAAAGAGTCCAAATCCGGCAAACCTTTTGAAAAATCGATTTTGAATCAAATTGCCAAAATGGACTGCTTTACCAAATACAGAATCACCACCTAAATATTTTATTTTGGAAAAATTTAGGAACCCCATGACTCGTGCCAAAGGCCACGTGTCCGTCATCACCAAGATTGTCTCGGCTCGGGAACTTAGGTACGGGGAGGGAAGGTCATGAATACATTTGAGCACCCCCGCTCGCCCGATCAAAGATCGGCCTCTACTAATCATGATATGAATCTTATGTACATTTTGTGGTCTTCTTTCCGTTTTTTTAGGCTAGCATTTACTTTGTGATGCGCACACACAAGGTATAGACTAGTTTGCCCGAATTGGAACAATTCAATTTCATATTTGTTTTTTTTAAAAAAAGTTTGATTTTGCCACTTAACAAAGTGGGCTTAAAGGTTGCGAATTTGCCACTTGACAAAGTGGGCTTAAAACATACATTCATTGAATCATTCCAATTCAAGCAACAAGCCTTCATCCACATGCATTCAAACAGTTCAACAAGTAAGCACTTAGCCTCATGGTAAGCATGCTAGTCATGGCAATCACTCACACTCATGCAAGTATGCTAAAGCACAAAAAACTCACCTAGTACTCCAAGCTAAGATTAAAAAAAAAGAGTTACAAAATATGCATGATTTCTAACTACAAAAGATAGCTAATACAACGCATGCAATAATGCAACTAAAATAGGCTTGGCTACTTAACATGTTATTTGCAACAATTTGATAACATGTGTTTAAACACGTCTTTAACAAGGTAATAAACGACAATGCAATTAGAATAATGAACCGATGCATGCAAATACAAATGAATTGATGCAAATATGCGATATGCTAATTGAAACGTGATGCCTCTAATCTAACCATCAAAAGCGAATAAATAAAAAGGAGAAAGACGTGGGGTTCGAAGACATACACATTATTACAACATTGATGCCCTCGCTCAGGAGGGTCCGAATGAATAAACTAGCTAAGTTAACTAACTAATTAAGCTAAGGCTAAAGCTAATTATTACAAACCAAAATGAATAACTACCTAAACTACTTAACTAATTATTACAACAATAAATAAACTAATTAGCTAGTCTAACTAACTAAAATAATTACATCATAACTAGTTAACTACTTAACTAATTAAAGAATTACAACAACACAATTAAACTAAGCAATTAACTACTCTGCCTCGGGAAATGAGAGATGTGCATGGGCATGCTCGGATTCCACCCGAAAAGACCATCGTTTTGCTCCCGAATGCCTCTGTTTGCACAGTTTGAACATTTCCAGAACAACTTTACTCCACCTTACCAATACTCTGTTGAGATTTACATCAGTGGCCAGCCGGCCACTGGTAAAGGGTGCCAGCCGTCGAAGGTGGTATGCCGGCCACCTGCCGGCCATGGAAAGTGGCTTACCGGCCACTGATGCATAAGTTTATCCTACTACAACAGAGGACAAACAGAGCATATACAGGGTATTTTTAAGGATTGTCTGCATAACTCACCCCTCATTTTCATAAGCAAATCAAAGGAGTGGTGTAATTAATCCACAAACCACCAACTCAAGCAATTTCATTGCATGATGGCTTATGACTCAAGATGTGCAAGCTCAATAAATGCAAAACAAGACACAAACCTTCTCCCTTTCAAGAAAGATCAAGGGAAAAAGGAGACCTTGGAGACTTGGATCATTTCATCACTAGTAAGTATGAAATGGTCCAAGCTCCATGTGTTCAGTTAATGTCCGATTGAACACACCAAGACACAACCAAATTCTTATCTTGCTCACTTTTAGTTCCGAGTTTACTCATTTTAACTACCATTCCATTCTTTAACCAATTAAGTCCATTGGTGAGTTAAGTCCTCTAAAAGAGAAGGAAGTGTCAAACAAGGGGTAGTTTAAGGCAAGAGAGAGGTGTCATGCCGTTGGTAATGACCCCCCAAAAAAGGATTAAACCATTAAGCATGGACCTCAATCTCAAGCTTAAACAATCCTAAGGTTGAAACAACCCTCAAAGCAAACAAAGGGTGAAGAAATGAGGAAGGTTGCAGAGATTATGCTTGCTGAAATTAAGTGTGAAAAGCACTAAAACAATGCAATCAACTCAAACAAGTGGTGTCTAAAGGCCTAAAACACCAAGCTTGTGAGCACTATTACACTACAAGCATGCAAAACAAGACTCAAATGACTTAACCAACCTAAAACAGAGTTAAAACAGTCTAAATCAGAGGTTAAAACATGCTGGAATTAACCTAAAACAAGCTAGAAAAATATGCTAACATATAGAGCTATCTAGGCTAGCAAACAAGACAAAAGGAGGGGAGGCTAACCCCTCCAAATTTGAATTTCAAAACATGATTTTTACCACTAAAAATGCTATGAAAATCAGTGTTTAAAAGCTTGGAAAAAGATAGTAAAAGAGTGGGAAACACAAGGGCAAAGGCCTTCAAAACAAGGTATAAAGAAGGGCTATCAACCCCTCAACTTTTAATGGCCTTAAACCCAAGCTTTAGCCCAAAAACACACAGAGTTTTGAAAGCCCAAAAAAATGGAAAAACAATAGGAAAAAGATAGAAAAACAAGTACGCAAAACAAGCTAAAAAGGCAAGTATTATACCTCTTGAAGCAAAGAGCAATTCCAAGCAACAAAACCAAGCAAGTACCCCTTCTAGAGCTCAAACCAAGCTCAAGAACACCTCAACTCAAAGATGAGAATATTTGGTTAAGGGTGTATAAGCAACGGTTAAGGAATTGGAGGCTAAAGTGTAGAGAAATGCTAAAGTGAGAGAGAGAGGAAAATTTTTGAGTTCAAAATTTTCTAACCTTGCTACAAGAGAGAGGCATCTCCTATATATAGAAAACATGAAATTCCCTCAAGGAGATCCAGCCCTACACGTGGGTGAAGATGGGTGCATCTGTGCAAACAGCTGGTATAGCTGACATAAAATATCTGCAGAAAATATTGGTGGCCAGCAAGCCACATTAGTGATAACCGGCAGCCTCTAGGGATGGCAAGCAGGCCATCAGAGGTTGCAGGCTGGAAAGACCAAGGCATGGTTCAAAAATGAGACAAAAAGCATGTAGGCTTTGAAAGGCTCAAACTTATGGCATTCCGCTGAGGACTTCAAGCACTTGGCGAGCAAACAAACTCATCATTGGGTGTACATGTGAGGACGTCCAAATTGTAAGGGCCATCAAAAATTGGGTGTCTACAATTACACACCCGGAAATATTAATTTAATTCTCTATTATCTTGGTGTGTTTCTACTTCTTTATCCTTATTATAGTGTCTTAATCTTGGCCTAGGAATGCCTATGATGCAATGAGGATACACAAATGCATTTGAAAACACTTGGTAAAAAATGCTGGAAATAGAAGTCCCGCTCGAGCGCAACTTCTCTTGCTTGAGTGGACATGCAAACATGTGAGGAGACGCTCGAGCGCTCTGTAAACCTTGCAAAAGTACTAGCCAAGTGAAATCTCCGCTCGATGGTTGCTCGAATCTCACTCGAGCGTGAGACTCATGCCCTTGCTCGAGCACAACTTTTGCCGTTCAAGCCGTCTGCAAGACATGTAAACTTTTGGGAGCATGCATTTCACACTCTAGGGGACTTCAGGTCGCTCAAGTGGAAATGTAAAATCACAGAGTGGCCGCTTGAGCACAGATTCTGCCGCTCGAGCGGAAGTGCAGAATCTAGAATTTCCAGATTGAACTTCTAAGTTCCAAACCCGAATTCAAAGCCTAAACATGACATGCATGTATTCATTTGAGTTCATAGCTTCCAAAACATGATCATATGAGATCTAATGGTGAGAAATGTTATGAATTCTTCAAACCATGCTGGAATTACAACATGCAAGTGAGGAAAGCTTTGAAAACAACTTCTAATTGCTATGTAATATGCATGCATGTATTAAATGACTTAACTTTCTTCAATTCTATCTTAAAACTCATGTTAACCCACTCAATTCTCTTAAATTCATGAATTTACCAACTCAAAAGCAAGACTAAAGGCTTGAGTTCTCACCTTAGCTTCTCAATTCCTTAAGATTTAGAGGTAATCTTAAGCAATCCTTCAAGTCTTCAAGCAATGTCCTTCTCTACCTCAAGTTGATCTCAAGTTCTTGGCCTCTCATTCTTTTCTTACATTTTTTGTTACCAAGGATGCAGATATGAGAGTGTAAAGTGTGAATGAGGGTCTACTATTGCCTTATATAGGCTTGGCTAATAGCTTATTTGATTTGTTGATCAACTAATCAATTGGACATTAGTTTATTCTAATTTAATTTGTTCCGAATCGAATTTCAATTGAACCTACCATAATGTTCTAAAAATTCCAACTAACACGTAATTCAAGTCAATTTCGCGATTAGATATTGATAAGGCCTTCAATTCACAGAACAAAGTAGAAACGAAAACAGATATTTCTATGATAGACAGATATAATCACAATAATGCAACATACACATGCAATTTAATTCAGAATTTCTCTTAATTTTTTATTAGGCTTATTTAACCATGAATTAATGTAAATCAGAGGTCGGGGTTGTTACATTGACATTGGCCTTGGTAATGGCCTCAAAAAAGTTGAACCACTACTTTCAAGCCCACAAGATTTTGGTGCTAACTGAACATCTATTAAAGTCCCTGTTGTAGCATGGAGACCTGACAAGCAGAGTAGCTCAATGGGCAGTAGTTCTAGGTCAGTATGACTTAGAATTTTAGCCGAGAATAGCAATCAAGGACCAAGTTTTGCCCGACTTTGCGGTAGAGTTCTCTCTTGGCGCGATCCCAAGGCGGGCACTGGTAAACCATGGCTTAGGATGTTCAGGAGATGAAAAGGAAAACCAACTGGGGCCACAGAACCCTACGCCAGTAGAACAAAAGAAGATAGAAGAAATACTAAAACCTTGCGATATTTACATCAGCGACTCTTTCCGCTTCTTTGTCGATGAGAGCTCAAACCGACAAGGAGTGAAAGCAGGAGTGGTTTTGGTATCGCCAGATGGGCAAATGATAAAACAGTTCATTCATTTGAGGTTCAAGGCCTCAAATAACGAAGCAGAGTATGAGCCGCTGATTGCTGGACTGAAATTGGCCGCAACTGTGGAAACTGACGAAGTGGTAGTTTTTTGTGACTCCTAGCTCATTGTGAATCAAGCGATTAGTGAATACACAGTTCGGGATGAGAGGATGATAGCCTATGTCAAAGAGGTTGTCAAGTTGTTAACAAGCTTTCAAAACTGCCGAATACAGTAGGTTAGCCGAGATGATAATAGCCATGCTAATGCACTGGCTAACCTTGTCAGCGCAATAAAGTCAAGAAAAGCAAGGACAATAATGATAGATCATCAATAATAGAGCCCCTAATAACAGAGTATGAAGTAATGTGTGTGGAGATGGGTCCAAGTTAGATAGACGCCATAGTTGTGTTCCTTAGAGATGACAGGCTGCCAGCAGACAGAAAAGAAGTGCACAAGACCAGGTTGAAGTCGGCTAGGTTCTGCCTGTCTACAGAAGGCCATCTGTACAGAAGGTCCTTTACTGTACCCTTTTTAAGATGTGTACATCTATTCCACGTTAAGGACTTCCTATACGAGATCCATGAGGAAGTATGTGAGAGCCATACTAGGGGCAAATCACTTTCTCACAGGCCTATATCTCAAGGATACTGGTGGTTCTACATGCAAAAGGATGCTGAAGCCTATGTAAGGAAATGCGAGAAGTGTCAAAGGTTTGCACCTTTGATAAACCAACCAGCTATAAATCTGAATCCAGTATCCAGTCCCTAGCCATTTGCCCAATAGGGCATGGATCTTGTTGGGCAATTGCCCCAGGCAACTAGACAAAGGAAGTTCCTATTAGTAGCAATTGATTACTTCATGAAGTAGGTAGAGGCTGAACCCTTAGCCAAAATTCGAGAAGTGGACGTGAAAAATTTCATATGGAAAAACATAATCACCAGATTTGGAATCTCAAGAGCCATATTAGCAGATAATGGCATACTTCGACAGCAAATTAATTAAAAACTTTTATGCGAAATATAAGATCAAGAACTATTATTCCACTCCTAACTTCCCCCAGAGCAATGGACAAGTAGAAACATCCAACAAAACAATCTTAGATGGAATCAAGAAAAGGCTAGAAGCTGCCAAGGGCAAGTGGGTGGAGGAATTGCCCAATGTCCTATGAGCATATCGAACTACGTTGAGAAGGTTTACTAGAGAATCCCCTTTTGTCATGGCATACGGCACTGAAGCAGTCATCCCACTAGAGATCAGCATTCCTAGAATCAAAATTCAGGAAGTGGAGAATGAAATAAACGAGGCATTCCTTGCCCGAGATCTTGATCTAATAGAAGAAAGAAGAGAGAGAGCAGTAATTCGCCTGGGGGCATACTAGCAGCAACTTGCTAAGGCATATAACAAAAGGTTAATCCCAAAGAGTTTCAGATTGGGAACCTCATCCTTAGAAAGGTTGTCAGTAATAAGAAGGATCCCATAGAGGACAAGCTTGGCCCAAACTCAGAAAGACCATATCGAATCATCTCGGTCGCCGGCAATGGTGCGTACCGGCTTGAAGACACTAATGGCAAAGAGTTGCTAAGACCTTGAAACACCAGCAATTTGAAGTTTTTCTACCATTAATTTCTATTTTTTGAGATTTATGTAAAGATTTTATTAGTCGAGGTATTAATAAAATACTAGCTTGATTTTGTTTTATGAAATATTGTGGAAACTTGTGCGATATGACCAAACAGTCTTATGATGATGTTCCCACGATAAACATGATGAATAACTTAGACTTGCCATGATGGTAGAGTTGAACTAAGTTTACGATGTTTCGCTATGAAACATAACGAATAACTTAGACTTGCCAGGATGGTAGAGCTGAACTAAGTTTGCGATGTTTCGGTATGAAACCCGACGAATAACTTAGACTTTCCATGTTAGTAGAGTTGAACTAAGTTTGCAATGTTTTTGGCATGAAACATGACGAAACTCGCATGACTTGGTCAGTTTGGAAAGCCGAGGAGTATGGTACTCTCGGTGCACTAAGGTTAAGCCTTAGGTGCTTCATTTGGACGAGCCAAACATGATAACCTCAGTGAAGAATGTCTAGCAGAGACTTCAATGATAACCATGTGATGTGTCTTTACTTAGGTTCACATTAGGAGACAGGAAGTAGGAATGAGCATAACACTTTGTTGAAAAATTTTTGCAAGTTGAAATTATCCAAGATCAGTGACAAGATATACTATTCGAGATGAGTCAATCCGAGATGAGAGTATTGCACTGTACCCGAAATGTAATTATCCGAGATACCCAGTCAAGTTGTTAGACTTAAAAAGCATGAAGCCTTGCCAGAAGAAAGCAAGTACAAGTGAAGAAACAGTACTTGTAAAAATTTGATGAAATATTTTTAAGTGTTGTTTGGCCAAGATAAATAGCAATAGTTGTTATCCGAGATGATTTGTTTGTTCAAACTCCGAGGTGTGGATGTATCTGAGATACTTATGTCCGAGGTGAGGAACCAAGGTGCCAGACTTGGAAAGACAAGAAAATTTGAAGTATGGAAAAATATACAAGGCACAAAGAAAAGACAGAAAGCATTCAACACTTAGAAGAAAAGAGAAGATTGGCATTCGTAAAGAAAATTTGTTCGGATACAAAACAGGCACATCGGCTCGACATAAGAGAAAATTGTTCAAAAGACTCATTCTAAACAACAAAGTTGCAAAAGTATAAAGGAAAAGAAAATATTCTAAGTGTTATGATCTTGAGCATTGATCTCGGACTGTGCAACCTCGGCTGTTTTCGTTGTTTCAGCCTTGGCAGCAATTTTAGCATCAATCTCTTGAAGAGTCTCGTCCAGGCTCTTCTCCACAACAAGGACCTCAGCTTCAGGTGACATGGTCTTCCTCGGCGAGGTGCTTTTGGAAACCTCAACCCTATCCTCCTCAGTCAGATCTAGGATTTGATCATTTAGAGTAGGTTTGAAACCTCAGCCTCGGCCTGTTCCTTGTCATCGGCCTCCTCGTCGTCGGCCTCTTCTACTTCCTCAGTCTCATCCTCAGATTGATTGGGAGAGGAAGGGATAGGTACCTTAAGTTGGTTGATGTCTCAAAGAGGCGAGTCCTTGGAGACAAACAACTTATTAAGAGATGCTGTCCAGCCGAGGTAATAGCCTTTGTTGCAGGCCAGGTTGACTTATGCTTTATAGTCATCTCGCACATCGGCTTGACTTTCAGCATACCCCTTTTCGTTTGTTGCATTGATCTTGGCTTCTTTTGTATCCAAGGCTTCCTTCAAATCTGCCTCAGCTTTGGCTGCCTTAGCCTCGACTTCCTTGGCTTCAACTTTTGCAACTTCGGCCATAGCCTCCACAAACCCGACTTTCTCCTTGGCTTGGGTTTAGGCAGTCTGAGCGGCTTTGGTCTTGTCCATCAAATTGTAAATGCGAGCCTCGGCCTTATTAAGTGAAGAAAGGTATTTCGTAGCTCCATGAGTCTTTTTGATGAGATCCTTCTTCACTACCTTGACCTGACCTCGTGGGAATGCGCGTGCTGAATGGCCTGTAAAGAAGGAGACACGTTAGAAAGTTATGCTAAGTATAAGCAACTAGAATGAAAGTTAAAGGGGAAAATATTAGCATTGAAGTCTTACCAAGACAGAGTGTTGCATCATTAAGGCAAAATTCTCATACTTTTTCAGTTCAACCATACAGTTCATGTCAACTGGGAGCAGAATGACAGTAGAGAGAGTGGGCTGACCTCCACGCTATCAATCGCGCTATCACCAGCCTTTATAGGTCGGTCTCTAACATTGATCTCAGGGGCCCAGGTCTGATCACAGGGGAAAGTGCTTCCACTCTCTGGGCAGTCCAACCTTGACTTCTTCAGTGGTAGGGCATCGGACAATACGGCCTCGGCTAGCCTCTTCTTGGCTTCGACCAATTTGGATATTGGGACTGAGTCTTCCGGATCGTTCTCAGAATCAGAAGGGATCTTAGTGACAGTAGTTTTTGCCTTAGTCTTTTTTACCCTTTTATGTTTAAGCTTTTTCTAAGATTGAGATAGAAGGGACTGAAACGTCACAACTCCAGGAATGTCGACAATAAGATCCTCGGCAACAACGTGTTTTTGACCTATTTCCTCGGTGGTCGCAGCTATGGTAACTCTGGTACCAAAATTAATTACGGTAAGGCGATTGGAGGATTCACCGAACCATAGGCCGACGAGTCAGAACCTCGACGTTTGTGGTTTCATGTTCAGCTGGCAGAAGGGTTTGAAATACGGCATTGACGTTGGTGTTGGGATGGTGGAATGAGTTGTGCAACAGCAGAGGATAAAAGCTGCTTAATAGGATCTGAACTAGATACCTGGTCTAGCCTTGGAGAAGAGGTAGCTGGTGGAGAAGAGGCAGCTGGTGAAGTTAAGGTGGATGGAGGACTCTAGCTTCTTCTAAGAACGTCGGGGGAGGGGGGCGGAGATGGGTACATCGGCACATAGTTTAGCAGAACATGGGCCTTGCATTTTTTGATTGGTAGACCCACAAGCCGGGTGAGATCTCGACTTGGGATATATTCCTGGTGGAAATTCTTTGATGGTTGGGGAAGAGCTATAGAAACAATGAAAAAACATTAGTACATTTAAGAGAAATAAATTACTAAGTGTTAACAGAAATAAAACTATGGGATGACTAAAGTCATTACCCTCATCTTCTCTAAAAATTCCTCGACGCAGTGGGAAGAGATGAAGATCGTCGTCCGACGCGAACTCCCAGTTTCCTAAGACAATCAAATAATCATCTTCAGTGCCTTTATTAGAGTCGGGAAGGTCAACTATGAGCTTGTACTTGGTAGATCTAGGCTTTAAGTAATAGGTGTAGCCACTTTTGGATTTGAGACTACACATGGTATATCAATACTAGAGGTCAGACAAGGTTATCCTAGTTTTTTCTCAACGTGCCAACTCGGCAACATCGTTGATGACCCTAAAGGTATGGACTGCTAGCTGAATGGGGTTGAGTTTATAGGAATGAAGAACTTCTCTAAAGAAGATGTCAAGGGGGAATCTAATTCCACCCTTGATAATGGAGACTACTGAAAATTGGTAGAAGGCCTCTCCTGGCATCATGGAGTCCTCTTTGCCAGCCAACCTGAGATGAACATTGGCTGGAATAGAGAACTCTTGGCAAAAGTACTCAAGTGGCGAATCTACTCTCCACTTAAACATGCCCATGATCTCGACTAGAATGATTTGGGTATGATTTACAATGGAAAAGGGTTTAATGTGAGTTTAGAGACCTCGGCAAGACCTTAATGAGTACTACGGCAAGAAATCTAGGAGAATCAGGGGAGTTCTTGTTTCAATTTTCCTAAAGGAATGGTTTCTAGGCAAATCCCAAGCTTAAAACTAAGAAGATAAACAAAATGCAAAGGTAAGAATCTGGAAAACAAACCAAGAAAACAGGAAAAACATGATTCAAAGTCAAGAAATGTAATCAGAAGCATTGGTAAATTTGTGAGCATCAATTTACAACGTCTAACAATTGAGTACAAAGCAGTGTACAGGAAACATGAAGAAAAACAGGGCACAAGAAAACGAAATCAAGAACAATGCCAGATATTCAAGAACACAAATACGATCAAATGTAGCGATGAATGTGCAGAAAATGTGAACAGAAATATGAATGACAACCAAAATACCATCCCAGTGGGTAGTGGTGTGTGTGACATGAACAAGATATGATCTAGAACATGAAAAGCGGCAAATATCATCAAAGAGGACTTCTTAGCCATGGATGAAAATTTTATGTTTATCAGAATGAGTACAACAGTTCAGAAATGAAATTATTCATGAAACATTGAGAGGTAGAAATTGAGAAGAAAGAAGTTGAAGACTTACAAAGTGAAACCAAAGACGATAACGCTGGAATCGAGGTCGCCGGAGTTAAACAGCGGCAATGAATGGAGCAGAATAGTGAATGCTTCGACAGAGTTGGTGAATGGAGCACAATTACAGCGCTTCAAAAGGTTTGAAAATGGTGGTTTGAGAGAGAAATTTTAGAGAGAGAAAGTCTGAGACGAAAAGAGGGATTGCGATTGTAGGAGTGAAGACACGGAGAGAGAAGGGAAGGAGTTTTGTCAAAAATACGAAAAGCGACAAAATATAATGAAGTGCCTTGGACGACGTGTCTGTCAGGCGGCGTTGGTAGAAATGACGTGATTTGGTAGCGCATGCTTGGTATGAGCCCATAAGAATGGGATACGTGGAAGAAACGATTGAATTGACTGTGCATGACAGCTCATGCGTAGTTGAAACTCTTGTAATTCTTGAACTAATGAGGCAGTAACCTCGGCTAAAGGATTGAGCTCAGTTGAAATTCCTAAAAGAACTTGGTTTTTGGTTCTTGATTCTTGATTCTTGATAAAGTAGGCAATTGAGTCCTAGTTACTTGAAGCTGATGAGTTATGATCTCGGTCGGAGCAGTATATGCGTGTTTAATCGACATTTTAGAAGATCAAACGAAATAGGTTCTATCACCTCAGGTTGCCGAGGTAATAGAACCTAGAGGTCAATTGTGGGGAAGTATTTTGTGAATGACACCACGTGGCCAAGATAGCCCGAGATATCGGCTAAGGTGCCATGTGGATGAGTCATGTTGCCGAGGTGATCACAGCATTCCTGAGATGTTTTGCGGTAATGCCAGAATCCCGAGGTATCCGGATAAGGGACAAGAGTCCTAGAACGGGAAAGGATCTCAGTTTGGATAAGGATAACACTTATGGAGAGTTTATCCCTATCTAGCTAAGAGTCCAAGATGAGCATTAAGCCTGAGTCCAAGCAAGTGAGGTTTCTAGGGATCAGGTCACTGCTGGTTATAAAAGCAAAGCACCATCGTGGGTCTAAGGTAAGTTCCTTTTTGTGAGTTTAAGTACTGTTTGCTATTTGTGAGATATAAAGTTTGATTGACTTGATCGTCGGATTGCCCCAAGTGGACGAACCACCGCAGTATTCTCAATATCTTGTTACAGGTTGTTGGGCTTAATCTATTCTGCCGATGCTCTCCAGTTTAGTTCCCCATTTGATTGTGTGGTCAAAAAACAACACCCATAGGATACATTATACTTTCTATTGAAATTGGAATGTAGGAATTCTGATTTCATTTTATTTTTGATAAGTATGAATGTAAGAATTTTGATTAAGATGTACACTTCAAATGTACATACAAAACTCTACTTTGCGGATTTTTGATAAATAAATGTCTAAAGAAAAGCACGAATTACAAATATTTGTATCCAAACCGTGTCATAACCAAAAAAATTAAGGCTACATAAATATATTCTGACCTCGGGTGCCATCCAGTAAGGCGTTCTCTTAAATGATAATGGACATGACTGCCCAGCGATCTACAAATTTAAAGGATGCCATTATATTTTCTAGGAGGATGGATTTCAGTAGGCGATCTCATGGTTTAATGCCAAGCATTGGTTGACGCTTGCTATGAAGTATCTAGCAGCCAGAGATACTTAATTTACTTCAAAGTATATGACAAGCTATAATAGTAAATGGCAAAGCATACCGTGACCATTTTAAAAATTAAAAAAAAAAATCTCTGCTTGTGTAAACTCAATGAATGATAATATTCACACACACACATACAATTTAGTACTTAACTCAAAAATGACTAATACTCAATTGGTTTGATTGCATTTCATTACATATTGTTAGGGATAGAACCAGGATTTCATTACCGAAGGGGCCAAATTTTTTTTTTCACTATATACACAGAACACACATGTATGTATATATGATATATAAATTATATATACATAAAAATTTAAATACCATAGAAACAATTTCTAATAGGATGTATAAGTTTTTTTTTATGTAAATAGAAAGAGAATTCAAGATGAAAGGAGAATGACATATATTTTTTTATACTGGGGCCATTTTATATATAAAATGATACATACATATATATATATATGTATATATATTTATTTAAAGTTCTATGGCAAACAATAATGTTCGTAGAAACGAGGGGGCCATGGCTTCCCATAGTCTTTTCCTAGTTCTGTCCATACATATTGCTGCCTAAACTTACTTGCTTTGCCATTCCAAAATCAGCCAATTCGATACGGCCGTTCGGGTCCACAAGGATATTTGCCCCTTTAATATCCTTGCACACAAAATATAGCATAAACTATACATTTAGAGATAGTATTAGATCAAAAGGTTTCTGGAGGTGACCAATAAAAATATACTTCTCTATAAGATGTAATATCAAATGTGTAGTACAACCTATCAACTAAACAATTTCCATAAATGCTTAAAATTACGATCCACTGGAAACTATATTAGAATCTTTTTTAGTAGTTAGCATCACTTAATGAGTTTTCTATTTCAGAACATCAAAATAACGTTTGGAAATAATGACAAATTCATCAAAATACGTGTTATAACAAAAAACAAAAGCATTACCCATTTTTAAAATCAACAAAAATAAATAGAAGGCATAAAGCTTACTGATTCAAACCCATAATATGGCACAATATTAGGATGCCTTAACCGACTCAATAAAGCAATTTCCTATAAAAAACACTCAACATAAGAACTTCCATCCAACAGTTAATAGAAATTAGACCAAAACAAGCGAAAAAAGAACTAATTTCTGATGAAAACCAAGAAGCCTTATCCTGTAAAGAACCTCAATTAAATTTATGACTACCAAACTTACTTGTCCCAACTGCTTTGCACTTTCCTTTGACTTTGCGTCATCCGAGAATAATGTAATCTCCTTCATTGCATACATTTCACCACTTTTCCTATAATGGTGAGGATAAGGCGAGATATAAAAAACTCAATCAGTGGACAAAATTTGAGAGAGAATTCATTAGAAAAACTATACATGCAACTGCAATCAAACACAGTGGATGACAAGAAGCACACCACATTATGGCAAGGTAATACAATCTCTTCCATGATCAATCTTTAACTGATCTACATCATCGCCAATTTTTCTATCTCTTCCTTGAGTCATGGTCACTTTGGTTTATTACACAATTCACATTAATCAAGTTGATTGAGATGTCACCAAAAAACATCTAATACTAAGATGCATTATCAATGCTTAGCAACTTTATCCCAAATTGTCACAAGAAGTAGTAGTTATATCATACATGAATAAATTTTATTTATTTATTCATTATTTTGTGTCAAATAGCCATCCAGCTCAGAAATTACAAAAATTGCAGAGAGATAGAAAGAGTTGAAATTCTTAGGATCCGTTTGAATAGGTGTGGATTTAAAATGTGTGGATTTAACATTATGTACCACAGACCTGGATCAAAGTGGATTTAATTGCACAAAAATTAAAAGGATCCTAGTAGACTATTTAACTGCATAAAATTTAAAGGTTCTAATATCGTTAACCAAGCATTTTGGTCAGGCCTCAAAGTTGCGGTGCAAAAACAAGCATTTTGGGACTTGCTACAAATATTGTTAACCCAATTTGCAAGTGAGAAGCCAAGTAAGAGTGAAACCAACAAAAAGAAACTAGGCCAAGAGGAAGAGTAGGCTATTCCTTTTTCCTCTCTTTCTCAATGCTTTAGCTACTAATGAAGGCACTCTAATCTTATACAGGTGCATGCTTCAATACAAAAGCAAATGGGGATATGATATGATAGGATAAAAATCTAATTATTTATGGCTTAAGAGTTAAAAATTAGTTGATTTGTCTTTTGACTCATTGAGGTAGGTAGGTAGTTGATTCAATACAGCTCAGGCATTGGATTCACTTGTTGGTTGATTTGGTGGCTGCTTATTATGCTCTCTGTTGCTCTCTTTTTCAGTCACTCTGTTTGGACTTGCTGCATACCAAGTGTTCCATTTCTTTCTTTTTTCTTTTTTTTTTTTGGTTGTTAAATTGCAAATGCACTCCCTAAGAGAGGTCACCTGACCCAAAACCTATTAACTACGATAATATAAAATCTTATATCATTATAATAGACAGCAATCTCATAATTTCAATGACAATTATGGTCATCTCATAAAATTTAATCTAAACTAGTCATAGTACATCAAATCTGGACTATCACATCATTACATATAATGAACCTAACATTTCAACATCTCATTCTGCAATTATTTTTTCTTTCTAGAAATGAACTCGAGATTAAAAATAATAATAAAACAATGTAGAGGAGCACACACTCATGCGTGCTCACACAGAGACAGACACATAACAATCAAAACTCAACTTGTAGTTTTCTATGGTGAAATTTTGGTCAAGCAATTAGAGCACATCACAATCAAATTTCAGAGAGAGAGAGAGAGGCCTCGAGGTCATTGAAGATCTCCTAATGCAAGCGATCAAGATGGCGCTTGGCAGAGTCCAAGAGCGAAGAGGCCAATTCCTTTTGTTCCGAGATCGGACTTATGGTTTTCTGATGAAGAGATGTAGATGATGCTACAAAATTCTTGTTCTTGTTACAATTGGTGTTGTTCCTCGAAAATAGAGTCAATGTTGAAGAGGCCGTTGTTGATACTACATAATCAACACAAACATTACATTGATAAACAAGCATTTTCGAAGAACAAACACAAACAACAGATCGAAAACCAAATCAATGAGACTAAAATCGATCAATCGATTAAACCTAGATACCGAAATCACTGTCCAGAGAGACACTATGAGACTTCTTGGGGACGAAATGTCACGATCCAAACCCGCCCCTATGGGTTTAGCACCGTAACCGGCCAGTAATCCGTGATTACCGAAGGCCTGCTTAACAGTAATGCCAGTAATACAGAGTAGAGGGGCTAGCGGAAACCAAAACAGTAAATAAAAGATGTCCAATGAGCTGTGACAGTCTGAATGCAAAAAGACTTTTTATAAACATGCCACATTGACAACCAAAACATATATATATATATATATATATATGCAACATATACACAAACATCCATGTCAGGGATCAAATCCCTAACTATAACTGTACAGTAGGAGTCTATAACATCTATTACAAAATAGAAACAGAAGGGTGAATCCAAACACCCCAAAACAGCCGTAGCTTGAACGGACTTGGAACCTCAAGGTGAGGCATGGTGGTTGGCTTAACAAAACAAGAGCTAATCCGACGCTCCTAGCTCCGGTCCGTTGCTTGGACACCTACATATATATAAATAGTGAGCTAAAGCCTAGTGAATAACAGTTATGTAAAGAGGTTAAAGATAAATGTCCTTTCAGTAATTAAACAGTCATATCAGTCATATGTGGTGCATCCCATAGCAAAACAGTACAGTAGGTCTTAACAGACCGAACAGTCAGTCGATGGCCATCATAACAATAATAGTAGTGGTTTCAAACATGGGAACCGACAGAGATCTCTGTATCAGTAGCAGTAACAGTACAGCAACAGTAAATTGCTATGGATGCCACAAATACAGTTTACAAATAGGACAAACATTCATTCATTAAACAATAACGTTTTAGTAAGCAGAACAGTTGATCATTCAGAAAATAATCATAATTAAACATATTTTTACAACATTGTTACTCACAGAGCACTGGGCTATAGACAAGCTAACGAGCGTCCTCGGATGCCAACCCTACAGTTGCAGAATGAACACACACTCGGGATTAATAACTTAGCCCCTAATTATACTTGGTGTGGTTCTATAACATTATCCTCATTAAGATGCCTTAAACTAGGCCTAGGAATGCCTAGGATGGAATGAGGATGCAAAAATGCACTTTAAAACACTTTTCAAAAATTTTCAGAAAACAGGGGTCTCGCTCGAGCGTGGCTTTCTACGCTCGAGCAAGCTTTCCAAAACAGAAGGGTCGCTCGAGCGTGGACTTTTTCGCTCGAGCAGTCTGTAAAAATGCAAAAAGTGCTGGATGTTGAAAATCTCCGCTCGACGCTCACTCGAGCATGAGACACAGTCCTCGCTCGAGCGTAGGTCTCGTCGCTCGAGCGTGTGTCTACGTGCACCAAAAATCTAAGAGCTTGCAATCTACGCTCCAGCCATCATTCCTTCACTCGAGCGGAGCTCTGAACAAAAGATGGTCGCTCGAGCGTGGAATCCTTTGCTCGAGCGTGGAAGCCAAAATCTGGAATTTCCAGATTTGCCTCCCAAGCTCAAACCAAGCATTCAACACTTCAAAACTCAACCTTTTGGGCCAATTTTCTGGAAAACACTTGAAAACTCATAGTATAACATGTCTTTGAAGATCAATTTGTAAAATCAAGCCCAAAGGTAAGCCAATTTGAACACAAATTCAAATGTAAATATGAAGAACAATTCAAAATCATACATGCATGAGTTCCCATGAACTCTAATGCTCTAAAGCATGATAAAATGCAAGATTGAGCTCAAGAATATGATCAATTCATGGATCAAAACCAAAATAGAAACATGCATGTGGGAATTTCATGAAAATGGCTTTAAAACACTATGATATGGACATGCATGCACACAATGCCTCATAATTCAACACTTTGAGCTAAAACTTAACTCTAATCTTCAATATTTCCATGAACCATGCAAGATGCAACTTAATTTCATAAATAAAAGGATAAATTCTCTACCTTATGCCTAGAATTCCAAGGGTGAAAGCTCAAATATGCAAATTCCTTTCAATTCCTTCTAATTTTCCAAGCCAATTTTGATGAACTCAAGTTTTCTCTTATCTCTCTCTCTCTTTTTTCGGTTTTGGCCTAAGAAGATGGATGAAAATGATGCCAACATATAACAAGGAGAATAAACAATGGCCTAGAATTGTTCACTAAGTGGCAATAAGGTAATTTACTTGAACTAATGTGATTTAACATTATTTAATCTAATTTAATCATTCCAAATCAAATTTCAATTAAATCTATCATAAAATCACATAAATTCTAATTAACACATAACACCAATCAGTTTCTGATTCGGCCGCCGATAAGGCCTTCAATTTGCAGTTCGAAATTAAAACGTGGACAGATTCATTCAGAAATCAAACAGATAGAAATGCATTTAAAACAATACACTCCTACAATCAATTCAAGATTTCATTCTAATAAGTTACTTATCATGCTTAATCACAGATTAGCACTAATCAGAGGTGAGGGTTGTCACACGAAATCAATAAACCATCAATTAGAAGTGCAGATCAGGAGTCTCTGAGATCAGATTAGGGATTGAAATCAACAAACCAAAGATTTTATGAAGAAAGAAATTAGGGATTCGATTGATCGATCAATCGAGAGAAGAGAGAGCCATTCTTCAAAGAATGAATCCCAGCTATTGAAGTTCAATAAATGAAAATAATGTATGAGTTGAGTTTATTGGGGATCAACTAAAATTGTAGGAAAAAATCATTAACCATTTTACAACCAAATAGACTTGTCTAAAAAATGTAGTAACATAATTAAATATATATATTTTAAATTTCTTCATTTTGTCTGTAAAAGTATAATTTTTGCCAACAAATTATTTTTGTCCCTAAAAATTTGTCTCTAAAACCTTAATTTCTTGTAGTGAAATGAGGAGGGTTGTGTGTTAACTAGCCGACATCCAACACGTAAAAAAGCCACTCGGATCCTTTATTACATGAAACCTAATACTCTAAATTGATTAAATATTAGGCCATTCCCCTTAAGTGACACTATAGCTAGTTTTTCGTGATCCTCAGAGGGGTTTAGTCTCTTCGGATACGATAACCCTACAGTTCGAACTCCCATGGTTCTGAATTTGGTTTCACAAGTGCAATGTGAAACAGAAAAACACAAATGAGAGTCCAAATCTGGCAAATCTTTAGAAAATCCATTAATCATTAAAGCTACCAAAAATTGACTGCATTGCCAGATTTCAGAGTCGCCACCTAAATATTTTTGAAAAATTTAGGAAACCCGTAACTCGTGCCAAAGGCCACTTGTCTGTCATAACCAAAGTGTCTTGGCTTGGAAACTTAGGTATGAGAGAGAAAGATCATGGATTGAGCACCCCACTCACCCAATCAAAGATCAGCCTTTATTAATCATGATGTGATTTTTATGTACATTATATGCTCTTGTTTTGATTATTAATAGTAACTTTACTATGTGAGGCACACAAGTATAGACTACGTCACCCACTTTGGAATGCTTTGATTTTATGTATGTTTGAAAAGAGTTTTGAATACGTACTACTTAAAAAGTAAGTTCGTATGTACATTTATCAAAGTCAGCCTAACTTAAGCGAAAATAGCCTTTATCCACAGGTATTCAAGAAGATATTTCAAATAAGCACTTACCCTCATGGTAGTATGCTTGATATGATAATACAAACACACATGCAATATGCTAAAGCAAAAATGCTCACCTAGTACTCAACTGAGGCAAGCCAAAGAAAAAGAAAACAATTAGAAAAAATGCATGCTTCTAATATGCAAAACGACTAATGCAACATATACAAATGCAACTACTAGGTTCGGCTTATTTATCATGTCATATGGATCAACTCAAAGCATGTGATAACGCACATATTCAAGTAAGTGGGAAAATAACAATGATATTAGAATGATGAATCGAACCCAATGCATGCAAAAATAGATGCAAAGCATGGCAATGATATGAAACAAAAACATGATACTATATGTAACCACAGTAAGCATGTAAATAAAAAGGAGAAAGAAATGAGGTTGGAAGACATACAAGTATTACAAGTTTGCCCCCTCGCACAAGGGGGTCCGAATGAATGTCTTAATTAAACTAATTATTATAACACAAATGAATTAACTACATTATTACAAATACAAATAAACTAATTAATGGAAGTAAAACAACTAGTTAATCACAACATATGAATCTAAAAGCTATTAATCTAATGGATTCGAATGGGAGATGAGGAACCGCATGCACACAACCGAGAATATCCTCCAGAAACCTCTTTGTTTGCTGCCAGAATCTGCTCTGTTTGTAGTCGAAAAATTATTCTGTTTTGGCCTAAGATTCTACTCTGTTTTGCTGTAAAAGTGCCACTACCTGTACAAAATAAGTGGCCAGCCAACCTGAGAAAGTGGTCGGCCGTACAGAATGATGGCCAGCCGGCCACTGTTTCTGAGAAATACCCTGCTACAATAGAGCTGAAACAGTGTAAAAACAGAGTGTTTCCAGGAGATGTTTATCCTTTTTGCCCTTCCCTATCGTAAAGATGATCAAGGGAGCAGTAGATTCAATTCTTTAATCATCAATTATCGTAAATTTGTTGTGTGATGATCTTACAAATGGTAGGACAAGAGCTTAATAAATGAAACAAAAGATAAACAATACATCCTCCCTATTATGGAGTTTCCTCAAGGGAGGGGATAGCCTTGCTTCATAAATCATCAAACATCATTGAAATAGTATGTGATGATTCAAAATGCAATAGGTTCAGTATAATGTCCGACTGAACCTAACAGAATTTTATTATCTTTTTGCCTCTTTTACTTCGATTTTGTTAGCCTTTTTACTTTACCTTTCCATTTTCTTATCTTTTCTTCCTTTTTGTCCAGAGGTGATGAATACGTCCACTAAGTCCAAAGTAATAAAGAATAGCAAGCATAACTTGACCCAAGAAATGAACGCTTTAAGCCCTTTTCTACGAGAGAAATTATAAAGGAAGAATCAAACTTATTTACAAGCGAAAATGAATTCGGAGTCAAACTTGAAAACTCAATAATAAGCTATAATGACTTCTTTTTTTTTATGATTTCAAAGGGTCTAAATGGAAAATTAGTCCCTTAGAAATAAATGCACTGGTGATAAAGGAAGGTATCAAACAAGAGATTGTGCTTAGCATAAGAGAGATGTAATGCCCTCGTAATGAACCTCCGAGGAGATTAAACCATTTAGCATGAGAGGTCTATTTCTTATGCCTTGAGCGGCAATCTTTTGTTTGATACAACTCTTAATCAAAAGAAATAAAGAAAGGAGGGAGATTGCATAGTATGAATGAACAAGTGAATGGCTACAATGGTGTGAATATGTACGTGAAGATATAAAAATGAAATAAAAGACTATCAACTCAAATGGATTGGAAGCTATGGCCTATACACCAAATCAATGAAGACTTATAACAACACAAATGTAATATTCAAAGCATAATTTAAACAAATACATTAAACATCCCCTAAACTCTAAAAAATAGTAGCTAAAACCAAAAGAAACAAAATAGAAAAAGGCAAAGCAACAAGCTATGGAACAAGGCCTAAGGAAGGGTGGCTAACCCCACCTCTTGTTGTGACTTTAAATCACATTTTTAAACGTAAAATGACTCTGAAATTAGTATGAAAATGCGAGAAAAAGAGAGCGAAAAGATGGTAAAAGAGTTCAAAGATTACCCCTTTAAAGAGAGGAAGAGCTTCCTAGTTAACAAACCACAAGCTAAGCACTCTCAAGGGGCTAGAATTATATTCAAAAATCTCAGTAAAAGCTTCAAGTTTAAGCTTTGAAGGTGTATATATAATGTATGTCTATTGCAAGAGAGGAGGGAAGTGTGCTGGACAAGTTATAGCTCTTGGCCAAAATTTTCTAACCCCAAACCATGAAGGGGGGCATGTATTTATAGAAATACAGGTTCTTACGTCAGAAATATCTGTAAAGAGACAGCTGGTGCAAAGCATGCACATGGGAACAACTGGCTGTTGCAGAATATCTTCTATCGGCAAACATGGTCGGTCGACCAATTAATTGTACGACATGCTCATTAATTGGCAGACTAGCCAATTATTTTGGCCCTGCTGCTCACTGAGTGGTCAGGCTAAAAATAGGGTTTCGTCCAAATGGAAGGGAAGGCTTGGGTTTGAAGCTCGAAACAGAATTCTTTTGCTAAATATTTGAACAATTTGCATAAAGTAACGTTCATCATCGAGTGTTCGAATTGAAGCACCCAAGTCTTAGGGGCGATCAAAATGGGGTGTCTACAGATGTGTTGTGCCTGTCTTCGGGTGTTTCGAAAAGTGAGCAAGGGGCGCTACATCGACGCTTGGATGCAGTGAAAAATGGGCAAAGGTTTCTACATTTTCTAGACGAACGCGGATAAAGAAGCTAGTCTAAGATTATAGGTTTAGGGTAGTCACATAGAATATAGGAACTTTAATTGGTAAGAATATGTAATTGGTAGATGTCATGATTAGGAAAATAGTTAGTATAACTTGCGTACAAGAAACTAAGTGGACAGGTGAGAAAGCATAGGAAATAGAGGATACCGGTCTTAACCAATATTATAGTGGCAAGGATAGACACATGAATGGGGTAGGAATAATAGTTGTTAAGAGTCTTGTAGAAAATGTAGTTGCGGTCATTAGGAAAAGTGGTTATTGGAGATAATATAGTGAACGTTATTAGTGTATATGCCCTCTAAGTAGGATTAGATAATCAGACTAAGAGAGTTTTTTGGGACCAAATGGATGAGGTATTACAAGAGATACTCGTAGGAGATAACCTAATAATAAGGGGTGATTTCAATTGCTATGTAGGAATAGATAAACTAGGGTATGACATGGTGCATGGTGGGTATGGTTTTGGTGATAGAAATGAGGTTAGGGAGAATATTTTAAATTTTGGGTTGGCTTCTGACCTAGTGGTGACCAATACTATGTATAAGAAGATAAAGTAGCATTTGATAACCTTTACAAGTGGGTCAATTAGGAGCCAAATAGATTACTTTCTAGTAAGAAAAGGGGACCGTCTAAAATTTAGCAACTGTAAGGTGATTTCTAGAGAGAGCTTGACGTCTCAACATAGGATTTTGGTACTACATTTATACTGTAAAGGGCAATACCAAACTCGGGAAGATAGTGGGCGTTGTAGAACTAGATAATGGGACCTAAAAGGGGATAAACTAGACACATTTAAGAATAGAATGGATAAAAAAGGTACTTGGGGCTTGGAAGATAATGCTAACACTATGTAAAACTCAATGGCCAATTGTATGAGGAGAATTTCAAGGAAAGTTCTTGGAGAGTCGAAAGGAAATGGACCTAACTTTATGGAAACTTGGTGGTGGAGGGAGAAGGTCCAAGTAATAATAAAAACGAAAAAAGAGAGCTTTAAAAAGTGACAAAATGATATAATTAAGGAAAACCTTAAGCGCTACAGATTGGCCAATAAGGAGATTAAAAAAGTAGTGAGGGAGACGAAGTTGAAAGCCTATGATGACCTATACACTAGATTAGATAGTAAGGAGGAAGAGAAGATGATATACAAACTTGTTAAGATAAGAGAGAAACAAGAGATTTTAATTAGGTTAACTGCATCAAGGGTAAGGATAGGACTCCAAGGTGTTGGTGAAGGATGAAGAGATTAAAGAGAGGTGAAGAACTATTTTGAGAAATTGTTAAATGAGGAACATAGAGGTAGGTCAAAAAGAGAGGATGTAGGTAGTAACAAGGAAAATTAGGACTACAGGTTAAGAGTTTGCACTTAAAAAGATGAAACTGAATAAGATTTTAGGACCCGATGATATACCGATTGAAGCGTGGAAATGTTTGGGTAAGAAGGAGGTTGTTTGGTTGACTAGGTTATTTAGTAAGATTTTACTGACTAGGAAAATGCTAGAGGAGTGGAGGAAGAGTATTTTAGTGCTAATATATAAAAATAAAAGAGATGTTCAGAATTGTAACAACTATAGAGGTGTCAAGTTAATGTGCCACATAATGAAAGTGTGGGAAAGAGTGATGGAATGTCGATTGCGAGATATAACAGAGGTGTTAGAGAATCAATTTGGGTTTATGCTTGGTAGATCAACAATGAAAGCGATCTATCATTTGAGGAGAGTAATAGAAAATAAAAGAGACATTCATATGATTTTTATCAATCTTGAGAAAGTATATGATAGAATGTCTTGGGATATAATCTAGTGGGCGTTAAAAAAGAAAGGGGTAACAAAATGTTAAATTGACGTGATTAGTGATATATATGAAGGTATAGTGACCATTATTAAATCGCCTACTAGAGAGATGATTGAATTTTCAATTTTGGTAGGGTTACACCAATGATCAATTTTAATTCCTTATCTTTTTAGAAAAGTTTCTCATAACACTATATTTTTTTATGAAAGCACTTTTAATTTTTTTTTCAAATTTTCGAAAAAAAAAAATCATGTAAAAATAAATTGGATAAATTACACTAACCTCCCGTAAAGTTGGAAAATTTTTTAACAAATTCTACAATTTTGATTTTTTTAAATTTTAATTCACTTAATATTTAATGTTTTTTATCAATAATTCGTTAGTTATATTCAAGTGAATTTTTTTTCTCATTACTTTGCTTGATATTGAACATCTAAGTTTTGAATTTCTCACAAATTTATGCTATCAAATGAACACACACAATAATATAAGTTAATATATATATTAGGGTTGGTTTGGGAAGTGGATTGGCTTTTTGGTTTTTTTGGCTATTTTAGCCTGGGCTAAAAAGCTTAGTTTGGGAAGGACTTTTTGACTTTTTGACTTTTTTGACTTTTTTTTGTGAGAGAAGAGTCTAATGATTACGGATTGGATGTGATGTTTTGTTTGTTGTGGTTAAAATAGTCTATTTTGTCTTTTGTGGCTAAAATAGCCAAAAAAAGCCCATAACCTAACTTGCCAAATGGAGGCTTAGTAGTGTCTGTCTACCCAATGGGTATGCTATTAAAATTTGAAAAATATAAATTTTAATTTTAATTTAAAAGCATATATATAATGTGACGTTCAAGTGGTAACATAAAGTGTATCGTTCAAGTAATAAGTTTGGGTGTTTGGTGTGGGTTAATTTGGCTAATTTATAGATTTTAACTTTAAAAAAGTGATTTTTGATTGTTTGGTTAAATTTAGTCTAAATCATATTTGAATATAACAACTTTTTTTAACTAAAAAAAATTGATTTTGAGAAGTTGTCCACCTCTTGATTATCAACATCTGCGGTAGGTATGTTAATTTGTGACTATATCCCTAGAAATTGATTTGTTATTATTATTTTTTTTCTTGAAAATAGAAAAAGACCAAAGTATAGATTGTAGACTAGATTTTTTTTAACGGAAAATGTGGACTAGTAATTAATAACAAAAAATAAAAATTAATTTAATTTTTAACTAAGAAAGGTTAATTAAATTTACTGTTAACAAGGATAAAAAAGATGTTTATAAATTAAAAAGTTATTTTACAATTTATTTATCAAATACTACTTAGTAATTTAAATATATAATCCAACAATTGCACCAAATAGATTAACAACCTTTTATTAGACTCATAATTTATAATCTATTTTAACAAATGTACCAAACCGCACCAGTGTTTTGTCCACCAGACCAAAAGTCTTTATTTTGAGTCTCACGTTTTGCTTTGGGGGTGTTTGTTTCAGTTTTTTAGAGCCAACTTATGGCTTTTAGCTTTGAAAAAGTTATTTTGGACTGTTTGGTTAAACTTATTTCAAACAGTTTCTAATTCTAACAGCTTATTTTAACTCAAAAAAGTTGATTCTGAGAAGCTGCTCACCCATTGCTTCTGATTATCAACTTTTACTGTGGACATGTTAATTTATGGTTATACTCTTAAATTTTTTTATTTTTTATTTTTTTAAAAATAGAAAAAGACTCAAACGGACTATAAATTATTATTATTATTTTTTATGAGAAATGTAGACAAACAAAAAATAAAAATTAATTGAAAAAGTTATTTCACAGCTTATTTAACAAACACTATTCAGCAACTTAAATCTATAATCCAACAGCTACACCAAACAGACTAACAACTTCTGATTAAAGTCATAATCTATAATCTGTTAAGGTATAATCTATAAGCTGTTTTAATAGCTACACCAAACGGAGCCTTTATATATTAATTCTTTATTCTTCTTCCTATATTTTATAAAGAGAAAACGCAGAATAATTTATAAAAAAATTACACATCAATAATAAATTTTAGAAATATTAATAATTAAAACTTCATCTATATTTGAGATGTGTTATATAAGTATACTTTTTATCATTTTATTTTTTTAAGTAATATCACCTCTTCATTTTTTTATATATTTTATCATAAAAATTAAAAATTTGACTTACGTTGATAATTTCAAACAAATAATATTTAAAAAATCATTGAATTGTAATCCTTCAAAGAAGGAAAAGAAAAAAAAAAAAAAAATTGGCGGGAAGCCCTCACTTTAGAGACATATATAAACCGATCCCCAAAATCGAAACCCCAATTCGGATTTTGAACCCCAGTTTGAAGAGAGATGTATGCGAACCAGTTCGAAGGCAGCGCCGCCTTCTCCGGCGGCGGTTTCATGCCCTCTCAGGCCACTCAGACCGCCGATCCTTTCTTCTCTACCTCCAAAGTAATACCCAATCTTACTTGTTTGGTTGCCGAGAAAATCGGAGGGAAACAGAGAAAATAAAAGAAATTTCTTTTTACAAGTTTCTGTTACTGTTACTTTTGCTTCGCTTTTCTAAATCCTAGGGTTCAAATATTATAGTCTCGTTCATTTTTCGTATGATTCTCAGGTACAACATATAATTAGGGTTTTGGT
The DNA here is from genome assembly GCF_055761805.1 of Camellia sinensis. Classification (NCBI taxonomy): domain Eukaryota; kingdom Viridiplantae; phylum Streptophyta; class Magnoliopsida; order Ericales; family Theaceae; genus Camellia; species Camellia sinensis. The sequence goes on along the minus strand of NC_138964.1, from coordinate 17,615,124 downwards.
CTTGTATTGGTTTTGCAGAATCGAGATTCCCAGCCATTGCTTCCTTTAACGGTGAAGCAAATAAGCGAAGCTTTTCAGTCCAGCGATGACAAATCGAATTTCCTAATTGATGGTGTCGATGTGAACAATGTAAAGTTTGAGTCTTCTTCTTCTTTTTCTTTCTAAAATAAATTTATACTCAAATTTTGAGTTTCAATTGTGTTTAGGTTAAATTGGTGGGGATGGTTTTCAACAAAACGGAAAGGGTTACTGATATTTTCTTTGTGTTAGACGATGGCACAGGACGCATTGATTGCAATAGATGGTGAGCTCTCTCACTCTTAATTGAGATACTATTTGCGTATACTGTGTCAATTTTTACCGGATTCAAGCTGAAATTGCATGCCCAATTTGCAAATATTTTGTTAATTTTGCGTGCTAAAGTGACATATCTGTGTATTTTCAGGGTAAATGAAGCTGTGGACACGAAAGAAGTAGAGGGAATATCGTGAGTTTACTATTGTTGTTGCATATAGCTTTAGGGCCTGTGTGGACACCCCTTGAATTTGAAAGGTCTTCATTTGTAATGTCTATAATTAAGATGGTGAAATGATTCTTACTGAAGATATATTGAAAGTTGGAAATGTACAGTAATGGTGGGTGAATGAGAACTGTTTTTTTTTTTGGGGGGAAATAAACTGCTTGCCTTGACTCATTTATTCTTAACATAAATAGAAATCCTCTCCTTGAATTAAGGAAGAGATTAATCAAAATTAAAAGGATACCTCATCACTAAGGCTGTGTTTGGAGTATGAATTTAGATAGGGATTTGGAAACAGAAAGAGAAAAGTTGCATGAAATGTAGGTAAAATGTAGTTATATTTCATTAACATTTCACTTACACTTTCGTTTTCTTTTTCCAAATCACTGTCCAAATCCATCCTCCAAACATAGCCCAAGGGAACCCAAATCTCCTTGCAATTCTGTTGCTACTACTAGGAATATTATTCAAAATCAAACAGAGATCATAGAATAAATTACAAATCCTGGAGGGAGAAATAGTGTCAGCTGCAAAATTGCTTGGATTGGGGTTGAGCTTAGTTAGGCACATTGCTCCCGTTTCAAACCCAAACTTGTTCTTGAGGATGAACTTTGAAAAAGCACAATAACATTCAAGCTGGTCCTTAATATTTTTCTCACCTTAATTTTAAAATTTTGATATTTATACCTTATTTTACATTTTACTTTATCTTTTAATTTGATATTTAGGGATGGAATGTATGTTCGGGTTCATGGACACTTGAAAGGCTTTCAGGGCAAAAGACATTTAGTGGCCTTCTCTATCAGGTAAAGTTTTCTACATGCTTAATCATTTTGATAATTGCAATATAATTTAATTAGGTAAAATTTCTTTGGGTAAAATATACCCTTCTCCATCGGGCATTGGATGTGTATCATTATTCTTTTCATTGATGAGTAGTTGTAGTTTAGAGAGTTTGGGGCCAATTTATTCATTAAAGCGTGTTAGGAAATTCATTTTCCATGAATTTCCAATTCTTTATTGTTCATTCATGAAATCATAATAACGTCTGGCTGTATTACTCACCTTTCTTTAAATCCTATTGGGATTGTAAATGTAGGCAGAAGCAGATAGTGTCATGTAATCTGCTCTTGGGAGGGATTCATCTCAAGCCAAAAAAAAAACACACTTGCTATTTTCTGTCTCCCCATTATTGGAAGGAGTTTAACTTCCATGGTGTCTCTGGTTACAGCTTTAAAGAATAAATCTTTTTGGCAATGGATCGTGTATTAGTAGCAATTTTCTAGTATTATGTTTAAGTGTGTACAAGTTATTGGGAAAACCTTCCATGTTTTGTTGCTTTTCTCGTGGGCTCAATTGGGTGCTGTCTAGGTTTCCTAAACAATCTTGATTTGGGCCCTCAATTGCAAAGAATTGTTTGTCAAGTTTAGAGGTTGATCAGAAAAATTTAGCTCCTTTAATTATCTGCTATGAAGTATGGATACTTTGACAAACATGGCATACCCGTACCGGGTACTTACCGACGTGTTGTACTTCATATGATATTTTTACATACGTACCGGGTACACGAAATACGTACCAATATATATTCTTTTTAATTTTTGACGTACATAAACATACCTAGTATATACCTGAGCCGTACTATACCTCAATTCCTTTCACTGAACTTCTTTTTTATTTTTACTTTTATGCCTAGCATGATTTTAAAATTAAGCTATGGTTTGTATGTTATTTAATATATGACGTTTAATTTTTGTTTATATCTTTACTTTGGGTATTAAATATTAATTGCAGGTTGGATTTTAATAAATTAAACCATATCAATTTTTGTATTATTCTAAATTAAAAATAAATATTTTTTTTACAAATGTACCAAGCCATACCTGCACTCTACATTTTTTGATTTTACGATATCGACGTACTTGTAGCATATCAGTACTCGTACGTATACCCGTGCTTCATAGGTTATCTGGAAGGTTATCTGGAAAAGTAAATTGCTGTTGGCAACTTGTTATTTAATAATACTGTACACTTAAATTGCTCTAGTAGACAGTGAAACCAAAAAATGATGGCAGGAAGATGGAAAAACAGAAAAAGAATGTCAAGAAATACCACACTAATAGTACTGCTAAGTATCTGGTACCAAGTGTGGCTGCTTGTATTACTATAACTGTTACGGCCCCAAACCCACACTAAGTGGATTAGCCGGGAATGGCAGGCCGATAGCAACAAGCTATGAAAGGTCTACCTGCACTAAATGGGAAATGCACTTCTAAAATTAAGAAATTCTTTATTGTTTAGTGGAAGCATATTGTAACAAAATCCTTGTAATATAGTAAACTCATCAGTGCAAGTTCTTAAATTGGAATTTTTATAGTTTACATACAAAATATTTGTATTTGTAGCACAAGTTTGGTCATTGTATAAAAAGCTTTACATGTGCATAATCTCATAAAAGTCTCCAACAGGACCAAATGTCTCATAAAAGTACAACTAACGCATAAGAGCCTTCCAGGTTCATTAAAAATTCTTCTTAGCCATGTGCACGTAAACACATACAGAACACTTGAGCACCTTCTAAGCCTTATCACCAGAAATCATGTAATGGAATAGGGATGAACTAACATGACCAAACTTTTCATAAAAGTACACCTAATTCATAAGTCTCCCTAGGTTCATAGAAAAGTCTTCTTAGCCATGTGCACATTAACAGATACAGAACACTTGATCACCTTCTAAGCCGTATCACCTGAAATCATGTAATGGAATAGGGATGAACTAACAAGACCAGTCAATACCAAAGCCATTCATTTGTCATGAAATATCTCAACATACAGGGTTATCAAAAGATTTGAACCTATGTAGCACGGACACGTCTCCTAAGGCAACGTTTGGGTGTCGGACACGTGTCGGACATGGACACGTGTCGGACACGGACACACGTCGGACACGCGGTGGACACGTGTCCGACACTCTACCCAACGTGTCCCTTTTTTTTTTGAATTTTTGCAACCGGACACTCGTTTGGACACTGTTGGACATGCTATGGACACGTTATGGACAGAGAGGGAGAGAAACCCTAACCTGTTGCACAGAGAGAGAGAGAGAGAGAGAGAGGGTGAAGAACCTGTTGAAATGGAGCCCTAGATCAGGTATGTTCTTCGATTCTTCAAATCTCTTCTTCGATCTTCTTCTTTTCTTTTGTTTTTCTTCATTTTTCTTCTTCTTTCTTCATTTCGTCTGCGTCGTCTGTGTCGTCTTCCTCGTCTGTGTCGTCTTTATCGTCTTCCTCGTCTGTGTCGTCTTTATCGTCTTCCTCGTCTGTGTCGTCTCCCTCTCTGCTCTCTCTCTCTCTCTCTCTCTCTCGCTATGGTGTTTCGGTGCCCTGGTTTGACCATCGATCGCTGTATACATTATATACTAATAATATATGCATATATATATATATATATATATTTATATACTAATAATAATAGTATATATATTATATACTGGATATATATTCAAACATCTTTTTTTTCTTTTTTTTTTCTTTACCTTTTTTCTATTTTTTAGATATTATCATTTGTTTAAATAAATTATTTTTATTTATAAGAAAATTTTAATTTGTGAATAATATTTGATATTAAAATAAATAAATAATATTTATATTTTTTAATTTTACTTATAATAACTAAATAAAATTATATATATTGAACGTGTCCCTATCGTGTCGTGTCCCCTATTTTTTGAAAATTTACGTTTTCTCGTGTCGGTGTCGTGTCCGTGTCCGTGCATCATAGATTTGAACCAAACCATATACTTGTATCAAAATTGAGTGTTTAACAATAAGCTTGTCAATGCTTTGGAATTATATTACATTGTACGGAGAGTACCATATAAAAAGTATCATGTAATGCCCATCCAAATGGAACTATACATATAGAACAACTGGGACAATATCTGGCACCTGTACATTTAAGCCACATTAGTGGCACATATAGACGTCTTGGTTATTGGGCTACTAGCTTGCTTATTCTCTGCCCTGGTAGCTGGGACTAATCCATGAATGGCATGTATATGGATTCAAAACTTGATAAAATGATAACCCCAAGGGGTTGGCCTGATGGCAAGGCCTTGGGTTTTGGGGGTGTGCTCCCTCAAAGGTTCAGGGATCGAAACCTTTTAGGTGCTAACAATTCCTTGGAGTTATCGGAGTTGAGGAAAACTCTTGAATTAACTGTGGTGCACTTGGAGAAAACTTCTTGCCGAAGGCTTGTGCACCCTTGGGGATTAGTCGAGTTTTGATCCAGACACCCTAATGCCAATCAAAATTTGATAAAATGATTCTACATTAAGATAACACATGAATTTGTCATAAGACAACTACACAATTTAATTTGTTATTATTCTCTCTACCTTTGTTATTCGAATTGTACGATTCGATTCGATTTAGTAGGTAATCGATTCGAATAGGTTGTGTGAATTGCAAATAGCTATGAATTGTAGGTGAATCAGTGAACTGAATCGATGAATCGTGAATCGATTTGATTTGCTAAAATCAATGTTTTTTTTATTTATTATTTATTGTTGGAAAAGGGTTCACACAACTTTTTTAAGGATTATTATATGCCATCTTTTGACTTTCTCCCTCCCTATTTACTCTCAAATACTCAAACCTTAGTAAAAAAAAAAAATGAACTCTCTCTATAATATTCTAGGTTTACATATTCAAATTTATCTAAGTACTTGCATTTACAAAATGAATTTTTTAAAGGTATGAAGTGAGATTTTAACTCCGCCGGGGTTGTTAACAACTCCGCCGGTCCCAAGCCCGGGTTAAGGAGGAGGGTTGTGTGTTAGGTAGCCGACAGCCAACACGTAAAAAAAAGCCGCTCGGATCCCTTATGAAAATGAATCCTACTTTGAATCGTTTAAATGCTAGGTCGTTCCCCTCAAGTGACGCGTTGCGCCTGCCTCCGGGTGTTTCGAAAAGTGAGCAAGGGGCGCCGCATCGACGCCTGGGTGCGGTGAAAAATGGGCAAAGGTTTCCGCGTTTATCTGGACGAGCGCGGGTAAAGAAGCTAGTCCAAGACTATAGGTTTAGGATAGCCACTTGGAACATAGGAACCTTAACTGGTAAGACGATGGAATTGGTAGATGTTATGATTAGGAGGAGAGTTAGTATAGCTTGCATACAAGAAACTAAGTGGACGGGAGAGAAAGCTAGGGAAATTGAGGATACTGGTTTTAAACTTTATTATAGTGGTAAGGATAGACGCAGGAATGGGGTAGGAATCATAATTGCCAAGGGTCTTGTGGAAAGTGTGGTGGCGGTCATTAGGAAAGGAGATAGGATTATGCTAGTTAAATTAGTTATTGGAGGGAATATAGTGAACATTATTAGCGCTTATGCCCCTCAAGTAGGGTTAGATGATCAGACTAAGAGGGATTTTTGGGAGCACATGGATGAGATCTTACAGGAGATACCCATAGGAGAGAACCTGGTTATAGGTGGAGATTTTAATGGCCATGTGGGCATAGATAAAGTAGGTTATGAAATGGTGCATGGTGGATACGGTTTTGGTGACAAAAATGAGGCTGGAGAGAGAATCTTAGATTTTGCGTTGGCTTCTAACCTGGTGGTGGCCAATACTATGTATAAGAAGAGGGAGGAGCATTTGATAACCTTTAAGAGTGGATTAGTTAAGAGCCAAATAGATTATTTCTTAGTGAGAAAAGTAGACTGCCTAAAATGCAATGATTGTAAGGTGATTCCTGGAGAGAGTCTGGTCTCTCAACATAGGATTTTGATACTAGATTTATGTTTTAGAGGGCAATACCAAGCTAGGAAGGATGGTGGGCGTCGTAGGACGAGATGGTGGGACTTAAAAGGGGATAAACTAGAAATATTTAAGAATCGAATGGATAAGGAAGGTACTTGGGATTTAGAAGGTGATGCTAACACTATGTGGAATTCGATGGCCAATTGTATGAGGAGAATCTCAAGGGAAGTGCTTGGAGAGTCGAAAGGAACGGGACCCAGCTCTAGGGAAACTTGGTGGTGGAGGGAAGAGGTCCAAGCGGTAGTTAAGGCAAAAAAAGAGTGCTTTAAAAAGTGGCAGAAGGATAGAACTGAGGAAAACCTTAAGAGCTATAGATTGGCTAATAAGGAGGTCAAGAAAGTAGTGAGAGAGATTAAGTTGAAAGTTTATGATGACCTATACACTAGACTAGATAGTAAGGAGGGAGAGAAGAGGGTATACCAACTTGCTAAGATACGGGAGAGGAAAACAAGAGATTTTAATCAAGTAAAGTGCATCAAGAGTGAGGATTCTAAGGTATTGGTGAAGGACGATGAGATTAAGGAAAGATGGAAGAATTATTTTGAGAAACTGTTAAATGAGGAACATGGAAGTACGACAATAGGGGAAGAAATAATCAGTAATACGATAAACCAAGACTATAGGTTCTATCGCAGGATTAGAAATTTTGAAGTGGAGATTGCACTTAAGAAGATGAAATCAAATAAGGCTTTAGGACCTGATGATATCCCTATTGAAGCTTGGAAGTGTTTGGGTAAAAAGGGAGTTGCTTGGTTGACTAGGTTGTTTAGCAAAATTTTGTTGACTAGGAACATGCCAGATGAGTGGAGGAAGAGTATTTTAGTACCAATCTATAAGAATAAAGGTGATGTCCAGAATTGTAACAACTATAGAGGAATTAAGCTAATGTGTCATATAATGAAAGTGTGGGAGAGGGTGATGGAACATCGATTGCGAGACATAACAGAGGTGTCAGAGAATCAATTTGGGTTTATGCCTGGTAGGTCAACAATGGAAGCGATCTATCTTTTGAGGAGAGTAATAGAAAAGTATAAAGAAAAGAAAAGAGACATTCATATGGTGTTTATCGACCTTGAGAAAGCATATGACAGAGTGCCCCGAGATATAATATGGTGGGCGTTAGAGAAGAAAGGGGTGACAAAAGGCTACATTGACGTGATTAGGGACATGTATGAAGGGGTGGTGACCACTATTAGATCGCCAGCTGGAGAAACAAATGAATTTCCTATCACTGTAGGGTTACACCAAGGATCTACCTTAAGTCCTTATCTTTTTGCTTTAGTTATGGACGAGTTGACGATAAATATTCAGGATGACGTGCCATGGTGTATGCTTTTTGCAGACGATATTGTGTTAGTGGATGAGACTAGAGAAGGAGTTAACACAAAGTTGGAGATCTGGAGAAAAGCTCTTGAATCTAAAGGGTTTCGAATAAGCAGAACTAAGACAGAGTACATGGAGTGTAAATTTAGTAACAGTAACAATGAAAGCAGAGGAGAAGTGAAGATTGAGAACCAAGAACTGCCTAAGAGTGAACATTTTCGTTATTTAGGGTCGATTATCACAACAGCGGGAGAGATTGATGCAGATGTGGCCCATAGGATTAAGGCGGGATGGTGTAAGTGGAGAAGTGCGTCTGGGGTATTGTGCGATAAACGAATACCCACTAGACTAAAAGGTAAGTTTTATAGAACGGCTATTAGACCAGCTATGTTGTATGGGACGGAGTGTTGGGCAACTAAGAAACAACATGTAGATAAGATGAGTGTGGCTGAGATGAGGATGCTAAGGTGGATGTGTGGTAAGACTAGACAGGACAGGATTAGGAATGAGTGTATTCGGGAATGGGTAGGAGTAGCACCGATAGAAGATAAGTTGAGAGAGAATCGTTTGAGATGGTTTGGTCATATTCAACGGAGACCAACAGAGGCAGTAGTGAAGAGATGCGATGCTGTAACGGTAGATAGAAGTGTTAGGGGACGGGGTAGGCCTAGATTAACGTTGACTAGCGTTATAAATAGAGATATGAATCTACTTAATTTGACTAATGAAATGACCTTTGATAGGGCCGCGTGGAGAAGAAGGATTCATGTAGCCGACCCCATTTGATGGGACTTAAGGCTTCGTTTGGTTTGGTTATGAAGTGAGATTTTTGAAAAAGTTTGAAGATTTTGGTATTTAACCTTGTAAAAAGTTAAAAATATTATTATTGAGTTATTGTTATTTGGAAATTGAAAGTTTGTCTTTGTTTTCTTTCTTTATTAAGAACGGTTGATAAGAAATAGTATCTAAAAGGGAAAATGTGAAGTGCTAAACATGGGAATCAATGTTAACTTCTTATACAGATCACATGATCATCATTTAAAACAATATTTTTATTGATTTAAATCTAAATATTTCATAATTATTACATATATTTAATATTTAAGTGTGTAGATATATTTTCTATGTAATTAAAAAAAGGTGACCGAATCTTTACTATTCACGATTCGATTCGATTCACGATTTGGCACAATACCATTTTGATTCACGATTTGAATCCCGATTTGACAACTATGCTCTCTACATATCTATCTCTTGTCCATAGAGTAATATTAGTCCACAATATGGTCATTAGGTCTTCCTTATAGTCAAATTGTACTTATAATGTCTAAATATTTCCATTAGGGTCCTACTTAGAACTCTCAAGTTTACAATCGAAAAAGAAGTGAAACTTTGAGTAGTGTTCAGCACTTGATTCCTGAATTCAGTGCTTGATCCCTAAATTTATTGCTTGATCTAGCACTTGTTCCCTCATGAAGCCTTCAAATCTACTTTGAGGAACAGTGGGCAAGGCCTTATCCCTCCTCAATTCTCAACAACTACCCAAATTAATACTTTCTTACAAAACCAAACATCACATATTCTTCCTCATACAAAAAAGACACAACTCAAGGTAGTGTTTGGTAGAGTTTTCTAAATATGATTTGAGAATTGAATTGTATTTTGAGTTTGTGAGTTTTGGAATTATAATTTGAGTATGAAAAATTTGTTTGATTATGAGTTTTGAAAAGAGTTTTGAATTGAGTTTTGAGTTGACTGTAGAATTGAGTTTTGAATGTTTGATGTGATATGTGAAATAAGAAAATTTGTTTGGTTATGGGTTTTGGAAATAGTTTTCAAAACTTATTTCAAATTGTTATAACTCATAACCAAACATACTACTCAATACTCTATTGAAAATTCTGATAAAAACTCATAAGCAAACTCTTTTTAAAATTCAATGAAAAAGTTAATTATTAAAAAAAAATTACATTAATCATTTTTTTTAATTGAAAAAATTACAAAGGAAATTATTATTTTTATAATTGAAATAAATATTCAATTACTGATGTCAAACAAATTTTGATTTGGGTATTTGGTTTGAATTATTTTTCTTTTCATATTTTTCAGATAAAATACTTTTTTATTTTTAATAATTATTGGCACAAATAATTTGTTGTTTATTGTTTTGTTATGTTCAAATAAATGGCCAAAAAATATTAACAAATTGTTGAAATTGATGTATAGAGAAATAGAGAATTGTATTATTGATTGATGTATTTATTGAATGTTACAATGATTCCTATATATAGAAGAGTAGGTGGTAGTAGGTGGTAGATGGAGTAGGTAAAGTGGAGGTGGTAGGTGGAGTAGGTGAAGTGGAGGTGGTAGTGGTGTAGTGGGTTATGTTTAGTGGAATAGGTGAGGTGGTAGTGGTGTAGTGGGTTAGGTTTAGTGGGTAAAGTAGGTGATAGGTTTTAACAGCCCCCCGCAAACTCAAGGGGGATAGGAACTAACCAACTTGAGTTTGGAGAGAGTAACAAAACAAGAAAATACATAAAACTAAAAGAGGATAGGAGACACTGTATGGTCGTGTCAGACCATTGGTGAAGACACTGGATGGTGGTGTCATAACGTTGTAGAGGACACTGTATGGGGGTGTCATAACGTTGTAGAGGACACTGTATGGTGGTGTCATAACGGTGTAGAGGACACTGGATGGCGGTGTCAGACCGATGTAGAAGACAGTTTATGGGGTCATGTCGGACCGTTGTAGCAGACAATGTTGTGACAGTTGTTGTGACAGTTTACAGAGTCTTGCTGGACCCTTGTAGAAACTAACCGGAATCAATGTCGGGACAGTTTACAGAGTCTTGTCGGACCCATAAAGGAGCTAACCGGAATCAATGTCGGGACAGTTTACAGAGTCTTGTCGGACCCTTAAAAAGTCGCACCCTCAAAAGGTGTGCCCAATCTATCAAAAGGCGTGCCATCAAAAGGCGTGCCCAATCCATAAAAAGGCGTGCCAGATATGATGGCGAGGCACGTGAGTGCCTTGGCTGGCGCGCCTGTTTGTCGTCTGGCGTCAAGTGGCCCGCGATACGCGTGGCTGCCTCGGCTATTTAACCAAGACGGAGGCTGAGGCTGAGGCTGAGGCAGAAGCTGAGACAAAAAAACTGAGAGAAACCTCTGAAAAATTCTTCCTTTGCTGAGAGAGAAACTCTGTAATACGCTGTAACACTCTGTTGCCCAGAAAATGGCTTCGTCTTCCCGTGGGCTGCTCACTCTCTTTCCCGACCTCAATGAGTCAACAAGAGAGAGAACTGGTGCGGTGGCCAGTGAACCTCAACCAAACACCTCTGTGTTTGCTCCGTTGAACTTTCCGATGCGGTCGGTGGAGCAAAAAATGGCGGTGCAAACTGATATTGAGGCCAATCAGTATACTCTGAAGTCATGTGTGGAAACCATGACTGCGGTCACAAACTTGTCGCACCGGCTGCAGAGCAGGACAAATGAGGTGCAACAGTTAAACTCCCAGCTGGCTCTGCTCCAACGCATGTATAAGGATGCGCGAGCAGAGATAAGTGTGCTAAAGGCAGAAAACAAGGAGCTGAAGCGGAAGGCCACCGTGATGTTCCGATTCGGAGGTCCGCCATATGCTGCAGTGGAGGAGCAGGGAATAGTGATCGTGCCCAGTGGAGTGGGAAACACGGAGGCAACACCGTCAAGGGCCGCCCAGGACAGAGGCAAGAAGAAAAGACCGGCGAAATAGGCGAAAAAGTGAGGTCGGTGGGTGGCCGTCGGCAGAAAAGAAAACAAATCTTTGGGTGTTGTGTTTGGGTTTTTTTTTTTTTTTTTTTTGTGTAAAATTGTGATCGGGGTTGATCCCTGAGATGAATAAAAATATGGTTTGGTGTGCAAAGTTATATTATTATTTTTATTTTTATTTTTATTTTTTTTTTGTGAAAAATGGAACATAAAAAAAAAGATAAGATAAATAAATAAAAAATTCTATTTTGTGGTGAGGGAGTCGGTGAGGGAGGTGCAAAAGGTGATAATAAAGAAAGAGTGTGATGATGGATATGGGTATAGATGTAATAAAGGAATGAAAAGAAAGAAATAAATAAAGAAAGAAAAGAAGAAAAGAAAATGGGTTTGTGCAAAAGTAGACGGAGTCTGTGCAATATATTATAAGAAACATATATATATATATATAGATATATATTAAAATAAAAGAAAGTTGAGTGGGTTGATTAAAAAAAAAGATTATGGGTGTGAAAGTGGAAAATAAAGAAAAGAAAAGAAAGAACAGCGTGTGACTTTGTTGTTTGAGAGAGAGAGACCGTGGGTTTGGTCTCACCAAAAATCAGAACGATAGAGAGAGCCCCCCTGTTTGGTTTTCTCTTTTCTTCTTTATGCTCCTTAAGAGACACATCCAACGCACAGATGGAAAGACCTAACAAAGGCCATGCGGGCATTATTTTGCGAGTAGCTGCCAATCTTATACCAAATACAGACGCAAAGAGGAAGGTGGATCCAAACGCAAGGGCATCCCCTATTTCCTTCATCTCTGATGCTTGCATAAGAAAGTAAGCTGCAGCCATTAGAGATCCACCAGTAAGGCCTCCTAGAAGCGATCCTTTGCTTCCTGTTCTTGTATAGGCAAAAAAACCACCAACAAGGAGAAGCACTTCGTAGGCTGCAGAGGTAGCAGGGGCAAGGTCTCCGCCCAGTTGAGTGTTGCATCGATGAAAGGGACCACTAGTAGTACAAGTGGACTCAGAATTTCTGTTGAAGAGGAGGCATTGTCTTTGTCTTCCCCTGAAGCTAAAGCTAGGGCTTGTGGAAGAAATGCCCGAAAATCTCCTTCTTCTTCCTGTACTTCCTCTCAGATCGAGAATCGACGACAATGGAAATATCGGAGGCGTATTTGTAGCTGCAGCTGGTATTACTATTAGACACACACAGCGACACTGACAGGATGCCATCGCCCCCTTCAATTGACGGCGGCGCAACCTCCCTCCTCAACCAGGTACCAAATGCTGAACCCAACCAAGTCAGAAAAAGCAAAATACAGTGTGCTGTCTGTGGTTTGTGCACTCAGCAGGTTGAAGAAAGGAAATTTCAAGGTACGTGTAGAAAATTTTAGCAGACTAGGTTGAGGTCCGGCGGACGGCTAAGGTGAGGTTGCCGCCCGCCGGTGAAGCGAAAATATTAGGTTCTAAACCTGCTCTGATACCATGTTGAAATTGATGTATAGAGAAATAAAGAATTGTATTATTGATTGATGTATTTATTGAATGTTACAATGATTCCTATATATAGAAGAGTAGGTGGTAGTAGGTGGTAGATGGAGTAGGTAAAGTGGAGGTGGTAGGTGGAGTAGGTGAAGTGGAGGTGGTAGTGGTGTAGTGGGTTAGGTTTAGTGGAGTAGGTGAGGTGGTAGTGGTGTAGTGGGTTAGGTTTAGTGGGTAAAGTAGGTGATAGGTTTTAACACAAATGATATAGGAGTGAAAAAAAAATTCAAATATCATTTTTGTAACATTTACTCAATTTATCTCACACAATTCAATTTTATTTGATTTATTAATTTTTGCACAGTGCCCGCCATTGATGAAACTCATCTTCATTGATGAAGATGAGTCCGAGGCTTGGTGAAGCTTTACGAAGTGAGCTGATCAACATTCATTACCATTATGCAAAACAACCAAACCCATGCACATGTTCAACCACCTCCATTATTGATAGATGAATCTTACAACCGTCCACCACCTACACCTACTGTCAAGAATTTCTTCAACTGAAATTGAGTCTATAAGAAAGCCTATACCAAAGCCATTTTGAAGACAAACACAGAGGAAAAATCGTTTAAAAATTCAGTGAGTTGTAAATTACAAGGCTTTCACATTTGAAGGTTGGCGAGGAGAAGCCAACAGAGCCATCATAGATCAGCCAAACAAATCACTCACAGAACCCCACTGCCATCGGTCAACTGGTAGGTCAATCGGTGAGTTATCCGGCCGGTCAACCAGTTTCAGTTCAGTTCAAGCCTCAGTTGAAGCTTCTTCCATTCCGTTTCCCTATTGCTTTCATTTTCACTCCATTTCCTTACTTCTCACATTAGAAATTTCCTACCTCCAAAACCCACCATTCACACTGTAATCATGCCTAGAATAAAAAGAGCGAGATCTGAACATGGTGAAACCTCTAATTCGAGGCCACCATGCCAACAACAACAACAATGGAAGGAGATTGAACCGTATTTAGCCTGAGAAAAATTAATTTGGGGATGAATTTAGGGATGAAGGTGCAAATCAATGATATATATATATATATATATATAACCCATACATAATTTCCAAATGAATTTATGGATAGGAAGGGGGTTCACAGGCATGGTAACGATTTGAAGCTCACAGTTCAGTTCAAAGAGAGAAGACGAGACCCGTGAAGAATCTTGAGCTTTGATCTTCAGTTTTTATTTTCTTTGCACGTGAAGCTTTTCAGAAATGGCGAAGACTGAAGAGAGAGAATATGTGCGTTTGGAAGCTTTTTACAGTGGAGATTGAACAGAGGGAGAAATGTGCCAAACGGGAATTCGAATATCATTTTGAACTCTGTGGTAGAATTGTATTTTCAAATCTGTATCTAAACGTCTAGTACAAATAGGAGGGTGGAAATATAGTTCGCGAGCCTTACCAAACACAGCCCAAATCTTTTTTCTTTTTTCTTTTTCTTCCCGTCAATTCTTCTCTTACAATTCATGTTAATAGGGTTCTTTTCCAATTGAAGTGAAGAAATCAAGTATTAGATACTGATTATTGCCATGAATTTCAAGCTCAAACTAGTCTTCCCTCGATTTCTTCTTTCTTCCTTTTCTTTTCTCACTTATTCTCTAGAAAAACAAGAATTCCAGCACAAGCGCATCCTTTTTCTCCTTTTTGTTTATTTGTATTTTTCGTGAATATACATAATACGAAACAAGAATATATTGAGCCATATGGCAAGCACACACACTTCGTATAGAATTAACCACGTGTCTTCCTCCTCAATCCACCATTGACTATCTTCTTTAATTAATCTAGATCATTAGCTTAATTAATTATATTTAATTAATCATGGTTAGGTTTGACTAATCAGTCTTACCTGGCTATTTGATTGTGTTTACCTTAATTAATCACACTAAACCTTGACCAATCATGATTAGTTTCCACATAAGGTTTGAGAATACAATAGTCATTAATCCAAGTCGATTAAGCAATAATTATCTTGATTAGCCATTTAAGCAAGCATCATTAAGTATCCCTAGCTAAATGTATCTACTTAAGTACACAAGTGACATAGTCTCAGACCACATTTTCATACTCACACTCATAACTTATTTCAACATAACGGATGATGCACCAGTATAAGTCATAAAAGTAGAAGACATTCTAAGTTATTTGCATCTAATAGCATGAGGTATTTCCATACCATGAACATATTTCATTTAAGAATTATGACATATTCCTAGTTAACCCAAGCTCAATTTAAGTTTCAAACAACATTCATCCAAAAGTAATTGGGTAGGGCCTATGAAGCACAGGTACGGGTACGAGTACTGGTACTGGTACGATATGGTAAAATTAAAAAAAAATAGGGTATGGGTACGGCTTGGGCTTGGTACGCTTGTAAAAAAATATTTATTTTTAATTTAGAGTAATGCAAAAAATAATTAAATGGTTTAATTTGTTAAGGTCCAACCTATAATTAACATTTAATGTCAAAAGGAAAAGTATAAATCAAAATTAAATATCAATATATTAAATAACTTACAAACCATAGTTTAATTTTAAAATCATGCTAAGTATAAAACAAAAACTGAAAAAGAAATCTAGTGAAATGAGTTTTATCTCTGTAGTAGAAGGAAAATATTGTTTCAACTGAGGTACGGTACGGCTTGGATATATACTAGGTACGTCTGGGTACGTTAAAAATTAAGAAGAAAAAACTTGGGTACGTGTTTCGTGTACCTGGTACGTATGCAGAAGTACCATACGAGGTACGGTACTGTAAAAAATTCAATGTATAAAGAGAAATAGAGAAATGTATTATTGATTGATGTATTGTTGTCTATTTATTACAATGATTCATGATTCCTATATATAGAAGAGGGTGAGTGTGTAGTAGGTAAGGAGTAGGTGAAGTGGAGGTGGTAGTGGTGTAGTGGGTTAGGTTTAGTGGAGTAGGTGAGGTGGTAGTGGTGTAGTGGGTTAGGTTTAGTGGAGTAGGTTTAAGTGGGTGAAGTAGGTGATAGGTTTTAATAGCCCCCCGCAAACTCAAGGGGGATAGGAACTAGCCAACTTGAGTTTGGAGAGAGTAACAAAACAAGAAAAGACATAAAAATAAAAGAGGATAGGAGACACTGTATGGTCGTGTCAGACCATTGGTGAAGACACTGGATGGTGGTGTCATAACGTTGTAGAGGACACTGTATGGTGGTGTCATAACGGTGTAGAGGACACTGGATGGCGGTGTCAGACTGATGTAGAAGACAGTTTATGGGGTCATGTCGGACCGTTGTAGCAGACAATGTTGTGACAGTTTACAGAGTCTTGCTGGACCCTTGTAGAAACTAACCGGAATCAATGTCGGGACAGTTTACAGAGTCTTGTCGGATCCATAAAGGAGCTAACCGGAATCAATGTCGGGACAGTTTACAGAGTCTTGTCGGACCCGTGTAGAAACTAACCGGAATCAATGTCGGGACAGTTTACAGAGTCTTGTCGGACCCTTGTAGAAACTAACCGAAATCAATGTCGGGACAGTTTACAGAGTCTTGTCGGACCCCTAAAAAGCCGTACCCTCAAAAGGTGTGCCCAATCTATCAAAAGGCGTGCCATCAAAAGGCGTGCCCAATCCATAAAAAGGCGTGCCATCAAAAGGCGAGCCCAAGTCATAAAAAGGTGTGCCGGACATGATGGCGAGGCACGTGAGTGCCTTGGCTGGCGCGCCCGTTTGTCGTCTGGCGTCAAGTGGCGCGCGATACGCGTGGCTGCCTCGGCTATTTAACCAAGGTTGATGCTGAGGCTGAGGCAGACAAAAAACTTCTGAAAATCCTCTGAAAAAACTCTTCCTTTGCTGAGAGAGAAACTCTGGAATACTCTGTAACCAACCCGTCTCTGAAACATGGCCTCTTCTTCCCGTCCAGCTACCCAGAACATGGCCTCCTCTTCCCGTGGTCTGCTCACGCTCTTTCCAGAATTGAACGAGTCCACAAGAGAAATAACTGGTGCGGTGGCTAGTGAATCTCAACCAAACACCTCTGGTTTTGCTCCGTTGAACTTTCCGATGCGGTCGGTGGAGCAAAAAATGGCGGTGCAAACTGATATTGAGGCCAATCAGTATACTCTGAAGTCATGTGTGGAAACCATGACTGCGGTCACAAACCTGTCGCACTGGCTGCAGAGTAGGACAAATGAGTGCAGCAGTTAAACGCCCAACTGGCTCTGCTCCAGCGCATGTATAAGGATGCGCGAGCAGAGATAAGTGTGCTAAAGGCGGAAAACAAGGAGCTGAAGCGGAAGGCCACCGTGATGTTCCGATTTGGAGGGCCGCCATATGCTGCTGTGGAGGAGCAGGGAGTAGTGATCGTGCCCGGAGTAGTGGGAAACACGGAGGCAACACCGTCAAGGGCCGTCCAGGACGGAGGCAAAAAAAAGAGACCGGCGGCAAAGTAGAGAAGAAATAAGAAAAAAAAATCCTTTGGTTGTTGTGATGGTGGTCTTTGCTCTTTTTTTTTTTTTTTTTTTTTTTTTTTTTTTTTTTTAAGTGTGATCGGGGTTGATCCCTGAGATGAATAAAAGAAGGTAAGGTTTGGTGTGCAAATCTTTATCACACGGATTTGTGAAAAAACAGTAATGGTGTTTGGAATGTTTTTTTTTTATTTTTTTAATTTTTTTATTTTAAGAATAATAATAATAATAATAATAATAATAATATAAAGATAGGTGATAAAAAAAAAAAGAATAGTGGTGGATATGATTAAAGGGGATCTGGCGGATAGGAAAAAGTTTTGATTATAAAATGCATGTGGGAGACCACGGGAAGTGAGGTAGAGAGAGAGACCTTGCACTACCACTACCTTCTCTCAGCGCAATCCAGATCTGTGCTCTCTCTAGATAGATATGGAGATCGTCGTCGTGGCCATCGTCGCTTTGCTCTTAACTTGCTGTGTATCGCAAGTGAGATCGGATGGATCTGATCACAGGTACAAACTTGGAGGTCTGGTTCCTCTTTACGCCAACACGGTCGGTCCCTTTCACAATCCAAGTGAAACAGACCACTATTTTGATCTCCCTTTCTGTCGAAGGAAGAAGTTGCTCAGTTCCGAAATGCTGTCTCAAAGGACTACTACTTTGAAATGTACTATGATGATTTGCCCTTCTGGGTTCATGGATTAAAAGGAGGTCCAGTGGAATTGCAGCCGTTGGTGGTAGCACCGAGGGGTGGAGGACTCGCCGTTGAAATTGACGATGGCCTTGAAGCGCGGCGCGTGGTCTGGACCTTCCCTTATGCAGGTGTAGGAAGGAAGGTTGAACCAGCTTCAAGGTTCTGGTTTCATTTCGATCGAAGCTAGAAGAATCGCGAACTCGAGAGCCTTTTTTTTTTTTTTTTTTTTTTTAACCGCGGCTGTACATTGGATTGCTGCAAGAACACTATGTCAGGCAAGGAGGAAGATGTCAGAGAGCATGAAGGTGTGGATGAAGATGTCCCAGAGGACTCTGAAAAGGCCATGCCATCACCCCAACAAGAGGAGGAAGCTTGTTAAGAGCAAGTATGGAGGAATAATGCCCAAGAAACCACCACTTATTTCTAAGGACCATGAACGTGCTTACTTTGACTCTGCTGATTGGGCTCTGGGGAAGCAAGGTGGAGAGAAGCCCAAAGGACCACTCAAGGCACTTCAACCTAAACTGCAGCGACGGGTTAAGGTCAACAGTGGTGGTGGACTCGAACAAATTTCAAGGTATGTGTAGAAAATTCTTAGCGGATTAGATTGAGGTCCGGCGGGCGGCTAAGGTGAGGTTGCCGCCCGCCGGGGAAGCGAAAATACTAGGTTCTAAACCTGCTCTGATACCATGTAAAAAATTCAATGTATAAAGAGAAATAGAGAAATGTATTATTGATTGATGTATTGTTGTCTATTTATTACAATGATTCATGATTCCTATATATAGAAGAG
Source organism: Camellia sinensis (assembly GCF_055761805.1). Lineage (NCBI taxonomy): Eukaryota > Viridiplantae > Streptophyta > Magnoliopsida > Ericales > Theaceae > Camellia > Camellia sinensis. The sequence continues at coordinate 17,596,253 of NC_138964.1, read as the reverse complement.
GGTGAGTGTGTAGTAGGTAAGGAGTAGGTGAAGTGGAGGTGGTAGTGGTGTAGTGGGTTAGGTTTAGTGGAGTAGGTGAGGTGGTAGTGGTGTAGTGGGTTAGGTTTAGTGGAGTAGGTTTAAGTGGGTGAAGTAGGTGATAGGTTTTAATAGGTACGCCAGTAAGTACTCGGTACGGGTACGACATATTTTTCGAAGTACCCATGCTTCATAGGGTAGGGCAAAGTTAAGGCAATTTCAAGTAGATCACTACAACAATTACGCTAGTTAGACAATTTCATGCTAAAATTCAAGACTTCAAAGTAGTATCATATAATCTTATCAAGTAAAGAATATGGCTTGGTTGAACAAATGCACTCAAATGCAAGAATAACATAAATGCAGTGTAAAGTGATTTCTAGGTTATGACAATAACAGATGCCATTTACAGGTTCAACTACTTTTTGTATAGTGAGATTTATCTTGTAGAACTTTTAGTTGAACTTTTAGATGATGCTTTTAGGTTCAAGCAATAATTTTTTTTGTCATCAATTCTTATGAGGATTTTCGGAGTTTATTTGTCAGAATCTTAGGGTTCATGATTGATGCTAATTTATGGGTGAATTTATTTTGAACTATTTAGAATTCGATTTTCACTTTTTTTCCCCCCTTCTGATGATTGTGTTTGTGTAACTAACTAACAAAGATATTACTAATTTCTTCTCTTTCGCTTTACCTTTATTTGACTTCAGTAACCTAGTGCAACTAACAATAACTTAATTTTCATACCATACGGATTAGAGTTACTTTCTACGTAGCTTGATGATATGGATTCATAAATAACGAAATTGGACAGGAATTTAGGTGTATGTGATGTGTTGTATATTTAACCTCACTCTTAAAGTTTTTTTTTTTTTTTTTTAAATAATAATTACGTAATTAATTAATTAATTTATTTATCTTTAGTCATTGGTTTTCTTAGTAGAGTTATTGAAGTGGTATATTCCATTGTTGCAAGTTTGTCTGCAATGGAGGCTTTGACACTGCCATATTCTTACAAATAGAAAAGGATAATGGATTATGTTTTTATGTGCACATTCTTCTTCTGTGTCAAGATATTAAATCTTTATCTTGGCTGTGCTTTTCAGGCCTCTGACTGACTATAATGAGATTCCATACCACTTTGTTGAGTGTATGTATGTCCATTCGTACAACACCAAATTACAGGTATGGATCTAACTGTTTCAAATTTGCCAACTCAAATTTGAAATGCTGTTATGCATTGATGTGAATTATTTTATATATGGTCTACTTTGTATTCATGATGGATTTTGTATTTATCTTGATAGAAACAACACGGTGGTGCCTCTACTGTCAATATGACAAGTTCAGCAGTTAGCACCCCTTCAAAGGGATATCAAGCTGCCCCGCCGAATCAAGTAAGCTAATCAATATTGGGAATCCAATATTCTGTGAACTTGTAGTTGATATTTATACTGTTCCTATATATTTTATGCTTTTCAGTATGTTGGCAATTATGGCATAGATGGACTCAAGGGCATTGATCAAGTAGTCATGGACTATCTGCAGCAACCTGCATGCCTGTGAGTTACTATCCTTTTCCCGTACAGCTAGTCTTTGTCCTTCGCTTGTAAATAATTGTTGTGCATATCATTCAAGCAGACATACAATGAAGAAAAACAGTTAATGTGAATGCTTTGTGAAGTGTTCTAGAAGGGCGAGTTTTCTGGTATGCAAAGTAAAATGTGTTGTTAATGCATCAAGTTTTTGATTTTTAGGCAACACTCTTACAGTTTGCACAGCACAATCTAAGGTGCATGCTTCAAGTGTGCCTTGTATGCCTTTGCTCATAAGCATATGAGTATGCATGTAGAGAGCTTGTCTTGAGTTATTAAACTTAGTCTAATACATGGTTTTAAAAAAATAAATAAAAAAACCCTCTTTTGTAACTGAAGTTTAGAATGTTGGTTTCACATTCGATGAGGGCAAGCTTCCTTCTCTTCAATGAAATGTTTGACGTTTTCAGTGGAAAGTCTTTACACCTTTAGATTTAATTTTAGAATTTTTTTACCTTGTGTTGAGCATTCACATTTTAACACTTTGCTAGTGTGCGGAATCTGAGGTGACTTTTGTGGATTGATCTCGTTGTTTCACATTACCATCTTATGCTACAATTTTTATTAAGGTAATTGTCCTTGTGTGGCATAAATGCTCCTCCCTTCTTGAGATAGATCATTACACAATATGTAGAGGTAACTTATTATGTTGCCAAATATAGTTCAAGTTCAATCGACTGCCTAGATTGGCTACATCATCCTTTATGATCTGTTTGGTATGATATGATTGATGTAAAAAGGGAAGGTAGAAGGGATAGATAATGTGAACCGAAGAAAAGAAAGTCCATTTTCTGCTATTGTGGTTGAAAAGGAAGAAAAGATTTAATGGATTTTGTTAAACTTGACCAGTAATTTGTTTTACATAACACGAAGTAAGTAAAACATCAAAAACAAAGGAAAGCGCTTTCTCTCATTCTTTCTGCCCAAAAATTCTTTCAGCCCACTTTTGGGCAGAAAGAATTTGGTTGACATAGAGTGATAGTGCTCCTCTTTCTTCCCTTTCCTGCCCTTTTCCTTTTTCCTAAAACATGGAGATATCTTTTATGCCCTTTGCCCTTTTCCCCTTCTATTGCTCCTATTCTTCTCTCCTACCAAACATACCAACAATAAGGCTAATATATGAAGACAAAGTTTCCCTAAGGATAGTACCTAAATCTCCTTTCGTTCGCTTGAGGATGAAGGAAAGGATGAAGAGTTGGGGTTCTATGTGTCATTATAGAAAAAAGAAATCATATATTTGGAAGGAAAAAAGTTTCGAAAGAGAAGAAAGCCCTTTCTCTAATACTTTTGGCTCACTTTTGGGAGGAAAGGATTTCGTTTGGCTTGGAGGGATAGTGCTTCTCTCCTTTCTTCCTTTTCTTGCTCCACTCCTTTCTTCTAGAATGGAGACTATCCATTCCACCCCTTTCTTTTTCCCCCTTCCCTCCTACCATACAGACCATGGGTGAGGCTAACACATTTGAGGAGATGTGGGAGGCGAGGTTCTTGATGGAAGCATCTAATTGGTTCCTGATACCTAGGCCATGTTTGGTGTAGTAGCTTTTAATAAAGTGCTTTTTAATTAAGAGTTTTGTAGAGAAGAGGTTGTAAAGAGGTTTGGTATTGTTTGGAGATTGTGGCATGGGAAAAACTTTTACTTCCTGTTTTTGGCCAAGGCTAAAGAATCTCAGTTCCTCTTTCCTGTTAAAACACCTCTATTGTTGTTTCGCTGATAAGCGCACTTGGGTAATAAATCACTAAAAGGTCAAACCAATTTAAAGTGGTATCCAAATACACAATAAAACACTTCTGACCACCATAAAAGCTCCTTCAGCTCAAAGCATTCCAGCATATTTACTGATTGCTTCTCCATTTTATTTTATATTCAATTTTAGAATTTTGGAACCTATATCCACAGCCAATTTAGCTACGTACAGCCTCATACACAGCCTTATAAATGGAGGATAGGCTTTTGAGGTGGCAGTAGTAGTAGCCAAAGTGATTGTGGCAATAGGAATTCTCTTTCAAAAGATGGATTTTGGGTTTATCCATATGATTCAGTGAACTGGTCTACTTGATTAGGGCTTCATTTCGTGTAAAAAAAGGAATACAATATATGTGCATGAATCATTCTGTATTCTGTTTGTTGTAGTCAACACGTGGTCTTTATGTTATGTTCCTCAATGATTCATCTGTTTCTCAATCTTGTGTTGATGATTCATTCTTTACTATTTCTATCATGGAGTTAGATTGTTGCTGTTAACCCTTGAAATCTTCCACTGTTTCAGTACACGGGAAAAGGGGGTGCACGTGACTGAAATTTCCCAACAATTAAACATGCCGGTGGACAAAATCACGTATCTCTCTCTCTCTCTCTCTCTCTCTGTCATATATGCAAATGTTTATTTGAATGCAGTTTTTATGTTTTCATTTGTTCCCCCAACCCACTAATTTCTTTGGGAATTTGACAGAATATCGATCAAGGCTCTGGAAGAGGAAGGGCTGGTTTACTCGACAATTGATGAATATCACTTCAAGTCCACTGGCAATGGTTAATAATATCTTGCACATCTACATAGTGAAACCAGACTTGAAAATAGCTCTTTGAAGTTCTAATTAGATTATGCTTTTAGATCTTTCCATTTTTCTGTCATATATTAAATATGTAGATGTTCAGAATCTTTTGTTTACTTCTAGTATGAGGCGATCATGTTTACATTATATGTTAATAGACATATGCTTAAGCAATTAAATGAGATGGTTACGATAATATAATAAAACAATCATATAATGAGTATTGCTTGGCCTATAAGATATATATATATATATATATAGGACGTGATGTGCATGGTATGTTTGGATAAGGGCAGGCCCAACCCTTGATGATGAGGGTTAAGGAAAAATCTCAATAGGAGGTTTTCATTTTATTTTATTATTTTTATATTTTATATTTTTTCATAATTATTTTGCTTTTTAAGAAAATTGTGATCCTTGTGTCTAAACTGCTTAAAAATTTAACAAATCAATAAAACTTGAAAAGTGAATTGTGAATCTTAAGTTATTTTTGTCAATAAAAATTTATTGTAACTTGAGTTATTTTATTATGGGCTTTCCTTTGAGTATTTATTTATTTATTTTAATATTCAATATCTCATTTGATATATACTTTATATGACATTAATCACATCATTTGATGGGTCTCACATAATACTAATATTAGAATTAATTACTCACAGGTCATATTATAAAGATTTGTGCATCATTAAGTTCACGTACAGATAAAAAATTCCTAATAGTTTTGCGACGATTTTATGAATCTGTTGCTAATAATTGATAATTAGTAATTTTTTAATTTTATTTTTAAAATCTGACACTAAAAAATAATAATTAATGACTTTTTATGACGATTTTTTCAAACTGTCCCTAAAAATGATACTTTCTATGAAAACGCCACTAAGAATATAAAAAAAAATAGAATTTTGTGTTAATTAAAAGTGAACAAGAATTTTTGATACACCAAAAGTTAAGAGGACTTATTGGTGCACTTATCTTACTAATATGACTTTTCAATCAATTTCCCTCAATATTAATAGTTTTAAAATAAAAGGTGAAATTCATTATACGAATAATGTCATGTAAAATGTCACATTAACTGGTACTAAAATATAGTTATCATATGATTGTTTTCTTCTTCTTTTTTTTTTTTTTTTTTTGGTTTGTTTTTTCGCCTTAATTCTTATGGGTTAATAGTTTTACAGAGGCTTGAAAGCAACCGCCTTCCTTGCCTTATAGTTGAGTTGGCATGTATTTGGCTTTCTCACCTTATTGTTAAGGTGCAAAAATGTACTAGAAGAAATGCACAATTTTTTATTTTTAATTTAGGGGAGTGAAAGGAATCTAATTTTATTTTAAAGAAGTCTAAATGTACAATTTTGAAATTGAGAGGAGTAAAGTAATATTTAATAATAATTAAAAAGGTGCCCCTGAATTAAACCTAAATATTTATAATTAATGGTATAAACAATTTTGTGCGTTCTCAATTATGAAATATGTTAAAGTGTATAAATGTGTTCATTGTAATATTATTGTTTATTGAATGATTAGAAATAACAAGACTGATTGTGTCAATGCAGTATTAACACATAATATGATAAGTAAAATGTGATAAAAAAAAATATGAAAAATCGTATCATTATTTTTGGTTAAACCTTATAACGAATGAATTTTATACACTTGTTTAATTATGTTGTGGGTGTTAAGTTAATCTAATAATAATCACTAACACTAAACGCCAAACACAATAATAATAAATAGTAACAGTAGAAAATAAGCAAGCTGCATGAACATGTGCAACGGTAGGTAACACGTGTAAACTGAAACAGAAGAGTAAAGCGAGGTCACGTGATGTGTAGCATAGTCACCTCCCATGGGACTCCTCAACCCACCCGACATGTATTAGACACACACAAGAACCAAATGAATGGCACGTGCACCCAGCGTTAAATCTTGACATTTATTTATTATTTTTTTATTCAACAATAAGAGATATCCACGTCAGCTTACAGACACCTCAGTTAATTCTTTTCTTGATCTAGTTAAAGGCAGGTCATCTATATTGGGACTAGAAAATTTTAATTTTTTTTTTCTTTCTAGTAACCCGAACCCTAAATAATTATGTATAAAGTATATCCACCAACCACTTAGACAACTTTCAAAATTCTTGAACTCTTTCTCTATCTCTCTCCATATAACATCCGATTGTAAAAACTATTCATCTAAAAAATTAAATTGATTTAATACTAATTGTAATTGTCATGTCATCAATTAATTTTTATGTAAATTATATATATATATATATATATTTAAGAATAAATTGTTTATTTATTATAATATATATAATTTGATTGTGTGATTTATCACCGATTTATCCAGTGATAAATGACATTTCTCTAATTACAAAGATTAATTATGGAGTCAATTTCGATGGAAACTCACTTCTTTTGTTTTTCAACCTTCATTTTATATAATAAATTACTTAACTACCCTTACTCTCTTTTTATTCTTACCATTACTTGCTTACCACCACTCTTGTGCCACCTAAGCATTGCATACTACGATCGTCTCTTTCCTCTCTACCACCGCTCAACATTGCCTTGCCTATACCATTTGTTCCCCTCTATAGCACCACCACCCTTGCAAAATTTGAAAAATAGATAACAAAATAGAAGTGGGTAACTAGTAGTGGTCACGGTGTTTGGAGAAATGAGAGATGAAAGAGGGACGTAGCTTATTATGCATAACTTTGACAACTTCAAGAGAAAAAGAGGTATTTATCTTTTAGATGGTGTGATTTGATTCCTTTTTATTTATTTATTTTTATATATATATTTAAAAGATAGTATGTTTTCAATGGAGATGGAGATCGGTGGGTATAATGCGGCTACAAAATAGAGATGAAAGAAAGAGAAAGAGGAGATAGAGAAGACCTAGGAGATAGAGAGAATGTAAAAAAAGGAAAGGGGAGGGAACAAGTGGCTAACCCATTTTATTAAGGGCAAAATTGGAATTTTCTGTATAAATGAATTATAAATTTACATTTATTTAAGAAAAATACTAAAATCAGCTTCAAGGGTTGTTGTTTGTATTGAAAAAATAGGTAAAAAGTATATTGAAATGTCTAAAAATATTTTGAAATATGTGAAAAATATATTGAGATTATAATTTTTTCAACTTGGTATGGTGCTTAACCCTAAAGATAATTATTAATATGATTTTTTATTTAATTGCTTAGGATGAATAAAAATTACCAATTAAAAATTGAAAATAAGCTTTCTCTCTATGTATATATCTATGTCTACAATATTGAAATCCATGTGAGAAGTGATCATGGAGTAATAATAAAAAATGAAGTGCCAAGCGTGAGGAATGATTCGTTCTCTGACCAGAAACACCATTACTTTAAACATAGTTTGACTGTTGACAAAAAAATGAGGCCTTTCAATTAAGAAAGACAGACAAATTTGCTTTATTTATTACTATATGGCAATCAATTATATATACACGTAATAATTATTTATGTGTGTCTTACTTTAAATAATTACCTTTTCGTATTGTAAAGATAAAGAAATAAAAAGAAAGATAAATTAAATGCAAACACACTCCCGCCGGTTTTTCTGCCAATCTGCTTTCTCACCTTTAACAATGCAAACTCACTTTTTTGGTTGCTTATTATTAGTATTAAAGCAACGTATTATTATATTTTTATTTTTTATTTTTAAAGTCTAGGAGTAGTATATATTTTCATGTTGGACGTGTCTTTGGAATCACTACGTATGATATACTTATTCTTTTTTTTTGTTGGTTGTTACATTATTAGTGTGTGGGTAAAAATCTGACCACACTGCCCGTTTAGTGATCAGCAGCTAAGCACCGGCAGAATAGATGGCTCCAGCAACCTGTAACAGAAAAGAAAAGCTCCGGCGGTGGTTCTTCCACCCGGGGGCACTCCGACGATCAAGTCAGTATGATTCTCAAGGATAATCAAGTATTAAACTGAATACTCAAAGTATGAATTACATACCTTAGACCCACGGGGGTGCCTTTCTTTTATAATGTACTCAATCCAAGTCCAACTAGAAGTATGACTTCTGTGAACTCCAATCTTAGTGCTTACTCTGGACTCTTTAGGAGATAGAGATAAACTCCCTAAGAGATTTATCCTTATCTTAATTAAGTCCCCTTTTTGCTCCAGGACTCTTGTCCCTTATCTTCGGATTCCGACATCTTAGGAGATGACCTCGGCCTCTCCGCGATTACCTCGGCTTAACTACCAGGACACGTGGCACCTCGGCTGACACGTCGGCGTCACCATGCCACGTGTTGGTATTCAAAAAATATGTCCCCACAACTGCCCCCTAGGTTCTATTACCTCGGCATTCTGAGGTGATGGAACCTATTCCGAATTTTTTGTTACTTCCTTTCTGAATAATGGCTCAAGAAGACTGCTTTGCCAAGATTATCTTTTTTCAGCCGACGTATTCTCTTCGGAGAACGTGGCTTCGGTCGTACTCCCCTATGCACATGAGCTGTCATTCATGTCTAACTGTTCCTTCCACGTGTTTCGTCTTTATTGGAGCGTGTTAGTGACGCGCCTGGAAGCTGTCTGTTCGTTCGTCTGCGCCGTCTGACGCGTGCGTTACCCTAGGCGCAATAATTGCCCTATTTTTGCCGCCGTTTCAAATTTTTGACAAAACTTCTTTTGCCTCTATCTTTTCTTCACTTTTTTTTTTCCATCTTCTTTACTCTTTCTCTTCCGAAAGCTCGTTCTTCCTCTTCAAATCTACCATTGCTTCAATTTCTTCTCTGGAACTGTTCTTAGTCCCGTATTTCTTGCAAAGCCTTTTTTGCTGTCGCAACTGGTTTCTGGGTTCGACGAGTATTGCCTTGGCTTCACTTCTCCTGGTAAGTCCCCTTCCTTTAATTTCTTTCATTCTCTTTATGCGCTATTGTCAGTCTGTTGCCATTACTGATCTTACTCGAGGTCTGGGATTTATTTGTATTTTGAATTTTGTGGCTATATTTTGAACCTCTATGCTTTTCCATCATTCTTTTCGCCGCTGTTCTTGATTTTTTCCTGTACCTCTATTGTTTCTGAAAATTATACCTCTGTTCTTGAATCTGAAACCTCGTTTTTGTTTTCTCTTTTTTGTATCTGCCCCAGATCTGTGCCTTCGATCTTTAGCTTAATAGTTCGTAGATTTGGGATTTGTCTGTAGAACCCTTAATCTTTAGGGAAACCTGAAAAACGCCCGTCTTCTGAAACATATTCCTCTTAATTTAGGCCGACACAATGGGTATGTGGAGGCACAGGGTAAATACCCCAACAAGTCTTGAATACTTTAGGCAAGAATTCTCTATCCCAGCCGACGTTCATCTTAAGCTGGCTGGGGATAATGACACTATCGTGCCTACAGACCACACAATGCCTTTTCCAGTAGTTGCTTTTATCGAATGTGGACTTCGGCTTCCACTTGATCCCCTTTTTCGTCAAGTTCTCTATTTCTATAAGCTAAACCCCATGCAACTTACTATCAATTCCTATAGGATAATTAATGGTATTATAGCCTTAGCTAGGCAAGAAAACCTCAGAATCACCCTCGCCGACCTTCAATATTGTTATACCATGTGCCCTCTTGATCTGAAGGATAGGGGTTTTGTATATTACCTTAAGCCGAGATCCACTCAGTACAAGATTATAGCCGACCTTCCAGACTCCAACAAGGGGGCTGGAGATGACTATCTTATTGCCTCTGGAAATTGGGAATTTGGCCCAGATGAAGATGTCCACCTTTACCCTCTTCCTCGAACACTTACAGAGGGCAAGAGTAAGAGCCCTGAGTCAACACTTAGTTGTTTTCATTCAACACTTAAATACTTTTGTTGTTTCTGACGTCTGATTCTTTGCAGATCTTCATCAACCACCGAAAAATTTTCGTCAATCCTTCTTCCCAGGACCAGATCTGAGAACACTTCTTGGTCTTCCAATCCTTAAACGAAAAGCCCCAGTATTATTAAACTTTGTCCCCACACACAAATCCATTTTACCCGACGTCCCTCGAAAAAGGAAGAAGAGTCTCTCTCCACCAACAGCAACAACCTTAACTGCTTCTACATCTCGGACAGATCAAGAGTCCACATCTGACCCAGCCGATCTTCCATCAACTTCGGCCCCCTTCTTAATACCAATTCCTGAACGTAAACGCCGACGAAGGCTAGTAAAGACTGCCGAGATGGTTCGTCCGAGGCCTGTCGTCCAAGACCTTCTCGCCGATATTCCAACTGATGCCGAAGCCGCACCGGCGCAATCAACGCTCCCTCCCAAACAAAAGAGAGTAAAAAAGGCTCAGCCTAAGGCCAAGGCTACAGACGCCGAGGCTGAGGATGCTCTGCCGATTTCGAAGCTAGCTGAAAGCAAAAAATCAACCTCTACTTCAACCAAAAGGTCTGCTGAGGGCCAACCCTCAGGATCTACACAAACAAAGAGGCCAAGGTCATCGTCTGCGACGACCTCGGCTTCAAAGAAGCCCGACGTCCCATGGGCCCCTGATCTTTCTCTGGAGGACAGGCCTATCATGGCTAGTGAAAGTGCTGATGATATCAACGTTGCTGTTGCCCTTAGCACCGCTCTTCTTCTACCGAATGACTTGGAGCGAAATGCCAAGTTCAGTGAGTATGAAAATTACGCTCTGATGCTCCAACACTCTGCTCAAGTAAGTATTTCTATTTGTATTTATGTTTCTTCCTTCTTTTTCTTTCTGAGAAAATTTTCTGATACTTCTGTTTGCATTCAGGCTATCCAACATGCCCACTCATTTTCAATGCAATCCTTTGAGAATCGTCAAAGATTGGTTGATATGAAGAGGGAAGCGACCTCAATGAAGAGAGAATTAAGGGCTCTTGAAGTAAAAATGAAGAAACTAGAGGATCAAGCCGAGGCTGCGACGAAGAACCAAACCTTAGCTCTTGAGAAGGCCGAAGCTGCTGAGGCCGTTAAAAAAGTAGCTGAAGCCGAGAAAAGGGAGGCCGAGGCTCAGAAGGTCCAAGCGCAAAAAGAACTTCAACAAGCTCTGGCCACCAAGGAGGCCGAAGTCAAGGAGGCCGATGAAAAGGCCTATGCTCAAGGCATGGCCGACGTTGCAGAAGAATACAAACTTCAAGTCAGGCAGGCATGCAACAGGGGATTTTCCCTTGGTTGGATGTCTCTGATAAAGAAGCTTGATCTCCCTGCTGACTCGCCATTGCGCCAAGTTGATGCTAATCTTCTACCATTTCTTCCTCCAAGTCAAGCTGAGGATGAATCAGAGACCGAGGTAGAAGTTGAGGGTGAAGACGAAGAGAAAGATGAAGGTGAAGCCTTGGTGAGAAAACCCAAGGGCGCTACTGAGGCCAAGTCCTTTCTTCCAGCTGAGCAAATTTTAGACTTAACTCAAGATGAAGTGGGTGATGAGGCTGAGGAAGTGCCCAGGGAACCTGTTCAGGGGTGTCCATCATCTGACCTTCTTCTGACTGACAGAAGTCTTGACACAACTTTAGCAGAGATAGATGCCGAAATACTAGCGGAGAAGGTGGCCGAGGATATTCCAGCTGAATCATCCGAGGTTCCAGTTTCTGCTGCTGCTGATGTTCAAGAGTCTTGATTTTCCCTTCTTTCTTTTCTGGATTTTGGACTTTGTTCTTTCTTTTAATTCCTGAACAATGTACATTCCTTCTTATGGCCGATGTGCCTTTTTCAGTATGTAATTGCAACTGTTCTTGTAATGGATATTTTTGATCTTGTGATGTTCTGTTGCTTGCTTCTGCATAGTTCTATACTTATAAATTTTTGCATGCTTTCTTTGTGCAATCTTCTCGGGGTTACCTACCCTGGGTATAACTGCAAGGCTTTTACTTCGGCAAGATACTGACCTGCAAACCTTGTATAAATTTTGTCAAGAACTAAACATATACTACTCAATGTATACTTTTGCCATCTTTTTTTTTTTTTAAAGTTTTCAATAAGTATTTAAACAATGATTTCGTTCTAACCTACTTGTAAATTGCTACAAATTTCAACAAGTGTTTAAACAATATACTTAACCTTTGCTTCGACCCGTTAATTTTCTGTATACCTCAGCGGGTGATCATACGTCGGTTTAACATAACCTTGTAAATTGCTGCAAATTTCAACAAGTGTTAAGCATCTTTTCTTGGGTTTATACAACCCAGATATTGCTATGAGAACTTAAGCAATAACCTCGGCCTATCTTCGACTTGTAAATTGTTACAAATTTCAACAAGTGAAGATAGGGAATCAGCTTGATTCCAACTTGTAAATTGCTACAAATTTCAACAAGTGGATCAAGGAATAACATCGGCTTAACTTCAGCTTGTAAATTGCTACAAATTTCAACAAGTGAAGATAAGGAATCAGCTTGATTCCAACTTGTAAATTGCTACAAATTTCAACAAGTGGATCAAGGAAAAACATCGGCTTAACTTCGGCTTGTAAATTGCTGCAAATTTCAACAAGTGAAGATAAGGAATCAGCTTGATTCCAACTTGTAAATTGCTACAAATTTCAACAAGTGGATCAAGGAAAAACATCGGCTTAACTTCAACTTGTAAATTGCTACAAATTTCAACAAGTGAAGATAAGGAATCAGCTTGATTCCAACTTGTAAATTGCTACAAATTTCAACAAGTGGATCAAGGAAAAACATCGGCTTAACTTCGACTTGTAAATTGCTGCAAATTTCAACAAGTGAAGATAAGGAATCAGCTTGATTCCAACTTGTAAATTGCTACAAATTTCAACAAGTGGATCAAGGAAAAACATCGGCTTATCTTGCCTGAGTTTGATATGTCTTCAATAAACCATTAATCATACACGTTGAAAGAATTCTGAAAAGACTTTATTGATAATATCGGCCAAACAATGATGTTTATCTAATGATAGAAGAATTTCAAGTTACAAGTATTCCAAGGTCTGGGCAATGCTTTGCCCTCATTGTCTTCAAGCCGATATGCTCCATTGCCTAGTACTGAAGTAATTCTGTAGGGTCCTTCCCAGTTTGGGCCAAGCTTGCCCTCCCTGGGATCCTTTTTGTTTCCGACGACTTTTCTTAGGACTAAGTCGCCGACTTGAAAATCCCTTGGATTAACCTTCTTGTTGTAAGCTCTGGCAAGTTGTTGCTGGTATACTGCAAGCTGAATTGCAGCCTTCTCTCTTCGTTCTTCCAGTAAATCTAGGTCTCGGGCTAAGAGTATGTCGTTGGTGCCATTCTCTACTCCCTGGGTTCTGATCCCTGGGATGCCGATCTCCAATGGGATGACTGCTTCTGTGCCATAGGCCATGGCAAAAGGGGATTCTCCCGTTGATCTTCTCGGCGTGGTTTGGTATGCCCAAAGTACGTTGGGCAGCTCGTCCACCCACTTTTCCTTTGCTGCTTGGAGCCTCTTCTTTATTCCATCCAGGATTACTTTGTTGGATGCCTCTGCTTGCCCATTACTTTGAGGAAAACTTGGAGTTGAGAAATAGTTTTTGATCTTGAATTTCGCACAGAAGTTTTTGATAAGTTTGCTGTCGAACTGTGTTCCGTTGTCGGCAACTATTGCTCTTGGAATCCCAAATCTGGTGATTATGTTTCTCCAAATAAAATTCTTGACTTCCACATCTCGGATTTTGGCAAGAGGTTCTGCCTCTATCCATTTTGTGAAGTAGTCCGTTGCTACCAGTAAATATTTTCTTTGCCCAGTTGCCTGGGGGAGTTGTCCAATCAGATCCATGCCCCATTGGGCAAACGGCCAAGGGCTGGATACTGGGTTTAGGTCAGCAGCTGGCTGATGTATCAAAGGTGCAAACCTTTGACATTGCTCACACCTCTTTACATAGGCTTCGGCATCCTTTTGCATGTAGGGCCACCAATACCCTTGGGTAATGGCCCTATGGGCTAACGATCTGCCCCCAGCATGGCTTCCACAAATGCCTTCATGAATCTCATAAAGAAAATCTTCAACCTGCAGGGGGTGTACGCACCTTAAAAGTGGTCCAGTGAAGGACCTCCTGTAGAGATGGCCTTCCGCTGTTAGGCTGAATCTGGCCGATTTCAGTCTAATTTTATGTGCTTCTTTGTGGTCTTCTGGCAGCTTCCCCTCTTTTAGGAATGCAATGATTGCATCCATCCAGCTTGGTCCAAGGCCCACGCACATTGTTTCATGTTCGGTGCTCTGTTTATCTATACTCGGGGCCGACATGTAGTCGATCATAATTGTCCTTGTTTTTCTAGTTTGAATTGAGCTGGCCAGGTTGGCTAACGCGTCGGCGTGGGTGTTGTCATCTCGGCTGACTTGGAGTAATCTGCAGTTGTGGAATAGGGCCGCCAGTCGGATGACTTCCTTTGCATATGCCGACATTCTTTCGTCTCTGGCTGCAAATTCTCCTGTCGACTGGTTAACAATTAATTGCGAATCACAAAAAACAATTACCTCGTCTGCCTCTGCTGCTGCTGCTAGCTTTAGTCCTGCAATTAACGCCTCATATTCTGCTTCATTATTGGAGGCTTTGAACCCCAGTCGGATGGACTGTTCTACAATCTCTCCATCTGGAGATATCAGCAGTACTCCTGCTCCTGCTCCCTGGCGGTTTGAACTTCCATCGACAAATAGTCTGAACGAATCGCCGATGTAGATGCTGCATGGTCTGAGTTTTTCTTTCTCTTGGTTTTTGGTTTTTGACTGGGATTCTTTCTGCTTATTGGGATGGTCCTCATCTTGGCTCGACGGGGCCCGAGGTGTGATGGCTTCAGGTGTGAGTTCTGCGACGAAGTCGGCCAAAACTTGGCCCTTTATTGCTGTTCTTGGTCTAAATTCCAGGTCAAACTGACCCAGTGTCACTGCCCATCTTGCTATCCTTCCTGTTAAGTCTCCTTGATGCAATAAGGACTTCAGTGGGTGCTCCGTTAGAACCACGATCTTGTGTGCCTGAAAGTAATGGCTTAATTTCTTTGAAGCCATTACCAGGGCTAGCATTAGTTTTTCCAATGGTAGGTACCTTGTTTCTGCACTTGCCAAAGTCTTGCTTACATAATAGACAGCCTTTTGTTCTCCTTTTTCCTCTCGGATTAGCACAGCACTGACTGCGTGTTCAGAGACTGCTAAGTACAAAAATAATTCCTCTCCTGGGACTGGGTTAGAAAGGACCGGGGTTGAGGTCAGGTACTTTTTTAGGTCGGCTAAGGCAGCTTCACATTCTTCTGTCCATAGGAAGTCAGTGTTTTTTTTCACCAGGTTAAAGAAGGGTCTGCACTTGTCTGAGCTTCTGCTGATGAATCGGTTCAGGGCTGCGGCCCTTCCGGTGAGCATTTGGACTTGCTTTGCCGATGTTGGGCTCTGTAGCTCCAGGATGGCTTTGATTTGGTCTGGGCTGGCCTCTATGCCCTTTCTTGTTACGAGATAGCCTAGGAATTTACCTGACCCAACTCCGAAGGCGCACTTTGCGGCGTTGAGTCGGAGCCGATACCTTTTGAGTATGTCAAAGACCTCTTTTAGGTCGGCAAGATGACCTTTTGACTCCTTGGTCTTTACGACCATGTCGTCAATGTAAACTTCTACTGTTTTGCCGATCAGATGTTTAAACATCTTTGTTACTAACCTCTGATAGGTTGCTCCTGCGTTTTTCAGCCCAAAAGGCATTACCTTATAACAGTACAGGCCTTTCGGGGTGATGAACGCGGTCTTCTCCTCATCTGGAGGGTACATAGCAATCTGGTGGTACCCTCTGTATGCGTCTAAAAAACTCATTCTTTCGTGTCCCGAAGTGGCGTCTACCAGTTGGTCGATTTTGGGCAGAGGGAAGCTGTCCTTGGGGCAAGCTTTGTTGAGGCTGGTAAAATCCACACAAACCCTCCACTTACCATTCTTCTTTTTTACCACTACTGTGTTGGACAGCCACGTTGGGTACTGAACTTCTCGGATTGCCCTGGCTTCAAGGAGTCTGTCTACCTCTTCCTCGACCGCTTCGACGTGTAATAACGTCGGCCTTCGGGCTCGTTGAATCACTGGTTTTGCCGATCTGTCGACATTCAGACTGTGGCAAGTGACCTCGGGGTCAATGCCAGGCATTTCATAGGGTGTCCAGGCGAATGCCTCTATGTTTGCCCTTAAAAAATCTTCTAGTTCCTTTTCTTCTTCTTTAGCTAAGCCAGAGCCGAGAAGAAAAAATCGTTCTTCGTCGCCCTCCTGGACGAGGATTTTCTTTAGCGCTTCTTCGCTTTTTTCGGTCGGTTCTTTCCCGACGTCTTCCAGGACTTCCATGTCTCCCTCTTCAACTTCTGCTTTCTTTGGCTCCTGTATACTACAGGTGGACTTTATCGCTGCCATTGAGCAATTTTTGGCTTGTAGTTGATCCCCTCTGACTTCTTCAATCCCATTCTCTGTTGGGAATCGGAGTAGTTGGTGCAACGTCGAGGGAACTGCCCCCATTGTATGCAACCACGGTCTTCCAAGGATGATGTTGTATGGTGAGGGTGTGTCAATAACCAGGAATTCTGTCCTGATCTTTTTAGTTCCGGCTTGTACCTCCAAGCTTGTTGCGCCCAGTGGCCATGTTGGCGTCCCATTAAAGCCGACCATCGGGCCGCTGGATTGCTCTAGGTCATCGGGGTGAAGGCCTAGCTCTCTGTAACATCTGACGTACATGATATCACAGGAGCTGCCTTGGTCTATTAGGATGCGTTTTACTTGGCATTCCCCAACCTGGAGGGATACTACCAAGGCATCATTATGCGGATGTTGGACCAGTTCTAGGTCGGCTTCGGTAAAGGCTATCGTTGGCCCTTGGCATTCTTCTGGCCGATGTCTCTTGTCCCCAACTTGGTGGATATGCTGTAAATGTCTTACCCTCTGGGTTTCACCTCTGACCTCGTTTTCGTTGACCCTTGAGTGGATCACATTGACCACCCTTGGTTCTCTTGTCTGTGGTAGCTGTGCTGGGGGAGGGGGTGCTGCTGGTGCTTGAGGCAACCTTGCCTGTTCTTCCCTTGTTCTGGCCTCATCGACCAGGTCCCTTAGAAGGCCTTGCCTTACTAGGTCTTCCAAGTGTGCTTTTAAGGCTCTGCAACCTTGAGTTGGATGCCCTCCTTCATTGTGGTAGGCACAACGTCTGCCGACGTTTTTTCCCATGAATTCCCCTGGTGCTCTTTCCGGAGCCCTGAAGTATGGTTGATTCCGAATCCGATCCAAGATTTTATGGATTGGGATCCGGAATACCGTGGTTACCGCCTGTTTATTTCTTAATTCTATTTCTTGTCTGGTGGGTCCATTGTTGACTCGGCCTCGCTTTGGCGAGCCGTTTCCCTTTTCTTGCTTCACCTCTTTGTTTCCCGACGTATCTTCCTCGGCCCTGGCGTATTTCTCAATTCGTGCCATGAGTTCTTCCATGCTCTTTGGCAATGTTTTTGCCAAAGACTTCCGTAGTGGGCAGTCATCTTTCAGGCCGTTCTTGAAAGACACGACTGCTACTTCCTGGTTGCATTCAGGTATTCGGTTGAACACCTCGTAGTATCTCTTCGCATAGGCCCTAAGGCCTTCTTCCTTTGTTATTCTTAGAGCCATCAAAGCATCAACCCTCAGGGGTTGCAGCTTGTTGGTCACGAACCTGGCCACAAACATCTCGGCCAGGCCTTCCCATGTCTTTATACTTCCTTTCGGTAACTTGTGGAACCAATCAGATGCAATTTCCCCAAAGGATGAGGGGAATACCTTGCAGAGCAATGGTTCGTTCCCGCTATATAGTGCCATTGAATTTAGGTATAGCCCAACATGAAAGTTTGGATCTGACTTACCATCATAGATTTGGAACCTCGGCATACTGAACCTCTTGGGTGGTTCGAATTTGTCCAGTTCCACCGAGAAGGCTGTCTTCGGTTTTACTGGGGAGTTTACCTCGGCCTCTGCATTTTGCTGCCTCCTCTTGAGGTAGTCCCTTAAGTCTTCTTTGCTCCTCCCTGGAGCTCGGCTGTCTTTTGATTTTAGTCTTTTTGGTATACTGCTCTCGGCCTCGAGGTGGGTCCGTTTGGGTCTCTCTTCATGGGTTGTGTCAAAGTGGAGTACTTGCCCCTGAACATGTCGATGTTCTTTGGGGTCTGGATTCTTCATGTGTTGCGTCCTTCGGGACTCTTCTTGCCTCGGTCTTTCTCGTCCGACTTCCCTGGAAGGCCGGTGAGAATGCCTTCCGCTCCTGGTATGTTGAGGGACCTCGGGGATTGTTTTTCCTCCACCCTTCTGGGTGTTGGTTGCTGGCATTGGCGTATCTTGCAGCGGGTATGGTGGTTGCATAATATTGTTCTGCATCATGAAGTTGACGACCGACTGGAGGTCCGCCAACTTGTTTGCTAATTCCTTTACTTCCTCGTCTCTGCGTAGGCACCTGTCCCTCCATACCTGGAGGTTGTCTTCATTGTAGTATTTTCCTTGGTTTGATCTTTTTGTTGTGTCACCTTCCTGGATATCGTCGTTCTCCCTGTGACCCTGGTCACGGGCTTCTGTATTGCGATTGTCTCCTTCGGTGTCAAGGTTAATCGGTCTGCTGCTTCCAGAAGGAGCATCGTCCCCAGCGTTTCCTTGTTGTCCGTTACTGGCCATCTATTCTTCCTTCGTTCCCACAGACGGCGCCAAATTGTGTGGGTAAAAATCTGACCACACTGCCCGTTTAGTGATCAGCAGCTAAGCACCGGCAGAATAGATGGCTCCAGCAACCTGTAACAGAAAAGAAAAGCTCCGGCGGTGGTTCTTCCACCCGGGGGCACTCCGACGATCAAGTCAGTATGATTCTCAAGGATAATCAAGTATTAAACTGAATACTCAAAGTATGAATTACATACCTTAGACCCACGGGGGTGCCTTTCTTTTATAATGTACTCAATCCAAGTCCAACTAGAAGTATGACTTCTGTGAACTCCAATCTTAGTGCTTACTCTGGACTCTTTAGGAGATAGAGATAAACTCCCTAAGAGATTTATCCTTATCTTAATTAAGTCCCCTTTTTGCTCCAGGACTCTTGTCCCTTATCTTCGGATTCCGACATCTTAGGAGATGACCTCGGCCTCTCCGCGATTACCTCGGCTTAACTACCAGGACACGTGGCACCTCGGCTGACACGTCGGCGTCACCATGCCACGTGTTGGTATTCAAAAAATATGTCCCCACAATTAGGTATTTAATAGGGGTACATGGTTGCATAGTAATTATAATGTTAGGGTAAGCAAAGGTGCCAATCTAGTGTTTGATTACACTTTCTTTACAACTAAACTTGCATAATCTTGTGATTGATTACACTTTCTTTACAACTAAACTTACATTTGCATTGTAAGATCATCTAATCATGTGCTAAAACATAAATTATGTACAAAGATTAGCAAGAGTTTTGCAAAATCCATCTCCAATGATATGTCATTTTTGTTGCCAAATTATATTGTTCCTATAATTTGACAAAATTCTCTCTCTAGATGTGGACATGCATAGTATTCCATTTGGTACTTCGTGAGAAAATAGAAAAAAAATATGATATGAAATTTGAACTATTATAATAGGATTGTCAAATTATAGCATTTAGACATTATAAAGGCATATTCATTGATATGTTGTTCTGTTTGATAATGTTACATGGGTTTAGTGCTTCTTGTGAGTTTTCCCTCCTGCGAGGTTTGGTCTCTCATCAACCCTTTGTGGTTGAGCTTGCAAATGATTGGACTCTCGATGCCAACCTAATTGAGATTGGATTAGTTAGTTATGATGCTTTCTGCTCATCCACTCCTTTATTTGATATAATCTCATTTGATATATGGTTTTATCATCAATAAAGGTTTCTTTTTACTGATTAAAAAAAAAAAAATCTTCATTGATATGCTATAGTAGTTGCAAAGCTAAATTATTAGATCTCTCTAATAAATCCACTCCAATAGCCAAACATCATGCCAAAAATGGCAATATCAAATCTAAAAAAAAAAAAAACCAATTTCCACTCCTATCATCTTTTCTTAAATAAAAAAAAAACACACACACACACAAAAAAAAATCTCTTTGAAATAGGGGTGGACGTGGATCGGTTGCGACCACGGAACCTCCAATCTGCCATCCGTCCGCCAGATTGACAGATTAGAGAAAACCAATCCGTATCCGTCCACCAATCCGGCGAATTGGCGAATGGATACGAATCGGTTTGGCGGTTTGAAATTTTACAAATTTTCAATATACAAAAAAAAAAAGAAAAAAAAAGAAAAAGAAACCCTAGGTAATGCAATATTTATCCATTCACATCTATGACCCTAGGGAATGCTTTCTTGGCAAAGCTTGAGACCTAATTGTTACAATATTGGTCAATCTTATCTTATAATGCAGATTGAAAAAATAAAAAATAAAAATTAAAAAGTTCTTACTTGCCCAAGTCTCTACAGATTGGATAATATTTATTGTACCACAACAAGATCAATAGTGATTTGACATCAGAAGCGAAGGATTCAACTGGTGGAACTTTAAACATGGAGTCTAGGTTATAATAGGTTGCTCACAATCTTTAAACAATTAATTAACAGAATAGGTTGCTCACAATCTTTGAACAATCAATTAACTTTAAACATGAACTTTAAACAATTTCAACATGTGATGAACCGAGAGACAGGATAAGTTGCTCCAAGGCAACCTTAAACATGGAGTCTAGGTCATAAATTTAACACAGTCAAATACTCAGAAAACTCAGAAACATTATTAAACATGATTAATACTCAGAAACATGATTAAACATGAGTATTTGATCAATGATAGCCCAAATTTATGATTAATTTAACACACTCAAAGCCCTAATTAATTAAGAGCATAGTCAAAGCCCTGTCAGATTCAGAACACAGCCGAAGCCTTGAAAAAATAAGAAGATCTGTACAAAGACAAGAAGAGAAGACAAGAAGAGAAGAAAAAAGAAGAAGTCGAAGCCCTAGCCCTAATTACTGAAAAAATAAAAAAATAAAAACACATAACACAGTCGCCGATCGTCGATCAAAGACAAAAATAGAACAGAAGAACAGAAGAGAAGAGAAGATTACCTCCTAATTGATGCTTTGATCGCTTGCTGCCACCGTCGTCGATCGCCGATCGTCGCTAGCTAGTAGCCACCACTGTCGCCAATGCCGATCACTTCTCGTTGCCTCTGTTCAAGTGTGAGAGAGAGAGAGACGGAGTTTTGAGAGAGGCAGACACTTTCTTTCTTCGAACTCAAGCAAAACCTACGGCTACAAACAAACCTGAAATGAAAAAAAAAAGGGGGCAACACTGGAGGAAAATGAGGGGAAATTAGGGTGGGTGGGTGGGTGGGTGGGCGGGCGGGTCGGGTGATTCAATAGATTTGACGGATTAAACGCACCCGCACCCGCACCCGCTCGCCAGGTGGCACGTATCCATCCATTATGCCTCAGGTAGGGTCGGGCGGGTGTGTCGGGTCGACAGATCCAGTGCACACCCATGCTTTGAAAAATAACTAAAAAAATAAAATTATAGAAGTAAAATTATAAAAAATTAAAGAAATTGAAGAAATCACATCACAAAAACTAACACAAATCTTCTAAAATTAAAAACAATTGATACATTGTTCATTTTAGAAACTTCCACAAAAATATCAAGAAATTAAATATTGAAAACAGTAGCGAAGGGAGCAACTTGATATCACCATCGCCATAAAAAGCATGATCTATCTATGGTGAAAATGATTGTTGAAAGAGATCAATGCGATCATTGTGTGGTTGGGAGATTTCTTATAATTGGCCTCACCATTCATAGTCGAAGCTGCAAGAGTAGTAGAGAAAGAGAGACGACTATGAGAGTAGGTCGATTGTTAAAAGGGTGGGTGTAAGGTGAGAAAGAAAACTAAGAGACATTTTATGGCTTTGAGAGAGAACGAGTGAGAGAAAGCGAGAGAGAGAGAGAGTGTCATGTGTAATAAAATGTCTCCCCCGTCCGATTAGGGTTTTGGGATATATCTTCTAGATTGTTTGACAATCACCCTGGAAAATCAAGTAGCTACAAATTGTGGATAGAAATACTCTTATGATAGGTTTACAAGATTTTGGATTAAAATATCAAACTACAATCATATTGGGCCATATGAAACAACATAAATATTCTTTAGGATCACAGTGGACCACTATAATGGTAAACATATTAAGCCATATCAAATGGCTACAAATTATAGGGGAAAAAAGAGAATTTTTTTTTATTTTTTATTTTTTATTTTCAGCAAAGAAAAAGGAACTTTATTGATGAATTAGAAGACAATTACATCAATAAAAGAAAAGAGAAGAATGGGTGCAAAAAGCATCATAGTGAACCAAACCAATTCCAACTAGGTTGGCACCGATAAGAAGTCCAATCATATGCTAGCACACTATCAAGAATTGGTGAATAACCAACCACAAACACTGAAGCCAACCTCACCCAAGCAGAAAATAACCAAAACTAGAAAAAAAATAAAATAAAATAAATAAAGAGAATGGTTGTTGTGCGTGTTTGCACCAAATATGCAATATTGTCAAAATTTGATATTTTGACATTGTAATATATCAATTATAACTTTGGTATTGTTATTTTTATATTAACCAATGAAGTTTCTTTAAAATATCAAAATTCGAATATGATATTGTCATTTTGACATCAGCCACTAAGACTAAGCAAAGGTCTCGATGAAATAAAAATATGTTTAAGATTAAAAGGATCGCACATTAATCTCAATAGTTTAAAATTTTCTCTTCCAAAGTTAGACTCTTGTAAACATGGTGTTTAGAGAATCTTGTTCTTAACATTATATGTCACAATTTTAAAAACCAATATATATTCAAAGCATAGTAGAGTCATCATCTTATCTAATCCAAAATCTACCTAATCATAGCCATTGTCATCTCTTGCTTAGTAATCATCTTTATGATGAGAATGAGATTAGCATGAGAGAAAAGTTCTTGAAAACAATACATTATACCGTCCTTATATGCCAATAATGGCAAAGATCTGATTCACATGGAGCAATCCCATACATGTTCACATCTCTCTATCTACTCATACTATACTTTAGAATCTCAAATTAATCCTTAGCACCACGTATACAATACATGGGCATATGAGATATATAATATGAAAAATATTTGAGATATCTAATTTATTATTTTTAAAAGTCATTCTTAATGATGTATCTGATAAGTGTTAAATTTTAATTTGTTAAATATTTCATCATGTAGACGTCTAATCTCAATATCACTGGTCATTTAAAAATGATAAATTAAAGAAATGTATTGTTGAAGAAGGATACCATAGATCCTTTTATAAACATATATCATTTCAATCCAATTTACACCCAGCACGATCGTCTTTAGCAACTACTGGACACGTGTAAGTTATATTTATTTATTCTATTACATAAATTAAAGGTTTGAGTTGGTATAGAGGCTTCTTCTGTCATATTTTTTCTCTTCGAAAATACACCTTATAGTTTGATAACTATCAATGAGAAGGAAGTATCTTGAGAAAGTTAATTTATATATTTAAAATTTCACTAATAGTTTTTATTTATCTTTTTTATTGTTAAATTATGTATATATATATTTATACTTTTATCGTGTGCACCACCCACCATTAGTATGTGGGTAATTGTGAAAATTTTAAAATTATTTATGAATTTTAAACTTATCTTTTAGAAATTATTAAAGAACTCATTTAAGTAATAAAAAAATAAATTTTCAAAAATATTACTAATAAATGTTTTTAGATACAAAAAGATAACAAACAATAAGTAGATTTTGAAATACTTGTCATTAAATTCAAATCATATTTTCAAAATATTTTTTTTATCAAATTTTTAACATTAACAAATACCCCTTGTTAGCATTTATCTATATAAATATAATATATATATATATATATATATATATATATGCACAAAGTGTATAAGTATTTTATTGAAGAGTATATTTATTTATTTACAAAATAAATTATAATTTAAGTAAGAGTAAGTGACACGTGTAAAGGAGGGTGACATGACATTTATCACCTGTGTACATATTTTTTATTGAAAATTCTTAATAGTTATAATCAATTGAATTAAATTGAAATAAAATCATAAATTTAAATTTAAAATCAAGTTAATTAGAATTATAGAGAGAAAAATTATAAAATAATTAAAATATAAGAATTAATAACATAAATTATCTTAAATATAAATATATAAATATGTATATGCACAAAGTGTATAAGTGTTTTATTGAAGGGTATATTTATTTATTTATAAGTTAAAGTATATAATTTAAGTAAGAGTAAGAGACACGTGTGAAGGAAGGGTGACATGCAGGCATGTGCATGGCATGCATTAGCAAAATCTATCCTCCTTTTTTTTTTTCTTTTTTTTTTTTTTGGGCAAATTACATATACCCTCTCTAGGTTTAGCAAAATTATAAATACCTCTTGAGATTTGAGAAATTACAGTTACCCCTGAAGGTACTATTTGCATAACAAATTAGGAGGCAAATTGTTATGAAAATATAAACCTCAAGGGACAATTTGTTATGAAAATATAAACCACAGGAGGGGGTATCTGTAATTTTCGAAACTTCAGAAGGATATTTGTAATTTAGTTAAATTTCAAAGGAGTTATATGTAATTTGTTTTTTTTTTTTTTTGGATGTCTGCGTGTGTGTGTGCAGAGAATGGCAGAGCCCTACCCCTCACACCATACCATTGCCTCCTTTTTTAGCCATTGGCCGCTCAACATCTGCGCTGCATGCCAACGCCCAAACAAATGCCAACCCAATCCAACGCCTCTCTCTGTCTCTATCATCTTCACATGCCATCAGGTCCATCGCCCGTGTGATAAGGGTTAAACTTGTTGATATTATATTTTTAACGTATCCAAATTAAGAGTAATTCTATTTTTACATCACTATCAATATAGATTATTTTCTCAATTATTTTATTACATTTGTTTTCGTTAAGTAAATTATTATTTTAGACAAAATTCTAATACTTAAATACCTTAGCATACACCTTGCACACTAACCAAATTAAGGGGTTGTTTGGGATGTCTTAAATAAGTGCACTTTTTGTCTTTTTGGACTAAAAAATTAAGGAAGAAAATATGGATGTTTAGGTTAACTTTTTTGACTTTTTATGAAAAAATGTATAATATAAAATTATAAAAATTGATTTGTAGGGAAAAATTAGGATTGGGAGTTGTACTGCCGTAATTATTGACTTTTGGTGAATAGTGTTAACTTTATAACTTTTTGAGTAATTTTTTAACTTTTTAACTTTTTTGTAATATGTCAAACTTGACCTAAGATTCCAAATTTAGAAAGAGAGATCTAAGGCCCCGTTTGTTTTGGGTTATAGCAAGGGGATTAGGATTACTAGTACCTTGGGATTAGTATATGGGGTGTTTGTTTTGAGAGATAGTCTTGGGACTATTAATACCTTGGGAATAACTAATACCTTGGTATTACTAATACCTTGTTTGTTTTGAGAGATAGGGAGGGTACTACTAATATCTTGGTATT
Organism: Camellia sinensis; assembly: GCF_055761805.1. Taxonomy (NCBI): domain Eukaryota; kingdom Viridiplantae; phylum Streptophyta; class Magnoliopsida; order Ericales; family Theaceae; genus Camellia; species Camellia sinensis. The sequence continues at coordinate 17,570,542 of NC_138964.1, read as the reverse complement.
ACTAATACCCTTGGGGAGGGGATTCATAGTGAGGAGGTAGAGATGGTATTAGAAAAATAGTGAGGGGATTAGAAATTTTTTTATTTTTTTTATTTTTTATATATTGGAAATTTTTTTAAAAATATAATTTTTAATTTTTTATATTTTTTTATTTGTTTTATTATTTTATATAAAAATAATTTAACAATTCCTCACTACTAATCCCCTCACTATCAATCTCTTCACTACTAATCCCCTCACTATCAATCCCCTCACTAACAATTCCTTCATTATTAATCCCCTCACTATCAATCCTCTTCATTCTATCTCTGAAAACAAACGACCCTCATTAACAATCCTCTCACTATTAATCCCCTCACTATCAATCCCCTCCATTCCATCTCTGAAAACAAACGGGCCTAAGACTCGAGAGAGAGAGAGAGTGATGGGGTAGAGCGGAGTTAGGTTGATAAAATTAAAAAGAGGGTTGTGACAGGAGGGGACAAGCTGGGCTGGTTTGGGTTAGGCTAAGACGATGGGATTGAGGGGGTGGAGGGATGGCGACAGGAAGGGGAGGGAACGGGAGGGGTGAAGATGATGATATTTTAATATTATAAAATTAATAATGTGAATTAAGAAAAAAATAAGAAATAATTACACAAAGACCTCTTTAATTATTATCCAATTCTAATATTCTATATATTGATTTGTCAATTATAATGAGTTTTGTTAATGCCATAAAAAATATGAATAAATAAAATTTAAAATAATTATAGACATATTTTTTTACCATACTCGTCATAAAAATATACAATTTAAGTTTAGCAGTAACAAATGCTTTTTTTTTTTTTTAATTTTTTTATTTAAGAACTCGCTTACAAAATGTATTATAAAATTATATAATTTTCACAATTTTAAAAAAGTGTGTGTATCTTTCTATCATAATTGAGTAATATAAATGCATAATTCATATATTGAATAAAGTAATTTTATTGAAGTTAGAATAATGTGTTATAAATTCAAAAAAAAACACTTAAATTTTTTCTCAGAATTTAAATATGTGAACAGGATTCATTCTAAATATAACTCATAAAATACAAACTTTAAATCTACACTTATCACTTTTATGGTAAAATTATGAATAATTTTTTTTTTTAATGATTTCTAGAGTTATTGAATACTTATTAACAAACAAAAACAAAATACATATATCATTTTGATTTAATTAATTAATTTCTTAAAACACCATTTAACAAGACTCGCATTATATGATCCGAAAAGGGCCGCTAGTTGTCTTTTGGTGAATGACACATGTGACACATGGGACCAAATAAAATTATTTCCAAGTGGCCCATGGAGAAATTTTTGTATGTCAGTATAATTATGTGATATTACTTTTCACTAATTGTAAATATATATGTCTTTTATTATTTTAGGTGAATTGTATTAATAGTTCTTAAAGTTTGGAAGTAGTATAACTTTAGTTTATGACTTTTTAATTGTGATATATTTGACTCTGAATTTTGAATCTTATTCTAAATAAGGATAATTGAAGATACCATTATTTAATTTCAAAGCAAAATTGTCAATTTGATAAAATATAAACTAATTTCAAAAAATATTTTTAAAATTTTAAAAATTATTTCTACCCAACAAAAATAAAATTATATAAAATTGATAAATCTTTTAGACATTTACTTATATATTTGTTGTACCAAATTAATTTTTATTATGTGTTTGGATGATAATCATGTAACGGATAGCTGTTAGGATTTCAATGTGTGATCAATACATTTAATATATGAAATGTTTTTAATTTTGATTTTTTCGATTTAATGAATTGATTTAATAATGATATCAATGTTGTCGACATATTTAATTTTTGAAAAAACAGAAACTAATTTAATGAAAATTAAAACAACCATTTATTACTTGGCCATCATCCAAATGCATAATAAAAATTAATTTGATAAAATAAATAAATAAATGTCAAAAATATTTATCAATTTTACATAATTTTATCTTTTGTAGGTAAAAATAATTTTATTAAATTCAAAAATATTTTTTTGACATTTATTTTTATCAAATTAGTTTATATTTGATCACATTTATGATTTTACTCTTGAAATTAAGCAATGGTATATTCAATTATCCTTATTTAGAACAAGATTCAAAATTCAGAATCAAATGTGTCATAATTGAAAAATCAATAATCAAAGTGACACAAATCTCAAATTATAGGGACCATTAGTGTAATTCACTTTATTATTTTCTAAACACTCAATATAAATATGACATGGATAGGCCCACAAGGCATACGGCCCACGGCAAACCACCCCGAACCCATCGCTTGGGGCCAATGGCACAACCCGGTTGACAAGGCCCAGAACAGCTGGAGGCCACCTAGACATGAAGGGCCAACGGCATTTAGGCACACGGCAGGTGGGACACGGGCCACATCAGCAGACAAAGATCTGCAGAGTTATTATCACAACACATCACCATTAATGCAACCCATCACAGCATTTATTACAACAGCACTCCCCGCCGGAACAGAGCCTCCATCACCCTAAACAAGATGAGCTATGGCACAGGCTTTCGGCGAAAAAAGCAGGTCACAGGAGACAGGAAAAATGATGACAAAAGGATATAAGCAAGGATAAGAGGAAAGAAAAAGGTTAAGTGATCTCTCTCTTGATCTCTCGTCAAAGCCCGACCACGACCAGGCACTTACCGACTCCAAAACCAAACAAGGCTACATTTTTCACACTTGGTCACATTTTGAAACTTCCCCATAACACTTACTTACTCTCACTTTCATGTTTACACTCTCACTCGTCCGTTTTCAAACCTCCTCATAACACTTACATTTTTCACATTCACTTTCAAATTTACGCTTAACTGTCTAGCTACTACTTGTAACTTACCCTTTATCCTCATTTGTGGACTTTTACTGCACAAAATTTCTTACTCATTTTTACTGCACAAGGTTTTTATTCATTTTTGCTGCACAAACAGTCAGCTGCCAACAGACACAAAATAACATTCGTACACAAATTCATCTTAACCAAACCCTTCATTTATTTATTCATTCACTCATCGAATTACAATGTAAAAAAAAAAAAAAAAAAAAAACAACAACAATGAACAAAAATTACAATGTATACACTTAACCAAACCCCACAAAACACGCCCAGCCCTTCTTCTCCTTGGCTACTCTTCCTCGCTGGATGCTAGATCCTCTTCTTCAACGCCTTCGTCCAGGGGGGTCTGGGCCACATCATCCTCGCCTATTGTCACACTACTCAGGTCCAAGTCTGGAAACAGCTCCTCAGCTCTACGCTTGAACATTTTCCAACCGCTGTCCCAGTACTCGGCCATTTCATGCTTATAGAAGTCGGACTGCTGGAAGCTTTCAATCACCTCTGATTCTGTCCTACCTCCAGCAGTCTTCCTTGACGGGCCCACCCCACCAGGCTCTTGACCAGCCAGACTCCTGGCGACAGCAGCATCCACCACCATTTGAAATTCGGAGGACCCTTTATACTGCTCCACTGCTGCGACGCATAGATCAGGGTAGGCCGCCTTTTCAGACGCCGCCTTCGCCCTCTCCTCGTCCAGCTCCCTTTGCAGAGCCACCCTTCCAGCAGCTGCCGTCGCCCTCTCCTCTTCCATCCCCTTCCTCAGACTCTCTAGCTCCGCCGCCATCTTCGCCTTCTCCATCTCCCATTCCCTCAGAAGCCTCCCCTTGTCCTCCTCTGCTCTGGTGCGCTCCTCCCCCAGCTCCTTCAGCAGGTCTCCAATTTTGGAGTCCGCTTCATCCTTCTGCCTGACCAGCTCTTCATTGCTGGTCATAGCCTCCTCGTGCCTCTCGACCGCCACCGCGCAGGCCTTCTCGGACTCTTCCAACTTTTTCTGCTCACCAGCCAGTTGGAACTCCAGCGACACAACCTTACGGCGTGTGTCCTCCAGTTCCAACTTAACTGCTGCCAGGTCGGCATAGGCAGTCTCCCAGTCGGCACTGTCCTTCCTCAACTTGGCCAGCTGGGCCCTGGCCTCCTCAGCCTTCAACTTGGCGGCCCCAGCTTTCCTGAGAAGAGCCCCCGCCAAGGTAGTCACCTCCATTTGGGCGGAGCATAACCCCCTCAGCAGGTCGGCCTCACCATACCCAGATGCCGCGCGCAGAGCTCCTTCGTCCACAATCTTCACCAGGCGGTCGGCTCCCGCCCTGGCTGGGCCTTCTTCTCCCTCCATCCTCCCAGCTACCGCGCGCGCATGATAAATAGCCGTGGCCACACGAACCCCCCCTTCCTGGGGGTCGGGCCTCCTTTGAACCTGTTCCCTCCCGCTCAGCGCCGCCTCCCCCACCCCAGCCTCCGCTTGTACTGGTGGACCCACCTCCACAACCTCCACCGTTGGGATGATCTCCACTTCCTCTGGGGCGTCCTTTGCCGCAGGGACCTCTGCATCCGTTGGGGCCACCTTCGCCCTCTTGGCCCCAGACTCCTCTGCAGCCTCCTCTGGGGCCCCCCTCTTCCTCTTCTCCTTCTTTTTCTTCATGACCGTCACCCCCCCTCTGGCCTTTTCCTTTACAGGGTCTACAGGCGGCGGAAGCGGCTCAAAGCTGCCCAAGTCTTTCTCCCCCAAAGGCCTAGGGCACGGTCGGATCCTCTCCCGCGAGAGCGGTTCAGCCGGTCGGTCCCTCTGCGCCTCTATCAACTTCGCAGCCTTGGCCATAATGGCTCGATCCTCCATCTCCTGTACTCTTCTCCTCTCTTCCAACTCCCCCCGGCCGAGGTCTCCACCTTTCGGCTGCGGTCCCAGCCCCGCCTCAAACAGTGCAGACGGCTGGACAAGATCGTCCCATCTGGCTTTCTCTCTCTCTCTCCACTCCCTCACTTTCTTCACCCTCTCTTCCGCCACCACCCCCAGCCTAGACTCCATCGACCGATTTGGCACCTTCCAGATGGTGCGCACACCCATCCCCCCATTAACTGAAACGAAAAACCACCGTGGCCGCCACCCCTTGATCGACGTAGGCAGCCCTGCCACCAACCCCCTGCCCATCACCGCCTGTAGGGTGACCCACGTTTCTTGCTGCCCCGACGCTTTGTAACATGAGAAGAACTCGTCGATCGTCATGGCCTCTCCTCCATTCGCCTTAGGCCACGCACTCGCACAAGCCATCAGAATCTTCCACGCATTGGGCATCAACTGCCCCGGCGCTACCTCCAGGCGATTTAGCACATCAACCACCACTTGAGGCAATGGCAGCCTCAGCCCCCCTTTCAGCGCCTCCTCGTACAGGGAAAACTCCCTTGGCTTCACCATAGACGGCCTTTCCTCTGGCGTCGGCAACCGTAAATCTACCTCCGCCGGAATCTGGTATCGCTCCCTAATCGCCTCCAAATCCGCCACCGTGAGTGTGGATCTGTCCGCCTTAGTGTGCCACTGCCCCGACTCCACCTGGTTTAATGGCTTTGGGGCCAATATCAAGGCCGATGCCTCTGTCCTGTACTGCGCTGCTAACTCCTCCCCATCATCGTCCCCCAACGGGTCTACCCTCACGTTAACTACTCCTTCTTGTGCCATTTCTAGGGCTTGCTCACAAAACACTTCTGACGCAGACACAAGAAAGTTGAGAGAATGCTACACAGATATGTCGCACGCCGTGAAGGAGTTGGATATTTTGAGTTCTTGTACCACGGTAAGTGAAACGCATTATACCTAAAACCTACGGTTTTGCCCGTATTCCACGGATCCACATTAATTTTCGCCCGTTTCAAAACCTTTCAAATCAACCGCCAAAACCGCCTTTTCAAAACCCCCCTGTGACCTATCGCTTCATTTCCTGCCCCAACGCTTCATCTTCCCCCACGACACTGCCACGTGTGTGGCCACGATGCACTGTCCCCTCCCCTTACCCTGTCTTTTCCATTTTCACATCAGCACCTTTTTGAACTCCACGTCGCCCTGGTCGGCACACCTCACGGCCGACCCCTCCCGCTCGGCTACCCTCGTGGTCGGCACGTCTCACGGTCGACCTCTCCCGCTCGGTCACCCTCGTGGTCGGCATGCCTCTTGGTCGACCCCTCCCGCTCGGTCACCCTCGTGGTCGCCCCGCCTCACGGTCGACCCCTCCCGCTCGGCCACCCTCGTGGTCGGCCCGCCTCACGGTCGACCTCTTCCGCTCGGCTATCCTCGCAGTCGGCACACCTTCCAGTCGGCCTCTCCACTCGTTTCACACTTCTCTCCCTTCTTACTATTCCCTTCGTTGGTCTAAAGCTGCACTCGGAAATGGGGGACTACTGACATGGATAGGCCCACAAGGCATACGGCCCACGGCAAACCACCCCGAACCCATCGCTTGGGGCCAATGGCACAACCCGGTTGACAAGGCCCAGAACAGCTGGAGGCCACCTAGACATGAAGGGCCAACGGCATTTAGGCACACGGCAGGTGGGACACGGGCCACATCAGCAGACAAAGATCTGCAGAGTTATTATCACAACACATCACCATTAATGCAACCCATCACAGCATTTATTACAACAGCACTCCCCGCCGGAACAGAGCCTCCATCACCCTAAACAAGATGAGCTATGGCACAGGCTTTCGGCGAAAAAAGCAGGTCACAGGAGACAGGAAAAATGATGACAAAAGGATATAAGCAAGGATAAGAGGAAAGAAAAAGGTTAAGTGATCTCTCTCTTGATCTCTCGATATACAGTTTTTTTTATACTCTGCTCTACTAATTCTTGCACCGGAGGGTTCACTGGGGGACTACCCCGTTCCCCCCCGAACTTGCATGCAGGTCATCTGACGGAGTCTCCTTCTTGAGCCGGAGCCTGAAGAGCCTGGGCCGGTCCGACCCATCCACCCGGGAACCGATACATCATCAAAATATAATAAATTATACTGTTAAAATTAATTATAATAATGAAAAGTATCGTATCATATATACCCTATTCGTGTATAAAATTACACCCGTATGGTATGGGTCATCGTGTCCCCTTTCCCTCACTCTTGCTTCCCCACAAACAAACACTTCAGTCACTCTCTCTCTCTAAGGTGTTTGAGGTGGATGTGCTTGGTTACCAGTTTTTCAAAATATTTTTCAAAAAATTCTATTTTCCTATTTTTCGTATTTTTTTATTTTTATTGAATTTTTTTAATATTTTAAGTAATTTTTTTTTTATTTTTTAAACACACCTAACATAAATACACTTAAAAAGTAAAAAAATTATAAAAAAATCTTTTAAAAATTCACTAAATATCAAAAATATAAAAAAATATAAGAATTCAGTACATTTTTTATATTTCTACGTATTATTAATTTTTTAAAATATTTTTTCACAAATTTTTTACTTTTTAGATACATCTAACTAAGGTGCATCTAAAAAAGTAAAAAAAAATGTTTAAAATTTAAAAAATATTCACTAAAAACAAAAGAATATGAAAACCAAAAAACTCAATTTTCAAAAAACTTAATCCAAAAAACTCAAACCAAACATAGTGAGTTTTTTTTTTTTTTTCTTCTTCCTGCCCTGAGTAACTTTTTTTTTGAAAATTTAAAATGTTTTACACTTTTAAAATTTATTTGTCTGTACTGATCGAAAAAATAAAAAAATAAAGAGTAAATTACACGGACACCTCATAAGGTTTATGTTTATTATAGTTCTCTCCTCACTTTTTAGAAATTACATATCTTCCCTGAGGTTTAAAGTTTCATTATAGATTCTCCCCTTCAGTAATTTAATTTTTTTAAATACCAATTTTGCTCTCAATGGGTAAATTACATTGACACCCCTCACATTTTAGAAATTACAATCCCCTCCCTAAGGTTTAAAGTAGCATTACCAATTGCCCCCTCGGTTAGTATTAGTTGGAAAAAAAATTCATTGAAAAAAATTTAATTGGAAAAAAATTATTTGAAAAAAAAAATTGATTGAAAAAAAAATTTGTTAGTAAAGCTTTTAAATTTCTGTTTAAAAACCAACGTAAACTCATTTTTTGAATTTACATTTTTTTTCTCAAATTTACAAACTGAGACAACCATTTATAAACCAAAAAAATTATCAAACAATTTTTTATGACAGTTTTTAAAATTTTTGTAAATATAAATTGAAAACTGAAAACAAAATGGTTACCAAATAGGCTTAATGCTAAAAATGTCGTAAAATTAACAAATAATTAAAGGAAAATGAGTTGGACCCCAGCACCCCACTTTTTTGTGATTGGCTCAATTTTTTTTTTTGTGCAAGTCACAGACCCCCACGTGGAGGTGGAGGTGCTGGGGTCACCCCACTGGGGTCCCCAACAGGACTGATAATTAAATAAGTTACCAATATAAGAAATGACTTATCAAAAGATTCTTAGGCTATATATGGTTTGATTTTTAGAATTTTTTTAAAAAAAATTAAAAATTAATTTGGTTAATAAATAAAAAATAGAAAAGTAAAAAATATTATGTGTTTGGTGGTACATAGCCTAAGAATATTTCTTAACCAAATAATTTTTAATTTTTAAATTTTTTTTCTAAAAATCAAACCATACATAACATAAAAATATTTTGATAAGTCATTTCTTACGTTGGTAAGTTATTTAATTATTTGTTAATTTTACGACATTTTTACCATCAAGCCTGTTTGGTAACCATTTCGTTTTAGTTTTCAATTTATATTTACAAAAATTTTAAAAACGGTCATAAGAATTTGTTTGATAATTTTTTTGGTTTATAAAAGGTTGTCTCAGTTTGTAAATTTGAGGAAAAAACGTAAATTCAAAAAATGAGCTTACGTTGGTTTTTAAACAGAAATTTAAAAATTTTACTAACAAAATTTTTTTCCAATTAATTTTTTTTTGAATTAATTTTTTTTTCAATGAATTTTTTTTTCCAACTAATAGTAACCGAGGGGGCAATTGGTAATGATACTTTAAACCTTAGGGAGAGGATTGTAATTTCTAAAATGTGAGGGTGTCAATGTATTTTATCCAATGAGGGCAAAATTAGTATTTAAAAAAATTAAATTGCTGAAGGAGGGAATCTGTAATGAAACTTTAAATCTTACGGGGGAGATGTAATTTTCAAAAGGTAAAGGGAGAATTCCAATAAACATAAATCTCATGAGATGTCAGTGTAATTTACTCAAAAATAAAAAATTAAGAAATGACAACAAAAAATAAAAAACAACTGATGTTTTAGACTTTCTTTGAATTTTTCTTTACTTTTTAAATTGGTCCATACAAGATAAATTTGAGAAATAAAAAAAATTTGATGTAATTTAAAAACAATCATTAAAAATAAAAAATATGACTTTTGTAATTGGATGCCAACAACCGCATTGAGATATTTATCATGTGAATGTTGGTATCTAATTACAAAAGTGATAAATCTCACCATTTTGACCAATAAAATTGAAAAATTGACACAAATCCCACTATTTTGACCATTAAAGTTGAAGTTAAAATCCCATTTGTATATTTCCTAATAACAAAATATAATTTTTCTCCTTTAAAATAAAAGCTTTGCTACCATTACAAATTAAACTATCAACTATTTTAACAATTGTTCATATTTGTACGAAGAATTAGGCTTCACATCTCAACTTAGAGGAAAAATTCGAAACCTGTGGGACCTACCATAGGTTTCAAATATTCAAACATTTTATTTTATAGGCAAAAAAAATTAAATTGATTTGGTATATAATTATAATATTTTTGTTTTATTGAATTTGCTTTTAAAAAAATAGACGATAAATATATTTTGAAAATATATGATTCATTTATTTGAAAACAAACATAATAAAATAAAAAATTTATAATTATCATATTAATCTATTTTTTAATTAATAATATATATAAAGAATTTTATAATATAAATGATTTATATCATCAAAACGGAATTCGTAATGGTTTTCGCGTGCCATGAAACTCTATAGCGTCTTTTGGGGATATCCCAAATTTATTGGCTTATTCCTATCACATCATTTTATTATTATTTTTATGTCTTTTCATAATAAACAAATAGGTGTTGCTAATAAGGGTGTATTTGTTTTGAAAGATTAGGGGGTGGGATTGGACTATTAATCCCACTGGGCTAATAGTCTATTGTTTGTTTCATTTTTTTTGCTCTAAACTAATAGTCTCCCCGGCCTATTAGTCCTACAAATATGGGACTATCCTATCTCATGGGAGAGGGTGGGATAGAAACCATGGGATTGGTATCCCATGAGATTATTTTGTAAAATGTCCATTTTACCCTTCATGCTATTATTTAGCAAACAATTAGAAAATGATAAAATAATCTTTTGAATATTTATAAAGTATTTTTGTAGTGTTGTTAATTTAAAATTATATATTAAATAAAAAATTTTAATTATAAATTTAGTTTAATTAAAAATAATAAATTATAAATTATGGCCTTATAAATTAAATTTTTTTAGTGTTGTTAAAAAATTAAATTTACATATTAAATTAAATTATTTTTTTAGTGCTTTTAATTTAAAATTATATATTAAATAAAAAATATAAATTATAAATTAAATTTATTTAAAAATAATAAATTATAAATTATGGCCTTATAAATTAAATTTTTTTAGTGTTGCTGAAAATTTAATTTATATATTAAATAAAATAAATTTTTATTGTCGGTAATTTAAAATTATATATTAAATAAAAAATATAAATTATAAATTATAAATTTAATTTTGTTGAAAATAATAAATTAAAATATTGTGCAAAAAACAAAATAAAACAATTTTTATTTAATCTAGTTAAAAATAATTAAAATATTGAAGCTATGTTTAATATTGCTATTATTTAGTAAATAATTGAAGAGGATAAAATAGTCATTTGAGCATTTATCCTTCTCCATAATATCCCAAACAAACATTGGATAACTAAAAATAGTCCAATCCAGACATCTAATCCCATGACTAAACAAACATAGGATACAAATTTAATCCAACCAAATAGTCCCGGGACAATATATCTCAGGATTAATAGTCCGATGGATTACAATCCCTCCTTATCCAGTCCGTCCAAACAAACGCACCCTAAGTGTCTTTAGGACGAAGTAAAATACAAAGGGCTTGTTTGGTTTGTTTTTCGAAAAAATTTTTGAGAAAAATTCTCTACAAACAAATTTTCAAGAGTAGTCAAACCAAACAATTTTTTCAAAAAAAATCTCAAAATTTTGTTTGGTTACCTACTTTCCAAAATCACTCTCTCTCATACACATCAAATCAATCACTTTTTTTTTTAAAACTCTCTCTCCCAAAATAATTTTCCAAAACCATTTTTGAAAAAGACAAACCAAACAAGTTTTCGTACTTTTTATCTCAAAAACTACTCTACAAATACAAACCAAACACAAAAATGTTTATAAAATACAATACATTTTTCATTAATTTCAATACATTTTTATTGAAATTAATACATTTTTTAAAATATTTTTATGATACTTTTAACACACTTCACAAAATTAAACAATACTTAAAAAACACTTATTAATATTTACCTAATAAAAAAATTAAAAAATAAAGAAAAATACTAAAGACTCCAAATAAATTATCAAATATTTTATCAAACCTCTCACAAACATTTAATTATTTATTTAAAATCCCTAACATAACTCAAAAATAAATCATTTACAAAATAACCATATGTGAATTTGAGAAAAAACCTACTAGTAGGAAACTTACACACAAAAGTCCAGAATCTATATAAGTATTTGATAAAATAATTAATAATTTAATTTATGCCATTATTTTCTTACTTGAAATATGTTGCTTTCTTCTGTAAAAGAGGGACAGATAGAGAGAGAGACCGCCCAATCATCCCATGAAATGCTTCCACTTGTTTTGCTCTGCATTATTGATATGCATACATATACATAAATTATATTTATTACGTACTAATAATAATTATTATTCAAACCATTACCTTCAAGGGGAGAGAAAGATAGACTCCTCGATCCTCGTGCACCTTCTTCACCCCCCCTCTCTCTCTCTCTCTTTCTTTGTTTTTTTTTTCTTCTTCACCTCTATATCTGTGTCAATCCTCAATAACATTTTACATTCACTTCTTCATCCTCAGTTTAAACCCTCTCTCTCCTCTGTGTCTCTCTCTCTCTAGAACTGCTACTACGCTGTTTCCCAAAGAAAACCCATCTCTTTCACGCTCACCGACGACATGGATTCTTCTCAAAACTGGCTTGCCTTCTCTCTTTCCAATCACCATATTCCCTCTCATGACTCTTCTCACCTCTCTCTCTTTGAAGCCTTCAACACCACCTCCAACAACCCCAGTAATCCCCTCTCTCTCTCTCTCTCTCTCTCTCTCTCTCTAAACAGAGCTCATGATGAGTTTATGAGCTTTAAGTTTGTTATTTTTTGTTTTTTTGTAGGTGGGGTTGTTGATAGAGCTGAAGAAGATGTGAGGGGTGGTGCAACTGAGCTGTCCATACTCACCGGCGGAGGAAGCGGCGGCGGAGGAGGACCGAAACTGGAGGACTTTCTTGGTGGCGGAGCTACGAGAACAACCGATTTGTGTCAGTTTACTGGTGAAGCTCCGACGAGTGTTTGTGAAACTGAGATATATGATTCGGAGCTGAAAACCATCGCTGCGAGCTTTCTACGTGGGTTTTCCACCGATCCAACTGATGCCCAGAAACAGCTGGCGGTGGCGCCGCCACCTGAACCGGCGGCGAAGAAGGCTGTCGACACCTTCGGCCAACGTACCTCTATTTACCGAGGAGTCACCAGGTAAAGTAATAGCGAACTACGTTCGATAAACGAACCCGTATCTAAACTCACTTCGCTAATTAAATACGTCAATCTTGAACTCTTTTGGAATTTGTTAAAGTTTTTAAATTAAACTTGAACAATGAGTTGCTCGTTTGGCTCGATTCCATAAGCTTAAAGCTATATAAAAATATCAATAAATTCGTTTGAGATCGATTTAAAAAGGTTAAACAGTCAATTGTTTGTTCAGTTCAATAAACATAAAATTATATAAAAAATATCAAACTTACTCGAGTTCGGCACTGACAGAAGCTTATTTGAGTTTGGTTGAAAAATTTAATGAAATCAAAATTTGAACCGTTAAATTTTTTTTTATCACCCTGATAATAGCTGAACAAACGGACTATATACATATATGTATGTATTTATATGAAACTCAATAGTGTTGTAAATAAAAATTGACTACAAAATCTGTGTTTGGTCGATTCAGACATAGATGGACTGGTAGATATGAAGCTCATTTGTGGGATAATAGTTGCAGAAGAGAAGGGCAAAGTCGGAAAGGAAGACAAGGTATGGCCATTTAGGGTTTTTATTTGTAGTTTTGCTAATTTGCACCGGTGGGGTGTACCACTTATCCTGGTCCAAGAGATCTGAGTGACTGAGTGATTGAAATGAAGCTCAGATCTTCTGGTAATCAAAACCGTGGGTGCTCATTAGATTATTGGAAGTAGTTTGTGCTATAATGCGCCATTTCAAAGAGAGAAGATTCTAAATGTGTTTTTTGTTGTTTCTTTATGGGGCATGTACGTGACGTCACATGATTGCATTGCTGCCAATGGATCGTTATTATTATCACAAAATCATGATTTTTTCAGTTTATTTGGGTAAGTTCTCTTCGTGGTCTTTTCAATTTCATTACCTTATTATAATCAAAATAATCATCATTTTATTTCACAGTACAAACAAAAGATTCTTCTAACATCATATATATGTTTCTATGCTTAGATTCTCATTGGATTCTTAGATTTAAAATTTATTTTGGGATTTATTTTTATTTTGATTTTTTTGATTTTAGGTGGATATGATAAAGAGGAGAAAGCAGCTAGAGCTTATGATCTTGCAGCCCTGAAGTACTGGGGTCCGACCACCACTACAAATTTTCCAGTATGTTGCATGTGTCTTATTCTAGTTCTACTCCAAATGTTTCACAAAAAAATAGTGTACTATTGAAAATATAAAATTTTACTAACTTGTATGTAATGTAATGAAGAAATTTTAGAATATGAAATAAGACCCATTTTAGTAATATGATAGTTGTCACATTTATAACAAGAAAAAATTATAAAATTTGTTAGTTCGTAAAAGAGAATGCAATACATCTTCCTGTCTTTGAAAGTCTGTCTACCCAATAATTATAATATTTTACCTCTGTTTGATCCTTTATGATCTTTGTCACATTTGGGATGAATATGTAGATTTAAAACTTTTAAAGTATTTTTTTGAGTTTTTTTAATTTTTTTTTTGTTTTTTTTTAGCATTGCCAAAAGTATAATAGTTTCTTTGTATAGAATATTCATGGTTTTCGATTGTGTTGGAAGGTATCCAACTATGAGAAGGAGATCGAGGAGATGAAGAACATGACAAGGCAGGAGTTCGTTGCTTCTCTTCGAAGGTAACTATTATTTTTCGTGTTTACATTTACTTTTTGTGAGTACTTTTTAGCATCTTAACTTCCATTTATCTTAATTTTCTTACAGGAAAAGTAGTGGATTTTCTAGAGGAGCTTCTATCTATAGAGGAGTCACAAGGTTAGTTGTTTTGAATATGGTGTGTTTATTCTCTGTGTGTGTGCATGTTTTATTATGTGAAAAGAATTACTATTTTTATTGACATCTTTTTTTATTTAAAATATTTTTCAGGCACCACCAGCATGGTCGTTGGCAAGCTAGAATAGGCAGAGTTGCTGGCAATAAAGATCTCTACCTTGGAACATTCAGTGAGTCCATTTTTCAATTTCTTATTATTACTTTTTTTTTTTTGTGGAAAATAATTCGTTATCATTATTTTTATGTAAAAAAATGTAGTACTAGCACTTTTAAGTTGAGGTGATTTTAGTTTGAAACAAAGAATTAAAAAAAATGACATCATTGTGTATGTGATAATTTTGTACTACAAAAAAAAGAAAAAAAAGAAAAGGGTTTGGATAGATTTACTTCATTTATAACTATGCAAAAATAGATAAAAATAATATTGCATAATCAAAATTTTTGTCTTGAATTTTATCTAGAAATATTGATTTATGATTTAATTTATATTTGGACTCACAATACACAATTTGAATCTTTAACACTCCCTTTTCATTTTTTGGTAGTACTTGGACTATGCTCAATAAATAAATAAAAACTACAAAAAAAATGAACTTTTTTTTTTTTATAATAATATAGGTTTATTATTTATTTGATTGTGGATGATGCATAGACTACCTTAAGGCTACAACATTTTATTAAGAGACAATGTAGCATTTTTTTTAATTTGAATATAAATTCTTAATTTAAAATCATTAAATATGATTTGTTTTGTCATTTATCTACTTGTATAGATGTCTAAGTTGTACTTGTGTGTTAAAAAAACAGGCACTCAAGAAGAAGCCGCAGAGGCCTACGACATTGCCGCAATCAAATTCAGAGGGCTAAATGCAGTGACCAACTTTGACATGAGCCGATATGACGTAAAGAGCATTGCCAATAGCAATCTTCCCATTGGAGGAATCTCCGGAAAATCCAAAACCTCTTCGGACTCACCTTCCGATAACAACAAGAGCCTCGACGGAGGAGTAGGAACACGACGATCCGACGACCGAGATATCTCCTCGTCATCTTCACTGAGCTTTTCATCACAACCTCCAAGCTCTATTAGCTTTGCACTACCCATCAAACAAGTCGACAACACTGTGGATTACTGGTCAATCCTTGGTTATACCAAAAGCCCTAGTGCAAGTTCAACTAATCTCTTCCAAGGTTCAAACAATGGTACATCAACTTTCCAAGGTATAACACCATTTAGCATGGACTTCCCAACAAATAGTACTACTACCAATGTAGTGCATAACAATAATGGGTTCTTCTTCAATGGTGGAGGTGGTGGTGGTTACTTTGAGCAACAAAGTGCAAGTATGAGTGGTTCAAGTGGAATTCCTTTAGGGACACCCATTGCTTTAAGTAGTAACGACAGTTATGAAGGAGGGTCTGGTTTTGGGAACTGGGTTGGACCATCCCTTCACTCATTCCAATCTGCTAAGCCAAATTTATCAGTGTTTCAGACACCAATTTTTGGAATGGAATGATCTCATTGAATGAAAAAAGAGGACAATAGTGAAGAAAAGTCATGAATTAGGGTTTGTTGTTTTTGCTTTGCATATGCACAGATGGTAATGGTTGAGTCAGAAACTTACTTGAATAGATGAGAGAGGAGAGAGATGGGACTGACAATCATTTCACAGGGCTAGCTGGTGACAAGATTGTACTAACTGAAGTTATATTTGTTACAACAATGATTCATCCCACTAAAAATATCACCACTAATAGCACTAATGCATTAAAAAAATAAAAAAAAATACAACTCCAAGACCAAAACATCACATCATTAATGACGGGACTCACTGCCACCTCATTAGTGGGAGCACTAATTAGTGCTCCCAAGCATTTTTCTATTTGTTAGGGTCATTCTGCTTTTTTTTTTTTTTTTTTTTTTTGTTCTCTTTTCTTTTTTACTTTTGCTTTCTCCTTTTACTGACATTATTTATAGGGGTATAATCGGAAACAAAATCCTTTTGTAATCTTTCATCTATCTTAGTCGAGCCTCTTGAAAATCCTTCTATGATTTTTCGTCATGGTTTTAAGCTTTGTTTTCTCTTAGAATTAGAGAGGGTGGTGTAGAGTTGACAACTTGTTTTAGATGTCTTTGTTGAACTTCCGTATATATATTTAGGGTTGGTTTAGAGTGTCTTAAAAAAGTATAATTTTTATTTTTTTACGAAAAGATGTATAAAAAAATAAAGAGGTGATGTGATGAAAAAAAGATAAAAAGATGGATTAGATCATCTATAATCCTTCACCAAATCTAGCATCAAATTTGAAATTTGGTAAAAAAAAATACTGTTTGGAGCTCCAACGATTTTACCAAATTGATATCAAATCGAGAATTCACTAAACGTTTCACCAAAAGGAGGACAGGTTCCGTATTTCACTAAAATACTGTACATGACCGTTGGGGGAGACCAACCGGTCGACCACCAAAAGGTTCAAACAGTTCCAAAAAAAGTTTAAACAGTTGAAAAAAAAAAATTTTTTTTTGCTTTACCGGTCGACCAACCGGTCGACCATTAAAAGGTTCAAACAGTTCAAAAAAAAAAAATTGGCTTAACCGGTCGACCACTCGGTCGTCTGGCCTTTCGACCAACCGATTATCCCGGCACAGATTTGATGAAAATTTGATAAAAATCAACCGTTGGAGCACTCGGTATCAGATTGAGGAAAAAGTCATTTTTTTACTCAGATTTGATGAAAATTTTGATTCAACGTTAGAGATGTTCTTATATAGTCTATACCAAACCATCCCTGATTTTCTTCTGTTAATAAAATTAATGTTATTTATTGAAAAAATTAGGACTTATGACAAAACATCGTAATGTTATATACTTAACATTGTTTTTAAAATTAAAATACCTAGCATTGTTGGGTGTAAATGTAAATGCACTATAGAAGTAGTTTAATATGTGAGAACTTATATATATATATATATATATTGCTATCTTGTCAACAAAGGTGATTTATAGACTACTAATCACTAATGGCCACATCATCGCTAATTGTTTCGTAAAACGTTTTTTTTTTTTTGGGTTGCACATCCATATATTCTCTCACGCATATCCTATTGACCCAGTAGTGGCATTATGTAAAAATCTCGAATGCAAAATCTTAAAATATGTTGCTATGCCTAGAAGTATAGAGGATTTAGTGCCAAATAAAAGAGTCCATTATGAAGGACAAAATAATGAAAGAATACAATATTAAAATGATAATGCATGGTTAAAATATGCAATAACATGGCATTATATATATATATATACTTCTTTTTTTGAGCGGCAAGCAAGCCAAATTTTATTAAATAATTAAAAGATACCAAAGTTTGGGGAGAAGTTGCATCATTATATTTTACTATAGAATGCATGCACCATTATTTACTTTTTAATAATTAAAGTAAAACTTAGTTAGTAGTCTCAGCGTATTATGTAACATTATTTACGTGATATTTTAGTAATTAATGAAGCACAAAACATAATATGAGGATCGTCGTTAATCTCTCAATTACCCAATAAAGGTGACTCAACTTTGTCTTATTTATAAAATTTTTTGTTACGTTTTTGATTGAAAGTCACTATTATACAATGTCAAATACTATTTTGAAACTATTGAATAATTATCTATTAATGAGTGATGAATAAAATAATTACCCGCTAATGAGCAATGAACAGAAATATTTTAGGCTATGACAAAAGCTAATCTCGTCTATGACAAAAGCTAATCTCTGTTATGATTTTAAAATTGTATGTGCCAATTATTTCTCCTATAAATCTCATGCTTGGTGCAAAAGCCAAAATGTGTGATTAAAAGTATGAATTACAATACCGACAAATTCTAAACCAATAATAATAATATATACTGAACTGAAAAGTGATTAGTTAGGGAAAATAGGATGCGTCACTAAAGTTAAAATGTTTATTTTCAAATTATTCTCAAATTGGCTAAGAGAAGTGTTAAGTCCACATCAGCGTGGAATATTTGTTCCCATAATAATGATTAATTTTTGAAGAACAATCGATGGATCGATGGGTCTATCTGTCACATGTGTTGAGCCTGGGCCACTTGCTTGAGCCTTAGCCTTAGCTACTGAAGTAGTTTTATAAATTTTTGTAATAAAAGATTAATTTTTCTGTATACACATAATTTAAGAACTTTGCTTCAGACCTTCAGTGAGAATCACTCTTAGTGACTCCTAGTGTCACGTGTCGGCCTGGAAATGATTAAAAAAAAAAAAAAATAATTTTTGCTGACCAATCACAGCCGACCCCCAACACCCCACTGAGGGTGAGAAGCTTTATTCATAATTTAATCGCAGAACTTATAATTCACCATATCACTTTGTGTACTTCAATTTATTTATTTATTTATTATTTTTTAAATTACATGGTTGTCGTGCAGGTGATGGGATTGCAATTTGGCATATTATAAAATTCTAAAAAAATGATTTTTAGAGCACCTTGTGAAGAACCACTTGGATTTGCTGACAAAAAGCATATTTGAGGACTAAAATTGAAAACAAATAGAAAAGAAAGCAAGGTTGTACTCTAGAAAAAGTGATAGGCTCTTAAGTAAATGGGGGCCAATGGTTTGACCAAAAAGTGAGTTAACAAACTTTAGGAGAGAGATTAATGATAATTATAATAATATACAACAAGACAGAAAACAAAACTCATCTTAGTAGTGTTGGATTATAGGGGCGCTCTCTCTCTCTACTTTTTTGGGGGTGTTTGTTTCTTTAGGACTTGTGAGATAGAGATTCAATTCAAATCCTGTCTTTTCTTGTCTCTATTTTTTCACTCTGCTTGGATGATGGCTGTCCTTTGTACCTTTCGGCGTGTATTAGTATTAGATCCCCCCACCCCCACCACTCTATGCCCTCTTCTTTGACCACTATTTTGACTCATCCATTTATGTGTGTGTGAACAGGTAGGCCTCTCTAAACATCATACTAAAAATAAGTTAATAGGAATAGGCTATTCACCCCCCAAAAAAAAAAAATAGGTATAGACTTTTTTAATAATTTTTTTAATTTTTTGATTAAAATATGAGATAAAAAAATTAGTATATTTGGAGTAATTTTTTGAATTTTTACTAAAAGATGTATAAAAAATAGAGAGAAAATGAAAATTTTGACTTTTTGATATAAGTTATAGACTTTGTAATTTTTTTATTAACTTTTTGATTGTTAAACTAAAACAATTACTTGTCAAACGAGATAGTTGAGATTGTGCGGTTATGCTTTGATACTTTTTACATTTTCTCTTCCTTTATTTGATATAATTCATTTGTATAGATAGCAATTATCATCAATAAAGGACTACTTTTTGCTGTTCAAAAAAAACAAAAATAAAATAAGTTAACGAAAAGTCTACAAATTCACACATATCTATCTAAAAAATTTTGAGTGAGTAAGCGTTTGTCACGGATTTTAAAACTAAAATAAATTATAATTAACTTGTGTAAAGTACCATAGATAAGTTAAAAATTACCCATGATAGGATTGTGCGATACAGATTGAATAGATATCGTTGATATGAAATAAATTTAGGCCGTTGGTTGATCATTGTGAGAAGGCAAAAAAAATTTAAGTTTGTAATATTACTGTTTAGATACGTCTCTTCCTTCAATTAAAGTGAGAAGTAGGGAGTTTCTATTTACATATTTGCATTTTCCTAAATTGGGTTTTTGTTCAACAATTAATATATGAGCCATTGATTTTTATTTAATTATTAAGATATGAATGAAAAAACAATGTAAAGTTCAAATTTTAGAGATGTGCGACTAGAAATCCTACGTGAAGTAGTATGCACGAGAAAAATGAGGAGTGCATCCAATGATGGGCGTGTGTAAAGCAAAATGTATACCTAAATAAAATTTTATTAAATATTTTTTTTGCCACTGGACAAAAGATAACGGGTTCACACGCTTTTCCTTCGTTCCACAATTTTTTTTTTGGAATGTTGCACTACCCTTTTGTTTAGTGGTAAGAAAATTAGGTAAAATCAATTTATGTATAACATTATAAGAAATATGTTTTTATATGTGTCATAAAGAGTGTAAAAATATGACTACTTTATATAGGGGTTTAATTTAGTTTATGCACTCTGTTCATGATTTTGTCTCTAATTTGCATCAGATTAAGCTGTCTGTTCGAGCTGTTTGAGGTGTGTTTTGTGGAAGCTTTAGTTGCTCTGTCTTGCTATGGAGGCAACACTGCTCTTAGTGCTTCTCTGGTTCTGTTTTTTCTGTTTTGTTTTGTTGTTTGGCTTGTTGTTTTTGGCTGTGCTCTATTAGTTTCTCACCAACTGGAACTTAGAGCTTCTGTTACCTCCAAACTTCTCTTTATTGATGTAATCTTCTTTTCATCAATATAAATTTCTTTTATCGATAAAAAAAAAGAAAAAAGCCATATAATGACTACTATTATCTTTGAGAATTTGCAGTCATTGATTTCTATGTATGTTTGAGATTTTTAGTGCATATTTGAAGCAATAGTTTTTTTTTTAATCA
The DNA here is from genome assembly GCF_055761805.1 of Camellia sinensis. NCBI lineage: Eukaryota > Viridiplantae > Streptophyta > Magnoliopsida > Ericales > Theaceae > Camellia > Camellia sinensis. The sequence goes on along the minus strand of NC_138964.1, from coordinate 17,549,442 downwards.
AAAAAAAAAAAAAAAACTTATTTAATGATAATCACAATACTAGATTGTTCTATTCCCCCAAGCAGGAATCTTAAATATGCTACATATCATTGGAGTTCTTAAAATATTTCCTATCCATGGTTCCATGATTAATGGCTATTTAATTTTTATTTTTAAATTATGAAATGTTAAAATTCATTTATAGAAAGGTTGTCCCATGATTGGAACAAGGACAATATCCAGTAGGGTTGTTCACGGTTCGGATTTGGACGGTTTGCGGATCGGTTTGGACCCGCCCGTATCTATGTGGTTTGGGAAAAAGATAACCTGCAACTGTCCACAATGCGGTTTGCGGTTTGTGCGGATAGGGTTCACAAATGTGCGGATAGTTTGCGGATTGGATTTTTTTCTTCAAAAAATTATTTTTGAGCCTTATTATTTTTCCATTTTGTAAATATTTATTTTGGGACCTTTTCTCCCCATTTTCTAAAATGCTCCAACATTAATAATTAATGAATTAAAACGTATAAAATTAAAAACACAACAAAATTAATTCGTAACACAAACAAATCATTCAAAATCTTAAATCAAATCATAAACTAACACAATCACATATTTCAAAATCCTAAACTAGAGCTCCGTATTCATTAAGGAATTTAAAATTCCAAATTACACTTCATCTAAGACAAGTTCAGTTATGTAATAATAATAATATGATCAATATTTATTCAGTTTCAGTTGATATAATAACTATTAGCAAATGTAATGCCAGAGTAAGTTCAAAGAATAAAGGGTGTTTTGTTTTGGGCAAAAATATCTAGGTAGAATATAGACATAAAATCAACGGTTAAGATAAAAAAATAAATAAGTGCGGACGGGTTCTTGCGGGTGCGGATTAAACTCGCAACCCGTCCGCAACCCGCAAACACGCCATATTTTAAACTGTATCCGCCCGCATTATATTTGCAAAACCGTCCATTTATATGCGAGTTGGACGGATTGAGCGGTTTTAACGGATCGGATAAACCGTTGCCCACCCCTAATATCCAGTAATCTGCAAGTAATGACGTAAAACAAAATATGTATAAAATTTTCATATAAAATGATGTGGTATCTTATGGTTCTTCATTTATAGTAAAATCATTGCTATTGTCCTCATAATTATAAAAATATCACTGTCACTTAATTCTTTTTACAATGTCTCTTGTTCTAAAATTTTCCCTATTTTATCAAACTTACATTATTACATAATACAACTTCTAATTTAGCATGATGTAGCAAACGAAATAGATGTGGCAATTTTCAAAATCATTCTCCCGTTCCATATTCGCCATATCGATAGTTTTGATAGTTCAATTTTTATGGGATCCTGTGGGAGCTGAATATATGGATTACATAATTAGCAAATAGAGCACATCTAAGCTCATCATTGATGGGCCAAATCTAGCCTGGCCCATTGGGTTTAAGCAATATGACACCGAGTGGATCCAAGTAGGTTGAAACCTATGCCGAATACGGAATGAAGGCCTATTAGCATTGGAGTCGAGTACTTCAGTTAGATTGGCATGATAGTCCAGTTTATGTGGGCCCAAGCTTTCCCATTTTGGAAGTGTAGTATGAGGATGGACCCTAACATGGCAATGATGATAAGCAACAAAGTAAAGTATTTGAGGAAGGATGACTATAAAAGGAAGGTAATACCAAGAAGGTATGCTTTAACTACTTAAGCTCTAAAAAATATAAAGACACTTTTTTCTCATCCAAAGATTGACTTTCCTGTTGGAGTGTTAATTCCGACACCCCCGACCAGAGTATTTTCTTATTTCAGGCATCGGAGTTAGGATCTTTCAAGGGCTTGTTTAGAAGGAAGGAGTATTGTAAAATCACCCCTCACAATTGGCGCCATCTGTGGGAATACTCAAACTCATCCATGGCAAACCTAGCTCATGATCCTCTTGTCATTGAGGTCGATGATATGCCAACATGAAGAACTTTTGATCCGGAAGAAACCCTCGCATGAATGTCCTTGAATTTTGACCTAATAACTCCTTCTTTATCGTTAACCTCTACAGAGGATGCCACGCAAACCCTGATCAACGAAGTAAAGCATAATGAACAGTACTTAGAGGACATGGTGGTTGAGAATGAACGTCTACGCTAAGAATTGGCAAAGTTCCAACAAATGCCACTACGCCATGAATGAGGCCGATCGCCACAAATGAGAGCAAGACAGCAACGTCAACATCGGGAGCGTGATGTTAGTATTAGCATGATGGATTCATCTTGGGAAGAACCCAGAAAATGGAACCAGGATAACGACCTCATTTCATCTGATAGAGGGAATTCTTCGCAAGCATGACGTATACGAAAAAGAAAAGTTGGTTCTGATATGGAGGACAGACATAATCCTTTCGTCCGATAGATGGCGAAGGCCATCTTGCCTAAGAAGTTTAAGGCATCGTCATTCACCCTTCATGATAGAAAATCGGATCCCACTGATCACGTACGTCATTATAAGCAAGCCATGACATTGCATGCAAATGACGAAGTGCTTATGTGCCGTATTTTTCCTAGCAGCTTATGAACTCTGGCTGTTAGGTGGTATTATAAGTTTGAAACAGCCTCAAGCAAGCTTCTATCAGCTCCAAAAGTTCTTCCGAGCTAGATTCATCACTAATGAAACACAACCCAAATAAGCAGATTCCTTGTGGGCAATCAAGATTGGGCCAAACAAGACCCTGCGTGAGTACTCGGTGTGTGATTGGATGTGTTTCAATTTATTGGACGACGATTGCAATGATTCTATGACATTTATAGATTTTAAGATGGGATTGAATTTGGATAGTCTACTCCAAAGTTCTTTGACTTGGAGGCCCCCGAAGTCAGTTTGGGCTTTAATGAAGAAAGTGAAAAAATACTATAAAGTTGAGGATGATGCACTCCGAGCTAAGGCTGGGCTTCAAATGACCAAATCGACAACACCAGTCTTGGTATAACCATTGGTCATTGTGCCTTTGAACAGGGTCACACTGCTAAAAAGAAGCTCGGAGTCGAAGGGAAGGTGCAGAAGAGATAACCGCCGAGACTCGTGTCAACGTAACAAATACTATCAATTGGAAACCAGGGGCCCGTGGTAGTCAGATAAGAAGTATACTGAGTTTTCTAAGTCAATTAGTCAGATTTTGTCAAAGATTAAGTACCGTATCTTCTTTAAATGGTTGACTAAGATGAATGGGCCCCTAGATATGAGGAAAAGAGACCAGAGATGTGAATACTGCAAAGATCATGGTTACTTGATTGATAAGTGTTATGCCGTGAAGGATCATCTAGAGGACTTGGTTCAGGATGGTCATCTGATCGACTATCTCCTAAAAAGGGTTGCGCTGAATAATACATTAACCATACGGCCAGACTCTCCCCCACTCAATGTAATTCATATGATCTATAGCATCACATCTTTGAATAGGGTAAACATAGGCCAGTTTTATTTGACACCAAAGTCCTTCCAGCATTGTCCTGAATTAAGCGTGCAATCAAAATGACAGTAGATAACGCCGACTAATGAGATTAATTTTTTTTGATGCCAATTTAGTGGGGCTAATCCTACCTTATGATGATGCTCTGTATAAATAAGTTTGTTGTCAAACGCATTTTAGTCGACTAAGGAAGCACTTTAGAAATTATGTGCTACAAGACTTCCTTAAACTTGGCCTCAAAGATGCATATCTTAAACCAGTAGATTATCCACTTTTTGGCTTTAATGGTAACCCTAAATATCCTGTGGGCAAGATTGTATTGCCAGTGTGTGTTGACACTCAGACACTAGATGTGGAATTTCTCAATGTCAAGCTTATTTCCTCACACAACATGATCATGGGCTACATACCACCAACTTCTGGGTTTTTGATTGAGCATGGTATTGAGCAAATTCATGGATTGTAGAAATTGACAAAGGATTGTAAACTTACAACTTTAGCTAAAAAACTGAAGGAGCTTGAGGTTAACTCCATAGAGATTCCAGACCAAGAAAGTCTTGAAGATATGGGAAAAATTCTAGCAGAGAAAGTAACTGGAGATTTAGATCAAGTTGCGATCGTTGACGATCCTGAAAAGTTTTTCTTTCTTGGAGCAAGCCTCAACCGTACTAAGCGGCAAGAACTGGTATCTTTTCTTCTTGGTAGAATTGATATCTTTGCATGGATCTCGTATGACATGCCAAGGTTGATCCAGAGGTAGTTGTGTACCAATTGAATGTAGACACAAAGGTCATGACCATTATTCAGAAAAGTCGCCACTCGGTTGCAGAGAATGCCATTGCCGTTATTGAGGAGGCTGATAAACTACTAGAATCCGGAGCAATTCAAGAAGTCATTTATCCTACATGGTTGTCCAACACTATTGTAGTTAAAAAGAAGACATGAACATGGTGAGTTTGCATTGACTTCACAGATTTGAATAAAGCTTGTCCAAAAGACTATTTTTCTCTTCTCCGAATTGACCAGCTTGTGGACGCTACTGCTTATCATTAGCAAATGAGTTTTCTAGATACTTATCGGGGTTATCATCAAATTTCTACGTACCTCGTCTATCAAGAAAAACAACGTTTCTCGCCCCAATGGGAACCTATTGTTACAAGGTCATGTCTTTTGGATTGAAAAAAGCTGGGGCAACTTACTAACGGCTGGTCACCACCATACTCAAAGATTAACTCGGCAAAACTATGGAAGTATACATTGATGATATGGTGGTGAAACCCAAAGATCAGAGTGTACATTTGACCGATCTTGTAGCTAGCTTTGGTATGTTTTGAAAGTACAGGATGAAGCTTAATGCCTCAAAGTGTGTATTCGACATTGGTTCGGGCAAATTTCTCGGCTACATTGTGAATCATCGTGGAATAGAAGCTAACGCCGCACATATTAAGGCTATTATGGATCTCGGCTCGCCTGGGTCTATTAAAGAAGTCCAGAAGTTGATGGGTATGATAGTGGAACTGAATAGGTTTATTAGTTTATCTTCCGAGCGATGCAGGCCGTTTTTCAGACACTTTGGCAGGGCAAGTTGTTCAAATGGACTCCATAATGCCAAATAGCTTTGGAGGGATTCAAAACTTACCTTGACTTTGTCCCTTTGATATCTACTCCCATGCTGGGTGATATGCTTATTTTGTATTTGGTAGTGTCCGATCATGCAGTGAGTGTCATCATTCTTCGTGAGGAACTTGGTAAGCAAAGGCTATTTTTTATGTAAGTAAATCAATAGTTAATGCAGAAACTCGGTACTTACCCTTGGACCCCCTTGTACTGTAAGCCAGGAAGTTAATGTGCTATTTTTAAGCTTATACTATAAAGGTTTTGACGGATCACTCACTTCGTTCGGTCTTTCACCGAGTAGAGTCCTTAGGGCGAGTCTCCAAATGGGCGCTGGAACTCAGACAGTATGACTTTCAAATGACCGATTTTATTTCCAAATTTACCCGGCCAGTGAGTGGAGTCGAGTTGGTCCTACTAGGATAGTCTGTCTCTCAGCTTTAGCAGGAATGACGAATGTACGTGGGGGACGCATGGTAACTGTATTGTAATGGATTATCCAACTAATGTGGTAGTGGGGTAGGCGTTGTTATTATGACCCATGAAGGAGTAGTGGTGGAACAGTCAGTCAAACTCAACTTTGATGCCTCAAACAACGAGGCTAAATACGAAGCTCTCCTCGTCGGCCTTCGAAACTGACTCTAGTTGGGAGTTAAACATTTACATGTCTTATGTGATTCCAAACTGGTTATTAATCAATTAAAGGAAGAGTATGCGGCTAAGAATGATCACATGACAGCTTATATGAGGATAACTAATTCTTTGTTAGGCAAATTTGATAGTAATGAACTGAACCAGATAATGCATGATCAAAATACTTATGCCGATGCTCTAGCTTGTTTAGCCTCAGCTATGGATTCGGAAGTCAAGTACACCATTGAAATAAGTTTCAATTTGGAGCCAAGTATCAATACTCCCTATGAAGATCTCGTTGTGCATGTTATTCAGAGGGTGTCGAGTTTGATGGATCCTATTGCTGCATTTTTAGCTTCTGGGAAACTACTAGAGGATAAGGAGGAAGCCTATAAACTCTGCAATAAGGCTTTGTGGTATTATTTAGATCCTGAGGGAAAGTTGTATAAAAAATCTTTTTGAGGGCCATATTTGGAATGCGTCCATCCAGACATAATTGAATATTTTTTGGCTGAAATACATGAGGGTAGTTATAGTGCTCATTTGGGGGGTCGATCGTTGGTTCATAGGGTCGTAACTCAAGGATCTTGGTGGCCAACCATGCGCACCGATGCTGACGAATATATTAAAAAGTGTGAACGTTGCCAAAAATTTTCTCTGCTAACGCATCTGCCTGCTTGCTAAAGAGTTGAATTCCTTGACTAGTCCTTGGCCTTTTGCTCAGTGGTGGTTGGATATTGTTAGGCCATTGCCGAGAGCTCCAGGCAACAAATGATTTTTGATTGTTGCTACTGACTACTTCACCAAGTGGGTCGAAGAAGAGCCGTTGGCACACATTCATGATATAGACGTTAAACACTTTGTTTAGAAGAACATAACAACTTGCTTCGACATTTCTAGAGCGCTCATTTCAGACAATGGCACCTAGTTTGACTGCGATATGTATAGAGAGTTATGCGACATATATGAAATCCGGCCCTACTTTTCTTCACCATCTTATCCACAAAGTAATGAACAAGCCGAGGCTTTTAACAAAGTAGTGCTGGATGGCATCAAAAAACCGCTTAAGAAAGCAAAGGGAAAATGGGTTGAAGAGTTATCAAGTGTATTATGGGTTCACCGAACTACGTTGAGAAGGTCTACTAGGGAGACTTTGTTTGCCTTGTCCTTTGGCAATGAAGCAGTTATATTTTTGGAAATCAATTTACCGACTCTTCGAATGAGGGCCTTTGATACTAGCGGAATGATATGATGTTGGCACTTGATATGGATTTAATTGAAGAACGTCGAGATAGGGCACTTGTGAAAATGACACGATACCAATAACAACTTGCTAAATAGTATAATCGACTAGTGCATCTATGCCAAGATGATCCTAGAGAGTTGGTCCTCAAGAAAGTGTTGCCTACTAGTAAGAATCCCGCCAATGGCAAACTCAGCCCCAATTGGGATGGCCTTTACCAAATTGATTCCATTTCCGGGACAAGGGCATATCACCTGTTGGATATGAACGACAAGTAGTTACCTCAGCCCTGGAATACTATAGACTGTCACAAATTTTATCATTAGTATATATTATTTATTGTTTTCAGTGTATATTACTTTGTTTTCTATAAGCATTTGTACAAATAATCAATGATGCAAGAAGTTCTATTAATTCCTTCTTTATTTAGTATTGATTATTTCACTTTGATTGCCATTTAAGCATAAATAAAAGCCTCCAAATTCGGTGAAATCTCTATGCTTGGCATGGAGCGTCATCAACAAAAGTCTCTGAATTTGAAGCAATCTCTTCACTCGGCACGGAGCGCCATTGGTTAAAATGCAAAGTGCCCACTTTAGGGACATCATATCATTTAATTTACAATGATAACAAGTATAACTATTTAAACAAGAGTGTAACTTTGAATTTTATTAAGAAAATATTATGACAAATACAAATTGTATAAAAACATTACAAATGCAAGTACAGCTTGATATTCGCACTTCGTCATATTTGGCGTTCGAATTACTACAACTCGACATTAATCGATTAAACCCAAGAATCAAACTAGTTATAGCCGCTATTTAATTCTTAGAAGTGCATTCATCTTCATCATTTGTTTTCTTAGAATCATATGCCTCAAACGACATTGTATAGCTCTTGTATAGCAGGGAAACAACATCTACACCCGCCTCTTGGAGGACTTTTGTCCATCCATACTTGAAGCCACGATTTTCACATTGGCAAACATCGTCGGCTAGCTTTTCCCTTATGGCTTGCACCTCTATCCTTTTCCTTTCGATGAAGCCCTTATTGTAAAAATGACTTTCGTTGAGGTCCTTCCGAAAAAATTGAGCAGTTTCTCAATCAGCTATCACATGATCCACTTGGCATTGCATTTCTTTGTTTTGTGTCATTGCCAAATCGACTGCTTTTGCCGCTTTTATCTCTGCCACTTTTTCTTTTCGAGCCTCTAACTTAGCTCATTTTTTGATTTCGCCCAGTCAGAACTCTAAATTTTGAATTTGCCTATCTTTATGTTCTATTTCCCTCTGAGTGGCACGGAGGTGCATGTCGACTTCGTACGAGCTATAGAGCCAATCATTGTTCCATGAATTCCTTGTTGAAAGACCTCATAATCGTTTATAGTGGTCATTGATTACTGTACTTCAGGGGAAAAGATTTGGTGCGTGAATTCTACCTCGACATTCAAATTGGTTGCCATTGAATCGGCCTCTGTCATCAGTTTGTTCCCAATAAAAATTGCAAAGCTCAACGGCCGCGATAGCCTACTCGGCTCACTTCCAACTTGAGCACTAGTTATCCTGTTGCACCCTTTCTCGTGGGCACCAATTTTGGAAAATCAACTTTGTCGCTCTCCTCTAGTAGTACTTTGCTACCACTGCCTTGGACACTGTCGATCCCCTTTGTTCTATTCCTCTAATTTCACCACACTTCTATGCTCGGAATCACTGGATGCACACAGATTCATTTCTGCATCTAACTTCCCTTGTCTTCTGCTATTGTAAAAAAGTCTCCCTAACATGAACGACCTTCATGAATGGTGGTGCAATGGATTTTGAGCATGGAATTAATTCTTTATGAGTTTTGCCGGTGCAACGGTTGAATCACCTTCTAACACATTTTTGATTCCACGAATGGCGGATTTCAGGGGCATGTGTCCCTTTAATCAAGTCTCAGAAGCACCACTTTTGGTGTCACCGAGTAGGCGCCACATGTTTACAGTCTTATCATTTGCCATATTCTGCAGCGCCGTTCACTATGCACATTTCTTGGCTTATTTTTTTTGTCTTTTCCATAAGGGGCAAGTATAACTCAACACACTATACTTGGCCAGTTGTACTCTTTCCCAATCGAGGCAGGGGTAGATAGATGTTCACTCGGCGTGTAGTTTACTCCGTTTGTGAAATGACAAGTTGTTCACTTAGTATATGGTTTTCCTTATTTCTAAAGCGGCAAGGTGCTCACTCAGCATATGGTTTGCTTCGTTTGTAAAATGACAAGGTGCTCACTCGGCGTATGGTTTGCCTTAAATGATTTCTAATTTTATTCGCAATTTGCATACAGGTGTCGAGTTCTTATTGTGGAAAATTATTATATAGTTGGTGTATTAATGGCGGGACCATGATTCTGAATTTTCATTTAGAACAATTTACTTGCAGATGTCGAGTTCTTGTTCAGACAATTGCATAATATTGCAGTCTATACAGTGCATAGTTTTGGTTAATAAACAGAATACATATATTTTTAGCGCAAAGGATTGGTTTCATTCATAAACTAACTTGTTACAAATTTTGGTCAATTTACATATGAAAATGGCCACAGCACATTCTAAGAAAGAACAACTAAAAAACAAAAAAACAAAAAAAAACATATATTTAAGACAAAACACACAAAAAAGTGAAATAAAACGGTTATATTTTCTCGACTTCATATTTATTCTGGGTTCGACTCCAAGGGATCGACTTCTTCTTGTTCAAATGGAATTGACGTGTCTAAAGTGGTTTTTGCAGCTGTAAGGACTTTTAGCCAGCCGTGCTTGAAACCCTGATTTTCGAACTTTAGGGCTTTGTCAGCATACTTTTCAGTTGCCGCCTTTTCCCCTTCCTCAAAGGACTTTGATGCCGCTAACTATGCCTCTGTAGTTACCTGTTGTGCCTTTAGCAAGTCATCTTTCACTTTCTTCAATTATTCATCCACTGTTTTGAAGACCGCATTAGTCATATTTGACTTTTCTTCGGCGGCTCGGTAGAGCAAGTTAGCATGCTTTGTTTTCTCCAACTCGGGTGTGGCCCTCCGTTGTTCTTCATTCGCCATCTTCTGTTCGGCTTCCATTCTTTCCATTGCAACCGTCAGCTCAGCAACTACTAATTTTGCTCTACTCTGTTCGGCCACCACTTTCACTTTTAATTGATTGATCAAAGTTACTGCAATGTAGTGACAATGACTGATATCGGTAATTCACTCTGCATCTTGCAAAAGCAGAAGAGTTGAGACAAGTTATCAAGATAAATTAGTAATCACATTTGGCATGATTAACTTACCAAAATTGCCTACAGAGTAGCTGAGGCAGTGGACACGACATTATCCTTAGCACGGAACTACGCCTTGTCCAAAGGAAGAGTGATGACTGTGGCCATACTTAGGGCAACTCCAGGCTCTTTGAGAGCTAAAGCACCTATCGGTATAAGTGCCACTTCACCTTCAGTTGAATAAAACATGGAGTCATAAGATGCAGGGTAGGGAAGACTCTTGCTCTTTTCTCAACCGAATGCTCAGCTGGTTAGTCGGACTCCACAGGCATTTAAAACCTATTTGAAGAGCTTTTTCTATTTTTGTTTACGTCCTTTTAGGAACTTATTATGTTGATTAAGTGGTAATAGTCTTCTCGGCGTTAATCTCCATTTGGATAATTGCTTATGGAGTTTCTTGGGTAATGTTGGTTGCTTCTAGTTGCTTCTTCTTTATAGCAAGCCATTCGGCGTTCCTTTGCTTTGCAAATTGTGCTAACGAAAGTGTTCTGCCACCCATATCTTCAATTCCAGATCCTAGTAGATCCTCTAAGTCAATAAAAATATCGGCTTTCTCTTGAGTATTAACTTCAAGGTCAACTCGGCTAGGGGAAAGCTCGAATTCTGGATCTTGGCTTGAGCTATTAACTTTTTCCACACAAACTTCGTCCATGCCAACTTCTTCTATGGTTAGATCAGGTTCTCTATTCTCAGCGTTTTCCTCAGTGTCCTCACTAGATGTTTCGGTACTCCTAGATCTTTGAAGTTAGAGAAGTCGTCGTATAGAAGAGCTACAAGTTATTGTTCACCCTTAGGAATTGGTACCTTGTCAGCAACTGAGAAAGTTGAGTATGTGGGTTTCTATCGAAACAAAATATAAGCGGCACGTCCTTGGCCTTCCAAACTCTTCTGACCAGAGTAGTCTATAACGGCTTTGACTTGGGCAAGCATTTGCTCATCTCTTGAGATGAGGACCTTCTTAAGTTTAGTATGTATAAAAAGAAACCAATTTGTTACTGACACGAGGCCGATTAATAAACGATGCAACTACTTGGCCACCTGGGTCACCGCTCTACCTAGGAATGAGACCTGAACAGTCCTCTCCAGCATTGAATTACCAGTTACCCCAGACAAGGACTATAACGTCGTCTATCTTTTTTCTAAGCTAGCAAGCATGGTCAGTAGTTGGTGATCGGTGTCCCTGGATATTAGGAAGAACTTTTTTTGCTGACCAGATGACTTGTCAAGGATATAACAATGCCAAATTTCAGGGATTTATAGGTTAATATTAAGAAGACGATTAAGTTATACAATTTCCTTGACGATCCAAAAGAAGTTTATATTCAGCTGAGAAGAAATCAAACCCCAGAAACGGAGCATGGATCTAATTAAGGGATGAAGGGAGAAACAAACTCCGCTCTCAATAATCATCAGTACTGGCAAAATGATAGTGTTTATGTCAGCCCTCTAAAGGTTTACCTCCTTATCCCCCAACGAGTTCCAATTGAGTATCGTCAAGGATTTCAAAGTAGCAACAGAAAGAGGTCACTCTAGCCTCGAAGATGAGGTCTTTTAGGTGGTTTGCCATGGATGAATTGAGGGTATAAGGTGCAAAAGAGAGGGGATGGAATCGAAAAACATTGAAAATTACGAAATAAAATAGAGGCAGAGCTTAGAGGACTTACAATAGGATTGTAGAATGCTAAAGTAAGGAGGACTATGAAGTGACTTCAAATGAAAAGGGTAGAAATAAAGAGTTATGGAATGGAGGCTTTTCGAAAGTGAAAGGGTAGTGGAGATTTATTTATTTATTTATTTATTTTGAAATGACAATTATTGAGGAGTGAGAAAGGGGTTTAAAGAGGTGGCAAACTTTACATATCTTCCATCGGGTCCCATTTATCGTGTAGAGGTAGAATGATATGTCCATTACATGCCCATATTGCAAGACACATCAAATGCAAGCCACGCTTCTGTCAATTCTGTCGAGTAAGTGACCCATTGAGAGTCGAGCACGCAAGCTAAGTATTCCAAGTAGCTAGGTGCTCGAGGGCAATTGTGGGAGCCGAATATATGGATTACATAATTGGCGAACAGAGCACATCTAAGCTCATCACTGATGGGCCAAATCTAGCCTGGGCCCATTGGGTTTAAGCAATATGATCTCGAGTGGATCCAAGTAGGTTGAAGCCTATGCCAAATACGAAATGAAGGCCTATTAGCATTAGAGCCGAGTACTTTAGTTAGATCAACATAATAGTCCACTTTATATGGGCCTAAGCTGTCCCATTCTGGAGGTGTAGTAGAATGATGGTGTAAGATTTCTGAATAAAGTTTGTATATTCAAATGTGATTGTAATACAAGAATACATTGGTTTATATAACAATCTAACCCTAAAACGAAAAAGGAAATACAACTTATTGCCATATACAAAATATATATATTACCATATATATATCATACATAAAATCCCTAATATATTCTTATACCCTCGCTCAAACTCAAGGTGTTTTTGCAGAAAACACTGAGAGTTTGCCAAGAAGAAACTAAAACCGAGCAATGGCGTGAGTCTTGGTGAAGAAGTCAGCAAGTTGTAGAGTCGAAGAGACGAAAGAAAGTGAAATAGAGCCAAACTGCAGATGCTGACGGACAAAGTGACAATCAATTTCAATATATGTTTCGTTCGCTCATGGAAGACAGTGTTATGGGCAATTTGAATAGCACTGCGGCTGTCGCAATAGAGAAAGGTCGGAGAAGACTGAGGGACACCCAAATCAGATAGAAGACAACAAAGCCAAACAATCTCAGTAGTAGCATGAGCCATAGCACGGTACTCAACTTCGGCAATAGAACGAGCAACAACAATTTGTTTCTTGCTTTTCCAAGAGATTAAGGAATCGCCAAGAAATATACAGATACCAGACGTGGACTTCTGATCAGTAATATCACCAGCCTAATCAGAATCAGTATAGGCCACCAAATCCAGAGAGGAACTGAAGGACAATAGTAAACCCTAAAATACAGTACCTCAGAGATAGCAAAGAATCTGAACCAATGCAGCCCAATGTGTAGAGCGAGGAGCAGAAACAAACTGGCTAACCACATGAACAACATAGGCAAGATCGGGATGAGTAACCGTCAGATAAACTAAACAACCCACAAGCTCGTAATAAAAAGTGGGATCATCTAGAGGGACACTATCAGTAGAGTTGAGCTTCACATTAAGCTCAATAGGGGTATCAGAAACCTTAGTATCAGTAAGACTGGCACGGTGAATAACCTCATTAGCATACTTGGCCTGAAACAGAAAATAGCCCTTTGGAGAAGAGGCAACCTCAATACCAAAAAAATACTGCAATGGACCCAGATCCTTCATTTCGAAGGTGTGAAAGAGATGTTGCTTGACCTCAGAGATAGCAGAAGAGTCAGAGCCAGTGATAATCATATCATCCACATAGAGTAAGAGAGCAACAAAACCAGCCGAGGTATGTCTCAGAAACAAAGTAGAGTCGGAAGTAGAAGAATGAAACCTAAGCTCGGCAACAGCAGTCTGAAAGCGATTATACCAAGCATGATGAGATTGCTTCAAACCATACAGAGCACGCCGAAGATGACAAACCTGCCCAGAGGAGTGGAGAAGGCCAGGGGGACGACGCATGTAGACCTCCTCAGTGAGATGACCATTAAGAAAAGCATTCTTAATGTCCATATAATAGAGAGGCCAATATCGAACAGCAGCAATAGAAATTAAGATACAGACAGTAGTCATCTTGGCAACAAGGGCAAATGTCTCCTCATAATCAATACCATACTCCTGCGAGAAACCCTTAGCAAACAAGCGAGCTTTGTATCGCTCGAGAGAACTATCAGAATGAGTCTTGACTTTATAGACCCATTTGCAACCAACCTGATTCTTGCTAGCAGGCAAATGAACCAACTCCCAAGTGTTAGTCTTCCGCAAGGCAAATAATTCATCCTCCATAGCTTGAACCCAATTAGGATCCTAACAGGCCTCAGTATAAGACTAAGGTTCTGAAAAAGAATGAATAACAGACAAAAAAGTACAAAAGGAAGTAGAAAAACATGTATTAGACCAACCTAACCTGTTTGGAGGACAACGCTCACGAGTAGGATATCGGTGTGCAGCAGGATTAGAGTCGTTAGAAGTGAGAGGATCAGCAGCAGGGGTAGAGACAACTGGTGGAGAAGGAGCCTTGCGACGAGAATAAACTAACAACGAGGGAGGAGAAGAAGCTAAAGGATGAGAAGGAACCAGAGGTGAAGTAGAAGGAAAAGATGGAACTTATTAGACGAGATCTCAGAAGGAAATGGATCAATGTGAACCAAATCCTCTTTGGAAACTAGGGCGGTGAGAGGAGGAAGCTGAAAGTAAGGTAAACATTTACGGAAGTGTCACAACCCAAGCCCGTCCCTATGGGTTTAGCACCGTAATCGGCCAGTAATCTGAGATTACCGAAGGCCTGCTTAACAGTAAAACAGTAACACAAAATACAGGGGCTGGCGAAAGCCAAAACAGTAATTAAAAATTGTCCAATGAGCTGTGACAGTCTGTATACAAAAAGACTTTTCATAACATGTTCAAATTCGAAACAAAACAGTATGTACATACATCATATACAGATATTCAGGTTAGAGACCAAATCCCTACCATAACAGTATAGTACAGGTACACATATCATTCAGTCTATACAGTGCTACAAAACCAGATACAAAAAGGGGGAAAACTAAAACACCCCAAAAAGCCCTAGCTTGAAGGACTTGGAACCTCGCAGTGAGGCACGTTGGTTGGCTTGACAAAAAGGGAGTTTAACCCAAAGCTCCTAGCTCCGATCTGGTGCCTGGACACCTACATATATATATAAACAGTGAGCTAAAGCCCAGTGAATAGCATATGCGTAAAGAGGTTAAGAATGAATGTCCTTTCAGTATTTAAAACAGTCATTTGAACAGTATATCAGTTATTCAATTATAGCAGTTATAAGTGGTATATCCAGTAGCAAACAATACAGTAGGTCTTAGCAGACCGGACAGTCAGTTGATGGCCATCATATCAGTAAACAGTAGTGGTTCCAATATGGGAACCGACAGAGATCTCTGTAACAGTAGCAGTAACAGTTCAGTAACAGTAAATTGCCATGGATGCCACGAATACAGTTCACAAATAGGACAAATATTCATTCAGTAAACAGTGTCATTTCATAAAGCAGTACAGTCATTTATTCAGAAAATAATCTCAATTGAACATATCTTTACAACATAGTTACTCACAGAGTTCTGGGCTACAGATAAGCTAGTGCGCGTCCTCGGATGCCAACCCTACACAGTTACAAGATGAACACACACTAAGCTACACAGTTGGGAAAAAATAACTTAATCCCTAATTTGCCTCGGTGTGGTTCTACAACAATATCCTCATTAAGATGCCTTAAACTAGGCCTAGGAGTGCCTAGGATAGAATGAGGATGCAAAGATGCACTTAAAAACACTTTTCAAAATTTGCTGAAACAGGGGTGCACGCTCGAGCATGGCTTTCTACACTCGAGTGGACATGCAGAACAAAGGAGCTCCGCTCAAGCGTGGTTTCCCCCGCTCGAGCGGACTGTAAAATCATGCAAAAGTACTGGATGCATGCAATTCACGCTCGACGGACACTCGATCCCCGTTCGATTGTGAGACACAAGTCCTCGCTCGAGAGTGCATTCCCTCGCTCGAGCGGACTACAAACATGGGCAAAGTACTGGATACATGCATTTCCCGATCGAGCGTCACTTTCCCTGCTCGAGCGGACTGCATGAACTCAGGTTGTACGCTCGAGCGTGGAATTCCCCGCTCGAGCGTGAGTCCAAATTCTGGAAATTCCAGATTGAATCTTCAAGCTCGAAATCAACTTTAAAGCATCAAATTCGATCTTCTTGGGCTAATTTTCTGGAAAACACTTATAAACTCATAATATGACATGTTTTAAAGATCAATTTGAGAAATCAAAACCCAAAGGTAGTTCAATTAAACACAAATTCATTTAAAACTTCAAGAACATGATCAAACATAACATGCATGTGTTCTAATGAGTTCAAAGCTTCTAATACATGCTCCAATGAGCCAATTCCCTAAAAAACAAGATGATTTCGTGATCTAAAATCAAGATATGGACATGCATGTAACAAATTTCATGAAAACAACCTCAAAATGCCAGAATATGTACATGCATGCATTATTTAAGCTTCAATTCAACAATCTAAACCAAAACTTGACTTCAATCTCTAAACTTCCTTGAACCATGCAACATAAGACTAGAATTCATGAATAAGAAGGTAATTATCCTACCTTAGGTCTTGAATTTCAAGTCTAGAAGCTCAAATATACAATCCTCTCTTTAAATCTTCTAATTCTCCAAGCAATTCTTGTTGAACTCAAACTATTTCCTATCTCTCTCTCTCTCTCTAGTCGGTTAGGCTCAAGAAATGGGCTGATGAAATGATATAAAATCAAGTCTCAAAGTGTTGTAGAGACAGGCCACTAAGTGGCAAAAGGGTAAATAAGTCTAACTATTGTAATTTAACACTAATTAATCTAATTTAATCATGCCAAAACAAATTTCAACTAAATTTATCATAAAATTACATTAATTCTAATTAGCATAAAACATTAATCAATTTCGGATTTGGCCGCCGATAAGGCATTCAATTTGCAGTTTAAACATAATACATGAACAGATAATTTAACTGTCAAACAGATAGACATGCGTTTAAACTAATACACTCAATCAATCAGTTTTGAATTTTAGTCAATCAGTTAGTTAACATGCTTAATCATAGATTAGCACTAATTAGTGGTGAGGGTTGTCACGTGAAGGCAACATGACGGAAGACATAAAGGCGACAAGAAAGAAGGTCATAATAGTGATTACCTTTCCGAGTGAAACTATAACATAAAAAGACACATAGGACAGACCGAACACTAATTTTGGTCCTATCTTTACGAGGTAAAAGGACAAAACAAGCAGACCTAAATACAGGAAGAAGGGAGTAATTAGGAAGTTGGGAAAATAGAGCCTCATAAGGAGACCGACTAGAAAGAAGGGGGGTAGGCATACGATTGAGAAAAAAAAAACAGCAGTAAGAACTGCTTCTCCCCAAAACAGAGCCGAAACGGAGGTAGAAAGAGGGAGAGACTTAACTATCTCAAGAAAATGACGGTGTTTTCGCTTAGCTTGACCATTTTGGGCAGGTGCATTAGTACAAGAAATTTGGTGAATGGTACCCAATTTGTCCAAGTATTCACAAAATTCAGTTTAAAGTATTCCTCACCCAAGTCAGACCGCAACAATTTAATAGTAGACCCAAACTGTGTAGTGATCATAGACTGGAAAGTATGGTATATCTGGTAGAAGTTTGACTTATGAGTCATCAGATAAACCCAAGTGTAACGAGTGCAATCATCAACAAAAGACACATAGTGTGCAGAACCCTCTTTGGTGAGAACAGGAGAAGGGCCCCAAACATCAGTATAAACTAAAGAAAATAGTGTATCAAATATAGAAGTACTTTTATGAAAAGGTAAGGCTGTCATTTTGGTAAGTTTACACCCTCGACATTCAGTAAGTGCACTAGGAGAAACTTTACCCAATATAGCCGATTGAGCTAAAGACCGTAAGTGATCAGCAGACAAATGCCCTAATCTAGAATGCCACAAGTAGAAAAGGACTAGACAGAGAATCTAACTAAAAAAAGAAAAATGCAGTCGGAGAGATTGCCATAGGTAGATGCAAGCTCTTCACGGCATAGAGGTCTCCAACTCTACAACTGGTCCTAATCGGCTGCTTAGACATCCGATCCTGTACAGTACAGATAGAAGAAGAAAAGATAACATCAAAACCAGAGGCATCAAGCTGACTAATAGATAATAAATTGATAGATAACTGGGGAACATAAAAGACAAATGGAATAGAGACAACAGACATAGCAAATAGTAGGATAGACCCAACAGATATAACAGACATACCAGACCCATTAGCAGCATTAACAGTAATAAGAAAAGGAGGGGGAGTACAATTTTGAAGTAAGAAGAGATGGAGAGTCATATAATGAGAGGCACTAGAGTCAAAAATCCAAATAGACGAAGAGATACTTGAAGAAGACCCAAGCAAACCTGAACGAAGAGAGGAATCAATGGAGGCAAACGAGGATGGTTGGAAAATAGACAATGTATGCTGAAGTTGACTAATCTGAGTACTCAAGAAAGCCAAGTCAAGATAAAGAGCTGGAGCAGATGCAGTAGGACCGGTGGAAGCCGAAAAATTACTTGGAGAATAAGGGCAAAGCTGGGTCCGAGACTGTTGAGAATACGAGCTAGAACAGACATCCCTTCTTGGGATAGTGTTACTTCCAATGGCCCATCTGATGGCAAAAGACACACTCATCAGAAGCCAAAGACATTGTAATAGCCAGAAATTTGAGAGGTCAAATTGTAGTAAACCCAAAATAGAACAAAATGGCCAACTAGGGGGTTCAAGTGGAATAAATTGAGAACTGGTGGGTGAAAACAAAATAACCAGAATATTAGACCACTGAGTGGAAGAACACCGGTGGTACTCTCGATCAATACTCAGTGCAAGAAAATCGAACTCCACAAACTAGATGATTAGGTCACGCAATGAACCAAGCTCCTCAAACCCGACAACAGAACCAGCAATGCAATGAAGGGAGAATCGCGAACCCAGATGGATTATTCGAGACTCGCAATCACATGTTCAGATGAAGACGAGGATCGCGGGTCCAGAAAGAGGCAGCTCAAATCAACAACTTTAGCAATTACTCAGAAGACTAGGTCATCGATGCATAGAGGAAAAAGGGCTGAGACTCGCGAGACAGGAGATTCTAAAATTTCAATCACTTGAGGCGAGTTAAACACAAAGGTGCTTATTACGAACTAGATGGGTGAGTCGCAAACTGTGATTCCGATACAATTGCAACTTCTAAGAACACTGAGAGAATCAGAAGAGAACCTCAACTGAAGAGGCTAGAACTGAAGTCGACAACGATGGCGCTAGGATTTCACATACGGCTCTGATACCATGTAAGATTTCTGAATAAAGTCTGTACATTCAAATGTGATCGTAATATACGAATACATTGGTTTATATAACAATCTAACGCTAAAATGAAAAAAGAAATATTACTTATTGCCATATACAAAATATATATACTGCCATATATACATAATACATAAAATCCCTAATATATTCTCACAGATCGGCCCTGACATGGCAATGATGATAAGCCACATGGAAAAATATCTGAGAAAGGATGATTATAAAAGGAAGGTAATAACAAGTAAGAAGGTATGCTGGAACTACTTAAACTCTAAAAAATATTAAGACTCTTTCTTCTTATCCAAAGACTGACTTGCCTATCAAAGTGCTAATTTCGGCACCCCCGACTAAATTATTTTCTTATTTCAGGCATTGGAGTTAGAATCTTTCAAGTGCTTGTTTGGAACAAAGGAGTATTATAAACCCACCCCTCATGATCCAAACCTTGCTATTGTGTTTCAATATTGAATGTGAAAAAATTTCTAGGAAAAAATTTAACTTTTTATTGCATTTATTTTTTCCTTTCTTTATTTCTTTCTTCTCTTTTATTTATTTACTTTTTTTCCACTCTACAAATCTCTTTACAAATTCAAGATCTAATCACAACCTACAAAAATAAAAAATAAAAAATGTGAAGGAGGTCTAACTTCTAACTCAAATGAGTTGGTCGTAATCATAAATGAACTTCATTTTAACTTGCGTACAATTGTTTTATGTATGTATGTATGTATGTATCTATCTATCTATCTATCTATTTATCTATCTATCTATCTATCTATCTATCTATCTATCTATCTATCTAACTATTATTGTTATTATTATTCATACAAACTCACGTAAAAGTTAATAATGTTGTCATTCCCCCTATTTTTCATTAATTAAATGACTAATTAAGTCAATCTTTCTTAACTATTAGTAAATATTAATTTAATCCACTTGTCTATAAATACGTACATTTTGATTCACTAAACTATAAAATACAAAACCATAGAAATATCCCACTTTGTAGAGGAGGCAAGTAAAGAAACCTTGATGTAATTAATCTTAATTTTAAATTAGTAGGAAGGAATAACGATAAACCCTTTGTACTCAAGAATTATATCAATCATGAAGAAAGAGATAAATTAAATTGTATATTGATTCAAGATAGGTATTGTAGACACCCTATTTTTGACCGCTCTTACGACTTGGGCACCATTACTCACGCACCCGATGATGAAGTTGTATATGCTTGTCAAAAGCTCGAAGTCCTCAGCAGAATGTCACAACTTTGAGCCTTCAAACCCTATATACCTTTTGTTTTGTTTTGGACCAAAACCCTAGTTTTTCAAGCCTAAAACCCTTGGACTTGCCAGCCCCCTTTTGTGGGCTACCGACCACTTTTCTTGGTTGACGGTAACTTGTGTGGCTTACCGGCCACAAGTGTGTTTTGGCAGATATTTTGGCCAACTGTGCCTGTTGTTTTCACAGATACATGCACCTGCCTACACGTGTATGTATTGATATTTCTGAGGGAGTTTGATCTTTTTCTATATATAGGAGACCTCCTCTTCCATTTTTAAAGGTTGGAAAATTTGGAGCAAAATTCTCTTTCTCTCTCTCTCTCTCTAAAGGCTGGAAAATTTGGAGCAAAATTCTCTTTCTCTCTCTGTCTCTGTCTCTCTCTCTATAATTCTCTCTCTCTATAATTCTCTCTCTCTCGCAAATTCCTAAGCTTTTGCAAGCTTTTGCATATACACTCTAAACCAAACCTTGTGGTATTTTTGCTGAGGTACTTTTGAGCCTACTTTGAGCTCTTGAGGGTGTGAAAGTGTTAGTTTAACACTTGGAAAGCATTCTTCTCTTCAAGAGGTATAAGTCTTGGTTTATTGTTTTTCTTTAATTGCTATTTTGCCTCCTATTTTTGAGCTATTTTTGGACTGTTTAAACTCTGAAATTTTGGGTTGAAACTTGTGGTTGAAGGCCAATAAGGGTGGAGGGGTGGCTCACCATTCCTTCCACCTAGCTTCCAAGGCCTTTACCCTTGTGTTTCCTACCTCTTTGTCCACTTTCTTTGAGCTTTTAAATACTAAATTTTAGAGTTATTTTAGAGGCTAAAACAATATTTTAAAGTCCAAAAATAGAGGGGGTAGCCTCCCCTCCTTATGTTTACTAGCTTACATAGCTTCATGTTTTAGCTTATTGTACTAGCTTTTTTTTATCTTAATTTCAACATGTTTTAGGACTGCTGTTAGACTATTTTAGAACTATTTTTAGTTCTTTTTTGCATTTGAGCTTTGTATAGCATGTTTGTAATGTAATGGTCCTCATGGGCTTGGTGGTTTAGGCCTTAGCCACCAACCTATTTGAGTTGATAGCATTTGTTTATAACTTTCCGTACTTGTGATCACCTTTAATCACCTCTGCAACCTCCCTCCTTTCTTGGTTTTTCATTTGCTTTGAAAGGTGTTTCAAACTAGTTGCTTGTTTAAAGCATGAGATTGAGGTCTTGTGTTTAATGATTTAATCCCTTTGGGGGTTCATTACCAATGGCATGACACTTCTCTCGTGCCTAAAACAAACACTTGGTTTGATACTTCTTTTCATTAGAGGACTTGAAGCTCACATTTGGACTTAATTTACTAAAGAATGGTTGATAATTAAAATGGAGTAATAAAATGAGGACTAAAAATGATGCACGATAATAACTTGGTTAGGGTTCAATTGGACGTTAATTGAACGTTTGAGTTTTGAATCGTTTCATACTTGTTAGTGATGCAAACGGTTTAAGAGTCAATGTCAACCACTTCCCTTGATCAATCCATGATAGGGAGGAGGTTTGAGAGTCTTTATTTGTTGCATTCATTGAAATTGTACACCTTGGTTCATAGGCCATCATGCAATGAAATTGCATCGATTGATGGTTTGTGAATTGAGCTTGCCACTCCTTTGAGCTGTTTTGATGATAAGGAGGGGTAAGGCGTACAAACATACCTTAGTTGTGCTTTGTTTGCTCTCTGTTGTAGTAGAAGGAACTAGGATTTTGTGGTCGGCAGGCCATCATTTCTGGCCTGCTGGCCACTTTTGTCAAATTGAGCAGTGCCCTTTTGAAATAGAACAAAGTTGGTTTTGAGGTGAAAAACAGTGCAAGTGTTCTAACTGTGCAACAGAGGCTTCTTGACAGCAGAACAATAGCTTTTTTGGATGGAAATCCGCGCGCATGCATGAGCACTCCTCGCTTCCCAGGGTTGTTTAATCTAATTACTTAGCTTAGTTATTTGTTGTAATTAATTAGTTGTATCTAGTTAATTTTGTCTTGTAAACATTTAGTCAGTTTTGTGTTCTAATTAATTAGCTAGACTAGTCATTTAATTTGTTGTTGTAATAATTAAGCTAGTATAGTTTCAATTCATTTTGTAATAATTAGTTAATTTGTTTTGTAATAGCTAGTTAATTAGCTTAGCTAGTTAGTTTATTCGGACCCTCCTGCGTGAGGGCAAATTTGTAATAATGTGTATGTCTTCTAACCCCACGTCTTTCTCCCTTTTGTTTCTTTGCTTATGATGGTTAGTTTAGGGCATCATGTCTTGTTTAGCATCTCTCATGCCTTGCTTGCATGCATTAAGCTCGGCGCATCATTCTAACTTGCATTGTTAGCTAAACATTTCGTTGAATACGTGCTTAGATCGCATGCTATCAAATTGATTCACATGCCATGTTAAGTAGCCGAGCCTGCTTAGATTGCATATCACATGTGTTGCATTAGTCATATTGCATAGTTAGGATCACACATTTTTCCTTAACTCTTTTATCTTTTTTTTGCTTGGAGTACTAGGTGAGCTCTTTTGTGCTGTAGCATATTGCACGAATGTGATTATTGCCATGTCTAGCATGCTTGCCATAAGGCTAAATACTTAATTGATAAATTACTTGAATGCTTATGGTTGAAGGATAATTACTTGAATTAGAATAATTTGAGTAATGTTCATATGCGATCACTTTTTCAAGTGGTTACATATTCGAAACAATTTTCAAAAACAAACATGAAATCAAGTGTTCCAATTTTTGCAAGTTAGTCTATACTTGTATGTGTGCGCATCACATAGTAATGCTAGCCTAATAATCGGAACAAGAGCATATAATGTAATTAAGATTCACATCATGATTAGTAGAGCCCGATCTTTGATCGGGCGAGCGGGGGTGCTCAATTCATGACCTTTCCCTTTTGTACCTAAGTTCCCGAGCCGAGACAATCTTGGTGATGATGGACACGTGGCCTTTGGTACGAGTCGTGCATTTCCTAAATTTCTCAAAAATATTTCGGTGGCGACTCTGTATCTGGCAAAGCAGTTCATTTTTGGCAATTTGATTCAAAATCGATTTTTCAAAAGATTTGTCAGATTTGGACCCTTTGGTGTTTATCTATTTCACATTGCACTTGTGAAATCAGATTCAGAACCTTAGGAGTCCAATACGATAGGGCTTATTATTCTTATGAAAGGAGCGCGAAAAGTCGAGCTACATGTATATGCTTATTTATACAATTAAGTAACCAAGTTAGTTATAACTCTCTAACCGACTCACTAATCTAACCAACTCTACTTGCATAATAATCTCTTGGTGAGTTACTAGCTTTATAGCTCTGTGATTCATTACGCATGATAGTCAAATATATGAGATGAGCTGCCTTGGATGCCTTACATTGTTTTGCTTGAGTAGGCTACACCTGCACCTGAGTATGCTGCTGCTGCTGTAGCTGCCTCAGAGTAGAATAATTAACCCTATGTTGTTGTTGAGACTGCTCTGTTGCTGACGCTGCTCTGATGACAAGCTTAGACTTAGGCCTCGTTTGGGAAGTGACCCGTTTAGCCAAAAAATCAAAAAGTTACTAAAAAAATCAAAAAGCTAACAACCCATACCAAAAAGTCAAAGATTCTCTTTTCTCTCTACTTTTTACACATTTTTTCATAAAAAGCCAAAAAGTCATTCCAAACATACTAGTTTTTTTTAGCTCATATTTTAGCCAAATTGCCAAAAAGTTACTAAATTAGCATGCTCCCAAACGAGGCCTTAGCTGCATTTTGCTTATCCTTGTTTGATATCTTATCATACCCCCTCAAGCTTATAGGAGCTAGAAATGGAAAAAACACAAGCTTGTCCTTCAGGTAATGGAACCTAGAAGTAGGTAAGGGTTTGGTAAACAAATATGCTAGTTGATCTGTGGTAGGAATGTATTAGAGAGCAGTCTTTTTAACAACAATTTTTTCTCTTACAAAATGAAAATCTATCTCTATATGCTTGGATCTAAAATGAAAGATAGGATTTGATGCAAGTTCCATAGCAGAGAGATTGTCACACCAGAGGACTGAAATTGAAGAGCTAGCGATACAAAAATCAGCCAATAATTGCTGAAGCCAGGTAAGTTCTATAGTTGTGTTGGCAAGAGATCTGTATTCGGATTTTTTAGATGGCTTGGAAATTGTTAGTTGTTTCTTTATTGACTAAGAGATCAAGTTTGGATCCATAAAAATACAATAACCAGAGGTTAAACTTCTATCCATTGTGTCACCAGCCTAGTTAGAGTCTGAAAAAGCATTAAATGGTCCAGGAGTGAAACTCAAGTCGTGGTTAAGAGTGCCTTTGACATATCTTAAGAGTCTTTTGGCAGCTTGGAAATTACCATTGGTAAGAGCATGCATATGTTGGCATGCTCGATTGATTTCCAAAGATAAGTCAGGTCTTGTGAATGTGAGGTATTGAAGGCCACCTACAATACTTCTATAAAGAGATGGTTGTGAAACAAGATTATCTGAGGGTGTAATAGGAGGCTTAATAGACAAGGGTATGGGAAAAGGCTTGTAATCAGTTAAGCCTGCTTTAAGAAGAAGTTTGAAGCATACTTGTGTTGAGAAAGAAAATACCCTAGAGAGTCTTGCAAGAAAGAAATCCCTAGGAAATATGAGATAGCACCAAGCTCTTTCATAGAAACAATTGAATGCATTTAATGGAGAAGTTGATCAATGAAAATGGAATCACTACTAGTTAAAAGAATATCATCCACATAGATGACAAGCACAGTAAGATTTGTGGCAGTCTTGTGAATAAATAGAGATGTATCTGAGGAGCTATTAATGAAATCTTGAGTAAGTAAAAATGCTGAAAATGTAGTGTACCAAGCCCTTGGGGCTTGTTTAAGGCCATACAGAGCCTTTTTCAGTCTGTAAACGTGAATAGGATAGGTGGAATCAACAAAACCCTGGGGCTGCACCATTTACACTTCCTCTTTTAGTTTTCCATAAAGAAAGGCATTTGAAATGTCTAGCTGTTGGATAGACTAGTTGAAGTGAAGAGCCAAACACAGAAATATCCTGATGGTGGGTTGTTTTGGCCATTGTGTTGAGTGTCTCTTGAAAGTCAATTCCTTTTTGCTGCAAATACTCTTTAGCAACCAACCTTGCTTTGATTTAGCAATGCTACCATCTAAGTTCTTTTTCATACAATAGACCCATTTGCAACCAATGGCCAATTTAGGAGATAAATGAGGAAATAAATCCCATGTACCTTGTGCTTCCAAATAAAAGATTGACGAGCTTCCTTGATAACAGCAGGCTCAATATGTAATAGTCAAGTAGAAAGATTAGAAGTAGAAGCTTAAAGCTAGATAGTGGTCTTAGCCTTTGATCTAGTTGTCATCGAATGAGAATTATAAGAAACAAGAGTAGGTGGTATAGACGAAGGTGGTATAGACTGAGGTAGTATACTGGGATGGTATAGACTGTGGTGGTAGAGGTTGAAGAGGAAGATCAATACTGATGGAAGTAATAGGAATGTCATTAGATGGAGGAGAAATATACTCAGGAATAGATGTAGAGGAAGAAGGAGAAACAGATGTGAATGGCATAGATTCAGAACCAATATTACTAGAAGAAGTGGGAGGAGAAGCTTAGGACCAAAAGAAAAAAATTAATAGATGGTGAGGGTACATCAGTGATAGGAGCAGAGAAAGTATGGGAAAAAGGAAAACATGTTTCACTGAACAAGACATGTCTAGAAGTATAGACTTTACCAGTTAAGGGATCTAAACACTTATAGCCTTTAATAGTAGGATGATAGCCAATAAACACACAGGCTAGAGACTTAGGTTGCAAGTTTTGTGATGTGTAAGGCTTAAGCCATGGAAACATTAACAACCAAACACCTTAAAATAGGATTAATCAGGAGGAGTATGGAACAAAGACTCAAATGGAGACTTATTTGCAAGAACAGAACTGGGAATTCTATTTATAAGAAAAATAATAGTGGCAATAGCATCAAACTAGTATTTGATAGGTAAAGAAGAATGATAGAGAAGAGCAATGGATGTCTTAGTAACATGCCTTTTTTTTCTCTTAGGCATGCCATTCTGAGCTTGAGTATAAGGACAACTACTTTGATGAATAATGCCTTGAGAGGTTAACAAAGAATCCATTTTTTCATTAACAAATTTAGTGCCATTGTCTGTTCTCAGGATTTTAAGTGAAGTTTAAAATTGATTTTCAACATAAGCTTTGAAATCAAGAAATTTTGAGTAAACCTCACTTTTTTAAAGCAAAGGATACACCCAAGTAAATCTAGAGAAATCATAAATGAACAAAACATAGAACCTTATTTGAGAATTTTCAGAAGCAAATAGTCCTCATACATCACTATGGACTAAAGAAAATGGAGAATCAACAGCTGAATTAGACAGCTTAAAAGGTAGTCTATGCATTTTAGAAACATTACAATCAATGTGAGACAAGGTTTTATTCAAAACAAATGAATTAGACAAATGTGAAGCTAAGTGCGGAAACTTCTCATGAGAAATGTGTCCTAGTCTTTGATGTCATAGCAAGGCAGAGTCTGAAGCAGATATGGATGAGCATGACTTATAAGACTGAAAAAAAGTGGTAGAAGAAGGACAATTGAATTGGTACAGTCCATTGACATTGGTCCCTCTATGGAGGATCTTGTTTGTCACGCCCCGATTTTTAGACAATAATAATAATATTAATTTCTTGGGGAAACACATGTATTTCAGGATACAATATGTAGAATGAGGACATAAGTAAGATACATCAAGGTCTTGAGTGAATACTTCTCTTTAATTCATAGTAGAAATACATTTGAAGGAGTATATGAGCATTTGATATAAGTATGATCATGCTTATTCGATGTGATCCGTTGCCTTTTACAAATAAAATGATGTTCGTGCAATCTTATTCCAAACCAACCAACATCAATACGAGGTAGTAAATGTGCACTAAAAAATCCAAAGTAAGAGCCAAATACATATAGATAGGATTTATATATAAAAAAATAGTCTCACATTTACGCATCAATACGAAAGGGCATTTGCGCACCTAAAATCAACACTTTTCCCATATTCTCCGCCATCAAGCTCGAAAGGGAAATTGGGCACTGTAGACGCGCCCGCGGAGGGCCTCATGCTACTACAGTTCGGACTCGCGATTTTTGTTGTCGCGGTTCTAAATCTGAACCAAAGAGTCCAAATCTGGCAAATCGTTTTGAGAAACAGATTTTTGAAAAAGTAGTGCCAAACATGGACTGCTTTGCCAGATACAGAGTCGCCACCTAAATATTTTAAAATGGGGGAATTTAGGAAACCCTGACTCGGTTCCGAAAGCCACATGTCCGTCATCACCGGAGTTGTCTCGGCTCGGGAGCTTGGGTACGATCGGGGAAGGTCAGCTATGAGCACCCCCTTTCGCCCGGTCCGAAGACCGGCCTCTACTAACCGTGATATCTTGTTTTGAAAACGTTATGTGTTCTTATCCCGATTATTAGCCTAGAATTACTATGTTATGCGCGCAGCAAACAAGTATAGACCAAATCGCCCAAATTGGAACAAAACATTTCATGTTTGTTTTTGAAAATGGTTTGCTACTCGCAAGTAGGCTAAAATGCAGATTTTGCCACCCTCAAGTGGGCTTTTAGAAAAGATGATTTTGCCACTATCTAGTGGGCTTAAAACTCACAGTTTTAATGCATTATTCCAATTTAGGTAATTCAACCTCCATCCACAGGCATTCAAGCAGTTATATCACATAAGCAGCTAGCCTCATGGTAATCATACTGTCATGGCAACACTCACACGCATGCGATATGCTAAAGCATAAAAGCTTACCTAGTACTCCGAGCCAAAACAGAAACTAGTCAGTAATCATATGCATGATCCTAGTTCATGTTAAAAAATGGCTAATGCATCACATGCAAAAATGCAATCTAGGCAGGCTCGGCTAACCTAAGCATGGCATATGAAATGCGATCAACTATCACATAGTCAATTTTTGAATTAAAGTACGAATGCAGTTAGCGTGATGTACCGAGCCTAATGCATGCAGTACAAATGTATGGATGCACGCATGCATAGCATAAGGTATGCTAAAATAAATGTGCCCTAATCTACCATCATAAGCAGGTAAATAAAAGGGAGAAAGAAGTGGGGGTTGGAAGACATACACCACACGCACGCACACTTATTACAAATATGCCCTCACTCAGAGGGACCAAAATAATAATACAAATTAATTAACTACGCAAGCTAATTAAATATTACAAATTGCTTAATTAATTAACAAATTAACTAAACTAAATAAAAACAGTAAACCGCCTCGGGGCGAGGGCCAGATGCAACGCATGCTCGGGATTGGCTCGAAATCGCACTGCCATGCATAGTTTGCCTCTGTTTTCCCTGCTCTGCTCCTCTGAAAACTGCCAAAGTCTCAGGGATGCCTCTCAGGACACTGGGGGCTATCATCAGCTGAGCAGAATTTCCACCGGCAGTATCATTTAGTCACCGGCACAAAATAGATCCACCGGCCATCAATTGACTGCCGGTCGGCACTAAATACTGCCGGCCGGCAATGAATTCCCTAAGAACCTGCAACTCACAGCAGCAGAGGGCAAAGCAAAGCATGGCAATGCAATTCAAACAATTTATGCACCAATCACATTCCTTATCATGTTAATGACTCAAAGGAGGATGTGCCCCGATTCTCGGACCACCAATCACGCATTTCCATGCATGATGGCCCAAAGAATCAAGTGTGCAACTTCAATTTCAAAATGCATGCAAGCCAAATAAACACACGAGGAGGCCTAACCTCTATCATACTCATCTCAAGAGGCAAGGTGATGCATGCAAGATGCAATGCAACTTAGGCATACGAGCTAAGGATGCAACATGCCGATACAAGCAAACATGCAAGATGATGCATGAAAATAAGCCAAGGATGGTCTTAAACATGAATTAGGCAGCTCTAGTTAGGCCCAAAACAGTGGCCAATGGAAGAAAATGAAGTGCCTCGAAATGCGTGCGCACGGGCACGTAAATCGAGGCAATGGCATATGCAATGCAATGGCTAAAATGGCATATAGAATGCAACATGGACTTATACTAACATGAGAGAGCCTCAGCCACACTCACATGAGAGGCCGATGGATGAAAATGAAGTGCCTCGAAATGCGTGCACACGGGCACGCAAACCGAGGCAATGGCATATGCAATGCAATGGCGTGGGAAATGATATGAAAACATGCCAATGGGATTTCAGCACTGAAATGTGGGGGAAAACAGCCCCGAAATGAGGCGAAAACACACCCGATGCATGGAATAGTCCCGAAACATGGACTTTTGGCACCCGAAATGGCTTACAGCTATACAAAGCATGCACAATATGGACATGGAGCATGAATACAGAAGCAAAAAAGCTTCAAAATAAGCTTTTTTCTAGTACAAGTCATGGCCAAACAACAAGCAAAGATAGGGCAACAATGGCATGCAAAAATGGCCCTAAACATGAGGTTATGAAGCAACTCACAGCTGCTAACTCCAAACAGGTTAGGGCCCTCCAACAACATTGAAGAAGGGCCCAAAATAAGACTATTTACAGTTGATGGCAGCCCCAAAAACAGTATACAAATATATTAGAAATGCAATGCAAAAATGAGGCTCAAAAGTGGCTAAATCATGAGGTATACAAAAAATTCACCAAACAAGAAAATACCCTTAATAAAACATGTTCAGGAGGTCAAAATAAAGCCACTTTTAGTTCGGACCAAGGTCCAAAAACAGCAACATCAGGGGCTGCCAAGACATACAAAAATGGGACCAAAAAGAGGATATAAAGGGAAGTACAACATGGAAGTCCCAAACAGTGTTGAGCCCTTCTTCAATTTTGAAGAGGGGCTCAAAATAAGCCTATTTTCAGTTTACATCAGGCTCTAAAACAGATCACACGCAAGCCAAAAATTCTATGCAAGATTATGGCGTTCAAGGAGGATATTGAAGGAAGTGCTAGCTACTATCCTCAAACAGCAAGAGGTCCTCAATCAAACATGAAGAGGACCTCAAAATATGATGATTTGAAGTTTGGGTCGGAGCCCAAAGATGCAAGCAACTATGGCTTAGATATGATGCAAGAATAGGCTAGAAAAGGGAAGAAGAGGACTCACCTTTGTAGACCAATGAACCAGCACCTCTTGGACCAAGTTTAGGTGCTCCTAAGCTCTGGAGAACAGCCTCAAGCTGCTGGAATGGGCGTTGGATGCCTTGTGCTATGAGTTGATGAAGAAATGGCCCAAGAACAAGGGTGTTTGATGGTTGAATGGGAGAGATATAGTGAGAGATGAAGGGATATATGTATGTATATATCAGATATGTCTATATATCTCTGGTTTTTTGTTCCAAAAATCCAACCTAAACAAAGGAGGAGGAGAGGTGCTTATATAAGCAATGCTAAGCTTCTAAGACAAGCTTCAAAGGGGCCAAGGGGTTCAAGGGGGGTGCAAGGCTTCCAGAGGAAGCTAAAACAGCTGGCCAAGGTTCAAGCTTCTAGAAGGTTAAGGGGTTCAAAAGCTCACAAGGTGCAAAACAAACACACATGCACGTGGGGATCGATTCTGTGCATTCCAGCTGGCACAGCTGGAATCCACTCAATCTGCAGAATGCTCCGGAAGGTCGTCGGCTAGCAAAAACTGCCGATCAGCAAAATAAAGTGCCGGTCGGCACAATAAATTGCCGGTCGGATAAATATAGTGCCAGTGGATGGCCGGTAAGGTCAAAAAACTGCCGGTTTGTGTCCAAATTGAAGCCCCGGAAGTTAGCTTTCCAATGGCGCAAACCTTGCATTAAAATTCCTCCTGTGCAAAAAGTTATGCCCTTTTTCGTGAAGCCGCGCAGATTCAATCCAACCGGGATGATGCCCGACTTCAACTGATCATATCTCCCCCACCCGGACTTGGCTCTAGGAGATTCTTGAGTACAAAATGAAGCCCCGGAAGTAAGCTTTCCGACGGTGGTGGCCCCATAGCTAAACTCCAAGCGTACAGACATATAAGCCCGATTCAGCGAGGGCTGCTCCACTCGCTTCCACCCGGATTCATGCCAAACTTTTCCCAAACTAGTTTTCTCCTCTCCTTTCCTCTCTTCTTTAACTCCAAACCCCTAAACAAAGTGTTTTGAAGGATTTGCCTCTCTCCTTGCCGAAGAAACTGAACATTTGCCCTGCACACCTCTCAACACTGAGCAAATCATCAGTAGTGCCCAAGTCTTAAGGGCGGTCAAAAATGGGGTGTCTACAGGCACCTAAAAAACATCTTTTCCACATTTGTCCTGCATTAAGCTTAAAACAAGACAATTGGGCACCTTGACTTCCTGTGCGGGTACCAACACAATACTCAACACGTTTATAAAACCAACTCTTTAGTTGGTTTACTAAGCCATTTACCCCATTTCCAATGTCTCAACATCCATGAGAATAAAGTAAGATGAGTTCAAAACCATGAGATGCAATGCAATGCATGAATTTGTAAAATATAATAACTTGATTAAGGTTCTTGTTGACATCATACGAAGTAATAATTTAAATCCATGGAGAAAGTAAATCAGCGCAAATCTACCAAGAGTTTCCACAACAACCCACTATTTCAATAACATCTCCAAGAATTTATATCTTTCTCAAGATTTCCAAGCATATCCATTGAACATTCAAATCACAAAGTTAGAATGACTATTTTATACAAGAGCATTCCAACATTTCGAATATTTGAAAAAAAAAAGAAAAAGAAAAAAAACTCCATTTTTTAACATTAAACCCTTTTTAAATCAAAACTTTCACCTCAAACATAAAAAATTCTAAGAAAACACCACATATTCATATCAAAAAGTAAATATACTAGGTTAAAGGTATCCTACCACGAGAGAGAGAGAGAGAGAGAGAGAGAGAGAAGAGTTGAAGCCCCCAAAAGTAGATGGTGACGAAATCATGATCCACTTATCTCAAATGTAGCCCTTAACGTGCTCTAGATTTTTCTCTTAAGAACTAGGGGTTGCTTTCGACTCTAAGTAGATAAAACCAAGGGTTGAAACTCAAAAATAGAGGAAAGTATGTGTGTGTGTGTGTGTGTGTGTGAGAGAGAGAGAGAGAGAGAGAGAGAGAATAAATGAGGAAAATGGGGAAAGAGAGAGAAGACTTTTATTTACAATGGGGATGTGAAATGGGTCATTGGGGCCCAAAATACATAAATAATACTAAAAAACAGAATGTAACCAAGGGAATTTCAGGGATGCTGGTATCAACCCTAGACTGCTCTGATGTCGACACCCAAAAACAGAATGATGAGAAGAAAGGGAGAGAAGCAAGTGTCAACACCCAGAATCATGGTGTCGACACCTAGCTTGATTTCTAAGGTTTAAAACATCTTCCAACAAGTCCCAAATGCGACTCAGCATTCTAATCACCTATAAATTTGAAATTCTCACATAACCACTCATCAAAATATACAAATGAAGGGATTTTAAAAGATACAATAGTGGAATTAATTATGTTTAAAAGGTATTTTAAATCCATGAGCATTACATTGTTTGTAGACTTGTCTTGTATCACAAATGAGTTAGCATCAAATATAATGACACAATTAATATCCTTAGTCAATTGGCAAACTGATAGAAGATTATAGGTGATATTAGGAACATGAAGAAGATTATTAAGATGAAAGGAAAAAGTAAGAGTAGATAACAGTCTTTTATCAACATGAAGAATAGGCTAAGAAGAACCGTTACTTATTGTAACTTGATCTTGGCTAGGATATGATTGATAAAGAGAGTGATTAGTGAGTTCATTGGTCATATGGCTGGTAGCTACTGAGTCAATATACCAAGGCACACTTGTCTCATGTGAGTGTGATGAAAAAAACGAGTTTTGAGGAATGACTACAGTATAAGCCCCTATGTGTGTTTAAGCTTGTGACTAAGATGATTGAGAAGAAGAGACCATAGGTTGATAGTTTGGTTCCATACGATACTAACAATCAAAAGCTGTATGACTTAGTCCTCCATGGATTTGACAACCATATGAAGATGATTAATATGAATATTGATATCTGTTTCGACCTCTGTTATTGAATCTCCATCTAGAATTCATATCTCTGCCTCCTCTACCTCTATATGAATTTCATCATTTGGAATTTTGTGGAAAACCTCTGTAAGAGCCAGATTGAGATAAGGATGACTGAGATCCAAAACTAGAACCAGATCTAGATGATCCTTTAGTGGTTGTTGCACAGGCAACATTGAGATCATGATTGTGCTTCAACTTGTTCTCAATAGGAATTAACTCTAAGCATAACAGGGCACAAAGTTCTTCCATGGTAATTCTATCAGATCTATCACATATAGCAGTCTTAAATGCATTATATTCTTCATGTAATCCATTTAGTGTGAGTAGAACCAGATCTTCATCTTCAATTCGAAAAAAAGCCAAGGATAGTTGATTAGAGATATCTTTGATTTGAGAAAGATATTCTCCCATTGATGAAGTCTTCTTTGAGATTGTTTGAAGTTTAATCTTTAAATGATGGATATGTGATCTAGACAAGGATGTAAATCTCTTATTTAGCATTGTCTACACTTCTGAACTATGTTGAAGGTAAAGAATTGAAGAGTAGATAGAAGATGATATAGTTGCAATGAGATAGTTCAAGAGATGAGCATTGATAATCTGCCATTTGATGTAAGTTGGATTAGAAATTGAATTTCTAATTAAATTGGTGATTTCAGATAGAGGACATGGTGTTAAACTAGTCACAAACCTTAAGAGATCAATGGCTCACAATACATTCTGCATCTGACTTTTCCATATCAAGAAGTTACTTGAATCTAACTCGATTGTAACTAATGATCCAAAATTTGATATGAGAAGGCTTAAATTTAATGAAAGTGAAGAAGAGGATTGGTCCTCCTTTGAAGAATGCTTGTGAGAGCTTTACAGCTCTGAGGAAAACCTTAAGAGCTACAGATTGGCTAATAAGGAGGTTAATAAAGTAGTAAGAGATGCTAAGTTAAAAGCTTATAATGACCTATACACTAGACTAGATAGTAATGAGGAGTGAAGAGGATATACAAACATGCTAAGATACGGGAAATGAAAACAAGAGATTTTAATCAAGTTAAGTGCATCAAGAGTGAGGATTCTAAGGTATTAGTGAAGGATGACGAGATTAAAGAAAGCTGGAAGAACTATTTGGAGAAACTATTAAATGAGGAACATTGAGGTACGGCAATAAGGGAAGAAATAACCAGTAATACAATAAACCAAGACTATAGGTTCTATCGTAGAATTAGGAACTTTGAAGTGGAGATTGCATTTAAGAAAATGAAATCAAATAAGGCTTAGGGACCCGATGATATCCCTATTGAAGCTTAGAAGTGTTTGGGTGAAAATGAGGTTGCTTGGTTGACTAGGTTGTTTACTAGGAACATGCCAGATGAGTAGAGGAAAAGTATTTTAGTACCAATATATAAGAATAAAGGAGATGTCCAGAATTGCAGCAACTATACAGAAATCAAGCTAATGTATCATATAATGAAAGTGTGGGAAAGGGTGATGGAACGCCGATTGCGAGATATAACAGAGGTGTCAGAGAATTAATTTGGGTTTGTGCCTGACAAGTCAACAATGGAAGCGATCTATCTTTTAAGGAGAGTAATATAAAAGTATAGAGAAAAGAAAAGAGATATTCATATGGTGTTTATCGACTTTGAGAAAGCATATGATAGAGTGCCCCGAGATATAATATGGTGGGTGTTAGAGAAGAAATGAGTGACAAAAGGTTACATTGATGTGATTAGGGACATATATGAAAGGGTGGGGACCACTATTAGATCGCCTGTTGGAGAGACAAATGATTTTCCTATCACTGTAGGGTTACACCAAGGATCTACCTTAAGTCCTTATCTTTTTGCTTTAGTCATGGATAAGTTGACGAGAAATATTTACGATGACATGCCATGGTGTATACTTTTTGCAGACGATATCGTGCTAGTGGATGAGACTAGAGAAGGAGTTAACACAAAGTTGGAGATTTAGAGAAAAGCTCTTGAATCTAAAGGATTCCGGATAAGCAGAACTAAGATAGAGTACATGGAGTATAAATTTAGTAACAGTAACGATGAAAACAGAGGAGAAGTGAAGATTAAGAACCAAGAAGTGCCTAAGAGTGAACATTTTCATCATTTAGGGTCGATTATCACAATAGCGGGGGAGATTGATGCGGATATGGCCCATAGGATTAAGGTGAGATAGTGCAAGTGGAGAAGTGCATCTGGGGTACTGTGCGATAAATGAATACCCACTAGACTAAAAGGTAAGTTCTATGGAACTGCTATTAGACAAGTGATGTTGTATGGGACGGAGTGTTGGGCAACTAAGAAACAACATGTAGATAAGATGAGTGTGGCTGAGATGAGGAGGCTAAGGTGGATGTGTGGCAAAACTAGACAAGACAAAATTAGAAATGAATGTATTCAAGAATGGGTAGGAGTTGTACCGATAGAAGATAAGTTGAGAGAGAATCGATTGAGATGGTTTGGTCATATTCAACGGAGACCAACAGAGACAGTAGTGAAGATATGCAATATTGTAACGCTAGATGAAAGTGTTAGGGGACGAGATAGGCCTAGATTCACGTTGGCTAGCGTTGTAAATAGAGATATGGATTTACTTAATTTGACTAACAAAATGGTCTTTGATAGGACTACGTGGAGAAGAATGATTTATGTAGCAGATCCCATTTGATGAGATTTAAGACTTGATTTAGTTTGGTTATCGGTCATGCTTATTCATACAATTAAGTAAGTGAGTTAGTTGTAACTAACTCTCTAAATGACTCACCAATCTAACCAACTCCACTTGCATAATAATATCTTAGTGAGTTACTAGTTTTACAGCTTTGTGATTCATTATGCATGACAGTCAAATACATGAGATGAGCTGCCTTGGATGCCTTAAACTGTTATGCTTGAGTAGGCTACTGCAACTGCCTCAAATTAGAAGAACTAGCCTTGTGTTGTAGCTGAGACTACTCTGATTGATAAAGCTGCTACGATGACTTAGGCTTAGACTTAGATGCATTTTGCTCATCCTTGTTTGATATCTTATCAAATTATGTACCCAAAAAAAAAAAAGTTTCATTGATGTTATAATGTTTTGAAACCAACTCTTGGTTTTAAACTTCTTTATTTTTACCTT
Organism: Camellia sinensis; assembly: GCF_055761805.1. Taxonomy (NCBI): domain Eukaryota; kingdom Viridiplantae; phylum Streptophyta; class Magnoliopsida; order Ericales; family Theaceae; genus Camellia; species Camellia sinensis. The sequence goes on along the minus strand of NC_138964.1, from coordinate 17,512,563 downwards.
TGTTATAAAATGTAAGAATATCAAGTTATTTATTATATTATAATCATTTCATTTCAGTCGAAGATCGTATGTTATTATCATGAGTTTTTAAAATTATAAAATTTTTGTAGTTTTGATATAATGTGGAATTTCACAATTTTGCAAAATTTTCATCCTTTTGAATGTGTGAAAGTAATATTGCAAATTGTAATTGTTTTGAAATTAAAATTTTATAATTATGAAATTTTATAGCATTGTTACCATGGGAAATTTCACAATTTTACAAAATTTCACCATTTTGAAAGTATGAAATTTAACATTTTGTTGTCTTACCACTACAGGAAATTCGTTTTTTAGCGGCATTTTTAAAAAGCCGCAAAAAGACTGAAAAACGCCATAATATCTTATAATGACGTGTAAAATTTTCGCCGCTGATAGGGCCGCCGCAATAGCTACCCAACGTTTAAAAAACGTCGCTAAAAGTAACAGACAGCGTTTCTTAAAATGCCGCAAAATCTTTGACGACTGTCTCACCCTCCGTCCCAAACTAACGTGTGACGTCACAATGACGTCATTTAGTGGCGTTTTTTCAAAAAACGACACTGTTTTTTTTATTTTTTTTAATTCGTGCTGGGCCCTACAATGACGTCATTTTGTGGCGTTTTTTCAAAAAACGCCACTTTTTTTTTTTTTTTTTTTTTGAGAGGGGGGGGGGGAATTCTGAATTAGTGCAGTTGCAAGTATACCTAGAATGAATATGTTCTACACATTCTATTTTCTGTCATTTTTTTCCAAGTGTAGCATTTTAAAACCTACAAATCAAGTAATGTTCTACATTTTAAAACCAGTAATTTATCAATCTCTTGATCTCTATGGGTTGTTCACCCCAAAGTATATCTGGATCTCTGCAATTCAAGTCATGCCCCATAACATCACAGTATCATTGACTCTATTATCAAAGGATTTTTCCATCAACATCAAAATATTTCATTGATTTAGAAGAAGAAAAAAATTCCATTCTTATCACTTTCAAGACATGTTTTACACAAAAACTACCAATTTCATACCTACAACAACAGTATAGCTACTCAAAAAAATAGAGTTCGCTTTCACTTAAGCAAGAAAAACAGTACTGTATTAAAGTTCCTCTCTTGAATAAAAAGCCCCCTCATTGGGAATAAGCTTGTAAAGGATTGAACTCAATCTACCAGCCAAAATTTATGCAACGGCTTCGAACGCAATGTCACACCTGATGCACAAAATTTCAATTTTTTTCAAATAAAAATAAAAATTATAATGATAATAGAATAGATGACAAAGAAGAAAGAATAGAGTGTATCAACAAAATCAGCATTAGCTTCAATGACTTTGCAAAGAGACTTTGTATCCAGAAGAACAGTCAAAAGGCACCACCTACCTTTTGTAAGATGCAAATCCCACTAATCATTCAGGAATTAAGAAAATCCCAAAAAAGATAAATTGGCCTTTTTCATGTCATCATATTCCTTAGCCTTCTAGTCATACCCAAATCACCGCTAGTCATCTCAATCTCACTGCAGGTCAACACCTCTGAAAGAAACAGTGGACTTTATTCCATAACCCCACGATAGCCCTCTAAAGGATCAAAATAAGGTAAAGCTTAAAGTTAAGCTTTGTATTCAGATAGTATAAGAATGAAAAACTACATCTTACAACAATAAAGTTCAACTTGAACATCATGCCCAACAAGAAAATACTTTATCTACATTATCCATCAAGCTATTCCCTTGATCTCCATCTATTATTTTTTTGGTCCAGCCTCATTTTGTATCATCCCTTCAAATTGTTAACCAAAATTTTTAGGTATTACTAAACTGAAAGATCCTAAATTTTTCACATCTTGATAGAAGGATCATTCTATTCCAATGAACCAAGCACTATCTTAGATTAAAACATATTGAATTTGAAGAAAGTCCACTAAGCCTGACCTAAAACATCTAAAAACACTCAAGTTGTATACAATGGTATGGAGGGTGTCAACACATTAAAAACATATAAACTACAAAAACCAAAATAATAATCCTCAAAGCTGCAGAAAAATGGCATGTGTATTTCACTGAGTAATATTATTTTTAAGTTACAGTTCGCTATCAACCTATCAACTGCTGCCTATTTTCTGTTACCCTAACCAAATCTATATATAAATTTAAAGTGAATAATATATTCCATCTTGGCCAAAACAAGCCAGTTATTTTCCTCAAAAGTGGACTAACAACAAGACCCAACCTCAGTGCCAATTTGAAAGAAAAATAGAAGCCCATTAAAATGTAGAGCACATCAAGACATCCCAAGTTAGGAGGAGTTACAGCAGCAACTTTAGTGAAAGCACCTGAACTATGTTGGAGTAAGGGTTGGTATCCTAATGCCTCATCGCACAAACCACCAATGATCCGCATAAAACATGTTTATGTAGAAATATATATATATATATATATATAAAACTCATCAAAGCAATCAACAATGTCAATGCAACACAAATCTAAACACTGTTGTAAAGTTGAAAGACTGACTTCATTAGATCTAATCTCCAGATACTCTTTTCATGATAACAGAACTATGCTTAACAGCTTATTATTGTCAACTCCACCATTTAAATTCATCCTTTCACACAAATCAGTCCCCTTAACATTCATTTTAGTTCTAAAACATCATGAGGCCCCAAAAGATTGATTTAATAAAGTACGATTGATAAACTGCAGGCTTACAATGTTCTAATGTTGAATATTTTAATATAAATTGATGATGATCTAAATCCATATGCAATAGCCAAGTCAATCAAAGACTTAAAATGTTTATGACCATGCACATCATAGAACTCAACTAACTAGACTGAACCTGAAGCCAATCAACAAAGAAGTGAGAATGAGAAAGCAATCCAACTAGAATGGTTTAGAATGAACTTGAGTTTGTCATATGTACTTCTTCTTCTTCTTCTTCTTCTTCTTCTTCTTCTTCTTCTTCTTCTTCTTCTTCTTGTCTTTCTTTGATATGTGAACCTGCATTTGATAAGAACAAATAACATGAATAAAATGTCATATGAAAATTTCATAATTAATTATTTACTCACTTCCCCGGACGAACGATGGCAATTAAACGATGAGGTGTATGCATGGGATTGTTGCTGTGAATGCATATATGTAGCAGCTGGTGCAACAGGCCCACCCATGGCCTGTTGAGACTCCAATTTCTCTATGCGTGCTTGTTGAGCTTGGATTATGCCTTGCATCTCTATTTGTACTTTCTGTTGATTAAGCATAGCATCCATCATCTCTTTCATTTGCATCTCCATTTGTGCTTTATATTGGTTAAGTTGCTCTTGGACTTGCATTTGGATGATACGAGTGTAGACACCCCATTTTTGACCGACCTTAAGACTCAGACGTCACCGATTGAGCGCTTGGTGATGTTGCATATCATGCTCGTTCAGAGGTTTCAGAGTCTCAGCTGCGAGCCTCGCCTCCGGACTTCCCGACTCTTTCATGCTTTGCCTCGGTTTGCGAACCAGGCTCTGTTTTCTCTTCCCGAAGGGAGGGAGAGGTCTCTCAGTGGCCGTAGGCTACGTTTCGTGGTCGTAGGCCATTTTTCCCGTTTGGAGTCCGATTTTCGATTTTTCAGAGCCGTTGGCCGTGTGCCTCGGTTCGGAACCGCATAACCACCTCCGTTTGCTCCGGTTTTTGGCATGCATCTTATTTGCTCCCTTTTGAGGGACACTGTGGCTCGAAAAACCAACTTCGTGGTCGAACACCACTTCCGGTGCCTAACAGTCAGTTTTCGGGGCCTCGGGCTGTGCGTTTCGGCCCCCGAACCTTCATTTTGCATCGGTTTGGGCTCATTTTTGGTGGAGACCTTGTTTTCACTGCTAAGAAGGTCGTAGAAGGGTGGGAGGCCAGTAATTGTTCTGACAACCAGTTTTATTCCTCCATCGCCCTCCGTCGCCCGTTTTTCTCACTTGAAAGCCAATGTTGACCACCCTAAGGCCACTTTTTCTTGCCCCAAACCACATATTTGTGTTGTACACACCTGGGAGGCCACCAATATCACATGGCCGGCCAGTAATTGTGTCTGACCCTTTTGAACCCCTCCAAAAAGTGGACTTTTCTCTCTCCTGGTATACTTTCTCCAGTTTTTGACCACATGGTTGTGTTGTGCACACATGGGAGGCCACCAATCTGGGGTGGCCGGCCACTAATACTGCTTGACCCTTTTGACCCTTGGCCGACCGGCCATGGGAAAGGCCGACCGGCCACCTAAACCCTAGGAAACCGGCCGGCCATGATCCTCTCTCCAGGTACTTTACGAAAATGCCCTCTGTTTCCCCCCATATTTTGTATCCGGGGGGCCAACTTTTGAGGAGAAATTTGAAATCCATTTCCCCCCCCCTTTTTTTCCCACTCCTCTGCCTATATAACCAGCACCCTCAACTGTGTTTTAAGGGTTACAAAAATTGCTTTGAGGCTCTTGCATTGATCCTCCTTCTCCTTTCCTTCCAAGCACCAAAACCTCTCAAGTCCTACACAATTTACCCTACACCCCTTAGCACAAGGCCTCCACCCTCCATTCTAGAAGCTTCAAGGCCATTTCCAGAGGTTAAGGGCTCCCAAACTTGGTCCAAGAGTTGTTGAAGCATTGGTCTTCAAGGGTAAGTCTTCTATCCCTCTCTTTGGCCCTATTTTTGCTCAATATATTAGCTCCTCTTTCTTGCATATTTGGGCTCCGACCCTAACTGAAAATAGCATTATTTTGAGCTCCTTTTCATGTTTGTTTAAGGGCCTCTCCCTGTTTGAGGCTTCCTTTTTACACTTGCTTCTTTACCTCTCTTGTATGCCTCTTTCTTGCATAGTATTTTAGGCCTATTTGTAAATTGTTTTGAGCTTGGTTATAAACTGTAAAGTGACTTATTTTGAGCCCTTCTTCAACATTGTTGAAGGGATATTCACTGTTTGAGGCTTCCTTTTGTCACTTGCCTCTTTATCCCTCTTTTGGCCTTACTTTTGCATGTTTGTTAGCCCCTTGTTCTTGCATTTTTGGGCTCTAGTCTGAACTGTAAATAGATTTATTTTGACCCTCTTTTCATGTTTTATCAAGAGACTTTTGCTTTTTGAAGCTCCCTTTTTGCTCTTTGTGTTTAAACCTCTTTTTAGGCCTTATTTTGCATAGTATTTTAAGCTTGCATGTGCACTGTTTTGGGTTTGGTCACTAACTGTAAAATACCATGTTTTGGGCCCCTCTTCAACTTTGTTGAAGGGCCCTACTCTGTTTGAGGCCAGAAACCATCACTTGCTTCTTTGTCTCCCTTTTGGCCCATTTCTTGCACAATAGTTTAGCCATACTTGTGTTTGTTTTCGTGGCTTGTTATAAACTGTAAAGTGCTTCCTTTTGAGCCCCTCTTAAACTTTGTTGAAGGGATCTTGGCCATTTAGGGCCAGAAGATGCTACTTGCTTCATTATCTCTCTTACGGGGCCATTTTTGCATGCTAACTTAGCCCTATTTGTGTTCACTTTTTGGCCTTGCTTGAAATTGTAAATATGCTTTTTTTGGGACTTTCTTGATTCTGTCTTCATAATTCATGTTCAAATAATGCATGCTTTGCATAGCCATAGGTCATTCCATGTACCTCATTTCATATTTCGGGATTCATTTCATGCATCGGGTGCCATGTTTCCATGTTTCGGGGCTGTTTTGTGTCGTATTTTAGCGCTGAAATTTGCATGTTTGCATACCATGTTCCATGCCTTGCCATGCTTTGGTAGAGTGGCATTCGTGCCTTAGGTTCGGTCCTCAGTTTGCGTGCATGTGTGCACGCATTTCGAGTATCTCATTTTTCATCTTATGGCTACTGATGCGAGTGTGGCTGAGGTCCACTCATGTTGATATAAGTCCATTGTGCATTGTGTATGCCATTTCATTTCATAGCATTGTGTATGCTAGGTTATATGTTAGCGCATTGTGTATGTCATGTTACCTCGTGCATCGTGTATGCCATTTCATAGCATTGTGCATGCTAGGTTGTATATTAGTTGCATTCATGCATGTCATGCATATTGCATTGTGCTTGGGATAGGAGTTAGCCCGCGCACGGGAAACGAGGGACGTTTCGTACTTCGAGTGACGGAACGTGTCTCAATTCCCAGTCGCCGACACTCCGGATTATCCATGATGGAGTTTAGGTCTTGTTGTGTTTATATGTGCATTCATTTCATATTGAGTCGTGCAATTCGACTCCTCGGCCATCATGCATCGATATTCGTGATTGGTGGCACGAGGATCGAGGACTACACTCCCTGAAGAGTAGTCATGCATACATATGTGAAAATACTTTGCCATGCCCCTTTGTTACTCTCTGTTGCAGCAAATCAGAAATCGGCAGCCTTCCGGAGCTTGGCACGCATTCCAAGAACAATTGCAAACAGAGGCAAACCGGGGTATCGCAAAGGATTCTCCGCACAAGGCAATCCGAGCATGCATCATTCGTCATCCGGAGCAGATCTGAGGCAGTCCCTAGCTTGCATGCCAATTTATTGCTTTCCTAATTTAATTTGTTAATTAATTAGGATTTTGTACATATTTGGACTGTAATATTCATTCTGGATTGTATATTATTTATTCGGACCCTCTGCGTGAGGGTATAACTGTAATAAGTGTGCGTGTGTGTGATGTATGTCTTCCAACCCCACGTCTTTCTCCCTTTTATTTACCCGCTTATGATGGTTAGATTAGGGCATGTTTTAATTAGCATATAGTATGATAGCATGTTTGCATTCATTCATTTGTTTTGCATGCACCGGGCTCGGCGCATCATACTAACTGCATTATATTTTCAATTCCAAGTTGAATAAATGTTAGCTGTAGCATTTCATATGCCATGTTTAGAATAGCCAAGCCTGCTATAGTTGCATTTTTGCATGTGTTGCATTAGGCATTTCTGTATAATTAGGATCATGCATGGATTTCTAATTAGCGTCTGTTTTGGCTTGGAGTACTCGGTAAGTTTTATGTTTTAGCATCCTTGCATGCGTGTAAGTGACTGCCATGAATAGCATGCTTACCATGAGGCTATATGCTTATGTGATATAACTGCCTGAATGCCTGTGGGTGAAGGTTAGGTTATTTGAATTGGAACAATTCATCAAATGTGTGTTTTAAGCCCACTAGATAGTGGCAAAATCATGTTTTCTAAGCCCACCCAAGGGTGGCAAATCCACGTCTTAGCCTACTTGCGGGTAGCACCATCAAACCACTTTAAAAAATAAACATGAAATGTTTTGTTCCAATTCAGACGATCTAGTCTATACTTGTATGATGTGCGCATCACATAGTAAATCTAGGCTAATAACCGGAATAAGAACGCATAATGTTTTCAAAAATAGATATCATGGTTAGTAGAGGCCGATCTTTGATCGGGCGAGCGGGGGTGCTCACGAAGTGACCTTTCCCAATCATACCCAAGTTCCCGAGCCGAGGAAACTTTGGTGATGACGGACACGTGGCCTTAGGCAAACGAGTCAGGGTTTCCTAAATTTCCCCAAAATAAAATATTTAGGTGGCGACTCTGTATCTGGCAAAGCAGTCCATGTTTGGCACTTCTTTCAAAATCTGTTTTTCTCAAAATGATTTGCCGGATTTGAAATCTTTGGTTCAGATTTAGAACCGTGACAAATTGAGAGTTCGAACTGTAGTGAGCCCAATATCGAACGGAACGGGGGACTCATTCCTCCCGGGGCGTTCGGGGACGTCTACAGTTTCTGGCGACTTTGCTGGGGATTTAGAGAACTTGACTCGAACTCATGATATCTGGTTTTGACTACACTTGTGTGTTTCTTTGCATTGCATTTGCATTGGTGCGCCTAGGACACCGTGTTTGCCATCTGTTATTCTTGAACGGTTTGCCGGAGGCTTGTCTTGTCAAGACATGACCATAAGGCTGACCGGTTATGGGCTCTGCCAGTATGGGAACACAAACCCTAGTTTTACCGGGGCACCCTTTTGACCATTCGACCTAGTGCATATTCGGATCCATAGTGACCATTCCAAACTAGGACAGGTTGCTTACCCGTTTATAGGTTGTTTGAAACCGCTGCGTGCGTAGTGAAACCCTAGCTCCTGACAAAATAGGATAGGGAAACCCTACCCCCAACATAGGGGTGTTTTGGCTCTCACTTGCTTGCTATATGCTTTTAGGGTGTGTCCCTACAGGAATGCATGTAACGGTTTACAAGTCTGGGTATCAGGCCTGCGGGCATCAGTATCTGGGAATCAGTTTTACCTGAGGGTATCAGTTTACCAGCAGAATTTTGGGCAGAATTCAGTAGAGAGCACACTCATTCAACTATGCTCGTATCTGTTTTGGTGAAGTTAGGCTGAGATGCTGCATGTTTTCCCTTTTGCTAGGGGGTAGTCTGGGAATCATAGCTTCAGAAGGCTTCGATATCCCCCGAGGTTCATCGAACTTGTCCTAATAGACTTTGTCAGGTCAGAGATCCAGTTCAAGGGCAATCAGTGTTCCTTTGCCAGAGACAAGGTAAAAGGGCCAGTCAGGCACAAATCACCAGTTCAGCAGTTACCAGATCAGTGGCCCTTATCCACCCCACCAGTGAACAGTCAGGCTGAGGTCTCAGTTTTTACTGCAGGGATAGATACCAGTCAGTTAGATGGATCAGCAGAACACATCAGGGATGGAGGCAATGATGCGCCAGATGCAAGAAAGTATGAAACTCATGCAGCAAGATGCTGTCCGCCAAGCTGAATTCGCCAAACAGCAGGCTGCGATCATGGCCCAGCAGGCTGAGCTAATCACCAGGCTGCAACAGCAAAATGGAGTATCTGCTTCGCACCAAGCCCCTCCCCCACCAGGAGTTCCAGCACCCGGGGAGACGCCAAATGTCTAGGAAGGTACGGACATTCCGACAGGGTCGGCTCTGCCCCCAATCTTACCCCAGCTGTCTAAAGCACCAATCAACCCACCGGACTCTCCATTTGAGTTCGAGGTAGACCATACAGCGTTGAAGTTGAGCAAGCTTGAAAAGTTGTTCAAGAAATCCCAAGGGGCAAAGTCCATCCCAGACATTGAGGACGAGTACACTGACGCAGCTGTGACACTGTCGGACAGGTTCAAGATGCCTCACATCGACCGTTTTGACAGGTCAGGAGATCCCATGGTCCACCTAAGTTTGTTTTCAGATGTTCTGCGCCCGATGGGCTTGACAAGATTACAGAAGCTTTCCCTTTTTGGCAGGACCCTGTCGGGTATTGCGGCCATCTGGTACGCCAAATTGGAGGATTCAGTGAAACGAAACTGGGATGAGATGGCCGAGGCCTTCGTTGCGCAATACTCCTATAACACACGAATCGAGGTCACAACCCGTGATCTTGAGACAATAAGGCAAGAGCCTAAGGAGAGTTTTTCTGATTTCGTAGCCCGCTGGAGAGCCAAGGCTTCTATGATGACCCTGAGGCCTACTGACAAGGACCAGATCAGGATGATTGTGCGCAATCTCCAGCCAAAACTGATGCAAAAGATGATTGTACTCCCCTTCCCTACCTTTTCTGATCTGCATGAGATGGGGGTACAGATCGAGGACGCTATGAAGCAGGGCCTTCTTGACCAGGAGAAAGAGCAGCCCAGGAGGGCATTTTCCCGCAGTTCAAATGCGACCACCAGTGGTGATGCAACTGCAAGATCTTTTGATGTGGGCATGGTTACCACCATCGTATCAAAAACAGCTACCCCATTCACCGGTGCGTTCGGAAGTAGCTCACAAGGAACCAAATACCCATCTCGAGTCAAGAGGGTTTTCACCCCACTTCATATGCCTTTGTCAAAGGCTCTAGAGGTCTTAATCTGGAAAGGGCATCTGAAACCGTTGGAACAACGGCCCCTACCCGATCCTATCCCTGCAAAGCATGATCTGACTAAATACTGCGCCTACCATCAACAAACCGGTCATGACACCGACAGTTGCTTTCGTCTGCGCCATGATGTACAAGATCTGTTTGACAACGGGGTCATTGCCGCACCAGGTCCTACAAAGTCTATCGGCACTTGATCAGTGAACTTGTGGGGGATAATGTGATTATGTGATCGGGGGATGAACCATCTGCGGGCGGCACTCAGTTTACTCCAGATGTGACTTGTGGCACGCACTGTTTTGAGCATTTGTGAATGCTGGTTTTTGTAGCTTCCGACTTGGGTGTTGAGTCAGTTCTGTAGTTTTGTTTTGAGTCTGCTTCTTTGTTTTGGGTCAGTCTTTTTGATTAAGGGTCTGTCTTGTTGTATCGAGTCAGTCCTGTTGTACAGAAGTCGGGTGATTCCGGGGGTGTTACCTCGGATATCATTATTTTGTTTTGCGTCTGTCTTTTCGCTTCCTTGTGAGTCTGTTTCTACCGAGGAGCCAATGACACCAGAAGATTTGAATGAAACAGTAGTGGTTTTTCATGCTTTTGTGCTTGCTTCTGCCTTGTGCCAGTTATACCAGAAGTTCTGAATGAAACGATAGTGCTTTTCAGCTGCTTTTTCTGTTCTTTGAAAATCATTGCATTGACCTAAGTTTTTCAAAACCTTTTGAACATTGTGATGAAAACAAAGGGGAAGGAATTCCTCGGGATTTGCAAAAATTTGATCAACTGAGAGAAAGAGAGGCGTGCTAAGCCCTTAACGAATGAGATCACGCTTGTTAATGTGAGTACTGAGAAGGATCCTGGCTTGATCCGGATTGGTTCTACATTGTCTTCAGCGCAAGCGACTAGTCGTTTTCTTAAAAGATTTCCAAAAATGTTTTGCGCGGTCCTGCGAAGACCTGTGTGGAATCGCTCTTGAGATTGTGTAGCCTAGGATCGCTTTCAGCCTCGAGACTTGACCCCTTGCTTTCAAACCTCGAACTCGGACTCAGAAAGTTCAAAGGTCAACCATAATGTGAGGCCTGCGTGGCCAGATTCGAAGCAGCCCTCGAACTAGGGGCAAGAAAAGTCAGATCAAGGAGATCAAGTGTTTTCAAAGGAAGCTTGCGAAGCTAGATCAAAAGCCCTCAAACTAGGGGCAAAACTGTCAGATGTGCTCGAAGAGTCAAAAAATTGGGATGTTTCTCAAGCTAACAAAGATCGGCAAGAATGCCAAATCCCAGAGGGGAAGAAAGAAGAAAGTATTGCTGAAGAAAAAATGAGTTTTGATCTACAACACTAGGGGCAAATTCAGGCTCCACGGGATGGATTCTTGCATCGTCAGCGAATAACAGCCATTCTCTTGGATTCAGATGACTTCAAGATCTCATAACCATTTGACATGGACCAAGCTACACTTTTACCCTTGAGAGGCTCGCTGGACTGAAAACCCGGAAGGGCGACCCAGGCAAAAGTTAGAGCAAGAAAAAGAACAAAAAAAAGAAGGAAAATGCAAAGAACAAAAAAAAAAAAAAAAATGAAGAAAAAGAAATGAAAAATTCTGAAAAAGAATGAACAAAATAGAAAAGAAATGAAAAGAATTGAAAAGAAAAGAAGAACATAGCTCGCAAGGTTGAAAACCCGGAAGGGCGGCCTTGGCAAAAGTTAGAGCGCAAAAGGAGAGGTTAAATACCCGAGTGTGCCTTAACCCCGAACTACGTGAGGCTTGATTCCCATCTTTGGGATACGTAGGCAACTTCATTCTGAAGTCTAGCCGTAAAACACTTCAAATTCGATTGTGTCCACGCGATGGTTTTGGTCATCTTTGTCTTCTCTGTATCTGAGAGTCTGGTTGTGTTCGTCGCTCTGAGGACTGACTACAATGCGCTGCGGTGCTATCCAAACAAGGGGCAACTTTCCGTTGCCATTCAAAACGCCGCAGTGTCATTTCAAACAAGGGGCAACTTTCCGTTGCCATGCAGTGTCCTTCAGACAAGGGGCAATTTTCCATTGCTATGGGTCCGAGGTTGTGCATCTCAAGAGTAGGTTCCGTGCTCGTTGAGTAGTGGTCGTTTGCAAAAATAGTTTTTGAGAATTTTTACTGAGGTTGACTAATCTTCTCGAAAAGTACTCCATTTTTCAAAACTGGACCATTCTTGGACCCAAAAAAGGAAAACTCTCAGTGCTCATAGCCTAACTTGCATGATTTTAAATCAGAAAATCGAACAAGCGCGTTAATCTAACTCTTGTATTGGTCAAAACTGTTTTAATAGAAAGCAAAAAAAACAAAAAATGGTCAAAATGATGAACTAGGGGCACAGTTGAGTCAGGTGTTCTGTCTTTTCCCCTTTGTCAAAATACTTGCCAGAAAGGGCACTCTACTTGTCGGAAAGGGCACCGTATTCACCAGAAAAGGGCACAACAAAGGGCAGAAAGCTCTCACATCCTCCAAGCAACGAGGTATCAAGCAAAGTGCGAAGCACGAACTAGAATGGGGCAAGATATTCCACTCCATCATCTGGACAGATCTTATCACGTCCAAACTCCCCAGCAAAGCATCATCAACTGATGTTAGCTACAGATTTGCTACACACCCAGTTGTAGCGCAACCTTTCCGTGGGAGGAATTCACTAGCTGTGAGCAGAAGAAAGAGAATCTAGCAGAATGCTAGGGGCACGAGCCCACAATTTGCTGTTTATCCATCAACCACCCAGGGGAGGGATGAAAAATGAGAGATTGAAGAATAGAGAGATGTGCGATGAGAAGAAAAGTAAGAAGAGGGCTTTTTCAGAAAAACAGAGCTTGAGGGTCGAGTGATGTAAGAACCACAAATGAGAAAGGGTAGGAAACACTACCCGGTGAAACAGGCTCCCTGTGCACGTCTGAGTGTCGTGTCTTTTTGTTTTATCTCGATTCTTGTTTTGAGTCGTTTCGAGTGTTACTCGATGTGTCTAGGTTGTGTGCCTTTTATTTCCTTGTTGAGTCATTTTGCTGTGTTCAGTCGTAGGCTCAATACTTGGTCGAAAACTCATCTCTCACTTTCAAAAATAAAATCGTTTTGTGCTCCGAGTGCCGTGTCGTTCTCCACATTTGTACAAAATAGAATTTGTTCTTTCATAAAATCGCAGGATTCAACCCAGGTCATGTGAGAACAGTAGAACCAAGACCTATCTGAAGCTATACATGGTTCCGGACTGCAAAGCAAAATCAAAAGAGGAAAATGTCGGGTATCTGAGTTTGTTTCAACTTCAATAAGTTCCAGGACTACATTCCGTGTGTACCTCTTCACGTCTTACCAATGCTCCGAACTATGAATGTACCTTTACCTCAAGCTCAAGATCAAGTCTGCTTCAAGCCAGAATAGGCAATCAGAAGTGCTCTCCTTGAGGACCGTTTCGTGCCAGGGACACCTTGGCTGTGTTTGCAATGAGTTCCTAGGAGACCAACTGCGACGGTGGAAACTAGAGTTCGAATGACTGTTGCCTAGAATGCAAAGGTTCGGGATTTCCGAGACTAAAGTCTGGTTTAAATACCCAGAGGCGTGTCCTCGGCTTGAAATCTGTATGGAAGCCCCATAGGTTGAGATAGCGTGTATGCACCTCAATTCTGGATACCGAACAAACCTAGTCTGTCACCCCGTTGGAGAATAGGGAAAGTTGTGAATATGATCAGGAAAAAAGGCAGCATCCAAAGTGTTCTACATGAAGAACCCTTGTCAGTATTTCAGAGCCTTTGTACTGTAAGTTGAAGGTAAATGTTCGAAGAGCACACGGGAAGATCCCCATTAAAGCAGAGCGGTTCACCGCCACTCACCTCATGAGGTGCTTTCTAAAGCGCTGTTTTGTCCATTTATTGCTTTCCTTAAGCATCATGCATTGTAATGCATTGTACCTATCAAGTTTCTTTCTCATTCATGCACGATATTGTATGTACGGTTCATTCAAAGAAGTTTTGTTTGAGATCATTTATTAGTGTATCAATCACACTTCATTCCCTTAGTGTATCTATCACACACATCCTCATTTTGTGTATCTATCATGCATATATTCACTTCGTTTACTTTAGTGTATCCATCACACTTCTTTACCTTTAGTGTATCCATCACACTTCATCTATCACACTATGTTCACATAATGCATCTATCACACTTTGTGTTCGCTTTTAGTGTATCAATCACACTCTGTTCACATAGTGCATCTATCACACTTTGTGTTCGCTTTTAGTGTATCAATCACACTCTGTTCACATAGTGCATCTATCACACTTTGTGTTCGCTTTCAGTGTATCAATCACACTCTGTTCACATAGTGCATCTATCACGCTTTGTGTTCACTTTTAGTGTATCAATCACACTCTGTTCACTTAGTGCATCTATTACACTTTGTGTTCGCTTTTAGTGTATCAATCACACTCCGTTCACTTAGTGCATCTATCACACTTTGTGTTCGTTTTTAGTGTATCCATCACACCTGTTCACATAGTGCATCTATCACACTTTGTGTTCGTTTTTAGTGTATCTATCATACTCTGTTCACATAGTGTATCTATCACACTTTGTGTTCACATTCAGTATATCAATCATACTTTATTCACTAAGTGCATCTATCACACTTCGTGTTCACATTTAGAGTGTATCAATCACACTTCATTCATTTAGTATATCAATCATACTCTGTTCACATAGTGCATCTATCACACTTTGTGTTCACATTCAGTATATCAATCATAGTTTGTTCACTAAGTGCATCTATCACACTTCGTGTTCACATTTAGTGTATCAATCACACTTCATTCATTTAGTATATCAATCATACTCTGTTCACATAGTGCATCTATCACACTTTGTGTTCACATTCAGTATATCAATCATACTTTGTTCACTAAGTGTATCAATCACACTTCATTCATTTAGTATATCAATCATACTCTGTTCACATAGTGCATCTATCACACTTTGTGTTCACATTCAGTATATCAATCATACTTTGTTCACTAAGTGCATCTATCACACTTCGTGTTCACATTTAGTATATCAATCATACTCTGTTCACATAGTGCATCTATCACACTTTGTGTTCATTTTCAGTATATCAATCATACTCTGTTCACTAAGTGCATCTATCACACTTCGTGCTCACATTTAGTATATCAATCATACTCTGTTCACATAGTGCATCTATCACACTTTGTGTTCATTTTCAGTATATCTATCATAATCTGTTCACTAAGTGCATCTATCACACTCCGTGCTCACATTTAGTATATCAATCATACTCTGTTCACATGGTGCATCTATCACAATTTGTGTTCATTTTCAGTATATCTATCATACTCTGTTCACTTAGTGCATCTATCACACTTTGTGTTCATCCTTTAGTGTATCAATCACACTCTGTTCACTTAGTGCATCTATCACACTTTGTGTTCGCTTTTAGTGTATCAATCATACTCTGTTCACTTAGTGCATCTATCACACTTTGTGTGTATCAATCACACTCTGTTCACATAGTGTATCTATCACACTTTGTGTTCACCTTCAATGTATCAATTACACTCTGTTCACTTAGTGCATCTATCACACTTTGCGTTCACTTTTTGTATAATCCATCATGCTTTGCTTCACATAGTGCATCTATCACACTTCGTGTTCACATTTAGTGTATCAATCACACTTCATTCATTTAGTATATCAATCATACTCTGTTCACATAGTGCATCTATCACATTTTGTGTTCACATTCAGTATATCAATCATACTTTGTTCACTAAGTGCACCTATCACACTTCGTGTTCACATTTAGTATATCAATCATACTCTGTTCACATAGTGCATCTATCACACTTTGTGTTCATTTTCAGTATATCAATCATACTCTGTTCACTAAGTGCATCTATTACACTTCGTGCTCACATTTAGTATATCAATCATACTCTGTTCACCTAGTGCATCTATCACACTTTGTGTTCATTTTCAGTATATCTATCATACTCTGTTCACTAAGTGCATCTATCACACTCCGTGCTCACATTTAGTATATCAATCATACTCTGTTCACATGGTGCATCTATCACACTTTGTGTTCATTTTCAGTATATCTATCATACTCTGTTCACTTAGTGCATCTATCACACTTTGTGTTCATCCTTTAGTGTATCAATCACACTCTGTTCACTTAGTGCATCTATCACACTTTGTGTTCGCTTTTAGTGTATCGATCACACTCTGTTCACTTAGTGCATCTATCACACTTTGTGTGTATCAATCACACTCTGTTCAGATAGTGCATCTATCACACTTTGTGTTCACCTTCAATGTATCAATTACACTCTGTTCACATAGTGTATCTATCACACTTTGTGTTCACATTCAGTATATCAATCATACTTTGTTCACTAAGTGCATCTATCACACTTCGTGTTCACATTTAGTGTATCAATCACACTTCATTCATTTAGTATTTCAATCATACTCTGTTCACATAGTGCATCTATCACACTTTGTGTTCACATTCAGTATATCAATCATACTTTGTTCACTATGTGCATCTATCACACTTCGTGTTCATATTTAGTATATCAATCATACTCTGTTCACATAGTGCATCTATCACACTTTGTGTTCATTTTCAGTATATCAATCATACTCTGTTCACTAAGTGCATCTATCACGCTTCGTGCTCACATTTAGTATATCAATCATACTCTGTTCACATAGTGCATCTATCACACATTGTGTTCATTTTCAGTATATCTATCATACTCTGTTCACTAAGTGCATCTATCACACTCCGTGCTCACATTTAGTATATCAATCATACTCTATTCACATGGTGCATCTATCACACTTTGTGTGTATCAATCACACTCTGTTCACATAGTGCATCTATCACACTTTGTGTTCACCTTCAATGTATTAATTACACTCTGTTCACTTAGTGCATCTATCACATTTTGCGTTCACTTTTTGTATAATCCATCATGCCTTGCTTCACATAGTGCATCTATCACACTTTGTATTCACTTTTAGTGTCTATCACACTTTGCTTCATATAGTGTATCCATCACACTCGATTCACATTATGCTCATTTTGTGTATCTATTACGCGTTCACTTTGTGTATCCATCACACATGTTCGCTTAGTGTATCAATCACACTTTATTCATATAGTGTATCCATCACACTCTCTTCACTTTTGTGTATCTATCACACATGCTCGCTAAGATTGCATCATAACTGCATGAAATGTAGTTTGATTTGCCTTCCCGCTTAAAACTGTCGCATTTATTGTGAATATTTGCTTCGTTACAGCTTTATTTACATGATCCTTACTGCATGAAATGTAGTTAGATTTGTATATGCTTGCTGCATTTGCATGATCATTGAGTACCTTCGACTTCTTGCATTATCGGTTGCATTTTGCCCCTGCCTGCGGGCATGCCTGCGGGCATATCTCTGTTTATCACGCCTGTTTGTCTAAGTCTTCGGCCTTGTCAAAAATGGGTCGTCTTTGGGCTTTGACATTCACTCCCGTCACTTATGACTTTCGAGTTCTGTCAAAGAGGGGCAACTGTAGACACCCGATTTTTGACCGACCTTAAGACTCAGACGTCACCGATTTAGCGCTTGGTGATGTTGCATATCATGCTCGTTCAGAGGTTTCAGAGTCTCGGCTGCGAGCCTCGCCTCCGGACTTCCGGACTCTTTCATGCTTTGCCTCGGTTTGTGAACCAGGCTCTATTTTCTCTTCCCGAAGGGAGGGAGAGGTCTTGTAGATCATCTCTCAGTGGCCGTAGGCTACGTTTCGTGGTCGTAGGCCATTTTGCCCCTTTGGAGTCCAATTTTCGATTTTTCGGAGCCGTTGGTCGTGTGCCTCGGTTCGAGACCGCTTAACCACCTCCGTTTGCTCCGGTTTTTGGCATGCATCTTATTTGCTCCCTTTTGAGGGACACTGTGGCTCGAAAAACCAACTTCGTGGTCGAACACCACTTCCGGTGCCTAACAGTCAGTTTTCGGGGCCTCGGGCTATGCGTTTCGGCCCCCGAACCTTCATTTTGCATCGGTTTGGGCTCATTTTTGGTGGAGACCTTATTTTCACTGCTAAGAAGGTCGTAGAAGGGTGGGAGGCCAGTAATTGTTCTGACAACCAGTTTTATTCCTCCATCGCCCTCCGTCGCCCGCTTTTCTCACTTGAAAGCCAATGTTGACCACCCTAAGGCCACTTTTTCTTGCCCCAAACCACATATTTGTGTTGTACACACCTGGGAGGCCACCAATATCACATGGCCGGCCAGTAATTGTGTCTGACCCTTTTGAACCCCTCCAAAAAGTGGACTTTTCTCTCTCCTGGTTTACTTTCTCCAGTTTTTGACCACATGGTTGTGTTGTGCACACATGGGAGGCCACCAATCTGGGGTGGTCGGCCACTAATACTGCTTGACCCTTTTGACCCTTGGCCGACCAGCCATGGGAAAGGCCGACCGGCCACCTAAACCCTAGGAAACCGGCCGGCCATGATCCTCTCTCCAGGTACTTTACGAAAATGCCCTCTGTTTCCCCCCAGATTTTGTATTCGGGGGGGCCAACTTTTGGGGAGAAATTTGAAATCCATTTCCCCCCCCTTTTTTTTCCCACTCCTCTGCCTATATAACCAGCACCCTCAGCTGTGTTTTGAGGGTTACAAAAATTGCTTTGAGGCTCTTGCATTGATCCTCCCTCTCATTTTCTTCTAAGCACCAAAACCTCTCAAGTCCTACACAATTTACCCTACACCCCTTAGCACAAGGCCTCTACCCTCCATTCTAGCAGCTTCAAGGCCATTTCCAGAGGTTAAGGGCTCCCAAACTTGGTCCAAGAGTTGTTGAAGCATTAGTCTTCAAGGGTAAGTCTTCTATCCCTCTCTTTGGCCCTATTTTTGCTCAATATATTAGCTCCTCTTGCTTGCATATTTGGGCTCCAACCCTAACTGAAAATAGCATTATTTTGAGCTCCTTTTCATGTTTGTTTAAGGGCCTCTCCCTGTTTGAGACTTCCTTTTTACACTTGCTTCTTTACCTCTCTTGTATGCCTCTTTCTTGCATAGTATTTTAGGCCTATTTTTAAATTGTTTTGAGCTTGGTTATAAACTGTAAAGTGACTTATTTTGAGCCCTTCTTCAACATTGTTGAAGGGATATTCACTGTTTGAGGCTTCCTTTTGTCACTTGCCTCTTTATCCCTTTTTTGGCCTTACTTTTGCATGTTTGTTAGCCCCTTGTTCTTGCATTTTTGGGCTCTGGTCCGAACTGTAAATAGATTTATTTTGACCCTCTCTTCATGTTTTATCAATAGACTTTTGCTTTTTGAAGCTCCCTTTTTGCTCTTTGTGTTTAAACCTCTTTTTAGGCCTTATTTTGCATAGTATTTTAAGCTTGCATGTGCACTGTTTTGGGTTTGGTCACTAACTGTAAAATACCATGTTTTGGGCCCCTCTTCAACTTTGTTGAAGGGCCCTACTCTGTTTGAGGCCAGAAACCATCACTTGCTTCTTTGTCTCCCTTTTGGCCCATTTCTTGCACAATAGTTTAGCCATACTTGTGTTTGTTTTCGTGGCTTGTTGTAAACTGTAAAGTGCTTCCTTTTGAGCCCCTCTTAAACTTTGTTGAAGGGATCTTGGCCATTTAGGGCCAGAAGATGCTACTTGCTTCATTATCTCTCTTACGGGGCCATTTTTGCATGCTAACTTAGCCCTATTTGTGTTCACTTTTTGGCCTTGCTTGAAACTGTAAATAAGCTTTTTTTGGGACTCTCTTGATTCTGTCTTCATAATTCATGTTCAAATAATGCATGCTTTGCATATCCATAGGTCATTCCATGTACCTCATTTCATATTTCGGGATTCATTTCATGCATCGGGTGCCATGTTTCCATGTTTCGGGGCTGTTTTGTGTCGTATTTTAGCGCTGAAATTTGCATGTTTGCATACCATGTTCCATGCCTTGCCATGCTTTGGTAGAGTGGCATTCGTGCCTTAGGTTTGGTCCTCGATTTGCATGCACGTGTGCACGCATTTCGAGTATCTCATTTTTCATCTTATGGCTACTGATGCGAGTGTGGCTGAGGTCCACTCATGTTGGTATAAGTCCATTGTGCATTGTGTATGCCATTTCATTTCATAGCATTGTGTATGCTAGGTTGTATGTTAGCGCATTGTGTATGCCATGTTACCTCGTGCATCGTGTATGCCATTTCATAGCATTGTGCATGCTAGGTTGTATATTAGTTGCATTCATGCATGTCATGCATATTGCATTGTGCTTGGGATAGGAGTTAACCCGAGCACGGGAAACGAGGGACGTTTCGTACTTTGAGTGACGGAACGTGTCTCAATTCCCAGTCGCCGACACTCCGGATTATCCATGATGGAGTTTAGGTCTTGTTGTGTTTATATGTGCATTCATTTCATATTGAGTCGTGCAATTCGACTCCTCGGCCATCATACATCGATATGCGTAATTGGTGGCACGAGGATCGAGGACTACACTCCCTGAAGAGTAGTCATGCATACATATGTGAAAATACTTTGCCATGCCCCTTTGTTGCTCTCTGTTGCAGCAAATCAGAAATCGACAGCTTTCCGGAGCTTGGCACGCATTCCAAGAACAATTGCAAACAGAGGCAAACCGGGGTATCGCAAAGGATTCTCCGCACAAGGCAATCCGAGCATGCATCATTCGTCATCCGGAGCAGATTTGAGGTAGTCCCTGGCTTGCATGCCAATTTATTGCTTTCCTAATTTAATTTGTTAATTAATTAGGGTTTTGTACATATTTGGACTGTAATATTCATTCCGGACTGTATATTATTTATTCGGACCCTCTGCGTGAGGGCACAACTGTAATAAGTGTGCGTGTGTGTGATGTATGTCTTCCAACCCCACGTCTTTCTCCCTTTTATTTACCCGCTTATGATGGTTAGATTAGGGCATGTTTTAATTAGCATACAGTATGATAGCATGTTTGCATTCATTCATCTGTTTTGCATGCACCGGGCTCGGCGCATCATACTAACTGCATTGTATTTTCAATTCCAAGTTGAATACATGTTAGCTGTAGCATTTCATATGCCATGTTTAGAATAGCTGAGCCTGCTATAGTTGCATTTTTGCATGTGTTGCATTAGGCATTTCCGTATAATTAGGATCATGCATGGATTTCTAATTAGCTTCTGTTTTGGCTTGGAGTACTCGGTAAGTTTTATGCTTTAGTATCCTTGCATGCGTGTGAGTGACTGCCATGAATAGCATGCTTACCATGAGGCTATATGCTTATGTGATATAACTACCTGAATGCCTGTGGGTGAAGGTTGGGTTATTTGAATTGGAACAATTCATCAAATGTGTGTTTTAAGCCCACTAGATAGTGGCAAAATCATGTTTTCTAAGCCCACCCGAGGGTGGCAAATCCACGTCTTAGCCTACTTGCGGGTAGCACCATCAAACCACTTTAAAAAATAAACATGAAATGTTTTGTTCCAATTCAGACGATCCAGTCTATACTTGTATGCTATGCGCATCACATAGTAAATCTAGGCTAATAACCGGAATAAGAACGCATAATGTTTTCAAAAATAGATATCATGGTTAGTAGAGGCCGATCTTTGATCGGGCGAGCGGGGGTGCTCACGAAGTGACCTTTCCCAATCGTACCCAAGTTCCCGAGCCGAGGCAACTTTGGTGATGACGGACACGTGGCCTTAGGCAAACAAGTCAGGGTTTCCTAAATTTCCCCAAAATAAAATATTTAGGTGGCGACTCTGTATCTGGCAAAGCAGTCCATGTTTGGCACTTCTTTCAAAATCTGTTTTTCTCAAAACGATTTGCCGGATTTGGACTCTTTGGTTCAGATTTAGAACCATGACAAATTGAGAGTCCAAACTGTAGTGAGCCCAATATCGAACGGAACGAGGGACTCGTTCCTCCCGGGCCGTTCGGGGACGTCTACAACGAGTTTGTTCTTGCAATTGCCTATATCCGCCTCCAAAGACATCTGTCGGAGAAGGACCCAATCCATATGTTCGAACACGACCAGGTCGCTCAGGCCCTAGAACCTGTGTGATAATTTCTTCATCTATAGCATTGGATTGCGCCTCAAGATGCTTCATTTGTGTCTACAATTGTTAATTAGTAATTAGCCACCAATAAAATTCAGCCTACGAGCAAGACATAATTAGTTAATTCTCACTTCCAATTTGCAGGCACTGTTAAAGGTAACTCTCTATCAAATTTAACTATCTACTTTGTCTCTCTTCAAATTTAGATTTCTACTTTATTCATCAGGTAGTTTCTACATCAAATTTGTTCATAATTATGGTGCTACATACCATGACCTCAGCAACTTTATCATTACTTGGTTTGTTATCCTTCGAGTACCCAGCCATCCACACCTCTAAGCGAGTTGCAGGAACTCCATTCTTCTTATTAGTTTCCTACAATTACACTTAAAATTAAGTAACAAAATCAAAAATATACAATTTCAATTTGAAATATAAAGAAACTATATACCTCTACTCGAACAACTGAGAATGCTTTTCTGCCAGTTATGTGATTTAATGTTTTCTTCTTCCGAATTTCTTTGTTTTTTGTACTTTTTTTCTGTTACATATGAACACAAACACAAGATAATTTATTAATTTAACAAACTCTTATGAGATTACGATAGAGATCAATAAACAATTTAAATGATACCTGTGCCTTCCGAGTGCCCCAATAATAGACTAAGCTTCGCCATTGATGCTCATGTACTCTTTCGGGTCGATGAGTTAACCTATCAGCATCGTTGTTGAATGGCGTATACCCCATTTGTTTAACTCTAGCCTTCCACTCTCTCCATTTTTTTCTAACAGATTCCAAAACAAATTTCTTCATAGACTCATCGGCATCTGTATTGACCTGCAAATAATTGGCAACTTTGTCACTATTACATACACACAGTAGTCCACTCCGACATTAAAAAATACAAATATGAATCTCAATTCATCAAGCAATAGCAATAAATTACAAAGGTAACAACTTTCTCCTGGATCTATAATAGATTTCACATTATCAATCAAAAACAAATTTCCACATATTTTAAAGAAGACGTGTGATTTTAAAGCAGTCATCTTCACTGCAACAGCTTTAAAATAATGTCTGCAATTTGATCTCTGCAAGGCCAAGCAGGTAACCTTTCCAAAAAATCAAAGCTTAAAATTGACCAACTACAAAATATGAAACAAATAAAATAAATAATAACAAATTAAGATTAAAATTGATATGTAAAATGAAATAATTCTTTTACCTTTACTTCTCTCCAAATTCTCTCTTTGTTTTCCTTTGGTACATGGCTCCAAGTTCTATAAGTAAGGGGCATAAGGTTCCCATCTCGAGCGAAAACACCCAAACGAGAAGCCAAGGGTGTATACCCATCAACCACTTGGTTCAACTCATTAGGCACAATATGTAAAATGCCACCACTTGGGTTCCAATCACTAGCATGCATGAGTGTTGGGCCTCTCGAACTATGACCTACTCATCCAAATATCAATATCAAGTCAGAAGATACTAGAAAGAATGATAAAAATTGATAAGATACTTGGGTTCCAGTCACAAAACTGTCGAAGAAATTAATGTAATTGTCAACAAAACATCACATCATCAATAAATTATTCATTGTCGTCGCGAGAGGGTGACAAAGGAAGCTACTTAAATACTTCATTGTCATCTATTATAGCGGTCAAGATGCAAAAGTGGCTTTAAATTTGAGTGTTCTGATATAACCATGGCTCATTCTGTGAATTAGGGAATAACAAAACCAAAAATCCAAAACCAAGGAGCAAATGGAGTAGTGCAACTTAGTTTAAAAAAAAGAAATGTAAAACATCAAAAGAAAAAAGAACATTAACAGAGAAATCTAATGGAGTAATTCAATTGAATAAATAATTCATACCAGCAATAGTGTCATGTGTTGAACCAGTACTCGATGATGTACTAGGCAAGCTGCCTGGAGGATACCATGACATGGGTGGATCAGGTATGATGCGTGTACTCTCCTCTGAACTCTCATCTGAACTCCCGCTATAAGAACTCTCATCTGCACTCCCACTATAAGAGCTCTCAGAATTTGCAGAGGCTGAATGTTGCCTCTGCCTAGAGCATTGTTGATCTGTCATGCTAGTTTACAGAAGACCACAAGCATACGTGTAGAATTTTATGGGTTAGCAAGGAATATAAAGTACAATAGATATGATAGTGAATACATTAAGACTTACCAAAGTATTAAAAAAATTTCTCTACAAATTTAAATTTTAAACATAATCTTAATATAACAGGTATGATCATTCTCAAGGACATAAAAGGTTGTCTCAAGGACAATCACGTTGAAAAGAAAACAAATGACGCATTTTAAAAGCAAAGGTTTCATTAACATGAATATCCATGCTAAAAGCACAAATGTAACAATGAATATGAAACCAAATTACAATATCATATCATTTCTTCATCATCTTCAGATTGTGTCTGTGTCAATATCCCAAGAGGTCCAATAGTTTCATCAATAGTTGTTCCAACTTCACCTTGTCTAACCCAATTTATTTCCTCTTCACAAGCAAACGAGGTTGCATCTAACTCTTGGTCGGCAAATCCTTCCACTTCATTGTGATGTTCTCCATCATTAATTGGTTGTTCTCCACACACCTCATACAAGTCTCTAGGTTTCATCTTGACTACAACATCCCAATCAGCTCCAACGGGATCATTAACATAGAAAACTTGTTGTGCCTGAGATGCTAGGATGAATGGCTCATCGCTATTTTGTTTGTTTGTATATAACAAATGATTGAAATTAACAAGTGTGAAACCAAACCCATCCTGCTTCAGTCCTTTGTTGTTGTCAATCCAGTCACACATGAATAGCACATATCTACGGTCGTATAAGTAATACAATTCAATAATATCTGTCACATATCCATAGTATGCTACTTCACCTTCCACAGGATTCATGTCTCTGGTACTTGCATAGCTACAAGTCTTTACTTTCACCATAACCCCACTATTTTGAGTTTTTCTTCTCCACTCATGACTCCTTGTATGATACCTAGTACCATTAATTATATACCCACTGAATCTCGTGGCCTTTTTACTAGGTCCCAGTGCCAAAGTTTTAATCTCATCTGACAACACAACATTTTGAATAGCTAGAAGCTCTTCAACCTATTTTTACAAAGTTAACCAAATTAAACATCAACTAATAGAGAATTAAAAATTGAAAACATGAGAATTGAAAATTAGAAATATGTAAGTTATTAGTACTTACATGAGAATTAAACCATCTGGGAAACTCATCATTGTGACGGCGATCCACATCAAAATCTTTGAGACGACGATGTGACCGCTTAATAAAATCACGATGCTCCCTATACATTTAAAATACTTATAAAATGCAAGATACTTATTAATGGTATCAATAAAATTTTGAAACAAAGATTGTATCTTACTCTCGATATGGGACAACCGCAGCAGTGTTAAATAACACATACCGATGAGCTTGTACCCATGATGTGTTATCAAGCGCAAACCCTTCTCCTTTGCCTAAAGCATGACCTAGGAATATCCCAGGATTGTCGTTAACATCGTAATTCCTTATTGGTCGATTCAATTTTGACTCGACATCATCCAAGTACCTTGAGCAAAAGGTCATACACTCTTCAACTAAGTATCCCTCCGTAATTGAACCTTCTGGATGACTTCGATTACGCATATATGACTTAAGTGTCATAAGATACCTATAAACAAATGCACACATGACTTTCAATTATAAACAAACAAATGAATACAACTGTAAATTGGAGTAGAATTGCACACCTTTCTATAAAGTATATCCAGGGATATTGCACTGGACCGGCAATCTTGGCCTCCTCTGCTAGGTGAATAGGCAAGTGCTCCATTATATCGAAAAAGGATGGAGGAAAAATTCTCTCGAGATGACAAAGTGTAAGAGCAATTTGGGATTGAAGATGATCTAACCCATCTGGCTCTAGAGTTTTGGAGCACAACTGCCTGAAGAAATTGCTTAACTCAATCAGTGGTTCAACAACTTTCTTCGGTAACAAATTTCTCACTGCTATTGGAAGTATTTGTTGCATCAATATATGGTTGTCATGACTTTTCATATGTTGTTTGAGGTTAACACGACGAGAAATATTGGATGCATACCCATCTGGAACTTTGATATTCTTCAAGAGTGTACAAAACAAACCTCTCTCTCTATTGTTCATAGCAAAACATGCAGGCGGCAAATAATACTTGTTCCCAACCCCTTTTTTAGGATGTAATGCCTTTCGAATTCCCATATCTTGCAAGTCTCGACGAGCATTTAAATTATCCTTTCCTTTCCCATCAACATTTAATATCCTCCACAATACATTATCACACACGTTCTTCTCAATGTGCATTACATCAAGATTGTGGCGAATCAAATTATGCTCCCAATATGGAAGCTCAAAGAAAATACTCCTCTTCCTCCAATTATGATCCTCCTCGTTGTCCTCTTTTTCCTTTCCTTTCCTAGTTCTTTTTTGCCTGTTAGTTGGTTGATGCTTAGGCCCTAGCTGTCGTAACACATTAGCCCCCGATAACCGAGTTGGACATGGTTCAAATTCAAAAGTTCCATCAAACGACGCACCATCTTTTCGAAATTTATGACTCGCATTCAACCAGCGGCGATGCCCCATGTAACAAATTTTCCTTCCATTCTTTAAATACCGATGTCGAGTACGTATGTTACAACAAGGACAAGCTAAAGCACCTTTGGTGCTCCATCCAGACAAATTTGCATATGCAGAAAACTCATTTATTGTCCACAGTAAGACCGCGTATAATTGGAACATTTGATTAGTTTCTACATCGTTTGTCTGAACACCATTTTCCCACAATTCATTCAATTCATCCACTAACAAGCGCAAGTAGACATCAATGTTATTGCCAGGTGAAGAAGGACCATCAATGAGCAATATCATCATAATATGAGGTTGTTTCATGTACAACCACGGTGGCAAATTATAAGGCATCACAATAACTGGCCAACTGCTGTGAGCAACATTCATTGCCTTGAATGGATTAAATCCATCCGCTGCTAAACCTAGTCTGACGTTGCGAGGCTCACTCGCAAACTTGGGATACAAAGTATCAAAATTTTTCCAGACAGGAGAGTCAGCAGGATGCCTCATTTTGCTGTCATCAATTCGGCCCTCTACATGCCATCTCATTAATGAAGCAGTTTTGGATGACATGAACAATCTTTGAAGCCTTGGAATCAAAGGAAAGTATCTCACAATCTTTTGTGGAATTCTTTGTTGCTTCTTTTTATAATCATTCTTCTCACACTCAAACTGTTTGTATCTAGGCGTCTGACACACTATACAATCATCCCTACTAGCTGTCTCCTTCCAATACAGTGAGCAATCTCTTGGGCATGCATGTACCTTGTGATAATCGAGGCCTAATTCCCTAAGGAGTGCCCTCGTTGCATAGAACGACTTTGGCAAAGTTTCACCTTTTGGAAATGCATCCTTCAAAAGTTTAAGCAACATCGTGAAAGACTTGTTGCTCCATCCATTAAGGCACTTGATATGCAATAATCGAACAACAAATGAGAGCGTTGAAAACTTGTGACACTCTGGATACAACTCTCTTTCGGCCTCCTTCAATAAACTGAAAAATCTTTCAGTTTTCTTATCCGGGCCTGGTTCAATATTAGAACTTCCAGTCTTATTACTAGCAAGATGAACCAAGCTTGGTGGAGGAAGTCCGAACCCCTCATATATCATTTCATTGACTTCATCGCCATCATTCGAATCACTGACATTCTCATTCAATGACATAGACACCGATAAATCTTCCCCGTGAAAAATCCATCTGGTGTAGCTTGGAAGAAACCCATTGACCATTAAATGTTCTCCCAAAAGGTCTTTCTTTCCTAGTTTGACATTCCGACACCATTTACATGGACATGTGACTTCATTGGATAGAAGATTATTTTGGCAAGCAAGTTTAACAAATTCCTTAACCCCTTCTATATATTCTGGATGCAACCTATGCTGATTTATCAAACTTTTATCCATCTGACTTCGTCTTACACTACAAATGTCACTGTCAAATCAACAAAGTTTAAAATTATCATTTCATTTTAATTATTCTTAACCTCAATTAAGTACCTTATAATTCATGCGACATGACACCATTCACCTCTAACTCTTCTCTAATAGGTTGGTTCATCCTACTTTCCCATTCAGGATTGCACAGTCTATATTGTAAAAAGTAGCTCATACCGCTCTATCCATCTCTAACGAAATTTCGGCAGCATCTCCCCGTGGTTCTCCAAGTACACTACACAGACTGGGTGTATTGCTACACCTTGTCTAGTATGCACCCGGAGAACATGAGGAGTTACTACACGAAATCTCTACGAGATGGACTATATTTAAGCAGTAGAACTACTAATTACAACATAGACTTGTGCTCCTGAACTGTCCAAACTGGACAATCCAAGAAGAGCCTCATCAAAGATGACTAGGTATCTCTGATGAAGATTCTTGGACGGGTCTATGGCTATTTATGCATGCATGGATAATTACTTGCTAAATTAACAACTGTCATGATTTTTGCATCCCGGTGGTGCAACTTGAATCAACACTATCAAGCATACTAGAAGCATTTCTAGCATGAAGCATATTAATGAAGAAACTAAAAGTTTCTACAATGCTCTTGATAGATTATGATATAGAACTTCATCAAGATGACTAGGTATCTCTAATGAAGATTCTACAAGAACAACCAGATTATTCTGATTGATCACAAAGTAAAAAATTCCATGATTGTAGTTGATAGCACATAACAATGGCAAGTACTAGATATTAGGTATGCTTCATTTAGTTTGTTCTTGTACTCACAAGTAAGCAACAAGTTCTCACTACTACATGAACACCAACACATACCAATATATCTTAGTAGTGTTCTATTTCATTTGTATAGCACCATTTTTGTGTCCCTATCAAAGCCCAAAAAGAAAACTGTGCAGACGAGGGTAGATTTCAAATTACTTAACAAAAAATTATGATAAACATTAGAAATTCAAAATCATAATGTTACACAAAAAATATAGACCAAGCACACTTGCCAAATAGATAATTAATTGAAAAAATCCAAATAATCTCATACATTGTCACTCTGAGATCATGAGACCATCTATAGTATAAGCTATCTAATCCCAAACTGTCTTGTAAATCAATTACCACCCCCTCTCAAAAGTAATGAAAACAAACAAATCTACAAAATCTTAAATTAGAGAGTTAATTGATTTGAAAAACAAAGAAAGTAATGAAAAACAAACAAAACTACCAAATAATTAATTGCTTTGAAAAATGTACCTGAGATGAAGAGCAAGTGAGATTGATCTGGTTCAACTATCTGTGAAAGCAGTATATCAATTATCGTACCTCAAATAGAATATTTTGTAATACAAAAAATTAAATTAATTATGATCTAAAAAGCAGAATATTACTAGATAAGATGTAATAAAATACCAAAAAAATGAAAAATGAAACTCTTTTAAGCCAGTGTAATGGTAAACATAATAGCTGTAAATGACGAAAGAGGCAATGAAGATTCTAATGAAAATTATAAGCACAAATTTTCTGTGAGCATCTAATGATGTTTTATTTCTTCATGAATATGTGACATTCATGAATTTACATACCCCTTATCTACCTCTATATCCTTCCCTGACTTGCTTTTGGGCCTCTCCCTTTCCCCAACGCCACCAAAATATTTACTTTTACTTCTCCCAGGGCTATTCATTTCGTTTGAATATGTATCTTTATAACCCTTACCATCTTCCACTCCAATCTCAACAATCTCACTTCCTTGAAAGTCTTTTGGGTGAATAATTGGATGGGTTTAATATATACCATGAGATTTATTATACTATGTTTGGTTTGGGAGGGTAAAGAATAGGATAAGAGCTGGAGGATTATTTAGCGTTCAAAAAGTGAACAATATTTTCCATGAAAAAATATATTGCCCCATGAAGAAATAAATGATTCTATTCTACTTTGGATGGTATTTGAATTCTGAACATAAAACTTGGCACTCTGATAATACATTGATACCAAAAAAGCACATGATGACCATTATTCCAATCTCAAAGTGATTATATCACCCCCCCCCCAAAATGGAAAAAATTTGTCTTGATGCTTTATAAAAATGTCAAATGAATGAATATTTTTTTTCTCAAAGGGTTAATTTTCTGAAACTTACCAATGAAAAACACAGCAGCTCCAATGAATATAGCTCGAAATACTCCACCAGATTCTTTTGCAATATACTCTATCAGAAATACCAACGATCCTGCTAACAGTGTTCCAAGTCCTCTGTTCAATCCTTTGCATAGTGTTGCTCCTACCATACAAGAAACATCTACGATCAAATAAATCACCTTTCTTTATACCTTTCTGTTTGGGCCGAGAATATTATCCTAGAACTTTTTTTATTTATTTATAAAAAATCTCTTTTTAGAAAAGAAAATACATATGCATAGTGATGGGCATTATTAGCATTTTCATTTCCTTTTGGTCTGAGCTTAGGAAATTAAGCTCAAGCCTGATTTCAGGATTGGGCCACTACATTTTATGTTTATGTAGTTTCAGACTGGCTTGAACATGACTCTAGAAGCCAAAAGATTAATTGATATGTCCAGCAGATTAATTTAGAAAATATATACAAACAAAGACCAGTGGTGCAGTGCAAAAACACCAGAGCCCTTGGAGTCAGCCAAGCTCATCATTTGAAATTGTACCAGAGAAAAATAGATTACATGCCCCCTTAATACATATTCTAGAATAATAAAAACTATAAGGAGTTATCTCAGCCATACATTTGGTTACTTTATATATATGAGAAATGTAGCAACAATATGACTTTAGGTTTATTTGTTGAACTGCAAAATTGGATTTCCAAAGTTAGTGATATATCAAAGTGATATTTAAGCTGGGTAAGATAATAACAATTGTGGTTCTGTGGTGAAAGAAAGTGATACTTGGAACTACTTTATTACAGAAATGTATTGTTTGAAGGTGCAGAATGAAAATTATTGCATTCCCACTCTGTAAGAAAAACAGAAAACTACAGCATTCACTTAATACAAAGTCTTGCTCCATTAGGTTCCCAAGAAATGTAGAAGTTATACAGGAAAACAAAGCAGCAGTTGTAGAATTTCAATGGGTAACAACTAACATCATCATGGTCATTGCAATCAAGCACACATAACTCAGACAAAGAAGATAAAAGGAACTGCATAATTTAGCATGCCAGATAACAAATGTTCATAAGGTTGTAACATGATGGATGCAGACTTGCAACCATATCTGCAAAATGTACAATACATATATATATCTATGTTGCCAAGAGTTTGAATTATAAGATTATCAACAAACAGATGATACAAAGGACCATTGGGAAGTGGGTCATCAAAGCCAAGACAAAGTTTTAGTGAAGCTTGTGGATCAAAGTTGCTATTGATGCATTCAGCTAACATTCATTTAAATCATGCTAATATTGATTGGGTAAACACACACGAAATATAAGATGAGTCACACAGCAAAAGAAAACTTTTCAATAATCCAATTACTGTTCTCAGAAATGTTTTTCATGCACAAATTTAAATGAGCTTA
Organism: Camellia sinensis; assembly: GCF_055761805.1. NCBI lineage: Eukaryota > Viridiplantae > Streptophyta > Magnoliopsida > Ericales > Theaceae > Camellia > Camellia sinensis. The sequence goes on along the minus strand of NC_138964.1, from coordinate 17,480,933 downwards.
TACTATGACTCTGAGTTGTTGTCACTATATCTTGCAAGCTATCAAGTTAAGAACTGGATGCTAATCACATACACACACACACACACACAAAGTACTTGTTTTACATTTTCTCTTACATTGGAGATAATTCTCCTTTCATCATCATTAAATGTCGAAAAAATAATAGAAGGGATAAAAACAAATAACCACATCTTTTTTGAAATATTTCAAAAATAGTTCTACTCAAGAGCATCATTTTTTTGAATAACAAAATTGGTTTTTATTCTGGATGCAACCTATGCAAGTTTAACATATGTAGTCTTCCTTTATCTTAATGTAGGTTTTTTCTCCCTCTAATAATAAAAATTAAAAATCAAACTGTTATTATTTCCGTTGTGAGAAATGTAAACGAAAACAAATTTAAAGAGGATTGAGTAGATTAGAAAGAAACATTAATAGCTCGATGTGTGTGCGTGAGAGAGAGGTGAGATACATCCACCAAATCCAAAACAATGAACTCAAAACAATGAAAAATCAGAGATCTGAGTTCATACAAAACAAATGCATATATAATAAAAACTTACAGATCTGAGTTCTGCAACAAAAAAAAGAGACCGATTGAGCGAGATCTGCAACAAAACAGAGCAGCAACAAACTTACAGATCTTCAAAAAAAGAAGAAGGAAGGGGCCTAAACGAGAGGAGAACCAAAGGACCAAAATCGAAACTCACAAAATCCAAAGAGAGGAGAACCAAAATCGGAAGATAAACTCAAATCTGGAGACCTTCAAATCTGCAACAGGTTCTGAAATCGACAAATCTGAAATCGATCGAGAGTGTTTGAAATCGAGCGAGAGTGAGCGTTTCAAATCAGTGAGAGTGGGGGTTTTTGAGCTTCAAATCGAAACGGTTTCTGAGCTTTGAAAGTGAGACTAAAAGGGAGACTCAGAGTGAGACTGAGGGAGAGACGTTTTGAAAGGGACGGAGTATTGAACGGTGTTAACAAGTTGACCCAAACGGTGCCGTTTTACTGAGATCATATACAACGTTTTTAGAAATGTTGTATTTAAATAATCTGTAATGGCGTTTTTCATAAATGCCATAAAAGAAGCGTTGCAATACCCATCTTTTCCTGTAGTGTACCATATGTGAAATTTATCAATCATCACATTGAGAAAATTAACATGAAAACATGACACTAGAAAAAAAATTCAAATTTTCACAATTTTAAAGGTGCAAAATTTTATAATTTTGATATAATGAAATATGATTGTTTTGCAATGGCTCTTAGTTTTTTGTATTTAGATTTAGATTTTTTATTTTTATTTTGGAAATGCTTGTTTTGTTTTAGTTTTTAGAAATTGCATAATTTTAGGTTTTTTTTGTTTGATAAGTCAGTATTTAGCCTATTGGACCAACTAATCCAGAGGGTCATTCCCACAGTCACTTACTGGAGTTCTATTTAAAGCCAGGGCTTTGCCTGTATAGACTGACTCTAAGAAATTGTTTCCACTTGAGGTCTTGGAGGGAGCACACTTTCAGGTCCCAAGCATTGACCATCAAGCCAACCCCTTGAGGTTGTGTAATTTCAAGTGTTGATTTATGTTTTTATTGTTATTACTTCAATGTTCACTACTTAAAGATATGGGTATAACATTGATATTGTTGCTAATTAAATAAACCCTATAGTTTCACATAGCAACAATGAAGGATTTAGTTCTCGTGGAGCCTTTGTACTTCAAGAATAATGGATAGTGTGATTTAATTTTGTAACCGTAAATAATCATAATTAATCATAATTAATAAGACTTAATTTTGTAAATTAGTGGGTTTTGATTTTGTAACCATAATTCAAACAATATCAAGTTGAGGTGATTTAGTAATTGTAATGGTGTATATATATATATATATATATATATATTTTTGATAAGCAAAAGAGAACTTTATTGATGAAGAAAGCACAACAAGCAAAAACTTTATTGTAATGGTGTATATATATAATGTTTAGATTAATAAAAAGTGAATGAAACCTACCGTTATATAAGTTTAATAGCAGAGACTTTTAAATTTTTTATTTTTATTTTTTAAAAAAGGTTTGGATTGAACTTGATGGTGTTGTTTGAACTCGTAGAGCCTATCACAAGTTTTTTTTTTTATTATTCGAATCATTTTTAATGAAATTCTTACTTTGCTGATAAAAAAAATAATCGTAGCATGTTTAATTTTTTGCATTTATTTTTTAAAAAATTGACGATAAGTGTATTTTTAAAAAATAAGTCATATATTTTTTTTTTAGTAATAAACGCAATAAATTGAACATGTTAAGATTATTAGATGAACTTAATTTTTGTATAAATGATATACATGAAATACCTTGCGAAATAAACGATTTAAATTATCAAAACGAGATCCGTAATAAAACGATGCTCAAAATATATCTATATATATATATCAATTTAAGGCCAAGAAAACACAATCAGGTCCCCAAAAGCACATGGCATTTGCTGAAAAGGCTACGTTTTAAATGGAAGAAAGCATTAGTCAAATGCAAATACAACTGCAAAAAGATCATCACTTTCCTTTTTCTTTTCTTTTCTTTTTTTTCTTTTATCTCCTTTAAACTTGTGGGGGGACCTTCCTAATATATATTTCTTTTTTTTTTAGAGTTTAGTCTCAATCCATGTTCCCTTTTTGTTTTCCCTCCTTACACTATTCATGTCGGCCACACCACCTGCCTTTCTCTTCATGCATGCTGCATGCATTCACTCTCTCCCCCTTCTCTCTCTATCTATCTATCACTATATATTTTGTGAAAAGTCTTATCTAAATTCAAATTTTAAAATTTAAAATAAGTTCAATTAAAAAATGAAAAAAAAAAGGAGAAGAAATTGAAGCAATTGATAGATCTGAGCAAATGTAATGTAATGTCATAGGACTTAGACATTTGTAACTCATAATAAGATCATATTTATATTTTTTTTAAAAAAATGATTAATACTATTTTGATAATTTTTATAAGAATAATTATAGTCTAATCGTGAAGTTATACATACCTGCTTAACGTCATTTTTTATATGAATGAAATATCTGACGCATTTTATAATCTGAACTGTTAAGACCATTAAAAAATAATTGAGACAAATCTCAACCAGAGTGTCACAATGGGTGTTGTGACAACACCCTCTCCTTACCCCTATAACTATTTTGGAAAAACCTAAAAACCTTAACACAAACTCAAAAGTTGAATTTATATAACTGAATAGCTATATAAAATAAAGTATATATATTTTATTTAGTGTGCACATTGTCATTCTTTTTATTTAATTTTTTCAACAATGCGTTTCACATCTATCATAACGCTCAATTTGAATTATAAGATGAGAACAGAAAAATAATAATTGTGGTCTCTCATGAAAAGAAAAGAAAGAAAATTGTTTTTAAAATATGTAATATAAGGGTATGAGTAAGATGTTTTTCTTTCTTTATATTTAAATAGGTAATCTTGGTATTTCGAAAATTTATACAATCAATCAGTTTATTTTTTACCAAATCTTTTTTTTTTTTTTTTTGTGAGAAATAAGTTGTATAAAATAAGAGTTATTTTTCTTACCATTTGAACTTTTTTGATCTGCAGGAAAGAAAATTTTATAGATGAATTTAATGTACATAAAACACTAAAACAAACATTAATAAAGGGATGTTGAGTGTACAAAATATCATAACAAAACTAATCAATCCCAACCCAATTAAATATATATATATATATATAAATATATATGAGTTTATTATAAATAAAATTTGAGAAAAGAGTTATCTTCTCTTCGTTTATTATCATTTCTCACCAAATCACTCAATTGAAATAGGCAATAACAATTAAACAATTTTAGTCTTTTATCGAACTGTGAAAAAATTTAAATATAAAATTATAAACATATTGTGTTTGCACCAAATGCTAATATATCTATACTATATATAAGTAAACAACTCACTGAGTTGTGCCGTGATGCCTACTCTCTATTTAAAAAAATTATATAGTGAAGTGAACTAGACTTAAACCTAAACCTAAAAGCTATAGGTCTAAAAACAACACTCTTATTACTTCAATAGTATACACTATTTATATTTTCCATTCAAAATCAAATTTTATATTTTACGAATTTAACAACATACACTCATTAAGTGAGTGAGTACAAATAGTGGTGGAGCCAGAAAATTAGCTAAAAGGGGCACTTATAATTATAATTTCAATCTTTTCTCCATAATAAATAATATACAATAATAAAATTTTAAATTAATATTAAGTACAAAATCTTGAATCTTTAACACACAAAATTTTAATATATATTTTTACAATTGACCTCAAGCAAGATTGGAATAAAAAAGATTGTCTCATATAACTAGTCTATTATGGATAATGTCTTATATATAAGTCTTCTAAAAGATTATACAATACTAATATACTTTTCTCAAATTTTGTACAAAAAATTGAGAAAATTTTGGTGTAACTGTAATACCACATCACCATCAACATGCGGCATCACTAATCAATAGTATAGTAAAACAATATAAGGGAGAACCACACTTGTCAAATATAATTAACAATTCAAAATTTTCTACATCTACATAGTGGGATTAATTGTATTTATATGTCAACAATACTGACGTTGTATCACTGCTTCATTAATTTTTTTCACAATATTTTCATACATAATAATGTGACTTGTTGTGGTCCTTTTGTTTCAATGATAACAACACCATTGGTTTTATAATTTTAAGAATGTCATTAACAAATCATTGTAATTGTTATTTCTAAATAAAAATTTTAATTGTAAAATATTTTCCTTATATACATATGTTTAAAAAAAAAAAATTAAATTGAGGGGGACACGTGACCCCTTAGACCCTTCATGTAACGATCCCGTCTCATATCGAAGTATGCATGGGTGGGTATATAAAGCACCGCTAATTTATTACTAAATAATTTGGACTTTAAACTTTTGGGTTATGCTGATAGACTCGCAGATTACTTTTGCCAGCAATATGAGTCACTGTCTTAGGTTGGCCTTACCGTGGTATTCTGATATGGGTTTAAGTTTTTGAATCATATTAATAGTCCTAGGGGTTACTTAGAAATAGGACATTATTCTCCCTTATATATATATATATATATTCACATAAACACTTTATCTCACCCTTTTTAACTTTTTTCAAGTGATGAGTTCGTTTGACTGAGGACTAGTAGAAGATATACAAGTTAAAGTGAGAAAACAAAAACTACTGTTTGATATGTTTATTTAATGATGGAGGGATTAGGGTTTTGCCTGCTACGAAGTGAACAAGAGATCGTGATTCATGGACTCTCTCTCTCCCTTATACATTACATTACATTACATAAAATAATTAATATATATATATATATCTACCCAACCAAACAAACTTATCTCTTTGTAATTTTTTTTTTTTTAAACTTTACAACTACTACTATGCTTGCTAGCTCATGCATGTAATTATTATAATCATTTGGTAATGAGGTTTGCACGTGCTTTCTGACTAAGGGTAATCCCCGAAGCGTGCGGCTGGATACTACATCAATGCATTGCACTTGCATTACTTTCATCTTCTCTTTCCTTTCAAAGGACTCCTATTCGGTACGGTGACTAAATAGTGCAACTTACATGAGTTAAATTGTTTGGGATTAATTTGTAAAAGTCCATATTAATCGAGTTATATGTTTTTTATTAAGATTTTGTCGTCTTATTGTTTTTATTTTTATTTTTATTTTTCTTTTATGAATACATGTTGAAAAGTTGCCGAAAAAATTATCAGAAAAGTTGTCAACGCCAAGAAATTTGTAGGAAAAGTCACTGGAAAGTCGTTGGTGGATGGCGGCGATAACTAGTAGTGGTGAGATAGACATATATGTGTCACATGTAGTACCTCAGGGTATCCGAGCATGCCTGACAGTTCGGATTCCCAATCTCCAATTTAGTTTTACGAGTGCAATGTGAAACATAAATGAGATTCTAGACTTGACGAATCTATTAAAAAAAAAAAATTCACTAATTGCAAAATATGCGAGAAATGGACTGTCTACAGTTAGACAGATAGGTGACGCGTGTATATATTTGTGATATTTAGACAGATGAACCAATAAGTAAACTTTGGACAAATAGGTGTCCTTTTAGAGTAAACAATGTCTTTTTGGTCCAAAAAGATTTAATTTTAGGCCGATAGACCCCAAAAGTTTAGAAATGGATCTCAAGTGCCTAATTTTTATTTTCATTTTTTTGAAAGTTTGTATGAAATTATTTAGTTTAACTTCGGCACTGCTACGTACCTCAAAAATCGAATGGCTCGAGTGGCTCGAAATCCCAAAACGACGTCGTTTTAAGGTGTTTTTTGATTCTCTTACCGGTAAGATAATATTTTCGAGCCATTCGAGCTCTCACGCATTTTCCGTTTAACCTTTTGTTTATAGTTTATTAAGTAGAAATAATTTAAATAAGTTTTAAAAAATAGATTATTTATATATTTGGAAAATGATAATTTTTTATTTCTGTTTTATGATTAGAGAAAAATTAGGGATCATGAAAAAACTTTCATGAAAATGATCATGAAAAATTTATGACCCTTGGATTACCTTGATTAGTGTGTGGCATTTTATTCTAAATGTAATCCAAAGGTCATAAATCTTTCATGATCATTTTCATGAAAATTTTTTCATGATACCTAGCATTGCTCTATTTAGACTAATTCCTAGACGACCATATATTTTTGTCATCTTATCTTATCATTTGATATATTAATCTTGTTATCTGCATTAGATATATATTAGTAGCGAAACCTATTACACCAATATTGTGTTGATAAATTCTATAATTTTGGCATACCTACATTGAGTTCCTTTAAAGTTTTGATTCACATAATACTTAGCTATATTTTCATCAATAATTTGGTAGAAAATTCTCCAATGTAAAATGTACACCTTATGCAACCTACCATAAAATTATGTAAGTTTTCAAGAACTTACATAAGTAATCTTATAAAAAAATATATAAGTTAAATACAAATTCGCATAAATCTTAAGCTTTCATGAACTTATGTGAATTTGTATTCAATTTACACATTTTTGTGAGATCACTTTTATAAAATTTTGTCGTAGTGTTGCATGCCATAACATTTCCCTTATTTGATAGTTGCATTACATCGATGAAATAAATAAATAAATAAATAAAGTTTTCAGCTCTTTTACATGACAATATATATTTTACCTTACTATCTTTTTATTTTTCATTCTATATGCATTAGTTCTAATATATTTAGCTTTACTAAAAGGAATATTAATTATGTCAAAACTGTAAAATTCACTGTATTTTCTCCAACACTCAAGAGTTATCAATGTAATTTATCCAAAATAAAATGATAAAGCACAATATAGTATAAAATATGATAACTGTAGTATTATTAGAAACATTTTTTTATAACAGATATGTTACAATAGTATATATTTCTCAAATGTATGTGGAAAATGGAGAAAAAGGGTACACACTATTTCAATTCAAACTAACAGATAAATTAAAACTCATAAACAAAAAACAATCTGGCCCAATCATTTATCATCTTAATAAGTTTTTCAGTATCATTACTAATACCAAATCACCATTCCACAAATATAAGACGTAAGTCTATAAAGTTTTTTATTTATTTATTTTTTAAATAAAAAAAAAACATTCAAAATAAGGGTACAAAATATTTCATTTAAAATTTATGAGTAAATAAGTCTGATCCATAGGACTGGTTGGTAATTATATCTTAAAATATTTTAATATTCTGTGACCCATCATTCATAATAGAGTAATATTAAAAATTTTAAAAAAAATTATTCAAATTCTATACAATACTCACATAATTCACATTTATGTGAGTATTGTGTAGGATGTTTAGAGTTTCTAGCATTTATGTTCACAACATATATCTAGGCAATGAGCAACTATTCGGGTACTAGTTCAATATATAACAATATGAATGGGCTGCCCATTGAATTGCTTGGGCTGATCAGTTTCATTGAACACAATGTCCAGCCTTTTCAGTCTCACTACTAATACCAAATAATTATTCCACAAATATAAAAGGTAAATCTATTTTTTTTTTTAAAAAAAAAAAACACATAATCAAAATAAGGGGCAAATATGCACAAATTAATTCATTTAGAACTTATGAGTAAATAAGTCTGATCCATAGGACTGGGTTGGTAATTGTATCTTAAAATATTTTAATGTTCCATGACCCATCATTCACAATAGAGTAATGTTAGAAATCCTAAAAAAATCATCCAAAATTCTACACAATATTCACATGAATGTAATTCACATTTATGTGAGTATTGTGTAGGATTTTTAGAGTTTCTAGCATTTTTGTTCACAGCATATACCTAGGCAAGGAGCAATTATTGGGTACTAGTTCAATAACAATACAAATGGACTGCCCATTGAATTGTTTGGGCTGATCTAGTTTCATTGAACACAATGTCCAGCCTTACTAGACGGCCCATCCGTTTTAGTTTGTACTGTCACTAGAGAGGAAGAAAAAACATTCAAACGGCCTACAATCTTGCTGAATAGCATTCCAATATGGAATATGAGTGTTGAAATGTATGTTATTTTAGACACAATGGTCATGAAGGGTAAAATATATATTTTAAAGACGAAAAAACAATATTTTAAAAAGTAACAGAATGATAGAACTGAAAAAAATCTTAAGACCTACAAATTGGCTAATAAGGAGATCAAAAAATAGGGAGAGGGACTAAGTTGAAAGCCTATGTGATCTATACATTAGACTAGCTAGTAAGGATGGAGAGAAAAAAATATATATAAATTTGCTAAGATAAAAGAGGGAAAAATAAGAGGTTTTAATCAGGTTAAGCGCATTAAGAAAGAGGCCTCTAAGGTGTTGGTGAATGATGAAGAGATTAAGGAGAAGTGGAAGAATTATTTTGAGAAATTGCTGAATGCAAAACATGAATGTCAAAAGGGGAGAAAGTAGCTAGTAATAAGAAAAATCATGACTACAGGTTTTATTGCAAGATTAGAAGCTTTGAAGTGGAGATTATACTTAAGAAGATGAAATCCAATAAGGTTTTAGGACCTGATGATATCCTTATTGAAGTTTAAAAAGATTTGGGTAAGAAGGTGGTTGCTTGGTTGACTAGATTATTTAGCAAGATTTTGTTGACTAGGAAAATACTAGAGGAGTAAGGGTATTCGCGGTGCGGTACAGACGATTTGAGAGTAAAATTACAAACCAAATGGCGGATTGGCAAGTCGAGGTTTGAGCGATTTTGGGTAGATTGATGAATTGAAAAATATTCTAACCAATTATCAAACATTTACATAATATATAACACTAATTTGCATAATATTTTTTTACATATATAACACAAATTAATTTTGGGTCAATTTTTGATAAATCCCCCATCTAAGCATTTTATTACATCTAATCCATATTCTTTTTGAGAATTGCATTAAGTCCTGTTTAATGTAATATGACTAAATCACATTTTCTAATTTTTTTGCACATGTTTCTATTTTGAAACTAATACATAACAATAATCTCTCATGTTATGGAGAAAATCTCTCCCTCATTCTAAAGAAAAAATCTTTCCATTATTCCATGGATAAAATCTATCCATTATTCTAAGGAGAAAATCTCTTCCACATTCCATAGAGAAAATATCAAATTATGAACTTTAAACCTTTTTATAATTTGAAAATTTTAAAACTAATACAACAAAAAATCTGAATAAAAATCAAAATATAATATGAATGTTCACAATAAACAACAACTATACAACTGACTTTTGAAAAAATAAAGCACATACTAAAGTACAATGTGAATATTCACAATAAACAACAAACATACAACTAACCTTCGAAAAAATAAAATTCATACCAAAATACAATGTAAATGTTCACAATTTATAATTAACATACAACTTGCCTTAAAAAAAATAAATAATAAATAAATAAAAACAAACTTATATTAATTTACATTGCAATGTAAAAATATAAAACAAAATTGAAAAAAAATAAAAATCGACTATTTCAATTGTTAATGGTAACAAAAATGATTGTTCAATTAATAAGCATAGTAACAAAAACAACAAAAATACAATTAACTTTCGAAAAAATAAAACTTATACCAAAATACAATGTGAATGTTCACAACTTATAATTAATAAACAAGTAGTTTTCTTTTAAAAAAATAAACTCATACCAATGTGAACATTCACACTGCAACGTGAAAACATAAAATAAAATTGAAAAAAGTAAAAATCATAACAAAAATGATTGTTCAACCAACAAGTATAGTAAAAAACAAAAAAAATAAAATACAACTAACTTTCGAAAAAAACTTCAAAAAAAAAAAAAAAAAAAAAAACTCATACCAAAATGTAATGTGAATATTCATAATTTATAATTAACATACAACTAACCCCAGCAAAACTAAATTCATACCAATATAAACATTTACACTGCAACATGAAACAAAATGAAAAAAAAAAAAAGACTATTTCAATTGTTTAATGGTAAAAAAAAAAATGATTACTCAAACAACAAGTATAGTAACAAATAATCAATGAAATGTGAATATTCATATTTTGCAAAATATATAATTATGTCCATATCTACATTTCAACACTTATTTTCACTACAACAAAACTGGATTTTTACGACATCACATTAACGACATACAATAAATGCAAGTCGTAATCTTTCACTTCTACGACTTTCTTTTTTTGCATATCGTAAATAATATTCTAACTACGACATGCCTATTACGTAGTCTGTTAATACTAATAATGATAATTTTTTTACGACGTGCAATGCTAGTCGTACATAATAAAAAAATTTATGACATGCATATGACATGTTGTTGATACATTAAACATACACGACACACGTATACTAGGCATTAAAAATGTGTCACTTTTCACTATGCACAATTTCTGTCGTGAATAGTATGACCGAAAAAAATAGGTGCAAAAATAAAATAATCTAGTGCCAATCATCAAAAAAATATATTAGAATTTTTTTATTATTTATCAAAATATACTAACACTTTTGGCTTCTAAATATACTAACACTTTTGGCTTCTATTCATAAAGGATGAACATAGAAAACTCAAATGAGGGTTTCAATCTCTCTCTAGATACCCCTTCTTCTTCTAGATCTTCCTCTTCGAAGAAAAAGAACGACTAGTTCTTCGTCGAGTACTAGAGCTTGTTAGACGATGATGGCTTTTCCCCCTTGAGAGAAATCGTCAAACCCGACTTCATTAGGCCTTTGCCTCCTCCTCCTTCAGAGTGTTTCAGAGTGTGACCTTGTTCCCTTATTCGAATTATACGATGTCATCGATGCATCTTACCGTGATGGATGGTGGAGTGGTGTCATCATCATAGTTCTCAACAATTCCAAGTTTGTAGTCACCTTCTAGAACCCTCCTGATGAGATCGAGTTGGGGGTTTCAGAGTTGCAGGTTCATCGAGAGTGGGTCGACGGCAAATGGGTCCAACTTGAAAAGCAGGTAGGGTCTTGCTTTCTAGTGTTTTGGGGGTTTATGATATGCACTTTGATTTCGCCTAGTATATGATCCTAGGATTTGATTTCTAAGGTTTTTGAGAGTGAGGAATTTGATGAAATATCCTGAAATATCTTAGGCCAAACATGTTTTGATTTCTAGGATTTTTTGGAACATGCCCTTGATTATCTGTCTCTGTTGTAAACATGGATCGATTGGACAAAGACGAGCAAATTGAATTGTTGTTTTCCTGTGAATTTTGATGGGTCTATGAGAAGAAACTTCAACAAATCAAAGAACTCAAAGGATTATAAGCTTTCTAAGAGCTTGTCTGAGAAGCTCGTCAAGAGCACTTTCTCTGGTGAGAATCATACATACCCCATTTTGATTTTTGGTCCCTAGTATGCAATACTCATTGAGTTTTCATCTGGGTAACTGATAAATTTTGATATAGGGACTTGTGAGGATATGATTGACATGGGTTTTGAGTTGTCTGAGGTTTTGTCTAAATTGGTTTTCCAATTTTATGTTGAATTCTTCATTTACCAATTTGAATTTTTGTGACAAAAATTTGTGATGGTTGAGGTTAGCTGTTGGATTAGAATATGCTTCACAACACTAGTAATTTGGAGCTCTTATTTGGGTCATTGCTAAATTTGTTGTCTTGTGGAGTTTATTTTGAATTAGGTTTGATTATGGGTTGATATAATGCAACTTTTCCATATTATTTTTCAAGCTGGAAGCGATTGATTGATTATTTGGATGATCTGATTATCTTATCCACTATTATTCTTAAATTATGAGAATGCATAAAGGTGTGTTGACCACTATTAGATCGCTAGCTGAACAAACAAGTGAATTTTCAATTATTGTAGGGTTACACCAAGGATCAACATTAAGTCCTTATCTTTTTATTTTAGTTATGGATGAGTTAACGAGAAATATTCAAGATGATATGTCATTCTCTATGCTTTTTGTAGATAATATTATGTTAGTGGATAGGACTAGAGCAGAAGTTAACCCTAAGTTGGAGATTTAGAGAGAAAGACGTTAATCTAAAGGATTTAGAATAAGTAGAACTAAGACAGAATATATGGAATGCAACTTAGTAATAATAACTATGGAAATAGATAAGAAATGAAGATTGAAAACTAAGAACTGTTTTAGAGTGAACATTTTTGTTATTTAGGATCAATTAGTACAACGGTTAGAGAGATTGGAGTAGATGCGACCTATAGAATTAAGGCGGGGTAGCTTAAGTGGAGGAGTATGTCTAGGATACTGTGCGATAAACGAGTATCCACTAGATTAAAAAGAAAGTCCTATTGAACAGCTATTAGACTAGTGATGTTATATGTGACGGAATGTTGAGCAACTAAGAAACAACATGTAAATAAGATGAATGTTACTGAGATGAGGATGCTAAGATAGATGTGTGACAATATTAGAAAAGACAGAGTTAGGAATGAGTATATTCGTGAATGGGGAAGAGTAGCACTGATAGAAGATAAGTTGAAAGAGAATAGAATGAGATGATTTGGTCATATACAATGGAGACCAACAGAAGCAATAGTGAAGAGATGCAATGCAGTAACGGTAGAAGAAAGTGTTAGAGAAAATGGCATACCTAAATTGATGGAGGCTATTGTAGTAAATAGAGAAATGATTCTCCTTAATTTGACTAACCAAATGACATTTGATAGAATCGAGTGGATGATAAAGATTCATATTGTCAATTCCATTTAATGAGATTTAAGACTTGGTTTGGTTTGGTTTAGTTTTGTATTATTATTATTATTATTTTGTTTCACTAAGGGATGACAAGTGGTATGGCTTAAATATTAGAGTGTGGACGCGCCCGAACGTCTCGGAAAAATCCCGTTTCGTTCATTTGGGCTTACCATAGTTCAGACTCAAATGTCACGGTTCTGAATCTAATCTCACAATGTGCGATGTGACACCGATAAATCACCAAAAAGTTCAAATCCAGCAAATCATTTTGGAAAACTGATTTTTAATAAGGAAGTGTCAAATATGGACTGCTTTGCCAGATACAGAGTTGCCACCTAAATATTTTATTTTAGAGAAATTTAGGAAACCCTAAGTCGTGCCTAAGGCCACGTGTCCGTCATCACCAAAGTTGCCTCGGCTCGGGAACTTGGGTACGATTGGGAAAGGTCATTTAATGAGCACTCTCGCTCGCCCGATCAAAGATCGGCCTGTACTAAGCATGATATCTTGTTTTTAAAAGCACATGTGCTCTTATTCCGATTAATTAGCTAGTCTTACTACGTGATGCGCACAGCAAACAAGTATAGACTAGATCACCTAATTTGGAACGAAGCATCGCATATCCGTTTGTTTGGAAAATGGTTTGAAATTTGCTACTCACAAGTAGGCTGAAATGCGGATTTCAATGAATTGTTCCAATTCAAGCAATCCAACCTTCACTCACAGGCATTCAGGCAGTTATAACAAATAAGCAGTTAGCCTCATGGCAAGCATGCTAACATGGCAACATTAACACACATGCAGTATTCTAAAGCGTAAACACTCACAGTGTACTCCGAGCCAAAACAAAGAACTTGTTAGAAATCATGCATAATCCTAGTTCATGTTAAGATGACTAATGTAACAAATGCGAAGATGCAGCTAAGATAGGCTCGGCTATTCTAGTCATGTCATGTAAAATGCAACTTGATACATGTATTCAAATAAATGTATTAAAATACAATGCAGTTAGTATAATGCGTCGAGCCCGGTGCATACAGTACAGAAGAATGATGCAAACATGCGAGCATAAGGTATGCTAAACGAAATATGTCCTAAAACTAACCATCGTAAGCAGTTAAGTAAAAGGGAGAAAGAAATGGGGGTTGGAAGACATGCATCACACACACGCACGCTTATTACACACTTGGCTCTCTCGAGGGAGAGACCGAATAAGAAGCTAACTAGCTAATCTAAGCTAATTAAACTAATTATTACATAACAAATTAATTAACTAATCCTAGTTAACAAATTATTACAAAACGAATTGAATAGCTAACGCATTAACTAATTAAAGTACAAACCAAAGCGTAAACTAGCTATCTAAGCATGGCAGCTAAGGAAAGCAGTAAAACAGGAGGTTCTCGGAGGGAGAAGACTGGATGCATGCTCAGTCGCCTCGTTCGGAAATCCAATGTGATGCCCGATTTGCCTCTGTTTTCATTTGTTCTCAGAAACTTGCACCAAGCTCCAGAAAGCTGAAACTTCACCTTGGGAGTCTTATGGGAGGGTGGCCGACCACTTTTGGTCTCTCCAGATACCTGCCGACCACTTTTGGTTGTTAAAAACCAGAAAAGTGGTCGGCCAGCTAGTTTTTCTAGCTGGCCGGCTAGTTATTGCTGCTGAACTGCAATTTGCTGTAACAGAGAGCAAGAAAGGGCATGGCAATGTATTTGCAAGATATGTGTGCACAACCACCCTCCCTATCATGTCATGAACTCAAAGGGGTGTGGTTCTCAACCTCGGGCCACCAATCGCACATTTCAATGCATGATAGCCGAGAGGCGAAGTTGTACAATTCAATATGAAATAAATGCACAAGTAAACACATAAGGCCTAGAACTCTATCATGTATGATTAAGAGCGTCGACAACCAGGAATTGAGGCAAGTTTCATTACTGTATGAAACGTCTCCCGTTTCCCGTGTTTGGACTAACACCTATTCCAAACACGATGCAAGCAAGAAACATGACATGCACAATGCTATGTAATGCAACCTTAGCATGCGAACATGTAACTACATGGCATACTCAATGCAACTAGCAACCTAGCATACACAATGCAAGGCATAACATGGCATACACAATGATAAATGCTAAGAACTAGATGGCATGCTCAATGTAAGGCAATCATGAGGGTTCTTAACACAATGTAATGCATGCATGCACAATGCAATGCAACAAGGGCAATAATGTGCAATGCACCAAACATGCAACAACATGCAAACCATATACTCAATGGACTTAAACCGAAATGGACAGACCTCAGTCATGCCAAAACAGTGGCCATAATGCTAAAATGGAGGCACCGAAAACACATACAAACATGCATGCCAATTGGCTCACCAACTAAGGCACTAAGGTGCAACTCTCAAGAACACTTAAAGAGTGAAAAGCATGGAAGTGTAGCAACAATAAGTGCACTGAAATTAGACAAGAAATGATACCAAATCACTTAATCAACACAAGCATGGCATGCAATGGTCCTTAAAGCTTAAGACAAGTAAAGAGGACTACACATGAGGCATGCAATACATGGCACAAATGCATGAACTAAGCATGGACAGAGCTCAAGTAAGTCAAAATAAGGACCTAAACATGTTGAGATGAGGGCTCAAATACCTAGGCATGCAAGCATACAAGCTAAGCCATAAACTAGGCAACAATGCATAACACTCAAAGGCACTTAAAGCATGATTGAGGTAGGAACATGGCAATGCTAAATGCTCTGAAATGTCATGCTAAGTGATGCCAAATCATGTACACAACACACGTGAAGCATGCAATGGTGCTCAAAGCTTGAGGCAAGCAAGAACATTTGTACTACAAGTATACAAAACATGAAACATGTGACCAAGGTAACCCAAAACAGTTATAGAATATGTTAAAATGAGTCTAAAACATGCATGGAAGGAAGCCAAAATAAGCTATCATGAAGGGCATAAGACATGATGCATACAAGGCAAATAAGGTGGATTACACTAAACCTATTAAGACCAAGCATAGAATGAATTAACCAATAAAAATCAGAGTTATATCATGGCATAATAATCCCAAAAATACACTGAAATGAGAGCTCGCAAGTTAAGGCATGAAGGCATACACAATGGTTCATGTTAAGGCATAAAGGGGTAAACCCTCCAATGCATTGAATGAGTGTTTAATGTGAATGCATGACCATAAAACATTGACTGAAATCACATAATAAATGATGCTAAATCATTGAAATAGTCCAAGTAATGCATGCTAGAGGACTCAACACACAAAGCTAACAAGCTAGATTGAACCATAGCTATACAAAGTAAGTCATGCATAGCCAAGACAACACAAATCAGACTTTAAATATGCTAAAACATAAACAAAGTCTTCTCAGAGCTAAGCCAAAAACATGCTAAAATAACATGTTACAACATGATGCATGTTAGGCTAGTTTATGGAACTACACTACAAGTGTATGGAGCATGCAAGGGCCAACCAAAACAAACCAAAACAAAGTCATGACATGGCAAAACATCACCGAAAACATGCTGAAATGGAAAGAAAACAAGCTAGAATGACATGCTATTTCATGAAGCACATAAAGCTAGTTTGTGTGATTTACACTACAAGTGTATCAACCATGCATGGAGTGACCAAAGAAAGCAAAAACAATGGTATGCCTCAGCAAAATAACTACAAATACAAGCTAAGAACAAGCTAACACAAGCTTATCAAAGATGCTCAAACGTGAGCCATATGAAGCAAGTAAACAAAATACAAGGAGAGGGGACCCTCTCCTATTTAGGATATCAAAACCACCTTTCCACCACTGAAAATCCTCTGGATTTCAGTGGTAGAAAGGTCATGCAAAAGCTTCACCAAGAGCCTAAAGGGATGGCTCAAAACAAGGCCTAACAAGGCCTAAGAGGGAGTAAATCACCCCAAATGAAAAAGTGACTTTAAACAACTATTTTAAGCACACAAAAATAGAACTTTTTGTAGTAGGAAGTTAAGCTTAAAAAAGTATGCAAAAGGGGTCAAAAGCTCAAGCAAAAATGGGGATTTAAAAGGTCAAAGACTCACCCTTGAAGACCTTCTTTAGAGCTGCAACTCCAGCAACTTTTTCAAGCTCAAAGCAATCCAAGAACACCAAAACCAGCTCATAAGCACCTTAGTAGCAAAGGGATGTTGTTTGAGTGTGTGTTTGTGTGAAAAAGCAAGACAAAAGTACACTTTTGAACACAAAACAAGAGCAAAATGAAGAAGTATAGATATAGGCTATATGTATAACTCAAGGGAGTTTTTCTGAACCTAGAGGAGGGAGGAGGAGCCTCACTCTTATAGAAGAGGAAAGGCAAAGCTTCTAGGAGAAGCTAAGAACCAAGGCAATCTCTTCTAGGAGAAGCTAAGAACCAAGGCAATCTCTCCATACACGTGTATGGAGGATAGCTCTGGTGTCCTCCAACTGTGCTAGCTGGCTAAAAATATCTCCAAAAAGGTGTCAAAAAGCAGTCGACCACTTCAAGTGGTCGGCCTGCTACTTAAAGTGGTTGGCCGACCACTTCAAGTGGCCTCTGAGAGCAAAAACTGGTCGGCCATGGTAGGAGAGAGTCCAGGGCATGAAAACAATGCAGTGGTGTGGTGGTCGACCAGAAAAGATGCCCCAAAAACCAAGAAAGCCAGTTGTCTGACCAGAAAACTGGCTGGCAGAGGAAGAAGTGGTCAGCCAGGAGAAATGCTGGTCTCCCACCCTTGTACCACCTTCCAAACAAGGAAAACAAGATTTATACCAAAAATAAACCAAAACGGATGTAAGACGAGAGATCGGGAGGCAAAGCATGCGGTTGAAAGTCCCAAAAACTAGCTGACGAGCACCAAAAGTGGTATGCGACCACAAAAGTGGTCTCTCGGACCACAGTGTCCCTCCAGGCAGAGGCAACAAAGTGTGGTTCAAAAACCACGCCAAACGGAGAACGTTAAGCGGTCCCAAGACAAGGCGCGTGACCAAAGGCTCTAAAAATCGGAAACTAGTCTCCAAACGGAAAAAGTGGCCTATGACCACAAAAAGTGGTCTACGACCACAAAGCGATGGTCTACAAGACCACTCCCTCCCTCCGGGAAGAGAAAACAAGATTCGGTCCACAAATCGAGCCAAAGCACAAAAGAATTCAGAGGCCCGGAGGCAAGGCCCTCAGCCAAAACTCTGAAACCTTTAAATGAGCACAACATGCAGCGTCATCAAGCGCTCAATCGATGATGGCTGAGTCTTAAGGTCGGTCAAAAATGGGGTGTCTACAGTTGCTACTCTTTGACAGAACTCGAAAGTCATAAGTGACGAGTGAATGTCAAAGCCTAGAGACGACTCATTTTTGACAAGGCCGAAAACTTAGACAAACATGCAATATAATAAAGAGATGCGCCCGCAGGCTAGGGCAAGATGCAAATGACATGCACAAAGTCGAACATAATTTATTATCATGCAAAGAAAGCTGTAACGAAGCAAATATACACAATAAATGCAACAGTTTAAGCAGGAGAATACGAACCAAACTACATTACATGCAGAAAGGATGTAAGAGAATTATACAATTCTCGCTACGTCTCACACGGAGAATACAATATCGTCAGGTTCGTCTGGTCGTGACAGCTTCAAATGAATCGTACATACAATATCGTGCCTGCAAAAGAAAGAAACTCAGCAGGTGCAATATCGTTAGAAACATGCATAGCAATGCAAGTGAAAAGTGCGTAACAACGCAAGTGGAGGGGTGCATGACAATGCAACCTAAGTTTGACGCATAACAATGCAGAAGGGATGCAAAACAATGCAACCTAAGTGTGACACATAACAATGTGGAAGGGATGCAAGACAATGCAACCTAAGTGTGACGCATAACAATGCGGAAAGGATGCAAGACAATGCAACCTAAGTGTGACGCATAACAATGCAGAAGGGATGCAAAACAATGCAACCTAAGTGTGACACATAACAATGTGGATAAAACAAGCATAACAATGCGAGTAAAGTGCGGGACAATGCAAGCAAAGTGTATAGCAATTCAACAAAAGTGCGCGTAATAAAGCGCCTAGTAACATGCATAACAATGTAACAAGTGGTGGGCACAACAATTTAGGATAGGAAAGTGTGACGAAATAGCACGTTTGAATGAAAAATAAGTACAAGCCTTAAAGAGAGTAATTCAACTGTAACCTCCGATTTACCTCTCGGAGGGGTCATATGTACTTAAAAGGATATACCTTACTCTTGACGAGTAACGATGAGTTACGCGTCGAAGACTTAAATTGAAATTCCTGAAGGGACATTCTTGAGCCGAAAAGTGTACTTTTCTTGTACTTTCCCGAGGGCCGAGGACTCCAATCATCACCAAAATGCATAGGGAGAACAATGGAGCCTTGAGGATCATCCAGGAGGGTGGCCGACCAATTATATCAGTGGCCGATCAGTTGTTGCCCATAAAATTGGTCGGCCGACCAGAAAAACTGGCTAGCCTGACCAGTTTACAGAATTTCAGGGCAGTTTGGTCTTTTAGCTTCGGTTTTTTAAGTACACAACTCCAAATCAGTTTGTATCACACCTCCAAGGCCGAAATACATTCTCCTTTGCTTCTAGACGCTTTTTCTCTCTCAGATCTGCACTTTATACGCGTTTTCCAACGCCCCACGCGAAGTTGTTTTGCGAAAACTTTCGATTCTCTTCGTTTTGAACCGATTAGAATTTGTTTTCGGAGTTTTTTTCTCCATTTTCATCACTTGAGGTATGTTTGTCTCAAAGTTTAGTACCTTTTCTCGGGCGTTGACTTTTGTTGACTTTTTCTCTTCCTAAGAGTTGACTTTTGTTGACTATTTGCAATTTTGGCTCATTTTGCTCGTTTTTGTATCTTTTATAGATTTCTTTAGATAACTGACGATATCCCGTATAGCGGAGGTCCTCCATATGCAGAGGACGAGCCCGACATCATATCGTTGCCTCCGAGGATACGGCCATTCGTCCTTGAGGGGTACGACCTGAAGGAGCACATCCTTCCTCCTGGCACCTTCTACCACTTCACGGACTTCGCGCGGCGGGCACCTGCAGACCTGCTACTACGAGAGCCGGAGTCCCATCTATTTCATCACGCGCATGAGGTACATACTTTACTTTTGCATTTCTTGCACATTTTATGTTTTTGCCATGTATCATATTTGATCGTTTTGAACATATTGACATACACAACACTCTGCTAGTTCGGCACACAACTCATTTGGGCACACAGCACATAACACTGCTCAATCTGAATACGCAGTTCATAACACAACATTCGGTTTAATTGGCACATGGCTCATAACGCTGCTTAATCTGAACACACAGTCCATAACACAACATTCGATTAGCTGGCACACAGCTCATAACACTGCTCAATCTGAACACGCAGTTCATAACACAGTATTCGATTAGTTGGCAAACGGCTCATAACGCTACTCAATCTGAACATGCAGTCCATAACACAGCATTAGATTAGTTGGCACACAGCTCATAACACTGCTCAATCTGAACACGCAGTCCATAACACAGCATTCGATTAATTGGCACACGGCTCATGACACTGCTCAATCTGAACACGCAGTCCATAACACAGCATTCGATTAATTGGCACACGGCTCATAACACTGCTCAATCTGAACACGCAGTCCATAACACAGTATTCGATTAGTTTGAACACAGCTCATAACACTACTCAATCTGAACACGCAGTCCATAACACAACATTCGATTAGTTTAAACACACAGCTCATAACACTGCTCAATCTGAACACGCAGTCCATAACATAGCATTTTGTTTAGTTTGAACACACAGCTCATAACACTGTTCAATCTGAACACGCAGTCCATAACACAGCATTCGATTAGTTGGCACACGGCTCATAACATTGCTCAATCTGAACACGCAGTCCATAACACAGCATTTTGTTTAGTTGGCACACGGCTCATAACACTGCTCAATCTGAACACGCAGTCCATAACACAGCATTTGATTTTTTTAGCACACTGCTCAATCTGAACACACAGTCCATAACGCAGTACACTTTTTCATAACATAGCACACCACTTAATCTGAACACGCAGTTTATAACACGGTATTCGTTTTTTTAGCACACTGCTCAATCTAAACACACAGTCCATAACGCAGTACACTTTTTCATAACATAGCACACCGCTCAATTTGAACACACAGTCCATAACACGGTATTCATTTTTTTTAGCACACTGCTCAATCTGAACACACAGTCCATAACGCAGTACACTTTTTTCATAACATAGCACACCGCTCAATTTGAACACACAGTCCATAACGCAGTACACTTTTTCATAACGTAGCACACCTCTCAATCTGAACATGCAGTCCATAACATGGTATTCAATTTTTTAGCATACTGCTCAATCTGAACACACAGTCCATAACGCAGTACACTTTTTCATAACATAGCACACCGCTCAATTTGAACACGCAGTCCATAAAACGGTATTCGGTTTTTTAACACACTGCTCAATCTGAATACACAGTCCATAACGCAGTACACTTTTTCATTTTGAACACGTTGCTCATACTTTTTACTTTGAACACGCAGCTCATACTTTTCATTCTGAACACACAGCTCATACTTTTTACTGTGAACACGCAGCTCATACTTTTCATTGTGAACACGCAGCTCATACTTTTCATTCTGAACACACAGCTCATACTTTTTACTTTGAACACGTAGCTCATACTTTTCATTCTAAAACTGAATACATCTGTTCATTCTGAATGCAAGTATCTTCCCGTTTCACACGGGGTTATGGGTCTATCCTCACGAGGGAGTGGTACATGGAGCTCGCAGACGCTGTTCGACATATAGTGGACGAGGCAGGGTTTGGTCTATTCTGTGCAGGATTGTCACGTCATCCAGCGAGTAGGACCTTCTTAGGGGCACTTGTGGAGAGATGGTGGGACACCACCAACTCCTTCCATTTCTCAGCCATTGAGGATATGACGATGATCCCATACGACTTCTCCATGCTGACGGGCCTTGAGGTGGGAGGCCGGCCGATTCCATACGACGCAGATATAGGTGAGTGGGAGACCGCTTGGATTTATTTGCTCAGAGCCCGTCCGCCGATCGACAGATCATCAGGCAGGCTTAGGTACACCTGGTTCTCCGAGCAGTACAGGGGGACTTCGCCCCAGACCATTGAGACCGTACAGCAGTACGCCCGAGGATTTTTGATGTTCCTCCTCGGGACCACACTATTCTCCGACAAGGGGAACACAGTTGGGCTTTATCTGCTCAGTGCTCTAGTGGACCTATCACGAGTCCAGCTCTTTGATTAGGGTGGCGCTGCCCTCGCTTTCCTTTACTGCTACATGAGTGCGACCTCCCGTGAGCGAGGGACCATAGTTGGAGGCTACTGGCGAGCTTGGGAGGTACATTCTGCCCTCTTAATTTACAGTTTTGCTTTTCATTATCTGTACACTGCACACTACACACATTACATTCTGTATTCTACATTCTACACTCAGCATTCTGCATTTCCTGTATTTTCTGTATATTGTACACTGCACACTGCATTCTGCACTTAGCATTCTGCACTCAGCCTTCTGCACTCAGCCTTCTGCACTCAACATTCTGTATACTGTACACTGCACACTACATTCTGCACTCTGACAGTCGTTGTCTTGCCTTTCACAGCTGTAGGTTTATGCGTACTTCCCGACGTTGGCCCCTAAACTAGAGGTCGAGGCACCCCTTGAGGTCCCTTACTCGCGCAGATTTGAGGGTTGGTGTCGGTCCAGGCCCCGGGAGACTTTGCCCTTTCTCCGGCAGTTCTTCGATACTGTACGGGCGACGGAGGTAATTCAGAACTCTCAGTTCTTCATGCTTTCAACTTTGATTTATCTTGCATATTTATGACATCTAATCAATTTATGCACTTGCTACCCACAGGTGTCCTGGCAGCCTTGGATAGCCATGCCAGGGAATCCTCGATTTCTGTTCGCTGGGGCATGGGGCACTTCGCGATACAGGGCTCTGCTTGAGGGACCGGTCGGCAGAGCCTAGTTTCTCGGAGAGCGCTCCATGCGCCAGACGATGGGCAACTTCGATCAGGACGTTCCCTCGTTGCCTCTACCAGAGATGTGGTCCGCAGGGGATCTTACGCCCCGAAAGACGGAGGACCTCATGCTGGGTATTGATGCTGTCCTTTTTCTGGAGGAGGGGGATTACGCGACATATCGCCATACGTACTTGATGCCTCTGCTGTCAGGTGTCCGTATCCCCAGGAAGAGAGCTACTGACATGCCTTCCTCGAGTCGCGCCCGAGCTAGAGGCATTCCTTCGACCAGCGGGGCAGGCTCATCGAGAGGCGGGACCGAATGGATGCCTTCGACTTGCTAGTATGCTGGATGGCCAGATCTTCCGATCGAGTTGACGGGCTGGCAGTATGGGACTTCTTATCCGATTCCACTGGGGCCTCCGATGCCCGACCATCAATACGTCAGTGACCCTGACTCACTACCGGTATGTTTTATAATTTTCATTTATCACTCAAATATTTAGACATTCATTCATTCACCGATGACTTGAACTTGTGTATGCAGCCTCCCAGAGAGTATACTGAGAGGTTACTCAGAGTGGTGGCTTCGCTCGAGGGCATGGTTCTGCGGAGGGAGACAATGCTCTGTGCCTCCGGCGTTCAGGTACTTTTCAATTTCCTCGCATTTATCATGCTTCTGATGACATATGGAAACTGAACATTTCATTGTATTGATTCATTACATGTGTAGAGCACATCTGACACATCGCATTCACACACTATATCTGCATGCACCCATTCTATGTAATTCTCGTATCTGCATCTGATATACATGCTGGTTGATGCATTCAAACTGTCCTTTTCAGGTCCCGCCTCTGCAGACTGGGCCATCCAGGCCTTCTCGAGCAGCTAGGAGAGGAGTCTCAGCACGCGGTCGAGGTGGACGCAGAGCACCTGTCAGACAGGATGACGAGTCTAGCGAGGAGGAGGAGTTGGCACATCCACAATCAGAGACATCTGCAGGCAGGGATGACGACTCTGGTTCCAGTGCTGAGGACGGAGGCAACGCTGAGGAGGATTCCGATGACGGTGACTCCGATTCAGATGATGGTGCCGGTGCCGGTGGCGCGGAGGCTGCTCAACCGAAGAGGGTGAAGAAGGCCTCTCGGTCTTGAACTTGATAGCACTGATGCAGATATTCCTCCTTTATTTTCTTTTTACATGTAGTTGTAGCACATTGTACAGCTTAGGCAGTTTTATTTTTCTTCCAAAACTTGTACCCTTTTGTAAAGTGTTGTAAAAAAAGAAGCTATGATGGAATGAAAATGGCTTTTCGTTCAAAGAGTGTTGTATTTGTATTCTGAGCATCGCATCGCACCATTTTGCACAAAAATAAAATTTGGATGAAAATAGAACAACGTGTATTGCCAAGTCAGGTAGTGAACTGACACAACAAACTAAACAACTCAACTCAAAAACAATTCGTTAAACGAATAAACAACTCGATAAACAAATTAACAGCAACTCGATAAACAAATGAGCAACAACTCAGTAAAAAAAATGAGTAACAACTCGATAAACAAATGAGCAGCAACTCGATAAGCAAAGCATTTTAGACGAACAAAGCGACGGAACGCATCTGAAACAGAAGTGAACTCGAACCTTCAGCACTCCCAGCACACGGGGAAATTAGAGACTCACTCCTAGAGGCAAGAAACAGGTGTAAACCACTTTCATGCTCATGGTTGGCCACCGTAGAAGCCTGCCAACCAGTTTCTCTGTCTGCAGCCCAAAAAAAATAGCTGGCTGACCAGAAAAAGTGGTCGGCCGGCCACTTGACCTGGGAACCTCCAGTTTTCTGACACTTGTCCTCCAAACAATGTCTTATCCTTTATAAAGGTTCCAGCTTCGTGGTTCCCTCATTCCAACTCAGTTTGCACCAAAATGGAGGCATTTTTCATCCAAAATCTCACAAATTGGGTTGCTTCCTTGGATGGCTCGGAAAAGGTGAATTTCTGGGTTTTGGCATAAATCCACTATTCACGCTGAGCCGCACCCCGCTGCGTTTTTGGTTTCTTCATGTTGCGGCAAGGTTTTGAAACCTGGTAACACACGTCTTTAGCTTTGGTGGACAAGAGGTATGTCCTACTTTCGAAGACTTCCAAATCCTGATGGAGTCCAATCGCGAGGAAGAGATTTTGCCACAATTCCACTTTGGCTACGTCCAAGCCTTAGGATGGATGTGTGGGCTCACTTTGGATGACGCTCGGTTATTGATTCGCGATGGAGTGTTGGATATCCCCAGCTTGATTCATTGATTTTCTGATGCTGGTGACCGTGGCGATCTTGACTAGCAGGGTTATTGGCAACATGCACTTTGTTTGTGCATGTTGTCTCATTTTTTGCTTGCCCCAGGCTCTGGTGGTTTTAGCACTCATTTGATTGAAGTCGCCCAAGGCTTAAGAGAGGGCAAGAACTGCATCGCCATGACATTAGCTGAGACATTGATAGGCTTGGACGCTTTTCATCGCCGGGAGACGGCTAGCTTGGCGGGGAGTCCACTACTATTGCAGGTAATGTTTCCCGCCCCATCTCACATATATTTCTCACATCACTCACCCCTCAGGCTCGATTTTTCTCTCAAAACCCTTTTCTCACTTTTTCTCTCGACGTACACCTCTCTATTCTTTAATCTCTCATTTTTAATCCCTCCCCAGATATGGTTGATGGACAAATTGAAGATTGTGGACTCCTGCCCCGCATACTCAGCTCGTAGCTATTTCTTCTGATGACGTCTAGTCGATGCCCCTGACGAGGGATGGTGGTGCAACTGGATGCACAGTTTACCCGTAGACCGTATTTCTTGGCGTTGTCCTTGGCTCAATCTGCCGGCAATGAGCTACAGTATGACTCGCCAGCCCGGGATTCAGTTGATTGGCATGACACACTGTGTTCTATTTTCCTTTCCGGTTTCGGCGTCAGTTCGTACATGATCAGACTTGCTCGGTAGAAGGGATAGAGTACCCTGCTGCATTTTCGGTCCGAGGCACTCAGCTAGCTCGGTATGCCACGGCATGGAGGACTAGAGAGCTTCTGGCCCCCGCTCCCACTTTCAGTTGTACTCTCTCTGATGAGTGTATGGCTTGGCTGTTTGAGAAGGCACAGATTGGGCCTACTTTAGCATCAGAGGCTTCGACCAGCTCTGGGAGGGGGCGCAGGAACACCTGACTCATTCATGCCCCAAATTTATTTTTTTATCAGTACTTTCAAGATTTCTTTATGAATGTAATAAAAAGCAACTTCAATTTGTATTCAAGAGTAGGAGAACTCTGTGTTGAAATCAATGAAATTGAAGGTTGTGGGTACTAAAAATTTCCCGTTTGGTCCAAAAATGGTCTAAATTGTAAAAAGGTTAATTTGAACAAAATCAACTTTTATTAAAACTTTTCAAAACCACTTTCGATATGGATCAAAACTGGACACGCCTGAGATCTGTCACAGAGATGCGCAACCCCAGATTCTGACAACTGGAAAGTTGCCCCTAGTCTGAATAGCACTGCACCGGAGATCACAACTGAGCTCTTGAACGCAAAATAGACAAAGATGACCAAACATGATCACATGGACAAAGTTGATCGGGGAAGTGTTTATGGCTGGACTTCAGAGTGAAGTTGCCTACGTATCCCAAAGATGGGAATCAAGCCTTACGTAGTTCGGCTCGGGTTCACTCGTGTATTAACACTCTCCTTTTGCGCTCTAACTTTTGCCAAGACCGCCCTTTGCGGGTTTTTAACCTTGCGAGCTCAGTTTTCATAGTTTCAAATTTTTCATGCTCTAACTTTTGCCTAGGTCGCCCTTTTCGGGTTTTCTGCCTAGCGAGCCACTCAGGGATAATATTTCTTCAACTTGTCCATGTTGATCGGTAAGAAGAACTCTAGGCCATCTAGGTCCATCAGAACGACAGCTCCGCCCGACTAGATAGACTTGATGATGTAAGGACCAGTCCAATTGGGTCTGAACTTGCCCTTAGGGTCGTGAATGGGAGCTCGGTTGTCTTTGAGCACATGATCCCCTTTCTTCAAATTCCTAGACTTAACCTTCTTGTTGAAAGCCCTGGCAATTCTTCGTTGATAACCCTGAACATGATACAGTCTTTCAGCATTCTCTCATCAAACAGCATGAGTTCTCCGAACCTGCTTTGCTGCCAATCTGCCTCAACTATCTAGCATTCAGCCAATACCCGTAATGACGGAACCTCAACTTCGATAGGGAGAACAGCCTCGATCCCATAAACCAAAGAATACAGAGTCGCCCCAGTAGAAGTTCGAATTGAAGTCCGATAGCCCCACAAAGCAAATGGCAACTTATCTGGCCAATCCCGGTAGGTTTCCACCATCTTCTGCAGAATGTGCTTGATGTTCTTGTTGGCGACATCAACTGCTTCGTTGGTTTGCGGCCAATTTGTAAATGACTTGTGAAAAGTCACGTTATACTTGTCCAATAAGTCGATCACCTCCTTTTTGAAGTGGGAACCATTATCTGAAATTATCTCGTTCGGGACCCCGTAGCGATAGATGATGTTGTTTCTGATGAACTTAGCAACATGCGATGGCTTCAACACCGCATAATATTGAGCCACAACCCACTTTGTAAAGTAGTCTATCGCTACCAAAATGTACTCATGCCCATTGGACCCCTTCGGAGTGACCGCTCCAATCACATCAATCCCCCAGACTGAAAACGGCCATGGCGAAGTCATGTTGTACAGCTTTGACGACGGAATGTTCATGCGGTTGGCGTGGATCTGACATTTGTGGCATCGCCGGACAAAGCTAATACAATCCTCCTCTATCGTGGATCAGTAATAATCCTGTCTAAGAATCTTCCGGGCTAACATTACCCCGTTTATATGTGCTCCGCACTCTCTTCCATGGATGGCCTCCATCAGGCGCCTTGATTCTTCGGCATCAACACACAGCCTATGCATCCCGTGATGACCTCTCTTGTACAGTTTACCCTCGCAGATGATGAACTGAGCAACCATTCTTCGAATTGCCCTCTTATCTTTGGCGTTTTCCCCTAGTGGGTACACTTCCTTTTCCAAGGAGTTCTAGACATCGTAATACCAGGGGTTCCCATCTTGTACCTCTTCTATGGCAGCAAACAGCTCGTAGCCTAGCACAAATTTCTGTTCGATGATGATCGGGCGCATCTGGACTCCGAAATGGATGTCTATCATGGAAGATAGAGTTGCTAGTGAATCTGCGAACCTGTTGTTTTCTCTTAACAGATGAGCGAAGTTCAACTTCTCAAACCGAGGAATAAACACGTCCAAGGTCTGGTGATAGATTCTCATCTTTTCTTCTTTAACTTTCCAATCTCCTTTAGCTTGAGATACAACAAGGTTTGAGTCCCTGATGACGTCTAACCGTTTTGCCCCTAGTTCTAAGGTGGCTTCTAAACTGGCAATGCATGCCTCATATTCTGCTTCATTGTTTGATACTTTGAACCGGAGTTTGAATGCTAGAGGTATACGAGAATTGTCGGGTGCTATCAACAACACCCCTATCCCATACCCATATTGGTTTGATGCCCCGTCAAAGTACATCGTCCAAGTTTCGTCTTCGGCATGTAGAATGACCTCGTCTGGGAATAGGTACTCAACTGCTTCATCCCCTTCAACTGGGTGATCGGCTAGGAACTCCGCTACCGCTCTCCCTTTTACTGACTTACGCGTCACATACTTCAGATCAAATTCAGAAAGCAAAAGCAACCAACGGGCTAGCCTACCCATAAGTGCTGGTTTCTTGAAGAGATATTTGATGAGATCCAATCTCGAAACCAGTATTATAGAGTGAGCTAACAGGTAGTGCCGCAGCTTCCTGATAGCCCATACCAAGGCTAGACAAGCCTTCTCCAGTGGAGTGTAGCGGGTCTCGTACTCTAGCATTTTCTTGCTCGGATAGTAGATAGCCCTCTCCACTTTGTCCTCAGACTCTTGCGCAAGCATGCAGCCCATTGTAGTTTCGGCATGTAGAATGACCTCGTCTGGGAATAGGTACTCAACTGCTTCATCCCCTTCAACTGGGTGATCGGCTAGGAACTCCGCTACCGCTCTCCCTTTTACTGACTTACGCGTCACATACTTCAGATCAAATTCAGAAAGCAAAAGCAACCAACGGGCTAGCCTACCCATAAGTGCTGGTTTCTTGAAGAGATATTTGATGAGATCCAATCTCGAAACCAGTATTATAGAGTGAGCTAACAGGTAGTGCCGCAGCTTCCTGATAGCCCATACCAAGGCTAGACAAGCCTTCTCCAGTGGAGTGTAGCGGGTCTCGTACTCTAGCATTTTCTTGCTCGGATAGTAGATAGCCCTCTCCACTTTGTCCTCAGACTCTTGCGCAAGCATGCAGCCCATTGTAGTTTCAGTCATTGAAAGGTACAGAATCAACGGTTTCCCCAGCTTAGGCTGTGACAACACAAGTGGGTTTTGTAAATATTGTTTGATCTGTTCAAAAGCAGTTTGGCATCGGCCGTCCCTTTGGAATTTCTTTCCTTTCTTCAAGAGACCAAAGAGTGGTTCACAAGTCAAGGTTAATTTTGAAATAAACCATCTTATGAATTGTACTTTACCCAGGAAGCCTCGCACCTTCTTTTCAGTCCTTGGTGGTGGCATTTCTAAGATGGGCTTGATTTTAAAAGGATCGACCTCGATACCTCTCTGTGTGATCAAGAATCCCAGCATTTTCTCTGCTGTGACACCAAATGTACACTTCTGAGGATTCAGCCACAGCCTATACTCTCTGATCCATTGAAAGAATTTTTGCAAGGCGGTGTAGTGGCCCTCTCTTTCTTTAGACTTGACAATCATGTCGTCCACATACACCTCAACCTCCTTGTGGATCATGTTGTGCAATATTGTGGTCGCAGCCCGTTGATACGTAGCTCCAGCATTCTTTAGCCTAAACAGCATCACCCTATAACAATAGGTTCCCCACGGGGTGGTAAAAGCAGTCTTCTCCCGGTCTTCGGGTGCCATCAATATTTGATTGTAGTCTGAAAACCCATCCATGAACGACGGCAACGCATGCCCAGCAGTAAAATCCACTAACTCATTGATATGCGACAGAGGAAAGTCGTCCTTCGGACTGGCTTTGTTCAAATCCCTGAAATCCATACATACCTGAATTCTGCCATCTTTCTTCGGCACTGGAACGATATTGGCCAACCAAGTTGGGTATTTAGATACCAGCAGGAACCCTGAGTCAATTTGCTTGGTGACCTCTTCTTTGATCTTGAGAGCCCAGTCTGGGTGGATCATTCTGAGCTTCTACTTAACAGGCCGGGCCTCTGGGTCAAGAGGTATCTGGTGTTGTACAATCTCAGGATCGATTCCAAACATGTCTTCGTAGGACCACGAGAAAATATCTTTGAAATCTTTTAACAAAGCGACTAAGTGCTCGCACTCCTCCAAAAACAACGTGGACCCGATCTGGACCAACCGCGGGTCCTTCTCAGTACTAACATTAATTTGGGTGATTTTATCAGCCAAGGGTTTAACAAACCTCTCCTGCTCTTGATCAAGCAAATATTGCAAAACCGGAGGAATTTCTTCCTCTTCGTTTTCATCAAAATTTTGAAAATCCTGATTCATGCAATAAATTAAGGGCACAGAAAAGTAATCGAAGGCCACAACCGCACAATTCTCATTAAGTACTTCCAAGTTGCCTGGTTCCTCTGTTACAATAGACTTAAAGGAAAAAGAAAAAGACGACCTAGACAGGACTGTGGCATCCGGGTTGTCACCCCCAGGAATACTGGACTTAGACTTAGACGAGTTAGAACCTGATTCCAACTCACAAGACTCAGTGGAATCAGATTCCGGCTCACTACCTGACTCGGTGTTGCTCAATAAGAAGCCTTCCTCGTATTGCCAGACGAGGGAGGGTGCAATGGATGCATCCAAAATGTTTGAAGGTGGGTTCGCAGCCATTTCATTCCCAATCATGGACACTGAGAGGTCATCTCCCAAGCACTCATGTACGATCAGAGGATCTGAAAGTAGACAAGCCAATACTACCCCCATTTCAATCTCTGCGCCCTCGGAAACCTCCTCTTTGTATTATTTAGCCTCAGCTGTCGGGTCTATTTGCTCCTCGGCAACATTATCCTCAGACAATTGCAAGTCAAAGAAGATCTCGAACCCCGGCAAGCGTCTCCTCTCTGCATTCAACCATGGCTATGGGCAGCCGCAGAACGGGAAGTACTCCCCCTCCCGGACAAAGCGTTCGTTCAGGGTACCCTGAATAGGTCGGTGCATCAACTCAAAATGGTTCCCCGCCTGCTTAGCTCTGGCCATTCCGGCCATTTCTTTGTCTTTCCTCACCCAGTCCTCCTTGGTGGGTAGGTAACCTAAACCAAAGGTATGTGGGTTATGCGGCACTTCGGCCGATGCTGCAACGCCTTTCCGGCCACTTTTTCCTAATCCCATCTCAGGGATGTGCTGGAGTTTGTTCATGAGGTACACCGATTATGCGCTAACATATAACCCCTCGTCGATAGCTAGTATGTTCTGTACGACCCAGGCCTCAGCTAGGGTGAACCCTGATAGGAACACATCCTCCGCACCATGTTCGATTTCCAACACTGGCGTAGAAACCTCTGGCGGCGGATGGATTGAAGAATTCCTAAAAACTATGGCCACCCCCTTCCCGTGGGGGTACTTCAACATCTGATGCAATGTGAAAGAGACTGCCTTTACCTGGTGCAACCACGGTCGCCCTAGGAGTAGATTGAAAGTCGTAGGAACGTCCAAAACATGAAAGTCAATATCGTGTTGTCCTGGACCGACCTTAGTCCGAATCTGCACAGTCCCCATCACTTCTCTGCTAGTATTGTCATATGCCCGAATTACCTGGGCAGTAGGTACAAAGTCCACGGGCTTCAACCCGATTGCATATGTCGTCCTCGATGGACATACGTTGATGGCGGATCTTGTGTCGACAAGAACTACTGGTACCCACTTGTCTCTACACTCCACAGAGATGTAGAGTGGTTTGTTATGGTTTGAGCCCTTAGGCGGCAATTCCTTATCAGTAAAGGTCAACGTCGGGGAAGCTCCTCCCGGAAAGACCAATCCTACCAGCTGCTCAGGCGTGGTGTCGATTGAAAGTTTAGCCCTGTCCATTGCAGAAAGGACAGCGTGTCTGTGTACTCTTGAAGCCATAAGCAGTCCCCAGATGGAGATGTCTGCTTGTATCTTCTTAAGCTGTTTCAACATAGCCTCCTCTTCGAGTAGTTTTTCCTTCTTCCTTTTCACTTCCTTGTCCTTTCCGGACGCCTCTGGTTGATCTAGGTGTGGGGGCTTGAAATATCGCCCACTTCTAGTCATGTGGTCAACTTCTCCAATATACCAGGTATCATACAGTCGGTTGTTCCCCCAATCCTCGTCTGTGTGGGCAAGACATAGGTCATCATCTTCCCACCACATCTCGTCGGCCATCAATAAGCAACTATCCGGTTCTGTTGCGACTACTACCGCGCGCACAGCACATTCCGTCCCCTCGGGGGCTTTGGCCTTTTTAGCCTTCTCCAGATCTTTGATCTTTTCCCGCTCAAACTTTTTCGGCGCGGTCTGCTACTCAGCATCCTCTGTACTCAAACTGTTCTGATCTTGAGCAAAGTTCTTAACACCGGTGCTCTCCAGTGGTTACTCCTAATTCCCGGCCATTCCGATCATTGCTGATGATATTCCAACCCCTGATTGCTCTTGGTTTGGCTGAAGTTCTTCAATAGCATCCGGCTCATCACTGAGCCACCCGATAACTTCTGTTGACCCATCTAAATCAAACCAATTGACAGTCACGTCTCCCGAATCTTGTTCAGTGAAGAATTGAAGGTTGGCTATGTCCTCTTCCAATTTTGCTAGGTCATCTAGCCCCTGATTAGGTCCATCCTCTCGAACGACACAGATCTCTGCCCCGGCCGGTAGTTCCATCCTTGACTTAATCTACCTTGTTGGTGTATTGTAACTGCTTGGGTTGTACACAAATCTCACAGATCCCTCAGGCTCTAAATAATCATTTCCATCTGCTTCCGCAATCGTCCTGGTTCTATCTTCGATAGTCACCACCTCCAACTCAGGCTGGGTTTGGGAGATGTCAGTATGCACAAATCCGTGCTTTCTGGAATGAACACCTCCGGCTTGGGTAAGTGAGAAGGGGTGATATATATGCTGGGGCCGTATGACACAACCCCAGTTTGGATTAGGTTAATGCATTTGGGAGGTGGAGCTTGGTTATGTGGTGAGAGTGGGTTTGTTGTGATGTTTGGTTTTTCCGGAGGCATGATTACCTTATCGTCAACGAGATCTTGGATATCATGATGCAATCTAAAGTACTGGTCGGTGTCGTGACCATGCTGTTGGTGATAGGCGCAGTACTTTGCCGGGTTATGTGAAGGAGGAAGTTTTTCTGGCAAAGGCCGCGGCTCTAAGGGCTTCAAGTGCCCTTTCTTGATCAAAACCCCCAAAGCTTTAAATAGGGACATATATAGTGGGGTGAAGGTTCTTTGGCCTCTGGGCGCATATCTAGCTGTTTGTGAGCTACTACCAGACGCACCAGTGAATGGAGTTGCTGTGAGGGTTTTGGGAGTGGTGATGGTGACCATTCCAACATCTGAAGTTCTACCAGCTGCAGCACTACTTGTGCCTGCATTTGTACCGCAGTTGAATGCCCTCTTGGGCTGCTCTCTCTCATTATCAATGAGGCCTTGTTTCATGGCATCCTCTATTTACACCCTAATCTCATGTAGACCTGCAAAGGTGGGTAGGGAGAGGACGATCATCTTCTGCATGCGCACAACCATCCGTATCTGATCTTTGTCCACAGGCCTAATGGTCATCATCGAGGCTTTGGCCCTCCAACGGGTTACGAAGTCGGAGAAGCTCTCCTTCGGTTCTTGCCTGGTTGTCTCGAGATCACGAGTTGTGACCTCGATCTGCGTGTTATAGGAGTATTGAGCTATAAAGGCCTCAGTCATCTCCTCCCAATTCCTCTTAACGGAGTCCTCCAATTTTGCGTACCAAATAGCCGCTACACCCGACAAGGTCTGGCCAAACAGAGAAAGCATTTGCAATCTAGAGAGGCCCATCGGCCTTAAGATGTCTGAAAACAGCCGCAAGTGTACCATAGGATCCCCAGACCCATCAAAGCGGTCAATATGTGGCATTTTAAATCGGTTCAGCAGAGTCACGGCCGAGTCGGTGTATCCATCCTCAATATCCGGAATGGATTTCACGCCTTGAGACTGTTTGAAAAGCTTTTCAAGCTTGCTCACTTTTAGTGTCGTGGGGTCCACTTCGAACTCAAAGGGAGAATCTGGTAGGTTGGTGGGTGCGGGTGCCTTGGACAGCTGGGGTAAGATTGGAGGCGGAGCCGGTCCTGTGGGGATGTTCGTATCTTCCTGGACATTAGCTCTCTCCCCGAGTATTGAAACTCTTGGCGAGGGAGGAGCTTGATGTGAAGCAGATGCTCCAGTCTGCTACTGTAGCCTGGTAATTACCTCTGTCTGTTGCGCCATAACCTCAGACTGGCGTGTAGCAAATTCTGTCTGACGGGCAGCATCCTACTGCATGGTTTTCATACTTTCCTAGAGCTAACACATCATCTCTTCCAAACCTGCCATATTGTGTTGATCTAACTGAATGACCAGTATATCTACTTCTGCGATAGAAACTGAGACCTCGGCCTGACTATTCAAGGACCACTGATCTAGCGACCTCTGTACTAATACACTGCGCCTTTTTGACCTCTGCCTAGTAACCGGGGGTAAAGAAAGAAACACTGCTTGTCCGTTTATCAGATCCCTGGATTGATTAAGTCTTCGACCTCTGACGTAGAGTGCTCGGGGAATATCTACCTGGTCGGATGCAATTGTGCTAAACTACCTTGCAAAAAGATAAATAAAGCATAATAAGGAAATAAACAACCAAAACGCGTAGTGTGCTATGTTATAAGCTGAATAAATTAAAGCCAACACATAGTTGGCCTGACAACACACAGTCAGCATAACAACACACAGTCGGCATTTGTAGGCTGAACACACTGTCCTTAACTCTGATCACTGTGCCCCAAATTGCTCCCCAAAACTGAATCTGACACCCTCAGGTAAAACTGATTCTCCAAATGTTGATGCCCGTAGGCCTGATACCTAGACTTGCAAACTGATACACGCAATCTCGTAGAGACACTCTGACAGCAAATAGCAAGCAAGTGAGAGCCAAAACACCCCTATGTTGGGGTAGGGTTTTCCCTGTCCTATTTTGTTAGGAGCTAGGGTTTCACTATGCACACAGCGGTTTCAAGCAACCTACAATCGGATAAACAACATGTCCTAGTTTGGAATAGTCACTATGGATTCCGATATACACTAGGTCGAATGGTCAAAAAGGGTGCCTCAGTAGAAATCGAGATTTGTGTTCCTGTCGTGGCAGAGCCCGCAACCGGTCAGCCTTATGGCGCGCTTCTCAAAGCGAATCGTTCAGGAATAGCATACGGCAAACACGGTATCTTAAGCGCACCAATGCAAATGCAATGCAAAGAAACACATAAGTGTAGTCGAAACAAGATATCATAAGTTCGAGTCAAGTTCTCTAAGGCCCCAGTAGAGTCGCCAGAAACTGTGGACTCGCTCAAACGTCCCGGGAAAATCTCGTTTCGTTCATTTGGGCTTACCACAGTTCAGACTCAAATGTCACAGTTCTGAATCTAATCTCACAATATGCGATGTGAAACCGATAAATCACCAAAAAGTCCAAATCTGGCAAATCATTTTAAAAAATTGATTTTTAATAAAGAAGTGCCAAACATGGACTGCTTTGTCAGATACAGAGTCGCCACCTAAATATTTTACTTTGAGATAATTTAGGAAACCCTGACTCGTGCCTAAGGCCACGTGTC
Organism: Camellia sinensis; assembly: GCF_055761805.1. Classification (NCBI taxonomy): domain Eukaryota; kingdom Viridiplantae; phylum Streptophyta; class Magnoliopsida; order Ericales; family Theaceae; genus Camellia; species Camellia sinensis. Next base: position 17,444,593 of record NC_138964.1, on the reverse strand, counting down.
CGTCATCACCAAAGTTGCTGTCACAACGCAAACCCGCCCCTGTAGGTTTAGCACCGTAACCGGCTAGTAATCTGTGGATTACCAAAGGCCTCTGAATAGATTAGCAAATAATAAGGGGCTGTGGAAGCAATAATACAAAATAGACAAGGTCCAATGAGCTGTGATAACGTACATGAGACAGAACATTTCAAAACTTATTTATATATATATATATAAAAACATGCCAATCCAGATACATAGTATTCACAAGGTATTTACAAAATGTACTTCCCAAGACCTGACTTTACAGAGCATACACAAAGACTAGCATGAATACAAAAACAGCCATGGCTTTAGGCTTCGTTCGGAACCTCCTCGGGAGGCACAACAATTGGCTGACAAAAACAAAACAGAAGGCCATCAACTCCGGCCCTGGTCATGTGCCGGCTCACCTACAAACATAATATAAACTGTGAGCGAAAGCCCAGTGAATAATAATAGAGTAAAGGGTTTCAATGAATGAGTTTGTACAGATTCAGAAATCATAATTCAGATTTTTATCAAATTCATCATTTGTCCAGATCATATACAGACAGAAATCATAAGTCATGATTAAGTTTACGTGATACATCCATTAGCATTAACAGAACAGAACAGAACATAATGTATACACGTGAGGTAACGAATAACCAGTTCCATAAAGGAACCTCCGGATCCAGGCAACAGAACAGAAGCTGAGCCCCTGTGACAGGGCCTCCAGTACGGGTAACAAAGTGCAGACAGAAATAAGTTCCATACAGGAACCTCTGATACCGGGTAATAGCTAACAGATATCATATGATGCTAAGGATATCACGAATACATATCAAAAATTGAATAATCATTCATTGTACAGAACATATCATTTCGGAAAACAGATCTTGTTTTATCACACAGAAAGTAGATACAGGTTTAACATAACTTTACTAAGTTATTACTCACAGTTGGCCTTGAAACAGACAGACGGAGCAGATTGATCACACGATACGCGGCACGTGACCTACATAACACATAACGGACACACACTTGAAACACACATTCTAATTGCACAAAACTTATGTCGTTGGTTCTTAGTGTGTTTCTAACCTTAAATCCTTACTAAAGAGTCTTAAACATGGCCTAGGAATGCCTAAGATGGAATGAGGATGCAAAGATGCCTTGAAAAATATTTTTCAAAACTTGCTGAAAACAGGGGTCTCGCTCGAGCGTGGCTTCCTTCGCTCAAGCGAGCTTGTCAAAATAGAGGGGTTGTTCGAGCGTAGACTCCTTCGCTCGAGCAGTCTGTAAAAATGCAAAAGTACTGGTTGTTGAAATTTTACGCTCGATGCTCGCTCGAGCGTAGGTCTCGTCGCTTGAGCTTGCGTCTGTGTGCACCAAAAACCTGAGAGCTTGCAATTTACGCTTGAGCCACCATTCCTTCGCTTGAGCAAAGCTCTGAACAAACGATGGTTGCTCGAGCGTGGAATCCTTCGCTCGAGCGAGGAAGCCAAATTCTGGAATTTCCAAATTTGCCTCCTAAGCTCAAACCAAGCATTCAATACCTCAAATCTCAACCCTTTGGGCCCATTTTCTGGAAAAAACTTGTAAACTCATAGTATAAGATGTTTCAAAGATCAATTTGTAAAATCAAAGCCCAAAGGTGAGTCAATTAAACACAATTACAAGTAGAACTTCAAGAACAAAACAAGAGCTTAATATGCAAGTGTTCATTTTAAATCCAATGCTCTAAAACATGACCAAATGTAAGATTGAGCTCAAAATCATGATGAATTCATGGACAAAGGCTAGAATATGGGCTTGCATGCAAGAACTTCCATGAAGACACTTCAAAATGCTAAGATATGAACATGCATGCATGATTTAAACCTCAATTCAACATTTTCAACGAATTCTTGACTTTAATCTTCAATTTTTTACCATGGACCATGCAAGTTATAACTTAAATGCACAATCAAGAAGATGATTCTCTTACCTTAGGTCTTGAATTCCAAGCCTAGAAGCTCAAATATGCAAATTACTCTTCAATTCTTCCAATTCTCCAAGGAATTTTGTTGAAACCGAACTTTCTCCTATCCCTAGCTCTCTCCCACAGTTTGGTCAAGAAATGGATGATAGGAAGATGCACAATAAGTTCCAAAAAAGGCTCTTAGAAGTGGCCCACAAGTGGCAATTAGGTAATTAACTTGAACTAATGTAATTTAGCATTATATAATCTAATTTAATCATACCAAATCAAATTTCATTTAAATTTACCATAAAATCACATAAATTCTAATTAGTATAAAACATTAATCAATTTCTGAATCAGTCACCGATAAGGCTTGCAATTCGCAAAGTCAAAACATGAACAGATCATTTTATGGCAAACAGATAAAAACACAAAGATAATGCAATACATATGCAATTTAATTCTGGATTCCTTCTAAATTATTGTTAGGCATAAATAATCATGGTTTAGCATTAATCGGAGGTCGGGGTTATTACAGTCTTCTCCCCTTAAAAGAGTTTGGTCCTCCAAACTCGAATTACCTTCATTTGAAATCAACATTGGGTCCAATGGGAACAAATCTGGATATCTCTTCATCATGTCCTCCTCGGTTTCCCAAGTTGCATAGGTTCCTCTATGGTTTTGCCAATCAATTTTTACCAATGGTATTTCTTTATTTTTCAACTTTTTGATCCGGCGATTCACAATCTGGATAGGTTTTTCCTCATAAGTGTAGTCATCTTTCAAAAGCACATGCGTCGGTTCAATGACGTGGAGTGGATCCCTCAAATATTCTCGTAGCATCGATACATGAAAGACGTTTTGCATGTGTTCCATTACTGGAGATAAGGCTACCTGATACGATACCGGATTGATCTTTTCGAGGACTTCATAAGGTCCAACATATCTTGGCGCCAATTTTCCCTTAACACCAAACCGAGTTTGACCCTTCATCGGGGTCGCCTTTATGAACTCGTGGTCCCTAACTTCATATTCCCTCTCTCTTCTTCGAACATCGGCATAGCTCTTCTGCCGACTCTGTGCAGTTTTCAGACGCTGCTGCATCAGTTTCACTTTCTCAGTTGTTTCTTGCACAAGTTTCGGTCCCAACAAAGGTCTATCACCTACTTCAGCCCAACATATCGGAGAACGACATTTTCTTCCATACAAAGCTTCGTAAGGAGCCATTCTAATGCTTGAATGGTAACTGTTGTTGTACACAAATTCAGCTAATGGCAAGTAGGTCTCCCAATTCCCTTGGAAGTCTAACACACACATTCTGAGCATATCCTCCAGAGTTTGGTTCGTTCGTTTAGTTTGGCCATCTGTCTGTGGGTGATAGGCACTGCTCAGTCTCAATTCAATCCCCAAAGCCTGTTGCAAACTCTGCCAAAATCTTGATACAAACTTTGAGTCCCTGTCAGACACAATAGATACTGGCACTCCATGCAATCTCACAATTTCAATCATATAGATATTGGCCAATTTATCAGCGTTATAAATAGTTTGACAGGCAGAAAATGAGCAGACTTAGTTAAACGGTCAACTATAACCCAGATAGAGTCCATACCTCGAGAAGAACGAGGCAATCCCACAATGAAGTCCATGGTAATGTGCCCACATTTCCATTCCGGTATTGGGAGTGGTTGTAGCAAACCAGCGGGTCGTTAGTGTTCAACTTTAACCTGTTGGCAATGTAGACATCTAACCACGAAATCGACAATACTTTTTTCATTCCAGGCCACCAAAAATTCTATTTCAAATTATGATACATCTTCGTGTTCCCCGGATGCATAGCAAATTTACTATTGTGAGCTTCGATCATAACATGTTTCCTCAAATCATAACAATCGGGCACACAAAGACGGTTCTGAAATTTCAACACATCATTCTCAAACACAAATCCTGGCCTCGGCTTTGAATCAAATTCCTCCGTGATCTTTTTCAGGTATTCATCCTCGCACTGTTTCTGTTTGATCTCATCAAGAATTGTAGGTTGAGCAGCAATAGCAGTTAATAGCCCATCTTGTTCTAGGTCAGTCAACAATTCTTTTCGGTTGGATAACAAACATGACAAATTCGCACTGGATTTTTGGCTCAAGGCATCTGCTATGGTATTATCCTTTCCTGGATGATACAAGATTTGCAAATCATAATCCTTGATTAGTTCTAACCATCGTCTCTGTCTCATGTTCAATTCCTTTTGGGTGAAGGAATATTTCAAACTTTTATGGTCTGTATACACCTCGCAAGTTACCCCATACAAATAGTGATGCCATATTTTCAAAGCAAACACGACAGCCGCTAATTCAAGATCATGTGTTGGGTAATTCTTTTCATGAGGTCGAAGTTGTCTAGAAGCATAGGCAATCACCCTTCCGTTTTGCATTAGTACACACCCCAAGCCTTTATAGGAAGCATCACTGTACACTTGGGTTTCAGTACTATTAGGCAAGGTTAAGATTGGTGTAGTCACTAACCTGGTTTTCAACTCTTGGAAAGCTGCCTCTCTTTGTTCATTCCAGTCAAATGGCACATTTTTCTGAGTTAACTGAGTCAATGGCATGGCAAGCTTGGAAAAGTCTTTAACAAACCTCCGGTAGTAACATGCAAGTCCCAGAAAACTTCGGACTTCTATCACATTTGTCGGTCTAGGCCAATCCACGACAGCTTCAATTTTCTGAGGGTCAACAGAAACTCCATCCTTGTTGATTACATGTCACAAAAATGCCACACTGTCAAGCCAGAATTCACACTTGGACAATTTAGCATACAATTTCTTTTATCTCAAAATCTGCAAGATGGTTCTCATGTTCTTCCCTGTCTTTAGAATAAATCAAAATGTCATCAATAAATACAACAATGAAGTCATTCAGATATGATTTAAACACCCTATTCATAAGATCCATGAAAGCTACAGGTGCATTGGTCATCCCAAACGGCATTACTAAAAATTCATAATGTCCATATCTAGTTCGGAACACAATTTTCTCTATGTCCTTATCTCTAACCTTTAATTGATGATACCCGGACCTGAGGTCAATTTTGGAAAACACTTGGGCACCTTGAAGTTGATCAAACAAGTCATCTATTTGGGGCAGAGGGTATTTATTCTTGATAGTCACTTTGTTCAGTTCTTGGTAATCTATACACAATCTTAAAGATCCATCCTTCTTTTTGACAAACAAAACTGGAGCACCCCAAGGTGAAGTACTCGGACGGATAAATTTCTTATCTAACAGTTCCTGAAGTTGGGTTTTCAATTCTTTCAATTCAGAGGTAGACATTCTATAGGGAGTCTTGGAAATAGGTTGTATCCCCAGAAACACCTCAACAATGAATTCAATTTCTCTATCAACTAAGTCCCCAGGTAAGTCAGTCGGAAACACATCGGGAAATTCACAAGCAACAGGGATTGCTTCTATAGTAGTACTGTCAGATGGTGCAGTCAATATACAACACAGATAACCCTTACATCCCTTTCTAAGGAGTTTTACAGCTTTCACAGCCGAAATCAAATATGGGGGAGGAACTACCCCATTCCCAATAAAAGTAAATTCAGGCATACCCGGTGGTCTAAACACAACAGGTTTATTTGCACAGTCAATGGTAGCACAGTATTTAGTCAACCAGTCCATCCCTAAAATACAATCAAAATGATTAATGTCCAAGGTTAATAAGTCCACATATAACATCATATCGCCAATCATAACATCACATGCTGGATAAACATGAGCACACATCATAGAATCCCTAGATGGCGTAGACACAAATAACACATAGGCCATAAGTTCTAATGGTCTAGTCAATTTTCAAGAAAAAGCATGCGATACAAAGGAATGTGTAGAACTAGAATCTATCAGTACACATGCATTTTGAGAACATATAGGGAGTGTACTTGACACCACAGTATAGGTGTTCGGTACGTCACCGGGTACTAAGGCAAACACTCAGCCTTGTCTCAGAGGTTCTTTCCCAATATTGGCTTTGGTATTGGTTTTGGCCACAGAAGCGGATCACGCTGAACTTGCTGCAGGATGGCTAGTAGTCTCAGACCTGAGCGGGCAATCTTTCACTACATGACCTGGCTGGCCACACCGGAAACAAGCACCGGACACTCGGTAGCACACACCCCTGTGCCTTTTACCACAATCAGAACAGACCGGAATAGACCCACTACTCTAACTCGAGCTGTTCGAAGTCCCTGTGTTTTGCTTCTTACTGACAAAGGACCGGCCTCTTTTAAAACCAAACCCGGATCGTTTTCCTCTCCACTCAGTTGCTGTAGTTGCTGGGGCTTTACTTTGTTTCATGGTGACTAGGATGGCCTCTGCCATTAAGGCTCTGTCTAGAACTTCCACATAAGTAGGCAATTTCAGGACGCCTACTCGATCAAACACCTCTAAATCCAATCCACCTTCAAACTTTCGTGCTTTCTTATAATCGGTATCCACCATATGTGGAGCAAACCGTGCCAATTCGGTGAATTTAGCTTCATATTCTGCCACAGACATTCTTCCCTGTTTGAGTTCCTGAAATTCAGACACTTTCCGATCCCTGAAACATTGGGGAAAATACTTGTCGTAGAAGATAACATTAAGCTGTGCCCATATCATATTTCCATTGCCACTTCGGATCAGTAACCACCACCTGCGGGCTTCATCTTTCAAAGTGTAGGTGGCTAGGAGGAATTTCTGAGTTTCAGAACAAGGAAATACTTCATACAATTTTTCCATCTCAAGCAACCACGTCTCAGCTTTCAAAGGTTCAATTCCACCATAGAATGTTGGCGGTTTCATTTTCATGAATTTCTGTGTCAGATTGATGATGTCATTATTATCTGCCTCGGCCTGTGCCGGTGGAGGCGGAGGGGGCAAAGGTTGTTGTCTCTGTTGTTGTGTCAAGGTTTCAGTCAATGCTGCTAACATCTGTTCCATTCGGCCCATGCGAGCCTCTGAAGATTCACTTTCACCACTTCCCCTTGCATTCTCCATCTTACTATGCAGGCATCAAATGATAATAAACGCAGGCATAATCTTATTCGTTTCCTTCAATTCATTTGATTCAAATGTACATTCAGTTTCCATATTCAGTTGCATTACCACACACTCACACATGCAAATGGAATGCCCCTAACTCTTACTATTACATCCTAAGCTCATACGAACCTGTGTGTGTGGTAGAACACGTGCTTTGATACCACTCTGTCACGACCCAAACCCGCCCCTGTAGGTTTAGCACCGTAACCAGCCAGTAATCCGTGGATTACCAAAGGCCTCTGAACAGATTAGCAAATAATAAGGGGCTGCGAAAGTAATATTACAAAATAGACAAGGTCCAATGAGCTGTAATAACGTACATGGGACAGAGCATTTCAAAACTTATTTATATGTGTATATAAACATGCTAGTCCAGATACACAATATTTACAAGGTATTTACAGAATGTACTTCCCAAGACCTGACTTTACAGAGCATACACAAAGACTAGCGTGAATACAAAAACAGCCATGGCTTTAGGCTTCGTTCGGAACCTCCTCGGGAGGCACAACAGTTGGCTGACAAAAACAAAATAGAATGCCGTCAACTCTGGCCCTGGTCATGTGCCGGCTCACCTACAAACATAATATAAATTGTGAGCGAAAGCTCAATGAATAATAATAGAGTAAAAGGTTTCAATGAATGAGTTCGTATAGATTCCGAAATCATAATTCAAATTTGTATCAAATTCATCATTTGTCCAGATCATATACAGACAGAAATCATAAGTCATGATTAAGTTTATGTGACACATCCATTAGCATTAACAGAACAGAACAGAACAGAACAGAACATATACACGTGAGGTTACGAATAACCAGTTCCATAAAGGAACCTCTGGATCCGGGCAACAGAACAGAAGCTGAGCCCCCGTGACAGGGCCTCCAGTACAGGTAATAGAGTGTAGACAGAAATAAGTTCCATAAAGGAACCTCTGATACCGGGTAACAGCTAACAGATATCACATGATGCTAAGGATGTCACGAATACATATCAGAAATTGAACAATCATTCCTTGTACATAACATATCATTTCGGAAAACAGATCTTGTTTTGTCACACAAAAAGTAGATACAGTTTGAACATAACTTTACTAAGTTATTACTCACAGTTGGCCTTGAAACAGACAGACGGAGCAGATTGATCACACGATACGCGGCACGTGACCTACATAACACATAACGGACACACACTTGAAACACACATTCTAATTGCACAAACCTTATGTCGTTGGTTCTTAGTGTGTTTATAATCTTAAATCCTCACTAAAGAGTCTTAAACATGGCCTAGGAATGCCTAGGATGGAATGAGGATGCAAAGATGCCTTGGAAAATATTTTTCAAAACTTGCTGAAAATAGGGGTCTCGCTCGAGCGTGGCTTCCTTCGCTCGAGCGAGCTTGTCAAAACAGAGGGGTCGCTCGAGCGTAGACTCCTTCGCTCGAGCGGTCTGTAAAAATGCAAAAGTACTGGTTGTTGAAATTTTACGCTCGATGCTCGCTCGAGCGTGCGTCTGCGTGCACCAAAAAACTAAGAGCTTGCAATTTACGCTCGAGCCACCATTCCTTCGCTCGAGCGTGGAATCCTTCGCTCGAGTGAGGAAGCCAAATTCTGGAATTTTCATATTTGCTTCCCAAGCTCAAACCAAGCATTCAACACCTCAAATCTCAACCCTTTGGGCCCATTTTCTGAAAAACACTTGTAAACTCATAGTATAAGATGTTTCAAAGATCAATTTGTAAAATCAATGCCCAAAGGTGAGTCAATTAAACACAATTACAAGTAGAACTTCAAGAACAAAACAAGAGCTTAACATGCAAGTGTTCATTTTAAATCCAATGCTCTAAAACATGACCAAATGTAAGATTGAGCTCAAAATCATGATGAATTCATGGACAAAGGCTAGAATATGGGCTTGCATGCAAGAACTTCCATGAAGACACTTCAAAATGCTAAGATATGAACATGCATGCATGATTTAAGCCTCAATTCAACATTTTCAACGAATTCTTGACTTTAATCTTCAATTTTTTACCATGGACCATGCAAGGTATAACTTAAATGCACAATCAAGAAGATGATTCTCCTACCTTAGGTCTTGAATTCCAAGCCTAGAAGCTCAAATATGCAAAATACTCTTCAATTATTCCAATTCTCCAAGGGATTTTGTTGAAACCAAACTTTCTCGTATCCCTAGCTCTCTCCCACGGTTTGGTCAAGAAATGGATGATAGGAAGATGCACAATAAGTTCCAAAAAAGGCTCTCAGAAGTGGCCCACTAAGTGGCAATTAGGTAATTAACTTGAAGTAATGCAATTTAGCATTATATAATCTAATTTAATCATACCAAATCAAATTTCACTTAAATTTATCATAAAATCACATAAATTCTAATTAGTATAAAACATTAATCAATTTCTGAATCGATCACCGATAAGGCTTTCAGTTCGCAGTTCAAAGTCAAAACATGAACAGATCATTTTATGGCAAACAGATAAAAACACAAAGATAATACAATACATATGCAATTTAATTCTGGATTCCTTCTAAATTACTGTTAGGCATAAATAATCATGGTTTAGCATTAATCGGAGGTCGGGGTTATTACAGTTGCCTCGGCTCAGGAACTTGGGTACGATTGGGGAAGGTTATTTAATGAGCACCCCCGCTCGCCCGATCAAAGATCGGCCTGTACTAAGCATGATATCTTGTTTTTGAAAACACATGTGCTCTTATTCCGATTAATTAGCTAGTCTTACTACGTGATGCACACAGCAAACAAGTATAGACTAGATCACCTAATTTGGAACGAAACATCGCATATCCGTTTGTTTGGAAAATGGTTTGAAGTTTGCTACTCGCAAGTAGGCTAAAATGTGGATTTCAATGAATTGTTCCAATTCAAGCAATTCAACCTTCACCCACAGGCATTCAAGCAGTTATAGAAAATAAACAGTTAGCCTCATGGCAAGCATGCTAACATGGCAACATTAACACACATGCAGTATGCTAAAGCGTAAACACTCACAGTGTACTTCGAGCCAAAACAAAGAACTAGTTAGAAATCATACATGATCCTAGTTCATGTTAAGATGGCTAATGCAACACATGCGAAGATGTAGCTAAGATAGGCTCGGCTATTCTAGTCGTGTCATGTGAAATGCAACTTGATACACGTATTCAAATAAATGTATTGAAATACAATGCAGTTAGTATGATGCGCCGAGCTCGGTGCATGCAATATAGATGCATGATGCAAACATGCGAGTATAAGGTATGCTAAACGAAATATGTCTTAAAACTAACCATCGTAAGCAGTTAAGTAAAAGGGAGAAAGAAATGGAGGTTGGAAGGCATACATCACACACATGCACGCTTATTACAACACATGGCTCTCTCGAAGGAGAGACCGAATAAGAAGCTAACTAGCTAATTAAACTAATTATTACACAACAAATTAATTAACTAATCCTAGTTAACTAATTATTACAAAACGAATTGAATAGCTAACGCATTAACTAATTAAAGTACAAACCAAAGCGTAAACTAGTTATCTAAGCATGGCAGCTAAGGAAAACAGTAAAACAAGAGGTTCTCGGAGGGAGAAGACTGGATGCATGCTTGGTCGCCTCATTCGAAAATCCAATGCGATGCCCCGATTTGCCTATGTTTTCATTTGTTCTCAGAAACTTGCACCAAGCTCCAGAAAGCTGAAACTTCACCTTGGGAGTCTTGTGGGAGAGTGGCCGACCACTTTTGGTCTCTCCAGATGCCTGCCGACCACTTTTGGTTGTTGAAAAACCAGAAAAGTAGTCGGCCAGCTAGTTTTTCTGGCTGGCCGGCCAGTTGTTGCTGCTGAATTGCAATTTGCTGCAACAAAAAGCAAGAAAGGGCATGGCAATGTATTTGCAAGATATGTGTGCACAACCACCCTCCCTATCATGTCATGAACTCAAAGGAGTGTGATTCTCGACCCTCGGGTCACCAATCGCGCATTTCAACGCATGATGGCCGAGAGGCGAAGTTGCACAATTCAATATGAAATGAATGCACAAGTAAATGCATAAGGCCTAGAACTCTATCATGTATGATCAAGAGCATCGGCGAACGGGAATTGAAGCACATTTCATCACTTTAAGTATGAAACGTCTCTCGTTTCCCGTGTTTGGACTAACACCTATTCCAAACACAATGTAAGCAAGAAACATGGCATGCACAATGCTATGTAATGCAACCTTAGCATGCGAACATGTAACTACATGGCATACTTGATGCAACTAGCAACCTAGCATACACAATGCAAGGCATAACATGGCATACACAATGCTAAATGCTAAATGCTAAGAACTAGATGGCATGCTCAATGCAAGGCAATCATGAGGGTTCTTAACACAATGTAATGCATGCATGCACAATGCAATGCAACAAGGGCAACAATGTGCAATGCACCAAACATGCAACAACATGCAAACCATATACTCAATGGACTTAAACTGAAAAAGACAGACCTCAGTCATGCCAAAACAACGGCCATAATGCTAAAATGAAGGCACCGAAAACACATACAAGCATGCATGCCAATTGGCTCACCAACTAAGGCACCAAGGTGCAACTCTCAAGAACACTTAAAGAGTAAAAAGCATGGAAGTGTAGTAACACTAAGTGCACTGAAATTAGACAAGAAATGATGCCAAATCACTTAATCAACACAAGCATGGCATGCAATGGTCCTTAAAGCTTAAGACAAGCAAAGAGGACTACACATGAGGCATGCAATACATGGCACAAATGCATGAACTAAGCATGGACAGAGCTCAAGTAGGTCAAAATAAGGACCTAAACATGCTGAGATAAGGGCTCAAATACCTAGGCATGCAAGCATACAAGCTAAGCCATGAACTAGGCAACAATGCATAACACTCAAAGGCACTTAAAGCATGATTGAGGTAGGAACATGGCAATGCTAAATGCTCTGAAATGTCATGTTAAGTGATGTCAAATCATGTACACAACACAAGTGAAGCATGCAATGGTGCTCAAAGCTTGAGGCAAACAAGAGCATTTGTACTACAAGTATACAAAACATGAAGCATGTGACCAAGGCAACCCAAAACAGTCCTAGAACATGTTAAAATGAGTCTAAAACATGCATGGAAGGAAGCCAAAATAAGCTATCATGAAGGGCATAAGACATGATGCATACAAGGCAAATAAGGTGGATTACACTACACCTATTAAAACCAAGCATGAAATGACTTAACCACTAAAAATCAGAGTTAAATCATGGCATAATAACCCCAAAAACACACTGAAATGAGAGCTCGCAAGCTAAGGCATGAAGGCATACACAATGGTTCATGTTAAGGCATAAAGGGGTAAACCCTCCAACGCATTGAATGAGTGTTTAATGTGAATACATGACCATAAACATGGACTGAAATCACATAATAAATGATGCTAAATCATTGAAATAGTCCAAGTAATGCATGCTAGAGGACTCAACACACAAAGCTAACAAGTTAGGTTGAACTATAGCTATACAAAGCAAGTCATGCATGGCCAAGACAACACAAATTAGACCTTAAACATGCTAAAACCTGAACAAAGTCTTCTCAAAGCTAAGCCAAAAGTATGCTAAAATGACATGTTACAACATGATGCATGTTAGGTTATTTCATGGAACTACACTACAAGTGTATGGAGCATGCAAGGGCCAACCAAACCAAACCAAACCAAAATAGAGTCATGACATGGCAAAACATCACCGAAAACATGTTGAAATGGAAAGAAAAGAAGATGGAATGACATGCTATTTCATGAAGCACGTAAAGCTAGTTTGTGTGATTTACACTACAAGTGTATCAACCATGCATGAAGTGACCAAAGAAAGCAAAAACAGTTGTATGCCTCAGTAAAATAACCACAAATACAAGCTAAGAACAAGCTAACAAAAGCTTATCGAAGATGCTCAAACATGAGGCACATGAAGCAAGTAAACAAAATACAAGGAGAGGGGATGACCCTCTCCTATTTAGGACACCAAAACCACCTTTCCATCACTGAAAATCCTCTGAATTTCAGTGGTAGAAAGGTCATGCAAAGGCTTCACCAAGAGCCTAAAGGGATGTCTCAAAACAAGGCCTAAGAGGGAGTAAATCACCCCAAACGAAAAAGTGACCTTAAACAATTATTTTAAGCACGCAAAAATAGTACTTTTTGTAGTAGGAAGTTAAGCTTAAAAAAGTATGTAAAAGGGGCCAAAATCTCAAGCAAAAATGGGGGTTTTAAAGGTCAAAGACTCACCCTTGAAGACCTTCTTTAAAGCTGCAACTCCAGCAACTTTTTCAAGCTCAAAGCAACCCAAGAACACCAAAACCAGCTCATAAGCACCTCAGTAGAAAAAGGATAGTGTTTGAGTGTGTGTTTGTGTGAAAAAGCAAGACAAAACTACACTTTTGAACACAAAATAAGAGTAAAATGAAGAAGTATAGATATAGGTTATATGTATAACTCAAGGGAGTTTTTCTGAACCTAGAGGAGGGAGGAGGAGCCTCCCTCTTATAGAAGAGGAAAGGCAAAGCTTCTAGGAGAAGCTAAGCACCAAGGCAATGCCTCCATACACGTGTATGGAGGATAGCTCTGGTGTCCTCCAGCTGTGCCAGCTGACCAAAAATATCTCCAAAAAAGTGTCAAAAAGCAGTCGACCACTTGAAGTGGTCGGCCTGCTACTTAAAGTGGTCGCCGACCACTTCAAGTGGCCTCTGAGAGCAAAAACTAGTCGGCCATGGTGGGAGAGAGTCCGGGGCATGAAAACAATGCAGTGGTGTGGTGGTCGACCAAAAAAGATGCCCCAAAGACCAAGAAAGCCAGTTGTCCGACCAGAAAATCGGCTGGCAGAGGAAGAAGTGGTCAACCAGGAGAAATACTGGTCTCCCACCCTTGTACCACCTTCCAAACAAGGAAAACAAGGTTTGTACCAAAAACAAACTAAAACGGATGCAAGACGAGAGATCGGGAGGCAAAGCATGCGGCCGAAAGTCCCGAAAACTAGCTGACGAGCACCAAAAGTGGTATGCGACCACAAAAGTGGTCTCCCGGACCATAGTGTCCCTCTAGGCAGAGGCAACAAGGTGTGGTTCAAAAACCACGCCAAACGGAGAACGTTAAGCGGTCTCGAGACAAGGCACGCGGCCAAAGGCTCTAAAAATCGAGAACTAGTATCTAAATAGGAAAAGTGACCTATGACCACAAAAAGTGGCCTACGACCACAAAGAGATGGTCTACAAGACCACTCCCTCCCTCCAGGAAGAGAAAACAAGATTCGGTCTACAAATCAAGCCGAAGCACAAAAGAATTCAGAGGCCTCGAGGCACACCAAGGATCCTCTAGAGTGATTTTTTCCTAAAGTTTCCTAGAGTGCTATATTGTGTGGTTGAGATTTACTGACAAGTCACATCAATTTTTCTGATGTGACTTGCCAATAAATCTCAACAACACAATGTAACACTCTAGGAAACTTTAGGAAAATTTCACTCTAGAGGATCCTTGGTGCCAAATGTGTCTTTCGATAATTGAGTCGGTCATTTTGTTGGGTCTGTAGCATGAATGTAAATATTACTCTTTTTGTCGCACAATGTTGGTCCATTTTTTTTGAAAATTCTAACTTTTCAAGAGGATATGTAATTATTGTTTTAAAATTAAATCAAAAGATATTGACCTACCATATTGTCTTTTTATTATCATTATTAAATATATATTTTTAATCATTTTTAAATGGCAGTTTTGGAATAATATAAAATTTTATGTTTTGAATTTTCAAAATGGGCAATCATTTTGGAATATCAAAAAGTGACAAAATGGACCAATAATATTAGGGGTGATCGCGGATTGGGTTGAGTCGGGTGATATCTTGTCCGTCATCCATCTGAAATTAGGTGGATTAGAAAAAATCAATTTGCATCCATCCATCGATTTGGCAGATACGGATTGAACAGGTTATGTAGATTGGCGGATGGATGCGATCGGTTTGGCGGGTTGAACTTTACAAATTTTAGAAATTTTTTCAACTTATAATTCATTACTTTTACAATCTCCAATAACTAATAATTTGAAAAATATATATTATTTGTTTATAATAGGCCATGGTACCACACATGTATATTTTTAAGATATTGTCTTCAATTTTTACAAAAATATATATTTTATTATTTTTACTTTATATTGTTACTTGTTAACAATTCTTTTTTTATTTTTGTTTTGAACTTTATTTACGAGCAGATCGAGTTCATACAAGTGCGAGATGGTTGATCTGCCATTTGAATTGTATTACCAAATTTTTAAAATATTTCATTTGTATCTGTTCGTCCAATGACATGCATCCATTCAAAATCAATCGAATTAGATTGAATTGGTCAAATTGAGCAAGTTAATGGATCCATGATTCCTAAACAATATGAAATTTATATTTCAAAGGCGGCTTGGTACAATCATGCCAAATCGAAACATAAGCTATAATATCCATTACTTGAAGGATGTAAATAACCATTTTTCTATGAGCAATAGTTTTATTGTATGCACAACACGTCATGTGATTAAGGGCGTTTTTATTTACGAAACAAAAATATCTCATTACACCTTTTTAATTAAATCTCTTTTAAAATTTAAAATTTTGTTTTATTTTATTTTCCATATTTTCAAATAAATCCTCATTCATAAATATCATACTTAAATTTCATCTTCTGTTTATACTTTTTAACTTTTCAAATCCTAACTCCATGTCGATCCCACCACTACTTTTGAATACCACAACCACCACTTTCTTCATTGCGACAACCACTAGCCAACCGCCCAACCACTACAAACCAATTCCTTTTCAACCCACCCTACCTCTCCAACCCCAACCCCATGAACTACTTCTTTCCTAATACCGCTACCATTGCAACCCACTTCTACCTCCCTATTCTCTACTACTACGGCCCCTCACTACCTCAAACCTGCCATTTTCCCAGCCTTTTTCCTAATCCTTCACTACATCATGCAAGAGAGAGAGCGAGATAAATAGAAATAGGGTTTTCAAATCTAGAAGAGTAAATAAGGGTAGATAGTGAGGTAGTGAATTTGGGTAAAAGGTGACAGAGAGGATTTTGAGGGGCTAGGCAATGGTAGATCTAGGGTGCAATGGTGGGGGATAATGTTGTGTGGGTGGGGAGGGGAGGCGAAAAGGAAAGAAAGGGATATTGGTAAGGGGGTTAGAAAGTGAAGAAGGCGACAAGAGGAAAGGGGGTGGCAGTGAATGGCGGGGGTTTTTGTGATATTAAAAAAAAGATTTTGAAATTTTAGGATTTGAGGAGTTTTAGGTGGTTTTATGTAGAAAGAAAATTGTAAAAAATAATAAAAAAAAGTAAAGAGTATAATGATTTTTTTGGTGTAAATAGAAAAACCTATGATTAGTCCCCACAAAAGCCTAATGCAAGATTGTCCCCTCACTTTTGATTGTTGACGGAATCTAATTATCCTATGTTGAAGCTAAATCTGTCGTTGTTTGGCTAACACTTATTTTTACAAAATGAAATGCCATTGTTTGTACCCAAAAATCATTTTCCTGTCACATTCTACCTCTTACTAAAGTTAAATGAATCGATTAATTATAGGCTATAAACGCAATGAGGCAAGTTGAGTAGTCGGTTGTTTAAATTTGATTTGAAAAATTATCAAGCTTTAAATTGAGTTTAAATTTGACTTATTTACCTTTCAAGCTGATCTCAAATGAATTTCAATTTAACTAATTTCGAGTAGTTTGGTTTATTATAGTGCATGTGAACCGAGTTCGATTTGAGCTTTGAAAATTAACAAATTTCAAGATATGCTCAAGTTTGGCATTTTAAAATAACGGTCAATCTCAAATGAGTTTTCATTGAGATAAACACAAGTCGTGCTCGAGTAATTTTGTTCGTTTTACGTCCCTAATTAACAAAGTATTGTAGAATAGGTATTGTCTAAATTTGAAAATGCTTAAAAATGTCTTTTTATAGAATTTAGTCACAAAAGCTTTTACTTTCTCAATTTTCTTATACTTTCGGATGACAACGAATGCAAAACTAATAGAAGACAACAGATTTTCAATTTCTTTTCCTTTCTCTTCTCAAAACACAATTATCTATGAGTAAATTACCAATAAGTCCTCTTTGAAAAAGGTGCGGCCTATTTAATCCCACAACCTTTTGTTTATACTCAAAAGTCTTATAACGTTTTTCTTCTTCTTCTCTGCCTTTGTTCTTCTCTGTCTCTTTCTCTTTCTGATTTCCGGCGATCGTCAATGGGCAATCACGTCTTGTTTCTTCTCTTTCTCTTTCTGATACTATCATCGATTGGGGTGTTGGACAATCTTCACTGTATTTAAATAAATTAAATTCTGTTGTGTACTAAACAACAACTAGAATATAAAGAAATAAAGGAAAAGAGAGAATTTGTTTGATTACAAAAATCAAACTCGAAATAAAAAAAATAAAAATAAAAACAGATTTTATTTTGTTACAAAAACAAAATTAAAATCTGATTTAAATAAATAACAATAACACTGAAAATAAATTAAATAACTTACTTGATTTAATTTGTTCGAATTATAATCTGATCAAGTCTAGTGTTTGACACTGTGTCCTTAAGACAGATTCGCCCTCTCCACGGTACTTTCAAAATTTGGGCGTCTATCTCCCAGGATGAAATGATCTACTACAAACAATAGCAGCACTACAAATTGTTTGCCTTACGAGCACACTAAGTGTTTACACTCTTTCTTTCAAAAAATAAATACAGCAAAATGCAGAGATTTATAGCAGAGGATGGAGTACGAAAATTGGAGATAAATCCAAATGGGAGGCTAGTCTATTTATAGATGTAAAGGTGGCTATTGGTTTTGAATTGAACATGTATGAAACCTGTTGGTTTTGAATTCAAACAGATTTGAATCTGTTAGGTTCATAATTTAAACAGATACAAAAACGGGGAGGGCCCTGTTTGGATGTACGTTAAAAACCAAATATTGTGCCGAACAAGCCCAACCCAACCTCACACCACGCATCCGCGCCCAAGCCCAGCCCAGCCTACCCGATCGGACGGACGGCGGCGCGTGCGGGCGTGTGTAGTGATTTTTGGGTCCAATGGGTCTAATCCATTTTGCCCATAACCTCCCCCTCTAAAACACTTGGGTACCCTTGGGGCACACCCCAAGTACCAAACCCAAGCCTTATAAACCCATTCAAAACTTCCCACCAAATCAATGTGGGACAAACCATTTTACAACCTTAAGGAATTTTTACCAAAACTCCATTTCCATGGAGCACACTTTGGCTTCAATTTCCCATTTACTCGGTAATGGTTTTGAGCAACCAAATATACCACGTGAATCACAACGCGACATAGAACGCGTTACCACTTTGACCCGTGAAAATCGACGCATGGGGCCCACCTAAAAATAGACCAAACTTAGGAAAAAATTCTGGTTTTACCTAGAATTTTATAACCATTTCCAACAATCCCCCACATGAATGGAATTTGATGATAACGGAAATGCAACAATATACAGACTTTATCGAAAGAGTATAAGTCAAAAATATCTTGCATCAGGATATGTAGCTTTCGGCCTTGAACCTTCCCTAATGATAACCTATTGGACTTACTAGCTAACCAATGGACGCGATGCCTTTAATTGTTCAGCCGTTTGTGTAAGCCAAGACAATAGATTTCACACAAAATATCTTCTAATACATCGTGGTTCTCACTGTTGTGTTCATTTTGGCCTTGAACGCGCCTGGTTTTCATGAGTGTTTCTAGAGAATTTAGCCTTTTGCATTCTCATAGAACCGGCCCCAGTTCGACACTCATATAGGTGATTTTTATTGTGAGTATCTCCTTATACTCGTCTTGATTTTATGCCTTAATCAAGATATAAGTAATCATTAAAAGTAAAGCTTATCCTTATACCCCTGCATACAACATATGTTGCAGATATCACTCTCACCATAGGAATGGGTAGGAACTTAATCCTTTGGTGATTTCTGGCGAGCCATACATAATTTAGTTGCCCCTTTGAACTTAGTTCTTGGGATCTCCAATCATATAAGTAGGGTTACCATTATGACGACTCTTATGTAATAGGCTTTAATCCCATCCCCTTCGATGAACTATACACTAGCTCTTTTGTCAAACCTTTTGTTAACAGATTCGCAATATTCTCTTTAGATTTTATATAATCTATTGAGATTATTCCGTTTCACAACAATTGCCTTATGGTATTATGTCGACGACGAATATGTCGTAACTTACCGTTATACATATGATTCTGTGCCCTACCTATTGCAGATTGACTATCACAATGAATGTAAATAGCTGGCACAGGTTTTGGCCACATTGGAATGTCTTCTAAGAAGTGACGAAGCCATTTTGCTTCTTCTCCTGCTTTGTCCAAAGCAATGAACTCGGATTCCATTGTGGATCGTGTGATGCATGTTTGTTTCGTGGATTTCCAAGAAGCAGCAGCGCCTCCTAGAGTAAAGACATATCCACTTTTGGATTTTGAATCTTTAGTATCCGATATCCAATTTACATCACAATAACCTTCAAGTACTGCTGGATATCGAGTAAAGTTCAAACCATGATCACGGGTGAATCTTACATATCTAAGAACCCGAATGATCGCTTTCCAATGGTCTTCTCCGGGGTTACTAGTGTACCTACTCAATTTACTGATAGCATAAGTTATATCAGGACGAGTACAATTCATTAGGTACATTAGGCTTCCAATAATTTGGGAGTATTTTAACTGAGACACTGCATCACCTTTATTTTTCAATAAATAAAGATTGATGTCTACAGGTGTTTTAGCTAAATTCATATCATCCTTGATAAATTTACCAAGAATTTTCTCAATATAATGTGATTGAGATAATGCATATCCGTCAGATATTTTAATAATTTTCATTCCTAATATAACATCTGCGACCCCCATATCTTTCATATCAAATCTTTTGTTAAGCATCTGCTTAGTTGATTTGATCATATTTTGACTGCTTCCAATGATAAGCATGTCATCCACATAAAGACAAACTATAACATATCCTTGGTCAGTGTTTTTAACATACACGCATTTGTCACATTCGTTTATCTTAAACCCATTAGTAAGCATTGCATGATCAAATTTTTCATGCCATTGCTTAGGTGCTTGTTTTAATCCATAAAGGGATTTTACAAGTCGACAAACTTTCTTTTCTTGCCCTGATACTACAAACCCTTCGGGTTGCTCCATATAGATCTCTTCATTTAGATCACCGTTTAAGAAAGCTATTTTAACATCCATTTGATATATTTCTAAATTAAACAACGCTGCTATAGAAATAAGCATGCGAATGGATGTTATTCTTGTCACAGGGGAATATGTGTCAAAATAGTCCAAACATTCCTTTTGTCTGTAACCTTTAACTATAAGTCTTGCTTTATACTTGTCAATTGAACCATCTGCTTTCATTTTTCTCTTGAATATCCATTTATATTCAAGAGGTTTAGAACCTGGTGGAAGATCCACCAATTCCCAAGTGTGATTTTGCATAATGGATTCAATTTCATTATTAACAGCTTCTTTCCACAAAGGTGATTCAGGACCTATCATTGCTGCCTTAAAGCTTTGAGGTTTATTTTCTAATAGGTATGTCAGAAAATCTGGACCAAAGGATTTTGATGTTCTCGCTCTCTTACTTCGTCTTGGTTCATCATCAGTTAAATCCTGTTGGTCGAGACTATTACTAGTCTCTTGTGTTTAATTGTCATTAGTCTCTTGACTTTGTGTACAATCATAAGTTCTTTTCTATGAACTTAATTCATGTCCTTTCTTGTAAGGAAAGACATGTTCAAAAAACACAACATTCCTTGACTTTATAATAGTGTTCACATTTATATCAGGTATTTCTGATTTATAAGTCAGAAACCGATATGCACTACTATACTGAGCATAACCAATAAACACACAGTCTACTGTTTTTGGTCCAATCTTAGTCTTTTTAGGAATAGGAATAGGAACTTCAACTTTAGCCAAACACCCTCACACTTTTAAGTATTTGTAGGAAGGTGGTCGACCTTTCCACAATTCATAAGGAATGCTTTTGGTTTTCTTGTGGGGTATTCTATTAAGAACATAATTAGCAGACAATATTGCTTCCCCCCACAAGTTCTGTGGTAAGCCTGAACTTAGTAACATGGCATTCATAATTTCTTTTAGGGTTCTATTCTTCCTTTCAGCAATTCCATTTTGCTGTGAAGAATAAGGGGTTGTAGTTTGGTGAATAATGTCATGTTGTGCACAAAATTCATCTAATGGTGCATCATATTCACCACCCCTATTACTTCTGATATAAATCAATGAATTTCAAAACAAATTCAAGAAAAAACCAAAATAATTATGACTACTCAAGTCAGAATTAATGTTTTGACAAAATCATATCCTCATAAAAAATTTTGCCTAAGAATCAAACAATTCAAAAACCCATTTGATTGTATATATTCTTGCAACTCAATAACAAATAAATGTCACTGTCATAAAAATATTTGTGACAGAAGAAAATTAAATTATCTCAACTAATGCAAGAGATACACCCCCATATTAATAAAATGGTTCATGATTTAATAAATTCTACTACGCAAGTAAAATAATAATTAACGACATCTCATGTCACAAATTCAAAACAAACTAATAATCAACATAAAAGATTTCTTAAATTTACTTTCAATTAAATGGAACGATCTAACTACATACATCTTCACGTTTAAATTTCTCTGGTGTTTAAACACCCATTCAAAATTGATTGGAAAAACTCAAATTAATCAACATATCAATTTAACATTCCAAATCATATGAAATTTTTGTTAAGAAATAATTTGAGTTGACATCATACATGCAAATCAAACGTATTAACTAAAAAATAATGAATTAACAAAATAAATTAATCATGCATGATCCCAAAATTTGTATCATGAAATAAAAATATTCTCAACTCATAAATAAAAATCAATGCGTTTTGAATTTTAAACTCCAAAATGACAAAACATACCTTCATTTAATAAGTTTGATTTGTACATAAATAAACTAATTAAATATGCATGCAAAAGTCCTTGTGAATATATATATATATATTATTCCGACTCATATGCAGAAACTATTCACGACTACAGATCCACACACAGAAATTTAAAAATGATTCAAAAAACTAATAAAGAAACTAAACTTGCCACAAAGGTTTCTATGTAATAAAAATGAAATTTGTTTATAAATTAATATTTTACTCCAGAAACAAATTCTCCCATGTACTACGATAAAGTCAAAAGAACTATGATAAATTAACAAAATTAATTTTCTGGTTACTAAAACCAAAAAATAAATTATAACATAAAATAATTTTATTTTCCTTGTTATTTAAACTAGTAAAATAAAATATCAAAATAATATCTGATTACAAAAAATCAGAAAAACAAACCACAAATTAATTTTCTAGTTACTAAAACCAGAAAATAAATTATAACACAAAATCATTTTATTTTTCTTGTTACTAAAATTAGAAAATATTGTAATTTTATTTTCCTTGTTACTGAAATTAGAAAATAAAATACCACAAAACTATCGGATTACAAAAATCAAAAAAAATACAAAATAATTTTCTAGTTACCAAAACCAGAAAATAAATTAAAACACAAAATAATTTTATTTTCTTTGTTACTAAAACTAGAAAATAATATAATTTTATTTTCCTTGTTACTAAAACTAGAAAAGTAAAATACCAAAATAATTTTCTGTAACACCAAATAATATTCTGCAATTGTTAATGACACCAGTATATTACTACTAGTTTTCAAAAAAAAGAGACAGTATATTACTACTATCTGTCAAATAGCATAAATCACTATTTGTTTTTCCAACCAGAATATTACTTTGAAAACATAGAAAATTAAATACAATGAAGATACCAAAAACAAAATACGAATCTGTCTTAAGATTGTTGGACAATCGTCGCTATATTTAAATAAATTAAATTATGTTGTGTACTAAACAACAACCAGAATATAAAGAAATAAAGGAAATGAGAGAATTTGTTTGATTACAAAAATCAAACTCGAAATAAAAAATAAATAAAAACAGATTTTATTTTGTTACAAAAACAAAATTAAAATCTGATTTAAATAAATAACAATAACACTGAAAATAAATTAAATAACTTACTTGATTTAATTTGTTCGAATTATAATCTGATCAAGTCCAGTGTTTGACACTGTGTCTTTAAGACAGATTCGTCCTCTCCACGGTACTTTCAAAATTTGGACGTCTATCTCCCAAGATGAAATGATCTACTACAAACAATAGCAGCACTATAAATTGTTTGCGTTACGAACAAACTAAATGTTTACACTCTTTCTTTCAGAAAATAAATACAGCAAAATGCAGAGATTTATAGCAGATGATGGAGTACAAAAATTGGAGATAAATCCAAATGGGAGGTTAGTCTATTTATAGATGTAAAGGTGGCTATTGGTTTTGAATTGAACAGGTATGAAACTTGTTGGTTTTGAATTCAAACAGATTTGAATCTGTTGGGTTCATAATTTAAACAGATACAAAAACGGGGAGGGCCCTGTTTGGATGTACGTTAAAAACCAAACTAGTTTATTTTGGGAAGGGCTCTCTTTGGATGTACAGTAAAACCAAATCAGTTTATTCCGGTTTAATTTGAATTCTGGATTTTATTTTAACAAAATAAAATTAAATTCAAATGTTTGTATTGGACCGAACAAGCCCAACCCAACCTCACACCACGCATCCGTGCCTAAGCCCAGCCCACCCGACTGGACGGACGGCAGCGCTCGCGCACGTGTGTGGTGATTTTTGGGTCTAATGGGTCTAGCCCATTTTGTCCATAACCTCCCCCTCTAAAACACTTGGGTACCCCTTGGGGCACACCCCAAGTACCAAACCCAAGCCTTATAAACTCATTCAAAACTTCCCACCAAATCAATGTGGGACAAGCCATTTTACAACCTTAAGGAATTTCCACCAAAACTCCATTTCCATAGAGCACACTTTGGCTTCAATTTCCCATTCACTCGGTAATGGTTTTGAGCAACCAAATATACCACGTGAATCACAACGCGACATAGAACGCGTTACCACTTTGACTCGTGAAAATCGACGCATGGGGCCCACCTAAAAAATAGACCAAACTTAAGGAAAAAATTTTAGTTTTACCTAGAATTTTATAACCATTTCCAGCATGGGGTTCACGGGCAACCACCGACTCCTTACTTCACCTTCACCGACGGTGAAAAAGATATGTTTCTGACGAAGAAGATGAGTAGATTCACTTAGATCTGATGTAGGTCTACATCAGATCCGGTTAGATCTAAACAAAAAATAATTGTCAGAGTACAATTCTCTCTCTATATCTACCTCTCTCCTTCGATCTGTTAATTTTTTTACATTTTTTCTGCTATACACTTCTCTTTTCCTGTTTTATGGAGAAAATTTTCAAATTCTAAACAAATTGTTTTTGAGTTTTAGTTACAGACGGTGAAAATTATAAAATTTTGCAATTTCAATTTTTTTGGTGCTGGAATGAATCATGGTTTAAAATTGTAAAATTTTTTAGTTTTATAATATTTTTTAGAACTGTAAAATTTTACAGTTTCATAACATATTTTTCAATTTGATTAATAAGGATAAATGCTTAATAGATTTTTGTTTTGAAACTGTAACATTTTACAGTTTCAAAACTTGCTTTTCAGTTTAATCAATATTAGAGATTATTTACTTAAACCCTACAAAAATTGAAAAATAACATATGTTTTTTTTTTCCATTGTTGCTGTTTTTTGTCGTTACATTTTTTTTCTTTTAATTTATCAATATTTAGCACATTTTGCTATGTTTTTTGCTTTAATTGCTCCATTTATTCTTTTTTTTTTTTCGGGCAATATTCTGTGCAATCCGATGAGTTTCCAACAATGTTCTTAATGTCCAGCGAACATTCTGTATATTCCAGTGACTTCCATTAATATTCAGAATACTCCGGTGAACTTCTGGTGATACTCCGACAACTTCCTGGTGGTATTGAACATCCTAGCGGGTCTCCGGAGACCCCCTGACGGAAGTCCGACGGTAAACGTAAATTTTAAAAAAAAAAAAAAAAAAAAAAGAAGAAGATTTTTTTGGTAACAATTAAAAATATATAAAACTAATTGGTGCAAATATTTTGTTTTAAGATTAGATAAGTTTTGAATTTGATTTGTTAGTAAGTTCTCCTTTTATGTATCTTGCAAGCCTGAAATTGACTTAGCACGGATAAATTTGGGCCGCGTGGGCCGAGTTGGAAACTCTGAAGATAATAGTGGCCATAGTTCGATTAAGTTGGGCTGGCCTACCCATTCCCTTTCCTCCTTCCCCCTGAATACTGAAAGCGAATCTGATATGAAACTCACATGCGGAAAGGCAACAGAAAATTAAAATTAAAAAAAAAAAAAAAAAACACTAACTAAACAAAACTTTAATTAACATTAACATATGTTAGTCAAACACAAAGAACATGATATGTGAGAGCCCAAAAATAAATGCCATCTCACATACGTAGTTTAGCATTATCCCACTTATCCACTACGCATGGTTTTATGTAATTGACAATAAAAAGCAAGTCAACTTGCAATCTGGCTAAACAGAATTCTTCCCACCAAAAAGGTAATCAAAAAAAATTCCCAAATGTTGTGTGGAAAAATTACAAAAAATTCCAATGTATGTGAAATAAATAAATAAATAAATAAGTGTAGTTTTGAGCAGTTGTTTGACATAAATGGTTTGGGTTAAAATAGTTATAAAAAAATAAAATAGATTAAAAAGTCAACAAGACAAAATGTTATATCTAAACCATAATTATTTCATTTTTTCTCTCACAAAATTAAAAAAGTCAAAAAGTCCACACCAAACAACACTTTTTAACCTCATACTAAAATAAATAAAAAATTAAAAAATTAAAAAGTCAACCTACATTCCAAACTAATCCTGATTGTCGTTACAGTTACATTACAGCAGTTACACTTTGTAATTATTAACTCAACTGTTACCGTTATAACGACTGCTACCGTTAAATCTTGGTTGGAATTTATGAAGACTGAACGTGACGTGAGCGTTAGAAAAATCCCCTCCCTTATCTCTTTATAGCAGAAATTATTTGTTGTTGTACGCAGCATAGCATGTCCAGCATCTTAGCCGTTGATCGGTTTGGCCCTACATCAAATCTACACCAATAAATGGCTGAAATGCGTCCACAACAACAGATAATTTATAGCTAAATGATGAAGAGATATATTGCTTGTCTCTAACAGTTCAGTAACACCATTAAGGTGAGTGGTGGGGTTGAGAGTTTTGATGTGCCAAATGAGTTTAAATTTTTTGTGGTAATTTTTAAAAGAAGTTATTTAATCTACCATAAATCAAATTTAATAAATATTATATAAATTAGTGAAATAGTCATGAGATTACCCACTTACACTTAATTACTTCTAGTTTATATGATTCTATAAAATATTATAATAATTATTTATTTTTATCATTTTATTCTATTATCTGATGTATCTGTTTAATTGTCAACTCCCTATTAAAATGATAAGCATAATATTATATAAAAATGTGATAAGTATAACATTTAGCCATTATTTGTGAACAAGTTATTTTAGTAATTTTTTATAATAATTTTTTTATTTTTTATGAAAAAACGTATAAACAGTAGTGAGAAAATGAAATTTTAGATTTTCTTGTATAATTTGTTGACATTTTAATTTTTTTTAATAATTTTTTTAACTTTTAAACTAAAATCTAGTGTTCCCACAAAAGACCTTAGAAAAGCTAAGAGCATTCAGTAATAAGAATATTTAAAAAAATGTCAAGAATTTTATCCCAAAAGTGACATGTGATCTAAATTCAATTATTATATAGTGGGAGTTACACTGAAATGTATCCAAACCACACATTGTCTTTTCTAAATGTTTTTCTAAGGTGGTGTTTAGATCATACATTTAAATAAAAATTTTAAAAAATGAAATAGAATTAAAATATAATTGTATTTGACTAATCTTTTAATTTTAAGATTAATTATAAATACATCCTCTGAAATTTATTTAAAATACGAATTTTCTTCCGTGATTTGAAAAATTATAAATGCCCATTTGTCAAAAAAATTTATTTAATAAAATTAACTGAAAAATAAAATTCTTAATCTAAATTATTAACATCATTAAAAATTATTAATTAACTTGATAATTTATTAATAAAAGAAGCTATTTATTATGAAATTAAAAATATCAAAAAACAAAATATAATTTTTAAAATTATAAAAAATAATTTATATTTTAAATAAATTTTAAAATATGTTTTTAATTTACCCTTTATTTTTTTTCTTTTTTAAATTCCTAACATTGTGGTGTGGCATTATTGAACTTTTCATGACGTAGTAGGGGTGAGCAGCGGATATACCGATCCGCTAAAACTGACCGAACCGAACCGATCCGCCGCATTTTGGACGGATGCGTGATGACGAGCGGACGGTTACGGATTGATTTTTTTCAATCCGCCAATTTGGTGGACGGATGGCGGATTTAAGGTTCATTTGGCCGCAACCGAACCGCCAAACCGCGAGCACCCTTAGTAATTTATAAAACTTTTTGTTTTCAATTTGTTTAAATATTTTATTTGTGTTTTCAATTGAAAAAGAGTTCAAATATTCTATTGAAATTTTTTTTTCAACTTGAATATATTTTTTGAATTGAAAAAAATAAACGTATTATTTATCTATATTTTTTGATTTTTAAATCTAACACTAAAAGTAATAAATAGAAAATATGATATATGTTGGTTGGTTTTTATTTTCAAAAACATATATAAATGTAACAATACAGAGACATAATCTCTACTATTGCTCTATTCATGGTTTTTGTGGTTTGAATTATTTTTATATTTTAAGAACCACAAATTGTAATATTTTATGTGGATGAGGCATGCTGTGATTGTAATATGTGAATGAGGCATGCAGTGATTGTGATATTCTAAAGTTTCAAACTTTCTTTCATTGGATGAGGCATGCAGTAATTGTAATACTTTTTTAAGTCATTGACTGTAATATTTTCTCTTTTTTTTTTTTTGAGGAAATGCACAAGTTAAACTATGTTAAAAATTTATAAAATTTCAAACCGCCAAACCGATTCGCATCCATCCGCCAAACCGCCAATCCGCTCAAACCACATCCGCCGGATTGGCGGACGGATGCAGATTGATTTTTTTCAATCCGCCAATCTGGTGGACAGATGGCGAATTGAAGGTTTCGTGGCCGCAACCGACCCGCGCCCACCCCTATAACGTAGCATGACTCCAATAGCATTTAAGCTGCTTATTAAATTCTGCATCATTGAGGGGTACCAAAAAATATGACGTCAGATACAGACCCATCATCTTGTATTGGTGGCAGCAATTAATGTCTCCATTATTTGGGAAGTAAATAAAACAGATAACATGAATGAGAGAGACAGCTACCAATAAAAATTGCCATTGGAGGATGAGAAAGCGCCTTTAGCCATTTTCAATGTGAAAGAAACTCAAGATGATAAAGTGTTTTGAGTGGTTGTTATCTAAGATATATTTATATGAGAATCTCTACATTACTTTTTTTTTTTTTTTTTTTGGTCATATATCTACATCATGTGTTACATTTATATAATTTTTTTTTTATATATAATTTTTTTATATATATAATTTTCCTAATGAGCTAGTAAAACAAAATGTATGTAAAATGAATTTTGAAAAAATATTTAAATGTGGGTTAACTTTTCAAATTTTTCTTCATTTATCATTTAGAGAGAGAAATTTTTTAGATGAATCATTTTTTTATCTATCTATATATATTTTTTGATGCGACCACATACTTTATTAAAAAAACAACAATTCAGTGTAAATTTAAATATATATATATATATATCAATAACAAATTTTATAAACATTAATATTTTAATTCTAATTTTTTTCATACATTTGTCAATATTTTTTTTTTAGAAAGATCATTAAATTATAATTCCCCAAATTTTATTTCTTTACTAACTACAATTATTTAATTGGTGTTTTGTCTGTGTGAAGCATGGTGACTGAGGGAACAAAACAATCAGTGTGTATGGTTTTAATTTTTTGAAAATTAAGTTTTTTATTTTTTATATTTTTTGTTTTTAGTGAATATTTTTAAAATTTTAAGCATTTTTTTTACTTTTTTAGATGTACCTTACTTAGATGTATCTAAAAAGTAAAATAGTTGTGAAAAAATATTTTAAAAAATTAATAAATACACAAAAATATAAAAAATATACTGAATTTTCGTATTTTTTTATATTTTGGGTATTTAGTAAATTTTTTAAAGATGTTTTCACAAAAATTATACTTTTAAATGTATTTATGTTAGGTGTGTCTAAAAATTTAAAAAAAAAATTGCTTAAGATATTTAAAAAAATTCAGTAAAAACAAAAAAAATATAAAAAATAAGAAAGTAGAATTTTCTGAAAAGTGTTTTTAAAAAACTAAAAACAAACATGGTGCATTGTTTTTTTTTTTTTAATGTAAATAGATGCATATATATATATATATATATGGAAATTTAGCCAAAACTCTTCTATTAGACTTTCGTTTGGTGAAAATAACAACTAAATTTATTTTGTTTTATTAACCCCTTAACAAGGAAGCACCTAATTGAATAAGAACAAAGTAAAATTTCATTTTTTTTCTTGGATAATATATATATATATATATATATATATCTATATCATAACTCTTATGACGAGGAACATATTTATTTTATTTTATACAAGCTTAAAAATATTGTGTATGTGTATTTTTAGTTGATTCATCTAGCATGTACTCTATTTTTTGTAACAGTAAATTGTTACTGTGAATCAGAGTAATATGTTTTGTGAAATAGAGTAACATGTTACTGTCAAATAAAATAAAAAGTTACTGTTTATGTCAATTTGTACGGTATTTTCTTTTGTTTTTTTTTTAAGAATTTCATAGTCAACATAAATCTTGTTTTATAGATTTTGATGAAAATATTCTAAAAATACTAATTTTATTAAAAACCGACATTTAGATCAAAAGTTATATTATTTTAAAGTTTAAAATATTAAATTACTCACTAAGTATATTTTGGTAATAGTGGTATGTTTTAGATTTTCAAAAAAAAAAAATTTTATATTAAAATTTTATTATGAGTGAATTTCGACCAAATTCTCCTATATGATAAAGTTACATAATTATGTTTGGAAGGAAAAAGAATTTTATTGGCAATAATCTCATTACTAGTAATAAAAATAATGTATCAATGTTATTCAAATATTTGATTTTGATAATAAAAAAATATTAAAAAATGATACAAATTTAATGAGAATAGGCTTGATGAACAACTATGGATATGATCAAGGTGGAGCCAAAAAGGGCTCCAGGGTTACGTGTCCCCTCAGTTTTGAACTTTTTCCTCTTCTTTTTTTGTTTTTTTTTTTATTGTTTTTATTTTGGTGTGTGTTGTCAAATATAAAATGTATTTTTTTTTTCTTAATATATTTTTTGGCTTAGGGTTTATTGTATTATTTACCATAAGTAGTTATTTAATACTTTGAAAGTAGTATATGATATTATTCATGTAGTAGTTTAAATCAATAATGTAGAGAAAATCTTATACATTGAATATAATAAACTCATTATTTTTAGGTAGTTGACAGATCATTTTAGTGTGATTTGTAATTTCTCATGTTTTGAGCATTATGTAGGCAATGCCATATGTAAGAAAGGCCATGGGGTGGGTTTGTCATCCCCCGCCTGCATCCCCACTTTCAAACCTCACTACCACTCTTGCCCTAACCCTGCTACAAGTGAAATTTTTCAACCCCTTCCCCGCCCTTGCAGATACCTACGAATACCCGATACCCACTGATACTCAACCACATTTCAATTAGCCAAAAATATTGAAAACCATTTAAATCCTTGATGCATTAAATAATTTATCTTATTTTCATATATATAAACAGTGAGACTTTTAGAATTATTATTTATTTATATTTAAACAGAGCCACAAACTTTTAATATTCATTTCTTATATCTAATTATATTATGTATACATATATATTATATATTTATATCTATTACTAATTATATCGGGTCAGGTTTGGATCGGGGGAGGTGATACCTGCCCCGTCCCAACCCCTATGCGGGTGACCAAATTATAATCTACCTCCGCAACACATAAGTATCGGGTTGGGTAAAATCTGATCTATTCAGTCGGATATGGACGGGCCATTGCGGATCGGACTAAAATGGCCATCCCTAGACATATGGTACTCTAAAAGACTGTCTAATAATTTTCATTCAAAACACATTATATATAAGTAATGTCATTTATCATCTCTTTAATATTTTTCTGACAAATAAAAATTAAATAGATTTTATAATAATTATAAATGATGTATTTTTATTATCTAAAATTAGGAATTTTCATCCATAATTTTTTGTACTAAAATAGCAAACTTACATCACCATCCTGCAATGAGCTATTCCACGCTATTATAGAATTTTGATTTGTTCCTATTAATAATGAATATTTAATTTTTTATGCTTAAATTTAGCTCATAAAATTATTATTATCTTAATGTCAATCATGATTTTTTTTAATAAAAAATTATAGTTAATAAATGTCCCTCTAACTTAATTTTCTGGCTCTTCTACTAGATATGATGGAACCTGAGACTACAAGCCAATCCCTTGAACTTCACTCTCAAGCTCCAGATTAGCTCCCTCATTCTCTAATTTTGCCAACAAGATCAGGCAAGCGAGGTAGGTTAGATTAGAGAGATGGGGACTATGACCGTCTATCTCATGAAGCACTAGCAAACCATGAATTCCTCTCGGGCTTGTAGTTCAATTTGCTCTTACACTATCATGACCCGAACCCGCCCTAGAAGTTTAGGACGTGATCGGCCAATAATCTCAGATTACATAGCCTCAAAGGCAAAACAAATAAGTAATAATAGTGAATGAGGCACTGTAGAAGCAATATTAAAACATAACTATGTCCTTCAAGCATACATGCAAAATTCACTAGTATTTAAAACTTAAAGCTCATAAATCCATTCATATCTACGTAGCTACAACACATCTGTTAAATCATTATACATAATAATCATTCAAAACAAAGTCCCAAAGAACAAAAACAAAATAACTTAGAACAATAGCATTAACACAGCTTTGCTCCACTTGAGTCCAAGATCGCCCTATCATGGAGGCACTCCAAAACAATTTTACAGAAGGATGGACTTCCGAGGTTGCTTTAAACTTGACGCTCCACTTGCTCACCTACATATACATAGGGGAAGTGGTGAGCTAAAACCAAGTGAGTAATATCAGTATAAAGAGGTTAAATGAATAATGTCTATCATAATACAAAATCATATCTTATAAGTTTCGAAACAAAGCATATTTAAGTACTTGTCATGTCAAAGTTCATAAATCATACTCATATGTGGTACATCTAATAGCGCAAAGCAAAAGGCCCGAAAGCATATCAAAGGGACCACATGGGTCTAAGCAAAAGGACCACTTGGATTAACATCAGAGATCTCTGTGCACATATAATAAAGGGCCACGGTATTGTTTCCCTCTAGCGAGGGCCTTATTAACGAAGGGCCACGGTATTATTTCCCCCTAGGTGAGGGCCTTATTAGCAAAGTGCCATGGTATTGTTACCCCCAGGCAAGGGCTTCACTAAAGGATGCCACAAATACTTTTTAAAAGAGACAATCATTCATTCTTATCAAAATAACATTTCAAAATAACATTTTTGCAGTAAATTAAAAATACATTTCAACATATCTTTACAAAGATACTACTCACAGTGGACTGGTACAGGAGTTAGATCTCGATTGACCACCTACACAAAACACATAACAAAGATAGACATTGAAACATTCGTTCATAACAAATAACATATCTTAATTCAGTTATCTTACGTGTGTTTCTAGCTTATTCCATGGCTAAGGATGTCTAAATGGTGCTTAAGAATGTCTAAAAAGGCATAAGGATGCAAATATGCACTTATGAATGTTTGCCAAAAATTGCTGAAAACAGGGTCTTCACTCAAGCGCACCTTTGGTAGCTCGAGTGGTGTGGCCTGATTGCAAAAGTACTAGATGGTGTCAAAGTAAGCTCAATGTTCACTCGAGCCAAGTGCAATGCAAAGTTGAATTCACTCAAGCGCACACTTGGTCGCTCAAGCCAACTGCAAAAGTCTGTAAAAATACTGTAAGCATGCAAAGTGCAATCGAGCGCCGACTTCATCGCTTGAGAGAAGTGGACGAATTTTAAAAATTTCATAACAAAATTCAAGTTCAAAAATATGAGTCTAAGTTATGTAACTTGCATGGCTTGGTAAAAATGTGTAGAAACCCTTTATAAAATAACATGAATTCATCAAAATTATGAAACCATATTCTCAAATTCTCTTTCAATTCTTCAAAACAAAACCTAAAACTCAATGTTCTTGCCATACATGTGTTGAATTTAGCTCTTTTATTTTCAAAACACTAATATATGAGATGAGAAGTGTAAAACTATGAAGAACCTTCAAAGATGGTAAATATAGCCTCATGTATGTATGAATGTTTGGAAATCAAACTCAAAAATGGTAAATTGATGCATGCATGTACACAATTAGCTTATATTCACTAAGTTCATGCTGATTCTAGCTTATCCTTCTCAATTTCAAGCAAATGGTCCTTCAAACTTAGTGAATTCAATTACTACATGAATTATCTACAAGAATTATGGGTGAAATCCATGTCTAGAGCTTGAATTTGGAAGTTGTTAGCTTAGTCTCTTCAAACCTTCTTCAAATTCTCTAAAATTCTCCCTTTATCTCTCTAAAGTTGGTCTCTCTATATGTCTAGAATTTAGCCACAATTTGTTGAAGAAGGAAAACGAGTTCAAATGGTTAAGGCTCAAATATATATATATATATATAAGGATTAGATTAGGTTAATTAATTTAGCTTAGGTT
The DNA here is from genome assembly GCF_055761805.1 of Camellia sinensis. Lineage (NCBI taxonomy): Eukaryota > Viridiplantae > Streptophyta > Magnoliopsida > Ericales > Theaceae > Camellia > Camellia sinensis. The sequence continues at coordinate 17,410,402 of NC_138964.1, read as the reverse complement.
TAGTTAATCCTAATAAAATCTACTTGATTTATCCTAATTATTTTGATCTGAATCAAATTTTAATGAAACTTACCATATGATTCTAAATATTCCAATTAGCCTATTGAACTAGTCAATTTTAGTTTCTGAATCTGTTCAGGCTATCTATTTTGAATTCTAAGTCTATATTCTAATAGATATTTCATAAGCAAACAGATAAGCACAAATTAAACATATAATCATGCAATTATGCTCACTAATATATAAAAATAATACATATGTTGAGGTCGTCACAGTCTCTCTTCCCTTGAAAGTTTGGTCATTTAAACTTGAGTAACTTCCATTCGGAAACAGCTCTGGATAACGTTGTCTCATTTCATCCTCTTTTTCCCATGTAGCTTCTTTTCCATAGAGTTCTTTCTATTCAATTTTCACCATAGAAATCGATTTGTTCCTCAACTACTTAACTTATCAATCAAGAATCGGAATTGGCTTTTCTTCATATATATCATCATTGAATGCTATCCAATGGTAATCTATGACATGGAATGAATCTTTAAGATAACCGTGGAGCATTGACACGTGAAACACATTATGCATCTACTCTATTCCCGGTGGTAAAGTTATTCAGTAAGCAATGGGACCAAGCCTTTCCAAAATTTGGAACAGTTCGATGTAACGTGGAGTCAATTTGCCTTTTCTGTCAAACCTTATTTTCCCTTTCATTGGGGTTACTCTAATGAACACGTGATCTCCCACTTCATATTCCAAATCCCTCATTCTCTAATCCACATAGATTTTCTATCAGCTCTGAGCAGTCTTGAGCCTTTGTTGAATGATCTTTTTCTTTTCAATTGTTTTTTACATGAGTTTAGACCCATATAAAGCCCTATCACTAACCTCAGTCCGGCAAACTGGAGATCTATAGTTTCTTCCATACAATGCTTCATATGGTGACATGCCAACTAGCATGGAAACTATTATTATATGCAAAATCAACCAATGCTAGGTATATTTTCCAACTTCCTTGAAATTCTAAGACACACATACGAAGCATATCCTCTAATATTTGGATAGTCCTCTCGGCTAGCCCATCAGTTTGCGGATGAAAGGCCATGCTGAATCTCAACTCTGTGCCCATTGCCTGTTGCAGACTTTGCCAAAATCTATAAACAAATTTAATATCCCTATCCGACACAATAGACACTAGAAACCCATGTAAGGGGATGATCTCATGAATGTAGATAGTAGCAAGTCTATAAGCATTAAACAAAGTTTTCACAGCAAGAAAATGAGCAAATTTTGTCAATCTATCAACAATAACCCATATAGGATTCATACCTCTAAACGTACGAGGCAGACCAACAATGAAATCTATGATTATATGTTCCCACTTCCATTTTGGAATAGGAAGAGACTGAAGTAAACCTGTCGATTTCTGGTGTTTAGCTTTTACTTGTTGGCATTAGAGGCATTTGGAATTGTAGTCGGCAATTTCTCTCTTCATGTTTGGCCACTAGTATACTTGCTTCAAGTCTTGGTACATCTTGGTATTTCCCCGGGTGCATAGCAAACATCGACATGTGGGTTTCTTCCAAAATCCTTCTTTTCAATTATGTATCATTAGGAACACAAAGTCTTCCTTAGAACCTCAATAGTTGATCTTCAATGTGAATCCAGTCTGGGCTTGATCTCCAATTTATCGCATACTTTCTTGAGAAATTGATCTTCTTTTTGCTTTTGTTTGATTTCCTCAATAATTGTCGGTTGTGCAGATATTGCAGCCATATTGTTTTTCCCATAATACACAACTTCTATCTCAAGTCTGTCTAAATCTTGTAAAAACTCCTTTTGGTCTGTAAGTAAACACGCTAAAGTCACCGTATTCTTCCGGCTAAGTGCATCAGCTATGGTATTAGCCTTATTCAAATGATAATAAATTTGCAAATCATAATCTTTGATCAGTTCAAGCCATTGCCTCTGTTACATGTTCAATTCCTTCTATGTAAAGAAATATTTCAAGCTTTTGTGGTCTATATGTACTTCGCATTTAGCCCCATACAAGTAGTAGTGCCATATTTTTAATGTGAACACAACAGCGGAAAGCTCTAAATCATGCGTTAGGTAATTCTTCTCATGTGGTTTCAATTGTCGAGATATGTAAGCAATCACTTTGCCATTATACAGTAAGACACAACCCAAACCTCTTTAAGAAACATCACTAAAAATACAAATCCTTCAGTACCTGATGGTAAAGTAAGAATTGGGGTTGTAGTTAGTCTTGCTTTCAACTCTTGGAACGCAGATTCCCTTTGGTCTGTCTACACGAATGGTTCTCCTTTTCGGGACAATTGTGTCAATGGTACAACAATCTTGGAAAAGCCTTTGACAAATCTCTGGTAGTAACCTGTCAAACCCAGAAAACTACTAATTTATGTTACATTAGTCGAAGTAGGCCAATTAATAATCACTTTAATTTTCTGGGGATCTACAGATATCCTATCTTTATTAATTACATGTCCCAAATATGCCATCTCATTCAACCAAAACTCATATTTCTTGAATTTCTTATACAGTTGTTTCTCTCTGAGTGTTTAAAGGATTATTCTTAGGTGTTGTTCATGTTCCTCTTTACTCTTTGAATAAATCAGAATATCATCAATAAAAACCACAACAAACTTATCTAAAAATGGTTTAATGATCCATTTCATTAAATCCATGAAAGTTGCAGGTGCATTAGTGACTCCGAAAGGCATGACTAGAAATTCATGGTGTCTATACCTGGTCCAAAAAATAGTCTTCTCTATCTCCTCAGCATTAACCTTCAACTAATGGTATCCTGATCTTAAATCGATCTTGGAAAACACTTGGGCCCCCTATAACTGATCAAACAAATCGTCAATCCGAGGCAAATGATATTTGTTCTTAATCGTTACCTTGTTTAGTTCTCGGTAATCAATACATAAGCAGAATGTTCTATCTTTCTTCTTCACAAATAACACAGGTGCACCTTACAGTGATGTGTTTGGTCGGATGAACCCCTTATCAAGTAATTCCTGCAACCGAACTTTTAATTCTTTCATTTCAACGATTGACATGTTATATGGAGTTTTAGATATTGGTTGAGTACCCAGTATTACAACAATCACAAACTCAATTTCCTTATCAATCAATTGTCCAAGCAACTCTTCCGGAAACACATTAGAAAAATCTTTTACGACTAGAATATCGTCTAAGATGGCATTTGTAGTTTAACACTCAAAATACTACACAAATACCCCTCACACCCCTTGTTAATAAATTTATGAGCCTTCATTGCAGAAATTAAGTATGGTGGGGGAACTACACCTTTCCCCTCAAAATAAAACTCATTTTGTCCCAGAGGTCGAAATATTACATGTTTAGAAGCACAATCAATGGCCACATAATATTTGGATAGCTAGTCCATATCCAAAATAATATCAAAATGAGTAATATCCAAAGGCAATAAATCAATATTGTAGACATCCCATTTTTGACCGCCTTTAAGACTTGGGCACTACTGATGGTTTACTTGGTGGAAAAAGTTGTGCAGGGCAAAGGTTCAGATTTCTTTGGCAAGAGGAGAATCAAATCCCAACCTCACACCCCATTTTGGACCAAAGCTATTTTTAATGGTGTTTAGACCTTAAAACCCTCTCTTTCAAAATGTTTTGAAAATAAAGTTCCTACGATGTTTCGACGCTCGCATTTCGTTAAATGTTGCGCTTTTCGGTAAACCGAGCAAGGACAAAGTGGAAATGAATGAAAAAGAGATGAAATCTTTGAAAAATCTTTCAAAACACCTTGTTTAGGGGTTTGGAGTTGAGGAAAATTGGAGAAGAGGGAAGAAACCAAGTTGAAGAAGAAGGTGGACATGAATCGCTAAGAGAGAGTCGAGCAGTCCTCGCTAAATCAGGTTTATCTGTCTATACACTTGAATTTAAGCTATGAGGCCACCACCGTGGGAAAGAAGACTTCTGGGGCTTCATTTTTCACTCAAGAATCTCCTAAAGCCAAGTCCGGACAGGGGAGATATAGTTAGTTGATGTAGGGCATCAATCCGGTTGGACCGAATCTGCGCGGCTTCACCAAAATAGGCATAACTTTTTGCACAGTTGGAATTTTAATGCAAGGCTAGTGCCATTGGAAAGCTAACTTCTGGGGCTTCATCATAGATGGTGAACAACCACCTTGGACTTTTTGACCTGGTCGGATGACTAGGTCAAGTGGTTGGCCGACCACTTGAACTGGTCGGCCAACTACCTTCAACTTTGTCTCACTGAGTGTGTTCTAGCTGTGCCAGTTGGGAGGCATTTGCTGCATCCTCCATATGGAGGATGTTTAATCTTGGTTTTAAGCTTCCAAGAGAAGCTTTGGACTCTTGGCTCTATAAAGGAAGGCCTCTCCTTCCTTGGCAAGGGTTCAGAACTTGGTGAGAGCATACACCATATAGCTCTCTTTGTCTCTCCCTTTAAGCTTCAAAGAGTGAAGTTCTTGCCCTCCTTTACACACCACCTCACAACCTAACCTCTCCATCATCCATCTAAGCACCTTGGAACTTATTTTCAGAGGCTAAGGAGTTGCTGTTTTGGTCCAGAAGTTGCTGGAGTTATTGGCTACAAGGGTAACACTCTTATTCCCTTTTTGGTCCTTATTTTGCTTCATATCTTAGCTATATTTGCAAGCATATTTGGCTTTGTCATAAACTGAAAAAAGTCTTATTTTGAGCTCCTCTTGAAGTTTATTTAAGGTCATTTTTCTGTTAGGGGTCATCTACCCCCTTGCATGCTTATTTTTATCTTGTTTTGAGCCATGCATTAGAGCCTTTGCATTGACCTTTGTTCGGCCTTCTAGCCACTAGCATATTGTTTTGAGTGCCAAAATCAGAGAGGGGTGACCCTCTCTTTCCTTGTTTTGATTTCTAGCATATTTGGCCTAACAAAGGAGCCCTTACTTGCATGCTTCCTAGCCTCATTTCAGGCCTTTTTCAGTGAGTTTTAGGACCTGCATGAGCTCTGTCCAGAGCTGTTTTTGTCATATTAGATGTCCTTCTTGCATGTGTAGAACAACCCCTTTCATGGCCTTTCAAAGGAGCACCTCATTCTAGCATGTGTTGACTAAGTTTCAGTGGGTTTTTGGTCATATTTTGGCATGCCAAGTTTCTTTTTTTGGCTGGTTTGGTGGCCTCTCATATGCTTCATATGATCGTAGTGTAAATCATGGTTCACTAGCTTGTATTGCATGATGTTTTGGCCCCCCTTTCCTAGCATATTTTTGGCCATGATCCAAACTAATTTTATTCATATTTTAGGTTGCCTTAGCTCTATTTGAAGTGTTTTGGGTCATGTATGCATTGTTGTATATGGTCATAGTTCAATCAGGCTTACTAGCTTTGCATATCGGGTCCACTAGCATGCGTTGTTTGGGCCCTAGGCATGTTTTGGCATCATTGAGAGTGATATTTCAGACCTTATACTTGTGCCATGTTCCCATGTTTTCCACTATTTAAGTGCATTTGTGAGTTGTGCTTGTATGCCTCATTTACCGAATATTGCATGAGCTTCTTTCGAATGCATTCTGAGCCACCATCCCAATACATTTTGCCACTGATTTTGGTCTGCATAGGGACTATTTGGGGTTGGTTCCATCATTTGAGCATTGTTTTGCATACCTATAGTGTAATCCATTTCACTAATTTCGGTATCCGGGCCATCTAGCATGCATTGTGTGAGGTGTTTGCATGTTTCGGGACCATCTTTTATGTCATGTCAGAGCTGGATCATGTGCCATTCTATGCCATATTCCATCCCTTGCCATGCCTTATTAGAGTTGCACTTTGTGCCTTAGGTTCGGTCCCTTGCGTTGGGCATGTTTGCATGAGTGTTCTTGCCTAATTTCATTGTGTATGGCCACTGATTTGGATGTGGCTGAGGCCCATCCATCTTGGTTTAAGTCCATCTTGTATTGCATAAGCCATATTAGTCCATGTTGTTACATGATTGACCATTGCATTGTGTATGCCTTGATCATTTCATTATTAGTCTCCACATGTGCATTGCGAATGCCATAGTTTAGTCCATGTGCATTGAGTATGCCATGTGTAGTTCATAGCATTGTGTATGCCATTTGCATGCTTGCATGTCATTCCTTGCATCTTTGTATCATTTAGTCGCATTACATTAGGATTGCATGCTAGAAGTTGCATTGAGCATGCCATTCTTATTTCATCATGTTTGAGATAGGAGTTAACCCAAACACGGGAAACGAGGAGCGTTTCATACTCCAAGTGATGAAACGTGCCTTGATTCCCGGTCACCGACACTCTTGACTATCCATGATAGAGTTGTTGGCTTTAGATGTTTATTTGTGCATTCATGTCACATTAAGTCGTGCAATTCGACTCCTCGGCCATCATGCATCGAGATGCGTGATTGGTGATCCGAGAATCGAGGGTTACACTCCCTAGACCCTATGCTATGACGGGGAGAGTGGTCGAGCACACACTTGTTGAAAATACCTTGACATGCGTCCCTATTACTTTGTGTTACAAAAAACCAAAATCCAGGGGCAGAAAGTGGTCGGCTGACCAGGTTTTCTGGCAGGCCGACCACCCTTTTTGGTCTCCACCACAAAGGTGTGGTCGGCAGTGGTCTCCCATGTCATTGGCTGGTCGGCAGCCCTCCCACAGCTTCCTAGAGTGGAGTTTCAGCCTCTTGGAGCTTCTTGCAAGTTTCTGAAATCAATTGCACACAAAGGCGAGACGAGGCATCGCGATGGATTTCCCGACAAGGCGACTCGAGCATGCATGCATCCATTGTCATCCAAAACAGAGCCGAGGCAGTCACATTCATTTGGTTTACATGCTTACTTAACTAGTTTGTTAATTAGTTAATGTCGTGTAATAATTAGCTGTAGTTCGTTATTTATTCGGTTGTGTATTATTTATTCGGACCCTCCGAGGAAGGCAATATTGTAATAAGTGTGCGTGCGTGTGATGTATGTCTTCCAACCCCACGTCTTTCTCCCCTTTTATTTACCTGCTTATGATAGTTAGTTTTAGGGCATGTTTCAATTAGCATCTATATGTTCGCATGTTTGCATCCATTCATCTGTCTTGCATGCACCAGGCTCGGCGCATCATACTAACTACATTGTATTTCAATTCCAAGTTGAATATGTGTTATCTATTGCATTTCATATGCCATGTTTAGAATAGTCGAGCCTATCTTAGTTGCATTTTGCATGTGTTGCATTAGCCATCTTGACATGAACTAGAATCATGTATTTATTACTAACTAGTTTTTGTTTTGGCTTGGAGTACTCGGTAAGTATTTATGCTTTAGCATCCTTGCATGTGTGTGAGTGACTGCCATTATAGCATGCTTACCATGAGGCTATGTGCTTATGTGATATATCTGCCTGAATGCCTGTGGGTGAAGGTTGGGTTGCTTGAGTTGGGATAATTCATCGAAACTCATGTTTTAGCCTACTTGTGAGTAGCAAACTTCAATCCATTTTCAAAATAAACGGATGTGCGATGCTTTGTTCCAACTTAGGCAATCCAGTCTAGACTTGTATGCTGTGCGCATCACATAGTAAATCTAGGCTAATAATCGGAACAAGAGCACATAATGTTCTCAAAACTCGATATCATGGTTAGTAAAGGCCGATCTTTGATCGGGCGAGCGGGGGTGCTCACAAAGTGACCTTCCCCAATCGTACCCAAGTTCCCGAGCTGAGGCAACTTTGGTGAGGACGGACACGTAGCCTTAGGCAAATGAGTCAGGGTTTCCTAAATTTCCCAAAATAAAATATTTAGGTGGCAACTCTATATCTAGCAAAGTAGTCCATGTTTGGCACTTCTTTCAAAAAAAATCTATTTTCAAAAATGATTTGTCGGATTTGGACTCTTTGACGATTCATCGGTCTTGCATTGCACTCTGCGAGATTAGATACAGGACCGTGACATTTGAGTCTTGAACTGTAGTGAGCCCATATGAACAAAACGGGATTTTCCTCCCGGGATGTTTGGGGACGTCTACAAATATCAAGATGGCATTCTCAAGTAAAATTTCACATGCAGAGTAAACAGGTGAATACAACATAGATCCTCCCGACGGTGATGACACACATAGTGTATATCTTAAGGTTTCCAAAGGTCTATTCAATTTATAAGCAAATAGCATATAAGCAAAAGAATGGGTAGACCGTAAATTAATCAATACATATGCACATTGCTCACAAATGGAAAGTGTACCTGAAACCAAAGTCTCTGTATTTTGGGTGTCCCCTGGAACAAGCACAAAAACCCTTCCTTGTCTTTGATTGTCCCTCGTTATAGTCAGAGTTACATTGGCCCTTACATTCGGTGGTAATCCAGTTGAGCTTATAGCACCCCAGTTATCACATTGTCATGGTTGTGGACATTCCCTCGCTATGTGTCCCACATTTCCACACAAAAAACAAGCCCCCGTAGTCCAATAACATACACCTCGATGCTTTCTCCCACAATTTGGACAAACAGGTGTTGAATTACCACTTTGATTCGAACTACTTGAGTTTCCCAATTTTGTTTTCTTAGTCATTGCTAAGGTTGCCTCTTTGTTCACATTAACATTCTATCTTTTACCCCTCCATTCAAAATTCTGGTTACGAGTAGCCCCGTTTGCCTCTGACAAGAGCGCCCTATCTAAAACATCAACATATTTTGGTAGTTTTAACAAATTAATTCTTTCAAGAATTGAGTCGCAAAGACCTTATTCAAATTTTTTGGCCTTTTTGTAATTTGTGTCAACCATACGCGGTGCGAAACGTGTCAATTCTGTAAATTAGGCTTCGTATTCAGCCACTATCTTGTTCTCTTGCTTTCGTTGCTTGAATTTGAATATCTTTCTATCCTGGATTCATTGTGGGGAATACTTCTCATAAAAGAATTCTAGAAATCAGGCCCAACCAATTTTTTTGTTATCATCACGGATTAACATCCACTATCTTCTCGCTTCATTCTCTAAAGTAAATGGGCCAATAGAACCTTTGTGCCTCGGTACATGGAAACACCTCAAACATCTTTTCGATCCCCAACACCCAGGCCTTAGCCTTTAGTGGTTTTAACTCTTCCATGAAACAAGGGTGGCTTCATCTTTTTGAATTCCTTGGTGAGGGCAATGGTTTGGTCATCTATTTGATAGTCCTGTATTGGTGGTGGTATGGGCATTGAAGGTGGCGGCGGTGGTGGTGGTTGCTGTCATTGTTGTTATTGTCTTAAGCTTTTAGCTATATCATGCATCATTCTTTCCATCCTATCATGCCTTAAGGAGGTTGACTCCTCCAGTTCATTCTCTCTTGTTCTCATCGTAATCTATATAAACTTGGTATTATAATAAACACAATGTATGCACACATAATCATATACACATTTACGAAAACCATATCTTTCTTGTTCTAAAATGCACACGAATGCAATCCTTAAATCTTTTCTTAGCACCTTATTGCTTAATAGACAAGTGAGTGAGGTATAACTCGTGCTTTGATACCAAACTGTCATGACTCGAACCCGCCCTTAGAGGTTTAGGCTGTGATCGGCTAGTAATTCCAGATTACCTGGCCTCAAAGACAACAATAAATAAATAATAATAGTAAATGGGACACTGCAGAAGCAATATTAAAATAGAAATATATCCATCAAGTGGTGCATTGTCATGACCTAAACCCACCCATATAGGTTTAGCATTGTAACCGGCCAATAATCTTAAGATTACCAAAGGCCTCTGAAACAAATTCATAATATAAGGGGCTAGCGGAAGCAAATATCAACATACATTGTCCATAAAGTTGTGTAGACTAATATGGAACAGAAAATTTTAAACTTTATATCTATATTAACGCATTATCTTTACGTCATCCAATAACAGATAAAACAAAAGGGACTTAGCCCAAATACAGATAACCAAAAACTTGTCCAAAAGACGTAAGAAAATAAAAACTGTTCACTTGACATAACATTGAACTCAAAGACTTCTGGGAACCTCCACCTGAGGTGCATTAGTTGGTTTGATAGAAATAGATCTAGACTGGAAGTCTCAAGCCTAGTCACACACCTGATCACCTACATACATAATATAAACAATGAGCTGGAGCCCAGTGAATAACAACAGAGTAAAGGTTTTATGAATGATGTCCATACAAATTCAGAAATCAGAGTTCAGATCAGAAACCGGTTCATATTCGTATTCAGAATTTGCAGATAGTCATACATGGTACATCCATTAGCGCTAAAAGATCAAATTAGTCATAAAGACCCATATGCAGAGTAGACATATACAAAGCAAATGGTCATAAAGACCTATATACAGAGCAGATAAGTGGTTAGGCATAACTAGTTCCATAAATGGAACCCATGCGAAACCCTAGTACCAGGTAACAGATGACAGATATGACATGATGTTAAGGATTCCACGAATAAATTCCAGAGAGCTGGACAATCATTCATGATTCATAAAATAGCATTTCAGAAAACAAATCATATCATATTGTTTAGAAAATACTTAGAGTCAAACATAGCATTACAGAGTTGTTACTCACGATAGCTCCAGAAGCAAACCAGACGAATCAAACAGATCAGACGGACTATGGCGCATGACCTACACAAACACGTGATAGATACACATTGAAACACACGCTTAATAAAACTTAACTTATCACTTTCTCGTTGTATTTCTAATTCATTTCCTTATTAATATAGCCTAAAACATATCTTAAGAATACCTTAGATGAAATGAAGATGCAAAAATGTACTTTGAAAACACTTGTAAGATTTCAAAAAATAGGGCAATTCGCTCGAGCGCAACTTTGGTCGCTCGAGCTGTCTGCAAAGTCTATAAAAGTACTAGGAGCTTTCATTTTACGCTCGAGGCAACATATTGATCGCTTGAGCCAAGGTCAAAAATAAAGGGTGGTCGCTCTAGCGGTCTTTTGGTCGTTCGAGCTAACCATCAAACTATGCAAAACTTCTGAGGGCTCGAAATGTACGCTCGAGCGACGGTTCCTTCGCTCGAGCAAACTCTATGAACTCTAGAATTTTCAGATTTGTGTCCTAAGTTTTTAACTCGACTTTAACAAATCAAAACTCATTCTTTTGGGCCAAAACTTGAGGAAACACTTGAAAACTTGTATAACATCATGAATTAAAGATCATTTCACAAAATGAAGGACCAAAAGCATGTCAATTCTTCAAAACCAAACCTTAAACTTAATGTATAACACATGCATGCATTGTTTTAGTTCAAACTCTTTGAATCATGAACAAATGAGATGTTTGGTACAAAATCACGTTGATTTATCAAAATTTAACAAACATAACACCATGCATGTGAGATATGAGGTGGAATTCGAGCTCAAACTTCATGGATTATGCATGCAAGCTTATGATGATCTCATATTCTTAACTTATTTCTCATGCTAGTCTCTTAATTCACTTAAATTCCCACATTTGATGTCTTAAATACTTAGTTTATTAGTTAAATTCTTACCTAAAATTCTCAATTGGACTCTATGTAGCAAATTCATTGAGTTTCCAAGCCAATTCCTTAACCTTTCCCTTTAATCTCCTCTTTTCTACTTGATTTGAACTCTCTCCCTCACTCTCCCTTCTCCTACATGCTTTTGAGCTCAAAATGGTGATAAAATTGTGTTCTAGAAGTTATATTGGCCTTATATAGGTCCAATTAGCTTAGGTTAATTAATTGTGATTAAGGGTAATTAATCCCACTCAGTTTTACTTAATTTATTCTAATTATTTGGATCCGAATCGAAATCCAATTAAACTTACCATACAATTCTAAAGATCCAAATTAACACACTAACTTAGTCAATTTCATGTTCGGATGCCGATAAGGCTTTCAATTAATAAAACAAAATATAATTCTGAATAGATGTTCCTACAGCTAACAAATAGGAATGCAAATCACATACAAAATGCACAATTAACACACAATCTCTTTCTTAAAACTTGATTAACATCCTTAATTACAGATTACAGGCTTATTACGGATCGAGATTGTTACATGCATACATGCAAAATTCACAAGTATTTAAAATTTAAAGCTCATACATCCATTCTTATATACGTAGCTACAACATATCCTGTTAAATCCTTATACGTAATAATCATTCAAAATAAAGCCCCAAAGAACAAAAACAAAATAACTTAGAACAACAGGGTTGACACAACTTAGCTCCACTTGTGTCCAAGATTGCCCCATCACGGAGGCATTCCAAAACAACTTTACAGAATGATGGACTTCCGATGTTGCTCTAAACTTGATGCTCTACTTGCTCACCTACATATATATAGTGGAAGGGGGTGAGCTAAAACCCAGTGAGTAATTTCAGTGTAAAGAGGTTAAATGAATGATGTCTATCATAATACAAAATCATGCCTTATAAGTTTCGAAACAAAGCATATTTACGTACTTGTCATGTCAAAGTTTACAAATCATACATATATGTGGTACATCCAATAGCACAAAGCAAAAGGCCTAAAGGCATATCAAAGGGACCACATGGGTCTAAGCAAAGGGACCACTCAGGTCAATATCAGAGATCTCTGTGCACATATAACAAAGGGCCACGGTATTGTTTCCTTTGGGTGAGGACCTTATTAGTAAAGGGCTATGGTATTGTTACCCCCAAGTGAGGGCTTCACTAAAGGATGCCATAAATACTTTTCAAAATAGACAATCATTCATTCTTATCAAAATAGCATTTCAAAATAACATTTTTCCAGTAAATTAAAAATACATTTCAACATATTTTTACAAAGATACTACTCACAGTGGACTGGCACAGGTGTTGGACCTCAGTTGACCATCTACACAAAATACATAACAAAGATACACATTGAAGCATTCGTTCATAACAAATAGAGTATCTTAATTCTGTTCTCTTATGTGTGTTTCTAGCTTATTCCATAGCTAAGGATGTCTAAATGGTGCTTAAGAATGCCTAAGAGGGTTAGAGGATGCAAATATACACTTATGAGTGTTTGCCAAAAATTACTGAAAAATACTAAATGGTGTCAAATTAGACTCGATGTTCACTCGAGCCAAGTGCAATACAAAGTTGAGTTCGCTCGAGCGCACACTTGATCGCTTGAGCCAATTGCAAAAGTCTGCAAAAATACTAGGAGCATACAAAGTGCGCTCGAGCGACGACTTCATTGCTCGAGCGAAGTAGACGAATTTTGGAATTTCCAAAATAGAATTCAAGTTCAAAAACATGAGTCTAAGTTATGTAACTTGCATGGCTTGGTAGAAATGTGTAGAAACTCTTTATAAAACATGAATTAATGAAAATTATGAAACCATATTCTCAAATTCTCTTTCAATTCTCCAAAACAAAACGCAAAACTCAATGTTCTTGTCATGCATGTGTTGAATTCAACTCTTTTCTTTTCAAAACACTAATATATGAGATGAGAAGTGTAAAAACTATGAAGAACCTTCAAAGATAGCAAATATAGCTTCATGTATGTATGAATATTTGGAAATCAAACTCAAAAATGGTAAATTGAAGCATACATGTACACAATTAGCTTATATTCACTAAGTTCATGGTGATTCTAGCTTATCCTTCTCAATTTCAAGCAAATGGTCCTTCAAACTTAGTGAATTCAATTACTACATGAATTATCTACAAGAATTATGGGTGAAATCCATACCAAGAGCTTGAATTTGGAAGTTACTAGTTTAGTCTCTTCAAATCTTCTTTAAATTCTCTAGAATTCTTCCTTTCTCTCTCTAAAGTTGGTGTCTCAATCTCTAGAATTTTGCCACAATTTATTGAAGAAGGAAAATGAGTTCAAATGGTTAAGGCTCAAATGTATATATAGAAAGATTAGATTAGGTTAATTAATCTAGCTTAGGTTTAGTTAATCCTAATCAAATCTAATTGATTTATTCTAATTATTTTGATCTGAATCAAATTTTAATGAAACTTACCATATGATTCTAAATATTCCAATTAGCTTATTGAACTAGTCAATTTTGGTTTCTGAATCTGTTTGGGCTATCTATTTCGAATTCTAAATCAGTATTCTAACAGATATTTCATAAGCAAACAAATAAGCACAAATTAAACATATAATCATGCAATTATGCTCACTAAAATAATATATAAAACTAATACATATGTCGGGGTTGTCACATATACACTTATAGTTCATATTCCTTCCCAACTGTTAGATTACCATGGGGGAATATGATTTGGAAAAATGATTACAGCTTAAGTAGATGATCAAAATTTACATTTTGATTTCATTTGGTCCCAGAATTACATTTCCATTCCCTCTCGTCCTACAAACTAAATCTAACAATTATGTTAATCATGCAAATTCTTCATATTAATATATCAATGGGTAAATATTAAGCTAATCATGACTGGCCTAACTGGAATCCAATGGATACTGAGAGACCAGTTAAGCTAAGATATTTGGTCCAACATTGTGGAGCTCAAACGATATTCAGAATGACCTTAAGCAGAGTTCTATGGTGACCTAACCATGGAGGTCAGGCGAGAAACAAAGTTGTGGCCAGTGCAACTACATTGCGCTTTCGCACTAGATTTCTAACTTCCAATGGATAAGAACACTTGTAGACACCACAAACAAAAAGAATATTGGATTACTCCTTAGCATGTAAAAACCAAGTGTATAAGGGACACACGTTTAATCTAGAAGGTAAACCAATTCAAAAAGCCCTCAAGCCTATCTTTGCTTTCTCTTCATATTTCCCATTCTTATTTGATCATTAGAAAACCTTTGGGTGACACCAAACTATTGATATCTGGGATTCACCTTTCCTTCTTCATTATTGAAATGCTCGAAGCAAGAAAACTAGTTCTAAACACTATCTTATATGTATATCATACATCAAATGTGAGTGAATCATTGCAAAAATCTTATTCTTAAATTACAATAAAACTTGGATAGCCCTATCATATTTGATTAAAGCATTGATTAAAGGGGTCTCACCACTTATTCTATTACAAATAGAGCTATGAACACGTAAGATAATAAATACAATATGATATATAAATGTAATTATTCTAACATTATTGCTCAAATTAATGTGAAATTTGATAAGCCTTAAAGTCATTAGAGGAGCTTGAAATTGAAGGGACATTTTTGCAAAAACGCAAATCCTACAAAAAGTAATAAGGGGCTTGAGTTGATTTGCCCTTCTATAAAAATATCACATATCATTATGTTTTTATCTTTTCATCTTTTTTTCTTTTGTCAACCCAAAACAAATAGGAGATGTTAAGTTTTTGTAATTGGCAATCCCGTTTGACAAAACTTATTTTAATTGTAATTTTATTCGCTTTTATGTTTCTGTGAGGATGCGAGTGTTTAGATGCGAACAGTATAACAGATTTAGGATTTAAAGACGAAACAAATTTGTCCCGAAATGTACACATTTCGTCATCCAAACTAATTACGGAGAAATGTTTTTGTCACCCATTTTGTCGCTAAAACGTTGTCGCCAAAGAGTCTTGGAGATGAAAAAATAAATTTATCATTGAAAATGATAAATTAGTGACGATTCTTTTTGTCTCCAATACACACTGTTGGGAACATACTTGTAAGCAATTAGCAACAAAATATTTTGTCATTAAAGGAAGAAATTAGAGACAACTATTTTGTCATAAATATAAGAAATAAAGATGAAAAAAAATTGTCAAAAAAGCTACCAATAGAGACAAACAAATTCATCATTAAAAATAACGAAATAATGTATAAAAAAAATTGTCACACATTAAGGGTGATAGTGACAAAATGTGACAATATTTTTTGTCGTGACAAATTCATTTAATGACGAAATAAAGAATTCATGACAAAATTAGTCATCTACCTAAGCCAAATAAGAGACAAAAAAACCTTCTTTAGGGATTAAAATTTTTGTCACTAATTTCATAAATTTTTTCCCACATTATATACCTATTTTATCAAAATACGAATTTTAGTTAAGCAAATATAACCCTGTTCATTTTGAAACATGTTTAATATAACAATTCCATCACAATTTAACTTAACCTGCTATAAATCAACACATTTGCGAATTAAAAAAATAAAAATATCTATTCATTACAAATAATTTCATCCTAATACAATAAAATAGTGTAATATCCACAAAATATCCAATAGTTATAACTAGTGCAATTCCACAAAACATCCAACAGCTGTAACTAGTGCAATTCCACAAAACATCCGACAATAACTAGTGCAACTCCAAAAAGTATGTGTATCCTTATCAAACAAAAATAAACATTCAAGCATATCAGATCATTGTTGCACATAAAAAATGCCACCTCAACCCAATCTACGAAAAAATAAATTAAAACATTTAGTAACTAATTAATTATACAAATGATTAAAAACATTAGTAACTAATCAATTCGCAATTAGATTAACGAATTACAAAGTGTCAACTATCAAGAGTTGATTTTGTTCGTTTATTCACATAAAGAGAGAGGTGTCTTTCGGTGGATTCCAAGGAACTTGGGTTTGAAGCTTTGGTAGATTCCGGAGTGGTTCATTGTTGTGGATTTGACATCGACGTTGTGAATTCAACGTTAGGCAAAACAGTTCCGAAGTGAAGACGGTGGTGGAAGAGGCACATCGGGTTTATCTCAATTCGAACGTGAATTCGTTAGGTAATTGAGAGTACTCATGTGTAATTCATTTATGTCTTCTTAATATATTATTTTGTGATTTTAACATGTAGTTTTTTTTTTATCATAATTAGAGATATTTCGATTGTGATTTTTTTTTTCACGTCAAATTGTTGTACCGATTTATCATTAATTGTTTAATTAGAATTGATATTTACTATTTTAAATTGAAACATAATTATGAATGAATAACTCGAAAGTTTTTAAAATTTTCAGGAGAGAAAAGATAACAAGTTAGCAATCCACTTTATTTTTTTTTAATTTGAAAAATGATAAGAACATCATTAATATATAGAAGTAAAGCATAAAGTTTAAAGTACGAAACATTGTACAATAGGATAACAAAACAAACGCTAACAGGTACAAGACATTTCAAGAGCAAGACATTTCAAGAGCAACCATAGCTACAAGCCCTCAAAATGGCAGGTATGTAGCTGTTTTAAATGCACCTTCCAAAAGCATCTAACAAAACAGAACCCTTCATATTTTAAAACTCGTAAAATAAAATATTTATATAAAAAATTTAAATAATTAAATATTAATAATTATTTATTTAAATCATATTTATTTTAAAAAAATAAACAATAAATATAATTTTAAAAATAATCATTAATTTTCTATAATACAAATTGATTCAAATATATAGTTATTAATGTCCGATTATCTTGATTTTTTATATGAATATTGTACTGAATAAGTCCTAAAAAGTGAATCATTTGGATCACCGAAATCGGTCCCAAAATGGACCTACCTAATCCCAAACGCTCTCTCCACATGAGAGAAACCCAACCCTTCAAAATAATATTATATTAGTGGAAACCTGTGCTAAGCATTGGATGTGAAAATTTTAATAAAATATGTTTATATAAAATAATATAAATAGTTAGATTTTTATATGTAAATTATGAAAAATAAATATTGAAACCAACAATTTAAGTTTCACAGTTTTATCACAATTTATGTATCAATTTTTAATTTGTTACAATTTCAATCATGTAACTTTCAACCCCTTGTTAGAGTTGTAAATTTGGAAGAGTTAAACCCAAGCAACTCGAATCAAGCCCGTAAATTTTTAAAGACTGGACGATGTAATTTTCAATTCGGTGAGAACTTATATAAAATTTAAAATTTTGAATAAATTTGAATGGATTTGGACAAAAACACTAAATAACCTAAGCAATCGAAACAAAATTGTTTATATAAATATATAAAATTATTTGTTAATTTATTTTTTTAATAATAAATAGGACTAATTAAAAATTTAATATTAATGAACAAAAGCAAATACATCTTTTAGAAAGGGATCATCGAATAAGTTAATATTAAAAAAAATTACATTTTATAATGGCATAAAATAATTTAAATATGATTTTTCAAAAATTATTTTTAATTTAATAATTCAATAAAATATTTAAATATAATAAATTAAATTTCTTACAAAATAAAAGTATCTGGATAAATAAAAAAATTAAAAAAAAAAAGGTAAGAATAAAATTTAGAATGGTATTCTTGTTTGATTTGAAAATAATTTTAGGTGATCAATAAATTATCAACTATAACCCTCATTTTTTTAAATAAAAAAAGATATTTCACGAACCATCATTTTTATTAGAAAAATAACATTTATTTCTATTTTTTTTTTATATAGTAAAAGTCACTTTTTAGCAATTTGAGTCAAATTTTTTTCATTTTTTATTTTAGTTTGTTTAATTGACAATTGAGATTAAAAGAAAAAAAAATTAACATGATCCACCATATGTTTTGCAAATGCTAAAAAAGTCTAGATAATAAGAAAAATGTTTGAAACCTACCAAAAAAAACACTCACATTTATACTCACAATGATGTGGTATCGTATGTGTCAAATATTAATTTGTTGTACACTCAATGACCTGGGATCCAACTCCCTTGCCACATGATTGTAGGTGAAAGCGTGGGTTTGTAGCATTATTGGAATAATAAATTATCACGCGTAACTCCCATTTTCTTTTTTCATTATATAAAAAAAAGGGGTAAATTACATTTATCTCCCCTGAGGTTTTTAACAAATACAGGAACCTTTCATGTGGTTCGAATAATTACAGTAACCTCCCCTACTTTACCTGACAGTGTTAGGATTCCCCCAAACTGTGACTGTCGTTAGAAGATCTAATAGAAAGTGTTGATGTCACTCATTATAAATTATGAAATGTCAAAAATACCCTCACTGCCTCTAATTCATCTAACTTCTACACCCTCACTGCCCTCACTGCCTTCTAATTCACCTTCTACTTCTGTCATCGCCAATACCAACCCATTCACCATTGCAGCACCTCCCACAAAATAATAAATATACATAAAGGTATATATATGTAAGATATTATGTATGCATATATATATGTGTGTGTGTGTGTGTGTGTGAGATATATATATATATATATATATTGATTCAATTCTCTGTTTTTTTTTTATTATTATTATTCAATCTAACATATATATATATATATAACTATACATAAAGGTATTTATATGTAAGATATTTATGTATTCAAATATATATGTGTGTGTATGTGAGAGAGAGAGAAAGAGAGATATTGATTCAATTCTCTATTTTTTTGTTTTATTTATTTAATCAAACATATACATATATATATATATATATATATATTACATAAATGTAAGATGCACTTGACCAAACCCACCACACAAATCTGTTAAACAATTCACTCTCGACGCCTTAAACCCACTAGATCTATTAAACTCACCATCGCTATCTCAATCCTTATGGAGTTCTTGATCACTATGGTGTAGATATAGTGGTGTTGGGCTTGATTTCGATGGTGCTTGTTAGAGGTTAAGAACAGAGAAAGTGGAGATGGAGGTTGGAACAAAAGGTTTGTGGGCAGAGGGAGAGATGGAGGAAGTCAGTGGTATGTGTGGAGGGTTTGAGGGCAAAAAAAGAGATGGAAGGAAGAGTGAGACATTGGGGCAGTGAGTAGTGGAAGTTGAGCCAGAAGATGGAGATGGAAACAAAAAGGGAAGAAAAAAAATTCACCTTGTTCTCCTACCATCTTGCTTTTTCTTTATTTCCTCTCTTTCTCCATGGATGACCATTTCTTTTCCTCTCTCTTTCATGCTCTCCAATCAAAACTCATATGCTCCCCATGTTTTAGTCTTTCCTTCTCTCATCTGTTGCCCACTCTCCTCTTTTCTAATTTAAACCCAAATCACATCAAAAAAAAAAAAAAAAAAAACCCAAATTCCAACTAAAAAATAATCACAAATCTATATCACTATCCAAATCTTCCAAAGAATTGACCGAAACCTCAAACAAAGATTCCATAGCGGCCTGAACTTGATTGTTAGTGGGTGGTTGAGGAACGAGAAGATCGTTCCCTTTCTCTCATCTTCTTTTTCTCACTCCTCTTTTTTTTTTTTTTTTTGATCGCAACCTATATTGTAACCAATTGTCCCAAACCCATATTGTGAACCAACCGCTCTCAAAACCATAGATCTAGGATTAGGGTTTTGATAAAAGAAGAAGAAGAAGAAGAAGAAGAAAAAGAAGAGGAGGGAGAGAGGAAAAGTAGGCGATAAATAGCAGAGAAGAGGGAATGAAAGAAGAAGAAAGAGAATGAGGAAAGACAGAGGTGGCGAACATAAAACAAAAAATGACGGAAAGGGGCAGAGAAAGAAGATGCCTCAATAGCACCAGCGAGGAGGAGCTTCTCTCTCGTTTTGATCTGACGAGAGAGAACAAAAACAAAAGACAAATTAAAAAAAAAGAAAGAAAGTTGAATATGGTGGAGAGATGGTTAACGATCAAAGGATATTTGTGTCTTTTTGCGCTTAAATAAAAGGGTAATATGGTCATTTGTATAGGAAAGTAATGCCATTTGCGCAAAATTGACAGTTTGGGGGAATCTTGACATTGTCAGGTAAAATAGGAGAGATTTCTGTAATTATTAAAACCACAAGAGAGGTTTCTGTATTTGTCAGAAACTTCAAGGGAGGTAAGTGTAATTTACCCTAAAAAAAATAAGTTTCACCAACTATCACTTTTAATAGAAAAAATATTTATTTCTATTTGATTTTAGCAAAAGTCACTTCTTAACTATTTAAGCCAAAAAAATTATTTTTTATTTAAATTTGTTTAATTGACAATTGAGATAAAAATAAATAAAAATAGAATCCGTTATGTTTGGCAATTGTTAAAAAAATCATTCATTTTCTTAATGTTTTTGTCTTTTGTTAAAAAAAATTATATTAAAAAAATTTATTATTTAAGTTCTTATAGTTTAGAAGGATATAAAAAAAAATTATAAAATTTTAAACCAAAAATGACAAAAAATGAAAATATAAACTTTGAATAGCGATTAATAATTTGAATACGTGTATTTAATAACATATTATATTTAGACAAATAATATTATGACATATCATTATGACACATGTGAATATTAATCTCATTCTAATTATAGTAACATAATTTAAAAAAAAATTAAATTTAAATTTTATTTTATAATTTAATAAAAGATGCATAAATTAAAGAATGAATATTGATTTTATTCTGGTAACATAATTTAAGGAAGAATCTAAATTCAAAATTTTTTTCTAGGAATATAAAATTAATTTATAGACCTGTCATACTATGACACATATTAACAACAATTAAACAAAATAAAAAAATTACAACTTTCAGCTTTAATAAGACGATAATGTTTTGCAATTATAATAATATATAGATTTTGTATGAGATTTTGAAACTCTCATAATATCTCTTCTTAAAAGTATTCTTTTATAAAATATATAAATATATAAATAATCTTAGCGTCACTCTTATTACTCCTTAATACAAAAATTATATAATTTTAAATTTGTATTTAAAATTTATAAATCATGGAATATATTATTATAATTTTATATTTATATTTTGCCAATTTTAAATTTAAATTAATATATTACTTTTCATCTGTAGTGACTCTCAAACTTAAATTTTGAAATGAATTAGTACACTTCTATTTTTTTATTTTTTTTAGATTTGATATACTTTCTATTTGGAAGTCATAAATCATGAGATATTAATTTTTATTTTTTTGGTTGAATAAAAGTTAGCCAATAGAAATTTTTTTAATTTTTAAAAATAAAAAAATTATGAAATTTAGATTGAGAATTTAGAGCTCTTAGAAGCCTTACGGGTTACTTTCTATTTGAAAGCCATAAGTGAAGAGATACTAATTTTTATTTTTTTGGTTGAATAAGAGCTAACCAATAGAATTTTTTTAATTTTTAAAAATAAAAAAATTATGAAATTTAGATTGAGAATTTAGTGCTCTTAGAAGCCTTATAGGTTAAAAATCCCCTTTTGCTTATATAATATATAAATTCAATGTGATCAAATTTGTTATGAACTTTAATAATATCAATTTAAATTTTGATATAAAAATTTAAATATTTATTTATTTTTATGAAAATTTATGAGGGGAGACTTATTTATAAGTCCTTTTTCAGACACTTATGGTAGGTTAAGTCCTATGTAATTTCTTATAGAGTCTCAAGTCCTATTTAGATAGGAATGTATTCTACAAGATCCTAAATAAACGTAACGTAACGTGACGTGACACTTACATAAATGTAACGTAACGTGACACCTATACAAACGTAACGTGACACCTATACGTAACGTGACACTTACATAAACGTAACGTAACGTGTCACGATACGTTTCGCAAACTTGATGAGTTTTTATTTTTTTAAATTGAATGTGAAAATGTTGTTGGTTTATATTGGTGTCATGTTACGTTTCATATAAATATGATCTATGGTAACATTCAATAATGTTGCCATATATCATAGGTGTCACGTTACGTTTATGTAAGTGTCACGTTACGTTTATATAGGTGTCACGTTACATTACGTTTATGTAGATATGATCTATGGTAACATTCAATTTCCTATATAGGAAATTGAATGTTGTCATAGATCATAGATGTCACGTTACGTTTATGTAGGTGTCACGTTACATTTATGTTGGTGTCACATTACGTTACGTTACGTTACGTTTATATAGATATGATTTATGGTAACATTCAATTTCCTGTATATGGTTTTACTATTATTTATGATATTAACAACTAATATTGAGGGTAAATGTGTCAACAAACTTCCCATAGGACTTATGGGAACATAAGTTTTTTAGTAGGACCATATGTAGCATAAGTCTGCCTAATAGAACTTATAAATAATTTTTCCAATGTTGATCCATTTAAATGAATGTCCTTTTGTGATTCATTTTTTCAATTTTCTAATTTATTTTTGGACTGAAAATGAAAAGATAAGGTGTGAAAGATTCTTTTGGGGGGCATTGGTGGCTGAAGTGTTTGTTATTGAACATGGAAATCTACATTTCTATAAGTATGATTTCTAGTGTTACATTAGAGTGTTACGTTTGGGGGAAAAAAAAAGTACACTAAGGAGTTTTTGTGTGTTATATTGATTGAAGTGTTACATTTAAGAAAAATACATTAAATTTTTTTTTTTTTTTGAAATGTTACGTTGTTGTGTTTGAGAAAAGTACACTAAGGAATTTTTTAATGTGTTACATTCAAGTTACATTTTTAGAGTATTATATTAGAGTGTTACGTTTGAGAAAAAGAAAATATATAAAAGAATTTTTTAAAGTATATCTTTGACTCACCACAAAGGTATAACTTTCATTTTAAGGTGCACATAATTTTAAAGTACAATTTTGGATAAACTATCAATATGTTATAATAGTTAAATTTAATTTCCATTAAATCCTATTAAAAATAAGTCATAGTAAAAATCATCGTTAATAGTAATTTTTTGTGACAACTTTTTGCATATATTGATAAAAATTGATAATTAGTAATTTTGTTTTGTCATGATTTTTTATGAATTGTCTTTAAAACTTACAATTAGTAACTTTTTTGTGATGAATTTTTTAAATTGTCTCTAAAAATTAAAAATTAGTGACTGTACGGGGAGCAAATATTCTGGCAAGCCCGTACTCCTTTCTTCCGAGCTCTGTTTCTGTCCGATCACCTGCGAGCACAACGGCGGTGAGCTACCCGGCGGTGTGTGGCCGGAAAACCCCTCCGACGATCAAGTTAGAATACACACACAGGGGATAGATAGAGAGAAGGGAGAGTCTTCACTGTTTAGTGTATGTCTCATAAAATATTCATCTGTCTGCGTATGGGGGGCACAGACATGCTTATATACCTTCTACGCCCCAAATCTACTCCTAGTGATCTCTCAACACATGGCACTGCTATCCCATCTGTCAGCATAAACCTTGCTAAGCACCACCTAACCCAACTGCCTGCCCATGCTCCTGGGAGCTCGGCAGCCGGCAGTATCATCTCGGCCATCGTCTGCCATGCTGCGCTTCATGCCCAAGTACTCCAACAGCTAAGCTTAGATGAGGACCGGACTCGGCGGCATCTCGGTAAAGCCGAGCTCGGGACAACTCACAGTAGTCTGCAGTCGCCCGACCTGTCGAGCAAACAGGTACCTCGGTCCAACCTTGCCTTTCCTGGCGCTGGACTTTTCACCTGACCGGCTTCGTGACCACGGATCCTTGTAGCCCGGTCAATCCACGCGTTGCCTTAGCCGAGCAGCTTCCTTCAAGGCCGGGCCACACAACTTGGCCCAACACCTGTTCGGCCCAAATCTGTCTGGCCCAATTCCATATCATTAATCTCCCTCTCAATTGCCCCTTAATTCCGTTCGCTGAAGCGTGACTGGGATTACTTATCCTGACCGGGATAATACTTCCTCGGTCCTCTATATGCGAAATGGCAACCGAGCTAGTTGACATTCCTGTCCTCAAAACTTGCCCGGTTCGACTCCTCGGTTGAAATTCCTGTCTCCAAAAGTTGCCCGATTGACCCCTCGACTCTTCATCCTGTCTCTTCAGTTCTGATGCTGCCATAAATGGGGACATGTGTCAATCCTCTGTTAGTTCTCGAGCAGCCAACCCAGCCGTCCCCTCAATTTTGAATTTGGGCGGTCTCACCGCCCCTATAAACATGCATCTTCCTTCTTCCTTTGATCCTTACTGACTCTCAGGCATTCCAAGCATTTCGAAGCTGCTGTGCCCTCGCCAAGCTTCCATTCTCGTTCCTGCTCTGTGTTTGCGTTGGAAGGAACTGCATTTGCACCAAATCTTGGTAAGTCCTTTATCCCATGTCATTTTCATTTGATATTTCTTCCTTTCTGGTACCAAATCCGTAGGTTTTAGGGCCTTCCCCACCCACAACCTTCAATGCCCCTTAGTTTCTTCGTTTTTCTTTAAACTGTTCTTCATTTTTCCTGAAGAACACTGAGGATCTGGGGCTGACTGGGCTTCGGATCTTCATTTGATCCAAGAAATAAGTTTAACCGAGTAAATAAACTGTTTGTTGTAATCTTAGCAAAAACCGGAATGGCCATAGGACTTGGCCGCTCGACCGGGCTAACAACTAGTCTGCTTGGGTGACCAAGCTCCTGGTTAGACTTTACGACCATGGTGGTTTGGCACAATCCATGACTGAGCTAAAGTCAAGCTCGTTTTGCGCGACCGCGCTTCCTCTTATGCTTGCCATCCTTTTTCCTGCAGAGTCTAAGGGGACCA
This sequence comes from Camellia sinensis, assembly GCF_055761805.1. NCBI lineage: Eukaryota > Viridiplantae > Streptophyta > Magnoliopsida > Ericales > Theaceae > Camellia > Camellia sinensis. The sequence goes on along the minus strand of NC_138964.1, from coordinate 17,385,058 downwards.
AAGACCAATTCTAAGGCTCATAAGGACCGAACTGCCACCCATTCCTAGTCTGTGCCAAACCACCTCGGTCGAGCTAGATTAGTCGGCCGCATGGGGAAATTCCGCTTCCTGGTGGATACTCCAGCTGCGCTAGCTGCGTTCAGGGAGGAGTACGGCATCCCAGCCGATGTCCACCTTGAGCTCACAGAAGAAGAGACCACGCCTTGGGGCAGAACAGAACAATGCCCCTTCACCGTGCTGTCCATCATCTAAGGAGGCCTCCGTTTCCCGCTTAATCCACTAATCACCGAATTTTTGCGCCGCACCGGGCTTGCACCCACTCAAGTATCCACCAACACCTACCGGATAGTAAATGGTGTGCATGAATTAAACAACCGGTTAGGCATAAACCTAGGTTTAGCCGAGATACTGCGGCAGTATACCCTGGGGCACACCGGCGATGGCCTCGCCTACTACCTTAAGATTAGGCCGGGCAAAGAAAAAATTGTGACCGGCACACCAGACAAGGACTTGCTTGATGACGATTTCTTCTAGATGTCTGGCAACTATGAAACAGCCGAGGTACCGGGCTGGTTCATAAGCAAGAACTTTGGTTCCACATGTAAGCTGTTCAAACTTGCTCGGTTAGCTTACTTTCTTCATAGTTCTGTACTTAACCATTTTTCTTGTTTCTTTTGCAGCAATCCAGGCCTTGCAAGCAAACTACCAATACCCCAACGTCGAAGCCATCAGGACCGTGCTTCGCTACCGTGACTGAGATTGCAATGAGTTGCTCGGTTACACTCCAACCTACAGATACTCTGCTCCTCGCCGGAGTAAAGTTACAGAATTTCTTCGTGCTCCATCACGTCCTCCAGATCCATCTTTGCCAGACGTTCCACTAATCCGGTTGACAGAAGAGCAAGAGATGGCCAAACGAAGCCGAATCAAAAACCTGCTCACCGCAATGTCTGCAGAGGTACCGAGCGTCGTCATCCGCTCGCCAGCCGCCGATCAGTCAAGGGGCGCCGTGGTCGCCCTAGCTTCTCCAGCTGCCGATCAGTCAAGCCAAGCAACACGCCGGGTTGGCAAAAGAGCTCGCGCGGACCCGTCTGCCGAGCTGATTACCGAACTATCCACCGAGCAACCTACCGTCACAGCTGACCCAACGCCGGCGTGGAGACTGCAGCTTAAGCACCGGGGAAAGGAGATCCTGGCAACAGCCTCCGTAAAGGGAGACAAAGAACATCTTCTTGCCTTTGATCTCTCCAAAGCCCTTCTACTGCCGAGCGACGTGGTTGGAAGCGACCACGTTCCTGACACCCGGCTGGTGAAATCAGCCGTGAAGTCTATGACCAGGGTAAGAGTCTCAATCTTCTACTCCAATTTTCACTAGTGTTTGCACGGTTTCTTCTCTGATCAGGTTTCCTTTTTGCAGGCCATCCAAAAACAACACTTAGTCATGGAGCGCATCCACCGACTTCGGCAAAAGGCAGCCGACACTGACAGCCAAGTCCAAAGCCTCCAAACCGAGCTTGGCCGAGCAAAGTCCTCGCTTGAACTCGCCAACACTGACAACAACAGGTTGCTCGACCAACTCGACGAAGCCAAGAAAAAGAGGGACGAGCTCCAGGCCGAGCTGGACGCGCTCAAGGAGTCCAGGGAGAAGGATTGTGAAGACGCCAATAATGCCGGCTTCAAAGAGGCGGAAGATAACTACAAAAAACAAGTCTTCGCCACCCAGGACATATATTTCAAAGCTGGATGGAAGGCTGCCTGTCAACAGCTCAGTCAAGGTCCAGACACTGACGTGTTTGCCTCTTCACCGGCTGTCTTCTTACCGACCTACCTCATTCCATACGCCAATGACGTCTTCAGCGCGCTGCAGGCTGAGGTCGATGAAGGACTCGAAGAAGCCGAGGCAACCGCTGAGGGAGATGACCAAACCGAGCAGGTTCAGCCCGGCCAGACTGGAACCGGTGTCCAGGTCCAGACAGCGACGGTCAACCTAGAAGCTGATGAGGAATTCCCAGACCTCTCCCCCTTGGCTTAGTTTTCTTTTTTCTTTGTCTGCAAATGTAACTGGGCTAAGTTCCCCACCTTTTGTATTAACTTTTTATCAATGAAAAGCTTTAATTTCATCAAGTGTTTGCACGGTTTTTCTCCAACTCTATCTTCAGCAAAACATCTCGGTATAAGTAGCAGAATTGGACTTCTTCAACCGAAATAACCATCTCGGTTAGATCAACAAAGTTGAACAAATCACCAAGTCTCTCAACCGGAATAAACCATCTCGGTTGAGAATACCTAAGCTGAACAAAACATCAACTTCTTCAATCCGGAATAACCATCTCGGTTGGAACAATAAAGTTGAACAAATCACCAACTTCTTTCAATCCGGAATAATCCATCTCGGTTGAGAATACTAAATTGAACAGGTCATCAACTCTTCCAACCAGAGTAAATCATCTCGGTTGGGAATCCTAAGTTGAACAAGTCATCAACTCTTCCAACCGGAGTAAATCATCTCGGTTAGGAATCCTAAGTTGAACAAGTCATCAACTCTTCCAACCGAAGTAAATCATCTCGGTTAGGAATCCTAAGTTGAACAAGTCATCAACTCTTCCGACCGGAGTAAATCATCTCGGTTGGGAATCGTAAGTTGAACAATTCATCAACCCTTACAACTGGAGTAAATCATCTCGGTTGGGAATCCTAAGTTGAGCAGACCATCAACTCTTCCAACCGGAGTAAATCATCTCGGTTGGGAAACTCAAAACAAAACAATAATCAAAATGCCAAAGCAAAGAAGACACTTCTATATATTGACAAAAAGAATTACATTCTGAAGTGTAGGCCAAAAATTCCATTGCAAAAAAAAAAAAGAAAACTAAAGCTAGAAATAATACAATTTGAGGTTGGCCGCATTCCATGGCCGGGGTATTCCTCTACCATCGAGATCCTCCAAGTGGTATGCCCCCTTGCCCGCCAGACCGGTTATCTTGTAGGGTCCTTCCCAATTTGCCCCTAATTTGCCTTCACCTGGCACTAGGGTGTTGCCCATAACTTTCCGCAAAACCCAATCACCTACTTTGAATGGTCTGGGGTGCACCGTTTTATTGTACTTCCTTGAAAGCTCTTATTGGTAGGCAGCGACGTGGATGAGAGCCTTTTCCCGGCGCTCTTCTACTAGATCCAATTCCAGAGCAATGGCCTCGGCATTTAGCTTGGGCTCAAAACTTTCACTTCTGAAGGTGGGCATGCCTACTTCCAAAGGTATGACCGCCTCCATGCCATAAGCCAAAGCAAATGGAGTTTCCCCGGCAGAACGCCGCGGGGTAGTTCGATATGCCCAAAGGACGCTGGGAAGTTCCTCGGCCCACTTTCCCTTGGCCTTCTCAAGCCTCTTCTTTAGTCCGTCAAAAATAGTCTTGTTTGACGCCTCGGCTTGACCGTTGGACTGTGGGTAAGCCGGAGTGGAGTCGTAGAATTCAATCTTCAAATCTTCATAAAACCCTCTGAATAAGTGACCGCCAAACTGGGTGCCATTATCAGAGATCAAAATTTTAGGGACGCCGAACCGTGTTACCACATTCTGCCAGACAAACCGCTTCATGTCTTTCTCCTTGATTGTTGCCAAAGGTTCGGCTTCAACCCACTTGGTGAAGTAGTCTGTTGCCGCGATGAAGAACTTCCGGTTGCCTGGTGCTGTTGGGAGCAGCCCCACTATGTCTAATCCCCACATTGCAAAAGGCTAAGGGCTGGTTAGGGGAAGAAGTTCTCTGGCCAGCTGATGGATCTGGTGTGCAAACTTCTGGCACTTCTCGCACTTGCGAACATATTTCTGTGCGTCGGCTTGCATGCACGGTTACCAATAGCCTTGTGAAATAGCGCGATAGGCCAAGGACCTGCCCCCTATGTGACTGCCACAAATGCCTTCGTGAATTTCATACAAGAAGGCCTCCACGCTACTCCGGTGTACGCACTTCAGATAAGGACCGGTAAAAGACTTTTTATACAACACTCCAGATGGAGAGAGCCAAAACCGCTCTGATTTCACTCGAACTTTGTGCGCTTCTTTCTTGTCTGCTGGCAGAGTCCGATCTCTGAGAAACAGGGTTATAGGGTCCATCCAGGAAGGACCTAGCGCGGCACAGAATACATCCGTCTGCCCGGCTCCCTCTATGCTTGGCCGTGGAAGGAATTCAATTAGCAGGGGGTTAGGAGATGTACAATCAACCATTGAAGCGAGGCCGGCCAGCTCATCAGCTCGGTTGTTCTCTTCTCGGCCAATCTGTTGAACTCTGATTGCCTGAAATTGCTTGATGTGTTCCCTGACCAAAGCTTGGTACTTTGCCATTCTGTCATCCTTTGCTTCATAAATCCCAGCGACTTGGTTAACCACAAGCTGGGAATCACTGTACACCATTAGCTCGGATGCTTGCATCTGAAGCGCGCTTTTGAGACCGGCCAAAAGCGCCTCGTACTCAACCTCGTTGTTGGATGCTGGGAAGCCAAGGGTGATAGAATGTTCAATAGTTAGGCCATCCGGCAAGATAAGAACGATACCTAGCCCGGAGCCGTGACGGTTCGACGCTCCATCAACGAAAAGTTTCCACATCTCCCCCACAAAGAGCTTCTAACATTCTGAAGGGTCCTAAGAGTTTCAAAGGTCGATAAGATCACGGTTGTTCAGCTGTTCGGCTGCACGTTCTGTGCCGACTGGTTCCACTTCAGCCCCCCTTGGTGATTCAGCACCGGACTCGGCAGGTTGATCTACAATGCCCAAGTCCGTAGGCGAAGCTCCAGGCTGTGGTATTATGCCGGCCGCAGGCTCTGTGCTGAGTGCTTCCACGTCTTCCCCTCTTGGTGATTCGGCGCCGGACTCGGCAAGTTGGACAGTGATTCCCAATTCCATTATCGCATCACCGTGCGGTGGATTTGTACAAACTGAGGGTGTGCCGAAGGGGCGCGTAAAGTCCGCGTCGCCAACTCTATCAAATTGTTGTGTCTCGGTCATGCTTGCGTTTACCTCATCATCTGTCATGGCAATGTCGATCGGGCACACCAGATGAGTTCCAGGTGAGAATTTCGCAACGAAATCGGCCAAGGTCTGGGCTTTTATAGCAGTGCGCGGTTGGAACTTAACATCAAATTGACCCAATTCGACCGTCCACTTGAGAATTCGGCCAGAAAAGTCTGCCCGTTCAAACAAGGCCTTAAGGGGGAATTCAGTCAGAACGATGATGGTATGGGTGTGAAAATAGTGTGCCAACTTCCTTGAAGCCATCATCAATGCTAACGCAAGCTTTTCCAATGGCAAGTACCTCGACTCTGGCAGTAGCAAGGTCTTACTGACGTAGAAGATGGGAGGTGCTTAATTCCTTCAGCTCGGACAAGCATCGCACTAACTGCATGCTGTGAGACGGCAAGGTAAAGATAGAGTTCCTCGCCTGGCTTTGGTGTAACCAACAGTGGCGGAGAAGACAGATACTCCTTGAGTTCGGTCAAAGCTCGGTCACAATCTTCGTCCTACGAGAACTTTGATTTCAATGCCTGAAAGAAAGGGCGGCAGCGATCTGATGACCGGCTTATAAATCGATTAAGCGCGGCGGCCATCCCGGCCAGATGCTGCACGTCCATAGTCGAGCTGGGCTGCTTCAAATCTTGCACGGCACTGATCTAAGTGGGGTCTGCTTCGATGCCTCGGTTCGTGACTAGGAATCCCAAAAATTTTCCGAATCCCACGCCAAAGGCACACTTAGACGCATTCAGGCGTAGCTTGTGTTTTTTGAGAATGGCGAACATCTCGGCCAAGTCGGATAAGTGGTCTCCAGCATGCCGGCTTTAACCACCATATCATCAATGTAGGCCTCCATTGTCCGCCCGAGCAAAGGAGCAAACATCTGGTCACCATCCTCTAAAAAGTTGCCCCGGCGTTCTTCAAACCAAAAGGCATGACTCGGTAGCAGAAGAGTCCCCTTGGAGTCGTGAAGGAAGTAATCTCTCGGTTGGGCCCATGCATGGCAATCTGGTGGTAGCCGCGATAGGCATCCAAGAAGCTGAGCCGATTATGCCCAGTCGTCAAGTCCACCAGCTGGTCAATACGGAGCAAAGGGAAGCTATCCTTCGGACAAGCTCGGTTGACTGTCTTATAATCGACACAAACTCGCCACTTCCCATTCTTCTTGAGCACCACTACTGTGTTGGAAATCCACCGAGGGTAGTGCACTTCCTGAATTGCTCGTGCCTCAAGCAAGTTTTTCACTTCCTCTGCAACTACCTCGGCGTGATGCAGCGCCAATCTCCTTGTGCGCTGAATGACTGGCTTTGCTCCGGGGAAGACATTGAGGTGATGGCAGATAAAACTTGGATCGAGGCTGGGCATATCGTAAGGCGACCATGCGAAAACTTCGATGTTGGTCATCAAAAACTCAACCATCTCGGTCCTTTCTTGGGCCGTGAGGCTGGAACCGAGCATGAAGAACTTATCCGGCCGCTCCATATCAACTCGCACCTCCACCAACTCCTCAACAGCTTTGTCCTCTGCCTTGGTGCCCACATCGTCAAGAACTCCCCGGTCTTCCGGTCCTTCTATCATTTGAACGAAGCCTTTGGCAACCCGGCTCCCGTTCACTGCCACGAAGCATTGTTTGGACATGACTTGGTCTCCCCAAATCTCCTCGATTGCCCCCATAGCCGAGAGAAATCTCATCACCTGATGGTAGGTCGACGCTACGGCTTGCATGGCGTGAAGCCATCCCCTTCCAAGGATTAGATTGTAAGTAGAAGGGACTTGCAACACCCAGAACTCCACTTGCTTGACCACGGATCCCGTTTTGACTGGCAGGATAATCTTTCCCAAAGGCCACTCCGGTTGTGAGTTGAAACCAACCAGTGGTGAAGTTGCCGGAGCCAAGTCTGTCTCTCAGAGCTTGAGCTGCTTGAATGCGTCGTAATACATGATCTCGATCGAGCTTCCCTGATCGATCAAGATCTGTTTGACATCGAATTCCTTGACACAGAGTGTTACTACTAAGGCATCGTTGTGCGGCGTCTGAATGCGCTCTAGATCTCTTGAGGTGAAACTAATCACATCTTTCTCTACGGTCTTCCCCCTCTTGGTGGCAGGCTGTACCGACAAAACCTCCCTCATATGTTCTTCCTTTTTGATCATACCCCGGAGTTCGCAAACACGCTCCGGTTCCACTATGCCGTGGATGACATTAATAACTCCTTGTGGTGGTGCATCTCGGTCATCCTGTCCCCTGGGCTCAACCGGAGCTTGGTTCGCCTTGACGCCCCCATCAATGTAAGGTCTAGGTGTCCGGCCGCGACTAGCTCTTCCAGGTGTTGCCTCAAAGGCAAACAATCCTCAGTCCGGTGGCCTCGCTCTCGATGAAATGTGCAACGATGCCGCGGATTGTAGCCCTTTTGTCCATCGCCCAACTTAGCAGGAAACCGGACATACTCTTCGTCTCGGATTTCACTAAGTATGCGATAGATTGGAATCTTGAAGACTGTGGTTATGCCAGTCCTTGCCTTCAACCTTCTGTTTGCCTCCGCTACGTCATCTCGGGGGTAGTCATCCCGGCCCTTCTGACGTCCTCTACCCTAGTTTTTGTGATTCGAGCCACGATCCGATTCCTCTGCTCGGTTACTTGAGCGGCTGGACTCTTGCCCAACTGCGTGCACTTTGCCTGCTGTCTTCTTGTCTGTTGCTACCGGAGTTGCCTTCACGGTAGATATTGACGCATCATCCTCGACTCGGATGTGCTCATTGATGCTCTGCATGAGCTGGCCCATGGATGTCGGTTGGTGCATGGTAAGCGAGTCCCGCAGTCTATGTTTGACCGGGAGACCACGCTTGTATTGAGTGATTGCAAGGTTGACGGGGCAATCCAAGATCTCGTTGAAGGTCTCCCAATATCTGGAGTTGTACGCCTTCAATGTGTCGCTCGGTTCCATCTTGACACTCAGTAGGTGATCAACTTCTTTTGGTGTTTTGGTGTTGATTTTGAAGCGCGTGACAAAGGCTTCGGCCAGCTGATGCCACCTCTCAATACTCCCCTCCGGCAGCCTTTCAAACCACTTCAAGCCTAGTTCGCCCAAACTTGACGGAAAAATGAGGCACATAAGAGCATCATTCCGCCTATGTCCGGCCATGACCTGTCGAAAATGACTTACATGCATGTAGGGATCGGTTTTCCCGTCGTAAAGCGTGAACTTTGGCTGGTGGAAGCTTGTCGGAAGCGGTGTTGTTTCTATTTCCAAGGAGAAAGGGGTGGCACTTAACCTTGCCAAATCTGAGTCCACTAGGAGTGGCACTGCTTGGCGGGGTGGAGGCATTCTGACCTCCTCGCTGGCGTGAACCCCGTAGGATAACCGCTGGAACGCCGATATCCTCTAAGCTTCCCGCCGGTGAGCTCGCTCCTTTAGGACCGCCCGCAAATCCTCTGAATGAGCGGAGTAAGAGTACCTCGACGTCGTCACCGGACGTGAGGGCCGGTAAGTGCTATCTTGCGCGCTAGACTTCTCTGCATGCACATCGGAATCACCAACCTGGTAACTTCTGGTAATAGAAATGGACGGAGTGCGTCGCTGACTCTGACCGCCTGAATGGCGGGATGGGGTGCGCTCACTGTGGTCACCCACTTCAGCTACACCCTTCCCTTTGACATGCCGCTTGAGCTCTTCCATCTCCGCCGCCATTCGTCGGATGACGGCGTCTTGGTCCCTCAACTTGTGTTACAGACATCTGGCGTATGACTCTCTCCACCGCCGATGACCGTCTGGACTCCGCAAATGACCATAACTTCTCCCGCACTTATCCCTCGCTTCCCCCGACTGCCCTCCGGGAAATGTCTCCAAATCCGCCATTGGAAGGACAGCGGGATGTCCCTCTCTCCGTCAGATAAACTCCGGGGTGGCTCTATCGATGGCAGACAACGGAATCTCATCATTGTTTGCCATAAACGGCGATCAAATGAGCCTGGAAGACAAAGTTTTGTCTATAAACTCTCCCACAGACGGCGCCAATTGTATGGGGAGCAAATATTCCGGCAAGCCCGTACTCCTTTCTTCTGAGCTCCGTTTCTGTCCGATCACCTGTGAGCACAACGGCGGTGAGCTACCCGGCGGTGTGTGGCCGGAAAATCCCTCCGACTATCAAGTTAGAATACACACACAGGGGATAGATAGAGAGAAGGGAGAGTCTTCAGTGTTTAGTGTATGTCTCACAAAATATTCATCTGTCTGCGTATGGGGGGCACAGACATGCTTATATACCTTCTACGCCCCAAATCTACTCCCAGTGATCTCTCAACACGTGGCACTGCTATCCCATCTGTCAGCATAAACCTTGCTAAGCACCACCTAACCCAACTGACTGCCCATGCTCCTGGGAGCTCGGCAGCCGGGCAGTATCATCTCGGCCATCGTCTGCCATGCTGCGCTTCATGCCCAAGTACTCCAACAGCTAAGCTCAGATGAGGACCAGACTCGGCGGCATCTCGGTAAAGCCGAGCTCGGGAAAACTCACAATAGTCTGCGGTCGCCCGACCTGCCGAGCAAACAGGTACCTCGGTCCAACCTTGCCTTTCCTGGCGCTGAACTTTTCACCTGACCGGCTTCGTAACCACGGATCCTTGCAGCCCGGTCAATCCACGCGCTGCCTTAGCCGAGTAGCTTCCTTCAAGGCCGGGCCACACAACTTGGCCCAACACCTGTTCGGCCCAAATCTGTCCGGCACAACTCTGTCGGGCCCAAATCTGTCTGGCCCAATTCCATATCATTAATCTCCCTCTCAGTGACGTTTTTTGTGACGATTTTTTTAAATTGTCGCTAAAACTTATAATTAGTGACATTTTTTGTGACAATTTTTAATCTGTCACCGAAAATTAACAATTATTAATATTTTTTTAATAATATTTGATGAAAAATACCATTAATTATCATAATATCTATTAAATAATAAATTTACTTATTAAAGCTTACACGTAAGTCCCCATAAAATTTTCCTTTAACTATAAAATGGACCAATTTTTTTCGCAAACATTTTTATCGTTGGTAGTCTTTTTTAAAAATTATATCAATTTTTTTTTAAAACTTTTTAAATTTGTCTTGTATAAATAAGTTAAAAAAATAAAATTTAAAGATAGTTTATTGAAGACAAAAACAAAAAGGGTAAAATATCAATAAATTTTAAAATGTGATCTTATGAACTATTTAGTCCTTATTTTTTTTTCCCTTATGAATTCAAAGGTCCCATTAAAGTGAAAATTACACAAAATGGTAGTCACTTACATATTTAGGTTTAATTTTTCAGGGATAAAAGTGAATTTCTCCAAATATAAAATTACACATTTGAGAAAAGAAGTTTTGAATTTTCCCTCATTCTGAAACAAATCTAATATTACGAACAAAAACGTAACACTCTAATGTAACGCTTCAATGTAACACGTGAAAAAACTTCTTGGTGTACATTTTTCAAACATAACGGCGTAACATTATTAAAAAAAAAACTCCGTGGTTTACTTTTTCTAAACGTAATACTCCAATCAATGTAATTCTAAACGTAGCATTTCAATGTAACACACAAAAACACTAAAAACTTCTTAGTATACTTTTTCTAAACATAACACTCACAGTTTGAAATTATACATTTGTTCAAAACTTACTAAGAAATTTTTGTACTCCTTTTGGCTTTGTTTGAAGAATCCCACATCATTTTTTTAGAGTGTTACATTGAAATGATGAGTTTTTTTAGAGTATTACATTGGAGTGTTACATTTGATAAAAGTATACTAGAAGTTTTTTTGTGTGTTATATTAAAGTGTTATATAAAGGAGTTTTTTTTTTAGAGTTATATTGGAGTGTTATATTTGGCAAGGAGGTTTGGGGCTATTTTAGCCACAAAAGACAAAATAGACTATTTTAGCTACAACAAACAAAACATCACATCCAACCCATAATCATTACACTCTTCTCTCACAAAAGAAGCCAAAAAATTCAAAAAGTCAAAAAGTGCTTCCCAAACCAAGTTTTTTAACCTAGGCTAAAATAGTCAAAAAAAGCCAAAAAACCAACCCACTTCCCAAATGGAGGCTAAATAGTTTTTTTTATGTTACATTAAGGTATTACACTAAGAAATTTTTTTAGAGTGTTATATTGGAGTGTTACATTTGGAAAAAAATATACTAAATAATTTTTTTGTGTGTTACATTAGAGTGTTATACTAAGTTTTTTTTTTTTTTTTTTTGGTTTAGAGTATTATATTGGTGCGTTATGTTTGGAAAAAATACACTAAGGATTTTTTTTGAAGTGTTACGTTTGAATGCTATATTAGAGTGTTACAGTTTGAAATTATACATTTGTCCAAAATTTATACTCCTTTTGAAATTATAAAAAGAGTTTTTATACTCCTTTTGAAATATTTGAAGAATTTCACATCCGCTTGGAATGTTTGAAAAATCTCATATTTTAATCATTTTTTTACTCATTTTAAAATATTTTCCAAATAAAAAAGATTCTTATACAAAAATTCATCTCAAATTTAATTCTCATAGATTGTGTATCTTATTTTTCTAGAACTAAAAAAAAAAAATACAAATACAAATAAGGGTATAATAGTAAATCTAATTTTTAAATAATATATTAAATCTATATTTCTTAAATCAATGAAATTAATTGATCTATAAAAAATCCTTAAAATTAAACGGATTAACATTTTTCAAAATGTAATTTATAAGTAAAATTTTCAAACAAAAGAAGTCATTTTTCTTTTGACTTTTCTGGTCCTTTATGGACTTTTTGTCAATATTTATGTCCTTCGTAATTGAGTAGAACCTAAAATATGAAATAAAAAAATTAAATTAAATAAAAACAGCCAACCTCAATCACCCATCCTTCCTAAACAAGCTTCCAAAGCTTTGAGATTCCTTTTCTTTAATAGATTCTTGTTGTCTTGCTTTCTTCATTTTACACTACATTGATAATTAGCACCGTCATTCTCATCATGGTTAAAAAGTTAATTTATTATCTAAAAAATAATAATAATAATTTAACGGTAATCTTATTTCTGTTTGAAAAGTTTAAATTATATTTACATTAGCCAAATTTGCGTATGCTCTAAACACTGATTATTTGGTTTAGTTTTTAACAAATATTTGAAAAACTTCATTGAAGACAAAAATATAATATTTTTATTGATTTTTTTTCTAATTTTCTTTACAAATATTATACTTTCAAATGTATCTAGATTATGTGTTTTTAAAAATTGAAGATAAATTGACTAATGTGTGTGTGTATATATATATATAATCACTAAAGACAAAAACACGAAAAGCATAGAGTAAATTTTCTTCTTTTTTTTTTCTTCAGATTTTTAACAAGTATTTTATTTTTAGGTACATCTAGATTAGATACATCAAAAAAGTATTTTAAGAAATGATCAAAATTTGTATAAAAAAATTCACTATAGACAAAAAAATACGAAAAATAAAAAAACTCAAACATAACTTTCAAAAATAAATCAAACAATAATTTTTTAGCATTTTTTTTTTTTGGGTAGACTTATTTAATCAATGAACTAACTTTTTAGTTAACTTCCGAAGAAATTTTTATGCTAATTAATCATTTAATTAAGTTTGATTATCTTATCATAGAAAACCCCTTTCGGAAGATCTCTTTTTCCTCTTGGGATCAAATATCGCTATACAAATTTATTACTTTTGAAATTAATTTATAATAATTAAACATTCTTTAGGCTATGAATTTTTGTAAAATTGTGCAACTATTTTAAACTTATTAATTAACGCCGAACTTTAATATTCACAATTTGGGCATTGCCAAATATTTTTCCTTTTATCTTTCTTCACCACTTGATCACAAGTTGGCCATGACCAAAAATAAAGAGTATAGGTTAAGCAAAGTAAAATTGACAAAAGTACTTTTCTTACTTTTAATTATAAGGACATAAAATAAAAAAAAATTAAAATTAAAATTTTAAAAAAAAACATAAAAAAGGGATAAAAAGTAAATATTTAGAGCTTTTATGAAGCAGGAAAAGAGAGAGAGAACTTTTTGCTCTCAAAGAAAAATTAAAGCTAGTTCTCCGCAATTAATTTATATTGCATTTACATTATTAAAGCATCCAATTTAAAACTAACTGGTAATGAGCTGAGCGACGCTTATATTATACTAACCAAGTTTGAATGGCATAGATTGACAATGCTGGATTAAGTTCAACACACATTTCACTCATATTTTTTCTTTCTCTGTTTAAATTCCTATCAAAATCTATGATCAAAACACAACTCGACCATCGTTCATCGAAACTCCTAGATATAGATCTGATCAAAGCTCTTAGATCTAACCCGACCATGTTCGTCCATCAACTCTTTCTTTCTCTTATCCATCTTCATCTAGGTCTATCTCTCATTTTCTGTACGTTTTACAGTTTTGTTTGAGGCTGCGGTGGGGTAGTTGATGGCAGCGACGATGGATATAGGTTGTGATGAGTGGTGAGCTGTGGCACAAGGATGGATCTAAGGGAAGAAAGGGCAGGGTCACAGGAGGAGGGACGATCGCAAGCTTAAAAATTTGAAAAATATCATATATTATATTAGAAAATTTAAAATTATAAGAATTTGCATCCCCAAATATACTTTCGAACCCTCATAATGATAATCCTAAATCCTTCCCTGTTATGGCATAGTCAGAAAACTTGTTTGGTAGTATCATTTAGTTATCTTCGATGCCATTACGCCATATTTTTAGTTTTACAAAACTTATAAAAATAGTTTTTCACATAATATATTATAATATCATTATAATAATAGGGTAATGTTATAAAAGTGTATACCGTATGTAAATTATGACATTTATAGAGTTAGTCACCACAAATTGTTGGGCCTATAAACCTTAATAAGTACTGTTCACCGAATCCTAGGTCTAATGGGGGTTTTGAAGGGCCTCCTCCCAAGCAGAGGGGCGGTCACATCCACAATCATATTCAATACGAGTCTATACAAGTCTCATTCATATTTAATCATTTACTAGTTATGCCACATTAAATGATAAACAAAACATGATATAAAAATATGATAAGTATTATGTTATTTTATTTTTTAACAATTTTAATGGTATCAATTTATAATAATAATAACAATAACCTAAACAAAAATTACATTATACTATAAATTTTTTTTAAAAAAATGTCAAAGTTCCACTTATTCGTTCCTAAGTTATGCCATGGTGCTAGGTCATGGTGGTTGTGATGGGCGGTGGGTCATGGTGGTTCAAGAGTATGGGGTTAACAGAGTTGTAGAAGGTGGGTAAGTGGCTATGAAAGTGAGGTAAATGAATGAAAAATAGGGGCTACGGTGGAAGGGGAAAGGTAGGGGCTTGGCCAGTAGCGATATTGGTTGTCAGAGTTGCAAACAAGGAAAAGAAAGAGGACGAGAGGGTACTTTGGTTTTCTCAACTCCACAATACCATGTGTTTGCAAATTATTTTTTACTTTTATCTTCTGTACGAGAAAGAAATAAACCTTCTCGTATAATCCTGTTGATCAAGTCTGCGCTCCTCCAAACGTCGTCGCTTTAGTCCTTGAAAACACAAACGTGAGCTAGCCGGAGGGTGTGTGCCGGAAACCTCTCCGATGCCTAAGTCAGCAAAATCGCCAAGTAGACAAAAACTCTGTGTATTCAGGAATCAAAGTTGCGTTACCTCTCCATAGGTGATGTTTGTGAGCTTTTATAGGTTCCGTGTGGCACAATCCAAGTAGGACTCTTACTCCTCCATGTAGAGTCCTCCTAGGATTCATACTCCTGAACGATAATGTTTATCCTTCAACACCCCCCTCACTGCTTAAACCAAGTGAGATGGTTTTTACCATGGCCGAACTCCAACATGACCGAAATAACATTGCCATGCTAGACTAACTGGAGTAACCGATCTAATTGTTAGTTCCGCTATTCCTTGTTTTTCCCCTACCTCGGCTTCACATGCCAAGACCGAGCTATCCATAGAAGAGTTTAAGCCGAACTAACCCAAAACCAAGACCGGAAGAGGGCTCAGTAAACTTCCTCACTTCTACCTCGGTTTTGCATGCCATGACCGAACTAACCAATTTGGCCGTGGCAACCGAGATAACAACAAGGCCTTCTAAGACCGAGCTAATAAAAAAAACCATTTTACTCTGCCTTTCTTACTATGGCCCAAAGCGGCCCATTACCCAATCTCGGCCCAATTTATTCATACAAATTACCTTCTCATCTTCAATTTCATTTGTGATAACATTTTCATCAATTTATAAAAAGAAATTGGCTTCTCTTCGGTCTCAAATCAAATTGAAGAGGTGTTGTTAGGCCTACTGAGCCCACTTTAGGGCACCATTTTGATGATCCAAATCGTTTACATTTTAAGCTTTGTCGAATATATCATCCCTAAAAAAAATCAAATCGATCAGATAACGGCAACCAAGTGTTCAGATCAGTTTTGTATGAAAAATAGACGGTGAAAAAATAAACGGTTTATTCAAAATTGATCCGAACATGTGATTTCTGTCCGATCAACTTAATTTTTTGTAAGAATAATATACTCGATAAACCTTAAAATGTGAATGATTTAAATTATTAAAACAGAACCAAAGACAGATCTACTAGACTGGATTGAACTGTCCAATCCTTCATGAAGGATTAGGGATACTTCAGTCCCTTTACAAAACATTTGTGCTTCTACCATTCAGGCCTTGTTTGGTTTGTGTTTCTCAAAAAATTTTGGAAAAAATTCTCTACAAATAAGTTTTCAAAAGTAATCAAACCAAACAAATTTTTCGAAAAAAAATTTCCAAAACTTGTTTAATTTACAAATTTTCCAAACAAATCTCTCTCTCATACACATCAAATCAATCACTTTTTCCAAAACTCTCTTTCAAAATAATTTTTCAAAACATCTTTTGAAAAAAAACTAAACCAAACAAATTTTTGTACTTTTTATCTCAAAACATGTTTCTCAAATACCAACCAAACAATGCCTTAATTTTTCTCTATTTAATTTAATATTTTTTAAAATGGTAATCAAGTACTTATTAAAGTAGCACAATAGACAATAGTGTGGCCTTGGCGTGACGGGAAGCAATTACACCATTTCACATGGCCGGCGTGTTTCCCATGGAAGCCAAAAAGAACGCAAACTCATAAGTTGGTGCTTGATGCGTGGGACCCTTCCCTTAGAAATTTGAGGGATTTTTTAAGGGGGAATATTCAATAAATCCTATATTTTATAATTTATACAGTCTCATATATTTTTTATGATTCATTTAGCCTCCGTTTGAAAAGTGGGTTGGGTTTTTGACTTTTTGGCTATTTTAGCCTGGGCTAAAAAGTTTGGTTTGGGAAGGACTTTTTGGCTTTTTGGCTTTTTTGATTTTTTTTGTGAGAGAAGAGTGTAATGATTATGGGTTGGATGTGATTTTTTGTTTATTGTGGCTAAAATAGTCTGTTTTGTCTTTTGTGGCTATTTTAGCCCCAACCCAACTTGCCAAACACCAATCTTTTTAGATATGTAATGACTCATTTACCCGTCATATCGAAATGTCATATTTAGAAAAAATAAACTAAATTATTTTTAATATCACATCATACTCGCTATGTTAGAATATCACATTTAAAAAAAGAACACTAAAAAGTTTCTAATTTTTAAAATGTCATATCATATCCATCACGTTGGAGTATTACATGTCACGTTTGAGAAAAATATACTAGAAGTTTTTAATTTTTTTTAGAGTGTCACATCATACCCGCTACGTTGTTATGTTTGAGAAAAGTACATTAATGAGTTTTTATTTTTTTTGAAGTGTCACATCATACCCACTACGTTGTCACATTTGAAAAAAGTACAGTAAGGAGTTTTTGTTTATTTATTTTTTTTGAAGTAAAAGTTTTAGAGTATTGTATCATACCGGTTACGCTGTCACATTTAGGAAAAGTACACTAAGAAATTTTTAATTTTTTTGGAGTGCTGCATTGTTGTAGTGTCACATTTATGTCTGTCACATTGAAATATTACATCATACCTGTCACATTAATATGAAGGTATAGCTATCCACCAAAACACTACCAAAATAAAAATAAGACTACATGGAAATGGAATAAATTTAGAACTAATTGGAGTATTTATTTGTGAGATGAGATTTATTGATAAATATCCTTTTTTTTAAAAAAAACATTTATGAAAATAATTCTTCTTGAAACTATTAACTAATCAATTTTATGAAATTGCAAGTTCAAGTTCTAATTTCAAGACGGAAGTGAAACTTTAACTTGCGATTTTACGTTGATAAGTCCCTTTAGTAATGATTGTTGACATGTTCATATGTTGTTAATATAGCATAAAGAAGTTGCATTTTGAAGTTCTGATTTTAAAATCACAACTTTAAGATGCAATTTTATACTAAAATTAGATCTTGAAGCAAAGATTTCATATGAAATCAGATTTTAAAGATGCCCTTACGAAAAAATTGATTGTAAAGATTGTATGAATAGTGAAAATTCATTTCACTTTTAAATGATAATTTTAACTTTGAATCATGATATATGTAGTTTTATTGTTAACCTATTGTTAGCAAAATTCAGACCCATGATCATAGTGCAGGTGGTCATAGCGACCACGAGTTCTAGCAAATGGAATAGTTAATAAAACAAAATTTCACGAAAAGCAGTTTTATTTCTGACATGTGCTTTTAGAGTTCAATTTCCCACCTAAAAATTCGGAAACAAGATTGAAAGGTTACTCTCATCTTCACCGAAAACCCCCCAACAAAGTGACAAGCTTCACTTAGTACGTTAATTGAGTGGATGAAAAATATTTGGGGTACTAATTGAGCATTTTCAATCTATCATCAATGACATAAAATGTATCATGCGGAGGGTATGCCCACACTTCTTATCTCTCCTCTCCCTATCTCTTTCTATTTTTTCTCTGCTTTATCTTATTAGGAGTCAAAATAGAGATGTTATATTGATGGGATGTAACAAAGTTGTTAGGTGATATCATATGAGCCTAATATATTCCATATTAGGTTAATAAAGCAGCCAACTAATCAAGGCAATATAGACTCTTCAATTGTGTGAAAAATGACATTTATAAATAATAACAAAAAAATTATATATAATTAGGTGACCGATGTATGTTCCTTAATTTTAATTTAAAAGACTTATTAAAGTAATTTAAAATTATTAAAGTGATTTAATTTTTTTTTAAATGATGTTATATCAAATTTTTGTGCAAAATTTTTGTTTACAAATATTTATTTATTTATTTTTGGGAATAATACCCGCATTAGGAATCTAGGTGGCAAAAGGAGTCCCAACAAAACAATATAATTATTCTCTGATCGACTACTATGATTATATGGAAAATTTTGTGGGTCTGCATCATGTGAACCATCTGTGTGGTCTTGGGTTATAATCTATTGTAATACGGAAATAAGCCGTAGCTTGAATCCAATGGCTCGAATTGGCTCGAAAGAGGGAGAGAAGAGAGGAGGAAGAAGCAGAGGAGAAAGAGGGAGAGAAGAGAGGAAGAAGAGAGGAGGAAGAGCAGAGGAGAAAGAAGGAGAGAGGATCGTCGCTGCTCGCCTTGCCATCGTCACCGCCGTCGCCTCGCTGCCGCCGATCGTCGCAGCACCAGCGATCGCCGGCTCTGTCTCGCTTCCGCCCCCCGGCCCCGCTTCCAGCCCCAAATGTTGGGCCCCCTCCAGTCCCTCCTCCTCCTCCCCCTCCAGTCCCTCCTCCTTCCTCCTCCCCTCCTCCCTCCCCTACTTCTGGTTCTGCTTCACCTTCATCTCAAAAACGAGGCCGTTTTTGAATTCGAGCCATTTCGAACCGCTCGGTTTCGAGCTACCTATCACTTCCGTATTGTAATATTAGTTGTGATTTATTATTCGAGTTATGATATTATTTTGGTTATAATTTAAGAGTTTTTTAATCACTACAAAAAATTAAGATTTTAGAGATTAAAATTTATGGATAAAATTATTTTTTAAGGACTAAATAATTTTGTTTCGAAAAATGTCGTTATTATATTTTTAGTAACAAAAATTAGACATTATTGATGAATTATTATTCTTTTGGGACTAAATTTTTTGTCTCAAAAAATAAATCATTTT
Source organism: Camellia sinensis (assembly GCF_055761805.1). NCBI lineage: Eukaryota > Viridiplantae > Streptophyta > Magnoliopsida > Ericales > Theaceae > Camellia > Camellia sinensis. The sequence continues at coordinate 17,365,905 of NC_138964.1, read as the reverse complement.
GAGACCAAATTATTTTGTTCCTAAAAATCTATTTATTAGTGACATTTTCAAAATTTTGTCGCTAAAAGCCTTGGTTTTGACTTTTTAAGACGACTTTTTAATGACTATCCTCATGACGATGGAAATTGGTCTCTAAATGGCTTTTGTAACAAAATTTTTATTTTTAAAGATCAAAACATTTGATCTCTAAAATTTTTTTATATTGTAATAAATCATACTTTATGTGATATTTAATTATAACTCACATTATTTCTACCCAGTTATAACTCCAATGAAATTGAGTTATGACATTTTTAATATTTAAATCCGCAATGTCATGATTCATATACGGTATATATACACCATTTTGGAGATGGTACCATAACATTAACCCCTCTATTTTATATATAAAGGGTTAAATTAGTGTTGACATTTTGTGTCACATAATTTTTATTTGTGAATTATTTTTTGGCGAATTACACTAACGGTCTCTATAGTTTAGGACTTGTGTCACTTTGGTGTATGATTTTTCAATTGTGATACATTTAATTTTTAATTTTGAATCTTGTTTCAAATAAGGACAATTCAAAATTCATTGCTCAATTTCAAAGGTAAAGTGGTCAATTTGATAAAATATAAAATAGTTTGACAAAAATAAATGTCAAAAAATTATTTTTTAATTTTTAAAAATTATTAATGCCCATCAAAGATAAAATTTTATCGAATTGATAAATCTTTTACATATTTATTTATTTATTTTTGCCAAATTAATTTTTAATATATGTTTGGATGATGATCATGTAATGGAATGTTATTTTTATTTTTATTAAATTAATTTTTATTTTTTCAAAAGTCAAATATAGCGACAACTTTGATATCATTATTAAATCAATTCATTAAATTCAAAAATTCAAAACTAAAAATATTTCATATATTCAATATATCGATTATACATTAAAAGTCTAATAACCATCTATTACATAATAATCACCAAAAAATATATGTTAACAATAAATACAACCATCTATTACCATTATATAATCATCATCAAAACACATAATATAAATTAATTTGGTAAAAATAAATGAATAAATAAATGTGTAAAAGATTTATCAGTTTTACATTATCTTTGGTGGGAAGAAATAATTTTTAAAAATCTAAAATTATTTTTTTGATATTTATTTTTATCAAATTAGTTTATATCTTATTAAATTGACGACTTTGAGCAATGGTATCTTTAATTGCTCTTATTTGAAATAAGATTTAAAATTCAAGATCAAATGTGTCACAATTAAAAAATTAAGAATTAAAATAATACAAATCTCAAATTATAAGGATTGTCAGGCTAATTCGCCTTTATTTTTTTGTAACTGAATTGAAGCACTTTTTTTTTTTTTTTTTTGGTAACTACCTAATCAGAGCGATAAATTTCCACTCCCATGAAAATTTCAAGCACACGTATGTGAGTGTGCACAATCCCTTATTATTATTATATCGATACTTAGATATAAATGAAAAATTGTAATTTGATGCTTTATTTTCATCTCTAGTAAAAAATTTAAGAAAAAAAAAAAATTGAACTTTTTGATACTATTTAACTAAACCGAGTAGAAAAGTAAAATAAAATAATTTTGTTTTAAAAAAAATGCTAAAAAAAGTCTGTCTTTTTTTTTTTTGGCTTTTTTGATCTTTAGTAATTTTTTTAATATATTTTTTCTCAAAAAATTCAGATTTTTTCAAGAAAATAAAAATAAAAAATTAATTCTACAATAGAGTAATGTGGCAGTGACATCTTTGTAATTAAATAAATTAGGAAAAATTAGGGATATATCCCTCTACAATTTTAATTGAGCTCTTCTCAACTAAAATGTTTCTAGCTAATTGAGATTCCTAAAATTTTTAAATTGAGAAATGCTAGATACCTACAGTTTAAGTCTTACAATGATGTTGTAGGAAAATTGAGTCTTACATAGATGAGTTTGTAACAGATTAAAAATTGACAAATACCTTGTCATCTCATTATGAACAAAATTGTTTTCAATTGTGTTTTTTTAGTATTTTTCTTTTCAAATTTTAGAAGAATAAGGCAATTTTTTGACATAAATAGTAAAAAATAGCCATAGAATCCTAAAGAAATCCTTTAACATGTTATTGTTTTTGTGTGGGTGATTTTCTGACCACACTGTCCGTTTAGTAACCAACTGGAGAGCACCGGCAGAATAGATGGCACCTGGCTGACCTGCAACAGAAAGAGAAGATTCCGGCGGTGGTTCGTCCACCCGGGGGCACTCCGACGATCAAGTCAGTATATCTCTCAAAGATAAATCAAGTGCTAAACTCACAAGCTTAAGTATCAAAAGCATACCTTAGACCCATGGGGGTGCCTCTGTAGACGTCCCCGAACGCCCCGGGAGGAACGAGCTCCCGTTCTGTTCGATATTGGGGTTACTACAGCTCAGGACTCTCAAATTTGTCACGGTTCTAAATCTGAACCAAAGAGTCCAAATCCGGTAAATCGTTTAGAGAAACAGATTTTTGAAAAGAAGTGCCAAACATGGATTGCTTTGCCAGATACAGAGTCGCCACCTAAATGTTTTTTTAATGGGAAATTTAGGAAACCCTGACTCGGTGCCAAAGGCCACGTGTCCGTCATCACCAAAGTTGCCTCGGCTAGGGAACTTGGGTACGATTGGGGAAGGTCACTTCGTGAGCACCCCCGCTCGCCCGATCAAAGATCGGCCTCTACTAACCATGATATCTATTTTTGAAAACTTTGTGTATCCTTATTCCGGTTATTAGCCTAGGTTACTATGTGATGCACACAGCATATAAGTATAGACTGGGTCGCCCGAATTAGAACAAAACATTTCATGCTTGTTTATTTGAAAGATGGTTTGCTACTCGCAAGTAGGCTTAAAATGCGGATTTTGCCACCCGCAGGTGGGCTTAGAAAAGATGGTTTTGCCACTATCTAGTGGGCTTAAAACAAACAGTTGATGATTTATTCCAATCCAAGTAACCCAACCTTCACCCACAGGCATTCAGGCAGTTATATCACATAAGCATATAGCCTCATGGTAAGCATGCTATTCATGGCAGTCACTCACACGCATGCAAGGATGCTAAAGCATAAAACTCACCGAGTACTCCAAGCCAAAACAAAAACTCATTAGAAATCATGCATGAATCCTAAGTATACAGAAATGCCTAATGCAACACATGCAAGAATGTAAACTATAGCAGGCTCGGCTATTCTAAACATGGCATATGGAATGCTACAGCTAACATGTATTCAACTTGGAATTGAAATACAAATGCAGTTAGTATGATGCGCCGAGCCCGGTGCATGCAAAACAGATGAATGATGCAAACATGCTGTCATACTGTATGCTAATTGAAATATGCCCTAATCTAACCATCATAAGCAGGTAAATAAAAGGGAAGAAAGACGTGGGGTTGGAAGACATACATCACACTCACCCACACTTATTACAATTATGCCCTCGTACAGAGGGTCCAAATAAATAATACAGTCCCAAATGAAAGAATAGTACAGTCCAAATATTACAGTCCAAATAATGTACAAATTCCTAATTAATTTACAAATTAACTAAGAAAGCTGTAAACTGGCATGCAAGCCAGGGACTGCCTTGACTCTGATGAATGATGCATGCCCGGGTTGCCTTTGCGCGGAAATCCATGACGATGACCCAATTAGCCTCTATTTGCACCTATTCTTGAAATGCGTGCCAAGCCTCGGAAGACCGCTGATTCTTGATTTGCTGCAACAGAGAGCAGGAAAGGGGCATAGCAATGTATTTTCACAGATATATGCATGCCTCGATCCTCGTGCCACCAATCACGCATATCGATGCATGATGGCCGAGGGGTCGATATGTGCAATTCAATGTAGAATGAATGCACATATAAACACAACAAAACCTAACTCCATCATGGGTAATCCGGAGTGTCGGTGACTTGGAATCGAGACACGTTCCGTCACTCGGAGTATGAAACGTACCTCGTTTCCCGTGCCCGGACTAACTCCTATCCCGAACACGATGCAATATGCATGACATGCATGAAATGCAACTAAGATACAATCCTAACATACACAATGTTATGGAATGGCATACACAATGCAATAAGGTAATACACAACCGAGCATACACAATGCTATGGATGAAATGGCATACGCAATGCAATAATGGGCTTACACCAACATGAGAGAGCCTCAGCCACACTCACATAGGAGGCCATCAGATGAAAACAAGACAACTCGAAATGCGTGCACGCGTGCACACAAACCGAGGACCGACCCTCAGGCACCGAAATGCCACTCTAATGAGACATGTCAAAGACATGGAATATGATATGCAAACATGAAAAAATCAGTAGCAAAATGAGAGGAAAAACAGCCCCGAAACAAAGCGAAATGATACCCGATGCATGGAATTTCTCCTGAAACACGAATTTTGGCGCATGAAATGGCCTATAGCTATGCAATGCATGCACGATTTGAACATGAGATGAAAAGAAAGAAGTAAGGCAGCCCCTAGATAAGCATTTTTACAGTTCAAAGCATGGCCAAACAGCAAACACAAATAGGGCAAAAATAGCATGCAAAAATGGCCCTAAATGTGAGATAATGAAACAACTCACAGCTGCTGACCCCAAACAGATTAAGGCCCTTCAACAAAGTTGAAGAGGGGCCCAAAATATGATCTTTTATAGTTTATGGAAAACCACAAAAACCAGCACAGGTATGGCTAAACTCTCATGCAAGAAATGGGCCAAAAGATGGCCAAAGAAGCAAGTGGTGGTTGCTGGCCTTAAACACAAAGTGTCCCTTCAACAATGTTGAAGAGGAGCCAAAAATAATGCATTTTACAGTTGATGGCCGGACCCAAAACAGTATGCAAATATGTTCAAAATGCTATGCAAAATGAGGCCAAAAAGAGAGATATAACACAAAGTATATAAAATATGCCTCAAACCATGAAAGACCCTTAATGAAACATGAAGAATGGGTCAAAATAAGACTATTTTCAGTTCTGAAAAGAGCCCAAAAACAGAAGCATCTGAGGCTAACAAGTCATGCAAAAATATGGCCAAAAGAGAGATATAATGGCAAGTAGTAAATGAAGGCCACAAACAGCAATGAGCCCTTCAACAATGTTGAAGAATGGCTCAAAATAAATAAATCTTCAGTTTATGACATGCCTCAAAACAGATTATACATAAGCCAAAAATACTACACAAGATAATGACATACAAGAGGGATAATGAAGCAAGTGCAACAAGGAGGCCTCAAACAGTGAGAGGCCCTTAAACAAAAGTGAAAAGGAGCTCAAAAAAATGCCACTTTCAGTTAGGGCCGGAGCTCAAAACAGTAAGCATGTATGGCTAAGAAATGATACAAGAATAAGCTCAAAAGAGTGGGAATGGTACTCACCCTTGAAGACCAAACTTTGGTAGCTTCTTGGACCAAAATGCAGCACTCCTAAGCTCTAGAGAACACCCTCAAACTGCTGGAATGGAGGATGGAATGGTGTAGGGCTAAGGGTGTTTTAGCTTGGAAAATATAGAGGGAGAGAGATATAATGCAAGGGCCTTAGAGGGAAATTTTGTAACCCCTAAACCAGAGCTGGGGCTGGAGCTGCTGTTATATAGACAAAGAAGGGTGGAAAAGAGGGGGGAAAAAAGGGGGGGAAAACAATTCAAGTTTCCCCCCAAAATGGCCAAAAAGTGGGATATAAAGGCAAGTGGTAGCTGCTGGACCCAAATGGCCGAGAGCCCTTCAACAAAGTTGAAGAGGGACTCAAAACAAGACACTTTATAGTTTATGACCAAGTCCGAAACAGCTCACAAGTAAGCCTAAAATACCGTGCAAAAATAGGCCTAAAAGAGCGTTAAAGAAGCAAGTGATAGGAGGAGATCTCAAACATCAAAAGGTCCTTAATCAAACATGAAAAGGACCTCAAAATATGACTATCTAAAGTTCGGGTCGGAGCCCAAAAATGCAGAATGAAGGTTCGGGAGCCAAAACACGCAGTTCGGGGCCCCAAAAGTGGGCTGTTAGGCACCGGAAGTGGTGTCCGACCATGAAGTTGGTGTCTCGGACCACAGTGTCCCTCAAAAGGGAGCAAATAAGATGCATGCCAAAAACTGAGGCAAACGGAGGTGGTTAAGCGGTCCCGAACCGAGGCGCACCGCCAATGGCTCCGAAAAACCAGAAATCGGGCTCCAAACTGGCAAAATGGCCTACGACCACGAAACGTAGCCTACGGCTACTGAGAGATGATCTACGAGACCTCTCCCTCCCTTCGCGAGGAGAAAATAGAGAAAATCGATCTTGGTTCGCAAACCGAGGCACGGCATGAAAGAGTCCGGAAGTCCGGAGACAAGGCTCGTAGCCGAGACTCTGAAACCTCTGAACGAGCACGATATGCAACATCACCAAGCGCTCAATCGGTGACGTCTGAGTCTTAAGGTCGGTCAAAAATGGGGTATCTACAGCCTCTCTTTTATAGCCAACATAAACCTAGTCCCAATAGAAGCCTAACTTTTATGGACTCAGGATTACTGCTAATCTTGGACTCCCAGTAAGATTAGGATAAACTCTCTAAGAGTCTTATCTTAATACAAACTGAAGTCTTCTCTCATTCTAGGACTCTTGTCCCTTATCCACTTATCTCGGATTCCGATATCTTCGGAGATAACCTCGGCGTTGCCGAGATCACCTTGGCGTCACGACCAGGACACGTGGCACCTCGGCTGACACGTCGGCATCACCTTGCCATGTGTTGGTACTCAGAAAATATATCCCCACAGTTTTCACGACTCTTTATTTTTCTATCATCTCTTTATCTATTCTCTTCTTGCTCGACCTTAGGACACCACAACTGCCCTTGCCTTAACTACCATCCATCGTTGTTTGCATATCGCCAATCTAGATCTGGACCATCATTCACCATTCACCAAACCATTATTCACGTCTCCAACACCGTCGTTCATGTTGCGCTAATTCCTATTTTTATCGTCGTTCAAGTCCAAATAGCGTGATAAAACACGTGGATAAAAACATTTGCACATTGCCGATCCAACGTTCATCAATTCAAACAATGCAATAAAATAGTGTAATAAAACAGATCTAGATAAAAAAGTTTGCACGTTGTCGATCTATCATTTATCGATTCAAATCTGGATATATTTTTCTTTATATCTCTTATTCATCTTTATATATCTCATTTTTGTCTCTGTCAAAACAGTGCGAGAAATCAGTGTGACTTCATCGTGATAGTAAAATTTCATTACATAATGTGATTTCTTAGTGTTGTGTCCATGAAATGTCACTATATATATACATTTTTTTGGAGGGGGGATAAGTAAGTAATTTTATAACCAAAAAAAGAAGGATTTACAATGAAGTTCAACACATATCTTTGTAGGAAGCACAAAAATAAACAGAACCAAACTACTCTCACCAAAGGAAACAAAACTAAGCCAACAAAAGGCATAAAACAACTATCATAGCAATAAGGATTCAAAATTTCCCTATCGTACTTTTCAAGCTATGAAGTTTCTCTTTGAGTTTTCTTCTATTTTCCTCATTAGAAGTCTCCTCATTACTAAGGTCCATTAGAGATGGACTCTCTCTATGATTTAGAATATTCATTTGGCACAACAATTCTTGACTTGATTCACCATTCCCAAACTCTCTCATTTCACAAGATTTAAGAACTTCAAAGGCATGAGATATAGAGGGCCGAAAGACCGTGTCCCTCTCTCTTCGTTTATCTTTGTTGTTGAAGCTTACACACCATCTCTCCCATTTTTCTTCTTCACCACTTCCCAATTAGTCAGAATTTGTGTTTTAGTCTCTTTGATTCTCCACTCTTGTTTGAAAGAGGGAGGATTCAATGTCTTTGGGCTTTACGGGGCACATATTAGTGGTATGACCAAATGTCTTACAAACATAACACCTCTAAGGCTTTTGTGGAATTTCAACTCTAATCTTATATGGGTCACTATAAGTAAGATTTATTTTGAAAGACTCAGGGATCTCTTTATTTGCTGGCACTTGAATATATATTCTCACAAACGTAAGTCTGTTTCTGTTAAAAGTAGGCTCATCCAAATAAAGAGGTGTTCCAATGATGCTAGCAATGTAACCCAAATCTTCTTCAATCCAAAGCTCCAAAGAAACATTATTCAACTTCACCTACAATAGCACACTCGAACATTCACATTTTGATTGTTTTAGCCCAGGTTGCCATTTTTTAACAACAATCAATCTAGCCCCAATATAATAGGGGTCATCTTCCAAAATTGTCTATAGCCTCTTCAATTTTTATTTTAAAAATGAAGAAACCATTATCAATAGAGATAACATCTTCAAGAAAATTTTCCTAAAGTTTTGTTGCTCAAGTTTTCACATAATGGAAAGAGAATCTTTTATTAATGAAGTATCTAACCAATGCATTTTCCTAGTGGAGAAAACCCTTTTTTATAAATCCCAACAGGGACATTGTATATGCATGCTATCTACTAAGTTCTCAATCTTATTGGCAACTATTTTGTACTTCAATTTTGATAGTTTGTTAATCTCTTCTTTAACTAAAGAACTCCAAGATTTGGAGACTAACCCGACATAGCTAGTGTATTACCATCAAGACGATCACCCTTACTAGATTGTGTGTTTTCCATATCAAGTGTGGAATTTCACAGAGAAATACAAAAATTTCATTTGAGTTTGCACTATGTTTGGTATAGTATCGAATAGTGCTAGTTCATTTAACATAGTAAAATTTCACTATGTAAGTAAATTGAAATTTCAAATTGAAAGTTAATAATTACAAAAATAAAAAATTAAATATAAATATCGGCTACCTATTTCCAAATTTAAGGCTACCAAAGTCAAACTGAGGACTCTAGAAATGTCAATTTTTATTCCGCTGAAGAAGTCATTAGCGAGTTGCAAAAACTTGTCAAAGAGTTATCGAGAAAAATCACTGATGACCGAAAATTGTCTCTGATGTTTAGTGGTGGAAGTGGCTGATGTAGTGAGGGCATTGCTATTTTAATGAGGCTAGTTTGTTTAGAAAAAGTTTAGTGTCCCTAAATTAGCAAATGCTTTGTTCTTAAATGAATAAAATATATGGGAAAATTTTACAATTAAAAAAGAAAATGGTATAACTCTATACCTTCTGAATCATAACTAAAAAGAAAAAAAAAATTGTAACTAAATATTACATAAGACATAACTAAAGATCTCATGAGTCATAACTAAAATATTGTCATAATTAAAGAAGGATATTGGTCATAACTAAAGAAAAAAATGACATAATTATGAGTTTATAGGGTACACCCCTTTCAAGGGGTGTGTACAGTAGAATTTTTCAAAATATATTGGCGAGAGAGATGTTAAAAAAGAAAAAAAGGAAACCTATATATTATGTATACATTTTCAATCCATTTGTTTTGGGTAATAGGGGAAGAGATTGGATTATGATAGATGTGTGACGCACTATAATAGTGTTTGTTTGCAAAATAGGATAGGTGATTCATAGTCCCTTAATAGGCCTTAGATGAGGGGATTAGCAAAGGCCTCCAAGGTTTGGATTTCAAATCTATTTATTTGGAAAAAGACTATTTTACCCATGTTGTATGTTGTGTATTTGTGTGATTTTTGTGTGTGGGTATTATGTCATTACACACACACACACACACACATATATATATATTAACATAATATAGTACAAAAAAATATTTATAAAATATAATTTTTTAATATTAAAATATATCAAAAACACCCAATGGTATTTATGGTATTTCATATAATTAATCCATTCACTAAAATATATCACAAACAAAAATAATTTTCTTAGTCCCCCCATTAACAATCCCCACATTAATAATTCCCTCACTAAGATAACTAATCAAATGAAACCCAAATTTCACCTTAGATTTAAGGTATAAAAATAAGAAACTATTTCCTATAAATTAAACAACATATTCACTCCTACTTAGCTAGCTTAATTCATTGTTTCTTATGTATAATCTATGTGTTGATAAAAATAAAAAATAAAAACTTGTATTTATTTTTCTTTTTATCTATAAGTTTTTGTAATAATGAGTCAATTTATATTTTAGATATACAAAGTGAAATAAAAGAGTTACATGTACTCATATTTTTATAGAGAGAGACAGTGATAGTTTCTAAAGGATAGAGATGGCAAGTAGAATTTAAATGCACATTGAAATTTTGATTCTCGATATAAGTTTACATCAAATAAATTTTTAGTCTTATTTGAAATTAATAAATTAATTTATAAGCTGAGTATGGAAGGCGATTATTGCATTAGCAAGTTTGACAAGTTAGTGTGTGATAGAAGTGTAAAAATAGCCTGCAGCCTGTGGGTGGTTCGAAGTTTGATTGTGGCCCGGGATGGGTCCGGACCGTTTAGGCCCGAGCCCCTAGGCTTGGGCTTGAGCCATCATTTTGAAGCTCGGACTGACCTGTGGTCCAGCCCATCGGCCCGCTTAAGACTCACTCAAGGCCTGGCTTGCCAGAGACCCAGTGTCTTTTTTAATAGAAAATAATAAAATTTTGGTAGAAAAACTTTAAAAAAATAAAAGAAATGGGCAGGCCCGGCCCATGCCCATCGGGCCAAGCCGCCCAAGGCTCGAATAGCCTTGGGGCTGGGCCTAATTTTTTGACCTGTGGGCCAGCCCCACCCAAATTTAGGCAGGAGACCGCGAGGCCCAACATGGGCCGGCTCGAGCCCGGGCCTGAGTGGATCGGACCGAACCAGATTTACACGCTTAGTGTGTGACTAACTAAGTTTTAAATTGCTACTTTAATTTACAATTTCACTTAAAATTGTTAGTTCAAGTTGTGATTTTAAAATAATTTTTTTCTTAAAATTTATTTTGAAAGTATAATATTTATATAAATATACTACTTAAAATGTAATTTGCATCCACAACCCCCAACTTTAATGGAGCTTTTAAATACATTTTGAGACAATTATAAGCCGATGTTGTGGTTCGAATTTATTTATTCAAAAAATTTATTTTAATTTAATGATAAAATGACTGTAAATTATTATTTTTTCAAAAATACAATTTAATTACTTACATTTCTTACGCTCCCACATCAAATTTCAATACACTACAAGAAAATGTAGAAATGGCGACTAAAAAAATTATTTTCGTCGTTGAAAGTGCCATTTTCGACGACAAAAATGGAATTAGTAGCCAAAAGTGAAGACTTTTGGCGACTAAAATAATTTAGTAGCTAAATGTATAGTTATTGGCGACTAAAAATCAATTTAGTCGCCGATTATATGGGTTTTACCGACTAAAGGTTTTTTAATAGCCAAAAGTGATGGTTTTTGGCGACTAAAATAATTTAGTAGCCAAATGTATAGGTTTTGGCGACTAAAAAACAGTTTGGTTGCCGATTATACGTGTTTTGGGGACTAAAAACAGTTTGGTCGCTGAAAGTGAAGCTTTTTGGCTACTAAAAAAAATTTAGTAGCTAAAAGCAGGCAATTGGCGACTAAAATGCAGTTTAGTAGCCAAAAGGGGACTTTTTGGTGACTAAAAATAGGTTTAGTCGCCAAAACTGTTTATTTTTAGGCGGAACTTATTTTTTTAGCGACTAAAAAATAATTAGTAGCCCAAAATTACAGAATTGGCGACTAAATAATGGATTTAGTTGCCAAAAGTGGCCTCAATTGTTTTTTAGTAAATAATTTATTTTTTACATAAATTATATTGAATAAAAATAATTATATTTATATATATTGTTTTATATTAATACGGGACAATATACTATATAAATAATATATATTACATATATGTTCATGTGGTGTTGTTGTAGCATAGTGGAGGGAGTGTGTTGTTAATGGTTTAGAACCTGGGATAGGTTGGTGGTTCGAATCTTAGAAAAAGCAAAAAAGTTGGCATTTTTTTTTTTTTCATGGAAGCACCTTTGGCGACTAAAATTGTTAGTCGCCAAAAGTCTTTATTTTGGCTATTAAACAGTTTAGTCGGCGATTCAGTGAGTATTGGCAACTAAAGAATTAGTCGCTAAGGGCGTGTTTGATTAGCCGGATTAGGGGGGACTATCCACTATTTGGATTGTAATCTTATCTGCTGTTTGATTTTTTTTTTAGTCCGTCGGACTCCTTATCCCCCATATGGGAGACTATTGTGTCCTAGGGGGGGTATGGGATAATTTTTGGGGAACTATCCACTGTTGGGATTAGGTGGTCAAAATGACCATTTTGACATTCTACTATTTAATTATATATTATATTTAATAAAATTCAATAAAATTTAAATGTCTCAATTTAAAAATAAAATAATTTTATTTAACTTTTTATTGATGTTTTATTTATTTAATTTTTTAAAATAATTTTTTATAGATATTTTATTGATGTTTTATTTTAAAATTTTGTTTATATTTTATTTAATTTCATTATTTAAATTTAATAGATGTTTTATTTAATTTCATTGTTTGATTATTATTACTTTTAAAAACAAATTTATTTAAAATTTTAATTAAAAAAATAATATATACTTTTATTGATATTTTATTTATTTATTTATTTAAAAAAAAATAAATTTATTTAATTGTGTAAAAAATAAAATAAAATAAATTTTTATTTAATCTAGCTAAAAATAATTAAAATATTAAAGATATGTTTAATATTGCTATTACTTAGTAAATAATTGAAAAAGGGTAAAATAGTCTTTTATTCATTTATCTTATCCAGTCCGTCCAACCAAACGTTGGATTCACTAAAAATAGTCATTTCCAGACATCTAATCCCATGAAAAAATAAACACAGGATATATATCCAATTCAACCAAATAGTCCGGGGGATTCACAGTCCCAGGACTCAAATTCGATGGATTCTACTCCTCCCTTATCCAGTCCGTCCAATCAAACAAGTTGTAAATGTATGATTTTCAAAAGTGTAAATCACTATTGGCGACTAAAACTTTGGTCGCTAAAGACCTGTTTTTTGCCGGCTAAAAAAGTTTTAGTCGCTAATACCTCCACCGATCATGTATTCGCGACAAAAGCGGCGACTAAAAATTTTAGTCGGGAAACTAAAAAGTCGACTTTTGGCGACTAAAAATTTAATCGCCAAAGGTGATTTTTCTTGTAGTGATAGAATCTACTACAAATAAATTAAAATTCATAAACAAAAAATGTCCAAATCATTTATTACAAATACTAAATGATCATTTTATAAACACAAAACACATCTAAAAAGTTTCAAAAAATTTTCATTATCAAAATGAGAGGCATACAAATACATAAAAAAGGGGGAAATTAGAAAAAAAAAAAAAAACTCTGAGGATTTGAACCTCATAATAAAATAAACCTTAATTTTTTATTTTTTTCAATTTAAACCCTAAGCTTTTGATTTTTTGAAATCAAAATAATTTGCCTATTTTCATTAAGTAAAATTAATGAAAAAAATGAGTATTTTAATTATTAAAATCAATAAAAATAATATTTTAGACATTTTATGTATACCTAGATTAGGTTTAATGGCTAAAATACTTTTTTCATCGGTTTTACTTAACAAAAATAGACGAATGACTTAAATTGAAAATAAATTAAAATATTAGAGTTTAAATTGACAAAATTATAAACTTAGAGTTTATTTTATTGCAAAAGCTCAAATCATGGGTATTTATTTTTAATTTTTTTTTGTAATTGTAAAAAAAATATTAAGGATTTATGAGTAAGTAAGTCTAATCAATAAGACTTATTGGTAATTATTCCACATTTTTTTGGGGTCTTACTATCAAGTGCACTTAAGGCACAAGCAAAACTGTGTTTGGTTGAGAGATTTAAAAAGAGATTTGGAAAAGAAAAAAAAATATGTGAAACTAGGTGAAAACTAAATATATTTTATTTATATTTTACCTACCTTTTCTTTTTCTATTTTCAATTTCCTTCCCAAGTCTCCCAACCAAACACATCTTAAAAGACAAAATATTTGAAGAACACAATATAATTTTTACTCATTTTAATGCACTTTTACTAAAATCAATACATTTTATAATATTTTTACATATTTTCAATAGATTATTTATATATTTTTTAACATTAAACAATGTTGATGAGATGTTCTTAACATTTGTCTTTTTATTTTTTATTTTTTATTTTTTTATATTCACTAAATATATTGTAAATATAAAAAAATAATTATATATATAATGCGGGCAGTTCTTAAAATTTGTCTTTATTTATTTATTTATTTAAATTTTTAATTTTTTATATTTAGTAAATATAAAAAAATAATTATATATATATATGAAATTAAAAAAAGAAAAAGAAATTAATATTGAATGAATCTCCTCAACTTTGAGGAAGAGGGTGAAAAAGATGACATGCCGCCGCTTTTGCCCCTCTGTTGCTTTGCTTGGCCTTATTTCTTTCTTTGGTACTTTCCCTTTATCCACCTTTCTCTCTCTCTCTCTCTCTCTCTCTCTCTTTCCGTCTCCTCATATCCTCTCTCTCTCTCTCTCCTCTCCTAGAATCTCTCCTTTCGCTGCTCCGGGGTCTTGAAAAGCCCACGTTGAGGACCCAGCTTAGTCATGGATTCCCTTCATAGTGGCACAATTTCTCGCCACTCTTCTTGGTATTTGTATTCTCCTCTCTCTTTCTCTCTCATATGCTTTCTTTGTTTTTTAACACATATTTTCATTCACCTTTTACCTGATCTGTCTGTTTCAGGTATAGAAAAGTTTAGGCTTTGGTGGTAATGTGGTGGTGAAAGTGGTTTAGTTATTCAACAACAGCTATGGGTTCTTCTTATTTTGAGGGTAATAGTAACCCTCTTGATTTTTTCTTTTAATTATTTTCTTTCTCTTTGTTTTTTCTCTTTTGTGGGTTATACTTGCTAGTGAATGAACTTTGATGATATCATTAGCTTTTGTTTTCCGGGCACACGGTTGAATCTTTTGAAGGTCTTTGGGTGATGGGTCTTGAAGCTTTAGCTGATCTATTTATTAGTCATATTTCATGAGTATTGTATTGATTTGTGATTTTAATGATTTGGGTTTCATTTGCTGATCAAAAAAATGATTTGGGTTTCATTTGATTTTGTTGGTTTATGAGGTATTGATTTTAGGTTCTAAGATTGCCCTTTTTTTGTGGCATTAATCATTTCATAATTGCTATCCAATTTTTTCTGGGTGGGTAAATTTGATCATCAAATCTTTGGCGGGTTATGCAGATTGAAATCTTTCTCAGCTTATTAGTATTCGTTATCATAATGTGAAATTCTTACTTATTTACTATAAGTAAAGGTTTATATTATTTGATGGATTGGTGGTTTCTGGGGGCGTCATTACATAATTAACCCTTTTAGCAGCCCTTCATGGGAATTGCAAATGCAAAGTCAAATGAAGTATATTTATGCTTCATGCTTCTTTAATCTGTTACGAAAGTTTTAGATAGTGACTTCATTTGCCCGATTTTATGTGGCTGCCCTATAATAATCCGACTATATTTGACATTGTTGGGATCTCTTTGTCATTGTAAGTCAATCATTAATTTAATTTAATTTATTTAATTTAGTTTGGTGTGGCTTTTCATCCGAGTTGTTGAATTACTAACCATCCACGGCAATTGAAAAAGAAAGCAGATATGAATTATAAAACTGACTCTCACAGTTGTCCTGCACTTGAGAATAATCAATAAATTAAAACATCGGGCTTTCTTTAAATTATTTTTTCTGGTCACTTCTTTTTGATATGATTGGGATGGAACATTTCATTTTAAATGGGGAAGTGATAAAAAATATTCAATGGAAAATTTCTTTTCCCCTCTTCCTTTTAAGTATTTTCATTCTATTTCTTTATTCTTATTTAATTGTTAATTGTCTTGGGATTATTCATCCTTCAGAGCTACTATGCAGTTGTGGTAATTCTATTTTCTTTAACAACAGGAGTGGTGCTTGATCCATCAAAATGCAGTAAGTTGAGTATGGAGGAAAAGAGAGAACTTGTTTTTGAACTGTCAAAGTGGTCACATGGTGCCCCCGAAATGCTACAATCGTGGAGCCGACAGGAGATTCTGCAGGTACTATGTGCCGAGATGGGAAAAGAAAGGAAATATACTGGTTTGACAAAATTGAAGATCATAGAGATCCTCCTAAAAATAGTAGCTGAGAAGAAATCACAAGGGCATGAAATGGAAACAAGCTCCGATCCACATTCTTCGCCTGCAGTTGGGCAAAGGGCTTTCAAAAGGCAGAGGAAAATTGACAACCCGAATCGACTTTCTATTGCAGTAAACAATGATGAAAGTGATATAAGTAATACTATATACTGCAAAAACTCAGCTTGCAGAGCTAAATTAAGTCAACAAGATGCATTTTGCAAGAGATGTTCATGTTGTATTTGTCATCAGTATGATGACAACAAGGATCCTAGCTTATGGTTAACTTGCAACTCGGAGCCTCCCTATCAAGGTGATGCATGTGGAATGTCATGTCATTTGGAATGCGCTTTGAGGCATGAAAAATCTGGGATTGCAAAAGATGGGATGGATGGAAGGTTTTGTTGTTTGTCTTGCGGGAAAGTGAATGATTTGCTTGGGTAATTTCCCACCTTGCTTGCTCCTGTACATTGTTTTGTTTCTTAGTATCTTTGATAGATTGTACCATTTCATGAAAGTTATATGTTTTCTTGCTGAGATGTCTTCTTGCATTTTCAAATCCTTGGATACTTCTAAATGATCTGGTAGTGATATTAATGTCTGTGATGCTGTCAGAGTTGGTGAGAAAATGAAATCCGTCACTGCATTAGGTTATGAAACCTCTGTAGCATACTAACATGTAAAGGTATTTGGGGCTAGCTGGGTGGTGTCTTCAAGTTACCCTTAAAATTAACAACTCTAACATGAATGAGAGTTTGTTTACTTTATTGCTAGTATAATTACAATGTATTTATTGCATTTTTCGGCGATTCTGATTCTGATTATTATTTTTTCTCATGAATTTCTGTGTATCGTTGCATTTTACCTGAACAACAGGTCCTAAGTGATCATAGTTCTGTTTTAGAGCCTGCCTGTATTGAGAAAAATGATACATAACGCATGATATTTTTGGTGGCTTTTGTTTTATTTTTATTTGTTATTTTTTTTTGGAGTGAGTTTTTAAGTTAAAGTGCATTGAACACAGTGAAAGCAGATTTGGTAGGGATTAACACAAGTGAGGGTCTACTCTAGATTGTATTTCAGTTAGATGTATAAATGTCTTGGCTAATTGATTTGATTTACTAACTACTTACTATGGAAGGTCAGAGATGTGCCAAACAGTGGAGGACAAGTACTATGTCTTGCTTGTATGAATGGACTGAGGGGGTCGTAGCATATTGGTTCAATCTTTTAAGTTCTTCATAGGAATTTGGTTTTTTAATCTAAACAATGGATGTTCAGAATCAAATGTGATTCATGTATACTGCTGTTTAGCCCTCTGTCTCATTGATTTGTTAAAAGGCCTAGTTGAGTCTGGGTTCTTAAGAACTTTGTTTCTTTCTTTTGCAGTTCCTCTTTATTTCATTTGCTCTGCATATGTTTTCTTTCTCTGTAATGTTATTAACTCATCATCTCATGTTTTTTACACTTTGTTTGGTGGGAAGAATGGAAAGTAGGAGGGAAGGGAAGTAGATCCCTAGTGAAGGGATTGAGCTTTCCTTGTAGTTTGGTAGGAGGGAAAGGAAAGAGTGAAGCAAAGAGAGGCTTTTTTACGCTTATGCCCTCATTTTATAAATAAGCCTGTTTAATTTTGGGGGATAAAATGTTGGATGCATACTTGCCAAAAAAAAAAAACAGTTAAACGCACATTTTTAAACATACAAGCTCTTTCATTCTCTTGTCTCTTCTATTTTTTGGAGAACAACTTTTTGTGGGCCCAAAAGGGAAATATTTCCCCTCTTCTTCCTCCCTACTTTCCACTTTGCCAAATAAACCATTACAATATTGGGTGCTATGTTTTCGAAATTGAACAATGATGAACTTTCAAGACGAAATGATGCAGCTGTAGTGTTGTGGTGGCCAAAGTTTTTAAAGGCAAATGCATAATGTGAGGCGTTTTATCCCTCATGATGCGAGGCGTAAGTCTCAAGGTGTTGAGGCGTAAGCATTTCAAATTCTAAATTTTTATATTTAGTAAATAATTTAGATATTTTAAAACAATAAATAAATATATCAAAATTAAATATGAAGGTGTAAATACTTTTCTACTCAAGGCTTATTGCAGAGAAGGAAGCTTTTTTTTATTGAAAGTGAAATTGGAATTCTTAGCTTTAGTGATTGAGCTTCCCACTGAGCATTAACTTTATTTATTTATTTTTTCTTGATTGGTCATTTACTTAATTTTTCTTATAAAATATTGTTGTGAAAGGGGTTCTTTTTTATTTTTTACCTTTTTTATGTTTAAACCATCTGCTAGACTAAGTTTAACAGGAACCTAAGACAAACACTTCATATGCGTACTCCTCACATGCTTGTGCGAAAAGGCGTATAAGGCGCACCTACGACTCATGTCTCAAACTGTGTACACAAGCCTTTGGGGAGTAAAGCCTAAAAATCAAAGCCTTGAGGCATTTTGCCTTAGCCTCACCTTGAGGCGAGCATCGAGGCGAGTCTCAGTAAAGCTTTTTGAAACTTTGGTGGTGGCATGTTTTAATAAGATTAAAACTGGATTAGTTTTGGGATTTCAATTTTGTCTTGGATTAAGGGTTTGCAAAATCATTGTTTGTCTTCTCTATTTCATGGTGTTTTTTTCATGTATATGAGATATACAAGATTGTAAAAATGTTTACAAAGGTTGGTTTGTGTATGAGATACAAATGGAACTATATACCCTATTTGGGTTTTATTATGTGCTTGTGTGTTTCAATGCTTTTTAAAGGTGGTTATAGGATTGCCCAAGTGTTGGAAATCTAGGTTTGGCTTTGGAAGTCATGGAGCATGCAAAAAGATGAAAACAATTTTGCAGATCTGGAGGTGCTCTTGATCATGAGCCACTCCAGCAAAGCTTTAAAAGCTGCTCAATTGGGCTCCGTCGGTAAGTCTTGATTGAGCTGTCTGAGAGTCGAAATGCTATTGCTTGCCTGAAAGGTGCTCAAGTGGGAAAATAAGAACCAGTTGCCCTAGTGTGGCAAGGGCTCTTCTTGGTGAAAATTCAGTCAGATGCTTTTCTGTTGTTCATTTGCATTTTGTGCCCCTGTTCACATAGTTTATATTTTCGAAATATTAATATTGCTGCCAATTTTCAATTTTTAATTTAAGTTTTTATTTAAATTTTTTACTTATTTTTGGTGTGATTTTGAGGTTGATCTTTATACTCAACAGCACCCAAGGTCCTTGAATATTACATTGCTGAAGCTATGTTAAATTTAATCTGTCTGCAAACTGTGATACCTAAATTTTTATGCAATCAAAAAAAGGCCATTTAAATTGAGGTTGACAATGAGCATCCTCTGATTGAAAATGTGATCTCTTGAGTTGAGGTTTAGTGTGTTACGGTGAGGGTCACTTGACTTGCTTTAAATTTGCAAATTTGCTCAGTCTCTCTCTCTCTCTCTCTCTCTCTCACACACACACACACACACACACACACACACACCTGTGCTCATATTTCTTGAATATTGTATCACTTGGAAGTTCCCCTTATAAGCCATGCGCTTGCCGGATTTAGGTGGGATTCTGGTAAGTCTTTGATGCAGTTCTTTGACTCTCTGTACGTAGTACCTTTGCTTATATGGTTGTCTATGGAAAAGATAATGATTGTCAATAAAATCTAACTTCTTATTTTGTTTTATTTTATTACTCATATCTCTAAGTAGTGCACCACCTACCTCATGTTTATCTTATTTTCTTGCCGCACCACTTGTTTGTTCATATATGACTGTCTGAGGTTGTTAGACAAGACTCTCTCTCTCTCTCTCTCTCTCTCTCTTCAATTTGAGTTTGAAAACAACCTGTTCTACTGAATTTTAGTCATTGGAGTAATGGCTATTGATTTGGGGCTTAAGCTTTCTTATCAAAGAGTTGGAACAAAGCTGTATTGGGTTAAGTTGATGTGAAATTCATGTAAAGGTTTCACTGAAGTGTAGATGATTCATCACATTGTTTCATAATAGATTGCTCAACAAAGAAGTGCAAAATGATCTCATTGTTTTGACTTCTTTAAATTGTGTAGATGCTGGAGAAAACAACTGATGATGGCTAAGGATACCAGGCGTGTTGATATATTGTGCTATCGTGTTTCCTTGAGCCAAAAGCTTCTTGCTGGTACCAAATGTTACAAAAAACTTTATGAAATTGTGGATGAAGCAGTAAAGAAGCTTGAAGCAGATGTGGGTCATTTAACTGGTTTACCTGTGAAGATGGCTAGGGGTATTGTCAACAGACTCTCTTCGGGTCCAGAGGTTCAAAGACTATGCGCTTGTGCAGTGGAGTCCCTAGATTTGATGCTTTCCAAAACCGTGCGTCATTTGTCATCCGATCATGTGATTGAAGGTCAGGCTTTGTTCATTAGCACTTTGTGGCAACATCACTATTGATTGATTTTCCATAGAAGATAAAAAGTGTTGACCTATGTAATAAGAGGATTGGCTAACTTGTGCTTTCAGACTCGATTTTTATTTTGGGTTAATTACACCAAAATCTTCTCAATTATTAGCAAATCCAGTTTACCCCTTTCATTTATAAACCCGTATATTTTGACACCTTGTAAACTATAAAAATGCTTTACTTCTATCCCCTCTAGAAGGGGGGCATTCGTATTGTTTTTGTAGTTGAGGTGGTCAAAATTTTGTGTTCATAATTGAGGGGTCTAGTGTAATTAACCACTTAAATTTTTAAATAGTGGAGTTCCCGGTTGTCCAGATATCTTGTTATACAAGTTGGCACTTAAACCTGCCGCTCCTTGAACATATATATGACTTGTATGTTATTGTAGTACCGTCTTTTGACCTTCATAAATTTCTCCCAAGAGATGTGTATCATCATTTTCTTTTTCTTTTCCTATTTGGAGCAAACTATGAAAATTGAAGTAGTAACCATTGAACTGTAACACGGGATTTTAATATTTGCAGAATCCAATTTGTTAGCTTCAAACATAATCCAGATTGAAGATGTCTGCACTTCATCTGTTATGGTAGTATTTGGTTCTAATGATCTGGAACTGGGAAATGTTGTGGGTTATACCTTGTGGCATCGTAGAGCTGAAAATATGGACTACCCATCAGAACCGTCGGGTATGTTTACCCCAAATACAAGGTTTTTACTCTCTGGTCTAAGTCCAGCTACAGAGTATGTTATCAAAGTCGTTTTCTTTGATAGCACTAGAGTTTTGGGGACGTGTGAAATTCAGGTTCGAACAGACAGTGCTGAGAATGAACTGCCCAATCAACTGAACTTGGCAGTTGAAAGAAGTGAAAGTGAAAGTCCAGTGACCAACTGTAGTGGTTTATCTAATCCTTCTTCTGTGGAGGATGAAACTAATAACATTGATAATGAAATCAAGAACACAGACAAAATTGCTTCTGCAATATCGAGTGATGTTGGAAATTTGGGAGATTCTGTGTCTTTGTTGGATGAGGAAGGTGGCACCGGGAAAGTTAACTTGACCCTGAATTCAAGTGAGTTGAATATTGAGAACAAGTGCTCAGGAGAAGGCCAAATGGTTGAGGAGGCAAGTACAGACAATGGGTCAAATACCCATGTCCAGACAGGCGTGGAATGTGTGCCGTTTGTAGGTAGCTCAGAAGCTGAATTGCCCGTTACACCTTGCAAGTTGGAAAATTTCAAGGACGGGTTGGGAAGAAATGGGAGATGCAAACCCAAGGACAAGGATGTGGATAGTGGTTCTGGGAGGGAAGAGGAGCCCCAAGCTGGTAGCTCTTCAAAGAAGAGAAGTAGCGAAAGACAAGATAAAGACCATTCTGGGAATGGTGATAGGGATTTCGAGCATTATGTGAAAGTAATCAGATGGTTGGAATGTGAAGGACATATTGAGACAACGTTTAGGCAGAAATTTCTGACGTGGTACAGTTTGAGAGCGACACCACAGGAAATGAGGGTTGTGAAGGTGTTTGTCGATACTCTTGTTGATGATCCGGCATCTCTAGCGGGGCAGCTTGTAGATACTTTCTCTGAAGCGATTTCAAGCAAGAGATCTTCTGTTGTGCCATCGGGGTTTTGCTTGAAGCTTTGGCATTGACATGATTTTAGAAAAGGGTGTCCCTATTATTTCAAATGATTTTTCGAACTCTATTAGGGTTTGTATAGGTGTAATTATTTGGACCCCTCAAGGAAACGTCTTTATATTCTTCATTTAGATCACCATTCAAATTTGATCATTAGTATTGGACATTTTTTCCTTTTTTTTTTTGGCAAAAGTAGTATTTGCCATTTGATGATGTAAGAACACCAGATATTATATTATTCTGTAGAACAGTTTGTCATCATGATAAATTTAACTATTTATGAACACCCATAAGAGCTCGCGAGACACAATGTCAAATTTCATAGAAGACAATGCGCCACTATTGTTTATAGAGGCATTTCACTATTGGCGAGAGAACACAATTTATTTTTGAACTTTGATTATTATTATTATTATTTAGTTGTAAAGCCAGTGTATTTATGTTTTGTTTGGGATATGGGTTGATTTTTTGATTTTTTAGTTATTTTAATCTAGGGCTAAAAAAAACTCATTTAGGTTAAGTTTTTGACTTTTGTGAGAGAAAAAAATGAAATGATTATGGTTTGGATGTGATATTTTATCTTATTAACTTTTCAGCTTATTTTGTATTTTTGTGATTATTTTAGCTTCAATCTCATTCTAGCCTATGCCAAACAAGGGCTTAGAGAAAATTATATTTTGTCTTTTTTATGTTTGGCTATTTTTTACTTTGGCTCTTAAAGTTTTTTTTTTTTTTACTCTCTCTAATCTTGAACAGAAATTAACTTTATAAGTAAACTGAAAAAAATTTGAAACATAAAATGTCAAAATAGGAAAGTATAAATTTTGAGAGTCAAAGTGAGAAGGTGACCAAATATAAAAAAACAAGGTGTAATTTTTCCATGTTTTTAACGTCTGCATGTATATTGAGTTCTTCTGGGAGAGTGGATATGGGTTGCAGCAACTTTCCCGGAATCCTTCACCTGTAGAAAATGCATTAAAAAAACAAAAAAAGAAAAAGAAAATTGATCTATTAGTTCTGATTGTCGGAGAAAATCGAAAAACAAAACAGAAAAAGAAAATTGATCTATTAATTCCGATTGTCGGAGAAAATCGAAAAGAAATAGAGAGAATATTATTTCTTTTAAAACACACTTTTCAATTTGTCGAAAAATTGAGAGATTGTGAGAGAAAAAAATAAAGTGATTAATAATTTTATTTTATTTATTTATCAAAATTGACCATTTATATACTAAAGAAATAAAAATATGAAGGGCATTGAAGTTAAAAGTCTATTTCTGAAACTGTTGGGTGGATAGGTTCAAATTTAAATCTTTGTTGATAAAAAAAATTATTACATGTCCAAAAGAATGCATATCTGTTCAAGTGTCGCCTATCTGTTTCAATTATTTGTTCAAATATTATCTATATATACACATGTTATCTATCTATTCACGTATCTATTCCATGTCACCCATTTGTCCACCTTTCTAAGCCAATTTTCAAGTTACTTTTCTGGCATCATCAACTTTTTATTGTGTTTCCTTATCACCAAAAAAGATTAAACATTCAATAATATATGATTCCATAAGAATGAACTTTTCACCAATTAGTTATAATAAAATTATATTAATAAATGGTAAATTTAGTGGTGTATCCCCTTTCAAATACTTATATTTCAATTAGTCCAAAAGATATTTTTATATTTCAATAAGTCTTATTATTTTGAAAATTTGATCCATTAAATTCTAATTCCCATATTTGAGATTTTTTTATCGATATTTTTACCCCTATAAGTTTTTAATAATGTATATATATGTATACCATGTATGTAGGGGAGAGAGAGAGGATCAACTAGTAGATACACTTTATTTATAACATATATAAAATATTATACATAGAATATGTGATATTATTAGTTGTTCATCATTATTTTGCAATAAGGTCCTGCTATGTAAGAGCATTAAGAAGATGGGGCTAGTTGTAGACCAGCGATAGAGATGATGGTGGACTTGTGATGGAGATGATGGTAGCCTAGTGATAGACATTTGAGTTTTTGCCACTATCACACACAAATTGTAGTTTATTTGTCGGTTTATATAGTCACCGGTATTGTGTAATTTATTTACCAGTATTACAGATTTTTTTTGGGTGAAAAGGTGCATCAATATATATGAATCGTTTGATATTTATTATATATTGTTTGTTGATTTATTATATATTGTTTCTTGTTATGCTTGTTGGTCGGATAATCGTTTCTGTTGCCATTGAACACTCAGAATAGTCAATTTTTACTTTTTTCAATTTTGTTTCGTGTTTTCACGTTGTAGAGTGAATGCTCACATTGGTATGAGTTTAGTTTTTTTAAAACAGGTTGTATGTTAGTTGTAAATTGTAAACATTTATATTTTATTTTAGTATGAGTTTTGTTTTTTCAAAGGATAGTTGTATGTTTGTTGTTTACTGTGAACATTCGCATTGCATTTTGATTTTCGTTTAAATTTTTTCTTGTGTGATTATTTTTTAATAATATTTTTCACATTGTAAAGAGTGTGAAAATTCATAATTTGATAATTTTCATAATATGAATATTTACACTTTTTATTTGATAATTTATATTTTCAGTTAAAAAAGTGCTGCCGTTATGATGTTTTAGTAAATTTATTAATTGAAAATATGATACTTTGACACTTACATTTTATGTAACAGTTTTAAATGTAAATATTTATATTTACAACTTTTGTTCTAAAAATACACATTATTTTATTTATTGAAATTATGAATGTTTACATTTTCAACTTATTTGAAATTCACAATATTATATGTATACACACACACACACATATATATATATATATATATATATGAAGAGTAAGATAAGTATTGATAAGTGAAATATAGGATAAGTATTTAACTAGTGTGATTTTCTCCTAAAGTATTGATTTAGTTTCCATTTTTCTTATTAAGTCTAAAATTGAGATTTTTTGTCTTTTAAATAACTAAATGGTTTATAAAAAATTAACTTAAAAAGGCTGAAACATTAATAAATAAAAAAATGTGATTTTGTGAACTATTTAATCATTTATTTTTTCTTGAGAACTCAAAGGTCTTATTAAAGTGGAAATTACATAAAAAGGTAGTTACTTACACGCTTGTATTTAATTTTTGAGGGATAAAAATAGGTTTGTCCAAATGTAAAATTACACATTTGGACAATCCATACTATAGAGGTTTTGAATTTTTCCTCATCATGGAATAAATTTCACATTACAAATAAGAACATAATACTCTAATATAACACTCCAATAACGTAACACTCCAATGTAACATACAAAAAAATTCCTTAGTGTACTTTTTCTAAACATGACAATGTGACAAACAAAAAAATTCCTTAATATACTTTTCTCAAACGTAACAATGTAACACTAAAAAAAAAAAATCCTTAGTGTACTTTTTCCAAACAAAAACACTAAAAAACTCATCAGTATTTTTTTTCCCCAAACGTAACACTCACAATGTGAAATTATACATTTGCCCAAACTTACTAAGGAATTTTCGTATTCCTTTTGGAATGGTTTGAAGAATCCCACATTTTTTTTTGGAGTATCATATTGGAGTGTTACATTTTGGAAAAAATACACTAAAGAGTTTTTGTGTGTGTTACATTGGAGTGTTAAACTAAATTTTTTTTTTGGAGTATTATATTGGAGTGTTACGTTTGAGAAAAATACACTAAGGAGTTTTTTTGTACTTCTTTTGGAATGTTCACATTTCAAGTCATTCCAAATAAAAAAGATTCACATATAAAAATTCATCATAAATTTGATTTTCATAGGTTATGTGTCTTACCTTCTAGCACAAAAGAAAAAAAAACATAGAGGGAAATGTAATAGAAATAAAAGTATAATCGTAAACTCAATTTTTAAATAATATATTAAATATACCTTTCCAAAATGAATGAGACTAATTGGTTTATAAAAAATTCTTACCACTAAACGGATTACCATTTCTCAAGATGGGATTTATAAATAAATTTTCCTTAAAATAATTGGTACATAAGTAGGATTGAAAAAAAAAAAACTTTGATAAATTGATTTTCTTTAATAAAATGATTCTTTAACAAACAGATTTTGAAGTCATAAATTAGTACAATAATTAATTTCATTAATAAAATAAATAAAAAAAATTCTTCGCATCTTTATGTATTTTCATATTGCAAAAGATGACAAAAAAAAAAAGCCCATTGTAAATAAGGGTGTAAATTTGGCTAGGCCCACCCAGGCCTAGGCTCAGGCTGGCATGTTGGGTCGCATGGACTCCCATCAAAATTCGGGTCGGGCTAGGTTGAGCAGGACCATAGGTCAGAAAATTAGGCCAAGGCCTAGACCCAGGCCCAGGGGGTATTTGGGCTTTGGGCGGGCCAACAGATCGGGCCTAGGCCTAGGATTGGGCTTGAGCCAAGGCTAAGTGGGCCTGACATTAGGTCTCAAGGCTGGCTGGGCCTCAGGACAGGCTTTGAGTGGGCCTTGAGCAGGCCAATGGCCCGGGCTAGGTGGTATCGGCCCACGGGCCGAGTTGAGCTTCAAAATGACGGCACAGGCCCAGGGTCCCGGGTTGGGCTTAGGCTTGGGCCTAACTGGGCCAGGCCCACCATTGGTCGTGGGTTATTTTTACACACTTAGTTGCGAAAATCTGGAAAAATTGTGTCCGTTGTATCTTTGTTAGATGTGTGACCCAAAAGGAAAATCCACATAAATTTCAAACTAATATATCATAAGGTAATCTATCAGTCAGTCCTCTTTTTTAAACTTATTACGTATGAGGTCCTAACTTATATTTGTATGTATCACTAAGTTTTGAATTAATTATAAAAAAATCTTAGGGTTTCACGTCTTTTTCAATTTAAATCCCAAGTTTTCAATATCGACAATTTAAACCCCATCATTCTACCCATGTTTCAATCTAATCCCCCCATCCATCTCTGTCTCTATTAGTTAATGGAAGATTGATTTGGGTGCCAAAATGCTGCAACAAAGCCCTAATCTTCATGATTTAGGGCAAAAGACACCCCCCATTGTGATTTAGGGCATCATCCATTCACCTCACCTGGTGCAATTGGTGATTCAACTTGCGATTGAAGCCACGCAGCGAAGGAAGACACGAATTTCATGGTTGATTTTCCAAAAAGCTTTGAACTTTGAGATAGAGGTAATAAATGGGTTGTTTTTTTGGTTGTTCTATACTTTTTTTTTTTTTTTTGCATCCTATGAATGACTTGTTTTTTATTCGTTTATGACATTTTTCTCTCAATTGTCGGTGCACACTTCTTGTTTATTGCTTTATGACATTGCTTTTGTCTCTGAATGTATACATGCCTCTGTATCACTGAACACATTGTGGTCCCATGGTCTCCACTTTTTTTTTTTTAATCACTTTGTGTGTTTGCCTTTCTATCATATTTTGTCTCCATAGATTGAGATATGTGGGCCAAGTTGCTTTATATGAGGGAATTTTATTTTATTTTATTTTTTAATATGCTTTGTTTTGAAAGTGAACCAATAGTTATTGTTTTGTTTATTTGTGGATGCAGTAATGGGAACTTTTCTTAAAGTTATTATACATCACAGTGGCTACTTTATTGAGAATGATGAAAGGAGTTATGTTGGGGCTAATGTAGATGTATTTGATGCAGTTGATGTTGATAAATTATCTGTCCTAGAGATCAACTGCATGTTGAAAGAGTAGGGTGCTTTTAATTGCAAGCATTTTTTCTATAAGATTTGCAAGAAAGATTTAGTCTTAAGGTTAAGAGTGTTGGCTAATGATCATGTTATTATGGAAATGTTTTCTTATTTGGGAAATAAAAATATCTTAAAGTTGTTTATTGAGCATCATAAGCCACATAATGTAGATATTGCTCGGCCTGTGTTACTCCTTACTGATTTGCCCATCAAGGATTTGGAAAATGATGGAAATAATAATAATGATCAGTGTGAAGAGGACTTAAATAGTAACAGTGATGACAATGATGACCTATTAGACAGAGATTTCTCAGATAGCAGTGATGATGATGATCCTAACCTTGATGACGTTATGTTTGATACTAATGTTGAGAGAGATGTCAACAAAGAAGGGGGCTTAAAGATTATCATGAGTGTGAAGTGAATGATGGAGATTCATTTAAGGAAGAACTAGTTACCCCTACATGCTCTAATGATGAGGATAACAACAAAGACCTAAGTGCCCTGAATTTAGGCCCGAGGTTGATATATAGAACATTGAATTCAAACTAGGAATGTTGTTTAGTTTTGAAAATGAATTCAAAGATGCTGTCAAGGAATATGCAGTAAAAGGGAGGGATGGGGGGTATGATGTGAAGTTTACTAAAAGTGAAAAATGGAAGGTTCAAGTGAACTGTAGTGATGGGTGTAAATAGAGACTGTATGCATCCAAGATGACTGGAGAGAACACTTTGCAGATAAAAACATATTAACCTAAACACTCTTGCTCTAGAACTTATAAGAATAGACGAATTACTAGTTCTTGGTTGCTAGAGAAGTATGTCAAAAAATTTAGGACCAGTCCAACATGGAAACTGAATGAGTTCTAGGAAACTATCAAAGATGGTTTTTGTTGTATGTGTGTCAACAATGAAAGCTTATAGAGCTAAAAAGAGAGCAATTCAGCAAATTGAGGGAACCAATGCTGAACAATATAGTAGGCTATGGGATTATGTTGCTGAGTTGAGAAGAACCAATGAGGGTACTAATGTTGACATAACTATGTAGAGGTCTTAATTGGAAGTTAAACCTAGGTTTTAGAGAAGGTATGTATGCCTTGGTGGAATTAAGAGGGGTTTTCTATCTGGTGTGAGATCATTAATGCTTGTTTTCTGAAAGGACCTTGCCAAGGGCAGTTATTTACTGTTGTTAGATGGGATGCAAACAATCAAATGTATCCAATAGCTTATGCTGTAGTTGAGGCAGAGTGTAAGGAGAGCTGGACTTGGTTTTTGCAAAATTTGTTACAAGCTATTGGACCAATTGAAGAACATGGATGGACATTTATGACCGATCAACAGAAGGTAAATATTTTTATGTATTCCTTATGTTTTAAAATAATCTTATCATTATGTCATTTGAAATAATGTTGTCATTTAGCTGTTTGCCTATGATATTTTCTTTTCCTTTTTTTTTTTTTTGGTGGTAGGGACTTGTTCCAAGCTTGAGATTGGTATGCCTTAAAGCCAATCACAGGTTCTGTTTCAGACATTTGTATGCAAACTTTAAGAAGTTGTTTAAAGCGAAAGAGTTGAAGGATTGTGTTTGGAAGGCAACAAAATCATACACAAGGGTTGAATGAGATAGGCACATGACTAAGCTGCAGGGGTTAGATAGTAAGGCATATGATCAGATGATTAGAGTGAACCTAGTCCAATGGTTTAAGCATGAGTTTAGTCCAAGTACCAAACCCAATAGGCTTTTGGACAATATCTCTAAATTTTTTAACTCATGGGTGCTACAAGTTAGGGACAAACACATCCTTACCATGATGGAGATGATTAGAAGGGCTTTGATGGTGAGGATACATCAATGTAGGGACAAAATGCTGAAGTACAAAGGGCCCTACAATGCAAAGTTGAAAAGAGGAAGCTAAAATCTAGAGTATGGATACCTACATGGTTAGGAGGTGTTGAGTTTGAAGTGAGATATGGAGGGGATGGGTATGTAGTGAACTTAGAGAATAGAACATGCACATGCTTTAAGTGGGACCTGACTGGAATCCCTTGTCCCTATGGTGTAGCTGTCATATTTTTTCAGAAAGCGAGGGTTAAAGATTATGTTCATGCATATTTCAAGAAGGAAACTTTTTTGAAGACTTATGAGCCATTGATTAATCCATTGAATGGTCTAGATATGTGGCCTAAAACAGGGTGTGATCCTCTTTTACCTGCCAAACTTAAGACCAATTGGTAGGCCTCCAAGATAGAGAGTTAGGAACACAGATGAACCTAAGAATCCATACAAGTTACAAAGGAGGCAGTCTACCTTGAATTGCTCTAAATGTGGTTGTTATGGTCACAATCAAAGGACTTGTAAGGGTCCTGTGAAAGGAAAGAAAAGTGGACCTTCTGGGAAATCTAATATTAGTGTAAGTACTCCATTAACTTTAATTAAAGAAACATTTAGTTACTAACAAATTACACATGTTACTAATAACAACACTTCTTTTACAAACATTCATGGGGTTGAGGACAGTTGTGTTACTAGGGGAAGATGGGAGCAACCATGCACAAACTGATGGTCGCCAATCTAGAAAGAGGCCAGCAGCAGCAGCAAGTGGTGTTGGAGGATCAATTGATGGGCAACAAAAGAAGAGGACAACATCAGCAGCAACAATTAGTGTTGGCGAAGCAGCAAATGATGGACATCCAAGGAAGATGACATCAACCATAAGAAAGAAGCAAGCAATAGGCAGCTAGTCCAGTACTAACAAGTGGTTTTGAAAACTTTTGGAATTAAAATAGGGTTTTCGAACACTTTTGGAATTAAAACAGGGTTTTCAAACACTTTTGGAATTAAAACAGGGGTTTTGAACACTTTTTGAACAATTATGGTGTACATATGTTACTTTTTGTTAGGTTTATGGGTTATGAAAGTTTTTTGTCGGGTTTACGGGTTATGCAACCATTTTTGGTGTATGAAACCTTGAACAATGGTTGTATGGTTATTATGATTGAATGGTTGAATGGTTGTTATGCAATGGTTGAATGGTTCTTATGCTTGAATGATTGTTATGCAATGGTTGTTTAGCTTCAATTATGTTGTAAGTTCATGTGGCAAAAAAATCAGGTTCCTATGCTTGAATGGTTATTATGCTTGAAGGATCGTTATGCAATGACTGTTTAGCTTCAATTATGTTGTAACTTCATGTAGCCAAAAAACAAGTTCTTATGCTTTAATGGCTATTATGCTTATGTTAAACCAGGTTATGCTTCAAAAATTTTTTTTTTTGAAAAAAAATTGTACAAAGAAATGAAGAAGTGGTTATTATGCAACACATCTTTTTTTCCATCAATAGTATTCTAAGTTCAACACAACCATTGAATGAAGTAAACTAAACACATTGCAAACACATTACAATTGAAAAAAAAACCATTTTATCATTTCATTGCAAACACAGTTGGCATTGCCATTGTTGAACAAGAGCATTGCAAATACAAAACATATTCTGGAAGTAATGTATCAAGCCAAAACACATATTATCAATTACATAGCAAGCCTGAACACATGTTTTCCTTCAACTATTTTGGAGTAGAAACAGTCCATTCAGAATTAATGTAGCAATCAAAGCAATGACAAGACACTTCTGTCATGCATGATAACATTGAACAACATCCTTCAATCATGCAACCCAATTCACAAATTCTTCTAGGGCAGCAACCTTATCCACCAACCTTGGAAAAACTTGTCTACTACGAGCACATGTGGGTGGATCGTACTAGGAAAAGAAACCACAAGTCTCATTTTTCTGTAAATGCAAGCAAACACAAACAAAGTTGAGCAAGTGTTCACGTAATTTTTCCATTATCTTCTTCAAATTCGTGATATTTTTTGTTGTTGTTAATTTACTATAAATACTGAAAAATTGCTAATTGAATTTACTCCATAATTTGGACAATCCAAAAACCTCATAGTAGGATTAGCATGAATTCACGAAATTCTGATCTTTGCTTTTAACCTACAGTTGCAACGAGTCAACTCACCTCAATTGTTCTCACCCCAACTATTCTTCACTTATTTTTGTCTTTCACTTTGTTTATTTGTCTCCCGTATCACCTTCTTTGATGGAATAGAAACAAGAAGGGTGCACCAACAATGGAAAGAAAAAGAAGGTCATAAACTAATAATAAACAAACCATTCATATAATGCTCAACAATGGAAACAAAAAGAAAAAGCAATAAACCCGTATAAAACAACAAAAAAACAACTCATTTCTTACCTCTATCTCAGAGTCCAAAGCTTTTTTTGAAAATCAACCATGAGCTTCGTTCCTTCATTCACTGCGTGGCTTCAATCGCACCAGGTGGGGTGAATAGATGATGCCCTAAATCGCAATGGGGGGTGTCTTTTACCCTAAATCGTGAAGATTAGGGTTTTGTTGTAGCATTTTGGCGTTCAAATCAATCTTCTGTTAACTAATAGAGACGAAGATAGACGTGGGGATCAGATTGAAACACAGGTGGAAGGATGGGGTTTAAATTGAAAAGAACGCAAAACCCTAGGGTTTATTTATTTTATTTATTATTTTTTTGTAATTAAACCTTAAGTTTTTAGTTGTCTATAATATCCTCATTAAATTTATTACTTATTAATTTTCTCAATTTTTATTAACTTCTCTCCCTTGATTATTTTTTCAGAGCTCTTTTTCTTCCTCATCTCTCTCTCTCTCTCTATATAAAAAATACCACCACTATAGCTATAGCCATGGCCATCCACCAGCCACTACCATCGTCGTTCGTCATTGACCACTGCCATCTTTACTGGCAACCACCATCTTCACTGGCCACTACCACAACCATCGTTCGCCAACCATCTCCACCATCGCCGATCTATACTTCATCATCTCCAATCCACCACCACTGTTTACTATCCACCCTCCCCCATCGCTGATCTATACTACACCGATTTACACTCCAACATCTTAGATCTATTCCGATATAGTTGTTTCTACGATGAAATCAGCTTCAAACGACTACAAGCAACATTGATTCTCCAAATCTCACCTCTCTCTTCCTCCCTCCCTTTTTATTTCTCTTAAACCAAATCTTCTACATACAAGGGTCTAATATATCAGTGATAAATTTATCATTGATATATGTCTTTGAATGTTGTGTTGATTTGTGACGACGATGACAATTTTTTATTTTTATTTTTATTTTTTTTTTTGTAGTTTTTTAACAAATAGTCAGTGAGAAATTTATCAGTGAATGTGTTTATTAGTGATAAATTTATGTTTTTGAATCTTGTGTTGATTTGTGACAATTTTGTAATTTTAAAAAAAACAGTCAATGATAAATTTATCACTGAATATGTCTTTGAATCTTATATTGATTTGTGACGATGATGACAAGATTTTCTTTTTGTAATTTTTAACAAATAGACAGTGATAAATTTATGACTGAATGTGTCAATCATAAATTTTTTTACTAAATTTGTCTTTGATTTTTTGTGTTGATTTGCACATGTGAATAATTATTTTTTGGTAAGGACCCCTCATCCCTCTCCATTTTCTTCATCCTTATTCTTCTCTTTTTCTCTTTTTGGCACCATATCTGAGGAGGTGGTGGCGGTATTAACATGGTGAAGATGGAAACTGGCCAAAAAAATTATTTTCAAAGGTTGGAAGTAGTTGTTGGAGGTCAGTAATGGCTATCGACAATCAAAGATGAAGACTAAAGAAGTCATCAAAGGTCGGTAGTGGTCGTTGGCAGTCAGAGACGGCGACCGAAGGTGGTCACTTGCAGTCAGAAATGGTCTTCAGTTGCCAGTTGAGAGAGAGAGAGAGAGAGAGAGAGAGAGAGAGAGAGAGAGAATGTGTGGAACGGTTGAGTGATTTTTACGTATAGGTTGAATGTCAAGGGTAAATGGGAAGATGTGCTAAATTTTTAGGTCAGGATCTCATAGGAATTAGATCTAGTTCAAAGGACTGGCCCGTAACTCCCCCTATATCATATCACGTCATATTGATTACTGATTCTTTCACCGAACGTGTTTTGCCCGAATTCACCTGAATAAGTCTCTTCTCGGGAAGAGACTCTCGTGCATGAGTCATTTCTAGGGAAGAGACTCATTCAGGCGAATTCGAGCTAAACAAATTCGGTGGATGTTGCGGTACTGTTTTTCATAAAATCTCTGAAAGTCATTATTATATATTGTTATTTTTTTTTCTTTTAAAATAATCAAAAAGTTAAAAAGTTATTAAAAAGAAATTATTCTCAAACAACACCTTAACTGGTTTATTTTTTGAGAATTTTATTCAACATGAATCTTGTTTGAAAGATATCAGAAAAACAGATCCAAAAATAACAATTTTATTAAAATTAAAATTATAGAATTCAAATTGGAAGATTTAAAAGTTTTTAATACAAAATATTTTCTTCTATGTTTAATTTATCTTCTCTTTTAGTTTATCAATTCATCTATTTTCACAAAAATAAGAATCTCCTCTCTGACTTGGCATTTGGACTTCACTTTCCTACTTGTTGGGAGCATAGGCTTTAAGTAGAATTGAAACTTCTGTTCAATTTGGCATCATTTAGTAAAGACTTTAATTTGTAGGTAGGGCGACTCAAGACAAATCGAGACTAAGCAACAAATTAAAATGAGATTTTTTATAATTTTTGTATGCTATTATAAAAATATTATTTATTTATTTATTCTAGGATTTTGATATACAAATTTACCATTTAAATCTTCATATCAAGTTTTGTTACATAGTTTAATACTTCAATTAATTCTAAAAATTCTTCAAAAAGTGTTCATTATCAAATTTCTCATCAATGTAAGACACTTTTGTAAAATTTATTAGTTTATTATCATTACTCATATTATATATTTATTTCGATTAGTAAAAGAAAGTAGACAGAAAATATTTATTTGTATAATATTACTCATTTGATGGCTTAAGGGTTAAGCCAGACCTATTTGTAGGATCTTGCATTCACACTATCAAAAAAAAATTAGAAGTAACCTTTTCTCAGAGCTAAGCTCGCCATTCATCAACCAACCCATGCGACATCCCTATCTCTTCTTGATGAACCTTCATTTGATTTAATGAATGAGAAGCAAAAACCCATGCAAGAGGGAAAAAAAAAAAGAAAAAAAAAAAATCCCCTATTTGGATTTGAGGTACATTGACCTATTACAGAACTGTAACTCAAGTTTTTGATTATTAAAAAATAAAATAATAAAGACGAATAAATCTATATAGATTCTGAATAAGAGAGGAATTTTATGAAGACCAGCCACCTTATATTGCTAAAGAAAAAGTTGTATAGAGATAAGTACTCATAGATAGAGGCTGAGCCAGTAGCCATTGAGAATCATACTTTACTAGCCAAACTTGTGAAAGGGAAGATATTTCTTTTAACATTTTTATAAAATTCAACTTCAAATTTTTTTTCATTTAAATTTAATCTAAATGGGTCCCAAGTCTTTTGGCTTACCAACCAATAGAGATCAAGACTTAACCACCTGGTTGGCACAGTTGGCTACACTTCCAAATGAAATGATTTATTATTTATTCCTTATTAGATGACTTTTGTTTAGTTGTTTATTTCATCTATGTATGGGCCTTTTCTTGTAGTTGTTGTGGGTATTGGGATGTCTTGTTGGACTTTTTAAAATAGTTTATTGTCTAATTTAATATGATTATCTTCATTGAATTGT
The DNA here is from genome assembly GCF_055761805.1 of Camellia sinensis. NCBI lineage: Eukaryota > Viridiplantae > Streptophyta > Magnoliopsida > Ericales > Theaceae > Camellia > Camellia sinensis. The sequence continues at coordinate 17,330,236 of NC_138964.1, read as the reverse complement.
TTATGAAAATGAGATTAAAAGTACTATGTAAATTAAAAGTTATAAGGCATATTTGTTTATTTATTTTTTAAATTTCAAAAGAAATTGATGTAATTTATCTTAAAAAAAATAAAAATAAAGGTAAGTACGTACTTGCCATAATAGAAATACACTCAATTATAATTTCCCAGGACTGTGCTTTCTCACTGGATTTTGTGTTGACAATTTTTTGGGGAATTTACAAGTCAATCTTTTATACTCAAAATAATTACTAATTCATGAAAAAATATATAATTTTAATTATTAAAGTTTATAAAATTTATCAGAATTGTTTTTTACAATGCACTGAACTGTTAATTCTCCAATCTTTTTCATGTGGTTGTTGGCATTGTTGCATTTAGTTTGTTAAAAACTAAAATTTAGGTAGCGTTTGGTTTGGTTTTCAAATCATGATTTAAATCAAAAAATTTTAAAATTCTTTTCAAACTCATAACGAAACAAAATTTTCAAGACTCTTTAAGAAAAACTTACTTAAAAAACTCATAATCAAATAGATTTTCAAAACTCTATTTAAAAAAATAATAATAATAATTTCATTTTTTTAAATATTTTTTAATTTTTTTTAAAAAAATATTTTTTTATTTTTTATATTTTTCAAACAAATATTTTGTTATTTTTTTTAGTTATGGACAAGTTGACGATAAATATTCAGGATGACGTGCCATGGTGCATGCTTTTTACAGACGATATTGTGCTAGTGGATGAGACTAGAGAAGGAGTTAACACAAAGTTAGAGATTTGGATAAAAGCTCTTGAATCTAAAGGATTTCGGATAAGCAGAACCAAGACAGAATACATGGAGTCACTACTAGAAAACAGGGCTTTTGAGTCGGCAGCGTGCCGTCGCAAATAGCGTATTTGCCGACGCGAAAACTTTTTGCGACGGTGTTTCGACAGCAACTCAAGGAACGAAAATGGTGGGGTCGCAAAAAGTTTTTGAGTCGGCAATCTGCCGACGCAAAAAGTTTTAATTTTTTGAGACGGTAGATTGCCGACTCAAAAAGTGTTTAAAAAATTTAACTCATAATTTTCTCATTGAGGCTCCCAAATTTCGAACACACACCATTTGGACAATTTGACCCAAGGTCACCACACTAAATCCACTTCACCACCATACCTCTTTTAGATATTAAACGAGATATATATTATTTATAGTATATACACTCAATATTAATATAAAAGTATATGTATAAATAAATATATTTATTAAATATAATCAAGTAAATATATATATATATCTTGGCTATAAATTTTTTTTTTTGCTACGGCATCAGTTGCCGACACAAAAAGGTCTAATTTTTTGCGTCGGCACAAATTTGCCGACGCAAAAGGTCTATGCCGACTCAAAAGGTCTATGCCGACTCAAAAGGTCTATCTTTTGCGTCGGTAAATTCTACCGACTCAAATAATGCTAGCAAATATTAATTTTTTGTGTCGGCCAACGGTGCCGACGCTAAAGGTTTGATATTTGAGTCGGTAACTCTGTGCCGTCTCAAAAAGGCTACCTTTTGCGACGGTAAAATTTGCCGACTCAAAAAACCGACTCAAAAGGCCCTTTCTTTAGTAGTGAGTGTAAATTTAGTAACAGTAACAATGAAAGCAAAGGAGAAGTGAAGATTGAGAACCAAGAATTGTCTAAGAGTGAACATTTTCGTTATTTAGGGTCGATTATCACAATAGCGGGAGAGATTGATGCAGATGTGGCCCATAGGATTAAGGCGGGATGGTGTACGTGGAGAAGCGCGTCTGGGGTATTGTGCGATAGACGAATACCCACTAGACTAAAAGGTAAGTTTTATAGAACGGCTATTAGACCAGTTATGTTGTATGGGACGGAGTGTTGGGCAACCAAGAAACAACATGTAGATAAGATAAGCGTGGCTGAGATGAGGATGCTAAGATGGATGTGTGGTAAGACTAGACAAGACAGGATTAGGAATGAGTGTATTCGGGAATGGGTAGGAGTAGCACCGATAGAAGATAAGTTGAGAGAGAATCATTTGAGATGGTTTGGTCATATGCAACGGAGACCAATAGAGGCAGTAGTGAAGAGATGCGATGCTGTAACGGTAGATGGAAGTGTTAGGGGACGGGGTAGGCATAGATTAACGTTGACTAGCGTTTTAAATAGAGATATGAATCTACTTAATTTGACTAATGAAATGGCCTTTGATAGGGCCGCGTGGAGAAGAAGGATTCATGTAGCCGACCCCATTTGATGGGACTTAAGGCTTGGTTTGGTTTGGTTTGGTTTGGTTTTTTAAGTATTGGCCAAATAATTTGTTATGATTTAGATATATAATGGCAATCCACAATTTTTTAAAATTTAAAAAATAAAAAAATATTAAAAAAAATAAAAATATTAAAAAATTATTTTTAAAATAAAATAAAATATTTAAAATAAAACTAAATATTTAAAATAAAAATAATAAAATTTTTAAAATTTGTAAATATTTAAAATATTTTGTGCTTGTGGGGCTGGACCATGCGAAAGTGGATGGCACAAACGAAAGCGAAATAAGGTTGATATTTTTTCCGATTTCCAAATGGTCACAACCACCAAGATTTAAATTTAATATATATATATATATATATAATTTTAAGTTGGTTTTAAGTATTGACAAAATAATTTGTTATGTTTTAGATGTATATTAGGTAATCAAAATTATACTTAGCTAGTACAAAAATTGTAAAGAAATGAAAAACAACAAATATAGAGGTGTTTTGAGAAGTTAGTAAAAAGTTGGTTTTTGTTTTTTTTGTGACTTTTTTGGCAAAAATGCTAGCTACTTTGGCTAAAAAAGATGATTTTTTTGGGCTAAAAAAGCTAAAAAAATTGTCTTTTTTAGCTTAGTAAATACAACACACATTAAAAAAATTAAAAAATAGTTATCCTAAAAAAATAAAATTAAGAAATTTTTTAAATATTTACTAAAAATAAACTCAAAACAATTTCAAAATACAACTCAAAACTCAAAACTATTTTCAAAACTCATAACCAAATAAATTTTCTCTTTTCAAAACTCATTTCAAAAACTTATCTTTCAAAACACAACTCAAAACTCAAAACTCATTTTAAAAAGAAACCAAATTAATGTTTTCTATTTTGGAAAATTTACCTATAGATCTCATCTTGAGGAATGGTGATTCGGTTAGTCCCAAGAATTTTCTTATAGACCAATTAGTCCTATTGATTTTGGAAAGGTAGATTTAATATATTATTTAGAAATTAGGTTTACAGTTATACCCTTATTTCTATTATTATTATTATTATTAGTTATTTATTTTTTTGTTGAGAAAATTGTTGAAAAGCCCAAAGTAAGGAGGGTATAAGTCATTAGATCCAGTGGAGATTTTTTTATTAGGGAGAAGTTCACCATTTGTAAAATAGTTTGATGATAAGTTATTTCACTAATTTAGAAGAACATTTTGTTTCCAATTTTATCCCTTAATTTATTTGTTTACTTTCTTTTTCATCTGTTTGACTTTTCGTTGACTATCTGTTCAATTTTTTTTCTATCTATTCAAATCTTTTTGTCTATCTGCTCAAATTTTTATCTATCTTTTCAAATTATTTCTATCTATTCAAATTATTTCTCTATGTGTTCAAATTTTTTGTTTATCTGTTCAAATATTTTTATCTGTTTAAAAATTTCTCTTGATATTTATTTAAAATCTGTGAATTTCTCTCTATCTGTTTAAAATCTGTCCAAATTTTTCTTATCTGTTGAAATCTATTTGTTCAGAATTGAACATATCCAATACAAATTCTTTTAAACCTATCTATTCAAAATTGAATAGATTTTTCCAAATGTTTTTTTAAATCAGTTGCAATATGTTTCATTATCATTATATGTTGAAATTCTATCATTTTTTTTTAATTATTTGTTCAATTTTTTGAATAGATCTATTCAACAAACAACACATTTTCTTTTTATCTATTTAAATCCAACACAAATAGATTTGTGTGAAGGCACAAACAAATCTGTCTATCAACAACAACAACAGATGGAGAGAGATTCAAAGAGAAAAACAACAATAGATAGAGCCAAAGATAGATAAATGAGAGAGAGATTCTTGTTTTCAATGTACCCGCAATTAACAGACAAAACATCAGATAAATGATGATTAACTTAGAGATTACATATTTTAGACATTGATGACTAGAATGAGAAAAATGAAAAAGCTCCCATGGGATGAATCTCCATATACCGAGTTATTATCTCTTTCATTTGAGTAACCTTTCTATGGGAGTGGCAATGTGGATATAGAAATCAATCGAATCTTTCATATCTGGACCACGGTAGTAATTGCTGATGGATTTGCTGATGGAGTTGTAACTCATAAATGAGTCTCCACTAGCAATCAAAATCATTTTGAATCACCCACCATACCCTCCCTGTGACGACCAAGACCTCCGTATTATTTTTACATATTATTTTGTTGAGCATAATTTGTATGATTATGTGTTTATTTGATACTTATCTGTTTGTTTGTGAATCATCTGTTCAAATGTCGACTTAGAATTCAAAATTGAAAGCCCAAACGGATTCAAAAGCCAAAATTGATTAATTCAATAGGCTAGTTGGAATATTTAGAACCATAAAGTAAGTTTAATTAAAATTTGATTCGGATCAAAATAATTAGAATAAATTAATTATAATTGATTAATTTAAGCCCAATTGATTAGTCTTAATCCCATTTGATTAGTTAAGCCTAATCTACATACACACACACACACACACACACACACACACATATGTTAACTAAGCTTAGGAGCTCATTTTCTTTAACTCTTGAGCTGAAATTAGAGTTAGAGAGAGAGAGAGAGAGAGAGAGAGAGAGAGAAAAGTAATTTAAGGGAATTCAGGAGATATTGAAGAGATTAAGCTAACCTAAGGCCAAATTCAAGCTCTAGGTAAGATATTTACCCTTAATTCATGAGAATAATTCATGTGAGAAGATGAATTCACCAAGTTGTAGGACCATTTGCATGAGTTAGAAAGAAATAAGCTAGAATCATCATGTTTGTAGTGAGTTTGAGTGAATTGTGTACATGCATGCATAATTCTTCATCTTTGAACTTGATTTTCTACAAATTCATAGATGTACGGGACTTACACAGTTTAATTCTTAAGGTTCTTCATAGTTTTGCACTCAACATCTTATATAAACATGTTTTGTAAGAAAAGAGTTGTGTCTACTACATGCATGTCAAGAACATGATGTTTTAAGCTTTGTTTTGAAGAATTGAAAGAGGATTTGAGATCACGGTTTCATAATTTCCAAAAATTCATGTTTTATAAAGTGTTTCTAAGCTTTTGAGACCAACCATGCAAGCGTTGAACTTGAAAGGAATGATTTTGAACTTCAAACACAAATCTGGAAAATCCATAATTCGCCTAGTTCGCTTGAGCGAAGGATCTTTCGCTTGAGCGAAAATCGAAGGCATCCAGTAATTTTACAAACATTTGGTTTAGGCTCGAGCAACCAAATGTGCGCTTGAGCGAACTTACTTTTGTTCAGCACTTGGCTCGAGCACCATCGAGCGTAAATTTTGAATATCTAGTACTTTTGCATATAAGCCAAACCACTCGAGCGACCAAGTGTGCGCTCGAGCGAAAACCCTATTTTCAACAAATTCTGACTAACACATATAAGTGCATATTTGCATCCTCATGCCTTTTGTGGCATTCTTTTGCATCATTTGAATATCCTTAATCATGGGATAAGCTAGAAACACATGTAAGAGAATCAAATTAATATATGTTATCTGTTTCGAACATGTGCTTCAATTTGTATCTGTGTTATGTGTATTGTGTAGGTGGACATCTGAGGCCTTGTATTGATTTAATCCACTGTGAGTAATCTCTTTATAAAGCTATGTTCGAAACATAATTTGGAAATTGTTCAAGATTGGTATTGTGAATTATATTTTGTTATCTGTGAATCAATGTCCATGTTCAAATTGTAAAGGCAAAGGCCTGGATGTTGGGAATTGAGAAATTGTTCGAGGTATTTTTGTGCACCGAGACACAAAAAGTTCTATTAGCCACCTTTACCTTAGAAGATGAAGCAAGAAGTTGGTGGATGTTAGTGCATGATACTAATAGGGGGATTAATTGGGCTCAGTTTTGAGAATTTTTCTACGAGAAATACTTCTCATAGTGTGTTCGGGATAAAAAAGTAACAGAATTTGAGCAGCTAAAATAGGAGAATAAGTCAGTGGCAGAATATGAAGCCAGTTTATTGAACTAGCATGGTTTGTGCCGCATATGGTTGATATAGACTACAAAAAGGCCACAAAGTTTGAAAGAGGTCTTCGTGACTCTATTCTTGACAGGATTAATGTTTTGAAACTACCCAAACATGTTGATGTTTTAGACAGGGCTCTTATGTCAAAGGTAAACTTGGTTGCCCGTAACCGGAATTTCAAATGGAGAGTTAAGAGACATAATTTCAGTAAGGGGCAACATTATCAATGAGTAAGAAATCGAAATCTAGTAACTCAGGTTCAAATCAAAGTGGCAACTCGAAACCCAATTGTGCTATATAAGGAAAGAAACATCGGGGTGTTTGTTATTGTACTACGGGAGCTTGCTATCAGTGTGGGAAAGTTGGTCACATGTCAAGAGATTGTACACAACCACGACAATATGGTAACCGAGGTGCTACAAGTTCGACCAGGTCAGTCCCAGCAATGAGACCAAATGTAACACCAGCTACAACACGAAATGATGTAAGGCAAAGAAGAGTGTTTGCACTTATTCCAGGGGATACTCAAAACACAGAGGTTGTAGTTTCAAGTATACTTTCTGTTTGTGGCCAAGCTACATATGTATTGATTGCTTTGGGTTCCACACATTCTTTTGTTTCTGTTGTATTTGCTGATAAATTGAATAGATCTATGGAATCCTTAAGATACATATTATGTGTTGCATCACAAATGGGGGGTCTATGTTGTGCTCATCTATTTATTCTGCATGTGAATTATTACTTGGAAATGCCACCTTATATGTTGATTTGTTACCCCTTGATATGAGACATTTTGATGTAATTCTAGGTATGGACTAGTTATCTAAGTATTATGCAACTATTGATTGTGCATCTAAGTGAGTGATATTTTGACCTTTGGGTCAGGATGAATTTTATTTTGAGGGTAAGGGTGTAATTCCTCCACCGTATTTAATATCTGTAATGAAAGCCCGTAAACTGATTAATAAGGGATGTCAGTGGTATTTGTGTAGTGTGATAAATGATCAAACCATGAATATCACCTTGGATAGTATTTCTATAGTAAGAAATTTTCTTAATGTATTTCCAGGACAATTGATTGATAGATAAATTGAATTTGCAATTGATGTAATACTGGGTACTCAACCTATATCCAAAACTCGATATCGTATGTCTACTACTGAAATAAAAGAATTGAAAATTCAGTTGCAGGAATTACTTAATAAGGGGTCTATTCAACCGAGTATATCACCATGGGGTGCACCTGTGTTGTTTGTGAAAAAGAAATATGGCACACTTCGATTGTGTATTGATTACTTGGAACTCAACAAGGTAACTATTAAAAATAAATATCCTTTGCCTTGGATTGATGATTTGTTTGACCAGTTACAAGGAGCTTAGGTATCTTCAAAGATTAATTTGAGATCGAGATATCACTAGTTGAAGGTTAAAGCTGAAGATATTGAGAAAATTGCCTTTCGAACCAGGTAAGGACACTATGAATTCTTAGTCATGCCTTTCAGAGTTACTAATGCACCGACATCATTTATGGACTTAATGAATAGAGTCTTTAAACCTTTCTTGGATGATTTTGTTTTTATATTTATTAATGACATTCTGATCTATTCAAGAAGTAAAGACGACCATGAACAACACTTGAGAATAATTCTGCAGACACTTAGAGAGAAACAATTGTATGGGAAACTTAAAAAGTGTGAATTCTAGTTAGATGAGATCGTATTTCTGGGGCATGTTATTAACAGAGATGGCATTTCAGTTGATCCGTAGAAAACTGAAGCAATTATAGATTAGTCTACTTCGATTAACATAACAGAGGTTAGAAGTTTTATGGGATTGGCAGGTTACTATCGGAGATTTGTCGAAGATTTTTCAAAGATTGCTCTGCCGTTGACACAATTGACCTGAAAAGGAGAACCATTTATGTGGACAAACCAGAGGGAATCTGCATTCCAAGAGTTGGAAACAGGACTGACTACGGATCCAATCCTCACTCTACCGTCAGGTATTGAGGGATTTGTAATTTTTAGTGATGCTTCTTATAGATTGATTGTTTTAGTATAATTTTATGTTATGAGGATGATTTATAATTTCTTACCATGCTTTGCATGGCTTATTATGTTATAACTTTATAATATAATGTGTATGATCATGAGTGTTTTAGTTTTAGTTAAAATGAACATGCTAATTAGATGCAACTTTTCTAATACATGTTCATGATTTTCTAAATCCTAGTTTAATTGACATGTTTATTATTTTCTAAAATTTTAAGGTAATTTGCAAGTTCTTTATTTTCTAGATTTTGGTGTAGGTTACATGCTTATTTTTCTAAGATTATTTGCATGATTTTAATTGCTAGAGCTATTTGCATGTTTATTGTTTAATAAATTCATATGTAACTCTTGCCTATTAAACTTTAATTTAAGGTTTAGCAACTCGTCTAATTTATTGCATGTTGATTAGGTAATAATTGATATATAACTCATGGTAATAAGTTTTAATTTAATTTAATTGTGGAGTTATAAATTTTAATTTTGTAACTTGTCTATATTTATTTACTTGTTTATTATGTAAATTAAGTTGTAAATTTAATTTTTGAGTTTTATTGTGTAATAATTTCCTATAACTCATGTCATTTAAATTTTAATTTAATTTTTAGAGTTATAATGTTTGTAATTTATTTGGGAGTTATACGCTATTAAATGAATTTATTATTTTTAAAGTTTCTTTAGATTATTTGTTGTATATTTTGTTGTGTTTTTTTTTTTTTTTAATAGGAATACCCATGCGAAAGGGAATGGAAACAAAAATACAAATTCAAATGAATAGTCTTTGGAATGTACAAATAAAAAGTATGGACGACTAACCTTTATGATGAACAGGAATAACTAAGCGTAGAAAGGAATTTTATGGACTAGGAGTGAAGCAATTTTTTACTTGGGTTTAGTTGGTTTTTACCAATTGTGTAAAAGCAAATTTATTTGCTTGTATTGTTAGAAGCATTTTATTTGCTTAATCATGGTTGTAGCATTTATTTTTTATTTTTTATTTTTACATTGCTTCTAATTTGGTTAGCAATTTTTAAATTGCTTGTAAGTTTGGAACTTGGTTTGGTTTTCTATAATAGAAACCACAGTGTTTAGCCTTTGCCTAAGAGTAGTTCTTATTTGTTCAGAAAAGACAACTAAGATGGATTTGGTTTCAAACTTTTGGGGTTTGAGGAAGTCTTTGGGTTTAATTATTTTATTTCCAAAGTATTGGAAAACCAAGTTTGGAGAAAGTCTTTGATTATAATCTGATTATTTCCAAAGTGTTTTGGTTTATAATCTGATCATTTTGCCGTTTGGTAACACTTACGTTTTCAGTTTTCTGTTTATATTTACAAAAATTTTAAAAACTCAAACAAAAACTTGTTTGGTAAAATTTTTGATTTATAAATCAGTGGTCTCAGTTTATAAATTTGGCCAAAAAATGAAAACACAAAAAATGTGCTTCCATTTTGAGTTTTCAGTTTTTTTTTTATCACCCAACATTAGCCACCACCCGTCACCATTTTCTACCACCGTCTTCCGTCACCACCACCCACCACCCACCCTTCACCACCACCTGTCACCACCACTCACCACCCACCACCACCAGCCACCACCCGCCACCACCAGCCACCCCTCACCACCACCACCACCACCACCACCCATTTGTCATCCATCCACCACCACCCACCACCTGCTACTACCATTCACCGCTCGCCACCACCACCCGCCACTTACTTGCCACCACCACTCACCAGCCACCTGCCACCACCAGCCACCCACCACCACCAGCCACCTGGCACCCATCTGCCACCACCACCCACCACCACCACCGCTACCACCACTACCACTACCACCACTACCATCACCCACCTGCCACCACCACCACCACCACCACCACCACCCACTCGCTACCACACGCCACCGTCACCCACCCACCCACCACCTACCACCACCACCCACTCGCTACCACCTACCACCCGCCACTGTCACCCATCCACCCACCACCACTACCACCCGCCACCACCCACCATCCGCCACCCACCTGCTACCACCACCCACTACCTGCGACCACCACCACCCACTCGCTACCACCCATCACCTGCCACCGTCACCCACACACCCATCCACCATCACCACCCACCACCCACCACCCACCCGCCATCTCCCACCCACCCGCCACCACCACCACCACCTACTCGCTACCACCCACCACCCTCCACCGTTACCCACCCACCCACCCACCACCACTACTCGCCATCGGCCACCCACTACCACCCGTCATCGGCCATCCACCACCCACCACCCGCCACCTACCACCACCGGCCATCCGCCACCCACCTGCCACTGCCACCCACCACCCTCCACCGTCACCCACCCACCCACCACCACCACCCAGCCGCCACCACCCGCCACCACCAGCTACCCACCACCCACGTCACCACTTTTCACCACCGTCTTCCGCCGCCACTTGCCACCACTTGCCATTTCTCACTCTTTTTTATATTTTAAATTTTTTTTAAACATTTTGTCAATTACCAAACGCATTTGTAGTTTATGTTTTTCTAAAAATAAACAAAAACCAGTTTATAAAATTTTTGTAAATATAAACTGAAAATGTAAACGTTACCAAACACACCCATAGTGTTTTGGTTTTGAGAAAAGAAACCAAATTTTAGCATTAGGTAAAATATTTCTGATTTTATTAAAAAATAATAGGCTCAGTTTCGGGAGTATCGATTAACTTTTATGAGTGGTGTAATTCTGATAGCAATTTTTAATTGCTTATTAGTTTTGTAAATGTGGTTTGTTTTAACCTAATTTATCCCTTGAAAAACTTAATTCTAAATTTATTTCTCATGGACTAGGAGTCTGTTTGCTCTTGAAAGTTTTGTCTAAGGTTAACTGGGTCTTAAGTGGGACCGGTGTGACCCCTCCAGTCTTCCTGGAAACCTTCTTGACCATGTTCGATTTTAGGGTAAGTGGTGAGATCAGTTTTGAATTAAATTTCAGACTTTGAGATTTTCTAGTGTTAGATTTAGGTTCTAGAAAAACAGAATAGTAAAATTTTGTTATGATTTTTCAGAAATGACTTCAAGAGGTGACAACAAGAAATGTTGTTCCACCTGATAACCTTAACCTTGCAAGGTTCTTTAGGGAAGATCTAGAGAGATCAAGTATGATTAAAGGAAATCATAAGATTTCATGATAATATCTCTGAATTAATCAGAGGAGATTAGTATGTTATCCTTGTGTCAATCATAGCATATATAATTGCCATGTGACTTTGCTTGAAAGCAAAGATGAGACAACCCATTAGGGTGGGTGAATAAATTTTTAAATTTTTTAATTCCAAATATATTCTTAAATTGGTGGCTCCTAGTGAGTACAAGATCATTGATCACAGAGATAGAAAACTTGTCACGACCCAAACCCGCCCCTATGGGTTTAGCACCGTAACCGGCCAGTAATCCGAGATTACCGAAGGCCTGCCTAATAGTAATATAGTAAAATAGAGTACAGGAGCCTGGCGGAAGCCAAAACAGTAAATAAACAATGTCCAATGAGCTGTGACAGTCTGCATGCAAAAAGACTTTTCATTCAAATATATACAGCCAGACAAAACAGTATGTACATATATACAATCATTCAGTTCAGGGACCTAATCCCTATTAAACAGTACAGTACAGTAAACAAAATGGTTACAGAGACAGAAGGGGGAACTAAAACACCCCTAAGCCATAACTTGACGGGCTCGGAACCTCGCAGTGAGGCACAGTGGTTGGCTTGACAAAACTGGAGCTTACCCCGACGCTTCTAACCACGGTCTGGTGCCTGTACACCTACATATATATATGAGCAGTGAGCTAAAGCCTAGTGAATAACACAATGTGTAAAGGGGTTAAGAATGAATGTCCTTACAGTAATGAAAACAATTCATTAAATCAGTATTTCAATCGTTCAGTCAGTACAGTCATATGTGGTACATCCATTAGCATAACGGTATAGTAAACAGTAGGTCTTAAAAGACCGAACAGTCAATGATGGCCATCAATTAGTAAACAGTAGTGGTTCCAACAAGGGAACCGACAGAGATCTCTGTAACAGTAACAGTAAACAGTAGTTGCTAAGGATGCCACAATACAGTTCAGAATATAGGACATACATTCATTCAATTAACAGTATCAGTTCAGAAAGCAGTACAGTTCAATTGTTCAGAAGATAATCATTTTGAACATATCTTTACACAGTTGTTACTCACAGAGTTCTGGGCTACAGTAAATCTAGAGCGCGTCCCCAGTCGCCAACCCTACACAGTTACAAATTGAACACACACTAAGCTGCACAGTTGGGAAAAAAAATAACTTAATCCCTAATTTGCCTCGGTGTGTTCTACATCTATATCCTCGTTAAGATGCCTTAAACTAGGCCTAGTAATGCCTAGGATGGGATGAGGATGCAAAGATGCACTTTTGAAAGCATTTTCAGAATTTTCAGAAAATAGGGGTCACGCTCGAGCGTATATTACTCCGCTCGAGCGGACATGCAGACAAAGGTTTACGCTCGAGCGTAGACTGACCCGCTCGAGCGTAGACTGACCCGCTCGAGCGTTCTGCAAAACAGTCAAAAGTGCTGGATAAGTGAAAATCACGCTTGATTGGGTGCTTGACACCCGCTCAAGGATGAAACATAAAGTCCCACTCGAGCGTCAATTATTCTGCTCGAGCGGACTCTAAAACAGTGCAAAGTACTGGGAGCGCGAATTGCACGCTCGAGCGCCAGTCACCCCGTTCGAGCGTTAGTTCAAAATCTGGAATTCCCAGATTTGAACCTCAAGCTCAAATTCAACTTTAAACCATAAATTTCGATCCTCTTGGGCCAATTTTCCAGAAAACATCCCAGAACTCATAGTTTAACATGATTCCAAAGCTCAATAAAATCAAGGCCCAAGGGGGTTTCAAACAACTCAATTTCAAACCAATTTTCAAGAATATGAAAAACATGCAAACATGCATGAACTTAAACCATTTCAAAGCTCAATTTCATGCTCTAATGAGCCAATTCTTTTCAAAAAAAGATGAAATCATGGACTTAACATAATTATGAGCATGCATGTAACATTTTGCCATGAAAACAACTCAAAACTCAACAATTCACACATGCATGCATGAATTAAACTCTAATTCAACATGTGAAGCTATTACATGACTTAATCCACTAAATTTGACATGAATCATGTAAGAACAAGTTCAATTCACAAATAAGGGGGTAATTACACTACCTTAGGTCTAGGATGCAAGATATACAAGCTCAAATATGCACTCAATCGTTCAATTCCTTCAAATTTGAAACCAAAATTCAAGATGAAGCTAAATTCCTCTACCTCTCTCTCTCAGTCGGTTTTGTTTCTCAAATGTGGCTGAACAAATGTGTGCCTAAGTGTAATAAGGCTCAACATATTAATAGACAAAGGCCCCACTAGATGGCATTTTGGTAATTAAGTCTAAGTTGTGCAATTTATTAATAATTAACCTAATTTAATCATACCAAATCACATTTTAACTAAATATGCCATAAAATCGCATTAATTCTAAGGATCACAAATCATCAATCAATTTCAGATTCGGCCGCCGATAAGGCTTCATTTCGCAATTTAAACACAAAGGCATGAACAGATAATCAAACAGTCAACAGATAGACATACAATTAAACAGGTATACTTAGTCAATTCAGTTCCAGTTTTCAGTCAGTCAGTTCAGTACTTTAATCAATTCAGTTATCAATCATGATTAGTCTCAGTTTAGTAGTAATCAGTGGTTAATCAGTAAACAGTGACGAGGGTTGTTACAAAACTGGCGGTTCCTTGGAGGTGTTAGACCACTGGCTACACAGTTATAAGATTGTGGTTCCTAGTAATGAACAGATTACTGATCACATGTCAAGACATGATGGTTTCTAGTAGTGGAGAGGCTACTGATCATATGTCAAGACATGATGATTCCTAGTAATGAAAGAGTCTATTAATCCTATGTCAGGACGTTGTGATTCCTAGTAGTAAAGTGACTACTGATCACAGGTTAAGACATTGTAATTCCTAGTAGTAGAAAGTCTACTGACCATATGTTGAGAAATTAGTGATTCCTAGTGATAAGACTACTAGTCATGTTATAAAGTTCCGAATATGAGACTATTGAACACTGAATTTATGTTTCCTAATAGTAAGACTATTGGCTTTAGAGTGATAGGTTGGACCAAATATGTTTTGATGCCTAATTCGGTTGATGACATTTTGAGAATGTATTTACTGTGATATGATTTTGAGAGTTTGATAATTATTGTGACACAAGGAATTGTTTAAAGACCGTGTATCAATTTTTAAAAAAGGCCAAAAGCCTTTGTATAAATTTTACATATGTAGGGGTGTCATGCAAAAGGTGGTAATACCTAAACCCAAGAGGGTTAGGATAAGCCTAAAAACCCGTTGACTTTGCATTCAACAGTTATGCACAATATAGCAGTGCATATTGATTTCTTGTGTATAAGTCTGCTATTCCATATATACACAAGAATACTATCATGGAATCTAAAAATGCATATTTCTTTGAAAATATATTTCCTTGTCGTATCCAAGAAGAGTTCCGAGTTCTATGAAAGAGGTTGAAGGTGACAATGATCATATACATGATCAAGTAGATGATTAAGATGAGGAAGTAGATGAGCCAAAAAGGAGTAAAAGGGCTAGGACCGCAAAGTCCTTTCGTCCAGACTTTTTGACTTATATGTTAGAGGGAGAACCTCAAACTTTCCATGAAGCTATGACTTCATTTAAAAATCTTTATGAAAAGAAGCAATTAAGAGTGAAATTTACTCCATTTTACAGAACCATACTTGGGAGTTAGTTGATCTAACCCCATGCAGTAAGGCCTTGGGGAGTAAGTGTATCTTTAGAAGAAAGATGAAAGTGGATGGGTCAATTGATAAGTATAAAACTAGACTAATTATCAAAGGATACAGGTAGCGAGAATGCTTGGATTACATTGATAAATATTCACCTGTGACAAGGATTACATCCATTCACATGGTGATTGCGATAGCTGTTTTACGTGGTCTGGAAATCCATCAAATGGATGTAAAAACAACTTTCTTAAATGGAGATTTATATGAAGAAATCTACATGGAGCAACCTGAG
This sequence comes from Camellia sinensis, assembly GCF_055761805.1. Lineage (NCBI taxonomy): Eukaryota > Viridiplantae > Streptophyta > Magnoliopsida > Ericales > Theaceae > Camellia > Camellia sinensis. Next base: position 17,314,726 of record NC_138964.1, on the reverse strand, counting down.
GGGTTTTCAGCTCCAAGGAAAAATAAGAAAGTCTGTAAGCATGTCAAGTCATTATATGGTTTGAAGCAAGCTCCTAAGTAATAGCATGGGAAGTTTGACAAACGCTATGTTGTCAAATGGATTTAGAATCAATAAGTGTGAAAAGTGCGTATATATTAAAGACATTGACAAAGGTTATGTCATTTTGTGTCTATATGTAGATGATATACTCATTGTTGGTAGGAATGATGAAATGATTAGAACTACTAAAAGATTGATAAACTCCAAGTTTGATATGAAAGATGTGGGCCTTGCAAATGTCATTCTGGGTATTAAGATTACCAAAACATCTAGGGTATTGTACTTTTTCAATCTCACTATGTTGAGAAGATACTTGAGAAATTTGGTAAATCAGATACAAGTGTGTCTAGGACATCGGTAGACGTGAGTCTACATTTGACCAAGAATAATGGTGAGAGTGTCTCTCAGCTAGAATATTCTTGGGTCATTGGAAGTTTGATCTACCTGATGAGTTGTAAAAGGCTGGATATAGCCTACTCTATTAGCAGGCTTAGTAGATACACAGGCAATCATAATGCTATTCAGTGGAGGAGTATTATGCGTGTGTTAAGTTATCTACGCTACACCCGGGATTATGGGCTGCATTATACCAGATACCCAGCAGTACTAGAAGGATATAGTGACGTTAATTGGATATCTGATATAAGGGACTCCAAATCCACTAGTGGTTATGTGTTTACCCTCAGAGGGGCAGCCGTGTCTTGGAAGTTTTCCAAGAAAACATGTATATCGAGATCAACAATGGAATCTGAGTTTGTTGCTTTGGATAAAGCAATTGGAGAAACTGAATGGCTTCGCCAGTTCGTTGAGGATATTTCACGTTGGCCGAAGCCTGTACCTGCTATCTGTATTCATTGTGATAGCCAATCGGTGATTGAATGGGCACAGAGTCATATGTATAATGGAATGTGTAGACATATCCATTGTAGATATAATTCTATACGACAACTACTCTCTAATGGAGTTATCTCTGTAGACTATGTAAAGTCTAAGGATAACATTGCAGATCCGCTAACCAAAGGGTTAACTTGAGAGTTAGTAGAAACATTGTCAAGAGGAATGGGGTTAAAGCCTTTAGCGAATGTTATCGGAATGGAAAACCTAACCTAGTTGACTGGAGACCCCAAGATCTAGGTTCAAAGGGACAACCTATTTATGTGCAACGGATGAGTCACTGTGGAGGGAAATCCTCGTGCCTATTCCTTTATATAGTGATATCCTATGGGGTAGGAGGTTAACTTGATACTTTTAATGACCTAAGTGTTGTGAATAGTCAACCGTCATATAGCAAGATACCTTATGTAGGTCACTTATGTGAGTGCGAAGTGGGACTGCTTCTTTAAGAATTGACAATGCTGAATTCTTTAAAAACACTCATTGAACCAGGCTAGTGTTCCAGGGCCAAACCGGACACACCAGTGAGAACAAGAATAATGGTTGGAGTAACTCCTGTGTGAGGTCTATTGTCTTGATTTACACAAACGGTAGAACAGTTCAAGACATCACGTTCACTAGTCAGCCAGTAAATTCGATAGGCATTCACTACAAAAGGTTCAAGACCAACAAGTACCTTTTCTGATGCAGGGTTATTTTGTGTGCTCTCTCTCTGAGTCTTTGTTGTTAAGCGTTGTCTGTTTTTCTTTATTCGGCCAATTTTATTCATGTGGGGGATTGTTGGAAAATGATGGTTTTCAACAACTTTAATTCAAAATTAAAATGGAACCCTGCCGCCGGTTGAGGTAGGTCTAATTGGTTTTGTATTCTTTCAAGTGAGAAGATTACAATATAAAAATCATGGACCGAAACTATTAAGTTGTGAATGAAAATTGTCTCATAAAGTGGGCATCAATAGAAGTTAAGCTTAGGCCTAGGCTTGGACTTGGACTTAGTTTTAGTCTTGGTCTGGACTAGCCTAGGCTTGTGTTTGTGCATGTGTTGGACTTAGTCTTGGGCATGGGCTATGTGCTATGCTGGACTAGACTTGTCTTGTGCACATGTTTTAGACTAGGTGTGGATTAGGTTGTGACCCAACACCCGTACCCATTTTGCGACCCATTTAGTTGGATTATTTAAATAGCATTATATATATATATATATATATATATATTTATTTATTCAACCTTTGTAACTCTCTGTGACAACCCTCACCACTGTTTACTGATAACACCACTGCTTACTGCTAAACTGTGACTGAACTGGATGAGTAACTGATTAGACTAAAATTTCCGAATTAATTGCATGAATATATTGTGTTATTTGCATTTCTATCTGTTCGACTGTCAAATTATCTGTTCATGTTTTATGTTTTAACTTTCAAATTGAAGGCCTTATCGGTGGCCGAACCAGAAATTGAATAGCGTTATGTGCTAATTAGAATTTATGGGATTTTATGGTATATTTACTTGAAATGTGATTTGGTATGATTAAATTAGATTAAATAGCATTGAAGCACAAAAGTCCAAGTATTTACCATATTGCCATGTTAGTGGACCATTTAGGCAATACATGTTGAGCCTTATTACATGCAAACACAACATTTCTTCAGCCCATTCTTGTGATCATAGTCGACTAGAGAGAGAGAGATAGAAGAGAGCTTGTTTCCATCTCAAATTGGCTTTAGAGACTTGGAGAATTGGTAGAAGATTTGCAAAATTGAGCTTCTAGGCTTGGAATTGGAGAGCTAAGGTAGAGAATTCAACCTCTCTTTGATGTATTTGTGTGTTGTCTTGCATGATCCACGAGAAATTAGAGATTCTAGCTAAGAGTTGGTTCATAATGTTGAATTGTAGCATATATCATGCATGCATGTCTACATTGTTGCATTTTGAGGTTGATTACATGGAATTTGGTACATACATGTTCATATTATTGTTATAGTCCATGTTTTCATCTTGTTTTTGGAAGTTGAGGCTCATTTGAGCAAAGTAATTGAAGCTTTGAATTGGTTTAAACTCATGCATGTCATGTTTGAGTTTTGTTCACGAAAATTAGTTTGAAATTGGATTTAATTGAACTACCTTTGGGCTTTGATTTCTCAAGTTGATCTTTGAAGCATGTTATATTATGAGTTTTGAAGTGTTTTCCAAAAAATTAGCCCAAAAGGATCGAATTTGGTACATTGAAACTTGTTTTTGAGCTTGAGGTTCAAATCTGGAAATTCCAGATTTTGGACTCACGCTCGAGCGGAGTGACTGGCGCTCGAGCGTGAAATTCGTGCATCCAGCACTTTACACTGTTTTACAGTCTGCTCGAGCGGGGTATTGGACGCTCGAGCGAGGACTTGTGTCACACGCTCGAGCGAGTATCGAGCGCCCAATCGAGCGTGATTTTCACACATCCAGTACTTTTGGCATGTTTTACAGTCCGCTCGAGCGGGGTGACTCACGCTCGAGCGAAGTATTTTGTTTGCCTGTACGCTCGAGCGGGGAAACCCACGCTCGAGCGGGACCTCTGTTTTCTGAAAATTCTGAAAGTGTTTTAAAAGGGCATCTTTGCATCCTCATTTCATCCTAGGCATTCTTAGGCCTAGTTTAAGGCATCTTAATGAGGATATTGATATAGAACCACATCGAGGCAAATTAGGGATTAAGTTATTATTTTTCCCAACTATGTAGCTTAGTGTGTGTTCACTCTGTAATTGTGTAGGGTTGGCTTTCGGAGACGCGCTCTAGCTGCTTATAGCCCAGAACTCTGTGAGTAACAATATAGTTAAGATATGTTCGAAAATGAATATTTTCTGAATGATCAACTGAACTGTTTACTGCTAACTGAATGAATGTTTGTCCTCTATTTTGAACTGTATTGTGGCATCCTTAGCAACTACTGTTACTGTTACTGCTATTGTTACAGAGATCTCTGTCAGTTCCTATCTTGAAACTTCTGTTTACTGTTACGATGGCCATCATTGACTGTTCGGTCTTTTAAGACCTACTGTTTACTATGCTGTTCTGCTAATGGATGTACCGCATATGACTGTTATGACTGAATGACTGATATACTGATTCAATGAACTGTTTTCGTTACTGTAAGGACATTCATTCTTAAGCTTTTTACACATTATGTTATTCACTGGGCTTTAGCTCACTGTTTATATATATATGTAGGTATATAGGCACCGGACCGTTACTAGAAGCGTCAGGGTAAACTCCAGTTTTGTCAAGCCAACCACCGTGTCTCACTGCGAGGTTCCAAGTCCTTCAAGCTAGGGCTTTTAGGGTGTTTTAGTTTTCCCCCTTTTTGTGTCTATCTTGTAATTACTGTATAGACTGAATAACATCGTACTGTACTGTTATGGTAGGGATTCGGTCCCTAACCTGAATATCTGTATATGATGTTTGTATGTACTCTTTTGTATTGATTATATATATATATGAAAAGTCTTTTTGCATACAGATTGTCACAGTTCATTGGACATCTTTTAATTATTGTTTTGGCTTCCGCCAGCCCCTGTACTCTGTATTGCTGTATTACTATTAAGCAGGCCTTCGGTAATATCGAATTACTGGCCGGTTACGGTGCTAAACCCATAGGGGCGAGTTTGGGTCGTGACAGAGTGGTATCAGAGCGATACTTAAACCACGAGTTATATCGCACACACGTGTCCAAATGAGCTATAGGATGTCCTAGAAAAGTGATTAGAGCATTATATGAGCATGATAAGTGTGTGTCGCTAAGACATGAATATAACTGTTAATGTGATAATCTGTCTAAGTATGCAACTGCCTATGTTTATAATTGTTATAACTGCCTATAGTGAGATGGACAACGCAATAAATGTTGATGAAACTGAATCCTCTGAAGCCAGAATGGCAAGGTTGGAGAGAATGGTGGAACTACTAACTAAAAGACTAGGGCAACAACAGAACCAACAGCCTCCACCACCTCCAGTACAACCAGAGCCACCTATGAATGATGATATCATAGCTCGGACACATAAATTTAGTAAGATGAAACCGCCATCCTTTCAGGGAGGCCTCGAACCGCTAAAAACTGAAGCTTGGGTTCTTGAGACTGAAAAGTTATTTGAAGTTTTTCCATGTTCTGAAGCACACAAAGTGCTACTGGCCACCTTTACTTTGCAAGAAGAAGCTAGAAGGTGGTGGATGCTTATTCGTGAAGTCAACACTATTATGACTTGGGCTCAATTCAAAGAAACCTTTTTCGAAAAGTACTTCCCTCAGTGTGTCAGGGACAGAAAGGTGACCGAGTTCGAACAACTGAAACAAGGCGCCATGCCCGTAGTAGAGTATGAAACAAAGTTCACCGAACTTGCTAGATATGCACCACACATGGTGGACACCGACTACAAGAAGGCCAGGAAGTTTGAAGGTGGCCTCAATGTAGAAATACTGGACAGAATCAATGTGCTAAAGTTACTGAAATATGTGGATGTTCTTGACCGAGCCATTATGGCCGAAGCAAATATCAAAGCTTTGAAGCTGACTGAAACACCCGTAACTGCGTGGCGCGGGAAGAGACGGGGTTTTAAATTCAAGAAAGGGATAAACAATTCATCGAATAAGAAGCAGAATACGGGGTCAACAACCAGTTCTAGTCAGGGAAGTGGTTCCATACCGCCCTGTTCTGAACGTGGTAAGAAACACAAAGGGGTCTGTTATAAATTATCTGGTGCTTGTTACAGGTGTGGCAAGGTGGGCCACATGGTCAAAGATTGCCCTTCCACTCCTCAGGGCAATAGTAAAGCTGCACCAAGCGCAGCAGCATCAACTGCTCCACCAAAACCCAACCCCAAAGCTACTGGGAAAGAGCCTATGAGGCAAGGCCGAGTGTTCGCACTTGTACCAGGAGACGTACAGAATACCGAGACCGTCGTGTTAGGTATACTCTCAATTTGTGCTCAAAATGCGTATGTTTTGTTTGATTCGGGGTCTACACATTTGTCACGACCCAAACCCGGCCCTATGGGTTTAGCATCGTAACCGGCCAGTAATCCGAGATTACCGAAGGCCTGCTGAACAGTAATACAGTAAAACAGAGTACAGGGCCTGGCGGAAGCCAATACAGTAAATAAATAGTGTCCATTGAGCTGTGACAGTCTGTATGCGAAAAGGCTTTTCATATATTCACACATAAACAGTACAGAACAGTATGTACAATATTCACATCCATTCAACTAGGGACTCAATCCTACAGAACAGTACAGAAAACATTCCGTCTGTACAAAACAGTACGGTCTATACAAAACAGTAAAACAGTACAGAAGGGGAAAAAACAGACAAAACACCCCCAAGCCATAGCATGGCAACTCGGAACCTCGCAGTGAGGCACAAAGGCTGGCTTGACAAAACTGGAGTAACCCTGACGCCTCTAGCTGCGGTCTGGTGCCTGTACACCTACATATATATATGAGCAGTGAGCTAAAGCCCAGTGAATAACATAAAGCGTAAAAGGGTTTAGAATGAATGTCCTTACAGTAATGAAAGCAGTTCAATTCAATCAGTATTTCGGTCGTTCAGTACAGTAAACAGTCATATGTGGTACATCCATTAGCATAACAGTACAGTAGGTCTTGAAAGACCGAACAGTAATGATGGCCATCAGTCAGTAAACAGTAGTGGTTCCACGAGGGAACCGACAGAGATCTCTGTAACAGTAACAGTAACAGTAAACAGTAGGTACTAAGGATGCCACAGTACAGTTCAGAAATAAAGGACATACATTCATTCAGTAATACCAGTTCAGTAAACAGTTCAGTTCAGTATTCAAAAGATATCAGTTGAACATATCTTTACACAATTGTTACTCACAGAGTTCTGGGCTACAGTATGCTAGAGCGTGTCTCCCCAGTTGCCAACCCTACACAGTTCACAGGTTGAACACACTAAGCTACACAGTTGGGAAATATCATAACTTAATCCCTAATTTGCCTTGGTGTGTTCTACAACGATATCCTCATCTAAATGTCTTAAACTAGGCCTAAGAATGCCTAGGATGGGATGAGGATGCAAAAATACACTTAGAAAACATTTCGCAAACTTTGCTGAAAATAGGGGCTTCGCTCGAGCGAGACTTTCTCCGCTCGAGCGTAAGTCCAAAATCAAATGCTTCGCTCGAGCGAGGAATCCTTCGCTCGAGCGGTCTGCAAAACAGTAAAAGTACTGGATGCTGAGATTTTACACGCGATGGTCGCTCGATGGTCGCTCGAGCGGAGCCCTGGACAAAGGTGCTCGCTCGAGCGGGGAATCCTTCGCTTGAGCGAGGAAGCCAAATCTGGAATTTCCAGATCTGCCTCCCAAGCTCAAACCAAGCATTCTACCACTCCAAACTCGACCTCTTGGGCCCAAATTCTGGAAAACATAACTAAATTCAATGTATAACAAGTTTCAAAGCTCAATTTGTGAATTCAAGCCCCAAAGGTGAGTCAATTAAAACCACATTCAAACCCATTTTCAAGAACAACATTCAAACATGCATGAATGAGTTTTAAACCAAATTGAAGCTCCAAAGCTTGCTCAAATGAGCTCATTTCTTTCCAAAACCAGATGAAAACATGGTCTATAACAACAATATGAGCATGCATGTACTAATGCCCATGTAATCAACCTCAAAATGCAATAATACTAACATGCATGCAAGAGATGAGCTTCAATCCAACATGTATGCACCAAAACATGGCTTAACTCTACAATTAAAGCATGAATTGTGCAAGAATGAACTCAAGAACAACAATAAGAAGATGAATGTCCTACCTTAGTCTTGTATTCAAGGTCTAGGAGCTCAAAGTAGCAATCACACTTCAATTCTCAAACAATTCCAAGCAATTCAAGATGAAAACCAACTCCTCAAGTCTCTCTCTCTCTAAGGTCGGTTGAGGCAAGAAGAGGAGAAGAAATGTTTGGTTTGATCACATACGTGGAGTGTAAAAGGCTCAAGAGGTGTGATGTGGTGGCCACTAAGTGGCGGAACGGTAATTAAGTCCAACTCTTCAATTAGCTTATTTAATCTAATTTAATCATACCTAATCAATTTTCAGATACTTATACCATAAAATCACATTAAATATGAGGGTCACGGAACATCAATCGGTTTCTAGTTCGGCCGCCGATAAGGCCTTCAATTAGCAGTTTAAACATATAAACATGAACAGATAATCAGACAATCAAACAGATAGAATGCAATTAACTAACATATACTCAGTCAATTCAGTTTCAATTTCAGTCAGTCAGTTCAGTATTTCATTCAGTTCGATTATCAGTCAGTTATCAGTCATTATCAGTTTCGTTTAACAGTAATCGGTCAGTCATTAATCAGTAAACAGTATGAGGGTTGTTACAACATTCATATGTATCGCATGCTTTTTTGCAAAAATTGAATAGACCATTGGAACCCATGAATTACTTGTTAGCTGTATCTTCACCTGTTGGGAGATCTATGACTTGTGCTTATGTGTACCCTGTACGTGAAATTATTGTTGGGGATATGCATCTATATATTGATTTACTGCCTCTGAATATTGATCATTTTGACGTGATATTGGGAATGGACTGGTTAATAAAATATCATGCTATTATAGACTGTGTGACAAAACAAGTTATTTTTCATCCACTTGGCCTACCCAAATTTGTGTTTAACGGAAGTGGAGTGGTACCTCTCCCATATTTGATTTCATCTATGAAAGCATACAAACTGATTAGAAAGGGGTGTAAAGGGTATTTCTGTTCTGTATTGACTGTATCTACTGATGTTAACGCTAATGTGAACAGTATTCCTATAGTCAGAGAATTCCCAGATGTTTTCCTAGATGATCTACCAAGGGATTTGATTGATAGGGAGATTGAGTTCACCGTTGATATGATTCCGGGTACACAGCCAGTATCTAAAGCTCCTTACCGAATGGCTCCGACTGAACTGAAAGAATTGAAAGTGCAACTGCAAGAACTGTTAGATAAGAAGTTCATCAGGCTCAGTACTTCACCGTGGGGCACGCCAGTCTTATTTTTGAAAAAGAAAGACAGCTTACTGAGACTCTACATTGGCTACCACGAACTGAACAAGGTAACAGTGAAAAAAAAATATCCATTACCTCGCATTGACGATTTATTTGATCAGTTACAGGGTGCTTAGGTCTTCTCTAAAATTGACCTTAGATCTGGATACCATCAGTTGAAAGTCAAACCAGGGGACATTGACAAAACTGCTATTCAAACGAGGTATGGACATCACGAATTCCTAGTTATGCCTTTCGAAGTTACCAATGCACCTGCTGCATTTATGGACCTTATGAATAGAATTTTTAAACCATTCATCGATGACTTTATTGTTCTATTTATAGACGACATTCTGATTTATTCGAAAAGTGGAGAAGAACATAAACATCATCTGAGACTTGCCTTACAGACCCTAAGAGAACAGAAACTGTATGCGAAATTGAGTAAATGTGAATTTTGGCTTGATCATGTTATGTTTTTGGAACATGTTATTAGTAGAGATGGCATTTCAGTTGACCCACAGAAAGTTAAAGCCGTGGTAAATTGGCCTAGACCAACAAATGTTACAGAAGTTTGAAACTTTTTGGGGTTAGCTGGGTATTACAGAAAATTTGTCAAAGACTTTTCCAAAATTGCCTTACCACTGACACAGTTGACTCAGAAGGGGATATCATTTGACTGGACTGACCAAAGAGAATAAGCATTCCAAGAGTTGAAAACTCGACTTGTGACTGCACCGATTCTTACCCAACCTTCAGGTAAGGATGGTTTTATCATTTTTAGTGATACTTCTCATAAGGGTTTGAGATGTGTTTTAATGCAGAATGGGAGAGTTATTGCCTATGCTTCCCGACAACTGAGACCGCATGAAAAGAACTACCCGACCCATGATTTAGAACTTGCTGCAGTAGTGTTTGCATTGAAAATCTGGCGTCACTACCTTTATGGGGCGACATGTGAGGTGTATACAGACCGCAAGAGTTTGAAATACTTATTCACATAGAAAGAACTGAATATGAGGCAGCGGAGATGGTTAGAACTGATAAAAGATTATGATCTACAGATTTTGTATCATCCGGGGAAAGCTAACACCGTTGTTGGTGAACTGAGTAGGAAATCGATTGGAAACCTAACCTGTTTACTCACCGGACAGAAAGAGTTGCTTTGTGACCTTGAAAAATCTAAAATTGAGATTGTTTTGCGAGAATAAGGTGGAACAATAGCTGCTATTTTTACTCAACCAGCACTGATTGAAGAAATTAAAGAGAAACAGCAACATGATGACTTCTTGAAGAAGATCATCGAAGAACGAGAATCCAAACTGAGGCCGGATTTCAAATTTGAGAATAATGTGTTGAAATTCCAGGGAAGACTGTGTGTACCGAATGATTCTGAACTGAAAAGAAGGGTTCTGCAAGAGGGCCACAATTCGAAATTGTCTATCCATCCAGGGAATACGAAAATGTACCAAGACTTGAAATTGAATTTCTGGTGGCCGGGAATGAAGAAAGAAATTGCTGATTATGTGTCAAAATGTCTTCATTGCCAACAAGTCAAAGTAGAACATCAACGACCCACAGGCTTACTGCAACCCTTACCCATACCGGAGTGGAAATGGGAACATATCACCATGGATTTTATTGTTGGATTGCCTCGCTCCAGTAAAGGTATGGATTCAATTTGGGTTATTATTGATAGATTGACTAAATCTGCTCATTTCTTACCTGTCAAAACAATTTATAATGCGGACAAATTGGCTATACTCTATATTGATGAAATTGTGAGATTGCATAGAGTGCCTGTGTCCATTGTTTCTGATAGGGACTCGAAGTTTACATCGAGATTTTGGCAAAGCTTATAGACAGCATTGGGTACTGAACTGAGATTGAGTAGTGCATACCATCCTTAGACAGATGGCCAATCAGAAAGGACCATCCAGATTCTGGAGGATTTACTGCGGATGTGTGTCCTTGATTTCCAGGGAAATTGGGAAAGCCATTTGCCATTAGCTAAATTCGCCTACAACAACAGTTTCCATTCAAGTATTGGTATGGCGCATTTCGAGGCATTGTATGGCAGAAAATGTCAATCTCCGATTTGCTAGGCAGAAGTTGAAGATGGGCCTTTGCTTGGGCCCGAGATTGTGTATGAAACTACAGAAAAAGTAAAACTGATCCAACAGAGACTGAAAATCGCACAGAGCCGACAGAAAAGTTATGTGGATGTCCGAAGACGAGACAGAGAATATGAAGTAGGTGATCACGTTTTTGTAAAAATGACACCGATGAAGGGTCAGACTCGTTTTAGAGTTAAAGGCAAGTTAGCGTCGCGATATGTCGGACCGTATGAGATTATTGAGAAAATCAATTCGGTGGCGTATCAAGTAGCGTTTCCTTCTGAAATGGAGCATATGCACAACGTGTTCCATATTTCAATGTTGAGGGAATACCTTCGAGATCCATTCCATGTGATTGAGCCTACCCATGTAGTGCTAAGTGATGACTACACTTATGAAGAATGACCCATTCAGATTGTGAACAGACGGATCAAGAAGTTGAGAAACAAAGAGATTCCGTTAGTGAAAGTTGACTGGCAAAACCATGGTGGCGTGTATGCCACTTGGGAGAGGGAAGATGATATGATGAAAAGATATCCTGACTTGTTCTCACTAAATCCTGTTTTCTTCCAAAATGAAGGTAATTCGAGTTTGTAGGACCAAACTCTTTATAAGGAGGGGAGACTGTGACAACCCTCACCACTATTTACTGATAACACCACTGCTTACTGCTAAACTATGACTGAACTGGATGAGTAACTGATTAGACTGAAATTTCGAATTAATTGCATGAATATATTGTGTTATTTGCATTTCTATCTGTTCGACTGTCAAATTATCTGTTCATGTTTTATGTTTTAACTTGCAAATTGAAGGCCTTATCAGCAGTCGAACCAGAAATTGAATAGCGTTATGTGCTAATTAGAATTTATGAGATTTTATGGTATATTTACCTGAAATGTGATTAAACAAACATGTTTATAAGCTCAATTTTTTTTTTATAAAAGTTTATGATGAAACCCAAAAATGCTTGCAAGTAAGGCTAAACAATGAATGAAAATAAGGGCCAAAAGAGGGAACTAGTGTTTTACCCTTGTAGAACAGAGGGCCAGCAGCTTTTAGACCAAAATAGGAACTCTCCAACCTCTAAAAATGAGCTCCTAGGTGCTTAGGTTTATAATGGAGGTGTTGTGCTTGGAGGTGTAGTGCAATGGGACCAAGAACAAGGGTTTTTGGAGCTTGGAATATAGAGATATGGAGGGAAAGTGTATGTATGCTCAAAACAGGTTCTGAACCCTGGCAATGGAAGAGGGCCCTTTCCTTTATAGAGAAGAAGGTCTAAAGCTTCTCCAAGAAGCTTAAAAGCTAGCTTAAACATCCTCCATACACGTGTATGGAGGATGCATTCTGAGGCTTCCAGCTGGCACAGCTGGTTTCAACTTATTGAGACAAAAAACGAGAAAGCTGGCCGACCAGTTCAAGTGGTCGGCCGACCACTTTCCCTAGTTGGCTGACCAGGTCAAAAGGTTCAGGTGGTTGGCCGACCACCTTTTCTGGTCGGCCTGCTACTTTTTCTGGTTTTTCAGGACAAAAAATTGGTCTGCCGGAAAGAAAGGTGGTCAGCCAGTGATTGGGAAGTCCAAAAATGGTCGGCCAGGTGCCCAAATTGAAGCCCCAGAATTTAGCTTTCCAATGGCACCAGCCTTGCATCACACTTTCTCATGTGCAAAAAGTTATGCCTGTTTTGGTGAAGCTGCGCAGATTTGGTCCAACCGGAGTGATGCCCTACTTCAATCAACCATATCTCCCCGTCCGGACTTGGATTTAGGAGATTCTTGAGTGAAAAATGAAGCCTCAGAAGTAAGCTTTCCAATGGTGGTGGCCTCATAGCTAAAATCTAAGTATGCAAATGAATAGGCTTGATTCAGCGAGGATTGCTCGTCCATCTCTTAACGGTTCATGCCCATTTTCTCCCCCAACTGGGTTTCTTCCCCCTTCTCTTCTTTTCTTCAACTCCAAACCCCTTAGTAAGGTGTTTTGAAAGATTTTTCAAAGATCTCATCTCTCTTTCATTCATTTCCACTTTGTCCTTGCTCGGTTTACCGAAAAGCACAACATTTAACAAAATGCGAGCGTCGGAACATCGTAGGAACTTTATTTTCAAAACATTTTGAAAGAGAGGGTTTCAAGGTCCAAAATATTTTGATCAAGATTGTTTCAGCCCAAAAGGGGCGTGAAGTTGAGATTTGACTCTTTCCTTGGCGAAGAAACTGAACCTTTGCCTTGCACACCTTTCTCCACCAAGTAAATCATCAGCAGTGCCAAAGTCTTAAGGGCGGTCAAAAATGGGGTGTCTACAGAAGGTCATGAATTGAGCACCCCACTCGCCCGATCAAAGATCGGCCTTTACTAATCATGATGTGTTTCTTATTTGCATTATATGCTCTTGTTCCAATTTATTAGCTATCTTTACTATGTGATGCACACACAAGGTATAGACTAGTTTGCAAGATTTGGAACACTTGATTTCATGCTTTGTTTCGAAATTGTTTTGTGAATTTGCCACTCTAAAAAGTGGGCTAAAATTTAATCAAGCCATCCCAATTCAAACAACTAGCCTTCATCCATAAGCATTCAAACAATTATATCATTTAAGCAATTAGCCTCATGGTATTTATGCTTTGGCATGACAACATAAACATTCCATGCAAGATGCTTAAACATAAAATTACTCACCTAGTACTCCGATCCAAAACAAAACAAAACAAAACAATTAGAAAAATATGCATGTTCCTAATAAATGCAATATGACTAATGCAACTCACACATTATGTATTTTACAGGCTCGGCTATGAGCATGGCACATGATTCCATTCAAGACAGGCGACAAAGCACATATTCAAGTAATGAATTTGAACATTTGATATTGGGTTAGCGTGATGAGCCGAACCTTGGATGCATGGAAGACAATGGATGCAAAGCATAAGAATGCTAATTAAAAAAAAATGATGTCCTATACTAACTATCGTAAGCGAATAAATAAAAGGGAGAAAGACGTGGGGTTAGAAGACATACAACTTATTACAACATTGCCCTCGTGCAAGAGGGTGCGAATCAAAGTCTGAAAGTCTTAATTAAACTACTTATTACAAAACCGAATGAAATCATTAAAGCATTAACTAGTTAACTATGCTTTTACAACAAGGGTAATAAAGGGAAATAAACTAGCTATTTAAGCTAATTAACTGCAATAATTACAAATAAACAAGGTTAACTATAATAACAATAATTAATTACAATAATGATAATTAATTACAACAATAATAACTAATAATTTAATCATCAAACAAAGTTGCAAAAGGATGCATAATGTTCGTATGCACAGCGTCCAAGAATAGCACTATCTGCCCAGAGCATTCTGTTTCACCTTCAGCCACTGCTTTCTGTTTTCTTCAAAAATACACTGCTGACCAAACATTGAGGACCGCCCGGCCCTCAATGAAGCCCGGCCGAGCCTAAAGAAGGCCAGTCGTGCCTCAATTTCATGCCAAATTCTATTTTGTGCTCTGAAGTAAAAACAGTGCAGACAGAGTGTTTTGGACTCTGTTTGTCCTTCTCACACTTCTCTGTCATGGGAAAGCCTCGAGAGAAGGTTAGAATTGTTTCCAAAACCATTAATAAGCAAATTGATTGCTTGATGATTTCGAAGCACAATTTTGGACAAAAATCAATAAATGAAATGAACAACAACCACCCCTCCCTCCTAGCATGGAGTGAACTCAAGAAGGGAGGTAGAGACGCTTCAAGATCCATCAAAACATCATGAATTGATGTTAGACAACTCTTGACACAATAGATTCAGCACAACATCCGGTCGAACCCCAAGCAAGATAACTCATTTTCTCTATGTGTGTTGGTTCATTTTAAGCCAAATTCATTAGTCTTTGCCATCCTTTAATCCATTAAGTCCAAGATGATTGTTACATCCACTAAGTGAGAAATATGTCAATTGAGAGGTGATTCTCAACGTGAAAGAGAGATTACACCGTTGGTAATGAACCTCCGTAGAGATTAAGCCATTAAGTGTAAATCTCTAGTTCATGTTTTGAATAACCATCAATCGATTGAAATAACTCTCAAATGAAAGAGATGAATGGTAAGTTGATTATTAAAATGAGGTTCTTAAACATGGAATTGAATTGAAGAAAAGCTTAAAACGAATATATATTCCAAGCTATGTATGCAAACTTATGAGACAACAACCAAGCTAATCAATGCATGAACTATTTAAACTACTTAGAACAGCCCTAAAACATCCTTCAAGTGATGAAAAACAGTGGCTAAAAATGCATGAGAAGAGCGTAAAAAGCTAAACAACAAAGAGAGGAAACAAGGCTAGTAAACAAGAACAAGGAGAGGTGGCTAACCCCTCTACTTTTGGAACCTCAAAGCATGGTTTTTAGCCTTTTTTAAACATTGAAAATCGGTGTAGAGAACAAAGAAAAAGAATGCAAAAGTAAGGGTTTGAGCTATAGGTAAAGGTGTAGAAAGAGCAAAATCTCTCTACCCTTTTGGTAGCTCTTCAAACCCCAAACTTGAACACTTAAAATAGGATTAAAAAAAAAACACAAAATAATAAGAATTATGTAGCAAATGAAAGAAATGAAAGCAAGAGAGAACACAGAAAGCTTATACCTCTGAAGGGAGTAAGCTTTTTGTTTGTGATCAAACTAAACTCCAACACACTCTCAAGCCTGAATTATGATGTTCAAGGCTTTCCTAGACTAAGGTATGAAGGTGTGTATGGTGTATGAATATAGGTTCAAGGTGGTAGGTTAACTCAAAGTGTTACTTGCACAAGAAGGAGGAAAAGGAGCTCTCTCAAGGTGGTATAATGGCTTTCTTGAAATTCTTCAACCCTTAAAACAGAGATATATAGTGGTTTTTATAGAATTTGAGCCAGAAATATCATAAATATCTTCAAAAATGGACAGTTGGCGGTCTCCCGCCCAGAACAGTGTTTCTCACTACCAAGGCCCGGCCGACCCTTAATAGACATGATTGGCTTTCAATGAGGCACGGCCGGACCTCAATGAGTTCCCTTGTTTTTCTGTTTCAGCCTCAACATTGGGTGGCACAGGGTGTAAAAGTGGATTTCTTGGGTATGATCAATGGGAATATGGGAGGTTTGGGATTGTTTCGAAAATTTAAACGTGGCCACTTCATTGAGACCTCGAACCAGGCACAACACCACTTTTATGATCGAGTGTACTGGACAAAGCGCTCAAGCCTTGCGGGCAGTCAAAAATAGGATGTCCACATGGTTCAACTTTGAAAAGAGGGGTTTCTATGTGGGTGTTATATAAATGATTATGGGGTTTGGATACGAAGTCATCTTGTGTTAAAATAGTCAATTTTGGCCTTTGGGTTAATATTTGAAAAATGAGGAGCTTTGCCCTAAAATGTCTTGAATAATTATTTTGTATAAATAATGAAATTGGTATGAAAAATATGAAATTGGGAGAACGTATACATGAATGGTGTTGTTGGATTTGTTTGGTATTGTTGGATTTGTTTAATCACTCACCTATGGAAATTTGATGATTTATCTATTATAGTGTATATCTGTTTAGAAACATCTACTTTGGGCTATCAGTGGAGGATAGTCATGATTGTTGTGGACATCGTATGTGGATTAGGCGAATTGAGACTAATCCCTTAACTATTATCATTGAATATGATTATGAGTGATATACATTGTATATGTATGATATTTGGGAGGAGAAAGGGGATATACTCCATATTCTGAGGAGAAGAAAGGAGATGGACTCCATTGAACTAAGCTGGCCTATGTGTCCAGGGTGAAAAGTCCTAAAAACCATTTGTATACATTGGTGCCGATTCTAGAAACTGTGGGCTCACATTTTTCTCGCGCCTCGCCTTTCGGAAAGGTTTGAAAGAAATGCCACACAGTTTGGACTCTAGCGGTTCTGAATCTAGTCTCACAAGTGTAGTGTGAAACCAATAAACGCCAAAGAGTTAAAATCTGGCAAATCTTTATGGAAAATCGATTTTAAATCAAATAATACAAAAATTGGACTGCTTTGCCAGATACAGAGTCACCACCTAAATATTTTGTTTTGGGAGAAATTTAAGAAACCCTGACTGTAGACGTCCTCGAACGCCCCGGGAGGATGAGTCCCGTTCTGTTCATTTGGGCTCACTACAAGCTCGGACTCTCAAATTGTCACGGTTCTTAATCTGAACTAAAGAGTCCAAATCCGGCAAATCGTTTTGAGAAAACAGATTTTTTGACAGAAGTGCCAAACATGGACTGCTTTGCCAGATACAGAGTCGCCACCTAAATATTTTATTTTTGGGAAATTTAGGAAACCCTGAATCGTTGCCTAAGGCCTCGTGTCCGTCATCACCAAAGTTGCCTCGGCTCGGGAACTTGGGTACGATTGGGGAAGGTCACTTCGTGAGCACCCCTGCTCGCCCGATCAAAGATCGGCCTCTACTAACCATGATATCAAGTTTTGAAAACTTTATGCGTTCTTATTCCGGTTATTAGCCTAGATTTACTATGTGATGTGCACAACATACAAGTATAGATTGGATCGTCTGAATTGGAACAAAACATTTCATGTCTATTTTTGAAAGTGGATTGATGGTGCTACCCGCAAGTAGGCTAAGACGTGGATTTGCCACCCTCGGGTGGGCTTAGAAAAATATGATTTTGCCACTATCTAGTGGGCTTAAAACTCACAGTCAATGCATTTATTCCAATTCAAATAATCCAACCTTCACCCACAGGCATTCAGGCAGTTATATCACATAAGCATATAGCCTCATGGTAAGCATGCTATCATGGCAGTCACTCACACACATGCAAGGATGCTAAAGCATAAATACTTACCGAGTACTCCAAGCCAAAACAAAAGCTATGTTAGAAATCCAAGCATGATCCTAACTATACAGAAATGCCTAATGCAACACATGCAAAATGCAACTAAAATAGGCTCGGCTATTCTAAAGTTGGCATGTGAAATGCTACAACTAACATGTATTCAACTTGGAATTGAGATACAAATGCAGTTAGTATGATGCGCCGAGCCCGGTGCATGCAAGACAGATGAATGAATGCAAACATGCTATCATACTGTATGCTAATTGAAACATGCCCTAATCTAACCATCATAAGCTGATAAATAAAAGGGAGAAAGACGTGGCGTTGGAAGACATACATCACACACATGCACACTTATTACAACATTGCCCTCGCGCAGAGGGTCCGAATAAATAATACAGTCCCAAATGAATAAATAATACAGTCCCGAATAAATACAGAATCCTAACTAATTAACAAATTAATTTAGGAAAGCAGTAAATTGGCACGCAAATCTATGGACCGCCTCAGCTCTGTTCCAAATGATGAATGATGCATGCTCGGGTTGCCTTGTGCGGAGAATCCCTTGCGATGCCCCGGTTTGCCTCTGTTTGCAATTATTCTTGGGATGCGTGCCAGGCTCCGGAAGGTTGCTGATTTCTGATTTGCTGCAACAGAGAGCAACAAAGGGGCATGGTAAAGTATTTTCACATATGTATGCATGACTACTCTTCAGGGAGTGTAGTCCTCGATCCTCGCGCCACCAATCACGCATCTCAATGCATGATGGCCGAGAAGTCGAATTGCATGACTCAATATGGAATGAATGCACATGAAAACACAACAGGGCCTAGACTCTATCATGGATAATCCGGAGTGTCGGCGACCGGAAATTGAGACACGTTCTGTCACTCGGAGTACGAAACGTCCCTCGTTTCCCGTGCTCGGGCTAACTCCTATCCCAAACACAATGCGATATGTATGACATGCATGAATGCAATCCTAACATGTGACCTAGCATACACAATGCTATGATGTGGCAAACACAATGCATGATGTAACGAGGCATACACAATGCTCTAACATACAACCTAGCATACACAATGCTATGAAATGAAATGGCATACACAATGCACGATGGACTTACACCAACATGAGTGGACCTCAGGCACACTCACATCAGTAGCCATTAGGTGAAAATGAGACTCTCAAAATGCGCGCATGCATGCACGCAAATCGAGGACCGAACCTAAGGCATAACATGTAACTCTAACAAGGCATGGCAAGGGATGCAAGATGGCTTGCAAACTCACAAATTCCAGCACTGAAATATGATGCTAAACAGCCCCAAAACATGGAAAAATGGCACCCGATGCATGAGATGAAACCCGAAACTCGAAACTCGAAACTAGGCACATGGAATGACTTATAGCTATACAAAGCATGCATTATTTGATCATGAAGCATGAAGACAGAGCCAAGGTAGTCCCAAAACATGAACATTTCCAGTTCAAAACATGGCCAAAAGATGCTAGCATGGTGGACAAAATAGCATGCAATCTTGACTAGCAATCATGGTTTACATGGAAAGTATATGAAGCAAATGTAATCTCACCAAACCAGAAAAAATCAGTGAATAAATTATGTGAAAATAGGCCCAAATAACCACTGATATGTGACCATGGTATGCAAAAATAATGAGTTAGTTTGGAGGGCCATGCAAGGAGTTATTAAGCACATGAAAGGTAGACATTTAGCATGGCATAAACAACTATGAAAATAAAATATGGTAGTCCTAAAACTCACCAAATTGACCCTGGAAAGTGACTTCGAAGCATGCAAGGTAGGGTCTCTTTGGAAGGCCAAAAAGGCCACCAAACAAGAGAAGGAGAGAGGAGGTCACCCCCCTCTAATCTTGGCTCTCAAAATAGTGTTCTAGCCACTGAAAATCCACTGGATTTCAGTGGCTAGAAGGCCAAACAAAACATGCAATTGGGGCTTAGGTGTAAGGCTCAAAACAAGGGACAATCAAGCATACAAGGAAGCATATGACCTCAAATAAGAAAATGCCCTTAATAAAACATGAATATGATGTCAAAAGGAGACTCTTTTCAGTTTATAATAAATCTCAAAAGTGAACACAAATAGGGCTAATCTATTATGCAAAAATGGCCCTAAAAGAGATATTAGAGACAAGGGACAGCAGCTGGCCCCAAACAGAGGAGAGCCCTTCAACAAAGTTGAAGAGGGGCTCAAAAAAAGGCACTTTACAGTTAATATCAAGTCTCGAAAATAAACACAAGTGAGGCTAAAACAACATGCAAGAAAAAGGCCTAAGAGGGGGATAAAGAGACAAGTGGTACCAACTGGCCTCAAACAGAGGAGAGCCCTTCAACAAAGTTGAAGAGGGGCTCAAAACAAGACATTTTATAGTTTATGACCAAATCTGAAACAGCTCACAAATAAGACTAAAATACCATGCAAAAATAGGCCTAAAAGAGAGATTAAACACAAAGGGTAAGGAGAAGACCTCAAACAGAAAAAAGTGCTTGATCAAACATGAAAATGAGCTCAAAATAAGACTATTTATAGTTCAGGTTGGAGCCCAAAAATGCTTGCAAGTATGGCTTATAAATGAAGTAAAAAAATACAAGTTTAAGGGAAATGTGTTTTTACCCTTGAAGAGCAGTGAACCAGCAGCTCTTGGACCAAATTTCTGAGCTTCCAACCTCTGCAAATGGCCTCCAAGTTGCTGGAATAGAGTGTGGAGGTGTGGTGCTATGGGTTGTAGTGCAAATGGTGCAAGACTCTTAGGGTTTGGAGGGTTGAAGAAGAGAAAGATGGAGGATTGTATGTAATGGCTCTAAACAATTTTTTGTAACCCTTAAAAATGAAGGGAAGAGGCTGGTTATATAGGGGGAGAGGGGTGGAAAAAAGGGGGGAAAAACTAATTCAAATTTCCCTTCAAAAGGGAAGACCTTCGGACAGTGGGTCAAATGCAGAATAGTTGGCACAGCTGGAATACACTTAGAGAGAGGATCATGGCCGGCTAGGTTCAAAAGGTTCAGGGGGCCGGCTGGCCACCCCCATGGCCTGCTGCCAGGGGTCAAAAGGGTCAATTAGAATTGCTGGCCGGCCACCCCAAAAAGGTGGCCTCCCATGTGTGCACAACACAAATATGTGATCAAAACCTAGAAAATGTGAACTAGGAGAGAGAGAAGCCAACTTTTTGGAGGGGTTCAAAAGGGTCAAGGAAAATTACTGGCCGGCCTATGCATATTGGGGGCCTCCTAGGTGTGTACAACACAAATATGGGGTTTAGGGCTAAAGAAAGTGGCCATGGGGTGGTCAACATTAGCTTTTTAGTGAGGAAAACGGGCGACGGAGAGCGATGAAGAAATAAAGCTAGCTTTTCAGAACAATTGCTCGCCTCCCACCCTCCTACAAGCTTCCTAACAATGAAAATAAGGTCTCCACCTAAAATGAACCAAAACGGATGCAAAGCGAAGGTTCGGGGACCGAAACACGCGGCCCGGGGGCCCCGAAAACAGGCTGTTTAAGCACCGAAGGTGGCGTTCGACCACGAAGTTGGTCTCTCGGGCCACAGTGTTCCTCAAAAGGGAGGAAACAAGGTGTGTGCCAAAAATCGGAGCAAACGGAGGTGGTTAGGCGGTCCCGAACCGAGGCACACGGCCGTCGGCTCCGAAAAATCGAAAACCGGGCTCCAAATGGAAAAAATGGCCTACGACCACGAAACGTAGCCTACGGCCACTGAGAGATGATCTATGAGACCTCTCTCTTTCTTCGGGAAGAGAAAATAGAGAAAACAGAGCCTGATTCGCAAACCGAGGCAAGGCACAAAAGAGTCCGGAAGTCCGAAGGCAAGGCTCGCAGCCGAGACTCTGAAACTTCTGAACGAGCACGATATGCAATATCACCGAGTGCTCAACCGGTGACGTCTGAGTCTTAAGGTCGGTCAAAAATGGGGTGTCTACAGTTGCCCCTCTTTGACAAAGCTGGGAAGTCAGAAGTGACGGGAGTGAATGTCAATGCCCAAAGACGACCCATTTTTGACAAGGCCGAAGATTTGGACAAATAGACAAGACAAACAGAGATGTGCCTGCAGGCATGCCCGCAGGCAGGGGGGGCAAAATGCAACTGGCAATGCAAGAAGCCGAAAGTAACTCAATGATCATGCAAATGCAGCAAGCTGTGATGAAGCACATATTCACAATAGATGCAACAGTTTTAAGCAAGAATGCAAAGTAACAACTACATTTCATGCAGTTAAGAATGCGGAGAATTATTCAATTCTCGCCACGTCTCACACGGAGAAGATACAATACCTGCGTGGTTTGTCTGGTCGTACCAGTCTCAAATGAACCGTACGTACAATATCGTGCCCTGAAAAGAGAGAGACTCAACAAGCACAACATTGTTAACAACATATTTTCAAAACGATATTAAATGCAGACAATCGCAGCGTCGATAGAAAAGTGCATCGCAATGCAAGGAGTAACGTGCGTGACAACGCGGGTTAAGCATGAGGGTATGACAATACTCGTGAAACGTGCACAATAGTATGAGTGGTGTGCATGAGAATGCAAGTGACGTGCATAACAATGCAGAATAAATGTGGACTCGAATGCGAATTTGTCGTAAAACGACGAGCAAAGAAATGCAAGTTTTTGATGAGGGCGACTCAATCGCGACCTCCAGTTTACCTCCTGGAGGGGTCGCAACATGTTCAAAAAGGATATATCTCACTTTTGACGAGTAACGATGAGAAACACATCGAAAGTTGAAGTTGAAGTTCCGGTAGAGCGATTTCGCGACGGAAAGTGCACTTCTCTTGTACTTTTTCAGGTCCCGGGGACTCCAATCCTCCCCAAAATTTGCAGAGAGCTTGGTGGGCACCTGGGGAACACCACCGGCCAGCTCTCTTCCCAAGGAGAGGCCACTGGCCAGGGTTGAGGGAGAGGGGTGGCTGGCCTGCCCGAAAAGGTGGCTGGCCGGCCACTTTTCCAAAACCGTGGGCATTTTGGTACTTTCACTCTCTTTTCTTTAAATCCATTCGGCCAAAGCATTTTTCCTCATAACTCCAACTCCGAAAACACCTTCTCTACCTTCCTAGACCATTTTCCTCTTCAGATATGAGCTCTATACGCGTTTTCCAACGCCCCACGCCAAATTGTTTCGCGAAAACTTTCAGTTCTCTTCACTTTGAACCGATTAAATTTTGATTTCGGTGCCTCTTTCTTCATTTTCACCACTTGGGGTGAGTTTGTCTCAACATTTGGAAGATTTTCTCGGGAGTTGACTTTTGTTGACTTTTTCATTACCCGAGAGTTGACTTTTGTTGACTTTTTCCAATTTTGGCTTATTTTGCTCATTTTCGCTTCTTTTTGCAGATTTTCTGAAATGGCCGGTCATTTTTCTCACGGTGGAGGTCCTCAGGGCGCCGGGGATGATCTTGATATCATGGCTCTGCCTCTGAGGGTTCGACCCTTCATACTCGAGAGGTACGACCCTCGGGCATATATCCTTCCGCGGGCTATTTTCTATCACTTCACTGATTTTGATGATCGAGCGCCTAGGGATTTGCTTTTGCGAGAGCCGGAGTCTCACCTCTCTTATGAGGCACGAAAGGTATTTACTTCGCCTTTTTTACATTTCTGCAATGTATTCCGCATTTTTGTACGTTTCATGCCTCTTGCTATGCATATCTGCTCTTTTTAGCACGTAGCTTGTTCTGACGCTTAGCCCATGATACAGTATTCTGTTTGCATTTTGAACACTTGAATTTCTGATCATGTAGCCCATAACCTGATGGTGAACACACAGCACACACATATGTTGACAGTTGAACACTCAGCCCAAACTTCAAATTTCCAAACACACAGCCCAGTTGAAGGTGAACACGCAACACACACTTGTCGAGAGTAGAACACACAGCCCAAACTCTGAATTTCTGAACACGCAGCCCAAGTTGAAGGTGAACACACACTTGTCGAGAGTAGAACACACAGCCTAAACTCTGAATTTCTCAACACGCAGCCCAAGTTGAAGGTGAACACACAGCACACACTTGTTGAGAGTAGAACACACAGCCCAAACTCTAAATTTCTGAACACGCAGCCCAAGTTGAAGGTGAACACACAACACACACTTGTTGAAATTTGAACACATAGCCAAAACACTTGACGTCGAACACGTAGCTCGAACTTTGAGATGAACACGCAACCTAAGTTGAAGGTGAACATGCAGCACACACTTGTTAAAATTTGAACACACAGCCCAAACACTTGACGTCGAACACGCAACCCGAACTTTGAGATGAATACACAGCCCACTGATTTTGAAATCTGAGCACACAGCCCAAACACCTGATGTTGAACACACAGCTCGATCTTTGAGATGAACACGCGGCCCACTGATTTCGAAATCTGAGCACACAGCCCAAATATTCGATTTGTACGCAGCTCATTGCATTGTATCTGTTTTAGTTTGCACACAGCTCATACATTTCATTTGCACACAGCTCATTTATTTCATTTGCACACAGCTCATTTATTTCATTTTGAGACTGAATATATGTATTCATTCTGAATACAGGTGACTTCCCATATCGCACGAGGATACGGCTCCATTGCGGCTAGGGAGTGGTATGCGGAGCTCCCGGAGGCTGTCCGAGATTTGGTTAACTTGGCAGGGTTTGGGCCCTTTTGCTCTAGGATATCTCGTTGTCCAGCTAGTAGGACGCTGATGGGTGCTTTGGTGGAGAGATGGTGGGACACCACCAACTCCTTTCATTTCTCTGCCACTGGGGACATGACTATGACCCCATTTGACTTCGTCGTATTGACCGGCATTGATGCGGGAGGCTGGGCGATCCCATATGACGAGGACATGGGCCAGTGGGAGGCTGCCTGGATCTACTTATTGGGAGCTCGCCCGCCAGTTGACAGATCTTCGGACAGGGTCCGATATACTTGGTTTTCTTCCCATTTCTGGAGGGTGGAGATAGAGCCTAAGACTCCTGAGGAGGTAGCCCAGTTATGCCCGCGGATTTTTGATGTTCCTCTTCGGGACTACTCTGTTCGCCGATAGGGGGAACACTGTCGGACTTTATCTGTTGAGTGCCCTAGTGGACCTATCACAGGTCCGGCGGTATGATTGGGGTGGCGCGAGCCTGGCCACTCTTTATTGCTATATGAGCGTGACCTCCCACGGACGGATGAACATACTTGTCGGTTATTGGAGAGCCTGGGAGGTACTTTCTGCCCCCTTTGATTTATATTTCTTCTTTCATTCTCTGTACACTGCACACACGGTACAGTTTACATTTTGTATCTCTGTACTCTGCCCTCAGCATTCTGTATTTACAATTTGCACTCAGTATTCTGTATTCTGATGGCTACTGCCCTGTTTTCCACAGTTATGGATCTATGCGTACTTCCCGACACTAGCCCCGGAGCTCGAGGTGGCGATGCCTCCCATGACCCCTTACTCACTGGTATTTGAGGGCCCGTACCGGCCGAGACCTCGGGAGTCTCTTCTCTATCTACGGCAGTACTTTGACACAGTACGGCCATCAAAGGTATTGCAGAACTCTCAGTTCTTCATGTTTCCAACCTTCGATTTATCTTGCGCATTTACAATTTCTGATCAGCTTATGCATTGGTTATCCTCAGATCACATGGCAGCCTTGGGCGCCTTTGGGTAGAGACCTCCGATTCCAGTTTGCCGGAGCCTGGGGTGCCTCTCGGTACAGGATCCTGTTAGAGGGGCCGGTTGGCAGGGCCTGATTTTTAGGGGAGCGCTTCCTGCGCCAGACATGGGGCTACCCCGTTCAGGACATTCCCTCAGCACCCCAGATGACATGCGGACTGCTGATAGGCTGCCTCCCCAGGGTGTTGTTGACGCCAGGTTGGGTACTGATGCATTTCTTTATCTGGAGCAGGGAGAGTATGCGACTTATCGTCACACATACTTGATGCCTTCGTTGACGGGAGTCCATACTTCGACGAGGAGACCCGCTGGTATGCCCTCATCGGGCCGAGCTCGAGCTGCGGACGTCCCTTCCACTTGCAGAGCTGGTACATCCAGAGGTGGGGGTGGATTGGTTACCCCGATTCCTCCGACTCATCATCATCCTGGGTGGCCAGACATGTCGACTGAGCTGACGGGATGGCGATTCGGGACTCCCTACTCGATTCCGATAGAGCCTCCCATGTCTGACCATAGATATGTCAGAGATCCTGATTCGCCGCCGGTATGCTTTATAGCTTTGATTTATCACTCAGATACTTTGACATTCATTCCTTTACTGATGTTTTGCATTTGTATCTGCAGCCTCCGATCGAGTATATGGATGAGATGCTCGGGATGATGGCCGCACTCGAGGGCATGGTCTTACGGAGAGAGGCACAGTTGTCCATCATGGGTGTCCAGGTACTCTTTAATTTTCTCGCATTTATCATACTTTCGATGACATGCTGAACTTGATCATTTCACTGCATTGGTAGGTTGCCTGTGTAGAGCACATCTGACACACACCACATTCATATATTGTATCTGCATGCACCCTCATTTCATGTAGTTTGCTTGCATCTGTATCTGATACACACATTTGAGCTGATGTATTCAAACTGCACTTTTTATTTTCAGATGTCTCCAGTATATCAGCCACGGACCAGGCCATCCAGGCCTTCTCGGGGAGCCGGGCCATCTCGACCTTCTTGGGGAGCCGGGCTATCTCGACCTTCTCGCGGGGCGGGAAGAGGGGAGTCGTCCCGCAAACGCAGAGCACATATCGTAGAGGAGGAGCCCGGTGAGGACGAAGAGGAGGAGGAGGCTGCAGATCGTCAGTCAAAGACATCTGTTGACAGAGAGGAGGGTTCCGACCCTGGTTTCGGGAGTGGAGAGGAGGCTGAGGAGGATCCCGAGGATGACAGTTCTGACTCAGATGGTGCCGGTGGTGTAGAGCCTGTTCCGTAGAAGAGGACGAAGAGGGCCTCTTATTCCTACTCTTGAGAGCATTGGTGCAGCTGTTTCCTGCTTTATTTACCTTTTTTACTAGTAGTTGTAGCACATTGTACATTATTAGGTAGTTTTATTTTCTGTAAAACTTGTACCTTTGTTATAAAATGTTGTAACAAAGGAAGCATGATGGAATGAAACAGCTTTTTGAAAAAGTGTTGTACTTTATGTTCTCAGCATCGCATCGCATCATTTTGCACAAAAATGAGATTGAACGGTAAATGTGCATTGTGTATTTGCCAAGTCAGGTAGCGAACCGACACGACAAACTAAACAACCTAACTTACTAAGAAACAATAAAACCTCAGCAAGTTTACAACTCGATAAGCAAAACATAACAAAACTGATTAAACAAGGAGTAACAACCTTGACAAACAAAACTCGACAGCTCGACAAAACTTAAAAACTCGATAAAAAAGATGATTCAACAAACAAAACAACAACTCGATAAGCAAAACAATAACTTGATAATAAAAACAATGACTCGATAAGCAAGACTTAACAACAACTCGATAAACAAGGTGTGTTTCAGACGATCTGGGCGACAGAACGCATCCAAAACTGAGGAAAACTCGCGCCTTCAACACTTCCGATACATGGAAATGCTAGGAACTTCCTTCTAGAGGGTAGAATAGGACCAAAGACACAGATTGCAGCATGGCCGGCCACCTTTGGGAGCTGGGCGACCAGCTTTTTGCATTTGAGGGGAGAGGGGTGGCCGGCCTACCAGAAAAGGTGGCCGGCCGGCCACTTAGCTCAGCAACCACCAGTTTTTCGACACATGTCCCCTCGAACAGTGCCTTATCCCCTTTGAAGGTCCTAGCTCCGTGGCCCATTCATTTCATCTCAGTTTTGCACCAAAATGGAAGCATTTCTCGTCGAAAATCTCACAGCTTGGATTGCTTCTTTAGACGGCTCGGAAAAGTTGAACTTTCGGGGCTTTGGCTTGAATGCACTATTTACGCTGAGCCGTACTCCGCTACACCTTCCCTTCCTTCATGCCGCGGCAAGGTTTTGGAACCCGGTAACACATGTCTTTAGCTTCGGCGGGCAAGAGGTATGTCCAACTTTCGAAGATTTTCAAGCTTTGATGGAATCTGAAAGTTATGAAGAGATCTTGCCTCAGTTTCGCTTTGGTCACGCCCAAGCTTTAGGGCGGATGTGTGGACTCACCACGCATGACGCTCGGTCTCTAATCTGTAATGGGGAACTGGACATCCTTGGATTGATTTATCGCTTTTTTGACGCCGGTGACCGTGGCGACCATCATTGGCAAGGTTTCCGACAACATGCCCTTTGCTTGTGTATGCTATCTCACTTTCTGCTTGCGTCGGGCTTTGGTGGATATAGCATTCTCCTGATTGAAGTTGCTCAAGGCTTGAAGGATGGAAAGAGTTGTATTGCGATGACACTGGCTGAGACGCTGATGGGCTTGGATGCTTTCCATCGCCGGGAGACGACCAGATTTGCGGGGAGTCCACTACTGCTGTAGGTAATGTTTCCCACCCAATCTCACATATGTATTGCTCACATCACTCGGCCCTCAGGCTCGATTTTTCTCATAAAACCCTTGTCTTACTTTTCTCTCATCGTACATCTCTCTATTCTTCATTCTCTTATTTTTCATCCCTCCCCAGGTATGGTTGATGGATAAATTGCAGGTTGTGGACTCTTGCCTAGCCTACTTAGCTGGCGGCTACTTATTCCGACAACGCCTAGCTGATGCCCTTGGTGAGGGATGGTGGTTCAATTGGATGTGCAATTTGTCTACAGATCGCATCGCCTGGCGCTGCCCTTGGCTCAATCTCCCGACAATGAGCTATAGCATGTTCCGGCAGACCGGGATCCAGTTGGTTGGTCTGACTCACTGTGTATTCTACTTTCCGTTCTGGTTCCAACGTCAGTTCGATCATGATCAGACTTGCCCGCTAGAGGGGATAGAGTATTCGGCTGCCTTCCCAGTTCGAGGTGCACAGCTTGCCCGATATGCCACAGCATGGAGGACGAGAGAACTCCTGGCCCCCGCTCCCACTTTCAGTTATACTTTGTCTGACGAGTGCTTGGATTGGCTCAATGAAGAGGCACAGATTGGGCCCAGCTTGGCATCAGAGGCTTTGACCAGCTCTGGGAGGGGGCGTAGGAACACCTGACTTGACTATGCCCCGGATTTATTGCTTTATTAGTACTTTCAAGTTTTTCTTTATGAATGTAATAAAAAGAAATTTTGATTGTATGCAAGAGCAGGAGAACTCTATTTTGAAATCAATAAAATTGAAGGTTGTGGTACTGAAAATTTTCCGCTTTGGTCCAAAAATGGTCTTAGTTGTAAGAAGATTAATTTGAACAAAGTCAACTTTTATTAAAACTTTTCAAAACCATTTTCGATATGGATCAGAACTGGTCACGCCTGAGATCTGTCACTGAGATGCACAACCCCAGATCCCTGCAACTGGAAAGTTGCCCCTAGTCTGAAGTGTACCGCGGCACTGCATGGCAACGGAAAGTTGCCCCTAGTTTGAATAGCACCGCACCAGAGATTCTAATGGATACTGATAGACAAAGATGACTGAGATGATCAAATGGACAAAGTTGATCAAAGAAAAGTTTATGGCTGAACTTCAGGATGAAGTTGTCTACGTATCCCAAAGATGGGAATCAAGCCTTACGTAGTTCAGGCTTAGGTTCACTCGAGTATTTTCACTCTCCTTTTATGCTCAAACTTTTGCCAAGGCCGCCCTTTATGAGTTTTCAACCTTGCGAGCTCAGTTTTTATATTTTTTAATTTTTTATGTTCTAACTTTTGCCTAGGTCGCCCTTTCGGGTTTTTGGCCTAATGAGCCTCTCAGGGGTAATATTTCTTCAACTTGTCCATGTTGATCAGTTGGGAGAACTCTAGGCCATCTAGATCCATCAGAACCACAGCTCCACCAGACCAGATAGCTTTGATGATGTAGGGACAAGTCCAATTGGGTCTGAACTTGCCCCTTGGGTCGTGGATGGGAGCTCGGTTGTCCTTGAGCACCAAATCTCCTTCCTTTAGATTCATGGACTTGACTTTCTTGTTGAAAGCCCGGGCAATTCTGCGCTGATAACCTTGAACATGGTACAGTGCTTTCAGTCTTCTCTCATCAAAGAGCATGAGTTCCTCAAACCTGCTCTGCTGCCAATCTGCTTCGGCTATTTGACACTCAGCCAATACTCGCAATGACGGAACCTCAATCTCGATAGGTAGAAAGACCTCCATTCCATAAACCAATGAATACGGAGTCACTCCGGTAGAAGTTCTAATTGAAGTCCTGTAGCCCCACAGAGCAAATGGCAGCTTATCTGGCTAATCCCGGTAGGTTTCCACCATCTCCTGCAGTATGTGTTTGATATTCTTGTTGGCGGCCTCGACCGCTCCGTTGGTTTGCGGCCGGTATGTGGATGACTTATGAAAAGCTACGTTGTATTTCTCCAACAAGTCAATCACTTCCTTCTTGAAGTAGGAACCGTTATCCGAAATAATCTCGTTTGGGACCCCGTAGCGGCAGATGATGTTGTTTCTGATAAACTTTGCAACGTGCGACGCCTTCAACATGGCATATGATTGGGCCTCAACCCACTTTGTAAAGTAATCTATCGCGACCAGGATGAACTTATGCCCATTCGACCCCTTTGGAGTGATAGCCCCGATCATATCAATTTCCCAAACTGAAAATGGCCATGGTGAAGTCATGTTGTACAGCTTCGACGGCGGGATGGTCATGCGGTTTCCATGGATCTGACACTTGTGGCATCGCCGAACAAAGCCGATACAATCCTCCTCCATGGTAGACCAGTAGTAACCCTGCTTGAGGATCTTCCGTGCTAGCATTACTCCGTTCATATGCGTACCGCATTCTCCTCCATGGATGGCCTCCATTAGGCGCTTTGATTCTTCGGCTTCGACACACAGCTTATGTATTCCCAGATGACCTCTTTTATACAGCTTACCCCCACAGATGATGAACTGAACGACCATTCTTCTGATTGCCCTTTTATCCTTGGCATTTATCCCTGGCGGATATGCTTCCTTCTCCAAGAAATTCCAAATGTCATAATACCAGGGGTTTTCGTCCTGAACCTCATCTATAGCAGCGATCGACTCATAGGCTGGCGCAAATTTCTGGTCAATGATGACTGGACGTATCCGGATTCCAAATGGGATGTCTCTCATGGAAGATAGAGTTGCTAAAGAATCTGCGAACCTGTTGTTCTCTCTTGGAAGATGAGCAAAGTTTAGCTTTTCAAACCGAGGAATTAATAAGTCCAAGGTCTGGTGATACATCATCATCTTTTCTTCTTGACTTTCCAGTCTGCTTTTGCTTAAGACACAACAAGGTTCGAGTCACCGATGACGTCCAATCGTCTTGCCCCTAATTCCAGGGCTGCTTCTAGACCGGCAATGCATGCCTCATATTCTGCTTCGTTGTTCGAGACTTTGAACTAGAGTTTGAAGGTTAGAGGGATACGAGAATTGTCGGGTGCTATCAGAAACACTCCTATCCCATACCCGTACTGATTTGACGCTCCGTCAAAGTACGTCGCCCAAGATTCGTTGTCGATGTGCAAAATGGCTTCATCTGGGAATAAGTATTCAATTGCTTCATCTCCTTCCACTGGATGATCGGGTAAGAACTCTGCCACTGCTCTTCCTTTGACTGACTTGCGTGTCACATATTTCAGGTCGAATTCGGAGAGCAACAACAACCAACGAGCTAGCCTACTCGTAAGAGCCGGTTTCTCGAAAAGATATTTGACGGGATCGAGTCGCGAAATCAACGTTACGGAGTGAGCTAACAGGTAGTGCCGCAGCTTCCTGGTAGCCCATACCAAAGCTAAGCAAGCCTTCTCCAACGGTGTGTAGCGAGTCTCATACTCTAGCATCTTCTTGCTCAGATAGTAGATAGCCCTTTCCACCTTGTCCTCTGATTCTTGTGCGAGCATACAGCCCATTGTGGTCTCAGTCACTGAGAGGTACAATATCAACGGTTTCCCCAGTTCTGGCGGTGACAACATGGGCGGGTTTTGTAAATATTCCTTGATCTGTTCAAAAGCAGCTTGGCATCGGCCGTCGCATTAGAATTTCTTTCCTTTCTTCAGGTGACCAAAAAATGGTTCACAAGTCAAGGTTAATTTTGAGATAAATCGTCTTATGAATTGCACTTTACCCAGAAAGCCTCGCACCTCCTTTTCAGTCCTTGGTGGTGGCATTTCTAAGATGACCTTGATTTTTGAAGGGTCGACCTCGATGCCTCTTTGTGTAATCAGAAACCCTAACATTTTTCCCGCTGTAACATCGAACGTACACTTCTGAGGATTTAGCCGCAACCGAAATTCTCTGATCCTTTGAAAGAACTTTTGCAAGGCGGTGTAGTGGCCCTCTCTTTCTTTGGACTTGACAATCATGTCATCCACGTACACCTCAACCTCTTTGTGGATCATATCATGCAATATTGTAGTCGCGGCCCGTTGATATGTAGCTCCAGCATTCTTTGACCCGAACGGCATCACTCTGTAGCAGTAGGTCCCCTACGGGGTGGTGAAAGCAGTCTTCTCCCGGTCTTCGGGTGCCATCACTATCTGATTATAGCCTGAGAAGCCATCCATGAACGAGAGCAAAGCATGCCCCGCTGTGAAGTCCACTAACTCGTCAATATGCGGCAAGGGAAAGTCATCCTTTGGACTAGCTCTGTTCAAATCCCTGAAATCCACGCATACCCTGATCCTGCCATCTTTCTTCGGCACTGGGACGATGTTGGCCAACCAAGTCGGGTATTCGGATACCAGCAGGAAGCCTGCGTCGATTTGCTTGGTGACCTCTTCCTTAATCTTGAGAGCCCAGTCGGGGCGGATCCTCTTGAGTTTCTGTTTAACGGGTTGGGCCTCGGGGTCAAGAGGGATCCGGCGCTGTACTATCTCAGGATCGATTCCAAGCATGTCTTCGTAGGACCACACGAAAACATCTTTGAAATCTTTTAATAAAGTGACTAAGCGCTCGCGTTCCTCCGAAGACAACGTGGACCCGATCTGGACCAGCCGCGAGTCCTCCTCAGTACCAATATTCACTGTAGTGATTTCATCAACTAGGGGTTTAACAAATCTTTCCTGCTCTTGTTTAATTAAGCATTGCAAAACCGGAGGAATTTCGTCCTCGTCGTTTTCATCAAAATTTTGAAAGTCTGAGTTAATGCAATAAATCAAGGGCACAGAAAAGTACTCAGAAACCACAGCTACTTGATTCTCATTAAGCACATCCAAATCGTCCGATTCTTCGGTTACAACAGACTCAAAAGAGAAAGAAAAAGGCGACCTTAACAAGACTGTGGCATCCGGGTTATCATCCTCAGGAATACCAGATTCAGACTCAGTCGAGCTGGAACCTGATTTCGACTCACAAGACTTAGTGGAATCAGATTCCGGCTCACTACCTGACTCGGTGCTGCTAGACAAAAATCCCTCTTCATACTGCCAAATGAGAGAGGGTGCGATAGATGCATCCAAAATAGTTGCTGGCGGGCCCGCAGCCGTTCCATTCCTGATCACGCATATCAAGAAGTTATCCCCCAAGAACTCCTGGTCGATCGGAGGATCTGAAAGTAGACACGCCAGTGCTACCCCCATTTTAAGTTCGGTGTCCTCAGACTGCACTTTCTTACACTGCTCAACCTCAGTTGATGGGTCTATCTACTCTTCGGCAACGTCATCCCCGGATAGCTACAGGTCGAAGTAGATCTCGAAACCAGGGACGCCCTTCATCTCCGTGTTCAGCCATGGCTCTGGAAAGCCACAAAATGGAAAGTCCTATCCCTCTCGGACGAAGCGTCCGTTTAGGGTACCCTGAATGGGCCTATGCATCAACTCAAAAGGCTTCCCCGCCTTCTTTGCTTTGGCTCTCCCAGCCATCTCTTTACCCTTCCTCACCCAGTCCTCTTTGGTGGGCAGATAACCCAAGCCAAAGGTATGCGGATTGTGTGGCACTTCGACCAATGCTGCGACGCCCTTCCGGCCGCTCCTTCCCAATCCCATCCCGGGGATGTGTTGAAGCTTGTTCATGAGGTATACAGATTGAGCACTGACATACACTCCCTCATTAATAGCCATGATGTTCTGCACAACTCGGGCCTCAGCCAAAGTAAACCCTGATAAGAACAAATCCTCCGTGCCGTGTTCGATTTCCAAGACTGGTGTAGACACTTCCGGCGGTGGATGGATCGACGAATTCCCAAAAACAATAGCTTCCCCTTTCCCGTGAGGGTATTTCAACATCTGATGCAAGGTGGAAGAGACTGCCTTGACCTGGTGCAACCACGGTCGCCCCAAAAGTAGGTTAAAGGTTACGGGAACATCCAAGACATGGAATTCAATGTTGTGTTGTCCTGGACCAACCTGGGTCTGAATTTTGACAGTCCCCATCACCTCTCTGCTTGTGTTATCATAGGCTCTGATCACTTGAGTAGTTGGCACGAAGTCTGCGGGCTTCAACTCGATTGCATATGCCGTCCTTGACGGGCACACGTTAATAGCGGATCCCGTGTTGACAAGAACCACTGGTACCCATTTGCCTCTACATTTCCACCGAGATGTAGAGAAGTTTGTTGTGATTTGCGCCTTCAGGCCGTAGTTCTTTGTCAGAAAAGGTCAATATCGGGGAACCTCCTCCTGGAAAAACCAATCCAACCAGCTGCTTCGGCGTGGTGTCTATAGAAAGCTTGGCCTTGTCCATGGCTGAAAGGACAGCCTGCCTGTGTACTCGTGATGCCATAAGCAGTCCCCAGATGGAGATGTCTACTTGTATCTTCTTTAACTGCTTCAGTACAGCCTCTTCTTCGATTTGCTTTTCTTTCTGTCTCTCAGCTTCCTTATCCTTTCCAGATGCTTCTGGCTGGTCTAGGTGCGGGGGCTTGAAATACTGTCCACTTCTTGTCATATGATCAACCTCGCCGATATACCAGGTATTATCTGGCTGGTTACTCCCCCAATCTTCATCTGTGTGGGTGAGACATAAATCATCGTCTTCCCACCACATTCCGTCGGCGGCCGACAGACACCTGTCCGGCCCTGGTATGATCGTACTCGCAGTACCTTCAGCCCACATGCCCGCAGCGTCTTCTGTTCCTGTGCCCACAGCACTTTCGACCCCTTCACAGGCTTTTGCCTTCCTGATTCTCTCAGAATCCCAAAACTTTTCTTGTTCCGACTGCATCAGTGCAGTTTGTGGTTCAACTTTCTCTGCATCCACAATGCTTAAGTCCCGAGCGAAATTCTTCATACCGGCACTCTCCGGCAATGTATTCTGACTTCCATCCCTTCCGACCACAATTGATACTCTCGCCCCTGCTGGGCCCTGTTCTAGTTGGAACTCTTCCACAATATCCGGTTGATCATCCAGCCATCCGGTAACCTCTGCCGATTCCTCATAATCCAACCAGTTGACTGCCGCGCCCCCTGATTCTTGGTCATTGAAAAACTGTAGGTTGGCAAAGTCCTCTTCTACAGCTGCCACGCCATCTGTTCTTTGCTCAAATCTATCCCCCTGGATCACACACAGTTCTGCTTTCTTTGGCAATTCTACACTTGGCTTAGACTGGCCTGCTGACAGGATGTAATCACTCGGATCATAGGCTTCCCCAGCAAAGTTCCCAGACTGCTCAAACCCTGATTCAACAGCTCCATCCTCCTCTACAATCTCTCCCGTACCGTCTTCAACAGTCGCCACCATTGGCTCAGGTTGGGTTGTGGAGGTGCCCAGCATGCACAAAAAGTCAGTGCAGTCAGGGAGGAACACCTCCGGCTTAGGGAGATAAGACGGGGTGATATAGATGCTAGGATCGTAAGACACGACCCCAGTCTGGATAAAGTTGATTCTTTTGGGAGGTGGAGCTTGGTTGTGTGTAGGGAGTGGGTTGGTTGTGACATTGGGTCTTTCTGGTGGCAAAATCACCTGTTTGTCAACGATATCTTGAATCTCGTGACATAATCTGAAACATTGGTCGGTGTCATGATCGTGTTGTTGGTGATATGCGCAATATTTGGCTGGGATGTGAGTGGGGGGAGTGGATTTGGCAACGGCCTCGGTTCCAGGGGTTTTAGATGTCCTTTTCTGATTAAGACCCCTAGAGCCTTGGACAAGGGCATGTACAATGGGGCGAAGGTCCTTTGGCCTCTAGGTTGGTATTTGGTGGTCTGTGTATTGCTTCCGGATGCACCGAAAAAGGGTGTGGTTGCCATGGGCCTTGGAAAGGGAGGGGGAATGGTGGCGACCATGTTTACCTCCGAAGTTCTTGCAGTTGCAGCGCCACTTAGTCCTGCATAATTGTTGCGGTTAAAGGTTCTTCGGGGTTGCTCTCTGTTTTGGTCAATCAGACCCTGTTTCATTGTATCTTCAAATTGTACTCCCATCTCGTGCAGATCCGAAAAGGTGGGGAAGGGGAGCACAATTATTTTTTGCATCAGTTTTGGCTAGAGATTGCGCACAATCATCCTAATCTGGTCCTTATCGGTGGGCCTTAAAGTCATCATCGAGGCCTTCGCCCTCTACCGGGTCACGAAATCCGAGAAACTCTCTTTGCGCTCCTGCCTTGTTGTTTCGAGATCACGAGATGTAATCTCAATTTGGGTGTTGTAAGAGTATTGCGCAACAAAGGCCTCGGCCATTTCATCCCAACTCCGCTTGACATCATCCTCCAACTTCGCATACCAGATAGCGGCCACGCCTGACAGGGTCCGGCCGAATAGCGAAAGCTTCTGGGGTCTGGTGAGGCCTATTGGCCGTAATATATTTGAGAATAGCCGGAGGTGGACCATGGGATCACCAGATCCGTTGACGCGATCGATCTGCGGCATTTTGAATTTATCCGGCAACGTTACAGCCACGTCGGTATATCCGTCCTCGATATCCGGGATAGCCTTTACCCCCTGGGATTTTTTGAATAGCTTCTTGAGCTTGCTCAATTTTAGTGCTGTATGGTCTACCTCGAACTCAAAGGGAGAGTCTGGTTGATTGACAGGCGTAGGTGCCTTAGATAGCTGGGGCAGAATTGGGGGCGGAGCTGGCCCCGTTGGTATGTCCGTATCTACCTGGACATTTGGTGCCTCCTTGGGTGTTGGGATTCCCGGTGGGGGAGGAACCGGGTGTGAAGCAGATGCTCCAGTTTGTTGTTGCAGCCTGGCAATTAATTTTGCTTGCTGGGCCATGATCTCGGCCTGTTGTTTGGCAAACTCATCCCGACGAACAGCATCCTGCTGCATGGCTCTCATGGTCTCTTGTATCTGACGCATCATTTCCTCAACTCCTGTCGGTGCCGCCATACTGCCCTGATTTGTCTGAACTATTGGCAGGTCTATTTCTATAGCAACAATTGGGATCTCAATCTGACTGTCCACTGATGGGGTAATCCACTACTCTGGCAACCTCTGCTCGGATACACTGTGTTTCCTTGGTCTTTGCCTGATAACCGGGGGTAGAGAGTGGAACACTGGTTGTTCGTCAACCAGATCCTTGGATCGATTGAGTCGGCAACCTCTAGTCCAGAGTACTTGGGGAATATCTGCTTGGTTTGAAGCAATTGTGCTAAACTACCCTCCCTAGCAAAAAGATAAATAAAGTAATAAGGAAATAAATAAACAGATAAACGGATAGCATAATAGCTTAAAATAAATACACAACACACAGCCGGGCATAACAACACACGGTCGACAAGCTGAGTACACACTGTCCTCAAACACTGATCATTATCCCTGAATCACTATCTCCGAAAACTAAATCCGGTACCCGCAGATAACTGATTCTGAAACACTGACTGATGCCCGCAGGCCTGATACCCAAAATACTGAACTGGCGCTCGCAGGCCCGATGTCCAAACTTGTAAACTGATACATGCATTCGTATAGAGACGCACTCTAAAAGCACATAACAAACAAGTGAGAGCCAAAACACCCCTATGTTGGGGTAAGGTTTCCCTGCCCTATTCTGTCAGGAGCTAGGGTTTCACTATGCACGCAGCGGTTTCAAACAACCTATCAGGTAAGCAACCTGTCCTAGTTTGGAATGGTCACTACGGATTCTGAATATGCACTAGGTTGAATGGTTAAAAGGGTGCCCCGGTAAAACCGGGGTTTGTGTTCCCATACTGGCAGAGCCCGTAACCGGTCAGCCTTATGGTCATGCCTTGACAAGACAAGCCTTCGGCAAACCGTTCAGGAATAGCAGATGGCAAACACGGTGTCCTAGGCGTACCAATGCACATGCAATGCAAAGAAACACATAAGTGTAGTCAAAAACAGATATCATGAGTTCGAGCCAAGTTCTCTAAGTCCCCAGCGGAGTCGCCAGAAACTGTAGACGTCCTCGAACGCCCCGGGAGGATGAGTCCCGTTCTGTTCATTTGGGCTCACTACAAGTTCGGACTCTGAAATTGTCACGGTTCTTAATCTGAACCAAAGAGTCCAAATCTGGCAAATCGTTTTGAGAAAACAGATTTTTTGAAAGAAGTGTCAAACATGGACTGCTTTGCCAGATACAGAGTTGCCACCTAAATATTTTATTTTTGGAAAATTTAGGAAACCTTGACTCGTTGCCTAAGGCCTCGTGTCCGTCATCACCAAAGTTGCCTCGGCTCGGGAACTTGGGTACGATTGGGGAAGGTCACTTCGTGAGCACCCCCGCTTGCCCGATCAAAGATCGGCCTCTACTAACCATGATATCTAGTTTTGAAAACTTTATGCGTTCTTATTCCGGTTATTAGCCTAGATTTACTAGGTGATGCACACAACATACAAGTATAGACTGGATCGTTTGAATTGGAACAAAACATTTCATGTTTATTTTTGAAAGTGGTTTGATGGTACTACCCGCAAGTAGGCTAAGACGTGGATTTGCCACCCACGGGTGGGCTTAGAAAAACATGTTTTGCCACTATCTAGTGGGCTTAAAACTCACAGTCAATGCATTTATTCCAATTCAAATAATCCAACCTTCACCCACAGGCATTCAGGCAGTTATATCACATAAGCATATAGCCTCATGGTAAGCATGCTATCATGGCAGTCACTCACACACATGCAAGGATGCTAAAGCATAAACACTTACCGAGTACTCCAAGCCAAAACAAAAACTATGTTAGAAATCCATGCATGATCCTAACTATACAGAAATGCCTAATGCAACACATGCAAAATGCAACTAAAATAGGCTCGGCTATTCTAAAGATGGCATGTGAAATGCTACAACTAACATGTATTCAACTTGGAATTGAGATACAAATGCAGTTAGTATGATGCGCCGAGCCCAGTGCATGCAAGACAGATGAACGAATGCAAACATGCTATCATACTGTATGCTAATTGAAACATGCCCTAATCTAACCATCATAAGCTGATAAATAAAAGGGAGAAAGACGTGGGGTTAGAAGACATACATCACACACACGCACACTTATTACAACATTGCCCTCGCGCAGAGGGTCCGAATAAATAATACAGTCCCAAATGAATAAATAATGCTGTCCCAAATAAATACAAAATCCTAATTAATTAACAAATTAATCTAGGAAAGCAGTACATTGGCACGCAAATCCATGGACCGCCTCAGCTTTGTTCCAAATGATGAATGATGCATGCTCGGGTTGCCTTGTGCGGAGAATCCCTTGCGATGCCCCGGTTTGCCTCTGTTTGCAATTATTCTTGGGATGCGTGCCAGGCTCCGGAAGGTTGCTGATTTCTGATTTGCTGCAACAGAGAGCAACAAAGGGACATGGCAAAGTATTTTCACATATGTATGCATGACTACTCTTCAGGGAGTGTAGTCCTCGATCCTCGTGCCACCAATCACGCATCTCGATGCATGATGGCCGAGAAGTCGAATTGCATGACTCACTATGGAATGAATGCACATGAAAACACAACAGGGCCTAGACTCCATCATGGATAATCCAGAGTGTCGGCGACCGGGAATTGAGACACGTTCCGTCACTCGGAGTACGAAACGTCCCTCGTTTCCCGTGCTCGGGCTAACTCCTATCCCAAACACAATGCAATATGCATGACATGCATGAATGCAATCCTAACATGTGACCTAGCATACACAATGCTATGAAGTGGCAAACACAATGCATGATGTAACGAGGCATACACAATGCTCTAACATACAACCTAGCATACACAATGCTATGAAATGAAATGGCATACACAATGCACGATGGACTTACACCAACATGAGTGGACCTCAGCCACACTCACATCAATAGCCATTAGGTGAAAATGAGACTCTCAAAATGCGTGCACGCATGCACGCAAATCGAGGACCGAACCTAAGGCATAACATGCAACTCTAACAAGGCATGGCAAGGGATGCAAGATGGCATGCAAACTCACAAATTCCAGCACTAAAATATGATGCTAAACAGCCCCGAAACATGGAAAAATGGCACCCGATGCATGAGATGAAACCCGAAACTCGAAACTAGGCACATGGAATGACTTATAGCTATACAAAGCATGCATTATTTGATCATGAGGCATGAAGATAGAGCCAAGGCAGTCCCAAAACATGAACAATTCCAGTTCAAAGCATGGCCAAAAGATGCTAGCATGGTGGACAAAATAGCATGCAATCTTGACTAGCAATCATGGTTTACATGGCAAGTATATGAAGCAAATGTAATCTCACCAAACCAGAAAAAATCAGTGAATAAATCATGTGAAAATAGGCCCAAATAACCACTGATGTGCAACCATGGTATGCAAAAATAATGAGTTAGTTTGGAGGGCCATGCAAGGAGTTATTAAGCACATGCAAGGTAGACATTTAGCATGGCATAAAAAACTATGAAAATCAAATATGGTAGTCCTAAAACTCACCAAATTGACCCTGGAAAGTGACTTCGAAGCATGCAAGGTAGGGTCTCTTTGGAAGGCCAAAAAGGCCACCAAACAAGAGAAGGAGAGAGGGGGTCACCCCCCTCTAATCTTGGCTCTCAAAATAGTGTTCTAGCCACTGAAAATCCACTGTATTTCAGTGGCTAGAAGGCCAAACAAAGCATGCAATTGGGGCTTAGGTGTAAGGCTCAAAACAAGGGACAATCAAGCATACAAGGAAGCATATGACCTCAAACAAGAAAATGGCCTTAATAAAACATGAGGATGATGTCAAAAGGAGACTCTTTTCAGTTTATAACAAATCTCAAAAGTGAACACAAATAGGGCTAATCTATTATGCAAAAATGGCCCTAAAAGAGAGATTAGAGACAAGGGACAGAAGCTGGCCCCAAACAGAGGAGAGCCCTTCAACAAAGTTGAAGAGGGGCCCAAAAAAAGGCACTTTACAGTTTATATCAAGTCTCGAAAATAAACACAAGTGAGGCTAAAACAACATGCAAGAAAAAGGCCTAAGAGAGGGATAAAGAGACAAGTGGTAGAAACTAGCCTCAAACAGAGGAGAGCCCTTCAACAAAGTTGAAGAGAGGCTCAAAAAAAGACATTTTATAGTTTATTACCAAATCCAAAACAGCTCACAAATAAGACTAAAATACCATGCAAAAATAGGCCTAAAAGAGAGATTAAGCACAAAGGGTAAGGAGAAGACTCAAACAGCAAAAAGTCCTTGATCAAACATGAAGATGAGCTCAAAATAAGACTATTTCTAGTTCGTGTTGGAGCCCAAAAATGCTTTCAATTATGGCTTATAAATGAAGCAAAAAAATACAAGTTTAAGGGAAATGTGTGTTTACCCTTGAAGAGCAGTGAACCAGTAGCTTTTGGACCAAATTTCTGAGCTTCCAACCTCTACAAATGGCCTCCAAGTTTCTAGAATGGAGTGTGGAGGTGTGGTGCTATGGGTTGTAGTGCA
This sequence comes from Camellia sinensis, assembly GCF_055761805.1. Lineage (NCBI taxonomy): Eukaryota > Viridiplantae > Streptophyta > Magnoliopsida > Ericales > Theaceae > Camellia > Camellia sinensis. The sequence goes on along the minus strand of NC_138964.1, from coordinate 17,272,862 downwards.
AATGGTGCAAGACTCTTAGGGTTTGGAGGGTTGAAGGAGAGAGAGATGGAGGATTGTATGTAATGGCTCTAAACAATTTTTTGTAACCCTTAAAAATGAAGGGGAGAGGCTGGTTATATAGAGGGAGAGGGGTGGAAAAAAGGGGGGAAAAACTAATTCAAATTTCCCCCAAAAGGGAAGACCTTCGGACAGTGGGTCAAATGTAGAATAGCTGGCATAGCTGGAATACACTTGGAGAGAGGATCATGGCCGACCAGGTTCAAAAGGTTCAGGGGGCCGGCCGGCCACCTCCCATGGCCGGCCGGCCAGGGGTCAAAAGGGTCAATTAGAATTGTTGGCCGGCCACCCCAAAAAGGTGGCCTCCCATGTGTGCATAACACAAATATGTGGTCAAAACCCAAAAAATGTGAACCAGGAGAGAGAAGCGCCAAATTTTTAGAGGGGTTCAAAAGGGTCAAGGAAAATTACTGGCCGGCCTATACATATTGGGGGCCTCCCAGGTGTGTACAACACAAATATGGGGTTTAGGGCTAAAGAAAGTGGCCCCGGGGTGTTCAACATTAGCTTTTTAGTGAGGAAAACGGGCGACGGAGAGCGATGAAGAAATAAATCTGGCTTTTCAGAACAATTGCTAGCCTCCCACCCTCCTACAAGCTTCCTAACAATGAAAATAAGGTCTCCACCAAAAATGAACCAAAACGGATGCAAAGTGAAGGTTCGGGGACCAAAACACGCGGCCTGGGGGCCCCGAAAACAGGCTGTTTAAGCACCGGAGGTGGCGTTCGACCACGAAGTTGGTCTCTCGGGGCACAGTGTTCCTCAAAAGGGAGGAAACAAGGTGTGTGCCAAAAATCGGATCAAACGGAGGTGGTTAGGCAGTCCCGAACCAAGGCACACGGCCGTCGGCTCTGAAAAATCGGAAACCGGGCTCCAAATGGGAAAAATGGCGTACGACCACGAAACGTAGCCTACGGCCACTGAGAGATGATCTATGAGACCTCTCTTTCCCTTCGGGAAGAGAAAATAGAGAAAACAGAGCCTGATTCGCAAACCGAGGCAACGCACGAAAGAGTCCAGAAGTCCGGAGGCAAGGCTCGCAGCTGAGACTCTGTAACTTCTGAACGAGCACGATATGCAATATCACCGTGCGCTCAACTGGTGACGTCTGAGTCTTAAGGTCGGTCAAAAATGGGGTGTCTACACTGACTCGTGCCAAAGGCTACGTGTCCATCATCACCAAAGTTGCATCGGCTCGGGAACTTGGGTACGAAGGGGAAAGGTCATGAATTGAGCACCTCTGCTCGCCCCGATCAAAGATCAGCCTCTACTAATCATGATATGCTTTTTATAAACATTATGCTCTCTTATTCTAGTTATTAGCTAACTTTACTATGTGATGCATACAAGAAAGTATAGACTAGTCGCAAGACATGGAACAATTCAACTCATGTTTGTTTTGTGAAAATGGTTTGAGTATGCCACCTTTAAGTGGGCTTAAAAGATGCGGATTTACCACCTCAAGTGGGCTTAAAACATGATTTGCCACAACAAAGTGGGCTTAAAATGCGCATTTATTGAATCGTTCCAATTCAAACAACAAGCCTTCATCCACAGGCATTCATGCAGTTAAGCATTTAAGCACATAGCCTCATGGCAAGCATACAAAACATGGCAATATGGCAATCATACTTATACAAGTATGCTAAAGCATAAAGACTCACCGAGTACTCCAAGCCAAAATGAAAACTAGTTAGAAAGAGGCATGATCCTAACTATGTGAGATGTTTAATGCAACTAAATAGGCTCAGCTACTTAATCGTGGTATTTGCAACACTTTGATAGCATGCTTTGAAACATGTATTCAAAAAAGGTATTGAATTGACAATACAATTTGAATGATGTGCCGAGCCTCGGTGCATGCAAGACAAATGAATGGATGCAAACATGCGAGCATAAGGTATGTTAATCAAAATATGTCCCTAATCTTACCATCAAAAGCGATTAAATAAAATGGAGAAAGACGTGGGGTTGGAAGACATGCACACACGCACGCACGCATACTTATTACAATATCATGGCCTCGCGAAGGAGGGTCCGAATGAATAAAAGCTAAGCTAATTTAGGTTATTACAAAACAAATTAATTAACTATTCTAGCTAATCAATATTACAAACCGAATTAAGCTAATTAATTACAAAATGAATTAACTAACTAAATAATTACAACACTTATACGAATTAGCTACAACTAATCTTAGAAAAATAACTAAATGGCCTCGGGAAACGACGGATGCATGCATGCTCGGTTTTTGCCCCGAAAAAGCCACCACCTTGCCACTGAATGCCTCTGTTTGCGCATTTGAACACTGAAAATTATGCCAACTTCCAAAATACCTCTACTCCACCTCAGGAACACACTGCTGAATTTTCATTGGTGGCCGACAGGGAGCCCGTCAACTACTGGTGGTGGCCGGTCAGCCACTGATGACATGAACCCCACTTTTTGCTGCAATAGAGAGTAGACAGAGCAAAATAGTGTATTTTTACAGGTTTGTGTGTACCGTTACATTCCTTGTCATCAAACAATCTCAAAGGAGTGTAACTCTCGGCTCTCAAACCATCAACCAAGCATTTCTATGCATGATGGCCAAAGAACCAAGCTTGTACAAGTTTGATGAGTGTAAAACAAGACTCAAAAAGACCATCCCCCCCATCATGCATGATCAATGGTGATGGTGACCAAGGAAAATGACACATTTCATCACTTTGAGTATGAAATGTCTCATTTGCCTTGTGTTCGAATTAACGTCCAATTCGAACACATGCAATGCAACACGAAAGATGCTTATCTTGCCTCTTTTACTTGTTCATTTTGTTTACACATTTTAAATTACCGATTCATTCTTTAATCGATTAAGTCCATTTGTGAATGTCTTCTAAATCGAAAGAAGTGTCAACCAAGGGATGATGTAAGGCAAGAGAGAGTTTATGCCGTTAATAATGAACCCTCAAAGATGATTAAACCATTAAGCAATGAACTCAATCTCAAGCTTAAAGGATTCCAAACTTGAAACCACTCTTAAAACCAAATAAAAGAGTGAAACAAAAGAGTATGTGACAGAGCTTATGGTGCTAAAATTACATGCAAAATAGCACTACAACATGCAAGCAACTCAAACAATTCATGTTTAAAGACCAAAAACACTAAACTAGTGAAGCCTTTTGCACTACAACTACGCAAAAGACTACTCTCACAACAAAAATAGCCCAAAACAGAGCTGAAGCAGCCCAAATCAAAGGTAAAAACATGCTGAAATTAAGCGACAAAATGCTAGAAAAATAGGCTAACACATAGAGCTAACTACGCATGCAAACAAGACACAAGGAGGGGAGGCTAACCCCTCCAATTTTGAACTTCAAAAGAAGGTTTTTGCTAGTGAAAAGCCTCTGAATTTCAGTGGTTAAAATGGCCAAAAAGTTTGATTTGAATGTGAGGAAAATAGCACAAAAAACTTTATAAGCTAAAGAGCCAAAAGGGTGAACAACCCCCTAACTCAAAAAGGCTCAAACCACAATTTTTAGGTCACAAAAAACAAAGGTTTTTTCTCTTCTAAGACGTCCATAAAACAGTTGAAAAACATAGTCAAATAAGCATACATAATAAGCTTAAATGAGGTAAGTGCTCTACCTTTGAAGCCAAGCACAAATTAAACAACAATCCAAGCTTACACCTTCTTCCAAAGCTCAAACAAGGCTCTAAAGGACCTCAGCCCAAAGGTGAGAGTATTTGGTTAAGGGTTGATGTGCAAAAGTATAGAGAAACTAGGCTTTAAGGCACAAAAAAACAAGAGAGAGAGAGAATTCTAGAAAGAGAAAGAGATTTTTAGTCTAAAATGTCTGACCCCTCCAAATGGGAGAAGAACCCCCCTATATATAGAAAAACAAGATTTGAGCTTCAATACATCCTACCATACACATGTATGAAGATGCAGCTCAACGAGCAAAAGTTGGCACAGTTGGCAAACAAATATTTGGAAAAAGGAGACTGGTAGCCGTCGGCCACCGATGTGGCCGACCAGCCACCAGCATAGCCGATCCGCCACCACTGATGGTTGACAGGCACAAGTCATGGCCGGCAGGCTATAGGGCTGGCCGATAGGCCACCCCTTTCTCCAGACTTGAAACAACAAGCTTTTGGTCCACAATCAAGCACAAAATAGATAAGGTTCAAAGGTTCAAAGACAAAGTGCTCCGCCAAGAACTTCAGGCACTCAGAACAAACATGAACATAGAAAATCATCGAATGCTCAAACGATGACGTCCAAGTCTTGAGGACGGTCAAAAATGGGGTGTCTATACCCGCGAACGAAATTTTCGTAAAATGACAAATAGAAGTGAATGTATTTGTATGATGATTTTATCTGTTAGAAACTTGTGAGGTGTAACCTTTGTTGATGGATTTAATGCAATGGAGGTGTCTATTGAACCAAAATGAATAAATGCGAATTTGGCATAATATGGTTTTGGAAAGAGTTATAAAGATTTTGTCGTAGGACAATGAACATGTGCATCATACTTATTCTTGTTGATTCTTATATATTGTGTTAGTATGTTTCTTATGGGCTTTGGCTCACCCTACTTGGAAACCATTTTTAGGTATTGGAGACATGCCTCCGCCGAGACAGTAGTTTAGGAAGATTTGGAGCAAGAGCTTCCTTGTAGTTTATTTATTTTGTATAGCCAAGGGCTAAGTTGTATTGAGTTAGACTCTTTCTTTTGTTGTAACCAAGTAATGTCTTGGAAAGATGTAAGCCTGTAAAACATTTATTTTGTTGATTATTAACTGGTATTACATGCTATAGATTCAGAATGAATATTTATGAATGTATATTGCATGTGTTATCTTTTGTAATACGAACTCTGATGAATGAAAGCATATCAATTCTATTATACTCATTTCTCTTATGAGTTGGATTAGTTACATTTATTTTGGGAGCGTTACAAATGCTCTATAAAACCCTAGAAAATTCAAAGTGTTTTAGAGCAGAAAGGAGAAGAAGATCAGAGACAAAAAAGGCAACAAGCGAGCAGAACGAGGGACAGAGACAGTTGCCACTTCTCCCTTCTTGCAGCGATGCCGAAGTCTAAGAATAATGGACCAGGTTTGTCTTCTTCTCATAGACCCTTCAATTTCACACACTGCTTGGCTGCCGAGAAATAGGACGGAAAAAAAGGATCAAAATTATTATTATTTTTTTCTTTTAATGACTCACCTTTTTAGCAAACAACTCAAGGATTGTTCAATAGAAAGATTGCATGATTTGTTGTTTTTGAATGTTTGCAGTGACGTCATCAAAGATGAAGAAAAAGGGGAGAGGACATAAAGAATCAATTGTGAATTCTATAAGGAAAGAGATCGAAAAGTACAATTTTGTTTATGTTTTTAGTTTTTATACCATAAGGAATCTCAAGTTCCAGGAGTTCAGAGATAAGCTGAAATCATCTAGCAGGTGTTTAAGAGATTTGCATAATTTTCCAACCAAAATATATTTTCTTACTCAATGTTTGGTTGCTTAGGATGAAATTTACAAGATTTTACTTACTTGGTGTTTAGTATTGTGAAAAACAACAGAATGGTTGTATTACATGTAGTTGATCAAAATGATCTAAGTCTCAAACAATAGGAACCGTTAATATAATTCAATTTTGTTTTTGTTTTTGTTTTTGTTTTTTTTTTGTTTATATTAACAGAAAAAAAAACTTTATTGACGAAGCTTCCTTGATTTGAATAAATGAGGAATGAAGATGTACGAAAGAGAAACAGATGCCCTTATTAAGCATAAGCCCTAATACATTAACATCTGGTAATAGGGGTGCTCATAATTCGGTTGTGGCTTGAGAACTTTCAATTCGTTATCCGTCCAAAACTAGGCGAATTGGAGAAAATTAATGCACAATCGTCCTCCAAATTGGCGGATGTGGATTGAGCGGATTGATGCAAATTGGTTTAGCGGTTTATATGTTATCGATTTTCAACATAATAAAATCTGTTGACATAAATTTTTTGTTTTTTTTGTTTTGTTTTTGGATAACAATCCAATCTGTCTTATTAATAATGACTACAACACATGGATAATAATCCAACAAACCTCTTTGTAATGACTGCAAACTAGGGGTGTTCGCGGTTTGATTGTGGCCTAAGAACCTCCAATCCGCCGTCTATCCAAAACCAGGCGAATTGGAAAAAATCAATCTATATCCGTCCACTTGGCATCACGCATCTGTCCAAAATACAGCGGATCAATTCGGTTCAGTCGGTTTGGATGGATCGGTATATCCGTTGAGCACCCCTAGATAAAACTCAAAGTTTTTTATTATTAAAAAATAAAATAATAGAAACAAACAAAACCATATAAATTTTCAGGAATTATTTAACAACTTAAAAAAAAAATAAACTTTTAACTAAAAAAGTTATAAATTCCAAAAATCATTAAGTGAGTTTGTCATTAACTTAAAAAATCAAATGCAGCATTGACATTTTTACTATAAAAAATTAAAAATAAAATAGAAATTTAAAATCGAGGTTGAGTGAGCTGGTGGCCAAATGGGAATCGTCCTATTAATATAATTTTCGAAGATTTCATGTGGCTGCTAGCATTATTCCATCTATTGCGTTTAGTATGTGATGATAGAGCGTCTCAAAATATAATAATGCATCATTGCATGTGAAAATATGACATTGACATTATTCACTCCCTTATAATATGCATACGCAAAAGAACAGATAATATTTAATATGGTTGGACTCAAATGCCTAAATGCATGGGAGGGAGATAAATTTATTATATATAAAAAATAAAAACTATATATGTGATGATTAAAAAATACTTATAACTCACAGCCACTATCCGAATTCTTTATCAAAGTAATTGAGCCACTGTTGACTCAGTGCTCAATAGTATTTTTTTCTCACCCTACGTATATCTTCATTTTCTCTCCTCTCACGCTCTTCTCCGTCTCTCATTCAACCCATCCCATACACTCAATAATATATCTCAGATGGTTGAGGACTCCAATGATAGCTGCCGAGTACCAAAGAAAAGACATGAATTGTCAAACACATCAGAAGACCTTGCACTTCCCAAGCAAGCTACAAGTGGCGATTCATATCATTTTGGTTCATAATTTTTTAATTGTGACATATTTAATTATAAATTATAAAATTTATTTTAAATAAAGATAATTGAAGATGTCGTTGCTTAATTTTAACGACAAAATCGTCAATTTGATAAAAATATAAACTTATTTGACAAAAATAAATATTAAAAAATATTTTTAATTTTTTAAAAATTATTTATACTTACTAAAGATAAAATTATGTAAAATTTGATAAATCTTTAGACATTTATTTATTTATTTTTTTTTCAAAGTAATTTTTATCATGTGTTTGGATGATAATCATGTAATGGAGAATTGTTAGAATTTTAATGTGTAATTGATATATTTAATATATGGAATGTTTTTAGTTTTGAATTTTTTGATTTAATGAATTGGTTTAATAATGATATCAAAATTGTCGCCATATTTGATTTTTGAAAAAATAAAAACTAATTTAACGAAAATAAAAACAATCACCTATTACATGATCATTATCCAAACACATAATAAAAATTAATTTAGTAAAATAAATAAATGAATAAATGTTTAAAAGATTTATCAATTTTACATAATTTTATCTTTGATAGAAATAATTTTTAAAATTTCAAAAATATTTTTTTGACATTTATTTTTGTCAAATTAGTTTACATTTTATCAAATTGATGATTTTGGCCTTGAAATTAAGCAATAGTATCTTAAATTGTTCTTATTTGGAATAAGATTCAAAATTTTGAGTCAAATATGTCACAATTGAAAAGTTAGGGACCAAAGTGACACAAGAGACCATTAGTATAATTTGCCCTTAATTTTTTTTAGTAACTTATGAGTTTTAAATTAAAAGATTGAGTTGCCAAACGAGACCTTAATTTAAAATTTTAAGAATATGTTTGGTCAAATAAGTTGTCACATCAGAGGTGCTGATGTATGAGTAGAGGTGTTACTGGTGTGTGCTGCTGATATGAGCTGTTGATGTATTGGTGCTCTTGTTCTGGTTTTTTTTGGTTTTTTCTTTTGTTGGTTGTTTGATTGGTTTCTCACCAATCTGGGCCAAGCGCTAGTAAATGATTTTGTTTCTTTTGAGGTGCCAACCTAATTGGAATTGTCGAGGTTAGCTATGATGTTAAGTGCACTTTCCTGCTTTGTTGATATTTTTTTACGTGTATATTACTTTTTTCATCAATAAAGCTTTATTTTTGTAGATCAAAATAAAAAATAAAAAAAAAAGTTGTCACATTAGGTTTGAAAAGTTTTGCCATTATCAATACTTTGTGCACCCGCCTTTTATTTATTGATGTTTGTCTCTGTATTTACTTTGTACATTAAATTTCATCGCTAATTTTTTTTACTTATCAAAATTTGATATTTAACTATGCATTAATGTTCAACAATACTTCATTATGAGCTGTAGCAAATATTAGTATTTGCAATATAATTAATGAGTGAGATCAATAATAATATTATAACTAGTGTTGGTACACTATTTAGTATGCTAATTAGTGCATGTAGTAAAGGAATTTAGGAAATATCAGATTCTCATTTCAAAAATGTATATTGCACATACAACTACAGCTTCCTTTTTATACAGAAATTATAACTATCTAACTCAATATCCTAACTAACTAACCATAGTTGAGTTTAGATAACAACCTAACAGATTTATGCTATCTAACTCAATATCCTAACTAACTAACCATAGTTGAGTTTAGATAACAACCTAACAGATTTATGCTAACCACCACAAATGGATGATAACTGTCTCAATTTTATACACGTGCTCAGCCCTTGAGTGTTCTCAACAGATGGCTTGGATGGCTCTGTCTTTGATGCTGTCTTTGACTGATCTGTTTGATCTGGCTTGGACTGATTGGACTGATCTGTTTGATCTTGTGGCTTGGACTAATGTAGCTTATCATGCCCCCTCAAGCTTAAGGGAGCTTGAAGAACCATAAGCTTGGACTGTAGGTACTGAAACCACTGAGGAGAAAGGGGTTTAGTGAAAATATCGGCGATTTGATCAGAAGTGCCAAGGTTAAAAGAATCCGAATAGTTGGTTGTTTAGCCACAGGGCTGAATGTCTCATGAAAATCAATTCCCTCTGTTTGAAGAAAACCCTTAGCAACCAAACGAGCCTTATATCTTGCAATTGTACCATCTGAATTTTTCTTAATCCGGTACACCCATTTGAAACCAATAGCAGATTTACCAGGAGGTAAGGGAACAAGAGACCAGATGGCCTGGTTTTGTAAAGCTTGGAATTCATCCAACATGGCAGCTTGCCATATAGAAGAGTGAGCTGCCTCTTGATAAGTAGATGGTTCAATATCCTCAGAAGGAACATCAGTAGAGGCTAAGAAACAAGTTGACACAGCTTTGGTCTTAGATCTGGTCTGCATTGAATGATGATTCTGAGAAGGTGAATGGAGAGGCAAGTCTATAAAGATAGAGGAAATAGGAATTGATGTTGTAGGAGGAGTGATGGGTGTAACAGTAGGAAGGGTCATTGGTGCAGCAGAATGAGAGAGTGGTAAGGTTGCAGCAGCAGGAGGTGCTGGTGCTGGACAAACAGAATTAGGAGCTGCAGAGACAGGACCTGCAGATACAGAACTAGGATCTGCAGAGACAGGAGGTGCTGGTGCAGATGGAACAAAACAAGGAACAGAACTAGCTGCAGAAACAGCAACAGATGAAGGAGCTAGGGAAAGTGGATCTGGCGGCCAAAAGAATGTATGCAACTGAGGTAAAGTAGGAGCAGGAAGAGAAACACTTAAAGAAGGATCTTGAAATGGAAAAGTAGTTTCATCAAAAAGAACATGTCTGGAAATATATATCTTCCCACTGGACAAATCAAGACACCTATAACCCTTTGTAGAAGGTTGGTAACCAAGAAACACACAAGGAATGGATCTTGGCTGAAATTTATGGGTAGTATAGGGTTGAAGCCAAGGATAGCATTTACAGCCAAAAACTTTTAAAAAATTATAATCAGGAACCTGCTTAAACAGTACTTCAAAAGGAGTTAAATTGTTGAGCTTGGAAGTAGGATGCCTGTTAATCAGAAATACAGAAGCAGCAAGAGCATCAAACCAATATTTGACAGGAAGAGAAGATTGATGGATGAGAGTGATAGTGGTTTCAATCAAGTGTCTATGCTTCCTCTCAGCCACTCCATCCTGAGCAGGAGTATGTGGACAAGTGAGCTGATGCTCAATACCTCTGGTGGTTAGAAAATGTTGAAATTTAGAAGCCAAATATTCACCCCCATTATCACTTCTCAGAATTTGAAGTTTGGTGTGAAACTGTGTTTCCACAAAAGTCTTAAAATCAACAAATTTTGAAAAAACTTCACTCTTGTAAGACAAAGGAAATAACCATGTAAATTTACTAAAGTCATCAACGAAAAGAACATAGTATTTATAGTTTGAAACAGAGGCAGCAAAAGGGCCCCATACATCAGAATGGATAAGAGCTAAAGGTTGATTTACAGTGGAAGTTGAAAGACTAAATGGCAACCTATGACTCTTAGACACACAACAATGTGTGCACAATTTATTGGAAACAACAGTAGCACCCATAGTAGGTAAATGATGCTTAGAAACAAGACAATTCAATTTCTTGGAGGAAGGATGTCCTAGTCTAGAATGCCAAAGAGAAGCATGATGAGCAGAATCTTCAGTGGAACAATGAAGACAAACAGGTGGAGAAGACAATGAAGAAGTTGAAGCTGGTAGATGGTAAAGACCATGAGAAAAACCTCCTTTATACAGAACCTTCTTGGTAAGTTTGTCCTGTATAACAAAGAAGTCAACATCAAAAGTAATGGTGCATTTGTTATCAACAATGAATTGGTGAACTGACAGAAGATTTGAAGAAATAGATGGAACATGGAATAAATTGTTAAGTGTGAAAGGTACAGTGGGAGTAGGAAGAATGCCATTACCAGTATGAAGAATAGGTAAAGTGGAACCATCTCCCACAGTGACTTGATCTGAACCAAGATAAGGTTGGTAAGTATTCAGGTTGTTGAGATCATTTGTGAAATGATTGGAAGCAGCAGAATCTAAGAACCAAGTAGAACTTTCTGCTGTATGCATAGGAGAATCAGGAATAATATTGGTAGATGAGGAGGCAACATAAGCCCTGGGATGAGCTTTAGATGCTTGAAGTGTTGTATCAAGCCTATGCCAACATTCCAAAGCTGAATGATTAGGCTTTCCACAAATTTGACAGACCAAAGAACCAACAGAGGACTGATGTGGAAATTGAAACTGAGACGATGGTCTGCCTCCTTGAGCAGAAGACTGATGTGGAGATGAAAACTGTTGGAACTGAGAAGTTCTGCCTCCACCTTTGTTTTGTGAAAATCTGTTGCCATTTCGACCTCTATATGAGCCATAACCTCGATATCCTCCTCTCTGAGAACTTCTGAAACCTTTATAATTTCCTCGAGTAGTTGCATAAGCAAAAGGCAGATCAGAAGCATGAGTGTGCTTGAGAGAGGTGCCAATGTGAATAGATTCAGAACACAGTAGAGCAGACAAAGCAGAAATAGTAATAGGCTCAGATCTTGCACGAATAGTTGTCTTGAAAGCATTTTATTCATCAGGTAAACCATTTAAGGTGAGTAAAACTAAATCTTCATCTTCAATTGGTGAACCAGCCAAACTCAACTGATCAGAAACAGCCTTGATTTGATTCAGGTAATCCTCCATAGTGAGATTCTTCTTTGTTAAATGATTGAGCTTGTTCTTTAGCTGATGAATATGAGATCGAGAGAGAGATGTAAATCGAGTAGCCAGTGTATTCCATACCTCTGTACTTGTTCCACAGTGCAAAACAGACGTGAAGATGGATGGTGAAAGTGTAGCAGTAATACAACTCAACAAATGTGTATCAATGGTGATCCAATGCGTAAATGCTGGATTTGGAATAGAATTGCCGTGTGCATCATGGGTTGTAGATGAAGGACATGATATAGAACCATCAACAAAACCTAGTAGCTTTGTAGCTCTCAAGATATTCTGAAACTGACTCTTCCAAATGATATAGTTTGTAGAGTCAAGTTTGATTGGAACAAAGGAGTTGAGATTGGACATAAGAAGAGTGAGATTTGAAGGTAACATGGAGATATCTGCAGAACCTGGAACAGAGATTGAATCTGCCATTGTTGCTTGTTGATTTCTTACAGTAGCATCTTGCAGATTTGCTGCCATTACAGGATTTTGGTGAAGATAGAATGCTCGATGGAGCTCAAATGGCTCTGATACCATAAAGGAATTTAGGAAATATCAGATTCTCATTTCAAAAATGTATATTGCACATACAACTACAGCTTCCTTTTTATACAGAAATTATAACTATCTAACTCAATATCCTAACTAACTAACCATAGTTGAGTTTAGATAACAACCTAACAGATTTATGCTATCTAACTCAATATCCTAACTAACTAACCATAGTTGAGTTTAGATAACAACCTAACAGATTTATGCTAACCACCACAAGTGGATGATAACTGTCTCAATTTTATACACGTGCTCAGCCCTTGAGTGTTCTCAACAGATGGCTTGGATGGCTTTGTCTTTGATGCTGTCTTTGACTGATCTGTTTGATCTGGCTTGGACTGATTGGACTGATCTGTTTGATCTGGTGGCTTGGACTGATGTAGCTTATCATGTAGCACTACCGATATACATGACATTGGACAAAATGATTCGTTGTAATATTTTAAGAAATAAATAAATAAATTCAAGAAACGTTTGACAAATTAAATGGTTAATTTTTTATTTTTTATTTTTTAAATCATATGAGTTTTTCAAGGTTAATGTATCTAAACAAACTCTATATAGTATATTATGTCACAAATGTTTAATTTAAAACAAAGAATTGCATAATTTTTAAATAATAGTGCATGAATGTATCTACGTAGATTTGCTTCTAAGAAATTAGGGTAGCAGTTCCGTTTCGTAGCTCGAAACTTTGTGGCCCGACTGTGGCTCGACACCAAAACGACGTCGTTTTGGTGTCTTCTTCTATTTTTTCTTCTCTTTTCTTCTCTTTTTTTTTTTTTTTTTTTTTTTCGCGTTTTTCTGAAGAAGTCCACAAAGATCCAATTTTTTTTCATCTTCATCAATATATCATCACAAATTTTCAGATTATGAACATCTTCATCAACATCATCACAAATCTGGAAAATTTGGAAAATCACCCACACAAATCAAACCCAAACCCACACACACACACACAGAGCAGCAGCAGCAGCAGCAAAATCACCCACACACACACACAATTTTTCTGCGTTTTTCTGATGAAGAGGAAGAAAAAAAGGCAGAAGAAGAAGAAAAAAAAATGCCGAGAAAACAGATCTGGCCGATCAAAAAAAATATCTGATCTTCCTACCTTCAGATCTGGATCTTCACGAACACATCTTCATCAACAATTTTTTTTAAAAAAAATTTCAGATCCAGAAAAAAAAAAAGAGAGAGAGAGAGAGAGAGAGAAAACAGATCTGCCGGTGTGGCAGTTGCCAGTGATGGCGAGGGCAGAGTGGAAGAGGAAGATCAGATTGTGGAAGAGGAAGTAAGATCAGATCGGCTCCGTCCTTTCAACCTTTCTCTCTCTTTCTTCTCTCCTCTCTCTCTTTCTCCCTCATTCCCTCTCTTTCTCCCTTTCTTCTTGCGTTTCACAGATAAAAGAGAAAAAAAAAATCAAATCAAAACGGTGACGTTTTAATTTCGAGCCATTTTCGAGCCTCGAAATTTCGAGCTACCAGCTATTTCTCATTTACATACATATATGAAAATAAGTCTAACCCTTCTCCACAGGCACGCAAGTGTAGTTTTTTCACCAACACAAATTCCCACAATTATTTTCTCTTTGATTTTCTTCTTTTGATTGTTACAAGTCCAAATTTTCATTTTAAAAGTGGGCTTTGTTTCCAAGATGACATTGAAAAGACAAGAAGTTCATAAACATATGTGGTTTAAATTTTTAGGATTTACCTTTTAAAAAATTAATGTTTTTTATTTTTTATATATATTTTTTGTTTTTATTGAATTTTTTAATATTTTAAGCTATTTTCTTTTAATTTTTAAATACAAGTAATACAAATATACTTAAAAAGTATAACATTTGTGAAAAAGATCGTAGAAAATTCACTAAATACCAAAAATAAAAAAAATACTAGAATTTAGTATATATATATTTTGTAATCTTGTATATTTTTTGAAATATTTTACTTTTTAAATACATCTAAGTAAGATGTATATAAAAAAGTAATTTTTTTAATTTTTTTAAAAAATATTCACTAAAAATAAAAAATACGAAAATTAAAAAACTCAAACCAAACGCACTGAATACAACTTTATATTTTATACTAGTCTCTTCTGGTGGTGTAGGCTGGTTTGGAAATAGAGTTGTATTTTAAATTTGTGAGTTTTGGAATTTTGATTTAAGTGTATAAAATTTGTTTGGTTAATGAGTTTTGAAAAAAGTTTTGAATTGAGTGGGGAATTTTGATGTGACATACGATATTTGATATAAAAACTTACAAGTCATAACTAAACACATAACTCAAAATTTTATTCAAAGTTCATAGAAAATTTAAAAAAATTATGAAATTTTTTTAATTTAAAATATAAAAAATAACAGGTGGCATTTGTATAAAAATAAAAATAAAAAATTCACTGTTCTAATTAATCGGCCGGACGTTCGGGAAGACGACCGGTTAGCCCAAATTTTTCCTTCTTGGAGAGATTTTTCAAAAATGAGTGTGAAATTAATTTTTAAAAACTATAAATAAACGTCACACTCAAATATAATGATCAAATTAAGTTTAAAGAGCTCCACCAAACAGTACCTAAGTTTTTCACTTAATTTGCCCATATTCATGGTGCACAAGTATTTCCTTTAACTTCCCTTACATGTCCTTGAGCTATTAATTTTCAATTTCAAACAGTGGAAGCCATCGAAGCTAGAGCAAGTGAGTGAAGAAATGATCAATCAGTGTTCCAATAACATTGATGATGATGACTGGGTGACATTGCAAATTCCTACAAGATCCATGCCAACCTTCACTGTGCAATCAAAAATCTAGCATCAATAGTGGAAGATAGTGAAATAAATTAAGTGATTGGTTTTATGATTGTAAGAAAAACAAAATCTAAACTATTCAGTGTAAAAATATTTGTCAGTTGTTTGACTCTGTATCTAAGCACACATCTATCTACCCAAAAAAAAAAAAAAGCAAATTAAATGGTCTTTATAATTTACACAATGTGTCAATTTGGTTTATACTGTTTTATTTTGTTCGATTTTATCTCTTAATTTAACAAATTGTGACATATTGGTCTAATAAATAATGTCCGTTAAATTTAGTAGACGAAAACTTAAATAATGTGTCAATTTGGTCCCTATCAAAATCAAGCAAATTAAAGCAACAGGGATCAAATTGACATATCATGCAAACTACAATGACCAAATCGACATATCATTTGAGCATGTGATGACTTTTCGTCCATCAAACCTAACGACTATTGTTTATTGGACCAATATGACATAATTTATTAAACTAATGGGTAAAAACGAGCAAATCAAAACAATAGGGACCAAATAGACATATCATGTAAAGTGCATGGATCATTTGCATAGTTTATCAAAAAATAAAAAAAAATAAAAAAATTTAAATAATAATACAAATTGCTTTCAATGTCTATTATGATTATGATATTAAAATATTCTTAATTCTTACGTTGAAGTGAAAAAAAATTAGAGTACAATCCATTTTATCCTTTTGTGGTTTAAGGCAAAAGTATTTTTATCGCCTTATGATTCAAGTATAGGCAATAAACCTCCGTATAATTGTGAACCAAAATGCAAACGTTACTTTTCGGTCCAATTTTACAGAATGTGTAATATACTATGCATTTTTGAGAGTGGAGATTCCTTTTTAGAAATTATTAAAGTTAAATTACAATTGAAAAGATTTTTATACCCCCATCTTCAACTCCTAAAATCCTAACTCTACGGTTATGTTTGCTTAGGCGAATTAAATTAGATTGGATTAGCATTCCTATGATTAATAGTCTTAAGATTACAAATCTTTTGAATTGTGTCTCCTATACTATATTTAGATTGAGTTAGGATTATAAAGAGTTATTAATAAAATATTATCCAATCCGATGTTTGTTTAAATAGATTGGAATAGATAGGACATGGGACATTCAATATATATATTGACTATAATACCTCTATTCAACAATGATTCATCCCCCATTTTCCTCCCATCCCCTTTGACCCCCTCTCTCTCTCATTGGTTACATTTTTTTTTTCTTTTTCTTTTTTTTCCTGCTCCTCCAATCACCACCCACCACGTGGCAAGGGGGTGAGGGGGTGACCCCCAAAAGGGGGTCCCAAGCATTATTCTACCTCTATTATGATCATTTGATAAGTTAGTTCAAACTTTGACTTAGTGTCCCAATTTATATCACATCTTTTATATGGATTGCATAGTCCATCATATATAGAATACCATATCCAGATGAATTGTTAGTCTATACTTCAATTTTTTAACCAAATATCATATTAATAATTTTATTGGACTATTAGTCCAATCTCAAGCACATAACCGCCCAAACAAACATGGCCTACAAGTCATACCATCCCCAACAGTTCCAGCCATTCCATCTACCTCCTCAAGCTCCATTTATGTCCCATGTTTCTTTCCCAGCCATATCTGCCTCTTCCGGTGTACATTCCGACCACCACTATCACTGCCTCTTCCTTCCTTGAGCATCATTGCTGCTCCTTTTCAATTCTGAACCACCATTGCCTCGCCTTTTTTAGTCCCCTCGACCACCATGGCAACTCCCTCTTCCCTCCTTGACCACTGCTTTCACTTTTTCTGCGTTGAACCACCATTTCCATCCTCATAGAAAGAAAAAGAATGGTGCATACCAAGCTCAATTACCAACAATTATGTTAATTCCATCCCAAGATTTTCAAATTCGTAGCATTCATTTGGCAAAACAAAAGAAAAGCAACAATGTAGATCTATATATATATATATGTATGTATGTATACAATGTATATATAGTCAATTTAGGATAAATAAATAGAGATTTAGGATTAATTTGTGTTTTAATAAAATTAAAGTTTTCTTAATTCTAATTAAATAAATATTATTTAAGTTAGAAATTATTACTGTCTTCGGTGATACATATATATAATACTGTATATATAGTGATAATTGGATATTAGCATTAATTTGTGAATTAATTGAATTATTGTTATTTAAGTTAGAGATTATTATCTATATAATATATAAGAGAGAGAGAAAATAAAAGAAGAAGAAAAAAAGAAGCAAAACTCCAGAGGGGTATTACGGTCAATTCAAATCTATTATTAACAGAGTTAACGTTGTGATTTAGTTCAAAACTATATGAGGTCTCTTTACCTATATTTGAACCATAAGGGTGTAAAGTGCTTTGACCTTAAATCACAAGGGGTAAACTGAATTTTACCCAAAAAAATTATTGATATAAAAGTATGACAAGAGCAGTCACGGCCAGGAGCACATTGCACACAAGGTGGGCATGCCATTTCGCTTTTTGTTCATGCCATTTGAAGAGTGGCATGTGCCACTTCAAGAGTAGCACGTCACTATTTATCACTGCGCATGACATGTCAAGGGTTTTATATTCTGCACTGAATTGCGTGAGTGCTAGACTTGCTATGATTTGCACCGTTATATAGTTATACGGGCTATGTTTGTTTGGGTGGACATGAGCTTGGGATTGGACTAATAATCTAATAAAATTATTAATCCGATATTTAGTTAAACAATTGAAGTACGGACTAATTATTTTAAACTTGACTATTAGTTAAGATAGGATACATAATCCAACAGATTCGTAGTCCTAGGACTATTAGTCATGGGAATGCTAATCCAGTCTGCCCAAACAAACATGGCCATGGTGTGCCCCATTCCGGACAAGAGAGGTCGATAATGGTTTTTAAAATTTATGACCTCGACATTCAGTTCTTATTGTGTAAGTGTATCTCAATACTGATACTTGTCTCAATATTGCGATTATGATCATGACTTTAACTGTTATTGCCTAAATCTTTTTGGATTGATTGTGTGTGTATGTATGTATGTGTGATATATATATATATATATATATGCATGTCTATCAAAAACAAATAGAAAGCAATTATAATTGAAAGATTTATATAAATTGGAAACAAAATGGAAATGGGAAAGAGACATACTTGGTGCAATCAACAAAATTGACCATCTCCAATTCCACAATAATTATAGAAATCCGAAGTACATGTTTGTCAAACACATCAACTTGATTATTACAATTATATTTTCCTTTTGCAAACAATCCAAAAACCGGACTAATAACAGTAAATCCCTCATCTAATGCAATATTTTGCCCATTCATATGCTTAGACTCATCACTTCCCAGGTAAAGAGCAGTAGGACTGGTAGCCATCTAATAACTCACACCTAACCGAACACAACAGATTATACATGTCCAGGACCATTCAGAAACTGGCAAACCAAAAACCAAGGTTTATATACAAGCCTGGTCTTACATGACCATTGAAAGTAAACAAAAGAACATCAAACAAAAGCTTTGTGCGTGAGGCAACCTTGGCTGACTCCAAAATCTAAGTAACCTTTCATAATCTCACTAAGGTTGGGGCTAGACATCCCGCTGCTTACCTATATACATATAAATACGAAGTGAGCTAATATCGAGTAAATAATACCAGAGTAAAAGGGTTAATGAATGAGAATTGCACATAAATAAATCATACTTATAATTTAAACATTTGAACTACTATTCTCATTTATATCAGATTTAGAGATCATAACAAAGCAAAACGACCTCGTGTCCAATACATCATAACCATATACAAAACGACCTCAGATCCATTATATGCAAAACAACTTTGGGTTCATCTATACAAAACGACATCAGGTCCAATACTCATTCATAGACCAATCTTAGGTCTAATGGATCTATATACAAATGACCACCGGTCCTTCATGCCATAATACCAAATGACCTTGAGTCCAACATTCTTATATTCATATTTTTGTGCATAGTCATATTCATGATCATGATAACATCCATAATTTTCAAAACGTCCTTTGGTCCATTTAACAATCATACAAAATGACATTCGGTCTAATTTATCTATAAGATGACCTTTAGTCTATCTTGTTAAACATTCCAAATAGCCTTAGGCCTAATCTGTATCCTTGTCAAATATACCGAACGACCTTGGACCTATTTCATATATTTTTTTATCAAACATACCGAACGGCCTTGGGCCCATTCTGTATTTATGCATCAATCACTTTACAGATTCTATTATGGATCAAACAGATAGAATACTCATTCATAGTACAAATTCATGAGTTCAAAAACTTACCACATAGGTAACATTTAGAAAATAATGCATACACAAAAATATCTTTACTAAGTTATTACTCACTCTGTTCGGAGTGTTGATTGTCCTCATGGATACTCCTACACAATTCATAAAAACACACAAATCGGATCACAATGTTGTTTAATCTGCTCCTTAACTTGTTTAATTCTTTTAGGCTCCTTTCTAACCTTTTAATTCATTTAGAATGCACAATGTATGCCTAAGAGTGTTCAAATCATGAACTTGCATGCCTTATCTACAACATCAAATAATACTTAAAAATTCTTTTAAAAACACGGATTACAAGGTTCATGCTCAAAGGACGAAATTCAACGTTCAAACCAAATGAATCTTTCCTCTCTTTCCTAATCATTTACTTATGTTGTTTCTTAGCTTATTGGTCCTTAATAAGTCATAATTCATGCTTAAGAATGCCCGGAAAGAGATAGGAACGAAGATATGAACTCAAAACATCTTTTTAAAACATCCTGAAAGTGAGTTGTTAGCTAGAGCCAACTTTTCGTCACTAGAGCCAGTTGAAGGCATAAACTGAGTTTGCTTGAGCCACCATTTGGTCGCTCGAGTCAACTTTTGCAGAGTGCAAAATACTAGGAGCTCGCAATGTTGGCTCGAGCCACCACTTGGTCGCTCGAGCCATCTGTGAATTTTCAAGGTTTCAAAACAGAAAATATGAGTTCCAAAAATGTATTTTAATGTGTAAAAGCTTGCACGACCATTTCAAACTCATGAAAACACTTTGATAATCATAAAAACATTTTAGAAAACTCAAATACAAGATCATCCATAAATTATGTGCTCAAAACCTCATGAATTTACCAAAATTAAACTCAAATCTTCATACATATGAGGATAAATTTCAAAACACTTTTCATGACTCTCCAAACATAAAATTAAGCTTCCAAGACTTATGAAACAATGATGCATGGGCAATATAACTTCCAATTTCATCATGAATAAAAGAATTCAAATCCAAAATGACAAAATTCTATGTATTCATCTTCTAAATTCAACATGGATCACAAATTCATGTTAAAAAATGAGGAATCATAAGAAATGATGCATGCATGTATGTCAAACTTCAAGTTCATCATCTTTAAGCTCATTACATGTTATTGATTTCATAATTAATGACTTAATTTTAGAAAACAAAGGCTCAAAACTTACCTAGAGGCCTCAAGAACAATAATTCTTGCAAGATTATGGGTTTTCTTCTTCAATTCTTCAATCCTTAAGCAATTCTCCCAAGTTTTTGTTCTTCTCTCTTTACAAGGATGATTCTCTCTCTTTCTAGAACTCTAACAAATTTTGTGTCTAAGTGTGAGCTCAAATAACATTGTTTATCATATATATAGTAGGTAATTAGCTTATGCTAATTAATTAAGAATTAGCCTAATTAATTAAGGCTCATTCTACTTAATTTAATCTAATTAATTTGATTTGAATCAATTTTTAATTAAACTACACAATAGGCTCCAAAAATTATACTGATCACAATAAATTAATCAATTTCATTTCTATCGCCTTTACGACCCTCAATATTAGATTATAGCAAAGAATTGTAACAGATTTTTCTACAATCAACAGATACAATCAACAAATAGGCATCCAAAAATCACATAGGGCACATAATTAGCATTCAAATTCACATTAGGCATATAAACACATATATAATTAATGAATTAAAAGTTTAATACGGAGCAGGGTTGTTACATTCTTCCCCCTTTAGGAAGTTTGGTCCTCTAAATTTATGTTATCTTCTGTCAGAAACAATTCAGAATACTTTTATTGAACGATTTCAATTCTTTTGGTAGTCATTTGCTTAGTCTCGCAAACAAGCAACACTTTGTCCTCAACTAGACGAAGATGTACCTTTTATAAATACAAGGCTTTGTACAGTGCCATACCGAAACTAGAGGTAAGCCATTGTTGCAAGTGTAGACACCCCATTTTTTACCGTCCTTAAGACTTGGGCCCTGCTGATTGATCACTTTATAATGAAAGTTTTGTTGTGCAAATGTTCGATTTCTTCAGTAAGAAGAGCTTCTAAATCCCAACCTTACACCCCATTTTGGCCAAAACTATTTTAGACCTTAAAATCCTCTCTTTCAAAATATTTTTGAAAATGTTTCTACAATGTTCCGAGACTCGCATTTCATTTAAAATATTGCACTTTTCGGTAAACCGAGTAAGGACAAAGTGAAAATAAATGAAAATGAGGTGATCTCTTTGAAAATTCTTTAAAACCTCTTATTTAAAGGTTTGGAGTTGAAGAAAATAGGAGGGGAGGGAAGAAAACCAATTGGGGGGAAAGTTAGGCATCAATCCGTTAGGGCAAAACTGAGCAGCCTTCACTAAAATTGGCATATCTCTTTGCATAATTAGAATTTTGATGTAAGGCCACCACCATTGGAAATTAGACTTCTGGGGCTTCAATTTGGACCTAAGAATGACTAAACACCGATTTGGGATGAGAAAGATATGTCCGTTTGAAATCGGGTTTGGAAGTAGATTTTTGTGGCCGACCACTTTAGTGGTCTGCCAGCCAGTTGTGCAAAATTTGGCCATTTTGAGTGTTTTGGCCTTCCAAGTTTCCCCCATTAGTGGCTTGCTGGCCACTTGTGTCAAAAGCCATATTTTTGCAGATATTTGTTGTCAGTTGTTCTTACACTACACCACATGTTTTTATATAGATATTTTCGACTGAATCTCATATATTTCTGTATATAGAGGACCTCCCCTCTTGCTTTCAAGGTTATAAAAACTTAGGTGTGGGAAAATATTTTTGAAAGAGCAAAATTCTTTCTCTCTACAATTCTCTATCTCTCTTACAACTTGATAGCCTTTCTTTAAACACTCTAAACCAAACCTAGAGAGCATCTTGCTGAGGTGATTTGAGCATGAATTTGAGCTCTTGAGGCACTTGAGAGTGTGAAATTGGTGGTTTGTAACTCAAAGAAGCATCCATCTTCAAGAGATATACCTTCTATGGTTTTGTACCATTTCTACACCACCTGTTCTCGATCTTTTCTTACTATTTGTGGACTGATTTTGGGACTGTATTTTTGGGTTGAAACTTGTGGTTTAAAGCCATTAAAGGTAGAGAGGTGGATCACCCTTCTTTAAACCTTGTTTCATAGACTTTTACCCTTGTGTTTCTCAGCTTGTTATCAATTTTTTTTGAGCTTTTTACCACTGGTTATTAGAGTTTTCTAGAGGCTAAAAATCATGTTTTAAAGTCCAAAAAATAGAGGGGGCAGCTTCCCCTCCTTGTGCTTGTTTACTAGCTTAATTGCTCAATGTTTTTAGCTTACTCATTTAGCTATTTTTACTTTAATTCCAGCACTATTTTGAGCTAATTTAGGACTTTTTTTATGTGTTTACTTCATTTATGCTTTGTATAGTATGCTTGTAGTGCAATGGTCCTCATAGGTTTAGAAGTTTAGGCCTTAGCCATCAACCTATTTGAGTTGATAGTGTTTATTTCAAGCTTTCCATACTTGTATTCATATTTAATCACCTCTGCAACCTCCCTCTTTTTTTGACTTTTTCTTTGCTTTGAAAGTTGTTTCAAACTAGTTGTTTGT
Source organism: Camellia sinensis (assembly GCF_055761805.1). NCBI lineage: Eukaryota > Viridiplantae > Streptophyta > Magnoliopsida > Ericales > Theaceae > Camellia > Camellia sinensis. Next base: position 17,249,653 of record NC_138964.1, on the reverse strand, counting down.
TTAAAGCTTGAGATTGAGGTATTGTGTTTAATGCTTTAATCCCTTTGAGGGTTCATTACCAATGGCATGACACTTCCCTCATATCTAAAACAACTCTTAGTTTAGTACACCTTTCTATTAGAGGACTTAATCTTCATTTTTGGACTTAATTGATTAAGGAATGGATGGTAATTAAAATAGAATAATAAAATTGGGACTAAAAGGGATGTGTAGACACCCCATTTTTGACCGACCTTAAGACTCAGACGTCACCGATTGAGCGCTTGGTGATGTTGCATATTGTGCTAGTTCTGAAGTTTTAGAGTCTCGGCTACGAGCCTTGCCTCCGGACTTCGGGGCTCTTTTGTGCTTTGCCTCGGTTTGCGAACCGGGTCCCATTTTTCCCGTTTTCTCTTCCCGAAGGGAGGGAGTGGTCTTGTAGACCATCTCTCAGTGGCCGTAGGCTATGTTTCGTGGTCGTAGGCCATTTTTCCCGTTTGGAGCCCGGTTTTTGATTTTTCGGAGCCGACGGCCGTGTGCCTCGGTTCGGGATCGCCTAACCACCTCCGTTTGCTCCGATTTTTGGCACACACCTTGTTTCCTCTCTTTTGAGGAACACTGTGGCCCGAGAGACCAACTTTGTGGTCAAACGCCACCTCCGGTGCTTAACAGCCTGTTTTCGGGGCCCCCGGGCCGAGTGTTTCGGTCCCCGAACCTTCGCTTTGCATCCGTTTTGGTTCATTTTTGGTGGAGACCTTATTTTCATTGTTAGGAAGCTTGTAGAAGGGTGGGAGGCCAGCAATTATTCTGAAAAGCCAGCTTTATTTCTTCATCGCTCTCCGTCGCCCGTTTTTCTCACTAAAAAGCTAATGTTGACCACCCCGGGGCCACTTTCTTTACCCCTAAACCCCATATTTGTGTTGTACACACCTGGGAGGCCACCAATATGTATAGGCCGGCCAGTAATTGTCCTTGGCCCTTTTGGGCCCCTCTAAAAAGTTGGCTTTTCTCTCTCCTGGTTCACATTTTCTGGGTTTTCACCACATAGTTGTGTTGTGCACACATAGGAGGCCACCTTTTTGAGGTGGCCGGCCAACAATCTTCATTGACCCTTTTGACCCCTGGCCGGCCGGCCAGGGGGGGTGGTCGGCCGGCCACCTGAACCTTTTGAACCTGGCCAGCCAGAATCCTCTCTCCAAGTGTGTTCCAGCTGTGCAATTTGTTTTCTTCCAGATTTTGTATCTGGGGGGCTGCCTTTTGGGGAGGAAATTTGAATTGTTTTTTCCCCTTTTTCCCATGGCCTCTCTCCCTCTATAAAACCAACACTTGAGCTTCATTTCTAAGGGTCAGAGATTTTTGCTAAGGCACACAACCATCTTCCTCCATAGCTCTCTCTTCCAAGCTCTAAAGTCCATTATCCTTGGCCATTTACACACCACCTCCAAGCCTACAACCTCCACACTCCATTCCAGAAACTTGAGGCTGTTTTTCAGAGGTTAGGAGCACCTTTCCTTGGTCCAAAAGCTGCTGAAGACTTGTGCTACAAGGGTGAGTCCTCTTCTCCCTCTTTCTCGTCTTATTTTGTTCAATATCTTAGCCCCTATTGCTTACATTTTTGAGCTCCAACCTGAACTGTAAATAGTCATATTTTGAGCTCCTCTTCATGTTTGATCAAGGACTTTTTGCTGTTTGAGGTCTTCTCCTTACTCTTTGTGTTTAATCTCTCTTTTAGGCCTATTTTTGCATGGTATTTTCGTCTTATTTGTGAGCTGTTTTGGACTTGGCCATAAACTGTAAAATGTCTTTTTTTGAGCCCCTATTCAACTTTGTTGAAGGGCTCTCCTCTGTTTGAGGCCAGCTGCTACCACTTGTCTCTTTATCCCTCTCTTAGGCCTTTTTCTTGCATGTTGTTTTAGCCTCACTTGTGTTTATTTTCAAGACTTAATATAAACTGTAAAGTGCCTTGTTTTGAGCCCCTCTTCAACTTTGTTGAAGGGATTTTCACTATTTGGGGCCAGCTGCTGTCCCTTTTCTCTAATCTCTCTTTCAGGGCCATTTTTGCATAATAGATTAGCCCTATTTGTGTTCACTTTTGTGATTTATTATAAACTGAAAAAAGTCTCCTTTTGACATCATATTCATGTTTGATTAAGGGCATTTTCTTGTTTGAGGTCATATGCTTCCTTGTATGCTTGATTGTCCCTTATTTTGAGCCTTACACCTAAGCTTTTGTTGCATGCTTGGTTTGCCCTTCTAGCCACTGAAATCCAGTGGATTTTCAGTGGCTAGCACACTATTTTGAGCCTCCAAATCAGAGGGGGGTGACCCCCTCTCACCTTGACTTGTTTGGTGGTCACTTTGGCCTTCCAAAGAGACCCTATCTTGCATGCTTCAAAGTCACTTTCCAGGGTCAATTTGGTAAGTTTTAGGACTACCATATTTGATTTTCATAGTTTTTTATTCCATGCTAAATGTCTACCTTGCATGTGCATAATAACTCCTTGCATGGCCCTCCAAAGTAACTCATTATTTTTGCATACCATGGTTGCATATCAGTGGTTATTTGGGCCTATTTTCACATGATTTATTCACTAATTTTTTCTGGTTTGGTGAGATTACATTTTCTTCATATACTTGCCATGTAAACCATGATTGCTAGTCAAGATTGCATGCTATTTTGTCCACCAAGCTAGCATCTTTTGGCCATGCTTTGAACTGGAAATGTTCATGTTTTGGGACTGCCTTGGCTCTGTCTTCATGCTTCATGATCAAATAATGCATGCTTTGTATAGCTATAAGTCATTCCATGTGCCCAGTTTCGAGTTTCGGGGTTCATCCCATGCATCGGGTGCCATATTTCCGTGGTTCGGGACCATTTAGCATCATATTTCAGTGCTGGAATTTGTGAGTTTGCATGTCATCTTGCATCCCTTGCCATGCCTTGTTAGAGTTACATGTTATGCCTTAGGTTCGGTCCTCGGTTTGCGTACATGCGTGCACGCATTTCGAGAGTCTCATTTTCACCTAATGGCTACTGACGTGAGTGTGGCTGAGGTCCACTCATGTTAGTGTAAGTCCATTATGCATTGTGTATGCCATTTCAGTTCATAGCTGTCACGACCCAAACCCGGCCCTATGGGTTTAGCACCGTAACCGGCCAGTAATCCGAGATTACCGAAGGCCTGCAGATCAGTAATACAGTAAAACAGAGTACGGGGCCTGGCGGAAGCCAATACAGTAAATAAATAGTGTCCATTGAGCTGTGACAGTCTGTATGCAAAAAGGCTTTTCATACATTCACACATAAACAGTACAGAACAGTATGTACAATATTCACATCCATTCAACTAGGGACTCAACCCTACAGAACAGTACAGAAAACATTCCGTCTGTACAAACAGTACGGTCTATACAAAACAGTAAAACGGTACAGAAGGGGGAAAAAAAAAACAGACAAAACACCCCCAAGCCATAGCATGGCAACTCGGAACCTCGCAGTGAGGCACAAAGGCTGGCTTGACAAAACTGGAGTAACCCTGACGCCTCTAGCTGCGGTCTGGTGCCTGTACACCTACATATATATATGAGCAGTGAGCTAAAGCCCAGTGAATAACATAAAGCGTAAAGGGGTTTAGAATGAATGTCCTTACAGTATGAAAACAGTTCATTTCAATCAGTCATTCAGTTGTTCAGTACAGTAAACAGTCATATGTGGTACATCCATTAGCATAACAGTAACAGTAGGTCTTGAAAGACCGAACAGTAATGATGGCCATCAATCAGTAAACAGTAGTGGTTCCACGAGGGAACCGACAGAGATCTCTGTAACAGTAACAATAACAGTAAACCGTAGGTACTAAGGATGCCACAGTACAGTTCAGAAATAAAGGACATACATTCATTCAGTAATACCAGTTCAGTAAACAGTTCAGTTCAGTATTCAAAAGATATCAGTTGAACATATCTTTACACAATTGTTACTCACAGAGTTCTGGGCTACAGTATGCTAGAGCGTGTCTCCCCAGTTGCCAACCCTACACAGTTCACAGGTTGAACACACACTAAGCTACACAGTTGGGCAATATCATAACTTAATCCCTAATTTGCCTTGGTGTGTTCTACAACGATATCCTCATCTAAATGCCTTAAACTAGGCCTAAGAATGCCTAGGATGGGATGAGGATGCAAGAATGCACATTTAAAAGCATTTTCAGGATTTTTAGAAAAACAGAGTCTCGCTCGAGCTCAGGTTTCCCCGCTCGAGCGTACAGGCAAACAAAGGTACACGCTCGAGCGCAAACTTTCCCGCTCGAGCGTACTGTAAAAGTACTGGATGGGTGAAATCCCCGCTCGACGCCCGCTCGAGCTTGAGACATGACTCCGCTCGAGCGCCCAATACTCCGCTCGAGCGGACTGTAAAACAGTGCAAGATGCTGGAAGCTCGATTTTCCCGCTCGAGCGGCACTTCCCCCGCTCGAGCGGACGACTGAAATCTGGAAATCCCAGATTCGAGCTCCAGGTCCAAAACCAAGCTCAAAAGCATCAAAACCAATCCTCTTGGGCCCATTTTCTGGAAAACATTTAAAAACACATAGAATAACATGAATCAAGGTTCAATTTGAGAAATCAAAGCCCAAGGGTGTTTTATTCAAACCCAATTTCAAACCATTTCCTCAAACATGACATGCATGATCTTAAATCCTTTTTAAAGCTTCAATGCTGTTTCAAAAGAGCTCAAACCTTCAAAAACAAGATGAACTCATGGAGTATGACCAAAAGATGGACATGCATGTGAGGCATTATGAACTACAACCTCAAAACTTCAATATATGTACATGCATGCAACAATTAAGCTACAATTCGCCATCTAAACCATGTTTGGCTCTACACTCCTTCAATATGACATAAATCATGCAAGATTCAACTTAAAACATGAATAAGAAGACAATGGAGCTACCTTAAGTCTTGTATTTCAAGAAGGGAGCTCAAATATGCAATCACTTCAACAATTTCTCAAGCAATTCCAAGCAATTCAAGATGAAAACCAACTCCTCAAGCCTCTCTCTCTCTAGGGTCGGTTGAGGCTCAAAATGTGAGAAGAAGTGTGGGTTTAATCAATACGTGGAGTGTTTACAAGGCTCATGTGTGTGTGTGTGTGTGAGTGGCCCACTTAGTGGCAAGGTTGTAATTAAATCCAACTCTTTAATTAGCTTATTTAATCTAATTTAATCATACCTAATCAATTTTCAGATAATTGTACAATAAAATCACGTAAATTACGAGGGTCACAGAACACTAATCGGTTTCAGATTCGGCCGCCGATAAGGCCTTCAATTAGCAGTTTAAACATACGAACATGAACAGATAATCGTACAATCAAACAGATAGAATGAAATTAACTAACATATACTCAGTCAATTCAGTTCCAGTTTCAGTCAGTCAGTTCAGTACTTTTAATCAGTTCAATTATCGGTCAGTTATCAGTCATTATCAGTTCCGTTTAACAGTAACTGGTGATCAATCAGTCATTAATCAGTAATCAGTATGAGGGTTGTTACAGTCTCCCCTCCTTATAAAGAGTTTAGTCCTCTAAACTCGAGTTACCTTCATTCTGGAAGAAAACAGGATTCAGTGGAAACAGTTCAGGATATCGTTTAGCCATGTCATCTTCCCTTTCCCAAGTGGCATACACGCCACCATGGTTCTGCCAGTCAACTTTCACTAACGGGATCTCTTTGTTCCTCAGTTTCTTGATCCGTCGGTTTACAATCTGTATAGGCCGTTCCTCGTAAGTGTAGTCATCACTTAACACTACGTGGGTAGGCTCTATTACATGGAAGGGATCCCGAAGGTAGTCTCTTAACATAGAAATGTGGAAGACGTTATGCATATGCTCCATTTCAGGAGGAAGCGCAACTTGATACGCCACCGGATTGATTTTCTCAATGATCTCATATGGTCCGACGTATCTCGGTGCTAACTTGCCTTTGACTCCAAAACGAGTCTGGCCTTTCATTGGTGTCACTTTCACAAAAACGTGATCACCCACTTCATACTCTCTATCCCGTCTTCTGACATCTGCATAACTTTTCTGTCTACTCTGTGCAGTTTTCAGTCTTTGCTGTATCAGTTTCACTTTTTCAGTTGTTTCATACACCATCTCGGGCCCAAGCAAAGGCCCATCTCCAACTTCTGCCCAGCAAATTGGAGATCTACATTTTCTGCCATACAATGCCTCAAAAGGCGCCATACCTATACTCGAATGGTAGCTGTTGTTGTAGGCGAATTCAACTAATGGCAGATGACTTTCCCAGTCTCCCTGAAAATCAAGGACACACATTCTCAGTAAATCCTCCAGAGTTTGGATGGTCCTTTCTGATTGGCCATCTGTCTGAGGATGATAGGCACTACTCAGTCTCAGTTCAGTACCCAATGCAGCCTGTAGGCTTTGCCAAAACCTCGATGTAAACTTCGAATCCCTGTCAGAAACAATAGACACAGGCACTCCATGCAGTCTCACAATTTCATTAATATAAATCACGGCCAATCTATCCGCATTATAAATTGTCTTGACAGGTAAGAAGTGAGCAGATTTAGTCAGTCTATCAACAATAACCCAAATTGAATCCATACCTTTTCTGGAGCGAGGTAACCCAACGATAAAATCCATCGTGATATGCTCCCATTTCCATTCTGGTATGGGTAGGGGTTGCAATAATCCGGCAGGTCGTTGATGTTCAGCTTTGACCTGTTGGCAATGAAGACATTTGGATACAAAATCAGCAATTTCTTTCTTCATTCCCGGCCACCAGAAATTCTGTTTCAGATCTTGGTACATTTTCGTATTCCCCGGATGGATAGACAATTTCGAATTGTGGCCTTCTTGCAGAACTCTTCTTTTCAGTTCAGTATCATTTGGTACACACAGTCTTTCTTGAAATTTCAGTACATTATTCTCAAATTTGAATCCCGGTCTCGGTTTAGATTCTCTTTCTTCGATGATCATCTTCAAGAAATCATCCAGTTGCTGTTTCTCTTTAATCTCTTCAACCAGTGCTGGTTGAGCAGAAATAGCAGCCAAGATTCCACCTTGTTCTCTCAAAACAATTTCAATCTCAGATTTTTCAAGGTCACAAAGCAACTCTTTCTGTCCGGTAAGCAAACATGCTAAGTTTCCGATCGATTTCCGGCTCAATGCATCGGCAACGGTATTGGCTTTTCCTGGATGATACAGTATCTGTAGGTCATAGTCTTTAATCAGTTCTAGCCATCTCCGCTGTCTCATATTCAGTTCTTTCTGTGTGAAGAAATACTTTAAACTCTTGTGGTCGGTGTATACTTCACATGTCACCCCGTACAGATAGTGACGCCAGATTTTCAGTGCAAATACTACTGCAGCAAGTTCCAGATCATGGGTTGGGTAGTTCTTTTCATGTGGTCTCAGTTGTCGGGAAGCATAAGCAATAACTCTCCCATTCTGCATTAAAACACATCCCAAACCCTTATGAGAAGCATCACTAAATACAGTATAACCATCCGTACCTGAAGGTAAGGTAAGAACCGGTGCAGTCACTAATCGAGTTTTCAACTCCTGGAAAGCAGATTCTCTTTGGTCAGTCCAGTCAAATGATGTCCCCTTCTGAGTTAACTGAGTCAATGGTAGAGCAATTTTGGAGAAATCTTTGACAAATCTTCTGTAATATCCAGCCAGTCCCAAAAAGCTTCGGACTTCAGTCACATTGGTCGGTCTAGGCCAGTTCACTACAGCTTCAATTTTCTGCGGATCAACAGAAATTCCATTTTTGCTAACAACATGCCCCAGAAACATAACATGGTCAAGCCAAAATTCACATTTAGACAGTTTAGCATACAGTTTCTGTTCTCTTAAGGTTTGTAGGGCAAGTCTCAGATGATGTTCATGCTGTTCTATACTTTTGGAGTAAATCAATATGTCATCGATAAATACAACAATAAAGTCATCAAGGTATGGTTTAAAAATTCTGTTCATGAGGTCCATAAAAGCGGCAGGGGCATTCGTGACTCCGAAAGGCATAACCAAAAATTCGTAGTGTCCATACCTCGTTCTAAAAGCAGTTTTATCAATGTCTTCTGGTTTAACCTTCAATTGATGATATCCGGATCTAAGATCAATCTTGGAAAATACTTTAGCACCCTGTAACTGATCAAACAGGTCATCAATACGCGGTAATGGGTATTTATTCTTTACAGTTACCTTGTTCAATTCACGGTAGTCAATGCACAGTCTCAGTGAGCCATCTTTCTTCTTTACAAACAAAACAGGAGCACCCCATGGCGAAGTGCTAGGTCTGATGAACTTTTTGTCTAACAGTTCTTGCAATTGCACTTTCAGTTCTTTCAGTTCAGTTGGAGCCATTCGGTAAGGAGCTTTAGAAACTGGTTGTGTTCCGGGAATCACATCAACGGTAAATTCAATCTCCCTGTCAGTCAAATCTCCTGGAAGATTATCTGGAAAAACATCTGGAAATTCTCTGACTATAGGAATGCAATTCACATCAGTTTTAACACTATCATTAGTAGACACAGTCAGTACAGAACACAGATATCCTTTACACCCCTTTCTAATTAATTTAACAGCTTTCACTGACGAAATCAAATACGGAGGAGGTACTACTCCACTCCCATTAAACACAAATTCAGGTAGACCAGGTGGACGGAAAACAACTTGCTTGGTCACACAGTCAATAGTGGCATGATATTTTTGTAACCAATCCATCCCCAATATTACGTCAAAATGATCAATGTTCAACGGCAGTAAATCAATAAACAGATGCATATCCCCAACAATAATTTCACATGCGGGGTACATATAAGCACATGTCATGGATCCCCCTACGGGTGATGATACGGCTAGCAGATAGTTCATAGGTTCTAAGGGTCTATTCAATTTCCGTGAAAAAGCATGTGATACATAAGAATGTGTAGACCCCGAATCAATCAATACATATGCATTTTGCGTACAGATAGAAAGGATACCTGACACAACGGTCTCGGTATTCTGCACATCTCCCGGTACTAGTGCGAACACTCGGCCTTGCCTCACAAGCTCTTTCCCGGTAGCTTTAGGGTTAGGCTTTGGTGGAGCATTTGATGCTGCTACGCTTGGTGCAGCTTTACTACTGGCTTGTGGAGCAGAAGGGCAATCTTTAACCATGTGGCCCACCTTGCCGCACCTGTAACAGGCTCCAGATAATTTGTGACAAACCCCTTTGTGCCTGTTGCCACATACAGAGCAGGGTGGAATGAACCCACTCCCTTGGCTGGGGCTAGTCATCGATCCCGTGTTCTGTTTCTTATTGGCTGGGTTGTGCTTGCCTTTCTTGAATTTGAAACCCTGCCTTTTTCCATGCCATTCAGTTGTTGGTGTTTCAGATTGTTTCACTGCTGCAATGTTCGACTCGGCCATCAATGCCCGGTCGAGAACACCCACAAAAGTCGGTAGTTTCAAAACATTTATCCGGTCAAGTATTGCCACATTAAGGCCACCTTCAAATTTTCTGGCCTTCTTATATTCAGTATCCGCCATGTGCGGCGCATAACGGGCAAGTTCAGTAAATTTTGTTTCGTACTCTGCAACGGACATTGTGCCCTGCTTCAGCTGTTCAAATTCAGTCACTTTTCTATCCCTGACACACTGAGGGAAGTACTTTTCAAAGAAGGACTCCTTGAACTGAGCCCAAGTCATAATAGTGCTTGTATCACGGATTAACATCCACCACCTTCTGGCCTCTTCTTGTAGGGTGAAGGTAGCTAACAATACCTTATTCGCTTCTGAGCACGGAAACACTTCAAATAGTTTCTCTGTTTCCAGAACCCAAGCTTCAGCTTTTAACGGTTCAAGGCCTCCCTAAAAGGATGGCGGTTTCATTTTGCTGAACTTCTGGGTCAGAGCAATAATATCCCCATCATTCACATTAACATTAGGTTCCGGCTGTACCGGAGGAGGAGGAGGTGGGGGCGGTTGGTTCTGTTGTTGTTCAAGTCTAGCAGTTATCAGTTCTATCATTCTTTCCATTCTTTCCATTCTTGCCTCAGTAGATGAGGACTCAGGTTCATTTGCATTGTCCATTTCACTATAAGCAGTTATAACGGTTTTAAACATAAGCAGTCATTTGTTTCACAGTTTAACACATTAACAGATATTCAGTCATAACATAACCACACACTTATCATGCTCATGAGATGCCCTAATTACTTTTCTAGGACACCGTATAGCTCATTTGGACACGTGTGTGCGGTATAACTCGTGGTTAAGTATCGCTCTGATACCACTCTGTCACGACCCAAACCCGGCCCTATGGGTTTAGCACCGTAACCGGCCAGTAATCCGAGATTACCGAAGGCCTGCAGATCAGTAATACAGTAAAACAGAGTACGGGGCCTGGCGGAAGCCAATACAGTAAATAAATAGTGTCCATTGAGCTGTGACAGTCTGTATGCAAAAAGGCTTTTCATACATTCACACATAAACAGTACAGAACAGTATGTACAATATTCACATCCATTCAACTAGGGACTCAACCCTACAGAACAGTACAGAAAACATTCCGTCTGTACAAACAGTACGGTCTATACAAAACAGTAAAACGGTACAGAAGGGGGAAAAAAAAAACAGACAAAACACCCCCAAGCCATAGCATGGCAACTCGGAACCTCGCAGTGAGGCACAAAGGCTGGCTTGACAAAACTGGAGTAACCCTGACGCCTCTAGCTGCGGTCTGGTGCCTGTACACCTACATATATATATGAGCAGTGAGCTAAAGCCCAGTGAATAACATAAAGCGTAAAGGGGTTTAGAATGAATGTCCTTACAGTATGAAAACAGTTCATTTCAATCAGTCATTCAGTTGTTCAGTACAGTAAACAGTCATATGTGGTACATCCATTAGCATAACAGTAACAGTAGGTCTTGAAAGACCGAACAGTAATGATGGCCATCAATCAGTAAACAGTAGTGGTTCCACGAGGGAACCGACAGAGATCTCTGTAACAGTAACAATAACAGTAAACCGTAGGTACTAAGGATGCCACAGTACAGTTCAGAAATAAAGGACATACATTCATTCAGTAATACCAGTTCAGTAAACAGTTCAGTTCAGTATTCAAAAGATATCAGTTGAACATATCTTTACACAATTGTTACTCACAGAGTTCTGGGCTACAGTATGCTAGAGCGTGTCTCCCCAGTTGCCAACCCTACACAGTTCACAGGTTGAACACACACTAAGCTACACAGTTGGGCAATATCATAACTTAATCCCTAATTTTCCTTGGTGTGTTCTACAACGATATCCTCATCTAAATGCCTTAAACTAGGCCTAAGAATGCCTAGGATGGGATGAGGATGCAAGAATGCACATTTAAAAGCATTTTCAGGATTTTCAGAAAAACAGAGTCTCGCTCGAGCTCAGGTTTCCCCGCTCGAGCGTACAGGCAAACAAAGGTACACGCTCGAGCGCAAACTTTCCCGCTCGAGCGTACTGTAAAAGTACTGGATGGGTGAAATCCCCGCTCGACGCCCGCTCGAGCTTGAGACATGACTCCGCTCGAGCGCCCAATACTCCGCTCGAGCGGACTGTAAAACAGTGCAAGATGCTGGAAGCTCAATTTTCCCGCTCGAGCGGCACTTCCCCCGCTCGAGCGGACGACTGAAATCTGGAAATCCCAGATTCGAGCTCCAGGTCCAAAACCAAGCTCAAAAGCATCAAAACCAATCCTCTTGGGCCCATTTTCTGGAAAACATTTAAAAACACATAGAATAACATGAATCAAGGTTCAATTTGAGAAATCAAAGCCCAAGGGTGTTTTATTCAAACCCAATTTCAAACCATTTCCTCAAACATGACATGCATGATCTTAAATCCTTTTTAAAGCTTCAATGCTGTTTCAAAAGAGCTCAAACCTTCAAAAACAAGATGAACTCATGGAGTATGACCAAAAGATGGACATGCATGTGAGGCATTATGAACTACAACCTCAAAACTTCAATATATGTACATGCATGCAACAATTAAGCTACAATTCGCCATCTAAACCATGTTTGGCTCTACACTCCTTCAATATGACATAAATCATGCAAGATTCAACTTAAAACATGAATAAGAAGACAATGGAGCTACCTTAAGTCTTGTATTTCAAGAAGGGAGCTCAAATATGCAATCACTTCAACAATTTCTCAAGCAATTCCAAGCAATTCAAGATGAAAACCAACTCCTCAAGCCTCTCTCTCTCTAGGGTCGGTTGAGGCTCAAAATGTGAGAAGAAGTGTGGGTTTAATCAATACGTGGAGTGTTTACAAGGCTCATGTGTGTGTGTGTGTGTGAGTGGCCCACTTAGTGGCAAGGTTGTAATTAAATCCAACTCTTTAATTAGCTTATTTAATCTAATTTAATCATACCTAATCAATTTTCAGATAATTGTACAATAAAATCACGTAAATTACGAGGGTCACAGAACACTAATCGGTTTCAGATTCGGCCGCCGATAAGGCCTTCAATTAGCAGTTTAAACATACGAACATGAACAGATAATCGTACAATCAAACAGATAGAATGAAATTAACTAACATATACTCAGTCAATTCAGTTCCAGTTTCAGTCAGTCAGTTCAGTACTTTTAATCAGTTCAATTATCGGTCAGTTATCAGTCATTATCAGTTCCGTTTAACAGTAACTGGTGATCAATCAGTCATTAATCAGTAATCAGTATGAGGGTTGTTACAATAGCATTGCGTATGCAAGGTTGTATGTTAGAGCATTGTGTATGCCTCGTTACATCGTGCATTGTGTGTGCCATTTCATAGCATTGCGTATGCTAGGTTGCACGTTAGGATTGCATTCATGCATGTCATGCATATTGCATTGTGCTTGGGATAGGAGTTAGCCTGAGCACGGGAAACGAGTGACGTTTCGTACTCCGAGTGACGGAACGTGTCTCAATTCCCTGTCCCCGACATTTCGGATTACCCATGATGGAGTTTAGGCCTTATTGTGTCCATATGTGCATTCATATCATATTGAGTCGTGCAAATCGACCCCTCGGCCATCATGCATCGAGATGCGTGATTGGTGGCACGAGGATCGAGGACTACACTCCCTGAAGAGTAGTCATGCATACATATGTGAAAATACTTTGCCATGTCCTTTTGTTGCTCTCTGTTGCAGCAAATCAGAAATCGGCAGCCTTCCGGAGCATGGCATGTATCCTGAGAACAATTACAAACAGAGGCAAACCGGGGCATCGCAGTGAATTTTCACGCAAGGCGACTCAAGCATGCATCATCCATCATTCGGAACAGAGCTGAGGCAGTCCATGGATTTGCATGCCAATTTACTGCTTTCCTAGATTAATTTGTTAATTAATTAGGGTTTTGTATTTATTTGGGACTGTATTATTTATTCGGACCCTCTGCGCGAGGGCACAATTGTAATAAGTGTGCGTGTGTGTGATGTATGTCCTCCAACCCCACGTCTTTCTCCCTTTTATTTACCCGCTTATGATGGTTAGATTAGGGCATGTTTCAATTAGCATACAGTATGATAGCATGTTTGCATTCATTCATCTGTTTTGCATGCACCGGCTCGGCGCATCATACTAACTGCATTGTATCTCAATTCCGAGTTGAATACTTGTTAGTTGTAGCATTTCGCATGCCATCTTTAGAATAGCTGAGCCTATCTTAGTTGCATCTTGCATGTGTTGTATTAGGCATTTCTGTATAGTTAAGATCATGCATGGATTTCTAACTTAGCTTCTGTTTTGGCTTGGAGTACTCGGTAAGTTTTTATGCTTTAGCATCCTTGCATGCGTGTGAGTGACTGCCATGATAACATGCTTACTATGAGGCTATATGCTTATATGATATAACTGCCTGAATGCCTGTGGGTAAAGGTTGGATTATTTGAATTGGAATAAATGCATTGACTGTGAGTTTTAAGCCCACTAGATAGTGGCAAAATCATGTTTTTCTAAGCCCACCCGAGGGTGGCAAATCCACGTCTTAGCCTACTTACGGGTAGCACCATCAATCCACTTTCAAAAATAAACATGAAATGTTTTGTTCCAATTCAGACGATCTAGTCTATACTTGTATGCTGTGCGCATGACATAGTAAATCTAGGCTAATAACCGGAATAAGAACGCATAATGTTTCCAAAAATAGATATCATGGTTAGTAGAGGCCGATCTTTGATCGGGCGAGCGGGGGTGCTCACGAAGTGACCTTCTCCGATCGTACCCAAGTTCCCGAGCCGAGGCAACTTTGGTGATGACGGACACGTGGCCTTAGGCAAACGAGTCAGGGTTTCCTAAATTTTTCCAAAATAAAACATTTAGGTGGCGACTTTGTATCTGGCAAAGCAGTCCATGTTTGGCACTTCTTTCAACAAAATCTGTTTTCTCAAAACGATTTGCCGGATTTGGACTCTTTGGTTCAGATTTAGAACCGTGACAATTTGAGAGTCCAAACTTGTAGTGAGCCCAAATGAACAGAACGGGGACTCATCCTCCCGGGGCGTTCGGGGACGTCTACAGTTTCTGGCGACTCCGCTGGGGACTTAGAGAACTTGACTCGAACTCATGATATCTATTTTTGACTACACTTATGTGTTTCTTTGCATTGCATGTGCATTGGTGCGCCTAGGACACGGTGTTTGCCATCTGCTATTCCTGAACGGTTTGCCAGAGGCTTGTCTTGTCAAGGCATGACCATAAGGCTGACCGGTTACGGGCTCTGCCAGTATGGGAACACAAACCCCGGTTTTACCGGGGCACCCTTTTGACCATTCGACCTAGTGCATATTCGAAATCCATAGTGACCATTCCAAACTAGGACAGGTTGCTTACCCGTTTGTTGGTTGTTTGAAACCACTGCGTGTGTAGTGAAACCCTAGCTCCTGACAAAATAGGATAGTGAAACCCTACCCCAACATAGGGGTGTTTTGGCTCTCATTTGCCTGCTATGTTTCTACAGGGCTATGTAACAGTTTGCAAGTCTAGGTATCAGGCCTGCGGGCATCAGTATCTGGGAATCAATTTTACCTGAGGGTATCAGTTCACCGGCAGAATTGTGGGCAGAATTCAGTAGAGAGCACACTCATTCAACTATGCTCATATCTGTTCAGGTGAAATCAGGCTGAGATGCTGCATGTTTTCTCTTTTGCTAGGTAGTCTTGGAACCATAGCTTCAGAAGGCTCCGATATCCCCCGAGGTTCATCGGACTTGTGCTGATAGACTTTGTCAGGTCAGAGATGCAGTTCAAGGGCAAATCAGTGTTCCTCCGCCAGAAGCAGGGTAAAAGGGGCCAGTTAGGCACAGATCACTGGTTCAGCAGTTACCAGATCAGTGGCCCTTATCGACCCCACCAGTGAAAAGTCAGGCTGAGGCCTCAGTTTTTATCAGTTTTTAGTCACCCCACCAGTCAGTCAGCCGGAACAACAGAACATGGCAGGGATAGAGGAAATGATGCGTCAACTCCAAGAAAGTATGAAACTCATGCAGCAAGACGCTGCCCGGCAGACGGAATTTGCCAAACAGCCGGCTGCGATCATGGCCCAGCAGGCTGAGCTAATCACCAGGCTGTAACAGCAAAATGGAGCATCTGCTTCGCACCAAGCCCCTCCCCCACCAGGAGTTCCAGCACCCGAGGAGGCACCAAATGTCCAGGGAGATACGAACATTCCGACAAGACCGGCTCCGTCCCCAATCTTACCCCAGCTGTCTAAAGCATCGATCAACCTGCCGGATTCACCCTTTGAGTTCGAGTTAGACCCTACAGCGCTGAAGGTGAGCAAGCTAGAAAAGATGTTCAAGAAATCTTAGGGAGTAAAATCCATTCCAGACATTGAGGATGGATATACCGATGCGGTCGTGACGCTGCCAGACCGCTTTAAAATGCCACACATCGACCGCTTTGACGGATCTGGGGATCCCATGGTGCATCTCCGGTTGTTCTCAGATATACTACGGCTGATGGGCCTCACCAGACCGCAGAAGCTTTCATTATTTGACCGGACCCTGTCAGGTGTGGCCGCTCTCTGGTATGCAAAATTAGAAGACGATGTCAACCGGAACTGGGATGAGATGGCCGAGGCCTTCGTTGCGCAGTACTTCTATAACACGCAAATCGAGGTCACAACCCGTTATCTTGAGACAACAAGGCAAGAGCCTAAGGAGAGTTTTTCTAATTTCGTAGCCCGCTGGAGGGCCAAGGCCTCAATGATGACCCTTAGGCCCACTGACAAAGATCAAATTTAGATGATTGTGCGCAATCTCCAGCCCAAGCTTATGCAGAAAATGATCGTTCTCACATTTCCCACCTTTTAAGACTTATATGAGATGGGAGTACAGATCGAGGACGCTATGAAGCCGGGCCTTCTTGACCAGGAGAAAGAGCAGCCTAGGAGGGCAATTCCCGCAGTTCAAATGCAACCACCAGTGGTGATGCAGCTGCAAGATCTTCTGAAGTGGGCATGGTTACCACCTCCGCATCAAAAACAGCTATCCCATTCACCGGTGCGTCCAGAAGTAGCTCACAAGAAACCAAATATCCACCTCGAGTCAAGAGGATTTTTACCCCACTTTATATGCCTTTGTCAAAGGCTCTAGAGGTCTTAACCCAAAAAAGACATCTGAAACCATTGGAACAACGGCCCCTACCCGATCCTATCCCTGCAAAACATGACCAGACTAAATACTGTGCCTACCATCAACAAACCAGTAATGACACCGACAGTTGTTTTCGTCTGCGGCATGATGTACAAGATCTGTTTGACAACGGGGTCATTGCCGCACCAGGTCCTGCAAAGTCTATCGGCACTTAATCAGTGAACTTGTGGGGGATAATGTGATTATGTGATTGGGGGATGAACCAGCTGCAGGTGGCACTCGATTTACTCCAGATGTGGCGTATGGCACTGTAACAGCGCCCGCGTGGGCCTCGTGCTACAGTTCGGACTCGATTTTTGTCACGGTTCTTCATCTGAACCAAAGAGTCCAAATCTGGCAAATCGTTTGAGAAAACAGATTTTTTGAAAAAGTAGTGCCAAACATGGACTGCTTTGCCAGATACAGAGTCGCCACCTAAATATTTTTTTAAATGGGGAAATTTAGGAAACCCTGACTCGGTGCCGAAGGCCACATGTCCGTCATCACCGGAGTTGTCTCGGCTCGGGAGCTTGGGTACGATCGGGGAAGGTCAGCTATGAGCACCCCCTTTCGCCCGGTCCGAAGACCGGCCTCTACTAACCGTGATATCCAATTTTGAAAACGTTATGTGTTCTTAATCCGGTTATTAGCCTAGAATTACTATGTTGTGCGCGCAACAAACAAGTATAGACCAAATCGCCCAAATTGGAACAAAACATTTTATGTTTGTTTTGAAAATGGTTTGCTACTCGCAAGTAGGCTAAAATACAGATTTTGCCACCCTCAAGTGGGCTTTTGGAAAAGATGGTTTTGCCACTATCTAGTGGGCTTGAAAATCGCAGTTTTAACGCATTATCCCAATTTAAGCAATTTGACCTCCACCCACAGGCATTCAAGCAGTTTATCTCATGTAAGCACTTAGCCGCATGGCAAGCATACTGTCATGGCAACACTCACACGCATGCTGGATGCTAAAGCAAAAATACTTACATCGTACTCCGTGCCAAAACAGTAAACTAGTTAGCAAACATGCATGTCCTAATTCATGTTAAAAGTGGCTAATGCATCACATGCAAAATGCGATCTAGGCAGGCTCGGCTAGCCCTAAACATGGCATATGAAATGCGATCAACTATCACATAGTCAATTTTTGAATTGAAGTACGAATGCAGTTAGCGTGATGTACCGAGCCTAATGCATGCAGTACAAATGTATGGATGCACGCATGCATAGCATAAGGTATGCTAAAATAAATGTGCCCTAATCTACCATCATAAGCAGGTAAATAAAAGGGAGAAAGAAGTGGGGGTTGGAAGACATGCACACCCACACCCACACTTATTACAAGTTTGCCCTCGCTCGGAGGGACCAAATAAATATTACAAATTAATTAACTACGCAGGCTAATTAATATTACAAATTGCCTAATTTAATTAACAAATTAAATAGACTAAGAAAAACAGTAAAACGCCTCGAGAAGCGTGCCGCCATGCGCAAGCTGCCTCTGTTTTCCTTCTTTCACTCCTCTGGAGGCTGTCAAAACCTCAGGGTTGCATCCCTGGGCACTGGGAAGTACCACCGGCTGAGTGGAATCACCACCGGCACTGGTGTGTATCCATCGGCACAAAATTGAAGCTGTCGGCAGAGAAAAGATTGCCGGCCGGCACCTTACACTGCCGGTCGGCAAAGAAAGCCTGCAGAACCTGCAACTCACAGCAACAGAGGGCAAAACAAGGCATGGCAGCACAATTCAAGGCATGTATGCACCAACCATGTCTCTTATCATTGTAATGACTCAAAGGGACATGTGTCTCGGTTCTCGGACCACCAATCGCGCATTTCCATGCATGATGGCCCAAGGAATCAAGTATGCAACTTTCATGTCAAATGAAATGCAAACCAATCAAACAAACTAAAGCCCAACCTCTATCACATGATCAAGAGGCAAGGTATGCATGCCAATGCAATGCAACCTAGGCATACGAGCTAAGGATGCAACATGCCGATACAAGCAAACATGCAAGGTGAGCATGAAAATAAGCAAGGGATGGTCTTAAACATGAATTAGGCAGCTCTAGTTAGGCCCAAAACAGTGGCCAATGGAAGAAGATGAAGTGCCTCGAAATGCGTGCGCACGGGCACGCAAACCGAGGCAATGGCATATGCAATGCAATGGCTAAAATGGCATATAGAATGCAACATGGACTTATACTAACATGAGAGAGCCTCAGCCACACTCACATAAGAGGCCGATGGATGAAAATGAAGTGCCTCGAAATGCGTGCACACGGGCACGCAAACCGAGGCAATGGCATACGCAATGCAATGGCATGGAAATGATATGCAAACATGCCAATGGGATTTCAGCAGCAAAATGAGGGGGAAAACAGCCCCGAAACAAGGCGAAAACACGCCCGATGCGAGGAATAGTCCCGAAACATGGACTTTGGCACCCGAAATGGCCTGTAGCCATACCAAACATGCAAAATTGGTACATGGAATGTAAAGACAGAAGCAAGGCAGCCCCAAAATTAGCATTTTACCAGTACAAAACATGGCCAAACAGCAAACCAAGATAGGGCAAAACTAGCATGCAAGAAATGGTCCTAAACATGCGATTATGAAGCAACTCACAGCTGCTAACTCCAAATAGGTTAGGGCCCTTCAACAACATTGAAGAGGGACCCTAAATATGCACATTTACAGAACTGTAAAAGCCCCAAAAACAAACATGGGTAGGGCTAAGCTCTTATGCAAGAAATGGGCCAAAAGGTGGCCAAAGAAGCAAGTATGCAAAACAATCATCAAACAGCCAAAGACCCTTAATAAAACATGACAAGGGGGTCAAAATATGGCTGTTTTTAGTTCGGACCAAAGTCCAAAAACAGCAACATCAGGGGCTGCCAAGGCATGCAAAAATGGGACCAAAAAGAGAATATAAAGGCAAGTATAACATGGAGGTCCAAAACAGTGTTGATCCCTTCTTCAATGTTGAAGAAGGGCTCAAAATAAGCCTATTTTCAGTTTACATCAGGCTCTAAAACAGATTAAACATAGGCCAAAAAATACATGCGAGATTATGGCATTTAAGAGGGGTAATGAAGCAAGTGCAAGCTACTGTCCTCAAACAGCAAGAGGTCCTCAATCAAACATGAAGAGGACCTCAAAATATGATGATTTGAAGTTTAGGTCGGAGCCCAAAAGTGCAAACAACTATGGCTTAGATATAGGCCAAAAAAATGCGCAAAAGAGGGAAAATGAGACTCACCCTTGTAGAACCAAACTTTAGCAACCTTTGGACTGAGTTTGGGAGCTTCTAAGCTTTGGAGAACAGCCTCAAGCTACTGGAATGGGCGTTGGATGCCTTGTGCTATGAGTTGATGAAGAAATGGCCCAAGAACAAGGGTATTTGATGGTTGAATGAGAGAGATATGGAGAGAGATGGAGGGTTGCATGTATGTATATTAGATATATGTCTATATATCTCTGGTTTTTTGTCCTCAAAATCCAACCTAAACAAAGGAGGAGGAGAGGTGCTTATATAAGCAATGTTAAGCTTCTAAGACAAGCTTCAAAGGGGCCAAAGGGTTCAAGGGGGGTGCAAGGCTTCTAGAGGAAGCTAAAACAGCTGGCCAAAGCTTGGCCAAAAGGTTCAAGCTTCTAGAAGGTTAAGGGTTCAAAGGCTCACAAGGTGCAAAACAAACACACATGCACGTGGGGGATCAATTCTGTGCATTCCAGCTAGCACAGCTGGAATCCACACAATCTGCAGAATGCTCCGGAAGGTCGTCGGCTAGCAAAAATTGCCGGTCAGCACAATAAAGTGCCGGTCGGCACAATAAATGGCCGGTCGGCACAATAAATTGCCGGCCGGCACAAAAAGAGTGCCGATGGGTGGCCGGTGAGGTCAAAAAAGTGCCGGTGGATGTCCAGATTGAAGCCCCGGAAGTTAGCTTTCCAATGGCGCCAATCTTGCATCAAAATTCCTCCTGTGCAAAAAGTTATGCCCTTTTTCGTGAAGCCGCGCAGATTCGATCCAACCGGGATGATGCCCGACTTCAACTGATCATATCTCCCCCACCCGGACTTGGATCTAGGAGATTCTTGAGTGAAAAATGAAGCTCCGGAAGTAAGCTTTCCGATGGTGGTGGCCCCATAGCTAAACTCCAAGAGTACAGATAGATAAGCCTGATTCAGTGAGGGCTGCTCGACTCGCTTCTAGCAATTCTTGCCTATCTTCTTCTCCAACTTGGCTTCTCCCCTCTTCTCCTCTTTTCTTCAACTCCAAAACCCTAAACAAAGTGTTTTGAAAGATTTGCCTCTCTTCTAGCCGAAGAAATTGATTCTTTGCCCTGCACATCTCTCAACACCGAGCAAACCATCAGTAGTGCCCAAGTCTTAAGGGCGGTCAAAAATGGGGTGTCTACAGTTGCCCCTCTTTGACAAAACTCGAAAGTCATAACAATGACGGGAGTGAATGTCAAAGCCCAGAGACGACCCATTTTTGACAAGGCCGAAGACTTGGACAAACAAACAAAATACCGATAAATAAATGGTTGTGCCCACAGGCTGCCTACGTATCCCTTTGCAAGGAATCAAACCAGCGTAGTTCAGGGGCAGGATGCAAATGATATGCAGGAAGACTTTGATAATTGGACTTATACGCCACGCGAAGCCAGTTTTGAAAGTTGGACTTATACGCTACGCGAAGCCGGTTTTGAAAGTTGGACTTATACGCTACGCGAGGCCGATTTTGAAAGTTGGACTTATACGCTACGCGAAGCCGGTTTGTATTCAAAACAATGCAATGTACTAACAAGTACAAGTGAGGTGCGCAAGATAGCGCGATAGAATGCATGCAAGATGCAAGTGAGGTGCACAAAACAGTGCGATGCGCAGGAAAGCGCGAGTGATTTGAAATGCACAAGGCAGTGCGAGTGAGGTGCGCAAAATAGCGCGAATGATAAACTACACAAAACAGTGCGATTGAGGTGCGCAAAATAGCGCGAATGTAAACTGCACAAAACAGTGCAATGCGCAAAATAGCGCGAATGATAAACTGCACAAAATAGTGCGATGCGCAAAATAGCGCGAATGAAATGTGATGCACAAAACAGTGCGATGCGCAAAATAGCGCGAAGAAAATACAATGCACTAACAAGTGCAAGTAAGGTGCGCAAGATAGCGCGAACAAATGCAATGCACAAAATAGTGCGATGCGCAAAATAGCGCGAAGGAAATGTAATGCACAAAACAGTGCGATGCGCAAAATAGCGCGAAGAAAATACAATGCACTAACAAGTGCAAGTAAGGTGCGCAAGATAGCGCGAACAAATGCAATGCACAAAATAGTGCGATGCACAAAATAGCGCGAAGGAAATGTAATGCACAAAACAGTGCGATGCGCAAAATAGCGCGAAGAAAATACAATGCACTAACAAGTGCAAGTAAGGTGCGCAAGATAGCGCGAACAAATGCAATGCACAAAATAGTGCGATGCGCAAAATAGCGCGAAGGAAATATGATGCACAAAACAGTGCGATGCGCAAAATAGCGCGAAGAAAATACAATGCACTAACAAGTGCAAGTAAGGTGCGCAAGATAGCGCGAACAAATGCAATGCACAAAATAGTGCGATGCGCAAAATAGTGCGAAGGAAATGTAATGCACAAAACAGTGCGATGCGCAAAATAGCGCGAACAAAATGTAATGCACTAACAAGTGCGATGCGCAAAATAGCGCGAACAAAATACAATGCACTAACAAGTGCAAGTAAGGTGCGCATGATAGCGCGAGTGAATGCATGTTCTATGCAAATGAGGTGCATTTTCTATGCAAGTATGGAAGAGTACATTTTCTATGCAAAAGATACGAGCATTTTCTATGCAAGAAACAGGAGCATATTCTATGCAATATTGAAAGCAAATTCTATGCAGTATCGAAAGCAAGCATATTCTATGCATGAATCATAACAATGCGCGGCACGCATGAAAGTGCACATTCTATGCAATGAAAGGGCATCAAATATGTACTCTAGTGCCTCCGATTTACCTTTCGGAGGACTTTGTAATACGCTCAGCTCAAAAGGGGACACCCTGTTTATGTTGGCAAGAGATAACATCTGCTGTTGCTTTAATTGTCATTCTGACTTGAAGCAGGCTTACACTTGGGGTCGAGATACACTCATACTCCAGAGAGATGGTGAGGTCTGAGAAGGTGCACCTGGAATGCAGTCTTGAAATTTGCCGAAGCTGAAACACACTAAGATGCTCCAAATTTTTCTTTTTTCTTTTTGCTTTGCAGTCTGGAACCTACATAGCTTCAGATAGGTCCTTGTTCTACTGTTCACACTTATCGGGGGTGGACCCTGCAGTTTTATGGAAAAAAGAATCTTGCTTTGCACAAACGTGAAGGATGGCACAACACTCTGAGCACAAAACGATTTATTTTTGAAAATTGAAAAATGAGTTCTTAACCGGGTATTGAGCCGACGACTGGCCACAACCAAAACGACTCGACAAGGGAAAAACAAAGGTAAACAACCTAAACACGTCGAGACACGCTCGGAACGACTCAAAGCAAGAATCGAGACAAACAAAACAAAAAAAACACGACACACAGACGTGCACAGGGAGCCTGTTTCACCGGGTATTATTCCCACCCTTTCTTATTTGTGATTCTCACATCACTCGGCTCTCAAGCTCGGTTTTTCTCTCAAAACCCTTTTCTCGCTTTTTCTCTCAGCGCACATCTCTCTATTCTTTAATCTCTCATTTTTCATCCCTCCCCTGGGTGGTTGATGGATAAGCTGGAAGTTGCGGGTTCTGGCTCCAAGCATTCTGCTAGATTCTCTTCTTCTGCTCACAATAGTGAACTTTCTCCCACAGAGGGGATGCGATGCGGCTGGATGTGCAGCGACGATGCTCTTACTAGGGAGTTTGGACGTGATTAGATCTGTCCAAACAAAGGAGTGGAATATCTTGATCCGTTCCCGTTCGTGCTTCGCACTTGGCTTGATACCTTGTTGCGTGGAGGATGTGAGAGCCTTCTTCCCTTTTGCGGTCAGCTTCAGTGGTCCCCTTTTCTGGCAGGTAGAGTGCCCTTTTTGGCAGGTGCATTGACAACGGGAGAAAGACAGGAAGCCTGACTCAACTGTGCCCCTAGTTCATTATTTTGACCATTTTTTGTTTTGGTTTTCTACTAAAACAATTTTGACCAATATGAGAGTTAGATTAACATACTTGTTCGATTTTTGATTTGAAAATCATGCAAGTCAGGCTATGAGCACTGAAAATTTTCCTTTTTTGGGTCCAAGAAATGGTCCAGTTTTTGGAAAAGATGGAACAATTTTCGAGAAAAGTAGTCAACTTCAGTAAAAATTCTCAAAAACTATTTTTACAAACGGCCAATGCTTAACAAGCACGGAACCCACTCTTGAGACGCACAACCTCAGATTTGGAGGAAAATTGCCCCCTTGCTCGAAGAGAGCTACATGGCAACGGAAAGTTGCCCCTTGTTTGCACGGCACCGCAGCGCGTTGAATGGCAACGGAAAGTTGCCCCTTGTCTGAATGGCATCGTAGCGCATTGTAATCAGTCCTCAGAGCGACGATTGCAACCGAACTCCCGGATACAGAAAAGACAAAGATTATCAGAACCATTACATGGACATGATCGAATTTGAAGTGTTTTAGGGCTGGACTTCAGAATGAAGTTGCCTACGTATCCCAAGGATGGGAATCAAGCCTTACGTAGTTCGGGGTTAAGGTACACTCGGGTATTTAACCTCTCCTTTTTAGGCTCTAACTTTTGCCAAGGCGCCCGATGCGGGTTTTCGACCTTGCGAGCTTTGTTTTTCTTTTCTTTTCAATTCTTTTCATTTCTTTTCTTTTCATTTCATTCCCTTTTTTGATTTTCTTTTTTTTGTTCTTTTCTTTGCATTTTTTCTTTTTTGTATTTTTCTTTTGCTCTAACTTTTGCCTGGGTCGCCCTTCCGGGTTTTCGGCCCAGCGAGCCTCTCAAAGGGTAAAAGCGTAGCTTTGTCCATGTCAAATGGTTTTGAGATCCTGAAGTCATTTGAATCCAGGAGAATGGCTGCTGTTTTGCAAGAGGACTCATCTTCAGCTCTTCGAGCATGTCTGATATCTTTGCCCCTAGTTCAGGGGGTACTTCTGTTCTAGCTTTGCAAGCTTCTTCTGATCTTCTGATCTTTTTGATCTGACTTTCCTGGCCTCTTGTTCGAGGGCTTTTTCAAATTCGGCCACACAGGCCTCACATCGTAGTTGACCGTTGAACCTTCTGAATTCAAGTTCAAGGTTTGGAAGCGAAGGGGTTGAGTCTCGAGGCTGAGAGCGATCCTAGGCTGCACAATCTCAAGAGCGATTCCACACAGGTCTTCGCAGGACCGCGCAAAACATTTTATTTTTGAAAGTTTTTAAGAAAGCGACAAATCGCTCGCGCTAAAGATAGTGTGAAACCAGTCTGGATCAAGCCAGGGTCCTTCTCAGTACTCACGCTAACAAGCATGATTTCATTCATTAAGGGCTTAGCATGCCTCTCTTTCTCTCAAATGATCAAAATTTTGCAAATCCCGAGGAATTCCTTCCTCTTCGTTTTCACCGCAGTGTTCAAAAAAAAGTTTTGAAAAAACTTAGGTCGATACAATGATTTCAAGGCACAGAAAAGGCAGGCGAAGAACATTGTAATTCCATTCAATACTTTCGGCACAACTGGCACACGGCAGAAGCAAACACAAGAGTGTGAAAATCACTGCTGTTCATTCAAATCTGTTGGCACGACTGGCTCCAAGGCAGAAACAGACTCAAAAGAAAGCAAAAAGACAAACGCAAAACAAGATAGTGATGTCCGAGGTAACACCCCCAGAATCACCTGACTCTAACAAAACAGGACTGACTCGATACAACAAAACAGACCTGACCGACTTAGTACAAAAAGACTGACCATATACAAAACAACAAAACTGACCCAATACCCAAGTCAGAAAGTAGCATTCGCAAATGCTCAAAACAGTGTGTGCCACATGCCACATTTGGAGCAAATCGAGCGCCACCCGCAGCTGGTTCATCCCCCGATCACATATTCACATTATCCCCCAAGTTCACTGATCCAATGCCGATAGACTTTGCTGAGTTGGTGCGACGATGACCTTATTGTCAATCAGATCTTGTATTTTGTGGCGAAGACGGAAACAACCATCAGTGACATGGCCGACTTGCTGATGAAAGGCACAGTACTTGGTCGGATCATGGGAGGAAGGAAGTCTATCTGGCAGTGGTCGCGGCTCCAAGGGTTTCAAATTTCCCTCTCTAATCAAGATCCTAAAGGCCGCTGATAGAGACATGTACAGTGGTGCGAACACCCTCTGGCCTCGAGGTGGATATTTTGAGGTTTGTGGAGTTTTGCTGGATGCACCAGCAAAGGGATTGGCAGGCGTTGACTGGGTTTGCTGATCATTTCCGAGCACGGGATTAGGGCTGAAAGGAACATTCCTCGCACAAAGGCCCTTCTCCTGGCTTGCCCCTTGATTCAGATTGCTCTCATTCTGAGTGGCGAAAGTATCATCCACAGTTTTTGTGACAACCGCGAGGACTTGCTCTTTGTTCAGTCCCTCAGCTTTCAAAGCCTCAATGTCCCACTGAAGGTGTTCATGGGGACCGATGCCTGCTCCTGCCTTGTTCTTACCAGTCGCTTCCACTTTGTCAAAAGATTGGCCTTCTTCCAATGCAACCCGTCCCAAAGTTGGGGAGCCTTTAGACATGAACTCCCTGGTACGTGATGTGGTTGATGATGGGGCCAAAACCCCAAAGGCCAGATCTGCCACAGTTCTCTGAAGATCTTCGATCATCCTCATCAGTTCAAATGTAGTAGGCTCGCGAGCCTGGTATAGCTGGGAGGCCCAAACCGGGTGCGCAACAGGCAACCTGGGCGAATGTGGTGTACCACCATCGATCTCGCCCTGCAATCTGATTCCTTGACCTAATGTGGCTGTCATAACCACAGTCTCTTCTGAATTCTGCGCCATCATAAGTCCTGCCTCAGCAAAGGGGGAACACTGGTTGTTCTGTATCAACTCTACAACTCTCTGAACTGAAAGAGAAACAGACAGCATTTCAGCCCAAACTGATCAAACACGGGTGTAGCCAAACAATTGTACCCTACTGCTGATCACTGTTCCCAGAAGTCACTGTTCCCGAAAACTGAACCGATACCCGCGGATAATTGATTCTCACAACTGATGCTGATACTGGTGTCCCCAGGTTTGATACTCAAACTTGCAAACTGACATGTGCGTTCCTGTAGAGCAACACTCTAAAAGCACATAACAAGTAAAGAGAACAAAACACCCCTATGTCGGGGTAGGGTTTCCCTGTCCTATTTTGTCAGGAACTAGGGTTTCACTACGCACACAGCGGTTTTCAAACAACCTAACATCGGGTAAGCAACCTGTCCTAGCTTGGAAGGGTCACTATGGATCCGAACATGCACTAGGTCGAATGGTCAAAAAGGGTGCCCCGGTAAACCGGGGTTTGTGTTCCCATACTGTCAGAGCCCATAGCCGGTCAGCCTTATGGACATGCCTTGACAAGACAAGCCTCCGGCAAACCGTTCAGGAATGGCAGATGGCAAACACTGTGTTCCTAGGCGCACCAATGCACATGCAATGCAAAGAAACACATAAATGAGATCAAAACAGGATATCACGAGTTCAAGTCAAGCTCTCTAAATTCCCCAGCAGAGTCGCCAGAAACTGTAACAGTGCCCGCGTGGGCCTCGTGCTACAGTTCGGACTCGATTTTTGTCACGGTTCTTCATCTGAACCAAAGAGTCCAAATCTGGCAAATCGTTTGAGAAAACAGATTTTTTGAAAAAGTAGTGCCAAACATGGACTGCTTTGCCAGATACAGAGTCGCCACCTAAATATTTTTTTAAATGGGGAAATTTAGGAAACCCTGACTCGGTGCCGAAGGCCACATGTCCGTCATCACCGGAGTTGTCTCGGCTCGGGAGCTTGGGTACGATCGGGGAAGGTCAGCTATGAGCACCCCCTTTCGCCCGGTCCGAAGACCGGCCTCTACTAACCGTGATATCCAATTTTGAAAACGTTATGTGTTCTTAATCCGGTTATTAGCCTAGAATTACTATGTTGTGCGCGCAGCAAACAAGTATAGACCAAATCGCCCAAATTGGAACAAAACATTTTATGTTTGTTTTGAAAATGGTTTGCTACTCGCAAGTAGGCTAAAATACAGATTTTGCCACCCTCAAGTGGGCTTTTGGAAAAGATGGTTTTGCCACTATCTAGTGGGCTTGAAAATCGCAGTTTTAACGCATTATCCCAATTTAAGCAATTTGACCTCCACCCACAGGCATTCAAGCAGTTTATCTCATGTAAGCACTTAGCCGCATGGCAAGCATACTGTCATGGCAACACTCACACGCATGCTGGATGCTAAAGCAAAAATACTTACATCGTACTCCGTGCCAAAACAGTAAACTAGTTAGCAAACATGCATGTCCTAATTCATGTTAAAAGTGGCTAATGCATCACATGCAAAATGCGATCTAGGCAGGCTCGGCTAGCCCTAAACATGGCATATGAAATGCGATCAACTATCACATAGTCAATTTTTGAATTGAAGTACGAATGCAGTTAGCGTGATGTACCGAGCCTAATGCATGCAGTACAAATGTATGGATGCACGCATGCATAGCATAAGGTATGCTAAAATAAATGTGCCCTAATCTACCATCATAAGCAGGTAAATAAAAGGGAGAAAGAAGTGGGGGTTGGAAGACATGCACACCCACACCCACACTTATTACAAGTTTGCCCTCGCTCGGAGGGACCAAATAAATATTACAAATTAATTAACTACGCAGGCTAATTAATATTACAAATTGCCTAATTTAATTAACAAATTAAATAGACTAAGAAAAACAGTAAAACGCCTCGAGAAGCGTGCCGCCATGCGCAAGCTGCCTCTGTTTTCCTTCTTTCACTCCTCTGGAGGCTGTCAAAACCTCAGGGTTGCATCCCTGGGCACTGGGAAGTACCACCGGCTGAGTGGAATCACCACCGGCACTGGTGTGTATCCATCGGCACAAAATTGAAGCTGTCGGCAGAGAAAAGATTGCCGGCCGGCACCTTACACTGCCGGTCGGCAAAGAAAGCCTGCAGAACCTGCAACTCACAGCAACAGAGGGCAAAACAAGGCATGGCAGCACAATTCAAGGCATGTATGCACCAACCATGTCTCTTATCATTGTAATGACTCAAAGGGACATGTGTCTCGGTTCTCGGACCACCAATCGCGCATTTCCATGCATGATGGCCCAAGGAATCAAGTATGCAACTTTCATGTCAAATGAAATGCAAACCAATCAAACAAACTAAAGCCCAACCTCTATCACATGATCAAGAGGCAAGGTATGCATGCCAATGCAATGCAACCTAGGCATACGAGCTAAGGATGCAACATGCCGATACAAGCAAACATGCAAGGTGAGCATGAAAATAAGCAAGGGATGGTCTTAAACATGAATTAGGCAGCTCTAGTTAGGCCCAAAACAGTGGCCAATGGAAGAAGATGAAGTGCCTCGAAATGCGTGCGCACGGGCACGCAAACCGAGGCAATGGCATATGCAATGCAATGGCTAAAATGGCATATAGAATGCAACATGGACTTATACTAACATGAGAGAGCCTCAGCCACACTCACATAAGAGGCCGATGGATGAAAATGAAGTGCCTCGAAATGCGTGCACACGGGCACGCAAACCGAGGCAATGGCATACGCAATGCAATGGCATGGAAATGATATGCAAACATGCCAATGGGATTTCAGCAGCAAAATGAGGGGGAAAACAGCCCCGAAACAAGGCGAAAACACGCCCGATGCGAGGAATAGTCCCGAAACATGGACTTTGGCACCCGAAATGGCCTGTAGCCATACCAAACATGCAAAATTGGTACATGGAATGTAAAGACAGAAGCAAGGCAGCCCCAAAATTAGCATTTTACCAGTACAAAACATGGCCAAACAGCAAACCAAGATAGGGCAAAACTAGCATGCAAGAAATGGTCCTAAACATGCGATTATGAAGCAACTCACAGCTGCTAACTCCAAATAGGTTAGGGCCCTTCAACAACATTGAAGAGGGACCCTAAATATGCACATTTACAGAACTGTAAAAGCCCCAAAAACAAACATGGGTAGGGCTAAGCTCTTATGCAAGAAATGGGCCAAAAGGTGGCCAAAGAAGCAAGTATGCAAAACAATCATCAAACAGCCAAAGACCCTTAATAAAACATGACAAGGGGGTCAAAATTTGGCTGTTTTTAGTTCGGACCAAAGTCCAAAAACAGCAACATCAGGGGCTGCCAAGGCATGCAAAAATGGGACCAAAAAGAGAATATAAAGGCAAGTATAACATGGAGGTCCAAAACAGTGTTGAGCCCTTCTTCAATGTTGAAGAAGGGCTCAAAATAAGCCTATTTTCAGTTTACATCAGGCTCTAAAACAGATTAAACATAGGCCAAAAAATACATGCGAGATTATGGCATTTAAGAGGGGTAATGAAGCAAGTGCAAGCTACTGTCCTCAAACAGCAAGAGGTCCTCAATAAAACATGAAGAGGACCTCAAAATATGATGATTTGAAGTTTAGGTCGGAGCCCAAAAGTGCAAGAAACTATGGCTTAGATATAGGCCAAAAAAATGCGCAAAAGAGGGAAAATGAGACTCACCCTTGTAGAACCAAACTTTAGCAACCTTTGGACTGAGTTTGGGAGCTTCTAAGCTTTGGAGAACAGCCTCAAGCTACTGGAATGGGCGTTGGATGCCTTGTGCTATGAGTTGATGAAGAAATGGCCCAAGAACAAGGGTATTTGATGGTTGAATGAGAGAGATATGGAGAGAGATGGAGGGTTGCATGTATGTATATCAGATATATGTCTATATATCTCTGGTTTTTTGTCCTCAAAATCCAACCTAAACAAAGGAGGAGGAGAGGTGCTTATATAAGCAATGTTAAGCTTCTAAGACAAGCTTCAAAGGGGCCAAAGGGTTCAAGGGGGGTGCAAGGCTTCTAGAGGAAGCTAAAACGCTTGGCCAAAAGGTTCAAGCTTCTAGAAGGTTAAGGGGTTCAAAGGCTCACAAGGTGCAAAACAAACACACATGCACGTGGGGGATCAATTCTGTGCATTCCAGCTGGCACAGCTGGAATCCACACAATCTGCAGAATGCTCCGGAAGGTCGTCGGCTAGCAAAAATTGCCGGTCAGCACAATAAAGTGCCGGTCGGCACAATAAATGGCCGACCGGCACAAAAAGAGTGCCGATGGGTGGCCGGTGAGGTCAAAAAAGTGCCGGTGGATGTCCAGATTGAAGCCCCGGAAGTTAGCTTTCCAATGGCGCAAACCTTGCATCAAAATTCCTCCTGTGCAAAAAGTTATGCCCTTTTTCGTGAAGCCGCGCAGATTCGATCCAACCGGGATGATGCCTGACTTCAACTGATCATATCTCCCCCACCCGGACTTGGATCTAGGAGATTCTTGAGTGAAAAATGAAGCCCCGGAAGTAAGCTTTCCGATGGTGGTGGCCCCATAGCTAAACTCCAAGTGTACAGATAGATAAGCCCGATTCAGTGAGGGCTGCTCGACTCGCTTCTAGCAATTCTTGCCTATCTTCTTCTCCAACTTGGCTTCTCCCCTCTTCTCCTCTTTTCTTCAACTCCAAAACCCTAAACAAAGTGTTTTGAAAGATTTGCCTCTCTTCTAGCTGAAGAAATTGATTCTTTGCCCTGCACATCTCTCAACACCGAGCAAACCATCAGTAGTGCCCAAGTCTTAAGGGCGGTCAAAAATGGGGTGTCTACAGTTGCCCCTCTTTGACAAAACTCGAAAGTCATAACAATGACGGGAGTGAATGTCAAAGCCCAGAGACGACCCATTTTTGACAAGGCCGAAGACTTGGACAAACAAACAAAATACCGATAAATAAATGGTTGTGCCCACAGGCTGCCTACGTATCCCTTTGCAAGGAATCAAACCAGCGTAGTTCAGGGGCAGGATGCAAATGATATGCAGGAAGACTTTGATAATTGGACTTATACGCCACGCGAAGCCAGTTTTGAAAGTTGGACTTATACGCTACGCGAAGCCGGTTTTGAAAGTTGGACTTATACGCTACGCGAGGCCGATTTTGAAAGTTGGACTTATACGCTACGCGAAGCCGGTTTGTATTCAAAACAATGCAATGTACTAACAAGTACAAGTGAGGTGCGCAAGATAGCGCGATAGAATGCATGCAAGATGCAAGTGAGGTGCACAAAACAGTGCGATACGCAGGAAAGCGCGAGTGATTTGAAATGCACAAGGCAGTGCGAGTGAGGTGCGCAAAATAGCGCGAATGATAAACTACACAAAACAGTGCGATTGAGGTGCGCAAAATAGCGCGAATGTAAACTGCACAAAACAGTGCAATGCGCAAAATAGCGCGAATGATAAACTGCACAAAATAGTGCGATGCGCAAAATAGCGCGAATGAAATGTGATGCACAAAACAGTGCGATGCGCAAAATAGCGCGAAGAAAATACAATGCACTAACAAGTGCAAGTAAGGTGCGCAAGATAGCGCGAACAAATGCAATGCACAAAATAGTGCGATGCGCAAAATAGCGCGAAGGAAATGTAATGCACAAAACAGTGCGATGCGCAAAATAGCGCGAAGAAAATACAATGCACTAACAAGTGCAAGTAAGGTGCGCAAGATAGCGTGAACAAATGCAATGCACAAAATAGTGCGATGCGCAAAATAGCGCGAAGGAAATGTAATGCACAAAACAGTGCGATGCGCAAAATAGCGCGAAGAAAATACAATGCACTAACAAGTGCAAGTAAGGTGCGCAAGATAGCGCGAACAAATGCAATGCACAAAATAGTGCGATGCGCAAAATAGCGCGAAGGAAATGTGATGCACAAAACAGTGCGATGCGCAAAATAGCGCGAAGAAAATACAATGCACTAACAAGTGCAAGTAAGGTGCGCAAGATAGCGCGAACAAATGCAATGCACAAAATAGTGCGATGCGCAAAATAGCGCGAAGGAAATGTAATGCACAAAACAGTGCGATGCGCAAAATAGCGCGAACAAAATGTAATGCACTAACAAGTGCGATGCGCAAAATAGCGCGAACAAAATACAATGCACTAACAGGTGCAAGTAAGGTGCGCATGATAGCGCGAGTGAATGCATGTTCTATGCAAATGAGGTGCATTTTCTATGCAAGTATGGAAGAGTACATTTTCTATGCAAAAGATACGAGCATTTTCTATGCAAGAAACAGGAGCATATTCTATGCAATATTGAAAGCAAATTCTATGCAGTATCGAAAGCAAGCATATTCTATGCATGAATCATAACAATGCGCGGCACGCATGAAAGTGCACATTCTATGCAATGAAAGGGCATCAAATCTGTACTCTAGTGCCTCCGATTTACCTTTCGGAGGACTTTGTAATACGCTCAGCTCAAAAGGGGACACCCTGTTTATGTTGGCAAGAGATAACATCTGCTGTTGCTTTAATTGTCATTCTGACTTGAAGCAGGCTTACACTTGGGGTCGAGATACACTCATACTCCAGAGAGATGGTGAGGTCTGAGAAGGTGCACCTGGAATGCAGTCTTGAAATTTGCCGAAGCTGAAACACACTAAGATGCTCCAAATTTTTCTTTTTTCTTTTTGCTTTGCAGTCTGGAACCTACATAGCTTCAGATAGGTCCTTGTTCTACTGTTCACACTTATCGGGGGTGGACCCTGCAGTTTTATGGAAAAAAGAATCTTGCTTTGCACAAACGTGAAGGATGGCACAACACTCTGAGCACAAAACGATTTATTTTTGAAAATTGAAAAATGAGTTCTTAACCGGGTATTGAGCCGACGACTGGCCACAACCAAAACGACTCGACAAGGGAAAAACAAAGGTAAACAACCTAAACACGTCGAGACACGCTCGGAACGACTCAAAGCAAGAATCGAGACAAACAAAACAAAAAAAACACGACACACAGACGTGCACAGGGAGCCTGTTTCACCGGGTATTATTCCCACCCTTTCTTATTTGTGATTCTCACATCACTCGGCTCTCAAGCTCGGTTTTTCTCTCAAAACCCTTTTCTCGCTTTTTCTCTCAGCGCACATCTCTCTATTCTTTAATCTCTCATTTTTCATCCCTCCCCTGGGTGGTTGATGGATAAGCTGGAAGTTGCGGGTTCTGGCTCCAAGCATTCTGCTAGATTCTCTTCTTCTGCTCACAATAGTGAACTTTCTCCCACAGAGGGGATGCGATGCGGCTGGATGTGCAGCGACGATGCTCTTACTAGGGAGTTTGGACGTGATTAGATCTGTCCAAACAAAGGAGTGGAATATCTTGATCCGTTCCCGTTCGTGCTTCGCACTTGGCTTGATACCTTGTTGCGTGGAGGATGTGAGAGCCTTCTTCCCTTTTGCGGTCAGCTTCAGTGGTCCCCTTTTCTGGCAGGTAGAGTGCCCTTTTTGGCAGGTGCATTGACAACGGGAGAAAGACAGGAAGCCTGACTCAACTGTGCCCCTAGTTCATTATTTTGACCATTTTTTGTTTTGGTTTTCTACTAAAACAATTTTGACCAATATGAGAGTTAGATTAACATACTTGTTCGATTTTTGATTTGAAAATCATGCAAGTCAGGCTATGAGCACTGAAAATTTTCCTTTTTTGGGTCCAAGAAATGGTCCAGTTTTTGGAAAAGATGGAACAATTTTCGAGAAAAGTAGTCAACTTCAGTAAAAATTCTCAAAAACTATTTTTACAAACGGCCAATGCTTAACAAGCACGGAACCCACTCTTGAGACGCACAACCTCAGATTTGGAGGAAAATTGCCCCCTTGCTCGAAGAGAGCTACATGGCAACGGAAAGTTGCCCCTTGTTTGCACGGCACCGCAGCGCGTTGAATGGCAACGGAAAGTTGCCCCTTGTCTGAATGGCATCGTAGCGCATTGTAATCAGTCCTCAGAGCGACGATTGCAACCGAACTCCCGGATACAGAAAAGACAAAGATTATCAGAACCATTACATGGACATGATCGAATTTGAAGTGTTTTAGGGCTGGACTTCAGAATGAAGTTGCCTACGTATCCCAAGGATGGGAATCAAGCCTTACGTAGTTCGGGGTTAAGGTACACTCGGGTATTTAACCTCTCCTTTTTAGGCTCTAACTTTTGCCAAGGCGCCCGATGCGGGTTTTCGACCTTGCGAGCTTTGTTTTTCTTTTCTTTTCAATTCTTTTCATTTCTTTTCTTTTCATTTCATTCCCTTTTTTGATTTTCTTTTTTTTGTTCTTTTCTTTGCATTTTTTCTTTTTTGTATTTTTCTTTTGCTCTAACTTTTGCCTGGGTCGCCCTTCCGGGTTTTCGGCCCAGCGAGCCTCTCAAAGGGTAAAAGCGTAGCTTTGTCCATGTCAAATGGTTTTGAGATCCTGAAGTCATTTGAATCCAGGAGAATGGCTGCTGTTTTGCAAGAGGACTCATCTTCAGCTCTTCGAGCATGTCTGATATCTTTGCCCCTAGTTCAGGGGGTACTTCTGTTCTAGCTTTGCAAGCTTCTTCTGATCTTCTGATCTTTTTGATCTGACTTTCCTGGCCTCTTGTTCGAGGGCTTTTTCAAATTCGGCCACACAGGCCTCACATCGTAGTTGACCGTTGAACCTTCTGAATTCAAGTTCAAGGTTTGGAAGCGAAGGGGTTGAGTCTCGAGGCTGAGAGCGATCCTAGGCTGCACAATCTCAAGAGCGATTCCACACAGGTCTTCGCAGGACCGCGCAAAACATTTTATTTTTGAAAGTTTTTAAGAAAGCGACAAATCGCTCGCGCTAAAGATAGTGTGAAACCAGTCTGGATCAAGCCAGGGTCCTTCTCAGTACTCACGCTAACAAGCATGATTTCATTCATTAAGGGCTTAGCATGCCTCTCTTTCTCTCAAATGATCAAAATTTTGCAAATCCCGAGGAATTCCTTCCTCTTCGTTTTCACCGCAGTGTTCAAAAAAAAGTTTTGAAAAAACTTAGGTCGATACAATGATTTCAAGGCACAGAAAAGGCAGGCGAAGAACATTGTAATTCCATTCAATACTTTCGGCACAACTGGCACACGGCAGAAGCAAACACAAGAGTGTGAAAATCACTGCTGTTCATTCAAATCTGTTGGCACGACTGGCTCCAAGGCAGAAACAGACTCAAAAGAAAGCAAAAAGACAAACGCAAAACAAGATAGTGATGTCCGAGGTAACACCCCCAGAATCACCTGACTCTAACAAAACAGGACTGACTCGATACAACAAAACAGACCTGACCGACTTAGTACAAAAAGACTGACCATATACAAAACAACAAAACTGACCCAATACCCAAGTCAGAAAGTAGCATTCGCAAATGCTCAAAACAGTGTGTGCCACATGCCACATTTGGAGCAAATCGAGCGCCACCCGCAGCTGGTTCATCCCCCGATCACATATTCACATTATCCCCCAAGTTCACTGATCCAATGCCGATAGACTTTGCTGAGTTGGTGCGACGATGACCTTATTGTCAATCAGATCTTGTATTTTGTGGCGAAGACGGAAACAACCATCAGTGACATGGCCGACTTGCTGATGAAAGGCACAGTACTTGGTCGGATCATGGGAGGAAGGAAGTCTATCTGGCAGTGGTCGCGGCTCCAAGGGTTTCAAATTTCCCTCTCTAATCAAGATCCTAAAGGCCGCTGATAGAGACATGTACAGTGGTGCGAACACCCTCTGGCCTCGAGGTGGATATTTTGAGGTTTGTGGAGTTTTGCTGGATGCACCAGCAAAGGGATTGGCAGGCGTTGACTGGGTTTGCTGATCATTTCCGAGCACGGGATTAGGGCTGAAAGGAACATTCCTCGCACAAAGGCCCTTCTCCTGGCTTGCCCCTTGATTCAGATTGCTCTCATTCTGAGTGGTGAAAGTATCATCCACAGTTTTTGTGACAACCGCGAGGACTTGCTCTTTGTTCAGTCCCTCAGCTTTCAAAGCCTCAATGTCCCACTGAAGGTGTTCATGGGGACCGATGCCTGCTCCTGCCTTGTTCTTACCAGTCGCTTCCACTTTGTCAAAAGATTGGCCTTCTTCCAATGCAACCCGTCCCAAAGTTGGGGAGCCTTTAGACATGAACTCCCTGGTACGTGATGTGGTTGATGATGGGGCCAAAACCCCAAAGGCCAGATCTGCCACAGTTCTCTGAAGATCTTCGATCATCCTCATCAGTTCAAATGTAGTAGGCTCGCGAGCCTGGTATAGCTGGGAGGCCCAAACCGGGTGCGCAACAGGCAACCTGGGCGAATGTGGTGTACCACCATCGATCTCGCCCTGCAATCTGATTCCTTGACCTAATGTGGCTGTCATAACCACAGTCTCTTCTGAATTCTGCGCCATCATAAGTCCTGCCTCAGCAAAGGGGGAACACTGGTTGTTCTGTATTAACTCTACAACTCTCTGAACTGAAAGAGAAACAGACAGCATTTCAGCCCAAACTGATCAAACACGGGTGTAGCCAAACAATTGTACCCTACTGCTGATCACTGTTCCCAGAAGTCACTGTTCCCGAAAACTGAACCGATACCCGCGGATAATTGATTCTCACAACTGATGCTGATACTGGTGTCCCCAGGTTTGATACTCAAACTTGCAAACTGACATGTGCGTTCCTGTAGAGCAACACTCTAAAAGCACATAACAAGTAAAGAGAACAAAACACCCCTATGTCGGGGTAGGGTTTCCCTGTCCTATTTTGTCAGGAACTAGGGTTTCACTACGCACACAGCGGTTTTCAAACAACCTAACATCGGGTAAGCAACCTGTCCTAGCTTGGAAGGGTCACTATGGATCCGAACATGCACTAGGTCGAATGGTCAAAAAGGGTGCCCCGGTAAACCGGGGTTTGTGTTCCCATACTGTCAGAGCCCATAGCCGGTCAGCCTTATGGACATGCCTTGACAAGACAAGCCTCCGGCAAACCGTTCAGGAATGGCAGATGGCAAACACTGTGTTCCTAGGCGCACCAATGCACATGCAATGCAAAGAAACACATAAATGAGATCAAAACAGGATATCACGAGTTCAAGTCAAGCTCTCTAAATTCCCCAGCAGAGTCGCCAGAAACTGTAACAGCGCCTGCGTGGGCCTCGTGCTACAGTTCGGACTCGATTTTTGTCACGGTTCTTCATCTGAACCAAAGAGTCCAAATCTGGCAAATCGTTTGAGAAAACAGATTTTTTGAAAAAGTAGTGCCAAACATGGACTGCTTTGCCAGATACAGAGTCGCCACCTAAATATTTTTTTAAATGGGGAAATTTAGGAAACCCTGACTCGGTGCCGAAGGCCACATGTCCGTCATCACCGGAGTTGTCTCGGCTCGGGAGCTTGGGTACGATCGGGGAAGGTCAGCTATGAGCACCCCCTTTCGCCCGGTCCGAAGACCGGCCTCTACTAACCGTGATATCCAATTTTGAAAACGTTATGTGTTCTTAATCCGGTTATTAGCCTAGAATTACTATGTTGTGCGCGCAGCAAACAAGTATAGACCAAATCGCCCAAATTGGAACAAAACATTTTATGTTTGTTTTGAAAATGGTTTGCTACTCGCAAGTAGGCTAAAATACAGATTTTGCCACCCTCAAGTGGGCTTTTGGAAAAGATGGTTTTGCCACTATCTAGTGGGCTTGAAAATCGCAGTTTTAACGCATTATCCCAATTTAAGCAATTTGACCTCCACCCACAGGCATTCAAGCAGTTTATCTCATGTAAGCACTTAGCCGCATGGCAAGCATACTGTCATGGCAACACTCACACGCATGCTGGATGCTAAAGCAAAAATACTTACATCGTACTCCGTGCCAAAACAGTAAACTAGTTAGCAAACATGCATGTCCTAATTCATGTTAAAAGTGGCTAATGCATCACATGCAAAATGCGATCTAGGCAGGCTCGGCTAGCCCTAAACATGGCATATGAAATGCGATCAACTATCACATAGTCAATTTTTGAATTGAAGTACGAATGCAGTTAGCGTGATGTACCGAGCCTAATGCATGCAGTACAAATGTATGGATGCACGCATGCATAGCATAAGGTATGCTAAAATAAATGTGCCCTAATCTACCATCATAAGCAGGTAAATAAAAGGGAGAAAGAAGTGGGGGTTGGAAGACATGCACACCCACACCCACACTTATTACAAGTTTGCCCTCGCTCGGAGGGACCAAATAAATATTACAAATTAATTAACTACGCAGGCTAATTAATATTACAAATTGCCTAATTTAATTAACAAATTAAATAGACTAAGAAAAACAGTAAAACGCCTCGAGAAGCGTGCCGCCATGCGCAAGCTGCCTCTGTTTTCCTTCTTTCACTCCTCTGGAGGCTGTCAAAACCTCAGGGTTGCATCCCTGGGCACTGGGAAGTACCACCGGCTGAGTGGAATCACCACCGGCACTGGTGTGTATCCATCGGCACAAAATTGAAGCTGTCGGCAGAGAAAAGATTGCCGGCCGGCACCTTACACTGCCGGTCGGCAAAGAAAGCCTGCAGAACCTGCAACTCACAGCAACAGAGGGCAAAACAAGGCATGGCAGCACAATTCAAGGCATGTATGCACCAACCATGTCTCTTATCATTGTAATGACTCAAAGGGACATGTGTCTCGGTTCTCGGACCACCAATCGCGCATTTCCATGCATGATGGCCCAAGGAATCAAGTATGCAACTTTCATGTCAAATGAAATGCAAACCAATCAAACAAACTAAAGCCCAACCTCTATCACATGATCAAGAGGCAAGGTATGCATGCCAATGCAATGCAACCTAGGCATACGAGCTAAGGATGCAACATGCCGATACAAGCAAACATGCAAGGTGAGCATGAAAATAAGCAAGGGATGGTCTTAAACATGAATTAGGCAGCTCTAGTTAGGCCCAAAACAGTGGCCAATGGAAGAAGATGAAGTGCCTCGAAATGCGTGCGCACGGGCACGCAAACCGAGGCAATGGCATATGCAATGCAATGGCTAAAATGGCATATAGAATGCAACATGGACTTATACTAACATGAGAGAGCCTCAGCCACACTCACATAAGAGGCCGATGGATGAAAATGAAGTGCCTCGAAATGCGTGCACACGGGCACGCAAACCGAGGCAATGGCATACGCAATGCAATGGCATGGAAATGATATGCAAACATGCCAATGGGATTTCAGCAGCAAAATGAGGGGGAAAACAGCCCCGAAACAAGGCGAAAACACGCCCGATGCGAGGAATAGTCCCGAAACATGGACTTTGGCACCCGAAATGGCCTGTAGCCATACCAAACATGCAAAATTGGTACATGGAATGTAAAGACAGAAGCAAGGCAGCCCCAAAATTAGCATTTTACCAGTACAAAACATGGCCAAACAGCAAACCAAGATAGGGCAAAACTAGCATGCAAGAAATGGTCCTAAACATGCGATTATGAAGCAACTCACAGCTGCTAACTCCAAATAGGTTAGGGCCCTTCAACAACATTGAAGAGGGACCCTAAATATGCACATTTACAGAACTGTAAAAGCCCCAAAAACAAACATGGGTAGGGCTAAGCTCTTATGCAAGAAATGGGCCAAAAGGTGGCCAAAGAAGCAAGTATGCAAAACAATCATCAAACAGCCAAAGACCCTTAATAAAACATGACAAGGGGGTCAAAATATGGCTGTTTTTAGTTCGGACCAAAGTCCAAAAACAGCAATATCAGGGGCTGCCAAGGCATGCAAAAATGGGACCAAAAAGAGAATATAAAGGCAAGTATAACATGGAGGTCCAAAACAGTGTTGAGCCCTTCTTCAATGTTGAATAAGGGCTCAAAATAAGCCTATTTTCAGTTTACATCAGGCTCTAAAACAGATTAAACATAGGCCAAAAAATACATGCGAGATTATGGCATTTAAGAGGAGTAATGAAGCAAGTGCAAGCTACTGTCCTCAAACAGCAAGAGGTCCTCAATCAAACATGAAGAGGACCTCAAAATATGATGATTTGAAGTTTAGGTCGGAGCCCAAAAGTGCAAGCAACTATGGCTTAGATATAGGCCAAAAAAATGCGCAAAAGAGGGAAATTGATACTCACCCTTGTAGAACCAAACTTTAGCAACCTTTGGACTGAGTTTGGGAGCTTCTAAGCTTTGGAGAACAGCCTCAAGCTACTGGAATGGGAGTTGGATGCCTTGTGCTATGAGTTGATGAAGAAATGGCCCAAGAACAAGGGTATTTGATGGTTGAATGAGAGAGATATGGAGAGAGATGGAGGGTTGCATGTATGTATATCAGATATATGTCTATATATCTCTGGTTTTTTGTCCTCAAAATCCAACCTAAACAAAGGAGGAGGAGAGGTGCTTATATAAGCAATGTTAAGCTTCTAAGACAAGCTTCAAAGGGGCCAAAGGGTTCAAGGGGGGTGCAAGGCTTCTAGAGGAAGCTAAAACAGCTGGCCAAGCTTCTCCAAGAAGCTTGGCCAAAAGGTTCAAGCTTCTAGAAGGTTAAGGGGTTCAAAGGCTCACAAGGTGCAAAACAAACACACATGCACGTGGGGGATCAGTTCTGTGCATTCCAGCTGGCACAGCTGGAATCCACACAATCTGCAGAATGCTCCGGAAGGTCGTCGGCTAGAAAAAATTGCCGGTCAGCACAATAAAGTGCCGGTCGGCACAATAAATTGCCGGCCGGCACAAAAAGAGTGCCGATGGGTGGCCGGTGAGGTCAAAAAAGTGCCGGTGGATGTCCAGATTGAAGCCCCGGAAGTTAGCTTTCCAATGGCGCAAACCTTGCATCAAAATTCCTCCTGTGCAAAAAGTTATGCCCTTTTTCGTGAAGCCGCGCAGATTCGATCCAACCGGGATGATGCCCGACTTCAACTGATCATATCTCCCCCACCCGGACTCGGATCTAGGAGATTCTTGAGTGAAAAATGAAGCCCCGGAAGTACGCTTTCCGATGGTGGTGGCCCCATAGCTAAACTCCAAGTGTAAAGATAGATAAGCCCGATTCAGTGAGGGATGCTCGACTCGCTTCTAGCAATTCTTGCCTATCTTCTTCTCCAACTTGGCTTCTCCCCTCTTCTCCTCTTTTCTTCAACTCCAAAACCCTAAACAAAGTGTTTTGAAAGATTTGCCTCTCTTCTAGCCGAAGAAATTGATTCTTTGCCCTGCACATCTCTCAACACCGAGCAAACCATCAGTAGTGCCCAAGTCTTAAGGGCGGTCAAAAATGGGGTGTCTACAGGCACGCACTGTTTTGAGCATTTGTGAATGCTAGTTTTTGTACTTTCTGACTTGGGTATCGGGCCAGTCTATTGTTTTGTATATAGTCAGTCTTTTTGTACTGAGTCAGTTAGGTCTGTCTTGTTGTATCGAGTCAGTCCTATTTTGTTAGAGTCGGGTGATTTCGGGAGTGTTACCTCGGACATCACTTGCTTGTTTTGTGTTTGTCTTTTTGTTTTTGTCACGCCCAGAACTCGCCCCTAAAAGTTTGGGCATGACCACCTCAGAAAAAGGACATAAAGCCTGATGAATATAATCTATGGGGCCTGAACGGAAGCATTTAATAGTATATAATAGCGTAAAATAATAATAATAATAAACATATCCATTGAGCTACCATTACTATGCCAGGATCCCAAACAAAACATAATGCAGATAATATACATTGTCATGCATCCGAAGATAGCTATGTACATATACATATGCGCCGATCTTAACAGCCAATTAGGGTGCAAATTAAAACTTAGCAAAACTCCATAACTTGAACAATCAACATCTAATAGCTTTGATACTCAGGGTTTGACAACTGGGTAACAAAAGCCACAGGTGCAGGTTAAATCTCTAGGTTGAGTGCCTACAGAAACAGACATAACAGAGGGTGAGCCGGGCTCAGTGAATAGTATGAAACATAAATGCACAATTTAAACATAATACCTAACAATGCATAAATAAATGCGAAGATCAGGTAGTTAATCTGTTCCTGTTTTCATTTCATATGGCCTTAAGCCCAATC
The DNA here is from genome assembly GCF_055761805.1 of Camellia sinensis. NCBI lineage: Eukaryota > Viridiplantae > Streptophyta > Magnoliopsida > Ericales > Theaceae > Camellia > Camellia sinensis. The sequence continues at coordinate 17,206,831 of NC_138964.1, read as the reverse complement.
CTGCAACATAAACATGATGGCTATAGAGCCTTTGAAACATGGTGGCACGAGGCCCTTGAAACGTGTGGCACGAGGCCCTTGTAACTTGTGGCATAAAGCCCTTGTAACATATGGCACTAAGGCCCTTGAAACTTGTTGGCGTTAAAGCCCTTGAAAATGGCATAAAGCCCTTGGAATGGCATAAAGCCCTTGTAACTTGTGATGGCATAAAGCCCTTGTAATGGCATAAAGCCCTTGTAACTTGTGATGGCATAAAGCCCTTGTAATGGCATAAAGCCCTTGTAACTTGTAATGGCATAAAGCCCATGAAACTTGTAATGGCATAAGCCCATGTAACTTGTAATGGCATAAAGCCCATGAAACTTGTAATGGCATAAGCCCATGTAACTTGTAATGGCATAAAGCCCATGAAACTTGTAATATACTGGAAACCATACTTGAAACATGTTTGAAATATACTTGAAACCATACTTGAACTATTCTTGAAATATACTTGAAACCATACTTGAACTATTCTTGAAACCATACTTGAACTTGCAACATGCGTAACTTAGATCATACATGGACTTCTATCATACATAAACTTGTAACTCTTAAACTTGTAACATATTTAAAATATACCTGAAACATACTTGAACTCGTAACTTACTTGAAGCATACCTGAAACATACTTGAATTTCTAACATACGTGAACTTGTAACATACATGGACTTGTAGCATACGTAAAACTCGTAACATACTTTAACTTGTATATACTTGAACTTGCAAATTTACTTAAACTTGTATATACTTAAATTTGCCACACAATTAAACTTGTAACGCTCTTGAGCTTATAACATACTTGACTTATAACATATGCAAACTTATAACAGGCTTAACTTATAAACTTGTAACACAACAAAATAACTTCCAATTCACATGGAGTCACATAACTTTCCAATTTTTATAGTATTCGTAGAACACTTACAAAGAATAGAGCATTAGTGACAATAATTATCAACAATAAATAACATGTACATTTTGTACTACTACTCACAGTGTTCAGGTGCGTAGTCCGTCCTTGTAGCTAATCCTACACAAGTCACGTAATTCAAACATAATTCATCATAGTACAACATCATTTAGTTCATTAATCCTATTGGCAATTCAACATAATACAAAATAAACCCTTGAATCTCATTTTAACATTCCAAAAATCGAGTTCATGTCATCCATATCCTTACTAAATTATTCTCCTAATTTTTCTTTTCCATGATAGCATGAATTTCAACATTTATAACAAGGTTCATTCGCAAATTGTAAATATAATTTCCAAATATTCCCAAATTCCAATTAAACTTGAATACATCTAATTCAATGTCTCAATTTCATTACTCTACTTTCAATTTGGGCCAATTCATTGGTTATCATCTTTAAACAACCTAGGGTTTCAAGGAAAAAACAGGATTTTTAACAAAAATCAAACTTCTTAAATCATCACTCCTAATTCTAATTTTCCAAATGATTTTACATCTAGTATTCTCAATCCATCACTTAAACCCATCAATTTAATTCCCAACATCACAAACCTTAAAACCCCCAATATTCAAACCCAAAATTCCCAAAATCTCATAATTTCTTCTATATACATAACATTAATGAAAATTGAACCATTATACAATGAAAATACCTCAAATCTATCTATGGATGTAAATATTGAAGAGTATTAAAACCCTTACCTCAAGAATCAAACAAAGGAGCAAGGATTGAGAAGAATCCTCCAAAATCTCGAAATTCCAACCGGTAGAACATAATAATCTTCATGCTTCTTCACTTTTTGATGGATGATCTTGATCAAAACTAAGAGAAATGGAAGGTTTTGGAGATTAAGGACCTAGGGGAGAGGGATGAAGAGGGGAAAAGGAAAATGTGAGAAATGATCCAAAAAATCTCATTTTAAGCTGCTGTCCCGTAATTCCCGCTCGAGCGGAGGAATTCTCGCTCGAGCGTACCTGTTTTTAGCACAGATTTCGAAACTTTGAACAGGTATAACTCTCCCATCCGGACTCCGTTTTAGGTCGTTCTTGTGTCCAAATTGAAGCCCCGGAAATAAGCTTTCCAATGGTTCTAACCCCACATCCAAATTCAAAATGTAGAAAAAGAAAATGACAAAAGAGTGACGGCTGGTCGCAGACAATCTATTCTAATTAAAGCTTTTGGTCCAATCTTACTTTACCATCATATTACCACCTCAAACAATACTCCAAAATAAAATAAGAAGATTCTAAATACACCACTACAATGTCAAGGGAAATCTTACTTCTCATGCTCGAGCGTCGCTTCAACCGCTCGAGCGCGCACAGACCAATAAAGTAGTCCGCTCGAGCGTCAACTTCTCCGCTCGAGCGGAGATCCACCACTCCCAGAATCTCAGGCCATCTGCAAAATTGCTGAGAACCCCAAAAGTCCGCTCGAGCGTCAAATCCTCCGCTCGAGCGGAGGGAAAAATTCTGGGTCGTCACAGTTTTCTTTTGAGTCTGTTTCTGCCGGGGAGCCAGTAACACCAAAAGATTTGAATGAAACAGCAGTGATTTTCACACTCTTGTGTTTGCTTCTGCCTTGCGCCAGTTGTGCCAAAAATTTTGAATGAAACGGCAGTGCTTTTCATCTGCTCTTTTGTGCCTTGAACTCATTGCATTGACCTAAGTTTTTTTTTTAAAAAAAAAAAAACCTTTTGAACACTGCGGTGAAAACAAAGAGGAAGGAATTCCTCGGGATTTGTAAAACTTTGATCAAATTGAGAGAAAGAGAGGCGTGCTAAGCCCTTAATGATTGAAATCATGCTTGTCGGCGTGAGTACTGAGAAAGACCCTGGCTTGATCCAGACTGGTTCCACACTATCTTCAACGCAAGCGATTTGTCGCTTCTTTAAAAACTTTCAAAAACAAAATGTTTTGCGCGATCTTGCGAAGACCTGTGTGGAATCGCTCTTGAGATTGTGCAGCTTAGGATCGCTCTCAGCCTCAAGACTTAAGCCCTTGCTTTAAAACCTTGAACCACAATTCGAAGTGTTCAACGATCGACCATCAAGGGAGGCCTGTGTGGCCAGATTCAAAGCAGCCCTTGAACAAGAGGCAAGAAAGTTAGATCAAGAAGATCAGATGTCATCAAAAGAAGCTTGCAAAGCTAGATCAGAAGCACCCTTCGAACTAGGGGCAAAGGATTTCAAATGTGCTCGAGGAGCCGAAGATGGATCATTCCACAAATCAAAGAAGGTCGGCAAGAATGCCAAATCCCAGAAGGGAGCAAAGAAAACAGTTTCTGCTGAAGAACAACTGAGTTCCTATCCGCAACACTAAGGGCAAATTCAACCCCCTATTGGATGGACTCCTGCATCGTCAGCGAACAATAGCCATTTTCCTGGACTCAGATGACTTCAGGATCTCAAAACCATTTGACATGGACTTGTTACACTTTTACCCTTTGAGAGGCTCGCTGGGCCGAAAACCTGGAAGGGCGACCCAGGCAAAAGTTAGAGCAAGAGAAAAATACAAAAAAAGAGAATGCAAAAAAATAAGACAAAAAATGAAGAAAATAAAAGGAAAAGATGAAAAAGAAAAAAGAAAATACAAAAGAAATGAAAAAGAAAAGAAAAATAGAGCTCACAAGGTTGAAAACCCGGAAGGGCAGTCTTGGCAAAAGTTAGAGTGCAAAAGGAGAGGTTAATACCTGAGTGTACCTTAACCTCGAACTACGTAAGGCTTGATTCCCATGTTTGGGATACGCAGGCAACTTCATTATGAAGTCCAGCCACAAACACTTCCAAATCGATTGTGTCCATGTAATGGTTTTGATCATCTTCGCTTTCTCTGAATCTGAGAATTTGGTTGTGTTCATCACTCTGAGGATTGACTACAATGCGCTGCGGTGCCATGCAAACAAGGGGCAACTTTCCGTTGCCATTCAATGCGCTGCAGTGCCGTTCAAACAAGGGGCAACTCTCCGTTGCCATGCATCTCTCTTCGTGTAAGGGGCAATTTTCCTTCGGATCTGAGGTTGTGCATCTCAAGAGTAGGTTCCGTGCTCGTTGAGCAGCAGTCGTTTGTAAGAACAGTTTTGAGAATTTTTTAATGTAGTTGACTAATTTTCTCAAAAAATTATTCAATTTTTCCAAAACTAGACTGTTTCTTGGACCCAAAAAGGAAAATTTTCAGTGCTCATAACCTAACTTGCATGATTTCAAATCAAAAATAGAACAAGCATGTTAATCTAACCCTCATTTTGGTTAAAATTGTTTTAGCAGAAGCCAAAAACAAAAAATGGTGAAAATGATGAACTAGGGGCACAGTTGAGTCAGGTGTTTTGTCTTTTCCCCCATTGTTAACATACTTGCTGGAAAGCACACCATACCTGCCGGAAAAGGGCACAATTGAAGCTAACACAAAGGGCCAAAAAGCTCTCACATCCTCCAAGCAACGAGGTATCAAACCAAGTGCGAAGCACGAATTGGAATGGATCAGGATATTCCACTCTTTTATCTAGATAGATCTGATCACGTCCAAACTCCCCAGCAGAGCATCGTCAACTGATGTCAGCTGCAAATTTGCTACCCGCCTAGTTGTAACACAGCCCCTCTCTGGGAGAAACTCACTGTTGTGAACAAGAAGAAGAATCTAGCTGAGTGCTAGGGGAAAGAGCCCACAACTTTCTGTTTATCCATCAACCACCAAGGGGAGAGACAAAAAATAAGAGATTGAAGAATAGAGAGATATGAGCTAAGAGAAAAAGTGAGAAAATGGCTTTTTCAGGAAAACAGAGCCTGAGGGCTGAGTGATGTGAGAATCACAAATTAGAAAGGGTGGGAAATAATACCCGGAGAAACTGGCTCCTCGTGCACTGAGAGGTCTCTCGTCTTTATAACACGTTTGTGTGTCGTGTCTTTTGTTTTGTTCGTCTCGATTCTTGCTTTGAGTCGTTCCGAGCATGTCTTGATGTGTTTAGGTTGTTTACCTTTGTTTTCCTTTGTTGAGTCGTGATGCGCTGTGTCCAGTCGTAGACTCAATACCCAGTTGAGAATTCATTTTCAATTTCGATTTCAAAATAAAATGATTTTGTGCTCAGAGTGCTGTGTCATTCTCCACATTTATGCAAAATAGTATTTGTTCCTTCATAAAATAGCAGGGTTCAACCCAGGTCATGTCAGAATAGTAAAACTAGGACCTATTTGAAGCTATATGGGTTCCAGACTACAAAGCAAAAGAAAAGAAGGAAAATGTCGGGTATCTGAGTTTGTTTCGACTTCGGTAAGTTCCGAGACTACATTCCGTGTGTACCTTTTCAAGTCTTGCCAATGCTCCTAAGTATGAGTGTGCCTCTACCTCAAGCTTGAAGTCAAGTCTGCTTCAAGCCAAAAATGGCAATCAGAAGTGCTCTCCTCGAGTACCGTTTCATGCCAGGGACATCTCGGCTGTGTTTGCAATGAGTTCCTAGGAGACCAACTGCGACGGTGGAAACTAGAGTTTGAATGGCTGATGCCTAGAACGTAAAGGTTCGGGATTTCCAGGACTAAAGTCTGGTTTAAATACCCAAGGGCGTGTCCTCGGCTTAAAATCTGTATGGAAGCCCCATAGGTTGAGATAGCGTGTATGCACCTCAATTCTGGATACTGAACCAACCTAGTCTGTCACCCCGTTGGAGAATAGGGAAAGTTGTGAATATGATCAGGAAGAAAGGCAGCATCCAAAGTGTTCTACGTGAAGAACCCTTGTTAGTATTTCAGAGCCTTTGTACTGTGAGTTAAAGGTAAGTGTTCAAAGAGCACGAGGGGAGGTCCCCGTCAGAGTAGAGCGGTTCATCGCCACTCACCCCGTGAGGTGCTTTCTAAAGCGCCGCTACGCTTGTTTATTGCGTTCCTTAAACATCATGCATTGTATTTCATTGTACCTATCAAATTTCTTTCTCATTCATGCACGATATTGTATGTACGGTTCATTCAAAGAAGTTCCGTTTGAGATCCTTTATTTAGTGTATCAATCACACTTCATTCAGTTAGTGTATCAATCACACTTCATTTCTTTAGTGTATCAATCACACCTCATTCACCCTTAGTGTATCTATCACACTTTCTTCGTTCGCTTAGTGTATCAATCACACTTCATTTATTTAGTGTATCAATCATACTCTCTTCACTTAGTGTATCAATCACACTTCTTTCATTTTGTGTATCTATCACATACATTCTCGTTTTGTGTATCAATCACACTTCACTTCATTCACTTAGTGTATCAATCACACTTCATTCACTTTCACTTTTGTGTATCTATCACACACATTCTCATTTTGTGTATCTACCATGCACATATTCACTTTAGTGTATCTATCACATACATTCTTGTTTTGTGTATCAATCACACTTCACTTCATTCATTTAGTGTATCAATCACACTTCTTTCACTTTAGCGTATCTATCACATACATTCTCGTTTAGTGTATCAATCACACTTCATTCATTTAGTGTATTAATCACACTTCATTCATTTAGTATATCAATCATACTTTGTTCACTAAGTGCATCTATCACACTTTGTGTTCACCTTTTGTGTATCCATCACACTTTGTTCACTATTGCATCTATCACACTTTGTGTGCACCTTTTGTGTATCCATCACACTTGTTCACTTAGTGCATCTATCACACTTTGTGTTCATTTTCAGTATATCAATCACACTTTGTGTTCATCTTCAGTATATCAATCATACTCTGTTCACTAAGTGCATCTATCACACTTCGTGTTCACATTTAGTATATCAATCATACTCTGTTCACATAGTGCATCTATCACACTTTGTGTTCATTTTCAGTATATCAATCATACTCTGTTCACTAAGTGCATCTATCACACTTTGTGTTCACCTTTTGTGTACCCATCACACTTTGTTCACTAGGTGCATCTATCACACTTTGTGTTCACCTTTTGTGTATCCATCACACTTGTTCACTTAGTGCATCTATCACACTTTGTGTTCATTTTCAGTATATCAATCATACTCTGTTCACTAAGTGCATCTATCACACTTCGTGTTCACATTTAGTATATCAATCATACTCTGTTCACATAGTGCATCCATCACACTTTGTGTTCATTTTCAGTATATCTATCATACTCTGTTCACTAAGTGCATCTATCACACTTCGTGTTCACATTTAGTGTATCAATCACACTTCATTCATTTAGTATATCAATCATACTCTGTTCACATAGTGCATCTATCACATTTTGTGTTCACCTTTTGTGTATCCATCACACTTGTTCACTAAGTGCATTTATCACACTTTGTGTTCACTTTTTAGTGTATCAACCACACTCTGTTCACTTAGTGCATCTATCACACTTTGTGTTCGCTTTTAGTGTATCCATCACACTTGTTCACATAGTGCATCTATCACACTTTGTGTTCACTTTTAGTGTATCAATCACACTTTGTTCACATAGTGCATCTATCACACTTTGTGTTCACCTTCAGTGTATCAATCACACTCTGTTCACTTAGTGCATCTATCACACTTTGCGTTCACTTTTTGTATATCCATCATGCTTTGCTTCACATAGTGTATCCATCACACTCGTTTGGCTTTGTGTATATATCACACTTTGTTTCACTTAGTGTATCAATTACACTTTATTTATATAGTGTATCCATCACACTCTCTTCACTTTTGTGTATCTATCACACATGCTCGCTAAGATTGCATAATCTTCTTATATCCTTTCTGCATGTAATGTAATTTGCTTTGTATTCTTGCCTAAAACTGTTGCATTTATTGCGTATATTTGCTTCGTTACAGCTTGCTGCATTTGCATGATCATTGAGATACCTTCGGCTTCTTGCATTGTCGGTTGCATTTTGCCCCTGCTTGCAGGCACGCCTGCGGGCGCATCTCTGTTTATCTCGCCTGTTTTGTCTAAGTCTTCGGCCTTGTCAAAAATGGGTCGTCTCTGGGCTTTGACATTCACTCCCGTCATGCATGACTTTTGAGTTCTGTCAAAGAGGAGCAACTGTAGACACCCCATTTTTGACTGACCTTAAGACTCAGATGTCACCGATTGATTGCTTGGTGATTTTGCATATTGTTCTAGTTTTGAAGTTTTAGAGTCTCGGCTGCGAGCCTTGCCTCCAGACTTCGGGGCTCTTTTGTGCTTTGCCTCGGTTTGCGAACTGGGTCCCGTTTTCTCCGTTTTCTCTTCCTGAAGGGAAGGAGAGGTCTCGTAGAGCATCTCTCAGTGGCTGTAGGCTACGTTTCATGGTTGTAGGCCATTTTTCCCGTTTGGAGCCCGGTTTCCGATTTTTCGGAGCCGATGGCCTTGTGCCTCGGTTCGGGACCGCCTAACCACCTCTGTTTGCTCCGATTTTTGGCACACATCTTGTTTCCTCCCTTTTGAGGAACACTGTGGCCCAAGAGACCAACTTCGTGGTCGAACGCCACCTCCGGTGCTTAACAGCCTGTTTTTGGGGCACCCAGGCCGCGTGTTTCGGTCCCCGAACCTTCGCTTTGCATCCGTTTTGGTTCATTTTTGGTGGGGACCTTATTTTCATTGTTAGGAAGCTTGTAGGAGGGTGGTAGGCCAGCAATTGTTCTGAAAAGCCAACTTTATTTCTTCATCGCTCTCTGTCGCCCGTTTTCCTCACTAAAAAGCTAATGTTGACCACCCCAGGGCCACTTTCTTTAGCCCTAAACCCCATATTTGTGTTGTACACACCTGGGAGGCCACCAATATGTATAGGCCGGCCAGTAATTGTCCTTGACCCTTTTGAACCCCTCTAAAAAGTTGGCTTTTCTCTCTCCTGGTTCACATTTTCTGGGTTTTGACCACATAGTTGTGTTGTGCACACATGGGAGGCCACCTTTTTGAGGTGGCCGGCCAGCAATCTTCGTTGACCCTTTTGACTTCTGGCCGGCCGGCCAGGGGGGGTGGCCGGCCGGCCACCTGAACCTTTTGAACCTGGCCGGCCAGAATCCTCTCTCCAAGTGTGTTCTAGTTGTGCAATTTGTTTTCCCCCAGATTTTGTATTCGAGGGGCTGCCTTTTGGGGGAGGGGGAGAAATTTGAATTGTTTTTCCCCCCTTTTCCCTTGGCCTCTCTCCCTCAATAAAACCAACAGTTGAGCTTCATTTCTAAGGGTTAGAGATTTTTGTTAAGGCACACAACCATCTTCCTCCATAGCTCTCCCTTCCAAGCTCTGAAGTCCATTATCCTTGGCCATTTACACACCACCTCCAAGCCTACAACCTCCACACTCCATTCCAGAAACTTGAGGCTGTTTTTCAAAGGTTAGGAGCACCTTTCCTTGGTCCAAAAGCTGCTGAAGACTTGTGCTACAAGGGTGAGTCCTCTTCTCCCTCTTTCTTGCCTTATTTTGTTCAATATCTTATCCCCTTTTGCTTACATTTTGGAGCTCCGACCTAAACTGTAAATAGTCATATTTTGAGCTCCTCTTCATGTTTGATCAAGGACTTTTTGCTGTTTGAGGTCTTCTCCTTACCCTTTGTGTTTAATCTCTCTTTTAGGCTAATTTTTGCATGCTATTTTAGTCTTATTTGTAAGATGTTTTGGACTTGGACATAAATTGTAAAATGTCTTTTTTTGAGCCTCTCTTCAACTTTGTTGAAGGGCTCTCCTCTATTTGAGGCTAGCTGCTACCACTTGTCTCTTTATCCCTCTCTTAGGCCTTTTTCTTGCATGTTGTTTTAGCCTCACTTGTGTTTATTTTCAAGACTTGATATAAACTGTAAAGTGTCTTTTTTTGAGCCCCTTTTCAACTTTGTTGTAGAGATTTTCACTGTTTGGAGCCAGATGCTGTCCCTTGTCTCTAATCTCTCTTTTAGGGCCATTTCTGCATAATAGATTAGCCCTATTTGTGTTCACTTTTGAGATTTGTTATATACTGGAAAAAGTCTCCTTTTGACATCATCTTCATGTTTGATTAAGGGAATTTTCTTGTTTGAGGTCATATGCTTCCTTGTATGCTTGATTGTCCCTTATTTTGAGCCTTACACCTAAGCTCTTGTTGCATGCTTGGTTTGGCCTTCTAGCCACTAAAATCCAGTGGATTTTTAGTGGCTAGCACACTGTTTTGAGCCTCCAAATCAGAGGGGGGTGACCCCCTCTCACCTTGATTTGTTTGGTGGTCATTTTGGCCTTCCAAAGAGACCCTATCTTGCATGCTTCAAAGTCACTTTCCAGGGTCAATTTGGTGAGTTTTAGGACTACCATATTTGATTTTCATAGTTTTTTATTCCATGCTAAATGTCTACCTTGCATGTGCATAATAACTCCTTGCATGGCCCTCCAAAGTAACTCATTATTTTTGCATACCATGGTTGCATATCAGTGGTTATTTGGGCCTATTTTCACATGATTTATTCACTGATTTTTGCTGGTTTGGTGAGATTACATTGCTTCATATACTTGCCATGTAAACCATGATTGCTAGTCAAGATTGCATGCTATTTTGTCCACCATGCTAGCATCTTTTGGCCATACTTTGAACTGGAAATGTTCATGTTTTGGGACTGCCTTGGCTCTGTCTTCATGTTTCATGATCAAATAATGCATGCTTTGTATAGCTATAAGTCATTCCATGTGCCCAGTTTCGAGTTTCGGGGTTCATCCCATACATTGGGTGCCATATTTCCGTGATTCGGGACCATTTAGCATCATATTTCAGTGTTGGAATTTGTGAGTTTGCATGCCATCTTGCATCCCTTGCCATGCCTTGTTAGAGTTACATGTTATGCCTTAGGTTCGGTCCTCGGTTTGCGTGTGTAGACACCCCATTTTTGACCGACCTTAAGACTCAGACGTCACCGATTAAGCGCTTGGTGATGTTGCATATCGTGCTCGTTCAGAGGTTTCAGAGTCTCGGCTGCGAGCCTTGCCTCCGGACTTCTGGACTCTTTCATGCTTTGCCTCGGTTTGCGAACCAGGCTCTGTTTTCTCTGTTTTCTCTTCCCGAAGGGAGGGAGAGGTCTCGTAGATCATCTCTCAGTGGCCGTAGGCTACGTTTCGTGGTCGTAGGCCATTTTGCCCGTTTGGAGTCCAGTTTCTGGTTTTTCAGAGCCGTTGGCTGTGTGCCCGGTTCGGGACCGCTTAACCGATTTTTGGCATGCATCTTATTTGCTCCCTTTTGAGGAACACTGTGGCTCGAGAGACCAACTTCGTGATCGAACACCACTTTCGGTGCCTAACAGTCAGTTTTCGGGGCCTCGGGCTGCGCGTTTCGGCCCCCGTACCTTCATTTTGCATCGGTTTGGGCTCATTTTTGGTGGAGACATTATTTTCACTGCTAAGAAGGTCATAGAAGGGTGGGAGGCCAGTAATTGTTCTAACGACCATGTTTTATTCCTCCATCGCCCTCCGTCGCCCGTTGTTCCTACTTGAAAGCCAATGTTGACCACCCTAAGGCCACTTTTTCCAGCCCTAAACCACATATTTGTGTTGTACACACCTGGGAGGCCACCAATATCACATGGCCGGCCAGTAATTGTATTTGACTCTTTTGAACCCCTCCAAAAAGTGGGCTTTTCTCTCTCCTGGTTTACTTTCTCCAGTTTTTGACCACATGGTTGTGTTGTGCACACATGGGAGGCCACCAATCTGGGGTGGCCGGCCACTAATACTTCTTGACCCTTTTGACCCTTGGCCGACCGGCCATGGGGAAGGCCGACCGGCCACCTGCAACTCCAATAACAGGCCGGCCTTGCTCCCCTCCTCTGGTACATTACAAATATGTATTTTGTTTCCCCCCAGATTGTGTATCCGGAGGGCCAACTTTTGGGGGGAAATTTGAATTCCATTTCCCCCCCTTTTTCCCCCTCTTTTGCCTATATATCCAGGCCCCCCAGCTGTGTTTTGAGGGGTTACAAAAATTACTTTGAGGCTTTTGCATTGATCCTCCCTCTCATTCTCTTCCAAGCACCAAAACCTCTCAAATCCCACACCCCTTTCTACACCACCACATAGCACCACACCACCACCATCCTTTCCAACACTTGGAGTTGGTTTTCTAGAGCTTAGGAGAACCTTTTCTCAAGCCAAGAGCTGCTGAAGCTTGGTCTACAAGGGTGAGTCTTCATTCTCCCTCTTTTGTGCTTTATTTTGTTCTATATCTAAGCCATACTTTCTTAGATATTTGGGCTCCGACCCCAACTAAAAATAGTCTTATTTTAAGCTCTATTTCATGTTTGATTGAGGGCTTCTACCTGTTTGAGGCTTCTTTTTTACACTTTGTGTTAAAAGCCTCTTTTAGGCCTCTTTCTTGCATAGCATTTTAGCCCTATTTGTAAACTTTTTTGAGCTTGGTTATAAACTATAAAGTGGCTTATTTTGATCCCTTATTCAACATTGTTGAAGGGCTCTTCACTGTTTGAGGCTTCCTTTTGTCACTTGCCTCTTTATCCCTCTTTTGGCCTTATTTTTGCATGTTTTGTTAGCCCCTTGTGCTTGTATTTTTGGGCTCTAGTCGGAACTATAAATAGCCTTATTTTTACCCCCTCTTCATGTTTGATCAAGGGACCTTTGCTGTTTGAAGCTCCCTTTTTACTCTTTGTGTTTAAACCTCTTTTTAGGTTTTATTTTGCATAGTATTTTAAGCTTGCATGTGCACTGTTTTGAGTTTGGTCACTAACTGTAAAATATCATGTTTTGGGCCCCTCTTCAACTTTGTTGAAGGGCCCTCCTCTGTTTGAGGCCAGAAACCATCACTTGCTTCTTTGTCTCCATTTTGGCCCATTTCTTGCACAATAGTTTAGCCATACTTGTATTTGTTTTCGTGGGTTGTTGTAAACTGTAAAGTGATTCATTTTGAGCCCCTATTCAACTTTGTTGAAGAGATCTTGGCCATTTAGGGCCAGAAGATGCTACTTGCTTCATTATCTCTCTTTTGGGGCCATTTTTGCATGTTAACTTAGCCCTATTTGTGTTCACTTTTTGGCCTTCCTTAAAACTGTAAATATGCTTTTTTTGGGACTGTCTTAATTCTTTCTTCACACTTCGTGTTCAAATAATGCATGCTTTTCATAGCCATAGGTCATTCCATGTACCTAATTTCATGTTTCGGGTCCCATTCCATGCATCGGGTGCCATGTTTCCATGTTTTGGGATCATTTTGCATCACATTTCAGTGCTGAATTGTTTGCATATCATGTTCCATGCCTTACCGTGCTTTGGTAGAGTGGCATTCGTGCCTTAGGTTTGGTCCTCGGTTTGCGTGCATGTGTGCACGCATTTCGAGTGTCTCATTTTTCATCTCATGGCCTCCTATGTGAGTGCGGCTGAGGTCCACTCACGTTGGTGTAAGCCCATATTGCATTGTGTATGCCATTTCACTTCATAGCATTGTGTATGCTAGCGTATTGTGTATGCCATGTTATCTCGTGCATCGTGTATGCCATCTCATAGCATTGTGCATGCTAGATTGTATATTAGTTTCATTCATGCATGTCATGCATATTGCATTGTGCTTGGGATAGGAGTTAGCCCGAGCACGGGAAACGAGGGACGTTTCGTACTTCGAGTGATGGAACGTGTCTCAATTCCCAGTCACCGACACTCCGGATTATCCATGATGGAGTTTAGGTTTTGTTGTGTTTTCATGTGCAGTCATTCCATATTGAGTCATGCAATTCGACTCCCCGGCCATCATGCATCGAGATGCGTGATTGGTGGCACGAGGATCGAGGACTACACTCCCTGAAGGGTAGTCATGCATACATGTGTGAAAATACTTTGCCGTGCCCCTTTCTTGCTCTCTGCTACAGCAAATCAAGAATCAGCAGCCTTCCGAAGCTTGGCACGCATCCCGAGAATAATTGCAAACAGAGGCTAATTGGGACATCGCAGTGGATTTCCGCACAAGGCAACTCAAGCATGCATCATCCATCATCCGGAGCAGAGTTGAGGCAGTCCCTGGCTTGCACGTCAATTTATTGCTTTCCTAATTTAATTTGTTAATTAATTAGGGTTTTGTACATATTCAGACTGTATTATTCATTTGGGACTGTATATTATTTATTCGGACCCTCTGCGCGAGGGCAATGTTGTAATAAGTGTGCGTGTGTGTGATGTATGTCTTCCAACCCCACATCTTTCTCCCTTTTATTTACCCGCTTATGATGGTTAGATTAGGGCATATTTCAATTAGCATACAGTATGATAGTATGCTTGCATTCATTCATCTGTTTTGCATGCACCGGGCTCGGCGCATCATACTAACTGCATTGTATTTTCAATTTCAAGTTGAATACATGTTAGCAGTAGCATTTCATATGCCATGTTTAAATTAGCCGAGCCTACTTAGTTGCATTTTGCATGTGTTGCATTAGGCATTTCCGTATAATTAGGATCATGCATGGATTTCTAATTAGCTTCTGTTTTGGCTTGGAGTACTCGGTAAGTTTTATGCTTTAGCATCCTCGCATGCGTGTGAGTGACTGCCATGATAGCATGCTTACCATGAGGCTAATTGCTTATGTGATATATCTGCCTGAATGCCTGTGGGTGAAGGTTGGGTTATTTGGATTGGAACAATTCATCAAATGTGTGTTTTAAGCCCACTAGATAGTGGCAAAATCATGTTTTTCTAAGCCCACCCGAGGGTGGCAAATCCACGTCTTAGCCTACTTGCGGGTAGTACCATCAAACCATTTTCAAAATAAACAAACATGATATGTTTTGTTCCAATTCAGACGATCCAGTCTATACTTGTATGCTATGCGCATCACATAGTAAATCTAGGCTAATAACCGGAATAAGAACGCATAAAGTTTTCAAAACTAGATATCATGGTTAGCAGAGGCTGATCTTTGATCGGGCGAGCGGGGGTGCTCACGAAGTGACCTTCCCCAATTGTACCCAAGTTCCCGAGCCGAGGCAACTTTGGTAATGACGGACACGTGGCCTTAGGCAAACGAGTCGGGGTTTCCTAAATTTCCCCAAAATAAAATATTTAGGTGGCGACTCTGTATCTGGCAAAGCAGTCCATGTTTGGCACTTCTTTCAAAAATCTGTTTTCTCAAAACGATTTGTCGGATTTGGACTCTTTGGTTCAGACTTAGAACCGTGGCAATTTGAGAGTCCGAACTATAGTGAACCCCAATTGAACAGAACGGGGAGCTCGTTCCTCCCAGGGCGTTCGGGGATGTCTACAGCGTGCATGCGTGCACGCATTTCAAGAGTCTCATTTTCACCTAATGGCTACTGATGTGAGTGTGGCTAAGGTCCACTCATGTTAGTGTAAGTCCATTATGCATTGTGTATGCCATTTCATTTCATAGCATTGCGTATGCAAGGTTGTATGTTAGAGCATTGTGTATGCCTCGTTACATCGTGCATTGTGTGTGCCATTTCATAGCATTGCGTATGCTAGGTTGCACGTTAGGATTGCATTCATGCATGTCATGCATATTGCATTGTGCTTGGGATAGGAGTTAGCCCGAACACGGAAAACGAGGGACGTTTCGTACTTTGAGTGACGGAACGTGTCTCAATTCCCTGTCCTCGACATTCCGGATTACCCATGATGGAGTTTAGGCCTTGTTGTGTCCATATGTGCATTCATTTCATATTGAGTCGTGCAAATCGACCCCTCGGCCATCATGCATCAAGATGCGTGATTAGTGGCATGAGGATCGAGGACTACACTCCCTGAAGAGTGGTCATGCATACATATGTGAAAATACTTTGCCATGCCCCTTTGTTGCTCTCTGTTGTAGCAAATCAGAAATCGGCAGCCTTCCGGAGCTTGGCACGTATCCTGAGAACAATTGCAAACAGAGGCGAACCGGGGCATCGCAGTGGATTTTCGCTCAAGGCGACTCAAGCATGCATCATCGATCATTCGGAACAGAGCTGAGGCAGTTCATGGATTTACGTGCCAATTTACTGCTTTCCTAGATTAATTTGTTAATTAATTAGGGTTTTGTATTTATTTGGACTGTATTATTTATTTGGGACTATATTATTTATTCGGACCCTCTGCACGAGGGCACAATTGTAATAAGTGTGCGTGTGTGGCGACTCTGTATCTGGCAAAGCAGTCCATGTTTGGCACTTCTTTCAAAAAAATCTGTTTTCTCAAAACGATTTGCCGGATTTGGACTCTTTGGTTCAGATTTAGAACCGTGACAATTTGAGAGTCTGAACTTGTAGTGAGCCCAAATGAACAGAACGGGGACTCATCCTCCTAGGGCGTTCGGGGACGTTTACAGGATGCAAGATAATAAAATCAACTTGGGTTCAATCGGACGTTAATTGAACCCATTGAGTCTTGAGTCGTTTCATACTCGTTAGTGATATAAACAGTTCAAGAGTCAATGTCAACCACTTTCCTTGATTAATCCACAATAGGGAGGAGGTTTGAGAGTCTTTTATGTTGCATTTATTGAACTTGTACACCTTGGTTCATAGGCCATCATGCAATAAAATTGCATCAATTGATGGCTTGTGAATTAAGTTTGCTACTCCTTTGAGCTATTTTGATGATAAAAAGCGGTATGATGTACAAACATACCTTGAATATACCCTGTTTGTGCTCTGTATGCTTTCTGTTGTAGTAGGAGTAACCAAGCTTCAGTGACCAATAGGCCACTATTTTTGGATGGCAGGCTACCATTTATGGTTGGCCGGCCACCACTTCTGGCCTGCCAGCCACTTTTGTCAAATTGAGTAGTAACTTTTTGAAACAGAACAGAGCATAGGCAAAGGTGAAAAGATATTCTACTGTGCAATAGAAGCATTCTAGCAGCAGAACAGTGGGCTTTTAGGGTGAAAATCTGCGCATGCATGAACATTCCTCGCTTAGTTAGCTTAGTTACTTATTTTTCATGTTGGATTCATGTTATAATTAATTATCTATTTATAATTAATTAATTTGTGTAATTAATTAGTTAGTTCCATTGAATAGTTAATTAATTAATTGGTTTTATAATAACTGGCTAGCATCATTAGTTTACTTGTTGTTGTAATAATTAGTTAATTCGTTTTGTAATAGCTAGTAAATTAGCTTATCTAGTTAGTTTATTCGGACCCTCCTGCGTGAGGGCACAATTGTAATAATGGGAATGTCTTCTAACCTTACGTCTTTCTCCCTTTTATTTACCTGCTTATGATGGTTAGTTTTAGGGAATCATGTTTCGTTTAACATCTCTCATGCCTTGCATCCATTTGTCTTGCATGCATCGAGGGTCGGTTCATCATTCTAACTGTGCATTGTTGTTTAAATACTTCTTTGAATACGTGCTTTACCGCATGTTATCAAATTGATTCATATGTCATATTAGTAGCCGAGCCTAGTAATTGCATATTGTATGTGATGCATTAAGTCACATTGCATAGTTAAGATCATTCATTTTTCTAACTCTTTTATCTTTTTTGGCTTGCCTTGGAGTACTAGGTGAGCTTTTCTTTGTTTTAGCATATTGCATTGTATGTTAGTGTTGCAATGTTTAGCATGTTCACTATGAGGCTAAATGGTTAAGTGATAAACTGTTTGAATGCCTGTGGATGAATGCTAGTTGCTTGAATTGGGATAGTTTGATTAATGTTCATTTGAGACCACTTTTTCAAGTGGCACATTCGCAAACTATTTTCAAAAACATACATGAAATCAAAGTGTTCCAATTCTTGCAAGTTAGTCTATACTTCTATGTGCATCACATAGTAAGTTAGCCTAATAAATCGGAACAAGAGCATATAATGTAAATAAGAATCACATCATGATTAGTAATGTTGATCTTTGATCGGGTGAGTGGGGGTGCTTAATTCATGACCTTCCCCTCTCATACCTAAGTTCCAGAGTCGAGACACTCTTGGTGATGACGGATAAGTGGCTGTTGGCACAAGTCTATAGTTTCTTAAATTTTCTAAAAAAATATATATTTAGGTGGCGACTTTGTATCTGACAACGCAGTCCCTTTTTGGCATTTTGATTCAAAATCGATTTTTCAAAAGATTTGTCGGATTTGGACTCTTTGGTGTATATCTATTTCACATTTCACTTGTGAGATCAAATTCAAAACGGCAAGAGTCCATACTGTAGAGCTAGTTGTCTTTCGAAATGAGCATGAAAAGTCGAGCTACAGTTTTTGACGACTCTGAGAGGGATTTAGAGAACTTAACTTGAACTTCATGATGTGAAATTTTATCTACACTTATATATTCTTGGCATTGCATTTGCATTGGTGCGCTTAAGTCATTGTGTTTGCCATCTGCTATTCCTGGACGGTTTGCGGGAGGCTTGCCCAAAAGCTTGCCAAAAGGCTAACCGGTCGTGAGCTCTGCCATGTTGGGAACCCAACCGTTGGATCCCCAACCGTTGGATCTGGACTACCACTATACCGTTTGATCCTCCTTTCACTTCTCGGTGTTAGGTGTGAGAGGTATATTAAATAGTCTTGCTGAGGTATCCCTTTTGACCATTTGGCCTAGCTGTATATAGTGAACCCATAGTGACTATTCCAAACTAGGACAGGATGCTTACCCGAATGCAAGATTACGTGAAACCGCTTGATTGAAGGAGTGAAACCTTAGATTATGCCAAAGGTAGGACAGGGTAACCCTATCCCCCTCATAGGGGTGTTTTGGCTCTCTTTACATGGTATGTGCTTTGCAATGAAACTGTGCAGGGGTACTTCATATCAGTGGTACAGTTGGTATTAGTTTGTGAGGCAAAAATTAGCAAGGCGTACATTCATTCAGTTGTGATCGTATCTATTCTATGAAATTAGGCTGAGGTGCCATTTGTTTTCTCTTTTGCTAGGTAGTCTTGGAACCACAGCTTCAGAAGGCTCTGATATTCCCCCAGGTACTCTAGACTCGTGTCGATAGACTTTGTTAGATCAGAAATTTAGTTCAAGGGCAACCAGTGTTTCCTTCACTGGTGGCATGGCAAAGAAGGGCCAGACAGGGCTCACCGATTCCATTGTCCTGGCATTTCCCAGCTATATCACCTCTGTTCAGAGCACGACCATCTACTCCTATCATGGCTCAGCCTCCGACAAATCTAGAGGATTCACTGATCCATCTTCAGCAATCAATAGATTCGCTGCAGCAAGATATCGCTAGGCAAGCTGAGATATTGCAGAAAATGATATTCAACTTTATGGACCTCCATGAAATTGGGGTTCAAATCAAGGATACCATCAGACAAGGGCTCATTGTGGAAGGAAATGAGCTTATGAGGAAGAATATTGTTCGTAGTTCCAATGTTACCACTAGTGGTAGCACAGTTATAAAATGCTCAGAAGTAAACATTGTCACAAGTCCCATTAAAAACCCTTTTTGCTGATTATAGCCTACCAAACCACTTCAACTCAGCCCCAAGCGTGAAATTTCCATAATTTTTACATGAGTCTCTCTCAAGCCTTGAAAACATTGCTAGAAAAAGGGTACTTACAGCTCCTAGATCTCGACCCCTTCCAAATCCTCTTCCACCAAGACATGAGCCTTCTAAATATTATGCCTATCATCAACAACACGGTCATGATACAAACCGCTGCATCCACCTTTGTCATAAGATTCAGGATCTTATTGACGACAAGATCATAGCTCCACCAAAAAGACCTCAGGCCATCACTAACCCATTACCCTCACACCTCAACCTAATCCATACACCGTCATCCACCTACAACCCCAGCATATATATCACCCCAGCCCATTTACCCAAACTTGATGTGTTCATTCCAAAAAGCAAGGACTTGTGTATGATGGATGCACTTGAATCCCAATCATCTCAAATCCATGAACCCACTACTTCTGAGCTATTGAGCCTGATTTAAGATCTTCAAAGAACTGTGGCAGATTTAGCCTTTGGGATTTTGGTTCCATCATCGACCACATCACATGCCAGAAATTTCAAGCCAAAAGGTTCCTTAATCTTGGGGCGAGCTGTAATTGAAAAGGGCCAACCTGAAGTTATCTCAGGTCTGGGTAGTGGAATGTCAATAACAACTGGGCCTCACCTCGGAGTAGCAACCCAATCCCTTGGCAAAGTGGAGGCAAACGGCAAGAATAAGGCCAGGGCAAGTATCAATTCTGATGCACATCTCTGGTGAGGTATAATGGCTTTCATGGTCAAAGGGCTGAACAAGCAGCAAGTGCTTGTAGTTATTGCAAAAACTGTGGATGACATTTTTGTCACTCAGGTTGGGAGCATTTCAATTCAAGGAACAAGCCGTAAAAAGGAATGTTGTACCAAAAACACCCCTTTCAGCTCCAATCCTACACTCGTAAGAGATCATCAAACCCAGTCAACACCTACCAACCCCTTTGTCAATCCCTCCGGGATTGGTAATCGTACCTACAATCCCCTTTTCATGACCTTATCCAAAGCTCTCCAAATCCTCGTAGGACAAGGCCATCTCAAGCCCATTGACCTTCGGCTTCTCCGTGATCCCCTTCTATCCAGGTATAATGCTGCCAATTACTGTGTCTTCCATCAACAAACCAGCCATGACACTGATGGTTGTTTTTGTTTTCGCCATGAAATTTTAGACCTAATTGACAATAAGGCCATCACTTCACTAGGTCCTACAAAGTCTGTCGGCACTGGATCAATGAACTTAGGGGGATAATGTGACTATGTGATCGGGGAGGAACCACCTGCTGATGGCACCCATTTTACTACAAATGTAGTGGATGGCATGCACTTTTTAGTACTTTGAAAGTGTTGTTATTGTTCTTTCGGACTTGGGTATTGAGTTAGTCATATTGTACTGAGTCCGTCTCGTTGTATTTAGTCAGTCTTGTTGTGCCAAAGGTTGGTGATTTTGGGCGTATTAACTTGGGCATCACTTCCTTGTTTGTTTTTTCACTTTTTCTTTTGAGTCTGTTTCTACCATGGAGCTAGTTAAGCCAGAAGTTTTGAATGGAATTGTAGTTATTTTCACCTATTTCTACTGTGTCTTTAAATCATTGCATTGACCAAAGTTTTTCAAAACTATGGTGAAAACAAAGAGGAAGGAATTCCTTGGGATTTGCGAAAATTTGATCAATTGAGAGGAAGAGAAGCGTGCTAAGCCCTTAATGAATGAGACCATGTCCATTAATGTGAGTACTAAGAAGGATCCTGGCTTGATCCAGATTGGTTCTATATTGTCTTTTGAGGAGCTTAAGCGACTAGTCGCTTTATTAAAAGATTTCAAAAATATTTTTGTGTGATCTCACGAAGACATGCCAGGAATTGATCTTGAGATTATACAACATAAGATCACTCTTGGCCTCAAGACTTAACCCCTTTTGCTTTCAAACCTTGAACGTTGAGTTAGATGTTCAACGATCAACCAAAATATGAGATTCGCATTGTCGGATTGGAAATAGCTCTTGAAATAGGGGCAAGAAGGTCAGATGTCATTAAAGGAAGCTTTCATAGCTAGATGAGAAACAGCCCTTGAACTAGGGGCAAAAAACGTCAGATATGATTGAAGATTCAAAATTAGGTCATTTCTCCAATAAATGAAGACTAGCAAAAAAGCCAAATCTTATAAATAGAGAGAAGAAAATTTATTGCTGAAGGATAATTAAGTTCCCATCTGCAACACTAGGGGCAAATTCAAACCTAATTGGATGGACCCTTACATCATCAGTGAACAACAGCCATTCTCCTGGATTTAGATGGCTTAAAGATCTCAAAACCGATAAACATGGACAAGTTAAAATTCTCCATCCTCGAGAGGCTCGCTGGGCCGAAAACCCGGAAAGGCGACCCAGGAAAAAGTTAGAGCAAGAAAAAGAAAAAGAAAAAAAGAACAAAACCACGAAAATGAAAAAAATAAAAAAAAGAAGAAAAAATGGAAACAAAGCTGACAAATGAAAAAAGAAGAAAGAGAAAAAAAAATAGCTCACAAGGTTGAAAACCTGGAAGGGTAGCTTTGGCAAAAGTTAGAGCACAAAATGAGAGTGTTAGTACCTGAGTGCACCTTAACCCCAAAACTACGTACGGCCTGATTCCCATCTTTGGGATACGTAGGCAACGTTATCCTGAAATTTGGGCCCCAACCATTTTTAACTTGCTCGTCTCATCCATATTGATTGGCTTATCCCTGTTCAACTCAGCTATCCAATCCATGTCCAATTGGCGCATCTTTATTCAGATTGGTTGTCCTATTCTGTTAGAAGATTCAGCTGCAAGACAAATCAAGTTTAGATCTGAGGTTACGCATCTCAGGAGTTAATTCCACGTTGGTTGAGTAGTGGCCATTTGCAAAAACAGTTTTTGAGGATTTTTAGTGAAGTTAACTAATTTTCTCAAAAATTATTCCATTTTTCTTCCCCAAAATCGGACCATTTCTTGGACCCAAAAAAAGAAAATTTTCAATGCTCATAGACTGACTTACATGATTTCAAAACAGAAAGTCGAATAAGCATGTTAATCTAACTCTCATGTTGGTCAAAATTGTTTTAGTAAAAAAAACAAAAACAAAAAAAAAAAAATGGTCAAAATAATGAACTAGGGGCACAATCAAGTCAGGTTTTCTATCTTTTTCCCATTGTCAACATACTCGCCAGAAAGGACACAATTGAAGTTAGCAGCAAGGGGCCAAGCACTTTCTTATCCTCCAAGCAGTGAAGTATCGAGCTAAGTGCGAAGCGCGAACTGGAAATGGAGCAGGGTATTTTACTCCCTCATCTGGATGGGTCTGATCACGTCCAAACTGGCCAAGGGCATCATCAACCAATGTCTGTTGTAGATCTGCTACACATCCAGTCACACCATAACCCCTCTATGGGAAAGCTCGCTAGTTGTGCGCGAAAGAAGGAGAATCTAGTAGAGTACTATGGGCAAGGGGCCACAATTTCCAGCTTATATATCAACCACACCTAGGAAGGGATAAAATAATAATAATAATAATAATAATAGAGATTAAAGAATAGAGAGATGTACGCTGAGACTTATGAAACAATGATACATGTGCAATATAACTTCCAATTTCATCATGAATCATAGAATTCAAACCCAAAATGATAAAATTCTACGTATTCATCTTCTAAACTCAACATGGATCACAAATTCATGTTAAAAAATGAGGAATCATAAGAAATGATGCATCCATGTATGTCAAACTTCAAGTTCATCATCGTTAAGCTCATTACATGTTATTGATTTCAAAATTAATGACTTAATCTTAGAAATCAGGGCTCAAAACTTACCTAGAGGCCTCAAGAACAATAATTCTTGTAAGATTATGAGTTTTCTTTTTCAATTCTTTCTAGAGCTCCAACAAATTTTGTGTCTAAGTGTGAGCTCAAATAACATTGTTTATCATATATATATATAGTAGGTAATTAGCTTAAGCTAATTAATTAAGGCTCATTCTACTTAATTTAATCTAATTAATTTGATTTGAATCAATTTTTAATTAAACTTCACAATAGGCTCTAAAAATTACGCTGATCACAATAAATTAATCAATTTCATTTATGTTGCCTTTACGGCTCTCAATTTCAGATTATAGCAGAGAATTGTAACAAAATTTTCTACAATCAACAAATAGGCATCCAAAAATCACATAGGACACATAATTAGCATTCAGATTAATATTAGGCATATAAACACATATATAATTAATGAATTAAAAGTTTAATATGGAGCAGGATTGTCACATTCTTCCCTCTTTAGGAAGTTTGGTCCTCTAAACTTATGTTATCTTCTATCAGAAACAATTTGGAATACTTTTATTGAACGATTTCAATTCTTTTGGTAGTCATTTGCTCAGTCTCGCAATCAAGCAACATTCTGTCCTCAACCAAACGGAGACGTACCTTTTATGCCATACAAGGCTTTGTACAGTGCTATACCGAAACTTGAGGTAAGCTATTGTCGTAAGTGTAGACACCCCATTTTTGACCACTCTTAAGACTTAGGCGCTACTGATTAATCACCCGATGATGAAAGTTTTGCTGTGCAAATGTTTGATTTTTTCAGCAAGAAGAGCTTTTAAATCCCAACCTTACACCCCATTTTGGCTAAAACTATTTTAGACCAAAACTATTTTAGACCTTAAAACCCTCTCTTTCAAAATATTTTTGAAAATGTTTCTACGATATTCTGAGGCTCGCATTTTGTTTAAAATATTGCACTTTTCGGTATACCGAGTAAGGTCAAAGTGGAAATAAATGAAAAGGAGGTGAGCTATTTGAAAAATATTTATAATCTCTTATTTAAAGCTTTGGAGTTGAAGAAAATAGGAGGGAGGGAAGAAAACTAGTTGGGGAAAAAGTTAGGCATCAATCTGTTAGAACAAAACTAAGCAGCCTTCACTAAAATAGGCATATCTCTTTGCACACTTAGAATTTAGATATAAGGCTACCACCATTGAAAAGTAGACTTCTAGGGCTTCAATTTAGACTCAAGGGTGACCTAACATCAAGTCTAGATGAAGGAATCTCAACTTAGACTCAAACAGCGAGACCTAGACCGTACCTCAATACGAAATATGGGATTGATTTCAAACGGGTAAAGAGAAAAAGGAGTGATAACCAATATACAAGACCTAGATTGTACCTCGATACGAAATAAGGTGATGGTTTCAATCGGGTAAAGGAGAAAGGGGTCTTAACCAATATATAAGACCTAGACCGTACCTCAATACAAAATAGGGCGATGGTTTCAACCGGGTAAAGGAGAAAAGTTGTAACCAAAAAGTTTGAAGTGATGTGAATAGATTGTAACCATGCATGACAAATATAATAGATAGTGCAAGTGTGATGGTGAATGCAAAAACACGAAGGGGGCAATGTGAGACGTACAATATGCAATGATATGATGGATGCACAACATATAAAATGATGGATGCACAACAAAGGAACACACAAATGATTTTTTTTTTCTTTTCCAAGATTTTCTTCTTTTTGTTTTTGTTGTTTTCTGTTTTTCAAAATTTCTTTTTGAATTTTTTCTGGACAATTTCTTTTTAATTTTTTTTTTGTTTTTTGAAAATTTTTATTTTTGTTTTCAACATTTATATACATACCAAATATACATATACGGATACACCAATATACAAAATGCGTATCATGTACATATACATACATATACAAAATATATACATATATGAATATATAAATATACATATATATATATATATATATAGATATATATGGACACAGGCATATGGATATGGATATACAGACATATACATACATAGAATACAGATACGAATACATAGACATACACATACACAAACATACGGATACAGATACACAGACATATACATACAAAATATATACATGAATACGCTCATCCCCTTATTTTGTCTCTCTCTCCCTGGTTCATCTTCGTCGAGCACCATGTCTAGCGCGATTTCAACAATCACGACATGTCTGACCAATAGTAGCTAGACCAACCTCGTTTGCCAAAGATTGACTCAACAATCTCTCTTCTCTTGGCCTCTTCTTCTTCTCTATTTTCTTCGTAAACTGAGGCTTCCGAGAGAGCAAAGCAAAAAGCCACAAATTCTCTCTACCATTATTATACCAATTCTCTCTTTAGCGGCATTACTCTCTTCTGTCATGGCCTCTTCTCGCTATCCTTTCACTCTTTTCCCTGACCTTAACGATTTCTTAATCGAAATTACCAACTCTTCTGAGTCTCGACAGAGTACCCCAACCCCTACCTCTGTTCTCAGCTTCCTTACGCTGTTAGTCGAGCAACTAATGGCAGCGTAGTCTAATATTGATGCCAACCACTTCACATTGAAGTCCTGTGTGGGGACCATGACCGCAGTCTCTAATTTGTCCCATCGGTAGGACGAGTGAAGTACATCGATTAAACGCCCAAATTTTCTTGCTGCAACGTATGTACAAGAACGCTCGAAAAGAGATTAGCAACTTGAAGAAACAAAACAAGGAGTTGAAATGGCAGGTGCCCTCTGCAGCCTAATTTAAAGCTCCTTGATGCTCTACATTTGATGACCGTCGGGGAGTAATCTCTTTCAGAAGCTCTACCAATGCCGAGGTAGAGTCTTCAAGAGCTTCCCGGAAGTGATGATGAAGCAAGGCAATCGATATTGGAAGTCACCGGAAAATAAGAACCATGCTTACACTCGATTATTTTATTTATTTATTTTTTATTTTTGGTTGTTCCTTGGATTTTTGGTTTTGCTTAGGAAGAAGTACAAATGCTTCAGATTTCTCTTTTTATTTTTGAAATTTTCTTGTTTTGAAAGCTATAATCAGGGGTTTCACCCTGAAATTTAATAAAATGAGTTTGTTTTGCAAATTCGAATGACACAACACTTAACCATGAAAACATTTTGTTTCAAAATTGAAATTGAGAATGGCTACATTTTAATGAATTCTGACCTGGATATTGAGCCTATAACTGACCAAAACACAAAATACAACTCAATGAAAAAAAATCAAACAGAAGCAACCTAAACAAATTAACACTTGCTGGAATAGAAAAGACACAAAACTTCATCATGGGTGTGATCATAAGCACCATGGGCACGACCAAGTATAACAATTATGGGCGGGGTTTAGAATATCGTGAGTGTGATGTCGTAAAACAAGATTCAAAACAAAAACCACCACCAAACAACCGCCCGACTAAAGGGTTTTGTATAACAATTACACACTTTTTGGTGAGTGGTTGACAATATAAATGGAGACTTTCAAGAATATAAGGGAAAGACAAAAAAAATTGACTCGATTGTGCCCCTATTTCATCACTTTGACTATTTGTTTGGTTTTCTACTAAAAATATTTTGACCAACATGAGAGTCAGATTAACATGCTTGTTCAATTCTCTATTTTGAAATTATGTAAGTCAAGTTGTGAGCACTGAAAATTGTTCTTTTTTTGGTCCAAAGAATGGTCTGGTTTTCCAAAAATAGAATAAGTTTTGAGAAAATCAGTCAACTTGATTAAAAGTCCTCAAAATATGTCTTCACAAATGACCACTACCCGACCAACATGAAATCAACCCTTGAGATGCACAAACTCAAATCCGAACTTGATTTGTCTTGCAGTTGGATATGCCATAAAGAAGAGATAGGGCAATTGAACCAAATAAAGATATCCCAATTGAATGTGGGCAAGACAACTGGGTCAAGTAGAAATACACCAATCAAACATGGACGAAATGAGTGAGTAAAAAATGGTTAGGGCTGAACTTCAAGATGAAGCTGACTACACATCCCAAAGATAGGAATCATGCGTTACATAGTTCCGGGGGTAAGGTTCACTCGAGTATTAACAATCCTTTTGTGCTCTAGCTTTTGTCAAAGCCGCCTTTCTAGGTTTTTGACCTTGTGAGCTTTTCTTTAGTTTTTTTCATTTTTCTTTTTCTATTTTTTCATTTTTCATTTTTCATTTTTTTCATTTTTAATTTTCTTTTTTTTTTTGCTCTAACTTTTTCTTAGGTCGCCCATCTGAGTTTTTGGCCCAACGAGCCCCTGAAGGGTAGTACCTTTGTTGCTTGTCCATATTGATTGGTTATGAGATCTCTAGGCCATCTAAATCAATGAGAATAACTGCTACTCTTGACCAGATAGACATGATGATGTAGGGACCCAACTAATTGGGTCTGAATTTGCCCCTAGGGTCGTGGATAGAAGTTCGATTGTCCTTCAACACTAAATCTTCTTTTCTCATATTTTAGGATTTGAGTTTTTTTTGTTCAATGCCTGGACAATCCTATTTTGACACCTTATCCTTAGCATTTTACCCTTGTGAGCATAGGTCATTCTCCAAAATGTCATGATACTAAGGATTTTCATCTTTAACTTTTTCTATTGCGCCTATCATCTGCTCTGTGAGGATCAGACGTATCTTGAGCCCGATCGGTATATCTACCATTGAAACTAGGGTTGCCAAAGAGTCGACAAACCAATTAGTCATTCTGACTAGGTGGATGACTAAGCTTGAATACCTGATCACATCCAACCTTTTTTGCCCCTAGTTCTAGGGTTGCTTCCAATCCAGCTATACAAGCCTTGCATTTTGGTTGATCATTGAACATGCTAAATCAAGGTTTGGGAGCTAGGGGGTCGAGTCCCAAGGTTGAGAGGGATCCTAAGTTGTACAATCTCATGATCAATTCTAGGCATGTCTTTGTAGGACCATGCAAAAATATTTTTTGACCTCTTTTAATAAAGTGACTAATTGCTCGTGCTCTTCTGAAGACAATGTAGAACCAATATGGACTGAGCCAAGATCCCTCTCAGTACCCACATTAACTGAAATGATCTCATCCATAAAGGGCTTAGCACACCTCTCATCCTCTCAGTCAATCAAATTTTACAAATCTGGAGGAATTCCTTCATCTTCATTATCAAAGTTTTGGAAAAAGTTTTGAAAATTTTGGCTAATGCAATGATTTACAGGCACAAAGAAGTAGACAAAAATTACTGCATCAGAACTTATCGGCTCAATGATTGAAACGGACTAGAAAGCAAAAGAAAAGACAGACACAAAATAGACAATGATGTTTGGGTTATTAACCCCTAAATCACCAAACTTGGACGTGCTAGAATGACTAAAGCCTGATCCCAACTCTACAAACATGGTGGAATCAAACTTAGACTCAACACTCAATTCAAAACTCATAATAAAACCATTCTCAAATTGTTAGTTAAAGTGTGGGCCACCCACTGCATTCAGAATAAAGCTCGTGCAATCAACAGGTGGTCACTTCCCAATCACAGAAATGGTCAGATATCCCGCAAGTTCTATTTTTATTTACATTGGTAGACTTTGTGGGATATCAAAATTTTCTAAAGTTGTGCTACAATGACTAAGGAAACATAAAACAATGCCCCTAATCAAAATTCTGGCAACACTTCGACTCAATTCGCATAACTGATCATTGTATGCCCCCACGGATAAAACTGAACCCGATAAACTGACATGCCTGAACCATTCATCTCAATTTAAGAACCTGTATATAGATCATATACATTGTACATAGCAGGAAAGAGAACAAGCACCCCTATGGTGGGTAGGGTTATCTTGTCTTAACTTTGAAATGATCTGGGGTTTCACTATTCAAACAAACAACACTACAAATCCTAGAATGGGATAGCATCCTGTCATAATGTTGGAAGTTGCTAGAGTTTACTATATGCACTAGGTCAATCTTGGTCGAAAGCAAAACACCAATATACCTACCCAATCTAGTAGATCAAGCGGTATGTGGTGATTCCGATTCCATGGTTTGTGCTCCCACCATATTAGAGCTCGTGACTGTTTATTTGCTCGAAGCCAAATAGTCGTCTAGGATAACAGGTGACGAGCACGGGACTTAGGTGCACCAATGCATGAAATATAATGAACATATAATTAAAAGTAAAAGTCATATCATGGAGTTCGAGCCAAGATTTCTTAAGATCCCCAACAGAGTTGCTAGAAACTATAACATACCCGAGGCTACCCGCACGCGTTGAACAGTTTGGACCCTTGATTTCTTCGATCTAGTCTCACGAGTGCAATGTGAAGCATAGATGAGAGTCCAGGTTTGGAAACTTTACATAAAATCCATTTTATTGCAAAAAAAAACCCTTGCCCAAAAATAGACTGCGTCATCAGATCTCAGAGTCACCACCTAATATTTTGAAAAAAATTAGGAAACCCGTGACTTGTGCCAAGACCATTGTTCATTGTAACCAAGGATGCTTAGCTCGGAACCTTAGGTGTAAAAGGGGAAAGTCATTAATTGAGCACCCCTACTCACCCGATCAAAGATCAGTCTCTACTAAACCGTGATATAGTTTTTTATTTACTTTATACGTTCATATTCTGATTTATTCAATAAATCTAGAAACTACTGTGTGAAACAAACAAGTATAGACTGTGCAATTCATTTTAAAACAATTTGATTTCATGTATTTTTTTAAAATTTTTTGAAGATGTACAACTCAAAGAAATTGAGTTTACAAGATACTATTTAAACACTAAAAACTAGAGAGTGAATTACCCAAGCTCGGACATCCGAGCGATGTCTGGGCAGTTGTCTGAGCAGACGACTGGTAGTCACTCTTTGTCTAGTTTTGCCTAATTTCAGTCGGTTTTGCTGAGACTGATAGATATGAATGAGAATTGTTTCTAAAAATTCACCTTCAAAAGGCAGAATTTTGATTAACAAACTCTTTTTTTAACACCGTCAAGCCTATGGAATAAGCTTTAGAATCTCAAAAAAGAAAAAAAAAATTCAATGGAGTTTTTTAATTGGTTTCAGTAAAGAGAAGGGTATATCAGTGAAGAAAGCTCTCAGGTTTAAGTTGTTGTATTTTCACAAAATATATCTCAAGAAAACAGGTTTCTCTGTCAGACAGCTTTCTTTTGCAAATAAGCTTCTCTCTCTCTCTCTCTCTCTCTCTCTCTCTGACTTTTTTCCTTTTCCCTTCTTTGAAAGCAATTTTCCTCCTCCTCTCTCCTTCTGATTTTTTATTTTTATTTATTTATTTATTTATTTTTAAATCTCTCGAAACAATTCTCACCATTTTATAAAACCAAATTTTCCCTCTTTCACCACACCCAATAATTTCTCACAAATCACATGGCAACCCACAAGGTTTCTCACAAGCCATGTGGTTTCACGTGCCATGTGGTCATCCCACGAGGGAATGAGGTCAATTTTTTCAAAATTGCTCTGTTTTCTAAATTTTTTTTTTAAAAAAAAAAGGTTTTTCAATAAGTCTAAAATAATTTGCTTAAAACGGGTGTAAAGCTGGGATTAAAGCTTAAATCTGATTTTTCTTCTAAGAAATTAATAAAACAGCATATTTTAATTTTCATCATCGGGTGTTCAGAAGAAAGCACCTAAGTCTTAGAGGCAGTCAAAATGGGGTGTCTACACACCCCTTTGAGGTTAGAATAAATACCAGAGGCATCATTCTTATCCAACTTGAAAAAGTTCACCGCCAATGGTGTTGAAATCAAGTAGGGCGATAAGTAATTGAAGTGAGTCCCAAACTGCCAGAGCTCTATAGCATTATTCTTTGTCAATCCCACCACAGCGTGCTTTGGACTTATGTATACATGAGAAGCAACACCACCAACACCAGAAGTAGCACTTCTAAGTGTAAGAATTCTACCCTTTTTGGATGGAATCATCACTTGAGTTGCATGCTTGGTGCCTAAGAAGACACCTGTTAGGTTCACGCTAATGATTTGATCAAACTCAAACTTTTCATTGTCCTTACTGCTGGTTTTCACTTCGTCTAATATAACTCCATTGATCATGATGCCAATCTTTCCATACTTGAGGATGGTGGTGTCTCCATAATTTTTTTTCAAAGTGTTCATTGTGGGTACCTCATCAATTTTTTTCATAGTAGACATGATAAGGATAATGGTTCACTAGTATCCAAAGGTACAAGTATAGATGTCTCAGTCAATGAAAGTCAAGACAACAAGGACAAAGTAACTGCAGCTACAACAGCAGCCAAACCTACAAATCCATCTTAGAAGTCCATCTCAGAAGTCATCTCAAACTACTAAAGCTATAAGTATGAACGGGTGTCTGAGGCTTCATCACAAGATTGTAGAATAGCTGTATATAATCGAAACTTTATTTGTAACAAATTTAATTAGATATAGATTAGTCAGCAATAGGTTGTTAGCTATTCATCTTGTATATATACATTCAATGGTTTTGTAAAACAGAGTGTGCATGATTCACTTTTCAATTGAATAATTTCTTTTTTATTCTCTCTCTAAATTTCATCATGCTATCAGTGCTTCTAAGCTCTAGCGAGCAACAATGGTGATCCTATCTGAGGAGTCAACAATGGCAACTCAATCTGAGAAATCTTCTTTCTAATGTGCTATTGCTAATTTCAAATCTCAACTCTTTGATTACAATAAAGCTTGAGTCTATAAATTATTCAATTTGGAGAAATCAAATTCAGAATTTTTTCGAAGCTACAGAACTATTTGGATTTCTTGATGGTTCTATATCTTGTCCATCTTTAACAGTTCTTAATGAGGACAATCAATTTATTTCTAATCCTGAATTTCTAAAATGGAAGCTAATCAATTCATGTCTTCTCAATTGTATTATTACAACTCTCACGCCATCACTCTTTGCTTCAGTTCTTCACATCAAATATTGCAAAGATCTATGGTTTGCACTTGAAAAGAGATTTACATCTCTGTCTTTATCCCATATACATCAACTTAAGAAAAAGTCAAGCACAATTTCAAAGCACACAAAGTCTATGGAGGTTTATCTTCAAGAAGTCAAAAATTTGGTTGAACAATTTTCACTAGCTTCCTCACCAGTTTATGATGAAAACATAATCCTTCTTGCTCTCAATGGTTTACCTAATGAATATAATGCTTTTAAAACAATAATAAGAGGAAAAACAAAGCCTCTTTCTATGGATGAATTGTGTGACTTGCTCTACTCAGAAGCTATTCATGTTAAACAAATTCATAAACAAGGATCTCCTATTACTCTTAATGTGGCCTTTTCTGCTACCACTGGTTTACAGGCTTCTTCTGGAGGACCTAATTCATCTTGGAATTATTCCACTAATTCTTCAAATTGAGATTATTCTTTCAATAAAAGAGGAGGTAGATCTCAAGGTTTTCAGTCTAGAGGTGGCAGATACTTTAATAATCGAGGTAGAAAGGGAGAAAGACCTTAAAGTTATGGTTTGATATGTCAGATATGTGGTAAAAGCATTCATTCAACCTTGGAATGCAGAAATATAATGAATCCTTCATTTTAGCCTATTTTTCCATCATATACTTTGAGTCCTTCTTCTACACCACCACCATGAGCTTTCTTTGCTCACACTTTATTTCATCATTTACCTTCATATCCTATGACTTCATCTCCTATGTCTTCAACTCGTTGGTATATATGGATTCTGCAGCCATTTCACATCTTACCTTTAACTTGACCAATTTGCAGGATTATCAAACTTATCAAGGTCAAGATCAGGTTATGATTAGAGATGGTAATGCTCTTCAAGTCCATAACACAGGCACTGGTATACTATCTACTCACTCTTTCCAATTTAAGCTTAATAATATTCTTCATGTTCTTCACATTTCCTCTAACTTGTTATCTGTGCATCAACTTACTTCTGATAATAATTTCATAGTAACTTTTGAAGATAAATCTTTTATGGTTCAGGACAAACGCAGTCACAAGGTTCTCTATAAAGGTCATCATGTTAACGGTCTCTATCAATTTCCCTCTTCTTTTTCTACTATTTCTAAAGTGTTTTTTGGTACTAGTTCTCTTGTTGTTATTTGGCATAGAAGACTAGGGCATCCATGTTCTGCTATCATGAATAAAATGGCTTCACAATGTGATGTTTCTTTTTCTCATAAAGATTGTACTTCACTTTACCATGAGTTTTTTGTATCCAAGAGTTATAGACTCTCATTTGTACTGTCTACAAATAAATCTGCTCCTCATTTTTCTTTTATACACTATGATATGTGGGGACCTTTTATTGAATCTAATGCATCTTATAAGTACTATGTTTTCTTTGTTGATGATTTCAATTACTTCACCTGGTTATATCCTTTGTCCTATAAGAGTGAGGTTTACTCTAAGTTCTTAAAGTTTAAACTGACCTTCAAATTTCCACCTCTTAAGATACTGAGAACAGATGGTGGTGGAGAATATACCAATGGATAGTTTTAAAATTTTATGAGAACTTCTGTTATTGTTCATCAATTGAGTTGTCCTTATACTCCAACACGAAATGGAGTGGCTGAAAGGAAGCATAGGCACTTGATTGAAACAGTTATTGCACTACTTGATCAATCTTCAATGCCTCTAAAGTTTTGGTTTGAAACTCTTACCACTGCTACTTATTTGATCAACAGAATGCCTAGTCCGAAGTTGGACAATCTCTGTCCTTTTGAAATTTTGTTTCATACAGTCCCTGATTATGCCTTTAATAGAGTATTTGGTTGTAAGTGCTATCCTTGGCTTGGGCCTTATACCACTCACAAGCTGTAGCCTCGGTCTCAGGAGTGTGTCTTTATTGGTTATCATCCCAGCTATAAAGATTACAGATGCCTAAGTTTTGCTACTTGTACTGTCTACATTTCAAGGCATGTTGTTTTTAATGAGTCTTCTTTTCCATTTACTTCTTGCAACTCTTTCTTGCCTCCTCTTCTTTACAAGCTGGTAGGTCTTTCTTCTGGGGTTCTCTATCCATTTCTGTTTCTTCTTCTCTTCCTTCCCATGCATCCAGTACTACTTCTTATGACTTACCTTTTTCTCCTATTTCATCTCCTTCTCCACTTACCTCTAGTTCTCAATCTCTTACTAACTTTGTAGCTCACTCTAGTCCTGGTTTCATCTCTTCTCCTGTACCTTTTTCTTCACCAGCTATCAATCTTTCTATTCCTATTCTTCCTCCTCCTTTGTCTCTTAACTCTCATCCTATGGTTACCTGAGCCAAAGTTGTCCAGATGTGTCTTTCCGCTTCCCTTCTCACTTTTGAACCCAAGTCCTACAAGGATGCTTTTCAATGTTCTCGTTGGTATAACTCTATGCTTGAGGAATTTCAGGCTCTTCAATCTCAACGCACTTGGACTCTTGTTCCTTCTTCTACTCATTAAAATGTTATGGGTTGCAAATGGAATTTTCGCATTAAAAAGAATTCATATGATTCTATTGCCAAATACAGGTCTAGACTTGTAGCCAAAGGCTATGTTCAAGAGACAGGTGTGGACTTTCTTGACACTTTTAGTCCAGTGGCCAAGCAACTAACCATATAAGTGTTTTTGTGTATTTCTCTTCATTATAATTGGCACATTCAACAATTAGATGTTTTAAATGCATTTCTAAATGGCAAACTTGAATTCAGATGGTTTTATTGCCAGATATAGGTCTAGACTTATAGCTAAAGGCTATCTTCAAGAGACAGGTGTGGACTTTCTTGACACTTTTAGTCCAGTGGCCAAGCAACTAACCATATGAGTGTTTTTGTGTATTGCTCTTCATTATAATTAGCACATTCAACAATTGGATGTTTCAAATGCATTTCTAAATGGCAAACTTGAAGAAGATGTTTACATGGCTCAACCTCCTGGCTTTGAAAGTACTACCTTTCTTACTTATGTTTGCAAGCTAAACAAGGCTCTCTATGATTTAAAACAAGCCCCAACAACTTGGTTCTCTACTTTCTCTAATTTCTTGATCAAGCTTGGTTTTGTTAATAGCCATTGTGACAATTCTCTTTTTGTTCAAGCTACTTCCACCACTCTTACCTATCTTTTAGTATATGTGGATGACATTCTTGTGAGTGGAAATTCCTCTTCTCATATCCAAGCTTTGATCTCTCAACTGCATTCAGTCTATTCTCTCAGAGAGTTAGGTCATCTTTCATATTTTTTGGGTATCTCTGTTTCTTCCACTTTTACAGGGTACTTCTTGTCCCAATCTCATTATGATTCTTCCCTTCTTCACAAAGCTGGTATGCTTGAGTGTAAACCAACTTGCTCTCCTATGTCTATCAAATCGTCTTCTTTTTCTTCCTTTGAGGATCGAAGTCTTGTTGGGGATCTTTCGTATTTGATAATTACTCGACTAAACTTAGCTTTTGCAATCAATCAAGCTTGCCAACATATGCAGTGTCCCTCTCAGTCTCACTTTACTATGGTTAAAAGACTGTTGCGTTTTGTTGAAGGGACTAGTAACAATGGTTTGTCATTTTCTCCTAGCACTTTTGATCTCCATGCTTTTTCGAATGCTGATTAGGCTGGTGATCCTTGTGATAGGCGCTCTACTTCGGGTTTTTGCATTTTTCTGGGTTCTAATTTGGTCTCTTGGTCTGCCAAGAAGCAATCTATTAATGCTCGATCTTCTACTAAAGCTGAGTATAGGTCTATGGCTCATGTTAGTTCAAAGGTTGCTTGGCTTCAAATGCTTCTTGCTGACATGCACATTGTCTCTTCCTCTGTTCCAGTTTTATGGTGTGATGTCTGCATTATCCCTAGCTTCTAATCCTGCTTTCCATGCAAGGACCAAGCATATCGAAATCGATTATCATTTTGTTAGGGAGAAGGTTTCTGCTAAACAATTGCTTATTCGGCATATTGCCTCTTCAGATCAAATAGCCGATGTTTTTACCAAATCTTTATTTGTTTCTCGCTTTCTTTTTCTTCAATCCAAGCTTTTAGTTGGTCACCCATCTTTTAGCTTGAGAGGGACTGATAAGGATAATGGTTCACCAGTATGCAAAGCTATAAGTATAGATGTCTAAGTCAATGAAAGTCAAGATAGTAAGGACAAAGTAGTTGTAGCTACAGCTGCAGCCAAACCTACAAATCCATCTCAGAAGTCATCTCAGACTACTAAAGCTACAAGTATGAATGGGTGTCTAAGGCTTCATCACAAGATTATAGAATAACTGTATATATAAATTTCATCTTCTATCTAAATTTCATATTGTTAGACATTCATCTTGTATATATGCATTCGATGGTTTTGTAAAACATAGTGTGCATGATTCATTTTTCAATTGAATAATATCTTTTATAGTATGTCTTTAAATTTCATCAAGACATTCAAAATTTTAACTTTTTTTAGACTATTCAAATCACACACAAACAAATAAATAAAATAAAATTCTAATCTATTGATATTATTTTTTAAAAAATAAAATGTAAATGCAAAAATTTACGTAAATATATTTTATTTTTATCACTTGTTGGGAATTATAAAATTACACAATTTTATCAAAGAGGTACTTTGCATAGCCTGAGGAAGCAAAACACTTCAAAACATATTATGTGTTCACATCACAAAGCATGTATTGAAGGGTTATGGGTTGTGTTCGGTGTTCAAGAAAATGGGCTTGGGTGGCTGTTTAGGAAGATGGGTTAGATAGTTCAGCGTTAATTCCCCAATAAGTCATAAATCATGCCTAAGAATGTTCAAAAAGACATGGGGACAAAGATATGAACATAGATGACTTGTCAAAAAGTGCTAAAATAGGGGTCATTGCTCAAGCCAACACTTCGTCGCTTGAGCAAATGCCAAACAAACAATAAGTTTGCTCCAGTCACCTTTTGTTCGCTTGAGCGGTATGCCAAAATTTTGGGTTTCAAAATTGAAAGGTTGAGCTCCCAAACACTAGTTCAAAGCTTTGGGTCATGCATGGCTTGTTTAAAAATATGAAAACACTTTAGAAATCTCAAATACATGACCCTTTAAAAACCATTTGCTAAAAATCTTCTTAATTCAACCAAAATTGAACTCAAAGCTCATGCATGCAAAATTTTCAAACTCTTTTCTTTTGTTCTTCAAATCAAGCAATGAAAACCACAAGCTCATGAATTTCGGAAACAATAAACATGATAAAAGCTCACATGCATGTTGGAACTTTAAAACTCAAACAAAAAATGATGAAATCAATGATGTATGTGCAAATTAACTTCCAATTTCAACATGGATGATAGAATTCAAACTCAAAATGGTAAGACATCACATATTCGTGCATGCATGTGTAGCTACTTCAAATTTCATCATCTTCTTAACACACTCTTACAAAACACATGCAAATGATCCTAATTACTCCATAATCTCAACTCTAAAATGGTTTATCTTCAAGAATTAAGGTTACAAATCTTTCCTAGAGCCTTCAATTATACTTAATCTTACATAATCTTGATCAACTCTAGCTAAATCTTCAAGTTCTTCTTCAAATTCTCACAAGACTTGAGCTTTCTCTCTCTAGAATGAGAGCTTACTCTCTCTCTAAAATGAATTCTTGGCACAAATGAACTCAAATGATCCAAGAATGAGCTCAAAGCTCTCATAAAACATATATATATATATATATACATGTAGATTAGCTTAATTACTAATTAGATTATCAGTCTAATTAATCATGGTTAAGGCTAATTAAACAAAGCTTAATTTACCAAACTGAATCAATTTTTAATCAAACTTCTCAAATGGTTCTAAAAATTCCAATTAGTCTATTCGATTTGTCAATTTTGGTTTATGAAATCATTTAAGTCTTCAATTTCAAACTCTGAACAGAAATCACAACAGATAGTTTTCAAATCAGACAGATATACACAAATTATTTAGAAAGCACATATCCCAACTTAAAATTCGCACACAATTAAATAAATGTAATTATGATATGCATGTTGAGGTTGTCAAATTATCATTCAAACAGTTGAATTTAGAGGCAAATTCATGCACCCTCACCTCATCTACACCCACTCCACACAACTTTTTTATGGAAATTTATTCTTAAACTAGAGAATATTTCAAAGCATCTCAAGACTCTTTTAATAGCTACCACTTCAGACCACTCTACATCACAAAAGATAATAGTTTTGTCTGCAAACTGAAGGTGAGATACATTGAACCTTCCACCCCTTTTATAATTCCCAACTCTTTTGCTCTCATAGGTAAAATGTTAAGCCATTTAGCTACAACATTAAATAGAAAGGGTGAAAGTGGATCACCTTGCCTAAGCCCTCTTTTAGGACCAAACTCTTCAGATGGAGATCCATTCACAAGCACAAACACTCTTGCTGAAGAAATGCGCTCATTCATCCACCCAATCCATCTTAAACCAAATCCCAAATTATCTACCATTTGTAGCAAGAAGTTCATAGGCTTTTTCAAAATCCAAGTTAAGGATTATACCCTTCTTCTTAGACGTTTCCCACTAATTGACAACCTCATTAGCAATAAGTACTCCATCCATGATGTTTCTCACTCCCAAAAAAGCCGATTGTACATTGTCAATAACAGCAAGCCGCACTTGTTTAAATCTATTTGCCAGTACCTTAGATAGGACTTTATACACCAAATTGATCAAGATAATTGGCCTGTAATTCCCAATCGAAGATGGGAAATCCTTCTTGGGAATCCAAGTGACAAAAAAACAATTCACACCATACCCCAATCTACTATTTCTATGGAATTACTTCATAAAATTCATTATGTCCTTTTTCATGACTTTCCAACTCTTTTAAAAATAGTTCATGTTGAATCCATCTGGGCCTAGAACCTAATTTCCATTGCACTCCCTAATTTCTTCCCATACTTCTGCCTCCATGAACTCTTTTTCTAGTAATTCCTTGGCTTGGATTTGATCCACCCTCTTAAATGGCCCTCCAATGCCAGGCCTAAAGCTCCACTTTTAATCAAAATAAGATTTGAAATAATTACATGCTGCTTGCTAAACCTCAGCTAGTTCCTTCACTGAACTCTCCCTAATCCTCATTGAATTCATCATATTCCTTCTCTACCTCATGGTTGCCATTACATGGAGGAATATTGTATTCTTGTCTCTTTTTAGTGTCCAGTCCATCCTTGACTTCTGTAACCACAACCACTTCTTTATCTTTCTGAGTTTTCAAACCAAACTAATCATCTCCTTTCGAGATACAACTTCAACTTCATTGAGGTTTCTATACTCAGCTAGTAGATTAAGGGCATGCATCTCTATTTCAACCTCTTTAATCTTAACATCAACATTCCTAAACACCTCAGTGTTCCATTTTTTCAAGGCCTGTTTCAATACTCTCAGTTTGGTCATGATAATGAACCCAGCCCACCTATAATGTACTTTCAGCCACCTATGTACTTTTCCACACCCTTCTAGTTTCCTTATGGAACATAGGGTAGAGTACCCAAGCATTAATGAACCTGAATGGTTTAGGGCCCCATTCTCTATCATCCTCCATTAATAAAATGGGGCAGTGATCTGATACTACTCTAGGTAATCCCCAAACCTTTAGCTTGAACCATTCTAACCATTTTGGATTCACCAAAATCTATTAATTCTACTCTAATTTTGGGAATTACCCCATGTGTACTGCCTAGCCAGCATTAGGACATCCATAAACTCATGATTATTGATGAAATTACTAAAATTAGACATTTCTCTTTCCCTTTTTATGTAGCCTTTTCTTTCAACTACTATTGATACTTCATTAAAATCCCTTCCTAGGTACCAAGGTTTAGGGAAAACTATCTCATTTTAACCAACACCTCCCATAAATGCCTTCTATTAACCTCCTCATTCGGAGCATACACATTCCCAATAACACGATCAATACCAGAGTAAATCACAGTAGCACAAATCTCGTTGAGCAGCAATATTCTTTAAAAGCGAACACCTCTGGCTTCCAGATTCATAATAAATCCCTTGCACTGCCCTCATCATCCAAAGACATGTAGTCCAATTCGGCCATAAAGATCTCACAAAATTCTTATCAATTTCTGATTGTTTTTGTTTTTTTTTTTTGTTTTTTTTCGTTTCTTGTAATAGAACCATATCCACTCTTTTTTCCTCTAATAAATCCTTCACCCTTCTTATTTTCTCCACCTTTCCAAGCCATCTCACATTCCATGACAGAATCTTCATTAACACAACAAAGTTCGCCTGAAAGCCCCTTTTGATGGTAGGCTAAGCCCCGCCTCCTTTATCCACCACTGC
This sequence comes from Camellia sinensis, assembly GCF_055761805.1. NCBI lineage: Eukaryota > Viridiplantae > Streptophyta > Magnoliopsida > Ericales > Theaceae > Camellia > Camellia sinensis. The sequence goes on along the minus strand of NC_138964.1, from coordinate 17,166,413 downwards.
ACATCATGCCTCATCATCCTCCTCCATTTGAGCAATCTTCTCCGATAACTCAACTTTGTACCCATCAAATTTCAACCGCAAAGCTTTTCCAATTTGTATTGTATTTTGGGCTTTCTATAAAATGTTCTTTTGCCTTCCCGAATTGTTGTTTAGTAATAATGACACTTAGATTGCAGATACAGCTCCACAAAATAGGGCTCCTCTTTGGAATCCACGTCTAAACAGTACCAATTTTCTCCATTTTTTTCTTCTATATCTTGACTTCATATCCCTTCTCTTTAGCTCGCAATCTCTTCTCTCTCCTATTAGAACCCTTTTGCTATGATTTTGTTGAGTTTCAACCTCAAACAATAAAGCCATGAGATGCTTACCATTGTTCCCAAGAATAGGCCCAGAACTCAGCCTAGAACTCAACTTAATTTCTAGTACCCTCCTCAGCAAATGTGCCGATCCTCAAATCATTTTGCCAACTTGTGTGTATATCAAGCCCAAGACCCAACCCATCAAACCAGCCATTACCCAAGACCACCTCCAAATTAATATTAGGCCTTCTCATATCATTTTCATTGAGGCTTCTCATGAGCCCAACAGATCCTAGACCTTCATCTCTTCATCTTCCCAACTCCTCCTCTCACACTGGCCATATCTTCCAAGCATGCCTCCCTTGAGACCTGGGCTAACAATCAATGTTGCCGTCTCTGTATCTTGAACTTCCAAAGGTGTAACCGTTTCATTCACCAATGATACTAATGAATAGTTACAGGCATGCGCCTCCAGAGTCTTTTTGTTTCCCACCTCGCACTTTATCTTCATTGCCATGTCATTTGGAATATCCACGCCAACCTTTGTGCATGCTACGTCCTCATCTTCTTTCTTGTTCCCCTAGCATTGCTCAAAGCTTTGATTAGCACCAGTAAAATTCCCCACTAGATCCTTTCCACTTAGTCATTCTTTGCAAATGCAATGTACCTCCTGAAATCCATCTTCATGGTTGTTATCCTCAACTACCCTAATAGGGCAAATGCTGCCCTTGCATTCCAATATTACCATTTTGTCAACTCCCACCAGTTGGGATGTGCATATTCTGAGTCTTCCACATTTTAGGAGTCCATGTGTGAGATATCCTCATCAAGCTCAACTTTTTCCCCCTCACAGCTCCCCTACCCTGTGAAAGTTTATGCTATTCCACATATTAGGAGGAAAATAGAGCTAATTCTGTTTGATTTGATTTTCAAAAAATTATTTTAAACGAATTTTCACTACAACATATGAGAGTCTTAGAGACCAAATGTTTTTATCTCTGAAAGTAAAATTTTGTTGCAAAAGGCATTTAAGGACCAATTTCTACCATCATGTGGATAGTCTTTAAATGGTCGTCCTGAAAAGTCAAAAACAAAGTTTTTAGTGACAAAATTTTGAAAATGTCACTAATAAATAGACTTTTAGGGACAAAATAATTTGGTCTCAAAATGGTTTATTTTTTTAGACAAAAAATTTGGTCCCAAAAAGATAATAATTCATCACTAATGTCTAATTTTTGTTGGTAAAAATATAATAACGACACTTTTTGTAACAAAAATATTTGGTCCCTAAAAAATAATTTTGTCTCTTAATTTTGGTCTCTAAAACCTTAATTTTTTTGTAGCGTTTCGTTTGTTTCAAGTGAATATTTTTTCATATTTTAGTCATTTTTTTCGTTACTTTTTAGATATATCAAGACTAGACAAACAAAAATCCACCTAAAATAGTTTTTAAAAAAGCAAGCCAAGTTCTTTTGGTTGTGTTTTTTAATTTAAGTGTTATATTGTGATTTTAGTGCGTAGTTTAACTTCTTCTTCTTTTTTTATTGGCAAAGAAGGAAATTTTATTTCTGTTTGATTTGTTTTTTCAAAAAATTATTTTAAACAAATTTTCGTTTGTTTCAATTGAATATGTTTTTTTATATTTTATTTTAGTCATTTTTATTTTTAGTTTTTAGATACATCAAGATTAGACAAACAAAAATTCACCTGAAACTAGTTTCTGAAAAAACAAGCCAAGATATTTCTTTTGGTTGTGCTTTTTAATTTAAGTGTTATACTGTGCTTTTAGTGCATATTTAAGATTTTTATTTAAATTATTTATTTATTTATTTATTTATTTTCTATCGGCAAAGAATGAAACTTTATTCCACAAATCAAAGAAGATACAAAGGAAAAACTTTGAGAACCAAAACTGCAATCATTACCTAAACATTGCATCTCAAATATGTTGCCACCAAATGCAAAGCCAATTATGTTAAACCCAAAGCAAAACAAAATATTGAAGACAACCAAAGTTATGGATCAAATTAACTCAATTGCGTACGTACATATTGTCACGTAAAGTAATGGTGGATAGTGTAATTTCAAAATTGGAAATTCTTATAAGATACGTTATCAATAAATCCTAATAGTTAGATTTAATTTTTATTAATCAAAAGTTAGTCTAAATAAATTATCATTAAAAATAATTTTCTGTGACGATTTTTTGCATATGTCCACTGCTGGAAAATTTATTTTTAAACGCCACTATATGTACTAAAAACGTCGCTAATTCGTTTTGTGGCGTTTACTACCAAACGTCGACAACGCGGTCATTGCTATAACTTTATGGCGTTTGAAAAACGTCGCTATATTAGTATTGGCGGCATTTTTAAAAACGACGCCAAATGTCCTACCCTACCGGTACTATGATGTCACTATGTCCTACCCTACCGGTACTATGATGTCACTATATGTTTAGCGACGTTTTTCAAACGCTGTCACATCTTTTTTTTAAAATCTAAAAGGTTTAGGTGGCGTTTTAAAAAATGCCGTGATATCTTTTTTTTTTTTTTTTTGAAATTGTGCTAATTTTATGTGAATGAATTAAAAAAATACCTATAATGAAATTAAATAGCACGAAAAATGATTTTGGCTTCATTTTTGTCAACAATTTGCGCCAGCATCGCGATGGAACTCATTTGGGCAAAGTTCAAGGCCCCTATTGACTTTCACAGAAGCAACCAAATGAGGTAAGAGGCATTATCTCAACCCTCCACCATAGCTATCATAGGAATCCTCAAGTTCTAATACAAATAAAATTCAAAATTTATACTTTGAAATAATAATTACCAACAAAAAAAAAAAAAAAAAAACTTCAAAGTAAAGTTTTTACAAAATGTTTTCCCAAACAAATGTTCGTACATCAAGCTCCAAATCTTCCCACAACTATCAATCTTTTTCATAATACAAACATATGTTATCAAGGATATCAAAAAGGAAAGAAGCAACCTCCATATATTACATGCCATAATATCCAAAAGCTGAATGGTCTAAGCATTCATCTCCGTATTCCATCATACAATCCATTCTATCCAAGAAAGATGCTCAAATGACATGTTTTCATCAAAAACATAATCCATGTTAAAGTCAACTAAACAAAAAATAAATAAATAAAATGTCCAAAAACAAATGCATCTCCTTATGTGGTCTAGTCTAGGCCTCAATTTCCTCTCTCTAAGCTGTAGGTGTGAGGAAAATGTGCCCAGTAGAATAATTCTAGCAAAAGTAAACATCAGTATGGGGACATGTCTAAGTGTACAAGATATGGGAAAAACATATTGGCCTTGTTTGGTTTGCTTTTGAGAGAGTAATTTTGGAGCAAAATTTTCAAAATTTTGTGTGATTTAGTGATTTTGGAAAACAAATTCCAAAATCACTTTCTCTCTCCTACACATCAATCAATCACTTTTTCTCTTTCCTCTCTCATTTTCAATCACTTTTTCTTTCACACACATTTACTTAACTACAACAAAATATCAAATCATCTCAAACTCCCATACTCCAAAATTATTTCCAAAATATACAACTAAACAAACCAAAAAAAATTTCTAAACTCTCCCCAAATTTTTTTTTTTTTTGAAAATTTATCTCCCAAAACCAAACCAAAACACACCTATTAAATCTTTATTTCTCACCATGTATGTCAAAATTCCATTTTAATACCATCATAAGCATTTCCTTGCCATTTCATTACACCAGTGATCCCACCCAGTTCCAATATATCATTTCAAGTTCCAATTTCCATATCCAACTCACACATTTACACACACACACATACTCATACCCACACACACCAGAGACAGATACTCTACAGTCTTATTTTCTCTCCTATCATACAGGCTTCATGATAGCTAAAAAAAAAAGAAGAATAAAGGTCAATCCATTTCCCAAAACCCTTTTAACTATTATGCAAATTTTCATGTGGGCTCATTATTGATGTTTATCAAAGGATGACCAAGAATCCAATAACTGTTGTTTTGTGCTAATTTTTCAAATTTGGCATCTCCAATTGACAAAGAGTTGATCTGATGTTGTAATTCTCTCCTAGTGACTAAATAACACTAAATTGGAGTATGATAGTAATTATTCTACTGTTCTCTCTCCTCTAGCTGTTACTTTTAAGGTATATTTAGCAACTACATTTTCAGTAATTATAATGGAGTTATAAATTTTTTGTGATTTTAAGGATGTCCAACAGTATACAATATCAATTCTACTCTGAGCAGTTAGGAAGTTGCACAGTTATGTCCAAAAGTTTACAATGAATAGAAATGATTGACTAGAAATAAAAGTAAAGTAGTCAGGATAGAACTAATAGAGTACCAGAAAAATGGACTGCCGAAAAAATAAAGACAAAAATTGCATGAAAATAATTGATAAGAAATAAAACTAAAGCAAGGATGGAACTCTTAACATAATGCTGGAAACAAACTTACATAGAATTCTTGCTGAAGGAAACATGTATAAAAGCCCAAATTGGATGTGATACCGCATCTTTGAGATGAGCGATATTGATTGATAAAGATAAGTTTAGTATCTTTCTTTGATAAAAGCATACTCCTTCTAGGCAAGTGAATACCTAATAAGCAGGAAGAATTAAAGATAATAAGTCAAATTTGAACAAGAATCCCCGGAAGGTACCTGAACAACTATAGAAACAAGATAAAGAAAAGGAAAATGGAAAAATAAAAAAAAGGCTACAAACTAAATCCAAGTGTTATCTTCTTTGGGAGATTTTGATGCAATATGCATATCAAGCATTTTCTCCACCTATCAGCTTTCTGTTTCAAATGTCTGTCACAGAGGTGCAATCTGCAATCTTACTAGCTCAAACTTCATTTATATATTTAACATATTGATTCCATAAGGAACATGTGACATGATAACATTATTTTGATATAATAAGAAGAGCAAGATAGACCAAAATGAATCCAGTTTACATGGCTAAAGAAAAAAAAAAAATTTGTGGGATAAAAAGAAATCTTTGACACCAAATGAAAATCAATTAAGAAAAGAATCAAACAAAATTTCTTCACAACACTACAACAAAATGCACATTCGGCAACTAAAATTGGGGACTAAAAAAAATTTAGTCGCCAAAAGTTATAGAAATGGCGACAAAAAATTTTTTTAGTCAGCAAAAATAAAATATTTAGCTACTATTTTTTTTTAGTCGGGGTATATTCATTATTGGCGACTAAAAAAAATTTAGTCGCTAAAAATACCAGAATTGGCGACAAAAAAAAAAACTTGGTCGCTGTATATTGACTTTTGGCTACTAAAATATTTAGTTGCCGAATGGGAAAGAAAAAAATTATTTTTTCTCTTTGGCGACTAAAAAAGATTACTTTCAGCGACAAAAAAAAATTAGTCGCCGTATATTGACTTTTGGCTACTAAAATATTTAGTCGCCGAATGGGAAATAAAAAAATTATTTTTTCTCTTTGGCGACTAAAAAAGATTACTTTCAGCGACAAAAAAAATTTAGTCGCCGTATATTGACTTTTGGCTACTAAAATATTTAGTCGCCGAATGGAAAATAAAAAAATTATTTTTTCTCTTTGGCGACTAAAGTTTTAGTCGCCAAAACTTACTTTCAGTGACAAAAAATTATTTTACTCGCCTTTAGCTGACAAAAAGTATTTTTTTTTATTTTTTATCTTTGCTAACCTATCTTCAGCGACTAAAATTTAGTCGCCAGATCTGTTCAAAATTTTACTGAGAAAAATTTCATTTTGGCGCCTAAATTTTTGCCCAAATGTATTACTTCTTCACATGGTTCTTTCTCTATCTTGCTCTCCCTCTGTCTCTCTCTCACACAGAATCAATCACTCGTACTACCCTCTCGGCTCCCTTGAATCGATTGTGAACCCGGTTCAACCCACCTTGGCCACTGAGGACATGGAAGCCGAACGCTTCACATTAAACATTTCTAGGGTTAATGGGTAGGTGGCGATCGATACAGGAATCCGATACGAAGCGGCTGGGAATGGCGTACAGAGATTCGTTCTTGCTCTTTGTTGTATAGCATTGCATCTATAGGTACGAGATTGATCATTTCTCATCATAATTATTAATTTTTTCTTTCTTTTTTCTGAGTTTGTTTGTGTATTTTTGCGATTGATTGTCATACGAGTAATTGAATTTGGGGCTACAAAATTATTCAATTGAAGTCGAATGTGATTCCACTCCTTGTTCATGGGTTGGAGTCGAATGTGACTCCAATCATCACCACAACCACTTTGTAGTTTCTTTAAACCTCTCTGGTTTTCAAATATTGGGTCAATTAGAACCTGAGATAGCTGAATTGACCCAATTAAAGTCCATTGATTTCCGCAACAATGGTTTCACAGGCTCAATCCTTTCTGAATTAGGTAATTGTAGTCTCATTGAATACTTGGAACTCTCCCAAAACAGCTTCACTGGTGATATGCCAGAGAGCTTTGGGAATTTGCTGAATTTGAGATTCATAAACTTGTATTCTAATTTCATGAAAGGTTCAATCCCTAAATCTCTGTTTCGAATCCAACATTTGGATACTGTTTGGCTCGATATGAACGAACTTAACGATTCGATCCCATTGAATGTTGGCAACATGAGTGAGATTTCATCTCTTTGGCTATATGGTAATTAATTGTCCGGCACCATTCCTTCCTCCATAGGAAATTGTACCAAATTGGTAGAACTTTACTTGAATGATAATCAATTTGTTAGGGATTTACCGGAGAGTTTGAATAATCTTGAGGAGCTAATGTATCTTGATGTTCGTAATAACAGTCTAGAGGGTACTATTCAATTGGGTTTGGGTAGTTTCAAGCAAATGGACACTTTCGTCTTGTCTTTCAACTATTTTAGCAGTGGTATTCCACCAGGGTTGGGAAATTGTAGTAGCTTAACTCAACTTGTCGTTGTTCGTTGTGGTTTAACTGGTCCTATCCCACATTCTCTCGAACAATTAACCCAACTGACACTTATTTACCTCTGCGAAAACCGTTTATTGGGTAGAATACCACCTGAGCTTGGCAATTTGAAATCCCTGAATGATCTTCAGCTGTATGACAACCAACTTGAGGGGGAAATCTCGAGCGAATTAGGGTTGCTGAGTGAGTTGCAGAACCTTTTCTTGTTTACGAACCATTTGGATGGTGAGATTCCAATAAGTATTTGGAAGATTCAGAGCCTTGAGTTCCATTTGCTGATTAGCTAGATCGGTCTCCCTCTTTCTCTCTCTTTCTTCCTTCCTCTATTTCCCCATTTCTCACACTTGCCCTAGGGTTTTATATGATTTTTGTTGTTTAATTTTGTGTTGAATTTGAGTTAATGTTGTGTTGATTTCCCACACTTGGTATAGGGTTTGTGTTGATTTTTACACAGAAATCCCAAATTCAAGCTGGATTAAGCAAGAATTTGGGACATGATTGGGGTATTCTAATTCTAAACTATTTAGTAACACAGATTGGTTACCACATATTGAAGAAAATTTTGAGGAAGGTTGAAACACAAATTTATTGTGTTTATAAATCTCATTGTGTGGATTGGGAAATCTCATGTTGCATGTTTATAAATCCCATGTTTATAAAGCTCTCTCCCCATTTTACATGTTCAAGTTCTTGAAGAAGACAAGAAAAGGTGGATGGATGTCATTGGATGGACTTTTATTGTGCATAACAGGTAAGATTTAAAAACAATTGTACAAGGATATTCTATGCTTTCTTTCTAGTCCTTCAAGTGTATTTGTTCTTTCTAAGCATTGTTGCCACTTAGATGAAGCAACAACACACCAATGTAAATTTCATAGGTTTTGTGCTCGTCATCAGACTGGTCTTCATAAGGAACCAATTTGGATCGACACTCAAAATACTCATCTAATGTAAATTTCAAATCCCAAGAATATAAAATCTATGTGACACGTACTCCAGGCACAAAACATGAACATTTTCAGATGTTTTATGTTTCGTACATTCAATATTAATCTGAAGATTATCTTGAAAACTAAGGGCTAGTTTGGCATGTACTAAATAAGTCAAAAAGTCAAAAAGTCACTATCTTATTTAAGTCACATCATCTTATTTAAATCACATCACCTCTCTAACACATCACATCAAACCTAACCCAAACCCAACCCAAACCCACCAATAAGTCAAAAAGTGCACTTTTTTAGGACATCCCAAACCAACCTTAAATATTATTATTATTATTATTGTCTTTACAATTTATTTATTTTTTTCTGTCTTAACATTTTTGTATGCATCGAATTGATTGGATATATAAAATCATTGAAGTGTTTTGTGTAGGTGTTACGAGTTTCGACAAATACTATATTTGTGATTTCTTGTATGCCATGTAGCTTAGAAAGGTCTTTGGGCAACTTGCTAGGATGTTTCTTAAGTTTTTCCCTTGGCACTTTTTAATCTATGTTCTTTTGATTTGATGAATTATTTATAATAGCAAGACCTCATTTTAATCCATTCAAGAAGGATCATGGAGCTCCTTCATTGTTGCTGGCCCAGATGGTGTGTGTTCAGTTTCTATTTCTTATTCATTGCTGCTATTGATATTATTATTTGGAGTGGATTCATTTAATAGCCTATACTTTTGTTTCCATGCTTCAGGGGTTGCAGAGATTATGATTAAAGACATGCTGGTATATTAAGAGCAATTTCCTTCATTCCAAAATTGTTACTTTTTGTTTCATAATGATGACGAAAGAAAAGAGGATTTAATTGATGTCATATTCTGTTAATTTGATTATTGACCTACTACACACAGTAAGGGATTAAACTTGTTTCAATTGCTGCACCAAAAAATGTAGTTTCAAATGCCATATAGAATACTATTTTAAATCTCTCATTTTTCCATCGTATGGAAAGCTTTGATTTGATGGCATTATGTGTACACCTTTTTTTCAAATTTGTAGATTCCGCTAAGTGGACAACATTCCATATTGGGGAGGGCAGTGGTTGTGCATGCAAATCCTGATGACCTTGGGAGAGGTATGGTTCATTCTTTGCATCTTATGTCATATTGCAATGCCTAAACTTGAAAGCAAAAGCAATACTTCCAAAGTATGTATATTTACTTGAGAGATTAAATGTGTAGGTAAATGTGATACCAAGCACCTGTTATTATTGGGTCAAAGAGCTAAAGATATTTGAAGTGGATATTATTATTATTATTATTATTATTATTATTATTATTATTATTATTATTATTATTATTATTATTATTATTTATTTATTTATTTATTTATTTATTTATTTTTATTTTTTTGTGGTCTTATCATGGAAGGGGATTTCAATGGGACATCAAAATGCATCAAATTGGTTGTACTTGGGAAATTATAATCAGAGTGAAAGTGCAGATCTATCTAGTAGGTGGGCTATGTTGATAGAAACTTATACTTTAGCACAAGTAGAATTATATAAAAGGCACATAATAATTCAGTTTCTTGCCAATATTATTAATATTGTCCAAAGCTTGCTTCTACTTTGTTTTTTAAGTAGTTCTGTTCTTGATACACCCCTGGAATGATGCTAGTCTTGTGTGCTCTAGAAAGTGGGTTTAGAAAATGATCTTCTATATCATTTTCTTATTTTATTTTGCTTTATTTTACAGGGATTGAAGTCAAACCTGGCTCACCATACACTTGCCAACTTGATCCGGGAGTAAAGCTTCACATATCTCAGGTTTATTTTCCTTTGTCAAACTAATGCCTCATTCATGGATTCAACCATATATAGTCAACAAAACTCTGGTTTTAGATCCCAAATTTCTCAAGGTTTTATTTATATTTTAAAAAATTTATGTATATATATATATATATGTTACAATTTTATCTCTTGTTTTGTAAAAGACACCCAATTTTGATATAAAAACAAGACCTATAAAAAAAATATAAAAAAATCAATGTTTTACTATCTAAAAAAAACCCAATATTTTAAAACTTAGATGTTATAGTTAATAAAATAGATAATCAATTGAGTTAGCTCAATTGGCCTTTTTTGTGTACATTTTGACTAAGAGAGGTGGTATGGAAAGGATGGATCATTTATGGATCCTTGGTTTGAGTTTGATGGACTATATACTCATAAGCAGTTGATGGGATGGTTATGTGAATTGTCTGTTTTAAAATTGAAGTATTATCCTTGCTGTGAGTGGGCAATTAACAATTAGCATAGTCATCTTGATAGCAATCTTTCCATGTATTTCCCCCCTTAAGTTGGCAATCAAACATGGAAACAATCTGATCCATTTTTTTTTATCACAAAATATTTCACATATAATATTTTAGGTTACAACAAATAGGGTGTTAAATCATATAATTAAAAACAATTTGTGTTTGATTCATATTAAAAATGATAATGACGTAACATTTTGTTTGGCTCATTCGATTCATAAGGCTAGGCTTTAACCTCAATAAACAGATAGATGATTGCTAGTTGTTGTTGTTGTTGGTTTTTTTTTTCCTCCTAGATGATTGCAAGAAGCAGGCTTACCCAGCTTTTCATTCTTTGGAACAGAGCTTTGTCATAATGTCCAATTGAGATTACTGTCCAAATTGAAATCCAGGATTCTCATTTTACAGATCTGATTTGATTTTCTAAAAAATGGAGATCCTGTGTGTTTGGATTTGCTTTGTTTTTCTTTGTTTGAAGTCCATGAGTGCAAATATGTTTGTTAATTTTGCATTGTTTCTTACTGTGAGGAGATTGAACACCATGAGCCCATATTGTTGCTTATATGTGCTAGTGTTAGACTGAGGCACCATGACAATAAATAAGTACTTTTGACTTTCAGTCATTGTTATCCATGTTTTCTCTTTGACAATAAATAAATAGATTCCATGTGTTTGGTTTTTTGCTTTTGTTCTATTTTGTTGAAATAGGTAAATATCTTCTATTTCATTCATGAGACTGACCAATGCTTATGAACAATTATATGCAAAGTGGCATGCTTTTCTATAGAGAAACATTTCTTCAATCATGCTGGGTCTAACAAATGCTTTGGGCATGCCAATGTTGAATTGTGCTAGTATGACATATAGCTTAAAGTAGTTTTGTTAATGAAGCTACTCAATTTTATTATTCTAACAACTTTATGCACGTCCTACCTATTAAATGAGATTTGCGAACTAAATGGCGTGGTCAATTGTGGTGCACAATATGAGCACATACATAAGGCTTCCTCCCAAGGTTTTTCCTTTATTCCATTTCTATATTGGCTGAGTTATTATTATGGTTAAGTTGCATTTGTTTTGTTGAACTTTAGCATGATTTAAACTTACCTGAAAAGGGGGTGAAAATGGGAAACAACCCCCAAACCACCGGACGGATGTCATGGCCACCTTCCCCGTGACAAATAGGACCTGTCACAATAGACGGAATATCATTAGCACACATAGTTTGGGAGTTAGAGCAAAAAATGCATTAAACTTAACCAAAAAATGTTAAAGGGGTGAAAATGCGAATCAGCCCCAGAACCAGCATATGGATGTCACAGCCACCTTCCTTGTGATGAATAAGGCCTGTGACAATAGACGGAATGTAATTAGCACACGTAGTTTGGGAGTTAGAGCCGAAAATGCATTAAACTTAACTGAAAAAGGGTGTTAAGGGGGCAAAAATACGAATCAGCCCCCAAACGACTGTACAAATGTCACAGCCACCTTGCCATCACAAATAGGACTTGTGACAACAGACGGAATGTAATTAGCATATGTAGTTTGGGAGTTAGAGCCGAAAATGCCTTAAACTTAGTCGAAAAAGAGCGTTTTGGAGGCAAAAATTCATAACAGCCCCTGAACCACCGTGTGACTCACACGGACAGTTTCCCCATGACAAATAGGACTTGTGAGAACTGACGGAACGTAATTCGGACCCGTAGGTTGGGAGTTAGAGCCGAATGCGCCCTAAACTTAATCAAAAAAGGGCGTTTCGGGACGAAAATTCAAAACAACCCCCGAACTACTGTGTGGCTCACAAGGATAGCTTCGCCCTGACAAATAAGACTTGTGAGAACTGACAGAATGTAATTCAGACCCGTAGGTAGAGAGTTAGAGTCAAATACATTTAAAACTTAGTCGAAAAAGGACGTTTCGGGGGCAAAAATTCAAAACAGCCCCCAAACCACTGTGTGGCTCACATAGATAGCTTCGCCATGACAAATAGGACTTGTGAGATTCGATGGAACGTAATTTGGACCCGTAGGTAGAGAGTTAGAGCTGAATATGTCCAAAACTTAGTCGAAAAAGAGCGTTTCGGGGGCCAAAATTCAAAACAACCCCCGAACCACCGTGTGGCTCACACAGATAGTTCTCCCATGATAAATAAAACTTGTGAGAACTGATGGAATGTAATTCGGACCCGTAGGTTGGGAGTTAGAGCTGAATACGCCCTAAACTTAGCCGAAAAAGGGCCTTTCGAGGGGCAAAAATTCAAAACAGCTCCCGAACCATCGTGTGACTCACACGGACAGTTTTCCCATGATAAATAGGACTTGTGAAAACTGACAGCATGTAATTCAGACCCGTAAGTAGGAAGTTAGAGCCGAATATGCCCTAAACTGAGTCGAAAAAGGGCGTGTCAGGGGAAAAAATTCAAAACAGCCACCGAACCACCGTGTGACTTACACGGACAGTTTTCCCATGACAAATAGGACTTGTGAGAACTGACGGCATGTAATTTGGACCTGTAGGTAGGAAGTTAGAGCCGAATACGCCCTAAACTTAGTCGAAAAAGAACATCTCAATGGCAAAAATTCATAACAACCCCCAAACTGCCGTGCAACTCACATGGACAGCTTCCCCATGAAAAATCAGACTTGTGAGAGCTGACGGAATGTAATTCGGACCCGTAAGTTGGGAGTTAGAGCTGAATACGCCATAAACTTAGTCGAAAAAGGGCGTTTCGGGGGCAAAAATTCAAAACAACCCCTGAACCACCTTGTGTCTCATATAGACAGTTCCCCCATGAAAAATAAGACTTGTGAGAACTGACGGAACCTAATTCAAACCCGTAGGTTGTGAGTTAGAGCCGAATACGCCCTAAACTTAGTCAAAAAAGAGCGAAAATTCAAAACAGCCCCTGAACGATCGTGTGGTTCGCATAGACAGCTTCCCCATGAAAAATAGGACTTATGAGAGCTGACGGAATGTAATGTGGACCCGTAAGTTGGGAGTTAGAGCTGAATACGCCATAAACTTAGCCGAAAAAGGGCGTTTCGGGGGCGAAAATTCAAAACAACCCCTGAACCACCTTGTGGCTCATACGGATAGTTTTCCCATGAAAAATAAGACTTGTGAGAACTGACAGAAGGTAATTCGGACCCGTAGGGTGGGAGTTGGAGCCGAATACGCCCTAAACTTATTCAAAAAAGAGCGTTTTAGGGGCGAAAATTTAAAATAACCCCCGAACGACCGTGTGGCTTGCACAGATAGCTTTGCCATGACAAATATGACTTGCGAGAACTGATGAAACGTAATTCGGACCCGTAGGTTGGGAGTTAGAGTTGAATACGCCCTAAACTTAGTCGAAAAAGGGCGTTTCGGGGGTGAAAATTCAAAACAGCCCCTGAACGATCATGTGGTTCGCACAGATAGCTTCACCATGACAAATAGGACTTGTGAGAACCGACGAAACATAACTCGGACTCGTAGGTTGGAAGTTAGAGCCGAATACACCCTAAACTTAGTCGGAAAAGGGCATTTCAGGGGCAAAAATTCAAAATAGCCCCCGAACCTGTGTGTGGCTCATACGGGCAGTTCCTCCATGACAAATAGGACTTGTGACAACTGATGGAACGTAATTCGGATCCATAGGTTGGGAGTTAGAGCTGAATACGCCCTAAACTTAGTTGAAAAAGGGCGTTTCAGGGGCGAAAATTCAAAATAGCCCCCGAACGACCGTGTGGCTTGCACAGATAGCTTCGCAATGACAAATACGACTTGTGAGGTTTGACGGAACGTAATTTGGACCCGTAGGTTGGGAGTTAGAGCCGAATACGCCCTAAACTTAGTCGAAAAAGGGCATTTCAGGGGCGAAAATTCAAAATAGCCCCTGAACCACTACGCGGCTCATACGGGCAGTTCCCCAATAACAAATAGGACTTGTGACAACTGACGGAACGTAATTCGGACCCGTAGGTTGGGAGTTAGAGCCGAATACGCCCTAAACTTAGTCGAAAAAGGGCGTTTCAGGACTGAAAATTCAAAATAGCCCCCAAACGACCATGTGGCTTGCACAGATAGCTTCGCCATGACAAATACGACTTGTGAGAACTGACGGAATGTAATTCGGACCTGTAGGTTGGGAGTTAGAGCCGAATACGCCATAAACTTAGTCTAAAAAGGGCGTTTCGGGGGGCGAAAATTCAAAATAGCCCCTGAACCACCGTGTGGCTCACACAGACAGTTCCTCCATGACAAATAGAACTTGTGACAATTGACGGAACGTAATTCAGACCCGTAGGTTAGGAGTTAGAGCTGAATACGCCCTAAACTTAATCGAAAAAGGACTTTCCGGGAGCGAAAATTCATAACAGCCCCCTATCCACCGTGTGGCTGACAGTTCCCCCATGACAAATAGGACTTCTAAAAACTGACGGAACGTAATTCGGACCCGTAGGTTGGGAGTTATAGCCAATACGCCCTAAACTTACTCGAAAAAGGGTTTTCTGGGGGCGAAAATTCATAACACTCCCCGAATAGGCCTTACACTTAGTTGAAAAACTTGCAACACTTACTTAAAAAGGCAGCAACTTTATTAAAATAACATCTACATATTCTAATAATTGTCTTTATATATTTATAGGACGAAGAAATTACATATTATATTGTTTGTGCAGTTGATTGGAATAAATATTGCATGATACATGTATATATATATACTTTCTTTTATTTCAAAGAAAACATTTCTCGATTGTTCTACCTTAAATGCATGTTAGAACATATTCCATATGGCTGACTGAATTGATATTTTCTAACCAATTCTAATGTTTCATTTTTTGTTTTTCTTTGTAGATGGCTTTGTTGCGTGGACTTGTGGATAATCCACATTAGTGTATGGAGAAGAATTTTCACTTTTGTCTAGAACTAATATAATACTTTTGTCGTCCTCAGCTTTTGTGTAGTTCATTATTACTTTTGTTGTGGTACATATATCACCTTTTGTTGTGGTACAGATTACGATGGTAATTTGTACCATGCCAAATGGTAGTCTCGCTTAGTAGTAAATATATATATATATATATATATTTTTTTTTTTTTTGTATACGAAGGGTTTTGATTTTTGTATGATATATTTTGTATGGAATTATTATTTTAGTTTGGACAATAGTTGATTTGTATAGACTTTGATATTTAATGTTATTTATTTTTGGTATATGGATGCAGATTGTGGAATGATTGATAGTATGTATCATTTTGTTTTTATATGTAATACAGGTTGCATTGTATATAGACAGGTTATGGAGAAATTATAATTTTGCGATAAAACATAATATCATGTTTTGGCGACTAAACAATTAGTAGCTAAAAAGAAATTGGGAAAAGACATTTGGCGACTAAAAGTTTTGTAGCAAAAAAAAAAAAGACATTTAGTGACTAAAAGTTTAGTAGCCCCAAAAAAAAAAAGACATTTAGTGACTAAAAGTTTAGTAGCCCAAAAAAAAAAAGACATTTAGTGACTAAAAGTTTAGTAGCCAAAAAAAAAAGAAGACATTTGGCGACTAAAACTTTAGTAGCCAAAAAGAAAATCAAACATTTGGTGACTAAAACTTTAGTAGCCAAAAGAAAATCAAACATTTGGTGACTAAAATATTGCGTAGTTAAAAACAAAAAACTAAATTATAAACACACTTTTGCTGACTAAAATTTTAGTATCCAAAAATGTAGAGCTTTAGGCGACCAAATATTTAGTAGCCAAAAGAGGAACTCTTTGCTGACTAAACATTTTGTAGCCATAGATGGGGACTTTCGGCGACTAAATTTTTAGTAGCTAAAAAGGAACTGTTTGCCGACTAAAATTTTAGTTGCTAAAAAGGTGGGACTTTAGGCGACTAAAAGTTTGGTACCTGAAAAGTGTCTAATTTATTTTAATGTCCAACCTTTTGGCGACTAAATATTTAGTCGGCAAATGAATACATTTGGCGACTCAAATTATTTTAGTCACCAATTAGCTTTCCCGACTACTCTTTGGCTACTAATTTTGCGACCAAAAATTTAGTCGCTAAAGCCCTTCGGCGACTAAAAATTGACTTTTGGCGACTAAAAATTTAGTCGCCAAAAGTGAAAATTCTTGTAGTGCAAGAACTTCCACTTCAACTCTGAAGAAGCATGGCATGAAATAATCATTCGTTAAATTGTACTCTTATTTTTGTCCCAAACACCTTACTCTGTTTCCATAGTCAAAAAATTCACCACATGTGCACCCAATAACTTTGAGCTCTCCACTGATATTATCCTATGGATTAGGCGTAAAGAAAGTTGATTAGCAGGAAAACCAAAAGAGAGGTGAGTGAGAGAGAGAGAGAGAGAGAGGTGGTTAAAAAACCTAAAAAGATTACCTTTATTGAGTAATACAGGACAAATATTTAGTTCTTTGTATGAGCACACTCCTTGGAAATAGCAAGGATTGAATGTAACAAAAATTTAACATCCTGATAGAGGACTTAGGGAATGCTTCACTTGTCCAATAAAAATAACTAACATGATATTATACTGTATTTCAATAGCCTAAAAAAGAAAAAAAAATATTATACCACATTCTGAAAGAATTTTAATATTACTTATGAAGTTCAAAATCATTTTGAATAATTCCAGAATGAAAACTATGGTTTCTTGAATGATGTACATGAATATATTCCCCATTTAAAATCTTTTCTCTTTTTTTTTTTTTTTTTCCCTTACTCGTGATACATTACCGCATAAATGGGAATACAGTTAAAGGAAAGTGAGCCATATGATCACATTGTTTGTAATCAGTGAAATTAATAAAAATCCATTTAGACTGAGACCCAAACAAAACAAACAAATGACAAATTACGGTTTAGTTTTGTGAAATTGGAATTAAGTTGAAATTAAACACTTTCATGAATAATTTCATTCAACAGATTTGAATGACCCTTCTAAAAACTGTGAATGTTTCCAAACTTGTACTTGTTTTTAATTTTCAAAAACATAAAAACAAAAATAATTTTTTTTAAAACAACAACATATACCTGTCTGGCACCAGGAATTTCAAAGATTGATTTGGGGCTATTATCAACGATATAAGCAGCATAAGCAGAATCATAAATAATAATTGACCCATTAGCCCTTGGAAACTCCACCAGTTGCTCCAGTTGCTGTTTCGATGCTGCATTACCGGTTGTGCTCCTACCAAATAACCCATAGAAGTGAAAAGAAGACACCGTTCCAAATAACCCATAGAACCTAAAATGTTGTATTTACCTGCATGTAAGATACGTTTCTGAAGGTAGGTATAGATGGAAATTTGTAGCAGTCCGTTTGCCAGCTTCTTTGCTTATCTTAAATCTGCCAACTGGCTTTCCCGCTTGCAAAGCACCTTTCGTAGCAACATCCATGAGACCTAGACCAGCCCCTATCCATGAAGTACAGCTCAAGAGAATCCAACGTCAACAACTGTACTAGAGTTTCCCAATTTACATGCTGATGATGCTAGTTTGAGATTTATGAAGGTGAGGTGGGTGCTTTCAGATTTTCTCTGATCTATCCATATCAGTATTGAGAGAACATGAAAACAAAAAAATAATGAAAAAAAGAGAAATTCTTTATCATATTGAAAGTCGGGCACTCAAGAAAGTACAAGTTCATAAAGTGATGTAAGAATTACAGCCTGTCATAGGAATCATTCAGATCAGTATGGCAACCCTTGGAATCACAGCACAAAGCCTTGAAACATAAAGTACATTCATCACATGATGCTATAAAACCATTTGGGAGCAACAGCACCCGCCCTGCATCTACATTTGCATCCCTCAATGAGATGAGGAACATATATTGGCTTCATTGCTCGTTTTGAATGCAATCAGCAACATAGCTCAAAACAAAAACAAAAACAAAAACAAAAATTTCTATATAGGAACAAAAAGTCTAGGATTCAAAAGCAGAAATGGATACCAATTTTACCTTTCTGGCTCCCACTAGTTTTCAGAACAAGTCCATCTTAAGGGAAGAAAAGCACCAGCAGGAACTTTGCGCGGCTTAAAACAGTCTTCACATTGAGCCCATTGGATCTTTTCACTAACACAGTTTCAAAACGGCATTGGTATTTACATGGCCCAAAAAGATGTAGACACAATAACAAGTCCATTTAAAAGTTGTAACAAGACCTTGAGATATGGTATAGTATTAAGAAATATATATGAAATTCAGTTTCAAGACAAAAGAATGAAAGAACTAATGTTGCATTCCTAAAATGGAGGCCAAATATGGATGAAATGAAACGTGCAGATACTTGCAGGATGGAACATTTAATGAAACTCAAGATACCACCGCTTAACATTCAATGCAATTGAAATAGTTTAACTCCATAAAATTCATACAAAAATTAGAAAACAAAAGAAAAATATAGAATCCAGCACCAGCATTATGCAAATAATTTTATGCCAGAATAATCTTTCAAGTAGTTTATACAATCCGAATAGTACAATATTAATTTGATTGTTCATTAAAAGGGGAAACATTATCTTGGGGTGAGGTCAATTCTGTGCAAAGAAACACTTCCTCGCGCAGATTAAAACTCCACAACTAGCGAAAGAAAATAAAATCAAACTAGAAGAATTTGAATACAAGTCTAAGCATTTAAGTGATTTACCCCTTATGATCTGTTGCAAAAATCGTAGGCCTCCCAATACGGTGCATCCTGCTAGAGTGAATCAAGTAAGAGAACCCGTTGCCTTTGAAAATAAAGCACTATGGTAGTTGATCATCATTTAACAAAAGCATGTGTTTTCGAATGAAAATCTCATATCTAAAAGGATATTGTTTCGAATGAAAATTTTTAATGAGGAAAGACTATATATTTTCGAATGAGAAATTTCAAATCTCAAACAAATATTTTTGAATGAGAAATTTCAAATCATAAACATATTTTTTGAATGAGAAATCTCATATCTGAAACATATGTTTTTGAAAAAGAAATTTCAAATCTCAAACATATTTTTGAATGAGAAATCTCAAATCTCAAACATACATTTTTGAATGAGAAAACTCAAATCTGAAATCTTAAACATATGTAAACCCTAGGAGAAGAATCGACAGAATGAAGAGCTTGAGAGAGAGAGAGAGAGAGAGAGAGAGAGAGAGAGAGAGAGAGAGAGAGAATACGAAACTGTGATTGTAGACGGTGTGCTCACCATAGTCAACGATGCAGATGGTGGTGGTGGTGGAGCTTCGAAATCGAGAGAGAGAGAGAGAGAGAGAGAGAGAGAGAGAGAGAGAGAGAAAACTTTGAAGCCAAAATCACTCTGAGATTAGATCTGAGATGAAACCGAACTGAAGAAGGTTGAATCGTAATCTCTGAGACTGAAGGGTTTAGAGAGAGAGTGAGTGAGAGATTTGAGGGATTGGTTTCTCTAAGACTCTGAATGTTTCCTAGATTCAAAATGAGGGCACAAAGAGAGAAAGAGAAGGGTTCTAATTCTCACAGAGCTAAAGAGAGAGGGGGAGGAATATTTTTGTAACACGTGAAGGCGTTTAAAAAACGATTTCTATTCGTTTAACGGCACCGTTTTAATCAAAATAAAATATAAAACGTCGTTAAAGGTTAGAAACAGTGGTGTTTAAAAAAATGTCGCTAAATAAACGCCACTAAATTCTATATTTCCTGTAGTGGTCACTAAAAATTGGCAATTAATGATTGTTTTTTGTCACAATTTTTATAAATTGTGACTAAAATTTACAATTAGTAACGTGTTTGTATGACAAATTTTTCAAACTATCGCTGGAAATTGAAAATTAGTGATTTTTTTTTTGTGATTTTTTTTTTAAACAATCGTTAAAACTTATAATTATTGATGATTTTAAAGAGAATGAATATCTTTTGTATTGAATGAATAGAATTGTTACAGATACACTCAATGAAACCTAACCATAACTTCCTAACCTTGAATCTAACTACTTGACCAAACTGCAGTTAACCTTTAACAATTAACCTCTAACAAACTAACAACTTATGTACAGCTGTATGTAGATTATTACACACGTGTGACTTGGGCTGTAGGTGCAACTGCTGGAGCTTGAGCTGTATCAGTTGGAGCTTGAGCTTTAGCTGAAGAGTCTAAGAGTTGTTGCTGCTGTTGTGTTGTGAGTTGTTACTATGTGAGCTATGGCTTATCATGTTGCTTATTAAATTTTTGTGACAAATTTTTCAAACTGTCACTGAAAATTAATAATTTCTGACGTTTTTTTAAATAATATTTGATGAAAAACGCAATTAATTATCATAAGATCTATTAGACAATAAACTCACTTATTTAGACTTACACATAAGTCTCTCATTCTATAATTGCCAAAACTTGAAGGGAGGTCCATAAAATTATTATTATTATTATTATTATTATTATTATTATTATTATTATTATTATTATTATTATTTATTTGAGTTGAACTTAATCCAAATCCACTCTCAAATAACTTCATCAAATCATGTGAGATTGATTCTGCTGAAACTTATATTTACCTGTGTAGACTGCCTAGAACTCCGCTTCGTGTGCGAGGGCGCGAATTGTAGTTCTAGCTACTACAATTCGGACTCTTGTCACAGTTCTAAATCTAATCTCACAAAGTGCAATGTAAGACTGATAAATCACCAAAGAATCCAAATCCGGCAAATCGTTTTGGAAAATTGATTTTAATCAAAAAGTGCCAAACATGGACTACTTTGCCAGATTTCAGAATCGCTACCTAAATATTTTATTTTGGAAAATTTAGAAAACCTTGACTCGTGCCTAAGGCCACATGGCCGTCATCACCAAAGTTGCCTCGGCTCGGGAACTTAGGTACGAGAGGGGAAGGTCATGCAATGAGCACCCCCGCTCGCCCGATCAAAGGATTGACCTTTACTGACATGATATGTTGTTTTTGAAAACACATCCGTTCTTATTCCGGTTTATTGGCTACTTTACTATGTGATGCGTACAACATACAAGTATAGACTAAATCGCTCAAGTTGGAACAAAACATCTCATGTTTGTTTATTTGAAAATGGTTTGAAGGTGCTACTCGCAAGTAGGCTAAGACGCAGATTTGCCACCCTCAAGTGGGCTTAGAAAAACATGATTTTACCACTTCAAGTGGGCTTAAAATGCACATTTCGATGAATTGTTCCAATTCAAGCAATGAAGCCTTCATCCACATGCATTCATGTAGTTAAACACTTAAGCACATAGCCTCATGGCAAGCATGCTATCATGGCAACACTTACACGCATGCAAGGATGCTAAAGCGTAAAAGCTTACCTAGTACTTCGAACCAAAACAGAAGCTAGTTAGTAATCAATGCATGATCCTAGCTAAGTTAAGATGCCAAATGCAACACATGCAAAATGCAGCTAAATAGGCTCAGCTATTCTAAGATTTCATGTGGATGCAACTTGATAACATGTATTCAAATTGGTATTGACAAACAATGCAGTTTGTATGATGCGCCGAGCCCGGTGCATGCAAGACAAATGAATGATGTATGCATGCAAAGCATAAGTATGCTAATTGAAATATGCTCTAATACTAACCATCGACAGTGGTTAAGTAAAAAGGAGAAAGAAATGGGGGTTAGAAGACATGCATCACACACACGCACACTTATTACAACAATTGTGCCCTCTTGACGGAGGGTCCGAATAATAAGCTAACTAACTAATCTAAGCTAATTAAACTAATTATTACAAAACAAAGCTAATAACTAGCTACAACTAATTATTACAACACAAATGAATAGCTAATTGCATTAACTACTTAAGTACAAAACCAAAGAATTCGCTAGCTAAGCAAAGCAACTAAGTAAAGCAGTAAAAAGAGGTCCTCGGGGCGAGGGGTGCATGCATGCTCGGTCGCCTCGTTCGAATATCCATTATTATG
The DNA here is from genome assembly GCF_055761805.1 of Camellia sinensis. Lineage (NCBI taxonomy): Eukaryota > Viridiplantae > Streptophyta > Magnoliopsida > Ericales > Theaceae > Camellia > Camellia sinensis. The sequence continues at coordinate 17,143,974 of NC_138964.1, read as the reverse complement.
CCCCAACTTGCCTCTGTTTGCATTTGATCTCAAAACACTGCACAAGCTTCCAGATAGCTTCTACTCCAACATGGAGACCTCCAGGAAGGCTGTCGACCAGTAGAGAGTGGTGTAGACCACCTGTAGACCACCTAAGTTTGCTGCAGACCAGAAAAAGTGGTTGGCCAGCCACTTTTACGAGTCTGCCGACCAGAAAATTCTGCATAACTCCATTTTGCTGCAATAGAGAACAAGAAGGGGCACAACAGTGTATTTGCAAGGTATGTGTGCACAACCACCCTCCCTATCATTTCTTAAGCTCAAGGGAGTGTAGTTCTCGACTCTTGGGCCACCAACCGAGCATCGCAATACACGATGGCCGAGAAGCCAAGATTGCACAATTCAATGTCAATGAATTCACAAATAACACATAAGGGCCTTAACCTCTATCATGCATGATCAAGAGGGTCGGCGACTGAGAAATGAGGCACATTTCATCACTTCAAGTATGAAACGCACCTCGTTTCTTGTGTTTGGGTTGATGTCCAATCCAAACACATGCAATACAACTCAAGCATGCCAAACACAATGCAAACAACAAGCATGCAAATATAATGCAACGCAACAAGCATGCAAACACAATACAATGCAACAACATTCAAACCACATGCTTAATGGACTTAAACCGAATATGGACAGACCTCAATCATGCCCAAAACAGTGGCCAAAATGCTAAAATGATGGCATGAAATGCAAGATGATGCATGCTCATGCATTGGCCCTTCAACTAAGCATAAGGGCACAACTCTCAAACATGATGAAGAGGTGACAAACATAGAAGTGTGACAAGACTATATGCACTGAAATATCATGTGAAATGATGTCATGGCAAGCAAACATCTCAAGTATTTCATACTATGGTGCTCAAAACTCAAGGCTAGCAAGGCCAATTGCACTACAGCTATGCAATACATGAACCACATGGCCAAGACAACCCAAAACAGTCCTAGAGCATGTCAAATCAAGGCTAAAACATGCATGGAGTATAGCCAAAACAAGATAGCATGAAGGGCATGAAGCATGGAGTGTGCAAGGCCAATAAGGAGGATTACACTACACCTACCAAAACCAAGCATGAGATGACTTCACTAACAAAAATCAGATTTATATGATGGTAAAATTAGACCAAATATACACTGAAATGGTGGCCCAAAAAGCTAGGCAAGATGGCATACGCATTGGCTCATATTTAAGGCATAAGGCACAAGCCCTCCAAAGCATTGAATGAGTGAAAGATGTGAGGGCATGGCCACACTACATGCACTGAAATCACATATCAAATGATGCTAAATCATACAAATAGCCCAAGCAATGCATGCTAGTGACTTGGAAACTCAAAGCTAGTGAGCTAAAATGCACCATGGCTATACAAAGCAAGGCATGCATGACCAAAACAACATAAAACAGAGCTTAAGCATGGTAAAACATAAGTAAAAGCTTGTTGGAGTGGAGTCAAAAACATGCTAGAATGATGGTCCAAAGCATGATGCATGTTAGGCTGGTGAATGGAAATGCACAACAAGTGTAGAATGCATGCATGAGGTAACCAAACCAAGCCAAAACAGAGCTAAGGCATGCTAAAACAACACCAAAAACATGCAGAGATAGAGCCAAAATAGGCTAGCAAGACATGCTAAAACATGAGGCATACAAGGCTAGTTTGTAAGGATTACACTACAAGTGTAAATAGCATGCAAAGGGTGACTCTACCAAGCCAAAACAGAGGTATGCCATACTGAAATAAGGCCAAAAACATGCTAAGATGGAGCCAAAATATGCTAGATAAACATGCTACTTTGATGAGCCAACAAGGGAAGCACACAAGACACAAGGAAAAGGGATGACCCCCTCCTATTTGGGACCTCAAAACACAATTTCCACCACTGAAATTCGTTTGGAATTCAGTGGTAAAGAGGCCAGACAAAGGCTAAAACAAAGGCCTAAAGTGATGGCTCAAAAGCCTAGCAAACAAGGCATGCAAGGGAGTAGACCACCCCCAACACCAAAGAAGCCTTAAACAAACATGTTAGGCACTAAAAATCAGAAATTTTTGTAGTTTAAGGTTAGGCCTAAAACATCATGCAAATGGGGCCAAAAGCTTAATCAAAACAAAGCTTTAAAGGGGTTAGAGACTTACCCTTGTAGAACAACTTCAAGGAAGCAACTCTAGCAACCTTTTTGGATCAAAAGCAGTCCAAAAAACACAAAACCAGCTTCAAGATGCTTCAGCAACAAGAGTGTGGTGTTTCACTATGTGTTTGTGTTTCACAATTGGCGCCATCTATGAGAAAGACTGAATAAGATCAACGAAGAACACAACAAACATGTTACTGTAAGTAAACACTCTACAACACTTTGATGGTTATCACGAGCCGCAGCTAAGCTTTGAATTTTCTCTCTGATGAAACTTATTATAAAATTACTGTAAAATTGATTCTTGAATTGTATACATATATCTTTGTGTACTGACAAACTCCATGGAATCTCTTTTCTTTTTCCATGGTAAATCTTGATGAAAAGTGTTATAATAAAATAGTGGTCATGGATTTACTTTTGCATCTTCATTTTCTCTCTCTAAAAATGGGTTTTAGATTATGTTTGTGGAAGCTTCTTTTCAGCATTATCAAAAAGGTTGCTCAGCCAAACCCACCCCAAGATTGTTTATTTGGTTTTTGCCTCAAAGGAGTTTATTTTATAATTAATTCTTGAGATATACATATGTCTATACTAGCAATTTTTATGGAATCCACAGTTGGGTCTTTACTTTCTCTCTCTAAAAGTTTATTAATCAGGATATTCGACACCACTATCTTCTCAGTGGGATCGAAATGAGAACGGAGTAAGCTGTTAAAACTGAAAGGCTCATTTAATTCGGCACTTTATTTGGCTTGTCTATCAACCAACTCAACAACAGTAACTCTTTATTAGGTTGTTTGTCAACTCTCTTGTTATTCTAAAATCGCATTTCTGAATTTATGCTTATAGATTTGGTTGACTATATATTGATGCTCATAGATTTGGTCCAAACATTTGTTTAATATCTATCTCGACATTCTGAGAAAAGTAGTCAGCACATATTATGTGGATCTGCTTTTACATTTTCATTCTCTCTAAAAATGGATTTCATACTTTTCTTGAGGACAACATCTTTTCGGCATTACAAATGGGACTGCTCGGCCAAATTCATATGTAGTCTACCATTTATCTATTTATTCTTTGTTTCTCAACACTTGCCTTGCAGTTGATTGTTAACGTAGCTGTGTACCTATGTTAAAAACAAAATTGGCCTTCACTTTTTTACTTTTTCTTTCTCTTGACGAAACTAACATAAACAGGGCTGTGAGTTATTATAAAACAATTTTTAAGGTTTTTACTTCATAATTTGTGCTAGTATGAGGCAATCTCTCTCTCTCTATATATATATATACATAAGAATTCATTTGTCATGAACGACTCATTTTGATGCCGACCAAAATCTCAGCAAAACTGAACAAATTGCATGTGTAAAGAAGTCTTGTCAACAGCCTGGTTGACACTAGAATCACTAGTATTCCAACAAAGGTTGTTTAGCAAACCATGTTCGGAAGCTCTTCCACCTTTCTCGGTATCACTACACTCCCCAAGTTGCCCATCGTTACAACACAACTCGGCATCTCTTCAACCCAGTCTAGCTGCGGCGAACTTTGCAAAAGGCTACTCGGCATGACCACACATGGATCTTTGTACTAAACCATTCTGCGTTCACCGGCCGCTCCAATTACATGTCCCTTTGTACGACGCCCTTTTGAACAACAATACCGAGAAGACAACACCGAACACGCACCGCCAAACGCACGTAAAACTAGCACTTACGCATCCTATCTACTCGACAACGCTGCCATCTCCATACCACGGCTTAAAAGCAACGTGCACCTCATGATTACAGTGGGTCTTTATTTCATCTATTAGCAAGGTTTTTGGCAAAGTAAAGCACCAAGGAATTACCCACCAAGATTAGGCCCCTCCATTTCGTTGAATGCAACAAGTTCGGCACTGACGGAATTATAAGGGCCGACCCATACTTCAAACCAAACCCAAATTTTCGTCACCTCGACATCGAGTTTTCTAAAAATGATGGGCCCATCAACTTGCCAGTTCATCTCTGCCTTTGAAGTTCGGCGCTAGCACTCCAATTAAATTATTCGGCAACATCAAATAGCCAATCGACCACGTTGCAAAAATAAAGAGACCAAGGTATAAAGAAATATTTTCAGCATAAGTAAAGAGCCAATGAGTGATCATTGCCAACCAAGCTCTCGGCAAAGACAAAGAAGACAAGGCGACCAAATCATTTCGGCAAGAGTTATTCGACATTTAAGCCATTGCATGTGCACTTCGCCAGTGTCGAGATTCATAGCAAATTTCCCGGCAAAGCGACAAAGTTGCTCCGTGGTGCCATACCTCGTACAAGGCTACTCGGCAATTCTTCAACCCTCTCAACATCACTCCAGCTCGGCTCAATGGATCTGGTCACGAATATGGCCCGAATATTATGTGCTGTGCATATGCAACAACCGTACATCTTGTTTTTAGTCCACTTTAGGCAGTCCAACAGCATCCAAGACATGGCAGATTGCAGTGAATGAGTAACGAAATGAATACTGGGCCGCAAGATGAATCCAAAGTTGCAAAAATGAGACAAATCGGACTTACAATGAGGAAGCTACATCCATTCAAAGTCGGGGGCTTGAATTTAAACATCTCTACTCATGTGCCGTCAAAACTGCAATTTTTCGAAGTCATCGTAATCTCATTTCGTGTCCACAAATGTGAAGTACTCATCGAGACAAATCCAATGCAAAAAATCACGTCGAAATTGGAGCTAAAACGTAGTCATACGAGCCGGTCAAAGATTCGCCCACAAAGTCGACGGTTTTGCTGAAGAAGACGATCCAGCAAAACCATGCAAGAGAAGTTGTTCAGTGCCTTGCGGAGCAAAACTCTCAACCAATCTGCGCCGTTAGATCCATTTTGGCTAAAACGACACCATCCTGAGTCCGATTACAATGATCCAATAGTCGTTTCCAACTATTTCATGTTTTTTGAATACATCTGTATGGTCCAATTCTGTAAATTTTGAGTCTCGTATTGGGATCAATAAGCCAGCCAATTGGGAACATTAAATGATAATTCACCGGTCAAATTGTGTGTGATCAACGTGCAATTTTGACTGCAGGCTCCTAGAGCTAGGCCATAATCATCCATCTTCACCGATCACTCTCCCCAACTTGAATTTCTTTTACATTCGGCTATCATAACTATGCATATTCGGAAACCACCAATGAACCAACTTACATCCACAGGCCCAACGAACGATTCGGCAACTTATTGACTTATTTGGCTCATTGCTTACTCAGCAACACTACTTGGCCACAAGACTACTCGGCCGCCCATACGTCAACATCAGACAATCCCGCCCCGTTATCTACGTTATTCGGCTCAAAACATTATATGTCAACTTATTCGGCAATAGAATTCATTGACATTATGAACGATGCATGCATATGATCAACTCAGCTTATAACTTAGCAAAAATTACACCGCAACATTTCTTATTCAGCACATTCTTTGACAAGTTTACAATATTATTCCGCAACAATATTCGGCAACTTTGTGACTTATTCGGCACTAATAACTTGGCATAGAACTAGCATCTCAGCTTGCTGAAATCCACATCTGAACATACCACAGGATTCGCATCAACTCACAGAGTCCAAACCCACCAACTCGAGAAGTCAAGAAACAACCAAAAGTATGTCGAAAAGTGCGATACGGCTCACATTTTTTGACAACTGAAATTTTCGAAGCAGTCAAACTCAAGTTTTGCCCATACCAACGTGAAGTACTCATTGAGACCAGTCCAACGCAACAAACCGTATCAAAATCGGAGCCCAAACGAAGCTGTACGGGCCGCTCAAAGTTTGCCTAGAAAATGAATTATGTCGCTGGAGAAGACGAGCCAGCAAGATATGAAGAAATAATCATGTGTTTCGCGGTTGCATCACACCCTGTTGATCTAAGCTGTTAGATCCATTTTGGCTATAATTACACCACCAGGAGTCTGATCACAACGATCTAATGTCCTTTTCAGCTATCTGATGCATTCCGGGTCCATCCGTATAGTCAGAATTTGCAAATTCAGCTCCAAAAATATATATATATATATACAATAATAAATATAAATAAATAAATAAATAAATTTGCAGATTTTATTCAAAAATTGGGCGCAATGGCTCACTTCGCATATCACTAAGCACCCTACTTTGTCTCGATTTCATTCCAATTTCGTCACGGCACCAAACAGGGGCACGAAATCCGTTTCAAATTGTTAATCTGCCTACTCAGCGATTTTGGCCTAAGTCAATTTTATTCCTTCCGAATAAGCAATCTTATTTAAAAGCAATGGGGCAAATATACGTTGGACAAGAATCTCAACTTCAATAAATTGGCAACCATTGCCAACCAAGTTCTTAGCAAATCTAACTCCGATGTGATGTCGACACGCCGCGAAGCTAAGAAAAATCGCTGACCAAAAGATCAGCACAGTCACCGACCCAAGTGTAGCTGACCAACTTTTCAGCACAATCACATTATATATGGAAGACACCGATGTTTTGACATTAGTTACTCGGCAGTGCATCACCTTTACTCGGTAAGATTATTTGGCACCATTATTAATTCAACATTATGCATGAACATTATTCGGCCATGCATCAACTCTTTTCAGCTAAACAACATCATTTGTCAACTTTATGCATTGTCAACTTTATGCAGCAACATTGGCCACAGTATTCGGCAACTTTATTCACCTAACAACCTAATTCGACAAAACAATTAAATGCAAAATCAACGGTCAAATCCTATTCGATCGGCACGCAATTTCAACAGCAGGGCCTTGGGGTGAGGAAATAATCATCCGTCTTCCCCAATCGTTCGTTGCATTACCTTGGCCATTTATTGCCCATTGGGACATCTTAGTCAATTTTTCACTTTTCCATTGGGGCATATCAGCCGATCATCATCTCGGCACCTCTGCTATATATGCATACTCGGCCAACTTGGTCTAAACATTACGACGAAATTTACTTGAGTTACAAACTCCCGCTCCTCTTCACATAGCTCGAAGCAAGCGCCAGTTTTGGGGCAATACATTACACACTTGGCAGTCGGCAGTTCGCATATTTTTGCGCGCCATCATTTTTACCAAAGCTGAATTTTTCCTGCAACATAGGGCAATGGGGCAAGTCTACCTTAGACTAAACGCAAACTCTGCAACTCGGCAATTAATAGTTGGCCTAATATCTACTTGGCAATTTCATACAAGTGGAGCAATATTATTAGTGGTTAACACGTCCACCTTATTCGGTAAAGGATGCATTATTCAAAGTCCTTGCCATATTGGCACTTGGTTGCCACTTTAAATAAGTAAAAGTCTCCGACTAAAGCGCAATCTTCGCACTCAGCACAGAGCGCCATTAGCAAAGGCCTACACCCATGCCCGGGGACCAGAATACCGCGACCTACACCCATACCTGGGGGTCAGAATACCGCGGCCTACACCCATGCCCGGGGGTCAGAATACTGCGGCCTACACCCATACCCGGGGGTCAGAATACTGCGGCCTACACCCATGCCCGGGGGTCAGAATACCGCGGCCTGCACCCATGCCCGGGGGTCAGAATACCGCGGCCTACACCCATACCCGGAGGGTAGAATACCACGGTCTATCGTTATGATTTGTTTGTATTCCTTTCTGGGTTTTAGCTCACCCCCCTCATCCTATGATCGACATACGTACATTTATACATACATTCATGCATACATTCAAGCATACATGCAGTCATTCATTCATACATTTTATTCATTTATCCAAAGTGTTATTTATCAAAACACCTAATAGCTATTTGAACAGCATAACTTGGCAAGAAAAAACTCTCATTGCTTCTACCGTAGACAATGAAAGTTTCGGGGCAATTGTGGGAGCCAGAAAAAAATATATATCGGTTTATGGGGGGTTAACCTAAACAAGGCCTACAATGGGTCCAGCCCAAACAAATATCACCCCCCCATCTATATAAAGGGGGGGCATCCTAGAAGAATGGTATGTTCTCTTTCCCTACACTACACACCAAGCACTCTACACTTTCTACACTTTCATTCTACTTAGCAGGTGACTGACTTCACCATTGGAGTGCCTCCGGCCGGCAACCCCGGTTGGGTGGCGCCGATCATGCTCTTCTTTGCAGGTATACAAGAACCAAGTTCATCTCTTCGTTGGATATCTACAATCCATGTGAGAGGATATTTCATGGTCTCACATACATTTTAACCACACACCTCCCACAAGTGCCTTCTATCAACCTCCTCATTCGGGGCATACACATTCCCAATAACACAATCAATACTAGAATAAATCACAATAGCACAAATCTCCTTGAGCTGCAACATTCTTTAAAAGCCAACACATCTGGCTTTCAGATGCATAATAAACCCCCTGCACTGCCCTCAGCATCCATAGACATGTAGTCCATTGAGTCATTTGGCACAAAGATCTCACAAACTTCTCATCAGTTTCTAATTTTTTTTGTTTCTTGTAATAGAACCATATCCATTCTTTTTTTCCTTTAATAAAGCCTTCACCCTTCTTGTTTTCTCCACCTTTCCAAGCCCTCTCACATTTCATGATAGAATCTTCATTAACACAACACAATTCGCCTAAAAACTCATTTTGATGGTAGGCCAAGACCCGCTTCCTTTCTCCACCGCTGCCTCATCATCCTCCTCCATTTGAGCAATCTTCTTCGATAACTCAGCTTTGTACCCATCAAATTTCAACCCCAAAGCTTTGCGAACTTGTTTTGTATCCTGGGCTTCCTGTAAAATCTTCTTTTGCGTTCCCGAATTGTTGCTTAGAGACAATGAAGCTGAGACTGTAGATACAGCTCCACAAAACAGGGCTCCTCATTGGAATCCACATCTAAATGGTACTCATTTTCTCCCTTTTTTTCTTTTATCTTGACTCCATCTCCCTTCTCTTCAGCTCACAATCTCTTCTCCCCTATTAGAACCCTTTTGCCATGATTTTGCTAAGTTTCAACCTCAGACAATAAAGCAATGGGATGCTTACCATTGTTCCTAGGAATAGGCCTAGAACTCATCCTAATGGGCTACTTTCTAGTACCCTCCTTAGCAAATGAACCCATTCTTAAATCATTTGGCCATCTTATTTGTATATCAAGCCCAAGACCTAACCCATCAAACTAGCTATTACCCAAGACCACCTCTAAATTAATATTGGGCCTTCTCATATCATTCTCACTGAGGCTTCTCATGAACCCAACAGATCTTAACCCTTCATATCTTTCTCTTCCCAACTCTTCCTCAGACTGGCATCTTCCAAGCATGCCTACCTTGAGACCTGGGCTAACAGTCAATGTTGCCCTCTTTGTATCTTGAACTTCCAAAGGTGTAACCATTTCATTCACCAATGATACTAATGAATAGTTACAGGCATGCCCCTCTATTGTCTTTCCTTTTCCCACTCTACACGTTATCTTCATTGCCATGTCATCCGGAATATCCACGTCAACCTCTATGCATGCTACATCCTCGTCTTCTTCCTTGTTCCCTTGGCATTGTTCCCCTGACATTGCTCAAAGCTTTGATCAACACCAGTAAAATTCCCCACTGAATCATTTCCACTTAGTCCTTCGCAAATGCAACATACCTCCTGAAATCCATATTCATGGTTGTTATCCTCAACTTTCCTAATAGGGCAAATGATGCCCCTGCATTCCAATATTACCATTTTATTAATTCTCTCCAGTTGGGACGTGCATATTCTGAGTCTTCCACGTTTTAGAGAGTCCATGTGTGAGATATCCTCATCAAGCTCAACTATTTCCCCCCACAGCTCCCCTACCCTTTGAAAGTTTATGCTATTCCACATATTAGGAGGCAAATAGAGCTACTTCAGTTTGATTTGATTTTCAAAAAAATTATTTTAAATGCATTTTCGTTTGTTTCAAGTGAATATTTTTTCATACTTTAGTCATTTTTTCCCTACTTTTGAGATATATCAAGACTAGACAAACAAAAATCCACCTAAAATTGTTTTTAAAAAAGCAAGCCAAGATATTTCTTTTGGTTGTGTTTTTTAATTTAAGTGTTTTATTGTGATTTTAGTGCATAGTTTAACATTTTTTTTATTGGCAAAGAAAGAAACTTTATCTTTGTTTGATTTGATTTTACAAAAAAATATTTTAAATGGATTTTCATTTGTATCAATTGAATATATATTTTTTATTTTAGTCATTTTTTTTCTTAGTTTTTAGATATATCAAGATTAGACAAACAAAAATACACCTAAAACTAGTTTCTTAAAAAGCAAGCCAAGATATTTCTTTTGGTTGTGCTTTTTAATTTAGTTGTTTTATTGTGATTTTAGTGCATATTTAACATTTTTTTTTATTTTCTATTGGCAAAGAATGAAACTTTATTCCACAAATCAAAGAAGATACAAAGGAAGACTTTGAGACCCAAAACTACAATCATTACCTAAACATTGCGTCTCAAATATGTTGCCACCTACATGCAAAGCCAATCATGTTCAACCGAAAGCAAAACAAAATGTTGGAGACAACCAAAGTTATGGATCAAGCTAACTCAATTGAGGTATGTACATATTGTCACGTAATGGTGGGTCGTGTAATTTCAAAACTGGAAATTCACATAAGATACCTTATCAATGGATCTTAATAATTAGATTTAATTTTTATTAATTGGAAGTTAGTTTTAATAAATATCATTAAAAATAATTTTTTGTGACGATTTTTTACATATGTTGCTAAAAATTGACCATTAGTGATTGTTTTTATCACGATTTTTATAAATTGTAGCTAAAATTTACAGTTAGTAACATTTTTCTATGTTGAATTTTTCATACTATCACTGAAAATTGAAAATTATTGATTTTTTTTTGTGTGACCATTTTTTTTAAACAATCGCTAATACTTATAATTATTGACGATTTTTGTGACCATTTTTTCAAACTGCCACTGAAAATTAATGATTTCTAACGTTTTTTAAAATAATACTTGATGAAAAACGCCATTAATTATCATAAGACTTATTGGACAATAAATTCACCTATTAGACCTACACATAAGTCTCTCTTTCTATAATTGCCAAAACTTGAAGGGAGGTCATAAAATTATTATAATTATTATTTTTCATTTGAATTGAACTCAATCCAAATCTACTCAAAGAACATCAGATCATGTGAGATTGATTCTGTTTTTTTTTTTTTATCAGAAAAGGAATATATATTAAGAAGTAGAAGGAAAAACATCCAGGTGAGCCAAACAACTCAATTCCTAGGGCAATATTGCTACCCAGTTAACAGTTAATTGTGATAGTACACATGAAAGGGCAACCCAGTGTGTAACTTGGTTAGAGGCACTACAGGAAAAAGGGGTTATGGTGGCGTTTTTTTAACGACGTTTTTTTAAACGTCACTGTTATTAACATTTAACGGCGTTTTATAAACGCCGCATATTCTATTACACAAAACGGCACCGTTTTATAATAGGAGGCGTTTGAAACGCCTCCAAATGCGGTAGCCACACACGCCTCGTTTTGTGAAGCTTTATTTTGAATCAGAACCCTCTCTAAGCGATTCAGATCTATCTCTCTCAACCCTTATATGCACACATCTCTCTGTCAACCCTCTCTAAGCTCCATCGAAGATTCAGATCGAAGCGATTTTGAGCACCATCAAAGATTCAGATCGAAGCGATTTCGAGCTCCATCGAATATTCAGATCAAAGCGATTTCGAATCTCCATCGAAGATTCATATCTAAGCTCCGTCGAAGATTCAGATCGAAGCACCACCGAAGCGATTTCAAAGCTGCACCGGCGAGGTAGCGAGCTCCACCGTCTCATTTACAGAGATTCAGTGATTTCCAGAAGCTCAGATCTGAACTCTGACCCCTCGATTACTCATATTTCAAGCTCCGATGGCGGCGAATAGTTGACTTTGTTTCTGAACTTTAATCGGTACTCTCTCTCTCTCTCTCTCTCTCTCTCTCTCTCTCTCTCTTCTTGGTTTGTTCATGTCGACAAATTGTCCTTTCGTTTGACTGCATTTGTACATGCTATTAGTTTGGCTGTAGTTTCTCTCTAGTTCGAAACTGGTGTTTGATTTGGATGCCTCATGGAGTTGAATATGTACATTTTGAGTTTTTGATCACATTAGTACTGTTTCAATATCAAAGAACTTATCATTCTTACTTCTTGGAATTATTGTTAGATGAATTTGATTCTTGGTGGTGGTGGTGGTGGTGGTGGTTGGATTTTTGTTTTGTGATGGGCTCACATTGGTTGACTATGTTAATCTCTCCAAATGAAACTTCCTACTCATGTGTGGCAAGATGCTATGTGTTGAACCAATTTGTACTGATTTACTTCTAAGCTACTAAAAACCTCCTTTGTTACTTTATGACTAGCATTGTGATCCAAAATTTTGCTTTGGTTAATTATGTTGATTTCACAGTAGGATGAAAATTTATTGTCTTAGAACTTTTAATTGTTTTTGTTTCTGAGAACATGAAAAACAAAAATGCATAAGATGAAAAATGATACCATGCAGCCCAATTTCTATTCTCTGCTTTGCTAGTTTTATGACTTTTGAACATTTGGAATCTATCGCCATCAATCCTCAGGTTAAATAATGAACAGAGGGCAGCTATTGCAGATTATTTCCACGTATATAAGGTTGTTTATTTCTGTTCCTGAATTCATATGATTGTTGGAAAATTGTTCATATCATGAAGTGTAAGTGTAATGAAAATTATCATACTTTTGGTTCAGGGCAATGAGAATAGTCATAAAAACGTTTCTTTGTATCTATCATTTGTGATATAGGAATAACCAACATATTTGAAAGTTTCACTTGTTATAGTATAAAATTCTTGAGAATAGCAGAAAAGTGAATGCTTGTTGCAAGATAAGAATTTGAATTGTATTTTGTGAGAAAAAAAGTCATGAATGCTTGTTCTTTAGTGTCACTTGTACTTGGTATACTTGTTTAGCCATAGGGTTCTTAGTATTAGCATAATGCTTCTTTCTTGTTATTAATTTCCTCAACTATTTTCCAGGTCATATATGTGTTCCAATTGATCCACATCATTTGTGAAGAATTCAATCCTACAACTGTACCAACCCTTTCCGAGGTAATTCACTGTGTATAGTACATTACTTACACTATTGTCCTTTTACACCTTTCTAATGCAATCCTTGTATAATAACTTCTATTTATGTATTTTAAAAAATCTTAGTAAATTTATATATAAACAATTGTTGCAGGTACTCAGTGGCTCAATGTTATCCACTTCCTTCTCCTTTCGTTATCTTTTCTCTCCATCATTACCTGTACCATCTTTAGAGTTGAAGGGATCTAAGCTGAGGATTTGAATTGCTATTGGATTTTCACTATTAATCAATGTGCAGTCTCCTTAGTATCTTATTTTGAAAAGGGAGTTGAGCAGAGTAATAGTAGTCCTTTTTCGACTATGGGTTTTGTCTTAAGCAAAATCGTTTCTATTCATTTGAGGTATAACTTCACCAATAAAGCTTGATAGTCTGGTGTGTATGGCTCTATTTCCCCCAAAAAACTGTTGTCTGAGCCCGCTTATTTCCCAGAAATTATAAATCATTTACCCCTGGTTGAATACTTCCTTTTACATTATCCCTGTAAAGTAATTTTGCCTAATGTCTTTATTTCTTTTCTTTTTTTTTAATAAGATAATTAGTCCCTTCTTACTTACTAATTATCTAATGGATTTATAATTATTTCATGCCAGTGCAGCTTGAGGCTATTCCCATGTCTGCCCATTCTCTTCTGTCCTCATTTCTTGTTGTATCCTTAAATGATGCACTTTAAGTTCACTATCTACATAATCTAGGTGCAGTATGTTGAAAAGAGTTGTTTTGGCCTACTGATTGTTATTTTGTTTTAAAAGTGCTTTCATTACTTCTAATTCGAACTTTATTGTTAATCTGACATAATCTCATATTCACTACCACAAACTCATAGTGTAGCTTAGGTCTTCTTCTCCATCTAAATTACTTAATTCTTTATGTTTAATGTGTTTCATATATTGTGGTATCTCTTTTTATTTTAAGGTGTCACTTGAGAATTTTACTTTAATAGTTTAATTCCAGTATCATGTGCATCCTAAAGAAAGTGAAAAAGAAGTATGATTGGCTGATTTGTGCAACAGTTTGAGATATAGTAATAAATTGGGAAAGGTTATAAACTTGATCATATGTGTTGCCTTTTATTCTCTGAGAAATCTCTGATGTTTGAAAATATTAATGACTTAAAATCGAACAAAGAATTTCCAGCTAGATGTCCTTACAGCTAATTCTTTTCTACTATGTTCAACTAGGTCTTGTGTATTGTATGGATTACTTAGAGAAAAACATTGACTGGTTGGAGTCCAAATTAAAGCCTCTTCTCAAAGGTTAGTATTCGAGGCTTACATTGGAATTGACTTGTAACTTTTTGTTTTTTGGAAGTGATTATCAACCATCCTGGATTCCTGGTTCTTGTCATGCTTTCATATTTATCAGGTCCAGAATAAATATTGAATCGTTTTATTATCATTTGCATCTTTCTGTAGGGTGCTGCTCATTATCTACATTTTTTGTTTCATTTATGTCATTCTTTAATTATCATGTGATTTTTTACTTCACCAGTCTCTTTTTTAACCGAGGCATGCCTATTCTGAGTCATGTGCCTTATGCAGTTTGGGTTGGACCTAGGTACCAGGTACTAAGTGGGTTTGAAAGGGCTGCCTAGCAAAAGCCACAGTTGATGCCTTGGGCTTTTATGGTGCCTAATAAGTGCGTCTTTAACTACTATTAGCTGGTTATAAATTGTCTTATCATGTGTGTACAGAATCTACAGATGTATAAATATCATATTTTCTTCCTAAGCTATATAGTTTGTGCACTCTTCTTATCTAAATATATTACACTGATAAGTTCTAGCATTCTGTTTGGCTGTTTTCTTTGTATGCATTATCCTGAGATGGAATATTTTTGGTTCCAGTCTCGTCCATTGATTGGGTGTAAATTGCACTGCATCTCAGGCTGATGCCCTCGTATTGAAACTTCAAACAATCGATAATCAAGAGACGGATGTCAAACCAACACTTTTAATAGCAGCTGACACAGTATGTCCTGTTTCATTTCTCTTGATAATCAAGAGACGGATGTCAAACCGACAGTGAGCTCTGTTCTTGTTATGAATCTCAAGACTAGATTCAGAAAAGGAGAATGGGACAAAGTGGAGGTACAATTTACTTCTACTCATTACGTTATGACTTGTTCTGATATCCTTATAAGTGAAGTTTTTTTTGTAATTTTTTAAGACCTCAATGCCTTGTGACTTGTTCTGAAGATTTTTGTTATTACATAAGAGATTTTAGACCAATTAATAACTCAAATTATTTGACACATATACCAGGCCAAAGCTAAAAAAGAAAAAGAAATGATTGTGTGACATGACACCAATTATATGTTCTCTGATAGGTGTGCTAAAAATATCTTGTACTAGGGTCATATATTGCTGTAACCTAATAACTTAACCAATAATGTATAGGTTGAAAAAGTTATCCTTCTTTACCCATGTTTTATTGCAAACAAATTCTTTATAGGGGCAAGCTTATAGGTTTGGGGTTACAAAAAAATAAAATAAAACAATTCTTCACTCTTTGGGATTTGAGAAAGACAGTGTTGGAATGTAGAAATACATTATTTACCTATGATGTTCATGTGGAATTATAGCACAAATGCTTTTGTTGAAGCTTGATAAATGCCTAATAAACTTTAAGCAAACTAGAACTATCAATAACCCTCATCTTTTTCATGGGTGTAAATATTCAGAAATTATTGTTATTAGTATAATTTTTTCTATAATCATCAGATGTGTAAGCTCCTCTGGTTGCTTGGTGTGCCATAAAACTTTGAAATTTATGATGTGCAAGAACTTTTTTGTCAAAGATATTTCATATTTTGTAATCCAACATATCTATCTTTTAATTTGCATGACATTCCCTTTTCTTTATGCAAAAAATTATTATTTTCTAGTGTTATGTTTGTTGTTTGGTGCTCTTTTTGCACTGTGAATCCTTCGTGTTTTTTTTTCGTAAAGAATTATCATGTATAATATGTTGAAACTACACTTGTGGTGATGACTTGCAGATTTATTTCCATGACATACTGGATCAAGTCATTGATAACCTAGTTTAGTATGTTTTCATTATAATTGGTGGTGGTTGTATTATTTGATCAACTGACAAGTCGACTTTTGTTTTCTTTCTTTCTCTGAGTCCAGATTGAGGAGGGGTTTGTTCTCAATGTTGCTGGAGGGTTGATCATAGAACATCCTTTGATACTACCCTACGTTAAACAAGTGGTTGGTTTCTTGATGTCTGCCTAATCTTCTAATTTCTAATGTCATTGTTGATAAATTGTAGTCATAGGAGGCACATTCATATTGTATGTGCATAAAACAAGGACAATCAAATACCTCCAAGCCGATAGTATAGTATGACTTGCTAAAATCCAAACTTGGGCCTATATACTATGAGCTCAGCTGACCCATTACTAAGCAGAGTAGTTATACTCGAAAAGAACAGATTAAACTTTTTTTGGAATAGCTTTTCGCCCTTTTCCTTTTTTCTTTTGCTTTTTATAGCAGATAGAATCGGTTAAAGAAAAGGCTCGTTTGTCCACGGCCCAAAATGCTCTCTCATTGTCCGACTTGTTCCCAAATAGTAAATGTCAAGAATGCCCTTTAGCATCCGTTTCCAATGCAACTCTGTTCATCAATAATTTCCAAATCTTTCTCCGTCTTTATGTCTTTTCCCCCCTTAATCATGAAGAACTTTATTTGCTATCATGGAGTTACGGATGAATCACTTTATTAATGGTCTTCAGGCATTAACATCAATTACTGCTTTGCTATATGCAAGTAGGAACAACCGAAAGCTCTTACAGAGAGACTAATAGAGCAGGCTCTCTAGTAGTATGACTCTTTTTCCAATTTTACCTGATTATTTGAGGATTTTGTAGTTGTAGATACCCCCCGAACGCGCCGGGAGGAACGAGCTCCGTTTCGTTCATTTGGGGTTCACTATAGTTCAGACTCTCAAATTGTCACGGTTCTAAATCTGAACCAAAGAGTCCAAATCCGGCAAATCGTTTTGAGAAAACAGATTTTGAAAGAAGTGCCAAACATGGACTGCTTTGCCAGATACAGAGTCGCCACTTAAATGTTTTATTTTGGGGAAATTTAGGAAACCCTGACTCGTTTTCCTAAGGCCATGTGTCCGTCATCACCAAAGTTGCCTCGGCTCGGGAACTTGGGTACGATTGGGGAAGGTCACTTCGTGAGCACCCCCGCTCGCCTGATCAAAGATCGGCCTCTACTAACCATGATATCTATTTTTGAAAACATTATGCGTTCTTATTCCGGTTACTAGCCTAGATTTACTATGTGATACGCACAGCATACAAGTATAGACTGGATCGTCTGAATTGAAACAAAACATTTCATGTTTATTTTTTAAGTGGTTTGATGGTGCTACCCGCAAGTAGGCTAAGACGTGGATTTGCCACCCTCGGGTGGGCTTAGAAAAACATGATTTTGCCACTATCTAGTGGGCTTAAAACACACATTTGATGAATTGTTCCAATTCAAATAACCCAACCTTCACCCACAGGCATTCAGGCAGTTATATTACATAAGCATATAGCCTCATGGTAAGCATGCTATTCATGGCAGTCACTCACACGCATGCAAGGATGGTAAAGCATAAAACTTACCGAGTACTCCAAGCCAAAACAGAAGCTAATTAGAAATCCATGCATGATCCTAATTATACGGAAATGCCTAATGCAACACATGCAAAAATGCAACTATAGCAGGCTCGGCTATTCTAAACATGGCATATGAAATGCTACAGCTAACATGTATTCAACTTGGAATTGAAAATACAATGCAGTTAGTATGATGCGCCGAGCCCAGTGCATGCAAAACAGATGAATGAATGCAAACATGCTATCATACTGTATGCTAATTGAAACATGTCCTAATCTAACCATCATAAGATGGTAAATAAAAAGGAGAAAGACATGGGGTTGGAAGACATACATCACACACACGCACACTTATTACAATATTGCCCTCGCGCAAAGGGTCCGAATAA
The DNA here is from genome assembly GCF_055761805.1 of Camellia sinensis. NCBI lineage: Eukaryota > Viridiplantae > Streptophyta > Magnoliopsida > Ericales > Theaceae > Camellia > Camellia sinensis. The sequence goes on along the minus strand of NC_138964.1, from coordinate 17,125,617 downwards.
ATAATACAGTCCCAAATAATTACAGTCCAAATATGTACAAGACCCTAATTAATTAACAAATTAAATTAGGAAAGCAATAAATTGGCATGCAAGCCAGGGACTGCCTCGAATCTGCTCCGGATGGTGAATGATGCATGCTCGAGTTGCCTTGTGCAGAGAATCCTTCGCGATGCCCCCGTTTGCCTCTGTTTGCAATTTTTCTTGGAATGCGTGCCAAGCTCCGGAAGGCTGCTGACTCTTGATTTGCTGTAACAGAGAGCAAGAATGGGGCATGGTAAAGTATTTTCACACATGTATACATGACTACCCTTCAGGGAGTGTAGTCCTCGATCCTCGTGCCACCAATCACGCATATCGATGCATAATGGCCGAGGAGTCGAATTGCATGACTCAATATGAAATGAATGCACATATAATCACAACAAAACCTAAACTCCATCATGGATAATCCGGAGTGTCGGTGACTAGGAATTGAGACACGTTCCGTCACTCGAAGTACGAAACGTCACTCGTTTCTCGTGCTCGGGCTAAGCCCTATCCCAAGCACAATGCAATACGCATGACATGCATGAATGCAACTAAAATACAACCTAACATGCACAATGCTATGAAATGGCATACACGATGCACGAGGTAACATGGCATACACGATGCGCTAACATACAACCTAGCATACACAATGCTATGAAATGAAATGGCATACACAATGCACAATGGACTTACACCAACATGAGTGGACCTCAGCCACACTCACATCAGTAGCCATGAGATGAAAATGAGACACTCGAAATCCGTGCACACATGCACGCAAACCGAGGACCGATCCTAAGGCACCCAATGCCACTCTACCAAGACATGGAAAGGCATGGAATATGGCATACTAACATGCAAATTTCAGTAGCAAAATATGATGCAAAACAGCCCCAGAATCATGGAAACATGGCACCCGATACATGGAATGAGACCCGAAACATAAAACTAGGCACACGCAATGGCCTATAGCTATACAAAGCATGCATTATTTAAAAATGAAGTGTAGTGACAGAATCAAGGCAGTCCCAAAACATGCATATTTCCAGTTTTAAGCAAGGCCAAAAAGTGAACCCAAATAGGGCTAAGTTAGCATGCAAAAATGGCCCCGTAAGAGAGATAATGAAGCAAGTAGTGGTTGTTGGCGTCAAACAGAGGAGGGCCCTTCAACAAAGTTGAATAGGGGCCCAAAAAATGGTATTTTAAAGTTAGTGACCAAACCCAAAACAGTGCACATGCAAGCTTAAAATACTATGCAAAATAAGGCCTACAAAGAGGTTTAAACACAAAGAGAAAAAAGGGAGCTTCAAAAAGCAAAAGTACCTTGATAAAACATGAAGAGGGAGTAAAAATAAGGCTATTTACAGTTCGGACTAGAGCCCAAAAATATAAGCACAAGGGGCTAACAAAACATGCAAAAATAAGGCCAAAAGAGGGATAAAGTGGCAAGTGACAAAAGGAAGCCTCAAACAGTGAAGAGCTCTTAAACAAACATGAAAAGGAGCTCAAAATAATGCTATTTTCAATTATGGTCGGAGCCCAAAAATGGGAGCAAGTATGGCTTAGAAAGCATGCAAAAGAAACTCAAAAAGAGGGAAAGTATGGCTCACCCTTGTAGACCAAACTTCAACAGCCTCTTGGCTTGAGAAAAGGTGCTCCTTGCCTTTGGAAAACCAGCTCCAAGTGTTGGAAAGGATGGTGGTGGTGTGGTGCTATGTGGTGGTGTAGAAATGGTGTAAGGTTTGGGAGGTTTTGAGGGTTGGAGTGTATAGAGAGAGATACAATGTAGGAGCTCCAAAACAAATTTTCTAACCCTCAAAACACAGCTGGGGGGGCCTGGATATATAGGCAAAAGTTTGGAAAAAAGGGGGGAAATGGATTTCAAATTTCCCCCCAAAAGTGCAGCCCCCCGGATACACAATCTGGGGGGAAACAGAATACATATTTGTAATGTACCAGAGGAGGGGAGCAAGGCCGGCCTGGTATCTAAGTTGCAGGTGGCCGATTGGCCCTCCCCATGGCCGGCCGGCCAAGGGTCAAAAGGCTCAAGAAGTATTAGTGGCCGGCCACCCCAGATTGGTGGCCTTCCAGGTGTGCACAACACAACCATGTGGTCAAAAACTGGAGAAAGTAAACCAGGAGAGAGAAAAGCCCACTTTTAGGAGGGGCTCAAAAGGGTCACTGTAACAACCCTCATACTGTTTACCGATTAATGACTGATTGAGTAGCGATAAACAGTGATTGCCGTTAAACCGAACTCATTATGACTCATAATTGGACTGGTTAAAGTACTGAACCGACTGACTGAAAACTGGAATTGAATTGACTGAGTATGTGTGTTAATTGGTATTCTATCTGTTTGATTGTTTCTTTGATCTGTTCACGTGTTCTGTTTAAACTGCTAATTGAAGGCCTTATCGGCGGCCGAAGCCGGAACTGATTGATGTTTTATGATCATCATAATTAATGTGATTTTATGGTATATTTATCTGAAAACTGATTAGGTGTGATTAAATTAGATTAAATCTTGATCAATTGCTTAAGTTGGCCTTATTTACCAAACTAGCCTTAAGTGCCCACTACCTCATACACCTTTGAACTCATTACACTTGAATCAAAAACCATCTCCTCAGCCATTTCCCTTGTCATTGCCGACTAGAGAGAGAGAGTAAGAGGAAAAGAGTGATCCAACTTGATTCATCTTTAGAATTGCTTGGAATTGGAGGAATTGAAAGCTTAAGTGCATAATTGAACCTCTAGACTTGCATTCAAGGAACCTAGGTAAGGATTTCATCTTCTCATTCTTGTGTTTGAACTAATTCTTGCATGGTCCATGTTAAATTGTAGAGCTAAGTCATGTTTTAGTTCATGCATGTTGATATAGAGCATAATTCATGCTTGCATGTTTGAATTGTTAAGTTGAGAGTTGGTTTCATGGTAAAAGGGTGCATGCATGTCCATAACTTTGTATTGGTCCATGTTTTCAACTTGTTTTTGGATCAATTGGCTCACTAGAGCATGTTTTGAAGCTTTGAAATGATTTGAATTCATGCATGTTTGCATGTTCATCGTATTCCCGAAATTGGTTTGAAATTGGGTTTGAATTAAACACCCTTGGGCTTTGGTTTCTCAAATCGAGCTTTGAACCATGTTATTCTATGTGTTTACAAGTGTTTTTCCAGAAATTAGCCCAAGAGGATCGGTTTTGATGCTTTTGAACTTGAGTTTGAGCTTGGAGGTGCAATCTGGGATTTCCAGATTTCACATTCCCGCTCGAGCGGAGATAGAGACGCTCGAGCGTGGAATCCGAGCATCCTGTATCTCTGCACTGTTTTACAGTCCGCTCGAGCGGAGGATTGGGCGCTCGAGCGGAATCATGTGTCTCAAGCTCGAGCGGGCGTCGAGCGTTCGTCGAGCGGAGATTTCACCCATCCAGCACTTTTGACTGTTTTGCAGAATGCTCAAGCGGGTAATTCTACGCTCGAGCGGGTGCCTTTGTCTGCATGTCCGCTCGAGCGGAGTTACCTACGCTCGAGCGGGACTCTGTTTTCTAAAAAATCTGAAACTGCTTTTAAAAGTGCATCTTTGCATCCTCATCTCATTCTAGGCATTCTTAGACCTAGTTTAAGACATCTTGTTGAGGATATAGATGTAGAACACACCGAGGCAATTAGGGATTAAATTATGATATTTCCCAACTGTGTAGCTTAGTGTGTGTTCAACCTGTGAACTGTGTAGGGTTGGCGACTGGGGAGACACGCTCTAGCACACCGTAGCCCGAACTCTATGAGTAACAATTGTGTAAAGATATGTTCAACTGATTATTTTTGAATACTGAACTGAACTGTTTACTGAACTGGTATTACTGAATGAATGTATGTCCTTTATTTCTGAACTGTACTGTGGCATCCTAGCACCTACTGTTTACTATTACTGTTACAGAGATCTCTGTCGGTTCCCTCGTGGAGCCACTACTGTTTACTGACTGATGGCCATCATTACTGTTCGGTCTTTTAAGACCTACTGTTACTGATATGCTAATGGATGTACCACTTATGACTGTTTACTGTACTGAGCAACTGAAATACTGATTGAAATGAACTGTTTTCATTACTGTAAGGACATTCATTCTAAATCCCTTTACGCTTTATGTTATTCACTGGGCTTTAGCTCACTGCTCATATATATATGTAGGTGTACAGGCACCGGATCAAAGCTAGAGGCGTCAAGGTTTTCCAGTTTTGTCAAGCCAACCACCGTGCCTCACTGCGAGGTTCCGAGTTCGCCATGCTATGGCTTGGGGTGTCTTTTCCCCCGCTAGTCCCTGTTACTGTTTGTATTACTGTACTGTACTGTTATCAAGGGATTACATCCCTATACTGAATGTCTGTAAATGCCTGTATAGCCTGTACTGTTGTGATTATATGAATGCATGAAAAATCTTTTTGGCATACAGACTGTCATAGCTCATTGGGCATTGTTTATTTACTGTATTGGCTTCCGCCAGGCCTTGTACTCTATTTTACTGGATTACTGTTCTGCAGGCCTTCGATAATCTCGGATTACTGGCCGGTTACGGTGCTAAACCCATAGGGCCGGGTTTGGGTCGTGATAGAGTGGTATCAGAGCGATACTTAACCACGAGTCATACCGCACACACGTGTCCAAATGAGCTATAGGGTGTCCTAGAAAAGTAATTAGGGCATCTCATGAGCATGATAAGTGTGTGATATGACTGACTGAATATATGCTAATGTGGTAAACTGTTAAACAAATGACTACTTATGTTTAAAACTATTATAACTGCTTATAGTGAAATGGATAATGCAAACACTGCAAACGAAACTGAAACCTCATCCTCTGAGGCCAGAATGGCCAGACTGGAACACATGATGGAACTGATAACTGCAAGACAGGACCAACAACTGAATCAACAGCCCCCACCCCCTCCTCCGGTTGTACCGGAACAAAATGTGAATGTGAATGCTAATGATGGGGATATAATTGCTCTGACCCAGAAGTTCAGCAAAATGAAACCGCCATCCTTTCAGGGAGGCCTTGAACCGTTAAAAGCTGAAGCTTGGGTTCTGGAAACCGAAAAATTATTTGAGGTTTTTCCGTGCTCTGAAGCACATAAGGTACTGTTGGCCACCTTCACATTGCAAGAAGAAGCTAGAAGATGGTGGATGCTCATCCGTGATGAAAATACCGTTCTGACTTGGGCTCAATTCAAGGGAGCCTTCTTTGAAAAATACTTCCCTCAGTGTGTTAGGGACAGGAAAGTAACTGAGTTTGAACAGCTGAGACAAGGAGCAATGTCTGTGGCTGAATATGAGACGAAATTCACCGAGCTTGCTAGATATGCACCGCATATGGTGGATACTGAGTATAAGAAGGCCAGAAAATTTGAAGGCGGCCTTAATGTTGCAATTCTTGACTGAATAAATGTTCTGAAACTACCGAACTATGTGAATGTCCTTGACCGAGCCTTGATGGCTGAATCGAACATTGAAGCACTGAAAACTGAAACACCATTGTCTGAATGGCGGGGTAAAAGGCAGAGTTTCAAGTTTAAGAAAGGCAAGCATAGTCCATTGAACAAGAAACAGAATACGGGGTCAACGACTACGTCTAGTCAAGGAAATCGTACAATACCGCCCTGTTCTAAATGTGGTAAAAATCACAAGGGAGTCTGTTACAAGATATCAGGAGCCTGTTACAAGTGTGGCAAGGTGGGCCACATGGTTAAGGACTGCCCCTCTACTCCACAAGCTAGTAGTAAAGCTACACCAAGCGTAGCGGCATCAACTGTTACACCAAAACTGAACCCCAAAGCTACCGGGAACGAGCCTATGAGGTAGGGCCGAGTGTTCGCCCTAGTACCGGGAGACGTCCAGAATACCGAGACCGTTGTGTCAGGTATTCTCTCTATTTGTACTCAAAATGCTTATGTACTGATTGATTCGGGGTCTACGCATTCTTATGTATCGCATGCCTTTTCTCGAAAATTGAATAGACCCTTAGAACCTATGAATTATTTGTTAGCTGTATCATCACCCGTTGGGGGATCTATGACCAGTGCATACATGTACCCTGCTTGTGAAATCATTGTTGGAGATGCACATCTGTTTATTGATTTACTGCCATTGAATATTGATCATTTTGATGTTATATTGGGGATGGACTGGTTAACGAAATATCATGCCACCATAGACTGTGTAACAAAACAAGTAGTTTTTCGTCCACCTGGTTTGCCTGAATTTGTGTTTAATGGGGTTGGAGTGGTACCTCCCCCGTATCTGATTTCATCTGTGAAAGCTGTTAAACTGATTAGAAAGGGCTGTAAGGGATATCTGTGTTCTGTACTGACTGTATCTACTGATGATAATGCTAATGTGAACTGTATTCCTATAGTTAGAGAATTCCCAGATGTCTTTCCAGACAATTTGCCAAGGGATTTGATTGACAGGGAGATTGAGTTTACTGTTGATGTGGTTCCCGGAACACAGCCGGTATCTAAAGCTCCTTACCGAATGGCTCCAACTGAACTGAAAGAACTGAAAGTGCAACTGCAGGAACTGCTGGACAAAAAGTTTATCAGACCTAGTACCTCACCGTGGGGTGCACCGGTTTTGTTTGTAAAGAAGAAAGATGGCTCGCTGAGACTGTGCATTGATTACTGTGAATTGAACAAGGTAACTATGAAAAATAAATACCCATTACCGCACATTGATGATTTATTTGATCAGTTACAGGGTGCACAAGTGTTTTCTAAGATTGATCTCAGATCGAGGTATCATCAACTGAAGGTTAAACCGGAAGACATTGATAAAACTGCTTTTAGAACGAGGTATGGCCATTATGAATTTTTAGTTATGCCTTTCGGAGTCACGAATGCACCAGCTGCATTTATGGACCTCATGAACAAAATTTTTAAACCATACCTTGATGACTTCATTGTAGTATTTATTGATGACATATTGATTTACTCCAAAAGTATAGAACAACACGAACATCATCTGAGACTTGCCCTACAAACCTTAAGAGAACAGAAACTGTATGCTAAACTGTCTAAATGTGAATTTTGGCTTGACCATGTTATGTTTTTGGGGCATGTTGTTAGCAAAGATGGAATTTCTGTTGATCCGCAGAAAATTGAAGCTGTAGTGAACTGGCCTAGACCAACAAACGTGACTGAAGTCTGAAGCTTTTTGGGATTGGCTGGATATTACAGAAGATTTGTCAAAGATTTCTCCAAAATTGCCTTGCCGTTAACTCAACTGACACAGAAGGGGATATCATTTGACTGGACTGACCCAAGGGAATCAGCATTCCAAGAGTTGAAAACTCGACTTTTGACTGCACCGGTTTTGACCTTACCTTCAGGTACGGATGGTTATACTGTATTTAGTGATGCTTCTCATAAGGGTTTGGGGTGTGTTTTAATGCAGAATGGGAGAGTTATTGCTTATGCTTCCCGACAGTTGAGACCACATGAAAAGAACTACCCGATCCATGACCTGGAACTTGCTGCAGTAGTATTTGCACTGAAAATCTGGCGTCACTATCTGTACGGGGTGACATGTGAAGTATATACCGACCACAAGAGTTTGAAATATTTCTTCACACAGAAAGAACTGAACATGAGACAGCGGAGATGGCTAGAACTGATTAAAGACTATGACCTGCAGATTTTGTACCATCCGGGAAAAGCCAATACCATTGCCGATGCATTGAGTCGGAAATCAATTGGAAACTTAGCCTGTTTACTCACTGGACAGAAAGAGTTGCTTTGTGACCTTGAAAAATCTGAAATTGAAATTGTTTTGCGAGAACAAGGCGGAACCTTAGCTGCTATTTCTGCTCAACCAGCCTTGATAGAAGAAATTAAAGAGAAACAGCAACTGGATGACTTCTTGAAAAAGATCATCGAAGAAAGAGAATCTAAACCGAGACCGGGATTCAAATTTGAGAATAATGTACTGAAATTTCAAGAAAGACAGTGTGTACCAAACGATACTGAATTGAGAAGAAGAGTTCTGCTAGAGGGCCACAATTCAAAACTGTCTATCCATCCAGGGAACACGAAAATGTACCAAGACCTGAAATTGAATTTCTGGTGGCCAGGAATGAAGAAAGAAATCGCAGAATTTGTATCGAAATGTCTTCATTGCCAACAAGTTAAAGCCGAACATCAACGACCCGCAGGCTTATTGCAGCCCTTACCGATACCGGAGTGGAAATGGGAACATATCACTATGGATTTTATTGTGGGATTGCCTCGCTCCAGTAAAGGTATGGACTCGATTTGGGTTATTGTTGATAGACTGACTAAATCTGCTCACTTCTTACCTGTTAAGACAATTTATAATGCGGACAAATTGGCTATACTCTATATTGACCGAAATTGTTAGACTGCATGGAGTGCCTGAGTCCATTGTTTCTGACAGGGATTCGAAGTTTACATCGAGATTTTGGCAAAGCCTACAGACTGCACTAGGTACTGAACTGAGACTGAGTAGTGCCTACCATCCTCAGACAGATGGCCAGTCAGAAAGGACCATCCAGACTCTGGAGGATTTACTGAGAATGTGTGTCCTTGATTTTCAGGGAAACTGGGAAAGCCATTTACCATTGGCTGAATTCGCCTACAACAACAGCTACCATTCGAGTATTGGTATGGCGCCTTTCGAGGCATTGTATGGCAGAAAATGTAGATCTCCGATTTGCTGGGCAGAAGTTGGAGATGGGCCTTTGCTTGGGCCCGAGATTGTATATGAAACAACTGAAAAAGTGAAACTAATACAACAGAGATTGAAAATTGCACAGAGCAGACAGAAGAGTTATGCTGACGTCAGAAGACGAGACAGAGAGTATGAAGTGGGTGATCACGTATTTGTGAAAGTGACACCGATGAAAGGCCAGACTCGTTTTGGAGTCAAAGGCAAATTAGCACCGAGATACGTCGGACCATATGAGATTATTGAGAAAATCAATCCGGTGGCGTATCAAGTTGTGCTTCCTCCTGAAATGGAACATATGCATAACGTCTTCCACATTTCCATGTTGAGAGACTACCTCCGGGATCCTTTCCATGTAATAGAGCCTACTCATGTAGTGCTAAGTGATGACTACACTTATGAGGAACGGCCTATACAGATTGTAAACAGACGAATCAAGAAACTCAGAAACAAGGAGATCCCGCTAGTGAAAGTTGACTGGCAGAACCATGGTGGTGTGTATGCCACTTGGGAAAGGGAAGATGACATGGCTAAAAGATATCCTGAACTGTTTCCACTGAACCCTGTTTTCTTCCAGAATGAAGGTAACTCGAGTTTAGAGGACTAAACTCTTTATAAGGAGGGGAGACTGTAACAACCCTCATACTGTTTACCGATTAATGACTGATTGAGTAGCGATAAACAGTGATTACCGTTAAACCGAACTCATTATGACTCATAATTGGACTGGTTAAAGTACTGAACCGATTGACTGAAAACTGGAACTGAATTGACTGAGTATGTGTGTTAATTGGTATTCTATCTGTTTGATTGTTTCTTTGATCTGTTCACGTGTTCTGTTTAAACTGCTAATTGAAGGCCTTATCGGCGGCCGAAGCCGGAACTGATTGATGTTTTATGATCATCATAATTAATGTGATTTTATGGTATATTTATCTGAAAACTGATTAGGTGTGATTAAATTAGATTAAATCTTGATCAATTGCTTAAGTTGGCCTTATTTACCAAGCTAGCCTTAAGTGCCCACTACCTCATACACCTTTGAACTCATTACGCTTGAATCAAAAACCATCTCCTCAGCCATTTCCCTTGTCATTGCCGACTAGAGAGAGAGAGTAAGAGGAAAAGAGTGATCCAACTTGATTCATCTTTAGAATTGCTTGTAATTGGAGGAATTGAAAGCTTAAGTGCATAATTGAACCTCTAGACTTGCATTCAAGGAACCTAGGTAAGGATTTCATCTTCTCATTCTTGTGTTTGAACTAATTCTTGCATGGTCCATGTTAAATTGTAGAGCTAAGTCATGTTTTAGTTCATGCATGTTGATATAGAGCATAATTCATGCTTGCATGTTTGAATTGTTAAGTTGAGAGTTGGTTTCATGGTAAAAGGGTGCATGCATGTCCATAACTTTGTATTGGTCCTTGTTTTTAACTTGTTTTTGGATCAATTGGCTCACTAGAGCATGTTTTGAAGCTTTGAAATGATTTGAATTCATGCATGTTTGCATGTTCATCGTATTCCCGAAATTGGTTTGAAATTGGGTTTGAATTAAACACCCTTGGGCTTTGGTTTCTCAAATAGAGCTTTGAACCATGTTATTCTATGTGTTTACAAGTGTTTTTCCAGAAATTAGCCCAAGAGGATCGGTTTTGATGCTTTTGAACTTGAGTTTGAGCTTGGAGGTGCAATCTGGGATTTCCAGATTTCGCACTCCCGCTCGAGCGGAGATAGAGACGCTCAAGCGTGGAATCCGAGCATCCTGTATCTCTGCATTGTTTTACAGTCCACTCGAGCGGAGGATTGGGCGCTCGAGCGGAATCACGTGTCTCAAGCTCGAGCGGGCGTCGAGCGGAGATTTCACCCATCCAGCACTTTTGACTGTTTTGCAGAACGCTCAAGCGGGTAATTCTACGCTCGAGCGGGTGCCTTTGTCTGCATGTCCGCTCGCGCGGAGTTACCTACGCTTGCGCGGAGTTACCTACGCTTGCGCGGAGTTACCTACGCTCGAACGGGACTCTGTTTTCTGAAAAATCTGAAACTGCTTTTAAAAGTGCATCTTTGCATCCTCATCTCATTCTAGGCATTCTTAGACCTAGTTTAAGACAACTTGTTGAGGATATAGATGTAGAACACACCGAGGCAATTAGGGATTAAATTATGATATTTCCCAACTGTGTAGCTTAGTGTGTGTTCAACCTGTGAACTGTGTAGGGTTGGCGACTGGGGAGACACGCTCTAGCAAACCGTAGCCCGAACTCTGTGAGTAACAATTGTGTAAAGATATGTTCAACTGATTATCTTTGAATACTAAACTGAACTGTTTACTGAACTGGTATTACTGAATGAATGTATGTCTTTTATTTCTGAACTGTACTGTGGCATCCTAGCACCTACTGTTTACTGTTACTGTTACAGAGATCTCTGTCGGTTCCCTCGTGGAGCCACTACTGTTTACTGACTAATGGCCATCATTACTGTTTGGTCTTTTAAGACCTACTGTTACTGATTTGCTAATGGATGTACCACATATGACTGTTTACTGTACTGAGCAACTGAAATACTGATTGAAATGAACTGTTTTCATTACTGTAAGGACATTCATTCTAAACCCCTTTACGCTTTATGTTATTCACTGGGCTTTAGCTCACTGCTCATATATATATGTAGGTGTGCGGGCACCGGATCAAAGCTAGAGGCGTCAGGGTTTTCCAGTTTTGTCAAGCCAACCACCGTGCCTCACTGCGAGGTTCCGAGTTCGCCATGCTATGGCTTGGGGTGTCTTTTCCCCCGCTAGTCCCTGTTACTGTTTGTAATACTGTACTGTACTGTTATCAAGGGATTAGATCCCTGTACTGAATGTCTGTAAATGCCTGTATAGCCTGTACTGTTGTGATTATATGAATGCATGAAAAATCTTTTTGGCATACAGACTGTCACAGCTCATTGGGCATTGTTTATTAACTGTATTGGCTTCTGCCAGGCCCTGTACTCTGTTTTACTGGATTACTGTTCTGCAGGCCTTCGGTAATCTTGGATTACTGGCCGGTTACGGTGCTAAACCCATAGGGCCGGGTTTGGGTCGTGACAGTCACACACAATTACTGGCCGGCCATATGATATTGGTGGCCTCCCAGGTGTGTACAACACAAATATGTGGTTTAGGGCTAGAAAAAGTGGCCTAAGGGTGGTCAACATTGGCTTTCAAGTGGGAAAAACGGGCGACGGAGGGCGATGGAGGAATAAAACTGGTTTTCAGAAAAATTACTGGCCTCCCACCCTTCTACAACCTTCTTATCAGTGAAAATAAGGTCTCCACCAAAAATGAGCCCAAACCGATGCAAAATGAAGGTTCGGGGGCCGAAACGCGCAACCCGAGACCCCGAAAACTGACTGTTAGGCACCGGAAGTGGTGTTCGACCATGAAGTTGGTTTCTCGAGCCACAGTGTCCCTCAAAAGGGAGCAAATAAGATGCATGCCAAAAACCGGAGCAAATGGAGGTGGTTAAGCGGTCCCGAACCGAGGCACACGGCCAACGGCTCCGAAAAAATCGGAAACCGAACTCCAAACGGGCAAAATGGCCTATGACCACGAAACGTAGCCTACGGCCACTGAGAGATGATCTACGAGACCTCTCCCTCCCTTCGGGAAGAGAAAACAGAGAAAACAGAGCCTGGCCGAGGCTCTAAAACTTCTGAACGAGCACAATATGCACCATCACCGAGCGCTCAATCGGTGACGTCTGAGTCTCAAGGTCGGTCAAAAATGGGGTGTCTACACTTGCCCCTCTTTGATAGAACTCGGAAGTCATAAGTGACGGGAGTGAATGTCAAAGCCTAGAGACAACCCATTTTTGACAAGGCCGAAGACTTAGACAAACAGGCAAGACAACAAAGATGTGCCCGCAAGCATGCCCGCAGGCAGGGGGCAAGATGCAAAATGATATGCAGGAAGATTTTGATAATTGGACTTATACGCTACGCGAAGCCGGTTTGAAAATTGAGGATTCATGCAATGCACTGTAATGTAGTGGCTAAAATGCAATGTAATAGCTAAGAGGTAAAGGTACCTTACAGGGGCAATTGGCAATGACTTACCTCATGCTGCTGGGGATCTTTCGCTTCTCCTTGGTTGAACCGCAGGTACTACTTTTCTCCCTGACTATGGTCGCAGCTTTCCCTATTCTCCAACAGGGTGACAGACTAGGTTGGTTCAGTATCCAAAATTGAGGCGCATACACATGCTATCTCAATCTATGGGGCTGCCATACAGATTTCAAGCCGAGGATATACCTCTGGGTATTTAAACCAGACTTTAGTCTCGGAAATCCCGAACCTTTGTGTTCTAGGCATGAGCCATTCGAACTCTAGTTTCAACCGTCTCAGTTGGTCTCCTAGGAACTCACCGCAAACATAGGCAGGTGGCTATAACAGACCACGGGAAGTCGTTCGGGCACGACAAACACCAAAGAAATTACACCTTTAGAGGATTTAAGGTCTCCTAGATTGGAAAGTGCACAAGACGGTGCGAATAAATGCAAGGGCGATGCGCAAAACAACGCGAATGATGATGCAGGATTTAAGGTCTCCTTAGACCGAATGATAAAACAGATATGGTGCAATGGATGTAATAGAAGTGATGCAATAGATAATAGATGAGATGCAACAGAGAGTACAATAGATGCAAAATGGTGACATACTCCAACCACGTTGGACTCGTGAGTGGAGGAAGAATAAAGAAAATTAATCAGGAGCGCGCTACATGCATCCTAAGATAAATTCCAGACACGCTGAAATCGTGTGAGGAAGGGGACAAAGAGAGAAACATAGGGACTTATCCCAGTGTTTCGGAATGGTATAAGCATTGGAACGTATTCCGAACGCTTTTAACCGAAGAGGGAGAAACATAGGGACGTATCCCGGTGTTTTAGAATGGTGTGAGCATTGGAACGTATTCCGAACACTTTCAACCGAAGAGGGAGAAACCTAGGGACGTATCCCGGTGTTTCGGAATGATGTGAGCATTGGAACGTATTCCGAACGCTTTTAACCAAAAAAGGAAAAACATAGGGACGTATCCCGGTGTTTCAGAATGGTGTGAGTATTGCAACGTATTCCGAACACTTTTAACCGAAGAGAGAGAAACATAGGGACGTATCCCGGTGTTTCAGAATTGGAGAGAAACGTAGGGATATATTCCGGTGTTTCAGAATGGTGTGAGCATTGGAACGTATTCCGAACACTTTTAACCGAAGAGGGAGAAACATAGGGACGTATCCCGGTGTTTCAGAATGGTGTGAGTATTGGAACGTATTCCGAACACTTTTAACCGAAGAGGGAGAAACATAGGGACGTATCCCGGTGTTTTAGAATGGTGTGAGTATTGGAACGTATTCCAAACACTTTTAACCGAAGAGGGAGAAACATAGGGACGTATCCCGGTGTTTCAGAATGAGAGAGAAACTTAGGGACGTATCCCGGTGTTTCAGAATGGTGTGAGCATTGGAACGTATTCCGAACACTTTTAACCGAAGAGGGAGAAACATAGGGACGTATCCCGGTGTTTCAGAATGGTGTGAGTATTGGAACGTATTCCGAACACTTTTACCCGAAGAGGGTGAAACATAGGGATGTATCCCGGTGTTTCAAAATGGTGTGAGCATTGGAACGTATTCCGAACACTTTTAACCGAAGAGGGAGAAACATAGGGACGTATCCTGGTGTTTCAGAATGGTGTGAGTATTGGAACGTATTCTGAACACTTTTAACCGAAGAGGGAGAAACATAGGGACGTATCCCGGTGTTTCAGAATGGTGTGAGTATTGGAACGTATTCCGAACACTTTTAACCGAAGAGGGAGAAACATAGGGACGTATCCCGATGTTTCAGAATGGGAGAGAAACGTAGGGACGTATCCCGGTGTTTCGGAAAGAGAGGGAAACGGAAACGTAGGGACGTATCCCAATGTTTCAGAAAGGTATAGGAAACAAAAGGACGTATCCCAGTGTTTCCAAACAAAGGAGCGCGCAAAACAATGCAATGCAGGTGCACAAGACAGTGCGATAAAATGCATTTTCTATGCAAGTATGGGGGCATTTTCTATGCAATATTGAAAGCATATTCTATGCAGAAACATAACGATGCGCGGCACGCATGCAACCGAAGTGTATATGAAAGTTCACATTCTATGCAATGAAAGGGCATCAAACATGTACTATGGTGCCTCCGATTTACCTTTCGAAGGACTTGGCAACACAACTCTGCTCGAAAAAGAGACACCCTGTTTACATTGGTGAGAGATAACATCTGCTGCTGCTTTAATTGCCATTCTGACTTGAAGTAGGCTTAAGCTTGGAGTAGAGGCACACTCATTCTTCGGAGCACTGACAAGGCCTGAAGAGGTACATCCTGAGCACAATCACGGAGTTTTCCGAAGTTGAAGCACACTCAGATACCCGATATTTTCCTCTTTTGCTTTCATTTTGTAGTTTGGAACCCATATAGCTTCAAATAGGTCCCGGTTTTACTGTTTTGACATGACTTGGGTTGAACCCTACAGTTTTATGAAAGAACGAATCTTGTTTTGCACAAACGTGAAGAATGGCATAGCACTCTAAGCACAAAGCGATTTTATTTTTGAAGTTAAGAAATGAGTTCTTAACCGGGTATTGAGTCTACGACTGAACACAGCGCACTACGACTCAACAACAGAAAACAAAAGGTAAACAACCTAAACACATCGAGATACGCTCGAAACGACTCAAAGCAAGAATCGAGACAAACAAAACAAAAGACACGACACACAGACGTGCACAGGGAGCCTGTTTCACCAGGTATTGTTCCCCACCCTTTCTCATTTGTGATCCTCACATCCCTCGGCCCTCAAGCTCTATTTTTCTGAAAAAGCCCTTTTCTCACTTTTTCTCTCATCGCACATCTCTCTATTTTTCAATCCCTCCCCTGGGTGGTTGATGGATAAACAGGAAGTAGTGGGCCCTTGCCCCTAGTATTCTACCAGCTTTTGATTCTTGTTCACAACAGTGAATTCCTCCCACAGAGGGGTTGCGCTACAACTGGGTATGTAGCAAATCTGTAGCTGTCATCAGTTGATGATGCTCTACTGGGAAGTTCGGACATGATCAGATCTGTCCAGATGAGGGAGTGGAATATCTCGCCCCATTCCAGTTCGTGCTTCGCACTTGTCTTGATACCTCGTTGCTTGGAGGATGAGAGAGCTTTTAGCCCTTTGTTGTTGACTTCAGTTGTGCCCTTTTTGGCAAGTAGAGTGCCCTTTCTGACAAGTGCATTGACAACAGGGGAAAGACAGGAAGCCTGACTCAACTGTGCCCCTAGTTCATTATTTTGACCATTTTTTGTTTTGGTTTTATACTAAAACAATTTTGACCAACATGAGAGTTAGATTAACATACTTGTTTGATTTTTGATTTGAAATCATGCAAGTCAGGCTATGAGCACTGAAAATTTTCCTTTTTTGGGTCCAAGAAATGGTCCAGTTTTGGAAAAGATGGAACAATTTTGGAGAAAATTAGTCAACCTCAGTAAAAATTCTCAAAAACTATTTTTGCAAACGGCCGATGCTTAACAAGCGCGGAACTTACTCTTGAGATGTACAACCTCGGATCTGGACGAAAATTGCCCCCTTGCTCGAAGAGAGCTGCATGGCAATGGAAAGATGCCCCTTGTTTGAACGGCACCGCAGTGCATTGAATGGCAACGGAAAGTTGCCCCTTGTGTGAATGGCACCGCAGCGCATTATAATCAGTCCTCGAAGCGATGATTGCAACCGAACTCTCGGATACAGAGAAGGCAAAGATTATCAAAACCATTACATGGACACAGTGTTTTACGGCTGGACTTCAGAATGAAGTTGCCTACGTATCCCAAAGATGGGAATCAAGCCTCACGTAGTTCGGGCTTAAGGTACACTCGGGTATTAACCTCTCCTTTTTAGGCTCTAACTTTTGCCAAGGCGCCCGTTGCGGGTGTTCGACCTTGCGAGCTTTGTTCTTCTTTTCTTTTCAATTTTTTTTCATTTCTTTTTCTCTTCTTTTTTTTTTACATTTTTTTTTCTTTTTTTCTTTTCTTTTGCATATTTTTTTTTGTTTTTTTTTTTTTGTATTTTCCTCTTGCTCTAACTTTTGCCTGGATCGCCCTTCCGGGTTTTCGGCCCAACGAGCCTCTCAAGGGGTAAAAGTATAACAAGTCCATGCCAAATGGTTTTGAGATACCAAAATTATCTGAATCCAGGAGAATGGCTGCTGTTCTAGCTTCGCAAGCTTCTTCTGATGAGCTCTAATCTTCTTGACCTGACTTTGGGTGCCTCTTGTTCGAGGGCTGCTTCAAATCTGGCCACACAGGCCTTACATGCTGGTTGACCATTGAACGTTCTGAATGGGTCCAAGGTTCGAAAACAAATGGATTGAATCTTGAGGCTGAGAGCGATCCTAGGCTGCACAATCTCAAGAGCGATTCCACACAAGTCTTCACAGGATTGCACAAAACATTTTGTTTTTGAAAGTTTTTAAGAAAGCGACAAATCGCTCGCGCCGAAGATAGTGTGGAACCAATCTGGATCAAAGCTAGGGTCCTTCTCAATACTCACACTAACAAGCATGATTTCATTCATTAAGGGCTTAGAACGCCTCTCTTTCTCTCAGTTTGATCAAAGTTTTGCAAATCCCGAGGAATTCCTCCCTCTTTGTTTTCATCGCAACATTCAAAAAGTTTTGAAAAACTCAGGTCATTACAATGACTTCAAGGCACAGAAAAGGCAGAGTTCTTAGTCAAATATTGCCATCTTATTCAGAACTTCCGGCATAACTGGCACAAGGCAGAAGTAAATACGAGAGCGTGAAAATCACTACTGTTTCACTCAAAATCTATCGGCACAACTGGTTCCCTGGCAGAAACAGACTCAAAACAAAACAAAAAGACAAACACAAAAAAAAACAGTGATGCCCGAGGTAACACCCCCAGAATCACCTGACTCTAACAAAATAGGACTGACTCGGTACAACAAGACAGATCCAACTGACTCAGTAAGAAAAGACTGACTCTGTATGACATAACAAGACTGACCCAATACCCAAGTCAGAAACCACAAAAACTGGTATTTGCATATTGCTCAGAACAGTGCATGCCATTCCCACGTCTGGAGTTAATCGAGCGCCACTCGCAGCTTGTTCATCCCCCGATCACATCACATTATCCCCCACAAGTTCACTGATCAAGTGCCGATAGACTTTACAGGACTGGTGCAGGGATAACCCCGTTGTCAATCAAATTTTGTATCTCGTGGCGGAGACGGACGCAACTGTCGGTGTCATGACCGGTTTGTTGATGGAAAGCACAGTACTTAGTCCGGTCATGTTTTGGAGGGAGAGGATCGGGTAAAGGCCGTTGCTCTAACGGTTTCAGATGTCCTTTCCTGAGTAGGACCCCCAGGGCTTTAGACAAAGACATATAGAGCGGGGTGAAAACCCTCTTGCCTCGGGGTAGATAGTCTGAAGTTCGGGGGTTTGAAGTGGATGCACCAACAAAGGGGGTGGCTGCTCTTGGTGTGGTGGTGGCGACCATGCCCACTTCAGAAGATCTTGCAGCTGTGTCACCGCTGGTGGTCGCATTCGAACTGCGGGTAAACGCCCTCCTGGGCTGCTCCTTCTCCAGGTCAATGAGGCCCTGCTTCATAGCATCCTCGATCTGTACTCCCATCTCATGCAAATCTGAAAAGGTAGGGAAGGGGAGCATGATCATTTTCTGCATTAGTTTAGGCTGGAGGTTGCACACAACCATCCGTATTTGATCCTTATCCGTTGGCCTAATGGTCATCATTGAGGCTTTGGCCCTCCAACGGGCCACGAATTCTGAGAAGCTCTCCTTAGGCTCCTGCCTCGTCGTCTCAAGATCACGGGTCGTAATCTCGATTTGGGTATTGTATGAATATTGTGCGACGAAGACCTCGGCCATCTCCTCCCAGCTTCGTTTCACTGAATCCTCCAATTTGGCGTACCAGATGGCCGTAATACCCGACAGGGTCCTGCCAAAAAGGGAAAGCTTCTGTAATCTTGTCAAGCCCATCGGGCGCAGAACATCTGAAAACAAACTCAGGTGGACCATGGGATCTCCTGACCCGTCAAAACGATCGATGTGAGGCATCTTGAACCTGTCCGGCAGTGTCACAGCTGCGTCGGTGTACCCGTCCTCAATGTCCGGGATGGACTTTACCCCCTGGGATTTTTTGAACAACTTTTCAAGCTTGCTCAACTTCAACGTTGTATGGTCTACCTCGAACTCAAAGGGAGAGTCCGGTGGGTTGATTGGTGCTTTAGACAGCTGGGGTAAGATTGGGAGCAGAGCCGGCCCTGTCGGAATGTCCGTACCTTCCTGGACATTTGGCGTCTCCCCGGGTACTGGATCTACTAGTGCGAGGGGGGAGCTTGATGCGAAGCAGATGCTCCGTTTTGGCGTTGCAATCTGGTGATTAGCTATGCCTGTTGGGCCATGACCGCAGCCTGCTGTTTGGCGAATTCAGCTTGGCAGACAGCATCTTGCTGCATGAGTTTCATACTTTCTTGCATCTAGCGCATCATTGCCTCCATCCCTAATGTGTTCTGCTGATCCATCTAACTGACTGGTATCTATCCCTGCAGTAGAAACTGAGACCTCAGCCTGACTGTTCACTAGTGGGGTGGATAAGGGCCACTGATCTGGTAACTGCTGAACTGGTGATTTGTGCCTGACTGGACCTTTTACCCTGCCTCTGGCAAAGGAACACTGATTGCCCTTGAACTGAATCTCTGACCTGACAAAGTCTATCAGCACAAGTTCGATGAACCTCGGGGGATATCGGAGCCTTCTGAAGCTATGGTTCCAGGACTATCCCCTAGCAAAAGAGAAAACAAATAGCACCTCAGCTCAACTTCACCAAAACAGATACGAGTGTAGCAGGATGACTGTGCCCTCTACTGAATTCTGCCTCCAAAATTCAGCCTCAAATCTGATACCCTCAGGTAAACTGAAACCCAAAATACTGAACTGGTGCCCGCAGGCCTGATGCCCAAACTACTAAACTGGTGCCCGTAGGCCTGATGCCCAAACTTGTAGACTGATACATGCATTCCTATAGAGACGCACTCTAAAAGCACATAACAGATAATTGAGAACCAAAACACCCCTATGGAGGGGTAGGGTTTCCCTGTCCTATTTTGTCAGGAGCTAGGGTTTCACTACGCACGCAGCGGTTTCAAACAACATACAATCGGGTAAGCAACCTGTCCTAGTTTGGAATGGTCACTATGGATCCGAATATGCACTAGGTCGAATGGTCAAAAAGGGTGCCCCCGTAAAGCCGGGGTTTGTATTCCCATACTGGCAGAGCCCACAACCGGTCAGCCTTATGGTCATGTCTTGACAAGACAAGCCTCCGGCAAACTGTTCAGGAATAGCAGATAGCAAACACGGTGTCCTAGGCGCACCAATGCAAATGCAATGCAAAAAAACACATAAGTGTAGTCATAACCAGATATCATGAGTTCGAGTCAACTTCTCTAAGTCTCCAGCAGAGTCGCCAGAAACTGTAGATGCCCCCGAACGCGCCGGGAGGAACGAGCTCCGTTCCGTTCATTTGGGGTTCACTATAGTTCAGACTCTCAAATTGTCACGGTTCTAAATCTGAACCAAAGAGTCCAAATCCGGCAAATCGTTTTGAGAAAACAGATTTTGAAAGAAGTGCCAAACATGGACTGCTTTGCCAGATACAGAGTCGCCACTTAAATGTTTTATTTTGGGGAAATTTAGGAAACCCTGACTCGTTTTCCTAAGGCCACGTGTCCGTCATCACCAAAGTTGCCTCGGCTCGGGAACTTGGGTACGATTGGGGAAGGTCACTTCGTGAGCACCCCCGCTCGCCCGATCAAAGATCGGCCTCTACTAACCATGATATCTATTTTTGAAAACATTATGCGTTCTTATTCCAGTTACTAGCCTAGATTTACTATGTGATACGCACAGCATACAAGTATAGACTGGATCGTCTGAATTGAAACAAAACATTTCATGTTTATTTTTTAAGTGGTTTGATGGTGCTACCCGCAAGTAGGCTAAGATGTGGATTTGCCACCCTCGGGTGGGCTTAGAAAAACATGTTTTTGCCACTATCTAGTGGGCTTAAAACACACATTTGATGAATTGTTCCAATTCAAATAACGCAACTTTCACCCACAGGCATTCAGGCAGTTATATCACATAAGCATATAGCCTCATGGTAAGCATGCTATTCATGGCAATCACTCACACGCATGCAAGGATGGTAAAGCATAAAACTTACCGAGTACTCCAAGCCAAAACAGAAGCTAATTAGAAATCCATGCATGATCCTAATTATACGGAAATGCCTAATGCAACACATGCAAAAATGCAACTATAGCAGGCTCGGCTATTCTAAACATGGCATATGAAATGCTACAGCTAACATGTATTCAACTTTGAATTGAAAATACAATGCAGTTAGCATGATGCCCCGAGCCTGGTGCATGCAAAACAGATGAATGAATGCAAACATGCTATCATACTGTATGCTAATTGAAACATACCCTAATCTAACCATCATAAGCTGGTAAATAAAAGGGAGAAAGACGTGGGGTTAGAAGACATACATCACACACACGCACACTTATTACAATATTGCCCTCGCGCAGAGGGTCCGAATAAATAATACAGTCCCAAATAATTACAGTCCAAATATGTACAAGACCCTAATTAATTAACAAATTAAATTAGGAAAGCAATAAATTGGCATGCAAGACAGGGACTGCCTCGAATCTGCTCCGGATGGTGAATGATGCATGCTCGGGTTGCCTTGTGCAGAGAATCCTTCGCGATGCCCCAGTTTGCCTCTGTTTGCAATTGTTCTTGGAATGCGTGCAAAGCTCTGGAAGGCTGCTGACTCTTGATTTGCTGTAACAGAGAGCAAGAAAGGGGCATGGCAATGTGTTTTCATATATGTATGCATGACTACCCTTCTGGGAGTGTAGTCCTCGATCCTCGTGCCACCAATCACGCATATCGATGCATAATGGCCGAGGAGTCAAATTGCATGACTCAATATGAAATGAATGCATATATAATCACAACAAAACCTAAACTCCATCGTGGATAATCCGAAGTGTCGGTGACTGGGAATTGAGACAGGTTCCGTCACTCGAAGTACGAAACGTCCCTCGTTTCCCGTGCTTAGGCTAACCCCTATCCCAAGCACAATGCAATATGCATGACATGCATGAATGCAACTAAGATACAACCTAACATGCACAATGCTATGAAATGGCATACACGATGCACGAGGTAACATGGCATACACAATGCGCTAACATACAACCTAGCATACACAATGCTATGAAATAAAATGGCATACACAATGCACAATGGACTTACACCAACATGAGTAGACCTCAGCCACACTCACATCAGTAGCCATGAGATGAAAATGAGACACTCGAAATGCGTGCACACATGCACGCAAACCGAGGATCAATCCTAAGGCACCAAATGCCACTCTACCAAGACATGGCAAGGCATGGAATATGGAATACTAGCATGCAAATTTCAGTAGCAAAATATGATGCAAAACAGCCCCAGAATCATGGAAACATAGCACCCGATACATGGAATGAGACCCGAAACATAAAACTAGGCACACGCAATGGCCTATAGCTATACAAAGCATGCATTATTTGAAAATGAAGTGTAAGGAAAGAATCAAGGCAGTCCCAAAACATTCATATTTCCAATTTTAAGTAAGGCCAAAAAGTGAACACAAATAGGGCTAAGTTAGCATGCAAAAATGGCCCCGTAAGAGAGATAATGAAGCAAGTAGTGGTTGCCAGCCTCAAACAGAGGAGGGCCCTTCAACAAAGTTGAAGAGGGGCCCAAAAAATGGTATTTTACAGTTAGTGACCAAACCCAAAACAGTGCACATGCAAGCTTAAAATACTATGCAAAATAAGGCCTAAAAAGAGGTTTAAACACAAAGAGAAAAATGGAGCTTCAAAAAGAAAAAGTCCCTCAATAAAACATGAAGAGGGGGTCAAAATAAGGCTATTTACAGTTCGGACCAGAGCCCAAAAATATAAGCACAAGGGGCTAACAAAACATGCAAACATAAGGCCAAAAGAGGGATAAAGAGGCAAGTGACAAAAGGAAGCCTCAAACAGTGAAGGGCCCTTAAACAAACATGAAAAGAAACTCAAAATAATGCTATTTTCAGTGAGGGTCGGAGCCCAAAAATGGAAGCAAGTATGGCTTAGAAAGCATGCAAAAGAAGCTCAAAAAGAGGGAAAGTATGGCTCACCCTTGTAGACCAAACTTCAACAGCCTCTTGGCTTGAGAAAAGGTGCTCCTTGCCTTTGGAAAACCAGCTCCAAGTGTTGGAAAGGATGGTGGTGGTGTGGTGCTATGTGGTGGTGTAGAAATGGTGTAGGGTTTGGGAGGTTTTGAGGGTTGGAGTGTAGAGAGAGAGAGATACAATGTAGGAGCTCCAAACCAAAGTTTCTAACCCTCAAAACACAGCTGGGGGGGGCTGGATATATAGGCAAAAGTGTGGGAAAAAGGAGGGGAAATGGATTTCAAATTTCCCCCCAAAAGTGCTGCCCCCCGGATATACAATCTGGGGGGAAACAGAATACATATTTGTAATGTACCAGAGGAGGGGAGCAAGGCCGGCCTGGTATCTAAGTTGCAGGTGGCCGGTCGGCCCTCTCCATGGCCGGCCAGCCAAGGGTCAAAAGGCTCAAGAAGTATTAGTGGTCGGCCACCCCAGATTGGTGGCCTCCTATGTGTGCACAACACAACCATGTGGTCAAAAACTGGAGAAAGTAAACCAGGAGAGAGAAAAGCCCACTTTTAGGAGGGGCTCAAAAGGGTCACACACAATTACTGGCCGGTCATATGATATTGGTGGCCTCCCAGGTGTGTACAACACAAATATGTGGTTTAGGGCCAGAAAAAGTGGCCTAAGGGTGGTCAACATTGGCTTTCAGGTGGGAAAAACGGGCGACAGAGGGCGATGGAGGAATAAAACTGGTTGTCAGAAAAATTACTGGCCTCCCACCCTTCTACGACCTTCTTAGCAGTGGAAATAAGGTCTCCACCAAAAATGAGCCCAAACCGATGCAAAATGAAGGTTCGGGGGCCGAAACGCGCAGCCCAAGACCCCAAAAACTGACTGTTAGGCACCGAAAGTGGTGTTCGACCATGAAGTTGGTCTCTCGAGCCACAGTGTCCCTCAAAAGGGAGCAAATAAGATGCATGCCAAAAACTGGAGCAAACGGAGGTGGTTAAGCGGTCCCGAACCGAGGCACACGGCCAACGGCTCCAAAAAAATCGAAAACCGGACTCCAAATGGGCAAAATGGCCTATGACCACGAAATGTAGCCTACGGCCACTGAGAGATGATCTACGAGACCTCTCCCTCCTTTCGGGAAGAGAAAACAAAGAAAACAGAGCCTGGTTCGCAAAACGAGGCAAAGCATGAAAGAGTTCGGAAGTTCGGAGGCAAGGCTCGCAGCCGAGACTCTGAAACTTCTGAACGAGCACAATATGCACCATCACCGAGCGCTCAATCGGTGACGTCTGAGTCTCAAGGTCGGTCAAAAATGGGGTGTCTACAGTAGTTAGTATTTTAGTGATAATTTGATGCCCATTTTCAGGTTGACTCTATACCAGCAGTTTTTGGTGTTACTCGAGACCCTTCTGTCGTTTTCACATCTAATTTCTTCACCATTTCAGGTAACTCTTGGTCTTCATTCTTCTGATTTCTCTCAAAAGTAATAACTCAAATGGCCTCTAAATTTGTTTATGCTATGATGAGAGCATTATTTATTTAATTTTACATGATTCTCATATGTGTCTGTATTGTCTTTGGGTATGTCCTTTTCTTTATATGTATTTAGTGCTTTTTGGTATGTGATAAAATCTTCTTGTTAGTGCTTCTTCAAGTACTGTTTATAAGTATTGGGTACAAATTCTTTAATTTGTGTTTATTTTGGTAAATTTGATTGCAGTTTATGTTCTGATGCAGGCATGTAGACTAGTGAAAACTACAAATTTAATGCTAAGACATTACTTTTGGATATATGTTAGTTTGTGGTTAATGTTAAGACATGATTTTTGGATATATATTAGTTTGTGGTTAATGTTAAGACATGATTTTTGGATGTATATTAGTTTGTGGTTAATGTTAAAACATGATTTTTGGATATGTTAATTTTGTTGGTAATGGTGATTGGATATTAATTGAATGAGAAAGTCAATTAACGCTTCATTACAGGTATTTTTTTAGTTCAATCAAATAAAATTAGCACAATTTCAAAAAAAAAAAAAAAAAAAGGTATATGACGGCATTTCCACAAACGCCTCTTAAACCCTACTTACTAACGGTCATATTTTTAAAAAAAGATATGACGGCGTTTTTTCAAAACGTCGCTAAATATTGTCAGTGATGTCAGTGTGTGTTTAGTAGGACATTTGACGGCGTTTTTAAAAACGCCGCCTATACTAATATCACGACGTTTTTAAAACACCACAAAGCTATAGCGACGGCCGCGTCCTCGGCGTTTGGTGCTAAGCGTCGCAAAAGGAATTGACGGCATTTTCGGCACTTATAGCGGCGTTTAAAAACCGCGTCCTCGGCGTTTGGTGCTAAGCGTCGCAAAAGGAATTGGCGTCATTTTCGGCACTTATAGCGGCGTTTTTTAAACGCCACTAAAAGTCTATTTTCCAGCGGTGAGGTTCGCCTTGTCTAGCAAAAAAACAAGGGCCAAACCTGGGAAATACATCTAATGTTAGAGAAAACTGCCAAGCTATCCCAAGGGGGCACATTTTCGGAAACACAGAGTTTGATAGCTAGCAAATTGTCATTCTCAATGATCACATTCCTCCAGTTGTGCAGTTTGGCCATGAAGCAAGCCAACCGAATCGCTTGGGCCTCAGCTTGGAAGGTTGAAGCAGTATGGGTGTTGATAGTGTGGCCATCAGTAATTTTCCCCGGTGAGTAACAAAAGACTACGGTTAAGGAGGCTTTGTTGGACTGCTTGCAGAAGGCTGTATCACAATTTTCTTTCAAAAGGCCAGGAGAAGGAGGTTGCCATCTGTTAGGCCTGGTCTGTGAAAGAGGAGAACCAGTTTGCTCAAGTGAAATGCTCCACAGAAACTGGACGTGTTCCGTCCAAGCACTAATAGCACAATCTATGGTTTCCACTAGATTAACTAGAGTATGATTAAAGATAAATTCATTCCTAGTCTTCATGATTTGCCAAGCAGTCATGATTAACAAACTTAAAAAAAGGCCCCAACTGGGTCGGGACTCTAATAACTCCAACTTTTGACTCATCCAAACGGCTAGATTGCTGATCATACCCCTATCAATGCGCAAACTGAGTTGGCTCCCAAACCACACCGCTTGGGTCCAAGGACTGTCAAAAAACAAATGCTCCACCATTTTTAGAGCTGAACAACAGATTGGACTCATCCCAGAAGTAGAACATTTGCATTTGAAGAGGTTGGCCTTGGTAGCTAAATTTTTTTTGCAAGCTTTCCACCAAAAATGTTTAAGCTTGGGAGGTACATCAAGATGCCATATCTATTTCCAAAAGTTGTGTAGAAGCTAAAAGGAAGTTGAAGGATGAGTCTGTTGTTCCTCTCCCTATAAGGAACGAACCAAAACATACCCCGATTTTTCTTAAAAAAATACCAGTTTTAGATGGATGTCACACCACCACGCCCGGTTTGTTTTCCATTGAAATAGGGATCACATTAATAGTCTGTTGTTCCTCCAGGGAAATGACCTGCCTCAGAACCTCCATTTTCTAACTCTTTCGATTTTGGTCAATAGCATCTGCCACAATATGGATGGATGTACTGATTGGTTTGATAGTTAAAATCTTGAAACGAAGCGCCGACGGTATCCACTTATCCTCCCAAAAGTTAACAGATTGCCCATTACGGATTTGCCATCTAGTACCCTCTGAAGTAAGTCTCTGCCTTTTAAAAAACTTGTCTACGCCCAAGAAGGCCTAGATCCTCTAGTGGCTGTCATGAAATTGGAGTGAGGAAAATATAAGCCTTTGAAAATTCTGGCCCAGTAGAAGGAAGGGTTCTGAATCAGTCTCCAACCTTGGCGAGCCAGCATAGCTTGGTTGAAATCCTGAAAATCTTGAAAACCCATACCCCCAGTAGCTTTTGAAGTTGTCATGGATTCCCATTGAGCCCAATGAATTCCTTGACTTTCCAGGTCTCCCTTCCACCAAAAATTCCGAATGTAAGCATTCAGCTTGTTATAGAAACGTTGAGAGAAAAAAAACCAGGCCATGGCATATGAAGGGATAGCTTGTGCTACAGCCTTAATCAAAGTTTCATGCTCGGCAAGGGAGAGAAGCTTGCTCTTCCACCCTTGCAATTTGGATATCACCCTCTCAATCAAAAACCCAAACGCATCAGCCTTGGATCTGCCCCAGAGAGAAGGTAGACCTAAGTACTTTGCATTCGGGTCCGCTTGAGAAATCCCCAAAGTCGAACAAATAGTCCCCTTCACAACCATGCTAGCATTTGCCGAGAAGATGGATACCAGATTTATCAAAATTCAAGACTTGTCCCAATGCCTCACTGTAGATTCTCAGAATTTCTAGTAAAGATTGGTATTCTTTTTGGTCGCCTGAAGAAAAAGAATAGCATCATCAGCGAGGAATAGATGCGATAAAATAGGACAAATGCCCCTCATTCTGAGGCCTGATACATCGCTTATGTAGAGGTTCTGAAGCAGTAATTTAAACAAAACTTCAGCCACAAGAAGAAAAAAGTATAGAGAGAGAGGGTCACCTTGTCAGAGACCACAAGAAAGAGAGATAGATGCTCGCTTTGCCCCATTTGCGAGAATTGAAAATTGAACTGTAGTGACACATTGCATAACCCACTGAATCCAATGCCTATCAAACGCAACTTATGAAGGACTACTTCCAGGAAATCCCACTGGATTCTATCATATGCCTTGTTAAAGTCAAGTTTCAATGCAATATCCACTTTTCTTCCTCCTCGCTTGTGTTTAAGGAAATGGAAAGCTTCGTGAGCCACTAAAATATTGTCCTGGATCAACTGTCCTGACACAAATGTCGATTGATTAGGGGTGATAAGACTGCGAAGAATGCCTTTCAAACAGTTAGCTAGCACTTTGGTGATGATTTTCATGGAAAAGTTACACAAACTTATGAGCCGGTATTGTGTGAGTTTTGCTAGGGCAACAACTTTGGGAATGAGCACTAGATTGGTATGATTCAACTCTCTGAGCACAAATCCTCCAGTGAAAAAGCTTTTAACTGCTGCACAAACATCATTCCCTACCACGTCCCAATCCTTATGATAGAAGATCCCAAAAAAACCATCGGGTCCAGGGGCTATTGAAGCCCCAAGCTTGAAGGTTGCCGTCTTAATCTCATCATCAGTCATTGATCTAGTGAGAGCTCTATTCATATCCTCAGTAACTACAGTGTGAACCACCTCCAAGGTGTCACTCAAATCCCTACTAGGTAAAGCTTGATAGAGATTTTGGAAGTAGTCATGTAAATGCCCATTGATAGCCTCATCTAATTCTAGCCATTTCCCAGTTGCTGTTTGGAGTTTCACCAATTGATTCCTTTGCCTGCGCTAGGTGACTGTAGCATAGAAGAAAGCAGAATTTTTGTCCCCGTAAGTCAACCAATTAACCCTTGACCATTGGTGTTGGAATATCTCTTCTCGTAATAAAACTTCCTCAATTTCACCCTGCAAAGATTTGATAAGACTCAAATTATCATCTAAAAAAGGAAGCATTTGGATTGCCAAGAGTTAAGCTTTAAGGGTTGTAAGCCTGATGCTATTATCCCCGAACTCACTCTTGCTCCAAGAAGAAAAACCACGTTGGCATGATTTAAGTTTGTGGACTAAGTTGTACATAGACAAACCCACTATACAATGCAACCAGTTGGACTTGATAACTTCAACACAACTCAGATTGGTGGTCCACATAGACTCAAATTTGAACAAGCATGGTGTTTTTTTGGGAGGGACATAACACTAAAGGAGTAAAGGACAATGGTCAGAACCAATTAAGACTTCATGAAGAACTTGTGCATAGGGAAATTTTTGCCTCCAATCTACCGAGACTAAGGCTCTGCCTAGCCTTTCTCGAATATTGTGATTACCCGTTTGATTGTTCGTCCATGTATACGGATGACCCTTAAACTCTAGGTCCATGAGCTCGTACTCTGAGAGCAAATCCTGAAAGTTTTGAATTCTAGAGAGATTGCATCCCACTACTCCTTGCTTCTCATTCATGCTTCCAACCTCAT
Source organism: Camellia sinensis (assembly GCF_055761805.1). NCBI lineage: Eukaryota > Viridiplantae > Streptophyta > Magnoliopsida > Ericales > Theaceae > Camellia > Camellia sinensis. Next base: position 17,096,450 of record NC_138964.1, on the reverse strand, counting down.
TAAAATCCCTTAAACAGACCCAAGGATAATAATTCTCAATAGCTAAGGATTTGAGGTACTGCCAAACTTTTTTCCTATCTAGCCATCTAGGAGGAGCATTGACAAAGGTTGCCATCCACCCATCAAGAACTGCTCCCAAGGTAACAAAACACTTGAAGAGATTTGCAGACTTGTAGCGGACTTGTAGATTCACTTTATCCCTCTACCACAGCGTTAATCCCCCAGAAACACCCACTGGATCCACATAGCTAGTATGAGGATAACCCAAGCTTCTTCTAATTCTTTCTAGCTTGGGTTGTTTATTGTTGGTATCCATTAAGAAGATTATAGCAGGACGATGGGCATGGCATAACCCTCGGAGAATCCGGATTGTTAGGGGTTGTCTCATCCCCTGATAATTCCAACTCAAAATTAACATGAAATGTGTGGTTGCTTAGGGCCAGCCACAAACACCCTTGTAACAGAACTAGTATCCATATTTGGGTAAGTACTGGGAACTTGGGATTCAAACTCATCATTAGTACTACGAAAAGGGCTTCCAATTACTGAACAAACACTCTCATCTACCTCATGCTCATTAGATTGCTGAATTAGGGCATCAACCAGATTACAACTGGTAGTAGGAATGGTTGAAGATTTAGCTTTTCTCTGAAGGTATTTTCGTTTACCTGGTGCCTTTGAAGAAAGAGAAGTACCGTTGTTGAGCAGCTTAATGCCATGGTCTACAACTCCTCTAAATTTCAGAGTCTTCGGATAGCGAGTGGATAGGTCAACGTCCTCGAGAGATTTCCTTTTCAAAGTCAGATGTTGAAGGGCCTTGGATAAACAGACATCCATAAGTTGGGTAGGATAGGCAATGAGTGTGGTAGAGGGTGGGCCCAACTTGTCAGCCAAGGGTAGCCCACTGGTGGGTTCATTAGTTGTAAAAAGAAGACCGCCCTTGGGGCTATTTGGGGGCTCTATAACTAAGTAAATGGGTCCAGTCTAAGATAAGACAGGTTCAATTTCATTATGGGTATGGCCAGGGTATGGGCTGAGACGGGGTAAGGTTAATCATTGGGCCAGAAGTGGAGTGGATGAGTGGGTCAAAGAATGGGCCAAATGATGGGTTAAGCAATGGGTGAATTGCATTGGGTTCATGGAAAAAGGTAGTCTGTAGTAGGTGTTGGTCTACCCCATGTTGTGGAGTTGGGATCAAGGTTGGGGTTCCATGTGTTGAGTGATCATATGACCTAGTAGTGGCAGAAGGTGCAAAGGGATGTGGGGGTGCACCCTTGTCTTAACGAGCTAGTGGAATGTGCGATCCCATATCTGATTGGTTTAGTACCCCAGCCAGATTCGGATCACCCGTTGGTGGTGTTGTTGGGTGTGGAACAACGGGTGGTGGTAGGCGACGAAGCAAACCCTAAAGTCTGTGCTCCACCTCATCAACTTGCTGACGGTAGTGTTCGACAGGAAGGGATATAGGTCGAGTGGTTCCTGTTCTCAAGTCTAGACCATACCCAGATTGGTCCCCTGCCTCTTTTGGACACGAACTTATACCCATTGCTATCATGGCCTAATCTCCCACATGCATAACAGAAGTCTGATAGTTTTTCGAACTTGTAGGATATCCAAATATCATTGCCCTCTAATGGTCATTTGAGCCAGAAACCTCGAGATAAAGGCTTAGTTGTGTTAATCTCCACCCGAATACACAAAAAACTGCGATACAACAACAACCCCTCTGTATGAGCTTATACCCAAATCAGCTGCTCTACATGGTTTCCAATGATCTTACCATGTTCCTTGGTGAGCTTGTTAAAGTGTAGGCCCTAGGCTTGAACCCAAAACTAGCACCACTTGAAATCAGTCTCTTCCATGGTTTGTCTTGCAATGAGTGGTTGAAGAGCTAATAGAAAACCCATAACTGACCGTGGACTATCCCTCAAAATTTTATGATGATTTTCCTCATCAGTGAATTGGAAGAGAAAGGCATTTTCCGTCCAAGGTGAGATCAACAGCTCACCTCAAGTTCGCTAGGCATTATGAATAATGGTAGTGACTGCATTCCTATTTAGTGGTTTAGGGCCAACACCTTCCCAATGAGACAAAAGTGGGATAGATCCTCATTCTCACCCCAACCTTCTAAGGCTAGGCCATCTAATTCCGAGGGTTCCATTGTGTTAGACGCCATAGATAGATAAAGAAAAGGTTGAGGGAGGAATGTGTGGGTACTGATTGTATCTAGGTTGAGTAGGAGATAGTGGGGTTAGATTGAGAGGAGGGGAAAGAGAAGAGAGAGAGAGAGAGAGAGAGAGAGAGAGAGAGAGAGGGGTGGGTAAAGATCGAGGTTACCAAGTAAAAGTACAGAGACAGGTATCAGTGGATTGGAAAAGGGATGGTAAGAGTTAGATTAAGAGAGAGGGAGAGAGGGAAGTTAAGGCAGGTAACGATTGTTTGGAGAGATGGGGCTAGGTAAATAGAGAGGAAAAGGTTGTATGAGAGCAGGGGAGAAAGAACCAGTGAGTAAAAGGAAAAGAGGGAGATGCCGGCAACCTGAGATGAACCCAGAGAGACTGTCCTACGATAGAGACACTCTCATCCTAGAGAGAACACTTTGTGAGATTACCTGTGTTATGATTCCATACTTGATAAGTAAATAAGAATGTATTAGGACTACTTTGACGATGATTTTCTGCATTATGAATTTTGGATAAAAATTTAAAAAGAGAAAAGGATATAGTATAGTTTATATTTCAATTATATTTTCTTCACATATTCACTTTCTATTTTTAAATTCTAACCTAAATTTATGATTTAAAACAAAATCTTAAATCTTTTCTTCTTCCCCACCTTCCCTTAAACAAAATGTCTTAACTGTGATAAAGAAAATAACCATGCTACTTTGGTCAGATCTATGATTTATGTGGTTGGGCCCCAGTCAACTTTTTTTGATTTGGTATACGATGAGCTAGATCTCGAGTGTTAACTTTGGAATGTATTTTCTAACATTGATGCAATTTTTACTGTAGCTTTTTTTATGAGAAAGTTAAGGATCGTGAAATTTTTTTTATGAAAATGATCATGAAAGATTTATGATCTTTAAATTACATTGATTAGTGTGTGGTGCTTTATTCTAAGTATAATTCAAGGATCATAAAATTTTTATGATTATTTTCATGAAAAGTTTTTCATGATGCCTAATATTACTGCTTCTTTATTGATATATTCACTTTGTAAATTGTACCTTCCGTTTGTATCAATAAATTTTTTTGTCCTTTTTACTGAGCTAAAAAACAAAAAACGAAAATAACCGCATACATAATATGATATTAAGATTTTTGTCTCTGTGCACTACAAGAAAATACACATTTGGCGACTAAATTTTTAGTCGCAAAAAGTGATTTCTTAGTCTCCAAAAGTCGGATTTTAGGTTTTCCCGACTAAATTTTTTAGTCGCCATGTTTGTCGCTGGAAAACTGTCGCAGAAGGTATGGGCGACTAACCCACATATAGTCGCCAAAAACAAACTCTGTAGCGACTAAAATTTTCGTCGCCAAAGCTCATTTATATTTTTTAAATTATACATTTGGCGACTAAAGTTTTAGTCGCCAATAGTGAATTTTTTTTTTAATTTATACATTTGCCGACTATTTTTTTCATCGCCAATAATAAAGCTTTTGGCGACCACCTGTTTTAGTCGCCAAAAGCATATTTAAAAAAAAAAAAAATTTGAACCTGTGTTGCTTTGCAAGTTTCAAACCTGAGACATCCCACATTCCAAACCTTTTGCCAAACACTCCCTCCACTATGCCACAACATCATCACATTAATATATATGCAATATATATTATTTATATAGTATATTAACCGCTATTAATACAAAATAATATATATAAATATAATTTTTTTAATTCAATATACTTTTATGTAAAAAATAAATTATTTACTAAAAAAAAATTTAGGCCACTTTTGGCGACTAAATTAAATTTTTAGTCACCAATTCTATCATTTTTGGCTACTAATTATAATTTAGTCGCAAAAAAAATTAAGTTTCGCCTAAAAATAAGTAGTTTTGGCGACTAAACCTGTTTTTAGCCGCCAAAAGCGTCCCCTTTTGGCTACTAAACTGAATTTTAGTCGGCAATGGACTGTTTTTAGCTACTAATTTTTTTTTTTGTAGCCAAAAAGCTTCACTTTCAGCGACTAAACTGTTTTTAGTCGGTAAAACACCGACAATCAGCGACTAATCTGTTTTTTAGTTGCCAAAACCATCACTTTTGGCTACTAAATTTTTTTAGTCGCCAAAAACTGTCACTTTTGGCTACTAAATAACCTTTAGTCGCTAAAACCCCCACATTGGGCGACTAAACTGCCTTTTAGTCGCTAAAAGCCTTGTATTCGGCGACTAAACTCTTTTAGTCGGCAAAAGTCACCAATTTTGGCGACTAAATCCATTTTAGTCGCCATTTGTACTACTTTCAGCGACGAAAAAATTTATTTTAGTCGCGAAATCTGTATTTTCTTGTAGTGGTGTCTTTTCTTTCAATTAAAAAGATCTTACAACCATATTATTTTCTTAGCAACCCTTCCTCCAAATAAATATAATGACACAATAAAAATATAAGAAACCATTTTATTATTATTATTATTATTTTTTTTTTTTTTTTTTTTTATTTTTTTTTTTTAATTTTTTTTTTTTTTTTTTTTTTTTTTGGGGTGACACAGGAATTAAGAAATAAATATATTTATTGATATGAAAAAAGATAGGAATATCTAACCGAACATTTATTATAGAAATTTGAAGTACATTTATATCAAACACATCAACTTGATTACAAACAAGTTAGTTTTCCTTCGCAAACAATCCAAAAGCTGGATTTATAGTAGTAAATCCTCCATCTAGTGCAAGATTATGACCACTCATGTACTTGGACTCATCACTTCCCAAATAAAGAGCAACTTCAGCCACATCTTCTGAGCTAAGTGTTGCGGATCTTGGGCACACCAGGGGACACTCACAAGCAAAAACACAAGACTTTTAACGTGGTTCGGCAAACCGGCCTACGTCCACGGGAGCGATGTTGTTATATATCAACAAATGGAGGAGATTACACACTCTCAACTCACTGTCTCTCTATATAACACACTCTCTCACACTCTCTGATACACAAACAGAATAAAGCTCTCACTAGCTCTCTCTGTTTTGTGCCTCTCTCTCAACAGTGTGTTTCTCTCTTGCTTGCTATGTTTCCCGTGTATTCAACTCACCATCACCATTCCATTTTATACACCAAAACAGAAGGTGGAGGAGGCCTCATGGGTGTGTTGGCTGCCAGCCCAATATTCTCCTTTGAGCTGCTGTCCAGTTGAAAGCTTTGTCCCACCAAGTGAAGACTTCACATGGCCAACTCCATGCTTTCTCCTTTGTTGCTGGCGCATGGCAAGCCTCATGGCTGCCAACTCAAGCCTCATGGCTTGCCAACTCATGCCAACCTCTTTTGCCTTCCTTTTACCATGTGGGTTGGCCACCCTTCCATGTGGCTGCCAACTCAATTTGGTTTGATCTCCTACAAATCACCCCCTCAACCCATATGAGGTGATCCATAATAGCACCCCCTGCCTGGAGTGCCCGGCACCCCCTCACTGGGGTGCCATGCAAAGCTTACTTTGCAATTCTTTGAGATGGCATCTCTCCCTTCCATCCAGTCTTGGAGAGATCCCAATATGTCTCTAATTCAGGAGCAAAAGAAACTTTCTTCCCTGGGACATGCTTTGCTGTCTTGGTCTCTTTGCTCTGAGCTGTCTTTAAAATTGGCCGCAATGGCTCTGTCTTGTGCACCTCCGAACTGCCTCCATGCGTTCTTGTACACTTTGGTTGCCATGTCTGCTGGGCCCTATGTCTCTTCTGTGCATGTCTTGTACGTCTTGCCCGGTAAGTGACAGTAGCTCCGTCTGTCACAACCTTCTCCACAAGCCTGTACAGATTCCCCTCCAGTCGTCCATGTAGCATCACCGTATCTCCATGGATGACTTTGAGATTTCCTTTGCTAGATGTGAAGCTATAACCCTTCATGTCTAGCATACTTAAGGAAATTAGATTCTTCTTCAGTCTTGGCACGTGTCGGACTCCATCCAACGTGAAAATTTTTCCATCTTCCATTCTCAGCCGTACTGTTCCCATGCCAACAATCTTACTCACAGTGTTGTTAGCCACTCGAACAATACCTCCATCCTTGGCTTGGTAGGTAGAAAAAAGTGTCTTATCCATGCATATATGATATGTGCTTCCGGAATCTAAGATCCAGTCAGGTTTCGTCATACTCGACGAAACTGTAAATGCATACTCATCCTTAGCATTTACTGCAGCAGCGACATTTGATGAGCTCGTCTGTTCCTTGTGTGCCTTGTCCTCCTTGAGCTTTGCACAGTCTTTTATGAGGTGATCCTCCTGATCACAGTAATAACACTTTCTCCTGAAGCCTGACCTTGATTGCGAACGTCCTCTTGATTTGGATCTACCCCGTCTATCATTGGACCTACCTCTGCCTTGCTCATTTTCTGAGGCAACCATGGCATTTCCTTCTGGGTGTTTGCTACTACTACCTTCCTGTTTCTTCATCGACTCATGAGAAATGAGCGTAGCAATCACCTCATCCAGTCCAAGAGCATCATTCCCGTACAATAGAGTTGTCCTGAGATGCTCATATGATGCAGGTAGAGAGACCAGCAAGATCATAGCCCTATCTTCCTCCTGGGTCTTGTCTCCAATGGTGTCCAATTCCATTGTGATCCTATTGAACTCGTCCAGATGTTCTGTGAGGTTCGCACCTTCTGGCATTCTAAGTGTATATAGCTGCCTCTTCAGAGATAACCGGTTTGTCAAAGACTTTGACTTGTATCTCATCTCTAACTTTGCCCATAGCTCCGCCGGATCTACTTCACTGATGACTTCCCGGAGTGTGTTGTTCCCGAGATACAACTGAATTGTACTGTTTGCCAATTCCCTCAACTCCTCCCACTTGTCATCCTTCATGTCTTCCGGTTTGTTGGACTTTTTGAGAAGAGCTTTCACCAGACCTTCTCGTGTTAAAATGTTTTTCACCCTTTGCTGCCACAGGGTAAAGTCATTACTGCCATTAAAAGGCTCAATCATGAAACTTGCGCCTTTTCCTGCCATTGTAAATTTTTTCCCTTTTTAAAGAAATTCCGATTTAAGAATCTGACCGTACGGATGGGTCCGGAATATTCCAAATAGTTGGAACGCACTATTGGATCGCCAAAAAACGGACTCCGAATGGCCTAGATCTAGCCAAAAGAGTTTGAATGCCTCCGATTCAAAAACTAACCATACGGATGTGTCCGGAATACTCCAAATAGTTGGAACTCACTATTGGATCGCCAAAAACGGACTCCGAATGGCCTAGATCTAGCCAAAACAGTTTCAACGGTTCAGATCTGCTGAATCTGGTGCGCCTGAGAAGCACCAGATAATTCCTCCGGATCGGCTGGTCAACGGCGCAGTCAGCAGCTCGGTCAACGGCGCAGGGGCGCGGTCAACGGCGGCTCAGCGACGCGGCTTGGCTGGCGGCGCGGCTCGGCCTAGTCAGCGGCGCGGTCAACGGCTCGACTGCTCGGCTCGGCTCAGGATGACGTCAGCCTGACGTCAGCTTCACGCGCGCCCCCACTCGTCTTCTTCCTTCGTCGGCGCGTGGGGCGTGTGGGTGCGAGTGGCCTTCACTCTCGATCTTCAGGTGGCGCGTGGCGGCGCGTTAGAGCTTCGATTGGCCTGTGGTTTGAAGTTTTGGACTCCTCTTCTCCTGACCTTCCTCCTGGTATGCTCAAAAGTGGATTTAGACCACTTCGAAATCTGGACACTTTCGGAAAAAACTCGATTTTTCTCCACCCGGGCTCTGATACCAATTGTTGCGGATCTTGGGCACACCAGGGGACACTCACAAGCAAAAACACAAGACTTTTAACGTGGTTCGGCAAACCGGCCTACGTCCACGGGAGCGATGTTGTTGTATATCAACAAATGGAGGAGATTACACACTCTCAACTCACTGTCTCTCTATATAACACACTCTCTCACACTCTCTGATACACAAACAGAATAAAGCTCTCACTAGCTCTCTCTGTTTTGTGCCTCTCTCTCAACAGTGTGTTTCTCTCTTGCTTGCTATGTTTCCCGTGTATTCAACTCACCATCACCATTCCATTTTATACACCAAAACAGAAGGTAGAGGAGGCCTCATGGGTGTGTTGGCTGCCAGCCCAATATTCTCCTTTGAGCTGCTGTCCAGTTGAAAGCTTTGTCCCACCAAGTGAAGACTTCACATGGCCAACTCCATGCTTTCTCCTTTGTTGCTGGCGCATGGCAAGCCTCATGGCTGCCAACTCAAGCCTCATGGCTTGCCAACTCATGCCAACCTCTTTTGCCTTCCTTTTACCATGTGGGTTGGCCACCCTTCCATGTGGCTGCCAACTCAATTTGGGTTGATCTCCTACACTAAGAGCCATCCCTTTGAGGTCAGAATAAACTCCAGAGGCACCATTCTCATCTATCTTGAAAAAATTCATTGTCAATGGTGTCAAAATGAAATAGGGTGATAAGCAGTTAACGCGAATCCCAAACTGCCCGAGCTCTGCAGCAACATTCTTTGTCAGCCCCACCACGGCGTGCTTTGAACTCGTGTACGCATGAGAAGCAACACCACCAACACTAGAAGAAACACTTCCGATTGTAATAATGCTACCCTTTTTTGCTGGAATCATCACGCGAGCTGCGTGATTGGTGCCTAAGAAGACTCCTGTTAGGTTCACGCTAATGACTTGATCAAACTCAAATTTTTCATTGTCAAGAATGCTGGTTTTAGGTTCGTCAGCTATAGCTGCATTGTTGATCAGGATGTCAAGCTTTCCATATTTGAGGATGGCGGTGTTAACCGCATGTTCAATGTCTGATTCATTACTCACATCACAGTGAACATAAAAAGCAAGTTCGTCACCCAAGTCTTCACATACCGAGTGACCCAAGTTGTCTAGGATATCAGCAATAATCACTTTTGCTCCATGTTTGGTGAACAGCCTTGCGATGCACTCGCCAATGCCACGAGCACCGCCAGTGATCAGCGCTACCTTTCCTTCTAATCTGAAACATGTGCATAAATTTGTTTTCTCAACACTGTATATATCCAAAAAAATAAAAAATAAAAAATAAAAAAAATTACTCAGAAAAGTATATATTTATTGACCAATTTTGGTGTAAAAACTCTAGGTAAATGACATTTTTCATATTTTATTCAAGTATATATAAGAAGAAAAAAAATCTATCATAGAAAAATAATAGTAATTTTTTATAAGGTTTTAAATAGAGTATGGGAGACATATCGATCACAATGTAATTATACCATGAGTGTCTGCTGATATATAAAGGAAATTGGTATCATGATTCTAATTTTTTAAAAACCTTCGAGTACAAAAAAGTGGTTTATCTCAGTTGAACCAATTGTATCAATTATGAATTGGCTATGAACCAATATAACTCTTGAATGGTAAGGTTCAACTATAAATGTATCGAAACCACACACTACTTTTCTAAGGAAAATTTTGAGTGCTTTTTTTTGTTTTTTTTTTTGAATACTTAAAATTATTGAAAAATTAATGACCATTTCAAATAGAATAAGAATAGCTGCAACAAATCCAATTAATTAGGGCCTATTTGATAACACTTATAGTTACAAATTTTTAAAAAAATGTCAACAAAAACTAGTTTGGTTTCTATTTTTATTTTTAAAAGTTGTAAATAATTTGCAAAATTTATTAAATTTCGTAAATATATTTAAAAAAAAAAATTGTTTCACTTTTTTGTTTAAATTTTTTCTTTTCCCACCCTTTTCATCTACTATCCATTGCTCTCACTACCGGCCATCATCACTAATGACCTTCTCCACCAACCACCTCATTCAACCACTGGTCACATGCCATTGCCATCAACCACCTGCCTCAACAGCCAACCACTTGCCATCTTCACCAACCACCTCTCACCAATGGTAACCACCTTTAACTTTTATTGAAAACCACATTAGGCGGCCGACTGGCCAGCTTCTTTGACCAACCGCAATCACTTTTTTTTTATCAATAACGAAGAAAACTTTATTGATGATAGAGAACCTTACACGTAAGGAAAAAATATCAACAAAGGGGGGGAATGATGCAAAGGCCATCATAACAAGACAATCCAATCCCAACTAGGTTGGCACTAAGCGACTCACACAATCACATGGAAACATCAATCCAAGCACCTGTTGGTGAGAGACCAACCGATACAAACTGCAACACACTACAACAAAAACATACTTTAGTGGCACTACACTAGTGGCATATTTTTAGAAAATGCCACAAAAAAAAGATATTTAGTGGCACGTTTTTGAAAAATGCCACAAAACGACAAACATAAAAGGCTCTAATGACATTTCAATGAACAAGTGTCACAAAACTACAACAAAAACATACTTTAGTGGCACTACACTAGTGGCATATTTTTAGAAAATGCCACAAAAATGATATTTAGTGGCACGTTTTTGAAAAATGCCACAAAACGAAAAACATAAAAGGCTCTAATGACATTTCAATGAACAAGTGTCACAACACTACAACAAAAACATATTTTAGTGACACCATACTAGTGGCATGTTCTTAAAAATGTCACAAAAAGAATATTTGGTAGCATTTTTTAGAAAAATGTCATAGAGCCACAAACATACAAGGCTCTAGTGGCATTTCAATTAAAAAAAGTGTCACTTCACTACAACAAAAATGTCACTACAAAAAAATTTTATGAATATTTGCAATGGCATTTTTTAAAAAATGTCAGGACACTAGGTAGGTGCAAATTTCTTTTTATGGCACTTGGGTGAAAAGTGTCATAAACAAATATTTTATAGCATTTTGAGAAATGCCACTAAGTTAAAAACTTTCTAAGCTTATAATGACATTTTTGAAAAAACAAAAGATGCCAATATATTTTTAAAATTTTTAAAATGCAGTAAATGATTAAAAATAAATGAATTAAACTCAATATACACTACAGGAAAAAGCATGTTCGGCGACTAAATTTCCTGATCAAAAAAATTTGGTCGCTGAAAGTGTAGCTTTCAGTGACCAAAACAGCATTAGTTGCCAAAAGTAAAGCTTTTTGGCGACTAAACAATTTTAATAGCCAAAAGTCTACAATTGGCGACTAAAACTAAGTTTGGTTGCTGATTATATGGGTTTTAGTGACTAAAAAATTTTTGGTAGCCCAAAGTAAAGCTTTTTGGCGACTAAAAAAATTTAGTAGCCAAAAGTCTACAATTGGCGACTAAAAATAAGTTTGGTCGCCGATTATATGGGTTTTACCAACTAAAAAAATTTTAGTAGCCAAAAGTAAAGCTTTTTGGTGCCAAAAAAAATTTTAGTAGCCAAAAGTCTACAATTGGTGACTAAAAAATAAGTTTAGTCGCCAAAAGTGGTCATTTTTAGCGCGGGAGAACTAAAATCCTAAGGCGGGAATAAAATTTTTTGGTGACCAAAATTTTGGTAGCTGAAAGTGCATCTTCGGCGACAAAATCCGATTTTGGTCGACAAAAGTTAAGTTTTTTAGCAACTAAAAAACAATTAGTAGCCAAAAGTATAGAATTGGCGACTAAAAATTCGCCAAAAGTGGTATTTTTTTATTTTGGTAGTAAATAGTTTATTTTACATAAATTCTGTTCAATAAAATAATTATGTTTATACATATACTTTTATATTAATATGGATGTATGTACTATATAAATAATAAATGTTGCATATATAATCATGTGGTGCTATAGAGGTGTAGTGGGAAGAGTGTGGTGTATAAGGTTTATGGTGCGGAAGGTTGGCAGTTCGAGTCTCCGCAAGAGCGGATCAAATTGTTCTACAACGAATTATCGTCATGAATGGCACTTGATAGCGTCACGAATAGTGCCTACCATGACATTAAAGTGTCACTGAAAGGTTTTAGTCTTGATGGTGTAATGACACTTACAAGTGTCACTAACTCTTTTTTTAATGGCGCTTGATAGTGCCACAAATAATATCTACCATGACATTAAAATGTCATTGAAAGTTTTCAGCCATGATGGTACAGTGGCACTTGCAAGTATCTACCGTGGCACTCGTATCTACCGTGGCACCGATAGAAGTGGCACTTGTTCAAAATGCCACAAGACCAAAATATGTCATTCGAAGAATAGTTTTGTGGCACTTTCAAATGTCACTAAACTAAGAAAATGTTGTAGTGAACAGAGCTTACAAAATTGCAACATATACACAAAGATAGCAAATAGCAACAAAATACAGCATATAGCAAAGGCAACAGATACACAAAGACAGCAGATAGCAATAGATAGCAATCCAAGCACCTTTTGGCCACCACTTCTCATGACCATCAACCACCTTTGGCCACTACTAACCACCTCTCATCGGTGGTAACCTCCGGTCACCATCTCCAACCATTCTTGCAACCACTCATTTTTACTTATTTTCAAAATAAAACTTTAAAATGCTATGTATCAAGAACGTTTTTTTTATTTATTTATTTTGACCCAAAATAAACATAAAATATTTTATATTTTCTATAAATAAAAAAAATAAATAACAAATTGTAAACATTACTAAATGACACCTTAGTGTTTGGTAATGTTTTCGATTTTAGTTAAGGCCTTATATATTTGTCTATTAAGGCCTCATATATTTGTGGACGCTTTTTTTTAATTATTATTTATAACAATGGAATCATACAAAGCAGAGAAGACAATAAGGATTATGCATAATAATTGCAAATTAATTAAGGAGGAGAATTCCTCCAGTCCAGATTTTGGATTAGTGGGTGTTGTTTGGGCTTGTGGAGATTACTACGAGTCTCGTTGTGATAATTTGAACTGTTCATTTTTGTTCATTTTGTTTGACACTGTGTATTTAATCTACACAGAAAATTAGGTCGATCCGATAACTGTAACTTGTTCAATTTATCGAGTTTTTAACCCAAAAAATTTATGATTTATTTTTAAAAACATTTTTTTTGGTTAAAACCGTAATAAATTAAACAAGTTACAATTATCGAATTGACCTAATTTTGTATGTGAATGAAATGTACAAAATAAACTATCTGAATTATCGAAACGAAACCCATAGTGAATTTCACGAGCCCAAACAACACCCTCTAGTCCAAAATCTGGACTAGAGGGGATACTCCTTCAATTAAGAATATAAATAATTTTCTCACCAATTAACCAAAAGTCAACATTGGGAGACATACATAGAATAACAGCAACAACAACAATTTTCTAATCACATTCACTTTCAGATGCTAAACAAAAAGGGCTATTGGCTATTTACCATATGTTCTTAAATCAGTTATCGAGAAAACTATTCTCCAAAAAAATCATCACAAAACCTATTATTAACCCATTAACGTTCATGCCATATTTTGCAAGCCAAGTTACAAACTGATTTTGCCCAAATTTACAAACTGGTTACAATAATTTATAAAAAGAAATTCGTCACTAAACATGTCTATATGGTTGTTCTTAAATTTTTTTTGAAAACTTAACAAAAAATTTGTAAATTTAAACGTTACTGAAAAACCCCTCCCTTTAGAGAATGGCAATCTAACTTGTCTAGAGGAAACTATAGAAACACATAAAATAAATTTTAAAACAATTAAGAAAAAAAAAACTGTATAAATTAGTTAAAATTGGTGAGAAAAAGCACATCTAATATTTGTGTTAATTACAATAATATAGTTTACTTGGCTTGTACCTTGGTACATGCACAGAGGCCTGTGCCATGATTGAGGGATAAATACAATGCTTTTTGGAAACTTTTGAAGTTTGATGCCAACGGCCTCTACAACTTTGATTCCTTTGGGAAAATATTACTAGTTGTTTCCTTAAATAGATATAGGATCCTACCTACCATTATATTGTTTTAAATGTTGTGAATTATATTGTTTTAAATGTTGTGTTGGATTATGAATTTGGTAGGAATTTAGAAAATGAAAGGAAAAAAAAATATAAAACAAAATTAATTTATATTTCATTTACATTTGCCTCACATATTTTTTTTTTCCCCTTTCAAGTTCTTACAAAAATTTATAATTCAAACACAGTTTAAGAGTCTATATTAGTCCTTGTATATCTGTGGCTGACCTAGGATTTCGGCTTAGGGAAACAACATTGAGTTGAATTCATAGCAAATTGTATCATAAAAAAATTGATTCTGAATTCAATTGCTAGTAGAACTATTAAAGATAAGCGTAAAGTCAAAATTGTATGTTTAAGGTGTTAGTCTAGTAAAGTAGTAAAAACTCACTTAATGATAATAAAATAAAAACTCACTTCATGATAATAATAAACCACTATTTAACATTATTTTAAATAAAGAAATAATGAGATATAAATTTTTTCATAACTCGCAATTTATTGGTTTGTTAAAACAACATATTATTTTACTTTTATTAAAAATATCCCAACATAAGGTGATGCCGGAGTTAATTGTTTTTTTTCCTTGTGTTCTTGAGTTTATGTTATTATTTATTATTAATTTGATTTTTTATTTTAGTTTTGAGAATAAAATAATCATCATAATTTAAAGAAGAATTTATTTTTAAGTTCTTGATATTAAGATTTTATAAGATAAATGATAAGCAATATTTTCATAATGATTGAGGTCCCTTAACATTTTTTCAAAGAAATTTCATAACACAGAATTTCTCTGTGTTTTGAAATTTCTCTGGTTTGCTCAATTTCTTTAATTTTCTCTATGTTTTGAAATTTTGCTGAGTTGAATTTTCTTTGGTTTGCTTAAAAATTTCTCTGTGATTTGCTTAAAATTTTAGGGTACTTATGTGTAGGTCCTAATAAGCAGACTTATTGTCTAATAGTTTTTATGATAAAAATTTGTCATAAAAAAGTCACTAATTGTAAGTTTGAGTAACAATTTATAAAAATCATGACAAAAAAAGGTCACTAATTATCAATTTTTAGCGACATATATGTAAAATTATCACAAAAAAAATTATTTTTAGTGACAATTTTATCAAAACTTATTTTCAATAGGATTTAATGAGAATTAAGTCGAACTATTGGAACCTAATTAATTCTCTGATTTGCTCATAATTTTCTTAGTATTTTAACCAAACTAAAGAAAATTGTGTCTTTTCTCAAAAAAATTAAAATAAAATTTTGATATAACAGCTACAAACAAAGAGCAAATAAAGTCAAGTTGATTAATAACAGAGATATAAACACAGAGTTCAACAACCTCAATGCCGAGCATCGAGTCAGGGACAAGCTTTGCATCTTTTCACGTAACTAGTGACAAATTAATAAATAAACACAAAAGATACTTGTACGCAACAACATCAAAAAATGACGTAGAAAGGTTACTTTGTGATTTAGAGTTTATTTGCATTTCTTAAATAAGTATATTTATTTAAATAAATATATTTATTTGAGTTATATTATTTTTTTATAAAAAAAATTAAAATATATTTATTCAATTGTCGTTTGGTAAAAAAAAATTTAGTTGACTTTTTTGAATTGAGTCTTTTTTAATTTGAAACTAAAAAGTTTGTTCGGGTTAGCTTTTTTGAATCTTTTGATTTTCGTAAAAGAAAAGGTAAAATGATTATAGTTTATATGTGATATTTTGTCTTGACTTTTTAGCCTATTTCATCTTTTAGTGATTGATTTAGTTCCAACCCAACCCAACCCAACCCAACCTATATTGCCAAATGAAGCCTAGGAATGGACTTCTTAAAAGTTTTTATTTTTTATGAAATGGAAAAAAAAATAAAATTAGAATGGGGTTTTCAAAAAAGATAATTGTTAAAAAGGCCAATCTAAGGAGAGTAGCTGACAATTTCTTCAGCGTTAGCACCATCTTCGACGGTTAGATCGATGACTTCTTCTTTGATGGTGATGCTCAGCTGAGTCTGGCTGACAATTTCTAGTTAACTGGGGGATTTGTCTACCACACTGGGTTAGTAGCTAGTAAGACTGGGGTGGGGTTGGTCGCCGGTCTATCCTCCACCTCAAGTAGTTTTTGTTGCACGGCGCTGATTGATGTTGCCATATAACTTTGAATGATATGTAGAGGTAGATTCAAGAAGACCTCAGAATCAGTGGGCTAACCAAGCTTTTCCACTATCGCCTTCCAACCGCACTTGAAGAATATATCCTTGATAGCCTTGCATTGTTTAACATAGGCTTGTTTACTTTCCACATAACCACGGCTCTAGACGTCCTCCATCTTCTTGTCTAATGCTTTGATCGTAGCATCCTTCACGTTTTTGAGCTTTTGTAGCTCATGCAAATACCTATTCTTCTTGTCAACCAAAGCCTTCTGCTTGTCAGCATCGGCCATACAAACTTTCTAGGCCAACTGATCCTGCTTGGTACTTATCTCGACTAGCTTTGCCTTCAGTTCTCTTAGCTCCGCATCCTTGGCATTGTTGTCAGTAATGGCCACTTTGGTAGCCTTTCTCAAGTCCAGCACGCGTTGATGTACCACTTGATTTTTTTGCATAGCCTGTGGAGTACACTGGATATTAAGCAAACAAGTGAAAAAGAAAAAGATCGAAGATTTATCACTCACCAGAGCCAGCGAGTTGGTAGCCGACCTGATAGCCTTTAGTTTGGTCAACTACTCATGCCTTTTCATGTCGGCAGGAAAGTAGAGACCTTTGGCCAGCTTAAAGGCCAATTGATGATCCTTCTCGGTGCATACCAAGTCAGATGTGGTCACAGCTCAGCCCTTGTAGGTCAAGGTCGGTGCCCACACCGGGGAGGTAGAAGCTTTAGCCTGTTCAGTTTGGCTTCCCTCTAGAGGTGTCTCTAAGTTGAACAGCTTGGCATCCCGCTGCTCAGTCTCTTTTTCATCCACCAATCGTTGCATGGTGGAAGCAGTTCGGGCCCTTTTGCTGGGCCAAGATAAAAAAGCCCTACATGTTGTTAAGGTAACCACTATCGACCTCCTTTGTTCAAGGGGATGTTGCTCGATTTGAGCATCAGTAGGCGCTGCAATGGTTTGCTCGGTGATAAGAGCTCAGAGTGCTCTCATTTTGGCCATATCTTGCTCCTCCATTAGGGAATAAGGTTTATTTCAAGCAGGTTGGAATCAGGTTCAGGTGATGGCTCTAGGAGAAATTATGTAACCTTGCTTTTTTGTTTGCCTCTATATCGGTAGGTTGACTCGAAGTTGAGTAAGTCGGTCCAATCTCTTTGCCTATATCTTAGCACGGTATGAAGGGCATCTTGGTTGGCATAGGCATATCTCTCCTTTAGTGTGTCTAAATTTGCCAGGAAAAAATGCATGTGTTAGTGCATTTTATTTAAATTCTAAAAAAAGAGAAATAGTGCTGCTAAGAAAAAACAAAACTGTGCTATCCATATCTGTTGATCCTTTCTTATGCTTAATGTACCAAACGAGCATGGGGGCCTCAACATCTTCATAGTTCCCAGTGTCCCACAAGAAGTCCTCATCCTACAAGTCTTTGTCCGGCATTCTTTTGGCGATCTTTTTGCATCCTCTTTTTACTTTTAGATAATAGCACCAAGCATCATCTGTCTTGCCAAGAGAGTATTAGTGTAATATCTTGGTCAGGCCCAAATTGAGACCTAGGCGGCGATTTAGCCCGGCTATACTATTTATTATTCAATAGGTGTTTGTGAAAAGTTGTGTTGGGCAAAGTTTGGTTTTCCTGAGGCCTTCCCCTCTTACTGAGCCTAGAGTGCTTATAAACCATAGAAGTTGCCGAAGTGGCCTCCTCCCTGACCTAACCAACATTTCTAACCATGGCCTCCACATGGGCTGCCTCTTCAACTAGAGCATAATAATTCTTCCACATAGATCCAATCACCTTCTTCTGGATATCATCACGTAATTGCCTCTTGAACTCACAACAACGACACTCCTCTAGAGCAAACCTCGACAAACTAGTGAATCTCATCTCAAACTAAGCCAAAAGAATAGCATCCTGGCACAACTCAACAAACTGTTTCCTCAACCTTTCCCGAGCAGAATGAAGGAAGTACTTGGCCAAAAAAGCCTCAATAAAAACAACCCACGTGGCATCTACAGTGTTCTTAGCATACTTCCACCAACAATTTGCATATTCTTTCAATTGGAAACCCGCCAAAGAAATCCTCAACCCCTCGTCCTCAACTCTGAGTATATCAAGAGTCTTGGTAATCTATTCTAACCAACCCTTTGCCTCTAGCGGTTTTGCCTCCCCCAAAAACTCTAGTGGATTGGAGCAAAAAAACTCCTTAGTAAGCTTAAGGGTACGCCCGTTGTTGCCGTCGTTGCGAGCTAGAGCATATTGCACCGCTTTCACAATCTCGCGTGCAACTTCCTCGCCGATAGCCGATGCTGCAATGACAGGTGCTAAAGGAATCACCGTGCCCCTACCGGCACTCATACTGCCTATCCGTTCTCTATTCCCTTGTGTAGACATCCTATAAAACAAAAAAAAAAAAACAAAAAAAAAACAAAACAAAATCAACTTAGTGCACATCGCAACAGCCTTTCTGAAGCACACATTCACCGCCGCTAAGCTACAAGACACGCTTAGCCCCCAAAGCATACAATTACCATTGCATATAAACAATTAAACATCTAAACACATAAGCGAATCAAGTCCACAAAGATAGCCATTCATCCCAGAACTTTCAAGGAATTCCTATTAGAAACCACGTTGATCAGGTGTGTCTCCAATAGGACCTCAAAACAAGTTCACTTATCCTGAAAGTGGGTCTCTTCGATTATTCATTGCTACCGAAAGTAAATTTGTTGCAGATGCCTTAGGTAATTGGGATTGTGATTATGGTAATTCTTATTATTATTATTATTTTTTTTTTCAGAGTTCCTTAGGTTGGTTAAGGGTCTTGTGACTCTAGATAAGTTTGACACTTCATATATTTGAGTTTGTTGATGTTGATTATTTTTTAATACACTTTTCTTGTATTGCATGAGAGGTAAGGTTCATTACATCCCCCTCTCGGTTTTCAATTATTAACAAAATTCTTCTCATGTCATTAGGGAAAGTTGAATTAAAAGAGAAGTTATGCGTTCAATTCTCTCTAGGAGAAGTTGAATTAATGGGGCAGATATTTGTAAAGGTGAAGAGACTACTCTTATATGTTTTAATCTAACAATTAACAATTAATATTAAACAAAAATGTCAGTACTATTTACTTAAATATATGACTATATGATGGATTTGTCATTCTCAGCATGAAATTCTGTATCTCAAATCCCTAATATGAATAATCGTTGGATTATGTCTTAAAATTTTTGAGCCACTCATTTTCCTATAAACCTTGTTCCCTCCGTTACTTTGGATCTGCATGCAAAGGAAGGATTGGAGCCCTTGACAAACTTTGATGAAAACTAGGACTAACACAAACATTGTGTGGCCATGTCTCCCAAGGGCTGTCATTTCCCCTTTCCCTATAAAGTTCATATGTATGGATGCAATTTTGGCCTGGCCCACATGTCGGGCCTTGTAGACTTCCACCAAAAAATCGGGTCGGGTTGGGTCACGGGCCAGAAAACTAGGCCCGGGCCCAAGCCTAGGCCTAGGGGTATTCGGGCTTTGGGCTTAGGCAGGCCTAAACAATTTAAAATTTTTTTTTTTTATTTTTTCTACCAAAATTTTATTATTTTTCATTAAAAATAATACTGGACATCGGGCGGGCCGAGATTTTGGGCTGGCCTTGAGCGGGCCAGCGGGCCGGGCCCATGGGTCGGGCTGGGCTTCAAAACGATGGCCCTGGCCCAAGGCCTCGGGCTGGGTTTGGGCTTGGGCTTGGGCTCGGGCCTAAACAAGCCTTAACGGGCCAGGCCCACCTTGGGCCACGGGCGGGCTTCGGGCCGCCCATAGGTCATGGGCCAAAAGTACACCCCTATTCATATGGCCTAGTAGTTTTCTAGTTATTATGAATTATTTTGAATAGGTGGTTGAAAGTTATCTTTCAGTTTTTAATTCATTTTGGATTATATTATCTCTTATATTTTTTATATGATTTTTAAAAAAAAATTAAAAAATCAAAAAATTAATTTTTAACCATCTTTCCAAAAACTAGGGGTGAGCATGGTCCGGATTGGGGTAAAACCAGGACCAATCCGTGATCTACGGTTCTTGAAAAATTAGAACCAATCTAATCTGTTTAAATCGTGGAACCAATCCGAATCAATCCATTTGAACATGGATTAGATCGGTTTAGGACCACAAATTTACATAATAAAATAACAAAAAATATATATATAACACTTTAATTTCATAAAAATATAAATATAGCACCATATAAGTTTCACAATAACAACATATCTTTTCATAATAGCGACATACTGTTCTAGAATTTAAACAACCATAAGAAAACTCGTTCTACCATAAGTATTTAGACCATTACAAATTAACACTAAAAACTAGCAAACAAAAGTAATAAAAGAATATACTATGCAAGTTTAGGTTTGGGTTTAAGTTTTATATGAAATAATAAAAGATACTATGCATGAGGGTGTATAATAAAAATATAGACTATATTTGTATACGGTCCAGATTGGTTCCAATCTAGAACCTTGGGGTTCAATCCGGAACCAATCCGTGAACTACGAATTTTTAATTTTTTAATCCGAAACTGAATCACGGATTCAAAAAACCAATCCAAACCTACTGGATTGAACAGGACTGGATCGGATTACAAATTTTACGAATTCCTTACTTAGCCCTACCAAAAACAAGTGAGGAGCCAACCCATAAGAAGGCTCTGACCAATAATAGTACTACGAGTATTAACTCTAATTTATGTAGATCCAAGATCTCGACGAAAAGAAAGATTATAATCACCAAGTTACATAATTCAATAATCATAAATGTTTTGGGACATAAACAAAAGAATTTGAAGAAGAAAGAATTTTTTATTATTATAAAACATTAATTATTTACTCCCTATCAATTGCTCATATTTTTTTTTCTTCTTCTAGTCGATAAAAAGATAAATAGAGAGACATCATCAAAAAGAGAGCAATCTTCCTACTCATTTTTTATTTAATTATATCCTCCAATGTTATTGCTTCACAAAGCAAGACATTAGATGCAAACATCCTACTCAAAATTATACAGAGAGATCCTAGGTTTCTTGGATTGAGTTTTCTAAAAGTAAGTAAAAGAACCTTTGGAGGTGGGGAAGAAAAAACTAATTTGTTTCTCTCTTAGCGAAGAAAAGAAAATTTTCATTAGTACAAAACTACCACAAAGGAGAAAGAAGAGAGTTAAAGCAAGTTGCATATCATCGCGTAAAGGAATATCTCAATTAAAGCTTTGTTTGAAATAATTTTTTTCAACTTAGACTTTTTGACTATTTAATTATTTTAGCTTAATTAAAAAAAAATTGTTTGAAATTAACTTTTGGCTTGTTTTTTTTTTTTTTGGTTTGGTTATATGTGATGATTATGAGGGAAAAAATAAAATGATTATGATTTGGATGTAACATTTTATTTTATTAGCTAAATTAGCCTATTTTATTTTTTAGTAGACTAATTTAGTCCCAACCCATATACCAAATGAGGCCTAAGTAAGTACATACTTAATAAATAAATAAAAGAAGGGAAAAATCGTTATAAAAGAGGGAGGGGAGGGGGGGGGGGTAATTACAAAAAAAAAATCCTAAAGTTTCACACATTTTTCATTTAAACTCCAATGTTTCAATTTTGACGAATTAAATCCTAGAATTTCATTCATGTTTCAATGTGCCCCTTCCGTTCATCTCTATCTGTATAAAGTAATGAAAGGGGTTTAAAATCAAACATATTGTGATTTAAAGTGAAAAATACGTGAAATCTTGAGATTTTTTGTATAATTAACCATTTTTTTAAAAATTAAAATTACTAACAACAAAAAAAGTTTAATTACAAAATCAACCTCATAGACGTGTTTTTTTACTTTAAACGCCTTCCATTAACTTACACTGACAGAGATGGACAAAGGGGGCACATTGAAACAAGAATGAAATACAAGGGTTTAATTTATCGAAATTAAAAAATTAGAATTTAAAGTGACGTGTAAATCTTTGAATTTTTTTTTTTAATTAACCCCCTAAAAAATTAACCGCATGCCAACAAAACCCCAAAACCATATACAAAGAATACAAAACAAAATAGCAGATGACATCCCATAGCACCACTTCAATGAAACCCAACTGCCGATAAAAATGACAAATTATGGTTGTTGAAGTCTTTGTTTAGTTTTGTTCAAGTCACAAAATTTTAATTTTAACATTTTGTTAATGATTGATATGAAGGTATTTATTAATAAGTTTTAAATAATTATATAATTTTTATGAAAGTGTATAATTATCCTAAACTTTGGTAACAAGTTGCCTTGACTTTCTTTTGGAACTTAGCTAAAAGGAAGGTGCTCCTATGTGCACCGTTGAAAAGGTATATATAGTGCCTTTTATAAAATTTTGTGAAAATTTTACAAATTAAATACAAAATATCCTAACTTTTTCATTAAAAAGGTCATAACTTTTTCTTCTTTTTTTTTTCACTCAAAAATATTATAAAAAATTTTATAATGTCATAACAAAAATCATAAACTATCATTATCATTATCATTTCTAATTTTAAGGTGCACATCATAAATTCGTTATTCATAATTTCACAACAAAATATCATAACATACATCACAAATAATCATAATGTTTATAATAAAAGAATCAAAACTTTTCGTGCACATTGTAGATTTCTCCTAGGTAAAATCTGACTTGTTGATTAAAAAATAAATAAATAAAAAATCTAATGCTAAAACAAGCTTTACCGTGCTCTTATTATTTTTTTTTTTTGACTTTTTTTAATTATTCTGTTAAGTGGTTAAACTAGACATTTTGATCAGAAATGAAAATGGCCAAATAAAATAAAATAAAAATTAGAAAAATAAACTTTTAAGAAGTGGTCAAAGATGCCTTAGAACAATCATTTTTCATGTGCAAATTGTGGTTGTTGAAATTTCAAAATAAATTGTGATGTGGCTATCCATAATGGCTCAGATTGTGCTTCAATTGCTGCCGTCCTTCGGGATTCGAATGGAAGGTTGCTGGATGGTGTGGTCAAAAAGATTGTGTTCTTCTTCTCTCCAAGGTGAGGCCCTCGCATATCAATTAGCTCTTGCTCGCAACCTAGCAGGAGTGGAAATTGAAGGAGACAGCAAATCTGTTATTCACCTCAGTGTATCTGAACTTGATTCTCCTTGGGATTGTGGTGCTATCTTTTTCGACATCAAACAACTTGCTCAGCGTTTGAATTTGACACTTTCTTGGCGTCCTAGAGCAGCAAACAAAGCAGCGCATTGGGTGGCCCAGGCTTCACTTAGGAATGCCCTCCCTCTAGACTGGATATCTTTCCCCCCTTT
The DNA here is from genome assembly GCF_055761805.1 of Camellia sinensis. Lineage (NCBI taxonomy): Eukaryota > Viridiplantae > Streptophyta > Magnoliopsida > Ericales > Theaceae > Camellia > Camellia sinensis. The sequence continues at coordinate 17,072,983 of NC_138964.1, read as the reverse complement.
GGCTCTTATGGCTTTATTAAGGCTGGCCTAGTTTGTTTTGTTTGGTTATGTTTCCCTGCTTCTTTTCATCTGATAAAAAAAAAAAAAAAGGGCTTGTTTGGTTTGATTTTGGGAGATGAGTTTGGGAGATAAAAAGTACGAAAAGTTGTTTGGTTTGGTTTTTTTGGAAAGATGTTTTGGAAAATTATTTTGAGAGAGAGTTTTGGAAAAAGTGATTGATTTGATGTGTGTGAGAGAGAGATTTGTTTGGAAAACTTGTTTGGTTTACAAGTTTTGAGAAATTTTTTTGAGAAAATTTGTTTGGTTTGATTACTTTTAAAAACTTATTTGTAGAGAAAATTTCTCAAAATTTTTTCCGAAATGCAAACCAAACGAACCCAAAGTCTTTTATTATTATGCCAGGATTCGAAAGAGACGTGTCCTCCAAACCCAAAAAAAGATGAACAATGGTGCTGTTCCCGAAAGAAAAATGCTAGAGTTTCCGAAATCTCAAGACAGCTTTAATTCAAACAGATTGCGAAGAATTGATTAATAGTTTGAGGTCAAAAGTTGCTGCTGATTGGTTCTCTAAAGAAAAATGTTTGGGAGCACTAATTAGTGCTCTCACTAATTAGGTGGCAGTGGGTCTCGCCATTAATGATGTGATGTTTTAGCCTTGGAGTTGCATTTTTTTTTTCAGTGGTGCTACATACCACTAAAAAGGGACCACTAAGCCAGCTCTAATGAGCTGGCAGTGCTAAAAATTAAAAAAAAAAAAAAAAAAAAGAGTAAAACATCACATCAATTGGGGCTACAGTGTTTTTAGAGCTATTAGAGCTCTTAAACAATTTTCTTTTTTTTTTTATTTTTTTACTTTTTTAATGCATTAGTACTATTAGTGGTGATGTTTTTAGTGATATGAGTCATTGTTGGTTCTCTAAAACCTCGGTATTGTGAATCTATGGGCTATGTTTGTATTGTGAAGGTACATCTCAATATTATAAAGCCCGCACATATTGCGGAGAAAGCTGCCCTGCATCGTGGTAGCTAATTTTGTTGGTTAACTTTATATATATATATATACTTGCAGTTTCTATTTTCTCAGAGAGAAAGAACAAAAAAAAGTGTGGTTTCACAAAAAAATAAAAAATAAAAAATAGACCCGAGTAATAAATTAACTTTAATTTTTTTAATTGCTTTAATTTAAGCACTCAACATTGAAATCATATCAATTCTAACTATTCGTTAGGTATAACTAACAAAACAAAAGTAATTTAGACAATTTAATCACGTTTTGTCAATGGCGTTAGGCAACAATAATGCCTATGGATAGGGAAATAATGGAGTAGAGTGGCACTGAACTGGAGAAATGGAGGAGTAGCAGCGAATCGTTGAAATGGACGAATGCATGATACTGGATTGGAGAAGATCAAGGGTGATAATGGATGATAGTAAAAATAAGAAGTGACTGTTAACAGTAATTAAAAAAAAAAAAAAAAAAGTGATTAAATTGTCTAAATTTACATGCACTTTGACTAATTTTGAGACTTACGCAAAGTGCTAATTTCGAGACTTACGCAAAGTGCTCCCTTTACGTGCACTGCTGGAAAATTGATTTTTAGCGGCGTTTTAACAACGCCGCTATAGATATAAAAAACGCCGCTAATTGTTTTTGTGGCGTTTAGTACCAAACGTCGAAAATGCAGCCGTCGCTATAGCTTTATGATGCTTTAAAAGCGTCGCTATATTTAGTATAGGCGGCGTTAAAACGCCGCCGAATGTCTTGTCCTAACGGTATAATGACGTCACTATGACATTTAGCGACGTTTTGGAAACGCCGTCATAGACATTTATACATTTTTCAAATCTAGCCGTTCGGTAGGGATATAGTGACGTTTAAAAAACGCCGCCGTAGCCTTCTTCAACAGAGTACCCATCTAGCACAGTTCACCTTTCATTGACAAAAGGTTCTACCACACATCTCTGCATCTCATAGAACATTAGAGAAAATTGGCTTCCTAGTTTCCAAACTGATTTTTCTGCATATACCAAGCTAATATTTAACTGGCACTAGAATTTCTATGAAGTGTCCTAACATGGACATGAAAGAGTTGAAATTTAGCAAGCATCCTCAAATCTTAATTGCTTTTCAATCAGCAAGAAATCACTCTAAAAGTAAAATGATTTATAAAAGCAATTGTAAGTGAATCTATCCTTGCAACATAGTTGGTACAGTACTTTAATGAATGTAAAAATGACAATCATTTTAGATTCTTCTTAGACACATTTATTAATATCAATAAGATGTGGTACATGTACAATTACAGAATATATCTAGCCACAATATATTGGAAATCAGTGAGGATTTATTTACAAAGTCAACAGGCTTGAAAACTCATGCAGAAAGCAGAGAAGACATTCATGTTCCTAATGACACAATACCAATAGTAGCAAAAGCTTGGCCCAGTTTATAAACAAAAATTTTTTTTTTACGAGGCAAACTTTGCCAATCTGTCCTGCAAAAAGTCACAGCCAGGACCAAATTAGAAAAGTTAATATTAGTACAATAGATTAACACATGAGATTAGAATGGAAAACATTAGATTAAATTAACTTAATGCATACAAGTGCATTCCCCTAATCAGCAATGACGATGCTGACATTATCTTATGAACTTCGGTCCTGTAATATACACAAATCACAATTTAATTTTAAGTTACTAATTCTCCGTCCAGTTTAATTATTATTTCTACTATCAAACAAAGTTCTTATTTTGCTATTTTATAATTTAATATCATATAGATTTGACAGTTTATCCCACTTTTACATTAGGCTAAGGGTATTATATCCCATGATGATGAGTCTTTGATTTAATTTGGATTTTGATGAGTCTTCAATCCATCTTATCAGTCTTATTGGTCACTGCCTTGATGATGATGATAAAAGACCCATTGCAGATTTATCACATTTTCACCTTACTTTTGCTAAAAAAATAATGAGCATCATGCCCCTCAATGATGGATTTAAACATTAAATTCAATATACTTAAAGGTGATACCAAAATGCTTCAATGTGCAAACAAAAGAAAACATAACATCATAAAAAAAATTCCCTCCATAGAACCCAACTGAACTTTTTAAATAACAGAAAGCATACCAACTGATCCTCTTCCTAGAGTTCGTGCTGCTATATATGCAAAGCCCACATCTGGAAACAAGCCAATCCCATTTTCTGGCATAGCAAGCACAGTCCTCTGAAAGAAACTCAAACAAGTAAAAATTAATAACTTAAATAGTGTTTTTTTATCTAAAACAAATATATATATGTGCTAGAAAAGGCAACCAGACCTCAGTGATAAGCTGGTAGCGACCACGACCAGATAGGCCAATTCCAAATCCCATTGTTATGCTGTCCATGAAGCTTATATATGGCTTTTGTACTCAGAAATTTTACATATTAAAGAATATTCTGCAGTAAATACGTGCAAAAGGTTGGCATGATAAGCACTTATAATTTTTTTTCTTAATATAATAGACATATAAATCTACTAACTGAAGAAGCAATATTGCACAATGTGTGATGCAGATGAAATCTAAGTTAAAATTGTTATTTGATCAATCCAATGAACAAGGATGTTGACTACCAAAAAGGCCGCTGAATCACACATGAGCAACAAGCTACTATAAACTGATACGACAAAATTTAGTGTCCCACTTCCAAACTAACATTCAAATGGATGTCTTTACAAGGGAAAACAATATTTGACAAACAAAGAAAATGCACAGCACAAGAACCATAAAAATTTTCTACTCAACATATTCTTGTAAGTAATTGAGCCAATCAAAACAAAAACAAACAATGTGCACATGCATGCATGTGTTTCTGCAAACAGAAATACATGATATAACCTGTGCCTAAGAGAATTTCACATTCCTCTGAAGGTCAGCATAATCTCAATTATTTTTTAGCTGTTTTCAAAAGTTATAAGTTGAAACACTACAAATCATAGACGAAAATAACTAACCAGTATCAACTAGAGAAATGCCTACCATCATTTGGAAGGCAGCCATCACCCCATTTCCATCCTGAGAGCAGGGGCTTTATAGCAAGGCAATAATTCTTGGATTAAAAATTACAACAGCTTAAGAATGGTGCATTCACAGCATAAGGTGCATTCACATCTTAACTGGCACAAATTATGGTGCATAATATGATTACCCCCAGAAAATTTGATTACCCCTAGTATTTTGTCTCAAAAATGCATACCACCCCCCACAACTTTGAAACACTACAACCCCCACCCCCCCACTCTAGACTAAAGTGAATCTTAGTTTCTCCATCCAATTGCTGGAATTACTTTTATACCCTTAAAAGTGATTGAAATATATTTGATGGTGCTCTGCAAATTTGCAAGACTGTTATTACTCTACCTAAATTCAATAAAAACCATGATTTGTTTGAGAAGGTAATGCTTGAACTCGCTCTCGACAAGGATAATCACAAGGGAAGGATGCCAACGCCACAGCCGAGTTCATTGTCTTAGGTTAACCCCCACCACACCTTACCGGTCCCACTCCGCAGCCCCTCTGCTATCTGAAGAACACAGCTCTTGAGGATTTTGCACTTCAACATCAAAGTCATACCGGCATAATTACTGAGTAAATATGTCCCTCTAAAATATGACCCGATCACTTTACTTGTTTAACAAAGTAGTAAATGAAAGAAAATAGAAAAAAGCAAAGACAAAAGGCAGTTTTGGTTTATCTTTTCCACCTAAGGAACTGCTAAAAAGCATTAGAGGTCTATGAAGCACGAGTATGAGAAATGGTACAATACGGATACGTCGATATGGCAAAATTCAAAAAAAGGTAGGGTACGGGTACGGGTACAGCTTGGTATGTTTATAACAAATATTTATTTTTAATTTAGAGTAATACAAAATTTGATTAAATGGTTTAACTTGCTAAGATTCAACCTACAATCAACATTTAATGCAAAAGTAAAGGTATAAATTACAAACCAAAGCTTAATTTTAAAATCATGTCAAGCCTAAAATTAAAACTTAAAAAGAAATCTAGTGAAAGGAATTTTATCTCTTTAGTAGAAGAAAACATTGTTTTGATTGAGGTACAATGCAGTTTGGGTATATATTAGGTACATCCGAGAAGAAAAAAATTGGATTCATGTTTTGTGTACCCGGTACATATGCAAAAGTATCATACTAAGTATCATACGCCGGTAAGTATTCAATACGGGTACGGCATGTTTGTCGAAATACCCATGCTTCATAGGGGGTCAGCAAGTCAGCAGAACTAATAGGCAAGGTATCCTACTAAAAAAATAACACAATTTGAGACCAATCATGGCAGTACTGGACTGAGTAAAAGAGAAAACTGCCTCAAACATGCACTTAATTCACTTAGAGGAGCAGGAGATGAACTGTATGAAATCAAGTTTGCGGCAAATTATAGCATAAACTGAAAAATAAAGTTGCCATCTCCAACAATTGACGTCAGTATAACTTGAAAACATTTTTTTCCAATATTAATCGACTAGGCTGTACAATGAAGCTTCATCTCCATACCTTTGACCATGGCAGTCACAAGAATGCCCAGGAAATTATTTATAAAAGTGAAATATTACAAAGTGAACTTATTTATAAATTATACAACGCTAAAAACTTGCATCACTACAGTTGAACAGATATATAATGGAGTTTCAAGTACTGTTGGTAATGAGTGATTCAGATTCAATACAAGGCAGCTTGACCCCAAAATAGTCATGCATCATTTTCTGGACACTGAGCCTGAATCCTACATACACAATTCTAGTTTCTCTTGATGTCAAACAAATGAACTATTGGGAGACAAACTCCAATAAAATGCACCACTTAAAAACAAAAACCCAATATCCTACAGCTACAATTTTTCCAAATATTCCCAAGCACATAAATTCCAATAAACAAACCTTCTTCCTGCTTACTTTTCTTTTAGACCAAATAGGTATTCAACTTTATGCCACAACAATTACTCTTTTTAACGAAGGTTCTACCCAGTGCATAACACACCTGCTTATAGCATGGACTAGAGAGGTAATAAGTAGACGACCTTATCAAGACCATCCTTGAAAGTACTCAAGTGAAGAATAAAAGAAAGAGGTGTGAACTATAACTGCTGACATGATAAATAAAAAATTTGGTGATTTCCCTTTAAGTGTCTTTCAGTAATGCAAACAAAAAAATATCCAATATTTCATTGACACAGGATACAAGCTAACCATACTCAATTTGAATCGCCTGAAGATAAATGCTTGTGTCATATTGGCTCTTCAAAGCATACTCATTGTAGACTGAGGCCAAAGATGGAACAGTCACCTGCACATTGAACTCCTAAAATTAGCCTCAACCTTATAGAAACAAGTCTCTTTTCTTTTCTTTTTTTCTTTTTTCCTTTCTTTTTGAACCATTATAGAAACAAGTCTATAAAACAAAACAAACCAAACCAAGCCTTGAGTCCCATCAAGTCTAGAAACAAGTCTATGAGATGAAAAAACCATAATGTACAAATGACTAATTTTAGACCAAACAGTATGCATAGCTATAAATTCTACATTAATGTCAAATAAGAGGACATCAAGTTTAACTAAAAGAAAATGCCTCAAATTACTTACAAAGATCAATGTATACACATATGCACTCGTTGCAACTGGAAGACCCAGAGCAGTAGCACCCTCATGTTGCTAGTTTAAGAGAATGAAATCAGTACTTTGATTTTGTTAGATGCTCAAATCCATCCAGTTGATTGAGAAGCTCCAGCATCGTCCCTTGCACTTCACTATCACCATTACCAGATCCAGATTCCATTCAAGCAGATCCAATGCTATCGATTTCATCCATAAAGATGAATGATGGAGCATGCTCCCTGTGCAACATAAACAAAAATAAATCACACATAAAACATATAAGAGGAACTATATAACACTTCTGTAGACTAAAAAGATTTATTAACCTGATATACAAGATATTATAATTTTTTGGCAATAACAATGTTATCAATGAAGTCGGACAAACCTGGCCATCACAAAAAGTTCTCTAAACATTCGAGAGCCCTTACCAATATACTTCTGAACCAACTAAGAACCAGAAACTCTTATAAAGGTACAATTAGTATGAGGTCTAGAGAGAGAGAGAGAGAGACGGTGGAGCTCACTACCTCGCCGATACAGATGACAATGGCGACGGAGCTTTGAAATCGCTCTGAATCTCGAAATTGTTCTGGATCTTCGAAATCACTCTGAATCTCGAAATCGATCTGGATCTTCGTAATCGCTCTGAACAGCTGATTGATATTGATCTGAATCTTCGAAATCGCTCTGAACAGCCGATGGAGCGTGTGTTCTTTGAAGCTCTCTTCAAGAACAGCCGATTGATCTTTCGAGAGACGAAGTTTCTTCCTAGAGTTATCTCCTTTGTCTTCTTTGTCGTTGTGAGAGAGAGAGAGAGAGAGAGAGAGAGAGAGAGAGAGAGAGAGAGAGAGAGAGAGACAGAGAAGAGAGAGATGTTTGCGTATAAGATAAGAGAGATGCGTGCGTATAAGAGAGAGGTCTCAGACTAAAAAATAAGGGTTTCAAAAAAAGGGGCATGTGTGTCTACCACATTTGGAGGCGTTTTTAAACGCCGTCAATTTATAAAACGGTGCCGTTTTGGTTGGAAAAATATGCGGCGATTAAAAACCGCCGTTAAAAATTAGAAAACGTGACGTTTAATAAAACGCCGTTAAATTCTTGATTTCCTGTAGTGGTGGATTGGACAAATCTCTGGCAGAGCCTGAGGGCGTGGACCCAAGGAGTTAATAGCATGTATTGAGAGTTGAACTTAAGACTTAGAGAGAGTGCACCCATAATCCTCAGGCAGGGCCCTCTAGGCCAACCCTTTGGGATTAAAAGTAAAGAGATCCCCCTTCACTATTAATTGTAACTAATGGATACAAATAAATGGTTACAATTTATATCATTTTAAAACTTCCAAGTTTAAATTGTAATAGTTAAAAAATTACGGTTTAATTTGTTACCAAGGTCAAACATTAGGGTTACTTTTATAATTTTTCAAAAAAAAAAAATACTTAATGCTTTTAGAGCAATGAAATTGTTAATTAGTACATTTCTCAAAACAATAATATAAATGTGAACAATCTTATTGTCTAGACTAATAATTATCTAGTTGAAGCAACACATACATTGGTTTGGTAAATAGTATCGTTTGGTAACGTTATTATTTTTTACTTTTATTTTTTTTACATTGTTTTTTAAATCTGGACACTAAAACTTGTTTAAGTTATGTTTGGAATCATGCTAAAATAGTTTTTTTTTTTTTAAATGTTGGCTTTTTGGCTTTCGAAGGTTATTATTGTGATTGTGAGCGTGCCAGCAAGGATCAATTTAGTCCATACAGAAATTTAATTGCCAACCAATTATCAGACGACTGTGTTTTAGTTCTCTCAGCCTCAATGAGGAGGACTTTTACTAGTGGCTTGATTTAGGAGAATTTAAACAGAATACCAATCAAATAAAGAAAATCTGAAGCATTTCACTAGAATGAAAAACTTACAATGATTCGAAGCGACAATCTATTTGAAACTACTCCTATGAATGAAAATGCAGTGCAGAATTTGAAGTACTGGAATGTAAAGAACAGGGTATGTAAAAGTAAAGTAGAATAAGACTGATTTTTTAGATCTGAGTCCGGGGGCTTTTTCCAGGGCCTTTTCTGCTATTTATACTGCTCAAAGATGACAGTCGAACTGTATTTCCAACCGTCGAACTGCTTCCCCATGATCGTTGATTATGCAGCCTCAAGATTAGCTCCACTATGCCATCATTTTCTGTTAAGCTTCCCTTCTAAATTTGAATTTAAATAAGAATAATCGTTGATGCCACATCACCTTGCATCTCTTTGTTGATCCACTGCTACTCAGATCTCATAACAACCAATATCAACTGCCACATGTACGATCAGGATTGAAGACTTGAATGGTCTCTCCATATTACCCTTACTTTGCCACGCGTCAAATTGTAATTGGCTTATACAAAATATGCAGCCAACATTACCCCTCGCACTAATATACCCAAGACTTGGTGATATTAGTGGATCAGGGTCTTTTTCCCACGTCTTAGAACGTGCATGGGTTTTGCATCTTCCCAGAAATGCAACTGTCACTCACCATCTATATTAAACTCTCGTTTAATCCTTTGAACACTTCCACTGTCTTAGCATTCGAACAGACTGATACATATCATGGCCAAATTAATTTTTTCCTCCAACGATCGAGCACACGAAGAGTCATATGTCGATGTTGTTCCTCCTCGAAAGAACGTCCATGCATTTATTGGCCACCTTTACCCACCTATCTATATTTAGGTTATGGATGCCTTTGCGAATTATCAACCCTTAGACTTCGAACATATTGCCCTTAATCCTTCGATCCAGAAACTCGCAAATATGGACATAGGAGGTTCTTCTTCTGTCTCACCCTTGGACTACGAACAAATTGATCTCAATCCTTTAATTCAGAAAATTACAAATATGGACATGGGAAATTCTTCTTCACAATCCTTCGCATGGGACAAGGCTGCGACTTCTTCCTATTCTGGTGCTTCCGACGGGACAAGTTGGTCAAAGCCTGAGTCTTATGATTTGAGGGAACGAATTAACCATTACTTTGTCGAATTTACTGACCCTTTGGAGTTTCCTTCTTATGCACGAAGCTCGGTGGTCTATCCTTACGTGCTCATTGACCATCGACGCAGTTTAGAGGAGAATCTACTTGTGGCATGGTATACATCCTCCATGCCTACAAAGATAGTGCACGCCAGTTCCTGTGTCTGCTTCTACTCCTAGAGTTACTCGGGCCACCTCAAAGAAAGGTATATACTCTCATCTCTTCTCTTTTACCTTCTTTATAATGCTTTCAGTCTTATCTTTAGTTCTTTCTTTTGTGAAGGTGGTGTAGGTACCTCATAGGGAGATTCTCCTCAGAAGATTCAAGCTATAAATCTCCTCAAAAGCAAATAGCAACAAAAGAAAAGGAGACTTTTACTTGAGCCTGAGAAGGAAGTTTTTGAGGTGCAAGCAGAAGAAGAGTTAACCCAAGAGCAAGAGTCTTCCCTGAAAAGAAGGAAATGAGTGGCCGTCCTTTCTTCTGGCTTGGTTCAAGATCCCATGCATGAGACAATGGTCAGAGTGGAGGAACTCACTTCTGAAGAACCTGAATCCCAAACTGGAGAGAAAGAAGTTGAGGAAGAACATTCAATGCCTGCACAAAGAAAAAAGAGAAGGAAGATGACTGTCTCTCCTTCTGATTTTGTTGAAGACCCTATGCATGAGGCAGCTGCTAAGGCAGTGGAACGAGAGCATTCCAAGGCCATAATTGTCTTTGAGAGGGCTGAGAAGAGACGAAGCTGCTGCTGCTGCTGATGCACTTCAAAGGGATGCTGCAAGAAGACAACACGTTGTTGATCACTACTCTTTTCGAAGCTCTCCTACTGCTATTGTCACTTCTGAAACAAGTAACTTCTTTAAAGCCTCTACTGTTTTTTCTTGTTAATCTTGTGGGTATTGAGCTTTGACATCACTTTGTCCTTCTCTTCTTTTGCAGCAACAAATCCTGAGCTTACTCTTTCAATGAGAACTCTCTCAGTTTCAATTGAGGCTGATCAGATGCAATATGTGAAGACCATTCAGATAATACTCCCACTTCCTAGGCCTACATTCAATGTATCCTCCTTGAGGCCAAGCATTCCTGCATCTCTTTCTTTTGGATTGAATCCATATCTCCCTTTCTTATCTTTGGATCTACCTTTATTCGATTCTTTTCCGAGCCTTGCTCTTTCCCTCCTCCCTAAGGAAATTCCAACTATTACTCTATCTCAGACGATATCTGATTCCCCAAAAGAGGGTGCTGGTGGCTCTCCAACCCATGGTTTATTACCTTTATCTACTTCCAGCCCTTCTTCCCTTGACATATTGGTGGCTAGGACCATAGAGACTGCTGAAAATGTTTCATCCATTTCTCCTATCCCTATGCAATCCTCTGTGTCTTCTACCACTACTCTTTCTGCACCCCTCATGCTCATGGACGAAGTAGATGTCTTCGAAGCAAGACTAGCTAGTCTCTTCGACATAGCCTCTACCTCTCCAATAACTAATGATGAGGCTGAGCCGTTGGTACTAGCTGACTCCCTGTTAGAAATTCTTGAGGGCTTCTCTTCCTCCAGTAAGAAGCCTTTTGTACCTCTGATAGATTTAGACAGCTGTCTGGAATTACTAATATCTTTTTCAAGGATTCCTTTTGAGGCTTTACAAAGGCCTATAATAAGAAATGGCTTCCTGCAGTGCTGCAAAGCCGTTGAGCAATCCAGCATGACTGTCTCAAGTTATTTATCTCAGACATCAACTACTATTGACTTTTATATCAACATTTGTCATACTGCCAAGGTTGCAGAGGAGAGATTAGCGAGAGATCAGAGCTTTGTTTCCACAGTACATTCTAAAGTCTCAGTGCTGAAGGAACAACATTCCTTTGTCTCCCATTTTCGAACTCAACTACTAGAGAAGAAAGCTCAACTTGAGGAGGAGCTGTCTGCAGTGAATCAAGCCTTAATTCGAACTGACACAAAACTGCAGATCACCAACCGAGGATTGGCCGATCGGAAACAAGAAATGACCATGGCCATTCAGTTGGCTCCCTCATTTAAGAATAGGAAGTCTGTTGTAAAAGAACAACTAAGGCATTGTAATGATTTTGGGGCCAATTTATGGCAGAATGTATTTAACTCTTTATGAAGAAAAACAAATTCTGATTTATCATTTAAGTACTCTTGTGTTCTTTTGCTTGACATTTATTCTACTCCTTGTGTTTCCTAGACAGTTGGAAAATAAGGCTTCAAATATCTGTCATTGATCTTTTTGGGATGTACGTATCCATTCAAATTTCTCAAATGGTATGCCCCAAAAGGCAGGACTCTATGAATTTGATATGATCCTTCCCAATTAGGTGACCATTTACCAAACTTATGGCTTTTAATACCTATTGGGAGTATAGTTTTCCACACCAAATCATCTTCATCAAGCCAATGTGCTTGACTTTCTTATTGTAAATTTTGGCTACTTTCTTCTTTTGAAAGAGAATGATATTTAATGCCAGAATTCTGGCCTCATCTATTCCTTCTCCAAGCACATACTCTGATGGTATTGCTCAGAATCTAGCTGGTCTTGGCATCTTACCCTCAAAGACTTAACATTAATTTCCACAGGCAATACAACATCATGCCCATACACCAAGGCATAAGGAGTAACTCCTGTGCTTGACCTTGGAGAAGTTCTATAAGCCCACAATACATTCAACAACAAGTTATGCCAATCCCTAGGATTGTCTTCCACAACCTTTTGTATTCCTTTCTTCAAAGACTTATTGGATGATTCAGCCTGGCCGTTAGCTTATGTATAATAGGGGGTGGAATTAATAAGGCTAATTCCAAACTCAGCCACAAAAGACCTCACCATTTTTCCATCAAACACAGTCCTATTATCAACAGTTATGGTTTGCGGGATGCCAAACCTATGGATCAAATCCCTGATGAACCCAATGACCTCAGTCTGGTCTACAGCCTTGTATGGCTTAGCTTCGACCCACTTGGTGAAATAATCAGTAGCCACCAAAATGAAACAATGATGCTTCGAAGAGGGTGGGTGTATTTTCCCCATCATATCCATGGCCCATCCTCTGAATGGCCAAGGCTTTACTACTGCATGCAGGTCAGTTATGGGCACATGCCTTATTGTACCATACTTTTGACATGCCTGGCAACCCTTTGCATATTCTATGCAGTCTTTAAGGATAGTTGGCCAATAATAGGAATGTCTTCGAAGCATCCATCTCATTTTTACACCAGGCTGATGTGCACCACAGATGCCTTCATGAACCTCAGCCATAGCTGTTAATGCTTCTTTTGGTCCTAAATATTCCAACAATAGACAATCTCCCCCCCTTTTGTAGAGATCATTGTTATATATGATGTATTGCATAGATTGCAATTTCATTCTTCTACTGGCCTTTGAGGATGGGCTAGCCAAGTACTGTATTATTGGATGCCTCCAATCTTGTTCCTGTAAATCATTATGATTGACTTCCAGGACCACATTCCTTTAATTTAAGGGTGGTATAGATTTCTGGTATGTTGTTTGGCTCATGTCCTGTTGGGTACCATCCTTCCTCTTGAAATTCGAGACTTTCTGAGCTACATCATTAGCTCTATTATTCAAGAATCTTGGAACATGAGTTATATTTGCTATTTGAAATTGAGAGAGCAATTGTAATGCGACAACATAATATGGCAGCATGCTTATACTTTGACATTTGAAAATCCCTTTCACTTGGTTAACCACCAATTGAGAATCTCCAAATATGTCAACTGTATGCACTTGTAATCCAATAAGAATTTCCAATCCCACTATCAAGGCTTCATATTCAGCTTGATTATTAGAACAAGTAGTTTCATCCACTTTGAAACCATGTGTGGTTTCTATTCCTTGTGGTGACTTAATCACTATACCAATTCCAGTTAGGCCATTGGCTTTCGATCCGTCGAACCACATTTTCCATGGCTCGACACTAGCCATACCAAGTTCCATTATCTCTTGACTCTCTGTTTGAGATGGATGGTCTACCAAAAAATTGGCTAAAACTTGTCCTTTCACTGCCTTTTGGAGAACATATTCTAAGTGAAATTCTGACAAGGCTAATACCCATTTGCCAATTCTTCCCCTCAACATAGGTCTAGATAACATATATTTAACCAAATCTGTGATTGCAATTACCAAGACAGTTGTAGGCAAAAGGTAATATCTTAATTTCATTGTAGCAAAATACAATGCAAGGCAAAAATTTTCTACAGCTGAATATTTACATTCACAAGAATTTAAAAACCTACTAAGGTAATAAACAGCTTGCTCCTTGCCTTCTTCATTGTCTTGGGCTAAGAAAGCTCCCAATGAATCTTCTGCTATAGCTATATACAACTTTAAAGGCTTAACACCATTTGGTGGCATTAGTACTGGAGGGTTGGCCAAGTAGGCTTTGATTCCTTCAAAAGCAATTTGATGCTCCACTGTCCACACAAATTCCTCTCCATCTCTCAGCCTTAATAAAGAAGAAAATACTTTAGTTTTCCCTGCAGTGTTAGAAATGAATCTTCGAAGAAAATTAACTTGTCCAAGGAACTTTTGAAATTCTTTCTTACTTGATGGAGGTCTGGCTTCAATGATGGCTTTGGCTTTATTCTGGTCAATCTGTATTCCTTTCTTGTGTACTACATAGCCTAAGAAGTTTCTAGATGATACGCCAAAAACACACTTAAGAGGATTAAGCTTCAATTTAAACTTTCTCATTCTTTTAGAGGCTACTTCTAGGTGAAACAGATGTTCCTCCATGGATTGGGATTTAACTACAATGTCATCAATATAACACTCTAAATACCCTCCAATAAGGTCATGAAAGATAGTGTTCATAGCCCTCTGATATGTGGCCAAATGGCATTTTAACCCATTCGAAGGTCCCAATATTCCCAGGACATCTAAATGATGTCTTGTGAACATCCTTCTCTGCAATGTAGATTTGGTTGTAACCAGAGTGCCCATCCATCATTGATAAAATTTGATGCCCTGCTGAACTGTCCACCAGCAAATCTACTATAGGCATAGGATATTCATCTTTTGGAGTTGCTAGATTTAGGTTTTTAAAATCGATGCATACCCTCATTTTGCCATTCTTCTTAACTACAGGCACAATATTAGATAGCCATTCAACGTACCTGGCTGTCCTGATAAAGCCTGCCTTGAGTAGTCTAAGAATTTCTTCTTTAACTTTCTGGATCACTTCTGGACCCATTCTTCTTGGTTTTTGTTTGTATGGCTTGAAGTTAGGCTTCATAGGAATCCTATGTTCCACTAATGACCTATCCAATCCTGGTAGTTCATTATAAGACCATGCAAAACAATCTTTATATCTCCTCAGTATAACCAACAACTGGTTCCTGTCAAGAGTATTCAACCGAGCACTTATATAAATGAGTTGTTGTACGGAACCTTCCCTTAAATTTATTTCTTCTAAGGGGTCTTGTATCTGAGTACTTACTGGAACTCCTTCTTTGATTCCTTCTGACTTCGAAGCAATCTTCTTGCTGCGTTCTATTTCCAGGTTTTTTGATTCAACCTCTTTACCCTCCTCCTCATAGACGAAGTCTGTCCACAAGGCTTCTTCTTCCTGTATTTCTTGGACTTTTGTCTCTATGTCCAATGCACAGTATTTATCAAGAGTCAAAACTCTGGCTTGTTGCTGCTCCTGCTTGTGGCCAATTATCATGACTTCTTTCTCTTGCTCCCTCACTTTCTGGACTATTGACTTTACATCCAATATTGAAAACCTAATTAAAGCCAAAGACTTGGCTTCTGGTGCTTCATCTCGCTGCCTATAACCAGGCATCATTGTCATCTTTAAGGACCACCTCTTCATCAGCACTCTCCTGGACTAAGTGCTTCAGGTGTGTCACTTCCTCATCAGCCGTTACTTCGGTTGAGCCATCAGATTTTATTAGTATACTGAGCGGTGTCACTCCCTCAATATACAACTTGGCTTCTGCGATGTCTGCGCAGGCTACGAAAGGTTGAGGATCTACATCAATTTCCTCCGTCTCCCTATTGCTTAGAGCCATTATCATTTTTTGATGCAAAGAGGAAGGCACACATTTGTTAGTGTGGATCTAATCTCTACCAAGTAAAGCATTGTACTTCGCATTGCTGTCGATGACGAAAAACGCCGTCATGCAGTCCCTGGTTCCCACACTCAAGTTGATGGGTAGAATTCCCTGGGCCATCTGTTTGTCCCCAGCAAAATCAACAATGGTTGTATTGGTTGGGATTAACCTGGGATTCTTTTTCCCTAATTTCTTCAAGGAAGATTTCGGTAGTAAGTTCACCGCTGCCCCATTATCCACTAAGACTCGGTTCAACTGTATCTCATCGAAGAAGGCCTTAATATACAAAGGCTTAACATGCCATGTCATAGAATTCGAGGGATATTCAAAAGGATACGAGAGGTTAATACTCACCACTTTTTCACTCTCATACTCAGTTTCCATTGGGGTAATCATTCCGGAATTATCTTGTACCATACTCACTTGTGAGTCTTCATTAGAGATTGGAATTCGGTCAATTTCTTGCCCCTCTTGATTCTCATCTCCAGCTTGGAATTCATGCGGTAGTATGTGTACCATGTTCACTGACACCGAGCCAAATTGGATGGCCGGCTTTGTCTACTTCTCCTTTTGGTCACCTTGTTCAGTCACTCCAGAAGCATCCTCCATGCCGCTTTCTAGTACTTTATTCTTTGAATGGTCTGTCACGACTGGTTTTTCGACCAGGAACGTTTGTTTAGCCATGAAGGCTTCGAACATTTCTTCCTCAACCGTTTCTTTCTTTTGGCTTAAACCAACTTCCGTCTCTGGTTCGCTGTCACTTTCCATTAGTGCCTTCTCTAATCCCGCTAAACTGGACTTCTCCCTGACTCTTAGTTTAGAATGAACTTTGGCCAACTGTTTTCTGTTGCAACCCATTTTGCCTTGTAGAGTTGGTTTTGGAGTAGGGTCTGACTTTGGATTCTTCTTTCCTTCTGTCTATGCCAATAAAGAATTCTCTTCATTTTCTTTCAGGTCTCGTTGGTACTGAGTGTATTTGCGCTAAATTTTTCTCTTTTGTGATCTAGAAATCACGGGGACCATATCTGGTTCCTTTGTTTTTGGGTGCTTAAGCAAGACCCAATTGTTCGGAGCCACCAAAGGAGGTCTGACCATCCTACCTTGGTTTCCAGCAACCTCTCTCTAGGTAGACACTTCCCTAGGTTTGTTCTGCATTACAAACCAGTCTGGGACCCCAGGTACCCACGAACTTACTGACCCTGCCGTGGAACTACTTTCTTCTTCCTTCGAAGCTTTCCTCGAAGCTAGCCGCGAAGGCCACTGCTTGGTCTTGACTTCATGCTTTGGGCCTAACTCTGGCCTTCGATGAAGATGTCCACTTTCTGTCATGCGTGAGGCTAGTTTAGGGGACCAATCGTTGGTTTTAATCCCATAAACTGGACTTCTCTCAAATCTCCTCCCAGAATGGCTGCTCTCCGTTTTGTAATAATTAGTTGGCCTGGATTCATGTAAAGGCTTTTTGCCTTTGAAATGCATCCTATCAACTGTTGGTTCAACCCTCAAGGGCTGCTGCCTGAAGCCAGATGGATATGGCCTTTTATTGTAAGCATTGGTTGGTTTAGGACGTCTCTGCACATCCTTGTAGTACTGCTTCCCATCATTCGGGAGTCCTTTCAACCATTTGTAGCTTAGTCTGCACCTAGGACACATCCTCTGCATTACAGCTGCTTCTAAGGAATCGTCATCCAATGCTTCTTCCTCAGAGTCTTCCCTCTGGTGTGAGAAACCTTGTCCAATAGCTGGTAGATCTCTAGTGTCTTTCTTGATTGCTGTCTGGTTGGCCACATGCATCTGTACATTGACTTCTTCCAATTCTTTCAAAGACAGGTTCTGAAAATCTGGCATAATGACATTGGCTGCCACCTCTCTAATTTTTGGAAATGGATTACAGTCGATCCCCATGGCCTTTTCAGCTTTGGCTGGGAATTTCAAACTCCCTTTCCGAATTTGTTCTTGGATCCTGTCTTGAAAAACAACACAGTTTTTAGTCGAGTGAGACCAAGAATTATGCCATTTACAACATACTTTTCCTTTAAGTTCATCAAGAGATGGAATTTTAACCCCTTTTGGTAACTTAAGGAAGTTGGCCGCAAGCAAATGATCAAAAATGTCATCGGCCTTAGTTAAATCGAAAGAATATTTCTTGTGGAGATCTTTCTTTTTAAATTGCTGGTCAATTGTCGTATCCTTATGAATTAATGCTTCACAGATCATAGGCTCTTTCCCCACAATCTCTGCTGCATCAATCTCATAGTTAGGATCTTTGTAGTATGTCTTATATGATACATTATTTCGATCTTACTCCTCTTCTAGTAATGCTTCATATCTAGATACTTTGTAAGTCAGTTCCACTAAGTTCCTGAACTCTGTTGAGTCAAACTTCTTTGGAAGCCTAAATTCTAAGCCATTTTGAGCCAATCTTACGAATTCTGGCTCTGGCAAAATGACTCTACATTTATTTCGAGCCCTTTTAAATCTGGCAATAAACTGAGTAGCCTTTTCTTCAGGCCTTTGACTCAACCTTGCCAAGTCTGCCATGGAAACTTCTGGCTCCTACTGGAAAAATTGGGCATGAAATGCCTCTTCCATTTGTTGCCAAGTTTGGATTGAGCCAGGTGTAAGGTTAATGTACCATACAAATGCTCTCCCAGTTAGAGAATTTGGGAACAGCCTCAGCTTCAAAAAATCATTATTAATGAATTCACCGCATTGAGCAGCGAACCTAGCGATATGCTCTACCGTTGACTGGTTTCCATTCCCATAAAAAAGGGCGAAATCTAGTATCCTGAAACCTCTTGGGTATTCATGTACCCTATCTATCCATTCTGGGTAGGGTTTTCTGTATACAGGAGTCTGGACCCCCCGAGCCATTGGTCCACACATCTCCCTAACGATGTCAACAATTTGGTCCCTAGGGACCATATTTTGTGCCTGCTGAATCACCGCCAGAGGAACAAACACAGGATTTGGTGGACAAACTTGTGCTTGTGGTCCTCTTGATCTATAAGATGGTATATTTGGGACTGGTTGTTCCTGTGGTGCAGGTTGCTGTTAGGGGTGTGGGTAACCCCTTTGAATTTGTCCTACGAAAGGACCTGCGAAAGGTGCTGGAACTGGTGTTGTATCTCTTCCATTTGTAGGAAAACCTTCTAACCCCCAAGGTATAAATTCGAATAAGGGATTAGTGAACCCCCTTGTGCCAGGTATGGCTTCGAACATGGGATTCAGAACCATTCTTATGCCATTTCCTTGTATTGGGCCAGTTCCACCAAATTGCATGGCTTCACTGTTAAGCACTGAGACATTTTGACCTACAGTGGGCCTTGGAACAGGTTCGTACCAAGACTGAGGTGATGGTCTTTCATGGTTCTGGTTACTAGTTCGTCCATTAGAATATCCATTAACTTGCATAGGCTGTTTATCTCTAGCCAATCTTTGCTGAGGGACATTCGAAATTTCCTCTATGTGTCTTGCATTTGTTAGTTGGTGGTTATTCATTCGATCTAAAAAGGATGTTGCCCACCTTTCCATTGTGTTCATTAATTGTTGTCCCATTGCATATATTAAGCCACCCCATGGATTCACTGGCTGAGTAGATGGGACAGTGAATGGTCCAATTCCTTGGTCTCATCCAATATTACGAACAAATGGTATTTGTTCTGAAGTACTGGTCTGTTCGACCATAGGTTCCGACAAAATAGGAGTTTCCACAGGATGTGTTATCACATTATCCTCTGGATTAGGTATCTCTACCTCTCCTTCCACGCCTTCTTCCAAACGTTCATTTTCTCCTTGTCTCCTACGTCTAGCCATTTTAAATGTAGTCCCACTGGGCGTGCCAAAAATATATGTTGGCTTTTTAGTTTTCGAAGGTTATTATTGTGATTGCGAGCGTGCCGGCAAGGATCAATTTAGTCCTTATAGAAATTTAATTGCCAACCAATTATCAGACGACTGTGTTTTAGTTTTCTCAGCCTCAATGAAGAGGACTTTTACTGGTGGCTTGAGTTAGGAGAATTTAAACAGAATACCAATCAAATAAAGAAAATCTAAAGCATTTCACTAGAATGAAAAACTTATAATGATTCGAAGCGACAATCTATTTGAAACTACTCCTATGAATGAAAATGCAGTGCAGAATTTGAAGTACTGGAATGTAAAGAACAGGGTACGTAAAAGTAAAGTAGAATAAGACTGGTTTTTTAGATCTGAGTCCGGGGGCTTTTTCCAGGGCCTTCTCTGCTATTTATACTGCTCAAAGATGACAGTCAAACTGTATTTCCAACCGTCGAACTGCTCCCCCATGATCGCTGATTATGTAGCCTCGAGATTAGCTCCACTATGCCATCATTTGCAGTTAAGCTTCCCTCATAAATTTGAATTTAAATAAGAATAACCGCTGATGTCACATCACCTTGCACCTCTTTGTTGATCCACTGCTACTCAGATCTCATAACAACCAATATCAACTGTGTAACGCCCTCAAAATTAACCCATTATATATCATTGACATGCATTATTTAAAGAAGACAATTTATTAATTCATTCATCCGAGTATTACTAAATAAAACATTACATGTAACATCGAATAAAATGCCCTACAGGCTTACATCTTTCCAAGCCAACACTTGGATACAAAAATATGAGTTCTAACTCAATACAAGAAAAGCCCTAGGCTTGAACGTTTACATGCACTAATAATTAAAGACAATTAACTAAAGGTAGTCTTCTTCAATCCAAGAGCCAAAACCCTCCCAAGCTAAGTCCTTGGAGGTAGTTTATCACCTGAACCTGAAAATGATGTTCCCATAAAGGGTGAGCCACAGCCCAGTAGAAATATACTAAACCACATATAAGCAATGAATAAAGCAATAGCATTCAACAGATGGTTAACCAAGATAATCAATTACTTCATTTTACAGTCTCATGACACTATTGTCTAAGATACATTTTACTTTCCAATTTTATCAACATGCCTCAGAACCTGGTCAAACTTACAACAGTGAATCACATATATCATATTCACATCCTTCCAATATCAACAAACAAATGAGACTCAAGCTCAAATCAAACACTTCATACTTCCAGATTGATACACATTTTAGTGCTGTATCAATGAAACACTTCTATATAAATAAGCACACATAAAAGTGATGCTAATGGAGTCCATCCCCTATCTCCTCCCAAACAAAATCCGGTTTAGAGGTCCATCCCCTATCTTCCCCTAAACCGTGGAGTACATCCCCTATCTCCTCCCACACACAAAACAATGTATGCAAATGCAATGCTCAATCAATACACGTATTTTCAGTATCAATGCCATAGTCAAAATTAATGACTTAACCAATGTGATTAGTTTCAGTTATTCCTAATCCACATGCAATGTCTACAACAATCACGACTATCCTCCACCGATAGCCCAAATCAGTTATTTCTAAACTGAAAATAACTATGTCAACAATTCAATAGACAAATGATACCAATTACCCAATTACGCCATTTAATCAATGAATTCCCCAATTCCATGAATTTAACCATCTTTTCCCAATTCCATGAATTACTTATACAAATTAATTCAATAATACAACTAGGGTTTTTCCCAAAATTTACCAAAGTATCCCCAACATATCAAAATACCAAAACTTAGAACAAAACCTATAAAATGGAGTAGGAAATCCCTACCTCGAAGAAAACAACACAAATGGTGAAGACAAAGATGAGTGCCCAAATACCAAAGTGCTCCAAATCGCCAAATGTTCAGATTAAATGAAAGCCCTCGACTCCCTCTATCTTTTTAATGAAGGATCTAGGGTAGAAACACACCCTAAGTGGATCAAATCTAAGAAAGAAGGTGAGTAGGGAGAGAGAGAAGTCGGACCTAGGGTTTGGAATCAAAAGAGGATGAAAAAGACTGATCAAAACCCGCTGCTGTGTATATAAACTGGACAGGCTCGCTCGAGCGAAGACTTGGTCGCTCGAGCGACCAGACACAAGAAGCTACGCTCGAGCCAAGGAAGCCTTGCTCGAGCCAGCAACCCAAAAGCTCGCTCGAGCGAAAGAAAACTCGATCGAGCGAAGAACTCAAACCCTCAGGTCTGAAACCAGACACACGCTCGAGCGAAGGAACTATAGCTCGAGCGAAGGATGAACTAACTCGCTCGAGCGAAGAAAAGCTCGCTCGAGCCAAGAATGCAAAGCTACAGGTCCATACTGGACGCCATCTCTCGCTCGAGCGACCAAACCCCAGCTCGAGCGAAGAACCAAAACGACATCTCGCTCGAGCGACCAACTCCTCGCTCGAGCGAAAAACCCAAAACCTGGACAGCAACACTTGGTTTCTAAACCCAACCAACCTGAAACAAACCTGCCCAACACATCCTATAATTCCAAATGAGAAAATAAAGGACAACAACAACAATTATACAATGACAGAATCTACGGAACCTAAGTCCGGATACAATAATCAAATGGGAAAAGACCGGGGTCGCTATAAACTGCCATGTGTACGATTAGGATTGAAGACCTGAATAGTCTCCCCATATTACCCTTACTTTGCCACGCGTCAAATTGTAACTGGCTTGTACAAAATATGCAGCCAACAAAAATTAAAAAACAAAAGACAATATAAAAAATAAATCTATTTTTTTCATTTTTTTTTTGTAAACTATTAAAAATTATTAAAAATGTCAATTCCACAACGAACTTTTCAAAAAATAGATTTTGTTTAAAAATTTCACCTTTTGAAATTGAATATAAAACTTCTACTTATTTTCAACTAGTTTTCACATTAATCTATCCCCTTCTTTCCACTAGCTGCCCCCAACATCCATGGGGCACCATCTGCTACCCTCCAGTCAACTCAAACAACTAGCTGGTTAACGCACTGCTTCCAGCAATACGCTAATCTAATCACCCACTCTGACAGTCATTTCCTATCACCTCCCCATCAACATTTATCCACTATTTACCACTAGCAAAAACCTCCAAACCGAACATATTCCTTAATTTTTATTTTTATTTGTGTTCAAAACCTTTTATCGTCAAACAAAATTTTTTGTTAAAATAAAAAAAAATAAAAAGATAAAAAATAAAAAAACTTGCTTTTATATTTTATAAACAGAGAAAACAAATTGACAATGTTATTGGACGACACAAATAACTCGGGCATGTGTGCTATAAACCCAACCAAGATGACGAACAATTATAACCAAGACAAATGACACTTAAATTGTGGTGGTTGATGTCTTTTAATGTGATTTTAAGACTAAGGGCCTCGTTTGGTAAGTAATTTTTTTAATCAAAAAGTTACTAAAAGAAAAAAATTAAAAAGCCAATAACATATACTAAAAAGTCAAAAATTTCATTTTCTCTCTACTTTTTGCATATCTTTTCGTAAAAAATCAAAAAGTCATCCCAAACATACTAGTTTTTTTTACATCATATTTTAGCCAAAAAGTCAAAAAGTTACTAAAAAATCTTGTTCTCAAACGAGGCCTAAGGTTTTGTTTGGAAGTTTTATTTTTTTAATTTTTGATCTTTTATGAAGCGAAAAAAAAAATTAAAATATCATATGCATACGATAGTTATGAGGAAAAAAAAGATTAATTGATGTGTATTTTAATTTTTTAAATTTTAAAAAAAATTAACTTTTTAAACTAAAAAATCAGTAGCCAGACGAGCCTTTGAGGATAGCCGTAATACCAGGCAACAAAGAAGGTGTTGGTTGGGCAAGGAATCACAAAAGTGAACCTTACCATCTACACTATTTTTTTTTTTTTCAATTCAAAAGGAAAATAGCAGAACATAGAGTTAAGGCATAATGCCTTTTAAACAGAAGATGACCCTAGAATGTCTGCAACAAGCAGGCTTGCAACCTCATTAGGAGGGTCATTAAGAAATACAAAAAGTTCTGGGTGATTAACCCCTAGATTTGCTAAACCATCTACACTTTGATTGCCTTCTCTTAGGATGTGTTGAATGGTACAACTGCATCTCTGCATCAGGAACTTGGTGTCGTCAAGAAGGGGCCTGTACTGAAAGTTTGGACTAGACTCTTCCTGAATCAATTGAACAACATGCAAAGAATCTGTCTCAATTAGTATATCTGTCATTCCTTTCTCTAGAATGATGGTTAGGCCTCTATATATTCCCCAAAGCTCAGCTTCCAGACTAGTTGCTTTATCAAGTCTCTCATGGTAACCATGCACCCACGCTCCTCTCTCATCTCGAAAGAGCCCTCCATAACCAGCTGGTCCGGGATTTCCCTTGGAGCATCCATCAGTATTGAGTTTAATTATACCTGCAAAAGGTAAAACCTAGTTAGTTTTTTGTTCCAGAAGCAGTCCAGTAAAGTGGTCAGATTGAAATGCCTCAAAAGTTGCAGTTGCTTGTTGCTGGATGTATCTGATGGCTTGGTGCACATTGTCTTCCTCTTGTCTGAAAACAAAATTGTTCCTATCTGTCCAAATTTTCCAAACAATGAAAACAAACACAATGCCCCAAGGAATATGGAAGATCTGACTCTCCTTGCTGTGCAGGTTAACCTGAAGCCACTGCTCCCAAGATTGATTTTCACTGAGTTGAAGCCATCTGTGGTTTCTTAAAACTAGCCAAATGGCTTTAGCTTTAGGGCATTCTCTAAACAGATGGCTTATGTCTTCCCGAGCTGAGTTGCACTTGGGGCATTTGTCATCCATGGTCAAGCCTCTAAGACTTCTATGATGGTTGGTTAATAAACGCTCATGGAATAGCAACCAGCAGAAACATTTCATTTTTTGTGGGATTTTTTTTTTTCCAGATCTAGTGCCAGCTCACTTTGTCACCGTGATGGTCCATATTTGTTAAGAGATCATAGGCTGCACTAACTGTGAAGTTACCAGTTGGTGCTCCTTACCATCAACTCTATTAACTTGTTAAATTAAAGGGATATTTATTAATAAATTTCATTTTACAAAGAAGTACCTTAATTAGTTCTAAATTTTTTCTATTGGTTTACTAAGTTCTATTAGTGGAGGATTTCTTTTCGTGTGATTCTATTTTTGATTTTGGCAGTGTTTTGGTGGACAACTATGCCCATTTATTAATGTGACAGGTATGATGTAATACTTTAATATAGCAGGTACTAATGTGACAATCCAAAAAAATTAAAAATTCCTTAGTTTACTTTTCGTAAATGTGACAACGTGACGGGTATGATGTGACACTCCAAAACTTTTACTCAAAAAAAAAAAAAACTCTTTAGTGTATTTTTCTCTAATGTAATAATGTGGCAGGTATGATGTGACATTTCAAAAAAAAAATTTCTTTAGTATACTTTTTCCTAAAGTGACAACGTGATGGGTATGATATGACACTTTAAAAAAATAAAAAACTTTTTAATATACTTTTCCTTAATGTGACAATGTGGCGGGTATAATGTGACACTCTAAAAAAATTAAAAACTCCTTAGTGTACATTTTCCAAACGTGACATGTGACATTCCAACGTGGCAGATATGATGTGACACTTTAAAAAATTTAAAACTTTTTAGTATACTTTTTCTAAATTTAACACTCCAATGTGGTAGGCAAATGAGTCATTACACATCCAAAATGACTAAATGAATCACAAGAAAAAATATGGGACTACACGGATTACAAGTCCAAAATATGGGACTTATTGGTCAATCTCCCTAAATTAAAATACTAAATTAAATTTGGGTAAAATTCATTTTATCTCTCTATAGTATAGTTTGATAGCACTTTACTCTATATCTTTTAAAAATAGCCATATACCACTCATATAGTTTTGAACTAAAATATAGATAATTCTATTTCCACACACCAAAACATCTCATTCCACATCCTCTGTCAATATACATACCAACTAATTTTGAATTTTGTGATTTTACTCAATGCACAATCTTTTTTGCCAAAATTATCCTTCTCTTTGACATTGAAATCCTAAACCAACGCCCATTTGTAAATGTTGTTTCTTCTCCCCTGTAAGTGTTGTTTTGTGCATTTGCAATGAGTATTCCTGGTATTATTTTATTTATTTCAACACATTATTTATGTGGACTGCTTGACCAATTTCATGTCATTTCTACAATTGTCATGCACTAGGTGTGTTGGAAGCTAATTTTGTTGAACCAGCTCACGATAAACAGAGCTTTGAGCGAATAACTGCACTGGCGAGACTTGAGGCAAGATTAGTTGTGATGCAAAAGAGTTACTGGTCTGTTTATTTATATATCTATTTCATTTTCCCCCATCTATAGGTTTCATTAGTGTGGCTGAGTTAGGAGATGGAGTTAGGGTTTTGATGGAGAAGATAAGTACACTTTAATAATTTTATTTTATGACAAAACTGTAATAAAAAAATAAATAATAAAGTGTGTATACAGAGATAGATAAGTGTGTGGAAATAGAATTTCCCCTAAAATACAATCGTTAACCCCATTAAATATAGATGTGAAATGACTATATTATCCAAAAATCTTAGATTTTTTGTTATTTTCTTGCTTTCTTATCTCTCATACACATAATTTGTAATGTCTAATATTAATTTAATTAAATCACAATTAATTATAAATTCTTAAATTTTTATTCAAGTTTTAATTTAATTATATTTTAGATCACAATTAATTTTAAAAAAATTGACTTAAAATATAAGAGGTTGACTGTTATAATTAAAAATAAAAATATCAAAATAAAACTATAGTAGAAGTATAAAAAAGTGTAATTAAATCATTAAATTGTGGTTGCTGAAATCTTATAATATTGTGGACCCAAAATAGATGTGTGCTCTGAACCCCAACAAGATGAAGAACATATGGATGTCAAAGTCAAAAAATTATTAGATATTATTAAATTGATTCAATTATTAATTCCATATTTTATATTGTCTCTTAAAATACCATTGAAAATGGAGTCTGGATCCTCTTCAGCCAACCTCTCCAGCCATTCTCCTGTCAAGGGCCAGGATTTGGCCACGTCACTTTGCCAAAATCTACGGCTCAAATCAAGTTTGGTTATTAAAAAATTAAAAATAAAAGTTGATTTTTTTTTTTTTTTTTATTCAACACAGCAACAGAGAGAATAGGAAGAGGCCGGTGGAGGAAGAAGTGGAGGAAGAAGACGACTTAGGAAGAGAGGTCGTTGTTGCTATTGCCGGAAAACGAGCTCGAACTCTGGTGATCTCAGATGACAGCTTCAAGACCAGGAGTCAATGATGAGGAGTCAGTGAGTGAGCTCGCAAAGCTTTTGGAAACCCACATTAAATGTTAAAATCATCCAACAAATCATCAAGCCACAAATGTTAAAATCATAAAAAATTTAACAACTGGAGAGGATCAAATGTTAAAATCATAGGTTAAAATCCCAAATTTTTTAAATTTTAAATTTGAAGCAGCTAGGTGTTAAAATCATGGGTTAAAATTTAACAGCTTTTAAAATTATCAAATGTTAAAATCATCAAGCCACAAATTTGAAGTAAACCCACTTTCTCTCTCTAAAATTCAAGCCACATAAGTCATCCAAATTCAACACTTTAGTTCTAGTTGCTTCAATTTCTTTCTTTTCTTTGATTTTTTGATTTCTTTCTTTATATTGTTTTTGGAAAGTTATTGATTTATACATGGGTTTTTCTTTGAAAAAATTCAGATCTAGAAGAAGAATGGGGGAGGGTGGTGTTGGATCGGCCGAAGCTGGTAGGGGAGGGAGTGAGGAGAGGAGTCAGGCTGGTGCTAGTGGTCGCAGTGGTGCGTAAGGGCCGCCGAAGGGTTGTCGTACGTCACTATCAACGACAACGAAGAGTCCAGCGGATCTTCCTTCTCCGACTCCGAGATTTTGGCCAAACTTGATCTGAGCCATAGATTTTGGCCTAAGTGAAGTGGCCAAATCCTAGCCCTTGATAGGAGGAATGGCTGAAGAGATTGGCTGGGGAGGATCTGGACTCAAATCCTGGCCCTTGACAGAAGGAATGGCTGGAGAGGTTGGCTAGAGAGGATCCAAACTCTTGAAAATGAACAATCTTACTTTCTAGACTAATAACTGTCAAGATAGAAACACCACAAAGATTTGTTTCATCAACATTGAGGCCTGGTTCGGTAACATTTTTATTTTTGTTTTCATTTGTTTGAAAATTTGTTTGGTTTACTGGATTTATTTCAAATATATATATAATTTATTTTTAAAAAATTTACCTTTTTGGAAATGAAAAAAAAATATTTTTAATTATTTTCAAAATAAGTTTTCACCTTCTTATCCCTCTCCCAACACTTCTGGCCACCACCAACCTCCACCACTAGCGTGCCACCACCAACCACTATCGATTACACTAGGGGTCATCTAGTATGTTCCGACAAGCCCTAGTCACCTTTTGACAGGCTTAGACGATCAGTTGGTCATTATATGTGACATTTTTTGGAAATCTCGTAACCTCCGTTGTTACTTTGACCATCAACTGCAAAAAGTACTTTAAGCCATCCCACCTTTGGCCACCATATATGTCCATCCATCACCATTAGTTACGACTTCTAATAACTCACCAAATATATTTCTTTATTTTTATTCTCATTAATATTCAAAACCTTTTTATGCATCAAAGATTTTTTTATTTTTTTCTAATGATAATAATAATAAAACACTTCTACTTTTTTTGTAAACAAGAAAGGAAATTGACAACGTTATTAAATAATAAATAAACGACTGAATAAATTTATGGACATTAACACTTTTATTAAAAATCTTATTAAAAGTATAAGAAGCTAAATACAATACAAAAAAATAAGGTACTAGAGACAAAATCACTTTTTATGAACGAAATATTTTTATTGCAAGAAATTTCATTTTTGTATTTTTAACGACAAAGTTAGATATTTAGTGATGAATTAATATCTTTTAACTCAAATTTTTGTCTCAAAATGAAATTTTTGCACTAAATTATTTTGTTCTTACAAATATATTTATTAGCAACATTCTTAAAATTTTGTTGCTAAAAGTTCTTTCTTTTTTTAACTTTTCGAGAAAACTTTTAGCGATAATTGTCGCAACAATAAGAATTGGTCTCCAAAGATTTTGTTAACAAAATTTTTCCTTTTACAGCGTTTCGGATTTGAACCCGACCCGTTGATGTTTTGAATCTGAGTTTCATTTGTCTTGTTTAGATAGTCATACAGTGTTTCTCCTTATTTCTCATTGAGTTTGAGTGTTGGAGTGTCTTGGCTGTGTTTTGAACCGGTTGGTTGCTAGTTATTTCAAACTGTTGTTGTCTAGAATTTGGGCCTCTTCGCTCGAGCGAAATTTCTTGTGCTCGAGCGAGCTTTGTGTGCTCTCAGTACTTTTGTAGGCCTACAAAGATACTGGGGAACTGGTGTTCTTCACTCGAGCGAGACTTCTTGCGCTCGAGCAACAGTCTATTGTCTGTAAAACTTCTGGGAGTGTATATTTTACGCTCGAGCAAAACTTCTTGCAGTCGAACGGAACAACTTATTGTGTATGGTCGCTTGAGTGACAACGCTTGCGCTCGAGCGAGTTGTGTGTATATTAGTTCATGAAAAGGCCATTTTACATCACTTTTTCATCTCTCTCTCTCTCTCTCTCTCTAAAAGATTTCAAAACCCTAAGTTAAGACCCTTTCACTCTAAAACTTACTCTCTCTCTCTCTCTCTCTCTCTCTCTCTCTACAAATACATCAAGATCTATCAATTTCTCTGCCCTACTCCCTTTGTTAAAAAGGTAGAACTCACCTAGAGCTTCGTTTTCATCCGAATAGAGTTAGGTTTCAGTGTTGTTGAAGTGTCATCTCTTTCTCTCTCGTCTCCTAGCTTCGAGATAGAGATTTTCTACACTTTTTTATGATTTTTGACTTGGTTATTTGTTTTTCATAAACAATATTGCGATTTTGGAGGATTTTGAACAAACCTAGGGTTTTGGCTTGAAATCAAAAGTGGGGTTTTCAAATGGTTGTATGGAAAATGGTTGTGAGAATGGAAATGAGGTTGAGTTGTGAATTGTTGATTTTGACCCTTGGGTTGGATTTTGGAAGAAAATGGGTTTTGTCTTAAATGTCTCAAATATTTATTTTATATAAATAAATGGAATTGATGATGGAAATGTGAAATTTGATGGATATTAATATGGATAGTGGAGTTGGATATGTATTATCGCTCACATCTTGAATTTTGAAAAGTTTATCTGTATTGGAGATTTTATATTTGTTTAGAAATACCTGTTTTGGGCTATTGGTGGAGGATAGCTATGATTGTTGTAGACTTTGCATAAGGATTAGGTGAATTGAAACTAATTTCTTATCCACATACATTGAATAATTGTTGCTCGTTTAATACATTATAAATGTATATGATTTTGAGAAAAATGGGTGAATATTGGAAAGAGGTGTGTATAACCAAATTAAGTTAGCCTGTGTGTCCAGGGTGAAAGTCCCAAAAAATGCGCGTATACATGGATGCCGATTCCCGTGGACGAAATATCCATAAAATGGTAATAGTAGTGCTTGTATAGACTATGTTTACATGGGTGTCATTTGACAGTTTCTTGCGGACGAAATATCCGTGAAAGGTTGTACCAGTTTGAGAATTTCCCCTTATTTCTGATGGTAAAGGATATGATTTGAGAATTGTGACATAAATTGAGCATGGCATGATTTTGGGAAAGAAATATACACCATTTTGACATGAGCATTGTATATGCATTTCACTCTTATATCTTTGTTAAGATTCATATATTGTGTTGGATTATTTCTATTGGACTTTGGCTCACCCTATATGGGAAAATCATTTTCAAGTGTTGGTGAGATGCCGCCACCACACCAAGGACTTAGCTTGGGAAGACTGCAGAGCTCAAGGCTCAGTTTTGTTATTTTGTATTCAATGTTTGTACATGCCTAAGGCTTTATATGTATTGAGCTTAAGACTCACTTTTAATGTAACCAAGCATTGTCTTGGAAAGTTGTAGCCTTCAGGGTATTTCCATTATCTGTTTAACTTCTATTTCTTATTTTTGTTATTGATAAATGCTATAAATTCAGGGTTAGGACTTATGAATGTATATTCATATATGCCACCTCTTTTGTACAACTGAATTTCATGAAATGGAAGGATATCGTACTCTAATTTATGTTGTTATTTAATTATTATTACGGTTGGTTTATTATAATTATTTCGAGGCGTCAGAGCGTACCAAGTTTGAATACTTTGGGTACGTGGGAAGTAGTTATTACTACAATGGGTTTGTTTCGCTTGATAGAGACATTTGTATGTATGGTATGCTATGTGATAACATGCTTATGTGATTATATGGATATGAGATTTAATTTCTAGGATATTGATTGGGTCTACGGGTTTCTAGAAGTCCTATTAAAAGAGCACTTGATCACTATTGTTTGTAATTAGAACTCTAACAATGCCGCGGGACAGTCATTATCCAGGAAAGAATTTTGGTATGTGTTTATGTGGAGTGAATTATTATTGTCCACTGCATTAGGACGTGAGTGAGTTAGTTTCGGCACATTTGAAAATGTGCTAATCTCCGTTGTTATCTTTATTAGGATGTTAGGATGTAGTTGTGGTGATAGGCGTGGTAGGCCTAGACAGTAGAAGGTACCGATACCGAATAATATTTTGGCACAAGAGGAGGGAGTTAGTTAGGCCAGGATAGCCGAACCAGTCGGTCAGCAGGCCATGGGTGCCTTAGCTCGCGAAATGGCTGGAGCGTTACGAGAATCCATGGATATTCTCAGGGCTGAGAATCAAGTCTAGGCCCGTGTTGCTGAAACAAAGCCGTCTTTTCTGAAACGAGAGTTCTTCTGGTCCAACCCGGATGAGTTTTTAGGTGATCCCAAGGAGCCACTGAAGGCATATGAGTAGCTAGAGCAAATAGTTAAGACATTTGATATGCTTAGCATCGACGACAACAGACTGAGAGTGACCTTGGCGTCCTTCCAGCTGAAAAGAGATGCGGGTCAATGGTGGAATTTTGCGTGTGGGTGCATTGGAGTTACCTGGGAGACTTTTGTCAACGCCTTCCAGGACAAGTTTTTGCCTTCCATTATTAGGGAGAAGTTGAGGGAGCAGTTCTCAAAGCTCAAGTAGTTGAACACACTGGTGGCCAAGTTTGAGGCCACATTTACTAGCCTATCTAGGTTTGCACCAAAGTTAGTGGCAACAGAGGAATGCCGTTGTGTGAAGTTTGAGAAAAGGTTAAGGACTGGAATTCTTTTCAAGGTAGTCGGTTCGATGATTAGAGATTACGGCGACTTATAGAGTCAGCGGCTTATCTTGAGACAGTGATGCAAATAGAGGAGGAACGAATAAGGGGCTCTAGGAGGAGTCAAGATGTTCAGGGGGATAGTAAAAGGCAGAGGGGTTCTAACCCACAGCAATCCTAGAGAGCTCAGTCAAGGTCCACTTTTCCTGTACCGAGTTCGGGTTTTAGAAGAGGTAGTCAGGGAGATTTTACTTGTTTTAAGTGTGGCCAATTAGGCCACAAGTCTCTAGCTTGCTCACAGAAGGGAGGAGAGCAACGATCTGTATCGTCTTCGGCTTGTTCTTAGAGCCAAAGTCAAGGGAGAGGAGCAGTCGCTCACTTGTTATCAGTGTGGGCAAACAGGGCACATGAAAAGGATTTGCCTTTAGTTAGGTGGCACGCTTGGTGCGTTTAGCTCGAGGCAAACACAGAGTCACCAGTCTGCACAGTCAGCTCTGGCCTTGAGGGCCAATTAGGGAGCCTCTTCAACTCAGTCAATGCATCAGGCTTATGGTCTGAGGGGTAAGGAGGTAGAGCAGAGACCCTAAAGGCATGTGTATGTTGTTATCATGCCACACCTAGTACCAGCACCTTCGGTAGTGAGAGGTACTTTCTTGTTATGTAATTTTATTGCCAATGTATTAATTGATACAGCTGCATCCCATTCATTCATCTCGTTTGCATTTGCATTGGCATTGGGATTAGAGTTGGCTCGGTTAGCATCTCCACTCAGTGTAGAGTCACCTATTGGTGGTAAGATTGTTTTAGAACAGGGGTATTGGGGTTGTGATATGTAGGTTGCTCGTCGTCGACTTCCTTTTGTATTTGTATTGATTGACATGTCAAGTTTTGATACTAAATTGGTATGGATTGGTTGTCATCGTATCGGGCTGTCGGGGTTGTGATATAGAGGTTGTCAGTCATCGACTTCCTTTTACATTTGTATTGATTGACATGTCGAGTTTTGATGCTAAATTGGTATGGACTGGTTGTCATCGTATCGGGCTATCATAGACGATTACCGTTAGAGGGTTATTGTATATACCTTAAGCGATGATTGCTTTTATTTCTTGGGAGACCAGGTTGATAAAGTCTTATCACTGGTGTATAATCCGCGTGGGCGGAGTGAGCTTAGTTGTCTTCTACCAACTTCTTGGATAAAGAGTGTGATGAAGTTCGAGTTGAGTTGCCAAGGGTAGTTTGTGAATACTCAGATTTTTTTCTTGAGGATCTCACTAGTTTACCACCTCATCGTGAGATTGAGTTCTCTATTAATTTAGTGCCTAGCACGACACCTATTTCTATGGCACCTCATTGTGAAAGATGGTGCGTTGCGACTTTGTATTGATTACCAGAAGTTAAACAGGGTAACTTTTGAGAACAAGTACCCAATGCCTTATATAGATGATCTGTTTGATCAGTTAAAATGGTCTTGTTATTTTTCCAAGATAAACCTGAGATTGGGTTATCACTAGTTGAGAGTAAGGGAGGAGGATATCTAGAAAATGGCATTTCGTACGCAGTATGGCCATTATGAGTTCCTTGTGATGCCTTTTGGGCTAACTAATGTACCAGTCGTGTTTATGGATTTGATGAATTGGATCTTCCGTGAGTTCCTAAACCATTTTGTGGTCATCTTAGTTTACTCACCCTCTGAAAAAGAACACGAAAAACACTTACAGATAGTACTTGAGTTGCTTAGAGCTCACAAACTATATGTTAAATTCGGGAAGTGTGAATTCTGATTGAAAGAAGTGAAGTTCTTAGGCCACATGATATCCAGGGAAGGAGTGATTGTGGATTCATCTAAGATAGAAGCCGTACAAGATTAGGAACAATGTAAGAATGCTTTTGAGATCCATAGTTTCTTGGGGTTGGCCGAGTATTACCGTCGGTTTGTGAAAGATTTCTCTAGATTAGCCTTGCCATTGACTAGGCTAACGAGGAAAGGAATCAAGTTTGTGTGGAGTGAGACTTGTGAAAGTCATTCCAAGAGCTTAATGTTAGACTTACCACTGCTCCCGTATTGATTATTTCGGATAGGGGTTTAGGCTATTCGATGTATTGTGATGCTTCACGGGAAGGTTTGGGTTATGCACTGATGCAAGAGGGGAAGGTAGTGCCTATGGCTCATGGCAGTTGAAAACATATATGAGGAACTGCCCAACTCATGACCTAGAGTTAGCGGCGGTGATCTTTGCCTTAAAGATTTTGAGGCATTATCTATATGGTGAGAAGTTTGAAGTGTTTTCTGATCATAAGAGTTTCAAATATCTGTTTACACAGAAAGACTTGAATATGAAGCAGAGGAGATGGATGGAGTTTATAGAAAATTATGACTTTGAGTTGCATTATCATCCGAGGAAGGCCAATGTTACGGACGATGCTTTAAGTAGAAAATCCATTGGTAGTGTGGCTAGTATTGCCATTCAGGAATGGGAGATGTTGGGTGCTATTGGCAATTTTGACTTGCATCTTGGCAAGTCTATGAAGCCTGCAGCCTTGTTTTCAATAGTTGCGCAAACTACACTTGTGAACCGAGTGATAGAAGCACAGATGGGTGACCTTGGGGTAGAATCCCTTCAGGAGAAGATCTCTCGTGGGAAGGTAAAGAAAGGCTTAAATGTGTATCTCGATTCGAGGGTTAGATACCGTGACCGTCTTTTTGTGCTGGGGTCTTGCCGAGAGGAAGTACTCTGAGAGTTTCACCATTCACGCTTTGCGATACATCCGGGAGGCACAAAGATGTATCATGACGTTAGTTGCCAGTTTTGGTGGAGGGAAATGAAGAAGGATGTGGCCGTGTTTGTATCGAGGTGCCTTACTTGTCAACAAGTGAAAGTCGAACATCAGAGGACACTGGGTTTGTTGCAACCCTTGCCTATAGCCGAGTGGAAGTAGGTGCATGTCACGATGAACTTTGTTGTGGGCCTTCCTAGGACTCAACAGGGTAGTGATGCAATTTGGGTGGCAGATCGGTTAACCAAGTCGACACACTTTATACCTATGTGCGTGAGTGACTCGGTAGATTCTCTTGCCAACCTTTATATTAGGGACATAGTGAGATTGCACGCGGTCCCTGTAACGATTATTTCGGATAGAGATCTGCATTTCACGGCTCAGTTGTGGCAGAGCCTACATAATGCCTTGAGCATGAGATTGACTTTTAGCACTACGTATCATCCTTAGACTGACGGGCAGTCCGAGCGTACTATCTAAATTCTTGAGGCTATGCTTCGGGATTGTGTTCTTGACTTTAAGGGGTCGTGGGAGAGGCATTTGCCCTTAGCAGCGTTTTTCTATAATAATAGCTTCCAATCGAGTATTAGCATGGCATCGTTTGAGGCCTTGTATGGCCGACCGTGTAGATCTCTTGTGTATTGCGCCGAGGTGGGTGATGCGCCTTTGTTAGGCCCTGAATTGGTTCGGAAAACAACTGAGGAAGTCACTCTTATCCATAAGAGGATGGTGTAGACGCGCCCGCGAGAGGCCTTCGTGCTACAGTTCGGACTCGATTTGTGTCACGATTCTCAATCTGAACCAAAGAGTCCGAATCCGGCAAATTGTTTTGAGAAATAGATTTTTTGAAAAGAAGTGCCAAACATGGACTGCTTTGCCAGATACAGAGTCGCCACCTAAATATTTTAAAATGGGGAAATTTAGGAAACCCTGACTTGGTGCCAAAGGCCACGTGTCTGTCATCACCAAAGTTACCTTGGCTCGGGAGCTTGGGTACGATTGGGGAAGGTTAGCTATGAGCACCCCCTCTCGCCCGATCTGAAGATCGGCCTCTACTAACTGTGATATCCATTTTGAAAACGTTATGTGTTCTTATCCCATTATTAGCCTAGAATTACTATGTTATGCGCACAGCAAACAAGTATAGACTAGATCGCCCAATTTGGAAATAAGCATTGCATATCCGTTTGTTTTGGGAAAATGTTTTGGAATTTGCCACCCGCAAGTAAGCTAAAACACGGATTTCAACGAGTGTTTCCAACTCAGACAATCCAACCTTCACCCACAGGCATTCAAACAGTTTATCACATAAGCATCTAGCCACATGGTAAGCATGCTGTCATGATAGCATTCACACGCATGAGATATGCTAAAGCATAAATGCTTACCGAGTACTCCATGCCAAAACAACAAACTCGTTAGTAAACAATGCATGATCCGAGTCCATGTTTAAATGTCTAATGCAACACATAGAGGATGCAATTAGAGTGGGCTCGGCTAACCTAAGCATGGCATGTGAAGTGCAATCAATTGATGCACGTATTCAATTTGGAATTGAAATACAAATGCAGTTAGCATGATGTACCGAGCCCGGTGCGTGCGAGACAAATGCATGGATGCACGTATGC
The DNA here is from genome assembly GCF_055761805.1 of Camellia sinensis. Taxonomy (NCBI): domain Eukaryota; kingdom Viridiplantae; phylum Streptophyta; class Magnoliopsida; order Ericales; family Theaceae; genus Camellia; species Camellia sinensis. The sequence goes on along the minus strand of NC_138964.1, from coordinate 17,036,583 downwards.
GCAGCATAAGGTACGCTAATTTAAACATGACCTATTACTAACCATCAAAGCAGGTAAGTAAAAGGGAGAAAGAAGTGGGGGTTGGAAGGCATGCACACACTCACCCACACTTATTACAAGTTTATCCTCGCTCGGAGGGATCGAAAAAATAATACAGTTCGAATAATGAATTAACTATCCTAGCTAATTAATTATTACAAATTACCTAATTAGTTAACAAATTAACTTATCTAGGAAAAATAGTAAACCGCCTCGGGAAGAGAGCTCGATGCAATGCATGCTCAGTCTTGCTCGGGAATTCACTGCCATGCGCAATCTGCCTCTGTTTTCCCTGCTCTGCTCCTCCGAAGACTGTCAAAATCTCAAAGTCGCTTCTCTGGACATTGGGAGACACCACCGGCTAAGTAGAATGGTCACCGGTAGTGGTCTGGTGGTCATCGGAACATAATGAATCCATTGGCTTCCAGTTTATTGCCGGTCGGCACTCTATGAAGTCGATCGGCAGAGAATGCCTGCAGAACCTGTTTGACAGCAGCAGAGGATAGGACTTTGCATGTCAATACAATTCAAGCCATATATGCACCAATCATGTTCCTTATCATGTGAGTGAGTCAAAGGGACATGCTCCTTGGTTCTCGGACCACCAATCGCGCATTTCCATGCGTGATGGTCCAAGGGACCAAGTGTGCACATTTTGATGTCAAATGCAATGCAAACCAATGAACCAAAGCCCAATTCCTATCACTAGATCAAGGAACAAGACATGCATGCTAGATGCAATGCAACCTAGGCATGCAAGCTAAGGATGCAACATGGGAATGCAAGATGTGCATGCAAGCATACAAACAACATGCAAGGTAAGCATGCAAGCAAGCAAATGATGGACTTAAACATGATTTGGGCAGCTCTAATTAGGCCCAAAACAGTGGCCAAAGCCAAGGAAATGAGGCCCAAAACACATGCACACATGTATGCAAATATGGTCCAATTCCTAAGGCCCACCAAAGAAGCATTGAAATACACTTAGTGCAACCACACATGGCATGAATTAAATGACTAAAAATAGAATTTTAGCATGTTAAGACAAGGCCTAAAGATCACTTAGATGGCATCCAATTGACCTAAATTCAAAGGCATGGACAAATGCCAAAACATGGAGCATGCTACACAAGCTTTCAAAGCTTCAAAGAGGCATCCAAGGAAAGCATACAAGCATGTTAAAGGGACTGAAATAACATGGCGAATGGTCCCAAATCACTAGATTAAGACAAGGATGCATGCTACACATTCACACACTTAAGGCCAACAAGCCAAAAATGCAAAGGGGCTATACAATGTATGCCATGGCCGACCCAAACAACTATGGACAGACCTCAAGCATGGTAAAATAAGCACAAAAACTTCACAAAGCTAGACCTAAAACATGCTAGAACAAGGGTTTACAACCTAAGGCATGTTAAGGCAACAAAGTGGCATTACAAGGTAGGTATGCTAAGCATGCATGGTGTACCAAAACCAACAAAAAACAGAGGCATATTATGACATAATAAGCACAAAAAATAGCCAAGGCATGGTCAACAAGAAGCTTAGCTAGGTGCTCCCTCAAGAGTCCAAAAATGGTCCATTTCAAGGGCAACAAGGAGAGGGGGTGGCCCTCTCCTTCTTGGGACTTCAAGGCACCATCCTTACCACTGAAATCCCTCAAGATTTCAGTGGTGAGGAGGCCCAAACACCAAAGTCTCGGAGCTTATACAAAATAGCACAAAATGGAGCCTTACAAGGCTTAGGAGGGGTCAAACACCTCCAAACCACAAAACACTCTAAACAAACTACTTAGAGGGCCTAAAAACAGAACTTTTTTGTATTATACACTAAGCTCAAAAATAGTTCTAAGATAGGAAAAAATAGTATGCAAAAATGGAGAATAAAGGGACAACTTCTTACCCTTGAAGACCCTCTTCACCAATGAAGCTCCAGCAGCTTCTTTGTGCTCAAAACAGCCCAAGAACCTCAAGAACAACCTCTGGTCCTTCAAAAAACCAAGAAAAGGTGTAACACTATGTGTTTGTGTGCAATAGTAAGACACAAACACACTTATACACACACAAAGGCCAAATGAGAGAGAGGTATAGAGATAGAATATGTATGGAACCCTAAACCTAAAACCAGAGCTCTCACACAAATTTTCTCTCTAAAATGTCTAACCTAGAGCCAATAGGGGAGGGCTTCTCTTATAGAGGAGCCAATCTTGTAAAGCTTACAAGGTAAGCTAACAAGAAGTCCATCCCTCCATACACGTGTATGGAGGGGAACAAAATGCCATACAGCTGTATTAAAATATCTACAAAAGCAGATGAACAGTAATCGGCTGCTCAAAAATGCCATTTTGTCAAAATGGAGTGCCGACCGGCAACAAAGAATGCCGACCGGCAATATACATTGTTGATGGCATCAAAACACCAGCCGGTGGCCTCTGGCCATGGCCGGTGATGTGTGGGGATGCCTCTCAAGGCATTCCCTGCTCCTCCAAGGCAAAACACAAGTGTTTGGTGCAAAACCAAACACTAAACAGTCGAGTTCGGAGATCCTGAGGCAAGGCGCGTAGCCGAGACCTCCGGGAACTCCAAACGAACACAAACAAGGGTAATCACCAAGTGCTCCAATGGTGACGTCCAAGTCTTGAGGACGGTAAAAAATGGAGTGTCTACAGTTGGTTATTGCCCAAAGTTGCCAAAATATTTATGCTGACCGTAGGAGAAGACTTTTGTCTCTTAAAGGAGAATATCATGTCTTCTTGAAGATATCACCTAGGCAGGGTTTGATGAGGTTTAGAAACAGTGGGAAGTTGTCCCCTAGATTTATTAGGCCTTTTGAGATCCTTGAGCGGATTGGAGGGGTAACTTATCGCTTGGCTTTACTGCCACAACTTTCTGGGGTCCATAATGTATTTCATATTTGTATGCTTCGGAAGTATGAGCCAGATCCATCGCATGTGTTGGATTGGACCGACTTAGAGGTAGATGAGGATGCCTCGTATGAGGAGAGACCAATAAGAGTCTTGGATACTCGAGACCAAGTCTTATGAGGCAAGACAATTCTTTTGGTAAAAGTATTGTGGCGACATCATGGGATTGATGAAGGAACTTGGGAACATGAGTTGGAAGTCCATGAGAAGTGTCTAGACCTATTTGTTAATGTTTAACCATGTATTGAAGCTTTTATGATGTTGATGTAATATAAACATTGTATATGTTTTGGAAATATAAATTGTATATTCAGCATTGAAAACTTGTTTATCATGTTGATAAGAATGAATGACTGGTGGATAGGTCGTGATGTTCGAATTGATTGATTATCATTGTTGTAAATGGTTTAAACATTATTTTAATGTTTGATTTAAAAATTTCGGAGACGAAATTCCTTAAAAGGGGAGGTTATAACGTTCCGGGTTTGAACCCAACCCGTTGATGTTTTGAATCGGAGTTTCATTTGTCTTGTTTAGATAGTCATACAGTGTTTCTCCTTATTTCTCATTGAGTTTGAGTGTTGGAGTGTCGTGGTTGTGCTTGGAATAGGTTGGTTGCTAGTTGGTTCAAATTGTTGTTGTCCAGAATTGGGCCTCTTCGCTCGAGCGAGCTTTGTGAACTCCCAATATTTTTGCAGGCCTACAGAGATACTAGGGAGGTGGTGTTCTTTGCTTGAGCAAGACTACTTGCTCTCGAGCGACGATTTGCTGTTTGTAAAACTTCTGGGAGTGTGTATTCTGTGCTCAAGCGAAACTCCTTGCACTCGAGCGAAACAACTTATTGTGTCTGGTCGCTCGAGCAACAAGTCTTGCGCTCGAGCGAGCTATGTGTATATCAGTTCAGGAAAAGGCTATTTTACATCACTTTTTCATCTCTCTCTCTGAAACATTTCAAAACCCTAAGTTGAGACCCTCTCACTCTAAAACATGCTCTCTGTCTCTACAAATACAGCAAGATCTACACGTTTCTCCACACTCCTTTTGTTAAAAATGTAGAGCTCACCTAGAGCTTTATTTTCATCTGAATAAAGTTTGGTTTCAACGTTGTTGAAGTGTCATCTCTTTCTCTCTCGTCTCCAAGCTTCGAGGTAAGGATTTTCTACACTCTTCTATGATTTTTAACTTGATAATTTGTTTTTCATAAACAATATTGTGATTTTGGATAATTTTGAATAAACCTAGGGTTTCGGTTTGAAATCAAAAGATGTGTTTTTAAATGGTTATATGGAAAATGGTTGTGAGAATGGAAATGCGGTTGAGTTGTGAACAAATTATTGATTTTGACCCTTGGGTTGGATTTTGGAAGAAAACGGATTTTGTCTTAAATGTCCCAAATATTTGTTTTATATAAATAAATTGAATTGATGACGAAAATGTGAAATTGGATGGATATTAATATGGACAGTGGAGTTGGATATGTATTATCGCTCATATCTTGAATTTTGGAAAGTTTATCTGTATTGGAGATTTTATATCTATTTAGAAATATCTATTTTGGACTATCGGTAGAGGATAGTTGTGATTGTTGTAAACACTGCATGAGGATTAGGTAAATTGAAACTAATTTCTTATCCACGTGCATTGAATAATTGTTGCTCGTTTAATACATTGTAAATGTATATGATTTTCATAAAAAATGGTGAATGTTGGAAAGAGGTGTGTATCACCAAATTAAGTTGGCCTGTGTGTTCAGAGTGAAAGTTCCGAAAAATGTGCGTATACATAGGTGCCAATTCCTACAGTCGAAATGTCCGTAAAATGGAAATAGCAATGTTTGTATAGACTATGTTTACATGAGTGTCGTTTGACGGTTTTCTACAGATGAAATATCCGTGAAAAGTTGTACCGGTTTGAAAATTTCCCCTTATTTCTGATGGTAAATGATATGATTTGAGAACTGTTATATGAATTGAGCATGACATGATTTTGAAAAAGATATAATGGGTGATCCAAAATTTTTTAAACTTAAAAAAATGAAATTAATATTTTAAAAAAATAAGAAAATACATTTTAAATTTTTTTAAAAAATATTTAAAATATTAAAAAAAATAAATTATTTAAAATAAAAAATTAAAAATATTTGAAATATTTAAAAAAATTTATTTAAAATATTTTGTGCTTGTGGGGTTGGGCCCATGCGAAAGTGGTTGGCACGAACGATAGCGAATTACGGTCGGTACTTTTACCGATGTCCAAATGTCATAACCATCGGGATTTGAATTCGATACACTGATATAAAATTTAAAGTTGGTTTTAAGTATTGACAAAATAATTTGTTATGTTTTCGATATGTATTAGCTAATCAAAATTATACTTAACCAATACAAAAATTGTAAAGAAATGGAAAAAAAAATGTAGTAAATACAACGAACAATTAAAAAAATATTTACAATAAAAAATGTTTACCCAAAAAAATAAAATAAAGAAAATATTTAAATATCTAAAAATAAACTCAAAACAATTTCAAAATACAACTCAAAATCAAAACTCCTTTTAAAATTCATAACCAAACAAATTCTATTTTCAAAAATTTATGGGTGAATTACAAATACACCCCCTGAGGTTTGCTTAAAATACGAATTGCCTCCTGTGGTTTAAAAAATTACAAATACCTCACTGCCAGAATTTTTTATTTAACAGAATTAATTGAAAAAGTGAAATTTCTAATTGTTCACATATACAATAATAAAATCATCTGAATTATTAATTGAAATAAAATTTTAATATTATTAAAAATTGTTAATTAACTTGATAATTTATTAATAAAAGGACCTATTCGTTACGAAATTAGAAATCTTAGGGGGCATAATGTAATTTTTAAAACCACAGGAGATAATTTGTAATTTAAGTAAACCTCGGAGGATGTGTTTGTAATTTATCCAATTTTATCTTCTAAAATGCAACTCAAAACTCAATTAAAAAATTAAACCAAAGGGAGAAGTGTTTTCCTTCTCTTTTGAATTTTACAAAATAGGAAAAAAAAAAAAAAACTACACAAATAAATAATTTATTAACCTTTTTATTAATTAATGTGGCATACCATAATGTAATTTTGAAATTAAAAAAAAGGACTCACGTCAGTATAATATGATAGATATCATCTAAATAAATACGAAAATTTTATAAATTTAATTAATTTATGGATAAATTACAAATACACTCTCTAAGATTTACTTAAAATACGAATTGCTCCTTGTGGTTCTAGAAAATACATTCCACCTCCTGAAATTTATAATTTCATAATAAATACCATCTTTTATTAATAAATCATTAAGTTAATTAATAGTTTTTAATAATGCCAGAAATTTATTTCAATTAATATTTAGGTAATTTTACTATTGTATAAATGAACAGTTAAAAAATTTATATTTTCAATTAATTTAATCCTGTCAAATAAAAAATTATGACAAAAGAATATTTATAATTTTTTAAAATACAAGAGACAATCTGTATAGTTTTTATAATTTACTCTATAACATTAATATAAGGCCAAATACTTCAACAACCACAATTTAATTAATCATCTTGGTTCTGTTTAGAGGAAAAACATGAACAAACATTATTATCATCTTGTTTGACTTCAAAGAACACTTTTTTTTTTGTTTTTTTTTTCCAAAAATAATAATAAATATCTGTAATGTATTTGAATTTAAAACACATCGTGTCTTTTTTATACATGGTAATTGTCAATTTATCATTCACATTTATTTACAAGCAAATTACGATTTAGTGAGAAGTGAGATAATTATTTGTTAATAAGTACAAATCTTCTTGGAATACAATTTTTGTTGTGTTTTTTTTCACACGACAGAGTTGCACCGCCTTGTGTTTGTAATTGTTTTTTATTATATGCACTAATTTATAATTTCTTCTTGATTTATTTATTTTAGGGAGAAAAAATTTCTTCTTTATTTATTTATTTTAGGGAGAAAAAATAAAATAAGTCTTGAATTTTTAATTTTATCAATTTAAACATTAATATTTTGATTTATTTTTAATTTAAACCATTTACATATTTTCGTTAAATAAAACTGACAAAACTCAAATATAGTTGTACGTAAAATGTTTTAGATACCCTTTTTCATTGATTTTAATGATTAAAAATATCATTTTTTCAATCATTTTTTTAACAAAAATAAGCAGATAATTTAGATTGAAAATAAATCAAAGTATTAAGGTTTAAATTGATAGAATTTAAATTTCAAAATCTATGTTATTTCTAAGGTTAAATCTTGAGTTTTTTTTTTTTATTTATAATTTTTCCTTTATTTATTTATTTATCATTATTATTTATTTTGACTACTACTAAAAGTGTTAGGTATTTTGTAATTGACAATCCCATTTGATAGAACTCCATTTAAATGTAATTGCATTCACTCTTTTGTATAGGTGAGTTTGTAATAATTTATATGCAAATCTAACTCAATTTGTGCCTGAGTAGAGGAGTTTATCTTGAAGGTAAGGTGTACATGAGTAGATGAGTTTTTGAGCTTGTCAAAGTTTTTGGACCGCTCGAGCGCTGAATTGGAACATCTAATATCTCGGTCTGAGCTCTAAGATATTGAGACTTTTGGTTTACAGCTCAAGTGGTAAGTATTGCGCTCGACCTAAGTAACAACTAGGAATTTGTTTGCACCGTCTCTACTAGTCTCACCGCTCGAACGGCCGTCATCTCCCAAATTGCTATGAAGTGTTGCAGTTGCACGTTTTAGGCTTTAACTATCTAAATTCTCATAGACAAGAGAAGCTAAAGTGTTATATATCATGTATTGGTTTCTTCGATGAATTGAGCGTGTTTGATATGGGTCAACGGACTTCATATTGACAATCTCCAAGGGTTTTCTATTGTTTGTTATTCACATATAGAGATGTTTATTAGTGGATTTCGGAGAATTTAAGCCTAAAACTTTGGTGGATTTTAGAGTGGCACATCATCGCGGATTTGATATCAGCATTGTGGATTTAACGTTGGGTAGGGCATTCTGAGGTGAAGACGGTGTTGGGAGAGACATATCAAGTTCGGTTCAATTTGGACATGGATTTGTTAAGTAATTGAGGATTTTCGTGCATAATTCATTTCTCTTCTTAATAGATTGTTTTGTAATTTTTGCCTGTAATTTTTTCATCACAATTGAAGTTGTTTTAATTATGATTTTTTTCAGGTTATATTGCTTTGTTGATTTGTCGATATTTATTTTGTAGATATAATTCAATTCTCATTTAATTGAATTAAATTTACTTGTGTTTAATTGAGGATTATTATGCATTGTTAAAATTAACTTTTAATTGCAAATTACTACTTTGGAATTTTTAAGGTTTTTCAGCGAGGAACATGCAAGCTTGTCATCTTCCTATTTGCTTTCCAGGATGCTCGTACAAGGTATCATTCATGACGAGTAATGACCAAATAAACAAATTTCAACTAACCCAATTGTGTAGAAACTTTTTTTTTTTTTTTAATTGAATTGTGTAGCAACTTGATGAGGTATTTTAATGTGAAGTTTGATTTTTTTTTTTGGAATTAATTATTTGGATGACAATATATATATTAGTAAGACAGACTTTTTAAGTTTGGACAAATTGTACTCATTGTCAGAAATATGAATTTAAATTCTCATTGATTTCATGACTTATCATTATATGATTAAGTGATTCTATTATGTAGCACTATCTAAGAGTAATCACTAAAATCTCCACTTTTTAGGTGCCTTTTGTTTTTTAACTTCCAACTTGTGTTTGTTGAAGTTTTTTATTATAGCCATTAAGACCACGTTTATTTGGTACATTATGTTGGATGAGATTATGAATACAATGAGATTGAGTGAGAAAATTAATAATGTAGTAATGTAAAATTAGAGATGTAAGATAATGTGTGTTTGCTTGAGATGTAGTCTAGTGGTATTAGTTAGTTGGGATTAAATTTATGAAATTACGTAAAAGCTTTTATTGCATAATTTATTATTATTATTATTATTATTATTATTATTATTATTATTATTATTATTATTGTGTTTGATAAACAACAGGCAAAATAGACATTTTGCTTCAATCTAGGGGATTAGATTAGCTATCACATCCCCTCCAAGAGAATGCTAATCCTACCCCCAAATAGGATTGATAGTCCCATGAGACTCATAATCCGTTAATATATAGCACAATCAAACATGAATTTGGTTGCATCCACGGAATTATTAATCCAATCCCACCATCTAAGAGGCCAAACAAACATGACCTAAGAAAATGTTTGTGTGGAAACTAGAAGGTTGTACCTGATATGTTTTGGGGAAAATTATATTTTAATTGATCAATAAAAAAATAATTTTATTTTATGATGGTACAAGTTTTTTTTTTTTGTATGTATGCCTATTGTATAATCATTTTTATTTTTTTTGGTATTTGATGTAAGTATTTGATGTGTATCAGACTTGCACAAAATAAATAAATAAATAAATAATAATAATAATAATAATAATAATAATAATAATAATAATTCACTTGCAAAGCAAGTATTTTAAGATTTTTCCACTTATTTACAATTTTTCTTATGTTTTTCATAATAATATCATAAAATTTTATAATATAAATTATAGAGAAAATTACAAAAGAAACTTTACGATTCGACGCTTCTAACAAAATAAATCTCGAAATTTTAGTTTATCAATTTAAATTCTAATTTTTTTTATTTGTTTTCACTAAATCATTTGCATATTTTTGTTAAGTAAAAATGAGGAAAAAATAGTATTTTAATTATTAAACTTAATGTAAGTATATGTAAATAAGGATTAAATTTATTTTACCTTCTTGTAGTTTGGGGAGCACTTTACCCTCATATCGTTCAAATATAGCCAAAAAAACCATATGATTTTGGAGTAAAATGTTATTGTTAGTCTTTTCATTCAAACTAACGAAAGATGTATTGCTGACACCTATTTTTTAATATGGTCTTTGTTTTCAAAAAATTAGAATGAATTTAATACAACAAAAGAACAATTTTACCCCTATTTTATACAAACCTAAACTTAGATTAATATGTTAATTAAAATAAATTAAATTAAAAAATAATTAAGAATTGATCTAAAATGTAATAGAAATTATAATAAATAATTAAGAATTTAGGATTAACTGTGATCTAAATTATAATTAAATTCAAATTAGATTAAAAAGTTAGTAATCACAATAAATAGTTAAATAATTAGGATTAATTGTGATTTACAATATATTTAAATTAAAATTAGAATAAAAAATTAAGAATTACAATAAATAATTAAGAATTTATAATTAATTGTGATTTAATTAAATTAATATTAGATATTATAAATTATTTGTATGAGCGATGAGAAAGAAAGAAAATAACAAAAAATATAAGGTTTGAGGGTATTATAGTTATTTCATATCTGTAGTTAACGGTTATATTTTAATCTAAAACCACATTGGGGCATATTACTATTTTTTTTTTTTTTTATCGGCAAAAGAGTTCTATATTGATGAAAAGAAGATTACATCAATAAAGAGGAGCTTGGAGCTAACAAAGCTCCAAGCTTTAGTTGGTGAGAGACCAACAGAGCAAAAACAACAACACAAAACAGAAAACACAGAGGCAAGACAGATCGGCTGAAGCTTCCATAATAACACCTCAAGCACCTCGCATAGATAGACTAACCTGGTGCAGGTTAGAAACAAAATCATGAATAGAATAATCAACCTTCAATATCCACTTGGTCCACAGAGCAATCTTCAACTTAATTCTTTCAGTTAAGTCTTCAACAGCAGGTAGAGTTCCCTTGAATTTACAATCATTTCTTAATTTCCATACATACCAGAAAACCACAGACAGAATTACCTGCCAAATTCTGGATTCCTTTGACTTGAACTTGTCTCTAGACCACCAATGAAGCAGCCCCTTAACTGAACCAGGTATAGCCCATACCAGATCCCACCATCTTACCATTATTGACCAGCACTCCCAGATCAGTGGACAAAAGAGTAGCACATTGTAGACACCCTATTTTTGACCGCCCTTAAGACTTGGGCGCTACTGATTGTTTACTTGGTGGTGAAAGTTGTGCAGTGCCAAATGGTCGATTTCTTCAGCAATGAGAGCATCAAATCCCAATCTCACACCCCTATGAGGTCACCACCATTGAAAAGAAGATTTCCAGGGCTTCATTTTGCACTCAAGAATCTCCTCAAGCCGAGACCAGATGAGAGAGATATGGCTGGTTGCAGTAGGGCATCAATCTGGTTGGACCGAAACTGAGCAGTCTTCACTAAAAGAGGGATATCTCTTATCATATTTAGAATTTTGATGTGAAGCTTCCACCATTAGAAAGCTTACTTCCGGGGCTTCAATTTTCACATAAGAATGACCTGAAAAGGCATCCAGATAAAGGAGTTAGGCTTGCTTCAAGTTAGAGACTAGGACTAATTTTTGCTGCCGCCCTCTATGGCAGTGTGCCGGCCATGAATGGCCAATGCCGGCCCCATGCCATCCAAGAGTGACCCATGCCGGACATCAATGGTAAGGTGATGGCCAACAGTGGTACAATGCCGGTCACAGATGGCAGAAAGCAGTTTTGGACAGATATTTTGCTCCAGCTTGCTCCAGCTGTCTCTCTTGAGATATTTTCGACCAAATGCTCCATTTTTGCTATATAATGAAGCCTTGTATCTCATATTAGAGGGTTAGAACATTGGAGAGCAATTTGGCAAAGGTTTCGGAGCCTCTCTCTCTTCAAACCTCTCTCTAGATTTCACCCTCTCCATAGCTTTTGTGCTAGAAGGCTTGCATACAACCATCTTCAACCTATCAACCCTTAAGAAGACTTGATCACCATTGGGCTGCTAAAGGTGGTTTTGGTTTAAGAAAAGTGGCTGTTTGTTGGCTGTTTGCTGTTGTGCTTCAAGGGTGAGCTTCTCCCTCTTTTAAGCTTGTTTTTGTACACAACCTTGGCCACCTATTCATGTTGATTTTGGCCTAGTTGTCAACTACAAAAAACTTTGTTTTTAAGGCTTAAGAATGGTAGTTTAAAGTGTTTTTGGAGTTAGGATGTTTCACCCTCTTTGGTGGCTTATTTGTTAAGCTTCTTGCCTTCCTTTAAAGCCTTTGAAATCATCTTGTTTTGGCCTTAAAACCACTGAATTCTAGAGGAATTTCAGTGGTGGAAAACTTGTTTTGAGGCTCAAAATAGGAGAGGGGGGTCCCCTCTTCTCTTTTCTTGCTTTCTTGTCTTGTTGGCCTATCAAATGAGCATGTGTTTCTACCCTTTTGAGGCTTTGTTCAAGCACTTTTTTTGTGACTTTTTAGACCTTCCATAACTCTGTTTTGGGCTGATTTGGTCACCTCTTGCATGCTTCTTGTACTTGTAGTGTAATCCTACTTGTAGCCTTGCAATGTAGCATGTCTTTGTGCCTTGAATTTGCTTAGTTCAAGCATGTTTTTAGCCACTATTTTCCATGCCATAACTCTGTTTTTGGCTGATTTGGTCACGTCGTTCATGCTTTCGGTACTTACAGTGCAATCATGCTTGTTGGCCTAACATGCTTCATGCTTTTGTTCATCATTCTAGCATGTGTTAGCTTTGCTCCAGCACATTTTTGCCACTGATTTAACATGCTTGAGGTTTGTTTTAAGTGGTCTTAGTCATGTATGGCTTGCCTTGTAAGGCTATAGTGCAAATGGCTCTGCTAGTCTTGTGTTTTGAGACCCCTAGCATGCCTTATTTGTGGCATTTGTGTGATATAGCATCATTTGATATATGATTTCAGAGCATGTTTCACTGTCATACTCTCATGTTTATCACTCTTTAATTGTGTTTGAGAGTTGTGTTTAATGCCTAGCTTGCGAGCCAATGCATGAGCATGTTGTTGTAGCCTTTGGTGCTTCATTTCCAGCAGGATTTTGCCACTGTTTTGGCATGCATGGGGACTGTTTTGTGTTGGTTTAGTCCATCGAGCATTGCTTTGCATGATTCTAGTGTTGTGTCTTTCACTAGCTTGTAATGCTTAAGTATTCTAGCATGTTGTGTATGAGTGTTTGCGTGTTAGAGTCTTGCATTTCATGCTAAGATTTGCATTGGTAGATGAGCATGTTGCTTGCTTTGCATTGTGTTCAATCGTATGCCGTATTGAACACGAGGAAGATTGGTTTATTTCATACTTGAAGTGATGAAATGAGCCAATCTCCCTTGGTCTCCATTGCCTTTGATCTCTCATGATAAGAAGATGGTCTAAGTGTCTTGTTTGTCATGCATTTATTGAATTTGTACATGTTGGATCTTTGACCATCATGCATTGAGATGCTTGATTGATGGTGTTGGATCCAATTATGCCTCTCCCTTGATGTTTTGAGATGATATGGAAGGGCATAGTACATACATATTCTAGGGAGACCCTTCATTTTCTCTATTTTGTGCTCTATTGCAGCTTGGTGTCACAGCACACCAGTGGCTGGCACCCTCTCACTGATGGCCGGCAGTGTTCATCCTTGGCCGGCAAGGGGGTCGGCAGTAACTATTCATGGCTGGCAGGCCACTTGTGTACTCCCCATCACTATTTTGTTAAGTTTCAGCAGCAAGCACTGGAAGACACCCTGTAAACAGAGCCTCAAGAGAGCAAATCGGAAGGCTTTTCGGGGCGAGAAACCGAACGCGTGCATGCATGTTCGACCGTCTGAGGCAGAGCTGAAGTAGTGTAATTTAATGCTTTCCTTATTAGTGAGCATTTGAATTTGTAATTTAATTAATTTGTTAATTAATTAAGTGTTATAATAATTAAGTAGCTTAGCGTAGCTATTTCTTTATTTTGTTGTGTAATAATTAGTCTAATTAGTTTAATTAGAATAGTTAGTTAGCTTAGCTTATTCAATCAGACCTTTCGTCGAGAGGGCAAATGTTGAAATACGCGTGCGTGCGTGTGTGCATGTCTTCCAACCCCCATTTCTTTCTCCCTTTTACTTACCGCTTTCGATGGTTAGTTTAGTGCATATTTTCAATTAGCATACTTTATGCTTGCATGCACCGGGCTCGACGCATCATTCAAACTGTATTGTATTTCAATACACTTTCTTGAATACGTGTTTAACAGCATGTTATCAAGTGTTGTATTCATATGCCATCTTAGATAGCCGAGTCTATTTTAGTTGCATTTTTGTATGCGATTGCATTAGACATCTTGTATAGTTAGGATCATGCATAATTTCTAATTAGCTTCTTTTTTGGCTCGGAGTACACTGTAAGTGTTTATGCTTTAGCATCCTTGCATGTGTGTAAGTGACTGCCATGATAGCATGCTTGCCATGAGACTAATTGCTTAATTGATTAACTGCATGAGTGCCTGTGGATGAAGGCTTCATTGCTTGAATTAGAACAATTCATCAAAATATGCGTTTTAAGCCCACTTTGCGGAGTGGCAAAATCATGTTGTTTTCTAAGCTCACTTGAGGGTGGCAAATCCGTGTCTTAGCCTACTTGCGGGTAGCACTTTCAAACCATATTCGAAAAACAAACATGAGATGTTTTGTTCCAATTCTTGCGATTGAGTCTATACTTGTATGCTGTGCGCATCACATAGTAAGTTAGCCAATAAATCGGAATAAGAACGCATGTGTTTTCAAAAACAACATATCATGTTAGTAGAGGCCGATCTTTGATCGGGCGAGTGGGGGGTGCTCATTTCATGACCTTCCCCTTCGTACCCAAGTTCTCGAGCCGATGCAACTTTGGTGATGACGGACACGTGGCCTTTGGCATGAGTCAAGGTTTCCTAAATTTTCCAAAAACAAAATATTTAGGTGGCGACTCTGAAATCTGGCAAAATAGTCCATGTTTGGCACTTTTGATTCAAAATTGATTTTTCAAAACCAATTGCCGGATTTAGACTCTTTGGTGATTTATCAGTCCTACATTGTACTTTGTGAGATTAGATTCAGAACCGTGCAAGAGTCCGAACTGTAGTAGTTATGAACCCAATTCGCGTCCTCTCCAAAAGGGGGGCACGCGAAGCAAGTTCGGGCGGTCTACAGTTTCTGGCGACTCTGTTGGGGATTTAGAGAACTTAACTTGAACTCATGATATGCTGTTTTGTTTACACTTATATGTTTCTTTGCATTGCATTTGCATAGGTGCGCCTAAGTCACAGTGTTTGCCATCTGCTATTCCTGAACGGTTTGCCGGAGGCTTGCTTGGAAAAGCATGCCATAAGGGTGGCCGGTTACGGGCTTTGTCACGATGGGAGCACAAACCTCGGTTGTTACCGGGGCACCTTTTTCGACCATTCGACCTAGCGCATATTGGAAGCCATAGTGACCATTCCAAACTAGGACAGGTTGCTTACCCGAATGTAGGTTGTTTGAAACCGCTGCATGCGTAGTGAAACCCTAGCTCCTGATAAAATAGGACTGGGAAACCCGACCCCACTATAGGGGTGTTTTGGCTCTCACTTGCTTGATATGTGCTGTTAGGGTGTGTCTCTACAGGAATGTATTATTAGTTGCAAGTCTGAGTATCGGCCTAAGGGTATCAGTTTACATGCAAAATTTTGGGCAGAATTCAGTAGAGAGCACAGTCATTCAGCTTCGCTCATATCTGTTTTGGTGAAATCAGGCTGAGGTACTGTTTGTTTTCTCTTTTGCTAGGGTAGTCCCGGAACCATAGTTTCAGAAGGCTCCAATATTCCCCATGTGTATTGGACTTGTGTTGATAGACTTTGTCAGGTCAGAGATTCACTTCAAGGGCAATCAGTGTTTCCTTTACCGAGGCAAGGCAAAAAGGTCATCGTCGCGCCAAGTCCTGCAAAGTCTATTGGCACTGGATCAGTGAACTTAGGGGATAATGTGACCATGTGATCGGGGGATGAACCACCTGCGGATGGCACTCAGATTACTCCAGATGTGGTGGATCGCACGCACTGTTTTGAATAATGTGCAAATATTGGTTATTTTACTTTCTGACTTGGGTGTTGGGTCAGTCTTGTTGTGTTGTATTGAGTCAGTCTTTTTGTATTGAGTCAGTTGAGTTTGTCTTGTTGTATCGAGTCAGTCTTGTTGCGTTGAATTGACTCAGTCTTTTTGTACTGAGTTAGTCGAGTCTGTCTTGTTGTATCGAGTCAGTCCTGTTGTGTTAGAGTCATGTGAGTTTAGGGGTGTTACCTCGGACATCACTATCTTGTTCTGTGTTTGTCTTTTACACTTTTTCTTTTGCGTCTGTTCCTGCCATTGAGCCAGTTATGCCAGAAGATCTGAATGAAACAACAGTGATTTTCACCCTTTTTGTGTCTGTTTCTACGTTGGAGCCAATTGTGCCAAAAGTTCTGAATGAGATGGCAGTATTTGACCAAAATTGTGTCTTTTATGTGCCTTGAAATCATTGCATTGACCTAAGTTTTTTCAAAACTTTTTTAACATTGTGATGAAAACAAAGAGGGAGGAATTCCTAGGGATTTGCAAAAATTTGATCAATTGAGAGGAAGAAAGGCGTGCTAAGCCCTTAATGAATGAAATCATGTTTGTTAATGTGAGTACTGGGAGGGATCTTGGCTTGATCCAGATTGGTTCTACATTGTCTTCAGTGCGAGCGACTAGTCGCTTTCTTAAAAGATTTCAAAAAATGTTTTGCGCTGTCCTGCAAAGACCTGTGTGGAATCGCTCTTGAGATTGTGCAGCATAGGATTGCTCTCAGCCTCGAGACTCGACCCCTTGCTTTCAAACCTTGAACTTGGATTCAGAATGTTCAATGGTCAACCGCGATGTGAGGCTTGCATGGCCAGATCAGAAGCAACCCTTGAACTAGGGGCAAGTAGATCAGATGCTATCAAAGGAAGCTTGCAAAGCTAGATCAGAAGCACCCCTCGAACTAGGAGCAAAAATGTCAAATGTGCTCGAAGAGTAAAAAATTGGGACATTTCTCAAGCTAACGAAGATTGGCAAGAAAGCCAAATCTGAGAAACGGAAAGAAGAAAGTATTGCTGAAGGACAACCGAGTTTCTATCCATAACATTAGGGGAAAATTCAACCCCCATTGGATGGATTTCTACATCATCAACGAACAGCAGCCATTCTCTTGGACGCAGATGGCTTTGAGATCTCAAACTGATCAACATGGTCGAGTTACAACTTTTTTTTATCCTTGAGAGGCTCGTTGGGTCGAAAACCCGGAAGGGCGACCCAGGCAAAAGTTAGAGCAAGAAAAAGAAAAGAAAAAGAAAAAATGCAAAGAATGAAGAAAAGATGAAAATAAATGAAAAGAAGAAAGAAAAGAAAAAGAAAAGAAAATGCAAAGAAATGAAAAGGAAAGAAAAACTGAGCTCGCAAGGTTGAAAACACAGAAGGGCGGCCTTGGCAAAAGTTAGAGCGTAAAAGGAGAGGTTAATACACGAGTGTACCTTAACTCGGAACTACGTCAGGCTTGATTCCGATCTTTGGGATACGTAGGCAACTTCATTCTGAAGTCCAGCCATAAACACTTCCAAATCGATTGTGTCCATGTAATGGTTTGGGTCATCTTTGTCGCTTCTTTATCCAAAAATTCGATTGCGACCTTCACTACGAGAGTTGGTTACATTGCATTGTGGTGCCATTCAGACAAGGGGCAACTTTCCATTGTTGTGCGGTGTCATTTAGACAAGGGGTGATTTTTCATTGTTTTGGATCTGAGGTTGTGCATCTCAAGAGTAAATTCTATGTTGGTCGAGCAATGGCCATTTGCAAAAAACAGTTTTGAGAATTTTTAATGAGGTTGACTAATTCTCTCGAAAATTATTCCATTTTCCAAAACTAGACCATTTCTGGGACCCAAAAAAGGCAAATTTTCAATGCTCACAACTTGACTTACATGATTCCAAATCAGAAACTTGAACAAGCGTGTTAATCAAACTCTCATATTGGTCAAAATTGTTTTAGTAGAAAGTCAAACCAAAAAATGGTCAAAATGATGAACTAGGGGCACAGTGAGTCAGGTTTTCTGTCTTTTTCCCATTGTCAACATACTTGCCAGAAAGGGCACCATATTTGCCGGAAAGGGCACCATATTCACCAGAAAATGGCACAACTGAAGCTAACAGCAGAGGGCTAAAAGCTCTCTCATCCTCCGAGCAGTGAGGTATCAAGTCAAGTGCAAAGCACGAACTGGAAATGGAGTAGGATATTCCACTCCCTTATCTGGATAGGTCTGATCACACGCAAACTGGCCAAGGGCATCGTCAACCAATGTTAGTTACAAATCTGCTGTACATCCAGTCGCACCACAACCCTTCTGTGGGAAAGCTCACTAGCTGTGAGCGAAAGAAGGAGAATCTGGCAGAATACTAGGGGCAAGAGCCCACAACTTCTTGTTTGTCCATCAACCACCTAGGGGAGGGATAAAAAAGAAGAGAGATTGAAGAATAGAGAGATGTGCGCTGAGAGAAAAAGTGAGAAAAGGGCTTTTTTAGAAAAAAAGAGATTGAGTACCAGAGTGATGTGAGAATCACAAATGAGAAAGGGTGGGAAACAATACCCGAAGAACCAGGCTCCTCGTGAACTGAGAGGTTTCCCACTGGTAGTACACATCTAAGTGCTGTGTGTGTGTTTTTGTTTGTCTCGATTCTTGTTGAGAGTCGTTTCGAGTGTCAATAGATGTGTTTAGGTTGTTTTACCTTTGTTTTCCTTTGTTGAGTCGTGGTGTGCTGTGTTCAGTTGTGGGCTCAATACCCGGTTAATAACTCATTTCTTAATTTCAAAATGAATCGTTTTGTGCTCAGAGTGCTGTGTCATTCTCCATATATGTGCAAAACAGGATTGGTTCTTTTATAAAACTGCAGGGTTCAACCTAGGTCATGTGAGAATAGTAGAACAAGGACCTATCTGAAGCTACATAGGTTCCGGACTGCAAAGCAAAAGAAAAGAGGGAAAATTTGGAACATCTGAGTGTGTTCTAACTTCAGAAAATTTCGTGATTGTACTCCGGATGTACCTCTTCAGGCCTTGTCAATGCTCCGAAGAATGAGTGTGTCTCTACCTCAAGCTCAAGTTCAAGCCTGCTTAAAAGCCAGAATGGCGATCAGAAGTGCTCTCCCAGAGTACCATTCCCTGCCAGAGACATCTTGGTTGTGTTTGCAATGGGTTCCTAGGAGACCAATTGCGACGGTGGAAACTAGAGTTCGAATGGTCGATGCCTAGAACACAAAGGTTCGGGATTTTCGAGACTAAAGTCTGGTTTAAATACCCAGGGGTGTACCCTCGGCTTGAAATCTGTATGAAAGCCCCATAGGTTGAGATAGCATGCGTGCGCCTCAATTCTGGATACTGAACCAACCTAGTCTGTCACCCCGTTGGAGAATAGGGAAAGTTGTGGGTATGATCAGGAAGAAAAGTGGCATCCAAAGTGTTCTACGTGAAGAACCCCTGTCAGCATTTCAAGACCTTTGTACTGTGAGTTGAAGGTAAGAGTTCGAAGAACACAAGGGGAGATCCCCATCAGAGTAGAGCGGTTCATCACCACTCGCCCCATGAGGTGCTTGCTAAAGCGCCGCTTTGTTTGTTTATTGCATTTCCTAAGCATCGTGCACTGCATTGCTTGTAACATGTATCATCGCACTTATTGCATTTATTTGCATCTTGTGTTATCTTGAATGATTTATCCTTTTACACTGGGCAGTGTCTAGGGTCATTGTCCCCCGAGGCTTTCTTAGGTTGCGTTAAGTGCGCCCCTGAGTGGTTGTTTTCGGACCTCTTCTCACGATTTCAACGTGCTTAGAGTGTTCCTTTCCTCACACGATTTTAGCGTGTTTGGAATTTATCTCAGGTTGCGTCGAGTGCGCCCCTGAGCGGTTGTTTTCGGACCTCTTCTCACAATTTTAGCGTGGTTAGAGTGTTCATTTCCTCACACGATTTCAATGTGTTTTGAATTTATCTCAGGTTGTGTCGAGTGCGCCCCTGAGCGGTTCTTTTCGGACCTCTTCTTATGATTTCAGTGTGATTAAAGTGTCTCTTTCTTCATACGATTTCGGCGTGTTTGGGATTTGTTTTTCCTCCTCTCATAATTTCAGCATGGTTGGAGTATGTCACCCTTTTGCATCTACTGCACTATCTGCTATATCTATTGCATCATATCCATGTTATCATGCATCCTTTTCATAATTAAGCTTAGTTTGGCATGTGCCCATACTTTTCATGTTACAGCATAGCTTTGCATGTGTATGCGCCTATTCCACTAAGAGAATTGTGGTCCGAGGGTTTCTGCACCGTTCCACTTGCATTGTTATGTATGCTCCACTTGCATTGTTATACACCGTTCTATTTGCATTGTTATGCCCGTTCCACTTGCATTGTTATGCACCATTTCACTAGCATCGTTATGCACATTCCAGTAGCATTGTTATGCACACTTCACTTGCATTGTTATACACGTTCCAATTGCATTGTTATGCACCGTTCCACTTGCATTGTTATGCACATTCCAGTAGCATTGTTATGCACACTTCACTTGCATTGTTATGCACCGTTCCACTTGCATTGTTATGCACGTTCCACTTGCATTGTTATGCACACTTCACTTGCATTATTATGCACACTTCACTTGCATTATTATGCACCTTTTCATTTGCATCGTATATGCATGTGTTTATTTTGTATTAGAATTGATTATTGATGTAACGTTGAACATGTGTCTCTACTATATTGTACCTGCTAAAGTTTCTCTTTTGTGCAGGCACGATATTGTATGTATAGTTCATTTACAGCTGGCACAACCAGACGATATTGTATGCGTGGTTTATTTAGAGGAACTCCAAGTAGGATCTTTCCTACACCCTTGAACTCTCTTGTTTTGGTTAGGAACATTGGGACAAGTGCCCGATGTTCGTACCACCCTCCGGTGTTCGCACCGCAGCCTCTCTCCTCTCGCGTTTGACACATGTTTGCTTTACCTTTCTCCTCTCGCGTTTGACACGCGTTTGGACGTACCCTTCTCCTCTCGCATTTGACATGCGTTTGGACATCCCTTTCTCCTCTCGCGTTTAACACGCTTTTGATTACCTTTCTCCTTTCGTGTTTGACACACGTTTGGACGTACCTTTCTTCTTTCGCATTTGACACGTGTTTGGATGTACCTTTCTCCGCTTGCGTTTGACACCCGTTCGGATACCCTTCTTCTTTCATGTTTGATACGCGTTCAGATACCCTTTTCCTTTCGCGTTTGACACGCGTTTGGATACCTTTTTCCTCTCGCGTATTGACACGCGTTTGGACGTACCTTTCTCCTTTCGCGTTTGACACACGTTTGGATGTGCCTTTCTCCTTTTGCGTTTGACATGTGTTTGGACATACCTTTCTCCGCTTGCATTTGACACCGTTCGGATACCCTTCTCCTTTCGCGTTTGACACGCGTTTTGTCATGACCCAAACCCGCCCCTATGGGTTTAAGCATCGAAACCGGCCAGTAATCCGTGATTACCAAAGGCCTGCTTAATAGTAATGACAGAAATACAGAGTAAGAGGCTGTCGGAAGTCAAAACAGTAAATAAAAAATGTCCAATGAGATGTGACAATCTGAATACGAAAGGACTTTCATAAACAAGCCACATTCATAATAAAAAACATATATATAATCAGATACATAAAAACCTTCAGGTTAGGGACCTAATCCCTTCACCATAACTGTACAGTACAAGTCTATAACGTTTATTACAAACAGAGACAGAAGGGTGAAACAGGGACACCCCAAAACAGCCTTAGCTTGAGATGACTTGGAACCTCGCAGTGAGGCAAAATGGTTGGCCTGACAAAACGAGAGCTAACCCAACGCTCCTAGCATCGATCCTGTGCTTGAACACCTACATATAAATATAAACAGTAAGGTAAAGCCCAGTGAATAACAAATGCGTAAAGAGGTTAAGAATGAATGTCCTTTCAGTCATTAAGCAGTCAGATCAGTCATATGTGGTACATCCAATAATAAACAGTACAGTAGGTCTTAACAGACCAAGTAGTCAGTTGATGGCCATCATAACAGTATACAGTATTGGTTCCAAGTATTGGAACCGACAGAGATCTCTGTGACAGTAGCAGTACAGTAACAGTACAGTAAATTGCTATGGATGCCACGAATACAGTTCATAAGTAGGACATCATTCATTCAGTAAACAGTATCACTTCAGAAAACAGTATAGTTAATTATTCAGGAATTAATCATCATTGAACATATCTTTACAACATTGTTACTCACAGAGCACGGGGCTATAAGCAGCTAATGAGCGTCCTCGGATGCCAACCCTATACAGTTATAGAACGAACACACTCTAAGTTACACACTTTGGAATCAACAACTTAGCCCCTATCTTGACTCAGTGTGGTTCTATATCAATATCCTCATTAAGATGCCTTAAACTGGGAATAGGAATGCCTAGGATGGAATGAGGATGCAAAGATGTACTTTAAAACACTTTTCAGGATTTTTTAGAAAACAAGGGTCTTGCTCGAGCATGGACTTCTTCGCTCGAGTGGTCTGTAAAAATGCAAAAAGTGCTGGATGTTGAAAATCCCCGCTCAATGCTTGCTCGAGCGTAGGTCTCGTTGCTCAAGCGTGCATCTGCATGCACCAAAAATCTGAGAGCTTGTAATCTACGCTCGAGCGAGCATTCCTTTGCTCGAGCAGAGCTCTGAACAAAAGACGGTCGCTCGAGCGTGGAAGCTAAAATCTGGGATTTCCATATTTGCCTCCCAAGCTCAAACCAAGCATTCAACACATCAAAACTCAACCTTTTGGGCCAATTTTCTGGAAAACACTTGGAAACCAACAATATAACATGTTTTGAAGATCAATTTGTAAAATCAAAGCCCAAGGGTGAGTCAATTGAACACCATTTCAAAGAAGTTTTCATGAATTATGTAAAAACATAACATTCAAGAACTCCTATGAACTCTAGTGCTCTAAAACATGATCAAATGCAAGATTAGGCTCAAAACTATGGTGAATTCATGGACTATAACATAAACATGAACATGCATGTGGAAATTCATGAAGAACAACCTCAAAATGCAAGAATATGTACATGCATGCATGGATTAATTCTCAATTCAACACTTTAAACCATAATTTGGCTCTAACCTCCAATAATCCCATGAACCATGCAAGAACAACTCAAATGTACAAATGAGAGGACGAAATCTCTACCTCCGGTCTTGAATTCTAAGTGTAGAAGCTCAAATCTTCCAAGTTTCCTTCAAATCTCCAAAGTTCAAGCAAAATTCTTATTGAATCAATTTTCTCCTACTCTCCTCTCACTCTCACGGTTTGGTTTGAGATATGCATGTTGAAATGATGCCTCAAGGGTGTGAATTAAGTCCCACACAAGTTTGTAAAGGTGGCCCACTAAGTGGCAAACATGTAAATACTCTAGGTTCAAGTGATTTAACATTATTTAATCTAATTTAATCAAACCAAATCATATTTCAATTAAATCTACTATAAAATCATATAAATTCTAATTAGCATAAAATACCAATCAATTTTAGATTCGGTCGCCGATAAGGCCTTCAATTTCCAGTTCGAAATTAAAACATGAACATATCAATCAAATGACAAACAGATAGAAATGCAAGTAAGGCAATATACTCTTGCAATCAATTTAGAATTTCAGTCCGATCAATTACTTATCATGCTTAATCATAGATTAGCACTAATCATAGGTGAGGGTTGTCACACGTTTGGATACCTTTTTCATGTCGTGTATTGACACGCGTTTGGACGTACCTTTCCCCTCTCGCGTTTGACACGCGTTTGGACGTACCTTTCTCCTTTCGCGTTTGACATGCGTTTGGACGTACCTTTCTCCTTTCACGTTTGAAACACGTTTGGACGTACTTTCTCCTTTCGCGTTTGACACGTGTTTGGACGTACCTTTCTCCGCTCGCGTTTGACACGCGTTCAGATACCCTTTTCCTTTCGCATTTGTCACGCGTTTGGATACCCTTCTCCTTTCGCGTTTGATACGCGTTTGGATACCTTTTTCCTCTCACATATTGACACGTATTTGGATACCTTTCTCTGCTCGCGTCTGACATGCGTTTGGTTACCTTTCACCTTTCGCATTTGACACGCGTTTGGACGTACCTTTCTCCGCTCGCGTTTGACACACGTTTGCTTCCCCTTTCTCCTTTCGCGTTCGACACGCATTTGGATACCTTTCTGCTCGCGTTTGACACGCGTTTGGATACCTTTCCTCTCGCGTTTGACACGCGTGTCCTTCCCCTTTCTCCTCTCGGGTTTGACGCACGTTTGGATGCCCTTCTCTTCTCGCGTTTGACGTGCGTTTGGATGACTGCGCTTTCTTGCGCAGTCCTTCTCCTTTCGCGTTTGATATGCTAGGAGGTGTTTCGTTTGAGACTTTGGGTGTTCCCGATAGTCACTTTTAGTGTTTCTTGCGTGAGCCGTAGTTAAGATTGCATAATTTTCTTATATCCTTCCTGCATGAAGTGTAGTTTGGTTTATGTTGCTCGCGCGTAGCGTGCTTATTGGCTTTCTTCTTCTCATGTATGAGACTATTGTAATTTGTCAATTTGCTTAAAATGTTGTATTTAGTTTGCGTAAATATTTCATTACAGCCCTCTTTGCATGATCATAAGTTATGCTCTTGCATCATGCATGTCATTTGCATTTTGCCCCAGCCTGCGAGCGCATCTATATTGTATTTTGTTTGTTTGTCCAAGTCTTCGGCCTCGTCAAAAATGGGTCGTCTCTAGGCTTTGACATTCACTCATGTCATTTCATGACTTTGAGCTTTGTCAAAGAGGGGCAACTGTAGACACCCAATTTTTGACCGCCCTTAAGACTTGGGCGCTACTGATGGTTTACTTGGTAGTGAAAGTTGTGCAGTGCCAAAGGGTCGATTTCTTCAGCAAGGAGAGCGTTAAATCCCAATCTCACACCCCATTTTTGGACCAAAACATTTTGGATCTTAAAATCCTCTCTTTCAAGACACTTTCGAAAAGGTTCCTACGAAGTTCTGACGCTCGCATTTTGTTAAATGTTGCGCTTTTTGGTAAACTGAGCAAGGACAAAGTGGAAATGCATGAAAGAGAGATGAAATCTTTGAAAAAAATTTCAAAACACCTTACTTAGGGGTTTGGAGTTGAAGAAAATTGGAGAAGAGGGAAGAAACCAGTTGGGGAAGGAGTTGGGCATGAATCGTTAAGAGAGAGTCGAGCAACCCTCGCTAAATCAGGCCTATCCTTTTGTACATTTGGATTTCAGCTATGAGGCCACTACCGTTGAAAATAATATTTTCGAGGCTTCATTTTGCACTCAAGAATCTCCTCAAGCAGAGGCCAGATGAGAGAGATATGGCTGGTTGAAGTAGGGCATCAATCCGGTTGGACCGAAACTGAGCAGTCTTCACTAAAAGAGGGATATCTCTTATCATAGTTAGAATTTTGATGTGAGGCTTCCACCATTGGAAATCTTACTTCCGGGGCTTCAATTTGCACATAAGAATGACCTGAAAAGGCATCCAGATGAAGGAGTTAGGCTTGCTTCAAGTCAGGGACTAGGACTGATTTTTGTTGCCAGCCTCTATGGGAGTGCGCCGGCCATGAATGGCCAATGCCGGCGCCATGCCATTCAAGAGTGACCCATGCCGGCCATCAATGGTAAGGTGCCGGCCAACAGTGGTACAGTGCCGACGACAGATGGCTGAAAGCAGTTTTGGACAGATATTTTGCTCCAACTTGCTTCAGCTGTCTCTCTTGAGATATTTTTGACCAAATGCTCCATTTTTGCTATATAATGAAGCCTTGTATCTCATATTCAAGAGTTAGAACATTGGAGAGCAATTTGGAAAAGGTTTGGAAGCCTCTTTCTCTTCAAACCTCTCTCTAGATTTCACCCTCTCCAAAGCTTTTGTGCTAGAAGGCTTGCATACAACTATCTTCAATCTATCAACCCTTAAGAAGACTTGATCACCATTGGGCTGAAGTCCCTTGGAACTTGTTTTGGGCTGCTAAAGGTGGTTTTGGTTCAAGAAAAGTGGCTGTTTGTTGGCTGTTTGCTGCTGTGCTTCAAGGGTGAGCTTCTCCCTCTTTTAAGCTTGTTTTTCTACACAACCTTGGCCACCTTTTCATGCTGATTTTGGCCTAGTTGTCAACTACAAAAACCTTTTTTTTAAGGCTTAAGAATGGTAGTTTAAAGTGTTTTTGGAGTTAGGGGTGTTTCACACTCTTTGGTGGCTTATTTGCTAAGCTTCTTGCCTTTCTTTAAAGCCTTTGAAATCATCTTGTTTTGGCCTTAAAACCACTGAATTCCAGAGGAATTTTAGTGGTGGAAAACCTGTTTTGAGGCTCAAAATAGGAAAGGGTGGTCCTTTCTTCTCTTGTCTTGCTTTCTTGTCTTGTTGGCCTATCAAATGAGCATGTGTTTCTACCCTTTTGAGGCTTAGTTCAAGAACTTTTTTGTGACTTTTTAGACCTTCCATAAATCTCTTTTGGGCTGATTTGGTCACCTCTTGCATGTTTCTTGTACTTGTAGTGTAATCCTACTTGTAGCCTTGCAAAGTAGCATGTCTTTGTGCCTTGAATTTGCTTAGTTCAAGCATGCTTTTAGCCATTATTTTCCATGCCATAACTCTGGTTTTGGCTGATTTGGTCACCTCTTGCATGCTTTCGGTACTTGTAGTGCAATCATGCTTGTTGGCCTAATATGTTTCATGTTTTTGTTCATCATTCTAGCATGTGTTAGCTTTGCTCCAGCACATTTTTGCACTGATTTAACATGCCTGAGGTCTATTTTAAGTGGTCTTGGTCATGTATGGCTTGCCTTGTAGGGCTATAGTGCAAATGGCTTTGCTAGTCTTGTGTTTTAAGACCTCTAGCGTGCCTTATTTGTGACATTTGTGTGATATAGCATCATTTGATATATGATTTCAGAGCATGTTTCACTATCATACTCTCATGTTTATCACTCTTTAATTATGTTTGAGAGTTGTGTTTAATGCCTAGCTTGTGAGCCAATGCATGAGCATGTTGTTGTAGCCTTTGGTGCTTCATTTCCAGCAGGATTTTGCCACCATTTTGGCATGCATGGGGACTATTTGGTGTTGGTTTAGTCCATTGAGCATTTCTTTGCATGATTCTAGTGTTGTGTCTTTCACTAGCTTTTAATGCTTAAGTATTCTAGCATGTTGTGTATGAGTGTTGGCGTATTAGAGTCTCGCATTTCATGCTAAGATTTGCATTGGTAGATGAGCATGTTGCTTGCTTTGCATTGTGTTCAATCGTATGTTGTATTGAACACGAGGAAGATTGGTTCATTTCATACTTGAAGTGATGAAATGAGCCAATCTCCCTTGGTCTCCATTACCTTTGATTTCTCATGATAAGGGGATGGTCTAAGTGTCCTGTTTGTCATGCATTTATTGAATTTGTACATGTTGGATCTTTGACCATCATGCATTGAGATGCTTGATTGATGGTCTTGGATTCAATTATGCCTCTCCCTTGATGTTTTGAGATGATATGGAAGGGCATGGTACATACATATTCTAGGGAGACCCTTCATTTTCTCTATTTTGTGCTCTATGCAGCTTGGTGTCACAACACACCAGTGGCCGGCACCCTTTCATCTATGGTCGACAGTGTTCATCCTTGGCTGGCAGGGGGGGTTGGCAGCAACTATTCATGGCCAGCAGGACACTGGTGCACTCCCCAGCACTGTTTTGGTAAGTTTCAGCAGCAAGCACTGAAAGACACCTTGCAAATAGAGCCTCAAGAGAGCAAACTGGAAGGCTTTTCGGGGCGAGAAACCGAATGCGTGCATGCATGTTCGACCTTCTGAGGCAGAGCTGAAGTAGTGTAATTTAATGCTTTCCTTATTAGTTAGCATTTGAATTTGTAATTTAATTAATTTGTTAATTAATTAAATGTTGTAATAATTAAGTAGCTTAGCTTAGCTATTTCTTTATTTTGTTGTGTAATATTAGTCTAATTAGTTTAATTAGATTAGTTAGTTAGCTTAGCTTAGATTAGCTTAGCTTATTCATTCGGACTTTCCGTCGAGAGGGCAAATGTTGTAATAAGCATGCGTGCGTGTGTGCAAGTCTTCCAACCCCCGTTTCTTTCTCCCTTTTACTTACCGCTTTCAATGGTTAGTTTAGGGCATATTTTCAATTAGCATACTTTATGCTTGCATGTGTGCATCATTCATTTGTCTTGCATGCACCGGGCTCGGCGCATCATTCAAACTGCATTGTATTTCAATACACTTTCTTGAATACGTGTTTAATAGCATGTTATCAAGTGTTGTATTCATATGCCATCTTAGATAGCCGAGCCTATTTTAGTTGCAGTTTTGCATGCGATTGCATCAGGCATCTTGTATAGTTAGGATCATGCATGATTTCTAATTAACTTCTTTTTTGGCTCGGAGTACACTGTAAGTGTTTATACTTTAGCATCCTTGCATGCGTACAAGTGATTGCCATGATAGCATGCATGCCATGAGGCTAATTGCTTAATTGATTAACTGCATGAGTGCCTGTGGATGAAGGCTTCATTGCTTGAATTAGAACAATTCATCAAAATGTGCGTTTTAAGCCCACTTTGCGGAGTGGCAAAATCATGTTGTTTTCTAAGCTCACTTGAGGGTGGCAAATCCGCGTCTTAGCCTACTTGCGAGTAGCACTTTCAAACCATTTTCCAAAAACAAACATGAGATGTTTTGTTCCAATTTTTTCGATTGAGTCTATACTTGTATGCTGTGCGCATCACATAGTAAGTTAGCCAATAAATCGGAATAAGAACGCATGTGTTTTCAAAAATAACATATCATGTTAGTAGAGGCCGATCTTTGATCGGACGAGTGGGGGGTGCTCATTTCATGACCTTCCCCCTTCATACCCAAGTTCCCGAGCCGATGCAACTTTGGTGATGACGGACACGTGGCCTTTGGCACGAGTCAGAGTTTCCTAAATTTCCCAAAAAGAAAACATTTAGGTGGTGACTCTGAAATCTGGCAAAGCAGTCCATGTTTGGCGCTTTTGATTCAAAATTGATTTTTCAAAACTAATTGCCGAATTTGGACTCTTTGGTGATTTATCAGTCCTACATTGCACTTTGTGAGATTAGATTCAGAACCGTGACAGGAGTCCGAACTGTAGTAGCTATGAACCCAATTTGCGCCCTCTTTGAAAGGGGGGCGTGCGAAGTGAGTTTGGGCGGTCTACACACATGATCCTAGGTTTCCTTCACAACATTGCAGAAAACACAAGAGGAACTAACAGTTGCAGCTAAGACTTCATCCTCTCCCTCCAAACCAGCCAGTAGAAAAATTGCATTTTTGAGGGTGTAGACTTAACCCACAATCCTACAGGAATATTCAAACTAGGTCCATTTGCTGCCATGCACCACTGCCACACAGAGAGCACTAAAAACTAACCTGAGTTGTTAGCTAACCGTGAGCAAGAATCTTCAATTTCAGATCTGATTGCAGGGGATGAAGCCAACAGGCTTAATAACCTCTGCAGCTCCTCCTCTTCCCAAGCAAACAGCCTTCTTCTGAACTGCAGATGCCATACCCCTGCACTGCTCTTCTAGGCACTAATTTGATGTAATGTTTGGGGAACTCAACCTTCAACCCTCTTCTACATACCGAGTCATTAGACTAGAAGAGTATTCTCCTCCCATTACCAACAGATACTTTAAAATGGTCCTCATAAAAATCTCCCATATGCTAGTTGACTGCAGGTAGCTTCACAATGTCCTGCCAGATATTAGACATCCCATCTATGTGAGACACTGGTGGCATCCAACCCCCACCAATTCTACCATACCTAGAGCATAACACAAATTTCCACAAAGCTTTGTCTTCTTTCCCATACCTCCACTACCATTTTAACAACAAGTAATCATTCACCTCTCCTACATCTCTCACTTCTAAGCC
The DNA here is from genome assembly GCF_055761805.1 of Camellia sinensis. NCBI lineage: Eukaryota > Viridiplantae > Streptophyta > Magnoliopsida > Ericales > Theaceae > Camellia > Camellia sinensis. The sequence continues at coordinate 17,006,658 of NC_138964.1, read as the reverse complement.
TCCTTGCCATTTACTTTTGGTGACCTCCCTCTATTGAACCAAGTGTACCTTCTTCTTATTCTCTGACCCTCCCCACGAAAAGGAGGACTGTAGCTTCACTATAGACCTTACAACCCCCTTAGACATCCTGAACAATGAGAGGAAATAGATGGGAAAATTAGACAGAACATATTTAATCAAAGACAATCTATCCGTGAAAGAGACCAGCTTCCTTTTCTAGGAGGATAACTTCTTCTTAACTTTTTCCACTACTGGGACCCAAGTGTTCTTCCTTCTTGGGTTGGCCCCTAAAGGCAGACCTAAGAAGTTAAAAGGCAACCTCTTAGTTCGACAATTCAAGGTCTGAGCAAACTCTTTAGTTTGTTCCTCTTGAAAGCCCACCCCACAAACAACACTCTTGTGGTAGTTAATTTTCAGCCCAGACATCACCTCGAAGCACCTTAACACTCTTTTTAAATTCTTCACCTCCTCTAAATCCCCTTCACAGAAAATGATGGTATCATCTGCAAATTGGAGGTGAGATACACTCAACTTTTGAGAACCAACAATAGCACCTTGGAATAAGCCTTTCTCAGTAGCCCTCCCCAGTAACAAATTAAGTGCTTCAGCTGCTATAATGAACAAGAAAGGTAAAAGAGGGCCACCCTGCTTAAGCCCTTTTTGTGGTTGAAATTCCTCAGTCGGTGCACCATTAACCAGGACAGAAATCTTAGCAGTTGAGATGCAAGTTTTCATCCAACTAATCCATTTTTCACCACATCCAAAGTTCCTCAACATAGATACTAGAAACTCCCAATTTATTGAATCATATGCTTTTTCAAAGTCTAACTTGAGAATAATCCCCTTCTTCTTAGATCTCTTCCACCCATCTACTACCTCATTTTCTATTAGCACCCAATCTAGGATGTACCTTCCATAAACAAAGGTAGATTGGACTTCACTGATCACAGATGGAAGAACCCTATTGAGTCTTCTAGACAACACCTTGGCCAAGACTTTATAGACTGAATTGACCAAGCTAATTGGTCTGTAGTCCCCCAAACCTATAGGGTTGTCCTTCTTAAGAATAAGAACAATAAATGAACTGTTGATCCCTCTTGACAACTTTCTATTGGTGTGGCATTCATGCATCAACTGAATTATTTCCCCTTTCATAATTTTCCAACAAGTTTGAATGCAAGCTAGGTCAAAGCCATTAGGACCAGGGGCCTTGTTCCCATCACAATCTTGAATTACTTCCCAAATCTCAGCCTCAGTAAAAACATCTTCCAAACTCACTGCTGCCTCAGGGCTAATAGTAGCAAAAGGGCTTGAAATTTTTGGCCTATGAATCCAAAGCTCAGAAAATTGCTGACTAAAGTGCCTAACCATCTCCTGTTTTACCAGCACTGGATCCTCTAACCTCTCCCCCTCCACCAAAACTGAGTCTAACATATTCTTTCTCTGCCTACTGCTTGTCATTATGTGAAAAAACCTTGTATTTATATCCCCAAATCTAACCCACTGCATCCTAGATTTTTGTTGCCACATCCTTTCCTTGTTTCTGTTAAGTTGCCACACCTTAGATCTGACTTCTCTTCTTCTTTCAATTTCCAGACCAGTCAAGGACCTGGATTCAGCCTTTAGATCCCATTCATGCAGCTCCTCTTCAGCAAACCTTAGTAGGGAGTCTATATTGCCAAACACTGCCTTGTTCCACACCCTCAGATGATCCCACAAACTGCTCAGCTTTCTCATGACTCTAAACCCTGCCCATCCATGCACTTGAGTTTCCTCCCAACACTTTTTAACTTCAGCCATGAACATGGGATGTGACCTCCAAGCATTGATGAATTTAAAGGGCTTTAAACCCCAATCCCTATCATCCTATTTGAGAAATATTGGGCAATGGTCTGAGATTGTTCTAGGTAATCCCCATTGTTTTATGGCAAACTTCTCCAACCACATTGGATCTACCAGAAATTTATCTATCCTGCTCCACCTGTCCCCTTCCACAGTATTACACCATGTGTACTATCTGCCTAACATGGGCATACCAATCACTTCCAACTTTTCTATAAACTCATTGAAATCTGACATTCCCCTCTCTCTTCTAGTGCAGCCCTTTCTCTCACTCATGTACCTAACTTCATTAAAGTCCCCTCCCACACACCAGGGTAATGGGAAGTGTTGCTTAATACTTACCAAAGATTCCCAGATTTGTCTCCTCCTCACACCCTCATTTGGGGAATAAACATTAATAATAACATATAGAAAAGAACTACAAGCTGTACCTGATAGAATGATGAAGTGCTTATTACTACAGCAATTCTGAAGCTCAAAAACCTGGGGTTTCCAAACACATAGAATTCCACCAGCACTTCCATTTGCATTTACCTACATAAAGCCCATCTCCTTAAAGGGTCAAATTGTTTTGAGAAAATTATCATCCATCGAGCTTCTTTTATTTTCTTGTATTAACAATACACCTCTATCTCTTTCCCTCACTAGTCTCTTTATTTTTCCCCTTTTTTCTGGCCTATTCATCCCTCTTACATTCCATGATAAAATCTTCATAATAACCATCACAACTTACACCTAAACCCCTTCTTAGCAACCAGCTATGATCTGATTGCACTGCTTCAATTGCAATTTTCCCCAAATCATTCTCTTCCATATCTACTAGTTTAGACACTACCTCCTCCTCTTAGCCTTGACACTGTATACCCAGCAATACACCAACCTTTACTGTTGTCTGGGCCTCCTCAACTAAGTTGCTCCTTCTTTTCAGGGTCTGATCTTGGGAAATAGATAATGACTTGGCTACAGCCACTGCTGAGGCTCTGAAGATGGCCCCTCTTTGGAAGCCAAGCCTACCCATCCTGCCTTTTTGTTTCATATGTCCACCAACTATATTGATACCTCTCCTTTGTTCACTACTATTCTTTCCTGAAATACACCCTCTTTTTGCTGCTGCTTCCTTGAATTTTATTCCTTGACCTGCCCTATTTGGCACAGACATATGGATGGTTTGGGCCAGAGTTGGTCTAACTTGGGTCTGGGCCACACAGTCACTGAGGTTCGACCCCACCCCCTTATTTGGCCCACTAGGTTCAGGCCCAACCTGCATGCCTTCAAGTAAAACTTCTAGACTTATATTATTCCTTGCACACACTGGCCCACTCAGCTCTTTTAGAAGACCCCCAGTGTATAAGTCCTTTTCCAACTCATGAGCTTTATTCATTATTGTCTACTGAGACATGACTTCCTGCACTAGCCCCTTCACTCTAGAGTATGCACCTACTAAGTCAATCCCCATCTCACCCTCTCTTGCAACTATACCTGCTATGTTATTCCCCATTCCACTCTCTGAACCTACTGCAGCTAATGCATGCTTGCCATCATTTCCTATACCCTGCTCATATGATCTGGCCATCTCAGTTTCCAACACCCTACTTACATCATCACACCCATCTACACCCTCCTCTTATTTTTCTGAAGTAGCTTTCTCTGCACTCTTGCAACTACCACCATTGCTGGACAACTGATCTGCCCCTCCTTTTGTATTGGATTGCAGCTGCTAATGTTGCATACTACTGTTGCTACTTGGATTCGGGAGTAAACAACTAGGGACTTCTTCATCGACCCTAACTGGAATGTGCTTGCCTTTATGCACCAAAAATATTGTCTCATTGATCATCTCCATGTACTTTGTTACTACTCTAACCTTAGCTTACTGGAAATTTTGTGGATCATTAATATCTTCTTCAAACTGAGTTAATACCCCCCAATGACTACCAATGTTTCGAACAGTTGTAACACTCTATAGGTTTATGGGAATGCCAAGACAAATCAGCCAGACGCGCCTTTCTTGCTCCATAAACTGACCTTTCCCCCAATTCTTCAATTGAATCACACCATTGCCTTCCCTACACTTCTAATTTTTCCTTCCCAACCTCCATGTGCTATGCTGAAGGGAAGGCTAACAGAACTATGCGTCCAGCCCCCTCTCTTGCAACCACATCGTGCATCCATCTTTTCCAAAGTTCTGCTCTAAAATCGTTAAAAGCTAAGAAGTTGCTCAGCTGAACTACTAAGCTTTCATACTGCCAGCCATTACTTTCTTCAGTAGCTTTTATTACCACTTGCGCACCCACTCTGGCACTCCCCTTTACTACTACCTCCGCATAAGTCTTCTTACTTCCATTTCCCAGCCCCTACTGAATCTGGAACCCTTGATCCATCCTTCTCCCATCTTCGCCTCTGTTCAGCCCCCTTTGCTCCGGTTGACCAGCTCTTTGAGGTTTTTGAAACTCAGCTCTTTTGACCCTCAGCTCCTTATTATCGCACCACAACCCATCTGCCTTCTCTATCGCTATCCCAGCAGCCACGTCGTAATCATATCTTACAAACCCAAATCTAGATCTTGATGCTTTCCTCATCTTCCCTGGAATAAACACATCTTTCACTAAGCCAAACTTTCGAAATAGATTGAACAATCCTCTAGGGCCCATGGAATCTGGAATGTTATCAACGAATATCGTAACAATCGTCGCCTCCTTCCGAGATCCATTCTGACTACTAACTCTCCTCCTCTGTATTACTGGGTTCTAACCTCCTCCCTCCATTTTCTCCGAGTTTGCACTTGACTCTCTCCTCTTCTTCCATATTACTATTTTTAAAAGACAAGGAGTAAAGTGTTATCAAGACATACAACAGGGAAGTAAAATTAATTTTTCCTTATAAATAAAGTGTCTAAAATACTTTTTTTTTTCCATTGAGTTTAATGACTAAAATACAATTTTTTCGTCAATTTACTTAATAAAAACATGTAAATAGTTTAGATTAAAAAGAAATCAAAATATTAGTGTTTAAATTGATAAAATTAAGAATTCAGTATTTATTTTGTTACAAATATCAAACTTTACACACCAAAAAAAAAAATGTAATTTTTGCTAAATTATAAAATGATTTAATTTTTTCTAAACAAACAGTATAATTTTCCACTCATCACAAATAGTATAATTTTCACTTTGGTTGCATATTATAAATTTGTCATTAGTAACTTTTATCACAAATTACTATAACACAACAAACAATCCTAATTTTCAACGCAAAAAAATCCTAACAATGTGCATTGGATTTCCCCCATTACTATATACACGGAATAAAACTAGCTTAAAATGTTAGGGTAAGTTTGGCTGTTGATTTGCATGGAGAAATGAAATAAAAAAGAAAATTTGATCAAGCTAAAAGGTAATTTTTTTTTAAAGGGTAAATTATACCGAGATTTCTTCAAGTTTGGAGAAATTATATTAAACCCCACAAATTTAAAATAGTTACAATGAGCTCCCTAAGGTTTTAATTCATATAGTACCTAATTCTACTTGGATGAAAAAAAGAATGATATTGTCATATTTTTTATAATAAAATATATATTTTACTGTAATTTTTTGCATTTTCAAACCATTTATATTAATTTTAGTATCTTTAACCTTATTAAAACAAAAATCAGTATAATTATACTAAAAGGGTTGAGTTTCTCTCATGTTAACTATTTCAACTTCATAGAGCGTTTGGATTTGGTAAGTTCATTTTAGAATCATGGGTCTGATTCTTATTGCACATCTTTCTCTCTCTCTAAAAAACCTCCACCTCAGGGCCTCACCGCTGGCCAGCCGGCCGCCGCCTTATGGCCATAGCGGTTGGCTGGCCTAGCTTTTCCTCGTGTTGTTGTTTTTTCTCCTTATAATCTTGAGCCCCCTTTTGTTTTTCGGTTTTCTTCTTTTCAAATCTAATCTCTAGATTTGATTAGGATGCTGTTCTGTCCTTTCGTTTTTGTTTAGGTGGTCTGTTCTCTCTGGTTTTCTTTGGGGTTTTTTGCTGTGTTTTCCTTGGCAGGTGTTAGATCTATCTCTGCTTCGGCCATGGTGTTCAGATTTGGCCATGGGTTTTGGTTTAGGGTAGCTACGAGCGGGGGTTTGTTGATCTTGGGTGGGTTGGTTCAGGAACTTCATTCGGGCACTTCCACTGCGAGCGGGAGTTTGAGGGGTGGAGGATTCAGAGCTGTTTAGGTTCTTCATTCGAGCGCTCCATGCGAGTGGGAGTTTGAGGGGTGATTTCCGTTTCAAATCTTTGGTGGTCGATGTTTTTGTTCGGATAAGAGGAGAATGGTACCGGGTCTACATAGAGGGGATTGCTCAGCGTTTGTTGGTGAGGATCAACCAAGGGAGTTGTTTGGGTGAGTAAACCGTGGGTGAAGTTTAAGATGGTAATCTGGGTTTTCAGGGCAAAACCGTGGTGAGGATTAACAGCACCAGCGGCTCCATTTACAGAGGCAGCGTAGAGGAGGCACCAGCAGCAGGTTCCGGCGGAGGTTATTGACGAGAGCTAGGATTTTGTTGAGCCAAGGAGGAGTAACCAGCAGGGTTTGCAGTCAGTCATGGGTGGTTCTCGGCAGCAGTAGGTGTGGGGCTCTGTGTTTTAGGTATCAGTGTTTTAGGTGGTCTTCGGCAGTCGGGGCAGGCACGGGTGTTCTTTGTGTTTCAGTGTTGGTGTGGGGCTCAAGAGCTTGAATTTTAGTTTTTTTTTTTTTTTTTTTTGTTGTTTTATTTGTCTTTTAAAAATAATATATAAAATTGTGAGGCTGAGGGGTTGGTTGTAAAGACGTGAGTAGCAGTAGTAGGAGAGTGTTTTTACTCTTCGAATCTCTCTCAATACGTTTTTTTTCCTTGTACCTTTTAAATTTCATGTTTTAATGGAATTTTTTCTTTGCCGATCAAAAAAAAAAAAAAAAGTTCATTTTAGAATCGACTTCGGTGATCCGAACTGTTCACTTTTTAAGAATTGTTAAGTTGAATATTCATGCAAAAAATCAAGATGATTTAGCATCAGTAACAATATGTTTAAATCAAATTTGTATTACAAAAAATAGATGGTTATTTTTGAAATTATATTTGTCGTCCATTTTTCTAAAACAACTATGATTCAAATATATAGTAATCGATATTCGATCATCTTGATTTTTTGCATGAATATTCTACCCTACGAGTCTTAAAAGTGAATATTTCAAATTATCATAATCAGTCCAAAAATAGACCTACCAAGTTCAAACACTCTCTGAAATTGATATTACAATAAAAGAGAAGTCAAATCCATACTGAAACTATAGAGCTTGTTGCATTTAAATTTCTACTCATTCAACTCAATGGTAGGTAGGTTTGCATATCTATAAAAGGAAGCTAATATTTCCCAAACAGAATCATAGTAAAGGCCTTTGGCAACACAGACTGCAAAAGTTTTCAAACAAGCACTGTTTTTATCTGTCAATCTCACAGGTCTCTACAAATGTACCAACGTACAGGTTATAAAATGTTATATACACTTCTCATCTATTTTTAATTTAACTGCTTGATACAAATTTTTTTTCCCAATTAATTAGTGTTATATATAGAAAAAACTGTTAAATTATTGATCATGAGTTGATGGGGATTAAATGAGTCTTTGTTTCTCTTTTAATTCTTTCTCTAATTGATACATTTCTGTTAAAGCGTTAAAAATATGGAAGGCAATATGAGTTTTGTTTCTCTTTTAATTCTCTCTCTACTTGTTGAAATAAACATATTTTTAAAGATTTTGGTGAATATCAGCTGTGTGTTGTTGATTATCGGCATTCTGCTGTTATGAAGTGCTGAAGTGAATATCTGCAGTGTTGCTCTCAACTCTTGTGCTGGTTTAGCTTGGTTTTGCTCAGATTTTGGTGCTGAGGTATGGTGGTGGAATTTGATTTGATGATGCTGGTGTTAGTCTGTTGTGATTTGTGTAAGGTGTTGCCTTGGAACCAGGGGAGATGTGTCAAATGATGTGTACATTGGGCTTTTTCTGGTCATGGAGTGATTTCTGTGGCTGCCTAATCTTGGAGACTTCCTTCAGGTGGGTTGATCTACAGACTGCTCTGCTTTCTCTTGATTGAGCTGATATGTTAGTCTTAGTTTTGTTCGACTTTGCAGTATGGGTGGAGTTAAGTTGGTCAGCTATGTTTTGTTAGTGGTGGTCGCACTTTGTAGTGTCTCATTGCTATGTTCTGCCTTTCTTGTTTTGTTTGTTGGTTCCTCACCAACTGGAGCTTGGAGTTTAAGTTAGCTCCAAACTCCTCTTCATTGATGTCTTGTATCTTTTGTTTGCGTTCATCAACAAAGATTTTCTTTGCCGATAAAAAAAAAAAAAAAATTAACAATAGGTAGACTAATATCGACAGACACAAATAATAATAATAATAATAATAATAATAATAATAATAATAATAATAATAATAATAATAATAATAATAAAGGAAAATTTAAGATTTTATGAAATTTCTTTGAAATATTTTTTTTTTTTGGATGAATTAGACTTTTAATCCTGTAATTTGACTCAAATTTCACTTTACTTTCTATTATTTTAATTTGAACAATTAGATACTTACACTTTAAGTTCAATCTCAAATTGGTCCTTATATCTAACCTTTTGTTAATTCTTTTCTAGGTGCATAACCTAAGATAATAACAATGTCTTGAAATCACTAATTTTAACTTTCAACTTGAACAGAAGAATCAAATTGAAATTTCACTAATTTTAACTTTCAATCATTAGGGTTTTTGACAAAAAAATGATTACTGAGTTAATGATATTTATAATTTTACTCCTAAAAACACAACACAAGCCGCTTATGGATGCATTTTTTATATATAAAAAAAATGCTAACAATTGTAATTAATTAGACTAAATTGAAATAATATCATTGATTCAAGATCAAAATAGCCTCAATTAAAATTATACGAATCAAAATGACATACAAATCAAATGGTAGGAACTATCGGTATAGTTTGCCCTATATTGTTGTATGAAAATATGTGCAAATGTTTCAGATTAGAGGGGAAGGTGGCACTGATTACCGGTGGAGCTCGTGGCATTGGAGAATGCATCGCAAGGCTGTTCACCAAACACGGAGCCAAAGTGATTATTGCCGATATCCTAGACAACATGGGTCACTCAGTATGTGAAGACTTGGGTGATGAACTTGCTTTTTATGTTCATTGTGATGTTGATGAAAATGTATTTCTTATCATTTCATTATTCAATCTGGAAAGTACATACAATCTGTATTTATAGAAGGTAAACAATTGCTGATCTAAGCAGTTAACTAACTCCTAACAGTGTAACTAACTCCTAACAAATTAGCTAACCAATGCCTAACTGATTACATGATATTACAGATAAAGCTCTGTTCTGGACCATATCAGAATCTGTTGCTGAAGTTGAAGCAGTTGAAGCCGTGGCTGCTGCTTCTGCAGAAACTGTTGCTGAAGTTGAAGCCGTGGCTGCTTCTGTATAATAATTCTTATCACCCTCGGGCAAGCTGATGGGAGAGGGAGAGACCAGAAGCTTGGCTTGAAGATAGTGAAATCGTGACACTGAGAGAGGCTTTGTGAATATGTCATCAATCTGATCAAGAGAAGGAATGTATTTGAGAAGTAGCTGTTTGGTAGCAATCTTTTCTCGAATGAAGTGACAATCCACTTCAATGTGTTTTGATCGAGTGTGAAACACGGGATTGGAAGCCAAGGCAATAGCAGACAGGTTGTCACACCAAAGGAGAGGAGGAATAGGAGAGTGAAGCTGAAGTTCACGAAGTAACATGGTTAACCAAGTAAGCTCAGCTGTGGTGTGAGCGAGAGAGCGATATTCAGCTTCGGTTGAGGATCGTGAGACAGTTGGCTGCTTTTTAGCAGACCAAGAAATAAGGTTGGACCCAAGATACACACAGTAGCCTGAAGAACTACGACGATCAAGAGCATCACCAGCCCAGTTCGAGTCAGAGAAGGACTAAAGTTCAAAGGAACTAGGACTGAAAGTGAGTCCATGAGCTAAAGTCCCTTTGACAAATCGTAACAGTCGTTTGACAGCAGCAAAATGAGCATTAGTGGGAGCATGCATGTGTTGACAAGCTTGGTTAACAGAGAAAGATAAATCCGGTCGGGTGATCGTAAGGTACTGTAGGGCACCAACAACACTGCGATAAAGTTCTGGTTGATTAAATGGAAGAGCAGAATCTGAACCAAGAGAAGGTTTAACGGACATAGGGGAATTGCAGGGCTTGCAAGCGGTCATACCAGCTTTAATGAGGATATCAGAAGCATATTTGTGTTGAGATAAGAAATAGGAATCACCACAAGTTTGTATAGATATACCCAAGAAATAGGAAATATCCCCGAGCTCCTTCATGGCAAAGGCAGTATGCATTTGAGCAAGAAGTGATTGAATATGAGAAGAGCTATTTCCAGTAACCAAAATGTCATCAACATATACAAGAAGAAGAGTAACAGTGGAAGAAGTCCTTTGAATGAATAAGGAATTGTCACACTGACTATTAAGAAAACCTTGCGATAGTAAAAATTGGGAGAAGGTAGAATACCAGGCGCGAGGAGCCTGTTTTAAACCATAGAGAGCCTTCTTTAAAAGACAAACATGAGTGGGATGAGATGAACTAGTGAAGCCTGGAGGCTGTGTCATGTAAACTTCCTCTTCTAATGTACCATGGAGAAAGGCATTACTAATGTCAAGTTGTTTCAGAGGCCATTGATAATGCAGAGCCACACACAATAAAATGCGAATAGTAGGTTGTTTGGCAACGGGGCTAAAAGTTTCAGTATAATCAATCCCCTCTTGTTGGAGAAACCCTTTTGCAACCAAACGAGCTTTATAACGAGCAATAGAACCATCAGAATTGCGCTTAATACGGAATACCCATTTGCAGCCGATAGCAGATTTAGAAGGAGGCAAAGCAACCAAAGACCAAGTACCTTGAGCAAGAAGAGCCTTGTATTCATCTAACATGGCAGTGTGCCAAACAGGAGAGGTGAGAGCTTGTTGATAAGTAGATGGCTCAATGTCAGAAAAGGAGGAAGAAGAAGCTAAGAAGACTTGAGGATGTGCTTTAGAGCGAGTAATCATAGAATGAGAATTAGTAGAAGGAGGAGGTAGAGGTAAATCAATAAAAATAGAAGAAATAGGAGTAGAAGTGGGAGTAAAAGAAGAGAGAGGAGCTGATGGCAGAGAAGAAGAGATATACTGAGGAGGTAGTGCAGACTGGACAGATTGAGGGAAGACAGAGGACTGCTGAGGGGCAGACTGGACAGAGTTAGGACAGTGAGTGGACTGCACGGGAACTGTGGCTGGTAGTGCAGATTTGGACTGCACGGGAACTGTGGCTGGTAGGGCAGATTTGGACTGCATGGGAACTGTGGCTGGTAGTGCAGATTGAACAGATTTAGGATATGCAGTGGACTGCACGGGATCTGGAGCTGCTGAAGAAGGGAAAGATGAAGAAGGAGAAGGAGACCAGAAAAAGGATTGAAGCATAGACAAGGTCTGAGAAGGAGGAGGAGAAGTACTAGCAAAAGGAAAAATATTTTCATGGAAAATGACATGACGAGACAGATAAACCTTACCAGAGGAAGGATCAAGACACCGATATCCTTTGTAAGAAGGATGATAACCAAGAAAAACACACAAAGTGGATTTAGGTTGAAGTTTATGAGAAGTATGTGACTTAAGCCAAGGAAAACATTGACATCCAAACACACGCATAAAGGAGTAATCAGGTGCTTTGTGAAACAATAATTCATAAGGAGAAGAATGAGGAGCCTTAGATTTAGGCATGCGATTAATTAGATAAGTGGCTGCAGAAATAGCATCAAACCAATATTTAATAGGTAAAGAAGAATGGTGAAGCAGTGCAATGGCAGTCTCAGTGATGTGTCTATGTTTTCTCTCAGAGACTCCATTCTGAGGAGGTGTATAGGGACAAGAAATTTGATGAAGAATACCATGAGAATTAAACAATTTAGTCATAGAGGCATTAACAAACTCAGTACCCCCATCTGTACGAAAAATTTTCAAGTGAGTGGAAAATTGAGTACCAACATATGCTGTGAATTCTACAAATTTATCAAATACTTCACTTTTGTAACACAACGGATAAAGCCAAGTAAATTTGCTATATTTATCAACAAAGAGTACATAGTATTTATAACCGGAAAGAGAAAGGGAAAAAGGTCCCCATACATCACTGTGAATGAGAGAAAATGGTTTTTGAACAGTAGAGTTAGACAATTTGAAAGGTAATCTATGACTCTTTGCTACACAACAATGAACATAAGTAAACTCATCAGTCTTGGTTTTATTACAAGTGGAAGAAAGAAGGTGTTGGAGCTTAGTAAACTTGAGAGATGATGGATGCCCCAATCTCTTGTGCCAAACAGTGGCAGACACTTTATTAGTAGTTGAACTGCAGAATGCATTAGGAGACTGAAATGAAGAAGGTGGAATAGCAGCAGAAAAAGGCTTGTGCTTGGTTGTATGAAAGTGATATAAACGATGTGAGTTAAGGCCCTTGTGTAGGATGTCCTTGGTGTGTTTGTCCTGAACAATGAAGGAAGAATCATCAAAAGTGATTGTACAATTATTATCTTTAGTAAGTTTGTGCACAGACACAAGATTGGAAGCAATAGGAGTGTGCAAGACTTTGTTGAGTTTAAAAATATGATGTGGAGTAGGTAACAGACCCTTACCAGTATTAAGAATAGGGATAGAATTACCATTACCAACAGTGATGTGATCAGGGCCTTGGTATGGTTGATGAAGACTCAACTGAGACAAATCATGAGTTATATGATCAGATGCAGCAGAATCAAGATACCAAGGAGAGGAATCATACTGAGGTTGTGGAGAGGAAGCAGAGGCCACAAAAGCTCTGGTGTTGGAAAAACCAGAGGATGATTGTGCTGAAAATGGCCTTGACAGATTTGGAAATTGCTGTGACTGAAGTTGCTGTGACGGATTTGGAGCAGAATAATTTTCATTCAATCGATGCCAACACTCTAGAGCTGAGTGATTAGGTTTTCCACATATCTGACAAATTAAATTGTGATGGTGACTGCTGGATGAATGTCGACCTCTGTCTCGAGATAAAAAATGTCCTCGAGAGCCATGTCGAGAACCACCTCTGTGACCTTTGACATAAGATCGGCTTTGAGAAGAAAAATTTTGAGAAGAACCACGAGAAGCAGTATATGCGACTGAAGGTTCATGATTATTAATGTTCTTGATTGTGGAATGCATGTGAATAGATTCTGAGCATAGAAGAGATGAAAGTTCTTCCATAGAGATGGCTTCTGATCTAGCTCGTATTGTGGTTTTAAAAGCATCAAATGTTGCAGGTAAACCATTCAGTGTAATAAGAACAAGATCTTCTAGATCTACAGGAGAAGAGGCAAGAGCAAGTTGATCAGCTAACTCTTTAATCTGACTCAGATACTCTTCAATTGACTGAGAAGTCTTGGTCAGATTAGTCAATTGATTTTTCAGTTGATGAATGTGACTGCGAGACAATGTAGTAAAACGTTTTGACAGAACTTGCCAAACCTCTGCACTATGTTGAAGATGTAAAACAGAAGAGAAAATTACAGGTGTGAGTGTAGCTGTTAAACAACTCAATAGATGTGCATCAATTTGTTTCCACTGCAGAAATTCTGGATTCACTGCTGTGGTTCCATCTGCATTTGTAATTGTTGATGGTGGAGAAGAATGAGAACCATCAACAAACCCTAGCAGATCTGTAGCACGCAGGATATTAAGAAATTGACTTCTCCAAATGATGAAATTTGAAGAATCCAGTTTTACAGTTATGAAAGAACTAAGATTTGAAATGAGAAGATTCAGATTTGAAGGAAGAGCATTTGAGGTAGGAGTTGCCATTGAAGAAAATTGAACAATTCTGAAGAATGATTGAGAAAAAATTTGAAGACTTTTGAAAGAACTAAGAAAATGAGATCAAGGACCCAAGAATACTCGTGAGAGCTTTACTTGCTCTGATACCATGATGAAAATGTATTTCTTATCATTTCATTATTCAATCTGGAAAGTACATACAATCTGTATTTATAGAAGGTAAACAATTGCTGATCTAAGCAGTTAACTAACTCCTAACAGTGTAACTAACTCCTAACAAATTAGCTAACCAATGCCTAACTGATTACATGATATTACAGATAAAGCTCTGTTCTGGACCATATCAGAATCTGTTGCTGAAGTTGAAGCAGTTGAAGCCGTGGCTGCTGCTTCTGCAGAAACTGTTGCTGAAGTTGAAGCCGTGGCTGCTTCTGTATAATAATTCTTATCAGATGTGAGTAATGAATCAGAAATTGAAAATGCGGTTAACACTGTCATCCTCAAGTATGGAAAGCTCGACATCATGATCAACAATGCAGCTACAGGAGACGAAGCGAAAACCAGCATTCTTGACAATGAAAAGTCTTCGATCAAGTCATTAGCATGAACCTAACAGGTGCCTTCTTAGGCACCAAGCACGCAGCTCGCGTGATGATTCCAGCCAAAAAGGGTAGCATTATTACAATCGGAAGTGTTTCTTCTAGTGTTGGTGGTGTTGCTTCTCACGCATATACGAGTTCAAAGCATGCTGTGGTAGGACTGACCAAGAATGTTGCTGTAGAGCTTGGGCAGTTTGGGATTCGCGTGAATTGCTTATCGCCCTACTTCATTGCGACACCATTGACAATGAATTTTTTCAGGATGGATGAGAGTGATGCCTCTAGTGTTTATTCTAACCTCAAAGAAGTGGCTCTCTGCTCAGAAGATGTGGCAGAAGCTGCTCTTTTTCTGGGGAGTGATGAGTCTAAGTACATGAGTGGGCACAATCTTGCACTAGATGGGGGATTTACTGTTATCAATCCAGCTTTTGGGTTGTTTGCAAAACCCAAATAACTTATTTTTAATGGAAGCTGATGTATTTGATATAACAAAAAAATATATATTTGAGAGTTCTAAAATATGGACTTTCAAGGTTAATTCAAGAATCTCCTATCTAAAAAAAAAAAAAACATTTCTCGTGTAATATCCAAAAAGAAAAAATAACACTAAAATAATGATCTTGTTATATTTTTATTGTGAAGAGGATGAGTCTGTAGAAAAATAAGTTGATCTTAGAATCTTCTTAAATTTTAACTAAAAGAAAAAGGCAGTGTATACCCCACACAAAAATCAATCACTTGAAATCATATTCTTCTTTTTACCCACAAATTGAAGTGACTTAACCAAATATTAAGGTCAAATATCCTTAATTTTCAAAGCCATGTGTCACAGAACTCCAAATATTCTGATAATCACAAAATTTTCAATTTACCCAAAAAAGGTATCCAGATGAATATAAAGCTAAGTTTGATTACGACGGAAGTGGTAAAGAGCGAGGGAAATAGAAAGAACAAATGAATAAATATTTGGTAAGTTTATTTAATATAGAAGTGGTGGAAGTTACAATGGGGGTTGTATGGACATAAAAAATATCGTATTTGAGGATAAAGAAATTCATCAAAGAAGATAATTATCACCACCACGCGATCGCCATCTATAAGAAAAAACACCCCCAGCCATAGCCGGGGATCTTCTGATACCCAAGTTAGTCCTCTAATATTATCAAAATATTTAATAGATAAATTCATATAAAGAAACCACATACCTCAACCCATGGGGTGTCCGCTTGTTTATAATAGCCAATGATTTGCCTATTAAGTAGTTTGATTCTAGAAGTTCTATCCCAAACAATCTCCAGTTGTTTAGGGCTCCTATATCGATGTAAGATTTAATTTCTTGATGATTTTTTCATAACGCAAAATACTAATACAATGTTTGATAAGGATTTGACAACTGTCATACACGCGATAATCCATAATTACACCACGTAATAGTGTTGGGACCTACATAATTCTTGTAGTTATTTTTATTCCTCATAGGGGTAAATTACACTCAGTATCTTTGCAGTTTCACCAAAATCTCATTTTAGTCCATTTATTTTCAATTGTAACAGTCAATCTCTTATATTTTAAATCAAGTAGCAATCTCACAATTCCATCCATCTGCCGTTAAAAAATTTGACAAAATTTGTCATTTGAAGCGCATGTGACATTTGTGTTGTCTCATTAACACCCTTATAGTTTTACTAAAATCTCACTTTAATCCTTATACTTTTATCAAAGTCTAATTTTAGTACCTCTACTCTTAATTTCTATTAATTTTATTAACGATAAGACGTTAACTGTTATAATTGAAAGTGAAGGGACCAAAGTGAGTTTTTTGTGAAAATGCAAGGATACTAACTATAATTGACCCTTAAAAGAAAGTTAATTTTCTTATACAACCCATGATAATATGGTAACCAAATTTTAGTTTCTCGTAAAAACTACTAAAAAATACAAGAATGTTCAAATTTATTATAAAAGTAATCACTTATAATTAGAATTCTTATTTCCTCTTTTTCTTTTTTTTTCTTATAAAATTTTCATCCTAACCAACTTCATACATAACAAATTTTTTTTTTTTTTCATTTTCTTTTCTTTCACTTTAGTTTTTTCTATTTTCACTTTCCACAGGTTAAATAACCACATATCGTAAGTTCAAAACCAAAACCACCACTTGATTTTAAGGTTGAAAAACATAAAAATGACTTTATAGAATTCAACTTTGAAGCCAAAGTCTAAAGAGGAAAAGAGTAAAACACTCAACCTAGCCGGCACATAGTCGAGAGTGTCTACACTACAAGAAATGATAGTTTTAACGGCGTTTAATTAACAACATTTTTGTAAACACCACTTTTTTTAATATTTAGTGACAGTTTCTAAACATCGTATTTTTTTTTATTAAAATGGTCCCATTTTGAGAATAGAAGTCATTTAAAAATGCCTTCAAACCCTTATTTTGTAACCTTCTAAACCCTTATTTTGAATCTATGAATCTGAGAAATTGATTGGTTCTCAAATCTCTCATTCACTCTATCGCTCGTGCGCTCTCTCTCTCTCTCAACCCTCTCTAAACCTTAATGACTGTCTTAGAGGATCAATTCAGCTTAGTGATTTATCTTTAGCACGATGATTCATCTCAATGATTCATCTCAGATCCAATCTCAGAGTGATTTTGATTTCAAAGTTCTCTCTCTCTCTCTCTCTCTCTCTCTCTCTCTCTCTCTCTCTCTCTCGATTTTGAAGCTCTACTGCCATCACCATCTGCACCAGCGAAGAGAGCGAGCACCATCGCCTACTGAGGTGAGCACCACCCTCTACAATCTTAGTTTCATATTCTCTCTATCTCTTTCTCTCTCTATACATATATATATATATATATATAGATATTTATGTGTGTGTGTATTTGTATATGTATATCAATCTTCTCCTTTGTTCCTCTGCAAGTTTGTGTTAGGATTATATTAATTAATTTCAAGCTCTGGTTTGTGCTCTTATTTTTTTTTTTTTTGATCAACCAAAAACTTTATTGATGAAAGAAACCTTACAAGAAAGGAAAAAGACATTAATAAAGGGGAAAAAAAGAGGGGGAGGAAGGGGAATGATGCAAAGCATCAAACCAGGTACCAGTTGGTAAGGAACCAACAGATACACAAAAGCATAGTAGCACAGGACTAAAACAAGATTAGCCCAACCTTCAAGACCAGCAGACCCTCAGAGGGACATTGATACCCAAACTAGCAACCCAGCAGCCAACAGACCTACAAAAAGTTGCAACATGCACCCAGCAGCCAACATCAAGACCACCAGCCAACTCTTATGTTCTGCATTTTCACCCTAATCTTCATTTTCAATTGTCATGAAAAATAACCAAAAAAAAAAAAAAGAACTATTAAAAAACAAGTTATATAAAAAAAGAAGCAGAAAATTAAAACAAGTCATGTTTTTGTTAAATCCCTATTTATTGAAGTCTTTAGTTGGTTGGTCATTCTGAATTGAAAGCGTTTTGGGTTTTAACCTTTATCTATTGAAGATTTTGGGTTTTGACCTTCATCTATTGAAGATTTTAGCTATGTAATCCATTTACAAATCCAGAAAAGAGGATATGGAAGAACTCATTGATTTAATCATGGCAAGGGTTGTTTTATGGACTAAAGGATCATTGGGAACTTGGGTTTTAGTCTACTTCTGATATCACAAAATGTATTCATAGCATTAGAGTATTGAAGCCTAGGAGAAGAAGTAGCTCCATGACTTGAATGCCCATTGCGTTGGCCTTTCTAGCTTTATGGATGTAATTTGAAAGTATTCCTTGTACTTTACACTTGCATTAATAAATTTGTTGGTTTTGCTGATTCAATATATATATACATTGTTTAAGCAAGATTGAATGATATTGGGGTTTTAGGGATTAAAAATTGTTACAAATAATTTCGACAATAATTAATTAAAGAAAATAAAATAAATAAAGGAAACAACAAAATTAAATCTTACAGTATTTGTGCAGATGGTTTATGAACAAGTTTGTGATTAAGGCCAGTGTTTGAACACTATGTCTTTAAGACATAATTTCATCATCTCTATTGGTGCTTGAGAACAATGAACATCCTGTCTCCAAGATACAACATCACCACAAATGAAGAGAGCACACTCTTTGATTGTACAGCGAACTAAAATTATGTTTTGACCTCACAAAATTCAGACTCACACATATGAAGAATACAAGAAGAATGCTTGAATTTGAGGAATTTGGAATTAAAAATTTGGAATGGGGGTTGCCTTTATATAGGCTTGTTGGTGCCTATTCAGTTTGAACAGAAAAGGTACAAAGAAGGGACATGACCCTTCCTTTAAAATAAAGAGACACCATGAAAGGTTGCACCTTTTCATTCAAATGGAGGGTTGCACCCTTTCATTCAAATGGAGTCTATTTCAATTCGCCACTGCCTTTATAAATTTTTCTACAATCCCCCACATGAATGAAATTGAAGAAACGAAAAATTCAATAAAATGCAGACTATGTGAGTACAAATCTAGAAATATCGTACATAGGATCGGTAGCTTTTGGCCTTAAACCTTCCCTTATAAAAGACTATCAGATTTATTGACGATTAGTGAACATAATGTCTTGAACTGTTTTGCCATTGGTGCAAACTGAGACAATAACTTGTCACACAGTTTTATTTCCATACGTAACTTGATTCTATCAGTTGTGTCTATTTTAGCCCTGGACAATTCTTGGATTCACGAGTGTTCTAGAGAATTTAGCCTTTTCAATTCTCATAAACTGGCCCAATTCACACTCATATAGGTAATTCCCATTAAAAGTATCCTGCTATACCCCACTTGAATTTCCAAGCTATGAGTCTTATTAAAAGCAAAGCTTAACCTATTTATCGTTGCAAGTAATCACTATCTCATCATAAAAATGTGTAGGAGTTTTACTCCTTAGTGATTCTTATGAGTTATTCTTAATTTGGTTGTCCCTTTGAACCTAAATCTTGGGATCTCCAGTCAATTAGGTTGGGTTGCCACTAAGATAACTCTTAAGTGATAGGCTTTAATCTCATTCCCCTCGATGATCGTACCACTTGCTCTTTGGTCAAAGCCTTTGTCAATGGATCCGTTATGTTTTCTTTTAACTTTATAAACTCAAAGGAAATTATTTCATTAGAGAGCAGTTGCCTAATAATGTTATGTCTACGACGAATGTGACGAGACTTACTATTATACATATGTTTATGTGCCCTAGCCATTGCGGTTTGACTATCGCAATGAATGCAAATCACTAGCACGGGTTTCGGCCATATTGGAATATCTTCTAAGAAATTACGAAGCCATTCTATTTCTTCTCCTGCTTTGTCTAAAGCAATAAATTCATATTCCATTGTGGATCTAACTATGCAAGTCTGTTTAGAAGATTTCTAAGAGACCGCTCCATCTCCCAAGGTAAAGACATATCCACTAGTGGATTTAGAACCCTTAGTGTCAGATATCTAATTAGTGTCGCAATGCCCTTCTAGGACCGTTGGATATCTAGTATAGTACAGTCCATAGTCACGGGGGTATTTTAGGTATCTAAGAACCCTAACAATTGTTGTCCAATGGTCTTTTCCTAGGTTACTAATGTATCTACTCAATTTACTTATTGCATGCGCTATATCAGGACGCGTTCAACTCATGAGATACATTAGACTTCCAATTATACAGGAGTATTCCAATTGTTATGCTTTCACCTTTATTTTTCATTAATTGAAGGTTAGCATTCACAGTTGTCTTGACATGACAGTCGTTATACTTATTGAATTTCTCAAGAATTTTGTCAACATAATGAGTTTGAGACAAAACATATCCTTCAGATGTTTAAGTAATTTTCATTCCTAAAATCACATCTGCTACTTTTATATCTTTCATGTCAAACTTAGTTTTCAACATTTTCTTAGTTGAATTGATCATTCCACTATTGTTACCAATAATTAGCATATCATCTACATATAGGCAAACAATGACATAACCTTTCTCAGTGTTTTTAATATAAATACATTTGTCACACTCATTGATTTTAAATCCATTTATCATCATAACGTTGTCGAATTTTTCATGTCATTGTTTTGGTGCTTGTTTCAAGCCATACAATGATTTTACTAATTTGCACACTTTCTTCTCTTTGCCTGGAACGAAAAAACATTCTGGTTGTTCCATATAGATTTCTTCATTCAGATCACCATTCAAGAATGCAGTTTTTACATCCATTTGATATATCTTTAGATTGTCTAAAGCAGCAATTGCAATTAACATTCTAATGGATGTGATCCTTGTTACGGGTGAATAGGTATCGAAGTAACCCACTCCTTCAGTTTGCCAATAACCCTTAACCACAATTCTTGCTTTGTACTTGTTAATTAATCCATCCGATTTCATTTTCCTTTTGAATGTCCATTTATATCTAAGAGTTTTACAACCTGGTGGAAGAGTCACCAATTTCCAAGTATGATTTTGTAGAATGGATTCAATTTCACTGTTAACAGTTTTTTCCATAAAGGAGCTTTCGGAGTTGACATTGCTTTTTTGAAAGTTCGAGGCCATTTCTCAAGTAGAAATGTTGAGAAGTCAGAACCAAAACTTTTCTCAACTCTGGCCCTTTTACTTCGTCTTGGTTGTTCTTCGAACTCTCCTCCTTGGTTTTCTTCTTGACTATTGTCAAATGCAATAACATGAGTCCAATTAGGAATACCAATCTCTTGAGAGGATTTGCAAGGAAAAAATATTTTTGAAAATGAAGCATTCCTTGACTCAATGATTGTATTAACATGGACCTCCGAGTTGTCACTTTTATGTACTAAAAATCAATAAACCTTATTGTTGTTTGCATATCCAATAAATACACAATCAATTGTTTTAGGACCAATCTTGATCATTTTAGGGTTTGGTAATGCTGCCTTAGCCAAACACCCCCACACTTTTAAATATTTATAGGAAGGCTTTCGGCCTTTCCATAATTCATAAGGCGTTTGAAGGGTTTTCTTGTGAGGTATTTTATTCAAAATAGGCAAAAAGAATAGCTTCCCCTCACAAGTTCTGAGGTAGTCCCGAACTTATTAACATAACATTCATCATTTCTTTTAAAGTTCGATTTTTCCTCTCAGTAATTCTATTTTGTTGAGGTGTATAAGGCACAATAGTTTGATGCACAATTCTAAGTTGTGAACATAAGTCACCAAAAGGTGCATCATATTCACAGCGTCTATCACTTCTTAACACCTTAATTGTTCTACCTAGTTATAATTCAACCTCATTCTTATATTGAATGAATTTTTCCAAGGTTTCATCCTTGCTTTGTAGCAAGTACACATAGCAATATCTAGTGCTATCATCAATAAAAGTAATGAAATACTTTTTGCCACCTCGAGTTCGAACAAATTTCAAATCACAAATATTGCTATGGACTAAGTCTAGTGGCTCAGTTTTCCTTTCAATTGATTGAAATGGTGTTCTAGTCAATTTTGCTTCAACACACTCTTCACATTTGTGATTTGAATCCATTTGAAATTTAGGCAAAGAATCTAGGTAAATTAATCTTTGCAAAGTATCATAATTTACATGACCTAATCTTCTATGCCACACACAAGAAGGCTAAAGCAAGTAAGCATAAGATGTGTTAATTTTATTAAACTTTGGAACAACAGTCATTATATTAAGTTTAAAGAGCCCATCGCTCATGTACCAATTTCCTACATACATTCCATTTTTGGTGAGTACAAACTTATCAAACTCAAACACTAATTTAAATCCAATCTTGCTTAGCAACGATCCAGAAACCTGGCTCTTTCGAATATCTAGTACATGCAACACATCTTTGAGAATGAGTTCTTTGCCTGACGTCATCTTTAGCACCACGTTCCTTTGTTCCTCAACTTTGGAAGTCGAAGAATTCCCTTGTAGAGTTGTTCTCCATCTTTTGTTGCATGATATGATGAGAACATCTTTTTCTTGGGACAAATGTGGCGAGTAGGGCTTGTGTCCATCCACCATGCTTTAGGGTTATCCACCAAATTGACTTCAGACATGACGCCAGATACATTCAAGTGCGAAACCATTGCACAAAGACTCTCTTCAGTTAAGTTGGCTTGAGCGGGTTTTTCCTTGTAGTTCCCTTGAGTCCTTCTCTTGCGACAATCCGTGGCACCACGTCCTATTTTGTCACACACAAAGCACTTGTCATTAAAATTTAGACTGTCTCCACTTTTAACACCTTACTTGGAGCACTATCCAGGATGCTTCCTTTTCTTATTGTTGAAATACAACTTATGTTTCAAAATGTTTGCCTTGGATTCCATGAGACGATGTCCATTTTTCTTTTTAGAACGGTGATTATCCTCTTTAATCTGCAAGCGAACGATCAAATCCTCTAATGACATCTCTTTTTGTTTATGTTTAAAATAGTTTTTGAAATCCCTCCAGGTCAACAGTAATTTTTCAATAATAGCCGCCACTTGAAAAGATTCACTAAGAGACATTCCTTCTGCATGATTTCATGTAGGATAAACTTGAAGTTTGTGGACTTGATTGATCACTGTTTTGGAATCCACCATCTTAAAATCAAGGAAGCGACCGACAACAAATTTCTTGTTCCGGCATCTTTCGTTTTATATTTGTGATCAAGCGACTCCCAGAAAGCTTTTGGATCTTGCTTGGACTATACACATTGTATGATATGTTATCCAAACCATTGAGGATATAGTTCCTGCAGAGAAAATCTGCTTGTTTCCATACATCCACTGCTGCAACAACTTGTGCATCATTTTCTTTCTCACTAAGAGAAGAAGCATCTTCTCACAAAAACTTGCCAAATTCAAGGTGGTCAAATAAAATAACATTTTATGCTACCAAAGCTTACAATCTGTACCACTAATTTTTCAAGTTTTCACACATGATTGACGGGAACATTACCATGTGAAATAACCGTTAGAATGGAAGCAACCGTTGTAGACACAACGAATGTAGGGGCAATATTTCCCAATGTAACATTACTTTCTATAGCCATTTGTGATTAACAAAAATAATTTATGTTAAACAAAAGATTCCACTTTATATATAACTATAAAAATAAATTTTTATATATATATACTATAAATTCTGTCTTAAAATTGTTGGAGATAATTTTGGCAATAATTAATTAAAGCAAATAAAATAAATAAAGGAAACAACAAAAGTAAACCTTATAGTACTTCTGTAGATAAATTTATGAACAAGTTTATGATTGAGGCTAGTGTTTGAACAATGTGTCTTTAAGACAGAATTTCGTCATCTCCAATGGTGCTTGAGAACAATGGACGTCCTGTCTCCAGAATACAATAATCACCACAAACAAAGAGAGCACACTCTTTGATTGTACAACGAATCAAAATTATGTTTTGCACTTACAAAATTCAGACTCACACAGATGAAGAATACAAGAAGAATTCTTAAACTTGAGGAATTTGGAATTAAAAAATTGGAATGGGGGCTACCTTTATATAGGCTTGTGGGTACCTGTTCAATTTGAACAGAAAAGGCACGAAGAAGGGACATGGCCCTTCTTTTAAGATAAAGAGTCGCCATGAAAGGATTGTACCCTTTCATTCAAATGAAGTCTATTTCAATTCACCACTGCTTTTATAAAATTTTTAACAAAAGTTACCGTCTTTGGTATATTATTTTTGATGTTGAAGAACCTTAAATGGTTAAACATAATCAAACCAATTATATGCTATGGGGTTGGAATCCTTTTGAGCTCAAATCATGTGTTAGCTTCAATTTGGAAACTCATGGCTCACCTAGCAAAATTGTGATGATTGTTCCCAAAATGTAGTGAAGTCCACAATTGCTTTTGCTTCATTAGATCATGGACTTGGTGTGGGAAAAGAGACAAATGAAAGCATTATCTCTTGTTTAGGTACCAGGGAATGGAAAAGAAGTAGTAGTAGATAACAAAATGGAGAATTTTTACTTTAGATGTCTATCTCCTATTTTTCACGATTTCCAATAATTTTACAGAAAATTTTTAGTTTTTAAGAAGAAGTAGGGAAAATACCAAGGGAAACTGGTTTCCTTCTTTTTCTTTTTCTTTTTCTTTTTTCCTTTTTTTCCCGTTACAATTTCCCAACACCAAACAACGCATTAGTGTTAATGTGTGTGTGTGTGTGTTTTGAATTATTGATTTCTTAGGTACTATTGAACTGTTTATTGTTCTTAGAAAGTCTTGAACTACTTTAGTCTCTCAATCTGTCTTCAATTGCTTGCCTTGGGATGTTAATATTGTTATTAAGAATTATAATATTAGTCTCATCAGTGCTTTATTTAAGATTTAGTTATTTTAGTGTAGTTCCTTTATGTATATTTCAAAAAATCTAAATGTGAAATGTTTTGTGCATTTGGAGGAGGTTCAAATATAATTTCTTACTTGTGTTTTCCCAATTTTTTTGTAATTTAGAGGAGATTCAAGCAGCCATTTAACTTTCAGTTACCTTTTCAAATTTGACTTTCTTTATGCTTGCTTTCATTTGAAGGCATAATATTTTGGTCTTTATTAAGGGTGATCATCGGTTCAATAGTAAAACCTTGACCTAATAACCTTCAGATTATGGGTTCAAATCTTGGGACAATCACTTTGTGCATTATGCCAAAGGTTAGGTATATACCCAATCTTCCCCCCCCCCCCAAACACACATTAATGTGAATTAATTGGGCATTGTTTTTTTGGCAATGTATTTCTTGAATCTATCATAATCTATCAAAAGTATTGTAGAAACTTTTGGTTTCTTCACTAATGTGCTTCATACTAGAATGCTTCTAGTATGCTTGATAGTACCGATTTAGATTGCACCACCAAGATGTAATCATTAATGGTGCATGCATGCATAAATAGCTTTAGACCCATCCAAGAATCTTCATTAGAAATACTTGGTCATCTTTGATGAAGCTCTTCTTGGATTGTCCATTTTGGGCAGTTCAGGAGCACAAGTCTATATTGTAATTAGTAGTTCTACCGCTTACAGTTCATCTGTGTAGCATCTTCTCATGTTCTCTGGGTGCATGCTAGACAAGGTGTAGCAGTGCACCAAGTCTATGTTGTGTACATGGTGAACCATGGGGAGATGCTACCAAAATTTCATCGGAGATTAATAGAGCAGTATGAGTTACTTTTTACAACATAGACTGTGCATTCCTAAATGGGAAAGTAGTATGAACCAACATATTAAAGACTAGTTAGAGGTGAATGTTGTCATGTCGCATGCATTATAAGGTACTTAATTGAGGTTAAGATTAATTAAAATAAAATGGTAATTTTGAACTTTGTTGATTTGGTAATGACATTTGTAGTGTAAGACGGAGTCAGATAGATAAAAGTTGGATAAATCAGCATAGGTTTTCACCCGAAATACATACAAGGGGTCAAGGAATTTATTAAATTTGTATGTGAAAATAACCCAGTGTTGAATGAAGTCACATGCCCATGTAAATGGTGTTGCAATGTCAAATTAGTGGAGAAAGGCTTGTTAGGTGAACATTTAATGATCAATGGGTGTCTTCAAAGTTACACTAGTTGGATTTTTCATGAGCATAATTTGTCATCGCTTGTGCCACACAATGTGAATGTCGGGAAAACTTATTCGAATGATGGTGATGAAACAAATGAAATGCTATACAAGGGATTTGGACTTTGTCCATCAAGCTTTATTCACAAAGCAACAAGTTTTGGAATTAAATAAGGTCCAGATGAAAAACCCAAAAAATTCTTCAATTTATTGAAAGAGGCTGAAAAAGAGTTATATCCTGAGTGTTAGAAGTTTTCAACCCCACATTTGTTGTTCGGTTATTGTATATCAAGTGACTTACTAGATGGAGTGACAAGTTTTTCACGATATTGCTTGAGCTTTTGAAGGATGCGTTCCCAAATGGTGAAACTTTGCCAAGTCATTTTATGCAACTAGGAAATTCCTTAGGGACTTGGGCCTCGATTTTCATAAGGTACTTGTATGCCCAAGAGATTGCCCATTATATTGGAAGGAAACAGCTAGTATGGATAATTGCATATTGTGTCATATGCCTAGATACAAATAGTTTGATGGAAGGAGAATGATGTTAAGAAGAAACAACGAAGAATTGTTGTAATTAATTGATGGGAGGAGAATGATGTTAAGGACGACTGGTCATCAATGTTTGGTCAGCAGTGTACTTTTGCAGAAAATAGAAGGCAGTGGCTGAAGGTGAAACAGAACAAGCAAAGGCAGACAGTGTTGTTCTGCGACCTTGTGCATGCAACCCGTGTATTAATGCTCAATGCATTGTTGTAATCAATTTATTTATTAGCCTTGTTATAATTATTATTGTTTATTTTTAATTGTTATAGTAAACTTAGATAGTTAGATTACTAGTCATGGCTATCCTTGTTGTAATAGCCTAGTTCGCTAATTAATTCTTTAATTTATTCATTCAGTTTTGTAGTAAGTAGTTTAATTAATATTTTCGGACTTTGATTCGCACCCTCTTGCATGAGGGCAATGTTGTAATAAGTGTTATGTCTTCCAAGCCCATGTCTTTCTCCCTTTTACTTATGTGCTTATGATGGTTAGTTTAGAAACATCACGTTTCGTTAGCATACTCCATGTTTTGCATCCATTGTCTTACATACAACCAAGGTTCGACTCATCATGCTAACCTGATATCAAATATTCAAACTCATTACTTGAATATGTGCTCTCTCGCATGTCTTGAATGAAATCAGATGTCATGCTCATTATCGAGTTCATAAAATAGATAATATGTGCGTTGCATTAGTCATATTGCATAGTTAAGGTCATGCATTTTTCTAACTCTTTCACCTTTTTTGGCTTGGAGCACTAGGTGAGCATTTATTTGCTTTAGTATATTGCATCGAATGTTTGTGTTGCCATACCAAGCATATTTCCATGAGGCTAATTGCTTAAATGATATAACTGTTTGAATGCCTGTGGATGAAGGCTAGTTGCCAAAATTGGGACAAAATTGATTAATGTACAAACTCATATTTTCAAGCGACGAGTATTAAAAACAATTTTCAAACAAACATGAAATCAAAGTGTTCTAATATTTGCAAATTAGTCTATACTTGTGTGCATCACGTAGTAAGCTAATATTCGAAATAAGAGCATATAATGTAAATAAAAATCACATCATGATTTGTAGAGGCCGATCTTTGATCGGACGAGGGGGATGCTCAATTCATGACTTTCCCCTCCCGTACCTATGTTCCCGAACCGAGACACTTTGGTGATGAAGGACTAATGGCCTTTGGCACGAGTCTCGGGTTTCTTAAATTTCTCAAAAATATTTAGGTAATGACTCTGAAATTTGGCAAAGCAGTCCATTTTTGGCATTTGATTCAAAATATCAAATTTTCAAAAAGAATTGTCGAATTTGGACTCATTTTGTGTTTTCACTATTTCACATTGCACTTGTGAAATTAGATTCAGAACCACAGATGGAGTCCGAATTGTAGGGTTATTCGCCTTCTGAAAAGAGCGCGGAAAGTCGGGCTACAATTTTTGGCGACTCTGTTGGGGAGTTAGAGAATTTGACTTGAAACTCATGATATGAAATTTTATTTACACTTATATGTTCTTTGCATTGCATTTGCATAGTTACTTTAAGTCACTGTATTTTTCATCTGCTATTCCTAGATGGTTTGCCGGAGGCTTACCCAAAACGCTTGCCAAAAGGGTTAGAACTTGTGAGAAAAATTGGCCTTTGTCTTGCTTAGACCATGTTTTAGGAATTTGACCAACCGCCAAGTAATTCACTATGTGAGCAAACCACGAGAGGGTCACTTGTGATATCACAAGAAGTTGCTCGTCCGGAAACGAGTCGCCCAAGGCTAAGGGATCACTTGTGTGCTCAATAAAGATTTGGGATAAATGATCCACGACTACATTCTTAGATCTCTTCTCGTCCCGGATTTCTAGGTCAAACTCTTGAAGAGGTAGAATCCACCTAATCAACCTAGGTTTCGTCTAGTAAATACCACAAAGCGGCATGGACAGTGAAGACTATGACCTCGGAACTTAGGAGATATGATGGGAATTTATCTAAAGCAAAGGCCATAGCTAGCAACTCTTTCTCGATGGTAATGTAATTCAATTGTGCATCCGAGAGAGTGCGACTAGCATAGTATATAACATAGGGTGCCCTATTGACCCATTGGCCCAACACAGTCCCAATAGCATAATCAGAGGCATCATGCATGATTTCAAAAGGAAGTGACCAATCCAGTGATTTCATGATTGGGGCGGTAGTAAGGGCCACTCTCATTATTTCAAAGGCTTTCAAACATACCTCATCAAAGATAAAAGGTGCGTCCTTAGCAAGTAAACTATGCAAAGTACAGGATATTTTTCTAAAGTCTTTGATGTACCTACGATAAAAACCTACATGCCCTAAGAAAGATCAGACTTGACGCACAAAAGTGGATAGGGAAAGGCTTGCATTGAGGTTAACCTAGTTTTATCTACCTCTATACCTCGAGGGGACATAATGTGTCCCAACACTATACCCTCGCGAACCATAAAATGGCTATTCTCTCAACTCAAAATCAGGTTTGCCTCAGTACATCATGCCAACACTCTAGTCAAGTTTCCTAGGCATTCCTCAAAAGACGGTCCAAACACCGAAAAATCATCCATGAAAACCTCTAAAAATCTTTCCACCATATCGGAGAAAATAGCCATCATACACCGTTGAAAAGTCGTTGGTGCATTACATTGCCCAAAAGGCATGCGCCTATAAGCAAAAGTGCCAAAAGGGCAAGTGAATGTGGTCTTTTCTTGGTTAGCGGAGTCCACTGAGACTTGATTATACCCCGAGTAGCCATCAAGAAAATAATAAAGCCTTGTCCTGCTAACCTCTGAAGAATTTGGTTAATAAATGGCAATGGAAAATGGTCCTTTCTAGTCATGAAATTTATCTCCTATAATGAATACACACTCGCCACCCAATAGTGGTTCGTGTGGGGACTAGCTTTCCTTGCTCATTCTCGACAACAATGTTGCTCGATTTCTTGGGCACCACTTGTGTGGGACTCACCCACTTGCTACTCGAGATGGGGTATATAATACCCGAATCTAACAATTTCAACACCTCTTTTTTCACTACTTCTTTCATATTAGGATTAAGCTTTCATTGCATTTCATGAAAAGGTTTGGTGTCCTCCCCTAGATGTATATAATGCATGCACACGGAGGGATGTATCCCTCTCAATTCAGTCACCAACCACCCTATGGCACTCCGATATGTCATGAGAACACTCATTAATTGACTCTCCTGCTCTGCAATCAAGTCAGATGTAATGATGACTAGTAAAGTATCCAAAGGCCCTAAAAATGCATACTTAAGCGTGGCCGGGATTGGCTTTAACTCAAGTGTAGGTAGTGTGACTAAGGATAGTATGGTGGGCTCTCTAGACAAAGGAGGAAGGGACTCAAACCAGGCTTTCTATGGAGGAAAATCCGGTGTAGGAGGAGAATCAAGTAAAGCATTTACTTCCTCCACGAACCCATCAATATCAAAATTTTCAAACCCAAAATAAGCTAGACAAGCCTCTAAAGGGTCCTCTACGAGAATGGAGGGTAAAGCCTCCTCTACTATCTCACTCACAACATCCACAAATAAGCACTCCTCTCTCTCATGGGGTTGTTGGGATGCTTGGAAAATATTGAGTTTCACTTGCATATTCCCAAATGAAACTTCCATAAACAATTAATACATGCATTAGTTGTAGCCAAAAAAGGTTGACCTAAGATCATCAGGATTTATTTCCTAGAGCAGGCTACCGATTCCATATCTAAAACCAAAAACTCAACAGGAAAATAAAACCTGTCGACCTTTACTAGCACATCCTCAATCATGCCACATGCATTTTGAGGGACCAGTCAGCCAACTGGAGAGTAACAGTGGTGGGCTTCAACTTGCCAAGCATGAATTCCTCATACACAGAGTACAACAACAAATTGATACTAGGCCCTAAATGTAACAAGGCCCTATCAATGAAATGGTCCCCTATAATGCATGCAATGGTTGGGGCCCTTAGGTTTTTAAGCTTAAGGAGTGTGTCATTTAATGAGATGGAGCATGAGATGGAGCTTACTTGCTCCGTGAGTATGACCTTTTGGGACACATGTGTCCTAGATTTATGCTTTTGCTTACAAAGATCCTTCAAAAATTTATCATAGGAGGGCACTTGCTTAATCGCCTCCAACAAGGGGAGGTTGATTTTAACTTGTTTAAACACCTCCATCATTGCTTCCACAGATGCCGCCTTCTTATTAAAAGGGGACGGCGTATCAAGGCATTAGGGAAAGGGTGCCCTAGGCACATATGGTGCCTTAGACTCATGTGAAGTACTGGGGACTAAGTCATCCCCCTTGTTTCTCCCTCACCCTTGCTCTCATTGGGTTTACCACCGTGGTCACCGCTTTTTAGCCCTAGTTACATTAGATACAACTGCTTGAGGCTCTAACTCTCCCCCACTTCTCAAAGTGATCACCGCTTGCACCTGTTCATGGTGCTTTCCATTCCCACTCGACCCCTTTGCCCCATATTGACCCTTAGGGTTGGCCACAGTCTGACTAGGTAATTTTTTCTCCTCTCTCCTATTCATGTTATTAGCCATGTGACCTAATTGCGCCTCTAGCTTGGCAATGGAGTGAGTATGGGAGTGAACTACTGGTGCTAACCCCTTAAGTTATGAGAGAACTTCTAGTACCTAAGTCTCAAAGGCCGAGTTGCCTTGAGGAACAAGCGGGGGTTGTGGTTGCTGGTAAGGTTGTGGTGGTCGGTAGGAAGATTGGTTGGCAAAATTATTAAAATTCTGCCTTGATGGTGGAGGGTTGTAAAAAGTGCATTGTGAAGGAGGTCTCCATGAAAAGTTAGAGTGGTTCCTCCATCACGGATTATATGTGTTGGAATATGGGTTATTACCTAGGTTGGAGAAACCTTAACCCACATTCACATGCTCTTGGACTAATTCCAAAAATTGTGATACTGAAGAGCACTCACTCAAATCATGAGCAGGGCTCACACAAATAGCACACACCTCGTGGAATTGAGGTTGGTCTTGCTGTGTAGGGCATGTCCCGAAGCTAATAATTGGTCCATTTTGTGGGACAATGCCTCTACTTGTTGGGCTAACTCTAGGTTTTGCCCTACCTCATAAATGCCCCCTCTTTTTGGGGCTCTAACTATTGGTTGCTGAACTTGCCGGGCTACAGAGACATAGTGAAGGGAATTATCACTTAGGTACTCAAATAATTGCCATACCTCGGCATCATTTTTGGACATGAATGTCCCACCATAAGAAGAATCCACCATTTGACAGTAAGGCTCAGTTAAGCAATTGCAAAAGGTTTGAACAAGTTGCCAATCAAGAACTTGGTGGTGGGGACATTGTTGGAGAAGGTCACAAAGTCTTTCCCATGTTTCATGAAATTGCGCGCCATCAATTTGAGCAAAATTGGTGATGGCTCGCCTATGTTGGTTGGTCTTACCAATGGAAAAGTACTTCTCTAAAAACTTTTGCTGTAATAGGTCCCATATTGTGACAAAATTAGAAGGTAAGGAGTTCAACCAATGTTTGGTTTTGTCCGTTAGTGAAAATGGGAATAGTCCAAGAGCAAATTAAGGCCTCATTTGTGAAATTATGGATCCTCACTATACAACAAATTTCCAGTAATTCATACAGATGTTTGTAAGGGTCATCATGAGCTAGTCCATGGAGTGATAGGAGCATTTGGATGGTGCTGGACTTAATCTCATAATGAGCAGTGGTGGTGTTAGGTAACTGAATACCTGATGGTGATGTATACACAATGGGTGTGAAGTAATCCTTAAGGGTCCGGTTGGGCCCATTTAATCCTTAATTGGTTCGAAGTATGGGTATGGATATTCAAACCTAGGAACACGAGAAGAGGCTATAAGTTTCCTAAGAGTTCTTTTTAGTTCAAGTTTCAAATTTCACAATTCAGGACGACAAGAACGGTGCCCGTGCATACACCACTCACACACACACACTAAGTTCCGACTCTGTGCACTAAGTTATGAAAGCAAAATACCAAAGGGGAAAAAAAAATACTCACAATAGTTTAACGAAAACGGTTTACTCGTCTTGCAGGTGCTTGACGTGTAGACCATTGTCTCCACCCTCCACTTGAGCCCTTTCTTTCCTTTTAGCACTTTGGTGCTTTGCTTGAGAGTATTTGCTTCTTCTTTTTTTAAGCACTTTAGTGCTACAATTTGTTTTTAAAGCATGGTTGGGCTCCGTTTGCACTTCGGTGATAGCTCCACTGGCAAACACTCTGCACACTTAGCAACACTAAAATATAAAATCTTAAACTAAATATTAAAATAGGAATGTAACTTTAAATTACTTTATTTTGCCAGAAGTCTCCAGTAACGGCGCCAAAATGTGTCGTTTCACACACCAAAAATAAACACTAAACTATACCAAATTCTTTAGAATAATGGTAAGTTCAAGTATCGATCCACAGGCACAAACGAGAAATTAAACTAATTTAATTGTTAAATTCCTAAATTAATTTTCATAAAAAGATTGAGGGAGATTATCACTAAATGAGAATTAAATGAAATTGAGAAATTAAATTGACAACTAAACGTAGGGTTTGAGATATTGATTTTTGAGAAAATCCTAGGGCACAGAATTCACCACTAACCACATGAATAAAACTTAACATTGGCCATAAATTGCACTCTGGTTTGAACTACCCAATATTTCACAAATACAAGTTTGAAACATTGATCAAGAGGATTGTTGCATTCAACGTACAGGCACAAATCATCTCAAGTAGCACAAGGCGTTTGCTCTAAACTATGATGGCAACACGACCCGTCTCTTGTTGCATGACTCGTCTCATACTTTGAACACAAACACAAAGAAAACTAATGTACGAAAAGTATTAAACAATCATAGAGAGTAAACACTTGAAGAGATGAAAAGGAAAATTATTATAAACTTCTAAAACATCCATACATTTATTCAAACCGTTTCACAATCAAAGCCTAAGAAAAATCCCTTTACATGGCTAGGGTTTCATCAAAACCCTAAAAATAGTAGCCTAGTCACTCCTAGAGGAGTGGAAAGAGGTAAAGGAAGAAGAAGCCGCCATGGGAGACATTATTGAAGCTTCAAGTTCTTTTGTTTCAAACCCTAGCCTTTCTCTCCCCTTTCTCTCAAATATTTTTCAAACCACTTTTCAACCTCTTTTTCTTTTTTTTTATTCCCAATAGAAAAGCCTTGAATTTTCATGCACACAACCCTAGGTGGATCGCTCGAGCGCCCATGTGGGCCGCTCAAGCAGTGGTGGGCCGCACGTGCGGTGGAGCTTGGCCACACGTGCGGTGAGGTGGCAGGTTGGGATTTTTCACTCTTCGCACGAAGAATCTATTTTCATGCCCTTTTTGCTTGAATTTGCATGTTGCCGGCCAAATCTACACAAGTGCACAAAACACATCATCTCCATCAAGTAAACAACATTGAAAAACTAAAAATGTAAATTAAGTGGCCTCAATGTGGTACCTTTTGGCCTACATCAAACCGTACTAAAGTGTGGAGAAATCCATATCTCGAAGCTAGGAGACAAGAAAGAGAGTGAAGAAACCTCGACGAATCCGAAAATCAACTTTGTTTCGATTGGAATGAAGCTCTAGGTGATTTATACCTTTTTATCAAAGGGACTAGGGTGTAGAGATCAATGGATGATGGTGTATTTGAAGTTTAAAAATGGTTTCTAGAGAGAGAGGAAGAAGAATTGAGATTTTAGAAAGTTTAGAGTGAGGAAGAGATAAGAAAAAAACTCAAAAAGTGACTTTTACAGATTGATATACGCGTAGACCATTTGAGCGACCAAAACACCACTCGAGCGACCAGACACAATAAGTGAGACCGCTCGAGAGAAAGTTATCGCTCAAGTGCACAGTGACACCCTCTTAGAAGTTTTGCAGACAAAGGCTAGCCACTCGAGCTCAAGAAGGACCACTCGAGCTAAGACCGCTCGAGTGTAAGAAATACCGCTTGAGCGAAAAACACTACCCTCCTAGTACTTTTGCAGACCTGCAAATATACTGAAAGTTTTCAAAGACTGCTCGAGCGAACTAACCAAAATCTAAGCAAAGACTCCTTTGAAAAATGGACTCCGCACCTATTCCAAATGCAACAACGACATCCAAATAACCAAACTCAATCAAGAATAGGATGTATAAGGGTATGAACAACCATTTACAATAAGAAATTTCGATCCAAAATAATAAACGGTTTGAGTCTAAACCAGAATCATTATAACCTTCCCCCTTAAAGAATTTCATCCTCAAAATTTTAAATCAAACAACAACGCCACATTAAATCAATTACAACAATAATAACAAGTCGAACTCATGACTACCAAATAAATTTTTCTTATTCATAGATTTTTCCTAATTAATTTGATTGAAGTGACGTCTCTAATAACCAAAAAAACCAAAAAACATAAAAATAAATAAATAAATAAAAGTGTGACGCCCCACAAGAATATAAGAAAAAAGGTACCATGAAGAATGCAACCGGGAATTATGTCGCATTTGTGAAAACAAAAGGGGCGTTTCTACAATAGACAACATTTTTTAGGATGTATGTTACATATAAATAATGACAATTTGTTACATTAACATCACAAATATCATAATTAAAAGATATAATGGGTCATAATTAAACATTACTTGAGATATAATTAAAATTTTTGTCGGTTATAACTAAAATAATAACTAACAAATAACACAATGAGTCCTAATAGTTAGATTTAATTTCCATCAAGTCCCATTAAAGATAAATCATAACAAAATCGTTGCTAAAAATAATTTTGTGACATTTTTTGCATATGTAGCTAAAAATTGATAATTAACAATTTTTTTGTCTCGATTTTTATAAATTGTCGTTAAAACTTACAATTAGTGACTTTTTTTGTGATGAATTTTTTAAAATGTCACTGAAATTTGAATATTAATAACATTTTTTTTGTGACGATTTTTTTAAACTGATATTAAAATTTAAAATTAGTGACATTTTTTATGACAAAATTTTCAAGCTGTCACTGAAAATTAACAATTAGTGAAGTTTTTTAATAGTGTTTGATGAAAAATGACATTAATATTCAAGAACTTATTAGATAATAAATCTACCTATCACGATTTACATGTAGGTCCCACTTTATTTGGCCACATCACCTTATACTTTTTTACATTTCTTTTCCTAATAAATAAAAAAATCATTACAAAAGTTGTAATACGCTCAATTTTATAGGGCATTTTAAATTTTTTCAAACAAAAGACTACTGTTGGTCAAAAAACAAGAACAAAAGACTACTGTTTGATTGTGAAAACAGGTGACTAGATATATTTCGTTTTTCTTTTTAGTGGAATTAGATGCAGGTGA
Source organism: Camellia sinensis (assembly GCF_055761805.1). Lineage (NCBI taxonomy): Eukaryota > Viridiplantae > Streptophyta > Magnoliopsida > Ericales > Theaceae > Camellia > Camellia sinensis. The sequence continues at coordinate 16,970,838 of NC_138964.1, read as the reverse complement.
GAGTTAAGAAAAAAATTTGCCAACACATGGAGGGATGCAAGTTGCACATGGAGGAATGGCTTGCACCCTTACAATTTTTTATTTGTACCTCACCACAGATACACTTGCACCTCCTATGTATTTGTAATTTTTTTCCTCAACGCTCACCTGCATATAATTCTTTCTTCTTTTTATCAATTATTAGACAATTATTTATCAATACAATGAAATTTACATTAAATTATATATTTAACTATGGAGGAAGGTTCAATAATACATTCTTATGAGGTGTAGAGAATATTGTCATATATATGACATTGACATGGTACAAAAACGATTGGTTGAAATATTTTCATAGAAAATTCAAGAAAATGGTTGACAAATTAATTTGTTTGTTTTTGTTTTTGTTTTTGTTCTTATTTATTTTTAAATCAAATGAAGTTTTCAAGTTTAATGCATCAAAACAAACTCTATGTAATATTATGCCATAAAAATATTTAAATTAAAACAAAGAATTGCATAATTTAAATAATAAATTACACTTTGCCCCTTTTCTATTTGATCATTTTCTCATTTTGGCCTTTCATATATATATATATATATATATATTCATGTGTCAATGTGTCAAGTTGTTTCCAATTTACTCTTAAAACTATATTCTATTTGAAATTAAGGCCAAAAATGTCATGTCAACTATCACATAATATAAAAAGTATATTATTATATTGATATTTGAGTTTATATTAGAAGTGTGATTTATGTATAATAAAATATTTTTATATTACATAGTTGTCAATGTATTATTTTGTATCTAATTTTAAATATAATTTAATTTTAAAATAAATTTTTTATAAAAAAAACTTGAAATATAAAGGTCAAAGTAAAAAATAAAAAAATAATAAAAAGTTTTAAAATGAGAAAATAATCAAATATAAAAGGGGTGAAACAATAGTATGTACATTTTCTAAAAACAACAAAACTCAATCTAAGACATTATATCCAATAATTCATAAGCAAGTATCTCACTAAAATTTAATACATAGAGAGCCTTCGTAGCGTGTTTCAATCAAAGTATAGGGGAAAAAAAATTTAGAAAAAATTTTATTTTTATCTTTATACTTTACCTCAATGATCAATTACAATTCTAAACTTCCAATAATTTTAATTTTATTTTCAAAATTTTTGAAATCGTATCAATTTGCCCTTTATTGTCACATTTAAATGGAAAGAGTAAAATATATATATATATATATATATATATATATTTTGACCCCAAATTTAAAAAGAAGGATGCAAACTCACTCTCTCCTACCTAAACTCACCATCTTTCCTCACCCCTTCTAATTCTTTCTCCGACGGCCCTCATTCCCCACTCGTCTTCCACTTCGGCCACCCCCTAAATTACCCAAATCCCTCTGCCACTGTCCTCCTCCCTCCTTTATTCTCCACTGTCATCTTCCACAAACTTAAAGTCCTTCCTAAAGCCAACTCTTCTTCTTCTTCTTCTTCATCTTCTTGTGATCCTCTAATTTTATGACACACACAAACACACAAAGAAGAAGAAGAAGAAGAGTTGGCTTTCAATCCCAATTAGAAAGTTTTTCAATCTGATTCGACAATAATAATACAGGGCTTCGAAAATGAAAAGCTTTCCACATTCTCTCATTCTCACTCTTCCCACTCTTCGTGTTCATTTTTCTTAATTTCACTACTGTTTCTCTGGTCACAGAGAATGAAATCTTGCTCTAATTCAAATCCAACATTTCGATTGATCCAGATAACATTTTGAGCTCCAAGGATTCGAGCAAAGATTAGTGTACAGATTTCAATGGTGTGTCATGTAATTCTAACGAAAATGTAGTGAAGATTGTGCTATGGAACACTAGCCTCACTGGAGTATTATTGCTGGTCTTATCGGGGCTCAAATCTCTCTAGATTCCGACTCTGTTTGGGAACCGATTCACCTGTTGGTGGGAGTAGGGTGCAAACCACTTATGGTGGTTCACAAAAACAAACATAAGAGAGAGGATTTATAATATGAAAAAACAGACATATTTCACTCAAATATTTCAGAATACAATGGAGAGGAGAAACATTTTCTTTCTCAAACACCCTTACTCTCTAACTCTCTTCTTTCTCACATACATTGATCACTCTGATACATAAGCTATTTATAGACAAACTTGACAATGTAAAATCATTAAATGCAAATACGACAAAAACTCTAAATTTCAAAGGTAACAGCCATTGTTGAAACCTTGATTTTTGCTTCCATGCTCCTACTCTTAGCCAGGTTGGTGGAAAAGAAAAAATCTCAGTTAGGTTGGTGGTGAAGCAAGATTACTTCACAACATTCCTCCTTAATCTTGATTCTCCATGTTGCTTCATTCCAGCATCATCTTTGTTATGTTGAATAGATCATTTTTCAATAGTTTGATGAAAGTATCTGCAAGTTGATCTTGAGACTTCCAAGGAAGCAACTCCACTTCTTTCTTTTTGTACATGTTCTCGGATGAAATAATAGTGGGTGTCAATATGATTACTTATTTCATGATAAACTGAGTTCTTTGCTAATACAATTGCTGAGCGATTATTAACATAGATCTCGGTAGGATTTTCTTGTGGAAGTCCCAAATGCTTGAGCACATTTCTTAACCAAATTGCATGGCACATAGCTTCGTTGGCTTCAACATACTCAGCTTCACAAGTTGACAGTGTCACAGTAGCTTGCTTCTTGGACAACCATGTGGACGTTGTATTTCCTATAAAGAAAGCAAATCCAGTAGTACTCTTTCATTCATCTAAGTCACGTCTCTAGTTGCTATCTAATAGCCGCCAATACTGAAATTATCAGTCGAGTTATAGAATAAACCATCATCGATTGTGCCTTTGATGTAGCGAAGAATCCTTTTTGCTACATAATGGTCTGATTGATCCGGTGTTTTCATATATCTACTAATTAGCCTTACTCCATAGAGTTTGTCTGGCCTGGTACAAGTAAGATAACGAAGGCTTCCAACTAAGCTCTTGAAATAAGTTGGATCCACATCGCCAGCCTTCGTACCTTTTTAAGTTCCACTCCATTGTCTACATGAGTGTTCACTGGATTACAATTATCCATTCCATATCTCTTAAGAATCTCCTTGGCATAGCCACTTTGGGAAATAAAAATTCCATCTTCTGTTTGTACCATTTCAATACCAAGAAAATGAGTCATCAATCCAATATCCATCATTTCAAATTCTTGGGCCATGTTTCTCTGTATTGTTGCTGGTGAAAATTAGATCATCAACATAAAGACAAGCAAGCAACATGTTTCCATTAGCTTCATTCTTCAAATATAGTGCGTGCTCATATGGGCATTTTTCAAAACCATTGTCATGAAAATATTGATCAATTCTAGCATTCCATGCATGCAGAGCTTGCTTCAATCCATAAAGTGCTTTATTCAACTTGTACACTTTGTCTTTATGCCCTTTCTGAACGTACCTCGAAGGTTGTTCAATGTATATTTCTTCTTCAAAAAAATCATTAAGCAATGCAGATTTCACATGAAGCTGATAAATTTGCCATTTGTGTTGGGCAGTTAGAGAAATCATTAGACTAATAGTTTGCAACCGGGCAATTGGAGCGAATACCTCTCCATAATCAATTCCAGCTCTCTGCTGGTAGCCTTTTGCCACTAATCTTGCCTTGTAGTGTTTCACTTCACCTTGTGCATTGTTCTTTGTCTTGTATACCCATTTCACTCCAATGGATTTGTGGCCTTCCGGTAAACTGGTAAGCTTCCATGTGTCATTTTTCTCAATGGCATGAATTTCTTCATCCATTGCTTTCTTTCATTTATCCTCTTGGATGGCTTCTGAAAAAGTAAGTTGATCACTATCTACGAGTAGGCAGAACATGCTTAGATCTTCTTCTTCTATGACTTTCATGGCTTCATATATGTCCCTTAAACTCTTTATTCCCTTATGTCTTCTGAAAAAACTATCATTTGATGATGATGATGGTGTGCCAATTCTGTGAGATGATGATGATGGAGTACCTCTAATATGTGATGCAAGGGTTCCACGTATAGGAGTTGTGGCTTATGTGGGACTTCTCTTGTGATTTCAACTGGAGTTTTTGATGTTTCATCTTCAAGAGTGAGTTCTACGTCTTTAACAACTTCATCTTGATTCTAGTTTAAGCTTCTTCTTCTTCAACTAACACATCTTTACTTATGATCACCTTTTTGGTAATAGGATTATACAACTTGTATCCCATTGTTCTATCGCCATATCCAACAAGGATACCTTTTTCTCTCTTGTCATCAAGCTTGGTTATTTTTGCTTCTGAAATCTTGGTGTATGAAATACACCCACATACTCTGAGATGGTTGACACTTGGCTTATGTGAACTCCAAACCTCTTCTAGAGTTATAGAATGAAGGCTCCTAGTTGGGCAACTATTTAGTAGATACACAGCACATGATACAGCTTCAGCCCAAAATTGCTTGGGCAATCTTTTTCCTTTCAACATGCTCCTTGCCATATCTAAGATTGTGCGATTGTTTCTTTCATCAACACCATTCAGCTGTGGCATATATGATGGTGTTGTTTGATACTTGATCCTATGCTCTTTGCAATAATTCTCAATAGCATTTGATGTATACTCTCCACTTGATCTGATCGCAACATCTTAATATAGTAGCCATTTTGTTTCTCAACAAAAGCTTTGAATTCTTTGAAGATGTTGAATACCTCTGACTTGTTTTTAAGGAAGCACACCTATATCTTCCTACTTTAGTCAACAATGAGTGTGAGGAAGTATCTATTCTGTCCATTTGACATTAGATTCGATGGACCACACATCGGTGTGTACTAGCTGCAGCGGCTTTAACGCTCTCCAATTCACTTTTTTGGCAAAGCTTGTTCTCTGATGCTTGCCAAGAATGCAACTTTCCTTAACTTCATTAGTATAAGCAATATGAAGGAGCCCTTTCGCCAAATTCTTGCTTGACAACAGCTCCAAGTGTAGACACCTCATTTTTTACCGCCCTTAAGACTCGGGCGCTTCATTCCAAACACTCGATGATGAAAGTCACACTGTAATCTTTTGAATTCTCAGCGAAGAAATTAGGATTCAAGCTCTAATCCCAAACCTTACACCCTATTTTGGCCAAACTATTTTATTTAAAACCCTCTTTTTCAAAATATTTTTTCAAATATTTCTACGAAGTTCCAAATTAGGCATCTTATTTAAAAAATAAATGGAAGGGAAGAAAAGTAGGGACAAAGTGGAAATAAATGGAAAGGAGGTGAACTCTTTGAAAAATATTTAAAAACATCTTATTCATAGGTTTGGAGTTGAAGGAAATAGGAGGGGTGGAAAGAAAAGTAGTTTAGGAAAAGGTTGAGCATTAAAGCATTGAGAAAGAAATGAGAATCCTTCACTAAATTAGGCATATCTTTTCGTACACTTATAATTTAGATGTGAGGCCACCACCATTGGAAATTATACTTTCGGGGCTTCAATTTAGACTCAAGAATCACCTGAAACAGAGTCGGAGTGAAGGAGATATGCCCATTTGAAGTCGAGACTAAAATACAGTCTTTTGGACCCGACCGGGTTCATTTAGAACCGAACGTGCCTCATTTAGACCCGGCTGGGTCTCAATGAAAACTTTTTCAGACCTGCTTTTTAGGCCCGACTCTGTGTTTTTAGGCCTGGCCGTGGATTTTAGGGCCCGGCTGGCTCTCAATGGTGCCAAATAAACAGCGGGCGGGAATTGAACAAATAACTTTGTTTGAAGATATTTTTGACCAAATTGGCTCAAATTCTATAAATAGGAGCTCCCACTTCAGATTTTAAGGTTAGAAAACCTTCCAAGAGGCTTAGACATTGATAGAACATCCATCTTCCTTCCAAAGGCTTCCTTGACCTCATATTAACTTTTAGCTATTCATACATAATACATGCACCATTAGAGCTTGTTCTTAGAGCTTTTTGTTGAGATTTCAACCTAAGTTTCACAAACTTGAGGGTGATTAGCATCAAGTTTGCTTAACTACAAGCATCCTCTCTTTCAAGAGGTATAACTTTTACATCTTCTTCCTTACTTCTCGCCCACTCTTTTCCTCTCTTTTCCTTGCTTTATACAATGTTTTTGGATTGGTTGAAGGGGCTGAAATATGTGATTAAAAGTTACAAAAAGTGGAGGAGTTAGCCATCCCTCGTGTGGCTTTGTTCCATAGCTTTTTCTCTATTCTTTTTACTTACTTTCTCTTGCTTTTGCCACTATTTTCTTGGCTTACAAATTGATTTTCAGAGTTCAAAAGAAGTCAAAAAATATGCTTTGAGGTTTCAAAAAATGGAGAGGTTAACCACCTCTCCTTGCTTTTGTTTATTAGCTTTGCCTTGCCTTATTCATTTCTTATTTTTTTCATGTTCTTATCATAATTTTTGGCCACTGTTTTAGTGTATTAGAGGCTATTTTAGAGCTGTCCTAATTTATTTAATTAGTTCATGCTTTGATTAGTTTGCTTGTTGTCTCATAAGTTCGCATATATAGCTTATTGTATGTTGTTCTTGGCCTTTCTATGTTTAATTTCCATGTGAAGATCCTTATTTTAATAATCAACTTACCGTTCATTTCTTTCATTTGAGAGTTGTTTCAACCGGTTGACGGTTGTTCAAAACATGAGCTAGGGATCTATGCTTAATGGCTTAATCTCTACAGAGGTTCATCGCCAACGGCATGGTCTCTCTTTCATGTTGAGAATCACATCCTGCTTGACATGCTTCTCATTTAGTGAACGTAATCTTTAGAGGACTTAATCGTTATCCTGTACAAATGGACTAAAGAATGGAAAGGTTTAAAAAATTGTTAAAATGAACCAACCAACATAAACAAAATGAGTCATATTGCTTAGATTCGGCTGGATGTTATGCTGAGTCTATTGTGTTAAGGGTCATCTCGTCTCACATCAATTCATGATGTTTCAATGAGCCTTGAAGCGTTTCTACCTCCCTCTTTGAGCCTACTCCATGATAGGAGGGAGGGGTGGTTGTTATTCATTACATTCATTGATTTTTGTCAAAATCATAGCCGAAATCATCAAGGAAGCAAATTGCTCATTAATGGTTTCAGAAATGACTTTGTCCTTCTCTTGAGGCTTTCCATGACAGAGAAAGAAGATGGACAAACAGAGCTCAGAAAATTCTGTCTGCATTGTTTTCACCTCAGAGCACAAAAACAAGATTTTACATAAAATTAAGGCACGACCGGCCTTATTTAGGCTCGGCTGAGCTTTATTGGGGGCTGGCCAGCCATCAATGTTTGGTAAGGCAATGTGTTTTGTAGAAGCAGAGGGCAGTGACTAAAGGTGAAACATGACAGATTCCAAGGAAGGCAGATAGAGTAACTTCTAAAACTGCTACGTGCATGCCATCCTTGTGCTTCCTTTGTAAGTTGTAATTAATGATCTCAAAATGGTTATAGCTATTATCATCACAATTAATATTGTTGTCGCAATGATTCGTTAGATAGTTAGCTTATTTTGTTGTAATAAATTAGCTAGTTAGTTAATTATGGCTTAGCTAGTTAGTTACTTATTCATTCACTTGGTTTTGTAATAATTAGTTTAATTCGGACTCTCGCACCCTTTTGCACCAGGGCAAATATGTAATAACGTGTATGTCTCCCAACCCTACGTCTTTCTCCCTTTTACTTATTCACTTACGATGGTAGTGTAGAGCACCATTTTTCAATTAGCATTTTTATGCTTTGCATCCATTGTCTTGCATGCATCCAAGGTTCAGCTCATCATACTAACCAAATGTTTAAATTCATTGCTTGAATACTTGATTCATCACATGTTTTGAATGGAATCGTATGTCATGTTCATAGCCAAGCCTATTAAAATTACATAACGTGTGTGTTGCATTTAGTCATATTGCATTAGTTAGGAGCATGCATGTTTTCTAATCATTTTGCTTTGTTTGGCTTGCCTTGGAGTACTAGGTCAGAATTTATTGTTTTAGCTTCTTGCATTGCGTGTGATTGTTTCCATGTCTAGCATGCTTTCCATGAAGCTAATTGCTTAAATGATATACATGTTTGAATGGCGGTGGATGAAGGCTAATTACTTAAATTGGGATAAGTTGATTAATGTACGTACAAACTCGCCTTTTCAAGTGACGAGTATCAAAAACAATTTTCAAAACGAACATAAAATCAAATGCTCCAATCTTTGCAAATTAGTCTATACTTATGTGCGTCACATAGTAATGTTAGTCTGATAACCAGAACAAGAGCATATAATGTAAATAAAAATCACATCATGATTAGTAGAAGCCGATCTTTGATCGGGCAAGTGTGGTGCTCAATTCATGACCTTCCCCTCTCGTACATAAGTTCCCAAGCCGAGACACATTGGTGATGACAGATAAGTGGCCTTTGGTACGAGTCTCAGGTTTCCTAAATTTCTCAAAAATATTTAGGTGGCGACTCTAAAATCTGGCGAAGCAATCCGTTTTTGGTATTTGATTCAAACATCGATTTTCCAAAAAGAATTGACGGATTTGGAATTTTTTTGTGTTTTCACTGTTTCACATTGCACTTGTGAAATCAAATTTAGAACCACGGGAGTCCAAACTGTAGGGCTAGTCGTATCCGAAAGGAGCATGAAAAGCAAGCTACACCAAGCTGCCAAAGTTGAGATGTCCAAACCTCAAATACCATACCTAGTCTTTGTTTTTAATGACGACACTTAAACACTTCGTAGCATCATGTTGGATGTTCAAAGAAAACATTCGATTCTTCGACATTCTAACATAAGCGATGAAATTACCGTGATTGTCTTTGATAGTAAGATGACAATCTTTCATGTTGATGTTGTATCCTTTCTTTAGGAGTTGTCCCATACTCAAAATGTTGTTCTTCATCGCAGGAACATAATAGACATTAGAGATGTAATCATAGTTTCCATTCTTGAGTTTGATCATAATGTTGTCTCTTCTTTCACTAGAGTCTTTGAGGAATCACTAAATGAGACTTGTGCTTGTACAGTCTCGTCAAACTTAACGAACAACTCTCTTTTACCACACATGTGGTTACTAGCTTCGGAATCTAGATACTAAACATTGTTTTGGTTTTCAATATCTCCATGCTGGACAAACAGGACTGTAGGTACAATTTTGTTTGTTTCCTGCTCTGCAAAATTTACTTGCCATCCAACTTCTGTTGTTGCTCCACTTCGACATTCATTACTATAATGCCCAAACATGTGGCAATGGTAGCACTAAACATTTACTTTCTCTTTGTGATGTTCCCCCTTGCTCATTTTTGTCATATCTGAGAGGCAAATTTGATTGAAGAGCTTGCTTTAGAGAACTTGAGGGAGTCTTCTTGTTGATTCTTTGTTCATGGATCTCCAGTGTGCCCATCAACTCATCGATAGTCATAGTACTGAGATCGTTGGACTCTTCTATTGCTATAACCACGTGCTCAAACTTTGGACTAAGTGATCGTAGAATCTTCTCTATCAGTTGAAGAGATTCCATCTTCTCTTTGTATTTTTTGATTTGATTAACAATAGTCAATGTTTTGTTGAAGTACTTAGAAACTGACTCATTGTCATTCATGTGCAACATCTTGAATTCACCTCGTAACACCTGGAGTCGAACATTGATCGTCTTCTCAATTCCACGGTGTGAATTGCGAAGAATACTCCATGCCTTTTTAGTGGTTGCTGTTGCTAAAATTTTCTCAAAGCTTGACTCATCAATTCCTTGATACAGTCGATACAAGGCCCTTTTATCTATGTTCCTTGAATCTTTTAATGCCGTCTTCTGAGTTTCATTTAACTTTCTTTCATCTTCGGGAGTAGCCAACTCGTCATATCCTTGATCTACTAACTCCCACAAATCTTGTGAGGCTAGTAGGACTTGTATTTGAATACTCCAATTTTCATAGTTCTCCTTGCTGAGTTTTGGAAACTGGGGTTGAAAGAAATTGTTTGTGTTAGCCATTAGTCTTCCTTGAATATTTTAATGTCGTTTTCTGAGTTTCATTTAACTTTTCTTCATCTTCGGGAGTAGCCACCTCATCATATCCTCGATCTACTAACTCCCACAAATCTTGTGAGGCTAGTAGGACTTGCATTTGAATAATCTAATTTTCATAGTTCTCCTTGCTGAGTTTTGGAAACTGGGGTTGAAAGAAATTGTCTGTGTTGGCCATTAGTCGATCTTGTAATTTTGAAATAAAATTTGTAAATCTTTAGAAAGTAATGTGCAAATTTTGACCGTACGGATGTATCCGGATGGCTTAGATCAAGCCAAAAACAATTTGGTCAGCTCAGATTTGTTGAATCTGCGACCCGGGAAGCACCAAATAATTTTTGCTGAACAACGGTATGATGAAGTCAGCAATGGTGATGATAACGTCAGCGGCATTTGTCATCTCTGACAGAGTTGACTTTTTGGGCAAACTTTGACCAGCCCATATAGTTTCGTTTTAGCTCCGATTTGGTTGATTTTTGCGTCGTTGAAATCCTCTCAACGACTACTTCAATTTGATATACTCAAAATTGGATTTTGAGAACTTTGAAAATTTCAAATTCTAAAATTTGCTCTATTTTGCAATTTATTTTGTAAAATTTGGCCACTTCTTGGCTCTCTTGGCTTTGATACCACTATTGGAATCTGTTGGTAGGAGTGGTGTGCAAACCACTTATGGTGGTTCACAAAAAAAAAATGCAAGAGAGAGGATTTATAATCTAAAAAAATAGATTTATTTCACTCAAATATTTTGGAATACAATGGAGAGGAGAAACACTTTCTTTCTCAAACTCTCAAACACTCTTATGCTCTACCTCTCTTCTTTCTCGCACACATTAATCACTCTAACAGATAAGCTATTTATTGATAAACTTGACAATGTAAAATCATCAAAAGCAAATACAACTAAAACTCTGAATTTCAAAGGTAGTAGCCATTGTTGAAACCTTGATTTTTGCTTCTGTGGGAGCTGAGTAAATTTAACCTCTAGTCGGCAAATAGGGCATATCTAAACCCATCTTTGATGGGCCAGATTTATCCAAAGCCCACTAGACTCAAATAAGCCGTCACCAAGTAAATGTAGATGTGTTGAAGAGTGTGTCGAGTTAAGGACACCTAGGCCGTGCATCTAAGCCGAGTATATTAGGTAAGTTGGCAAGGCCCCATTGGGTGGGCCCAAGCTGTCCTTTACTAAAAGGTATAGTCCCTGACACGGTGATGATGAATAGCTCAGCTATAGGAGAATTATCAATGAGATTGAGTTTATAAAAGGAATGAGAGACAGAGGGAAGTGGTACGAGAAAAAACAAACTTGCATTCCAAGAAACATATATATTTCTCCCAAAATAAAACTAACTTGCTTGTTGGAGTGCTAATTCCAACACCCTCTACCGGAGTGTTCTTCTGTTTCAGGTGGTATCACAAGGATCTTTCAAAGGCTTGTTTGGAGTGAAGGAGTATTCAAAAACCACCCCTCATAATTGGCGTCGTTTATAGGAATACTCAAACTCATCCTTGGAAAACCCAGCTTAAGATCCTTTAATCATTGGAAATGACAATGTCGCACTTGAAACAATTATTGGTCCAGAAGATACTCTCACACAAAGGTCCTTAAATTTCGATCCCATATACCCTTTCTTTGCCTTCAACATCAGCAGAAGCTGCCACGCAAACCTTGATAAACCAAGCAAAGCAAAATAAGCAGTGTTTAGAGGATATGGTAGCTGATAATGAACGCTTACATCACAAACTGGCAAAATCTCAACAAATATCACCACGCCATGAGGCAATTGTGGAAGCCGAGTAAATTTAACCTCTAATTAGCAAACATGGCACATCCAAGCCCATCTTTGATGGGCCGAATTTAGCCAAAGCCCACTAGACTCAATCAATGTCGAGTAAATATAGATGGGCTGAAGAGCGTGCCGAGTTAAGGGCACCTAGGCCGTGCGTTTGAGCTGAGTACATCAAGTAAGTTGGCATGACCACATTGGGTGGGACTAGGTTGTCCTTTAGTAAAAAGTATAGTCCTTGACATTGATGTGGGGCGAAAGGTACCACATTAAGGTCGCTTAAGTTGCATTTATAGTCTTTCAATTTTGTTTATTTGGTAGAGATGATGTGTTTTGTGCACTTGTACAGACTTGGCAGGAAATACGCAAATTAAATCAAAAAGGGCGCGAAAGCAGATTATTCGTGCGAGAAGCGGCCAAGCTTCACCGTATGTGCAACCCACCACCACTTGAGAGGCCCACCTAGGGATGCATGCGTAAAATTTTGGGTTTGTTCTGCTGAGAATAAAAGGAAGAAAAATAGGCTAACCTACGGGTCTGAAAAATTCCAAGAGAAAGAAGAGGCTAGGGTTTGGAAGAGAGGATTCTCAAGCTTGCTATTCCATGGATGGTTCTTCTACCTCTACCTCTTCCCACTCCATCATGAGTGGCAAGGCTCCCCTTTCTAGGGTTTTGATGAAACCCTAGCTATGTAATTAGGTTTTCTCTTTGCTTTTTGATTATGTAAAGGTTTGAACAAATTGTATAGTGTTTAAGAAGTTTCAAATATATATTTTTCATTATCACTTTAAGTACTCTGCTTTCTATGATTGTTGAATACTTTCCATACAATGGTTTTCTATTCTTTCGTATTCAAGGTATGAGACGAACCATACTACGAGGGATGAGTCATGTCGTTACCCTAGTTTTGAGCGAACGATTCGTACTACTTGAGATGGTTCGTGCCCGTACATTGAACGTGATGATTTTCTTGATAAATGCTTTGAACTTGTAGTTGTGAAGTATTATTTAGTTCGAACCATAGCATAATTGATTTAAAATTAAAACCTTATTTACATAACTAGTGGTGAATTCATTGCCCTAGGTTTTTTTCCAAATTAGTAAATTCATCTTTATTTATAATTGCTAGTTTATTCGCTTTGTTTAATTTAATTATTATTAGGTTATGAACAATCAATCTTTTTATCAAAATTAATTTAGGAATTTAACAATTAAATTAGTTTAATTTTCTGTTTTTCCCTGTGGATCGATACCTGGACTTGTCATTATTCTAAAAGAATTTGGTTTAGTTTAGTGTTTATTTTTGGTGTGTGAAACGGCCCATCAAATTTTTGGCTCCATTACCAAGGACTTCTGGCAAAAATAGTTAATTTAAAGTTACATTCTTATTTCAATTTTTAGTTTAGGATTTTATGCTTTTGTGTTGCTAAGTGTGTAGAGTTTTAGCAAGTGGAGCTATCATTGGAGTGCAAATGGAGCGCAACCGAGCTTTAAAAACAAACCGCAGAGACAACGGTTTACACGTCAAGCAAATACTCGCAAGAAAAACACCAAAGTTCTAAACATAGAGAGCTTAAGTGGAGATTAGAGACAACGGTTTACACGTCAAGCACTCGCAAGACGAGTAAAGTGTTTTCGTTAAATCGCTGTGAGTATTTTCTCCTTTGGTATTTTGCTTTCATAACTTAGCGCACAAGAGCATAAACCTAGTGTGTGTGTGTGAGTGGTGTATGCACGAGGTGCCATTCTTGCCGCCCTGAATTGGGTAAATATGTTGTCTTATTTTAAATGGAAAGGATCACAACCTCCATCTGACCTCACTCTTCTCAAAAGAAAAATATTAAATTTTACTCAAGAAGTGAATGAGTTATTTTGTCATTGTTGGGAACGATACAAGAGCTATGTAGATGCTTGTCCATAACATGGCTACAAAATGACTCAACTCACTGCTTTCTTTTACAATGGGTTAAACTCTCAAACAAGTCAATTTGTAGACACAATGTGCTCAACTAAAAATTTTGAGATACACCCAATTGAGGTGTGGATTTCTTTTGACCAACTCATTCAAGACTTTCATAAGAGTGGATGCTATGATATTTTCGAAAAAGAGTTGCAAATTGAACCTAGTGAAGCCACAACATATCTCTCTAGTGATCTAACAACTGATATGGAGTTAGTATTTTTGTCACTTGAGCCTACCGTTGCACCCATAGATATGAAAAAAACTCTACCCATAGTTTTGGCCTCTCATGTGGATGAAATTGATAGGGATTTAACTGTAGAAAATTATAGTGATAAAGTACATCAGCATAGGTGGAATTTTATTTTTGGTTTTGATCTTATTGTTTCCACCCATGAGATTTCTTTACACACTTCACTTTTCACACACATATTTCTCCACTCCATTAATCATCTTCCCACAAGTCAATTACAACCTAGTCCCACACTCTTGGACGGGTTGATTTATTTTCGTTATAGGGACCCATATCTCATAAGTTAGAAGAAAAGGAAAAAATAAGTTTTTGTTGATATTTGGCTGAAGACAATATATTTAGCTCTTCTCGGGAGGAAACCTGAGCATTTTAGTTTTAGTTCTGTATTTATTATTTTGTATGTTTTCAGTGTGGCATGTCAGGGCCAAATAGATGAGTACACCTGTGGACGTCCCCAAACGTCCCAGGAGGGAAATCCCCCCATTTTGTTCATTGGGCTCACTACAGTTCAGGACTTAATGTCACAGTCCTGTGTCTAATCTCGCAGAGTGCAATGCAAGACCGATGAATCATCAAAGAGTCCAATTCGGCAAATCATTTTTGAAAACAGATTTTTTTGAAAGAAGTGCCAAACATGGACTGCTTTGCCAAATATAGAGTCGCCACCTAAATATTTATTTTGGGGGAATTTAGGAAACCCTGACTCGTTGCCTAAGGCCACGTGTCCGTCATCACTAAAGTTGCCTCGGCTCGGGAACTTGGGTACGATTGGGGAAGGTCACTTCGTGAGCAACCCCGCTCGCCCGATCAAAGATCGGCCTCTACTAACCATGATATCTAGTTTTGAAAACGTTATGTGCTCTTATTCCGGTTATTAGCCTAGATTTACTATGTGATGCACACAGTATACAAATATAGACCGGATCGCCTGAATTAGAACAACACATCTCATGTTTGTTTTGAAGATGGTTTGCTACTCGCAAGTAGGCTTAAAATGCAAATTTTGCCACCCTCGGGTGGGCTTAGAAAATATGATTTTGCCACTATCTAGTGGGCTTAAAACTCACAGTCAATGCATTATTTCAATTCAGATAATCCAACCTTCACCCACAGGCATTCAGGCAGGTATATCACATAAGCACATAGCCTCATGGTAGGCATGCTATCATGGCAACCACTCACACACATGCAAGGATGCTAAAGCATAAACATTTACCGAGTTCTCCAAGCCAAAACAGAAACTAGTTAGTAATCAATGCATGATCCTAGTTCATGTTAAGATGGCTAATGCAACACATGCAAAATACAACTAGAAATAGGCTCGGCTATCCTAAGAATGGCATATGAGATACTACAGCTAACACATATTCAACTTGGAATTGGAATATAATGCAGTTAGTATGATGTGCCGAGTCCAGTGCATGCAATACAGATGAATGATGCAAACATGCAAGCATAAGTATGCTAATTGAAGCATGCCCTAATATAACCGTCATAAACTGGTAAATAAAAGGGAGAAAGACGTAGGGTTGGAAGATATACATCACACACACGCACACTTATTACAATTGTGCTCTCGCCCGGAGGGTCCGAATAAATAATACAGTCCAAATAAATAATTACAGTCCGAATGAATAATTAAATATTACAAAACCCTAATTAATTAACAAATTAACTAGGAAAGCAATAAACTAGTATGCAAATTCATGGACCGCCTCAGCTCTGATCCGAATGATGCAAGATGCATGCTCAAGTTGCCTTGCACGGAAATCCATTGTGATGCCCCGATTCGCCTCTATTTACAATTGATCCCAGAATGTTGTGCAAGGCTTTAGGAAGTTGCTGATTTCTGATTTACTACAACAGAGAGCAAGAAAGGGGCATGGCAAAGTATTTTCACATATGTATGCACACCTCGATTCTCGGGCCACCAATCACGCATCTCGATGCACGATGGCCGAGGAGTCGAATTGCATGACTCGATGTGAAATGGATGCACATATAAACATAACAAGGCCTAGACTCCATCATGGTTAATCCGGAGTGTCAGCGACCGGGAATTGAGACACGTTTCGTCACTTTGAGTACGAAACGTCCATCGTTTCCCGTGCTTGGGTTAACTCCTATCCCAAACACAATGCAAATGAGATGGCATACACAATGCGACTAACATGTAACCTAGCATGCGCAATGCTATGGACTAAAAATGGCATACACAATGTACGTGATGTAACATGGCACACACAATGCTCTAACATACAATCTAACATACGCAATGTTATGGACTGAAATGGCATACACAATGCACGATGGACTTACACCAACATGAGTGGACCTCAGCCACACTCATATCAGTGGCCATATGATGGAAATGAGACAACCGAAACGCATACAAACATGCACGATGCAAGGGATCGATCCTAAGGCATCAAATGCCACTCTACCAAAGCATGGCAGAGGATAAAGTATGGCATAGAATGGCACATGATACAGCTCTGAAACATGATACAAAATGGTCCCGAAACATGCAAACATGGCATACAATGCAAGCTAGGGGGCCCGGGTACCAAAACTAATGAAGTGCGTTACACTAGAGGTGCCCAAAGCAATGCACCAAAGGCAAAACCAACCCCAAACAGACCCTAGGCAGGTCTGAAACAGTGGAAAATTGGCCTAAAATGATGGCTCAACAGGCATGAAAATGAAGCTCATTCAATGGTCGGTAAATAAGGCATTCAAGCCCGACTCTCAAGCACACTTAAAGAGATGAAAACATAGTAATATGGCATTCATATAGGCTCTGAAATGTGATGTAAAATGGCCTCAAAACATGAACACACCTCATCACATGCATGCAATGGACCTCAAATCTCAAAGTTAAGCATGGGTATTGAACTACAAGCACGCAAAAAAAATGCACCGGATTGTGACTTCACAACATGCAAAATGGAGTTCCTTTGGAAGGCCAACAAAGCTGGTAAAGAGAATGAGGGGTGAGAGGGTCACCCTTCTATGATTTTGGAGCTCAAAGACACATCAAAGCCACTAAAAATGCACTAGATTTCAGTGGCTAAGACGCCAAAACAAGGCCAACGCAAATCCTTAAATGCATGGCTCAAAGCATGAGGAAATGAAGCATGCAAGGAAGAAGATGACTCCAAACAGAAAAGTGACCTCAATAAAACTTAAAGAGGAGGTCAAAAAAAGACTTTCTTCAGTTTAGGTTGAAGTCCAAAAATGCTCACAAATAGGGCTAAGATTTGAAGCAAAATAAGCCTTAAAAGAGAGATGGAGCAAACAAGGAGGTAGATGGCCTCAAACAGAAAAGTGTCCTTAAACAAAGTTCAAGAGGGGCTCAAAATAAGACACTTTTTAGTTCATTCCAAAGCTCAAAAATGCTTTCAAATGGAGCTAAAGTATAGAGCAAAATAGTGCAAAAAAGGGGTAAATGAAGACTTACCCTTGTAGCACAGCAATGCAGCAACTTCTGGACCAAGAATGTGAGCTCTCAACCTCTGCAAATGACCTCCAAGGTGCTGGAATGGATGGTGGAGGTGGTAGGCTATGAGGTGTAGTGTAAAATGGCCAAGAATATTTGGGTTTGGAGGCTTGAAGTATAGAGATAGAGGGAGTTGTATGTATGCTCCAGCCAAAACTTTCTAACCTTGCAAAATGGAGTTGAGAGCTTGTCTTATAGAAGACAAAGGGCCATGGCTTCTCTAGGAAGCCTCAAGTACAGGGTGCAAGCCTCCAAAGGAAGCTAACCAAAAGGGTCAAGCTTCTTAAGGAAGCTAGACCAAAAGGGTCAAGCTTCCTCAAGAAGCTTGGCCAAAGGGTCAAGCTTCTCTTAGAAGCTAAGAAAAGGGACCAAATCTTGCTTAAGAAGAGAAAAAAAGGGCTCAAATCTCGGACAGTGGGTCAATTGCTTCACAGCTGGCACAGTTGGAACACACTCAGAGAGACAAAACAGAGGGTATCTGGCCGACCAGTTCAAGTGGTCGGCCGACCACTTGCCCTAGTCGGCCGACCAGGGTTCAAAAGGTTCAATTCCTAAAGCTGGTCGGCCATGAAGCCCTTGAAGTTAGCTTTCCAATGCCGCAAACCTTGCATTAAAATTCCTCCTGTGTAAAAAGTTATGCCTGTTTTGGTGAAGCTGCACAGATTCGGTCCAACCGGACTTCAACCAACCATATCTCCCCCACCCGGACTTGGCTTTAGGATATTTTTGACTGAAACATGAATCCTCGGAAGTCTTGTTTCCAATGGCAATGGCCTCACATCTAAATTCCTCCTGTGAAAAGAGTTATGCCCATTTCGGTGAAGCCGCGCAGTTTTGGTCCTCCCGGATTCATGCCGATCCACTTTTGACCACCTGATTTTTCTGGTCTGCCATCAGATTTTCTGGTCGGCCATGTGGCCAGATTGAAGCTCCAGAAGTTATCTTTCCAATGGCACCAACCTTGCATCAAAATTCCCCCTGTGCAAAGAGTTATGCCCGTTTCGGTCCTACCCGGATTCATGCCGAACTTCTCCCAAACTAGTTTTCCTCTCTCTTCTCCTCTTTTCTTCAACTCTAAACCCCTAGACAAGGTGTTTTGAAAGTTTTTTCAAAGATTTCATCTCTCTTTCATTCATTTCCACTTTGTCCTTGCTCGGTTTATCGAAAAGCGCAACATTTGACAAAATGCGAGCCTCGGAATATCGTAAAAACTTTATTTCAGAAACGTTTTGAAAGAGAGGGTTTTAAGGTCTAAAATATTTTGATCAAGAGTGTTTTGGTCCAAAAAGGGGTATGAAGTTGAGATTTGACTCTCTCCTTGCCGAAGAAACTGAACCTTTCCCCTGCACAACTTCCAAAACCATCAGTCGCGTCCAAGTCTTAAAGGCGGTCAAAAATGGGGTGTCTACAGTTGCCCCTCTTTGACAGAACTCGGAAGTCAAGAAGTGACGGGAGTGAGTGTCAAAGCCCAGAGATGACCCATTTTTGACAAAGCCGAAGACTTAGACAAACAAACAAAAGATAGATAAATAAATGGTTGTGCCCGCAGGCTGCCTATGTATCCCTTTGCAAGGAATCAAACCAGCATAGTTCAGGGGCAGGATGCAAAATGATATGCGGGAAGATTTTGATAATTGGACTTATACGCCGGGCAAAGCCAGTTTGAAAGTTGGACTTATACACTACGTGAAGTCAGTTTGAAAATTCAGGATTTATGCAAGGCACTGTAATGACTAAAATGCAATGTGATAGCTAGGAAAAGGGAGGTACCTTACAGGGGCAATTGGCAATGACTTACCTCGGCAATGTCCTACCTCACGCTGATGTGGGAATCTTCCTCTTCTTCTTAATTGAACCACAGGTACTACTTTTCTTCCTAGCCATGGTCGCAGCTTTCCCTATTCTCCAACAGGGTGACAGACTAGGTTGGTTCAGTATCCAGAATTGAGGCGCATACATATGCTATCTCAATCTATGGGATTGCCACACAGATTTCAAGCCGAGGATATACCTCTGGGTATTTAAACCAGACTTTAATCTCGGAAATCCCGAACCTTTGCATTCTAGGCATAAGCCATTCAAACTCTAGTTTCCACCGTCTCAGTTGGTCTCCTAGGAACTCACTGCAAACACAAGCAGGTGGCTATACCAGACCACCGGAAGTCGTTCGGGCACAACAAACACCAAAGGAATTGCACCTTTAGAGGATTTAAGGTCTCCTATACCGGAGAGTGCACAAGATAGTGCGATGAAATGCAAGTAAAATGCAAGTACGATCCGCAAAACAACGCAAATGATGATGCAGGATTTAAGGTCTCCTTAGACCGGAGGATTTAAGGTCTCCTAGACCAGACAATAAAACAGATACGATGCAATGGATGTAATAGATGTGATGCAACATAGAGTACAATAGAGGCAAATGGTGAACACACTCCAACCACGCTGGACTCATGAGTGGAGGAAGAACAAAGAAAATCAATCAGGAGCGCGTTCCACGCAACCTAAGATAAATTCCAAACACGCTAAAATCATGTGAGGAAGGGGAGGCTCCAATCACGCTGAAATCGTTAGTGGAGGTCCAAAAACAACCCCCCAGCGTGTCTACAATGCAACCTGGGATAAATTCCAAACACGCTGAAATCATGTGAGGAAAAGAACACTCTAACCACGCTGAAATCGTGAGAAGAGGTCTGAAAACAACCACTCAAGTGCGCGCACAACACAACCTGAGATAAGATCCAAACACGCTGAAATCGTGCGAGGAACGGGACACTCAAACCACGCTGAAATCATGAGAGGAGGTCCAACAACCCGCCCAGCGCGCCTACAACACAACCTGGGATAAATTCCAAACACGCTAAAACCGCGTAAGGAATGGGACACTCAAACCACGCTGAAATCATGAGAAGAGGTCCAAAAACAACCCGCCCAGCGCGTCTACAACGCAACCTGGGATAAATTCCAAACACGCTGAAACCGCGTAAGGAATGGGACACTCAAACCACGCTGAAATCGTGAGAGGAGGTCCAAAAACAACCCGCCCAGCGCGCCTACAACGCAACCTGGGATAAATTCCAAACACGCTAAAATCGTGTGAGGAATGGGACACTCAAACCACGCTGAAATCGTGAGAAGAGGTCTGAAAACAACTGCTCAAGTGCGCGCACAACGCAACCTGAGATAAGATCCAAACACGCTGAAATCGTGTGAGGAATGGGACACTCAAACCACGCTGAAATCGTGTGAGGAGGTCCAACAACCCGCCAAGCGCGTCTACAACGCAACCTGGGATAAATTCCAAACATGCTGAAATCGTGTGAGGAAAAGAACACTCTAACCACGCTGAAATCGTGAGAATAGGTCTGAAAACAGCCCGCCCAGCGCGTCTACAACGCAACCTGAGAAAGTCCCGGAGGACAACGATCCCAAACGTTTCTCAGTGTAAAAGAATAAATGGTAGAAGATAACACAAGATTCAAATAAATGCAAGTAAGGTGTGCATGACAATACAACGAGCGTGGGTGACAACGCAAGTAAAGGTCTGCATGACAATACAACAAGTAGAAGAGTGCATAACAATGCGGGTGGAAGGGTGCATAACTTTGAAACAGGCTTGATCTTGCACTTGAGGTAGAGGCACACTCATACTTCGGAGCATTGACAAGGCTTGAAAAGGTACATCCGGAATACAATCACGGAATTTTCTAAAGTTGAAGCACACTCAAATGCTTCGATTTTTGCTCTTTTTCTTTTACTTTGTAGTCCGGAACCAATATAGTTTCAGATAGGTCCTGGTTTTACTATTCTCACATGACCTGGGTTGAACCCTGCAGTTTTACAAAAGAACAAATCTTGTTTTGCACAAATGCGGAAAATAGCACGGCACTTTGAGCACAAAACAAACCATTTTGAAATTGAGAAATGAGTTCTCGACCGGGTATTGAGCCTACGATTGAACACAGCACACCACGACTCAACAACGGAAGACAAAAGGTAAACAAACCTTGACACATCGAGACACACTCGGAATGACTCAAAGCAAGAATTGAAACAAAACAAAACAAAAAGACACGACACACAGACGTGTTACAAAGACAAGAGACCTCTCAGTTCACAACGAGCCAGTTTCTCCGGGTATTGCTTCCCACCCTTTCTAATTTGTGATTCTCACATCACTCGACCCTCAGGCTCTGTTTTTTCTGAAAAAAGAAAGCCCTTTTCCTCACTTTTTCTCTCAGCGCACATCTCTCTATTCTTCAATCTCTCATTTTTTCTCCCTCCCTTGAGTGGTTGATGGATAAACAGAAAGTTGTGGGCTCTTGCCCCTAGCATTCCGCTAGATTTTTCTTCTTGTTCACAACAGTGAGCTTTTCCCATAGAGGGGCTGTGCTACAGCTGGGTGTGTAGCAAATCTGCAGCTAACATCGGTTGATGATGCTCTGCTGGGAAGTTTGGACGTGATCAGATCTGTCCGGATAAGGGAGTGGAATATCTTGATCCATTCCAGTTCGTGCTTCGCACTTGGCTCGATACCTCACTGCTTGGAGGATGAGAGAGCTTTCAGCCCTTTTGCAGTCAGCTTCAGTGGTGCCCTTTTCTGGCAGGTAGAGTGCCCTTCTTGGCAAGTATGGTGCCCTTTTCTGGCAAGTATGTTGACAATGGAGAAAAGACAGAACACCTGACTCAACTGTGCCCCTAGTTCATCATTTTGACCATTTTTTATTTTTGGCTTTCTACTAAAACAATTTTGACCAAAATGAGAGTTAGATTAGCATACTTGTTCGATTTTTAATTTAAAATCATGCAAGTCAAGTTGTGAGCACTGAAAATTTTCCTTTTTTGGGTCCAAGAAATGGTCCAGTTTTGAAAAATGGAATACTTTTCGAGAAAATTAGTCAACCTCAGTAAAAATTCTCAAAAACTATTTTTGCAAATGGCCAATGCTCAACGAGCACGGAACCTACCCTCGAGATGCACAACCTTAGATCTAAAACAATGGAGAATTGCCCCTTGTCTGAAGGATGCTACATGGCAACGGAAAGTTACCCCTTGTTTGAATGGCACTGCAGCGCATTGTAGTCAGCCCTCAGAGTAACGAACATAACCAAATCCTCAGATACAGAGAAAACAAAGATGACCAGAACCATCGCATGGACACAATCGAATTTGAATTGTTTTACGGTTGGACTTCAAAATGAAGTTGCCTACGTATCCCGAAGATGGGAATCAAGCCTTACGTAGTTCGGGGTTAAGGTACACTCGGGTATTCAACCTTGCGAGCTTTGTTCTTCTTTTCTTTTCAATTCTTTTCATTTCTTTTTTTTCTTTTTTCTTTTTTCATCTTTTCCTTTCATTTTCTTCATTTTTCTTCTTTTCTTCTTCATCTTTTTTTTTTTTTTTTGCATTTTTCTTTTTTTTGTTCTTTTTGTTTTTTTTTTCTTGCTCTAACTTTTGCCTGGGTCGCCCTTCCAGGTTTTCGGCCCAACGAGTCTCTCAAGGGTAAAAGTGTAGCTTTGTCCATGTCAAATGGTTTTGAGATCCTTAAGTCATCTGAATCCAGAAGAATGGCTGCCGTTCGCTGACGATGTAGGAGTCGATCCAATGGGGGCTGAATTTGCCCCTAGTGTTGTGGATAGGAACTCAGTTGTCCTTCAACAGTATTTTCTTCTTTCCTTCCTTCTGGGATTTGGCATTCTTGCCGATCTTCATTGATTTGTGGAATGATCCATCTTCGACTCTTTGAGCACAATCGGACATTTTTCTGCCTCTAGGTCGAGGGCTGCTTCGAATCTGGCCACACAGGCCTCACATTGTGGTTGACCATTGAACATTCTGAGTTAAGGCTCAAGGTCGGAAAGCAAATGGGGGGGTCGAGTCTCAAGGCTGAGAGCAATCCTAAGCTACATAATCTCAAGAGCGATTCCACACAGGTCTTCGCAGGACTGCGCAAAACATTTTTGTTTTGAAATCTTTTAAGAAAGCGACTAATCGCTCGCGCGGAAGACAATGTAGAACCAATCTGGATCAAGCCAGGATCCTTCTCAGTACTCACATTAACAAACATGATTTCATTCATTAAGGGTTTAGCATGTCTCTCTTCCTCTCAGTTGATCAAATTTTGCAAAACCCGAGGAATTGTTCCCTCTTTGTTTTCACCGCAGTGTTAGAAAAAGTTTTGAAAAACTTAGGTCAATGCAATGATTTCAAGGCACACAAAAGTAGGTGAAAAGCACTGCTATTTCATTCATAACTTCTGGCACAACTGGCACAAGGCAGAAGCAAACACGAGAGTGTGAAAATCACTGTTGTTCATTCAAATCTGTTGGCATTACTGGCTCCAAGGCAGAAACAGACTCAAAATAAAATGAAAAGACAAACACAAAACTAGCAAGTGATGTCCGAGGTAACACCCCCGAAATCACCCGACTCCAACAAAATAGGACTGAGTCGGTACAACAAGACAGACCCAACTGACTCAGTAAGAAAAGACTGACTCTGTACAAAACAACAAGACTGACCCAATACCCAAGTCAGAAAGTACAAATTAACAACATTCGCAAATGTGCTCAAAACAGTGCATGCCATCCACCATATCTGGAGAAAACTAAGCGCCATCCGCAGGCGGTTCATCCCCCAATCACATGGTCACATTATCCCCCTAGTTCACCGATCCAGTGCCGATAGACTTTGCAGGACCTAACGCGGAGATGACCTTTTTATCAATCAGATCTTGTATTTCATGGTGAAGACGAAGACACATGTTAGTGTCATGGCCAGCTTGTTGATGAAAGACACAGTACTTCGCCGGGTTGTGGGAGAGAGGAAGCTTATTCGGTAATGGCCGCGGCTCCAGGGGCTTCAGATGTCCCTTTTTGATCAGGACCCTCAGGGCCATTGACAGAGACATGTCAAGTGGGGTAAACACCCTCTGGCCCCGAGGTGGGTATTTGGCAGGCTGCGAGCTGGTTGTGCTGGATGTACCGGCGAAAGGGTCGGTAGGTACTGACTTTTGATGATCTTTTCTGAGTGTAGGATTGGAGCTGAAATGGGTGTTTTTGGTACAACATCTCTTGTCTTGGTTTGCCCCTTAATTCAAACTGCCCCCAACTTGAGTGGCAAAAGTATTATCCACAGTTTTTGCAACCACTGCAAGCACTTGTTGTTTGTTTAGTCCTTCGGCCTTCAAAGCCTCAACAGGCCGTTGAAGGTGTTCATGGGGACCAATGCTTGCCCCTACCTTGTTCTTACCACCTGCTTCCCCTTTGCCAAGGGTTTGGCTTTCTTCAACTGCAGCCAGTCCCAAGATTGAGGAGCCTTTTGTCATGAAATTCCCGGTATGTGGTGTGGTCGATAACCGAGCCAATGTCCCGGAGGCCAGATCTGTCACAGTTCCCGGAAGATCTTCGATCATTCTCTTCAGCTCAGAAGTAGTGGGCTCACGGGTTTGAGATGATTGGGGTCCAGGTGCATCCATCATGTATAAGTCCATGCGTTCTGGAATGAACACCTCAGGCTTGGGTAGATGGGCTGGGGTGATGTATATGCTGGGGTCGAAGGTGGATGGTAGTGTATGGATGAGGTTGAGGTGGGGAGGTGATGAGTCAGTACTAACTTGAGGTCCTTTGGATGGAGCTAGGGTCCCTTCGTCAATAAGATCCTGAATCTTATGACGGAGGCAGATGCAACGGTTTGTATCATGACCGTGTTGTTGATGATAGGCACAATATTTAGCTGGGTCATACCTTGGTGGAAGAGGATTTGGGAGGGGTTGGGGTTCTAGGAGTTCTAGGTTCCTTTCTTCTTACAGCTTCTTCAAAGCTTGGGAGAGACTCATATAAAGAGGATTGAACTTTCGGGCTTGGGGCCGATTTGAGGTGGTTGGTTTTTGGCCATTGAGGGAAGTGGTGATAGTGTCTACTTCTGAGCATTTCACAGTTGTGCTACCTTTAGTAGTAGCATTGGAATTGTGAACAACATTTCTCTTCAACAGCTCATTATCTTCTGCAAAGATCCCTTGTCAGATGGCATCCTCGATCTGAACCCCCATTCCATGAAGGTCTGGAAAGGTAAACAGTGGTAGAACGATCATTTTCTGCAGCAACATGCCATGTAGATTCCGAACAATCATCCTGATCTGATCTTTGTCAGAAGGTCTTGTAGTCATCATTGAGGCTTTTGCTCTCCATCTCGTCACGAACTCTGAGAAACTCTCCTTAGGTTCTTGGCGGGTGACTTCAAGATCACGAGTTGTGACCTCAATCTGTGTGTTGTAGGAGTATTGAGCAATAAAGGCCTCAGCCAGCTCTTCCCAGTTACGTTTCACGAAGTCCTCCAATTTCGCATACTAGATTGCGGCTATCCCAGACATGGTTCGGCCAAAGAGAGACAACTTCTGAGCTGTGGTCAAACCCATTGGCCTCAAGATATCAGAAAAAAGGTGGAGGTGCACCCTTGGGTCTCCAGAGCCGTCAAAGTGGTCGATATGCGGTATTTTAAATCTGTCCGGCAGCGTCACAACTATATCGGTATACCCATCCTCAATGTCTGGGATGGACTTTACTTTCTGAGATTTCTTGAACATCTTTTCAAGCTTGCTCAACTTTAACACTGTAGGGTCTATCTCGAACTCAAAGGGCGAGTTCGGGAGGTTGATTGGTGCTTTAGACAGCTGGGGTAAGATTGTGGGCGGAGCCGACCCTGTCGGAATGTCCGTACCTTCTTGGACATTTGGTGTCTCCCCGGGTATTGGATCTACTGGTGGGGGGGAGCTTTATGCGAAGCAGATGCTCCGTTTTGCAGTTGCAACCTAGTGATTAGCTCTGCCTGCTGGGCCATGACCGCAGCCTTCTGTTTGGCCAATTTCGCTTGGCGGATAGCATCTTGCTGCATGAGTTTCATACTTTCTTGGAGTTGGCGCATCATTTCCTCCATCCCTGCCATGTTCTGCTGTTTCAGCTGACTGACTGGTATATCTATCTCTGTGATAAAAACTGAGGCCTCAGCATGAATGTTCACTGGTGGGGTGGATAAGGGCCACTGATCTGGTAACTGCTAAACTGGTGATCTGTGCCTGACTGGCCCTTTTACCCTGCCTCTGGCAAAGGAACACTGATTGCCCTTGAATTGAATTTTTGACCTAACAAAGTCTATCAGCACTAGTCCAAGTTACCCGGGGGATATCGAAGCCTTCTGAAGCTACAGTTCCAGGACTACCCTAGCAAAAGAGAAAACAGACAGCATCTCAGCCTGATTTCACCAGAACCATCATGAGCGACGCTGAATGACTGCGCTCCCTACAAAATTCTGCCCAAAATTCTGTCTGTAAACTGATACCCTCAGGTAAAACTAATTCTCCACATACTGATGCCGCAGGCCTGATACCTAGACTTGCAAACTGATACATGCATTCCTGTGGAGGCACACTCTAACAGCACATTACAAGCAAGTGAGAGCCAATACACCCCTATGTTAGGGTAGGGTTTCCCTGTCCTATTTTGTCAGGAGCTAGGGTTTCACTACGTACGTAGCGGTTTCAAACAACTTAAAATCGGGTAAGCAACCTGTCCTAGTTTGGAATGGTCACTACCGATTTCGATATGCACTAGGCCGAATGGTCAAAAGGGGAGGGCCCCGGTAAAAACCGGGGTTTGTGTTCCCGTCGTGGCAGAGCCCGCAACCGGTCAGCCTTATGGCATGCTTCTCAAAGCGAGCCTCAAGCAAACCGTTCAGGAATAGCATACGGTAAACACGGTGTCCTAGGCACACCAATGCAAATGCAATGCAAAGAAACACATAAGTGTAGTCAAAACAAGATATCATGAGTTCGAGTCAAGTTCTCTAAATCCCCAGCAGAGTCGCCAGAAACTGTGGACGTCCCCGAAAGTCCTGGAAGGGAAATCCCCCCGTTTTTGTTCATTGGGCTCACTACAGTTCAGGACTCAACGTCACGGTCCTGTATCTAATCTCGCAGAGTGCAATGCAAGACCGATGAATCATCAAAGAGTCCAAATCCGGCAAATCGTTTTTGAAAACAGATTTTTTTGAAAGAAGTGCCAAACATGGACTGCTTTGCCAGATACAGAGTCGCCACCTAAATATTTATTTTGGGGGAATTTAGGAAACCCTGACTCGTTGCCAAAGGCCACGTGTCCGTCATCACCAAAGTTGCCTCGGCTCGGGAACTTGGGTAAGATTGGGGAAGGTCACTTCGTGAGCACCCCCGCTCGCCCGATCAAAGATCGGCCTCTACTAACCATGATATCTAGTTTTGAAAACGTTATGTGCTCTTATTCTGGTTATTAGCCTAGATTTACTATGTGATGCGTACAACATACAAATATTGACCGGATCGCCTAAATTGGAACAACACATCTCATGTTTGTTTTGAAGATGGTTTGTTACTCGCAAGTAGGCTTAAAATGCAGATTTTGCCACCCTCGGGTGGGCTTAGAAAATATGATTTTGCCACTATCTAGTGGGCTTAAAACTCACAGTCAATGCATTATTTCAATTCAGATAATCCAACCTTCACCCACAGGCATTCAGGCAGGTATATCACATAAGCACATAGCCTCATGGTAGGTATGCTATCATGGCAACCACTCACACACATGCAAGGATGCTAAAGCATAAACACTTACCGAGTACTCCAAGCCAAAACAGAAACTAGTTAGTAATCAATGCATGATCCTAGTTCATGTTAAGATGGCTAATGCAACACATGCAAAATGCAACTAGAAATAGGCTCGGCTATCCTAAGAATGGCATATAAGATGCTACAGCTAACACGTATTCAACTTGGAATTGGAATACAATGCAGTTAGTATGATGCGCCGAGTCCAGTGCATGCAATACAGATGAATGATGCAAACATGCAAGCACAAGTATGCTAATTGAATCATGCCCTAATCTAACCGTCATAAACTGGTAAATAAAAGGGAGAAAGACGTGGGGTTGGAAGACATACATCGCACACACGCACACTTATTACAATTGTGCCCTCGCCCGGAGGGTCCGAATAAATAATACAGTCTGAATGAATAATTAAATATTACAAAACCCTAATTAATTAACAAATTAACTAGGAAAGCAATAAACTAGTATGCAAATTCATGGACCGCCTCAGCTATGTTCCGAATGGTGAAAGATGCATGCTCAAGTTGCCTTGCGTGGAAATCCATTGCGATGCCCCGATTCGCCTCTGTTTGCAATTGATCCCAGAATGCTGTGCAAGGCTTTAGGAAGTTGCTGATTTCTGATTTACTGCAACAGAGAGCAAGAAAGGGGAATGGCAAAGTATTTTCACATATGTATGCACACCTCGATCCTCATGCCACCAATCACGCATCTCGATGCACGATGGCCGAGGAGTCGAATTGCACGACTCGATGTGAAATGAATGCACGTATAAATATAACAAGGCCTAGACTCCATCATGGTTAATCCGGAGTGTCGGCGACCGGGAATTGAGACACGTTTCGTCACTTTGAGTACGAAACGTCCCTCGTTTCCCGTCCTTAGGCTAACTCCTATCCCAAACACAATGCAAATGAGATGGCATGCACAATGCGACTAACATGTAACCTAGCATGCGTAATACTATGGACTAAAAATGGCATACACAATGCACGTGATGTAACGTGGCACACACAATGCTCTAACATACAACCTAACATACGCAATGTTATGGACTGAAATGGCATACACAATGCACGATGGACTTACACCAACATGAGTGGACCTCAGCCACACTCACATTAGTGGCCATATGATGGAAATGAGACAATCGAAACACATACAAACATGCACGATGCAAGGGATCGATCCTAAGGCATTAAATGCCACTCTACCAAAGCATGGCAGAGGATAAAGTATGGCATAGAATGGCACATGATACAGCTCTGAAACATGATACAAAATGGTCCCGAAACATGCAAACATGGCACACAATGCAAGCTAGGGGGCCCGGGTACCGAAACTAGTGAAGTGCGTTACACTAGAGGTACCCACAGCAATGCACCAAAGGCAAAACCAACCCCAAACAGACCCTAGGCAGGTCTGAAACAGTGAAAAATTGGCCTAAAATGATGGCTCAACAAGCATGAAAACGAAGCTCATTCAATGGTCGGTAAACAAGGCATTCAAGCCCGACTCTCAAGCACAGTTAAAGAGATGAAAACATGGCAATATGGCATTCATATAGGCTCTGAAATGTGATGTAAAATGGCCTCAAAACATAAACACACCTCAGCACATGCATGCAATGGACCTCAAATCTCAAAGTTAAGCATGGGTATTGAACTACAAGCATGCAAAAAAAAAACATCATTCAATCATGAGACCTAAAAACAGAGCTAAGGAAGTCCAAAATAAGCACAATATCAGTTTATGACATGGCCAAAAAGTGCTAAAATCAAGGGCCCACAAAGCATGCAAAAAAAACTAGTGAACCATGAGTTGTTTTACAACTATATGAAGCATATAAAAGCTCATTAAACCAGCCAAAAACATATGTATACCATGCCAAAATATGCCCAAATAACCACTGAAACTCAGTCAATGCATGCAAAAATGATGAGCTCCTTTGGAAGGCCATGCAAAGGGTTACTCTACACCTATATGATGGACACATAAAAGGTTAAAACCACCTCTGGAAATGAGTTATGAAAGCCCTTAAACTCACCAAAAAGGCCCTGAAATCAACCTAGGAAGCATGCAAATGAAAGACCCTTTGAAAGGCCTTGAGTGGGATTGTTCTACACATGCATCATAAACATAAAATATGGCAAAATGGGCTTCGAAAAGAGCTAATACAGACCATAAAACTCAAAAACTAAGTCCTGAAATGTGACTTCACAACATGCAAAATGGAGTTCCTTTGGAAGGCCAACAAAGCTAGTAAAGAGAATGAGGGGTGAGAGGGTCACCCCTCTATGATTTTGGAGCTCAAAGACACATCAAAGCCACTGAAAATCCATTGGATTTCAGTGGCTAAGAGGCCAAAACAAGTCCAATGCAAATGCTCGAATGCATGGCTCAAAGCATGAGGAAATGAAGCATGCAAGGAAGAAGATGACTCCAAACAGAAAAGTGACCTCAATAAAACTTAAAGAGGAGGTCAAAACAAGACTTTATTCAATTTAGGTCAAAGTCCAAAAATGCTCACAAATAGGGCTAAGATTTGAAGCAAACTAAGCCTTAAAAGAGAGATGGAGCAAACAAGGAGGTAGATGGCCTCAAACAGAAACGTGTCCTTAAACAAAGTTCAAGAGGGCATCAAAATAAGACACTTTTCAGTTCATGCCAAAGCTCGAAAATTCTTTCAAATGGAGCTAAAGTATAGAGCAAAATAGTGCGAAAAAATGGTAAATAAAGACTTACCCTTGTAGCACAGCAATGCAGCAACTTCTGGACCAAGAATGTGAGCTCTCAACCTCTGAAAATGACCTCCAAGGTGCTGGAATGGATGGTGGAAGTGGTAGGCTATGAGGTGTAGTGTAAAATGGCCAAGAATATTAGGGTTTGGAGGCTTGAAGTATAGAGATAGAGGGAGTTGTATGTATGCTCCAGCCAAAACTTTCTAACCTTGCAAAATGGAGTTGAGAGCTTGTCTTATAGAAGACAAAGGGCCATGGCTTCTCTAGGAAGCCTCAGGTAAAGGGTGCAAGCTTCTAAAGGAAGCTAACCAAAAGGGTCAAGCTTCTTGAGGAAGCTAGACGAAAAGGGTCAAGCTTCCTCAAGAAGCTTGGCCAAAGGGTCAAGATTCTCTTAGAAGCCAAGAAAAGGGACCAAAGCTTGCTTAAGAAGATAAACAAAGGGCTCAAATCTTGGACAGTGGGTCAATTGCTTCACAGCTGGCATAACTGGAACACACTCAGAGAGACAAAACAGAGGGTATCTGGCTGACCAGTTCAAGTGGTCGGCCGACCAGGGTTCAAAAGGTTCAAGGCCTATACTGATCAGCCATAAAGCCCTTGAAGTTAGCTTTCCAATTCCACAAACCGTGCATTAAAATTCCTCCTGTGCAAAAAGTTATGCCTGTTTTGGTGAAGCCGCGCAGATTCAGTCCAACTGGAATCCAACCAACCATATCTCTCCCACCCGGACTTGTCTTTAGGAGATTTTTGAGTGAAAAATGAAGCCCCAGAATTCTCCTTTCCAATGGCAATGGCCTCACATCTAAATTTCTCCTGTGCAAAGAGTTATGCCCGTTTCGGTGAAGCCGCGCAGTTTTGGTCCTCCCGGATTCATGCCGAACCACTTTTAGCCACCTGATTTTTCTGGTCTTCCGTCAGATTTTCTGGTTGGCCATGTGGCCACATTGAAGCCCCTGAAGTTAGCTTTCTAATGGCACCAACCTTGCATCAACATTCCCCCTGCGTAAAGAGTTATGTCCGTTTCGGTGGAGTCGCGCAGTTTCGGTCCTACCCGGATTCATGCCGAACTTCTCTCAAACTAGTTTTCCTCTCTCTTCTCCTCTTTTCTTCACCTCCAAACCCCTAGACAAGGTGTTTTGAAAGTTTTTTCAAAGATTTCATCTCTCTTTCATTCATTTCCACTTTGTCCTTGCTCGGTTTACCGAAAAGCGCAACATTTGACAAAATGCGAGCCTCGAAATATCGTAAAAACTTTATTTCAGAAACGTTTTGAAAGAGAGGGTTTTAAGGTCTAAAATCTTTTAATCAAGAGTGTTTTGGTCCAAAAAGGGGTATGAAGTTGAGATTTGACTCTCTCCTTGCCGAAGAAACTGAACCTTTGCCCTGCACAACTTCCAAAACCATCAGTCGCGTCCAAGTCTTAAAGGCGGTAAAAAATGGGGTGTCTACAACACCTTTGAATGGAACTGCTGAGTACGACCTAACAAATTTGGTTTGAGATAGATTACCTAAAGGAAGATCAATATGAAGCCTTGTGAATAATAATAATAATAATAATAATAATAATAATAATAATAATAATAATAATAATAATAATAATAATAATATGCTATGTTTATTTTCTAACCGTTTTGCAGGTATAGTTTCCTTCCAGTTGGAGGGCATCTTTCTCTACCTTTCAAGGATGTATATTTTATTGTGTTTTAATTCCGTTTCTATTTACTATTCTTGTCAGTCCTTTTTGGTATATGCCATTGAGGCCATTGTCGTTTAAGTTGGAGGGAAATGCTTTTGTTTTTTTGTTTAACAAATATGTAGATATATTATGTGCTATTGTTTTTGCCTTCAAAAAACAAAACAAAACAAAACAAAAACAAAAGACAAAAATAGTGTTTTGTGTGGTGTGCATGATTGCGTTTCATGTCTAGGCGACTTTAAATCCTTTAGAGGTGTAATTCATTTGGTGTTAGCCATGCCCAAATGGCATTTGACGATCTGGTATAGCCACCTAATTGTGTTTATAGTGAGTTCCTAGGAGACCAACGGTGGAAACTAGAGTTTGAATGGCAAAGCCTAGAACGTAAAGGGTTGGAATTTCCGAGGCTAAAGTTTGGTTTAAATACTCAGGGGTGTGGAGATTGCTTCAAAACCACCCCGATTTGAACTTTGTATGGCAGTTCCATAGGTCAATTTAGCTTTATGCACCTCGATTCTAGATACCGAATCAACCTAGTCTGTCAAATTGTTGGAGAATAGGGAAAGTTACAAACACTGTTAGGGAGAAAAATAGTACCCGTGATATTCGCATGAAGATTATACCTTTGTTGAGCATTTAGATGTTTTCGAGTTGCTATTTTTATTTCAGACGTACAATGATGGTAGAAATAGTTTGATTTTTTCTTTTATTTTATTTTTTCTTTTTTTGGGAGGGGGTTGTAATTAGGTTTGTAAAAAAAAAAAATTGTGTGTGTGTGTGTGTTTGGTTCGTCCCTGCCTCGTTGGATGTGCGCCTACGTCGTATGGTAATATCCTCTCTCTTTCTCATTTTACGATCTGCTTTACCATTGCATACATTGAGGACAATGTTGTATTCCAGTTGGGATGTGAAGGTATTTATAAAAACAATTCATGTTTGTACTTGATGCACTTGATTGCACCACCTCACGTGATGTTCACTTTGTGCCAGTATGGTAGTGCTATAAGCATATGTTAAATCGGGAACATAGTGGGCTTGTATAAAAAGGGTTTATTGGGTAAATACTTGCATGTGATGTTTGCACTAGGATAGTTGCTTGTGTTTGTGGTATTAGTACACTTGTTATGAGTATGCCTTGATTCACATAGACACATTTTCATAGCGGTGACCTCCCTATTCTAATCCCTGGTGTACAGCATTGATAATTGCTAGTGTTGCAGAAAAGAATAAATGACTAGCCTTGATTCTCAAAATAAAATAAAATTAAAAAAAAAACACTTGACTTGTTTGGATTCGTAGCCTCTTTAACTCGAGTTATTAATCTCGCAGGGGTGCCTCTACACCTAGTGTCCTAAAACCATCTGGTTTGGGAGTCATTAACCCAATACTTGCTACATGGGTTAATTAAAAAGCTTAAGGGACCTAGACGTTGCACATTTAAGGAAAAATAAGGAAAATTACTTGCTCAGATTCGTAGCCATTTCCGGTCGAGTTATTAAGTCCGTAGGGGTGTCTTCACGCCTAGTACCCTAAAACCGTCTAGTTTGGGAGTCAATGGCCCAATGCTTGTTACATGGGTTGATTAGAAAGCTTAATGGATCACGACATTGCACGGTCTTTTCATAAAAAATAAAAAATAAATAATAAAAAAATATTTTGAGAATCTTGGTTACAAAAGTTTAATCTTGTCTGTATATGTTGGGGGTTATAATGAGTTACACTAGGCTATTATAGTAGACAATTAACTAGTATGGAGATTGCACTTTACATCAAAGGTACTGATAATGTGTCTACTAGCATTCACAAATACTAGAGACTTTACTTTCATATTAACTGAATCGTGGTTTTGGCTCAATAGATTCCTTCATGCTTGTCCACTGTGCCTTCAATGACTCATCATGTCTTAATATCACACTGTAGTAGCACATAAGTTGATTGTTAAGTGGAATGGTGTGGTTAATTGTTGTTAAGCAGATATGAATATGTTGATGTTTGTGGGTATCATTTCTGGAAACACTGACGAGACTTTACTCGTCCACTTGGGGTAACCTTATGGTTGAAAGGCTTGTTGCATATGCTTAATGCAATCGTGATTCCTACGAAAGTCGCTTAGAGTTATTTTACTTCTCTTATTTCTTTTGTTTTGCTCGAGGACTAGAAAAATGTAAGTTGGGAGATGTGATGTGGGCCGAAAGGTATCACATTGAGGTCACTTAAGTTACATTTATAGTCTTTCAATTTTGTTTATTTGGTGGAGATGATGTGTTTTGTGCACTTGTACAGATTTGGCAGGAAATACGCAAAATTAATATAAAAAAAAGGGCGCAGAAGTAGATTATTCGTGCGAGAAAAGAAAAATCCGAGCCAGCTACCACACCGCACGTGCGGCCCACCACCGCTCAAGCGGCCCACCTATGGATACGTGCACAGAATTTTGGTTTTGTTTTGTTGAGAATAAAAGGAAGAAAAATAGGCTAACCTAAGGATCTAAAAAATTCCAAGAGAAAGAAGAGGCTAGGGTTTGGAAGAAAGGATTCTCAAGCTTGCTATTCCATGGATGGTTCTTCTACCTCTACCTCTTCCCACTCCTCCATGAGTGGCTAGACTCCCATTTTTAGGGTTTTGATAAAACCCTAGCTGTGTAATTAGATTTTCTTTTTGCTTTTTGATTATGTAAAGGTTTGAACAAATTGTATGGTGTTTAAGAAGCTTCAAATATATATTTTTCATTATCTCTTTAAGTATTATGCTTTCTGTGATTGTTGAACGCTTTCCATACAATAGTTTTCTATTCTTTCATATTCAAGGTATGAGACGAACTATACTACGAGGAATAAGTCGTGTCGCTATCCTAGTTTAGAGTGAACAATTCGTACTACTTGAGATGGTTCGTGCACATACATTGAACGTGATGATTTTCTTGACAAATGCTTCAAACTTGTCGTTGTGAAGTATTATTAGTTCTAATCGTAGCATAGTTGATTTCAAATTGAAACCTTATTATGTAACTAGTGGTGAACTCATTGTCCTAGGTTTTTCCCCAAATCAGTAAATTCATCTTTATTTATAATTGCTATTTTATTCAATTTGTTCAATTTAATAATTATTAGGTTATGAACAATAAATCTTTTTATCAAAATTAATTTATGAATTTAACAATTAAATTAGTTTAATTTTCCATTTGTCCCTGTGGATCGATACCTGGACTTGACATTATTCTAAAAGAATTTGGTATAGTTTAGTGTTTATTTTTGGCGTGTGAAACGACCCATCAAACATGGTGATGATGAAGAGCTAACCTACAAGAGAAAATATCAATGAGAATGACTTTATAAAAGGAAGGAGAGACAAAGGGAAGAGGTATGTGGAAAAACAAACTTACACTCTAAGAAACATATACATTTCTGTCAAAAGAAAACTAACTTTCTTGTTGGAATGCTAATTTCGATTCCCCCTGACTGAAGTGTTCGTCTATTTTAAGTGGTATTACAAGGATCTTTTAAAGGCTTGTTTGGAGTGAAGGAGTATTCAAAAATCACCCTTCAAAGCTTCCATGCTCCTACTCTTAGCTAGGCCGGTGGAAAAGAAAAACTCTTAGTTAGGTTGGTGGTGAAGCAAGATTACTTCATAACATCACTGACAACATTCCATCAGAGTACATACATATTGAAACACTTTGGAAGAACAATTTGAGCTCTAATGCTCTATGAAACCCTAGAAAATTCAAAGGGTTTTAGAGCAGAGACAAAAGAGAAAAAGAGTAGAGAAAAAAAGGCAGTGAGCGAGTAAACTGAGAAACAGAGACAACTGCCACTTCTCCCTTCTTGCAGCGATGCCGAAGTCTAAGCATAATGGACCAAGTCTGTCTTCTTATCATAGACCTTTCAATTTCATACACTGTTTGGCTGCTGAGAAACTGGACAGAAAAAGAGGATCAAAATTATTATTTTTTTCTTTTAATGTCTCACCTTTTTAGCAAACAACTCAAGGATTGTTCAATAGAAAGATTGCATGATTTGTTGTTTTTGAATGTTTGCAGTGACTTTGTCGAAGACGAAGAAAAAAGGGAGAGGACATAAAGATCAATTGTGAATTCTATAAGGAAAGGGATCAAAAAGTACAATTGTATTTATGTTTTTAGTTTCGAGAACGTGAAGAATCTCAAGTTCAAGGAGTTCAAGATAAGCTCAAATCGTCTAGCTGGTGTTTAAGAGATTTGCATAACTTTCCAACCAAAATATATTTTCTTACTCACTCTTTGGTTGCTCAGGATGAAATTTTTAATATTTTACTTTCTTGGTGTTTAGTATTGTGAAAAACAATAGAATGGTTGTATTATATGTGGTTGATCAAAATAATCTAAATCTCAAACTATAAGAACCGTTAGTATAATTCATATTTTTTGTGTTTATATTAACAGAAAAAACTTTATTGATGAAGCTTCTTTGATTTGAATAAATGAGGAATGAAGATGTATGCAAGAGAAACTGATGCCCCTATTAAGCATAAGCCCTAATACATTGACATCTGGTACTAGGGGTGCTCACAATTCGGTTGCGGCTTGAAAACTTTCAATTTGTCATCCGTTCAAAACTATGCGGATTGGAGAAAATTAATGCGCAACCGAATTATGGATTGAGCGGATTGACAAATTGATGCGAATTGGTTTAGCGGTTTATATGTTACCGATTTTCAACATAATAAAACATGTTGACATAAATATTTTGTTTTTTTTTAGATAACAATCCAATCTGTCTTATTAATAATGACTATAACACATAGATAATAATCCAACAAACCTCTTTGTTAACAATGACTACAAACTAGGGGTGTTCACGGTTCGATTGCAACCTAAAAACCTCCAATTCGCCATCCATCCAAAATCAGGCGGATTAGAGCAAATCAATCTGTATTCGTCCGCTTGGCATCATGCATCCTTCTAAAATGCGACGGATTGATTCGGTTTAGTCAGTTTAGACGGATCGGTACATCCGTTAAGTACCCCTAGATAAAACTCAAGTTTTTATTATTGAAAAATAAAATAATAGAAACAAACAAAACCATATAGATTTTCAGGAATTATTTGACAACTTAAAAAAATAAAAAATAAAAAAAAGTCAACTTTTAACTAAGAAAGTTATAAATTCCAAAAATCATTATGCTAGTTTGTCATTAACTTAAAAAATCAAATGCAGCATTAACATTTTTACTATAAAAAATAAAAAATAAAAAATTTAAAATCAAGGTTGAGTGAGCTAGTGGCCAGATGGGAATCGTCCTAAATTTATATAATTTTCTAAGATTTCATGTGGCTGCTAGCATTATTCCATCTATTGCACGTTAAAATATGACGTTGACATTATTCACTCCCTTATAATATTTAATACGGTTGGACTCAAATGCCTAAATTCATTGGAGAGAGATACATTTACTATATATAAAAAAATAAAAACCATATATGTGATGATTAAAAAATACTTAAAACTCACAGCCACTATCCGAATTCTTTATCAAAGTAATTGAGTCATTGTTGACTCAGTGCTCAATAGTATTTTTTTCTCACCCTATGTATATCTTCATTTTCTCTCCTCTCACGCTCTTCTCCGTCTCTCATTCAACCCATCCCATACACTCAATAATATATCTCCAGATGGTTGAGGACCTTTGCACTTTTCCACACAATCCTTTTTCTTCCAATGATGCTGCCGAGTTCCAAAGAAAAGACATGAATTGTCAAACACATTAATATTAGAAGACCTTGCACTTCCCAAGCAAGCTACAAGGGGGCTGCATCTTCTTATAATTTGGGTTCATATCATTTTGATTCATAATTTTTTAATTATGACATATTTAATCATAAATTTAAAATTTTATTTCAAATAAAGATAATTGAAGATATCGTTGCTTAATTTCAAAAGCAAAATTGTCAATTTGATCAAATATAAATTAATTTGACAAAAAAAATGTCAAAAAATATTTTTTATTTTTTAAAAATTATTTCTACTTACCAAAGATAAATTATGTAAAATTTGATAAATCTTTAGACATTTATTTATTTATTTATTTATTTTACCAAATTAATTTTTATTATGTGTTTGGATGATAATCATGTATTGAAGAATTGTTAGGATTTTAATATGTAATTGATATATTTAATCTATGAAATGTTTTTAGTTTTGGATTTTTTGATTTAATGAATTGGTTTAATAATGATATCAAAATTGTCGCCATATTGATTTTTGAAAAAATAAAAACTAATTTAACAAAAATAAAAACAATCACCTATTACATGATCATTTTGCATTAGTTAGGAGCATGCATGTTTTTTAGTCATTTTGCTTTGTTTGGCTTGCCTTGGAGTACTAGGTCAGAATTTATTGTTTTAACATCTTGCATTGCGTGTGATTGTTTCCATGTCTAGCATGCTTTCCATGAAACTAATTGCTTAAATGATATACATGTTTGAATGGCGGTGGATGAAGGCTAATTACTTAAATTGGGATAAGTTGATTAATGTACATACAAACTCGCCTTTTCAAGTGACGAGTATCAAAAATAATTTTCAAAATGAACATAAAATCAAATGCTCCAATCTTTGCAAATTAGTCTATACTTATGTGCGTCACATAGTAATGTTAGTCTGATAACCGGAACAAGAGCATATAATATAAATAAAAATCACATCATGATTAGTAGAGGCCGATCTTTGATCGGGTGAGTGTGGTGCTCAATTCATGACCTTCCCCTCTCGTACCTAAGTTCCCGAGCCGAGACACTTTGGTGATGACAGATAAGTGGCCTTTGGCACGAGTCTCAGGTTTCCTAAATTTCTTAAAAATATTTAGGTGGCGACTCTAAAATCTGGCAAAGCAATCCGTTTTTGGCATTTGATTCAAACATCGATTTTCCAAAAAGAATTGACGGATTTGAACTCTTTTTGTGTTTTCACTGTTTCACATTGCACTTGCGAAATCAAATTTAGAACCACGGGAGTCCAAACTGTAGGGCTACTCGTATCCGGAAGGAGCACGAAAAGCAAGCTACACCAAGCTGCCAAAGTTGAGATGTCCAAACCTCAAATACCATACCTAGTCTTTGTTTTTTACGACGACACTTAAACACTCCGCAGCATCATGTTGGATGTTCAAAGAAAACATTCGATTCTTCGACATTCTAACACGAGCGATCAAATTACCATGATTGTCTTTGATAGTAAGATGACAATTTTTCATGTTGATGTCGTATCCTTTCTTTAGGAGTTGTCCCATACTCAAAATGTTGTTCTTCAAGGCAGGAACTGTGAGAATGAATTGTGAAATATATTGTGAGCCTTACAAATTAAACTTATAGTCCTATTAGAGGCATGATTGTATTAGAGTCATGATAGTGTTGTATTTGTATTTCCTTTTTGGTTTAGAAGTTAGGGCTATATATATTTTAAGGTCTGAATGTAATTGATACACATTGAATATATGAGATACAGAAAGCTATTCAGAAATCTTACATGGTATCAGAGCCTTGTTCGAAACCCTAAGTCCACGCCTTTTGCTCGGAGTTGTCGCCGATTGTTCGAAGTCGTCTTTGTTCTTTGGTCTTCTTCACAGTCGCGACTTGGGGTTCGTGGGTCTCTCTGGTTCGTGGGCCGCGTCTTCAGTCATCATCAGGAACTCGAGATTAGCTTCAGCTCATGCTTCATCGTGGCTCAGTTCTAGTCCTTCTGGTTCGCGAACGTCATCACCATGCTTCTGATTCAGGTCGCGATCGTCTTCAGCCATCACGACTCCGTCCTGTCTTTTGAATCTTCTCTGGTTCGCAATCAGTCCCCTGTGATACATATAACTGATTTGTTGGTATTTACACTTTGACCCCAAAATTTCATTGACTATTACACTTGGATTGGCTCACTCCCCTGTGTGTTCTAAGTACTGAGATAGTGGTTATAATTTGACCCCAAAATTCTATAATTTTGGTTCACTTTGATGTCGGATACCCATAAGCTTCAATCTTTAACAAATCCCAAGAAAGGACCACTAGCTCCAGATGAGTGCGTCTTCTGCCATCAGAGGGGTCATTGGAAGTATCATTGTCCCAAGAAGGGATGTTTGTCTGCTTTGTCTGTGTTTGCCTCGTCTTCTCAGCAATTGCTGATTAAGTTCTGCGTTCCTCCTCTGAGTACTGTTCAGCCTCCCACCGATTCTACTGTATCTGCTCCGGCTCCTGACCCTGACTTAGCTTCCTTGATTGCTCAGATTAGTTAGTTTCAACATACATTGTGTACCTCCCAGCCATCTATGTCTGCCTCAATTGTTTCCCCTCTTCATTCAGGTTTGCTTGGGTCTTCTTCAGGTATTTTTTCGTCTGTCTGGCTTTTTGACTCTGGTGGCTCTCATCATATGACTCCCTGTAAACGTCCCCGAACATCCCGGGAGGGAAATCTCCCGTTCTGTACAATTGGGGCTCACTACAGTTCAGACTCAAATTGTCACGGTTCTTAATCTAATCTCACAATGTGCAATGTGAGATTGATAAATCATCAAAGAGTCCAAATTTGGCAAATCGTTTTGAAAAATAGATTTTTTGAAAAGAAGTGCCAAACATGGACTGCTTTGCCAGATACAGAGTCGCCACCTAAATATTTTATTTTGGGGGAATTTAGAAAACCCTGACTCGTGCCTAAGGCCACGTGCCCGTCATCACCAAAGTTACCTCGGCTCGGGAACTTGGGTACGATTGGAGAAGGTCACTTTGTGAGCACCCCTGCTCGCCCGATCAATCGACCTCTACTAACCATGATATCTAGTTTTGAAAACATTATGCGTACTTATTCCGGTTCTTAGCCTAGATTTACTATGTGATGCGCACAGCATACAAGTATAGACTGGATCGCCTGAATTGGAACAAAACATTTCATGTTTGTTTTTTAGAGCGGTTTGCTACTCGCAAGTAAGCTAAAAATGCAGATTTTGCCACCCTCGGGTGGGCTTAGAAAAGAAGGTTTTGCCACTATCTAGTGGGCTTAAAACTCACAGTCAATGCATTGTTCCAATTTAGATAACCCGACCTTCACCCACAAGCATTCAGGCAGTTATAACACATAAGCACGTAGCCTCATGGTAAGCATGCTATCATGGCAGACACTCATACGCATGCAATGATGCTAAAGCATAAAAGCTTACCTAGTACTCCAAGCCAAAATAGAAACTAGTTAGTAATCAAATGCATGATCCTAGTTCATGTTAACAATGGCTAATGCAACGCATACAGAATCCAATTAGGACAGGCTCGGCTAACCTAAAGATGGCATATGAAATGCAACAGATAACATGTATTCAACTTGGAATTGAAATACCAGGCAGTTATTATGATGCGCCAAGCCCGGTGCATGCAATACAGATGAATGGATGCACGCATGCATAACATAAGGTATGCTAATTTAAATATGCCCTAATACTAACCATTGAAAGCAGGTAAGTAAAAGGGAGAGAGAAGTGGGGTTGGAAGACATACACACACTCACACACACTTATTACACAATTGCCCTCGCTCAGAGGGTCCGAAAGAATAATACAGACCGAATAACGAACCAACTATCCTAGCTAATTAATTATTACAAAACTTCTAATTAATTAACAAAATAATTACAAAAACAACCTACATATGAAACTAAAAGAGACCGTCGCAGCTCTGCCTCGGAATGCGTGGATGATGCATGCTCGATTTGTCTTGCCCGGAAGCCCACTGCCATGCCATTGTTGCCTCTGTTTGCACTGTCCTATACCTCTAAGGACTGTGAAAACCCTGGAGATGCCTTTGAATTGCTCCCTGAGCATTGTGAGATGCCACCGACCAAGGCATAAGATCACCGGCCATTGATAAATGGTCATCGACCAATTGTTGAGCCATCGGCTAATTATTTTTGGTCTGTCGGCACTGTAGGTAGCCGGTCGGCCAAATCTGCCTGCAGAATCCTGTCTTGACAGCAGCAGAGGACAGACAAGGCATGGCATGGAATTTTCAAGCAAATGTGTGCATGTCCATTCTCCCTATCATGTTATGGACACAAGGGGGTGTGGACCTCGGTACTCGGGCCACCAATCACGCATTTTGATGCATGATGGCCAAAAGTACCAAGCTTGCAAGTCAATGTAAATGAATGCAACAAAAACACATGAGTGCTACATGCCCTATCATGTTGAGATCAAAGGCATCGGCGACTGAGGATTGAGACGTGTTTCGTCACTTTGAGTACGAACACATTTCATTCCTCATGCTTGGTTTTACACCCAAAACCAAGCCAAATGTAATGCATGTATGCAACGTGGCTCAAGTATGTACATGATGCTAAGGTACAAAACATGCCAAATGCAATGTAACCTATCATGCAAGTGTGCAATGTGCCAAGCATGCAATGCTACAATGCAACCTAGATAGGCAACTAGGCAAAGCGATAAGCATGTAACAATGCACTAACTACAAGGATACAACAATCATACAATGTAATGAGCATGCTACAAGATGCAAATGCATGATCCATGGATCTACACTAAGATGGAGGAACCTCAGCCACACCCTAAAACAGTGGCCAAAAGTACTAAAATGATGATGCCAATCGTGCAAAATAAACATGCAAACCAATGAGCCTAAGGCTAAGGTATGAAAGGCAAGTTTCAAGAGCACTCACATGATGACAAACATGGATGCTTGACTAACATATTAAGCTCTAAAAATGTATAGAGGATGATGCCAAATCAACCATGTCATGCAAGTAAGGCATGTAACCATGACCAAAACTTGAAGCCAACAAAGGGGTCCAAACCATAGCTATGCCAACCAAACCCCAAAGGACCAAAATGACTTAAAGCAGTCCTAAGGCACTCCAAAACAAGACTAAAGCATGCATAGATCATGGTCAAGACATGCTAAGAAATGGATGCAAAACAAAGGGGGATTTAGGGCCACAAATAAGGCACTCTATTACAACCACCCCAACCACACGTGGCATGGACTAACCAATGCAA
The DNA here is from genome assembly GCF_055761805.1 of Camellia sinensis. Classification (NCBI taxonomy): domain Eukaryota; kingdom Viridiplantae; phylum Streptophyta; class Magnoliopsida; order Ericales; family Theaceae; genus Camellia; species Camellia sinensis. The sequence goes on along the minus strand of NC_138964.1, from coordinate 16,927,220 downwards.
AATCAGAGTTTTAACATGCAAAATAAGCCCACAAAACCCACTGATATAGAAGCCCAAAGACTAAACATGGTACCATACACAATGACCAACTCTTGAGGCACAAAACTACAACACTTTCAAGCATTGAAAGAGAGCCAAATGCAAGTGCACAAGCATGGATTATGGACTGAAAAATGGTCTCCAATGATGCCAAATCATGAGAATAAGCTAAGTAAAGCATGCTAATGACCCACACACTCAAGGCTCACAAACCAAAATACAAAGGGGTTATACCAAACATGACAAACATGATCAAATCAATACTTAACAGACCTCAAGCATGATGAAATATGACCAAAAGCTTCACAAAGCTAGGCAAAAACATGCAAGCATGATGGTCTAATGGCAAGATGCATTTCTAGACAAAATAGAGGAATACAAGGCAAGTATATTATGCATGCAAGGGTGCATTAATCCGACCAAAAACAGAGGTATATTATGACCAAAAATCACCCAAAAACCTCTGAAATGGAGCCAAAAACAACTAAGCATGCATGCTACCCTTATGAGCCAAAAACATGAACAAATGAGACACAAAGGGAGAGGGGTGTCCCTCCCCTATGAAAGACCTCAAAACCTCTTCTTCACCACTGAAAATCCTCTAGATTTCAATGGTGAGAAGGCCAATGCACAAAGGTTCCCAAAGCTCAACAAAGAAAGCACAAAAAGGGCCAAACAAGGCCTAAGAGGGGGAGGTCGACCCCCAACACCAAAATAACCTTAATGAAGTATCTTAAACACAAAAATATAGAACTTTTATATGTTATACACAAAGCTCAAAACAGCATGCAAATGGGGTTAAAATCTAGTGCAAGAATGGGGAATATAAAGCAATAGTGTTACCCTTGGAGAACACTTCAAGAACAGCAAGTTTAGCCCCCTTCTTCTGATCAAAACCAGCTCAAAACTTCAAGAACAAACTCTCAAGACCTTAATAACCCAAGTATGGTGTAATACTAAGTGCCTTAGTGCAAAACTAAGAACAAAACACCCTTTTAAGCCCTCTAACACACACAAATGGAGAGAGAGAGAGGGAGATATAGAGAGAGAGAGAGAGAGTAATGTATATATGCTATATAACTCTGATTTTGTTGAACCTCCTCAAAGGAGGAAGGAGTCCTCCTTATATAGAAAAGGCAAAAGGCCTAAGCTTCCAAGAGAAGCTAAACAAAAGGGGTCAAGGCGTCCTAAAGAAGCTAAGGCAAAGGGGCCAAGGCTTCCTGAGAAAGCTGAGACAGGGGTTCAAGCTTCTTGAGGAAACTAAGACAAAGGTCCAAGCTTCCTCAAGAATCTAGACCAAAAGGGTGCAAAGGCTGCGAATTCCTCCATACACGTGTATGGAGGACAGGTCCGTGCACTCCAGCTGGCACAGTTGGCATGCATAATGCCTGAAAAAGACAAAAAGGTGGTACCAGCTAGAAAAGGAGTCCATCGGCCAAATAAATGATCAACCGACCACACAAAGTGCCGACCGGCCATCACCAATGGCCGGTGGCAAGAAGATATGGCCGGTGGCCTCAAGCCATGGCCGGTGAGGCGTGGAGATGGCCAACAAGTCATTCTCTACCTTCCAAAGCAAAACCAACAAGTGTTTGGTCCAACCAAGCACAACACAACCGAGTTGAGAGATCCTGAGGCAAGGCGCGTAGCCAAGACCTCTGGGAACTCAAAACATACACGAACATGGATGATCACCGAGTGTTCAAACGGTGACGTCCAAGTCTTGAGGGCGGTCAAAAATGGGGTGTCTACACTCCCCATCCCTCCTTACTTCAAAATTGCACTCCTCTTCCTTTTCCTATTACTGTCAATGCTGCTAATGGGTCTGGTATGTCTATTATATCTGTTGGGTCTGTCCTACCATCTACTATGTCTGTTGTCTCTATTCCACCTGTTCTTTATGTTCCTTAATTATCTGTCAATTTATTATCTATCAGTCAGCTTGATGCCTTTGGTTTTGATGTTATCTTTTTCCCTTCTATCTGTTCTGTGCACGATCGAATGTCTAAACAGCAGATTGGAACTAGTCGTAGAGTTGGGGACCTTTATGTAGTAGAGAGCTTGCATCTGCCTTTGACAACCTCTCCAACTGCCTTTTTCTCTTTTCAGTTAGATTCTCTGTCCAGTCCTTTCTACTTGTGGCATTCTAGATTAGGGCATTTGCCTGCTGACCACTTACGGTCTTTGGCTCAATCAGGTATCTTGGGAAAAGTTTCTCCTAGTGAACTTACTGAATGTCAAGGGTGTAAACTCGCCAAGATAACAGCCTTACCTTTTCGTAAAAGCACTTCTATATCTGATACACCATTTTCTTTAGTTCATACTGATGTTTGGGGTCCTTCTCCTGTTCTCACCAAAGGGGGTCCTTCTGCATACTATGTGTCATTTGTTGATGACTGCACCCGTTACACTTGGGTTTATCTTATGACTCATAAGCCCGATTTCTATTAGATATACTGTACCTCTCAGTCTATGATTACTACACAGTTTGGGTCTACCATTAAAGTGTTACGGTCTGACTTGGGTGGGGAATATTTTAAAACTGGATTTTGTGAGTATTTGGCCAATTCGGGTACCATTCACCAAACTTCCTGTACAGATACACCTACCCAAAATGGTCGCGCTGAGCGTAAACACCGTCATCTCCTTGAGACAGCTAGGTCTCTTCTTCTCTCTGCCTCAGTTCCGACTCCATTCTGGGGGAAAACAATTCTTAATGCTATTTTTCTTCTCAATCGCATGCCTACTCCCATTCTTTCTGGTCGGTCTCCTTATGAGGCTTTGTTCTCCCAACTTCCTAACTACTTCCTCCTTCGTGTGTTTGGGTCTGCCTGTTTTGTCCTTCTTCCCCGCAAAGATAGGACCAAACTTAGTGTGCGGTCTATCCTCTATGTCTTTTTGAGTTATAGTCCTACTCAGAAAGGCTATTGGTGTTATGACCCTGTTTTCCGTCGTCTTTATTTCTCCCGTCATGTTTCTTTTCTCGAACATCTGCCTTACTTTCAGCTTCCTCCTGTCACTGCTCCAGTTTCCAAAGAAGATTTGGTTCACATTGATCCATTTTCTTCTGAGGTACCGTCTGATGAGTACATCTCCACAGTTCCTCCTGAGCTTGTTTCATTTTCTCCTGCTGCTTCACCTCTGGCTGTTTCTCCTCCTTCAGTTTGTTTTCCTCCTCCGTTGTTAGTTTATTCTCGTCGCAAGGCTCCTCCTTCACCGGTTGTCTCTACCCCTACTGCTGATCCTCTTGCTGCTGCCGACTCTGATCTTGTTGCACACCGATATCCTACTCGAGCGCGTCATCCTCCAAACACGTTAGGTTGGTCTAATACATATTTTTCTGCTTCCTATCGTACTTTTTTGTCTGCTATTCACTCTTTTTCAGAACCTTAGTCTTACAAAGAGGCATGTCAGGACCCTCATTGGGTTCACGCTATGGAAGATGAGTTGTCTGCTCTACAGGAAACTAGTACTTGGGAGCTGGTTCCTTTGCATGTTGGTAAGAACTTGGTTGGTTATAAATGGGTCTACAAAGTCAAGACTCATTCTGATGGGTCTCTTGAAGGCTACAAAGCTCGTCTGGTTGCCAAAGGTTTCTCTCAGGAGTATGGTATTGATTATGAAGAAACATTTGCTCCTATTGCCAAGATGACTATTGTCCGTACTTTGATCTCTGTCCCTGCTATTCGTTCTTGGCCTCTTTATCAAATGGATGTTAAGAATGCTTTTCTTAATGGCCATCTCACTGAGGAGGTTTACATGCGTCCTCCTCCTGGTCTTCCCCATTCCTCTGGCCAAGTTTGCCGTCTTCAGCGTGCTCTGTATGGTCTAAAGCAGTCTCCTCGTGCTTGGTATGATCGCTTTCAGACTGTTGTTACTGAGCTTGGGTTTCATTGTTTTGCTTCCGACTCTGCTTTATTTCTAAGACATACATCGACTGGTTTTGTTGCTCTCTTACTCTATGTGGATGATATGATCATCACTGGCTCTGACTCTTCTGCTATCTCTGAAGTCAAGTAGCATCTCTTCCGCACCTTCGAAATGAAAGATCTGGGTCCATTACGGTATTTTCTTGGTATTGAGGTTGCTTCTTCTCCAAAGGGCTATTTTCTGTCTCAGGCTAAGTATGCTAATGAAGTCATTAACCGTGCTGGTCTTACCGATACTAAGATTTCTGATACACCCATTGAGTTTAATGTGAAGGCTAATTCTACTAATGGTGTCCCTCTGGATGATCCTACTTTATATCGCGAGCTTGTGGGATGTTTAGTTTATCTGACGGTCACTCACCTTGATCTTGCTTATGATGTTCATGTGGTTAGTCAGTTCGTTTCTACTCCTCGCTCTACCCATTGGGCTGCTATGGTTCGCATTCTTCACTATCTCAGGGGTACCATATTTCAAGGCTTACTATTGTCCTCTACTTCCTCTTTGGACCTGGTGGCCTATGCTGACTCTTATTGGGCTGGTAATGTTACTGATCGCAAGTCTACGTCTGGTTTCTATATGTTTCTTGGTGATTCCTTGATCTCTTGGAAAAGTAAGAAACAATCAGTCGTTGCCCGCTCTACTACCAAAGTTGAGTATCGTGCTATGGCTCATGCCACTGCTGAGATTGTTTGGCTTCGTTGTCTTTTGTCTGATCTGGGTGTCTCTCAATCTTCTCCGACCTCTCTCTATTGTGACAACCGTAGTGCTGTTCAGATTGCCCACAATACTGTCTTCCATGAGCAGACAAAACACATTAAGATTGATTGTCACTTTGTTCACCAACATATGCAGTCTGCCTCTATTTCGCTTCCTTTCATCCCTTCAACTTTGCAACTTGCAGACTTCTTCACCAAGACTCACACTACTGCTCAGTTTTAGTTTCTTCTTAGCAAACTCTCTGTGTTTTCTACTAAAACACCTTGAGTTTGAGCGGGGGTGTGAGAATATATTGTGAAATATATTGTGAGTCTTACAAATTAAACTTAGAGTCCTATTAGAGGCATGATTGTATTAGAGGCATGATTGTATTGTATTTGTATTTCCTTTTTGGTTTAGGAGTTAGGGCTATATATATTCTAAGGTCTGATTGTAATTGATACACATTGAATATATGAGATACAGAAAGCTATTCAGAAATCTTACAGGAGCATAATAGACATTAGAGATGTAATCATGGTTTCCATTCTTGAGTTTGATCAGAATGTTGCCTCTTCCTTTCACTAGAGTCTTTGAGGAATCACCATATGAGACTTGTGCTTATACAGTCTCGTCAAACTTAAAGAACAACTCTCTTTTACCACACATGTGGTCACTAGCTCTGGAATCTAGATACCAAACATGTTTTGGTTTTCAATATCTACATGCTGGACAAACAGGACTGTAGGTATGATTTTGTTTGTTTCCTGCTCTGCACTTGCTCTCCAACTTCTATTGTTGCTCCACTTCGACATTCATTACAGTAATGCTCGAACATGTGGCAATGGTAGCATTAAACATTTACTTGCTCTTTGTGATGTTCCCCCTTGCTCATTTCTGTCATCTTTGAAAGGCAAATTTGATTGAAGAGCTTGCTTTAGAGAACTTGAGGGAGTCTTCTTGTTGATTCTTTGTTCATGGATCTCCAATCTGCCCATCAACTCATCGATAGTCATAACACTGAGATCATTGGACTCTTCTATTGCTACAACCACGTGCTCAAACTTTGGACTAAGTGATCATAGAATCTTCTCTATCAGTTGAAGAGATTCCATCTTCTCTTTGTATTTTTTGATTTGATTAACAATAGTCAATGTTCTGTTGAAGTACTCAGAAACTGACTCATTGTTATTCATGTGCAACATCTCGAATTCACCTCGTAACACCTGGAGTCGAACACTGATCGTCTTCTCAATTCCACGGTGTGAATTGTGAAGAATACTCCATGCCTTTTTAGTGGTTGTTGTTGCTGAAATTTTCTCAAAGCTTGACTCATCAATTCCTTGATAAAGTCAATACAAGGCCCTTTTATCTATCTTCCTTGAATCTTTTAATGTCGTCTTCTGAGTTTCATTTAACTTTCTTTCATTTTCGGGAGTAGCCAACTCGTCATATCCTTGATCTACTAACTCCCACAAATCTTGTGAGGCTAGTAGGACTTGTATTTGAATACTCCAATTTTCATAGTTCTTCTTGCTGAGTTTTGGAAACTGGGGTTGAAAGAAATTGTTTGTGTTAGCCATTAGTCTTCCTTGAATATTTTAATGCCGTCTTCTGAGTTCCATTTAACTTTCCTTCATCTTCGGGAGTAGCCACCTCGTCATATCCTCGATCTACTAACTCCTACAAATCTTGTGAGGCTAGTAGAACTTGCATTTGAATAATCTAATTTTCATATTTCTCCTTGCTGAGTTTTGGAAACTCGGGTTGAAAGAAATTGTTTGTGTTGGCCATTAGTCAGTCTTCTAATTTTGAAATAAAATTTGTAAATCTTTAGAAAGTAATTTGCAAATTTTGACCGTACGGATGTATCCGGATGGCCTAGATTAAGCCAAAACAATTTGGTCGGCTCAGATTTGTTGAATCTGTGACCCGGGAAGCACCAAATAACTTTTGCTGAACAACGGTATGATGATGTTAGCAATGGTGAAGATAACGTCAACGACATTTATCATCTCTGACAGAGTTGACTTTTTTGGGCAAACTTTGATCAGCCCCATATGGTTTGGTTTTAGCTCCGATTTGGTTGATTTTTGTGTTGTTGAAATGCTCTCAACGACTACTTCAATTTGATATACTCAAAATTGGATTTTGAGAACTTTGAAAATTTCAAATTCCAAAATTTGCTCTATTTTGCAATTTATTTTGGGAAATTTGGCCACTTCTTGGCTCTCTTGGCTTTGATACCACTATTTGAATCTGTTGGTGGGAGTGAGGTGCAAACCGCTTATGGTGGTTTACAAAAAAAAATTGCATTAGAGAGGATTTATAATCTAAAAAAATAGATTTATTTCACTCAAATATTTTGGAATACAATGGAGAGGAGAAACACTTTCTTTCTCAAACTCCCAAACACTCTTACGCTCTACTTCTCTTCTTTCTTCCACACATTAATCACTATAATACGTAAGCTATTTGTTGATAAAATTGACAATGTAAAATCATCAATTGCAAATACAACTAAAACTCTAAAATTCAAAAGTAGTAGCCATTGTTGAAACCTTGATTTTCGCTTCTGTGGGAGCTGAGTAAATTTAACCTCTAGTCGGCAAATAGGGCATATCTAAACCCATCTTTGATGGGCCAGATTTAGCCAAAGCCCACTAGACTCAAACAAGCCATCACCAAGTAAATGTAGATGGGCTGAAGAGTGTGTCGAGTTAAGGGCACCTAGGTCATGCATCTGAGCCGAGTATATTAGGTAAGTTGGCAAGGCCCCATTGGGTGGGCCCAAGCTGTCCTTTACTAAAAGGTATAGTCCCTGACATGGTGATGATGAATAGCTAAGCTATAGGAGAATTATCAATGAGAATGAGTTTATAAAAGGAATGAGAGACAGAGGGAAGTGGTACGTGAAAAAACAAACTTGCATTCCAAGAAACATATACATTTCTCCCAAAATAAAACTAACTTGCTTGTTGGAGTGCTAATTCCAGCACCCTCTACCGGAGTGTTCTTCTATTTTAGGTGGTATCACAAGGATCTTTCAAATTATTGTTTGGAGTGAAGGAGTATTCAAAAACCACCCCTCACAATTGGCGTCGTTTGTGAGAATACTCAAACTCATCCTTGGCAGACCCAGCTTAAGATCCTTTAATCATTGGAAACGACAATGTCGTACTTGAAACAATTTTCAGTCCGGAAGATACTCTCGCACGAAGGTCCTTAAATTTCGATCCCATAAACCCTTTCTTTGCCTTCAACATCAGCGGAAGATGCCACGCAAACCTTGATAAACCAAACAAAGCAGAATAAGCTGTGTTTAGAGGATATGGCGGCTGATAATGAACGCTTACATCACAAACTGGCAAAATCTCAACAAATGTCACCACGCCATGAGGCAATTGTGGGAACCGAGTAAATTTAACCTCTAATTAGCAAACATGGCACATCCAAGCCCATCTTTGATGGGCCGAATTTAGCCAAAGCCCACTAAACTCAAACAATGTCGAGTAAATGTAGATGGGCTGAAGAGCGTGCCGAGTTAAGGGCACCTAGGCCGTGCGTTTGAGCTGAGTACATCAGGTAAGTCGACATGACTGCATTGGGTGGGACTAGGTTGTCCTTTACTAAAAAGTATAGTCCTTGACATTGATGTGGGGCGAAAGGTACCATATTGAGGTCACTTAAGTTGCATTTATAGTCTTTCAATTTTGTTTATTTAGTGCAGATGATGTGTTTTGTGCACTTGTAAAGACTTGGCAGGAAATACGTAAATTTAATCAAAAAGGGCGCGAAAGCAGATTATTCGCGTGAGAAGCGACCAAGCTTCACCGCACGTGCAACCCATCATTGCTCAAGCGGCCCACGTAGGGATGCATGCATAGAATTTTGGGTTTGTTCTGCTGAGAATAAAAGGAAGAAAAATAAGCTAACCTAGGGGTCTGAAAAATTCCAAGAGAAAGAAGAGGCTAGGGTTTGGAAGAGAGGATTCTCAAGCTTGCTATTCCATGGATGGTTCATCTACCTCTACCTCTTCCCACTCCATCATGAGTAGCAAGGCTCCCCTTTCTAGGGTTTTGATGAAACCCTAGCTATACAATTAGGTTTTCTATTTGCTTTTTGATTATGTAAAGGTTTCAACAAATTGTATAGTGTTTAAGAAGTTTCAAATATATATTTTTCATTATCTCTTTAAGTACTCTGCTTTCTATGATTGTTGAATACTTTCCACACAATGATTTTCTATTCTTTCGTATTCAAGGTATGAGACGAACCATACTACGAGGGATGAGTCATGTCGCTACCCTAGTTTAGAGCGAACGATTCGTACTACTTGAGATGGTTCGTGCCCGTACATTGAACGTGATGATTTTCTTGATAAATGCTTTGAACTTGTAGTTGTGAAGTATTATTTAGTTCAAACCATAGCATAATTGATTTAAAATTGAAACCTTATTTACATAACTAGTGGTGAACTCATTGCCCTAGGTTTTTTCCCAAATCAGTAAATTCATCTTTATTTATAATTGCTAGTTTATTCGCTTTGTTTAATTTAATTATTATTCAGTTATTAACAATCAATCTTTTTATCAAAATTAATTTAGGAATTTAACAATTAAATTAGTTTAATTTTCCGTTTGTCCCTGTGGATTGATATCTAGACTTGTCATTATTCTAAAAGAATTTGGTGCAGTTTAGTGTTTATTTTTGGTGTGTGAAACGACCCATCAAATTTTTGACTCCGTTGCCAAGGACTTCTGGAAAAATTAGTTAATTTAAAGTTACATTCTTATTTTAATTTTTAGTTTAGGATTTTATGCTTTTGTGTTGCTAAGTGTGTAGAGCTTTAGCGAGTGGAGCTATCATTGGAGTGCAAGCGGAGCGCAACCGAGCTTTAAAAACAAACTGCAGCACTAAAGTGTTAAAAAAAAAAAGAAAAAAAAAGCAAATACTCGTAAGCAAAACACTAAAGTGCTAAACATAGAGAGCTCAAGTGGAGATTAGAGACAACGGTTTACACGTCAAGCACCCGCAAGACAAGTAAAGTGTTTTCGTTAAATCGCTGTGAGTATTTTCTCCTTTGGTATTTTGCTTTCATAACTTAGCACACAAGGGCATAAACCTAGCGTGTGTGTGTGTGTGGTGTATGCACGGGGTGCCATTCTTGCCACCCTGAATTGGGTAAATATGTTGTCTTATTTTAAATGTAAAGAATCACAACCTCCATCTGACCTCACTCTTCTCAAAACAAAAATATTAAATTTTACTCAAGAAGCGAATGAGTTATTTTGTCATTGTTGGGAACGATACAAGAGCTATGTAGATGCTTGTCCATAACATGGCTATAAAATGACTCAACTCACTACTTTCTTTTACAATGGGTTAAACTCTCAAACAAGTCAATTTGTAGACACAATATGGTCAACTAAAAATTTTGAGATGCACCCAACTGAGGTGTGGATTTCTTTTGACCAACTCATTCAAGACTTTCATAAGAGTGGATGCTATGAGATTTTTGAAAAAGAGTTGTAAATTGAACCTAGTAAAGCCACAACACATCTCTCTAGTGATCTAACAACTGATATGGAGTTAGTATTTTTGTCACTTGAGCCTACAGTTGCACCCATAGATATGACAGAAACTCTACCCATAGTTTTGGCCTCTCATGTGGATGAAATTGATAGGGATTTAACTATAGAAAATTATAGTGATAAAGTAAATCAGCATAGGTGGAATTTTATTTTTGGTTTTGATCTTATTGTTTCCACCCATGAGATTTCTTTACACACTTCACTTTTCACACACATATTTCTCCACTCCATTAACCATCTTCCCACAAGTCAATTAAAGCCTAGTCCCACACTCTTGGAGGGGTTGATTTATTTTCGTTATAGGGACCCATATCTCATAAATTGGAAGAAAAGGCAAAAATAAGTTTGTGTTGATATTTGGCTGAAGACAATATATTTAGCTCTTCTCGAGAGGAAACTGAGCATTTTAGTTTTCGTTCTTTATTTATTATTTTGTATATTTTCACTGTGGTATGTCAGGGCCAAATAGATAAGTACACCTTTGAATGGAACTACTGAGTACGACCTAACAAATTTGGTTTGAGATAGATTACTTAAAGGAAGATCAACATGAAGCCTTGGGAATAATAATAATAATAATAATAATAATAATAATAATAATAATAATAATAATAATAATAATAATAATAATAATAATAATAATAATAATAATAATAATAATAATAATAATAATAATTTGTTATGTTTATTTTCTAACCCTTTTGCAGGTATAGTTTCCTTCCAGTTGGAGGGCATCTTTCTCTACCTTTCAAGGATGTATATTTCATTGTGTTTTAATTCCCTTTCTATTTACTGTTCTCATCGGTCCTTTTTGGTATAGACCATTGAGGCCATTGTCGTTTAAGTTGGGGGGAAATGCTTTTGTTTTTTTGTTTAACAAATATGTAGATATATTGTGTGTTATTGTTTTTGTCTTCAAAAAACAAAACAAAATAAAACAAAACGAAACGAAAACAAAAGACAAAAATAGTGTTTTATGTAGTGTGTGTGATTGCGTTTCATGTCTAGGCGACTTTAAATCCTCTAGAGGTGTAATTTCTTTGGTGTTAGCCGTGCCCGAACGGCATCTGACGGTCTGGTATAGCCACCTAATTGTGTTTGTAGTGAGTTCCTAGGAGACCAACGGTGGAAACTAGAGTTCGAATGGCAAATCCTAGAACGCAAAGGTTTGGAATTTCTGAGGCTAAAGTTTGGTTTAAATACCCAGGGGTGTGGAGATTGCTTCAAAACCACCCCGGTTTGAACTTTGTATGGCAGTTCCATAGGTCGATTTAGCTTTATGCGCCTCGATTCTAGATACTGAATCAACCTAGTCCGTCAAGTTGTTGGAGAATAGGGAAAGTTACAAACACTGTTAGAGAGAAATGTAGTACCCGTGATTTTCACATGAAGATTATACCTTTATTGAGCATTTAGATGTTTTCGAGTTGCTATTTTTATTTCAGATGTACAATGAAGGTAGAAATGGTTTGATTTTTTTTTTTTTTTTTTTTTGAGGGAGGGGGGTTGTAATTAGGTTTGTAAAAAAAAAAAAAATTAGTGTGTGTGTGTGTGTGTTTGGCTCATCCCTGCCTCGCTGGATGTGCGCCTACATCGTATTGTAAGATCCTCTCTCTCTCTCTCTCTCTCTCTCTCTCTCTCTCTCTCTCTCATTTTATGATCTACTTTACCGTTGCATACATTGAGGACAATGTTGTATTCCAGTTGGGGAGTGAAGGTATTTATAAAAACAATTCATGTTTGTACTTGCTACACTTGATTGCACCACCTCACTTGATGTTCACTTTGTGCCAGTATGGTAGTGATATAAGCATATGTTAATTCGGGAACATAGTGGACTTGTATGAAAAGGGTTTATTGGGTAAATACTTGCACGTGATGTTTGCACCAGGACAGTTGTTTGTGTTTGTGGTATTAGAAAACTTGTCATGAGTATGCCTTGATTCACATAGACACATTTTCATAGCGGTGAACTCCCTATTCTAATCTCTGGTGTACATCATTGATAATTGATAGTGTTGCAGAAAAGAATAAATGACTAGCATTGATTCTCAAAATAAAATAAAATTTAAAAAAAAAAAAAACACTTGACTTGTTTGGGTTCGTAGCCTCTTTAACTCGAGTTATTAATCTCGCAGGGGTGCTTCTACACCTAGTGCCCTAAAACCATCTAGTTTGGGAGTCATTAACCCAATACTTGCTACATGGGTTAATTAAAAAGCTTAAGGGACCTAGACGTTGCACATTTAAGGAAAAATAAGGAAAATTACTTGCTCAGATTCGTAGCCTTTTCAGCTCGAGTTATTAAGTCCGTGGGGGTGTCTTCACACCTAGTACCCTAAAATCGTTTGGTTTGGGAGTCATTGGCCCAATGCTTGTTACATGGGTTGATTAGAAAGCTTTATGGATCAAGACATTGCACAGTCTTTTCATAAAAAATAAAAAATAAATAATAAAAAAATATTTTGAGAATCTTGGTTACAAAAGTTTAATCTTGTCTGTATATGTTGGGGGTTATAATGAGTTACACTAGGCTATTATAGTAAACAGTTAACTAGTATGGAGATTGCACTTTACACCGAAGGTACTGATGATATGTCTACTAGCATTCGCAAATACCAGAGACTTTACTTTTATATTAACTGAATCGTGGTTTTGGCTCAATAGATTCCTTCATGCTTGTCCACTGTGCCTTCAATGACTCATCATGTCTTAATATCACACTGTAGTGGCACATAAGTTGATTGTTAGGTGGAATGGTGTGGTTAATTGTTGTTGAGCAGATATGAATATGTTGATGTTTGTGGGTATCATTTCTGGAAACACTCATGAGACTTTACTCGTCCACTTGCGGTAACCTTGTGGTTGAAAGACTTGTTGCATATGCGAAATGCAATCATGATTCCTACGAAAGTGGCTTAGAGTTATTTTACTTCTCTTATTTCTTTTGTTTTGCTCGAGGACTAGCAAACTGTAAGTTAGGGGATGTGATGTGGGCCGAAAGGTATCACATTGAGGTCGCTTAAGTTATATTTATTGTCTTTCAATTTTGTTTATTTGGTGGAGATGATGTGTTTTGTGCACTTGTACAGATTTGGCAAGAAATATGCAAAATTAATAAATAAAAAAAGGGCGCGGAAGTAGATTACTCGTGCAAGAAGAGAAAATCCGAGACAGCCACCTCACCGCACGTGTGGCCAAACTTCACAGCACGTACGGCCCACCACCGCTCAAGTGGCCCACTTATGGATGCGTGCACAGAATTTTGGGTCTGTTCTGTTGAGAATAAAAGGAAGAAAAATAGGCTAACCTAACGGTCTGAAAAATTCCAAGAGAAAGAAGAGGCTAGGGTTTGGAAGAAAGGATTCTCAAGCTTGTTATTCCATGGATGGTTCTTCTGCCTCTACCTCTTCCCACTCCTCCATGAGTGGCTAGACTCCCCTTTTTAGGGTTTTGATGAAACCCTAGCTATGTAATTAGGTTTTCTCTTTTCTTTTTGATTATGTAAAGGTTTGAACAAATTGTATGGTGTTTAAGAAGCTTCAAATATATATTTTTCATTATCTCTTTAACTATTATGCTTTTTGTGACTGTTGAACGCTTTCCATACAACGGTTTTCTATTCTTTCATATTCAAGGTATGAGACAAACTACACTACGAGGAATGAGTCGTGTCGCTATCCTAGTTTAGAGCGAACGATTTGTACTACTTGAGATGGTTCGTGCCCGTACATTGAACGTGATGATTTTCTTGACAAATGCTTCAAACTTGTTGTTACGAAGAATTATTTAGTTCTAACCGTAGCATAGTTGATTTCAAATTGAAACCTTATTTATGTAACTAATGGTGAACTCATTGTCCTAGGTTTTTCCCCAAATCAGTAAATTCATCTTTATTTATAATTGCTATTTTATTCAATTTGTTCAATTTAATTATTATTAGGTTATAAACAATCAATCTTTTTTATCAAAATTAATTTATGAATTTAACAATTAAATTAGTTTAATTTTTCATTTGTCCCCGTGGATCGATACCTGGACTTGTCATTATTCTAAAAGAATTTGGTATAGTTTAGTGTTTATTTTTGGTCTGTGAAATGACCCATCAAACATGGTGATGATGAAGAGCTAACCTACAAGAGAAAATATCAAGGAGAATGACTTTATAAAAGGAAGGAGAGACAAAGGGAAGAGGTATGTGGAAAAACAAACTTACACTCTAAGAAACATGTACATTTCTGTCAAAAGAAAACTAACTTTCTCGTTGGAATGCTAATTTCGATACCCTTGACCGGAGTGTTCTTCTATTTTAAGTGGTATTACAAGGATCTTTTAAAGGCTTGTTTGGAGTGAAGGAGTATTCAAAAATCACCCTTCAAAGCTTCCATGCTCCTACTCTTAGCTAGGCCGGTGGAAAAGAAAAACTCTTAGTTAGGTTGGTGGTGAAGCAAGATTACTTCATAACATCACTGACAACATTCCATTAGAGTACATACATATTGAAACACTTTGGAAGATCAATTTGAGCTCCAATGCTCTATGAAACCCTAGAAAATTCGAAGGGTTTTAGAGCAGAGACAAAAGAGAAAAAGAGTAGAGAAAAAAAGGCAGTGAATGAGTAGACTGAGAAACAGAGACAACTACCACTTCTCCCTTCTTGCAGCGATGCCGAAGTCTAAGCATAATGGACCAGGTCTATCTTCTTATCATAGACCTTTCAATTTCATACACTATTTGGCTGCCGAGAAACTGGACAGAAAAAGAGGATCAAAATTATTATTTTTTTTCTTTTAATGTCTCACCTTTTTAGCAAACAACTCAAGGATTGTTCAATAGAAAGATTGCATGATTTGTTTTTTTTGAATGTTTGCAGTGACTTTGTCGAAGACGAAGAAAAAAGGGATAGGACATAAAGATCGATTGTGAATTCTATAAGGAAAGAGATCAAAAAGTACAATTCTGCTTGTGTTTTTAGTTTCGAGAACATGAGGAATCTCAAGTTCAAGGAGTTCAATGATAAGCTCAAATCGTCTAGCTGGTATTTAAGAGATTTGCATAACTTTCCAACCAAAATATATTTTCTTACTCACTGTTTGGCAGCTCAGGATGAAATTTTTAATATTTTACTTTCTTGGTGTTTAGTATTGTGAAAAACAATAGAATGGTTGTATTATATGTGGTTGATCAAAATAATCTAAATATCAAACTATAGCAACCGTTAGTATAATTCATATTTTTCGTGTTTATATTAACAGAAAAAATTTTTTGATGAAGCTTCTTTGATTTGAATAAATGAGGAATGAAGATGTATGCAAGAGAAACAGATGCCCCTATTAAGCATAAGCCCTAATACATTGACATCTGGTACTAGGGGTGCTCGCAATTCGGTTGCGGCTTGAAAACTTTCAATTCGTCATTCCTCCAAAACTAGACGGATTGAAGAAAATTAATGCACAACCGAATTGTGGATTGAGCGGATTGACAAATTGATGCGAATTGGTTTAGCGGTTTATATGTTACCGATTTTCAACATAATAAAACCTGTTGACATAAATTTTTTGTTTTTTCTTGTTTTAGATAACAATCCAATCTGTCTTATTAATAATGACTATAACACAAAGATAATAATCCAACAAACCTCTTTGTTAACAATGACTACAAACTAGGGGTGTTCACGGTTCGATTGCAGCCTAAAAACCTCCAATCCGCCATCCGTCCAAAACCAGGTGGATTAGAGCAAATCAATCTGTATCCGTTCGCTTGGCATCACGCATCATTCCAAAATGCAGCGGATTGATTCGGTTTAGTCGGTTTAGATGGATCGGTACATTCGTTAAGTACCCCTAGATAAAACTCAAGTTTTTTATTATTGAAAAATAAAATAATAGAAATAAACAAAACCATATAGATTTTCAGGAATTATTTGACAACTTAAAAAAAAAAAAAAAAAAGAGTCAAGTTTTAACTAAGAAAGTTATAAATTCCAAAATCATTATGTTATTTCACTACAACAAAAAGCACAAATGGCAACTAAAAAAAAAATTCTGTCACTGAAAGTAGCACTTTCGGCGACTAAAACAGTTTAGTAGCCAAATGTATAGTTATTGGTGACTAAAAATCAGTTTAGTCGCCGATTATATGGTGTAGACACCCCATTTTTGACCGACCTTAAGACTTAGACGTCACCAGTTGAGCGCTCGATGATGTTGCATTTTGTGCTCGATCTGAGGTTTCAGGGTCTCGGCTGAGAGCCTTGCCTCCGGACTTCGAGGCCCTTTTGTGCTTTGCCTCAGTTTGCGAATCAGATCCTATTTTCTCCATTGTCTCTTCCCGAAGGGAGGGAGAGGTCTCGTAGACCATCTCTCAGCGGCCGCAGGCTACGTTTCGTGGTCGTAGGCCATTTTTCCCGTTCGGTTTTCAGAGCCGCCGGCCGTATGCCTCAGTTCGGGACCACTTAACTACCTCTGATTGCTCCAGTTTTTGGCACACGCCTTATTTCCTCCCTTTAGAGAGACACTGTGGTCCGGGAGACCACCTTCATGGTCATATGCCACTTCTGATGCCTAACAACCTGCTTTCAGGGCCCTGAACCGTGCGTTTTGGCCCCCGAACCTTCGTTTTGCATCCGTTTTGGTCCATTTTTGGTAGAGACCCTATTTTCATTGTTGAGAAGGTGGTAGGATGGTGGCCGGCCACGTTTTCCCATGAAAAACCAGTTTTCTCATTTTCTCTCTCCAAAAGCCGATTTTTCTGACAGAAAGCTAGTTTTTCTCACTTTTGAGCCATATTTTCTGGCTTTGCATACCACCATTGTGATCTACTCATCTGGGAGGCCACCAATATGGTAGGCCGACCAGTTTCTCTTCTTGACCCTTTTGAACCTTGTCTAAAAGCTAGCTTTTCTCTCGCTTGGGTCACATTTTCTGGTTTTTCTCTACATAGTTGTGTTGCATTCATCTGGGAGGCCACCTTTCTGGGGTGGCTGGCCAGAAAATTTTGTTAACCCTTTTGACCCCTAGTCGACTGACCAGGGGGGTGGCCGGCCGGCCACTTGAACTGGCCGGCCTGCTTCTTGTTTTTTGTTTTTTCTGAGTGTAGTCCAGCTCTGCCAGCTGGAGACCATTTGGTGTATCCTCCATACACGTGTATGGAGGATACTTGGGGACCTTTTTGGATATTTTGGAGCCTCTGCTCTATAAAGGAGAGGCTTGGCATCATATCAAAGGGTTGAACATTTTTGCTTAAGGCATATAACCTCCCTCCTCCATTGTCACTATTCCAAGCTCCAAAATCCTAACTTTCTTGGTCCATTTGCACTACAACCTGTAGACATCCCATTTTTGACCGTCCTCAAGACTTGGACATCACCGTTTGAACACTCGGTGATTATCCATGTTTGTGTTCGTTTGGAGTTCCCGGAGGCCTCGGCTCGCGCGCCTTGTCTCAGGATCTCCGAACTTGACCGTTTAGTGTCTGGTTTTGCACCAAACACTTGCATCTTGCCTTTGAGAGGCAGGGTAGGGCTTGTAGACCATCCCCCACCCACCACCGGCAGTGGCTAGAGGCCACCGGCTGGTGTTTGCTGCCACCGGCAATGTAGTTTGCCGGTCGGCACTCTTTTTGGCCAAGATGGCATTTTTGGCCGGCCGATTGCTGTTCATCTGCTTTTGCAGATATTTTTAGACAGCTGTCTTGCTGTTGCATCCCTCCATACACGTGTATGGATGGATCTCCCTCTTGTAAAGCTTGTCTTGTAAGCTTTACAAGACATATAGAGGGAGGCTCTCTCTTGTAACAAAAAAGAGAGGATTTAGGTTAGAGACTTGGGAGATTTTGAGAGCAAAAACAGCCATTGTTGAGCTCTTGTTCTAGGGTTTGAGTTAGATACATTCTCTATCTCTCTTTCCCTCTCTTTTGTGCACTAGGTGTTTAGTGTCTTACTATTGCACACAAACACCTAGTGTTTCACCTTCCTTTGGCTCTTGAGGTTCTAAAGGACTGGTTTTGAAGTTTTGGTGTTGGATTCAAGCTAAAGGAGGCCATTGGAGCACCATTTGTGAAGGGATCATCAAGGGTAAGAAACTTACACCTTTTTTCCCCAATTTTGCATTGATTTTCTACCTATCTTAGAGCTGTTTTTGTGCTTATTGTATAACATAAAAAAGTTCTGTTTTTAGGTCCTCTTTATTATTTATTAAGAGTGTTTTGTTGTTTGAGAGTAGTGGACCACCCTTAGGCCTTGAAAGGCCTCATTTTGGGCCATTTTGTGCTAGCTCCGGGATTTTGGTGTTGGGGTCTCTTCACCACTGAAATCTTGAGGGATTTCAGTGGTGAAGATGATGCCTTGAAGTCCCAAGAAGGAGAGGGCCACCCCCTCTCCTTGTTGTCCTTGAAAAGGGCATGTTTTGGCCTCTTGAGAGAGCATTATGCTTGAGTGTGTGTTGAGCATGTTTAGGTTGTTTTTCATGCTTATATATCCATAATATAACATGATTTTAAGTTGGTTTTGGTACTCCATGCATGCTTAGCATAGTTGCCATGTAATGCCTTGTTTATGCCTTAACATGTCTTAGGTTGTTAGCCTTAGTTGGAGCATGTTTTAGGCTTAGTCTTGTGAATATTATGTGCTTATTTTGCCATGTTTTAGGTCTGTCCATAAGTGTTTGGGTCAATTTTGGCATGCTTGATATAGCTCCTTTGTATTTGGGCTTGTTAGCCTTGAGTATGTGCATGTGTAGCATGGCATCTTTGCATCGAATTGGTGATTTGGGGTCCCTCCACATGTTATTTCAGTCCCATTTCCATGCTTGTTTGATTGCCTTGCATGCCTCTTTAATGCTTTGGAAGCTTGTGTAGCAATGCTCCATGTTTTGGTGTCTATGTATGCCTTTGTATTTGAGCCACTTAGATGCCATCTAAGGAGTCCTTTGGCCTTGTTTTGACATGCTAAAAACCTGTTTTAGTAGTTTAATGCATGCCATGTTTGTTGTGATAAACATGCTTCAAAGCTTCATGACTTGCTTCAAGTACTTGGACCATGCTTGCATGCACTTGCTTGTCTTGTTTAATATGACTTGGCATCATTTTATAACATGATTTTAGAGCTCGCGTTGCATGCCAATTGTTCATGATTGCCTCTTTCAAGTGTGCTTGAATGTTGCTTGCTTTGTGCCTAAGTGTTGGGCCTTAACATGTGTATGTGTGCATGTATGTTTAGCCTTCGTTTTTGGGCATTATGGCTACTGTTTTGGGCCTTATTAGAGCTGCCTAATCCATGTATAAGTCCATCTTTCCATCTATTTGCATTGCCATATGTATGCTTGTATGCTTGCATAAGTTTGTTGCCATGCCATGTCGCATCCTTAGCTTGTATGCCTAGGTTGCATTACATCTTGCATGCATGCCTTGTTCCTTGACTAGTGATAGGAATTGGGCCTTGTTTGTTTGATTGGTTTGCATTGCATTTGAAATCAAAGTTGCATACTTGGTCTTTGGGCCATCATGCATGGAAATGCGTGATTGGTGGTCCGAAAATCGAGGCACATGCCCCTTTGAGTCATTATCATGATAAGGGACATGGTTGGTGCATACATGCCTTGAATTGTGCTGCCATGCTTTGTTTTGCCCTCTGTTGCTGTGAGTTGCAGGTTCTGCAGGCTTTCTTTGCCGACCGGCAGTGTAAGGTGCCGGCCGGCAATCAATCCTCTGCCAATGGATTCAGTTTGTGCCGATGGCCACATACCACTGCCGGTGGTAATTCCACTCAGCCGATGGTACTCCCCAGTGTCCAGGGATGTAATCCCGAGGTTTTGACAGCCTCCAGAGGAGTGAAGGAAGGAAAACAGAGGCAGCCTATGCATGGCGGCGCGTTTCCCGAGGCGATTTTCCTGTTTTAATTAATTTATTTAATTTGTTAATTAACTTAATTAATTTGTAATATTAATTAGCTTGCGTAGTTAATTAATTTGTAATATTTATTTGGTCCCTCCGAGCGAGGGCAAATCTGTAATAAGTGTGCGTGGGTGGTGTGTATGTCTTCCAATCCCCACTTCTTTCTTCCCTTTTACTTACCTGCTTTGATGGTTAGTATTAGGGCACGTTTAGTTTAGCATACCTTATGCTATGCATGCGTACATCCATACATTTGTATTGCATACATTAGGTTCGGTACATCATGCTAACTGCATTTGTACTTCAAATTCTAAACTGAATATGTGATAGTTGTGCATTTCTCACATGCCATGTTTAGGATAGCCGAGCCTATTCTAGCAACACTTTGTATGCGATGCATTAGGCACTTAACATGGACTTGGATCATGCATGTTTGCTAACGAGTTCTTTGTTTTGGCACGGAGTACAATGTAAGTATTTCCGCTTTAGCATATCGCATGAGTGTGAATGTTGCCATGTCAGCATGCTTAACATGTGGCTAGATGCTTATGTGTTATAAACTGCTTGGATGCCTGTGGGTGAAGGTTGGATTGTTTGAGTTGGAAGAACTCATTGAAATCTGTGTTTTAGCCTACTTGCGAGTAGCAAATCCAAAGCATTTTCAAAACAAACGGATATGCAATGTTTATTCCCAAATTAGGCAATCTAGTCTATACTTGTTTGTTGTGCGCATAACATAGTAATTCTAGGCTAATAACCGGGATAAGAACACATAAAGTTTTCAAAAACGGATATCACGGTTAGTAGAGGCCGATCTTCGGACCGGGCGAAAGGGGGTGCTCATAGCTGACCTTCCTCGATCGTACCCAAGCTCCCGAGCCGAGACAACTCCGGTGATGACGGACATGTAGCCTTCGGCACCGAGTCAGGGTTTCCTAAATTTCCCCATTTCAAAATATTTAGGTGGCGACTCTGTATCTGGCAAAGCAGTCCATGTTTGGCACTACTTTTTCAAAAATCAGTTTCTCAAAACGATTTGCCAGATTTGGACTCTTTGGTTCAGATTAAGAACCGTGACACAAATCGAGTCCGAACTGTAGTAACCCCAAATGAATAGAACGGGACTCATCCTCCCGGGGCGTTCGGGGACGTCTACAGTTTCTGGCGACTCTGCTGGGGAGTTTTAGAGAGTTTGACTCGAACTCGTGATATCCTGTTTTGACTTCATTTATGTGTTTGTTTGCATTGCATGTGTATTGGTGCGCCTAGGAACACAGTGTTTGCCATCTGCCATTCCTGAACGGTTTGCCGGAGGCTTGTCTTGTCAAGGCATGTCCATAAGGCTGACCGGCTATGGGCTCTGACAGCATGGGAACACAAACCCCGGTTTTTCCCGGGGCACCCTTTTTGACCATTCGACCTAGTACATGTTCGGATCCATAGTGACCATTCCAAACTAGGACAGGTTGCTCACCCGATGTTAGGTTGTTTGAAAACTGCTGTGTGCGTAGTGAAACCCTAGCTCCTGACGAAATAGGACAGGGAAACCTTACCCCAACATAGGGGTGTTTTGGCTCTCACTTACTTGCTATGTGCTTTTAGAGTGTATCTCTACAGGAACGCATATACCAGTTTGCGAGTTTGAGTATCAGGCCCGAGGGCACCAGAATCAGTATTGTTGAGAATCAGTTATCAGGAATCAGTTATCTGCGGGTATCAGGTTCAGTTTTTGGGAACAGAAATCTGGGAACAGTGATCAGCAGTAGGGTACAGTTGTTTGGCTACGCCCGTATTCGATCAGTTTGGACTGAAATGCTGCCTGTTTTTCCTTTCAGTTCAGAGAGTGGCAGAGTTGATACAGAATAGCCAGTGTCTCCCCTTGCTGAGGCAGGATTTATGGCGGCACAAAATTCAGAAGAAGTTGTGGTTATGACGGCTGCATTGGAGTAGGGGACCGCTCCGCAGAGTGAGGCCAGCATCAGTATGTCACACCCACCCAGGTCGCCCGTTGTGCACCCGGTCTGGGCTCCCCAGTTATATCAGGCTCGTGAGCCCACCACCTTTGAATTGATGGGAATGATAGGTGACCTCCAGAGGTCCGTGGCCGATCTGGCCTATGGAATATCGGCTTCACCGCCAACGGCGCCGTTGTAACAGCGCCCGCGTGGGCCTCGTGCTACAGTTCGGACTCGATTTGTGTCACGGTTCTTAATCTGAACCAAAGAGTCCAAATCTGGCAAATCGTTTTGAGAAACGGATTTTTGAAAAAGTAGTGCCAAACATGGACTGCTTTGCCAGATACAGAGTCGCCACCTAAATATTTTAAAATGGGGGAATTTAGGAAACCCTGACTCGGTGCCGAAGGCCACATGTCCGTCATCACCGGAGTTGTCTCGGCTCGGGAGCTTGGGTACGATCGGGGAAGGTCAGCTATGAGCACCCCCTTTCGCCCGGTCCGAAGACCGGCCTCTACTAACCGTGATATCCGTTTTTGAAAACTTTATGTGTTCTTAAACCAATTGTTAGCCTAGAATTACTATGTTATGCGCGCAGCAAACAAGTATAGACCGAATCGCCCAAATTGGAAATAAAACATTTTATGTTCGTTTTGAAAATGGTTTGCTACTCGTAAGTAGGCTAAAATGCAGGTTTTGCCACCTTCAAGTGGGCTTTTGGAAAAGATGGTTTTGCCACTATCTAGTGGGCTTAAAAATCGCAGTTTTAACGCATTATCCCAATTTAAGCAATTTGACCTCCACCCACAGGCATTCAAGCAGTTTATCTCATGTAAGCACTTAGCCGCATGGCAAGCATACTGTCATGGCAACACTCACACGCATGCTGGATGCTAAAGCAAAAATACTTACATTGTACTCCGTGCCAAAACAGTAAACTAGTTAGCAAACATGCATGTCCTAGTTCATGTTAAAAGTGGCTAATGCATCGCATGCAAAGATGCAATCTAAACAGGCTCGGCTAACCCTAAAATGGCATATGAAATGCTACAGGTAACATGTATTCAATTTGGAATTGAAAAGTACAATGTAGTTTGTATGATGTACCGAGCCCGGTGCATGTCAACAAATGCATGAATGCACGCATGCATAGCATAAGGTATGCTAAAATAAATATGCCCTAATCTACCATCATAAGCAGGTAAATAAAAGGGAAGAAAGAAGTGGAGGTTGGAAGACATGCACACACGCACCCACACTTATTACAGATTTTCCCTCACTCGGAGGGACCGAATAAATATTACAAATTAATTAACTACGCAAGCTAATTAAATATTACAAATTAATTAATTAACAAATTAACTAATCTAGGAAAGCAGGTAAACCGCCTCGGGAAATGCGCCGCCATGCATAGGCTGCCTCTGTTTTCTTTCCTCTGCTCCTCTGGAGGCTGCCGAAATTTCAGGACTGCTTCCTTGGATGCTGGGAGACACCACCGGCTGGGTGAAATTGCCACCGGCACTGAGATGTTGCCACCGGCACAAAATTGAAGCTGTCGGCAGAGAAAAGATTGCCGGCCGGCACCTTACACTGCCGGTCGGCAGAGTATTCCTGCAGAACCTGCAACCCACAGCAACAGAGGACAAGGCAAAGCATGGCAGCACATTTCAAGGCATATATGCACCAACCATGTCTCTTATCATTGTAATGACTCAAAGGGACATGTGCCTCGATTCTCGGACCACCAATCGCGCATTTCCATACATGATGGCCCAAGGAATCAAGTATGCAACTTTCATGTCAAATGAAATGCAAACCAATCAAACAAACTAAAGCCCAACCTCTATCACATGATCAAGAGGCAAGGCATGCATGCCAATGCAATGCAACCTAGGCATACGAGCTAAGGATGCAACATGCCGATACAAGCAAACATGCAAGGTGAGCATGCAAATAAGCAAGGGATGGTCTTAAACATGAATTAGGCAGCTCTAGTTAGGCCCAAAACAGTGGCCATAATATGAAAATGAAGTGCCTCGAAATGCGTGCACACGGGCACGCAAACCGAGGCAATGGCATATGCAATGCAATGGCTAAAACGGCATATAGAATGCAACATGGACTTATACTAACATGAGAGAGCCTCAGCCACACTCACATAAGAGGCCGATGAATGAAAATGGAGTGCCTCGAAATGCGTGCACACGGGCACGCAAACCGAGGCAATGGCATACGCAATGCAATGGCATGGAAATGATATGCAAACATGCCAATGGGATTTCAGCAGCAAAATGAGGGGCAAAACAGCCCCGAAATGAGGCGAAAGTACGCCCGATGCATGGAATTCCTCCCGAAATGCGAAATTAGGCACCCGAAATGGCTTACAGCTATACAAAGCATGCATAATATGGACATGGAGCACAAAGACAGAAGCAAGACAGCTCTGAGACAAGCATTTTTACAGTTTATGACATGGCCAATCAGCAAGCAAAGATGGGGCTAAAATGGCATACAAAAACGGGCCTAAACATGAGATTATGAAGCAACTCACAGCTTCTGTCCCCAAACATGTTAGGGCCCTTCAACAACATTGAAGAGGGGCCCAAAATATGCACATTTACAGTTCATGGCAAGGCTCAAAAACAGATACAAGCATGGCAAACAATTTATGCAAGATTAAGGCCACAAAAGGGCTATAACATGAAGTACACAAAATATTCATCAAACAGCCAAAGACCCTCAATAAAACATGTTCAGGAGGTCAAAATAAAGCCACTTTTAGTTCGGACGAAGGTCCAAAAACAGCAACATCAGGGGCTGCCAAGACATGCAAAAATGGGACCAAAAAGAGGATATAAAGGGGAGTACAACATGGAAGTCCCAAACAGTGTTGAGCCCTTCTTCAATGTTGAAGAAGGGCTCAAAATAAGCCTATCTACAGTTTACTACATCCTCAAAAACAGATTACACGTAGGCCAAAAATAACATGCAAGATTAGGGCCTAAAGGAGAGATAAAGAAGGAAGTGCTAGCTACTATCCTCAAACAGCAAGAGGTCCTCAATCAAACATGAAGAGGACCTCAAAATATGATGATTTGAAGTTTAGGTCGGAGCCCAAAAGTGCAAGCAACTATGGCTTAGATATGAAGCAAAAAAAGGCTAGAAAAGGGAAGATGAGGACTCACCCTTGTAGACCAATGAACCAGCACCTCTTGGACCAAGTTTAGGTGCTCCTAAGCTCTGGAGAACAGCCTCAAGCTGTTGGAATAGGCGTTGGATGCCTTGTGCTATGAGTTGATGAAGAAATGGCCCAAGAACAAGGGTGTTTGATGGTTGAATGGGAGAGATATAGAGAGAGATGGAGGTTTGTATGTATATATATCAGATATATATGGTATATCTCTGGTTTTTTTGCCTCAAGTCTCTAACCTAAACAAAGGAGGAGGAGGGGTGCTTTATATAAGCAATGCTAAGCTTCTAAGACAAGCTTCAAAGGGGCCAAGGGGTTCAAGGCTTATTGGAGAAGCTTGGACAGCTGGTAAGCTTCTTGGAGAAGCCAAGACAAGGGGTCAAGGCTTCCTCAAGAAGCTTTGAGCAAAGGGTGCAAGAAAAGGGGCCAAAGGTGTGCAAAGGGTGCAAAACAAGCACACATGCACGTGGGGGATCAATTCTGTGCATTCCAGCTGGCACAACTGGAATCCACTCAATCTGCAGAATGCTCCGGAAGGTCGTCGGCTAGCAAAAATTGCCGGTCAGCACAATAAAGTGCCGGTCGGCACAATAAATGGCCGGTCGGCACAATAAATTGCCGGTCGGCACAAACAGAGTGCCGATGGGTGGCCGGTGAGGTCAAAAAAGTGCCGGTGTATGTCCAGATTGAAGCCCCGGAAGTTAGATTTCCAATGGCGCAAACCTTGCATTAAAATTCCTTCTGTGCAAAAAGTTATGCCCTTTTCCGTGAAGCCGCGCAGATTCGATCCAACCGGGATGATGCCCGACTTCAACTGATCATATCTCCCCCACCCGGACTTGGCTCTAGGAGATTCTTGAGTGCAAAATGAAGCCCCGGAAGTAAGCTTTCCGACGGAGGTGGCCCCATAGCTAAACCCCAAGTGTACAGACAGATAAGCCCGATTCAGCGAGGGCTGCTCGACTCGCTTCTACCCGGATTCATGCCGAACTTCTCCCAAACTAGTTTTCTCCTCTCCTTTCCTCTTTTCTTCAACTCCAAACTCCTAAACAAAGTGTTTTGAAGGATTTGGCTCTCTCCTTGCCGAAGAAACTGAACATTTCCCCTGCACACCTGTCTCCACCAAGTAAATCATCAGTAACGCCCAAGTCTTAAGGGCGGTCAAAAATGGGGTGTCTACAGTTGCCCCTCTTTGACAGAACTCGAAAGTCATAACAATGACGGGAGTGAATGTCAAAGCCCCGAGACGACCCATTTTTGACAAGGCCGAAGACTTGGACAAACAAACAAAATACAAATGAATGAATGGTTGTGCCCACAGGCTGCCTACGTATCCCTTTGCAAGGAATCAAACCAGCGTAGTTCAGGGGCAGGATGCAAATGATATGAAAGGAGACTTTGATAATTGGACTTATACGCCACGCGAAGCCAGTTTTGAAAGTTGGACTTATACGCTGCGCGAAGCCGGTTTGTAATTGGACTTATACGCTTTCGCGAAGCCGGTTTGATAAAACAATGCAAGTGGAATGTGCGTGACAACGCAAGTGAAGAGGTGTGCATGACAATGCGACCTAAGATGAATTCCAAACACACTGAAATTGTGTGGGGAAATGGGACAGGGAGAAACATAGGGACATATCCCGGTGTTTCGGAATGGTGTGAGCATTGGAACGTATTCCGAACACTTTTAACTGAAGAGGGAGAAACATAGGGACGTATCCCAAGGATTAGGGACGTATCCCAAAGGTTAGGGACGCATCCCAAAGATGAGGGACGTATCCCAAAGGTTTAGGGACGTATCCCAAAGATGAGGGACGTATCCCAAAGGTTAGGGACGTATCCCAAAGGTTAGGGACGTATCCCAAGGATTAGGGACGTATCCCAAGGATTAGGGACGTATCCCAAAGGTTAGGGACGTATCCCAAAGGTTAGGGACGTATCCCAAAGGTTAGGGACGTATCCCAAAGATTAGGGACGTATCCCAAAGATGAGGGACGTATCCCAAAGATGAGGGACGTATCCCAAAGATGAGGGACGTATCCGAAAGGTTAGGGACGTATCCCAAAGATGAGGGACGTATCCCAAAGATGAGGGACGTATCCCAAAGATTAGGGACGTATCCCAAGGATTAGGGACGTATCCCAAAGATTAGGGACGTATCCCAAGGGTTAGGGACGTATCCCAAGGATTAGGGACGTATCCCAAAGATTAGGGACGTATCCCAAAGATTAGGGACGTATCCCAAAGGTTAGGGACGTATCCCAAAGATTAGGGACGTATCCCAAAGATTAGGGACGTATCCCAAGGGTTAGGGACGTATCCCAAGGATTATACAAAGGAGAAAAAACATAGGGACGTATCCTGGTGTTTCAGAAAAGGAAGAGAAACATAAGGACGTATCCCAGTGTCTCGGAAAAGGGAGAGAAACATAAGGACGTATCCCAGTGTTTCGGAAAGAGAGAGAAACGTAGGGACGTATCCCGGTGTTTCGGAAAGAGAGAGAAACGTAGGGACGTATCCCGGTGTTTCGGAAAGAAGGAGAAACATAGGGACGTATCCCGGTGTTTCGGAAAGAAGGAGAAACATAGGGACGTATCCCGGTGTTTCGGAAAGAGAGAGAAACGTAGGGACGTATCCCGGTGTTTCGGAATGGAAGAAGAAACATAGGGACGTATCCCGGTGTTCCGGAAAGAAGGAGAAACATAGGGACGTATCCCGGTGTTTCGGAAAGAAGGAGAAACATAGGGACGTATCCCGGTGTTTCGGAAAGAGAGAGAAACGTAGGGACGTATCCCGGTGTTTCGGAAAGAAGGAGAAACATAGGGACGTATCCCGGTGTTTCGGAAAGAAGGAGAAACATAGGGACGTATCCCGGTGTTTCGGAAAGAAGAAGAAACATAGGGACGTATCCCGGAGTTTCCGAATGAGAAGGGAAAGCATAAGGACGTATCGCAGTGTTTCTGAATAAGAGAGCGTGCATAACAATGCAAGTGGAAAGTGCGTGACAACGCAAGTGAAAAGGTGCATGACAATGCAAATGTAATGAGCATGACAATGCTGGATAGATGTGCAAAAATCAATGCAATGAATGAGCGTAACAATGCTAGTGAAGTGGGTGCATAACAATGCAATTGGAACGTGCATCACAATGCAAGATTGATCTTGCGCCTGAGGTAGAGGTACACTCATATTTCGGAGCATTGACAAGGCCCTGAAGAGGTACGTCCGGAGTACAATCACGGAATTTTCTGAAGTTGACACAAACTCAGATACTTCGATTTTCGCTCTTTTGCTTTTGCTTTGCAGTCTGGATCTATCATAGCTTTAGATAGGTCCTGGTTTCACCGTTCACACTTATCGGGGGTGGACCCTGCAGTTTTCGAAAGAACAAATTTCCTTTTTTGCACAAATGTGGAGAATGGCACAGCACTCTGAGCACACAACAAATCATTTTTTGAAATTGAGAAAATGAGTTCTCGACCAGGTATTGAGCCTACGACTGAACACAGCGAGAAAGACTCAACAACGGAAAACAAAAGGTAAACAACCTAAACACGTCGAGACACGCTCGGAACGACTCAAAGCAAGAATCGAGACAAACAAAACAAAAGACACGACACACAGACGTGCACAGGGAGCCTGTTTCACCGGGTATTATTCCCACCCTTTCTTATTTGTGATTCTCACATCACTCGTCTCTCAAGCTCGGTTTTTCTCTCAAAACCCTTTTCTCGCTTTTTCTCTCAGCGCACTTCTCTCTATTCTTTAATCTCTCGTTTTTCATCCCTCCCCTGGGTGGTTGATGGATAAGCTGGAAATTGTGGGCTCTTGCCCCTGGTATTCTACCAGCTTTTGTTCACAACAGTGAATTCCTCCCATAGAGGGGGTTGCGCTACAACTGGGTATGTAGCACATCTGTAGCTGACATCGGTTGATGATGCCCTGCTGGGGAGTTCGGACGTGATTAGATCTGTCCAAACAAAGGAGTGGAATATCTTGATCCGTTCCCGTCCGTGCTTCGCACTTGGCTTGATA
Organism: Camellia sinensis; assembly: GCF_055761805.1. NCBI lineage: Eukaryota > Viridiplantae > Streptophyta > Magnoliopsida > Ericales > Theaceae > Camellia > Camellia sinensis. Next base: position 16,897,890 of record NC_138964.1, on the reverse strand, counting down.
CCTCGTTGCGTGGAGGATGTGAGAGCCTTCTGCCCTTTGTTGTGCCCTTTTCTGGCGAATACGGTGCCCTTCTTGGCAAGTATGTTGACAATGGGAAAGACAGGAAGCCTGACTCAACTGTGCCCCTAGTTCATTATTTTGACCATTTTTTATTTTGTTTTCTACGAAAACAATTTTTGACCAATATGAGAGTTAGATTAACATACTTGTTCGATTTTTGATTTGAAAAATCATGCAAGTCAGGCTATGAGCACTGAAAATTTTCCTATTTTGGGTCCAAGAAATGGTCCAGTTTTTGGAAAAGATGGAACAATTTTCGAGAAAAGTAGTCAACTTCAGTAAAAATTCTCAAAAATTATTTTTGCAAACGGCCAATGCTTAACAAGCACGGAACCCAACTCTTGAGACGCACAACCTCGGATTTGGAGGAAAATTGCCCCTTGTTGGAGGGAAGCTGCATGGCAACGGAAAGTTGCCCCTTGTTTGAACGGCACCGCAGTGCATTGAATGGCAACGAAAAGTTGCCCCTTGTGTGAATGGCACCGCGGCGCATTTATAATCAGCCCTCGAAACGATGATTGCAACCGAACTCTCGGATACAGAGAAGGCAAAGATTATCAGAACCATTACATGGACATTATCGAATTCGAAGTGTTTGTGGCTGGACTTCAAGATGAAGTTGCCTACGTATCCCAAACATGGGAATCAAGCCTTACGTAGTTCGGGGTTAAGGTACACTCGGGTATTTAACCTCTCCTTTTTAGGCTCTAACTTTTGCCAAGGCGCCCGATGCGGGTTTTCGACCTTGCGAGCTTTGTTTTTCTTTTCTTTTCAATTCTTTTCATTTCTTTTCTTTTCATTTCTTTTCATTTCGTTTCTTTTTTCTTTTTTTTTTTGTTCTTTTCTTTGCATTTTTTTTCTTTTTTGTATTTTTCTCTTGCTCTAACTTTTGCCTGGGTCGCCCTTCCGGGTTTTCGGCCCAGCGAGCCTCTCAAAGGGTAAAAGCGTAATTTGGTCCATGCCAAATGGTTATAGGATTTTGAAGCCATCCGTATCCAGGAAAGTGGTTGTTGTATTGATTTACTGAAGGATCCATCTTCGGCTCTTCGAGCATATCTGATATTCTTGCCCCTAGTTGGAAGGGTACTTCTGTTCTAGCTTTACAAGCTTCCTTTGATCTGGTCTAATCTTCTTGATCTGACTTTCTTGCCTCTTGTCCGAGGGCTGCTTCGAATCTGGCCACACAGGCCTCACGTTGTGGTTGACCGTTGAACGTTCTGAACTCAGGTTCAAGGTTTGAAAGTGAGGGGTCGAATCTCGAGGCTGAGAGCGATCCTAAGCTGCACAATCTCAAGAGTGATCCCACACAAGTCTTCGCAGGACTGCGCAAAGTATTTTTTGAAATTTTTTAAGAAAGCGACAAATCGCTCGCGCCGAAGACAGTGTAGAACCAATCTGGATCAAGCCAGGGTCCTTCTCAGTACTCACATTAACAAGCATGATCTCAATCATTAAGGGCTTAGCATGCCTCTCTTTCTCTCAAATGATCAAAATTTTGCAAATCCCGAGGAATTCCTTCCTCTTCGTTTTCGCCGCAGTGTTCAAAAAAAGTTTTAAAAAAAAACTTAGGTCGATATAATGATTTCAAGGCACAGAAGAGGCAGGCGAAGAGCACTGTCATTCCATTCAATACTTCCGGCACAACTGGCACACGGCAGAAGCAAACACAAGAGTGTGAAAATCACTGCTGTTCATTCAAATCTGTTGGCACAACTGGCTCCCTAGCAGAAACAGACTCAAAAGGACAAACACAAAGCAAACTAGTGATATCCGAAGTAACACCCCCGGAATCACCCGACTTTAACAAAACAGGACTGACTCGACACAACAAGACAGACCCGACTGACTCAGCATGAAAAGACTGACCCAATACAAAACGACAAGACTGACCCAATACCCAAGTCAGAAAGTACAAAACTAACATTCACAAATGCTCAAAACAGTGCGTGCCATACACCATATCTGGAGTAAACTGAGTGCCGCCCGCAGGTGGTCCAACCTCTGATCACATCACATTATCCCCCCACAAGTTCACTGATCAAGTGTCGATAGACTTCGCAGGACCTGGTGCGGGGATGACCCCGTTGTCAATCAAATTTTGTATCTCGTGGTGGAGACGGACGCAACTGTCGGTGTCATGACCGGTTTGTTGATGGAAAGCACAGTACTTAGTCGGGTCATGTTTTGGAGGGAGAGGATCGGGTAAAGGCCGTTGCTCTAACGGTTTCAGATGTCCTTTCCTGAGTAGGACCCCCAGGGCTTTAGACAAAGACATATAGAGTGGGGTGAAAACCCTCTTGCCTCGGGGCAGATAGTCTGAAGTTCGGGGGTTTGAAGTGGATGCACCAACAAAGGGGGTGGCTGCTCTTGGTGTGGTGGTGGTGACCATGCCCACTTCAGATGATCTTGCAGCTGCGTCACCGCTGGTGGTCACATTCGAACTACGGGAAAATGCCCTCCTGGGCTGCTCCTTATCCTGGTCAAACAGACCTTGCCTCATTGCATCTTCGATTTGTACCCCCATATCGTGTAAATCTGAGAAAGTGGGAAAGGGGATTACAATCATTCTCTGCATTAGCTTAGGCTGGAGATTGCGCACAATCATCCGTATTTGATCCTTATCTGTTGGCCTAATGGTCATCATTGAGGCCTTGGCCCTCCAGCGGGCCACGAATTCTGAGAAGCTCTCCTTAGGCTCCTGCCTCGTCGTCTCAAGATCACGGGTCGTAACCTCGATTTGGGTATTGTATGAATATTGTGCGACGAAGGCCTCAGCCATCTTATCCCAACTTCTCTTGACGTCATCCTCCAATTTGGAATACCATGCGGCCGCTACACCCGACAGGGTCCGGCCAAACAAAGACAGCTTCTGCAATCTAGTGAGGCCCATTGGTCTTAGGATGTCTGAAAATAGTCGCAGGTGTACCATGGGATCCTCAGATCCGTCAAAACGATCAATTTGTGGCATCTTAAACCGATCTGGCAGCGTCACAGCTGCGTCGATGTATCCGTCTCCAATGTCCGGAATGGACTTCGCACCTTGAGATTTCTTGAACAGCTTTTCAAGCTTGTGCATTTTTAATGCCACGGGCTCCACCTCGGGCTCGAAGGGAGAATCTGATTGGTTGATAGGAGTGGGTGCCTTGGAGAGTTGAGGCAGAATCGGGGGTGGAGCTGGCCCGACTGGAATGTCCGTATCATCCTGGACATGGGTTGCCTCCCCGAGTGTGGGAACTCTTGGTGGGGGAGGAGCCTGGTGTGAAGTAGATACTCCAGTTTGCTGCTCCAATCTGGCAATTGTCTCTGCCTGTTGGGCTATGACCACAGCCTGTTGCTTGGCGAATTCTGCTTGACGGACAGTGTCTTGCTGCATGGCTTTCATACTATCCTGGAGTTGGCGCACCATCTCTTCCAGACTCGACATACTGTTCTAATCTAACTGAGCAACCGGTATATCTGTCTCTGTGGCAAAAGCAGATATCTCAATCCAACTGCACACAGGCGAGATGGATAATGACTGTTGATCTGAAGACTGTTGAACTGATGATCTGTGCCTGACTAGCCTGCTCTGGCCCTGATTACCCTTGAACCGAGTCTCTGACCTAACAAAGTCTATCAGCACAAGTCCGATGAACCTCGGGAGATATCGGAGCCTTCTGAAGCTATGGTTCCAGGACTACCTTGCAAAAGGGAAAACAGAGAGCATCTCAGCCTAATTTCACTGGAACAGATTTGAGCATACTGGGATGAATGTACCCAATACTGATCACTGTTTCCTAAATATCTGCCTGTAAACTGATACCCTCAGGTAAAACTGATTCCCCAAATACTGATGCTGATGCCCACAGGCCTGATACCCAGACTTGTAAACTGGTATATGCATTCCTGTAGAGATACACTCTAAAAGCACATAGCAAGTAAGAGAGAGCCAAAACACCCCTATGTTGGGGTAGGGTTTCCCTGTCCTATTTTGTCAGGAACTAGGGTTTCACTATGCACACAGCAGTTTCAAACAACCTATTGGGTAAGCAACCTGTCCTAGTTTGGAATGGTCACTATGGATTCCGAATATGCACTAGGTCGAATGGTCAAAAGGGTGCCTCGGTAAACCGGGGTTTGTGTTCCCATACTGTCAGAGCCCATAGCCGGTCAGCCTTATGGACATGCCTTGACAAGACAAGCCTCCGGCAAACCGTTCAGGAATGGCAGATGGCAAACACTGTGTTCCTAGGCGCACCAATGCACATGCGATGCAAAGAAACACATAAATGAAGTCAAAACAGGATATCACGAGTTCGAGTCAAACTCTCTAAAAGTCCCCAGCAGAGTCGCCAGAAACTGTAACAGCGCCCGCGTGGGCCTCGTGCTACAGTTCGGACTCGATTTGTGTCACGGTTCTTAATCTGAACCAAAGAGTCCAAATCTGGCAAATCGTTTTGAGAAACGAATTTTTGAAAAAGTAGTGCCAAACATGGACTGCTTTGCCAGATACAGAGTCGCCACCTAAATATTTTAAAATGGGGGAATTTAGGAAACCCTGACTCGGTGCCGAAGGCCACATGTCCGTCATCACCGGAGTTGTCTCGGCTCGGGAGCTTGGGTACGATCGGGGAAGGTCAGCTATGAGCACCCCCTTTCGCCCGGTCCGAAGACCGGCCTCTACTAACCGTGATATCCGTTTTTGAAAACTTTATGTGTTCTTAAACCAATTGTTAGCCTAGAATTACTATGTTATGCGCGCAGCAAACAAGTATAGACCGAATCGCCCAAATTGGAAATAAAACATTTTATGTTCGTTTTGAAAATGGTTTGCTACTCGTAAGTAGGCTAAAATGCAGGTTTTGCCACCTTCAAGTGGGCTTTTGGAAAAGATGGTTTGGCCACTATCTAGTGGGCTTAAAAATCGCAGTTTTAACGCATTATCCCAATTTAAGCAATTTGACCTCCACCCACAGGCATTCAAGCAGTTTATCTCATGTAAGCACTTAGCCGCATGGCAAGCATACTGTCATGGCAACACTCACACGCATGCTGGATGCTAAAGCAAAAATACTTACATTGTACTCCGTGCCAAAACAGTAAACTAGTTAGCAAACATGCATGTCCTAGTTCATGTTAAAAGTGGCTAATGCATCGCATGCAAAGATGCAATCTAAACAGGCTCGGCTAACCCTAAAATGGCATATGAAATGCTACAGGTAACATGTATTCAATTTGGAATTGAAAAGTACAATGTAGTTTGTATGATGTACCGAGCCCGGTGCATGTCAACAAATGCATGAATGCACGCATGCATAGCATAAGGTATGCTAAAATAAATATGCCCTAATCTACCATCATAAGCAGGTAAATAAAAGGGAAGAAAGAAGTGGAGGTTGGAAGACATGCACATACGCACCCACACTTATTACAGATTTTCCCTCACTCGGAGGGACCGAATAAATATTACAAATTAATTAACTACGCAAGCTAATTAAATATTACAAATTAATTAATTAACAAATTAACTAATCTAGGAAAGCAGGTAAACCGCCTCGGGAAATGCGCCGCCATGCATAGGCTGCCTCTGTTTTCTTTCCTCTGCTCCTCTGGAGGCTGCCGAAATTTCAGGACTGCTTCCTTGGATGCTGGGAGACACCACCGGCTGGGTGAAATTGCCACCGGCACTGAGATGTTGCCACCGGCACAAAATTGAAGCTGTCGGCAGAGAAAAGATTGCCGGCCGGCACCTTACACTGCCGGTCGGCAGAGTATTCCTGCAGAACCTGCAACCCACAGCAACAGAGGACAAGGCAAAGCATGGCAGCACATTTCAAGGCATATATGCACCAACCATGTCTCTTATCATTGTAATGACTCAAAGGGACATGTGCCTCGATTCTCGGACCACCAATCGCGCATTTCCATACATGATGGCCCAAGGAATCAAGTATGCAACTTTCATGTCAAATGAAATGCAAACCAATCAAACAAACTAAAGCCCAACCTCTATCACATGATCAAGAGGCAAGGCATGCATGCCAATGCAATGCAACCTAGGCATACGAGCTAAGGATGCAACATGCCGATACAAGCAAACATGCAAGGTGAGCATGCAAATAAGCAAGGGATGGTCTTAAACATGAATTAGGCACCTCTAGTTAGGCCCAAAACAGTGGCCATAATATGAAAATGAAGTGCCTCGAAATGCGTGCACACGGGCACGCAAACCGAGGCAATGGCATATGCAATGCAATGGCTAAAACGGCATATAGAATGCAACATGGACTTATACTAACATGAGAGAGCCTCAGCCACACTCACATAAGAGGCCGATGAATGAAAATGGAGTGCCTCGAAATGCGTGCACACGGGCACGCAAACCGAGGCAATGGCATACGCAATGCAATGGCATGGAAATGATATGCAAACATGCCAATGGGATTTCAGCAGCAAAATGAGGGGCAAAACAGCCCCGAAATGAGGCGAAAGTACGCCCGATGCATGGAATTCCTCCCGAAATGCGAAATTAGGCACCCGAAATGGCTTACAGCTATACAAAGCATGCATAATATGGACATGGAGCACAAAGACAGAAGCAAGACAGCTCTGAGACAAGCATTTTTACAGTTTATGACATGGCCAATCAGCAAGCAAAGATGGGGCTAAAATGGCATACAAAAACGGGCCTAAACATGAGATTATGAAGCAACTCACAGCTGCTGTCCCCAAACATGTTAGGGCCCTTCAACAACATTGAAGAGGGGCCCAAAATATGCACATTTACAGTTCATGGCAAGGCTCAAAAACAGATACAAGCATGGCAAACAATTTATGCAAGATTAAGGCCACAAAAGGGCTATAACATGAAGTACACAAAATATTCATCAAACAGCCAAAGACCCTCAATAAAACATGTTCAGGAGGTCAAAATAAAGCCACTTTTAGTTCGGACGAAGGTCCAAAAACAGCAACATCAGGGGCTGCCAAGACATGCAAAAATGGGACCAAAAAGAGGATATAAAGGGGAGTACAACATGGAAGTCCCAAACAGTGTTGAGCCCTTCTTCAATGTTGAAGAAGGGCTCAAAATAAGCCTATCTACAGTTTACTACATCCTCAAAAACAGATTACACGTAGGCCAAAAATAACATGCAAGATTAGGGCCTAAAGGAGAGATAAAGAAGGAAGTGCTAGCTACTATCCTCAAACAGCAAGAGGTCCTCAATCAAACATGAAGAGGACCTCAAAATATGATGATTTGAAGTTTAGGTCGGAGCCCAAAAGTGCAAGCAACTATGGCTTAGATATGAAGCAAAAAAAGGCTAGAAAAGGGAAGATGAGGACTCACCCTTGTAGACCAATGAACCAGCACCTCTTGGACCAAGTTTAGGTGCTCCTAAGCTCTGGAGAACAGCCTCAAGCTGTTGGAATAGGCGTTGGATGCCTTGTGCTATGAGTTGATGAAGAAATGGCCCAAGAACAAGGGTGTTTGATGGTTGAATGGGAGAGATATAGAGAGAGATGGAGGTTTGTATGTATATATATCAGATATATATGGTATATCTCTGGTTTTTTTGCCTCAAGTCTCTAACCTAAACAAAGGAGGAGGAGGGGTGCTTTATATAAGCAATGCTAAGCTTCTAAGACAAGCTTCAAAGGGGCCAAGGGGTTCAAGGCTTATTGGAGAAGCTTGGACAGCTGGTAAGCTTCTTGGAGAAGCCAAGACAAGGGGTCAAGGCTTCCTCAAGAAGCTTTGAGCAAAGGGTGCAAGAAAAGGGGCCAAAGGTGTGCAAAGGGTGCAAAACAAGCACACATGCACGTGGGGGATCAATTCTGTGCATTCCAGCTGGCACAACTGGAATCCACTCAATCTGCAGAATGCTCCGGAAGGTCGTCGGCTAGCAAAAATTGCCGGTCAGCACAATAAAGTGCCGGTCGGCACAATAAATGGCCGGTCGGCACAATAAATTGCCGGTCGGCACAAACAGAGTGCCGATGGGTGGCCGGTGAGGTCAAAAAAGTGCCGGTGTATGTCCAGATTGAAGCCCCGGAAGTTAGATTTCCAATGGCGCAAACCTTGCATTAAAATTCCTTCTGTGCAAAAAGTTATGCCCTTTTCCGTGAAGCCGCGCAGATTCGATCCAACCGGGATGATGCCCGACTTCAACTGATCATATCTCCCCCACCCGGACTTGGCTCTAGGAGATTCTTGAGTGCAAAATGAAGCCCCGGAAGTAAGCTTTCCGACGGAGGTGGCCCCATAGCTAAACCCCAAGTGTACAGACAGATAAGCCCGATTCAGCGAGGGCTGCTCGACTCGCTTCTACCCGGATTCATGCCGAACTTCTCCCAAACTAGTTTTCTCCTCTCCTTTCCTCTTTTCTTCAACTCCAAACTCCTAAACAAAGTGTTTTGAAGGATTTGGCTCTCTCCTTGCCGAAGAAACTGAACATTTCCCCTGCACACCTGTCTCCACCAAGTAAATCATCAGTAACGCCCAAGTCTTAAGGGCGGTCAAAAATGGGGTGTCTACAGCCGTATGCCGGGAATTTCGTACCACAGGAGCCCCCGCTATTAGGGCGGATTGTGATAGAGCTCAGCCAGCCAGAGGTGGCTCCCAGCTACAGCCGCGACATGCCAGCACCAACCCAGACCCTTGATCAAGCTGAGGCCAGAGGAAAAGACAAGGCAAAGGTAAACGCCGATCCTATTGAACAACTGCTGTGGGCAGTCGAGGCTCTGAAAGCCAGAGGGATGAACAAGCAACAAACATCTGCGATTGTGATCAAAGCTGTGGATGATGCTTTCCCCGCTCCGATCAAAGGCAATTCAAGCCAGGCAGAAAACCGGGATGGGCCGCGTCATGCCCCGACAATTCCTGTAGTTCCTAACCCTGCACCAGGAAAGGTTCAAAAAGCCAAGGCAGCGCCGGCCGACCATTTCGCTAGCGCATCTGGCAAAAATCCTCAATCTTCAAAGTACCTGCCCCGAGGGCGCAGGGTCTTTCACGACCTCCACATGCCTTTGTCTAGGGCATTGCTAATATTGGCGAAGAATGGGCATCTTAAGCCTTTGGAGCCCCGGCCACTCCCGAAGAATCTCCCCGCCACGCACGATGCTACCTTGTACTGCGCGTACCACCAACAGTCCGGTCACAGTACCGATGGATGTTCCCGCCTTCGTCATGAAGTGCAGGATTTGATTGATAACAAGGTTATCCTACCACCCACCTCAGGCAAGCCCGTCACCACTCAGCTGTTGGATTTCGAGGGTTCAGATACTGCGAGTATGTAAAGTGAACCGCCTGCGGGCAACATTTGGTGTATTTTGGATGTAGCGTCTAGCACGCATTTTTTTAAGCATCGGTGAAGCCGAGTTTTGTAAATCCTGGCTCGGATATCGAGTCAGTCTTTTGTTTTGAGTCTGTCTCTTTGTCTTGAGTCAGTCTTTTTTGCTTAAGGGTCTGTTTGGCTGTATCGAGTCAGTCCCCGTTGTATATAATACCAGGTGATTCTGGGGTTGTTGCCTCGAACACCGTTTTGTTCTGGAATTACCTGTTTTGGTTTTTGAGTCTGTTTCTGCCGAGGGGCCAATTGCACCAACAGATCCGGATGAAACAGCTGTTGCTATCTCAAACTTCATACTTGTTTTCAGCATAAGTGCCAGAGAATTTGATCGGGCTGACAGTACACCTCGCCTACTCCCCTGCGCACCAAACTCATTGCATTAACCTAAGTTTTCCAAAAAACAAACTTTTTTGCACACTGCGGTGATAAAAACGAAGAGGAAGGAATTCCTCGGCTTTTGCAAAATTTTGATCATTTTGAGAGAAAGAAAGGCGTGCTAAGCCTTTTTATGAATGAAACCATGCTTGTCGGCGTGAGTACTGAGAAGGATCCTGGCCTGATCCAGATTGGTTCCACACTATCTTCGGCGCGAGCGATTTGTCGCTTTCTTAAAAACTTTCAAAAACAAATGTTTTACGTGGCCCTGCGAAGACCTGTGTGGAATCGCTCTTGAGACTGCGCAGCCTAGGATCGCTCTCAGCCTCAAGATTCGACCTGTTGTCTTGAACCTCAAACTCATCCGGAACATTCAACAGTCAACCGTTAGAGGAGGCCCGTGTGGCCAGTTTTGAAGCAGCCCTCGAGCAAGAGGCACCAAAGCCGAATCGGAAGGAGTAGATCTCGCCGGAAGAAGCTCGTGGAGTAACCGGGATGGATTCTCCGCAAATCAGTGCAACAGCCATTCTCCTAGACACAGAGAGGCTTCAATTCAAAAAAACCATTTGGCATGGACTTGCTACACTTTTACCCTTTGAGAGGCTCGCTGGACCGAAAACCCGGAAGGGCGGTCCAGGCAAAAGTTAGAGCAAGAGAAAAATACAAAAAATAATACAAAAAAGAAAAGAAAAGAAAAAGAAAATACAAAAAAGAAAAGAAAAAGAAACGAACAAAAGAAAATGAAAAGAAGCTCGCAAGGTCGAAAACCCGCATTGGGCGCCTTGGCAAAAGTAAGAGCCTAAGAAAAGTGAAGGTTAAAATACCCGAGTGGACCTTAACCGGAACTACGTAAGGCTTGATTCCCATGTTTGGGATACGTAGGCAACTTCATCATGAAGTCCAGCCCCCAACGCTTTCATAGCGTCTCAGTCCATGCAATGGTTTCGATTTCATCCCAAAGTCCAGTGGCCGACACCCTTCAAGGTGATTGTGTCCATATATGTGTTGTGACCGTCTTCGTCATCTCTGTGTCTGAGAGTTCGACCATCGCCAATGAAGACTGTTTACAGATTGCTGCGGCACCATCCCAAACAAGGGGCAACTTTCCGTTGCCACAATCCGTCGTGAGACGCCATTCAAACTAGGGGCAACTTTCCGTTGCCTCCCACTCCCTTCAAACCAGGGGCAATTTTCCATTGCCTCCGATCCGAGGTTGCGCATCTCGAAGAGTAAGTTTCATGCTTGTTGAGCATCAGTTGTTTGAAAAATAGTTTTTGAAAATTTTTACTGAGGTTGACTATTTTCTCGAAAACTATTTCATTTTCCAAAACTGGACCATTGTCTTGGACCCAAAAAAGAAAAATTTTCAGTACTTGCAGCCTGACTTGTATGCTTTTCAAATCAAAAATCGAACAAGTACGTTAATCCGACTCTCATTTTGATCAAAACTGTTTTAGTAGAAAGCAAAACAAAGAATGGTTAAAATGATGAACTAGGGGCACAGTTGAGCCAGGCGTTCTGTCTTTCCCCCGTCATCGACGTACTTGCCAGAAGAGCGCTCTACCCGTCAGAAGAAATGGCCGTGAGCTAACGGTGTTGAGCCTGAACCCACACCTTTCTATTTATCCGTCAATCACCCCGGGGAGGGATGAAAAATGAGAGAATGAAGAATAGAGAGGTGTAAGTTGAGAGAAAAGTGAGGAAAAGGGTTTCGAGAGAAAATCCGAGCTCGAGAGCCGAGTGACGTGAGAATCACAAATCAGAAAGGATGGGAAACAATACCCAGATTGAACTGGCCCCTCGTGATCTGAGGCCCCCCATCTTCGTTCACGCGTCTGTGTGTCGTGTCCCTTTGATTTGACGCTCTCGTCTTTTGTTTTTAGTCTTTTCCGAGCGTGTCTCGTTGTGTTTAGGTCGTGCACCTATATTTGAGTCCTCCCCGCTGTGTTCAGTTGTAGGCTCGATATCCCGGTTTGAAAAACCCTCATTCGATTTCAAAAATCATTTATGCTCAGAATGCTGTGCCATTCTCTACATTTGAACGTGTTTCGACTCCAACCGGTTCCATCTTTGAGGTCCGTCCTGTCAGATTGGGCTGTTTGTTTGAGAATTGCCGTGTGCAGAATGAACCGAATGCTGTGTTATGGGCTGTATACAAATTAGTCCCCAGTAGAGCAAGGGCTGTGTGTCTAGAATCAGGCAGTGGGCTGCTTGGGTTATTTTGCTGTTGGCTGTTTAATTATCTGGTTATTACAGTGCGAGTGTTCAATTTTCAGATAACCAATCAATTTCATTTACATTGAGGTGTAACATGATGAGATGCAATGCAATGCATGAAATGTGTAAATGTAAACACTTTTTCAGATAAAAAGTTCGTTTCATTTCATTATCTTTTCAAATGTACAAGTTTTGGAAACAAAAATCTGCCTGCGGCAGTACAAGGTAATCTAACTACCAAAGAAAAGAGGAAAAGTACAAAGAAGAAAGATAACAAAAATCTGCATCTGTGTCGAGCACTCCAAGGGTTGTCAGCCCGTCCTGGTCCTCTTCCTGGACGAGGGTCCAGGAGCATCATCAGCGTCGTCGTCAGAGCCCGAGCTAGAACCGCCTCCTGACTCCTCCTCCGATGACTCGGACTCCGCCTCTGACTCCTCGTCGTCATCATCGTCCGGGACTGGAGCTCGCGAGCTACTCCCGACATGAGTACGCCCTCCCCTGGTACGGGGAAATATCCAGCCCTCCTCATCTCTCTCCCGGGCAGGGACAGAAGGCCCAGCTGGAGCACCTCCTGCCATGGGAATCTGGAAAGGAGGCTGAAAAGGTACACAAAAGGGGAAATGCATCAGTATACTGTAGACAGTTTATCAGTGCAGAATGCAGTGTGTGAGTACAGTGTATGAATGCCGTGAGCAGTTTATCAGTACAGAGTACGGTGCAGAATGCAGTGTATGCAGTGTGTCAGATACTGTGAGGTCAGTGTATCAGGTGTTGTGCCGTGCGTCAGGTTATGTAAAGCAGTGTATGAATGGTTTGAGGCCAGTGTCAGAAGGACATACCGGTATGCTGTAGAGGGCTAGGAGATCAAAAGTCCGCTGAAGCATCCCCATCATCGAGGCATTCATCGCCAACGACTGACGGGTGTACCCAGAAGAAGCCTGCAAAAGTATCAGATGCATCAATATTCTGTGGAATATCAAGTAAACTGAAATGAAATGACTGTACGAAGTGCAGTGATACGTACCGGTGGTAAGTCGGGGACGTCGATGAACTCATGACCAGCCGGTGGAGGGGCGAAGGGGATCTGATAGGTCGCCCCACCCTGCCCCTGGAAAATCAGTACAGCAGGCAGGGCAGGCCAGCCAGCTCCCCGTCCTCCCTGCACTCCGCCCCTGCCACGGACCCGGGCCCTCCTCGCAGCCCCTACTCCAACTCCCGCTCCGGCCCCAGCCGCCGATGCCACAGGCCTGGCCCCCTCTGCTCGACGGCCGCTCAAAGGTCACATCAGGTACGTTCGCACGTACTCCTGACAGTCGCCGGTACCTCTGAAGCCGGCCTCCTCCCAGCCGATGGAGTAATCATCCAGCTGCTCAGTCGTGAGCCCCTCGGTCTCCCTCATATCTACAGGAGGGGGAACCGGGACTATCTGCTCAGGTAACCCTAGGGTCTGGCGTAGAAAATGCTCCCCCAGGTACCAAGCCCGACAGACCGGGCCCTCAAGCAAAATCCGGAAACGTGAGGTCTCCTCCGCACCAGGGAACCGACCCCGCATCGCCGCCGGCATAGGAGCCCACGGCCGCCATGTGATCTGAAAATGACAGACAGTTTGTTATCTACTGTTATTGAAATATACAGTTGGAAAGAGAAGCTTAAATGAACTGAAAGTAAAACATACCTCCGCGGGGGTGATGGTGTCAAAGTATCGGCGGAAGAAGCCGAATATCTCCCGTGGTCGCCGGGTGCATCTCCCGTCGAAACGACTAGAGAAGGGGACGGCCAGGGGAGTCTCCGCAACTGGCACAGGAGCGAGCCTAGGGAAGTAGGCGTAAACCCACAACTGCAAGATAAATACCAATGCATTTATCAGTTGAAGCAGAACGCAGAATAAAGCAGAAATGGCAGAGCCGTGTGTTGTGCAGTGTATTGTGTGCAGTGTACAGCGTGAGCAGTGTACAGTCAGTGTAAAGCAGAATGTATGTGTGTGCCGTGTGTACAGTATACAGCAAGTGTAAAGCAAACTACAGTGTGTGCAGTGTACAGAGTACAGAAAGTACGAGACAGAAATGAAAAAAGCGGAGAAGAAATGTACCTCCCAAGCCCGCCAGTAACCTCCGAGAAGCTGGCCGCTGTCGCGAGACGCCGAGCTCATGTATCCATAAAGGGTGGCCAGAGCAGCGCCGCCCCAGTCATAGTGCAGAATGTCCCGGACGTCCACCAGTGCGCTGAGAAGACAGAGAGGCACGGTGTTCGCCCGGTCGGCGAAGATGGTAGTCCCGAACAGGAACATGAGGAAGCCGCGAGCATACCTCTCCACGTCCTCCGGGGTCATCTGCGCCTTCTCCTCCAACGCGGGCTGGACCCGAAACTGGACCTCAAACCAGGAATATCGAACGAAACCTGGGCGAGTTAGGGGTGGCGCCTCCCCCAGTAGATGGACCTGAGCGGCGGTCCACTCATCCATCGCGATGTCAAATGGGATCGGATCACCCCCCACCCCAATGCCTGTGAGCATCGAGAAATCATGAGGGGTCATCGTCATATCCCCTGCAGCAGAGAAATGAAAAGAATCGGTGGTGTCCCACCATCTCTCCGCCAGAGCAGCAAGGAGAGGTCTGCAAGTGGAGAGCCTGGAGAGTCCTCGGCAGAAGGCGCCGAAACCCGCTCGATCCATGATGCGTCGGACTGCGTCGGGGAGCTCATCACACCACTCCCGTGCACCAGTATTCCCATACCCGCGGATGGTATAGGAACCCTCCTGTAAACAGAAAATAACAATTGCAAGACAACATTCAAAATGCAGTTTTGAAAAAGCAGATGAAGCATGTGTGCAAGTTTGTCAGATTCAGGCAAATACCGGGTGCCGGTGTGCTTACAGTGAAATACGTGTGATGTGTCAGCGTGTTTAGGTGTTTCAGAACAGATATAGCATGTGTGCAAATTTAACAGATTCAGACAAATACTGGGTGCCAGTGTGTATGTAGTGAAATACAGTGAGTGCAGTGTGTTTGAGTGATTCAAGGCTAGTGCAGTGTGTGTGCATGTGTCAGTCTCAAGCAGATATCAGTTGTATGTATGTTTACAGTCAATTACAGTCTACAGCATATCAGTTTTCAGCAGTTAAAGAGTACAACTAACTATGACAGTTTTTGTATCCTACATTGCGGAAAGTAAAGCAGAAGACAAAGAGTTACCTCGGAAGTGCCGAATGAAAGGTGGGAGGTAGGCTCGTGCAGTAGTAGCTCAGGTGCCACGTGCCTCTCGAAGCTTCGGAACTGACGCAGGCCGTCGGGGGGCAGAACATGGATCGCCGGCTGGTAGGTCGCCGGGTCGAACGGGCGCTCGCTCAGTGGTAAGAGCTCGACCCCGGGATCCATCTCGTGGTCCGGGGGAGTCCCGCCACGTGGAAAATCGTCCGCCATATCGAAAATGATGAGAAAATGGCCGGACGAAGGAAAACCGGGCCGGAATACGAAGAGTCAACCGAAAAGTCGACTCCCGAGAGGGTCGGGAATGGCCGGAAAGGCCGGAATATGAAAAGGCACAGGAATGAAGAGGAAAACGAGGGGAACAAACCCCGAAAAGGCGGGAACGCCAAACGAGGCACCGAAACAAAAATGTGATCGGTTGAAAATGTCCGAAACGCGAAGGAAATCGCGAATCCGACGACGAAATGGGCGTAGAACGCGAAGAAATGGACGAAAAATGAGAGAAAAACACTCTAGAGAGAGAGGGCAAGAGTTTTCGGCGGTGGAAAAGTGAGGAATAGGGTTTTGAAACCCTATTTTATAATGCCCAGAGTGAAAAGTCGAATCTGCCCCGAATCAGCAACTTTCTGCCGGTCGGCAATATTTTGTGCCGATGGAATTGTTTTGCAGCCGGTGGACAGCCGGTGACCTCCCCTCCCGGCCGGCAATATTTTGTGCCGATGGAATTGTTTTGCAGCCGGTGGACAGCCGGTGACCTCCCCTCCCGGCCGGTGGTGTTCCCACAACCTTGTTTAGGCCATTTGAGAACTTTTTGGTCTTCATAGCTCAAGAAAGTGCAAGAAAAAGCATCTCCGATGCTCAACCGGCCTCCGTTCTGACTTCGGACTGCATCTGCCATGCGTAGCACTTTAACCCATGCAAGGTGTATCCTTTTCGTATCCTTTTGACTTTTTACAAGGTCCAAAAGTTGCCCCATGTATATCGCATATCAATTGCACTGTTTTGTGCATTTCAATCAATCGCACTGTTTTGTGCATTTCAAACCGTCGCACTATTTTGTGCACTTCAATCAATCGCACTGTTTTGTGCATTTCAAACCGTCGCACTGTTTTGTGCATTTCAAACCATCGCACTGTTTTGTGCATTTCAAACCATCGCACTGTTTTGTGCATTTCAAGCCGTCGCACTGTTTTGTGCATTTCAATCGCGCTGTTTTGCGCATCGCACTGTTTTGTGCATTATATTTCAATCGCGCTGTTTTGCGCATCGCACTGTTTTGTGCACCTCACTTGCATCTTGCATGTATCCATTCGCGCTATTTTGCGCATCACACCGTCCTGTAACATCACGGTCTGGCGAGACCTTAAACACGCATGGTCTGGCGAGACCTTAAATGCGCACGGTCTAGGAGACCCAAAATCCTCTGAAGGTGCAAGTCCTTCGGTGTTTGTCGTGCCCGAACGACTTTTGATAAGTTGCGTCATCTTAAGCCGCGTGTAGTCGCGCATTCCATGCATCATGTGCATCTCAAAAAAAAAAAACAAACAAAAACATGCATTGTCACACATCATCGTAAATAGTTGCATTGTCATGCATCATTGCATATTTGTACATATTGCATTGTAGGTTGCATGCATTCATTGCATCGCCTTCCGCCTATGGCTTGCGCCTTTCCAGGTTGAGCTTGGTCCGGTATGTGCCCTTACTTTTCATGTTAAAACACAGTTCTGCATGTGTATCGCGCCGATTCCATGCTGATATGTTGGTTGAGGGTTGCGGCACCTTTTCTGTGTTACACATGGCCCGTATGTGTACATGTCTTTCCTAGACAAGATTTGGTTTGGCTTGTATGCCATATCCATTCCATTGCATATTTGTACATATTGCATTGTAGGTTGCATGCATTCATTGCATCGCCTTCTGCCCATGGCTTGCGCCTTTCCAGGTTGAGCTTGGTTCGGTATGTGCCCTTACTTTTCATGTTAAAACACAGTTCTGCATGTGTATCGCGCCGATTCCACGCTGATATGTTGGTTGAGGGTTGCGGCACCTTTTCTGTGTTACACATGGCTTGTATGTGTACATGTCTTTCCTAGGCAAGATTTGGTTTAGCCCGCGTGCCATATTCATGTATTACATTGTAGTGTAATTTTTGCATCCGGCATTAGGATCGTAGTCCTTTCTCCAGCGGGTCGTTTCCCCACTTATGTCAATTCCACCCAATACTTGTTCTTGCGTCTGTCTACAATGCTCATAGTTCAGTTGACCGTTCTATGGTAGACAGACTTGTTATCTCCATCAATTTGTTTGACATAGGTGTGGTTTCGAACCGTTCATGATTGGATCATGATTCAAATGCTTTGCATGTAGCTTGCATTGTTTCAATTACATTGCATCTTCATTTGCATTGTTTATACATTGTTTTGTATATATTGCATATCGTTTTGCGTCCATTTTGCATTGACATGCATATTGCTAACAATATTATACCTGTTAAGTTTGTTTTCTTTGCAGGCACGATATTGTATGTACGGTTCATTCGAGGCTGGTGCCACCAGACGAACCGGACAGGTATTGTATCCTCCGGGTGAGACGTATTGAGAATTGCATAATTCTCTTACATCCTTTCTGCATTGTAGTGTAGTTTGGCGTGTGCTAGCTTAAAACTGTCGCATGTTTGCTTCATCACAGCTTTCTTTGCATGATCATAGGTTATGCTCGGCTCTGTGCATTGTCTTGCATTTTGCCCCTGCCTCCGGGCGCATATCTTGATTGTTTTGCATGTTTGTCTAAGTCTTCGGCCTTGTCAAAAATGGGTCGTCTCTGGGCTTTGACATTCACTCCCGTCATTGTCATGACTTTCGAGTTCTGTCAAAGAGGGGCAACTGTAGACACCCCATTTTTGACCGTCCTCAAGACTTGGACGTCACCGTTTGAACACTCGGTGATTATCAATGTTTGTGTTCGTTTGGAGTTCCCGGAGGCCTCGGCTCGCGCGCCTTGTCTCAGGATCTCCGAACTTGACCGTTTAGTGTCTGGTTTTGCACCAAACACTTGCATCTTGCCTTTGAGAGGCAAGGTAGGGCTTGTAGACCATCCCCCACCCACCACCGGCAGTGGCTAGAGGCCACCGGCTGGTGTTTGCTGCCACCGGCAATGTAGTTTGCCGGCCGGCACCTTTTGTTGCCGGTCAGCACTATTTTGTGCCGGTCGGCACTCTTTTTGGCCAAGATGGCATTTTTGGCCGGCCGATTGCTGTTCATCTGCTTTTGCAGATATTTTTAGACAGCTGTCTTGCTGTTGCATCCCTCCATACACGTGTATGGAGGGATCTCCCTCTTGTAAAGCTTGTCTTGTAAGCTTTACAAGACATATAGAGGGAGGCTCTCTCTTGTAACAAAAAAGAGAGGATTTAGGTTAGAGACTTGGGAGATTTTGAGAGCAAAAACAGCCATTGTTGAGCTCTTGTTCTAGGGTTTGAGTTAGATACATTCTCTATCTCTCTTTCCCTCTCTTTTGTGCACTAGGTGTTTAGTGTCTTACTATTGCACACAAACACCTAGTGTTTCACCTTCCTTTGGCTCTTGAGGTTCTAAAGGACTGGTTTTGAAGTTTTGGTGTTGGATTCAAGCTAAAGGAGGCCATTGGAGCACCATTTGTGAAGGGATCATCAAGGGTAAGAAACTTACACCTTTTTTCCCCAATTTTGCATTGATTTTCTACCTATCTTAGAGCTGTTTTTGTGCTTATTGTATAACATAAAAAAGTTCTGTTTTTAGGTCCTCTTTATTGTTTATTAAGAGTGTTTTGTTGTTTGAGGGTAGTGGACCACCCTTAGGCCTTGAAAGGCCTCATTTTGGGCCATTTTGTGCTAGCTCCGGGATTTTGGTGTTGGGGTCTCTTCACCACTGAAATCTTGAGGGATTTCAGTGGTGAAGATGATGCCTTGAAGTCCCAAGACGGAGAGGGCCACCCCCTCTCCTTGTTGTCCTTGAAAAGGGCATGTTTTGGCCTCTTGAGAGAGCATTATGCTTGAGTGTGTGTTGAGCATGTTTAGGTTGTTTTTCATGCTTATATATCCATAATATAACATGATTTTAAGTTGGTTTTGGTACTCCATGCATGCTTAGCATAGTTGCCATGTAATGCCTTGTTTATGCCTTAACATGTCTTAGGTTGTTAGCCTTAGTTGGAGCATGTTTTAGGCTTAGTCTTGTGAAGATTATGTGCTTATTTTGCCATGTTTTAGGTCTGTCCATAAGTGTTTGGGTCGATTTTGGCATGCTTGATATAGCTCCTTTGTATTTGGGCTTGTTAGCCTTGAGTATGTGCATGTGTAGCATGGCATCTTTGCATCGAATTGGTGATTTGGGGTCCCTCCACATGTTATTTCAGTCCCATTTCCATGCTTGTTTGATTGCCTTGCATGCCTCTTTAATGCTTTGGAAGCTTGTGTAGCAATGCTCCATGTTTTGGTGTCTATGTATGCCTTTGTATTTGAGCCACTTAGATGCCATCTAAGGAGTCCTTTGGCCTTGTTTTGACATGCTAAAAACCTGTTTTAGTAGTTTAATGCATGCCATGTTTGTTGTGATAAACATGCTTCAAAGCTTCATGACTTGCTTCAAGTACTTGGACCATGCTTGCATGCACTTGCTTGTCTTGTTTAATATGACTTGGCATCATTTTATAACATGATTTTAGAGCTCGCGTTGCATGCCAATTGTTCATGATTGCCTCTTTCAAGTGTGCTTGAATGTTGCTTGCTTTGTGCCTAAGTGTTGGGCCTTAACATGTGTATGTGTGCATGTATGTTTAACCTTCGTTTTTGGGCATTATGGCTACTGTTTTGGGCCTTATTAGAGCTGCCTAATCCATGTATAAGTCCATCTTTCCATCTATTTGCATTGCCATATGTATGCTTGTATGCTTGCATAAGTTTGTTGCCATGCCATGTCGCATCCTTAGCTTGTATGCCTAGGTTGCATTACATCTTGCATGCATGCCTTGTTCCTTGACTAGTGATAGGAATTGGGCCTTGTTTGTTTGATTGGTTTGCATTGCATTTGAAATCAAAGTTGCATACTTGGTCTTTGGGCCATCATGCATGGAAATGCGTGATTGGTGGTCCGAAAATCGAGGCACATGCCCCTTTGAGTCATTATCATGATAAGGGACATGGTTGGTGCATACATGCCTTGAATTGTGCTGCCATGCTTTGTTTTGCCCTCTGTTGCTGTGAGTTGCAGGTTCTGCAGGCTTTCTTTGCCGACCGGCAGTGTAAGGTGCCGGCCGGCAATCAATCCTCTGCCAATGGATTCAGTTTGTGCCGATGGCCACATACCACTGCCGGTGGTAATTCCACTCAGCCGATGGTACTCCCCAGTGTCCAGGGATGTAATCCCGAGGTTTTGACAGCCTCCAGAGGAGTGAAGGAAGGAAAACAGAGGCAGCCTATGCATGGCGGCGCGTTTCCCGAGGCGATTTTCCTGTTTTAATTAATTTATTTAATTTGTTAATTAACTTAATTAATTTGTAATATTAATTAGCTTGCGTAGTTAATTAATTTGTAATATTTATTTGGTCCCTCCGAGCGAGGGCAAATCTGTAATAAGTGTGCGTGGGTGGTGTGTATGTCTTCCAATCCCCACTTCTTTCTTCCCTTTTACTTACCTGCTTTGACGGTTAGTATTAGGGCACGTTTAATTTAACATACCTTATGCTATGCATGCGTACATCCATACATTTGTATTGCATACATTAGGCTCGGTACATCATGCTAACTGCGTTTGTACTTCAAATTCTAAACTGAATATGTGATAGTTGTGCATTTCTCACATGCCATGTTTAGGATAGCCGAGCCTATTCTAGCAACACTTTGTATGCGATGCATTAGGCACTTAACATGGACTTGGATCATGCATGTTTGCTAACGAGTTCTTTGTTTTGGCACGGAGTACAATGTAAGTATTTCCGCTTTAGCATATCGCATGAGTGTGAATGTTGCCATGTCAGCATGCTTAACATGTGGCTAGATGCTTATGTGTTATAAACTGCTTGGATGCCTGTGGGTGAAGGTTGGATTGTTTGAGTTGGAAGAACTCATTGAAATCCGTGTTTTAGCCTACTTGCGAGTAGCAAATCCAAAGCATTTTCAAAACAAACGGATATGCAATGTTTATTCCCAAATTAGGCAATCTAGTCTATACTTGTTTGCTGTGCGCATAACATAGTAATTCTAGGCTAATAACCGGGATAAGAACACATAAAGTTTTCAAAAACGGATATCACGGTTAGTAGAGGCCGGTCTTCGGACCGGGCGAAAGGGGGTGCTCATAGCTGACCTTCCCCGATCGTACCCAAGCTCCCGAGCCGAGACAACTCCGGTGATGACGGACATGTGGCCTTCGGCACCGAGTCAGGGTTTCCTAAATTTCCCCATTTCAAAATATTTAGGTGGCGACTCTGTATCTGGCAAAGCAGTCCATGTTTGGCACTACTTTTTCAAAAATCAGTTTCTCAAAACGATTTGCCAGATTTGGACTCTTTGGTTCAGATTAAGAACCGTGACACAAATCGAGTCCGAACTGTAGTAACCCCAAATGAACAGAACGGGACTCATCCTCCCGGGGCGTTCGGGGACGTCTACACAACCCTTAGCACCACACCTCCATCATCCATTCCAGCACCTTGGAAGTCATTTGCAGAGGTTGAAAGCTCACCAACTTGGTCCAAAAGCTGCTGGAGGTCGGCTCTTCAACGGTAAGTGTCTATTTCCCTTAAACTTGCATTTTTTTGCTTCATTACTTAGCTTCACTTTCAAGTATTTCTGGGCTTTGTCATAAACTAGAAAGTGTCATATTTTGATCTCCTCTTCAACTTTGTTTAAGGGCACTTTGCTGTTTGAGGTCATCTAGTTGCCTTTACCCTCCATCTCTCTTTTAGGGCTATTTTTGCATCATACTTTAGCCTTACTAGTGAACTTTTTCCAAATTTGTTATAAACTGGAAAAAGCCTTGTTTTGACCTCCTCTTTAATTTTTCTTAAGGTCACTTTTCTGTTTGGAGTCATCTCCTTCCTTGCATGCTTCATTCCTTCATATTTAGGGCTATGCATTAGAGCATTCGCATTGGACTTGTTTTGGCCTCTTAGCCACTGAAATCTAGGGGATTTTCAGTGGCTTTGATGAGGTTTTGAGCTTTGAAATCATAGAGGGGTGACCCTCTCACCCCTCATTTTCTGTACTAGCATCATTGGCTTTCCAAAGGGGCTCTATTTTGCATGCATTCACTACAACAAGTTGGGTCTTGAATGACGAAATTTTTTTGTCTTCAAAGAGCTAATTTCGTCACTATAGATATTTGTGAGGAAATATTTTCGTCACCGGTTTCGTCATTGAATGTTTGTCACTAAAAACCAACGTGACGAAAAATAATTTCGTCACCAATGAAATTACTTCAGTGACGAAATTTTTTGTCACCAATAAAATAACATTTTGTCGCCAAAAATTCTCATTTTCGTCACCAAATAGTTATTCAATACCATATTTATAACTTTAGTTGACAAATAAATTTGTCACGCATGTTAATCATTGATGAGGAAATAATTTCGTCACAATAAGATGTAAAAGTGACGAAATTTTTCGTCTTCAAAAGTCATAATTTTTCGTCTTCAAAAGTCATACATGGGTGACGAAATATATTTCGTTACAAATATATATATACGTGATGAAATTTTTAGTCACCAAACAACAAAATAAATAAAAATTTTCATATATAAACTGCAGTAAATTGTCACAAAAAAGTTTATTAGTGACGAATAATCACTTTGTCATAATAACAAGTACAAATGACAAAACAAATTCGTCACTAAACTTGTTCCATATTTTATATTCAATTTAAATTATTATTTTACAAATATCCCTGCTCATATCCCAATAGCCTTTTAATTGTACTAAGAAATCCACTAGCTATTATACATCACTCCACAAAAAAATTCACTACACCATTTATATTATAAATCAAAATATATCCATCAAACAACTTTAATAATAATCCATTAAGTATCACAAAAAAACCATCAAAGCAAATCCCAAAATGAACTAACGTGGAGTCCACAAAAAAAAATCAATACTCAATCTTGATTTGCAACTACAACTAAGCATCAGTTTAGGGAAAAAAATTCAACAGTTGATCTTCATTTGCAAGTATGCTTCCGAACGTCATCAAAACCAATCTGCAAAGAAAATAAACAAGGCAAACATTAATATATTATCAATTACATCTAAACTCATATATAAATAATTTTATTTTATAAACCAATTTAGTAGAAATGCATATAACAATTCAAAACTTCAAAGAGTTGAGGTGATCGTTGATGATAAAGCAACACGGAAATAGAGACTTAGTTGATGAGACGTATTACAAGCAGTTGGTGGGTAGTTTAATGTATCTCACTGCCAGATTGTAAAGAAACATTGTAAAGATTTACTTATCTTCCCTATTCAGTAATACAAATTGTTCAAATTACATGATAAGTTGATCACTGAAATGTTTGTACCTGTGTGTGATCTGTGGCATACTGCTTCCGTCTCTTGTCCAACTCAGAGTCAACTGAAGTTTCGACTTTCTCATTTGATAATTTTTCACTCGCAGTGGTAGAAAATTTTGACCATTGCTTGTATTCATCACTTAAGTTGAGGATAGCCAAAAAATATTGAGCTAGTTCTGCTTCCCCAATTAAACAGTCATTAATAGCCCCTGCATTTCAAATTTAAAGCATGTATCAGAGCAGAGTTGCTGAAAAATCTAAAGATCTCAATTATCTAACCAAATCCCAAATGGGAGAGAATTTTGTGTGGCTTGAGAGAGTAACTCTAGCCCATTGTTTTTCACCATGTTTGATCACAAAAGAAAGACAATTTCTCATTAACCATACCTGTTAAAGCAAGTTTCGAACACACCTCAGCATCAGGAATCTCTGGAGGCAAAACCCCAGGGGTGTCCAAGACATAAATATTGGGATGGCTACCAATCTGAAAATAAAAATCAACTCAGCTATTACATGATAAACACATACAGAAAGGAAGCTGAAAGAAAAGAGACATGCTGAAAAACCTCAGCATAACAAAGGTCTTCTCTTATGACCATTTTTTAAGAGAAGATGAAATAACAAGATAATTTGGAATGCATTAGCTATAATTCCCAACCCAAATAATTCTAGCAATATAGGCATAGAAGAAAGAAAGATTACACACCTTCAAGCTGCTGATATCTTTTGTCTCCCCTGGCAGCGGACTCACTGTTGCATGTTTCAACTTTCCTTTCTCTTAAAAATAAAAATATGCCACCAAATTAATGACCATAAATACATATTTTTTTTTTACGAAAAAAAGAATCTTGAAAATTAGTTCTTCTAAATCAAACTTTTTAATTAGAAAATTAGTAATGGATAATAGGATTTAATAAGGTTGAAGTACCCGAAGCACTAATCCGCCCAATATGATGCAAGGAGTTGGCCAGGGCTGACTTGCCAACATTGGGAATCCCAACTAGCAGCACTGTTATGGTATGATTAGCATGATCAATCTTCTTCAATTCTCTAACTCGGGCTCGTAAAAAGTTCAGGAACTGTAAAATGTGAACTCCAATCAAATGCTACTAAATTTGATAAACTAAGGTTGAATTGAGAGAATCAACTACAGAACAATGTGCTTTATTGCCTTCTCATAGATGAAGATATTCTGGGACTTTCGTTGTGGACACGAAGTTCAGACTAGAGTCACCTATAAATAATGACCAAAAGTAATCCTTACCAAGTAAACCCCAAGTTCAAACAAAAGAAGAGAGAAACAAATCTTAAATAAGTTTCTACAATCCATGTTTAGAACTGTTCAAGAGGTAATTGCATTTTTCAGTGCACCAATATATGTGACTGCACAGTGACTCACTGCTAAGTAAGAACAAAACGAGTTCATTGCAAATGCCCTCTTTAATGAAATATACTCAGATGATATATTCTATAACACAATGAAATAATTTCATTTCAACGGGTGGTCCAATGCCCCGTTGTTAAATGCATTGTGAAAGAGTTGTACCTCCTTGATGTTCTCCTTATTATGAGAATTGACTCCATAAGAAATGGAGTTTTGTTGTTCAAAATATGACCTCCATGCCTGTAAGGGTATCAAATATGTAAAAATTGATATGAAATATAAATCATTCTAATGCCAATTTTCCAAATGAGTCTATCCAAATCAACATTCTTGAAGTAAATGTAACTAGTACAGAGGAATTCCTTTTCTCAAAAAAAACATTTGCACCAGGCATACACGAGATAAAATTTCACATAACAGAAATTACACCTTGCCTATTGATCATAACTGTGTCACTTCCTGAAGTTGCTTCTTTCAAAATATATATTCCTTGAATGGGCTTAAAAGAATTAACTACTTCCAAACTCATGCTTTTCCTTTCAAAATGGGATACAGTTAAGGATCAACTATTGGATTTGAGGGAAAAATGATCTGACCCTCCGAAAATTGCGGAGTTTAAAAAATGTTCAGTGAATATAATAACAGACTACTTGGAGTCAGGACAGACTAATAAGTAGAAGTGTTTCATATTTTAACTTAAGGAAGGGGTCTGTTCGATAAATTTTATGTTTCATCTTTCTAGAAAGTTACAACAATGAAAACAATATTTCTAAAAAATGATTCAGTGTTTTTGTTTTCTATTAGTTTAGTAATTTTTCTGTTTCATTTTTTATCTATCCAAAAATTCATTCCAGTTTTATTTTCATGTTTCTAGTAGGCTTACTGAATGACTTAGTTTAATACTTACCTGCTCCATCTTTCTTAAAAATTGCGTAAGAAAAGTTCCTTAAGCAGGTTGCCAATAAGGCTGAGGATGACTCTTAATGCATGGGTTGTGTGCAGGTTGATCATGATACATTCTTAATCTGTTTGTGCACAATCAGTGTCAAATTGTATGATTATGCATTAGAGTTAGCAAATTCTATTGAAAAACTGTTTATATTGGATATCATATCATTGACAATTTGACATGTGGACTAATTAGAATGAATGTTAAATCAAATTAAAATACCCTAAATCCATGAGAAAATATTAGTGTTAAATCAAATAAACCCTAATTCCATGAGAAAATACCCTAAATCCATGAGAAAGTAGATGTTTGAGTGTTAAATCGAATTAAAATGCCCTAAATCCATGAGAAAATATGTGTTAAATCAAATAAATCCTAATTCCATGAAAAAATGGCATAAATCCATGAGAAAGTAGATGTTTCAATGTTAAATCAATGGGAAGTAGGTGTTTCAGTGTTAAACAATTAAGAAGTAGGTGTTTCAGAGTTTAATCAGAAGATTCTTTAGATATAGAGAAAAAAAAATTGAAACATTCATACCTTAAACAAACCAGATTCTTCTAAAGTACAACTATGGTGAGCCCTAGGGAGGAGCAGCGCTTGGGGAAGAGGTAGAAGGAATGCCGTGAGAGAGAGAGAGAGAGAGAGGAGAGCAAAAGAAATGAAGGAAAGTGAAAGAGGATTAAGGTTGAGCATAAAGAACTGAGATTGAGCTAATTCATGTGTAGTAACAATGTTGTACAATTCTGTCCACAACTTTTAGGACCAAAGAGAGAGAGAGCAAATACTACACACCCAAAAAAATTTCAATAATCAAAAAGCTTCTATATATGGATGAGAAATAAACCAACATAGATGAGCCAAAATATCAAGCTAAGATTAATTAAAAATAATTTTTACTATATATTGTTGTAAAATCCTGAAGGAAAAGAATTTTACTCTTCAGTTTTAGAAGCCATAGATGAACAGTACATGAACCTGCAACCTAGAAATGACGGAAGAAAACAATTTCAATTTGCAAGGCAGAAATAACATTAAAGGAAAGGTACTTTGAGAGTAATATTGAAACATAATTCAAGTGCACAATATTTGCAGAAAATAACCGTCTATACTGACAAAGCAACAAATCTCTTCAAGTAGTCTTTAGCTAGTTTGGGTTTTAGATCTTACAATCTTTGCAATGCCAACATCAGCATCACTTTCAAATGAAACAGCAACTTCATCCAAGATTGGAGCCAAGTTTTTGCAATGACCGCACCAGGGTGCATAAAATTCCAAAGGAACTGTGTAACAAAACCTAACCACATATCAACATGAATTGACTGATAACATGACAATCATTAAGATCTAATAAATTTTTCTTGGTTTCTGAACTCTAAATCAATTATACAAAAACAATCCAGAATTCTAAATGACATAAGGACCACATAAAAGGCCAAACACCAATCCCAAGTTACTAATATGGATACGAACAAATAAAATGTTGAAAAAACTACAGTTAATACATACCATTTTCCCCAGAGTTGAAAACATTGTCCTGAAGGCTGTCAGCAACAATAAATTAATCATTATTTATAACTATATAGTAGTTGAAAAAGATTTATTATTAAGAAAATTAAAATAAATTCAGTAATATATACAACCTATATGGAAAGTCATATTCATTAAAAGGATTTAATTAACACAACACTGACATACCTGCCTTTGGGTTGAAGTAATTTACTACGACAAGCCACAAACTCCATGGGAGAGATCTAAGATTGAACCAATTTCTCCAACCAAAAAAAAAAAAGAACAAAAAAACAAAACAATAAAGAAAAAACCTAGCCATTGTGGCATTTTATCAAACACCTAGCAAACACAATCAGAATATCATGAGACTTTATAGTGTGTAGAATCAACAACAATCCATTCAATTCAATGATTATATTGGTTATAATATGAATATCATAATCAGAATATCGAACATGATAATCATTATATTTTTCATATTTTTTTCCCAAATTAAAATCATTCAAGTTGTTCATGGAACCTTCAAAGTAGAGAGGTTATAGAAATGTTAGAAGCAATGAATGGAATGGATTTAATCTCA
Organism: Camellia sinensis; assembly: GCF_055761805.1. Lineage (NCBI taxonomy): Eukaryota > Viridiplantae > Streptophyta > Magnoliopsida > Ericales > Theaceae > Camellia > Camellia sinensis. The sequence goes on along the minus strand of NC_138964.1, from coordinate 16,869,728 downwards.
TCTTGACCCAAACGCGTCTGAAGACAGAGTAAGGGTAGAGAATGAGAAACGAGAGACCCGAATAGAGAGAGGGGTAGAGAAAGAGGAACAGAGACTACAACTAACCTGGATTTCGTGGACGGTGCTGTGAGTTGGACAATGGTGCGAGAGAGAGAAACGAAGAGCTTTGATGAAGCTATACCGTCTGCCTCTGCGTGTGAAATGAGAGCAATGGATCATTAGGGTCAAGAGAATGGATTTGGTCAGGAATAGAATTTGTCTCCAAAACACAAAACTACGTAGTTTTATAAATTGAAATATTTGGTGACAAAATATTTGTCCTCACTAATAATATTTTTAATGGAGACGAAATTTTTTGTCACTAACTTGGCGGCATAATTCCCCTCAAATTTTTTAATAGCGGGAAAAAATTTTGGTGACGAAAAATAATTTTGTCACCTAATTTTTTATTATGTATGTAGATTGGTGACGAAGTTTTATTTTTCTCTCTAAAAATGGCACATTTGGAGACAAAATATTATTTTCTTCACTAAAGGGTAAGTCTTTCGTGACAAAATTTATTTTCGTCATTAGTTTTCGTCTCCAAAGACACTTGTGTTTTGAGAGGGAGAGGGAGAGGGAGAGGGGGAGAGATAGAGATTGATAGGAAAACTGATTGTGTTTTGTTTTGAGAGGGAGAGATAGATAGAGATACAGATTAATACGAAGACTGATAAAAAAAAAAAGAAAAAAAGAAAAAAAAAAGGAGGGAAAAATAAACTGATCCAAAAAAAAAGGAGGGAAAAATAATTTAGGAAAATTGATCCAAAAAAAAAAGGAGGGAAAAATAATAGACTATTTTTTTTCATCACTGCTTAATATGTTAAAATTCTTCTTTCAAAATTAGTGACGTCACAATTTTCTCACTAAAAGGCCTAAAAATATTAAAAATTATTGGTGACGAAAATATATTTCTCACCAAATGGTTTTAAAATATTTAAAATCAAATTTTTCAAAAAAAAAAATTTTATTGGTGACGCGAATATATTCTTCATTATTAATTTTTTAATTGTTGAAAAAAAAATCTCACCAAAAGTTTCTAAATTTTGGCACCATCAAAAAAAATTAGTGGGAAAAACTTAGGTGACGAAACTTATTTTTTTTCTCACCTAAAAGTAAGTATTTATTGACAGAAATACATTTCGTCACCTATTATTTTTATATTCTTATTATACGTGACAAAATTTATAATTTCTCATGGATTATTCTTATTTAGTGACGAAATTTGTTTTCTTCACTAATTTTCGTCACCATACCAATACAGAGAATAAGAGAAAGAGATACCAGAAAAAGAGCAAAGAGAAATCAAGTACCAAATCACCGAGCGAAGAAGATGTGGCGGTTACCGGCAAGGCTACTAGTGGCGGCGACGATCGGCAAGGCTAATAGAGGCGACGATGGTGATCGGCGTGGTGGAGGAGCAAGAGATAAGACAAATTAATACCCTATTTTGAGAGAGAGAGAGAGAGAGAGAGAGAGAGAGAGATGATAAACAGAAAAGGGGTAAAAAAAATTAATACCCTATTTTTTCTTAATTGCCGCTCAATATATCAAAAATCTCCCACCAAAATTGGTGACAATATTATTTCCTCACCAAAAGATATCAAAAATATTAAAACGTTTTGGTGACGAAAATATATTCCTCACAAATAATTTTATAATTAGTGACAAAATTTTTTCTCACCAAAAGTCTCAAAATTTTGGCGCCACCCAAAAAAAATAGCGGGAAAATTTTTGGTGACGAAACTTAATTTTTCCTCACTTAAAATGAAGTATTTATTGACGAAAATAAATTTTGTCACCTATCATTTTTATTTTTTTATTATATGTGACAAAATTTATAAATTCCTCACAAATTATTTTCATTTAGTGACGAATTTTATTTTCTTCACTAGTTTTCGTCACCATAGGTTACTTTTGTTGTAGTGATTGAAGTCACTTTTTGGCTCAATTTTGTGGGTTTTAAGGTCTGCCTTAGGTCTGTCCGGGGCCCTTTTGATCATATTTTATGTCTATAGTGCATGTGTAGAACAATTCCATTCAAGACCTTTTGAGGGGGCCTTTCATCGTATGCTTCCTTGACTGATTTCAAGGCCAATTTTGCGAGTTTTGGGGCTGTCATAACTCATTTCCAGAGTTGGTTTTGTCATGCTAAGTGTCTATCTTATATGTGCTTAACAACCCCTTGAATGACCTTCCAAAGAAGCCCCTCATTTTTGCGTGCATTGGCTGCATTTCAGTGATTATTTAGGCATATTTTGGCATGTTTTATTCACTGTTTTTGGCTGGTTTGATGAGTTCTCATTTGCTTCATATACATGCCATGTAATCCATACTTACTAGCCAATGTTGCATGCTATTTTAGTCCATCATGTTAGCATCTTTTGGCCATGCTTTAAACTGGAAATGTACATGTTTTGGGACTGCCTTGGCTCTGTCTTTAGACTTCATGATCAAATAATGCTTGCTTTGTATACTTGTGGTTCAATGCATTGGACAAGTTTTGAGTTTCGGGGCTTATTCCATGCATCGGGTGCCATATTTCCATGTTTCGGGATCATTTAGCATCATATTTTAGTGCTGGAAATTACATGTTCATAGGCCATCTTTCATCCCTTGCCATACTTTGGTAGAGTGGCATTTGATGCCTTAGATTCGGTCCTCGGTATGCGTGCATGTGTGCACGCATTTCGGTTGTCTCATTTTCATCTAATGGCCACTAATGTGAGTGTGGCTGAGGTCCACTCATGTTGGTGTAAGTCCATCATGCATTGTGTATGCTGTTTCGTTTCATAGCATTGCATATGCTAGGTTGCATGTTAGAGCATTGTGTATACCATATTACATCGAGCATTGTGTATGCCATTTCATAGCATTGCGTATGCTAGGTTGTATGTTAGTCGCATCGTGTATGCTATCTCATTTGCATTGTGTTTGGGATAGGAGTTAGCCCGAGTACGGGAAACGAGGGACGTTTCGTACTCCGAGTGACGGAACGTGTCTCAATTCCCTGTCGCTGACACTCTGGATTGCCCATGATGGAGTTTAGGTCTTGTTGTGTTTTCATGTGCATTCATCTCATATTGAGTCATGCAATTCGGCTCCTCGGCCATCATGCATCAATATGCGTGATTGGTGGCACGAAGATCGAGGACTACACTCCCTGAAGAGTAGTCATGCATACATATGTGAAATACTTTGCCATGCCCTTTTGTTGCTCTCTGTTGCAGTAAATCAGGAATCAGCGGCCTTCTGGAGCGTTGCGCAATATTCCGAAAATAATTGCAAGTAGAGGCAAACCGGGGCATCGTAATGGATTTCTACGCAAGGCAACTCGAGCATGCATCATTCATCATTTGGAACAGAGCTGAGGCGGTCCATGGATTTACGTGCCAATTTACTTGCTTTCCTAGATTAATTTGTTAATTAATTAGGGTTTTCTATTTATTCGGACTGTATTATTCATTCGGACTGTATTATTCTTTCAGACCCTCCGAGCGAGGGAAATGTTGTAACAAGCGTGCGTGAGTGTGATGTATGTCTTCCAACCCCACGTCTTTCTCCCTTTTATTTACCAGCTTATAATGGTTAGATTAGGGCATGTTTCAATTAACATACAGTATGATAGCATGTTTGTATTCATTCATCTATCTTACATGCACCGGGCTCGGCGCACCATACTAACTGCATTTGTATTTCAATTCCAAGTTGAATACTTGTTAGTTGTAGCATTTCATTTGCCATCTTTAGAATAACCAAGCCTATCTTAGTTGCATTTTGCATGTGTTGCATTAGGCATTTCTGTATAGTTGGGATTATGCATTGATTTCTAACTAGTTTCTGTTTTGGCTTGGAGTACTCGGTAAGTGTTTATGCTTTAGCATCCCCGCATTTGTGTGAGTGACTGCCATGATAGCATGCTTACCATGAGGCTAATTGCTTATGTGATATACCTGTCTGAATGCCTATGGGTGAAAGTTGGGTTATTTGGATTGGAACAATTTATCAATTGTGAGTTTTAAGCCCACTTGAAAGTAGCAAAACCATGTTTCCTAAGCCCACCCGAGGGTGGCAAATCCACATTTAACCTACTTACGGGTAGCACCATCAAACCATTTTCAAAATAAACAAATATGAAATATTTTATTCCAATTCAGACGATCCAGTCTATACTTGTATGCTGTGCGCATCACATAGTAAATCTAGGCTAATAACCGGAATAAGAACGCATAGTGTTTTCAAAACCCGATATCATGGTTAGTAGAAGCCGATCTTTGATCGGGCGAGCGGAGGTGCTCGCGAAGTGACCTTCACCAATCGTACCCAAGTTCCCGAGCTGAGGCAACTTTGGTGATGACGGACACGTGGCCTTAGGCAATGAGTCAGGGTTTCCTAAATTTTCCCAAAATAAAATATTTAGGTGGCGACTCTGTATCTGGCAAAGCAGTCCATGTTTGGCACTTCTTTCAAAAAAATCTGTTTTCAAAAACGATTTGCCGGATTTAGACTCTTTGATGATTTCATCGGTCTTGCATTGCACTCTGTGAGATTAGATATAGGACCGTGACATTGAGTCCTGAACTGTAGTGAGCCCAATGAACAAAACGAGGGGGATTCCCTCCCGAAGCGTTCGGGGACGTCTACATATGGGTTTTAGCGACTAAAAAAATTTTAGTAGCCAAAAGTCAAGGTTTTTGGCGACTAAAAACATTTAGTAGCCAAAAGTATAGGTTTTGATGACTAAAAAATAGTTTGGTCGCCGATTATACATGTTTTACCGACAAAAAAAAAAATTCATAGCCAAAAGTGAAGCTTTTTGGCTACTAAAGTAATTAGTAGCCAAAAAGTATAGAATTGGCGACTAAAAAACAGATTTAGTCGCCAAAAGTGGTCTCTTATTTTTTTTAGTAAATAATTTATTTTTTACATAAATTATATTAAATAAAAATAATTATTTTTATATATATAGTTTTGTATTAATACCAGTCAATATACTATATAAATAATATATGTTGCATTTACATTTGTGTGATGTTGTAGTGGCATAGTGGGGAGTGTGTTGTTAAAGGTTTAGAATGTGGGAGGTTGGTGGTTTGAAACTTGGGAACAACATAGGACATAGGGTAATTTTTTTTTTCTGAAATATGCTTTTGGCGACTAAAAGATTAGTCGCTAAATGTATAATTTTCAAAAATGTAATTGACTATTGGCGACAAAAGCTCTGGTCGCTAAAGACATATTTTTTTGCCGACTAAAACTTTTTTAGTCGCCAATACCTCCGGCGACTATGTATTCGCGACAAAACCGGCGACTAAAATATTTAGTCGGGAAAAGTGAAAAGTCGACTTTTGGTGACTAAAAATGAACTTTTGACGACTAAAAATTTAATCGCCAAAGATACTTTTTCTTGTAGTGGTTTGTCAATCAAATGCAGCATTAACATTTTTACTATAAAAAATAAAAAATAAAAAATTTAAAATCAAGGTTGAGTGAGCTCGTGGCCAGATGGGAATCGTCCTAAATTTATATAATTTTCTAAGATTTCATGTGGCTGCTAGCATTATTCCATCTATTGCACGTTAAAATATGACATTGACATTATTCACTCCCTTATAATATTTAATATGGTTGGACTCAAATGCCTAAATTCATTGGAGAGAGATACATTTACTATATATAAAAAATAAAGACCATGTATGTGATGATTAAAAAATACTTAAAACTCACAGCCACTATCCGAATTCTTTATCAAAGTAATTGAGTCATTGTTGACTCGGTGCTCAATAGTATTTTTTTCTCACCCTATGTATATCTTCATTCTCTCCTCTCACGCTCTTCTCCGTCTCTCATTCAACCCATCCCATACACTCAATAATATATCTCCAGATGGTTGAGGACCTTTGCACTTTTCCACACAATCCTTTTTCTTCCAATGATGCTGCCGAGTTCCAAAGAAAAGACATGAATTGTCAAACACATTAATATTAGAAGACCTTGCACTTCCCAAGCAAGCTACAAGTGGGCTGCATCTTCTTATAATTTGGATTTGTATCATTTTGATTCATAATTTTTTAATTATGACACATTTAATCATAAATTTTAAATTTTATTTTAAATAAATATAATTGAAGATATCGTTGCTTAATTTCAAAGGTAAAATCGTTAATTTGATAAAATATAAACTAATTTGGCAAAAATAAATGTCAACAAATATTTTTAATTTTTTTAAAAATTATTTCTACTTACCAAAGGTAAAATTATGTAAAATTTGATAAATCTTTAGACATTTATTTATTTATTTATATTACCAAATTAATTTTTATTATGTGTTTGGATGATAATCATGTAATGGAGAATTGTTAGGATTTTAATATGTAATTGATATATTTAATATATGAAATGTTTTTAGTTTTGAATTTTTTGATTTAATGAATTAGTTTAATAATGATATCAAAATTGTCGCCATACTTAATTTTTGAAAAAATAAAAACTAATTTAACGAAAATAAAAACAATTACCTATTACATGATCATTATCCAAACACATAATAAAAATTAATTTAGCAAAATAAATAAATAAATAAATGTTTAAAAGATTTATCAATTTTACATAATTTTATCTTGATAGAAATAATTTTCAAAAATTTAAAAATAGTTTTTTGACATTTATTTTTGTCAAATTAGTTTATATTTTATCAAATTGAAGATTTTGCCCTTGAAATTAAGCAAAAGTATCTTAAATTGTCCTTATTTGGAACAAGATTCAAAATTTTGGGTTAAATATGTCACAATTAAAAGTTAGGAACTAAAGTGACACAAATCCCAAACTATAGGGACTATTAGTATAATTTGCCTTTAATTTTTTTAGTAACTTTTTGACTTTTAAATTAAAAGATTGAGTTGCCAAACGAGACCTTAATTTAAATTTTTAAGAATATGTTTGGTCAAATAAGCTATCACATCAGAGGTGCTGATGTATAAGGTAGATGTGCTGCTTGTGTGCTGCTGATATGAGCTGCTGATGTATTAGTGCTCTTGTTTTGGTTTTTTTTGGTACTTTATTTTGTTGGTTACTTTGATTGGTTTTTCACCAATTTGGGTCAAGTGTTAGTAAATAATTTTGCTTTTTATGAGGTGGCAACTTAGTTGAAATTGTTGAGATTAGCTATGATGCTAAGTGTACCTTTCTGCTTTGTTGATGTATTTTTACATGTATATTGTTTTTTCTTTTTTTTTATCAATAAAGCTTTAATTTTGCAGATAAAAAAAAAAAACGTTGTCACATTAGGTTTGAAAAGTTTTGCCATTATCAATACTTTGTGTACTCGCCTTTTATTTATTGATGTTTGACTCTGTGTTTACTTTGTACATTAAATTTCATCAATAATTTTTTTTACTTATCAAAATTTGATATTTAACTATGTAGTAATGTTCAATAATACATCATTATGAGATGTAGCGAATATTAGTATTTGTAATATAATTAATGAGTGAGGTCAATAATAATATTATAACTAGTGTTGGTACACTATTTAGTACACTAATTGGAAGCGATCTATCTTTTGAGAAGAGTAATAGAAAAGTATAAAGAAAAGAAAAGAGATATTCATATGGTATTTATCGACCTTGAGAAAACATATGACAGAGTGCCACTACAAGAAAATGCATTTTTGCCGACCATTTTTGGCTACCAAAAACAATTTAGTCGCCAAAAGTCACTGAATTGGCTACCAAAAATAATATTAGTCGGCAAAAGTCAACTTTTTAGCTACTAATTTTTTTTAGTAGGGGAATGTTGATTATTGGCGACTAAAAAAAATTTAGTAGCTAAAAATATTACAATTGGCGACTAAAAAAATTTTTAGTAGCTAAACATATCACAATTGGCGACTAAAAGAAAATTTAGTAGCCGTAGAGGTACCTTTAGCTACTAAATTATTTGGTAACCGAATGAAAATAAAAAAATTAATTTTTAATCTTTGCCGACCAAAATCTTGGTCGCCAAATGTTAACTTTCGGCTACAAAATTTCTTTTAGTCGCCAAAGACCTACCTTTAGCTACTAAATTATTTGGTAGCCGAATGAAAATAAAAAAATTAATTTTTAATCTTTGCCGACCAAAGTCTTGGTCGCCAAATGTTAACTTTCGGCGACAAAATTCCTTTTAGTCGCCAAAGACCTACCTTTAGCTACTAAATTATTTGGTAGCCGAATGAAAATAAAAAAATTAATTTTTAATCTTTGCCGACCAAAATCTTGGTCGCCAAATGTTAACTTTCGGCGACAAATTTCCTTTTAGTCGCCAAAGACCTACCTTTAGCTACTAAATTATTTGGTAGCCGAATGAAAATAAAAAAATTAATTTTTAATCTTTTGCCGACCAAAATTTTGGTCGCCAAATGTTAACTTTCGGCGACAAAATTCCTTGTAGTCGCCAAAGACCTACCTTTAGCTACTACATTTTTTGGTAGCCGAATGAAAATAAAAAAATTAACAAAATAATTATTTTATTTTATTAATAACAATACCATTAGTCTCCACTTGAAAATTTGACTAAACAAAATAGTTATTTTTATTTTTATTTTTAGGTTGTGCACCCACCATCCAAAATTATTAATATCTTATTTTATTTTTTATTATCTCAGAATATTAATTTTAAAAAAAAATTAATTATTAAAATAATATGAATTTCTTATTTTGTCCTTTTTTAAATCCATTAATAATACAAAAAGTACAATTATGACAATTGATATTTCTACAAAAATATACTATCAAAAGGTAATTTTGAAAAATTAATATTTTTAAAATGTAATAATTGTATTATAAAAAGAAATTAAATTCTGAAAATAGACTATTATTTTTAGATGGAAGAAGTTGTTGGCTTTCATTTGATGGGTTGAACACATCTTTTAATAATTGGGCCCTCACGCGAAAGGTATGCTAAAATGGGCAACTTGTTATTGACTGTTTGTCGATAGTTTTACATTGCAAAAATTTAAAGGCATAGTTACAGGTCAGTCTGATGAATTTAATTTTTAATAATAAATTTATTATTTTTAAAAAGTACAATTAAACTATTTATACTTTTTACATCATCATTTTTCAATAACACTAATAAATTAAGAATAAATCAAAATTCACAAATAAAAGACAAAATATCCCAATTATTTAGCATTTTAATAAATTTTTGCGACGGCACACTCTGTCGCTTATTACTCTATCTCTTTCTCTGTCTCTCTATCTCTTTTCTCTATTCGTCTCTCACTCATCTCTCTCTCTCACTACCCATCTTATCTACCACATTTACCACTACTGCAAATGCCATTCAACTACCACCACTCTTCTCTTTCTCTCTTTTACTCATCACTCTTCTTTCTCTGTCTGTTTGTCTATCTGTCTGTGTGTCTTTCGTTCATCTTTCTTCTCTCTATCTCTCTCATTTGTCTTCTTTCTATGCCTCTCTCGCTCATCTCTCTTCTCTCTATCTCGCTCATCTCTTTTCTCTCTCTGTCTCTCTCATTCATCTCTGTTCTCTCTATCTCTCTATCTCTCTATTTTTCTATTCTCTCTCTCGTTCATCTCTTTTCGCTCTCTTTCTATATATCTCTCTCATCTCTTGTTTCTCTCTATTTTTCTATATGTCTCTCCCTATCTCTTTCTCTCTCTGTCTCTCTCTTTCTCTATATCTCTTTATCTCTTTATCTCTCTCTCACTTATCACTCCTCTCTTTCTTTCTCTCTCTGTGTCTGTTTGTCTGTCTCTCACTCTTCTCTCTCTCTCTCTCTCTTTCTTTCTATGTGTCTATTTATCTGTTTATCTCTCTCCCCCATTGTGTTCACATTGCTCACTCTCTCCCCCATCTCTGTGTCTCTCTGTGTCTCTCACTCATCACTCTTCTTTGTCTGTCTGTCTCTTTCTTTCTCTCTATGTCTTTGTCTGTCTGTCTCTTTCTTTCTCTCTATGTCTTTGTCTCTCTTCTCTTTCTCTCTCTCACTCATCACTCTTCTCTGTCTGTCTGTCTGTCTCTGTCTTTCTCTCTCTCTCTCTGTGTCTCTCGTCCATCTTTCTTCTCTTTATCTCTCTCATCTCTCATCTCTCTTCTCTCTCTGTCTGTCTTCTCTTTATCTCTCTCGCTCATCTCTTTTTGTCTCTCGCTCATCTCTCTCTGTCTCTCTCTCGTCTATCTCTTTTCGCTCTCTCTCTCTTTCTTTGTCTATATCTTTTCATTCATTTTTTCATCTTTCTTTCTCTCTTCTCTTTGTCTCTCTCACTCATCACCCTTCTCTTTCTGCCTGTCTATCTATCTGTCTCTCTCTCTCACTCATCTATCTCTTCTCTCATCTCTTTTCTCTCTTTGTCTCTTTCGCTCATCTCTCTTCTCTTTATCTCTCTCGCGCATCTCTCATCTTTCTCTGTCTCTCTCGTTCAACTCTCTTCTCTCTATCTTTCTTTCTGTCTCTCTCGTTCATCTCTCTTCTCTTTATGTCTCTCTCGCTCATCTCTCTTCTCTTTATCTCTCTGTCTCTCTCGTCCATCTCTCTTCTCTTTATGTCTCTTTTCTGTCTCTCACTCTCACTCTCTATCTCTTTCTTTCTCTCTCTCTCTCTCTCCCACTGTGTTTGAGTTGCTCACTCTCTCACTCTCATCCTCTCTATTTACTGAGCTCCCTCTTGATTTATCGATCCACTACAAGAAAATGCACTTTTAGCGACCACTTTGTCTCTCTCTCGCTCATCACTCTCTCTCTCTCTCTCTCTCTCTCTCTCTCTCCTCTATCTGTCTCTCACTCATTTCTCTCTCTCACCATCCATCTCTAGTACCACCTTCACCACTACTACAAATGTCATTCCACCCCCACCACTACTTCCACTATCGCCACTTCACCTCTACGACTACTATTACTACTATCATCACCACCACTCCACTACCACCACTACCACTACTACTACCATTACCTCTCTTTCACCCCTGCCACTCCATTTACACTACCACTACCACAACTTCACCACTAATCTCTTTCATGAGGGCTAAGTGTGTAAAAAAAATTCACACTTTTTGCGAGGGCTAAGTGTGTAAAAAAAATTCACTCATCATGACTTATGAGTAAATAATACATATTTGTAAGACTTATTGATATTATTTCAGATTTTAAAATTTTTCTTAATTTTCTAATAATTAATTTTTTCAACTTTTTTAAATATTTAAAGCAAATTTGTTTATTTTTTAGATTCACTTAATTATTTTTTAGATTCACTTAATTTAGATATATTTTTTTTAAATTTGAGGGATTTATAAAAGTAATTGGCGATTTAATGCTAATTGAACTAAAGGCGTAAGCTGGGGCTGTGCGTATTTTAATATATTTGTTACTTTTATTTTAATTTTTTAGACTGTTGTTATTTTACTTTTACCGACTAAATATTAGTCGGCGATTATAATTACAAAATTTAAAAATTGTGCTTCATATATGAGGGAAACTTCGGAGGGAAACTTTATTACTTCTTTAAAATTTTTAAAAAATTAAAAATTCAAAATAAGCAACAAATATTTACTATTTTTTTGTTTATTTTTATCTTTATTGAATTTTTTTTGAAATTTTAGAAAAAAAATTATAATTTTTCGATTCGTTTTGTTGAATGAAAACGAAAAATAAAAAAAATTATTTTTTACCTTTGGCGACCAAAATTTTGGTAGCCAAAAGTTTGTTTTCAGCGACAAAATTGAATTTTAGTCGCCAAAGAACTAAAATGTTTTGGAGGGAGACATTTCAAATATTTAGAGGGATTTACAAAATACCTTTAGCGACAAAAAATTTTAGTCGCCAATAACCATTTATAAAATATCTCACGCTCTCACCAAACCAAACCCAACAAAACCAGCGCCTTTCTCTCTCTCTCTCTCTCTCTCTTCAGCATCCTTCTCCCTCTCCCTCTCCCTCTCCGCTGCTCCTCTCCCCTCCACTCTCACCGCCGCTCCTCCTCACGTTGGCCGGCAACTGGAGCACCGATTCACCCCCTTGTTGGTCAACGTCGCCTGAGATCCTCTCTCTCCCTCTCGGCTCTGTTTTTCTGTCTCTCATTCTTTCACCATTCACTCACAAAAACCCATAGAGCTTCACATACACGCACACACATGGGTTCTTCAAATAGTCAGAAGGTATGATTTCCATTAATGGGTTCCATCAATTTTTTTGAAGGACCACTTTGAAGTTGTAAAACAGTTTTTGTTTGATTCATATTAAAAATGATAATGACCTAACATTTTGTTTGGCTCAAAACATTGGTCATGGTGTTTTGTGTTTTTTGGGGGGAATGTTGGTGAAATTGAATCACTTTGTCTATGTAGCCATTGTTGGTTTTTAATCTATGTAGCTACTTCCCTTTCTGCTATCAACTTGAACATATGATTTCACTATCTCGCCCGTTAACTGTTTGATAAATTGCATGAACTATCAAAGCTTCAATTTCTTCTTATATTCTTGGAAGTGTTTAATCTAGGGGATATTGACCCAAAAATCAGGTATTGTAGGAGTGCCCCTTATTTCTAGTTAGCTCTGATAATCTATCTCAGATAGATCTTCGCAATTTACTTCGGGTTGATAAGTCAATAATGATAAGTCAATATTTTTTTATTATAAGCCTTTTGTTCAATTAATTAATTGATTTAACATATTCAGAAATTACTTTGTCTACTAATTAGGCTACAAAATACTAAGAATTTAAAGTTTTACAATAAATTTATATATAAAATACGTAAATACTCCCCTAGATGCATCCCCGACCTTAGACTCTTCCATGTGCCCTTGCTCCCCCACCCCCACATTGAGCAGCTAAGATCCTTCTAGCACAGGGCAATAGATTGAATCCATAGCCTTAACAAACATATGAAGCAGCCATATAACTGAAGTCATTAAGTACATTAGGACATTGTGTTTTGTACTGTAGTTGGTCATGAAAGACCAAACTATGGTCAATCATTGTTCAACCACACTGCCACATCTTTCTAAAATCAGTCTAACAAAAGAATTATTTTCCCTCAAAACTAGTTATATCCAATAGCAGTGTCATGATGCACCAATTGTCCAAGAACCAATTGGTTAAATTTACTTCTTTTATTTTTTTTATCAGTAACCAATTGTGTAAATTTACATGAGATAAAGAGGAGGTGTTCAATATTAGCATTGCGATTAATCATGCCATGAAAAGATGAAATAAAATATCCACAATATGTTCATCCATATATACATACTTTCAAGACCACAATACATGAATATTATTCATGATATTTGAATAATTTCTAATTTATCTAAATTGATGTCAATATTCTGTGATATATCTCTTAATATATATTCTTATTTTGAAGGTTACAATTTTTCTTTTTATTGATATTTTATTACTTGTACAAATGACAAAGGATGTTTGGGAACTACAACAAAATTTTGTCAATGAAAAAGAACAAAATATAACAAAGGCACCTTAATCCTAAATCGAACTAAGTTTTGGGGTACACAAATATTTGCTGCATATGTGAGATGTAACGAACTTCACTTGGATTTGCTCACCCTCCTCTCTTTTGCACTCTCTGGTCTTTATATCATAATCTGTTTTCATTTCCAAGTTCTAGCAAAACCAAGGTCACCTAAAAATAATATTACAAACTTTGAGAGGAAACATGTTCCACATAATAGCTTCACAATATTCTCTTCCAATTTCATTGACTAGATATCAGCAACAGCAACAACTCAAAACAAACCAAGAATGACTGTTGTACATAATCAACGCAGAGAATAAGAGCACCGCATCAAATAATTTTTTTGTTTGCACCTCACACAAATGAAAAGAATGTGTGTGTGTGTGTGAGAGAGAGAGAGAGAGAGAGAGAGAGAGAGCAAAACATTCTAAGTGAGAGAGAAGAGACGGAGGGGGGGGGGGAAGAGGAAGAGATAAAAGGAAAATTTTAAGATAGCCTCCCAGAGAATGAAAAAAAGCACCAGTATGAGAGCTCCAACTTGAAACAAAAGGCAACTCTTTCAATTGTGCTTTCATCAAAGTAAGGGGAATTAAGGGTGGCCTTGGTGAAGCAGTAAGGTTACTGCTCCACTGCAATTTAGGCATTACAGGTTCATTTAAATAGTGTGATAATATCATTAGTTGCATCTAGATTAGGTGCATTTAAACATATAAGAAAAATTTGATTAAAATATGAAAAAAAAATCCACCAAAGATTAAAAAATACAAAAAACAAAATTTCGTAAACAAATTTCAAATTTTATTTTTTGGTGGTGGTGGTGGTTCACAGTTCTTAAATTTTTAACTTGTGGGGAACATTAGAGTCCAGGAATGAAAATTTATGAGTTGCTGTTAATGATCAATTTGTGGTGTTTCTTATCCCTTTGGTATTCTTTACAGGCACGAAGCTAAGCTTGCTGCAGCGGCTAGCCAGCCCCTTCCTGATGATGATGATGATGCATTTGACTAATGCTCATGACTTTAGCTTTTTGCTATCATTTTTCGTGCTCCTTTAGTTAATATGAGTTCTAAAAAAAAATTTCAACGCTATCGAAGGATTTGTGTATGAGAGGTGAATGTATCGCGGAGAAGAGACCATTTTAGTTATTCTTTAGCCATTGTTTGAAGTCTGGTTGTGGTTGTGCTTTGTGGTAGAATTCTTTAGGCTGCCATATGGATGTTTTGAGTCACTTCAAGTGTTTGCTTGAAGATTTTAAATTATGTATGGATTTAAATTATTGACGTTGGATTAGATTTGGACTGTATGGAATTTGTAATATATATAGAATTGGACGTTGAAGATTACTTTTTTGGATGCTTGGAACAGAAATGTGTGCACGTTGTTGAATGCTTTAATGGTTGATAACATATTTTGGTGTTGATAGATTATATTGTTTTATACAGGGTACAGGTTGTAATATAAATGAATACAGGTTGTTTACAATTTTTTTTTTTTTTCAAAAAAAAAACAAAAAATTATTTGGCCACCAAATGTTTTGGTAGCCAAATAGGTAATCAAAAGTTTTGGCTACTAATAATTTAGTAGCAAAAACATAACCCAAAATGTTTTTGCCACCAAATAATTAGTAGCTAAAAGATTTGAGAATGAGAGAAAGAAACTATTGGCCACCAAATGTTTTGGTAGCCAAATAGGTAATCAAAAGTTTTGGCTACTAATAATTTAGTAGCAAAAACATAACCCAAAACGTTTTTGCCACCAAATAATTAGTAGCTAAAAGATTTGAGAATGAGAGAAAAAAACAATTGGCGACTAATACTTTAGTGGCGGAAACATAACTTTTGCCGACTAAACTAAGATTAGTAGCCAAATGTGTACTTTTGGCGACCAATTATTTAGTAGCTAAAAGTGATACCTTTCCCGACCACAACAAGTTAGTAGCCAAAAAGCCTCATTCGGCGACTAATACTTTAGTGGCGGAAACATACCTTTTGGCGACTAAACTAAGATTAGTAGCCAAATGTGTACACTTTCGGCGACCAAACAAATTTTAGTCGCCAATACTATCGCCGACAGGGTAAAGGCGACGAACTTAGCGACAAAAAATTTTGGTCGCTAAACACCTTCGGCGACTAAATAAGTGACTTTTGGCGACCAATATTTTGGTAGCCAAAAGTGACATTTCTTGTAGTGTGCCCCGAGATATAATATGGTGGGTGTTAGAAAAGAAAAGGGAGACAAAAGGCTACGTTGACGTGATTAGGGACATGTATGAAGGAGTGATGACCACTATTAGATCGCCAACTGGAGAGACAAATGAATTTCCAATCACTGTAGGGTTACACTAAGGATCTACCTTAAATCCTTATCTTTTTGCTTTAGTT
The DNA here is from genome assembly GCF_055761805.1 of Camellia sinensis. Lineage (NCBI taxonomy): Eukaryota > Viridiplantae > Streptophyta > Magnoliopsida > Ericales > Theaceae > Camellia > Camellia sinensis. The sequence goes on along the minus strand of NC_138964.1, from coordinate 16,853,839 downwards.
ATGGACGAGTTCACGATAAATATTCAGGATGACGTGCCATGATGTATGCTTTTTGCAGACGATATTTTGTTAGTGAATGAGACTAGAGAATGAGTTAACACAAAGTTGGAGATTTGGAGAAAAGCTATTGAATATAAAGGATTCCGGATAAGCAGAACTAAAACAGAGTACATGGAGTGTAAATTTAGTAACAGTAACAAAGAAAGCAGAGGAGAAGTGAAAATTGAGAATCAAGAACTGCCTAAGAATGAACATTTTCGTTATTTAGGGTCGATTATCACAACAGCGAGAGAGATTGATGCAAATGTGGTCCATAGGATTAAGGCAAGATGGTGTAAGTGGAGAAGTGCGTCTGAGGTATTGTGCGATAAACGAATACCCACTAGACTGAAAAGTAAATTTTATAGAACGGCTATTAAACCAGCTATGTTGTATGGGACGGAGTGTTGGTCAACCAAGAAACAACATGTAGATAAGATGAGTGTGGCTGAAATGAGAATGCTAAGGTGGATGTGTGGTAAGACTAGACAAGACAAGATTAACAATGAGTGTATTCGGGAATGGGTAGGAGTAGCACCGATAGAAGATAAGTTGAGAGAGAATCGTTTGAGATGGTTTGGTCATATTCAACGGAGACCAACAGAGACAGTAGTGAAGAGATGCGATACTGTAACGGTAGACGAAAATATTAGGGGACAGGGTAGGTCTAGATTAACGTTGACTAGTGATATAAATAGATGTATGAATCTACTTAATTTGAATAATGAAATGGCCTTTGATAGGGCCGCGTGGAGAAGAATGATTCATGTAGCCGACCCCATTTAATAGGACTTAAGGCTTGCTTTGGTTTGGTTTGGTTTGGTTTATTAATTTTTCAAGATTAATGTATCTAAACAAACTCTATATAGTATATTCTGTCACAAATGTTTAATTTAAAACAAAGAATTGCATAATTTTTAAATAATAGTACATGAATGTATCTACGTGGATTTGCTAAAAACAGCAGAACTCAATCTAAGAAATTAGGGTAAGGGTTATGTCTCTACCTAATTGGGATTTGTACTCTTGCTGTGGGGCTTTGCCCTTGGATCTTTGTTAAGAAAAAATAAAAATTATGATTGTTGAAGTCTTTTATTAATAAAAAAACTCAAAGCCATGTCCTTCAAACCTGCCAATTTAAGAAAGACATAGGGGTAGGGGCTATGTCTCAACCTAATTGGGATTTGTCTTCTTGCTGTGAAGCTTTCCCCTTTGATCTTTATTAATGTAAGAAAGAATAAAAATTATGGTTGTTGAAGTCTTTTATTATTTCAAAACTCAAAGCCATGTCCTTCAAACCTGCCTATTTAAGAATAAAAGGAAACATGCGTTCCATTTTTTTAAGGAAAAAATAAAATAAAATAAAATAAAAGAAACATGTTTTTTTTTTTAACGTTATCTTTGATTTATTAATTTGGAAAATGATTTGAAAAAAAAGAAAAAAGAAAATAGGTAAAATGTGAATGAATATAATTATATTTCACTTATAATTTATATATATTTTTCATTTTCATTTTTAAATTTCTATCGAAATTCATAAATCAATCACAACCTAAAGAAACAAAGACGAAAAACAATTAATTTGTGGTTGTTCAAGTATTTTACTAGTGTTATTTTAAGACTTATATTTACTTGAGTCCTCTAAAAGTCCCGATATGAAGAAATTTTTGTTTGTGGATATGATACATGTCATGTGGTACCTTCCATTATTGTAATTGACTTTGACAGTAGGGTCCACTACATTTCCCCAATATGGCGTTGGTGTTGTGCCATAAGGCACAATGGCCCCGTTTGGTAGAGCTGTGGGAAATTGATTATAATTTATAGTTTAACAGCTTATACCTTATAACTGTGAACATAAGTTGATTTCTGACTTATAAATTAAGCTTCTCCTCTCTCACTCAAAGAATAAGTTGATTTTTGACTTACAAAAAGCTATAAGCTATATTGTTAAACTGAACCAAACATATCAAAATAGTTTAAATTAAGCTAAAAGCTGAAATAAGCTAGAAATAAGCCCTACCAAACAGGGCCAATACCCTTGTTGTGAGATCTTGTGAACTCAATCTAAGAAATTAGGGTAGGGGTTATGTCTCTACCTATCATTTATAAAAATAATTAGGTTAATCGGCCATGTATAATCCCATGATCATATCATAATTATTTTTAAATAAAGTATCAAAATTATGCTAATCGTTTATTTATTTAAAAACAAATTGGATCCTTATATGAGGCTATAGATGTTTAATTAACTTTATTTTTTTTATGGATGATCTACTCGACGAACCCTAAATATAACAGTAATGCTAGAGACCCAAAATTTGGATCCCTAAGTCGATCTACAATGATATGGTAAGAGAGGTAGGCCCTGCACAGTTAAATATATGACAAATCAAAAATTGACATGTATCATGCTGTATCATTATAGGTCAAATTATAATTTTTTTTTTACGAGTCTTAAATATAAATAGTTTAAATTATCAAAATAGATTATGGACAGACCCGGTTCACATAGGGCTCTGGCACCAACCCAACATAAACAAAAATTGACTCGAGGTTGTTGGAGTCATTGTTTTATTAATGTTCAAAGCAGTATATAAGGAAGAAAAGATGTATAGATTTTCTCACATCCTCAAAAGACATTTCAAACTCCATAGGCCACCAAACATTAGTATTTCCCATGGCTCTATCATTCCAAAAGGAACTAAATCAGGTAATCTTTATTTTTTCTTTACAATCTTTGTTATTTCATTTCATTTTATTTTATTTTATTTGCTTTTTAAAATTTGGAAAGTTTTCCATCCATCCATTCATAATTTTTTTAGATAAAATATGATGTTTAAAATATGATTGGTCTCTAGTAGTTTTGAAAATTACATCCCATCTCTTGAAATTTCCAATTTCAGAACAAATGACTTATTTTATTAATTTATAATTCATCAAATCAATTAATAGTTTTTAATGATGTCAAAAATTTATTTCAATTAATAATTCAGATAATTTTATTATTCTATGGGTGAGCAGTTAGAAATTCTTATTTTTTCAGTTAATTCTATCTTAAATTTTTTTTTGACAAGGGACTATTTGTAATTTTTCAAATCATAGAGAACAATTTATATTTTAAACAAACCTCAAGAGGCGTATTTATAATTTGTTATTATTATTTTTTTAACAGATTTATAGTTCACAAAATTGTTTCTGACAATGATGGGCTTAGGAAGTGTATCTAATAATCCAAGCATCATTTTCATTAAACTTGAATATGTCAAAGAGTTTTGGATCAATGTAAAAGTTATTAATTTTGCGCTGGGAGTTTTTAAATTTTCATTACACTTTGGCCCTTAATTATGTGTCATCATCACTTTATTCTCTCAACTAAAAATTGCTATGTTTTGCCCTTAATCTTTTAATTTGTTTCAATCTCAATCTATTGTTAACATTTTGTTTTGAAAAGATGAGGGAAAAATGGAATAGAGCTGTACAGTTTTATGGCATATATGTTTATTCAAGAACTCGTTTATAGATATACATATCTTTCTCTTTGATCATAAAATAGACATGTGCATATATTTTTCATAAGAAATGAAAAAAAAAAAAAATATATATATATATATATTGACCCATATATAAATGAGTTTGGGAAAATGTAAACATGTATTTAAATTTTAAATATTTTGATGTTATAACAAATCAATAATTAATCTAATGATTTTAGGAAGAACGCGTGTACAGTTATGATAAAATATTAATTTTCTTCCATTGCATGTTAAGGTGTTGAGACTATCTTCTTTTCTTTTTTTTTTCTTTTTTTCTTACTATTATTTATCATCAGGTGCTTTTTGAAGAGAATGCAGGAGTGAGGAAAGTGATACTGAATAGACCCAAGAAATTAAATATCCTCAACTACGAAATGGTATGGTAGAAATGCGTACTTTTATACTTGAAATACTTGTTAACCACCACTAATATTAAAATTTGGTTGTACATCTTGAGACATGTAACATATAAATAAACTTTTCCTAACATTAGCTTAACAATAATAACAATAATTTGGATAAAAACCTCTAGTGATTAGGCCAAAAAATATGATTTGGTGAAAATATAATGAATTCCACAGTTTTGACATAATTATATTAATCAAATTTTTAGTATGGTTAAAACGATTAAAACTAATGACAATGGTAGGTACACACATAAATAATCAAAAACAAAGATAAATTTTAGTAGGAATTATTGATACGACGGACGAATTATTGATAAAAAAAATATTTAAGTATTACGTAAATTAAAAACTTTGAGAGATGTCAATATAATTATGTCAAAAGTATAGGATTGATTGTATTTTTTTTTAAATCTTAGGAAAGTGAGTATAATTTACCCTTTTTTTAATGGACAATTTACATACAAGGATTTACAAAATGAGTGGATTGGATCATCAGAGTAAGGCCAGATAGTTTTTCGAATTCTCTTTCTTTTAATATGTTTTGTTGAATTCCAGCATTTCATAAAATAAAAAATACAAAGATATATTGTTCTTATACAATATCAGTTATTCAAATCCAAAACACTTCAACTTTGTTGTGTACAGGTTTGCCAGATGTTAAAGAAGCTGGAAGCCTATGAGAATGATCCCACAGTGAAACTTGTGATTCTAAAGGTTAGAAAGATATGTCAACATATAAAACTTGAAGGATCATTCAAACTTGAAATCAATTAAAATTTACTTCATGTTTTGTACATGAAATAAATCAGTTAAAATTACTTATCATTATCTCTATGTTGTACATGAAATTTTATGAAAATATTAACTCACATCATTTCCTATCGACAACAAATTTTATTTGCTCCCTTCTTGTTATTAATGCAGGGAAATGGAAAAGCTTTTTGTGCTGGTGGTGATGTTACCGCTGTGATAACTTTTATCACTACTGGTAAAGCTACTAGTTTAGCCGTTTATGACATTTTCAATGTCGTAAAGATACTTATTAAGAAAATAAAATTCCTGACAACATATAGCCTTGTTTGGGAAGTGAAATTTTAGTTTTTTTAGGTTAAAATTTACGAAAAAATAAAATATGTTAAAATAATTAATAAAACAAAATATTACATTAAATTCATAATCATTTTACTTTTTCTCTCATCAAACTACAAAAAAAATAGTCAAAATCAAATATCATTTTACATCAAATATCACATCCAACTACCAAAAAAAAAATATCACTTTACTTTTTCTCTCATTTTAAATCAAATATCACATCCAACTATAAAAAAAATCAAATAATCTCTTTTAATATAAAAATTTTAACCTACTAAAATAATCAAAAACTAAAATAGCCTATTAAAATAACAACTTCTCAAACACCCACATACTTTCTAAAACTACGATTATCCGCATATATTATGCTAATCTGATTCTCTAAAATCACGAATGTACATTAGTTATATATTATGCTAATCTGATTCTCTTCCTTTTATTATATCATTGTATTTCCATATTTCGGGTTAATAAAATTTATTTTTTGCCACTCCACATTAAATGTTTTAGGACATTGGAGCTTTGGTGCAAGCTTTTATAGGAAGCAACTCGCTTTAGACTATTTACTCGGAACATACAAGAAGCCTTTGGTGAGATATTCCCCTTTAATGGTTTTTCTCCAAAATTTCTTCTTTTTTTGTTTTTGTTTTTGTTTTTTTTTTCCCCCTCATTTTTTTATTATCATTTTCGCCCTACCATATATGAATTATTGTAGGTTTCGTTGATAAATGGATTTGTAATGGGAGGAGGTGCCGGAATATCCATGCATGCAACATTTCGAATTGTTACTGAGAAAACTGTATAATTTTTGTACAATTTTCTTTATATACTAACTTTTTAATTGGTTACGTTTTTCACAATTATTTATAAAATGTTTACTAATAATACTTAATGGTCGTGTACAATTCTACAGGTATTTGCTATGCCAGAAACATCAATAGGACTTTTTCCTGATGTCGGTGCTTCCCATTTCCTATCGAGGCTTCCGGGATTTTTTGGTAAGAAACTTTATTATTATTATTATGATTCTTATTCTTATTCTTATTCTTATTCTTATTCTTATTATTATTTATTTTGCATTATTCATTTTTGACAACATAATATAAATACTGAAATCACATCAGAATATGAAATAGAGCATGTGTTTGAACCTTACCATCTATCTAGCAATTGAAAATACTTGCACGTTATAAAGGAGAGTCTGGTTACACATGAAGAGATATGTTGAGAATATAATACAAATAATGAAATTATTCCTCTAACAACTTAATATTAGAATATATGTTCGATTCATTTAGTTTTAGGCCAATTAAACTAATTCTTGTCAAATTTTTTGTGCATAGGCGAATATCTAGGGCTGACCGGAGCTCGATTAGATGGAATTGAGATGCTTACATGTGGCCTTGCAACTCATTTTGTCAATTCAAAGGTAATTACAATAAATCATGTTATTTCATAACTTCGAATGTTTAAGAAGTTTTGTGTGATCAGATTGAACTAAAATCAAGAAGCATCATGCATAAGCTTATGAAAAAATTAATAACCAAAATCCATCATGATAGTGAATAAGTAGAGGACAAGGCTTTGCAAAAATGTATTTCATTAATAGGATAAATTATATTGGCAGTCCCGTATTTTATTAATTGTGTCATTTTAATTTTAAAATTTGTATCAATTTAAGCCAATTGATAACATCGATTAGGATTTTTGAAAAATTGTGTTTGAGTTGTTTGCGGTTAGCTCAATGAGTTAAACAAGTTTTTAATTTAGTTTATAAAAGCATAAGATACATTGCTTATGTGCACATTTTTAAATCCAAAATATTAACAGTCGTAATTAATTGAATGAAATTGAGATAAAATTATAAATTCATGATTAAAATAGAGTCAAATACAATTACAAGAACCAAAACGATACAAAGATAAAAATATATGGACTATCGATTCAATTTTCCCGAAAATTAATAACTAAAATCCATCTTGATAGTGAACAAGTAGAACACAAGGCTTCGCAAAAATTCCAAATATCATCACCAATTTTATTCAACTATTCACATTTTAAAACTACAAATATAAAGTATATATATATATATATATATATATTTGGTCTAATTCCCATTAAACATTTTGGAAATTCCAAGATTGCTACTCTCCTTTGCATAGCATTATATCACTTGCTTTAAATTATCTTTTAGGATCTTGATTCGTTGGAAATTGCACTCAATGCGGCGGGTTATTCGGATACATTGGACATCATGACCATTTCAAAGATTATCAACAAATTTGTACAAAAAGTACATATAAAACAAGATAGCTCGTATAGAAGGTAACGATTTCTTGGTTATTCCATCGTTTAAGATGTTGTTACATGGTTCTATATCATTGATTTTATGCATGGAATCAAATATATTTGACATTAAATACATTGGTTAAATAGATTGGAAATTATCAACAAATGCTTCTCAAGAGAAACAGTAGAGGAAATATTATCATCATTGGTAAGCTTGTCAATAACTAGCATATTTTTTTATTTACTCATTTGCAAAAAATATATAAATTTGTTTGGTAATATATATATGGTTTCACGTATCAAAGTAATCCCCTAATACCTAAATTTGTTTGGCTCAGGAAAAATTAGTTGTAAACAAAGAAGAGACGTGGATTATTGAGGCAATAAACTCTATGAAGTCAGCCTCTCCTACAAGCCTTAAAATTTTTCTGAGATCGGTAACAATTGTTACAAACACTTTATTACAACTTCGGAAAATCTAAAGAGTTCTTTTTAGGGTTTGAAATGAACAAACGCTGTGTTTTGCCATTCATAGATCCGAGAAGGTCGAACCCAGAAGCTTAAACAGTGTCTTGTTCGTGAGTTTAATGTTTTGTGCCACATAATGCGAAGGACAATTCATGATGATTTCTTTGAGGTTGTGCACTCGCCTTTCTCTTTGATGTTTGTGTTAGCAACCTTTGTTCGTTAATCTTCATCAATAGAAGTCTTTTTTCGGGTTTTTTTTTTTTTTTTCAAAAAAATTAAAAAAACTACTTTTATTGGTTTTAGAATCTTTTTCCTTATGTTGATTAACACTGGGAAAGATTTTTTGAATGCAGGGTTCGAGAGCAATGTTTTTTGACAAGGATAAACGACCACAGGTATATAAGATAGTTTTTCTTTTTTTTTCCGGATTTAATTTCTCTTAAATTGTCATATCAACTTAGAAGAATGTTTGAGCTTAATAGGCCTATTTTGAAACCAATTTTAGTGATACAAACCGTTTTCTATTTTTGACTTATTGAATAGAATATTCATATAAAATATTAAAATGATTAGATATCAGTAGTTATATATTTGAATCACATTAGTTTTAAGAAAATAGATGACAAATAATTTTAAGAATAATCCTTTATTGTTTCTAATACAAATTTGATTCAAATATATGTCTACTAATATTCAATCATTTTGGTTTTTTGCATGAATATTTTATTTAATAAATCTTAAAAAGTAAAAAATTTGAATTATCAAAATAAAACTTATATTGAATTTCATGAATCTCCCAAATTCTCCCATATTTATATGTAAATATATGAAAATAAGTCTAACCCTTCTCCACAGGCACGCAAGTATAGTTTTTTCACCAACACAAATTCCCACAATTATTTTCTCTTTGATTTTCTTCTTTTGATTATTACAAGTCCAAATTTTCATTTTAAAAGTGGGCTTTGTTTACAAGATGACATTGAAAAGACAAGAAGTGCAAAAACATATGTGGTTTAAATTTTTAGGATTTACCTTCCAAAAAATTATTTTTTTTATTTTTTATTGAATATTTTTTTGTTTTTATTGAATTTTTTAATATTTTAAGTAATTTTTTTTTAATTTCTAAATACAACTAATATAAATATACTTAAAAAGTATAATATTTGTAAAAAAGATCGTAAAAAATTCACTAAATACCAAAAATAAAAAATACTAGAATTTAGTATATATATATATATATATATATGTATTTTGTATTCTTATATATTTTTTGAAATTTTTACTTTTAAAATACATCTAAGTAAGGTGCATATAAAAAAATAATTTTTTTTAATTTTCTAAAAAAATATTCACTAAAACTAAAAAATTTAAAAATTAAAAAACTCAAACCAAACGCACTGAATACAACTTTATATTTTATACTAGTCTCTTCTGGTGGTGTAGGCTGGTTTGGGAATAGAGTTGTATTTTAAATTTGTGAGTTTTGGAATTATGATTTGAGTGTATAAAATTTGTTTGGTTAATGAGTTTTGAAACAGGTGTTGAATTAAGTGGGGAATTTTGATGTGACATACGATATTTGATATAAAAACTTACAAGTCATAACTAAACACATAACTCAAAATTATATTCAAAGTTCATAAAAATTTTAAAAAATTATGAAATTTTTTTAATTTAAAATATAAAAAATAACAGGTGGCATTTGTATAAAAAAAAATAAAAAATTCACTGTTCTAATTAATCGGCCGGACGTTCGGGAGGACGACCAGTTAGCCCAAATTTTTCCGTCTTGAAGAGAGTTTTCAAAAATGAGTGTGAAATTAATTTTTAAAAACTATAAATAAACGCCACACTCAAATATAATGATAAAATTAAGTTTAAAGAGATCCACCAAATAGCACCTAAGTTTTTCACTTAATTTGTCCATATTCATGGTCCACAAGTATTTCCTTTAACTTCCTTTACATGTCCTTGAGCTATTAATTTTTAATTTCAAACAGTGGAAGCCATCGAAGCTAGAGCAAGTGAGTGAAGAAATGGTCAATCAGTGTTCCAATAACATTGATGATGATGACTGGGTGAAATTACAAATTCCTACAAGATCCATGCCAACCTTCACTGTGCAATCAAAAATCTAGCATCAATAGTGGAAGATAGTGAAATAAATTAAGTGATTGGTTTTATGATTGTAAGAAAAACAAAATCTAAACTATTCAGTGTAAAAATATTTGTCAGTTGTTTGACTCTGTATCTAAGTACACATCTATCTGCCAAAAAAAAAAGGCAAATTAAATGGTCTTTATAATTTATACAATGTGTCAATTTAGTTTATACTGTTTTATTTTGTTCGATTTTATCTCTTAATTTAACAAATTGTGACATATTGGTCCAATAAATAATATCCGTTAAATTTAGTAAACGGAAACTTAAATAATGTGTCAATTTGGTCCCTATCAAAATCAAGCAAATTAAAACAATAGGGATCAAATTGACATATCATGCAAACTACAATGACCAAATCGACACATCATTTGAGCATGTGATGACTTTTCGTCCATCAAACCTAACGACTATTGTTTATTGGACCAATATGACATAATCTATTAAACTAATGGGTAAAATCGAGCAAATCAAAACAATAGGGACCAAATGGACATATCATGTAAAGTGCATGGATCATTTGCATAGTTTATCAAAAAATAAAAATAATTAAAAATTTTAAATAATAATACAAATTGCTTTCAATGTCTATTATGATTATGATATTAAAATATTCTTAATTCTTACGTTGAAGTGAAAAAAAAAATTAGAGTACAATCCATTTTACCCTTTTGTGGTTTAAGGCAAAAGTATTTTTATCTTCTTATGATTCAAGTATAGGCAATAAACCTCCATATAATTGTGAACCAAAATGCAAACGTTACTTTTCGGTCCAATTTTACAGAATGTGTAATATACTCTGCATTTTTGAGAGTGGACATTCTTTTTAGAAATTATTAAAGTTAAATTACAATTGAAAAGATTTTTATACCCCCATCTTCAACCCCTAAAATCCTAACTCTACGGTTATGTTTGTTTAGGCGAATTAAATTAGATTAGATTAGTATTCCTATGACTAATAGTCTTAGGACTACGAATTTTTTGAGTTGTGTCTCTTATACTATATTTAGATTGAGTTAGGATTATAAGGAGATATTAATAAAATATTATTCAATCCGATGTTTGTTTAAATAGATTGGAATAGATAAGACATGGGACATTCAATATATATATTGACCATAATAGCTCTATTATGATCATTTGATAAGTCAGTCCAAACTTTGACTTAGTGTCCCAATTTATATCACATCCTTTATGTGGATTGCATAGTCCATCATATGTAGAATACCATATCCAGATGAATTGTTAGTCTGTACTTCAATTTTTTAACCAAATATCATATTAATAATTTTATTGGACTATTAATCCAATCTCAAGCACATACCCGCCCAAACAAACATGGCCTACAAGTCATACCATCCCCAACACTTCCAGCCATTCCATCTACCTCCTCAAGCCCCATTTATGTCCCATGTTTCTTTCCCAGCCATATCTGCCTCTTCCGGTGTACATTCCGACCACCACTATCACTGCCTCTTCCTTCCTTGAGCATCATTGTGTAGATACCCCATTTTTGACCGACCTTGAGACTCAGACGTCACCAGTTGAGCGCTTGGTGATATTGCATATTGTGCTCATTCAGAAGTTTCAGAGTCTCGGCTGCGAGCCTTGCCTCCGGACTTCCGGACCCTTTCATGCTTTGCCTCGGTTTGCGAACCAAGCTCGGTTTTCTCTGTTTTCTCTTCGCGAAGGGAGGGAGAGGTCTTGTAGATCATCTCTCAGTGGCCGTAGGCTACGTTTTGTGGTCGTAGGCCATTTTGCCCGTTTGGAGTCCGGTTTTCGGTTTTTCGGAGCCGTTGGCCGTGTGCCTCGGTTCGGGACCGTTTAATCACCTCCATTTGCTTTGGTTTTTGGCATACGTCTCATTTGCTACCTTTTGAGGGACACTGTGGTCCGAGAGACCCACTTCGTGGTCGAACACCACTCCCGGTGCCTAACAGCCCATTTTCGGGGCCCCGAGCTGCGCGTTTCGGCCCCCGAACCTTCATTCTACATCGGTTTTGGTTCTTTTTTGGCAGGGACCTCTGTTTCATTGGTAAGAAGGCCGTAGAAGGGTGGGAGGCCAGTAATTGTTCTGTCAGCCAACTTTATCCCTTCATCGCCCCCCGTCGCCCGTTTTTCCTCACTTCAAAGCCAATGTTGAACACCCTTGGGCCATTTTCTTGAACCCTAAACCACATATTTGTGATGTACACATCTGGGAGGCCACCAATATTTGGTGGCCGGCCAGTAACCCTTTCTGACCCTTTTGAACCCCTCCTTGAAGTGGGTTGTTCTCTCTCCTGGTTCACTTTTTCCAGTGCTTAACCACAGGGTTGTGGTGTGCACACATCAGAGGCTCTCTATTTGTGGTGGCCGGCCATTAATCACACTTGACCCTTTTGACCCTTGGCCGGCCGGCCATGGGAAGTAGCCGGCCGGCCACCTGCAACCTAAATACCTGGCCGGCCAGAATCCTTACATCTGCTACAGTGCAAATATGCATCTGTTTTCCCCCCAGATTCTGTATCCAGGGGGCTGCATTTTGGAGGAAAACTTGGTTGGTTTTCCCTCCATTTTTCCCCCCTTTCCCCCCCCCCTTTTGGCCTTTATAACAGGGGCTCCAGTTCTGATTTTAGGGTTACAAAAAATCTCCCCTAAGCTCTTGCTTTGTATCCCTCTTTCTCCATACTCCCAAGCTCAAAACCTTCAAGTTCCTACACCCTTCTCTACACCACCACCTAGCACCATACCTCCAACTTCCATTGCAGCCATTTGAAGTTGTTTTCTAGAGCCTAGGAGTGCTGCAATTTAAGCCAAAGAGCTGCCAAAGACAAGTCTTCAAGGGTGAGCTTCCATTTCCCATTTTCTAGCATTTTTTTGATTCATTTATAAGTCATATTTGCTTGCTGTTTTGGGCTCCGACCCTAACTGGAACTAGGCTTATTTTGATCCATTTTTCATGTTTGTTTAAGGGCCTCACACTGTTTGAGGCCTCCTTGTTGCACTTGCTTCATTATCTCCCTTGAATGCCATTGTCTTGTGTAGTATTTTTGGCATATGTATAAACTGTTTTGAGCTCTACCATGAACTGAAAAGTTGCTTATTTTGATCCCTTCTTCAACATTGTTGAAGGGATCATTGCTGTTTGAGGCTTCCATTTGATACTTTCCATTATATCTCTCTTTTGGTCATATTTTTGCATGATTTGTTAGCCTCTTTTGCTTCTGTTTTTGGGCTGTGGTCCGAACTACAAATTGCCTTACTTTGACACCATCTTCATGTTTCATTAAGGGTCTTTCATAGTTTGTGGCATCCTTTATACACTTTGTGTTATATCTCTCTTTTTGGCCTCATTTTGCATAGTATCTTAGGCTTGCATGCATACGGTTTTGGATCCGGCCATCAACTGTAAAGTGAAATATTTTTGGCCCCTATTCAACATTGTTGAAGGGACCCTTTGTGTTTGAGGCCAGCAACCTCCACTTGCTTCTTTGACCCCCTTTTGGCCCATTTCTTGCATGAGATCTTATCCATACCTGTGCTGGTTTTTGTGGTTTTCCATAAACTGTAAAAGGTCATATTTTGGGCCCCTCTTCAACATTGTTGAAGGGCCCTAATCTGTTTGGGGTCAGCAGCTGTGAGTTGCTTCTTTATCTCACATTTAGGGCCATTTTTGCATGCTAGTTTTTCCCTATTTGTGTTTGCTGTTTGGCCTCACTTAGAACTGAAAACATGCTTGCTTTGGGGCTGCCTTGAATCTGTCTTCACATGTCACGATCAAATAATGCATGCTTGATGTAGCTACAAGTCATTTCATGCGCTTAATCTTGCATTTCGGGACCATTTTCATGCATCGGGTGCCATGTGTTTATGATTCGGGGCTATTTTGGGTCATGTTTTGCTGCTGAAATTTGCATGTTTGCATATCATGTTTCATGCCTTGCCATGCTTTGTTAGAGTGGCATTTGTGCCTTAGGTTCGGTCCTCGGTTTGCGTGCATGCGTGCACGCATTTCGAGTGTCTCATTTTTCATCCAATGGCCTCTTATGTGAGTACGGCTGAGGTCCACTCATGTTGTTGTAAGTCCATTATGCATTGTGTATGCCATTCCATTTCATAGCATTGTGTATGCTAGGCCGTATGTTAGCGCATTGTGTATGCCATGTTATCTCGTGCATCATGTATGCCATTTCATAGCATTGTGTATGTTAGGTTGTATATTAGTTGCATTTCATGCATATTGTATTGTGCTTGGGATAGGAGTTAGCCCGAGCACGAGAAACGAGGTACGTTCCGTACTCCGAGTGACGGAACGTGTCTCAATTCCAAGTCACCGACACTCCGGATTATCCATGATGGAGTTAGGTCTTGTTGTATTTATATGTGCATTCATTCTATATTGAGTTGCACAATTCGACTCCTCGGCTATCATGCATCGATATGCGTGATTGGTGGCACGAGGATCGAGGCATGCATACATCTGTGAAAATACATTGCTATGCCCCTCTCTTGCTCTCTGTTGCAGCAAATCAAGAATCAGCAGTCCTCCGGAGCTTGGCGCGCTTTCCAAGAGTAACTGTAAAACAGAGGCTAATTGGGGCATCCCAGTGAATTTCCGCGCAAGGCAGCCCAAACATACATCATTCATCAGAGTCAAGGCAGTCCCTGGCTTGCATGCCAGTTTATAGCTTTCCTAGATTAATTTGTAAATTAATTAGGATTTTTGTATTTATTCGGGACTGTAATTATTTATTTGGGATTCTATATTTATTCGGACCCTCTGTGCGAGGGCATAATTGTAATAAGTGTGGGTGAGTGTGATGTATGTCTTCCAACCCCACGTCTTTCTTCCCTTTTATTTACCTGCTTATGATGGTTAAATTAGGGCATGTTTCAATTAGCATACAGTATGACAACATGTTTGCATCATTCATCTGTTTTGCATGCACCGGGCTCGGCGCATCATACTAACTGCATTGTATTTTCAATTACAAATTGAATACATGTTAGCTGTAGCATTTCATATGCCATGTTTAGAATAGCCGAGCCTGCTATAGTTGCATTTTTGCATGTGTTGCATTAGGCACTTCTGTATAATTAGGATCATGCATAGATTTCTAATTAGCTTCTTTTTTGGCTTAGAGTACTCGGTGAGTTTTATGCTTTAGCATCCT
Source organism: Camellia sinensis (assembly GCF_055761805.1). Lineage (NCBI taxonomy): Eukaryota > Viridiplantae > Streptophyta > Magnoliopsida > Ericales > Theaceae > Camellia > Camellia sinensis. The sequence continues at coordinate 16,838,692 of NC_138964.1, read as the reverse complement.
TGCATGCGTGTGAGTGACTGCCATGAATAGCATGCTTACCATGAGGCTATTTGCTTATGTGATATAACTGCCTGAATGCCTGTGGGTGAAGGTTGGGTTATCTGGATTGGAACAATTCATCAAATGTGTGTTTTAAGCCCACTAAATAGTGGCAAAACCATCTTTCCTTAAGCCCACCCGAGGGTGGCAAAATCTGCATCTTTAAGCTTACTTGCGAGTAGCAAACCATCTTTCAAAAATAAACATGAAATGTTTTGTTCCAATTCAGGCGACCCAGTCTATACTTGTATGCTGTGCGCATCACATAGTAATCTAGGCTAATAACCGGAATAAGAACACACAATGTTTTCAAAATTTGATATCATGGTTAGTAGAGGCCGATCTTTGATCGGGCGAGCGGGGGTGGTCACGAAGTGACCTTCCCCAATCGTACCCAAGTTCCCGAGCCGAGGCAACTTTGGTGATGACGGACACGTGGCCTTAGGCAAACGAGTCAGGGTTTCCTAAATTTCCCAAAATAAAATATTTAGGTGGCGACTCTGTATCTGGCAAAGCAGTTCATGCTTGGCACTTCTTTCAAAAATCTGTTTTTCTCAAAACGATTTGCCGGATTTGGACTCTTTGGTTCAGACTTAGAACCGTGACAATTTGAGAGTCCTGAGCTGTAGTGACCCCAAATGAACGGAACGGGAGCTCATCCCTCCCGGGGCGTTCAGGGACGTCTACACATTGCTGCTCCTTTTCAATTCTGAACCACCATTGCCTCGCCTTTTTTAGTCCCCTCGACCACCATGGCAACTCCCTCTTCCCTCCTTGACCACTGCTTTCACTTTTTCTGGGTTGAACCACCATTTCCATCCTCATAGAAAGAAAAAGAATGGTGCATACCAAGCTCAATTATCAACAATTATGTTAATTCCATCCCAAGATTTTCAAATTCGTAGCATTCATTTGGCAAAACAAAAGAAAAGCAACAATATAGATCTATATATATATATATATATATATATGTATGTATACAATGTATATATAGTCAATTTAGGATAAATAAATAGAGATTTGGGATTAATTTGTGTTTTAATAAAATTAAAGTTTTCTTAATTCTAATTAAATAAATATTATTTAAGTTAGAAATTATTACTGTCTTCGGTGATACGTATATATAATACTGTATATATAGTGATAATTGGATATTAGCATTAATTTGTGAATTAATTGAATTAATGTTATTTAAGTTAGAGATTATTATCTATATAATATATAAGAGAGAGAAAGAAAATAAAAGAAGAAGAAAAAAAGAAGCAAAACTCCAGAGGGGCATTACGGTCAATTCAAATCTATTATTAACAGAGTTAACGTTGTGATTTAGTTCAAAACTATATGAGGTCTCTTTACCTATATTTGAACCATAAGGGTGTAAAGTGCTTTGACCTTAAATTACAAGGGGTAAACTGAATTTTACCCAAAAAATTATTGATATAAAAGTATAACAAGAGCAGTCACGGCCAGGAGCACATTGCACACAAGGTGGGCATGCCATTTCGCTTTTTGTTCATGCCATTTGAAGAGTGGCATGTGCCACTTCAAGAGTAGCACGTTACTATTCATCACTGCGCATGCCATGTCGAGGGTTTTATATTCTGCACTGAATTGCATGAGCGCTAGACTTGCTATGATTTGCACCGCTATATATCTATATGGTGTGCTCCATTCCGGACAAGAGAAGAGGTATGTGCTATTTTGTGGTTGTCAGCGTCATTCTAAGACAAATTTCACTATTTCGAGCATTTGAGGGTCAAAATTTGGATTTTAAGGTTTTGGGAGGTTGAATTGTGTTAGATTTGAAGTTCTCCTTAGGCAAAGTCACTTCCTTTCTTATCTCAACAGAGACAATTCCTTTCTAGTTTTTTCATTGGAAGCACCATAGGCGTATCTAAATTTTATGGGGATGTTTTGTGCAAATTTTCAAGCAGCTTATGACTTATTTTAATTTGAGAGTTTGTGTCAAACTGTTCGGTGCAGCTCCTGATTATAACTTATTACACAAAAATAATTTAAATAAGCTAAAAAATATTGCTTTTTCAGAAGCCGAGAGATGAGTGGTTTTAGTTTATAATTTCTGATTATCAGCTTTTATCTTAAATTAATTTCCACCAAACACCCCCTATAATTGATTGAAATGGGATGCTTGCAATTGTATACACTTTCATGGTGTGACAATTTGTTACAATAAGATAAGGTCATATACTCTATTATACAAAAGTAATTTGAAAATAAAACTATACAATGGAAGAACAAAGTATTGCACTATCCAATAACTAGGCATTTGTAAGTTATTTCATCCTTGCAAATAAGTAAAAATGATTTCACAAATGTGAGCTTGACAGAGTCAAAAAAATTCACATCATCGAGTTTAAGAGAGGTCGATAATGGTTTTTAAAATTTATGACCTCGACATTCAGTTCTTATTGTGTAAGTGTATCTCAACACTGATACTTGTCTCAATATTGCGATTATGATCATGACTTTAATTGTTATTGCCTAAATCTTTTGGGCTTGATTGTGTGTATGTATGTGTGTGTGATATATATATATATATATATATATGCATGTCTATCAAAAACAAATAGAAAGCAATTATAATTGAAAGATTTATAGTTTATATAAATTGGAAACAAAATGGAAATGGGAAAAAGACATACTTGGTGCAATCAACAAAATTGACCATCTCCAATTCCACAATAATTATAGAAATCCGAAGTACATGTTTGTCAAACATATCAACTTGATTATTACATTTATATTTTCCTTTTGCAAACAATCCAAAAATCGGACTAATAACAGTAAATCCCCCATCTAATGCAATATTTTGCCCATTCATATGCTTAGACTCATCACTTCCTAGGTAAAGAGCAGTAGGACTGGTAGCCATCTAATAACTCACACCTGACCGAACACAACAAATTATACATGTCCAGGACCATTCAGAAACTGGCAAACCAAAAACCAAGGTTTATATACAAGCCTGGTCTTACATGACCATTGAAAGTAAACAAAAGAACATCAAACAAAAGCTTTGTGCGTGAGGCAACCTTGGCTGACTCCAAAATCCTAGTAACCTTTCACAATCTCACTAAGGTTGGGGCTAGACATCCCGCTGCTTACCTACATAGATATAAATACGAAGTGAGCTAATATCGAGTAAATAATACCAGAGTCAAGGGGTTAATGAATGAGAATCGTACATAAATAAATCATACTTATAATTTAAACATTTGAACTACTATTCTCATTTATATCAGATTTATAGATCATAACAAAGCAAAACGACCTCGTGTCCAATACATCATAACCATATACAAAACGACATCAGGTCCAACTCATATACAAAATGACCTCAGATCCATTATATGCAAAACAACTTTGGGTTCATCTATACAAAACGGCATCAAGTCTAATACTTATTCATAGACCAATCTTAGGTCTAATGGATCTATATACAAATGACCACCGGTCCTTCATGTCATAATACCAAATGACCTTAAGTCCAACATTCTTATATTCATATTTATGCACATAGTCATATTCATGATCATGATAACATCCATATTCATTTTCAAAATGACCTTTCGTCCATTTAACAATTATACAAAATGACCTTCGGTCTAATTTATTTATAAGATGACCTTTAGTCTATCTTGTTAAACATTCCAAATGGCCTTAGGCCTAATCTGTATCCTTGTCAAATATACCAAACGACCTTGGACCTATTTCATATATTTTTTTATCAAACATACCGAACGGCCTTGGGCCCATTCTGTATTCATGCATCAATCACTTTACAGATTCTATTATGGATCAAACAGATAGAATACTCATTCATAGTACAAATTCATGAGTTCAAAAACTTACCACATAGGTAACATTTAGAAAATAATGCATACACAAAAATATCTTTACTAAGTTATTACTCACTATGTTCGGAGTGTTGATTGTCCTCATGGATACTCCTACACAATTCATAAATACACACAAATCGGATCACAATGTTATTTAATCTGCTCCTTAACTTGTTTAATTCTTTTAGGCTCCTTTCTAACCTTTTAATTCATTTAGAATGCACAATGTATGCCTAATAGTGTTCAAATCATGAACTTGCATGCCTTATCCACAACATCAAATAATACTTAGAAATTCTTTTAAAAACACAGATTACAAGGTTCATGCTCAAAGGACAAAATTCAACGTTCAAACCAAATGAATCTTTCCTCTCTTTCCTAATCATTTACTTATGTTGTTTCTTAGCTTATTGGTCCTTAATAAGTCATAATTCATGCTTAAGAATGCCCTGAAAGAGATAGGAACGAAGATATGAACTCAAAACATCTTTTTAAAACATGTTGAAAGTGAGCTGTTAGCTAGAGCCAACTTTTCGTCGCTAGAGCCAGTTAAAGGCATAAACTGAGTTCGCTTGAGCCACCATTTGGTCGCTCGAGTCAACTTTTGCAGAGTGCAAAACACTAGGAGCTCGCAATGTTGGCTCGAGCCACCACTTGGTCGCTCGAGCCATCTGTGAATTTTCAAGGTTTCAAAACAGAAAATATGAGTTCCAAAAATATATTTTAATGTGTAAAAGCTTGCACGGCCATTTCAAACTCATGAAAACACTTCGATAATCATAAAAACATTTTAGAAAACTCAAATACAAGATCATCCATAAATCATTTGCTCAAAACCTCATGAATTTACCAAAATTAAACTCAAATCTTCATACATATGAGGATAAATTTCAAAACACTTTTCATGACTCTCCAAACATAAAATTAAGCTTCCAAGACTTATGAAACAATGATGCATGGGCAATATAACTTCCAATTTCATCATGAATCATAGAATTCAAATCCAAAATGATAAAATTCTATGTATTCATCTTCTAAATTCAACATAGATCACAAATTCATGTTCAAAAATGAGGAATCATAAGAAATGATGCATGCATGTATGTCAAACTTCAAGTTCATCATCTTTAAGCTCATTACATGTTATTGATTTCATAATTAATGACTTAATCTTAGAAATCAAGGCTCAAAACTTACCTAGAGGCCTCAAGAACAATAATTCTTGCAAGATTATGAGTTTTCTTCTTCAATTCTTCAATCCTTAAGCAATTCTCCCAAGTTTTTGTTCTTCTCTCTTTACAAGGATGATTCTCTCTCTTTCTAGAACTCTAACAAATTTTGTGTCTAAGTGTGAGCTCAAATAACATTGTTTATCATATATACAGTAGGTAATTAGCTTAAGCTAATTAATTAAGAATTAGCCTAATTAATTAAGGCTCATTCTACTTAATTTAATCTAGTTAATTTGATTTGAATCAATTTTTAATTAAATTTCACAATAGGCTCTGAAAATTATACTGATCACAATAAATTAATCAATTTCATTTTTATCGCCTTTGCGGCTCTCAATTTTAGATTATAGCAAAGAATTGTAACAGATTTTTCTACAATCAACAGATACAATCAACAAATAGGCATCCAAGAATCACATACGACACATAATTAGCATTCAGATTCACATTAGGCATATAAACACATATATAATTAATGAATTAAAAGCTTAATACAGAGCAGGGTTGTCACATTCTTTCCCCTTTAGGAAGTTTGGTCCTCTAAACTTATGTTATCTTCTATCAGAAACAATTCGAAATACTTTTATTGAACGATTTCAATTCTTTTGGTAGTCATTTGCTTAGTCTCGCAAACAAGCAACACTCTGTCCTCAACTAGACGGAGACGTACCTTTTATACATACAAGGCTTTGTACAGTGCCATACCAAAACTAGAGGTAAGCCGTTGTTGTAAGTGTAGACACCCCATTTTTTACCGCCTTTAAGACTTGGGCACCACTGATTGATCACTTGATAATGAAAGTTTTGCTATGCAAATGTTCAATTTCTTCAGTAAAAAGAGCTTCTAAATCTCAACCTTACACCCCATTTTAGCCAAAACTATTTTAGACCTTAAAACCCTCTCTTTCAAAATATTTTTGAAAATGTTTTTACGATGTTCCGAGACTCGCATTTCGTTTAAAATATTGCACTTTTCGGTAAACCGAGTAAGGACAAAGTGGAAATAAATGAAAAGGAGGTGAGCTCTTTGAAAATTCTTTAAAACCTCTTATTTAAAGGTTTGGAGTTGAAGAAAATAGGAGGGGAGGGAAGAAAACTAGTTGGGGTGAAAGTTAGGCCTCAATCCGTTAGGACAAAACTGAGCAGCCTTCACTAAAATTGGCATATCTCTTTGCATACTTAGAATTTAGATGTAAGGCCACCACCATTGGAAATTAGACTTTTGGGGCTTCAATTTAGACTTAAGAATGACCAAACACCGATTTGGGATGAGAAAAATATGTCCGTTTGAAATCGGGTTTGGAAGTAGATTTTTGTGGCCAACCACTTTAGTGGTCTGCCGGCCAGTTGTGCAAAATTTGGCCATTTTGAGTGTTTTGGCCTTCCAAGTTTTCCCCACTAGTGGCTTGCTGGCCACTTGTGTCAAAAGCCAGATTTTTGCAGGTATTTGTTGCCAGTTGTTCCTACACTGCACCACCTGTTTTTATATAGATATTTTCGACTGAAGCTCATATATTTCTATATATAGAGGACCTCCCCTCTTGCTTTCAAGGTTATAAAAAGTTAGGCATGGGAAAATATTTTTGAAAGAGCAAAATTCTTTTTCTCTACAATTCTCTATCTCTCTTACAACTTGATAGCCTTTCTCTAGACACTCTAAACCAAACCTAGAGAGCTTCTTGCTGAGGTGATTTGAGCATGAATTTGAGTTCTTGAGGCACTTGAGAGTGTGAAATTGGTGGTTTGTAACTCAAAGAAGAATCAATCTTCAAGAGATATACCTTCTATGGTTTTGTACCATTTCTACACCACCTGTTCTCTATCTTTTCTTACTATTTTGGGACTGTTTTTGGGACTGTATTTTTGGGTTGAAACTTGTGGTTTAAAGCCATTAAAGGTAAAGGGGTGGAGCACCCTTCTTTAAACCTTGTTTCATAGACTTTTACCCTTGTGTTTCTCAGCTTGTTATCAAATTTTTTTGAGCTTTTTACCACTGGTTTTTAGAGTTTTCTAGAGGCTAAAAATCATGTTTTAAAGTCCAAAAAATAGAGGGGGCAGCCTCCCCTCCTTGTGCTTGTTAACTAGCTTAATTGCTCTATGTTTTTAGCTTACTCATTTCGCTATTTTTACTTTAATTCCAGCACTATTTTGAGCTAATTTAGGACTTTTTTACGTGTTTACTTCATTTACGCTTTGTATAGTATGCTTATAGTGCAATGGTCCTCATAGGTTTAGAAGTTTAGGCCTTAGCCACCAACCTATTTGAGTTGATAGTGTTTATTTCAAGTTTTCCATACTTGTATTCATATTTAATCACCTCTACAACCTCCCTCTTTTCTTGGCTTTTTCTTTGCTTTGAAAGTTGTTTCAAACTAGTTGTTTGTTTAAAGCTTCAGATTGAGGTATTGTGCTTAATGCTTTAATCCCTTTGAGGGTTCATTACCAACGGCATGACACTTCTCTCACATCTAAAACAGCTCTTAGTTTAGTACTCTTTTCTATTAGAGGACTTAATCTTCACTTTTGGACTCAATTGATTAAGAAATGCGTGGTAATTAAAATGGAGTAATAAAATTGGGACTAAAAGGGATGCAAGATAATAAAATCAACTTGGGTTCAATCAGATGTTAATTGAACCCGTTGAGTCTTGAGTCATTTCATACTCGTTAGTGATATAAACAGTTCAAGAGTCAATGTCAACCACTTTCCTTGATCAATCCATGATAGGGAGGAGGTTTGAGAGTCTTTTATGTTGCATTTATTGAACTTGTACACGTTGGTTCATAGGCCATCATGCAATAAAATTGCATCGATTGATGGCTTGTGAATTGAGTTTGCTACTCCTTTGAGCTGTTTTAATGATAAGAACGGGTATGATGTACAAACATACCTTGAGTATACCCTATTTGTGCTCTATATGCTTTCTGTTACAGCAGGAGTAACCAAGCTTCAGTGGCCGATAGGACACTATTTTTGGATAGCAGGCTACCATTTGTGGCTGGCCGGCCACCACTTCTGGCTTGCCAGCCACTTTTGTCAAATTGAGTAGTAACTTTTTGAAACAGAACACAGCAGAGGCAGAGGTGAAAAGATATTCTACTGTGCAACAGAAGCATTCTAGCAGCAGAACAGTGGGCTTTTCAAGTAAAAATTTGCGCATGCATGAATATTCCTCGCTTCCCAAGGCTGATTAGTTAGCTTAGTTACTTATTTTTCATGTTGGATTCATGTTGTAATTAATTATCTATTTATAATTAATTAATTTGTATAATTAATTAGTTAGTTCCATGGAATAGTTAATTAATTAATTGGTTTTATAAGAACTAGCTAGCATCATTAGTTTATTTGTTGTTGTAATAATTAGTTAATTCGTTTTGTAATAGCTAGTTAATTAGCTTATCTAGTTAGTTTATTCGGACCGTCCTACGTGAGGGCACAATTGTAATAATGGGAATGTCTTCCAACCTTACGTCTTTCTCCCTTTTATTTACCTGCTTATGATGGTTAGTTTTAGGGCATCATGTTTCGTTTAGCATCTCTCATGCCTTGCATCCATTTGTCTTGCATGCATCGAGGGTCGGTTCATCATTCTAACTATGTATTTTTGTTTAAATACTTCTTTGAATACGTGCTTTACCGCATGTTATCAAATTGATTCATATGTCATATTAGTAGCCGAGCCTAGTAATTGCATATTGTATGTGATGCATTAAGTCACATTGCATAGTTAAGATCATGCATTTTTCTAACTCTTTTATCTTTTTTGGCTTGCCTTGGAGTACTAGGTGAGCTTTTCTTTGTTTTAGCATATTGCATTGTATGTTAGTGTTGCCATGTTTAGCATGTTCACCATGAGGTTAAGTGCTTAAGTGATAAACTGTTTGAATGCCTGTGGATAAATGCTAGTTGCTTGAATTGGGATAGTTTGATTAATGTTCATTTGAGACCACTTTTTCAAGTGGCACATTTGCAAACTATTTTCAAAAACATACATGAAATCAAAGTGTTCCAATTTTTGTAAGTTAGTCTATACTTGAATGTGCGTCACATAGTAAGTTAGCCTAATAAATCGGAACAAGAGCATATAATGTAAATAAGAATCACATCATGATTAGTAAGGCTGATCTTTGATCGAGCGAGTGAGGGTGCTTAATTCATGACCTTCCCCTCTCATACCTAAGTTCCAGAGCCGAGGCACTCTTGGTGATGACGGATAAGTGGATGTTGGCACAAGTCTATAGTTTCTTAAATTTTTCAAAAAAATATATATTTAGGTGGCGACTTTGTATCTGACAACGCAATTCGTTTTTGGCATTTTGATTCAAAATCAATTTTTCAAAAGATTTTCCGGATTTGGACTCTTTGGTGTTTATCTATTTCACATTGCACTTGTGAGATCAAATTCAAAACGGCGAGAGTCCATACTGTAGAGCTAGTTGTGTTTCGAAAGGAGCATGAAAAGTCGAGCTACAGTTTCTGACGACTTTGAGAGGGATTTAGAGAACTTGACTCGAACTTCATGATATGAAATTTTATCTACACTTATATATTCTTGGCATTGCATTTGCATTGGTGCGCTTAAGTCATTGTGCTTGCCATCTGCTATTCCTGGACGGTTTGCTGGAGGCTTGCCCAAAAGCTGTCAAAAGGTTGACCGGTCGTGAGCTCTGCCATGTTGGGAACCCAACCGTTGGATCTGGACTACCACTATACTGTTCGATCCTCCTTTTACTTCTCGGTGTTAGGTGTGAGAGGTATATTAAGTAGTCTTGCTGAGGTACCCCTTTTGACCATTTGGCCTAGCTGCATATAGTGAAACCATAGTGACTGTTCCAAACTAGGACAGGATGCTTACCCGAATGAAAGATTACGTGAAACCGCTTGATTGAAGTAGTGAAACCTTAGATCATGCCTAAGCTAGGACAGGGTAACCCTATCCCCCTCATAGGGGTGTTTTGGCTCTCTTTACCTGGTATGTGCTTTGCAATGAAACTGTACAGGGGTGCTTCATATCAGTTGTACAGTTGGTATTAGTTTGTGAGGTAGAAATTAGCAAGGCATACATTCATTCAGTTATGATCGTATCTATTCTATGAAATTGGGCTGAGGTGCCATTTGTTTTCTCTTTTGCTAGGTAGTCTTAGAACCACAGCTTCAGAAGGCTCTGATATTCCCCCAGGTACTCTGGACTCATGTTGATAGACTTTGTCAGATCAGAAATTTAGTTCAAGGGCAACCAGTGTTTCCTTCACTGGTGGCATGGCAAAGAAGGGCCAGACAGGGCTCACCGGTTCCATTGTTCTAGCATTTCCCAGCTATATCACCTCTGTTCAGAGCACGACCATCTACTCCTATCATGGCTCAGCCTCCGACAAATCTAGAGGATTCACTGATCCATCTTCAGTAATCAATAGATTCGCTGCAGCAAGATATGGCTAGGCAAGCTGAGATATTGCAGAAAATGATATTCAACTTTATGGACCTCCATGAAATTGGGGTTCAAATCAAGGATGCCATCAGACAAGGGCTCATTGTGGAAGGTAATGAGCTTATGAGGAAGAATATTGTTCGTAGTTCCAATGTTACCACTAGTGGTAGCACAGTTATAAAATGCTCAGAAGTAAACACTGTCACTAGTCCCATCAAAATCCCTTTTGTTGATAATAGCCTACCAAACCACTTAAACTCGACCCCAAGCATGAAATTTCCATCATTTTTACATAAGTCTCTCTCAAGCCTTGAAAACGCTACTAGAAAAAGGGTACTTAGAGCTCCTAGATCTCGACCCCTTCCAAATCCTCTTCCACCAAGACATGACCCTTCTAAGTACTATGTCTATCATTAACAACACGGTCATGATACAAACCGCTGCATCCGCCTTTGTCATAAGATTCAGGATCTTATTGACGACGAGATCATAGCTCCACCAAAAAGACCTCAGGCCATCACTAACCTATTACCCTCACACCTCAACCTAATCCATACACTATTATCCACCTACAACCCCAGCATATACATCACCCCAGCCCATTTACCCAAGCTTGAGGTGTACATTCCAAAAAGCAAGGACTTGTGTATGATGGATGCACTTGAACCCCAATCATCTCAAACCCATGAACCCACTACTTCTAAGCTATTGAGCCTAATTTAAGATCTTTAAAGAACTGTGGTAGATTTAGCCTTTGGGATTTTGGTTCAATCATCGACCACATCACAGGCCAGAAATTTCAAGCCAAAAGGCTCCTTAATCTTGGGGCGAACTGTAATTGAAAATGGCCAACCTGAAGCTATCTCAGGTCTGGGCGGTGGAATGTCAATAACAATTGGGCCTCACCTCGAAGTAGCAACCCAATCCCTTGGCAAAGTGGAGGCAAATGGCAAGAATAAGGCCAGGGCAAGAATCGATTCTGATGCACATCTCTGGTGGGGTATAATGGCTTTCATGGTCAAAGGGCTGAACAAGCAGCAAGTGCTTACAGTTATTGCAAAAACTGTGGATGACACTTTTGTCACTCAGGTTGGGAGCATTTCAAATCAAGGGACAAGCCATGAAAAGGAATGTTGTACCAAAAACACCCCTTTCAGCTCTAATCCTACACTTGTAAGAGATCATCAAACCCAGTCAACACCGACCAACCCCTTTATCAATCCCTCTGGGACTGGTAATCGCACCTACAATCCCCTTTTCATGACCTTATCTAAAGCTCTTCAAATCCTCGTAGGACAAGGCCATCTCAAGCCCCTTGACCTTTGGCTTCTCCCTGATCCCCTTCCATCCAGGTATAATGCTGCCAAGTACTGTGTCTTCTATCAACAAACCGGCCATGACACTGATGGTTGTTTTCGTTTTCGCCATGAAATTTAAGACCTAATTGACAATAAGGTCATCACTTCACTAGGTCCTACAAAGTCTATCGGCACTGGATCAATTAACTTAGGGGGATAATGTGACTATGTGATCGAGGAGGAACCACCTGCTGATGGCACCCATTTTACTACAAATGTGGTGGATGGCATGCACTTTTTAATACTTTGAAAATGTTGTTTATTGTTCTTTCGGACTTGGGTATTGAGTTAGTCTTATTGTATTGAGTCCGTCTCGTTGTATTTAGTCAGTCTTGTTGTGCCAAAGGTTGGTGATTTTGGGCGTATTAACTTGGGCATCACTTCCCTGTTTGTTTTTTCACTTTTTCTTTTGAGTCTGTTTTTACCATGGAGCTAGTTAAGCCAGAAGTTCTGAATGGAATTGCAGTTATTTTCACCTATTTCTACTATGTCTTTAAATCATTGCATTGACCAAAGTTTTTCAAAATTGCTTTCAAAACTATGGTGAAAACAAAGAGGAAGGAATTCCTTGGGATTTGCAAAAATTTGATCAATTGAGAGGAAGAGAAGCGTGCTAAGCCCTTAGTGAATGAGATCATGTCTGTTAATGTAAGTACTGAGAAAGATCCTGGCTTGATCCAGATTGGTTCTATATTGTCTTTAGAGGAGCTTGAGCAACTAGTCGCTTTATTAAAAGATTTCAAAAATATTTTTGTGTGGTCTCACGAAGACATGCCTAGAATTGATCTTGAGATTGTACAGCATAAGATCACTCTTGGCCTCAAGACTCAACCCCTTTTGCTTTCAAACCTTGAACCTTGACTTAGATGTTCAACGATCAACCAAAATATGAAATTCACATGGTCATATTGGAAATAGCTCTTGAAATAGGGGCAAGAAGGTCAGATGTCATCAAAGGAAGCTTTCATAGCTAGATGAGAAATAGCCCTTAAACTAGGGGAAAAAAAGGTCAGATGTGATTGAAGTTTCAAAATTAGGTCATTTCTCTAATAAATGGAGACTATCAAAAAAGCCAAATCCTATAAATAGAGAGAAGAAAATTTATTGCTGAAGGATAGTTAAGTTCCCATCTGCGACAATAAGGGCAAATTTAGACCAAATTGGATGGACCCTTACATCATCAGTGAACAATAGCCATTCTCCTGGATTTAGATGGCTTAAAGATCTCAAAACCGATAAACATGGACAAGTTAAAATTCTCCATCCTTGAGAGGCTCGCTGGGCCGAAAACCCAGAAAGGCGACCCAGGCAAAAGTTAGAGCAAGAAAAAGAAAAAAAAAAAAAGAACAAAAGCACAAAAATGAAAAAAATAAAAAAAGAAGAAAAAATGGAAACAAAGCTAAAAAATGAAAAAAGAAGAAAGAGAAAAAAAAATAGCTCACAAGGTTGAAAACCTGGAAGGGCAGCTTTGGCAAAAGTTAAAGCGCAAAAGAAGAGTGTTAGTACCCGAGTGCACCTTAACTCGGGAATTACGTACGGCCTGATTCCCATCTTTGGGATACGTAGGCAACGTTATCCTAAAATTTGGCCCCAACCATTTTCAACTTGCTCGTCTCATCCATGTTGATTGGCTTATCCTTGTTCAACTCAGCTATCCTGTCCATGTCCAATTGGCGCATCTTTATTCAGATTTGGTTGTCCTATTCCGTTAGAAGATTCAGCTGCAAGACAAATCAAGTTCAAATTTGAGGTTACACATCTCAGGAGTTAATTCCACGTTGGTTGAGCAATGGCCATTTGCAAAAATAGTTTTTGAGGATTTTTAGTGAAGTTAACTAATTTTCTCAAAAACTATTCCATTTTTCTTCCCCAAAATTGGACCATTTCTTGGACCCAAAAAAGGAAAATTTTCAATGCTCATAGCTTGACTTACATGATTTCAAAACAGAAAGTCGAATAAGCATGTTAATCTAACTCTCATGTTGGTCAAAATTGTTTTAGTAAAAAAAACAAAAACAAAAACAAAAACAAAAATGGTCAAAATAATGAACTAGGGGCACAATCAAGTCAGCTTTTTTGTCTTTTCCCCGTTGTCAACATACTCGCCAAAAAGGGCACAATTGAAGTTAGCAGCAAGGGGCCAAACGCTTTCTTATCCTCCAAGCAGTGAAGTATCGAGCTAAGTGCGAAGCGTGAACTGAAAATAGAGCAAGGTATTTTACTCCCTCATCTGGATGGGTCTGATCACGTCCAAACTGGCCAAGGGCATCATCAACCGATGTTAGTTGTAGATCTGCTACACATCCAGTCACACCATAACCCCTCTGTGGGAAAGCTCGCTAGTTGTGAGCGACAGAAGGAGAATCTAGCAGAGTACTATGGGCAAGGGGCCACAATTTCCAGCTTATCTATCAACCACACCTAGGAAAGGAAAAAATAATAATAATAATAATAATAAGAGAGATTAAAGAATAGAGAGATGTACGCTGAGACTTATGAAACAATGATACATGTGCAATATAACTTCCAATTTCATCATGAATCATAGAATTCAAACCGAAAATGATAAAATTCTACGTATTCATCTTCTAAACTCAACATGGATCACAAATTCATGTTAAAAAATGATGAATCATAAGAAATGATGCATGCATGTATGTCAAACTTCAAGTTCATCATCGTTAAGCTCATTACATGTTATTGATTTCAAAATTAATGTCTTAATCTTAGAAATCAAGGCTCAAAACTCACCTAGAGGCCTCAAGAACAATAATTCTTGCAAGATTATGAGTTTTCTTCTTCAATTCTTCATTCCTTGAGCAATTCTCCCAACTTTTTGTTCTTCTCTCTCTACAAGGATGATTCTCTCTCTTTCTAGAGCTCCAACAGATTTTGTGTCTAAGTGTGAGCTCAAATAACATTGTTTATCATATATATATATAGTAGGTAATTAGCTTAAGCTAATTAATTAAGGATTAGCCTGATTAATTAAGGCTCATTCTACTTAATTTAATCTAGTTAATTTGATTTGAATCAATTTTTAATTAAATTTCACAATAGGCTCTGAAAATTATATTGATCACAATAAATTAATCAATTTCATTTCTATCGCCTTTGCGGCTCTCAATTTTAGATTATAGCAAAGAATTGTAACAGATTTTTCTACAATCAACAAATAGGCATCCAAAAATCACATAGGACACATAATTAGCATTCAGATTAATATTAGGCATATAAACACATATATAATTAATGAATTAAAAGTTTAATATGGAGCAAGGTTGTCACATTCTTCCCTCTTTAGGAAGTTTGGTCCTCTAAACTTATGTTATCTTCTATCAGAAACAATTTGGAATACTTTTATTGAACGATTTCAATTCTTTTGGTAGTCATTTGCTCAGTCTCGCAATCAAGCAACATTTTGTCCTCAACCAGACGAAGACGTACGTTTTATGCTATACAAGGCTTTGTACAGTGCTATACCGAAACTATAGGTAAGCTGTTGTCGTAAGTGTAGACACCACATTTTTTACCACTCTTAAGACTTAGGCGCCACTGATTAATCACTCGATGATGAAAGTTTTGCTATGCAAATGTTTGATTTTTTCAGCAAAAAGTGCTTCTAAATCCCAATCTTACACCCCATTTTGGCTAAAACTATTTTAGACCAAAACTATTTTAGACCTTAAAACCCTCTCTTTCAAAATATTTTTGAAAATGTTTCTATGATGTTCTGAGGCTTGCATTTCGTTTAAAATATTACATTTTCCGGTAAACCGAGTAAGGACAAAGTGGAAATAAATGAAAAAGAGGTGAGCTATTTGAAAAATATTTAAAATCTCTTATTTAAAGCTTTAGAGTTGAAGAAAATAGGAGGGAGGGAAGAAAACTAGTTGGGAAAAAAGTTAGGCATCAATCCGTTAGGACAAAGCTAAGCAGCCTTCACTAAAATAGGCATATCGCTTTGCACACTTAGAATTTAGATATAAGGCTACCACCATTGGAAAGTAGACTTCCGGGGCTTCAATTTAGACTCAAGAATGACCTAACACCAAGTCTAGATGAAGGAATCTCAACTTAGACTCAAATAGTGAGACCTAGACCATACCTCAATACCAAATAGGGGATTGATTTCAATCGGGTAAAGAGAAAAAGGAGTCTTAACCAATATACAAGACCTAGACCTTAGCTCGATACGAAATAAGGTGATGGTTTCAATCGGGTAAAGGAGAAAGGGGTCTTAACCAATATATAAGACCTAGACCGTACCTCAATACGAAATAGGGCGATGGTTTCAACCGGGTAAAGGAGAAAAGTTGTAACCAAAAAGTTTGAAGTGATGTGAATAGATTGTAACCATGCATGACAAATATAATAGATAGTGCAAGTGTGATGGTGAATGCAAAAACACGAAGGAGGCAATGTGAGACATACAATATGCAATGATATGATGGATGCACAACATATAAAATGATGGATACACAACAGATGAACACACAAATGATTTTGTTTTCTTTTCCAAAATTTTCTTCTTTTTGTTTTTGTTGTTTTTTGTTTTTCAAAATTTCTTTTTGAATTTTTTCTTGACAATTTCTTTTTGAATTTTTTTTGTTTTTTTGTTTTTTGAAAATTTTTATTTTTGTTTTCAACATTTATATACATACCAAATACACATATACGGATACACCAATATACAAAATGCATATCATGTACATATACAAAATATATACATATATGAATATATAAATATACATATATATATAGATATATATATATGGACACAGACATATGGATATGGATATATAGACATATACATACATAGAATACAGATACGAATACATAGACATATACATACACAAACATACGGATACGGATACACAGACATATACATACAAAATATATACATGAATATACTCATCCCCTTATTTTGTCTCTCTCTCCCTGGTTCATCTTCGTCGAGCACCATGTCTAGCGTGCGATTTCAACAATCACGACGTGTCTGACCAATAGTAGCTAGACCGACCTCGTTTGTGAAAGATTGTCTCGACAATCCCTTTTCTCTTGGCCTCTTCTTCTTCTCTATGTTCTTCGTAAACTGAGGCTTATGAGAGAGCAAAGTAGAAAGCCGCAAATTCTCTCTACCATTATTATACCAATTCTCTCTTTAGCGGTATTGCTCTCTTCTGTCATGGCCTCTTCTTGCTATCCTTTCACTCTTTTCCCTAACCTTAACGATTCCTTAATCGAAATTACCAACTCTTCTGAGCCTCGACAGAGTACCCCAACCCCTACCTCTGTTCTCAGCTTCCTTACGCTATTAGTCGAGCAACTAATGGCAGCGTAGTCTAATATTGATGCCAACCACTTCACATTGAAGTCCTGTGTGGGGACCATGACCGCAGTCTTTAATTTGTCCCATCGGTTGTAGGGTAGGACGAGTGAAGTACATCGATTAAACGCCCAACTTTTCTTGCTATAACGTATGTACAAGAATGCTCAAAAAGAGATTAGCAACTTGAAGAAACAAAACAAGGAGTTAAAATGGCAGGCGCCCTTTGCGGCCTAATTCAAAACTCCTTGATGCTCTACATTTGATGACCGTCGAGGAGTAATCTCTTTCAGAAGCTCTACCAATGCCGAGGTAGAGTCTTCAAGAGCTTCCCGGAAGTGATGATGAAGCAAGGCAATCGATATTGGAAGTCACCGGAAAATAAGAACCATGCTTACACTCGATTATTTTATTTATTTATTTATTTTTTTTTTTGGTTGTTCCTTGCATATTTGGATTTTCTTAGGAAGAAGTACAAATGCTTCAGATTTCTCTTTTTATTTTTCAAATTTTCTTGTTTTGAAAGCTATAATCGGGGGCTTCACCTTGAAATTTAATAAAATGAGTTTGTTTTGCAAATTCGAATGACACAACACTTAACCATGAAAACATTTTGTTTCAAAATTGAAATTGAGAATGGTTACATTTTAATGAATTCTGACTTGGATGTTGAGACTATAACTGACCAAAATACAAAATACAAGTCAATGAAAAAAAAATCAAACAGAAGCAACCTAAACAAATTGACACTTGCCGGAATAGAAAAGACACAAAACTTTATCATGGACGCGATCATAAACACCATGGGCGCGACCAAGTATAACAATTATGAGCGGGGTTTAGAATATCGCGGGCGCGATGCCGTAAAACAAGATTCAAAACAAAAACCACCACCAAACAACTGCCCGACTAAAGGGTTCTGTACAACAAGTACACACCTTTTGGTGTGTGGTTGACAATATAAATGGAGACTTTCAAGAATATTGGGGAAAGACAAAAAAAATTGACTCGATTGTGCCCCTATTTCATCGCTTTGACTGTTTGTTTGGTTTTCTACTAAAAATATTTTGACCAACATGAGAGTCAAATTAACATGTTTGTTCCACTCTCTATTTTGAAATTATGTAAGTCAAGTTGTGAGCACTGAAAATTGTTCTTTTTTTGGTCCAAAGAATGGTCTAGTTTTGCAAAAATAGAATAAGTTTTGAGAAAATCAGTCAACTTGATTAAAAGTCCTCAAAATATGTCTTCACAAATGACCACTACCCGACCAACATGAAATCAACCCGTGAGATGCACAAACTCAAATCCGAACTTGATTTGTCTTGCAGTTGGATCTGTCGTAAAGAAGAGATAGGGTAATTGAACCAAATAAAGATATCCCAATTGAATGTGGACAAGACAACCGGGTCAAGTAGAAATATACCAATCAAATATGGACGGAATGAGTGAGTCAAAAATGGTTAGGGCTGAACTTCAAGATGAAGATGACTACGCATCCCAAAGATAGGAATCATGCCTTACATAGTTCCTGGAGTAAGGTTCACTCAAGTATTAACAATCCTTTTGTGCTCTAGCTTTTGTCAAAGCCGCCCTTCTGGGTTTTTGACCTTGTGAGCTTTTCTTTAGTTTTTTTTCATTTTTCTTTTCTATTTTTTCATTTTTCATTTTTCATTTTTTTCATTTTTAATTTTCTTTTTTTTTTTTTTTTGCTCTAACTTTTTCTTAGGTCGCCTATCTGAGTTTTCGACCCAACGAGCCTCTGAAGGGTAGTACCTTTGTTGCTTGTCCATATTAATTGGTTATGAGATCTCTAGGCCATCTAAATCAATGAGAATGACTGCTACTCTTGACCAGATAGACATGATGATGTAGGGACCCAACTAATTGGGTCTGAATTTGCCCCTAGGGTCATGGATCAGAGTTCGATTGTCCTTCAACACTAAATCTTCTTCTCTCATATTTCAGGATTTGATTTTTTTTGTTCAATGCCTGGGCAATCCTATTTTGACACCTTATCCTTAGCATTTTACCCTTGTGAGCATAGGTCATTCTCCAAAATGTCATGATACCAAGGATTTTCATCTTTAACTTTTTCTATTGCGGCTATCATCTGCTTTGTGAGGATCAGACGTATCTTGACCCCGATCGGTATATCTACCATTGAAACTAGGGTTGCCAAAGAGTCGACAAACCAATTAGTCATTCTGACTAGGTGGATGACTAAGCTTGAATACCTGATCACATCCAACCTTTTTTGCCCCTAGTTCTAGGGTTGCTTCCAATCTGGCTATACAAGCCTTGCATTTTGGTTGATCATTGAACATGCCAAATCAAGGTTTGAGAGCTAAGGGGGTCGAGTCCCAAGGTTAAGAGGGATCCTAAGTTGTACAATCTCATGATCAATTCTAAGCATGTCTTTATAGGACCATACAAAAATATTTTTTGACCTCTTTTAATAAAGCGACTAATCGCTCGTGCTCTTCTGAAGACAATGTAGAACCAATATGGACTAAGCCAAGATCCCTCTCAGTACCCACATTAACTGAAATGATCTCATCCATAAAGGGCTTAGCACACCTCTCTTCCTCTCAGTCAATCAAATTTTACAAATCTTGAGGAATTCCTTCATCTTCATTATCAAAGTTTTGGAAAAAGTTTTGAAAATTTTGGCTAATGCAATGATTTACAGGCACAAAGAAGTAGGCAAAAATTACTGCATTAGAACTTATCGGCTCAATGATCGTAACGGACTAGAAAGCAAAAGAAAAGACAGACACAAAAAGGACAATGATGTCTGGGTTATCAACCCCTAAATCACCAAACTTGGACGTGCTAGAATGACTAAAGCCTGATCCCAACTCTACAAACATGGTGGAATCAAACTTAGACTCAACACTCAATTCAAAACTCAGAATAAAACCATTCTCAAATTGTTAGTTAAAGTGTGGGCCACCCACTGCATTCAGAATAAAGCTCGTGCAATCAACAGGTGGTCACTTCCCAATCACAGAAATGGTCAGATATCCCACAAGTTCTATTTTTATTTACACTGGTAGACTTTGTGGGATATCAAAATTTTCTAAAGTTGTGCTACAATGACTAAGGAAATATAAAACAATGCCCCCAATCAAAATTATGGTAACACTTCGACTCAATTCGCATAACTGATCATTGTATGCCCCCACGGATAAAACTGAACCCCATAAACTGACATGCCTGAACCATTCATCTCAATTTAAGAACCCGTATATAGATCATATACATTGTACATAGCAGGAAAGAGAACAAGCACCCCTATGGAGTTTAGGGTTATCTTGTCCTAACTTTGAAATGATCTAGGGTTTCACTATTCAAACAAACAACACTACAAATCCTAGAATGAGATAGCATCCTGTCATAATGTTGGAAGTTGCTAGAGTTTACTATATGCACTAGGTCAATCTTTGTCGAAAGCAAGACACCGATATACCTACCCAATCCAGTAGATCCAGCGGTATGTGGTGATTCCGATTCCATGGTTTGTGCTCCCACCATATTAGAGCTCGTGACTGTTTATCTGCTCGAAGCCAAATAATCGTCCACGATAACAGGTGACGAGCACGGGACTTAGGTGCACCAATGCATGAAATGCAATGAACATATAATTGAATAAAGTCATATCATGGAGTTCGAGCCAAGATTTCATAATATCCCCAACAGAGTTGCTAGAAACTATAACATACCCGAGGGTACCCGCACGCGTTGAACAGTTCGGACCCTTGATCTCTTCGATCTAGTCTCACGAGTGCAATGTGAAACATAGATGAGAGTCCAGGTTTG
Source organism: Camellia sinensis (assembly GCF_055761805.1). Taxonomy (NCBI): domain Eukaryota; kingdom Viridiplantae; phylum Streptophyta; class Magnoliopsida; order Ericales; family Theaceae; genus Camellia; species Camellia sinensis. The sequence continues at coordinate 16,817,624 of NC_138964.1, read as the reverse complement.
GAAACTTTACATAAAATCCAATTTATTGCCAAAAAAACCCTTGCCCAGAAATAGACTGCGTCATCAGATCTCAGAGTCACCACCTAATATTTTGAAAAAAATTAGGAAACCCGTGACTTGTGCCAAGGCCATTGTTCATTGTAACCAAGGATGCTTAGCTCGGAACCTTAGGTGTGAGAGGGGAAAGTCATTAATTGAGCACCCCTACTCACCCGATCAAAGATCAGTCTCTACTAAACCGTGATATAATTTTTTATTTACTTTATACGTTCATATTCCGATTTATTCAATAAATCTAGAAATTACTGTGTGAAACAAACAAGTATAGACTGTGCAATTCATTTTAAAACAATTCGATTTCATGTATTTTTTAAAAAAATTTTGAAGATGTACAACTCAAAGAAATTGAGTTTACAAGCATGAAAATCAATATTATTCCAAATTGAACGACACAACCTCCATCCATTGGTATTCATAGAGATATATCACTTAAGCATGTAGCCGTATGGTAAGATGTTAAACCTAATAAAAACAAAATATATACAGGTAGGATATTAAAGCTATAAATATGCAAGATACTATATACAAAATACAGATGCAATAATAAAAAATATTCAAAATCAGACAATTCTAACCTCACGGTTGCGTTTGAAACGGTCCTTTTGGTTAGGACCAACCTTCGTCGCACTTCCGAGGGCCTTACTAAAAAATTCTCTTCAAATTTGGGCCACGGCACACAATTGTCTGAAAATTCTGGGCCAAATTGTAATTTTCAAAACTTAGGGAATATTCTGTTAACACCATGGAATATTCTGTCCACTATAATTGACACTGCCTGCCTACATTAGCAATGATGCCATCACTGCCATCATGCTGACGCCATCCTCTACCAAAATTAAAATAAATAAATAATTTTTTAAAAAAATAAAAATAAAACAAGAGATGAAGGTTTGAACCAAGGATCTAAGCCCCACACTCAGCATCTTAACAATGAGCCAAACCAAGCCTTGTGTTATGTTTTCCCTCAGGCCATGTTTGATTAGGAGTTTGGGAGGGTGGATTGGATTACCAATCCGTGGGACCCACCAAACCCTTGTTTGGATGCAACAAAATGTCATAGGATTAGTAGTGAAGGGGCCTTAGTAATCCCCCTCTATAGGGGGATTAGCTTTAGTGAATTTTAGGTAGGATTAGGAAAATAGTGAGGGGATTGAGCCTATTTTATATAATAAAAAAAATATTTTTAATTTTTAATTTTTTTTTTACCAAGTGCACCTATTTGTTTTAGTTTTTTTATATAGAAATAATATATTTATTTATTTTATATAAAAATAATTTAACAATCCGATCACTAATCATTTCTCACACTATTATCAAAACAAACACACTTTTACTTAATCCCCTCACTAACAATCCACACATTAACAATCTCTTCACTAACAATCATCTCACTAATAATCACATCCAACCTAATCCACCAAAACAAACGTGGCCTGAGATACTATTTAAACACTAAAAACCAGAGAGTGAATTACCCAAGCTCGGACATCCGAGCGATGTCCGGGCAGTTGTCTAAGCAGACGATCAGCAGTCAATCTTTGTCCAGTTTTGCCTAATTTCAATCAGTTTGGCTGAGACCGATAGATATGAATGAGAATTGTTTCTAAAAATTCACTTTCAAAAGAAAGAATTTGATTAACAAACTCTTTTTTTAACACCGTCAAGCCTATGGAATAAGCTTTAGAATCTCAAAAAAATATATATATAGTAAATGGAGTTTTTTAATTAGTTTCAGTAAAGAGAAGGGTATATCAGTGAAGAAAGCTCTCAGGTTTAAGTTGTTGTATTTTCACAAAATATATCTCAAGAAAACAGGTTTCTCTGTCTGACAGCTTTCTTTTGCAAATAAGCTTCTCTCTCTCTCTCTCTCTCTCTCTCTCTCTTTGACTTTTTTCCTTTTCCCTTCTTTAAAAGCAATTTTCCTCCTCCTCTCTCCCTCTGATTTTTCATTTTTATTTATTTATTTATTTATTTTTAAATCTCTCGAAACTAATTCTCACCATTTTATAAAACCAATTTTTCCCTCTTTCACCACACCCAATAATTTCTCACAAATCACATGGCAACCCACAAGGTTTCTCACAAGCCATGTGGTCATCCCACGAGGGAATGAGGTCAATTTTTTCAAAATTGCTCTGTTTTCTAAATTTTTTCAAAAAAAAAAGGTTTTTCAATAAGTCTAAAATAATTTGGCTAAAATGGATGTAAAGCTGGGATTAAAGCTTAAATCTGATTTTTCTTCTGAGAAATTAATAAAACAACATATTTCAATTTTTCATCATTAGGTGTTCAGAAGAAAGCACATAAGTCTTAGAGGCGGTCAAAATGGGGTGTCTACACACCCCTTTGAGGTTAGAATAAATACCAGAGGCATCATTCTCATCCAACTTGAAAAAGTTCACTGTCAATGGTGTTGAAATCAAGTAGGGCGATAAGTAATTGAAGTGAGTCCCAAACTGCCTGAGCTCTATAGCAACATTCTTTGTCAATCCCACCACAACATGCTTTGGACTTATGTACACATGAGAAACAACACCACCAACACCAGAAGCAACACTTCTAAGTGTAAGAATGCTACCCTTTTTGGATGGAATCATCACTTGAGTTGCATGCATGGTGCCTAAATGTTAGGTTCACGCTAATGATTTGATCAAACTCAAACCTTTCATTGTCATTATTGCTGGTTTTCACTTCGTCTAATATAATTGCATTGATCATGATGCCAAGCTTTCCATACTTGATGATGGTGGTGACTCCATAATTTTTTTTCAAAGTGTTCACTGTGGGTACCTCATCAATTTTTTTCATAGTAGACATGATAAGGATAATGGTTCACTAGTATCCAAAGGTACAAGTAAGATGTCTCAGTCAATGAAAGTCAAGACAACAAGGACAAAGTAACTGCAGCTACAGCAACAGCCAAACCTACAAATCCATCTTAGAAGTCCATCTCAGAAGTCATCTCAGACTACTAAAGCTATAAGTATGAATGGGTGTCTGAGGCTTCATCACAGGATTGTAGAATAGCTGTATATAATCAAAACTTTATTTGTAACAAATTCAATTAGATATGGATTAGTCAACAATAGGTTGTTAGCTATTCATCTTGTATATATACATTCAATGGTTTTGTAAAACAGAGTGTGCATGATTCACTTTTCAATTGAATAATTTCTTTTTTATTCTCTCTCTAAATTTCATCATGGTATCAGTGCTTCTAAGCTCTAGCGAGCAACAATGGTGATCCTATCTGAGGAGTCAACAATGGCAACTCAATCTGAGAAATCTTCTTTATAATGTGCTATTGCTAGTTTTAAATCTCAACTCTTTGATTACAACAAAGCTTGAGTCTATAAATTATTCAATTTGGAGAAATCAAATTCAGAATTTTTTCGAAGCTACAGAACTGTTTGGATTTCTTGATGGTTCTATTTCTTGTCCATGTTTAACAGTTCTTAATGAGGACAATCAATCTATTTCTAATCCTGAATTTCTAAAATGGAAGCTAATCAATTCATGTCTTCTCAGTTTTATTATTACAACTCTCACACCATCAATCTTTGCTTCAGTTCTTCACATCAAATGTTGCAAAGATCTATGGTTTGCACTTGAAAAGAGATTTACATCTCTGTCTCTATCCCATATACATCAACTTAAGAAAAAGTCGAGCACAATTTCAAAGAACACAACGTCTATAGAGGTTTATCTTCAAGAAGTCAAAAATTTGGTTGAACAATTTTCACTAGCTTCCTCACTAGTTTATGATGAAAACATAATCCTTCTTGCTCTCAATGGTTTACCTAATGAATATAATGCTTTTAAAACAATAATAAGAGCAAAAATAGAGCCTCTTTCTATGGATGAATTGTGTGCCTTACTCTACTCAGAAGCTATTCATGTTGAACAAATTCATAAACAAGGATCTCCTATTACTCTTAATGTGGCCTTTTCTGCTACCACTGGCTTACAGGCTTCTTCTGGAGGATCTAATTCATCTCAGAATTATTCCAATAATTCTTCAAATCATGGTTATTCTTTCAATAAAAGAGGAGGTAGATCTCAAGGTTTTCAGTCTAGAGGTGGCAGATACTTCAATAATCGAGGTAGAAAGGGAGAAAGACCTCAGAGTTATGGTTTGATATGTCAGATATGTAGTAAAAGCATTCATTCAACCTTGGAATGCAGAAGTATAATGAATCCTTCGTTTTAGCCTATTTTTCCATCATATACTTTGAGTCCTTCTTCTACACCACCACCATGAGCTTTCTCTGCTCACTTTATTTCATCCTTTACCTTCATATCCTATGACTTCATCTCCTATGTCCTCAACTCCTTGGTATATATGGATTCTGCAGCCATTTCACATCTTACCTTTAACTTGACCAATTTGCAGGATTATCAAACTTATCAAGGTCAAGATCAGGTTATGATTAGAGATGGTAATACTCTTCAAGTCCATAACACAGGCACCGGTATACTATCTACTCCCTCTTTCCAATTTAAGCTTAATAATATTCTTCATGTTCTTCACATTTCCTCTAACTTGTTATCTGTGCATCAACTTACTTCTGATAATAATTTCATAGTAACTTTTGAAGATAAATCTTTTACGGTTCAGGACAAACACAGTCACAAGGTTCTTTATAAAGGTCATCATGTTAATGGTCTCTATCAATTTCCCTCTTCTTTTTCTACTATTTCTAAAGTGTTTTTTGGTACTAGTTCTCTTGTTGTTATTTGGCATAGAAGACTAGGGCATCCTTGTTCTGCTATCATGAATAAAATGGCGTCACAATGTGATCTTTCTTTTTCTCATAAAGATTGTACTTCACTTTACCATGAGTTTTTTGTATCCAAGAGTCATAGACTCTTATTTGTACTGTCTACAAATAAATCTACTCCTCATTTTTCTTTAATATACTATGATATGTGGGGACCTTTTATTCAATCTAATGCATCTTATAAGTACTATGTTTTCTTTGTTGATGATTTCAATTACTTTGCCTGGTTATATCCTTTGTCCTATAAGAGTGAGGTTTACTCTAAGTTCTTAAAGTTTAAACTGAGCTACAAATTTCTACCTCTTAAGATACTGAGAACAGATGGTGGTGGAGAATATACCGATGGATAGTTTTAGAATTTTTTGAGAACTTCTGGTATTGTTCATCAATTGAGTTGTCCTTATACTCTAACACAAAATGAAGTGGCTAAAAGGAAGCATAGGCACTTGATTGAGACAGTTATTGCACTACTTAATCAATCTTCAATGCCTCTGAAGTTTTGGTTTGAAGCTCTTACCACTGCTACTTATTTGATCAACAGAATGCCTAGTCCGAAGTTGGACAATCTCTATCCTTTTAAAATTTTGTTTCATACAGTCCCTGATTATGCCTTTTCTAGAGTATTTGGTTGTAAGTGCTATCCTTGGCTTAGGCCTTATACCACTCACAAGTTACAGCCTCGGTCTCAGGAGTGTGTCTTTATTGGTTATCATCCCAGCTATAAAGATTACAGATGCCTAAGTTTTGTTACTTGTACTGTCTACATTTCAAGGCATGTTGTTTTTAATGAGTCTTCTTTTCCATTTACTTCTTGCAATTCTTTCTTGCCTTCTCTTCTTTACAAGCTGGTAGGTCTTTCTTTTGGGGTTCTCCATCCATTTCTGTTTCTTCTTCTCTTCCTTCCCATGCATCCAGTACTACTTCTTATGACTTACCTCTTTCTTCTATTTCATCTCCTTCTCCACTTACCTCTAGTTCTCAATCTCTTACTAACTTTGTAGCTCACTCCAGTCCTGGTTTCATCTCTTCTCCTGTACCTTTTTCTTCACCAGCTATCAATCTTTCTATTCCTATTCTTCCTCCTCCTTTGTCTCTTAACTCTCATCCTATGGTTACTTGAGCCAAAGTTGCCCAGATGTGTCTTTTTGCTTCCCTTCTCACTTTTGAACCCAAGTCCTACAAGGATGCTTTTCAATGTTCTCGTTGGTATAACTCTATGCTTGGGGAATTTCCGGCTCTTCAATCTCAACGCACTTGGACTCTTGTTCCTTCTTCTACTCATTAAAATGTTATGGGTTGCAAATGGAATTTTCACATTAAAAAGAATTCAGATGGTTCTATTGCCAAATACAGGTCTAGACTTGTAGCCAAAGGCTATCTTCAAGAGACAGGTCTGGACTTTCTTGACACTTTTAGTCCAATGGCCAAGCAACTAACCATATAAGTGTTTTTGTGTATTGCTCTTCATTATAATTGGCACATTCAACAATTAGATGTTTTAAATGCATTTCTAAATGGCAAACTTGAATTCAGATGGTTCTATTGCCAAATATAGGTCTAGACTTATAGCCAAAGGCTATCTTCAAGAGACAGGTGTGGACTTTCTTGACACTGTTAGTCTAGTGGCCAAGCAACTAACCATATGAGTGTTTTTGTGTATTGCTCTTCATTATAATTAGCACATTCAACAATTGGATGTTTCAAATGCATTTCTAAATGGCAAACTTGAAGAAGATGTTTACATGGCTCAACCTCCTAGCTTTGAAAGTACTACCTTTCCTACTTATGTTTGCAAGCTAAACAAGGCTCTCTATGATTTAAAACAAGCCCCAACAATTTGGTTCTCTACTTTCTCTAATTTCTTGATCAAGCTTGGTTTTGTCAATAGCCATTGTGACTATTCTCTTTTTGTTCAAGCTACTTCCACCACTCTTACCTATCTTTTAGTGTATGTAGATGACATTCTTGTGAGTGGAAATTCCTCTTCTCATATCCAAGCTTTGATTTCTCAGCTGCATTCAGTCTATTCTCTTAGAGAGTTAGGTCATCTTTTATATTTTTTGGGTATCTCTGTTTCTTCCACTTTTACAGGGTACTTCTTGTCCCAATCTCATTATGCTTCTTCTCTTCTTCACAAAGCTGGTATGCTTGAGTGTAAACCAACTTCCTTTCCTAGGTCTATCAAATCGTCTTCTTTTTCTTCCTTTGAGGCATTCTCTAATCCATCTCTTTATCGAAGTCTTGTTATAGATCTTCCGTATTTGATAATTACTCGACTAAACTTAGCTTTTGCAATCAATCAAGCTTGCCAACATATGCAATGTCCCTCTCAGTCTCACTTTACTATGGTTAAAAGACTATTGCGTTTTGTTGAAGGGACTAGCAACCATGGTTTGTCATTTTCTCCTAGCACTTTTGATCTCCATGCTTTTTCGAATGTTGATTGGGCTGGTGATCCTTGTGATAGGCGCTCTACTTCTGGTTTTTGTATTTTTCTGGGTTCTAATTTGGTCTCTTGGTCTGCCAAGAAGTAATCTATTATTGCTCGATCTTCTACTGAAGCTGAGTATTGGTCTCTGGCTCATGTTAGTTCAAAGGTTGATTGGCTTCAAATGCTTCTTGCTGACATGCACATTGTCTCTTCCTCTGTTCCAGTTTTATGGTGTGATGTCTGCATTATCCCTAGCTTCTAATCCTGTTTTCCATGCAAGGACCAAGCATATCAAAATCGATTATCATTTTGTTAGGGAGAAGGTTTCTGGTAAACAATTGCTTATTCGGCATATTGCCTCTTCAGATCAAATAGCCGATGTTTTTACCAAATCTTTATCTGTTTCTTGCTTTCTTTTTCTTCAATCCAAGCTTTTAGTTGGTCACCCATCTTTTAGCTTGAGAGGGACTGATAAGGATAATGGTTCACCAGTATGCAAAGCTACAAGTATAGATGTCTCAGTCAATGAAAGTCAAGATAGTAAGGACAAAGTAGTTGTAGCTACAACTGTAGCCAAACCTACAAATCCATCTCAGAAGTCATCTCAGACTACTAAAGCTACAAGTATGAATGGGTGTCTAAGGCTTCATCACAAGATTATAGAATAACTGTATATATAAATTTCATCTTCTATCTAAATTTCATATTGTTAGATATTCATCTTGTATATATACATTCGATGGTTTTGTAAAACATAGTGTGCATGATTCATTTTTCAATTGAATAATATCTTTTATAGTATGTCTTTAAATTTCATCACGACATTCAAAAATTCAATTTGTTTTAGACTTTTCAAATCACACACAAACAAATAAATAAAATAAAATTCTAATATAGTGATATTATTTTTCAAAAAATAAAATGTAAATGCAAAAATTTACATAAATATATTTTATTTTTATCACTTGTTGGGAATTATAAAATTACACAATTTTATCAAAGAGGTACTTTGCATAGCCTGAGGAAGCAAAACACTCCAAAACATGTTATGTGTTCACTTCACAAAGCATGTATTGAAGGGTTATGGGTTGGGTTCGGTGTTCAAGAAAATGGGCTTGGGTGGCTGTTTAGGAAGATGAGTTAGATAGTTCAGCATTAATTCCCCAATAAGTCATAAATCATGCCTAAGAATGTTCAAAAAGACATGGGGACAAAGATATGAACATAGATGACTTGTCAAAAAGTGCTAAAACAGGGGTCATTGCTCAAGCCAGCACTTCGTCGCTTGAGCGAATGCCAAACAAACAATAAGTTTGCTCGAGCCACCTTTTGGTTGCTTGAGCGGTCTGTAAAAGCTGCAAAATACTGGGAGCTCGTAATGTTCGCTCAAGGCACCACTTGGTCGCTCGAGCAGTATGCCAAAATTCTAGGTTTCAAACTGAAAGGTTGAGCTCCCAAACACTAGTTCAAAGCTTTGGGTCATGTATGGCTTGTTTAAAAATATGAAAACACTTTAGAAATCTCAAATACATGACCCTTTAAAAACCATTTACTCAAAATCTTCTTAATTCAACCAAAATTGAACTCAAAGCTCATGCATGCAAAATTTTCAAACTCTTTGCTTTTGTTCTTCAAATCAAGCAATGAAAACCACAAGCTCATGAATTTCAGAAACAATAAACATGATAAGAGCTCACATGCATGTTAGAACTTTAAAACTCAAACCAAAAATGATGAAATCAATGATGCATGTGCAAATTAACTTCCAATTTCAACATGGATGATAGAATTCAAACTCAAAATGGTAAGACATCACATATTCATGCATGCATGTGTAGCTACTTCAAATTTCATCATCTTCTTAACACACTCTTACAAAACACATGCAAATGATCCTAATTACTCCATAATCTCAACTCTAAAATGGTTTATCTTCAAGAATTAAGGTTACAAATCTTACCTAAAGCCTTCAATTATACTTAATCTTACATAATCTTGATCAACTCTAGCTAAATCTTCAAGTTCTTCTTCAAATTCTCACAAGACTTGAGCTTTCTCTCTCTAGAATGAGAGCTTACTCTCTCTCTAAAATGAATTCTTAGCACAAATGAACTCAAATGATCCAAGAATGAGCTTAAAGCTCTCATAAAACATATATATATACATGTAGATTAGCTTAATTACTAATTAGATCATTAGTGTAATTAATCATGGTTAAGGCTAATTAAACAAAGCTTAATTTACCAAACTGAATCAATTTTTAATCAAACTTCTCAAATGGTTCTAAAAATTCCAATTAGTCGATTCGATTTGTCAATTTTGGTTTATGAAATCATTTAAGTCTTCAATTTCAAATTCTGAACATACATCACAATAGATAGTTTTCAAATCAGACAGATATACACAAATTATTTACAAAGCACATATCCCAACTTAAAATTCGCACACAATTAAATAAATGTAATTATGATATGCATGTTGAGGTTGTCAAATTATCATTCAAACAGTTGAGTTTAGAGGCAAATTCATGCACCCTCACCTCATCCACACCCACTCCACACAACTTTTTTATGGAAATTTATTCTTAAACTAGAGAATATTTCAAAGCATCTCAAGACTCTTTTAATAGCTACCACTTCAGAGCACTCTACATCACAAAAGATAATAGTTTCGTCCGGAAAATGAAGATGAGATACATTAAACCTTCCACCCCTTTTATAATTCCCAACTTTTTTGCTCTCATAGGTAAAATATTAAGCCTTTTAGCTACAACATTAAACAGAAAGGGTGAAAGTGGATCACCTTGCCTAAGCCCTCTTTTAGGACCAAACTCTTCAGATGGAGATCCATTCACAAGCAAAAACACTCTTGTTGAAGAAATGCACTCATTCATCCACCCAATCCATCTTAAACCAAATCCAAAATTATCTAGCATTTGTAGCAAGAAGTTCATAAGCTTTTTCAAAATCCAAGTTAAGGATTATACCCTTCTTCTTAGACTTTTCCCACTAATTGACAACCTCATTAGCAATAAGTACTCCATCCATGATGTTTCTCACTCCCAAAAAAGCCGATTGTACATTGTCAATAACAGCAAGCCGCACTTGTTTAAATCTATTTGCCAGTACCTTAGATAGGACTTTATGCACCAAATTGATCAAGATAATTGGCCAGTAATCCCCAATCGAAGATGGGCAATCCTTCTTGGGAATCAAAGTGACAAAAGAAAAATTCTCACCATATCCCAATCTACTATTTCTATGGAATTCCTTCATAAAATTCATTAAGTCCTTTTTCATGACTTTCCAACTCTTTTAAAAATAGTTCATGTTGAATCCATCTGGGCCTAGAACCTTATTTCCATTGCACTCCCTAATTTCTTCCCATACTTCTGCCTCCATGAACTCTTTTTCCAGTAATTCCTTGGCTTGGATTTGATCCACCCTCTTAAATGGCCCTCCAATGCCAGGCCTAAAGCTTCACTTTTCATCAAAATAAGATTTGTAATAATTACATGCTGCTTGCTGAACCTCAGCTAGTTCCTCCACTGAACTCTCCCTAATCTTCATTGAATTTATCATATTCCTTCTCTACCTCATGGTTGCCATTACATGGAGGAATATTGTATTCTTGTCTCTTTTTAGTGTGCAGTCTATCCTTGACTTCTGTAACCACAACTGTAGACACCCCATTTTTGACCGTACGTCACCGTTTGAACACCCGGTGATTATCCATGTTTGTGTTCGTTTGGAGTTCCCGGAGGTCCCGGCTACGCGCCTTGCCTCAGGATCTCCGAACTCGACTGTTTAGTGTCTGGTTTTGCGCCAAACACTTGTGTTTTGCCTTGGAGGGGCAGGGAATGCCTTTTGAGGCATCCCCACACATCACCGGCCATGGCCAGAGGCCACCGGCTGGTGTTTTGTTGCCATCGGCAATCTATATTGTCGGTCGGCACTATTTGTTGCTGGTCGGCACTCCTTTTTGTCAAAATGGCAATTTCGAGCAGCCGACTACTGTTCATCTACTTTATGTAGATATTTTGTAGCTGGCACCCACTCTGTTCCCCTCCATACACGTGTATGGAGGGATTTCCCTCTAAGCAAGCTTGTTGAGTAAGCTTTGCAAGAGGGACTTCTATAAGAGGAGAGCTCTCCTCCTTGTTCTTGGTTGGCAAGTTTAAAAAGAAAAACTAGAGCTTATACATATACATACACACCCTCTCTATATTTCCCTCTCTCTCCTCCCTTGTGTGTGTTTTGTGGCCCAAAAGTGCATTTTTACCTTAGTTTTGCACTAACACACACACTACCACACCTTACTTCGACTTTGAGGGACTTTGAGGGTTGTTTGTTGAGGTTTTGGACTGGTTTTGATCAATAGAGGGTGGCTGGACCAACCGTTCTTCAAAGGATCTTCAAGGGTAATCACTTTGCTTTAGTTTCCCCAAACTTACACTAGTTTTTTACCTGTCTTGCTTGCTGATTTAGGCTTTGTGCATAACATAAAAAAAGCTTATATTTTCATGCTTAAGAACTTTCATTAAGGGTGTTTTGTGGTTTGAGTTCAAACTCATCCTCTTAGGCCTTATTTGGCCTTTTTGGTGCTTCCTTTGTGAGGCTTTGTTTGCTTGAGTGTTTTAGTCTTCTCACCACTGAAAACCAGTGGATTTTCAGTGGTAAGGAAGGTGGTTTGAAGTCTTGTATAGGGGAGGGACACCCCTCTCCCTTCATTGCCTCATTTCCTTGCCTTTTGGCTTAAAGGGCAACATGCATGCTTGATTGATTTTGGCCCTTTTTTCAGAGGTTTTTGGGTGTCTCTAGGTCATATGTCATCTCTGTTTTTGGTCGGATTTGTGCCCTTTTGCATGCTTAACATACTTGTTTTACATTCCTCTATTTGGCCTAGAAATGCATCTTGTGTTTAAGCCATGATTCTTGCATGTGTTAGCCTAATTTCATGAAGGTATTGGCATTATTCTACCATGTTTAAGGCCTGTTGGCCATCTGTTTCAGTCATGCTTGCCATGTTTGGTGCCATCTCTTTGTGTTTTGGCTTGTAAGCTTTGAGTATATTAGCCTCTAGCATGAGTAACTTCGACCATTCTCATGATTTGGCATCATTTAGGATCATATTTCAGTCCATAAATCATGTTTGTATGTTTGCATATGTGACCTCTTTCATGCTTTGAAGGTGTGCCCTCTTATGCTTAAAAATGAGTTTTGTTGCATGCATCTCATTGGAGCCACTTAAGTTACCATATCAGTGAGGTTTGGAGTCCATTTTTGCATGCTAAGTTTCTGTTTTTGCTTGTCTAATTCATGCCATGAATGGTCATATAAGTGGATGTAAAGTACCCCCTTTTTGCGCCTTATCCTTAGGTCCATTGGCTTGTGTGTTGGCATGAGTGTTTGTCCACCATTTTGGACACTTTTGGCCACTGTTTTGGGGTGGATTAAGGTCTGCCCCTTTATGGTTTAAGTCCACCATTGCATGCTTGTCTCATGTTTGTTGCATGACTGCTGCATTAGGTGTTGTAACATGATGATCCTATTGCTCAAATCGTCCATGTTTGCATTGCATTTGCATCTTGCATCCCTAGCATTTTGCACACTTAACATGATAAATTGCATCACATTTGACATGTTTTTGCATCTTAGTATCATGTTACGTTTTGAGCCATGTTTGCATAACATACATTACATTGCTTGGTTTGGGGTGTCAAACCATGTGTGAGGGTTAAGGAGCGTTCATACTATAAGTGATGTAACGCGTCTTAACTCTCGGTCACCGGGGCCCTTGACTTAGACATGATAGGGTCTTGGTTCTCATTTGTGTGTTGCATGCATTTTTACATCAAATGGCAAGCTTGATCACTTAGGCCATCATGCACAATTGATGGCTCGAGGATCGAGGGCCATGCTTCCCTGAGTTCAAAGCATGATGGGGAACATGACCATGCTCACATGTGCCTGAAATCCCATGCCATATACTGTCTGTCCTCTGTTGTTGTCAAAACTGTCTTCTGCAGGAAGCTTCTGCCGACCGGCAGCATCCAATGCCGACCGGCCATTGGTTAATGGCCGATAACTCCATCAGCAGCCGATGGAAATTAGATATGGCCGGTGAGCATTTCCTTCAGCCGATGGTATTCTACAGTGTGCAAGGAACCTGTCCCAGAACTTTTGCATTTTTTAGAGAAGCAAGATAGTGAAAACAGAGGCAGCAATGGTATGGTACGGACTTTCCGGGCGAGACGGGTTCGAGCATGCACTATTCGCGCATCCCAAGGCAGGGGCTGTGGCCACCTTTCCTTTTGCATTCATTCTGATTAATTAACTAGAAATTCTGTAATAATTTATACGTTTATTATTCGGACTGTAATATTTATTTGGACCCTCCGAGTGAGGGCAATTATGTAATAACTGTGCGTGAGTGTGTGCATGTCTTCCAACCCCACGTCTTTCTTCCCTTTTATTTACCTGCTTATGATGGTAGATTAGGGCATGTTTAAATTAGCATACCTTATGCTATGCATGCGTGCATCCATACATTTGTCTTACATGCACCGGGCTCGGTACATCATACTAACTGCATTTGTACTTCAATTCCAATTTGAATACGTGCATCAATTGATTGCATTTCACATGCCATGTTTAGGTTAGCCGAGCCCACTCTAATTGCATCCTGCATGTGTTGCATTAGTCAATTTGACATGAACTAGGACCATGCATGTTGGCTAACTAGTTTATTGTTTTGGCACGGAGTACGATGTAAGTATTTTATGCTTTAGCATACCGCATGCGTGTGAATGCTATTATGACAGCATGCTTACCATGTGGCTAGATGCTTATGTGATAAACTGTTTCAATGCCTGTGGGTGAAGGTTGGATTGTCTGAGTTGGAAAAACTCGTTGAAATCCGTATTTTAGCCTATTTGCGGGTAGCAAATTCCAAAGTGTTTTTCAAGACAAACGGATACGCAATGCTTATTTCCAAATTAGGCAATCTAGTCTATACTTTTTCGCTGCGCGCATGACATAGTAATTCTAGGCTAATAAATGGAATAAGAACACATAATGTTTTCAAAAACGGATATTACGGTTAGTAGAGGCCGATCTTCGGATCGGGTGAGAGGGGGTGCTCATAGCTGACCTTCCCCAATCGTGCCCTAGCTCCCGAGCCGAGGCAACTCTGGTGATGACGGGCATGTGGCCTTCGGCACCGAGTCAGGGTTTCCTAAATCTCCCCCATAAAAAATATTTAGGTGGCGACTCTGTATCTGGCAAAGCAGTCCATGTTTGGCACTTCTTTTTCTAAAAATCTGTTTCTCAAAACGATTTGCCGGATTTGGACTCTTTGGTTCAAGATTAAGAACCGTAACACAAAATCGAGTCCGAACTGTAGCAGCGAGGCCCCCCACGCGGGCGCGTCTACAACAACCACTCCTTTATCTTTCTGAGTTTTCAAACCAAACTAATCATCTCCTTTCGAGATACAACTTCAACTTCATTGAGGTTTCTATACTCAGCTAATAGACTAAGGGCATGCATCTCTATTTCAGCCTCTTTAATCTTAACATCAACATTCCTAAACACCTCAGTGTTCCATTTTTTCAAGGCCTATTTCAATACTCTCAGTTTGGTCATGATAATGAACCCAGCCCACCTATGAACTTTCAACCACCTATGTACTTTCCCACACCCTTCTAGTTTCCTTATGGAACATAGGGTGGAGTACCTAGGCATTAATGAACCTGAATGGTTTAGGGCCCCATTCTCTATCATCCTCCATTAATAAAATGGGGCAGTGATCTGATACTACTCTACGTAATCCCCAAACCTTTAGCTTGACCCATTCTAACCATTTTGGATTCACCAAAATCTATTAATTCTACTCTAATTTTGGGAATTACCCCATGTGTACTGCCTAGCCAACATTGGGACATCCATAAACTCACGATTATTGATGAAATTACTAAAATTAGACATTTCTTTATCCCTTCTTATGCAACCTTTTCTTCCAACTACTATTGATACTTCATTAAAATCCCTTCCTAGGTACCAAGGTTTAGAGAAAACTATTTCATTTTAACCAACACCTCCCACAAATGCCTTCTATTAACCTCCTCATTCGGAGCATACACATTCCCAATAACACGATCAATACCAAAGTAAATCACAGTAGCACAAATCTCGTTGAGCAGCAATATTCTTTAAAAGCGAACACCTCTAGCTTCCAGATTCATAATAAATCCCTTGCACTGCCCTCATCATCCAAAGACATGTAGTCCAATTCGGCCATAAAGATCTCACAAAATTCTTATCAATTTCTGATTTTTTTTTTTTGTTTTTTTGTTTCTTGTAATAGAACCATATCCACTCTTTTTTCCTCTAATAAATCCGTCACCCTTCTTGTTTTCTCCACCTTTCTAAGCCATCTCACATTCCATGACAGAATCTTCATTAACACAACAAAGTTCACCTGAAAGCCCCCTTTTGAAGGTAGGCTAAGCCCCGCCTCCTTTATCCACCGCTGCACATCATACCTCATCATCCTCCTCCATTTGAGCAATCTTCTCCGATAACTCAACTTTGTACCCATCAAATTTCAACCCCAAAGCTTTTCCAATTTGTATTGTATTTTGGGCTTTCTATAAAATGTTCTTTTGCCTTCTTGAATTGTTGTTTAGTAATAATGACACTTAGACTGCAGATACAGCTCCACGAAATAGGGCTCCTCTTTGGAATCCACGTCTAAACAATACCAGTTTTCTCCATTTTTTTCTTCTATATCTTGACTTCATATCCCTTCTCTTCAGCTCGCAATCTCTTCTCTCTCCTATTAGAACCCTTTTGCTATGATTTTGTTGAGTTTCAACCTCAAACAATAAAGCCATGGGATGCTTACCATTGCTCCCAAGAATAGGCCCAGAACTTAGCCTAGAACTCAACTTAATTTCTAGTACCCTCCTTAGCAAATGGGCCGATCCTCAAATCATTTTGCCAACTTGTGTGTATATCAAGCCCAAGACCCAACCCATCAAACTAGCCATTACCCAAGACCACCTCCAAATTAATATTGGGCCTTCTTATATCATTTTCATTGAGGCTTCTCATGAGCCCAACAGATCCTAGCCCTTCATCTCTTCATCTTCCCAACTCCTCCTCTCACACTGGCCATATCTTCCAAGCATGCCTCCCTTGAGACCTGGGCTAACAATCAATGCTTCCGTCTCTGTATCTTGAACTTCCAAAGGTGTAACCGTTTCATTCACCAATGATACTAATGAATAGTTACAGGCATGCCCCTCCACAGTCTTTCTGTTTCCCACCTCGCACTTTATCTTCATTGCCATGTCATTCAGAATATCCATGTCAACCTTTGTGCATGCTACGTCCTCATCTTCTTTCTTGTTCCCCTAGCATTGCTCAAAGCTTTGATTAGCACCAGTAAAATTCCCCACTAGATCCTTTCCACTTAGTCCTTCCTTGCAAATGCAATGTACCTCCTGAAATCCATCTTCATGGTTGTTATCCTCAACTACCCTAATAGAGCAAATGCTGCCCCTGCATTCCAATATTACCATTTTGTCAATTCCCTCCAGTTGGGACGTGCATATTCTGAGTCTTCCACATTTTAGGAGTCCATGTGTGAGATATCCTCATCAAGCTCAACTTTTTCCCCCTCACAGCTCCCCTACCCTTTGAAAGTTTATGCTATTCCACATATTAGGAGGAAAACAGAGCTAATTCTGTTTGATTTGATTTTCAAAAAACTATTTTAAACGAATTTTCACTACAACATAAAAGAATTTTAGAGACCAAATATTTTGGTCTCTGAAAGTAAAAATTTTGTTGCAAAAGGCATTTAAAGACCAATTTCTACCATCATGTGGATAGTCTTTAAAAGGTCGTCCTGAAAAGTCAAAAACAAAGCTTTTAGTGACAAAATTTTGAAAATGTCACTAATAAATAGACTTTTAAGGACAATAATTTGGTCTCAAAATGGTTTATTTTTTTAGACAAAAAATTTGGTCCCAAAAAGATAATAATTCATCACTAATGTCTAATTTTTGTTGGTAAAAATATAATAACGACACTTTTTGTAACAAAAATATTTGGTCCCTAAAAAATAATTTTGTCCCTAAATTTTAGACTCTAAAACCTTAATTTTTTGTAGCGTTTCGTTTGTTTCAAGTGAATATTTTTTCATATTTTAGTCATTTTTTCCGTTATTTTTTAGATATATCAAGACTAGACAAACAAAAATCCACCTAAAATAGTTTTTAAAAAAGCAAGCCAAGTTCTTTTGGTTGTGGTTTTTAATTTAAGTGTTTTATTGTGATTTTAGTGCATAGTTTAACTTCTTTTTTTTTTTTTTTATTGGCAAAGAAGGAAATTTTATTTTTGTTTGATTTGTTTTTTCAAAAAATTATTTTAAACAAATTTTCGTTTGTTTCAATTGAATATGTTTTTTTATTATTTTAGTCATTTTTATTTTTAGTTTTTAGATACATCAAGATTAGACAAACAAAAATTCACCTGAAACTAGTTTCTGGAAAAACAAGCCAAGATATTTCTTTTGGTTATGCTTTTTAATTTAAGTGTTATACTGTGCTTTTAGTGCATATTTAAGATTTTTATTTAATTAATTAATTAATTTATTTATTTTCTATCGGCAAAGAATGAAACTTTATTCCACAAATCAAAACAAGATACAAAGGAAAAACTTTGAGAACCAAAACTGCAATCATTACCTAAACATTGCATCTCAAATATGTTGCCACCAAATGCAAAGCCAATTATGTTAAACCCAAAGCAAAACAAAATATTGAAGACAACCAAAGTTATGGATCAAATTAACTCAATTGCGTACGTACATATTGTCACGTAAAGTAATGGTGGATGGTGTAATTTCAAAACTGGAAATTCTTATAAGATACGTTATCAATAAATCTTAATAGTTAGATTTAATTTTTATTAATCAAAAGTTAGTCTAAATAAATTATCATTAAAAATAATTTTTTGTGACGATTTTTTGCATATGTCCACTGCTGGAAAATTTAGTTTTAGTGGCGTTTAAAAAACACCGCTATAGGTACTAAAAACGTCGCTAATTCTTTTTGTAGCGTTTAGTACCAAACGTCGACAACGTGGCCATCACTATAGCTTGATGGCGTTTGAAAAATGTCGCTATATTAGTATTGGCGGCGTTTTTAAAAATGCCGCCAAATGTCCTACCCTACCGGTACTATGACGTCACTATATGTTTAGCGACGTTTTTCAAACGCTGCCACATCTTCTTTTTTTTTAAATCTAAAAGGTTTAGGTGGCGTTTTAAAAAAAGCCGTGATAACGTTTTTTTTTATTATTTTAAATTGTGCTAATTTTATGTGAATGAATTGAAAAAATACTTGTAATGAAATTAAATAGCACAAAAAATGATTTTGGCTTCATTTTTGTCAACAATTTGCGCTAGCATCGCGATGGAACTCATTTGGGCAAAGTTCAAGGCCCTTATTGACTTTCACAGAAGCAACCAAATGAGGTAAGAGGCATTATCTCAACCCTCCACCATAGCTATCATAGGAATCCTCAAGTTCTAATACAAATAAAATTCAAAATTTATACTTTGAAATAATAATTACCAACAAAAAAAAAAAAAAAAACTTCAAAGTATAGTTTTTACAAAATGTTTTCCCAAACAAATGTTCATACATCAAGCTCCAAATCTTCCCACAACTATCAATCTTTTTCATAGTACAAACATGTGTTATCAAGGATATCAAAAAGGAAAGAAGCAACCTCCATATATTACATGCCATAATATCCAAAAGCTAAATGGTCCAAGCATTCATCTCCATATTCCATCATACATTCCATTCTATCCAAGAAAGATGCTCAAATGACCTGTTTTCATCAAAAACATAATCCATGTTAAAGTCAACTAAACAAAAAATAAATAAAAAAAATGTCCAAAAACAAATGCATCTCCTTATGCGGTCTAGTCTAGGCCTCAGTTTCCTCTCTCTAAACTGTAGGTGTGAGGAAAATGTGCCCAGTAGAATAATTCTAGCAAAAGTAAACATCAGTATGGTGACATGTCTAAGTGTACAAGATATGGGAAAAACATATTGGCCTTGTTTGGTTTGCTTTTGGGAGAGTAATTTTGGAGTAAAATTTTCAAAATTTTGTGTGATTTAGTGATTTTGGAAAAAAATTTCCAAAATCACTTTCTCTCTCCTACACATCAATCAATCACTTTTTCTCTTTCCTCTCTCCTTTTCAATCACTTTTTCTTTCACACACATTTACTTAACTACAACAAAATATCAAATCATCTCAAACTCCCATACTCCAAAATTATTTCCAAAATATACAACCAAACAAACTAAAAAAATTTCTAAACTGTCCCCAAATTTTTTTGTTTTGAAAATTTATCTCCCAAAACCAAACCAAACACACCCTTTAAATCTTTATATCTCACAATGTATGTCAACATTCCATTTTAATACCATCATAAGCATTTCCTTGCCATTTCATTACACCAGTGATCCCACCCAATTCCAATATATCATTTCAAGTTCCAATTTCCATATCCAACTCACACATTTACACACATCCATACTCATACCCACACACACCAGAGACAAATACTCTACAGTCTTATTTTCTCCCCCTATCATACAGACTTCATGATAGCTAAAAAAAAAAAAAAAGAAGAATAAAGGTCAATCCATTACCCAAAACCCTTTTAACTATTATGCAAATTTTCATGTGGGCTCATTATTAATGTTTATCAAAGGATGACCAGGAATCCAATGAACCGTTGTTTCGTGCTGATTTTTCAAAATTTGGCATCTCCAATTGACGAAGAGTTGATCTGATGTGGTAATTCTCTCATAGTGACTAAATAACACTAAATTGGAGTATGATAATAATTATTCCACTGTTCTCTTTCCTCTAGCTGTTGTTTTTAAGGTATATTTAGCAACTACATTTTCAGTAATTATAATGGAGTTATAAATTTTCTGTGATTTTCGGGATGTCCAAAAGTATACAATATCAATTCTACTCAGAGTAGTTAGGAAGTTGCACAGTTATGTCCAAAAGTTTACAATGCATAGAAATGATTGACTAGAAATAAAAGTAAAGTAGTCAGGATAGAACTAATAGAGTACCAGAAAAATGGACTGCCGAAAAAATAAAGACAAAAATTGCATGAAAATAATTGATAAGAAATAAAACTAAAGCAAGGATGGAACTCTTAACATAATGCTGGAAACAAACTTACATAGAATTCTTGCTGAAGGCAGCATGTATAAAAGCCCAAATTGGATGTGATACCGCATCTTTGAGATGAGCGAGATTGATTGATAAAAATAGGTTTTAGTATCTTTCTTTGATAAAAGCATACTCCTTCTAGGCAAGTGAATACCTAATAAGCAAAAAGAATTAAAGATAATAAGTCAAATTTGAACAAGAATCCCCGAAAGGTACCTGAACAACTATAGAAACAAGATAAAGAAAAGGAAAATGGAAAAATAAAAAGGGGCTACAAACTAAATCCAAGTGTTATCTTCTTTGGGAGATTTTGATGCAATATGCATATCAAGCATTTTCTCCACCTATCAGCTTTCTGTTTCAAATGTCTGTCATAGAGGTGCAATCTGCAATCTTACCAGCTCAAACTTCATTTATATATTTAACATATTGATTCCATAAGGAACAGGTGATATGATAACATTATTTTGATATAATAAGAAGAGCAAGATAGACCAAAATGAATCCAGTTTACATGGCTAAAGAAAAAAAAAATTGTGGGATAAAAAGAAATCTTTGACACCAAATGAAAATCAATTAAGAAAAGAATCAAACAAAATTTCTTCACAACACTACAACAAAATGCACATTCGGCAACTAAAATTGGCGACTAAAAAAAATTTAGTCGCCAAAAGTTATAGAAATGGCGACCAAAAATTTTTTTAGTCAACAAAAATAAAATATTTAGCAACTAATTTTTTTTTAGTCGGGGTATATTCATTATTGGCCACTAAAAAAAAATTTAGTCGCTAAAAATGCTAGAATTGGCAACAAAAAAACAAACTTAGTCGCTGTATATTGACTTTTGACTACTAAAATATTTAGTCGCCGAATGAAAAATAAAAAAATTATTTTTTCTCTTTAGCGACTAAAGTTTTAGTCGCCAAAAGATTACTTTCAGCGACAAAAAAAAATTAGTCGCCGTATATTGACTTTTGGCTACTAAAATATTTAGTCGCCGAATGAAAAATAATTTTTTTTTTTTTTTTCTCTTTGACGACTAAAGTTTTAGTCCCTAAAAACTTACTTTCAGCGACAAAAAATTATTTTAATCGCCTTTATCTGACAAAAAGTAAATTTTTTTATTTTTTATCTTTGCTAACCTATCTTCAGCGACTAATAGTCGCCAGATCTGTTCAAAATTTTACTGGGAAAAATTTCATTTTGGCGCCTAAATTTTTGCCCAAATGTATTACTTCTTCACACGGTTCTTTCTCTCTCTTACTCTCCCTCTGTCTGTCTCTCACACCGAGAATCAATCACTTGTACTACCCTCTCGGCTCCCTCGAATCGATTGTGAACCCGGTTCAACCCACCTTGGCCACAGAGGACATGGGAGCCAGACGCTTCACACTAAACATTTCTAGGGTTAATGGGTCGGTGGCGATTGATACAGGAATCCGATCCGAAGCAGCTGGGAATGGCGTACAGAGATTCGTTCTTGCTCTTTGTTGTATAGCATTGCATCTATAGGTACGAGATTGATCATTTCTCATCATAATTATTAATTTTTTCTTTCTTTTTTATGAGTTTGTTTGTGTATTTTTGCGATTGATTATCATACGAGTAATTGAATTTGGGGCCACAAAATTATTCAATTGAAGTCGAATGTGATTCCACTCCTTGTTCATGGGTTGGAGTCGAATGTGACTCCAATCATCACCACAACCACTTTGTAGTTTCTTTAAACCTCTCTGGTTTTCAAATATTGGGTCAATTAGGACCTGAGATAGCTGAATTGACCCAATTAAAGTCCATTGATTTCCGCAACAATGGTTTCACAGGCTCAATCCTTTCTGAATTAGGTAATTGTAGTCTCATTGAATACTTGGAACTCTCCCAAAACAGCTTCACTGGTGATATACCAGAGAGCTTTGGGAATTTGCTGAATTTGAGATTCATAAACTTGTATTCTAATTTCATGAAAGGTTCAATCCCTGAATCTCTGTTTCGAATCCGACATTTGGATGCTGTTTGGCTCGATATGAACGAACTTAACAGTTCAATCCCATTGAATGTTGGCAAAATGAGTGAGATTTCATCTCTTTGGCTATATGGTGATCAATTGTCAGGCACCATTCCTTCCTCCATAGGAAATTGTACCAAATTGGAAGAACTTTACTTGAATGATAATCAATTTGTTGGGGATTTACCAGAGAGTTTGAATAATCTTGAGGAGCTAATGTATCTTGATGTTCGTAATAACAGTCTAGAGGGTACTATTCAATTGGGTTTGGGTAGTTTCAAGCAAATGGACACTTTCGTCTTGTCTTTCAACTATTTTAGCAGTGGTATTCCACCAAGGTTGGGAAATTGTAGTAGCTTAACTCAACTTGTCATTGTTCGTTGTGGTTTAATTGGTCTTATCCCACATTCACTTGGACAATTAACCCAGCTGACACTTATTTACCTCTGTGAAAACCGTTTATCGGGTAGAATACCACCTGAACTTGGCAATTTGAAATCCCTGAATGATCTCCAGCTGTATGACAACCAACTTGAGGGGGAAATCCCAAGCGAATTAGGGTTGCTGAGTGAGTTGCAAAACCTTTTCTTGTTTACTAACCATTTGGATGGTGAGATTCCAATAAGTATTTGGAAGATTCAGAGCCTTGAGTTCCATTTTCCGATTAGCTAGATCGGTCTCCCTATTTCTCTCTCTTTCTTCCTTCCTCTATTTCCCCATTTCTCACACTTGCCCTAGGGTTTTATATGATTTTTGTTGTTTAATTTTGTGTTGAATTTGAGTTAATGTTGTGTTGATTTCCCACACTTGGTATAGGGTTTGTGTTGATTTTTACACAGAAATCCCAAATTCAAGCTGGATTAAGCAAGAATTTGGGACATGATTGGGGTATTCTAATTCTAAACTATTTAGTAACACAGATTGGTTACCACATATTTAAGCAAATTTTGAGGAAGGTTGAAACACAAATTTATTGTGTTTATAAATCTCATTGTGTGGATTGGGAAATCTCATGTTACATGTTTATAAATCTCATGTTTATAAAGCTCTCTCCCCATATTACATGTTCAAGTTCTTGAAGAAGACAAGAAAAGGTGGATGGATGTCATTGGGTGGAATTTTATTGTGCATAACAGGTAAGATTTAAAAACAATTTTACAAGGATATTCTATGCTTTCTTTCTAGTCCTTCAAGTGTATTTGTTCTTTCTAACCACTGTTGCAACTTAGATGAAGCAACAACACACCAATGTAAATTTCATTGGTTTTGTGCTCGTCATCAGACTGGTCTTCATAAGGAACCAATTTGGATCGACACTCAAAATACTCATCTAATGTAAATTTCAAATCCCAAGAATATAAAATTTGTGTGACACGTACTCCAGGCAAAAAACATGAACATTTTCAGATGTTTTATGTTTCGTACATTCAATATTAATCTGCAGATTATCTTGAAAACTAATTATTATTATTATTATTATTATTATTATTATTATTATTATTATTATTATTATTATTATTATTATTGTCTTTACAATTTATTTATTTTTTTCTGTCTTAACATTTTTGTATGCATCGAATTGATTGGATATATAAAATCATTGAAGTGTTCTGTGTAGGTATTACGAGTTTCGACAAATACTATATTTGTGATTTCTTGTATGCCATGTAGCTTAGAAAGGTCTTTGGGCAACTTGCTAGGATGTTTCTTAAGTTTTTCCCTTGTGTTAAAACCTACCATCACCTACTCCACCTACTACACTTACCACCACCTACTACCACCTACTACACACCTACCACTACCACCTACTACCACCTACTTCACTACATCTCCTATATAAGGAGCCCCTCACCATTTGTAAAATACAATACACATCAATCAATAATACATCAATTTTAACATGGTATTAGAGCCGGTTTAGAATCTCCTATTTTCGCTTCCCCAGCGGGCGGCAACCTCACCTTAGCCGCCCGCCGGACCTCAACCTATTCCGCTGTCATCTCTATCAATACATAAATATACATACCTACATAGATACAAACTTGTAATCGAATCAATCGATCGATCTCTCTCAAGAAAAATGGATGCGTTCTCGTCGTTCTTCGAATCTCAGTCGTCGTCTCGCAACAGTTGGAGTTACGATTCTCTCAAGAACCTCCGTCACCATATGTTTGTGCTGCAACTTTCAAAGTAGCCTCTCTTTGCTCTTGAGGCTGTGATCATTCAAGAAGCAGTGCCATTGCGTGCCAGCAAAGGTCCATCCTCTGATGGTCTTCAACAGAAGTACACACAAAGTGGTGGCAGACCGTTTGTTCTTTCAACTTTGATTGTGGGCTTTGACCCTCACACTGGTGTGCCATCGCTATATCAGACAGATCCATCAGGTACTTTTTCTGCATGGAAAGCTAATGCAACTGGGAGAAACTCTAATTCAATGCGAGATTTTTTGGAGAAAAATTATAAAGAAACTTCTGGGCAAGAAATTGTCAAACTTGCAATTCGCGCCTTGCTCGAAGTTGTTGAGAGTGGGGGAAAGACCATTGAAGTTGCTGTGATGACGAAGGAGCATGGCTTGCGGCAACTTGAAGAAGAGGAAATCGACACCATCGTTGCTGAGATCGAAGCTGAGAAAGATGCTGCCGAGGCTACAAATAATGCAAAGAAGAAGGATTCAGCCGTGGAAGGTAGTAGCAGTGGTGGTGTCACAGCAAACCAGAGTGAGAGAAAGCCATCCAATTTGTCAAGGAGGGATGGCAATCAAAGGCCATCTAAGATGGATTTTGAAGTTCCTCCGACAGAGCATGTTCCAAGGGTACTGCCAAAAGATGAGGACCCAAGCTTGGTTAATAGAAATAAAAGCATGCTCGGACAGCTTTTGGGGACATTGGAGAGAGAAATATATTATATAACTTTTTTTATTCTAAAATATGCTCCACTCACAACCATCATCACAGTTTCACACTTTTTCAAACCCACTTTAATCATCTCCCTCCTTTCCCTTAATTTATTCCACCCACGATTTCACCCTTTTTTTTTTATATATATATATATATATTTTTATTATAATCTATTTCCCCTATCCCTACCATTATTAGTGAGAGCATCACCCGTTTTTCCGTTATCTTATTATTATTTTTTTATATTCCACCAAAAAAAAAAATAATAATAATAAAATAAAAAAAATAAAAATAAAAATACACCGCTGTTTTTCTTATCCCCCATCCACAAATATTTTTATCTATTTTCTTTCTCCATTGTTTTATTTTATTTTATTTTTATTATTACACAAAACAACAACACAAAATAACACCAACAACATTCCACCACCTTGTCATTTTATTCATATCAGGGGGATCCACCCCGATCACAATTTTACACCAAAAAAAAAAAAAAAAAAAACAAACAAACAAACAACAACAACAACAACAAATCCACCACATCCACAGGCAGGATTTTCTTCTCTACTCTGCCGTCGGTCTCTTCTTCTTGCCTCCGTCCTGAGCGGCCCTTGACGGTGCTGCCTCCGTGTTTTCCACGCCACCGAGCACGTTCACTCCCCCATACTCCTCCACTGCAGCATATGGCGGACCTCCAAATCGAAACATCACGGTGGCCTTCCGCTTCAGCTCCTTATTTTCCGCCTTTAGCACACTTATCTCTGCTCGCGCATCCTTATACATGCGTTGGAGCAGAGCCAGCTGGGCGTTTAACTGCTGCACCTCATTTGTCCTACTCTGCAGCCGGTGCGACAGGTTTGTGACCGCCGTCATGGTCTCCACACATGACTTCAAAGTATACTGATTGGCCTCAATATCAGTTTGCACCGCCATTTTTTGCTCCACCGACCGCATCGGAAAGTTCAACGGAGCAAAACCAGAGGCGCTTGGTTGAGGTTCACTGGCCACCGCACCAGTTATCTCTCTTGTTGACTCGTTGAGGTCGGGAAAGAGAGTGAGCAGACCACGGGACGAAGAGGCCATATTCTGGGTAGCTGAACGGGAAGACGAGGCCATGTTATGGGTTGCTGAGTGTTTCAGAGAAGGGTTGGTTACAGAGTGTTTACAGAGTGTTTCAAGATTTGCAGCTCTTAGCGACAAGCTCTCAGAGAACGAAGAGGTTTCAACTGGTTTGTTATGCTTCCAAGCCTCAGCCTCCGCTTCGGTTTATAAAGACCATGATGAAGAGGCAGACACGCGCATCAAGCGCCTCTCGGTGCTCGCCGACAACTTGGGCGCGCCTTTTGATGGCACGTCTTTTGATGACACGCCTTTTTATGGATTGGGCACGCCTTTTGACAGATTGGGTACACCTTTTGAGGGTGCGACTTTTTAGGGGTCCGACAAGACTCTGTAAACTGTCCCGACATTGATTCTGGTTAGTTTCTACAAGGGTCCAGCAAGACTCCGTAAACTGTCACAATAACTGTCACAACACCTTTTGAGGGTGCGACTTTTTTAGGGGTCCGACAAGACTTTGTAAACTGTCTCGACATTGATTCCGGTTAGCTCCTTCATGGGTCCGACAAGACTCTGTAAACTGTCCCGACATTGATTCCGATTAGTTTCTACAAGGGTCCAGCAAGACTCCGTAAACTGTCACAACAACTGTCACAACATTGTCTGCTACAACGGTCCGACATGACCCCATAAACTGTCTTCTACATCGATCCAACACGAGCCAGTGTCTTCTACATCGGTCTGCCATAACCATACAGTCTTCTACAACGGTCTGACACGACCATACAGTGTCTCCTATCCATTTTTTATTTTTCAGATTATTTTCTTGTTTTGTTACTCTCTCCAAACTCAAGTTGGTTAGTTCCTATCCCCCTTGAGTTTGCGGGGGGCTGTTAAAACCTACCATCACCTACTCCACCTACTACACCTACTACCACCTACTACACACCTACCACTACCACCTACTACCA
The DNA here is from genome assembly GCF_055761805.1 of Camellia sinensis. NCBI lineage: Eukaryota > Viridiplantae > Streptophyta > Magnoliopsida > Ericales > Theaceae > Camellia > Camellia sinensis. Next base: position 16,790,137 of record NC_138964.1, on the reverse strand, counting down.
CCTACTCCACTACATCTCCTATATAAGGAGCCCCTCACCATTTGTAAAATACAATACACATCAATCAATACATCAATTTTAACACCTTGGCACTTTTTAATCTATGTTCTTTCGATTTGATGAATTATTTATAATAGCAAGACCTCATTTTAATCCATTCAAGAAGGATCATGGAGCTCCTTCATTGTTGCTGGCCCAGATGGTGTGTGTTCAGTTTCTTTTACTTATTCATTGATGCTATTGATATTATTATTTGGAGTGGATTCATTTAATAGCCTATACTTTTGTTTCCATGTTTCAGGGGTTGCAGAGATTATGATTAAAGACATGTTGGTATATTAAGAGCAATTTCCTTCATTCCAAAATTGTTACTATTTGTTTCGTAATGATGACGAAAAGAAAAGAGGATTTAATTGATGTCATATTCTGTTAATTTGATTATTGACCTACTACACACAGTAAGGGATTAAACTTGTTTCAATTGCTGCACCAAAAAAATGTAGTTTCAAATGCCATAGAGAATACTATTTTAAATCTCTCATTTTTCCATCATATGGAAAGCTTTGATTTGATGGAATTATGTGTACACCTTGTTTTCAAATTTGTAGATTCCGTTAAGTGGGCAACATTCCATATTGGGGAGGGCAGTGGTTGTGCATGCAAATCCTGATGACCTTGGGAGAGGTATGGTTCATTCTTTGCATCTTATGTCATATTACAATGCCTAAACTTGAAATCAAAAGCAATACTTCCAAAGTATGTATATTTACTTGAGAGATTAAATGTGTAGGTAAATGTGATACCAAGCACCTGTTATTGTTGGGTCAAAGAGCTAAAGATATTTGAAGTGGATATTATTATTATTATTATTATTATTATTATATATTTTTTTTGTGGTCTTATCATGGAAGGGGATTTCAATGGGACATCAAAATGCATCAAATTGTTGTACTTGGGAAATTTTAATCAGAGTGAAAGCACAGATCTATCTAGTAGGTGGGCTATGTTGATAGAAACTTATACTTTAGCACAAGTAGAATTATATGAAAGGCACATAATGATTTAGTTTCTTGCCAATATTATTAATCATGTCCACAGCTTGCTTCAACTTTGTTTTTTAAGTAGTTCTGTTCTTGATACACCCCTGGAATGATGCTAGTCTTGTGTGCTTTAGAAAGTGGGTTTAGAAAATGATCTTCTATATCATTTTCTTATTTTATTTTGTTTTATTTTACATGGATTGAAGTCAAACCTGGCTCAACATACACTTGCCAACTTGATCTGGGAGTAAAGCTTCGCATATCTCAGGTTTATTTTCCTTTGTCAAACTAATGCCTCATTCCTGGATTCAACCATATATAGTCAACAAAACTCTGGTTTTAGATCCCAAATTTCTCAAGGTTTTATTTATATTTTAAAAAATTTATGTATATATATATGTTACAATTTATCTCTTGTTTTGTAAAAGACACCCAATTTTGATATAAAAACAAGGCCTATAAAAAAATATAAAAAAAATCAATGTTTTACTATCTAAAAAAAAACCAATATTTTAAAACTTAGATGTTATAGTTAATAAAATAGATAATCAATTGAGTTAGCTCAATTGGCCTTTTTTGTGTACATTTTGACTAAGAGAGGTGGTAAGGGAAGGATGGATCATTTATGGATCCTTGGTTTGAGTTTGATGGACTATGTACTCATAAGCAGTTGATGGGATGGTTATGTGAATTGTATGTTTTAAAATTGAAGTATTGTCCTTGCTGTGAGCGGGCAATTAACAATTAGCATAGTCATCTTGATTGCAATCTTTCCATGTATTTTCCCCCTTAAGTTAGCAATCAAACATGGAAACAATATGATCCATTTTTTTTAACACAAAATATTTCACATATAATATTTTAGGTTTCAACAAATAGGGTGTTAAATCATATAATTAAAAACAATTTGTGTTTGATTCATATTAAAAATGATAATGACGTAACATTTTGTTTGGCTCATTCAATTCATGAGGTTAGGCTTTAACCTCAATAAATAGATAGATGATTGCTAGTTGTTGTTGTTGGTTTTTTTTTTCCTCCTAGATGATTGCAAGAAGCAGGATTACCCAGCTTTTCATTCTTTGGAACAGAGCTTTGTCATAATGTCCAATTGAGATTACTGTCCAAATTGAAATCCAGGATTCTCATTTTACAGATCTGATTTGATTTTCTAAAAAATGGAGATCCTGTGTGTTTGGATTTGCTTTGTTCTGCTTTGTTTGAAGTCCATGAGTGCAAATATGTTTGTTAATTTTGCATTGTTTCTTACTGTGAGGAGATTGAACACCATGAGCCCATATTGTTGCTTACATGTGCTAGTGTTAGACTGAGGCACGATGACAATAAATAAGTACTTTTGACTTTCATTGATTGTTATCCATGTTTTCTCTTTTGACAATAAATAAATAGATTCAATGTGTTTGGTTTTTTGCTTTTGTTCTATTTTGTTGAAATAGGTAAATTTCTTCCATTTCATTCATGAGACTGACCAATGCTTATGAACAATTATATGCAAAGTGGCATGCTTTTCTACAGAGAAACATTTCTTCAATCATGCTGGGTCTAACAAATGCTTTGGGCATGCCAATGTTGAATTGTGCTAGTATAATATATAGCTTAAAGTAGTTTTGTTAATGAAGCTACTCAATTTTATTATTCTAACAACTTTATGCACGTCCTACCTATTGAATGAGATTTGCGAACTAAATGGCATGGTCAATTGTGGTGTACGACATGAGCACATACATAAGGCTTCCTCCTAAGGTTTTTCCTTTATTCCATTTCTGTATTGGCTGAGTTATTATTATGGTTAAGTTACATTTATTTTGTTGAACTTTAGCATGATTTAAACTTACCCGAAAAATGACAAAAAGGGGGTGAAAATGGGAAACAACCCCCAAACCACCGTACGGATGTCACGGCCACCTTCCTCGTGACAAATAGGACCTGTCACAATAGACGGAATATCATTAGCACACATAGTTTGGGAATTAGAGCCAAAAATGCATTAAACTTAACCAAAAAATATTAAAGGGGTGAAAATGCGAATCAGCCCCAGAACCAGCATATGGATGTCACGGCCACCTTCCTTGTGATGAAGAGGGCCTGTGACAACAGACGGAATGTAATTAGCACACGTAGTTTGGGAGTTAGAGTCGAAAATGCATTAAACTTAACTGGAAAAGGGTGTTAAGGGGGCGAAAATGCGAATCAGCTCCCAAACAACCGTACAGATGTCACGGCCACCTTCCCATCACAAATAGGACTTGTAACAACAGACAGAACGTAATTAGCACACATAGTTTGGGAGTTAGAGCCGAAAATGCATTAAACTTAGTCGAAAAAGAGCGTTTTGGGGGCGAAAATTCATAACAGCCCCTGAACCACCGTGTGACTCACACGGACAGTTTCTCCATGACAAATAGGACTTGTGAGAACTGACGGAACGTAATTCGGACCCGTAGGTTGGGAGTTAGAGCCGAATACGCCATAAACTTAGTCAAAAAAGGGCGTTTCGGGACGAAAATTCAAAACAGCCCCCGAACTACCGTGTGGCTCACACGGATAGCTTTGCCCTGACAAATAAGACTTGTGAGAACTGACAGAACGTAATTCAGACCCGTAGGTAGAGAGTTAGAGTCGAATACGTTTAAAACTTAGTCGAAAAAGGGCATTTCGGGGGCGAAAATTCAAAATAGCCCCCGAACCACTGTGTGGCTCACATAGATAGCTTCGCCATGACAAATAGGACTTGTGAGATCTGATGGAATGTAATTTGGACCTGTAGGTGGAGAGTTAGAGCTGAATATGTTCAAAACTTAGTCGAAACAGAGCGTTTCGGGGGCAAAAATTCTAAACAACCCCCGAACCACCGTGTGGCTCACACGGACAGTTCTCCCATGACAAATAAAACTTGTGAGAACTTATGGAACGTAATTCGGACCCATAGGTTGGGAGTTAGAGCCTAATACGCCCTAAACTTAGTCGAAAAAAGGCGTTTCGAGGGGCAAAAATTCAAAATAGCCCCCAGAACCATCATGTGACTCACACGGACAGTTTTCCCATGATAAATAGGACTTGTGAGAATTGACGGCATGTAATTCAGACCCGTAAGTAGGAAGTTAGAGCCGAATACGCCCTAAACTGAGTCGAAAAAGGGCGTTTCGAGGGCGAAAATTCAAAACAGCCCCCGAACCACCGTGTAACTCGCACGGACAGTTTTCCCATGACAAATAGGACTTGTGAGAACTGATGGCATGTAATTCGGACATGTAGGTAGGGAGTTAGAGTCGAATACGCCCTAAACTTAGTCCAAAAAGAACGTTTCGAGGACAAAAATTCATAATAGCCCCCGAACTACCGTGTAACTCACATGGACAGCTTCCCCATGAAAAACAGGACTTGTGAGAGCTGACAGAATGTAATTCGGACCCGTAAGTTGGGAGTTAGAGCCGAATACGCCATAAACTTAGTCAAAAAAAGGCGTTTTGGGGGCGAAAATTCAAAACAACTCCTGAACCACCTTGTGGCTCATACGGACAGTTCCCCCATGAAAAATAAGACTTGTGAGAACAAACGAAACGTAATTCGGACCTGTAGATTGGGAGTTAGAGCTGAATACGCCCTAAACTTAGTCAAAAAAGAGTAAAAATTCAAAACAGCCCCTGAACGATCGTGTGGTTCGCACAGACAGTTTCCCCATGAAAAATAGGACTTGTGAGAGCTGACAGAATGTAATTCGGACCCGTAAGTTGGGAGTTAGAGCCGAATACACCATAAACTTAGTCGAAAAAGGGCGTTTAGGGGGCGAAAATTCAAAACAACCCCTAAACCACCTTGTGGCTCATACGGATAGTTCCCCCATGAAAAATAAGACTTCTAAGAACTGACGGAACGTAATTCGGACCCGTAGGTTGTTAGTTAGAGCCGAATATGCCCTAAACTTAGTCAAAAAAGAGCATTTCAGGGGCAAAAATTCAAAATAGCCCCCGAACGACCATGTAGCTTGCATAGATAGCTTCGCCATGACAAATACAACTTGTGAGAACTGATGGAACGTAATTCGGACCCGTAGGTTGGGAGCTAGAGTTGAATACGCCCTAAACTTAGTCGAAAAAGGGTGTTTCAGGGGCGAAAATTCAAAATAGCCCCTGAACAATTGTGTGGCTTTCACAGATAGCTTCGCCATGACAAATACGACTTGTGAGAATTGACGGAACGTAATTCGGACCTGTAAGTTGGGGGTTAGAGCCGAATACGCCCTAAACTTAGTCGAAAAAGGGCGTTTCGAGGGCGAAAATTCAAAATAGCCCCCGAACCACTGCGTGGCTCATACGGGCAATTCCCTCATGACAAATAGGACTTGTAACAACTGACGGAACGTAATTCGGACCCGTAGGTTGGGAGTTAGAGTCGAATACGCCCTAAACTTAGTCGAAAAAGGGCATTTCAGGGGTAAAAATTCAAAACAGCCCCCAAACCACTGTGTGGCTTGCACAGATAGCTTTGCCATGACAAATATGGCTTGTGAGAACTGGCGGAACATAATTCGGACCCGTAGGTTGGGAGTTAGAGTCGAATACGCCCTAAGGCGAAAATTCAAAATAGCCCCCGAACCACCGTGTGGCTCACACGGACAGTTCCCCCATGAAAAATAGAACTTGTGACAATTGACGGAACGTAATCCGGACCCGTAGGTTGGGAGTTATAGCCGAATACGCCCTAAACTTAGTCGAAAAAGGATTTTTCGGGAGCGAAAATTCATAACAGCCCCCTATCCACCGTGTGGCTCACACAGACAGTTCCCCCATGACAAATAGGACTTCTAAGAACTGATGGAACGTAATTCGGACCCGTAGGTTGGGAGTTAGAGCCGAATACGTCCTAAACTTACTCGAAAAAGGGTTTTCCAGGGGCGAAAATTCATAACACCTCGCAAATAGGCCTTACACTTAGTCGAAAAACTTACAACACTTAGTTGAAAAAGCAACAACTTTATTAAAATAACATCTACATATTCTAATAATTGTCTTTATATATTTATAGGACGAAGAAATTACATATTATATTGTTTGTGCAGTTGGTTGGAATAAATATTGCATGATATATATATACACTTTCTTTTATTTCAAAGAAGACATTTTTCGATTGTTCTATCTTAAATGCATGTTAGAACATGTTCCATATGGCTGACTGAATTGATATTTTCTAACCAATTCTAATGTTTCGCTTTTTGTTTTTCTTTGTAGATGACTTTGTTGTGTGGACTTGTGGATAATCCACATTAGTGTATAGGGAAGAATTTTCACTTTTGTGTAGAACTAATATAATATTTTTGTCGTCCTCAGCTTTTGTGTAGTTCATTATTACTTTTGTCGTGGTTCATATATCACCTTTTGTTGTGGTACAGATTACGATGGTAATTTGTACCATGCCAAATGGTAGTTTCGTTTAGTAGTAAATGTATTTTTTTTTTGTATACGGAGGGTTTTGATTTTTGTATGATATATTTTGTGTGGAATTATTATTTTAGTTTAGACAATAGTTGATTTGTATAGACTTTGATATTTAATGTTATTTATTTTTGGTATATGGATGCAGATTGTGGAATGATTGATAGTATATATTATTTTGTTTTTATATGTATTACAGGTTGCATTGTATATAGACAGGTTATGGAGAAATTATAATTTTGCGATAAAACATAATATCATGTTTTTGGCGACTAAACAATTAGTAGTTAAAAAGAAATTGGGAAAAGGCATTTGGTGACTAAAAGTTTTGTAGCAAAAAAAAAAAGACATTTGGCGACTAAAGGTTTTGTATCCAAAAAAAAAAAGACATTTGGCGACTAAAAGTTTAGTAGCCAAAAAAAAAAAAAAAAGACATTTGGCGACTAAAACTTTAGTAGCTAAAAGAAAATCAAACATTTGGTGACTAAAACTTTAGTAGCCAAAAGAAAATCAAACACTTGGTGACTAAAATATTTCGTAGTTAAAAATAAAAAACCAAATTATAAACACACTTTTGCCGATTAAAATTTTAGTAGCCAAAAATGTAGAACTTTAGGCGATCAAATATTTAGTAGTCAAAAGAGAAACTTTTTGTCGACTAAACATTTAGTAGCCAAAGATGGGGACTTTCGGCGACTAAATTTTTAGTAGTTAAAAGGGAACTCTTTGCCAATTAAAATTTTAGTAGCTAAAACGGTGGGACTTTAGGCGACTAAAAGTTTGGTAGCTGAAAAGTGTCTAATTTAATTTAATGTCCAACCTTTTGGCGACTAAATATTTAGTCGGCAAATGAATACATTTGGAGACAAATTATTTTAGTCGCCAATTAGCTTTCCCGACTACTCTTTAGCTACTAATTTTGCGACCAAAAATTTAGTCGCTAAAGCCCTTCGGCGACTAAAAATTGACTTTTAGTGACTAAAAATTTAGTTGCCAAAAGTGAAAATTCTTGTCGTGCAAGAACTTCCACTTCAACTCTGAAGAAGCATGGCATGAAATAATCATTCATTAAACTGTACTCTTATTTTTGTCCCCAACACCTTACTCTGTTTCCAGAGTCAAAAAATTCACCACATGTGCACTCAGCAATGCACCCAATAACTTTGAGCTCTCCACTGATATTATCCTATGGATTAGGCGTAAAGAAAGTTGATAAGCAGGAAAACCAAAAGAGAGGTGAGCGAGAGAGAGAGAGAGAGGTGGTCAAAAAACCTAAAAAGATTACCTTTATTGAGTAATACAGGACAAAAATATTTAGTTCTTTGTATGAGCACACTCCTTGGAAATAGCAAGGATTCAATGTAGCAAAAATTTAACATCCTGATAGAGGACTCAGGGAATGCTTCACTTTTCCAATAAAAATAACTAACATGATATTATACTGTGTTTCAATAGCCTAATAAAGAAAAAAAATTATTATACCACATTCTGAAAGAACTTTAATATTACTCATGAAGTTCAAAATCATTTTGAATAATCCCAGAATGAAAACTATGGCTTCCTAGTGAATGATGTACATGAATATATTCCCCATTTAAAATCTTTCCTCTTTTTTTTTTTTTTTTTTTTTTTTTTTTTTTTTTTCGTGATACATTACTGCATAAATGGGAATACAATTAAAGGAAAGTGAGCCATATGATCACATTGTTTGTAATCAGTGAAATTAATAAAAATCCATTTAGACTGAGACCCAAACAAAACAAACAAAATGACAAATTATGGTTTAGTTTTGTGAAATTGGAATTAAGTTGAAATTAAACACTTTCATGAATAATTTCATTCAACAGATTTGAATGACCCTTCTAAAAACTGTGAATGTTTCCAAACTTGTACTTGTTTTTAATTTTCAAAAACATAAAAAACAAAAATAATTTTTTTTAAAACAACAACATATACCTGTCTGGCACCAGGAATTTCAAAGATTGATTTGGGGCTATTATCAATGATATAAGCAGCATAAGCAGAATCATAAATAATAATTGACCCATTAGCCCTTGGAAACACCACCAGTTGCTCTAGTTGATGTTTCGATGCTGCATTACCGGTTGTGCTCCTACCAAATAACCCATAGAAGTGAAAAGAAGACACCGTTTCAAATAACCCATAGAACCTAAAATGTTGTGTTTACCTGCATGTAAGATACATTTCTGAAGGTAGGTATAGATGGAAATTTGTAGCAGTGTTTGCTAGCTTCTTTGCTTATCTTAAATCTGCCAACTAGCTTTCCCGCTTGCAAAGCACCTTTCGTAGCAGCATCCATGAGACCTAGACCAGCCCCTGTCCATGAAGTACAGCTCAAGAGAATCCAACGTCAACAACTGTACTAGAGCTTCCCAATTTACATGCTGATGATGCTAGTTTGAGATTTATGAAGGTGAGGTGGGTGCTTTCAGATTTTCTCTGATCTATCCATATTAGTATTGAGAAAACATGTAAACAAAAAAAATAAAGAAAAAAAGAGAAATTCTTTATCATATTGAAAGTCGGGCACTCAAGAAAGTACAAGTTCATAAAGTGATGTAAGAATTATAGCCTGTCATAGGAATCATTCAGATCAGTATGGCAACCCTTGGAATCACAGCACAACGCCTTGAAACATAAAGCACAATCATCACATGATGCTATAAAACCATTTGGAAGCAACAGCACCTGCCCTGTATCCATATTTGCATCCCTCAATGAGATGAGGAACATATATTGGCTTCATTGGTCGTTTTGAATGCAATCAACAACATAGCTCAAATCAAAAACTAAAACAAAATCAAAAACAAAAATTTCTATATAGGAATAAAAAGTCTAGGATTCAGAAGCAGAAATGGATATCAATTTTACCTTTCTGGTTCCCACCAGTTTTCAGAACAAGTCCATCTTGAGGGAAGAAAAACATCAGCAGGAACTTTGCGCGACTTAAAGCAGTCTTCACATTGAGCCCATTGGATCTTTTCACTGACACAGTTTCAAAACGGCATCGGTATTTACATGGCTGTAGATGTCCCCGAACGTCCTGGGAGGAAATTCCCCCCCGTTTTGTTCATTGGGCTCACTACAGTTCAGGACTCAATGCCATGGTCCTGTATCTAATCTCGCAGAGTGCAATGCAAGACCGATGAAATCATCAAAGAGTCCAAATCTGGCAAATCATTTTTGAAAATAGATTTTTTGAAAGAAGTGCCAAACATGGACTGCTTTGCCAGATACAGAGTCGCCACCTAAATATTTTATTTTGGAAAATTTAGGAAACCCTGACTGTAGACACCCTATTTTTGACCGACCTTAAGACTCAGACGTCATCAATTGAGCGCTCGGTGATGTTGCATATTGTGCTCGACCTGAGGTTTTAGAGTCTCGGCTGAGAACCTTGCCTCCGGACTTCGGGGCTCTTTTTGTGCCTTGCCTCAGTTTGCGAACCGAGTCCTGTTTTCTCCGTTTTCTCTTCCCGAAGGGAGGGAGAGGTCTCGCAGACCATCTCTTAGTGGCCGTAGGCTACGTTTCGTGGTCGTAGGCCATTTTTCCCGTTTGGAGCCCAGTTTCCGGCTTTCGGAGTCGTCGCCCGTGTGCCTTGGTTCGGGACTGCTTAACTACTTCCGTTTACTCCGATTTTTGGCACACATCTTATTTCCTCCCTTTAGAGGAACACTGTGGCCCTGGAGACCACCTTCGTGGTCATACGCCACTTCCGGTGCCTAACAACCTGTTTTCGGGGCCCCAAACCGCGCGTTTTGGCCCCCGAACCTTTGTTTTGCATCCGTTTTGGTCCATTTTTGGTAGGGACCCTATTTTCATTGCTAGGGAGGTGGTAGGATGGTGGCCGGCCACCTTTTCCCTTGAAAAGCCAGTTTTCTTATTTTCTCTCTCCAAAAGTCGGTTTTTCTGACAGAAAGCTGGTTTTTCTCACTTTTGAGCCACATTTTCTGGCTTTTCATACTACCATTGTGTTGTGCTCATCTGGGAGGCCATCAAATATGGATAGGCCAGCCAGAAATTCATCTTGACCCTTTTGAACCTTGCTTAAAAGCTAGCTTTTCTCTCTCCTGGGTCACTTTTTCTGGTTTTTCTCCACAGGGCTGTGTTCTACTCATCTGGGAGGCCACCTTTCTGGGTAGGCCGACTAGCAATTGTTTTTGAACCTTTTGACCCCTGGTCGGCCGACCAGGGGGAGTGGCCGGCCGGCCACTTGAACTGGCCGGCCTGCTTATTGCTTTTCCCCTCTTTGAGTGTAATCCAGCTGTGCCAGCTGGAGATCATTTGGTGCATCCTCCATACACGTGTATGGAGGATCTTTGAAGCTTCCAAGAGAAGCTTTGGCCTCTCTTGTCTATAAGAGAGGTCCTCCTCTTCATATCTAAGGGTTAGACACTTTTGCTTAAGGCTCATCACCTCCCACCTCCATTGCTACTATTCCAAGCTCCAAAACCCTAACTTCCTTGGTCCATTTACACTACAACCAATAGCACCACGCCATCATCATCCATTCCAGACCCTTGGAAGTCATTTGCAGAGGTTGAAAGCTCATTTCCTTGGACCAAAGGCTGCTGGAAAGTTGGGCTACAAGGGTAAGCTCCTATTCTCCCCATTTTTGCACTATTTTGTTCTATATCTTAGCCCATTTTTCTTACATTTTTGGGCTTCAGCCTGAACTAAAAATAGTCTTATTTTGAGCTCATCTTCATGTTTGATTAAGGACTTTTCTCTGTTTGAAGTCTTCTACTCCCCCTTTGTGCTTTATCCCTCTTTTGGGGCTTATTTTGCATGATATATTAGTCCTATTTTTGAGCATTTCTGGGCTTCGAGCCAAACTGTGAAGTATCTTATTTTGAGCCCCTCTTAAACTTTGTTGAAGGGCTCTTTACTGTTTGAGGCCATCTACTGCCCCTTTCCCTTTATCTCTCTTTTAGGGCTATTTTTGCATCATATTTTAGCCTTACTTGTGAACATATTCGAGATTTGCCATAAACTGTAAAGTATCTTGTTTTGAGCCCCTCTTCAACTTTGTTGAAGGGCTATTTTCTGTTTGAGGCCTTTTACTGCCCTATTTATTTTAGACCTCGACCTAAACTGAAAAAAATCTTGTTTTGATATCATATTTATGTTTGATTAAGCTCTATTCTCTGTTTGGGGTCATCTTTCCCTATGCATGCTTCATTCCTTCATGATTAAGGCTATGCATTAGAGCACTTGCATTGGCCATGGTTTGGCCTCTTAGCCACTGAAATCCAGTGGATTTTCAGTGGCTTTGACACATTTTTGAGGGCCAAAATTAGAGGGGGGTGACCCCCTCTCTCCTTGTCTTGTTTGGGGATCTTTTAGACCTTCCAAAGGGACCCTATTTTGCATGCATCGAAGTCACTTTCTAGGCCTCATTTTGAGGGTTTTGAGGTCTGCCTTGGCTCTGTCTGAGGCCCATTTCGCCATATTTTAGGTCTATGTTGCATGTGTAGACCAATCCCATTCAAGGCCCTTCAAAGAGGCCTTTCTTTGCATGTTTCCTAGACCAATTTCAGGGTCAACTTGGTGAGTTTTAGGGCTGTCATATTTGATTTCTAGAGTTGGTTGTGCCATGCTAAGTGTCCTTGATGCATGTGCTTAATTACCCCTTGAATGGCCTGCCAAAGAAGCCCCTCATTTTTGCATGCATTGGCTGCATTTCAGTGATTATTTGGGCGTATTTTGGCATGTTTTATTCACTGTTTTGGGCTGGTTTGATGAGTTCTCATTTGCTTCATATACATGCCATGTAAACCATGCTTGCTAGCCAATGTTGCATGCTATTTTAGTCCATCATGTTAGCATCTTTTGGCCATGCTCTAAACTAGAAATGTGCATGTTTTGGGACTGCCTTGGCTCTGTCTTTTGACTTCATGATCAAATAATGCTTTCTTTGTATACTTGTGGTTCAATACATGTGCCTAGTTTTGAGTTTTGGGGCTTATTCCATGCATCGGGTGCCATATTTCAATGTTTCGAGACCATTTAGCATCATGTTTTAGTGCTGGAAATTACATGTTCATAGGCCATCTTTCATCCCTTGCCATGCTTTGGTAGAGTGGCATTTGATACCTTAGGTTCGGTCCTCGGTATGCGTGCACGTGTGCACGCATTTCGGTCGTCTCATTTTCATCTAATGGCCACTGATGTGAGTGTGGCTGAGGTCCATTCATGTTGGTGTAAGTCCATTGTGCATTGTGTATGTCATTTCGGTCCATAGCATTGTGTATGCTAGATTGCATGGTAGAGCATTGTGTATGCCATGTCACATCAAGCATTGTGTATGCCATTTCATAGCATTGCATGTGCTAGGTTGTATGTTAATTGCATTGTGTATGCCATCTCCTTTGCATCATGTTTGGGATAGGAGTTAGCCCAAGCACGGGAAACGAGGTACGTTTCATACTTCGAGTGACGGAACGTGTCTCAATTCCCTGTCGCCGACACTCCGGATTACCCATGATGGAGTTTAGGTCTTGTTGTGTTTCCATGTGCATTCATTTCATATTAAGTCGTGCAATTCAACTCCTCGGCCATCATGCATCGATATGCGTGATTGGTGGCACGAGGATCGAGGACTATACTCTCCGAAGAGTAGTCATGCATACATATGTGAAAATACTTTGCCATGCCCCTTTGTTGCTCTCTGTTGCAGTAAATCAGAAATCAGCGGCCTTCTGGAGCTTTGCACAATATTCCGAGAAAAATTGCAAACAGAGGCAAACCGGGGCATCGCAATGGATTTTCGCGCAAGGCAACTCAAGCATACATCATTCATCATTCGGAATAAGAGCTGAGGCAGCCCGTGGATTTGCGTGCTAATTTATCTGCTTTCTTAGATTAATCTGTTAATTAATTAGGATTTTTGTATTTATTCGGATTGTACTATTTATTCGGACTGTATATTATTTATTCGGACCCTCCGAGCGAGGGCAATGTTGTAATAAGTGTGCGTGTGTGTGATGTATGTCTTCCAACCCCACGTCTTTCTCCCTTTTATTTACCAGCTTATGATGGTTAGATTAGGGCATGTTTCAATTAGCATATTTATGCTCGCATGTTTGCATTCATTCATCTGTCTTGCATTCACCGAGCTCGGCGCACCATACTAACTGCATTTGTATTTCAATTCCGAGTTGAATACTTGTTAGTTGTAGTATTTCATATGCCATCTTTAGAATAGCCGAGCCTATCTTAGTTGCATTTTTGCATGTGTTGCATTAGGCATTTCTGTATAGTTAGGATCATGCATTGCTTTCTAACTAGTTTCTGTTTTGGCTCGGAGTACTCGGTAAGTTTCATGCTTTAGCATCCTTGCATGTGTGAGCGACTGCCATGATAGCATGCTTACCATGAGGCTAATTGCTTATGTGATATACCTGCCTGAATGCCTGTGGGTGAAGGTTGGGTTATTCGGATTGGAACAATTCATCAATTGTGAGTTTTAAGCCCACTAGATAGTGGCAAATCATCTTGTTTTCTAAGCCCACCTGAGGGTGGCATATCCATATTTTAGCCTACTTGCGAGTAGCAAACCGCTTTAAAAAAAACAAACATGAGATGTTTCGTTCCGATTCAGGCGATCCAGTCTATACTTGTATGCTGTGCGCATTACATAGTAAATCTAGGCTAATAATCAGAATAAGAATGCATAATGTTTTCAAAACTAGATATCATGGTTAGTAGAGGCCGATCTTCGATCGGGCGAGCGGGGGTGCTCACGAAGTGACCTTCTCTAATCGTACCAAAGTTCTCGAGCCGAGGCAATTTTGGTGATGACGGACACGTGGCCTTAGGCAACGAGTCAGGGTTTCCTAAATTTCCCAAAATAAAATATTTAGGTGGCGACTCTGTATCTGGCAAAGCAGTCCATATTTGGCACTTCTTTCAAAAAATCTGTTTTCAAAAACGATTTGCCGGATTAGGACTCTTTGATGATTTCATCGGTCTTGCATTGCACTCTGCGAGATTAGATATAGGACCGTGACATTGAGTCCTGAACTGTAGTGAGCCCAATGAACAAAACGGGGGGGGGGGGGGAATTTCCTCCCGGGACGTTCGGGGACGTCTACACTGACTCGTTCCCAAAGGCCACGTGTCCGTCATTACCAAAGTTGCCTCGGCTCGGGAACTTGGGTACGATTGGGGAAGGTCACTTCGTGAGCACCCCCGCTCTCCCGATCAAAGATTGGCCTCTACTAACCATGATATCGGGTTTTGAAAACACTATGCGTTCTTATTCCGGTTATTAGCCTAGATTTACAATGTGGTACGCACAACATACAAATATAGACCGGATCGCCTGAATTGGAACGACACATCTAATGTTTGTTTTTTTTAAAGCGGTTTGCTACTCGCAAGTAGGCTAAAATGTGGATTTGCCACCCTCAGGTGGGCTTAGAAAACAAGGTGATTTGCCACTATCTAGTGGGCTTAAAACTCACAATTGATGAATTGTTCCAATCCAAATAACCCAACCTTCACCCACAGGCATTCAGGCAGGTATATCATATAGGCAAATACCCTCATGGTAAGCATGCTATCATGGCAGTCACTCACACGCATGCAAGGATGCTAAAGCATAAAACTTACCAAGTACTCCAAGCCAAAACAGAAGCTATGCTAGAAATCCGTACATGATCCTAACTATACAGAAATGCCTAATGCAACACATGCAAAATGCAACTAAGATAGACTCGGTTATTCTAAACATGGCATATGGTGATGCCACAGCTAACACGTATTCAATTTGGAATTGAAATACAAATGCAGTTAGTATGGTGCGCCGAGCCCGGTGCATGCAAGACAGATGAATGAATGCAAACATGCGAGTATAAGTATGCTAATTGAAACATGCCCTAATCTAATCATCATAAGCTGGTAAATAAAAGGGAGAAAGACGTGGGGTTGGAAGACATACATCACACACCCGCACACTTATTACAACATTGCCCTCGTTCGGAGGGTCCGAATAAATAGTACAGTCCGAATAAATACAAAAATCCTAATTAATTAACAGATTAATCTAGGAAAGCAGATAAATTAGCACGCAAATCCACGGACTGCCTCAGCTCTTATTCCGAATGATGAATGATGTATGCTTGAGTTGCCTTGCGCGGAAATCCATTGCGATGCCCCGGTTTGCCTCTGTTTGCAATTTTTCTCGGAATATTGTGCAAAGCTCCAGAAGGCCGCTGATTTCTGATTTACTGCAACAGAGAGCAACAAAGGGGCATGGCAAAGTATTTTCACATATGTATGCATAACTACTCTTCGGGGAGTGTAGTCCTTGATCCTCGTGCCACCAATCACGCATATCGATGCATGATGGCCGAGGAGTCGAATTGCACGACTTAATATGAAATGAATGCACATGGAAACACAACAAGACCTAAACTCCATCATGGGTAATCCGGAGTGTCGGCGACAGGGAATTGAGACACGTTCCGTCACTCGAAGTACGAAACGTACCTCGTTTCCCGTGCTTGGGCTAACTCCTATCCCAAACATGATGCAAATGAGATGGCATACACAATGCGATTAGCATACAACCTAGCATACGCAATGCTATGAAATGGCATACACAATACTTGATGTGACATGGCATACACGATGCTCTAACATGCAATCTAGCATACGCAATGCTATGGACCGAAATGACATACACAATGCACGATGGACTTACACCAACATGAATGGACCTCAGCCACACTCACATCAGTAGCCATCAGATGAAAATGAGACAACCGAAATGTGTGCACACATGCACGAATACCAAGGACCGAACCTAAGGCATGGAGTGCCACTCTACCAAAGCATGGCAAGGGATGAAAGATGGCATGGAATAGCATAAATTACAGCTCTAAAACAGCATGAAATATGGTCCCAAAACATGCAAATATGTTACATATGCAAGCTAGGGGGCGCGGGTACCGAAACTAATGAAGTGCATTACACTAGAGGTACCCGAAGCAATGCACCAAAAGCAAAACCAACCCCAAACAGACCCTAGGCAGGTCTGAAATGGTGGGAAATTGACCTAAAATGATGGCTCGGAATGCGACGAAATGGAGCTCATTCAATGGTCGGTAAATAGGGCATACAAGCTCGACTCTCAAACGCATTTAAAGAGATGAAAACATGGCAACAAGGTCTAAAATGTGATGAATGATAGGCTCAAAACATGGAAATATCTCAGTACATGCATGCAACGAACCTCAAAACTCGAAGATAGGCAAGTGCATTGAACTACAAGCATGCAAAACTAACATCATTCAACCACAAGACCCAAAAATAGAGCTAGGGTAGTCCAAAATGAGCACACTATCAGTTCAAGGCATGGCCAAAAGGTGCCAACATGAAGGGCCAAAACAACATGCAACATAGGCTAGTGAACCATGAGTTGTTCTACAGCTATATGAAGCATATGAGGGCTCACCCAACCAGCCAAAAATATAAGTATTTCATGCCAAATAAACCCCAAATAACCACTGAAATGCATCCAATGCATGCAAAAATGATGAGCTTCTTTGGAGGGCCACGCAAGGGGTTACTCAACACATACAACAAGGACACTTAGCATGGCAAAACCAACTCTGGAAATCAAATATGACAAGCCTAAAACTCACCAAATTGGCCCTGAAATGGGTCAATGAAGCATACAATGAAAGGCCCCCTCAAAAGGCCTTGAATGGAATTGTTCTACACATGCATTATAGACATAAAATAAGACCAAAGAGGCTCCGAACAGATCTAAGGAAGGCCTTGAAACTCACCAAATTGATCCCAAAAAGTGGCTTCACAACATGCAAGTGAGGGTCCCTTTGGGAGGCCAACAAAGCTAGTAAAGAGAATAAGGGGTGAGAGGGTCACCCCTCTATGATTTTGAAGCTCAAAGGCACATCTAAGCCACTGAAAATCTGCTGGATTTCAGTGGCTAAAAGGCCAAACCAAGGCCAATGCAAGTGCTCACATGCATAGCTCAAAACATGAGGAAATAAGGCATGAAAGGGGGTAGATGACCCCAAACAGAGAAAGTATCTTAAAAAAACATGTTTATAAGCTCAAAAGGAAACTTTTTCAAGTTTATGACAAATCTCAAAAATGCTCACAAGTAGGGTTAAGATATGATGCAAAATAAGTCTACAAAGAGAGACAAAGCATACAAGGGTGTAGGAGACCTCAAACAGAAAAGTGTCCTTAATCAATATTCAAGAAGAGCTCAAAATATGACACTTTTTAGTTTATGACAAAGTCCAAAAATACTTTCAAGTAAGGCTAATCAATGGTGCAAAAAAATGCAAGTTTAAGGGAAATAGGTGTGTTACCCTTGAAGCTCAAGAAGACAGCAGCAAAAGGGGTCCAAACTCTGAGCTAAAACCAGATTTTGAAGCTCAAAATGATCCTTAAAGAACCTCAGCCCAATGGTAGTTGAGTTTGATCAAGGGTGTCTAGGCAAATGAGAGGTATATCTCCAAGTATAGCTCTTGTTATGTACACAAAGGCAAGAGAATGAGAGAAATGCAGAGGTTTTAGGTCTGGAAGTTGTAGAGAGAGAGAGAGAGAGAGACTTTTTTAGAGTGAGAAGCTCCCAAGCTTCTCCAAGAAGTTCTTCTTTGAAAAATGGGAGATATATCATCATATATAGCAAAAAGGAGAGTTGGCTCGAAAATATCTGATTATAGGACAGCTGGAGGGTGTGGAAGATAGCTGGAGGGAAAATATCTATCAATTTTGAGCTTTCTGGGTATAAGTGGTCAGCCGGCCACCTTTCCTGGTTGGCCTACTACTTTTCCTTGTCGGCCGACCACTTTTTCAGGAGAGGGTGGTCGGCCAGCCACCTTTTCTGGTCGGCCTGCTACTTTAGGAAAATTCTGCTTTCTAGGTCCAACTTTAAATAGCCATAACTCCTTATTCTGAACTCCTTTTCAGGTCATTCTTGTGTCCAAATTTAAGCCCCGGAAGTTAGCTTTCCAATGCAGCCAACCTTGCATCGAAATACCTTCTGTAGAAAAAGTTATGCCAGTTTTGGTGAAGCCGCACAGATTCGGTTCAACCGGATTCATGCCGAACTTTCTTTTAAACTAGTTTTCTTATCTCCTTTCCTCTTTTCTTCAACTCCAAACACCCAAACAAAGTGTTTTGAAAGAGTTTTCAAAGATTTCATCTCTCTTTCATTCATTTCTACTTTGTCCTTGCTCGGTTTACCAAAAAGCGCAACATTTGACAAAATGCGAGCCTCGGAATATCGTAAAAACTTTATTTCAAAAACGTTTTGAAAGAGAGGGTTTTATGGTCTAAAATATTTTGATCAAGATTGTTTTGGTCCAAAAAGGGGTATGAAGTTGAGATTTGACTCTCTTCTTGCCGAAGAAACTGAACCTTTCCCCTGCACACCTTTCTCCACCATGTAAACCATCAGTCGCGTCCAAGTCTTAAGGGCGGTCAAAAATGTGGTGTCTACAGTTGCCCCTCTTTGACAGAACTCGGAAGTCAAGAGGTGACGGGAGTGAATGTCAAAGCCCAGAGACGACCCATTTTTGACAAGGCCGAAGACTTGGACAAACAAACAAAGTACAGACAAATAAATGATTGCGCCCGCAGGCTGCCTACATATCTCTCTGCAAAGAATCAAACCAGCGCAGTTCAGGGGCT
Source organism: Camellia sinensis (assembly GCF_055761805.1). Taxonomy (NCBI): domain Eukaryota; kingdom Viridiplantae; phylum Streptophyta; class Magnoliopsida; order Ericales; family Theaceae; genus Camellia; species Camellia sinensis. The sequence continues at coordinate 16,770,945 of NC_138964.1, read as the reverse complement.
GGATGCAAAATGATATGCAGAAAGATTTTGATAATTGGACTTATACGCTATGCGAATCCGGTTTGGTAATTGGACTTATATGCTACGCGAAGCCGATCTGATAATTGGACTTACACGCTACGCGAAGCCGGTTTGAAAATTGGACTTATACGCTACGCGAAGCCGGTTTGAAAATTGGACTTAAACGCTAAGCGGAGTCAGTTTCAAAATTCAGGATTTATGCGATGCACTGTAATGACTAAAATCCAATGTGATAGCTAGGAAAATGGAGGTACCTTACAGGGGCAATTGGCAATGACTTACCTCGGCAATGTCCTACCTTATGCTGATGTGGGAATCTTCCTCTTCTTCTCAATTGAACTACAGGTACTACTTTTCTCCCTGACTATGGTCGCAGCTTTCTCTATTCTCCAACAGGGTGACAGGCTAGGTTGATTCGGTATCCAGAATTGAGGCGCATACATATGCTATCTCAATCTATGGGGCTGCCATACAGATTTCAAGCCGAGGATATACTCTTGGGTATTTAAACCAGACTTTAGTCTCGAAAATCCCGAACCTTTGCGTTCTAGGCAAGAGCCATTCGAACTCTAGTTTCCACCGTCTCAGTTGGTCTCCTAGGAACTCACTGTTAACACAGGCAGGTGGCTATACCAGACCATTGGAAGTTGTTCGGGCACGACAAACACCAAAGGAATTGCACCTTCAGAGGATTTAAGGTCTCCTAGACCAAGGAGTGCACAAGACAGTGTGAATGATGCAAAAATACAATGTGCACAAGACAGTGCGATGCAGAGTGAATGCACAAAACAGTGCTAAGAAGATGCACAAAATAGTGCGATGCTAAAGGTGTACAAAACAGTACGAGCATGGTGAATGCACAAAACAGTGCGATACAGATAAGGTGCGCAAGATAGCACGATGCAATGCACTAACAAGTGCAGGTAAGGTGCGCAAGATAGCGCGATGCGATATGCAAAGCATAAGACAGTGCGATTGAGGTGCGTAAAATAGCGCGAATGTAAACTGCACAAAACAGTGCGATGCGCAAAATAGCGCGAATGTAAGCTGCACAAAACAGTGCGATGCGCAAAATAGGGCGAATGATAAACTGCACAAAACAGTGCGATACGCAAAATAGCGCGAATGCAAAACTGCACAAAACAGTGCGATTGAGGTGGGCAAAATAGTGCGAATGATAAACTGCACAAAATAGTGCGATGCGCAAAATAGTGCAAATGTAAATTGCACAAAACAGTGCGATTGAGGTGCGCAAAATAGCGCGAATGATAAACTGCACAAAACAGTGCGATACACAAAATAGCGCGAATGTAAACTGCACAAAACAGTGCGATTGAGGTGCGCAAAATAGCGCAAATGATAAACTGCACAAAACAGTGCGATGCACAAAAAAGCGCGAATGATAGCTGCACAAAACAGTGCGATGCGCAAAATAGCGCGAATGATAAACTGCACAAAATAGTGCGATATGCAAAATAGCACGAATGTAAACTGCACAAAACAGTGCGATTGAGGTGTGCAAAATAGCGCGAATGATAAACTGCACAAAACAGTGCGATGCACAAAATAGCGCGAATGTAAACTGCACAAAACAGTGCGATTGAGGTGCGCAAAATAGCGCGAATGATAAACTACACAAAATAGTGCGATGCGCAAAATAGCGCGAATGTAAACTGCACAAAACAGTGCGATTGAGGTGTGCAAAATAGCGCAAATGATAAACCGCACAAAACAGTGCAATGCGCAAAATAGCGCGAATGTAAACTGCACAAAACAGTGCGATGCGCAAAATAGCGCGAATGTTTTGAAATGCACTAAACAATGCGATACGCTAAATAGCGCGAGTGATTTGAAATGCACTAAACAGTGCGATACGCTAAACAGCGCGAGTGATTTGAAATGCACAAAACAGTGCGATTGAGATACAACCACAAGATGCACAAGACAGTGCTAATGAGATACAAAGTGTAAGTGCACAAGACAGTGTGATAAAATACATCTTCTATGCAAGTACGAGGGCATTTTCTATGCAACAGGGAAAGCATATTCTATGTATGAGACAAGCAAAGCATATTCTATGCGGAATCGAAAGCAAGCATATTCTATACATGAATCATAACGATGCGTGGCACGCATGCAACAACAGTGTATATGAAAGTTCACATTCTATGCAATAGAGGAGCATCAAATATGTACTTTGGTGCCTCTGATTTGCCTCTTAGAGGACTTCGCAACACACTCAGCTAAAAAAGGACACACCCTGTTCATATTGGCGAGAGATAACATCTACATGTGAAACCCTCGAGTGCTGCTTGGACTGCCATTCTGACTTGAAGTAGGCTTACACTTAGGGTCAAGATACACTCATACTCCAGAGAAACGGCGAGGCCTGAAAAAGTGCACCTGGAATGCAGTCTCAGATTTTGCTAAAGTTGAAACATGCTAAGATGCTCCAAATTTTCCCTCTTTTCTTTTGCTTTACAGTCCGGAACCTAAATAGCTTCAGATAGGTCCTTGCTTTACTATTCACACATGACCTGGGTTGAACTCTGCGGTTTTATGAAAGAACCAATCCCGTTTTGCACAAATGTGGAGAACGACATGGCACTCTAAGCACAAAATGATTTTTGAAATTGAAATGAGAAAAGGGTTCTCAACTGGGTATTGAGCCTACAACTGACCACAGCCAAAACGACTCAACAATGGAAAACAAAGGTAGAACAACCTAAACACAACTCAACAAAGGAAAAACAAGGTAAAATGACCTAAACACATCTGTTGACACTCAAACGACTCAAAACAAGAATCAAGACAAACACAAATGCACAAACACAACACTCAGCCGTGTTACAAAGGCAAGAGACCTCTCGGTGCACGAGGAGCCAGTTTCTCCGGGTATTGTTTCCCACCCTTTCTTATTTGTGATTCTCACATCACTCAGCCCTCAGGCTTGGCTTTTCTCACAAAATCCTTAACCTCACTTTTTCTTTCAGCGCACATCTCTCTATTCTTTAATCTCTCATTTTTTTTTTCATCCCTCCCCTGGGTGGTTGATGGATAAACAAGAAGTTGCGGGCTCTTGCCTCTAGCATTCTGCTAGATTCTCTTTCTTCTGCGCACAGCTAGTGAATTCCTCCCACAGAGGAATTGTGCTGCAACTGGGTGTGCAGCAAATCTGCAGCTGACATCGATTGACGATGCTCTGCTGGGAAATTTGGGCGTGATCAGATCTGTCCAGATGAGGGAGTGGAATATCTTGCCCCATTCCAGTTCGTGCTTCGCACTTGGCTTGATACCTCGTTGCTTGGAGGATGTGAGAGCTTTCTGTGCTTTTGCGGTCAGCTTCTACTGTGCCCTTTCTGGCGAATACAGTGCCCTTTCCGGCAAGTAGAGTGCCCTTTCTGGCAAGTATGTTGACAATGGGGGAAAAGACAGAACACCTGACTCAACTGTACTCCTAGTTCATCATTTTGACCATTTTTTGTTTTTGGCTTCTGCTAAAACAATTTTAACCAAAATGAGGGTTAGATTAACATGCTTGTTCAATTTTTTATTTGAAATCATGCAAGTCAAGTTATGAGCACTGAAAATTTTCCTTTTTTGGATCCAAGAAAAAGGTCTAGTTTTAGAAAAAGATGGAATAATTTTCGAGAAAATTAGTCAACCTCAATAAAAATTTTCAAAAACTTTTTTGCAAATGGTCACTGCTCAACAAGCATGGAATCTACTCTTGAGATACACAACCTCAGATCCATAACAATGGCAAACTGCTCCTCATCTGAAGGACACTGCATGGCAACAAAAAGTTGCCCCTTGTTTGAATAGCACCGCAGCACATTGTATGGCAACAGAAAGTTGCCCCTTGTTTGAACGGCACCGCAGCGCATTGTATTCAGTCCTCAGAGCGACGAACATAACCAGACTCTCAGATACAGAAGATGATCAGAACGATCACATGGACATAGTCGAATTTGAAGTGTTTTGCGGCTGGACTTCAGAATGAAGTTGCCTACGTATCCCAAAGATGGGAATCAAGCCTTACGTAGTTCAGGCTTACGGTACACTCGGGTATTAACTTCTCCTTTTGCGCTCTAACTTTTGCCAAGGCCGCCCTTTGCGGGTTTTCAACCTTGCGAGCTTTGTTTTTCTTTTCTTTTCAATTCTTTTCATTTGTTTCTTTTTTTGTTCTTTTCTTTGCATTTTTATTTTTTTTGTTCTTTTCTTCTTTTCTTTTTTTATTCTTTTCCTTCTTTTCTTGCTCTAATTTTTGCCTGGGTCGCCCTTCCGGGTTTTCGGCCCAGCGAGCCTCTCAAGGGTAAAAGTGTAGCTTTTGTCCATATGGAATGGTTTGAGATCTCGAAGCCATCTGAATCCAGGAGAATGGCTGTTGTTTGCTGATGATGTAGGAGTCCATCCAATGGGGGGCTGAATTTGCCCCTAGTGTTGTGGATAGGAACTTGGTTGTCCTTCACCAATACTTTATTCTTTTCTCCCTTCTGGGATTTGGCATTCTCGTTGATCTTCATCTTTGACTCTTCGAGCACATTTAAAATTCTTTTTCCCCTAGTTCGAGGGGTGCTCCTGATCTAGCTTCGCAAGCTTCTTGATCTGACTTTGTCACCGCTACTTTACGGGCTACTTTTGATCCGGCCACACAGGTCTTACATTGTAGTTGACCGTTGAACATTCTGAATCCAAGTTCAAGTTTTGAAATCAAGAGGGGTGGAGTCTCAAGGCTGAGAGCGATCCTAGGCTGCACAATCTCAAGAGAGATTCCACACAGGTCTTCGCAGGACTGCGCAAAACATTTTTTTGAAATCTTTTAAGAAAGCGACCAGTCGCTCGCGCTGAAGACAGTGTAGAACCAATCTGGATCAAGCCAGGATCCTTCCCAGTACTCACACTAACAAGCATGATTTCATTCATTAAGGGCTTACCATGCCTCTTTTTCTCTCAATTGATCAAATTTTTGCAAAATCCGAGGAATTCCTTCCTCTTCGTTTTCACCGCAGTGTTCAAAAAAAGTTTTGAAAAACTTAGGTCAATGCAATAATTTCAAGGCACAAGAGAGCAGGTGGAATGCACTGCCGTTTCATTTAAATTCCGGCATAACTAGCACACGGCAGAAGCAAACACAAGAGTGCAAAAATCACTGCTATTTCAATCAGAATCTGTTGGCACAACTGGCTCCAAGGTAGAAACAGACTCAAAATAAAACGAAAAGACAAACACAAAACAAGCAAGTGATGTCCGAGGTAACACCCCTGAAATCACCCGACTTCAACAAAACAGGACTGACTCGATACAACAAGACAGACCCAAAACAAAAAGACTGACTCTATACAAAACAACAAGACTGACTCAATACCCAAGTTAGAAAGCACAAAAACTGGCGTTTGCATATTGCTCAGAACAGTGCGTGCTATTGCCACGTCTGGAGTTAATCGAGCGCCACCCGCAGGTGGTTCATCCCCTGATCACATACTCACATTATCCTCCAAGTTCACCGATCCAGTACCGATAGACTTTGCAGAGCTTGGCGGGAGGCCAACCCCGTTGTCAAACAGATCCTGTACTTCGTGGCGAAGACGAAAGCAGTTGTCGGTAGTATGGCTAGTTTGCTGATGGTACACGCAGTACTGGGTAGCATCATGTGTAGCCAGAAGAGGGTTTGGGAGAGGCCGAGGCTCAAGGGGTTTGAGATGGCCTTGTCCAACAAGGATTTGGAGAGCTTTGGACAAAGACATATAGAGGGCATGGAAGACCCTCCGACCTCGAGGTTGGTACTTCAAGGTTTGTGGATTTTTGCTAGGCGCACCAGAAAAGAGATTGGCAGGTGCTGACCTGGCTTGCTGATCTCTTCCGAGTGGAGGATTAGAGTTAATAGGATCGTCTCTGGTATGACGGCCCTTCTCCTGGTTTTTCCTTTGATTCAGACTGCCCCCAACTTGAGTAGCGAAAGTGTCATCCACAGCCTTTGCAACAACTGCAATCACTTGTTGTTTGTTCAGTCCTTCGATTTTCAAAGCCTCAGCAGCCCACATGAGGTGTTCATGGGGATCAATGTTACCCCTACCTTGTTCTTACCACTGGCCTCCACTTTATCAAAGGATCGGGTCGCTATATCCGAGCGGAGCCCAGTTGTTGTCGACACGCCAACACCCAGATCTGAGATGGCTTCAGGTTGGCCCTTTTCAGTTGCAGCTTGCTCCAAGATTAAGGATCCTTTTGGATTGAAACTTCTAGCCTGTGATGTGGTCGATGATGGAGCCAAAATTCCAAAGGCTAAGTCTGCCACAGTTCTCTGAAGATCTTCGATCATTCTCATCAACTCAGAAGTGGTGTGCTCACAGGTTTGAGATGATTGGGGTTCAGATGCACCCATCTTGCATAAGTCCATGCTTTCTGGGATAAATACCTCAGGCTTGGATAGATGGACTGGGGTAATGTATATGCTGGGGTCGTAAGGGACGGCCAGTGTATGGATTAGATTGAGATGTGGATGAGGTACTTGGTCATTGGGGTCTAAAGGTGGAGTTATTGTCCGGTTGTCGATGAGATTTTGGACCTCGTGACGAAGGCGGCAGCAACGGTCGGTGCCATGACCGCGTTGCTGATGGTACACACAGTACTTGGAGGGGTTATGTCTGGCTGGGAGTGGGTCAGACAGAGGTTGAGGATCGAGGGGTTTGAGATACCCTCTTTCCATCAAGACTTTTAGTGCGCTAGTCAGGCTCATATAGAGAGGGGTAAAAGTTCTACCCTGAGCTCGGGCTGGGCCGGCGGTTTGTAGGCTTGGATTGGCAAAAGGGTTAGCTGTGGTGACTGTATTGATTTTTGCGGGTTTGGGAATAGCGCTAGTACCAGCATTGGCACTCCCTGAAATCACCCTCCTTGTCGCTTCACTTGTTCTGGGAATGATCCAACTGTTGAACGCATTCTCGATCTGAACCCCCAGTTCATGCAGACTTTTGAAAATGAATAGCGGAGCGCCGATCTGTTATTTGTGCTGCCTTTGCTCTCCACCTCGCAACGAATTCCACAAAAGGCTCTGTTGGGTTCTGGCGAGTTGCTTCAAGCTCTTGTATGGTCATTTCAACTTGGGTATTATAGGAATACTGATCGACAAAGGCCTCAGCCAGTTCTTCCCAGTTTTGCTTCATTGTATCCTCCAATTTGGCATACCAAGTGGCTGCTACACCCAACAGGGTTCTTCCATACAGAGAGAGTTTCTGTGGCTCAGTCAGACCCATCAGCTTCAGGATATCCAAGAAAAGCCGGATATGTACCATAGGATCTCCAGACCCGTCGAAACGGTCAATATGTGGCATTTTGAATCTGTCTAGGAGCCGTACGGCAACCTCGGTGTACCCATCCTCAATGTCGGGAATGGAGTTAAGGCCATGTACCTTTTTGAATTGCTTCTTAAGGTTTGCAATTTTTACTGCGGTCAGATCGAGCTCATTAACATCAAGGGGATAAAGCCTCTCATTAGGCTGCACCAGGGGTCTGAAAACTCAGACTTGAGCCAACCCTTCTCGAGGATCTGGACCCTGCAAATCTTCAGCTAGCGAAAGTGGGTCAAAGTTCGGCTGGGGTCCCAAAGCTGGATGTGAGGCAGATGCCCCAGATGGGCGCTACATTTCAATACTGGTCTCGGCCTGCATGGCAGTTCCCTGATTTAACGCTGCTATCACGGCCACAAATTCTTCTGAACCCTGTGCCATCACGGTCTACTGATGATGTGACTGGTGACTGACGGATCAGATGAACCAGTGAGCCTTGACTGGCCCTTCTCTGCCTTGCCTCAGCGAAGGAAAACACTGGCTGCTCTGAACTGAGTCTCTGACTGGACAAAGTCTATCAGCACTAGTCCAATGTACCCGGGGGATATTGGAACCTTCTGAAGCTATAATTCCAAGACTACCTAGCAAAAGAGAAAACAGGCAGCATCTCAGCCCATTTTTGCCAAAACAGATATGAGCGTAGCTGAATGACCGTGCTATCTACCAAATTCTGCCCAAAAGTCCGCCTGTAAACTGATACCCTCAGGTAAAACTGATTCCCAGATACAGATGCCCGCAGGCCTAATACCCAGACTTGTAAACTGATACATACATTCCCTGTAGAGGCACACTCTAAAAGCACATAGCAAGCAAAGAGAGCCAAAACACCCCTATGTTGGGGTAGGGTTTCCCTGTCCTATTTTGTCAAGAGCTAGGGTTTCACTACGCACGCAGCGGTTTCAATCAACCTATGATCGGGTAAGCAACCTGTCCTAGCTTGTAATGGTCACTATGAATTCTGAATATGCACTAGGTCGAATGGTCAAAAAGGGTGCCCCGATAAAAACCGCAGTTTGTGTTCCCGTCGTGGCAGAGCCCGCAACCGGTCAGCCTTATGGCACGCTTCTCAAAGCAAGCCTCCGACAAACCGTTTAGGAATAGCATACGGCAAACACGGTGTCCTAGGCGCACCAATGCAAATGAAACGCAAAGAAACACATAACTGTAATCAAAACAAGATATCATGAGTTCGAGTCAAGTTCTCTAAATCCCCAGTAGAGTCGCCAGAAACTATAGACGTCCCCGAACGTCCCAGGAGGAAATCCCCGCCCGTTTTGTTCATTGGGCTCACGACAGTTCAGGACTCAATGTCACGGTCCTGTATCTAATCTCGCAGAGTGCAGTGCAAGACCGATGAAATCAACAAAGAGTCCAAATCCGGCAAATCGTTTTTGAAAACTGATTTTTTGAAAGAAGTGCCAAACATGGACTGCTTTGACAGATACAGAGTCGCCACCTAAATATTTTATTTTGGAAAATTTAGGAAACCCTGACTCGTTGCCTAAGGCCACGTGTCCATCATCACCAAAGTTGCCTCAACTCGGGAACTTGGGTACGATTGGGGAAGGTCACTTCGTGAGCACCCCCGCTCGCCCGATCAAAGATCGGCCTCTACTAACCATGATATCGGGTTTTGAAAACACTATGTGTTCTTATTCCGGTTATTAGCCTAGATTTACAATGTGGTACGCACAGCATACAAATATAGACCGGATCGCCTGAATTGGAACGACACATCTAATGTTTGTTTTTTTTAAAGCGGTTTGCTACTCGCAAGTAGGCTAAAATGTGGATTTTCCACCCTCAGGTGGGCTTAGAAAACAAGGTGATTTGCCACTATCTAGTGGGCTTAAAACTCACAATTGATGAATTGTTCCAATCCAAATAACCCAACCTTCACCCACAGGCATTCAGGCAGGTATATCATATAGGCAAATAGCCTTATGGTAAGCATGCTATCATGGCAGTCACTCACACGCATGCAAGGATGCTAAAGCATAAAACTTACCGAGTACTCCAAGCCAAAACAGAAGCTATGTTAGAAATCCATACATGATCCTAACTATACAGAAATGCCTAATGCAACACATGCAAAATGCAACTAAGATAGACTCGGCTATTCTAAACATGGCATATGGTGATGCCACAGCTAACACGTATTCAATTTGGAATTGAAATACAAATGCAGTTAGTATGGTGCGCCGAGCCCGGTGCATGCAAGACAGATGAATGAATGCAAACATGCGAGTATAAGTATGCTAATTGAAACATGCCCTAATCTAACCATCATAAGCTGGTAAATAAAAGGGAGAAAGATGTGGGGTTGGAAGACATACATCACACACCCGCACACTTATTACAACATTGCCCTCGCTCGGAGGGTCCGAAAAAATAATATACAGTCCGAATAAATAGTACAGTCCGAATAAATACAAAAATCCTAATTAATTAACAGATTAATCTAGGAAAGCAGATAAATTAGCACGCAAATCCACGGACTGCCTCAGCTCTTATTCCGAATGATGAATGATGTATGCTTGAGTTGCCTTGCGCGGAAATCCATTGCGATGCCCCGGTTTGCCTCTGTTTGCAATTTTTCTCGGAATATTGTGCAAAGCTCCAGAAGGCCGCTGATTTCTGATTTACTGCAACAGAGAGCAACAAAGGGGCATGGCAAAGTATTTTCACATATGTATGCATGACTACTCTTCGGGGAGTGCAGTCCTTGATCCTCGTGCCACCAATCACGCATATCGATGCATGATGGCCGAGGAGTCGAATGGCACGACTTAATATGAAATGAATGCACATGGAAACACAACAAGACCTAAACTCCATCATGGGTAATCCGGAGTGTCGGCGACAGGGAATTGAGACACGTTCCGTCACTCGAAGTACGAAACGTACCTCGTTTCCCGTGCTTAGGCTAACTCCTATCCCAAACATGATGCAAATGAGATGGCATACACAATGCGATTAGCATACAACCTAGCATACGCAATGCTATGAAATGGCATACACAATACTTGATGTGACGGCATACACGATGCTCTAACATGCAATCTAGCATACGCAATGCTATGGACCGAAATGACATACACAATGCACGATGGACTTACACCAACATGAATGGACCTCAGCCACACTCACATCAGTAGCCATCAGATGAAAATGAGACAACCGAAATGTGTGCACACATGCACGAATACCAAGGACCGAACCTAAGGCATGGAGTGCCACTCTACCAAAGCATGGCAAGGGATGAAAGATGGCATGGAATAGTATAAATTACAGCTCTAAAACAGCATGAAATATGGTCCCGAAACATGCAAATATGGTACATATGCAAGCTAGGGGGCGCGGGTACCGAAACTAATGAAGTGCATTACACTAGAGGTACCCGAAGCAATGCACCAAAAGCAAAACCAACCCCAAACAGACCCTAGGCAGGTCTGAAATGGTGGGAAATTGACCTAAAATGATGGCTCAGAATGCGACGAAATGGAGCTCATTCAATGGTCGGTAAATAGGGCATACAAGCCCGACTCTCAAACACATTTAAACAGATGAAAACATGGCAACAAGGTCTAAAATGTGATGAATGATAGGCTCAAAACATGGAAATATCTCAGTACATGCATGCAACAAACCTCAAAACTCGAAGATAGGCAAGTGCATTGAACTACAAGCATGCAAAACTAACATCATTCAACCACAAGACCCAAAAATAGAGCTAGGGTAGTCCAAAATGAGCACACTATCAGTTCAAGGCATGGCCAAAAGGTGCCAACATGAAGGGCCAAAACAACATGCAACATAGGCTAGTGAACCATGAGTTGTTCTACAGCTATATGAAGCATATGAGGGCTCACCCAACCAGCCAAAAATATAAGTATTTCATGCCAAATAAACCCCAAATAACCACTGAAATGCATCCAATGCATGCAAAAATGATGAGCTTCTTTGGAGGGCCACGCAAGGGGTTACTCAACACATACAACAAGGACACTTAGCATGGCAAAACCAACTCTGGAAATCAAATATGACAAGCCTAAAACTCACCAAATTGGCCCTGAAATGGGTCAATGAAACATACAATGAAAGGCCCCCTCAAAAGGCCTTAAATGGAATTGTTCTACACATGCATTATAGACATAAAATAAGACCAAAGAGGCTCCGGACAGATCTAAGGTAGGCCTTGAAACTCGCCAAATTGAGCCCAAAAAGTGGCTTCACAACATGCAAGTGAGGGTCCCTTTGGGAGGCCAACAAAGCTAGTAAAGAGAATGAGGGGTGAGAGGGTCACCCCTCTATGATTTTGAAGCTCAAAGGCACATCTAAGCCACTGAAAATCTGTTGGATTTCAGTGGCTAAAAGGTCAAATCAAGGCCAATGCAAGTGCTCACATGCATAGCTCAAAACATGATGAAATAAGGCATGAAAGGGGATAGATGACCCCAAACAGAGAAAGTATCTGAAACAAACATGTTTAAAAGCTCAAAAGGAAACTTTTTCAAGTTTATGACAAATCTCAAAAATGCTCACAAGTAGGGCTAAGATATGATGCAAAATATGCCTACGAAGAGGGACAAAGCATACAAGGGTGTAGGAGACCTCAAACAAAAAAGTGTCCTTAATCAATCTTCAAGAGGAGCTCAAAATATGATACTTTTTAGTTTATGATAAAGTCCATAAATACTTCCGAGTAAGGCTAATCAATGGAGCAAGAAAATGCAAGTTTAAGGGAAATAGGTGTGTTACCCTTGAAGCTCAAGAAGACAGCAGCAAAAGGGGTCCAAACTCTGAGCTAAAACCAGATTTTGTAGCTTAAAATGATCCTCAAAGAACCTCAACCCAATGGTAGTTGAGTTTGATCAAGGGTGCCTAGGCAAATGAGAGGTATATCTCCAAGTATAGCTCTTGTTATGCACACAAAGGCAAGAGAATGAGAGAGAGGCAGAGGTTTTAGGTCTAGAAGTTGTAGAGAGAGAGAGAGACTTTTTTAGAGTGAGAAACTCCCAAGCTTCTCCAAGAAGTTTTTCTTTGAAAAATGGGAGATATATCATCATATATAGCAAAGAGGAGAGTTGGCTCGAAAATATCTGATTATAGGACAGCTGGAGGGTGTGGAAGACAGCTGGAGGGAAAATATCTATCAATTTTGAGCTTTCTAGACATAAGTGGTCGGCCGACCACCTTTCCTGGTCGGCCTGCTACTTTTCCTGGTCAGCCGACCACTTTTTTAGGAGAGGGTGGTCGGCCAGCCACCTTTTCTGGTCGGCCTGCTACTTTAGGAAAATTCTGTTTTCCAAGTCTAACTTCAAATAGTCATAACTCCTCCTACTGAACTCATTTTCAGGTCATTCTTGTGTCCAAATTTAATCCCCTGAAGTTAGCTTTCCAATGGAGTCAACCTTGCATCGAAATGCCTTCTGTGCAAAAAGTTATGCCTGTTTTGGTGAAACTGTGCGGATTCGGTTCAACCGGATTCATGCCGAGCTTTCTTTTAAACTAGTTTTCTTATCTCCTTTCCTTTTTTCTTCAACTCCAAACCCCTAAACAAAGTGTTTTGAAATTTTTTTCAAAGATTTCATCTCTCTTTCATTCATTTCCACTTTGTCCTTGCTCGGTTTACCGAAAAGCGCAACATTTGACAAAATACGAGCCTCGGAACATCGTAAAAACTTTATTTCAAAAACGTTTTGAAAGAGAGGGTTTTAAGGTCTAAAATCTTTTGATCAAGATTGTTTTGGTCCAAAAAGGGGTATGAAGTTGAGATTTGACTCTCTCCTTGCCGAAGAAACTAAACCTTTCCCCTGCACACCTTTCTCCACCATGTAAACCATCAGTCACGTCCAAGTCTTAAGGACGGTCAAAAATGCAGTGTCTACAATGGCCGAAAAACATGTAGACACAATAACAAGTCCATTTAAAAGTTGTAACAAGACCTTGAGATATGGTATAGTATTAAGAAATATATATGAAATTCAGTTTCAAGACAAAAGAATGAAAGAACTAATGTTACATTCCTAAAATGGAGGCCAAATATGGATGAAATGAAACCTGCAGATACTTACAGGATGCAACATTTAATGAAACTCAAGATACCATCGCTCAACATTCAATGCAATTGAAATAGTTTAACTCCATAAAATTCATACAAAAATTAGAAAACAAAAGAAAAAAATAGAATCCAGCACCAGCATTATGCAAATAATTTTATGCCAGAATAATCTTTCAAGTAGTTTATACAATCCGAATAATACAATATTAATTTGATTGTTCATTAAAAGGGGAAACATTATCTTGGGGTGAGGTCAATTCTGTGCAAAGAAACACTTCCTCGCGCAGATTAAAACTCCATAACTAGCGAAAGAAAATAAAATCAAACTGGAAGAATTTGAATACAAGTCTAAGCATTTAAGTGATTTACCCCTTATGATCTGTTGCAAAAATCGTAGGCCTCCAAATACAGTGCATCCTGCTAGAGTGAATCAAGTTAGAGAACATGTTGCCTTCGAAAATAAAGCACTATGGTAGTTGATCATCATTTAACAAAAGCATGTATTTTCGAATGAAAATCTCATATCTAAAAGGATATTGTTTCGAATGAAAATTTTTAATGAGGAAAGACTATATATTTTCGAATGAGAAATTTCAAATCTCAAACAAATATTTTTTAATGAGAAATTTCAAATCATAAACATATTTTCTGAATGAGAAATCTCAGATCTAAAACATATGTTTTTGAATAAGAAATTTCAAATCTCAAACATATTTTTCAATGAGAAATCTCAGATCTCAAACATATATTTTTGAATGAGAAAACTCAAATCTGGAATCTTAAACATATGTAAACCCTAGGAGAAGAATCAACGGAATGAAGAGCTTGAGAGAGAGAGAGAGAGAGAGAGAGAGAGAGAGAGAGAGAGAGAGAGAATACGAAACTGAGATTATAGACGGTGTGCTCACCTTAGTCGACGATGCAGATGGTGGTGGCGGTGGAGCTTCAAAATCGAGAGAGAGAGAACTTTGAAGTCGAAATCACTCTGATATTCGATCTGAGATGAAACCGAACTGAAGAAGGTTGAATCGTAATCTCTGAGACTGAAGGGTTTAGAGAGAGAGTGAGTGAGAGATTTGAGGGATTGGTTTTCTCTAAGACTCTGAATGTTTCCCAGATTCAAAATGAGGGCGCAAAGAGAGAGAGAGAGAGAAGGGTTCTGATTCTCACAGAGCTAAAGAGAGAGGGGGAGGAATATTTTTGTAACACGTGAAGGCGTTTAAAAGACGACTTCTATTCCTTTAACGGCACCGTTTTAATCAAAATAAAATGTGACATTTATAAAACGTCGTTAAAGGTTAGAAACAGTGGTGTTTAAAAAAACGTCGCTAAATAAACGCCACTAAATTCTATATTTCCTGTAGTGGTCACTAAAAATTGGCAATTAATGATTGTTTTTTGTCACGATTTTTATAAATTGTGACTAAAATTTACAATTAGTGACGTGTTTGTATGACAAAATTTTCAAACTATCGCTGGAAATTGAAAATTAGTGATTTTTTTTTTGTGCCTTTTTTTTAAACAATTGTTAAAACTTATAATTATTGATGATTTTAAAGAGAATGAACATCTTTTGTATTGAATGAATAGAATTGTTACAGATACACTCAATGAAACCTAACCATAACTTCCTAACCTTGAATCTAACTACTTAACCAAACTGCAGTTAACCTTTAACAGTTAACCTCTAACAAACTAACAACTTATGTACAGCTGTATGTAGATTATTACACACATGTGACTTGGGCTATAGGTGCAATTGCTGGAGCTTGAGCTGTATCAGTTGGAGCTTGAACTTTAGCTGAAGAGTCTAAGAGCTGTTACTGCTGTTGTGTTGTGAGTTGTAGCTATGTGAGTTGTGGCTTATCATGTTGCTTATTAGATTTTTGTGACAAATTTTTCAAACTGTCACTGAAAATTAATAATTTCTGACGTTTTTTAAATAATATTTGATGAAAAACACAATTAATTATCATAAGATCTATTAGACAATAAATTCACCTATTTAGACTTACACATAAGCCTCTCATTCTATAATTGCCAAAACTTGAAGGGTGGTCCATAAAATTATTATTATTATTATTATTATTATTATTATTATTATTATTATTATTATTATTATTAGTTATTTGAGTTGAACTTAATCCAAATCCACTCTCAAATAATTTCATCAAATCATGTGAGATTGATTCTGTTGAAACTTATATTTACCTGTGTAGATCGCCCGGAACTCCGCTTCGCATGCAAGGGTGCGAATTGTAGTTCTAGCTACTACAATTAGGACTCCTGTCACGATTCTGAATCTAATCTCACAAAGTGCAATGTAAGACTGATAAATCACCAAAGAGTCCAAATTTGACAAATCGTTTTGGAAAATTAATTTTAATCAAAAAGCACCAAACATGGACTGCTTTGCTAGATTTCAGAATCGCTACCTAAATATTTTATTTTTGAAAATTTAGGAAACCTTGACTCGTGCCTAAGGCCACGTGTCCGTCATCACCAAAGTTGCCTCGGCTCAGGAACTTAGGTACGAAAGGGAAAGGTCATGCAATGAGCACCCCCACTTGCCCGATCAAATGATCGGCCTTTACTAACATGATATGTTGTTTTTGAAAACACATGCATTCTTATTCCGGTTTATTGGCTAATTTACTATGTGATGCGTACAACAGACAAGTATAGACTAAATCGCTCAAGTTGGAACAAAACATCTCATGTTTGTTTGTTTGAAAATGGTTTGAAGGTGCTACTCGCAAGTAGGCTAAGACGCGGATTTGCCACCCTCAAGTGGGCTTAGAAAAACATAATTTTGCCACTTCAAGTGGGCTTAAAATGCACATTTCGATGAATTGTTCCAATTTAAGCAATGAAGCCTTCATCCATAGGCATTCATGCAGTTAAACACTTAAGCACATAGCCTCATGGCAAGCATGCTATCATGGCAACACTTATACGCATGCAAGGATGCTAAAGTGTAAAAGCTTACCTAGTACTCCGAGCCAAAACAGAAGCTAGTTAGTAATCAACGCATGATCCTAGCTAAGTTAAGATGCCTAATGCAACACATGCAAAATGCAGCTAAATAGGCTCGGCTATTCTAAGATGTCATGTGAATGCAACTTGATAACATGTATTCAAATTGGTATTGACAGACAATGCAGTTTGTATGATGCGCCGAGCCTGGTGCATGCAAGACAAATGAATGATGCACGCATGTAAAGCATAAGTATGCTAATTGTAATATGCTCTAAAACTAACCATCGAAAGCGGTTAAGTAAAAGGGAGAAAGAAATGAGGGTTGGAAGACATGCATCACACACACGCACACTAATTACAACAATTGTACCCTCTCGACGGAGGGTCCGAATAATAAGCTAACTAGCTAATCTAAGCTAATTAAACTAATTATTACAAAACAAAGCTAATAACTAGCTACAACTAATTATTACAACACAAATGAATAGCTAATTGCATTAACTACTTACGTACAAAACCAAAGCATTCGCTAGCTAAGCAAAGCAGCTAAGTAAAGCAGTAAAAAGAGGTCCTCGGGGCGAGGGGTGCATGCATGCTCGGTCACCTCGTTCGGAAATCCATTACTATGCCCCAACTTGCCTTTGTTTGCATTTGATCTTAAAACACTGTACAAGCTTCCAGATAGCTTCTACTCCAATATGGAGACCTCCAGGAAGGCTGCCGACCAGTAGAGGGTGGTGTAGACCACCTGTAGACCACCTAAGTTTGCTGTAGGCCAGAAAAAGTGGTCGGCCAGCCACTTTTACTGGTCTGCCGACCAGAAAATTCTGCATAACTCCATTTTGCTGCAACAGAGAACAAGAAGGGGCACAACAGTATATTTGCAAGGTATGTGTGCACAACCACCCTCCCTATCATTTCTTAAGCTCAAGGGAGTGTAGTTCTCGACTCTCGGGCCACCAACCGAGCATCGCAATACACGATGGCCGAGAAGCCAAGATTGCACAATTCAATGTCAATGAATGCACAAATAACACATAAGGGCCTTAACCTCTATCATGCATGATCAAGAGGGTCGGCAACCGAGAAATGAGGCACGTTTCATCACTTCAAGTATGAAACGCCCATTGTTTCTCGTGTTTGGGTTGACGTCCAATCCAAACACATGCAATGCAACTCAAGCATGCCAAACACAATGCAAACAACAAGCATGCAAATATAATGTAATGCAACAAGCATGCAAATATAATGCAATGCAACAAGCATGCAAACACAATACAATGCAACAACATTCAAACCACATGCTTAATGGACTTAAACCGAATATGGACAGACCTCAATCATGCCCAAAACAATGGCCAAAATGCTGAAATGATGGCATGAAGTGCAAGATGATGCATGCTCATGCATTGGCCCTTCAACTAAGCATAAGGGCACAACTCTCAAACATGATGAAGAGGTGACAAACATGGAAGTGTGACAAAACTATATGCACTGAAATATCATGTGAAATGATGTCATGGCAAGCAAACATCTCAAGTATGGCATACTGTGGTGCTCAAAACTCAAGGCTAGCAAGGCCAATTGCACTATAGCTATGCAATACATGAACCACATGGCCAAAACAACCCAAAACAGTCCTAGAGCATGTCAAATCAAGGCTAAAACATGCATGGAGTATAGCCAAAACAAGATAGCATGGAGGGCATGAAGCATGGAGTACGCAAGGCCAATAAGGAGGATTACACTACACCTACCAAAACCAAGCATGAGATGACTTCACCAACAAAAATCAGAGTTATATCATGGTAAAATAGGACCTAATATACACTGAAATGGTGGCCCAAAAAGCTAGGCAAGATGGCATACGCATTGGCTTATAGTTAAGGCATAAGGCACAAACCCTCCAAAGCATTGAATGAGTGAAAGATGTGAGGGTATGGCCACACTACATGCACTGAAATCACATATCAAATGATGCTAAATTATACAAATAGCCCAAGCAATGCATGCTAGTGAGCTAAAATGCACCATGGCTATAAAAAGCAAGGCATGCATGACCAAAACAACATAAAACAGAGCTTATGCATGGTAAAACATGAGTAAAATCTTGTTGAAGTGGAACCAAAAACATGCTAGAATGATGGTCCAAAGCATGATGCATGTTAGGCTAGTGAATGGAAATGCACTACAAGTGTAGAATGCATGCATGAGGTAACCAAACCAAGCCAAAACAGAGCTAAGGCATGCTAAAACAACACCAAAAACATGCTAAGATGGAGCCAAAATAGGCTAGCAAGACATGCTAAAACATGAGGCATACAAGGCTAGTTTGTAAGGATTATACTACAAGTGTAAATAGCGCAAAGGGTGACTCTACCAAGCCAAAATAGAGGTATGCCATACTGAAATAAGGCCAAAAACATGCTAAGATGGAGCCAAAATATGCTAGATAAACATGCTACTTTGATGAGCCAACAAGGGAAACACACAAGATACAAGGAGAGGGGATGACCCCCTCCTATTTGGGACCTCAAAACACAATTTCTACCACTGAAATTTTTTTGGAATTCAGTGGTGAAGAGGCCAAACAAAGGCCTAAAGTGATGGCTCAAAATCCTAGCAAACAAGGCATGCAAGGGAGTAGACCACCCCCCAACACCAAAGAAGCCTTAAACAAACATGTTAAGCACTAAAAATCAAAAATTTTTGTAGTTTAAGGTTAGGCCTAAAACATCATGCAAATGGGGCCAAAAGCTTAATCAAAACAAAGCTTTAAAGTGGTTAGAGACTTACCTTTGCAGAACAACTTCAAGGAAGCAACTCCAGCAACCTTTTTGGATCAAAAGCAGTCCAAAAAACACAAAACTAGCTTCAAGATGCCTCAACAACAAGAGTGTGGTGTTTCACTATGTGTTTGTGTGCAAAAGAGTGAAGAAAAGGCAATTTTAAGCACAAATATAAGAGAAAGGAGGAATTATAGAGATAGAGATGTATGTATATCTCCAATGGAAAATTCTGAACCTAAGGCAAGAGGGGGGAGGCTCCCTTATATAGAAAATCAAAGTTCAAGCTTTTTGAACAAGCTAGGAGCTCCAAGCAATCCCTCCATAGTGTATGGAGGATGCTTTCTGTGCCCAATAGCTGGCACAGCTGACAAGAAAATATCTGCAGAAAATTACAGGAAAGCTGTCGACCAGTTGAAGTGGTCGGCCAGCTACATGCACTGGTTAGCGACCATCGAAAGTGGTCTGCAAGAAGACCAAGTGGTTGGCAAGGGGGATGAGTGGTCTGCACAAAGAAAGCAAAGTGGTCGCATCGCTGCCGACCACTTTTGGTGGTCCAAAGACCACCAAGACCAGTTGGTCGACCAGAAAACTGGCTGGCAGGTAGGAAAAGTGGTTTTCAGGGAGAGAAACTGGTCTACAACCCCTATTCCAGCCTCCAAGCAAGGAAAACAAGGTTTGTGCCAAAAACAAACAAAAAAGGATGCAAGACAAGAGTCCGCGGGTCAAGGCACGCAATCGAAAGCCTCGAAAACTAGTCTACGGGCACCACAAGTGGTCTACGGGAGGGAAAAGTGGTCTACGAGACCTCTGTGTCCTTCCAAAGCAAGGCAACAAGGCATGGTCCAAAAATCAAGCCAAGAGGAGAACGTTAAGCGATCCCAAGACAAGGTGCGCGGCCGAAAACTCCGGAAACTCGAAACAAACACAAACAAGCACAATTATCGAACGCTCAAACGATGACGTCTGAGTCTTAAGGTCAGTCAAAAATGGGGTGTCTACAACCTGTGTTATGATTCCATACTTTATAAGTAAATAAGAAGGTATTAGGACTACTTTGATGATGATTTTTTACATTATGAATTTTGGATAGAGATTTAAAGAAAAAAAAAAGAATATAGTATTGAGAGGGTAATTTTTGGTGAAAATTGGGCCGAGCTATGAGATGGACTTTATGGCCCAAAGTACGAAGGACTGGGTAAAAAGGGCCGAGAAGTTACTCCGGCCCAATAGAGATAAAGTTACTCTGGCCAAAAAGGGATGAAGTTACTTCGGCTCAGGAATTGTAAAGCTACTTCGGTCTGGACAACTTGGAGTTAGTCTAGTCTCCGAGTTAGTCTGGTCATGACGTATACTGGATAGATCGATCAGGACCTTGCTACTCGGTAGCTCGGTCCCAGCACACCATGGTTCATACAAGGGAGAACCGAAATAAGGCGTAACGAGAGACAGAACCGAACCAATGATAGTTCAGCTTATTCTGCGGCTGTGCATAGCCGTAGGTACTTCGGTCAAATGGTAGTTCGGCCGTGGTAAAAACCATCCCACTTGGTTTAAGTAGTGGGGGAGGGGTGTAAAAGGATAAGCATCCTTTAGGAGTATGAATCCTAGGAGGACTCTGCATGGAGGAATAAAAGTCCTACTAGGATTGTGCCACTCGAAACCTATAAAAGCTCACAAGCATCACCTTTGGGGAGGTAACACACAACTTTGCTTTCTGAATACAAAGAGCTTTGTCTATTTGTCAAGTTTGCTGACTTAGGCATCGGAGAGGTTTCCGGCACACACCTGCCAGCTAGCTCACGTTTGTGTTTTCAGGTGACAAAGCGACGTCGTACGGAGGAGCACAGACTTAGTCAACAGGATTATACGAGAAGAATTATTTCTTTCCCGTACAATTGGCGCCGTCTGTGGGAAGAACAGACAGAACAAAACCTCTTGATTAAAGCTTCTCCCCTTTACATTCAATGGCACACATTGAAGAATTGCCGCAGTCCGCCGTCGACGGACTAACTCCAGATGGGGGCACAAGGCGTGAAGGATTACCTTCTGTCCCTCCCATGGCAGACTTGGAGCCCCAACGACACAACTCCAGGAGGGATACTAGGGGAAGGCGAAATAACAGCCCCCATCGCTCTCGTTCACAAAGTCCTGACAGGCAAAGACGGAGGATTGACCCTCAAGCTCTGGAAGACCGCGTGAAAGAGCAAGATGAATTGATAAGAAAGATGGCGGCGGACATGGAGGCCTTGAAACGCCAGATGAAGAAAAAAGAAGTGGCGATAGGAGAGGGGCGCAAAAACAAGACGCCCCCTCGCCACTCAGAAAATCGTAGTAGGAATACTACACCCTCACAAGGAGAGAGTAGAAGCCTCAGGACAGGCGATACTCAATCATAGTCTTCCAGAACTCGTCACTCCAGGTCTGAGAGGACGAAGTCTGAAAGATCATACACTGAAGGAAGCACATACTGGCCCTCTCATTTGCATCAAACTAGATCTAGACAGACGGAATTACCCAAATCATCCGACTTACGAACCGTGGTCGAAGAGAAAGCACGATGCAAGGAGGATGCCAGGGGGCGGGATCCGCACAGAGTTTCTGCCTTACAGCGGTTGGCTCCTCGGACGCATGGAAGCGTCGAGGTTGGAATGCCAATACCGCGCCCAGCCTACGAACCAACGGACAAAGCACTAGCAAGGCTGCAGACTTCGCCGTTTGTTCCAGCGATCGAAAACGCGCCCCTACCATCAGGCTTCCTTCAGCCGAAATTCACTACATATGAAGGGAAGACGGACCCGTACTCACACTTAAGCCACTTTTGCCAAGTCATGGCCGTTTACAGGCGAAACGAGGCCTTAATGTGCATACTCTTCCCGTCTAGCCTTGGCGACCTAGGCTTGACTTGGTTCGAGAAACTTCCTGAGGGCAGCATAGCCTCTTGGGCACAATTGGCAAAAGCATTCGTAACAAGGTTCCGAACAAACACTAAAACCCCGGTGGAGATCGACCAGCTACTCTCCATCGACATGGGCGATAAAGAGACCCGAAGATCCTACAACAGTCGCTACTGGGAGACATTCAATCAGATTGGGGACTACCCCACCAATCTCGCCATTGCACAATATAAAAGAGGCCTTCCAGTTGGGAACAGACTAAGGGACTCGATCACCATGACGCCACCCCTTACCATGGAAGCCCTGATGGAAAGAGTGCACCAGCACATCAGGGTAGAGGAGGATGGCGCACGTGCCAAAGCAAAATCTGGTGCGACCGCAGTACCAGAAAAGAAAACCTCAGCCAAGGTGAACACGGTAGATCGAAGTAACAGAAACGGACGTGGTAGACGAGATAACGGAGAAGACCCCGATAAAAGATGGTTGAGAATCCGCACTGCCATAACCACGGTGTTCAAGACACCGATATATCGGATTCTTAGCGAAATAAGAGATGAGCTTTTCGTCAAGTGGCCAGCCAAACTAGGAGAAGCTCAGAAGGACTATGACGAAAGATCGCGGTGCACCTTCCACAAAGAAAAGGGACACCGCACGGAGAATTGCACACCATTGAGACAACACTTGGAAGAGTTGGTGGCAGCAGGCCACTTGGACAAGTACATTGAAGGAGGGACGCAACCAGCCCCCCAAGATCACAACAACCCCAACGGAATGCCAATCGACCTCCCACCTCAAGGCATTATCAATGTGATATATGGAGTCTTTGAACCTAAGCGTGTTTGCGAGCTCAGGGGGTCAATTAAAAAGGCTGAGCACTTTAGAGAGGTGCTAAGTGCCCAACCTGCCATCAAGAAGGGGAAGACAAAGGCAACAAACGTCATGTCTTTTTCAGATAAGGACTTGGATCGAATATACTGTCCTCACAATGATGCTCTGGTCGTCACTCTCCGAGTCAAGGATTTTGACGTCAAGCGGATTCTGATTGACCAGGGTAGTTCATGTGAGATCATGTACTACGACACATTTAAACAACTGAAGTTACAAGACAAGGACTTGGCGCCTGCTGTATCACCCTTAATTGGATTCAACTCCATACCAGAATGGCCCGTCGGAAAGATAATTCTTCCAGTTAGGGCAGGAAGCGTGACAAAACAAGTGGAGTTCTGGGTATTGAAGGTCCCCTCCACTTACAACATCATCTTAGGCAGAACATGGCTGCATGCCATGCGATCGGTGGCGTCATCCTACCACCAAGTGATGCGGTTTCCCAACGACTCCGGTATAATTGAAGAAGTATATGGAGATCAAATCATGTCAAAATAATGTTTCGCCACGGTAAATGGCAGTCGCGCAGCCAAAGGATACGTTCATTCGGTGGAAGAACCTGAAAGCAATGAACTATTCACGGAAGTCGGCAAAGCAACGGATCAGAAAGCAGTGGAGGACTTGGTAGAGGTAAAAATTGATGAAAAGAACCCGGATAAGTTCTTTCTGCTCGGTTTGTCGTTGTCCAGCACTGAGAGATTAGAGGTCTTGGAGTTCTTGACCTCTAACATCGAAGTGTTCGCCTGGACGCCCTACGACATGCCAGGCATTGATCCAAACTTCATCTGTCACCAGCTCAATGTCCACCCATCCGCCAGACCAGTCATTCAGCGCACACGCAGATCGGCACTCCACCACGCCGAAATAGTGGTGGAAGAAGTAGGCAACCTGCTGGAGGCAGGAGCAATTAGAGAAGTACACTACCCAAGATGGATCTCCAACACAGTCGTAGTGCCAAAGAAGAATGGAAAGTGGCGCGTCTGCGTCGACTACAAAACAGTCAACAAGGCGTGCCCAAAAGACAGCTTTCCTCTACCACGGATAGATCAATTAGTAGACCTAACGGCGGGGCACAACCGACTTAGCTTTCTGGTGCATACAGAGGCTACCACCAAATCGCCATGCATGAGCCAGACCAGGAGGTCACATCTTTTACAACTCCAAGAGGACTATACTGTTACAAGGTCATGCCCTTTGGCCTGAAAAACGCAGGGGCAACATTTCAACGGATGGTCACCAAGATGTTTGAACCATTGTTGGGCAGAACAATGGAGGCTTACATCGATGACATGGTCGTCAAAAGCAAAGATGAGAATGACCATCTTAAGGACCTATGCGAGATGTTTGAGATCCTGAAGAAGCACAAATTGCGCCTCAACGCGTCCAAATGTGCATTCGGAGTAGGATCTGGCAAATTCCTGGGCTTCCTTGTGACCAACTGAGGTATAGAAGCAGACCCCTCCCAGATCAAGGCAATCCAGGATTTGGAGAGACCAAACTCAGTAAAAGAAGTGCAGCATCTCACCGGCATGGCAGCTGCACTCAACCGGTTCATAAGCAGGTCGTCAGATAGACTACGACCATTTTTCCATGCCTTAAAGGCCAAGTTTGAGTGGGACGAAGAATGCGACCAAGCTCTGGAAAGTTTGAAGGAGTATATGTCTTCCCCACCACTGCTTGTTACCCCAGTACCTGGTGAAGAACTCTTCTTGTACCTGGCAGTCTTTCAGCACGCAGTTAGCGCAGTGTTGGTTCATGCAGAAGGAATTCAACACTTGCCCATCTATTATGTCAGCAAGACATTGCTGGGAGCCGAAACAAGATATTTGCCACTAGAAAAACTGGCATTAGCCTTGATGATGGCCTCCAGGAAATTGGCACACTACTTTCTCGCCCACACCATAGTCGTCCTCACAGCTTTCCCACTAAAAGCTTTGTTTGAGAGGGCGAACTTTTCTGGGCGAATTTTGAAGTGGGCAGTAGAGTTGGGACAATTCGACATCAAGTTCCAACCCAGGACCGCAATAAAAGCCCAATCTTTGGCAGACTTCGTCGCAGAGTTTACTCCTGGAAGTCATCATATCTGCCCAGTCGACCTAACTGACACAACCGAACTAGGGACAGAAGTTGACGCCGGAATAGCGCAACCCCTAGTAGAAGGTACTCAGTCAAACTCCAAGGCAGACCAGACTAAGGACAACAAGGAATAAACAAACCACGGCTCACCAACAGTACAATCAGATGGCAAGGGGCAGACAGCAAGCATGGACCTTGAAGAAAACACCATTCTTGACCCCACGACATCATCTGACCCCTCCACTTGCTGGAAGTCGTTCGTTGGTGAGATGTGGAAACTCTTTGTGGTTGGAGCATCCAACCGGCATGGTGCAGGACTTGGCATAGTCCTCATCTCACCAGACGGCCTGGTTGTAGAGCAAGCAATCAACCTTGGCTTCCCAGCATCAAACAATGAAGCAAAATATGAAGCGCTTCTCGCAGGACTCAAATCAGCATACTACATGAAGGCCACCGAACTTATGGTCTACAGCGACTCACAGCTGGTGGTAAATCAAATTTCTGGCGACTACGAAGCAAAAGATGATAGGATGGCCAAGTACCAAGAGTTGGTCAGAACAGAAATCAAGAAATTTGAAGTAGTAAGGATAGAGCAAATCGGCAGGGAAGAAAACAGCAGAGCAGACGAACTAGCAGGCTTCACCTCAATGGCAGATTCCTCCATACCTCATCCACTACTAATCGACTACCTACCTAGACCAAGCATAGAAGACCCCGAAGCAGAAGAAGTATGTTGCACAGAACTAGGCCCCTCTTAGATGGATCCCATCATCTTGTTCTTAAAAGACGGCATCCTCCCAAAAGAGAAAAAAGAAGCCAACAGAATAAGAGCGAAATCGCAGCGATTTTGGCTATCTCCATCTTTGGCATTATACAAGAAGTCATTCTCAGGGCCTTACGTAAAGTGCGTTCATCCCAGCGAAGTGAAAGCATTCTTGTTCGAAATACACGAAGGGGTGTGCGGAAGCCATCAAGGGGGAAGGTCGCTAGCTTACAGGGCCATTTCGCAAGGTTATTGGTGGCCATATATGCAGGCAGACTCAGAGAAATATGTGAAGAAGTGTGAAAAATGCCAGAAATTCGCACATCAAATACATCAACCAACTAGAGAACTCCTACCATTGACTAGCCCATGGCCTTTCGCAATGTGGGGCTTGGACATAGTAGGACCACTTCCAACAGCACCCGGCGGCAGGAAGTTCTTTCTCGCGGCAACAGACTACTTCACAAAGTGGGTGAAAGCAGAAGCATTGGCATCAATCAAGGAAAAAGATGTGAAGAAGTTCGTCTGGCAAAACATCATCACTCGATTTGGCATACCAAAGGCCCTAATCTCAGACAACGGTACTCAGTTCGACGGCAGAATCTTCAGAGGCTTTTGTGAAGAGTACAAGATAGAGTTCTACAATTCTACACCGGCATATCCTCAAGCAAATGGCCAAGCAGAAGCATCAAATAAAGTCGTCTTGGATGGACAGAAGAAAAGGTTAGAAAAAGCAAAAGGCAAGTGGGCGGATGAACTTCCTCATGTTTTATGGGCTTACCGCACCACACCTCGGCGATCAACAGGAGAAACACCATTCTCCTTAGCCTACGGAATGGAAGCAATAATCCCACTGGAAGTTGGCCTCCCCACAATTTGAAGTGAAAATTTTGATCCAAACTTAAATGGGGAAGCCATAACATTGGAACTCGACCTTGCAGAAGAAAGAAGAGAAAAAGCACTCGTTCACATTGCTTCATACCAACAAGAGTTAATTAGAAAATACAACAAAAAGGTACATCCAAGGCAATTCAAGATCGGCGATTGGGTACTGCGCAAAGTAATGGGAAACACCTTGGTACCAGAAGATGGCAAGTTAGGGCCAAACTAGGAAGGTCCTTACAAAGTGGTTGGGTTAGCAGGCAAAAGGGCATACCACCTAGAAGACAAGGACGGCAAAGCAATCCCTAAGCCATGGAACACAGCCAATCTCAAGTTGTTTTATTTTTAGTTTTTTCTCTTTCAAACACATGTAATTTTCTTTTTCTTCAATAAGACAATCAATTCTTTTCAGCATGAGTTGTTCTTTGTAAAAGTTAGCTTTAGTGAAGATAGGAATATTGCAAACTTTTTTTTTCTAAGTTAGCTGGAAAAAAACTAACTTAGAGGTTGGCTGGAATAAACCAACACCCTTCCTAAGCCCAGGATAAGGATCCAGGCTGCAGGACGTTTGGTCGGAATAACAATGTTAAGTTAGCTGGAAAAAACTAACTTAGAGGTTGGCTGGAATAAACCAACACCCTTCCTAAGCCCAGGATAAGGATCCAGGCTGCAGGACGTTTGGTCGGAATAACCAAACATTGTTCTAAGTTAGCTGGAAAAAACTAACTTAGAGGTTGGCTGGAATAAACCAACACCCTTCCTAAGCCCAGGATAAGGATCCAGGCTGCAGGACGTTTGGTCGGAATAACCAAACATTGTTCTAAGTTAGCTGGAAAAAACTAACTTAGAGGTTGGCTGGAATAAACCAACACCCTTCCTAAGCCCAGGATAAGGATCCAGGCTGCAGGACGTTTGGTCGGAATAACCAAACATTGTTCTAAGTTAGCTGGAAAAAACTAACTTAGAGGTTGGCTGGATTAAACCAACTCTTTGTACTCTTCAGCCGAAGTATGGGTATGGCTGAAGAGTGGTTGGCTGGATTAAACAAACTTTGTGTACTCTTCAGACCAAAGTATGGGTATGACTGAAGAGTGGTTGGCTGGATTAAACCAACTCTTTGAACTCTTCAGCCGAATTATGGGTATGGCTGAAGAGTGGTTGGCTGGATTAAACCAACTCTTTATACTCTTCAGCCGAAGTAAGGGTATGACTGAAGAGTGGTTGGCTAGATTAAACCAACTCTTTGTACTCTTCAGCCGAAGTATGGGTATGGGCGAAGAAAGTTTGGCTGGATTAAAACCAACTCTGAGTACTCCTCAGCCGAAGTAATTATGTCGGCTAGGGAGTGGTTGGCTGGTAAGCATAGTTAGTTTAACAATCAAAACCAGAATAGCAGTTGGAATAATAGAAGGCATTACAAGTGCAAGCATACACATCAAAACCGGAATAAAAGGTCAAGCAAAATTTTCATTCATTGAAAAGCAATTACAGAGGGGCATAGCCCGGTTACAAAGATAAAAGGTAACAAAAAAAGAGAAAAAGTACAAAATTAGGAGAAAAGTTCTTCAATTTCGGCATCAAAAGCTGTATCGGCATCAACTTGAAGACCGGCATCAGGCGGGAGCTCGTTTTCAATCACAGGAGTGGTTTCGGTCGGAACCACGGTTTCACCTAGTTGTTCAATAGCTAGATCTTCCACTACGGGCTTCGACCGAACTGTCTGATCCACATTGACAACCGGAGTATCCTCAGAGGCAGAGTCTTCATCGGAATCTGAGCCTTCAAGAAACTGCTGTTGCATGGCATTTGCATATTCCACAAGGGAGTTCGGTATAAAGTAGGCTGGAGGGTTGAAAACCTCAGTCTGTGGATCATGACCGAGCTTCTCAACGGCTCCCCTCCAGCCGCACTTAAAGAACAGTTCCTTGGCGGCCTCACACTGTTTGACATATATATCCTCTGTCTTCTTAAAGCCTTTCTTTTCGGCTCCTTTGGCGCTCTCTTTCAGCTGGTTTATCTCGGTGTCTTTCTTCTTTTCAAGCTATACCAGCTCGCGCAGGTACTTGTCCTTCAGAGCAATGGCAGCCTTCTGCTTTTCGGCTTCGGCCGAACTAACCAGTCCGGTCAGTCTGCCGATCTCACCTTGTAGCTCAGTCATTTGCTTTCTGGCCTCCTCTAGCTCGGTCGCTTTTGCTTCAGCTTCTGCCGCGGCTTGCCTTGTTATTTTCCTAAGCTCCAGCACTTTCCTATGAGTGATTTGGTTTTTCTGAATGGCCTGACAAAGCAAAGATTTCCCTTTAGCCGAAGTAAAAGTTAAAAAAAGAAAGTAGACAGAGAGACGACCGAAGTTACTTACCAGAATCATGGATTTGGTCGATGACCGGATGGCCTTCAGTTCGGTGTTCAGTTGTTTTTGGTGGTGCTCCATGTCTTTGGGAAGGCACACACTCTTGGCCAGGGTGAAGTCCAACTGATGGTCTTTCTCAGCAACAATCGAGTCTGAGTCTTGAATGTCTCGGTTGTTGAAAGTAAGTTTTGGTGCCTAGCAACCGGTAGTTCGGTCAGAAGACTTCGGTTGGGGGCTCGGTGGTAAGCTCAGTGGAAGAGCAGGTTCTTCTTCATCGACCAAAATTTGTTCAGTTTCGGCAGTCCGGGCTCGCTTGGTTCGGCGGGAAGAGGACGGCTGTTGAGAAGGGAGGGCCACAACAGCAGGCTGCGATTGGCTGGGGGGCGTTACTTCGGGCCTGGTTGTCTCGGTTAAAAGCGCCCTGACTCTGTTCTTTTTTGCCATCTCTTCTTCAGCTGTCAGTGGGATCAGTCTAATCTCGGGTAAGGATGGGTCTGGTTCTGGGGCCTCTTCAAGGAGAAAGTCAGTTACTCTGGCTTTCCGGCGAATACTGTATCGGTAGGTCGGCTCGAATTTCAGCAATTTGGCCCAACTACGTTCAGGATATCGTAGTGCGGCTCGCAAAGTTGCAAGATTTGGATAGCTGTATAAGGAATGAAGGTGGGCATAATCTGCGAAAGAAGAACTGTTAGTTCGGTTGATGGACTAACAAACCGAAATAAAAAAATGCAAGGAAGAAGACCGAAGTAAAATTACCGGGCTCTCCTTTTTTCCAATTTATAGGTCGGCCAGGAATTTGGGCTTGAAAATCCTCAAAGTTCCCAGACACCCAGAAAAAATCGTCGTCATTTAAGTCTTTGTCCGGTGTATATTTTATTATCTTCTCTCGACGGCGGCGTATCCTAAGATAATAGACCCACCCATCTTCTTTTGAGCCGATGGAATATTGATGGAAGATTTCGGCCAGGCCAAGGTTTAGTCCGACTTGGCGGTTCAGTTCGGCTATTCCCATGATGATGCGGTAGGAGTTGGTAGATAGTTGGGTTGGGCATAGTCTAGTTTGCCTAAGAAACTCGCAAATCAATGGTTGAACTGGAAACCGTAGTCCAGTTTCTATTATGGATAGAAGGGTAAAAGGGACGAAGCCTTCGTTATCCCAGGGAATGACATCTCTTTCGGCTAAAGACAGGTGGACATCATCAGGTATGTTATAGTCCTTCCTGAATTCGGCTAAGCCGCCTGGAGTGTCTACTAGGTACCTATACTTCCCCATTTAAGGAATAAGTTAAGAATAAGTTATATCGGTGCAAAAGATGTGCTCAGTAGCTCGGTTGAGCACACGGAGAAGTGCCTGGGCAACCTAAGTCTACAAAGTAGAAAACAAAAGGGTTAAGCACAGATCATAAGACCGTGATACAAATTAAAAGCAAGGTAAAAAAAAAAAGCCCTACTTCAGTTTTATGGACAGGTTCTATCTCGGTTCAGCAAAAATGATTGGTAGCTCGGTTCGAGCAGGGTTTTTATTAGCCAGACCTTGGCAAATATCTCGGCATATTGGCTTTGGAGTCAATTTTTAGGCCGGTTCATCGTCTAAGGGCAGCTTTCTGAGTTCGGTCTAAAAGACTAAGAAAACTGGATTAGCCCCAAAGGCATAAATCGGTTGAACTATGAGTGTTGTTACTCTGGTTGAGCCTCTAGGGGCAGCTTTCTGAGTTTGGTTTAGAAACTAGGAAAGCTGGTTTAGCCCCAAGGCCTAGCTCGATTTAAGACCAAGGTTCCTATTTTAATGGGTTCAAAACGTCGTTCAATGAGCTTATCTCGGCCAGAGTGATTCGGGGGTTGGTAACCTACTGAAACTACTGATTATTCCTACAAGCTATAGTTCGGTTATTGTCCAAAGTGATTTACCTATATCTCATAAACAATATCCTAGTTCGGTTGCTACATGATTTTGGATCCAAGACTTGTTTTCTACAGAATAGTTCACACACATGGGTTCTGCTAATGTTTTTCCATGGAAGTTCAGAAGCAAAAACAAAAATGAACAAGCATGTTTCGCAAAAACATAAAAAGCAGAAAGAAGAAAAACAAAACAGGTTTTCTGAGGCTTACCAGGAGAAGGTGAAGCTGAAGAGGGGAGCAACAGCACAAGCAAAAGAACACGAGCTCAGGGAACTCAGAGGCTGGGGAAACAGAGGCACGAAGAGAGAAGAAGATGAATAGAGAAGGTGAGTGATTCAAAAGTGAAAGGGGTGTTTTGTGAAAAAGATGAAAGGCAAAAAAGCGGGAACTGTTCAAATTTTTCGCTGTATGAGGGCGGCGTGACAGCTGCCCATAGCTTATCAGAGCCTGCCACGTGTCATTGGAAAGTGAAGCGTTACAGTCACAGTGATTGAATAGACGTTTTGACCGGACAAGCGGAACCCGGAGTAAAATAAGCTCGGCTGGAGAGGTTAACGGGTTTTTTTAGCCCGGCTAGAAAGGCTTAAAAAAGTTAGCTCGGCTGGTCACCAGGTAATCCCAATCATGCTATGCAGATGGAATTAAGGGGCAATTGAGAGGGTAATTTTTAGTGAAAATTGGGCCGAGCTATGAGATGGACTTTATGGCCCAAAGTACGAAGGACTGGGTAAAAAGGGCCGAGAAGTTACTCCGGCCCAATAGAGATAAAGTTACTCCGGCCAAAAAGGGATGAAGTTACTTCGGCTCAGGAATTGTAAAGCTACTTCGGTCTGGACAACTTGGAGTTAGTCCGGTCTCCGAGTTAGTCCGGTCATGACGTATACTGGATAGATCGATCAGGACCTTGCTACTCGGTAGCTCGGTCCCAGCACACCATGGTTCATACAAGGGAGAACCGAAATAAGGTGTAACAAGAGATAGAACCGAACCAATGATAGTTCGGCTTATTCTGCGGCTGTGCATAGCCGTAGGTACTTCGGTCAAATGGTAGTTCGGCCGTGGTAAAAACCATCCCACTTGGTTTAAGTAGTGGGGGGGGGGTGTAAAAGGATAAGCATCCTTTAGGAGTATGAATCCTAGGAGGACTCTGCATGGAGGAATAAAAGTCCTACTAGGATTGTGCCACTCGAAACCTATAAAAGCTCACAAGCATCACCTTTGGGGAGGTAACACACAACTTTGCTTTCTAAATACAAAGAGCTTTGTCTATTTGTCAAGTTTGCTGACTTAGGCATCGGAGAGGTTTTCGGCACACACCCGCCGGCTAGCTCACGTTTATGTTTTTAGGTGACAAAGCGACGTCGTACGGAGGAGCACAGACTTAGTCAATAGGATTATACGAGAAGAATTATTTCTTTCCCGTACAAGTATAATTTATATTTCAATCATATGTTCTTCACATGTTCACTTTCTACTTTTTTAAATTTCAACTTAAATTTATAATCTAAACACAATCTTAAATCGTTCTTCTTCCCCACCTTCCCTTAAACAAAATGTCTTAACTAAGATAAAGAAAATAACCATGTTACTTTGGTCAGATCTACGATTTCTGTGTTTGGGCCCCAGTCAAGTTTTTCGGATTTGGTATACGATGAGCTAGATCTCAGGTGTTAACTTTGGAATGTATTTTCTAACATTGATGCAATTTTCACTATAGCCTTCTTTATTTTCATTTTATTATTTATTTATTTATTTATTTTTGATTAACAAAATAAAACTTTATTGATGCGAATAGTAAAATACATGCAAAAACACATCAACAAAGTAGGGAAGTGCACTGAGTATCAAAGCTAACCCCAACAATCCCAACTTGGTTAGTACCACCAAAGAAGCACAATCATATGCCAGCACTTGACCCAAGATTGGTGAGGAGCTAATCAAGAGCAACCAAAATAACCCAATAGAGCGCCAATACAACAAAAGCAGCAGACAACAAAACACAACAATGAAACACCTCATTTGCAGCACCAAAATCAGTGTGCATCCCACAGCAACAAAATCAACATATTACCAGAGCAACCCCAAAGTAGCAGCACACACCAACAGCAAGCAACAGATCTGCATACACATCAGATCTGCACCAGACAGCAGCATACAGGACACACAAATCTGCATACACAACAATCCCCAAAAAACAAGACACAAATAGATATGAACATCCCAAAATTTGCAGAACCTGAATAGGTAAGAGTTATATCTAACCAAATTGGCCCAAAATAGAAAACAATAGCAACAACAACTGGCCCAAATAGAAAGTAGCAGTAACATCTAGCAGCAGCATGAAGTAGCAGCAACAACATCTTTACTTTAAACAGTAGCTGACATGTTGAAGATTAGCCACCAAATCATGTACTGAAAATTGAAAATCCCTTCCACTGCTTGTCACCCACAATGCCACTCTTGTTTTTATTAGTTCAAGTAACTCATCAACCACCAAATCTTTACCATTAAACATCACCTCATTTCTGATCTTCCCTACAGACCACGTTAGAATTAGAGGCACAACCTTCCATATTTTTCTCTCCTTTTTCTTTATCCTTACTCCATCCCACCATTGTAATACCTCGGCCACTAATCCTGGCATTGCCTATCATAGATCCCACCATTTTATCACACCAGACCATAATAACCAAATCTTTGGGCAATGAAGAAGAATATGATTTAAAGACTCTGTTTCATTTCTACAAAACAAACACAAAATACTAGCATTATCATTTAAAACTCCAATTCTCTACATGAAGACATATGTTTTGATTCTACCAAGCCAAGCTAACCAACATAAAAACTTCACGTTGGGAGGAATGGCATTTCCCTATACCAACTCAGATATTCTGAGTACGGAGTCCCTATCTTTCACTTTCCATCTCTAGATTGAAGCTACAAAAGACAACCCAGATGAAGATGCTATCCGCCTCAAGAAATCCTCCACTGAACCTCTAACAATTGGAGCCTCCAGCAGCAGAGCATCCAACCTCCCACCTCTTCCATTTCCCAAGCAAACAAAGGTCTTCTAAACTCCAAAACCCAATTGCTTGAATTACTCCTTCTCAAACTAATTTGGTTCAGAGAGACCTCATTCTCCATAGAAATATAAAACAATCTAGGAAACTCCTCTTTGAGGATTATATTCCTAAACCACTTGTCACTCCAAAATTTAATTCTATTCCCATCACCAACCACAATGCTTGCATTTTCCTTAAAGAACTCCACTAGTTGTGGGTTAGAATAAGCAAGATTCATAATACTTTGCCACAATGTAGAAACCACACCTGATCCCCTCTGAAACGGTAACCACCTCCCTCCAGAAAACCCATATTTATTGCATAAAATCAATTTTCATAGTGACCCGTCTTCAACCCCATATCTCCACCACCATCTCAAGAGCAAGAAATCATTCACTTCTGTAATATTCCTCACCCCAAGACCACCATGGATTTTGGGCTTAGTTATCGCCTCCCAACTGACCATATGCACTTTTCTTTTTGTTTCTGAATCTCCCCAAAGAAAAGCAGCTTGCAGCCTATTAATCTTCTTAGCCACACTCTTAGGTACTTTAAAAATAGACATGTAATAAATAGGTAAATTAGCCAAGACTGATTTTATTAAAGTTACTCTCCCAGCAAAAGAAAGTAGTCTCCTCTTCCAAGATGACAATTTATTTTTAACCTTTTCCAATATTGGCTGCCATGTTACTAGTTTCTTTGGATTTGCTCCAAGAGTTAGCCCCAATACTTCAAGGGAAGCTTCTGACTCATGCAATTCCATTTTACTACGAACTCATGGACTAGATTATCCTCAACACCAATCCCACACACCATACTTTTGTGAAAATTAATTTTCAGCCCAGACATAACTTCAAAACACCTTAGTATTCTCTTTACTATTACAATCTCTTCCCAATTTGCCTCATAGAAAATAATGGTGTCATCTGTAGGTGATCCATTAACCAACACAAAAATCCTAGCAGTTGTCACGTAGCACTTTAGCCAACTGATCCATTTGTCACCAAATCCAAAATTTGCCAACAAGGAGAATAAAAAGGCCTAATTCACTTAATCGTATGCTTTTTCAAAGTCAAGCTTGAGTATTATTCCTTTCAACTTATTCACTTTCCACCAATCAATTATTTCATTCGCAATCAAAACCCCATCCGTTATAAATCTTCCTCCCAAGAATGCCGATTGCACCTCTCCAACCACCCTAGGCAATACCTTTTTCAATCTCCTTGCCAACACCTTAGCTAGAATCTTATAAGCAGAGTTGACTAAACTGATTGGCCAGTAATCACCTAACCCATTTGGATTATCCTTTTTAGGAATCAAAGTGATAAATGAGCTTTTGAAACCTTTAACCAACTTTCCATTAGAATGAAAATCTTGCATTAGTTGTACAATTTCACCTTTCATCAATTTTCAACACTTCTGAATGCAAGATAAATTGAACCCATCTGGTCTTGGGGCTTTATTGCCATCACACTCCTTCAAAGTAGACCAAATTTCCTCCTCCGTGAAAGCTACTTCAAGTTCCTCCACCTCATTCCTA
This sequence comes from Camellia sinensis, assembly GCF_055761805.1. NCBI lineage: Eukaryota > Viridiplantae > Streptophyta > Magnoliopsida > Ericales > Theaceae > Camellia > Camellia sinensis. The sequence continues at coordinate 16,735,395 of NC_138964.1, read as the reverse complement.
TTTGCAATAGATTTGAACTGCCTAGAAAGCTTTGGTTTATTGCTCCAATTTGTAGAATATACCCCTTTAAAGTGTCTAAACACTGCTTGCCTTACCATATCGAGCTACATTAAACGCAACCCATTTACTATTATTGTATCCAATAGATTTTGACTTTGTCTGTAGTTTGCCATTACATGAAAGTACCTGGTGTTTTTGTCCCCTTCTTGAGTCCATTTTACTCTCGATTTTTGCTACCACATCCATTGTTTTCCCCTGCTCAACTTCCACACTAAATCTCTTACCACTTTTCTTCTTTATGTCTCTGACTCTAACAAAGGACCAGCTTCTGCTTTTAAATCTAGCTCATATAACTCTTCCTCAGCCATCCTCAATTAATTCTCTACATTACCAAAAATCTCTGTATTCTATATCTTCAAATCTCCTTTTAATGCATACAACTTTCTCATAAATCGATACCCTGCCCATCCTTCAATTTCAATCTCTGACCAAGACCTCCTAACCAGCTCTAAGAACTTGGGATGGAGTGTCCAAGCATTCAAAAATCTAAAAGGTTGAGGGCCCCAATTTCTGTCATCTTCCATTAATAATAACGGACAATGATAAAATATAATTCTAGGTAGGCCCCACAGCTTCAATCTAAAATTTTCAAGCCATATAGGATTTACTAGAAACTTATCAATCCTGCTCCGTCTATCACCTTCAAAAGAATTACACCGGATAAAATTTCTACCTATCATTGGCATATCTAAAAATTATATTCAATCAATAAATTCAGTGAAATCATTCATCCCTCTCACTTCTTGTGCAGCCTCTTCTTTCACTAATCCTTCGAATTACCTTAAAATCACCTCCTATGCACCAAGGTGTATTAAACAATGGCTTAATATTAATAATTAGATCCCACAGTTGTTTCTTTCTTATATCATCATTTGGAGCATATAAGTTTATAACCACATAGTCAAATGATTGATGAAACACACCTGAGAGAAGAATGAAATTTCTGGTGCGGCAACAATCTTTTAACCGGAATACTTCTAGATTCCAAACACAAATTAACCCTCATGCATTCCCATCTGAATCCACCACCATAAACTCAAAATTTTCTAATGGCCATAAGGACCTAACAAAACAATCATTCATACTCCTCCTCTTCGTTTCTTGCATTATAAGTAATTCAGCCTTTCTATTAGACACCAACTTCTTTATTTTTTCCATTTTTTTCTTTCTCCCTAATCCTCGCACATTCCATGACATAACCTTCATTGGCAACAATATCTAACACCCACACCACCTTCGAAGATAGCTCAATTTTGAGCCATCTCCACCCCTTTCGCAAAATTTTCAATTCTTTCTATATCCTTTTCTCTTAATTCTATGATTCTACTCGTTACTTCCTCTTCATTTCCTTCATAATCCACCCCCAATACTTTCCCAGTTCTAACTGACACTTGAGCTTCATGAAGAAGCATTTTCCTTCTACTAGACCCACTGCCTTGTGATATTGGTTTAGATAAGGCAACTGCTGCTGCCCTAAAAATTGCTGCCCGTTGAAGACCACTACCAAAACTCATTGATTTTCTTCCGAATACTGAAACGTCCTTCCTTTTCCTAGTTCCTCTGGTCCTATCGCTAGAACTTCCCTTAAACACCTCTTTCCCTTTTTTGACTTTTGTACTCTTCCTGGTTCTATCCAGCTTTTTTGTTTGTTTTGATCCATTCCCCACATTACTTGGATCAGAATATATAGGGCCAATGATGGCATGGTTGGACAGTAAACTCTTTAACTCCAGCATGGGCCCCTTCTAAAACAACTTTCAAATTTAAATTGGGCCTAATTAAATTTGACCCACTAAGACTTCTCATAAACCCCTCAACTTTAGCATTCTTATTGGGCCTAATCATTTCTACTACATTACCTTTTTTCATATATAAAATATTATTATGCTCTTCATTTTTTCCATCCACTTCCTTTTTCATCATTATTGTTTCAGACACATGCTCCTCCTCAGTAATGCAGTTCCCGTCAGTTGAACTCTCCAATATAGTATCTGTATTTTGAGCCACCAACACAGTCCCTCCATTTGAATTCCCCTCCACTTCATTCAAATGTTTTTTCCCTGTGTCCACCCAATCATCCTCCACATCAGAAGCTCCCTCCACATCATCCCTATCTTGCCCATCTTCAACACTTTGCCTTATACCTTTAACCTTCTCCGATCGTGGCTTTTCTCCGCCGCTGTTTGCCATCAATAAGCTCCCAACCATAGACACCTGATCAGACTCCTTATTCACCTCCACCTCCTTAGTTTTGTGATTATGATACAACTCACTTGATGCCCATAAAGGATGGTAAACTTCACAAACACGAACTGGGAACAACTTACCATCATAATCCAGGAATAATACCGAGCTTATGGTATCCAAAGTGACTTAATGATTCTCACCTTACCGTACCGAAATGATTTCATTCTGATTGTATCTTCATCGAATTGCACCACCTCTCCCCATACTTTGCCAATGTTTTTGAAGGTATTCACATTCCATAGGTTAAGTGGAATGCTAAAGCACCATAACCATACACACTGCTCCTGCTCAAACATTAAGTCACACCATTCATACACCATTCTTTTAATTTTATATAACCTTCCTTCATTTCTGCTACTGAACTGAACGTCAAAATTATCATTCTTTCACCCCCTTCTCTAACAACAACCCCCTTCATCCCTCTTTTAGCAACTTCATCTTTAAAAGCATAGTAGGAGAAAAAAAGCTTTCAGCTTTACTATTAGGCTCTCATATAGCCAGCCATTGCCTTCTTTACTAACTGTTACTGTTAGCCTCTTTGTCCTCTGTTCAGGCCTTTGTACTTCTGCTTCAGCGTATGATTTCCTTTATGCCGCCTCTACCTGTTTCAGGCTAGGTACCTACTGTGACTCCTTCAGCTGGCCTTGTCTTCTTACCGATGCACTTTGCTCCTTCTGATTTGATTTGTCAAACTCTGCATTTTTTACTTTCAATACCTTATCCTTAAGCCAGACCCCATTCATTTTTTGAATTGCCATGCTTGCAACAACTGGGCAATCATACCTCACAAATCCAAACCTAGAGCCTGTGGCTTTCCTTCTTGTCATTGGAATGAATGCATCTTTTACCACCCCAAACTTGTTGAACAACTGAAGCAATCTCTTGGGATTCAACCTTTCCGGTATACTATCCAGAAAGATAGTAAAAATAACAGACTCCCTTGTTGGGCTACATTGCCTCCCAACCCTTTGCTGCTTTAGAACTGGATTCCATCCTCCCTTCGCTACGTCCATCCTTCCTTTCTGTAGCCTTCTTTATTGATGTGTTCATTTTGTACATTGTACCTTTCGTTTGTATCAATAAAGTTTTTATTTTTATTTTTATTTTTTATTTTTTATTTTTTATTTTTTTTTTCTCGGCAAAGAAAACTTTATTGATGAAGCACGTACATGGTACAATGGAAAACATCAATAAAGAGGAGCTAAGAGCTAGATGAAGCTCAAACCTCCTAGTTAGTGAGAGACCAACAAACAGAGAAAGCCAAAAAAGAAACAAAAAACACAGCTAAACACACTGCACCAGAAAAACAGCTAAGAACGAGCATCAAAATGCTGCAGCAAAGTAGAACAAAACAGAAGCAGATCAAGGGAAGTCCAGAACACTGCACTATAGCAAGAAAAACATCCAAAACACTGCACTGGAGCTATCAAGAATAGCAAGAATAGCAACCAAGAATAGCAACCAAGAATTAACACTGCACTGCACTCTAGCAACCAAGGATAGCAACCAAAACACTGGAGACAGATTAGGGGAAGTCCAAAACACTAGGCAGACTTCAACCGAAACAGATCAAACACCCAGGCCAGAAAACAACAGCAGACAGACGAGGCAGCAGCATAGAGCAATGTAGATTACATCAGAACACTAAGTTTTCAGCCCACATAGCTGCAAAACAGATTCCAAAACACTAAGTTCCACCCCTGATCTGTCTCCAGTTGAAGACAAGATCATCAACTGAGTAGAAGAAGTCCTTAATGGAGGCTCTGAGCCAAACTGCAGATCTAAATTTGATAAGCTCTAGGAGACATAAAGAGATGGGTTGTGCATTAGAGAACACACATTCATTTCTGAGTTTCCAAATAGACCAAAGTACAATTAAGGGGATTGCTCTCCAAGTTAATCTGTCAAGCTTATGAAATTTACCACTCATCCACCCAGAAGGCAGACCATCAACTGAATTAGGAATACACCAATGGAGTCCTCATTCCTCCACAACTACAGACCAGATTGACCAAGAAAATGGGCAATGTAGCAGGATATGAGAAGCAGTTTCTAACTCACAGCTGCAAAAGTGACAGAGGGGTGAAGCATTGCTATCCAGGATACCAATCTTAAGCAGGAAATCTGAACATTTGATCCTATTTTTCCAGGATAGCCAAGAAAAAAATGAAACTCTAAGGGGCAATAACGAGTTCCAAACGCATTTGCTTGCCTTAAGTTGAGGGCCAAGAAGAGATGAAATGTGAGAATAGAGATCAGAAACAGAAAAACCAGACACGGAATCAGTGCATCAGACTTGACCGTCTTCACATTCCAAACATAGAGTTGGAGCTGAGGATAAAAAAGCATTCAGTCTTACCTCTTCAGCCAATTCCCATGAATAGAGCTCTCTTCTATGGGGAAAGTTCCAAGCAAATGGACTTGATTTCCTTGCAACGTAGTGATGGAGATAGCCATCCTTATCAGATGACAGATTAAAAAGAAGGGGGAAAGCAGATTTCAGACAAAGGCCACCGCACCATCTATCAAACCAGAATCTGATTCTGGTACCATTCCCAACCTTTATAGCGCAGTTGTCCACAAAGAAGTTAAAAATAGGCCTATTAAGAGCCCCAATGGATGAAATGTCTCTCCACAATCTAGAATGCTTATAAGAAGGTAATACTTTTATGGTAGTTAATTTTGAGACCGGATAATACTTTAAAGCATCTAAGAACTCTTTTAATGGATACCAATTGATCCCAATCAGCTTCACAAAAGAGAATTGAGTCATCGGCAAATTGCAAATGTGAGATAAGAACATTGTTAGACCCAACAACCACCCCTTTGAGGATGCCAAGATTAAGGGCTCTGACTAGAAGAATGTTAAGGCCTTCCGCCACTATGTTGAAGAGGAAAGGTGAAAGCGGGTCGCCCTGCCTAAGGCCCCTATGGGGTGAAAATTCCTCAGTAGGTGATCCATTCACTAGAATGGAGATTCTTGCTGTAGAGACACAAGTCTTCATCCAAGAGATCCATTTATCCCCAAAGCCAAAACTGATCATCAAAGAAAATAAGAATTCCCAGTTGACAGAATCGAAAGCTTTCTCGAAATCCAATTTGAGAATCAACTACTGAACTAGAAAAAACAAAAAACGAAAATAACCGCATACTTAATATGGCATTAAGATTTTTTTTGTCTGTGTCTTTTCTTTTAATTATTAAAAAGATCCTATAGCCATATTATTTTCTTAGCAACCCTTCCTCAAAATAAATATAATGACACAATAAAAATATAAGAAACCATTTTATTATTATTATTATTATTATTTTTTGTTGGGCGACACAGGAATTAAGAAATAAATATATTTATTGATATGAAAAAAAGATAGGAATATCTAATCGAACATTTATTATAGAAATTTGAAGTACATTTATATCAAACACATCAACTTGATTACAAACAAGTTAATTTTCCTACGCAAACAATCCAAAAGCTGGATTTATAGCAGTAAATCCTCCATCTAGTGCAAGATTATGCCCACTCATGTACTTGGACTCATCACTTCCCAAATAAAGAGCTGCTTCAGCCACATCTTCTGAGCTAAGAGCCATCCCTTTGAGGTTAGAATAAACTCCAGAGGCACCATTCTCATCTATCTTGAAAAATTTCATTGTCAATGGTGTCAAAATGAAATAGGGTGATAAGCAGTTAACGCGAATCCCAAACTGCCCGAGCTCTGCAGCAACATTCTTTGTCAGCCCCACCACGGCGTGCTTTGAACTCGTATACGCATGAGAAGCAACACCACCAACACTAGAAGAAACACTTCCGATTGTAATAATGCTACCCTTTTTTGCTGGAATCATCACGCGAGCTGCGTGCTTGGTGCCTAAGAAGACTCCTGTTAGGTTCACGCTAATGACTTGATCAAACTCAAATTTTTCATTGTCAAGAATGCTGGTTTTAGGTTCGTCAGCTATAGCTGCATTGTTGATCATGATGTCAAGCTTTCCATATTTGAGGATGGCGGTGTTAACCGCATGTTCAATGTCTGATTCATTACTCACATCACAGTGAACATAAAAAGCAAGTTCGTCACCCAAGTCTTCACATACCGAGTGACCCAAGTTGTCTAGGATATCAGCAATAATCACTTTTGCTCCATGTTTGGTGAACAGCCTTGCGATGCACTCGCCAATGCCACGAGCACCGCCAGTGATCAGCGCTACCTTTCCTTCTAATCTGAAACATGTGCATAAATTTGTTTTCTCAACACTGTATATATCCAAAAATATAAAAAATAAAAAATAAAAAAATTACTCAGAAAAGTATATATTTATTGACCAATTTTGGTGTAAAAACTCTAGGTAAATGACATTTTTCATATTTTATTCAAGTATATATAAGAAGAAAAAAAATCTATCATAGAAAAATAATAGTAATTTTTTATAAGGTTTTAAATAGAGTATGGGAGACATATCGATCACAATGTAATTATACCATGAGTGTCTGCTGATATATAAAGGAAATTGGTATCATGATTATAATTTTTTAAAAACCTTCGAGCACAAAAAAGTGGTTTATCTCAGTTGAACCAATTGTATCAATTATGAATTGGTTATGAACCAATATAACTCTTGAATGGTAAGGTTCAACTTTAAATGTATCGAAACCACACACTACTTTTCTAAGGAAAATTTTGAGTGCTTTTTTTTTTTTTTTTTTTTTTGAATACTTAAAATTATTGAAAAATTAATGACCATTTCAAATAGAATAAGAATAGCTGCAACAAATCCAATTAATTAGGGCCTATTTGATAACACTTATATTTACAAATTTTTAAAAAATTGTCAACAAAAACTAGTTTGGTTTCTATTTTTATTTTTAAAAGTTGTAAATAATTTTCAAAATTTATTAAATTTCGTAAATATATTTTTAAAAAAATGGTTTCACTTTTTTGTTTAAATTTTTTCTTTTCCCACCCTTTTCATCTACTATCCATTGCTCTCACTACCGGCCATCATCACTAATGACCTTCTCCACCAACCACCTCATTCAACCACTGGTCACATGCCATTGCCATCAACCACCTGCCTCAACAGCCAACCACTTGCCATCTTCAGCAACCACCTCTCACCAATGGTAACCACCTTTAACTTTTATTGAAAACCACATTAGGCGGCCGATTGGCCAGCTTCTTTGACCAACCGCAATCACTTTTTTTTTATCAATAACGAAGAAAACTTTATTGATGATAGAGAACCTTACACGTAAGGAAAAAACATCAACAAAGGGGGGGAATGATGCAAAGGCCATCATAACAAGACAACCCAATTCAAGCTAGGTTGGCACTAAGCGACTCACACAATCACATGGCAACATCAATCCAAGCACCTGTTGGTGAGAGACCAACCGATACAAACTGCAACAGAGCTTACAAAATTGCAACATATACACAAAGACATCAAATAGCAACAAAATACAGCATATAGCAAAGGCAGCAGATACACAAAGACGGCAGATAGCAATAGATAGCAATCCAAGCACCTTTTGGCCACCACTTCTCGTGACCATCAACCACCTTCGGCTACTACTAACCACCTCTCATCGGTGGTAACCTCCGGTCACCATCTCCAACCATTCTTGCAACCACTCATTTTTACTTATTTTCAAAATAAAACTTTAAAATGCTAGGTATCAAGCACGTTTTTTTTTTATTTTATTTTGACCCAAAATAAACATAAAATATTTTATGTTTTCTATAAATAAAAAAAATAAATAAATAACTGTAAACATTACTAAATGACACCTTAGTGTTTGGTAATGTTTACGATTTTGGTTAAGGCCTTATATATTTGTCTATTAAGGCCTTATATATTTGTCGACGCTTTTTTTAATTATTATTTATAACAATGGAATCATACAAAGCAGAGAAGACAATAAGGATTATGCATAATAGTTGCAAATTAATTAAGGAGGAGAATTCCTCTAGTCCAGATTTTGGATTAGTGGGTGTTGTTTGGGCTTGTGGAGACCACTACGAGTCTCGTTTTGATAATTTGAACTGTTCATTTTTGTTCATTTTGTTTGACACTGTGTATTTAATCTACACAGAAAATTAGATCGATCCGATAACTGTAACTTGTTCAATTTATCGAGTTTTTAACCAAAAAAATTTATGATTTATTTTTAAAAACATTTTTTTGGGTTAAAACCGTAATAAATTGAACAAGTTACAATTATCGAATTGACCTAATTTTGTATGTGAATGAAATGTACAAAATATTCAACAAAATAAACTGTCTGAATTATTGAAACGAAACCCATAGTGAATTCCACGGGCCCAAACAACACCCTCTAGTCCAAAATCTGGACTAGAGGGGATACTCCTTCAATTAAGAATATAAATAATTTTCTCACCAATTAACCAAAAGTCAACATTGGGAGACATACATAGAATAACAGCAACAACAACAATTTTCTAATCACATTCACTTTCACATGCTAAACAAAAAGGGCTATTGGCTATTTACCATATGTTCTTAAATCAGTTATCGAGAAAACTATTCTCCAAAAAAATCATCACAAAACCTATTATTAACCCATTAACGTTCATGCCATATTTTGCAAGCCAAGTTACAAACTGATTTTGCCCAAATTTACAAACTGGTTACAATAATTCATAAAAAGAAATTCGTCACTAAACATGTCTATATGGTTGTTCTTAAATTTTTTTTTGAAAACATAACAAAAAATTTGTAAATTTAAACGTTACTGAAAAACCCCTCCCTTTAGAGAATGGCAATCTAACTTGCCTAGAGGAAACTATAGAAACACATAAAATAAATTTTAAAACAATTAAGAAAAAATAAAAACTGTATAAATTAGTTAAAATTGGTGAGAAAAAGCACATCTAATATTTGTGTTAATTACAATAATATAGTTTACTTGGCTTGTACCTTGGTACATTCACAGAGGCCTGTGCCATGATTGAGGGATAAATACAATGCTTTTTGGAAACTTTTGAAGTTTGATGCCAACGGCCTCTACAACTTTGATTCCTTTGGGAAAATATTACTAGTTGTTTCCTTAAATAGATATAGGATCCTACCTACCATTATATTGTTTTAAATGTTCTGAATTATATTGTTTTAAATGTTGTGTTGGATTATGAATTTGGTAGGAATTTAGAAAATGAAAGGGAAAAAAAATGTAAAACAAAATTAGTTTATATTTCATTTACATTTGCCTCATATATTCTTTTTTTTCCCTTTCAAATTCTTACAAAAATTTATAATTCAAACACAGTTTAAGAGTCTATATTAGTCCATGTATATCTGTGGCTGACCTAGGATTTGGGCTTAGGGGAACAACATTGAGTTGAATTCATAGCAAATTGTATCATAAAAAAATTGATTCTGAATTCAATTGCTTGTAGAACGATTAAAGATAAGCGTAAAGTCAAAATTGTATGTTTAAGGTGCTAGTCTAGTAAAGTAGTAAAAACTCACTTAATGATAATAAAATAAATACTCACTTAATGATAATAATAAACCACTATTTAACATTATTTTAAATAATGAAATAATGAGATATAAAAATTTTCATAACTCGCAATTTATTGGTTTGTTAAAACAACATATTATTTTACTTTTATTAAAAATATCCCAACATAAGGTGATGCCGGAGTTAACTGTTTTTTTTTTTCCTTGTGTTCTTGAGTTTATGTTATTATTTATTATTAATTTGATATTTTATTTTAGTTTTGAGAATAAAATAATCATCATAATTTAAAGAAGAATTTATTTTTAAGTTCTTAATATTAAGATTTTATAAGATAAATGATATACAATATTTTCATAATGATTGAGGTCCCTTAACATTTTTCCAAAGAAATTTCATAACACAGAATTTCTCTATGTTTTGAAATTTCTCTGGTTTGCTCAATTTCTTTGATTTTCTCTATGTTTTGAAATTTTTTTGAGTTGATTTTTCTCTGGTTTGCTTAAAAATTTCTCTGTGATTTGCTTAAAATTTTGGGATACTTATGTGTAGGTCCTAATAAGTAAACTTAGGCCTCGTTTGGGAACATTCTAATTTAGTATTTTTTGGCTATTTGGCTAAAATATGAGCTAAAAAAAATTAGTATGTTTGGAATGACTTTTTGACTTTTTACGAAAAGATGTGCAAAAAGTAGAGAGAAAAAGAGAATCTTTGACTTTTTGGTATGGATTGTTGGCTTTTTGACTAATTTAGTAACTTTTTGACTTTTTGACTAAAAATAAGGGTTCCCAAACGAGGCCTTATTGTCTAATAGGTTTTACGATAAAAATTTATCATAAAAAAATCACTAATTGTAAGTTTGAGTAACAATTTATAAAAATCACGACAAAAAAAGTCACTAATTATCAATTTTTAGCTACATATATGAAAAATTATCACAAAAAAATTATTTTTAGCGACAATTTTATCAAAATTTATTTTCAATAGAACTTAATGAAAATTAAGTCGAACTATTGGGACCTAATTAATTCTCTGATTTGCTTATAATTTTCTTGGTATTTTAACCAAAAGAAAATTATATCTTTTCTCAAAAAAAAAAAACAAAATAAAATTTTGATATAACAGCTACAAACAAAGACCAAATAAAGTCAAGTTGATTAATAACAGAGATATAAACACAGAGTTCAACAACCTCAATGCCGAGCATCGAGTCAGGGACAAGCTTTGCATCTTTTCATGTAACTAGTGACAAATTAATAAATAAACACAAAAGATACTTGCACGCAACAACATCCAAAAATGACGTAGAAAAGTTACTTTGTGATTTAGAGTTTATTTGCATTTCTTAAATAAGTAAATTTATTTAAATAAATATATTTATTTGAGTTATATTATTTTTTTATAAAAAAAAATTAAAATATATTTATTCAATCATCGTTTGGTAAAAAAAAATTTAGTTGACTTTTTTGAATTGAGTCTTTTTTAATTTGAAACTAAAAAGATCGTTCGGGTTAGCTTTTTTGAATTTTTTGATTTTTGTAAAAGAAAAGATAAAATAATTATATTTTATATGTGATATTTTGTCTTGACTTTTTAGCCTATTTCATCTTTTAGTGGTTGATTTAGTTCCAACCCAACCCAACCCAAATAGCCAAATGAAGCCTAGGAATAGACTTCTTAAAAGTTTTTATTTTTTATGAGATGGAAAAAAAAAATTAGAATGGGGTTTTCAAAAAAGATAATTGTTAAAAAGTCCAATCTAAGTAGAGTAGCTGACAATTTCTTCGGCGTTAGCACCATCTTCGACGGTTAGATCGATGACTTCTTCTTTGATGGTGACGCTCAGCTGAGTCTGGCTGACAATTTCTAGTTGATTGGGGGATTTGTCTACCACACTGGGTTAGTAGCTAGTAAGACTGGAGTGGGGTTGGTCGCCGGTCTATCCTCCACCTCAAGTAGTTTTTGTTGCATGGCGCTGATTGATGTCGCCATATAACTTTGAATGAAATGTAGAGGTAAATTCAAGAAGACCTCAGAATCAGTGGGCTAACCAAGCTTTTCCACTGTCGCCTTCCAACCGCCCTTGAAGAATATATCCTTGGTAGCCTTGCATTGTTTAACATAGGCTTGCTTACTTTCCACATAACCATGGTTCTCGACGTCCTCCATCTTCTTGTCTAATGCTTTGATCTTAGCATCCTTCACGTTTTTGAGCTTTTGTAGCTCGTGCAAATACCTATTCTTCTTATCAACCAAAGCCTTCTGTTTGTCAGCATCGGCCATACAAACTTTCTAGGCCAACTGATCCTGCTTGGTACTTATCTCGACTAGCTTTGCCTTCAGTTCTCTTAGCTCCGCATCCTTGGCAGTGTTGTCAGTAATGGCCACTTTGGCAGCCTTCCTCAAGTCCAGCATGCGTTGATGTGCCACTTGATTTTTTTGCATAGCCTGTGGAGTACACTGGATATTAGAAAGACCAAGCAAACAAGTGAAAAGAAAACGATCGAAGATTTATCACTCACCAGAGCCAGCGACTTGGTAGCCGATCTGATAGCCTTTAGTTTGGTCAACTACTCATGCCTTTTCATGTCGGCAGGAAAGTAGAGACCTTTGGCCAACTTAAAGGCCAATTAATGATCCTTCTCAGCGCATACCAAGTCAGATGTGGTCACAGCCCGGCCCTTGTAGGTCAAGGTCAATGCCCACACCGGAGAGGTAGAAGCTTTAGCTCGTTCAGTTTGGCTTCCCTCTAGAGGTGTCTCTAAGTTGAACAGCTTGGCATCCCGCTGCTCAGTCTCTTTTTCATCCACCAATCATTGCTCGGTGGGAGCAGTTCGGGCCCTTTTGCTGGGCCAAGATAAAAAAAACCCTACCTGTTGTTAAGGTAACCACTGTCGACCTCCTTTGTTCAGCGGGATGTTGCTCGATTTGAGCATCAGTAGGTGCTGCAAAGGTTTGCTCAGTGATAAGAGCTCAGAGTCCTCTCCTTTTGGCCATATCTTGCTCCTCCATTAGGAAATAAGGTTTATTTTAAGCAGGTTGGAATCAGGTTCAGGTGATGGCTCTAGGAGAAATTATGTAACCTTGCTTTTTTGTTTGCCTCTATATCGGTAGGTCGACTCGAAGTTGAGTACGTCGGTCCAATCTCTTTGCCTATATCTTAGCACGGTACGAAGGGCATCTCGGTTGGCATAGGCATATCTCTCCTTTAGTGTGTCTAAATTTGCCAGGAAAAAATGCATGTGTTAGTGCATTTTATTTAAATTCTAAAAAAATAAAAATAGTACTACAAAGAAAAAACAAAACTGTGCTATCCATATCTGTTGATCCTTTCTTATGCTTAATGTACCAAACGAGCATGGGGGCCTCAACATCTTCATAGTTCCCAGTGTCCCACAAGAAGTCCTCATCCTACAAGTCTTTGTCCGGCATTCTTTTAGCGATCTTTTTGCATCCTCTTTTTACTTTCAGATAATAGCACCAAGCATCATCTGTCTAGCCAAGAGAGTATTAGTGTAATATCTTGGCCAGGCCCAAATTGAGGCCTAGGCGGCGATTTAGCCCGTCTATACTATTTATTATTCAGTAGGTGTTTGTGAAAAGTTGTGTTGGGCAAAGTTTGGTTTTCCTGAGGCCTTCCCCTCTTACTGAGCCTAGAGTGCTTATAAACCATAGGAGTTGCCGAAGTGGCCTCCTCCTTGACCTGACCAACATTTCTAACCATGGCCTCCACATGGGCTGCCTCTTCAACTAGAGCATAATAATTCTTCCACATAGATCCAACCACCTTCTTCCGGATATCATCACGTAATTGCCTCTTAAACTCACAACAATGGCACTCCTCTAGAGCAAACCTCGACAAACTAGTGAATCTCATCTCAAAGTAAGCCAAAAGAATAGCATCCTGGCACAACTCAACAAACTGTTCCCTCAACCTTTCCCGAGCAGAATGAGGGAAGTACTTGGCCAAAAAGGCCTCAATAAAAACAACCCATGTGGCATCTACAGTGTTCTTAGCATACTTCCACCAACAATTTGCATATTCTTTCAATTGGAAACCCGCCAAAGAACCGTTGTCACCGTCATTGTGAGCTAGAGCATCTTGCACCGCTTTCACAATCTCGCGTGCAACTTCCTCGCCGATAGCCGATGCTGCAATGACAGGTGCTAAAGGAATCACCGTGCCTCTACCGGCACTCATACTGCCTATCCGTTCTTTATTCCCTTGTGTAGACATCCTATAAAAATAAAAATAAAAAACAAAACAAAATCAACTTAGTACACATTGCAACAGCCTTCCCGAAGCACACATTCACCGCTGCTAAGCTACAAGACACACTTAGCCCCCAAAACATACAATTACCATTGCATATAAACAATTAAACATCTAAACACATAAACGAATCAAGTCCACAAAGATAGCCAGTCATCCCAGAACTTTCAAGGAATTCCTATTAGAAACCACGTTGATCAGGCAAGTTCACTAGCTACAAGTACTATCCAAGAAACTTAATTCCATGCTCACATAAATGCAAAATATATGCCCTAACACTTATCCTAACTATATGCAACGTCCACACCAAGCATAGTAAACCCTTTGTGGTAAAACCACTTCCCACAAGCCCAATGTATTCAAACCCGATTCGCTCTGATACCAAGTTGTAATGTCCCACTTTTAATTACTCGAAATCCATTACTAAAATCATTAAATTGATTCAATTTCAGAGATAACATGTAGAAATTCTTTACATCAAAGAGAAAGAATAAATAAAGGTTTCTCTCATCTGAATATAAAATGAATGCAACAAGAGTATAACCAAAGAAATTGCCCGTAGGCTTACATCTTTCCAAAGTAAAAGAAAGGGTTTAACCCTTTTACAATAACGGCATTCCGCCCACCATTAAAAAGGCCCGTGGCCAACAATTAAGGGTGATCCTCGATCTTGAGCACTTCTTAACATTACCTAAAAAGAATTAGTAACGTGGGATGAACATAAAGTCCAGTAGGGATTCCAACATGATCCTAAACAATAACAACATACAGATAGCTATGATCATGAATGTTTCACATCATATCATATACATATTGTGACGGTTTATAATCAAAGTATACATACATAGATACTTTTCTCAAAATCATCTGATTTATTCAACAACAGAACTAGTTCACATTTGCTTATCATTTTCCCATCTTTAACAAAATATCACATAATAACCGTATTTTCCATCTTTAACAATGTTTTACATAATAATCACCTTGTCTTTGAAACAAATCACAAAGATTCGATTTTCTTTTCCTTGTTTCTTACAACCTCAATGCATAAATACATTGATCACATTTCCATGTCTTAAAGCCAAGGTTAAGGAAAATACTATCAACAATCATTTTGATGCACCCACGTGTACACATAACCATTTAAATCAAGAGATGAAAACAACACGCACACAACCACTACCTACTCAACTTTTAAGACAACTTGGTCTCCAGAACCACAATCATCATAACACATGACATATCACAATCACACTGAAATAATAATACTAAACAACTCTATTGTACCTGCTTTAAGCACGGTTAGCCAACAGTACATCTTTTCATAACAAAATGCCAATTTTTCAAATACCGACTGGAAGGTAATGGTACCTCTGCCAAGTTCTCCAAACGCTAGCTTGAAGGTCCTGATACCTCTTATTTTTAGCGCAGCGCTACAGGCGCTAACTGGAAGGTATTGGAACCTCTTATTCTTAGTGCAGCCAAGTACTCCAGGTGCTAGCTGGAAAGTACTGGTACCTCTTATTCTTAGCGCAACCAAGTTCTCCAAGCGCTAGCTGGAAGGAACTGGTACCTCATATTCTCAACGCGTGCATAATTTCTGTGATATCCGTGTTCCGTAATATGTTAATTAGTCCTTAACATGAATGTGATTATGTGTTTAATATGATTTTGTGTGCCATTATGTAAAAATATGTGGTTTTGAATTTCTATCTGTTCACCGTAGGAATATCTGTTTGATTATCTGCTTTGAAAATTAATTTGAAGGCCTTATCGGCCACGAAAAGCGAAATTGATTGTGCCATTGTGATTAGTGTAATTTTTAGAGCCTACGGTGAAATTTAATTGAAAATTGATTCGGATCAAATTAATCAGATTGAATTTGATGAATTAGTGCTCAATTATTCTATATTAAATTTATTGACTTAGTGGGAACTTATGTAAAGAGGCACTATACACTTAATTGATATACTTGAGCTCAAAAATCAGATTTTGTGCCTTGAGAGAGAGAAAGGGCCGGCTATAGAGAGAGAAAGGGAGAGAATTGTGTAATCTTGGCTCAAGGCTTGGGAATTTGAAGATTTAACTCAAGAATTGGCTAGAGTTTGGGAGTTTGAAGCTCCTAGGTAAGTGAATTCATGAGTTTAATGTTGTAAATTGTGAATTCAAGTTTCATTAATGGTCAAGAACATGAGTTAGATTGATTATAATGAAATTGAGTTGGTTTTGTTGAATTTGAAGTCTTAGAACACATGCATGTAAGAAATTGCCATAAATTTCCACGTTTGAGCATAAATTGTGTAATCCATGATGAATCTTGTTTGAAATCTATGTATTTGATCATCTCTTCACCAATTAAGTTGAGGATATTGTGTATAATTCACATACAAGTGCAAATCATGGGGGTTTGAGTCTTGCATGTTTGAATCTAGTGAGTTGGTGATGAGTTTGAGTTAATTTGAGACATACATGTGATTAAATTGTGAAATTGAGCTTCATTGTGTTGTAATTTGGTGTTTATACCATGTTAGGGTATGCATATGTGAAGTTTGAGCCAAAATCATGCATTTGGAACCTTTGAACATCAAATTGAAGCTCAAAAACATGTTATGGATTTTCCAGAATTTTGATGTCCGCTCGAACGGGGAAACCGCCGCTTGAGCGTGAAATTCGTGTTCCCAGTATTTTCTGCAGACATGGTGTCCGCTCGAGCGGAGAAGTTCACGCTCGAGCGGGGAGCCATGTAGAGAGGCCTTTCGTTCGAGCGCCAGAGTTCGCGATCGAGCGTAAATTTGACATATCCAATACTTTTGCAGGCCTCAAGGGTCCGCTCGAGCGGGGACCCTGTTTTCTGAAATTTTGAAAAGACATTCTGTGTTTCATTTTCTGTTCTCTTTCACTTCTAAGTACTTTAAGGCATGCATTGAGCATTGTAATTGAGTTAAAGAGTTAAGAATGAAGCCTAAAGAGGAAAATGTGAACTTAGAACGGATCGAATTGTTTGTGAACCTTTTGTATTCATGGAATGTGTAGGGTTGAGCTCTAGGACAAACCAACCAACCGATCACTGTGAGTAATATCTTAATAGAGATATCAGAAATATGTTGTTGTCTGTAGACACCCCATTTTTGACCGTCCTCAAGACTTGGACGTCACCGTTTGAACACTCGGTGATTATCCATGTTTGTGTTTGTTTGGAGTTCCCGGAGGTCTCGGCTACGCGCCCTGCCTCAGGATCTCCGAACTTGACCGTTTTGTGTCTGGTTTTGCACCAAACACTTGTGTTTTGCCTTGGAAGGGCAGGGAATGCCTTGTGAGGCATCCCCACACACCACCGGCAGTGGCTAGAGGTCACCGGCTGGTTTTTGCTGCCATCGGCACTTTTTGTTGCCGGTCGGCACTATTTGTTGCCGGTCGGCACTCACTTTTGCCAAAATGGCATCTTTGGCCGGCTGACTACTGTGCATCTGCTTTTGCAGATATTTTATCACAGCTGTCTTGCTTTTGGCTCCCCTCCATACACGTGTATGGAGGGATCTCTCTCTTTAGAAGCTTGTCTTGTAAGCTTTACAAGACAAAAGGCTCTATAAGAGAGAGCCTTCTCTCTTGGCTTTAGGGTTAGACACTTGACACACTTTAGATATTTTTAGACAGCCATTTTAGGGTTTTGAGTTCTAGGGTTAGAATCCATACACTTTCTATCTCTATATCTCCCTCTTGTGTGTGTTAAATTGTGTTTGTGTCTTACTATTGCACACAAACACATAGTGTTTCACCTTCTCTTAGCTATTGAGGTTCTAAGAGGTTGGTTTTGAAGTTTTGGAGCTGTTTTCAACCTAAAAGGGGCTGTTGGAGCACCATTGTTGAAGGGGTCTTCAAAGGTAAGAAACTAGCCCATTTATTCCCCATTTTTGAATTGTAGTTTTACCTGTCTTAAAATCGTTTTTGAGCTTGGTGTATAATACAAAAAAGTTCTATTTTTAGGCCCTCTAAATAGTTTGTTTAGAGTGTTTTGTGGTTTGGAGGTGTTTGACCCCTCTTAGGCCTTGAAAGGCCCCATTTTGTGCTATTTTGTGCAAGTTTCGAGACTTTGGTGTTTGGGCCTCTTCACCACTGAAATCAGTGGCGGAGATGGTGCCTTGAAGTCTCCAAAAGGGGAGGGCCACCCCCTCTCCTTGTTGTCCTTGAAAGGGACCCTTTTTGGTCTCTTGAAAGAGCATCATGTTAGAGTGTGTATTGATCATGTCTTGGCTGTTTTCCATGCTTATTATGCCATGATATAACCTTGTTGTGTGTTGCTTTTGGTACACCATGCATGCTTAGCATACCTACCATGTAATGCCATGTTATTGCCTTAATATGCCTTAGGTTGTTAGCCTTTGTTCTAACATGTTTTAGGCTTAGCCTTGTGAATGTTTTGTGCTCATTTTGCCATGTTTAAGGTCTGTCCTAGGTTGTTTGGGTCGGATTTGGCATGCTTAGTATAGCTCCTTTGCATTCCGGCTTGTTGGCCTTAAGTGTGTGAATGTACAACATGACATTCTTGCATTGATTTAGTGGTTTGGAACTATCCACCATGTCATTTCAGTCCCCTTTGCATGCCTATATGTTTGCCTTGGATGTCTCTTTAATGCTTTGAAAGCTTGTGTAGCATGTTCCATGTTTTGGCCATTGTACATGCCTTTGAATTTGAGCCACTTAGATACCATCTAGGGAGTCCCCTTTGCATGGTCTAGGTCTGCCTTGAACCTATTTTAAGTCCTCTTAGCCTTGTGAGGCTTGGTTGACTTGATCATGGTTCAAGTCCCTTTGACTTGCTTCAAGTACTTGGGCCATTTATTGCATGCTTAGTCTATTTTGTTTGCTTGGTTTGGCACCATCTTTACATGATTTTCAGTGCTTACCTGGCATGCCATTAGTCCATGATTACTTTCTTTCAAATGTGTTTGAGAGTTGTCCCATTTGTGCCTAAGTATTGGCTCCTTTAACATGTGCATGTGTGTATGTGTTTAGTCCCTTATTTGGTCACTTTGGCCACTGTTTTAGGCCTATTTAGAGTTGCCTAAATCATGTCTAAATCCACCTTTTCATAAGTTTGCATTGCCTTATGTTTGCTTGTATGCTTGCATAAGTGTCTTGCCATGCCATGTTGCATCCTTAGCTTGCATGCCTAGGTTGCATTGCATCTTGCATGCATGCCTTATTCCTTGACCTGGTGATAGGAATTGGGTCTTGGTTTGTTTGTTTGGTTTGCACTTCATTTGACATGAAAGTTGCACACTTGATCCTTTGGGCCATCATGCATGGAAATGCGTGATTGGTGGTCCGAGAATCGAGACACATGTCCTTTTGAGTTACAAACATGATAGGGGACATGATTGGTGCATACATTGTTTGAATTGTATTGCCATGCAAGTTCTGTCCTCTGCTGTTGTGAGTTGCAGGTTCTGCAGGCATTCTTTGCCGACCGGCAGTATATATTGCCGACCGGCAGTAAATCACCAGCCGATGGATTCATCTTGTGCCGATGACCACAATTCACTGCCGGTGGTAATTCTACTCAGCCAGTGGTGATTCCCAATATCCAGAGAAGCATTCTTGAGACTTTGGTAGTCTTCAGAGGGGCAGAGCAGGGAAAACAGAGGCAGACTATGCATGGCTGTGCACTTCCGAGCAGGACCCGAGCACGCGCTGTATCTGGCTCTCCTCCCGAGGCGGTTTACTGCTTTTCCTAGCTTAATTAGTTTGTTAACTGATTAGGTAATTTGTAATATTTAATTAGCTTGCGTAGTTAGTTAATTTGTATTATTTATTTGGTCCCTCCGGGCGAGGGCAAATCTGTAATAAGCGTGTGTGAGTGGTGTGTATGTCTTCCAATCCCCACTTCTTTCTTCCCTTTTATTTACCTGCTTTGATGGTTAGTATTAGGGCACGTTTAAATTAGCATACCTCATGCAACGCATGCGTGCATTCATGCATTTGTATTACATGCACCGGGCTCGGTACATCACGCTAACTGCATTTGTACTTCAATTCCAAATTGAATACGTGCATCAATTGACTGCATTTCACATACCATGCTTAGGTTAGCCGAGCCCATTCTAGTAACATTTTGTATGCGATGCATTAGGCACTTAACATGGACTTGGATCATGCATTAATTGCTAACATGTTCCTGTTTTTTTTTAGCACGGAGTACGATGTAAGTATTTATGCTTTAGCATATCGCATGGGTGTGAATGCTATCATGACAGCATGCTTACCATGTGGCTAGATGCTTATGTGTGATAAACTGTTTGAATGCCTGTGGGTGAAGGTTGGATTATTTGAGTTGGAAAAACTCGTTGAAATCCGTATTTTAGCCTACTTACGAGTAGCAAATTCCAAAACATTTTCCCAAAACAAACGGATATGCAATGTTTCTTTCCAAATTAGGCAATCTAGTCTATACTTGTTTGCTGCGCGCATAACATAGTAATGCTAGGCTAATAATTGGTTTGAGAACACATAATGTTTTCAAAAATGGATATCACGGTTAGTAGAGGCCGATCTTCGGATCGGGTGAAAGGGGGTGCTCATAGCTGACCTTCCCCAATCGTACCCTAGTTCCCGAGCCGAGACAACTCCAGTGATGACGGACATGTGGCCTTCGACACCGAGTCAGGGTTTCCTAAATTCCCCCTTAAAAAAATATTTAGGTAGCGACTCTGTATCTGGCAAAACAGTCCATGTTTGGCACTTCTTTTCAAAAATCTGTTTCTCAAAACGATTTGCCGGATTTGGACTCTTTGGTTCAGATTAAGAACCCTGACAATTTGAGAGTCCGAGCTGTAGTGACCCCACAAATGAACGGAACGAAAGCTCACCCTCCCGGGGTGTTCGGGGAACGTCTACATAGGCACCCCATTTTTTACCGTCCTCAAGACTTGGACGTCACCATTGGAACACTTGGTGATTACCCTTGTTTGTGTTCGTTTGGAGTTCCCGGAGGTCTCGGCTCGCGCGCCTTGCCTCATGATCTCCGAACTCGACTGTTTGGTGTCTAGTTTTGCACCAAACACTTGTGTTTTGCCTTGGAGGGGCAGGGAATGCCTTGTGAGGCATCCCCACACACCACCGGCCATGGCCAGAGGCCACCGGCTGGTTTTTGTTTCCATCGGCAATCTATTTTGCCGGTCGGCACCTTTTGTTGCCGGTCGGCACTCCTTTTTGCCAAAATGGCATCTTTGGCCGGCCGACTACTGTGCATCTGCTTTTGTAGATATTTTATCACAGCTGTCTTGCATTTGGCTCCCCTCCATACACGTGTATGGAGGGATCTCCCTCTTTAGAAGCTTGTCTTGTAAGCTTTACAAGACAATAAGCTCTATAAAGAGAGGTCTTCTCTCTTGTTGCAAGGGTTAGACACTTGAGACACTTTAGATATTTTTAGACAGCCATTTTAGGGTTTTGAGTTCTAGGGTTAGAATCCATACACTTTCTATCTCTATATCTCCCTCTTGTGTGTGTTAAATTGTGTTTGTGTCTTACTATTGCACACAAACACATAGTGTTTCACATTTTCTTAGCTACTGAGGTTCTAATAGGCTGGTTTTGAAGTTTTGGAGCTGTTTTCAACCTAAAAGGGGCTGTTGGAGCACCATTGTTGAAGGGGTCTTCAAGGGTAAGAAACTAGCCCCTTTATTCCCCATTTTTGCATTGTATTTTTACCTGTCTTAAAATCGTTTTTGAGCTCGGTGTATAATACAAAAAAGTTCTTTTTTTAGGCCCTCTAAATAGTTTGTTTAGAGTGTTTTGTGGTTTGGAGGTGTTTGACCCCTCTTAGGCCTTGAAAGGCCCCATTTTGTGCTATTTTGTGCAAGTTTCGAGACTTTGGTGTTTGGGCCTCTTCACCACTGAAATCTTAAGGGATCTCAGTGGCGGAGATGGTGCCTTGAAGTCTCCAAAAGGGGAGGGCCACCCCCTCTCCTTGTTGTCCTTGAAAGGGACCCTTTTTGGCCTCTTGAGAGAGCATCATGTTAGAGTGTGTATTGATCATGTCTTGGCTGTTTTCCATGCTTATTATGCCATGATATAACCTTGTTATGTGTTGCTTTTGGTACACCATGCATGCTTAGCATACCTACCATGTAATGCCATGTTATTGCCTTAATATGCCTTAGGTTGTTAGCCTTTGTTCTAACATGTTTTAGGCTTAGCCTTGTGAAGGTTTTGTGCTCATTTTGCCATGTTTAAGGTCTGTCCTAGGTTGTTTGGGTCGGATTGGCATGCTTAGTATAGCTCCTTTGCATTCCAGCCTGTTGGCCTTAAGTGTATGAATGTATAGCATGACATTCTTGCATTGATTTAGTGGTTTGGAACTATCCACCATGTCATTTTCAGTCCCCTTTGCATGCCTATATGTTTGCCTTGGATGTCTCCTTAATGCTTTGAAAGCTTGTGTAGCATGTTCCATGTTTTGGCCATTGTACATGCCTTTGAATTTGAGCCACTTAGATACCATCTAGGGGGTCCCCTTTGCATGGTCTAGGTCTGCCTTGAACCTATTTTAAGTCCTCTTAGCCTTGTGAGGCTTGGTTGACTTGATCATGGTTCAAGTCCCTTTGACTTGCTTCAAGTACTTGGGTCATTTATTGCATGCTTAGTCTATTTTGTTTGCTTGGTTTGGCACCATCTTTACATGATTTTCAATGCTTACCTTGCATGCCATTAGTCCATGATTACTTTCTTTCAAATGTGTTTGAGAGTTGTCCCATTTGTGCCTAAGTATTGGCTCCTTTAACATGTGCATGTGTGTATGTGTTTAGTCCTTTATTTTGGTCACTTTGGCCGCTGTTTTAGGCCTATTTAGAGTTACCTAAATCATGTCTAAATCCACCTTTTCATAAGTTTGCATTGCCTCATGTTTGCTTGTATGCTTGCATAAGTGTCTTGCCATGCCATGTTGCATCCTTAGCTTGCATGCCTAGGTTGCATTGCATCTTGCATGCATGCCTTATTCCTTGACTTGGTGATAGAAATTGGGTCTTGGTTTGTTTGTTTGGTTTGCACTTCATTTGACATGAAAGTTGCACACTTGATCCTTTGGGCCATCATGCATGGAAATGCGTGATTGGTGGTCCGAGAATCGAGACACATGTCCTTTTGAGTTACAAACATGATAGGGGACATGATTGGTGCATACATTGTTTGAATTGTATTGCCATGCAAGTTCTGTCCTCTGCTGCTGTGAGTTGCAGGTTCTGCAGGCATTCTTTGCCAACCGGCAGTATATATTGCCGACCGGCAGTAAATCACCAGCCGATGGATTCATCTTGTGCCAATGACCACAATTCACTGCCGGTGGTAATTCTACTCAGCCGGTGGTGATTCCCAATATCCAGAGAAGCATTCTTGAGACTTTGGTAGTCTTCAGAGGGGCAGAGCAGGGAAAACAGAGGCAGACTATGCATGGTCGTGCACTTCCGAGCAGGACCCGAGCACGCGCTGTATCTGGCTCTCCTCCCGAGGCGGTTTACTGCTTTTCCTAGCTTAATTAGTTTGTTAACTGATTAGGTAATTTGTAATATTTAATTAGCTTGTGTAGTTAGTTAATTTGTATTATTTATTTGGTCCCTCCGGGCGAGGGCAAATCTGTAATAAGCGTGTGTGAGTGGTGTGTATGTCTTCCAATCCCCACTTCTTTCTTCCCTTTTATTTACCTGCTTTGATGGTTAGTATTAGGGCACGTTTAAATTAGCATACCTCATGCAACGCATGCGTGCATTCATGTATTTGTATTACATGCACCGGGCTCGGTACATCACGCTAACTGCATTTGTACTTCAATTCCAAATTGAATACGTGCATCAATTGACTGCATTTCACATGCCATGCTTAGGTTAGCCGAGCCCATTCTAGTAACATTTTGTATGCGATGCATTAGGCACTTAACATGGACTTGGATCATGCATTAATTGCTAACATGTTCCTATTTCTTTTAGCACGGAGTACGATGTAAGTATTTATGCTTTAGCATATCGCATGCGTGTGAATGCTATCATGACAGCATGCTTACCATGTGGCTAGATGCTTATGTGTGATAAACTGTTTGAATGCCTGTGGGTGAAGGTTGGATTGTTTGAGTTGGAAAAACTCGTTGAAATCCGTATTTTAGCCTACTTACGAGTAGCAAATTCCAAAACATTTTCCCAAAACAAACGGATATGCAATGTTTCTTTCCAAATTAGGCAATCTAATCTATACTTGTTTACTGCGCGCATAACATAGTAATGCTAGGCTAATAATTGGTTTAAGAACACATAATGTTTTCAAAAATGGATATCACGGTTAGTAGAGGCCGATCTTCGGATCGGGCGAGAGGGGGTGCTCATAGCTGACCTTCCCCAATCGTACCCTAGCTCCCGAGCCGAGACAACTCCGGTGATGACGGACATGTGGCCTTCGGCACCGAGTCAGGGTTTCCTAAATTCCCCCTTAAAAAATATTTAGGTAGCGACTCTGTATCTGGCAAAGCAGTTCATGTTTGGCACTTCTTTTCAAAAATCTGTTTCTCAAAATGATTTGCCGGATTTAGACTCTTTGGTTCAGATTAAGAACCGTGACAATTTGAGAGTCCGAGCTGTAGTGACCCCCATTAATGAACGGAACGGGAGCTCACCCTCCCGGGGCGTTCGGGGGACGTCTACATTGTCCAATTGCTTACTTCTATGTAAGCTTTATAAGTTCATTGATTCGATTGGCGGACAATGTTTGCTATACCAAATGAGTGGGCCAGAGGCCGTTTTGATAAGAATGAATGGGCCGGAGGCCGTTTTGACAAGAATGAATGAGCCGGAGGCCATTTTGACATGAATGAATGGGCCGAAAGCCGTTTTGACATGAATGAATGGGCCGGAGGCTACTTCGACATGAACGAGTGAATGGGCCAAAGGCTATTTTGTCATCTGAACAGGCCAAGGGCCGTTTTGTCACAAATGAAAGTTTGAATAGGCTAAAGGCCAGTTTGTTTGGAACCATAATCACTTGACCTAAATTGTGTATATATGTTAACTAGAAATATGAATTGGGCCTAAGGCCGTTTGAAGCATGTTGTTCTACATATCATCTGTATAGTTTCTTTAATTGATATTATTCACTATGCTTTCGCTCACGCTCATTCATGTGTTTGTAGGTGAGCCAAGGGAAGTCCAAACCCAGCCCCAGTGAAGTTTATGTGGAACAACAAAGGTTTTGGGAGAGTCAGCCTTGTGTCTCACGCACAAGACCCGTCTTCTCCTTTTTGTTATGTATTTATATTCTGTTATGTTGGCGAAGACTTTGCATCTGTTGTATATAGTCGCGATGGGTTGACTTAGACTTATATGATCCTGTATGTACAGAACCTTATGTAGTACATATTTTGCTATGAGTTATTAATATGCATATGTATGTTTTGTTATGATGTGCCATGTAAGCACAGCTCTATGGACAAAGTTTTAAATTGCTTCCGTTTGGCCCCCATTAACTCTGTTAAAATACGTTTGGTTTGGTTTGAGGCCGTAGGTAATCTCATGGTTACTGGCCAGTTATGTCCTTAACCCACGGGGGCGGGTTCGGGTCATGACAATTTCCGAGTGTACTACATACACATAATCATTTCAACATCACAATGTCATCCTCCACCGATGTCCAAAGACAAAGCCTCTAAACAATAAGTATTAAATACACGTAATTATAATTATCCAATTCTTATGAGGCATTAAGTCCAACAACAACAATAATATTCAAAGGTTTTCAACTTCTACCTAAAGTTCATTCTCAATTTGCAAAAGAGTTATAATTACCTCTTCTTTCCAAAATCAATTTCCACAATTCCCAATTCACAATACACCAACTATATTTTCAAAAAAAAAAAAAAAAAAGAACTCATTTCCTTCATTTAACCAAAAACTCAATCCATGGATAACAAAGTCAATATCCACTCAATTTTGACTGAACAAAAGTGTAAACCAATGATTCTAATCTCATGGATAACCCCCTTTTTAGCAATTAACAACTACCAATTCGTTATACTTAACTATAATCAACCCAACACAAAGTTAATGCTAAAATCATAAGACCCGATTTAATCTCAGATTAATTACCGAATCATTAATCAAATTCATTAATTCATAACATGATTATTTCACAATTTCATCCCTTTTTTACCTATTAGGTATTATTACAAAAATTAGGGCTTTACCTCTTTCTCAACATGAACATGTTAAACCATTCCCTAATTAACCCAAACAACAATCAATTTCACAAATCTCAATCTCAAATATCAAATCTTAGACCCCCTTTCATGATTTTCGCAAAATCCATAACGAACATGGTTTTTATGTAATAAACTTACCACATGTCTATCTATAGACGAGGTATTGAAAAAGATCAAAGAAATCCCAACCTCAAAGGGAAAAGGGGGAAAAAATCCAAAAATCAATTTCGCCAGAATTTGATCTCCATCAATCAAAACGAAGCCCTCAGGATGCTCATCATTTTGTTATAAGGAACTAGTACCATAATTCCAATGGATTCATGGGATCAAAAGGAAATGTAAAGTTTCGAAGGTTTGGGTAGAGAAAGATGAGAGAAAAAGAGAGAAAAGATTGTAGAGATAAAGAGATATATTCTGAAATGAGAGAAAGAGAGGCCAATGATCACTAAATGGCTAAAAAAAACACGAAAATCGAGGTAATTACACGCGTCTGGCCGCACATGCGGAGCCCTTCCTGCACGTTTGGAGTTTCCCACCACACGTACAATTAAAGCAGAACCAAAACTTCAACCCAGCTCAATCCGCACGTGCGGCCCCCAATCCGCACGTGCGGCTCCACCCAACTTGGCCCAAACTTCTCAAGGTGATCCCGGTCCCCTCAGTTTCATCCCTACGCCCGAAACTCAAAATATTTAAATCGGTCTAACGTTAAGTAGATTAAAGAAGTCCGAACTCTCAAGCATCAACGCGACACAAACTATCAAGGTACTGAACAGGAAAAAGATAGGTCTAAAAGGCACGTTCAAGTCAAGTCCAAGACCCGAGACATCATAGTCAAAGTTAAGAAGGAAGTACACTCACAATGATATGGGAGAAGGCTTGAGAGAGGAGGGCACCCTTGTAGGTGTCGAAAATCTAAAAAATTATGTCAAAATTGGAGAAGAAAACTCTCAAAACCCTTATTTCAAACATAAAAAATCCAGATATATACTCTAAAACTGCATATGCATACTCTAGGAGTATAGATCTACAATTTAGAAGTGTAAAAGGGATTGCCAAAATGTATCTAGAACACTGTCGAAACACCGCCAAAAGTCTCCTAAAGAGAGAAAAATACATGACGCAATCATTTTTGTTTGTTGCATTTATAGCTTCAAAAATGCATGATGCAATTATATAAACGAAATGCTTGTTTAAAAATTTTTGTTTTCTTCACCCAAAGTGTTTTTTTTTTTTTTAATGCCAAACTCCTTTTTACAACTTTGATTCCCTTGGGAATATTATTTTGATTTCAATCTCTGAACTCAAATTGTTTTTAAAATTGAGTTTTTTTTTTTAGTAATTTTTTAAATATTTTTAGCAAATTTTTTACATTTTAGATGCACCATCTAAAAAGTAAAATATTTATAAAAGAAATATTCTAGAAAATTAATAAATATACAAAAATATATTGAATTCTTGTATTTTTTTAAAAAAAAATTTGGTATTTAGTGAATCTTGTATAGATTTTTTTCACAAATTTTATACTTTTTAAGTATATTTATATTAGGTATTCAATGAAAATAAAAAAAAATACAAAAAACAAAAAATACAAAAATATTAAATTTATCACCTAATATAGATGAATGAACCTACCTACCATTGAGTTAGATTGTTCTTATAAGTATATGGATAAACAAAGTCTATGTTAGTCATATTCCATGTATATCAGTATTAATAGATATAAACAATGAGTTCAACAACCTCAAGTTGATTGTTTATTGTCATGTAGATAGAAATACAAACTTGCATCTTCCACTTGGCCGACTAATAAATAAAAATCCTAAAAAAATTAATAAAAACAAAATCTTAATGCTAAAGAAAGACCTAGAAATTGAAGTCAGGTGCGACGACTACCTATTTTAAAGTATTTAAGTGCTAAACATTGAATTTGATAAGTCTGGGCGTCATCCAAAGAAAAAAAAAAAAAACTATTCATATGTGTCACATAATTTTTGAATTAAAAAATAAAAATAAAAAATCTTCAAGGCTATCTTCTAAGATCATTGCCTAAAAAATAATTATTACCTAAAATTAAATAGAGGAACACGGTTTGTTGACCTCCCCATTATTTGTCCATTTTCTAAAATCTCTACATAAAATCCTTCATTTCTTAAAATAAATTAAACAAAAATCAATTCAAATCTATTTAAATTGTTTTGTTTGATTGATTTTGTTTCCTTATAATTAATTTGGAAAACTGATTTGATTGTTTCCCTATAAATAAATTAATAAACTGATTTGGTTGTTTTTCATCCTAAATTTGTGATTTTCTTTTTTTAAAAAAAAAGATAATTTAAGACAAAAACAAAAAAAACAAAAAAACCATGATTTATAATTGGGAAAATGAAAGATAGACAAGATCATTTTTGTGCTGTCATTTTCTAACCAATTCTTTCTCTTATCCCAAAATCATAGCTGTCATACATTAGACCTTATCCAAGTCATTCACATCTTCCTCATCCTATAAATATTACATTCATGCAATGATGCAACTCGTTATTTTTTTCTTCATCTTTACGAGACAATCGGAGGTTAATTAATATTTAATTTCTTACATTTTTTAAACAGACTCTTTCAACTTTTAATTACACCTTTTTTTTTTAATACTTCTGACCATTTTTTATTTTTTGCATTTCATATTTTATGTATCATTTGTCCATCTATTCTCTACTGATCATTATTTGTATTTTTGCTTATAACCATTTTTTTTTTTTTGGGTTGAAAAATATTATTCACTAGAATTTGTATGCAAAACTTTTACCCTAAAATGATGTGATAGTGTTATTTGTATAATAAAAAACATATCAATGGACTCTTTATTATAAAGTGATAGATCAAAATCCAAACAAATCATTATTAATAATTTTTTTTGTATTGATTTTATGTTTCTTTTTTTTTTTTTTACTTTTAATATTTTGTGACATCATTATATGTATTAATTGACAATTGGTGTAGAGCATTATTTCAAAATTATGTCATAATTTTTTCTTTAATATTTTTATAACTTTGCTTTCATATTTTTATTTGCAGTTGATTTTGTTTAAAATTATCAATTCAAAAAATATTTACATAAACAAATATCTATTTAATTTTGTTTAAATTGATTTTTGTTTAATTATGTTTAAAAATATCTACAGTTGTCTAGATTAAAGTGAAGTTACGACCGTAATTACGACACTGTGAAAAAAATATTACATTTAATATATTTTTTCAAAGCTATTAAAAATATGCATAAATATGTACATTTGTTATGAAAAAAAATTAATAGTGATGTATGTTTACCAATTAAAAATATATTTACCTAAACAAATTGGTCAAGTGACTCTTCAATTTCTATTGACTAACATAAATTTAACATGGCTTAAAAATAAAGTTAAATTTAAAATAAAATAAAAAAATTAAATACCTTTACATTCTACGATCAACATAAATTTATCATACTCTATCAATTGACAAACTAAATTTTACTAATACAATAATATTTTTCCTAATGTACTTACTGAAATAAATATAAAATTTTAAATATTTCATTTCAATTTTTTTGCCACATCGTCTTAAAAATAGAGAGAAATAGAATATGAGTGGGAGAGAGGGAGAGAGACAAAAAAAAAGAAGGTAAGATTGTTATATCACTTGACAAACTGTGGTACGATGAATTACAATTACGAATTTCGTTGAAAATATTTATACTTGATCGAAAGTATAATTTTTGTAATTTTAGATAATTCATTTGTTTTAATTTTATCAATTGAATTATTATATATCTATTTGTTATATAATAATTAGGAAAAAACATTAATAGTAACAAAAAATAAAATAAAATAAATTTGTGTAACTCGTGCCATGTTTGGGATATTATATTTTTTTATTAAAAAGCCAAGAAATTAAAGAGCTCTAAAATGTGTTGGGCATGCACCAAAAAAAAAAAAAAAAAGTTTGAAAATATTTGTACCAATTTAAAAGGCTAACAATTTTTGTGAGTGAGTGCATGGATGTTTACACCTTTGGAAGGGTAAAAATGAAAAATTTAAGTAACAAATAAAAGTTTTTGCATTTTCTCATACAATTAAAAAAACGCATTCCTAAATACATTGACCTTTTTTTTATCTCTTAAAAAATTTAAAAAGCCACTTAAAAAACTAATTTCAAACACTCATTTTATTAAAAAAAAAAAAAGAAGTGAAAATTTACTTATTATTATTTATTTTTAAAATTATTTCTAATTAATTTAAAAATAAATTTATCAATCATTATATAATTTCATGCATAACACGAGTGATATGCTAGTATATATATACGCAAAATGATTTAGCTAACTTGTAACTTTAAAACAGAAACCTCTATCAAAATGCTTTTTAATATCAACATTGTCACTGACACAAAAAATTTTAGAAGAATAGAATTTTTTTTATGCAAAAAATAGTCCTAGAGAATAATGTGGTATTGATATTTTTGCAATTATGAACTATAGTGTTATATTTTTAAATTTTCAATAAATAAAAACAAAATTGATCATATCATTGAAGTTTTTGTATAAAACTATATCTCAATAATATTACCTTTTGAAGTATGAGTTAGGACATTATCTTAGCCCAAGTTACCCAATGTCCATTTCTTTTAACCTAAATATTTCATCATTCATTAGTAATATATGTTGCTATTTCTTATTTCCCTTCTTTCTTTCGTTCATTTTCCCCATTTCTTTTTTATGACATTTTATTCTTGGCCTTCATAGAAGAACTAAGAAACATGTTCATACTTCTCTTTATACAACTTTCCCACCTCCAAAAGACAAAGGAAAAAAAATAATAAATTGAGATAAATAAGAGCTGATTTTTTTTTTTTTTTTGTGTGTGTGTGTGTGTGTGTGTTGGGGGTGGGGGGGTTTGGAAAGAGAAAGTGGGTCTCTTCGATTATTCATTGCTACCGAAAGTAAATTTGTTGCAGATGCCTTAGGTAATTGGGATTGTGATTATGGTAATTCTTATTATTATTTTTTTTTTTTCAGAGTTCCTTAGGTTGGTTAAGGGTCTTGTGACTCTAGATAAGTTTGACACTTCATATATTTGAGTTTGTTGATGTTGATTATTTTTTAATACACTTTTCTTGTATTGCATGAGAGGTAAGGTTCATTACATCCCCCTCTCGGTTTTCAATTATTAACAAAATTCTTCTCATGTCATTAGGGAAAGTTGAATTAAAAGAGAAGTTATGCGTTCAATTCACTACAGGAAATGTTTGTTATGACGGCGTTTATATAAGGGCGTTTTCTTAAGCGTCGTCTTTTTTATATTTAACGGCGTTTTATAAACGTCGCCTTTTGTGCTACTCAAAACGGCACCGTTTAGTTGATAGAAAACGCCTCCGAATGTGTTATAATCTCTCACACCCTCTCCCTCCCTCTTGAGACTCTCATTCTTTACTCTTCAGTCTCAGAAAGAAGATGCCTCAAAACAGATACAGATATTAGACAAAGAATAGAGGTAATCCCTTAAATCTCATAGTGATTTCAGAATGGGAATCGATCGGAATCATCTTGGTGATTTAATTTGTTTACCTATTCCATTTAAATCTCACACCGATTTCATTTTTTTTCTCTCGCTCATTTTCACTCTTCTCTGTCACCAGACTCATCTCTCTCTCTCTCTCCTCTGCCGATCTCATCCACACTCACCGCCGCTGCTGTCTTCTCATTATCGCCTCAGATCGACAGCTACAGTGGTGGAAGAGGATGGCGGTGGTGGTGCTCGTTGAAGAAAAGAACAAGAGACGAGATCTGAAGGATTTCGAACTAATTAAAGCCAGATCTGAAGGTTTCAAAGAACACCTGATCCAAATATGGGGGTTTCGAATCAGATATGTTGGTAAGCTCCTTCGATTTCTCTTTTGATTTTGAATTTCTTATTATTCCTGGAATTAGCACATAGATTCCTCCTAGAAAAAATTATGATTTCTGGGTTATTTTCGAACCTCCAATTCCGATATATTCGATATAATCGAGAACGTAATCATTGTTGTTGCTTTGGATTGTCCACGGGAGTTCAGATTGCGGAGAGATCGAATTGCAGTGACCTTGTTTTCATGTAAATTGATTCGGTGTCTCGAGTGTGAATGCGTGGAGTTGAAAGTTCCTGTAGAGGATGAGGACCAAGGTTTGAAAAATGGATGTGAATTTGAGACTGGTGGTGGTAAAGAGAGCAAGGTGAATAGTAGTAGAGATGATCAATTTGAAATGAATATCAACCAAGTGAGCAATTACAGCTATGGAGAAGCTGAGGTATTGACTGATGATATTGAAGGTAATGCAGTCATTTTGTTTTAAGAAGTTTACCTTACGATTGTATTTTTTACTTTGCTTAATTCAATTCATTTTTCTTAGTAGATTTTCCCAAATATGGATGTTTGCACTGCTTTTGCAGTTGCGTTTAATGCAAACATCACTCAGAACTATGTTGGTTCTAGAAGTTTTATTCAAGAAACACAAGTGAGTTTCTGAACCTCTTCCTTGCATTTTTAGCTCATCATACTGCTAACAAAGAGTAGGTCTGTATATAATTATTGAAACATCCACTTATCTGCTGCTTTCTCTTGTTTGACTCCTCCCTACATCCAGTCCCTGTATTCTGTAAGATTGACCAACCAACTCGTTGCAGATACCAGAATGCAGATTGGAGACTTCGCCCTCTCCCTGATGAGATGCTCAGGTACGTGTCTGTTTGTGACCAATGATCCTTACTTTCCTGATGAGATTATTGCCTGCCTTTTTTATCTTGTTCTTCTTGCCATCAAAAAATTTAATTTCCTAAAAAGTGAACCTAATTTTCTAAAGTCAAATATGATAATTTATTTAAATTCTCAAAACTTTTTTTGGAACAAATTTTTTTCTTTGGCAGTTAGGAAGTGGTGGTGTTATAGAAGCTGACAAATTTCCTTTTTGCCTGCATAAATGAGGTGTGATTATATTCTTTTCATTATCTAACTTGTTGATGGTAACATTCTTATAATTTTTGTGCTTTTTTTTGTTTAACCCTTTTTTTAATCATAGGAGCAAATTAAGCACACTGAGATTTGCCCAGCGTGCAAAGGCTATCAAGAACAGGGCAGTCGTTAATGAAGTAATGCAGGATGATGTGAATTTCTTGCGTGAAGTGATATGGCAATTGAAGGTATAAATATATATATTTTGTTTGATTTTGCATTTTTAGAAGTAAATCATATCTGTTACCACTTACACCAAAGTCCAAACATATGAAAGCTTACTAACTTTATATTTTCCTCAGGATGAACTGCTTCGGATGAAGGCAAATGGAAACCAAGCTGACCCTTATGGAGGTTATTCAACAGGGTGGAATGCCCGTAGAAGCTTGAATCTCCTGAAATTTAGCCTCAATCATCCAATGACTTTACCTCATGTTGATGATGACAGTGACGAAGAAATGGAAATTGTTGAGGAGGCTGATCAAGTTGGTGTTCAATCAACAAATGCCATGCATGTGGGCAATCTGGGAACTTCTGGGGACCCTCAGCCAAACACATCTGAGAGTGCATGTGATGAAAATGAAGGCTGTAAGGATACAGACGTCATTATGGAAGAAGAAGTATCTGAACAAGTTGACAAGCATGAAATCATCACTTTTTGGCTGAGTGTAGAATCACAGGTAAAGATGCTTTCAGCTGCTGCTTTCTTCATCATCTGCCTCCTCTTTCTTCTTTTTTGTTGGTTTGAATTTTAAGGTGTTAAAAGATATTATACATGGTTGGCCACTTCTTATGAAATGTTTATGGTTTTTTGGCTTCAGATATATTCACAATGCAATATATATGAAGCAGGACAGAAGAAGGTGGCTTTCAAATATCTAACAGAGAAGGTAATTTGTTTATATCTAATGAAGCACCATGCTGAGATTGTAAACTCTGTCCGCTTCCTCTGGTTGGTATTTTATGAAATCATTTTGGTATTATTGAGATTATGGTTAGTTTTGAATTTCATTATTTGACTTTCAACTTTTACATAATGCAGCACATGTGAAGCACATCATAATATGATTTTCAATATCTTGTGGGAAATGGTTGTGTGCTCCAATATAAATATGAAAATCAGTGCCACCAATCTGTTGAAAGTTATTGTAAGTGTATTCAATTACCTGGAGTAGTTATCTCCAACCTCTTCTACTATTGTGTGTGACTCTCTGTTATCTTTCTCATGATAGGTACCATATATTGATGCTAAAGTGGCTTCCACTCATGTTGTGCCTGCTCTTGTCACTCTTGGCTCTGACCAAAACTTGAACGTAAAATATGCAAGCATTGACGCATTTGGAACTGTGGCACAGCATTTTAAAAATGACATGGTATATATTTTTTGGTGTTGATCTGATATTGACATTTTAATAAAGCAGATTCAAGGAATCTGGCTGATCAAATTTTATACTTGCTAGATCGTGGACAAAATACGTGTTCAAATGGATGCTTTTCTTGAAGATGGATCACATGAAGCTACAGTTGCTGTGGTCCGTGCATTGGTGGTGGCTGTCCCACATACAACAGATAGACTTAGAGATTATATCCTCAACCCTTTTTCCTTGGGGAATTACTGTCAGTGCTTGAAAGAATTCAGAATATTTCCTGCCTTCCTATCTAGTGATGTTTTCAGATTCTTTACTGTCAATAAGCTTTATAGTGTGGCATGTTAATTTTCATAAATTTTTTTGGTTAGAGTTTTATGCTTTACACCCTTGTCTTTGATACAGCTTTGTCAGTGAGCATATTGAAACTTTAGAAGAAATTGATGTTCAGTACAAAGAGTTGGCTTTGAAATCTGGTATAGAGAAATGGGACGTGTTCCTGCACTGGGTTGTGAACCCACTTTCATTTCAGATTTGGCTGATGCTGTGATTGAAAGTCTTCCATACATTGGAGCGATGGCAGTCTCAAATCTTGAAGCTCGACAGGTCTGACTTTGGACATTTATATTTAAAACATGGAACTAATGTGGAATGCTAGTTATAATGTGGAACTAATAAGATCTTGTCTTTACTGATGTGCCATATTTTATTTCTTTATTTTGTTCTGACTGGAGGTTGTGGGTATGCCTTTTGCAGTCTCTAGTTCCTCTTGGAAGCATTGAAGAACTATTGGCAGGGTGTGATTCGCAGCGTCGGGAGCTTCCACCACCGGTCACGGTGTGGGAATGGGGATGGACAAAAAGTGCTGAAACTTGGAATGGGAGATCAGCTATGTTGGCAGTGCTTGTTCTACTGGTCTTAGAAGTGACTACCAGTGAGGGGTTTCTGCATCAATGGGGTGTGTTGCCCCTATTTCACTGAAAGGAATCTATGCAACTCCCTCTCTCTCACCCTCTAATTCACTCTTCTGTTTGGTTGCAGAGAAATGATACGAAAAGAAATTGAAAATATGAATTTTTGGTTTTAAATATATTAAAAAAAATGCAAGTATTTGAGCTTAGGACTGATCTGGTGGTCTGAGGGTAAGTAAATGGATTAGTCATTATTACTATCAAGCTGGACCTATGAGGGAACAGTTATTCTGAAACTAATTATAGAACCAGACAAAATCATCTCACATGGGTGTCAGACTCACAAAAAAAGTAAGACTCATCTCATGTGAGAGGGTTATATCCAGTTCTATAATCTCTTTCAGTGTTTTTAAATTTATTCATGAGGGAATGGCGCTGCATCCTGCGTGACCCAATTTGGGAGAGAGGGAGCAAGGAGGGGGGATCACATTTATTGTAATTCTTTCCCTTTTCTTTTTTCCTTTTTGTTTTTTGTATTCACATTTATTGGTTTTTACTATTATAGATGTGAGGGAATAGTAATCTCACATAAATATATGTCTATACAAGTTTCCCCTGAAATTGTTTCATTCCATCAAAAGGCCGATTGCATCACACTAACTGTGATATTACATTTTTATAAAAAAATTTCCGTTGCTTTTAGAATTCATTATTCTTATACATCTCTTTTTCTTTGCCATGAATCATGAAATAGATTCCTTGGGCATCAGCTAGTGCAGTAGTATTTGGCATGGGGCTGTTAAGTGGGAGGGGAAATCTTGGAATAGGGTGCAATCAAGCTTTTGCAGTAACCAGTGAAAGCCGTGCAAGTGATAGGTTATACCTAAAGAATTACCTAAAGAATAGGTAATTCTCAGCATAGGTACATCTCAGCATAGGTTATACCTAAAGAATTACACATAGTTTCACACATTGACATATTTTCTCTCACTCTCATGTAGTTGAGGTTTGCTTTTTTTAATTTTCAATTTGGATGCTTGAACTCTAGTAACTTATGACATCTATTGTATGCTCATGAAAACACGGAGGCAACTAGGTAAAGGGTTTCCTTGAAAAGAGTTCTTGGTTACTGTATGTGAGGTTATCATTTGACACTGACCTGAGTTGTCATACATATGGCTTGGTACTATCATTAAGTACGTAGCAGAGTACTACTCTCTTTTTAATGCTTTTCATTTGATTTTTGCATGTTGCTGATTCAAATCACATGATGATGTATACTTTAAATCCTTGTCGGAAACCATTGAATTACTTGATTTACTAATGGTCGTCGTAAAAAAATAGTGGCATTAAACTGCATGCTTAGATGTCGTGGATAATGCATTCGTGTTAACAAATTGGAATTGGTAAACTGTCAAAAACCACAACTATATGTTTTGGTTACTTAATTACCTTCAAATGTCTTTTCAAGCTTCTCTCATTATTATGGTTGGTTTACCTTTAATATATTGGTTTTAACATAGTAATTTGGTGGGTACCTTACTTACCAAATAAATATGTATTGACATTTAAAAGGGAAGTAAACCTTAGGTATGTGGGTGATTCCTTTTTGTTCGGATCTTTATGCATTTTGTACTAGGAAATTGAAATTAAACTTTATACTGCTAGATAATAAGCTTAAGGAACCTATTTTGGATGAAGTTTTATGCATTAGTGAGGCAGTATGAGCTGAATTTTACAACACATGATACTTCTTTGGTTTTATTGTGTATATCTCTGAATGCAGGCCAATAGAAAAAGTCAGGAGCCTAGTGTTCTTAAGCTTAAGGAACCTGCATTGGATGAAATTATCCATGCATTAGTGGGGGCGTTATAATCTGAATTTTACAAGACAAGATATATCTTCTCTGGTTTTTGTGCAAACAGGTGATTGTTTCTTTCCTTTCCTTTCTTCTCTTTCATTTTCTTTCTCACAGTCTATCTGATTGCAATTCCTTTGTAATTGTTCATTCAAATTTTCAATTTGGCAGGAAGCATCCTTATTGAATATAACCGATCAAGTGTGTGCTCTGTTCACTCCATCTGAGGTATGTAGCTTTGGTACGTACATATCATGGGATCCATTGTGTTCCTATAGATGTTATCCACTAATAAGTGCAAATTATGTATGTTATCAGTTCATGCTTTGTTTCTTGCTCATTATTATTTTTTGCTTAAAATGCTTTGCAAGATAAACTCTTTGAGAGCAGAATTTTATTGTTGATTTACCATGATTGAACCTCCTAGTTTTACCATTAGTATAAGTTCATCCTCTCTCTCTCTCTCTCTCTGTGAGCAGGTTGGCTGTACAAAAGGTGATGATGCTGGTCTTTCAAATGAGCACATGATTATGGCAGAGATTCCAAATGCTTCAAAAGCCATGGTATAGGTGCATGACTTGGGGTGAAAAAATAAATTTCTAGCAGTGTGGTGGTTCTTGCTTTATGCAGGAAGGGTAATATTTGATGTGTATTATTAATACTCTGTTCAACTCTGAAAATTTGGAGACATTGATTAGAAAATCTGGACATTAATGCTTGATGCTTTGTGTCTAACCCAATGAATATGAAGGCATAATTATTTCTTGGCTAAACACAACTTTTAGACCCAATGACAAATGTTATCTGTCCTAATTTATGGTATTGATTTGAGTAGTGGAAATCATTATAACTTCTTCCCAACCCTATTTGCCTTAGGCACTATTACTTTTTATTATTCAACTGTTAATTTCACTTTTATCTTTAAATTATTCTCATTTTATTTTTTGGGATTGAACTTATTGGATTTTTTTCTTGAAGGATGTTGTATGGGGTATTATTATAGATGTGAGGGAATATTAATCTCACATAAATATATGTCTATACAAAGTTTTATTCATTATTGCTATTTTACAGGTATATTTTTTAAGTTAATCTCACAAAATTAGTAGTTCAAAAAAAAAAAAAAAAAATCTATTGCGGCGTTTTTCAAAGCGCCACTATAGTTATATTTTTAAAATAACAAAAAATCTATTACGACGTTTTTGAAGCGTCGCTAATGCTTATGTGACGTCATGTTACCGTTGACTGTCACATTTAGCGGCGTTTTTATAAACGCCGCCTATACTAATTTTACGACGCTTTTAAAGCGTCATAAACTTACAGCGACGGCTGCGTCCTCGACGTTTGGTAGTAAGCGTCACTAAAGGAATTAGCGGCGTTTTTCAGACATATAGCGGCGTTTTTGAAACGCCGCTAAAAGTCATTTTCCCAGCAGTGATTCTCTCTAGGAGAAGTTGAATTAATGGGGCAGATACCTTGTGCTTTGTAAAAGTGAAGAGACTACTCTTATATGTTTTAATCTAACAATTAACAATTAATATTAAACAAAAATGTCAGTACTATTTACTTAAATATATGACTATATGATGGATTTGTCATTCTCAGCATGAAATTCTGTATCTCAAATCCCTAATATGAATAATCGTTGGATTATGTCTTAAAATTCATTTTCCTATAAACCTTGTTCCCTCCATTATGCAAAGGAAGGTTTGGAGCCCTTGACAAACTTTGATGAAAACGAGGACTAACACAAACATTGTGTGGCCATGTCTCCCAAGGGCTGTCATTTCCCCTTTCCCTATAAAGTTCATATGTATAGATGTAATTTTGGCCTGGCCCACATGTCGGGCCTTGAGGACTCCCATCAAAAAAATCGGGTTGGTCCGGGTCACGGGTCAGACAATTAGGCCCAAGCCCAAGCCTAGACCTAGGGGTATTTAGGCTTTGGGAGGGGGCCCTTGGGCTTGGGCTTGGGCCTAGGCTCAGGCTTTGGGCGGGTTTGGGTAGGCCTAAACAATTTTTTAAATATATTTTTTTTTTCTACCAAAATTTTATTATTTTTCATTAAAAATAACATTGGACATCAGGCGGGCCGGGATTTTGGGCTAACCTTGAGCGGGCCAAGAGGGCGGGACCCATGGGTTGGGCCAGGCTTCAAAACGATGGG
The DNA here is from genome assembly GCF_055761805.1 of Camellia sinensis. NCBI lineage: Eukaryota > Viridiplantae > Streptophyta > Magnoliopsida > Ericales > Theaceae > Camellia > Camellia sinensis. The sequence continues at coordinate 16,695,767 of NC_138964.1, read as the reverse complement.
CCAGGCCCTGTCCCTGGCCCAAGGCCTCGGGTTGGGCTTAGGCTTGGGTTTGGGCTCGGGCCTAAACGGGCCTTAACGGGCCAGGCCCACCTTGGGCCACGAGCGGGCTTCGGGCCGCCCACAGGTCACGGGCCAAAAGTACACCCCTATTCATATGGCCTAGTAGTTTTCTAGTTATTATGAATTATTTTGAATAGGTGGTTAAAAGTTATCTTTCAGTTTTTAATTCATTTTGGATTATATTATCTTTCATATTTTTTATATGATTTTTAAAAAAAAATTAAAAAATGAAAAAATTAATTTTTAACCATCTTTCAAAAAATTAGGGGTGAGCATGGTCCGGATTGGACCGGATTGGGGTAAAACCAGGACCAATCCGTTATCTACGGTTCTTGAAAAATTAGAATCAATCCAATCTGTTTAAATCGTGGAACCAATCCGAATCAATCCATTTAAACATGGATTAGATCGGTTTAGGACCACGAATTTACATAATAAAATAACAAAAAATATATATATAATACTTTAATTTCATAAAAATATAAATATAGCACCATATTAGTTTCACAATAGCAACATATCTTTTCATAATAGCGACATACTGTTCTAGAATTTAAACAACTATAAGAAAACTCGTTCTACCATAAGTATTTAGACTATTACAAATTAACACTAAAAACTAGCAAACAAAAGTAACAAAAGAATATACTATGCGAGTTTAGGTTTGGGTTTAAGTTTTATATGAAATAAGAAAAGATACTATGCAAGAGGGTATATAATAAAAATATAGACTATTTGTATACGGTCCGGATTGGTTCCAATCCAGAACCGTGGGGCTCAATCCGGAACTAATCCGTGAACTACGAATTTTTAATTTTTCAATCTGAAATCGAACCACGGATTCGAAAAAACCAATCCAAACCTACTGGATTGAACTGGACTGAATCGGATTACAAATTTCTCGGATTCCTTATTTAGCCCTACCAAAAACAATCCGATATTTAGAATTATAAGGTGAGGAGCCAACCCATCAGAAGGCTCTGACCAATAATAGTATTACGAGTATTAACTCTAATTTATGAAGATCCAAGATCTCGATGAAAAGAAAGATTATAATCACCAAGTTACATAATTCAATAATCATAAATGTTTTGGGACATAAACAAAAGAATTTGAAGAAGAAAGAATTTTTTATTATTATAAAACATTAATTATTTACTCCCCATCAATTGCTCATATTTTTTTTTCTTCTTCTAGTCCATAAAAAGATAAATAGAGAGACATCAACAAAAAGAGAGCAATCTTCCTACTCATTTTTTATTTAATTATATCCTCCAATGTTATTGCTTCACAAAGCAAGACATTAGATGCAAGCATCCTACTCAAAATTATACAGAGAGATCCTTGGTTTCTTGGATTTGAGTTTTCTAAAAGTAAGTAAAAGAACCTTTGGAGGTGGGGAAGAAAAAACTAATTGTTTCTCTCTTAGCGAAGAAAAGAAAATTTTCATTAGTACAAAACTAGCACAAAGGAGAAAGAAGAGAGTTAAAGCAAGTTGCATATCATCGCGTAAAGGAATATCTCAATTAAAGCTTTGTTTGAAATAATTTTTTTCAACTTAGACTTTTTGACTATTTAATTATTTTAGCTTAATTAAAAAAAATTTGTTTGAAATTAACTTTTGGCTTTTTTTTTTTTTTTTTTTTGGTTGGGTTATATGTGATGATTATGAGGGAAAAAATAAAATGATTATGATTTGGATGTAACATTTTATTTTATTAGCTAAATTAGCCTATTTTATTTTTTAGTAGACTAATTTAGTCCCAACCCATATACCAAATGAGGCCTAAGTAAGCACATACTTAATAAATAAATAAAAGAAGGGAAAAATCATTATAAGAGGGGGGGGGGGTAATTACAAAAAAAAAATCCTAAAGTTTCACACATTTTTCATTTAAACTCCAATGTTTCAATTTTGACGAATTAAACCCTAGAATTTCATTCATGTTTCAATGTGCCCCTTCCGTTCATCTCTATCTGTATAAAGTAATGAAAGGGGTTTAAAATGAAAAATATTGAGATTTAAAGTGAAAAATACGTGAAATCTTGAGATTTTTTGTGTAATTAACCATTTTTTTTAAATTAAAATTACTAACAACAAAAAAGTTTAATTACAAAATCAACCTCATAGACGTGTTTTTTACTTTAAACGCCTTCCATTAACTTATACCGACAGAGACGGACAAACGGGGCACATTGAAACAAGAATGAAATACAAGGATTTAATTTATTGAAATTAAAAAATTAGAATTTAAAGTGACGTGTAAATCTTTGAATTTTTTTTTTTTAATTAACCCCCTAAAAAATTAACCACATGCCAACAAAACCCCAAAACCATATACAAAGAATACAAAACAAAATAGCAGATGACATCCCATAGCACCACTTCAATGAAACCCAACTGCCGATAAAAATGACAAATTATGGTTGTTGAAGTCTTTGTTTAGTTTTGTTCAAGTCACAAAATTTTAATTTTAACATTTTGTTAATGATTGATATGAAGGTATTTATTGATAAGTTTTAAATAATTATATAATTTTTATAAAAGTGTATAATTATCCTAAACTTTGGTAACAAGTTGCCTTGACTTTCTTTTGGAACTTAGCTAAAAGGAAGGTGCTCCTATGTGCACCGTTGAAAAGGTATATATGGTGCCTATTATAAAATTTTGTGAAAATTTTACAAATTAAATACAAAATATCGTAACTTTTTCATTAAAAAGGTCATAACTTTTTTTTTTTCACTCAAAAATTTTATAATGTCATAACAAAAATCATAAACTATCATATTATTATCATTATCATTTCTAATTTTAAGGTGCACATCATAAATTCGTTATTCATAATTTTATCACAAAATATTATAACATACATCACAAATAATCATAATGTTTATAATAAAAGAATCAAAACTTTTCGTGCACATTTTAGAGTTCTCCATGGTAAAATCTGACTTGTTGATTAAAAAATAAATAACTAAAAAATCTAATGTTAAAAAAAGCTTTAGTGTGCTATTAATTTAATTTAATTTTTTTGACTTTTTTAATTATTCTGTTAAGTGGTTAAACTAGACATTTTGATCAGAAATGAAAATGGCCAAATAAAATAAAATAAAAATTAGTAAAATAAACTTTTAAGAAGTTGTCATAGAAGCCTTAGAACAATCATTTTTCATGTGCAAATTGTGGTTGTTGAAGTCTTTTATTATTATGCCAGGATTCGAAAGAGACGTGTCCTCCAAACCCAAAAAAAGATGAACAATGGTGTTGTTCCCGAAAGAAAAATGCTAGCGTTTCCGAAGTCTCAAGACAGCTTTAATTCAAACAGATTGCGAAGAATTGATTAACAGTTTGAGGTCAAAAGTTGCTGCTGATTGGTTCTCTAAAACCATGGTAGAGGATATATATAATATATGTAAATCTATGGGCTATGTTTGTATTGTGAAGGTACATCTCAATATTATAAAGCCCGTACATATTGCGGAGAAAGCTGCCCTGCATCGTGGTAGCTAATTTTGTTGGTTAACTTTATATATATATACTTGAAGTTTCTATTTTCTCAGGAAAAAAAAAAAAAAAGTGTGGTTTCACAAAAAAATAAAAAATAGACCCGAGTAACAAATTAACTTTAATATTTTTAATTGCTTTAATTTAAGTACTCAACATTGAAATCATATAAATTCTAACTGTGTGAGTGATTTTCTAGTCACACTGCCCGTTTAGTAATCAGTTGGAGAGCACCGGCAGAATAGATGGTTTCAGCTAACTTGTAATAGAAAGAAAAGGCTCCGGCGGTGGCTCTTCCACCTGGGGGCACTCCGACGATCAAGTCAGTATATCTCTCAAAGATAATCAAGTGCTAAATTCACTACTCAAAGCATAAAATTGTGTACCTTAGACTCACGGGGGTGCCTCTCTTTTATAGTTTATTTAATCCTAGTCCCACAAGAAGCCTGACTTCTATGGACTCCAATTCAGTACTTACTTTGGACTCTTCAACAGATAAAGATAAACTCTCTAAGAGTTTTATCCTTATCTTGGCTAAGTCTTCTCTTTATCCTAGGACTCTGGTCCCTTATCCGTTTATCTCGGATTCCGATATCTTCGGAGATAACATCGGCTTTGCCGAGATTACCTCGGCGTCTCGACCAAGACACGTGACACCTCGGCTGACACGTCGGCGTCACCTTGCCACGTGTTGGTACTCAGAAAATATATCCCCACAACTGCCCCCTAGGTTCTATTACCTCGGCATTCTAAAGTGATGGAACCTATATCTGTATTTTCTTCCAGTAAATCGACTTAAAATTTGAGTGCCGAGATCATTCATTTCAGGCCGACATGCTTTCCCTAAAAAATAAAGATTTTTAAAGACCTTCTTACGCGCATGAGCTGTCATGCACTTCAACCTAACTGTTTTAGCCACGCGTTTCCTTCTTACTGGTCCGTACACGTGACGCGCCAGTTAGCCGCCTCTTTCATCATGTGCGCCGTCTGACACCCTGGTTCTTCTAGGCGTATTGATTGCTTTTGCCGCCGTTTCTGTTTAATCAAAAACTTTTTTCCTTTTTTTCTGATTTCTCTTGTTATCTCTCTCTAGCTTTCGAAACCCTCTATCGCTCAAGCTTCCAAAGCTCTGCAACCTTCTCCGTTCTCCCCTTCCGGCGAGATTTCCACCGGTTCTTTGCTCCTGCAACCGTTGTAGGACATCGGCAAATCCCTTTCCGGCTTCCCTTTTTCTGGTAAGTTACTGTTCTTTTCGTTTTTATTTCCCTGATGTTTCTGCTTTCTCGCTATTGCCATTACTGTACTGTTTTAAACTTTTTTAATTCATAAATCGTACATCTGAATGCATTCATCCCTAATTTTTGCCTTTGCCCACATTTTGAACACACGCACTCTTTCACCACTTCTTTGCACTTTTGCTACTGTTCTTGGCCATATACTCTTGTATTCTTCATGTTCTTGATAGCCCATCTCAATTCTTGTTTCTGAAACTTCGATTTTGTTTTTTGTTTTTTGCATCTTTTCCAGATTCTTGCTTTCTATCCATGTCTCCATAGATTTAGGTCTGGGATTTGTCTGTAGAACCCATAACTTAGGAAAAAAAACTGAAACCTACACTACCTTATTGTTTGCCGAGGTCCCAATAACCTTTCAAAAACATCTTCTGAGACCCACCTTCTAAGATTAAGTCGATATCATGGGTATGTGAAAACATAGGGTAAATACCCCCTCCAAACTAGAATACTTTAGACAAGAGTTTGAAATCCCAGCCGATGTCAATCTGAGGTTGGCTGGGGATGATGACTCCATCATGCCTACCGAAATCTCCATGCCCTTTCTTGTAGTCGCCTTTATAGAGTATGGACTTCGACTTCTATTAAACATTCTGTTTCCTGAGGTTCTCTATTACTATAAGTTGAACACCATGCAACTGGCAATCAATTCCTATCGAGTGATCTTTGGTATTATAGCCCTAGCTAAACGGGAAAACGCTAGGATCACCCTTGCCGACATCCAATATTGCTATACCATGTGTGGCCTTAACTTGAAAGAAAAAGGCTACATTTATTGCCTTAAGCCGAGATCCACAGAATTCAAAATTGTAGCCGACCTTCCAGACTCCAACAAGGGAGCTGGTGATGATTATCTCATTACCTCGGGGAACTGGGAGTTCGCCCCATATGAAGATCTCCATCTCTTCCCTCTCCCACGATCAATCTTTATAGAGGGTAATGGTAAGAGCCCTGCATTCATACTTGTTTTACTTTTAAAGTCTTCTATATTTTATCTGTTTCCTAATGTCTGCTTTGCCTTTACTTTTGCAGTTCTGCCTCAGCCGCCAAAAAACTTTCGCCAATCCTTTGTTCCCAGCAAGGACTTAAAGAAATTACTGGACCTGCCAGTTCAAAAGTGAAAGGCCCTCCTGCTTCTCAACTTCATCCCAACATACAAATCAGCTCTCCCCGACGTCCCCAGGAAAAAGAAGAAGAAGAGCTTATCTCCTCCCTCTGCTATAACTCTTCCAACTACATCAATATCGCGAACAGACCAAGGATCAACCTCTGATCCAGCAGAACAGCCGTCGTCCTCGGCTCCATACCTCATTCCACCATCCCAAAGAAAGCGTCGCCGACGTCTTGTTCTTACAGCCGAGATGGGTTGCGCAAAGCCAGTTGCTAAAGATCTTCTGGCCAGCATTCCATCATCTGTGGATGAGCAGCCAACCCAAACCATTCCTCCATCGAAGCCAAAGAGAATAAAAAAGGCTCAACCAAAGCCTAAGGTAACTCAGGTCGAGTCCGAAGATAGCCTGCCTATCTCAAAGTTGGCGGAGAGCGACAAACCTCAACCCTCTGCTGGGAAGAGGCGCTCTGAAACTCAACCATCAGAGTCCCCAAAATCCAAAAAGCCGAGGTCTTCTTTCGCGACGACTTCGGGGTCCAAGCAGAGCGGTGCCCATTGGACCCCAAAAATTACTCTGGATGACAAGCCAGTCTTGACTACTGATAGTGCCGATGATATCAATGTCGGCGTGGCACTTAGTACCGCTCTGCTTCTGCCAGGGGATTTGGAGCGAAATGCTGGCTTTAGCGAGTATGAGAATTACGCCATAATGCTTCAGCACTCCGTTCAGGTAGATATCTTCTATTTGGTAATCGTCCTCTTTCATACTTTGAACATTCTCTAACACTTCTGTTTTCTTTCAGGCCATCCAGCATGGCCACTCATTTTCAATACAGTCTTTCGAAAATCGGGAAAGGCTTGTTGAGATGAAGAGGGAGTTCTCTTCCCTCCAAAAGACCAACAAAGGTCTTCAATCAAAGATGAAAAAACTAGAGGACCAAGCCGAGGCTGCAATAAAAGCCCAAACCAATGCCGAAGAGAAGGCTGAGGCCGCTGAAGCCATCAGGAAAGTGGCTGGGTCTCAAAAGAGAGAAGCAGAAAAAAAAAATGGCCCAGGCTGAAAAAGAGCTTCAGGAGGCTCTGGCCACTAAAGATGCCGAAATCAAGGAAGCTGATGAAAAGGCCTATAATCAAGGCATGGCCGACGTTACAGAGGCCTATGAACTTCAAGTGAAGTAGGCATGCAACAAGGGTTTCACCCTTGGTTGGATGTCTCTTCTAAAAAAACTAAATGCTCCTGATGATTCACCTCTGAGAAATGTCGACAATATTCCTCTTCCATTCCCTCCAGCCCAACCCTCAAATCAAGACGTCAGCGAATCTGAGTCTGAGGATGCCGATAAGGAAGAGGATGAGGCTTTGGTCAGAAAATCAAAAGATGCTGATGGGGCCAAGTCCCCTCTTCAGAATGAGCAAGTCCTAGACTTGACTCAAGATGAAGAAGGCGATGAGGTTGTCCAAGAAGCTGTTCCCGACATTGCTCCAGCCGACATCCCTTCTGAGGTCAAAACTATTGAAGAAACTCTCCAAGAAATTGACGCCGAGATAGCGGCAGAGAAGGAGGTCGAGGTGGTATCTGATCTTCAAATCCAATAATTTGGAGGAGAGAAGCCTTAGCTCTAAGTTTTTATGTTCTTCTTTTACTTACTTGCATTTTGTTGCTTCTTTATCTTTTGGAACAATATATGCTTTTTGTGTGGCCAATGTTCCCTTTGGTGAAATGAATATAACTTTTCTTTTCTTGAATGCTTGTAATCTTGTATTTTCTTGGCTGTTCTGGGGCTATTCTATACTTAGAATATTCTGCGCGTCTTTCACATATTCTTCCCACTTTGTAAAATCTTCTCGGGGTGACACACCTTGGATACATAAGCTTCTCGGTTTTAATCTTAACAAGTGCTAAATATCATGCTGGTTTAACTCGACTTGTAAATTATCCACAAATTTCAACAAGTGTTAAACAATGTCTTTGGCTTAACTTTAACTTGTAAATTGTCCACAAATTTTAACAAGTGTTAAGCAATACTTTTCAGTTTAATCAACTTGTAAATTGTCCAAAAATTTCAACAAGTGAAGATAAACAATTATGTCGACTTAACTTCAATTTGTAAATTGCTATAAATTTCAACAAGTGAAGATAAACAATTATCTCGGCTTAACTTTAACTTGCAAATTGCTACAAATTTCAACAAGCGAAGATAAATAATTATCTCGGCTTAACTTCACTTGTAAATTGCTACAAATTTCAACAAGCGTTAAGCATTACTTCAGTTTAACTTCAACTTGTAAATTGCTACAAATTTCAACAAGTGAAGATAAACAATTATCTCAGCTTAACTTCAACTTGTAAATTGCTACAAATTTCAACAAGCGTTAAGCATTACTTCGGTTTAACTTCAACTTGTAAATTGTTAGAAATTTCAACAAGTGAGGATAAACAATTATCTCGGCTTAACTTTAACTTGTAAATTGTTACAAATTTCAACAAGCGTTAAGCATTACTTCGGTTTAACTTCAACTTGTAAATTGCTACAAATTTCAACAAGTAAAGATAAACAATTATCTCGGCTTAACTTCAACTTGTAAATTGCTACAAATTTCAACAAGCGTTAAGCATTACTTCGGTTTAACTTCAACTTGTAAATTGCTACAAATTTCAACAAGTGAAGATAAACAATTATCTCGGCTTAACTTCAACTTGTAAATTGCTACAAATTTCAACAAGCGTTAAGTATTACTGTCTTCTTTCTGCCCCCAATGTGAACCTAAGTTCCACTTGGGTTCTCATTATTTTAGAAACAATCATTATGCATCTTTTACCAATTTACAAGTTTTTGGAGAACTCTGCTAAAATTTTATTGATGATGTCGGTAAGAAATAACAAGGAACATTTAATGATAGAAAAATTTCAAATTACAAGTGTTCTAGGGTCTTGGCAATGCTTTTCCCTCATTGTCTTCAAGTCGGTATGCTCTATTGCCCAAAACCGAAGTGATTCTGTAGGGCCCTTCCCAGTTTGGGCCAAACTTGCCCTCTCTGGGATCCTTCTTGTTGCCGAAAACTTTTCTTAGAACTAGGTCGCCGACCTGAAAATCCCTTGGATTGACCTTCTTATTGTAAGCTCTAGCAAGCTGCTGCTGGTACGCTGCGAGCTGAATTGCAGCTTTCTCCCTTCTTTCTTCTAAGAGATCCAGATCTCAAGCTAGAAGTATGTCATTGGTCCCATTTTCTACTCCCTGGGTTCTGATCCCTGGGATGCCGATCTCTAGTGGAATGACTGTTCTATGCCATAGGCCATGGCAAAGGGGGTTTTCCCTGTTGATCTTCTCGACGTAGTCCGATATGCCCAGAGTACATTGGGCAACTCGTCTACCCACTTTCCTTTTGTTGCCTGCAGTCACTTTTTTATCCCGTCTAGAATTACTTTGTTGGATGCTTCTGCTTGCCCATTGCTTTGGGGAAAACTTGGTGTTAAAAAGCAATTCTTTATCTTGAATTTCGCACAGAAGTTCTTGATAAGTTTGCTGTCAAACTGCGTTCTGTTGTCGGCAACTATTGCTCTTGGAATGCCAATCTGGTGATGATGTTTCTCCATATGAAATTCTTGACGTCCACATCTCAGATTTTGGCAAGAGGTTCTGCTTCTATCCACTTCGTGAAGTAATCTGTTGCTACCAGTAAGTACTTCTTTTGCCCAGTTGCTTGGGGTAATTGCCCAATGAGATCCATGCCCCATTGGGCAAATGGCCATGGACTGGATACAGGGTTCAGGTCAGCAGCTGGCTGGTGTATCAAAGGTGCGAACCTTTGGCATTGTTCACACTTCTTTACGTAGGCTTCTGCATCTTTTTGCATGTAAGGCCACCAATACCCCTGGGTAATGGCCCTGTGAGCTAGTGATCTGCCCCCAGCGTGGCTTCCACAAATCCCTTCATGAATTTTGTTTAGAAAATCTTCAACCTGCAAAGGGTGTACGCACCTTAAAAGGGGTCCTGTAAAGGACCTTCTGTAAAGATGTCCATTTGCTGTCAGGCTGAATCTTGCCGATTTCAATCTGATCTTGTGTGCCTCCTTATGGTCTTCTGGTAGCTTTCCTCCTTTCAGGAATACAACAATTGCATCCATCCAGCTTGAACCCAAGTCCACACACATTGCTTCTTGCTCTGTGATCAGCTGTTCTATGCTCGGGCTTGACAGATAGTCGTTCATTATTGTTCTTGTTTTTCCAGTTTGCATTGAGCTTGCCAAGTTGGCCAACGCGTCGGCGTGGTTGTTATCATCTCGGCTGACTTGAAGAAGTCGGCAATTGCGAAACAAGCTTGCCAGTCTGATGACCTCCTTTGCGTAGGCCGACATCCTCTCATCTCGGGTTGCAAACTCTCCTGTTGTTTGATTTACTATAAGTTGTAAATCACAAAAAATTAATACCTCATCTGCTTCTACCGCCACTGCTAGCATCAGTCCTGCAATCAGTGCTTCGTATTCTGCCTCATTGTTTGAGGCCTTGAACCCCAATCAAATAGACTATTCCAATATCTCCCCATGAGGAGATATTAACACTACTCCTGCCCTCGCTCCTTGCCGGTTTGAACTCCCATCGACAAACAGGCGAAAGGAGTCGCCGATGTAAATGCTGTAGGGTCTGAGTTTTTCCTGTTCTTTTGCCTTTGGCTGGGCTTCTCCTTGTTTGCTTGGACATCGTTTATCTTGGCTCATCGGAGCCTGATGTTTGATGGATTCTGGCGTGAATTCGGCCACGAAGTCGGCCAAAACTTGGCCCTTAATTGCTGTTCTAGGCCTGAACTCCAGGTCGTACTGGCCCAAGGCCACTACCCATCTTGCTATTCTTCTTGTTAAGTCTCCTTGTTGTAATAAGGACTTCAATGGGTGCTCAGTTAGCACTATAATCTTGTGCGCTTGAAAGTAATGGTTCAGTTTCTTTGAAGCCATTACTAAGGCCAACATTAATTTCTCTAATGAGAGGTACCTTGTTTCTGCGTCGGCCAAGGTTTTGCTTACATAGTAAACAGCCTTTTGCTCCCCCTTTTCCTCTCGGATTAGCACTGCACTTACTGCGTGTTCTGAAACTGCCAAATACAAAAACAGTTCTTCTTCAAGTTCAGGTGTTGAGAGGATTGGAGCCGTGGTCAGATATTTCTTTAGGTCGGCCAAGGCGACCTCACATTCCTCAGTCCATAGGAAGTCTGTGGCCTTCTTTACCAGGTTGAAGAAAGGTTTACATTTGTCTGAGCTTCGGCGTATGAACCTGTTTAGGGCTGCGGCCTTTCCAGTAAGCATCTGAACCTGTTTTGCCGACGTTGGGCTTTTCAGCTCTAAGATGGCCTTGATTTGATCTAGGCTGGCCTCAATACCCTTTCTTGTTACCAGGTACCCCAAAAATTTCCCTAATCCAACTCCAAATACGCACTTTGATGCGTTGAGTCGGAGCCGGTATGTTTTGAGTATATCAAAGACCTTTTTAGGTTGGCAAGATGGCCCTTTGGTTCCTTGGTATTCATGACCATGTCGTCGATGTAGACTTCTACTGTTTGGCCAATCAGGTTTTTGAACATCTTGGTTACCAACCTTTGGTAAGTTGCTCCTACGTTTTTCAACCCAAAAGGCATTACCTTGTAACAATACAGCCCTTTCGGGGTGATAAATGCTATCTTCTCCTCGTTTGGGGGGTACATGGCTATCTGGTGGTATCCTCTGTAAGCATCCAGGAAGCTCATCCTTCCATGTCCAAATGTGGCGTCTACCAACTGGCCAATCTTGGGTAGAGGAAAGCTGTCTTTGGGACAAGCTTTGTTCAGGCTTGTAAAATCTACGCAGACCCTCCATTTACCGTTCTTCTTTTTTACCACTACTGTGTTGGATAGCCATGTTGGGTAATGAACTTCTCGGATGGCCCTGGCCTCCAGAAGTCTGTCCACTTCTTCCTCTACTGCTTCGATGTGTATCAACGTCGGTCTTCTAGCTCGTTGAATCACAGGTTTTGCCGACCTGTTGACATTCAGTCTGTGGCAAGTGACCTCGGGGTCAATGCCAGGCATTTCGTAAGGTGTCCAGGCGAACACCTCAATGTTGGCTCTTAAAAAAGTCTCCAACTCTTTTTTCTCTTCTTCGGCTAAGCCCGAGCCGAGAAGAAAGAAGCGTTCTTCATCCCCATCCTGGACGAGGATTTTCTTTAGCGCCTCTTCGCTCTTCTCGGCTGGTTCTTTGCCAACGTCTTCTAGGACTTCCACATCCTCATCTTCAATTTCTGCCTTTTCTGGCTCTCGAATGTTGCATGTGGATTTCATTGCTGCCATGGAGCAATTCTTTGCCTGCAGTTGATCTCCTCTGACTTCTTCAATCCCATGCTCTGTTGGGAACCGCAGTAGTTGATGCAATGTTGAGGAAACTGCCCCCATTGCATGCAACCATGGACTTCCCAAGATGATGTTATATGGCGAAGGTGTGTCAATCACCATGAATTCTGTCCTGATCTTCTTAGTGCCAGCCTGTGCTTCCAAGCTTGTTGCGCCCGATGGCCATGTCGGCATTCCATTGAAGCCGACCATCGGGCCATTTGATTGCTCCAAGTCATTAGGATGAAGGCCCAGCTCTTTGTAACATCTAACGTACATGATGTCGCAAGAGCTGCCTTGATCAATCAGGATGCGTTTCATTTGGCACTCCCCAACCTGAAGGGATACTACCAAGGCATCATTATGGGGATGCTGGACCATCTCTAGGTCGGCTTCAGTAAAGGCTATCGTCGGTTCCTGGCATTCTTCAGGCCGAGGTCGTTTATGTCCAACCTGGTTCACGTGCTGCAGGTGTTTTACCTTCTGGGTCTCCCCTCGTAAGTCGTTTTCGTTCACCTTCGAGTGAATTACGTTAACCACCCGTGGTCCTCCTGCCTATGGTTGCTGAGCTGGGGGAGGCGGCACTGCTGGTGCTTGAGGCAATCTTGCCTGTTCTTCCCTAATCCTGGCCTCATCAACAAGGTCCCTCAGATGTCCTTGCCTTACCAAGTCTTCTAAGTGTACTTTTAGGACTCTGCAGCCCTGAGTTGGGTGCCCTTCTTCATTGTGGTAAGCACAACGCCTTCCGACGTTTCTTCCCATGAATTCCCCTGGTGTTCTTGTCGATCCTCTAAAATAGGGTTGGTTTCATATTTGATCCAAGACTTTGTGGATCGGGATTCGGAATATAGTCGTTACTACCTGTTTAGCCCTCAGTTCCGTTTCTTGTTTGGTCGGTCCATTGTTACCTCGACTTCGCTTTGGCAAGCCGTTTTCTTTCTCCTGCTTTGTTTCTTTATTTCCCGACGCATCTTCCTCAGCTCTGGCGTATTTCTCGATTCTCGCCATGAGTTCTTCCATGCTTTTTGGCAATGTCTTTGCCAAAGACTTTCGTAGTGGGCAGTTATCTTTTAGGCCGTTCTTGAAAGACACGACTGCTACCTCTTGGTTGCATTCGGGTATTCGATTAAACACCTCGTAGTACCTTTTTGCGTAGGCCCGAAGGCCTTCATCTTTGGTGATTTTTAAAGCCATCAGTGCGTCGACCTTCAAGGGCTGTAGTTTATTTGTCATAAATCTGGCCACAAACATCTCGGCCAGGCCTTCTCAAGTCTTTACGCTTCCCTTCGGTAGTTTATGGAACCAATCTGATGCAATTTCCCCGAAGGATGAGGGGAATACTTTGCAGAGCAACGACTCATTCCCACTATATAACGCCATTGAATTCAGGTATAGTCCAACGTGAAAGTTGGGATCTGACTTACCATCATATATTTGGAACCTCGACATACTGAATCTCTTTGGTGCTTCAAATTTGTCCAGTTCCACCGAAAATGGTGTCTTCGGCTTAACCGGGGAAGTTACCTCAGCTTCAGCATTTTGTTGTTTCCTCTTGAGGTAATCTCTCAAGTCTTCTTTACTCCTCTCTAGAACTCGGTTATCTTTGGACTTCAATCTTTTCGGTACACTACTTTCAGCCTCGTGGTGGGCTCGTTTTGATCTCTCTCCATATGTTGTGTCAAAGCAGAGCACCTGCCCTTGAACATGCCGATGTTCTTTGGGTTCTGGGTCCTTCGTGTGATACGTCCTTCGGGACTCCTCTCATCTCGGCTCCTCTCGTCCGACTTCCCTGGAAGGTCGGTGAGAGTGCCTTCCGCTCATGGTGTGCTGAGGGACTTCGGGGTTGTTCTTTTTCCCCTCTTCTGGGTGTTAGTTGCTGGCATCGGCGTATCTTGCAGCGGGTATGGTGGCTGCATGACATTGTTTTGCATCATGAAGTTGACGACCGACTGTAGGTCTGCCAACTTGTATGCCAATTCTTTTACTTTCTCATCCCTCCGTAGGCACCTATCCCTCCATACCTGAAGGTTATCTTCGTTATAGTACTTGCCTTGGTCTGTCCTCTTCGAAGTGTCGCCCTCCTGGCCGACGTCTTTCTCTATGTGGCCCTGGTCATGAGTTTCTGCATTATGGTTGTCTCCTTCAATGTCAAGGTCAATTGGTTTGCCACTCCCAGCGGAAGTGTCGCCCCTAATGTTTTCCTTCTGTCCGTTACTGGCCATCTATTTTTCTAAGATTCCCACAGACAACGCCAAATTGTGTAAGTGATTTTCTGGTCACACTGCCCGTTTAGTAATCAGCTGGAGAGCACCGGCAGAATAGATGGCTTCAGCTAACCTGTAACAGAAAGAAAAGGCTCTGGCGGTGGCTTTTCCACCCGGGGGCACTCCGACGATCAAGTCAGTATATCTCTCAAAGATAATCAAGTACTAAACTCACTACTCAAAGCATAAAATTGTGTACCTTAGACCCACGGGGGTGCCTCTCTTTTATAGTTTATTTAATCCTAGTCCCATAAGAAGCCTGACTTCTATGGACTCCAATTCAGTACTTACTTTGGACTCTTCAAGAGATAAAGATAAACTCTCTAAGAGTTTTATCCTTATCTTGGCTAAGTCTCCTCTTTATCCTAGGACTCTGGTCCCTTATCCGTTTATCTCGGATTCCGATATCTTCGGAGATAACCTCGGCCTTGCCGAGATTACCTCGGCGTCTCGACCAGGACATGTAGCACCTCGGCTGACACGTCGGCGTCACCTTGCCACGTGTTGGTACTCAGAAAATATATCCCCACACTAACTATTCCTTAGGTATAACTAACAAAACAAAATGTGCCATTTGGTAACACTTACATTTTCAATTTTCTGTTTATATTTACAAAAATTTTAAAAACTCAAATAAAAACTTGTTTGGTAAATTTTTGATTTATAAATCAGTGGTCTCAGTTTATAAATTTGGCCAAAAAATGTAAACTCAAAAAATGTGTTTCGTTTTGAGTTTTTTTTTTTTTTTTTTTTTACCACCCAACACTAGTCACCACCCGCCACCATTTTCCACCACCGTCTTCCGCCAACACCACCCACCACCTACCTGCCACCACCACTCACCACCCACCTCCCACCACCACCCACCACCCGCCACCACCACCTACCTGCCACCTACCAGCCACCATCCATCTACCACCCACTCGCCACCACTACCCACCCCTCGTCACTACCACTACCATCACCACTACCCACCACCCACCTGCCATCCACCCGCCACCACCTACCACCTATCACTACCATCCACCACCCGCCACCACCACCCGCCACCTACTCGCCACCACCACTCACCACCCACTTGCCGCCACCACCACCAGCCACCACTACCCACCACCCACCACCCACCACCACCCACTACTACCCACCACCACCCACCACTACCCACCACCACCCACCACCCGCCATCGTCACCCACCCACCCATCACCACCACCACCCGGCACCACCCACCACCACCCGCCATCTGCCACCCATCTGCCACCACCACCCGCTCGCTACCACCCCACCACCTGCCACCGTCACCCACTCACCCACCATCATCACCCGCCACTACCCGCCACCCGCCACCACTACCCACCACTCGCTACCGTCACCCACCATCACCACCCGCCACCACCACCCACCCGTCACCACCACCTGCCACCACTACCACCACCATCCACTCACTACCACCCACCACCCGCCACCGTTACCCAACCACCCAACCGCCATCACCCGCTACCCGCCATCCGCCACCCACCTGCCACTACCACCCACCACCTGCAGCCACCACCACCACCACCACCCACTCATTACCACCTACCACCCGCCACCGTCACCCACCCACCCACCCACCAGCACCCGCTACCCACCACCTACCGTCACCACTTTCCACTACCGTCTTCCGCCGCCACTTGCCATTTATCACTCTTTTTTATATTTTTAAATTTTTAAAACATTTTGTCAATTACTAAACGCGTTTGTAGTTTATGTTTTTTTTAAAATAAACAAAAAATAAACAAAAATTAGTTTATAAAATTTTGGTAAATATGAACTGATAACGTAAACGTTACCAAACAGATCCATCAAAAGTAATTTAGACAATTTAATCACGTTTTGTCAATGGTGTTAGACGACAATAATGCCTATGGATAGGGAAATAATGGAGTAGAGTGGCACTGAACTGGAGAAATGGAGGAGTAGCGGTGAATCGTTAAAATGGACGAATGGATGATAGTGGATTGGAGAAGATCAAGGGTGATAATGGATGACAGTAAAAATAAGAAGTGATTGTTAACAGTAATTAAAAAAAAAAAGTGATTAAATTGTCTAAATTTACATGCACTTTGACTAATTTCGAGACTTACGCAAAGTGCTCCCTCTACGTGGATTGGACAAATCTCTGACAAAGCCTGAGAGCATGGACCCAAGGAGTTAATAGGATGTATTGGGAGTTGAACTTAAGACTTAGAGAGAGTATGCCTCCAATCCTCAAGCAGGATCCTGTAGGCCAACACTTTGGGATTAAAAGTAAAGAGATCTCCCTTCACTATTAATTATAACTAATGGATACAAATAAATGGTTACAATTGATATCATTTTAAAACTTCCAAGTTTAAATTGTAATAGTTAAAAAATTATGGTTTAATTTGTTACCAAGGTCAAACATTAGGGTTACTTTTATAATTTTTCAAAAAAAAATACTTAATGCTTTTAGAGCAATGAAATTGTTAATTAGTACATTTCTCAAAACAATAATATAAATGTGAACAATCTTATTGTCTAGACTAATAATTATCTAGTTGACGCAACACATACATTGGTTTGGTAAATAGTATCGTTTGGTAACGTTATTATTTTTTACTTTTATTTTTTTTACATTGTTTTTTAAATCTGGAGACTAAAACTTGTTTAAGTTATGTTTGGAATCATGCTAAAATAGTTTTTTCTTTTTTTTTTATAAATGAGTTGTGCTACGTAGCTCGAAAGAGAGCTTTCCCAAATCTCCCGAATTCAAAACGACGTCATTTCGTCATTTTGAATTTTTTTTTTTTTTGAAGAAAGAGACAGAGGCGGAAGTGACGGCGGGCGGAGGCGGGGTTGCGACGATCGGCCGGGCGATCTGCGATCGATCGGCAGAAGCAGAGGGGCCCTCCCTCTTCCTCTCCATTCCCTCTTCCCCTCCTCTTTCCCTCTTTCTCTTTCTCTTTCTCTTCTATCTGTTTCGGGCTGTTCGGGGGGGCAAAAATCGAGGAAAAAATCATTATCCTTTTTAAATTAAAAAAAAAGACAATATGAAAAGTAAATCTATTTTTTTTCTTTTTTTTTTATAAAATATTAAAAATTACTAAAAATGTCAATTCCACAACGAACTTTTCAAAAAATAGATTTTGTTTAAAAATTTCACCTTTTGAAAATGAATAAAAAACTTCAACTTATTTTCGACTAGTTGTCACATTAATCTATCTCCTTTCCACTAGCTGCCACCAACGAGCAAGGATCCTCTAGAGTTTTTTTTTCCTAAAGTTTCCTAGAGTAGTGCATTGTGTGGTTCAGATTTAATGACAAGTCACATCAATTTTTCAGCATTAAATCTCAGCCACACAATACACCACTTTAGGAAACTTTAGGAAAAAAACACTCTAGAGGATCCTTGGTGGCCACCAACATCCATGGGGCACCATCGGCTACCCTCCAGTCAACTCAAACAACTAGCTGGTTAATCCACTATTTACCACTAGCAAAAATCTCCAAACCGAACATATTCCTTAATTTTTATTTTTATTTGTGTTCAAAACCTTTTATCGTCAAACAAAATTTTTTGATAAAATAAAAAAAAATAAAAAAACTTGCTTTTATATTTTATAAACAGAGAAAAGAAATTGACAATGTTATTGGACGACCCAAATAACTCGGGCATGTGTGCTATAAACCCAACCAAGATGAAGAACAATTATAACCAAGACAAATGACACTTAAATTGTGGTGGTTGAAGTCTTTTAATGTGATTTTAAGACTAAGGGCCTTGTTTGGTGATTTTTTTAATCAAAAAGTTACTTTAAAAAAAAAATCAAAAAGCCAATCTATACTATATATTAAGTAAAATCGGATTTTTAACCCTAAGTCTTGTGGGAGCTCCAATCTCTCAATCTAAATTTTCTGATTTTTTGATTTAAAAAAAAAAACCTTAGCATTTATTAACTTCTCCCAACCCCTAAGTCTTACCCTCATAATAATACTTTAATGCATTAAAAACAAGCATAAAAAAAAATCTTTGAAATCCAACACATATGAATTTCTTGAAAAGTCCCAACACATATGATTATTATCCCTCATAGCAACACTTTAATGTATTAAGAACAAGCATAAAAAAAAAATTCTTGAAAAGTCCAACACATATGATTATTATCAAAATATTAAACTTTAATATAATATAATTAAAAAAAAGACATTTAATTCCTTGAAAACTCTAACACATATAATTATTATCAAAATATTAAACTTTCAGGGTGTTTTGAGAAGTTGGTAAAAAGCTGCCTTTTGACTTTTTACTAAGTTTCTTGGCATTTTTAGAAAATGATTTGAGAAGTTGGTAAAAAGTTAGCTTTTGACTTTTTTTAGTTAATATTTGTTTATGACATCAAATCAAAATAAAATGACCAAAATAACCTTGCCAAACTTTGGAATTCTACATAATTTGTTAACATAGTTGGCTCAGCTTTTTTCCATAGCAACAAAAATGCAAGTGTTTTTGTGCTCTTCCCAAAACGGCTTAATATAATATAAAAAAGTAAAAAAAAAAAAGGCATTTAAAAAAAAATTAAAAATTAAAAATCGCAATTCACATATATAGATAATTGTAAACATAATCCGTGCATAGCACGGGTGATATGCTAGTAGCATATATCAAAAAGTCAAAAATTTCCTTTTCTCTCTACTTTTTGCATATTTTTTCGTAAAAAATCAAAAAGTCATCCAAAAAATACTAATTTTTTTTACATCATATTTTAGCCAAAAAGCTAAAAAGTTACTAAAAAAACTTGTTCTCAAACGAGGCCTAAGGTTTCGTTTGGAAGTTTTATTTTTTTAATTTTTTGATCTTTTATGAGGTGAAAAAAAATTAAAATATCATACACATACGATAGTTATGAGGAAAAAAAAAAGATTAATTGGTGTGTATTTTAATTTTTTAAATTAAAAAAAAAATTAACTTTTTTAACTAAAAAATCAATAGCCAGATGAGCCTTTGAGGACAGCCGTAATACCAGGCAACAAAGAAAGTGTTGGTTGGGCAAGGAATCACAAAAGTGAACCTTACCATCTACACTATTTTTTATTTTTTTTTCGATTCAAAAGGAAAACAGCAGAACATAGAGTTAAGGCATAAAGCCTTTTAAACAAAAGATGACCCTAGAATGTTTGCAACAAGCAGGCTTGCAACCTCATTAGGAGGGTCATTAAGAAATACAAACGGTTCTGGGTGATTAACCCCTAGATTTGCTAAACCATCTACACTTTGATTGCGTTCTCTGAGGATGTGTTGAATGGTACAACTGCATCTCTGCATCAGGAACTTGGTGCCCTCAAGAAGGGGCCTATACTGAAAGTTTGGACCAGACTCTTCTTGAATCAGTTGAACAACATGCAAAGAATCTGTCTCAATTAGTATATCTCTCATTCCTTTCTCCAGAATGATGGTTAGGCCTCTATATATTCCCCAAAGCTCAGCTTCCAGACTAGTTGCTTCATCAAGTCTCCCATGGTATCCATGCACCCATGCTCCTCTCTCATCTCAGAAGAGCCCTCCATAACCAGTTGGTCTGAGATTTCCCTTGGAGCATCCATCAGTATTGAGTTTAATTCTACCTGCAAAAGGTAAAACCTAGTTAGTTTTTTGTTCCAGAAACAGTCCAGTAAAGTGGTCAGATTGAAATGCCTCAAAAGTTGCAGCTGTTTGTTGCTAGATATATCTGATGGCTTGGTGCACACTGTCTTCCTCTTGTTTGCAAACAAAATTGTTCCTATCTGTCAAAATTTTCCAAGCAATGAAAACAAACACAATGCCCCAAGGAATATGGAAGATCTTACTCTCCTTACTGTGCAGGTTAGCCTGAAGCCACTGCTCCCAAGATTGAATTTCACTGAGTTGAAGCCATCTGTGGTTTCTTAAAACTAGCCAAATGGCTTTAGCTTTAGGGCATTCTCTAAACAGATGGCTTATGTCTTCCTGAGCTGAGTTGCACCTGGGGCATTTGTCATCCATGGTCAAGCCTCTAAGACTTCTATGATGGTTGGTTAATAAACGCTCATGGAATAGCAACCAGCAAAAACATTTCATTTTTTGTGGGATTTTTTTTTTCCAGATCCAGTGCCAGCTCACTTTGTCACTGTGATGGTTCATATTTGTTAAGAGATCATAGGCTGCACTAACTGTGAAGTTACCAGTTAGTGCTCCTTACCATCTACACTATTAACTTGTTAAATTAAAGGGGTATTTATTAATAAATTTCATCTTACAAAGAAGTACCTTAATTAGTTCTAAATTTTTTCTAATGGTTTATTAAGTTCTATTAGTGGATGATTTCTTTTCATGTGATTCTATTTTTGATTTTGGTAGTGTTTTGGTGGACAATTATACCCTTTTGTTAATGTGACATATATGATGTAATTCTCTAATATACCAGGTACTAATGTGACACTCCAAAAAAATTAAAAATTCCTTAGTTTACGTTTCCTAAATATGACAACGTGACGGGTATGATGTGACACTCCAAAATTTTACTAAAAAAAAAAAAACTCTTTAGTGTATTTTTCCCTAATGTAACAACGTGGCGGGTATGATGTGACACTTCAAAAAAAAACTCTTTAGTATACTTTTTCCTAAAGTGACAATGTGATGAGTATGATATGACACTTTAAAAAAAAATAAAAAAAAGCTTTTTAATATACTTTTCCCTAATGTGACAACATGGCGGGTATGATGTGACACTTTAAAAAAATTAAAAACTCCTTAGTGTACTTTTTCCAAACGTGACATGTGACATTCCAACGTGGCAGATATGATGTGACACTTTAAAAAAATTAAAAACTCTTTAGTATACTTTTTCTAAATTTAACACTCCAATGTGATAGGCAAATGAGTCATTACACATCCAAAAGAACTAAATGAATCACAAGAAAAAATATGGGACTATACGGATTACAAGTCCAAAATATGGGACTTATTGGTCAATCTCCCTAAATTAAAATACTAAAATAAATTTGGGTAAAATTCATTTTATCTCTCTATAGTATAGCTTGATAGCACTTTACTCCATATCTTTTAAAAATAGTCATATACCACTCATATAGTTTTGAACTAAAACACATATAATTCTATTTTCACACACCAAAACATCTCGTTCCATATCCTCTCTCAATACACATAACCAACTAATTTTGAATTTTGTGATTTTACTCAATGCACAATCTTTTTTGCCAAAATTATCCCTCTCTTTGACATTGAAATCCTAAACCAACACCCATTTGTAAATGTTGTTTCTTCTCCCCTATAAGTGTTGTTTTCTGCAATGCAATGAGTATTCTTGGTATTATTTTCTTTATTTCAACACATTATTTATGTGGACTGCTTGACCAATTTCATGTCATTTTCTACAATTGTCATGCACCAGGTGTGTTGGAAGCTAATTTTGTTGAACCAGCTCACGATAAACAGAGCTTTGAGCGAACAGCTGCACTGGCGAGACTTGAGGCAAGATTAGTTGTGATGCAGAAGAGTTATTGGTCTGTTTATTTATATATCTATTTCATTTTCCCCCATCTATAGGTTTCATTAGTGTGGCTGAGTTAGGAGATGGAGTTAGGGTTTTGATGGAGGAGATAAGGACACTTTAATAATTTTATTTTAGGACAAAACTGTAATAAAAAAATAAATCATTAAGTGTGCATACAGAGGTAGATAAGTGTGTGGAAATAGAATTTCCCCTAAAATACAATCGTTAACACCATTAAATATAGATGTGAAATGACTATATTACCCAAAAATCTTAGATTTTTTGTTATTTCTTGCTTTCTTATCTCTCATACACATAATTTGTAATGTCTAATATTAATTTAATTAAATCACAATTAGTTATAAATTCTTAAATTTTTATTCAACTTTTAATTTAATTATATTTTAGATCACAATTAATTTTAAAAATTGACTTAAAATATAAGAGGTTGACTGTTATAATTAAAAATAAAAATATCAAAATAAAACTATAGTGAAATTATAAAAAACAGTGTAATTAAACCATTAAATTATGGTTGCTGAAATCTTATAATATTGTGGACTCAAAATAGACGTGTGCTCTGAACCCCAACAAGATGAAGAACATATGGATGCCAAACTCAAAAAATTATTAGATATTATTAAATTGATTCAATTATTAATTCCATATTTTATGTTGTCTCTTAAAATACCATTAAAAATGGAGTCTGGATCCTCTTCAGCCAGCCTCTCCAGCCATTCTCCTGTCAAGGGCCAGGGTTTGGCCACGTCACTTTGCCAAAATCTATGGCTCAGATCAAGTTTGGTTATAAAAAAATAAAAAATAAAAGTTGATTTTTTTTTTTTTCATTCAACACAGCAACAGAGAGAATAGGAAGAGGCCGATGAAAGAAGAAGACGACTTAGGAAGAGAGGTCGTTGTTGTTATTGCCGGAAAACAAGCTCGAACTCTGGCGATCTCAGATGACAGCTTTAAGACCAGGAGTCAGTGATGAGGAGTCAGTGAGTGAGCTCGCAAAGCTTTTGGAAACCCACTTTAAATGTTAAAATCATCCAACAAATCATCAAGCCACAAATGTTAAAATCATAAAAAATTTAACAACTGGAGAGGATCAAATGTTAAAATCATAGGTTAAAATCCCAAATTTTTTAAATTTTAAATTTGAAGTAGCTAGGTGTTAAAATCATGGGTTAAAATTCAACAGCTTTTAAAATCATAAAATGTTAAAATCATCAAGCCACAAATTTGAAGTAAACCCACTTTCTCTCTCTAAAATTCAAGCCACATAAGTCGTCTAAATTCAACACTTTAGCTCTAGTTGCTTCAATTTCTTTCTGGTCTTTGATTTTTTGATTTCTTTCTTTATATTGTTTTTGGAGAGTTATTGATTTATACATGGGTTTTGCTTTGAAAAAATTCAGATCTAGAAGAAGAATGGGGGATGGTGGTGTTGGATCAACCGAAGCTGGTAGGGGAAGGAGTGGGAGAGAGGAGTCAGGCTGGTGCTAGCAGTCGCAGTGGTGCGTGACGGTCGTCGAAGGGTTGTCATACGTCACTATCAACGACAATGATGAGTCCTACGGATCTTCTTTCTCCGACTCCAAGATTTTGGCCAAACTTGATCTGCACCGTAGATTTTGGCCAAAGTGACGTGGCCAAATCCTAGCCCTTGATAGGAGGAATGGCTGAAGAGGTTGGCTGGGGAGGATTCGGACTCAAATCCTGGCCCTTGACAGAAGGAATGGTTGGAGAGGTTGGCTGGAGAGGATCCAAACTCTTGAAAATGAACAATCTTACTTTCTAGACTAATAATTGTCAAGATAGAAACACCACAAAGATTTGTTTCATCAACATTGAGGCCTGGTTCGGTAACATTTTTATTTTCGTTTTCATTTGTTTGAAAATTTGTTTGGTTTAGTGGATTTATTTCAAAAAAATATATAATTTATTTTTAAAAAATTTACCTTTTTGGAAATGAAAAAAATATATTTTTTTAATTATTTTCAAAATAAGTTTTCACCTTCTCATCCCTCTCCCACCACTTCTGGCCACCACCAACCTCCACCACTAGCGTGCCACCACCAACCACTATTGATTACACTAGCGACCCTCTAGCATGCTCCGACAAGCTCTAGTCACTTTTTGACAGGCTTAGACGATCAGTTGGTCATTATATGTGACATTTTTTGGAAATCTCGTAACCTCCATTGATACTTTGACCATCAACTGCAAAAATTACTTTAAGCCATCCCACTGTTGGCCACTATATATGTCCACCCATCACCATTAGTTACGACTTCTAATAACTCACCAAATATATTTCTTTATTTTTATTCTCATTTATATCCAAAACCTTTTTATACATCAAAGATTTTTTTATTTTTTTCTAATGATAATAATAATAAAACACTTCTACTTTTTTTGTAAACAATAAAGGAAAAAATACTTCTATATTTTTGTAAACAAAGAAAGGAAATTGACAACGTTATTAAATAATAAATAAATAACTGAATAAATTTATGGACATTAACACTTTTATTAAAAATCTTTTTAAAAGTATAAGAAGCTAAATACAATACAACAAAATAAGGTACTAGAGACAAAATCACTTTTTATGAACGAAATATTTTTGTTGCAAAAAATTTCATTTTTGTATTTTTAACGACGAAGTTAGAAATTTAGTGATGAATTAATATCTTTTAACTCAATTTTTTGTCTCAAAAATGAAATTTTTGCACTAAATTATTTTGTTCTTACAAATATATTTATTAGCAACATTCTTAAAATTTTGTTGCTAAAAGTTCTTTCTTTTTTTAACTTTTCGAGAGAACTTTTCGCGATAACCCTCGCCGCAATAAGAATTGGTCTCCAAAGATTTTGTTGACAAAATTTTTCCTTTCACAGCATTTCTGATTTGAACCCGACCCGTTGATGTTTTGAATCCGAGTTTTATTTGTCTTGTTTAGATAGTCATATAGTGTTTCTCCTTATTTCTCATTGAGTTTGAGTGTTGGAGTGTCTTGGCTGTGTTTTGAACAAGTTAGTTGCTAGTTATTTCAAACTGTTGTTGTCTAGAATTTGGTCTCTTCGGTCGAGCCAAACTTCTTGTGCTCAAGCGAGCTTTGTGAGCTCCCAGTACTTTTGTAGGCCTACAGAGATACTGGGGAAGTGGTGTTCTTCGCTCGAGCGAGACTTCTTGCGCTCGAGCAATGGTCTGTTGTCTGTAAAACTTCTGGTAGTGTGTATTCTACGCTCGAGCAAAACTTCTTGCGCTTGAACGGAACAACTTATTGTGTATGGTCGCTCGAGTGAGTTGTGCGTATATTAGTTCATGAAAAGGCCATTTTACATCACTTTTTCATCTCTCTCTCTCTCTCTCTCCCCCTCTCTCTCCAAAACATTTCAAAACTCAAAGTTAAGACCCTTTCACTCTAAAACTTACTCTCTCTCTCTCTCTTTCTCTCTCTACAAATGCACCAAGATCTATCCATTTCTCCACCTTACTCCCTTTGTTAAAAAGGTAGAACTCACCTAGAGCATCGTTTTCATCCGAATAGAGTTAGGTTTCAGTGTTGTTGAAGTGTCATCTCTTTCTCTCTCGTCTCCTAGCTTCAAGGTAGAGATTTTTTACACTTTTTTTATGATTTTTCACTTGGTTATTTGTTTTTCATAAACAATATTGCGATTTTGGAGGATTTTGAACAAACCTAGGGTTTTGGTTTGAAATCAAAAGTGGGGTTTTTAAATGGTTGTATGGAAAATGGTTGTGAGAATAGAAATGAGGTTGAGTTGTGAACAAATTGTTGGTTTTTACCCTTGGGTTGGATTTTGAAAGAAAATGGGTTTTGCCTTCAATGTCTCAAATATTTATTTTATATAAATAAATGAAATTGATGACGAAAATGTGAAATTTGATGGATATTAACATGGATAGTGGAGTTGGATATGTATTATCGTTCACATCTTGAATTTTGGAAAGTTTATCTTTATTGGAGATTTTATATCTGTTTAGAAATACATGTTTTGGGCTATTGGTGGAGGATAGCTATGATTGTTGTAGACTTTGCATGAGGATTAGGTGAATTGAAACTAATTTATTATCCACGTGCATTGAATAATTGTTGCTCGTTTAACACATTATAAATGTATATGATTTTGAGAAAAATGGGTGAATATTAGAAAGAGTTATGTATCACCAAATTAAGTTAGCTTGTGTGTCTAGGGTGAAAGTCTCAAAAAATGCGGGTATACATGGATGCCAATTCCCGTGAACGAAATATCCGTAAAATGGTAATAGTAGTGCTTGTATAGACTACGTTTAGATGGATGTCGTTTGACGGTTTCTCACGGACAAAATATCCGTGAAAGGTTGTACCAGTTTGAGAATTTCCCCTTATTTCTGATGGTAAAGGATATGATTTGAGAATTGTGATATAAATTGAGCATGGCATGATTTTGGGAAAGAAATATACACTATTTTGACATGAGCAGTGTATATGCATTTCACTCTTATATCTTTGTTAAGATTCATATATTGTGTTGGATTACTTCTATTGGACTTTGGCTCACCCTATATAGGAAAATCATTTTCAAGTGGTGGTGAGATGCCTCCACCACACCAAGGACTTAGCATGGGAAGACTGTAGAGCTGAAGGCTCAGTTTTGTTATTTTGTATTTAATGTTTGTACAAGCCTAAGGCTTTATATGTATTGAGCTTAAGACTCACTTTTGATGTAACCACGCATTGCTTGGAAAGTTGTGGCCTTCAGGACATTTCCATTATCTGTTTAACTTCTAATTCTTATTTTTGTTATTGATAAATGCTATAGATTCAGGGTTAGGACTTATGAATGTATATTCACATATGCCACATCTTTTGTACAACTGAATTTCATGAAATGGAAGGATATCGTACTCTAATTTATGTTGTTATTTAATTATTATTACGGTTGGTTTATTATAATTATTTTGAGGCGTGATAACTTGATATCAGAGTGTACCAAGTTTGAATACTTTGGGTACGTGGGAAGTAGTTATTACTACAATGGGTTTGTTTCGCTTGATAGAGACAATTGTATGTATGGTATGCTATGTGATAACATGCTTATGTGATTATATGGATATGAGATTTAATTTTTAAGATATTGATCGGGTCTACGGGTTTCTAGAAGTCCTATTAAAAGAGCACTTGATCATTATTGTTTGTAATTAGAACTTTAACAATGCCGCGGGACAGTTATTATCCAGGAAAGAATTTTGGTATGTGTAAATGTGACTACATGTTTATGTGGAGTGAATTACTGTTGTCCACTACATTAGGACGCAAATGAGTTAGTTTCGGCACATTTGAAAATTTGCTAATCTCCTTTGTTACCTTTATTAGGATGTCAAAGCGTAGTCGTGGTGATAGGCGTGGTAGGCCTAGACGGCAGGAGGTACTGATACCAAATAATATTATGGCACAAGAAGAGGGAGTTAGTCAGGCCAGGATAGCCGAACCAGTCGGTCAATAAGCCATGGGTGCCTTAGCTCGCGAAATGGCCGGAGCGTTATGAGAATCCATGGATATTCTCAGGGCTGAGAATCAAGTTCAGGCCCATGTTGCTGAAACAAGGTTGTCTTTTCTAAAACAAGAGTTCTTCCGGTCCAACCCAGATGAGTTTTTAGGTGATCCCAAGGAGCCACTAAAGGCCGATGAGTAGCTAGAGCAAATAGTTAAGACATTCGATATGCTTAGCATCGACGACAATGGACTGAGAGTGACCCTAGCATCCTTCCACCTGAAGAGAGATGCGGGTCAATGGTGGAAGTTTGCGTGCGGGTGCATTGGAGTCACCTGGGAGACTTTTGTCAACGCTTTCCAGGACAAGTTTTTGCCTCCCACTATTAGGGAGAAATTGAGGGAGCAGTTCTCACAGCTCAAGTAGTTGAACACACTGGTGGCCAAGTTTGAGGCCGCATTTACTAGCCTATCTAGGTTTGCACCAAAGTTAGTGGCAACAGAGGAACGCCGTTGTGTGGAGTTTGAGAAAAGGTTAAGGACCAGAATTCTTTTCAAGGTAGTCGATTCGATGATTAAAGAATACGGGCGACTTGTAGAGTTAGCGGCTTATCTTGAGACAGTGATGCAAATAGAGGAGGAACGGATAAGGGGCTCTAGGAGGAGTCAGGATGTTCAGGGGGATAGTAAAAGGCAGAGGGTTTTAACCCACAGCAATCCCAGAGAGCTCAGTCAAGGTCCACTTTTCCTGTACCGAGTTCGGGTTCTTGGTGAGGTAGTCAGGGAGATTTTACTTGTTTTAAGTGTGGCCAATTAGGCCACAAGTGTCTAGCTTGCTCGCAGAAGAGAGGAGAGCAACGATCTGCATCGTCTTCGGCTTGTTCTTAGAGCCAAAGTCAAGGGAGAGGGGCAGTCGCTCACTTGTTATCAGTGTGGGCAAGCAGGGCACATGAAAAGGATTTGCCCTTAGTTGGGTGGCACGTTTGGTGCGTTTAGTTCGAGGCAAACACAGAGCCACCAGCCTGCACAGTCAGCTCAGGCCTCGAGGGCCAATTAGGGAGCCTCTTCGACTTAGTCAATGCATCAGGCTTATGGTCCAAGGGGTGAGGAGGTAGAGCAAAGACCCTCAGGGCATGTGTATGTTGTTATCGCGCCACACCTAGTACCAGCACCTTCGGTAGTGAGAGGTACTTTCTTGTTATGTAATTTTATTACTAATGCGTTAATTGATACAGCTGCATCCCATTCATGCATCTCGTTTACATTTGCATCGGCATTGGGGTTCGAGTTGGCTCGGTTAGCATCTCCACTCAGTGTAGAGTCACCTATTAATGGTAAGATTGTTTTAGAATAGGGGTATCGGGGTTGTGATATAGAGGTTGCCCGTCGTCGCCTTCCTTTTGCATTTGTATTGATTGACATGTCGAGTTTTGATACTAAATTGGTATGGGCTGGTTGTCATCGTATTGGGCTGTCGGGGTTGTGATATAGAGGTTGCCAGTCGTCGACTTCCTTTTACATTTGTATTGATTGACATGTCGAGTTTTGATGCTAAATTGGTATGGACTGGTTGTCATCGTATCGGGCTATCATAGACGATTACCGTTAGAGAGTTATTGTATGTACCTTAAGCGGTGATTGTTTTTATTTCTTGAGAGACCAGGTTGATAAAGTCTTATCACTGGTGTATAATCCGCGTGGGTGGAGTGAGCTTAGTTGTCTTTTACCAACTTCTTGGATAGAGAGTGTGATGAAGTTCGAGTTGAGTTGCCAAGGGTAGTTTGTGAATACTCGGATGTTTTTCCTGAGGATCTCACTAGTTTACCACCTCATCATGAGATTGAGTTCTCTATCAATTTAGTGCCTGGCATGACACCTATTTCTATGGCACCTCATTGTGAAAGATGGTGCGTTGAAACTTTGTATTGATTACCGGAAGTTAAATAGGGTAACTGTTAAGAACAAGTACCCAATGCCTCATATAGATGATCTGTTTGATCAGTTACAATGGCCTTGTTATTTTTCCAAGATAAACCTAAGATTGGGTTTTCACTAGTTGAGAGTAAGGGAGGAGGATATCTAGAAAATGGCATGTATGGCCATTATGAGTTCCTTGTGATGCCTTTTGGGCTAACTAATGTACCAGTCGTGTTTATGGATTTGATGAACCAGATCTTCCGTGAGTTCCTAAACCGTTTTGTGGTCGTTTTTGTGGTCATCTTGATTTACTCACCCTCTAAGAATAAACACGAAGAACACTTACAGTTAGTACTTGAGTTGCTTAGAGCCTACAAACTATATGTTAAATTCGGGAAGTGTGAATTCTGATTGAAAGAAGTGAAGTTCTTAGGCCACATGGTATCCGGGGAAGGAGTGATTGTGGATTCATCTAAGATAGAAGCCGTACAAGATTAGGAACAACCTAAGAACGCTTTTGAGATCCATAGTTTCTTGGGGTTGGTCGGGTATTACTGTCGATATGTGAAAGATTTTTCTAGATTAGCCTTGCCGTTGACTAGACTAACGAGGAAAGGAATCAAGTTTGTGTGGAGTGAGACTTGTGAAAAGTCGTTCCAAGAGCTTAAAGTTAGACTTACCACTACTCCCATATTGATTATTTCGGATAGGGGTTTAGGCTATTCGATGTATTGTGATATTTCACGGGAAGGTTTGGGTTATGTACTGATGCAAGAGGGGAAGGTAGTGGCTTATGGCTTACGGCAGTTGAAAACACATATGAGGAACTACCCAACTCATGACCTAGAGTTAGCGGCAGTAATCTTTGCCTTAAAGATTTGGAGGCATTATCTATATGGTGAGAAGTTTGAAGTGTTTTCTGATCACAAGAGTTTGAAATATATGTTTACACAGAAAGACTTGAATATAAGGCAGAGGAGGTGGATGGAGTTTATAGAAAATTATGACTTTGAGTTGCATTATCATCCAAGGAAGGCCAATGTTGTGGCCGATGCTTTAAGTAGAAAATCCATTGGTAGTGTGACTATTATTGCCATTAGAAAATGAGAGATGTTGGGTGCTATTTGCGATTTTGACTTGCATCTTGGCGAGTCTATGAAGCCTGCAACCTTTTTTTCGATAGTTGCACAACCTACACTTGTGAACCGAGTGATAGAAGCACAGATGGGTGACCTTGGGGTAGAATCCCTTCAGGAGAAGATCTCTCGTGGGAAGGTAAAGAAAGGCTTAAATGTGTATCCCGATTCGAGTGTTAGATACCGTAACCGTCTTTTTGTACTGGGGTCTTGCCGAGAGGAAGTACTCCGAGATTTTCACCATTCACGCTTTGCGGTGCATCCAGGAGGCACAAAGATGTATCACGACGTAAGCCGCCAGTTTTGGTGGAGGGGAATGAAGAAGGATGTGGCGGTGTTTGTATTGAGGTGCCTTATTTGTTAACAAGTGAAGGTCGAACATCAGAGGACACCGGGTTTGTTGCAACCCTTGCCTATAGCCGAGTGGAAGTAAGAGCATGGCACGATGGACTTTGTGGTGGGCCTTGCTAGGACTCAACAGGGTAGTGATGCAATTTGGGTGGTAGATCGGTTAACCAAGTCGACACACTTTATACCGATGTGCGTGAGTGACTCGGTAGATTATCTTGCCAACCTTTATATTAGGGACATAGTGAGATTGCACGGGGTCCCTCTAACGATTGTTTCGGATAGAGATCTGCATTTCACGGCTCAGTTGTGGCAGAGCCTATAGAATGCCTTGAGCACGAGATTGACTTTTAGCACTGCGTACCATCCTTAAACTGACGAGCAGTCCGAGCGTACTATCTAAATTCTTGAGGCTATGCTTCGGGGTTGTGTTCTTGACTTTAAGGGGTCGTGGGAGAGGCATTTGCCCTTAGTAGAGTTTTTCTATAATAATAGTTTCCAATCGAGTATTAGCATGGCATCGTTTGAGGCCTTGTATGGCCGACCGTGAAGATCTCTTGTGTACTGGGCCCAGGTGGGTGATGCGCCTTTGTTAGGCCCTGAGTTGGTTCGGGAAACAACTGAGGAAGTCACTCTTATCCGTAAGAGGTTGGTTATTGGCCAAAGTCGCTAGAAAAGTTATGCCGACCGTAGGAGAAGACTTTTGCCTTTTAAGGGAGAATATCATGTCTTCTTGAAGATATCACCTAGGTAGGGTTTGATGAGGTTTAGGAAGAGTGGGAAGTTGTCCCCTAGATTTATTAGGCCTTTTGAGATCCTTGAGCGAATTGGAGGGGTAACTTATCGCTTGGCTTTACTGCCACAACTTTTTGGGGTCCATAATGTGTTTCATATTTGTATGCTTTGGAAGTATGAGCCGGATCCATCGCATGTGTTGGATTGGACCGACTTAGAGGTAGATGATGATGCCTCGTATGAGGAGAGACTAGTAAGAGTCTTGGATACTCGAGACCAAGTCTTATGAGGCAAGACAATTCCTTTGGTAAAAGTATTGTGGCGACATCATGGGATTGATGAAGCAACTTGGGAACGTGAGTTGGAAGTCCGTGAGAAGTATCTAGACCTATTTGTTAATGTTTAACCATGTATTGAAGCTTTTATGATGTTGATGTAATATAAACATTATATATGTTTTGGAAATATAAATTGTATATTCAGAATTGAAAACTTGTTTATCATGTTGATAAGAATGAATGCCTGGTGGATAGGTCGTGATGTTCGAATTGATTGATTATCATTGTTGTAAATGGTTTAAACATGATTTTAATGTTTGATTTAAAAATTTCGGGGACGAAACTCCTTAAAGGGGGAGGTTATAACGTTCCGGGTTTGAGCCCAACCCGTTGATGTTTTGAATCGGGGTTTCATTTGTCTTGTTTAGATAGTCATATAGTGTTTCTCCTTATTTCTCATTGAGTTTGAGTGTTAGAGTGTCTTGGTTGTGCTTGGAATAGGTTGGCTGCTAGTTGGTTCAAATTGTTGTTGTCCAGAATTGGGCCTCTTCGCTCGAGCGAGCTTTGTGAGTTCCCAATACTTTTGCAGGCCTACAGAGATACTAGGGAGGTGGTGTTCTTCGCTCGAGAAAGACTACTTGCGCTCGAGCGACGGTTTGTTGTTTATAAAACTTCTGGGAGTGTGCATTCTGCGCTCAAGCGAAACTTCTTGCACTCGAGCGAAACAACTTATTGTGTCTGGTCGCTTGAGCGATAACTCTTGCACTCGAGCGAGCTGTGCGCATATCAGTTCATGAAAAGGCTATTTTACATCACTTTTTCATCTCTTTCTCTCTCTCTAAAACATTTCAAAACCCTAAGTTGAGACCCTCTCACTCTAAAACATGCTCTCTGTCACTACAAATACACCAAGATCTACAGATTTCGTCACACTCCCTTTGTTAAAAAGGTAGAGCTCACCTAGAACTTCATTTTCATTCGAATAAAGTTGGGTTTCGACATTGTTGAAGTGTCATCTCTTTCTCTCTCGTCTCCTAGCTTCGAGGTAGGGATTTTCTACACTCTTCTATGATTTTTAACTTGATTATTTGTTTTTCATAACAATATTGTGATTTTGGATAATTTTCAATAAACCTAGGGTTTCGGTTTGAAATCAAAAGAGGAGTTTTTAAATGGTTGTATGGAAAATGGTTGTGAGAACGGAAATGCGGTTGAGTTGTGAACAAATTATTAATTTTGACCCTTGGGTTGGATTTTGGAAGAAAACAGATTTTGTCCTAAATGTCCCAAATATTTGTGTTGTACATATAAATGGAATTGATGACAGAAATGTGAAATTGGATGGATATTAATATGGATAGTAGAGCTAGATATGTATTATCGCTTATATCTTGAATTTTGAAAAGTTTATCTGTATTGGAGATTTTATATCTGTTTAGAAATATCTGTTTTGGGCTATCGATGGAGGATAGCTATGATTGTTGTAAACACTGCATGAGGATTAGGTAAATTGAAACTAATTTCTTATCCATGTGCATTGAATAATTGGTGCTCGTTTAATACATTGTAAATGTATATGGTTTTGAGAAAAAAGGGTGAGTGTTGGAAAGAGGTGTGTATCACCAAGTTAAGTTGGCCTGTGTGTTCAGAGTGAAAGTCCTGAAAAACGCGCGTATACATAGGTGCCAATTCCTACAGACGAAATGTCCGTAAAATGGAAATAGCAATGTTTGTATAGACTATGTTTACATGAGTGTCGTTTGACGATTTTCTGCAGACGAAATATCCGTGAAAGGTTGTACCGGTTTGAGAATTTCCCTTTATTTCTGATGGTAAAGGATATGATTTGAGAATTGTTATATTAATTGAGTATGGCATGATTTTGGAAAAGATATAATGGGTGACCCAAAATTTTTTAAACTTAAAAAAATAAAATTATTATTTTAAAAAAATGAAAAAATATATTTAAATTTTTTTAAAAAAATATTTAAAATATTTTTAAAAAATAAATTATTTAAAATAAAAAATAAAAAATATTTGAAATATTTAAAAAAATTTATTTAAAATATTTTGTGCTTGTGGTGTTGGGCCCATGCGAAAGTGGTTTACACGAACGATAGCGAATTACGGTCGGTACTTTTACCAATGTCCAAATGTCATAACCATCGGGATTTGAATTCAATACACTGATATAAAATTTAAAGTTGGTTTTAAGTATTGACAAAATAATTTGTTATATTTTGGATATGTATTAGCTAATCAAAATTATACTTAACCAATACAAAAATTGTAAAGAAATGGAAAAAAAAAATGTAGTAAATACAACGAACAATTAAAAAAATATTTACAATAAAAAATGTTTACCCAAAAAAATAAAATAAAGAAAATATTTAAATATCTAAAAATAAACTCAAAACAATTTCAAAATACAACTCAAAATCAAAACTCCTTTTAAAACTCACAACCAAACAAATTTTCTCTTTTCAAAAATTTATAGGTAAATTACAAATACACCCCTTGAGATTTGCTTAAAATACGAATTGCTTCCTGTGGCTTGGAAAATTACAAATACCTCTCTGCTTGAGTTTTTTATTTAACAGAATTAATTGAAAAAGTAAAATTTCTAATTATTCACCTATATAATAATAAAATCATCTAAATTATTAATTGAAATAAAATTTTAACATTATTAAAAATTGTTAATTAACTTAATAATTTGTTAATGAAAGGGCCTATTCGTTACGAAATTAGAAATCTTAGAGACATAATGTAATTTTTAGAACTATAGGGAATAATTTATAATTTAAGTAAACCTCAGGGAGTGTGTTTGTTATTTATCCAAAATTTATCTTTTAAAATACAACTCAAAACTCAAAACTCATTTTAAAAATTAAACCAAAGGGAGAAGTGTTTTCCTTCTCTTTTGAATTTTACAAAATAGGAAAAAAAAAAAACTACACAAATAAACAATTTATTAACCTTTTTATTAATTAATGTGGCATACCATAATGTAATTTTGAAATTTTAAAAAAAGACTCACGTCAGTATAATATGATAGATATCATCTAAATAAATACGAAAATTTTATAAATTTAATTAATTTATGGATAAATTACAAATACACTCCCTAAGATTTACTTAAAATACGAATTGGTCCTTGTGGTTCTAGAAAATACATTTCACCTCCTGAAATTTATAATTTCATAATAAATACCATCTTTTATTAATAAATTATTAACTTAATTAATAATTTTTAATAATGCCAGAAATTTATTTCAATTAATATTTAAGTAATTTTATTATATTGTATAAATGAACAGTTAAAAAATTTATATTTTCAATTAATTTTATCCTATCAAATAAAAAATTATGACAAAAGAATATTTATAATTTTTTAAAATAGAGGAGACAATCCGTATAGTATTTGTAATTTACTCTATAACATTAATATAAGGCCAAATACTTCAACAACCACAATTTAATTAATCATCTTGGTTCTGTTTAGAGGAAAAACATGAACAAACATTATTATCATCTTGTTTGACTTCAAAGAACACTTTTTTTTTTTTAAATAATAATAAATATCTGTAATGTATTTGAATTTAAAATACATCGTGTCTTTTTTATACATGGTAATTGTCAATTTATCATTCACATTTGTTTACAAACAAATTACGATTTAGTGAGAAGTGAGATAATTATTTGTTAACAAGTACAAATATTCTTGGAATACAATTTTTGTTGTGTTTTTTTTCACACGAAAGAGTTGCACCGCCTTGTGTTTGTAATTGTTTTTTATTATATGCACTAATTTATAATTTCTTCTTTATTTATTTATTTTAGGGAGAAAAAATAAAATAAATCTTGAATTTTTAATTTTATCAATTTAAACATTAATATTTTGATTTATTTTTAATTTAAACCATTTACCTATTTTCGTTAAATAAAACTGACAAAACTCAAATATAGTCGTACGTAAAATGTTTTAGATACCCTTTTCATTGATTTTAATGATTAAAAATATCATTTTTTCAATCAATTTTTTTAACAAAAATAATTAGATAATTTAGAGTGATAATAAATCAAAGTATTAAGGTTTAAATTGATAGAATTTAAATTTCAAAATTTATTTTATTACTAAGGTTAAATCTTGAGTTTTTTTTTATTTATAATTTTTCCTTTATTTATTATTATTATTATTATTATTATTATTATTATTATTATTATTATTATTATTATTATTTATTTTGACTACTGCTAAAAGAGTTAGGTATTTTGTAATTGACAATCCCATTTGATAGAACTCCATTTAAATGTAATTGCATTCACTCTTTTGTATCAGTGAATTTGTAATAATTTATATGCAAATCTAACTCAATTTGTGCCTGTGTAGAGGAGTTTATCTTGAAGGTAAGGTGTACACGAGCAGATGAGTTTTTGAGCTTGTCAAAGTTTTTGGACCGCTCGAGCACTGAATTGAAACATCTAGTATCTTGGTCTGAGCTCTAAGATACTGAGACTTTTGGTTTACCGCTCAAGTGGTAAGTCTTGCGCTCGACCTAAGAAACAACTAGGAATTTGTTTGCACCGCCTCTACTAGTCTCACCGCTCGAACGGTCTTCATCTCCCAAATTGCTATAAAGTGTTGGGGTTGCACGTTTTAGGGTTTAACTGTCTAAATTCTGAGAGAGAAGAGAAGCTAAAGTGTTATATATCATATATTGGTTTCTTTGATGAATTGAGCGTGTTTGATATGGATCAACGGACCTCATATTGACAATCTCCAAGGGTTTTCGATTGTTTATTATTCACACAGAGAGATGTTTATTAGTGGATTTTGGAAAATTTGAGCCTAAAACTTTGGTGGATTTTAGAGTGGCACATCGTCACGGATTTGATATCAACATTGTAGATTTAATGTTGGGGAGGGTAATTCTGAGGTGAAGACGGTGCTGGAAGAGACATATCAAGTTCGGTTCACTTTGGACATGAATTCGTTAAGCAATTGAGGATTTTCGTGCATAATTCATTTCGCTTCTTAATAGATTGTTTTGTAATTTTGGCCTGTAATTTTTTCATCACAATTGGAGGTGTTTTAATTATGATTTTTTTCATGTTATATTGCTTTGTTGATTTGTCGATATTTATTTTGTAAATATAATTCAATTCTCATTTAATTGAATTAAATTTACTTGTGTTTAATTGAGGATTATTATGCATTGTTAACATTAACTTTTAATTGCAAATTACTACTTTGGAATTTTTAAGGTTTTTCAACGAGGAACATGCAAGCTTGTCATCTTCCTATTTGCTTTCCTGGATGCTCGTACAAGGCATCATTCATGACGAGTAATGACAAATAAACAACATCCAACCACTAATGCTCGTACAAGGTATCATTCATGACGAGTAATGACCAAATAAACAAATTCCAACTAACCCAATTGTGTAGCAACTTTCTTTTCTTTTTTTTTTTTGAATTGAATTGTGTAGCAACTTGATGAGGTATTTTAATGTGATAAGTTTGATTTTTTTTTTTGAATTAATTATTTGGGTGACAATATATATGATTAGTAAGACAGACTTTTTAAGTTTGGACAAATTGTACTTGTTGTAAGAAATATGAATTCGAATTCTCATTGATTTTATGACTTATCATTATATGATTAAGTAATTCTATTATGTAGCACTATCTAAGAGTAATCACTAAAATCTCGACTTTTTAGGTGCCTTTTGTTTTTTAACTTCCAACTTGTGTTTGTTGAAGTTTTTTATTATAGCCATTAAGACCACGTTTATTTGGTACATTATGTTGGATGAGATTATGAATTCAATGAGATTGAGTGAGAAAATTAGTAATGTAATAGTATAAAATTAGAGATGTAAGATAATGTGTGTTTGCTTGAGATGTAGTCTAGTGGAATTAGTTAGTTGGGATTAAATTTATGACATTATGTAAAAGCTTTTATTGCATAATTTTTGTTTATTATTATTATTGTGTTTGATAAACAAAAGGCAAAATACATATTTTGCTTCAATCTAAGGGGATTAGATTAGCTATCACATCCCCTCCAAGAGAATGCTAGTCCTACCCCCATGTAGGATTGATAGTCCCATGAGGCTCATAGTCCGTTAATATATAGCACAATCAAACATGAATTTGGTTGGATCCACATAATTATTAATCCAATCCCGCCATTTAAGAGGCCAAACAAACATGGCCTAAGAAAATGTTTGTATGGAAACTAGAAGGTTGTACCTGATATGTTTTGGGGAAAATTATATTTTAATTGAACAATAAAAAAATAATTTTATTTTATGATGGTACAAGTTTTTTTTTGTATGTATGCCCATTGTATGTATGCCTATGTATGCCTATTGTATGTATGCCCCCCAAAAAAAAATGAAAAACAATTTTTCTTATGTTTTTCATAATAATATCATAAAATTTTAAAATATAAATTATAGAGGAAATTACAAAAGAACTTTACGATTCGACGCTTCTAACAAAATAAATGTCAATATTTTAATTTTATCAATTTAGATTCTAATTTTTTTTATTTGTTTTCACTAAATCATTTACATATTTTTGTTAAGTAAAAATGAGGAAAAAATAGTATTTTAATTATTAAACTTAATGTAAGTATATGTAAATAAGGATTAAATTTATTTTACCTTCTTGTAGTTTGGGGAACACTTTACTCTCAATATAGCCAAAAAAAACCATCTGATTTTGGAGTAAAATATTATTGTTAGTTTTTTTATTCAAACTACTTGCACACACCTATTTTTTAATATGATCTTTGTTTTCAAAAAATTAGAATGAATTTAATACAATAAAAGAACAATTTTACCCCCATTTTATACAAACCTAAAATTAGATTAATATGTTAATTAAAATAAATTAAATTAAAAAATAATTAAGAATTGATTTAAAATATAATTAAATAAAATAAAAAATAAAAAATAATTAAGAATTGATCTAAAATGTAATAGAAATTATAATAAATAATTAAGAATTTAGGATTAACTGTGATCTAAATTATAATTAGATTAAAAAGTTAGTAATTACAATAAATAGTTAAATAATTAGGCATAATTGTGATTTACAATATATTTAAATTAAAATTAAAATAAAAAATTAAGAATTACAATAAATAATTAAGAATTTATAATTAATTGTGATTTAATTAAATTAATATTCGATATTATGAATTATGTGTATGAGCGATGAGAAAGAAAGAAAGAAAATAACAAAAAATATAAGGTTTGAGGGTATTACGGTTATTTCATATCTGTAGTTAACGGTTATATTTTAATCTAAAACCACATTGGGGCATATTACTATTTTTTTTTTTGGATTGGCAAAAGAGATCTATATTGATGAAAAGAAGATTACATCAATAAAGAGGAGTTTTGAGCTAACAAAGCTCCAAGCTCCAGTTGGTGAGAGACCAACAGAGCAAAAACAACAACACAAAATAGAAAACATAGAAGCAAGACAGATCGGCTGAAGCTTCCACAATAACACCTCAAGCACCTCGCACAGATAGCCTAACTTGGTGCAGGCCAGAAACAAAATCATGAGCAGAGTAATCAACCTTCAATATCCACTTGGTCCACAGAGCAATATGCAACTTAATTCTTTCAGTTAAGTCTTCAACAGTAGGTAGAGTTCCCTTGAATTTACAATCATTTCTTAATTTCCATACATACTAGAAAACCACAGACGGAATTACCTATCAAATTATGGATTCCTTTGACTTGAACTTGCCTCTAGACCACCAATGAAGCAGCCCCTGAACTGAACCAGGTATAGGCCATACCAGATCCCACCATCTTACCATTACTGACCAGCACTCCCAAATCAGTGGACAAAAGAGTAGCACATGATCCAAGGTTTCCTCCACAGCATTGCAGAAAACATAAGAGAAACTAACAGTTGCAGCTAAGACCCCATTCCTTTTTAGAAAAGATGAAGTCTTCACCCCCTCCCTCCAAGCCAGCCAGTAGAAAAATTAC
The DNA here is from genome assembly GCF_055761805.1 of Camellia sinensis. NCBI lineage: Eukaryota > Viridiplantae > Streptophyta > Magnoliopsida > Ericales > Theaceae > Camellia > Camellia sinensis. The sequence goes on along the minus strand of NC_138964.1, from coordinate 16,655,714 downwards.
ATTTTTGGGGGAGCAGACTTAACCCATAATGCTACAAGAATATTCAAACCAGGTCCATTTGCTGTCATCCACCACTGCCACACAGAGAGCACTGAAAACTGACCTGAGTTGTTAGCTAACCATGAGCAAGAATCTTCAATTTCAGATTTGATTGTAGGGGATGAAGCCAACAGGCTTAATAACCTCTACAGCTCCTCTTCTTCCCAAGCAAACAGCCTTCTTCTGAACTGTAGCTGTCACACCCCTGCACTGCTCTTCTAAGAACTAATTTGATGCAATGTTTCCTCTTTCTCAGTCAATAAGTGATATAATCTGGGGAACTCAACCTTCAACCCTCCTCTACATACCCAGTCATTAGACCAGAAAAGTATTCTCTTCCCATTACCAACAAATACTTTAAAATGGTCCTCATAAAAATCTCCCAGATGCTGGTTGACTGCAGGTAGCTTCACAATGTCCTGCCAGATATTAGACATCCCACCTGTGTGAGACACGGTGGCATCCAACCCCCACCAATTCTGCTATACCTAGAGCATAACACAGATTTCCACAAAGCTTTGTCTTCTTTCCCATACCTCCACCACCATTTTAACAACAAGCCATCATTCACCTCTCCTACATCTCTCACTCCTAAGCCTCTTTGCCATTTACTTTTGGTGACCTCCCTCCATTGAACCAAGTGCACCTTCTTCTTATTCTCTGACCCTCCCCACAGAAAGGAGGACTGTAGCTTCACTATAGACCTTACAACCCCCTTAGGCATCCTGAACAATGAGAGAAAATCGATGGGCAAATTAGACAGAATAGATTTAACCAAAGACAATCTATCAGTGAAAGATAACAGCTTCCTTTTCCAGGAGGATAGCTTTTTTTTAACTTTTTCCACTACTGGGACCCAAGTGTTCTTCCTTCTTGGGTTGGCCCCTAAAGGTAGACCTAAGAAGTTAAAAGGCATCCTCTTAGTTAGACAATTCAAGGTCTGAGCAAACTTTTTAGTTTGTTCCTTTTGAAAGCCCACCCCACAAACAACACTCTTGTGGTAGTTAATTTTCAGCCCAGACATCACCTCGAAGCACCTCAACACTCCTTTTAAATTCTTCACCTCCTCCAAATCCCTTTCACAGAAAATGATGGTATTATCTGCAAATTGGAGGTGAGATACACTCAACTCTTGAGAACCAACAATAGCACCTTGGAATAAGTCTTTCTCAGTAGCCCTCCTCAGTAACAAATTAAGTGCTTCAGCAAATATAATGAACAAGAAAGGTGAAAGAGGGCCACCCTACCTAAGCCTCTTTTGTGGTTGAAATTCCTCAGTCGGTGCACCATTAACCAGGACAGAAATCTTAGCAGTTGAGATGCAAGTCTTCATCCAACTAATCCATTTTTCACCACATCCAAAGTTTCTCAACATAGATACTAGAAACTCCCAATTTATTGAATCATATGCTTTTTCAAAGTCTAACTTGAGAATAATCCCCTTCTTCTTAGATCTCTTCCACCTATCTGCTACCTCATTTTCTATTAGCACCCCATCTAGGATGTACCTTCCATAACAAAGACAGATTGGACTTCACTGATCACAGATGGAAGAACCCTCTTGAGTCTTCTAGACAACACCTTGGCCAAGACTTTATAGACTGAACTGACCAAGCTAATTGGTCTGTAGTCCCCCAAACCTATAGGGTTGTCCTTCTTGGGAATAAGAACAATAAATGAACTGTTGATCCCTCTTGACAACATTTCATTGGTGTGGAATTCATGCATCAACTGAATTATTTCCCCTTTCATAATTTTCCAACAACTTTGAATGCAAGCTAGGTTAAAGCCATCAGGACCAGGGCCTTGTTCCCATCACAGTCTTGAATTGCTTCCCAAATCTCAGCCTCAGTAAAAACATCTTCCAAACTCACTGTTGCCTCAGGGTTAATATTAGCAAAAGGGCCTAACATTTTTGGCCTATGAATCCAAAGCTCAGAAAATTGCTAACTAAAATGCCTAACCACCTCTTGTTTTACCAGCACGGGATCCTCTAACCTCTCCCCCTCCACCAAAACTGAGTCTAACATATTCTTTCTCTACCTACTGCTTGCCATTATGTGAAAAAAACCTTGTATTTCTATCCCCAAATCTAACCCACTGCATCCTGGATTTTTGATGCCACATCCTTTCCTTGTTTCTGTTAAGCTGCCACACCTTAGATCTGGCTTCTCTTATTCTTTTAATTTCCAGACCAGTCAAGGACCTGGATTCAACCTTTAGATCCCATTCATGCAGCTCCTCTTTAGCAGACTTTAGTAGGGAGTTTATATTACCAAACACTGCCTTGTTCCACACCCTCAGACGATCCCTCATACTGCTCAGCTTTCTCATGACTCTAAACCCTGCCCATCCATGCACTTGAGTTTCCTCCCAGCACTTTTTAACTTCAGCCATGAACATGGGATGTGACCTCCAAGTAGTGATGAATTTAAAGGGCTTTGGACCCCAATCCTTATCATCATCCTTGAGCAATATTGGGCAATGGTCTGAGATTGTTCTAGGTAATCCCTATTGTTTTATGGCAAACTTCTCCAACCACATTGGATCTACCAGAAATCTATCTATCCTGCTCCACCTGTCTCCTTCCACATCATTACACCATGTGTACTGTCTGCCTAACATTGGCATATTAATCACTTCCAACTTTTCTATAAACTCATTGAAATCTGACATTCCCCTCTCTCTTCTAGTGCAACCCTTTCTCTCACTCATGTACCTAACTTCATTAAAGTCCCCGCCCACACACCAGGGTGATGGGAAGTGTTGTTTAATACCTGCCAAAGATTCCCAGATTTGTCTCCTCCTCACACCCTTATTTGGGGAATAAACATTAACAATAACACATGGAAAAGAACTACAAGCTGTACCTGATAGAATGATGAAGTTCTTATTACTACAGCAATTCTGAAGCTAAAAAACCTAGGGTTTCCAAACACATAGAATTCCACCGGCACTTCCATCTGCATCTACCTGCATAAACCCCATCTCCTCAAAGGGCCATATTGTTTTGACGAAATTGCCAGATTGTTTTGACAAAATTATCATCCATCGAGCTTCTTTTAGTTTCTTGTATTAACAATACACCTATATCTCTTTCCCTCACTAGTCTGTTTATTTTCGCCCTTTTTTCTGGCCTACTCAGCCCTCTTACATTCCATGATAAAGTCTTCATAATAACCATCACAACTTACACCTAAACCCCTTCTTAGCAACCAGCTATGATCTGATTGCAGCTGCTTCAATTGCCATTTTCCCCAAATCATTCTCTTCTGTATCTACTAGTTTAGACACTACCTTCTCCTCTTGGCCTTGACACTGCATACCCAGCAATACACCAACCTTTACTGTTGTCTGGGCCTCCTCAACTAGGTTGCTCCTTCTTTTCAAGGTCTGATCTTGGGAAATAGACAATGACTTGGCTGCAGCCACTGCTGAGGCTCTGAAGATGGCCCTTCTTTGGAAGCCAAGCCTACCCATCCTGCCTTTTTGTTTCATATGTCCACCAACTATATTGATACCCCTCCTTTGTTCACTACCATTCTTCCCTGAAATACACCATCTCTTTGCTGCTGCTTCCTTGAATTTTATTCCTTGACTTGCCCTATTTGGCATAGACGTATGGATGGTTTGAGCCAGAGTTGGTCTAACTTGGGTCTGGGCCACACAGTCACTGAGATTCGACCCCACCCCCTTATTTGGCCCACTAGGTTCAGGCTTAACCTGCATGCCTTCAAGTAGAACTTCTAGACTTATATTATTCCTTGCGCACACTGGCCCACTCAGCTCTTTTAGAAGACCCCCAGTGTATAAGTCCTTTTCCAACTCATGAGTTTTATTCATTATTGTCTACTGAGACATGACTTCCTGCACCAGCCCCTTCACTCTAGAGTATGCACCTACTAGGTCAATCCCCATGTCACCCTCTCTTGCAACTGCACCTACTATGTTATTTCCCATTCCACCCTCTGAACCTACTGCAACTAATGCATGCTTGCCATCATTTCCTATACCCTGCTCATCTGATCTGGCCATCTCAGTTTCCAACACCCTACTTACATTATCACACCCATCTATACCCTCCTCTTATTTTTCTGAAGTAGCTTTCTCTACACTCTTGCAACTACCACCATTGCCGGACAACTGATCTGCCCCTCCTTTTGTATTGGATTGCAGCTACTGATGTTGCATACTACTATTACTACTTGGATTCGGGAGTAAACAACTAGGGACTTCTTCACAGACCCTAATTGGAATGTGCTTGCCTTTATGCACCAAAAATATTGTCTCATTGATCATCTCCAAGCACTTTGTTACCACTCTAACCTTAGCTTGCTAGAAATTTTGTGGATCATTAATATCTTCTTCAAACTGAGTTACTACCCCCCAATGACTACCAATGTTTCGAACAGTTGTAACACTCCATAGGTTTATGGGAATGCTAAGACAAATCAGCCAGACGCACCTCTCTTGCTCCATAAACTGACCTTTCCCCCATTCTTCAATTGAATCACATCATTGCCTTCCCCACGCTTCTAATTTTTCCTTCTTAACCTGCATGTGTTATGCTGAAGGGAAGGTTAACAGAACTATGCGTCCAGCCCCCTCTCTTGCAACTACATCGTGCATCCCTCTTTTCCAGAGTTCTGCTCTAAAATCCTTAAAAGCTAAGAAGCTGCTCAGCTGAACTACTAAGCTTTCATACTGCCAGCCATTACCTTCTTCAGTAGCTTTTATTACCACTTGCGCACCCACTTTGGCACTCCCCTTTGCTACTACCTCTACATAAGTCTTCTTACTTCCACTTTCCAGCCCCTGCTAAATTTGGAACCCTTGATCCATCATTCTCCCATCTTCGCCTCTATTCAGACCCCTTTGCTCCGGTTGACCAGCTCTTTGAGGTTTTTGAAACTCAGCTCTTTTGACCCTCAGCTCCTTATTATCACACCACAACCCATCTGCCTTCTGTATCTGTCACGACCCAAACCCGCCCCTATGGGTTTAGGCCATAACCGGCCAATAATCCTGAGATCACCTACGGTCTCAAAATAGACCAAACATAACTCATCAAAGTAAAGGGGCCAAACGGAAGCAAAATTTAAAACTTTATCCATAGAGCTGTGCTTACATGGCACGCCAAAACAAACTATACATACATACATTAATAACTCACAACAAATATACAGTACCATAAAGTTCTGTACAGACAGGATCATCCAAAACTAAGTCAACCCATGAAAACTATATACCATCATATACAATGACTTCGCCAACATGACAACATAGAACAAAATGACAAAAAGGCGAATGTGAGTCTCGTGCGTGAGACACATGGGCTGACTCTCCAAAGCTCGGTTGTTCCGTACAAACTTCACTAGGGCTGGGTCTGGACCTCTCTTGGCTCACCTACAAAGACATCAATGAGCGTGAGCGAAAGCCCAGTGAATAATATCAAATAAAGAAATATATTGGAACATTATACATCAGACGGCCTTGGGCCCAATTTATTCATGTCAAACTGGCCTTTGGCCTTTTTCAAACTTTCATATCATACTGGCCTTTAGGCCTTTTAAACTTTCATATCAGACTGGTCTTTAGGCCTTTCAAACTTTCATTTCAGACTGGCCTTTAGGCCTTTCAAACTTTCGTTTCAAACTGGCCTTTAGGCCTTTTATCAAACTTTCATTTCAAACTAGCCTTTAGGCCTTTCAGACTTTCATATCAAATTTTGTCCTCCATTCAGATTAATGAACTTTACAAAACTTACATAGAAGTAAGCAATTGGACATCAACATATTTCAGATGTTACTCACAGTGATCAGCTTGTGGATTTGCCTTGGAGCTTGACCCTACATGTCACATAACACATATGGGTAACAAATAATTCAATCCGTTCTTTAATTCACATATTCCTCTTTAGGCTTCATTCTTATCTCTTTAATTCAATTACAATGCTCAATGTATGCCTAAGAGTGCTTAGAAGTGAAAGGGAACGGAAAACAGAACACAGAACACATTTTCAAATTTTCAGAAAACAGGGTCCCCGCTCGAGCGTGGACTTCCCCGCTCGAGTGGACCCTTGAGGCTTGCAAAAGTACTGGTTATATCAAATTTATGCATGAGCGTGAATTCTGGCGCTCGAGCGGGAGGCCTCTCTACATGGCTCCCTGCTCGAGTGTGAGGTTTCCTCGCTCGAGCGGACGTCATGTCTGCAGAAAATACTGGGAGCTTGAAATTCACGCTCGAGCGGACATCAAAATTTTGAAAAATTCAGAACATGTTCTTGAGCTTCAACCTCACATTCAAGGGCTCCAAACACATTATTTTAGCTCAAACTTCACATATTCACGCACTAACATGGTACAAACACTAAATTACAACACAATGGAGCTTAATTTCACAAATTAGTCACATGCATGGCTCAAATTACACCAAACTCATTTCCATCATAACACATTCATGCCTTCAAAGCTTTTATTCTCATAAATTGTACATGCATGTGATGTATTACTCTCATTCTCAACTTAGATGATACAAATGGTGACCATAACATGAGCTTTAACCAAAACTCTACATGAATCATGTATTTCAAGCTCAAACATGCAAATTTAAAATAATTTCTTACATGCATGCACATATTAGCCCTCAATTCAACAAAACCAATTCAATTACATCATGCTCAATCAAATTCATGTTCTTGACCATTACTCCAATTTGAATCCACAAAATTACAACTTAATATTCATGAATCCACTTACCTAGAGGCTCAATTATTCACAAATTATGGTCAAATCTTGAATTGGCCTTCAAATTATCAAGTTTCAAGATCAAACTTACAATCTCTACTCTCTCTCTCTCTCTCTCTCTAGCCGGCCTCTTCCTCTCTCCTTAGAGTGATTTCAACCAAAAATGATATAAAAGAGGGGAATCAATTATACTAAGGCCCTTAAATAAAAGTCCCACTAACCAAAATTATAAATATTAAATAATTGAGCACTAAAGCACTAAATTAATCTGTTTATTTTGATCCGAATCAATTTCCAATTAAATTTCATCGTAGGCTCTAAAAATTATGCTGATCACAATGGTGTAATCAATTTCGGGTTCTGTGCCCGATAAGGCCTTCAATTTAATTTCCAAAGTAGATAATCAAACAGATATTCCTACGGTGAACAGATAGAAATTCAAAACCACATATTTTCACATAATGGCACACAAAATCATATTAAACACATAATCATACTCATATTAAGGACCAATTAACATCTTACGGAATAGGGATATCATAGTATCGCTATCCCAACAACCATCTCGTAATTATATCTTACAAACCCAAATCTAGATCTTGATGTTTTTCTCATCTTCCCTGGAATAAACACATCTTTCACTAAGAAAAACTTTCGAAATAGATTGAACAATCCTTTAGGGCCCATGGAATCTGGAATGTTATCAATGAATATCGTAACAATCATCGCCTCGTTCCGAGATCCATTCTGACTACCCACTCTTCTTCTCTGTATTACTGGGTTCTAACCTCCTCCCTCCATTGTCTCCGAGTTTGCATTTGACTTTCTCCTCTTCTTCCATATTACTATTTTTAAAAGACAAGGAGTAAAGTGTTATCAAGACATACAACAGGGAAGTAAAATTAATTTTGCCCTATAAATAAAGTGTCTAAAATACCTTTTTTTTTCATTGAGTTTAATGACTAAAATACTTTTTTTTTGGTCAATTTATTTAATAAAAACGTGTAAATAGTTTAGATTGAAAAGAAATCAAAATATTAGTGTTTAAACTGATAAAATTAAAAATTCAGTATTTATTTTGTTACAAATATCAAACTTTACACAAAAAAAAAAAAAATTGTAATTTTTGCTAAATTATAAAATGATTTAATTTTTTTTAAACAAACAGTATAATTTTCCACTCATCACAAATAGTATAATTTTCACTTTGGTTGCATATTATAAATTTGTCAATAGTAACTTTTATCACATATTACTATAACACAACAAACAATCCTAATTTTCAATGCAAAAAATGGTAACGATGTGCATTGGATTTCCCCTATTACTATATACAAGGAATAAAACTAGCTTAAAATGTTAGGGTAAGTTTGGCTGTTAATTTGTATGGAGAAATGAAATAAAAAAGAAAAATTGATCAAACTAAAAGGTAATTTTTTTTAAAGGGTAAATTATACCGAGATTTCTTCAAGTTTGGAGAAATTATATTAAACCCCACAAATTTAAAATAATTACATTGAGCTCCCTAAGGTTTTAATTCATATAGTACCTAATTCTACTTGGATGAAAAAAAGAATGATATTGTCATATTTTTTACAATAAAATATATATTTTACTGTAATTATTTGCATTTTACAACCATTTATATTAATTTTAGTATCATTAACCTTATTAAAACAAAAATCAGTATAATTATACTAAAAGGGTTGAGTTTCTCTCATGTTAACTATTTCAACTTGAGAGAGCGTTTGGATTTGATAAGTTCATTTTAGAACCGACTTCGGTGATCCAAACTGTTCACTTTTTAGGAATTGTTAAGTTGAATATTCATGCAAAAAATCAAGATGATCTAGTATCAATAACTATATGTTTGAATCAAATTTGTATTATAAAGAATAGATGGTTATTTTTGAAATTATGTGTCGTCCATTTTTCTACAACAACTATGATTCAAATATATAGGTGCCGTTTGGCAACACTTACGTTTTCTGTTTTCTGTTTATATTTACAAAAATTTAAAAAACTCAAATAAAAACTTATTTGGTAAAATTTTTGATTTATAAATCAGTGATTTCAGTTTATAAATTTGGCCAAAAAATGAAAATACGAAAAATGTATTTCCATTTTGAGTTTTCAGTTTTTTTTTTTTTTTACCACCCAACACTAGCCACCACCCGCCACAATTTTTCACTACCGTCTTCCGCCACCACCACCTGCCACCACTACTCACCACCCACCTGCCACCACCACCTGCCACCACCAGCCACCAGCCACCCACCAGCCACCTGCTACCCACTCACCACCACCATCCACCCATCGCCGCCGCCGCCACCGCCACCACCCACCCACCACCCGCCACCCACCTGCCATCCGCCACTACCATCCACCGCCCACCACCACCACCCGCCACCTACTTGCCACCACCACTCACCAGCCACCTACCACCACCAGCCATCTGCCACCCGCCACTCGCCACCCACCTGCCACCACCCACTATAACTACTACCACCACCCACTTGTTACCACCTACCACCCGCCACCGTCACCCACCCACCCACCACCACCACTACCACCCGCCACCACCATTGGCCACCACCCATCACCACCCGCCACCTGCCACCACCACCCACCACCCGTCGTCACCACCCACTTGCTACCACCCATCACTCGCCACCGTCACCCACCCACCCACCCACCACCCATCCGCCACCACCCACCACCATCCGCCACCCACCTGCCACCACTACCCAGCACCCGCCGCCACCACCCACTCGCTACCACTCACCACTTGCCACCGTCACCCACCCACCCACCCACTACCACCACCCACTACCTACCTGCCACCACCACCCGCCATCCGCCACCCACCTGCCACCACCACCCACCACCTACCACCACCACCACCACCACCCACTCGCTGCCACCCGCCACCGTCACCCACTGACCCACGCACCACCACCACCACCCACCACCACCAGCTACCCACCACCCACCATCATCACTTTCCACCACCGTCTTCTGCCGCCACTTGCCACCACTTGCTATTTCTCACTCTTTTTTATATTTTTAATTTTTTTTAAACATTTTGTCAATTACCAAACGCGTTTGTAGTTTATGTTTTCCTAAAAATAAACAAAAAATAAACAAAAATCAGTTTATAAAATTTTTGTAAATATAAACTGAAAACGTAAACATTACCAAACACACCCATAGTAATCGATATTCGATTATCTTGATTTTTTGCATGAATATTCTACTATACGAGTCTTAAAAGTGAATATTTCAAATTATCAAAATCAATCCAAAAATAGACCTACCAAATTCAAACACACTCTCTCAAAATATATATATATTTTTTGATTGGCAAAATGAAAGACTTTATTGATGACAAACCATACAAAGTATGAAGGATACATCAATAAAAAGGAGCTTGGAGCTAAACAAAGAGAAGTCAAATCCATACTGAAACTATAGAGCTTGTTGCATTTAAATTTCTACTCATATTCAACTCAATGGTAGGTAGGTTTGCATATCTATAAAAGGAAGCTAATATTTTCCAAATAGAATCATAGTAAAGGCCTTTGGCAACACAGATTGCAAAAGTTTTCAAACAAGCATTGTTTTTATCTCTCAATCATGGAAGCTGTTTCACAGGTCTCTACAAATGTACCAAGGTACAGGTTATAAAACGTTATATACACTTTGATAAGAATATACCAAATCAAGCTCGAGCAAGTATAACCAAAGGAAAAACAGAAGATAACTTCCCTCTCTCTAACAGAATTAGTTAGAGAGATATATGAATGTATAGATTGTATAAACGGTAGCTAATAGTTGGTTAGTTTGTTAGGTTGCACTCTTGTATTATAAATATAGATGTACTGACTGATTGTTAAATCAGATTGAAGTTTTCAGTTTCTCATCATGGTATCAGAGCATATCTACTCAAACGAGTATTGATCCTTTTTCATATTCTTTCTTACATTGAATTCTTGAGTTTGAGTTCTTGAATCTGTTTCAATGGCTTCTTTTCCTCCTAATCTCACACTTCTGATTTCAAACCTCAATTCTTTTGTCACTATCAAATTGGATTCTACAAATTACATTGTTTGGAAAACACATCTCCAAAATATACTCAGAGCTACAAATCTTCTCTGTTATGTGGATGGTACTTGTGCTTGTCCATCTACAACAATCACAGATTTAGAAGGCAAAGATGTTATCAATCCTGAGTTTTTGAGTTGGACACAGATCGATTCACATTTGTTAAATTGTATTACAACAACTCTAACTCCCACAGTGTTTACATCTGTGTTTCATTGCAAAAGCTGTCAAGAAATCTGGAAATATCTTGATAAACGCTTCACATCACTCTCCAGATCTCATATACACCAACTCAAGAACAAACTCAGTAGTATCATGAAGAAATCTGAGTCCATGGAAGAATATCTTGCTCAGATCAAGAGTCTTGTTGATCAGCTAGCACTTGCTGCCTCTCCTATTGAGGATGAAGATCTAGTTTTGATTACTCTAAATGGATTGCCATCTGAATATAATGCTTTAAAAGTAGCTATTCGAGCTCGATCAGAGGCCATCACCATGGAGGATCTTGCTTCTCTTCTCTGTTCAGAAGCTTTGCATATTGAAGCCGATCACAAATCCTCTTCTTCAGATCTCACTGTTGCTTACACTGCAACTCGAAATGAGATTCCTAACCAGTCATCTTCTTATCAGACTGGTAGTCGTGGAAATAGATCATCATACAGAGGCTTTTCTCATAAAGGAGGAGGTAGATATTTTTCTAAAAAACTTTCAGTCGAGGTCAAGGAGGAAGATCTTCATCATTTCATCATCCATCTTCCTCTTCTTTGGTCTGTTAGATTTGTGGCAAACCAAATCATACTGCTCTTGAATGCTGGCACAGATTGGATACTTCCTATTCAACACAAACTCCAACTGACAAACCTACTTTTCTTACATCTTCATCTTCTGCTTCACCTAATTGGTATGTGGATTCTGCTGCCACAAATCATGTAACTCCTGATCTTACTAATGTCCAAGTCTATAGTCCCTATCATGGCCAAGACCATGTGACTGTTAGGAATGGTAGTCATCTTCCTATTCATAACACCGGTAATGGTATTCTTCCAACTCCTTCTTTTCCTTTCAAATTAACTAATGTTCTTCATGTTTCACATATTTAATCTAATCTTCTTTCAGTTCATAAATTGAATTTTGATAATAATTGCACTGTTACTTTTGATGACAAATCATTTGTGGTTCAGGACAAGACCACCAAGATACCTCTCTTTAGAGGTATTTATAGTCATGGCCTTTATCAGTGGCCTTCATTTTCTTCACAAGTTTCATCATCACAACATTTTTTTTCTACTTGCTTGGCTACTGCTACATGGCATACCAGACTTGGTCATCCATCTCCACAAAAGCTGCAATATCTTGTTAATAAGTTTCAGTTGCCTACTACTTCATCATCTAATAAGAATTTGTGTCCTCATTGTAGTGTGGCCAAGAGTCACAGACTTTCTTTTGCTTTGTCTAATTCCACTGTAAATAAGCTCCTTTCTCTTGTTCATAGTGATGTTTGGGGCCCTTTCTCTCCATCTATTTATGGATTTAAACACTATGTTTTGTTCATTGATGAATTTAGCAAATTTACTTGGGTTTATTCTCTTTGTTATAAAAGTGAGGTGTTTGCCAAATTCATGGAATTTAAGGTGTTTGCTAAAAATCAATTTGAGACTACTCTTAAAATTTTTCGCACTGATGGTGGTGGAGAGTACACTAGTTCTCAATTTGAAACTTTTCTTAAAACACATGGCATTATTCATCAAATGTGTTGTCCACACACTCCTCCCCAAAATGGAGTTGCCGAGAGGAAACATAGGCATATTGTCACCACCACCATTGCTTTGCTACATCAATTAGGCCTTCCTCTTGCTTATTGGTTTGATGTTCTTGCTACTTTTGCTTTTCTTATTATCAGGTTGCCTAGTTCTAAACTTCAAAATCAAACTCCTTATGAGGTCCTATTTCATCATTCCCCTGATTTTGCATTTCTTAAAAGCTTTGGTTGTAGGCGCTTTCCCTGGCTTTAACCCTATGCTTCTCGTAAGCTAGCCCCTAAGTCCATTCCTTGTGTCTTCATTGGTTATCAATCCTTTATCAATTGATATCGTTGCCTTGATCCTATTTTTGGAAAAATTTATTTGTCTCGGCATGTTACTTTTGATGAATCACTCTTTCCTTTTCTGACTTCATCTATTTCTACCTCTACACATAACTCTCCACATACTCTTCCTCAACTACATTCCTTTTTCTGGTACTCTTCTCAACCTGCTGCAGCTTTTGTTCAGCCATTTGCTGCATCAGTTCAGTCTTCTGCTCCTGCTGTTTTTGCTTTACCTACAATAGTTCAGTCTTCTGCTACTGCTGCTGTTCAGTCTGCTGCTGCTAGTCAGCCTGCTGCTGCTGCTACTGTCTTGCCTAGTCTGCCAGCCTCTGCTTTGTCTCCATCTTCTGCTGTCCCTACCTCTACTCCTATTTCCTCTCTGACTATTGATCTTCCTTTTGTGCGGCCTATTCCCACTGCTCCTTCTCATTCTTCTCTCAATATTCATCCAATGACTACCAAGTCCAAGTCTTGTTCTTCTGCTCTTCTCTCTACTATTTCTCCTCTTATTAAACCCACTTGTTTCTCTGAAGCTGCTTTAACTCCTGAATGGTCTAAATCCATGCAAGAGGAATTTCAAGCCTTACAAGACCAAGGTACATGGTCTCTTGTTCCTCTTCCTCCTCACAAGCAAGCCATTGGCTATAAGTGGGTGTTTCGCTTAAAAAAAAATTCTGATGGCTCCATTGCTCGCCACAAAGCTCATCTTGTGGCTAAGGGCTATCTCCAGCAAGAAGGCATTGATTATCATGAAACGTTTAGCGCTGTTGCCAAGCAACCTACAGTTCGGGTTGTCCTTAGCATTGCCCTTCATTTTAATTGGTCCATTAAGCAGTTGGATATTTCAAATGCTTTCCTCCATGGTCTTCTTCAGGAAGAAGTTTATATGGTGCAACCTCCAGGTTTTGAAAGTTCTTCTCCTCAACATGTGTGCAAACTGAAAAAGGCTCTCTATGGGCTTAAGCAAGCTCCTCGAGCTTGGTATTCAACATTTTCTTCTTATCTTCTCTCCACTGGCTTCACAAATAGTCGCTGTGATTTTTCTTTGTTCATACAGCGCACTTCTACCACTGTTACTTTTCTTTTGATATATGTGAATGATATCTTAATTACTAGAAATAGTGCTGCTCATATCACTTCTCTTTTTCATTATATGCACAAAGCTTTCTCTATGAAAGAATTGGGTGATATTTCCTATTTTCTTGGTATATCCGTGACTTGCATTGCCTTTGATTTGTTTCTCTCTCAGCACAAATACGCCACTGATATTCTCACAAAGGCTGGTATGATCAATTGTAAACCATGTTCTTCGCCCATGGCATCTAAATCCGATCCTCCTTTAGACAATTTGGTGCCCTTTTCTCAGCCATCCTTGTATCGAAGTATTGTTAGAGCCTTACAATATCTCACCATTACCAGAACTGACATCTCTTTTGCTGTCAACCATGCATGTCAGTTCATGCATGCTCCTATTGTTGCCCATTTCAATACTGTCATGAGGTTACTTCGTGACATTCAGGGTACTCTTCATCATGGTTTATTCTTCACTCCGGTCACTCTGGATTTGCATGCTTTTTCTGATTCGAATTGGGCTGGCGATGTTCTTGATCGTAAGTCTACCACTGGGTATTGTGTCTTTCTCAGTCCTAACTTGATTTCGTGGTCTGCAAAGAAACAATCAACTATTTCTCGGTCCTTCACGGAAGCAGAGTACAGGGCTCTTGCTCAAGCTTCCGTTGAACTTCAATGGCTTTGCATGCTTCTCCAAGAGCTTTCTCTTCCTTCTACTACTCCTGTTTTATGGCGTGACAATCTCTCCGCCAAATCTCGTCTCTAATCCTATTTTCCATGCCCGCACTAAGCATATCGAGGTGGATTATCATTTTATGCAGGAGCAAGTTCTTTCTCACAAAGTTGTGGTTAAACATGTGTCTTCCTCTAATCAAGTGGTTGATTTGTTTACCAAACCCCTTCCCGTGGCTCAATTTTCTTATCTTCTTCCCAAGCTTATGGTGCGTGCCTTACCCATTCGCTTGCAGGGGCCTGATAAGAATATACCAAATCAAGCTCAAGCAAGTATAACCAAAGGAAAAACATAGGATAACTTCCCTCTCTCTAACAGAATTAGTTAGAGAGATATATGAATGTATAGATTGTATAAACGGTAGCTAATAGTTGGTTAGTTGGTTAGGTTGCACTCTTGTATTATAAATATAGATGTACTGACTAATTGTTAAATAAGATTGAAGTTTTCAGTTTCTCATCACACTTCTCATCTATTTCTAATTTAACTGCGTGATATAGTTTTTTTTCCCAATTAATTAGTGTTATATATAGAGAAAACTGGTAAATTATTGATCATGAGTTGATAGGGATTAAATGAGTCTTTGTTTCTCTTTTAATTCTTTCTCTAATTGATACATTTCTGTTAAAGCGTTAAAAAAATGGAAGGCAATATGAGTTTTGTTTCTCTTTTAATTCTCTCTCTACTTGTTGAAATAAGCATATTTTTAAATATTTTGGTGAATATCAGCTGTGTGTTGTTGATTATCTACATTCTGCTATTATGAAGTGTTGAAGTGAATATCTGCAGTGTTACTCTCAACTCTTGTGCTGGTTTAGCTTGGTTTTGCTCAGATTTTGGTGCTGAGGTATGGTGGTGGGATCTGATCTGATGATGCTGGTGTTAGTTTGTTGTGATTTGTGTAAGGTGTTACCATGGAACCAGGGGAGATGTGTCACATGATGTGTACACTGGGCTTTTTCTGGTCATGGTGTGATTTTTGTGGTTGTCTAATCTTGGAGACTTCCTTCTTCAGGTGGGGTGATCTACAGACTGCTCTGCTTTCTCTTGATTGAGCTGATCTGTTAGTCTTAGTTTTGTTCAACTTTGCAGTATGGGTGGAGTTAAGTTGGTCATCTATGTTTTGTTAGTGGTGATCGCACTTTGTAGTGTCTCCTTGCTGTGTTCTGCCTTTCTTGTTTTGTTTGTTGGTTCCTCACCAACTGGAGCTTGGAGTTTCAGTTAGCTCCAAGCTCCTCTTCATTGATGTCCTGTATCTTTTGCTTGCGTTCATCAGCAAAGATTTTCTTTGCCGATTAAAAAAAAAAACAAAAAAAGAAAACAATAGGTAGACTAATATCAACAGACACAAATAATAATAATAATAAAGGAAAATTTAAGATTTTATGAAATTTCTTTGAAATATTTTTTTTGGATGAATTAGACTTTTAATCCTGTAATTTGACTCAAATTTCACTTTACTTTCTATTATTTTAATTTGAACAATTAGATACTTACACTTTAAGTTCAATCTCAAATTGGTCCTTCTATCTAACCTTTTGTTAATTTTTTTCTACGTGCATAACCTAAGATAATAACAATGTCTTGAAATCACTAATTTTAACTTTCAACTTGAACAGAAGAATCAAATTGAATTTTCACTAATTTTAATTTTCAATCATTAGGGTTTTTGACAAAAAATGATTATTGAGTTAATGATATTTATAATTTTACTCCTGAAAAACACGACACAAGCTGCTTAAGGATGCATTTTTTTTACATAAAAAAAGTACTAACAATTGTAATTAATTAGACTAAATTGAAATAATATCATAGATTCAAGATCAAAATAGGCTCAATTGAAATTATACGGATCAAAATGACATACAAATCAAATGGTAGGAACTATCGGTATAGTTTGCCCTATATTATTGGATGAAAATTTGTGCAAATGATTCAGATTAGAGGGGAAGGTGGCACTGATCACCGGTGGAGCTCGTGGCATTGGAGAATGCATCGCAAGGCTGTTCACCAAACACGGAGCCAATGTGATCATTGCTGATATCCTAGACAACATGGGTCACTCAGTATGTGAAGACTTGGGTGATGAACTTGCTTTTTATGTTCATTGTGATGTGAGTAATGAAACAGATATTGAAAATGCGGTTAACACTGTCATCCTCAAGTATGGAACGCTCGACATCATGATTAACAATGCAGCTACAGGAGACGAAGCGAAAACCAGCATTCTTGACAATGAAAAGTCTGAGTTCGATCGAGTCATTAGCGTGAACCTAACAGGCGCCTTCTTAGGCACCAAGCACGCAGCTCGCGTGATGATTCCAGCCAAAAAGGGTAGCATTATTACAATCGGAAGTGTTTCTTCTAGTGTTGGTGGTGTTGCTTCTCACGCATATACGAGTTCAAAGCATGCTGCGGTAGGACTGACCAAGAATGTTGCTGCAGACCTTGGGCAGTTTGGGATTCGCGTGAATTGCTTATCGCCCTACTTCATTGCGACACCATTGACAATGAATTTTTTCAAGATGGATGAGAGTGATGCCTCTAGTGTTTATTCTAACCTCAAAGAAGTGGCTCTTTGCTCCGAAGATGTGGCTGAAGCTGCTCTTTATCTGGGGAGTGATGAGTCTAAATACATGAGTGGGCATAATCTTGCACTAGATGGGGGATTTGCTGTTATCAATCCAGCTTTTGGGTTGTTCGCAAAACCCAAATAATTTATTTTTAATCGAAGCTGATGTATTTGATATAATAAAAAATATGTTTGAGAGTCCTAAAATATAAACCTTTAAGGTTAATTTAAGAATCATATTTTTAGTCTCTTTTAACATTTCTGGTGTAATATCTAAAAAGAAAAAATAATACTAAAATAATGATCTCGTTATATTTTTATTGTAAAGAGGATGAGTCTGCAGAAAAATAAGTTAATTTTAGAATCTTCTTTAATTTTAACTAAAAGAAAAGGCAGTGTATTCCCACACAAAAAACAATCACTTGAAATCATATTCTTCTTTTTACCCACAAATTGAAGTGACATAACCAAATATTAAGGTCAAATATCCTTATTTTTCAAAGCCATGTGTCACAGAATTCCAAAATATTCTGTTAATCACAAAATTTTCAATTTACCCAAAAAAAGGTATCCAGATGAATATAAAGCCAAGTTCGATGATGACGGAAGTGGTAAAGAGTGAGGGAAATAGAAAGAACAAATATAAAAAATTTTGATAGGTTTATTTAATATAAAAGTGGTGGAAGTTATAATAGAGGTTGTACGGACATAAAAAATATTGTATTTGAGGACAAAGAAATTCATCAAAGAAGATAATCATCGCACCACGCGATCGCCATCTATAAGACAAAACACCCCCGGCCGTAGCCAGGGGTCTTCTGATACCCAAGTTAGTCCTCTAATATTATCAAAATATTCTGATACCCAAGTTAGTCCTCTAATATTATCAAAATATTTAATTGATAAATTCATAGAAATTGCATACCTCAGCCCATGGGGTTTCTGCCTATTTATAATATCCAGTGATTTGCCTAGCAAGTAGTTTGAATATTCTAGAAGTCCTATCCCAAACAATCTCCAGTTGTTTAGGACTCCTATATCGATGTAAGATTTAATCTCTTGATGAGTTTTTCATAACACAAAATACTAATACAATGTTTGATGAGAATTTGACAATTGTCATACACGCGATAATCTATAATTACACCACGTAGTAACGTCGAGACTTACATAATTCTTGTAGTTATTTTTATTCCTCATAGGGATAAATTACACTAAGTATCTTTGAAGTTTCACCAAAATCTCATTTTAGTTCATTTATTTTCAATTGTAATAGTCAATCTCTTATACTTTAAATCAAATAGCAATCTCACAGTTCCATCCATTTGCCGTTAAAAAATTTGACAAAATTTGTCATTTGAAGCGCATGTGACATTTGTGTTGTCTCATTAACACTCTTATAGTTTTACTAAAATCTCACTTTAATCATTATACTTTTATCAAAGTCTAAATTTAGTACCTCTACTCTTATTTTTTATTAATTTTATTAACGGAAGGACGTTAACTGTTATAATTGAAAGTGAAGGGACCAAAGTGAGTTTTTTGTGAAAGTGCAAGGATACTAATTATAATTGACCCTTAAAAGAAAGTTAATTTTCTTATACAACCTATGATAATATGGTAACCAAATTTTAGTTTCTCGTAAAAACTACTAAAAAATACAAGAATGTTCAAATTTATTATAGAAGTAATCACTTATAGTTAGAATTCTTATTTTCTCTTTTTCTTTATTTTTTTTCTTATAAAATTTTCATCCTAACCAACTTCATACAAAACAATATTTTTTTTTTCATTTTCTTTTCTTTCACTTTATGTAACGCCCTCAAAATAATACATAATTCTATCATCTCACTGTTCTATATACATGATAGAGAAGTCACATTTCCATACATACATCAAAGTTAATATTACAAAAGAGTATTTCATACAAGTTACAATGTTTACAAAAATAGTAAAATGCCCTGCGGGCTTACGTCTTTCCAAGTTTCGACATGGTTACACAAAAGAAGAGTTCTAATTCTTTTACAAGTAAAGCCTTCGGCTTAGGTTTACATTTAAATACAAAACAGACAAAACAACAAAATGAAGCCTTCAGCTCCAAACCTCCTGAACTATACCCTTGGAGGTGGCATATCACCTGTACCTGAAAATGGTGTCCCAAGTAAGGTGAGCCAAAGCCCGGTAGAGATATGCTAAACCAAACATGAGAAATAACTAAAACATTAGCACTCGACAAATGGATAACACTTGTAAACCAACTCACACCCTTCCCATAGCCCAACACAATTACGTCCATATTTCAATCCACTTCCCTTTACTTATCCAATTCAATTCATAGACATGGTTCATTATCTAACCAAGCAATTTAAATGAGACTACAACTCATCTTATTAATACTTCCATTATCCATAATTCAAAATGAGACTACAACTCATAATATTAACACTTCAATTATCAACTTCATTCATACACTTCCATTTATAAGGTTTTGGGACTTTCACCCTGGATACTCCGGCCAACTTAATTATCAATGGAATCCATCCCCTATCTCCTCCCAAGCAAGATACATATACAATGTATTAAAGCATATAATCACATATGGAGTACATATACAATGTATTAAAGCACATTATCACATATGGAGTACATCCCTTATCTCCTCCCAAACAATGGAGTACATCCTCTATCTCCCCCCAAGCAATGGAGTACATCCACTATCTCCTTCCAAGCAAGATACATATGCAATGTATATAAACACATTATCGTATACAATGATCAATTCAAGCACATATTCAATGTGTTAATCTCACCGTCATATTCAATGACATATTTCAATTGATTAGTTTCAATTCACCTAATCATTATGCTTTTCTACAACAATTATGGTTATCCTCCACCGATAGCCCAAAACAGTTATATCTAGACAAATAATTAAATTTACCAAACAGATAAATTATTATACTTCCCACCGATGAGTGATTTATCAATCTAACTATGCTATTCAATCTCATGTTTTCCAAATGTTTCATAATTTACACAAATATTTTATGTAGCTCAAATTAGGTCATTAACCTCCCTTTCTCAAAACTTGCAATCAAGGCTAAATTCCTTCCATTTTACATAACTATTTCCATTGTCAAGACCTCATATACACAATGGAACCCAATCATGGAAAACCCCTCTTTCAACATTTCAGATTTCAAACACTAACTTCCCAAAATTTCCAAATCTCCCCATTTATACAAAATGCCTATCATTTATGTTAAAACTCATAAAAAGGAGTAGATTATTCCTATCTCAAGTGGAGAAGCTCCAAGGAGAGAGAGAGAAAGACCCAAGGTGCTCTAAACTCAAGATTTTTCGGATCAAAATGAAGCCTACACAAAGCTCTACCTTTTATACAAAGGGACTAGGGTAGAAAACCCCTAAAACAAAGTGTATTTGTAGAGAGAAGGAGTGTGTAGAGAGAGAGAGAAAGAGTAAGATCTAGGGTTTTGAGTGAAAAAGGGGATGAAAAAGTGATTAAAATCACGCTGTTGCAATCTGATATATTCGAGGCTCGCTCGAGCGAAGGAGTGGTTACTCGAGCGACCAGACACAAAAGAACTTCGCTTGAGTGCAAGAAGCGTCGCTCGAGCGAACAATGCGAAGCTTTAGGTCTGTAACCCAGAAGCACGCTCGAGCGCAAGAGTTCTCGCTCGAGTAAAGAAACACAAAACATAGAGCTCGCTCGCTTGAGCAACAAAAGCCTCGCTTGAGCGAAGAATACCAACCTTCAGGTCCAAACTAGACGCAGACGCATGCTCGAGCGCAAGAGTGCTCGTTCAAGCGAAGAGACACATCACAGAAAGCTCGCTCGAGCGCAATAACCTTCGATCGAGTGAAGGAGCAAAAACCCAAGGCACGCTCGAGCGCAAAATGCCTCGCTCGAGCGAAGATGCCAAATTCTGAATAGCAACCATTTGTTCCAACACCCAACCAACCTGTTCCAAACTTACCCAACACATCCCACAACTCAAATACAAAGGATTAAAGAACGGAAAAGAGATATAGACAACAACAACCATCCACGGAACCGAGTCTGGAATACAATAAATAATTGGAGGAAAATCGGGATCGCTATACTTAATTTTTTACTATTTTCACTTTGCATAGGTTAAATAACCACATATCGTAAGTTCACAACCAAAACCACCACTTGATTTTAAGGTCAAAAAACATAAAAATGACTTTATAGAATTTGACTTAGAAACTAAGGTATAAAGAGGAAAAGTGTAAAACACTCAGTCTAGCCGACACATAGTCGATAGTTTTTAGACTACAAGAAATAATGGTCTTAACGACGATTAATTAACAACATTTTTGTAAACGCCACTTTTTTTAATATTTAGCGACAATTTCTAAACGTCATATTTTTTTTTATTTATTAAAACGGTCCCATTTTAAGAATAGAAGTCGTTTAAAAACACCTTCAAACCCTTATTTTGAATCTATGAATATGAGAAATCGATTGGTTCTCAAATATCTCACTCTCTCTCTCTCTCTCTCAACCCTCTCTATACCTTAATGTCTGTCTTAGAGGATCGATTTAGCTCAGTGATTTATCTTCAGCTCGGTGATTCATCTCAATGATTCATCTCAGATCCAATCTCAGAGTGATTTTGATTTCAAAGTTCTCTCTCTCTGTCGATTTCGAAGCTCTACCGACATCACCATCTGAACCAGCGAGGAGAGCGAGCACCATCGCCTACTCACCCTCTACAATCTTAGTTTTATATTCTCTTTATCTCTCTCTATATATTTGTGTGTGTGTGTATTTGTATATGTATATCGATCTTTTTTTTTTTGTTCCTCTGCAAGTTTGTGTTGGGATTACATTAATTAATGTCAAGCTCTGGTTTAATTTCAAGCTCTGGTTTGTGTTCTTATGTTTTGCGTTTTCACCCTAATCTTCATTTTCAATTGTCATGAAAAATAACCAAAAAAAAAAAAAGAACTATTAAAAACAAGTCATATTAAAAAAGAAGCAGAAAATTAAAACAAGTCATGTTTCTGTTAAATCTCTATTTATTGAAGTCTTTAGTTGGTTGGTCATTCTGAATTGAAAGTGTTTTGGGTTTTGACCTTCATCTATTGAAGATTTTAGCTATGTAATCCATTTACAAGTCTAGAAAAGAGGATATGGAAGACCTCATTGATTTAATCATGGCAAGGGTTGTTTTATGGACTAAAGGATCATTGGGAACTTGGGTTTTAGTCTATTTCTGATATCACAAAATGTATTCATAGCATTAGAGTATTGAAGCCTAGGAGAGGAAGTAGCTCCGTGACTTGAATGCTCATTTGTGTTGGCCTTTCTAGCTTATGGATGTAATCTGTATGTATTCCTTGTACTTTACACTTGCATTAATAAATTTGTTAGTTTTGCTGATTCAATATATATATACATTGTTTAAGCAAGATTGAATGATATTTGGGGTTTTAGGGATTAAAAATTGTTACAAACAATTTCGGCAATAATTAATTAAAGAAAATAACATAAATAAAGGAAACAAGAAAATTAAATCTTACAGTACTTGTGCAGATGGTTTATGAATAAGTTTGTGATTGAGGCCAGTGTTTGAACACCGTGTCTTTAAGACAAAATTTCATCCTCTCCAATGCTACTTGAGAACAATGGACATCCTGTCTCCAAGATACAACATCACCACAAATGAAGAGAGCACACTCTTTGATTGTACAACGAACTAAAATTATGTTTTGCACTTACAAAATTCGGACTCACACATATGAAGAATACAAGAAGAATGCTTGAACTTAAGGAATTTGGAATTAAAAAATTGGAAAGGGGGTTGCCTTTATATAGGCTTGTTAGTACTTGTTCAGTTTGAATAGAAAAGGTACAAAGAAGGGACATGACCCTTCCTTTAAAATAAAGAGACACCATGAAAGGATTGCACCCTTTCATTCAAATGGAGGGTTGTACCATTTCATTCAAATGGAGTCTATTTCAATTCACCACTGCCTTTATAAATTTTTCTACAATCCCCCACATGAATGAAATTGAAGAAACGAAAAATGCAACAACATGCAGACTATGTGAGTACAAATCTAGAAATATCCTACATAGGATCTGTAGCTTTTGGCCTTAAACCTTCCCTTATAAAAGACTATCAAATTTACTGACTGATTAGTGAACATGATGTCTTGAACTGTTTTGTAATTGGTGCAAACTGAGACAATAACTTGTCACACAGTTTTGTTTCCATACGCAACTTGATTCTATCAGTTGTGTCTACTTTAGCCCTGGACAATTCCTGGATTCATGAGTGTTCTAGAGAATTTAGCCTTTTCAATTCTCATAGACTGGCCCAATTCACACTCATATAGGTAATTCCCATTAAAAGTATCTTGCTATACCCCACTTGAATTTCCAAGCTATGAGTCTCATTAAAAACAAAGCTTAACCTATTTATCGCTGCAAGTAATCACTATCTCATCATAGAAATAGGTAGGAGTTTTACTTCTTAGTGATTCTAATGAGTCATTCTTAATTTGGTTGTCCCTTTGAACCTAGATCTTGGGATCTCCAATCAATTAGGTTGGGTTGCCATTAAGATAACTCTTAAGTGATAGGCTTTAATCTCATTCCCCTTGATGATCACACCACTTGCTCTCTGGTTAAAGCCTTTGTCAATGGATCCGCTATGTTTTCTTTTAACTTTACAAACTCAATGGAAATTATTCTATTAGAGAGCGGTTGCCTAATGGTGTTATGTTTACGGTGAATGTGACAAGACTTACCGTTATACATATGATTATGTGCCCTAGCTATTGCAGTTTGACTATCGCAATGAATGCAAATCACTGGCATAGGTTTCAGCCATATTGGAATATCTTCTAAGAAATTATGAAGCCATTCTACTTCTTCTCCTGCTTTGTCTAAAGCAATAAATTCATATTCCATTGTGGATCCAACTATGCAAGTCTATTTAGAAGATTTCCAAGAGACCGCTCCATCTCCCAAGGTAAAGACATATCAACTAGTGGATTTAGAATCCTAGTGTCAGATATCTAACTAGTGTCGCAATACCCTTCTAGGACCGCAGGATATCTAGTATAGTATAGTCCATAGTCACGGGGGTATTTTAGGTATCTAAGAACCCTAACAATTGTTGTCCAATGGTCTTTTCCTGAGTTTCTAATGTATCTACTCAATTTACTTATTGCATGCGCTATATCAGGACGCGTTCAACTCATGAGATACATTAGAATTCCAATTATACGGGAGTATTCCAATTGTTATGCTTTCACCTTTATTTTTCATTAAATGAAGGTTAGCATTCACAGGTGTCTTGACATAACGGTCATTATGCTTATTGACTTTCTCAAGAATTTTGTCAACATAATGAGTTTGAGACAAAACATATCCTTCAGATGTTTTAGTAATTTTCATTCCTAAAATTACATTTGCTACTCCTATATCTTTCATGTCAAACTTAGTTTTCAACATTTTCTTAGTTGAATTGATCATTCCATTGTTGTTACCAATAATTAGCATATCATCTACATATAGGCAAACAATGACATAACATTTCTCAGTGTTTTTAATATAAACACATTTGTCACACTCATTGATTTTAAATCCATTTATCATCACGACGTTGTCGAATTTTTCATGTCATTGTTTTGGTGCTTGTTTCAAGCCATATAATGATTTTACTAATTTGCACACTTTCTTCTCTTTGCCTGGAACGACAAAACCTTCTGGGTGTTCCATATAGATTTCTTCATTCATATCACCATTCAAGAATGCAGTTTTTACATCCATTTGATATATCTCTAGATTGTCTCAAGTAGAAATTGCAATTAACATTCTAATGGATGTGATCCTTGTTACGGGTGAATAGGTATCGAAGTAACCCACTCCTTTAGTTTGCCTATTAACCTTAACCACAATTCTTGCTTTGTACCTGTCAATTAATCCATCCGATTTCATTTTCCTTTTAAATATCCATTTATATCCAAGAGTTTTACAACCTGGTGGAAGATCCACCAATTTCCAAGTATGATATTGTAGAATGAATTCAATTTCGCTGTTAATAGTTTTTTTTCCATAAAAGAGCTTCTGGAGTTGACATTGCTTCTTTGAAAGTTCGAGGTTATTTCTCAAGTAGAAATGTTAAGAAGTCAGGACCAAAACTTTTCTCAACTCTGGCCTTTTTACTTCGTCTAGGTTGTTCTTCGAACTCTACTCCTTGGTTTTCTTCAACCAATTCTTGACTATTCTCAAATGCAATATCATGAGTCCGTTTAGGAATACCAATCTCTTAAGCGGATTTGCAAGGAAAAATATTTTCAAAAATGAAGCATTCTTTGACTCAATGATTGTATTAACATGAACCTCCGAGTTGTCACTTTTATGTACTAAAAATCAATAAACACTACTGTTGTTTGCATATCCAATAAATACACAATCAATTGTTTTAGGACCAATCTTGATCATTTTAGGGTCTGGTAATGCTAACTTAGCCAAACACCCCTACACTTTTAAATATTTATAGGAAGGCTTTCGGCCTTTCCATAATTCATAAGGTGTTTGAAGGGTTTTCTTGCGAGGTATTTTATTCAAAATATAATTGGAAAAAAGAATGGCTTCCCCTCACAAGTTCTGAGGTAGTCCTGAACTTATTAACATAACATTCATCATTTTTTTTAAAGTTCGATTTTCCCTCTCAGTAACTCCAATTTGTTAAGGTGTATAAGGCACAGTAGTTCAATGAACAATTCTAAGTTGTGGACATAAGTCACCAAAAGGTGTATCATATTCACCATCTCTATCACTTCTTAACGCCTTAATTTTTCTGCCTAGTTATAATTCAACCTCATTCTTATATTGAATGAATTTTTCCAAGGCTTCATCCTTACTTCATAGCAAGTACACATAGCAATATCTAATACTATCATCAATAAAAGTAATGAAATGCTTTTTACCACCCCGAGTTCGAACAAATTTCAAATCACAAATATCGCTAATGACTAAGTCTAGTGGCTCAGTTTTCCTTTCAATTGATTGAAATTGTGTTTTAGTTAATTTTGCTTCAACACACACTTCACATTTGTGATTTGAATCCATTTGAAATTTAGGCAAAGAAACTAGGTAAATTAATCTTCGCAAAGTATCATTATTTACATGACCTAATCTTCCATGCCACACACAAGAAGACTAAAGCGAGTAAGCAGAAGATGTGTTAATTTTATTAAACTTTGGAACAACAGTCATTACATTACGTTTAAAAAGCCCATCGCTCATGTACCAATTTCCTACATACATTCCATTTTTGGTGAGTACAAACTTATCAAACTCAAACACTAATTTAAATCCAATCTTGCTTCGCAACGATCTAGAAACCAGGCTCTTTCGAATATTTGGTACATGCAGCACATCTTTGAGAGTGAGTTCTTTTCCTGACGTCATCTTTAGCACCACGTTCCCTTGTCCTTCAACTTTGGAAGTCGAAGAATTCCCTTGTAGAGTTGTTCTCTATCTTTTGCTGCATGATATGATGAGAACATCTTTTTCTGGAAACAAATGTGGCGAGTAGAGCCTGTGTCCACCCATCATGCTTTAGGGTTGTCCACCAAATTGACTTCAGACACGACACCAGTTACATTCAAGTGTGAAACCATTGCACAAAGACTCTCTTCGGTAAGTTGGCTTGAGCGGGTTTTTTCTTGTAGTTCCCTTGAGTCCTTCTCTTGCAACAATCCTTGACACCATGTCCTATTTTGTCACATACAAAGCACTTGCCATTAAAATTCAGACTGTCTCCACTTTTAACACCTTACTTGGAGCTTTATCCGGGATGCTTCCTTTTCTTATTGTTGAACCATGGCTTATGTTTCAAAATGTTTTCCTTGGATTCCATGAGAACCACCATTATCCTTTTAAATCTGCAAGCGAACAATCAAATCCTCTAATGACATCTATTTTAGTTTATGTTTTAAAGAGTTTTTGAAATACCTCCAAGTCGACGGTAATTTTTCAATAATAGCTGCCACTTGAAAAGATTCACTTAGAGACATTTCTTCTGCATGAATTTCATGTAGGATGACTTGAAGTTCTTGGACTTGATTGATCACTGTTTTGGAATCCACCATCTTAAAATCAAAGAAGCGATCGACAACAAATTTCTTGTTCCGGCATCTTTCGTTTTATATTTGTGATCAAGCGAATCCTAGAAAGATTTTGTGATCTTGATTAGACTATACACACTGTATAATATGTTATCCAAACCATTGAGGATATAGTTCCTGCAGAGAAAATCTGCATGTTTCCATGCATCCACTGCTGCAACAACTTGTGCATCATTTTCATTCTCACTAAGAGATGGAGCATCTTCTCACAAAAAACCTTGCCAAATTCAAGGTGGTCAAATAAAATAACATTTTATGCTGCTAACGCTTACAATCTGTACCACTAATTTTTCAAGTTTTTCCCCATGATTGACGGGAACATTACCATGTCAAATAACCGTCGAAATGGAAGCAACCGCTGTAGACACAACGGATGTAGGGGTAATATTTCCCGGTGTAACATTACTTTCTATAGCCATTCCTAATTAACAAAAATAATTTATGTTGAACAAAAGATTCCATTATATATAACTACAAAAATAAATTTCTATATACTGTAAATTCTGTCTTAAAATTGTTGGAGATAATTTCAGCAATAATTAATTAAAGCAAATAAAATAAATAAAGGAAACAACAAAATTAAACCTTATGGTACCTCTGTAGATAATTTATGAACAAGTTTGTGATTGAGGCCAGTGCTTGAACACTGTGTTTTTAAGACAGAATTTTGTCATCTCCAATGGTCTTGGAGAACAATGGGCGTCTTGTCTCCAGGATACAACAATCACCACAAACAAAGAGAACACACTCTTTGATTGTACAACGAATCAAAATTATGTTTTGCAATCACACTCACACAGATGAAAAATACAAGAAGAATGCTTAAACTTGAGGAATTCGGAATTAAAAAATTAGAATGGGGGATACCTTCATATAGGCTTGTTGGTACCTGTTCAGTTTGAACAGAAAAGGCACGAACAAGGGACATGACCCTTCCTTTAAAATAAAGAGACTCCATAAAAGGATTGTACCCTTTCATTCAAATGAAGTCTATTTCAATTCGCCACTGCCTTTATAAAATTTTCAACAAAAACTACGGTCTCTGGTATATTATTTTTGGTGTTGAAGAACCTTAAATGGTTAAACATAATCAAACCAATTATATGCTATGGGGTTGGAATCCTTTTGAGCTCAAATCATATGTTAGCTTCAATTTGGAAACTCATGGCTCACCTAGCAAAATTGTGATGATTGTTCCCAAAATGTAGTGAAGTCCACAATTGCTTTTGCTTCATTGGATCATGGACTTGGTGTGGGAAAAGAGACAAATGAAAGCATTATCTCTTGTTTAGGTACCAGGGAATGGAAAATAAGAAGTAGTAGATAACAAAATGGAGAATTTTTACTTTAGATGTCTATCTCCTATTTTTCATGATTTCCAATAATTTTACAAAAAAGTTTTAGTTTTTAAGAAGTAGGAAAAATACCAAGGGAAACTGGTTTCTTTCTTTTTCATTTTCTTTTTCCATTTTATTTTCCCTAAAATCTCCCAACACCAACCAGTGCATTAGTGTTCGTGTGTGTGTGTGTGTGTGTGTGTGTGTGTGTGTTGAATTATTGATTCCTTAGGTACTATTGAACTGTTTATTTTTCTCAAAAAGCCTTAAACTGCTTTAGTCTCTCAATTTGTCTTCAACTTCTTTCCTTGGGATGTTAATGTTGTTATTAAGAATTATAATATTAGTCTCATCAGTGCTTTATTTAAGATTTAGTTATTTTAGTGTAGTTCCTTTATGTATATTTCAAAAAAATCTAAATGTGAAATGTTTTGTGCATTTGGAGGAGGTTCAAATATAATTTCTTACTTGTGTTTTCCCAATTCTTTTGTAATTTAGAGAAGATTCAAGCAGTCATTTAGCTTTTAGTTACCTTTTCAAATTTGACTTTCTTTATGCTTGCTTTCATTTGAAGGCATAATAGTTTGGTCTTTATTAAGGGTGATCATTGGTTCAATAGTAAAACCTTGACATAATAACCTTGAGATTATGGGTTTAAATCTTGGGACAACCACTTTGTGCACTATGCCAAAGGTTAGGTATATACCCAATCTTTCCCCTCCCAATCACGCATTAATGTGTATTAATTAGGTGTTATTTTTTTGGCAATGTATTTCTTGAATCTATCATAATCTATCAAAAGTATTGTGGAAACTTTTGGTTTCTTCATTAATGAGCTTCATACTAGAAATGCTTCTAGTATGCTTGATAGTACCAATTTAGATTTCACCACCAAGATGTAATCATTAATGGCGCATGCATGCATAAATAGCTTTAGACCCGTATAAGAATCTTCATTAGAAATACCTGGTCATCTTTGATGAAGCTCTTCTTGGATTGTCCAGTTTGGGCAGTTTAGGAGCACAAGTCTATATTGTAATTAATAGTTCTATCGCTTACGATTTATCTGGTAGAGATTTCATGCAGCAGCTCCTCATGTTCTCTGGGTGCATACTAGACAAGGTGTAGCGGTACACCTAGTCTATGTCGTGTGCATGGTGAACCATGGAGAGATGCTACCAAAATTTTATTAGAGATTAACAGAGCAGTATGAGCTTCTTTTTACAATATAGACTGTGCATTCCTGAATGAGAAACTAGAATGAACCAACATATTAAAGACCAGTTAGAGGTGAGTGTTGTCATGTCGCATGCATTATAAGGCACTTAATTGAGGTTAAGATTAATTAAAATAAAATGGTAATTTTGAACTTTGTTGATTTGGTAGTGACATTTATAGTCTAAGACAGAGTCAGATGGATGAAAGTTGGATAAATCAGCATAGGTTTTCACCCGAAATACATACAAGGGCTCAAGGAATTTATTATATTTGTATGTGAAAATAAGCCATTGTTGAATGAAGTCACATGCCCATGTAAATGGTGTTGTAATGTCAAATTAGTGGAGAAAGGCCTGTTAGGTGAACATTTAATGATCAACGGGTTTCTTCAAAGTTACACTAGTTGGATTTTTCATGAGCAGAATTTGTCATCGCTTGTGCCATACAATGTGAATGTCAGGAAAACCTATTTGAATGATGGTGATGAAATGAATGAAATGCTATACAAGGGATTTGGACTTTGTCCATCAAGCTTTATTCACAAAGCAACAAGTTTTGGAATTAAATAAGGTCCGGATGAAAAGGCCAAAAAATTATTCAATTTATTGAAAGAGGCCGAAAAAGAGTTGTATCCTGAGTGTTAGAAGTTTTCACCGCCCCCATTTGTTGTTCGGTTATTGCATATCAAGTGCCTTACTAGATGGAGTGACAAGTTTTTCACGATATTGCTTGAGCTTTTGAAGGATGCGTACCTAAGTTCCCGAGCCGAGACACTTTGGTGGTGATGGACTAATGGCCTTTGGCACGAGTCTCGAGTTTCTTAAATTTTCTAAAAATATTTAGGTGGCGACTGTGAAATCTGGCAAAGCAGTCCATTTTTGACATTTGATTCAAAATATCGATTTTCCAAAAAGAATTTTCATATTTGGACTTTTTTCGTGTTTTCACTATTTCACATTGCACTTGTGAAATCAGATTCAAAACCACATGTGGAGTCCGAACTATAGGGCTATTTGCCTTCTGAAAGGAGTGCGGAAAGTCAGGCTACAATTTTTGGCGACTCTGTTGGGGAGTTAAAGAACTTGACTTGAAACTCTTGATGTGAATTTTATTTACACTTATATGTTCTTTGCATTGCATTTGCATGGTTACTTTAGGTCACTATGTTTTTCATCTACTATTTCTGGACGGTTTGTCGGAGGCTTGCCCAAAACGCTTGCCAAAAGGCTGACCAGTCATGGGCTCTGCCATGTTGGAAACACAACCCTTGGATTTGGATTACCGCTATCCTGCTTAATCCACCTTTCACTTCTCAGTGTTAGGTGTGAAAGGTATGTTGGGTATTCTTGCTGAGGTATCCTTTTGACTGTTAGACCTAGTTACATATAGTGAAACTATAGTGACTATTCCAATTTAAGATAGGATGCCACCCATTTACAGGATGTTATGAAACTCGTTGTTTGAATTAGTACAGCCTAGATCATGCCAAAAGTATAGGGCAGGGTAACCTTCCCCCCCTTATAGGGGTGTTTTGGTTCTTTTTACTTGATATGTGCTTTTATAGTGAGACTGTACAGGATGGTTCATATCAGTATAAGTTTGATAACAGAGTTCAGTGGGGATTACAGTTCAGTTATGTGTTTTGACTATTGTGAATTGGGGTCGAAGTGCTATCCAATTTTGATTTTGTTTTTCTTTCTTTTTTTTGCTAGGTAGTTTACCATCATAGTTTCAAAAAGAGCCGATATTCCCTCAGCCAAACCTGGATCTACCCCCACCAGTAGAAAATCTGCCAGTCTCGAATCCTCAGGACATGTTTCCTCGGCTCCAGCTTATTGCCCTCCGGTTCAACCTCCTACAGGGATTTTTCCTTTTGATTTCAATGAAATTGATCCAGCCTTGGTCAAGATTGCTAGATTGGAGAAAGCATTGAAGAAATCATAGGATTTTAACTCCATTCCAAATATCGAAGATGGATACACTGAGGCTTCGGTCAGATTATCGAAGAAATTTAATATGCCTTACATCGACAGATTCGATAGGAGTGGGGATCCAATTGTGCATGTCTGGTTGTTTTCATATGTATTAAGGCCTATGGGTCTATCTAGGGCACATAAGCTTTCCTTGTTTAGGAAAACCTTGTCTGATGTATCACCCATCTAGTACGCTAAATTAGAAGACTCAACAAAGCGGAATTGGGAGGAGCTATCTGAGGCGTTGGTTAATCAGTATTCGTATAACACCCAGATAGAAGTAACCATTAGTGAGTTAGAAGCTATTACCCAGAACCCTAAAGAATTATTCATCAATTTTGTCGCCCGGTGGAGAGCCAAGGCAGCCCGAATGACAAATAGGCCTGCCGAAAGAGAACAAGTCTGACTGGTGGTTTAGAACCTTGAGCCAAACATGTTGTAGAGAATGATAGTGGCGTCGTTGTCCACATTTGCCTCCTTACATGAGCTGGGGGTCCAGATTAAGAGTACATTCAAAAAGGGTATCATCCACATAACAAGTGAACCCGCAAAAAGGTCATTCTCTCGGAATACCAATGCTAGTAATAACACTATTCCACGGCCCGCAGATGTCAGTGCTGTTATTTCAACGACCAAGATGGTCGTTCCCTTCGCTACTGCCACAGCCTCACAATCTTCATAAAATACTGGTCCACCTCGAAATCGGAGAATTTTTACTCCCCTCCATATGAGCCCAACCCATGCCCTCAAGCTATTAATGCAAAAAGAGCCCAACCTTCAGAACCTCGATCCTCGACCCTAGACCCATTGCCACCCAAACATGACCCTATCCAATATTGTATCTTCCACCAACATCATGGCCATCCCA
The DNA here is from genome assembly GCF_055761805.1 of Camellia sinensis. Taxonomy (NCBI): domain Eukaryota; kingdom Viridiplantae; phylum Streptophyta; class Magnoliopsida; order Ericales; family Theaceae; genus Camellia; species Camellia sinensis. The sequence goes on along the minus strand of NC_138964.1, from coordinate 16,622,770 downwards.
CGGACATGTGCCAGCGTCTATGTCGTGAGATCCAGGATCTCATTGACAACAAAGTCATTGCCTCACCTGTTAAACCAGACGTAACAACCAAACCCACTTCCTGCACACAACGAAGTCCCCCCGCCTAAAAACATTAACCACATCTATACACTACCGTCCACCTTCAACCCTAGCACATACATTACCTCATCCCATCTACCAAAATCGAAGGTGGTCATTCCAGAAGGCACAAACATGTGCATGATGGATCTAACACCACAAACCCAATCCAAGCCCGTGACAGTAGAAATGGAGAGAGAAAAGAATATACTAAAGACAGGGTCATCTAATACCTGTGTCATAGAGAAGGGGGTCTCGCTCGCGGAGGAGTATGATCCCAAATTATACATTGTGGCCATCGATCAGCCGAAACCGGTAGTCATATTGCCGGACTTTCTCAGCATTAATGCTATCGAGGAAGACCAAATGGCGCAGAATCAAAATGAGTGGCCCGAGCAAGGCATGAATGACTTAGCAAACCTAGAGGAGGATCTGGCAGAATTAGAAGAGAATTTGGAGGATCTTTACTTCTTCGAGGAAGAAGATACAAGCTGTATGCAGATGGGATGGTGGGACTTGAGCCAGCCAAAAACAAATAATGGATGGTTGAGTGAGGAAGAGTTCGATGTAAAGAAACAGACAGAGGAGACTGGGACAAAAGAGGAAATCACTATTAGTGGCAAAGTTGAAGTTGAACCTCTAACTAAGGAAGAACAGGCACTCGAACAATTTCAAAGGGAAAAGATAGAGGAGATCCAGGCAAAGATAGCTCTGGAATATAAAAGAGGAAAAGAGAAAGAAGAAGCTAAATCCATAACCGGTAGTGTTCAAAACGACAAGAAAATAGAGTGGGAACCCAGTGATCGGAAGAGAATGTTAAAGAAACTCAAAAAATACCAGGATACTAAAACCCGAGTTGTAATGGAGGAAGAATGGTATGATGACGGGGCACGTGATGTTAACATGCTTAGAATAGAACTTGATAGCAGCCCAGCCATGACTATGGAGGAGTGGTAAGAAGATAGTGATCTAAACCATACATACACGAATGGAGGGTAGAAGGATGAGACCCCTAATGATACTTGGTATACTGATGAGATTGATCATCTGACTTGCAATGGTCAGTACTTTAAACCCCTGACTTTAGATTAGCCAGAATCTTCTAACAGAGAGGCTGAGAAAGCAAAGGAGAAGGATGTTGAGGAAAACCTGGTCATGAAACAAAAAAAGAAGATTCAGGCCGACATATCCATTTGGGGACTGATAATGGCGTCTCGGGAGCATAGGCAAGCCTTACTCGAAGCAATGAACCGAACCAAATTGCCCATTGACACCACCGTTGACCAATTAGTGTCATTGGTCACCTCTGGGGACGTTATGCCAGTAATATCCTTTACAGATAAAGAATTGCGTCCCAAGGGCACCAACCACAACCGTCCCTTGTATGTAACCCTGGAAAGTAAAAAAAAGTGGATTCCGGTGGTGTTAATAGATACTGGATCGACGATCAATATGTCTCTAGTGAGAACTGCCTATGCCATTGATTTGAGGCCGATTGACTTTACACCTACGACCCAAGCTGTCAGGGCTTATGATAATACAAGTCGAGATGTTATGGGAACTGTGGGAGCCGCATAATTAGCAGAATCAGAAGCGTACGCTTTAGAAGATAGACATTACTCGGCCCTAACCTACACGATTATTAGGTCGAATACAATAAATAGGCCAAGTAACTATTGAGAGCAGATGGGGCCGAATAAATAAGTAGATAGTGAGCGAAAAGTGGACCAGGCCCCGAGGCCCTGGAAACGAGTATAAATAAAGGAACAACAGTCAAAGAAAGGTATGTGAGAACTATTAAGCTTAACTTAGAATACAAGTAATCCGAAGTGTAGAGACTAACTTGCCCGTCGGAGTGCTAATTCCGGCACCCCCGACTGGAGTGTTTATTCCTTTTCAAGTGATTAGCAGAGGATCACGAGTGTCCCTTAGGATCAAAAGAGTATTTCCGAACCACTTCTCCACAATTGGTGCCGTCTGTGGGAATACTCAAATACATCAATGGCGGGTGTAACAGAAGACCCTCTGATAGTCACCGATGAAACCACGCAGAGAGACGACTTCACTCCAATAACCATGCTTAGACCGGAGACTATCGCTGCAAGACGCGCTTTGAACTTCGCCTTACCCTCAACTTCGAAGCATGAGACAATGTAGGCGGTCATGGAACAGGCAAAGCCAAATGAACAGAGGTTGGAGAACATGATCACTGAGAACGAACGTCTCCGTCAAGATCTGGCCTTGGAGGTGGCGAAGTCCAAACAAGCTGTACGCCTAGATCCCGAGCGACCTCCGAGGGCAGGTGGTCGACGACCCTGAGCCCGACAAGACTACACTGAAAGTGACTCTGACTCATTATCCCCGGAGCCCAAGAACAAGGGGCGACCTGAAACTACCAGTTCTTCTGAAGAAAGTCCCCGTATAAGGCATAAGCGAAGAAGAAACAGTTCAGATGAAGAAGACCAGCACGATCCCTTTGTACGACAGATTGTAAAGGCAGTGCTTCCCAAGAAATTCAAAGCACCGTCATTCACCTTGTACGATAGAAAATCAGACCCCACCGATTACATCCTTCATTATAAGCAAGCCATGACGCTGTATACAGACGATGAGGCTCTCATGTGCAGAATATTTCCAAGTAGTTTGGGACCACTAGCTGTCAGATGGTATTATAAACTGGAGCCAGCTTCGATTAAAAGCTTCCACCAACTCCAAAAATCCTTCAGGGCGAGTTTATCACTAATGAGGTCCAGCCAAAGCAAGCCGATTCCCTCTGGGCAATGCAAATTCAACCGGGGGAAACCCTTCGTGCGTATTCGGCGCGGTACTGGGAATGTTTTAATTTGGTAGACGATGCTTGCAATGACTCCATGGCCATCACCGCCTTTAAGATGGGGCTGCATCCCGACAGTGCCCTCTATAGCTCTTTGACCAGACAGCCCCCTAAAACAGTTTGGTCGTTGATGAAGAAAGTTGAAGAATACTATAAGGTGAAAGATGATGCCTTGCGGGCTAAAGTCGAAAATTTGCCCAACAAGACGGCTCCTGTTGAAATTGCTCACCCGTTAAACTCTGTAGCACCTCAGAGCCCTAAACCACGACATCGGGCAAAACGAGATAAAAGACGGGATTCTCGCCGATCAAGTGACCAATGCTCCCACCGAGAAAGTGAACAGCTGCAAGTCGATAGCAGGCGCATAAGGCGCGCCAACAACAAATATACAGAGTTGTCAAAGCCAATCAGCACGGTCATGTCCAAAATCCAACATCTTCCGTTCTTCAAATGGCCGTAAAAAATAGTGGGACCTCCCAACACGCGAAGACGGGATAGGCGGTGTAAGTATCACAAAGATCATGGCCATGATATTGAGAGTTGTTATGCCTTGAAGGATCACCTGGAGGAATTGGTACAGGATGGTCAGCTACAGTTGTACGTCTGAAAAGACAGCTCAACCAAAGCAATAGCCTTAAGACAGGATTCCCCTCCACTTGGCGTGATCCACATGATATACAGCCTGCCAATTTCATCCATGGTGCATACCATTCAGTCGAATCCCGACCCTCAAAATCAACTCACTTTGGCTAAATGGCCCCATGAAGCTGCGAGCATTACTTTTGATGATTCAGATTTGGCCGGAGTGACACTGCCCCACACTGATCCCTTGGTAATTGAGTTACGCGTAAACTGGTTCACCGTTAAGCGCGTACTCATTGACCCAGGGAGCATATCGGAAGTCATGTATTACAAGACATTCATCAAACTTGGCTTCTCTGAATCGGACCTTTCTCTGATTCCTTATCCTCTATTCGGCTTCAACGCCAATCCAGAATATCCGTTGGGAAAAATTACACTACCCGTTCGAGCGGACTCCCGAACAGTGGCCGTGGAGTTCTTGGTCGTCAAGCTGTCGTCACTATATAATCTCATCATGGGGCGATCTTGGTTGCATACTATGTAGCCTGTGCCAAGCACCTATCATCAAATGTTACGCTTCCTGACAGAACGCGGCATTGAGCAAATTCGTGGCTCCCAGAAATCGGCACAAGCATGTTACCTCCTTGCTGAAAAAAAGCCAAAGAAGCTACAGGTGAATTCCATTGAGGTGCCGGATCGAGAGAGCCTCGACGATGTTGGGCGGCTCCCAAATGAAAAGGCCACAGAAGGCTTAGACCGAGTTAAAATCGATGGAAACCCAGACAAGTTCTTTATAGTCGGCGATCAAGCCGACAGACAGTAGCTAATTTCTTTTCTACTCAGTAACCTCGATGTCTTTGCATAGACTCCACATGAGATGCCGGGTATAGATCTGTCAGTTTCACAGCACCGTTTGAATGTTGATGCTAAACACAAGCCGATCATCCAAAAAAGCCGGCGATCAGTCGCAGAGCACACTACCGTTATTGTCGAGGAGGTTGACAAACCGCTTGACGCCAGGGCAATCAGGGAAGTGACCTGCCCTACATGGCTCTCTAATACAGTGGTGGTGAATAAGAAAAATGGGACTTGGTGAGTGTGCGTCGATTTCACGGACCTAAACAAAGCCTGCCCCAAGGATTGCTTTCCCCTACCTAGAATTGACCAACTTGTAGGCGCAACGGCACGCCATCAATATATGAGCTTCCTCAATGCTTATAGAGGCTACCATCAAATCGCCATGCATCCAGAGGACCAGGACAAAATTGCATTCCTCACCCCAAGAGGAACCTACTGCTACAAGGTTATGCCTTTTGGGCTGAAGAATGCAGGGGCAACCTATCAAAGACTGGTCACTGCCTTGTTCAAAGAGCAACTCGGCCACACTATGAAAGTGTACATTGACAATATGGTGGTCAAGTCCAAGGAAGAGCAGAATCATATAGTCGATCTGGAAGAGACATTCGGCATTCTACGCAAATATAGAATGAAGCTACCTTTCGCTAAAAAAATTCATCCTAGCCCTAGTCATGGCGGCAAGAAAACTGATGCATTACTTCCAGGGACATAGCATTGGGGTGCTAACAAATTATCCCTTCCGATCAGTACTACGAAGTGCAGAAGCATCAGGACGTGTTTCAAAGTGGGCTCTTGAACTCGGCCAGTACGACATTCAGTTTCTACCTAGAACTTCAATCAAGGGACAGGTGCTTGCCGACTTTGTTGCCGAATTCACTGGGGGTCTTGCCGATTTCAAGTCCGATGAAATTCGACCGAAGCCGAACTAGAGAATTTATGTTGGGGACATTTGGTAGTTGTATTGTGATGGATCATCCAATCAGGCGGGCAACGGTACCGGAGTTGTAATCATGGCTCCCGACGGCGCAATAATTGAACAGGCCGTCAAGCTTCGAAGCATCAAATAACGAAGCCGAATATGAAGCCCTTCTAGCCGATTTGTGGAATGCACATCTTCTGGGTGCTCAGCGTTTACTTGTATTTTGCGATTCAAAACTGGTGATCAATCAACTAAAGGAGGAGTACGCTGCAAGAAACGACCGTATGGCGGCTTACATGATAACGGCCAACTCCTTGCTAGCAAAATTTGACCATCATGAATTGAAGCAGATAACACGTGATCAAAACACACATGCAGATGCCCTTGCTTGCCAAGCCTCCGCCATTAACTCAGATATTAAACGGACCATCGAAGTAGGTTTCATCCCGGAGCCGAGCATTGGCCCTTCGGAAGAAGTCCATGTCAATGTTATAGAATCTGGACCGAGTTGGTTGGATTCCATTGCTGCAATCCTGTCTTCCAAACAACTCCCAAAGGACAAGAAAGAAGTGCACAAGCTGCGAAACAAAGTCCTGCAATATTACTTGGATCCATAAGGAAGACTTTATAAAAAATCCTCTCTGGTCCATATTTAGAATGTGTGCACCCGGACGAAGTCAAGGAGCTTCTGACTGAAATACATGAGGGCAGTTGTGGCACCCATTTTGGCGGGCGGTCCTTGGCTCATCGAGCCGTGACACAAAGGTATTACTGGCCGACAATGAGAGCAGATGCCGAATGTTACGTGAAAAAGTGTGAACAGTGCCAGAAGTTCTCTCCTTTTACCCACCTGCCTATTGAAGAGCTAAGCTCCATAACCAGTCCCTGGCCGTTCGCCCAATGGGGACTTGACATCGTCGGACCACTGCCTCGTGCCCCGGGTAACAAGCGATTTTTGATTGTCGTGACAGATTATTTTACAAAATGGGTAGAAGCGGAGGCACTAACACACATCCAAGATACCGACGTGAAGCGTTTTGTTTGGAGAAATATCATCACATGATTCGGCATTCCGAGAGCACTTATCTCAGACAACAGCACCCAATTCAATTGTGGCGTCTACCGAGAGTTGTACAGCAAGTACGATATCCGGCCTTACTTTTCCACGCCGGCCTATCCACAAAGCAATGGTCAGGCTGAAGCCTCTAACAAATCCATCTTGGATGGCATCAAGAAGAGGCTGGAGAAAGCTAAAGGCAAATTGGTCGAAAAATTGTCGAGTGTCTTGTGGGCTCATCGAACTACGCCGAGGCGATCTACTGGGAAAACGCCATTTGCCTTATGCTTTGGAACCCAGGCAATCATACCCCTGGAGATCGGCCTCCCAACCTTGAAATCGATAGTTTTTGATATTGGCCAAAACGACATGATGTTGGCCTTGGATTTGATTCTGATTGAAGAACAAAGAGGCCGTGCCCTCGTATCCATGGTGCGGTATCAACAGCAGCTTGCTAAGTCGTATAATCAACGTGTTCAACTGCGTTGCTACACACCAGGAAAGTTGGTCCTGAAGAAGGTATTTCCAGCTGCCAAGAAACCGGCGGATGGAAAATTGGGTCCTAACTGGGACGACCCCTATCAGATTGATTCAATCGCTGGAGTAGGGGCATATCGGCTCAAAGACATATCAGGAAGGAGTCTGCCACGGCCTTAGAATTCCATGCATTTACGCAAATTTTATCATTGACCCGACTTGTGGAACATGATGCTTGTTCTGAACTGTTCGCCATGTATACCTCATTTTTTGTAATGCAAAGATCCCTATTTACTCACTACAAAATCCAGTTCAAAGGTGTTCCGATAAAAGCCTCCGGATTCGGAGCGCCCTTCGTAGATATCACGATTGGCCAAATAAAGTCTCCAGATTCGGAGCCCTATCGGCGCATGACGTCTTTGGGCCGATTAAGCCTCCGGATTCAGAGCACCTTTCATGGATATCACGATTGGCCAAATAAAGTCTTAGGATTTGGAGCCCCATCGACGCATAACGTCTTTGGGTCGATTAAGCCTCCGAATTCGGAGCGCCCTTCGTGGATATCACGATTGGCCAAATAGTCTCCGTATTCAAAGCCCCATCGGGGCATGACGTCTTTAGGCCGATTAAGCCTCCAGATTCGGAGCGCCTTTCGAGGCTGTCACGATTGGCCAAATAAAGTCTCCGGATTCGGAGCCCCATCAGCACATAACGTCTTTGGGCTAATTAAGCCTCCGGATTCGGAGCCCCCTTCGTGGATATCATGATTGGTCAAATAAAATCTACGGATTCGAAGTCCCATCGGCGCATGACATCTTTGGGCCGATGAAGCCTCCGAATTCGGAGCGCCCTTCGTGGATATCACGATTGGTCAAATAAAGTCTCCGGATTCGGAGTCCCATCTGTGCATCACGTCTTTGGGCCGATTAAGCCTCCGGATTCGGAGCACCCTTCGTGGCTGTCACAATTCGCCAAATAAAGTCTCTGGATTTGGAGCCCCATCGGCGCATGACGTCGTTGGGCCAATTAAGCCTCCGAATTCGAAGCGCCCTTCGTGGCTGCCACGATTGGCCAAATAAAGTCTCCGGATTCGGAGCCCCATCGGCGCATGACGTCTTTGAGCCGATTAAGCCTCTGGATTCAGAACGCCCTTCGTAGATATCACAATTGGTCAAATAAAGTCTCCGGATTCGGAGCCCCATCGGCGCATGACGTCTTTGGGCCGATTAAGCCTATAGATTTGGAGCACCCTTTGTGGATATCACGATTGGCCAAGTCTCGTCTTCGGATTCGGAGCCCTATCGGCGCATGACGTCGTTGGGCCGATTAAGCCTCCGAATTCGGAGTGCCCTTTGTGGATGTTCGGGCCGTGCGTAACATAATTATGCCGATTAAATACTTAATGTAGAATGCTCTCATATCGAGCCGGCAAAACCCGTTTATACATCAAAGCATATAAACATTCGGAATGAAATGCCTAGTTATCTCTGGCCGGTCAATGTTTATACAATGAAACACAAAACACGTGTATGCCGAATAAATATTCAATTTTCATGCATTTATACAATGAAACACAAAACATGCAAACACGTGTGTGCCGAATGAAAATTACAACAAAACGCATTTAAAAAAGAACATTTTATTCAATCAGGCGATGATTACATAGTTTTGAACGTGATTTGCATTTAAACATCACAATGAGTATTTTTATATGGCGTCGCCCTTATCCTCACTCTGCTGGACTTCAAAGGCGAAAAACGGAAAATGGTTACGTTGGTAGAGCGGCGATGCCGAATTAATGCCCGACGCTCGGAGAGCTTTCGCGGCTTGAGATGCCTTGATCCAACCGTGCTTAAATCCACGATTTTCACATCGGCGAACCTCTTCGGCGAGTTTCTCCTTGGTCTTCTAAATTTTGACCTTTCGGCTGTCATGAAAACCTTTTTCATAGGCCGCGACCCTCGCAGTCTCAATCGCGAATATGCTAGCCGTGTTTCGATCGGTGATAGTATCACTTATCAGCCTTTAAGTCACTCTCTCTTCCACAACCAAATTGGGTTGGCTGACTGATTGAGACCCGACAGATTTGATTTTCCTTAGATCACGGTCAGCCTTCTCTGCACGAGCTTCTAACTTCCGAATGCGTTTATCTCTTTGCTCTATATTGCGCCGAGCAGCACGGAGACGCATGCCGATTTCATAAGCTGTGTACAGCCCCTTCACCGCCCCGTGAATGCCTTCATGAAACACTTTAAAGTCCTGCCGACCTACCATCGACTACTGGACTTCGGATGGAAAAATCTGTCGGATGAACTCGACTGCCACGTTTAGATCTCGAACGATCGAGTCCGCCCCTATCATTGGTCTATTCCCCACGAACACCGCAAAACTCAATGGGCGTGGAGTCACATCGGATTCCTTTCTAGAACTGGGTTGAGGAGCTTTGCCCTGAGGCTGCTTATCCCTCCTGGGCGACCTACTTCGACGACGAGGAGATTGGTGTCTCTCCCGATCCCTCGAAGTCCTACTTCCCGTGCGTGATGGTTCACCAGTTCGACTCATATCTCCTCCTAGCTCAGCTAGTGTCCTCATTTCCCCTCTGTTATTGAAGAAAAGTCTACTTGACATTCGCACTTGTTTAACCTTCTTGAAAGAGCTGGACTGAGTTACTGACTAAGCATATAAATAGGAACTCAAAGAGCTGGACTGACTGAAGAGAAGTCTACGTGCCCATTTATTTCCTACGAGGGTAGCACCTCTAAGGCAATCTCATTAATACTGAAACCTCAATAGCCCCGTGCGGACTGACTCATGCGCCCCAATCACCCATCAACCACTGTTATTCGGCGTTTAATGTTCATGAACCAGCTGGGGCAAGGGCAGTTTCATCAATCTTGTCAGCTTGAGTGCCCCAACCGTTCCACGCATCGATTCATCAGCACAATATTTATAAGTTCATGTTATTCGGCATTTAATGTTCATGAACCAGCTGGGGCAAGGGCATATTCATCAATCTTGTCGGCTTGAGTGCCCTAGCCATTCCACGCATCGATTCATCAATGCAATATTCATAAGTTCATGTTGTTTGGCGTTTAATGTTCATGAACTAGCTGGGGCAAGGGCAGATTCATCAATTTAGTCGGCTTGAGTGCCTCAGTTGTTCCACGTATCGATTCATCAATACAATATTCGTAAGTTCATGTTATTCGGTGTTTAATGTTCATGAACCAGCCGGGGCAACGGCATGCAACAGGGCCCTGAGTCGATTTACTTGTTTGGATAAATTAAGGTTAAATTAATTGCCATGTTACACTATTATCCAATCGGCAGCTATGCAGCGGGATATTTAATCTACTCATCTCATGATCCTACTTCCTATCGGATCGATAGTTAGCAAGCACAACAGACAGTAATCATTTTATCATTTTATCCAAGACAGTAATCAAAAACTGCAAACAACTAATAGTGAAATGAAAAAAAAAAATTCATTAATAAATTGAGCACAGATAGTAACTAATTTATACATGAAAATTACCTTGAACTAACAGAAATCTACTAAACAAAAACATATATTGAAATTGAAAATACTTAATAAAACTAGAATGTCTCCCAAATCAATCCTCGGGATCAGACTCAAGTGGCTCAACGACCACTTGCTCGTATGGAATTGGCATGGCCAATGTAACTCCAGTGGCAGCAAGGGCTTTGAGCCACCCATGTTTGAATCCTCGATTCTCGAATTTGGGGACTTCTTCTACGTAGTTCTCAAGGGTGGCGCTCTTTCCAGCCTCGAACACCGCAGAAGCCTTAGAGTCAGCTTTTTCCTTGGCCTTCCTCAACTCTTCCAACTCGGCCTCCACCTTGGCAAGTGCTTTCTTGGCTAACTTGAGTGATTCCTCACTCACGTTCATCCTCTCCTTGACGTCACATTTGAGCTGATTAGCAGTCTTAGCCCTCTCCTTCTCAGCTTCGGCTCAAGCACTTTCCATCGCAGCTCTCATCGCCTCAAACTCGGCCCTGCTTCTCTCACCTTCACCTTTCGACTTCAGGCGGCCAATTCTTTCAATGGCATCGTGCTGGCGGCGGCCTAGTTCGGCTATCCCTCCAACCATCTACAAAACAAGGAGTCAGGATCATCACATACCAAGAAATATCGTATACAAACCAAACCAAACAAGGAGTAAAAAAAAGATCAAGTCATATACCAGAAGGGCCGACTGGGCAGCTAACGTTATAGCTATCAAATTCGGCTCTGCTCGAAAGGTGGCCTTGTCAGCTGGCAACGAGACTGAGGCGACCAAGCTCAATGCTACAGCTGGATCCTTCAAGGCAGATGCGTCAGAAGAGATCGGTGTGTTTTTGATCTTTGGTTGAACAATGAAAGGAACAACCACATCCGACTCCTCTAGACGAGGCCGTTTATCAGCAGGGCTCTTCTCTGACCCGGCCTCTCCCTCAGCGGTACGTTTTTCGCCCTGTTCTTCTTGAATCGGCTGTTCTTCTGGAATCTGCTGTTCGGCCTCCTTATCCGACTCGACCACAACAACTTGAGCCATCTCTTCTACAATAACGGGTTGTGAAGATTCAATTGGGGCAGGTCCAGAACGGGTGGCCTCGACTTTCTGTCGCACGACCATGCGTTCGGCATTTCTCTTTCGCGTCATCTGCGTTTGATTTTCCCTAGCTATACCTTTAGAAAAATCGCCGGGTAGATCTCCCAAATCTGTAAAAATTTCTCTGAAGGAAAACTTCACCCGACCCAAAGTGGACGGTAGGTCAGGCTGGTTAAGACCGGCTGCCTCAAACGTTGAGTTTAGAGCCTAGTCGACCTCTTCAGCCTCCGCAGCGAACTCTCTCGTTGGTTCGACAACTACCTCGACCACTGTCTCTACGTCTTGCTCCGAATCAGAAGCTTTGAAACCAATTTGCCTAAGGGTCTTGAAGCTGGGGAAGATAAGAACCGTAAGGTGGTGTTCGCCAGATGGCATCGGAATGTCATCCGCAGCCGAGAACGTAGTATAAGTGGGCTCGTACCGCAGGAGTATATAGGCGGCTCTCCTATGCTTTTGTACGTTTGGACGGCCAAAATACTTGAGTGCAGTCTTAACCTCCGCAAGGACTGCGTCGTCAGCTGAGGTTAGAATCTTCTTCAACTTATTTCCTGCAAAAACAAAGGATTAGACTTGAAGAAAAAGCTGAATAAAAGAAAGATCAATAAACACAACGAGTTACACGGCAACCTGGTTTGCCCCTCTTTCTGGGAACAGTGTCTAGGTGATCTTCGCCCTCGCCGAATTTCCAATTGCCTCAGACATTGACCATTATATCGTCAACTCATTTGCCAGAACTGGAAAACATGATTACCAAGTGATGGTTGGTGTCCTTGGCCCTGAGAAAGTAGCGCCCGAGCCAATCGGCGGATTTGGCTAAAGTGTAGCAGTACCGAATCGCCGGAATGCCAAGGTTAATCCTAAGGCGCCAGTTCAATTCTATGATTCCCATTATGATTTGAAAGAAATTCACATTGGGTTGGGAAGGAATCAGACCCCAATGGCGGAGAACGGCCCTAAGAAATGGGTGTAGAGGAAAGCAAACCCTGCCCTCTGCAATGGATAGGAGAGGAAAGACGATGGTATTTTGGTCCTCCCTCTCCATATCGAAGGTATTGTCCATTACTAGAGATATATGGACATCATCAGGGATAGAAACATGTCGCCGGAACCCAGAAATACGACCCTCGGAAATGAGGTCTTTTAAATGCTTAGCCATTCTAGTATGGACTCAAAGGTATTCTAAATAAAAAATGAACACGGAAAATAGGATTACAAAGAGAAGAGAAGAAAACTTACGAGAGGCAAATGAGACAAAGAGAGATATGAAGAAGTTGCAGAAGACGCAAAATAGAGGAGGGATTCCGACTGGCAATCCAGGAGGCTCGAATATTCAAAAAGTATGCATTCGAAGAGACTAAAGTTTCAAATCATAATAAATGCAAAAGATGCACGAATGAGGCAGGAACGTATAATGATGACCAAAAGACGTGCGTGTTCTAACATTCACATTGGGATAGGTGAAGCCGCCTAATTTATGTTTCTCTTGACTTTTCAAATTCGAAACCAAACACACCAGGCAATTGTGGAGCCGAATAATTAGCAGAATCAGAAGCGTACGCTTTAGAAGATAGACATTACTCGGCCTTAACCTGCACGATTATGAGGCCGAATACAATAAATAGGCCGAGTAACTATTAAGAGCAGATGGGGCCGAATAAATAAGCAGATAGTGAGCAAAAAATGGACCAGGCCCCGAGGCCCTGGAAACGAGTATAAATAAAGGAACAACAGTCAAAGAAAGGTATGTGAGAACTATTAAGCTTAACTTAGAATACAAGTAATCTGGAGTGTAGAGACTGACTTGCCCGTCGGAGTGCTAATTCCGGCACCCCCGACCGGAGTGTTTATTCCTTTTCAGGTGACTAGCAGAGGATCACGAGCATCCCCCAGGATCAAAAGAGTATTTCCAAGCCACTTCTCCACAGGAACGTTCAAGAGCAATATCCTAATCGGCCCGTCCGAACATAAGATGGAATTCCATGTCATGGACGTTCCAGCCACATTCAACCTACTATTGGGAAGGCCCTGGCTATATCAGATGAAGGTTATATCATCAACAGTCCATCAATTAGTAAAGTACCCCTTCAAAGGTGGGATTGCCACCATGTACGGTAGCTCTGTGATCCATCCTTCCTAGGGAACCACCGCACCCTTATTGGAAATCATATATGGGGAAGAAGACATGTTCCTTTCTGGCTTCTCTTTGGCAGAAGCCTGGTTGGTCTAAACCATCATGGCAGAAGACGAGGGAAATTATGTGAGTGCCCAGTCAATCTATATGATGAAAAAACAAGGGCATATGCTCGGGTCGGGACTAGGCTGAAGTGGTAGGTACTGTTGCTAAGGAGATGAGTCATAACCCCCACACTTTTGGGCTGGAATACAAACCTACCGCTGCAGATTGGCAAATGAAAGGTCAGGAGCTGAGAGAAAGGCTGAAAACAAAGAGGACTGGGAGGCAGTATGAGTTAGTTCACAAACCAATACAGGGGACCTTGAACAGACATTTTGTCCACCATGGGGAAAACTTCCCCTTTTGTTGATTCCCAAAGCCCTAGTACGATTAGAAAACAAAAACATGGTATTCAGGGTTTGAGATCTTCTTCGGGCACTAGTTATCGAAAGAGGAGGATGAGCAGGTAGACCTAAGCATTGGTACAGATCAAAGAAGGGCTGTGAGCTTGGTTATTGAAGAGGAAGAGTTACTGGGAAAGGCATTGGTAGATTTACTGGCGAGTTCTACTACTGGAGCTGAGACCACCAACTTGGGGGATAGTTTTACTATCTCAATGATTGGGGATACCCCAGCAGCAGATTTCTCCAATCTTATCGTGGATGTGTCTGAGGCTCCACGCCTGGTTTGGATGTTTAAGCAAGGCGTCATCAACAATTTTGAATCGGATAGTGAGTCCGGATCTGATTCCATTGAGTCTGTGGAGTCGGAATCAGATTCGAGTTCCTCTGAGTTTGGTACTTCTAGGAGTGGTAATCCGGATACCAAAGTCCTGTCCAAGTCATCTTCTAGCTTTTCTTTTGAGTCCACTATAAACGAAGATCCAGCCTTTTTGAATGGGAATGTTGTGAATGTTACCTACTTCTTTGTGCCTTTGGTTTCTTGTACTAGTCTTAATTTTCAAAATTTTGACATAAACGAAGAGGAAAAAATTCCTTGGGTTTTGAAAATTTTGGTTGATCATGAGGAGGATAGGCGTGTTAAGCCCTGTACAGATGAAATCGTATCAATTAATGTGGGTACTAAGGAAGATCCTCGTTTGATCCAAATTGGGTCCACACTGTCTTCGGAGCAATGCGAGCGTTTAATCAATTTATTAAAAATTTTAAAGATGTTTTCAAGTGGTCCTACAAAGACATGCCTAGAATTGATCCTAAGATTGTACAGCACCGGATCCCTCTTGACCCTGAGGCCTGGCTAGTTAAACAAAAGCTACACAGAGTTTGCCCAGATTAGGCTTTGAAGATCAAGGAAAAAGTTACCAAACAGATTGAGGCAGGGTTCTTACTTGTATCTGAATACCCGATGTGGTTGGCCAATATTGTTCTAGTCCCAAAGAAGGATGGCAGAATCATAGTCTGTGTCGACTTCAGGGATCTGAATAAGGCTAGTCCGAAGGATGATTTTCCACTGCCGCATATTAATGAGTTGGTAGACTTCACCGCAAGCCATGCATTGCTCTCATTCATATATGGGTTTTCCAGGTATAACCAGATTCTGATGGCACCTAAAGATAGGGAGAAGACCGCTTTCACTACTCCGTGGGGCACCTATTGTTACCAAGTCATGTCGTTTGGGTTAGAAAATGCTGGGGCCACTTATCAAAGTGCTGCAAGTACTATTCTGTACGATATGATCCACAAAAAGATTGAGGTGTATGTGGACGATATGATTGTCAAGTCCAAAGATCAAGAGGGCCACCATACCGCCTTGGAGAAATTCTTTCAGTGGATCAGAGAATATAGATTGAGGTTAAACCCGCAAAAATGCACTTTCGGTGTAACAACAGGAAAAATGTTGGGATTCTTAATCACACAAAGAGGAATTGAGGTAGATCCTTCCAAAATCAAGGCCATCTTAGAAAGGCCACCACCAAGGACTAAAAAGGATGTGCGTGACTTTCTAAGTAAAGTGCAATTCATAAGGTGGTTTATTTCAAAACTAACCTTGACTTGTGAACCATTATTTGGCCTCCTAAAGAAAGGAAAGAAGTTCCAATGGGACGATCGCTATCAGTTCGCGTTTGAACAGGTCAAGTAGTACCTACAAAATCCACTTGTGTTATCATCGCCAGAACCGGGAAAATCGCTGATCTTGTACCTGCCAATGACAAACTCAACCATGGGGTGTATGTTAACTCAGGAGTCGGAGGCCAAGGTGGAGAAAGCCATTTACTACTTGAGCAAGAAAATGCTAGATTACGAGACCCGTTACACTCCCCTTGAGAAATCTTGTCTAGCCTTGGTATGGGCTACCCGAAAGTTGAGGCACTACCTAGTTTTGAGATTAGATCCCATCAAATATCTCTTTAAAAAACCAGCACTTACGGGAAAGCTAGTCCATTGGTTGCTTCTTCTCTCCGAATTTGATCTTACGTATGTTACATGCAAGTCGGTTAAAGAGAGAGTTGCAGTGGAATTCCTAGCAGATCACCCAGTAGAGGGGGATGAAGCGATGAAGTACTTGTTCCCAGATGAAGATATTCTGTAAATAAAGGAGAAAACGTGAATAATGTACTTTGACGGAGCAGCCAATCAATACGGTTATGGGATCGGTGTGTTGCTGATAACACCTGATGACTCCCATATACCCTTAGCCTTCAAACTCTAGTTCAAAGTATCCAACAACGAAGCAGAATATGAGGGGTGTATTGTTGGTTTAGAAGCTGCCCTCAAACTAGGGACAAAAAGGTTGGACGTCATCGGGGATTTGAATTTGGTTGTGTCTGAAGCTAATGGAGATTAGCGGGTAAAAGAATAAAAAAATGAAGGTTTACCATCAGGTCTTTGATATACTAATTCTGAGGTTTGAAAAAGCTAACGTTTACTCATCTGCTAAGGGAAAACAACCGGTTCGCTGATGCACTAGCAACTCTATCTTCTATGGTAGACATTCCATTGAGAGTCGGGATGCGTTCGATCATTATTGAACAGAAGTACACGTCGGCCTATGAAACCATTGCCGCAGTAGATAAGGCTTCAGACAAGAACCCTTGGTACTACGATATCTGGAATTTCTTGGAAAAGGAGGCGTATCCACCAGAAGCAAATGCTAAGGATAAAAGGGGAATACGGTGTCTGGCCGTCCAATTTATCATCTGAAGGGGCAAGCTGTAGAAAAGAGGCCATCTGGGAATGCACAAGCTATGTGTTGAGGAAGAAGAATCAAAGCTCCTTATGGAGGCC
Organism: Camellia sinensis; assembly: GCF_055761805.1. Lineage (NCBI taxonomy): Eukaryota > Viridiplantae > Streptophyta > Magnoliopsida > Ericales > Theaceae > Camellia > Camellia sinensis. Next base: position 16,605,914 of record NC_138964.1, on the reverse strand, counting down.
ATTCACGGAGGAGAGTGCGAAGCCCACATGAATGGTGTGGTGCTCGCCCGAAAAATCCTTAGACAAGGCTACTACTGGTCAACCATGGAAGAGGATTGTATTGGTTTTGTTCGGTGCTATCACAAGTGCCAGATTCATGCCAATCGCATGAACATTCCGCCGTCGAAGCTCTACAACATGACTTCACCATGGTCATTCTCTTTTTAGGAGGATAGACGCTATTGGCGCAGTCACGCCAAAGGGCTCAAATAGGCATGAGTTCATTCTGGTAACAATTGACTACTTTACAAAATGGGTGGAGGCTCAGTCCTACTCTATATTGAAAGCATCGCATGTGGCTAAGTTCATAAAAAACAACATCATATGCCGGTATGGGGTGCCCAATGAGATTATCTCTGATAATGAGTCGCACTTCAAGAAAGAGGTGATAGACTTGCTTGAGAAATATAACATTGCTTTCCATAAGTCATCAACCTACAGGCTGCAGACCAATGAGCTATCGAGACTACAAACAAAAATATCAAGAGAATTCTGCAGAAGATAGTGGAAACCTACAGGAATTGGCCAGATAAATTGTCATTTGTGCTCTGGGGCTACAAAACCTCAATCCGAACATCTACAGGAACAACCCCTTATTCTCTCATCTACAGAATGGAGACTGTTTTGCCAATCGAAATTGAAGTACCCTCGTTACGAGTTATGGCCGAGTGTTAAATAGCAAAGACAGATTGGTAGCAAAGTAGGTTTGAGGAGTTAATGTTGTTTAATAAAAGAAGACTAAGAGCACTGTATCATGTCCACGGCTACCGATGTAGAATTGCCAGGGCTTTTAACAAGAAAGTGAAGTCCAGAAATCTTCAAGAAAGGGACATGGTACTGAAAGACAACGGAGCTCTCATTCATGACCCTAGGGGTAAGTTCAAACCCAACTGGACTGGTCCTTACATCATCAAGTCAATCTGGTCAGGAGGAGCGGTTATTCTTATGGACTTGGATGGCCTGGAGTTCTCACAACTAGGGGTGTGCGCGGTGCAGTTTGGGCAGTTTGAGAGTGAAATTACAAACCGAATGGCGGGTTAGCGGATTAGCGGATTGACAAATTTCAGTTTGGACGATTTTTGGCATATTGGCAGATTGAAGAATATTTTAGCTAATTATCATACATTTGCATAATATATAACACTAATTTGTATAATATTTTTTAGATATATAATATAAAGTTATTTTTCATAATATGTTTCATATATATAACCACTAATTTGTAATAAATTTCATATTTTCAATCTCTCTCACACTCATTTTTACATTGATATTTTATTGAAAATTAAAAAATGTATATGTATTTGCCATAGCGGAGTAGAGCGGTTCGGTTGACGGATTATAAATTTTAAAGTTTAAACTGCGGTTAGCGGTTAGAGCAGTGCGGATTGATGTATATCGGTGCAGTTTTAGCGGATTGGGCAGTATTTTGCACACCCCTACTCACAATCGATCAATATGGACAAGTTAAGGAAATACTACCCCTGAGAGGCTCGCTAAGCTAAAAACCCGAAAGGGTGACCTAGGCAAAAGTTAGAGCATGAAAAATTAGAAATAAATAAAAACTGAGCTCGCAAGGTTGGAAACCCGAAAGGGCGACTTTGGCAAAAATTAGAGTGCAAAAGGAGAGCGTTAATACTCGAGTGAACCTAAACCAAACTACATAAGGCCTGATTCCCATTTTTGGGATACGTAGGTAACTTCATCCCGAAGTTCGGCCGTAACTATCCCCAATTCAACTATCCTATCCATTTTCTTGATCAAGTCATCTTTGTTCACTATCTATTAGTTCGGTTGTGCTCTTTATTTCGAGAAGAAAAGATGATTACATTGTAGAGAAGCGGGGATATGCAGCCAGGGGCAGTAATGATTTCTTTTGGGACTATACATCTTAAGAATCGATTCTGTGCATGTCAAGTGGTGATCGTTTCTGAAAATTATTTTGAAGAGTTTTAATAAAAGTTGATTTTTTTCAAAATTTTACCATTTTACAACTTGACCATTTTTGGGACCGAAAAGAAAATTTTCAGTACTCGTAACTTTAATTTTATTGATTTCAACACAAGTACATTCTACAACTCTTTGATTTAGATCAAAGTTGCTTTTTACATCTTAAAACTTGAAAAGAAAGATCAAATTAGTAAAACTAGGGGCACAGCTAAGTCATGTGATTCTATGCCAAAGACGGCCCAACCTCTGCCTCTTCTTCAAGCCAAGCCAAACACTCCTCAGACAAGGTGTAACTAAAACTAATGGTAGGGGCCACAATCTATCTCATCCTTCATGCCGCAAGATACCGGGGCAGGTGCGAGGTGTGAACTGGAAATGAAGCTGTGTATTCCACTCCCTCATCTGGTCATATCTGATCATGCTCGAATTGGCGTCAGAACCGGAGAGGAAAATAGAATACGCAATGTGTAAGGCCAATTAACTCTACACCTGATTGCCATGACATGTTGTAGCTCATCTCAGCTAAATTAAATTACGGGCAACGCCAAGTTATGTCAGCTGCGAACCGGCTACACATCCAATCACACCATAAACCTTCTGAGGGGAAATCCACTAGCCGTTGAAAAAAAAAGTAAGCTTGGTCCGAATACTCGGGGTAAGGAGCCACTACTTGTAGTTTATCCATAAGCTATACCTGAGGAGGGATGAAAAATAAAAGAGATTAAAGAATAGAGATGTGTACGATGAGAGAAAAGTAAGGAAAAGGTTATAAGAGAAAAATAGAGAATGAGTGTTAAGTGATGTAAGAATTATAAATTAGAATGGTGGAAAATAATACCTGGAGAAGTAGCAGATTCCTTATTAGCCGGGTGGTCTCTCCTCGACAGAAAGCATCTAAACCCATCAAGGTTTCGGCCAGTGCCAAACCCATGCAACTCTTGCCCTCTTTCAGACGTTGAGCCACTTCTATCAACTGGATGCTAGCTCCATTGAAACTAGAGGCAAGGAGGAATTGTACAAGAAGGCATAAATAGAGAGGATGTCGCCGGTGGCTTCTCCAAAGAAGGTCACTCCTGTCTACAATAACGAAAAATCGATGAACTAAACCGGGGATGTCTAGCTCTCTGTCATGTGCCAAAGACCTAGCCTCATGTAATGTTAACCCACACATCCGTCCCAAAGCTTAGGTATGGCCAAAATGGGGCTGCAGTATGATTTCTTCGTCGCACCGGGACTCCATTAATGCTCGAAATTCTTCAAGTGTCGGACACATCTCTTGTGATCCGAATTGAAACACATGTGTGATCGGGTTCCAACATCGAACAGCGGCGTATAGGAATGGAAAGCAAAGAGAAGTGCAACTTAGAGGAAAAAGGGCATTTAGGCCAAAACTGCAAAAATTCACATTTTTCGAGCCATCCAAAGTGGCAATCCAGTTTCGGAGTCTATTATTGCATAATGTCTCCATTTTGATAGCAAAAATATCAAAAACTTGCTATTCTATCAGAAAAACAGCATGGAAGCATCATTTATAGAGGATGAGAATGAGCAGTGCATGACAGCTGGGCAGCACTAACCGACCTCATACTTAGGCCCAACCGTGCCTATTTATACCTGGCCGAGTCTAAATGATGGCTCAGATCAGTGCAGTTGCAGGAAAAGCTGACATGTGCCTTGACGTACCACAGTTGTATTTTGAGTCTTGTTTTGTTTATACCAAGTGTTTTTTAGTATTTTCAAGCTGTTTTCATTTTGTTTCTCTATTCTCTAGTTGTATTTTACATTTTGTCTGGTTATGGGTAGTTGTCCGATTCAAGAATGAATGCAAGAGCAGATATTTATTGTTTTAAGTCCTATGTGAAGTTACCATGCAAGGGTTATGCCATTCATCACATGCAAATACCATTCATCACATTGTGCAATGAAATCATTCAACAAAAACTTGTCTTTTATAACTAGCGGGTCCAACCCTAATCATTATTTTATAGAGCAACAAAACAAAAGAAAATCCTTCAAAAAAAAAAAAAAAAAAAGCAAAAGAGTCTATCCGAAGCTAGTCATTAACTACAAAGCAAAAACAAAAACAAAAACAAAAACAAAAACAAAAACAAAAACAAAAACAAAAACTAAAACAAAATCATCGTCCTCATCAGTAACCCATTATCACCCTCTTTCTCCTCAGCTACGGAGGAGGTACATCACTATCCTCACTGGGGCTACTGAACTACAAGTCAACCTCCTCTCCCTTGTCCTCGGGGGTAGCGGACCCGTCAAAAGACTCCTCAGAAGATAAGCGCTGCCTCACATGGCCTCTTCCTCGATCGGCTCTCCCTCAGCCCCTCACTGGACCCCGTCTTCGTCTACTAGCCGAAGGAGGTCCTGCAGGGATTGCTGGCGCCGGCTTAAGCTAAAAAGAGTACAAGTATCAGTATGAACTAACGTGTCACAGCCCAAATCCGCCCCTATGGGTTTAGCACCGTAACCGGCCAGTAATCTATGATTACCGAAGGCTTGCTTAACAGTAATAACAGTAATACAGAGTACAGGGGCTGGCGGAAGCCAAAACAGTAATAAAAGATGTCCAATGAGCTGTGACAGTCTGTATGCAAAAAAAGCCTTTTCATACATATTCATATTCAGAACCAAAACAGTATATATATACATATACAATCATCCAGGACGGGGACCTAATCCCTATTAGAACAGTACAGTACAGGTACAGTCAGTCTATACAAAAACAGAGACAGAAAGGATGAATCTAAAACACTCCAAAAAACTCTAGCTTGAAGGACTTGGAACCTCTCAGTGAGGCACGGTGGTTGGCTTGGCAAAAAGGGAGTTAAACCCAACGCTCCTAGCTTCGATCCGGCGCATGGACACCTACATATATATATATATATATATAAACAGTGAGCTAAAGTCTAGTGAATAACATATGCGTAAAGAGGTTAAGAATGAATGTCCTTTCAGTATTTAAAACAGCAAGTTATAACAGTATACCAGTCATTCAGTCATAGCAGTCATATGTGATACATCCCATAGCAAAACAGTATAGTAGGCCTTAACAGACCAAACAGTCAGTTGATGGCCATCATATCAGTAAACAGTAGTGGTTCCAAACATGGGAACCGACAGAGATCTCTGTAACAGTAGCAGTAACAGTACTGTAATAGTAAATCGCTATGGATACCACGAATACAGTTCACAAATAGGACAAACATTCATTCAGTAAGAAATATCATTTCAGAAAGCAGTACAGTTGATCATTCAGAAAATATTCATGATTGAATATATCTTTACAACATTGTTACTCACAAAGTTCTGGGCTACAGATAGGCTAGAGCGTCCTCGGATGCCAACCCTATACAATTACAGAATGAACACACACTAAGTTACACACTTGGGAATCAATGACTTAGTCCCTAACTTGACTCGGCGTGGTTCTACATCAATATCCTCATTAAGATGCCTTAAACTAGGCCTAGGAATGCCTAGGATGGAATGAGGATGCAAAGATGCACTTTAAAACACTTTTTGAAATTTTCGGAAAATAGGGGTCTCGCTCGAGCATGGCTTTCTATGCTTGAGTGGACATGCAGACAAAGGATCTCCGCTCGAGCGTGACTTCCTTTGCTTTGGCGGACTGTAAACTCATGAAAAGTACTGGATGCATGCAATTCACGCTCGATGGGCGCTCGACCTCCGCTCGAGCGTGAGACACAAGTCCTCGTTCGAGCGTGCATTCCCTCGCTCGAGCGGACTGTAAAACACAAGAACTTCTGGGTGCATGCATTTCACACTCGAGCACTACTTTCCTCGCTCGAGCAGAAGTGCACATCTTAGAGGGTATGCTCGAGCGTGAAGTCCTACGCTCGAGCGTGGGTCCAAAATTTGGAATTTCCAGATTGAACCTCCAAGCTCAAATTCAACATTTCAAACATCAAATCCGATCCTTTTGGGCTAATTTTCTGGAAAACACTTTAAAACTCATAATATGACATGTTTGAAAGATTAATTTGCAAAATGAAAGCCCAAATGTAGTTCAATTAAAAATAAATCCAAACAAACTTCAAGAACATGATGAACATATGACATGCAAGTGTTCAATTGAAATCAAAGCTTCCAATACATAATCAAATGAGTCAATCCACTAAAAAACATGATGAATTCATGGACCATAGCTAGGTTATAGACATGCATGTAAGAATTTCCATGAAAACAACCTCAAAACTCACCAATGTGTACATGCATGCATGATTCAAGCTTCAATTCAACAATTTAAGCCGTATCTTGGCTCTAGAATTCAATATCATCCTAGACCATGCACGACACAATTTAAACTCATAATCAAGAGGATGAGTTCTTACCTTAGGTCTTGAATGTTAAGGTGTAGGAGCCTAATTTGTAAAACCTCTTCAATTCTTCAAATTTTCCTAGCCAAAACTTGTTGAAATCAATTCTCCTACTCTCCCTCTCTCACTCACTCGGTTTTGGACTTGAGGAAGATGGCTGAAGAGTTGTGATAATGCCAACATATATAAATCAAATAAATGGCTCATGGAATAGTCCACTAAGTGGCATTTTGGTAAAAACATAAACTAATGAGATTTAGCTTTACTTAATCTAACATAATCTTACCAAATCAAATTTCAATTAAACATACGATAAAATCACATAAATTCTAATTAACATGAAACTCTAATTAATTTCAGATTCGGCCGCCGATAAGGCCTCCAATTCACAGTTCGACACTTAAAACATGAACAGATCAATTAACAGTCAAACAGATAGAAATGCGTTTAAACTAATACACTCAATCAATCAGCTCAAAATGTCAGTCAAATCAGTTACTTAATCATGTTTAGTCACAGTTTAGTAGTAATCAGTGGTGAGGGTTGTCACAGTCTCCCCTCCTTACAAAGAGTTTGGTCCTCCAAACTTGAATTACCTTCATTTTGGAAGAATACTAGATCGGAAGGGAACAGATCAGGATATCTCTTTAACATATCGCCTTCCCTTTCCCAAGTGGCATATACGCCACCATGGTTTTGCCAGTCAACTTTCACTAACGGAATTTCTTTGTTCCTTAGCTTCTTGATCCGTCAGTTTACAATCTGAATAGGTCGTTCTTCATAAGTGTAGTCATCACTTAGCACTACACGGACGGGCTCAATCACATGGAAGGGATCCCGGAGGTAATTCCTCAACATTGAAATATGGAAGACATTATGCATATGCTCCATTTCAGGAGGAAGCGCTACTTGATACGCCACCGGATTAATCTTTTTAATAATCTCGTACGGTCCGACATATCTCGGCGCTAACTTGCCTTTAACCCCAAAACAGGTCTGCCTTTCATCGGTGTCACTTTAACAAAAACATGATCACCTATTTCATACTCTCTATCTTGCCTTCAGATATCCGCATAACTTTTCTACCGGCTCTGTGCGGTTTCAATCTCTATTGAATCAGTTTCACTTTTTCAGTAGTTTCATGTACAATCTCAGGCCTAAGCAAAGGCCCATCTCCAACTTCTGCCCAGCAAATTGGAGATCGACATTTCCTGCCATACAAAGCCTCGAAAGGCGCCATACCAATGCTTGAATGAAAACTGTTGTTGTAGGAAAATTCAACCAACGGTAAATGGCTTTCCCAATTTCCCTAAAAATCAAGGACACACATTCTCAGTAAATCCTCCAGAGTCTGGATGGTTCTTTCTGACTGACCATCTGTCTGAGGATGGTATGCACTACTCAGTCTCAGTTCAGTACCCAATGCTATCTGTAGGCTTTGCCGAAATTTCGATGTAAACTTTGAGTCCCTATCAGAAACAATGGACACAAGCACTCCATGCAATCTAACAATCTCATCGATATAGAGTATAGCCAATTTGTCCGCATTATAAATTGTTTTGACAGGTAAGAAGTGAGCAGATTTAGTCAGTCTATCAACAATAACCCAAATTGAATCCATACCTTTACTGGAGCTAGGTAAACCAACAATAAAATTCATAGTGATATGTTCCCATTTTCACTCCGGTATTGGTAAGGACTACAGTAAGCCTGCGGGTCGTTGATGTTCGGCTTTGACTTATTAGTAATGAAGACATTTCGACACAAAATAAGCAATTTCTTCTTCATTCCCGGCTACCAGAAATTTAGTTTCAAGTCTTGGTATATTTTCGTATTTCCTGGATGGATAGACAGTTTTGAATTGTGGCCCTCTTGCAGAATTCTTCTTTTCAGTTTAGAATCACTCGGTACATATAACCTTCCCGGAAATCTCAACACATTGTTCTCAAATTTGAAATCTAGCCTCGGTTTGGACTCCCGTTCATCAATGACCTTTTTCAAAAAGTCGTCCTGTTGCTGTTTCTCTTTAATCTCCTCAATTAGTGCCGGTTGAGCAGAAATAGTGGCTAAGGTTCCACCTTGTTCATGCAAAACAATCTCAACTTCAAATTTTTCAAGGTCACCTAGCAATTCTTTCTGTCCGGTGAGTAAACAGGCTAAATTTCCAATCGATTTCCGACTCAGTGCATTGGCAACGGTGTTAGCTTTTCCTGGATGGTACAAAATTTACAAGTCATAGTCTTTTATCAGTTCTAACCATCTCCGTTGTCTCATGTTCAGTTCTTTCTGTGTGAAGAAGTATTTCAAACTCTTGTGGTCTGTATACACCCCACATGTCGCCCTATAAAGGTAGTGACGCGAGATTTTCAGTGCAAACATTACTGCAGCAAGTTCCAAGTCATGGGTCGGGTAGTTCTTTTCATGCGGTCTCAGTTGTCGGGAAGCATACGCAATCACTTTACCATTCTGCATTAAAACACATCCCAAACCCTTATAAGAAGCATCACTAAATAGGGTAAAACCATTCGTACCTGAAGGTAGGGTAAGAATCAATGTAGTCACATGTCGAGTCTTTAACTCTTGAAAAGCTGATTCTCTCTGATCGATCCAGTCAAATGATATCCCCTTTTGAGTCAACCGAGTCAATGGTAAGGCAATCTTGGAGAAGTCTTTCACAAATCTCCTGTAGTACCCGGCTAAGCCTAAGAAACTTCGAATTTCTGTAAAATTAGTTGAAAAATTAGTTGGTCTGGGCCAATTCACTACTACTTTAATTTTATGCGGGTCAACTGTAATACCATCTTTACTGATCACGTGCCCCAAAAACATTACATTATCAAGCCAAAATTCATATTTTGTCGGTTTGGCATACAGTTTCTGTTCTCTTAAGATCTGCAAGGCAATTCTCAAATGATGTTCATGTTCTTCCGTGCTTTTGGAATTAATCAGAATGTAATCTATGAAAACAACTACAAATTCATCTAGGAATGGTTTGAAAATTCTGTTCATAAGATCCATAAATGCAGCAGGTGCATTAGTAACTCCGAAAGGCATAACAACAAATTCGTAATGTCCATACCTCGTTCGAAAGGTAGTCTTTTCAATGTCCCATGTCTTGACTTTTAACTGGTGGTATCTAGATCTAAGGTCAATTTTGGAGAACACTTGGGCACCCTGTAACTGGTCAAATAAATCATCAATATGAGGCAATGGATATTTATTTTTCACTGTTACCTTGTTTAGTTCACGGTAGTCAATGCAGAGTCTCAATGAGTCGTCTTTCTTTTTCACAAATAAGACCGGCGCGCCCCACGGTGAAGTACTGGGCCTGATGAACTTCTTGTCTAATAGTTCTTGCAGCTGAACTTTTAACTCTTTCAATTCAGTCGGTGCCATTCTGTAAGGAGCTTTAGATATTGGCTATGTACCCAAAATCACATCAATGGTGAATTCAATCTCCCTATCAATCAAATCCCCTGGCAAATCATCTGGAAAAATATCTGAGAATTCTCTGACTATAGGAATACTGTTCACATCAGTAGGTACAGTCAATACACAACACAGATACCCTTTACACCCCTTTTAATCAGTTTAAAAGCTTTCATGGATGAAATCAGATATGAGGGAGGTACTACTCTAACTCTGTTAAACACAAATTCAGGCAGTCCAGGGAGACGGAAAACAACTTGTTTTGTTACACAGTCTATGGTAGCATGATATTTCGTTAACCAGTCCATTCCCAATATCACATCAAAGTGATCAATATTTAAAGGCAGTAAATCAATATACAAATGAACATCCCCAACAATAATTTCACATGCAGGGTACATATAAGCACAAGTCATAGATTCTCTAACAGGTGTAGATACAGCTAACAGATAGTTCATAGGTTCCAGTGGTCTATTTAATTTTCGCGAAAAAGCATGCGATACATATGAATGTGTAGACCCCGAATCAATCAGAACGTAAGCATTTTGAGCACAAATTGAGAGTATACCTGACCCAACGGTCTCGATATTTTGTATATCTCCTGGTACGAGTGCAAATACTCAGCCTTGCCTCATAGGCTCTTTTCCAGTAGCTTTGGGGTTGGGTTTCGGTGGAGTAGTTGATGCTGCTGTGCTTGGTGTAGCTTTACTATTGCCCTGAGGAGCAGAAGGGCAATCTTTGACCATGTGGCCCACCTTGCCACACCTGTAACAAGCACCAGATATTTTATAGCAAACCCCTTTATGTTTCTTACCACATTCAGAACAGGGCGGTATGGAACCACTTCCTTGACTAGAACTGGTTGTTGACCCTGTATTTTGCTTTTTATTCAATGAACTGTTCCGGCCTTTCTTAAACTTGAAGCCTCGTCACTTACCACGCCACTCGGTTGCTGGTGTTTTAGTCTGTTTCGGTGCCTCGATGTTCGACTCAGCCATTATTGCTCGGTCAAGAACATCTACATATTTCAGTAGTTTCAGAACATTGATTCTGTCAAGGATTTCAACATTAAGGCCGCCTTCAAACTTCCTGGCCTTTTTGTAATCGGTATCCACCATGTGTGGTGCATATCTGGCGAGTTTAGTGAATTTCGATTCGTACTCAGCTACGGACATAGTGCCTTGTTTCAGTTGTTCAAATTCAGTCACTTTTCGGTCTCTGACACACTGTGGAAAGTATTTCTCAAAGAAGGCTCCCTTAAATTGAGCCCAAGTCATAACAGTATTGGTGTCACGGATAAGTATCCACCACTTTCTAGCCTCTTCTTGTAAGATGAAGGTAGCCAGTAGCACTTTGTGTGCTTCAGAACACGGAAAGACTTCAAATAATTTCTCTATTTCAAGAACCCAGGCTTCGGCCTTTAATGGTTCAAGGCCTCCTTGGAATAATGGCGGTTTCATTTTACTAAACTTCTGTGTTAGAGAAATTATGTCATCATTCACATTCGGTTCCGACTGTACCGGAGGCGGTGGGGGCTGTTGGTTCTGTTGTTGCCTTAAGGCCTCAGTCAGCAGTTCAACTGTTCTTTCTAATCTCGCCATTCTAGCGTCAGATGATTCAGTTTCATCAGTAGTTCTTGCATTCTCCATTTCATTATAGGCAATTATGGCAATAATAAACATAGGCAGTTGCATACTTTAAACATATTAACATATTAGCACATATATTCATGTCATGGCCACACACACTTTCTTATGCTCATGTAATGCCCTATCCACTTTTCTATGACATCCTATAGCTCATTTGGACACGTGTGTGCGGTATAACTTGTGGTTTTATATTGCTCTGATACCACTCTGTCACAGGCCAAACCCGTCCCTATGAGTTTAGCACCGTAACCGGCCAGTAATCCGTGATTACCGAGACCTGCTTAACAGTAATACAGAGTACAGATGCTGGAGGAAGCCAAAACAGTAATAAAAGATGTCTAATGAGCTGTGACAGTCTATATGCAAAAAAAGACTTTTCATACATGTTCATATTCAGAACCAAAACAGTATATACATACATATACAATCATCCAGGACAGGGACCTAATCCCTATTAGAACAGTACAATACAGGTACAGTCAGTCTATACAAAAATAGAGACAGAAAGTATGAATCTAAAATACACCAAAAAGCCCTAGCTTGAAGGACTTGGAACCTCTCAGTGAGGCATAGTGGTTGGCTTGACAAAAAGGGAGTTAAACCCAACACTCCTAGCTTCGATCTGGTGCCTGGACACCTACATATATATATATATATATATATATATAGTGAGCTAAAGCCTAGTGAATAACATATGCGTAAAGAGGTTAAGAATGAATGTCCTTTCAGTATTTAAAACAGTCAGTTATAACAGTATATTAGTCATTCAGTCATAGCAGTCATATGTGGTACATCCTATAGCAAAACAGTACAGTAGGTCTTAACAGACCGAACAGTCAGTTGATGGCCATCATATCTGTAAACAGTAGTGGTTCCAAACATGGGAACCGACAGAGATCTCTGTAATAATAGCAGTAACAGTACAGTAACAGTAAATCGCTATGGATGCCATGAATACAGTTCGCAAATAGGACAAACATTCATTCAGTAAGAAATATCATTTCAGAAAGCAGTACAGTTGATCATTCAGAAAATATTCATGACTGAATATATCTTTACAACATTGTTACTCACAAAGTTCTGGGCTACAGATAGGCTAGAGCGTCCTCAGATGCCAACCCTACACAGTTACAGAATGAACACACACTAAGTTACACACTTGGGAATCAATGACTTAGTCCCTAACTTGACTCGGTGTGGTTCTACATCAATATCCTCATTAAGATGCCTTAAACTAGGCCTAGGAATGCCTAGGATGGAATGAGGATGCAAATGTACACTTTAAAACACTTTTCAAAATTTTCGAAAAACAGGGGTCTCGCTCGAGCGTGGCTTTCTACTCTCGAGCGGACATGCAGACAAAGGATCTCCGCTCGAGCGTGACTTTCTTCGCTCGAGTGGACTGTAAACTCATGAAAAGTACTGGATGCATGCAATTCACGCTCGATAGGCGCTCGACCTCCGCTCGAGCGTGAGACACAAGTCCTCGTTCGAGCGTGCATGCCCTCGCTCGAGCGGACTGTAAAACACAAGAACTTCTGGGTGCATGCATTTCACGCTCGAGCGCTAATTTTCTCGCTCGAGCAGAAGTGCACGTCTTAGAGGGTATGCTCAAGCGTGAAGTCCTATGCTCGAGCGTGGGTCCAAAATCTGGAATTTCCAGATTGAACCTCCAAGCTCAAATTCAACATTTCAAACATCAAATCCGATCCTTTTGGGCTAATTTTCTGGAAAACACTTTAAAACTCATAATATGACATGTTTGAGAGATCAATTTGCAAAATGAAATTCCAAAGGTAGTTCAATTAAATACAAATCCAAACAAACTTCAAGAACATGATGAACATATGACATGCAAGTGTTCAATTGAAATCAAAGCTTCCAATACATAATCAAATGAGTCAATTCACTCAAAAACATGATGAATTCATGGACCATAGCTAGGTTATAGACATGCATGTAAGAATTTCCATGAAAATAACCTCAAAACTCACCAATGTGTACATGCATGCATGATTCAAGCTTCAATTCAACAATTTAAGCCATATCTTGGCTCTAGACTTCAATATCATCCTAGACCATGCAAGACACAATTTAAACTCATAATCAAGAAGATGAGTTCTTACCTTAGGTCTTGAATGTTAAGGTGTAGGAGCCTAATTTGTAAAACCTCTTCAATTCTTCAAATTTTCCTAGCCAAAACTTGTTGAAATCAATTCTCCTACTCTCTCTCTCTCACTCACTCGGTTTTGGACTTGAGGAAGATGGCTGAAGAGTTGTGATAATGCCAACATATATAAATCAAATAAATGGCTCATGGAATAGTCCACTAAGTGGCATTTTGGTAAAAACATAAACTAATGAGATTTAGCTTTACTTAATCTAACATAATCTTACCAAATCAAATTTCAATTAAACATACGATAAAATCACATAAATTCTAATTAACATGAAACTCTAATTAATTTCAGATTCGGCCGTCGATAAGGCCTCCAATTCACAGTTCGACACTTAAAATATGAGCAGATCAATTAACAGTCAAACAGATAAAAATGCGTTTAAACTAATACACTCAATCAATCAGTTCAGAATGTCAGTCAAATCAGTTACTTAATCATGTTCAGCCACAGTTTAGCAGTAATCAGTGGTATTATCAGTAAACTGTGGTGAAGGTTATCACATAACGGGAGTATAAACAGTATGGCAACAACAGTGAACTACAGACAGAATATACCTCGATCCCATGAGTGACTAAGGCTGTCTGCCTCCTCCGTACCATAAGGAGCAGTCGATCGATCGTCTGGAGGAGGTCATCAACATACGCCTAGGGTATCTGCAAAAGGAACAGAATTTGAGAAGGGTAGACAAAAGTAACAGAGAACAATGAATAGAAATGGTAGAACACAAAATAAGATAAAGTGCAGTATGGACTAGCATAAAGAAATGTGTACCTACTTGATGCCTGGAGCAAACACCAGCCTACGATCTCTCTCCTCGATGCACTCGATAGGGATCTGCTCGATCACTCCATCTGGACGCATGTATATGATCTCAGTGGGAATCACAGGAAACCCAAGAATGGGAACAACGGCAGAGGCACCTCCAACAGGGGCATCACCCACCACAGCAGCAGCAGTAACCTCCAGTACAACGCAAATCACGCCCGGGGTAAGCAGCGCCATCACCCGAGTGTGTATGAAGGTAGTGAAGTCGTCAGGCTCGTGATGTCGATCACTATCCTCGCCAACATCAGGAGGTCGATTTGAGGATCGTCCTGCAGCTCATCAAATACCCTCATGACTAGAGGAGAAAGATGTGGACTATCGGGATCAACAACGCCCTGCGTCTGGCGGATGAACCTATCTCCCAGGTAGTAAGCTCAGCCAAAGGGGCCCTCGATCCGCATGGTGGAGGCATGCTATCTAGTGATGTAGGTCGTCCTCAATGCCTGGGGAATGCCCACCTAGGATAGTCAACCTGTAGAAGCAGACGTCAGATGTTAGAAATCAGTGCAGTATGGAAATAGCAGTGCAGTATAGAAGCAACAATATAAAAATAACCATATAGTGTGGGAAACAATGCAATTTGCTTACAGTATATAAAAAGTAAATGTTGATATTTTGTTACCTGATATTTTGTTACCTGATCCACAATGATCGTGTCAAAGAAGCGGTGAAAGTAGGGGAAATCTCGGTCTACGCGATAATGGCGCTCAAATCGGGAGTTGTGGTACCGGGAGTAGGGTATTAACAACTCAATCGGCCTCACCGGGACCGAAGTCAAAGAGGTGAAGCATGTATAAACCCAGAGCTACAAACAGAAAAAGATGAATGAAGTAAATAAGCAGAAAATGAAATGTAAAGATGAGCAGAAAATGCAGAATGAACAGAATGCATAGAAAATATAAGTGTGAGGCATACCTCCCAAACCCTCCAGTAACCGCCGAGTGAATCTGCCTTGCGGCGGGAGACAAAGCTCATGTAGTAGTGTAAGGTGGCCAGACCGGCGCCACCCCAATCATACTTTGTCACTTGGAGAAGGTGCACCAGTGCCCCCAGAAGGTGTAACCCCACGGTATTTTCCCGGTTTGCAAACAGGGTAGTATCGAAAAGATACATGGGGAAGTCGTAGGTGTACTGGGTGACCTCATCTGTAGTAGTAGGCTGGGACTCAAAGAAATGATCGTAAAACCAACTGTACCTCACCATCCCATGACTGGTGATGTCTGGGATCGCCCTAAGAAACTGACGCTGTGCGACTCCACACTGCGTCATATCAGGATCATATGGGATTGGGCCACCAACTCTAACCCGCAGGTTGGTGAGCATCAAAAAATCATGCAGGGTCAGAGTCAACTCCCCGACCGATGAGAAGTGGAATGAATCTGTAGTGTTCCACCATCTCTTGACCAGGACCCCATACAGCAATGACTCGGCCCTCATTTGTATGAGCCCTGAGCAGAAGGGCCCAAAGCCGGCCGCATTAACTAGTGCGCAGACCTCCGCAGGCAGTCTCTCATACAAGCGCCGGGGGCCGGATATGGATCTGTATCCGCCAATCCTCTTGGCTATCACCTGCAAATGGGAAATATATGGCGTTTAACTAGTGATCTACTTATGAGATTCAACAATGTATCCAAACAAAGGAAGGTTGCTTACCATGCAGGCATCGGCGGACAAGTGCTCCGTGGGTTCTGACAGTAAGATGTCCTCATCTGTCTCGGGAATGAGGCCCTCGAATCTCAAAATAGCACCCGGGGGTGAAGAATGTGTGCGTGGTCAGTAGGTGACCGCATCAAATGGCCTATCAATAAGGGAAGGCAACGTGGGAGCATCCTCGGCCTCCATATCTACGCCTAGGGCAGCCCCAATACCAATTGCGGGGTCTCCGATGGAAACTTCGTCATTGGCCATGGAGAAAAGTGGAGGAAATGAAGAGAAAGCAAGAAAAATGTAGGGGGCTAAACCCTAGGAGAGAGAAAATGAGAGGGAAAAGTGAAAACACGAGAGTGAGAATACAAAAAACCAAGAAAATTCATGAGAAACAAGTTAAAAACAATGAGAAACCCAAAAACTTGACCGAATCAAAATCCAATCGGTTTAAAATATAGAGGAGGGGAAGGGTTTCGAAGAAAAAATGGCAAGGGTTATTGGGTATTGCAAGGAAAAGGGAAATCTAGAAAGAAAGGGAAGCTAGAGAGAAAGATGAAGGATTTTCAGATGAGAAGGTGTGAGAAAATAGGGTTTGAGTTTGTTTTAAACAAACATATCACATGGAATGCCCGAAACTGCCCCTGCTACTATCGAGGCCTGACCGACAGTCGCGATGCCTGGCCGTGCTTCATTGAGGCCCAGCCGACTCTTAATGTTAACTCCATCCAGTTTTGTGTTTTCTTTCTTTCTCTCTCTCTCTCTCTCTCTCTCTCTCTCTCTCTCTCTCTCTTCCTTTTTATTTATTATTAATTTCTTGTATTATGGAATTTCAAGAAAAACAGAAAAGAAAACCAAAAAAAAAAAGAGAGTTGAAAAAGAAAAGAAAAATGAAAAACAGAAATAAAAGAACAAAAAAATAAAAGAAAGCAAAAAGAAGAAAAGAAAAATATGAAAAGAGTGGAAAACAAAAGAAAGTATTTTTGTTCATTCGAATTTATTCTATGAATGCATAATTTGATTCAAAAATTGTTTGTTTAAACTCATTTGTTTTAACTCATAGTTTAAGTCGTAATTTGATCTGTTTAAATTTGTTTAAACTATTCTGTTAGTTTATAAATTGTTTTGCCTTAATTATCTGTTCTGTTATATCGCAAACAAACGATATTGTATGTACAGTTCATTCAGATGAGTTCCAGATAAATCATTCGTGTCACAGTAAAATCATCATCTATCTCACAACCACATTGAAACATGGTGCGTTGTGTTCATTGTTTCAACACATTGGCAAATTAGTTTTCGCTTTAATACAGTGCTTTGATTGTTTTTATTTTACTTATGCGATTTTTTTGTTCTTTTATCAATTCAACCTTTCTTGCTCTCGCGTGTGACGCATTCAGATTGTATTCTCGGTTAAAAACATCAGGTGCGCCCGGTGTTCACACCACCTTTCCTCCTCTCGCGTGTGACGCGTTAGGATTGTACCCCTTGGTTAAAAATGTCAGGTGCGCTTGGTGTTCACACCATCTTTCCTCCTCTCGCATGTGGCGCGTTAGGATTGTACCCTCAGTTAAAAACATCGGGTGTGCCCGATGTTCACACCACCTTTCCTCCTCTCGCGTGTGACGCGTTAGGATTGTACCTTTCGGTTAAAAACATTGGGTGCGTCCGATGTTCACACCACCTTTCCTCCTCTCGCGTGCAATGCTTTAGGATTTTAACCCTTGGTTAAAAATATCGGGTGCGCCCAGTGTTCACACCACCTTTCCTTCTCTCACGTGTGATGCGTTAGGATTGTATCCCTCGGTTAAAAACATCAGGTGCGCCCGGTGTTCACACCACCTTTTCTCCTCTCGCGTGTGACGCGTTAGGATTGTAACTTCGGTTAGAAACATTGGGTGCGCCCGGTGTTCACACCACCTTTCCGCCTCTCGCATGTGATGCGTTAGGATTGTATCTTTGGTTAAAAACATCAGGTTTACTTGGTGTTCACACCATCTTTCCTCCTCTCGCATGCAACGCGTTAGGATTGTATCTTTGGTTAAAAACATCAGGTTTACTTGGTGTTCACACCATCTTTCCTCCTCTCGCATGCAACGCGTTAGGATTGTGCCCCTGTTAGAAACATTAGGTGCGCCTATTTGTTCACACCACCCTTCTTTCTCTCGCGTGTAACGCGTTAGGATCTCGGTTGAGACCTCGGGTGTGCTCGATGGTTACGTCGCCCTTCCCCCTTTCTACACAAGGCGTAGTTAGGTCTACATTTTCTTACATCCTTTCTACGTGAGACGTAGGTTGGTTTGTGCTTCCTTTGTATTTTTCATGCGAGGCGTGCCTGTTTATTCATTTTTTTCCGTATGAGACATGGCAAGGTTTGTTTTTCTTTGATTTATTTTATGTTTCATTGCATTTATTCATTTCATGATCATAAGTTATTCACTGCATTGCATGTCACATTTTGCCCTTGAGTTCAATCTTTGCATTTATGTCTTGATTTTTTGCCCGAGCCTTGCGGCCTTGTCAAATAGGTCGTCTCTAGGCTTTAACATTCACTCGCGTTACTTTATGACGTTGAGCTCTGTCAAAGAGGGGCAATTGTGGACACCCCATTTTTTGATCGCCCGCAAGGCTCGAGCGCTTTGTCCGGTACACTCGATGATGAAAGTGGTGTTGTACGTGGTTCGAGGTCTCAACGAAGGGGCCATGTTTTAAGCTTCGAAACAATACCAAACCTCGCATATTCCCACTGATTATACCCAAGAAATCCATTTTTACATATTGTGCCACCCTATGCTGAGGCTGAACCAGAAAAACAGGGAAATGCATTGAGGTCCGGCCGTACCTCATTGATGGCCGGCCCCTCTCGTACCTAAGTCCCCGAGCCAAGACACTTTGGTGATGATAGACTAATGGCCTTTGGCACGAGTCTCGGGTTTCCTAAATTTTTCAAAAATATTTAGGTGGCGATTCTAAAATCTGGCAAAGTAGTCCATTTTTGACATTTGATTCAAAATATCGATTTTCCAAAAAAGAATTGTCGGATTTAGATTCTTTTAGTGTTTTCAGTATTTCACATTGCACTTGTGAAATCAGATTCTGAACCACTGGTGGAGTCCAAATTGTGGGGTTATTCGCCCTCCGAAAGGAATGTGGAAAGTCGGGCTACATCATGCTAATCACAATGATACAATAAATGTTGGTTTATGTCGCCTCTACGACCCTCAATTTCAAATTATTATAGGAAGTAGAACAGGTTTTCCTACGGTGGACAGATATAACTTCAAATTCACATATAATCACATGATTAGCATTCAAATTCATATCAAACACATAATCACAACCTTAATTAAAGGTTAACAAGATAACACAAAACGGGGTTGCCACATAATAAATCATGAGCATTTGAAGCTTCTGTTGCCAACACAAAAAATTGACCATCTGAAAATTTGTTTTTTTCTTTTTTGTTTTTTTTTTCTTTATTCCTTGGTGCCATCCAGGTTCACCAAGAGGAAATAGCAATGGATATTGTAGTGGATCATAGCATCCATAATAATACCAAATTCTTTCAAAATGACCTTGATGCTTTTGGACAATGATATTAAGCTCTCTGTACTCAACAACTTCATCATTCTCATGCCATATTGCAGAAACTTGGAATACAGTAGGAGGATTAAAAGTTCAGAGATCTAAAGATGGATCAGCACAGATAAGTATATGATGAGTGTCTAGGTCAGAAACGTCTCTTAAACTTCTAAAGAATATAGAATATGGATTTGAAGTGACAATATCAATTAGAAGAGCAATGATGTTCAGATCTAGATTGTCTACAATCCTCATCCTATTCTGAACTTCGTGTTCAGTGCCAAAGGAATAGAACTGCAAGTAAGAAGGTTTATGATCTGAAGGATAAAGCTAATTGATATAATGATAAACCTATCTGTAGACACCCTATTTTTGACCGACCTTAAGACTCAGACGTCACCGATTGAGCGCTTGGTGATGTTTCATGTTGTGCTCGTTCGAAAGTCGCGGAGTCTTGGCTGCGAGCCTTGCCTTCGGACTTTCGGACTCTTTCACGCCTTACCTCGGTTTGCGAACCAGGCTCGGTTTTCTCTGTTTCTCTTCCCAAAGGGAGTGAGAGGTCTCGTAGATCATCTCTCAGTGGCCGTAGGCTACGTTTCGTGGTCATAGGCCATTTTGCCCGTTTGGAGTCCGGTTTTCAGTTTTTCGGAGCCGTTGGCCGTGTGCCTCGGTTCGGGACCGCTTAACCACCTCCGTTTGCTCCAGGTTTTGGCATACTTCTTATTTGATCCCTTTTGAGGGAAACTGTGGTCCGAGAGACTAACTTCGTGGTCGAACACCACTCCCGGTGCCTAACAGCCAGTTTTCGGGGCCTCGGGCTGCGCGTTTCGGCCCCCGAACCTTCGTTTTACATTGGTTTTGGTTCATTTTTGGCAGGGACCTCTGTTTCATTGGTAAGAAGGCCGTAGAAGGGTGGGAGGCCAGTAATTGTTCTGTCAGCCAACTTTATCCCTTCATCGCCCTCCGCGATTTTCTGCACTTCAAAGCCAATGTTGAACACCCTTGGGCCATTTTCTTGCACCAAAAACCCCATATTTGTGATGTACACATCTGGGAGGCCACCAATATTTGGTGGCCGGCTAGTAACCCTTTCTGACCCTGTTGAACCACTCCTTGAAGTGGGTTGTTCTCTCTCCTGGTTCACTTTTTTCAGTGTTTAACCACAGGGTTGTGTTGTGCACACATCAGAGGCTCTTTATTTGTGGTGGCCGGCCATTAATCACACTTGACCCTTTTGACCCTTGGCCGGCCGGCCATGGGAGGTAGCTGGCCGGCCACCTGCAACCTAGATAACTGGCCGGCCAGAATCCTTACATCAGCTACAGTGCAAATATGCATCTGTTTTTCCCCCAGATTCTGTATCCGGGGGGCTACTTTTTGGAGGGAAACTTGGTTGGTTTTCCCTCCATTTTCCCCCCCTTTTTCCCTCCCTTTTGGCCTTTATAATAGGAGCTCCAACTCTGATTTTAGGGTTACAAAAAATCCCCCCTAAGCCCTTGCTTTGTATCTCTCTTTCTCCCTCTCTTCCAAGCTCCAATCCTTCAAACCCCATACCATTTTGCACTACACCACCTAGAACCATACCTCCAACCTCCATTGAAGCCATTTGAAGTTGTTTTCCAGAGCCTAGGAGTGCTGCAACTCAAGCCAAGGAGCTGCCAAAGACAAGTCTTCAAGGGTGAGCTTCCATTTTCCCTTTTCTAGCATTTTCTTGATTCATTTATAAGCCATTCTTGCTTTCTGTTTTGGGCTCCGACCCTAACTGGAACTAGGCTTATTTTGAGCCATTTGTCATGTTTGATTAAGGGCCTTTACCTGTTTGGGGCCTCCTTGTTGCACTTGCTTCATTATCCCTCTTGTATGCATATTCCTTGTGTAGTATTTTTGGCCTACGTGTAGACTGTTTTGAGGCATGTCATAAACTGTAAAATATCATATTTTGAGCCCTTCTTCAACATTGTTGAAGGGCTCATTGCTGTTTGAGGCTTTAATTTATCAGTTGCCTTTATATCTCTCTTGTGGCTCCATTTTTGCATGATTTGTTAGCCTCTTTTGATTTTGTTTTTAGGCTCTGGTCTGAACTACAAGTGACCTAATTTTGAGCTATTTTTCATGTTTTATTAAGGGTCTTTCACTGTTTGAGGCACCCTTTATATACTTTGTGTTATATCTCTCCTTTTGGCCTTATTTTGCATAGCATTTTGAGCATTCTTGCATACTGTTTTGGGTCTGACCATCAACTGTAAAGTGCATTATTTTTGCCCTCTCTTCAACATTGTTGAAGGGCCCCTTTGTGTTTGAGGCCAGAAACCACCACTTGCTTCTTTAACCCTCTTTTGGCCCATTTCTTGCATGAGATCTTAGCCATACCTGTGCGGGTTTTTGGGGTTTGTTGTAAACTGTAAAATATCATATTTTGGACCCCTATTCAACATTGTTGAAGGTTCCTCATCTGTTTGGGGCCGGCAGCTGTGGCTTGCTTCTTTATCCCACATTTAGGGCCATTTTTTACATGCTAGTTTTGCCCTATTTGTGTTTGCTGTTTGGCCTCACTTAGAACTGAAAACATGCTTTTTTTGGGGCTGCCTTGAATCTATCTTCACATTTCATGATCAAATAATGCATGCTTGATGTAGCTACAAGTCATTTCATGTGCTTAATCTTGCATTTCGGGACCATTTTCATGCATCGGGTGCCATGTGTTCCTGATTCGGGGCTGTTTCGGGTCATATTTTAGGGCTGAAATTTGCATGTTTGCATGCCATAGTCCATGCCTTGCCATGTCTTGTTAGAGTGGCATTTTGTGCCTTAGGGTCGGTCCTTGGTTTGCGTGCATGCGTGCGCGCATCTCGAGTTGTCTCATTTTCATCGTATGGCCTCTTATGCGAGTGTGGCTGAGGTCCACTTGTGTTAGTGTAAGTCCATTCATGCATTGTGTATGCCATTTTATTCCATAGCATTGTGTATGCTAGGCCGCATGTTAGCGCATTGTGTATGCCATGTTACCTTGTTCATCGTGCATGCCATTTCATAGCATTGTGTATGCTAGGTTGTATCTTAGTTGCATTTCATGCATATCATGCATATTGCATCGTGTTTGGGATAGGGGTTAGCCCGAGCACGGGAAACGAGGTACGTTTCGTACTCCGAGTGACGGAACGTGTCTCTATTCCCCGGTCACTGACACTCCGGATCATCCATGATGGAGTTAGGTTTTAGTTGAGCTTTCATGTGCATTCATTCCATATTGAGTTGCACATTTTGACTCCTCGGCCATCATGCATCGAGATGCGTGATTGGTGGCACGAGGATCGAGGCATGCATACGTTTGTGAAAATACATTGCTATGCCCCTTTCCTGCTCTCTGTTGCAGCAAATCAAGAATTAGCAACCTTTCGGAGTTTGGCGCGCTTTCCAAGAATAATTGTAAAACAGAGGCTAATCGGGGCATCCCAGTGGATTTCCGCGCAAGGAAGCCCAGACATGCATCATCCATCATCTGAAGAAGAGTCAAGGCAGTCCCTGGCTTGCATGCCAGATTATAGCTTTCTTAGTTAATTTGTAAATTAATTAGGAGTTTGTGTATATTCGGATTGTATTATTTGGACTGTACTATTTGGACTGTACTATTTATTCGGACCCTCTGCGCGAGGGCACAACTGTAATAAGTGTACGTGTGTGTGTTGTATGTCTTCCAACCCCACATCTTTCTCCCTTTTATTTATCCGCTTATGATGGTTAGATTAGGGCATATTTCAATTAGCATACAGTATGACAGCATGTTTGCATTCATTCATCTGTCTTGCATGCACCGGGCTCGGCGCATCATACTAACTGCATTCGTATTTCAATTCCAAGTTGAGTACTTGTTAGCTGTTGCATCTCATATGCCATGTTTAGAATAGCCGAGCCTGCTATAGTTGCATTTTTGCATGTGTTGCATTAGGCATTTATGTATAATTAGGATCATGCATGGATTTCTAATCGGTTTCTGTTTTGGCTTGGAGTACTCGGTGAGTTTTTATGCTTTAGCATCCTTGCATGCGTGTGAGTGACTGCCATGATAGCATGCTTACCATGAGGCTATTTGCTTATGTGATATAACTGCCTGAATGCTTGTGGGTGAAGGTTGGGTTATTTGGATTGGAACAATTCATCAAATGTGTGTTTTAAGCCCACTAAATAGTGGCAAAACCATCTTTTCTTAAGCCCACCTGAGGGTGGCAAAATCTGCATTTCAAGCCTACTTGCGAGTAGCAAACCATCTTTCAAATAAACAAACATGAAATGTTTTGTTCCAATTCAAGCGATCCAGTCTATACTTGTATGCTGTGCGCATCACATAGTAAATCTAGGCTAATAACCGGAATAAGAACACATAATGTTTTCAAAAATAGATATCATGGTTAGTAGAGGCCGATCTTGGATCGGGCGAGCGGGGGTGCTCATGAAGTGACCTTCCCCAATCGTACCCAAGTTCCCGAGCCGAGGCAACTTTGGTGATGACGGACACGTGGCCTTAGGCAAACGAGTCAGGATTTCTTAAATTTTCCCAAAATAAAACATTTAGGTGGCGACTCTGTATCTGGCAAAGCAGTCCATGTTTGGCACTTCTTTCAAAAATCTGTTTTCTCAAAACGATTTGCCGGATTTGGACTCTTTGGTTCAGACTTAGAACCGTAACAATTTTAGAGTCCTGAGCTGTAGTGACCCCAAATGAACAGAACGGGGTGGACTCGTTCCCTCCCAGGGCGTTCCGGGGACGTCTACACTATCCTTGCACACGAAACTTATAGATTCCTCTATTTCTATACCCTAAATGTTTGTCAGTGGTAACCCCGAATGAAGTGAAAACAAATGAATTATTATAGGCACGAATGGATTTCAAGAAATGAACAGAATTTTTGGAATGACCTCTAAACAAGTCATATAATTGAGATGGAGCAACATTGGGACATACTACAATTTTCCCAACAGAACAACAAAAACCATCTCGCTCGAGATCTTTTTTTTTTTTTTTTTGCATTATAGAAAGAACAACATGGTCTATTTGGTAAAACAAAGGCTTCAACTAGTATATCTCTTTTGATTCTCTTCTTCTTTCTACAGCGTAGAACAAAGCCTATGTAGAGTATAAATAGAATTTAACAATTATTTTCTATCCAGTTGGGTGTATAATAAAAATAATAATAAGAGAAGTTGTTTAATTACCATCTTCAGTGTTAGTGGTTGTGTTATTCTGGAAATCATTAATACCTATATAAGATAAATGTATGAAGTCATAATGAGAAAGACTAATTATTATAGTTGAAGAATAAAATAAAAACTCTATGATGATCTATACGCTGCAGAACTGCTGTTTCATCAAGTGTGCTGGATGTATAACCTAAGGATTAGGAGAAAAAAAAAAATGTAATTATACATAAGTAATCGAAAAAGAAAGAGCGAAAGCGGTTGCTATCTAATGAGGAGAAATGAATTTTTTCTCTAATAAAGACTCTAAAAAAATTATATCTATTTCAAAGGTGTTATGATTGATGGTTACTCCTTCAAGACTAATTTGGGAAGGTTTTGAAAAAAGAATAAAGCTTGGGACCCCAGTGGGGGTGCTGGGGGTCCTCTGTGATTGGTTGAAAAAACTGTTTTTTTTTTTTTTCCTTTGTTTTTGGCCATTGGCAGCCCCCCATGTGGCACTGGGGGTGCTAGGGGTGCCAAAATGCTGGGGGTCTCTAGCATTTCCGTTGAAAAAATTGATGTAAGAACAGGACATTCAGATATTCCCAATTGTTCATATTCAAATAAATTGCTTGATTTATTGATGTGGCGTGTTTTTGTTGGTCAATCTTTTTGTTTTTCTGCTCTTAATTCTCACCTTCTTTGATTGATGTGATCTTTTCGTTCTTGTGAAAAATTTGCATATGACACTGCTTTTTTTTTGCTTTTCCGGCATGATTGAAACACTATACTGTATTAAACAACAATATATACCGCAACAAATTGATAAATAAACATTAAATTGCAATTGTCATTTTGATAATAATTTTATTAGCGTTGTAATTATGATATAGCATGTACACAAAACAAGAAAAGAAAGCATACAGTGACATTTTACAATTACAAAAATAAGCTCAGATCTTAATTAAGATTAAAAACAAATTTCCATGGAATAATAAATTGTACAAATTAACACAATTAAAGATTATAAAAATTGAAAGTGTAATTAATAATAAATTTCCATGGAATTTATATTACATATTTGCCTAAATTGTAATTAATAATACGGTTATGATTTTTAACAGAATTTTAAAAATTGAGTTGGTTGAAATTTATTAATTACGTTAATCAATTTACATGTTTACCCGTAAAAATACATTCTATGTTTCCATTATTAATAAAAAAAAAATAATGATAAGAATTGTAATTATTTGAATCAAAGTATAAGACCAAAATCACACAATGACTAAAATACATAGACTATTGGTATAATCTGCTCAATTTTAACATCAAAATTAATATTATACAACTTATGAATTTTGAAGGGCATTTTGTTTTATGTCCTCAGAATGAAATGATATAGTAATATTTTATGATTATTATAACAATAAATAACTACACAATTTTTAATATAATATTTAAAAATAATTTTTATTATATTTATTTTTTAAAAGTTGTAGAATAGCATACTAAAGGACTGTTTGGGAACATTCAAATAAGCCAAGTATTTTTCTGGATTTTTTTTTATCTTTAATCATTATTCTTTTTTCAAAATTATGTCAATTTTTTTTTCTAGTTTGTCAATATGAATAAAAAAATGAAAAAATTCAAGAAAATAAAATAAAATAAGCCAAAATAAAGTAAAAAACAAATCAAAAAAAAATTTGAAATATTTTTCTCTTTTCTGGACTATTTTAAAAAAAAATTAATATTTTTTTCATTGCTCTAGTTGAGTATAATCCTAAATTTTTTTGATAAAAAGTTCACTAAAACAAAAATAAGCCAACAAAAAATTCATAAATAAAAAAACCAAACCCTAAACACTCTCTGAACAAAATACAAAAAATGGTCATGACCAAAATTTATGAACACAAAATTCAAGTTAAAGGATTTTCTATTTTGTGTAGATGATTAAAAATAAAAATAAAAAAAGTTGGAAAATTACAAAAATAAAATAAAAATAAAATGAGGTAGAATAAGATAAAAAGTCAATTTTTTTTTTGAATTATTATTGTCTTTCTTGGACTTGCTTTCTTGAATTTATATATTTATGAACGTATGCATAGAATTCATAAATACATATTTAATTTATAGTCTTACCTTGTTGAACTCTGAAAATCTGCAGACTGAAGACCGAAAATCTGAAGATTGAAGATTGAAGCTTGAACTCCGAAAATCACAAATCTCCACTTTCCAGCCGGAGCACTTCCTTCGCACTATACATGAGATGAGACTGAAGAAGCTGAATCACTTTTTGATTATCTAAATTAAGGATGTAATCGGTTCGGTACGGTTGACATTTAGGTAAAAAATTACACCGAACTGATAATATCCGTTTTATTATTTTAAACACCGATACAGACCGCTTCTCACATCAAACCGTACCAAATTGAACCAATTGAAACAGTTCGGTTTGGTGCAGTTTAATCGGTTTAGAATTTTTCAAACTTGAGTCATTTTTAAATATAATAATTAATCTACATAAAAATATTAAATTAGTTATTTGTTTACCATTTCAAACATATCAAATCCATCCATTTAATACATACTTTTTAATTCCTAAATTAACAAAAATAAAAACAAAAAAAAAAAAGGTTTAAAAAAACTAAGGTTTCAAGAATAATGAGTTAGAGTTAAGATTATATATAATAAGAGTTTACAAACTTAAGTTATAAAGATGATAAGGTTAATTAATTAAGGTTAATAATTTATTATACTTATTAATATCATTAGATTATTAAATTATATATATATATATATTTATATATTATAAATACAATATATGTTGAAGTGGTCGGTTTCGGTCTAGATCGGTGCACAAGATGCTTAAACCGATACCGAACCGAAAATCAAAAAATTTCAAATTTAAAAACCGCACAGACCGATTCTTGTTAAAAAACAGATCAAATATAGTCGGTTTGGTCCGATTCAATCGATTTGGTTGATTTTTTCAATTCTTCTTAAATCTCTAATCTAAATGCAATCATTATAGCTAAATGTAGATTTCCTAGATATGATGAAGATCGATGATATTATCAAATGAGAATGGATCTAAACTTTCACTTTTTAACCAAAACAGATTTGATCAAAAAATAAAAAAAATAACCAAATTAGATATATATGTAATAAGGCAAAAAATCAAGGGTAAAATGGGGGAGGACAAAAATGAAAAAGAAGCCATTTTACTGTAGTAATACCAGAACTGACTCTTATTTATAATAGTAAAATAAATATCTTTAATGTATTTGAATTCAAAATACATCATGTCTCTTTTATACATGGTAATTATCAATTTATCATTCACATTTATTTACAAGGAAATTACGATTTAGTGAGAAGTGAGCTAATTAATCCAAACCAAAGACGTCACGAAATTGAGATACTTGTGGCAAAACTATTCCCTGTTTTAAGTAGTAAGGGAGAGAATTAACTAAAATGATTAATTATACTTAGTACTTCTTATTCTTGTAGTTTAATTCAAATTTTATTTTAGTCCTTATAGTTTTAATTTGAACAATTTAAGTTTAGTTTTAATTTATAGTTTTAATTTGAACAATTAGTCCTTATAGTCTTTATACTTTAAGATAAGTTTTAATTTGTTCATTCTGTTTAAATTGTTATTAATTTTAATAGTGTCTCAAAATTATTAATTTTAACCTCTGATTTATAATGAAAAACCAAATTGAAACTTTAGAAAATTGATTAGTGTCCCAAATTTGTTAATTTTAATCTCCAATTTAAATGGAAGAACCAAATTAAAAGTAGACCTAAAATATAAAGAACAAATTATTCAAATTAAAACTATAGAGAATAAATTAAAATTTGAGTCAAATTACAAGAGCGAAAAGTACAATTAATTTATTTTTATTTTTATTTTGTTTTTTCATTTCCATTAAGTTGAAGAACTAAGCGTATATATAATGACCTCCTGAGTTGACTCGAAGCCGATACTTCGAATCTAATCTTTTAAGTCTTTGCAACTTGGTCAATTTCGTGGAGTTCATATGTACTTTCCCTAATGATGTTATTTTGATTTTGGGTAATGGATTGGTTTTTTTTTTTTTTTTTTTTTTTTTAACTATTTTGACTATTTTAGTCTGCGGCTATCTAGTGATCTCCCTAAGGCTTTTTTTTGGCCATCTAGTGACCTCCCTAGGTGTCGTTTCGGAAGTGGGTTTGTCTTTTTGACTTTTTGACTTTTTTGACTATTTTAACATGCGGCTAAAAAGCATGATTTGGGAAGGGCTTTGACTTTTTTGGCTTTTCTGACTTTTTTGTGAAAGAAAGAATGTAATGATTATGAATTAAATGTGATGTTTTGTCTTATTAAGCTAAAAAATTTATTTTATTTTTTGTAGTTATTTTAACCAAAAAAAGCCCTAAAGGCCTCTTCCCAAACAGTGGATTAATAGTTAACCTTTTACCCTCACTATAATAAATTAAGATTTTATCAATTAAATACAGTTATTAATAAATAAATAATAACAATAATAATAATAATTGAAGAATGGTTAATCCATCATCCATCATCTAAACATTTTTACCATTACATGTATCCAAACATGCTAGGTAGTCAACCATTACATGTAACTTTTATAAAAGTGATATTTACCAATAAATCACATCTCACAAACAAGTATTTTAATTAATCTCAATTTTTTTTGTTAATCTATCAAGTCCTATTACTAGAGAGTTTCTTTCCGTGTGATCCTATTTTTTTTATTTTGGTAGTGTTTTGGTTGACATCTATACTCTTTTATTAATGTGACATGTATGATGTGATATTCCAATGAGATAAGTATTAATGTGACACTCTAAAAAATTAAAAATTCCTTAGTGTACTTTTTCCGAATATAACAACGTGGCGGGCATGATGTGACACTTCAAAATTTTTACTCTAAAAAAAATAAATAAATAACTCTTTAGTATACTTCTTCTAAAAATGACAACGTAGTAGATATAATGTGACACTCTAAAAAAATAAAAACTCGTTATTGTACTTTTTCTAAATATACAATATAACGGGTATAATGTGACACTCTAAAAAAAATTAAAAAAAAATTAGTGTACTTTTCTTAAACGTGACCTGTGACACTCTGACGTGCGAGTATGATGTGACACTCTAAAATAATTAAAAACTCTTTAGTGTACTTTTCCCAAATATAAGACATTACACATCCAAAATGACTAAATGGATTAAAAAAAAAAAATATATATATATATATATATATGGAACTATATGAATTACAATTTAAAATATGAGACTTATTGATCAATCTCCTTCAATTGCATCACAACTATCTTCGCCGATCAATTCAATTAAAAAATTTTTGCAATTCCGCAACTTTTGTATGATAGATGTATATTTTACTTTTACGACCTGGAGCCCAATCATTGATCTAGACTGGAGGATACTGCTTGGACCTGTGGGATTCGTCATGTTTTAATAATTCAAAACATTTATGTTGTCGGGCATTTCGTATATCAATCACCAAAAAAATTAAATTGATCCGATAATCGTAACATATTCAAGTTATTACATTTATCACTAAAAACATGAACGGCAATTGTGTTTTTAACAATAGACTTTATTCTTTTTCTTTTTCTTTTTTTGTGACAAACGTGATGAATTGAATATTTTATGATTATTGGATCGATCTTTTTTTTTTTTTTTTTGTGATCGATATAAGTAAAGTGCATAACAAAATGAACGGTTTGAATTATCAAAATAAGACCCGCGATAGACTCCATAAATTTAAACATTACCCTCTCGTTCGGATTAAGGACGGCGAGGATCCACTTCCTTACTTTTAATTTTAACATTACAAACTTTTATCCTTCAAACCCTAGAAGGAAGGATAGGCATCATAAAACACATTCACAAAGTTTTGTGCATGTTGATAAAACAAAAATAAAAGAAATAAACAAAATAAATTTAAACAGATAGATATGAATTTGAACAGATAGTTAAAGAAAGTCAAACAGATAAAAAGAGTCAAGGGGTAAAATTGAAAATAAAAAGTCATTTAGGAGTTCTCACCAAACTATTTCACAAAAAGTATATATCTCACCAACAAAAAATATTCACTGGACCTATGTCAGAGTAAATTTTTCATCAATTTTCTCTAACTTTAATCACCTCGATTTTGTCTTTAATTTTAAATTTTATGTCAATTTAATCTAATTAATAATTTAAAATTTTCAAAGGAAAATATCCACTGAGTTTTTTAAAGTTAACTTACTAAGTAGAATATGTTTACAATTTTATCTATAAATAGAAGTCACTTATATGTTCATTTTTCATTTAAAAAAAAAAACACGCTAACAATTATTGCTAATTGGACTAAATAGAGATAAAATAATAAATTTAGAGTAAAAATCAAATCAATTAAAATTACAAAAGCAAAAATGATATCGGGACAAATATATAGAGATCACTGTTGTAATTTTCCTTTAAAATATTTTAAAAAAATGAAATAAAATATATGATTTACTTTTAAAATTTAATATAAATGTATATCGAATTCCAAGTGAATATATGATTCGCACGTTTCATTTTTTAATCATTGGCACAATTTTATGTGATGAAGTTGGGATTGTGAATGTTAGTTATAATACTTTTTGCATTTCCTTGCTTTGTTATTGTAGTTTTGTATGTATAGTGTCTTTTTCATTAGTAAAGATTTTAGAAATTATTTGTTTTGCTGATAAAAAAACAAATAATAAAAAGAATTTAGAAATTAAGAAGTATATATTTAAATATATTTTTGGAGCTACACTTCCTTTCAGTACATGATTTCAATTGGAGAGTGTTTTTTGGATCCGTGAGACTCACAATAGGTCCCACTATGATAATCTAAACTATTCATTTTGTCGGACTCTTTTTGTATATCATTCACACAAATTAAATCAATACAATATTGTAACCTATTCAATTTATCATATTTAATTCTAAAAAAATGAACGACTATTGTGTTTTTAAAAATAGATCATTCATTTTTTTAGTAATAAACATGATAAATTAAATAAATTATGATTATCAAATCGATCTAATTTTTTATGTAAATAATCTACACAAACAAGCTTAGAAAATAAATTATTTGAATCATTGAAAGAGATCCAAAATAAGCCCCAAGAGCCGAAACATTACCCTTCGAGCCAGATAATGTTCTAGATTACCCAATCCTTTTCTTCTTTTTCTTTTTATTTATTATTATTATTATTATTTATTTTTATTTTTATTTTTTTCTCTTTTCTCATTGATTTTCAAATGTGACATTTAAACAAAATGTTAATACGTAAACAGTAATAATATAAATTCAGAGTTAATTATTTATAAATTATTTAAAAGTATAATCTTTTGAGTCAAATTTATTTTAGGGCAAATTACACTAACGGTCCCTATAGTTTGGGACTTATGTCACTTTAGTCCCTAACTTTTCAATTGTGACACATTTGACTTAGAATTTTGAATCTCGTACCAAATAAGGATAATTGAATATACTATTGCTTAATTTCAAGGATAAAATCGTCAATTTGATAAAATATAAACTAATTTGATAAAAACAAATGTGAAAAAAATATTTTTGAATATTTAAAAATTATTTCTACCCACTGAAGATAAAATTATGTAAAATTGATAAATCTTTTAGACATTTATATATTTATTTATTTGACTAACGAAATGACCTTTAATAGGACCACGTGGAGAAGAAGGATTCATGTAGCCGACCCCACTTGATGGGACTTAAGGATTGGTTTGGTTGGTTTGGATATCAAATTAATTTTTACTATGTGTTTGGATGATGATCATGTAATGGGTAGTTTTTATTTTCATTAAGTTAGTTTCTATTTTTTCAAAAGTCAAATATGACGACAACTTTAATATCATTATTAAACCAATCCATTAAATCAAAAATCCAAAACTAAAAATATTTCATATATTAAATATATTGATTACACATTATAATCCTAACAACCACCCATTACATGGTTATCATCCAAACACATAATAAAAAATTAATTTTGTAAAATAAATAAATAAATAAATGTGTAAAAAATTTATCAATTTTACATGATTTTATCTTTGATGGGTATAAATAATTTTTAAAAATTTTAAAATATTTTTTTGACATTTATTTTTTGTCAAATTAGTTTATATTTTATCAAATTAACGATTTTACCTTTGAAATTAAGCAATGGTATCTTCAATTGTCCTTATTTGGAACAAGACTCGAAATTCAAGATTAAATATGTCACAATTGAAAAGTCAGGGACCAAACTGACACGAATCACAAACTATAAGACTGTTAGTGTAATTTATCCTTTATTCTATATATAGATTTTATACCATACAAATTTAACCTTAACCACACATTTTCATTCAGGGTGACTTTGAGGTGGTTAAGTAGAATTCATAGAATTATTCATGCCACAAAAGTCAACCTCTTGTGTTGCACTATATTTTTTTGAAAAATGCTTGGGAGCACTAATTAGTGCTCCCACTAATTAGGTGGCAGTGGGTCCCGCCATTACTGATGTGATGTTTTGGTCTTGGAGTTGTGTTTTTTTTTTTTTTTTTTTACTTTTTTAATGCATTAGTGCTATTAGTGGTGATGTTTTTAGTGGGATGAATCATTGTTGTATTTTTTTTGAGCAGCAAATAAAGATATATTTTATTAAAATAATATTTTTTTATCAACAAAAAAACAACTTTATTGATGCAAGAATCAAGTACAAAGTACAAAATAAATTACATCAATAAAGAAAAGGGAAGTGTAAAAAGTATCACAATAAGCTAAATCATCCCAACTAGGTTGGCTTTAAAACAATATAAGTACAAAAGTTTGGAAATAATTTGCATCATTGTCCAAGCTAGGCATCCCAACTAGGTTGGCACCTATAGCAAAACTAATCATGTGCATTTCCAAAATCCCAAAAGAGAGTTAGAGAGTTTCCAACTCCAACCCCTCAAAACCTCAATGACAATACAACATGACAACATCCTATCCAAACAAATCCTAATTTGCACCAGGTTATACGTAGAATCTATTAACAAAAAAAAAAGGCTGCAGAATGTGTTATGCTCCAAAATAATCTGACCAACATGCACTACAAGAATTTGCACTTTTCGCGACCACTTTTTGCGACCAATGTAAAAGTTGGTAGCTAAAAGTTATCTTTTGACGACCAAATATTAATTAGTCGCAAATGATCATTATTTTTGGCGACCAAATATTATTGGTCGCAGAAGGTTATATTTTGGCGACCAAAAAATGACTTGGTTGCAGAAAGTGATATGTTTTTACCGACCAACTACAAATTTGGTCGCGGAAGGTCACATATTTTTTGGCAACCAAAAATTTGGTCGCGAAAAACTTATTTTTAGCAACCAAAAAAAATTAGTCGCCAAATTAATACTTTTAGCGACTAATATTTTAGTCGCCATTGATTGAGATTTGGCGACTAAAATATTTTGGTCGGCGAAGGTACCTTTTCTGCGACTAATATGGTCTTTTGGTCGCCAAAAGTTTGGGAGAGAAATTTGATTTTTAATGGGGCGGGAATTGAAATTTTTTTGCGACAAATAAATTTAGTCGCCAATTTTAAAACGACGTCGTTTTGTACCATGAAAGCAGAGAAAAAAAAAAAAAAAAACCCTAATCACCATCGTCTCTATCTTGCTATGTCTCGGTCCGCCTCTCCCTCTCTGTGTTCTTTCTCTCAATCGGTGCCCACTCTCTCTAGCTCACCGAAGTCCCTCGCCACCGTTGCTCACATCCGTCGCACATCGCCACCGCCGCAAATCGCCATCACCCTCTGTCTTTCTCTCACACAGAGGGAGCAATTGCTGGGTATTCGCTGCTGTGGTTGTTCACTACAACAAAAAAGTGTCTTTGGAGACGAAAACTAATGACGAAAATAAATTTTGTCACGAAAGACGTACCTTTTAATGAAGAAAATAATTTTTCGTCTCCAAATGTACCAATTTTAGAGACAAAAATAAAATTTCGTCACCAATCTGCATATATAATAAAAAAATTAGGTGACGAAATTATTTTTCGTCATTATTTATATTTTTTTTGTCACTAAATATTTTTTCGCTAATTTTTCGGATGGTGCCAAAATTTTCAGACTTTTGGTGAGGAAAAAATTGGTCACCAATAATAAAATTATTAATGACGAATATATTTTCGTCACCAATAATTTTTTATAATTTAATATTATTTAATGAAAAATTTATTTTCGTAGCTAATAATTTTATTTTTTATGAGAAAATAATTTTGTCACTAAATAAATGATTTAATTGCTAAAAATTTTTAGGGGGAAATGAATATATTAGCGCCTTTAGATATATCTGTTCCTCTCACACACAGATTCCAAACCTCGCCCTACATGACCTCACCTCCCCCTTTCTCTTTTCTCACGCCTCACGCCTCTGTGTCTCTTCTCTCTCACGCCTCACGCCTCACGCTGCCCTCCTCTCTGTTACTAGAGCATCACCGCAAGGGTTAGATGAGCACAACGCAAGGGTTAGGTGAGCACACCGTAAGGGTTAGCACCACCGTCGCTTTGTCTCGGGTAGGTATGTCCTCTATTTCGCCCTCTCTCTCTTTCTCTCTCTGTGCGTGTGTGTGTGTGTCTCTGTCTTCCTCTCTTTGTCTCCTTCGATTTGGGGCTAATTATTTTCTTCATTTTGCTCACTATTTGACATTAAACAGGGGAATTTGGGGCTTTATTGGCATCAAACTGGAAAGGGTATGACCCTCTCCTAATTTCTTTTTCTCATGTTTTTTCTATTACTTAAGGGGATCGAAAAGGCATTGGTAGCATTATGTAATGGGTTTTTATTGGACTAGGATATGATTTTGAATATTGGTATATTAATTTGGGATTTGATTCCACAGTTTCTTTCTCTTTTGTTCTTTTGGTGCTACATCAAGTTTTTTTTTGACCTTTGATAATGATCCTTTTGATATGTTTCCTCATTCTCACATATATTGGGTTATCCACTGGTTCATTGGTCAAAATTTTGGTCAAATACTGTGGCAATTTGTTGAATTGATTAAGTTAATTTTTCTTTTTAGTTAATGAAATCTTAGTTTCAAATTCACACCAATTCAGTGTATTCGAATTCAAGGCTTGAGGGTTTTGATTAAGAATTGGATTGAAGGCTCAAACCAGGTTCTAAAATTAGAGCTAAAGCTCATTTACTGTGTCAACTTTTCCCCTTCCTCTTGTACCTTACCAAGAAGGGAAAAAAATCTAGAAAGAAGAGAGAATTGTTTTGTACTATGCCTTGTTACTCATGCCTTGTGTTTGTCTTTGTTTATATGTTTAGAAGAGAGAATTATTTCAAGATTTGGATCCACTGTTGTCGAACACTTTTGGTACTATCACTGCCCTCTTGCAGGTATGCTTTATATTGTTCATAATAATATTTTGTAATCAGTTTTTGGCCACACAATTGATGTTTGCTGCAGTGTTCTACATTAATCACTGGCTAATCTGCCTCTCAAAGAACCTACCTTAATTTTCTTTTCCATTCATAATTTATTTTACTAGAAAATGCTGTTCGTCTTAGCTTTTCTTTTGTCTATCAGACATAGATTATGTTCCTTTATACAGCACAGCAAACAAGGGGTATATGTTCCAGTCTGTCTTGTGGCAGCAAATCGATGGTTCGTGCTATCGCATCATTGATTATACTGGTGACCTGTGCATTTATTGTTTATATATCTACTGCTGTGCACACGTTTTTGCATTGATCGTGCAAATTCTGAGTTCTACTTGTGTGTTACTTGATTATAAAATATGACTAAGAGATTGAAGTAGTATGTGAACTTGGTGGTGTTGATTTGGTGAAAATTGACGGCCTGATTCCTATAAAAAAATTATTTTTTGGGGCTAATTATGATGATTTGGTAAGTATTTACTGTTGCAAATTATGCTTATTTGGATATGTTTAATTTACAATTGGATGAATTTGCTTATTGAGCTAACATAATTAAGTTGAAACATTTCTAACTTGGATGCACTATATGCACATTGTTATGTATTTTTTTTAGTTGTGGAAATTATTAAATCATATTTTGTTTATAATCAATCATTTGAATTTTTAAAGGAAAACAAAATCCTACAGAACAGGATGTTGTTTTGTTAGAGAATGCACTGAAGTAATGGAAAAGAAACATTGACTTGACTTCAAACTGCTTTTTTCATAGATGACAACACACCACACAATGATAGGAGAATCCATGCCGATGCCCCCACAATATCTTGGTCCTCTTGGTTTCTCTTTGTAGCAAATAGGCAAGTTGACACTCTATTTTGTTGAAAAAAATTTGCTCGGAAAAAGTTACTTTTAACTATGAAGATAATTTATTTTAGCAATCCCCTCAAACCTAATTAAAGAAACATACTAATTTTTTTCTTCAAGGTGCAAGGAAATTTACTTGTATATATGAATGAAGTAGTGTTGTTAATTATGGCTTCATTTTTTGTAGGCTTCTTCAGAGATTATGGAGTAGATGGTTCTTGGACGGTTGAAAACTTATGGAGTTGGGTTGGTTTTGTTGCGTGTTAGGGTGATATTTCTTTGATAACCAGCATCTCTAATTTGTGCTTTTCGACTTTGCTTGGATTGCTTTTCAATAGAATGCTATTTATATACATATTGACTGTCTTAATCTTGTTTTGCTGATGGGAGGAAAGAAAAAGTGAGCTTTGTTGATATCATCCCTTGCTTCATATTGCATTTTAGACTCCATTGACAACTTGATTTTGTGTAAAATATTTTTTGCGCCTAAAGAAGCTGTTAAGGTTTCCCGTCTCACAAGAAGCTTTTGATTTTATCTTTGCAGCCTTATTCTAGTTTAATTGTGTTTATGATTAGTTGCATGTTACTTTATTAAAACTGAAGTTCTTTTATTTCTATATATATTTATGAATAGAATAGGATTTTTTATTTTTATTTTTATGATGCTATCTTTAGAAACACCTAACCCTTGTGGGGGCATATAATCTGTTAGTACACTTCTCCATATCTAATTTTCTTGCAGCTCACATCTCACTTATCCCTTTTACAATCTTGTTGACATCAAATAAGAACATATCTATTTAGCTATACAGAGAAAAGATAGAAACACAGGATCACATAAACATGATGTGCACAACATCAAACTAGTTAGATCTTTTCTTCAAGAAATGTGTCTGTTTTTATAGAATGAATGTTTTTGGAGAGATTTGAAAGGGCAGGTACAATCTCACAGTTTTTTCATAGACACACATATCTCACCTCATCTGTCTTGTTGTCCCGAAATATTCATAGCAATTAGATCATGGCTTCAGGTCATCAAATGATCAAACGGTTGGGATTGTTTTGAGGTAGAACGACAAAGGGGTTCTTCGTCCATCAAAGGAGGGATATGATATGTGTGAAAAGGACTACAATTCAAGCAATGATGTATTTGTCTATCAATATGTAGGAAACAATAGAAAGAACCACAGGAAGAAGATACATCAACTTGTGGTTATGCACTAGGTCAAACTTGTTGGATCCTTCTTCAACAATGGTCTCCAATTTAGGAACATTGGATGAAGGTTTTTGGGGAGAGAAGAGAGGAGATGGAAACTCAGGAATGACTGTGTATTTAATAATGGGCAGCCTTCTTGTGTTGAGTTGGGTGAAGTAGTGAAGGTTAGGGTGGCTGTGTGATCTCATTAAAGTGAGAATGGCTAATTGGTATCCTTGTGTGTGATACAGATCAGCCACAGCTGCGAGCCATAGCCAAGGCCACAGCAGTCAAGGCAGTGAAAACTAGATAGCTGCAGCCAAGGCCACAGTGATAAGGCAGAGCAGTTAAGGCCACAGTCTAGCAACCAAGGCCACACCTTAGCAGCTAGCAGCCATAGCGAAGGCTGCAGCTCAGAACAGACAGAGCTGCTAATGCTACAGTAGCTGCAGCCTCAGCTGTAGCCCTCTCTCATCAGCTGAAGTCTCTCTCTCATTTCAAGAACGTGTGAATTGCAAAGCAAGTGGCAAATTAGCTGTTAGTTTGTTAAAGGTTAACTATATGGTTTAGTTAGACAGTTATAGTCAAGTTAGGTAGTTATGGTTATGGTTCATTGTTTTTCCCTCAACAATTTTAGCTTCTTTTTTCTATTGATAAATTCGCAGCTGGGGTTCTTCTCTCTCTTTGCCCTATAAATTGCAATTTATGTGCCCTAATTGATTTTTCCTTGCCAAATGCATTTTTGTTCTTTCCAGATTTCTATTTTAGTGTTAATTCCACCATTAGTTTCATCCACTAGATCTGTCAATAATTCAGTTCTGGATTGAAAATCTGGAAAATATTTCAGAAATGAAATGACATTTTAAAAACTGCATTTTTTCACTTAAATTAATGAAACTAATAGAAGCCACTTTAGTTATGATTTTGTTAGCTTTCTGCAACAAATTAAGCAATCAATGATCATATTGAGAATTCTTAGCAATAAGAATTAGTCCCTTGAGGTAATGGACATTGCTTGTACCTGTCATCGTATTCTTGTTCCAAAAACCTTTACTGGTTTTTCTTTTGTGTCTCAAAAGGAAGAAGGAAAGAGAAAACTTTCACTACTCTTATCTATTTTTTGATGTTGAGCTTCTTGAGTTCTGAATCCTTGTATTTGTTTTGTTGCTACTAGTTTCATTGATGTCTTTTAATCTTGTACCTCTGTTGTGGTGTTGATGGAAGCAATAGACCTGGAGATGGTGAATTTTGTTAGAATTTTTGTGTTCTTGACTGACCTTTTTGCCCTTGTATTGCCAGCTAGTTTTTGTAGACTTAGTTTCAGCACTTCTAATAAAACATAAATTCTTCTTGATATGGATTGACTGAATTAAGGCCCTAAAATTTCATTTCATCGTGTAATATTTTTTAGCCGATCTTTCAAAGGTATCCACGGCCTGAGAAGGAGTACCAGTCCTCTCTTATATAGAATGACAGGTCACTAGATTTGGTAAGCATCTCATTTGACATATCCATTTCCTTATTAATTTTCAGTTGCTGCAATGATCTTCCTAAAATACCAATTCTGTTCTACTATTTTAGAGTAGTTTCCAAATAGATATATATTTTACTCTATTTGTAATTTGGTAAATGACTTTCATTCCAGATTTGTAAAGATAAAGATGAAGCTGAGCAATGGTTTATTTGTTTAAAAGCATTAATTTCGCGTGGTCATCAACGGAAGTGGAGAACAGAATCAAGGAGTGATGGTATTCCATCTGAAGCTAATAGTCCCCGAACATACACTCGAAGAAGTTCTCCTTTGAACTCTTCATTTGGTAGCGGTGATAGCTTGTAGAAGGTATAATTTCTAGTTTTGCACACATGCAGAAAGTTCACCTTGAGACACACGTAGGCACCTTTATGTAAAAACAAATGCACATGGACATAGTTCTCCTTAAGAATGCTTAAACTGGTCTGCATTTTCCTATAAGTTTTACTTACTATTTTCCCTTTTGGTTTCATTGGTTAAAGCCATATGTTATTAAAGCTTGTGATTTCATTCAATTCAATTGAAAGATTGCTGGCTGTTGCTTTACACTTGGTCCTCATGTTAAAATTAAAGAAAATCAGAGAAGAACTTGAATGTATTTGCAATCTGATGTAATTGCTCTGTTGGACTGAGCTGTGGCTGCAACTGCTGCAACTGTTCTGTTGTTCTGAGCTGTGGCCATGGCTGCAGCTCTACCTTGACTTGTAATGCTTTAGCCAATTGCCCATGCTGTGGATATGTCTGCAGCCATGTAGCCCTTGTGTCCTTCAATTGTCTTGCTGATCTGACCTCCTAAACCTGCTGGTAGTTACATAAATATGGTTGACATTCAGATTTGGAATACCTTATCCTACCCTTAGGACCCATTTTTATTTAGCATTCAAGTTTGTATTTTGTCAGAATTCAAGTAATAACAATTTTATCATAATTAGTAAAAATTACCAAGAAAAGGGTTAATCACATCCATTGATTTCTTGATGAATAAAAACTATGGAAAAACAATAACTTCACAAAGAGGGTAAAAAAAAGAGAGATTGAAATGGAAAAAGATAAGTAGATGTTGAGCTTAAAAATCACACACAACACCTTTTTCATTATTTGACGAGATTACATGCTCCTCGTAATTATAATTTCAAGGATGATATGAAAGTGTTTTCCCCACTTGTGGAAGTCCAACCTATTACACCATCGCTTGATAAACTTTGGGATCAGCATGAGGGTGCAAAAAAAGATCATCTTCGAGTTGATAAGAAACCTTCTTTGCTCTTTCCTTCATCGAAAAGGAGATTTCCTCTTTCAGAGGAAGGAGGTGGCAGTGATCATCCAATTTTTGACTGGAAACCTAGTTCAACTTCCAAACAGGTTTACTTTTTGCCCCTCTCTAATTCCCTTTCAATTTTATTGAATCACTTGTTTGCTGCCTGACATTTACTAATTTAGATTGAGAGCATTAATTACTCATCATTTAAATAATTCTGTATATCTTTCCAATTTATCAAAAAAAAAAAAAAAAAAATTATGTATACCTTTCCACTTGAGGATCAAAATTGACCTTTCAGTCCATGATGCCCCTAACATCATATTGAGATGGGAAGTGAACTGTTTGGCTATAATTATTTCATTTTCTTTTTGTATTGTTTTGGTTTTCCCTCTGTCCCTCTGGCTATAAGTATTTCATTTTCTGCAACTAGCCAGACAAGTATGAGTTACCTAACAAGTTCAAACCTGATCTCGGCAAATTTACGCAACAGAGACAACTCCTCCAATCAAGAGTCTTCACTGGGATTTCCAGAGCATATCCCCTTCAGTTCTATGTCCCTTTCTCTAGGAACAAAAAGTACTACTTTAGGGCAGTCTAACCTTGATTCTCTGGGGTCAGCATTAAACCACCCTCGAAAATTTACCACTTATGCTGAAAGGATGAGTACTAATCTGGCCTTTAGTGATGGAACATCCCTCTCCGTGGGTTCACCAAAAACAAAGAAAACAGGAGCTGAAACGAGAGAAGAACTGTTGAATAGCTTGTTATCAAGAACGAACACATTATCTGCTACAGAACAAAGGACTCTTCCATATGTGAATGTAAGATCACCATCATGGATTTATCTAATTTCTTGTTTGTACAATTTTCCTGTGCCTCCATCTATTAAATTTAGGTGTGAACTTGACTTACATTTTGTGAGCTTAAATTTAGGTTTATTCCTGGAACTGTGAGGTAGACTTACACTTTGTGATAATTCAACATCTTAACCTTTCACCCAGATTTCTTAAAGCTAGCGCCATTTTTTGTTAAAATAGAATGGTCATTGACCTGTAGTATTGTAATAGGGAGGAGTTTCACAACCCCCGAGAATCCCATCTCAACCTCACACACAGCAGGGGTCCTCTTTTACACTTCAGCTGTTTCAACGCACTCTTGAAGAAACTCTTGGTGCCTTCCAGAAATCCATTCATGAAGATATGAGGAACCTCCATATTGAAATTTTAAGGCAGTTTCATATGCAGGAGGTATATATATATATATATTTAACCCATGGTTTTGAGGGAGTATTAATCTGTCCGCACAACTAATCCCCTTATTGGTGAATCAAATGTGAGACATTACAAAATTAGGAGACAAATTCTAAACATATGGGGTCTTATGTTTTTTAGTTTAATACCCTAATCCTGACACAATCATGTCGAAAAGGGTAGAATATATATATGTTTATCTTTCATCTTCAATGTTGATATGTACAAGATGTTTTGAAGCTTTAAGTTTTCAGCCGTTGAACTACTTATCAAGTTTTTATATTGTTCATCCTATATGTATCAAAATATGTAAAAAGTGCTTAGTATTCTAACTATTTTGGTATTACCTCCCCTTAAAGACAGACCATAAGTTGTCATTAGCATGATCCGTTGAAAAATAATAGTGGATCTTATTATTTTATAGATATGATAGGTCCTATATTTATACATATGGTTCGTACGTAGGAGGTAAAAAGAAAGGGGGGTAAATATTCATGTATCATTTTCTTAGTCATCAAACCAAGACGTACTCTCTGAGGATGAACTGTCTAGTACAAAATCTGACTCCATTTTCATTTGGCAGACTTAACTCGAACAGCATTACACTCTGGTAGGGGCCTCCCCATCAACCATAACTCAGTTGTACCAAATTTGCAGTCATGTGTGAAGAAATTGTTTCTCTAGTCGATGATAAACGTACCTAATTGCCTTAAAATAGCAAGAACATCAAGTACCCAAGACAAAATAGAAACTTGGTTGCAAGGCGGTAGGGGCCGCCCCATCGATCACTCTTGGTGAAGAAAGACTATTGACTAGTTATATACCAAAACACAGAAAAAAAATCTAGACTACACATTAATTTTTTTTCTGCCTCATTATCTAATTGCATTGAAATCTATTAATTGGGCAGTTTTTGCAGTCTTGGCTTCTTTTACCTTTGGGTAATTTTGCATACTAGGTATTTTACAGTGTTCCACATGCATGCTTAAGCTTCTCACACGTGGTTATGTAATGCATTCTATTTTTAAAATGTTGACTTACATATGATCGAAACTCATTAAAATTTTCTGCAAAATAAATTAATGGAAGTCCATCAGCCTT
Source organism: Camellia sinensis (assembly GCF_055761805.1). Lineage (NCBI taxonomy): Eukaryota > Viridiplantae > Streptophyta > Magnoliopsida > Ericales > Theaceae > Camellia > Camellia sinensis. The sequence continues at coordinate 16,562,393 of NC_138964.1, read as the reverse complement.
TATTTGTTTATCTTGATCTTGGTTTAAAGATGTTTTAGTTTGCTTTCAGTTCAATAACTTCAGCCTCCGTCACTTCAACATCATTTCAAAGTCTGGATATCTCTTCTTTTCCCTTTTGTAGGTGCTCTTTCATACCACTTCTTATGAACATTCTGCCTCTGTGAGAACATTCACGGACACGTTGTAACTAAATCTATCACGGGGGGATGGATAAGTAGAAAGTGCTTGAAAATATCGATTTTATACAAGTTCTTTCCTGAGAAGTTGAAAATTTCTATATTTACCTTTGATGTTTTGGACATGTTAGATGAAAACTATCAGTTTCATCAATAAGGATGCAAAGTGCTTAGTCACATAACATAACAGTTGTTAGCAATGATATTGGCTAAGAGGAAACTGGTTATGGTTCCCAACACTGACAAGTCTGACAATACTTGTTACACCGATTTCTCTGGGGCTCTTTACATATTGAGCATTATTTATCTCTCGAGATTTTTCATCCAGCTGGGGGTTGGATAATGTGAGATTTCTTTGGGTAGATCTACAGTGTTCAAATATAGAGGTTATGTTATAGACTTAGCAAAAAAATATAGAGGTTGTAGAAGTTTTATAGTTCCTCCAATACTTCTTATGTTGTGAGCCTTGAACTTATTCCTGCTGCTGATACTTGCTGCACAACCCACCTACCCCTGCAGGATGCCAGTGTGCGAGGCAGGGGCATGTGGGAAGTCATTGGTTGATTTGTCCTCATTTTTTGTAGGCTCACTTGAAAGGGATTAATTATACCTTAATTATTTATGTTTCTTGTTCTGCAGACAAGGCAAGCCTTTACACCAGAGCAAATAAATGAAGCACGTTATGTTGACATTAATTCCAACAAGGCTGTCTTTGACAGTTTGAGGAATAACCCAAAAGTGAACTATGATGGGAGGTGCTTCGCTTACAAGGTAAATCCTAATCTTTTCACCTGGAACCCTGGCAGACAATTGAACTTCTCTGTCTTCCCCAAGAGTTCATAGATTGTTACAGGTGCCTGCCCAAAAAGCTTCGAAAAAAAGTTGTCTTTGTGCTGAGAATTTACTTGGTCTTTATTTGATTACAGTCCAAACATGCTCTGGAGGACAAGAATCAACTACTCATCCTAATACGTAAATTTCCAGAGGGCATTGCTGTTATTGATCTCAAGGATGCATACCCAACTGTCATGGAGGATCTACAGGTTTGTGTTACCGCCTAAAATAATAGCCAAATACTTGCATGGACTTTGCATTATAACCTTTAATTTTCGTTTTTCTTGGAGTTTTAGAGCAAAATTTGTATTTTCTTCATAGGCTTTGAAAGCTGCTGGTCAAATCTGGCTGTTGTCGAACTTCGACTCGCAAGAGGACATAGCCTATCCAAATGACCCTCGAGTGCCAATCAAGGTTGATGACGACCTGAAACTGCTATTCCGGGGAATTGAACTACCACGTGATATGATTGACATTGAGAAGAATCTTCAAAAGAACGGGATGAAGCCCGCCACAAACACTGCAAAAATCTAGACTACACATTAATTTGTCATTAGCATGATCCGTTGAAAAATAATGGTGGATCTTATTATTTTATAGATATGATAGGTCCTATATTTATACATATGGTTCGTACGTAGGAGGTAAAAAGAAAGGGGGGTAAATATTCATGTATCATTTTCTTAGTCATCAAGCCAAGACATACTCTTTGAGGATGAACTGTCTAGTACAAAATTTGACTCCATTTTCATTTGGCAGACTTAGCTCGAACAGCATTACACTCTGGTAGGGGCCTCCCCATCAACTATAACTCAGTTGTATCCAATTTGCAGTCATGTGTGAAGAAATTGTTTCTCTAGTCGATGATAAACGTATAATTTTTATGCTAAATGAAATATGTAGTTTCGAATTATTTGCGGATGTAAACTTATAATAGTTGCTGACTTTAATTAAACAGGTTCAGAAATGATTGATATATGTATTTTGTTGAATGTTGATGATTCAATTTATTTGTTGGTTTGAATGATTTCTTCTTTTTACAGATTATATTGAATAAATTGGATGAATTATTATAAATTACAGGTTTATTTTGTTGGGTATTGGCGACCAAAATTTGGTTTGGTTTTTATAGTTTTGGCGACCAATTGATTAGTCGCGAAATGTCACAATTGGCGACCAAAAAAATTTTGGTCGCAGAATGTCACAATTGGCGACCATAATTTTTGGTCGCGAAATGTCCCAATTGACGACCAAAACAAATTTTGGTCGCAGAATGTCACAATTGGCGACCAATTGATTAGTCGCGAAATGTCACAATTGGCGACCAAAAAAATATTGGTCGCAGAATGTCACAATTGGCGACCAAATTTTTTGGTCGCGAAATGTCACAATTGGCGACCAAACAAATTTTGGTTGCAGAATGTCACAATTGGCGACCAAATTTTTTGGTCGCGGAATGTCACAATTGGCGACCAAATTTTTTGGTCGCGAAAATATCACTTTTCGCGACCAAAGTGTTTTGGCGACAAAATAAATTAGTCGCGGTAATTAAACATTTAGCGACTAAAAATTTAGTCGCGAAGTCCAACTTTTGCCGACCAATCACAATTTTGGTCGCGAATTACTTTTGCCGACCCTCAATTGGCGACCAAAGTAACGACCAAAAAAATTGGTCGCGGATAATTTTTGCCGACCAAAAATTAACTTTTAGCGACCAATTTTTTTGTTGCCAAAAATGTTAATTCTTGTAGTGATGGCCTTAACTTCTATTTTTGAATCAAGTTTTACTGAGCAACGATGGATTTCCCAAATCAGCAAAATCATTGCGAAAGAAGTCAATATTGAGATCGATTTTCTTGTTTCGATCTTTCCTGTGCCTACAACCCCAGAAGTATACATCCCTCAACTCATAGGCTTGGGGCCTTATCATCATTTTCGCTCCAAGCTCTATGAGATGGAGCGATACAAGCTTGCTGTATCAACTAGGGTTCAAAAGCAATTTCGAAGGCTTAAATTCAAACAACTTGTTGACAAGCTTAACGAACTTGAATACGAAGTTCGTACGTGTCACCACAAGTACTTGGACATCGATGGCGAAACCCTAGCTTGGATTATGGCCATTGATGGTTTGTTCTTGCTCGATTTTCTTCATAGCTATGTCAACAAGAATGATAGTCTTTCGTCATTGTCATCTACAACGGCTCACTTAGTGGATGCAGCAGAGAAAAAATTGGCTCATGATACAATCCTTAGCGACATAATGATGCTTGAAAACCAAATTCCAATCTTTCTTCTAAATAAGATCTTGTGCATCCAATGTTCATTGTTGGACATTCGTAACAATTTGTTACCTTCAATATTGATGGGTTTTTGTAAAATTGTTTCTCCATTGAAACTTAAAGAAGATGTTCCTTTCTCTCAAGTTTTTGAGCATGCACATTTGTTGGACCTTTTGTACCACTTGATTGTGCCCAAGATAGAGGGATCCCATGAAGCAATAATAACCGACATATATCAAGAAAAGAAAAGGGAGGTGCAAGCTTTGGTAGTAATTCTAGTCAAGTGTTTGCTAATCTTTGGAGCTTGTTATCAAGTCTAAACGTCAGTTTGGTGAGTAAATTTACAAGACCAATTAAGATGATATTGGCTTTGCCTTGGAAGATTGTTGCTAGTCTACCTGGGATGTCCAACTTAGCATCAAAGAATAAAGAAGACATCAAACCTGAAAGTGAAGTTCCAAGTGATGAGGAAAAGAAAAAAATTCCAATAGAAGAGGAGATCATGATTCATTCGGTGTCACACCTATGTGACTTTGGAGTTGAATTTTGTCCTAGTATTGGCAACATCACTACCATCAAGTTTGACGAGAAGTCTAAGATATGTTACCTTCCTGTCATTACTTTGAATATGAACTCTGAAGTGATCATGAGAAACTTGGTGGCATATGAAGCGTCAACTGTATCAGAGTCCCTTGTTTTCACTCGATACATAGAACTAATGAGTAGATCATAGATACTGTCAATGATGCAAAGTTGTTGAGGGAAAAGAAAATCACCGTAAACAGCCTAAAAAGTGATGCTGATGTCGCGAAACTCTTTAATGGGGTGAGTAAATCCATTCGACTCGCAAACGTGTCTTATATTGATAAGACGATTGAAGATGACAATAAGTACTTCTATAGTACATGGGGGGTTCATGTATACAAGAGCATGAAAAGGTATATGTATGGTTCTTGGAAATTTCTTACAATTCTAGCAGCTATCTTGTTCATCTTGCTAATGTTTCTACAGTCATTTTGCGCAGTTTATAGTTGTCCTCGTCTTTTCCACACGAGTAGTTAAGTGTGGCCAATCTTTGGGGTTTGCAAATTTTCCTTCCATTGAGTTTCGATTTATAATGTTTATTTATTTATTTTTTATTTCTTTTCTTTTTTGTATTGTGTTGTGTGTGTTTTTGTTATGACTAATGAGTTTGTGTGTTCTTGTTGTGTCTTGTGAGTTTGTTTATATTCGTGTTGTCATTGTAACCAAATAATAGTCCTTAATGTAATGTAATGACTTATTATTTATCATTGCTCCATCATTCCATGTACCTGTGAATTAAACCATTGTTGATTTGTGTTTCTTTCTTTCTTTCTTTCTTTCTTCTTATTCTTCTTCTTCTTTTATTTTTATATTTTTAATTTTTTTTTTGCCTTTTTTTAAATTTTTTTTTTTTGGTGGCATATGTTTTTGGATGAAGGCAAGAGCTGGGCCATAGAAACCAATAACATAGTTGAAACCTTTATTCCAAGGGATAGAATCATCAATAGAAATATTGATATAATTAATATGAGACTTGCCCAAACTTGTGGTTAGTGATTACTAGATTCGAACATCAGAGATTTACTTCTTTTTTTTTAGTAGCAATAGAACTAAGTTTTTTGGCTTCTCAACAAGAGGACTTGTGATGGAAAGAGGAGGGTGGACACCGGTGACCCGGAAAAGAAGGCCAAGATATCAACAGATCCACTACAGGGGTGTAGGTTTCATCACGGTTTTTGTCGACAACCTGTCGGGATCTATGGTGCCAAGAAGTCTTTTTACTCTGTTTAATAGCTATGGTGTGGTAAAAGACGTCTTCATTCCAAATAAAAGGAGGAAAGCTACTGGTTCAAGATTTGGGTTTGTTCGGTATGACTGCTCTACAGCAGCAAGGGTAGCAGTCCAGAAAGCGGATGGAATATGGTGCGATGATAAGAGTTTGAAAGTGAGATTGGCAGAGTTTGGAAGCAATGCTCAGTATCCAAAGAAGGAAGAGGCCAGAAAAGGTAAGAGTGTACAGATGGAGCAATGGAAGCATGGTAAAATTACAACGGGGTACAATGGTCAGAGATCTTTTGCTGATGTAGTCTAAGGTTTACGAAAGGAGAATACCGCGATAACCATAAATGCACAGGAAATTGGAAATGGATGGCTTTATAGTTTAGTAATTAAGCTTAAATCCTTCTTTTCTTTTAATGCTTTCAAAGAAGAATGCAGCAAACGAGGTTTAAAGGAGGTAAGCATAAAAGATGGTGGTGGCCGTATAGCTCTTCTATCCTTTAAGTCAGTCGAACATCTGAAGGATTGGAAGGGTAGAATAGAGGAATGGATATATGAGTGGTGTGATTCAATGGATGAATGGGAGAAGGGTAAAGTCATTAAACAAGAAAGGTGTGTGTGGGTGGTATGTTATGGTATTCCTTTTGATCTCTGGAATGCCGGCACCTTCAAGGCGGTGGGTAACATCTGGGGAGAAGTTGTTCAACAGGATGAAGCCACGAGTGCTCCGAAGTTTTTAGCGTGCGGCAAAGTGAGGATTATTACTAATAGTTATGAGTTTATTAATCAAGTGATCCTATTAGATTGCAAGGGGCAGCAGCACCTAGTAAGGGTGATTGAAGAGATACTTTTACCAGCAAGTCTAAGACCTGGAGAGTGCAGGCATCAGATCTCTGAGGGTTTACTCTCAAGTTCCGGCAATCAGAGTGCCATGAATTCCAGCGTGAAAGATGGGAGGGTGGTGGTAGGCATGGAAGATGTTAGTAGGTCTGTTGTGGCAGCTTCTAATGATGTGGTAAGTGCAGTGCAAGACACAGTTGAGGGGACTATACACGTTTTGGAAGAAAGGGTCAGGAGGGTGGTTCAACCCATGGTAAGGATGTCAGGAACTAGCTTGGAAAACTCAAACAATGGGGGTTATAGTCATGATGATGTTCTGAAGAGTGTAGTCGAAGTTTCAAAAGAGGTGGTTGTGCAGCCCCAATTTTTAAATGGTAGCAATCACACGGATGGGTTTTTGAAGAGCTTAAGTGGGCCTAAACTTGTTAGGCCCAATTTTAATTTCGAAGTAGTGATCCCTAGAACCCAAGGTGAAGCTTGCCCTATTAGGCCAGTTGGGCTTTCTTTTTCAAATTTGAGTGACTGTGTGGCCCGTTCACAGCTCCTTGCCGAGAGAGCCCAAGTATATTTGCAGATTGGTGAGGGTAGTTCAAGTCAAGTTAGGGGGGAAGTTGCTCCTATCAGTAAAGGCATGTTCGCTGTAAGAAGGAGTGGAATAGCAAAAAGGAGTGGTAAGGCTCTTCAGAAAGGTAGAATTCTACCTAAAAGCTTCAATAGGGGTGCCATTTTTAGAGCAACTGCTGCTGCAATTTTAGCTCACACTTAGCATTCAGTGAATCAAGTAGAAGAAAGGGCAAGCTGATGAAGGAGGCTAAAGCAACAATACAACTTGGGAAAAAACTAGGCATTGATTTTGGCGGAAATGAGGATAATGTGTTAAATCAGATTGTTCAGTTGGAAACCCGAGATTTGGAGAGGATTACCGATGGGGTTCGAGCAGATGAAGTTTGATTACCCAACGGAGGAGTTTAGGTGTCTTGTTGTTTGACTTATGAAGATAAAGTCTTGGAATGTGCGTGGTCTAAGTAGGCTAGAGAAAAGGAGTAAAATCAGGAACATCTTAAAAGAAAGAGGAGTGGATGTGGTGTTAATTCAAGAAACCAAGAGAAGAAATCTGGAGGAAACCCTCGTTAAATCTAGTTGGCCATTTGATAAAATGGACTATATGGAAGTAGATGCTGTTGGCAGTGCTAGAGGATTACTGTGCATCTGGCACCCTGATAGATTCAAGATTGTTGATTGTTGTGGCTCAAGAAATTTTATCATTTTATCAGGTACCAGTGGTCAGTCTTTTGAATGCTCTGTGGTGAATGTCTATGCTCCCAATGATGTTGGCAAAAGAAGGAAAATGTGGGAATCTTTAAAGAATCTGAAAATCTCTTACCATAATCCTTGGTGTATGGGTGGAGATTTTAATGAAATTAGATTTCTCAGCGAAAGGAAGGGGTGCTCTAGAAGGGATAGAGGTATGAATGATTTTAATGAGCTGATTGATCAGTTGAATCTTGTTGATTTGCCAATGAAAGGTAGAAGATTCACATGGTGTAATGCACAAGATGGGAAGAGATGGAGTCGGATAGATAGGTTCCTTCTGGAGAGTAGGTGGCTTGAGCAATTCTCCTTCAAGAAGTGGGGACTGCCTAGAATAATTTATATCATTGTTCTGTCATAATAATGGAGGATGAGAGGAATTGGGGCCCAAAACCTTTCAAATTTATTAATGCTTGGTTATTTCATCCTAATTTCAAATCAGTAGTGAAGAGCTCATGGGAGGTACAAGTTCAACCGAGTTGGGCGGGGTTTAGATTGATGAGAAAGTTTGCCTCACTCAAAGTCATCCTTAGAAAATAGAATTCAGAGGTGTTTGGTCATGTGAAAACAGAACTTAAGCAACCAAATGAGGATTTACACGCTTTGGATTTGGTGGCTGAAGAAAGAGCATTGTCAGAAACAGAAGCAAATTCAAGGAGAGAAGTTAGAGGGCTAGTTTGGAATTTGCATAGAATGAAGGAGAGTTTATGGCATCAAAAATGTAGAATGCTGTGGACTAAGTGTGGGGACAAGAATAGAAGGTTTTTCCATATGATGGCTAGCTCTAGGCAAAGAAGAAACCTCCTTGATTCAGTTGTGGAAGATGGGGTTAGGGTGGTGGAACCTAACTCAGTGAAGCTAGCTGTTCATGGGCATTTCGTGAAATTATTCTCTGAGTCCTGGAGCTCTAGGCCTAAGCTTCTTGGCCTTTTTGCATCCATCTCTTCTGCTAGGCAGGTAGATACCTTAGAAATAGAATTTTCAAAGCAGGAAATTTGGGCTGCGGTTAAAGATTGTGATAGTAACAAGGCCCCGGGTCCGGATGGTTTCATTTTGGCTTGTATTTAGAAATGCCGGTAGATAATGAAGGGTGAAGTTTTACACTTCATGGATGAGTTTCACTCTAATGGAAAGATTGTCTCAGGCCTTAACAGCTCTTTTATCACCCTCATACCCAAACAGGAGAATCCTTGTGAGTTAAGTGATTATAGGCCCATTAGTCTTGTTAACTCAGTATATAAAATTCTTGCTAAAGTGTTATCAAAAAGGCTGAAAATAGTGTTGCCAGGAATCATTAGTGAAGTTCAAACAGCCTTTCTGGGTGGCAGATTTATTCTTGATGGTGTTTTGATCACAAATGAAGTAGTTCATTGGTGGAAAGCTACAAAAATGAGAGGAATCATTCTAAAGTTAGATTTTGAAAAGGCACACGATTCAGTTAATTGGGAGTTTCTATTTTCTATGATGAAGAATTTTGGTTTTGGGGAAAAATGGTTGGGTTGGATTAAATCATGCCTTTCATCATCCAGAGTATCTGTCCTGGTCAATGGATCTCCAACAACAGAATTTACTCCTCAGAGAGGGCTTAGGCAGGGAGATCCATTATCTCCTCTTTTGTTTAATATTGTTGTTGAAGGTTTGAACATATTGATTGAAAAAACAAAGGAGATAGGGCTGGTTAAAGGAGCTTCTGTTGGGCCTAGTGAATTGAAATTTCTCATCTGCAATTTGCTGATGATTCAATCATATTCTGTGAGGCAGAAAGAGGAGAATTGGTGCACATTAAGAGAATTTTGCGTTGCTTTGAGGTGCTTTCCGGCTTAAAGATCAATTTCCACAAAAGTATGTTGTGTGGGGTGGGTTTAAATAATGTTGAGGTTAATCAGTTTACCTCCATTTTCAACTCCCATAGTCAAAAGCTCCCTATTAGTTATTTGGGTTTACCTCTCGGGGCTAACCCCAGTAGAAAAAGCACTTGGCAACCTGTTATTGAGAAAGTGAAAAAGAAGTTAACTGTTTGGAAGAGAAAAGTCTTGTCTTATGCTGGTCGTTTAACTTTGATTAGGTCAATCCTCTCTTGTATGCCCATCTATTTTCTATCAATCTTCAAAATCCCTGTGGAAGTGGCTAAGCAGATTGAGAAGATTCAGGCAGCATTTTTATGGGGCAAATCTGAACTTAAGAGGAAAGTCCATCTGGTGAAATGGGCGAATTTAACAGTGGACAAGTCACAACGGGGTCTGGGGCTTAGAAATCTGAGAGAAATCAATGCTTGCCTTTTGATAACATGGTGGTGGAGGTTTGGAGTAGAGGACAGAGCTATATGGAAACAAATGTTGAGGTGCAAATATGGTCTGGGTGCTGGTGGCTGGGTACCATCCATTCCAGAATCCTGTTCAGTGTCAATAATTTGGTCAGATGTTGTCCATCTTGGTGCATCTAGTCCACAGTTGATTGAGTACTATTTATCTAATTTCAAGCTTCTTGTAGGAAATGGTAAAAGACTTCTTTTTTGGGAGGATAAGTGGTTAAATAATCTGTGTTTGAAGGAGGAATTTCCCAGACTATACAGGCTGTCTGAGGAGAAGGGTTGTACAATTATGCAGATGAATCATAGAAGAGGGTTAGCACATGAGTGGAAATTTCTGTTTAGAAGATCTTTGTTAGCTTGGGAGGGGGAGGAGGAGGAGGAGGAGGTCGCTAGGCTGCAAGGGGTACTAAGGGGCACGCATGTTCTTACAGATCAAGTAGAGGATTCTTGTTTATGGATGGCAAACCCTTCAGGTTCTTACTCTGTGGGTGTGTCATGGAAGTGGTGGATGCTGTCAAAAAGTCCAGTCGTAAGTGCTGCTGATATGCTCTGGAAGAACTCTGCCCCACCCAAGGTGAAATTCTGCAGCTAGTTAGCTTGGAAAGGAAGACTTAAAACGTCTGTGTTTTTGAAAAGGATTGGTGCGTTGAATTCGGTAGCTAACACATTGTGCTTGTTGTGTAAAACAGAGGAGGAGTCAATGAATCATTTGCTTTTGTCGTGTCCTGTGATATGGAAATTATGGTCAGACATGGTGAAATGGTAGGATCTGGTTTGGGTGGTTCCAGGTTCAATTGAGGTACTGCTGCATTGGTGGGCTAGTTATAAATTCAAAAAGGTGATCTAACCATTGTGGAAAGTTGTTCCCGTAGCTGTTATGTGGTCAGTTTGGAAAGCTAGGAATGAATGCCTTTTTTTATCAAAAGAGTGTCTATGGGTTTGATTTGGCTGAGTTGGTGAAAGTGAGGATAGCTCTGTGGTGTAAGCATAGCTATAGAGGTTTGCAGTATTTTGTGGAGGACATTGTATATAATCTCGATAGGATCAAAGTCTGATTGAGGTCGTGGTTTGTAGGTTTTGTGTGGATGTAGGGCTACAGTCTGGTTTGTGTTGATTTGTGGGGTGAAGATCTGCAATTCTGATTTGATCTGTTGATTTGCTGGGGTTGGGTTGTTATGTGGGTTTTGTAGCCCAGGAGCTCTGCTTTGGTTTAGTTCTTGGTTCATTTTGTTGTGTTGCTGTAGTGAAGGTCTGTTGGTGCTGGGTCTGCTATTTGGTTGCTATGCATAGGTTGATGCTGGGAAGGTCTGTGGGTCTTATTTGGTTGCTATGCACCGGTTCTTATTTGGCTGCAGTGAAGCTCTGTTTGGTTGCTATTATCTGATTACTTTACCAAGGTCACTAGCAAGGTTTGTTCTGGTTTTGAGCCAGGAGCTGTGTGGTGGTCTGTTTGTGTTTGTAAAGATGGATTGAGTATGATTATGGTGCAATCCTCCAAAATGGTGTATGCTACAATCTAAACACTTTGAAGGATCCCTATATCTATGCTGTTACTAGGCCTAGCAGTGGGCTGTTATTTTGGGTCGGTGTGCTTTGCTTTGGTAGATGATCTGTTCTGCTGTTGCATTGGATTACTTTTGTTGATCGCTTCTTTGTTTTTCTTCTTCTTGGGTTTGGTTCCTCACGAAACTCCTGGGGTGAGCTAGTTTGCTGCTCTCTCCCTCCTTTTTTGATGTAATCTCTTTTGTTGTATAGTTTTTGCATCAATAAAGGTTCTCTTTTTGCTGATAAAAAAAAAAAAGTTTTTGGCTTCTCATAACTTCAACAATAGAGCTATCCAACTAGAAATAATCAAAACAAAAACTCATACATAATTTGTATACATAATGATTTGACTAATTATATACATTTCACTTCAAAATAAAATACTATTAAAAATGAATTTATTTACGATAATGACATTGCCACATCATTTTTGTTAAGTTTGTGTATGAATTTTATATATGTTTATAATATATTTTTTTTTAATTTTATAATATCAAAACTATCTCTTCAGACATTACAAAAAAAAAAAAAAAAACATTTATAAAATGTTAATTTCGTAATATAACATTAAACAAATTCTTTTAAATAATTTTTTTTCTATAATTTAACAAAACAAGATAATAGATAATCAATATTACTTTTCTTTCTTTTACTTATTTCTTTAATTTATTCAATTCTCCCCCCCCTCCCTCTTAACTCCTGTAACATTTTTGTTCTTCTTTCGCCTAAATTTCCAAACATATCGATAATAATTGCTCACCACCACTAATCAGCAATCCGATTCATACAAAATATGAATATTAAAATGTATGAATATGGAATTAATCTTCCAAGGCAGACTTGGAAATTCTTCCTTACCTTGTGTTTTGTTAATGAATTTTGGTAGAAACTTATAAATAAATAAAAAAAAAATGAAAAAAAAAATGTGAAATGTAACTATATTTCACTCACCTTTTCATTTCCTTTTTTAAATTCTTATCATAATCCATAAATCAAATACGACCTTATGCGATTCTTACTCAGGGGTTATAAGTTGCATTTGGGCTAGTCCTAACTTTGTTTGAGTCCAAGGCAAAATCTAAGAAGTAGGATTTTCATATATATATATATATATATTTGATTTAATTATACTTCTAATTCTGGTAATTTCATTAAATTTCATTCTAGTCTTTAAAGTTTTAAATTGAACAATTTAACTCCTACACTTTAACTTTAGTTTTAATTTGGTCATTTTGTTCAAAATTCTGTTATTTTGTTTCTACATTTTTTTTTTTTTTGATCAAGAAAGAAAAGGAAACTTTATTGATGAGATGAGAAAAAACAAGAAACAATATACATCAATAAAGGAGGGAAGTGCAAAAGACATTATAGCTAACACTCCATAATCCTAACTAGGTTGGCACCAAGGAGGAAGCACAATCATCTGCTAGCACTAAACTCACAGATTGGCGAGAAACCAATCCAAAACAGAGAAACAAAACGAAAAACAGAAATAAAAACCACCCAACCACACAGCCTTCCAAATCTGCCAACTCCATCCCCAACAAACTCCAGCAATTTATAGCCCAAAACTGCAGCAATCTCCTAGCAACAGTAAGAAATTAACACTCAAGGTAGCCACAAACTGCACCATGAATTGCCCTATGCACTCTATCAGATGAGCAACATAAAAAGCAACCTTACACCAGCAGCAGACAGCAGTATACAACAGCATACCAAACCAAAACCATGTCTTCAATACAACTGTTGTATGCTACTATAGGACAGTAACTATATGCCTTACACCAGATAACAAAAACAGAACAGAGCTCCAACACAGTTGATCACAAAAACACAAACAGATACTCTCCTAGCAACACTAAGTAATTAACACCCAAGGTAGCCACAAAACTTCCCCTTGCTGCCCTATGTGCTCTATCAGATGAGCAACATAAAATGCACCCAAAACCATATCTTCTACATCAGCAGACCAAAACCAAAAACCATGTCTTATGTAGTCATACAACAGCTGTTGTATGCTGCCATAGCACAACAGCAAACAACAACAGCATACCATAACCACAGCAGCATATAACCATGACTTCTACAACAGCAGACCAAAACCAAAACCAAAACCATAGGACAACAGCATACAACAGCAGCATACCAGAACCACACCAGCAATATGCCTTATACTAGATCTTAGCAAAACAGAACAGAACTTCAGCACAGATGATCACAAAAACACAGACAGATACTGTCCAGAAGCCTCGACCTGAATTTATGTAACTAGCAACAGAACATCAAAAACATCAACACCAGCAACAGAACAACAACATCAACAGTAAGCCTTAACCAGTCTTTACGCAACCAACAACAGAATATCAACACCAGGAACATAACAACAGCACCAGAACAGTGGCAGCAGTAAAATAGAGCAACAGAATAATCAGAGCAACAACAATACTACCAGCCAAACATTAAATACACAACCTTATTTGATTTAAATTGGAGACAAAATCTTGGATGAAATATAAATTACCATCAGAATGGTTTTTCAACCAAACTGCGATTCTAACCTTAATAAGCTCAGTGATCTTCAAGAAGTTGAGTTGGGCGCTATTGAAAACACAATCATTCCTGAGCTTCCAAATTGACCAAACAACAGCGAGTGGGATGACTTTCCATATCTGTAATTATTTCTTCTTAAATTTTGTGCCAAGCCACCAATCAAACAAATCCACAACAGAGCCAAGGCAAACCCAAGAAAGGCCCCGCCAATTAATGATAGCAGACTAAATTTTCCAGCTAAAGGGGCAAAGAAGCAAAACATGATTGGTCTCCAAGTCAAATTTGCAGAAGATGCACTGAGTAGCATCGTCCCCCTGAGCACTCCAATATGATGAAGGAACACAGACGTTTTTACTCGTCCTTTCCAAACTAGCCAAGAGAAGAATTGGACTTTTGGTGGTGAGATGTTATTCTAAATGAATCTGGGCATAAACAAATCAGGACCTCTGTTGGACTGCCACCAGCAGAACAAATCCTTTGCTTTGAAGACACCCTGAGATGAAGCTTTCCAACTCATTCTATCCTTCATTCCATGCCTTAATGATGACCCATTTCCCAGTAAAACTTGCATATTATGAACTGATTCATCTTCCCAGGCTAATAGAGGTCTCCTAAAACTGAGATTCCAGTTAGAAGAGCTAGATTTTCTAACAATGAATTCTAACCGAGATCCATTTTTATCAGAAGAAAGACTAAAAAGCCAAAGAAATTTAGACTGAAGGCATTCAGTCCCTACCCAGATATCCTTCCAGAAAGATATGCTAGCCCCATTACCAATTACTACTTTTGAATTAGTCAGAAAGAAATTGAATAAAGCAGGATTTTCTAAAGCAAGGCCCATAATGTCCTTCCAAATCGATGAGCAAATAGTAATTGTGCCTTGAGAATGGTACCAACTACCTGTTCTGGTACTATTCTTGCTGCAGATTAATCTTCTCCAAAGAGCTTGCTTTTCATTATAGAACCTCCACCACCATTTAGCAAGAAGACAAATATTGACTTGACCCAAACTTCTTACACCTAAACCTCCTTGCTTCTTTGTCAGTGAAACATCCTTCCAACTAATCATGTGAACCTTTCTTTTGACATCTGAATCACTCTAAAGGAAAGAAGCTTGAACTTTATCCACCTCTTTGATTACACAGTTTGGCATTTTAAACAAGGAGAGGTAGAAAATTGGAAGGCTAGATAATGTGGATTTGGTGAGGATGAGTCTACTGGCAAATGATAGAAACCTCTTATTCCATCTTGGGAGTTTGCTCTTAAATTTGTCCAAAACTGGTTTCCAAGTGGCTTTCCTTCTGGGATTGGCAGCAAGAGGAGGCCCAAGATACTTTAAAGTTAGTTTATGATTAATGCAATTCGATGTGGACAAAAAAATATTGATTAAAGCCTTAGAGACACCAATACCACAAACTGTACTCTTGTGGAAATTTATTTTTAGCCCTGACATAATTTTGAAGCACCGAAGCATTCTCTTCAAGGTTGTGATCTCTAGTAAATCAGCTTTACACAAGAGAATGGTGTCATCAGCAAATTGGAGGTGAGTGAAGTGCAAGCTAGTGGGACCAGCAACAGCCCCTTTAATTAAGCCCAAGTCCTTAGCTTTGGTTAGAAGCAGATTTAACCCCTTTTGCAACAATGTTATAAAGAAAGGGTGAAAGTGGATCGCCCTGTCTAAGCCCTCTTTGTGGTCGAAATTCATCTATGGGTGAGCCATTGACAAGAATGGAAATGCTAGCAGTTGATAAACAGGATTTCATCCAACCCAAGCATTTTGAAACAAAACCAAACTTGATAAACAAATCAGAAAGGAACTCCCAATTTACAGTATCAAAGGCTTTTTCAAAATCAAGCTTTATGATCATCCCTTGGGTATTGGATTTTTTCCACCAATCTATAATCTCATTAGCAATGAGCACACCATCCAAAATACTCCTGCCTCCTAGGAAGGCAGACTGTGCTTCACTTACTATGCTAGGTAAAACAAGATTGAATCTGCGAGAGAGAACCTTGGAAAGAATCTTATAGACAGAGCTAATCAGGCTAATGGGTTTGAAATCAGATAAAGACAAGGGGTTTTCCTTTTTTGGGATGAGACTGATAAAAGAGCAATTGAGGCCCCCAGCTAAAATTCCATTCTCATGAAATTCCAACATAAACTTCAGAATGTCATGCTTCATAATTTTCCAACACTTTTGGAGACAAAATAAGTTGAAGCCATCAGGACCTGGGGCTTTATTCCCATCACAGTCTTTAATGGCAGCCCAAACTTCATCTTCAGTGAATACACTTTCCAACATGGTAGATTCATTGCTAAGGGTATTAATAGACTTAAATTGCCCCCCCGCCCCCCCAGTTTAGGCCTAATTTTCCAACGCTCAACATAAAGATTTTTGAAATGATTCACTATTGCTTGTTTGACTTCTCCAGGTTGCACCACTGAAACCCCATTAACCTCAATTGAGTCAAGTGAGTTCCTATTTTGTCTACTAGTGGCAGTAATATGGAAGAACCTGGTGTTCTTGTGACCCTTCAGTGCCTAACTGAGCTTAGATTTCTAGAGCCAGAGCCTTTCCTTCAATATTCTCAATTTCCATACTTCCCCCAATAAGTCATTTCTTTGGTCAGATTCATCAACATGGAGTGGTCTTTCCTCAGCTATTAGATCCCATGAGTGAAGTTCAGCTTCCTTCTCTTTAAGTTTTTCATTGATGTTACCAAATACTTCCTTGTTCCAAACTTTCAGGCAAAGTTTTAAGGATTGCAATTTCTTTTTTAAAATAAATCTTGCCCAGCCCTCCAAACTAGGATTTTCCCAATTTTGCTTGACTGTTTGTAAGAAACTGGGATGCTTGGTCCAAGCATTGGTGAACCTACAGGGTCTAGGTCCCCAATCTCTGTCATCTTCCATTAGTATAATAGGGCAGTGATCAGACAAGGTTCTGGATAATCCCCAAAGTTTGAATGTAAATAATTCAAGCCATTCAGGGTTAAGAATAAATCTATCAATTCTGCTCCACCTAAATCTGTCCTGAGAATTGCCCCACGTGTATTTTCTGCCCAGCATTGGCAAATCCACCCCTTGAATCCTTTCAATAAAATCCCCAAAATCCTTCATCCCAACATCCCTCCTAACACAACACTTCCTTTCCCCAATAAATCTAACTTCATTGAAGTCTTCCCCCAATGCACCATGGATAGATAAAAGAGCTTTCAATATTAATTAAGGTTTTCCATAGCAGCCTCCTGTTTAGCATATCACTGGGAGCATAGACATTAACAATATTACAAATGAAGTTTGAAGAGGTGGTACCTGAAAGTAAGATGGAAGTCTTACTACAGCAACAAGCTAACAGAGTGAAAAACTCTGGTTTCCAAACACACAGAAGACTCCTGCATTTCCTGTTGCGTCCACTACCATGTACTCCATCTGATTCCTAGGCCATAGTGACAAATGATTCTGACATTTCTGCTCTCTTTGTTTCTTGAATTAACATGAAATCCACTTTTCTGAGATTAATCAGCTCCTTTAATTTCCTTTTTTTCTCAGGTTTCCCCAATCCTCTGACATTCCATGACATTAACTTCATCAACACACAAGATAAGACTCCCAAGCCACCATATCCAACAAATCAGGGCTGCTTAGCAATATCCAATTGCTCCTTTCTCACCAAGTCCTGTTTTTCAAGTTCCATAATCTGCTCTACTACGTCTTTTTCATCTACTTCACAATTTAATCCGAGAAGCTTCCCAATTCGTAGAGTTACTTGAGCTTCATTTAGAAGATGCCTTCCTTTGCTTGATCTGCTAGTTAAAGAGATTGAATCAGATAATGCCTGGGACGTAGCTCGGAAGAGAACGCCCTTTTTGATTAGGTTTCCTCTAATTGCCATGGCTTTGACTCTCCTTGAAGCTTTTCCAGGGCGTTTCATCACTGAATGATGATTGCCCCTGATCTCCTTTGCTTTACTGACTTCAGTCTTCAGCTTTGAGTGTCTACAATTAACCTCCACTGACTGTAATAAAGGAAGATGGACATGTGAACTTTGCAACCCAGAGTTGATGGCTTCAACTGATCTTACTAGGCCCACTTTGTTAAGAGCATGAATGGGTTAAGTTCTGGAGTGATTAAAATTATCCAGCTGATCTGGGCCTAAAAACACTTCTAAGTTTACATTGGACTGAGAGGAAGGTGGCCCACTCAAGCTTTTCAAAAAACATGAAGTAGCCACATGTCCATCGACTTTTGGACTTCTGCCATCATCATTAAGGATCCTCTAAAGTGATTTTTTCTTAAAGTTTTCTAGAGAGTGTGATTGTGTGGTTGAGATTTACTGGCAAGTCACATCAGAAAAGTTGATGTGACTTGCTAGTAAATCTCAACCACACAGTAGAGGATCCTTGGTCTCATCATTGAGACAGTTGCAATCTGATAACAGTGCCTCCTTCCTCATGCATGTGCCTCCAGTATTGATCGTTCCCAAGCCACTAACCGTCTCATGTATTACCAAGACAGCCAGAAGCCTATCCTTGTCTGCCGTATCAGCTTCCTTCTTCTGAGAAGATGTACATCTGTCAGCTCCCAGACTCTTCACCCTCTCCAAGTCATCACCAATTGCCACATCATCATCATCTTCTGTAAGGGGCACACCATTATCAACACAGTGTTCAACGCCTCTGTTTATACTAACAGAGTTGTCGTTCCTCAAAGGACTAGCAGAGCTGCTTGGATTTTGCATAACAACTATTTGTTCTTCACAAACTCTGATCTGGTAAAGTTTGCCTTTGCAGTCCAAAGTTATCACCTGGTTAATGCAGTTCAAAACTTTGGTTGCTATTCGAATTTTTCCACAGCAAAGAGATGACATGTCAAGAGTAGCTCTATCAATCTCAATAACATCACCCCATAACATGCCTATATTTTTAAATTTGTTAAAACTAAAATGTATTCTCATTTTAGTTCAAAACTTTGGTTGAAACTAACAAATGTTTCAAATTTGTTAACTTTAATCCAACGGAATGAACAAATTAAAATTAAATTTAAAATATAAGAATAAAACTGTTCAATTTGAAGCTATATGGATCAAAGTAAAATTTGATTGCTTTGAAATTATTTTCATTCCACAAATGTTAAATTTTTTAAAAGGTTTTCACTAAAATGAGAATACATTTCCCATTTACCATTTTCGTGAGATTTTACCATAAATTTATAAAGAAACCAACTGAAAAAACAAAGTCTTATAATTGATTAATAACAAAATAAAATAGGTGAAAAGTCCGCTGGGTATTTATTTATTTATTTGGTGACAAGAACAATTTGGAAAATATTTTTGTGAGAAATATTTTTGTTATTTTTGGGGACATTTTGTTTTTAATTTTTATTAACAATTATCTGTTGAATTTTCATCTGTGTGAAATTTTATCAGTTGAAATTTATTGCGTGATCTATTGAATTTTTACACCTCTATTTTCTTGTTTTTTTTTTCCCTCTCTATTTGTTTCTCTATAAACCCACTTCTACGTGTGTAAACTCGGCCCAACCTACCTGAGCCTGGACTCGGGCCAACCCACTGTTGGGCTTTGCGGGCTCCCTCCAATTTTCAGGCGAGGCCACTTGGAAAAATCTCAGCCTAGGCTCAGGCCCAAGTCCACCCAAAATCGGGCCATGTCACCGGGCCTAGGCTTAGGCTTGGGCCGAGTCTAATTATTTTATTTTATTTTATTTTCACAAAAATAGCTTGAAAATGATATTAGGCCTCGGGCGGACCTTGGAGTGGGCTTTGAGCGGGCTGAGCCCCAAAACACATAGCCTAGGGCTAGGGTTATAGGATGGGCTCAGCTCGGGCTTGGGCTACGTGTAGGTCGCGGGCCGATGGTCCAATTTTACATCCTTATTAGAGGTATAAATTCGGCCTGGCCTGCCCGGGCCCAGGCTAGGGTCGATCCATAGTCAGTCCTCACGGGCTCTTGTCAATTTCGAGTCGACCCAGGCCGAAACCCATTCAAAATCGGCCCACGGATCGAGCTCTGGCTAAGTAGTTAGGCCTAGGCTTGGGCTCAGGCTTAGGGCAAGCCCAACTATATTTTTATTTAAAAAAAATAAAAAATCAGCAAAATTTTTTTTTCCTCACCAAAATAATTTGAAAATGATATTGAGCCTCGGACGGACTGGACCTGGAAGCGGGGTGGTGAGCCAGGCTAGGCCCTCAAGCACATGGCCCTGGCCTAGGGTCATAGGCTAGGCTCGAGCTCAGGCCTAAGCGGGCTGGACTGCAGGCCGGTAGGCCTATTTTACACCTCTACATATTACTCTTTTCTCTTTTCTTGATCTATTGAATTTTCATGTGACAACAGTAATAGAATTTTTAAAAAATAAAATCACTCTATTTGTGAAAGCAATAATTAATATACATAATGGGAATGTATATAAATTTATAGGAAGAAGATTTGCCAAATGTTCACAGAGGAAGAGGTGGATCAGAGTATGAATATATACGAGTAGAAGCATACAAATGAGACAAACAAATAACTAATAAAAAAGAGGAAGGAATCACATGGCAAGGTGATCGCAAAGAATGAAAGCAAAAATTGTTGAGAACTTCATCATCAGTTACTGCAATTCCATCTTGAGGTAGACACACAACTAAGGTAGTGTCGCTAGATGCAACGATCGTTTCCATTTTCTGCTCTAAAAAGCATTACCAGTCCCACTGTAAATCTAAAGCATTCATCACCAGGAGCAAAAAAAAAAAAAAAAAAAAAAAAAAAAAAAAAAAGGAAATTAGGGTTTCCACGAACAAAATAAGGTGTTCATCGATATACAAATTTCAATAACGGAAGAGAGAGAGAGAGAGAGAGAAAGTTTTTACATGCTCTTGAAATGGGGTAGGTGGAGGAACAAACCTCTCTCTCTCTCTCTCTCTCTCTCTCTCTCTATCTCTTCTCTTCCCAAATTAACTAGCCGTGGAGGCCGCAGAGTTTAAGCCCTGGCCCTCTGTATCGCCCAGATCTTCCAACTCACCCGCGAGCTCGACCACTATAGCGACGATTTGGTGATTGGTTATGATGCGTTAACTTCGCCGAAACTGGATTTGTCATGACCCGAGCTCACCCCTAGAGGTTTGAATCATAGCCGGTCAATAATTATAAGATTACCTATGGTCTCAAACAGAATTCAAATTATATTTAAATATATGGGGCCAGAAGCAAAAGTAGAATAATAAAATTTGTCTAATGAGCTTATGCATAAGTGGCATGAACAAAAACATTTTATATGTTAACAACTCACATCTGATCATATATATATATATATATATATATAAATATTACACATATCCATAAATCATTCCACACAAGTACAAAACATTATCTTACAACACTTAAGGGTTAAAGCACAAAACATGGTCAAACATAATCGACAAAAACAAAAGGAACAAAGCCTCATCCAAGAGGCGCTTTAGGGTTAACTTCACAAAACTCGATAACTTCAGACTCCTCTAAGGCTGGGCATCTGGCTTCTCACCTACATACATATATATAATGGAGTGAGCTAAAACCCAATGAATAACATCAGACTAAAGAGGTTATATGAATAAGTTTTAATACATAACGTAATTAATCTCATACCTAAATTCCGGTCATAGCGAAACAACCTGGGGTCCAAAACATAACAGAACGACCTCTGGTCTAACATATACATAAGTACAGAATGGAACAAATTATACTTAGAGGAACGATCGTGGGTCCAATCAATTACAACTGTATAATGACCATTAGGTCCACACATAACAGATATCCAAACTTATCAGATATTCAGAACGACCTTAGGTCCATCGTATTAACTATACAGAACGACATTGAGTCCATTTCAAATATATGGAATGACCTGAGATTCAACATATACATTCTTATCCCATTAATCACATTTATAGATATTATATATTCAGACAAATAGATGGCTAATTCATAACACGAAATCATAGGTTTGGGAAAATATACTGTAACAACCCAAATTTTTAATTATTCTATAGAATTTATACTAATATTATTTAATCTCAGTTCGGGAAATATATAATTTATCATATATTATTATGCGTAATTTTGTAAAATAATATAATTATTAAAAGTTTAGGGATCAAAATATAAATAATAACAATATAGATAATAATAATAGTAATAATAGGTGTGGTACTAGAATAAACAATTAATTTTCTGTTGGTATATAATAAAGTGTAATTTAATTAGAAATTAAATTAATTTATATAATTATATTAAAATATTGGATCAAATAGTAATTATCTTAATATCTATCAAGGATAAGAACGAATCTGTGAAATCATTATCAAATCTGCCACGTAGCGCCTTATTCCCCTATAAATAAGGAGGCGTGTCACACCTAGAGAGAAACGAAGAGAAGAAAAAGAAAGAGAGAAAAGAAAGAAAGAAAAAGGAAGAGAGAAAAAAAGAAAGAATAGTGGAAGCTGAAAGGGTTTGTGATGGTAGAAAGAAAGTGTAAGATATTAAAGTTAAGGTGAGTTATATTATACCTTGAGTCATTAAAATGTATTTTATGTATGTTTTGACTTATCAAAATCTGTTTTATACCAGTTATGTTTTATTAGCATATTAATAAAAGTTATGTTTTATAAATATTTTAGTTACGTGGTTTTATTTCTGAACCCTATTTGCTTAAAAAGAAACTCATGGATATGTTTGTTTATATTTTAAAGAATATTTAGCTATGACCTTATATACAATTATGTTTTGTAAGTATCACCACGGAAGTCCCACGCCTTGGGGGACTTAAATAACCATTGGCCTCTGTTTGGTTACCTTGTGGCTCTCTGATCCATTGACCTCTGTTCTGTGCAGACCAAAATGCTGTGCGGAACTAAGTGCTACACTATTGTGGGAGCCACCTCTTGAATCCGTTCCTCTGTTCTGTGCGGACCAAAGTGCTGTGCGGAGCTAAGTGCTACACTATTGTGGGAGCCACCTCTAGAATCCGTACGAGCCACCTCTTGAATCTGTGCCTCTGTTCTGACTGTCACTTTTGTGACCTCTGTTCTGTTCTGTACTGTTCTATACCGTGGTTATGGTTATATATTTACATAATTTATGTATTTCAGTTTCTGCCACTTAAATGAAAATAATCTCGGTTTTGCTACTTAAAGGATTATTTGTTCCGACTAAAGTATCTTAAATGTTTTGGCCTAACTAACTATCCATGGTTATTTCGTGTCACTTATACTTTTGGTATAATATTTCTCACTCTGCCATGTGCTTATAGCTGTTTACCAATTTTCAAGAAATAATGCAATTCAGAAATAGCTTTTGAAAAGTCTTAGACGCGAGGTTGCGGAGTATACACACATAGCACTTTTATGATATGTTTTTCTATATAAATATCGGCCTTTTTGGTCAGTATATTTTGTAATAAAAATAGAAGCTCCAATAATTATTTTGGTACCCTTATTTAAATATTACTTCCGCTCGCGTTATTTGATTTGTTTAAGAATTGGTCGTAGGTAACCTCAGTTACTGGCCATTACGATGCTTAATCCTTGGGTACATGGAGCGGGTCGTGACAAGTGGTATCAGAGCAATGGTTTATAAAAAAAAAAAATTATCATTGGAGCATAGGACACGCGCACATTTAAGAACTGGGATAACGGGTAATTAGTACCAAATTATTATATTTTGTTCGTCGATTTAATTATATTATAATTTTATATGATTATATATATTTAATAATTTTTTTTTTAGTGTGCCTAATTTGTGAAAGATATTAGATATAATTTATATTTGTTATAGTAAAAGAAGGATAAGAACAGAAGGATGTCGGCCTCGAGCACCTACCAAAATTATAATATAATTAAATACATATAATTTTCAGTTCGGTATTCAAAAAAAAATTATTTTGATGTTTTTTTAAAAGTGGGTTCAAATTATAAAGATACTAATTTTGAAACTATTTCTCATCAATGAAAAGTTCATCTCAAATTTTTTCAATTCTTGCATATAATTCTGTCATTGTGTTCCCATTTTTATTTATTTTTATCGTAAACAAAAGAGTGAAAAGTTTTTAAAGTCGCTCCTTATTTCTTATTTTGGCCCAAACCAATTTTTGACAATTAGACAGTGAGTTACTTTTGGTAAAGTTTTTTTTAGGTAATATTTTCTATTAGACTAATCATCTAATACATATATTTATCAGAGTGCGCAGCGGATAGCTTGCACATATGATAAATTTCGAGGACGAAATTTTAAAAGAGAGGAAGATTGTAACAACCCAAATTTTTTATTATTCTGTAGAATTTATACTAATATTATTTAATCTCAGTTCGAAAAATATATAATTTATTATATATTATTATGCGTAATTTTGTAAAATAATATAATTATTAAAAGTTTAGGGGTCAAGATATAAATAATAATATAGATAATACTAATAATAGTAATAATAGGTATGGTACTAGAATAAATAATTAATTTTCTATTGGTATACGATAAAGTATAATTTAATTAAAAATTAAATTAATTTATATAATTATATTAAAATATTAGATCAAATAGTAATTATCTTAAATATCTATCAAGGATAAGAACGAATGTGTGAAATCATTATTGAATCTGCCACGTAGTGCCTTATTCCCCTATAAATAGGGAGGCGTGTCACACCTGGAGAGAAACGAAGAGAAGAAAAAGAAAGAGAGAAAAGAAAGAAAGAAAAAGGAAGACAGAAAAGAAGAAAGAATAGTGGAAGCTGAAAGGGTTTGTGATAGTGGAAAGAAAGAGTAAGGTATTAAAGTTAAGGTGAGTTATATTATACCTTGAGTCATCAAAATGTATTTTACGTATGTTTTGACTTATCAAAATCTGTTTTATACCAGTTATGTTTTATTAATATATTAATAAAAGTTCTGTTTTATAAATATTTTAGTTATGTGGTTTTATTTTTGAACCCTATTTGCTTAAAAATAAACTCATGGATATGTTTGTTTATATTTTAAAGAATATTTGGCTATGACCTTATATACAATTATGTTTTGTAAGTACCACCACAGAAGTCCCACGCCTTGGGGGACTTAAATAACCATTGGCCTCTGTTTGGTTACCTTGTGGGTCTCTAATCCATTGACCTCTGTTCTGTGCGGAGTAAAGTGTTGTGCGGAACTAAGTGCTACACTATTGTGGGAGCCACCTCTAGAATCCGTACGAGCCACCTCTTGAATCCGTACCTCTGTTCTGTGCAGACCAAAGTGCTGTGCGGAGCTAAGTGCTACACTATTGTGGGAGCCACCTCTAGAATCCGTACGAGTCACCTCTTGAATCCGTACCTCTGTTCTGACTGTCACTTCTGTGACCTCTGTTCTGTTCTATACTGTTCTGTACCGTGGTTATGGCTATATATTTACATAATTTATGTATTTCAGTTTCTGCCACTTAGATGAAAATAATCTCGATTTTGCTACTTAAAGGATTATTTGTTCCGACTAAGGTATCTTAAATGTTTTGGCCTAACTAACTATCCATGGTTATTTCGTGTCCCTTATACTCTTGGTATAATATTTCTCACTCTGCCATGTGCTTATAGCTGTTTACCAATTTTCAAGAAACAATGCAATTCAGAAATAGTTTTTGGAAAGTCTTAGACACGGGGTTGCGGAGTATACACACACAGCACTTTTATGATATGTTTTTCTATGTAAATATTGGCCTTTTTGGTCAGTATATTTTGTAATAAAAATAGAAGCTCCAATAATTATTTTGGTACCCTTATTTAAATATTACTTCCGCTCGCGTTATTTGATTTGTTTAAGAATTGGCTGTAGGTAACCTCAGTTACTGGCCATCACGATGCTTAACCCTTGGGTACGGGGAGCGGGTCGTGACACATACCACATTGGTAATACTTAGAAAATAATGTACATGAAAATATATTTACTAAGATATTACTCACAATGATTTAGTTGTCAACATGCCCTCGTGAATGAACCTACACAATTCGTAACATACACATATTGAATTAGATTGCTTAATCGAATAATCCTTTAACTTATTCAATTCTTTTAAGTCTCATTCTAATTCATTGATTCATTAGGCAGGCCCAAATCATGCCTAAGAATGCTTGGAAGGAAGAGAGGATGCAAATATGAACAAAATATGACTTTTCAAAATATACTGAAATAGGGCACTTAGCTCGAGCGCAACATTGGGTGCTCGAGCGGACCACATGGTCTGCAAACGTGCTGGATGGTTCGAATCTAGGCTCGATGGTCACTCGAGCCAAAGTGAAAAACAAACTGAGGTCGCTCGAGCAGTCACTTATTTGCTCGATCTATGTGCAATGCTCTGCAAAAATATTGGATGGATTGTATGTGTGCTCAAGCAATAACTTGGTTGCTCAAGCTATGAGGCCAAATTTTGGGTTTCAAAACTAAAAGTTTGAGTTTCCAAACACTTTTTCAAAAGCGAAACTCATGCATGACTTGTTCTTTAAGCTTGAAAACTCTTCAATAAACATAAATACATGATCATTTGCAAATCCTTTATTCAAAACTCATCAATTTAGCAAAATTGAGCTCAAAACCTTTGTGCATGTAAGATTTTCAAACTTGTTTCTCTTGTACTCTTTAAGATATGAATTGAACTCTCATATTCATGAAGTAAAACTCTTGAAGCTTTAGAAATCAATGATGTATGGGCAAATTAGCTTCCAATTCAACATGGCTAACATAATTCAAACTCAAGATGGCAAAACTTAAAATAATCATGCATGCATGTAAAGCTATTACACTTTTTCATCTTTGAGCCAAATCCTTTCCAATTATTCATAAACAAGCACAATCTCTTCTTAATTGCATGACCTAGATGAATTATCTTTCTAAATTAAAGGTTAATTCCTTACCTGGAGCCTTGAATTACACCTATCCTTGCACAAACTTGAGTTTCTCAAGCAAAATCCTCAAGTTCTTTTTCAATCTCTCTCTCTCTAGATGAGAGTTCACTCTCTCTCTACAAAGTTTCTCCAACAAGTTTCAACTCAAGAATGAGCTTAAGGCTCTCATAAAACATATATATATATATATATATATTTGTGATTAGCTTAAGTTAAACAAGCTTAAGGATAATTAATCAAGGCTTAGAACAAATTAAACAAAGCTTCATTTAATCAAAACTTAATTTTTCTGAACTAAATCAAATTTTTCAATAGGCTCTAGAAATTATTCTATCCTTATTAAACTTTGAATTTTGGTTTCTAAAGCCATTAAGGCCTTCAATTTTGAATTCAAAATAGAAATCATAACAAATATTCCAACAATGAACAGATATACATACAAAATCACATTAAACACATAAGTAACATGCAAAATTAAATTAATAAAGGCATATTATGTAACAGAGTTGTCACAGTCTTCCTCCCTTAAGACGTTTGGTCCTCCAAACTTGCGTTACCTTGTGTCGGAAATAACTAGGAATATCTTTGTCTTATTTAATCTTCTTTCTCCCAAGTTGCTTATGTGCCATAGTGTTCTTTCCATTCTACTTCAACCATGGGGATTACTCTATTCCTTAATTGTTTCACTTGTTGGCCGATGATTTGGATCGATTTCTCTTCGTATTCCATATTATCATGAAGAGCTATCCGGTGGTGATCAATAACGTGGAATGGATCTCAGAGATAACCCCTTAACGTTGTCATGTGAAACACATTGTGCATTTGTTCTATCCCCAGTGGTAAAGCAATCCGGTACGCAACTAGACTGATCCTTTCCAATATCTGAAATGGCCCAATATACTGAGGTGATAACTTGCCTTTCTTGCATATCTTAGTTGACCCTTCATTAGAATTACTCGAATGAACACATGATCACCGAATTCATACTCAAGAGCCCTTCTTCTTTGATCCGTATACCTCTTTTGTCGGTTTTGTATAGTTTTAAGTATTTGCTGAACGATTTTGATCTTTTTCAGTAGTCATTTGCACAATCTTGGATCAAGAAAAATTATGTCCCCAACTTCTGTTCAACAGATCGGGGGTCTATATTTTCTGCCATACAAGGCTTCATACGGTGCCATACCAATGTTAGAATGAAAATTGTTATTGTATGTAAATTCCGCCAATGGTAAGAAAGTTTTCTAACTTCTTTGAAAATCCAGAACACACATTCAGAACATATCCTCTAAGATTTGTATACTCCTCTCTGATTGCCAATCTATATGCAGATGGAAAGCAGTACTAATTCTCAATTCTGCCCCCATTTCTCTTTGAAGGCTCTTCTAGAATCTAGACACAAATTTTGGATCCCTATCTGAAACAATAGATACCAAAACTCTATGCAAACAAACAATCTCATTGATATAAATAGTGACAAGTCTATAAACATCATAAACAGTTCTCATAGGTAGAAAATATATAGATGTTGTTAATCTATCCATAATAACCCAGATATAGTTCATACATTTAGGTGTTAGAGGTAAACCAACTATAAAGTCCATGGTTATGTGTTCCCATTTCTATTCCGAAATAGGAAGATGTTGAAGTAGCCCAGTCAGTCTTTGATGTTCAGCTTTGACTTGCTGACATTAAAGGCGTCTGGATACATAATCTGCAATTTTCTTTTTCATACTAGGCCTCCAATAATTTTGCTTCAAGTCTTGATACATTTTATTATTGCCCGGATGCATTGAAAACTTCGATTTGTGAGCCTCTTCTAAAATTATTTTTCCAAGTTAGAAATGTTTGGGACACACAATTTCCCTTGAGATCTCAACACTTGGTTCTCAACACTGAACCCCGATCTTGGATTTGATTTTATCTCGTCATATACCTTCTTAAGGAATTCATCATTCTTTTGCTTTTGCTTTATCTCATCAATAATTACCGTTTGAGCTGAAATAACGGCTATCATTCCGCTTTGTTCATGAAACATCACTTCAATCTCAAATCTTTCCAAGTCTTTTAACAATTCTTTCTGTTTAGTGAGCAAACACGATGAGTTCCCCATTAACTTCTTATTCAGAGCATCAGCTACAGTGTTGGCTTTATCCGGATGATACTGAATTTGAAGATCATAGCCTTTAATCAGTTCTAACCATCTCCTCTGTCTTATGTTTAACTCCTTTTGAGTGAAAAAGTCCTTCAAACTCTTGTGGTCAGTGTAAACTTCATATGTAGCTCTATAGAGGTAGTGGCGCCAAATCTTCAAAGCGAATACAACGGCAGCCAACTCCAAGTTATGAGTCGGGTAGTTCTTTTCATAAGGTTTCAATTACCGAGAAGCATAAGCTATCACTCTTCCATTCTACATCAAAACACAACCAAACCCTTGTAAAAAGCATCATTATAAATAACAAAGCCTTCCATACCTGACGGGAATGTTAAAACCAGTGTTGTGGTTAGCCTCGTTTTTAGTTCTTAAAAAATGAATTCTCTCTCATCAGTCCATTCAAACAGTTCCCCCTTTTGAGCAAGTTAGGTATGTGGTACATCTATCTTTGAGAAGTCTTTCAAAACCTTTTGTAATATCCAGCTAGTCCCATAAAGTTTTGGACTTCCGTTATATTTGTCAATGTATCCCAATTCACAATTCCTCAATCTTTTGTGGATTTACTGAAATCTCATTCCTGTTAATCATATGCCCTAAAAAAATAACCTCATCTAGCCAAAATTCACATTTCTTCAGTTTTGCATATAATTTCTTCTCCTTAAGTGTTTACAAAATAGTTCTCAAATGTTGTTCATGCTCTTCTTTACATTTTGAGCAAATCAAAAGATCATCAATGAACACCACAACAAATTTATCAAGAGAGGATTTGAAAATTCAGTTCATAAGGTCCATAAAAGCTACGAGTGCATTTGTCACTCCAAATGGCATAACTAAAAATTCATAGTGCCTGTACATTGTTCGGAATGCAGTTTTCTCAACATCTTCAGCTTTTACTTTCAACTGATGGTATTTGGATCTCAAATCAATCTTCGAAAACACTTGTAAACCCTGTAACTGATCAAATAAGTCATCAATACGAGGTAAAGGATATTTGTTCTTGATTGTTACCTTATTCAGTTCTCAGTAGTCTATGCATAATCGAAATATTCCGTCTTTCTGTTTCACAAATAGAATCGGTGCACCCCATGGTGAAGTACTTGTTCGGATAAAACCCTTGTCAAGAAAATCTTGAAATTGATCTTTCAACTTCTTTATTTCAGTAGTTGGCGTTCTATATGGAGTCTTTGAGATGGGTTGAGTACCCAGCATAACTTCAATGGTAAATTCAATTTCTCGGTTGACCAACTCTCCTGGTAATTCTTCTAGAAACACATCTAGGAATTCTATAACTATTGGAATATCATCTAACATAGTATTCATGGATTGATCAGTCAAAATACTACATAGATAGCCTCGACATCCCTTCTTAAGTAGTTTACATGCTTTCATTGCCGAAATTAAGTAAGGTAGAGGTACTACACTGTTATCTTCAAACAAAATTTCATCACGTCTAAACAAAACCCGTTTTGTTACATAATTCATAGTAGCACAATATTTAGATAACTAGTCCATCCCCAAAATCACATCAAAATGCCTAATATCAAAAGGCAACAAGTCCACAAACAATGTAGTATTCCCAATAATGATTTCATACAGATGACACAAAACAGATTGCCTAGATGGAGCAGACACACATAACACATAGGGAAAATTCCATGGGTCGATTCAGTCTATATGCACATGTAGTAGATACAAAACAAT
This sequence comes from Camellia sinensis, assembly GCF_055761805.1. Lineage (NCBI taxonomy): Eukaryota > Viridiplantae > Streptophyta > Magnoliopsida > Ericales > Theaceae > Camellia > Camellia sinensis. The sequence goes on along the minus strand of NC_138964.1, from coordinate 16,531,987 downwards.
GTGTCGAATCTGAATCAATTAGCACAAAAGTATCTTGGTTGCGAATAGAGAGGGTACCTGAGATGACAGTCTCGGTATTCTGTGTATCACCTAGGACAAGTGCAAAAACTCTTCTTTGCCTAAGTGTATCTCTCGTAACAGCTAGTCTTGCAGTGTTTCCTAGCATTGGGACCAATCCAGTCGAACTAGCGGTTGGTCTTCCACTTCTTTGCTTAATTTGTGGACAATCTCTAACCATATGCCCTGTCTTACCACATCTAATGCATGCCTCAGAAGTACAGTAGAAAACTCTCCGATGTTTCTTGCTACACTCATTGCATATCGATGTGAGGACTCTTGTGGAATTTGAGGCATTAGACATTCCCAAATTTTGCTTATTTGATGACGATGATCCCTTATTCAAATAAGAATCATGTCTCTTTCCTTTCCATTCAAATGGTCGGTTATGTGAAGTTAAATTTGATTCAGACATTAAAGCTCTGTCAAGAACATCCACGTACTTTGGCAATTTCAGAACATTCACTTTTTTTAGGATTGCATTTCGAAGTCTACCTTCAAATTTTCTCGCTTTCTTATAATCAATATCGACTATGTGTGGTACAAATTTGGCCAACTCAATGAACCGTGCCTCATATTTAGCTACTATTTGGTTGCCTTGTTTCAACCTTTCAAATTCAATTACCTTCCGATCTCGAATGCATTGAGGGAAGTACTTATCGTAAAAGATCCTAAGAAATTAGGCCCAACTGATGGCCACATTTTCGTCTTTGACTAACATCCACCACCTACGAGTGTCGCCTTCCAAGGTAAAGGCCGCTAACAGAAATTTATGTACATCAGTGCACAAGAATACTTTTTTCAATGCTGAAAACCCACGCCTAGGCTTTCAAAGGATCCACTCATCCCCAAAACAATGGCGGCTTCATTTTCTTGAATTCTTTAGTTAAAGCAATCGTGTGATCATCCACCTGGTGCTTTTGTACTAGAGGTTGTACAGGCATTAATGGTGGTGGGGGTGGTTATTGTTGTTGTTGTTGTTGCATTAGTGATTCAACCATTTCTTGAATCATTCTCTCTATTCTGTGTAGACGGGCAGTGGAGGACTCCTCTATCTCATCAGTCCTAGTTCTCACCATTATCTATAAAAACTTGTATTATAATAAACATAGAAATTTACACATTTACATAAGCACAACAGGTCATATCTCACATATTCACATATTTGCATAATCTCGATGCACACAAGCATATACTTATCAGATGAATGCATCCTTAAGTCTTTTTTAGACACCTTATTACTTTATTGGACAAGGGTATGAGTTATTAACTCGTACTCTTATACCACTTTATCATGACCCGAACCCGCCATTAGATGTTTGAATCATAACCAGTCAGTAATCATGAGATTACCTACAACCTCACACAGAATTCAAATCATATTTATATGGGGCCCGAAACGGAAGCAGAATAATAAAATTTGTCCAATGAGCTTGTGTATAAGTGGCATGAACAAAAACACTATATATGTTAATAACTCACATATGATCATAAATATATAAAAATATTACATATATCCGTAAATCATTCCACACAAGTACAAAATATTATCTTGCAACACTTAAGGGTCAAAGTACAAATCGGAGTCAAACATGACTAACAAAAACAAAAGGAACAAAGCCTCGTTCGAGAGGCGTTTTAGGGTTGACTTCACAAAACTCGGTAAACTCCAGACTTCTCTAAGGTTGGACATCCCGCTGTTCATCTACATACATATACATAACAGAGTGAGCTAAAATTCAATGAATAACATCAGAGTAAAGAGGTTATATGAATGAGTTCTACTACATAACGTAATTAATCTCATACCCAAATTCTTGTCATAATGGAACAACCTCGGGTCTAAAACATAACAGAACAACCTCTGGTCCAACTTATACAGAAGTACAGAATAGAACAAATTATACTTAGCAGAACGACCTTGGGTCCAATCAATTACAGCTGTACAATGACCATTAGGTCCACACATAACATATATCCAAACTTATCAGATATTCAGAAATGGCCTTGGATCCATCTCGTTAATTGTACAGAAGGACCTTGGGTCCATCTTATTAACTATACAAAATGACCTTGGGTCCATTTCAAATATACAGAATGACCTTAGGTCCAACATGTACATTTTTATCCTATCAATCACATTTATAGATATTACGTAGTTCAAACAGATAGAAGGCTTATTCATAACACAAAATCATAGGTTTGAAAAAACTTACCACATTGGTAACACTTTAGAGAATAATGCACATAAAAATATCTTTACTAAGATATTATTCACAATGATATAGTTGCCGACACGACCTCGTGGATGAACCTACATAATTCATAACTTATACACATTGAATCACATTGCTTAATTGAATCATCATTTAATTTATTGAATTCTTTTAAGTCTCATTTTAACTCATTGATTCATTAGGGAGGCCCAACTCATGCCTAAGAATGCTTAGAAGGAAGAGAGGATGCAAATATGAACAGAATATAACTTTTCAAAATATGCTAAAACAGGGCACTTAGCTCGAGTGCAACATTGGTCACTTGAGCAGACCATATGGTCTGCAAAAGTACTGGATGGTTTGAACTAGGCTTGATCGTCGCTCAAGCCAAAGTGCAGAACAAACTGAGGTCGCTCGAGCGGTCACTTGGTCGCTCGAGCCATGTGCAATGCTCTACAAAAATACTGGATGCATGGTATGTGCGCTTGAGCGATAACTCGGTCGCTTGAGCTATAAGGCCAAATTTTGAGTTTCAAAACTAAAAGTTTGAGTTTCCAAACACCTTTTTAAAAGAAAAACTCATGCATAGCTTGTTCTTTAAGCTTGAAAACTCTTCAAGAAACATAAATAGATGATCATTTGCAAACCCTTTACTCAAAACTCATAAATTTAGAAAAATTGAGCTCAAAATCTTCATGAAGATTTGCAAACTCTTTTCTTTTGCACTCTTCAAAATATGAACTTGACTCTCAAATTCATGAAGTAAAACTCTTGAAGCTTTAGAAATCAATGATGTATGGGCAAATTAGCTTCCAATTCAACATGGATAAAAAATTCAAATTCAACATGGCAAAACTTAACATAATCATGCATGCATGTAAAGCTATTACAATTTTTCATCATCTTTGAACCAAATCCTTTCAAATTGTTCATAAACAAGCACAATCTCTTCTTAATTACACGAGCTAGATGAATTATCTTCATGAATTAAAGGTCAATTCCTTACTTAGAGCCTTGAATTACACCATCCTTGCTCAATCTTGAGCTTCTCAAGCAAAATCCTCAAGTTCTTCTCCAATCTCTCTCTCTCTCTCTCTCTCTACAAAGTTTATCCAACAAATTTTAGCTCAAGAATGAGCCTAAGGCTCTCATAAAACATATATATAGACTTGTGATTAGCTTAAGTTAATTAAACAAGTTTATGGCTAATTAATCAAGGCCCAGAACAAATTAAACAAAGCTTAATTTAATCAAAATTTAATTTTTCTAAATTGAATCAAATTTTAATCAAACTTCTCAATAGGGTCTAGAAATTATGATGTCCTTATTGAACTTATGAATTTTGGTTTCTGAAACCATTAAATTTTGAATTCGAAACAGAAATCATAACATATATTCCAACAATGAACAAATACGCATACAAAATCACATTAAACACATAAGTAACATTCAAAATTAGATTACTAAAGGCATATTATGTAATAGGGTTGTCACAGATTTGTTTCTGAAGGAAAATGCCTGGGTGAACATGTTGTTCACGTCCCTGTTATTGATACAAGATCCATATGTCCTCCGGAGAGTTTCTAGAAACTTCTTTGTAACAGGTTCAAAGTGATCGGAGATGGAATCAGTCGCAACAACAGTGAGAAGATCTTTAGCAGGAGTGTTGATGATGATCACTGTAGGGAAGTGGTTTGGAAATACTCTTCTGATCCTGAGGAGCGCTCGAGATCCTCTTCTGGTCACCTAAAAAGAAGTAAACACTACGGTCGGGGGTGTCGGAATTAGCACTCTGACGGACAAGTCAGTCTCTACTCTCAGGATTACTTGTATTTTAAGCTAAGTGTAATAGTTCTCATATACCTTTCTCAATCGGTTATTCCTTTATTTATACTTGTTCCCTGGGCTTTGTGACCAGGCCCCTTTGTCACTCGTTATTCTCCTATTTATCTGGCTTCACAGTTCAGTATCTACTCGGCCTATTCATTATATTCGGCACTCTCATCGTGCAAAGTGGAGCCATGTAATATCTTCCTTCTAGAGTGCGCTTTTGATTATTCTAACTATCCAGCTCCTACAATTGCCCCCCAAACACCTCGCTAGCATCAGTTAGTCGGTGTGTTTGGCTGGAAGTCAAAAATTCGGCGGTTAATTCTCTTCCCGATGCGTGTCAGAACGCGTATGTGATTTTTGGTTATCGTAATGCTTTCATGCTCCATTTGTACTTCTCTTGCATTTAATACGATTTGAAGTTTATGTCCCTTCGAAAACATGCTTTTTCGAATATTTAAACCTCCTGGGCTGCCAGTCGGTATCTCTTCTTCAACGTGTTTTCTGCAACTCCTATCCATTTTCTCCTTGTCTCCTTTGCCTTTCGTAAGTTTTATTCTCTCCTTGCAATCCTATTTTCTATTTTTATTTTTGATTCAGAGTATATTTGAGTCTTCGTTGGAATGGCTAAGCATTTGAAAGACCTCATTTCCGAGGGTCAAATTTCTGGGTTCCGAAGACATTTTTCTATCCCTAAGGATATCCATCTTTCTCTGGTGATGGAGAATACCCTCGATATGGCGAGGGACGACCAAAATACAATCGTCTTTCCTCTCTTGTCTATTGTGGAGGGCGGGGTTCGCTTTCCCCTACACCTATTTCTTAGGGCCGTCCTCCGCTATTGGAGTCTGATTCCTTTGCAACCCAATGTGAATTTTTTTCGAATCGTAATGGGGGTCGTAGAGTTGAACCGGCATCTTAGGATCAGCCTTGGCATTCCCGCGATTCGGTTCTGCTATGCTTTAGCCAAATCCTCCGGTTGGCTCGGGCGCTACTTTCTTAGGGCCAAGGACACCGACCATCACTTGGTAACGATGCTTGCCAGCTCTAGCAAACGAGTTGATGATGTGATGGTCAATGTCCAAGGTAACTGGGAGTTCGGCAAAGGCGAAGATTGCCTAGACCCTATTCCCAGACGGAGGGGTGAACCAGGTTGCCGTGTAACTTCTTGTTTGTTGATCTTTCTTTTATGTAGCTCTTTCTCCAAGCCTTATCCTTTGTTCTTGTAGGCAATAAGTTAAAAAGGATTTTGACCTCGACTGACGACGCAGTCCTTGTAGAAATCAAAACTGTGCTAAAATACTTTGGTCGTCCAAACGTACAGAAGCAAGGGAGGGTTGCCCATATTCTCCTGCGGTACGAGCCCATCTATACTACGTTTTCGGCGGTGGACGATATCCCGATCCCAACCGACCAGCAACACCTTACTGCTCTTGTTTTCCCCAATTTCAAGATCCAGAGGCAAATTGGTCTCGAGGCCTCTGATTCGGAGCAGGGCTTAGAGTCGATTGTTGAGGTAGATACTGAACTAAATAGGGAGTTTGCTGCCGAGGCCGAAGAGATCGATGAAGCTTTGAAATCAGCATTTGAGGCAGCTGGTCTTAACCAGCCTAACTCTCCGTCCACTTCGGGTCGGGCGGAGTTTTCCTTCGGAGATATTTTTACGAACTTGGGGGACCTTCCCGGCACTTTGTCAAAAGGCATGGCTGGGGAAAATCTCACACAAATTGCGAGAAAGAGAAATGCCGAGCGAATGGCCGCTCGAAAGAAATCCGAGGCCGCTCGTTCTGAGCTTGCCCTGGTTGACTCTTCACATACGGTTAGTGGAGAAAAAAAGGTTCAGGTTGTTGTGGTCGAAACGGAGGGGGCTGAACAGTGGGTTACGAAAGAATCGCTGGTTTCAAAAGAGCAGGGTGAAAAATGTTTCACCGAGGGAGAGGCCGGCTCAGAGGATAGCCCTGCTGACAAACGACCTCGCTTAGAGGAGTCTGACGTGGTTGTCCCCTTTGTTGTTCAACCAAAGATCAAAGGCACGCCAATCTTTTCTGACGCATCTGCCATAAAGGATCCAGCCGTGGTGTTGAGCGTGGCCGCCTCGGTTTCGTTACCGGCTGACAAGGCCACCTTTCGAGAAGAGCCAAATTTGGTAGCTATAGCTTTTGCTGCCCAGTCGGCCCTTCTGGTATGTATACGATTCTTTCCTTTTTGCTCGTTTGGTTTGGTTTGCATAGGCTGTTGGTTGATATGGTGATTCAAACTTGTTTTGGAGACGGTTGGAAGGATAGCCGAATTAGGCCGCCGGTAGCATGATGCTATTGAAAGAATTGGCCGCTTAAAGTCTGAAGCTGAAAGTGAAAGAAACAGGGCCGAGTTCGAGGCAATGAGAGCCGCAATGGAAAGTGCTCGAGCCGAAGCTGAAAAGGAGAGGGCTCGGACTGCTGACCAGCTTAGGCCCGAAGCCAAGGATAAGGCGAACGCGAGCGGGGAGTCACTCAAGTTAGCCCAGGAGGCGCTTTCCAAGGCCGAGCCCGAGGTAGAGGAATTGAAGGCGGCCAAGGAAAAAGCCGAATCTGTAGCTGCTACGGCACTAGAAACTGGGAAGACCGCCGCCTTGAAAGAATACGTAGATGAAGTCCCTAAATTCGAGAATCGGGGATTCAAACATGGGTGGTACAAAGCCCTTGCTGCCGTTGGAGTTACATTGGCCTTGCCAATTCCATACGAGCAAGTGGACGTTGAGCCAGTTGAGTCTAATCCTAAGGATTGATCTGGGAGACATTCTAGTTATGTTAGGTATCTTTAATTTCGATGTACGTTTTTGTTTAGTAGATTCAAGGTAATTTTCATGTATAAATTAGTTATTATCTACGCTCAATTTATTAATGAAAATTTCCTTCCTGTTTCACCATTACTTGTACACAGTTTTTTTTTTTTTTTTTTTTTTTTTTTTTTTTTTTTTTAAATGAAGGGTTTTGCCTTCCACTCCTTTGGGTAAAATGATTACTGTCTGTTGTGCCTTCTAACTATCGATTGGATAACAGTGTAGTCTTGGCCATTATATTGGTTTAACTTCAATGTATCTGAACAAGTAAATCGACTTTAGGTGTCGAATAGATTATTGAATCTGAACTTGCCCCACCTACTTCATGAATTTGAAACGCCGATTATCACCACATTGACGAGTGCGTTCGTGAAGCGGCTGCGGTGCTGAAGCCGTTTAGATTGATAAATCTGCCCTTGCCCCAACTGCTTCATGAATTTGAAACGCCGATTGTCACCATATTGACGGTAAATTGACTTTAGGTGTCGAATAAGACTAGTAAATCAATTCATGAAGCGGCACTCGCGGTTGCGGCACTCAAGCCGTTTAGATGGATGAATATGCCCTTGCCCCTTCGGAAATAAAGATTGCCTAATAGTAGTATTTGATGGGAGCACGACTCGGTCGGCTTCGGGTTATTGAGGTTTTGATATTAATGAGATTGCCTTGGAGGCGCTGTCCTCGTAGGGAATAAATGAATGAAAGTCCTATTTAAGTGCTCAGTGAGCAACTCGGTTCAGGTCTTTGATGAAGGATAGACAAGCGCGAATGTCGAATAGGCTCTTCTTTAATAGCAAAGAGGAAGTGAGGACGCTAGCTGAGTTGGGAGGAAACATGAATCGAAGTGGCGAACCTTCGCGCTCGGGGGGTAGAACTTCGAGGGATCGGGAGAGACGTCAATCTCCTCGTCGTCGAAGTAGGTCGCTTAGGAGGGACAAGGAGCCACAAGGCAAATCCCCGCAACCCCGTTCGGGAATGGAGCCCGGGGCGAACCCACGCCCATTGAGTTTTGCAGTCTTCGTGGGGAATAGGCCCATGACAGAGGCGGACTCGATCATTTGAGATTCAAGTGTGGTAGTCAAATTTGCTCGATAGATTTTTCCTCCCGAGGTCCAGCAGTCGATGGTAGCTCGGCAGGACTTCGACGTGTTTCATGAAGGCATTCACGGTGCGGTGAAAGGGCTCTATACCGCCTACGAAATCGGCATGCGTCTCCGTGTTTCCTGCTGAGAAACAGAGAAGAGGGATGAACGTATCTGAAGTTTGGAGGCTCGTGTGGAAGCAGCTGAGCATGAGCTAAGGTCGGTCAAGGCCGTTCAGGCACAGTCCATCGGACATGCTAACCCAATTGTGGAAGAAAAGGTCACCCAGCAACTTATCAGTACCGCGCTTGCTGATCACGATACGGCGAGCATGTTCGCAATGGAAGCCGCAAAGGGGAGGGCCTATGAAAAAGGCTTTCACGAAGGCCGGATAGTAGGGATACAGAAGACCAAGGAGAAGCTCACCGAGGAGGTTTGCTGATGCGAAAATCGTGGATTTAAGCATGGTTGGATTAAGGCGCTTCAGGCCGAGGAAGCTCTCCGAGCAACGGGCATTGATTTGGTATTACCACAGTACCAACGTGACCATTTTCCGTTTTCCGTCTTTGAAGTTAAGCAGAGTGAGGATGAGGGCGACGTCGTATAACTATGTAATACCACTGTAACGTTTGAACGCGGATTGCGTGCATAACTATGTAATTATTGCCTGATTGAATAAAACGTTCTATTTTAAATGTTTCATTGTAACTTTCATTCGGCACACACGTGTTTGCATGTGTTTTATTGTCTAAACATTGATCGGCTCGAGTCAACTAGGCATTTTCATTTGGAACGGTTATATGCCGGCTTGGCAGGAGCACCCTTCAATTTGTGCCGATGAGTTTTTCGGATTCGGAGGCTTAACCGGCCCGAAGGTATTGTGCGCCAGGGGCTCCGAATCCGAAAACAGTCGGCCCATCTATAATTTCTATTTATATAATTAGTTCATTTTAACAAATCGGCCCTTGCCCCAACCAGTACATGGACTTCAAGGCATTCTCCCATAATTGCCGTTTATATGATTAGGCCGTTTTAACAAGGCAAAAATTAATGCATGAAGTGGCTGTGGCATATTTCAATCGTCATGGGGCCAAGATGCTCGGCCGATTAGATTAATAAATCTGCCCTTGCCCCAGCCAGTACATGGACTTCAAGGCATTCTCCCATAATTGCCGTTTATATAATTAGGCCGTTTTAACAAGGAAAACATTAGTGCATGAAGTGGTTGTGGCACATATCTATCGGCATGGGGCCAAGATGCTCGACCGGTTAGATTAATAAATCTGCCTTTGCCCCAGCTAGTACATGAACTTCAAGGCATTCTCCAATAATTGCTGTTTATATAATTGGGCCGTTTTAACAAGGCAAAAATTAGTGCATGAAGTGGCTGCGGCAAATGTCGCTCAGCATCCGTCGTTTGGAGTTCAGTGTTAATGAAATCGCCTCGGGGCCTCTGCAAAGATTTTAGAAATAAAATGGCTCGGACTTTTCGCTCCAGTGACTTCGCTTTCTGTGCACTGACTCGTTTTAAAACGATTTTGTTGCGTGGGGTTACGTAAGTGCGATCGTCGAATGGAGTTTTTCTTCAGCAGAGGAGAAGCTCGAACTCTGGTTGAGTCTGATATTGCGACGAATCGCAGCGGGAAACCACTTGCACGAGGGGCAGGGCGCTCAAGAAACATCAGCCTCTTAGTCGTCAAAGCAGATCACCTCAAAAGGAGAAACAGCAATGGCGAAGTTGTCCGCGACCGCGGCTGAGAAATGGGGCCGACGTAGCTCCGCGGTCGTTGGGTATTACTGTTTTCGTGGTGAATTCCTTTCTTGTCTTGGATCTTGGCCTTGACATTGTCTATGGTGCCAAAGGTTTCTGCCTCAAGGGCGATTATCTCGTTGGTGTGAATCGTGGATTCAAGCGCGGTCAGATCAAAGCATTTTCAAGTTGCGGGTGCCCTCTGATCAGCGGGCATTGATTTGGCGCTGCCGCTTGTACAACGCGATGTCGTATGAGAATAGATGTTGTAATGCTTCGAATGCGGATAGCGTTTTTTGTAATTACTGTTTAATTGAATAAAATGCTTCATTCTAAAAGTTTATCTCGTTCTGAACTTTTGTATGTTTAATTGGAGCATCTTATTTTGAATGCTGGCACGTTTTGTCTTGTTCATGCAATTGTATTGGTTTCAGCCTACATGTCCCTGCTTAGATGTATAAATGTTTTAATTTTAGAAGGGCGCTCCGAATTCGAAGGCTTTATCGGCCTGAGGACGTCGTGCGCCGATGGGGCTCCGAATCCGGAGACTGGCCAATCGAGATATCTGTTAGAATTTCCCATCTTTACCTTCACCTACTCCACTACACACTCCACTTCACCTACCTCTACTCCACTACACACTCCACTTCACCTAACCCACTATCACCTCCACTACACCTACTACCACATTACCTTCACCTACTCCACTACACACTCCACTTCACCTACCTCTACTCCACTACACACTCCACTTCACCTAACCCACTATCACCTCCACTACACCTACTACCACATTTTCTTCTATATATAGATTGTATAGGAATTGTAATTAATGCATCTTGTAATCTATCAATCTTGTAACAATATCAATAAACATCAATCAATAATACATAAATTTTTACATGGTATCAGAGCAAGGTTAAGACCTTAGTATTTCTCGCTTCACCGGCGGGCGGCAACCTCGCCTTGGCCGCCCGCCGGACCTCAACCTATTCCGCTTATTTTCTACACATACCTTGACTTCTTCAACATTTTCTTACACCCCTCCTCCGCTATGTCGGCGGTGGCACCCGCATCATCGTCTAGCCTCTATCGCCGTTCACCTCGCCTCTCACATATCCGTGGTTGTACTCTTACTCGTCGTTGGCGTTTCTGGCGCTGCTTTTCTGCTCGTCACTGCTGTTTTTTTCCCGATTTGCTCTCTCTCTCTTAGCCATGGATTTGGGTGTGGGGTGTAGAGCTGTGGCTCTGTTGTTGGTAGCCATGTTTGCTGGCTTGAAGGTTTCAATGGCAGCAGTGTACAAGGTTGGGGACTCCGCTGGTTGAACCATCATTGGGAATATTGATTACAAGGCCTGGGCTGCTTCCAAGACGTTTCATGTTGGAGATGTCATCATTTTCGAATACAATTTTCAATGTCACGTGTTGCAAGTGCCCCACAAAGAATACCAAGCCTGCAAAAGTGTAAGACAGTAACATGCATCTTCACATACAGCTTGGGTAATGTGTAACTGTCAAAAGCACAAGCTTCTTGGACATCCCTCTCTCTCTCTCTCCATGGACCCAACATCATCATCATGCACCCACTCTATCTCCCTCTCTCTCATCTTTTCCCACTTTCAAACCCACTTTAATCATATCTCTCATTTCTCTTAATTTATTTCATCCACGTTCTTTCACCCTTTTCTTTTATTTTAATATATATATATATATATATTTTATTATAATATATTTTCCCTATCCCTTGTTAGTAAGCATCACCCGTTTTCCATTCTCTTATTATTATTTATTTTATATTCCACCAAAAAAAAAAAAAAAAAAAAAATCACACTGCTGTTTTTTTCTTATCACCCATCCACAAATATTTTTCTCTATTTTCTTTATCCATTATTTTCTTTTATTTTATTTTTCTTATTAAACAAAACAACACCACAAAATAACACCAACAACATTCCACAACCTTGTCATTTTATTCATATCAGGGGATCAACCCCGATCACACTTTTACATAAAAAAAAAAAAAAAAAAAAAAAAAAAAAAAAAAAAAACCCACACAAACAAAAACAAAACTACCACAGCCACAGTGGGATTTTTCTTCTCTACTCAGCCGCAGGTCTTTTCTTCTTGCCTCCGTCCTGGCCGGCCCTTGCCGGTGTTGCCTCCATGCTTCCTAGACCACCAAGCAAGTTTCCTCCTCCCTGCTCCTCCACTACAGCATATGGTGGACCTCCAAATCGGAACATCACGGTGGCCTTCCGCTTCAGCTCCTTGTTTTCCGCTTTCAGCACACTTATCTCTGCTCGCGCATCCTTATACATGCGTTGGAGCAGAGCCAGTAGGGAGTTTAAATGCTGCACCTCATTTGTCCTACTCTGCAGCCGGTTCGACAAATTTGTGACCGCCGTCATGGTTTCCACGCATGACTTCAGAGTATACTGATTAGCCTCAATATCAGTTTGCATCGCCATTTTTTGCTCCACCGACCGCATCGGAAAGTTCAATGGAGCAAAACCAGAGGTGTTTGGTTGCGGTTCGCTGGCCACCGCACCAGTTATTTCTCTTGTGGGCTCGTTCAGTTCTGGAAAGAGCGTGAGCAGGTTCTGGGTAACTGGACGGGAAGAAGAGGCCATGTTTTTGAGTTGCTAAGTGTTTCAGAGAAGGGTTGGTTTCCGGGTGTTTCAAGATTTGCAGAGACAAGCTCTCCGAGCGTTCAGAGGTTTCAGACTCGTATGCACAGCCTTCGCCTCAACCTTGTTTTAAATAGCCAGGGCCAGCCACGCGCATCGCGCGCCTCTTGCCGCCCGACAAACTGGCACGCCTTTTTCATGGCACATCTTTTGATAAAGTGGACACGCCTTTTGATGGCACGCCTTTTTATGGATTGGGCACGTCTTTTGATGGCACGCCTTTTTACAAAATTGGGCACACCTTTTGAGGGTGCATTTTTTAAGGGTCCGACAAGACTCTATAAACTGTCCCGACATTTGATTCCGGTTAGCTTTTTCAAGGGTCCGACAAGACTCTGTAAACTGTCCCGACATTGATTCCGGTTAGCTCCTTTAAGGGTCCGACAAGACTCTGTAAACTGTCCCGACATTGATTCCGGTTAGCTCCTTTATGGGTCCGACAAGACTCTATAAACTGTCCCGACATTTGATACCGGTTAGCTTTTTCAAGGGTCCGACAAGACTCTGTAAACTGTCCCGACATTGATTCCGGTTAGTTTCTACAAGGGTCCGACAAGACTCTGTAAACTGTCCCGACATTGATTCCGGTTAGCTCCTTTATGGGTCCGACAAGACTCTGTAAACTGTCCCGACATTGATTCCGGTTAGTTTCTACAAGGGTCCAGCAAGACTCCGTAAACTGTCACAACAACTGTCACAACATTGTCTGCTACAACGGTCCGACATGACCCCATAAACTGTCTTCTACAACGGTCCGCCATGACCCCATAAACTGTCTTCTACAAGGGTCCGACATGACCTCATAAACTGTCTTCTACAACGGTCCGACATGACCCCATAAACTGTCTTCTACATCGGTCTGACACCACCATACAGTGTCCTCTACAACGTTATGACACCCCATACAGTGTCTTCACCAACGGTCTGACACGACCATACAGTGTCTCCTATCCTTTTTTATTTTTATGTATTTTCTTGTTTTGTTACTCTCTCCAAACTCAAGTTGGTTAGTTTCTCTCCTCCTTGAGTTTGCGGGGGGCTGTTAGAATTTCCCATCTTTACCTTCACCTACTCCACTACACACTCCACTTCACCTACCTCTACTCCACTACACACTCCACTTCACCTAACCCACTATCACCTCCACTACACCTACTACCACATTACCTTCACCTACTCCACTACACACTCCACTTCACCTACCTCTACTCCACTACACACTCCACTTCACCTAACCCACTATCACCTCCACTACACCTACTACCACATTTTCTTCTATATATAGATTGTATAGAAATTGTAATTAATGCATCTTGTAATCTATCAATCTTGTAACAATATCAATAAACATCAATCAATAATACATAAATTTTTACAATATCCATGAAGGGCACTCCGAATCCGGAGACTTGATCGGCCCAAAGACGTCATGCACCGATGGGGCTTCGAATCCGGAGACTTGATCGGCCCAAAGACATCTTACGCCGATGGGCCCAAAGACGTCATGCACCGATGGGGCTCTAAATCCAGAGACTTATTGGCCAATCGTGATATCCACGAAGGGCGCTCCAAATCTGGAGGCTTTGTCGGCCCAAAGACGTCATGCGTCGATGGGGCTCCAAATCCGGAGACTTTTTGGCCAATCGTGATATCCACGAAGGGCACTCCGAATCCGGAGGCTTTATTGGCCTAAAGACGTCATGCGCCGATGGGGCTCCAAATCCAGAGACTTTTTAGCCAATCGTGATATCCACGAAAGGCGACTTGATCGGCCCAAAGACGTCATGCGCCGATGGGGCTTCGAATCCGGAGACTTTTTGGCCAATCATGGCATCCACAAAGGGCGCTCCGAATCCGGAGGCTTTATCGGCCCAAAGACGTCACGCGTCGATGGGGCTCCGAATCCGGAGACTTTTTGGCCAATCGTGACATCCACGAAGGGTGCTCCGAATCCGGAGGCTTTATCAGCCCAAAGACGTCATGCGCCGATGGGGCTTCGAATCTGAAGACTTTTTGGCCAATCGTGACATCCACGAAGGGCGCTCCGAATCCGGAGGCTTTATCGGCCCAAATACGTCATACGCCGTTGGGGCTCCGAATTCGGAGACTTGAATTGGCCAATCGTGATATCCATGAAGGGGCTTCGAATCTGGAGGCTTGATCGGCCTAAAGACATCATGCGCCGATGGGGCTCCGAATCCAGAGAATTTTTGGCCAATCGTGATATCCACGAAGGGCGCTCCGAATTAGGAGGCTTGATCAGCCCAAAGTCGTCATACGCCGATGGGGCTCCGAATCCAGAGACTTTTTGGCCAATCATGATATCCACGAAGGGCGCTCCGAATCTGGAGGCTTTATCGGCCTAAAGACGTCATGCGCCGATGGGGCTCCGAATCCGGAGGCTTTTTGGCCAATCGTGACATCCATGAAGGGCGCTCCGAATCCGGAGGCTATTTGGAACATTTTTGAACTGGATTATAGAGTCAGTAAATTGGCGTCTTTCCATTACAGAAGTGGAAAGTGTACATGGTGAGCCGTTCAAAAACAACATCATTCCCTACAAGTCGGGTTTTATGATAGAATTCGCGCAAGTGTATTAGGAGCAAGAATGCGTACCTAATTTTCCATCAACCAGCCTTCTATCGTCCAAAAATACCTTCAGAGGCAACTTTAGCGGCGTGCAGTGGCGCAGCTAGACGCGTTGATCAGACGTCTTGAGAAGCTGCTACCGGTATCGCCTACAGCTTTCGTGGCTTCTTATCACGAAGCCGTTCGACTTTGTCGGGACTCTCGATTTAACGCTTCAATGGAGTTGACCTGCGTCTCCGTTGGTGTCTTTCTAAAAAGGAGATAGCATGCTTGTGCGGATTGTCGGGAACCCCGGATTTGCTCAACACTGTGTTCGGTCGGGAAGTGTAGCAGCTGATGATAGGTGCTTGGTATGACTTGAATAGTATGCAACCAAGTCCGCCCCATGATGAGGTTATACGGCAAAGGGAGCTTGACGACCAGGAATTCTACTTCCACTGTTTGGGAGCCTGCCCGAATGGGTAACGTGATTTTTCCCAACGGATACTCCAGATTCGCGTTGAAGCCGAACAATGGATGAGGAGCCGGAGACAGGTCTGATTCGTTGAAGCCGAGTTTGATGAAGGTCTCGTAATACATGACCTTCGAAGTGCTCCCCTAGTCAACGAGGACGTGTTCAACCGTAAACCGGTTCACGTGTAGTTCAATGACCAATGGATCAATAT
This sequence comes from Camellia sinensis, assembly GCF_055761805.1. Lineage (NCBI taxonomy): Eukaryota > Viridiplantae > Streptophyta > Magnoliopsida > Ericales > Theaceae > Camellia > Camellia sinensis. Next base: position 16,516,290 of record NC_138964.1, on the reverse strand, counting down.
GGGGATTGTTATGTCGATAAGATCGGAATCGTCGAAGATAATGCTCGGCGCTTTGTGGGGTTGTTTCGTTTGTGCGCGTTGCATCTGGGGGCTGAATGGATTGCATGTATGGTACGTGGTGTTGGAAGATTGTATAGCATATGTATAACGCCGATGGGAGGTTACTCCCACCGAAGGGCGACAGTTTTGATTGTGCTTTTCCGGACGTGTTGCTGGAGCTGACCATCTTGGACCAATTCCTCAAGGTGGACTTTCAAGGCATAGCAGCTGTCCGTATCATGACGGTGATCTTTGTGATATTCCCAACGTCTGTCCCGCCTTCTTGTGTCAGGAGGTCCCACCATCTTGGATGACCATTTGAAGAATGGAAGATGTTGGATCTTTGGCATAATTGAGCTGATTGCCTCTGACAGCTCCGTATATTTCTTGTTGGCGCGCTTTGTGTGCCTGCTATCGACCTGCAGTTGCTCATTGGCTTGGTGTGGGCATCGATCGCTGGATCGGCGAGAATCCCGTCTCTTGTCTCGTATAGCCCACTGTCGTGGTTCAGGGCTTTGAAGTGGTGCAGAACTTATTGGCTGAGCGATTTCGGGAGGGGCCGTTTTGTTGGCCACGTGTCCGACTTTAACCCGCAAGGCGATATCTTTCACTTTGCAGTATTCCTCTACTTTCTTCATCAACCCCCAGACTGTTTTAGGGGGTCTTCTAGTTAAGGAACTGCAGAGGGCATTATCTCGGTGTAGTCCCATTTTGAAGGCGGTAATGGCCATGGAGTCGTTGCAAGCGTCATCGACAAGGTTAAAGCATTCCTAATATTGTGTCGAATAAGCTCTTAGTGTTTCTCCTAGCAGGATTTGCATTGCCCAGAGGGAGTCGGCTTGCTTTGGCTGGACTTCGTTGGTAATGAATCTGGCCCTAAAGGATTTCTGTAGTTGGTGGAAGGTTTTGATCGAAGCCGGATTCAGTTTATAATACCACTGGACCGCCAATGGTCCCAAACTGCTGGGAAATATTCGGCACATGAGGGCCTCGTCGTCTGTGTGCAATGTCATGGCCTGCTTGTAGTGGCGGATGTGATCGGTGGGGTCTGATTTGCCATCGTACAGGGTGAACGACGATGCTTTAAATTTCTTTGGTAGCGCAGCCTTTGCAATCCGTCGTACGAAGGGATCGTGTTGGTCTTCGTCCGAACTTTTCCTTCTTCGCTTCTGCATTGTACGGGGACTTTCTTTGGAAGAACTAGTGGTTTCATGTCATCCCTTCTTCCTGGGCTCTGGGATAATGAGTTGGAGTCGTTATCAGTGACTTGTCGTGCTCGAGGTTGTCGACCACCTGCCTTCGGAGATCGTTCCGGATTTAGGCGCGTAGCTTGTTTGGACTTCGCCATTTCTAAGGCCAAATCTTCACGAAGACGTTCGTTCTCAGCGATCATGTTCTCCAGCCTCTGTTCATTTTGCTTTGCTTGTTCCATGATCGCCTGCATTGTCTTGTGCTCCGAAGTCGAGGGTGAGGCGAAATTCAAGGCACGTTGTGCGGCGATAGTCCCTGGTCCAAGTAAGTTTGTTGGAGTGGTTTCATCGTGAGGTATAGGGTCGACAGTGACTGTCGGAGGATCTTCCGTCACGCTCGCCATGGATGTGCTTGAGTATTCCCACAGACGGCGCCAATTGTGAGGAAGTGGTTTAGAAATACTCTTCTGATCCTGAGGAGCGTTCGAGATCCTCTTTCTGGTCACCTGAAAAGAAGTAAACACTTCGGTCGGGGGTGCCGGAATTAGCACTCCGACGGACAAGTCAGTCTCTACTCTCAGGATTACTTGTATTTTAAGCTAAGTGTAATAGTTTTCACATACTTTTCTCAATCGGTTATTCCTTTATTTATACTCGTTCCCTGGGCTTTGTGACCAGGACCATTTGTCACTCGTTATTCTCCTATTTATCCGGCTCCACAGTTCAGTATGTACTCGGCCTATTCATTATATTCGGCACTTTTATCGTGCAGACTAGAGCCGTGTAATATTTTCCTTCCAGAGTGCGCTTTTGATTATTCCAACTATCCGGCTCCTACAATCACCGTTGCCGTTGAGCCAAGCCCTGATCTCCTTGCTATGGATGTAATGAAGAAGGAAGAGACATGGAGGGTGTTAGACTTATTTATTTTGATGATTTATTTAATTATGCTTTAATTTATTTGGATGATTTATTTGAAAGAGAAAAATATAATCAAATTTTATTTTGATGATTTTATGTTTTAATAAAATCAAAATTTATTTTGATGATTTATTTGAAAGAGAAAAATATAATTAAATTTTATTTTGATGATTTTATGTTTTAATAAAATCAAAAATTATTTTGTCCCATTATTTCTCACTTAAATCTTTATCCTAAATGTTGTTAGAATGTATTTAATATTTGATGAAGGCCAAGTTTGGGAAGATAAAAAAAAGCCAAAAAGTCAAAAAGTTACTCAAAAAATCAAAAAGTTAACACTATTTACCAAAAGTCAACAATTACGGCTGCACAACTCCCAATCCTAATTTTCCCCTACAAACCAATTTTTACAAATTTTTAATACACATTTTTCCATAAAATGTCAAAAAGTTAACCAAAACATCCATATTTTTTTTCTCAATTTTTTAGTCTAAAAAGACAAAAAATGCACTTATTTAGGACACCCCAAATAATCCCTAAATCAGGTGTTCAAACAGCCTAAAAACAGAGGTTCAAATAGCCCAGCACAGCAGCAGTTCAAAAGGTTCAAGTGGAAGATATTCAAATTTGTAATAATGGAGTGGAAGATATTCAAATTAGTAATGATGGAGTACAACGGCTATAAACGGCTATAAATTCAAATGAATACAACGGCTATAAATGGCTATAATTTTTATTATATATATCAAAGCCTCTAATATAAACAAGTTAAAAAAAAAATCAGAAAATTTTCTTTGATCTATAATCACTCACATCTATTCTCTGAAAAAGTCTCTGAGAAGTGTTCTTCAATTTTTGTTTACATCATCTCTTAGAAATTATACACTGAGCCTTATAACATTAAACTCATCTTTTTTGTGTGAGATTTACAGAAAAACCAGAGCTTTATTTTTATATCTATCTTTGAGAGATAATTATTGTAGCTTTCTGTGAAAGCAAAAACACATTCTTTTCAACATTGTAAGAGTGTAGTACACTCAGTGTTCTTGACTTAGAAAGTCAGTGTAAAATTTGTGGAGGATTGCTCCATCTGTGAAAAAGTTGCTAGCACCCTGTGAAGCTAGAGTATAGTGGAAAATCTTAAGTGAAGCTTGAGGAGTGGACGTAGGCCAAGTTGAAATCAAACCACTATAAATTTGTTTGTCTCTCTCTTCCTTATCTCTTTATTTTATTTTAAATTCTCATAGCTATATTTCACATTTTTACTGTACTAAAATCATTAACTGACATAGTTGTTAAGATACTTGTTTTAATTATTTTTATTTCATTAATTATATTTATCTATTGTGCTAGTCATAATTTTTATTAGGGTATTATTAATTTTAATTATAAAAACCTAATTCACCACCCTCTTAGGTTGTCTTTTGGGTAACAGTGAGTTTATTGTAGTGTGGTTTGAAGAAATGGGTCAATATCAACATATTCATGTATGTATAAGAGTATGTATTTTGGTCATTTTGTAAATACTTATCCTTATGAACATAATATTTTAATGCGTGAATCTTTTGACAAAAAATTTAAAATTGGATTTATTGTCTGAGTGCCTTATAACAATACAACATAATTTGCAAACACATCGGGCATGTTTGGTTTGTCTATGAAAACATAATTTTGAAAGGCAAAAAAAAATCGTAATCACCTTGCTTGGTTTTCAGTTTTCCAAAACACTTTTCAGAAAATTCTACTTTCCTATTTTCCGTGTTTTTTTGTTTTTACTGATTTTCTTTTAATATTTTAAGCAATTTTTTTTTTAACTTTTTAGACACACCTAACATAAATACACCTAAAAAGTAAAAAAAAAAATTGTAAAAAAAATCTTTTAAAAATTCACTAAATACCAAAAATACAAAAAAAATACAAGAATTCAATACATTTTTTGTATTTTTATGTATTTATTAATTTTTTAAAATATTTTTCATAAATTTTTTACTTTTTAGATACATCTAAGTAAGATGCATCTAAAAAAGTAAAAAAATATTTAAAATTTAAAAAATATTCACTAAAAATAAAAAAACACAAAAACCAAAAAAATCAATTTTCAAAAAACTTAATCCAGAAAACTCAAACCAAACACAGTGAATCACTTTTCTTTCTGCTACATATCCATTAATTACTTTTTCTTTATTATCTCTCATTTTTAATCACTTTTTCTCTCACACAAATTCTAAAACTATTTTCAAAATATAGAACCAAACAAAATTTCAAATTTTCTAAACTCTCTCTAAAAAGTTAGTTTTGAAAACATATCTTAAAACACAAACCAAATGAGGCTATAATTTTTAAAAAAAAAATATAAAATCAATTCAAAATTAAGGTCAGGGCAGTAAAAATTTTTCATATTAAATGGTACCTATTTTTGTTTGAATTGAAATGACTGCAAAATTTCGCATCATTTGTTATAGAATTTGTGTACACAAAATTTATTTGTATAGGGAAAGACTGTAGTTTATAAATAAAGAAAAAAAATGAGATAATTTTATATCTTTTGAGTCATAATTAAAAAAAAATTATAATCAAACACTATATAAAGTATAATTAAATATCTCAAAATAATATCATAATTAAAAGAAAAAAAATAACATAACTAGAAGGACATCTGATAAAAGGTGTATATTGTAAAATCCTCTCATTACTAATAACAACTCACTCATCACATTAAATTAAACAACATTATTTATTTACAATTACAGCAAGACTACACACATACTTTTTACGATCGGCAAAAAACTTTACTGATCACCAAGGAAACATTACATGACTAAGGCTAGCAAAGTAAACGGAAGTGCAAAACACATCAAAGCTAACATATTTGGTAACAATATTAGTAACGAGGGAGAGAGAGAGAGAGAGAGCATGGATTTGCTCGTTATTGATATAGTACATCACTTACCAAGATCATTGCTAACGTTAAAAAAGCGTGGGCAACTATAAACTGAGCAAAATGACTGCATACCCATTAGCAACACGACCAACACAGCAGCAATAAGAGTAAGAATCTGCCAAGAACCATACACATACTTCTTCATACACATATATACCTTAACCTTCCTTGTACCAAAGTAGTACTTGTTGACATCTTCAATGGTGATATCAATATGTGGCACCTTCGAGGGTCGAATAGATCTAGTCATCCCATTAAAGAGTTGGGCAACCTCAGCGTCAGTTTTTAGACTGTATTCGATGATTCCCTTTTTCTTAAGCAATTTTGCGTCCTCAGCGGTATCGATTATCCCATTCATTAGCTCAGTGTATCGTCCAAGAACAAGGAAGTCTGATATCGAAGCTTCAAATGCAACCAAGTTTCTAACGATTACTTCAGAGTTGACATTCAATTTGAGGTGAGGGAGGTAAAACTTCTTTTTCTTCTTGTCAAACCTAATGCTGCTAATATCACCGTTGGAGAGACAAAATTCCACTCCGGCATTACAAAGGGCTGACACTGAAGGAATCATTATTTCCTCTACAATGGGATTTTTTATGTCCTCTCCCAAAACATCACATTCAGATTTAAGGCCTTCGTCGAGGTTTGTTGCCATTCTTGACACCTCAGGTAGACTTTTTGCAGTTGCCCAAGGCAAATTTACTATCATGTTAATGGGTTTCGTAATTTTTCCCACCAAACGAATATTTAGATTAGATGACAACTTCAAAAGCGAGCAAAGAACTTGCGAACCTGAATCGACTTTCGGGAGTATTTCCTCCTCCGGGTACGGAGCTTCACTTGGCATATTAATAGGGCAGGCTTCCTTGGGCACCTTCACATTCATCACAATCCAATTGTACAGAAGTTTCAACAAATGATCATGCTTGTAAACTTCTGATAATGAGAGATCTTTTTTGATCAATTTGAACGGAGAAACTTCACTACAAAAACTCGTCACCATAGAAAGCAACTCATTTTTATCTATATCGAGGAAGTCGAAGATATTGCCTAGAAGAAAGATTGGAATTTGATTCTCAAGCATCACTACGTCGCGGAGAATAGAGTGGCCAGCAAATTTACTTCCTTCAGACTCGAACAAGTTAGGTTTCCTAGACCACGATGATGAAAGTCTATCTTTTTTGCTGATGCAGGTATGAAGAAACTCGAGCAAGAACAAACCATCAATGGTCATAAACCACAATAGTGTATTGCCATCATAGTCCAAGTACATGTGGTAATGAGATCGGATTTCGTCTTCTTTCTCCTTCAACGTGTCGACAAGTTCTTGGAATTCTCGGGTTGGGAAGTGTTCACTTCTAACCTTAGTTGCTGCAACGAGCTTATACCTCTCCATCTCATAGAGCTCTGGCCGAAAACGATGGTATGGACCCAAGCCCATGAGCAGAGGCATGTAAGCATCAGGCTTGAAAGCACTTAGAGTTTTAGGCACACGAAATATCGAAACAGGATGGACACCGTTAGTCTAGCAAAACAATAAACACAATATTAGTACAAATATTATGATAGAATCGATAGAAAATATAAACCAAGTAGAGTTTTACCAACGTTCCATTTGGTCATTTTCGTGTTTTCCACTTTTAGTAAATCTTTTAATATTTTAAACAAATTTTTAACTTTTTAGATACCCTTAATATAAATATAATTAAAAAGTACAATATTTGTGAAAAAAAATATTTAAATACAAAAAATACCAAAAAAAAAAAATACAAAAATCTAGTATATTTTTGTATTCTTATGTATTTATTGATTTTTTAAATATTTTTTTTTTATAAATATTTTATTTTTTAGGTATCTCTAGATTATGCGTATTTAAAAAGTAAAAAAATTTCTTAAAAAATTAAAAAAGTCACTAAAAATAAAAAAATACAAAAAATAAAATATTCAATTTTTAGAAAATTGACACCAAACAATGCCACCAGACTATCGCCACGATCATTACCTCCACTGCTACCACCATCACTACTGTCGTTGCCACCGCCTTCTCCGCCCCACAGTCATTATCACTACCATCTCTACCTCATTATTACCACCACCATTGCACCACCATCCCCAACACCTCCACTCCACCGCCGCCACTACCATCACCACTACTGCAACTATCAGGACATTAATTTTAAGAAACCAAACATGGAAAAAGTTTTCTATGGAAAATTTTTCCAAAATTGTTTTTACAGAAAACATTTTCCACCGAAACAAATGGATAGTTAAGAAGTCTTTGAGAATTTGAGAATCACAGTGTCATTGTTTTAAAATTATTTTCCCTCCCCTCATGAAGTGTTAAAGAGTGAAATAATTCCAAGATAAAACTTAATTTGCTCACATCGTCCCTTGTCCAGTGTTCAAGGTCACTAGAGACTTAAATTAAGTCACGAACTAAAGTTGTCCAAAACAAAAATTTAAATCTATGAAAAATCTATTAGAATATGTCACATCTCAAATCATAATTTTGCGGTATTGATTTTGTTATGAAACTTGTAACCATTTGAAAATTTAATTTGCAACAAAACCTGAAGAAATAAAGCTTTGTTTTTAATTAGTGAAACCCACAGAATTAACCGTGTGGTTTGATTTTGCAGGGATTCATGTTTTTTATCTTTTTGTTAAGTCTTTTTTAACTTTTTATTTTTTATTTTAAAAAAAAAAAAAATCGTGAGGCCAATGGTTGGTTGTATGGATGCGAGTAGCAGTCGTAGGAGTAATTTGTACTTTCCGAATCTCTCTCGATGCATGTCATCTTCCTGTACCTTTAATTTCATGCTGTTAGAAATTTTTCTTTGCCGATCAAAAAAAAAAAAAAAAAAAAAAAAGTGGGTAGTTAACACAATGGTTGGAACACAATAAGTGATGTAATAAAATTTATATATAACAGCCTTAACCTGATCTTTCTCGAGGATTTTGCTAACTTGTGTCCACCATCGCTTCTCACTATCACGGCTTGAGCCAAAAATTGAATCCATACCGAAGCTGGTTTGTCTATCACTGATTTCACTTATCGACCGTTGCTCGCTTGAATTGAAAAGTTTGTTTAAGGCCATGGTGGTTTTGGCTATGGTGCAGAAAAAAAATAATTTTTGATGCCTTGTTTATGTGTTTTGCTGCATAATATGTATTTATAGAGTTGGTTTGTACTAATCTTTGTGTACACTGTGCAAGAATTAAAACAAAGGGTATTTGAATTTCCACTTTATCTATATTGGAAGAACATGATTCGATTTTATAGACGCTAATGGAGTATTCTATGCCTAGTATATAAATGTACACGTGATACACAATGTGAACACCCTATTTTTATGGTTCAGAGTGTTAACAATTATTAGTGTTAACTTTTCATACATAAATGCGAAGAAAAAAGAATACATAATTATCAAATGGATTTAATTTTTTTCATGAATAATTTGGATAATCGAAACGGGATTCATGTGACCCCACTAGTCTCTCAAGTTTTCTCAAATTATATTTGGACTTGAGGGAATCTCAACCCTATTTATTGTCAGGATTTTGTGAGATCAGATCACATGATTCTTCCTATAGTTTTTGTTAGTAATTTAATTTTAAATCATGATGATATTTTTTTTTTTGGTTTAGATGTCCAAACAACAAAAACCAACTTAACTATCGAAAAGCAACATAAAAAATTTATTTTTAAAAAGGTCTTAAGCTAAAGATAAGGGTTTGGTCCGAGCTTAGATAAATTGCTTTGGCTTAATATTGCTCCTCCTCATCTAAACTAAAATCTTGCCTTAAGACCATTTAATCTGCTGTTTGGAATGGTATCTCTTCCTTGCACTGGAACAATTCGAGGTCAGTTTGGCTCCATAGGATAAAGAGAAATAAGAGTACGATGAGATTGAGCGAGAAGATTATTAGTGTGGTGGTAGGTTAGAAATATAAGATAAAGAGTATTTGTTTGTATACTATCGGACTAATAATATTATAGATATAAAATTAATTTTGGTATTTTTTTTAATATTATAATTATTTTTTTGTTCTAAAAAATATATTTTTCACTTAAAAATTATTTAAAAATTCACTAATCCCCTCACTCAATTTTTAATCCCAACATTCTCAGACTTTATTAGTCCTATCACATGAGTAGATTACTAATCCAAGGAAATAGTTAATCCCTTTATTCATATTACTAACCAAACACTCTTTAAGTTCTCAATCTTTTTCTGAATTCTGTTTAAACCAGAAGATGGAGGTAGAGTTAATTATGGATGGATGCCTGGCTTTCAAGTGTTCCCTTAGCAGAACTTTATCCAAGGCGCTTTTCTCTTGCAAGTTGCAACAAACAAGGACTCAAGCATACAACATTTTATGCATCCTAGTGTGGGCCATTGACTACAGAAGAAATATGTGGTCTTGGGAAGAGGAATTGCACCAGGAATATTGATTATGCGACTCGAGCACTCAACAATCACCAGAAGTATTTCAAAGGATAAAATAATTTGGACTCCACAACCTACCGGCATCTTCACTGTAAGTTCTCTTTATTGTAGTTTTTGAGACTCTTTTCATTTGTAGGCTGTGACGGATCTAAAAATTTAATATAAGGGAGATACCTATTAATTATAATGTTAAAATTTTTCTTCTCCAATCATTAATAATATTATAATAATAATTTTTTGAGTTAATAATAAACATTAAAAATTAATATTCATTATAAAAAAAATTTAATTTTAAACTTTTACAATTGACCCCGATGAGTTTTCATCTTTTGAAATATTTTCATGATAGTATCATTATCAATGTCATCAAAAATATCTTTCTCAACGTAGACAACCAAGCTATCATTCATCAATTCATCACCCATTCGGTTCCGCAACTGATTCTTCACAATATTCATAGCTGAAAATACCCTCTCAACAGTAGCAGTTGCAACAGGTAAGATTAAGGGGTACTTACGTATAGGTCTTAATAAGTAGATTTATTGTTTACTAGGTCCTATGGAAAAAATTTGTCATAAAAAAAGTTACTAATTGTAAGTTTTAGCGACAATTTATAAAAATCATGACAAAAAAAGTCACTAATTGTCAATTTTTAGCAATATATATAAAAAATTGTCACAAAAAAATTATTTGTAGTGACAATTTTACCAAGACTTATTTTCAATAGGACTTGATGAGAATTAACTCCAACTATTAGGACCTATTGGTAGTTTACCCTAAGATTAATGCTAAAGTCAAGAGAACACACTAATGGATAAACTTTGGCTGTGTTTGGAACAATTTCCAAGCTATAATTCTACCCACACATTCTAATATGATGTTTGGATAAGATGTTCAAACTATATTTCCACAACATTTAGAAAACTCTGCAGAAAACTCTATGTGAAGCACAATTTTCAATTTTTTTTTTTTTTTTGAAATTTGGCCTAACCGGACATCCCACCAGTCGTCCGGTCAGTTGACTGGACCAGTGCAATTTTTATTTTTATTTATTTTTTATTTTATATATATTTTTTTGCAATTGGCGCATGTTAATTTTTATATATTCAAAAAAAATATTTTTTGAATTTTTAAAAAAATTTTGTGAGCTTTAGTAGAATTTTGAGTTGTGTGTTTGGTTATGAGTTGTAAGTTTTTGTATCAAATATCACATGTTACATCAAAAATTCCCCACTCAATTCAAAACTCTTTTCAAAACTCATTCACTAAACAAATTTTTCACACTCAAATCATAATTTCAAAACTCAATACAACTCCTATTCTCAAATCATATTTAGAAAACTCTACCAAACGCTACCTTTGTCTTTTCCGGTCTCCACCATTTTCTTAGCAAGATTGGCAATTCCATTCAACCTTGAGAACTCGCTATTGGATAGTGTAGCTTACTTTTCGTGCTCCTTTCGGATACGACTAGCCATACAGCTCAGACTCTCGTGATTCTGAATCTGATTTCACAAGTGTAATGTGAAATAAGAAAAAAAACACAAAATGAGTCCAAATCTGGCAAATCTTTTGGAAAATCGATGTTTGAATCAAGTGCAAAAAATGGACTGCTTTGCCAGATTTCAGAGTCGCCACCAAAATAGTTTTAAAAAATTTAGGAAACTTGTGACTCGTGCCAAAGGCCATTAGTCCATCATCACCACAGTGTCTCGGCTCGAAAACGTAGATATGAGAGGAGAAGGTCATTAATTGAGCATCCCACGCACCCGATCAAAGATTGGCCTCTGCTAATCATGATGTGAATCTTATTTGCATTATATGCTCTTGTTTTGATTATTAAATTAACCTTACTATGTGGTGCACACAAGTATAGACTAATTTTCAAATTAACCTTGATATGGAAACACAAACATACGATGCAAGATGCTGAAATAAGAAATGCTCACCTAGTACTTTGAGGCAAGCCAAATAAAGCAAAATAATTAGAAAATATGCATGCTCCTAAATAATGCGACGCAATACAATCATGCAATAAAATAAGCTCGGCTACTAGCATGGTATATAAATCAATTCAACGCATGCGATAAATCACGTATTCAAGTAAAGAATTTGAAATTGACATCGGTTAGTATGATGAGCCGAACCCTAATGCATGTGAGACGAGTGTATGCAAATCATGGAGAATGCTAAGGAAACATGATGCTCTGCGCTACCATTACAAGTAGGTAAATAAAAGGGAGAAAGAAATGGGGTTGGAAGACATACACCATTATTACATATTTGCTCTCGTGCAAGAGGATCCAAATCAATGTCCAAATTACAAATTCAAATAAATGAATTACACTTAACTAACTACTTATTACATATTCGAATGAATTCTAAATTAACTAGCTGTCTAATTTCATTACAACAAGGGTATTGTAACAATACTAACTACAACAATAATACAAAAATGAAATTGTAACAATAATATTTACACAACAACAACAACAACAACAACAACAACAACAATAATAATAATAATACAACACTGATAATTACAATCCAAGTGACCATAAGGCACGATGATTGCATGCACAGTGTCCAGAATCTGTTCTATTTGCCCAAATTACTCTGCCTCACCCTCAGCCACTGCCCTCTATTTCTGCCAAAAGGTTACTGTTTACCATACATTGGGGGTCCACTGGTCGCAAATAAGATCCGGACGGATCCAAACATAGCTGGTCGTACCCTAATTTCATGCCAAAAAGGTTTTTGTACTCTGAGGTGAGGACAGTGCAGACAGAACCTGTCTGGGCCCTGTTTGTCCCTTTTGCTCCCCTCTACCATGGAACTCATGAGAAGAGTGAATTCGAGCCCAAAACCGTCAATAGGCACAAGTCGATGGCTTGACGATTTCGAACGCGATTAGACAAGAATTTACTAAATACAATGAAAAATACCACTCCACCCTCCTATCATGAATTTAGCACCCTATCATGAATTTAGCACACAGAGGGAGGTAGACTCGCCTTAAGACTCATCAACATATCATGAATTGATAAGCGACGATCTTTGAAGCGATGGACTCGGCATAACGTCTGGCTGAATCCAACCAATATAATTTATTTTCTTTATGTCGGCTTCATTGATTTTAAGCCAATTTTATTAGTCATTTCCATTCTTTAATCAATTTGCCTAAAGTGATGGTTAAGTCCACTAAATGAGAAGAAATGTCAAACGAGAAGTGATTCATAGCATAAAAGAGAGACTACGCCATGACGATGAACCTCTCGCAGAGATTAAGCCATTAAGCATAGGTCTCTTTCTCATGCCTTGAATAACATAAAAGAAGAAAGGAGGGAGGGTGTAGAGATAATCATGCGAACTTGATTATTAGGATGAGACTCTTGATATGAAAACTACGTAAAGAAAGGCCATCAACTAAAATGACTCGGTGTCTAAGGCCTAAACAACTGAAGCCATGAGGACTTACAACACAACAAGTATAGTATTCAAAGCATAATTAAGTAAATGAATTAGGACAGCCCTAAACAGCCTCTAATATGTGAAAAATAGTGGTTAAACTACTTCAAAAAGGGGAAGAAAGTGAACACAAATAGGAGAGGACAAGCTAGACAAGCAAGCTTGCACTACAAACATGATATTCAAAGCATAAACTAATTAAATGAGTCAAACAGCCCCTAAAACAAAAACAAAAAAAAATAGTGACAAAAATACCCCCAAAACAAGCTGAAAATAGTTTGAAAATCTAGAAAAAGTAAGTAAAGGTTAAAGAAAACAAAGTTAGTAAGCAAGCCTAAGGAAGGGTGGCTAACCCCTCCACTTCTTACAACTTCAAATCACATATTTTAGCCTCTGAAAATAGTCCAAAAACAGACTAAAAAAAAGCCCAAAAACAATGGCTAAAATCATGTTAAAAGAGCACAAAAGATAGGGAAAAATAAAGAAATACAAAGCTAATAAGCAACACTAAGGAGAGGTGGCTAACCCCTCCACTTTTGGAACTTTTAAATCACATTTTTCAGCCTTTCTAACTTTGAAAATCAATATGTAAAGACAAGAAAAATAGAGGAAAACAATAAAAGAAGATTAAAGAAGAAGATGGAAAATTATACCTTTTGAAAAAAGAGGTAAGCTCTTAGTTAACAAACTTGATTCCAACACCCTCAAGTTTATGACATATGGTGTGAAACTTCAACAAAAAGCTTCAAGAACAAGCTCTAATGGTGTATGTATAGCTAAAAATGGTTTGAAGATTAAAGGAGTAAGGAAGATGGTTTTAGCTCTACAAAGCTTTTGGGAAAATCTTCTAACCCTTAATTCTGAGTGCAGGGGGTCTATTTATAGAATTTGAGCCAATTTGGTCAAAAATATCATCAAACAAAGCCAGCTGTTCATTTCTCGCCAGTTGTCCATTTGGTGCTATTGAGGGCCGGCCGACCCCCAGAATATACGTCCGGCTCTAAAAGGAACAAATTCACTTTTTTTCATTGAAAGTCGGCCGGATCTAAATGAGCCACGGCTGGCTCTAAATGGGCCTGGTCGGCTTAAAAAGCAGTAATTCTGGCTTGACTTCAAACAACCATATCTCCCACATCCAAACTGGGTTTAGATGATTCTTGAGTCTAAATTGAAGCCTCGAAAGTATACTTTCTAATGGTGGTGGCCTCACATCTAAATTCTAGGTGTGAAAAGAGACATGCCTTCTATCTTAACGGTTTAATGCCTAACCTTTTCCTAAACTAGTTTTCTTCCCTCCCTTCTTATTTCCTTCAACCCCAAACCTATAAATAATATGTTTTTAAATATTTTTCAAAGAGTTCACCTCCCTTGCATGTATTTCCACTTTGTTCTTACTTGATTTACTGAAAAGTGCAATATTTTAAACAAAATGCGAGCCTCGAAACATCGTAGAAACATTTGGAAAAGATATTTTGAAAAAGAGGGTTTTAAGGTCCTAAAAAAAGTTTGGCCAAAATGGGGTGTAAGGTTTGGGATTAGAGCTTGAATCCAAATTTCGTCACAGAGAATTCAAAAGATTGCACAGTGTAACTTTCATTATCGAGTTTGAAAAGCTAGAAAAAGTAAGCAAAGATTAAAGAGAACAAAGTTAATAACCAAACCTAAGGAATGGTGGCTAACCCCTCCACTTCTTACAACTTCAAATCACATATTTTAGCTTCTAAAAATAGTCCCAAAACAGTCCAAAAGTAGCCCAAAAACAATGGCTAAAATCATGTTAAAAGAGTACAAAAGATAGGGAAAAATAAAGAGATACAAAGCTAGTAAGCAAGACTAAGGAGAGGTGGCTAACCTCTCCACTTTTGAAACTTTTAAATCACATTTTTTAGCCTTTCTAACTCTGAAAATCAGTATATGAAGACAAGAAAAATAGAGGAAAAGAGTAGAAGAAGATTAAAGAAGAAGGTGCAAAATTATACCTTTTGAAAAAGAGAGGTAAGCTCTTAGTTAACAAACTCGATTCCAACACCCTCAAGGTTATGACATATGGTATGAAACTTTAACAAAAAGCTTCAAGAACAAGATCTAATGGTGTATGTATTGTGCATGTATAGCTAAAGATGGTTTGAAGATAAAAGGAGTAAGGAAAATGGTTTTAGCTCTTCAGAGCTTTTGGGAAAATCTTCTAACCTTTAATTCTGAGTGCAGGGGGTCTATTTATAGAATTTGAGCCAATTTGGTCAAAAATATCTTCAAACAAAGCCAGCTATTCAAATCCTGCCAACTATCTGTTTCACGCTATTGAGAGCTGACCGGCCCTCAAAACAGCCGACCGGCCCCCGAAACACACGGTCGGCTCTAAAAGGCACAAATTCACTTTTTTTTCAATCAAAGCCAGCCGGTTCCATAAATTTTCATTTCTGGCCCGACTTCAAACGGCCATATCTACCTTATTCGAACTCGGTTTTAGGTGATTCTTAAGTCTAAATTGAAGTCTTGGAAGTCTACTTTTAAATGGTGGCGGCCTTACATCTAAATTATAAGTGTTCAAACAGATATACCTAATTTAGTGAAGGTTGCTCATTTCTATCTTAATGGCTTGATGCCCAACCTTTCCCTAAACTAGTTTTCTTCCCTCTCCTCATATTTCCTTCAACCCCAAACCTATAAATAAGATGATTTTAAATATTTTTCAAAGAGTTCACCTTCCTTCCATGTATTTCCACTTTGTCTTTACTCGGTTTACCGAAAAGTGCATTATTTTAAACGAAATATGAGACTCGAAACATCGTAGAAACATTTGGAAAAAATATTTTGAAAAAGAGGGTTTTAAGGTCTAAAAAAAGTTTGGCCAAAATGGGGTGTAAGGTTTGGGATTAGAGCTTGAATCCAAATTTCTTCGCTGAGAATTCAAAAGAGTGCACAGTGTAACTTTCATCATCGGGTGTTTAGAATAAAGCGCCCAAGTCTTAAAGGCGGTCAAAAATGGGGTGTCTACAAATAACATATCGGTAATATATCTATCAATTTGATCATTAAGTGCCATAAGCTCGACTGTAGAAAATTCTTTAGGAAAAAATTCGATAAGATGAATTAATTTTTTCTTGTCGAAACTAGATAAAGAGTTAAATGGATTCAAACATGCCACATAAAGTAACAACTTAGTGTTCGACTTAGTGAAACGAGCATTTAGTTCTTGAATTTGCATATCCAAAATGGTGTAGAATAAATCAGTGCGATAATGATGTAAGTTTGAAATTTCTTGAGCATTGCATATTTTTCTCCCTCGAGCTACAAACATCAATTTCGTGCTTTTCAAAAAATGACAAAATATCATCAAGTAAAGATGTCCACCCACTCTCCCTCATCTTTTGGAGCCGTACTTTAGAAATTTGAACTAAATTCATAGCATTAACAATATCTTAATCTTTCCTTTGTAGTGCTTGCGCTAACTCACTTGTAATAGCCAATATCGTTTTCATCAAATGAAGGATGAATACAAATTCAAATGATTAAATTAAGTCCAACAATGCATTTGCTTCTGCTCGTTGTTTTGAATTTGAACCATCCTCCGAAATCATTTCAAAAACATCAATCAATGTTGACAACATTCCAGCCAAGCTGACTAAAGTACCATAGTGTGAACCCCAACGTGTATCACCAGCACGTTTACGATTAGTTTCTTGATTTAAGCCTTGCCTACTTGATAGCTCTCCAATATTACGTGCTTGAGCAACTTTTGCAGCTTGCTTGTCTCTAACAATATCTAGGCATTTACATGATACTCCAACAATATTCACCACATTGGAAACCAAAGTGCAAAGTAAAGAAATTTGATCATGATTCTTTGCCATGGCTACAAGTGCCAATTGCAATTGATGAGCAAAACAATGAACATAATATGCACAAAGATTCTATTGCAGTATAAGTGTTTTAAGACCATTGAACTCACCTTATATATTACTAGCCCCATCATATCCTTGACCCCACAATTTAGAAATACTCAATCCAAATTTGGAGAATAAATTTTTCATAGCTTGCTTGAGTGAGAGAGCATTCGTATTAGCAACATGCTCAATACCCAAAAAGCGCTCAATCACTTGGCCTTTTTTGTCAACATATCGTATTACAACTGCCATTTGCTCCTTGATTGATATGTCACAAGCTTCATTAATCAAAATGGCAAAAAGTGCATCAGCAATATCTCTAATAATCACATTGATAGTTTCAAATGCGGTCACATCTACAATGTCTTTTTGAATATCAGAAGATGTCAACTTGAGATTTTGTGGAGCATTACTCAATGCAACCACTTTGACATCATCATTATGATCAGCAAGAAAATTGAGAAGTTCAAGAAAATTTCCTTTGTTACTTGAATTTTCAGATTCATCATGCCCACAAAACGCAATTCCTTGTCTTAGAAGAAATTTGACACAATCAACCGATGCATTCAAACGGGTTCGATACTCAATTCGAGCTTGATCAAATTGTTTGAAAAAAAATTATTTGAATATGTTGCTTTTGGTTTAACAAGTCTTGACATTTACTCGAATCTTGATTATGAGCACTATTGGGACCTCTAACATGAGTCTGAATTTTTTTTAATTTTTTCTTCCAATTTGAAAAACTCTCACCAACAAAAGAATCACCACCAGCGTGATCTCTAATATCGGGTTTGAAAAGATAACAACATAAACAAAATGTTGTATCTTTTGCTACGCTATACTCCAACCAATTATGAAATTCACTAAACTAAGCCTGATTAAATCGCCGAAGTTTTTGTCCAAATGATTTTTGTGAAAAATTATGATCACGAGGTCGACAAGGACTATCTTGTAGATATGCCCTACGAATTTGGTCTTGATCGTTAGGATTATAGTCCATAATTCGAGGCCGTAGTCCTGGATCTGCAGGTAGGTCTGCTAAGTTGATTTCTATGCGACTTTCTTTTGCAGAAGAATAATTATCATCTTTTTCTTGAGGAAGAGTTGATTCTAACTTTGATTTTCTTTTGAAATATTTCTCCATGACTGTTTTAAAAAATAAAAAATAAATAAATCAAAATGCAAATCAAAATGACAAACCCTTACAAATCAAAATCTCCAATTTTAATACAAATAAAAAATTTTAAATTTAGCACAAATCACAACAAATCAAAATTTCTTATTTATTTTGATTTAAATATTAATCACTACTAATCACTAATTATAACTATCCAATTTAAATATTAATCACTATTAATCACTAATTATAACAAATCCAATTCCCTAATTTAAATATTAATCACTATAAATTAATAATTTTAATTTTAGCACACATCAAATCTCTAATTTTAGCACAAACAACAACAAACAAAAATCCCTAATTTTAATATAAATCACCACTAATTAAGATTAATAATTTTAACATATCAAAAATTTTTATTTTAACATAAATGATAACAAATAAAATTACAAAAAATAATAAATAACTATAAATGGATACTCATAATTTTTATTTAAAAGTAAAAATTAATAAATAAAGTTAACTGTAAACAATAAAGAGAAGATAACAATGTTATAGTGTGGTCCCAAATCTGTGTTGTGTGATCCTAATCTGGTGAATCACGAGTCGGTAAATTGCAAAGTAACAAAGGGAGACAAAGAATATACGAAGACACTTAACAAGTACTGTGAATAAATAAATAAAAACAAAGAATTTCACACACTTTTAGGGTTTTAGGGTTTTAGCCTTGCTGTAATTGGAGTTGTGTGCGCTCACCCAAAAAAAGGTTGTGTGATAGTATTTGGTTGAGATTGGGATTCAAAAAAAAAAAAAAATACAAAAACAAAAACAAACAAACAAACAAACAAACAAACAAAACATGGGTGCGTGTGTCGGTATGTTTGGGTAAAATTGGGAGTGCTGTGTATATGAGGGGTAGGACTGTGTGTAAGCTAAGACCCAACAAAAAAATTGAAAAGTCAAGGAGGGCACGTGACCCCCCCTCGCCCCTATGTTCGTCCGCTCTCGTTTGTAGAGGTCGAGAATGAATAGTATAATAATATCACTTAGTGAGACAAAACTATGTGAATGGGTCAATAATCTGGGAATGGTGGAGAGTGAGTAGCCAAGTGAGGGTGGAGCAAGTGGTCTAGAAGAAGAAAATGGCAGTGCAACAAAATGGGTAGTGTATCCCCTTAATCCCTAGAACATTCTTCTTTTAAACCTCGGGAATTAGACCCTATTTATAGGCTTTTCATTGGTACCAGAATATATCAAGTAGCCAAACAGTACAACGACATGTGTCGCAGGATATTCCATCATGAACCACCAAGCCTTGGCATATATGTGTCCCTTGACATGTACCATTTATTTGACACAAAACCTCAATAAGTACCACTATACTATCTGTTTGGCACAAGTCTCGACGTATACCTTTTTGGTACGAACCTCGATAGGTGTCCTAGTTGTCGTGGCACTTGCCTTCTCAATTCGGTTTCGCAAGACATGTACTCTCCAGACTTATGACCTACTGTCAGCCATACTAGTTTCAACCTCATTGACTCCTCCACTCTTAGCCACATATCCACAAACTCCTCAGTTTTCCAAGGTGCAGGCTAGAGCAAGGTCTGTGCCTCGTACCAAGCCCAAGGGGACTTTCTTGGTCCTACATATACAACCAAAGCAGGTCCTTGACCTGGATATATGGAAAGGGAGTCCCTTCCTTTCAGACTACACTGCTACCATCATCACGGGGTCACCGTTGTATACTAGCATCCTTGGTGCCTGCTATCAGCTCCAACTAGTAAACATTGGAGCCTACTATCAACGCCAAGCTATACATGTTTTGGGGCATGCAATTAGTGTCGAGCTAGTAATACTTTGGAGCCTATTATTAGCGTCGAGCATTAGTCTCTCTTTGTAGAGGGAAGGCCTCTCTCAAAGACTGTTATTACCTTGGGGGGCCTTGCCCCGGAAGATAGTTGTAGAGGTCGAAGGTGCCACGACTCCCCTTCCCTTAACTAGTGGCAAAAGCAGTGCCGTAGTAAAATAGCGGCCCTGAGGTAGAGTCTGCCTTCATAATTGAACCTTGGCAAGTAGCACCTCAACAAGTTCCCTTTGGACACTTTATGGTCTTGGATAATTTGGTCAAAAAAACAAGTCAGATCTGGTTCTGTCTTCTGGTTAACCCGTTTTTTTTTTGGGTTTTGACCCATATGCATTTAATGATACTTATTCGCCTAACTGAGGCCACTTCAATGATTAAGGGGTTGTTTGGCAATGACTTTTGTAGTTGGCTTTTGGCTTTTTTAGCTTTTTAGCTTTCGAATGACAAACTTTTTGTTGGATTTTTTGGCTTTTTGGCTTTTTTGACTTTTTTTTAAATAATTTTTTTGTGATTATTTAGCCAAAAGAGTTTGCCAAACCAGGGCTAAGTCAATGTCTTAATTTCTCTCCCTCTACAGCATTTACCATTATTTCCTATCATGAAGATATGGAAGTCAATTGCACCTCCAAGGATCAAAGCCTTTGGTTGGCTCGTTTGGTGGAATCGTGTTATAACCACCTGTAGACACCCCATTTTTGACTGTCCTTAAGACTTGGGTGCCTCAAGTTGATCACTCGATGATGAAATTTACGCTGTACAAATGTTCGATTTCTTCAGCAAGAAGAGCTTCTAAATCCTAACCTCACACCCTATTTAGACCAAAACTATTTTAGACCTTAAAACCCTCTTTTTCAATATATTTTTCCAAATGCTTCTATGATGTTCTGAGGCTTGCATTCCGTTCAAAATATTGCACTTTTCGGTAAATCGAGTAAGAACAAAATGGAAATAAATGGAAGGGAAGTGAACTCTTTAAAATCTTTAAAAGCATCTTAGTTATAGGTTTGGAGTTGAAGGAAATAGGAGGGGAGGGAAGAAAACTAGTTAGGGGGAAAGGTTGGGCATCAATCCGTTAAGATAAAAATGAGTAGCCTTCACAAAAATAGGCATGTCTCTTTGCACACTTATAATTTAGATGTGAGGCTATCACCATTGGAAAGTGGACTTCTAGGGATTTAATTTAGACTCAAGAATCACCTAAAACTGAATCCGGATGAGGGAGATATGCCCGT
Source organism: Camellia sinensis (assembly GCF_055761805.1). Taxonomy (NCBI): domain Eukaryota; kingdom Viridiplantae; phylum Streptophyta; class Magnoliopsida; order Ericales; family Theaceae; genus Camellia; species Camellia sinensis. Next base: position 16,495,174 of record NC_138964.1, on the reverse strand, counting down.
TTGAAGTCGGGCTTGAAAACATATTTTTGTTTGGCCGGCCACTATTAGTGGGCGGCCGCCCCCTTTTAGTGGTCTGCTGACCACTCGTGTCAAAAATCATATTTTTGCAGATATTTGTGCCAGCTGTCTCCCACACGTGCATACACTACACCAGTTGTCTATATACTGGTATTTTCGACTGAGGGGCTTATGTTTCTACATATACTTGACCTTCCCTCATGTTTTTAAGGTTAGAAAAAATTCCAAAAACTTCAAGACTTTCATAGCACTCTCTCTCTATCTCTCTCTCTCTCTCTCTCTCTCTCTCTCTCTCTCTCTCTCTCTCTCTTTATCTTGCAACCTACACACTCTCTCTCTACACTTTCTAAACCAAAAATTTAGCTCTCCTTATTGAGGTTCTTGAGCTCAAATATCAGCTCCTGAGAGTGAGAACTTGTGGGTTTGTTAACAAAAGAGTTGCCTTGCTTCAAGAAGTATAATTTTGACTATCTTTACAATACATCTTCCTTCTCTTTTCTTGTTGTTTTTGAACTACTTTTCAACTATTTTTATGGGCTGAAGCTTGTGGTTTAAGGCCATTAAAGATAAAGGGGTTAGCCACCCTTCTTTGAACCTTGGTTCCTAGGCCTTTACCTTTGTGTTTTCCATCCATTTCTCAATTTTTTTTTTGAGTTTTTTACCACTGAATTTCGGAGATTTTCAGAGGTTAAAAACATTGTTTTGAAGTCCCAAAAATGGAGGGGTTAGCCTCCCCTCTATGTGCTTGTTTACTAGCTTAATTTCCTCAATATTGTATCTTACGTTTTCAAGCCTTTCCATATGAATTTCAGTGTTATTTTGGACTGATTTAAGTCATTCATTTCATTTGTGCTTTGTATAGTATGCTTGTAGAGTAATGGTCCTCATAGGTTTGTAGGTTTAGGCCTTAGCCACCAACCTATTTGAGTTGATAGCATTTATTTTATGCTTTTCATACTTGTGTTCACCTCTAATCACCTTTGCAACCTCCCACCTTTCTTGGCTTCTTCTTTGCTTTGAGAGTCATTTTAAACCGATTGTTTGTTTAAGCTTGGGATAGAGGTCGTTGTGCTTAATGGTTTAATCTCCTCGGAGACTCATTACCAACGGCATGACATCTCTCTCATGCCCAAAACTACTCTTTGTTTGATACTTTTTTCCATTAGTGGACTTAATCTTCATTATTGGACTAAAAGGCTTAAGGAATGAAAAGGTAATTAAAAGAGGTATTAAAATTGGAATAAAATGGAACAAGATAATAAAATTGAGCTTAGGGTTCAATTGGACGTTAATTGAACCCATTGAGTCTTGGAGCATTTCATACTTATTAGTGATGAAAATGGTTCAAGGCTCAATGTCAACCACTTCCCTTGATCAAATCCATAATAGGAAGGATGTTTTGTGGTCTTTCCTTACCATTTATTGAGATTGTATCCCTTGGTTCATAAGTCATCACACAATGAATTTGTGCCGATTGATGGGTTCGGAATCAAGCCTACCTTTCCTTTGATCTGTCTGATGATAAGGAGAGGTAGGGTGGACAAACATCCTCTGAAAATGCTTTGTTTGTTATCTGTTGCAGCAAGGCAGTACTACAAATTAGTGGTCGGCCAACAACTTTTTCTGTACGGCCGTCCACTACTTCTGGCTGGCTAGTCACCTTTTTCAACTAGGCAGTACCATTTTTCATGTAGAATAGAGTAGAGACTGAGGCAAAACAGAACAATTTTATGATTGCAAAACAGAACCCTTTTGGCAGTAAAAAAGGAGCATTTTCAGGTGGAAACCACTTTCATACATGAGCATACCTTGCTTTTTAGGGCTGATTAGTTAGAGTACTTAATTACTTAGCTTAATTAATTCTCTAGTCCTTGTATTATTATATCGGAGTTGTAATAATTAGTTAAAGTAGCTAGTTAATTTGTGCTATAGATAATTAGTTAAAGTGGCTAGTTATATTGGCATTGTAATAATTAGTTAAGTAGCTTAACTAATTCATTTATTTGGACCCTCCTGTGATAGGGAAAATATGTAATAATGCATGTATGTCTTCCAACCGCACGTCTTTCTCTCTTTTATATACCCGCTTATGATGGATAGTTTAGAGCATCACATTTCCTTTAGCACGTCCCATGCTTAGCATCCATTAGTCTTGCATGCATGAAGTTCAGTTCAACATTTTATCCAGCATTGTCGTTTAAATACTTCTTTGAAAACGTGTTTAAAACCTTATGCTATCACATTGATTCACATGCCAAGCTAGTAGCTAGACTTCTAATCGCATATTGCCTGTGTTGCATTAGGCATTTGTCATTGGTTAGGATCATGCATTTTTCTAACTAGCTTGTTTTTTGGCTCACCTTGAGAATTGGTGTAAGCTTTTATTGTTTTACCATACAGTATGCATGTGATCGTTGCTATGTCAAGCATGAATACCATGAGGTTAATTGCTTAAATGATAAACTGTTTGAATGCCTGTGGATGGAGGCTAATTGCTTAAACTAGAATAGTTTGATCAAGGTAGTTATGAGTTTAATTTTTTAAGTAACACATATTCAAAACAATTCTCAAACAAACATGAAATCAAAATGTTTCAATTTTTGCAAATTAGTCTATACTTGTGTGCGTCACATAATAAGGTTAGCCTAATAAACAGAACAAGAGCATATAAGGTAAATAAGAATTACATCATGATTCGTAGAGGCCGATCTTTGATCGGGCGAGTGGGGTGCTCAATTCATGACCTTCCATTCTCGTACCTAAGTTCTCGATCCGAGACACTCTTGGAGATGACGGATAAGTAGCCTTTGGCACGAGTTTCGGGTTTCCTAAATTTTCTAAAAATATTTAGGTGGGACTCTATAATCTGGCAAAGCAATCTATCTTTGGCATTTTTTTTATTCAAAATAGATTTTCCAAAAGATTTGCCAGATTTGGACTCATTTGTGTTTATCTATTTCACATTGCACTTGTAGAATCAGATTCAGAACCACAGGAGTTCGAACTATGGGGGCTAGTCGTATCCGAAAGGAGCACGAAAAGCAAACCACACCACCAATTTCCTTTTCAAAGGCACATCATCCTAAAATTCACAATTATTCATTTGCTATTGTACTGCTCATTCCCTTGGAGGGTATGCGTTATAATTGTGAATTGGTGGGGTTGTATCTTCTGGATAACTCCGGAGTCATTTTCAACTTTATTTGCTTGGTGGTATGGACAAAATTGCAAACATTTGGCCAAACTCATTTAGAAAGCATTGCCACTTGCAGTGTTATGTACCCTTTGGCTTGCTAAAAATGGGAAAGTCTTTAACAACATTGAACCCATCTGGTCTGAGTTAGTGGAGTTCATTAAAATCAAAGTAGCTACATGGGTGAATTGTCATCAGATCTCAAAGAAGTCTCAATAAATGATTTCATATTCAGTTTAGAAGGTTTAAAGACAATCAGGATCCAGAAGAGATGAGGTTGCTAAGTGGAAGTTCAACTGATGCACTCATGGCCTAATGTGTAGTTACTCTATTTATCTTATGTGCTAAATTGTTACGTTGCTTGCTTTGGCTATTTGTTAAGACATTGAATTGCTTCTTGTTTATCTTTGCTCTAGTTGGTTTCTCACCAACTCATAGTGTTGTGCTTGCATATGATTGGCCTCGCCTTTCGGTGCCAACCATTGAGGGGTATTGATATGATGTAGTCGTGCCTTCACCCTTATTAATGTAATCCGTGTATTATATATATATTTTCTGATAAAAAATAAAATAAAATAAAATAAAATCTTGCCTCCACCATTGACAATAGGTGAAAGAACCTTCAGAGTATATAGGCCCCATTTGTTTTAGGATAGAGGCTTGGGACATGATATTAGAAAATAGTCCACCAAACTATTTTATTTATTTATTTATTTTTATATGTTGGGCATTTTTTTTTGAACATTAATGTTTAATTTTTTGTATTTTTTGTTAAGTAAAAATCATAGTTTTATTTGTTTTATTTATTTTATTGTATTTTTTATTTTTTATTTTTTACATGTTGGGCATTTTTTTTTGGAACATTAATGTTTAATGTTTTTGTGTTTTTTTATTATTTTATATTTATTTTATATAAAAATAATTTAACAATCCCTACACCAACAACTATCATCAAAACAAATACAGTTTTATTTAATCCCCTCACTAACAATCCCCTCACTATTAATTCTTTCACTACGAATCCCCTCACTATGAATCCCTTCTATTCTACCTCTGAAAATAAACGGGCCCATAAATTAAGTTTGAATGGCTTTGAGTGATAATGTGAGACAAATTTATAATAGTTTGCTTCAACTTTTTTAAATATTGTCTATATAGTTTTTCCATTAAACCACAGTTAGGTTCACTTAAAACCATTACATTGAAAATTAGTATCCACAATTTTGAATTTTTGGTGTCTGGTATTCACTAACAAATTGCGTGTTGGAGTGTAAATACAAAAATATCGATTTAGAGTTTATTTGGCATGACCTACTGTAATACATTTTTTTTTTATTTTTTTTTTAAAACTTTTTTAAGTCACACATTATAGGAAATTACACTTTTGGAGACCAAATTTGGCGAATAAAAAAAATTTAGTCGCCAAAAGTTGTGGGATTGGTGACCAAAATTATATTAGTCGGCAAAAGTACAAGATTTAGCCACTAAATTTTTTTAGTCTGGGTATAGTGATTATTAGTGACTAAAAAAAAATTAATCACTGAAAATTCAACAGTTGGCAACTAAAAAAAATTTTAGTCGCTAAATATGCCACAATTGGCGACAAATTTTTTTTTTAGTCGTTGTGTAGTTACTTTTGGATATTAAAATTATTTAGTCGCCGAATGAAAAACCAAAAAGATACTTTTAATCTTTGGCAAACAAAAGTTTGGTAGCCAAAAATTTTAGTCATTGTATAGTTACTTTTGGCTATTAAAATTATTTAGTCACCGAATGAAAAACAATAAATTACTTTTTATCTTTGGCAACCAAAAATTTGGTAGCCAAAAATTTATTTTCAGCGACTAAAAATAATTTTAGTCACTGTATAGGTACTTTTGGCTACTAAAATTATTTAGTCGCCGAATGAAAAGGAAAAATTTACTTTTTATCTTTGGCAACCAAAAGTTTAGTAGCCAAAAATTTATTTTTAGCGACTAAAAAAAATTTTAGTTGCCAAAAAATTAAAATATTTGGAGGTAGGTATTTAAAATTTTGAAGGGATTAAAAAAAATTAACTGGCGACTAAAATTTATTGTTGTGAATTGTGTGAATGATATATATATTTTTTGTTTCTAAAACAAACCCTAAACAAACTAGCGCCTCTCTCTCTTTATTTTCAGGGGTGATTATTTAGTACTTCTAAAGTATGGACACGTGGTGCTGTACAAGGTTTAGATTGGTGGAGAGGCGTAAGGGCCCACAATTTATGTTAGGGATGGGAAACAACATGAGGCTAAGTAATTGGTGATTGGCTTAGAGTATGGCCACATAGTACTCCGGGAGTATTGAATAATTTCCCTATTTTCAGGGTCTCTCACCCTCTCCATCTCCTCTGCTCCTCTCCCCTCCGTCTCTCAGCACCGGTCTTCCTTGTGTACGTCGGCAACCGGAGCACCTCCTCCTCCTCCGCCATCGCCATCGTGACTGCTGCGACCACCACTGCCACCGCTACTACCTCCGTCACTCTCTCTCTCTCTCTCTCTCTCTCTCTCTCTCTCTCTCTCTCTCTTCTCATCTTCTCTTCACTTTCCATCGCCGCCGATCTTCATAGATTTGAGTACCGCCAATCTTTTCATGTCGCCGCCTCGTCCTTCTCTGCTGATCTTCACAGATCCATCGCCACCGCCGCGAGATCCAAAAGCTTCATCGCTGAGAAGAACTTTGCTTTTTAATGATTGTTCATATAACAAGGGCGGAGGTAGAGGTGGATATGGAGGGGGTGGAGACAGACGCAGAGACAATTACAAAGACAGTGGAGGTTCTGGTCTAGATAGAAATTATCACGGTGGAAACCATTCTCGCCCATACTGAAGTTCAAAGGAGCAAATTTATGTAATAAAAATTGTGCTCGAAGTGATTTAATTATATTTTGTTCGCGGGATTGTTCTCATACTGGAGACAAAGAGGTAGGTTGTTCACTTTCTCTAAGCAATGCCCAATTTTCTCCTTTCTTAAGCTTATGCTTGATGGTGGGGTTTTTATATTCAGTTTGGGATTGATTTAAACTGTGTGAATGTTTTTATAGAGGCTAGTGATTATTCTCCAAACTACTGTTAAGGTAGGTTGAAATTTTCAGGTGAGTGTTGCCCCATCTAACTTGCATATCTATGCTAGTTGTTGGACTCGAAGTGGCACATTTGTGGATTTGCTTGTATGTCCGCGACATGCTTGCATTGGTGTCAAAGAGTAAATGTAGATGGTGTGTTTTTTATCACTTCCTTCTAACACCATCTGTAGATAATGTAATATAATTTATAAACTTTTTGGAGTGGCAGTTTGCGACTTATAGTAATAATTCTTGTTGCAAGTCCTATTTCAATTCTGGGTCTAAGCTATTGTGCATGATGTGGCTCATGCTTTTTGTTGTCCTCTTTCCTTCATTCCTAGGAAAAAGTTAGAATCTTGTGACTATATTGGAAAGTGTGGGTTGTTAGAGGAACTATATGGGGGCAAAGTCATTGTACAAGCTATCATGTTAAATGAAGTTTTGTACTTCTCTACTGTGTGTGTTTTGTTCTATAAAGTTAGGGAAGCTAAAGAAGAGGGATATTTCTCATTTTCCCTTGTTGTTTGTTTAGGCCAAGAACGGTAACATCTTGGTCGTTGTTTATTTTTTGTGTTTTTGCCTTGTACTGATTTGTTATGCCAACTTGTGTTCTTAACTCTCCCTAAATTTCTTGTCTTAAAGAGGAAAGTATGTGTGAGCACAAAGGGTAATTTTAAAATATTCTTGCCGTTTCCCTTCTCTCCTCAGTCTTCCACATGGTTGGAAAGGGGTGAATTTCAAGCCAACTTCTTACTAGTCTATGTTCATACAAAAAGCATCACATTCTGCTACCTTCTATTTAATCAAGCTTTTACTGCCTTTCTTTTGGGTGCATTTTGCTATAAAATTGTAATTTTATTCTACTCGTTGGCTGGCCAACATGGTAAGCATCTTTTTTTTTTTTTGATGAGGAGGTAAGCATTAGTTGCTTTACCCATTATAAAGAATCACAATAATTACAAAAAATAAATAAATAAACAAAATGAGATGTTGGTATTTAGGCATGAGAGATCTTATCCCTTCCATGTATTTTTTTAATTTTTGTTTTGTTTTTATTTTTATTTGTTTGTTTGTTGTGTGTGACTGTAAACAGTTGACAATATGTTATTTGAGGTTGGGTATGGTGAAGAAGGTAAGTTTTACAACAAATATGGTTAAGATACCAGCCGGGTGGTCAAGGTGTTGGAATAATATTCACTTCGGCTATTGTTCCAACACAAAACGATTGGAAAGGAGCTGTGGATGATGCTTGGCTTGCATGTTAAGAAATTCATAATCAATGGCACTGATGCTTCTTAAATTTAAGAAATTCATTTATGCTTATGCTAATAATCTATTTAGTTTTATTTTTCATTTTTATTTTAGAATATTTTGGTTCTTGTTATTTATGACGTGTGTTTTGCACAGGTAATTTTCAATTTTGTCATTGCAATTGAGCTTAGTCTCATTGTCCCAAGACTTTGAATTGGATTACTGTAAATGATCTTGTATATAGACAAGTAGTTGTGCTTTGACTGCAATATACCAATTTAAAAATTATACAATTGTTACTTTATAATAATTTGGAAAATACTAGACCCAAAATTAATCTAAATTTGTCTAATTTGAAATTGGGAGATAAAGTCATCTTTTTATGTTTTTGGATGGTTGGAAGTTAATTAATGTGTGCACATTGTCGAATCTTTGCTAATATAATCAATATTCGAAGATTATTTTGTTTACATATACAAGGCACAGGTTGCATTAATAATGGAATCAATACAAGTGGTTGAGAAATTAAATTTCAACCAAAAAAAAATTATAAATTTTTTGGCGACTAAAACTATTTGCAGCCAAAAATGCAAGAAAAGGTTTTGTTGGCTAAATATTTAGTAGTAAAAATGAACAAATGGCTTTTGGCAATCAAACAGTTAGTAGCCAAAACAAATTAGAATGAGGACATAAACTATTGCCGACTAAATATTTTGGTCACGGAAAACACGGCATCCGTTGGTGACCAAACAATTTGGTCGTGAAAGAATGAAATGAAAAAGATACACCGTTTTGGCGACTAAAATGTTTAGTCGTGAAAACTAACAATGACCAAACAATTTGGTCGCGAAAGAGTGAAATGAAAACTTGCACCTTTTTGGCGACCAAAATGGTTAGTCTCTAATAACTGAATATCACTTTCTGCGACTAATACTTGTAGTCGGAAAAATGTTTCATTTGCCAACTAATAAAAGTTTAGTAGCGCAAAGTATAGTAGTAGCGACCAAGCAAAGTTTATTATTTGCGACAAAATTTCTATCGGCGACTAAAACTTTAGTCTCTAATAGTTGAATTCAGTTTTATGTGAGAACTTTCGGCGACTAATATTTTAGTTGCCAAAAGATACCTTTGCCGAGTAACCAAAGTTTAATAGTCAAACATTCACTTTCGGTGACCAAAAAAAAGTTAGTCACCAATACTATCGCCGACGGCGTATAAGCGACGACCTTGGCTACAAAAAAAATTATTTGCTAATGAGTTTCGGCGACCAAACATTGGGCTTTTGGGGACCACTATTTTAGTCGCCAAAAGTGTCATTTCCTATAGTGACCAACAACTATCATCAAAACAAACACAATTTTACTTAATCCCCTCACTATCAATCCCTTTACTACGAATCGCCTCCATTCTACCTCTGAAAACAAACGGGCCCATAAATTAAGTTTGAATGGCTTAGAGCGATAATGCAAGACAAATGTATAATAGTTTGCTTCAACTTTTTTAATATATTTTCCATATAGTTTTTCCATTAAACCACAATTAGGTTAACTTAATAAAACCATTACATTGAAAATTAGCATCCACAATTTTGAATTTTTGGCGTCTAGTATTCATTGACAAATTGAGTGTTGGCGTGTATATAAAAACATATCGATTTAGAGTTTGTTTGCCATAGCCTACTGTAATATGTTTTTTTATCTTTTTTTTTTTTTTTTTTTGAGTCACATTAGCTCTCTACTTTTCTGCATATTTTTTTGTAAACAATTAAAAAGTATACTTATTTAGATCATTCCAAACAATATCTTAATTTCCCATTTTAATGGCATTTGTTTGTTTGTTTGTTTGTTTGTTTGTTTGTTTCCTTCTTTTTTTTTTTTTTTTTTTTTATGTATATATATATAGCAAAATAGTGCTTTTGCAACTTTTTTCCTTTTCCATGCTTATAAACTAGGGCTTTTTTAATCTAATAATTAACCCTATGAAATTGGAAAGCAAATTATATCTATATCTATATCTATAAATAGAAATACATAAATGTATCAATGTGGTTAGGACGGGTAGCTAGCTCAGGCCTATTTTTGGAAACACACATTTTTAGTTAAAAAGATACTAAAAAAAAATTAACTATTGTTTTTATTTTTTTATGTCTTTTTGTTAAAAATTTTTGTTAAAAAGGTTAAAAAGTCATTAAAAAAAGTCAATTTCCAAAACAGTCCTTAAAATGAGAAAGTTAGAAATTTAGGGTTTAAGCTGATAGAGCACTAACTTACTAACCCACTAATACCATAACATTTTTTTTGTTGTTGATAAAATTGTTAAAAAAATCCAATATAAGAAAGGTATAAGGCATTAAGTTCAAAAAATATTTTTTATTAGTAAGAGGTTCGCTCTTTGTAAAATAGTTTGATGAAAAATCTTTTTATTTGTTTTGAAGGACATTTTGTTTTTGACTATCTATTTATCTGTTCAAATTATTTCTTATTTGTTCAAATTTATATCTATCTAATCAAATTTTTTGACTATGTGATTTATATCTATATGTTCAAATTTATATCTATTTGTATGAGTTTTTTGATTATATGTTCAATTGTTTTTCTTATCTGTTTAAATATATATTCAAATTTTATTGTATGTTGAATTTTTTAACTATCTGTTCATTTTTTCCCTTATCTGTTCAAATTATTGTGGACTCGTTTTTTTCTTGCACCCCGCCTTTCGAAAAGGTTTGAAAAGAAAGGTTTCACATTTCAGACTCCCGCGGTTCTAAATCTAATCTCACAAGTGCAACGTGAAACTAATAAACACCAAAGAGTCCAAATCCGGCAAACCTTTTGGAAAATCGATTTTAAATCAAATAATGCCAAAATTGGATTGATTTTCCAGATACAGAGTGACCACCTAAATAATTTTTATTTTGGGGAAATTTAGGAAACCTTGACTCGTGCCGAAGGCCACGTGTCTGTCATCACCAAAGTTGCCTCGGCTCGGGAACATGGGTATGAGGGGGGAAGGTCATAAATTGAGCACCCCCGCTCGCCCGATCAAAGATCGGCCTCTACTAATCATGATATGAACTTTTATAAACATTATGTGTTCTTATTCCAGTTATTTAAACTAGTTTTACTATGTGATGCGCACAAACAAGTATAGACTAGTTTGCTCAAGTTGGAACAATTCAAGTCATGTTTGTTTGCGAAAATGGTTTAAAGTTGCCACCTCAAGTAGGCTTAAAAGATGCAGTTTCACCACCAAACATAGTAGGCTTAAAAACATGATTTGCCACTCAACAAAGTGGGCTTAAAACGCATATTTGTTAAATCGTTCCAATTCAAACAACAAACCTTCATCCACAGGCATTCATGCAGTTTAGCATTTAAGCACATAGCCTCATGGCAAGCATGAGAAACATGGCAATATGGCAATCACACTTATAAACATATGCTAAAGCGTAAAGACTCACCGAGTACTCCAAGGCAAAACAGAAACTAGTTAGAAAGATGCATGATCCTAACTATACAAGATGCCTAATGCAACACATGCAATATGAAATTAATAGGCTCGACTACTAATATGGCATATGGATCGATTTGAACAACATGCGATTAAACACGTATTCAAATAAGATATTGAAATAACAATGTGGTTTGAATGATGTGCCGAGCCTCGGTGCATGCAAGACAAGATGAATGCATGCAAACATGTGATATGCTAATCGAAATATGTCCCTAATCTAACCATCAAAAGAAATTAAATAAAAGGGAGAAAAACGTGGGGTTGGAAAACATACACACACGCGTACACTTATTACAACATTATGCCCTCATGAAGGAGGGTCCGAATAAATAAGCTAACCAACTAGCTATGCTAATTAGCTAACTAATTATTACAAAACTTGAAACTAATTAACTATTCTAGCTAATTAATTAAATAATTGCATCACATCTAATTAACTACTTAGCTAATTAATGGATTACAAGTCAATTGCAAGTAAACTAAGTAATCAACTACTTAGCCCCAGGAGGTGATGGATATGCACGCGCATGCTCGATTCTACACCCGAAAAGCCATTGCTGGTTCACACTTCCATGCTGCAACAGAGAGCAAAACAGAGCAAAACAATGTATTCTCACAGGTTGTTTGTACTGTTTACCTTCCTTATCATCACACAAGTTCAAAGGAAAGAAACTCTTGACCCTCAAACTATCAATCAAGCAATTTCCATGCATGATGGCTAAGGGATCAAGTTTGTACAAGTTCAATAAATGCACAAACAAGACCAAAATGACCACCACCCTACCATGCATGATCAAGGGCAATAGTGACCTAGGAAAATGACACATTTCATCACTTTTGAGTATGAAATGCCTCATTTTCCTTGTGTTCGAATTAACGTCCAATTCAAACACATGCAATGCAACACGAAAGATGATTCTCTTGCCTGTTTTACTTGTCAATTTTTGTTTACTCATTTTAATTACCAAACCATTCCTTAATCCAATTGTCCATTGGTGAGTGTCCTCTAATGGAAAGAGGGCTCAAACCCCAAGTTGCTTTGGGCATGAAAGAGGCATTACACTGTTGGTAATGAATCCCCTAAGGCATTAAACCATTAGGCGTAGCACCTCTATTTCACACTTAGGCAAACAAGTGGTTAGAAACCACTTTCAAAGCAAATCAAAAGTGAAGAATTGAGAAGGGGGGGGGGGAGTGTAGAGATTGTAAGTGCTGAAAATGAGGTGGAAAAAGCACCAAAACGTGCAACCAACTCACACCAATGCTAGTTGAAGCCTTAAAACACTAAGTGAAGGAATTAACACTACAACTATGCAAAACGTGACTCAAACAAACTAACCAGCCCAAAATAGAGCTAAAACAAGTTATTTTAGAGGCTAAAACATGCTGGACTCAAGCTAAGTTAGGATAAAAAAACATGTTAACATGTGAAGCTAACTAGGCATGCAAGCAAGACACAAGGAAGAGAGGCTAGCGCCTCCAATTTCGGACTTCAAAATAAGTTTTTACCATTGAAAAACCTCTGAAATTCAGTGGTTAAAAGGCCCAAAAAAGTTGATTTGAAAGTGATGAATAAAGGTACAAAAGCGTTACAAGCTAACAAGCAAGAAGGGTGAACCACCCCTAACTAAAAAAAGGCTCAAACCACCACTTTTAAGTCATAAAAATAGAGATTTTTTTGGTTCTAAACTAGCCTCAAAACAGTTTCAAAAAGATGAGAAAACAAGTATACTAAACAAGTGAACAAAGCAAGTAAACTACCTCTTGAAGCAAAGAGCAACTCTAGGCACAAATCCAAGCTAAAACCACTTACTAAAGCTCAAAACAAGTCTTTAAGGGACCTCAGCTCAAAGAGAAGTAACTTTGATCAAGGTAGTATATGTAAAAGTTTAGAGAAAACTAACTACAAAGTACAAAATTGTAAGAGAAAGAGAGAGAGAGAGAAATCTAGAGAGAGAGAAAGAATTTTTTTCCAAAATTGCTAACCTCCCAAAATAGGGGAGGAACCCCCATATATATAGAAAAACACTCTTTGAGCTTGGAAATATCCCACCATACACGTGTAGGCAGATGCAGCTCATTGTACCAACAACTGGCATAACTGTTAACAAATATCTAGAAAAAGGCATTGGTGGCTGTCAGGCACCACTGGTGGCCGACCGGCCACACCTCTTGCCGACATCCATTATCCATGGCCGACAGCCTATGGTGGTGGCCGACAGGTCACCAAAAGTTCCAGGCAAGAAAAAACAAGGTTTTGGTCCAAAACAAGGCACAAAACAGATAAGGTTTCAAGGTTCAAAGGCAGGGCACTCCACTGAGGACTTCGAGCACTCAAAACGAACACATGCAATGATAATCATCGAGTGCAGAAGTGATGACGTCTGAGTCTTGACGACGGTTAAAAATGGGGTGTCTGCAATTGCCCCTCTTTGATAGAACTCGGAAGTCATGAAATGACGGGAATGAACGTCAAAGCTCAGAGACGACCCATTTTTGACAAGGCCGAAGACTTAGACAGACAAACAAACAAGACAAAACAAATGGTTGTGCCCGCAGGCTGCCTATGTATCCTTTTGCGTGGAATTAAACCAGCATAGTTCTGGGGCAAGATGCAAATGACATGCACGATGCAGGAACATAACTTATAATCATGCAATAAGGCTGTAACGAAACATTTGAATGCAAATGCAATGCAAGCAAACTGAAACAAGGTACAACAATCTCAACTATAAGAAGGAGTAAGCAAACACGCCACGCGTGGGAATTACGGACCAAACCATATTTCATGCAGAAATGATGTAAGAAAATTATACAAACTTAACTACGCGATGCGTAAGAAAGGCGAAGAGTGACCATTGAGTATACCCGAGGTCTCAACCAAGATCCTAATGTGTTGCACATGAAAGGAAAAGAGGTTGTGTACACTGGGGCGCACCCGAATGTTTTTTAACCGGAGGGCAGTGACCAAAGAGGGTATAAACATTAGGACACACATAAATGTTTTTAACCGAAGGATGGCGAGTGAAGGGAGGTATAAACATCAGGGCGTACATAAATGTTTTTAATCGAAGGAAGGTAACCAAAGGAAGTGATAAACATCAGGACGCACACAAACGTTTTTAACCGAAGGAAGGTAACCAAAGGAGGTGATAAACATCAGGATGCACACAAATGTTTTTAACCGAAGGAAGGTAACCAAAGGAGGTGATAAACATCAGGATGCACACAAATGTTTTTAACCGAAGGAAAGTAACCAAAGGAGGTGATAAACATCAGGATGCACACAAATGCTTTTAACCGAAGAAAGGTAACCAAAGGAGGTGATAAACATCAGGACGCACACAAATATTTTTAACCGAAGCATCCTAACGCGCCGTATGAGAGAGAAGAAGGGTACAAGTGATTCTACTTGGAACTCCTCTGAATGAGCCGTACATACAATATCGTCTGGTTGCACCAGCTTTGAATGAACTGTACATACAATATTATGCCTGCATAAGAAAGAAACTTAACAGGTACAATACAGTAAGAATGCAAGTTCTACGCTAGACAAATAACCAAGATACAATGTTAATGACATGTTTTATGCAAAACATATGAGAAACAAAACAGAAGCATATTCTATGCGACGAGAGGTGGAGCATGTTCTATGCCACATTGGGATGCATGTTCAATGCAACAGTATAAAATACATGTTCTATGCACGATCAATAGTACAAAACGCATGTTCTATGCAAGATTAATAGCATGTTCTATGTAACCGAATGCACATTCTATGCAATAGTATATGTGAAATGTACGTTCCATGCAACGACAAAGAGATGCACTTTCTATGCAATGACAAAGGTGTATTTGATAAAACCAACTCAGTCGCAACTTTCGATTTACCTCTCGGAAGAGTTGCAATATGTTTTAAAAGGATACACCTCGTTCGCGTTGACTAGCAATGAACATCATGTATTGAAAACGCGGTTTGGAGCTTCCGCACAGGCAATTCGAACTTAAAAGTGAACTTTCCCTGAACGTCTTGAGAAATGAAGACACAAAACAACATCAAGACTCAAAGGAGGAGCATTGGGGACTGGTAGGCCAGCAGAGGAGGGTATATACCACCTGTCGACCGCCGCTATGCATTGTTGGCCACCAATGGGGCTTGCCGGCCACCGATGGCAGATCGGGGCCAAATGGGTCATTTCACCTGGGCCTTTAAGTATACTCACCCATACTTCATTTCCATACTTCTTCATGCTCGAAAATCCACCCTCTCTCTCTCTAGACACTTTCCCTCTTTAGATCCGAGCGTTATATGCGTTTTCCAACGCCCCACGCATGTTTGATTTGGTAAATCCTCTTTGTATACTCCACTTTGAACTAATTGAAATTCGATTTCGATGCTTTTTCTTGGAATTTCACCACTTGAGGCTTGTTTCCCTCGAGTTCTTCTTGGGTTCTATGCCTTTTCCCAGACTTTGACTTTTTCTTCCCTTTTCTCTCTCATAGGGTTGACTTGAGTTGACTTTTGGCATTTTCCACCTAACTTGCTCATTTTCAATCACTTTCTCATCTTCTTTCCAGATGGCGGGCAACGTTCCTCATGATGGAGCTTCCCCAAAGATTCTACCACAGTTGTCCCTAGAAATGGAGGCAGAGTTGAGCCTGTGCTACTACTACCCAGGGTTCGACACTTTGACATATGATCTTCAGATGTATGTGCTACCACTTGAGAGTGGCCAGCATCTCAGAGGGCTTGAGCGAGGTGCACAAGAGGATCTTTTTCTACGCGAGCTGGCCTCCCATTTATCTTACGGCGCCATTGAGGTATACACTGTATTCTCATCTTTTCTTCACTGTACTTTTGCATTTCTTGCCTAAATCACACTCTTGCACTGTATTTCTTACACTGTTTTTCACCTGCTCATTTCAAATATATTCCTGCACTATATTTCTTACACTGCCTTTTACTTGCCCGTTCTGATCACAAGAGGATTACCGCTCTATTAGAGGTTATGTAGCCACTTCTGCGAGGGAGTGGTATATGGAGCTTCCGGACGGTGTCTGCCACATTGTTGATGAGGCCGACTTTGGCTTGTTCTGCATGGGGCTATCACGCCTTATAACGAGCTGACCTCTACTTGGAGCATTGGTAGAGAGGTGGTGGGATACCACCAACTCTTTCCATTTCTCTACCGCAGGAGAGATGACTCCATATGATTTCTCTATGCTCACTGGCATGGAGGTAGGGGGTCGTCCGATCCCTTATGATACAGACATGGTTGAGTGGGAGGCGACATGGATTTACCTGCTAAGAGCACACCCACCTCCCTTCCGATCAGGAATGGTACGGTACGGCTGGTTTGTAGAGAAGTTTTAAGGAAGAGAGCCAGAGACCCCAAAGAAGATTGAGCACTACGCCCGAGGATTCTTGATGTTCCTCTTCGGCACCACTTTGTTCGCAGACAAAGCGAACACTGTTGGGTTATATCTCCTGAGTGCACTGGTGGACTTGTCTTAGGTCCATGCCTATGATTGGGGCGGTGCTGGCCTTGCCACATTATATGGATATATGAGCTCGACATCCCGCAGGAGCGGAAACAGGGTCGGTGGCTACTGGAGAGCCTGGGAGGTATGCTTTACCTTTTTTCTTTGCATTTCTTTGCACTTGTACTTTCTGTATTACACATTCTACTTTCTGCACTCACACTTGTACTTTCTGTACACTGCACATTCTGCTTTCTGCATTTACACTTGTACTTTCTGTACATTGCACGCACACTCTACTTTCTGCATTCTGTATTCTACATTCTCAACTTTTTACATTCCCTGTGTTTTGCTGTATACTCAATATGGCCCTTTTCTTTTTGCAGCTTTGGGTATATGCCTACTTCCTGGCCCTTGCCCTAGAGCCAGAGGTGGAGATGCCTCCTATCGTGCTGTACTCTCACCAGTATGATGGGAGATTCTTGTGGAGGACCCGAGAGACTTTTTCATTCTTCTGCCAGTACTTCGACCTTGTGACTACAGTAGAGGTAACTCAAAACTCACAGTTATTTTCATTCTGCTTAAGCTCTGATTCATATTGTAACATTCTAATGGCCATAAGTTGTGCATTCTCTGTTCCCAAATCATATGACAGCCTTGGGCAATGATATATGAGGGAGTTGGGGATCAGTTTGCTGGAGCCCGGGGGGCCACCCATTTTCGGCTTCTATATGAGGGTCCGGTTTGTCGGGCCTAGTTTTTAGGAGAGCGTTTCGTACGCCAAACCTTGGGTTTGGCACAGCCGATAGTTCCTATGGCGCCCCCACCATCTATGAGAGCTACAGAGTAGCACACCTCCTAGGAGATGATCTAGTTTACCAGGGGCTTGGATGCCGATTACTTCTTGGGGGAGGGTGATTATGTAACATTCATTGAGACACACCTCATGCCTCCTTTGACCGGTATTCGCGGAGGTGAGGTGTTGAGAGCTCCAGCTACGAGAGAGAGAGCCAGAGTACCTAGGGTGACCAGGACGCGTGGTAGAGGGGACATCCAGACGAGGCAGAGGACTGGCTGGCCAGAGCTTCCCACCGCACTCACATGTTAGCGGTATACTGGGGAGGCATATCAGATCCCGATTGAGCCTGCCACAATGGGACGCAGATACGTCAGAGCTCCTGATGCGCCCCCGGTATGTACCCCATCCTTTAGTTTTCTCATTTCTTTATGATATTTGTTTCTTTTGGACATTGATCATTTCCAATGCATTTGTAGGCACTTCTTGGATACACTGAGGATCTGCCATAGCTGTTAGCCTCATTCGAGGGCATGATATTGAGGAGGAAGGCACTGCGCGGCTTCCATGGCATTTAGGTTATTTCTTTAGCTTTCTTGCATTCCAATTATCGAATTTCCACTAACACACTGAAACTAACATTTCAACTGAAAATTTCCCCACGCTGCACTGATACATTGCATCTGAATTCATACACTGTACCTGACTTCTACATATATTAATTCTATACACCATACTTGCATCTCTGATACACATACTATAGATGACATATGACAATTTCCTTTTTAGGTTCCACCCTTACCGACAGCACCGGCAGCAGCAGCACCAGGACCATTAGTACCTCCTCCGACAATAAGGAGAGAAAGGCAGGCTCCAGCACGCAGCAAAGGCTAAGGTAGAAGTGCCCGAGCTGAGAGTAGCCCTTCAGAGCCTATTCTGAGTGAGGATGATATTGAGACCAACGAGGCCGAGGGGGCAGCGAGTCAGCATGTTGAGTCATCCAAGAGTGGAGACGATGATGCTAGCTCAAGTTTTGCTAGTGGCGATGCTACTGAGCCAGGTTCTAAGGCAGAGAGCAGCGATGGCTCTAGTTCCGGTTCGACATCCGGTTTAGACAGCAATGTAGATGGAGACAGCTCTGAGTCCTCGTCCAGGAAGAGGACGAAGAGGGCCTCTCGAGCTTGAGATAGCTGGCACTGATCTATCTGTATTTTTGCTTAGTTTCTTTTGTTAGTAGTGTTAGCACTTTGTATAGCTTCAGACGAGTTTTATTTGCTATAAAAACTTGTACTGCATTTTTTGTAAAAACAACCATGATCGGAATGGAAACCAAGCTTTTTGAAAAGTGTTGTATTTTGCATCATGAGCGCTGCATTGCATGAAAATAAGATTGAATTTAACATTGAAAGCTGAATACTTGTATTGTTACAACAGTCTGAATCAGGTAACGAACCGACCAAAAACTGAAATAAACAAAGTAATATAACTCGATAATCAAAATAACAACAACTCAATAAACAACAGAACAACTCGATATACAACAAAACGGCTCGACAGACAACTCGATGAACAAAACAACTCAATAAACAACTTAAATACAACACAACAAACTTGCTAAAACTAAAAGGACTCAAAACAGGACCTTAACATATACAAAGAGCAGAACAAAATCAAGGTTCTCAGCACTCTCAACATAAAGGTGGATAATAGGTCTGCGAAAAAGGCTGTCGGCTATGAATGGATTCTGTCGGCCACCAAGGCGGTCAGTCAGCCATCACTAGTGGCCGATTGGCCACCAATGTGAGGAACCTCTAGAATGTTGACACCTGGCTTTCACTTACTACCTTATCTTCTAGAAAAGGTTCAGACTTTGTGTTTTCTTCATTTCAGCTGCAAATTCTTCACAAATGGAACCATTATTTGCCGAAAAACTCTCAAATCGGATTGCAACTTTAGATGGCTCGGAAAAGCTGAATTTTTGAGGTTTCGGCATAAAAGCACTATTCCCACTGAGTCATTCTCCACTTTGTTTTCTGTTCCTACATGCCGCAGCTAGATGTTGGAATCCAACTATGCACGTGTTTAGCTTCGGGGGACAAGAGCTATGCCCGACAATCGAAGAATTTCAAGTGCTAATGGAATTCCGGCGCGATGAGGAAATCTTGCCTCAGCCCCGTTTTGGTCACCTCCAAGCATTGGGAAGGATGCGTGGGCTCACTTTACATGATGCCCGATTCTTGGTTCACAATGGAGAGTTGGACATCCCCAGTTTAATTCATCGATTTTCTGATGCCAGTGACCAAAGCGATCTTCTTTGGCGGGATTTTTGGCAACACGCCCTTTGTTTGTGTATGTTAGCGCACTTCCTCCTTGCCCCTAATTTCGGCGGGTCTAATATTTAGCTAGTTGAAGTGGCACAAGGCTTCAAAGAGGGCAATAGTTGTATTGGCTTGGTATTGGCTGAGACTTTGATGGGCTTAGACGCCTTTCATCGACGAGAGACAAACAGATTTGTAGGAAGCTCACTACTTTTTCAGGTAATGTTTCCCACCCTTTCGCATATGTGTTTCTCACATCACTCGGCACTCATGCTCTGCTTTTCCCTTAAAGCCTTTTTCTCACTTTTTCTCTCAACATACACCTCTCTATTCTTTAGTCTCTCTTTTCTTTCATCCCTTCCAGATATGGCTCATGCACAAGCTAAAGGTAATGGACTCTTGCCCTGCATATTTAGCACGAGGCTATTTCTTTCTCCAACGGTAAGTGGATTTCCCGAACGAGGGGTGGTGCTGCCATTGGATGTGCAACAGGTTTGCTGTTGACATTGCTTGGCATTGCCCTTGGATTGATCTACCCGATATGAGCTACATCATGGCTCGGCAATTCGGCATTCAACTGATTGGCCTGACACGCTGCGTATTCTACTTTCCGCACCGGTTTAGGCGTCAGTTGAAATCACGACCAGACTTGCCCAGAAGAAGGGGTAGAGTACCCGGTTTCATTCCCAATCCGAGGTTCATAATTGGCTAGATACCCCACTGCTTGGAGGATGAGAGAACTTCTGGCTCCTGCTCCCAATTTCAGTTGCGCCCTTTTTGGCGAATGCCTGGCTTGGCTCGAAGAAGAAGCACAGATCTGGCCTACCTTAGCATCGGAAGCTTCTACCAGCGCAGGGAGGGGACACAGGAACACCTAACTCATCTATGCCCTAAGTTTATTGCTTTGATCTAACTTTTCAATTTTTCCTTTTGAATGTAATAAAAACAACTTTAATTTGTATCAAGAGTTGGAGAACTTTGTATTGAAATTAATGAAATTGAAGTTTTGGGCACTGCAGATTTTCCTTTTGGTCCAAAAATGGTCTAAGTTGTAAAAATATTAATTTGAACAAAATCAACTTTTATCAAAACTTTTCAAAACCATTTTCGATAAGGATCACAACATGACACACATGGAATCTATCCTCTAGATGTACAAACCACGAATCCAAAAATGGAAAATTGCCCATAGACTGAATAGCACTGCTCAGCACTGTAATCAGCTCTTCTCTCAGGGTAAAGATCACAACCGATCTTTCAAATAATGAACAGACAAGGATGCTTTAATCAAACACATGGACACAGTTGATTTGGAGGTGTTTATGGCCAGACTTTAGAATGAAGTTGCCTACTTATCCCGAAGATGGGAATCAAGCCTTACGTAGTTTGGTTAGGGTTCACTCGGGTATTAACGCTCTTGTTTTGTGCTCCAACTTTTGCCAAGGCTGCTCTTTCTGGGTTTTCAACCTTGCGAGCTCAGTTTTTATTTATTTCTAATTTTTTGTGCTCTAACTTTTGCCTAGGTCACCCTTCTGGGTTTTCAGCCTAGCGAGCCTCTCAGGGGTAATATTTCTTCAACTTGTCCATGTTGATTGGTTGGGAAAATTCTAGGCCATCCAGGTCCATAAGAATAACAGCTCCACCCAACCAAATGGTTTTGATAATATAGGGACCAGTCCAATTAGGTCTAAACTTGCCCCTAGGGTCATGGATGGGAGCTCGATTGTCTTTTAGCACCAAATCCCCTTCCTTAAGATTCTGAGACTTAACTTTCTTGTTAAAAGCCCTGGCAATCCTACGCTGATATCCTTGAACATGGTACAGTGCTTTCAACCTTCTCTCATCGAATAGCATCAGTTTTTTGAACCTGCTCTGCTGCCAATCCACTTCTGTTATCTGGCACTCAACCATAACCCGCAGCGACGGAACCTCTATTTCAATCTGCAGAACAACTTCCATCCCATAAACAAGAGAGTATGTAATTGCCCCAGTAGATGTCTGAATTGAAGTACTGTAGCCCAAGAGAGAAAATAGCAATTTGTCTGGCCAGTCCCTGTAGGTCTCAACCATTTTCTGTAAAATATGCTTGATGTTCTTGTTGGTGGCCTCAACAGCTCCGTTGGTTTGCGGCCAATATGTAGATGACTTATGAAAAGCCACGTTGTATTTCTCTAACAAGTCTATCTCTTCTTTCTTGAAGTGGGAACCATTATCTGAAATGATCTCATTTGGGACTCCATAACGGCAAATGATGTTGTTGCGGATGAACTTAGCCACATGCGTTGCTTTCAACACTGCATAAGATTGAGCTTCTACCCACTTCGTGAAATAATCAATTGCCACCAGAATGTACTCATGCCCATTTGACCCTTTCGGTGTAACTACCCCAATGACGTCGATTCCCCAGACTGAAAAAAGCCATGGTGAAGTCATGTTATACAGCTTCGACGGTAGGATATTCATGCGATTTGAATAGATTTGGCATTTGTGGCATCACCGAACAAAACCAATACAATCCTCCTCCATGGTAGGCCAGTAGTAACCTTGCCTGAGAATTTTCCGGGCTAACATTACTTCGCTCATGTGCACTCTATACTCTCCCTCATGGATGGCCTCCATTAGGCGCTTTTACTCTTCTGCGTCCACACATAGCTTGTGCATTCCCAAATGACCCCTCTTATACAACTTACCCCCGTAGATGATAAATTGAACGACCATCCGCCATATTGCCCTTTTATCTTTGGCATTTGCCCCTTGTGGATAAACCTCATTTTCCAAGAAGTTCCAGATATCATAATACCAGGGGTTTGGATCTTGAACTTCATCTATTGCAGCGATCAACTCTTAGGCCAACGTATACCTCTGCTCAATAATGATCGGACACATCTGAACTCCAAACGGGATGTCTATCATCGAAAATAGAGTTGATAAGGCGTCAGCGAACCTGTTGTTCTCTCCTTGTAGATGCGTGAAGGTTAGCTTCTCAAACCTAGGAATCAGAATGTCCAGGGTTTGGAAGTAGATCTTCATATTTTCTTCTTTGACCTTCCAGTCTCATTTTGTTTAAGACACAACTAGGTTCGAGTCCCCGATGACGTCCAACCTTTTTGCCCCTAGTTCCAGGGCGGCTTCCAATCCAGCTATACACGCCTCATATTCTACTTTGTTGTTGGATACCTTGAACCAGAGTTTGAAGGCTAAGGGTAAATGGGAATTGTCAAGTGCTATCAGCATCACCCCTATCCCATAACCGTACTGGTTAGACGCTCCGTCAAAGTACATTGTACAAATCTCTTTGTCGACTAGTAGAACAGCTTCATCTGGGAACAGGTATTCTACTACTTCATTCCCTTCCACTGGGTGATCTGCCAGGAACTCTGCTACCGCTCTCCCCTTAACAGACTTACGAGTCATATACTTCAGATCAAATTCGGAGAGAAGAAGCAACCAACGGGCTAGCCTACCCATAAGCACTAGTTTTTCAAAGAGATATTGTAGACACCCCATTTTTGACTGCCCTTAAGACTTGGACGTCACTAATTGCTTACTTGGTGATGAAAGTTGTGCAGTGCAAAGGTTCGATTCCTTCGGCAAGAGGAGAGTCAAATCCCAACCTTACACCTCATTTTGGACCAAAGCTATTTTGAATTTTTTTTAGACCTTAAAACCCTCTCTTTCAAAATATTTTTGAAATAAAGTTCCTACGATGTTCCGAGGCTCGCATTTCGTTAAATGTTGCGCTTTTCGGCAAACCGAACGAGGACAAAGTGGAAATGAATGAAAGAGAGATGAAATCTTTGAAAAATCTTTCAAAACACCTTGTTTAGGGATTTGGAGCTAAAGAAAATGAGAGAGAAGAGATGAAAACTAGTTGAGGAGAAGTTCGGCATAAATCCGGGTAAGATCGAAACTGAGCGGCTTCACCAAAATAGGCATAACTTTTGCACAATTGGAATTTTGATGCAAAGCTATGACCATTCGAAAGCTTACTTTTGGGGCTTCAATTTGGACACAAGAATGACTTGAAAAGGAGTCCAGATGAAGGAGATATGCCAATTTGAAGTTGAACCTGGAAACTAGAATTTTTCCTGTCGATCAAAAAAATGGGCTGTAGACCAGAAAAGTGGTCGGTCGACCCAAAAAGGTGGTCGGTCGACCCAAAAATGTGGTTGACCGACCACTAAGGTCCCAAACTCAAATATTTTGAAGATTTTTCCCCTCCAGCTGTTTCCAGGTTGTGCCACCTGTTCCATAATCAGATATTTCAACCAAACTCTTGTATATTGCTATATATCAGGCATTTCTCCCATTTTGCAAGGGTTAGAACATTTTTTGAAGGCATAGGAATTTTGGGAGCCTCTCTCTCTAAAAATCCTCTCTCTCTACAAGATTTGTGAGCAAATTCTTCTCTTTTTTCTAGAATTCTCTCTCTCTCCTTTTGTTTTAGGCTTGAAAGTGAGAATTCCTTACATATTTGCATACACTTCCTTAACCAAACTTGACCACCATTGGGCTGAGATTCTTTGGGAGTTTGTTTGAGCTCCAAAAGGTGATTTTAGCTCAGAATTGGGGCTCTTCTTGCTGCTATGCTTCAAGAGGTAAAAGTCTAACCTTTCAATCTCTTTGTGCACTATTATTTTGCCATCTTTTTCAACTATTTTGGGGCTGTTTTTGGGGTGCTGTTGAACTAAAAAAACCTCTTTTTTTCGTCTGTTTTTACAATTTAAAAGTGGTGGTTTAAGCCTTGTTTGGCTGGTGGGTGTTTCCTCCCTTTTGCTGCTTGGCTTGTAAAGCCTTTTGAGCCATCTTTCACCACCTTTCAAACCAAATTTTTTGGCCTTTAAACCACTGAATTCCAAAGGAATTTTAGTAGTGAAAAGGTGGCTTTGAGGCCCCAAATAGGATGGGGTAGTCCCCCCTCATTTTCTCTTGTTTGCATGCGTTGTTGGCCTATCAAATGAGCATGTGTTTCTACTTCTTTGAGGCTTTGTTGAAACATATATTTGTGACTTTTTAGACCTGCCATAACTCTTTTTTTGGCTTGTTTGGTCATTGGTTGCATGCTTCATGCACTTGTAGTGTAATCCTACTTGCTAGCTTAACATGCCTAATGAGTTAGCCCATCTTTCTACTCTTTTGTAGCTTAGTTCAAGCATGTTTTTGGTGTTATTTTGACATGCTTTAACTCTGATTTTAGTTGTTTAGTTCATCCCTTGCTTGGTTTTTGCACTTGCAGTGCAATCATGTTCACTAGCCTAGTGTACTTGATGGTTTAGCCTATTAATCTAGCATGTGTATGCTCTACTCTAGCATGCCTTTGGACATTATTTAATATGCTTTAACTCATTTTTGAGCCGGTTTGATCACTTGAGCTTTGATTTGTATGCTTGTAGTGCAATTGTGCTAAATTGCCTAACATGTGCTATTGTTTTGGCCTCTAAATCTAGCCATTCTTAGCATATTTCAAGCATGTTTTAGAACTCCATTTGGGCTTTTTTAGGACTGTTTTGAGCCTTCTTGGTCATATGAGCTTTTTTTTGTATAGCTATAGTGCAAGTGCCTTCACTAGTCTTGAGTTTTGAGGCCCCGACCACGCTATACTCGTGACGTTTGCATGCCTTGGCATCATTTGGCATGGTATTTTAGAGCTTACATCTTTTTCATACTCTCATGTTTATCACTCTTTAATTGTGTTTAAGAGTTGTGCCTTTATGCCTTGCTTGTGAGCTAATACATGAGCATATCTTTCTTGCCATCTATGCTGCGAGTCTAGCATGCTTTTGCTACTATTTCGACCTGCCTTAGGTCTGTTTTGAATGGTTGAGGCCATTTGAGCATTGTTTAGTATGGTTGTAGTGTAAAGGGCCTCGCTAGTCTTGTGTTTTGAAGCCCCTAGCATGCCTTATTTGTGCTGCTTGCATGATATGGCATCATTTGGCATGTAATTTCAGAGCATATGCCATTGTCATGTTCTCACTTCTTTCACTATTTAAGTGCTTTTGAGAGCTGTGCCTTATGCCCTGCTTGTGAGCCAATTTGTGTGCATGTGAGTCTAGTCTTTTGGGCTTCAATTTCAACATGTTCATGCCACTGATTTGGCATGTTTTAGGTCTGTCCATGGCTGGTTTTGTTGTTTGAGCTTGATAATGTATGCTTCTAGTGTAATACACTTCACTAGCTTTGATGCTTCATGCCTCCAACATGCATTACATGAGTTGTTTGCATGATTTTAAGTCATTGAGCATGTCATTCCCGTGCTGAAATGTGTGTCATTGCACTCCATTATTTCACTCTCTCATTTGCCTTGAAAGTGGTCTTTATCCCCTTGTCAGCTTGAGCATGGAATTGAGGCTCTCATGCCTAATGGTTTTAGCTTTCTCTTGAGGGTTTCTACTAACCAAAAGCATGAGGCTTCTTTCACGCTCAAGGTGCTTGTGGCTTAGATCCTCTTTCAAAATTAGAGGACTCTCACTTTTGGACTTAACCGATTAAGGGACTAATTGGTAATCTAAAAGGAGTAAACAAAATGAACAAAGTAAAACATGTGAAAGATAAGCATGTTGTTTGCATTGCATTGTGTTTGGATCAGACGTTAACCGAAACACAAGGAATGTGGCATGTTTCATACTCTAAGTAATGAAACGTGCAGCATTTCTTGGTCGCCGACCCTTTTGATCATGCATGATAGAGGTGGAGGCTCTTATGTGTTATTTGTGCATTCATTAGCTCGTGCAAACTTGGCTTCTCGGCCATTGTGCATTGCGATGCTTGGTTGGTGGCTTGAGAGTCGAGTACTACGCTCTTTTGAGCTCGAGAAATGATAAGGAGAGTAGTTGCACACACATATCTTGCAAATACACTGATGTGCCCCTTGTTCTCTGTTGCAGCAAAACTGGAGTTTGGAAAATCATGTTGGTCAACCGACCACAGGAAGTAGTCGATCGACCAGTAGGGGTGGTCGGCCGACCAGTTTTTCTGGTCTACAGCCCCCTTTTCTGGTCGGTAGCCCACCAGAGGGTCCCTATGTTGGAGAAAAAGCATTCTGGAGATTGTGCAATTTTCAGAGATCAAATCAAATGCAAACAGAGGCAATTAGAGGCACGGTAATGGATTTTTGAGCGAAGCCGACCGATCATGCATATCCCCCTCGCTTCCCGAGGCCATTTGTTTAAATTGCTTGGCTAAACTAATTCATTAGCTTAGTCATTTTGTAATGAATTAGTTAAGTGTTTAATTAATTAATTTTGCTTGTACCTAATTAACTTAGAATAGTTAGTTGATTCAATTCGGTTTGTAATAATTAATTAGCTAAGTTAGTTAATTAGTTGATTTGTACTAGTTAGCTTAATTAGCGTAGCTAGTTAGCTTCCTTTTATTCGGGCCCTCCGTCGAGAGGGCAAATGTTGTAATAAGTGTGCGTATGTGTGTGAATGTCTTCCAACCCCACGTCTTTCTCCCTTTTACTTATCCGCATTCGATGGTTAGTTTAGGTCATATTTCAATTAGCATATCTTATGCTTGCATGCGTGCATCATTCATTTATCTCGCATGCACCGGGCTCGGTGCATCATTCAAACTGCATTGTCTTTCAATACATATTTGAATACGTGTTTCAAAGCATGCATCAATTGTTACGTTCATATGCCGTCATAGATAGCCGAGCCTACTTAGTTGCATTTTGTATGCATTGCATTAGGCATCTTAACATAGCTAGGATCATGTATTGATTTCTAACTAGTTTTCTGTTTTGGCTCGGAGTACATTGTGAGTGTTTACGCTTTAGCATACTGCATGAGATGTGTATGTTGCCATGTTAGCATGCTTGCCATGAGGCTATTTGCTTAAGCGATTAGCTGCATAAATGCATGTAGATGAAGGCTTCATTACTTGAATTGGAACAATTCATCAAAATGTGAGTTTTAAGCCCATTTGAAGTGACAAATCATGTTTTAAGCCCACTTTAGGGTGGCAAATCCGCGCTTTAGCCTAGCTGAGGGTAGCAGCTTCAAACCATTTTTGAAAAACAAACATGAGATGTTTTATTCCAAATTGAGCGATTTAGTCTATACTTGTATGCTGTGCGCATCACATAGTAAGTTAGCTAATAAACCGGAACAAGAACACATGTGTTTTCGAAAACAACATATCGTGTTAGTAGAGGCTAATCTTTGATCGGGCGAGCGAGGGTGCTCATTTCAGGACCTTCCCCTCTCGTACCTAAGTTCCCAAGCTGAGACAACCTTGGTGATGACGGACACGTGGCCTTAGGCACGAGCCAAAGTTTCCTAAATTTCTCCAAAATAAAATATTTAGGTGGCGAGTGAGATGTTTTGTTCCAAATTGAGCGATTTAGTCTATACTTGTATGCTGTGCGCATCATATAGTAAGTTAGCTAATAAACCGGAACAAGAACACATGTGTTTTCAAAAACAACATATGATGTCAGTAGAGGCCGATCTTTGATCGGGCGAGCGAGGGTGCTCATTTCAGGACCTTCCCCTCGTGTACCCAAGTTCCCGAGCTGAGGCAACCTTGGTGATGATGGACACGTGGCCTTAGGCACGAGTCAGGGTTTCCTAAATTTCCCCAAAATAAAATATTTAGGTAGCGACTCTGTAATCTGGCAAAGCAGTCCATGTTTGGCGCTTTTTATTAAATCGATTTTCCAAAATGATTTGCCGGATTTGGACTCTTTGGTGATTTATCAGTCTTACATTGCACTTTGTGAGATTCAATTCAGAACCGTGACAAGAGTCCGAACTGTAGATAGGAGTCTGAACTTTCTGGCTACTATGCTGGAGATATAGAGAACTTGACTCAAACTCATGATATGTTGTTTTGTTTACACTTATGTGTTTCTTTGCATTGCATTTGCGTAGGTGCGCTTAAGTCACAGTGTTTGCCATCTGCTATTCTTGAGCGGTTTGTCGGAGGCTTGCTTGGAAAAGCGTGCCATAAAGTTGGCAGGTTACCGGCTCTGCCACGATGGGAACACAAACCTTGGTTTTTTACCGAGGCACCCTTTTTGACCAATCGACCTAGTTGCATATCGGAAGCCATAGAGATTGTTTCAAACTAGGACAGGTTGCTCACCCGAATGTAGGTTATTTGAAACCGCTGCGTGCGTAGTGAAACCTTAGCTCCTGACAAAATAGGACAAGGAAACCCTACCCCACCATAGGAGTGTTTTGGCTCTTACTTACTTGATATGTGCTGTTAGGTGTATCTCTACAGGATGTATCTATCAGTTGCAAGTCCGAGTATTGGCTTGAGGGTATCAGTTTACAGGTAGAATTTTGGACAAAATTTAGTAGAGAGCACAGTCATTCTGCTATGCTCATATCTGTTTTTGGTGAAATCAAGCTGAGGTGCTGTCTGTTTTCTCTTTTGCTAGGGGTAGTCCTGGAACCATAGCTTCAGAATGCTTCGGTATGCCCAGGGTGCATTGGACTTGTGTTCATAGACTTTGTCAGGTCAGAGATTCAATTCCAAGAGCAACCAGTGTTTCCTTCGCCAGAGGCAAAGCAAAAAGGCCAGTCAGGCACAGATCACCAGTTCGACAGTCCCCAGTTTAGCGGTCATTATCCACCTCGCCTGTGTGCAGTTGGGCTGAGATATCTGCTTCCACCTCAGAAAGGGGATACACACTTGTTCAGTTAGATCAGCAGTTTTCAGTTAATATAGAGGACATGATGCGTTAACTCCAAGAGACCATGCAAGCCATGCAGCGGGATGCTGTTCGCCAAGCGGAGGCTACTACCCGCTAGACTGAGGTCGTGGCCTAGCAGGCCGAACTCATTGCCAGGCTTCAACAGAAGCAGTTACAAACACAACAGGGAACAGTTTCTGCGTCCCACTCACCTTCAGTAGAAACTCCTGCACTAAAGGCTCCTGCCCCTACCACCAATGCCTAGGAGAATACAGATGTCCTAGTGGATCCTATTCCACCTCAGACTTCCAAAGCACAGGCCTACCCAATTGAGTCCCCTTTCGAGTTCGAAGTGGATCCAACTGTGTTAAAAGTGAGCAAGCTTGAAAAGCTGTTCAAGAAGGCTCAAGGCGTTAACTCCATTCCAGACATAGAGGATGGTTACACGAACTCAGCGGTGACATTGCCAGACCGGTTCAAGATGTCACATATAGACCATTTTGATGGTTCTGGGGACCCCATGGTACATCTGCGGTTGTTCTCAGATATCCTAAGGCCAATGGGCCTCTCTAGAGTGCAAAAGCTTTCCCTCTTCAGCCGGACCCTGTCGGGTGTTGCGGCTATCTGCTATGCGAAGTTGAAAGATTCTGTCAGGAGGAGTTAGGAGGAGATGGCTGAGGCCTTCGTTGCCCAGTATTCATACAACATGTAAATTGAGGTCACGACTCATGATCTCGAACAACCAGGAAAGAGCTGAAAGAGGGCTTCTCTGACTTTGTGACCTGTTGGAGGGCCAAAGCTTCTACAATGACCACCAGGCCGGTCGAGAAAGATCAGATAAGGATGGTTGTGCATAACCTGTAGCCTAACCTGATGTAGAAAACGATCATCTTACCCCACCCCCACCTTTGCGGATTTACACGAGAATGGGGTACAGATTGAAGACGCAATGAAACAAGGTCTGATTGGTCATGAAAGGGAGTCACCCAAGAAGGGTTATATACGCAGTTTGAATGTGACCACCAGTGGTGATGCAGCTGCAAGATCTTCTGAAGTTGGAATGGTCACCACCACCACACCAAAAATAACCACTCCATTCACCG
This sequence comes from Camellia sinensis, assembly GCF_055761805.1. Lineage (NCBI taxonomy): Eukaryota > Viridiplantae > Streptophyta > Magnoliopsida > Ericales > Theaceae > Camellia > Camellia sinensis. The sequence continues at coordinate 16,464,764 of NC_138964.1, read as the reverse complement.
ATGCGTCCGGAACCAGCTCACAAACAGCCAAATATCCATCTCGAGGCAAGAGGGTTTTTACCCCACTTTATATGCCTTTGTCAAAAGCTCTAGGGGTCCTACTCAGAAAAGGACATGTAAAACCATTCGAACAACGGCCTCTACCTGATCCTCTCCCTCCAAAGCATGGCTCGGCTAAGTACTGTGCCTTCCATCAACAAACCGGTCATGACACTGACATGTGTTTTTGTCTTCGCCACGAAATACAAGATCTGATTGATAACAAGGTCATCGTCACACTAGGCTCTGCAAAGTCTATCGGCACTGGATCAGTGAACTTGGGGGATAATGTGATTATATGATCAGGGGAATGAACCACCTGCTGATGGTGCTTAGTTTACTCCAAATGTAGTGGATGGCATGCACTGTTTTGAGCATTTTGCAAATGCTGTTTTTGTACTTTCTAACATGTGTATTGGGTCAGTTTTGTTGTGTTGCATGGAGTCTGTCTTGTTGTATCGAGTCAGTCCTGTTGTGTTGGAGTTAGGTGATTTCGGGGGTGTTACCTCATACATCACTATCCTGTTTTATGTTTGTCTTTTACATCATTTCTTTTGTGTCTATTTCTGCCATGGAGCCAGTTGTGCTAGCAAATCTGAATTCTGAATGAAACGGCAGGCATTTTCACCTACTTTTTTGTGCCTTGAAATCATTACATTGACCTAAGTTTTTCAAAATTTTTCGAACACTGTGATGAAAACAAAGAGGGTGAATTTCCTCGGGATTTGCAAAAATTTGATTGATTGAGAGAAAGAGAGGCATGCTAAGTCCTTAATGAATGAGATTATGTTTGTTAATGTGAGTACTGAGAAGGATCCTGGCTTCATCCAGATTGGTTCTACATTGTCTTCGACGTGAGCGATTAGTCGCTTTCTTAAAAGGTTTCAAAAAATGTTTTGCGTGGTCCTGTGAAGACATGTATGGAATCGCTCTCGAGATTGTATAGCATAGGATCGCTCTTAGTCTCAAGACTCAACCCCTTTTGCTTTCAAACCTTGAACTTGGATTCAGAATGTTCAACGGTCAACCACAATAGGAAGCCCGTCAGGCCAGATTTGAAGCAGCCCTTGAACTAGGGGCAAGAAAGTCAGATCAAGAAGATCAGAGGCCATCAAAGGAAGCTTGCAAAGCTAAATCAGAAATAGCCCTTAAACTAGGGACAAAAATGCCAGATGTGCTCAAAGATTCAAAAGATGAGTCATTTCGCAAAACCAATGAAGACTGGCAAGAAAGCCAAATCTGAGAAACGGAGAGAGGAAAGTCTTCGCCAAAGGACAACCGAGTTCCTATGCACAACACTAGGGGCAAATTTAGCCCCTATTGGATGGACTTCTACATCATCAGTGAACAACAGCCATTCTCCTGGATTCAGATGGCTTCAAGATCCTATGACCATTCAACATGGACCAAGTTAAGCTTTCTTTTACCCTTGAGAGGCTCGCTGGGCCGAAAACCTAGAAGGGTGACCCAGGCAAAAGTTAGAGCAAAAGAAAAAGAACAAAAATGAAAAAAATGGAAACAAAAAAGATAAAAAGAAATGAAATGTAAAGAAATGAAAAGAAAAGAAAACAGAGCTCGCAAGGTTGAAAACTCAGAAGGGCGGCCTTAGCAAAAGTTAGAGCATAAAAGGAGAGGTTAATACCCGAGTGTACCTTAACCCGGAACTACGTCAGGCTTGATTCCCATCTTTGCGATACGTAGGCAACTTGATTATGAAGTCTAGCCATAAACACTTCCAAATCGACTGTGTCCATGTAATGGTTCTCATCATCTTTGTCTTCTCTGTATCTGAGAGTTTAGTTGTGATCGTCACTTTGAGGACTGATTACAGTGCGCTATGATGCCATTCAGACAAGGGGTAACTTTTCGTTGCCGTGCAGTGCCATTTAGACAAGAGGGAGTTTTCCAATGTTTTGGATCTAAAGTTGTGCATCTCAAGAGTAAATTTTGTGTTGGTCGAGCAGTGGCCATTTGTAAAAACAGTTTTGAGAATTTTAAATGAGGTTGACTAATTTTCTCGAAAATTATTCCCTTTTTTTTCAAAACTGGACCATTTCTTGGACCCAAAAAAGGAAAATTTTCAGTGCTCACAACCTAACTTGTATGATTTCAAATTAGAAAGTCGAACAAGCATGTTAATCTAACTCTCATTTTGGTCAAAATTGTTTTAGTAGAATGCCAAAATAAAAAATGGTCAAAATGATGAACTAGGGGCGCAGTTGAGTCGGGTTTTCTGTCTTTTTCCCGTTGTGGGCATATTCGCCAAAAAGGGCACCATACTTGCCAGAAAAGGGCATCGTATTCGCCAGAAAGGGCACAACTGAAGCTAACAGTAGAGGGCCGAAAGCTCTCTCATCCTCCGAGCAGCGAGGTAACAAACCAGGTGCAAAGCACGAACTGGAACTGGAGTGGGATATTCGGTTCCCTCATCTAGATGATCAAATAAAAAATTGGCATCTGACCCAAAATAGGGACGTAGAAAAAGCAATGTGTGAGACCAATCAATTGTATGCCTGGCCGGTGGGACATGCTGAAACTCACCTCGGTCAAGCTAAGTCAAGGTCATCGTCAACCGATCTCAGTTGCAAACCTGCTGCACACCCAACTGTAGCGCAATCCCTCTGTGGGAGGAACTCACTAGCTATGAGCGAAAGAAGAAAAATCTAGCAAAATGCTAGGGGCACGAGCCCACAACTTCCTGTTTATCCATCAACCACCTAGGGGAGGGATAAAAAAATAAGAGAGATTGAAGAATAGAGAGATGTGCGTTGAGAGAAAAAGTGAGAAAAGGGCTTTTTCAGAAAAATAAAGATTGAGTGCCAGAGTGATGTGAGAATCACAAATAAAAAAAAGTGGGAAACAATACTCGGAGAAATAGGCTCCTCGTGAATCGAGAGGTCTCTCGCCATTGGAACACATTTGAGTCTTGTGTTTTGTTGTGTTTTTGTTTGTCTTTATTCTTATTTTGAGTCGTTTCGGGTGTCAATAGATGTGTTTAGGTTGTTTTACCTTTTTTTGTCGTTGTTGGGTCGTTTTTGCTGTGGTCAATTGTAGGCTCAATACTCGGTTAAAAACTCGTTTCTCAATTTTAAATTCAAAAATAAAATCGTTTTGTGCTCGGAGTGCTGTGCTGTTCTCCACATACGTGCAAAACAGGATTTGTTCTTTCATAAAACTACAGGGTTCAACCCAGGTCATGTGAGAATAGTAAAACCAGGACCTATCTAAAGCTATATAAGTTCCGGACTGCAAAGCAAAAAGAAAAGAGGGAAAATTGAAGCATCTGAGTGTGTTTCACCTTCAGTAAATTCCGTGATTGTACTCCAGATGCACCTTTTCAAGCCTTGTCAGTGCTCCGAAGTATGGGTGTGCCTCTACCTCAAGCTCAAGATCAAGTCTGCTTCAAGCCAGAATGGCAATCAAAGTGCTCCCTCCGAAAACCAGTCCCTGCCAGAGGCATCTTAGCTATGTTTGCAATGAGTTCCTAGGAGACCAACTGCGATAGTGGAAACTAGAGTTCGAATGGCGGATGCCTAGAACGCAAAGGTTTGGAATTTCCAAGACTAAAGTCTGGTTTAAATACATAGAGGTGTATCCTTGGCTTGAAATCTATATGGGTACCCCATAGGTTGAGGTAGCGTTTATGCGCCTCAATTTTGGATACTGAACCAACCTAGTCTGTCACCCCGTTGGAGAATAGGGAAAGCTGTGAATATGATCAGGAAGAAAAGCGACATCCGTGGCTTCTACATACAGAGGTTACTCCTTGTCAGTATTTTCAGAACCTTTGAACTGTGAGTTGAAGGTAAGAGTTCGAAGAACACAAGGGGAGATTCCCATCAAAGTAGAGCGATTCATCGCCACTCAATGAGGTGCTTTTTAAAGCAACGCTTTATTTGTTTATTGCATTTCCCTAAACATCGTGCACTACATTGCTTGTAACATGTATTGTTTCATCACACTTATTGCATTTATTTGCATCTTGTGCTATCTTGTATCTTTTATCTTTTTACGCTAAGCAGCGTTTAGGATCGTTTTCCCCCACGGTTGTCTTAGGTTGTGTCGAGTGCGCCCCTGAGCAGTTGTTTTCGAACCTCTTCTCATGATTTTAGCGTGGTTAGAGTGTCCCTTTCCTCACACAATTTCAGCATGTTTGGAATTTATCTCAGGTTGCATCGAGTGCACTCCAAAGCGGCTGTTTTCGGACCTCTTCTCATGATTTCAGCGTGGTTAGAGTGTTCCTTTCCTCACACGATTTCAGCATGTTTGGAATTTATCTCAGGTTGCGTCGAGTGGGCCCCTGAGCGGTTGTTTTTGGACCTCTTCTCACGATTTCAGTGTGATTAGAGTGTCTCTTTCCTCACACGATTTCGGCGTGTTTGGGATTTGTTTTTCCTCCTCTCATAATTTCAGCATGGTTGGAGTATGTCACCCATTTGCATCTACTGCACTATATGTTACATCGTTTGCATCATATCCATGTTATCATGCATCCTTTTCATGTTAAGCTTAGTTTGGTATGTGCTCATACTTTTTTCTCTTTGAAGCATGGTTCTGTGTTAATGTGTAAGCGCCTATTTCACTAAGAGCATTGTGGTCTGAGGATGTCGGCACCTTTTCTATGTTAGATGTGGTCTGTTTTGTGTTCATGCCTTTTTCTAGGCAAAATGTGATTTGGCCGTGCGCCTTATTCACTTCATCCATTGCATCTATTCTATTATACTTTGTTTTGTTGTATTCAGCATGTAGGATCACGATCTTTCCTCAGCAGATCATTCCTCACTTAAATCATGCTACCCAATTACTTGTTTCTTTCTGCGAAACACATAGTTCTGCCTGTGCACACGCCTATTCCACTAAGAGAATTGTGGTTTGAGGATTTTGGCACATTTTCTATGTTAAACGTAGTTTGATTTTGCATCTCCATCCCTTTATGATATTTGTGTGGTTTTGTACTGCTTGTGGTTTGATGATTCAATTACATTGCATATCATTTGCATTGTTTCGTTACATTGTATATCATTTACACTATTTTGTTATATTGTGTATCATTTGCATCCTGCCCCTGAACTACGCTGGTTTGATTCCTTGCAATGGGATACGTAGGTAGCCTGTGGGCGCAACCATTTATTTATCTGTATTTTGTTTGTTTGTCCAAGTCTTCGGCCTTGTCAAAAATGGGTCGTCTCTGGGCTTTGACATTCACTCACGTCATTTCATGACTTCCAGCTCCATCAAAGAGGGGCAACTGTAGACACCCCATTTTTGACCGCCCTTATGACTTGGGCGTCACTAATTGCTTACTTGGTGGTGAAAGTTGTGCAGTGCAAATGTTCGATTCCTTCAACAATAGGAGAGTCAAATCCTAACCTTACACCTCATTTTGGACCAAATCTATTTTGAATGGTTTTTAGACCATAAAACCCTCTTTTTCAAAATATTTTTGAAATAAAGTTCCTACGATGTTTCGAGGCTCGCATTTCGTTAAATGTTGCACTTTTCGGTAAACTGAGCGAGGACAAAGTGGAAATGAATGAAAGAGAGATAAAATCTTTTAAAAATATTTCAAAACACCTTGTTTATGGATTTGGAGTTGAAGAAAATGAGAGAGGAGAGAAGAAAACTAGTTGAGGAGAAGTTCGGCATAAATCCGGGTAGGATCGAAACTGAGCGGCTTCACCAAAACAGGCATAACTTTTTCACAGCTGGAATTTGGATGCAAGGATGCCACCATTGGAAAGCTTTCTTTCAGGGATTCAATTTGGACACAAGAATGACCTGAAAAGGAGTCCAAATGAAGGAGATATGCCTATTTCAAATTGGACTTGGAAAACAAAATTTTTCCTGTCGACCAAAAAATGGGCTGTAGACCAGAAAAGTGGTCGGTCGACCCAAAAGGGTGGTTGGTCGACCAGAAAATGTGCCTGACCGACCACTAAGGTCCCAAACTCAGATATTTTGATGATCTTTCCCCTCCAGCTGTTTCCAGGTTGTGCCACCTGTTCCATAATCAGATATTTCGACCAAACTCTTGTATATTGCTATATATCAGGCATTTCTCCCATTTTGCAAGGGTTAGAACATTTTTTGAAGGCTTAGGAATTTTGGGAGCCTCTCTCTCTAAAAATCCTCTCTCTCTACAAGATTTGTGAGCAAATCCTTCTCTTTTTTCTAGAATTGTCTCTCTCTTCTCTTGTTTTAGGCTTGAAAGTGAGAATTCCTTACATATTTGCATACACTTCCTTAACCAAACTTGACCACCATTGGGCTGAGATTCTTTGGGACTTTGTTTGAGCTCCAAAAGGTGATTTTAGCTTAGAATTGGGGCTCTTCTTGCTGCTATGCTTCAAGAGGTAAAAGTCTAACCTTTCAATCTCTTTGTGCACTATTGTTTTGCCATCTTTTTCAACTATTTTGGGGCTGTTTTGGGGGTGGTGTTGAACTAAAAAAACCTCTATTTTTCCTCTGTTTTTATGGTTTAAAAGTGGTGGCTTAAGCCTTGTTTGGCTAGGGGGTGTTTCCTCCATTTTGCTGCTTGGCTTGTAAAGCCTTTTGAGCCATCTTTCACCACCTTTCAAACCAACTTTTTTGGCCTTTAAACCACCGTATTGCAGAGGAATTTTAGTGGTGACAAGGTGGCTTTGAGGCCCCAAATAGGAGGGGGTAGTCGCCCCTCATCTTCTCTTATTTGCATGTGTTGTTGGCCTATCAAATGAGCATGTGTTTCTACTTCTTTGTGGCTTTGTTGAAGCATATTTTTGTGACTTTTTAGACCTTCCATAACTCTTTTTTTTTTTTCTTGTTTGATCATTGGTTGCATGTTTCATGCACTTGTAGTGTAATCCTACTTGCTAGCTTAACATGCCAAATGAGTTAGCCCATCTTTCTACTCTTTTGTAGCTTAGTTCAAGCATGTTTTTGGTGTTATTTTGACATGCTTTAACTCTGATTTTAGTTGTTTGGGTCATCCCTTGCTTGGTTTTTGCACTTGTAGTGCAATCATGTTCACTAGCCTAGTGTACTTGATGGTTTAGCCTATGAATCTAGCATGTGTATGCTCCACTCCAGTATGTGTTTGGCCATTATTTAACATACTTTAACTCTTTTTTGAGCCGGTTTGATCACTCGAGCTTTGCTTTGTATGCTCGTAGTGCAATTGTGCTAAATTGCCTCACATGTGCTATTGTTTTGGCCTCTAAATGTATCCATTCTTAGCATATTTCAAGCATGTTTTAGAACTTCATTTGGGCTTTTTTTAGGATTGTTTTGAGCCTTCTTGGTCATATGAACTTTGTTTTGTATAGCTATAGTGCAAGTGCCTTAACTAGTCGTGAGTTTTGAGGCTCCTACCATGCTATACTCATGATGTTTGCATGCCTTGGCATCATTTGGCATGGTATTTCAGAGCTTATTTCTTTTTCATACTCTCATGTTTATCACTCTTTAATTGTGTTTAAGAGTTGTGCCTTTATGCCTTGCTTGTGAGCTAATACATGAGCATATCTTTCTTGCCATCTATGCTGCGAGTCTAGCATGTTTTTGCTACTATTTCGACCTGCCTTAGGTCTGTTTTGAATGGTTGAGGCCATTTGAGCATTGCTTAGTATGGTTGTAGTGTAAAGGGCCTTGCTAGTCTTGTGTTTTGAAGCCCCTAACATGTCTTATTTGTGATGTTTGCATGATATGGCATCATTTGGCATGTAATTTCAGAGCATATGCCATTGTCATGTTCTCACTTCTTTCACTCTTTAAGTGCTTTTGAGAGCTGTGCCTTATGCCCTGCTTGTGAGCCAATTTGTGTGCATGTTAGTCTAGTCTTTTGGGCTTCAATTTCAACATGTTCATACCACTGATTTGGCATGTTTTAGGTCTGTCCATGGCTGGTTTTGTTGTTTGAGCTTGATAATGCATGCTTCTAGTGTAATACACTTCACTAGCTTTGATGCTTCATGCCTCCAACATGCATTACACGAGTTGTTTGCATGATTTTAAGTCATTGAGCATGTCATTCCCGTGCTGAAATGTGTGTCATTGCACTCCATTATTTCACTCTCTCATTTGCCTTGAAAGTGGTCTTAAGCCCCTTGTTGGCTTGAGCATGGAATTGAGGCTCTCATGCCTAATGGTTTTAGCCTTCTCTTGAGGGTTTCTTCTAACCAAAAGCATGAGGCTTCTTCCACGCTCAAGGTGTTTGTGGCTTAGATCCTCTTTCAAAATTTGAGGACTCTCACTTTTGGACTTATCCAATTAATGAACCTAACCATTTAAGGGACTAATTGGTAATCTAAAAAGAGTAAACAAAATGAACAAAGTAAAACATGTGAAAGATAAGCATGTTGTTTGCATTGCATTGTGTTTGGATCAGACGTTAATCCAAACACAAGGGATGTGGCATGTTTCATACTCCAAGTGATGAAACGTGTAGCATTTCTTGGTCGCCGACCCTCTTGATCATGCATGATAGAGGTGGAGGCTCTTATATGTTATTTGTGCATTCATTAGCTCGTGCAAACTTGGCTTCTCGGACATCGTACATTGCGATGCTTGGTTGGTGGCCTGAGAGTCGAGTACTACGCTCCTTTGAGCTCGAGAAATGATAAGGAGAGTAGTTGCACACACATGTGTTGCAAATACATTGCTGTGCCCCTTGCTATTCTCTGTTGCAGCAAAACTGGAGTTTGGAAAATCATGCTGGTCAACCGACCGCAGGAAGTAGTCGACCGACCAGAAGGGGTGGTCGGCCGACTAATTTTTCTGGTCTACAGCCCCCTTTTCTAGTCGGCAGCCCACCAGAGGGTCCCATTGTTGGAGAAAAAGCATTCTGGAGATTGTGCAATTTTCAGAGATCAAATCAAATGCAAACACCGGCAATTGGAGGCATGGTAATGGATTTCCGAGCGAAGCCGACCGAGCAAGCATACCCCCCTCGCTTCCCGAGGCCATTTGTTTAAATTGCTTAGCTAAACTAGTTAATTAGCTTAGTTATTTTGTAATTAATTAGTTAAGTGTTTAATTAATTAATTTTGTTTGTACCTAATTAACTTAGAATAGTTAGTTGATTCAATTCGGTTTGTAATGATTAATTAGCTAAGTTAGTTAATTAGTTGATTTGTAATAGTTAGCTTAATTAGCGTAGCTAGTTAGCTCCCTTTTATTCGAACCCTCCGTCGAGAAGACAAATGTTGTAATAAGTGTGCGTATGTGTGTGAATGTCTTCCAACCCCACGTCTTTCTCCCTTTTACTTATCCGCATTCGATGGTTAGTTTAGGGCATATTTCAATTAGCATACCTTATGCTTGCATGCGTGCATCATTCATTTGTCTTGCATGCACCGGGCTCGGCGCATCATTCAAACTGCATTGTCTTTCAATACATATTTGAATACGTGTTTCAAAGCATGTATCAATTGTTACGCTCATATGCCATCATAGATAGCCAAGCCTACTTAGTTGCATTTTGCATGCGTTGCATTAGGCATCTTAACATAGCTAGGATCATGTATTGATTTCTAACTAGTTTTCTGTTTTGGCTCGGAGTATGTTTACGCTTTAGCATACTACATGAGATGTGTATGTTGCCATGTTAGCATGCTTGCCATGAGGCTATGTGCTTAAGTGATTAACTGCATGAATACATGTGGATGAAGGCTTCATTACTTGAATTGGAACAATTCATCAAAATGTGAGTTTTAAGCCCATTTGAAGTGGCAAATCATGTTTTAAGCCCACTTTAGGGTGGCAAATCCGCGCTTTAGCCTACTTGAGGGTAGCAGCTTCAAACCATTTTTGAAAAACAAACATGAGATGTTTTATTCCAAATTGAGCGATTTACTCTATACTTGTATGCTGTGCGCATCACATAGTAAGTTAGCTAATAAACCGGAACAAGAACACGTGTTTTCAAAAACAACATATAATGTTAGTATAGGCCGATCTTTGATCGGGCGAGCGGGGGTGCTCATTTCAGGACCTTCCCCTCTCGTACCCAAGTTCCCAAACCGATGCAACTTTGGTGATGACGGACACGTGGCCTTAGGCATGAGTCAGGGTTTCCTAAATTTTCCTAAAATAAAATATTTTGGTGGCGACTCTGTAATTTGGCAAAGCACTCCATGTTTGGCGCATTTTTATTAAAATCGATTTTCCAAAACGATTTGCTAGATTTGGACTCTTTGGTGATTTATCAGTCTTACATTGCACTTTGTGAGATTAGATTCAAAACCATGACAGGAGTCCGAACTGTTGTAGCTATGAACACGATTTGAGCCCTCGTGCGCGGAGCGAGTTCGGGCGGTCTACAGATATTTGATGGGATCTAATCTCAAAACTAGAATGATAGAGTAAGCTAACAAGTAGTGCCTCAACTTCCTGGTAGCCCATACCAAAGCAAGCCTTCTCCAGCGGGGTGTAATGGTCCTCATAGTCCAGTATTTTCCTGCTCAAATAGTAGATGGCGTTGTCCACCCCATCCTCCGATTCCTGAGCAAGCATGCATCCCATCGTTGTGTCCGTTATTGACAGATACAGAATCAACGGCTTTCCGAGCTCTAATGGCGACAACACGGGTGGGTTTTGAAAGTACTGGTTGATCTTCTCAAAAGCAAACTGACATCAGTCGTCCCATTTGTGGACTGCCCGAAACTCAGCTCCGCGCGCGAGGGCGCGGATTGTAGTTCTAGCTACTACAGTTCGGACTCGTGTCACGGTTCTGAATCTAATCTCGCAAAGTGTAATGCAAGACTGATAGATCACCAAAGAGTCCAAAATCTGGCAAATCATTTTGGAAAACTAATTTTAATAAAGAAGTGTCAAACATGGACTGCTTTGCCAGATACAGAGTCGCCACCTAAATGTTTTATTTTCGAAAATTTAGGAAACCCTGACTCATGCCTAAGGCCACGTGTCCGTCATCACCAAAGTTGCCTCGGCTCGAGAACTTGGGTACGAGAGGGAAAGGTCATGCAATAAGCACCCCCGCTCGCCCGATTAAAGATCGGCCTTTACTAACATGATATTTTGTTTTTGAAAACACATGTGTTCTTATTTCGGTTTATGGAGAAGTGGTTTGGAAATACTCTTCTGATCTTGGGGAACGCTCGTGATCCTCTTCTAGTCACTTGAAAAGGAATAAACACTCCGGTCGGGGGTGCCGGAATTAGCACTCCGTCGGACAAGTCAGTCTCAATGTACAAAAATGCTTGTATTCTAAGTTTAGGATCACAATTCTTACATACCTTTCTTAGTCTGTTGTTCCTTTATTTATACTTGTTTCCTGGGGCTCGTGGCCACGTCCACTTGTCACTCATTATCCTCTTATTTACTCAGCTCCATAGTACAGTATCTATTCGGCCTATCTATTATATTCGGCATCCTTATCATGCAGGGTAAAGCCGTGTAATATCTGTCTTCTAGAGTACGCTTCTGATTATTCCAATTATCCGGCTCCCACAATTACCCCCGAACACTTCGCTAGCATCAGTTAGTCGGCGTGTTTGGCTAGAAATCAAAAATTCGGCGGTTAATCCTCCCGATGCGTGCCAGAATGCGTACGTGTTTTTTGGTCACTGTAACGCTTTCCCGCCCCATTCGTGCTTCTCTCACATTTATTATGATTTGAAACTTAAGTCCCTTCGAAAACATACTTTTTTGAATATTTGAACCTCCTGGACTGCCAGTCGATATCTCTTCTTCGACGCATTTTCTGCAACTCCTATTCGTTCTCTCCTTGTCTCCTTTGCCTTTCGTAAGTTTTCTTCTCTTCTCCTTGCAATCCTATTTTCCGCTTTTATTTTTGATTTAGAATATCCTTGGGTCCTTACTAAAATGGCTAAGCATTTGAAAGACCTCCTTTCCGAGGATCGAATTTTTGGGTTCTGAAGACATTTTTCTATCCCTGAGGATGTCCATCTTTCTCTGGTAACGGACAATACACTTGATATGGAGAGGGACGACCAAAATACAATCGTCTTCCTTCTCCTGTCTATTGTGGAGGGCGGAGTTCGCTTTCCCCTACACCCATTTCTCAGGGCCATCCTTCACTATTGGAGCTTGATTCCTTCGCAACCCAATGTGAATTTTTTTCGAATCGTAATGGGAATCGTAGAGTTGAATTGGCGTCTCAGGATCAACCTTGGCATTCCAGCGATTCGACACTGCTAGGCTTTAGCCAAATCCTCCGGTCGGCTCGGGCGCTACTTTCTCAGGGCCAAGGACACCGACCATCACTTGGTAACGATGCTTGTCAGCTCTTGCAAATGAGTTGATGATGTAATGGTCAATGTCCGAGGCAACTGGGAGTTCGGAGAAGGCGAAGATCGTCTAGATCCTATTCCCAGACGGAGGGGTGAACCAGGTTGCCATGTAACTCCTTGTTTGTTGATCTCTCTTTTATGCGGCTTTTTCTCCAAACCTTACCCTTTGTTCTTGCAGGCAATAAGTTGAAGAGGATTTTGACCTCGGCTGACAACGCAGTCCTTGTGAAAATTAAACTGCACTAAAGTACTTTGGCCGTCCAAACGTACAGAAGCAAGGGAGGGCTACCCATATTCTCTTGTAGTATGAGCCTACCTATACTACATTCTCGGCCGCAGATGACATCCCGATCCCAACCAGCGAACAACACCTTATGGCTCTTGTTTTCCCCAGTTTCAAGATCCTTAGGCAAATTGGTCTCGAAGCTTCAGATTCGGAGCAAGGCATAGAGCCGGTTGTCGAAGTAGATGCCGTATTAGTGAGGGAGTTTGCCGCCGAGGCCAAAGAGGTAGACAAAGCTCTAAAATCAACATTTGAGGCAGCCGGTCTTAGCCAGCCTAACTCACCGTTCACTTTGGGTCGGGCGGAGTTTTCCTTCGGAGATACTTTTACAAACCTGGGAGACCTTCTTGGCACTTTTTCAGAAGGCATAGCTGGGGAGAATCTTACGCAGATGGCGAGAAAGAGAAATGCTGCGCGAATGGCCACTCGAAAGAAAGCCGAGGCCGCTCGTTCTTAGCCTGCCCTGGTCGAATCTTTACAACAGGCTACTGGAGAAGAAACGGCGCAAGCTGTTGTGGCCGAGACAGAGGGGGCTGAACAGCAAGTTATGGAAGAACGACTGATTTCAGAAGAGTGGGGTGAAAAACGTTCCGCCGAGGGAGTAGCCGGCTTAGAGGATGGCCCTGCTGACAAACGGCCTCGCTTAGAGGAGTCCGACGTGGTTGTCCCCTTTGTTGTTCAACCAAAGATCAAAGACACACCAATCTCCTCTAACGCATCTGCCATGAAGGATCCAGCCGTCACGTTGAGCTTGGCCGCCTCGGTTTCGCTACCGGCTGACAAGGCCACCTTTCAAGAAGAGCCGAATTTGGTAGTTACAGCGTTCGCTGCCTAGTGGGCCCTTCTGGTATGTATAGCCGAACTAGGCTGCCGGTAGTGTGATGCCATTGAAAGAATTGGCCGCTTAAAGTTTGAGGCGATGAGGGCCGCAATGGAAAGTGCTCGAGCCGAAGCTGAAAAGGAGAGGGCTCGGACTGCTGACCAACTCAGATTCGAAGTCGAGGATAGGGTGAACGCGAGCGAGGAGTCGCTCAAGTTAGCCCAGGAGGCACTTTCCAAGGCAGAGGCTGAGTTAGAAGAATTGAATGCGGCCAATGAAAAAGTCGAATCTGTAGCTTCTACAGCGCTAGAAGCTGGGAAGAGCGCCGCCTTGAAGGAATACGTAGATGAGGTCCCCAAATTTGAGAATCGGGGATTCAAACATGGGTGGCTCAAAACCCTTGCTGCCGCTGGAGTTACATTGGCCTTGCCAATTCCATACGAGCAAATGGACGTTGAGCCACTTGAGTCTGATCCTGAGGATTGATCTGGGAGACATTCTAGATTTATTAGGTATCTTTAGTTTCAATGTACGTTTTTGTTTAGTGGATTCAAGGTAATTTTCATGTATAAATTAGTTACTATCTGCGCTCAATTTATTAATGAAAATTTCCTTCCCGTTTCACTGTTACTTGTACGCAGTTTTTGATATTAACGAAAGGTTTTGCCTTCCACTACTTTGGATAACTGTGTAATCTTGGCCATTATATTAGTTTAATCTCAATTTATCCGAACAAGTAAATCGACTCTTGGTGCCGAATAGGACTAGTAAATCGATTCATGAAGCGACTCTCAAGCCGAATAGATTGATGGATCTACCCTTGTCTCAGCTGGTTCATGAACATTAAATGTCGAATCACACAATATTGATGAGTGTATTCGTGAAGTGGCTGCGGCACTCAAGCCGAATAGATTGATGAATCTGCCCTTGCCCCACTGGTTCATGAACATTAAACGCCGAATCACACAATATTGATAAGTGTATTCGTGAAGCGGCTGCGGCACTCAAGCAGAATAGATTAATGAATCTGCCCTTACTCCAACTGCTTTATGAATTTGAAACGCCGAATAGTACAACATTGATGAGTGTATTCGTGAAGCGGCTGCGGCACTCAAGCCGAATAGATTGATGAATCTGCCCTTGGCCCAGCTGCTTCATGAATATTGATGAGTGTATTCGTGAAGCAGTTGCGGCACTCAAGCCGAATAGATTGATGAATCTACCCTTGCCCCAGCTACTTCATGAATTTGCCCTTACGGAAGTTAAGACTGACTAAATTAGTATTTGATAAGGGCACGACTCGGTCGGCTTCGAGCTGTTGAGGTTTTGAAATTAATAAGATTGCCTTGGAGGCGTTGCCCTCATAGGGAATCAATGAATGAAGGTCCTGTTTAAGTGCTCAGCGAGCAACTCAGTCCAGGTTTTTGACGAAGGATAAATAAGCGCGAATGTCGAATAGACTCTTCTTTAACAACAAAGGAGAAGGGAGGATGCTAGCTAAGCTGGGAGGAGACATGAATCGAAGTAGCGAACCTTTACGCTTGGGAGGTAGGATTTCAAAGGATCGGGAGAGACGTCAATCTCCTCGTCGTTGAAGTAGGTCGCCCATGAGGGACAATGAGCCACAGGGCAAAGCCCCGCAACCCCGTTCTAGAAGGGAGCTCGGTGAGAACCCACGCCCATTGAGTTTTGTAGTCTTCGTGGAAAATAGGCCCATGATAGATGCAGACTCGATCGTTCAAGATTCAAGTGTGGCGGTCGAATTTGCTCGACAGATTTTTCCTCTCGAGGTCCAACAATCGATGGTAGGTCAACAGGACTTCGAAGTGTTTCGTGAAGGCATTCACGGTGCAGTAAAGGGGCTCTATACTGCTTACAAATCGGCATGCGTCTCCGCGCTTCCCGCCGAGAAATAGAGAAGAGGGATGAGCGCATCCGAAGTTTTGAGGCTCGCGCGGAAGCGGCCGAGCGTGAGCTAAGGAAGGTTAAGGCCGTTCAGGCACAACCCGTCGGACAGGCTAACCCAATCGTGGAAGAAAGGGTCCCCAAGCGGCTTATCAGTACTGCACTCGCTGATCGCGATATGGCAAGCATGTTCACGATGGAATCCGCGAAGGGAAGGGCCTATGAAAAAGGCTTCCACGATAGCAAGAAAGTAGGGATACAGAAGACCAAGGAGAAGCTCGCCAAGGAAGTTTGCCGATGCGAAAATCGTGGATTTAAGCGTGGTTAGATTAAGGCGCTTCAGGCCGAGGAAGCTCTCTGCAGCAGCGGTGGTCGATTCGGCATTGCCACTGTACCAACATAACCATTTTCCATTTTCCGCCTTTGAAGTCGAGCAGAGTGAAGATGAGGGCGACGCCGTATAAAAATATTCAATGTAACGTTCGAACGCAGATTGCATTCAGAACTATGTAATTATTGCCTGATTGAATAAAATGTTCTATTTTAAATGTTTCTTTGTAATTTTCATTCGGCACATATGTGTTTGCATGCGTTTCATTGTATAAACATTGACCGGCTCGAATCAACTAGGCGCTTTAATTCCGAACGGTGATATGTCGGCTTGTCATGAGCATTCTTCACTAAATATATTTTTGGCATGTCACGCAAGGTCAATTACGTCGATGAGGTTCTGAATTCGGAGGCTTAACCGGCCCAAAGGGGTCATGCACCAGCGGCTCCGAATCAAAGATTGATACATGGAGTGGCTGCAGCCAATATCGCTCAGCGTCCATCTTTTGGAGTTCAACGTTAATGAAATCGCCTCAGGGCCGCTGCAAGGATTTTAGAAATAAATCACCTCGGACATTTCGCCCCAGTGACTTTGCTTGCTGTGCTCAGACTTGATTTAAAATGATTGTGTTGCGTGGAGTTAGATAAGTGTGAATGTCGAATGGACTTTTTCTTCAGCAACAGGGGAGAAGCTCGGATTCTGGCTGAGCTTGACGTTGCAATGAAGCGCAGCAGAGAACCCACTCGTACAGGAGGTAGGGTGTTCAAAAAATAGGAAAAACGTCAGCCTCTAAGTCGTCAAAGTAGATCACCTCGAAGGGAGAAAAAGCAATGGCGAAGTTCTCCGCAATCGCGACCGAGAAATGAGGCCGATGTAGTGCCGCGACCATTGAGTATTACTGCTTTCGTGGGGAATTCCTTTCTTGTCTTGGATCTTGGCCTTGACATTGTCTATGGAGTCAAAGGTCCCCACCCTCGAGGGTGATTATATCATCGTCGTGAATCGTGGATTCAAGCACGGTCAGATCAAAGCATTTCAAGTTGCCGGTGCTCTCTGATCAGCGGGCGTTGATTCGGGGCTGCCGCTTGTACCGACGTGACACCGTATGAGAATAGACATTGTAATGCTTTGAACGCAGATTGCGTTTTTTGTAATTACTATTTGATCGAATAAAATGTTTAATTCTAAAAGTTTATCTTATTCTGAATTTTTGTATGCTAAATTAAGCATCTTATTTTGAATGCTGGAATGTTTTGTCTTGTTCATGCGGTTGTACTGGTTCAACCTACATATCCCTGCTTCGATGTGTAAACATTTTCATTCTGGAGGGCGCTCCAAATTCGAAATATTACTCGGCCCTTGAGCGTCGCTCGGTGGCACTATTTGGTCAGCCGAATTTGGAGGCTTTATAGGCCTAAAGACGTCGTGCGCTGAAGGGGCTCCGAATCCGGAGACTAGTCAATCGTGACATCCATGAAGGGCGCTCCGAATCCGGAGGCTTTATCGGCCTGAAGACGTCATGCGCCGATGGGGCTCCGAATCCGGAGACTTTAATGGGCCAATCGTGACATCCAGGAAGGGCGCTCCGAATCTAGAGGCTTTATCGGCCCAAAGACATCATGCGCCGATGGGGCTCCGAATCTAGAGACTTTATTGGGTCAATCGTGACATCCACGAAGGGCGCTTCGAATCCGGAGGCTTTATCGGCCCAAAGACGTCATGCGCCAATAGGGCTCCGAATCCGGAGACTTTATTGGGCCAATCGTGACATCCACGAAGGGCGCTCCGAATCCAGAGGCTTTATCTGCCCAAATACGTCATGCGCCGATGGGGCTCTATAGACGTCCCCGAACGCCCCGGGAGGATGAAGTCCCGTTCTGTTCATTTGGGGTCACTACAGCTCAGGACTCTAAAATTGTCACGGTTCTAAGTCTGAACCAAAGAGTCCAAATCCGGCACATTGTTTTAAGAAAACAGATTTTTGAAAGAAGTGCCAAACATGGACTGCTTTGCCAGATACAGAGTCGCCACCTAAATATTTTATTTTGGGAAATTTAGGAAACCCTGACTCGGTGCCAAAAGGCCACGTGTCCGTCATCACCAAAGTTGCCTCGGCTCGGGAACTTGGGTACGATTGGGGAAGGTCACTTCGTGAGCACCCCCGCTCGCCCGGTCATAGACCGGCCTCTACTAACTATGATATCAATTTTTGAAAACATTGCGAGTTCTTATTCCGGTTTATTAGCCTAGGTTACTATGTGATGCGCACAGCATACAAATATAGACCGGGTCGCCTGAATTGGAACGAAACATTTCATGTTTGTTTTTGAAAATGGTTTGCTACCCGCAGGTAGGCTTGAAACATTTGATGATTTATTCCAATTCAGATAACCCAACCTTCACCCACAGGCATTTAGGCAGATATATCAGATAAGCACATAGCCTCATGGTAAGCATGCTATCATGGCATTCACTCACACGCATGCAAGGATGCTAAAGCATAAAACTTACCGAGTACTCCAAGCCAAAAACAGAAACTACATTAGAAATCATGCATGAATCCTAAGTATACAAAAATGCCTAATGCAACACATGCAAAATGCAACTATAGCAGGCTCGGCTATTCTATGATGGCATATGGAATGTTACAACTAACATGTATTCAATTTGGAATTGAAAGTACAATGCAATTAGTATGATGCGCCGAGCCCGGTGCATGCAATACAAATGAATAAATGTAAACATGCTGTCATACTGTATGCTAATTTAAATATGCCCTAATCTAACCATCATAAGCGGATAAATAAAAGGGAGAAAGACGTGGGGTTGGAAGACATACATCATACTCACGCACACTTATTACAGTTGTGCCCTCGCGCAGAGGGTCCGAATAAATAATACAGTCCAAATATTACAGTCCCGAATAAAAGAATATTACAGTCCAAAATATTACAAAATCCTAATTAATTAACAAATTAACTAAGAAAATAAATAAAACTGGCATGCAAGCCAGGGACTGTCTTGCTTCTGATGGATGATGCATGTCCGGGTTGTCTTGCGCGGAAATCCACCGGAATGCCCCAATTAGCCTCTGTTTACACCTGTTCTTGAAATGCGTGCCAAGCCCCAAAAAGTTACTGATTCTTCGTTTTGCTGCAACAGAGAGCAGGAAAGGGGCATAGCAATGTATTTGCACAGATATATGCATGTCTCGATCCTCGTGCCACCAATCACGCATACCGAGGCATGATGGCCGAGGAGTCGAAATGCACAATTCAATATAGGATGAATGCACATGAAACTATAGCTAAAACCTAACTCCATCATGGATAATCCGGAGTATCGGTGACTGGGGAATTGAGACACATTCCGTCACTCGGAGTACGAAATGTACCTCGTTTCCCGTGCTCGGACTAACTCCTATTCCGAACATGATGCAATATGCATGATATGCATGAAATGCAACTAAGATATAATCCTAACATACACAATGCTACGGAATGACATGCCTCGAAATGTGTGCACGCAGGCACGCAAACTGAGAAAATGACAGAATGCAATCTAAGATACAACCTAGTATGCACTATGCTATGAAAATGAGATGCCTCAAAGTGCGTGCACACGGGCGCGCAAACCGAGAAAATACAACCTAGTATGCACTATGCTATGAAAATGAGATGCCTCGAAGTGCGTGCACACGGGCGCGCAAACCGAGAAAATGACAGAATGCAATCTAAGATACAACCTAGTATGCACTATGCTATGAAAATGAGATGCCTCGAAGTGCGTGCACACGGGCACGCAAACCGAGGCGATGGCAGAATGCAATCTAAGATACAACCTAGTATGCACTATGCTATGAAAATGAGATGCCTCGAAGTGCGTGCACACGGGCGCGCAAACCGAGGCGATGGCATACACAATGCGAATGACATTAAAATGTGATATGGGCTTATACCAACATGAGTGAGCCTCAGCCACACTCACATAGGATGCCGGCAGATAAAAATGAAGTGCCTCGAAATGCGTGCACACGGGCACGCAAACCGAGGCAATGATAGAATGCGATGTAATGACATAAAAACATGATATGGGCTTATACCAACATGAGTGAGCCTCAGCCACACTCACATAGGATGCCGACGGATGAAAATGAAGTGCCTCGAAATGCGTACACACGGGCACGCAAACCGAGGCAATGATAAAATGCGATGCAATGACATGAAAACATGATATGGGCTTATACCAACATGAGTGAGCCTCAGCCACACTCACATAGGATGCCGACGGATGAAAATGAAGTGCCTCGAAATGCGTGCACACGGGCACGCAAATTGAGGCAATGGCAAAATGCGATGCAATGACATGAAAATATGATATGGGCTTATACCAACATGAGTGAGCCTCAGCCACACTCACATAGGATGCCGTCGGATAAAAACGAAGTGCCTCGAAATGCGTGCACACGGGTACGCAAACCGAGGCAATGACAAAATGCGATGCAATGACATGAAATGAATAGAAATCATTCTAATAGAATTTCAGCACTAAAATATGGGGAAAAACAGTCCCGAAATGAGGCGAAATGACATGAAATGCATGGAATTGTCCCGAAATGCGAATTTAGGCACCCGAAATGGCCTATAGCTATGCCAAACATGCACAACATGGACATGCAATGCAAAGACAGAAGCTAGACAGTCCCAAAAAGGCACTTTCACAGTTATAAACATGGCCAAACAGCAAGCATAGGTATGGCAAAAATGGCATGCAAGAATAGGGGCCAAAAGAGGGGTAATGAAGCAAGTGATATAAGCAAAACCCAAACTGAAAAATTTCCTTCTACAACATTGAAGAGGGACCAAAAATATGAATATTTACAGTATATGGCAAACCTCAAATCAGTATACAAACATAATAGAAATGTGATGCAAAATGAGGCTCAAAAGTGGCTATAACACGAGGTATGCAAAATATTCGCCAAACAGCCAAAGACCCTTAATAAAACATGTAGAATGGGCCAAAATAAGCACTTTTTCAGAACTGTAAAATGGCCAAAAACAAAAGCATGATAGGCTAACTAAACATGCAAGAATGGGGAATAAAAGAGAGATATAACATGAAGTGACCTATGGAGGTCCCAAACCATGAAAGGACATAAATGAAACATGAAGAATGGACCAAAATAAGCTCTTTTTCAGAACTGTAAAATGGCCAAAAACAAAAGCATGGTAGGCTGCCATTGCATGCAAGAATGGGGAAGAAAAGAGGAGCATAAAGGTAGGTACAACATGGAAGTCCCAAATGGTGTTGAGCCATTCTTCAATGTTGAAGAGGGGCTCAAACTAAGCCTAATATTAGTTTACAACATGCTCAAAAACAGATTACTCATGGGTCGAAAATAGTATGCAAGATTATGACATATAAGATGATCAATGAAGCAAGTGCATCATGGAGGGATCAAACAGGGTTGAGCCCTTAATGAAAAGTGAAGATGAGCTCAAAAGAGGGCCCTTTTCAGTTAGGGCCGGAGCTTGAAACAAAAAGCATAGGGGGCTTACCAATGGATCAAGAAAAAGTGTCAAAGTGGAGAAAAGTTACTCACCCTTGAAGACTAAGACTTTTGTTGCTTCTTGGACAAATTTGCAGCTTCTTTTGCCTTTGAGAAACCTTACTTGTTGCTAGAAATGAGGTGGTGGTGGTAGAGCTTGGTGGTGTAGAAGAAATGGTGCTTAGGGACTTAGAGATTTCAAAGAAATGAGAAGGATGAAGATGGCTTTTTGTATGGATGCTTGAAGGTGAAGTTTTCTAACCCCAACAAAGGATATATCTTGCTTGCTATATAGGCCAACAAGGGGGTGTAAAGGTGGGGGAAAAGGAGACAAACTTTCCCCCACAAAATATCCCCCGGATAAAGATCTTTTCTGGGGGATAAAGTCCCACAGCTGTAAAGTGCACAGTGCCAAGATTTCGGCCGGCCAGTTACTTTTGCTGCAGGTGGCCGGCCGGCCACACCCCCTAGCCGGCCGGCTAGGGGTCAAAAGGGTCAATCAGAATTTCTGGCCGGCCACCAACTGATGGTGTCCTCCTATCTGTGTACAACACAACCCTGTGGTTAAAAGTCCAAGAAAGTGGGTCTAAGGGGTTCAACATTAGCCCGGAAGGAGGGGGTCAAAAGGGTCAGGTAGCATTAATGGCCGGCCACCATTTTTTAGGGTCCTCCCATGTGTGTACATTACAAATATGTGGTTCAAAGTTCAAGAATGTGGGCCCAAGGTGTTCAACATTAGCCCGGAAGTGTGAAAAACGGGCGCCGGAGGGCGTCGGAGGATATATAACTGGTTGCTGCAACAATTGTTGGCCTCCCACCCTTCAGTGACCTTCCTAGTGATAAAACAGAGGTACCTGCCAAAAATGAACGAAAACCGTTGCAGAATGAAAGTTCCGGGGCCAAAACACGCAGTTCGGGGTCCCGAAAATGGGCTGTTAAGCACTGAAAGTGGCGTTCGGCCACGAAGTGGGTTTCTCAGCCCCCAGTGTCCCTCAAAAGGGAGTAAATAGGAAGTATGCCAAAAACCTGACCAATAGGAGATGGTTAAGTGGTCCCGAACCGAGGCACACGGCCTGACGGCTCCGAAAACCGGAAACCGGACTCCGAAATGGGCAAAATGGCCTACGGCCATCAAATGTAGCCTACGGACATTGAGAGATGGTCTACGGGACCTCTCCCTTCCCTCAAGAAAAGAAACAGAGAAAACCGAGTCTGGTTCGCAAACCGAGGCAAGGTACAAAAGAGGGTTCGGAAGTTCGGAGGCAGGACTCACGGCCGCGACTCTGAAACTTCTGAACGAGCACATTATGCAACATCACCAAGCGCTCAATCGGTGACGTCTGAGTCTTAAGGTCGGTCAAAAATGGGGTGTCTACAGGCTCCGAATCCAGAGACTTTATTCGGCCAATCGTGACATCCACGAAGGGCACTCTGAATCCGAAGGCTTTATCGGCTCAAAGACGTCATGCGCTGATGGGGCTCCGAATCTGGAGACTTTATTCAGCCAATCGTGACATTCACGAAGGGCGCTCCGAATCCGGAGGCTTTATCGGCCCAAAGACGTCATGCACCTATGGGGCTCCGAATCCGGAGGCTTTATCAACCCAAAGACGTCATGCGCCAATGGGGCTCCGAATTCGGAGACTTTATTTGGCCAATCGTGACATCCATGAAGGGCGCTCCGAATCCGAAGGCTTTATCGGCCCAAAGATATCAAGCACCGATGGGGCTCTGAATTCGGAGACTTTATTTGGAACACTTTTGAACTGAATAGCACAGTGAGTAAACAGGAATCTTTGCATTACAGAAGTGGAAAGTGTACATGGTGAGCCATTCAGAACCAATATCATTCCCTACAGGTCGGGTTTAATGACAGAACTTGCGCAAGTGCATTAGAAGAAGAGTCGCGTGCCTAATTTTCCATCAACCGACCTCCTATCATCTAGAAATACCTTCAGGAGCAACTTTCCCGACGTGTAGCCGCGCAGCCGGATACGTTAAGCATACGTCTTGGGAAGCTGCTGCTGGTATCGCCTAGAGCTTCTGTGGCTTTTCGTCAGGGAGCCGTCCGACATCGTCGAGACTGTCACAATTCGAGACTTCAGTGGAGTTGACCTGCGTCTCCATTGGTGTCTTTCTAGAAAGGAGATAGCATGCTTGTGCGGATTGCCGGGAACCACGAATTTGCTCAACGCCGTGTTCGGTCGGGAAGCATAGCAGTTGATGATAGGTGCTTGGCACGGCCTGAATAGTATACAACCAAGTTCGCCCCATGATGAGGTTATACGGCGAAGGGAGCTTGACGACCAGGAATTCCATATCCACTGTTTAGGAGCCTGTCCGAACGGGTAACGTGATTTTCCCTAACGGGTACTCTGGATTTGCGTTGAAGCCGAATAATGGATGAGGAGTCGGAGACAGGTCTGATTCGTTGAAGCCGAGTTTGATGAAGGTCTCATAATGCATGACCTCCGAAGTGCTCCCCTGGTCTACAAGGACGCGTTCAACGGTAAATCGGTTCACGTGTAGTTCAATGACCAATGGATCAAAATGGGGGAGCGTTACGTCAATAAGATCCAAATCGTGGAAGGTAATGCTCGGAGCTTCGTGGGGCTGTTTCGTTTGTGTGTGTTGCTTCTGGGGGGCTGTATGAATTGCATGTATGGTATGTGGCATTGGAAGGCTGTATATCATGTGTATAACGCCGAGGGGAGGTGACTTCTGCCGAAGGGCGACAGTTTTGATTGTGCTCTTCTGGACGTGTTGCTGGAGCCGACCATCTTGCACCAATTCCTCAAGGTGGTCTTTCAAGGCATAGCAACTGTCCGTATCATAACCGTGATCTTTGTAATATTCACAACGCCTATCCCGCCTTCTCGTGTCAGGAGGTCCCACCATCTGGGACGGCCATTTGAAGAACGAAAGATGTTGGATTTTGGACATAATTGAGCTGTTTGGCTCAACAGCTCCGTATATTTCTTGTCGGCGCACTTTGTGAGCCTACTATCGACCTACAGTTGCTCATTTGCTTGGTGAGAGCATTGATCGCTGGATCGACGAGAATCCCGTCTCTTGTCTCGTTTAGCCCGCTGTCGTGGTTCAGGGCTCTAAGGTGGTGCGGAACTTATTGGCTGAGTGATTTCGAGAGGGGCCATTTTGTTGGCCACATGTCCAACTTTAACCCGCAAGGCATCATCTTCCACTTTGCAGTATTCCTCTACTTTCTTCATCAATCCCCAAACTGTTTTGGGGGGTCTTCTAGTCAAGGAACTGCGAAGGGCACTGTCTGGGTGTAATCCCATTTTGAAGGCGGTGATGGCCATAGAGTCATTGCAAGTGTCATCAACAAGATTAAAGCATTCCCAATATCGCGTCGAATATGCCCTAAGTGTTTCTCCTGGCAGGATTTGCATTGGCCAGAGAGAGTCTGCTTGCTTCGGTTGGACTTCGTTGGTGATGAATCTAGCCCTGAAGGATTTATGTAGTTGGTGGAAGGTTTTAATCGAAGCCGGCTCCAGTTTATAATACCACCTGACCGCCAATGGTCCCAAACTGCTGGGAAATATTCGGCACATGAGGGCCTCGTCGTCTGCATGCAATGTCACGGCCTATTTGCAGTGGCGGATGTGGTCGGTGGGGTCTGATTTGCCATCGTACAAGGTGAACGACGGTGCTTTGAATTTTTTTGGGTAGCGCAGCCTTTGCAATCCGTCGTACAAAGGGATCGTGTTGGTCTTCGTCCGAACTGTTCCTTCTTCGCTTGTGCATTATACAGGGACTTTCTTCGGAAGAACTGGTGGTTTCATGTCGTCCCTTCTTCCTAGGCTCCGGGGATGATGAGTCAAAGTCTCTATCAGTGCCTTGTCGTGCTGGAGATGTGCTTGAGTATTCCCACAGACGGCGCCAATTGTGGAGAAGTGGTTTGGAAATACTCTTCTGATCCTGGGGAACGCTCATGATCCTCTTCTAGTCACCTAAAAAGGAATAAACACTCCGGTCGGGGGTGCCGGAATCAGCACTCCGATGGACAAGTCAGTCTCAATGTACAAAAATGCTTGTATTCTAAGTTTAGCACCACAATTCTTACATTCCTTTCTTAGTCTGTTGTTCCTTTATTTATACTTGTTTCCTGGGCCTCGTGGCCACGTCCACTTGTCACTCATTATCCTCTTATTTACTCGGTTCCATAGTACAGTATCTATTCAGCCTATCTATTATATTCAGTATCCTTATCGTGCAGGGTAGAGCCGTGTAATATCTGTCTTCTAGAGTACGCTTTTGATTATTCCAATTATCTGGCTTCCACACGGTTATTAACCTAGAATTACTATGTGACGCGCACAACATACAAGTATAGACTAGATCGCCTAAGTTGGAACAAAACATTTCATGTTCGTTTGTTTGAAAACGGTTTGAAGTTTGCTACTCGCAAGTAGGCTAAGTCGCGGATTTCAATGAATTATTCCAATTCAAGCAATCCAACCTTCATCCACAGGCATTCATGCAGTTAAACACTTAAGCAGTTAGCCTCATGGTAAGCATGCTAAACATGGTAGCACTTACACACATGCAGTATGCTAAAGCGTAAACACTCACAGTATACTCCAAGCCAAAATAGAGAACTAGTTAGAAATCATGCATAATCCTAGTTCATGTTAAGATGGCTAATGCAACACATGCGAAATGCAGCTAAGGTAGGCTCGGCTATTCTAAGATGTCATGTGAAATGCAACTTGGTACATGTATTCAAATTGGAATTGAAATACAATGCACTTTGTATGATGTGTCGAGCCCGGTGCATGCAAGACAGATGAATGAATGCACGCATGCGAAGCATAAGGTATGCTAAACAAAATATGCCCTAAAACTAACCACTAAAAGCAGGCAAGTAAAAGGGAGAAAGAAATGGGGGTTGGAAGACATGCATCCCACACACGCACGCTTATTACAACAATTTGGCCCTCTCGACGGAGGGTCCGAAAGAATAAGCTAAGCTAAGCTAATTAAGATATTACACAACAAATCAAATGATTAAATTATACGAACTAATCATGAATACTGAAATGGCCTCACAAGCGATGAAGAGATGCATGCTCGGTCGGTTTCGCTCGGAAATCCAATACCGTGCCTCATGTTGCCTCTGTTTGCACACTTCTGTATCTCTGAAAATTGTGCCAACTTCCATAGTGCTTCTGACCCACCTTAGGAAAAATCTGAGGGGTGGTCGGCCAAGAGGAATGACCATCGGCCAAGTGTAGTAGTCATCGGCCAAATTTCAAGGCTATCGGCCAATTTTGATAGTCGATCGGCAGCCTAAATGGTCAATCGGCCATTGTTTTCTACAAACTTCTCCTTTTGCTGCAACAGAGCACTAACAGATGCATGGCAATGTATTTGCAAGAAAATGTGTGTGCCACCACACTTCTTATCATGTCTAAGGCTCAAAGGAGTGTAGTGCTCAGCTCTCAAGCCATCAATCACGCATCTCAATGCATGATGGCCAAAGAGGCCGAATTGCACAAATCAATGTGAAATGAATGCACACATAACACATAAAGCCTTAAACTCTATCATGCTTGATCAAGAGTGTCGGCGACCGAGGATTGAGGCACGTTTCATCACTTCAAGTATGAAACGTTCCTCGTTTCTCGTGCTCAGATTAATACTTAATTCAAACAAAATGCAAAGCAACAACAAGCATGCAAACATGCAATGCAACTTAAACATGCAAACATGATGCAATGTAACAACATTTGAACAACATGCTCAATGGACTTAAACTGAAAATGGACAGACTTCAGTCATGCCCAAACAGTGGCCATTATGCTAAAATGAAGGCATGAAATGCAAGACAATGCATGCATGCTAATTGGCTTATCGACTAGGCCTAAGAGCACAACTCTCAAGAGTGCTCAAGGAGTGATAAATGTGGAAGTGTAACAACACTATATGCACTGAAGTAAAGTGTGAAATGATGCCAAATCATTCAAACAACATAAGCATGGCATGCTAGGGTCCTTAAAGCATTAAAGCTAGCAAAGAGGACTATACAAGGAACATGCAATACATGGCATAAATGCATGAACCAACCATGGACAGAGCTCTAATAGGTCAAAACAAGGACCAAAACATGCTGAGATGGGAGCTCAAATGCCTAGGCATGCATGCATGCACACTAAACCACAAACAAAGCAACAATACACAACCTTTAGAGGCACTCAAAGGGTGAAAGAAGTGGGAACATGGCAGTCCTATATGCTCTGAAATGCCATGTTAAATGATGCCAAATCATGTACACAATACAAATGAAGCATGTTATGGTGCCCAAAGCCTGAACCTAGCATAGGCGCTTGCACTATAGCTATGCAATACATGAAGAATATGGTTAAGGCAATCCAAAATAGTCCTAGAGCATGTCAAAATGATGCTAAAACATGTATGGAAGGAAGCCAAAATAAGCTAGCATGGTGAGCATGAAGCATGAAATATGCAAGGCCAAAAAGAAGGATTGCAGTACGCCTATTAAGACCAAGCATGAGATGGCTTCGTCAACAAAAATCAGAGTTATATCATGGCAATATAACCCCAAAAACATACTGAAATGATAGCTCGCAAGCTTAGGCATGAAGGCATACACAATGACTCATGTTTAAGGCATAAAGCACAAACTCTTCAAAGCATTGAAAGAGTGACAAATGTGAGAACATGACAATTAAGCATGCTCTGAAATCACATAATAAATGATGCCAAATCATGCAAATAGCCCAAGTAATGCATGCTAGTGGCTTCAATACACAAAGCTAGTGAGCTAGATTGAACCATGGCTATACAAAGCATGGCATGCATGACCAAAACAACACAAATCAGAGCTTAATTATGGTAAAACATGAACAAAAGCTTCTTAGAGTTAAGCCTAAAGCATGCTAGAATGATGATCAAAAGCATGATACACATTTGGCTAGTAAATGGAAATGCACTACAAGTGCATGGAGCATGAAAGATGCTAACAAACCAAGCCAAAACAGATCTAAGGCATGTTAAAACAACACCGAAAACCTACTGAGATGGACTCAAAACATACTAGAAAGAGATGCTTAAACATGAAGCATATAAGACTAGTTTGTAAAATTTACACTACAAGTGTATAAAGCATGCATGAGGTGACAAAACCAAATCAAAACAGTGGTGTGCCATGTCAAAATAACCCCAAATACATGCTAAGATGGAGTCAACATAAGCTTAACAAACATCCTCAAACATGAAGCAAATGAAGCAAGCATCCAAGATACAAGGAGAGGGGATGACCCTCTCCTATTTAGGATCTCAAAACAAAAAGGTCATACAAAGACAAAAACAAGAGCCTAAAGTGATGGCTCAAAACAAGGCCAAACAAGGCCTTAGAGGGGGTAGACCACCCCCAACACCAACATGACCTTAAACAAACATGCTAAGGACTAAAAATCAAAACTTTTTACAGTAGAAAGTCAAGCCAAAATAAGCATGCAAATAGGTCCAAAAGCTTAAACAAGAACAAGGGTTTTAAGGGTTAGTAACTCACCCTTGTAGAACCACTTCAAGGCTGCAACTCCAGCAACCTCTTTGAGCTCAAACTAGTCCAAAAACTACAAAATCAACCTCAAAGTGCCTCAACAACAATAGGATGGTGTTTGAGTGTGTGTTTGTGTACAATAGTATGATGAAAATGCACTTTTGAGCACAAACAAGTGCAAATATATATATATATATATATATAGAGAGAGAGAGAGAGGAAATATATAAATAGAGAGAGATATATCTTGTATATCAGTTTTTCAGAGCCTCTGGAAAAGGAGACGAGTCTCCCTTCTTATCGAAAATCAAGTCCCAAGCTTGTTGAGCAAGCTTGGAGCTTGTTAAAATCCATCCATACACGTGTATGGAGGATACACCAAGTGACCAATAGCTGGAACCAGCTGGAAGAAAAATATCTGCAAAAGTAGAAAAAGGGGTCTCGGCCAAAAAACTAGCTGATTGACCAAAAAGAGTGTCGACCGGCCAACACTGATGGCCGATGACAAGAAAACAAGGCCGATAAGCACAAGGCTTGGCCGATGGGTTGTAGGGCTGGCCAACAAGCCACCCTCTTCCCCCAGAAACAAAACCACAAGTCATTAGTCCACAACCAAGTACAAAACAGACAAGTTGAGAGGTTCTAAGGCTATGACCCTAGTATATACATCACCCCCTCCCGTTTACCTTAGCTGGTGTTGTTCATCCCAAACCTGTGGTGGTGACAGTGGAAGATGAACGGAGGTCAACCTTGATGGAGAACGTCAGTCCGTTGCCCAAGGGCTGTGAGGACTTATCAGATAGGGTGTATAACCTGAGCTGTTATATTGTGCCAGTCAACCAAGATAAAGCGAAAGTGGCATTGCCGACGGGGATAGAGGTCAGTGTAGTCTGAGAAGATGGAACAAGCTAGGGTTTAGATAATCTAGCTAGCCTGGAGGAGGATATAGACAATTTGCAGTTCTTTGATGAACATGATTAAAGGAACGTGCATATTAATTGGTTTGATCTGAATGGGCCAACCGATAATTCAGGGTGGCTAAATGATGAGCCCGATATAGATGAGGGAGCTGAATCGAAGCAGGAAGAATAGAAGGTGGAAACTGCAGTAATGGCCGGAACGACAGATAAAAAGGGTAAACTGCTAGAGAACACCAGTGCAGAACAAGTGACTCGGGAACTAGGCATAGTTAGTACTGTACACACAGAATAAGAAGCCGCGTTGGAGCGGTTTGGGCAGGAAATGATTGAAAGTGATCAGAAAGCTGGAATAGTTTAACACCCCGTGGGGAATGTTTCTGCTGAGAGAACACTCATACCAGAATTGGACAATTGCTTGTCGGTTACTGGAGGTATGTGGTGGGAAGATGATGATTTGCATCTTTCCTACACCGATGAGGATTGGGGTGAGGGCCTTCCTAACAATACCTGGTATATGGAGGAAGTCGACCACATGACAAGAAGTGGCCGATATTTCAAACCACCGCATCTAGACCAACCTGAGGCATCTGAGAAGGATAAGGAAGCAAAGAAACAGGATGAAAAGTTGTTAGAGGAAGAGGTTGTGCTGAAATAGTTGAAGAAGATTCAAGCAGACATATCTATCTGCGGGTTGCTTATGGCTTCGCGTGTGCACAGGCAGGCTGTGCTATCAGCAATGGGTAAAGCCAAGTTGTCCATAGAGACCACTCCAGAACAATTGGTGGGATTAGTCTTCCCGGGGGGCGTTGCGCTAACTTTGACCTTTTTAGATAAGAAATTGCCACCGGAAGGCTCCGCACATAACAAGCCTCTATACATATCGGTGGAATGCCGAGAAAAAGTGGGTACCAATTGTATTAGTCGACACCGGGTCAGTAATCAACGTCTGCCCATGTCGCACAGCCTACACTATCGGCCTGAAACTAGCCTATTTTGTGCCTACAGCCCAGGTGATCCGGGCATATGACAATTCAAGTCGAGAGGTAATGGGAACAGTTTAGATCAGAACACAGGTCGGTCCAGCCCAATAGGACATTGAATTTCATGTATTGGATGTGCCGGCCACTTTCAACCTACTACTTGGGCGACCCTGGCAGCATCAAGTAAAAGTTTTCTCTTCTACTCTCCACCAAATCCTGTAGTACCCCCATGAAAAAGGAGTGACAATAGTCTTCGGGAATTCATCTATACATCCTCCACCGGAGGTCACTACACCTGTATTGGAAATTGTGCATGGTAAAGAGGAGTTTTCGTTTCAAGGTTTACCTTGGTTGAGGCCCGGATGGTGCAGAATATCTTGGCTGTTGATGAGAGCCCATATGTTAGTGCCCAGTCTGTATACCTCATGAACAAACTGCAGCACATGCTCGGAATGGGATTAGGCAGAAGTGACCGGAAGGCTTCGTTGTATTAGCCGATGTGCCACATAACCCTCATGCCTTTGGTCTTGGTTATGCACCCACCAAAGAGGACTGGGTGAGGAAACGGGAAGAAATGGCCGGAAGAGCCAGAGCAAAGCAAAGCAGAAAGTGCTATGAGCTTGTGCACCGACCAATTCGGGGGACCTTAATGGCTATTTTGTTAGGGAGGGTGAAGACTTCCCATTCTGCGATTTCCCCGAACCATGGTTCAACTCCAAGAGGCAGCGAGTTCCTGGCTTTGAGATTTTCTTTGACTTCTAGCTGGAAGAGAGTGACACAGAGGAACAGACTGAATCCACTGTTGAAGCTGCGAAGAGCACAGAAAGTGAGTCCAACAGCAGTGAACTTGAGGTAGGAGCAGCACTGGCATGTCTCCTTTTAGATCCTCAGATCAACTTGGAGAGTTTGGGAGATGACCAAACCGTTTCCATGATCGGAGACCAATCAGGTGTGGACCCTTCCCGTGGTATCTTGGATGCATCTAACACATCGTCCCTTATTTGGCAGCTAGAGGAGGGCTTCCTATCCGGTAGCTCTGAGTCAAGTAATGAACTAGAATCTAATTCCACAGAGTCTGTGGATTCGGAATTAGATCTCGGTTCATCTGAGTTTGAGTCCGGTATTCCTGGGAATTATAACCCAGATGTCGATGTTTTGTCCAGGTCGTCTTTTTCCTTTTCTTTTGAATCGGTTGTAACCGAGGAATTGGATGAGTTGGACCTTTAGAATGTGAATGCCACTGCAGTTTCTGAGTACTTCTCTGTGTCACTTGTATATTGCATTGATCATGACTTTCAAAATTTTAATGAAAATGATGAGGAAGGAATTCCTCTGGTTTTGAAACATTTAATTGATTGAAAATAGGAGAGGTTTGTAAAACCGCTTGTTGATGAAATCATTCCAATTAATGTGGGTACTGAGAAGGATCCGCGTCTGGCCCAGATCGGGTCCACATTGTCTTCGGAGGAGCGCAAGCGCTTAGTCGCTTTATTAAAAGATTTCAAAGATGTTTTCATGTGGTCCTAAGAAGACATGCCTGGAATCGATCCTGAGATTGGACAGCATCGAATCCCTCTTGGCCCCGAGGCCCGACCCGTCAAGCAGAAGCTGCGAAGAATACGCCCAGATTAGGCTTTGAAGATTAAGGAAGAGGTCACCAAGCAGATAGACGCAGGGTTATTGATAGTATCTGAGTATCCGACTTGGTTGGCCAACATTGTTCTGATGTCGAAGAAAGATAGCAGGATTCAGGTGTGTGTGGATTTCAGAGATTTGAACAAAGTCAGTCCAAAGGATGACTTTCCTCTACCGCACATCGATGAATTGGTGGGCTTCACCGCAGGCCATGCGTTGCTCTCCTTCATGGATGGATTTTTCGGGTATAACCAGATTCTGATGGCACCTGAAAACAGAGAGAAAACCGCCTTCACTACGCCGTGGGGAACCTACTGCTATAGGGTGATGTCGTTTGGGCTAAAGAATGCTGGGGCTACTTATCAACGGGCTGCAACCACAATTCTACATGATATTATCCACAAAGAGGTCGAGGTGCACGTGGACGACATGATTGTCAAGTCCAAACAAAGAGAGGGCCACTATATTGCCCTGAAGAAATTCTTTCAACAGATCAGAGAATATTGGTTGAGGCTGAATCCACATAAGTGCACTTTTGGTGTAATAGCAGGAAAAATGCTAGGTTTCTTGATCACACAGAGGGGCATCGAGGTAGATCCTTCCAAAATCAAGGCCATCCTAGAAATGCCACCACCAAGGACTGAAAAGGAGGTGCGAGGCTTTCTAGGTAAAGTGCAATTCATAAGACGGTTTATTCCAGTGTGTGGATGAGGTTTATATACCGGGGTGGAGGGGCTTGGTTATGTGGTGGGAGAGGATTTGTAGTGACGTTAGGTTTTTCAGGAGGTGCTATCACCTTATTGTCAATGAGATCATGAATCTCATGACGTAATCTGAAGCACTGATCAAAATCATGATCATGCTGTTGGTGAAAGGCACAGTATTTGGCCGGGTTGTGTTTCGAAAGGAAAGGATCGGGCAGTGGGCGTTGTTCTAACGGCTTAAGATGCCCCCTTTTGAATAGGGCCCTCAGGGCTGCAGATAAAGACATATAGAGCATTGTGAAGACCCTCTGGCCTCGGGCCTGATGGTTGGAGGTTTGGGAAGTTGTATTAGATGTGCTGGCAAAGGGATTGGCAGTCTTGCGTGTGGTGGTGACCATGCTCACATCCAAAGGTTGCACAGAAGTGCCACCAGTCGTGGCTGTATTAGAGCTACGTGTAAAAGGCCTTTTGGGCTATTCCTTCTTGTGGTCTATCAGACCCTGCTTCGTCACGTCCTTTATTGGCACCCTTATTTCGTGGAACTTAGCAAAAATAGGCAAAGGCAAGACTATCATCTTCTGTAATAATCTTCCTTTCAAGTTACGGACCACCATTCGGATCTAGTCCTTTTCAAACGGTCGGATAGTCATCATAAAGGCCTTGGCCCACCACTAGGTCACAAAATCTGAGAAGCCCTCCTTTAGCTCCTGACGAGTTGCTTCGAGACCACAAGTAGTGACCTCGATTTGAGTATTGTAGGAGTACTGCATTGTGAAGGCCTCGGCCATTTCCTCACAGTTTCTTTTCACAGAGTCTTCAAGCTTGGCATACCAAATGGTTGTTATACCCAACAGGGTCCGGCCAAAGAGCGACAACTTTGGTAGTAAGATGAGACCCATTGGTCATAAGATATCAGAGAATAACCGTAGATAGACCATAGGATCCCCGAAACCATCAAACTGGTCTATGTGCGACATCTTGAATATGTTCGGCAGAGTTACTGCGGAATCTGTATAGTTATCCTCAATGTCAAGGATTGAATTCACACCTTGGGCCTGTTTGAAGAGCTTTTCTAGCATGCTGACCTTCAATGCGGTAGGGTCAACCTCGAATTCAAACGGTGCCTTCTTCGGGTAAACCGGTGCCTTGGAGGTCTAGGGTGGGATCAAATCTGCCTGAATGCCCACATTTTCCTGGACATTAATTGTGACCTCGGGTGCTACAATTCCCACTGGGGGTGCATGGGATGAGGAGGCTATTGCTGGTTGGGGTTGCTGTTGCTGAAGCCAATCTATTATTTCTGCTTGGCGAGCTACAACCTCGGCTTGGTGGGCTGTGGCCTCAGCATGTCGGGTAGTATCTAGTTGTATGTTCTCAATAGTCTGTTGGAGCTGACGAAGCATATCTTCCATGCTAACTAAGGGATGTTGAGTTATCAGAACTGGTGAATACTCTCTTTCTAGAGTTGAAGTAGACAACTGGGCCTGAAAAGGTCACTGCTGAATTAGTGACTGCTGAACTGGTGAGCTATGCTTGACCCTCCTCCATCTAGTAACCAGCGGGAGTGAAGCAAACACTAGCTGTCCCCTTGTAAGATCCCTAGATTGGTAAACTTGCCTTACTCGAGTCCAAAGTGCTTGGGGGGTAACAGAATGATCTAAAGCAATGGTGAAAAACTACCTTGCAAAAAGAAAATAAAGCAAAAAGAAACAAAAATCAGAAACCGCACAACACCTCGGCTCAGACAGAAACAACATGCAATTGCAATCATAAGCTGGAGAACTGTACTCAACACTGATTTCTGCCCCAAAACTGATGCCCAGACTTGCAACTAATACATACATTCCTGTAGAGTTTCACTCTAAAAGCACATATCAAGCAACTGAGAGCCAAAACACCCTTATGATGGGGTAGGGTTACACTGTCCTAATTTCGTTAGGAGCTAGGGGTTCACTACGCAAAACAAGTGGTTTCAAACAATTCCTGCATTTGGGTGAGCAACCTATCCCAGATTGGAACAGTCTCTACGACTTCCGATATGCAACTAGGTCGATTGGTCAAAAAGGGTACCTCAGCAAGACCACCTAATATACCTCTCACACCTAACACCAAGAAGTGAAAAGAAGATCAAACGGTACAGCGGTAGTCCAGATCCAAGGGTTGTGTTCCCATCGTAGCAGAGCCCGCAACCAGTCAGCCTTTTGGCAAGCTTTTCCAAGCGAGCCTCCGGCAAACCGCTTAGGAATAGCAGATGGCAAACACTGTGATTTAAGTGTACCGATGCAAATGCAAATTCAAAGAAACACATAAGTGTAGATAAAATATCATATCATGAGTTCGAGTCAAGTTCTCTAAGTCCCTAGCAGAGTCGCTAGAAACTGTGGACTAGCCTTTTTCTCGCGCCACGCCTTTCGGAAAGGTCTGAAAAGAAAGGCCTCACAGTTTGGACTCCAGCAGTTCTAAATCTAGCCTCACATGTGCAATGTGAAACTGATAAACACTAAAGAGTCAAAATCCAGCAAACCTTTTGGAAAATCGATTTTAAATCAAATAATGCCAAAATTGGACTACTTTGCCAGATACAGAGTCGCCACCTAAATTTTTTTTTATTTTGGAGAAATTTAGGAAACCCTGACTCGTGCCGAAGGCCACGTGTCCGTCATCACCAAAGTTGCCTCAGCTCGGGAACTTGGGTATGAGGGGGGAAGGTCATAAATTGAGCAGCCCCGCTCGCCCGATCAAAGATCGGCCTCTACTAATCATGATACGAATTTTTATAAACATTATGTGTTCTTATTCCGGTTATTTAAACTAGTTTTACTATATGATGCTTATAAACAAGTATAGACTAGTTTTCTCAAGTTAGAACAATTCAACTCATGTTTGTTTGCGAAAATGGTTTGAAGTTGCCACCTCAAGTGGGCTTAAAGATGCGGTTTCGCCACCAAACATAGTAGGCTTAAAAACATGATTTGCCACTCAACAAAGTGGGCTTAAAACGCACATTTGTTGAATCGTTCCAATTCAAAGAACAAGCCTTCATCCACAGGCATTCATGCAGTTTAGCATTTAAGCACATAGCCTCATGGCAAGCATGCGACACATGGCAATATGGCAATCACACTTATGAAAATATGCTAAAGTGTAAAGACTCATCGAGTACTCCGAACGAAAACGGAAACTAGTTAGCAAGATGCATGATTCTAACTATACAAGATGCCTAATGCTACATATGCAATATGAAATTAATAGGCTCGACTACTAATATGGCATATGGATTGATTTGAACAACATGCAATTAAACACGTATTGTGATAAGATATTGAAATAACAATGTAGTTTGAATGATGCGCCGGTGCATGCAAGACAAGATGAATGGATGCAAACATGCGATATGCTAATCAAAATATGTCCCTGATCTAACCATCAAGAGCAATTAAATGAAAGGGAGAAAGACGTGGGGTTGGAAAACATACACACACATACGCACACTTATTACAACAATACACCCTCGCGAATAAGGGTCTGAATAAATAAGCTAGCCAACTAGCTACGCTAATTAAACTAACTTATTATTACAAAACTTGAAAATAATTAACTATTCTAGCTAATTAATTAAATTATTACATCACATCTAATTAACTACTTAGCTAATTAATGGATTACAAGTCAATTGCAAGTAAACTAAGTAACCAACTACTTAGCCCCGGGAAGTAATAGATATGCATGCACACGCTCAATTCTACACCCGAAAAGCCACTGCTGATTCACACTTTCATGCTACAACAGAGAGCAAAACAAAGCAAAATAGTGTATTCTCACAGGTTTTTTGTACTGTTTACCCTCCTTATTACCACACAAATTCAAAGGAGAGAAACTCTTGACCCTCAAACCATCAATCAAGCAATTTCCATGCATGATGGCTAAGGGACCAAGTTTGTACAAGTTCAATAAATGCACAAACAAAACCAAAATGACCACCACCCTATCATGCATGATCAAGGGCAATGGTGACCTAGGAAAATCACACATTTCATCACTTTTGAGTATGAAATGTCTCATTTTCCTTGTGTTTGAATTAACGTCTGATTCGAACACATGCAATGCGACACGAAAGATGCTTACCTTGCCTATTTGTGAGTGTCCTCTAATGGAAAGAGGGCTCAAGCCCCAAGTTGCTTTGGGCATTAAAGAGGCATTACACTGTTGGTAATGAATCCCCTAAGGGATTAAACCATTAGGTGTAGCACCTTTATTTCACACTTAGGCAAACAAGTGGTTAGAAACCACTTTCAAAGCAAATCAAAAGTGAAGAATTGAGGGGGCAGGGGGGAGGCGGTTGTAGAGATTGTAAGTGCAGAAAATGAGGTGGAAAAAGCACCAAAGCATGCAACCAACTCACACCAATGCTAGTTAAAGCCTTAAAACACTAAGCTAGTGAAGGAATTAACACTACAGTTATGCAAAATAAGACTCAAACAAACTAACCAGTCCAAAACAGAGCTAAAACGAGTTATTTCAGAGGCTAAAACATGCTGGACTCAAGCTAAGTTAGGCTAAAAAAACATGCTAACATGTGAAACTAACTAGACATGCAAGCAAGACACAAGGATGGGAGGCTAACCCCTCCAATTTTGGGCTTCAAAATATGTTTTTTACCACTGAAAACCTCTGAAATTTAGTGGTTAAAAGGCCCAAAACAGTTGATTTGAAAGTGATGAATAAAGGCACAAAAGCTTTACAAGCTAACAAGCAAGAAGGGTGAACCACCCCTAACTAAAACAAGACTCAAACCACCACTTTTAAGTCATAAAAATATAGGTTTTTTTGGTTCAAAACCACCCTCAAAACAGTCTCACAAAGATGAGAAAATAAGTATACTAAATAAGTGAACAAAGCAAGTAAACTACCTCTTGAAGCAAAGAGCAACTCTAGGCATAAATCCAATTATATGTTCAATTTTTTAGCTTATCTGTTTAAATCTATCCGTCCAAATTTTTTTGTTTGTTAAAATACACCAAACCACTATTTGTTACAATCTTTCTCTCTTCCTCTCTTTCTCTCTCTTGTTCTTTATCCCTATTTGTCGTACCTTCACACAGATATATCTGTTCAATTTTTTATTTTTATCTGTTCATTAACCACTATCTGTTGCAATCTATTTCATCATTGTCATTATCATCATCATCAACATCACCATCAACAACAACAACAATTAACAACTACACAAAAATAAATGAAAAATGAGTTGAATCTATCTTGCTCAGAAACTTGAAAAAAAAAAAAAAAAAAAAATATAAAAAAAAAACAAAATTGAAGGTGAAAATAGATATGTTTTAGATTTTGAGAGAGAGAGAATCTAAAGATATCTATATCTCTATATTTATAGAGATGGGAACCAAAACAAACATACATACACTTCTCCCAAATCTCCACCTATTAGACTTTATTGCTTTCTTATCACTATAGAAGACTTTGAGCTACAAGTTTTCCATCTCTTCCTCTCTCTTTGAAAGAAACTTCTTTTCAATCTCCTCAGTATCACCACAAAGCCTATTTGTATACATTGTGGGGGCATATTTTTTGAATGACAGCACGTGGCCGAGGTGACGCCGACGTGTCCGCCAGAGTGCCACGTGGCTTGGTCATGTGTGAGATGATCCTGGCTAGGCCGAGGATATCTTTCAGAATCTGAGATGAGCAGATAAAGGACAAGAGTCCTAGAATAGGGGAGGACCTCAGTCTGGATAAAGACAAAGCTCTTAGGGAGTTTATCTCTATCTAGCTGCGAGTTCAAGATTAGCATTGAGCCAAAGCCCATTGAAGCTAAGCATCTGCAGGGATCAGGTTAGTGCTGGCCATAAAGGTAAGACACCCTCGTGGGTCTAAGGTAAACTTTTTATGTTCTGTTTAGTCAGTTCAGCACTATTTGTTATCTTTAAGAGATATTGATTACTAACTTGATCATCGGAGTGCCTCTGGGTGGACGAACCACCGCCGGATTCATATTTTTCTGTGACAGGTTGTTCAGGCTTAATCTATTCTGCCGATGCTCTCCTGCTGAGTTCCCTCTTTGGTTGTGTGGTCAAAAATCAACTCCCACAATTTGGCGCCGGAATGTAAGGAGAATAGATGGCCAACGACGGGCAGAAAGAAAAGGTCGAGGATGACGTCCCTAGTGGGAGTGGCAAACACGTCAATCCTAATATGGAGGACGAGAATTGTAATGAAGGACCTCGGGTTAGAATCCCAGAGAAAAGGACGTCAGCCAAAAGGGAGACGCACCGAAGAAAGCATGTCAAGGTGGGTATTACAACGAAAGCGACCTCCAGATATGAAAAGATAGATGCTTGAGAAGGGATGACAAGATGAAGGAAATGGAAAACAAGTTGCAGACCTACAATCGGTTGTCAATTTCATGATGCAGGCCAACATCATACAGCCATTGTTTCCATTGAAGGACACATCGATTCCAACGGCCAAGAACGATGCCCCGAAAGGGGGGGCAGAAAGCCATCCCAGCAATCTTTCAGCATGACAGGCTAAAGGAACACTCACATCAGCCTTCACAGGACGTCGGACGAGTAGAATCAATGAAAGGAGAGTCTCAGAGGATGCCTTGTACCAAAGGAACGTATGTTAAGGAACATCGGCATGTTCAAGGGAAGGAACTTTGTTTTGATACGATGAATGAAGAGAAGTCCAAGAGGACTCATAACGATGCCGGGAGCAGCGCACCAAAAAGGCTGAAAGCCGTGATAGTCGAGCTCCTGGTTGGACTAAGGAGGATTTGAGGGACTACCTCCAAAGGAAGCTGCAAAATGTCGGGGTCACATCCCCGGTCAAACCGAGAACACCATTCTCAGTGGAGTTGGATAAGTTCGAGACCCCAAAAAGGTTCCATATGCCAAGGTTCCAGATATATAACGGTAAGTCCGATCTGAACTTTCATGTCGACTTATACTTAATTCAATGGCACTATATACCGAGAACAAACCGTTGCTCTGCAAGGTATTCCCCTCATCCTTTGGGAAAATTGCATTAGATTGGTTTCACAAGTTGTCGAAAGGAACTGTGAAGAGTTAGGAAGGTCTGGCCAAGATGTTTGTGGCCAGGTTTGTTACAAACAATTTGCAACCATTGAGAATAGACTTCCTAATGGCTCTGAAAATTGGCAAGGGCGAAAGCCTCAGGGCTTATGCCAAAAGGTATTACGAGGTGTTCAACCAAATACTCGGATGCAATCAGGAGTTGGCGGTCGTATCTTTTAAGAATGGCCTAGAGGATGACTGCATGCTTCAAAAGTCACTGGCAAAGACTCTGCCGAAGAATATGGAGGAGCTCATGGCCAGGATTGAGAAATATACGAGAATATAAGAGGATAAGCCAGGAATGTAGGCGTCAAAGCAGGAGAAGAGGAATGGCTCACCGAAGCGAGGCCGAGGTAATACAAATTTTAATAGACAAGAAATAAGACTGAGGACTGCACAGGCAGTCACCACTGTGTTTTGCATCCCGGTTTATAAAGTCCTGGAAAGGATCAGGAACTAGTTGTATTATAAAGCACCAGAGAAGATTCCTGGTGAATTTATGGGAAGAAGCCTTGGGAAGCACTGTGCCTACCACAATGAGGATGGGCACCTGACTCAGGAGTGTAGAGCCCTGAAGACGCATTTGGAAAATCTAGTTAGACAAGGTCACTTAAGTGACCTAGTAGATGAGGCCAGAATGAGGGAAGAGCAGGCAAGGCTGCCCCAAGCATGGGCAACACCACCTCCACCAACACCACAACTGCAAGCAGATGGACTTCGAGTGATCAATGTGATTCACTTGAGGGTCAATGAGAACGAGGTACATGGGGAGACTCAGAGGGTGAAGCACTTATAGCATTTGTACCAAGTCCAACAAAAGAAGCCTAGGACAAATGAATACCAGGGACCAATGGTGTCCTTTACTAAAGCAGACTTAGACATGGTACAACATCCATACAACGATGCTCTGGTAGTAACCCTCAAGATTGGAGAATGCCATGTAAGGCGTATTCTGATTGACTAAGGCAGCTCTTGTGAGATCATGTATGTCAGATGTTACAAGGAGCTCGGCCTTCACCGAAATGATTTGGAGCAATCTAACAGCCCAATGATCGGGTTCAATGGAATACCGACATGGCTCCTGGGAGCAATAAATTTGGAGGTGCAAGTAGGCACCAAGAAGGTAAGCATAGAGTTCATAGTAATTGACACCCCCTCTCCTTATAATGTTATCTTAGGGAGGCCATGGTTGCACGCAATGAGGATTGTTCTCTCAACATTGCACCAGCTGTTGCGGTTTCCAACAGAGCATGGAATTGAGGAGATCAGAGGGGATCAAGTCCACGCGAAGAATTGCCCCATGGCGGCAATGAAATCCACCTGCAACTTGCGAGAGCCAGAAACAGTAGAAATTGAGGACGAAGACATGGAGGTCTTGGATGACGTCGGTAAAGAGCCAGCCGACAAAAGCGAGAAAGCTTTGAAGAAAATCCTCGTCTAGCAAGGAGATGAATAACGCTTCTTCCTTCTCGGCTCAGGCTTAGCCGAGGAGGAGGAAAAGGAGTTAGAGTCGTTCTTGCCAGCAAACATGGAGGTGTTTGTCTGGACGCCATACGAGATGTCTGGCATTGATCCCGAGGTCACTTGCCATAGACTAAATGTAGACAGGTCAGCTAAACCTTTCATTCAGTGAGCAAGGAGGCCAATGTTGGTTCATGTGGAGGCAGTAGAAGAGGAAGTGGACAAATTGTTGGAGGCCAGAGCCATTCAGGAGGTAAACTACCCAACTTGGTTGTCAAACACAGTTGTTGTGAAAAAGAAGAATGGGAAGTGGAGGGTCTGTGTGGACTTCACTAGCCTGAATAAGGTTTGTCCCAAAGACAACTTCTCACTCCCCAAGATTGATCAATTAGTAGATGCCACTTCAGGGCATGGAAGGATAAGCTTCCTAGACGCTTATGGGGGATACCATCAGATAGCAATATATCCAACCATCAAGGAGAAAACTGCATTTATCACCCCAAAAGGGCTGCATTGCTACAGAGTGATGCCTTTCGAGTTGAAAAATACAGGAGTAACCTACCAGAGGTTGGTGACCAAGATGTTCAGGCACCTAATTGGCAAAATAGTGGAAATGTACATTGATGACATGGTTGTGAAGACCAAAGAACTTGAGAATCACCTGGCCATCTTGAAGGTAGTTTTCGATATTCTAAGAACATATCGGCTCCGACTCAATGCTTCGAAATGCGCATTTGGAGTTGGCTCTGGTAAGTTTCTAGGATACCTGATTACTAGAAGGGGCATTGAGGCAAGTCTAGATCAAATCAAGGCCATCCTTGACTTGAAGAGCCCAACATCAGCAAAACAAGTACAGATGCTAACAGGAAGGGCCGCAACCCTGAATAGGTTTATAAGCAGAAATTCAGATAAGTGTAAACCATTTTTTAGTTCACTGAAAAGACCACAGATTTTTTGTGGACAAAGGAGTGCGAAGTCTCCTTGGCCGACTTGAAAAAATACCTAACCACAGCTCCAGTTCTTTCAAATCCAGTACCTGGAGAGGAACTGTTCTTATACTTGGCAGTTTGGGAGCATGCAATGAGTGCAGTGGTAAACAGAGAAGAGAAGGTAGAATAAAGGGCAGTATACTATGTGAGTAAAACCCTAGCAGGTACAGAGACCGGGTACTTGCCCCTGGAGAAATTGACACTAGCCTTAGTGATGGCTTCCAAAAAGTTGAATCATTATTTCCTAGTCCACAAGATTGTGCTATTGACTGAGCATCCCTTGAAGTCCCTGTTACAGCAAGGAGATCTAACAGGCAGGGTAGCCAGGTGGGTAGTGATATTGGGCCAATATGACTTAGAATTTAGACCCAGAACGGCAATCAAAGGCCAGGTTTTGGCTGACTTTGTGGCCGAGTTCACACCTAGTGCCATCCCATGTCGAGCTCCGGTGAGCCACGGCTTAGAGTGTCCAAGGGAACAAGAGGAGACCCAGCTAGAAATGAAAAACCCCACAGCAAAACAGAAGAAAGAAGAAAAACCCAAGCCCTGTGATAGCTACATTGGCGACTTCTTCCGCCTATTTGTTGATGGGAGTTCAAACCATCAACGAGCAAGAGCAGGAGCAGTGTTGGTATCACCAGATGGGCAAATGCTAGAACAGTCTATCCATTTGGGGTTCAAAGCCTCAAATAATGAAGCAGAATATGAGGCACTAATCGCAGGGTTAAAGTTAGCAACAACAATGGAAGCCGACGAGGTAGTAGTCTTCTATGACTCCCAACTTATTGTGAATCAGGCAACATGCGAGTATGCAGTCCGAGATGAAAGAATGATAGCCTATGTCAAACTGCTAGCCTGATTTTAGGATTTCCAACTATAGCAGGTTAGCCGAGATGA
Organism: Camellia sinensis; assembly: GCF_055761805.1. Lineage (NCBI taxonomy): Eukaryota > Viridiplantae > Streptophyta > Magnoliopsida > Ericales > Theaceae > Camellia > Camellia sinensis. The sequence continues at coordinate 16,421,358 of NC_138964.1, read as the reverse complement.
CAACAGCCATGCTGATGCCTAGGCTAACCTGGCTAGTGCAATGAAATTAGGGGAGGCAAGGACAATAATGGTTGATTATTTGTCAGGCCCAAGTGTGGAACCACTAATCATAGAGTATGAAGCAATGTGTGTGGAAATGGGTCCAAGTTGGATGGATGCAATAGTGATGTTTCTTAGGGATGGAAAACTGACAAATGATCACAAAGAGGCGTATAAGACCAGACTGAAGTTAGCAAGGTTTAGCCTAACAACAGAAGGACATCTCTACAGAAGGTCTTTTACTGGTCCCCTTTCGAGGTGTGTGCATCCCTCCCAAGTTGAAGACTTCTTATATGAAATACACGAAGGGATATGTGGCAGCCATACTGGGGGCAAATCGCATACTTATAGGGCCATTATTGAGGGGTACTAATGGCCCAACATGTAAAAGGATACTGAAACCTACGTCAGAAGGTGCAAGAAGTGTCAGAGGTTTGCACCTTTGATTCATCAACCAACAGTAGATTTGAACCTTGTGTCTAGCCCTTGGCCATTTGCCCAATGGGGCATAGATCTTGTTGGACAATTGCCCCAAGCAACTAGATAGAGAAAGTTCCTGCTAATAGCAATAGATTACTTCAAAAAATGGGTAGAAGCTGAACCCCTTGCGAAGATTCGAGATATTGATGTGAAGGGCTTCATATGGAAGAACATCATCATCAAGTTTGGGATTCCAAGGGCGATAGTAGCAGACAATGGCACACAGTTTGGTAGTAAGTGAATCAAAAGCTTTTGTGCAAAGTACAAAATCAAGAACTACTACTCTACTCCAAGTTTCCTTCAGAGTAATGTTCAGGCAAAAGCATCCAATAAGACTATCTTGGATGGGATGAAAAAGAGGCTAGAAGCAGCAAAGAAAAAATGGGTGGAAAAGTGGCCCAGTGTACTATGGGCATATCAGACCACGCCGAGAAGATCAACGGGAGAGTCTCCATTTGCCATGGCTTACGGCACTGAAGCAGTAATCCCACTAGAAGTCGGCATTCCAGGGACCAGAACCTAGGGAGTGGAAAATGGTACTAATGAGGTATTTCTAGCCTGAGATCTAGACCTACTTGAGGAGAAAAGAGAGAGAGAGCAGCAGCAATTCGACTGGGGGCATACCAGCAACAACTTGCAGAGCTTACAACAAGAAGGTCAAACCAAGAGAGTTCAAAGTTGGGGACCATGTGCTAGGGAAAGTAGTCGGCAACAAGAAGGATCCTATAGAGGGCAAGCTTGGCCCAAATTGGGAGAGGCCTTATAGAATTATCTCGGTTGCCGGCAATGGGGCATATCGACTTGAAGACAGTGATGGAAAAGAGTTGCCAAGACCCTAGAACACTTGTAACTTGAAATTTTTCTATCATTAGATTTTTGGTTTTTGAAGTTTATGTCTTAATTTTATTAGCCGAGGTAATAATAAGATTTTAGTTTGATGAATTTGAAATTTGTATGATGGGATTGACCGGTCCCATGGCGATGTTTTTGAATGAAACATAACGAATAACTTAGACTTATTATATGGCAGAGTTGAATTATACTTGCATATAATAGAGTAGAACTAAGCTGGTGATGTTTCTAAATGAAACATGACGAATAACTTAGACTTATTATATGGCAAAGTTGAATTATACTTGCATATAATAGAGTTGAACTAAACTAACGATGTTTCAAAATGAAACATGACGAATAACTTAGACTTATTATATGGGAAAGTTGAATTATACTTGCATATAATGGAGTTGAACTAAGCTAACGATGTTTCTAAATGAAACATGACGAATAACTTAGACTTATTATATGGCAGAGTTAAATTATACTTGCATATAATAGAGTTAAACTAAGTTGGCGATGTTTCTAAATGAAACATGACTAATAACTTAGACTCATTATATGGCATAGTTGAATTATACTTGCATATAATGGAGTTGAACTAAGTTGAAATTAACTTGGACTTGCCATATCGACAGAGTCAAACTCAGAAGAGAACTAAGTTCATTAATAGAGAAACCAAGGTTGAAACACCTCAGGAAATCTTTGTGTGAAATTGACTTTGGCGAAAGACCATTGGCATACACTTAATGTGAACTTAAGTGGAACTTAGGTTCACATTAGGGGGTAGGGAGCAAGGATGATAAATAAGCCTGAGAGCTTGGCACTTGTTGGAATTTTTAGAATGGGCTTAACACTTGTTGAAATTTCAAAAAAATTTACAGGTTAGAGTTGACCGAGGTAACGATGAATGAAGTATCTGAGATATGTATTACCCGAGGTAACTAACCGGGTTGTCAAAGCTTGGAAAGCATGAAGTCTTAATAGAAGATAGTATATGGAGGCAGAAAAGCAATGCTAGACTGAATAAACACTTATAAAAATATTTTAATATTTTTAAGTGTTAGTCGAGGTACTCCAATGGTTGGCCGAGGCAGACAGTCAAGGTTTATATCCGAGGTATTTTACCCTAAAGTTATTATACAGTTAAGGTACACTTTGAAGAAATGCAAAAAAGAAAGTAGTGGACATGTATGAAAAGAGCATTCAACACTTAGCCAAAAGAAAAACCATACATTCAAAAAGGAAATTGTTTTAAAGACAAGAGGGCACTTCAGCCTGACTTAAGAGATTGCTTGTCCAAACTACAAAAGTTACAATTAAAAGAGAAGTTCTGAGTACAAGAGGAAAAAAAAAACCCTAAGTACTGGAAGCATTGGCATTTATGTTAGATTGCTCAACCTCGACTATTGGCGTTGTGCCTCGGTTGGCAGTAAGGATTCCTTCTCTGCCGCTATCTCAGCATCTATCTCAAATAGAGTCTGATCCAAGCTCTTCTCGACTGCTTGGACTTCGGCCTCAGTTGTCGCCTTCTTAGGAGAGGTGCTTTTGGAGATCTCGTTCTCATCATCTTGAGTGAAGTCCAAGACTTGCTCATTTAGAGTAGGGGACTTGACCCCAATCGCAGCCTCCCCTTTGTCAGCGTCATCAGCCTTGGGGTCCTCATCTTCGGCTTTGTCCTCAGAATTGTTGGGAGCTGGAGGAAATGGCAATTGAATTTGGTTGGTATCTCAAAAATGAGAGTTCCCAAGGACGGACAATTTGTCTAGGGTCGCCGACCAGCTGAGAAGAAAGCCTCGGTTATAGGCTTGGATAACCTGGGCCTTGTATACATCACAGACAGCAGCCTGCCCTTCCGAGAAAGCCTTCTCATCAGCGGCTTTGATTTCGGCCTCCTTCGTGGCTAAGGCATCCCGAAGCTTTGCTTGGGCTTCGGCAGTTTTTGCTTCAACCTCCTTCGCCTGGGCTTTGAAAACTTCTGCCACAGCCTCGGTAGCCTCCGCCTTCTCCTCGGCTTGGTCTTGAGCTTTTTTGGCAGCCTCGGCTTGATCTAGCAGCATCTTCATTTTTGCCTCGGCATTATTAAGGGAGGCAAGGAAACCAGCAGCCTCTTTGCTCTTGCGGACCAATTCTTTCGTCATGTCCTCGACTTTCACTGCAAAGGAATAAGTGTACTGGATCACCTAGAAGAAAAGGAGTGAACAAGTTAGAAAATTTTTTACAACATGAAGAACTTAAAATAAAAGCTAAAAAAGTACAAAGAGTTGAAGACTTACCAGAATAGAGTGCTACATCATTAAGGCAAAATTTTCATACTCGGTGACCTCGGCCATACGACTTTGATCAGTTGGCGGAAGGACAGCGGTAGAAAGAGCGACACCGACCTCGATGTTGTCAATGGAACTATTGCCGGCTTTGATTGGTTGATCGCCGATCGTAATGGCAGAAGCTCAGGGGTCATCGGCTTTGAAAGAGCTTTAACTTGCAGCCTCTTGGGACCTCGGCTTCTTCAAACGTGAGATGTTGGACAACTGGTCTTTGGCAGACCTCTTTTCCGCTTTGGAGGCACTCTTCTCAACTTCAGCCAGTTTTGAAATTGGTAGGGTATCCTCTGTATCAACTTGGGTGATAGAGGCTTTTGTCTTAGCCATCTTCACCCTTTTTGGCTTTGGTGGGATTTGGGATTGAGACGGGGAAGACTGAACGAAGACAACTTCTGGAAGATCGGCCAAGAGGTCCTCCACAACGGCTTTGCTGCAGCCTATTTCTTCGGCAATTGTAGCAATGGTAATTTTGGTACCAAAATGAATTATTGGCAAAGAAATTGATGGGTTTGTTGGGTCAAATGTCGGTTCTTCAAAATCGCATCGTCTGTGGCTTCGGGTTCTACTGGCAGGGACGTTTGGTGGAGCTCAACTTCGTCGTCAGCGTTGGGACGTTGGGATAAGTTGAGGCGTAGATGTCGATGGCAACTCGACTAAATCAGAAGAGGAAGCCTGATCAGTTCTTGGTGAGAAAGTGACTGGAGGGGTTGAGGCTGACGGTGGCGTTAGACTTCTACGAGGGACGTCGGGCAAAACCGACTTGTACATTGGAATGTAATTAAGTAGTAGAGGGATTTGCGCTTATCGATGGGCAGGCGGAGCAGCTTTTTCAAGTCCTTGCTAGGGAAAAAAGTTTGTCAAAAGTCCTTTGCTGGATGGGGAAGAACCGCAAAAAAGAGCAAGAAGGAAAAAGTATTTAGACGAAGATATATGAGTTGATAAGTCCTAACGGAAATGTGATTTAAAGGATGACTCAGTTCTTACCATCACCCTCTTTAAACACCGATCGGCCCAGGGGGAAGAGATGAAGATCATCATCAAAAGCAAACTCCTAGTTGCTTAAGGTGATAAGGTAATCATCTCTAGCACCCTTGTTGGAGTCTGGGAGGTCGGCTATGATTTTGTATATAGCGGATCTGGGTTTCAGGTAGTAAATGTAGCCTTTTTCAGACTTTAGGCCACACATGGTATAACAATACTGAATGTCGGCAATGTTATCGTAGCATTTTCTCGGCAAGCTAGGGCAATTATACCATTAATAACCCTGTAGGAATTGGTGGCGGCTAGCTGCATCGGGTTGAGTTTATAGTAGTGAAGGATTTCCCTGAAGAGAATATCTAAGGGAAGCCAAAGTCCGCATTCTATAAAAACCACAACGGGAAAGGCATGGAGTCTCCATCTGGCATGATGGAGTCCTCCTCCCTGGCTAACCTAACTTGGACGTTGGCAGGGATAGAAAACTTTCTCTTAAAATATTCGAGCTTTTCTGGGGTGTCAACCCTCTATCTGGACATACCCATTGTCTCAGGGTAAAGGGATTGGACGACAGAATGATTGGTATAGGTTTAAAGACCTCAGCTTAATCCTAATCAGGCACTGGTGCAAGTGTTCTTGAAGTCTAAGAGGGTTTTTGTTTTGATTTTCCTAAAGAACAAAGTTCTAATGCAAATCCCAAACCTAGGAACTACAGGCACAGGAATTGAAGGCAAAAATCTGGAAATACAACAAGAAAAACAGAAAAAAAGAGCATGATTCAAAAATCAAGAAAGTGGCCAAGATTCAAGAATAAGAAAAGTATTCAACTTGCAGAACAATAAGTAAAGTGTGTGTAAGGCAATGTGCAAAGACCAGAAGCAATACGCACACATTTGAATTCAGGAACAAGTTGTGATGTGATTCACGAAGGTCAAAACATGGAGATGGAGATAGAATAGCAACAAATAATATGCATAGATGGCAGATTTGAAGCAAAATAAAAAATGAGAGACTAAAACTAGTGTGTTTGGTAACGTTTACGTTTTCAGTTTATATTTACAAAAATTTTATAAACTGGTTTTTGTTTATTTTTTGTTTATTTTTAGAAAAACATAAACTACAAACGCGTTTGGTAATTGACAAAATGTTTACAAAATTTAAAAAATATAAAAAGAGTGAAAAATGGCAAGTAGTGGCAAGTGGCGGCGAAAGACGGTGGTGGCAAGTGGCGGCAAAAGACGGTGGGTGGTGGGTAGTTGGTGGTGGTGGGTGGTGGTAGGTGGGTGGGTGACGGTGGCGGATGGTAGCGAGTGGGTGGTGGTAGTGGCGGTGACGGGTGGTGGAAAGTGGTGACAGTGGGTGGTGGGTACCTGGTGGTGGTGGGCGGTGGCGGGTGGGTGGGTAACGGTGGTGGGTGGTAGCGAGTGGGTGGTGGCGGTGGTGGGTGGCAGATGGCGGATGGCAGGTGGTGGCGGGTAGGTGGCGGGTGCTGGTAGTGGGTGGGTGGATGACAGTGGCAGGTGGTGGGTGGTGGCGAGTGGGTGGTGGTGGTGGCGGTGACGGGTGGTGGATGGTGGTGGCAGGTGAGTGGCGGATGGCGGGTGGTGGTGGGTGGTGGCGGGTAGGTGGTGGGTGGTGATGGTGGTTGGGTGGGTGACGATGGTGGGTGGTAGCGAGTGGGTAGTGGTGGTTGGTGGTGGTGGCAAGTGGGTGGCTGGTGGTGGTGGGTGGGTGTGTGGGCTACGGTGGCGGGTGGTAGGTGGTAGCGAGTGAGTGGTGATGGTGGGTGGTGGTGGCAGGTAGGTGGCGGGTGGTTGGTGGGTGATGGTGGTGGTGGTGGTGGTGGTGGGGGCGAGCGAGTGGGTGACAGGTGTCTGGTGGTGGTGGGTAGCTGATGGTGGTAGGTGGTGAATGGTGGTGGCAGATGGGTAGTGAGTGGTGATGGCAAGTAGGTGGCGGGCGGTGGTGGCGGGCGGTGGATGGTAGTGGCGGGTGGTGGGTAGTGGGTGATGGGTGGTAGTGGTGGTGGTGGTGGTGGCAAGAGGTGGGTGGGTGGTGGTGGCGAGTGGATGGCAGGTGGGTGGTGGTGGCAGGTGGATGGTGAGTGGTGGTGGGGGTGGGGAGTGGGTAGTGGTGGCGGAAGACGGTGGTAGAAAATGGTGGCGGGTGGTGGCTAGTGTTGGGTGGTTAAAAAAAAAAAATTGAAAACTCAAAATGGAAACACATTTTTTGTGTTTTCATTTTTTGGCCAAATTTATAAACTGAGACTACTGATTTATAAATCAAAAATTTTACCAAACAAGTTTTTATTTGAATTTTTAAAATTTTTGTAAATATAAACAGAAAACTGAAAACGTAAGTGTTACCAAACAGCACCTAAAAAAACAAAATCATAGACTTACTGAATAAGGCTGGAGAGAAGTACGCTGGAGTCAAACGACGATGTTGACTAGAACCCAACGGTAAGGCGCACGCCGAAAGAAGTACTCAGGTGATCGTAGAAAACTCGAAAGGACGACAATGGCAGTTTGAGGGAAATTTAGTAGATAGAGAAAACTTGAGGGAGAATGCGAGAATGCAAGAATGAAAAGTGAAGAGGCAGAGAGAGAGTAAGAGTTTTTGTTAAAAATTCGAAAAGGTGGCAAACCATAATAAAATGCCTTGGACGACGTGTCTGTCAGGCGGCGTGGCAGACACGACGCAACCATATGGCGCATGTCAGGTACGAATCAATAAGAGAAGGATGCATGGCTGAAACGGTTGAGAAAACCGTACGTGACAGCTCATGCACAAACAAAACTCTTGGAGTTCTTGATTTAATGAGGCAACAACCTCGGCTAGAGGAACGATCTCAGTTACAGAGCTTGGTTCTTGGTTCTTGGTTCTTGGTTCTTGATCATTAGGAAAGTTGAACAGTAGAATCCTGGGAACGCGAAGCCGAAGAGTAATGATCTCAGCCGTAGAAGGAAAGACCGAACTCTGACTGACGAGACAATGTAGGTTCCATCACCTCAGATTGCCGAGGTAATAGAACCTAAGGGGTAGTTGTGGGGCATATTTTGTGAATGACAGCGCGTGACCGAGGTGACGCCAACATGTCATCCAGAGTGCCACGTGGCTTGGTCATGTGCGAGATGATCTCGGCTAGGCCAAGGATATCTTTGGAGATATCCGAATCCGAGATGAGCAGATAAGGGACGAGAGTCTTAGAATAGGGGAGGACCTCAGTCTGGATAAAGATAAAGCTCTTAGGGAATTTATCTCTATCTAGCTTGGAGTCCAAGATTAGCATTGAGTCAAAGTCCATTGAAGCTAGGCTTCTACAGAGATCAGGTTAGTGTTGGCTATAAAGATAAGGCACCCTCGTGGGTCTAATGTAAGCTTTTTATGTTCTGTCTAGTGAGTTAAGCACTATTTGTTATCTTTGAGAGATATTGATTACTGACTTGATCGTCGGAGCGCCCCCGGGTGGACGAACCACCATCGGATTCTTATCGTTCTGTGACAGGTTGTTCGGGTTTAATCTATTCTGCCAGTGCTCTCCTACTGAGTTCCACATTTGGTTGTGTGGTCAAAAATCAACACCCACATACATATACACATATTTGCATTTCTTTGTGCGTTCTATGCAACATTCATCTCTATTTTTCTAATTTGTTGAATCTATCATGTTACTTTGTTTGAATCTCAATGGATGTGGGTAGGAAAAGGAAATTTTCCCTACCTTCGAACTACATTACCCTAGTTCAACTCCAAGAGCGATGGCATAAAGAATAGCAGTAAAAGCAGAGGCCGAGAGAGAGGAGGAAGAAAAGCAAAAGTAGACAGATAAATAAGAACATGAACAAAAGCGTGAAGAACTTGAGAATTAGAAGAAGAGGCATCAAGAGAATGTTGAGAGAAGCAACAAGATGAACACTGTGCCTCATCGGTGTCGCTTAGATCTGAAGTTGTCCACTACGAGAGACCACGACAACGACGAGAGATCGTTGCCGGAGCAGTTGCTAATCCATACCAGGAGTAAGAGAGAGAGAAAGATAGAAGAGTAAGAGAAGAGAAACAAATAGACAGAGAGGCGTGGGGGTAGACAGTGACGATTGGTGACGATAGAGAAGAGAGAGAGAGAGAGAGAAACGTTTTGTGAGAAAGGATGTTAGGGTTTGGTTTGGGTATAGAGCATATATATATACAGGCATGTTTTGGTTATTTTATCTAATTTTATCCTTATAAACAAAATATTTGAGCACTTGAACCTTTGCCCAAACAAAATTCAAAATTGGATTTATGAACCAAGTGCCTTTATTATTATAATTTTACATGTTCATAGTGCCAATCATGGTTTTAAAAATCGGACCCAATTGAACCGTCGACTGATCAGAGTTTTGGTTTAGATATATCTTCTAAATCGTTCAAATTTGAAACTGACCTATTTAGGAATAACTGACGGTTCGACAAGCGAACCAACCAGATTGATGGAACTAAAATATTTGGACTTTTTTTTTGTTGATACTTTCTAACATTTCTTTTATTCTTTCTTTTCTTTCTTTCTTTCTGGTTATTATTATTATTATTATTATTATTATTATTATTATTATTATTATAAGCTAAAAATTTCTTTCTTTCTTAAAAACTCTCTTTCAAAGGTCTTCTCTTAAGAGGAATTCCATTGAGAGATTGAGATTGTTGTGAAAATCTCTATCTATTTATAAGAAAAAAATTCTTCCAAAAAACATCAAAAAAATTCATCTGGGATTTAATCAAATTTATTAGAGGGAGACTTGAAATTTTGATATCCCTCCAAATTTTTTGTTTTTCTTTCAATAAAATTCATTGAATTAAAATCATATAGACAAAACATTGAATATTTGGTTTCCTCTTTCAAAATTAAAATTAATAATATTTTAAAATATATATTTATATTTTTTAGTAAAAAAATAAAAACATATTAGGAGAAATATTTAAGATAATTTAATATTTTATTTTTTTAATTTATAATTTTATTACTTATATTTTTATTAAATATAATTTTAATATTTATGATGTCATGGTTCAATTTTGGTTTAACTCAATAATTGAAGTGGTGACCCATCAATCCAATCCCTTTTTTGGTTCACTCTCGAGTCTAATTTTTAAAACATTTGTGGGAATATCTACCACCTCCACGCAAGGGCATATGGAATTTAAGGATGCTTTTTCCTTTTCTTTTTTATAAGACTAATTTTCTTTCCAATGAACATATTGATTTTATTCATAATTTGGGTCAAATTATTTTGTCCACGTTCTTAAAAATTTTAAAAAGAAAATTAAAATTCTATGAAAAAAATTCGATAACAAAATAAGTAAATTTTTGTAGTTTCTTTTAATTAATTTATAAAATTTGATTTATTTTTGTTTTAAGTAATTTTTTTGATTTTTTTTTAATTTTAACATTTTAAACATGATTAAAGTTCAATAGAAACTAAAAATTAAAAAAAAAAAAATCTTAAAACAATTTAACTTATAAGCTGATGTGAAAAGAAATCTAAAAACAGCTTAGTAATGTGGGAATATTTAATCAAGAATTGTGGGGAAGATCAATCAATTCAATTAAATTATTTTAGACATACATGAGAACTGGATTCGTTTTGATTAAGCAAAAGCACAATGTTGTCCAGCTTCCAAATTCGATTCCACTCTCTCTACAAGACAGTAATATATATTCTCATCGCATTGAAACATCATATTATTTATACCTATCTGTTTATGTGTTTATTATTAATTTATCTGTCTACGTTGGTTATTGATCCATGAGTTATTTGTTTGTTCACTTATTTGTTTACTTGTCATCGCTATTTATCCACGTGTCACCTATTTGTATATTTAATATGTCTATTTATCCATATCATTACCACCACTGATCGCCACAGTTGGTCACCTTTGGCCACTTTTTCAATGATTGGCCAATGGCGGTTTGGTAACAATAGTGTAAAAATATGAAGAAAAAAAATCATTTCAAATTAATAATTTTTTATTCTCACCGCACAATTACATTAATCATGTCCATATATATTAAAAAATAAAAAATAAACAAAATATTAATCTTTAAACCTAATGTCATATCCCCATACAACAAGACTCACCAATAAAAGAAACTCCAACCGTGGTAATTTTATTTATTTATTTATTTATTTATTTTTAAGCTAAACGAGATAAAAGTACGGTATTTATTTTGGTTCATCTGTTTACCTTACATTTATTATAGCTCTCTATCTAACTCTCTATCCAAATTCATTTATGATTGATAGTATTTTGTAGTATTAGCGGTGCTACATGCACCAATTAATATACACGCTAGTGTACCAATTAATATTATGCAATTATTATTGACACCACCTATTATACAAATTATAAATATTCAAAACTTCTAAAATTATGTTATATCATCTATTAATATACTAGTTAGTATATTAATTAATACATATAACATTATTATTTATAGTATACTACATCAGCATTATAAATGAAGGGAAAGAAAATAGAGGATTCCTTGGAGTTAGAATAGCCTTCAATGACTCTCTAAATGTAGAGTGCAAAAAAAAAAAAAAAAAAAGAGGAGTTGGGGTGCCTGTTGTGCACCCAGCACAACAGGCGCTGCTATGTGGTCTAATAAGCATATTTCGGAATCCGTTTTAATAATTTGAATCATTCACATTTTAGAGTATATCGAGTAGAGCATACTTGCCAAAAATCAAATTGATCAAATATGGTCAACCCTTTCATCCACTCAGATTTTAATATTTTAAACCACAATGTTATTTATTTTTCAAGTTACAAATGTAAGTGTATGAAAGGGTTAACGATATCTGATCAACTTGATTTTTGGCAGGTATGTTCTACTCAATGTACTCTAAAATATGAGCGGTTTAGATTTTTAAAACAGATTCTGAAATAAGCCCATAAGACTGCACAGCAGTGCTTGCTGTGTGCAACCCAAGAGAGCTATAATTTTGCATTTAGAAAACTCATTGGAATAGTAAAAATTTTATCTAACAAGTTTCATTTGAAAATTCCAATTCCTCTAAAACTTTGTTTGATACGTGCTGCTGATCAGCCAATTGGATTTGCTCACTTGTTTTTTTTTTTCTTTTTTGTTTTAAATAAACAAAAAAAGGTTTTCCATAATTAACCCAATAAAAATTTATTTAATATATATATTTTTTAAATCACGAAAGGTGATAATTGCTCTACAAACAAAATGTTATCAACACCACCACGACCATCATCCTCAGGGATTCAATCTTAACACTCTTGTAATCAAATCATTTTGTTTGGTTTGGAAATTTTTAAAATAATTTTATGAGTTTTCAACACCACCACGACCGTCATCCTTAGCGATTCAATCTTGACTCTCTTAAATAATCAAATCACTCTGTTTGATTTCAAATTTTTAAAAATAATTTTGTGAGTTTTCAATTCATATTTTTATATTTTTAATGATTTTTTTAAAATATTTTAATAATTTTTTTAACTTTTTAGATTCACTTAATCTTGATATATTTAAAAATCATTGAAAATTTTTATGAATACAATAAATACAAAATATACTAAATTTTCATTATTTTTTTATATTTTTTGTATTTGGTGAATTTTTTATAAACCAAATTTCACAAATACTATACTTTGTAAATATATCTAGATTGGGTATATTTCAAAAAATAAAAGAAAAATGATTGAAAGCCCTAGAAAGAGAGCTCTAGAGGAGCTCTAAATAGGTAGGACCCACCAACGATGTGATGTGTGTGCTTGTGTTTGTTTGCTTTTTTTTTTTTTTTTTTTTCTTGCCACATGTGTAGAGCTCTCTTTAGAGCTCAAATATTAGAACTCTCTATTATTGAAAAAAAAAAAAAAAGTGTAAGATGACTAAAAAAAATACTAAAAAAGATCACTACAACAAAAAATTTAATTTTCAAAAAAACAGTGTAAACCAAAAAAATAAGTACTCGGTCCATAAATCTAATTTTGAATTTTGTTTAACCAAAAGTCTAAGCACTCAAATATTATATCCATAAGGACAAATTTAGATAAGATAACCAAAATAACCCCATGTATATATATGCTCTATACCCAAACCAAACCCTAACATCCTCCATCACAAACTCTCTCTCTCTCTCTCCCCTGGTATGGATCGGTGGCCGTTCTGGCAACTGTCTCTCGTCGCCGTCATAGTCTCTCGTAGTAAACAATTTCAAATTTGAGCAATGCCGACGAGGCACAATATTTGTCTTGTTGCTTCTCTCAACATTCTCGTGATGCTTCTTCTTCTGATTCTCGAGCTCTTCATGTAAACATAAATTTCAGAACATGAAACTTCATGTTTCGGATCATCTACCATGTATATCATCAAGAAAACAAGACTAAAACTTACCCGAATCTATCGATGAACGGTTAAATGGAAGCGTCTGATTGTCAATAAAACCTTTGATATTGACTATGTTATTGCCTTCTAATCCTTTCCCCTTTGGTGCCTTATGTTTCCCCTTGAGAGGATTTAGAGAAAAAAAATGGCAGTGTTCTTATTTTTTCACTTGGGAAGGAATAGGGACCATAACCTTTTAAAGGTTGTAATTGGTTTTCAAAACTGAAAGGTTGTGGAAGTTCAAAAGGTTTGAAAACCAACTTTAACCATTATTGGTTTTAATTTCTATTTATTGGTTTTCAAAACTGAAAGGTTGTGGAAGTTCAAAAGGAATGAAAACCAACTTTAACCAATATGTTTTAATTCCTATTTCTGCCCCTCATAGAAATAGAAATTATACAACTAGTATCTACACATTAAGTCCATAACATATATACCCTTAAGCCTATTAACTAAATTGAATCACTTAAATTGTAGGCTTCTTAAAAATGATAACACCACATTTAATTATGTGGTCTCATTGAGACATTATCTAACAATCTCCTACTGGACCACATATGTATCCTGAAAAATGTGCTTAACTTTAGTGAGCTCAGAAATTTGTTATCATAACTTGAGGGTATCCAAACAATCTTGTCCATTAACTATATTAATATAGGATCAAAGCGGTCTTCGTTACATCAATCGTAACTCGACCCACCAATGGTCACGTATACTAATACAACTAAATGACATAGATCAATCATGGATGCGTAGCATGGAAATTACATGTGATGTGATCCATACATGCCTATTTCCAACTGGTCCTACTTAACTTTATTGAGATCAATACTTCACAATACGTAACAGAGCGTAATAAACTGAATACTTCATTTCTGCAGAAATTAATCTAATTACATAGATAAAACTCAAGGCTGACATAAAGCAGTAATATAAATACAAACTCCCACTAAACCAGAATGTTCTCAAATAGAACAACACCCATCTGAGCAGTGTGCTCATGAAAGACCTTGGGTGGTAGTCCCTTCGTAAGTGGATCTGCTATCATGGAGTTTGTCCCAATGTGCTCTATGGAAATCTGTCCACTCTGCACTCTTTCTTTTACAACTAGGAACTTGATATCAATATGCTTTGATTTTGTCGAGCTCCTGTTGTTATTGGAATATAAAACTGCAGAATTATTGTCACAATATAACTTAAGTGGTCTTGCAGTACCTTCCAAAATACGCAACCCAGTGACAAAATTCCGCAACCATATCCCTTGGTTTGATGCCTCATAACATGCTACAAATTCTGCAGCCATGGTGGATGAAGCTATGAGCGTCTGCTAACAGATAAATATAGCATGATGTGGATTTCCTACTGTCTTGGCATCCAGCAAAATCGGAGTCGGAATATCCAATGACCTCTAACTTATCCGATCTCCCATATGTGAGCATATATTCCAATTATGCTCACATTAAGTTACCAAACAGATAATCTCTAAATAAATTAATTTAATGACAACATCTCAAGATACCTAGCACAACATTAATACCAAGCCTTTGGGTAGTGATATTAACTGTAAGTGGTATTCTTGTTGTAATGATCAAACATTGACAATAAATTATGTCAAATAACAAATCTATCTTTTGATGGATTTATTATTCACATTAGGTTTCCTTGACAATTGGCACATGTTTATCACCACAAAATGTGTGTGTAATTCTGCCAAGTATTAATCATGTCTTTGGACCGATAAATACCCGCATGAGATGCACAGACATGAACTTCAAAACATTCCATATAAAACAATCTAGACAAGAGAGATCACTTTTGTGACATCTTGTTTGAATTGACTTATATTTAGAACATTAGAAAATTAAGTTTCTGTAGACGTTGTATGAAATTACATTAAATTTAAATATTTCTAAATTTGTGACCCCGTATATGTTATATAATCTGCAGCAATTCCAATTATATATATACATATATAAATAGAATTGACGGGTCCAAAAACAAATAGTTTTTTTTTTAAGATGTTCAAAATTAAACCGATCAAATCGCAAGATATATCTATATATATATATATATATAAATACATGATGTTCATCCATTTGAAAAATGAACTGCCCATCCGAATTATGTTCCATTTCCAGAAAACAAAACAGAATTTGCAGCAGAGGAAAAAACAGAAAAACAAAAAACAGAATCTGATTCCAGGAAACTAAATAGAATGAATAAAAGCATATCTATTCTGATAATACACATGATATAACCGCTTTGATACCACTTGTAAACATAAATTTCAGAACATGAAACTTCATGTTTCGGATCATCTACCATGTATATCATCAAGAAAACAAGACTAAAACTTACCTGAATCCATCGATGAACGGTTAAACGAAAGCGTCTGATTGTCAATAAAACCTTTGATATTGACTATGTTATTGTCTTCTAATCCTTTCCCCTTTGGTGCCTTATGTTTCTCCTTGAGAGGATTTAGAGAAAAAAAATGGCAGTGTTCTTATTTTTTCACTTGGGAAGGAATATGGACCATAACCTTTTAAAAGTTGTAATTGGTTTTCAAAACTGAAAGGTTGTGGAAGTTCAAAAGGTTTGAAAACCAACTTTAACCATTATTGGTTTTAATTTCTATTTATTGGTTTTCAAAACTGAAAGGTTGTGGAAGTTCAAAAGGAATGAAAACCAACTTTAACCAATATGTTTTAATTTCTATTTCTGCCCCTCATAGAAATAGAAATTATACAACTAGTATCTACAGATTAGGTCCATAACACATATACCCTTAAGCCTATTAACTAAATTGAATCACTTAAATTGTAGGCTTCTTATAAATGATAACACCACATTTAATTATGTGGTCCCATTGAGACATTATCTAACACTTCACACTTTTTTTCATGTTCTACTTTCTCTCTCTACTTTCGCTTTTCTTCATCCTCTCTCTCGACCTGCTTTCGTTGTTATTCTTTAAGCCATTACTCTTGGAGTTGAACCAAGGTAACGTAGTTTGAAGGTAGCGAAGAATTCCTTTTCTCATCCACATCCATTCAAATTCAAACGAAGTAAGACGCTAGATTCAACAAATTAGAACAATAGAGACGAATGTTGCATAGAACGCATGAAGAAATGCATATATTTATATATATATATATAGTAGTGGGTGGCACACGCAATGAGTGTGCAATTTAGATAAGTTAATATAAAAATAAACAATAAAGAAATTAATATCATAATATGTAAGAGTGTTCTTAATGAAACTCAAGGTCTTGAATTCAAATTTTCCTTACACTTTTGAATAATATTTTTTTTATTTTAGAATAGGAAAATTTGTTACATGGCAGAAGGAGAAACCACCACACTATTAGATATCAGGTCATGTGCTCACATATAATATATATATATATATATATATATAGATTAAAAAGAAATTTCTTTCAAATAGGAAGAAATGAAAGACTTGTAGTTCAAAGTCCATGATAGTTCTGCTTTTCTTTTCTTGCAGGATAAGAGTTTTCTATAATGATGAGAGAGCAATAAAGTCTAACAGGTGGAGATTTGAGAGAAGTGAATGTTTGTTTGTTTGTTTTGACTCCTATCTCTATACATATAGAGTTATAGATATCTTTAGATTTTTTTGTTTTTTATTATTTTATTTTATTTTGTAGATACTAGCTTAGGGATTACTTGAGTTGTATTTACCACGTATTTTATGTTTGGAATTCATTGGGGGTAATGAGATTTTCATAAAGAACATTAATTACATGGGATTTCAAAAGAATAGTACTTGTGGTTTTAGTGCACGGCATGGCATTATATCCTTATATATATATATGACTGCTTAAAACATATATACTTTGTTAAGATCTTTCTGCTGGATTTTGTGCTCACCCCTAGTGAATTTTGTGTAGAAAATGATGTGATGATCCTACCTAGCTAAAGGCGTGGGAAGTGTTTTGAAAACACGAGCTCTTTTTCTTTTGTTTTTATTTTTGACAAGCCAAGAGTTTTACATTTATGGGTTTTGATAGCCATCTTTTGCGTAACTGTGTCTAAGCCTTGGAACTTGTAGCCCATCTTTTGAGGAGGTTGAATATGTATTGTATGTGGACATCTTTTGTATCTCTCTTGTATATCAACGAAATACAATTACAAGTATTTTGAATTGTTTTATGTTAATTATTTGGGGCGTGTAGCTTGCTTTTCGTGCTCTTTTTGGATACGATTAGCCCCATAATTCGGACTTCCATGGTTCTGAATCTGATTTCACCAGTGCAATGCGAAATAGATAAACACAAATGAGCGGAAAATCGATTTTTAATCAAAAATTTCAAAAATGAACCGCTTTGCCAGATTTCAAAGTCACAACCTAATATTTTTGAGAAATTTAGGAAACCCGTGACTCGTGCCAAAAGCCACTTATCCGTCATCACCAAAGTGTCTTGGCTCGGGAACTTAGGTATGAGAGGGGAAGGTCATGATTTAAGCACCCCTCTCACCCGATCAAAGATCGGCCTCTACTAATCGTGATGTGATTTTTTATTTACATTATATGCTCTTGTTCTGATTATTATACTATCTTTACTAGGTGATGCACACAAGTATAGACCACTTCACAAAATTTGGAACGCATTGATTTTATGTCTTTTTTGAAAAAGCGTTTTGAATATATGTCACTTTTAAAAGCGAGCTCGTATTTACTTGAATCAATTTATTCCAATTTTAAGTAAAAGGCCTTCATCCACCGGCATTCAAATAAGTTTATCAACTAAGCATTTAGCCTCATAGTAGTTATGCTCGACATGGCAACACTAACATACGTGCACTGTCCTAAAGCAATAAATGCTCACCTAGTACTCCAAAGCAAGCCAAATAAAACAAAATAATTAGAAGAAATGCATGCTCCTAAACAATACAATATGACTAATGCGACACAAAGATTATGTAAATGATAAGTTCGGCTATTAGAATGACATGTAAGTCAATTCAAGGCATGCAAAAGAACACACATTTTGATTTAACGAGTTGGAAATTAACATCGGTTAGTATGATGAGCCAAACCCTAATACATGCAAAACGAGTGGATGCAAGTCATGGAAAATGCTAAGTAAATATGATGCTACATGTTATCCATCATAAGTGAGTAAAAAAAAAAGAGAAAGAAATGGGGGTTGAAAGACATACACTATATTATTACGGATTTCCGAATAAATGTCCAAGCAAATTACCAAATTAACTAACTATTACAATACCAACATAAATGAATCAACTACACTAGCTAATTATTTACAAATTAGAACTAACTAATTAATTACAACACAAAATTAATTAACCATTCTAACTAATTAATACAAAAACTAACTAATTACTTACAATACGAAATTAATGAGCTAATTAATTATTACAATCCTACTAAACACAATTTAACGAGTCCCGAGAAGTGAGGAATGGCTTATACATGAATGCGGATTTTCCACCCGAAAATGCCCTCTGATTGGCTGCCAAAATACTCTTGTTTTGCAATCAGAAGATTGAACTTTTTTTTTTTTTCAGCCTCTGCTCTGTTCTGCAGGAAAAAGGACACTGCCTGACTGAAAAAAGGGGGCCGGTCGGCCAGAAGAAGTGGTCGGCCATACAGTGAGGTGGCCAGCCGGCCACTAGTTTTTGTTACTGCCCCGCTGCAATAGACAAGAAATAGTGCACAAACAGATTATTTTCAGGGGATGTTTGTCCACCCTGCCTCTCCTTATCATCAAACAGATCAAAGGATGGGTAGCCTTGATTCGCAAAACATCAATCGACATAAATTCGTTGTGTGATGATTTATGGATCAAAGGACAAAAGCTCAATAAATGAAGCTAAAAGACTAGCAAAACCTCCTCTCTATCATGGAATTGATCAAGGGAAGTTGTAGACCTTGAATCTTGAATCATTATCATCATTAATAGGTATAAAATGACTCAAGACTCAATGGGGTTCAATTAACGTCCGATTGAACCCAAGTTGATTTTATTATCTCGTTCCACTTTAGTCCAATTTTATTACCTCTTTTAATTACATTTCCATTCCTTAGTCATTTTAGTTCAAAAATGAAAGGTTAAGTCCACTAAATGGAGAGAAGTGTCAAATAAAAATTTGTTTTGGGCATGAGAGAGATGTAATGCCTTGGTAATGAACCTTCGAAGATATTAAACCATTAAGCATGGAATGGTCTCTTTCTTAAGCTTAAACAACACTCGGTTGAAACAACGCTCAAAGAAATAAAAAGCCAAGAAAAGAGGGAGAGTGCAGAGATGATTAAAGGTGAACACCAATATGAAAAGCATAAAATAAATGTTATCAACTCAAATAAGTTGGTGTCTAATGCCTAAAACACCAAACCTACCAGGACCATTACACTACAAGCATGTTATACAAAGCATAAACCAAGTGAACAACCTAAAACAGTCCTAAAATAGCTAAAAATAGTGTTGAAATTCATGTAAAAACAGCAAAAAGAGTAAGCTAAAATAATGGAGAAATTAAGCTAGTAAACAAGCCAAATGAGAGGTGGCTAACCCCTCCATTTTGGGACTTCAAAAAAACATTTTTAGCTTCTAAAAACCTTTGAAAATCAGTGGTAAAAAGCTAGAAAAAGTTGAATAATAGATGGGAAATGCAAGGGCAAAAGCTTAAGAGACAAGGTTCAAAGAAATGTGGATTACCCCCTACCTTTGATAGCTTTAAGCCACAAGTTCCAGCCCATAAAAATAGTGGAAAAGCAGTCCAAAAACAATAAATAAAGGTAGAGAAGAAGTAACGCAAAAAGGCTAGGAGTTATACCTCTTGAAGAGGAGTAACAATTTGATTCGCAAACCAACAATTCCTCATCCTCAAGTGTTAAAAAACAAGTACAATAACCTCAACAAGGAGCCCTAAAAATTAGGTGTAGGGAGTGTAAAGAGAGGGTGTATAGGTTGCAAGATATATATATATATATATATATTCAAGAATTTTGCCTCACCAAAATTTTCTAACCTCATTTCAAGAGGGGGGGGTCAAGTATATATAGAAAAATATGTTACTATCTCGGAAATATCAATATAGACATAGCTTGAGTAGTGCATGCACCTGTGGAGACAGCAGGCACTGCTGGCAGCAAAATATCTATTTTACCTGAACAAGTGGCCTTCCGGCCACTAGGGGAACAGCCGTACACTCACTTCTGGCCAATCGGCCACTAGTGGGCATGCAGGCCTCTGAGTGGTCAGGCTTGCAAAAATGTTGTTTTGGTCCAAAAGTGGTGCAAGGTTTATAGGTTGTTGAGGAAATTGAGCGTTCGAAAAGCATATAAATCATCATTGGGTGATCAATCGGAGGCGCCTAAGTCTTAAGGGCGGTCAAAAATGGGGTGTCTATAGTTGGGCCTCTTTGACAGAGCTCGTAGTCATGAAATGACGTGAGTGAATATCAAAGCCCAGAGATGACCCATTTTGACAAGGCTGTAAGACGTAGGCAAACAATCAAGACATAAAAGTAAATTGGTCGAACCCAATGGTTGCCTACGTATTCGTTTGCAAGGAATCAAACCAATGTAGTTCAGGGACAGAATAAGAAATGATACAAATATGATGCGATGCAACAGTTGAGAATACAAACGAGCACACCGCCCAAAAGTTATGAAGATGAGACTCAATGTAATACAACAATCGAAACAATCCAAACCACACTTCCGCACGAAAAGGTTAACAAGAGACTAGCCAAACTACATTTCCACATAGAGATGCTAACAAGAACAAACCAAGCCACACTTTCGTGCAGCGAGGTGATCCTAACTATACTACCGCGTAGAGAGGATAACAAAACAAACCAAGCCACACTACCACGTAGAGAGGATAACAAAACAAACCAAGCCACACTACCATGCAATGAGGTGATCCTAACTACACTACTATGTAGAGAGGATAACAAAACAAACCAAGTCACACTACCACGCAGCGAGTGATCCTAACTATACTACCGCATAGAGAGGATCGAGAACGACTAAGCTACACTTCCGCATAATGTGGTACAAGAACAAACCAAGCCACATTTCTGCACAACAAGGTGATCCTAACTACACTACAGTGTAAAGAGGATAACAAAACAAACCAAGCCACACTATTGCGCAGCAAGGTACAAGAACAAACCAAGCCACACTACTGCGCAGCAAGGTGATCTTAACTACACTACCACATAGAGAAGATAACAAAACAAACCAAGCCACACTACCACGCAGTGAGGTGATCCTATCTATACTACCGCATAAAGAGGATCGAGAACGACCAAGCTACACTTCCTCATAGCGTGGTACAAGAACAAACCAAGCCACACTTCCGCGCAGCAAGGTGATCCTAGCTACACTATCGCGTAGAGAGGACCAAGAACAACCAAGCTACACTTCTGCATAGCATGGTACAAGAACAAATCAAGCCACACTTCCGCATAGCGAGGTTAAGGGGAGAAAACCCAAATCACACTTAAGTGACAATGGTGGATACAAGAATGAAAATCATGACGCACACGAATACGACGCAATGCGATATAATTGATGCGAGTACAATGACGATGCATGCTCCACGCAGCATAATAGATAACAGACATAAGATGTAATGCATGTTCTATGCAAGATAATAGACACATGAATCGAAATGATAGACAAAAAGCGGTGTGTGAAGGCACCTAACAACAATCTCTGATTCACCACTTAAAGGCTCTTCAAAAAGCTCAAAAAGGATACAACTCTCTCTAACTTGAGATCGGGACACATTTGTGCACCAGAGACACAGCTAAAATCAAAACAGTGCAACCGAAACACAATTCTGAGACCCTCGGAATCCGCACCAACCTCAAATACCTCAATTCTTCTTCCCCGGATGAAAACAGGACCTCTTATACACTGTTGGGACAAGAGAGCAACAAAAACCAACTCGGGACCACAAAAGGGCACCAACCACAAATGGGGAATGGCCAGCCACAAAAGGGAGAACTGGCCACCCGTGGATATTTTGGGGGTAATACGCTATTTTCAGCTCAAGTCTTTATAAAACAACACCTAAGCTCCATTTTGCACGCACACACACAACCAAAAATCCTCTCCATCTCTTTAGGTGTTTTTCTCTCTCTAGATTCATGTTTTATACGCTTTTTCCAAAGCCCCACGCAAACTTTATTCGTAAAACATTTGGTCCTCTACATTTTGAACCGATAAAATTTGTTTTCGTTAATTTTTTTGGGTTTTCATCACTTTGGGCTTATATCTCTCAAGTTTTTTTTGGGGTTTCACGAGTTTTACCAGGTTTTGACTTTTTCTTCCATTTTCTCTCTCTCCTAAGGTTGACTTTTTCTAGTTTTTCCCTCTTTTCCCCATTGTCTCCATTTTCTCCATTTTCACCACCTTTTCACCCACTTTCAAATGGCAGATGATATCCCACATGACAATGCCCCTCCCGAGGTACCCGTGCTTCCACCTATCACTGAAGTAGAGGAGCCAGCAGTTGATGAGGCTGACGAAGTGGCAGAGAATATCATTGTAGACCCTAAGGCAGAAGAGGTCTTTCCTCCAAGGCCTGAGCCCAAGCTACTACCGCTGAGATTGAAGCCATTCGACCTAACCACTTTCCACCCATGCATGCACCCGATGACCCCCGAAGGCATGCTGTGCTTTGATGATTTTGTTAGCAAGCCTGCCTGAGGATGCTTCGTTGAGGGAGCAGATCCCACATTTCTCACGGCGCTACTAAGGTACAAACCTTGCTTCCATGCATTTTACCTGTTTTTCCATTTCATCATTGCATTTTATCTGACTCATTCTTTCCTTGTCGCAGGATGACTCTCGCTCTTGGAGAGGACATGGGGCAGTGACTGCCAGAGAGTGGTACCATGAGCTTCCCGCTCGGGTCTGCGAGTTGGTCGACAAGACAAGCTTCGGCTTGTTCTGTATTGGACTCTCACGATACTTGGCCAGTAGGGCCTTACTCAGAGTTTTGGTGGAGAGGTGATGGGACACCACTAACTTCTTCCACTTCTCTTCCACTAAGGAGATGACGATGACCCCCTATGATTTTTCAATGATCATCAGCTTGGGTGTAAGGGGTGATTCGATCCCCTTTGATATGGATATAGACCGATGGGAGGTAGCAGATGTATTTGCTCGGAGCACGCCCTGTGTTAGACAGACCAGCGATGGTGCGATACAACTAGTTTTACGAGCGCTTCCATAGGAGCCAGCCAGAGACACAGGAGGAGATAGAGTAGTACACGCGGGGCTCTCTAATTTATCTTCTTGATACCACTTTGTTCGCAAATAGGTAGAATACCATGGAGTTGTATCTGCTGAGCACTCTCGTGACATTGCCTCGGGTGTGATTCTACTACTCGGGGGACCGCTGGCCTTGCCACCCTCTATGGATACATGAGCTCCAGTTCTCGTATAAAGGGGAACAGGGTTGGAGGCTATTGGAGAGCCTCGGAGGTACACACTGCACTTTCCATCTCAGTTTATGTTTTCTGTTCATACTTTATGCTTTGCATTTTCTGCCTTTATTTTTGTCTATACATGTGCTTTCTGCTTTGCACTTTCTATCTTCTGTTTATACATGTTAACTCACACAACCGATCTCTTCTTGCAACTATGGGTCTATGCCTATTTTTCAGTCCTCGCCCCAGTGCGAGTGGATGAGATAGCACCGGTCGTGCCCTACTTGCGGTAGTATGATGGAAGGTGTCGCCGAAGGCGCCGTGACGACATGACCTTTGCTTACTACTGCTGATATTTCGACATAGTGGTGGCCCGCAAGGTAATTCGAAACTCACAATCGTTCCTGCTTTGTTTTCATTGCTACTGCTCTAATCCATATTCTGATAGCTGACAGTAACTAACTTGTAAATTCTCTATTTACAGATCACATGGCAGTCGTGGACGATGATGTCGGCTGGAGTAGGGGACCAGTATGCTAGATCTTGGGCTACCTCCAGGTACCGGATCTTGATAGAGGGCCATTCTGCCAGACCTGGTTTTTGAGCAAGAGATTCGCGTGCCAGACTTTGGGTTTGCCTACTCCAGTCGTTCAAGACCTGCCCCCCGCATCCATGAAAACAACTGATAACCTTCTAGTTGAGGCTATCGTTCAGTATATGGCATGGCTGGACGTCGATTTCTTTAGAGGGGAAGATGATTACGCGACCTTTATTCGGACACTTCTTATGCCACCCTTGACTAGAGTTCGTGTAGGCGGCGTTGCAAGCGCACCCTTGGTTGGAGGGGCTACCCAAGAGGCCGAGGCTGATGTAAGAGGGGCCCCTCTTACTATGCATACATTTGGTTGGCTAGTGATTCCTACTATGATACCTTGTTGGCGGCCGAGCGAGACAGCCTATCAGATCATGATAAAGTCATCGGAGGCGAAGCATGGGTATGTCAGTGCTCTGAGCGCACTACAAGTACAGACTATGCTTTATAGCTTGTATCTTGCATTTCTCCTTTTTGGATAGTGATTGCTCAAATTCACTTGCAGGCACCCACTGAGTACATGGAGGGTCTCCTTCAGCTGGTTGCCTCTTTGGTTCACATGGTACAGAGGAGAGAGACACTGCTCACTCTTCACGGTATCCAGGTATTCTCCCTTCTTCTTATCCATTTCATTGCTTACCCGTATTGTTCTGCACCACACTAAACCGACAGGCCATTCTCATGCGATACTCACACTGATATGCTAATGTACATTCTGATATTGCCTCACACTGCACTGACACACTGCACTTGTGTCGAATTTACCTTCTACATCATACCCATATTACATACTACACTCTACAACATACTCTCACTATATTTGATACTTTGATGCTTGTTTTTCAGATCCCACCTACACCGATGGTACTAGCAGCACCGACAGCACCGGCGGCACCTCCCCCAGTGGCGAGGAGGAGAGGCAAACAGGCCCTAGCTCATAGTCGAGATAAGCGTAGAGGTCGAGACAGATGTAGAACTACTTGGGGTCGGAGCAGCAGGTCCTAGACAGAGCAGATCTCCTTCTCCTCAGAGCCAATTTTGAGCCGAGAGATCGTCATGACCAACAGCACTAAGGAGGCTGTAAGCCGACGCTCTGAGTTTGAGAGTGAGAATAATGATGCTGACTCGGGGTCAAGGAGTGAAGAGGACGCTGATACCGGTTCTATGTCTGAGGGTGGAGATAGTGACGCCAACTTTGGCTCACATTCCCATTCTTCTGATGATGATAGTGGTGCCGATGGTGATAGTGCCCCTGAGTCCCCTCCGAGGAAGAGGACGAAGAGGGCCTTTCAAGCTTGATGCGACTAATGCAGATTTTTGTACTCTTTTGCTTATTTTCTTTTGTTTTGGTAGCTTAGTACTTGTATAACTTCAAATAAATTTTTACTTTTGGTTTTGAAAAACTTGTATTCTCTCTTGTAAAAACTATGATCGGGGTAGAACCCTATAGTTTTTATAAAAAGAACTTTGTTTTTGCATCATGAGCACCACACTCGCATAGAATGAAAATGGAATTGAATTTGAAACCAAAAGCTCATATTGAAGTGATGTTCGTAACCGGATAATGAGCCGACCAACAACCAAAATACAAAAATATAACTCGATAAACAGAAAAAAAAAAAAAAAAAAAAAAAGTAAAAACAACCTAAACACAGCTATTTACACTTGCTAAAAATGAAAGACTCAAAACAAGACCTCAAAACACAACACCCAGAACAGAACCACACTGCCCAACTGCCAGGCCAACTAAAATGGACAGCCGACCATTAAAGGGGATGGCTGGCCAAGAGAGGTGGCCGGCCGACCAAGTGTGGTGGTTCATCAACTGGCAGACAGCTGGTATCTACTCACACAACTTTATCCTCTACAAAAGGTCTTCCTTCACTATTTTTTTGACAGAACCTCATTTTTGCTTCTGTTTTCTTTGAAAATTGAGATATTCCTTGCCGAGATGCTCAAAGATTGAATAGCCACTTTGGATGGCACGAAAAAGGTAAATTTATGAGGTTTCGGCATAAATGCGCTTTTTTTGTTGAGCTGTACTTCACTTTGTTTTCCATTCTTTTATGCTGCGGTTCGATGTTGGAACCCAATTACACATGTATTTCACTTCAGAACACAAGAAATGTGTCTGACTATTAAAGAATTTCAAGCATTGATGGAATCCTAGCGCGACGAGTAGATCATGCCTCAGCCCCCATTTTGGCCATGCTCAAGCTTTGGGATAGATATGTGGGCTCACTTTGCACGAAGCCCAATCTTTAGCTTAAGATAGGGAGCTAGATATACCCAGCTTGATTCATCAATTTTCTGACATCGGAAACAGAGGTGACCTTCTTTGGCGAGGTTACCGGCAACATGCCGTGTATTTATGTATCCTCGCGCACTTTCTTCTTGTCCGTAATTGCGGCGGAGCCAGCTGTAGACGCGCCCGCGGGGGCCTCGTGCTACAGTTCGGACTCGATTTGTGTCACGGT
Organism: Camellia sinensis; assembly: GCF_055761805.1. Classification (NCBI taxonomy): domain Eukaryota; kingdom Viridiplantae; phylum Streptophyta; class Magnoliopsida; order Ericales; family Theaceae; genus Camellia; species Camellia sinensis. The sequence goes on along the minus strand of NC_138964.1, from coordinate 16,394,802 downwards.
TCTTAATCTGAACCAAAGAGTCCAAATCTGGCAAATCGTTTTGAGAAACAGATTTTTGAAAAAGTAGTGCCAAACATGGACTGCTTTGCCAGATACAGAGTCGCCACCTAAATATTTTAAAATGGGAGAATTTAGGAAACCCTGACTCGGTGCCGAAGGCCACATGTCCGTCATCACCGGAGTTCGTCTCGGCTCGGGAGCTTGGGTACGATCGGGGAAGGTCAGCTATGAGCACCCCCTTTCGCCCGGTCCGAAGACCGGCCTCTACTAACCGTGATATCCGTTTTTGAAAACGTTATGTGTTCTTAATCCAATTATTAGCCTAGCATTACTATGTTATGCGCGCGGCAAACAAGTATAGACTAGATTGCCTAATTTGGAAATAAACATTGCATATCCGTTTGGTTTGAAAATGCTTTGGATTTGCTACTCGCAAGTAGGCTAAAATACGGATTTCAACGAGTTTTTCCAACTCAAACAATCCAACCTTCACCCACAGGCATTCAAAACAGTTTAACACATAAGCATCTAGCCACATGTTAAACATGTTGTCATGGTAACATTCACACTCATGTGATATGCTAAAGCGGAAATACTTACATAGTACTCCATGCCAAAACAAAGAACTTGTTAGCAAACATGCATGATCCAAGTCCATGTTAAGTGCCTAATGCATCGCATACAAAATGTCGCTAAGATAGGCTCGGTTAATCCTAGACATGTCATGTGAAAATCCACGATTAACACATATTCAATTTTTGAATTGAAGTACTGATGCAGTTAGCGTGATGTACCGAGCCTAATGCATGTAATACAAATGCATGGATGCACACATGCATAGCATAAGGTATGCTGAAATAAATGTGCCCTAATCTACCATCATAAGCAGGTAAATAAAAGGGAAGAAAGACGTGAGGTTGGAAGACATACACACACTCACGCACACTTATTACAGATTTGCCCTCGCTCGGAGGGACCAAATAAATATTACAAATTAACTAACTACGCAAGCTAATTAATATTACAAATTAACTAATTTAATTAACAAATTAAATTAAATTAATTAAAGCAGGAAAGCGTCTCGGGAAACGCGCCACCATGCACAAGCTGCCTCTGTTTTCCTTCCTTTCCTCCTCTGGAGGCTGTCAAAGCCTCAGGACTGCATCCTTGGACAGAGGGGATCATCACCGGCTGAATGAAACTTCCGCCGGCAGTGTAGTATGTCCATCGGCACAAAATAGGGTCTGTCGGCAGAGAAAATTGTGCCGGTCGGCACATTAAACTGCCGGTCGGCAGAGTATTCCTGCAGAACCTGCAACTCACAGCAACAAAGGGCAAAACAAGGCATGGCAGCATATTTCAAGGTATGTATGCATCAACCATGTCTCTTATCATTGTGATGACTCAAAGGGACATGTGCCTCGGTTCTCGGACCACCAATCACGCATTTCCATGCATGATGGCCCAAAGAACCAAGTATGCAACTTTGGTTTCAAATGCAATGGACACCAATCAAACAAATTAGGCCCTATTCCTATCACCAATTCAAGGAACAAGGCATGCATGCAAGATGCAATGCAACCTAGGCATACAAGCTAGGATGCAACATGGCATGGCAAAACACTTATGCAAGCATACAAGCATGCATATGGCGATACAAATGAGTGCAAAGATGGACTTAAACATGAATTAGGCGACTCTAAAATAGGCCTAAAACAGTAGCCATTGTGCTAAAAGGTGAGGGCTAAATGGCATGCACACACACATGCACATAAGGACCAACACTTAAGCATGAATCAAACAACATTCAAGCACACTTGAAAGGAGGGAACATGGACTAATTAGCATGCAACATGAGCCCTAAAATCATGTTATAAAATGATGCCAAACCAAGCAACAAATCAAGCCAAGCATGCACCAAACATGGTCTAAATACTTGAGGCGAATCATGAAGCTTTGAAGCACGTTTTATCACAACAAACATGGCATGCATTAAACAACTAAAAACAGATTTTTAGCATGTTAAAACAAGGCCAAAGGACTCCTTAGATGGCATCTAAGTGGCCCAAATTCAAAGGCATACATCATGACCAAAACATGGAGCATTGCAACGCATGCTTCCAAAGCATTAAAGAGACATGCAAGGCAATCAAACAAGCATGGAAATGGGACTGAAATAGCATGCAAGATGATTCCAAATCATCAAAACAATGCAAAGATGGCATGCTACACATGCACATACTCAAGGCCAACAAGCCCAAATACAAAGGAGCTATATAATGCATGCAAAGATCAACCCAAACGACTATGGACAGAGCTAAAGCATGGCAAAATAAGCACATAAACTTCACAAATGCAAGCCTAAAACATGCTCCAACAAAGGCTAACAACCTAGAACATGTTAAGGCACAAATAAGGCATTACATGGCAACTATGCTAAACATGCATAAGGTTCCAAAACCAACTTGAAATCATGTTATATCATGGATATATAAGCATGAAAAACAAACCAAACATGCTCAACACACACTCAAGCATAGGCTTCTTTAAGAGGCCAAAATGTGCCCTTTTCAAGGACAACAAGGAGAGGGGGTGGCCCTCTCCTTCTTGGGACTTCAAAGCATTATCTTCACCACTGAAATCCCTCAAGATTTCAGTGGTGAAGAGACCTCAACACCAAAATCCCGGAGCTAGCACAAAATGACTCAAAATGAGGCCTTTTGAGGCCTAAGGGTGGTCAACACCTCTCAAACAACAAAACACTCTTAATAAACAATAAAGAGGGCTTAAAAATAGAACTTTTTTATGTTATACAATAATCACAAAAACAGCTCTAAGATTAGTAGAAAATCAATGCAAAAAAGGGGAAAAAAAGGACTAGTTTCTCACCCTTGATGCCTTCTTCAACAAAGATGCTCCAATGGCCTCCTTGAGCTTGAATCCAAGACAAAAACTCCAAAACACACTCTTTAGAACCTCAGCTCCTAGAGGAAGGTGAAACACTAGGTGTTTGTGTGCAATAATGAGACACAAAACACCTAGTGTGCAAAATGAGAAGGAAAGAGAGATAGGTGAGTGTATCTAACCCTAACCCTAGAAAACCAGAGCTCTCCTCTGTCTTTTCTCTCTCTAAAATGTCTAAAGCCTCTTCTTCTTGCCTTAGAGAGAGCTTCCCTCTATAAGCCTCTTGTAAAGCTTACAAGACAAGCTTTGCAAGAGGGAGATCCCTCCATACACGTGTATGGAGGGGAGCAAAAGTTATACAGCTGTCCAAAAATATCTGCAAAAGCAGATGAACAGCAATCGGCCGGCAAAAAATGCCATCTTGGCCAAACAAAGTGCCGACCGGCACAAAAAAGTGCTGACCGGCAACAAATAGTGCCGACCGGCAAACTAAATTGCCGGTGGCAGCAAAAACCAGCTGGTGGCATCTAGCCACTGCCGGTGAAGGGTGGGGATGGTCTACAAGCCCCACTCTACCTCTCAAAGGCAAGATGCAAGTGTTTGGTGCAAAACCAGACACTAAACGGTCGAGTTCGGGGATCCTGAGACGGGGCGCGCGAGCCGAGACCTCCGGGAACTCCAAACGAACACAAACATGGATAATCACCGAGTGTTCAAACGGTGACGTCCAAGTCTTGAGGACGGTCAAAAATGGGGTGTTTACAGTTGCCCCTCTTTGACAGAACTCGAAAGTCATAACAATGACGGGAGTAAATGTCAAAGCCCAGAGACGACCCATTTTTGACAAGGCCGAAGACTTAGACAAACATGCAATACAAATAAGATATGCGCCCGGAGGCAGGGGCAAAATGCAAGACAATGCACGGAGCCGAGCATAACTTATGATCATGCAAAGAAAGCTGTAATGAAGCAAACGTGCAACAATTTTAAGCTAGCATACCAAACTACACTACAATGCAGAAAGGATGTAAGAGAATTATGGAATTCTCAAAAAGTCTCACTCGGGAGATACAATACCTGTCCGGTTCGTCTGGTTGCATCAGCTTCAAATGAACCGTACATACAATATCGTGCCTGAAAAAGAAAACAAACTTAACAGGTACAATATTGTTAGCAACATGCATGACAATGCAAATGTGGATGCAAAACGAAATGCAATATATACAAAACAATGTATAAACAATGCAAATAAACATGCAATGTAATTGAAACAATGCAAGCTACATGCAAAGCAATTGAATCGTGATCCAATCACGAGCGGTTCGAAACCACACCTATGTCAAATAGATTGATGGAGGCAACAAGTCTGTCTACCATAGAACGGTCAACTGAACTATGAGTATTGTAGACAGACGCAAGAACAAGTATTGGGTGGAATGACACAAGTGGGGAAACAACCCGCTGGAGAAAGGACTACGATCCTAATGCCGGATGCAAAAATTACACTACAATGTAATGGGTGGATATGGCACGCAGGCCAAACCAAATCTTGCCTAGGAAAGGCATGCATACATACAAGCCATGTGTAACACAGAAAAGGTGCCGCAACCCTCAACCAACATACCAGCGTGGAATCGGCGCGAACACATACAGAACTGTGTTCTAACATGAAAAGTAAGGGCACATACCAGACCAAGCTCAACATGGAAAGGCGCAAGCCAAAGGCGGAAGGTGATGCAATGAATGCATGCAATCTACAATGCAATATCTACTAATATGCAATGGAATGGATATGGATACAATGGATATGGCACGCAAGCCAAACCAAATCTTGCCTAGGAAAGGCATGCACACGTACGAGCCATGTGTAACACAGAAAAGGTGCCGCAACCCTCAACCAACATATCAACGTGGAATCGGCGCGATACACGTACAGAACTGTGTTTTAACATGAAATGTAAGGGCACATACCAGACCAAGCTCAACCTGGAAAGGCGCAAGCCATAGGCGGAAGGTGATGCAATGAATGCATGCAAACTACAATGCAAATGCATGACAATGCACTATGATGCAATGACTATGATTGCAACTTTCCCTATCTTACCAACAGGGTGATATACTAGGTTGGTTCAGTATCCAGAACTGAGGCGTAGACATGCCGCCTCAACCTATGGGGCTTCCATACAGATTTCAAGCCGAGGGTAAACCTTTGGGTATTTAAACCAGACTTTAGTCTCGGAACTCCCGAACCTTTGCGTTCTAGGCATAAGCCGTTCGAACTCTAGTTTCCACCGTCCCCGTTGGTCTTCTAGGAACTCATCGCAAGCACAGACGGATGGCTTTACCAGACCATCGAAAGTCGTTCGGGCACGACAAACACCGAAGGAATTGCACCTTCAGAGGATTTAAGGTCTCCTAGACCGGAATGCAAAATGTATGCATGACAATGCATGTTTTTGTTTGTTGTTTTTTTTTTGAAATGCAAATGATGCAAGTGAAATGCATGTTGCATGGAATGCGCGACAACACGCGGCTAAAGATATGTACAAAGCAATAGTGTGCACACCAATGCAATAAAGGTTTTGCACCTTCCAAGGATTTAAGGTCTCCTAGACCGTGCGTGTTTAAGGTCTCGCCAGACCATGCGTGTTTAAGGTCTCGCCAGACCACGGGGGTATTTACAAGACGCGTGACAATGCGCTGAAGGTTTCGCACCTCCAAAGGATTTAAGGTCTCCTAGACCGTGCGTGTTTAAGGTCTCGCCAGACCGTGCGTGTTTAAGGTCTCGCCAGACCGTGCGCGTTTAAGGTCTCGCCAGACCGTAGTATTGCACGATGGTATGATGCGCAAGACAGCGCTATGCGTTAGGCAACGCGAGTGCACAGGACAGTGCGATGGAATGCATGCAAAATGCAATGAGATGCGCAAAATAGCGCGAAATTGAAATGCACAAAACAGTGCAATGCGCAGAACAGCGCGAGGTTTGAAATGCACAAAACAGTGCAGTGCGCAGAACAGCGCGAACAATTTTGAAATGCACAAAACAGTGCGATGCGCAGAACAGCGCGAGGTTTGAAATGCACAAAACAGTGCGATGCGCAGAACAGCGCGAACAACTTTGAAATGCACAAAACAGTGCGATGCGCAAAACAGCGCGAACAATACAATGCACAAAACAGTGCGATGCGCAGAACAGCGCGAACAATACAATGCACAAAACAGTGCGATGCGCAAAACAGCGCGAACAAAATACAATGCACTAACAAGTGCGATGTAAGGTGCGCAAGATAGCGCGAACAAATGCAATGCACTAACAAGTGCAATTAAGGTGCACAAGATAACGCGAACAAAATACAATGCACTAACAAGTGCAATTGAGGTGCGCAAGATAGCGCGAACAAATGCAATGCACAAAATAGTGCGATGCGCAAAATAGCGCGAAGGAAATGTGATGCACAAAACAGTGCGATGCCAAGTGTGACGTGCATGCCACACGGAGTGTAAATGGGCTTAAATGCGCAACAACGCACGTATTCCGGAATGCATGACAATGCATGGAATGGAAATGCAATGATGCATGAGAAATGTGCACGACAATGCAAAGGGGTGCGTGTTGCAACGCATGTAACACGTGCATAACAATGCAAATGTGCGGCGCACGACAGTGCGATGTAATGCACCGAAGTAGTGTGATGAATTTGTGCAACACACATGGGGCAACCTTTGAATTCAAAAAGGATACAAAAAGGATACGCCTTGCACGAATTCGAGTGCCACGCACTGGAGACACGGCCCGAAGTCAAAACGGAGGCCGGTTGAGCGTCGGAGATGCACTTTCTTGCACTTTCTTGAGCTATGAAGACCACAAACTTCTCATATGGCCTAACCAAGGCTGTGGGAACCCCACCGGCAGTAAGGGGAGGCCACCGGCTGTCCATCGGCACAAAAACAATTCCATCGGCACAAAAAAGTGCCGGCCGGCACAAAACATTGCCGACCGGCAAACAGTTGCTGGTGCGGGGCAGTTTTGTCTTTCCACCTCGAGTGTTATAAAATAGGGCTTCATGCCCTATTTCCTCATTTCCTACCGCCGAAAACCTTTCCTTTCTCTCTCTAGAGTGCTTCTCTCTTATTTTTCGCCCGTTTCTTCGCGTTCTACGCCCGTTTCGTCGTCGGATTCGCGATCCTCTTCGCGTTTCAGACATTTTCCACCGATCACATTCTCGTTTCGGTGCTTCGTTCAGCGTTCTCGCCTTTTCGGGGTTTGTTCCCTCACTTTCCTCTTCATTTCCGTGCCTTTTCACATTCCGGCCTTCCCGGCCATTTCCGACCCTCTCAGGAGTTGACTTTTCGGTTGACTCTTCGCATTCCGGCTCGGTTTTCCTTTTCCGACCATTTTCACACCACTCTCTACATGGCGGACGACATTCCACGTGGTGGGACTCCCCCGGACCACGAGATGGACCCCGGGGTCGAGCTCTTACCACTGAGCGAGCGCCCGTTCGACCCGGCGGCCTACCGGCCGGCGATTCACGTTCTGCCCCCAGACGGCCTGCGTCAGTTCCGGAGCTTTGAGAGGTACGCGGCCCCTGAGCTACTGCTGCGTGAGCCTACCTCCCACCTTTCATTCGGCACTCCCGAGGTAACTCTTCATCTTCTGCTTTACTTTCTGCAATGTAGGATACAAAACTGCCATAGTTAGATGTATTCTTTAATTGCTGAAATCTGATATGCCGTAGACCGTAGTTGACTGTAAACATACATACAACTGATATCTGCTTGAGACTGACACATGCACACACACTGCACTAGCCCTGAATCACTCAAACACACGGCACACACTGCATTCTACTGCACACACACTGGTACCCAGTATCTGCCTGAATCTGACAAACTTGCATACATGCCATATCTGTCTTTTCAAAATTGCATTTTGAATGTTGTCTTGCCATTGTCATTTTCTGTTTGCAGGAGGGTTCCCATACCATTCGCGGGTATGGGAATACCGGTGCACGGGAGTGGTATGACGAGCTCCCTGATGCGGTCCAGCGCATCGTGGATCGGGCGGGCTTCGGCACCTTCTGCCGAGGGCTCTCTACGTTGTCCACCTGCAGACCTCTTCTTGCCGCTCTGGCGGAGAGGTGGTGGGACACCACCGATTCTTTCCACTTTTCTGCCGCAGGGGACATGACGATGACCCCTTATGACTTCTCGATGCTCACAGGCATCGGGGTAGGGGGGATCCGATCCCTTTCGACACCGACATGGATGAGTGGACCGCCGCTCAGGTCCATCTACTGGGGGAGGCCCCACCGCTAGCTCGTCCAGGCTTCGTTCGATACTCCTGGTTCGAGGCACAGTTCAGGGTCCAGCCCGTTTTGGAGGAGGTGCAGATGACTCCGGAGGATGAGGAGAGGTGTGCGCGCGGCTTCCTCATGTTCCTGTTCGGGACTACTATCTTCGCCGACCGGGCGAACACCGTGCCTCTCTGCCTTCTCAGTGCACTGGTGGACGTCCGAGACATCTTGCACTACGACTGGGGCGGCGCTGCTCTGGCCACCCTGTACGGATATATGAGCTCGGCTTCTCGCGGCAGCGGCCAGCTGCTTGGAGGTTACTGGCGGGCTTGGGAGGTACATTTCTTCTCCACTGTTTTTCATTCCTGTCTCGTACTTTCTGTACTCAGTACACTGCACACACTGCGGTCTGCTCTATACTTGCTGTATACTGTACACACGGCACACACATACATTCTGCTTTACACTAACTGTACACTGCTCACACTGTACACTGTACACAATACAAAACACGGCTCTGCCATTTCTGCTTCATTCTGTGTATTCTGCTTTATCTGATGGTCATACTGACATCTGTTTTGCAGTTGTGGGTTTACGCCTACTTCCCTAGGCTTGCACCCGTGCCAGTTGCGGAGCCTCCTCCGGCTGTCCCGTTCTCGAGTCGCTTCGACGGGAGATGCACCCGGCGACCACGGGAGACATTCGGCTTCTTCCGCCGATATTTCGACACCATCACCCCGGCCGAGGTATGTTTTACTTTCAGTTCGTTTAGCTTCGCTTTCCCACTGCATGTTTCAATAACAGTAGATAACAAACTGTCTGTTACTTTCAGATCACATGGCGGCCATGGGCTTTCTTGCCGTCGGCGATGCGGGGTCGGTTTCCTGGTGCTGAGGAGACCTTGCGTTTCCGGATCTTGCTTGAGGGCCCGGTCTGTCGGGCTTGGTACCTGGGGGAGCGTTTTCTACGCCAGACCCGCGGGTTACCTGAGCAGATAGTCCCGGCCCACCCTCCTGCAGAGATGAGGGAGACCGAGGGGCTGACCCCTGAGCAGCTGGATGATTACTCCATCGGCTGGGAGGAGGCCGGCTTCCGAGGCACCGGCGACTATCAGGAGTACGTACGGACGTACCTGATGCGCCCCTTGAGCGGCCGTCGAGCAGAGGGGGCCAGGCCTGTGGCATCGGCGGCTGGGGCCGGAGCAGGAGCAGGGGCTGGATCTTCGAGGAGGGCCCGGGTCCGTGGCAGGGGCGGAGTGCGGGGAGGACGAGGAGCTGGCTGGCCTGCCCTGCCTGCTGTACTGACTTTCCAGGGGCAGGGTGGGTCGACCTATCAGATCCCCTTCGCCCCTCCACCGGCTGGTCATGAGTTCATTGACATCCCCGACTTACCGCCGGTACGTATCACTGCACTTCGTACAGTTATTCAATTCAGTTTACTTGATATTCCACATAATACTAATGCATCTGATACCTTTGCAGGCTTCTTCTGAGTACACCCGTCAGTCGTTGGCGATGAATGCCTCGATGATGGGGATGCTCCAGCGGACATTTGACCTCCTAGCCGTCTACAGCATACCGGTATGTCCTTCTGACACTGGCCTGAAACCATTCATACACTGCTTTACATAATCTAATGCACGGCACAACACCTGATACACTGATCTCACAGTATCTGAACACTGCATACACTGCATTCTGCACTGATAAACTGCTCACGGCATTCATACACTGTCCTCACACACTGCATTCTGCACTGATAAACTGCTCATGGCACTCTTACTGTATTCATACGCTGCATTCTGCACTGATGAACTGCTCACGGCATTCCTACGCTGTACTCTGCATTGCTAAACTGCTCACGGCATACTGATGCTTTCCCTTTTGTGTACTTTTTCAGCCTCCCTTCCAGATTCCTATGGCAGGAGGCGCTCCAGCTAGGCCTTCTATCCCTGCCCGGGGGAGAGATGAGGAGGGCCGGATATTTCCCCGTACCAGGGGAGGGCGTACTCACGTCGGGAGCAGCTCGCGAGCTCCAGTCCCGGACGATGACGACGACGAGGAGTCAGAGGCGGAGGTAGAGTCATCGGAGGAGGAGACCGGAGACGGTTCTAGCTCGGGTTCTGACGACGATGCTGATGATGCTCCTGGACCCTCGTCCAGGAAGAGGACCAGGACAGACTGACGGCCCCCCGGAGTGCTCGACATGGATGCAGATTTTTGCTATCTTTTCTTTCTTTCTTGTACTTTTCTTTTTGGTTGGTAGATAGATTACCTTGTACTGCCGCAGGCAGATTTTGTTTCCAAAACTTGTACATTTGAAAAGATAATGAAATGAAACGGACTTTTTATCTGAAAAAGTGTTTACATTTACACATTTCATGCATTGCATCGCATCTCATCATGTTACACCTCAATGTAAACGAAATTGATTGGTTATCTGAAAATTGAACACTTGCACTGTAATAATCAGATAACTAGACAGTCAACAGCAAAATAACCCAAGCAACCCACTGCCTGATTCTGGACACACAGCCCTTGCTCTACCGGGGATTAATCCGCATACAGCCCATAACACAGCATTCGGTTCATTCTGCACACGGCAATTCTAAACAAAACAGCCCAATCTGACAAGACGGCCTCAAAGGTGGAACCGGTTGGAGCCGGAACACGCTAAAATGTAGAGAATGGCACAGCATTCTTGAGCATAAATGATTTTCAAAATTGAATGAGGGTTTTTCAAATCGGGATATCGAGCCTACAACTGAATACAGCGGGGAGGACTCAAATACAGGTGCACGACCTAAACACAACGAGACATGCTCGGAAAAGACTAAAAACAAAAGACGAGAGCGTCAAATCAAAGAGACACAACACACAGACGCGTGAACGAAGATGGGGGGGCCTCAGATCACGAGGGGCCAGTTTCTCTAGGCATTGTTTCCCACCCTTTCTGATTTGTGATTCTCACATCACTCGACTCTCAAGCTCGGATTTTCTCTCGAAACCCTTTTCCTCACTTTTCTCTCAACTTACACCTCTCTATTCTTCATTCTCTCATTTTCCATCCCTCCCCGAGGTGACTGATGAATGAACAGGAAGTTGCGGGTTCACGCCCGATGCTGTTAGCTCACAGCTATTTCTTCTGGCGGGTAGAGCGCCCTTCTGGCAAGTACGTTGATGACGGGGGAAAGACAGAACGCCTGGCTCAACTGTGCCCCTAGTTCATCATTTTAACCATTCTTTGTTTTTGCTTTCTACTAAAACGGTTTTGATCAAAACGAGAGTCAGATTAACGTACTTGTTCGATTTTTGATTTGAAAAGCATGCAAGTCAGGCAGCAAGCACTGAAAATTTTCCTTTTGGGTCCAAGACAATGGTCCAATTTTGGAAAATGAAATAGTTTTCGAGAAAATAGTCAACCTCAGTAAAAATTTTCAAAAACTATTTTTCAAACAGTCAATGCTCAACGAGCATGGAACTTACTCTTCGAGATGCGCAACCTCGGATCGGAGGCAATGGCAAATTGCCCCTGGTTTAAAGGGGGTGGGAGGCAACGGAAAGTTGCCCCTAGTCTGAATGGCGTCTCACGACGGCTTGTGGTAACGGAAAGTTGCCCCTTGTTTGGGATGGTGCCGTAGCAATCTGTAAACAGTCTTCATTGGCGATGGTCGAGCTCTTGGACACAGCGACGACGAAGACGGTCACAACACATATATGGACACAGTCGCCTTGGAGGGTGTTGGCCACTGGACTTTGAGGATGAAATCGAAACCATTGCATGGACTGAGACGCTTATGAAAGCGTTGGGGGCTGGACTTCATGATGAAGTTGCCTACGTATCCCAAACATGGGAATCAAGCCTTACGTAGTTCCGGTTAAGGTCCACTCGGGTATTTTAACCTTCACTTTGTTTGGCTCTCATTTTTGCCAAGGCGCCCAATGCGGGTTTCCGACCTTGCGAGCTTCTTTTCATTTTCTATTTCTTTTTTCTTGCATTTTTCTTTTTCTTTTTCTTTTTCTTTTTTTTTTTTCTTTTCTTCTTTCTTTTTGTATTTTTCTCTTGCTCTAACTTTTGCCTGGGTCGCCCTTCCGGGTTTTCGGCCCAGCGAGCCTCTCAAAGGGTAAAAGTGTAGCAAGTCCATGCCAAATGTTTTTTTTTTTTTTGAAATTGAATTGAAGCCTCTCTGTGTCCAGGAGAACGGCTGTTGCACTGATTTGCGGAGAATCCATCAGGGTTACTCTACGAGCTTCTTCCGGCGAGATCTACTCCTTCTTATTCGGCCTTGGTGCCTCCTGCTCGAGGGCTGTTTCGAAACCGGCCACGCGGGCCTCCATGGCGTTTGTCCGTTGAACTTTCTGAACATTCTGAACGGGTTCAAATTCGGAAAACAAATAGGTTGAATCTTGAGGCTAAGAGCGATCCTAGGCTGCGCAATCTCAAGAGCGATTCCACACAGGTCTTCGCAGGGCTGCGTAAAACATTTGCTTTTGAAAGTTTTTAAGAAAGCGACAAATCGCTCGCGCCGAAGATAGTGTGGAACCAATCTGGATCAGGCCAGGGTCCTTCTCAGTACTCACGCCGACAAGCATGATTTCATTCATAAAAAGGCTTAGCACGCCTCTCTTTCTCTCAAAATGATCAAAATTTTGCAAAACCCGAGGAATTCCTTCCCCTTCGTTTTCATCACCGCAGTGTTCAAAAGTTTTTTTTTTGAAAAACTTAGGTTAATGCTATGAGTTTGGCGCGCAGGAGAGCAGGCGAGATGTACTGTCAGCCCATTCAAATTCTCTGGTCCTTATGCTGAAAGCAAGCATGAAGGTTGAGATAGCAACAGCTGTTTCAATCGGCTTTGTTGGTGCAACTGGCCCCTTGGTAGAGACAGACTCAAAACAAAAACAGATAATTACAAAACAAAACGGTGTTCGAGGCAACAACCCCAGAATCACCTGGTATTATATACAACGGGGACTGACTCGATACAACAAGACAGACCCTTAAGCAAAAAAAAGACTGACTCAAGACAAAGAGACAGACTCAAAACAAAAGACTGACTCGGCATCCAAGCCGGGATTTACAAAACTCGGTTTCACCGATACTCAAAAATGCGTGCCAGACGCTTCATCAAAAATGTACCAAATGTTGCCCGCAGGCGGTTCACTTTACATACTCGCAGTATCTGAGCCCTCGAAATCCAACAACTGAGTGGTGACGGGCTTGCCCGAGGTGGGTGGTAGGATAACCTTGTTATCAATCAAATCCTGCACTTCATGACGAAGGCGGGAACATCCATCGGTACTGTGACCGGACTGCTGATGGTACGCGCAGTACAAGGTAGCATCATGAGTGGCGGGGAGATTCTTCGGGAGTGGCCGGGACTCCAAAGGCTTAAGATGCCCATTCTTTGCCAATATTAACAATGCCCTAGACAAAGGCATGTAGAGGTCGTGAAAGACCCTGCGCCCTCGGGGCAGGTACTTTGCAGTTTGAGAATTCTTACCAGATGCATTGGCGAAAGGATCAGCTGGCGCTGCCTTGGCTTTTTGAACCTTCCCCGGTGTAGGGTCGGGAATTACTGGAATTGTCTGGGCATGACGGGGCCCATCCCGGTTTTCTGCCTGGCTTGAACTGCCTTTGATCGGAGCGGGGAAAGCATCATCCACAGCTTTGGTCACTATTGCAGACGTCTGTTGCTTGTTCATCCCTCTGGCCTTCAGAGCCTCGACTGCCCACAGCAGTTGTTCAATAGGGTCGGCATCTACCTTTGCCTTGTCCTTCCCTTTGGCCTCAGCCTGATCAAGGGTCGGGGTTGGTCCTGACATGTCGTGGCTATAGCCGGAAGCCACCTCTGGCTGGCTGAGCTCTATCACAATCCGCCCCAGTAGCGGGGGCTCCTGTGGTACAAAATTCCCGGCGTACGGCGCCGCTGGCGGTGAAGCCGACATTCCATAGGCGAGGTCTGCCATAGACCTTTGGAGATCGCCTATCATCCCCATCAATTCGAAGGTGGTGGGCTCACGAGCCTGATATAACTGGGGAGCCTAAACCGGGTGCACAACGGGCGACCTGGGCGGGTATGACATACTGATATTGGCCTCACTCTGCGGAGCGGTCCCCTGCTCCGATACAGCTGCCATAACCACAATTTCTTCTGAACTTTGTGCCGCCATAAATCCTGCCTCAGCAAAGGGGAGACACTGGCTGTTCTGTATCAACTCTGCCACTCTGTAAACTGAAAGAAAAACAGACAGCATTTCAGCCCAAACTGATCGAACACGGGTGTAGCCAAACAACTGTTCCCTACTGCTGATCACTGTTCCCAGATTTCTGTTCCCCAAAATACTGAATCTGATACCCGCGGATAACTGATTCCTACAACTGATACTGATACTTGGTATCTTCTGGTTTGATCCTCAAACTTGCAAACTGATACGTACTTCCCTGTAGAAATACATTCTAGAAGCACATAGCAAGTAAAGAGAAGAAAACACCCTTATGTTGGGGTAGGGTTTCCCTGTCCTATTTTGTCAGGAGCTAGGGTTTCACTACGCACGCAGCAGTTTTCAAACAACTTAGCATCGGGTAAGCAACCTGTCCTAGCTTGGAATGGTCACTATGGATTCCGAATATGCACTAGGTCGAATGGTCAAAAGGGTGCCCCGGTAAACCGGGGTTTGTGTTCCCATGCTGTCAGAGCCCATAGCCGGTCAGCCTTATGGACATGCCTTGACAAGACAAGCCTCCGGCAAACCGTTCAGGAATGGCAGATGGCAAACACTGTGTTCCTAGGCGCACCAATGCACATGCAATGCAAAGAAACACATAAATGAAGTCAAAACAGGATATCACGAGTTCGAGTCAAACTCTCTAAAACTCCCCAGCAGAGTCGCCATAAACTGTAGACGCGCCCGCGGGGGCCTCGTGCTACAGTTCGGACTCGATTTGTGTCACGGTTCTTAATCTGAACCAAAGAGTCCAAATCTGGCAAATCGTTTTGAGAAACAGATTTTTGAAAAAGTAGTGCCAAACATGGACTGCTTTGCCAGATACAGAGTCGCCACCTAAATATTTTAAAATGGGAGAATTTAGGAAACCCTGACTCGGTGCCGAAGGCCACATGTCCGTCATCACCGGAGTTCGTCTCGGCTCGGGAGCTTGGGTACGATCGGGGAAGGTCAGCTATGAGCACCCCCTTTCGCCCGGTCCGAAGACCGGCCTCTACTAACCGTGATATCCGTTTTTGAAAACGTTATGTGTTCTTAATCCAATTATTAGCCTAGCATTACTATGTTATGCGCGCGGCAAACAAGTATAGACTAGATTGCCTAATTTGGAAATAAACATTGCATATCCGTTTGGTTTGAAAATGCTTTGGATTTGCTACTCGCAAGTAGGCTAAAATACGGATTTCAACGAGTTTTTCCAACTCAAACAATCCAACCTTCACCCACAGGCATTCAAAACAGTTTAACACATAAGCATCTAGCCACATGTTAAGCATGCTGTCATGGTAACATTCACACTCATGTGATATGCTAAAGCGGAAATACTTACATAGTACTCCATGCCAAAACAAAGAACTTGTTAGCAAACATGCATGATCCAAGTCCATGTTAAGTGCCTAATGCATCGCATACAAAATGTCGCTAAGATAGGCTCGGTTAATCCTAGACATGTCATGTGAAAATCCACGATTAACACATATTCAATTTTTGAATTGAAGTACTGATGCAGTTAGCGTGATGTACCGAGCCTAATGCATGTAATACAAATGCATGGATGCACACATGCATAGCATAAGGTATGCTGAAATAAATGTGCCCTAATCTACCATCATAAGCAGGTAAATAAAAGGGAAGAAAGACGTGAGGTTGGAAGACATACACACACTCACGCACACTTATTACAGATTTGCCCTCGCTCGGAGGGACCAAATAAATATTACAAATTAACTAACTACGCAAGCTAATTAATATTACAAATTAACTAATTTAATTAACAAATTAAATTAAATTAATTAAAGCAGGAAAGCGTCTCGGGAAACGCGCCACCATGCACAAGCTGCCTCTGTTTTCCTTCCTTTCCTCCTCTGGAGGCTGTCAAAGCCTCAGGACTGCATCCTTGGACAGAGGGGATCATCACCGGCTGAATGAAACTTCCGCCGGCAGTGTAGTATGTCCATTGGCACAAAATAGGGTCTGTCGGCAGAGAAAATTGTGCCGGTCGGAACATTAAACTGCCGGTCGGCAGAGTATTCCTGCAGAACCTGCAACTCACAGCAACAAAGGGCAAAACAAGGCATGGCAACATATTTCAAGGTATGTATGCATCAACCATGTCTCTTATCATTTTGATGACTCAAAGGGACATGTGCCTCGGTTCTCGGACCACCAATCACGCATTTCCATGCATGATGGCCCAAAGAACCAAGTATGCAACTTTGGTTTCAAATGCAATGCACACCAATCAAACAAATTAGGCCCTATTCCTATCACCAATTCAAGGAACAAGGCATGCATGCAAGATGCAATGCAACCTAGGCATACAAGCTAGGATGCAACATGGCATGGCAAAACACTTATGCAAGCATACAAGCATGCATATGGCGATACAAATGAGTGCAAAGATGGACTTAAACATGAATTAGGCGACTCTAAAATAGGCCTAAAACAGTAGCCATTGTGCTAAAAGGTGAGGGCTAAATGGCATGCACACACACATGCACATAAGGACCAACACTTAAGCATGAATCAAACAACATTCAAGCACACTTGAAAGGAGGGAACATGGACTAATTAGCATGCAACATGAGCCCTAAAATCATGTTATAAAATGATGCCAAACCAAGCAACAAATCAAGCCAAGCATGCACCAAACATGGTCTAAATACTTGAGGCGAATCATGAAGCTTTGAAGCACGTTTTATCACAACAAACATGGCATGCATTAAACAACTAAAAACAGATTTTTAGCATGTTAAAACAAGGCCAAAGGACTCCTTAGATGGCATCTAAGTGGCCCAAATTCAAAGGCATACATCATGACCAAAACATGGAGCATTGCAACGCATGCTTCCAAAGCATTAAAGAGACATGCAAGGCAATCAAACAAGCATGGAAATGGGACTGAAATAGCATGCAAGATGATTCCAAATCATCAAAACAATGCAAAGATGGCATGCTACACATGCACATACTCAAGGCCAACAAGCCCAAATACAAAGGAGCTATATAATGCATGCAAAGATCAACCCAAACGACTATGGACAGAGCTAAAGCATGGCAAAATAAGCACATAAACTTCACAAATGCAAGCCTAAAACATGCTCCAACAAAGGCTAACAACCTAGAACATGTTAAGGCACAAATAAGGCATTACATGGCAACTATGCTAAACATGCATAAGGTTCCAAAACCAACTTGAAATCATGTTATATCATGGATATATAAGCATGAAAAACAAACCAAACATGCTCAACACACACTCAAGCATAGGCTTCTTTAAGAGGCCAAAATGTGCCCTTTTCAAGGACAACAAGGAGAGGGGGTGGCCCTCTCCTTCTTGGGACTTCAAAGCATCATCTTCACCACTGAAATCCCTCAAGATTTCAGTGGTGAAGAGACCTCAACACCAAAATCCCGGAGCTAGCACAAAATGACTCAAAATGAGGCCTTTTGAGGCCTAAGGGTGGTCAACACCTCTCAAACAACAAAACACTCTTAATAAACAATAAAGAGGGCTTAAAAATAGAACTTTTTTATGTTATACAATAATCACAAAAACAGCTCTAAGATTAGTAGAAAATCAATGCAAAAAAGGGGAAAAAAAGGACTAGTTTCTCACCCTTGATGCCTTCTTCAACAAAGATGCTCCAATGGCCTCCTTGAGCTTGAATCCAAGACAAAAACTTCAAAACACACTCTTTAGAACCTCAGCTCCTAGAGGAAGGTGAAACACTAGGTGTTTGTGTGCAATAATGAGACACAAAACACCTAGTGTGCAAAATGAGAAGGAAAGAGGGATAGGTGAGTGTATCTAACCCTAACCCTAGAAAACCAGAGCTCTCCTCTGTCTTTTCTCTCTCTAAAATGTCTAAAGCCTCTTCTTCTTGCCTTAGAGAGAGCTTCCCTCTATAAGCCTCTTGTAAAGCTTACAAGACAAGCTTTGCAAGAGGGAGATCCCTCCATACACGTGTATGGAGGGGAGCAAAAGTTATACAGCTGTCCAAAAATATCTGCAAAAGCAGATGAACAGCAATCGGCCGGCAAAAAATGCCATCTTGGCCAAACAAAGTGCCGACCGGCACAAAAAAGTGCTGACCGGCAACAAATAGTGCCGACCGGCAAACTAAATTGCCGGTGGCAGCAAAAACCAGCCGGTGGCATCTAGCCACTGCCGGTGAAGGGTGGGGATGGTCTACAAGCCCCACTCTGCCTCTCAAAGGCAAGATGCAAGTGTTTGGTGCAAAACCAGACACTAAACGGTCGAGTTCAGGGATCCTGAGACGGGGCGCGCGAGCCGAGACCTCCGGGAACTCCAAACGAACACAAACATGGATAATCACCGAGTGTTCAAACGGTGACGTCCAAGTCTTGAGGACGGTCAAAAATGGGGTGTCTACACCAGCATTAGGTTGATTAAAATGACTCAGGCCGAGACCTTGATGGGTTTAGACACTGTTCATCAGCGAAAGACCACTCGATTTGTGGGAAGACCACTGCTCCTTCAGGTATGGTTCCCCACATTTCTTATTTATACTCACATCACTCAGCACTCATTCTCTATTGTCATCTCAACAACCCATTCTTTACTTTTCTCTCAACGCTTATCTTTCTATTCTTTTATCTCTATTATTTTTCATCGCTTCCCAGGTGTGGTTAATGGACAAACTGAAAGTGGTGGACCCTTGTCCCACATATTTAGCCAAAGCCTACTGCTTTCGCCAGCGGCTAGTGGACTTCCCTTTATAGGGGTTATGGTGTGATTGGATGTGCAGCAAATCTGCGACTAACATCGCCTGGCGTTGTCCCGGACTCGATTTGACTGAGATGAGTTACAGTTAATTAGGTGTATAGTTAATTGGCCTCTTTTTCCCATATCCTCTCCAAGATTTGCGATTAATTCGATTTGACCGACAATCGGGTGTATAGTTAATTGGCCTCACACACTACGTATTCTATTTCTTCCTCCTATTTAGATGTCGGTTTGGACATGATCAGACTCGCCTAGATGAAGGGGTGGAAAACATGATTTCATTTCTAGTTCATGCCTCGCACTTGCCCCGGTATCTCGCTGCTTGGAGAACGAGAGAGCTTTTGACCCCTACTGTTGACTTCAGTGACACTCTTTCTGGTGAGTGCTTTGCTTGGCTTGAGGAGGAGACAGAGGTTGGGCCATCTTTGGCTGCAGAGACGTCCGCAAGCACGAACAGGGGACGCAGGAACACCTGACTCATTTATGCCCCTAGTTTATTAATTTGACTTTCTTTTCAAGTTTTTATGATGTAAAAAGCAACTTTGATTTAAATCAGAGAGTTAGAGAATGTACTTGTGCTAAAATCAGTGGAATTAAAGTAGTGAGCAATAAAGAAATTTTCCTTTTGGTCACAAAATGGTCAAAGTTATAAAAGATAAAATTTTAACCAAATCCACTCATTAAAACTTTTCAAAACAATTTTTGGAAAATGGTCACTACCTAAAACACACAGAATCAGTCCTCAAGATGCACAGCCCAAATCAGAAAATCATAGCTGCCTACAAATGTATTCACCGATACTGCTCTTCATTCCAACTAGCCCTTCTACTAAATCAAGGTAACACAACCAAGATAAGATAATGAACAAAGATGGCCCGATCAAACAAGATGGATAGGATAGTTGAGTTGGAGATGGTTACAGCCGAACTTTAGGACGAAGTTGCCTACGTATCCCAAAGATCGGAATTAGGCCTTACGTAGTTCGGTTCTAGTTCACTTGAGTATTAACTCTCTCCTTTTGTGTTCTAACTTTTGCCAAAGTCGTCCTTCTGGATTTTTGACCTTGCGAGCTTTATTTTTCTTTATTTCCAATTTTTCATACTCTAACTTTTGCCTAGGTTGCCCTTTCGGGTTTTCGGCCTAGCGAGCCTCTCAGAGGTAATATTTCTTCAACTTATCCATGTTGATCGGCTATGAGAACTCCAGGCCATCTAGATCCATAAGGATGATCGTCCCTCCTGACCAGATAGACTTGATAATGTAAGAACCAGTCCAATTGGGTCGGAAGTTGCCCCTGGGTTCATGGATGGGAGCTCGGTTGTCTTTCAACACCATATCTCATTTCTTGAGGTTTTTGGACTTGACCTTCTTATTAAAAGCCATGGCAATTCTACGTTGGTAGCCCTTAACATGATATAATGCCTTCAACCTTCTCTCATAAAACAACATCAATTCCTCAAATATGCTCTACTGCTAGTCCACCTCCGCTATCTAACACTAGGCTATAACTCGTAGCGACGGCACTTTGATCTCAATTAGCAGAACGACTTCCATCCCATACCCTAGGGAATAGGGGGTTGCCCCTGTAGATGTTCGAATTGATGCTCTGTAGACCCAAAGTGCAAATGGTAGCTTGTTCAGCCAGTCCTTGTAAGTTTCCACCATCTTCCACAGGATGTTCTTGACATTCTTATTGGCGACCTCAACAGCTCCGTTGGTCTACGGTCTATGTATTGATGACTTATAAAAAAGCCACAATATATTTCTCAAGTAGATCCACTACCTCTTTCTTGAAATGTGAGCTGTTATTTGATATAATCTCATTCGGAACCCCATATCGACAGATGATGTTGTTTCTGATAAACTTGGCTACATGTGATGCTTTCAACACAGCATAAGACTAAGCTTCTACCCACTTAGTAAAGTAGTCGATTGCCATCAAGATGAACTCATGTCCATTCGAGCCCTTTGGCGTAACCGCTTCGATAATGTCAATCCCCCAAACTGAGAATGGCCATGGTGAAGTCATGTTGTGGAGCTTCGACGGCAGAATATTCACGCGATTGGCATGGATTTGACATTTGTGGCATCGCTGTACAAACCCAATACAATCCTCCTCCATAGTTGACCAATAATAGCCTTGCCTGAGGATTTTTTGGGCCAGCATTACACCATTCATGTGTGCTACACACTCCCCTTCGTGGATGGCCTCCATGAGATGCTTCGATTTCTCTTCTTCAATACACAGCTTGTGCATTCCCAGATGGCCTCTTTTGTAAGGCATGTTTTCGCAGATGATAAATTGGACGGCCAAACGCCATATGCCCCATTTGTCCTTGGCACTTGCCCCTAGTGGATACGTATCCTTTTCCAGGAAATTTCAAATGTCATAATACCAGGGGTTCTTGTCTTGAACCTCATCTATTGCAGGCAATAGTCTCATAGACAGGCGTGTACTTATGTTCAATGATGATTGGACGCATCTTCACTCCTAGCGAGATGTCTACCATAGAAGATAGAGTTACCAATGCATCAGCGAACCCGTTGTTCTCTCTCAGTAGATGTGTAAATGTCATCTTTTCAAACCTCGGAATCAAAATATCTAGAGTCTGATGATAGACCTTCATTTTCTCTTCTTTGACTTTCCAGTCTCCGTTCACTTGAGTTAAAGTCTCCGATGACGTCCAACCTTATTGGCCCTAGTTCTAGGGCAGCTTCCAAACCAGCAATAAACGCCTCATATTCTGCTTCGTTGTCAGACACTTTGAATTGGAGTTTGAAGGCTAGGGGTATATGGGAATCATCGGGTGCTATCAGCAACACCCCTATCCCATAACCATACTGATTAGACACTCTGTCAAAGTACATTGTCCATGTTTCCTCTTCTACCTGCAGAATGTCTTCATCTGGGAACAGGTATTTCACTGCTTCATCACCTTCCACCGAGTGGTCTGCTAAGAATTCTGCTACAGCTCTCACTTTAACTGATTTGCGCGTGACATATTTGAGATCAAATTCAGAGAGAAAAAGCAACCAACGAGATAGCCTGCCCGTAAGTGCTGGTTTCTCAAAGAGATACTTGATAGGATCTAATCTTGAAACCAGGATTACAGAGTGAGCTAACAAATAGTACCTCAACTTTCTAGTAGCCTATACCAAGGCTAAGCAAGCTTTCTCTAGGGGAGTGTAGTGGGTCTCATAGTCCAGCATCTTCTTGCTCAAGTAGTAGATGGCCTTCTCCACCTTATCTTCAGATTCTTGAGCTAGCACGCACCCCATGGTCGAATCCATTACCGACAAATACAAAATCATAGGCATCTCCGGCTCTGATGGCAACAATACAGGAGGCTTGCCTAGAAAGTCGTGCACCTTCTTTTTAGTCCTTGGTTGTGGAATTTCTAAGATGGCCTTGATTTTGGAAAGATCTACTTCAATTCCCCTCCGTGTGATCAGAAGTCCCAGTATTTTCTCTGTCGTTACACCAAAGGTGCATTTCTGTGGGTTTAACCTCAATCTGTACTCTCTGATTCGTTGAAAGAATTTTTCCAGCGCGGCATAATGGCCTTCTCGTTCTTTGGACTTGATAATCATGTCATCCACATACAGCTCAACCTCTTTGTGGATCATGTCGTGCAAAATGGTGGTCGCAGCCCTCTGATATGTAACCCTAGCATTTTTCAACCCAAAAGGCATGACCCGATAGCAGTAAGTGCACTACAGTGTAGTGAAAGCAGTCTTTTCTCTATCTTCTGATGCCGTCAAAATCTAGTTATACCCGAAAAACTCGTCCATGAACAATAGCAATGCATGGCCTGCAGTGAAGTCTACTAACTCATCAATGTGTGGCAGCGAAAAATCATCCTTCAAACTAGCTCTGTTCAAGTCTCGGAAGTCGACACAAACCCTGATTTTGCCATCCTTCTTCGGAACTGGGATGATATTGGTTAACCAAGTCGAATACTTGAATACTAAAAAGAATCCTACATCAATCTGCTTGGTGACCTCTTCCTTCAGTGCCCAATCAGGACGAATTCTACGCAGTTTCTGTTTGACTAGTCGGGCCTCAGGGTCAAGAGGGATCCAATGCTGTACAATCTCAAGGTCGATTTCGGGCATGTCTTCGTAGAACCACGCAAAAACATCTTTGAAATCTTTTAATAAAGCAATCAAACGCTCGCATTCCTCCGAAGACAACATGGACTCAATCTGGACCAAGTGTGGATCCTTCTCAGTACCCACATTATTGGCAATGATTTCATCAATATAGTGCTTAGCACGCCTCTCCTCCTCTCGATCAATCAAGTTTTTCAAAGCGAGAGGAATTTCTTCCTCTTCGTTTTCATTAAAGTTCTGAAAATCTTGGTCAATGCAACAAATCAGCAGCACAGAAAAGTACATAGAATCTACAGTGTTTTCATTCACAAGTTTCGGTTCTTCGGTTACAACAGACTTAAAATAGAAAGAAAAAAAGAACCTCGACAGGACCTTGGCATCCGGGTTACCATCCCCGGGCATGCTAGACTTAGACTTCCCAGACTGACTGGAATTTGATTCCAACTCTATGGACTCGGTGGAATCATGTTCCGACTCATCACCCGATTCAGAACTAGAAAGAAAACCTTTCTCCAGCTGCCAAGTAAGACATAGTGCCCTTGACGCACCCAGAATTCCACCGGGTAAGTCCACACTTGGTTCTTCCCTAATCATGGAGACTGTAAAGTTATCCCCCAAGTTCTCCATGTCAGTCGCGGCATCTGTTAGGAGATCGGCTAGTGCTGTCCCTACTTTAGCTTCACTGTTGTCTGAATCATCTTCTTTGCTCCGGCTAGCGTTGATGTTTGGTTTTGACTTTTCTTCATCACTGTCTTATAGTTGATGATCAAAGAAGATCTCGAACCCGGGGACACGTTCGTTTGAGGACCCAAGGCTCGAGAAAGCAATAAAAGGGGAAATCTTCTCCCTTTCTAACAAAATGCCGAACTAGAGTCCCCCAAATTAGCCTGTAGACGAGTTCATAATGCTTCCCAGCTCTCTAGGCCTTGGTCCTGCCCCTCATTTTTTCTCCCTTTCTTATCCAGTCCTCTTTAGTGGGCACATAGCCCATTTCAAAGGCATGCGGGTTATATGGCACATGGCTAGTGTTGTATTACCTTTCCGCCCGCTCCTTCTGAGCCCCATTCCCGGAATATGCCGTAATTTGTTCATGAAGTAGATGAACTGGGGCACTGACAAACATGCCCTTGTCTACGGCTAATATTGTCTGTACTATCCGGGCTTCCGCTAGAGTAAATCCCGAGAGGAATACATCCTCAACTCCATGATTGATCTCTAGCAATGGTGTCGTCACCTTCAATGGTGGATGTATGGATAAGTTCCCAAAAATGGTTGCTACTCCTCCCTCATGAGGATACTTCAGCATTTGATAGAGGGTAGAGGACACAGCCTTCACGCGATGTAACCAAGGCCTCCCAAAAAGCAAGTTAAAGGTAGTTGGCACATCTAGTATATGAAACTCGATCTTTTGTTCAGATAGGTTCACCTAGACTCGCACTTTCATTGTTCCCATGACTTCTCTACTTGTGTTGTCATATGCTCATATCACCTAGGCCATAGAAACGAAGTCTATTGGTTTGAGGCCTATCACATAGACAGTGTGGAAAGGACAGACATCAATGGCATAATCAGTGTCTACCAACACCACTGGTACCCACTTCTCTCTGCACTCCACAGATATGTATAATGGTTTATTGTAAGCCGAGCTTTCCGGCAGCTGCTCTTTGTCAGAGAAAGTGAGCATTGGCTTAGCACCACTTGGAAAGACCAGACCTACAAGTTGCTTAGGTATAGTATCAGTGGACAATTTAGCCCTGAACATTGCCGACAATAGTACATGTCGGTGCACCTGTGAAGCCATAAGGAGTCCCTAGATAGAGATATCGGCTTGGATCTTCTTGAGCTACTTCAAAACTAACTCTTCTTCCAGCCACTTCTCATTTTCTTTCTTAACTTACCAGTCCTTTCCTGATGGCTCTACTTGGTCCAGGTGTGAAGGCTTAAAATATCGTCTACTTCTAGTAAGATGATATATCTCCTTAAAATATCATGTATCATCTGGGATGCAATCTCCCCAATCTTCATCAGTATGGGCCAGATGTAGCTCATTATTGTCCCACCACTCACCATCAACTGCCGATAAGCAATCATACGGCTCAACTCGAATCATCTTCACAGTACAAGTGTCCCTCTCAAGACAACATGTTTTTGCCATTCTTAGGCTGTTTTCAATTATTTCTATCTCGAACTGCCTCAATGCAGCTTCCTGTTCAATATTTGTGGCTTTCACAACACCTGTTTCTCTGGTTGGGTTAGCCGCACCTGTGCCCTCTGGCAGTTTTCCTATCTCATTAGCCTTTCCGGCTACTGCAGTTACCTCAACTTTATTTCCCTCTAGTTTCATCCTAGTTTCTTTTTCCTTGTTTGGCTCATCACTTAGCCATCCCCCATTATTAGTCGACCCGTTCAGATCAAACCACCTGGCATGTACATTCCCTTGATCCTGTTCGTCGAAGAACTGCAAGTTGTCCAGGTCTTCTTCGAGATCTACTGAGTCGTCTAACCCTTGACTCGGGCCATCCTCCCTACCCACATTGATGCCTACAGAGGTTGATACCACTGCTTCAAGCCTAGTTTGAATGGTTGGCACAATATAGCAACTCAAGTAATATGCCCTTTCAAATAGATCACTAGGACACTCCAACGACAGGCCAGTACCCCTCTCCAAGGTCAAACCTCCTTTACCGCAGGTGTTGTCCCCACATTATAAGGCTAAGGTTACGGACCAAATGTGTCCATTATGGACAAATATATGCCTTCAAGAATGAACAACATCGGTTTTAGTAGGTGGGAGGGAGTAATATTGATGATGGGGTCATAGGAGATGGACAATGTATGGATGAGGTAAAGGTTGCAAGGTAAGGGGACTTGATTATGGGCTGGGAGCGGGTTTGTGGTTACATTTGGTTTCTGCGGTGGAACGATGACCTTGTTGTCAATGAGATCTTGAATCTCATGACGCAAGCAGAAGCATCGGTCGGTGTCATGACCGTGCTGCTGGTGGAAAGCACAGTATTGTGTGGGGTTATGTTTGGATGGAAGAGGGTAGGGAAGTGGGCGAGGTTTGAAGGGTTTTAGGTGCCCTTCTTGATCAGTACCTACATGGCTTTGGATAGGGTCATATATAGTTGGTAAAAAGTTTTACCCAGAGGTCGGGTGGGGTTAGACGATGTTTGTGGTCCTACGTTGGCAAAAGGGTCGGCAGTCTTGGTTGTGGTGACAACACTTACGTCCGATGGCCTCGCAGCTATGCTACTACTGGCAACATTGGAACTGCGAACAAACGGCCTCTTAGCTGGCTCCTTATCATCAATAATAAGCCCCTATTTCATGGCATCCTCAATTTAAACCCCCATTTCATGAAGCTCTATGAATGTAAATAAAGAGAGAACAATCGTTTTCTGTAACAGCTTGTCATGCAAGTTCCGGACAACCATTCTGATTTGGTCTTTCTCTGAAGGTCAAGTGGTCATCATTGAGGCTTTGGCCCTCCATCTTATCACAAACTCAAAGAAACTTTCCTTCAACTCTTGACGCATCGCCTTAAGATCATGGGTTGTGACCTCAATTTGCGTATTATAAGAGTACTGAGCTATAAAGGACTCGGCTAATTCCTTTCAATTATGCTTTATAGAATCTTCCAACTTAGCATACTAGATGGTCGTTATCCCTAACATATTTCGATCGAAAAAGGAAAGCTTCTGTAGTCTAGTTAAACCCATCGGACGCAAGATGTTCGAAAACAGCCGTAAGTGAACCATCAGATCCCTGAATCCATCAAAGCGGTCAATGTGCGGCATCTTCAACTATTCTGGTAGTGTAACCATGGACTTAATGTATCCATCCTCTATGTTTGGAATGGAATTGACCCCTTGCATTTTTTTGAATAGTTTCTCCAATTTGTTGACTTTGACATAGTTAGATCAACTTCGAACGCGAACAATGCCTCGGCCTGATAAATCGAGGCTTTGGAAGTTTGTGCTAGGATAGGTTCTATTTGGATTGGGAAAACCGAGACATCCTGAGCTTGGAAATCTTGAGCAGTGGCAGTATTAGCAGTGGCACCGGGCACAAGGATAGTTGTGATGGGTACATGGGATACAGAGGCCATGGTTGGCTGGGGTTGCTGTTACTGTAGCCTAGTTATGACCTTGGCCTGACGGGCCACATTATGCTGTAGTGTCTCAACTGTTTGCTGCAGATAAAGTATTAATTCCTCCATATCTGTCAGTGGATATTGCGCCAATGGAATAGGAGAATGTTCTTTAGCTGAACTGGAAGTAGATAACTATTCTTGAACTGGACTGAATACAAGTGAGCTGAAGGGTGTTTGCTGTAGGAACTGGACTAGTGAATTCTATCTAACCCTCCTTCGCTTGGTAACTGGTGATAGCGAAGCAAGCACGGGGTTATTCCTGAACAAGATCTCTGACTTTGCAAAGTCTTCCAAAACAGGTCCAAAGTACTTGGGGGATATCAGAACCTTTCGAAGCTATGGTTTTAAACTACCTAGCAAAAGAAATAAAGCAAAAGAACAGTAATCAGAAATCACACAGCACCTCAGCTAAGATATTATCAACACAAACATGATCAAAGTTGTAGGACTGTACTCCACATTGAATTTTGTCCCAAAACAGATACCAATTCTGCCATTGATATGAACATTCCTGCACAGTTTCACTCTAAAGCACATACCAGTTAAAAAAGAGCCAAAGCACCCCTATGAGGTAGGGTTACCCTGTCCTAGTTTTGTCATGAACTAGGGTTTCACTACTTCAAACAAGCGGTTTCACACAATCCTGCATACGGGTGAGCATCCTGTCCTGGCTTGGAACAGTCCCTATGGCGTTACTATATGCAGCTAGGCCGAATGGTCAAAAGGGGTACCTCAACAAGACTTCCTAATATACCTCTCGTACCTAACATCGAGAAGTGAAAGAATGATTAAATGGTACAGTAGTAGCCTAGATCCAAGGGTTTTGTTTCCAACATGGCAGAACCCATGACCGGTTAGCCTTTTGGCAAGCTTTTAGGCAAGCCTTCAGAATACCGTCCAGGAATAGCATATGGAAGACATAGTGACTTAAAGAACCAATGCAAATGCAATGCAAAGAACATATATAGGTAAATAAAATTTCAAATCATGAATTTCAAGTCAAGTTCTCTAATTTCCCCAACAGAGTCATCAGAAACTGTAGCTCACTTTTTGTACTCCTTTCGGATACGATTTGCCCTATAGTTCGGACTCCCGTGGTTCTGAATTTAATTTCACATGTGCAATGCGAAATAGATAAATACAAATGAGTCCAAATTCGACAGATCTTTTGAAAAATTGATTTTTAATCAAAAATGCCAAAAATGGACCACTTTGCTAAATTTCAGAATTGCCACCGAAATATTTTTGGAAAATTTAGGAAACCTGTGACTCGCGCCAAAGGCCACTTATCTGCCATCACCAAAGTGTCTCTGCTTAAGAACTTATGTATAAGAGGGGAATATCATGATTTAAGCACCCCTCTCACCTGATCAAAGATCGGTCTCTACTAATTATGATGTGATTTTTTATTTACATTATATGCTCTTATTCTGATTATTATACTATCTTTACTAGGTGATGCACACAAGTATAGACCACTTCACAAAATTTGGAGCGCATTGATTTTATGTCTGTTTTGAAAAAGTGTTTTGAATACATCTCACTTGAAAAAGCGAGCCCGTATTTACATTAATCAATTTATTCCAATTTTAAGTAAAAGGCCTTCATCCACCGGCATTCAAACAGGTATATCAATTAATCATTTAGCCTCATGGTAGTTATGCTCGACACGGCAACACTAACATATGTGCACTATGCTAAAGCAATAAATGCTCACCTAGTACTCCAAAGCAAGCCAAATAAAACAAAATAATTAGAAGAAATGCATGCTCCTAAACAATGCAATATAACTAATGCGACACAAACATTATGTAAATGATAAGTTCGGCTATTAGAATGACATGTAAGTCAATTCAAGGCATGCAAAAGAACACTCATTTTGATTTAAGGAGTTGGAAATTGACATCAGTTAGTATGATGAGCCGAACCCTAATACATGCAAAACGAGTGGATGCAAGTCATGGAAAATGCTAAGTAAATATGATGCTACATGTTATCCATCATAAGCGAGTAAAAAAAAAAAAAAAGAGAAAGAAATAGGGGTTGGAAGACATACACTATATTATTACATATTTGCCGTCACACAAGAGGGTCCGAATAAATGTCCAAGCTAACTAACTATTACAATACCAACATAAATGAATCAACTACACTAGCAAATTATTTACAAATTAGAACTAACTAATTAATTACAACACAAAATTAATTAACCATTCTAACTAATTAATACAAAAACTAACTAATTAATTACAATACAGAATTCATGAGCTAATTAATTGTTACAAGCCTACTAACCATAATTTAACAGGTCCCGAGAAGTGAGGAATGGCCCATGCATGAATGCCAATTTTTCACCCAAAAATGCCCTCTGCTTGGCTGCCAAAATACTCATGTTTTGCCGTCAGAAGATTGAACAGTTTTTTTTTTTTTCCCAGCCTCTGCTCTATTTTGTAGGAAAAAAGACACTGCCCAACTGAAAAAGTGGGCCAGCTGGCCAAAAGAAGTGGTCGACCGTACAGTGAGGTGGCCGGCCGACCACTAGTTTTTGTTATCGCCCTGCTGCAACAAACAAGAAATAGAGCACAAACAGAGTATTTCCAGGGGATGTTTGTCTACCCTATCTCTTTTTATCATCAAACAGATCAAAAGATGAGTAGGCTTGATTCGCAAACCATCAATCGATGCAAATTTATTGTGTGATGATTTATGGATCAAAGGACAAACGCTCAACTAATAAAACTAAAAGACCGGCAAAACCTCCTCCATATAATGGAATTGATCAAGGGAAGTTAGAGACCTTGAATCTTGAATCATTATCATCACTAACAAGTATGAAATGACTCAAGACTCAATGAGGTTCAATTAACGTCCGATTGAATCCAAGTTGATTTTATTATCTTGTTCCATTTTAGTCCAATTTTATTGCATCTTGTAATTACCTTTCCATTCCTTAGTCATTTTAGTCCAAAAATGAAAGGTTAAGTCCACTAAATAGAGAGAAGTGTCAAACAAGAAGTTGTTTTGGACATGAGAGAGATGTAATGCCTTGGTAATAAACCTCCAAAAAGATTAAATCATTAAGCATGAAAGGGTCTCTTTCTTAAGCTTAAACAACACTCGGTTGAAACAATGCTCAAAGAAATAAAAAGCCAAGAAAAGAGGCTGAGTGCAGAGATGATTAGAAGTGAACATCAATATGAAAAGCATAAAATAAATGCTATCAACTCAAATAGGTTGGTGTCTAATGCCTAAAACACCAAACTTATGAGGACCATTACACTACAAGCATGCTATACAAATCATAAACCAAGTGAACAACCTAAAATAGTCCAAAAATAGCTAAAAATCATGCTGAAATTAAGGTAAAAACAGCAAAAAAATAGTAAGCTAAAATAATGGAGAAGTTAAGCTAGTAAACAAGCCAAAGGAGAGGTGGCTAACCCATCCATTTTTGGGACTTCAAAACAACATTTTTAGCATTAAA
Source organism: Camellia sinensis (assembly GCF_055761805.1). NCBI lineage: Eukaryota > Viridiplantae > Streptophyta > Magnoliopsida > Ericales > Theaceae > Camellia > Camellia sinensis. The sequence goes on along the minus strand of NC_138964.1, from coordinate 16,363,874 downwards.
AAATCTCTGAAAATCAGTGGTAAAAAGATGGAAAAAATTTGAATTATATATTGAAAACACAAGGGCAAAAGCTTAAGAGACAAGATTCAAAGAGGGATTGGTTACCCCCTGCCTTTGATAGCTTTAAGCCACAAGTTTTAGCCCATAAAAACAGTGGAGAAATAGTCCAAAAAAAGCAAATAAAGATAGAGAAGAAGTAGTGCAAAGAGGCTAGGAGTTATACCACTTTAAGAGGAGTAACAATTTGATTCACAAACCAACAATTCCTTACCATCAAGTACTGAAAATCAAGCACAATAACCTCAGCAAGGAGCCCTGTGGAGACAGCTGGCACAGCTAGGAGCAAAATATCTGTTTTACCGGAACATGAGGCCGGCCGGCCACTAGGGGGACAGTCGTACACTCAGTTCTAGCTAGCCGGCCACTAGTGGACTTGTAGGCCTCTGAGTGGTCAAACTTGGAAAAATGTTGTTTTAGTCCAAAAGTGGTGCAAGGTTTGTAGGCTGCTGAGGAAATCAAGCGTTCAACAAACGTATAAATCATCACTGGATGATCAATCTGAGGCGCCCAAGTCTGAAGGGTGGTCAAAAATGGGGTGTTTACAGGCTGTTACATTTTTTGTTTGATTTTGGTAATTGCAGTGGACCAAAACTGATGTAAACCAACTATTTGAAACAAATTCTAACCATGTTTGGTATCGTTTGTGTTTGTGGTGCTGATGTTGGTCCTTGTCCAAACATCATGTGAAGTATAGAGAGAGTCCTACAGTAGTTGTTATGATGCCTAGTTAACAAAATCGATGTAGAGAAGGAGATTGGTAGGAGTGGCTGAGAGATGTCTTACTTTTCTTCCATTTATCGAAGCATTTTGAAATGGAGTATTTGATCTGTTATAATAATACAGTTTTGATCTACAATTTTTACAAAGTTTATTATACTCATATATGAATCTTATGTAAAAAATTCATTAGCTTTTGAATTGTGAAACTATTTTTAAAAATTCATAAAATAAAGGGCTCTATTTTAAGAGATACAAATTTCAACTCAAACTTGTGTATCAAACTAAAAACTTTATTCCAATCGTCACAAATACTTTTACAAACGATCCTTTAATATTACAATAATGACTTGGACTCCTTTTTTTTCCCACTCCCTTTACCCCCTCTTCACCTGATTGGTCACTTTCTAGACACATAGTCCATCAAACAATTCAATTAATTTATGTAATGATTTACAAAAAAAAAAAAAAAAAAAATCCACGTCATTACAATACCCCTGCCCAGACTTTTTTTTTTTTTTTTTTTTTAATCTTTATTTACGTTTCAGTAACTTATACATATGTAAATAACACATATTGTTATATCAACTGGCCCTAACAGGATGTATAGTAAATATACATGTCCAAACTTTTTCAGTTTTCATTTATATTTCCATTCCTATAGACATATGTAAATACACATTATTATATTTACTATTCCGTCTTTATTTACATTTTAGTATATATATATTATTAAATTTATCATTCCTAGTAGGATGCATAGTAAATTCAATGAACATTTTTGTAAATAAAAACCTTTTAGGAGATTCTAGTTGTTTCAGTATTTATTTATATTTCCATTCCTATAGACATATGTAAATAGACGTATTATTATATTTACTATTCTGCCTTTATTTACATTTTAGTACCTATATATATATGTATATAACATTAAATTTATCATTCCTAGTAGGATGTATAGTAAATTCAGTGAACATTTTTTCAAATAAAGACCTTTTAGGAGATTCTAATTGTTTCAAACTAGGCTTAATTTATTTCAAAACGTAATTTGCTAAGCAATTTAATTCAAAAGTTTAAAACTGTGAAATTTTGATGAGTAGGCTGCCATTGTCCAAAACAAAACTTGTGGACAATGCAACTTTTTAGAACATGGTAACGGGTCATCAATGGCCTAATAGGAACCAACAAACAGTGTTTGTATAATAAATAATCAACGTACACTGAAGTTAAGGGCAAGGAGGATAGCGTATATGATTGTTGGTGAAATTTCCCAATCCATCTTGTGCAACACTATCAATTGGAATGAATTGAACTTGTGAACTCCAGCAGGGAGTGATCAATATGGTGAGGGTTAACATTTTTTTTTCTTTTGTAAATGGATTGTATGTATTTGTTTCAAAAAAAATTTATCAAGAGTTTTTCTTTAGTCCGAATGGTTTGTAACTATGAACTAGAAACCAAGAGTATTTATAGGCAAAACTTTAGAAAAGTTTGTAGTTGTTAAACTGTTGTTGTTGTTGTTGTTGTTGTTGATGATGATGAAATGGATTGCAACAGATGGTGGTAAATGAATAGATAAAAATAAAAAATTGAATATATATACATATATGTGTGTGTGTGTTATGTGCATGTAATGGAATAATCTCAACAGATAGAGGTAAAGAATAAGAGAGGAAAAGAGAATGATTGCAACAAATAGTGGTTTGGTGTATTTTAACAAAAATAAAATTAAATTAAACAAATAATAAAATTTGGACAGATAGATTTAAGCAAATAAGCTAAAAAAATTGAACAGATAATACATTTGATCAAATATTTGAACAAATAAGGGAAAAAATGAACATATGATTAAAAAATTAAACAAATAATATAATTTGAACCGATAATAAAAAAATTAAACAAATAGTCAAAATATTCCAACATATAGACATAAATTTGAATAGATAGATATAAATTTAAACAGATAGTCAAAAAAAATTAAACATATATTCAAAAAAATTAAACAGATAAAAATAAAGTCAACAGATAAATTAAGGAATAAAATTAGAAATAAAATGTCCTTCAAAAAAATAAAATAACTTTTCACCAAACTATTTCACAGATGGTGAACCTTTCACTAATAAAAAAATATTTGTTTGACCTAATATCTTATACTCTCCTTAGATTGGGATTTTTAACAATTTTCTCTAATAATAACAATAATAATCAAAAAACATTATTTAGAAACTCAAATTTTGGGTGTAGATTTGATTTGTTTTTTTTTTTTATTGTGAGACCAAACTATAAATGAATCTTAGCCCTAAATTATAAATTCTGAGTAATTTTTTTTGATCCATGAGATATTTCTAAAGCTCACACCTTGTCCTTGCACTTAAAATAATATAAGTTTTTGGGTTTTCAGTTCGGCTTAGCCCACATACTATTAATTTGAGCCCCCTTTTTTTTGCGTTAAATTTAAAATAAATTAAAAAATATTAAAAAATATAAATAAAAAATTTTGAAGTGCATTACAATAATTATAATTGAATATTGATTCATGAAAAATAAAAACTTAACTTTATTTATTGAAATGCATAATTACATTCATTATGACTATATTATTAAATGGTATACATCTTTAATTTAGTGAAAATATAGTTACTAGTTAAAATTTATATGCACAAAAAAGGAAGAAAGAAAAAATAATGAGCCTCTAGCATGAGCTTTTTTGGTTGGGCCTTGAAAAGTCCATCAGGCCAGCCAACAAGCTTTACCCCCTCTGCCTATACCCAATCCATAAATTTTATTGTGGGGCTTAGGCCGGCACATGTTTTTTTTTTTTTTTTTTTTTTTTTTTTTTTTTTTTTTTTTATGGGTTACTCTCACTTGCCCCCCTAAAATAGTTTTTATTCATTTATAATTATTTTTCTCATTATCTATTGATCTGATATTTACCTTTAGAATGATTAGTTATTCTTTAACTTTATTAAGTTCAATTTATTTAAAATATTCCAACTATGTTATTTTGAACTATTACCTAATTGTGGAATTAGGTTAATCAATATGGGACATGAAATTTTAATATATTAAGGCTTGGTATGATGCAAACCTAGTGGCATTGAAATATTTGGAGCATCTCGATGGAAGAATGACAAAAATAGTAAAAAAAGGTTCGGTCTTATATTGTTGAATTTGTTTTGAAAGCCGTATATTTGATTGGAAATGGATCAATTCTTCTTGGAATACAAATTTTGTTGCGTTTTTTCACACAAAAGAGTTGCACCTCCTTATTTATGTAATTATTTTTTATTATATACACTGTTTTATTATTTCTTCTTTATTTATTTATTTTAGGGAGAAAAAATAAAATAAATCTTGAATTTTTAATTTTATCAATTTAAATATTAATATTTTGATTTATTTTTAATTTAAATCATTTACATATTTTCGTTAAATAAAAAATAATATTTTAGTCATTAAACTCAAATATAGTTGTACGTAAAATGTTTTAGATACCATTTTTTATTGATTTTAATGACTAAAAATATCATTTTTTCAATCATTTTTTTAACAAAAGTATGCAGATAATTTAGATTGAACTTAAATTGATAAAACTCAAAATTCAAAATTTATTTTATTACTAAGGTTAAATCTTGAGTTTTTTTTTTTAATTCCTTTTTTATTTATTATTATTATTTATTTTGGCCACTACTAAAAGTGTTAGGCATTTTGTAATTGGCAACCCCGTTTAACAAAACTCCATTTAAATGTAATTGCATTCACTCTTTTATATCGGTGAGTTTGTCAAAATTTAAATGCAAATCTAATTCAATTTGTGCCTGAGTAGAGAAGTTTGTCCTGATAGTAAGATGTGCTTGAGCGGATGAGTTTTTCAACTTGTCAAAATTCTTGAACCGCTCAAGCGCTCACATATGTGCTCGAGTGCTGAATTAAAACATCTAATATCTTAGTTTGAGCTTTGAAATATTGTGACTTTTAATTTATCACTTAAGCGATAAGTCTTGCACTCGACTTAAGTGACAACTAAAAATTTGTTTGCACCGCCTCTGCTACCCTCACCAGTCGAGCGGTCTTCATCTCTCAATTTGCCATGAAGCGTTGCGGTTGCACGTACAAGGCATCATTCGTGACGAGTAATGACAAATAAACAACTTCCAACCAATAATGCTCACACAAGGCATCATTCATGACGAGTAATGTCAAATATACAAATTCCAACTAACTCAATTGTGGAGCAGCTTTTTTTTTTTATCAGAATTGTGGAGCAACTTGATGAGGTATTTTAATGTCATAAGTTTGATTTTATTTTATTTTATTTTATTAGAGTTAATTATTTGGGTGACAGTATATATAATTGGTAAAACAAACTTTTTAAATTATATCCAAAATCAAAAATGGGAGTTCAAATTCTCATTTTTGTATGAGTTCACGACTTATCACTATATGATTAAGTAATTATATTGTGTAGTATCATCTAAGAGTGATCACTAGAATCTCAACGTTTTAGGTTCTAACCCCATTGCTAGGTCTTTCGTTTTTAACTTCCAACTTGTGTTTGTGGAACTTTTTGGTTATAGTATAATTTTCTACCCATCACAAATAGTATAATTTTCACTTTAGAATGCATGTTATAAATTTGTCATTAGTAACTTTTATCACAAATTATTATAACACAACAAACTATCCTAATTTTCAACGCAAAAAATCGAAACGAGGTGCACTGGATTTCCCCTACTACTATAGACACGGAATATATCTAGCTTAGAATGTTGCGGTATGTTTGGCTGTTGATTTGGTATGGAGAAATAAAATAAAAAAGAAAAATTGATCAAACTAAAAGGTATTTTTTTTTTTAAAGGGTAAATTATACCGACATTGCTTTAAGTTTGGAGAAATTATATTAAACACCACAAGTTTGAAATAATTAAATTGAGCTCTCTGAGGTTTAAATTCATATAGAACCTAATTCTACTTGGATGAAAAAAGAATGATATTGTCATATTTTTTTACACTAATATATATATTTTACCATAATTATTTGCATTTTCAAACAATTTGCATTGTCATATTTTTTTTATGACATTGTCATATTTTTGCATTGTCATTTTTTTCAACCTTATTAAAAGAAAAATCAATAAGTATAATTATACTATAATTGTTGAGTTTATCTCATGTTAGCTATCTCAATTTAAGAGAGCGTTTGGACTTGGTAGGTTCATTTTAGAACTGACTTCGGTGATCCGAACTGTACACTTTTTAGAAATCGTTAAGTTGAATATTCATGCGAAAAGTCAAGATGATCGAATAGCAATAAATATATGTTTGAATTAAATTTGTATTACAAAAAATGGATAGTTATTTTTGAAATTATAGTTGTTGTCCATTTTTCTAAAACAAATATGACTCAAACATATAGCTATCAATATTCGATTATCTTGATTTTTTGCATGAATATTCTACTCAACGAGTCTTAAAAAGTGAACGGTTCAGATTATCAAAATCGGTTTAAAAATAGTCCTACCAAACTTAAACACTCTCTCAAATTAAAATTACAATTTAAGAAAAGTCAAACCCATACCGAAACTATAGAGCTTGTTGTATTTAAATTTCTACCCATATTCAACACAATGGTAGGTGGGTTTGCATATCTATAAAAGGAGGCTAATATTTCCCAAACAGAATCAAAGTAGTAAAGGCCTTTGGCAACAGAGACTGTAAAAGTTTTCAAACAAGCGTTGTGTTTATCTCTCAATCATAGAAGCTGTTTCACAGGTCTATACAAATTTACCAAGGTACAGGTTATAAAATGTTATATGCACTTCTCATCTATTTTTAAAACATTGTGTTTATCTCTCAATCATAGAAGCTGTTTCACAGGTCTATACAAATGTACCAAGGTACAGGTTATAAAATGTTATATACACTTCTCATCTATTTTTAATTTAACTGCTTGATGCAATTCCTCCACCCCCCCCCCCCCCCCCAAAAAAAAAAAAAAATAATTAATTAGTGTTATATATAGAAAAACTGTAAAATGATTGATCATGAGTTGATGGGGATTAAATGAGTCTTTGTTTCTCCTTCAATTCTTTCTCTAATTGATACATTTCTGTTAAAGTGTTAAAAAAATGGAAGGCAATATGAGTTTTGTTTCTCTTTTAATTCTTTCTCTCTACTTGTTGAAATAAACATATTTTTAATTAGCAGTAGGTAGACTAATATCGACAGACACAAAATAAAAAATAAAAAAGGAAAATTTAAAGATTTTATGAAATTTCTTTGAAATATATTTTTTTTGGATGAATTAGACTTTTAACCCATTTAATTTGGCTCAAATTTCACTTTACTTTCTATTATTTTAATTTGAACTATTAGATACCTACACTTTAAGTTCAATTTCAAATTGGTCCTTCCATCAACCTTTTGTTAATTTGTAACTTACGATTGACAAAAATAACTAAACTTGAATTGAAAAAGGGTTAAAAAAAGAGTTTAATATTATTTTGTCATCTTATTCATGCTTACAAACAGAAAAAGGGTTTTTTTATAAATAAATAAAAAAAAAGAACAAAATAATGTAAAATCTCACTGAAGCATTTAAACGAACACTTGCAAGGCATTGGCACTGTTTGGTAGAGCTGTGAGAAAGTGGTTATAACTTATAGCCTAACAGCTTATACCTTATAACTGTGAACATAAGCTGATTTTTTACTTATAAATTAAGCTTCTTCTCCCCCACTCAAATAATAAGTTGATTTTTGACTTACAAAAAGCTATAAGCTGTATTGTTAAGCTAAACCAAACACATCAAAATAGCTTAAATTAAGTTAGAAGTTGAAATAAGCTGAAAATAAGCCCTACCAAACAGGGCCATTATATCAAATCACAACATAAATACAATAATAGTAAATCACAGCTAACCATTTATATTAAAAGATGAAAATTAATAAATTCATGAGTTAAAAATTAGATTTTCAGATTTTATCCCTAAAACAAGAAGATCATAAATAAATGACAAAGATAGAGGTATTGTGAGTGAAATAGAGATTAAAAAAAAAAAAATACCTAATGAACCCTGATCGAAGAAGATGAAATCATAACAAATTGGTGGTATAAATGTTAGATAAGGATGGTATGAAAAATGAAGAATGATAAACCCGTGAGTTATTATTTGTCTCCTCCCTCTTCATCTCGCGACCAAATTTACTTCATCAATTTCAGGATGGTTGGATTGGACTTTTACCTCTCTGTCTCTAACCCAATCTACTCTAGGGATTTTGCTTCATCACTTTTGCTTTGTTTCCTTGTGTTTCCTTATTTCCTTTGTTTTATAATTAAAAAAAATAAAAAATAAAAAATAAAACGGTGGAGAATGAGTACTGACATGAAAAAGGGGTTTTTTTTTTTAAGGTCCTTGATATTATGATTTTATAGCATAAAGGACATCAAATATTTTTATGATGTCTAAGGTCCATCAACAATATTTTCATAATGTCTAAGGTCCCTCAACCTTGATCTAGAGAAATTTCAGTCCAGAGAAAATTGGTGCAGAGAAATTTCAATCCAGAGAAAATTGGTGCAGAGAAATTTCAGTCCAGAGAAAATTGGTCCAGAGAAATTTCAGACCAAATTTCTCTGGAAAAAAAAATTAATCCAGAGAAATTCAATTCTGTCTAAAATCCAGAGAAATTTTTTGCTGACTTCAAAATGTTTTGATATCTATGTTTCCAATTCACTACATAAATATAATATCCTTCCTAAGGACTACCTTCCTCATTTTCTTAGACAATAGAGCCACATCCACAACAATAGGCTAGCTAGTCAGACGTTTAAACAAGAATAAAGGTCCAAGTAAGAACGCCACAATTCAAGCTCTAAATTTTACCAACAAGCATCTGTATCAGAGGCAACGAAAAAAGTATAAGGAAACACAAGTAAACACAAAAAAACACAAGCAAAGGCATCATATTCATCACATAAGCTGCCAATTTTAGATCACAAATCTGTGCTCAACCATGTTTGTGTGAAAACAAGTAGATGTTTGCAAGTAATTACCAAACAATCCATCAAAGAAAGTAGTATCCCTCAAGTGAATAAAAAACATGGAACTAAATGCTTGGGAGACCACTTCAAATTTACAATCAAATTGCCCTTCTGAAGACAAAATGTTAAATCTATAATCAGTACGCAACTTTTTTCTTGTAGATCATCTGTTGCAACTTTGGCTGCTGCCCACTCTCTGGCCTTGGTAGCCCAATCTTCTTCATTGAAGCTTCAACGCGATGAACAGCAGAGACGGTGATGAAGACGCTGGTGTGGCCGACTGGAACGGGGCCAAACCAAACAAACCAAAGAAAATTGGGTTGGTCCAGAGAAATTCTTTGGTTTAGACTCAATTTTCTCTAGGTTGAACTAGTGCTCTGCTTCAGAGAAATTCTTTGATACTGTTGTCTTACACTACTCATTGGAAAAGCGTGGAATCAAAGCCACTTCTTGGCCAACCCATTTTCTCTGGAGAGAATCTGTCCAGAGAAATTCTCTGGGATTTTGGCCACTATGTAAATTTTTTCTTCTTCAGTTTGTTTCTCTCTAAACTGTCAGTTTGATGCTTTTGCTTGTTCTTGTACTCTGCCCAGAATAAAATGTGAAGTTGTGGTTAACAACCAAGTTGACTTGTTAATTATTTAGTGCCTGAGTTGGGAGCGTACATTGAATTTGCATTTAGTTTCTTTGAATATTTGACCTAAAATTCAGTTCAAATGAAAAAAAATAATCGAAACAGACGTTTTGTGAGCTAAATTACCAGAGAAATTCTCAACCCAGAGAAAATCTCAACCCAGAGAAAATTCAGTTCCATTGTCAAATACTCCTGGAAGCGTGAACCCAAAGAAATTTGAATTTTCTCTAGGTTGAATACAGAGAAAATACAAATTTATCTAGGTTGAATCTAGAGAAATTTGAGAAATTCTACTACTAAGAAGGTGGAGAATTTTTAAAAAAAGAAAAAGAAAAAAAGCCTATTTTACAACAGAAACAATCTTCCAATTTCCATTTGAAGAAACAACCAGAATTCAAAATGCTAAACCGAAAACTAGGTAATAACATACTCGAAGGTAGAAAAAGAGTTATACCCACTGTTGCTTTGTTGTTTCCATGAAATCCAACAATCCTGCAATCTTAGTTTGCATTCTCATCTTCATCTTGTAGTAATCAAAATGTGAATTTTCCAACATCTTAACCTCCTCATGTTTTTTCCTCCTCCTTTCCTCAGTTTCTTGCAAAATCCAACATATCAAACATATCAAAGTAAAGCCCTAGGTTAGTGCTTTATTACTTGCAAGATCCAACATATCGATTACTCTCAGAAGCATGGATAAAATATAATCATCGCCAATAATATACTATAAAAAAATACAAAATTTTCTTGCAGCTAATTTTCTCGAGAAAATTGAGTACTATATATAGTGGATGTTTTTAGAGGCAAAACGATAATAAAGAGTTGAACCCCCACGTTAACACCGCCGGGATCGATCTATGCCCCCATGACTAGACCTTTTTTCATAATTTAGATCTGAAAAAAAGCTAAAGGTGTGGCGGGGAGAATAAAAAGAAAATTAAATTCTATAAAAATTAATGGATGTAGCCGCCAAAATGACACAAATTGAGCCACGGAAGAGAAAGGTACAAAGGCTAAACTACAACACTGGAACGGTGAGCATTCTAGCACGAGCTTTGGGGCGTTCATCGTCATTGAAATTGATTCAGAGATGCCCGGGAGAGATCGTGCAAATCAGAGAGAAAATAACAAGAAACAAACAAGTCTATACAGATAAAAGTATCTATCAACAAAAACAAAATACATGAGAGGGTAGAGAGATCTTACGGCATAAGAGTTGCAGAGAGAAGTAACAGAACCCTAAGGATTCGAAAACCTAACCCTAGTTAATTGTTTTGGATGGTGAAGAGAAGCGATTGAGTGAGGCCCCTGTTTTGTTGAGGTTGTGTCGATCAAAGTCGACGCAAGACCAAAGAAAGCTACAAACTAGGCGTTGATGATGAGGAAGAAGGGACGTCCATGGTCGGAGGGGACGTCCATGGTGGCCTCTACGTTTTCACGGAGGTGGTCGTCGATGCGGGTCAGATGAAAGGACTGAAATTTCTTTGTTATATGTGTAGGGACCTTAGACATCAAAAATAATTTTGTGGATCTCTTCCATTACGAAAAGTGGGAGAGGGATCCTAGACCGATTTTCCCCATGAAAAATGGATTAAGTTTGGTCATATTTTAAATTAAGAAAATAAATATTAATTTTGGTTCTTATATTTTTAATGAAATCCATTGTAATTTTTAATTTTGTGTCAATTTGGTCTAATTAATAATACCGTTAGGGTGTGTTTGATTGGATGGACTGGATAAGGGAGATTAGAATCCATCGGACTTAAGTCCTGAAACTGTGAATCCCCGGACTATTTGGTCGGATTGAATATGTATCATGTGTTTGTTTTCTCATGAGATTAGATGTACTATTTTTAGTGAATCCATTGTTGGGTTGGACGGACTAGATAGGATAAATGAGCAAAAGTCTATTTTACCATTTTTCAATTGTTAACTAAGTAATAACAATATTAAACATATCTTTAATATTTTAATTATTTTTAGCTAGATTAAATAAAAATTTATTTTATTTTATTTTATTTTTTACACAATTAAATAAATTTATTTTTGAAAAATAAAATAAATAAAATATCAATAAAAATATATGTTAATTTTTTAATTAAAATTTTAAATAAATTTGTTTCTAAAAAGAGTAATAATTAAACAATGAAATTAAATGAAACATCTATTAAAATTTAAATAATGAAATTAAATAAAATTTAAAATAAAATTTAAAATAAAACATCAATAAAATATCTATAAAAAATTATTTGAAAAAATTAAATAAATAAATCATCAATAAAAAGATAAATAAAATTATTTTATTTTTAAATTGAGACATTTAAATTTTCTTGAATTTCACTAAATATAATACATAATTAAATAGTAGAGGGTCAAAATGGTCATTTTATCACCTTATCCGAACAATAAATAGTCCTTCCAAAATTGTCATACCCACCCCCCACCCCCCGAGATAGTATAATCTCCCACATAGGGGATAAAGAGTCCGGTCGGATTCTATGTCCGGCAAACTAAAAAAAAAAATAAACGATGAACTACTCACTCCTTCGGATAAGCGATCTGAACAGTGAATAACCCCCCTAATCCCTCCAATCAAACACACTCTTAATATTTTTTATGAAAATTAATCACTGAATTTGTTGAGATTAACTTACCGAATTGAGCAAATTTATTATTTTGCCTCTAAAAGAATGACATATATCACTAATATACATATTTGTCAATAAAAAATGCTAAAAATTAGAAATAATTACACTATTAGTCCCTCTATTTTTGGCTATTATGTCATCTTAGTCTTTGTAATTTCAATTGAATTGATTTTAACCTTGAATTTTTTATTTCGTCTCAAATTGGTTCAATTGATAGCATTTTTGTTATGACAAATGTAACCTGTCATCGTTTTAAGAGTAAAACAAAATACTTGATCAATTCAGTGACTTAACCTTAATCAATTCAATGAAAATTTTCTATCAAAAACCCTAAAGATGTTATCAATTCATCATTCTTACGAGTTCGAAACACTAAGAACAGGGGATGGCCATTTAAAATGCATGAACTTGGCTAGGAAAAACCTATGCATTTAAATAAGTGGTTGAGAATGACTTATCTTTTCAAATTGATAGCTAGTTATTTGTATGTACACAATCAAAGCATCAAAGATACATTCGAAGCATCAAGAGTTGTTCCGAAAGTTGATTACTTCACCTTCGAAGCTGTATAAAGCTTTGAAGATACATTCGAAGTATCAAGAGTTGTTCCGAAGGTTGATTACTTCACCTTCGAAACTGTATAAAGCTTCAAAGATACATTTGAAGTGTCAAGCCTAACCTTGAAACTTCATTGTAAGTATCATCATCATATATCAATGCTTCTAACCTTCGAGGGGTGATGTTGTTCCTTTAAAACTGTGCCGCAAGACCTTCGGACGATGAATTTGGTCTTTTATACCACCTTCGAAGCTTGTTATTGATCATCTAGTCATAATTTCATACTTATTCAAAGCACTTTATTAGTGCTATTATCATTCGAAGCACTTTATTGGTGCTATTATATCATTCGAAGCACTTTATTGATATTATTCGAAGCATTTTATTACTTAGATTAGTCATATGCTTGGTTCGGCCCTTCAAAAATTCAAGTAAACATCATTTTTAAGGGTCGTAAGGGGTAATGTTGGCACCATAAATATGTAATTTTTATTATTATTTATTATTTATATAATTGCAGGACATGCGGCATCCTCTTATTCATTTGGAGGTTATAAGAAGTTATGAAATGCGAAAAAGATGATGGAGAATAAAGTGGAGAACATGGAGCATGAATTGGAGATTAAAGGAAGTTATGAAGACATGGAGAGATATGTGGCATTGCGGGAATGAAGATCGAAGAGTGGGTAGTTTTAGGTGGTTATTGAGTAGTTATTGCTGGAAGTTTTTTCATACAAATATTTGCCTATAAATAGCCATTCATGGCTACACTGTAAGAATTCAGAACCCAAATCAAAGACAATTAATTTAAATATTTCTTGTCATTTTCCTTATCTTAGGAGTAATTTAATATAGATTTATATTTCGAAACATTTATTTTCAACATTTTCTTTTCGAAGCATTTTATGCACTTCCTTTTCGAAGCATAGGAGTAAAGGTAAGTAATTATTACTTTGATTGTTCACTCAATCATCTTTCTGCGTCTCCCTCATTTTTCTTTTAATTTTTCTTTCCTCTACACTTGGCAATTTTGAAGTCCTCTTTGTAGAGGCAAAAAAACCATCAAAGCAATCGCTTGATAATTAGCTTGAATTTAATTTGTAAGGATTTTTCAATCCTTGCTGGCACGCTCGCATTTATGATATTTTCCTTTGTAGGAAAAATAAGCCAACAATTATTAGAATGAAAAATTGTGCAAATGTTTCAGATTAGAGGGGAAGGTGGCACTGATCACCGGTGGAGCTCGTGCCATTGGAGAATGCACCGCAAGGCTGTTCACCAAACATGGAGCCAACTTGGGTCACCCAGTATGTGAAGACTTGGGTGATGAACTTGCTTTTTATGTTCATTGTGATTTGAGTAATGAATCAGACATTGAAAGTGCGGTTAACACTGTCATCCTCAAGTATGGAAAGCTTGACATCATCACCAACAATGCAGCTACAGGAGACGAAGCGAAAACCAGCATTCTTGACAATGAAAAGTCTGAGTTCGATCGAGTCATTAGCGTGAACCTAACAGGCGCCTTCTTAGGCACCAAGCACGCAGCTCGCGTAATGATTCCAGCCAAAAAGGGTAGCATTATTACAATCGGAAGTGTTTCTTCTAGTGTTGGTGGTGTTGCTTTGCTTCTCACGCATATACGAGTTCAAAGCATGCTGTGGTAGGACTGACGAAGAATGTTGCTGCAGAGCTTGGGCAGTTTGGGATTCGAGTGAATTGCTTATCGCCCTACTTCATTGCGACACCATTGGCAATGAATTTTTTCAAGATGGATGAGAGTGATGCCACTAGTGTTTATTCTAACCTCAAAGAAGTGGCTCTTTGCTCAGAAGATGTGGCTGAAGCTGCTCTTTATCTGGGGAGTGATGAGTCTAAATACATGAGTGGGCATAATCTTGCACTAGATGGGGGATTTACTGTTATCAATCCAGCTTTTGGGTTGTTCGCAAAACCCAAATAATTTGTTTTTAATCGAAGCTGATGTATTTGATATAATAAAAAATATGTTTGAGAGTTTTAAAATATGAACTTTTAAGATTAATTTAAGAATCATATTTTTAGTCTCTTTCAACATTTCTGGCGTAATATCCAAAAAGAAAAAATAATACTAAAATAATGATCTTGTTATATTTTTATTGTAAAGAGGATGAGTCTGTAGAAAAATAAGTTGATTTTAGAATCTTCTTAAATTTTAACTAAAAGAAAAGGCAGTGTATTCCCACACAAAAATCAATCACTAGAAATCATATTCTTCTTTTTACCCACAAATTGAAGTGACATAACCAAATATTAAGGTCAAATATCCTTATTTTTCAAAGCCATGTGTCACAGAATTCCAAAATATTCTGATAATCACAAAATTTTCAATTTACCCAAAAAAAGGTATCCAGATGAATATAAAGCTAAGTTCGATTACGACGGAAGTGGTAAAGAGTGAGGGAAAT
This sequence comes from Camellia sinensis, assembly GCF_055761805.1. Taxonomy (NCBI): domain Eukaryota; kingdom Viridiplantae; phylum Streptophyta; class Magnoliopsida; order Ericales; family Theaceae; genus Camellia; species Camellia sinensis. Next base: position 16,348,767 of record NC_138964.1, on the reverse strand, counting down.
AGAAGGAACAAATAAATAAAATTTTGGTAAGTTTGTTTAATAGAAAAGTGGTGGAAGTTATAACAGAGGTTGAACGGACATAAAAAATATTGTATTTGAGGATAAAGAAATTCATCAAAGAAGATAATCATCACACCACGTGATCGCCATCTATAAGACAAAACACCCCTAGCCGTAGTCTGGGGTCTTCTGATACCCAAGTTAGTCATCTAATATTATAAAAATATTTAATTGATAAATTCATAGAAATTGCATACTTCAGCCCATGGGGTTTCCGCCTATTTATAATATTCAGTGATTTGCCTAGCAAATATTTTGAATATTCTAGAAGTCCTATCCCAAACAATCTCCGGTTGTTTAGGACTCCTATATTGATGTAAGATTTAATCTCTTGATGAGGTTTTCATAGCACAAAATACTAATACAATGTTTGATGAGAATTTGACAACTGTCATACACGCGATAATCTATAATTGCACCACGTAGTGGCGTCGGGACCTACATAATTCTTCTAGTTATTTTTATTCCTAATAGGGGTAAATTACACTTAGTATCTTTGAAGTTTCACCAAAATCTCATTTTAGTTCATTTATTTTCAATTGTAATAGTCAATTTCTTATACTTTAAATCAAGTAGCAATCTCACAATTCCATCCATTTGCCGTTAAAAAATTTGACAAAATTTGTCATTTGAAGCGCAAGTGACATTTGTGTTGTCTCATTAACACCCTTATAGTTTTACTAAAATCTCACTTTAATCATTATGCTTTTATCAAAGTCTAATTTTAGTACCTCTACTCTTAATTTCTATTAATTTTATTAACTGTTATAATTGAAAGTGAAGAGACCAAAGTGAGTTTTTTGTGAAAGTGCAAGGATACTAACTATAATTGACCCTTAACAGAAAGTTAATTTTCTTATACAACCCATGATAATATGGTAACCAAATTTTAGTTTCTCGTAAAAACTACTAAAAAATACAAGAGTGTTCAAATTTATATTATAGAAGTAATCACTTATAGTTGGAATTCTTATTTTCACTTTTTCTTTTTTTTTTCTTATAAAATTTTCATCCTAACCAACTTCACACAAAACAAATTTTTTTTTTTTCATTTTCTTTTCTTTCACTTTATTTTTTACTATTTTCACTTTCCATAGGTTAAATAACCACATATCGTAAGTTCAAAACCAAAACCACCACTTGATTTTAAGGTCAAAAAACATAAAAATGACTTTATAGAATTCGACTTAGAAACTAAGGTATAAAGAGGAAAAGTGTAAAACACTCAGTCTAGCCGACACATAGTCGAGAGTTTCTACATTACAAGAAATAATGGTTTTAACGGCGATTAATTAACAGTATTTTTGTATACACCACTTTTTTAATATTTAGCGATAGTTTCTAAACATCATATTTTTTTTATTAAAACGGGTCCCATTTTAAGAATAGAAGTCGTTTAAAAACAGATTCAAACCCTTATTTTGTAACCTTCTAAACCCTTATTTTGAATCTATGAATCTGAGAAATCGATTGGTTCTCAAATCTCTCTCTCTCTCTCTCTCTCTCTCTCTCTCTCTCAACCCTCTCTAAAGCTTAATGTCTATCTTAGAGGATCGATTTAGCTCAATGATTTATCTTCAGCTCGGTGATTCATCTCAGATCCAATCTCAGAGTGATTTTGATTTCAAAGTTCTCTCTCTCTCTCTCTCTCTCTCTCTCTCTCTCTCTCTCTCTCTCTCGATTTCAAAGCTCCACCGTCATCACCATCTGCACCAGCGAGGAGAGTGAGCACCATTGCCTACTCACCCTCTACAATCTTAGTTTCATATTCTCTCTATCTCTCTATATATATTTGTGTGTGTGTGTATTTGTATATGTATATCAATCTTTTTTTTGTTCCTCTGCAAGTTTGTGTTAGGATTACATTAATTAATTTCAAGCTCTGGTTTGTGCTCTTATGTTATGCATTTTCACCCTAATCTTCATTTTCAATTGTCATGAAAAATAACCACAAAAAAAAAAAAAAAGAACTATTAAAAAACAAGTCATATTAAAAAAGAAGCAGAAAATTAAAACAAGTCATGTTTCTGTTAAATCTATATTTATTGAAGTCTTTAGTTGGTTTGTCATTCTGAATTGAAAGTGTTTTGGGTTTTGACCTTCATCTATTGAAGATTTTAGCTATGTAATCCATTTACAAGTCCAGAAAAGAGGATATGGAAGACCTCATTGATTTAATCATGGCAAGGGTTGTTTTATGGACTAAAGGATCATTGGGAACTTGGGTTTTAGTCTATTCCTGATATCAAAAAATGTATTCATAGCATTAGAGTATTGAAGCCAAGGAGAAGTAGCTCCGTGACTTGAATGCTCATTGCGCTGGCCTTTCTAGCTTTATGGATGTAATCTATATGTATTCCTCGTACTTTACACTTGCATTAATAAATTTGTTAGTTTTGCTGATTCAATATATATATATATATACATTGTTTAAGCAAGATTGAATGATATTTGGGGTTTTAGGGATTAAAAATTGTTACAAACAATTTCGGCAACAATTAATTAAAGAAAATAACATAAATAAAGGAAACAACAAAATTAAATCTTACAGTACTTGTGCAGATGGTTTATGAACAAGTTTGTGATTGAGGCCAGTGTTTGAACACTGTGTCTTTAAGACATAATTTCATCCTCTCCAATGCTACTTGAGAACAATGGACATCCTGTCTCCAGGAGACGACATCACCACAAATGAAGAAAGCACACTCTTTGATTGTACAACGAACTAAAATTATGTTTTGCACTTACAAAATTCAGACTCACACATATGAAGAATACAAGAAGAATGCTTGAACTTAAGAAATTTGGAATTAAAAAATTGGAAAGGGAGTTGCCTTTATATAGGCTTGTTGGTACCTGTTCAGTTTGAACAGAAAATGTACAAAGAAGGGACATGACCCTTCCTTTAAAATAAAGAGACACCATGAAAGGATTACACCCTTTCATTTAAATGGAGGGTTGTACCCTCATTCAAATGGAGTCTATTTCAATTCACCACTACCTTTATAAATTTTTCTACAATGCCCCACATGAATGAAATTGAAGAAACGAAAAATGCAACAACATGCAGACTATGTGAGTACAAATCTAGAAATATCCTACATAGGATCGGTAGCTTTTGGCCTTAAACCTTCCCTTATAAAAGACTATCAAATTTACTGACTGATTAGTGAACATGATGTCTTGAACTATTTTGCAATTGGTGCAAACTGAGACAATAGCTTGTCACACAGTTTTATTTCCATATGCAACTTGATTCTATCAGTTGTGTCTATTTTAGCCCTGGACAATTTCTGGATTCATGAGTGTTCTAGAGAATGTAGCCTTTTCAATTCTCATAGACTAGCCCAATTCACACTCATATAGGTAATTCCCATTAAAAGTATTCTGCTATACCCCACTTGAATTTTCAAGCTATGAGTCTCAATGAAAACAAAGCTTAACCTATTTATCGCTGCAAGTAATCACTATCTCATCATAGAAATGGGTAGGAGTTTTACTCCTTAGTGATTCTAATGAGTCATTCTTAATTTGGTTGTCCCTTTGAACCTAGATCTTAGGATCTCCATTCAATTAGGTTGGGTTGCCATTAAGATAACTCTTAAGTGATAGGCTTTAATCTCATTCCCCTCGATGATCGCACCACTTGCTCTCTGGTCAAAGCCTTTGTCAATGGATCTGCTATGTTTTCTTTTAACTTTACAAACTCAATGGAAATTATTCTATTGGAGAGCGGTTGCCTAATGGTGTTATGTCTACGATGAATGTGACGAGGCTTACTGTTATACATATGATTATGTGCCCTAGCCATTGCGGTTTGACTATCGCAATAAATGCAAATCACTGGCACAGGTTTCAACCATATTGGAATATTTTCTAAGAAATTACGAAGCCATTATGCTTCTTCTCCTGCTTTGTCTAAAGCAATAAATTCATATTCCATTGTGGATCTAACTATGCAAGTCTATTTAGAAGATTTCCAAGAGACCGCTCCATCTCCCAAGGTAAAGACATATCCACTAGTGGATTTAGAATCCTTAGTGTCAGATATCTAATTAGTGTCGCAATACTCTTCTAGGACTGCTGGATATCTAGTATAGCATAGTCCATAGTCACGGGGGTATTTTAGATATCTAAGAACCCTAACAATTGTTGTCCAATGGTCTTTTCCTGGGTTTCTAATGTATCTACTCAATTTACTTATTGCATGTGCTATATCAAGACGCGTTCAACTCATGAGATACATTAGACTTCCAATTATATGGGAGTATTCCAATTGTTATGCTTTCACCTTTATTTTTCATTAAATGAAGGTTAGCATTCACAGGTGTCTTGACATGACGGTCGTTATGCTTAATGACTTTCTCAAGAATTTTGTCAACATAGTGAGTTTGAGACAAAACATATCCTTCAGATGTTTTAGTAATTTTCATTCCTAAAATCACATCTACTACTCTTATATCTTTCATGTCAAACTTAGTTTTCAACATTTTCTTAGTTGAATTGATCATTCCACTGTTGTTACCAATAATTAGCATATCATCTACATATAGGCAAACAATGACATAACCTTTCTCAGTGTTTTTAATATAAACGCATTTGTCACACTCATTGATTTTAAATCCATTTATCATCATGACATTGTCAAATTTTTCATGTCATTGTTTTGGTGCTTGTTTCAAGCCATACAATGATTTTACTAATTTGCACACTTTCTTCCCTTTGCCTGGAACGACAAAACCTTCTGGTTGTTCCATATAGATTTCTTTATTCAGATCACCATTCAAGAATGCATATTTTACATCCATTTGATATATCTCTAGATTGTCTCAAGTAGCAATTGCAATTAACATTCTAATGGATGTGATCCTTGTTACGGGTGAATAGGTATCGAAGTAACCCACTCCTTCAGTTTGCCTATTACCCTTAACCACAATTCTTGCTTTGTACTTGTCAATTAATCCATCCGATTTCATTTTCCTTTTAAATATCCATTTATATCCAAGAGTTTTACAACCTGGTGGAAGATCCACCAATTTCCAAGTATGATATTGTAGAATGGATTCAATTTCACTATTAATAGTTTTTTTTTCCATAAAAGAGCTTCTGGAGTTGAAAGTTAGAGGCTATTTCTCAAGTAGAAATGTTAAGAAGTCAGGACCAAAACATTTCTCAACTCTGGCCCTTTTACTTCGTCTAGCTTGTTCTTCGAACTCTCCTCCTTAGTTTTCTTCAACCAATTCTTGAGTATTGTCAAATGCAATATCATGAGTCCGTTTAGGAATACCAATCTCTTGAGCGGATTTGCAAGGAAAAATATTTTCAAAAATGAAGCATTCCTTGACTCAATGATTGTATTAACATGGACCTCCGAGTTGTCACTTTTATGTACTAAAAATCAATAAACACTACTATTGTTTGCATATCCAATAAATACACATTCAATTGTTTTAGGACCAATCTTGATCGTTTTAGGGTCTGGTAATGCTACCTTAGCCAAACACCCCTACACTTTTAAATATTTATAGGAAGGCTTTCGGCCTTTCCATAATTCATAAGGCGTTTGAACGGTTTTCTTGCGAGGTATTTTATTCAAAATATAATTGGTAAAAAGAACAGCCTCCCCTCACAAGTTCTGAGGTAGTCCTAAACTTATTAACATAACATTCATCATTTCTTTTAAAGTTCGATTTTTCCTCTCAGTAACTCCATTTTGTTGAGGTGTATAACCCACAGTAGTTTAATGCACAATTCCAAGTTGTGAACATAAGTCACCAAAAGGTGCATCATATTCACCACCTCTATCACTTCTTAACGCCTTAATTTTTCTGCCTAGTTATAATTCAACCTCATTCTTATATTGAATGAATTTTTTCAAGGCTTCATCCTTACTTCGTAGCAAGTACACGTAGTAATATCTAATGCTGTCATAGAATAAAAGTAATGAAATACTTTTTACCACCCCGAGTTCGAACAAATTTCAAATCACAAATATCGCTATGGACTAAGTCCAGTGGCTCAGTTTTCCTTTCAATTGATTGAAATGGTGTTTTAGTTAATTTTGCTTCAACACACACATCACAGTTGTGATTTGAATCCATTTAAAATTTAGGCAAAGAATCAGGGTAAATTAATCTTCGCAAAGTATCATTATTTACATGACCTAATCTTCCATGCCACACACAAGAAGACTAAAACGAGTAAGCAGAAGATGTGTTAATTTTATTAAACTTTGGAAAGTTTGGTGAGTACAAACTTATCAAACTCAAACACTAATTTAAATCCAATCTTGCTTAGCAACGATCCAGAAGCCAGGCTCTTTCGAATATCTAGTACATGCAGCACATTTTTGAGAGTGAGTTCTTTGCCTAACATTATCTTTAGCACCACATTCCCTTGTCCCTCAACTTTGGAAGCCGAAGAATTCCCTTGTAGAGTTGTTCTCCATCTTTTGCTGCATGATATGATGAGAAGATCTTTTTCTGGAAACAAATGTGGCGAGTAAAGCCTGTGTCCACCTACCATGCTTTAGGGTTGCCCACCAAATTGACTTCAGACACAACACCAGTTACATTCAAGTGCGAAACTGTAGCAACCCTCACCTTACTCTTGTCATACTTGCATACATTCATGCATGATCTTGCCTTGTTATGTTGTTTTGAAAGTCTTGCCTTGCCTTGTTTTGTTTAAGTGTTACTTGAATGATTTTGTTCTTTGCTCGGTGTGTAGCCGAGGTCATCTTTAGCCTAGTTCACCTTTGAACCTTTGTACTTAGAGCTGTTTTGGAACCATTTGGTTGATCCCACCTTCACCTCGGGCTTGTTGCCGAGATGTTTTGCACTTAGTAATCCTTGTCCTTGGGCAGGCATGGCCTAGACCGAGGTGTGGCACACCCCGGCCAAGGTGTGACACAGCTTAGTGAAGTGTCGTCCTCCCTAGCCGATGTCTTTGTTACCCTGTTGCCGAAGCTTGGACTTGAGCCGATGTCATTACTTGCCGATGTGCTTTACCCCAACTTGCTGCGTACGCTTTGTCATAGATTTGTCTTATCAATCAATCACCTTTTGAGTTGAACCAACCCGATAGCGCCACGTGTCCGAGCTGATTGTTAAGACAGCCGGCTGACCTAGAAACAAATCATTTTGTCTCAAATCTTTGCCTTTAGAGAGAGAAGCTCTAAAGGGAAGGAGGAGGAGTTCTTGAGTGAGAATAGATCTTCCAAGCTTGATCTTCGAGGTTTGAACCGTTAGATTCGAGTTTTGAGGTTAGAATCTTGATCTACTTTGGTTATTGCTATTGATCATCTAGCTGCATTGCATGATCGAATCTGTTTTGCATGTCATGCATTGATTTGAAGTTGGTTTTGGAAGAGAAAAATGGTATTCATGTGTTCTTGAAGAAAAGTCTCGTTTTGATCCGAATGTTTTGAAACCAAAACCATGTTTTTGTGTTTGTTCTTGCATGACCTTCTTGTATGGGTACCCAGGTCCCTGTTTTGAACTCTTGGCATGAAATCTCTGATTTTGTAACAAGTTATGATCTTGCATTCATCTTCTTCATGATCATGTCCTTCATGTTCTTCAAAGGGAAACCCAGGCTTTCCCGACTTTGCTTTTGAATAAGGCCATCGGGACCACACCTCGGCAAGGAGGTGTAGGACCTCGGCAAAGACCTGGTTGGTGCCCAGTGTGTTTCCATGAGACGGGAGCAGTGTTTAAACTCCCAGCATGTTTTGCTTTGTTACTGACTTGGATTTGGCGGGAATGCCGAGATCATTCGCATGCATGAAAAGCTTGTTTTGAGAATGTGATTGCCGTGTGATTATAGGACCTTGATCTTTTCTTTGAGCCTGCACCTGAAGAACTAGGTGAGTGGTATTTCTAATAAAGTTATGTTATACTGTTTTGAGAAATCTTGCTTTGCTTTGTTTTGACGAAAGTATTTGTTAAGAATGAATGAATAGCCTTGTTTTGATGTATCAAGTATAAGCTTTGTTTTGATGTCATTCTTGAAAAGTCCCTTCTACTGGAGGACTTTAAACTTTCGCAGTACCAAGTGTAAAAGTCCCTTGTGCTGGAGGACTCTAAACTTTCGCAGCACTAAGTATAAAAGGATATGGTCCTTTCTTGGAAAGATTTCGCAGTACTAAGTATAAGAGGATACGGTCCTCTCTTGGAAAGACTATCGTGTTAAAACGGGCTACGGGCCTAAGTAACACAAGACCATCGTGTTAAAAGGAGCTACGGGCTTAAGTAACACAAGTCCCTTGTGCTGGAGGACTATAAACTTTCGCAGCACCTTGACTAATCGATTACGGATCGTGCAGTCCTTGTTTTGCCACTGACGGTTTACCGCGTGGACTTCTTTGTTCGGAAAGTTTTGATGTGTTTTGCCGATGTCAGTAAGCATCCCTTGAGACTTGTAAGACTTGATAGATGAATACGATTCATCCCTTGTTTTGATAAAGCTTTGATGTGTTTTGCTCTGGAAGAATCTCGGCTAATATTCGTATGGTTTTAGCATGTTTTGTTTTGAAAGACTTCGGCTATATTCATGCAAAACCTTTATTATTTGTACCATTCACTGAGTATCCAAGCTCACCCTCTCTATATATATGTAGGTGATGAGCAGGACGTCGGCGACGCCTAGAATGTGTTTTTGAAAGCTTGTTTTGGACCCATGATTATGTCGGCTTTGTTTTATATTCACGTCGGCAATATTATTTCTTTTACGTCGGCGAATCTTGAAAATCATGCTTCTTGGCTTGTATTCACTGTATTTTGTATATGACGGCTCGAGAAGCCTTTTGATCAAGATGTAATACGTATTTTACTTCATTGTATTCAAGTTGTAAAGATGTATGCCATATCATTGGACTTATGCACAGCTCTTATGGACTACTTGTATTTTGATTTATTGCTTCCGCATTTATGAGCCCCTATATCCATACTCTGATTGTGTTAAACTTTTGAAAGTTGGCATTCGGTAATTACGGATTACTGGCCATCACGGCACCAAACTACTAGGGTCGGTTTGGGGTCGTGACAGAAACCATTGCACAAAGACTCTCTTCGGTAAGTTGGCTTGAGTGGGTTTTTTCTTGTAGTTCCCTTGAGTCCTTCTCTTGCGACAATCCTTGGCACCATGTCCTATTTTGTCACACACAAGGCAGTTGCCATTAAAACTCAGACTGTCTCCACTTTTAACACCTTACTTGGAGCTCTATCCGGGATGCTTCCTTTTCTTATTGTTGAACTTTGGCTTATGTTTCAAAATGTTTGCCTTCGATTCCATGAGACGATGTCCATTTTTCTTTTCAGAACCATGATTATCCTCTTCAATTTGCAAGCGAACAATCAAATCCTCTAATGACATCTCTTTTAGTTTATGTTTTAAATAGTTTTTGAAATACCTCCAAGTCGACGGTAATTTTTCAATAATAGCCGCCACTTGAAAAGATTCACTCAGAGACATTCCTTCTTCATGAATTTCATGTAGGATAACTTGAAGTTCTTGGACTTGATTTATCACTGTTTTGGAATCCACCATCTTAAAATCAAAGAAGTGATCGACAACAAAGTTCTTGTTCCGGCATCTTTCGTTTTATATTTGTGATCAAGCGAATCCCAGAAAGCTTTTGTGATCTTGATTGGACTATACACATTGTGTAATATGTTATCCAAACCATTGAGGATATAGTTCCTGCAGAGAAAATCTGCATGTTTCCATGCATCCACTACTGCAACAACTTGTGCATCATTTTCATTCTCACTAAGAGATGGAGCATCTTCTCACAAAAACCTTGCCAAATTCAAGGTGGTCAAATAAAATAACATTTTATGCTGCCAACGCTTACAATCTGTACCACTAATTTTTCAAGTTTTTTCCCATGATTGACGGGAACATTACCATGTCAAATAACTATCGGAATGGAAGCAACCGCTGTAGACACAACGGATGTAGGGGCAATATTTCCCGGTGTAACATTACTTTCTATGGCCATTTCTAATTAACAAAAATAATTTATGTTAAAAAAAGATTCCACTATATATAACTATAAAAAAAATTTCTATATACTGTAAATTCTATCTTAAAATTGTTGGAGATAATTTCGGCAATAATTAATTAAAGCAAATAAAATAAATAAAGGAAACAACAAAATTAAACCTTATGGTACTTCTGTAGATAATTTATGAACAACTTTGTGATTGAAGCCAGTGCTTGAACACTATGTTTTTAAAACAGAATTTTGTCATCTCCAATGGTGCTGGAGAACAATGGGCGTCCTATCTCCAGGATACAACAATCACCACAAACAAAGAGAACACACTCTTTGATTGTACAGCGAATGAAAATTATGTTTTGCACTCACAAAATTTAGACTCACATAGATGAAAAATACAAGAAGAATGCTTAAACTTGAGGAATTTGGAATTAAAAAATTGGAATGGGGGCTACCTTCATATAGGCTTGTTGGTACCTGTTTAGTTTGAACATAAAAGGCACAGACAAGGGACATGACCCTTCCTTTAAAATAAAGAGACACCATGAAAGGGTTGTACCCTTTCATTCAAATGAAGTCTATTTCAATTCACCACTGCCTTTATAAAATTTTCAACAAAAATTACAATCTCTGGTATATTATTTTTGGTGTTGAAGAACCTTAAATGGTTAAACATAATCAAACCAATTATATGCTATGGGGTTGGAATCCTTTTGAGCTCAAATCATGTGTAAGCTTCAATTTGGAAACTCATGGCTCACCTAGAAAAATTGGGATGATTGTTCCCAAAATATAGTGAAGTCAACAATTGCTTTTGCTTCATTGGATCATGGACTTGGTGTGGGAAAAGAGACAAATGAAAGCATTATCTCTTGTTTAGGTACCAGGGAATGGAAAAGAAGAAGTAGTAGATAACAAAATAGAAAAATTTTACTTTAGATGTCTATCTCCTATTTTTCACGATTTCCAATAATTTTACAAAAAAGTTTTAGTTTTTAAGAAGTTGGAAAAATACCAAGGGAAACTGGTTTCCTTCTTCTTTTTTTTTTCCATTTTTTTTCCTACAATTTCCCAACACCAACTGGCGCATTAGTGTTAATGTGTGTGTGTGTGTGTGTTAAATTATTGATTCCTTAGGTACTATTGAATTGTTTATTGTTCTCAGAAAGCCTTGAACTGCTTTAGTTTCTCAATCTGTCTTCAATTGCTTTCCTTTGGATGTTAATATTGTTATTAAGAATTATAATATTAGTCTCATCAGTGCTTTATTTAATATTTAGTTATTTTAGTGTAGTTACTTTATGTATATTTCAAAAAAATCTAAATGTGAAATGTTTTGTGCATTTGGAGGAGGTTCAAATATAATTTCTTACTTGTGTTTTCCCAATTCTTTTGTAATTTTGAGGAGATTCAAGCAGTCATTTAGCTTTTAGTTACCTTTTCAAATTTGACTTTCTTTATGCTTTCTTTCATTTGAAGGAATAATAGTTTGGTCTTTATTAAGGGTGATCATTGGTTCAATAGTAAAACCTTGACCTAATAACCTTGAGATTATGGGTTCAAATCTTGGGACAACCACTTTGTGCACTATGCCAAAGGTTAGGTATATACCCAATCTTTTCCCTCCCAAACACGCATTAATGTGTATTAATTGGGCATTATTTTTTTGGCAATGTATTTCTTGAATCTATCGTAATCTATCAAAAGTATTGTGGAAACTTTTGGTTTCTTCATTAATGAGCTTCATACTAGAAATGCTTCTAGTATGCTTGATAGTACCGATTTAGATTGCACCACCAAGATGTAATCATTAATCGCGCATGCATGCATAAATAGCTTTAGACTCGTGCAAGAATCTTCATTAGAAATACCTGGTCATCTTTGATGAAGCTCTTCTTGGATTGTCCAATTTGGGCAGTTTAGGAGCACAAGTCTATATTGTAATTAGTAGTTCTACCACTTACAATTTATCTAGTAGAGATTTCGTGCAGCAACTCCTCATGTTCTCTGGGTGCATACTAGACAAGGTGTAGCAGTACACCCAGTCTATGTCGTGTCACTACAACAAGTTGGGTCTTGGATGACAAATTTTTTTTGTCTCCAAAGAGCTAATTTCGTCACTATAGATATTTGTGAGGAAATATTTTCGTCACTGGGTTCACCATTGAATGTTTGTCACTAAAAAGCATCGTAACGAAAAATAATTTCGTCACCAATGAAATTAATTTAGTGACAATTTTTTGTCACCAATAAGACAACATTTTGTCACCAAAAATCCTCATTTTCGTCACCAAATAGTTAGTCAATACCATATTTATAACTTTAGTTGACGAATAAATTTGTCACACATATTGATCATTGATGAGAAAATAATTTCGTCACAATAAGATGTAAAGTGGAGGAAATTTTTCGTCTCCAAAAGTCAGACATGGGTGACGAAATATATTTCGTAACAAAAATATGTACACGTGACGAAATTTTTAATCACCAAACAATAAAATCAATGAAAACTTTCATATATAAGCTGCGATAAATTTTGTTGTAAAAAATATTTATTAGTGACGAATAATCACTTTGTCATAATAACAAGTATAGATGACGAAAAAATTCGTCACTAAACTTGTTCCATATTTTATATTTCATTTTAAATTATTATTTCACAAATATGCTTGCTCATATCCCAATCGTCTTCTAAATGTACTAAGAAATTCACTAGCTAATATACACTACTCCACACAAAACATTCGCTAAGCAATTTATATTATAAATCAAAATATATCCATGAAAACCATTATAGAAAATCCCAAAATGAACCAACGTGGTGGTGTCCACAAAAAAAAAAAAAAAAAAAAAAAATTCAACACTTGATCTTAATTTACAACTAGAACTATATATCAATTCAAAAAATAAAATAAAATTCAACACTTGATCTTAATTTGCAAGTATGCTTCCAAACGTCATCGAAAACCAATCTGCAAAGAAAATAAACAAGGAAAATATTATCAAGGATGTACAGGAAGGCTAGCTAGGAGTAGATCTTACTAGACATCTAGAAGTAGAAGGTTTATTACAATTCAAAGCTTGCAAGTCTCTAAATTATGCAAGACAAATATGTGATGTCTTTTGGTAACTTGTTGGTATTTAGGGGATCTTGTTTGTATTTAGTTTTTAGGATGAGGTCATGCTATTTGTATTTCTCTTTGTAAAGGAAATCTGAATTACTTGAGAATTTAGCTTCAAAACTAATAGTGTATATATGTTAGAATTTGCAATGTAATTTGTATTCTATAGAATAAGAAACGAATTTTTAATGATGTTTGGAATTGTTTAGAGTATGTAAAATATTACAGGAGATATAGAAATAAAATGAGTATATATATTATTTAATAAAACAACTTTTTACGGTATGCAAATGTATGCAGTGAAAAAACAGAGAAGGGGGGAAAAAATGCTACCAGCTGAAAATTGCAAGCAATGATCAATGTCTTTATTTTTATGATGCCTCCTAGGATACCCTACCCAAGTGTGAAACCAATAATTAGCCAGCCAAACTCCAACCATCTTGAGGTATTGTCATCAACTTAAATAACCAAAATTTCTAGGACCCCATTGGAAGGTTTGTCCCTTGTAGGTATGCTAAGTGATTTCTATTAATATGAAATAGGACCAGACAACAATAGGTATGCTAAGTGATTTCTATTAATATGATCCATCTTCAACATACACAAAAAAACAATGTTCAATGTGGCAATACTGCAATTTTGATGCTAAAAATCTTAGATCAGATAATGTTACAGGCTCACACATTAGCTAGTTACTGTTGATTCCAATTGGATCTACAACATTTGATATGACTACAACTACAAGTGGATATGAGAGGTTGACTTTCTTAAACTGCTATGCTTTAACCAGTATATACTAACAAATATGAGAAAAATGAAAAGATAAAATAAGATGGGCTTACCAAAAAGGTGCTCTATAAGTTCATGGGATGCCTCCTCTAAATTATTTATTGAAACCTTGTTTTTTAAAAAACTCCATGATGCTTGATGTCATCTTCAAATGCTCCTCACTCATCTCATTCATCTTCGCTATCACATTGCTTTGTGCTTGAATTTCCTCTTTTTGTGCTTGAATTCATGTTTCTGTGCTATAAGAGATGACTGTGCCAATCGTTTTGGTGGCATTGGTAAGCCATGAAAAACATAATACAAAAGCATAAACAACAAATACATAACAACGGATATGTAAAGATATGTACATGGATATATAAAGATAGAATTAACAAAGCATCATTAATGAATATATAGTTACGAGACATAACAACAAAAATTAGATATCAAACATATAGTACCTCATCGTCAACAATTTTAAAGGACTCATCATCAGTATCATGCCTATGATCTGATGGTATGTACTCATTGTAATCTACCTCAACCCTAATATTCTTTCCCTTCTTATTGACATGATTGGGCTGCATAGAACCCATCAAAGAAGCTGCTATACGCTTCACTTGTATAGTATTGATTTTCTTATTATTCTTCTTGATTGTCTTAATTCTTTCCTTTTCGTACTTCCTTAGCTTCTGTTTCGCTAGAAAACCTAGTTAAATATAAAGCAGAATATTAACTTGAAGAGACAAAGAAAAATATAACATAAGCATGTAATGCATAAAAAACATATGTCCATATAGAAAACACAAAACAAAAACCACATATCATAATCTATATTAGGATCCATATCATGATCCATATCATCATCAAGTATGTCAAGTTCTTCATCTTCGTCATCTTTACCCTTTCGTATTGTTTCATTTGAAAAATATTTCAAGGTGTTAGCAATATGTGTTGTTTATTTGAGTCATGACTCTTGTCTATGATTACTAGTATATTATTTGCTCAAAAAAACCCCAATCACTAATTTATTTTCTTGAATAAGTAATATATTCCATTCAAATGTCTACACAAATCAGTACAACCAGGGTAGTCCCCACTCGATCCTTTTGATGAGATAACCAGAGGCTTTTCTGAACCATGGACACGACAAAACAAATTATTTAACCAATAATTCATAATGGTACATCGAAAGATACACAAGAAAGAAACTACACAGACAATAATACCACCCACAAGCAAAACAGGAAGAACAAAATCTGTCGCAAGGAAGAAGCACTACATAATAGTAGCATACCTTGTCCTGACACATTTCTGCCTCTGTGAGAGAAACAAGCTGCAAAATTAGAAAAGAGAGGAAAAATTAACATCTGAAGAAATGATTATGAGATTAAGCAATTAGTATGAATCTTGTAGTAAATTTAACTATTTATGTAGAAATGGTCAAAAACTTTCATAAAGAAACTTTGACAAATGAAATCTAGCATGCACCCAAGGAACATCTACTCATTGGCAAGTAAAATATTGCCATGTGTCTAATAGTTTCAATTCACGGTTACACAAATGGCTAAATCACATGTGTTAAAATGATGCAGTTTCAAAGATAATAAGCGGGCTAATTAAAATAAGCCACTTTAGCACATGGAGCCTATCGGAAAAGGAAATAAATATTTCTTCTAATCAAATTGAGCTACATGTCTTCAAATAAATATTTGATTTTTTATCTCTTTAAATAAAGGGGTTGGCCGATGTGAATTATTTAACACATGTAGACTTGTATACAAACACAGTTTCTCAATCAGCACTGATTTACATTCTATTGACTGAGACCTATAAAATGATACGAGTGAGCCACATACCTATGGCTGCTGATGAAGTTATTGGGAAGTCAGAAAGCACACCATCCACAGAGAAGTTTCCATTGTCAATAAAAGATAGATACTCAGCTACAGGGTTATAACTGAAATTGTAGGCAAAAGGTACGTCATTTTCAAAATCTGACGCAAAAACTTCTAGACCTTCTTTATGAGCATCCAAAACAACTGAGGTATGAGGCTGTAAATATAGATTATCTACAGGCCATATATAAGACTTGGGAACAAGAATTCTGGAAGCAAATATCTTAATAAATGTCAAATTACTTAATAAAAACCAAAAGTTTGGTTAATAGAATCCTCTGGCACAGGTATGGATTTGGGACTATTATGGCCGCCGAAAACATGCCTTGATGAATGATTTGGACAAAACGCTTGATGATGCCAACATACAAATGGATCAGGATGTGAGTCTTTTTCTGTTATGCTACTTATCATCTTTTTAATTTAATACCTCTGTGTCTGCTATAGGAAAATTAGTTTAGCATCTGAAACCAGGTTTACATTTGATGCGCTTTGGTTGATAAATTATGGATGTAGTTGCTGTGCATATATTTATTTGATGTAAAAAGTCATGTTCTATGCTTTCAAGCTTATGCCCTCTGTTAATATTGAGCACTTCTCTAGCTGTTAGTCATACAAGCATCTGTTATTATCTAAAAACAAGTTCCAATTGTTTAAGAAACAAATCCTTCATGTTCCTCTGTAATTGGTTTTTGGTTTGAGGTAAGTTTGATAAATGAAGCTCTTCAATTATTTGGTCTCTTATTTTTGGCAGCATCAAATTGTTAAGAGTTTCTGGTGTTTATGTTCTATCTGCTTTAAGGTACTAAAGTTTGTTGAAAAGTACTATAATTATGCATTACTGTATTTAGATTAATGTTTAGATTAATGTTTATCTGCTTTAAGGTACTAAAAATTTTTTGACATCATCCAATTTTGTTAGTTGACCTAAGTCTTTATAAAGAAGAAAATTGTAATGTGCTTTAAAACCTCGAGGGGCAGGATGCATTTTTCATAACCACAAAGGGTGAATTTATAATTTACCCTAATATTTTCTAAATGAAAAGAAAAAATGAATAAATAGAAGTAACACCAATATAAAAGTTTTGAATATCCTCTCATGGCTATAAGCCTGAAACTAGGAGCTCCTTTGATATCATATGCTACTCTAACGAAGGGATTTTGAAAAAAATGCTGTCACTTATTTGATGATGAATTCCTCCCTGAGGAAGTGGTTGTCAAGCATATTATTGACATGGTAAGATTCTGCATGTTATCTGTTTCTAACCTGAAAAGCCATTCAGGTAACAGGTTGTAGGAACCCACATTTTATGTTCTCATCATGTTCATGAGCATCTGTATGATTATGACTTGTTAAGTTTGCATGTGTATGTTGTGATTTGTTTCGCTTGAGCTAATGTGATCCATGCCTTGTTTCGAAACCTTGTGACTTGTCTAAGTGTAGTGTACTTGTCTCGTTCTTTCCTTGATGTGAAACTTAGGTCACACCCTGCCTGAGTTATACTAGCCGATGTTATTCCAAGCCGAGGTCATCCTCAGTCTAGAAGCATCTTGGAACCCCTTGTCGACCTCCGTCCTTGCCTTGATCACATTTAGCCAAGATGTTACCTTGCACCCAAGTGATCTCGTCCTGGAGTGGTATGACCTAGGCCGAGGTGTGGCGCATCTAGGCCAAGATGTGGCACAGCTTAGTCAAGTGTTGTCCTTCCTAGCCGAGGTCATTGTCACCTTAGTTGCCAAGGTCCTTTGTTAGCCAATGTCACCCCTTGCCGGAGTGCCATTCCGTATAGCGTGTTAGATACGCCTTGTTGTTAGCCGATGTCATTGCCCCGTCAGAGAGCCCATACCGCTTTACTTGTTGAACACCCTTCCACCATGCTTTGTCTGGTCTGTCAGCCACCTTTTCAGGAAGAACCCAACCAGTCACCGCCACGTGTCTCAGCAGAGGGTTAACCCCAGAACCGGGTATAGAAAGCTATCATTTAGTATCATAACCTTGTCTTGTAGAGAGAGAGAAACTCTAGGAGGAAGAAGAAGTTTTAGAGTGAGGAAGTAGATCTTCAAGCTTGATTCCTAGAGATCGGACCGTTAGATCCGTGTTCTAAGGTTAGATTCTTGATCTGCTCATGATATTCTCTATGTTCATGTTATTGCATTGCATGATCGGATATGATTTGTAAGCCATGCATCGTTTTGAAGTTCGATTTCAGAAAGAGAAAATGACATTCATGTGTTCTTCAAGAAAGTCTTGTTTTGATCTGAAAGCTTGCATAAAGAATCATGTTTTTGTGTTTATTTCCGCAAGAATTCCAAGTACGGGTACCCAGGTCCATGTTTTCAAACTCATAGCACGAAAACCCCAGATTTGTGATGACAGATTATGATTAAACATTCATGTTTTTCATGTTTTCACACTCATGTTCTTCATGTTCATCAGCAGAGGGAAACCCAGAGTTTCCCGACCTCTTTTCCTTGCATGTGGCCCTCGGGAACACACCTCGGCGAGGAGGTGTGGAACCTCGGCCTGGACCTGGTTGGTGCCCAGCATGTTTTCCGAAACCATTTGTGTACATACGAAACTTGTTGAAGGTGCATTCAATAGGCTTTGCCCTGTGTTTGTAGGACTTGGGCTTGTCTCGACCCCGACGTGTGAAGAAACTAAGTGAGTGGTATTTTTAATAAAGCTATGTTACACTTGCTTTCATAAACCTCGTCTTGTCTTGTTTTGAAAAGTACTTGATCTAGCATGAATGACTATCCCTACTTGTATACTAAACACTATCTTCTTTTGATGACATTTCTTGAAAGTCCTTAGTTGCAGGGGACTATAATGCAACTGCACTCTTGTCTTGAAAGTCCTTAGTTGCAGGGGACTATAATGCAACTGCACTCTTGTCTTGAAAGTCCTTAGTTGCAGGGGACTATAATGCAACTGCACTCTTGTCTTGAAAGTCCTTAGTTGCAGGGGACTATAATGCAACTGCACTCTTGTCTTGAAAGTCCTTAGCTGCAGGGGACTATAATGTAATTGCACTCTTGTCTTGGAATTGTCATCACCTCCTTGTATTAAGTAGATGTAATAACATCCAAAGAACTTGAAAGGCCGGCAATGAACTTGATTTCCCTCTTGATTGTAAAGTATGCTATGTATTGTTTTGAAAGAAATCTTGGATGTCAATCATGCAAAACCTTTATTTCTAATATCATTCACTGAGTATCCAAGCTCACCCTCTCTATATATATGTAGGTGATGAACAAGAAGGCATTGAGGCCTAGACGTGATGCCGATGTGTTTTTGGGTGCATAGCCGACATGTTTTGGATTAGCATTTTTGTACCATCTTGAAGATCATGCTTCTTGGCTTATTTTTCATTTGTACTTGTATATGTCGGCTTGAGAAGCCTTTTGGTCAAGATGTGTTTTGTATCTCATTTCCTTATTGTATTTAAGTTGTAAGACTTTGTAAAGATGTATGTCATTTCATTGGACTTAAGCACGGCTCTCATGGACTATTTAGATTCTGTATATGTATATATATTACTTCCGCACTTGTAAGCCCCATATTTTATACTCTGATTGTGTGTGATTTTGTAAGTCGGCCTTCGGTAATCTCGGATTACTGGCCATCACGGCACCAAACTACTAGGGGCGGTTTGGGGGCGTGACAGAATGGTATCAGAGCACAAGATCCTTATAGTACGTTAATCACCCACCTTGAGTCCTAAAGAGCATAGGATTTTCCTTAGAATGATGTTAGGATTGCATCATATTGCTTGCTACTTGACTACGTGTGCATCATTTCGGCATAGACATTTGTTACTTGTATACGTATTACCTGTTCAGTTATTTTAAAGTCTCATCTTACATCCTCCTAGCACCATGAGGAGAGGTAGACCTCCAGTTGGCCGAGATCGTTCAGAAGATAGATTGGAGAGATTGGAAAGGTTAGTCGAAGGCTTGGTTCGTGAGCAGAGACAACCTAGGCAACAGGATACTGGTACGACTTCCACGCAGGCTGAGCAGACGAATGGCCGTTATGCAGCTCCACCCCCTCCAGTGCCACAAGTGCCTCTACCACAGGCTTTGTATGGGAACGACACGATTTCAAGAAAATGAAACCGCCGAGATTTCAAGGAGGTATAGAACCAATGAAAGTCGAGGCATGGGTTTTAGAGATGGAGAAGTTGTTTGGGATCTTCCCCAGTACAGACGCCCAGAAGGTATCTCTGGCAGCATTCACATTAGACGACAATGCTCGTAGGTGGTGGATGATGGTCTGAGAAAGCAATCCGGGTTTGACTTGGGCAAAATTTTTGGAGTTGTTCTACAACAAGCATTTCCCCCTCAGCGTCCGAGACCGAAAGACCACGGAGTTTCAGAATTTGATGCAAGGGAACAAGACAGTCGCAGTGTACGATCGTGCCTTTACTGAACTGGCGAGATATGCGCCTCATATGGTTGACGACGAATACCGAAAGGCGAGAAAGTTCGAAAGTGGGCTACGTGGACCGATACAAGATCGGGTCAATATGCTTAATATGCCGACATACGCTGGAGTACTGGACAAGGCCATCTTGGCTGAAGCCAATTTGAACCGATACCAGAGTTCAGGTGAGGGTCAAAGGAAGAGACAGAATTATGATAATCGCCGAGTTCCGTTCAACGCCAAGAGAATGGGCACAGACAGTTCCAGCAACTCAAATCAGGAAGGTAACGCCAAGCCGATGTGCGCGAGTTGTGGAAAGCTACATTTCGGGGTTTGTCGTTGGGCAACAGGAGCTTGCTATGAGTGCGTCGAGATAGGTCATCGTGTGAAGGACTGCCCGAAGGTAGGGACTGACAATGGAAAGAGGAACGGAAGCACCTCGGGCACTGCACAGAACAACAACGTCGGGAGAATACAGGCAAGGCAAGGCAGAGTTTTCGCATTAGTACCAGGAGACACCCAGAATGCCGAGGCGGTGGTGTCAGGTACCCTCTCAATTTGTTCTCGAGATGCATACGTATTGATTGATTCGGCTTCTACGCATTCATTTGTGTCCACTATATTCGCCGAGAAGTTGAGTAGAGAATTAGAACCCCTTGATTATGTATTATCTGTGTCTACTCCATCTGGGAGAAATATGATTGTTACATCCATTTATAGGGCGTGTAATGTTATGATTGAGAGTGTAGAATTGTTAGTTGATTTGATGCCATTAAGCATGACTCACTTCGATGTTATATTGGGAATGGATTGGTTAGTGGCGAATCATGCGTCCATTAATTGTGTTACTAAGAGCGTCACGTTGAAGACCCCAAGCCAAGCCGAGGTCATTTTTCAGGGTAAAGGAGTAGTACCCCCACCTTACTTAATCTCATCTATGAAAGCCTACAAGTTGATCCAAAAAGGATGTCAGGGTTATCTGTGCAGTATACTAAGTGATTTGAATGGAATTGTTGAGTTAGCCGACCTACCCGTTGTTAAGGAATTCCCCGACGTCTTTCCAACCGAGTTGCCTGGCCACCTTGTCGATAGGGAAATAGAGTTTACTGTGGACATCCTGTCAGGAACACAACCCATCTCCAAAACACCCTACAGAATGGCCCCAGCCGAACTTAGAGAACTGAAATCGCAATTACAAGAATTGTTGGACAAAGGATTTGTTAGGCCGAGCACTTCACCGTGGGGAGCACCCGTTCTATTTGTTAAGAAAAAGGATGGCACACTTCGTCTTTGCATTGACTACAGAGAACTTAATAAGGTGACCATTAAGAACAAGTACCCATTGCCTAGAATCGACGATTTGCTTGATCAACTACGAGGAGCACGAGTCTTTTCCAAGATTGACCTTAGGTCAGGCTACCACCATTTGAAGGTTAAAGCCGAGGACATTGAGAAAACTGCTTTTCGGACAAGATATGGCCACTACGAATTTTTGGTAATGCCCTTCGGAGTAACCAATGCCCCAGCAGCATTCATGGACTTGATGAACAGAGTCTTTAAGCCGTACCTAGATGAGTTTGTCATTATTTTTATCGACGACATATTGATCTATTCCGGGAGTACGAGCGAGCACGAGAATCATCTGAGACTTGCCCTGCAGACCTTGAGAGATAAGAAGTTGTACGCCAAGTTAAGTAAATGCGAGTTTTGGCTTTCCAACATTTCATTTCTAGGGCATGTGATTAATGAGGACGGTATATCAGTTGACCCCAGTAAGATTGAAGCCATTGTGAATTGGCCGACGCCGACCAATGTGTCCGAGGTTCGTAGTTTTCTGGGTTTGGCAGGTTATTACAGGAAGTTTGTGAAGGATTTCTCGAGGATTGCAGTGCCTTTGACACAACTAACTAAGAAGGGAGCAGCTTATGAATGGACCAATGAAAGAGAATCAGCCTTCCAGGAGCTGAAGGCGAGGTTAGTTACAGCACCAGTTCTAGTACTACCATCGGCTAATGAGGAATTTCAGATTTACAGTGATGCTTCACATAAGGGTTTGGGTTGCGTATTAATGCAAGAAGGTAAAGTCATAGCGTACGCGTCTCGTCAGTTGAAGCCCAATGAAAAGAATTATCCTACCCATGATCTGGAGCTAGCTGCCGTGGTTTTTGCTTTGAAGATATGGCGCCATTACTTGTATGGAACATCTTGCCAAGTTTTCACCGACCACAAGAGTCTGAAGTACCTGTTCACTCAGAAAGAGTTAAGTATGAGGCAGAGAAGATGGCTCGAGCTACTGAAGGATTATGACATACAGATTCAGTATCACCCAGGTAAGGCAAATTCCGTAGCCGACGCATTGAGCAGGAAGTTAGTTGGAAGTTTGGCGTGCCTGACAGCGGTTTCGGTGGAACCGACCATCATTGAGGAAGTGAAGACCAGACAGAGGGAGGATAAATTCCTCAAGAAGGTAATTGATGAATTCGTCACCAAGCCGAGGCCGGGATACACCATGGAGAATCAAGTGCTTAAGTTTGAAGGGAGATTGTGTGTAGCCGACGTACCAGAGTTAAAAAGGAAGATTTTACAAGAGGCCCATAGTTCCAAGTTTGCCATTCATCCAGGGAGCACCAAGATGTATCAGGACGTAAAGCGGACCTTTTGGTGGCCAAACATGAAAAGAGAGATAGCCGAGTTTGTATTCCAGTGTCTGTGTTGCCAGCAAGTGAAGGCAGAACACTAGAGACCGGCAGGACTTCTTCAACCCTTGTCAATTCCTGAGTGGAAATGGGAGCACATCTCCATGGATTTCGTAGTGGGCTTGCCGAGGACGCAGAGAGGTATGGATTCCATTTGGGTTATAGTCGATAGGTTTACTAAGTCAGCTCACTTTTTGCCTGTCAAGACTACATTCAATGCCGACCGACTTGCCGAATTGTACATGAATGAGATCGTTAGGCTTCATGGTGTGCCGATGTCCATTGTGTCAGACCGAGATCCGAAGTTCGTTTCTAGATTTTGGCAGAGTCTACAAGGAGCCTTGGGGACAGAGTTGAGATTTAGCACAGCCTTTCACCCCCAGACCGACGGGCAGACAGAAAGAATGATTCAGACACTCGAAGACATGCTCCGACTGTGCGTGTTGGATTTCCAGGGAAGTTGGGAATCGCATTTGCCATTAGTAGAGTTCGCGTACAACAACAGTTATCAAGCCAGCATAGGCATGGCGCCGTATGAAGCTTTGTATGGAACGGAGTGCAGATCGCCGATATGTTGGACTGAAGTAGGAGACAAAGCTCTAATTGGCCCCGAGTTGGTTCAGGTGACAACTGAAAAGATCAAACTCATTCAGCAGAGGATTAAAACTGTACAGAGTCGACAGAAGTGTTATGCCGACCAAAGAAGGAGGGAGTTAGAATTTGAAATTGGGGATCATGTGTTTTTGAAGGTCTCGCCGATGACAGGAGTTTCGAGATTTGGGAAGAAGGGTAAACTTGCACCCCGATATATTGGGCCGTTTGAAATTCTTGAGAAAGTTAACACCGTTGCTTACAGACTCGCTTTGCCGCCAGATTTGAGCCAAGTCCACAGTGTGTTCCATGTTTCAATGCTGAGAAAATATATCCGAGACCCACTGCATGTAATAGATTACTCCGGAGTTGTAGTTAATGAAGACTTGGGCTACGAAGAGAAGCCGACGAGAATTATCGACAGACAAGTGAGACAATTGAGAAACAAGTCGATATCAATGGTGAAAATCGAATGGGAGAAGCATTATGGCGAGGAGGCCACACGGGAAAAGGAAGAGGAGATGAAAATCCGTTACCCGGAGTTATTCGTAGGACAAGGTAACTTAAGTTTGGGGACCAAACTTCTTTAAGGAGGGTAGACTGTAGGAACCCACATTTTATGTTCTCATCATGTTCATGAGCATCTGTATGATTATGACTTGTTAAGTTTGCATGTGTATGTTGTGATTTGTTTCGCTTGAGCTAATGTGATCCATGCCTTGTTTTGAAACCTTGTGACTTGTCTAAGTGTAGTGTACTTGTCTCGTTCTTTCCTTGATGTGAAACTTAGGTCACGCCCTGCCTGAGTTATACTAGCCGATGTTATTCCAAGCCGAGGTCATCCTCAGTCTAGAAGCATCTTGGAACCCCTTGTCGACCTCCGTCCTTGCCTTGATCACATTTAGCCGAGATGTTACCTTGCACCCAAGTGATCTCGTCCTGGAGTGGTATGACCTAGGCCGAGGTGTGGCGCATCTAGGCCAAGATGTGGCACAGCTTAGTCAAGTGTTGTCCTTCCTAGCCGAGGTCATTGTCACCTTAGTTGCCAAGGTCCTTTGTTAGCCGATGTCACCCCTTGCCGGAGTGCCATTCCGTATAGCGTGTTAGATACGCCTTGTTGTTAGCCGATGTCATTGCCCCGTCAGAGAGCCCATACCGCTTTACTTGTTGAACACCCTTCCACCATGCTTTGTCTGGTCTGTCAGCCACCTTTTCAGGAAGAACCCAACCAGTCGCCGCCACGTGTCTCAGCAGAGGGTTAACCCCAGAACCGGGTATAGAAAGCTATCATTTAGTATCATAACCTTGTCTTGTAGAGAGAGAGAAACTCTAGGAGGAAGAAGGAGTTTTAGAGTGAGGAAGTAGATCTTCAAGCTTGATTCCTAGAGATCGGACCGTTAGATCCGTGTTCTAAGGTTAGATTCTTGATCTGCTCATGATATTCTCTATGTTCATGTTATTGCATTGCATGATCGGATATGATTTGTAAGCCATGCATCGTTTTGAAGTTCGATTTCAGAAAGAGAAAATGACATTCATGTGTTCTTCAAGAAAGTCTTGTTTTGATCCGAAAGCTTGCATAAAGAATCATGTTTTTGTGTTTATTTCCGCAAGAATTCCAAGTACGGGTACCCAGGTCCATGTTTTCAAACTCATAGCACGAAAACCCCAGATTTGTGATGACAGATTGTGATTAAACATTCATGTTTTTCATGTTTTCACACTCATGTTCTTCATGTTCATCAGCAGAGGGAAACCCAGAGTTTCCCGACCTCTTTTCCTTGCATGTGGCCCTCGGGAACACACCTCGGCAAGGAGGTGTGGAACCTCGGCCTGGACCTGGTTGGTGCCCAGCATGTTTTCCGAAACCATTTGTGTACATACGAAACTTGTTGAAGGTGCATTCAATAGGCTTTGCCCTGTGTTTGTAGGACTTGGGCTTGTCTCGACCCCTACGTGTGAAGAAACTAAGTGAGTGGTATTTTTAATAAAGCTATGTTACACTTGCTTTCATAAACCTCGTCTTGTCTTGTTTTGAAAAGTACTTGATCTAGCATGAATGACTATCCCTACTTGTATACTAAACACTATCTTGTTTTGATGACATTTCTTGAAAGTCCTTAGTTGCAGGGGACTATAATGCAACTGCACTCTTGTCTTGAAAGTCCTTAGTTGCAGGGGACTATAATGCAACTGCACTCTTGTCTTGAAAGTCCTTAGTTGCAGGGGACTATAATGCAACTGCACTCTTGTCTTGAAAGTCCTTAGCTGCAGGGGACTATAATGCAACTGCACTCTTGTCTTGGAATTGTCATCACCCCCTTGTATTAAGTAGATGTAATAACATCCAAAGAACTTGAAAGGCCGGCAATGAACTTGATTTCCCTCTTGATTGTAAAGTATGCTATGTATTATTTTGAAAGAAATCTTGGATATCAATCATGCAAAACCTTTATTTCTAATATCAT
Source organism: Camellia sinensis (assembly GCF_055761805.1). NCBI lineage: Eukaryota > Viridiplantae > Streptophyta > Magnoliopsida > Ericales > Theaceae > Camellia > Camellia sinensis. The sequence goes on along the minus strand of NC_138964.1, from coordinate 16,322,732 downwards.
TCACTGAGTATCCAAGCTCACCCTCTCTATATATATGTAGGTGATGAACAAGAAGGCATTGAGGCCTAGACGTGATGCCGATGTGTTTTTGGGTGCATAGCCGACATGTTTTGGATTAGCATTTTTGTACCATCTTGAAGATCATGCTTCTTGGCTTATTTTTCATTTGTACTTGTATATGTCGGCTTGAGAAGCCTTTTGGTCAAGATGTGTTTTGTATCTCATTTCCTTATTGTATTTAAGTTGTAAGACTTTGTAAAGATGTATGTCATTTCATTGGACTTAAGCACGGCTCTCATGGACTATTTAGATTCTGTATATGTATATATATTACTTTCGCACTTGTAAGCCCCATATTTTATACTCTGATTGTGTGTGATTTTGTAAGTCGGCCTTCGGTAATCTCGGATTACTGGCCATCACGGCACCAAACTACTAGGGGCGGTTTGGGGGCGTGACACAGGTGGTTCCTTGATACATGGAAACTGCCAGATTCAATATTGAAGAATAGCCCCAATCCTTTGGAAAGAGAAATGAGGGATGGGAGTTCATTAAATGTGGGTTGGGTGATTGTGAAGATATATTGAGTGTTTCCAAATGTTTTGTTTATTGTGCAGGTTACAAGGAGCTGTTATGAGTGTTAAACCATTTCATAAAGGTTTGAGTGTTGTGAGGAAGTTATACTACACACCTCTCACTGACCATATTGAGAGTGTATTGATTAACTATTTATATATATATTTGTATATATACTCTATTTTGCAGATTGCATGAGGCTGCTATTTTTTGAGAGTTGTGGGGTCTCATATTGTGGGTTGAGGGAGTTGTGCAACCAATCAATTATGAATTTTGGAGACACTTTGGGGGGACGTGATATTAAATAGGAGATCTTTGTCAAAAAGAAAAAAAGAAAGACCCACTTCTGCTGCTGTATATAGTATATGAAGTGAAAATGAAATAGACAAACATTAGGAGCAGTGAAATAGAACTACAATTTTAGCAATGAGAAAAAATCATTGTTAAATTAATATTGGAGTTAATATTAAGAATCGACAGAAAATTTACTATAATTAAAACTACAATCCATTTTGTTTGTTCAATATATCTTCAACTTGAAATTCAAAACCCTAAATCATTTCACATAATAAATCATCTCATCTATCACACCAATAATTAGTTCAAAAAACCCTAAATCTAGAACAAAAATCAAAACTCATGTACTCATTTCACAAAAATAAAAATCCTACAACATCAACAAAAAAAAAAGCCCTAGCTCTAGAGTGAAATGGGAAAATAGAGGGAGAGAGAGAGAGAGAGAGAGACCTGAACGTCGATGGGAACCGAGGAGACGGGGAGCAACGGTGACTGACTGACGTTGAGTGACTATGAGAGAGAGGGGGAGAGCAAGACTATGTTTGGTGTTTAGTCACTCTGTTTGGTGTATGTACCTGTACTACAGATAAATAAAAAATTAATAATACTAAAATTAAACATAAACGGTGAGCGACTAACTATGAGAGAGAGGGTGAGAGCAAATGTTTCGCCTTTGGTCACTCTGTTTGGTGTATGTGCCTGTAATACATATAAATAAAAAATTAATAATATTAAAATTAAACATAAACTCAAATTAGACGGTAATATTCAGAGTCAAAATCGAGTTAATTGAAATTATAAGAACTAAAATTCAAAAAAATTTATCATTGTACAGGAGAGCAATTTGAAATTTTATTTCTTCTTTTAAGTCATATAAAGCCGTTAATCAATTTTGTACATGTGGCAAGTATAGTTGAAAAAAAACATGCTATATTCAGTTTAACTTATTTGTTTTTATTTATTTTGTGCATTTTAAAAATTTTGAAAATATATTAGCATTTTTTATTTTTTCAAAAAATGTCATTAGATAGCTTGGAAAGTTTTTGACTTAGAGGCATTTCTCAAAATGCTATAAAATATTTGTTTAGAACACTTTTCACCAAATGCCATAAAAAGTAACTTGCATCTACTTAGTTTAGTGACAGTTTTTAAAAAATGACATTGCTACTAAAGTTTAGTGTCATTTGTTGATAAATGTCACTGAAACAATTTCTTGTGTCATTCTTTTATAAAATGCCATAAAATTGATGTGTCATTTTTTTATTGAAATGTCACTAGAGCCTTATATGTTTGTGGTTCTGTAGTTTTTTTTTTCTTTCTAAAACGTGTTACCAAATATTATTTTTGTAACATTTTCTAAAAACATGCCACTAGTGTAGTGCCACTAAAGTGTGTTTTTGTTGTAATGTATATTCTTCATCAAATAGTTTCAAAATATTTTAAATCAAATTTTTCAAAAAAAAATTATTTAAAATTATTAGTGCCGAAAATATATTCCTCACTAATAGTTTTATAATTGGTGACAAATTGTTTTTCTCACCAAAAGTCTCAAAATTTTGGCCCCCACCCAAAAAAATTAGAGAGAAAACCTTTGGTAACGAAATTTAATTTTTCCTCACCTAAAATGAAGTATTTATTAACGAAAGTAAATTTCATCACCTATCATTTTTACTTTTTTATTATATGTGACAAAATTTTATAATTCGTCACGGATTATTCTTATTTAGTGACAAAATTTATTTTCTTCACTTCATTTCGTTACCGTAGGTTACTTAGAGAGCTAATTAACTTCTGTTTTGTTTTTAAAGAGAGAGAGAAAGAGGGGAGAGGAAAACTGATAAACAAAAAATGAGGAGGGGGGGAGGGAAAGTTAGTAGTATATTTTTTTTCATTACCGCCCAATATTTCAAAACTTTTCCTTCAAAATTAGTGATAAAATAATTTCCTCACTAAAATGTCTCAAAATATTAAAAATTATTACTGACTAAAATATATTTATCACCAAATGGTCTTAAAATATTTAAAATCAAGTTTTTCAAAAATATATATATATGAAATTATTGGTGACGAAAATATATTCCTTGCTAATAATTTTATAATTGGTGACAAATTTTTTTTCTCACCAAAAGTGTCAAAATTTTGGCGCCACCAAAAAAATTAGTGGGAAAACCTTCAGTGACGAAACTTAATTTTTTCTCACTAAAAAGAAGTATTTGTTGACAAAAATAAATTTCGTCACCTATTATTTTTATTTTTTTATTATATGTGACAAAATTTTATAATTCGTCACGGATTATTCTTATTTAGTGACGAAATTTATTTTCTTGACTACTTTTCGTCACCATAGGTTACTTTTGTTGTAGTGTTGTGCATGGTGAACCATGGAGAGATGCTACCAAAATTTCATTAGAGATTAACAGAGCAATATGAGCTGCTTTTTACAATATAGACTGTGTGCATTCCTGAATGGGAAAGTAGAATGAACCAACATATTAAAGTCCAGTTAGAGGTGAATGTTGTCATGTCGCATGCATTGTAAGGCACTTAATTGAGGTTAAGATTAATTAAAATAAAATGGTAATTTTGAACTTTGTTGATTTGGTAGTGACATTTATAGTATAAGACGGAGTCAGATAGATGAAAGTTGAATAAATCAGTATAGGTTTTCACCCGAAATACATACAAGGGGTCAAGGAATTTATTAAATTTGTATGTGAAAATAAGCCATTGTTGAATGAAGTCACATGCCCATGTAAATGGTGTTGTAATGTCAAATTAGTGGAGAAAGGCCTGTTAGGTGAACATTTAATGATCAACGAGTTTCTTTAAAGTTACACTAGTTAGATTTTTCATGAGCAGAATTTGCCATCGCTTATGCCACACAACGTGAATATCGGGAAAACTTATTTGAATGATGGTGATAAAATGAATGAAATGCTATACAAGGGATTCAGACTTTGTCCATCAAGCTTTATTCACAAAGCAACCAGTTTTGGAATTAAATAAGGTCTGGATGAAAAGGCCGAAAAATTATACAATTTATTGAAAGAGGCCGAAAAATAGTTGTATCCTGAGTGTTAGAAGTTTTCAACGCCCACATTTGTTGTTCGGTTATTGCATATCAAGTGTCTTACTAGTTGGAGTGACAAGTTTTTCACGATATTGCTTGAGCTTTTGAAGGATGCATTCCCAAATGGTGAAACTTTGCCAAGTCATTTTATGCAACTAGGAAACTCCTTAAGGACTTGGGCCTCGATTATCATAAGGTACTTGCATGCCCAAGAGATTGCCCACTATATTGAAAGGAATCAGCTAGTATGGATAATTGCATATTGTGTCATATGCCTAGATACAAATAGTTTGATGGGAGGAGAATGATGTTAAGAAGAAGCAACAAAGAATTATTATAATTAATTGATGGGAGGAGAATGATGTTAGGGCCCGCTAGTCATCAATGTTTAGTCAGCAGTGTACTTTTGCTGAAAACAAAAGGCAGTAGTTGAAGGTGAAACAAAACAAGCCAAGGCAGACAGTGTTGTTCTGGGACCTTGTGCATGCAACCCTCGTATATTAATGCTCCATGCATTGTTGTAATCAATTTATTTATTAGTCTTGTTATAATTATTATTGTTTATTTGTAATTGTTATAGTTAATTAAACTTAGATAGTTAGATTACTAGTCATGGTTATCCTTGTTGTAATAGCCTAGTTTGCTAGTTAATTCTTTAATTTATTCATTCTGTTTTGTAATAAGTAGTTTAATTAGGATTTTCGGACTTTGATTCGCACCCTCTTGCACGAGAGCAATGTTGTAATAAGTTGTATGTCTTCCAACCCCGCGTCTTTCTCCCTTTTACTTATGTGCTTATGATGGTTAGTTTATAAACATCACGTTTCGTTAGCATACTCCATGTTTTTCATCCATTGTCTTACATACAACTAAGGTTCGGCTCATCATGCTAACCTGATATCAAACATTCAAACTCATTACTTGAATATGTGCTCTCTCGCATGTCTTGAATGAAATCAAATGCCATGCTCATAGTCGAGTCCATAAAATACATAATGTGTGCGTTGCATTAGTCATATTGCATAGTTAGGGTCTTGCATTTTTCTAACTCTTTCACCTTTTTTTGGGTTGGAGCACTAGGTGAGCATTTATTTGCTTTAGTATATTGCATCGAATGTTTGTGTTGCCATACCAAGCATATTTCCATGAGGCTAATTGCTTAAATGATATAACTGTTTGAATGTCTGTGGATGAAGGCTAGTTGCCAAAATTGGGGCAAATTAATTAATGTAAAAACTCACATTTTCAAGTGACGGGTATTAAAAACAACTTTCAAACAAACATGAAATCAAAGTGTTCCAATCTTTGCAAATTAGTCTATACTTGTGTGCGTGACGTAGTAAAAATAGCTAATAATCAGAACAAAAGTATATAATGTAAATAAAAAAATCACATCATGATTTGTAGAGGTCGATCTTTGATTGGGCGAGTGGGGTGCTCAATTCATAACCTTTCCCTCTCGTACCTAAGTTCGCGAGCCGAGACACTTTGGTGATGATGGACTAATGGCCTTTGGCACGAGTCTCGAGTTTCCAAAATTTTTCAAAAATATTTAGGTGGGGACTTTGAAATCTGGCAAATTGTAGGGCTATTCGCCTTCCGAAAGGAGCGTGGAAAGTCAGGCTACAATTTCTGGTGACTCTGCTGGGGAGTTAGAGAACTTGACTTGAAACTCTTGATGTGAAATTTTATTTACACTTATATGTTCTTTGCATTGCATTTCCATGGTTACTTTAAGTCACTGTGCTTTTCATTTATTATTCCTGGACAGTTTTCCCAAAATGCTTGCCAAAAGGTTGATCGGTCAAGGGCTCTGCCATGTTGGAAACACTACCCTTGGATCTGGATTACCGCTATCCCATTTAATCCACCTTTCACTTCTCGGTGTTAGGTATGAAAGGTATATTGGGTATTCTTGCTGAGGTATCCTTTTGACCATTCGACCTAGTTGCATATAGTGAAGCTATAGTGACTATTCCAACTTAAGATAGGATGCCACCCATTTACAGGATGTTGTGAAACTCGTTGTTTGAATTAGTACAACCTAGATCATGCCAAAAGTCTAGGACAAGGTAACCTTTCCCCCCTCATAGGGGTGTTTTGGTTCTTTTTACTTGATATGTGCTTTTACAGTGAGACTGTACAGGATGGTTCATATCAATATAAGTTTGAGAACAGAGTTCAGTGGGGATTACAGTTCAGCTATGTGTTTTGACTGTTGTGAATTGGGGTCGAAGTGCTATCCGATTTTGATTTTGTTTTTCTTTCTTTCTTTTTGCTAGGTAGTTTACCATCATAGTTTCAGAAAGGCCCGATATTCCCTCAGCCAAACCTGGATCTACCCCTACCAGTAGAAAATCTGCCAGTCCCGGATCCTCGGGACATGTTTCCCCAGCTCCAGCTTATTGCCCTCCGGTTCAACCTCCTGTAGGGATTTTTCCTTTTGATATCAATGACATTGATCCAGCCTTGGTCAAGATTGCTAGATTGGAGAAAGCATTGAAGAAATCATAGCGTTTCAACTCCATTCCAGATATCGAAGATGGATACACTGAGGCTTCGGTCAGATTACCGAAGAAATTTAATATGCCCTACATCGATAGATTCGATAGGAGTGGAGATCCAATTGTGCATGTCCGGTTGTTTTCAGATGTATTAAGGCCTATGGGCCTATCTAGGGCACATAAGCTTTTCTTGTTTGGGAAAACCCTGTTTGATGTAGCACCCATCTAGTACGCTAAATTGGAAGACTCAACAAAGCGGAATTGGAAAGAGCTATCTAAGGTGTTTGTCAATCAGTATTTGTATAACACCCAGATAGAAGTAACCATTAGTGAGTTGGAAGCTACTACCCAGAACCCTAAAGAATCATTCATCAATTTTGTCGCCCGGTGGAGAGCCAAGGCAGCCCGAATGACAAATAGGCCTGCCGAAAAAGAACAAGTCCGACTGGTGGTTCAGAACCTTAAGCCAGACATGTTGTAGAGAATGATAGTGAGGTCATTGTCCGCATTTGCCTCCTTACATGAGCTGGGGGTCTAGATTGAGAGTGCATTTAAAAAGGGTATCATCCACAGAACAAGTGAACCTGCAAGAAGGTCATTCTCCCGAAATACCAATGCTAATAATAGCACTATTCCACAGCCTGCGGATGCCAGTACTATTGTTTCAACGGCCAAGATGGCCGATCCCTTCGCTACTGCCACAACCTCACAACCTTCACAAAATACTAGTCCATCCCGGAATCGGAGAGTTTTTACTCCCCTCCATATGAGCCCAACCCATGCCCTCAAGCTATTAATGCAAAAGGAGCCCAACCTTTAGAACCTCGATCCTCGATCCTAGACTCATAGCCACCAAAACATGACCCTACCCAGTATTGTATCTTCCACCAACAACATGGTCATCCCACAGACATGTGTCAACATCTATGTCATGAGATCCAGGATCTCATTGACAACAAAGTCATTGCCTCACCTGCTAAACCAAATGTAACAACCAAACCCACTTCCTGCACACAACGAAGTCCCCCCGCCTAAAAACATTAACCACATCTATACACTATTGCCCACCTTCAACCCTAGCACATACATTACCTCATCCCATCTACCAAAATCGGAGTTGGTCATTCCAGAAGGCACAGACATGTGCATGATGGATCTAACACCGCAAACCCAATCCAAGCCCATGGCAGTAGAAATGGAGAGAGAAAAGAATGCACTGAAGACAGAGTCATCTGATACCTGTGTCATAGAGAAGGGGGTCTCTCTCGCGGAGGAGTATGATCCCAGATTATACATTGTGGCCATCGATCATCCGAAGCCGGTAGTCATATTGTTGGACTTTCTCAGTATTAATGCTATCGAGGAAGACCAAATGGCGTAGAATCAAAATGAGTGGCCCAAGCAAGTCCTGAATGACTTAGCAAACCTAGAGGAGGATCTGGTAGAATTAGAAGAGGATTTGGAGGATCTTTACTTTTTTGAGGAAGAAGATACAAGTTGTGTGCAAATGGGATGGTGGGACCCGAGGCAACCAGAAACAAATAATTGATGGTTGAGTGAGGAAGAGTCCGACGTAGAGGAACAGACATAGGAGACTGGGACAGATAAGGAAATCACTATTAGTGGCAAAGTTGAAGTTGAACCTCTAACTAAGGAAGAACAAGCACTGGAACAATTTCAAAGGGAAAGGATAGAGGAGATCAAAGCAAAGATAGCTCTGGAACAGAAAAGAGGAAAAGAGAAAGAAGAAGCTGAATCCACAACCAGTAGTGTTCAAAACACCAGGAAAATAGAGTGGTAACCCAGTGATCGGAAGAGAATGTTAAAGAAACTCAGAAAAAACTAAGATGTTGAAACCTGAGTTGTAACGGAGGAAGAATGGTATGATGACGAGGCACGTGATGTTAACGTGCTCAGAATAGAACCTGATAGCAGTCCAGCCATGACCATGGGGGAGTGGTGAGAAGATAGTGATCTAAACCATACATACACGAATGGAGGGTGAAAGGATGAGACCCCTGATGATACTTGGTATACTTATGAGATTGATCATCTGACCTGCAATGGTTGGTACTTTAAACCCCTGACTTTAGATTAGCCAAAATCTTCCAACAGAGAGGCTGAGAAAGCAAAGGAGAAGGATGCTGAGGAAAACCTGGTCATGAAACAACAAAAGAAGATCCAGGCCGACATATCCATCTGGGGACTGATAATGGCGTCTCGGGAGCATAGACAAGCCCTACTCGAAGTAATGAACCAAACCAAACTGCCCATTGACACCACCGCTGACCAATTGGTGTCATTGGTCACCTCTGGGGACATTATGCCAGTAATATCCTTTACAGATAAAGAATTGCCTCCCGAGGGCACCAACCACAACCGTCCCTTGTATGTAACCTTGGAAAGTCGAAAAAAGTGGATTCCGGTGGTGTTAATAGATACCGGATCGACGATTAATGTGTGTCCAGTGAGAACTGCCTATGCCATTGATTTGAGGCCGATTGGCTTTATACCTACGACCCAAGCTGTCCGGGCTTATGATAATACAAGTTGGGATGTTATGGGAACGTTTAAGAGCAATATCCTAATCGGCCCGTTCGAACATAAGGTGGAATTCCATGTTATGGACGTTCCAGCCACATTCAACCTACTATTGGGAAGGCCCTGGCTACATTAGATGAAGGTTGTATCATCAACAGTCCGTTAATTAGTAAAGTACCCCTTCAAAGGCGGGATTGCCACCATGTACGGTAGCTCTGCGATCCATCCTCCTTAGGGAACCACTGCACCCTTATTGGAAATCATACATGGGAAAGAAGACGTATTCCTTTCTGGCTTCTGTTTGGCATAAGCCCAGTTGGTCCAAACCATATATGAGTGCCTAGTCAATCTATATAATGAACAAACAAGGGCATATGCCCAAGTCGGGACTAGGCCGAAGTGGTAGGTACTATTGCTAAGGAGATGAGTCATAACCCCCATGCTTTTGGGCTGGAATACAAACCTACCACTGTAGATTGGCAAAGGAAAGGTTAGGAGCTGAGGGAAAGGTCAGGAGCTGAGAGAAAGGCTAAAAGCAAAGAGGATTGGGAGGCAGTATGAGTTAGTTCACAAACCAATACAAGGGACCTTGAACAGACATTTTGTCTGCCAAGGGGAAGACTTCCCCTTTTGTGGATTCCCAAAGCCCTGGTACGATTGGAAAACAAAAACAAGGTATCCGGGGTTTGAGATCTTCTTCGGGCACCAGTTATCGGAAGAGGAGGATGAGCAGGCAGACCTAAGCACTAGTACAGATCAAGGAAAGGCTGCGAGCCTAGTTATTAAAGAGAAAGAGTTGCTAGGAAAGGCATTGGCTGATTTACTGGTGAGTTCTACTGCTGGAGCTGAGACCACCAACTTAGGGGATAGTTTTACTATTTCAATGATTGGGGATACCCCAGTGGCAGATTTCTCCAATCTTATCGTGGATGTGTCTGAGGCTCCACGCCTGGTCTGGAAGTTTGAACAAGGCGTTATCAACAATTTTGAATCGGATAGTGAGTCTGGATCTGATTCTATTGAGTCTGTGGAGTCGGAATCAGATTCGAGTTCCTCTGAGTCTGGTACTTCTAGGAGTGGTAATCCAGGTACCAAAGTCCTGTCCAAGTCGTCTTTTAGCTTTTCTTTTGAGTCTACTATAACCAAAGATCCAGACTTTTTGAATGGGAATGCTGTGAATGTTGCCTACTTCTCTATGCCTTTGGTTTCTTGTACTAGTCTTAATTTTCAAAATTTTGACATAAACGAAGAGGAAGAAATTCCTTGGGTTTTGAAAATTTTGGTTGATCATTAGGAGGAGAGGCGTGTTAAGCCCTGTACAGATGAAATCATATCAATTAATGTGGGTACTAAGGAAGATCCTTGCTTGGTCCAGATCGGGTCCACGTTGTCTTCAGAGCAACGCGAGCGTTTAATCGTTTTATTAAAAAATTTAAAGATGTTTTCACGTGGTCCTACAAAGACATGCCTAGAATTGATCCTAAGATTGTACAGCACCGGATCCCTCTAGACCCTAAGGCCTGGCTAGTTAAGCAAAAGCTACGAAGAGTTTGCCCAGATTAGGCTTTGAAGATCAAGGAAAAAGTTACCAAACAGTTTGAGGTAGGGTTCTTACTTGTATTTGAATACCCGACGTGGTTGGCCAATATTGTTCTAGTCCCAAAGAAGGATGGCAGAATCATAGTCTGTGTCGACTTCAGGGATCTGAATAAGGCTAGTCCGAAGGATGATTTTCCACTACCGCATATTAATGAGTTGGTAGACTTCACCACGGGCTATGCATTGCTCTCATTCATGGATGGGTTTTCCAGGTACAGCCAGATTCTGATGGCACCCGAGGATAGGGAGAAGACCACTTTCACTACTCCATGGGGCACCTATTGTTACCGGGTCATGCCGTTTGGGTTGAAGAATGTTGGGGCCACTTATCAAAGGGCTACAAGTACTATTCTTCTCGATATGATCCACAAAAAGGTTGAGGTGTATGTGGACGATATGATTGTCAAGTCCAAAGATCAAGAGGGCCACTACACTGCCTTGGAGAAATTCTTTTAGTGGGTCAGAGAATATAGATTGAGGTTGAACCCGCAAAAATGCACTTTCGGTGTAACAATAGAAAAAATGTTGGGATTCTTAATCACATAAAGAGGAATTGAGGTAGATTCTTCCAAAATCAAGGCCATCTTAGAAATCCCACCACCAAGGACTGAAAAAGAGGTGCGCGACTTTCTGGGTAAAATGCAATTCATAAGGCGGTTTATTTCAAAACTAACCTTGAGTTGTGAATCGTTATTTTGTCTCCTGAAGAAAGGAAAGAAGTTCCAATGGGACAATCGTTGTCAGTTCGCGTTTGAACAGGTCAAGCAATACCTACAGAATCCATTTGTGTTATCATCGCCAGAACTGGGAAAATCGCTGATCTTGTACCTGTTAGTGACAAACTCAACCATGGGGTGTATGTTAGCTCAGGAGTAGGAGGCCAAGGTGGAGAAAATCATTTACTGCTTGAGCAAGAAAATGCTACATTACGAGACCCATTACCCTCCCCTTGAGAAATCTTGTCTAGCTTTGGTATGGGCTACCCGGAAGTTGAGGCACTACCTAGTTTGGAGATTAGATCCCATCAAATATCTCTTTGAAAAACCAGCACTTACAGGTAAGCTTGTCCGTTGGTTGCTTCTTCTCTTCAAATTTGATCTTACACATGTTACATGCAAGTCGGTTAAAGAGAGAGTTGCAGCGGAATTCCTAGCAGATCACCCAGTAGAGGGGGATGAAGCGATGGGTACTTGTTCCCAGATAAAGATATTCTGTAAATAAAGGAGAAAACGTGGACGATGTACTTTGATGGAGCAGCCAATCAATACAGTTATGGGATCAGTGTGTTGCTGAAAACAGCTGATGACTCCCATATACCCTTAGCCTTCAAACTCCGATTCAAAGTATCCAACAACGAAGCAAAATATGAGGCGTGTATTGTTGGTTTCGAAGCCGCCCTGAAACTAGGGACAAAAAGGTTGGACGTCATCGGGGATTCAAATTTTGTTGTGTCTCAAGCCAATAGAGATTAGCGGGTAAAAGAATAAAAAATGAAGGTTTACCATCAGGTCTTTGATATGCTAATTCCGAGGTTTGAGAAAGCCAACGTTTACTCATCTGCTAAGGGAGAACAACCGGTTCGTTGATGCACTAGCAACTTTATCTTCTATGGTAGACATTCCATTGAGAGTTGGGATGCGTCCGATCATTATTGAACAGAAGTACACGCCGGCCTATGAAACCATTGCCGCAGTAGATGAGGCTTCAGACAAGAACCCCTGGTAGTATGATATCTGGAATTTCTTGGAAAAAGGAGGCGTATCCACCAGGAGCAAATGCCAAGGACAAAAGGGGAATATGGCGTCTTGCTGTCCAATTCATCATTTGAAGGGGCAAGCTGTACAAAAGAGGCTATCTAGGAATGCACAAGCTATGTATTGAAGAAGAAGAATCAAAGCGCCTTATAGAGGTCATTCACGGAGGAGAGTGCGGAGCCCACATGAATGGTGTGATGCTCGCCCAAAAAATCCTTAGACATGGCTATTACTGGTCAACAATGGAAGAGGATTGTATTGGTTTTGTTCGGTGCTGTCACAAGTGCCAGATTCATGCCAATCGCATGAACATTCCGCCGTCGAAGCTCTACAACATGACTTCACCATGGCCATTCTCTTTTTGGGAGGATGGACGTTGTCGGCGCAGTCACGCCAAAAGGCTCAAATAGGCATGAGTTCATTCTGGTAACAATTGACTACTTCACAAAATGGGTGGAGGCTCAGTCCTACTCTGTATTGAAAGCATCGCATGTGGCTAAGTTCATCAAAAACAACATCATATGCCGGTATGGGGTGCCCAATGACATTATCTCTGATAATGAGTGGCACTTCAAGAAAGAGGTGATAGACTTGCTTGAGAAATATAACATGGCTTTCCATAAGTCATCAACCTATAGGCTGCAGACCAATGAGCTAGCGAGACTGGGAACAAAAATATCAAGAGAATTCTACAGAAGATAGTGGAAACCTACAAGGATTGGCCAGATAAATTGTCATTTGCGCTCTGGGGCTACAGAACCTCGATCCAAACATCTACAAGGGCAACCCCTTATTCTCTCGTCTACGCTATGAGTTATGGCCGAGTGTTAAATAGCAGAGACAAATTGGCAGCAACGTAGGTTTGAGGAGTTAATGTTGTTTAATAAAAGAAGACTAAGAGCACTATATCATGTCCACGGCTACCAACGCAGAATTGCTAAGGCTTTTAACAAGAAAGTGAAGTCCAGAAATCTTCAAGAAGGGGACATGGTACTGAAAGACAACAGAGCTCTCATTCATGACCCTAGGGGCAAGTTCAAACACAACTGGACTGGTCCATACATCATCAAGTCAATCTGGTCAGGATGAATGATTATTCTTATGGATTTGGATGGCCTGGAGTTCTCACATCACAATCGATCAATATGGACAAATTGAAGAAATACTACCCCTGAGAGGCTCGCCAGGCTGAAAACCCGAAAGGGTGACCTAGGCAAAAATTAGAGCATGAAAAATTAGAAATAAATAAAAACTGAGCTCGTAAGGTTGAAAACCCGAAATGGCGACTTTGGCAAAAATTAAAGTGCAAAAGGAGAGTGTTAATACTCAAGTGAACCTGAACCGAACTACGTAAGGCTTGATTCCTATTTTTGGGATACATAGGCAACTTTATCCCCAAGTTCGGCCGTAACTATCCCCAATTCAACTATCCTATCCATTTTCTTGATCAGGTCATTTTTGTTCACTATCTATTAGTTCGGTTGTGCTCTTTATTTCGGGAAGAAAAGATGATTACATTGTAGAGAAGCAGGGATATGCAGCCAGGGGCTGTTATTATTTCTTTTGATTTGGGACTGTACATCTTGAAAATCGATTCTGTGCGTGTCAAGTGGTGATCATTTTCGAAAATTGTTTTGAAGAGTTTTGATAAAAGTTGATTTTGTTCAAAATTTTACCATTTTACAGCTTGGACCATTTTTGGGACCAAAAAGAAAATTTTCAGTACTCGCAATTTTAATTTTATTGATTTCAACACAAGTACATTCTCCAACTCTTTGATTTAGATCAAAGTTGCTTTTTACGTCTTAAAACTTGAAAAGAAAGATCAAAGTAGTAAAACTAGGGGCACAGCTAAGTCAGGTGACTCTATGCCAAAGACGGCCCAACCTCTGCCTCTTCTTCAAGCCAAGCCAAACACTCCTCAGACAGGGTGTAACTAAAACTAATGACAGGGGCCAGAATCTAGCTCGTCCTCCATGCTGCAAGATACCGCGGCAAGTGTGAGGCATGAACTGGAAATGAAGTTATGTATTCCACTCTCTCATCTGGTCATATCTGATCATGCTCGAACTGGCGTCAGAACCGGAGAGGAAAATAGAATATGCAATGTGTAAGGCCCATCAACTCTACACCCGATTGCCAGGACATGCTGTAGCTCATCTTAGCTAAATTAAATTAGGGGCAACGCCAAGTTATGTCAACAGTGAACTGGCTGCATATCCAATCACACCATAAACCCTCTGAGGGGAAATCCACTAGCCGTTGACGAAAAAAGTAAGCTTGGTCTGAATACTCGAGGCATGGAGCCACTACTTGCTATTTATCCATAAGCTATACCTGGGGAGGGATGAAAAATAAGAGAGATTAAAGAATAGAGACGTGTACGATGAGAGAAAAGTAAAGAATGGGTTATTAGAGAAAAATAGAGAATGAGTGTTGAGTGATGTAAGAATTATAAATTAGAAGGGTGGAAAATAATACCTGGAGAAGTAGCGGATTCCTTGCCAGCCGGGTGGTCTCTCCTCGACGGAAAGCATCTAAACCCATCAACGTTTCGGCTAGTGCCAAACCCATGCAACTCTTGCCCTTTTTCAGACGTTGAGCCACTTCTATCAACTGGATGCCAGCTCCTTCGAAACTAGGGGCAAGGAGGAATTGTGCAAGAAGGCATAAACAGAGAGCATGTTGTCGTCGACTTCTCCAAAGAAGGTCACTCCTGTCTACAATAACGGAAAATCGATTAACTAAACCGGGGGTGTCTGGCTCTCCGTCATGTGCCAAAGACCTAGCCTCCTGTAATGTTAACCCACACATCCGTCCCAAAGCTTGGGTATGGCCAAAATGGGGCTACGATATGATTTCTTTATCGCACCAGTACTCCATTAACGCTCGAAATTCTTCAAGTGTCGGACACACCTCTTGTGATCCGAATTGAAACACATGTGTGATTGGGTTCCAACATTGAACAACAACGTATAGGAATGGAAAGCAAAAAGAGTTTAGGTCAAAACCGCAAAAATTCACATTTTTCGAGCCGTCCAAAGTGGCAATCCAGTCTCGGAGCCTATTATTTCATAATGTTTCCATTTTGACAGCAAAAATATCAAAAACTTGTTATTCCATTAGAAAAATAGCATAGGAGCATCATTTATAAAGGATGAGAAGGAGCAGTGCATGACAGCTGGGCAACATTGACCAACCTCACACTTAGGCCCAGCTGTGCCTATTTATGCCTGGCCGAGTCTAAATGATGGCTCAGATCAGTGCAGTTGCAGGAAAAGCTGACATGTGCCTTGGCGTACCACAGTTGTATTTTGAGTCTTGTTTTGTTTATACCAAGTGTTTTTTAGTATTTTCAAGTTGTTTTCATTTTGTTTCTCTATTATCTAGTTGTATTTTACATTTTGTCTGGTTATGGGTAGTTATCTGATTCAAGAATGAATGCAAGAGCAGATATTTGTTGTTTTAAGTCCTATGTGAAGTTACCATGCAAGGGTTATGCCATTCATCACATGCAAATACCATTCATCACATTGTGCAGTGAAATCATTCAACAAAAACTGGTCTTTTATAACTAGCGGGTCCAACCCCGATCATCGTTTTATAGAGCAACAAAACAAAAGAAAATCCTTCAAAAAAAACAAAAAAAAAAAAAAAAAAGAAGCAAAAGAGTCTATCTGAAGCTAGTCATTGAATACAAAGAAAAAACTAAAACTAAAACAAAATCATCGTCCTCATCAGTAACCTATCCTCACCCTCTTCCTCCTTGGCTACAGAGGAGGTGCATCACTATCCTTGCTGGGGCTACTAGACTGCAAGTCAACCTCATCTCCCTCATCCTCGGGGGTCGCAGACTCATCAAAAGACTCCTCAGAAGATAAGCGCTGCCTCACTCGGCCTCTCCCTCGATCGGCTCTCCCTCCCCCTGTCACTTGACCCCGTCTCTGTCTACTAGTCGAAGGAAGTCCTGTAGGGAATGCTAGGGCCGGCTCAAGCTGAAAAGAGTACAAGTATCAGTATGGACTAGCAGAAGTATAAACAATATGGCAACAATAGTGAACTACAGATAGAATGTACCTCGATCCCATGAGTGACTAAGGCTGTTTGCCTCCTCCGTACCATAAGGAGCAGTCAGTCGATCGTCTGGAGGAGGTCATCAGCATACGCCCAGGGTATCTGCAAAAGGAATAGAATTTGAGATGGGTAGACAAAAGTAACAGAGAACAATGAACAGAAATAGTAGAAAACAAAAAAAGATAAAGTGCAGTATGGACTAGCATAAAGAAATGTGTACCTACTCGATGCCAGGAGCAAACACCAGCTTGCGATCCCTCTCCTCGATGCGCTCAATCGGGATCTACTTGATCACTCCATCTGGACGTATGTAAATGATCTCAGTGGGAGTCACAGGAAACCCAAGAATGGGAACAACGGTAGGGGCACCTCTAACAGGGGCATCACCCGTCACAGCAGCAGCAGTAACCTCCAGTACAACGTGAACCACGCCTGAGGTAAGAAGCGCCATCGCCCGAGTGCGTAAGAAGGTAGTGAAGTCGCCAGGCTCGTGATGTCGATCACCATCCTCGCCCAACATCAAGAGGTCGATTTGAGGATTGTCTTGCAGCTCATCAACTATCCTTATGACTGGAGGTAGAAGATGTGGACTATCGGGGTCAGTGACGCCCCGCGTTTGGTGGATGAACCTATCCCCTAGGTAGTAAGCCGGCCAAAGGGGCCCTCGATCCGTATGGTGGAGGCATGCTATCCAGCAATGTAGGTCGTCCTCGATGCCTAGTTAATGCCCACTTAGTGATGCCGGTCAACCTGTAAAAGCAGACGTCAGATGTCAAAAATCAGTGCAGTATGGAAATAGTAGTGCAGTATAGAAGCAACAATATAAGAATAACCGTGTAGTATGGGAAACAATGTAGTTTGCTTACAGTATATAAAAGGTAAATGTTGATATTTTGTTACCTAATATTTTGTTACATGATCCGCAATGATCGTGTCAAAGAAACGGTGAAAGTAGGAGAAATCTCGGTCTACGCGATGACGACGCTCAAATCAAGAGTTGTGGTACCAGGAGTGGGGTACTGACAACTCAATCAGCCTCACCGGGACGGGAGCCAAAGAGGTGAAGTATGTATAAACCCAGAGCTGCAAACAGAAAAAGATGAATGAAGCAAATAAGCAGAAAATGAAATGCAAAGATAAGCAGAAAATGCAGAATGAACAGAATGCATAGAAAAGATAAGTGTGAGGCATACCTCCCAAACCCTCAAGTAACCGTCGAGTGAATCTGCCTTACGGCAGGAGACAAAACTCATGTAGTAGTGTAAGGTGGCCAGACCAGCACCACCCCAATCGTACTCTGTCACTTGGGGGAGGTGCACCAGTGCCCCCAGAAGGTATAACCGCACGGTATTTTCCCGGTTCGCAAATAGGGTAGTATCGAGAAGATGCATGAGGAAGTCACGGGTGTGCTGGGTGACCTCATCTGTAGTAGTGGGTTGGGACTCAGAGAAATGATCGTAAAACCAATTGTACCTCACCATCCCATGACTGGTGATGTCCGAGATCGCCTTGAGAAACTGACGTTGTGCGGCTCTCCACTGCGTCATGTCAGGATCATATGGGATCGGGCCACCAACTCTATCCCGCAGGTTGGTGAGCATCGAGAAATCGTATGGGGTCAGAGTCAACTCCCCGATCGATGAGAAGTGGAATGAATCTGTGGTGTCCCACTATCTCTCGACCAGGACCCCGTACATCAATGACTCAGCCCTCATTTGTATGAGCCCTGAGCAGAAGGGCCCAAACCGGCCGTATCAACTAGTGCGCAGGCCTCCGCAGGCAATCTCTTATACTAGTGCCGAGGGCCAGATATGGATCTGTATCCGCCAATCATCCTGGCTATCACCTGCAAATGGGAAATATATGGCATTTAACTAGTGATCTACTTGTGAGATTCAATAATGTATCCAAACAAAGGAAGGTTGTTTACCATGGAAGTATCGGCGGACAAGTGCTTCGTGGGTTCTCACAACAAGATATCCTCATCTATCTCGGGGATGAAGCCCTCGAATCACAAAATACCACCCGGGGGTGAAGCATGTGTGCGTGGTCGGTAGGTAGCCACATCAAATGGCCTATCAATGAGGGAAGGCAACACGGGAGCATCCTCAGCCTCCATATCTGCGCCCAGGGCAGCCCCAATACCAATTACGGGGTCTGAGATGGAAACTTCGTTACTGGCCATGGAGAAAAGTGGTGGAAATGAATTGAAAGCAAGAAAAATATAGGGGGCTAAACCCTAGGAGAGAGAAAATGAGAGGGAAAAGTGAAAACACGAGAGTGAGAATACAAAAAATAAAGAAAATCCATGAGAAACAAGTTAAAAATAATGAGAAACCCCAAAAATTGACCGAATCAAAATCCAATCGATTTAAAATATAGAGGAGGGGAAGGGTTTCGAAGAAAAAATGGCGAGGGTTATTAGGTATTGCAAGGAAAAAGGAAATCTAGAGAGAAAGGGAAGCTAGAGAGAAAGATGAAGGAGTTTCAGATGAGAGGGTGTGAGGAAATAGGGTTTGAGTTTGTTTTAAACAAACATATCGCATGGAATGCCAGAAACTGCCCGTGCCGCTATCGAGGCCCAGCCGACAGTCGCGATGCCTGGCCGTGCTTCGTTGACGCCCAGTCGACTCTTAATGTTAACTCAACCCAGTTTTGTGTTTTCTCTCTCTCTCTCTCTCTCTCTCTCTCTCTCTCTCTCTCTCTCTCCCTCTTCCTTTTTATTTATTATTAATTTCTTGTATTATGGAATTTCAAGAAAAACAAAAAAGAAAACCAAAAAAAAAAAAAAGTTGAAAAAGAAAAGAGAAAGGAAAAACAGAAATAAAAGAGAAAAAAAATAAAAGAAAGCAAAAAAAAAAAGAAAAGAAAAGAAAAATATGAAAAGAGTGGAAAAGAAAAGAAAGAATTTTTGTTCATTCGGATTTATTGTATGAATGCATAATTTGATTCATAATTTGTTTGTTTTAACTCATAGTTTAAGTCGTAATTTGATCTGTTTAAATTTGTTTAAACTGTTCTGTTAGTTTATAAATTGTTTTGCCTAAATTGTCTGTTCTGTTATATCATAAACAAACGATATTGTATGTACGGTTCATTCAGAGGAGTTCCAGATAAATCATTCGTGCCACAGTAAAATCATCATCCATCTCACAACCACATTGAAACATGGTGCGTTGTGTTAATTGTTTCAACACATTGGCAAATTAGTTTTCGCTTTACTACAATGCTTTGATTGTTTTTATTTTACTTATGCGATTTGTTTGTTCTTTTACCAATCTAACCTTTCCTCCTCTCGCGTGTGACGTATTCGGATTGTATCCTCGGTTAAAAACAACGGGTGCGCCCGGTGTTCACACCACCTTTCTTTCTCTCGCGTGTGACCCGTTAAGATTGTACCCCTTGTTTAAAAACATCGGGTGCGCCTGGTGTTCACACCATCTTTCCTCCTCTCGCGTGTGGTGCATTAGGATTGTACCCTCAGTTAAAAACATCGGGTGTGCCCGGTGTTCACACCACCTTTCCTCCATTCGCGTGTGATACTTTAGGATTGTACTTTTCGGTTAAAAACATTGGGTGCGCCCGATGTTCACACCACCTTTCCTTCGCTCACATGCAACGCATTAGGATTGTACCCCTCGGTTAAAAACATCGGGTGCACCCGGTGTTCACACCACCTTTCCTCCTCTCACATGTAATGCGTTAGGATTGTATCCCTCAGTTAAAAACATCGGGTGCGCGCGGTGTTCACACCACCTTTCTCCTTTCGCGTGTGACGCGTTAGGATTGTACCTTTGGTTAAAAACATTGGGTGCGCCCGGTGTTCACACCACCTTTTCTCTTTTAGCGTGTGATGCGTTAGGATTGTACCTTCGGTTAAAAATATTGGGTGCGCCTGGTGTTCACACCACCTTTTCTCCTCTCGCGTGTGATGTGTTAGGATTGTACCTTTGGTTAAAAACATCGGGTGTGCCTGGTGTTCACACCACCTTTCCTACTTTCGCATGCAACACGTTAGGATTATACCCTCGTTAAAAACATTAGGTGTGCCTATTTGTTCACAACACCCTTCATTCTCTCGCGTACAATGCGTTAGGATCTCGGTTGAGACCTCGGGTGCGCTCGATGGCTACGTTGCCCTTCCCCCTTTCTACACGAGGCGTAGTTAGGTCTACAGTTTCTTATATCCTTTCTATATGAGACGTAGGTTGGTTTGTGCTTTCTTTTTATTTTTCACGCGAGGCGCGCCTGTTTATTCATTTCTTTCCGTACGAGACATGGAGAGGTTTGTTTTGCTTTGATTTACATTATGTTTCATTGCATTTATTCATTTCATGATCATAAGTTATTTGCTGCATTGCATGTCACATTTTGCTCTTGAGTTCAATCTTTGCATTTATGTCTTGATTTTTTGCCCGAGCCTTGTGGCCTTGTCAAATAGGTCGTCTCTGGGCTTTAACCTTCACTCATATCACTTTATGACTTCGAGCTCTGTAAAGAGAGGCAACTGGGGACCTCGAACCATGCATTGAGGCCCGACCGTGCCTCATTGATGACCGATCCCTCTCGTACCTAAGCCCCTGAGCCAAGACACTTTGGTGATGACGGACTAATGACCTTTGGTACCAATCTCAAGTTTCCTAAATTTTCTAAAAATATTTAGGTGGCGATTCTAAAATCTGGCAAAGTAGTCCATTTTTGACATTTGATTTAAAATATCGATTTTCCATAAAGAATTCCCGAATTTGAATTCTTTTAGTGTTTTTAGTATTTCACATTGCACTTGTGAAATCAGATTCTGAACCACTGGTGGAGTCCGAATTGTAGGGCTATTCGCCCTCCGAAAGGAACGCGGAAAGTCGGGCTACATCATGCTAATCACAATGATATAGTAAATTTTGGTTTATGTCGCCTCTACGACCCTCAATTTCAAATTATTACAGGAAGTAGAACAGGTTTTCCTACGGTGGACAGATATAACTTCAAATTCACATATAATCACATGATTAGCATTGAAATTCATATCAAACACATAATCACAAGCATAATTAAAGGTTAACAAGATAACACAAAACAGGGTTGTCACATAACAAATCATCAGCATTGGAAGCATCTGTTGCCAATACAAAAAATTGACCATCTGAAAATTTGTTTGTCTTTTTTGTTTTTTGTTTTTTTATTCCTTGGTGCCATCCAGGTTCACCAAGAGGAAATAGCAATGGATATTGTAGTGGATCATAGCATCCATAATAATACCAAATTCTTTCAAAATGACGTTGATGTTTTTGGACAATGATATTAAGCTCTCTATACCCAACAACTTCATCATTCTCATGCCATACTGTAGCAACTTGGAATGCAATAGGAGGATTAAAAGTTCGGGGATCTAAAGATAGATCAGCACAGATAAGTATATGATGAGTGTCTAGGTCAGAAACATCTCTTAAACTTCTAAAGAATATAGAATATGGATTTAAAGCGACAATATCAATTAGAAGAGCAATGATGTTCAGATCTAGATTGTCTGCAATCCTTATCCTATTCTGAACTTCGTGTTCAGTGTCAAAGAAATAGAACCGTAAGTAAGAAGGTTTATGATCTGAAGGATAAAGCTAATTGATATAATGATAAACCTATCTTTGCACACAAAACTTATAGATTCCTCTATTTCTACACCCTAATTGTTTGTCAGTGGTAACCCCGAATGAAGTGAAAGCAAATGAATTATTATAGGCACGAATGGACTTCAAGAAATGAAGAGAATTTTTTGAATGACCTCTAAACAAGTCATATAATTGAGATGGAACAACATTGGGACATACTACAATTTCCCCAACAGAACAACAAAAACCATCTCGCTCGAGATCTATTTTTTTTTTGCATTATAGAAAGAACAACATGGTCTATTTGGTAAAACAAAGGCTTCAACTAGTACATCTCTTTTGATTCTCTTCTTCTTTCTACAGCGTAGAACAAATCCTATGTAGAGTATAAATAGAATTTAACAATTATTTTCTATCCAGTTGGGTGTATAATAAAAAAAATAATAAGAGAAGTTATTTAAGTACCATCTTCAGTGTTAGTGGTTGTGTTATTTTGGAAATCATTAATACCTATATAAGATAAATGTATGATGTCATAATAAGAAAGACTAATTATTATAGTTGAAGAATAAAATAAAAACTCTATGATGATCTATACACTACAGAACTGTTGTTTCATCAAGTGTGCTGGATATATAACTTAAGGATTAGGAGGGAAAAAAAATGTAATTATACATAAGTAATCGAAAAAGAAAGAGTGAAAGCGGTTGCTATCTAATAAGGAGGAATGAATTTTATCTCTAATAAAGACTCTAAAAAAATTATATCTATTTCAAAGGTGCTATGATTGATGGTTACTCCTTGAAGACTAATTTGGGAAGGTTTTGAAAAAATTGATGTAAGAATAGGACGTTTAGATATTCCCAATGGTTCATATTCAAATAAATTGCTTGATTTATTGATGTGGCGTGTTTTTGTTGGTCAATCTTTTTGTTTTTGTACTCTTAATTCTCACCTTCTTTGATTGATGTGATCTTTTCGTTCTTGTGAAAAATTTGCATATGACACTGCTTTTTTTTCGCTTTTCCGGCATGATTGAAACACTATACTGTATTAAACAACAATATATACCGTAAGAAATTGATAAATAAACATTAAATTGCAATTGTCATTTTGATAATAATTTTATTAGCATTGTAATTCTGATTACAATTACAAAAATTAGACTCAGAACATAATTAAGATTAAAAATAAATTTCCATGGAATAATAAATTGTACAAATCAACACAATTAAAGATTATAAAAATTGAAAGTGTAATTAATAATAAATTTCCATGGAATTTATATTACATATTTGCCTAAATTGTAATTATTAATATGGTTATGATTTTTAACATAATTTTAAAACTTGAGTTGGTTGAAATTAATTAATTAAGTTAATCAATTTACATGTTTACCCATAAAAATACATTCTATGTTTCTATTATTAATAAAAAAAAAAATAATGATAAGAATTGTAATTAATCGAAACAAAGTATAAGACCAAAATCACACAATGACTAAAATATATATTGGTATAATCAGCTCAATTTTAACATCAAAATTAATATTATACAACTTATGAATTTTGAAGAGCATTTTGTTTTATGTCCTAAGAATGAAATGATATAGTAATATTTTATGATTATTATAACAATAAATAACTAAACAATTTTTTATATAATATTTAAAAATAATTTTTATTATATTTATTTTTTAAAAGTTGTAGAATAGCATACTAAAGGGCTGTTTGGGAACATTCAAATAAGCCAAGTATTTTTCTGGATTTTTTTTTTTATCTTTAATCATTATTCTTTTTTCAAAATTATGTCAATTTTTTTTTTCTAGTTTGTCTATATGAATAAAAAAATGAAAAAATTCAAGAAAATAAAATAAAATAAGCCAAAATAAAGTGAAAAAAACAAATCAAAAAAAAATTGAAATATTTTTCTCTTTTCTGGACTATTTTAATTTTTTTTTTTAAATATTTTTGTCATTGTTCTAGTTGAGTATAATCCTAAAGTTTTTTGAAAAAAAGTTCACTAAAACAAAAATAAGCCAACAAAAAAATCATAAATAAAAAAACCAAACCCTAAACACTCGCTGGACAAGATACAAAAAATGGTCATGACCAAAATTTATGAACACAAAATTCAAGTTAAAGGATTTTCTATTTCGTGTAGATGATTAAAAATAAAAATAAAAAAAGTTGGAAAATTACAAAAATAAAATAAAAATAAAATGAGGTAGAATAAGATAAAAAGTCAATTTTTTTTTTGAATTATTATTATCTTTCTTGGACTTGCTTTCTTGAATTTATATATTTATGAACGTATGTATAGAATTCATAAGGAAAATGTCTCGTAGCTCAATTTTTGTGGCTCAAAAGTGGCTCAA
The DNA here is from genome assembly GCF_055761805.1 of Camellia sinensis. Classification (NCBI taxonomy): domain Eukaryota; kingdom Viridiplantae; phylum Streptophyta; class Magnoliopsida; order Ericales; family Theaceae; genus Camellia; species Camellia sinensis. Next base: position 16,298,337 of record NC_138964.1, on the reverse strand, counting down.
ATGGCCAAAACGACGTCGTTTTGGCCATTTTTATGTTGTTCTGTACTCAAAACGACGTCGTTTTGGCTATTTGAGCCACTTTTGAGCCACAAAATTTGAGCTACGTAGCATTGTCGAATTCATAAATACTCATTTAATTTCTAGTCTTACCTTGTTGAACTCTGAAAATCTGCAGACTGTCCGAAAATCTGAAGATTGAAGCTTGAACTCCGAAAATCACAAATCTCCACTTTCCAGCCGGAGCACTTCCTTCGCACTACACACGAGATGAGACTGAAGAAGCTGAATCACTTTTTGATTATCTAAATGCAATCATTATAGCTAAATGTAGATTTCCTGCGTATGATGAAGATTGATGATGTTATCAAATTAGAATGGATCCAAACTTTTACTTTTTAACCAAACTAGCCTATTATCCATGCATAGTACGGAATAATTATAGATATTTATATTTATTTTAGATTTTTTTTAATATATAAATTACGTTTTTAAAGATTTTTTATAAAAATAATTTAATAATTTTATCACTAATCATAGTGTATGAGAGAAATTATATGGCAATAACTATACATGGATTGTATCTATAATTATTTACATGAGGAGATTTTAAATGCTAATAAGGGGATTTTGACCAAATTAATAAATGCAGGCATGTGAAAAGACATGTGGATTAAAAAAAGTTAATAAATGCTGATCAGGAGATTTGACCAAATGAATAAATGCTGAAATTTTTTTTTTTAATCAAAAAAATAGAAAATTTAGATTGAGATATTGGAACTCCAACAAGGCTTGGAGTTAGAACTCCATTTTCCTTAATTTTAACCAAATCAGATTTGATCAAAAAATTTAAAAAAAAAAATAAAACCAAATCAGATTTATATGTAATAAGGCAAAAAATTAAAGGTAAATTGGAGGAGGACAAAAAAGAAAAAGAAGCCATTTCACTGTAGTAATACCATAACTGACTCTTATTTATAATAGTAAGATAAATATCTTTAATGTATTTGAATTTAAAATACATCGTGTCTCTTTTATACATGGTAATTATCAATTTATCATTCACATTTATTTACAAAGAAATTACGATTTAGTGAGAAGTGAGCTAATTAATCCAAACCAAAGACGTCACGAAATTGAGATACTTGAGGCAAAACTATTCCCTGTTTTAAGTAGTAAGGGAGAGAATTAACTAAAATGATTAATTATACTTAGTACTTCTTATTCTTGTAGTTTAATTCAAATTTTATTTTAGTTCCTATAGTTTTAATTTGAACAATTAGTCATTACACTTTAAGATAAGTTTTAATTTGATTATTCTGTTTAAATTGTTGTTAATTTTAATAGTGTCTCAAAATTATTAATTTTAACCTCTGATTTAGAATGAAAAACCAAATTGAAACTTTAGAAAATTGATTAGTGTCCCAAATTTGTTAATTTTAATCTCCAATTTAAATGGAAGAACCAAATTAAAAGTAGACCTAAAATATAAAGAACAAATTATACAAATTAAAACTATAGAGAATAAATTAAAATTTGAGTCAAATTACAAGAGTGAAAAGTACAATTAATTTTTTTTTATTTTTTCATTTCCATTAAGTTGAAGGACTAAGTGTGATATTCCTGTTCCGTAATGTGTTAATTGGTCCTTAATATGAATATGATTATGTGTTTAATATGATTTTATGTGCCATTATGTGAAAATATGTGGTTTTGAATTTCTATCTGTTCACCGTAGGAATATCTGTTTGACTGTCTGCTATGAAAATTAAATTAAAGGCCTTATCGGCCACAGAACCCGAAATTGATTACGCCATTGTGATTAGCGTAATTTTTAGAGCCTACGGTGAAATTTGATTGGAAATTGATTTAGATCAGAATTAATTGATTTAATTAATGAATTAGGTGCCTTATTGTTTTATAATAGAATAATGTGTTGAGTGGGGGCCTTTATACACTCAATACCTCTCTTTTATTTCATCTTGGCTGAAATCACTCTAGGAGAGAGGGAAAGGCCGAACTAGAGAGAAAGAGAGTGTGTAGGAGAATCAAAGTTGAGCTTGAAGGCTTGTGAATTTGAAGTCCAACTCAAGAATCTACCATAGATTGTGAGAATTAAAGCTCCTAGGGGAGTAATCAACCCCAAATTCTTAAATTTGAGCTTGTGATTTTGTGAATTCAAGATTTATTGGTAAGCTAAATCATGAGTTGTGTTGATTTTGATGAGTTATGGTCATGCATGCATAGAATTGCTATCAATTGCAATAAATTTGCATAATCTAGCATGTACGTAGCATGCCAATTAAACAAGATTGGAAGTTTGATCATACATGCAAGCTTGGTTTTGTTGAGCTTTGTTGAGCTTTATGGGAATAGACACTCTTTGCATCTTTTGAAATGGAATTGGAGTTAAAAGATTGCATGCATGTTTGATTATGAACTTATATGAGATTTGAAAGCTTGAGCCATGAGTATACCAAAAATGTAGATTGATTTTGAAGAAATGTGACCATGATTTTGAGCAATTGGCCTCCTATTACTTGCGTACTCATGGTATGTAATAGGGGTGGGCGCGGGCCGGTTGTGGCCACAGAACCTCCAATCCGCCATCCGTCCGCCAGATTGGTGGATTAGAGAAAATCAATCCGCATCCGTCCGCCAATCCGGTGGATGTGGATTGAGCGGATTGGTGGTTTGGCGGATGGATGCAAATCGGTTTAGCGGTTTCAAATTTTATAAATTTTCAACATAATTCAACTTGTGCACTTCTTCTTCTTCTTCAAAAAAAAAAAGTATTGCAGTTAATGACTTAAAAAAATATTACCATCACTGCATGCCTCATCCAAAGTAAGAAAGTTTGAAACTTTAGAATATCATAATCACTGCATGCCTCATCCACATAGTATAATCACAGCATGCCTCATCCACATAAAGTATTACAATCTGTGATTCTTAAAATATAAAAACAATTCAAGCCACCAAAACTATGAACAGAGCAGTAGTAGAGATTGTATGTCTCTGTATTGTTACATTTATATTTGTTTTTGAAAACAAAAACCAGCACATATCATATTTTCTATTTATTATTTTTAGAGATAGATTTAAAAACAAAAAAAATATAGATAAATAATACGTTTATTTTTTTCAATTAAAAAAATATATTCAAGTTGAAAACTTTTTTTCAACAGAATATTTAAACTCTTTTTTAATTGAAAACACAAACAGAATATTTAAACAAACTGAAAACACAAAGTTTTATAAATTACTAGGGGTGCTCGCGGTTTGGCGGTTCGGTTGTGGCTAAAGGAATTTCAAATCCGTCATCCGTCTGCCAGATTGGTGGATTGGAGAAAATCAATCCACAACCGTCCGCTCGTCATCACGCATCCGTCCAAAATGCGGCGGATCGATTTGGTTTGGTCAGTTTTGGCGGATTGGTATATCCGCTGCTCACCCCTAGTATGTAATGTATTTGCATGTTTGGGAACCAAGATTATGAGTTTAGAACCTTTGAAGGTCGTTTTGAGCTCAAGAACACATTCTGGAGAACCCAGAATTCTTGATGTCCGCTTAAGCGGGCAAACCGCCGCTCAAGCGTGAAATACGAGCTCCTAGCATATTTTGCAGACATGGCGTCTGCTCGAGCAGGGAGCTATGCAGACAGACCTTTCGCTCGAGCGCCCGAGTTCACGGTCGAGCGTGAATTTGATGCAACAAGCACTTTTGCAAACCAATTGGGTCCGTTCGAGCGGGGAAGTCCACGCTCGAGCGGGGACCATGTTTTCTGAAATTTTGTTTATGCGTTCTAGTTTTCATTTTTTGTTATCCTTCATTTCTAAGTACTCTTAGACATGTATTGAGCATTGTAATTGAGTTAAAGAAATAAGAGTAAAGCCTAAAGAGAAAATGTGAATTTAAGAACGGATTGAATTGTTGGTGACCCTTTTGTGTTCATGAACTGTGTAGGGTCGAGCTCTAGGGCAAACCAACCAACCGATCACTGTGAGTAATATCAATATTTGAAACTTATCATTTGTCCAATTGCTTATTTCCTTATAAGCCTTATGAGTCTGCCAGTTTGAATTATGGACAAATGTTTGATATGAATGAAAGGATGGGCCAAAGGCCGTTTTGACATGAATGAATGGGCTAGAGGCCATTTTGACATGAATGGATGGGCCACAGGGCGTTTTGACATGAATGAATGGGCTAGAGACCGTTTTGACATGAATGGATGGGCCACAGGGCGTTTTGACATGAATGAATGGGCCAGAGGCCGTTTTGACATGGATGGATGGGCTAGAGGCCGTTTTGACATGAGCCACAGGGCGTTTTGACATGAATGGATGGGCCAGAGGCCGTTTTGACATGGATGGATGGGCCAGAGGCCGTTTTGACATGATTGAATGGGCCAGAGGCCGTTTTGACATGATTGAATGGGCCAGATGACGTTTTGACATGATTAAATAGGCCAGAGGCCGTTTTGACATGAATGAATGGGCCAGAGGCCGTTTTGACATGATTGAATGGGCCAGAGGCCGTTTTGACATGAATGAGTGGTCCAGAGGCCGTTTTGATAGGAATGAAAGATAAATAGGCCAAAGGCCAGTACGTTTGGAATCGCAGTCACTTGACTCAAATTGTGTATATAAATGTTAAATAAAAATGTGTATTGGGCCCAAGGTCGTTCGGAGTATGTTGTTCTACATATCGTTTGTATCTTCTTATTTGATATTATTCACTGGGCTATCGCTCATACTCATTCATGTATTTGTAGGTGAGCCAAGAGAGGTCCAGACCCAGCGCCAGTGAAACTGAGTTTTGGATAGTCAGTCCTAGTGTCTCACGCACGAGACTCATCTTTGCCTTTCTGCTATGCTATGTTATTTTTGTCATGTTGGCGAAGACTTTGCATATGTCTGTATATAGTTTCCATGGGTTGACTTAGTTTCTGGATGATCCTGTTTGTATAGAACTTATGTTACTGTATTTATGTTGTTAGTTATTAATGTATATATGTTTGGTTGTTTGGATGTGCCATGTAAGCACAGTTCTATGGACAAAGTTTTAAATTGCTTCCGTTTGGCCCCCATTAACTCTGTTAAAATACGTTTGGTTTGGTTTGGGACCGTAGGTAATCTCATGATTACTGGCCAGTTATGTCCTTAACCCACGGGGGCGAGGGCGGGTTCGGGTCATGACAGAGTGGTATCAGAGAAAGAGTTAATAACTCACACACTTGTCCAAAAGAGCAATGAGTGTCTAGAAAAGATCTAGGATGCATTCATGTGATAAGTATGAATCTAAAAGCATCAAGAATACGCTTAACTGTTAAATGTGAACAACTATGTATTATAAGTTTGTGAACTACTTGCATTTCAAATTATTTTATTATGTATGCCCTTTAGTATATGCATACTAGTGTATCTTTTGTATGAAGTATAATGCAAGTTTAATCAGATGGTGAGAACAAGAGGTGATGAGATAGAGGAATCTTCTACTGCCAGACTGGATAGAATAGAAAGACTGATTCAGGAAATGGCAGAGACATTGAGGCAACAACAGGAATGGCAACAATAGTGGCAGCAGCCACATCCTCTACCTCCGCCTCCGGCACCTCCTGTGCCAAATAATCAGAAAGATAACCAAATCATAGCTCTCACCAAAGAGTTCAAGAAAATGAAACCACCACAGTTCCACGGGGGATTGGATCCTTTGAAAGCTAAAGCATGAGTCCTTGGTATCAAAAAATTGTTTGCAGTATTCCCTTGCTCGGAGACCCAGAAAATGCTTCTAGCCACTTTTATGCTAGAAGATGAGGCAAAAAGATGGTGGATGTTAATGCGAGAAAATCACAGGGATGTTGATTGGGCAAAATTTTTGGAAATTTTCTATGACAAGTACTTCCCGCAGTGTGTTCGGGATAGGAAAGTAACAGAATTCATGGAACTAAGGCAAGACAGTATAACTGTAGCTGAGTGTGAGGCCAAATTCACCGAATTGGCCAGGTTTGCACCACATGTTATTGATACTGACTATAAGAAGGCGAGACACTTCGAAGGTGGGCTCCGAAGTGACATTTTAGAAAGGGTAAATGTCTTGAAGCTGGAGACCTACATTGGGGTGCTAGACAAGGCTATCATATCAGAGGCTAACATAGCTAGACAGACTAAGTCAACAACTGACTAGAAAGATAACAAAAGGCAAGGCTTCTTCTCAAAGAAGAAATTTTTGAAAAAGCAAAATATGGGCTCCTCAAATACTTCAAATTCTTCCCGAGACACAGCTCCCATGTGCAATATTTGTAGCAGAAAGCACCGTGGAGTTTGTTACCGTGTGTCTGGAGCCTGTTTCAAATGTGGAAAACAAGGGCATATGGCCCGAGATTGTAATCAGAATGGGGGAAAAATAGCTGCTAGTTCAACTGTATCAGTCCCGAAGCCGGGAAACACTATGAGACCAACTATCACCGGGGATACCGTGAGACAAGGGAGAGTTTTTGCGCTTGTTCCAGGCGATACACGGAATGCCAATGCAGTTGTCTCAGGTATTATTTCTATATGTAATTAGGATGCTTTTGTATTAATTGATTCCGGATCCACACACTCTTTTGTGACATATGCATTTGCATCTAGATTGAATAGACCTTTAGAATTACTGTCATATCTACTATGTGTGTCGACTCCATTTGGGGAATCTATATCGTGTGAATCTATATACCGGTTTTGTGATATGCGTGTTGAGGATGCTATCCTATATGTAGATTTGCTGCCCTTGAACTTTAGGCATTTTGATGTAATTTTGGGCATGGATTGGTTGACCAAGTATTGTGCCACTATTGATTGTGTGACAAAACGAGTTGTATTTAAACCACCAGAACACAAAGAGATTGTGTTTGTGGGTAATGGGGTGGTGCCTCCACCTTATTTGATAACTGCAATGAAAGCATGTAAACTGATCAGGAAGGGGTGCCAAGGTTGTTTGTGCTACGTGTTGTCTGAACAATTTGTGAATGTTGAATTGAATGATATCCCTATTGTTAGAGAATTTCCAGATGTGTTTCCAAATGAATTACCAGGGGAATTGGTAGACAGGGAGATAGAGTTCACTATTGAGACTGTGCCAGGCACCCAGCCCATTTCTAAAACTCCGCTAAAATGAAAGAACTGAAGGAACAATTGCAAGACCTACTTGACAAGGGGTTTATCTGACCTAGCACTTCACCTTGGGGCGCACCGGTACTATTTGTGAAAAAAAAGATGGAACCCTACGCCTGCGCATCGATTATTGGGAATTAAACAAGGTAACAATAAAGAACAAATATCCCCTACCCCGTATTGATGACTTATTTGACCAGTTGTAGGGATCACAGGCATTTTCTAAGATCGATTTGAGATCCGGGTATCAACAGCTGAAAGTTAAGGCAGAGGATGTTGAGAAAAATGCATTCAGAACGAGGTATGGACATTTTGAGTTTCTTGTCATGCCATTTGGGGTGACTAATGCTCTAGCAGCATTTATGGACCTAATTAACCGAATTTTTAAAACCTACCTTGACGAATTTGTTGTGGTTTTTATTGATGATATTTTGATATATTCTAAAGATAGGCTTGAACATGAACATCATTTGAGAACGATCTCACAAATACTTCGAGAAAGGAAATTATTTGCTAAACTAAAGAAATGTGAGTTTTGGTTGGATGAAGTTGTTCTCTTAGGACATGTCATCAACAATGAGGGAATTTCAGTAGACTCGCAGAAAATAGAGGCGATTGTGAATTGGCCTACACCAACAAATGTAACAGAGGTCCGCAGTTTCATGGGCTTAGCCGGGTACTACAGGAGGTTTGTGAAAAACGTTTCCAAGATAGCTGTACCTCTTACCTAGCTGACTCGCAAGGAGCAATTATTTGAATGGAATGACGAAAGAGAAGCTGCCTTTCACGAATTGAAAATGATATTGACCACTACACCAGTGTCCACACTACCGTCAGGTACGAAAAATTTTGTAATTTTTAGTAATGCATCCTATAAAGGTTTGGGTTGTGTGCTAATGCAGAACGGAAAGGTTGTTGCTTATGCCTCCCGACAGTTGAGACTGCACGAGAAAAACTACCCAACACATGACTTAGAATTGGCCGCAGTCTTTTTTGCTTTGAAAATCTGGCGGCATTATCTGTATGGGGCAAAGCGTGAAGTCTACAAGGATCACAAAAGTCTGAAATACTTCTTTACGCAGAAGGAGTTAAATATGCGACAGAGGAGATGGCTCAAACTGATAAAGGATTATGATCTAGAGATTCAGTATCACCCCGGGAAAGCTAACGCAGTTGCTAATGCCTTGAGTAGAAAATCAACGGGGAGTATAGCTTGTTTGCTTACTGAACAGAGAGAGATCTTGCAAGATTTTGAGAAGTCTAAAATTGAAGTAGTAATGTGTGAAGAGGGCGGATTGATAGCCGCTATTACAGCCGAGCCGGCAATCATTGATGAGATCAAGCAGAAACAGAAAGAGGATGAAATCCTCAAGAAAGTGATTGATGAATTTGAGACAAGTCCGAAGGAACAGTTCAGTATTAAGAATGAAGTGTTGAAATTTTGAAACAAAATGTGTGTCCCAGATATTCCAGAACTAAAGAAGAGGGTTTTAGACGAAGCCCACAGATCCGTATTTGCTATGCATCCGGGTAATAATAAAATGTATCGGGATTTGAAACAAACCTATTGGTGGCCTAAAATGAAGAAAAAGATTGCAGAATATGTGTCCAAATGTCTTCAGTGTTAGCAAGTTAAAACTGAACATCAGAAAGCAGGTGGTCTACTCTATCTATTCCTGAATGGAAGTGGGAACATGTGACTATGGATTTCGTTGTTGGCCTACCTCGGACTTCTCGAGGTATGGATTCTATTTGGGTTGTAGTTGATAGACTGACTAAATCTGTACATTTTCTGCCTGTTAAGACTACATTTAATGCTTATAGATTGGCTACTATTTATGTTGATGAGATTGTCCGTTTACACAGAGTTCCGGTATCTATTGTGTGGGATAGAAATCTGAAATTTGTATCTAGGTTGTGGAAGAGTTTGCAGGAAGCTATGGGGACAGAATTAAGGTTCAATACTGCATTCCATCCACAGACAGATAGGCAATTAGAACGAACAATACAGACTCTAAAAGATATGCTTCGAATGTGCGCTTTGGATTTTCAGGGGAGTTGGGAAGACTATTTGCCACTTGCAGAATTTGCTTATAATAGCAGCTTCCACTCCAGCATCGGTATGGCACCATACGAGGCTTTGTATGGTAGAAGGTGTAGATCACCTATTTGTTGGACAGAAGTCAGGGACACAGCTTTACTTGGGCCTGAAATTGTGCAAGACACTTCTGAGAAAATCAAGAACATTCGACAAAGGCTCAAAACAGCTCAGGACCGACAAAAGAATTATGTAGATGTTCGAAGAAGACAGCTTGAGTATGAGGTTGGTGACCATGTGTTCGTCCATATTTCTCCGATGAAAGGCCAAGTCAGGTTTGGAAAGAAAGGCAAGTTGTCGCCCCGTTACATTGGGCCGTTCCAAATTTTGGAAAGGCTTGGTCCAGTTGCCTATAGAGTTGCTTTGCCACAGGGATTCGAACAAGTCCATAACATGTTTCATGTGTCGATGTTAAGAGGTTACCTCTGAGACCCATTTCATGTGATTGATTATCATCGAGTAGCTATTGATGAAAATATGGAATACGTCGAATGGCCGGAACGAGTTATTGATCGGCAAGTGAAACAATTGAGAAGCAGGTCCATCCCAATGGTGAAAGTGGAATGGAAGGAACACTATAGGACGGAGGCTACATGGGAAAAAGAGGAGGAAATGCAACTACGCTACCCACACTTGTTTCCCGAGGAAGGTAAATTAAGTTTGGAGGACCAAACTTCTTAAAGGGGAGAAGACTGTGATATCCTTGTTCTGTAATGTGTTAATTGGTCCTTAATATGAGTATGATTATGTGTTTAATATGATTTTGTGTGCCATTATGTGAAAATATGTGGTTTTGAATTTCTATCTGTTCACCGTAGAAATATCTGTTTGACTATCTGCTTTGGAAATTAAATTGAAGGCCTTATCGGCCACAAAACCCGAAATTGATTACGCCATTGTGATTAGCGTAATTTTTAGAGCCTGTGGTGAAATTTGATTGGAAATTGATTTAGATCAGAATTAATTGATTTAATTAATGAATTAGGTGCCTTATTGTTTTATGATAGAATAATGTGTTGAGTGGGGGCCTTTATACACTCATTACCTCTCTTTTATTTCATCTTGGCTGAAATCACTCTAGGAGAGAGGGAAAGGCCGAACTAGAGAGAGAGAGAGAGAGTGTAGGAGAATCAAAGTTGAGCTTGAAGGCTTGTGAATTTGAAGTCCAACTCAAGAATCTACCATAGATTGCAAAAATTAAAGCTCCTAGGTGAGTAATCAACCCCAAATTCTTAAGTTTGAGCTTGTGATTTTGTGAATTCAAGATTTATTGGTAAGCTAAATCATGAGTTGTGTTGATTTTGATGAGTTATGGTCATGCATGCATAGAATTGCTATCAATTGCCATAAGTTTGATTAAACAAGATTGGAAGTTTGATCGTACATGCAAGCTTGGTTTTGTTGAGCTTTATGAGAATAGACACTATTTGCATCTTTTGAAATGGAATTGGAGTTAAAAGATTGCATGCATGTTTGATTTATGAATTTATATGAGATTTGAAAGCTTGAGCCATGAGTATACCAAAAATGTAGATTGATTTTGAAGAAATGTGACCATGATTTTGAGCAATTGGCCTCCTATTACTTGTGTACTCATGGTATGTAATGTATTTGCATGTTTGGGAACCAAGATTATGAGTTTGGAACCTTTGGAGGTCGTTTTGAGGTCAAGAACACATTCTGGAAAACCCAGAATTCTTGATGTCTGCTCGAGCGGGGGAACTGCGGCTCGAGCATGAAATACGAGCTCCCAGCATATTTTGCAGACATGGCGTCCGCTCGAGCGGAGAAGTCCACGCTCGAGCGGGGAGCTATGTAGACAGACCTTCCGCTCGAGCGCCTGAGTTCACGCTCGAGCGTGAATTTGATGCAACCAGCACTTTTGCAGACCAATTGGGTCCGCTCGAGCGAGGAAGTCCACGCTCGAGCGAGGACCCTGCTTTTTGAAATTTTGTTTATGCGTTCTGTGTTTCGTTTTCTGTTCTCCTTCACTTCTAAGTACTCTTAGGCATGTATTGAGCATTGTAATTGAGTTAAAGAAATAAGAGTAAAGCCTAAAGAGAAAATGTGAATTTAAGAACGGATTGAACTGTTCGTGACCCTTTTGTGTTCATGGACTGTGTAGGATCGAGCTCCAGGGCAAACCAACCAACCGATCACTGTTAGTAATATCGATATTTGAAACTTGTCATTTGTTCAATTGCTTATTTCCTTATAAGCCTTATGAGTCTGCTAGTTTGAATTATGGACAAATGTTTAATATGAATGAGAGGATGGGCCAAATGCCGTTTTGACATGAATGAATGGGCCAGAGGCCGTTTTGACATGAATGGATGGGCCATAGGCCGTTTTGACATGAATGAATGGGCCAGAGGCCGTTTTGACATGGATGGATGGGTTAGAGGCCGTTTTGACATGAATGAATGGGCCAGAGGCCGTTTTGACATGAATGAATGGGCCAGAGGCCGTTTTGACATGGATGGATGGGCTAGAGGCCGTTTTGACATGAATGAATGGGCCAGAGGCCGTTTTGACATGAATGAATAGGCTAGAGGCCGTTTTGATATAAATGAGTGGGTCAGAGGCCGTTTTGACAGGAATGAAAGATAAATGGGCCAAAGGCCATTACACTTGGAATCGCAGTCACTTGACTCAAATTGTGTATATAAATGTTAAATAAAAATGTGAATTGGGCCCAAGGCCGTTCGGAGTATGTTGTTCTATATATCGTTTGTATCTTCTTATTTGATATTATTCGCTAGGCTATCGCTCACGCTCATTCATGTGTTTGTAGGTGAGCCAAGAGAGGTCTAGACCCAGACCCAGCCCCAGTGAAGTCTGTGTGGAACAACCGAGTTTTGGAGAGTCAGCCCTAGTGTCTCACGCATGAGACTCGTCTTCGCCTTTCTGCTATGCTATATTATTTTTGTTATGTTGGCGAGGACTTTGCATATGTCTGTATATAGTTTCCATGGGTTGACTTAGTTTCTGGATGATCCTGTTTGTACAGAACTTATGTTATTGTATTTATATTGTGAGTTATTAATGTATATATGTTTGGTTGTTTGAATGTGCCATGTAAGCACAGTTCTATGGACAAAGTTTTAAATTGCTTTCGTTGGCCCCCATTAACTCTGTTAAAATACGTTTGGTTTGGTTTGGGGCCGTAAGTAATCTCATGATTATTGGTCGATTATGTCCTTAACCCACGGGGGCGGGTTCGGGTCATGACACTAAGCGTATATCTAGTGACCTCCTGAGTTGACTCGAAGTCGATACTTCAATTCTAATCTTTTAAGTCTTTACAACTTGGTCAATTTCGCGGGGTTCATATGTACTTTCGCTAGGATGTTACCTTGATTTTGGGTAGTGGATTAACTTTTTGATTTTTTTTGCTATTTTGACTATTTTAATCTAGGGCTATCCAGTGACCTCCCTAAGGCTTTTTTTTGGCTATCTAGTGACCTCCCTAGGGTGTCGTTTGGGAAATGGGTTGACTTTTTGACTTTTTTGGCTATTTTAGCATGGGGCTAAAAAGCCTGGTTTGGGAAGGGCTTTTGGCTTTTTTAACTTTTTTGTGAGAGAAATAATATAATGATTATAGGTTGGATATGGTGTTTTGTCTTATTAGACTGAAAAGCTTATTTTATTTTTTATAGCTATTTTAACCAAAAAAGGCCGTGAAAGTCTTTTCCCAAACAGTGGCTTAATAGTTAACCTTTTACACCCGCTATAATAAATTAAGATTTTATCAATTAAATGCAGTTATTAATAAATAAATAATAACAACAATAATAATAATTGAAGAATGGTTAATCCATCATCCATCATCTAAACATTTTTACCATTACATGTGTCCAAACATGCTAGGTAGTCAACCATTACATGTAACTTTAATAAAAGAGATATTTATCAATAAATCACATCTCACAACCAAGTATTTTAATTAATCTCAATTTTTTTATTAATCTATTAAGTCCTATTATTAGAGAGTTTTTTTTCCGTGCGATCCTATTTTTTATTTTGGTAGTGTTTTGGTTGACATCTATACTCTTTTATTAATGTAGCATGTATGATGTGATATTCCAATGTGATAGGTATTAATGTGACACTCTAAAAAATTAAAAATTCCTTAGTGTACTTTTTTCGAATGTGACAACGTGGCGGGTATTATGTGACACTTCAAAATTTTTACTCTAAACAAAAATAAATAAATAACTCTTTAGTATACTTTTTCTAAATATGACAACGTAGTAGATATGATGTGACACTCTAAAAAAAATAAAAACTCATTATTGTACTTTTTCCAAATATACAATATGGCGGGTATAATGTGACACTCTAAAAAAATTAAAAAAAATTTAGTGTACTTTTCCTAAACGTGACATGTGACACTCTGACGTGCGAGTGTGATGTGACACTCCAAAAAAATTAAAAACTCTTTAGTGCACCTTTCCCAAATATAAGGCATTACACATCCAAAATGACTAAATGGATAAAAAAAAAAATGGAACTATATGAATTACAAGTTTAAAATATGGGACTTATTGATCAATCTCCTTCAATTGAATCACAACTATCTTCGCCAATCAATTCAATTAAGAATTTTTTGCAATTCCACAACTTTTATATGATAGATTTGTATTTTACTTTTACGACCTAGAGCCCAATCATTGATCTAGACTGGAGGTGTAACAATCCCAACCTCTGATTAACGCTAATCCATGGTTAATTATGCCTAATTAGAAATTTAGTTGAATCTTGCATTAAAATGCATATGTGTGTGTTGCATTGTTGTGTTTATATCTGTTAGGCGTAGAAAGATCTGTTCCTGATTTAGTTTCGGTTTGCGAATTGAAAGCCTTATCGGCATTCGAATCAGAAATTGACTTGATTTATGTGCTAGTTAGAATTTATAGAATTTTATGGTAGGCTTACTTAAAATTCAGTTCGGGACGATTAAATTTGATTAAAATAATGACATTTGTTTATTTGTGAGCCATTGCCACTTATTAGGCATTTTGACCCCACTAAGTTGCCTTTCTCATTTTCATTCCTTCAAACTGATGCAAGAGACGGAAGAGAGAGAGAGAGAGTTGAGAGATTTGGGCCCTAGTTCAAGAATTGGCTTCACAAGGGGGGAATTGGTTAGAAGATTGAAGATAATTTGAAGCTTCGAGTTAGGATCACACTTGTAATCAATCTTAGGTGAGAACTACACTCTTAAAATTTGCATTAAGGGCATTAGTTAATGAACTCAAGAAGGTTGGGTGGTCAATTAAGCTAAGATTGGAGAATTGAAGCTCATTACATACATGCATGTGTAATTCATAACATTTGGGGTTACCTTTCTATAGAATCCTTGCATGCATGTCATAATCCAAGCTTCGTTTTAGAAATTCCTCATGTCCCATGTCATATTATCTTAGTTGATCATGTTTTTGGGTTGAACATTGCATTTGATCATGTTTTGAAGAGCCTTAGCTCAAAAAATGTACTTGCATGTGATGTTCATAAATTGATTTTGAATTTAAGTTGAGTTTGTGCAAAATTGATATCCTTTCGGGCAATGATTTCTTGAAATGATGTTTTAAACAAGTTGTTCTATGAGTTATTAAGTGTTTTCCAAAGTTTTGGGCCCAGAAAATTGAGTTTGATGCTTCAAAGGTCGAATTTGAGCTTGGTGATCAAATCTGGAATTTCCAGAAATTTGATCCACGCTCGAGCGTGGGACTTTACGCTCGAGCGTGAACACTGAGTACGTGCACTCCACTCGAGTGTGCAAGTATACGCTCGAGCATGAAATGCATATACCCAGAAGTTCTTGTGTTTTGAAGTCCGCTCGAGCAAGGGAATTCACGCTCGAGCGAGGGTCTGAGTCTCACGCTCGAGCGTTGGTCGAGCGCCCATCGAGCGTGAAAATCATGCATCCAACACTTTTTCATGAGTTTACAGTAAGCTCGAGCGAGGAAATTCGCACTCGAGTGAAGCTTCATTGTCTGCATGTCTGCTCGACCGAGGAAAGCCACGCTCGAGCGTGGACCTTATTTTCAGCAAATCTTGAGAAATGTTTTCCAACGCATTCCTATATCCTCATTCCATCCTAGGCATTTCTAAACCATGTTTAAGACCCCATAATGAGGATTAAGGGTTAGAAACACACTAAGAGCAGATGACATAAGTTATGTACAATTCGAACGTGTGTTTCAAGTTTGTGTTCGTATGTGTGTTCTTGTAGGTCACGTGCCTCAGAACAAGTGAAGGGCCGCCTTACCATCTAGTTAGGGCTACCAATCATCTGTGAGTAATAACTTTGTAAAGTTATGTTTAATGTTAAGTATTTTCTGAATATTATGATACGAAATAATTAGTTCTCTGAAATGCCATGCTATGTTTGAAATGAATGAATGGTTGTCCAAGATTCTGAAAGTCATTCATGGCATCCTTAGCATCATATGATATGCGTCCCTTTATGGGTCAACAGGTCCCTTTATGGGTCATCAGAAACGTCTCTGTGCACATGAGTCATCAGAATGCCTTCAAAGCTGTCCCCTTATGGGTCATCAGATTTGTTAACGCTAATGGATGTGCCACGTATGATTATATGCAAAACCTGAATATGGAAATGATTATGAATATGTATATGAATCTGTCTCTGATAAGAACTTGATTCCTAACTCTGTGATGGACATCATTCATTAAATCCTTTACTCTATTATTATTCATTGGGCTTTGGCTCACAATTTATATTATGTTCGTAGGTGAGCCGGCATGTGACCAGGGCCAGAGTTGACAGCCTTCATTTCCGTTTTTGTTAGCCAACCGTTGTGCCTCCTAAGGAGGTTCCGATCAAAGTCTAGTTGCATGGCTGTTTTTGTACTTATGCTAGTTTCTGAATGCTTGTAAAGTCAGGTCTTGGGAACTCCACTTATGTAAATGTTTTGTAAATATTGAGGTCCTCCGACCGACACGCTTGTGCATATATAAATAAGTTTTGAAATGTTCTATCACATGTATGTTATCACAGCCCATTGGACCTTGTTTATTTTGCATTATTGCTTCTGCAGCCCCTTATTATTTGCTAATATGTTCAGAGGCCGTTGGTAATCCACGGATTACTGGCCGGTTACGGTGCTAAACCTACAGGGGCGGGTTTGGGTCGTGACAGAGTGGTATCAGAGCACGTGTTCTACCGCACACACATGTCCATATGAGCTTTAGGAAGTCCTAGTAAGAAGTAGCGGCATTTTATCTGCATGTTTATATGTATTGCTCGAAAGTGAAAGCATAAGTTCAAGTATAAACATGTGAATTTGAATACATAAAGTTTTGTTTACCTATAGCAAATGGACAATGCAAGGAATGATGACACAGCAGGGTCCTCTGATGCCTGAATGAATAGAATGGAACAAATGTTTGCAACCTTAACCGAAGTGGTAATGCAACAACAGAGGCAACAACCTTTACCAACTCCACCCCTGCCAGCTCAAGTTGAAATGGGCACTGGTGACATCATCAACTTGACACAGAAGTTCATGAAAATGAAACCTCCAACATTCTATGGTGGAATTGAACCGTTGAAAGCAGAGACATGGTTACTTGAAATGGAGAAACTGTATGAGGTGTTCCCTTGTTCTGAAGTCCAGAAAGTCCTCCTAACCACCTATACTCTAAAGGATGAAGCCCGAGGTGGTGGTTACTAATTCGAAATGGCCACGAGAATATGACGTGGACTCAATTCAATACAATTTTCTATGACAAGTACTTTCCCCAGTGCTTCCGGGACCGGAAGGTTTCAGAATTTCAGGAACTCAAACAAGGCAGAATGTCTGTAGCCGAGTACGAGGCTAAGTTTACTGAGTTGGCCAGGTTTGCTCCTCACATGGTGGACACAGACTACAAGAAGGCCTGCAAGTTTGAAGGGGGATTGGATCTGAACATACTGGATAGGGTGGGAGTCCTGAACCTACCCACGTACGTGAACGTTTTGGATAGGGCATTAATGGCAGAATCTATTCTAGCAGCGAAGAAACAAACTCTCGTCCCACGAACTGATTGGACGGGGAAAAGATATGGAAACAGTTTCAAAAAGGGTCGTTCATTTTCTGAGAATAAAAGGTGAAACACAGGATCTTACAGTAGCTCAAGCCAAAGTAGTGGTACTATACCGACTTGCTCGGAATGTGGCAGGAAACACAAGGGGGATTGTTATCGAGCTTTGGGCGCCTGTTTGAGATGTGGAAAGGCTGGTCATATGATGAAGGATTGTCTTATCAAGTTCGAAAATACCAACCAACCAACAGCAAGCTCAGCCGGATCCGCTTCTACATCCAAGACGAATACAAGGGCCAATACTGGGAAAGAACCTCTGAAACAGGGTCGAGTGTTCGCCTTAGTGCCTGGTAACGTACCAAACACCTATACCGTGGTGTCAGGTACACTCTTTATATGTTCTCAAAATGCATGCGTATTGATAGATTCTGGTTCTACACATTCCTTTGTATCGCATGCTTTCTCTCGAAAATTGACTAGACCATTAGAACTTATGACATATATGTTGTCTGTATCTACGCCGTCTGGGGATTCTATGATGTGCACTCATGTTTATCCTGCACGTGATGCTCTAATTGGTGATACGATGTTATATGTGGACTTGTTACCCTTGGACATTAATCATTTTGATTGTATTTTGGGAATGGACTGGTTGACTAAATATTGTGCTACCATTGACTGTGCAAGTAAATCTGTTGTGTTTAGACCGCCGGGTATGCCTGAATTTACTTTTATTGGGAATGGAGTAGTTCCTCCCCCATATCTGATTTTGGCTATGAAAGCTGTAAAACTGCTTAGGAAAGGATGTAGGGGTTACTTATGTTGTATACTGATTGCGTCATCTGACGGAGCTAATGTAGAAACTATCCTTGTTGCTTGTGAATTTCCCGATGTGTTTCCGAATGACTTACTTGGGGACTTAGTAGATAGAGAAATCGAATTCACTGTTAAGGTGTTTTCGGGGACACAACCTATTTCCAAGACCCCCTATAGAATGTCTACCTTAGAATTGAAAGAATTAAAAACTCAACTTCAGGAGCTGTTAAATAAGAAATTTATCCGTCCGAGCATTTCACCTTGGGGTGCTCTAGTCTTGTTTGTCAAAAAGAATGATGGATCTTTGAGGTTATGTATAGACTACCGAGAATTGAACAAAGTGACTATTAAGAACAAATATCCCTTACCTCAAATAGATGATTTGTTTGATCAACTCCAAGGAGCTAAAGTGTTCTCTAAAATTGATCTTAGGTCCGGTTATCATCAGTTAAAGGTTAAAGCAGAAGACGTAGAGAAAACTGCATTCAGAACTAGATATGGACAATATGAATTCCTGGTAATGCTTTTTGGAGTAACAAACGCACTTGCAGCTTTTATGGACCTAATGAATAGGGTTTTCAAATAATATCTAGATGAATTCATTGTCGTGTTTATTGATGACATTCTGATTTATTCTAAAGATAGGGAAGAACATGAGAACCATCTGAGAACCACCTTGCAGATTTTGGGAGAAAAGAAATTGTATGCTAAATTGTCCAA
The DNA here is from genome assembly GCF_055761805.1 of Camellia sinensis. Lineage (NCBI taxonomy): Eukaryota > Viridiplantae > Streptophyta > Magnoliopsida > Ericales > Theaceae > Camellia > Camellia sinensis. The sequence continues at coordinate 16,279,497 of NC_138964.1, read as the reverse complement.
GTGTGAATTCTGGCTTGACAGTGTGGCATTTTTTGGGCATGTAATCAACAAGGATGGAGTTTCTATTGACCCTCAGAAAATTGAAGCTGTCGTGGATTGGCCTAGACCGACAAATGTGACAGAGGTCCGAAGTTTTCTGGGACTTGCAGGTTACTACTGGAGGCTTGTGAAAGACTTTTCCAAGCATGCCATTCCATTGACTCAGTTAACTCAGAAAAATGTGCCATTTGACTGGAATGAACAAAGAGAGGCAGCTTTCCAAGAGTTGAAAACCAGGTTAGTGACTGCACCAATCTTAACCTTGCCTAATGGTACTGATGGGTTTCAAGTGTATAGTGATGCTTCCTATAAAGGCTTGGGGTGTGTACTAATGCAAAATGGAAGGGCGATTGCCTATGCTTCTAGACAACTTCGACCTCATGAAAAGAATTACCCAACACATGATCTTGAATTAGCGGCTGTGGTATTTGCTTTAAAAATATGGCGTCACCATTTGTATGGGGTAACTTACGAGGTGTATACAGACCATAAAAGTTTGAAATATTTCTTCACCCAAAAGGAATTGAACATGAGACATAGACGATGGTTAGAACTAATCAAGGATTATGATTTGCAAATCTTGTATCATCCAGGAAAGGCTAATATCGTAGCAGATGCCTTGAGCAAAAAATCCAGTGCGAATTTGTCATGTTTGCTATCCAACCGAAAAGAATTGTTGACTGACCTAGAACAAGATGGGCTATTTACTAATATTGCCACTCAACCTACAATTCTTGACGAGATCAAACAGAGACAGTGCGAGGATGAATACTTGAAAAAGATCACGGAGGAATTTGATTCAAAGCTGAGGCCAGGATTTGTGTTTGAGAATGATGTGCTGAAATTTTAGAACCGTCTTTGTGTGCCTGATTGTTATGATTTGAGGAAACGTGTCATGACCGAAGCTCACAGTAGTAAGTTTGCTATGCATCCGAGGAACACGAAGATGTATCATAATTTGAAACAAAATTTTTGGTGGCCTGGAATGAAACAGAGTATTGCAGATTTTGTGGCTAGATGTCTACAGTGCCAACAGGTTAAAGCTGAACATCAACGACTCGCTGGCTTGCTACAACCACTTCCAATATCGGAATAGAAATGAGAGCACATTACCATGGACTTCATTGTAGGGTTGCCTCGTTCTTCTCGAGGTATGGACTCTATCTGGGTTATAGTTGACCGTTTAACTAAGTCTGCCCATTTTCTGCCTGTCAAAACTATTTATAACGCTAATAAATTGGCCAATATCTATATGACTGAAATTGTGAGATTGTATGGAGTGCCAGTATCTATTGTGTCTGACAGGGACTCAAAGTTTGTATCGAGATTTTGGCAGAGTATGCAACAGGCTTTGGGGACTGAATTGAGACTGAGCAGTGCCTATCACCCACAGACAGATGGCCAAACTGAACGAACGAACCAAACTCTGGAGGATATGCTCAGAATGTGTGTGTTAGACTTCCAAGGGAATTGGGAGACCTACTTGCCTTTAGCTGAATTTGTGTACAACAACAGTTACCATTCGAGTATTGAAATGGCTCCTTACGAAGCTTTGTATGGAAGAAAATGTCGTTCTCCGATATGTTGGGCTGAAGTAGGTGATCGACCTTTGTTGGGACCGGAACTTGTGCAAGAAACAACCGAGAAAGTGAAACTGATCCAGCAACGCCTGAAAACTGCACAGAGTCGGCAGAAGAGCTATGTTGATGTCCGAAGAAGAGATAGAGAATATGAAGTTGGGGACCATGTGTTCATTAAGGTGACCCCGATGAAGGGTCAAACTCGGTTTGGTGTTAAGGGTAAGTTGGCGCCAAGATATGTTGGACCTTATGAGGTCCTTGAAAAGATCAATCCAGTATCATATCGGGTAGCCCTACCTCCAGTGATGGAGCATATGCACAATGTGTTTCATGTATCGATGCTTCGAGAGTATTTGAGAGATCCACTCCATGTCATTGAGCCAACACACGTGATGATTACACCTACGAGGAAAGACCTATCCAGATTGTGAACCGCAGGATCAAAAGGTTGAGAAACAAGGAAATATCGTTAGTAAAAGTTAATTGGCAAAACCACGGAGGAACCTATGCAACCTGGGAGACCAAAGGAGACATGATGAAAAGATACCCAGAATTATTCCCATTGGACCCAATGTTGTCCCAGAACGAAGGTAATTCGAGTTTGAAGGACCAAACTCTTTTAAGGGAGGAAGACTGTAACATCTCCAACCTCTGATTAACGCTAATCCATGTTTAATTATGCCTAATTAGAAATTTAGTTGAATCTTGCATTAAAATGCATATGTGTGTGTTGCATTGTTGTGTTTATATTTGTTAGGCGTAGAAAGATCTGTTCATGATTTAGTTTCGGTTTGCGAATTGAAAGCCTTATCGGCATTCGAATCAGAAATTGACTTGATTTATGTGCTAGTTAGAATTTATAGAATTTTATGGTAGGCTTAATTAAAATTCGGTTCGGGATGATTAATTTTGATTAAAATAATGACATTTGTTTATTTGTGAGCCATTGCCACTTATTAGGCCTTTTGACCCCACTAAGTTGCCTTTCTCATTTTCACTCCTTCCAACTGATGCAAGAGACGGGAGAGAGAGGAAGAGTTGAGAGATTTGGGTCCTAGTTCAAGAATTGGCGTCATAAGGGGGGAATTGGCTAGAAGATTGAAGATAATTTGAAGCTTTGAGTTAGGATCACACTTGTAATCAACTTTAGGTGAGAACTACACTCTTAAACTTTGTATTAAGGGCATTAGTAAATGAACTCAAGAAGGTTGGGTGGTCAATTAAGCTACGATTGGAGAATTGAAGCTCATTACATATATGCATGTGTAATTCATAACATTTGGGTTTGCCTTTCTATAGAATCCTTGCATGCATGTCATAATCCAAGCTTCGTTTTAGAAATTCCTCATGTCCCATGTCATATTATCTTAGTTGATCATGTTTTTGGGTTGAACATTGCATTTGATCATGTTTTGAAGAGCCTTAGCTCAAAAAATGTACTTGCATATGATGTTCTTAAATTGATTTTGAATTTAAGTTGAGTTTTTGCAAAATTGATATCCTTTTAGGCCATGATTTCTTGAAATGATCTTTTAAACATGTTGTTCTATGAGTTATTAAGTGTTTTCCAAAGTTTTGGGCCCAAAAAATTGAGTTTGATGCTTCAAAAGTCGAATTTGAGTTTGGTGATCAAATCTGGAATTTCTAGAAATTTGATCCACGCTCAAGCGTGGGACTTTACGCTTGAATGTGAACTCTGAGTACGTGCACTCTGCTCGAGCGTGCAAGTATACGCTCGAGCGTGAAATGCATATGTCCAGAAGTTCTTGTGTTTTGAAGTCCGCTCAAGCGAGGGAATTCACGCTTGAGCGAGGGTCTGAGTCTCACGCTCGAGCATTGGTCGAGCGCCCATCGAGCGTGAAAATCATGTATCCAGCACTTTTTCATGAGTTTACAGTACGCTCAAGCAAGGAAATTCACACTCGAGTGAGGATAGCCACGCTCGAGCGTGGACCTTATTTTCAACAAATCTAGAGAAATGTTTTCCAACGCATTCCTACATCCTCATTCCATCCTAGTGTAGACACCCCATTTTTGACCGACCTTAAGACTCAGACGTCACCAATCGAGCGCTTGGTGATGCTGCATATCGTGCTCGTTCAAAGGTTTCAGAGTCTCGGCTGCGAGCCTTGCCTCCGGACTTCCAGACTCTTTCATGCTTTGCCTCGGTTTGCGAACCAGGCTCTGTTTTCTCTGTTTTCTCTTCCCGAAGGGAGGGAGAGGTCTCGTAGATCATCTCTCAGTGGCCGTAGGCTACGTTTCGTGGTCGTAGGCCATTTTTGCCCATTTGGAGTCCTGTTTTCGGTTTTTCGGAACCGTTGGTCGTGTGCCTCGGTTCGGGACCGCTTAACCACCTCCGTTTGCTCCGGTTTTTGGCTTGCATCTTATTTGCTCCCTTTTGAGCGACACTGTGGCTCGAGAGACCAACTTCATGGTCGAACACCACTTCCGGTGCCTAACAGTCAGTTTTCGGGGCCTCGGGCTGCGCGTCTCGGCCCCCGAACATCCATTTTGCATCGGTTTGAGTTCATTTTTGGCAGGGACCTCTGTTTCATTGTTGGAAAGGTTGTAGAAGGGTGGGAGGCTAGTAATTGTTCTGACAACCAGTTTTATTCCTCCATCGCCCTCCGTCGCCCGTTTTTCCCACTCGAAGGCCAATGTTGATCATCCTAAAGCCACTTTTTCTTGCCCCAAACCACATATTTGTGTTGTACACACCCGGGAGGCCACCAATATCATATGGCCGGCTAGTAATTCTGTGTGACCCTTTTGAACCCCTCCTAAAAGTGGGCTTTTCTCTCTCCTGATTTACTTTCTCCAGTTTTTAACCACATGGTTGTGTTGTGCACACATGGGAGGCCACCAATCTGGGGTGGCCGGCCACTAAAATTTCTTGAGCCTTTTGACCCTTGGCCGGCCGACCATGGGGAGGACCGGCCGGCCACCTGCAACTTCAATAACCAGTCGGCCTTGCTCCTCTCTCCTGGTACATCACAAATATGTATTCTGTTTCCCCCCAGATTGTGTATCTGGGGGGCTGCACTTTTGGGGGGAAACTTGAATTCCATTCCCCCCCTTTTTTCCACCCCTTTTTCCCCTCTTTTTCCTATATAACAGCACCTCAAGCTGCATTTCAGAGGGTTAGAAGGTTTGGTTTAAGCCTCTTGTATTCAATCTCTCTCTCTCTCTATATTCCAACCATCAAAACCCCTCAAGTCCTACACCATTTCTACACCATCTCCAAGCCAACCAATCCACACTCCATTCCAGCAGCTTCAAGGCCATTTCCAGAGGTCAAGGGCTCCCAAACTTGGTCCAAGAGTTGTTGAAGACATAGGCTACAGGGGTAAGTCTCCTTCTCCCTCTTTCTTGCCTATTTTTGCTCAATATATTAGCTCCTCTTGCTTGCATATTTGGGCTCCGACCCTAACTGAAAATAGCATTATTTTGAGCTCCTTTTCATGTTTGTTTAAGGGCCTCTCCCTGTTTGAGGATTCCTTTTTACACTTGCTTCTTTACCTCTCTTGTATGCCTCTTTCTTGCATAGTATTTTAGGCTCATTTTTAAATTGTTTCGAGCTTGGTTATAAACTGTAAAGTGGCTTATTTTGAGTCCTTATTCAACATTGTTGAAGGGCTCTTCATTGTTTGAGGCTTCCTTTTGTCACTTGCCTCTTTATCCCTCTTTTGGCCATATTTTTGCATGTTTTGTTAGCCCCTTGTGCTTGTATTTTTGGGCTCTGGTCCAAACTGTAAATAGCCATAGATCTACCTACAGGTTTCTGGACTCGGGCAATTCGGGTAATTCGGGCAATTCGGGCAATTCGGGCTAACCCGAGCTCAAAATACAAAGCTCGGGCCGGGCTTGGGCAGCAATGCTCGGGTTCATGGTCGGGCTTGGGCGGGCTTGGGCACTGCCAAATACAATTCGGGTCGGGCTTGGGCAGACCCCCAACCCGACCGAACCCGCCCGAGTTACACCCCTAGTTTGATCAAGGGACATTTTCTGTTTGAGGCTCCCTTTTTACAATTTGTGTTTAAACCTTCTTTTAGGCCTATTTCTTGCATAGTATTTTAAGCTTACTTGTGCACTGTTTTGGGCCTGGCCATAAACTGTAAAATTCCTTGTTTTGAGCCTCTCTTCAACTTTGTTGAAGGGCTCTTCATTTTTTGGGGCTTCTTTATCTCTATTTTAGGGCCATTTTTGCATGTTAACTTAGCCCTATTTGTGTTCACTTTTTGGCCTCGCTTAAAACTATAAATATTCTTGTTTTTGGACTTTCTTGATTCTGTCTTCACACTTCATGTTCGAATAATGCATGGTTTGTATAGCTATAGGCCATTGCGTGTGCCTAGTTTTGCGTTTCGAGTCTCATTTCATGCATCGGGTACCATATTGCCATGTCCTGGGGCCGTTTTGCATCATATTTTGCTACTGAAATTTGCATGCTAGTATACCATGTTCCATGCCTTGCCATGCTTTGGTAGAGTGGCATTCGTGCCTTAGGTTTGGTCCTCGGTTTACGTGCATGTGTGCACACATTTCGAGTGTCTCTTTCTTCATCTCATGGCCTCTTATGTGAGTGTGGCTGAGCTCCACTCATATTCGTGTAAGTCCATTATGCGTTGTGTATGCCATTTCATTTCATAGCATTGCGTATGCTAGGTTGTATGTTAGTGCATTGTGTATGCCATGTTATCTCGTGCATGGTGTATGCCATTTCATAGCATTGTGTATGTTAGGTTGTATCTTAGTTGCATTTCATGCATATTGCATCGTGCTTGGGATAGGAGTTAGCCCGAGCACGGGAAACGAGGGATGTTTCGTACTTCGAGTGACGGAACGTGTCTCAATTCCCTGTCACCGACACTCCGGATTATCCATGATGGAGTTTAGGTCTTGTCGTGTTTTCATGTGCATTCATTTCATATTGAGTCGTGCAATTTGACTCCTCGGCCATCATGCATCGAGATGCGTGATTGGTGGCACGAGGATCGAGGACTACACTCCTTGAAGGGTAGTCATGCATACATATGTGAAAATACTTTTCCACGGCCCTTTCTTGCTCTCTGTTACAGCAAATCAAGAGTCAGCAGCCTTCCGGAGCTTGGCACGCATCCCAAGAACAATTGTAAACAGAGGCTAATTAGGGCATCGCAATGGATTTCCGCGCAAGGCAACCCGAACACGCATTATTCATCATCTGAAGAAGAGTCAAGGCAGTCCCTGGCTTGCATGCCAGTTTATTGTTTTCTTAGTTAATTTGGTAATTAATTAGGATTTTTGTACATATTTGGACTGTATTATTTATTCGGATTGTATTATTTGGGACTATATATTATTTTATTCGGACCCTCTGCGCGAGGGCAATATTGTAATAAGTGTGCGTGTGTGTGATGTATGTCTTCCAACCCCACGTCTTTCTCCCTTTTATTTACCAGCTTATGATGGTTAGATTAGGGCATGTTTCAATTAGCATACAGTATGATAGCATGTTTGCATTCATTCATCTGTTTTGCATACACCGAGCTCGGCGCATCATACTAACTGCATTGTATTTTCAATTCCAAGTTGAATACATGTTAGCTGTAGCATTTCATATGCCATGTTTAGAATAGCCGAGCCTGCTATAGTTGCATTTTTGCATGTGTTGCATTAGGCATTTCTGTATAATTAGGATCATGCATGGATTTCTAATTAGTTTCTGTTTTGGCTTGGGGTACTCGGTAAGTTTTATGCTTTAGCATCCTTGCATGCGTGTGAGTGACTGCCATGAATAGCATGCTTACCATGAGGCTATATGCTTATGTGATATAACTGCCTGAATGCCTGTGGGTGAAGGTTGGGTTATTTGAATTGGAATAATTCATCAAATGTGTGTTTTAAGCCCACTAGATAGTGGCAAAATCATGTTTTTCTAAGCCCACCCGAGGGTGGCAAATCCACGTCTTAGCCTACTTGCGTGTAGCACCATCAAACCATTTTCAAACAAACAAACATGAAATGTTTCGTTCCAATTCAGGCGATCCAGTCTATACTTGTATGCTGTGCGCATCACATAGTAAATCTAGGTTAATAACCGGAATAAGAATGCATAATGTTTTCAAAAATAGATATCATGGTTAGTAGAGGCTGATCTTTGATCGGGCGAGTGGGGGTGCTCACGAAGTGACCTTCCCCAATCGTACCCAAGTTCCCGAGCCAAGGCAACTTTGGTGATGACGGACACGTGGCCTTAGACAAACGAGTCAGGGTTTCCTAAATTTCCCCAAAATAAAATATTTAGGTAGCGACTCTGTATCTGGCAAACCAGTCCATGTTTGGCACTTCTTTCAAAATCTGTTTTTCTCAAAACGATTTGCCAGATTTGGACTCTTTGGTTCAGATTTAGAACCGTGACAAATTGAGAGTCTGAACTGTAGTGAGCCCAATATCGAACGGAACGGGGGACGTCTACAGTTTCTGGCAACTCCGCTGGGGATTTAAAGAACTTGATTCGAACTCGTGATATCTGGTTTTGACTACACTTATGTGTTTCGTTGCATTGCATTTGCATTGGTGCGCCTAGGACACCGTGTTTGCTATCTGCTATTCCTGAACGGTTTGCCGGAGGCTTGTCTTGTCAAGACATGACCATAAGGCTGACCGGTTCTGGGCTCTGCCAGTATGGGAACACAAACCCCGGTTTTACCGAGGCACCCTTTTTGACCATTCGACCTAGTGCATATTCGAAATCCATAGTGACCATTCCAAACTAGGACAGGTTGCTTACCCGATATAGGTTGTTTGAAACCGCTGCGTGCGTAGTGAAACCCTAGCTCCTGACAAAATAGGACAGGGAAACCCTACCCTAACATAGGGGTGTTTTGGCTCTCACTTGCTTGCTATGTGCTTTTAGGATGTGTCCCTATAGGAATGCATGTATCAGTTTGCAAGTTTGGGCATCAGGCCTGCGGGCACCAGTTCAATGTTTCTGGGAATCAGCCCTGCGGGCACCAGTTCAGTATTTTGGGATTCAGTTTACCTGAGGGTATTAGATTTGAGGCTGAATTTTGGGGGCAGAATTCAGTAGAGGGCACAGTCATCCTGCTACACTCGTATCTGTCTTGGTGAAGTTGAGCTGAGGTGCTGTTTGTTTTCTCTTTTGCTAGGGGTAGTCCTGGAACCATAGCTTCATAAGGCTCCGATATCCCCCGAGGTTCATCGAACTTGTGCTGATAGACTTTGTTAGGTCAGAGATTCAGTTCAAGGGCAATCAGTGTTCCTTTGCCAGAGGCAGGGTAAAAGGGCCAATCAGGCACAAATCACCAGTTCAGCAGTTACCAGATCAGTGGCCCTTATCCATTCCACCAGTGAACAGTCAGGCTGAGGTCTCTGTTTCTACTGCAGGGATAGATACCAGTCAGTTAGATGGATCATCATAACACATCAGGGATGGAGGCAATGATGCGCCAGATGCAGGAAAGTATGAAACTCATGCAGCAAGACGCTGCTCGGCAAATGGAATTTGCCAAACAACAGGCTGCGATCATGGCCCAGCAGGCCGAGCTAATCACCAGGCTGCAACAGCAAAATGGAGCATCTGCTTCGCACCAAGCCCCTCCCTCACCAGGAGTTCTAGCACCCGGGGAGACGCCAAATGTCCAGGAAGGTACGGACATTCCGACAGGACCGGCTCCGCTCCCAATCTTACCTCAGCTGTCTAAAGCACCGATCAACTTGCCGGACTCTCCCTTTGAGTTCGAGGTAGACCATACAGCGTTGAAGTTGAGCAAGCTTGAAAAGTTGTTCAAAAAATCCCAGGGGGTAAAGTCCATCCCGGACATTGAGGACGGGTACACCGACCCAGCTGTAACACTGCCGGACAGGTTCAAGATGCCTCACATCGACCGTTTTGACGGGTCAGGAGATCCCATGGTCCACCTGAGTTTGTTTTCAGATGTTCTGCGCCCGATGGGCTTGACAAGATTACAGAAGCTTTCCCTTTTTGGCAGGACCCTGTCAGGTATTGCAGCCATCTGGTACGCCAAATTGAAGGATTCAGTGAAACGAAGCTGGGAGGAGATGGCCGAGGCCTTCGTTGCACAATATTCATACAATACCCAAATCGAGATTACGACCCGTGATCTTGAGACGACGAGGCAGGAGCCTAAGGAGAGCTTCTCAGAATTCGTGGCCCGCTGGAGGGCCAAGGCCTCAATGATGACCATTAGGCCAACGGATAAGGATCAAATACGGATGGTTGTGCGCAACCTCCAGCCCAAACTAATGCAGAAAATGATGGTGCTCCCATTCCCTACCTTTTCAGATTTGCATGAGATGGGAGTACAGATCGAGGATGCTATGAACCAGGGCCTCATTGACCAGGAGAAGGAGCAGCCCAGGAGGACGTTTACCCGCAGTTCGAATGCGACCACCAGCGGTGACGCAGCTGCAAGATCTTCCGAAGTGGGCATGGTCGCCACCACCACACCAAGAGCAGCCACCCCCTTTGTTGGTGCATCCACTTCAAACCCCCGAACTTCAAACTATCTACCCCGAGGCAAGAGGGTTTTCACCCCACTCTATATGTCTTCGTCTAAAGCCCTGGGGGTCCTACTCAGGAAAGGACATCTGAAACCGTTAAGGCAACGGCCTCTACCCGATCCTCTCCCTCCAAAACATGACCCGGCTAAGTACTGTGCCTTCCATCAACAAACCGGTCATGACACCGACAGTTGCGTTCGTCTCCGCCACGAGATACAAAATTTGATTGACAATGGGGTCATCCCCGCACCAGGTCCTGCAAAGTCTATCGGCCCTTGATCAGTGAACTTGTAGGGGATAATGTGATGTGATCGAGGGATGAACCACCTGCGGGCGGCGTTCAGTTTATTTTAGATACGGTGTACGGCACGCACTGTTTTGAGCATTTGTGAATGCTGATTTTTGTACATTCTGACTTAGGTATTGGGTCAGTCTTGTTGTTTTGTTTTTGAGTCTGTCTTTTTGTTTTGAGTCAGTCTCTTTTGTTTTGGGTTTGTCTTGTTGTATTGAGTCAGTCCTGTTGTATAGGAGTCGGGTGATTCCGGGGGGTGTTACCTCGGGCGTCACCATTTTGTTTTGTGTTTGTCTTTTCGTTTTGTTTTGAGTCTATTTTTGCCTTAGAGCCAGTAACGCCAGCAGATTCGAATGAACAGCAGTGGTTTTTCTTGCTTTTGTGTTTGCTTCTGTCGTGTGCCAGTTGTACCAGAAATTCCAAATGAGATGGCAGTATTTGACTAGAAGCTGTGTTTTTTCTGTGCCTTGAATTCATTGCATCGACCTAAGTTTTCCAAAACTTTTTGAACACTGCGGTGAAAACGAAGAGGAAGGAATTCCTCGGGTTTTGCAAAATTTTGATCAATTGAGAGAGAGAGAGGCATGCTAAGCCCCTTAATGAATGAAATCATGCTTGTTAGCGTGAGTACTGAGAAGGACCCTGGCTTGATCCAGACTGGTTTCACACTATCTTCAGCGCGAGCGATTTGTCGCTTTCTTAAAAATTTTCAAAAAACAAAATATTTTGCGCAGTCCTGCAAAGACTTGTGTGGAATCGCTCTTGAGATTGTGCAGCTTAGGATCGCTCTTAGCCTCGAGACTTGAGCCCTTGCTTTCAAACCTTGACCTTGGATTCAGAGTGTTCAACGGTCAACCGCGATATGAGGCCTGTGTGGCCAGATTTGAAACAGCCCTCGAACAAGAGGCACCAAAGTCAGATCAAGAAGATCAGACCTCATCAGAAGAAGCTTGCGAAGCTAGAACAGAAACACCCCTCGAACTAGGGGCGAAAATGTCCAATGTGCTCGAAGAGCCGAAGATGGATCCTTCTGTAAATCGATACAACAGCCACTCTCTTGGATACGGATGGCTTCGAGATCCTAAAACCATTTGGCATGGACTTGTTACACTTTTACCCTTTGAGAGGCTCGCTGGGCCGAAAACCCGGAAGGGCAGCCCAGGCAAAAGTTAGAGCAAGAAAAGAAGAAAAAGAACAAAAAAGAGAAAAGAACAAAAGAACAAAAAAGATAGATGCAAAGAAAAGAACAAAAAAAAAGAAAATCAAAAAGAAATGAAAAAGAAGAAAAGAAATAAAAAAGAAAGAAGAACAAAGCTCGCAACGTCGAAAACCCGCGGCGGGCGCCTTGGCAAAAGTTAGAGCTAAAAAAGGAAAGGTTAATACTCGAGTGTACCTTAACCCCGAACTACGTAAGGCTTGATTCCCATGTTTGGGATACGTAGGCAACTTCATTCTGAAGTCCAGCCGTAAAACACTTCAAATTGATTGTGCCCATGTAATGGTTTTGATCATCTTCGCTTTCTCTTTATCCGAGAACTTGGTTGTGTTCGTCACTCTGAGGACTGACAACAATGCGCTGCGGGGCCATTCAGACAAGAGGCAACTTTCCGTTGCCATTCAATGCACCGCGGTGTCATTCAAACAAGGGGCAACTTTCCGTTGCCATTCAATGCACCGCGGTGTCATTCAAACAAGGGGCAACTTTCCGTTGCCATTCAATGCGTTGCGGTGCCGGTCAAACAAGGGGCAACTTTCCGTTGCCATGCAGCTCTCTTCAAGCACGTGGCAATTTTCCTTTGGATCCGAGGTTGGGCATCTCAGGAGTAGGTTTCATGCTCGTTGAGCAATGGTCGTTTGCAAAAATAGTTTTTGAGAATTTTTACTGAGGTTGACTAATTCTCTCAAAAATTATTCCAATTTTTCCAAAACTGGACCATTTCTTGGACCCAAAAAAGGAAAATTTTCAGTGCTCATAGCCTGACTTGCATGATTTCAAATCAAAAATCGAACAAGTGTGTTAATCTAACTCTCATGTTAGTCAAAATTGTTTTAGTAGAAACCAAAACAAAAAACTGGTCGAAATGATGAACTAGGGGCACAGTTGAGTCAGGTGTTCTGTCTTTTCCCCATTGCCACAGTACTTGCCAAGAAGGGCACTCTACCTGCCAGAAAAGGGCACCACTGAAGCTATCCGCAAAAGGGCAGAAAGCTCTCGCATCCTCCAAGCAACGAGGTGTCAAGCCAAGTGCGAAGCACGAACTGGAATGGATCAAGATATTCCACTCCCTCATCTGGACAGATCTAACCACGTCCAAGCTCCCCAGTAGAGCATCGTCAACCAATGTCAGCTGCAGATTTGCGACACACCCAGTTGTAGCACAGCCCCTCTGTGGGAGAAACTTACTAGCTGCGCGCAAAAAGAAGAAGAATCTAGCTGAATGCTAGGGGCAAGAGCCCACAACTTTCTGTTTATCCATCAACCACCCAGGGGAGGGATAAAAAAATGAGAGATTAAAGAATAGAGAGGTGTGCGCTGAGAGAAAAAGTGAGAAAAGGGCTTTTTCAGAAAAACAGAGCTTGAGGGCCGAGTGATGTGAGAATCACAAAATGAGAAAGGGTGGGAAATAATACCTGGAGAAACTGGCTCCTCGCGTACGGAGAGGTCTCTCGTCTTTGTAACATGTCTGTATGTCATGTCTCTTGTTTTGTTTGTCTCGATTCTTGCTTTGAGTCGTTCCGAGCGTGTCTCGATGTGTTTAGGTTGTTTTACCTTGTTTTTCCTTTGTTGAGTGGTGTTTAGGTTGTGTGCCTTTTATTTCCGTGTTGAGTTGTCTTACTGTGTTCAGTCGTAGGCTCAATACTTGGTCGAAAACTCATCTCTCAATTTCAAAAATAAAATAGTTTTGTGCTCAAAGTGCTGTGCCATTCTTCACGTTTGTGCAAAACAAGATTCGTTCTTTCATAAAACCGCACGATTCAACCCAGGTCATGTGAGAACAGTAAAACTAGGACCTATCTGAAGCTATATGGGTTCCAGACTGCAAAGCAAAAGAAAAGAGGGAAAATCGAAGCATCTGAGTGTGTTTCACCTTCAGCAAATCCCGTGATTGTACTCCGGATGTACCTCCTCAGGCCTTGTCACTACTCTGAAGCATGAGTGTATCTCGGCCCCCAGCTTAAGCCTATTCCAAGTCAGAATAGCAATTAAAGCAGCAGTAGATGTTATCTCTCTCTGGTATGAACAGGGTGTGCCCGTTGAGCTGAGTGTGTTGCAGACCCCTCCGAAAGGTAAATCAGAGGTCGCGTTTGAATTTGGTCTCGTTAAGGCTTGTATTCCCTTATTCAGCATTTTGTTTTAAATATGCGTTGTCACACACGTTCCATTTGCATCGTGATGCATGTTCCAATTGCATTGTTATGCACCCACTTCACTTGCATCGTGATGCACGTTCCAATTGCATTGTTATGCACCCACTTCACTAGCATTGTTATACCTATTCATTGCATTGGTTATGCACATCTATCTCACATTGTTATGCTCATTCATTGCATTGTTATGCACCTTTTCACTTGCAATTATCATTCTTTCTCCTTGCGTGTGCGACGGCTTAGACCTCCTTTGGTTTAGAGCATTTGGAACACGTTCCAATGCCCGCATCTTTTATTCTGAAACACCGGGATACGTCCCTATGTTTTTCCCTCTTCGGTTAAAAGTGTTCGGAATACGTTCCAATACTCACACCATTCTGAAACACCGGGATACATCCCTATGTTTCTCCCTCTTCGGTTAAAAGTGTTCTGAATACGTTCCAATGCTCACACCATTCCGAAACACCGGGATACGTCCCTATGTTTCTCCCTCTTCGGTTAAAAGCGTTCGGAATACGTTCCAATGCTCACACCATTCCGAAACACCGGGATACGTCCCTATGTTTCTCCCTCTTCGGTTAAAAGTGTTCGGAATACGTTCCAATACTCACACCATTCTGAAACACCGGGATACATCCCTATGTTTCTCCCTCTTCAGTTAAAAGCGTTCAGAATACGTTCCAATGCTCACACCATTCCGAAACACCGGGATACGTCCCTATGTTTCTTCCTCTTCGGTTATAAGCGTTCGAAATACGTTCCAATGCTCACACCATTCCGAAACACCGGGATACGTCCCTATGTTTCTCCCTCTTCGGTTAAAAGTGTTCGGAATACGTTCCAATGCTCACACCATTCTGAAACACTGGGATACGTCCCTATGTTTCTCCCTCTTCGGTTAAAAGCGTTCGGAATACGTTCCAATGCTTATACCATTACGAAAACACTGGGATAAGTCCCTATGTTTCTCTCTTTGTCCCCTTCCTCACACGATTTCAGTGTGTCTGGAATTTATCTTAGGATGCATGGAGCGCGCTCCTGATTAATTTTCTTTATTCTTCCTCCACTCACGAGTCGAACGTGGTTGGAGTATGTCACCATTTTGCATCTATTGTACTCTCTGTTGCATCGCATCTGTTATCTATTGCATCACATCTATTGCATCTATTGCACCATATCTGTTTTATCGTTCGGTCTAAATCATTCACGTTGTTTTGCGCATCGCACTTGCATTTATTCGCACCGTCTTGTGCACTTTCTGGTCTAGGAGACCTTAAATCCTCTAAAGGTGCAATTCCTTTGGTGTTTGTCGTGCCCGAACGACTTCCAATGGTCAGGTGTAGCCACCTGCCTATGTTTGCAGTGAGTTCCTAGGAGACCAACTGAGACGGTGGAAACTAGAGTTCAAATGGCTCATGCTTAGAACACAAAGGTTCGGGATTTCCGGGACTAAAGTCTGGTTTAAATACCCAGAGGTATATCCTCGGCTTGAAATCTGTATGGCAGCCCCATAGATTGAGATAGCATGTGTATGCGCCTCAATTCTGGATACTGAACCAACCTAGTCTGTCACCCTGTTGGAGAATAGGGAAAGCTGCGACCATAGTCAGGGAGAAAAGTAGTACCTGCAGTTCAATCAAGAAGAAGCGAAAGATCCCCAGCAGCATGAAGTAAGTCATTGCCAATTGCCCCTGTAAGGTACCTTTACCTCTTAGCTATTACATTGCATTTTAGCCACTACATTACAGTGCATTGCATGAATCCTCAATTATCAAACCGGCTTCGCGTAGCGTATAAGTCCAATTATCAAACCGGCTTCGCGTAGCGTATAAGTCCAATTATCAAACCGGCTTCGCGTAGCGTACAAGTCCAATTATCAAAATCTTCTTGCAAATCATTTTGCATCTTGCCCCCTGCCAGCGGGCATGTCTGCGGTCACATATTTGTTGTCTTGCCTGTTTCTCTAAGTCTTCGGCCTTGTCAAAAATGGGTCGTCTCTGGGCTTTGACATTCACTTCCGTCACGTGTGACTTTCGAGTTCTGTCAAAGAGGGGCAACTGTAGACACCCCATTTTTGACCGACCTTAAGACTCAGACGTCACCGATCGAGTGCTTGGTGATGTTGCATATTGTGCTCGTTCAGAGGTTTTAGAGTCTCGGCTGCGAGCCTTGCCTCCGGACTTCCGGACTCTTTCATGCTTTGCCTCGGTTTGCGAACTAGGCTCTGTTTTCTCTATTTTCTCTTCTCGAAGGGAGGGAGAGGTCTCGTAGATCATCTCTCAGTGGCCGTAGGCTACATTTCGTGGTCGTAGGCCATTTTTGCCCGTTTGGAGTTCGGTTTCCGATTTTTCGGAGCCGTTGGCCGTGTGCCTCGGTTCGGGACCGCTTAACCACCTCCATTTGCTCCGGTTTTTGGCGTGCATCTTATTTGCTCCATTTTGAGGGACACTGTGGCTCGAGAGATCAACTTCGTGGTCGAACACCACTTCCGGTGCCTAACAGTGAGTTTTCAGGGCCTCGGGCTGCGCGTTTCGGCCCCCGAACGTCCATTTTGCATCGGTTTGAGTTCATTTTTGGCAGGGACCTCTGTTTCATTGTTAGAAAGGTTGTAGAAGGGTGGGAGGCTAGTAATTGTTCTAACAACCAGTTTTATTCCTCCATCGCCCTCCGTCGCCCGTTTTTCCCACTCGAAGGCCAATGTTGACCATCCTAAAGCCACTTTTTCTTGCCCCAAACCACATATTTGTGTTGTACATACCCGGGAGGCCACCAATATCATATGGCCGGCCAGTAATTCTGTGTGACCCTTTTGAACCCCTCCTAAAAGTGGGCTTTTCTCTCTCCTGGTTTACTTTCTCCAGTTTTTGACCACATGGTTGTATTGTGCACACATGGGAGGCCACCAATCTGGGGTGGCCGGCCACTAAAATTTCTTGAGCCTTTTGACCCTTGGCCGGCCAGGCCATGGGGAGGGCCGTCCGGCCACCTGCAACTTCAATAACCAGCCGGCCTTGCTCCTCTCTCCTGGTACATCACAAATATGTATTCTGTTTCCCCCCCAGATTGTGTATCCGGGGGGCTGCACTTTTGGGGGGAAACTTGAATTCCATTCCCCCCCTTTTTTCCACCCCTTTTCCCCCTCTTTTGCCTATATAACAGCACCTCCAGCTACATTTCAGAGGGTTAGAAGGTTTGGTTTAAGCCTCTTGCATTCAATCTCTCTCTCTCTATATTCCAACCATCAAAACCCCTCAAGTCCTACACCATTTCTACACCATCTCCAAGCCAACCAATCCACACTCCATTCCAGCAACTTCAAGGCCATTTCCAGAGGTCAAGGGCTCCCAAACTTGGTCCAAGAGTTGTTGAAGACATAGGCTACAAGGGTAAGTCTCCTTCTCCCTCTTTCTTGCCTATTTTTGCTCAATATATTAGCTCCTCTTGCTTGCATATTTGGGCTCCGACCCTAACTGAAAATAGCATTATTTTGAGATCTTTTTTATGTTTGTTTAAGGGCCTCTCCCTGTTTGAGGCTTCCTTTTTACACTTGCTTCTTTACCTCTCTTGTATGCCTCTTTCTTGCATAGTATTTTAGGCTCATTTTTAAATTTTTTTGAGCTTGGTTATAAAATTTAAAGTGGCTTATTTTGAGCCCTTATTCAATATTTTTGAAGGGCTCTTCATTGTTTGAGGCTTCCTTTTGTCACTTGCCTCTTTATTCCTCTTTTGGCCTTATTTTTGCATGTTTTGTTAGCCCCTTGTGCTTGTATTTTTGGGCTCTGGTCCAAACTGTAAATAGCCTTATTTTGACCCCCTCTTCATATTTGATCAAGGGACATTTGCTGTTTGAGGCTCCCTTTTTACAATTTGTGTTTAAACCTTCTTTTAGGCCTATTTCTTGCATAGTATTTTAAGCTTACTTGTGCACTGTTTTGGGCCTGGCCATAAACTGTAAAATACCTTGTTTTGAGCCCCTCTTCAACTTTTTTGAAGGGCTCTTCATTTTTTGGGGTTCTTTATCTCTATTTTAGGGCCATTTTTGCATGTTAACTTAGCCCTATTTGTGTTCACTTTTTAGCCTTGCTTAAAACTGTAAATATTCTTTTTTTTGGACTTTCTTGATTCTTTATTCACACTTCATGTTCGAATAATGCATGGTTTGTATAGCTATAGGCCATTGCGTGTGCCTAGTTTTGCGTTTCGAGTCTCATTTCATGCATCGGGTACCATATTGCCATGTCCTGGGGCCGTTTTGCATCATATTTTGCTACTGAAATTTTCATGCTAGTATACCATGTTCCATGCCTTGCCATGCTTTGGTAGAGTGGCATTCGTGCCTTAGGTTCGGTCCTCGGTTTGCGTGCATGTGTGCACGCATTTCGAGTGTCTCTTTTTTCATCTCATGGCCTCTTATGTGAGTGTGGCTGAGCTCCACTCATGTTGGTGTAAGTCCATTATGCGTTGTGTAGGCCATTTCATTTCATAGCATTGCGTATGCTAGGTTGTATGTTAGCGCATTGTGTATGCCATGTTATCTCATGCATCGTGTATGCCATTTCATAGCATTGTGTATGTTAGGTTGTATCTTAGTTGCATTTCATGCATATCATGCATATTGCATCGTGCTTGGGATAGGAGTTAGCCCGAGCACGGGAAACGAGGGACGTTTCGTACTTCGAGTGACGGAACGTGTCTCAATTCCCTGTCACCGACACTCTGGATTATCCATGATGGAGTTTAGGTCTTGTCGTGTTTTCATGTGCATTCATTTCATATTGAGTCGTACAATTCGACTCCTCGGCCATCATGCATCGAGATGCGTGATTGGTGGCACGAGGATCGAGGACTACACTCCTTGAAGGGTAGTCATGCATACATATGTGAAAATACTTTGTCATGCCCCTTTCTTGCTCTCGGTTACAGCAAATCAAGAGTCAGCAGCCTTTCGGAGCTTGGCACGTATCCCAAGAACAATTGCAAACAGAGGCTAATTGGGGCATCGCAATGGATTTCCGTGCAAGGCAACCCGAACACGCATTATTCATCTTCTGAAGAAGAGTCAAGGCAATCCCTGGCTTGCATGCCAGTTTATTGTTTTCTTAGTTAATTTGGTAATTAATTAAGATTTTTGTACATATTTGGACTGTATTATTTATTTGGATTGTATTATTTGGGACTGTATATTATTTTATTCGGACCCTCTGCGCGAGGGCAATATTGTAATAAGTGTGCATGCGTGTGATGTATGTCTTCCAACCCCACGTCTTTCTCCATTTTATTTACCAGCTTATGATGGTTAGATTAGGGCATGTTTCAATTAGCATACAGTATGATAGCATGTTTGCATTCATTTATCTGTTTTGCATACACCGGGCTCGGCGCATCATACTAACTGCATTGTATTTTCAATTCCAAGTTGAATACATGTTAGCTGTAGCATTTCATATGCCATGTTTAGAATAGCCGAGCCTGCTATAGTTGCATTTTTGCATGTGTTGCATTAGGCATTTCTGTATAATTAGGATCATGCATGGATTTCTAATTAGTTTATGTTTTGGCTTGGAGTACTCGGTAAGTTTTATGCTTTAGCATCCTTGCATGCGTGTGAGTGACTGCCATGAATAGCATGCTTACCATGAGGCTATATGCTTATGTGATATAACTGCCTGAATGCCTGTGGGTGAAGGTTGGGTTATTTGAATTGGAACAATTCATCAAATGTGTGTTTTAAGCCCACTAGATAGTGGCAAAATCATGTTTTTCTAAGCCCACCCGAGGGTGGCAAATCCACGTCTTAGCCTACTTGTGAGTAGCACCATCAAACCATTTTCAAACAAACAAACATGAAATGTTTCGTTCCAATTCAGGCGATCCAGTCTATACTTGTATGCTGTGTGCATTACATAGTAAATCTAGGCTAATAATCGGAATAAGAATACATAATGTTTTCAAAAATAGATATCATGGTTAGTAGAGACCGATCTTTGATCGAGCGAGCGGGGGTGCTCACGAAGTGACCTTCCCCAATCGTACCCAAGCTCCTGAGCCGAGGAAACTTTGGTGATGACGGACATGTGGCCTTAGGCAAACGAGTCAGGGTTTCCTAAATTTCTCCAAAATAAAATATTTAGGTGGCAACTCTGTATCTGACAAAGCAGTCCATGTTTGGCACTTCTTTCAAAATCTGTTTTTCTCAAAACGATTTGTCGGATTTGGACTCTTTGGTTCAGATTTAGAACCGTGACAAATTGAGAGTCCGAACTGTAGTGAGCCCAATATCGAACGGAACGGGGGACTTGTTCCCCTGGGGCGTTCGGGGGACGTCTACACGTAGGCATTTCTAAGTCATGTTTGAGACTCTATAATGAGGATTAAGGGTTAGAAACACACTAAGAGCAGATGATATAAGTTATGTACAATTCGAACGTGAGTTTCAAGTGTGTGTTCGTATGTGTGTTCTTGTAGGTCACGCGCCTCAGAACAAATGAAGGGCCGCCTTACCATCTAGTTAGGGCTACCAATCATCTGTGAGTAATAACTTTGTAAAGTTATGTTTAATGTTAAGTATTTTCTAAATATTATGATACGAAGTAATTAGTTCTCTGAAATGCCATGCTATGTTTGAAATGAATGAATGGTTGTCCAAGATTCTAAAAGTCATTCATGGCATCCTTAGCATCATATGATATGCGTCCCTTTATGGGCCATCAGGTCCCTTTATGGGTCATCAGAAATGTTTTTGTGCACATGAGTCATCAGAATGCCTTCAAGGCTGTCCCTTTATGGGTCATCGGATTTGTTAACGCTAATGGATGTGCCACGTATGATTTTATGCAAAACCTGAATATGGAAATGATTATGAATATGTATATGAATCTGTCTCTGATAAGAACTTGATTCCTAACTCTGTGATGGACATCATTTATTAAATCCTTTACTCTGTTATTATTCATTGGGCTTTGGCTCACAGTTTATATTATGTATGTAGGTGAGCCGGCGTGTGACCAGGGCCAAAGTTAACGGCCTTCATTTCTGTTTTTGTCAGCCCACCGTTGTGCCTCCCGAGGAGGTTCCGATCGAATTCTAGTTGCATGGCTGTTTTTGTACTTATGCTAGTTTCTGAATGCTTGTAAAGTCAGGTCTTCGGAACTCCACTTATGTAAATGTTTTGTAAATATTGAGGTCCTCCGACCGACATGCTTGTGCATATATAAATAAGTTTTCAAATGTTCTGTCCCATACACGTTATCACAGCTCATTGGACCTCGTCTATTTTGCATTATTGCTTCCGCAGCACCTTATTATTTGCTAATCTGTTCAGAGGCCTTTGGTAATCCACGGATTACTGGCCGGTTACGGTGCTAAACCTACAGGGGCAGGTATGGGTCGTGACAGGAGGATACTACTTCGACTTGTGGGATTCGTCACGTTTTAATCATTCAATACATTTATTTTGTCGGGCATTTCGTATATTAATCACCAAAAAAATTAAATTGATCCGATAATCGTAACATATTCAAGTTATTACATTTATCATTAAAAACATGAACGGCAATTGTGTTTTTAAAAATAGACTATATTTTTTTTCTTTTTCTTTTTTTGTGACAAATGTGATGAATTGAATATTTTATGATTATTGGATCAACCATTTTTTTTTGTGATCGATATAAGTAAAGTGCATAACAAAATGAACGGTTCAAATTATCAAAATAAGACCCACAATAGACTCCATAAATTTAAACATTACCCCCTCACCCGGATTAAGGACGGAGAGGATCCAATTCCTTACTTTTAATTTTAACATTACAAACTTTTAACCTTCAAAGGATAGGCATCATAAAACACATTCACAAAGTTTTGTGCATGTTGATAAAACAAAAATAAAAGAAATAAACACAAAAAAAAATTTAAACAGATTGATATGAATTTGAACAGATAGTTAAAGAAAATCAAACAGATAAAAAGAGTCCAAGGGTAAAATTGAAAATAAAAAGTCATTTAGGAGTTCTCACCAAACTATTTCACAAAAAATATATATCTCACCAACAAAAATAATTCACTGGACCTATTACCCTAGAGAATTGTCAGAGTAAATTTTTCATCAATTTTCTCTAACTTTAATCACCTCGATTTCGTCTTTAATTTTAAATTTTATGTCAATTTAATCTAATTAATAATAACAATTAAGATTTTCGAAAGAAAATATCCACTGAGTTTTTTAAAGTTAACTTACCAAGTAGAATATGTTTACAATTTTATCTATAAATAGAAGTCACTTATATGTTCATTTTTCATTATAAAAAAAAACATTAACAATTATTGTTAATTGGACTAAATAGAGATAAAATAATAAATTTAGGGAAAAATCAAATCAATTGAAATTACAGAAGCAAAAATGATATCAGGACAAATATATAGAGATTACTGTTGTAATTTTCCTTTAAAATATTTTTAAAAAATGAAATAAAACATATGATTTACTTTTAAAATTTAATATAAATATATATCGAATTCCAAAAGAATATATGATTCGCACGTTTCATTTTTTAATCATTGGCACAATTTTATGTGATGAAGTTGGAAAACACACGCAAGAAAAGTATCCAGTAGGGACAACTATAAAAGCAAATTAAGGAATTAGAATGTAGATAAACTAAAGTGGACGTAATCATGGTACTAAATTAAAGGTTAAAAATTAAATTGGAACCACATATTAAATTTTGTATTGGTTGACATTTGTGAAGAAAGAATAATAACAAGATTGGTTTCTCACTAATCTTAGGTAAAGTGCTAGTATATGATTGTAATTTCTTTACAGTGTTAACTTAATTGGGATTGTGAAGGTTTTTTTTTTCTTAAACCAGGGATTGTGAAGGTTAGCTATGATACTCTTTGTATTTCCTTGCTTTGTTGTTGTAGTTTTGTATGTATAGTGCCTTTTTCATTAATAAAGATTTTGGTTTGTTGATAAAAAATCAAATAATAAAAAGAATTCAGAAATTAAGAAGTATATACATATATTTTTGGAGCTACACTTCCTTTCAGTACATGATTTCAATTGGAGAGTGTTTTTCGGATCCGTGAGACTCACAATAGGTCCCGCTATGGTAATCTAAACTATTCATTTTGTCGGTTTCTTTTTGTATATCATCCACACAAATTAAATCAATACAATATCATAACGTATTCAATTTATCATATTTAATTCTAAAAAAATGAACGACAAGTGTGTTTTTAAAAATAGATTATTTATTTTTTTAGTAATAAACATGATAAATTAAATAAATTATGATTATCAGATCGATCTAATTTTTTATATAAATAATCTACACAAATGAGCTTAGAAAATAAATTATTTAGATCATTGAAAGAGATCCAAAATAAGCCCCCAGAGCCGAAACATTACCCTCCGAGCCAGATCATGTTCTGGATGGAAACCCAATACTTTTTTTCTTCTTCTTCTTCTTCTCCTTCTTCTTCTTCTTCTTCTTCTTTTATTATTATTATTATTATTATTATTATTATTATTCTCTTTTCTCATTGATTTTCAAATGTGACATTTAAACAAAATGTTAATACGTAAACAGTAATAATATAAATTCAGAGTTAATTATTTATAAATTATTTAAAAGTATAATCTTTTGAGTCAAATTTATTTTAGGGCAAATTACACTAATGGTTCCCATAGTTTGGGACTTATGTCACTTTGGTCCCCGACTTTTCAATTGTGACACATTTGATCCAGAATTTTGAATCTTATACCAAATAAGGATAATTGAATATACTATTGCTTAATATCAAGGATAAAATCGTCAATTTGATAAAATATAAACTAATTTGATAAAAATAAATATCAAAAAAATATTTTTGAATATTTAAAAATTATTTCTACCACTAAAGATAAAATTATGTAAAATTGATAAATCTTTTAGATATTATATATTTATTTATTTGACTAATTAAATAGCCTTTGATATGACCGCGTGGAGAAGAAAGATTCATGTAGCCGACCCCATGTGATGGGACTTAAGGATTGGTTTGGTTGGCTTGGATATCAAATTAATTTTTACTATGTGTTTGGATGATGATCATGTAATGGGTAGATTTTATTTTCATTAAATTAATTTCTATTTTTTCAAAAGTCAAATATGACGACAACTTTAATATGATTATTAAACCAATCCATTAAATCAAAATTCCAAAACTAAAAATATTTCATATATTAAATATATTGATTACACATTATAATCTTAACAACCACCCATTACATAGTTATCATTCAAATACATAATAAAAATTAATTTTGTAAAATAAATAAATAAATAATGTGTAAAAAATTTATCAATTTTACATGATTTTATCTTTGATAGGTAGAAATAATTTTTAAAAATTTGAATTTTTTTTGACATTTATTTTTGTCAAATTAGTTTATATTTTATCAAATTGACAATTTTACCTTTGAAATTAAGCAATGCTATCTTCAATTATCCTTATTTGGAACAAGACTCGAAATTTAGAGTCAAATGTGTCACAATTGAAAAGTTAAGGACCAAACTAATACGAATTCCAAACTATAAGAACTGTTAGTGTAATTCGTCCTTTATTCTATGTATAGATTTTATACTATACAAATTTAACCTTAACCACACACTTTCATTCAGGGTAACTTTGAGGTGGTTAAGTAGAATTCATAGAATTATTCATGCCATAAAAATCAACCTCTTGCGTTGCACTATATTTTTTTTGAGCAGCAAACAGAGATATATTTTATTAAAAACAATATTTTTTTAAAGAGCAAAAAAATAACTTTATTGATGCAAGAATCAAGTACAAAGTACAAAGCAAATTACATTAATAAAAAAAAAGAGAAGTGCAAAAAGTATCACAATGAGCTAAATCATCCCAACTAGGTTGCCTTTAAAACAATATAAGTACACAAGTTTGGAAAGAATTTGCATCATTGTCCAAACTAGTCATCTCAACTAGGTTAACACCCATAACAAGACTAATCATGTGCATTTCCAAAGCCCCAAAAGAGAGTTAGAGAGTTTCCAACTCCAACCCCTCAAAACCTCAATGACAATACAACATTACAACCTCCTACCCAAACAAAATCTAATTTGCACCAGGTTACACATAGAATCTATAAACAAAAAACGGGCTTCATTTTTTTTTTTTTTTTTTTTTTTTGAAACAGCAAAAAGAAACCTTTATTGATGAACAAACCATACAAGATGAGATTACATCAAAAAAAGGAGAGGAAGGGGTTTGGAGAGGATCCAAACCCAAACAGGCAAAAGAAAAAAAATATATAGAATAGGCATAATGCAAACAAGGACAAGAACTCAGCTCACACACAAACAGAACAATTCCAAGGGCAGCAGCAAGTGATTCAGCAGACCATATCAGATGCAGATGCAGACCAACAACTTGTAACCAAGAGTAGATCACAGGCAGATGTAGACCAACAACCACCAGAATCCCAGAACAAAGCCTGACGGAAGATGCAGACCAACCCCATCTAGATATTGTATTGAAAAAAACCTGAAACACAAAATAGCAGCCCAGAACAATATATGAATAGGCGTCAAGGTTGCCTCAAGAGAGCCTAACAGCAGTCCAGATCAAATTTACTCCCAGAACAATATTTGATATGCCTCAAATTGTTCAGAAAGTCCCAGAAGAAAGCATAGAACACCATAACAGAAAGTCCCAAAAGAAAACATAGAACACCATACACCATACAAGCAGCCCTGAACATAACAACCCAGCAAAGAATAGAAAACCATCCAACCCTACATAATACAAATGTACTACCCCAACTCTAGCCCAAAACAGTAGCCCAAAACAGATCTGCTCAAAACAGAAAAGCATCAATATCAGTAGCCCAAAACAGATATGCTCCCCAAACTCAATCTTATTTGCCTTAGATTGGTTAAAAAGTCTTGTACAGAGAAATGAAAATCATTGAATCTATGTTTGAGCCACAGTGCAACTCTAATTTTAATAAACTCACATAGGTCCACTAATTGAGGCGTAGCAGATTCGAAAATGCACTCATTCCTAAGCTTCCACAGAGACCATAGAACAGCCAAGGGAATGACCTTCCATATCCATTTTTCTTTCCTGTTTAAATTCACACAATCCCACCAGTGAAGTATACCATCGACTGAACCTGGAAGAGCCCCCTACAACTCCCACCAATCCATCATAGCAGCCTAAACCTTCCATGCAAAATAACAATGCAGCAAGACATGAATGGATGATTCAGGCTCAGCTTTACAGAAAACACACAGAGCAGGAACATTAGCTTGAATCACTCCAATTTTCTGTAGAAATTCAGCTGACTCAACTCAGTTTTTCCATGCCAACCAATAGAAAAATTGAACCTTAGGAGGGGCAAATGAGTTCCAAACAAACTTACAAGAAATGAGAGAGGGACTAAGGGAGTCAATTTCAATTTTATAAACAGAGGAGATAGAGAATAGGCCAGATCCTTCAGCCAACCAGACTATTTTGTCCTCCAGAACAGAACACGGATCAGGTGTAGAAACCAGGAGTAGGTTGAGCCTACAAACTTCCCTCTCTTTCCACTCATACAACCTTCTTCTGAATTGAAAGTTCCAAGCCCCTGAATGTACCCTCCTGTCACACATTGATCTCAAGGTTTCCTCCTTCTCCAAAACCAATCTGTAAAGAATTGGAAATTCATCTTTCAAGCAAGAATTGCTGCACAATGTGTTATGCTCCAAAATAGCCTCACCAACATGGCCTTAACTTCCATTTTTGAATCAAGTTCTACTGAGCAACGATGGATTTCCCAAATCAGCAAAATCATTAAGAAAGAAGTCAATATTGAGATCGATATTCTTGTTTCGATCTTTCGTGTGCCTACAACTCTAACTGTTTCCAAGCCAGAAGCATACATCCCTCAACTCATAGGCTTGGGGCCTTATCACCATTTTCGCTCCGAGCTCTATGAGATGGAGCAATACAAGCTTGCTGCATCAACTAGGGTTCAAAAGCAATTCCAAAGTCTTAAATTCAAACAACTTGTTGACAAGCTTAACGAACTTGAATACGAAGTTCGTGCGTGTTACCACAAGTACTTGGACATCGATGGCGAAACCATATGTTGGATTATGTCCATTGATGGTTTGTTCTTGCTCGATTTTCTTCATAGCTATGTCAACAAGAATGATAGTCTTTCGTCATCGTCATCTACAACGGCTAGTGGATGCAGCGGGGAAAAAATTTGCTCATGATGCAATCCTTGGCGACATGATGATGCTTGAAAACCAAATTCCAATCTTTCTTCTAAATAAGATCTTGTGCATCCAATGTTCATTGTCGGACATTTGTAACGATTTGTTACCTTCAATATTGATGGGTTTTTGTAAAATTGTTTCTCGATTGAAACTTAAGGAAGATGTTCCTTTCTCTCAAGTTTTTGAGCATGCACATTTGTTGGACCTTTTGTACCACTTGATTGTGCCCAAGATAGAGGGATCCCACGAAGCAATAATAACCGACATATATCAAGAAAAGGGAGGTGCAAGCTTTGGTAGTAATTCTAGTCAAGTGTTTGCTAATCTTTGGAGCTTGTTATCAAGTCTAAATGTTGGTTTGGTGAGTAAATTTACAAGACCAATTAAGATGATATTGGCTTTCCCTTGGAAGATTGTTGCTAGTCTACCTGGGATGTCCAACTTAGCATCAAAGAACAAAGAAGACATCAAATCTGAAAATGAAGTTCCAAGTGATGAGGAAAAGAAAAAAATTCCAATAGTAGAGGAGATCATGATTCATTCGGTGTCACACCTATGTGACTTTGGAGTTGAATTTTGTCCTACTATTGGCAACATCACTACCATCAAGTTTGACGAGAAGTCTAAGATATTTTACCTTCCTGTCATTACTTTGAATATGAACTCTGAAGTGATCATAAGAAACTTGGTGGCATATGAAGCGTCAATTGTATCAGAGTCCCTTGTTTTCACTCGATACATAGAACTAATGAGTGGGATCATAGATACTGTCAATGATGCAAAGTTGTTGAGGGAAAAGAAAATCATCGTAAACAGCCTAAAAAGTGAAGCTGATGTCGCGAAACTCTTTAATGGGGTGAGTAAATCCATTCGACTCACAAACGTGTCTTATATTGATAAGACGATTGAAGATGTCAATAAGTACTTCTATAGTACATGGAGGGTTCATGTATACAAGAGCATGAAAAGGTATGTGTATGGTTCTTGGAAGATTCTTACAATTCTAGCAGCTATCTTGCTCACCTTGTTAATGTTTCTACAGTCATTTTGCGCAGTTTACAGTTGTCCTCATCTTTTCCACACGAGTAGTTAAGTGTGGCCAATCTTTGGGGTTTGCAAGTTGTCCTTCCATTGAGTTTCGATTTATAATGTTTATTTCTTTTTATTTTTTTTATTTCTTTTCTTTTTTGTATTGTGTTGTGTGTGTTCTTATTATGACTAATGAGTTTGTGTGTTCTTGTTGTGTCTTGTGAGTTTGTTTATATTCGTGTTGTCATTGTAACCAAATAATAGTCCTTAATGTAATGTAATGACTTATTATTTATCATTGCTCCATCATTCCATGTACCTGTGAATTAAACCATTGTTAATTTGTGTTTCTTTCTTTCTTCTTCTTCTTCTTCTTTTATTTTTATTTTAAATTTTTTTTATGCCTTTTTTTTAAAATTATTATTATTATTATTTTTTTGGTGGCGTATGTTTTTGGATGAAGACAAGAGCCGGGCCATAGAAACCAATAACACAGTTGAAACCTTTACTCCAAGGGATAGAATCATCAATAGAAATATTGATATAATTAATTTGAGACTTGCCCAAACTTGTGGTTAGTGATTACTGGATTCGAACATCAAAGATTTACTTCTTTTTTTAGTGGCAATGGAACTAAGTTTTTGGCTTCTCATAACATCAACAATAGAGCTACCCAACTAGAAATAATCAAAACAAAAATTCATACATAATTTGTATACATAATGGTTTGACTAATTATATACATTTCACTTCAAAATAAAATACTATTAAAAATAAATTTATTTACGATAATGATATTGCCACATCATTTTTGTTAAGTTTGTGTATGAATTTTATATATGTTTAGAATATTTTCTTTTTTAATTTTATAATATCAAAACTATCTCTTCAGACATTACAAATAAAATAAAATAAAATAACATTTATAAAATATTAGTTTCGTAATATAACATTAAACAAATTCTTTTAAATAATTTTTTTCTATAATTTAACAAAACAAGATAATAAATAATCAATATTACTTTTCTTTCTTATACTTTTTTCTTCAATTTATTTAATTCCCCCCTTCCCCCCTCCCTCTTAGCTCATGTAATATTTTTGTTCTTCTTTCTCCTGAATTTCCAAACATATTGATAATAATTGCTCACCACCACTAATCAGCAATCCGATTCGTACAGAATATGAATATTAGAATATATGAATATGGAATTAATCTTCCAAGGCAGACTTGGAAATTCTTCCTTACCTTGTGTTTTGCTAATGAATTTTGGTAGAAATTTATAAATAAAAAAAAAGAAAAAAAAATGTGAAATGTAACTATATTTCACTTACCTTTCTCATTTCTTTTTTTAAATTCTTATCAAAATCCATAAATCAAATATGACCTTATGCGATTCTTACTCTGGTGTTGTGAGTTGCATTTGGGCTAGTCCTAACTTTGTTTGAGTCCAAGGCAAAATTTAAGAAGTAGGATTTTCATATATATATATACATATATATTTGAGTTAATTATACTTTTAATTCTGGTAATTTCATTAAATTTCATTCTAGTCTCTAAAGTTTTAAATTGAACAATTTAATTCCTACACTTTAACTTTGGTTTTAATTTAGTCATTTCATCCAAAATTTTATTTATTTTGTTTCTACATTTTTCTTTTTTTTATCAGAAAATAAAAGGAAACTTTATTGATGAGATGATCAAAAACAAGAAACAATATACATCAATAAAGGAGGAAAGTGCAAAAAGCTTCATAGCTAACACTCCACAATCCCAACTAGGTTGGCACCAAGGAGGAAGCACAATCACCTACTACCACTAAACCCACAGATTGGCGAGAAACCAATCCAAAACATAGAAACAAAACGAAAAATAGAAATAAAAACCACCCAACCATACAGCCTTCCAAATCTACCAACTCTACCCCCAACAAACTCCAGCAATTTATAGCCCAAAACTACAAAAATCTCCTAGCAACACTAAGAAATTAACACTCAAGGTAGCCACAAACTGCACCAGGAATTTCCCTATGCACTCTATCAGATGAGCAACATAAAAAGCAACCTTCCACCAGCAGCAGACAACAGTATACAACAGCATACCAAACCAAAACCATGTCTTCAATACAGCCGTTGTATGCTGCGATAGGACAGTAGCTATATGCCTTACACCAGATCAGCAAAACTGAACAGAACTCCATCACAGATGATCACAAAAACACAGACAGATACTCTCCTAGCAACACTAAGTAATTAACACCCAAGGTAGCCACAAAACTTCCCCTTGCTGCCCTATGCACTTTATCAGATGAGCAACATGAAATGTACCCAAAACCATATCTTCTACATCAGCAGACCAAAACCAAAAACCATGTCTTATGTAGTCATACAGCAGATGTTGTATGCTGTCATAGCACATCAGCAAACCACATCAGCATACCATAACCACAGCAGCATATAACCATGACTTCTACAACAGCAGACCAAAACCAAAACCAAAACCATAGGACAACAGCATACAATAGCAGCATACCAGAACCACAGCAGCAATATGCCTTATACTAGATCTTAGCAAAACAGAACAGAACTTCAACACAGATGATCACAAAAACACAGACAGCTACTGTCCAAAAGCCTCAACCTGAATTTATGTAACCAGCAACAGAACATCAAAAACATTAACACCAGCAACAGAACAGCAGGATCAACAGTAAGCCTCAACCAGTCTTTATGCAACCAACAACAGAATATCAACACCAGCAACAGAACAGCAGCACCAGAACAGAATAGAACTCATACCGGAACAGTGGCAGCAGTAAAATAGAGCAACGAAATAATCACAGCAACAACAACACTACCAGCTGAACATTAAATACACAACCTTATTTGATTTGAATTGGAGACAAAATCTTGGATGGAATATAAATTACCATAAGAATGGTTTTTCAACCAAACTGCAATTCTAACCTTAATAAGCTCAATGATCTTCAAGAAGTTGAGTTGGGCACTATTGAAAACACAATCATTCCCGAGCTTCCAAATTGACCAAACAACAGCAAGTGGGATGACTTTCCATATTTGTAATTCTTTCTTCCTAAATTTTGTGCCAAGCTACCAATCAAACAAATCCACAACAGAGCCAGGGCAAACCCAAGAAAGACCCCACTAGTTAATGATAGAAGACTAAATTTTCCAGCTAAAGGGGCAAAGAAGCAAAACATGATCAGTGGTCTCCAAGTCAGATTTGCAGAAGATGCACTAAGTAGCATCCTCCCCTCTGAGCACTCCAATATGATGAAGGAACACAGTCGTTTTTACTCGATCTTTCCAAACTAGCCAAGAGAAGAATTGGACTTTTGGTGGTGAGATGTTATTCCAAATGAATTTGGGCATAAACAGATCAGGACCTCTGTTGGACTGCCACCAGCAGAACAAATCCTTTGCTTTGAAGACACCCTGAGATGAAGCTTTCCAACTCATTCTATCCTCCATTTCATGCCTTAATGATGACCCATTTCTCAGTAAAACTTGCATATTATGAACTGATTCATCCTCCCAGGCTAATAGAGGTCTTCTAGAACTGAGATTCCAGTTAGAACAGCTAGATTTCCTGACAATGAAGGCTAACAGAGATCCAATTTTATCAAAAGAAAGACTAAAAAGCCTAGGAAATTTAGACTAAAGGCATTCATTCAGTCCCTACCCAGATATCCCTCCAGAAAGATATGCTGGCCCCATTACCTATTACTACTTCTGAATTAGTCAGAAAGAAATTGAATAAAGTAAGATTTTCTAAAGCAAGGCCCATAATGTCCTTCCAAATCGATGAGCAAATAGTAATTGTGCCTTGAGAATGGTACCAACTACCTGTTCTAGTACTATTCTTGTTGCAGATTAATCTTCTCCAAAGAGCTTGCTTTTCATTACAGAACCTCCACCACCATTTAGCAAGAAGACGAATATTGACTTGACCCAAACTTCTTACACCTAAACCTCCTTGCTTCTTTGTCAGTGAAACATCCTTCCAACTAATCAGGTAAACCTTTCTTTTGATATCTGAATCACCCCAAAGGAAAGAAGCTTGAACTTTATCCACCTCTTTGATTACATATTTTGGCATTTTAAACAAGGAGAGGTAGAAAATTGGAAGGCTAGATAATGTGGATTTGATGAGGATGAGTCTACCGGCAAATGATAGAAACCTCTTCTTCCATTCTGGGAGTTTGCTCTTAAATTTGTCCAAAACTGGTTTCCAAGTGGCTTTCCTTCTGGGATTGGCAGCAAGAGGAAGCCCAAGATACTTTAAAGTTAGTTTATGATTAATGCAATTCAATGTGGATGGAAAAATATTGATTAAAGCCTCAGAGACACCAACACCACAAACTGTACTCTTGTGGAAATTTATTTTTAGCCCTGACATAATTTCAAAGCACCGAAGTATTCTCTTCAAGGTTGTGATCTCTAGTAAATCAGCTCCACACAAGAGAATGGTGTCATCAGCAAATTGGAGGTGAGTGAAGTGCAAGCTAGTGGGACCAGCAACAGCCCCTTTAATGCCTGGGACGTAGCTCGGAAGAGAACTCCCTTTTTGATTAGGTTTCCTCTAATTGCCATGGCTTTGACTCTCCTTGAAACTTTTCCAGGGCGTTTCATCACTGAATGATGATTGCCCCTGATCTCCTTTGCTTTACTGACTTCAGTCTCCAGCTTTGAGTGTCTACAATTAACCTCTACTGACTATAATAAAGGAAGATGGACATGTGAACTTTGCAACCCGAAGTTGATGGCTTCAACTGATCTTACTAGGCCCACTCCATTATGTACATGTGGACTTTGCAACCCAGAGTTGATGGGTACAATTGATCTTACTAGGCCCACTTTGTTAAGACCATGAATGGGTTGAGTTCTGGAGTGATTAAAATTATCCAGATGAACTGGGCCTAAAAACACTTCTGAGTTTACATTGGGCTGAGAGGATGGTGGCCCATTCAAGCTTTTCAAAAAACATGAAGTAGCCACATGGCCATCGACTTTTGGACTTCTGCCATCATCATTGAGATAGTTGCAATCTGACAACAGTGCCTCATCCCTCATGCATGCGCCTCCAGTATTGATTGTTCCCAATCCACTAATCGTCTCATGTATTACCAAGATAGCCAGAAGGCTATCCTTGTCTGCCGTATCAGCTTCCTTCTTCTGAGAAGATGTACATCTGTCAACTCCCAGACTCTTCACCCTCTCCAAGTCATCACCAATTGCCACATCATCATCATCTTCTCTAAGGGGCACACCATTATGAACACAGTGGTCAACGCCTCTGTTTATACTAACAGGGCTATCGTTCCTCAAAGGATTAGCAGAGCTGCTTGGATTTTGCATAACAACTATTTGTTCCTCACAAACTCTGATATGGTAAAGTTTGCCTTTGCAGTCCAAAGTTATCACCTGGTTAATGCAGTTCAAAACTTTGGTTCCTATTTGAATTTTTCCACAGCAAAGAGATGACATGTCAAGAGTAGCTTTATCAATCTCAATAACATCACCCCATAACATGCCTATATTTTTAAAATTCTTAAAACTAAAATGTATTCTCATTTTAGTTCAAAACTTTGGTTGAAACTAACAAATGTTTCAAATTTGTTAACTTTAATCCAACTTGAACGGAATGAACAAATTAAAATTAAATTTAAAATATAACAATAAAACTGTTCAATTTGAAACTATATGGACCAAAGTAAAATTTGATTGTTTTGAAATTATTTTCATTCCACAAATGTTAAATTTTTTAAAAGGTATTCACTAAAATGAGAATACATTTCCCATTTACCATTTTTGTGAGATTTTACCATAAATTTATAAAGAAACCAACTGAAAAAACAAAGTCTTATAATTGATTAATAACAAAATTAAATAGGTGAAAAGTCCGCTAGGTGTTTATTTATTTATTTGGTGACAAGTACAATTTGGAAAATATTTTTGTGAGAAGTATTTTTGTTATTTTTGAGGATATTTTGTTTTTAAATTTTATTAACAATTATCTGTTGAATTTTCATCTGTGTGAAATTTTATCTATTGAAATTTATCGCGTGATCTATTGAATTTTTACACCTCTATTTTTTTTTTTTTTAGGCCAACCCACTGTTGGGCCTTGCGGGCTCCCTCCAATTTCAAGTCAGGCCACATGGAAAAATCTCAGCCTAGGCTCAGGCCCAAGTCCACTCAAAATCGGGCCATGTCACCGGGCCTAGGCTTAGGTTTGGGCCAAGTCTAGTTATTATTATTTTTTTTTTGAAAAAAATTCACTAAAATCTTATTTGTTTTCACAAGAATAGCTTGAAAATGATATTAGGCCTCGGGCGGACCTTGGAGTGGGCCTTGAGCGGGCTGAGCCCCAAAACACACAGCCTAGGCCTAGGGTTATAGGATGGGCTCGGGCTTGTGCTACGTGTAGGTCACGGGCCGATGGTCTAATTTTACATCTATATTAGAGGTATGAATTCGGCCTGGCCTGCCTGGGCCTAGGCTAGGGTCGACCCATAGTCAGTCCTTGCAGGCTCTTGTCAATTTCGAGTCTAGCTCATATGGAAAAAGAGTCGACCCAAGCCGAAACCCACTCAAAATCGGGCCACGGGTCGAGCTCTTGCTAAGTAGTTAGGCCTAGGCTTGGGCTCAGGCTTAGGGCAGACCCAACTATATTTTTAAAAAATCACCAAAATTTTTTTTTCCCAACCAAAATAGTTTGAAAATGATATTGGGCCTCGGGCGGACTGGACCTGGGAGCGGGGCGGTGAACCAGACTAGGCCCCCAAACACATGGCCTTGGCCCAGGGTCATGGGCTAGGCTCGAGCTCAGGCCTAAGCGGGCTGGGCTGCAGGCCGATAGGCCTATTTTACATCTCTACATACAACTCTTTTCTCTTTCCTTGATCTATTGAATTTTCATGTGACAACAGTAATAGAATTTTTAAAAAATAAAATCACTTTATCTGTGAAAGCAATAATTAATATACGTAATGGGAATCTATGTAAATTTATAGAAAGAAGATTTGCCAAATGTTCACAGAGGAAGAGATGGATCAGAGTATGAATGTATACAAGTAGAAGCATACAAATGAGACAAACAAATAATAAAAAAGAGGAAGGAATCACATGGCAAGGTGATCGCAAACAATGAAAGCAAAAATTGTTGAGAACTTCATCATCAGTTACTACAATTCCATCTTGAGGTAGACACACAACTAAGGTAGTGTCACTAGATGCAACGATCGTTTCCATTTTTTGCTCTAA
This sequence comes from Camellia sinensis, assembly GCF_055761805.1. Classification (NCBI taxonomy): domain Eukaryota; kingdom Viridiplantae; phylum Streptophyta; class Magnoliopsida; order Ericales; family Theaceae; genus Camellia; species Camellia sinensis. The sequence continues at coordinate 16,244,110 of NC_138964.1, read as the reverse complement.
AAAGCATTACCAGTCCCACTGTAAATCTAAAGCATTCATCACCAGGAGCAAAAAAGAAAAGAAAAGAAAGGAAATTAGGGTTTCCACGAACAAAATAAGGTGTTCATCGATACTACAAATTTCAACAACGGAAAAGAGAGAGAGAGAGAGAGAGAGAGAGAGAGAGAGAGAGAAAGTTTTTACGTGCTCTCGAAATAGGGTAGGTGCAGGAACAAACCTCTCTCTCTCTCTCTCTCTCTCTCTCTCTCTCCTCTTCCCAAATTAACTAGTCGTAGAGGCCGCAGAGTTTAAGCCCTGGCCCTCTGCATCGCCCAGATCTTCCAACTCACCTGCGAGCTCGGCCACTATAGCGATGGTTTGGTGATTGGTTATGATGCGTTAACTTCGCCGAAACTAGATTTGTCATGACCCGAACTCATGACCCGAACTCACCCCTAGAGGTTTGAATCATAACCGGCCAATAATTATGAGATTACCTATGGTCTTAGACAGAATTCAAATTATACTTAAATATATGGGGCCAGAAGCAAAAGTAGAATAATAAAATTTGTCAAATGAGCTTATGCATAAGTGGCATGAACAAAAACATTTTATATGTTAACAACTCACATCTGATCATATATATATATATATAAATAGTACACATATCCAGAAATCATTCCACACAAGTACAGAATATTATCTTACAACACTTAAGGGATAAAGCACAAAACGTGGTCAAACATAACTGACAAAAACGAAAGGAACAAAACCTCATCCAAGAGGCGCTTTAGGGTTAACTTCACAAAACTCGGCAAACTTCAGACTCCTCTAAGGCTGGGCATCTGGCTTCTCACCTACATACATATATATATAATGGAGTGAGCTAAAACCCAGTGAATAGCATCGGAGTAAAGAGGTTATAAGAATAAGTTCTAATACATAACGTAATTAATCTCATACATAAATTCTTGTCATAGCGGAACAACCTGGGGTCCAAAACATAACAGAATGACCTCTGGTCTAACATATACATAAGTACAGAATGGAACAGAGTATACTTAGAGGAACGACCTTGGGTCTAATCCATTACAATTGTATAATGACCATTAGGTCCACACATAACAGATATCCAGACTTATCAGATATTCAGAACGACCTTGGGTCCATCTTAGTAACTGTACAGAACGACATTGAGTCCATTTCAAATATACGGAATGACCTGAGATTCAACATATAAATTCTTATCCCATTAATCACATTTATAGATATTATATAGTTCAGACAGATAGATGGCTAATCCATAACACAAAATCATAGGTTCGGGAAAACTTACCACATTGGTAACACTTAGAAAATAATGTACATGAAAATATCATTACTAAGATATTACTCACAATGATTTAGTTGTCGACATGCCCTCGTGAATGAACCTACACAATTTGTAACATACACACATTGAATTAGATTGCTTAATCGAATAATCCTTTAACTTATTCAATTCTTTTAAGTCTCATTCTAATTCATTGATTCATTAGGGAGGCCCAAATCATGCCTAAGAATGCTTGGAAGGAAGAGAGGATGCAAATATGAACAGAATATGACTTTTCAAAATATACTGAAGTAGGGCACTTAGCTCGAGCGCAAGATTGGTCGCTCGAGCAGACCACATGGTTTGCAAACGTGCTGGATGGTTCGAATCTAGGCTCGATGGTCACTCGAGCCAAAGTGAAAAACAAATTGAGGTCGCTCGAGCAGTCACATATTTGCTCGATCTATGTGCAATGCTCTGCAAAAATATTGGATGGATTGTATGTGTGCTCAAGCAATAACTTGGTTGCTCGAGCTGTGAGGCCAAATTTTGGGTTTCAAAGCTAAACGTTTGAGTTTCCAAACACCTTTTCAAAAGCTAAACTCATGCACGACTTGTTCTTTAAGCTTGAAAACTCTTCAATAGACATAAATACGTGATCATTTGCAAATCCTTTATTCAAAACTCATCAATTTAGCAAAATTGAGCTCAGAACCTTTGTGCATGTAATATTTTCAAACTTGTTTCTCTTGTACTCTTCAAAATATGAACTGAACTCTCATATTCATGAAGTAAAACTCTCGAAGCTTTAGAAATCAATGATGTACGGTCAAATTAGCTTCCAATTCAACATGGATAACAGAATTCAAACTCAAGATGGCAAAACTTAAAATAATCATGCATGCATGTAAAGCTATTACAATTTTTCATCTTTGAGCCAAATCCTTTCCAATTATTCATAAACAAGCACAATCTCTTCTTAATTACATGAGCTAGATGAATTATCTTTCTGAATTAAAGGTTAATTCCTTACCTGGAGCCTTGAATTACACCTATCCTTGCACAAACTTGAGTTTCTCAAGCAAAATCCTCAAGTTCTTCTTCAATCTCTCTCTCTCTCTCTCTCTAGATGAGAGTTCACTCTCTCTCTACAAAGTTTCTCCAACAAGTTTCAACTCAAGAATGAGCTTAAGGCTCTCATAAAACATATATATATATATATATATATATATATTTATGTATATATTTGTGATTAGCTTAAGTTAAACAAGCTTAAGGATAATTAATCAAGGCTTAGAACAAATTAAACAAAGCTTTATTTAATCAAAACTTAATTTTTCTGAACTAAATCAAATTTTAATCAAATTTTTCAATAGGCTGTAGAAATTATTCTATCCCTATTAAACTTATGAATTTTGGTTTCTAAAGTCATTAAGGCCTTCAATTTTGAATTCAAAATAGAAATCATAAGAAATATTCCAACAATGAACATATATACATACAAAATCACATTAAACACATAAGTAAAATGCAAAATTAAATTAATAAAGACATATTATGTAACAGAGTTGTCACAGTCTTCCCCTCTTAAGAAGTTTGGTCCTCCAAACTTGTGTTACCTTGGGTCGAAAATAACTAGGGACATCTTTGTCTTATTTAATCTTCTTTCTCCCAAGTTGCTTCTGTGCCATAGTGTTCTTTCCATTCTACTTTAACCATGGGGATTACTCTATTCCTTAACTGTTTCACTTGTTGGTCGATGATTTGGATCAATTTCTCTTCGTATTCCATATTATCATGAAGAGTCATTCGGTGAAGATCAATAATGTGGAATGGATCTTGGAGATAACCCCTTAACATTGAAACATGAAACACATTGTGCATTTGTTCTATCCCCAGTAGTAAAGCAATCCGGTACGCAACTGGACTGAGCCTTTCCAATAGCTGAAATGGCCCAATATACTAAGGTGATAACTTGCCTTTCTTGCAAATCTTGGTTGACCCTTCATCGGAATTACTCGAATGAGCACATGATCACCGAATTCATACTCAAGAGCCCTTCTTCTTTGATCCACATAACTCTTTTGTCGGCTTTGTGTAGTTTTAAGCATTTGTTGAACGATTTTGATCTTTTTCAGTAGTCATTTGCACAATCTTGGATCAAGCAAAATTATGTCCCCAACTTCTGTTCAACAGATCGGGATCTATATTTTCTGCCATACAAGGCTTGATACGGTACCATACCAATGCTAGAATGAAAATTGTTATTGTATGTAAATTCCACCAATGGTACGTAAGTTTTCCAACTTCTTTGAAAATCCAAAACACACATTCAGAACATATCCTCTAAGATTTGTATACTCCTCTCTGATTGCCCATTGATTTGCAGATGCAAAGCAGTTCTAAATCTCAATTCTATCCCCATTTCTCTTTGAAGGATCTTCTAGAATCTAGACACAAATTTTGGATCCCTATCTGAAACAATAGATACCAAAACTCTATGCAAATGAACAATCTCATCGATATAAATAATGACAAGTCTATAAACATCATAAACAGTTCTCACAGGTAGAAAATATGCAGATCTCGTTAATCTATCCATAATAACCCAGATATAGTTCATACATTTAGGTGTTAGAGGTAAACCAACTATAAAGTCCATGGTTATGTGTTCCAATTTCTATTCCGGAATAGAAAGATGTTGAAGTAGCCTAGCCGGTCTTTGTTGTTCAGCTTTGACTTGCTGACATTAAAGGCATCTGGATACATAATCTGTAATTTTCTTTTTCATACCAGGCCTCCAATAATTTTGCTTCAAGTCTTGATACATTTTATTATTGCCCGGATGCATTGAAAACTTCGATTTGTGAGCCTCTTCTAAAATTATTTTTTCCAAGTTAGAAATGTTTGGGACACACAATTTCCCTTGAGATCTCAACACTTGGTTCTCAACACTGAACCCCGGTCTTGGATTTGATTTTATCTCGTCATATACCTTCTTAAGGAATTCATCATCCCTTTGCTTTTGCTTTATCTCATCAATAATTACCGTTTGAGCTGAAATAACGGTTATCATTCCGCTTTGTTCACGAAACATCACATCAATCTCAAATCTTTCCAAGTCTTTTAACAATTCTTTCTGTTTAGTGAGCAAAAGCGACAAGTTCCCAATTAACTTCCTATTCAGAGCATCAGCTACAGTGTTGGCTTTACCCAGATGATACTAAATTTGAAGATCATAGTCTTTAATCAGTTCTAATCATCTCCTCTGTCACATGTTTAACTCCTTTTGAGTGAAAAAGTCCTTCAAACTCTTGTGGTCAGTGTAAACTTCATATGTAGCTCTATAGAGGTAGTGGCGCAAACCTTTAAAGCAAATACGACGGCAGCCAACTCCAAGTTATGAGTCGAGTAGTTCTTTTCATAAGGTTTCAATTACCGAGAAGCATAAGTTGTCACTCTTCCATTCTATATCAAAACACAACCAAACCCTCGTAAAAAGCATCATTATAAATAACAAAGCCTTCCATACCTGATGAGAATGTTAAAACCAGTGTTGTGGTTAGCCTCATTTTCAGTTCTTAAAAAATGAATTCTCTCTCATCAGTCCATTCAAACAGTTCCCCCTTTCGAGAAAGCTGGGTGTGTGGTACAGCTATTTTTGAGAAGTCTTTCATAAACCTTTTGTAATATCCAGCTAGTCCCATGAAGTTTTGGACTTCCGTTATATTTGTCAGTGTATGCCAATTCACAATTCCTTAATCTTTTGTGGATTTACTTAAATCTCATTCCTATTAATCATATGCCCTAAAAATATAACCTCATCTAGCCAAAATTCACATTTCTTCAGTTTTGCATATAATTTCTTCTCCTTAAGTGTTTGCAAAATAGTTCTCAAATGTTGTTCATATTCTTCTTTACTTTTTGAGAAAATCAAAAGATCATCAATGAACACCACAACAAATTTATCAGGATCAGATTTGAAAATTCAGTTCATATGGTCCATAAAAGCTGCGAGCCCATTTGTCACTCCAAACGACATAACTGAAAATTCATAGTGCCTGTACATTGTTCGGAATGCAATTTTCTCAACATCTTCAACTTTTACTTTCAACTGATGGTATTCGGATCTCAAATCAATCTTCGAAAACACTTGTAAACCCTGTAATTGATCAAATAAGTCATCATTACGAGGTAAAGGATATTTGTTCTTAATTGTTACCTTATTCAATTCTCAGTAGTCTATGCATAATCGAAGTGTTCTGTCTTTCTGTTTCACAAATAGAATCAGTGCACCCCATGGTGAAGTACTTGGTCGGATAAAACTCTTGTCAAGAAAATCTTGAAACTGATCTTTCAACTTCTTTATTTCAGCATTTGACGTTCTATATGGAGTCTTTGAGATGGGTTTAGTACTCGACATAACTTCAATGGTAAATTCAATTTCTCGGTCGACTAACTCTCCTGGTAATTCTTCTAGAAACACATCTGGGAATTCTATAACTATTGGAATATCATCTAACATAGTATTCATGGATTGATCAGTCAAAATACAACATAGATAGCCTCGACATCCCTTCTTAAGTAATTTACATGCTTTCATTGCCGAAATTAAGTAAGGTGGAGGTACTACACTGTTATCTTCAAACATAATTTCACCACATCTAAACAAAACCCGTTTTGTTACATAATTCATAGTAGCACAATATTTAGATAACTAGTTCATCCCCAAAATCACATCAAAATGCCTAGTATCAAAAGGCAACAAGTCCACAAACAATGTAGTATTCCCAATAATGATTTCATACAGATGACACAAAACAGATTCCCTAGATAGAGCAGACACACATAACACATAGGGCAATGATTTCGTGGGTCGATTCAGTCTATATGCACATGTAGTAGATACAAAACAATGTGTCGAATCTGAATCAATTAGCACAAAAGTATCTTGGTTGTGAATAGAGAGGGTACCTGAGATGACAGTCTTGGTATTCCGTGTATCACCTAGGACAAGTGAAAGAACTCTTCCTTGCCTAAGTGTATCTCTTGTAACAGCTAGTCTTGCAGTGTTTCCTAGCATTGGGACCGATCCGGTCGAACTAGAGGTTCGTCTTCCACTTCTTTGCTTAATTTGTGGACAATCTCTGACCATATGCCCTGTCTTACCACACCTAAAGCATGCCTCAGAAGTACAGTAGCAAACTCTTCGATGTTTCTTGCTACATTCATTGCATATCGATGCGAGGACTCTTGTGGAATTTGAGGCATTAGACATTCCCAAATTTTGCTTATTTGATGACGATGATCCCTTATTCAAATAAGAATCATGTCTCTTTCCTTTCCATTCAAACGGTCGGTTATGTGAAGCTAAATTTGATTCAGACATTAAAGCTCTGTCAAGAACATCCATGTACTTTGGCAATTTCAGAACATTCACTTTTTTTAGGATTGCATTTCGAAGTCTACCTTCAAATTTTCTCGCTTTCTTATAATCAATATCGACTATGTGTGGGACGAATTTGGCCAACTCAGTGAACCGTGCCTCATATTCAGCTACTATTTGGTTGCCTTGTTTCAACCCTTCAAATTCAGTTACCTTCCGATCTCGAATGCATTGAGAGAAGTACTTATCATAAAAAATCCCAAGAAATTAGGCCCAACTGATTGCCACATTTTCATCTTTGACTAACATCCACCACCTACGAATGTCGCCTTTCAAGGTAAAGGCCGCTAATAGAAATTTCTGTACATTAGTGCACGAGAATACTTTTTTCAATGCTGAAAACCCACGCCTAGGTTTCCAAAGGATCCACTCATCCCCAGAACAATGGCGGCTTCATTTTCTTGAATTCTTTAGTTAAAGCAATCGTGTGATCATCTGCCTGGTGCTTTTGTACTAGAGGTTGTACAGGCATTGATGGAGGTGGGGCTGGTTATTGCTGTTGTTGCATTAGTGATTCAACCATTTCTTGAATCATTCTCTCTATTCTATGTAGACGGGCAATGGAGGACTCCTCTATCTCATCAGTCCTAGTTCTCACCATTATCTATAAAAACTTGTATTATAATAAACATAAAAATTTACACATTTACATAAGCACAACAGTTCATATCTCACATATTCACATATTTGCATAATCTCAATGCACACGAACATATACTCATTAGATGAATGCAACCTTAAGTCTTTTTTAGACACCTTATTACTTAATTGGACAAGTGTATGAGTTATTAACTCGTACTCTTATACCACTTTATCATGACCCAAACCCGCCATTAGATGTTTGAATCATAACCAGCCAGTAATCATGAGATTACCTACAACCTCACATAGAATTCAAATCATATTTATATAGGGCCCGAAACGGAAGCAGAATAATAAAATTTGTCCAATGAACTTGTGCATAAGTGGCATAAACAAAAATATTATATACGTTAATAACTCACATCTGATCATAAATATATAAAAATATTACATATATCCATAAATCATTCCACACAAGTACAAAATATTATCTTGCAACACTTAAGGGTCAAAGTACAAATCGTGGTCAAACATGACCAACAAAAACAAAAGGAACAAAGCCTCATTCGAGAGGCGCTTTAGGGTTGACTTCACAAAACTCGGTAAACTCCAGACTCTTCTAAGGCTAGACATCCCGTTGTTCACCTACATAGATATACAAAACAGAGTGAGCTAAAATTCAATGAATAACATCAAAGTAAAGAGGTTATATGAATGAGTTCTAATACATAACGTAATTACTCTCATACCCAAATTCTTGTCATAACGGAACGACCTCGAGTCTAAAACATAACAGAATGACCTCTGGTCCAACTTATATAGAAGTACAGAATAGAACAAATTATACTTAGCGGAACGACCTTGGGTGCAATCAATTACAGTTGTACAATGACCATTAGGTCCACACATAACATATATCCAAACTTATCAGATATTCAGAATGGCCTTGGATCCATCTTATTAATTGTACAGAATGACCTTGGGTCTATCTTATTAACTATACAAAACGACTTTGGGTCCATTTCAAATATACAGAACGACCTTAGGTCCAACATGTGCATTTTTATCCTATCAATCGCATTTATAGATATTACGTAGTTTGGACAGATAGAAGGCTTATTCATAACACAAAATCATAGGTTTGGAAAAACTTACCACATTCGTAACACTTTTCAGAATAATGCACATAAAAATATTGCATCATCATTTAATTGAATCATTTAATTTATTGAATTTTTTTAAGTCTCATTTTAACTCATTGATTTATTAGGGAGGCCCAACTCATGTCTAAGAATGCTTGGAAGGAAGAGAGGATGCAAATATGAACAGAATATAACTTTTCAAAATATGCTAAAACAGGGGACTTAGCTCGAGTGCAACATTGGTCACTTGAGTAGACCATATGGTCTGCAAAAGTACTAGATGGTCTGAACTAGGCTTGATCGTCGCTCAAGCCAAAGTGCAAAACAAACTGAGGTCGCTCGAGCGGTCACTTGGTCGCTCGAGCCATGTGCAATGCTCTACAAAAATACCAGAGGCATGGTATGTGCGCTTGAGCGATAACTTGGTCGCTCGAGCTATAAGGCCAAATTTTGAGTTTCAAAACTGAAAGTTTGAGTTTCCAAACACCTTTTCAAAAGAAAAACTCATGCGTGGCTTGTTCTTTTAGCTTGAAAACTCTTCAATAAACATAAATAGATGATCATTTGCAAACTCTTTACTCAAAACTCATCAATTTAGAAAAATTGAGCTCAAAATCTTCATGAAGATTTGCAAACTCTTTTCTTTTGTACTCTTCAAAATATGAACTTGACTCTCAAATTCATGAAGTAAAACTCTTGAAGCTTTAGAAATCAGTGATGTATGGGCAAATTAGCTTCAAATTCAACATGGCAAAACTTAACATAATCATGCATGCATGTAAAGCTATTACAATTTTTCATCATCTTTGAACCAAATCCTTTCAAATTGTTCATAAACAAGCACAATCTCTTCTTAATTACACGAGCTAGATGAATTATCTTCATGAATTAAAGGTCAATTCCTTACCTAGAGCCTTGAATTACACCTATCCTTGCACAATCTTGAGCTTCTCATGCAAAATCCTTAAGTTCTTCTCCAATCTCTCACTCTCACTCTCACTCTCACTCTCACTCTCTCTCTCTCTCTCTCTCTCTCTCTCTCTCTCTCTCTCTATACAAAGTTTATCCAACAAATTTCAGCTCAAGAATGAGCCTAAGGCTCTCATAAAACATGTATATAGACTTGTGATTAGCTTAAGTTAATTAAACAAGTTTATGGCTAATTAATCAAGGCCCAAAACAAATTAAACAAAGCTTAATTTACTCAAAACTTAATTTTTCTAAATTGAATCAAATTTTAATCAAACTTCTCAATACGCTCTAGAAATTATGATGTCCTTATTGAACTTATGAATTTTGGTTTCTGAAACCATTAATGCCTTCAATTTTGAATTCAAAACAGAAAATCGTAATAGATATTCCAACAATGAACATATATGCACACAAAATCACATTAAACACATAAGTAACATTCAAAATTAGATTAATAAAGGCATATTATGTAATAGGGTTGCCACAGATTTGTTTCTGAAGGAAAATGCATGGGTGAACATGTTGTTCATGTCCCTGTTATTGATACAAGATCCATATGTCCTCCGGAGAGTTACTAGAAACTTCTTTGCAACAGGTTGAAAGCGATCGGAGATGGAATCAGTCACAACAACAGTGAGAAGATCTTTAGCAGGAGTGTTAATGATGATCACCGTTGCCATTGAGCCAAGCCCTGATCTCCTTGCTATGGATGTAATGAAGAAGGAAGAGACATGGAGGGTGTTAGACTTATTTATTTTGATGATTTATTTAATTATGTTTTAATTTATTTGGAAGAGAAAAATAGAATCAAAATTTATTTTGATGATTTATTTGAAAGAGAAAAATATAATCAACATTTATTTTGATGATTTTATGTTTTAATAAAATCAAATTTTATTTTGTCCCATTATTTCTCACTTAAACTTTTATCCTAAATGTTGTTAGAATGTATTTAATATTTGATTAAATCAGGAGTTCAAACAGCCCAGCATAACAACAGTTCAAAATGTTCAAGTGGAAGATATTCAAATTTGTAATAATGGAGTGGAAGATATTTAAATTAGTAATGATGGAGTACAACGGCTATAAACGGCTACAAATTCAAATGAGTACAACGGCTATAAACGGCTATAAATTCCAATAACTACAACGGCTCTAAAAGGCTATAAATTCAAATGAATACAACGGCTACAAACGACTATAATTTTCATTATATATACCAAAGCCTGTAATTTAACAAGTTACAAAAAAAACCAGAAAATATTCTTTGATCTATAATCACTCACATCTATTCTCTGAAAAATTCTCTGAGAAGTGTTATTCAATTTTTGTTTACATCCTTTCTCAGAAATTATACACTGAGCCTTATAGCATTAAGCTCATCTTTCCTGTGTAAGGTTTACAGAAAAACCAAAGCTTCATTTTTATATCTATCTTTGAGAGATAATTATTGTAACTTTCTGTGAAAACAAAAACACCTTATTTTCAACCTTGTAAGAGTGTAGTACACTCAGTGTTCTTGACTTAGAAAGTCAGTGTAAAATTTGTGGAGAATTGCTCCATCTGTGAAAAGGTTGCTAGCACCCTGTGAAGTTAGAGTATAGTGGAAAATCTCAAGTGAAGCTTGAGGAGTGGACGTAAGCCGAGTTAAAGTCGAACCACTATAAATTTGTTCGCCTCTCTCTCCCTTATCTATTTATTTTATTTTAAATTGCCATAGCTATATTTCACATTTTACTGTGCCAAAATTATTAACTGACATAGTTGTTAAGACACTTATTTTAATTATTTTTATTTCATTAATTACATTTATCTATTGTGCTAGTCATAATTTTTATTAGGGTATTATTAATTTTAATTATAAAAACCTAATTCACTTCCCTCTTAGATTGTCTTTTGGGTAACAAAGGATTTGAAAAGAAAGTAGATATTAAGAGTTGAAGGTGAGAGAGAAAGAGAGAGAGAGAGAGAGAGAGAGAGAGAGAGAGAGATGGTTTGAAGAAATGGGTCAATTTCAACATATTCATGTATGTATAAGAGTATGTATTTTGGTCATTTTGTAAAAACTTGTCCTTATGAACATAATATTTTAATGCGTGAACCTTTTGACAAAAAATTTAAAATTGGATTTATTGTCTGAGTGCCTTATAACAATACAACATAATTTCCAAACACATAGGGCATGTTTGGTTTCTCTATGAAAACATAATTTTGAAAAGAAAAAAAAATCATAATCACTTTTCTTTCTACTACACATTAATTAATTACTTTTTCTTTATTATCTCTCATTTTTATTCACTTTTTCTCTCACACAAATTCCAAAACTATTTTCAAAATATACAACCAAACAAAATTTCAAATTTTCTAAACTCTCTCTAAAAAATTATTTTTGGAAAAATATCTTAAAACACAAACCAAATGAGGCTATAATTTTTTTTTAAAAAATATATAAAATCAATTCAAAATTAATGTCAGGGCAATAAAAAATTTTCATATTAAATGGTACCTATTTTTGTTTGAATTGAAATGACTGCAAAATTTCAGATCATTTGTTATAGAATTTGTGTACACAAAATTTATTTGTATAGGGAAAGACTGTAGTTTATAAATAAAGAAAAAAATGAGATAATTTTATACTTTTTGAGTCATAATTAAAAAAAAATTACAATCAAACACTACATGAAGCATAATTAAATATCTCAAAATAATATCATAATTTAAAGAAAAAAATAACGTAACTAAAAATACATCTGATAAAAGGTGTATATTGTAAAATCCTCTCATTACTAATAACAATTACAGCAAGACTACACACACACTTTTTACAATCGGCAAAAAACTTTACTGATCACCAAGGAAACGTTACATGACTAAGGCTAGCAACAATAAAGCAAACAGAAGTGCAAAACACATCAAAGCTAACATATTTGGTAACAATATTAGGAACGAGAGAGAGAGAGAGAGAGAGAGAGTAATACTAAGCATGTATTTGCTCGTTATTGATATAGTACATCACTTACCAAGATCATTGCTAACGTTAAAAAAGCGTGGGCAACTATAAACTGAGCAAAATGACTGCATACCCATTAGCAACACGACCAAAACAGCAGCAAGAAGAGTAAGAATCTGCCAAGAACCATACACATACTTCTTCATACACATATATACCTTAACCTTCCTTGTACCAAAGTAATACTTGTTGACATCTTCAATGGCGATATCAATATATGGCACCTTTGAGGGTCGAATGGATCTAGTTATCCCATTAAAGAGTTGGGCAACCTCAGCATCAGTTTTTAGACTGTATTCGATGATTCCCTTTTTCTTAAGCAATTTTGCGTCCTCAGCGGTATCGATTATCCCATTCATTAGCTCAGTGTATCGTCCAAGAACAAGGAAGTTTGATATCGAAGCTTCGAATGCAACCAAGTTTCTAGTGATTACTTCAGAGTTGACATTTAATTTGAGGTGAGGGAGGTAAAACTTCTTCTTCTTCTTGTCAAACTTAATGCTGCTAATATCACCATTGGAGAGACAAAATTCCACTCCAACATTACAAAGGGTTGACACTGAAGGAATCATTATTTCCTCTACAATGGGATTTGTTATGTCCTCTCCCAAAACATCACATTCAGATTTAAGGCCTTCGTTGAGGTTTGTTGCCATTCTAGACATCTCAGGTAGACTTTTTGCAGTCGCCCAAGGCAAATTTATTGTCATGTTAATGGGTTTCGTAATTTTTCCCACCAAAGGAATATTTAGATTAGATGACAACTTCAAAAGCAAGCAAAGAACTTGCAAACCTGAATCGACTTTCAGGTGTATTTCCTCCTCCGGGCACGGAGCTCCACTTGGCATATTAGTAGGGCTGGCTTCCTTAGGCACCTTCACATTCATCACAATCCAATCGTACAGAAGTTTCAACAAATGATCATGAAAAATCTAGAAATCCCCTAGATATTGATTTATGATTATGTAACAATTTTAAGTAGTATATAACAATCCCAATCAAACAATCAAGACAAATCAACACAACGATTTTAACGTGGAAAAACCACAATTGGACACCTCCAACTGTGATTAAAAAACCACGGGCAACAGTCACAAAACAATCCACTAAGAAGATTTAAAGGAATTACACAGGTATACTCTCAATTACCTAGCGAATCCACGCCTAATTGAACCAACCTCTATGTGCCTCTCCCAACCCCGTCTTCACCTCAGAATTGTCTTTATGATGAGCCACTCCAGAATCCACCGAAGCTTCAGGCTCGAATTCTTCAGAATCCACCGAAGAACAACTCTCTCTTTTGTAGAACAAACAAAACCTTTGATGTATACTCTTTAAAACATGAGTTGAATACTCAATCAAAACATCAAAGAAAATTCACAAAGTATCCCCAGATATAAACCCTAGAACCCAAAAAGAAGATCTGGAGTAGTAATCCTAAAATCTGACGCAATACGCGAATTTATAGAATCTGTCCCGCGATCTCCGCTTGAGTGCCCAACTACCCGCTCGAGCGGCTTTAGCAAAATATGCGCGTGATATAACAGAGGTCCGCTCGAGTGTGAAATTACACATCTCAGTACTTTTACAGGCGACCAAAACTGCTGGAACCAGGAATTCTCCACTCGAGCGGGGAAATGTCCGCTCGAGCGGACAGGCAACTTGGAATGCATTTTTGCATTTTACTTCGGGGGCGCTGCCCCTCGACCCCGCCGTGGCGCTGCCCCGGACTCGCCAAGGGGCGCTGCCCCCTGGACCCCCGCGAGCTGATCGGGCAGCTCGATCCCTGTCATAATCAGCGAAGTGGTAATCTTGAAAACATTAGCATCACAAACTTCTCTGAAAGGCACAATTCGGGTTGGATTCGCATCTAAACACTCATAGCCTCATTGAAATAAAAGTGCGGAAATAAATACAACTGAAAGGAGTTTTGTCAAACGGGGTTGCCAAGAATAAAGCCTAACAGATCATGCTTGTAAACTTCCGATAATGAGAGATCCTTTTTGATCAATTTGAACGGAGAAACTTCACTACAAAAACTCGTCACCATAGAAAGCAACTCATTTTTATCTATATCGAGGAAGTCAAAGATATTGCCTACAAGAAAGATTGGAATTTGATTCTCAAGCATCACTACGTCACGGAGAATAGAGTGGCTAGCAAATTTACTTCCTTCAGACTCGAACAAGTTAGGTTTCCTTGACCACGATGATGAAAGTCTATCTTTTTTACTGATGCAGGTATGAAGAAACTCGAGCAAGAACAAACCATCAATGGTCATAAACCACAATAGTGTATTGCCATCATAGTCCAAGTACATGTGGTAATGAGATCGGATTTCGTCTTCTTTCTCCTTCAACGTATCGACAAGTTCTTAGAATTCTCGGGTTGGGAAGTGTTCTCTTCTAACCTTAGTTGCTGCAACGAGCTTATACCTCTCCATCTCATAGAGCTCTGGCCAAAAACGATGGTATGGACCCAAGCCCATGAGCAGAGGCATGTAAGCATCAGGCTTGAAAGTACTTAGAGTTTAGGCACACGAAAGATCGAAACAGGATGGACACCGTTCGTCTAGCAAAACAATAAACACAATATTAGTACAAATATTATGATAGAATCGATAGACAATATAAACCAAGAAGAGTTTTACTAACGTTCCATTTGGTCATTTTCGTGTTTTTTCACTTTTAGTAAATTTTTTTAATATTTTAAACAAATTTTTAACTTTTTAGATACACTTAATATAAATATAATTAAAAAGTACAATATTTATGAAAAAAATATTTAAATACAAAAAATATCAAAAAAAAAAAATTATGAAAATTCAGTATATTTTTGTATTCTTATGTATTTATTGATTTTTTATAAATATTTTATTTTTTAGGTATCTCTAGATTATGCGTATCTAAAAAGTAAAAAATTTACTTAAAATACTAAAAAAAACACTAAAAATAAAAAAATACGAAAAATAAAATATTCAATTTTTAGAAAATTGACACCAATCAGTGCCACCAGACTATCGCTACGATCATTACCTCCACCGCTACCACCATCACTACCGTCGTTGCCACCACCTTCTCCACCCCACAGTCATTGTCACTACCATCTCTACCTCATTATTACCACCACCATTGCACCACCATCCCCAACACATCCACTCCACTGCCGCCACTACCATTACCACTAATGCAACTATTACGACATTAATTTTAAGAAACCAAACATGGAAAAAGTTTTCTATGGAAAATTTTTCCAAAATTGTTTTTACAGAAAACATTTTCCACCAAAACAAATGGATAGTTAAGAAGTCTTTGAGAGTTTGAGAATCGCATTGTCACTGTTTTAAAATTATTTTCCCTCCCCTCATGAAGTGTTAAAGAGTGAAATAATTCCGAGAGAAAACTTAATTTGCTCACATCGTCCATTGTCCAGTGTTCAAGGTCACTAGGAGGCTTAAATTAAGTCACGAACTAAAGTTGTGAAAAAAAAAAAAAAATTTAAATCTATGAAAAATCTATTAGAACATGTCACTTCTCAAATCATATTTTTGCGATATTGATTTTGTTATGAAACTTGTAACCATTTGAAAATTTAATTTGCAACAAAACTTGAGGAAATAAAGCTTTGTTTTTAATTAGTGAAACCCACATAATTAACTAAGAATTAAGTGAGTAATTAACACAATGGTTGGAGCACAATAAGTGATGTAATAAAATTTATATATAATAGCCTTAACCTGATCTTTCTCGAGGATTTTGCTAACTTGTGTCCACCATCGCTTCTCACTATCACGGCTTGAACCAAAAATTGAATCCATGCCGAAGCTGGTTTGTCTATCGCTGATTTCACTTATCGATCGTTGCTCGCTTGAATTGAAAAGTTTGTTTAAGGCCATGGTGGCTTTGGCTATGGTGCAGAAAAAAAATAATTTTTGATGCCTTGTTTATGTGTTTTGCTGCATAATATGTATTTATAGAGTTGGTTTGTACTAATCTTTGTGTACACTGTGCAAGAATTAAAACAAAGGGTATTTGAATTTCCACTTTATCTATATTGGAAGAACATGATTCAATTTTATAGATGCTAATGGAGTATTCTATGCCTAGTATATAAATGTACACGTGATACACAATGTGAACACCCTATTTTTATGGTTCATAGTGTTAACAATGATTAGCGTTAACTTTTCATAAATAAATGCGAAGAAAAAAGAATACATAATTATCAAATGGATTTAATTTTTTTCATGAATAATTTGGATAATCAAAACGGGATTCATGTGACTCCACTAGTCTCTCAAGTTTTCTCAAATTATATTTGGACTTAAGGGAATCTCAACTCTATTTATTGTCAAGATTTTGTGAGATCAGATCACATGATTCTTCCTATAGTTTTTGTTAGTAATTTAATTTTAAATCATGATGATTTTTTTTTTTTTTTAGACCAAACAACAAAAACCAACTTAACAATTGAAAAGCAACATAAAAAATTTATTTTTAAAAAGGTCTTAAGCTAAAGATAAGGGTTTGGTCTGAGCTTAGATAAATTCTTTGGCTTAATATTGCTCCTCCTCGTCTAAACTAAAATCTTGGCTTAAGACCATTTAATCTGCTATTTGGAATGGCATCTCTTCCTTGCATAGGAACAATTCTAGGTCAGTTTGGCTCCATAGGATAAAGGGAAATAAGAGTACGATGAGATTGAGTGAGAAGATTATTAGTGTGTTGGTATTAGGTTAGAAATATAAGATAAAGAGTATTTGATTGTATACTATCGGATTAATAATATTATAGATAGTATTAATATATAAAATTAATTTTGGTATTTTTTTTAATATTATAATTATTTTTTTGTTCTAAAAAATATATTTTTCACTTAAAAATTCACTAATCCCCTCACTCAATTTTTAATCCCAACATTCTCAGACTTTATTAGTCCTATCACATGGGTAGATTACTAATCCAAGGAAATAGTCACTACAAGAAAAATCACCTTTGGCGACTAAATTTTTAGTCTCCAAAAGTCCACTTTTAGTCGCCAAAAACCTTGTTTTTAGTTTCCCCGACTAAATTTTTTAATTGCCGGTTTTGTCGCGAAAACATGGTTGCCGGAGGTTTTGGCGACCAAAAAGTTTTAGTCGGCAAAAACACAGGTCTTTAGCGACCAAAGTTTTAGTCGCCAATAGTCAATTCTACTTTTTAAAATTATACATTTAGCAACTAATGTTTTAGTCGCCAATAGTCAATGAACGCAGACCAAACTGTTTAGTAGCCAACAGAAACACTTTTCGCGACCAATAGTTTTAGTCGCCAAAGGTTGTTCGGTGGAAAAAAAAAAACTAACTTTTCTGCTTTTTCTGAGATTCGAACCACGGACCTTCTACCTTCTACACCTTTAGCAACACACTCTCCCTACCATGCCACTACAAGACCACATGAATATATATGTAATATATATTATTTATATAGTATATTGATCCGTATTAATATAAAACTATATATATAAATATAATTGTTTTTATTCAATATAATTTATGTAAAAAATAAATTATTTACTAAAAAAAAATTGAGGCGACTTTTGGCGACTAAATCTATTTTTTAGTCGCCCATTCTGTAATTTTGGGCTACTAATTATTTTTTAGTCGCTAAAAAAATAAGTTCCGCCTAAAAATAACCACTTTGGCGACTAAACTTATTTTAGTTGGCAAAAACTTCCACTTTTGGCTACTAAACTGAGTTTTAGTCGCCAATTGTAGACTTTTAGCTACTAAATTTTTTTTAGTAGCCAAAAAGTTTCACTTTTGGCTACAAATTTTATTTTTGTCGGTAAAACACGTATTATCGGCGACCAAACTATTTTTTAGTCGCCAAAACCCATACTTTTGGCTACTAAATTATTTTAGTCTCCAAAAACCTTCACTTTTGGCTACTAAAAAACCTTTAGTCGCTAAAACCCATATAATCGGCGACTAAATTGATTTTTAGTCGCCAATAACTGTACATTTGGCTACTAAATTGTTTTAGTCGCCAAAAGTTGGCTACTAATTCCATTTTAGTCGCCAATTGTGCTACTTTTAGTGACGAAAAATTGAATTTTAGTCGCCAAAACTAATTTTTCTTGTAGTGAGTTAATCCCGTTATTCATATTACTAACCAAACACTCTTTAAGTTCTCAATGTTTTTCTGAATTCTGTTTAAACCAGAAGATGGAGGTAGAATTAATTATGGATGGATGCCTGGCTTTCAAGTGTTCCCTTAGCAGAACTTTATCAAAGGCACTTTTCTCTTGCAAGTTGCAACAAACAAGGACTCAAGCATACAACACTTCATGCATCATAGTGTGGGCCATTGACTACAGAAGAAATATGTGGTCTTGGGAAGAGGAATTGCACCAGGAATATTGATTATGCGACTCGAGCACTCAACAATCACCAGATGTGTTTCAAAGGAAAAAATAATTTGGACTCCACAACCTACCGGCATCCTCACTGTAAGTTCTCTTTATTGTAGTGTTTCAGACTCTTTTCATTTGTAGGCGGTGGCGGATCTAAAAATTTAAAATATAAGAGGGATACCTATTAATTATAATCTTAAAATTTTTCTTCTCCAATCGATAACAATAATATAATAATAATTTTTTGAGCTAATATTAAACATTAAAAATTAATATTCATTATAAATTTTTTTTTAATTTTAAACTTTCGCAATTTACCCCGACGAGTTTTCATCTTTTGAAATATTTCCATGATAGTGTCATTATCAATGCCATAAAAAATATCTCTCAATATAGACAACCAAGCTATCATTCATCCATTCATAACCCATTCGGTTCTGCAACTGATTATTCACAATATTCATAGCTGAAAATACCTTGTCAATAGCAGTTGTAACAGGTAAGATTAAGGGGTACTTACGTATAGGTCTTAATAAGTGGACTTATTGTCTAATAGGTCCTATGGAAAAAAAATTTCATAAAAAAAGTTATTACTTGTAAGTTTTAGTGACAATTTATAAAAATCATGACAAAAAAAGTCACTAATTGTCAATTTTTAGCAATATATATAAAAAAATTTAGCAATATATATAAAAAATTGTCACAAAAAAATTATTTTTAAAGACAATTTTACCAAGACTTATTTTCAATAGGACTTGATGGGAATTAAGTCCAACTATTAGGACCTATTGGTAATTTACCCTAAGATGATTAATGCTAAAGTCAAGAGCAAATACACTAATGGATATACTTTGGCTGTGTTTGGAACGATTTCCAAACTATAATTCTACCTACACATTCTAATATGATGTTTGGATAGGATGTTCAAATTATATTTCTACAATATTTAGAAAACTCTGTGTGAAGCACAATTTTCAATTTTTTCTTTTTTTTTTGAAATTTGGCCTTACCGATCATCCCACTAGTCGTCCAGTCGGTTGACCGGAACAGTGCAATTTTTTTTTTTTTTTTTGGCAATTGACACATGCTAATTTTTATATATTCAAAAAAAATATTTTTTGAATTTTTTAAAAAAATTTGTGAGCTTTAATAGAATTTTGAGTTGTGTGTTTGGTTATGATTTGTAAGTTTTTGAATCAAATATCACATGTCACATCAAAAATTCCCCACTCAATTCAAAACTTTTTTCAAAACTCATTCACCAAACAAAACTTTCACACTCAAATCATAATTCCAAAACTCACAAACTCAAAATACAACTCCTATTCTCAAATCATATTTAGAAAACTCTACCAAACGCTACCTTTGTCTCTTCCAGTCTCCACCATTTTCTTAGCAAGATCGGCAATTCCATTCAACCTGGACAACTCGCTACTGGATAGTGTAGCTTACTTTTCGTGCTCCTTTCGGATACGACTAGCCCTACAGTTCGGACTCCTGTGATTCTGAATCTGATTTCACAAGTGTAATTTGAAATAGGAAAAAAACACAAATGAGTCCAAGTCTGGCAAATCTTTTGAAAAATTGATTTTTGAATCAAGTGCAAAAAATGGACTGCTTTGCCATATTTCAGAGTCGCCACCTAAATATCTTTAAAAAATTTAGGAAACTCGTGACTCATGCCAAAAGCCATTAGTCCGTCATCATCAAAGTGTCTCGGCTCGAAAACTTAGATATGAGAGGGGAAGGTCATTAATTGAGCTCCCTACTCACCCGATTGAAGATTGGCCTTTACTAATCATGATGTGAATCTTATTTACGTTATATGCTCTTGTTTCGATTATTAAGTTAACCTTACAATGTGGTGCACACAAGTATAGACTAATTTGCAAAAGTTCGAACATTTTGATTTTATGTTTGTTGAAAATTATTTTAAATATGCGTCACTTGAAAATGTAAGTTTGTATGTACATTTAGTCAATTTATCCCAATTTTAGAAATTAGCCTTCATGTGCCGACATTCAGACAATTATATCATTTAAGCATTTAGCCTTATGAGCAACATGCTTGATATGGCAATACAAGCATACGACGCAAGATGCTAAAACAAGAAATGCTCACCTAGTACTTCGAGGCAAGCCAAATAAAGCAAAATCATTAGAAAATATGTATGCACCTAAATAATGCGACGCAATACAATCATGCAATAAAATAAGCTCGGCTACTAGCATGGTATATAAATCAATTCAGGGCATGAGATAAATCACGTATTCAAGCAATGAATTTGAAATTGACATTGGTTAGTATGATGAGCTGAACCCTAATGCATGTGAGACGATTGTATGCAAATCGTGGAGAATGCTAAGGAAACATGATGTTCTGCGCTACCATTACAAGTAGGCAAATAAAAGGGAGAAAGAAATGGGATTGAAAGACATACACCATTATTACATATTTATCCCCATGTAAGAGGATCCGAATCAATGTCCAAATTACAAATTCAAATAAACGAATTACACTTAACTAACTACTTATTACATATTCGAATGAATTCAAAATTAACTAGCTATCTAATTCTATTACAACAAGGGTATTGTAACAATACTAACTACAACAATAATATACAAATAAAATTGCAACCATAATATTTACAACGACAATAATTACAATAATAATAATAATAACAACAACAACAACAACAACAACAACAACAACAACAACAACAACAACAACAATAATAATAATAATAATAATAATACAACAATGATAATTACAATTCACGTGACCATAAGGCACGATGATTGCATGCACAGTGTCCAGAAGCTGTTCTATCTGCCCAGATTGCTCTACATCACCCTCAGCCACTGCCTTCAGTTTCTGCCAAAAGGTCACTGTTTACCACACATTGGGGGTCCACTGGCCCCAAAAAAGATCCGGTCGGATCCAAACATAGCCGGTCGTACCCTAATTTCATGCCAAAAAGGTTTTTGTGCTCTGAGGTGAGGACAGTGCAGACAGAACCTATCTGGGCCCAGTTTGTCCCTTCTGCTCCCCTCTTTCATGGAACTCAAGAGAAGAGTGAATTCGAGCCCAAAACCGTCAATAGGCACAAGTTGATGGCTTGACGATTTCGAATGCGATTAGACAAGAATTTGCTAAATACAATGAAAAAGACCACCCCTCCCTCCTATCATGAATTTAGCTCAAAGAGGGAGGTAGACTCACCTTAAGACTCATCAAAATATCATGAATTGATAAGCGACGATCTTTGAAGCGATGGATTCGGCATAACGTCCGGCCGAATCCAACCAATCTAATTCATTTTCTTTATGTCAGCTTCATTGATTTTAAGCCAATTTTATTAGTCCTTTCCATTCTTTAATCAATTTGTCTAAACTGATGGTTAAAGCCCACTAAATGAGAAGAAATGTCAAACGAGAAGTGATTCATAGCATAAAAGGGAGACTACGCCTTGACGATGAACCTTCGTAGAGATTAAGCCATTAAGCATAGGTCTTTTTCTCATGCCTTGAATAACATAAAAGAAGAAATGAGGAGGGCGTAGAGATAATCATGCGAACTTGATTATTAGGATGAGACTCTTGTTATGAAAACTACATAAAGAAAAGCCATCAACTCAAATGACTCGGTGTCTAAAGCCTAAACAACTGAAGCCACGAGGACTTACAACACAACAAGTATAGTATTCAAAGCATAATTACGTAAATGAATTAGGACAGTGTAGACGTCCCCGAACGTCCCGGGAGGAAATCCCCCGTTTTGTTCATTTGGGCTCACTACAGTTCAGGACTCAATGTCACGGTCTTGTATCTAATCTCGCAGAGTGCAATACAAGACCAACGAATCATCAAAGAGTCCAAATCCGGCAAATCGTTTTGGAAAACTGATTTTTAGAAAGAAGTGCCAAACATGGACTGCTTTGCCAGATACAGAGTCGCCACCTAAATATTTTATTTTGGGGGAATTTAGGAAACCCTGACTCGTGCCTAAGGCCACGTGTCTACCATCACCAAAGTTGCTTCGACTCGAGAACTTGGGTACGATTGGGGAAGGTCACTTCTTGAGCACCCCCGCCCGTGTAGCAACCCTAATTTTCTTAAGTCATTATTTTATTATTATTATGGTTATTGTTATCTTATTTTTTTTGGTTTTATTAATTGGGTGGTTACATGAAATTTAATGTGATTGAATGTTGTACTTATTAATTGGGTGGTTACATGAGATTTAGTGGGATATTAAATGTTGTAATTAATAAATTTAATGTATCTATATTTAATCTTATATATATAGTAACATAGAAGTATTCAACTAGGTTGGAGAGATCAAAAGAAAAGAGAAGAAAGAAAACAAAAAAAAACGAGAGAGAGAGAGAGAAAGAGGAGAGGGAAGAAAAGGAAAGATTAGGGTTTGTTTTGGTGGCTCTATTAGTTTGCCAGATATTCTTTGATCTTATATAAAATATTGTGAGTACAAAACCCACTTCCTTTGATTTATGTTTAATTCGTGTTTTTTTAATCTATTTATTTATTTATTTATTTATTTATTTATTTTTATTTATTTTTTATGTTGGATTGATTTTGTATTTGCATGTAGATGATGGATTGATTTTTTCTTATTTTGGTTAGTTATGTATGTCTTGTTTCGGGTTTTTATATGGATTTATTTTATGGTTGTAATCGCACTCATGGTTATATGAAAATAAAATAAATTAGAAACCCATAGATAAATTCCTTATACTCCACCATGACTCCATAGATTGTTGTTTTATTTGAGTGATGGGGAGAAAGAGTGTATAAAAAAGTGAGGATTATGAGAGTTGTTTAATGCCTTATGCCCGGCATTGTTATATTTGTCTCATGATGTTGATGAGATGCTCGTTCTCATGAGTAGACGAGTGCTTTGATTTACGCGCGTACGTATATGCTAACCATCCGGGGAGTGTGAGTCAAACTCGGGACGATATCCCCGTGCAAGTTTGGCTTCGGAGCGGTGTTAGGTATACGGGAGGCACATGGGATATATGTGTAGGCCAGAAGTGGAGAGCCGAAGTGGTGGAGTTAAGGAACAAAGAATTTAATTATGAGTTTATTGATATAGTGTGAATTGTATTGATTTGTATTGATTTGTACATGTTGATAAATAGTAAACGATTTTGATAAATTATGAGATTTGAGCAGAGGCATCCATACGTGATTTTGGACAACTTTTGTGTTGTAGCTTTTTATTAAAAAGATCGATTAGAACTTATAATCGGATGACCTTGGTTATTGTCGGTTTGATTCATTTTGATAATGCAGATTTTATAAGCTGTTTTAACCCACGAAACGAGCTCATTTTTATTGGTTTCTCGTAAATTGAAGTAAAACATTATTCTGCGCACTTTTCATGTTTTGAACGTTTCCGAAAGAAAAATCACCTTAGGGAAGTTTTTGTTCATCTTCAGCTTCAGATTTTTCGATTGAATTCCATCTAGGTTTTTCTATCAAGTTTGTCTCTCAACCTGTTTAGTTTCTGTTAAGTTTGTTTGTGTTGTCTTTTTGGAAATTTAATTCTGTACAACTTTTGTTCTTTGAGTCTTGGTCAATTTGAATTATTTAAGCAGGAAACGGTGCATTTTTATACTTCTTTAGCAAATTACTTATGATTATATTATACTAACTTTGTTTTGCAGGATGGTGGGTCTTACTAACTTTTTATGCAGGGCTGACCCACCATATTTTTAATTATCTTTTGTTTATTTATAATCAATTTATATTTAGTTGTGTACGGGCAAGAAACTAAATGCCACCGTATCTTGGGAAACTATCCATTCGTCTCAGTGCGGTTGGAACTACTTGTCTTGTCCCGTAACAAGAATTAACTATATTGTTGTTTGTGTCTGATGGGCACGTGGGTATCAATTCTTGTACTCATACCAGTATACCTGTATACTGACCCGTTTTGTCTCTTGGCAACTCGGGTGCGTTCTGTTTGAGCGCAGCCGAGCTTCCTTTGCAGGATTAGTTGAGGCTATGGTGGTGACGTGGAATTACTTTAGTTGTTGGACTTGTCATTTGGATTTCATTTGTTTTCTTGAGCTTAGGGTTGATATTAGTTAATGTATTTATTATTTTTTTTTAGGACTTTAGTATTGGAATAATTTGGCATGGTTTGTAACCGTACTTTATTTAAGATTGTTTTGACTATTTATTGTTATCTTGATGTTGAGGTATTGGTTAGTTATGAATTTATGGTGAATGGTTTGGTTTGCGTTTAGTTTTTGTGTTTCACCCCTAGGATTTGGATGATGGAATATTGATTGGGGTTAGTCCTAATATAATATTTAAGTGTCCGAATTTTGGGGCGTGACAGCCCGCCTGCCCGATCAAAGATCGGCCACTACTAAACATGATATCGAGTTTTTGAAAACCTTATGTGTTCTTATTCTGGTTTATTAGCCTAGAATTACTATGTGATGCACACAGCATACAAGTATAGACTAGATTTGCCTAAATTGGAACAAAGTATCGCATGTCCGTTTATTTTGAAAATGGATTGAATTTTGTTACTCGCAAGTAGGCTATAACACGGGTTTCGACGAATTATTCCAACTCAAGCAACCCAACCTTCACCCACAGGCATCCAGGCAGTTATATCACATAAGAACACAGCCTCATGGCAAGCATGCTATCATGGCAGTCACTCACACGCATGCAAGGATGCTAAAGCATAAACACTTACCGAGTACTCCAAGCCAAAGAAAGAAGCTAATTAGAAAACATGCATGAGTCCTAACTATGCTGAAAATGCCTAATGTAACACATGCAAAAATGTAACTTAAGATAGGCTCGGCTATTCTAAAATGGCATATGAAATGCAACAACTGATACACGTATTCAGCTTGGAATTTAAATACAGTGCAATTAGTATGATTCACCGAGCCCGGTGCATGCAAAACAGATGAATGAATGCAAACATGCTATTATAAGTATGCTAATTGAAACATGCCCTAAACTAACCATCTTAAGCTGGTAAATAAAAGGGAGAAAGACGTGGGGTTGGAAGACATACATCACACACACGCACACTTATTACAACAATTGGCCCTCTCTCAGAGGGTCCGAATAAATAATTAACTGCTCTAGCTAATTAAATATTACAAAACCCTAATTAATCAACAAATTAACTAGGAAAGCAAATAAATTAGCATGCAAGCTAAATGGACCGCCTCAGCTCTGTTCCGAATGATGAAAGATGCATGCATGCTCGAGCCGCCTCGTCGGGAAATTCCTTGCGATGCCCCGATTCACCTCTATTTGCAATTGATCCCGGAATGCTGTAGAAAACTCCAGAAGGTTATTGACCAGTTTTTGCTGTCGATTTTCGATTTGCTGCAACAGAGAGCAAGAAAAGGGCATAGCAAAGTATTTGCGACACATATGTGCACGACCACTCTCCCTATCATTGCACAAGCTCTAGGGAATTTGGCTCTCGATCCTCGTGCCACCAATCACGCATCTCGATGCATGATGGCCGAGGAGTCGAATTGCATGACTCGATATGAAACGAATGCACATATAAACACCACAAGGCCTAAACTCTATCATGGGTAATCTGGAGTGTCGGCGACCGGGAATCGAGGCACGTTTCATCACTTGGAGTATGAAACGTCACTCGTTTCCCATGTTTGGACTAACTTCTACTCCAAACACAATGCAACAAGTAAGGAATGCACAATGCGACTTCTAGCATGTAATCCTAATGCAATGCATGCAATTCTAATCATGCTGGCATGCGAGGGATGATATGAAAGCATGCAATTAGCATACACAATGCTATGAACCTAGAATGGCATACTCAATGCACATGAGCTATATGGCATACCCAATGCAATATGGACTTAAACCAAAGCGGGTGGACCTCAGCCACACCCACATCAGTGGCTAATGGTGGAAATGAGACAACCGAAACACATGCAAACATGCATGGATGCAAAGGACCGATCCTAAGGCATAACATGCAACTCTAACTAAGCATGACAAAGGATGAAACATGACATAGAATGGGACATGATAGAGCTCTGAAATGACATAAAAGATGGTCCCGAAACATGCAATATGTCACACAATGCATGCTAGGTGGCTCGGGTACTGAAACTAGTTAAGTGCGTTACACTAGAGGTACCCAAAGCGATGCACAAATGGAAAAAACAACCCCAAACAGACCCTAGGCAGGTCTAAAACAGTGGGAAAATGGCCTAAAATGGTGGTTCAACATGCAAGGAAATGGAGCCCACTCAATGGTCCGAAAACAAGGCATTCATGGACAACTCTCAAGCACACTTAAAGAGTAGAAAACATGGCAATATGGCATTCATACAAGCTCTAAAATATGACGTATAATGGACCCAAAACATGAACACACCTCAGTATATGCATGGAATGAGCCTCAAAACCCAAAGTTAAGCATGGGTATTGAACTACAAGCATGCAAAACAAACATCATTCGACCATGAGAGCGAAGAATAGAGCTAAGGTAGTCCAAAATATGCACAATATCAGTTTAAGGCATGGCCAAAAAGTGCTAACATGAAGGGTCAACAAAGCATGCGAAGTAAGCTAGTAAACCATGATTTACACTACACATATATGAAGCACATGAGGGCTCACCAAACCAACCAATAATAGAAGTATGCCATGCCAAAATATACCCAAATAACTACTGAAACTCAGTCAACACATGCAAGAATGAAGTGCTCCTTTGAAAGGCCATGCAAGAGGTTATTCTACACATGTATGATGGACACACAAAATGGAAAAACCACCTCTGGACAGAGGTTATGAGGGTCCTAAAACCCACCAAAAAGGCCCTAAAATTAGTCTAGGAAGCATGCAAGTGAAAGCCCCTTTGAAAGGCCTTGAATAGGATTGTTCTACACATGCATAATAGACATTCAAAATGGCCAAAAGGGCTCTGGAAAGAGCTTATGCAGACCTTAAAACTCACCAAATAGGGCCTGAAACATGACTTCAAAACATGCAAATAAAGGGCCCTTTGGAAGGCCAACAAAGCTAGTAAAGAGAACAAGGGGTGAGAGGATCACCCCTCTATGATTTTGAAGTTCAAAGACACATGTTAGCCACTGAAAATCCACTAGATTTCAGTGGCTAAAAGGCTAAACCAAGGCCAATACAAACGCTCAAATGCATAGCTCAAAATATGGGGACATGAAGCATGGAAGGAGGTAGATGACCACCAACAGAAAAATGACCTTAAGGCCTCGTTTGGGAACAGGCTAATTTAGTAACTTTTTGGCTATTTGGCTAAAAAGGTAGGTAAAAAAAACTTGTATGTTTGGGATGACTTTTTGGCTAATTACGAAAAGATGTGCAAAAAGTAGAGAGAAAAGAGAATCTTTGACTTTTTGGTATGAGTTGTTGGCTTTTTGGCTAATTTAGTAACTTTTTGACTAATTGGCTAAAATAGCCTCTTGCCAAACGAGGCCTAAGAAAACATGTTTATAAGCTCAAAAGAAAATTTTTTTCAGTTTATGTCGAAATCCAAAAATGCTTGCAAATAGGGCTAAGATATGAAGCAAAATAATGCAAAAAAAAAAAAAAAGGGAAACAGAGGCTTACCCTTGTAGAGTCGACCCTCAGCAACTTCTAGACCAAGGTAATAAGCCTTCAACATCTGCAAATTAGTTCCAAGGTGCTTGGATGGATGGTGGAGGTGTTGTGCTAGGAGGTGTAGTGTAATGGGTGCAAGAATAATGGGGTTTGGAGCTTGAAGAAGAGAGCTATGGAGGGAAAAGTGTATAAGCTTTAGCCAAAAATTTCTAACCTTTGTAAAAGGAGAGGGGACCCTCTCTTATAGAAGACAAAGGGCCAAGGCTTCTCTAAGAAGCTTCAACAAAAGGTCAAAGCTTCTAAAAGAAGCTTAACCAAAAGGGTCAAGCTTTTTGAGGAAGCTAGACCAAAGGGGTCAAGCTTCCTCGAGAAGCTTGACAAAAGGGTCAAGCTTCTCCTAGAAGCTAAGCAAAAGGACCAAAGCTTCCTTAAGAAGACAAGCAAAGGGGCTAAATCCCGAAGGATGGGTCAAATGCTTCCCAACTAGCACAGCTGTGTTGCCCTCAGGAAGGGCAACAAGTAGATGGCTGGCCGACCAGTTCAAGTGGCTGGCCGACCACTTGTCCTGGTTGGCCGACCAGGGTTCAAAAAGGCCAAGAAGAAAAGCTGGTCGGCCTACCGATATTGGTGGCCTCCCAGGTGAATGCAACACATTGGTGGTATGGAAAACCAGAAAATGTGGCTCAAGAGTGAAGGAGACGAAGGGGTCAAAAGGGTCAAGCACCAAAGGTGGTCGGCCATACTAAATTGGTGGCCTCCCAGATGAATGCAACACAATGGTGGTATGGGAAACCAGAAATTATGGCCTAAAAGTGAGGGAGACCAATTTCCTGATAAGAAAACTGGCTAGAGGAGAGAGAAAAGTGATCTCCAAGGAGAAAGCTTGTCTCCAAGAAGAAAAGGTGGTCTCCCACCCTTGTACCACCTTCCTAACAACGAAAATAGGGTCCATGCCAAAAATGAACCCTAACCGATGCAAAACGAGGGTTTGGGGGCCAAAACGTGCAGCCGGGGGCCTCGAAAACTAACTATTAAGTACCGGAAGTGGCGTGCGACCACCAAGGTGGTCTCCCGGGCCACAGTGTCCCTCTAGGGAGAGGAAACAAGGTGTGTGCCAAAAACCGGAGCAAACGGAGGCAGTTAAGCAGTCCCGAACCGAGGCGCGCGGCCGACGGCTCCGAAAACAGGAAACTGGTCTCCAAACGGGAAAAATGGCCTACGACCACGAAACATAACCTATGGCCACTGAGAGATGGTCTACGAGACCTCTCCCTCCCTTCGAGAAAAGAAAACAAAGAAAACAGGACCTGGTTCACAAACCGAGGCAAAGCACAAAAGAGCCTCGAAGTCTAGAGGCAAGGCTCTCAGTCGAGACTCCGCAGCCTCAGAACAAGCACAATAGGCGTCATCACCGAGCGCTCAATCGATGACGTTTGAGTCTTAAGGTTGGTCAAAAATAGGGTGTCTACAGTTGCCCCTCTTTGATAGAACTCGGAAGTCATAAGTGACGAGAGTGAATGTCAAAGCCCAGAGACGACCCATTTTTGACAAGGCCGAAGACTTAGACAAACAGGCGAGATAAACAAAGATGTGCCCGCAGGCATGGGCAAAATCCAAAATGATATGCGATATTACAAAACAATGTAGTAAACAATGCAAATGATATGCGATGCATTTGAGATGATCAAACCACAAGCAATATAAAACCACATAAATATCATAAAGATGATGGAGATGCAAAATCCGTCTACTATAGAAAAGGTGCCGACACCCTGAAACCACAATCCCATCAGTGGAATAGGCTCGTACACATGCAGAACTATGTTTGTGTAGACG
Organism: Camellia sinensis; assembly: GCF_055761805.1. Taxonomy (NCBI): domain Eukaryota; kingdom Viridiplantae; phylum Streptophyta; class Magnoliopsida; order Ericales; family Theaceae; genus Camellia; species Camellia sinensis. Next base: position 16,213,809 of record NC_138964.1, on the reverse strand, counting down.
GAACACAAGATACAAGTAATTGGGTGGCATGATATAAGTGATGAATGATCTGTTGAGAAAAGATCACGATCTTAAATGCTGGATGCAACACACTACACTACAATGCAATGAATGCAATGGATAAGGTGCGCGGCCAAACCTTATCTTGCCTAGGAAAGGCATGGACACAAACAAACCACGTCTAACATGGAAATGGTGCCGTCACCCTCAAACCACAATCCCTTTAGTGGAATAGGTGCGTACACAAAATCTCATAACAATGCTTCAACGTGAAAAGTATGGGCACATACCAGACCAAGCTTAATATGGAAAGGCGCGAGCGACAGAATGGAGGTGATCCAAAGGATATGCAGTAAATGCATGCAATATATGCTATATACAATGCGATAGACATACTAGATGACGTAGTAGTTAGGAAGTGAAGATAACTTACAGGGGCAATTGGCAATGTCCTACCTCATGCTGATGTGGGAATCTTTCCCTTCTTCTTGGTCGAACCACAAGTATTACTTTTCTCCCTGACTATGGTCGCAGCTTTCCCTATTCTGCAACAGGGTGACAGACTAGGTTGGTTCAGTATCCAGAATTAAGGTGCATACATATGCTATCTCAATCTATGGGGATGCCATACAGATTTCAAGCCGAGGATATACCCCTGGGTATTTAAACCAGACTTTAGTCTCGGAAATCCCGAACCTTTGCGTTCTAGGCATGAGCCATTCGAACTCTAGTTTCTACCGTCTCAGTTGGTTTCCTAGGAACTCACCTCAAACACAGGCAGGTGGCTATACCAGACCACCAGAAATCGTTCGGGCATGACAAGCACCAAAGGAATTGCACCTTTAGAGGATTTAAGATATCCTAGACCAGAGGATTTAAGGTCTCCCAGACCAGGTGAGTGCACAAGACAGTGCGAGCTAAAGGTACACAAAACAGTGCGAGAAGGGTGAATGCACAAGACAGCGCGATACAGTTAAGGTGCACAAGATAGCGGGATGCAATTCATGCAAAATGCAATGGTGAATGCAAAGGGAAAAATACTCCAACCATGTTGGAATCATGAGAGGGGGAAAAACAAACAATCAGGTCCGCATACGACACAACCTAAATCAAATTCCAAACATGCTGAAATCGTGTGAGGAAAGGGACACTCAAACCACGCTGAAATCATGAGAGGAGGTCCAACAATCTACCCAGCGCGTCTACAACGCAACCTGGGATAAATTCCAAACACGCTGAAATCGCATAAGGAATGGGACACTTAAACCACGCTGAAATCGTGAGAGGAGGTCCAACAACCCGCCCAGTGCATCTACAACGCAACCTGGGATAAATTCCAAACACGCTGAAATCGCGTAAGGAACGAGACACTCAAACCACGCTGAAATCATGAAAGAAGGTCCAAAACAACCCGCCCAGGTGTGTACCAAACACAAACTGAGATAAATTCCAAACACGCTGAAATCGCGTAAGGAATGGGACACTCAAACCACGCTGAAATCGTGAGAGGAGGTCCGAAAACAACTGCCCAGGTGCGCGCACAACGCAACCTGAGATAAATTCCAAACACGCTGAAATCGTGTGAGGAAAGGAATACTCAAACCACGCTGAAATCGTACAAGGAGGTCCAAAAACCCGCCCAGTGCGTCTACAACGCAACCTGGGATAAATTCCAAACACGCTGAAATCGCGTAAGGAACAGGACATTCAAACCACGCTGAAATCGTGAGAAGAGGTCCAGCAACCTGCCCAGCGCGTCTACAACGCAACCTGGGATAAATTCCAAACATGCTGAAATCGCGTAAGGAACGGGACACTCAAACCACGCTGAAATCGTGAGAGGAGGTCCGAAAACAACCGCCCAGGTGCGCGCACAACGCAACCTGAGATAAATTCCAAACACGCTAAAATCATGTGAGGAAAGGGACACTCAAACCACGCTGAAATCGTGAAAGGAGGTCCAAAAACCCGCGCCAGCACGTCTACAACACAACATGGGATAAATTCCAAACACGCTGAAATCGCGTAAGGAACGGGACACTCAAACCACGCTGAAATCGTGAAAGGAGGTCCAACAACCTGCCCAGCGCGTCTACAACACAACCTGGGATAAATTCCAAGTACGCTGATATTGCGTAAGGAACGGGACACTCAAACCACACTGAAATCGTGAGAGGAGGTCCAACAAACTATCAGGCGCGTGCTCGGCACAACCTGAGAAAGTCCCGAAGGACAACGATCCTAAACGCAGCTGGGCATAAAAGGATAAACGATACAAGATAACACAAGATGCAAATGAATGCAATAAATGCGATGATACAGTACATGTTACAAGCAATGTAGAGCATGATGTTTAGGGAATGCAATAAACAAATTAAGCGGCACTTTAGCAAGCACCTTATGGAGTGAGTGGCGATAAACCGCTTTACTCTGACGGGGAATGGTACTCAGGGAGAGCACTTCTGATCGTCATTCTGGCTTGAAACAGTGAAACAGTCAACACAGAATGCTGTTCACTTTAAACACACGGCTCGTATCAGCACACTGCTCATTCTGAACACGCAGCTCGTAACACAGTATTCGGTTTATTCGGTACACAGCTCATTCAAGACACTGCTCATTCTGAACATACATGATGCAATGACGGAACTTACAGAAGTTAAAGCAAACTCAGATGCCCGACATTTTCCCTCTTTTCTTTTACTTTGCAGCCCAGAACTTTCATAGCTTCAGATAGGTCTTGGTTTTACTATTCCCACATGACCTGGGTCGAACCCTGCAGTTTTTGAAAAAACAAAATCTTGTTTTGCACAAATATGGAGAACGACACGGCACTCCTGAGCACAAAACGATTCATTTTGAAATTGAGAAATGAATTCTTAACCGAGTATTGAGCCTAAGACTGAACACAACGCACTACGACTCAACAAAGAAAAACAAAAGGTAAACAACCTAAACACAACTCAATAAAGGAAAAACAAGATAAAATGACCTAAACATCTGTTGACACTCAAACGACTCAAAACAAGGATCGAGACAAACAAAAACGCACAAACACAACACTCAGCTGTGTTACAAAGGCAAGAGACCTCTCGGTGCACGGGCGCCCAGTTTCTCTAGGTATTGTTTCCCACCATTTCTTATTTGTGATTCTCACATCACTCGAGCCTCAGGCTCGACTTTTCTCACAAAACCCTTTTCCTCACTTTTTCTCTCAACGCACATCTCTCTATTCTTTAATCTCTCATTTTTTATCCCTCTCCTGAGTGGTTGATGGATAAACAAAAAGTTGCGGGCTCTTGCCCCTAGCACTCAGCTAGATTCTTCTTTTTTTGTGCACAGCTTAATGAGTTCCTCTTATAGAGGGGTTGTGCTGCAACTAAGCAGGTAGCGAATCTGCAGCTGACATCAGCTGTCGATGCTCTGCCGGGGAGTTTGGACGTGGTTAGATTTGTCTAGATGAGGGAGTGGAATATCTTGATCCATTCCAATTCATGCTTAGTACATGGCCTGATACCTCGTTGCTTGGAGGATGAGAGAGCTTTCAGCCCTTTACTGACAACTTCAGTTGTGCCCTTTCTGGTAGGTGGAGTGTTCTTCTTGGCAAGTATGTTGACAATGGGGAAAAGACAAAATACCTGACTCAACTGTGCCTCTAGACTCAACTGTGCCCCTAGTTCATCATTTTGACAATTTTTTGTTTTGGTTTTCTACTAAAACAATTTTGACCAACATGAGAGTTAGATTAACATACTTGTTCAATTTTTGATTTAAAATCATGCAAGTCAGATTATGAGCACTGAAAATTTTCCTTTTTTGGGTCCAAGAAATGGTCCAGTTTTGAAAAATGAAATAATTTTTGAGAAAATTAATCAACCTCAGTAAAAATTCTCAAAAACTATTTTTGCAAACGGCCACTGCTAGACGAGCACGAAACCTACTCTCGAGATGCACAACCTCAGATCCAAAACAATGGAAAACTGCCCCTTGTCTGAAGGACACTGCATGGCAACGGAAAGTTGCCCCTTGTTTGAATAGCACCGCGGCACACTGTATGGCAACAGAAAGTTGCCCCTTGTCTGAATGGTACTGCAGCACATTGTAGTCAGTCCTCAGAGTGACGAACACAACCAAACTCTCGGATACAGAGAAGGCAAAGACAATCAAAACCATTACATGGACATAATCAAGTTGGAAGTGTTTGTGGCTGGACTTCAGAATGAAGTTATCTACGTATCCCAAACATGGGAATCAAGCCTTACGTAGTTCCGGTTAAGGTACACTCGTGTATTAACCCTCACCTTTTATGCTCTAACTTTTGCCAAGGCCGCCCTTTGCGGGTTTTCAACCTTGCGAGCTATGTTCTTCAATTCTTTTTCGTTTCATTTCTTCTTCTTTTTTTCATCTTTTTCTTCTTTTCTTTTCTTTTTTTTTCATTTTTTGCATTTTCTCCATCATCATTTTTTTTTTTGTATTTTTCTCTTTTGTTCTTTTCTTTTCTTTTTTTTTTTTTTCGCTCTAACTTTTGCCTGGGTCGCCCTTTCGAGTTTTTGACCCAGCAAGCCTCTCAAGGGTAAAAGTGTAGCTTGGTCCATGTCAAATGGTTTTGAGATCTCGAATCCGTCTGAATCCAGGAGAGTGACTGCTGTTCACTGACGATGCCGGAGTCCATCCCATGGGGGCTGAATTTGCCCCTAGTGTTGTGGATAGGAACTCAATTTTTCTTTAGCAATACTTTCTTCTTTCTTCCCTTATGGAATTTGGCATTCTTGCCAGTCTTCATTGATTTACAAGATGATCCATCTTTGGCTCTTCGAGCACCCCCTAGGTAGAGGGCTGCTTCGAATCTGGCCACACAGGCCTCACATTGTGGTTGACCGTTGAACATTCGGAGTTAAGGTTCAAGGTTTGAAAGCAAAGAGGGGTTGAGTCTCGAGGCTGAGAGCGATCCTAAGCTGCACAATCTCAAGAGTGATTCCACACAGGTCTTCACAAGACTGCGCAAAACATTTTTTGAAATCTTTTAAGAAAGCGACTAATCGCTCGCGCGGAAGACAATGTAGAACCAATCTGGATCAAGCTAGGATCTTTCTCGGTACTCACATTAACAAACATGATTTCATTCATTAAGGGCTTAGCATGTCTGTCTTTCTCTCAATTGATCAAATTTTTACAAATGCCGAGGAATTCTTTCCTCTTCGTTTTCATCACAGTGTTCAAAAGGTTTTGAAAAACTTAGGTCAATGCAATGAGTTCGAGGCACAGAAAAGTAGGCAAAAAGCACTGCCATTTCATTTAGAACTTCTGGCACAACTAGCACAAGGCAGAAGCGAACACAAGAATGTGAAAATCACTACTGTTTCATTCAGATCTGTTGGCATAACTGGCTCCAAGGCAGAAACAGGCTCAAAAGAAAGCAAAAAGACAAACACAAAACAAAATAATGATGTCCGAGGTAACACCCCCGGAATCACCCGACTCCAACGCAACAGGACTGACTCGATACAACAAGATAGACCTGACTGACTCAGTACAAAAAGACTGACTACATACAACACAACAAAACTGACCCAATACCCAAGTCAGAAAGTACAAAAACTAGTATTTGCATATGCTCAAAATAGTGCGTGCCATATGCCACATCTGAAGTAAACTGAGCGCCACCCGTAGGTGGTTCATCCCCCGATTACATACTCGTATTATCCCCTAAGTTCACTGATCCAGTGCCGATAGACTTTGCAGGACGTAGTGCGACGATGATCTCGTTGTCAATTAAATCTTGCACTTTGTGGCGAAGATGAAAACAATTGTCAGTGCCATGACCAGTTTGTTGATAGAAGGCACAGTACTGGGCAGCATCATGCATAGCCGGAGGAGGATTCGGGAGAGGCCGAGGCTCAAGGGGTTTGAGATGGCCTTGTCCAACAAGGATTTAGAGAGCTTTGGACAAAGGCACATAGAGGGCATGGAAGACCCTCTGAACTCGGGGTTGGTACTTCAAGGTTTGTGGATTTTTACTAGATGCACCAGCAAAGAGATTGGCAGGTGCTGACTGAGTTTGTTGATCTCTTCGGAGCACAAGATTAGAGCTGAAAAGAACATTCCTGGTACAACGACCTTTCTCCCGGCTTGCCCCTTGATTCAAACTGCCCCTAACTTGAGTGGCAAAAGTGTCATCCATAGTTTTTGTAACAACTACGAGGACTTGCTCTTTGTTCAGTCCCTCGACTTTCAAAGCCTCAACAGCCAGCAGAAGATGTTCATAGGGATCCATGCCCACCCCTACCTTATTCTTTCCACTTGCCTCCACTTTGCCAAGGGATCGACCTTTTTCAAATGCAGCCCGTCCCAAGATTGGGAAGCCTTTTGTCATGAAATTCCCAATATGTGATGTGGTCGATGAGAGAGCCAATGTCTCGGAGGCCAGATTTGTCACAGTTCTCTGAAGATCTTCGATCATTCTCTTCAGCTCAGAAGTAGTGGGCTCACGGGTTTGAGATGATTGGGGTCCAGGTGCATCCATCATGCATAAGTCCATGCTTTTTGGAATGAACACCTCAGGCTTGGGTAGATGGGCTGGGGTGATGTATATGCTGGGGTCGAAGGTGGATAGTAGTATATGGATGAGATTGAGATGGGCAGGAGATGTTTGGTCATTGGGGTCCGAAGGTGGAGCTATCGTCCGGTTGTCGATAAGATTTTGGACCTCATGACGCAGGCGGTAGCAACGGTCGGTGCCATGACCGCGCTGCTGATGGTACACACATATGTCTGGCTGGGAGTGGGTCATGCAGAGGTTGAGGAACGAGGGGTTTGACATACCCTCTTTCCATCAAGATTTTTAGTGCGCTAGTCAGGCTCATATAGAGAGGGGTGAAAGTTCTGCCCTGAGCTCGGGCTAGGCTGGCGGTTTGTAGGCTTGGTATCTAAGGCCTAAACAACCGAAGCCATGAGGACTTACAACACAACAAGTGTAGACGTCCCCGAACGTCCCGGGAGGAAATCCCTCGTTTTGTTCATTTGGGCTCACTACAGTTCAGGACTCAATGTCACGGTCCTGTATCTAATCTCGCAGAGTGCAATGCAAGATCGATGAATCATCAAAGAGTCCAAATTCGGCAAATCGTTTTGGAAAATTGATTATTAGAAAGAAGTGCCAAACATGGACTGCTTTGCCAGATACAGAGTCGCTACCTAAATATTTTATTTTGGGGGAATTTAGGAAACCCTGACTCGTGCCTAAGGTCCCGTGTCCGTCATCACCAAAGTTGCCTCGGCTCGAGAACTTGGATACGATTGGGGAAGGTCACTTCGTGAGCACCCCCACTCGCCCGATCAAAGATCGGCCACTACTAAACATGATATCGAGTTTTTGAAAACCTTATGTGCCCTTATTCCGGTTTATTAGCCTGGAATTACTATGTGATGCACACAGCATACAAGTATAGACTGGATTTGCCAAAATTGGAACAAAGCATCGCATGTCCGTTTATTTTGAAAATGGATTGAATTTTGCTACTCGCAAGTAGGCTAAAGCATGGGTTTCGACGAATTATTCCAGCTCAAGCAAGCCAACCTTCACCCACAGGCATCCAGGTAGTTATATTACATAAGCACATAGCCTCATGGCAAGCATGCTATCATGTCAGTCACTCACACGCATGCAAGGATGCTAAAGCATAAACACTTACCGAGTACTCCAAGTCAAAGAAAGAAGCCACGTAGAATACATGCATGAGTCCTAACTATGCTAAAAATGCCTAATGCAACACATGCAAAAATGCAACTTAAGATAGGCTCGGCTATTCTAAAATGGCATATGAAATGCAACAACTGATACACGTATTCAACTTGGAATTTAAATACAGTGCAGTTAGTATGATGCGCCGAGCCCGGTGCATGCAAAACAGATGAATGAATGCAAACATGCTATTATAAGTATGCTAATTGAAACATGCCCTAAACTAACCATCATAAGTTAGTAAATAAAATGGAGAAAGATGTGGGGTTGGAAGACATACATCACACACACGTACACTTATTACAACAATTGACCCTCTCTCGAAGGGTCCGAATAAATAATACAGTCCGAATAAATAATTAACTGCTCTAGCTAATTAAATATTACAAAACCCTAATTAATCAACAAATTAACTAGGAAAGTAAATAAATTAGCATGCAAGCTAAATGGACTGCCTCAGCTCTGTTCCGAATGATGAAAGATGCATGCATGCTTGAGCCGCCTCGTCGGGAAATTCCTCGCGATGCCCCGATTCGCCGTTGTTTGCAATTGATCCCTGAATGTTGTACAAAACTCCAGAAGGTTGTTGACCAGTTTTTGCGGTCAATTTCCGGTTTGCTACAACAGAGAGCAAGAAAGGGGCATAGCGAAGTATTTGTGACACATATGTGCATGACCAGTCTCCCTATCATTGCACAAGCTCTAGGGAATGTGGCTCTCGATCCTCGTGCCACCAATCACGCATCTCGATGCATGACGGCCGAGGAGTTGAATTGTACGACTCGATATGAAATGAAAGCACATATAAACACCACAAGGCCTAAACTCCATCATGGGTAATCCTTAGTGTCGGCGACTGGGAATCGAGGCACGTTTCATCACTTGGAGTATGAAACGTCCCTCGTTTCCCGTGTTTGGAATAACTCCTACTCCAAACACAATGCAACAAGGCATGCACAATGCGACTTCTAGCATGCAATCCTAATGCAATGCATGCAATTCTAATCATGCTGGCATGTGAGGGATGATATGAAAACATGCAATTAGCATACACAATGCTATGAACCTAGAATGGCATACTCAATGCACATGAGCTATATGGCATACACAATGCAATATGGACTTAAACCAAAGTGGGTGGACCTCAGCCACACCCACATCAGTGGCCAATGGTGGAAATGAGACAATCGAAACACATGCAAACATGCATGGATGCAAAGGACCGATCCTAAGGCATAACATGCAACTCTAACTAAGCATGGCAAAAGGATGAAACATGGCATAGAATGGGACATGATAGAGCTCTGAAATGGCATAAAAGATGATCCCGAAAGATGCAAATATGTCACACAATGCATGCTAGGTGTCTCGGGTACCGAAACTAGTGAAGTGCGTTACACTAGAGGTACCCAAAGCGATGCACAAATGGAAAAACCAACCCCAAACAGACCCTTGGCAGGTCTGAAACAGTGGGAAAATGGCCTAAAATGGTGGCTTAACATGCAAGGAAATGGAGCTCACTCAATGGTCCGAAAACAAGGCATTCATGGACAACTCTCAAGCACACTTAAAGAGTAGAAAACATGGCAATATGGCATTCATACAAGCTCTGAAATATGATGTGTAATGGACCCAAAACATGAACACACCTCAGTATATGCATGGAATGAGCCTCAAAACTCAAAGTTAAGCATGGGTATTCAACTACAAGCATGCAAAACAAACATCATTCGACCATGAGAGCCAAAAATAGAGCTAAGGCAGTCCAAAATATGCACAATATCAGTTTACGGCATGGCCAAAAAGTGCTAACATGAAGGGTCAACAAAGCATGCGAAGTAAGCTAGTGAACCATGATTTACACTACACATATATGAAGCACATGAGGGCTCAGCAAACCAACCAAAAAAAGAAGTATCCATGCCAAAATATGCCCAAATGACTACTAAAACTCAGTCAACACATGCAAGAATGAAGTGCTCATTTGAAAGGCCATGCAAGAGGTTATTCTACACATGTATGATGGACACACAAAATGGAAAAATCACCTCTAGTTAGAAGTTATGAAAGTCCTAAACCCACCAAAAAGGCCCTGAAATTAGTCTAGGAAGCATGCAAGTGAAAGCCCCTTTGAAAGGCCTTGAATAGGATTGTTGTACACATGCATAATAGACATTCAAAATGGCCAAAAGGGCTCTGGACAAAGCTTATACAGACCTTAAAATTCACCAAATAGGGCCTAAAACATGACTTCAAAACATGCAAATAAAGGGCCCTTTGGAAGGCTAACAAAGCTAGTGAAGAGAACAAGGGGTGAGAGGGTCACCCCTCTATGATTTTGAAGCTCAAAGACACATGTTAGCCACTGAAAATCCATTGGATTTTAGTGGCTAAAAGGCCAAACCAAGGAAAATGCAAATGCTCAAATGCATAGCTCAAAACATGAGAAAATGAAGCATGGAAGGGGGTAGATGACCCCCAACAGAAAAATGACCTTAAGAAAACATGTTTATAAGCTCAAGAGAAAACTTTTTTCAGTTTATGTCGAAACCCAAAAATGCTTGCAAATAGGGCTAAGATATGAAGCAAAATAATGCAAAAAAAGGGAAAATAGAGGCTTACCCTTGTAGAGCCGACCCTCAGCAACTTCTGGACCAAGGTAATGAGCCTTCAACCTCTAAAAATCAGTTCTAAGGTGCTTGGTTGGATGGTGGAGGTGTTGTGCTAGGAGGTGTAGTGTAATGGGTGCAAGAAAAATGGGGTTTGGAGCTTGAAGAAGAGAGCTATGGAGGGAGAAGTGTACAAGCTTCAGCCAAAAATTTCTAACCTTTGCAAATGGAGAGGGGACCCTCTCTTATAGAAGACAAAGGGCCAAGGCTTCTCTAAGAAGCTTCAACAAAAGGTCAAAGCTTCCAAAAGAAGCTTAACCAAAAGGGTCAAGCTTCTTGAGGAAGCTTAAGCTTGACAAAGGGGTCAAGCTTCTCCTAGAAGCTAAGCAAAAGGACCAAAGCTTCCTTAAGAAGAAAAGCAAAGGGGCTAAATCCCGGAGGATAGGTCAAATGCTTCCTAGCTGGCACAGCTGTGTTGCACTCAGGAAGGGCAAAAAACAGATGGCTGGCCGACCAGTTCAAGTGGTCGGCCGACCAGTTGCCCTGGTCGGCTGACCAGGGTTCAAAAAGGTCAAGAAAAAAGCTGGTCGGCCTACCCGTATTGGTGGGCTCCCAGGAGAATGCAACACAATGGTGGTATGAGAGACCAGAAAATGTGGCTCAAGAGTGAGGGAGACCAAGGGTTCAAAAGGGTCAAGCACCAAAGGTGGTTGGCCATACTAAATTGGTGGCCTCCCAAATGAATGCAACACAATGGTGGTATGGGAAACCAGAAATTATGGCCTAAAAATGAGGGAGACCAGTTTCCCGACAAGAAAACTAGCTAGAGGAGAGAGAAAAGTGGTCTCCAAGGAAAAAGCTAGTCTCCAAGAAGAAAAGGTGGTCTCCCACCCTTGTACCACCTTACTAATAATGAAAATAGGGTCCATGCCAAAAATAAACCCTAACCGATGCAAAACGAGGGTTCGGGGGCCAAAACATGCAGTCGGGGGCCCCGAAAACTGACTGTTAAGTACCGAAAGTGGCGTGTGACCACGAAGGTGGTCTCCCGGGCCATAGTGTCCCTCTAGGGAGAGGAAACAAGGTGAGTGCAAAAAGCTGGAGCAAATGGAGGCAGTTAAGCTGTCCCGAACAGAGGCGCACGGCCGACGGCTCTAAAAATCGGAAACTGGTCTCCAAACAGAAAAAATGGCCTACGTCCACGAAACGTAACCTACGGCCACTGAGAGATGGTCTATGAGACCTCTCCCTCCTTTTGGGAAGAGAAAACATTGAAAATAAGACCTGGTTCGCAAACCGAGGCAAAGCACAAAAGAGCCCCGAAGTCCGGAGGCAAGGCTCTCAACTGAGACTCCGCAACTTCAGAACGAGCACAGTATGCATCATCACCGAGCGCTCAATCAATGACGTTTGAGTCATAAGGTCGGTCAAAAATGAGGTGTCTACAGACAGCCCTAAACAGCCTCTAATATGTGAAAAACAGTGGCTAAACTACTTCAAAAAGGGAAAAAAAGTGAACACAAATAGGAGAGGACAAGCTAGACAAGCAAGCTTGCACTACAAACATGATATTCAAAGCATAAACTAATTAAATGAGTAAAACAGCCCCTAAAACCAAAAAAATAGTGACAAAAATACTCCAAAAAGAAGCTAAAAATAGTGTGAAAATCTAGAAAAAGTAAGCAAAGATTAAAGAAAACAAAGTTAGTAAGCAAGCCTAAGGAAGAGTGGCTAACCCCTCCACTTCTTACAACTTCAAATCACATATTTTAGCCTCTAAAAATAGTCCAAAAATAGTCCAAAAACAATGGCTAAAATCATGTTAAAAGAGCACAAAAGATAAGGAAAAACAAAAAAATACAAAGCTAGTAAGCAAGACTAAGGAAATGTGGCTAACCCCTCCACTTTTAGAACTTTTAAATCACATTTTTCAGCCTTTCTAACTCTGAAAATCAATATATAAAGACAAGAAAAATAGAGGAAAAGAGTAAAAGAAGATTAAAAAAGAAGATGCAAAATTATACCTTTTGAAAAGGAGAGGTAAGCTCTTAGTTAACAAACTTGATTCCAACACCCTCAAGTTTGTGACATATGGTGTGAAACTTCAACAAAAAGCTTCAAGAACAAGCTCTAATGGTGTATGTATAGCTAAAAATGGTTTGAAGATCAAAGGAGTAAGAAAGATGGTTTTAGCTCTACAAAGTTGTTGGGAAAATCTTTTAACCTTTAATTCTGAGTGCAGGGGGTCTATTTATAGAATTTGAGCCAATTTGGTCAAAAACATCATCAAACAAAGCCAGCTGTTCATTTCTCGCCAATTGTTTGTTTGGTGCTGTTGAGAGCTGGCCGACCCCAGAACACCCGGTTGACTCTAAAAGCCACAAATTCACTCTTTTTCATTGAAAGTCGGTTGGCTCTACATGAGCAACGGCGGGCTCTAAATGGACCTGGTCGGCTTAAAAAATTTGCAATTCTGGCCTGACTTCAAACAACTATATCTCCCTCATCCAAACTCGATTTTAGATGATTCTTGAGTCTAAATTGAAGCCCCGGAAGTATACTTTCCAATGGTGGTGGCCTCATATCTAAATTCTAGGTGTGAAAAGAGATATGCCTTCTATCTTAACGGTTTAATGCCCAACCTTTTCCTAAACTAGTTTTCTTCCCTCCCCTCCTATTTCTTTCAACCCCAAACCTATAAATAAGATGTTTTTAAAGATTTTTCAAAGAGTTCACCTCCCTTCCATGTATTTCCACTTTGTCCTTACTCGATTTACCGAAAAGTGCAATATTTCAAACAAAATGTGAGCCTCAAAACATCGTAGAAACATTTAGAAAAAATATTTTGAAAAAGAGGGTTTTAAGGTCTAAAAAAAGTTTGGCCAAAATGGGGTGTAAGGTTTGGGATTAGAGCTTGAATCCAAATTTCTTCACAGAGAATTCAAAATATTGCACGGTGTAACTTTCATCATCGGGTTTGAAAAGCTAGAAAAAGTAAGCAAAGATTAAAGAGAACTAAGTTAGCAACTAAGCCTAAGGAATGGTGACTAACCCCTCCACTTCTTACAACTTCAAATCACATATTTTAGCCTCTGAAAATAGTCCAAAAACAGTCCAAAAACAATAGCTAAAATCATGTTAAAAGAGCACAAAAGATAAGGAAAACCAAAGAGATACAAAGCTAGTAAGCAAGACTAAGGAAAGGTGGCTAACCCCTCCACTTTTGGAACTTTTAAATCACATTTTTCAACCTTTCTAACTCTGAAAATCAATATGTAAAGACAAGAAAAATAGAGGAAAAGAGTAAAAGAAGATTAAAGAAGAAGATGCAAAATTATACCTTTTGAAAAGGAGAGGTAAGCTCTTAGTTAACAAACTTGATTCCAACACCCTCAAGTTTATGACATATGGTGTGAAACTTCAATAAAAAGCTTCAAGAACAAGCTCTAATGGTGTATGTATTGTGCATGTATAGCTAAAGACGGTTTGAAGATAAGAGGAGTAAGGAAAATGGTTTTAGCTCTTCAAAGCTTTTGGGAAAATCTTCTAACCTTTAAGTCTGAGTGCAGGGTGTCTATATATAGAATTTGAGCCAATTTAGTCAAAAATATCTTCAAACAAAGCCAGCTGTTCAATTCCCCCCAACTATGTGTTTTGCGCTATTGAGAGCCAACCGGCCCCCAAAACAGCTGGCGGGCCCCTGTAGACACCCCATTTTTGATCGTCCTCAAGACTTGGACGTCATCGTTTGAACACTCGATGATCATCCATGCTCGTGTTCGTTTTTAGTTCCCGGAGGTCTCGGTCGCGCGCCTTGTCTCAAGATCTCTCAACTTGTTTGTTTTGTGCTTGGTTGTGGACCAAGGACTTGTGGTTTTGCTTCTGAGGGAAGAGGGTGGCTTGTTGGCCTTCCCCTCAACCAACCGGCCAAGGCATGATGCCATCGACCTTGTTTTCTTGCCATCGGCCAAAAGTTTTGGCCGATCGGCACTCTTTTTGGTCGATCGGCACTTTTTTTGGTTGATCGACCATATTTTTGAGCCAAGACCTTTCCATTTGCTTTTTGTAGATACTTTCTGCCAGCTGTGACAGTTAGTGGGCACAATTCCCATCCTCCATACACGTGTATGGAGGGATTTGTTCCAAGACTCAAGCTTGTTGAACAAGCTTGAGAAATGGAATTCTATAAGAGGGGAGCCTTCCCTCCCTTTCCAGGGGTTCTGGAATTTTGATATAGAAGTGAAATATCTCTCTCTCTCTCTCTCTCTCTCTCTCTCTCTCTCTCTCTCTCTTTGCCTTTGTTTGTGCCCAAAAGTGTGATTTCTTCATACTATTGCACACAAACACCTAGCAATACACCATCCCTTGGTTGCTGAGGTCCTTAGGAGTTGGTTGTAGAGTTCTTGGAGTGGTTTAAGCTCAGAGAAGGGTGCTGGAGTTGTGTTCTTAAAGGTGTTCTTCAAGGGTGAGTTTCTACCTTTTAATACCTCATTCTTGCTTAAGCTTTTGACCATACTTGCATGTTGTTTTAAGCTTAACTCTAAACTAAAATAAGTTCTGATTTTTCATGCTTAAGATGACTGTTTAAGGTCAATTTTTGGTTAGGGGTAGTCTACCCCCTCTTAGGCTTTGTTTGGCCTTATTTCGTGCCTTCCCTTTTGAGCTTTGGAACCATCTTGCTTTGTACTTCTCACCATTGAAATCCAAAGGATTTTCAGTGGTGCAGAAGTGGTTTTGGAGTCTTGCATAGGAGAGGGACACCCCTCTCTCCTTGTCTCTCATTTGCATGTATTTATGGCTCTTAATGGTAGCATGTTTGCTTAGCATATTTTGGCTTCATTTAAGCAAGTATTTGGTGTTATTTGGCCATGATATACCTCTATTTTAAGTTGGTTTGATAGCCTCTTACATGCATCATGTAAACTTGTCTTGCAATCCTCTCATTTGCCCTTAACATGCATCATGCATTTGGACTATCATTCCTGCATTTTTGGCTTAACTCCATGAAGTTTTTAGTCATGTTTTACCATGTTTAAGCTATGTTTGGTGTTGTTTCAGTCATATATGCCATGCTTTGTGTAGCCACAATGTATTCTAGCTTGTTAGCTTTGAGTGTCCAAGTCATTAGCATGCATTGCTTGGACCATTTTCATAATTTGGCATCATTTCATATGAGATTTCAGTCCATATAGTGTGGCCATGCATTCACATTTGTCACCTTTTCCATGCATTGGGAGGTTTTGTGTTTTATGCCTTAAGAGTGGGTCATTGTGCATGCCATCATGCTTAGGCATTTGGGATGCCATCTAAGTGGGTTTTTGGGCTTATTTTAACATGCCATAACTATGTTCTTCATTGGTTAAATCATGCCATATTTGGTTGTAATAGGTGTAGTGTAACACCCCTTGTTAGCCTTGCATGCCTCATGCCTTTTGGACCCTTGTTCTAGCTTGTGTGCTCTAGATTCAAGCTTGTTTTTGACCTCATCTTGACCTACCTTGGGACTATTTTGATTGCTCTCGGCCCTTTGGGGCTTGCTTTGTATAGCCTTGGTTTAAGTCCTTTGGCTAGTTTTGAGTTTTGAGCTTTCATGCATGCTATACTTGCATTGTTTGGTTGATTTGGCATCATTCCTCACATAATTTCAGAGTTCATTGCATTGCCATATTATCATGTTTGTCGCTCCTTGTACATGTTTGAGAGTTGTGTCCTAATGCCTAGGTGATAGGCCATTACATATGCATGCTTGTTTTGCATTTCATTCCATCTTTTTCATCACTTTGGCCACTGTTTTTGGTACGGTTGAGGTCTATCCATTTTCAGTATAAGTCCATAAGTCATGCGGTTTGTGTGTTGTTGCATGCCTATTGCGTTGCATGTTTGCATGTTTAGGTGGCATTGCATTTTGCATGCTTGGCACATTACATGTTTGCATGTTTAGGTTGCATGTCCATTGCATATTAGTTGCATTGCATGACGTTGATGCATACTTATTGCATGCTTGGGTTGTTTACATGGTCACTTGCATACTCATATTGCATTGGGTTTGTTTGCATGCCATTAGCCTTGTTGCATTACATAGCTTTTCCATGTTTGCATGCATTGCATTGTGTTTGGTTTGGGGTGTCAAACCAAACACGAGGACCGAGGGACGTTTCATAATTGAAGTGAAGAAACGTGCCTCAATCCTTAGTCGCCAGCACTCTTGATCCATCATGATAGAGTGTGAGGCATTTGTGTGTTTTTGTGCATTCATTCCATATTGGTTTGTGCAATTCGGTCTCTTTGGCTATCATGCATTGAAATGCGTAATTGATGGCTCGAGGGCCGAGCATTACACTCTTTTGAGTCTCAAACATGAAAAGGGGTGTAGTCGCACAACATTTTCTTGCAAATGTATTGCCATGCTCTTGTTTGTCCTCTACTGCAGCAAAAGGAGCAATCTGCAGGAAGATATGGCCGATCGGCTATCTTCAGTGCCGATCGGCTAAAGAGTTTTGGTCGATATAATCAAAAATGGTCGATGACCCATTTCCCTTGGCCGATGGCCTCTCAGCATGGTCATGAAGTGGTTCAGAAGCATCACAGAGATTTTCACAGTTTTCAGAGGTGCAAATCAGTGCAAACAGAGGCACCACGAGGCATCGCAACAGATTTCCGAGCAAAGCCGATCGAGCATGCATTTGTCCCTCTTCTCGAGGCCGTTTTAACTGTTTTTGTAACTTAATTAATTTTTTTAATTAGTCAAGAGTTTTGTAATAATTAATTACCTAGGATAATTAGTTAATTAGTTTATTTGTATTATTTATTCGGACCCTCCATCGAGAGGGCGAATTTTGTAATAAGTGTGCATAAGTATGTGAATGTCTTTCAACCTCACGTCTTTCTCCCTTTTACTTAACCTCTTATGATGGTTAGTTCGAGGTCATATTTCAATTAGCATCCTTATGCTTGCATGTTTGCATTCATTCATTTATATTACATGCAGCGGGCTCGGCGCATCATACTAACCGCATTGTATTTCAACTCCTACTTGAATACATGTTATCTAATTGCATTTCATATGCCATTTTAGAATAGCCGAGCCTATTTTAGTTGTATTTTTGCATGTGTTGCATTAGGCATCCTTGACATAGCTAGGATCATGCATTGATTACTAACTAGCTATTGTTTTGGCTCGAAGTACTAGGTAAGCTTTTATGCTTTAGCATCTTGCATGAGTGTGAGTGCTTCCATAATAGCATGCTTGTCATGAGGCTAACTGCTTAAGTGATATAACTACCTGAATGCCTGTGGGTGAAGGTTGGATTGCTTGAATTAGAACAATTCATTGAAATGCAAATTTTAAGCCCACTTTGCGAAGTGGCAAAATCATGTTTTCTAAGCCCACTTGAGAGTGGCAAATCCACGTCTTAGCCTACTTGCGAGTAGCACCTTTAAACCATTTTCAAACAAACATGAGATGTTTTGTTCCAACTTAGGCGATCCAGTCTATACTTCTATGCTATGCGTATCACGTAGTAAACTAGCTAATAAACCGGAATAAGAACACATGTGTTTTTAAAAACAAAATATCATGCTTAGTAAAGACCGATCTTTTTAATCGGGCGAGCGAGGGTGCTCATTGCATGACTTTCCCCTCTCGTACCCAAGTTCCCGAGCCGAGGTAACGTTGGTGATGACAGACACGTGGCCTTAGGCACGAGTTAGGGTTTCCTAAATTTCTCAAAAATAAAACATTTAGATGGTGACTCTGTATCTAGCAAAGTAGTCCATGTTTTGCACTTCTTTACAAAAATCAGTTTTCCAAAACGATTTGTCAGATTTGGACCCTTTGGTGATTTATTAGTCTTACATTGCACTTTGCGAGACTAGATTCAGAACCGTGACATTTGAGTCCGAACTTTAGTATGCTAATGAACAAAACGAATTTCGCACCCATTTGCGGGCGGAGCCGGGACGTTCAGGCACGTCTATAGCCCCCCGAAATACACGGCCGGCTCTAAAAGGCACAAATTCACTTTTTTTTTAAACAAAGCCGGCCGGCTCAAAAAATTTGCCTTTCTGGCCCGACTTCAAACGGCCATATCTTAATGGTTTTAGGTGATTCTTAAGTCTAAATTGAAACCTAAATTGAAGTCTCGGGAGTCTACTTTCTAATGGTGGTGGCCTTACATCTAAATTCTAAGTGTTCAAAGAAATATAACTAATTTAGTGAAGGTTGCTCATTCCTATCTTAATGGTTTGATGCCCAACCTTTTCCTAGACTAGTTTTCTTCCCTTCCCTCCTATTTCCTTCAACCCCAAACCTATAAATAAGATGTTTTTAAAGATTTTTCAAAGAGTTCACCTCCTTTCCATGTATTTCCACTTTGTTCTTACTCGGTTTATCGAAAAATGTAATATTTTAAACGAAATGCGAGCCTTGAAACATCATAGAAACATTTGGAAAAATATATTTTGAAAAAGAGGGTTTTAAGGTCTAAAAAAAGTTTGGCCAAAATGGGTTGTAAGGTTTGGGATTAGAGTTTGAATCCAAATTTCTTCCCTGAGAATTCAAAAGATTGCACAGTGTAACTTTCATCATCGGTTGTTTAGAATAAAGTGCCCAAGTCTTGAAGGCGGTAAAAAATGGAGTGTCTACAAATAACATATCGGTAATATATGTATCAATTTGATCATTAAGTACCAAGAGCTTGACTGCAGAAAATTCTTTGGGACAAAATTCGGTAAGATGAATTAACTTTTTCTTGTCAAAACTAGATAAAGAGTTAAATGGATTCAAACATGCCACATAAAGTAACAACTTAGTGTTCAACTTAGTAAAACGAGCATTTAGTTCTTGAATTTGCATATCCAAAACAGTGTAGAATAACTCAATGCAATAGTGATGCAAGTTTGAAATTTCTTGAGCATTGCATCTTTTTCTCCCTCGAGCTACAAACATCAATTTCGTGTTTTTCACAAAATGACAAAATATCATCAAGTAAAGATGTCCACCCACTCTCCCTCATCTTTTGGAGCCGTACTTTAGAAATTTCAACTAAATTCATGGCATTAACAATATCTTGATCTTTCCTTTGTAGTGCTTGCACTAACTCACTTGTAATAGCCAATATCGTTTTCATCAAATGAAGGTTGAATACAAACTCAAATGATTAAATTAAGTCCAACAATACATTTGCCTCTGCTCGTTGTTTTGAATTTGAACCATCCTCCGAAATCATTTCAAACACATCAATCTCTGTTGAAAATATTCTAGCCAAGCTGACTAAAGTACGATAGTGTGAACCCCAACGTGTATCACCAGCACGTTTAACATTAGTTTCTTAATTTAAGCCTTGCCGATTAGATAGTTCTCCAGTATTAAGTGCCTCAACAACTTTTGCAGCTTGGTTCTTTCTAACAATATCTAGGCGTTTACATGATACTCCAACAATATTCACCACATTAGAAACCAAAGTGAAAAGTACAACAATTTGATCGTGATTCTTTGCCATGGCTACAAATGCCAATTGCAATTGATGAGCAAAATAATGAATATAATATGCACAAAGATTCTTTTTCAGTATAAGTGTTTTAAGACCATTGAACTCACCTTGTATATTACTAGCCCCATCATATCCTTAAGCCCGCAATTTGGAAATACTCAATCTAAGTTTGGAGAATAAAATTTTCACAGCTTGTTTGAGTGAGAGATCATTCGTATTAGCAACATGCTCAATACCCAAAAAGCGCTCAATCACTTGGCATTTTTTTGTCAACATATCATATTACAACTACCATTTGCTCCTTGATTGATATGTCACAAGCTTCATCAATCAAAATGGAAAAAAGTGCATCACCAAGATTTCTAATAATCACATTAAGAGTTTCAAATCCGGCCACATTTATAATGTCTTTTTGAATATCAAAAGATGTCAACTTGAGATTTTGTGGAGCATTGCTCAATGCAACCACTTTGACATCTTCATTATGATCAGCAAGAAAATTGAGAAGTTCAAGAAAATTTCCTTGGTTACTTGAATTTTCAGATTCATCATGCACACAAAACGCAAGTCCTTGTCTTAGAAGAAATTTCACACAATCAACCGATGCATTCAAACAGGTTCGATACTCAATTCGAGCTTGATCAAATTGTTTGAAAAAAAAAATCATTTGAATATGTTGCTTTTGGTTTAACAAGTCTTGACATTTACTCGAATCTTGATTATGAGCACTATTGGGACCCCCAACATGAGTCTGAATTTTTGTTTACTTTTTTCTTCCAATTTGAGAAACCCTTACCAACAAAAGAATCACCACCGGCTTGATCTCCAATATCAGGTTTGAAAAGATAACAACTTAAACAAAATGTAGTATCTTTTGCTACGCTACACTCCAACCAATTAGGAAATTCACTAAACCAAGCCTAATTAAATCGCCAAAGTTTTTGTCCAAATGATTTTTGTGAAAAATTATGATCACGAGGTTAACAATGACCATTTTGTAGATATGCCCTATGAATTTGGTCTCGATTGTTAGGATTATAGTCCATAATTCGAGGTCATAGTTCTGGATCTGCAGGTAGGTCTGCTAAGTTGATTTCTATGCGACTTTGTTTTGCAGGAGAATAATTATCATCTTTTTCTTGAGGAAGAGATAATTCCAACTTTGATTTTCTTTTGAAATATTTCTCCATGACTATTTTAAAAAATAAAAAATCAAAATGTAAATCAAAATGGCTAACCCTTACAAATCAAAATCTCCAATTTTAATACAAATCAAAAAGTTTAAATTTAGCACAAATCACAACAAACCAAAATTTCTTATTTTAGCACAAATTATAACAAATCCAAATCCCTAATTTAAATATTAATCACTACAAATTAATAATTTTAATTTTATCACACATCAAATCCCTAATTTTAGCACAAACAACAACAACCCAAAATCCCTAATTTTAATATAAATCACCACTAATTAATATTAATAATTTTAGCATATCAAAATCTCTTATTTTAACATAAATAATAACAAATAAAATTGCAAAAAATAATAAATGACTATAAATGGATACTCATAATTTTTATTTAAAAGTAAAAATTAATAAATAAAGTTAACTGTAAACAACGAAGAGAAGATACCAATGTTGTAGCGTGGTCTCAAATTTATGTTGTGTGATCCTAATATGGTGAATCACGAGTCGATAAATTGCAAAGTAACAAAGGGAGACAAAGAAGACAAAGAATATATGAAGACACTTAACAAGTACTGTGAATAAATAAATAAAAATAAAGAATTTCACACACTTTTAGGGTTGCTGTAATTGGAGTTGTGTGCACTCACCCAAAAAAAAAGTTGTGTGTTAGTGTTTGGTTGGGATTGGGATTCAAAAAAAAAAAAAAAAAACAAAAACAAAAACAAACAAACAAACAAAACGTGGGTGCGTGTGTCAGTATGTTTGGGTAAAATTGGGAGTGATGTGTATATGAGGGGCGGGACTGTGTGTAAGCTAAGACCCAAAAAAAAAAATTTGAAAAGTCAAGGAGGGCACGTGACCCGCCCTTGCCCTCGCCCCTATGTCCCTCCGCTCTCGTTTGTAGGGGTCAAGAATGAATAGTATCATAATATCACTTAGTGAGACAAAACTATGTGAATGGGTCAATAATCTAGGAATGTTGGAGAGTGAGTAGCCAAGTGAGGGTGGAGCAAGTGGTCCAGAAGAAGAAAATGGCAGTGTAACAAAATGGGTAGCGTATCCCTTTAATCCCTAGAACATTCTTCTTTAAACCTCGGGAATTAGACCCTATTTATAGGCTTTTCCTTTGCACTGGAATATATTAAGTGGCCAAACAGTACAACAACATGTGTCGTGGGATATTCCATCATGAACCACCAAGCCTTGGCAGACAGGTGTCCCTTGACATGTACCATCTATTTGGCACAAAACCTCAGTAAGTACCACTGTACTATCTGTTTGGCACAAGTCTCAACATATACCTCTTTGGTAGAAACCTCGACAGGTGTCCTAGTTGCCGTGGCACTTGCCTTCTCAATTCAGTTTCCCAAGACATGTACTCTTAAGACTTATGTCCTGCTATCAGCCATACTAGTTTCTACCTCATTGACTCCTCCACTCTTAGCCACATATCCACAAACCCCCTAGTTTTCCAAGGCGCAGGCCACAGCAAGGTCTGTGCCTCGTACCAAGCCCAATGGGGCTTTCTTGGTCCTACATATACAACCAAGGCAGGTCCTTGACTTGGATATATGGAAAAGGAGTCCCTTCCTTTCGGACTACACTGCTACCATCTTCACGGGGTCATCGTTGTATACTAGCATCCTTGGTGCCTGCTATCAGCTCCAACTAGTAAACATTGGAGCCTACTATCAATGCCAAGCTATACGTGTTTTGGGGCTTGCTATAACGTCGAACTAGCAATACTTTGGGGCCTATTATTAGCGTCGAGCATTAGTCTCTGTTTGTAAAGGGAAGGCCTCTCTCAAAGACTGCTATTACCTTGGGGGGACTTACCCCGGAAGATAGTTGTAGGGTCAATGGTGCCACGACTCCCCTTCCCTTAGCAAGTGGGAAAGGCAGCGCCGTAGTAAAATGGTGGCGCTAAGGTAGAGTTTGCCTCCATAATTGAACCTTGCCAAGTAGCACCTCAACAAGTTACCTTTGGACACTTTATGGTCTAGGCTAATTTGGTCAAAAAAACAAGTCAGATCTGGTTTTGTCTTCTGGTTAACCCATTTTTTTAAGGTTTTGACCCATATTCATTTTATGATACTTATTCTCCTAACCGAGGCAACTTCAATGATTAAGGGGTTGTTTGGCAATGACTTTTGTAGCTAGCTTTTTGGCTTTTTGGCTTTTTTGACTTTTTTAGCCCGAGACTTTTTGTTTGTTTGGTTTTCTTGTTTGGCTTTTTTAGCTTTGGAATGACAAACTTTTAGTTGGCTTTTTTGGCTTTTTGGATTTTTTTTATTTATTTATATCTTTTTGTGATTATTTAGCCAAAAGAGTTTGCAAACCAGGGCTAAGTCAATGTCTTAATTTCTTTTCCTCTATAGTATTTACCACTATTTCTTGTCATGAAGATATGGAAGTCAATTGCACCTTCAAGGATCAAAGCCTTTGGTTGGCTCGTTTGGTGGAATCGTGTTGCAACCACCTGTAGACATCCCATTTTTGACCGCCCTTAAGACTAGGGTGCCCCAGGTTGATCACTCGACAATGAAAGTTTCGCTGTACAAATGTTCGATTTCTTCAGCAAGAAGAGCTTCTAAATCCTAACCTCACACCCTATTTAGACCAAAGCTATTTTAGACCTTAAAACCCTATTTTTCAACATATTTTTCCAAATGCTTCTACGATGTTCCAAGGCTCGCATTCCGTTCAAAATATTGCACTTTCCAGTAAACCAAGTAAGAACAAAGTGGAAATAAATGGAAGGAAGGTGAACTCTTTTAAAATCTTTAAAAACATCTTATTTATAGGTTTGGAGTTGAAGAAAATAGGAGCGGAGGGAGGAAAACTAGTTGGGGGAAAGGTTGGGCACCAATCCGTTAAGATAGAAATGAGAAGCCTTCACTAAAATAGGCATGTCTCTTTGCACACTTATAATTTAGATGTGAGACTGTCACCATTGGAAAGTAGACTTCTGGGGATTTAATTTAGGCTCAAGAATCACTTAAAACCGAGTCTGGATGAGGGAGATATGCCTGTTTGAAGTCGAGTTTGAAAACAGATTTTTGTTTGGCCGGCCACTATTAGTGGTGGCCGCCCCCTTTTAGTTGTCTGCCAGCCACTTGGGTCAAAAATCATATTTTTGCAGATATTTGTGCCAGTTGTCTCCCACAAGTACGTGCACTACACCAGCTGTCTATATACAGATATTTTCAACTAAGGGACTTATGTTTCTACATATACTTGACCTTCTCTCATGTTTTTAAGGTTAGAAAAAATTTAAAAAACTCCAAGACTTGCATAGCGCTCTCTCTCTCTCTCTATCTTGCAACCTACACACTCTCTCTCTACACTTTCTAAACCAAAAATTTAGCTCTTCTTGCTGAGGTTCTTAAGCTCAAATATTAGCCCTTGAGAGTGAGAACTTGTGGGTTTGTTAACAAAAGAGTTGCCTTCCTTCAAGAAGTATAACTTTGACTATCTTTACACTACTCTTCCTTCTCTTTTCTTGCTATTTTTGAAATAATTTTCAACTGTTTTTATGGGTTGAATCTTGTGGTTCAAGGCCATTAAAGATAGAGTGGTTAACCACCCTTCTTTGAACCATGGTTCCCATGCCTTTAACCTTGTGTTTTCCATTCCTTTCTCAACTTTTTTTGAGTTTTTTACCATTGAATTTCAGAGGTTTTCAAACGCTAAAAACATTGTTTTGAAGTCTCAAAAATGAAGGGGTTAGCCTCCCCTCTATATGCTTGTTTACTAGCTTAATTTCCTTAATATTGTAGCGTACTTTTTCAAGCCTTTTCATATGAATTTCAGTGTTATTTTGGACTATTTTAAGTCATTCATTTCATTTATGCTTTGTATAATATGCTTGTAGAGTAATGGTCCTCATAGGTTTGGAGGTTTAGGCCTTAGTCACTAACCTATTTGAGTTGATAGCACTTATTTTATGCTTTTCATACTTGTGTTCACCTCTAATCACCTCTACAACCTCCCTCATTTCTTGGCTTCTTCTTTGCTTTGAGAGTCGTTTCAAACCGATTGTTTGTTTAAGCTTGGGATATAGATCATTGTGCTTAATGGTTTAATCTCCTCGGAGATTCATTACCAATGGCATGACGTCTCTCTCATGTCCAAAATAACTCTTTGTTTGGCACCTTTTTCCATTAGTGGACTTAATCTTCATTATTAGACTAAAAGGCTTAAGGAATGGAAAGGTAATTAAAAGAGGTATTAAAATTGGAATAAAATGGAACAAGATAATAAAATCGAGCTTAGGGTTCAATTGGATGTTAATTGAATCCATTGAGTCTTGGAGCATTTCATACTTATTAGTGATGAAAATGGTTCAAGGCTCAACGTCAACCATTTCCCTTGATCAAATCCAAAATAGGAAGGAGGTTTTGTTGGTCTTTCCTTACCATTTATTGAGATTGCATCCCTTGGTTCATAAGTCATCACGCAATGAATTTGCCCCGATTGATGGCTTGTGAATCAAGCCTACCTCTCCTTTGATCTGTCTGATGATAAGGAGAGGTAGGGTAGACAAACATCCCCTGAAAATGCTCTGTTTGTTATCTGTTGCAACAAAGCAATACCAAAAATTAGTGGTCAGCCGGCCACTTTTTCTGTACGGCCGTCCACTACTTCTGGTCAACCGGCAACCTTTTTCAGCCTGGCAATACCATTTTCCATGTAGAATAGAGCAGAGACTAAGGCAAAATAGTGCAATTTTATGATCGCAAAGCAGAACCCTTTTGGTAGTAAAAAAAGGGCATTTTCAGGTGGAAACCACCTTCATACATGAGCATACCTTGCTTTTTAGGACTGATTAGTTAGAGTACTTAATTACTTAGCCTAATTAATTCTATAGTCCTTGTATTATTACATCGGAGTTGTAATAATTAGTCAAAGTAGCTAGTTATATCGGCGTTGTAATAATTAGTTAAGTAGCTTAGCTAATTGATTTCTTCGGATCCTCCTGTGAGAGGGAAAATATGTAATAATGCATGTATGTCTTCCAACCCCACGTCTTGCTCTCTTTTATTTATCCGCTTATGATGGATAGTTTAGAGCATCACATTTCGTTTAGCACGTCCCATGCTTAGCATCTATTAGTCTTGCCTGCATGAAGTTCGGTTCATCATTCTATCCAGCATTGTCGTTTAAATACTTCTTTGAAAATGTATTTAAAACCTTATGCTATCACATTGATTCACATGCCACGCTAGTAGCCAGACTTCTAATTGCATATTGCATGTGTAGCATTAGGCATTTGTCATTGGTTAGGATCATGCATTTTTCTAACTAGCTTCTTTTTTGGCTCGCCTCGGGAATTGGTGTAAGCTTTTATTGTTTTAGCATATAGTATGCGTTTGATCGTTGCTATGTCAAGCATGAATACCATGAGGTTAATTGCTTAAATAATAAACTGTTTGAATGCCCGTATATGGAGGCTAATTGCTTAAACAGGAATAGTTTGATCAAGCTATGTATCAGTTCAATTTTTTAAGTAATACATATTCAAAACAATTTTCAAACAAACATGAAATCAAAATGTTCCAATTTTTGCAAATTAGTCTATACTTGTGTGCGTCACATAATAAGGTTAGCCTAATAAACGGAACAAGAGCATATAAGGTAAATAAGAATCACATCATGATTAGCCGAGGCTGATCTTTGATCAGGCAAGTGGGATTCTCAATTCATGACCTTCCCTTCTCGTACCTAAGTTCTCGAGCCGAGACACTCTTGGAGATGACGGATAAGTGGCCTTTGGCACGAGTCTTGGGTTTCTTAAATTTCCTAAAAATATTTAGGTGGTGACTCTGTAATCTGGCAAAGCAGTTCATTTTTTGTATTTTTTTTATTCAAAATCGATTTTCCAAAAGATTTGCTAGATTTGGACTCATTTGTGTCTATCTATTTCACATTGCACTTGTGGAATCAGATACAGAACCACAGGAGTCCAAACTATGGGGCTAGTCGTATCCGAAAGGAGCACGAAAAGCAAACCACACCACCAATTTCCTTTTCAAAGGCACATCATCTTAAAATTCAACCATTGTGCCTTTTGCAGAACTAAGGATGAGTCACCTATTCATTTGCTATTGCACTGCTCATTCCCTTGGAGGGTATGGGTTATAATTGTGAATTGGTGGGGTTGTATCTTCTGGATAACTCCGGAGTCATTTTCAGCTTTATTTGCTTGGTGGTATGGACAAAATTGCAAACATTTGGCCAAACTCATTTGGGATGCATTGCCACTTGCAGTGTTATGTACCCTTTAGCTTGCTAAAAATTGGAGAGTCTTTAACAACATTGATCCCATCTGGTTTGAGTTAGTGGAGTCCATTAAAATCAAAGTAGCTACATGGGTGAATTGTCATCAGATCTCAAAGAAGTCTCAATAAATGATTTCATATTCAGTTTAGAAGGTTTAAAAACAATCAAGATCCAGAAAAGATGAGGTTGCTAAGTGGAAGTTCAACTGATGCACTCATGGCCTGATATGTTGTTACTCTATTTATCTTATGTGCTAAGTTGTTGCGCTGTTTGCTTTGGCTATTTGTTAAGACATTGAATTGCTTCTTGTTTATCTTAGCTCTAGTTGGTTTCTCACCAACTCATAGTGTTGTGCTTGCATCCTCGCCTTTTGGTGCCAACCATTGAGGGGTATTGATATGATGTAGTCCTGCCTTCACCCTTATTAATGTAATCCGTGTATTATATGTATATATATATATATATATATCTTTTCTAATAAAAAATAAAATAAAATAAAATCTTGCCTCCACCATAGACAATAGGTGAAAGAACCTTCGGAGTATGTAAGCCCCATTTGTTTTAGGAGATAGAGGGGGATTATGATTGAGATAGAGGTGGGACCCACTAATGTTGTGTTTGTTTTGGGAGATGGAAAGGGGATTCATAAGCCGCTATGGATTAGGATGGGCCTTGGGGAGGGGATTAGGATGGAGGATTGGGACTTGATATTAGAATCCGCCAAACTTTTTTTTTTATTATTTTTTTTTTTATATATGTTGGGCATTTTTTTTGAACATTAATGTTTAATTTTCTGTATTTTTTGTTAAGTAAAAATCATAGTTCTATTTGTTTTATTTATTTTATTTTATTTTTTATTTTTTACTTGTTGGGCTTTTTTTTTTTTTTGGAACATTAATGTTTAATGTTTTTTTTTTTTTGTTTTTTTATTATTTTATATAAAAATAATTTAACAATCCCTACACCAACAACTATCATCAAAATAAATACAATTTTACTTAATCCCCTCACTAACAATCCCTTCATTATTAATTCTCTCACTACGAATCCCCCCACTATGAATCCCTTCTATTCTACCTTTGAAAATAAATGGGCCCAGAGATTAAGTTTGAATGGCTTAGAGCGATAATGTGAGACAAATTTATAATAGTTTGCTTCAACATTTTTAATATATTTTCCATATAGTTTTTCCATTAAACCACAGTTAGGTTCACTTAAAACCATTACATTGAAAATTGGCATCCACAACTTTGAATTTTTGGTGTCTGGTATTCATCAACAAATTAAGTGTTGGAGTGTAAATACAAAAATATCGATTTAGAGTTTATTTGGCATGACCTAATGTATTACATTTTTTTTTTTTATCTTTTTTACTTTTTTAAGTCACATTATAGGAAATTACACTTTCGACGACCAAATTTGGCGAATAAAAAAAATTTGGCTGCCAAAAGTTGTGGAATTGGCGACCAAAAATTATATTAGTCGGCAAAAGTACAAGATTTAGCCACTAAAATTTTTTAATCGGGGTATAGTGATTATTAGCGACTAAATAAATTTAATCGGTAAAAATTCCACAATTGGCAACTAAAAAAAAATTTAGTCGCTAAACACTAC
Organism: Camellia sinensis; assembly: GCF_055761805.1. Taxonomy (NCBI): domain Eukaryota; kingdom Viridiplantae; phylum Streptophyta; class Magnoliopsida; order Ericales; family Theaceae; genus Camellia; species Camellia sinensis. The sequence goes on along the minus strand of NC_138964.1, from coordinate 16,184,882 downwards.
AAAAAATTAATATGTTAGAGACCAAAATTTAGGCACAAAATTATTTTTTAGAAACAAAATATTTTTGTTACGAAAAGTGTCGTTATTATATTTTTAGCAACAAAAATTAGACATTAGTGAAGAATTATTATCCTTTTGGGACCAAATTTTTTGTCTAAAAAAATAAACCATTTTGAAACCAAATTATTTTGTGACATTTTAAAAAATTTGTTGCTAAAAGCCTTGTTTTTTACTTTTCGGGACAACCTTTTAGCGATTATTCTTATGACGATAGAAATTGGTCCCTAAATGTCTTTTGCAACAAAACTCACTTTTAAAGACCAAAATATTTGGTTTCTAAAACTCTTATATGTTGTAGTGAAATATACCAAAATTGGCGACAAAAATTTTTTTTAGTCGTTGTGTAGTTACTTTTGACTATTAAAATTATTTAGTCGCTGAATGAAAAACCAAAAAGATACTTTTTATCTTTGGTAAACAAAAGTTTGATAGCCAAAAATTTATTTTCAGCAACTAAAAAATTTTTTAATCCCTGTATAGTTACTTTTGGCTACTAAAATTATTTAGTCACTGACTGAAAAACAATAATTTACTTTTTATTTTTGGCGACCAAAGATTTGGTCGCCAAAAATTTATTTTCAGCGACTAAAAACAATTTTAGCCACTGTATAGTTACTTTTGGCTACTAAAATTATTTAGTTGCCGAATGAAAAATAAAAATTTACTTTTTAACTTTGGTGACCAAAAGTTTGGTAGCCAAAAGTAACTATACAGCGACTAAAAAAAATTTTGGTTGCCAAAAAAATAAAATATTTGGAGAGAGACATTTAAAATTTTGAAGGGATTAAAAAAAATTAATTGGCGACCAAAATTTATTGTTGTGAATTATGTGAATGATATATACATTTTTTGTTTCGAAAACAAACCAGCGCCTCTCTCTCTCTATATTTTCAGGGGTGATTATTCAGTACTTCCAAAGTGTGGACACGTGGTGCTCTATAAGGTTTTAATTGGTGGAGAGATGTAAGGGCCCACAATTTATGTTGGGGATGGGAAACAACATGAGGCTAAGTAATTGGTGATTGGCGTGGAGTATGGCCACATAGTACTCCAAGAGTATTGAATAATTTCCTTATTTTCAAGGTCTCTCACCCTCTCCATCTCCACTGCTCCTCTCTCCTCCCTCTCTCAGCATCGGTCCTCCTTGTGTACGCCGGCAACCAGAGCACCTCCTCCTCCTCTACCATCACCATCGTGACTGCTGTGACCACCACTGCTGCCGTTATTACCTTTGTCGCTGCCCTCTCTCTCTCTCTCTCTCTTCCTCTTCCCTTCACTTTCCATCACCGCCGATCTTCATAGATCTGAGTACCACCAATCTTTTCACGTCGCTGCCTCCTCCTTCTCTGCTGATTTTCATAGATCCACCGCCATCGCCGCGAGATCCAAAAGCTTCATCACTGAGAAGAACTCTGCTTTTTAATGATTGTTCATACATCAAGGTCTGAGGAAGAGGTAGATATGGAGGCCGTGGAGATAGACGCAGAGACAATTACAAAGACAATGGAGGTTCTGGTCTAGATAGAAATTATCATGGTGGAAACCATTCTCGGCCATACTGAAGTTCAAAGAAGCAAATTTATGTGCTAAAAATTATGATTTAAGTGATTTAATTATATTTTGTTTGCAGGATTGTTCTCATACTGGAGACAAAGAGGTAGGTTGTTCACTTTCTCTGAGCAATGCCCCTTTTCTCCTTTCTTAAGCTTATGCTAGATGGTGGGGTTTATATATTCAGTTCGGGATTGATTTAAGCTGTGTGAATGTTTTTATAGAGGCTAATGGATATTCTCCAAATTGCTGCTAAGGTAGGTTGAAATTTTCAGGTGAGTATTGCCCCATCTAATGTGCATATCTATGCTACTTGTTGGACTCGGAGTGGCACATTTGTGGATTTGCTTGTATGTCCGCGACATGCTTGCATTGGTGTCAAAGAGTAAATGTAGATAGTGTGTTGTTTATCACTTCCTTCTAACACCATCTGTACGGGAAAGAAATATACCTTCTCGTATAATCCTGTTGATCAAGTCCGTGCTCCTCCGTACGACGTCGCTTTATCACCTGAAAACACAAACGTGAGCTAGCCGGCGGGTGTGTGCCGGAAACCTCTCTGATGCCTAAGTCAGTAAGCTTGACAAATAGACAAAAGCTCTATGTATTCAGAAAGCAAAGTTGTGTGTTACCTCTCCCAAGGTGATGTTTGTGAGCTTTTATAGGTTTCACGTGGCATAATCCTAGTAGGACTTCTACTCCTCCATGTAGAGTCCTCCTAGGATTCATACTCCTGTAGGATAATGCTTATCCTTTAACACCCCCCCACTGCTTAAACCAAGTGGGATGGTTTTTACTATGGCCGATCTACCATATGGCCGAAATAAAACTACCATACTATACAGGCAGGTATGGCCGATCTGACTACTAGTTCGGCTCTTCCCTTCCTTGCTTCTATCCCGGCTGCGAATGTTAAGACCGAGCTATCCATAGAAGTGTCAAGCCGAACTAACTCAAACTTCCCTGAAGTTCTCTCACTCTGGTTAGAGGAGATGACCGGGCTAATCCGTAATATGCCGCAACTGAGCTACCCCAAGCCTATCTGACAACCGAACTAACCCTAGTACTCCTTTTGACCGGTGTATCCACTGTCTTTCGTATTTGGACCTATCTCGGCCCAACACCCAGCTCGGCCCAATTTATATACATAAATGACCCTCTCAATTGCCCCTTAATTCCATCTGCATAGCATGATAGGGATTATCTCTTCATCAGCCGAGCTGTAGTCCCTAAACCTTCCAGCCGAGCTACAACCATTTAGCTTTTCCTGCTGAGCTAAACTTAAACCGAGCCGCTCTCATCCGGTCACAATGTCTTTTCAATCACCAAAAACTGAACCGCTTTCTATTCCGTATACGCGTGGCACGTTCCCATTCGCGGAAGGCAGCTGTCAACGCCGTCTTCGTATTTCGCAATTTTTGAACAGTTCCCGCCTTTTCTCTCTCTTTCCACAAAACAACATTCTGTCTTTGAATCATTCACCTACACTATTTACCTTATTCTCTCTCCGTGCCTCTGCTTCTCCAACCTCTGAGTTTCCCTGAGTTCGTGTTCTTCGTTGGTGCTGTTGCTCCCATCTCCAACTTTATCTTTTTCTTCTGGTAAGCTTCAAAAAATCTGTTTTGTTCTTCTTCTTTCTGCTTGCGTTTAATCCATTGTAGTTTGTTTTGTGTGCTTTTTGCAAACACTTTTTCTATCTTGCTTTGCTCTGTACTTTTATTGGAAAAAACTTTAACAATAGAACGCATGAGTATATGATATATCCTGTAGAAGACTAGTCTTTGATCCAAAATCATGATGTAACCGAACTAGGATACTGTTTATGATATATATGTAGATCAATTCAGACAATAACCGAACTAGAACTCGTAGAAATAACAGTAGTTTCAAAAAATAACCAACTCCTGATTCACTTTAGCCGAGATAAATTCACCGAACAAAGTTTGAACTTAGTAAACTAGGAACCTCGGCTTTCAACCGAGCTAAGCCTTTAGGGCTAAGCCAGCTTCCTTAGTTTCTAAACCAAACTCAGAAAGCTGCCCCTAGAGGCTCAACCGAAGTAACAAAACCCACAGTTCAAACCGAGATAACCAACCTTATACAAAAACCGATCTTGCGAACCTTATGCTCAATCCGAGCTGCCAAGCATTTTGCTGAACCGAGATAGAACCTGTCCACAAAGCCGAAGTAGGGCTCTTTTACCTTGCTTTTAATTTATAGCACGGTCCAATGATCTGTGCTTAACCCCTTTGTTTTCTACTTTGCAGACTTAGGTTGCCCAGGCACTCCTTCGTGCACTCAACCGAGCTACTAAGCACAACTTTTGCACCGATCTAATTTATTCATAATTTATACAATAGATGGGGAAGTATAGGTATCTAGTAAATACTCCGGGCGGCCTAGCCGAATTCAAAAAAGACTACCATATACCCGATGACGTCCATCTGATTTTGGCTGAAAAAGACGTCATTCCCTGGGGTAATGAAGGCTTTGTCCTCTTCACCCTTTTATCCATAATAAAACCAGACTACTATTTCCAGTCCAACCTTTAATTTGCGAGTTTCTTAGGAAAACTAGACTATGCGCAATCCAACTATCCACCAACTCCTACCGCATCATAATGGGAATAGCCGAACTGAACCGCCAAGCCGGACTAAACCTTGGCCTGGCCGAAATCTTCCACCAATACTCCATTGGTTCAAAAGAAGATGGGTGGGTCTATTATTTTAGGATACGCCATTGCCGAGAAAAGATAATAAAACATACATCGGATAAAGACTTGAACGACGACGACTTTTTCTGGGTATCTGGGAATTTTGAGGATCATCAAGCCCAGATTCCTGGCCGACGTATAAATTGGAAAAAAGAAGAGCCCGGTAAATTTACTTCGGTTTTCTTGCTTGCTTTTTTATATTTCGGTTTTTTAATGTATCAGCCGGACTAACAGTTGTTTTCTTTCGCAGATTCTGCCCACCTTCACTCTTTATACAGTTACCCAAACCTAGCCACTTTGTGCGCCGCACTACGGTATCCAGAACATAGTTGGGCCAAATTGCTGAAGTTCGAGCCGACCTACAGATACAGTGGTCGCCGAAAAGCCAGAGTGACTGATTTTCTTCTTGAAGACGCCCTAGAGCCGGACCCAACCTTACCACAAATCAGACTAATTCCACTAACTGCTGAAGAAGAGATGGCCAAAAAGAATAGAGTAAGGGCCCTATTAACCGAGACCAACAAGGCCGAAGTACCACCAGTAAGTCAAACCCAAGAAGCGGTGGTGGCGCTTCCTACGCAACAATCGTCCTCATCCCGCCGAACCAAGCGCGCCCGGACTACCGAAATTGAACAATGTTTGGTTGATAAAGACGAGACTGCCCTTCAACTGAATCCGCCACTGAGCCCCCAACCGGAGCCTTCTGACCGAACTACCACTAGCTGGGCACCAAAACTTACCTTCAACAATTGAGATATCCAAGATTCTGACTCTGTTGTTGCTGAGAAGGATCACCAGTTGGCCTTCAACCTGGCCAAGAGTGTGTGCCTCCATAAAGATATGGAGCACCACCAAAAGCAACTAAGCACCGAACTGAAGGCCATCCGGTCTTCAACAAAATCCATGATCCTGGTAAGTAGCTCTGTCCGTTTTTCTGTCTAATTTTTCCAACTTTCAATTCGGCTCAAGGGAAGTCTTTGTTTTGTCAGGCCATTCAGAAAAACAACATCACTCACAGGAAAGTGTTAGAGCTCAGGAAAATAACAAGGCAAGCCGTGGCAGAAGCCGAAGCGAAGACGGCGGAGCTAGAGGAGGCCAGAAAGCAACTGGCCGAGCTACGAGCTAAGAACGGCCGACTGGCCAGACTAGTTAGTTCGGTCGAGGCAAAAAAGCAGAAGGCTGCCATTGTGCTGAAGGATAAGTATCTGCGCGAGCTGGTGAAGCTTGAAAAGAAGAAAGATACCGAGATAACCCAGCTGAAGGAGAGCGCAAAAGGAGTCGAAAAGAAAGGTTTCAAGAAGGCAGAGGATGCTTATACCCGACAGTGTGAAGCCGCCAAGGAACTATTCTTCAAGTGCGGCTGGAGGGCAGCTGTTGAGAAGCTCGGTCACGATCCACAGACCGAGGTCTTCAACCCTCCAGCCTACTTCATACCAAACTTCCTAGTGGAGTATGCTAATGCCATACAGTAGCAATTCCTTGAAGGCTCAGACTCTGACGAAGACTCTGCCTCTGAGGATACTCCGGTTGTTAATGTAGACCAGTGAGTTCGGCTGGAGCCCACGGTGGAAGGCCTAACTATTGAACTACCAGGTGGAATCGTGGTTCCAACCGAAACCACCCTTGTGACCGAGAGCGAGCTTCCGCCTGAAACTGGTCTTCATGTTGATGCCGATGCTGCATTTGATGCCGAAATTGATGATCTTTTCAACTGATTGTCTTTTTACTTTTCTTTTTTGCTACCTTTTTTACTTTTGTAACCGGGCTACAGCCCCTCCTTTGTACTTGCTTCCTGATGAATGAAAATTTTGATGTGCTCTTACTTCGGTTGATCTGTACGTTGTACTTATGATTTTTTCATGATCTTTGTACTTTCAACTGTTATCTCAGTTTTTGCTGCTCAAACTAACTTATGCTTACCAGCCAATCACTCCTTAGCCGACATAATTACATCGGCTGAGGAGTACTCAGTGTATGTTTAATCCAGCCAACCACTCTTCAGCCATACCCATACTTCGGCTGAAGAGTATAAAGAGTTGGTTTAATCCAGCCAACCACTCTTCAGCCATACCCTTACTTCGGCTGAAGAGTACAAAGAGTTGGTTTAATACAGCCAACCACTCTTCAGCCATACCCGTACTTCGGCTGAAGAGCACAAAGAGTTGGTTTAGTCCAGCCAACCATTCTTCAGCCATACCCATACTTCGGCTGAAGAGTACAAAGAGTTGGTTTAATCCAACTAACCACTCTTCAGCCATACCCTTACTTCGGCTGAAGAGTACAAAGAGTTGGTTTAATCCAGCCAACCACTCTTCAGCCATACCCATACTTCGACTGAAGAGTACAAAGAGTTGGTTTAATCCAGCCAATCACTCTTCAGCCATACCCATACTTCGGCTGAAGAGCACAAAGAGTTGGTTTAATCCAGCCAACCTCTAAGTTGGTTTTTCTAGCCAACTTAGAAAAATGTTTGGTTATTCCGACCAAACGTCCTACAGCTTGGATTCTTATCCTGAGCTTAGGTAGGGTGTTGGTTTAATCCAGCCAACCTCTAAGTTAGTTTTTCCAGCCAACTTAGAAAAATGTTTGGTTATTCCGACCAAACGTCCTGCAGCCTGGATTCTTATCCTGGGCTTAGGAGGGGTGTTGGTTTATTCCAGCCAACCTCTAAGTTAGTTTTTCCAGCTAACTTAGAAAAAATGTTCGCAATGTACCTAAACTTTACTAAAGCTAACTTTTACAGAGAACAACTCATGCTGAAAAGAATCGATTGTTTTATTGAAGAAAAAGAAATTACACATGTTTTAAAGGAAAAAACCTAAAAATAAAATAACTTGAGATTGGCCGTGTTCCATGGCCTAGGGATTGCTTTGCCGTCCTTGTCTTCTAAGTGGTATGCCCCTTTGCCTGCTAACCCAACCACTTTGTAAGTTCCTTCCCAGTTTGGCCCTAACTTGCCATCTCCTGGTATCAAGGTGTTTCCCATCACTTTGCGCAGTACCCAATCTCCGATCTTGAATTGTCTTGGATGCACCGTTTTGTTGTATTTTCTGATTAACTCTCGTTGGTATGAGGCAATGTGAACCGGTGCTCTTTCTCTTCTTTCTTCCGCAAGGTCGAGTTCCACTGCAATGGCTTCTCTATTCATGTCTAGATCAAAATTCTCGCTTCGAATTGTGGAGAGGGCAACTTCCAGTGGTATTACTACTTCCATTCCATAGGCTAAGGAGAATGGTGTTTCTCCTGTTGATCGCCGAGGTGTGGTGCGGTAAGCCCATAAAACATGAGGAAGTTCATCCGCCCACTTGCCTTTTGCCTTCTCTAACCTTTTCTTCAGTCCATCCAAGACAACTTTATTTGATGCTTCTGCTTGGCCATTTGCTTGAGGATATGCCGGTGTAGAATTGTAGAACTCTATCTTGTACTCTTCACAAAAGCCTCCGAAGATTCTGCCGTCGAATTGAGTGCCATTGTCTGAGATTAGGGCTTTTGGTATGCCAAACCGAGTGATGATATTCTTCCAAACGAACTTCTTCACATCTTTTTCTTTGATTGATGCCAATGCTTCTGCTTCCACCCACTTTGTGAAGTAGTCTGTTGCTGCGAGAAAGAACTTCCTGTTGCCGGGTGCTGTTGGAAGTGGTCCTACTATGTCCAAGCCCCACATTGCGAAAGGCCATGGGTTGGTTAATGGTAGGAGTTCTCTTGCTGGTTGATGTATTTGGTGTGCGAATTTTTGGCATTTCTCACACTTCTTCACATATTTCTCTGAGTCTGCCTGCATGTATGGCCACCAGTATCCTTGTGAAATGGCCCTGTAAGCTAACGATCTTCCTCCTTGATGGCTCCCGCACACCCCTTCGTGTATCTCGTACAGGAATGCTTCCACTTTGCTGGGGTGGACACACTTTAGATAGGGTCCTGAGAACGACTTCTTGTATAATGCCAAAGATGGGGAGAGCCAAAATCGCTGCAACTTTGCTCTTATTCTGTTGGCTTCTTTTTTCTCTTTTGGTAAGATGCCGTCTTTTAAGAATAGGATGATGGGGTCCATCCAAGAGGGGCCTAGCTCTGCACAACATACCTCTTCTGCTTCGAGGTCTTCAATGCTTGGTCTAGGTAGGTAGTTGATCAGTAGTGGATGAGGTATGGAGGTATCTGCCAGTGAAGCGAGGCCTGCTAGTTCGTCTGCTCTGCTGTTTTTCTCCCTGCCGATCTGTTCTATCCTTACTACATCAAACTTCTTGATCTCTGTTCTGACCAATTCTTGGTACTTGGCCATCCTATCATCCTTTGCTTCATAGTTGCCAGAAATTTGGTTTACCACCAACTGTGAGTCGCTGTAGACCATTAGTTCGGTAGCCATCATGTAATATGCTGATTTGAGTCCTGTGAGAAGTGCTTCGTACTCCGCTTCATTGTTTGATGCTGGGAAGCCAAGGTTGATTGCTTGTTCTACAACCAGGCCATCTGGTGAGATGAGGACTATGCCGAGTCCTGCACCATGTCGGTTGGATGCTCCATCTACAAAGAGCTTCCACATTTCTCCAACGAACAATTTCCAGCAAGTGGAGGGGTCAGATGATGTCGTGGGGTCAAGAATGGTGTTTTCTTCAAGGTCCATGTTTGCTGTCTGCCCCTAGCTATCTGATTGTACCAAGTCTTTTTTTGTTGGAGAGCCTTGGTTTGGTGTAGCTTCTGCCTTGCTGTCTTTAGTCTGGTCTGCCTTGGAGTCTGACTGAGTACCTTCTACTAGGGGTTGCGCTATTCTGGCGTCAACTTCCATCCCTAATTCGGTGGTGTCAGTTAGGTCGACTGGGAAGATATGATGACTTCCAGGAGTAAACTCTGCGACGAAGTCTGCTAAAGATTGGGCTTTTATTGAGGTCCTGGGTTGGAACTTGATGTCGAATTGTCCCAACTCTACTGCCCACTTCAAAATTCGCCCAGAAAAGTTCGCCCTCTCAAACAAAGCTTTTAGTGGGAAAGCTGTGAGGACGACTACGGTGTGGGCGTGAAAGTAGTGTGCCAATTTTCTGGAGGCCATCATCAAGGCTAATGCCAGTTTTTCCAGTGGCAAATACCTTGTTTGGGCTCCCAGCAATGTCTTGCTGACATAATAGATGGGCAAGTGTTGGATTCCTTCTGCACGAACCAACACTGTGCTAACTGCGTGCTGAGAGACTGCCAGGTACAAGAAGAGTTCTTCACCAGGTACTGGGGTAACAAGCAGTGGTGGAGAAGACATATATTCCTTCAAGCTTTCCAGAGCTTGGTCGCATTCTTCATCCCACTCAAACTTGGCCTTTAGGGCATGAAAAAATGGTCGTAGTCTATCTGACGACCTGCTTATGAACCGGTTGAGTTCAGTTGCCATACCGGTGAGATGCTGCACTTCTTTCACAGAGTTTGGTCTCTCCAAATCTTAGATTGCCTTGATCTGGGAGGGGTCTGCTTCTATACCTCGGTTGGTCACAAGGAAACCTAGGAATTTGCCAGATCCTACTCCGAATGCACACTTGGACGCATTAAGGCGCAACTTGTGCTTCTTCAGGATCTCAAACATCTCACCTAGGTCTTTAAGATGGTCATTCTCATCCTTGCTCTTGACCACCATGTCGTCGATGTAAGCCGCCATTGTTCTGCCTAACAATGGTTCAAACATCTTGGTGACCATTCGTTGGAATGTTGCCCCTGCGTTTTTCAGGCCAAAGGGCATGACCTTGTAACAGTATAGTCCTCTTGGAGTGGTAAAAGATTTGACCTCCTGGTCTGGTTCATGCATGGCGATTTGGTGATAACCTCTGTATGCATCCAGAAAGCTAAGTCGGTTGTGCCCCGCCGTTAGGTCTACCAGTTGATCTATTCATGGCAGAGGAAAGCTGTCTTTTGGGCACGCCTTGTTGACTGTCTTGTAGTCGACGCAGACGCGCCACTTGCCATTCTTCTTTGGCACTACGACTGTATTGGAGATCCATCTTGGGTAGTGCACTTCTCTAATTGCTCCTGCCTCCAGCAGGTTACCTACTTCTTCCGTCACTATTTCGGCATGGTGGAGTGCTGATCTGCGTGTTTGTTGGATGATTGGTCTGGCGGATGGGTGGACATTAAGTTGGTGACTGATGAAGTTTGGATCAATGCCTGGCATGTCGTAGGGCGTCCAGGCGAACACTTCGATGTTAGAGGTTAAGAATTCTAAGACCTCTAACCTCTCAGTGCTGGACAACGACGAACCGAGCAAGAAGAACTTATCCGGGTTCTTTTCATCTATTTTTACCTCCACCAAGTCCTCCACTGCTTTCTGATCAGCCTCTTTGCCGACATCCGCGAATAGTTCATTGCTTTCAGGCTCTTCCACTGAATGAACGTATCCTTTGGCAGCGCGGCTGCCATTCACCGTGGCGAAACATTGCTTTGACATGATCTGATCTCCATAGACTTCTTTAATTATACCGGTGTCGTTGGGGAACCGCATTACTTGGTGGTAGGATGACGCCATCGAACGCATGGCATGCAGCCATGTTCTGCCCAAGATAATGTTGTAAGTGGAGGGGACCTTCAATACCCAGAACTCCACTTGTTTTGTCACGCTCCCTGCTTTAACTGGAAGAATTATCTTGCCGACGGACCATTTTGGCATGGAGTTGAATCCAATTAGGGGAGATACAGCAGGTGCCAAGTCTTTGTCTTGTAGCTTTAGTTGTTTAAATGTTTCGTAGTACATGATTTCACATGAACTACCCTGGTCAATCAGAATCCGCTTGACGTCAAAATCCTTGACTCGGAGAGTGACGACCATGGCATCATTGTGTGGGCAATATATCCGTTCTAAGTCTTTATCTGAAAAAGACATGACGTTTGTTGCCACTGTCTTCCCTTTCTTTGTGGCAGGTTGGGCACTTAGCACCTCTCTTAAATGTTCAGCCTTTTTGATTGATCCTCTGAGCTCGCATACACGCTCAAGTTCAAAGACTCCATGTATCACATTGATAACGCCTTGAGGTGGGGCGTCGACTGGCATCCCGTTGGGGTTATTGTGATCCTGGGGGGCTGGTTGCGTCCCTCCTTCAATGTACTTGTCTAAGTGGCTTGCTGCCACCAACTCTTCCAGGTGTTGTCTCAATGGTGTGCAATTCTCAGTGCGGTGTCCTTTTTCTTTATGGAAGGTGCACCGTGATCTTTCGTCATAGTCCTTCTGCGCTTCCCCTAATTTGGCTGGCCACTTGACGAAAGGCTCATCTCTTATTTCGCTAAGAATTCGATATATCGGTTTCTTGAACACCGTGGTTATGGCAGTGCGGATTCTCAACCATCTTTTATCCAGGTCTTCTCCGTTATCTCGTCTGCCACGTCCGTTTCTGTTACTTCGGTCTACCGTGTTGACCTTTGCTGAGGTCTTCTTTTCTGGTACTGTAGGCGCCCCAGATTTTTCTTTGGCGCGTGCGCCATCCTCTTCTACCCTGATGTGCTGGTGCACTCTTTCCATCAAGGCTTCCATGGTGAGGGGTGGCGTCATGGTGATCGAGTCCCTTAGTCTGTTTCCGACTGGAAGGCCTCTTTTATACTGTGCAATGACGAGATTGGTGGGGCAGTCCCCAATCTGATTGAATGTCTCCCAGTAGCGACTATTGTACGATCTGAGGGTCTCTTTATCACCCATGTCGATGGAGAGCAGATGGTCGATTTCCACCGGGGTTTTAGTGTTTGTTCGGAACCTTGTTACGAAGGCCTCTGCCAATTGCGCCCAAGAGGCTATGCTGCCCTTAGGAAGTTTCTCGAACCAAGTCAAGCCTAGGTCGCCAAGGCTAGACGGGAAGAGTATGCACATTAAGGCCTCGTTTCGCCTGTATACGGCCATGACTTGGCGAAAGTGGCTCAAGTGTGAGTACGGGTCCGTCTTCCCTTCATATGTAGTGAATTTTGGCTGAAGGAAGCCTGATGGTAGGGGCGCGTTTTCAATCGCCGGAACAAACGGCGAAGTCTGCAGACTTGCTAATGCTTTGTCTGTTGGTTCATAGGCAGGGCGCGGTATTGGCATTCCAACCTCGACGCTTCCATGTGTCTGAGGAGCCAACCGCTGTAAGGCCGAAACTCTGTGTGGATCCCTTGTCCTGGTATCCTCCTTGCATCGTGCCTTTGCTTCGAGCACGGTTCGTAAGTCGGATGATCTGGGTAATTCCGTCTGTCTAGATCTGGTTTGGTGCGAATGTGAGGGCCAATACGTGCTTCCTTCTGTGTATGATCTTTCAGATCTCGTCCTCTCAGACCTGGAGTGACGAGTTCTGGAAGACCAGGATTGAGTATCGCCTGTCCTGAGGCTTCTACTCTCTCCTTGCAAGGGTGTGGTATTCCTACTACGATTTTCTGAGTGGCGAGGGGGCGTCTTGTTTTTGTGCCCCTCTCTTGTCGCCACTTCTTTTTTCTTCATCTGGCGCTTCAAGGCCTCCATGTCCGCCGCCATCTTCCTTATTAATTCATCTTGCTCCTTCACGCGGTCCTTCAGAACTTGAGGATCAACCCTCCGCCTTTGCCTGTCAGGACTTTGAGAATGAGATTGACGGGGCTGTGAGTCCGCCTTCCCTAGTATCTCTCCTGGGGTTATGTCGCTGGGACTCCAAGTCCGCCAAAGGAGGGACAGAAGGTAATCCTTCACGCCTTGTGCCTCCATCTGGAGTCAGCCCGTCGACGGCGGACTGTGGCAATTCTTTAATATGCGCCATTGTTTGTAATAGAGGAGAAGCTTTTAGTCAAGAGGTTTTGTTCTGTCTGTAATTCCCACAGACGGCGCCAACTGTACGGGAAAGAAATATACCTTCTCGTATAATCCTGTTGATCAAGTCCGTGCTCCTCCGTACGACGTCGCTTTATCACCTGAAAACACAAACGTGAGCTAGCCGGCAGGTGTGTGCCGGAAACCTCTCCGATGCCTAAGTCAGTAAGCTTGACAAATAGACAAAAGCTCTATGTATTCAGAAAGCAAAGTTGTGTGTTACCTCTCCCAAGGTGATGTTTGTGAGCTTTTATAGGTTTCACGTGGCATAATCCTAGTAGGACTTCTACTCCTCCATGTAGAGTCCTCCTAGGATTCATACTCCTGTAGGATAATGCTTATCCTTTAACACCCCCCCCCCACTGCTTAAACCAAGTGGGATGGTTTTTACTATGGCCGAGCTACCATATGACCGAAATAAAACTACCATACCATACAGGCAGGTATGGCCGATCTGACTACTAGTTCGGCTCTTCCCTTCCTTGCTTCTATCCCGGCTGCGAATGTTAAGACCGAGCTATCCATAGAAGTGTCAAGCCGAACTAACTCAAACTTCCCTGAAGTTCTCTCACTCTGGTTAGAGGAGATGACCGGGCTAATCCGTAATATGCCGCAACTGAGCTACCCCAAGCTTATCTGACAACCGAACTAACCCTAGTACTCCTTTTGACCGGTGTATCCACTGTCTTTCGTATTTGGACCTATCTCGGCCCAACACCCAGCTCGGCCCAATTTATATACATAAATTACCCTCTATAGATAATGTAATATAATTTATAAACTTTTTGGAGTGGCAATTTGCGACTTATAGTAATAATTCTTGTTGCAAGTCCTATTTCAATTCTAGGTCTAAGCTATTGTGTGTGATGTGGCTCATGCTTTTTGTTTTTCTCTTTCCTTCATTCCTAGGAAAAAGTTAGAATCTTGTGACTATACTGGAAAGTGTGGGTTATTAGAGGAACTACATGGGGGCGAAGTCATTGTAAAAGCTATCATGTTAAATGAAGTTTTGTACTTCTCTATTGTGTGTGTTTTGTTCAATAAAGTTCGGGAAGCTAAAGAAGAGGGATATTTCCCATTTTCCCTTGTTTTTTGTTTAGGCCAAGAACGGTAACATCTTGGTCGTTGTTTATTTTTTGTGTTTGTGCCTTATCAAAAATACAGGAATTATAAAATCTAATCTCTAAGGCAGCCATGGTTTCGCAAAGCTTTTAGGGGTTCCGTTCTTGGTGTAAAACTCGCATTCACCTGGCAAAAAATGCCATGAGCTTGGAATGCCCAGTAAAAACACACACCCTGACCCTTTTCCCATTCCAAATACACAAGTAACATAACGGTAAGATCATAACATACAGTGAAACCAATAATTAAGCAGAGCTTATAATTAAATTTCAGTTCTCATGAATAATAGTCAATTTTAGTTAGTTCTAGGCAACTTCCCACGGAATGTCATTCCTACCCAACCACTAACACTGGCCATGGGCAATTCTGACTCCCCCTTGGTTAGTACAATACCAATGCGTCGCTTACCGCATAACCACCAGTGCGTCACTTACCGCACAATTACCAATGATGCCCACGCACCTAGGTTACATACCCGAGTGGTGACATCACGGTCTGCCCCAAGAGAACTGGCTTCCTGGGATACTCTCCTTGTGTGAGACCCTCACTGCCACCCTTATGCCACCCATTTCAGTTAAGTAGCCAGAATACCTCCCGTGCCATGTTAGGGTTCGAAAACACACCTGCGCAAGACTTCACAAAAATAGAACACATTCCACTATACCATACTCTTGAATCCATCGTTCATTATCTCATAAAATTTAATACAATGATCGCAACCCATTACCATCCCATTTGATTTCCCCGTTTATTAAGTGCATTATGTTCTCAGTTATAGCAAAGCATGGTCAATATAATTACAAATCCAAACTAGAAGACAACTAATTTATTCATGGTAAAGAAATTCACAATTTATCATAGATTACATATCAAGACTAAAGCATTCAAGAAACATAGAATATAAGAGTTGCAAACCAAATAAGAGCATATAAACACAAATTTCCAGATTTCCGGATTTGAACTAGTTTGAAAATAATTATGAAAAAAATACTTTTATTGGCCCTAAGTACCTGGCCTCATGTGAGTTTGTAGATAAACAAGTCTAGTTTCAAACTCAATTTACGAAAGTGGGATAGGTATTTTAGATTTTAAGATAATTCAGAATTACCAAGATCGGTCCAGGTTCATTGACCGTTACGCAAATCAGTGTTTCTCTCGAACCCCTCACTCTCTTGAGTTCAAACAAATTTGAATTAAAATATAACACCCAGATTAAGATTTTGACATAAAATAGGACTCAAGATTATTTTTCTGTAATTTTATAAAAATAGAGAAAGTTGACTATTTTTCTGGTTCTGTGAGTAACAAACTTAATAAAATTGTTTAGGTTATAAAAATATGTTCTTAGGTCCTACCAAAATTATCACATACTCGAGACATACCAAATATTACACCATAAAAACATATTTTGAGTTTATGGAATTTTTATGGGAAAATAAATTCAAGAGAGGGAAAAGATTTGCCGCTGGAAATTTAAGAAAGAAAGAGAAGCATACCATTTCTTGATTAATACACATTTATACAAGAGTGTAGGCCTAGACTACAACATATATATATATATATATATATAAAGAGCATGTATTAGGAGGGGAAAAACAAGTGGTAAAAGAACTTGAGAGAAGAGGTGATGTAGGTTTACCTCTATTGTACAAGACTCAACAAAATTCTTCTTTTTCTTCTTCTCCTCTTTCTCTCTCTCCCTCTCCCTCTCCCTCTCTCTTTTTTCCAAGGTCACTCTCTCTCAGTCTTCTAGTGCATGGCTGAAAATGTGTAAAATGAGCAGGAGAAGTGTGCATATATAGAGAAAGGTTTGGAAGGTTTCTTAGGGGTCAAATTCCATAGGTGTAATTGATCAAAGTTGCCATCAATGCCATCAAGGCCATTTCAACCCTCACATGACTAGCTACTTGGGCTCCAAGAAATATATATATATATATATATATATATGAGATATTTGTATGAGATATTTGTATTTATAACCATAATATAATAGGCACAAGTACATTAATTATTAAAATATTACAATTAAGGGTTGGAATGAAATAAAATAAAAGTATATAGGGACCAAGTCTAAATTTATGAAACCTTGATATATGCTATTAATATACTAACATTAGAAAATAGTTAAAATAATAAATTCAGGTCCTGTTAAATTAAAGCGCAAAGAAGGGCGAGAAACTGAGTGAAACAACGTTATCTGGAATTAAGATTTTAGAGTGATTAATATATAATGACAGGGTCTAATAATTAATAATATGGTTTTAAAGGTGATTATTAATCTACAGGGATCGATTAGGGTTTACTCGAATTAATCCTTGATGCTTCCCGATTCGAGGGTTTAAAACAATATTAAGCAAAAATTCAAGGGCTTTATTGAAATAAACTCAAGGTTAGGGATTTAACGGTAATTACAGAAATTAAGGTCTTTACACATTCTGCTACCTGCCATTTAATCAAGCTTTTACTACCGTTTTTTTTTGGTGC
This sequence comes from Camellia sinensis, assembly GCF_055761805.1. Lineage (NCBI taxonomy): Eukaryota > Viridiplantae > Streptophyta > Magnoliopsida > Ericales > Theaceae > Camellia > Camellia sinensis. The sequence goes on along the minus strand of NC_138964.1, from coordinate 16,168,182 downwards.
ACTTTGCTATAAAATTGTAATTTGATTCTACACGTTGTATGGCCAACATGGTAAGCTTTTCTTTTTTTTTTTTTTTGATGAGGAGGTAAGCATTAGATGCTTTACCCATTATAAAGAATCACAATAATTACAAAATAAATAAATAAATAAATAAATAAATAAAATGAGATGCCGATATTTAGGCATGAGAGCTCTTGTCCCTTTCATGTATTCTTTTAATTTTTGTTTTTGTTTTTATTTTTATTTATTTGTTTGTTGTGTGTGACTGTAAACAGTTGACAATATGTTATTTGAGGTTGGGTATGGTGAAAAAGGTAACTTTTACAGCAAATATGGTTAAGATACCCGCCGGGCGGTCAAGGTGTCGGAATAATATTTACTTCGGCTATTGTTCCAACACAAAATGATTGGAAAGGAGCTGAGGATGATGCTCGACTTGCATGTTAAGAAATTCATAATCAATGGCACTGATGCTTCTTAAATTTAAGAAATTCATGTATGCTTATGCTAATAATCTAGTTAGTTTATTTTTTTTTTATTTTAGAATATTTTGGTTCTTATTATTTATAACGTGTGTTTTGCACAGTTAATTTTCAATTTTATCACTACAATTGAGCTTAGTCTCATTGTCCCAAGACTTTGAATTGGATTACTGTCAATGAGCTTGTATATAGACAAGTAGTTGTGCTTTGACTGCAATATACCAATTTAAAAATTATACAATTGTTGCTTTATAATAATTTGGGAAATGCTAGACCCCCAATTAATCTAAAATTTGTCTAATTCGAAATTGGGAGATAAAGTCCTCTTTTTATGTTTTTGGATGGTTGGCAGTTAATTAATGTGTGCACGTTGTCGAATGTTTTCTAATGTAATCAATATTCAAGGACTATTTTGTTTATATATACAAGGTACAGGTTGCATTAATAATGGAATAAATACAGGTGGTTGAGAAATTAAATTTCAACCAAAAAAAAAATTATAAAGTTTTTAGCGACAAAAACTATTGGCAGCCAAAAATGCAAGCAAAGGTTTTGTTGGCTAAATATTTAGTAGTAAAAATGAACAACTGGCTTTTGGCGATCAAACAGTTAGTAGCCAAAACAAATCAGAATGAGGAAATAAACTATTGCCGACTACATATTTTGGTCACGGAAAACACGGCATTCATCGATGACCAAACAATTTGGTCTCCAAAGAATGAAATGAAAAAGATACACCCTTTTGGCAACTAAAATGTTTAGTCGTGAAAACTAACAATGACCGAACAATTTGGTCGCGCAAGAGTGAAATGAAAACTTGCACCCTTTTGGCGACTAAAATGGTTAGTCTCCAATAATTGAATATCACTTTTGACGACTAATACTTGTAGTCGGCAAAATGTTTCATTTGCCAACTAATAAAAGTTTAGTAGCGCAAATCACTGTAGTAGCAACCAAGCAAAGTTTATTATTTGTAACAAAATTTCTATTGGCGACTAAAACTTTAGTCTCTAATAGTTGAATTCAGTTTTATGTGAGAACTTTCGGCGACTAAAATTTTAGTTGCCAAAAGATACCTTTGCCGAGTAACCAAATTTAATAGTCAAACATTCACTTTCGGTGACCAAAAAAAGGTTAGCCGCCAATACTATCGCCAACGGGGTATAAGCGACAACCTTGGTGACAAAAAAATTTAGTCACTAATGAGTTTCGGCGACCAAACATTGGGCTTTTGGGGAACCACTATTTTAGTTGCCAAAAGAGTCATTTCCTATAGTGACCAACAACTATCATCAAAACAAATACAATTTTACTTAATCCTCTCACTATCAATCCCCTCACTACGAATCTCCTCCATTCTACCTCTGAAAACAAACGGGCCCATAAATTAAGTTTGAATGGCTTAGAGTAACAATGCGAGACAAATGCATAATAGTTTGCTTCAACTTTTTAAATATATTTTCCATATAGTTTTTCCATTAAACCACAATTAGGTTAACTTAATAAAACCATTACAATGAAAATTAGCATCCACAATTTTGAATTTTTGGCCTCTAGTATTCATTGACAAATTGAGTGTTGGCGTGTAAATAAAAACATATTGATTTAGAGTTGTTTGGCATAACCTACTGTAATACGTTATTTTATTTTATTTTATTTTTGAGTCATATTACCTCTCCACTTTTCTACATATTTTTTTTGTGAACAATTAAAAAGTATACTTATTTAGATCATTTCAATCTCTTAATTTCCCATTTTAATGGCATTTGTTTGTTTGTGTGTTTGTTTGTTTGTTTGTTTTTTTTTTTTTTTGTTTTTTTTGATATATATATATATATATATATATAGCAAAATAGTTCTTTTGCAACTTTTTTCCTTTTCCATGCTTATAAATTAGGGCATTTTTTAATCAAATAATTAATCCTTTGAAATTGGAAAGCAAATTATATCTATATCTATATCTATTAGAAATACATAAATGTACCAATGTGGTTAGGATGGGCAGGTAGCTCAGGCCTATTTTTGGAAACACACATTTTTAGTTAAAAAAATTCTAAAAAAAATTAACTATTGTTTTTAATTTTTTATGTCTTTTGTTAAAAATTTATGTTAAAAAAGTTAAAAAGTCATTAAAAAAAGTCAATTTCCAAAAAAGTCCCTAGAATGAGAAAGTTATATATTTAGGGTTTAAGTTGATAGAGCACTAACTTACTAACCCACTAATACCATAACATTTTTTTTTTGTGGATAAAATTGTTTAAAAAAATCCAATATAAGGAAGGTACAAGGCATTAAGTTCAACAAATATTTTTTATTAGTAAGAGGTTCACCCTTTGCAAAACAGTTTGATGAAAAGTCTTTTTATTTGTTTTGAAAGACATTTTGTTTTTGACTATCTATTGATCTGTTCAAATTATTTCTCATTTGTTCAAATTTATATCTATCTAATCAAAAATTTTGACTATGTGATTTATATCTATATGTTCAAATTATTTTCTATATGTTCAAATTTATATCTATTTGTATGAGTTTTTTGATTATCTGTTCAATTTTTTTTCTTATCTATTTAAATATATATTCAAATTTTATTATATGTTGAATTTTTTAACTATTTGTTCATTTTTTCCCTTATCTGTTCAAATTATTGTGGACTCGCCTTTTTCTCGCGCCCCGCCTTTTGGAAAGGTTTGAAAAGAAAGGCCTTAGTTCGGATTCCCACGGTTCTGAATCTAATCTCACAAGTGCAATGTGAAACTGATAAACATCAAAGAGTTCAAATCCGGCAAACCTTTTGGAAAATCAATTTTAAATCAAATAATGCCAAAATTGGACTGCTTTGCCAGATACAGAGTCGCCACCTAAATATTTTTTATTTTGAAAAAATTTAGGAAACCCTGACTCGTGCCAAAGTCCACGTGTCTGTCATCAACAAAGTTGCCTCGGCTCGGGAACTTGGGTATAAGGGGGGAAGGTCATGAATTGAGCACCCTCGCTCGCTCAATCAAAGATCGGCCTCTACTAATCATGATATGAATTTTTATAAACATTATGTGTTCTTATACCGGTTATTTAAACTAGTTTTACTATGTGATGCGCACAAACAAGTATAAACTAGTTTGTTTAAGGTGGAACAGTTCAACTCATGTTTGTTTGCGAATATGGTTTGAAGTTGCCACCTCAAGTGGGCTTAAAGATGCGGTTTTGCCACCAAGCATAGTGGGCTTAAAAACATGATTTGCCACTCAACAAAGTGGGCTTAAAACGCACATTTGTTGAATCGTTCCAATTCAAACAACAAGCCTTCATCCACAAGTATTCATGCAGTTTAGCATTTAAGTACATAGCCTCATGGCAAGCATGCGAAACATGGCAATATGGCAATCACACTTATGTAAATATGCTAAAGTGTAAAAACTCACCGAGTACTCCAAGCCAAAACAGAAACTAGTTAGAAAGATGCATGATCATAACTATACAAGATGCCTAATGCAACACATGCAATATGAAATTAATAGGCTCGGCTACTAATATGGTATATGGATCAATTTGAACAACATGCGATTAAACACATATTCAAATAAGATATTGAAATAACAATGTAATTTGAATGATGCGCTGAGCCTCGGTGCATGCAAGACAAGATGAATGGATGCAAACATGCGATATGCTAATCGAAATATATCCCTAATCTAACCACCAAGAGCGATTAAACGAAAGGGAGAAAGACGTCGGGTTAGAAAACATACACACATACACGCACACTTATTACAACATTACGCCCTCGCGAAGGAGGGTCCGAATAAATAAGCTAAGCAACTAGCTATGCTAATTAAGCTAACTAATTATTACAAAACTTGAAACTAATTAACTATTCTAGCTAATTAATTAAATAATTACATCACATCTAATTAACTACTTAGCTAATTAATGGATTACAAGTCAATTGCAAGTAAACAAAGTAATTAACTACTTAGCCCCGGGAAGTGATGGATATGCATGCGCATGCTCGATTCTACACCCGAAAAGCCACTACTGGTTCACACTTCAATGCTGTAATAGAGAGCAAAACAGTGTGTTCTCACAAGTTGTTTCTGCTGTTTACCCTCCCTATCATCAAACAAGTTCACAGGAGAGGAACTCTTGACCCTTAAGCCACCAATCAAGCAATTTCCATGCATGATGGCTAAGGGACCAAGTTTATAAAAGTTCAATAACTGCACAAACAAGACCAAAATGACCACCACCCTATCATGCATGATTAAGGGCAATGATGACCTTGGAAAATAACACATTTCATCACTTTTGAGTATGAAATGTCCCATGTTCCTTGTGTTCAAATTAACGTCCGATTCGAACACATGCAATGCAACACGAAAGATGCTTATCTTGCCTCTTTTACTTGTCAATTTTTGTTTACTCATTTTAATTACCAAACCATTCTTTAATCCAATTGTCCATTGGTGAGTGTCCTCTGATGGAAAGAGGGCTCAAACCCCAAGTTGCTTTGTGCATGAAAGAGGCATTACATTGTTGGCAATGAATCCCCTAAGGGATTAAACCATTAGGTGTAGCGCCTCTATTTCACACTTAGGCAAAAAAGTGGTTTGAAGCCACTTTCAAAGAAAATCAAAAGTGAAGAATTGAAGGGGGGGGGGTTGCAAAGATTGTAAGTGCTGAAAATGAGGTGGAAAAAGCACCAAAACATACAACCAACTCACACTAATGCTAGTTAAAGCCTTAAAACACTAAGCTAGTGAAGGAATTAACACTACAACTATGCAAAACAAGACTCAAACAAACTAAGCAGCACCAAACAGAGCTAAAATAGGTTATCTCAAAGGCTAAAACATGCTGGACTCAAGCTAAGTTAGGTTAAAAAAACATGCTAACATGTGAAGCTAGCCAGGCATGCAAGCAAGACACAAGGAGGGGAGGCTAACCCCTCCAATTTTGGACTTCAAAATAAGTTTTTTACCATTGAAAAACCTCTAAAATTTAGTGGTTAAAAGGCCCAAAAAAGTTGATTTGAAAGTGATGAATAAAAGTACAAAAGCTTTACAAGTTAACAAGCAAGACGGGTGAACCACCCTTAACTAAAAAAAGGCTCAAACCACCACTTTTAAGTCATTAAAATAGAGATTTTTTTGGTTCAAAACCAACCTCAAAATAGTTTAAAAAAGATGAGAAAACAAGTATACTAAACAAGTGAACAAAGCAAGTAAACTACCTCTTGAAGCAAAGAGCAACTCTAGGCACCAATCCAAGCTAAAACCACTTGCTAAAGCTCAAAACAAGTCTCAAGAAACCTCAGCTCAAAGAGAAGTAACTTTGGTCAAGGTAGTATATGTAAAAGTGTAGAGAAAACTAACTACAAAGCACAAAACTGTAAGGGAGAGAGAGAAATCTAGAGAGAGAGAGAGAAAGAATTTTGTTCCAAAATTGCTAACCTTCCAAAATGGGGGAGGAACCCCCATATATATAGAAAAAAACTCTTTGAGCTTGGAAACATCCCACCATACACGTGTAGGCAGATGTAGCTCATTGTGCCAACAACTAGCACAATTGTCAACAAATATCTAAAAAAGGCATTAGTGGCCGTCGGCCAACCAACCACATCTCTGGCCGACAGCCATTATCCATGGCTGACAGCCTATGGTGGTGGATGACTGGTCACCAAAAGTTCCAGGAAAGAAAAACCAAGGTTTTGGTCCAAAACAAGGCACAAAACAGATAAGGTTTCAAGGCTTAAGGGTAGGGCACTCCACCAAGGACTTCGAGTACTCAAAACGAACGCATACAATCAAAATCATCGAGTGCACAAGCAATGACATCCTAGTCTTGAGGACGGTCAAAAATGGGGTGTCTGCAGTTATCCCTTTTTGATAGAACTCGAAAGTCATGAAATGACGGGAGTGAACGTCCAAGCCCAGAGACGACTAAATTTTGACAAGGTTAAAGACTTGGACAGACTAACAAACAAGACAAAACAAATGGTTACACTCGCAGGCTGCCAACGTAGTTCTGGGGCAAGATGCATATGACATGAACAATACAGGAACATAACTTATAATCATGCAATGAGGTTGTAACGAAACATTTGAATGCAAATGCAATGCAAGCAAACCGAAACAAGGTACAACAATCTCAACCATACGAAGGAGTAAGCAAACACACCACGCGTGGGAATTAGGGACCGAACCACATTTCATGCAGAAATGATGTAAGAAAACTATGCAAACTTAACTACGCGACACATGAAAAAGCGAAGAGCGACCGTTGAGCGTACTCGAGGTCTCAACCAAGATCCTAATGTGTTGCACATGAAAGGAAAATGAGGTGGTACACCGAGGCGCACCTGAATGTTTTTTAATCAGAGAGCGGTGACCAAAGAGGGTATAAACATCAGGACGCACACAAATGTTTTTAAATGAAGGACGGTGACTGAAGGGGGGTATAAACATCAGGACGCACACAAATGTTTTTAACCGAAGCGTGGTGACTGAAAGAAGGTGATAAACATCAAGACACACAAAAATGTTTTTAACCGAAGGAAGGTAACCAAAGGAGGTGATAAACATCAAGACGCACACAAATGTTTTTAACTGAAGGAAGGTAACCAAAGGAGGTGATAAATATCAGGATGCAGATAAATATTTTTAACCAAGAAAAGGTAACCAAAGGAGGTGATAAACATCAGGACGCACACAAATGTTTTTAACCGAAAGAAGGTAACCAAAGGAGGTGATAAACATTTGGACGCACACAAATGCTTTTAACCGAAGCGTTCTAATGAGCCACACGTGAGGAAGAAGAGGTGATTCGAAGGGTACAAGTGATTCTACTTGGAACTCCTCTGAATGAACCGTACATACAATATCGTCTAGTTGCACCAGCTTTGTATGAACTATACATACAATATCATGCCTGCATAAGAAAGAAACTTAACAGGTACAATACAGTAAGAATGCAAGTTCTATGCAAGACAAATAACCAAGCTACAATGTTAATGGCATGTTTTATGCAAAACATGCGAGAAGCAAAATAGAAGCATATTCTATTCAACGAGAGCCGGAGCATGTTCTATGCCACATTAGGATGCATGTTCAATGCAACAGTATAAAATACATGTTCTATGCATGATCAATAGTACAAAACCCATGTTCTATGCAAGATTAACTGCATGTTCTATGCATGATAAGTTGAAACCATGTTCTATGTAACCGAATGCACATTCTATGCAACAATATATGTGAAATGCACGTTCCATGCAACGACAAATAGGTGCACGTTCTATGCAATGACAAAGGTGTATTTGATAAAACCAACTCAATTGCAACTTCTGATTTACCTCTCAGAAGAGTTGCAATATGTTTTAAAAGGATACACCTTGTTAGCGTTGACTAGCAATGAACATCATGTACTGAAAACACGGTTTGAAGCTTCTGCAGAGGCTATTCAAACTTAAAAGTGAACTTTCCTTGCACTTCTTGAGAAATGAAGACACAAAATAGCATCAAGACTCAAAGGAGGAGCACTGGGCACTGATAGGCCACCAGAGGAGGGTGTCTACCACCTGTTGGCCACCCCTATGCATTGTTGGCCACCAATGGGGCCTGTCGGCCACCGATGGCAAATCGGGGCCAAATGGACCGTTTTACCTCGGGCCTTTAAGTATACTCACCCATACTTCATTTCTACACTTCTCCATGCTCAAAAATCCACCCTCTCCCTCTCTAGACACGTTCCTCTCTACATCCAAGCCTTATACATGTTTTCCAATGCCCCACGCACGTTTGATTCGCTAAATCCTCTTTGTGTACTCCATTTTGAACCGATTGAAATTCAATTTCAGTGCTTTTTCTTAGAGTTTCACCATTTGAGGCTTGTTTCCCTCGAGTTCTTCTTGGGTTCTGTGCCTTTTACCGGGCTTTGACTTTTTCTTCCTTTTTCTCTCTCCTAGGGTTGACTTGCGTTGACTTTTGGCATTTTCCACCTATCTTGCTCATCTTCTTTCCAAATGGGGGATGACGTTCGTCAGGGTTCGACCTTTTTCTTTGGAGCTTTCCCAAAGATGGAGGCAAAGCCGAGCCTATGCTACTACCACCCAAGGTTCAACCTTTCGACCTAACGACATATGATCCTCTGACGTATGTGCTACCACCTAAGAGTGTCCGGCCTTTCAGAGGGCTTCAGTGAGGTGCACCAGAGGATTTCTTGCTACGTGAGCCGACCTCCCGTTTATCTTACGGCGCCACCGAGGTATACACTGTATTCTCATGTTTTCTTTACTATACTTTCCATTTCTTGCCTAAATCACACTCTTGCACTGTATTTCTTACATTATTTTTCACCTGCTCGTTTCAAACATATTCATACACTGTATTTCTTACTCTGTCTTTTACCTGTCCGTTCTGATCACATGAGGATTCCTACTCTATCAGCGGTTATGGAGCCACTACCACAAGGAAGTGGTATATGGAGCTCCCTGACGGTGTCCGCCACATTATTGATGAGACCGGCTTTGGCTTATTTTGCATGGCGCTATCACGCCTTATAGCAAGTCGACCTCTACTTAGAGCATTGGTAGAGAGGTGGTGGGACACCACCAACTCTTTCCACTTCTCTACCGCAGGAGAAATGACGATGACTCCATATGATTCCTCTAAGGAGGTCGTTCAATCCCTTATAATACAGACATGCATGAGTGGGCAGCATGGATCTACCTACTAGGAACACACCCACCTCTCTTCTGATTAGGGATGGTACGATGCATCTAGTTTGCAGAGCAGTTTTGAGGGAGAGAGCAAAAGACCCCAAAGGAGAACGAGCATTACACCCGAGGCTTTTTGATGTTCCTCTTCGGCACCACTTTGTTCGCAAATAGAGCGAACACTGTTGGGTTATATTTCTTGAGTGCACTAGTGGACTTGTCTCAGGTCCGTGTCTATGATTAGGGCAGTGCTGGCCCTGCCATATTATATGGATATAAGAGCTCGACATCCCGCAGGAGCGAGAATAGGGTCGGTGGCTACTGGAGAGCCTGGGAGGTATGCTTTACCTTTTTGCTTTGCATTTCTTTGCACTCGTACTTTTTGTATTACACATTTTGCTTTCTGCACTAACACTTGTACTTTTTATACACTGCACATTCTACTTTCGGCACTCACACTTGTACTTTCTATGCACAACACACACGCTCTGTTTTCTGCATTCTATATTTTATATTCTCTACTTTCTACATTCCCCGTGTTTTGTTGTATACTCAATATGGCCCTTTTCTTTTTGTAGCTTTGGGTATATGCCTATTTCTCGGCCCTTGCCCCAGAGCCAGAGGTGGAGATGCCTCCTATCATGTCATACTCTCACCAGTATGACGGGAGATGCTTGCGGAGGACCCGAGAGACTTTTTCATGCTTCCACCAGTACTTCAACACTGTGACTGCAGCAGAGGTAACTCAAAACTCACAGTTATTTTCATTCTGCTTGAGCTCTGATTCATATTGTAACATTCTAATGGCCACAAGTTGTGCATTCTCTATTCACAGATCATATGGCAACCTTGGGCGATGATGCCTGAGAGAGTTGGGGATCAGTTTGCTGGAGCCCGAGGGGCCACCCGTATCCGGCTTCTATTCGAGGGTCCAATTTGCCAGGCCTGGTTTCTAGGAGAGCATTTCGTATGCCAGACCATGGGTTTGCCGCAGCTGATGGTTTCCATGGCGCCTCCACCATCTATGAGAGCTACAATGTAGCTCACCTCCCAGGAGATGATCCAGTTGACTAGGGGCTTGGACACGATTACTTCTTGGGAGAGGGTGATTATGCGACATTCATCGAGACACACCCCATGCCTCCTTTGATTGGTATTCACGGAGGTGAGGGGATGAGAGCTCCAGCTGTAAGAGAGAGAGCCAAAGTAACCAGGGTGTATGGTAGAGGGGACACCCAGATGAGGTAGAGGACTGCCTGGCCAGAGCTGCCTATCGCACTCACATGTTGGTGGTATACTGGGGAGGCATACCAGATCCCGATTGAGCCTGCCATAACGGGACACAGATACGTCAGAGCTCCTGATACGCCCCCGATATGAACCCCATCCTTTAGTTTTCTCATTTCTTTCTGATATTTGTTTCTTCTGGACATTGATCGTTTCCAATGCATTTGTAGGCACCTCCTGGATACACTGAGGATCTGCTAGAGCTGTTAGCCTCATTTGAGGGCATAATATTAAGGAGGGAGGCACTGCTCGGCTTCCATGGCATTCAGGTTATTTCTTCAGTTTTCTTACATTTCAGTTATCAAATTTCCACTGACACACTGAAACTAACATTTCAACTAAAAATTTCCCCACGCTGCACTAGTACACTGCATCTGAATTCATACATTGTACCTGACTTCTGCATATTTTCATTCTGCACACCATACTTGTATCTCTGATACACATATTGTGACTGACATATGACAACTGCCTTTTCAGGTGCCACCCTTACCGACAATACCGGCAGCAGCAGCACCAGGACCATCAGTACCTCCTCTGGCAGTAGGGAGAGAGAGACACGCTCTAGTACGCAACTGAGGTTGAGCTAGGAGTGCCCGAGCTGAGAGTGGCCCTTCAGAGCCTATTCTGATTGAGGATAATAATGAGACCAGCAAGGTCAAGGGGGAAACGAGTTAGCATGCTGAGTCATCTAAAAGTGGAGACGATGATGCCAGTTTAGCTTCTGCTAGTGGCGATGCTACTGAGCCAAGTTCTGAGGCAGAGAGCAGCGGTGACTCTAGTTCCGATTCGGCATCTGGTTCAGACAGCGGCACAGATGGAGACAACTCGGAGTCCTCGTCCAGGAAGAGGATGAAGAGGGCCTCTTGAGCCTGAGATAGCTAGCGCTGATCTATCTATATTTTTTCTTAGTTTCTTTTGTTAGTAGTGTTAGCACTTTGTATAGCTTCAGACGAGTTTTATTTGCTATAAAAACTTGTACTGCATTATTTTGTAAAAACAACCATGATCAGCATGGAAACCTAGCTTTTTGAAAAAGTGTTGTATTTTGCATCATGAGCGCTGCATTACATGAAAATGAGATTGAATTTAACATTGAAAGTTGAATACTTGTATTGTCACAACAGTCTGAATCGGATAGCGAACCAACCAACAACTGAAATAAACAAAGTAATACAACTCGATAATCAAAATAACGACAACTCAATAAACAACAGAACAAGTCGATATACAACAAAACGGCTTGAAAAACAACTCGATGAACAAAATAACTCCATAAACAATTTAAATACGACAGAGCAAACTTGCTAAAACTAAAAGAACTCAAAACAGGACCTTAACATATACAAAGAGCAGAACAAAACAAAAGTTCTCAGCACTCTCAACATAAAGGTGGATAGTAGTTCTGTAAAAATGGCTGTCGGCCATGAATGGATTCTGTTGGCCACCAATGGTGGCCAGTTGGTTACGAAGGTGGTTTGTCGGCCATCACTAGCAGCTGGTCGGCCACCAATGTGAGGAACGTCCAGATTGTTGACACCTAGCTTTTACTCACTGCCTTATCTTCTACAAAAGGTTCAGACTTCTGGTTTTTTTCATTTCAGCTTCAAATTCTTCACAAATGGAACCATTCTTTGCTGAAAAATGCTCAAATCGGATTGCAACTTTAGATGGCTCAAAAAACCTAAATTTTTGGGGTTTCGGTATAAATGCACTATTCTCGTTGAGTTGTTCTCCGCTGTGTTTTCCATTCCTACATGTCACAACTAGATGTTGGAATCCAATTACGCACATGTTTAGCTTCGGGGGACAAGAGCTATGCCCGACAATTGAAAAATTTCAAGTACTAATGGAATTCTGGCACGATGAGAAAATCTTGCCTTAGCCCCATTTTGGTCACCTCCAAGCTTTGGGAAGGATGTGTGGGCTCACTTTACATGATGCCCAATCCTTGGTTCACAATGGAGAGCTGGACATCCCCAGTTTAATTCATCAATTTTCTGATGCCGTTGACCGAAGCGATCTTCTTTGGTGGGGTTTTCAGCAACACGCCCTTTGTTTGTGTATGTTAGCACACTTCCTCCTTGCCCCTAATTTCGGCAGGTCTAGCATTCGGCTAGTTGAAGTGGCGCAAGGCTTGAAAGAGGGTAAGAGTTGTATTGGCTTGGTACTGGCTGAGACTTTGATGGGTTTAGACGTTTTCATCGGCGAGAGACAAACAGATTTGCAGGAAGCCCACTACTTTTTCAGGTAATGTTTCCCACCCTTTCTCATATGTGTTTCTCACATCACTCGGCACTCATGCTCTACTTTTCCCTCAAAGCCTTTTTTCTCACTTTTTCTCTCAACAAACACCTCTCTATTCTCTAACCTATCTTTTCTTCCATCCCTCTCAGATACGGCTTATGGACAAGCTGAAGGTAGTGGACTTTTGCCCTGCATATTTAGCACGAGGCTGTTTCTTTCGCCAACGGCAAGTGGATTTCCCGAATGAGGGGTGGTGGTGCCATTGGATGTGCAACAAGTCTACTGTTGACATTGTTTGGCATTGCCTTTGGTTTGATCTACCTGATATGAGCTACAGCATGGCTCGGCAACCTGGCATTCAATTGATTGGCTTGACACTCTGCATATTCTACGTTCTGCTCTGGTTTAGGAATTAGTTCAGACACGACCAAACTTGCCTAGAAGAGGGGGTAAAGTACCCGGCTTCATTCCCAATCCGAGGTTCACCATTGGCTAGATACCCTACTTCTTGGGGGATGAGAGAACTTTTGGCTCTTGCTCCTAATATCAGTTGCGCCCTTTCTGGCGAATGCCTGGCTTGGCTCGAAAAAGAAGCACAAACCAGGCCTACCTTAGCATCGAAAGCTTCCACTAGCGCAGGGAGGGGACGCAAGAACACCTGACTCATCTATGACCTAAGTTTATTGCTTTGATATAACTTTTCAAGTTTTCATTTTGAATTTAATAAAAGCAACTTTAATTTGTATCAAGAGTTGGAGAACTTTGTATTGAAATCAATGAAATTGAAATTGTGGGCACTGAAGATTTTCTTTTTAGTCCAAAAATGGTCTAAGTTGTAAAAAGATTAATTTGAACAAAATCAAATTTTATCAAACTTTTCAAAAACATTTTCGATAAGGATCACAACCTGACACACATGGAATCTATCCTCGAGATTTACAAACCTTGAATCTAAAAATAAAAAATTGCCCCTAGACTGAATAACACTGCTTAGCACTGTAATCAACTCTTTTCTCAAAGGATCACAACCGATCTTTTAAATAATGAACAGACAAGGACGCTTTAATCAAACACATGGACACAGTTGATTTGGTGGTGTTTACAGCCAGACTTCAAAATAAAGTTGCCTACGTATCCTGAAGATGGGATTCAGGCCTTACGTAGTTTGGTTAGGGTTCGCTCGAGTATTAACACTGACCTTTTGCACTCTAACTTTTTTCAAGGCCGCTCTTTCTTGGTTTTCAACCTTGCAAGCTCAGTTTTTCTTTATTTCTAATTTTTTGTGTTATAACTTTTGCTTAGGTCGCCCTTCTAGATTTTCAGATTAGCGAGCCTTTCAGGGGCAATATTTCTTCAACTTGTCCATGTTGATTGGTTGGGAAAATTCTAGGCCTTACAACTCCATAAGAATAACAACTCCACCCGACCAAATGGTTTTGATAATGTAGGGGCCAGTTCAATTAGGTCTGAATTTGCCCCTAGGGTCATGGATGGGAGCTCGGTTGTCTTTCAGCACCAAGTTGCCTTCTTTAAGATTCTGGGACTTAACTTTCTTGTTAAAAGCCCTGGCAATCCTACGTTGATATCCTTGAACATGGTATAGTGCTTTCAGCCTTCTCTCATCGAATAGCATTAGTTCTTTGAGCCTGCTCTGCCGCCAATCCGTTTCTGCAATCTTACACTCAGCCATAACCCGCAGCAATGGAACCTCTATTTCAATCGACAGAACAGCTTCCATCCCATAAACAAGAGAGTACGGAGTTGCCCCAGTAGATGTCCAAATTGAAGTTTTGTAGCCCCAGAGAGCAAATAGCAATTTGTCTGGCTAGTCTCTGTAGGTCTCAACCATTTTATGTAAAATGTGCTTGATGTTCTTGTTGGCAGCCTCAACAGCTCCGTTGGTTTGCGGCCGATATGTAGATGACTTATGAAAAGCCACGTTGTATTTCTCCAACAAGTCAATCACTTCTTTCTTAAAATGGGAACCATTGTCTGAAATGATCTCATTCAGGGACTCCATAACGGCAAATGATGTTGTTGCGGATGAACTTAGCCACAAGCATTGCTTTCAACACTGCATAAGACTGAGCTTCCATCCACTTCGTGAAACAATCAATTGCCACCAGAATGTACTCATGCCCATTTGACCCTTTCGGTGTAACTACCCCAATGGCGTCAATTCCCCAGACTAAGAAAGGCCATGGTGAAGTCATGTTGTATAGCTTCGATGGTAGGATATTCATACGATTTGCATGGATTTGGCATTTGTGGCATCGTCGAACAAAACCAATACAATCCTCCTCCATGGTAGACCAATAGTAACCTTGCCTAAGAATCTTCCGGGCTAACATTACTCCGCTCATGTGCGCTTCACACTCTCCCCTATGCATGGCCTCCATTAGACGCTTCTACTCTTCTGCGTCCACACATAGCTTGTGCATTCTAGATGACCCCTCTTATACAACTTACCCCGCAAATGATAAATTAAATGGCCATCCGCCGTATTGCCCTTTAATCTTTGGCATTTGGCCCTGGTGGATAAACCTCTTTTTCCAAGAAGTTCCAGATATCATAAAACTAGGGGTTTTGATCTTGAACTTCACCTATTGCGGCAATCAACTCGTAGACCGGCGTATACCTCTGCTCAATAATGATCGAACACATCCGGACTCCAAACGGGATGTCTATCATAGAAAATAGAGTTGATAAGGCATCAGCGAACCTGTTGTTCTCTCTTAGTAGATGCGTGAAGGTTAGCTTCTCAAACCTAGGAATCAAAATGTCCAGGGTTTGGTGGTAGATCTTCATCTTTTCTTCTTTAACCTTCCAGTCTCCTTTTGTTTGAGACACAACCAGGTTCGAGTCCCCGATGACGTCCAACCTTTTTACCCTAGTTCCAGGGCGACTTCCATTCAAGCAATACACGCCTCGTGTTTTGCTTCGTTGTTAGATTCCTTGAACCAGAGTTTGAAAGCTAAGGGTATGTGGAAATTATCGGGTGCTATCAAAAACACCCATATCCCACAACCGTTCTAGTTAGACGCTCCGTCAAAGTACATTGCCCAAATCTTTACCTCGACTTGTAGAATAGCTTCATCTGGGAACAGGTATTCTATTACTTCATTCTCTTCCATTGGGTGATCTGCCAGGAACTCTGCTACTGCTCTCCCCTTAACAGACTTGCGAGTCATATACTTCAGATCAAATTTGGAGACAAGAAGTAACCAACGGGCTAGCCTACTTGTAAGCGCTAGTTTCTCAAAGAGATATTTGATGGGATCTAATCTCAAAACCAGAATTACAGAGTGAGCTAACAAGTAGTGTCTCAACTTCCTGGTAGCCCATACCAAAGAAAGCCTTCTCCAGCGGGGTGTAACGGGTCTCATAGTCCAGCATTTTCTTGCTCAAATAGTAGATGGATTTCTCTACCCTATCCTCAGATTCCTAAGCTAGCATGCATCCCATCGTTGTGTCTATTACTGACAGATACAAAATCAGCGGCTTTCCTGGCTCTGCTGACAACAACACGGGTGGGTTATGAAGGTACTGCTTGATCTGCTCAAAAGTAAACTGACATCGGTCGTCCCGTTGGAATTTCTTTCCTTTCTTCAGGAGACCAAATAGTGGTTCACAAGTTAAGGTTAATTTTGAAATAAACCATCTTATGAATTGCACTTTACCTAGAAAGCCTCGCACCTCCTTTTCAATCCTTGGTGGTGGCATTTCTAGGATGGCCTTGATTTTGGAAGGATCTACCTTGATGCCCCTTTGTATGATCAAGAAACCTAGCATTTTCCCTACTGTTACACCAAAAGTGCACTTCTGTGGATTCGACCTCAACCGATATTCTCTGATCCGTTGGAAGAATTTTTTCAGGGTAGTGTAGTGGCCCTCGCTTTCCTTGGACTTGACAATCATGTCATCCACGTACACCTCGACCTCTTTGTGGATCATATCATGTAGAATTATGGTTGCAGCCCGTTGATAGGTAGCCCCAGCATTCTTTAGCCCAAACGGCATCACTCTATAGCAGTGGGTTCCCCACGGCATACTGAAGGCGATTTTCTCTTTGTCTTCGGGTGCCATCAGAATTTGGTTATACCTGGAAAATCCATCCATGAAGGAGAGCAACGCATGGCTTGTGGTGAAGTCCACCAATTCATCGATGTGCAGTAGAGGAAAGTCGTCCTTCGGACTAGCTTTGTTCAAATCTCTGAAATCCACACACACCCGAATCTTGCCATCTTTCTTCAGCGTCGGAACAATGTTAGCCAACGAAGTCGGATACTCAGACACTGGCAAAAACCCTGCGTCTATCTGCTTGGTGACCTCTTTCTTAATCTTCAAAGCCCAATCTGGGCGTATTCTCTGTAGCTTCTGTTTGACGGGTTAGGCCTCGGAGCCAAGAGGGATCCGATGCTGTACAATCTTAGGATTGATTCCAGGCATGTCTTCATAGGACCACGCAAAAACATCTTTCAAATCTTTTAATAAAATGACTAAGCGCTTGCACCCCTCTGAAGACAACGTGGACTCAATTTGGACCAGACGCAGATCCTTCTCAATACCGACATTAAATGGAATGATTTCATCAACAAGGGGTTTTACAAACCTCTCCTCTTTTTGATCAATCAAATGTTTCAAAACCAGAGAAATTCCTTCCTCATTGTTTTCATCAAAATTTTGAAAGTCATGATCAATGCAATATACAATTGGCACAGAGAAGTACTTAGAAACTGCAGTGGTATTTACATTCAAAAGATCCTGCTCATCCAATTCCTTGGTTATAACTAACTCAAAAGAAAAGGAAAATGATGACCTAGACAAGACATCGGCATCTGGGTTATCAATCTTAGGAATATCAGACTCAAGCTTAGACGAACCGGAATCTGATTCCGACTCCACAGACTCTATGGAATCAGATTCTGGTTCATTACTTCACTCAGAGATACTGCACAGGAAGCCCTCCTCCAGCTGCCAAATAAGGAACGGTGCATCAGATGCATCCAAGATACCACCGGAAAGGTCCACACCTGATTAGTCTCCGATCATGGAAACGGTTAGGTCATCCCCCAAGCTCTCCGAGTTGATCTGAGGATCCGAAAGGAGACATGCCAGTGCTGCTCTTACCTCAAGTTCACTGCCGTTGGACTCACTTTCTGTGCTCTTCGCAGCTTAAACAGTGGATTCAATCTGTTCCTCTGTGTCACTCTCTTGCAGCTACAAGTCGAAGAAAATCTCAAAGCTGGGAACTCACTGCCTCTTGGAGTTGAACCATGGTTTGAGGAAACCGCAGAATGGGAAGTCTTCACCCTCCCTAACAAAATAGCCATTTAGGGTCCCCCGAATTGGTCAGTGCACAAGCTCATAGCACTTTCCACTTTGTTTTGCTCTCGCTCTACCGGCCATTTCTTTTCCTTTCCTCACCCAGTCCTCTTTGGTGGGCGCATAGCCAAGACTAAGGGCATGAGGGTTATGTGGCACATCGGCCAATGCAACGACGCCTTCGAGCCACTTCTGCCTAATCTCATTCCAGGCATGTGCTGTAGTTTGTTCATGAGGTATACAGACTGGGCATTAACATATAGGCTCTCATCAACAACCAAGATATTCTGCACCATCCGGGCCTCAGCCAAGGTAAACCCTGAAATGAAAACATCCTTTTTACCATGCACAATTTCTTGTACAGGTGTAGTGACCTCTGGCAGAGGATGTATAGATGAATTCTCGAAGACTATTGCCACTCATTTTTCATGGGGGTACTTTAGCATTTGGTGAAGAGTGGAAGAGACAACTTTTACTTGATGCAGCCAGGGTCACCCAAGTAGTAGGTTGAAAGTGGCCGGCATATCCAATACATGAAATTCAATGTCCTTTTGGGCTGGACCAACCTGTGTTCTGATATGAACTATTCCCATTACCTCTCAACTTGTATTGTCATACGCCCGGATCACTTGGGCCGTAGGCACAGAATCGGCTGGTTTCAGGCTGATAGCGTAGGCTGTGTGACATGGGCAGATGTTGATTGCTGACCCGGTGTCGACTAATACAATTGGTGCCTACTTTTCTTGGCATTCCACCGATATGTATAGAGGCTTATTGTGTGCGGAGCCTTCCGGTGGCAATTTTTTATCTGAAAAAGTCAAAGTTGGTGCAATGCCTCCCGGGAAGACTAATCCCACCAGTTGTTCTGGAGTGGTCTCTATAGACAACTTGGCTTTATCCATTGCTGACAGCACAACCTGCTTGTGCAGGCGCGAAGCCATAAGCAACCCCCAGATAGATATTTCTGCTTGAATCTTCTTCAACTGTTTCAGTACAGCCTCTTCCTCTAACTGCCTTTCCTTATGTTTCTCTGCTTCTTTATCCTTTCTAGATGCCTCAGGTTGGTCTAGACGCAGTGGTTTGAAATATCAGCCACTTCTTGTCATGTGGTCGACTTCCTCCACATACCAGGTATTGTCGAGAAGGCCCTCACCCCAATCCTCATTGGTGTGGGCAAGATGTAGATCATCATCTTCCCACCACATACCTCCGACAACCGACAAGCAATTGTCTAGTTCTGGTCTGAATGTTCCCTCAATAGAAACATTCCACACAGGGTGTTGAACTATTCCAGCTTTCTGTTCACTTTCAATCATTTCCTGCCCAAACCGCTCCAGCGCGGCTTCTTATTCTGTGTGTACAGTACTAACTATGCCCAGTTCTTGAGCCACTTGTTCTGCACCGGTGTTCTCTGGCAGTTTACCCTTTCTATCGGCCATTCCAGCCATTGCTGCGATTTTCACCTTCTGTTCTTCCAGTTTCAGTTTAGCTCTCTCATCTATATCGGGCTCATCACTTAGCCACCCTGAATTATTGGTTGACCCGTTCAAATCAAACCAATTAATATGCACGTTCCTTTGATCATGTTCATCAAAGAACTGTAAATTGTCCATATCCTCTTCCAGGTCAGCTAGATCATCTAATCCCTGGCTTGTACCATCTTCTTGGACTACACTGACCTCTATCCCCGTCAGCAATGCCACTTCCGATTTATCTTGGTTGACTGGCACAATATAACAGCTCAAGTTATACACCCCATCAGATAAATCGTCAAAGCCCTCGGGCAACGGACTAATGTTCTTCATCAAGGTTGACCTCACTTCATTTTCCACTGTCACCACCATAGGTTCAAGTTAGAATGAGGTCGCATTCATAATGCACAAGTCTGTGCTTTCTGGGATGAACAACACCGGCTTAGGTAGGTGGGAGGGGGTGATGTATATACTAGGGTCATAAGAGACGGCCAGTGTGTGGATGAGGTTTATCTGCCAGGGTGGAGGGGCTTGGTTACGTGGTGGAAGAGGTTTTGTAGCGACATTGGGTTTTTTAGGAGGTGCTATCACCTTATTGTCAATGAGATCTCAAATCTCATGACGTTTCCTGAAGCACTGATAAGTATCATGACCATGTTGTTGGTGAAAGGCACAGTATTTGGCCAGGTTGTGTTTCAGAGGGAGAGGATCGTGTAGTGGGTGTTGTTCCATCAGCTTAAGATGTCCCTTTTTGATTAGGACCCTCAGGGCTGCAGATAAGGACATATAGAGCGTGTGAAGACCCTCTAGCCTCAAGCCTGATGGTTGGAGGTTTGGGAAGTTGTATTGGCTGTGCCGACAAATGGATTAGCAGTCTTGCGTGTGGTGGTGACCATGCTCACATCCAAAGGTCGCGCAAAAGTGCCACCAGCCGTGGTTGCATTAGAGCGGCGTGTAAAGGGCTTTTTCAACTGTTCGTTCTCGTGGTCTATCAGACCCTGCTTCATCGTGTCCACTATTTGCGCCCTTATTTCATTGAACTCAGCAAAAATAAACAAAGGCAAGACTATCATCTTCTATAATAATCTTTTTTGCAAGTTACAGACTACCATTCTGATCTGGTCCTTTTTAGACGGCCGGATAGTGATCATACTGGGTCACAAAATCTGAGAAGCCCTCCTTTAGCTCCTGGCAAGTTACTTCGAGATCACAAGTAGTGACCTCGATCAGAGTATTGTAGGAGTACTGCGCTATGAAGGCCTCGTCTATTTCCTTCTAGTTTCGTTTCACGGAGTCTTCAAGCTTGGCATACCAGATGGCCACTATACCTAAAATGGTCGGGCCAAAGAGCGATAATTTCTATAGTCTGGTAAGGCACATTAGTCGTAGGATATCAGAGAATAACCATAGATGGACCATAGGATCCCCAAAACCATCAAACTGGTCTATGTATGGCATCTTGAATCTGTCTGGCAAAGTTACTGTGGAATCTGTATAGCTATCCTCAATGTTAGGGATTGAATTCACACCCTGGGCCTGTTTGAAGAGCTTTTCTAGCTTGCTAACCTTTAATGTGGTAGGGTCAACCTCGAATTCAAACGGTGCCTCCGTCGGGTAAACCAATGCCTTAGAAGTCTAGGATGGGATCGGATCTACCTAAATGCCGACTATGAGTGCATGGGATACAGAGGCTACTGCCAGTTGGGGTTACTGTTGCTAAAGTCGGTCTATTACTTCTGCTTGGCGAGCTACAACCTCTGTTTGGCGAGCTGTGACCTCAGCTTGTCGGACAGCATCTAGCTACATGTTCTCAATAGTCTGTTGGAGTTGATGAAGTATATCTTCAGTGCTGACTGAGGGATGTTGAGTTATCAAAACTAGTGAATACTATCTTTCTGGAGTAGAAGTAGACGACTGGGCCTGAAAAGGTCACTGCTAAATCGGTGACTGCTGAACTGGTGAGTTATGCCTAACCCTCCTCCATCTAGTAACCGGTGGGAGTGAAACAAACATTGGATGTCCTCTTACAAGATCCCCGGATTGGTAAAGTCGCCTTACTCGGGTCCAGAGTGCTTGGAGGGTAACAAAATCGTCTGAAGCAATGGTGAAAAACTACCTTACAAAAAGAAAATAAGGCAAAAAGAAACAAAAATCAAAAATCGCACAGCACCTTGGCTTAGACAGAAACAACACACAGCTGCAATCATAAGCTACAGAATTGTACTCAACACTAATTTTTGTCCCAAAACTGATACTCAGACTTGCAACTGATAGATACATTCCTGTAGAGTTTCACTCTAAAAGCACATATCAAGCAAGTGAGAGCCAAAACACCCCTATGATGGGGTAGGGTTACCCTATCCTACTTTCATTAGGAGCTAGGGGTTCACTACGTAAAACAAGTTGTTTCAAACAATTCCTGCATTTGGGACAACAACCTATCCTAGTTTGGAACAGTCTCTATGGCTTCCGATATGCAACTAGGTCGATTGGTTAAAAAGGGTACCTCAGCAAGACCGCCTAATATGCCTCTCACACCTAACACCGAGAAGTGAAAGGAGGATCAAACGGTATAACGGTAGTCTAGATCCAAGGGTTGTGTTCCCAGCTTGGCAGAGCCTGCAACCAGTCAGCCTTTTGGCAAGCTTTTCCAAGCAAGCCTCCGACAAATCGCTCAAGAATAGCAAATGGCAAACACTGTGACTTAGGCACACCGATGCAAATGCAAATGCAAATGCAAATACAAAGAAACACATAAGTGTAGATAAAATATCATAGCATGAGTTTGAGTCAAGTTCTCTAAGTCCCCAGCAGAGCCGCTAGAAACTGTGGACTTGCCTTTTTCTCGTGCCTCGCCTTTTGGAAAAGTTTGAAAAGAAAAGCCTCACAGTTCGGACTCCTGTGGTTCTGAATCTAATCTCACAATCTAAATATTTTTTATTTTGGGAAAATTTAGGAAACCCTGACTCATGCTGAAGACCACGTGTCCGTCATTACCAAAGTTGCCTCAGCTCGGAAACTTGGGTACGAGGGAGGAAGGTCATGAATTGAGCACCCTCGCTCACCCGATCAAAGATCGGCCTCTACTAATCATGATATGAATTTTTATAAATATTATGTGTTCTTATTCCGGTTATTTAAACTAGTTTTACTATGTGATTCGCGCAAACAAGTATAGACTAGTTTGCTCAAGTTAGAACAATTCAACTCATGTTTGTTTGCGAAAATAGTTTGAAGTTGCCACCTCAAGTGGGCTTAAAGATGCGGTTTTGCCACCAAACATAGTGGGCTTAAAAACATGATTTGCCACTAAACAAAGTAGACTTAAAACGCACATTTGTTGAATCGTTCCACTTCAAACAACAAGCCATCATCCACATGCATTTATGCAGTTTAGTATTTAAGCACATAGCCTCATGGCAAGCATGCGAAACATGGCAATAAGGCAATCACACTTATGCAAATATGCTAAAGCATAAAGACTCACCAAGTACTCCAAGCCAAAACAAAAACTAGTTAGAAAGATGCATGATCCTAACTATACAAGATGCCTAATGCAACACATACAATATGAAATTAATAGGCTCGGCTACTAATATGACATACGGATCGATTTGAACAACATGCGATTAAACATGTATTCAAATATGATATTGAAATAACAATGTAGTTTGAATGATGTGTCGAGCCTCGGTGCATGCAAGACAAGATGAATGGATGCAAACATGCGATATGCTAATCGAAATATGTCCCTAATCTAACCAACAAAAGCGATTAAACAAAAGGGAAAAAGACGTGGGGTTGGAAAACATACACACACACGCACACTTATTACAACATTATGCTCTCGTGAAGGAGGGTCCGAACAAATAAGCTAACCAACTAGCTATGCTAATTTAGCTAACTAATTATTACAAAACTTAAAACTAATTAACTATTTTAGGTAATTAATTAAATAACTACATCACATCTAATTAACTACTTAGCTAATTAGTGGATTACAACTCAATTGCAAGTAAACTAAGTAATCAACTACATAGCCCCGGGAAGTGATGGATATGCATACGCATTCTCGATTCTACACCCGAAAAGCCACTGCTGGTTCATACTTCTATGCTACAACAAAGAGCAAAACAGTGTGTTCTCACTGGTTGTTTGTACTGTTTACCCTCCTTATAATCACACAAGTTCAAAGGAGAAAAACTCTTGACCCTCAAACCATTTATCAAGCAATTTCCATGCATGATGGCTAAGGGACCAAGTTTGTATAAGTTCAATAAATGCGCAAACAAGACCAAAATGACCACCACCCTATCATGCATGATCAAGGGCAATGGTGACCTAGGAAAATGACACATTTCATCACTTTTGATATGAAATGTCCCATTTTTCTTGTGCTTGAATTAAAGTCCGATTTGAACACATGCAATGCAACACGAAAGATGCTTATATTGCCTCTTTTACTTGTCAATTTTTGTTTACTCATTTTAATTACCAAACCATTCCTTAATCCAATTGTCCATTGGTGAGTGTCCTCTAATGGAAAGAGGGCTCAAACCCCAAGTTGATTTGGGCATGAAAGAAGCATCACACTATTGGTAATGAATCCCCTAAGGGATTAAACCATTAGATGTATCGTCTCTATTTCACACTTAGGCAAACAAGTAGTTCGAAACCACTTTCAAATGAAATCAAAAGTGAAGAATTAAGGGGGAGGGGGTTGCAGAGATTGTAAGTGCTGAAAATGAGGTGGAAAAAGTACCAAAACATGCAACCAACTCACACCAATGCTAGTTAAAGCCTTAAAACACTAAGCTAGTGAGGAAATTAACGCTACAACTATACAAAACAAGACTCAAACAAACTAGCCAGCCTAAAACAGAACCAAAATAGGTTATTTCAAAGGCTAAAACATGTTGAACTCAAGCTAAGTTAGGCTAAAAAAATATGCTAACATGTGAAGCTAACTAGGCATGCAACCAAGACACGAGGGAAGGCTAACTCCTCCAATTTTGGACTTCAAAATAATTTTTTTACCACTGAAAAACCTCTAAAATTCAGTGGTTAAAAGGCCCAAAAAAGTTGATTTGAAAGTGATGAATAAAGGCAGAAAGCTTTACAAGCTAACAAGCAAGAAAAGTGAACCAGCCCTTACTAAAAAAAGGCTTAAACCATCACTTTTAAGTCATAAAAATAGAGGTTTTTTTAGTTCAAAACCAGCCTCAAAACAATTTTAAAAAGATGAGAAAACAAGTACATTAATCAAGTGAACAAAGCAAGTAAACTATCTCTTGAAGCAAAGAGCAACTCTAGGCACAAATACAAGCTAAAACCACTTGCTAGAGCTCAAAACAAGTCTCAAGGAACCTCAGCTCAAAAAGAAGTAACTATCATCAAGGTAGTATATGTAAAAGTGTAGAGAAAACTAAGTACAAAGCACAAAATTGTAAGAGAAATAGAGAAATCTAGAGAGAGAAAGAATTTTGTTCCAAAATTGCTAACCTCCCAAAATTGGGGAGGAACCCCCATATATATAGAAAAACACTCTTTGAGCTTGTAAATATCCCACCATACACGTATAGGAAGATGCAGCTCATTGTGCCAACAGTTGGCACAACTATCAACAAATATTTGAAAAAGGCATTGGTGGCCGACCGGCCACACCTCTGGCCACAGCCATTATCCATGGCCAACAGCCTATGGTGGTGGCCAACAGGTCACCAAAAGTTCTAGGCAAGAGAAACCAAGGTTTTGGTCTAAAACAAGGCACAAAACAGATAAGGTTTCAAGGCTCAAAGACAGGGCACTCCACCGAGGACTTCGAGCACTCAAAACAAACACATGCAATCATAATCATCGAGTGCACAAACGATGACGTCCGAGTCTTGAGGACGGTAGAAAATGGGGTGTCTACAATTATATGTTCAATTTTTAGCTTATCTGTTTAAATCTATCTATCCAAATTTTATTGTTTATTAAAATACACCAAACCACTATTTGTTGCATTCTTTCTCTCTTCCTCTCTTTCTCTCTCTTGTTCTTTATCCCTATTTATTGTACCTTCACACAAATATATCTATTCAATTTTTTATTTTTATCTGTTCATTAACCACTATCTGTTGCAATCTATTTTATCATTGTCATTATCATCATCATCATCATCAACAACAACAACAACAACAACAATTAACAACTACACAAAAATAAATAAAAAAGGAGTTGAATCCATTGTGCTCAGAAACTTGAAAAAAAATAAAAATAAAAATAAAAATAAAATATAAAATATGAAAATATAAAAAAAAAATTTGAAGGTGAAAATAGATATGTTTCAGATTTTAAGAGAGAGAGAGAATCTAAAGATATCTGTATCTCTATATTTATAGAGATAGGAACCAAAACAAACATACATACACTTCTCCCAAATCTCCACCTATTAAACTTTATTGCTTTCTTATCACTATAGAAGACTCATATCTTGTAAAAAAAAAAAAAAAAAAAAAAGGAAAGTAGGACTATCACGGACTTTGAGCTACAAGTCTTCCATCTCTTCCTCTCTCTTTGAAAGAAACTTCTTTTCAATCTCCTCAGTATCACCATAAAGCCTATTTATATACATTGTTGGGGCATATTTTGTGAATGACAGCACGTGACCGAGGTGACGCCGATGTGTCAGCCATAGTACCACGTGGCTTGGTCATGTGCGAGATGATCTCGGCTAAGCCAAGGATATCTTTGGAGATGTTAGAATCTAAGATGAGCGAATAAGGGACAAGAGTCCTAAAATAGGGGAGGACCTCAGTCTGGATAAAGATAAAGCTCTTAAAGAGTTTATCTCTATCTAGGTGGGAGTTCAAGATTTGCATTGAGCCAAAGTCCATTGAAGCTAAGCTTTTACAATGATCAGGTTAGTGCTGGCTATAAAGGTAAGGCACCCTCATGGGTCTAAGGTAAGATTTTTATGTTCTGTCTAGTGAGTTAAGCACTATTTGTTATCTTTGAGAGATATTGATTACTGATTTGATCATCGGAGTGCCTCCGGGTGGACGAACCACCGTCAGATTCTTATCTTTTTGTGATAGGTTGCTCAGGCTTAAGCTATTCTCTCAGTGCTCTCATTCTGAGTTCCCTCTTTGGTTGTGTGGTCAAAAATCAACACGCACAATTTGGTGCCATCTGTGGGAACGTAAGGAGAATAGATGGCCAACGATGGGTAGAAAGAAAAGGTCAGGGATGACGTGCCTAGTGGGGGTGGCAAACACACCAATCCTAATGTGGAGGAGGAGAACTGTAATGAAGGACCTCAGGATCAGAATCCTAGAGAAAAGGACGTCGGCCAAGAGAGAGACACACCGAAGAAAGCATGTCAAGGCGGGTATTACAACGAAAGCGACCTCTAAGTATGGAAAGATAGATGCCTGAGGAGGGATGGCGAGATGATGGAAATGGCAAACAAGTTGGCAGACCTACAATCGGTTGTCAATTTCATGATGTAGAACGATATCATGCAGCCATTGTTTCCATTGAAGGACACACCAATTCCGGTGGCCAAGAACGATGCCCAATAAGGGGGGCAGAAAGCCATCCTAGCAATCCCTCAGCGTGACAGGCTGAAGGAACACTCATATCAGCCTTCATGGGATGCCAGGCAAGTAGAATCAATGAAAAGAGAGTCTCAGAGGACGCCTTGTACCAAAGGAACGTATGTTAAGGAACATCGACATGTTTAAGGGAAGGAACTTTGTTTTGATACAATGAATAAAAAGAAGTCCAAGAGGACTCATAATGACGCCGGGAGCAGTGCACCAAAAAGGCTGAAATTCGTTAACAGCCGAGCTCCTGGTTGGACTAAGGAGGATTTGAGGGACTCCCTCCAAACAAAGCGGCAGAATGCCGAGGTCAAATCCCCGGTCAAACTGAGAACACCATTCTCAGTGGAGTTGGATAAGTTCGAGGCCCTAAAAAGGTTCCATGTGTTAAGGTTCCAGATATATGACGGTACGTCCAATCTGAACGAACCATTGCTCTGCAAGGTGTTCCCTTCATCCTTTAGGGAAATTACATCAGATTGGTTTCACAAGTTGCCAAAAAGAACTGTGAAGAGTTAGGAAAGCCTGGCTGAGATGTTTGTGGCCAGGTTCATTACAAACAATTTGTAGCTATTGAGGGTAGACTTCCTAATGGCTCTGAAAATTGGCAAGGGTGAAAGCCTCAGGGCTTATGCCAAAAGGTATTACGAGGTGTTCAACCGAATAACCGGATGCAACCAGGAGTTGGCGGTTGTATCTTTTAAGAACGGCGTAGAGGATAACTACGTGCTTCAAACGTCACTGGAAAAGACTTTGCCGAAGAGTATAGAGGAGCTCATGGCTAGGATTGAGAAATATACGAGAGCAAAAGAGGATAAGCCAGGAACGAAGGCGTCGAAGTAGGAGGAGAGGAATGGCTCGCTGAAGCGAGGTCGAGTGTAGACACCCCATTTTTGACCGTCCTCAAGACTTGGATGTTCTTGTAGGTACATCCGACGATGAGTTTCGTTGCACATCGAGCACTCGAAGTCCGCGGTGGAAGGCCACAGGTTTGAGGTTTCTAAACCCTATATCCTTTCTGTCTCATCTTTGGGCCATGTGTAGGCCCTTTCAGCATGTTGTTGTTCATGGCCTGTCGGCTATCCTTGGGCACTGCCGGCCATGTCTCTTGGCCTGCCGGCCATTGATGTGCCTTGCTGGCCATCAATAAGCCCCTACCGGCCATCACTGATGGCCGGCCGGCCACCAGTGTATCAGTAGATAT
Organism: Camellia sinensis; assembly: GCF_055761805.1. Taxonomy (NCBI): domain Eukaryota; kingdom Viridiplantae; phylum Streptophyta; class Magnoliopsida; order Ericales; family Theaceae; genus Camellia; species Camellia sinensis. Next base: position 16,139,869 of record NC_138964.1, on the reverse strand, counting down.
TTTTTGATATTTTGTGCCAGCTGTTTGCACAGATTGAGCCATCTGCTTGCACGTGTATGGCTGGATCTCTTTGAGGGGATTTTGCATTCTCTATATATAGAAGCCCCCTCTTGCATATAACAGGTTAGAAAATTTTGAAGACACAAAAATTTCTCTCTCTCTCTCTAGAATTCTCTCTCTCTTGATATTTTGTGCCTTATAGTCAAAATTCTCTACACTTTTGCATATAAGCCCTTGATCAAACTTGATCACCATTGAGTTGAGGCTACTTGAGACCCTCTTTGAGCTTTAGAAGAGGATATTGGCTTGGTTTGGTTTGATTTTGGTGTATAGCTTGCATCTTGTCTTCAAGAGGTAGAACACTTATGTTTTAAATTTAATTTAAATACTTGTTTTGCCATCTTTACATACTATTTTGAGGCTGGTTTTAACCTCTACAAATCTCTATTTTTATGGTCTAAAATGGTGGTTTGAGGTTTGATTGGAGTTACGGGTGGTCCACCCTTCTTGTAGCTTGCTTGCTAAGTTGTTGTACCATCTTTCAAAGTTCTTTAAATCAAACTTTTTGGCCTTTCTAACCATTGAAAATCAGAGTTATTTTAGTGGCAAAAACTCTATTTTGAAGTCCAAAAGTGGAGGGGTTAGCCTCCACTCCTTGTGTTTTGCTTGCATGTGTGGATAGCTTAACATGTGACCATGTTTTTCTAGAATTTTGTGACTTGATCTCAGCATGTTTTGGCTACTAGTTTGACTTGTTTTACCTCTATTTGGGGCTAGCTAAATCACTTGAGGCTTGCCTTGTATGCTTGTAGTACAATTGTGTTTAATAGTCTAGTTTGTGCCATGTTTTGGCCTCTTTATTCTAGCTCTTTTTAGCTTGCTTCAAGCATGTTTTAGAGCTCCTTTTAAGTTATTTTAGGACTATTTTGAAGTGTTTGTACCTTGTGAGCTTTGTATTGCATGCTTATAGTGTAATGATCTTCACTAGTTGGTGTTTTTGGCTTTTAAACATGTTTTGCATGAGTTGCTTGAATGTTGTAGTGTCATTTTGCATATAATTCCAGCACTGAAATATCTGCAACCTCCCTCATTTCTTCACTTTTTCATTTCCTTTGAAAGTTGGTTAGCCTTAGGGTTGTGTTTAAGCTTGAGATTGAGACTTGTGCTTAATGGTTTTAATTCTCTTTTGAGGGTTTCTACTAACCAACGGCATGATCTCTCTCATGCCTTAAGTCATCTCTTAGTTGACACCTCTCTCATTAGAGGACACTCACCTTGGACTTGACCGGTTAAAGAATGGATCGGTAACTAAAATGAGTAAATAAAATTGGACAAGTAAAACTTAAGCAAGTTAAGCATGTTGTGTTGTGTTGCATTGCATGTGTTCAATCGGACGTTATATTGCACAAGAAAGATTGGAGCATTTCATACTCAAAGTGATGACATGAGCCAATCTCCTTGGTCTCCAATGCCTTTGATCACACACGATAAGGTGATAGCCTCGAGTCTTGTTTTACGCATTTATTGAAATTGTACTCCTTGGATCTTTGGCCATCATGCATTGAAAATGCTTGATTGGTGGTTTTGGATCCGAAAGTGCCACTCTTTTAATGTTTTGAGATGATAGGGAGGGGTATAATAGAAACATACCCTTGGAAAACCCTCATTTTTCCTCTATTTGTGCTCTGTTGCAATGTGGTGATTCAGAACACCAGTGGCCGTCGGCAAGGCATCCTTTTGGCAGGCAGATGGCCGGCAGGCCACTGGTGTAATCCTCAGCATTGAATTAGTAAGGTGGAGCAGAAATTTTTTGAAGTGTATTCAACCCTGCAAACAGAGCCTCTCAGGAGCAAAACGGAAGGTTTTTTGGGCAAAAACCGAGTGCGTGCATATTCAACTTCCCAAAACAGAGCTATGGTAGTGTAGTTTAGTGCTTCACATGATTAGTTTATGTACATTTGTGTCGTAATTTAATTAACTAGTTTGCTAATTAGTTAAAGTGTTGTAATAATTAGTAATAGTTTGCTAGTTATTCATTTGACTTGTAATAATTAGTCTAATTAGTTTGATTAGATTAGTTAACTTAGCTTAGCCTAGATTAGCTTAGCTTATTCATTTGGACCCTCCTTCACGAGGGCACAATGTTGTAATAAATGTGCGTGTGTGTGTGTGCATGTCTTCTAACCCCATGCCTTTCTCCCCTTTTATTTATTCTGTTTCGATGGTTAGACTAGGGATATTTTCAATTACCATACGTTATGCTCGCATGTTTGCATCCATTCATTTGTCTTGCATGCACCGAGGCTCGGCGCACCATTCAAACTGCATCTTTATTTCAATACACTTCTTTGAATATGTGTTTAAAAACATATTATCAAATTGTATCATATACCATGTTAGTATCTGAGCCTATTAATTGCATTATTGCATGTGTTGCATTAGGCATCTTGTATAGTTAAGATCATACATTTTTCTAACTAGCTTTTGTTTTGGCTTGGAGTACTCGGTAAGCTTTCACGCTTTAGCATACTTGCATGAGTGTGATTGCCATGTTGTCATGTTTCGCATGCTTGCCATGAGGCTATGTGCTTAAATGTTAAACTGAATAAATGCCTGTGGATAAAGGCTTTGTTGTTTGAATTGGAGCAATTCAATGAATGTGAGTTTTAAGCCCACTTGAGGGTGGCAAATTCAAACCATTTTTGAAATCAAACATGGGTTGAATTGTTCCAAGTCTTGCGACTTAGTCTATATTTGTATGTGTGCGTCACATAGTAAAGTTAGCTAATAACCGGAATAAGAACACATGTGTTTATAAAACAACATATCATGATAGTAGAGGCCGATCTTTGATTGAGCGAACGGGGGTACTCACTTCAAGACCTTCCCCTCTCGTACCCAAGTTCTAGAGCTGAGGTAACTTTCGTGATGACAGACACGTGGCATTTGGCACGAGTCAGGGTTTCCTAAATTTTTCCAAAATAAAATATTTAGGTGGCGACTCTGTAATCTGGCAAAGCAGTCCAGTTTTGGCATTATTTGATTCAAAATCGATTTTCCAAAATGATTTGCCAGATTGGACTCTTTGGCGATTATCAGTTTCACATTGCACTTGTGAGACTAGATTTAGAACCATGACAGGAGTCCAAACTGTAGGACCAATTCGAGCTGTCCGAAAGGGGACGCGAAAATACAAATTTTAATAGACAAGAAATAGGACTAAGAGCTGCACAGGCAGTCACCACTGTGTTTCGGATCCTGGTTTATAAAGTCTTGGAAAGGATCAAGAACTAGTCGTATTATAAAGCACCAGAGAAGATTCTTGATGAATTTACGAGAAGAAGCCTTGAGAAGCATTGTGCCTACCATAATGAGGATGGGCACCTGACTCAAGAGTGTAGAGCCCAGAAGACGCATTTGGAAAATCTAGTTGGACAAGATCGTTTAAGGGAGCTAGTAGATAAGGCCAGAACGAGGGAAGAGCAGGCAATGTTGCCCCAAGCACGGGCAGCACCACCTCTAGCAAATGGACTTCGAGTGATCAATATGATTCACTTGAGGGTCAATAAGAATGAGGTACGTGGGGAGACTTAGAGTGTGAAGCACTTACAGCATGTATACCATGTCCAGCAAAAGAAGCCTATGACAGATGAGTATCAGGGACCAATGGTGTCCTTTACTGAAGCAGACTTAGACATGGTGCAACATCCATACAACGATGCTCTGGTAATAACCCTCAAGATTGGAGAATGCCAGGTAAGGCGCATTCTGATTAACCAAGGCAGCTCTTGTGAGATCATATATGTTAGATGTTAGAAAATGCTCGGCCTTCACCGAGATGATTTGGAGCAGTCCAATAGCCCAATGGTCAGGTTCAATGGAACGCCGACATGGCTACTAGGAGCAATAAATTGGGAGGTGTAGGCAGGCACCAAGAAGGTAAGCACAGAGTTCACAGTAATTGACACCTCCTCCCCTTATAATGTTATCTTGGGGAGGCCATGATTGCACGCAATGAGGGTTGTTCTCTCAACATTGCACTAGCTGTTGTGATTCCCAACGAAGCATGGAATTGAGGAGATCAGAGGGGAACAAGTGCAAGCTAGGAATTGCTCCATGGCAGCAGTGAAATCCACCTGCAACGTGCGAGAGCCAGAAACAGTAGAAATTGAGGACGAAAACATGAAGGTCCTGGATGACGTCGACAAAGAGTTGCCAAGACCATGGAACACTTGCAACTTGAAGTTTTTCTATCATTAGATGTTTGGTTTTTTGAAGTTTATGTCTTAATTTTATTAGCCGAAGTAATAATAAGATTTTAGTTTGATGAATTTGAAATTTGTATGATGGGATTGACTAGTCCCATGGCAATATTTCTGAATGAAATATGACGAATAACTTAGACTTATTATATGGCAAAGTTGAATTATACTTGCATATAATAGAGTTGAACTAAGCTAGTGATGTTTCTAAATGAAACATGATGAATAACTTAGACTTATTATATGGCAAAGTTGAATTATACTTGCATATAATAGAGTTGAACTAAGCTGGCGATGTTTCTAAATGAAACATGATGAATAACTTAGACTTATTATATGGCAGAGTTGAATTATACTTGCATATAATAGAGTTGAACTAAGTTGGCGATGTTTCTAAATGAAACATGACGAATCACATAGACTCATTATATGCCAAAGTTGAATTATACTTGCATATAATGAAGTTGAACTAAGTTGAAATTAACCTGGACTTGCCATATCGACAGAGTCAAACTCAGAAGAGAACTAAGTTCATTAATAGAGAAACCGAGGTTAAAACACCTCGGAAAATCTTTGTTTGAAACTGACTTTAGTGAAAGACTATTGGCACACGCTTAATGTGAACTCAAGTGGAACTCAGGTTCACATAAGGGGGCAGGGAGCAAGAATGATAAATAAACCTAAGAGCTTGGCACTTGTTGGAATTTTTAGAATGGGCTTAACACTTGTTGAAAGTTCAGAAAAATTTACAAGTTGGAGTTGGCTGAGGTAATTATGAATGAAGTATCTGAGATACGTATTACCTGAGGTAACTAACCGGGTTGTCAAAGTTTGGAAAGGATGAAGTCTTAATAGAAGATAGCATATGGAGGTGGAAAAGCAATGCTAGACTGAATAAACAATTATAAAAATATTTTAATATGTTTAAGTGTTAGCCGAGGTACTCCAATGGTTAGCAAAAAATCAAGGTTTATATCCGAGGTATTTTACCCTGAAGTTATTATACAGTTAAGGTATACTCTGAAGAAATGCAAAAAAGAAAGTAGTAGACATGTATGAACAGAGCATTCAACACTTAGCCAAAAGAAAAACCATATATTCATAAAGGAAATTGTTTTAAAGACAATAGGGCACTTCGGATTGACTTGAGAGATTGCTTGTCCAAACTTCAAAATTTATAATTAAAAGAGAAGTTTAGAGTACAAGGAAAAAAAAAACCCTAAGTACTAGAAGCATTGGCATTTATGTCAGATTGCTCAACCTCGGCGGTTGGCATTGTGTCGGCCTCAATTGGTAGTAAGGATTCCTTCTCGGCATCTATCTCAAGCAGAGTATGATCCAGGCTCTTCTCGACCGCTTGGACTTTGGCCTTAGATGTCGCCTTCTTAGAAGAGATGCTTTTGGAGATCTCGTCCTTATTATCTTGAGTCAAGTCCAAGACTTGCTCATTCAGAGTAGGGAACTTGACCCCAATCGCAGCCTCCCCTTTGTCAGCGCCATCAGCCTCAGGGTCCTCATCTTCGGCTTCGTCCTCAGAATTGTTAGGAGCTGGAGGAAATGGCAATTGAATTTGGTTGGTATCTCAGAAAGAAGAGTCCCAAGGGACGGACAGTTTGTCTAGGGCAACCGACCAACTGAGAAAAAAGCCTCGATTACAGGCTTGGATAACCTAGGCCTTGTATGCATCACGGACAGTAGCATGTCCCTCCGAGAAAGCCTTCTCATCAGCGGCTTTGATTTCGGCCTCCTTCGTGGCTAAGGCATCCCGAAGCTCTGTTTGGCCTTCGGCGATTTTTGCTTCAACCTCCTTGGCCTGTGCTTTGAGAACCTCAACCACGGCCTCGGCAGCCTCCGCATTCTGCTCGACTTGATCTTGAGCTTTTTTGGTAGCCTTGGCTTGATCCAGCAACATCTTCATTTTTGCCTCGGCGTTATTCAGGGATGCGAGGAAGCCAGCAGCCTCTTTGGTCTTGTGGACCAATTCTTTCTTCATGTCCTCGGCTTTCACAGCAAAGGAATGAGCACGCCGGATCGCCTAGAAGAAAAGAAGTGAACAAGTTAGTAAATTTTTTGCAGTATGAAGAACTTAAAATAAAAGCTAAAAAAGTACAAAGAGTTGAAGACTTACCAGAATGAAGTGTTGCATCATTAAGGAAAAATTTTCATACTCGGTAACCTCGGCCATACGATTTAGATCAATTGGTAGAAGGACAATGGTAGAAAGAGCGACGCCAACCTCGATGTTGTCGATGGCACTATCTCCGGCTGTGATTGGTTGATCGCCGATCGTAATGGCAAAAGCCCAGGGGGCATTGGCTTTGAAAGAGCTTCAGCTTGCAGCCTCTTGGAACCTCAACTTCTTCGAACATGAGGTATTGGACAGCTGGTCTTTGGCAGGCCTCTTTTTCAGTGTTGGAGGCACTCTTTTCAACTTCAGCTAGTTTTGAAATTGGCAGGGTATCATCTGTATCAACTTGGGTGATAGAGGCTTTTGTCTTAGCCCTCTTTACCCTTTTTGGCTTTGGTGGGATTTGGGATTGAGACAGGGAAGACTAAACAGAGACAATTCCTGGAAAATCAGCCAAGAGGTCCTCCATAACGGCTTTGTTGTGGCCCATTTCTTTAGCTATTGCAGCAATGGTAATTTTGGTACCAAAATGAATTATTGGCAGAGCAATTGATGGGTTTGTTGGGTAAAATGTTGGTTCTTCAGAATCTCGTCGTTTGTGGCTTTGGGTTCTGCCGACAGGGATGTTTGGTAGAGCTCGACGTCGACATCAGCGTTGGGATGTCGAGATAAGTTGAGGGACAGATGTCGATGGCAACTCGACTAAATCAGAAAAGGAAGCCTGATCAGTTCTTGGTAAGGAAGTGACTGGAGGGGTTGAGGCAAACGATGGAGTTAGACTTCTACAAGGGGCGTTGGGCAAAGCTGACTTGTACATTGGAATGTAATTAAGTAGTAGAGGGCTTTGCACTTATCGATAAGCAGGCTAAGCAGCTTTTTCAAGTCCTTGCTAGGGAAAAAAATTTGTCGAAAGTCCTTTGCCGGCTGGGGAAGAGCTGCAAAAAAGAACAAAAAGGAAAAAGTATTTAGACGAAGATATATGAGTTGACAAGTCCTAACGGAAATGTGATTAAAAGGATGACTCGGTTCTTACCATCACCCTCTTTAAACACCGATCGGCCCAGAGGGAAGAGATGAAGATCATCATCAGGAACATACTCCTAGTTGCTTGAGACGATATGGTAATCATCTCCAGCACCCTTGTTGGAGTCTGGGAGGTTGGCTATGATTTTGTATGCAGTGGATCTGGGTTTCAGGTAGTAAATGTAGCATTTTTCAGACTTTAGGCCACACATGGTATAACAATACTGAATGTCGGCCAATGTTATCCCAGCGTTTTCTCGGCGAGCTAGGGCAATTATACCATTAATAACCTTATAGGAATTGGTGGCTAGCTGTATCGGGCTGAGTTTATAGTAGTAAAGGATTTCCCTGAAGAGAATATATAAGGGAAGCCGAAGTTCACATTCTATAAAGGCCATAACGGGAAAAGGCATGGAGTCTCAATCTGGCGTGATGGAGTCCTCCTCCCCAGCTAACCTAACTTGGACGTCGGCAGGAATAGAAAACTCTCTCTTAAAATATTCGAGCTTTTCTAGGGTGTCAACCCTCTATCTGAACATACCCATTGTCTCAGGGTAAAGGGATTGGACGACAGAATGATTGGTATAGGTTTAAAGACCTCGGCTTAATCCTAATCAGGCACTGGTGCAAGGGTTCTTGAAGTCTAAGAGGGTTTTTGTTTTGATTTTCCTAAAGAACAAAGTTCTAATGCAAATCCCAAACCTAGGAACTATAGGCACAGGAATTGAAGGCAAAAATCTGGAAATACAACAAGAAAAACAGGAAAAAAAAAGAAGAAAAAAAGCATGATTCATAAATCAAGAAAGCAGCCAAGATTCAAGAATAAGAAAAGTCATCAATTTGCAGAACACTAAGTACAGTGTTTGTAAGGCAATGTGCAAAGACCAGAAGCAATACGCACACATTTGAATTCAGGAACAAGTTGTGATGTGATTCACGAAGGTCAAAACATGGAGATAGAGATAGAATAGCAACAAATAATATGCACAGATGGCAAATTTGAAACAAAATAAAAAATGAGAGACTGAAACTACAAAAAACAAAATCATGGTCTTACCGAATAAGGTTGGAGAGAAGTTCGCCAGAGTCAAATGACGATATTGACTAGCACCCAACGGTAAGACGCTCACCGGAAGCAGTACTCAGGTGATCGTAGAAAGCTCAAAAGGACGACAATGGCGGTTTGAGGGAAATTTAGTAGATAGAGAAAACTTTAAGGAAGAGTACGAGAATGCAAGAATGAAAAGTGAAGAGGCAGAGAGAGAGTAAGAGTTTTTGTTAAAAATTCAAAAAGGCGGCAAACCATAATAAAATGCCTTGGACGAGGTGTCTGTCAGGCAGCGTGGCAGACACGACACGACCTGATGGCGCATGTCAGGTACGAATCAATAAGAGAAGGACGCGTGGCAGAAACGGTTGAGAAAACCATACGTGACAGCTCATGCACAGGCAAAACTCTTGGAGTTCTTGATTTAATGAGGCAACAACCTTAGCTAGAGGAATGATCTCAGTTAAAGAGCTTGGTTCTTGGTTGTTGATCATTAGGAAAGTTGAACAATAGAATCCTGGGAACGCAAGACGAAGAGTAGTGATATCGGTCATAGAAAGAAAGACCAAACTCTGACTGACGAGACAATGTAGGTTCCATCACCTCAGATTACCGAGGTAATAAAACCAAAGGGGCAATTGTGGGGGCATATTTTGTGAATGACAGCATGTGACTGAGGTGATGCCGACGTGTCAGCCAGACTGCCACGTGGCCTGGTCATGTGCGCGATGATCTCAGCTAGGCCGAGGGCATCTTTGGAGATATTGGAATCTGAGATGAGTGGATAAGGGACAAGAGCCCTAGAATAGGAGAGGACCTCAGTTTGGATAAAGATAAAACTCTTTGGGAGTTTATCTCTATCTAGCTGGGAGTCTAAGATTAGCATTGAGCCAAAGTCCATTGAAACTAAGCTTCTACAGGGATCAAGTTAGTGCTGGCTATAAAGATAAAGCACCCTCGTGGGTCTAAGGTAAGCTTTTTATGTTCTGTCTAGTGAGTTAAGTACAATTTGTTATCTTTGAGAGATGTTGATTACTGACTTGATCATCAAAGTGCCCCCAGGTGGACGAACTACCGCCGGATTCTTATTGTTCTGTGACAGGTTGTTCGAGCTTAATCTATTCTGCCAATGCTCTCCTACTGAATTCCCCATTTGGTTGTGTGGTCAAAAATTAACACCCACATACATATATACATATCTGCATTTCTTTGTGCGTTCTATGCAACATTCATCTCTATTTTTCTATTTTGTTGAATCTATCATCTTACTTTGTTTGAATCTCAATAGATGTGGATAGGAAAAAGAATTCTTCCCTACCTTCGAACTAGGTTACCCTAGTTCAACTCCAAGAGCGATGGCTTAAAGAACAGCAGTAAAAGCAAAGACCGAGAGAAAGGAGGAAGAAAAGCAAAAGCAGAGAGACAAATAAGAACATGAACAAAAGCGTGAAGAACTTGAGAATTAGAAGAAGAGGCATCATGAGAATGTTGAGAGAACAACAAGATGAACACTGTGCCTCATTAGCGTCACTTAGATTTGAAGTTGTCCATTGCGAGAGACCACAACAACAACGAGAGATCATCGCCGGAGCAGCTGTCAATCCATACCAGGAGTAAGAAAGAGAGAAAGATAGAGGAGTAAGAGAAGAGAAACAAATAGACAGAGAGGCGTGGAGGTAGACAGCAACGATGGAGAAGCAAGAGAGGGAGAGAGACAGAGAAACATTTTGTGAGAAAAGATGTTAGGGTTTAGTTTGGGTATAGAGCATATATATATATACAGGGGTATTTTGGTTATTTTATCTAATTTTATCCTTATAAACAAAATATTTGAGCGCTTGAACCTTTGCCTAAACAAAATTCAAAATTGGATTTATGGACCAAGTGCCTTTATTATTATTATTTTACATGTTCATAGTGCCAATCATGGTTTTAAAATTGAACCGTCGACCGATCGGAGTTTTGGTTCAGATATATCTTCTAGATCGTTCAAATTCGAAACCGACCTATTTAGGAATAATTGGCAAAACCGACGATTGGACAGCCGAACCAAATGACCCAGAGACGGGTCAGGCGAACCAACCAGATAGATGGAACTAAAAATTTTGGACTTTTTTTTGTTGATATTTTCTAACTTTTCTTTCTTTCTTTCTTCTTCTTCTTCTTCTTCTTCTTCTTATTATTATTATTATTATTATTATAAACTAAAAATTTCTTTCTTTCTTAAAAACTCTCTTTCCAAGGTCTTCTCTTATGAGGAATTCCGTTCAGAGATTGAGATTGTTGTGAAAATCTCTAGCTATTTATAAGAAAAAAATTCTTCCCAAAAACATCAAAAAAATTCATGTGGGATTTAATCAAATTTATTAGTGGGAGAATTGAAATTTTGATACCTTCAAATTTTTTTTTTCTTTCAATAAAATTATTTGAATTAAAATCATATAGAGGGAACATTGAATATTTGGTTTCCTTTTCCAAAATTAAAATTAATAATATTTTAAAATATATATTTATATTTTTTAGTAAAAAAATAAAAACATATTAAGAGAAATATTTAAGATGATTTAATATTTTTATTTTTTTAATTTATAATTTTATTACTTATATTTTTATTAAATATAATTTTAATATTTATGATGTCACGATTCAATTCTGGTTTAACTCGACGGTTGAACCGGTGACCCGTTCATCCAATTCCTTTTTTGGTTCACTCACCAGTCTAATTTTTAAAACATTGGTGGGAATATCTACCACCTCCACCAAAGGGCATATGGAATTTAAGGATGCTTTTTCCTTTTCTTTTTTTTAAGACTAATTTTCTTTCCAATGAACATATTGATTTTATTTATAATTTGGGTCAAATTAGTTTGTCCACGATCTTAAAAATTTTTAAAAGAAAATTAAAATTCTTCGAAAAAAATTCAGTAACAAAATAAGTTAATTTTTGTAGTTTTTATAATTAATTTATAAATTTGACTTATTTTTGTTTTAAGTAATTTTTTGATTTTTTTTTTAATTTTAACATTTTAAACATGATTAAAGTTCAATAAAAACCAAAAAAAAAAAATCTTAAAAAAATTTAACTTATAAGCTGATGTGAAAAGGAATCTAAATTATTTTAGATATACATGAGAACTGCATTTATTCTGATTAAGCAAAAGTCACAATGTTGTCCAGCTTCCAAATTCGATTCCACTCTATCTACAAGACAGTTATATATATTCTCATCGCATTGAAACATCATATTATTTATACCTATTTGTTTGTGTTTATTATTAATTTATCTGTCTGTGTTGGTTATTGATCCATGTGCTATTTGTTTATTCACTTATTTGATTACTTGACATCACCATTTGTCCCTGTGTCACATATTTGTATACTTAATTTGTTTATTTATTCATATCATCACCACCACTAATCGCCACAGTTGGTCACCTCCGGTCACTTTTTCAATGATTGGCCAATGGCGGTTTGGTGACACTAGTGTAAAAATATGAAAAAAAAAAATCATTTCAAATTAATAATTTGTTATTCTCACCGCACAATTACATTAATCATGTCCATATATATTAAAAAAAAAAATATATATATATATATATATATATTAATCTTTAAACCTAATGTCATATCCTTGTAGAATAAGACTCACCAATAAAAGAAACTCCAACCGTGGTAATTTTTTTTATTTATCTATTTATTTATTTTTAGCTAAACGAGATAAAAGTACGGTATTTATTTTGGCTCATCTGTTTACCTTTTATTTATTATAGCTCTCTATCTAACTCTCTATCCAAATTCATTTATGATTGATAGTATTTTGTAGTATTAGTGGTGTTATACGTATCAATTAATATACATACTAGTGTACCAATTAATGTTATGCAATTATTATTGACACCACCTATTATACAAATTATAAATATTCAAAATTTTTAAAATTATGTTATATTATCTATTAATATACTAGTTAATATATTAATTAATATATATAACATTATTATTTATAGTATACTACATCAGCATTATAAACGAAGGGAAAGAAAATAGAGGGTTCCTTGGAGTTAGAACAGCCTTCAATGACGCTCTAAATGTAGAGTGCAAAAAAAAAAAAAAAAAAAAAAAAAAAAAAGAAAGAAGAGTTGGGGTGTCTGTTGTGCACCCAGCATAGCAGGTGCTGTTGTGCAGTCCAATAAGCTTATTTGGGATCCGTTTTGATAATATGAACCATTCACATTTAGAGTATATCGAGTAGAACATACTTTTCAAAAATCTAATTGATCGGATATCGTTAATCCTTTCATCCACTCAGATTTTAATATTTTAAATCACAATGTCATTTATTTTTCAAGATACAAATGTGAGTATATGAAAGGGTTAACGATATCCAATCAACTTGATTTTTGACAGATATATCTATTCGATATATTCTAAAATATAAACGGTTTAAATTTTCAAAATGGATTCTGAAATAAACCAATAAGACTACACAGCAGTCCTTGCAGTGCACGCCCCATGAGAGTTATAATTTTGCATTTAGAAAACTCATTGGAATAGTAAAAATTTTATCTAACAAGTTTCATTTGAAAATTCCAATTCCTCTAAAACTTTGTTTGATACCTGCTGCTGATCAGCCAATTGGATTTGCTCACCTGTTTTTTTTTTCTTTTTTGTTTTAAATTAACAAAAAAAAAAGGTTTTCCATAATTAACCCAATAAAAATTTATTTAATATATATATTTTTTAAATCACGAAAGGTGATAATTGCTCTACAAACTAATGTTATCAACACCACCACGACTATCATCCTCAGGGATTCGATGTTGACTCTCTTGCAATCAAATCATTTTGTCTGGCTTGGAAATTTTTTAAATAATTTTATGAGTTTTCAACACCACCACGACCGTCATGTGTAGGGATTCAATCTTGACTCTCTTAAAGTAATCAAATCACTCTGTTTGATTTTAAATTTTTAAAAATAATTTTGTGAGTTTTCAATTTGTATTTTTATATTTTTAATGATTTTTTAAAAATATTTTAATGATTTTTTTAACTTTTTAGATCTGCTTAATCTTGATATACTTAAAAATCATTGAAAAATTTAATGAATACAATAAAATACAAAATATACTAAATTTTCATTATTTTTTTATATTTTTTGTATTTAGTGAATTTTTTATTAACCAAATTTCACAAGTACCATACTTTGTAAATGTATCTAGATTGGGTGTATTTCAAAAAATAAAAGAAAAATGATTGAGAGCCCTAGAAATAGAGCTCTAGAGGAGCTTTAAATGGGTAAGACCCACCAGCGATGTGATGTGTGTGCTTGTGTTTGTTTACTTCTTCTTTTTTTTTTCTTGCCACATGTGTAGAGCTCTCTTTAGAGCTCCATTATTAGAACTCTCTATTATTGAAAAACAAAAAAAAAAAAAAACAAAACAAAACAAAAAAAAGTGTAAGATGACTAAAAAAAATACTGAAAAAGATCAATAAAACAAAAAATTTAATTTTCAAAAAAACAATGTAAACCAAAAAATTAAGTACTCGGTCTATAAATCTAATTTTGAATTTTGTTTGACCAAAAGTCTAAACACTCAAATACTATATCCATAAGGACAAGTTCAGATAAGATGACCAAAATAACCCCATGTATCTATATGCTCTATACCCAAACCAAACCCTAACATCCTTCATCACAAACTCTCTCTCTCTCTCTCTCCCCTGGTATGGATCGACGATAGTTCTAGCAACTATCTCTCATCGCCATCGTAGTCTCTCGCAATAAACAATTTCATATTTGAGCAACACCGACGAGGCACAGTATTCGTCTTGTTGCTTCTCTCAACATTCTCGTGATGCCTCTTCTTTTGATTCTCGAGTTCTTCACACTTTTGTTCATGTTCTTCTTTCTGTCTCTACTTTCGCTTTTCTTCATCCTCTCTCGTGACCTGCTTTCGCTGCTATTCTTTGAGCCATTACTCTTGGAGTTGAACCAGGGTAATGTAGTTCAAAGGTAGCGAAGAATTCCTTTTCCCATCCACATCCATTCAGATTCAAACGAAGTAAGACGCTAGATTCAACAAATTAGAACAATAGAGACAAATGTTGCATAGAACGCATGAAGAAATGCATATATTTATATATATAGTAGTGGGTGGCACACGCAATGAGTGTACAATTTATATACGTTAGTATAAAAATAAACAATAAAGAAATTAATATCATAATATGTAAAAGTGTTTTTGATGAAACTCAATGTCTTAAATTCAAATTTTCCTTATACTTTTGAATAATATTTTTTTATTTTAGAATCGGAAATTTTGTCACATGCCAGAAAGAGAAACCACCACACTATTAGATATCAAGTCATGTGCTCACATATTATATATATATAGGCTTTATGGTGATATTGAGGAGATTAAAAAGAAGTTTCTTTCAAATAGAAAGAAATGGAAGACATGTAGTTCAAAATCCATGATAGTTATGCTTTCCTTTTCTGGCAGGATAAGAGTTTTCTATAATGATGAGAGAGCAATAAAGTCTAATAGGAGAAGATTTGAGAGAAGTGTCTGTGTGTTTGATTGTTTTGACTCCTATCTCTATACATATAGGCCATGTTTGTTTGGGCGGACTGGATTAGCATTCCCATGACTAATAGTCCTAGGATTACGAATTCGTTGGATTATGTATCCTATCTTAACTAATAGTCAAGTTTAAAATAATTAGTCCGTATTTTAATTGTTTAACCAAATATCGGATTAATAATTTTATTGGGCTATTAATCCAATCCCAAGCTCATGTCCTACCCAAACAAACATGGCCATAGAGTTATAGATATCTTTAGATTTTTTTATTTTTTATTATTTTATTTTATTTTGCAATCACTAGCTTAGGGATTACCTGAGTTGTATTTACCATGTATTTTATGTTTGGAATTCATTGAGGTAATGAGTTTTCATAGAGAACATTAATTGCATGGGATTTCAAAAGAATATGCTTGTGGTTTTAGTGCATGGCATGGCATTACATCCTTTTATATATATATATATATATATATATGACTGCTTAAAACATATATACTTTGTTAAGATCTTTCCACTAGATTTTGTGCTCACCCCTAGTGAATTTTGTGTAGAAAATGATGTGATGATCCTACCTAGCTAAAGGTGTGGGAAGTGTTTTGAAAACACGAGCTCTTTTTCTTTTGCTTTTATTTTTGACAAGCCAAGAGTTTTACATTTATGGGTTTTGATAGCCATCTTTTGCGTAACTGTGTCTAAGTCTTGGAACTTGAGGCCCATCTTTTGAGGAGGTTGAATATGTATTATATGTGGACATCTTTTGTATCCCTCTTGTATATCAACGAAATACAATTACAAGGATTTTGAATTGCTTTATGTTAATTATTTGGGGGTGTGTAGCTTGCTTTTCGTGCTCCTTTCAGATATGATTAGCCCTAGAATTCGAACTCCCATGATTCTGAATCTGATTTCACCAGTGCAATGCGAAATAGATAAACACAAATGAGTGGAAAATCAATTTTTAATCAAAAATGCCAAAAGTGGACCACTTTGCCAGATTTCAGAATCACCACCTACATATTTTTTGAGAAATTTAGGAAACTCGTGACTCGTGCCAAAAGCCACTTATCCGTCATCACCAAAGTGTCTTGGCTAGGGAACTTAGGTATGAAAGGGGAAAGTCATGATTTAAGCATCTCTCTCACCCAATCAAAGATCAGCCTCTACTAATCATGATATGATTTTTTATTTACATTATCTGCTCTTGTTTTGATTATTATACTATCTTTACTAGGCGATGCACACAAGTATAGACCACTTCAAAAAATTTGAAACGCATTGATTTTATGTCTGTTTTGAAAACGTGTTTTGAATATATGTCACTTGAAAAAGCGAGTTCGTATTTACATTAATCAATTTATTCCAATTTTAAGTAAAAGGCGTTCATCCACCGGCATTCAAACAGGTATATCAACTAAGCATTTAGCCTCATGGTAGTTATGCTCGACATGGCAACACTAACATATGTGCGCTATGCTAAAGCAATAAATGCTCACCTAGTACTCCAAAGCAACCCAAATAAAACAAAATAATTAGAAGAAATGCATGCTCCTAAACAATGCAATATGACTAATGCGACACAAACATTATGTAAATGATAAGTTTGGCTATTAGAATGACATGTAATTCAATTCAAGGCATGCAAAAGAACACGCATTTTGATTTAACGAGTTGGAAATTGACATCGGTTAGCATGATGAGCTGAACCCTAATACATGCAAAATGAGTGGATGCAAGTCATAGAAAATTCTAAGTAAATATGATGCAATATGCTATCCATCATAAGCAAGTAAAAAAAAGAAAGAAAGAAATGGGGGGTTGCAAGACATACACTATATTATTACATATTTGTGTAGACACCCCATTTTTGACCGTCCTCAAGACTTGGACGTCACTGTTTGAACACTCGGTGATCATCCATGTTTGTGTTCGTCTTGAGTTCTCGAACGTTTCGGCTACGCGCCTTGCCTCAAGACCCCTCAACTTGCCTGTTTTGTGTTTGGTTTTGCACCAAACACTTCTGGTCTTTGCACCTGAGGCCAGGGAATAGCTTGTTGGCCATCCCCACACCTCACCGGCCATGTTTTGTTTCCATCGGCCAAATGTTTGGCCGGTCGGCACTCTTTCTGGTCGGCCGCCCATTGTTTTGGTCAATTTGTCATTTTTGGCTGGCTGATCACTGTTCATCTGCTTTTGGCAGATATTTTGTGCCAGCTGTGACAGCTGGCACCCACTTTGCACCCCCTCCATACATGTGTTGTACGGAGGGATTTCCCTCGTGCTTAGCTTGTTTTGTAAGCTTTGCAAGAGTGAACCTCTATAAAGGGAGGCTTTCTCCTCCCTCCTCAAGGGTTCCAAAAAATTCCAAAGAGCTCTGAGATTAGGGTTAGGTCTTGTGTATCTATTTATCTCTATATCTCTCTCTATTTCACTCTTATGTGTGTATAAGGTGTATTTGTTCTTAGTTTTGCACTAGGACACCTAGTATCACACCTTACCTTGGTTGTTGAGGTGCCAAAGGGTTGTTGGTAAGGTTTTTTAGTGGATTTAAGCTTGGAAAGGCTACTAGAGCTCCATTCTTGAAGAGGTCTACAAGGGTGAGATTTTTCCCCTTTTATTCCCCATTTTTGCATAGGCTTTTAGCCATCCTTGCATCTGTTTTTAAGCTTAACTTATAACATATAAAAGTTTTGATTTTAAGTGCTTAAAATAGTTGTTTCAGGTTGTTTTGGTGTTTGGGGTTGTTTGACCCCTCTTAGGCGTTGTTTGGCCTCTTTTTTTGTGCATTTTTGGTGAGCTCCGGGACCACCTTGTCTTGGCCTCCTCACCACTGAAATCTAGAGGGATTTCAATGGTGGGGATAGGGCTTTAAGGTCCTAAGAAGGAGAGGGCC
The DNA here is from genome assembly GCF_055761805.1 of Camellia sinensis. Classification (NCBI taxonomy): domain Eukaryota; kingdom Viridiplantae; phylum Streptophyta; class Magnoliopsida; order Ericales; family Theaceae; genus Camellia; species Camellia sinensis. The sequence continues at coordinate 16,121,934 of NC_138964.1, read as the reverse complement.
ATCCCATCTCCTTGTTGCCTTCAATATTGGCCATTTTAGCCTCATGTGTGAGCATCTTGTTTAAGTTCATGTTGGCCATGTCTTAAGTAGTATTTGTGCTTATTTTTTCATGATATAGCACTGTTTTTAATCGGTTTAGACACACCATGCATGCGTTGCATACTTGTCTTGTAATGCCATGAAATTGCCTTAACATGCTTTGTGCTTTGAGCCTTGTTTTAGCATGATTTTGGCTTAGCTTTGTGAAGTCTTTGTGCATGATTTAGTATGCTTAAGGTCTGTTTGGAGGTGTTTTGGCCATCCATGACATGCTTCGTATAGCCACCTTGCATTTTGGCGTGTTAGCCTTGGGTGTGTGAGTGTTGAGCATGCATTGCTTGGCTTGTTTCAGTGGTTTGGCACCACTTATAGAATCATTTCAGTCCTTGTGGTATGCTTATATGCTTGCATTTGATGTTCCTTTAAGGCCTTAAAGAGTTTGTGTTTCGTGCTCCATGAATGTGTCATTGCGTATGCCATCATGTTTAGGCCTCTAGAATGCCATGTCAATGTGTTTTTTTTTTTTTTTGGTTTTGTTTTAACATGCTAAAACTCTAATTTTGGTTGTTCAAATCATGTCCTATTTGGTTTTGCTAAGTGTAGTTCAATACCTCTTTGGTGAGCCTTAAGCTTTGGGCTTGCTTGCATGCCTTACTTGCATGGTTTGTTTGGTTTGGCACCTTTTCTAGCATGTTTTCAGAGTTTAACATGTTGGTTATATATCCATGCTTGCCCCTTTTAAGTGTGCTTAAAAGTCCCTCTTTTGTGCCTTAGTCTTTAGGCCAACTTGCATGCATGTTTGTATGTATTTTAGACTTCATGTTCTTGGCATTTGGCCACTGTTTTGGGCCTAGTAGAGAGCCGTCCATCTTGGTGTAAGTCCATCATTCGCATGTTGTTGCATGCTCGCCTTGTGTGTTGTTGCATACTTGACCTATCACATGTGTTGCATGCTTGAATCACATTGCATTTGGCATGCATCCTTCCTTTTGTCTTGGTTGCTCAACATGTAATATGTCTTGCACGTTTGCATGTTGGCATTGCATCTTGCATGCTTGTTAGCTTGCATATGTTGTTACATGCCTCGCATGCTCGTTTGCTTAGGTTGTGTGCCTAACATACATTGCTTGTGCCTATGCTCATATTGCATACTTAGCTCGCATGCTTAGGTTGCATTTGGCATGCATGCCTTGCCTCTTGAATTGATTATGATAGAGGTTGGGCCTTATGTGTTTGTGTGCATTACATTTGACATAAAAATGCACAACTTGACTCATTTGGCCATCATGCATTGAAATGCGCGATTGGTGGTCCGAGGGTCAAGGACCATCCTCCTTTGAGTCATAAACATGATAAGGAGGGTGTTGGTGCACACATTTGCTTGAAATGCATTGCCATGCCATGTTTGCCCTCTGCTGCTGTCAAAACAGGATTCTGCAGGAATGGATGGCCGGCCGACTGCCTAAAGTGCTGACCGACCAATAATATTTGGCCGAGAGCTGAATATTTGGTCGATGACCAATTACCTATGGTCAGTGGTGTTCCCCCTTAGCCGGTGACATCCCACAACCCTCCGGGAGTGATGCTGAAGCATTCTTGGGATTTGTGTAAGTCTCAAAGGAGAAAAGCAGGGAAAACAGAGGCAGCTTGTGCATGGCGGTGGATTTCCAGGCGAAGCCAATCCGAGCATGCGTGAATCCCTCTTCTCGAGGCCTTTTACTGCTTTCAGTAGCTTAATTGATTCGTTAATTGGTTAAGTGTTGTATAAATTAATTAATTAGCTTGTAGGTTAATTAATTTGTATTATTCATTCGGTCCCTCCGAGCGAGGGCGAGTTTGTAATAAGTGTGGGTGCGTGTGTGCATGTCTTCTAGCCCCCACTTCTTTCTCCCTTTTACTTACCTGCTTTTGATGGTTAGTATTAGGACATATTTAATTTAGCATCCTTATGCTATGCATGCGTGCATCCATTCATTTGTATTGCATGCACTGGGCTTGGCGCGTCATACTAACTGCATAGTATTTCAAATCTAACTTGAATACGTGTTACTTGTTGCATTCCACATGCCACTTTTAGATTAGCCAAGCCTATTCTAGATTGCATTTTGTATGCGATGCATTAGCCATTTAACATGGACTTGGATCATACATTTGATTGCTAACATGTTCATTGTTTTGGCTTGGAGTACACTGTAAGTGTTTTATGCTTTAGCATCTCGCATGAGTGTGAATGTGAACATGGCAGCATGCTTACCATGTGGCTATATGCTAATGTGATATATCTGCCTGAATGCCTGTGGGTGGAGGTTGGATTGTTTGAGTTGGAACAACTCCTTGAAATCCGTGTTTTAGCCTACTTGCGAGTAGCAAATTTCAAACCGATTTCCAAACAAACGGATATGCGATGCTTTGTTCCAAATTAATCGATCTAGTCTATACTTTTGTGTTGTGCGCATCACATAGTAAGATTAGCTAATTAACCGGAATAAGAACACATAACGTTTTCAAAACTAGATATCATGGTTAGTAGAGGCCGATCTTCGAATCGGGCAAGCGGGGGTGCTCATAGCTGACCTTCCCCAATCGTACCCAAGTTCCCGAGCCGAGGCAACTTTGGTGATGACGGACACGTGGCCTTAGGCAAACGAGTCAGGGTTTCCTAAATTCCCCCATAAAAAATATTTAGGTGGCGACTCTGTATCTGGCAAAGCAGTCCATGTTTGGCACTTCTTTCTCAAAAATCTGTTTTTAAAAAAAAACGATTTGCCGAATTTGGACTCTTTGGTAATTTATCAGTCTCACATTGTGAGATCAGATTAAGAACCGACAACCAAACGAGTCCGAACTGTGGCATCGGGGGCCCGAGGGCGCGTCCACAATTTGTCATCGCACAAGAGGGTTCGAATAAATGTCCAAGCTAATTACCAAATTAACTAATTATTACAATACCAACATAAATAAATCAACTACACTAGCTAATTATTTACAAATTAGAACTAACTAATTAATTACAACACAAAATTAATTAACCATTCTAACTAATTAATGCAAAAACTAACTAATTAATTACAATACGGAATTAATGAGCTAATTAATTATTACAATCCTAATAAACACAATTTAACGAGTCTCGAGAAGTAAGGAATGGCTCATGCATGAATGCGGATTTTCCACCCGAAAATGACATCTATTTGATTGCCAAAATACTCTTGTTTTGCAATCAAGAAGATTGAACTTCTTTTCTTTTTTTTTCAGCCTCTGCATTGTTATGTAGGAAAAAGGACACTACCCGACTGAGAAAAGGGGGCCGACCGGCCAGAAGAAGTGGTCAATCGTACAGTGAGGTGGCCGGCTGGCCACTAGTTTTTGTTACTGCCCTACTTTAATAGACAAGAAACAGTGCACAAACAGAGTATTTTCAAGGGATGTTTATCCACACTGCCTCTCTTTATCATCAAACAGATCAAAAGATGGGTAGGCATGATTCACAAATCATCAATCGACACAAATTCATTGTGTGATGATTTATGGATCAAAGGACAAAAGCTCAATAAATGAAGCTAAAAGACTAGCAAAACCTCATCTCTATCATGGAATTGATCAAGGGAAGTTGTAGACCTTGAATCTTGAATCATTATCATTATTAACAAGTATGAAATGACTCAAGACTCAATGGGGTTCAATTAATGTCCAATTGAACCCAAGTTGATTTGATTATCTTGTTCCACTTTAGTCCAATTTTCTTGCCTCTTTTAATTACATTTCCATTCCTTAGTCATTTTAGTCCAAAAATGAAAGGTTAAGTCCACTAAATGGAGAGAAGTGTCAAACAAGAAGTTGTTTTGGGCATGAGAGAGATTTAATGCCCTAGTAATGAACCTCCAAAGATATTAAACCATTAAGCATGGAATGGTTTCTTTCTCAAGCTTAAACAACACTCAGTTCAAACAACGCTCAAAGGAATAAAAAGCCAAGAAAAGAGGGAGAGTGTAGAGATGATTAGAGGTGAACACCAATATGAAAAGCATAAAATAAATGTTATCAACTCAAATAAGTTGGTGTCTAATGCCTAAAACACCAAACCTATAAGGACCATTACACTACAAGCATGCTATACAAAGCATAAACCAAGTGAACAACCTAAAACAATCCTAAAATAGCTAAAAATAGTGTTGAAATTAAGGTAAAAACAGCTAAAAGAGTAAGCTAAAATAATGGAGAAGTTAAGCTAGTAAACAAGCCAAAGGAGATGTGGCTAACCCCTCCATTTTTGGGACTTCAAAACAACATTTTTGGCCTCTGAAAACCTCTAAAAATAATTAGTAAAAATCTAGAAAAAAGTTGAATAATAAATGGGAAATACAAGGGCAAAAGCTTAAGAGACATGGTACAAAGAGAGGTGGGTTACCCCCTACCTTTGATAGCTTTAAACCACAAGTTTCAGCCCATAAAAATAGTGGAAAAGCAGTCCAAAAACAGCAAATAAAGATAGAGAAGAAGTAATGCAAAAGGGCTAGGAGTTATGCCTCTTGAAGAGGAGTAACAATTTGATTCACAAACCAGCAATTCATCATCCTCATGTGTTAAAAATCAAATACAATAACCTCAACAAGGAGCCCTAAAAATTAGGTGTAGGGAGTGTAGAGAGAGGGTGTATAGATTGCAAGATATATATATATATATATATATTCAAGAATTTTGCTTCACCAAAATTTTCTAACCTCATCTCAAGAGGGGTGGTCAAGCATATATAGAAAAATATGTTACTATCTCGGAAATATCAATATAGACACAGCTTGAGCAGTGCATGCATCTGTGGAGACAGTTGGCACTACTAGCAGCAAAATATCTATTTTACTGGAACAAGTGGCTAGTCGACCACTAGGGGGACGGCCGTATATGCACTTATGGCTAGTCGGACACTAGTGGACCTGCAGGCCTCTGAGTGGTCAAGCTTGGAAAAATGTTGTTTTGGTCCAAAAGTGGTGCAAGGTTTATAGGTTACTGGGGAAATCAAGCGTTCGACAAGCATATAAATCATCATTGGGTGATCAATCAGAGGCGCCTAAGTCTTAAGGGTGGTCAAAAATGAGGTGTCTACATTGGCCCTTTTTGACAGAGCTCATAGTCATGAAATAACATGAGTTAATATCAAAGCCCAGAGATGACCCATTTTGACAAGGTCGTAAGACTTGGTCAAACAATCAAGACATAAAAGTAAATTGGTCGAACCCAAGGGTTGCCTACGTATCCCTTTGCAAGGAATCAAACCAGCGTAGTTCAGGGACAGAATAATAAATAATACAAATATGATACGATGCAATAGTTGAGAATACAAACAAGCACACCGCCCGAAAGTTATGAAGATTAGACTCAATGTAATACAATAATTGAAATCAATAAACGAGAAAACTACACTTCCGTGTATCTGAAACAATCCAAATGACACTTCCATGCGAAAAGGTTAACAAGAGACTAGCCAAACTACACTTCCACGTAGAGATGCTGACAAGAACAAACCAAGCCACACTTCCGTGCAATGAGGTGATCCTAACTATACTATCGCATAGAGAGGATAACAAAACAAACCAAGCCACACTACCGCATAGAGAGGACAACAAAACAAACCAAGCCACACTACCACGAAGCGAGGTGATCCTAACTATACTACCATGTAGAGAGGATAACAAAACAAACCAAGCCACACTACCATGCAGCAAGGTGATCCTAACTACACTACGATGCAGAGAGGATAACAAAACAAACCAAGCCACACTACCACGCAACGAGTGATCCTAACTATACTACCGCGTAGAGAGGATTGAGAACGACTAAGCTACACTTTCGTATAACGTGGTACAAGAACAAACCAAGCCACATTTCCGCACAACAAAGTGATCCTAACTACACTACCGTGTAGAGAGGATAACAAGACAAACCCAGCCACACAACTGTGCATCGAGGTACAAGAACAAACCAAGCCACACTACTACGCAGCAAAGTGATCCTAACTACACTACCATGTAGAGAGGATAAAAAAACAAACCAAGCCACACTACCACGCAACGAGGTGATCCTAACTATACTACCGCATAAAGAGGATCGAGAGCGACCAAGCTACACTTCCTCATAGCGTGGTACAAGAACAAACCAAGTCACGCTTTCGCGCAACAAGGTGATCCTAACTACACTATCGTGTAGAGAGGACTAAGAACAACCAAGCTACACTTCTGCATAGGGTGGTACAAGAACAAACCAAGCCACACTTCCACGTAGTGAGGTTAGGCGGAGAAAACCCAAATCACACTTAAGTGACAAGGGTGGATGCAAGAATGAAAAGCACGACACACATGAATACGACACAATGCGATATAATTGATGTGAGTACAATGACGATGCATGCTCCATGTAGCATAATAGATAACAGACATAAGATGTAATGCATGTTCTATGCAAGATAATAGACACGTGAATCGAAATGATAGACAAATAGTGGTGTTTGAAGGCATCTCACAACAATCTCTGATTCACCACTCAGAGGCTCTTCAAAATCCTCAAAAAGGATACAACTCACTCTAACTTGAGATCAGGACACATTTGTGCACCAGAGACATAGCGAAAATTAGAACGGTGCAACTAGAACACAATTCTGAGGCCCTCAGAATCCGCACCAACCTCAAATACCTCAATTCTTCTTCCCCAGCTGAAAACAAGACCTCTTATACACTGTTGGGACAAGAGAGCAACAAAAACCAACTCAGGACCACAAAAGGGGCCAGCCAGCCACAAATGGGGAACGGCCAGCCACAAAAGGGCCAACCAGCCACCCGTGGGTATTTTGGGGGTAATATGCTATTTTTAGCTCAAGTCTTTATAAAACAACACCTAAGCTCCATTTTGCACGCACACACATAACCAAAAATCCTCTCCCTCTCTCTAGGTGTTTTTCTCTCTCTAGATTCACGCTTTATGCGCTTTTTCCAAAGCCCCACGCAAACTTTATTCGTAAAATACTTTTGGTCCTCTACATTTTGAACCGATCAAAATTTGTTTTCATTGATTTTTTCGAGTTTTCATCACTTTGGGCTTATTTCTCTCCAGTTTTTTTTGGGTTTCCCAAGTTTTACCGGGTTTTGATTTTTTCTCCCATTTTCTCTCTTCTAAGGTTGACTTTTTCTATTTTTTCTCCCTTTTTCCCCATTGTCTCCATTTTCTCTAGTTTTCACCACTTTTCACGCACTTTCAAATGATAAATGATATCCCACATGACAGTGCCCCTCCCGAGGTACCCGTGCTTCCACCTATCACCGAGGTAGAGGGGCCAACAGTTGATGAGGCTGGTGGAGTAGCGGAGAACATCATTGTAGACCCTAAAGCAGAAGAGGTTTTTCCTCCAAGGCCTGAGATTGAGCTACTGTCGCTGAGATTGAGGCCATTCGACCCAGCTACTTACCACCCGTGCACACACTCGATGGCCCTCGAAAGCATGCTGTGCTTCTATGATTTTGTTGGCAGCTTGCCTGAGGATGTTTTGTTGAGGGAGCGGATCCCATATTCCTCACAGCGCTACTGAGGTACAAACCTTGCTTCCATGCATTTTACCTAATTTGCCATTTCATCTCTGCCTTTCATCTACCTCATTCTTTCCTTGTTGCAAGATGACTCTTGCTCTTGGAGAGGATAAGGGGCGGTGTGGCTAGAGAGTGGCACCATGAGCTTCCTGCTTGGGTCCGTGAGTTGGTTGACAAGATGGGCTTCGGCTTGTTCTGTATGGAACTCTCACGACACTTGGCCAATAGGGCCTTACTCGGAGCTTTGGTGGAGGGGTGATGGGACACCACTAACTTCTTCCACTTCTCTTCCACTGAGGAGATAACAATGACCCCCTACGATTTTTTGATGATCATCAGCTTGGGTGTAAAGGGTGATTCGATCCCCTTTGATATGGATATGGACCGATAGGAGACAGCATGATCTATTTGCTCGGAGCACGCCCTATGTTAGACAGACCGGCGATGGTGTGATACAACTAGTTTTACGAGCGCTTCCAGAGAGCCAACCAGAGACACAGGAGGAGGGTGGAGCAGTACATGCAGGGCTTTCTAATCTGTTTTCTTGGTACCACCTTGTTCACAAATAGGTAGAATACCATGGAGCTGCATCTGCTGAGCGCCCTCATGACATTGCCTTGGGTGTGATTCTACGATTGGGGGCCCGCTGGCCTTACCACACTCTATGGATACATGAGCTTCGGTTCTCGCATGAAGGGGAACAAGGTTGGAGGCTATTGGAGAGTTTGGGAGGTACACACTGCACTTTCCATCTCAGTTTATGTTTTCTATTCATACTTTCTGCTTTGCATTTTCTGCCTTTATTTTTATCTACACCTGTGCTTTCTGCTTTGCACTTTCGGTCTTCTGTTTATACATGTTGACTCACACAACCGATCTCTTCTTGCAGCTATGGGTCTATGCCTATTTTATGGTCCTCGCCCAAATGCCAGTGGATGAGATAGCACCGGTCGTACCCTACTAGCGATAGTATGATGGTAGGTGTCGCCGCAGGCGCCGTGGCGACATGACCTTTGCTTACTACCGCTGATATTCTGACACGGTGGTGGCCTGTAAGGTAATTCAAAACTCACAATCGTTCCTGCTTTATTTCCATTGCTATTGCTCTAATCCATATTCTGACAACTGACAGCAACTAACAACTTATAAATTCTCTATTTACAGATCACATGGCAGCTGTGGACGATGATGTCGGTTGGAGTACGGGACCAGTACGCTAGATCTTGGGCTATCTCCCAGTACCGGATCTTGATAGAGAACCCATTCTACCAGACCTAGTTTTTAGGCAAGAGATTCGCGTGCCAAACTTTAGGTTTGCCTACTCCAGTCGTTCCAGCCCCGCTCCCAGCATCCATGAAAACAATCGATAGCCTTCTAGTTGAGGCTATCGTTCATTATATGGCAGGCTGGACACCGATTTCTTCAGAGGGGAAGGCGATTACGTGACCTTCATTTAGACACATCTTATGCCACCCCTAACTAGAGTTTGTGAAAACGGCGTTGCAAGTGCACCCTTGGTTGGAGGGGCCGCCCAGGAGGCCGAGGCTGATGTTAGGGGGGCCCCTCCTACTGTGCATATATCCGGCTGGCCAGCAATTCCTACCATGATACCTTGTTAGTGACCGAGCGAGACGACCTATCAAATCTTGATAGAGCCGCTGGAGGCGAAGCATGGGTATGTCAGAGCTCTGAGCGCACTGCAAGTACAAATTGCGCTTTACAGCTTGCATCTTGCATTTCTCCTTTTTGGATAGTAATTGCTCAAATTCACTTGCAGGCACCCACTGAATACACGGATGGTCTCCTTCAGCTGGTTACCTCTTTGGTTTACATGGTACAGAGGAGAAAGAAGCTACTCGCTCTTCATGGTATCCAGGTATTCTCCCTTTTTCTCATCTATTTCATTACTTACCCGTATTGTTCTGCACCATACTGAACCGACAGGCCATTCTCATGCGATACTCACACTGATATGCTGACATACATTCTGATATTGCCTCATACTACACTAACACACTGCACTTATGCTAAATCTACCTTCTGCATCATACTCATATTACATACTACACTCCACAACATACTCTCACTGTACCTGATACTCTGATGCTTGTTTTTAAGATCCCACCTGCACCGATGGTACCAACGGCGCCGGCAGTATCGGCGGCACCTCCCCCAGTGGTGAGGAGGAGAGACAGACAGGCCCCAGCTCGCAGCCAAAATAAGCGTAAAGGTCGAGGCAGAGGTAGGAGTGCTCGAGGTCGGAGCAGCGGGTCCCAGACAAAGGAGATGTCCTTCTCCTCAGAGTCGATTTTGAGCAGAGAGATTGTCGGGGCCAGCAGCACTAAGGAGGTTGTGAGCCGACGCTTTGAGTTTAAGAGCGAGAATGATGATGCTGACTCGGGGTCAAGGAGTGAAGAGGACGCTGATACCGATTCTAAGTCTGAGGACGGAGATAGCGACGCCAGCTTTGGTTCACAATCCCATTCTTCTGATAATAATAGTGGTGCTGAAGGTGATAGTACCCCTGAGTCTCATCTGAAGAAGAAGACGAAAAGGGCCTCTCAAGTTTGATGTGAGTAATGCAGATTTTTGTACTCTTTCGCTTATTTTCTTTTGTTTTGGTAGCTTAGTACTTGTATAGCTTCAGATAGGTTTTTACTTTTGGTTTTGAAAAACTTGTATTCTCTCTTGTAAAAACTATGATCGGGTAGAACCCTATAGTTTTTATAAAATGAACTTTGTTTTTGCATCATGAGCACCACACTCGCATAAAATGAAAATGGAATTGAATTTGAAACCAAAAACTTATATTGAAGTGATGTCCGTAACCGGATAATGAGCCAACCAACAACCAAAATACAAAATATAACTCGATAAATAGAAAACAAAGTAAAAACAACCTAAACATAGCTATTTACACTTGCTAAAAATGAAAGACTCAAAACAAGACCTCAAAACACAACACCCAGAACAGAACCACACTGCCCAACTGTAAGGTCAACTAAAGTGGACCGGCTGGCCAGGAAAGGTGGCCGGCCGACCAAGTGTGGTGGTTCATCAACTGGGCATCCACTTACACAACCTTATCCTTTACAAAAGGTCTTTCTTCGCTGTTTCTTCGATAGAACCTCATTTTTGCTTCTGTTTTCTTTGAAAACGGAGATATTCCTTGCCGAGAAGCTCAAAGATTGGATAGCCACTTTGGACGGCACGGAAAAGGTAAATTTCTAAGGTTTCGGCATAAATGTGCTTTTTTCCTTGTGTTGTATTTCACTTTGTTTTCCATTCTTCTATACCGTGGTTCGATGTTGGAACCCAGTTACATATGTATTTCGCTTCAGAACACAAGAAATGTGTCCGACTCTTGAGGAATTTCAAGCTTTGATAGAATCCCAGCACGACAAGTAGATCATGCCTCTTCCCAAGTGTGGTTAATGGACAAACTGAAAGTGGTGGACTCTTGTCCCACATATTCAGCCAGAGCCTACTTCTTTCGCCAGCTGCTAGTGGACTTCCCTTTAGAGGGGTTGTGGTGTGATTGGATGTGCAGCAAATCTGCGGCTAACATCGCTTGGCATTGTCCCGGGCTCGATTTGACTGAGATGAGTTATAACATGTCCCGAAAATCGGGTGTATAGTTAATTGGCCTCACACACTACGTGTTCCATTTCTTCCTCCGATTCAGACGTCAATTTGGACATGATTAGACTCGCCTAGATGAAGGGGTGGAAAACATGATTTCATTTTCGGTTCATGCCTTGCACTTGCCCTGGTATCTAGCTACTTAGAGAACGAGAGAACTTTTGACCCCTACTATTGACTTCAGTGACACTCTTTCTAGCGAGTGCTTTGCTTGGCTTGAGGAGGAGACAAAGGTTAGGCCAGCTTTGGTTGCAGAGATGTCCGTAAGCACGAGTAGGGGATGCAGGAACACCTAACTCATCTATGCCCCTAGTTTATTGCTCTGACTTTCTTTTCAAGTTTTCATGATGTAAAAAGCAACTTTGATTTAAATCAAAGAGTTAGAGAATGTACTTGTGCTGAAATCAATGGAATTAAAGTTGTGAGCACTAAAGAAATTTTCCTTTTGGTCACAAAAATGGTCTAAGTTATAAAAGGTAAAATTTTGAGCAAATCCACTCATTAAAACCTTTCAAAACAATTTTCAGAAACGGTCACTACTTGACACGTGCAGAATCAGTCCTCAAGATGCATAACCCCAAGTCAGAAAATCATAGTTGCCCACAAATGTATTCACCATTACTGCTCTTCATTCCAACTGGCCCTTCTGCTAAATCAAGGTAACATAACCAAGCTAAGATAATGAACAAAGATGGCCTGATCAAACAAGATGGATAGGACAGTTGAGTTGGAGATGGCTACGGCCGAACTTTAGGACGAAGTTGCCTACGTATCCCAAAGATAGGAATTAGGCCTTACGTAGTTCGGTTTTGGTTCACTCGAGTATTAACTCTCTCCTTTTGTGCTCTTAGTTCACTCGAGCATTAACTCTCTCCTTTTGTGCTCTAACTTTTGCCAAAGTCGCCCTGCCAAGTTTTCAACCTTGCGAGCTTTATTTTTCTTTATTTCCAATTTTTCATACTCTAACTTTTGCCTAGGTCACCCTTTCGGGTTTTTGGCCTAGCGAGCCTCTTAAAGAAAATATTTCTTTAACTTATCCATGTTGATTGGCTGTGAGAACTCCAGGCCATCTAGATCCATAAGGATGATCTCCCCTCTTGACCAGATAGACTTGATGATGTCAGAACTAGTCCAATTGGGTCGAAACTTGCCCCTGGGGTCATGAATGGGAACTCGATTGTCTTTCAGCACCGTATCTCCTTTCTTGAGGTTTTTGGACTTGACCTTCTTATTAAAAGCCCTAGCAATTCTGCATTGGTAGCCCTGAACATGATATAATGCCTTCAACTTTCTCTCATCAAACAACATCAATTCCTCAAATTTGCTCTACTGCCAGTCCGCCTCCGCTATTTGACACTAGGCTATAACTCACTTTGATCTCAAGTAGCAGAACGGCTTCCATCTCATACACTAGGGAATAGGGGGTCACCCCTGTAGATGTTCGAATTGATGCTCTGTAGCCCTAAAGTGCAAATGGCAGCTTGTCCGGCCAGTCCTTATAAGTTTCCACCATCTTCTATAGGATGTTCTTGACATTCTTATTGGCAGCCTCAACAGCTCCGTTGGTCTGTGGTCTATATGATGATGACTTATAAAAAGCCACAATATATTTCTCAAGTAGATCCACCATTTCTTTCTTGAAATGTGAGCCGTTATTTGATATAATCTCCTTCGGAACCCCATACCAATAGATGATGTTATTTCTGATAAACTTAGGCACATGTGACGCTTTCAACACAACATAAAACTAAAGCTTCTATCCACTTAGTAAAGTAGTCGATTTCTATCAAGATGAACTCATGTCCATTCAAGCCCTTTTGCGTGATCGCGTCGATAACGTCAATCCCCTAGACTGAGAATGGCCATGGCGAAGTCATGTTGTAGAGCTTCGATGGCAGAATATTCATGCGATTGGCATGGATTTGACATTTATGGCATCGCTGTACAAACCCAATATAATCCTCCTCCATAGTTGACCAATAATAGCCTTGCTTGAGGATTTTTCGAGCCAGCATCACACCATTCATGTGTGCTACACACTCCCCTCCGTGGATGGCCTCCATGAGACGCTTCAATTCTTCTTCTTCAATACACAGCTTGTGCATTCCCAGATGGCCTCTTTTGTAGAGCTTGTTTTCGCAGATGATAAATTAGACGGCCAAACGCCATATGCCCCATTTGTCCTTGGCACTTTCCCCTGGTGGATACGTATCCTTTTCTAGGAAATTCCAAATGTCGTAATACCAAGGGTTCTTGTCTTCAACCTCATCTATTGCAGGGAATAGTCTCATAGATAGGTGTGTACTTTTGTTCAATGATGATTGGACGCATCTTCACTCCCAACGGGATGTCTACCATAGAACATTGAGTTGCCAATGCATCAGCGAACTCATTGTTCTCTCTCAGTAGATGTGTAAATGTCAGCTTTTCAAACATCGGAATCAGAATATCTAGAGTCTGATGATAGACCTTCATTTTCTCTTCTTTGACTTTCTAGTCTCCGTTCGCTTGAGTTAGAGTCTCTGATGACGTCTAACCTTATTGCCCCTAGTTATAGGGCAGCTTCCAAACCAGCAATACACGCCTCATATTCTGCTTCATTGTTGGACACTTTGAATTGGAGTTTGAAGGCTAGAGGTATATGGGAATCATCAGGGGCTATCAGCAACACCCCTATCCCATAACCATACTAGTCAGACGCTCTGTCAAAGTACATTGTCCATATTTCCTCTTCTGCTTACAGAATGTCTTCATCTAGGAATAGATATTTCACTACTTCATCACCTTCTACCGGGTGGTCTGCTAGGAATTCTGATACAGCTCTCCCTTTAATTGATTTGCGCGTGACATATTTGAGATCAAATTCAAAGAGAAGAAACAACCAATGAGCTACCCTGCCTGTAAGTGCTGGTTGCTCAAAGAGATACTTGATAGGATCTAATCTTGAAACCGGGATTACAGAGTGAGCTAACAAGTAGTACCTTAACTTTCTAGTAGCCCATATCAGGGCTAAGAAAGCTTTCTCTAGGGAAGTGTAGCGATTCTCATAGTCCAGCATCTTCTTACTCAAGTAGTACATTGCCTTCTCCACCCTATCTTCAGATTCTTGAGCTAGCATGCACCCATGGTTGAATCCATTATCGAAAAATACAAAATCAGAGGCTTCCCCGACTCTGATGGTAACAATATAGGAGGTTTGCCTAGAAAATCGCGCACCTCCTTTTCAGTCTTTGGTAGTGCCATTTCTAAGATGGCCTTGATTCTAGAAAGATCTACTTCAATTCCCCTTTGTGTGATTAGAAATCCCAACATTTTCTCTGTCGTTACACCAAAGGTTCATTTCTGTGGGTCTAACCTCAATCAGTACTCTCTGATTCATTGAAAAAAAATTTCTAGCGCGGCGTAATGGCCTTCTCGTTCTTTGGACTTGACAATCATGTCATCCACATACAGCTCAACCCCTTTGTGGATCATGTCGTGCAAAATGGTGGTCCCAACCCTCTGATATATAGCCCTAGTATTCTTCAACCCAAAAGGCATAACCTGATAGCAATAAGTACACCACAGTGTAGTGAAAACAGTCTTTTTTCTATCTTCCGGTGCCATCAAAATCTAGTTATACCCGGAAAACTCGTCTATAAACAATAGCAATGCATAGCTTGCAGTGAAGTCTACCAACTCATCAATGTGTGGCAGTGAAAAATCATCCTTCGAGCTAGCTCTGTTCAAGTCTCGAAAGTCGACACAAACCCTGATTTTTCCATCCTTCTTCGGAACTGGGACGATATTGGTCAACCAAGTCAGATACTCGGATACTAACAAGAATCCTACATCAATCTGTTTGGTGACCTCTTCCTTGATTTTCAGTGCCCAATCCAGATGAATTCTGCGCAGTTTCTGTTTGACTGGTCAGGCCTCAGGGTCAAGAGGGATCCAATGCTGTACAATCTCAGGGCCGATTTCGGGCATGTATTTGTAGGACCACGCAAAAACATCTTTGAAATCTTTTAATAAAGCAATCAAACGCTCGCATTCCTCCAAAGACAACGCGGACTCGATCTGGACCAAATGTGGATCCTTCTCAGTACCCACATTAATGGCAATGATTTCATCAATACAGGGCGTAGCACGCCTCTTCTCTTCTCGATCAATCAAGTTTTTCAAAGCCAGAGGAATTTCTTCCTCTTCGTTTTCATTAAAGTTCTAAAAATCTTGGTCAATGCAATATATCAGTGGCATAGAAAAGTACATAGAATCTGCAGTGTTTTCATTCATAAGTTTCAGCTCTTCGGTAATAACAGACTCAAAATAGAAAGAAAAAAAGAACCTCGATAGGACCTTGGCATCCGGGTTACCACCCCCGGGAATGCCAGATTCAGACTTCCCAGACTGGCTACAATTTGATTCCGACCCTACGAACTCGGTGGAATCATGTTCCAGCCCATCACCCAATTCAGAACTAGAAAGAAAACCTTTCTCCAGCTGCCGAGTAAGACATGATGCCCTTGACGCACCCAAAATTCCACCGGTTAAGTCCACACTTGGTTCTTCCCTGATCATGGAGACAATAAAGTTATCCCACAAGTTCTCCATGTCAGTCGCGGCATCTGTTAGGACATCGGCTAGTGTTACCGTTACTTCAGCCTCGCTGTTGTCTGAATCATCTTCTTTGCTCTGGCTAGTGTTGATGTTTGGTTCTGCCCTTTCTTCATCACTGTCTTACAGCTGATTATCAAAAAACATCTCGAACCTGGGGACACGTTGGCTCGAGGAATTAACCCATGGCTCAAGAAAGCAAGAAAAGGGGAAATCTTCTCCCTCTCTAACAAAATGCTCAATCAGAGTCTCTCGAATCGGCCTATAGACGAGTTCATAATGCTTTCCAGCTCTTTTGGCCTTGGCCCTACCCCTCATTTCTTCTCCTTTTCTTATATAATCCTCTTTAGTGGGCACATAGCCCATTCCAAAGGCATGTGGGTTGTATGGCACCTCGGTTAGTGCTGTAACATCTTTCCGAGCCTTATTCCCGAAATATGTCGCAGTTTGTTCATGATGTAGATGAACTGGGCACTGACAAACATGCCCTCATCTACGGCTAATATGGTCTGTACTATCCGGGCTTCCGCCAGAGTAAATCCCGAGAGGAATACATCCTCAACTCCATGATTGATCTCTAGCAATGGTGTAGTCACCTCTGGTGGTGGATGTATGGATAAGTTCCCAAAAACGGTTGCTACTCCTCCCTCATGGAGGGTGGAGGACACAGCCTTCACATGATGTAACCAAGGCCTCCCAAAAAGCAAGTTAAAGGTAGTTGGCACATCTAGTACGTGAAACTCGATTGCTTGCTCAGATGGGCCCACCTAGACTCACACTTTCATTGTCCCCACGACTTCTCTACTTGTGTTGTCATATGCCCATATCACCTAGGCCGTAGGAACGAAGTCTGTTGGTTTGAGGCCTATCACATAGGCAGTGTGGAAAGGACAGACATTAATGGAAAAATCGGTGTCTACCAACACCACTATAACCCACTTCGCTCTGCACTCCACAAATATGTATAATGGCTTATTTTGAGCCGAGCCTTCCGGCGGCCGCTCTTTGTCAAAGAAAATGAGCATTGACTTAGCACCACTAGGAAAGATCAGACCCACAAGTTGCTCGGACGTAGTATCAGTGGACAATTTAGCCTTGAACATTGTTGACAATACTACCTGTCGATACACCTGTGAAGCCATAAGGAGTCCCTAGATAGAGATATCGGCTTGGATCTTCTTGAGCTACTTCAGAACTAACTCTTCTTCCAGCCACTTCTCCTTTTCTTTCTCAACTTCCCGGTCCTTTCCTGATAGCTCTGCTTGGTCTAGGTGTGAACTTGCTTGGGTGATGAACTTGCTTTTTATGTTCATTGTGATGTGAGTAATGAATCAGACATTGAAAGTGCAGTTAACACTGTCATCCTCAAGTATGGAAAGCTTGACATCATGATCAACAATGCAGTTACAGGAGACGAAGCGAAAACCAGCATTCTTGCAATGAAAAGTTTAAGTTCGATTGAGACATTAGCGTGAACCTAACAGGCGCCTTCTTAGGCACCAAGCACGCAGCTCGCGTGATGATTCCAGCCAAAAATGGTAGCATTATTACAATCGGAAGTGTTTCTTCTAGTGTTGGTGGTGTTGCTTCTCACGCATATACGAGTTCAAAGCATGCTGTGGTAGGACTGACGAATAATGTTGCTGCAGAGCTTGGACAGTTTGGGATTCGCGTGAATTGACACCATTGACAATGAATTTTTTCAAGATAGATGAGAGTGATGCCTCTAGTGTTTATTCTAACCTCAAAGAAGTGGCTCCTTGTTCAGAAGATGTGGCTAAAGCTGCTCTTTATCTGGGGAGTGATGAGTCTAAGTACATGAGTGGGCATAATCTTGCACTAGATAGGGGATTTACTATTATCAATCTAGCTTTTGGGTTGTTTGCAAAACCCAAATAATTTATTTTTAATCGAAGCTGATGTATTTGATATAATAAAAAATATGTTTGAGAGTTCTAAAATATGAACTTTTAAGGTTATTAATTTAAGAATCTTATTTTTTGCCTCTTTCAACATTTCTGGTGTAATATCCAAAAAGAAAAAATAATACTAAAATAATGATCTTGTTATATTTTTATTGTAAAGAGGATGAGTCTGTAGAAAAATAAGTATTTTTAGAATCTTCTTAAAATTTAACTAAAAGAAAAGGCAGTGTATACCCACACAAAAATCAATCACTTGAAATCATATTCTTCTTTTTACCCACAAATTGAAGTGACATAACCAAATATTAAGGTCAAATATCCTTATTTTTCAAAGCCATGTCGCACATAATTCCAAAATATTTTGATAATGACAAAATTTTCAATTTACCCAATAAAAGGTATCCAGATGAATATAAAGCTAAGTTCGATTACGACGGAAGTGGTAAAGTGAGGGAAATAGAAAGAACAAATAAATAAATTTTTGGTAAGTTTATTTAATATAAAAATGGTGGAAGTTATAATAGGAGTGGTACGAACATAAAAAATATTGTATTTGAGGATAAAGAAATTCATCAAAGAAGATAATCATCACCACCACGTGATCGTCATCTATAAGAAAAAACACCCCTAGCCGTAACCGGGGGTCTTCTGATACCCAAGTTAGTCCTCTAATATTATCAAAATATTTAATTGATAAATTCATAAAAATTGCATACCTCAGCCCATGGGGTGTCCGCCTATTTATAATATCCAGTGATTTGCCAAGCAAGTAGTTTGAATATTCTAGAAGTCCTATCCCAAACAATCTCTAGTTGTTTAGGACTCCTATATCAATGTAAGATTTAATCTCTTGATGAGTTTTTGATAACACAAAATACTAATACAATATTTGATAAGAATTTGACAACTATCATACACGCGATAATCCATAATTACACCACATAGTAGTGTCGGGACCTATATAATTCTTGTAATTATTTGTATTCCTCGTAGGGGTAAATTACACTAAGTGTCTTTGAAGTTTCACCAAAATCTCATTTTAGTCCATTTATTTTCAAATGTAACAGTCAATCTCTTATAATTTAAATCAAATAGCAATCTCACAATTCCATCCATTTATCATTTGAAGCACATGTGACATTTGTGTTGTCTCATTAACACCCTTATAGTTTTACTAAAATCTCACTTTAATCATTATACTTTTATCAAAGTCTAATTTTAGTACCTGTACAATCTTAGTTTCATATTCTCTCTATCTCTCTCTATATATATATATATTTGTGTGTGTGTATTTGTATATGTATATCGATCTTCTTCTTTGTTCCTCTACAAGTTTGTGTTAGGATTACATTAATTAATTTCAAGCTCTAGTTTAATTTCAAGCTCTGGTTTGTGCTCTTATGTTCTGCATTTTCATCCTAATCTTCATTTTCAATTGTCATGAAAAATAACCAAACAAAAAAAAAGAACTATTAAAAAACAAGTCATATAAAGAAAGAAGCAGAAAATTAAAACAAGTCATGTTTCTATTAAATCCCTATTTGTTGAAGTCTTTAGCTGGTTGGTCGTTCTGAATTGAAAGTGTTTTGGGTTTTGACCTTCATCTATTGAAGGTTTTGGGTTTTGACCTTCATCTATTGAAGATTTTAGCTATGTAATCCATTTACAAATCTAGAAAAGAGGATGTGGAAGAACTCATTGAGGTGTAGTGGTACACCCAATCTATGTCGTGTAGCGGTACACCCAGTCTATGTCGTGTACATGGTGAACCATAGGGAGATGCTACCAAAATTTCATCAGAGATTAATAGTGCAGTATGGGCTACTTTTACAATATAGACTGTGCATTCCTAAATGGGATAGTAGAATGAACCAACATATTAAAGACCAGTTAGAGGTGAATGTTGTCATGTCGCATGCATTAAAAGGTACTTAATTGAGGTTAAGATTAATTAAAATAAAATGGTAATTTTGAACTTTGTTGATTTGGTAGTGACATTTGTAGTATAAAACGAAGTCAGATGGATAAAAATTGGATAAATCAGCATAGGTTTTCACCCAAAATACATATAAGGGGTCAAGGAATTTATTAAATTTGTATGTGAAAATAAGCCATTGTTGAATGAAGCCACATGCCCATGTAAATGGTGTTGTAATGTCAAATTAGTGGAGAAAGGCCTGTTAGGTGAACATTTAATGATCAACGGGCTTCTTCAAAGTTAGACTAGTTGGATTTTTCATGAGCAGAATTTGTCATCGCTTATGCCACACAATGTGAATGTCGGGAAAACTTATTCGAATGATGGTGATGAAACGAATGAAATGCTATACAAGGGATTTGGACTTTCTCCATCAAGCTTTATTCACAAAGTAACTAGTTTTGGAAATAAATAAGGTCCGGATGAAAAAGCCGAAAAATTCTTCAATTTATTAAAAGAGGCCAAAAAAGAGTTGTATCCTGAGTGTTAGAAGTTTTCAATGCCCACATTTGTTGTTCGGTTATTGCATATCAAGTGCCTTACTAGATGGAGTGACAAGTTTTTCATGATATTGCTTGAGCTTTTGAAGGATGCATTCCCAAATGGTGAAACTTTGCCAAGTCATTTTATGCAACTAGGAAACTCCTTAAGGACTTGGGCCTCGATTATCATAAGGTACTTGCATGCCTAAGAGATTGCCCACTATATTAGAAGGAAACAACTAGTATGGATAATTGCATATTGTTTCATATGCCTAGATACAAACAGTTTGATGGGAGGAGAATGATGTTAAGAAGAAGCAACAAAGAATTGTTGTAATTAATTGATGGGAGGAGACTGATGTTAGGGCCGGCGGTCATCAATGTTTGGTCAGCAGTGTACTTTTACAGAAAACAGAAGGTAGTGGCTGAAGGTGAAACAGAACAAGCCAAGGCATACAGTGCTGTTCTGGGACCTTGTGCATGCAACCCTCGTGTATTAATGCTCCATGCATTGTTGTAATCAATTTATTTATTAGTCTTGTTATAATTACTATTGTTTATATATAATTGTTATAGTTAATTAAACTTAGATAGTTAGATTACTAGTCATGGTTATCCTTGTTGCAATAGCCTAGTTTGCTAGTTAATTCTTTAATTTATTCATTCAGTTATGTAATAAGTAGTTTAATTAGGATTTTCGGACTTTGATTCGCACCCTCTTGCATGAGGGCAATGTTATAATAAGTTGTATGTCTTCTAACCCCATATGTTTCTCCCTTTTACCTATTTGCTTATGATGGTTAGTTTAGAAACATCATGTTTCGTTAGCATACACCATGTTTTGCATCCATTGTCTTATATACAGCCAAGGTTCAGCTCATCATGCTAACTTGATATCAAACATTCAAACTCATTACTTGAATATGTGCTCTCTCGCATGTCTTGAATGAAATCAGATGCCATGCTCATAGCCGACTCCATAAAAAAAATAATGTGTGCGTTGCATTAGTCATATTGCATAGCTAGGGTCATGTATTTTTCTAACTCTTTCACCTTTTTTTGGCTTAGAGCACTAGGTGAGCATTTATTTGCTTTAGTATATTGCCTTGAATGATTGTGTTGCCATACCAAGTATATTTCCATGAGACTAATCGCTTAAATGATATAGTTGTTTGAATACCTGTGGATGATGGCTAGTTACCAAAATTGAGACAAATTGATTAATGTAAAAACTCACATTTTCAAGTGACGGGTATTAAAAATAATTTTCAAACAAACATGAAATCAATGTGTTCCAATCTTTGCAAATTAGTCTATACTTGTGTGCGTCACGTAGTAAAAATAGCTAATAATCGGAACAAGAGCATATAATGTAAATAAAAATCACATCATGATTTGTAAAGGCTGATCTTTGATCGGGCGAGTGGGGTGCTCAAGTCATGACCTTCCCCTCTCGTACCTAAGTTCCCTAACTGAGACACTTTGGTGATGACAAACTAATGGCCTTTGGCACGAGTCTCGAGTTTCCTAAATTTTCCAAAAATATTTAGGTGGTGACTCTAAAATCTGGCAAAGCAATCTATTTTTGACATTTGATTCAAAATATCAATTTTTCAAAAAGAATTTCCGGATTTGAACTCTTTTTGTGTTTTCTACTATTTCACATTACACTTGTGAAATCAGATTTAGAACCACAGGTGGAGTCCGACCTATAGGTCTATTCGCCTTCCAAAAGGAAAGCTGAAAGTTGGGCTACAATTTTTGGCAACTTTGCTAGGGAGTTAGAGAACTTGACTTGAAACTCATGATGTGAAATTTTATTTACACTTATATGTTCTTTGCATTGCATTTGCATGGTTACTTTAAGTCACTGTGTTTTTCATCTGCTATTCCTAGACAGTTTGCCGGAGGCTTGCCCAAAACGCTTACCAAAAGGCTGACCGGTCATGGGCTTTGGCATGTTGGAAACACAACCCTTGGATCTGGATTCCTGCTGCACCACTTGATCCACCTTTCACTTCTCAGTGTTAGGTGTGTAAGGTATATTGGGTATTCTTGCTGAGGTATCTTTTTGACCATTCGACCTAGTTGCATATAGTGAAGCTATAGTGACTATTCCAACATAAGACAGGATGCCACCCATTTATAGGATATTGTGAAACTTGTTGTTTGAATTAGTACATCCTAGATCATGCCAAAAATGTAGGACAGGGTAACCTTCCCCCCCTCCCCCTCTCGTAGAGGTGTTTTGGTTCTTTTTACTTGATATGTGCTTTTACAGTGAGACTGTATAGGATGGCTCATATCAATATAAGTTTGAGAACAGAGTTCAATGGGGATTACAGTTCAACTGTGTTTTGATTGTTGTGAATTGGGGTCGAAGTGCTGTTCGATTTTGATTTTGTTTTTCTTTCTTTCTTTTTGCTAGGTAGTTTACCATCATAGCTTCAGAAAGACTCGATATTCCCCAAGTTGTGTGGACTCATTTTGGCAGTTACAAAACTGAAGACCTCGTTGGTGGCCAGCCAATGTTGGTCTCGCTTTCGCCAGTCACTCAACGGATAAAGAACAAATAGTCAATAGCATCAATACAGAGCACTCCGCAAACACCGATCTATTCTCATTCGATCAGTTTACCAGCATCTAGTTCACCTAGACCAGCAATGGCACAGAATGCAGCATAGTGTAGACACCCCATTTTTGACCGACCTTAATACTTAGACGTCACCAGCCGAGCGCTCGATGATACTACATATTGTGCTCGTTCAGAAGTCTCAGAGTCGCGGCCGTGAGCCCTGCCTCCGGATTTCCAAACCCTCTTCTGTGCCTTGCCTCGATTTGCGAACCAGACTCGATTTTTCTCTGTTTCTTTTCCTGAGGGGAGGGAGAGGTCCCGTAGACCATCTCTCAGTGGCCGTGGGCTACATTTTGTGGCTGTAGGCCATTTTGCCCATCTCGGGGCCCGGTTCCCGGTTTTCGGAACCGTTGGCCGTGTGCCTCGGTTCGGGACCGCTTAACCATCTCCTATTGCTCCGGTTTTTGGAATGCATCTTATTTGCTCCCTTTTGAGGGACACTAAGGTCTGAGAGACCCACTTCGTGGCCGAATGCCACTTTCGGTGCTTAACAGGCAATTTTCGGGGCCCCGAACTGCGTGTTCTGGCCCCCGAACATTCGTTTTGCATCGGTTTTCGCTCATTTTTGGCAGGTACCTCTGTTTCATCACCAGGAAGGTCGTAGAAGGGTGGGAGGCCAGAAATTATTTTAAAAACCAGTTATATATCCTCCGGCACCCTCCGACGCCCGTTTTTCTCACTTCCAAGCCAATGTTGACCACCCTTGGACCATTTTCTTGAACTTTTAACCACATATTTGTGATGTACACACATGGGAGGACCCTAAAAGTTAGTGGCCGGCCACTAATGTTGCTTGACCCTTTTGAACCCCTCCTAAAAGTGGCCTATTCTCTCTCTTGTTTTATAGTTGACAATTTTGAACCACAGGGTCGTGTTGAGGGCACCTGGGAGGACAGCAATGTGAAGTGGCCGGCCACTAATTCAACTTGGCCCTTTTGACCCTTGGCCAGCCAGCCATGGGGGGTGGCCGGTCGGCCACCTGAAGCTCCAAAAGTTGGCCGGCCTTGCTCTTCATCCTGTGTACATTACAGCTA
Organism: Camellia sinensis; assembly: GCF_055761805.1. Lineage (NCBI taxonomy): Eukaryota > Viridiplantae > Streptophyta > Magnoliopsida > Ericales > Theaceae > Camellia > Camellia sinensis. The sequence continues at coordinate 16,098,032 of NC_138964.1, read as the reverse complement.
TGCACTTTTTTCCCCCCAAAAATCTGTATCAGAGGGGACAACTTTTGGGGGGAAACTTGGCTTGTTTTCCCCCCAATTTTTCCCTCCTTTTCTCCCCCTCCTTGATCTATATACCTGGCCTCCAATATTGTAGAAAGGGGTTGGAAGAATTTCCTTGAGCTTGGACATACATATGTCCCTCCATCTCTCTCATTTCCTTGAAGAAACAGCAAAATCCTACCTCATTTCTTCATCAAACCATAGCACCACTCCACCACTTCCATTTCCAGCAGCTTGGGGAGCTTTCCAGCAGCTTGGAGGCACCAATTCTCAAGCCAAGAAGCAACCAAAGTTTGATCTTCAAGGGTAAGTGTCAATTCCCTCTTTTTGAGCTTAATTTTGTAACATTTTTCTAGCTAGTTTTCTTGCTGTTTTGAGCTCCGGCCAAAACTGAAAGTACCCTTTATTTGAGCTATATTTCATGTTTCATTAAGGGACTTTTGTCATTTGAGGTCCCCATCTTGCACTTGCATCATTATCCCCCTTGTATGCCATAATCTTGCATAGTATTTTTGGCCTGTGTGTGATCTGTTTTGGAGCATGATGTAAACTGTAAGTGAGCTTATTTTGAGCCCCTATTCAATATTGAAGAAGGGCTCATCACTGTTTGGGACCTCCATGTGCCACTTGTCATTATATCCCTCTTTGGTCCCCATTTTTGCATGATTTATTAGCCCATTATGCTTCTGTTTTTGGTCTTTTTACAGAACTGAAAACAGTCTTATTTTGACCCCATATTCATGTTTCATTAAGGGTCTTTGGCTGTTTGATGAATTTTTTGTATACTTTGTGTTTTGACCTCTTTTGGGCCTTATCTTGCATGGCATTTTGAGCATACTTGTATACTGATTTAGGCTTGTCCATAAACTGTAAAAGATGATATTTTGGGCCCCTCTTCAACTTTGTTGAAGGGCCCTAATCCGTTTGGGGTCAGCAGCTGTGAGTTGCTTCATTATCTCACATTTAGGGCCATTTTTGCATGCTGTTTTTGCCCTATTTGTGTTTGTTGTTTGGCCATTCTTTGAACTGTAAAAATGCTTTTCTTGGGGCTTCCTAGCTTCTGTCTTCATACTTCATGTTCAAATTATGCATGCATTGCATAGCTACAGGCCATTTCATGCGCCAAAATTCATGTTTCGGGAGAAATTCCATGCATCGGGTATCATTTCGCTTTGTTTCAGGGCTGTTTTTCCCCTCATTTTGCTACTAATTTTTGCATGTTTGCATATCATATTCCATGTCTTTGCCATGTCTCATTAGAGTGGCATTTCGGTGCCTGAGGGTCGGTCCTCGGTTTGCGTGCACGCGTGCACGTATTTTGAGTTGTCTTGTTTTCATCTAATGGCCTCCTATGTGAGTGTGGCTGAGGCTCTCTCATGTTGGTGTAAGCCCATTATTGCATTGCGTATGCCATTTTATCCATAGCATTGCGTATGCTCGGTTGTGTATTACCTCGTGCAGCTTGTATGCCATTCCATAACATTGGGTATGTTAGGATTGTATCTTAGTTGCATTTCATGCATGTCATGCATATTGCATCGTGTTTGGGATAGGAGTTAGCCCGGGCACGGGAAACGAGGTACGTTTCGTACTCTGAGTGACGGAACGTGTCTCAATTCCCCAGTCACCGACACTCCGGATTGTCCATGATGGAGTTAGGTTTTAGTTGTGTTTTCATGTGCATTCATCCTATATTGAATTGTGCAATTCGACCCCTCGGCCATCATGCATCGAGATGCGTGATTAGTGGCATGAGGATCGAGGCATGTATACATTTGTGAAAATACATTGCTATGCCCCTTTCCTGCTCTCTGTTGCAGCAAATCAAGAATCAGCGGTCTTCCGAGGCTTGGCACGCATTTCAAGAACAGGTGCAAACAGAGGCTAATTGGGGCATCGTCATGGATTTCCGCACAAAGGCAACCCGGGCATGCATCATTCATCATATGGAATGGAATCAAGGCAGTCCCTGGCTTGCATGCCAATTTTTATAGCTTTCTTAGTTAATTTGTAAATTAATTAGGAATTTGTACATTATTTGGACTGTAATATTTGGACTGTACTACTCTTTCATTTGGGACTGTATTATTTGGACCCTCTGTGCGAGGGCATAATTGTAATAAGTGTGGGTGAGTGTGATGTATGTCTTCCAACCCCACGTCTTTCTTTCCTTTTATTTACCTGCTTATGATGGTTAGATTAGGGCATATTTCAATTAGCATACGGTATGATAGCATGTTTGCATCATCCATCTGTTTTGCATGCACCGGGCTCGGCGCATCATACTAACTGCATTGTATTTCAATTTCAAAGTTGAATACGTGTTAGCTGTAGCATTCCATATGCCATGTTTAGAATAGCCGAGCCTGCTATAGTTGCATTTTTGCATGTGTTGCATTAGGCATTTCTGTATAGTTAAGATCATGCATGGATTTCTAACCTAGCTTCTATTTTGGCTTGGAGTACTCGGTGAGTTTTATGCTTTAGCATCCTTGCATGTGTAGACACCCCATTTTTGACCGTCCTCAAGACTTGGACGTCACCGCTTGGAACACTCGGTGATTATCCATGTTTGTGTTCGTTTGGAGTTCCCGGAGGTCTCGGCTCGCGCGCCCTACCTCAGGATCTCTGAACTTGACCGTTTAGTGTCTGGTTTCACACCAAACACTTGTGTTTTGCCTTGGAGGGGCAGGGAATGCCTTGTGAGGCATCCCCACACACCACCGGCAGTGGCTAGAGGCCACCGGCTGGTTTTTGCTTCCATCGGCATTATTTGTTGCCGGTCGGCACTGTTTGTTGCCGGTCGGCACTGTTTATTGTCGGTCGGCACTAAATTTTGTCAAAATAACATTTTTGGGCAACCAACCACTGTTCATCTACTTTATGGAGATATTTTGTGCCAGCTGTGATAGTTCGCACCAACTCTGCCTCCCTCCATACACGTCCCTCTAAGCAAGCTTGTTGTATAAGCTTTGCAAGAGGGAGTCTTATAAGAGGAAGCCTCTCCTCTTTGATCTAGGTTAGAGACTTGGAACCAAAAACCAGAGCTTAGAGATATAGATACAACCTATCTCTATATCTCCCTCTCTCTCCTCCTTTGTGTGTGATTTTTGGCCCAAAAGTGTGTTTTTACCTTACTTTTGCACCATTACACACACTATTACACCTAGCTCCGAGATTGAGGGACTTGGGGGGTTGATTCTTGAGTTTTTGGACTGATTTTGATCAAAAGAAGAGGGCTGGACCATTTGTTCTTCAAAGGTTCTTCAAGGGTGAGCATCTTGCTTTATATTCCCCAAACTTGCAATAGTTATTTACCTATCTTGCTTGCTGATTTAGCTTTTGTGCATAACATGAAAAAGGTTTATATTTTCATGCTTTAGAACTTTCATTAAGGTTGTTTTGTGTTTTGAGTGTAAACTCACCTTATTAGGCCTTGTTTGGCCCCCTTTTGTTGCCTCTTTGGTAAGGCTTTGTTTACTTCAGTGTTTTGATCTCTTCACCACTGAAAACTAGTGTATTTTTAGTGGTAAGGAAGATGGTTTGAAGTCTTGCATAGGGGAGGGACACCCCTCTCCCTTCATTGTCTTGTTTTCTTGAGTTTTGGCCCAAAAGGGTGACGTGCATGCTTGCTTGTTCTTTTGCCTTATTTCAGAACTTTTTGGGTGTTTTTGGGTCATATGGGAACTTTGTTTTTGGCCGGATCTATGGCCCTTTGCATGCTTAGTATACTTGCATCATACTCCCCCATTTGGCCTAGAATCGTGTCTTGTGTTTGGGCCTTAATTCTTGCATGTGTTGGCTCGGTTCCATGAAGATCTTAGCATATTTTATCATGTTTAAAGTCTGTTGGCCCTTCATTTCAGTTATGCTTGCATGGTTTGATGTCATCCCTTTGTGTTTTTGGCTTGTAAGCCTTGAGCATTTCGACCTCTAACATGTATGGCTTGAACTATCTTCATGATTTTGGCATCACTTAGGACCTTATTTCAGCCCAAGAATTATGTTTGTACGTGTGCATGTATGATCTCCTTCATGCCTTGATGGTGTGCCCTCTTGTGCCTACACATGAACTTTAATGCATACACTCCTTTGGAGTCATTTTAGTTGCCATATTAGGAGGGTTTGGAGTCCTATTTTGTCTGCAAAAACTCTGTTTTTACTTGTCTAAACCATGCCATGATTTGGTCTTGTTGTTGGAAATGAAGTGGCCCTTTTGGTGCCTTAGCCTTGGGTCTATTGGCTTGCATGTTAACATGAGGGTTTGTCTGTCATTTTGAGCACTTTTGGTGCTGTTTTGAGGTGAATTAAGGCCTGCACCTTTATCACTTTAAGACCCTCTTGCATGCTTGTCTCATGTTTGTTGCATAATTGTTTCATTAATATGTAGTCCCATGCTAACTTTATGGCAAATTGGTCCATGTTTGCATCACATTTGCACCTTGCATGCTTAGCATTGCATATTTGTCATGATAGTTCCATAACATTTGCCATGACTTGAATAATTAGCATCATGTTGCATTTGAACCATGTTTGCATAACATGCATTGCATTGCTTGGTTTGGGGTGTCAAACCAAGTGTGAGTATTAAGGAGTGTTCATACTACAAGTGATGAAACACGCCTTAACTCTCGGTCGCGGGGGCCTTTGACTTCGACATGATAAGGCTTTGGGTCTCATTTGTATGTTGCATGCATCTTTACATTAAGTGGCAAATTTGATCCCATGGGTTATCATGCATCATTGATGGCTCGAGGATTGAAGGTCATACTTCCTTGAGTTCAAAGCATGATAGGAAGCATGACCATGCTCACATGTGCCTGAAAACCCCATGCCATGCACTGTCTGTTCTCTGTTTGCTGTCAAAACTGTCTTCTGCAGGAAGTTTCTGTCGACCGGCAGAATTCAGTGCCGGCCGGCAATCTTTGAATGGCCGATAAATCAAAACAGTGCCGATGGAAATCCTGGACTGCCGGTGGGAATTCTGTTAAGCCGGTGGTACTCTGCAACATTCAAGGAACCTGTCCTAGGGTTTTGGCGATTTTCAGAAAGACAGGGCAGTGTAAACAGAGGTGGCAGAGATATGGTACGGGTTTTTCAGGCGAGCCGGGTTTCAAGCACGCATCATTCGCGCATCCCGAGGCAGAGGCTGCGGCCACCCTCTTCTTTCTTTTGCATTCTTTCTTTTTTAATTAATTAGAAATTCTGTAATAATTTTATTCATTTATTATTTGGGACTGTAATATTCATTTGGACCCTCCGAGTCAGGGCAATTGTGTAATAAGTGTGTGTGAGTGTGTATATGTCTTCCAACCCCACGTCTTTCTTCCTTTTTATTTACCCGCTTATGATGGTAGACTAGGGCATATTTAATTTAGCATACCTTATGCTATGCATGCGTGCATCCTTACGTTTGTATTACATACATTAGGCTCGGTACATCACGCTAACTGCATCTGTACTTCAATTCACAAATTGAATATGTTGTAGTTGATCGCATTTCACATGCCATGTTTAGGGTTAGCCGAGCCTGCCTAGATTGCATTTTTGCATGTGATGCATTAGCCATTTTTAACATGAACTAGGACATGCATGTTTGCTAACTAGTTTACTTTTTTGGCACGGAGTATGATGTAAGTATTTTTGCTTTAGCATCCCGCATGCGTGTGAGTGTTGCCATGACAGTATGCTTGCCATGTGGCTAAATGCTTATCTGATAAACTGATTGAATGCCTATGGGTGAAGGTTGGATTGTTTGAGTTGGAAGAACTCATTGAAATCCGTGTTTTAGTCTACTTGCGAGTAGCAAATTCCAAAGCACTTTTCAAAACAAACGGATATGCAATGCTTATTTCCAAATTAGGCAATCTAGTCTATACTTGTTTGTTGCGCGCATAACATAGTAATTCTAGGCTAATAAATGGAATAAAAACACATAATGTTTTCAAAATCGGATATCATGGTTAGTAGAGGCTGGTCTTCGGACCGGGTGAAAGGGGGTGCTCATAGCTGACCTTTCCCGATCGTTATTTAAGCTCCCGAGCCGAGACAACTCCGGTGATGACGGACATGTGGCCTTCGGCATCGAGTCAAGGTTTCCTAAATTTCCCTATTAAAAAATATTTAGGTGGCGACTCTGTATCTGGCAAAGCAGTCCATGTTTGGCACTACTTTTTCAAAAATCTGTTTCTCAAAACGATTTGCCAGATTTGGACTCTTTAGTTCAGATTAAGAACCGCGACTACAAAATCGTGAGTCCGAACTGTAGTAGCATAAGGCCCCCCCCCCTCCGCAGGCGCGTCTACAGCATGCGTGTGAGTGACTGCCATGAATAGCATGCTTACCATGAGGCTATTTGCTTATGTGATATAACTGCCTGAATGCCTGTGGGTGAAGGTTGGGTTACTTGGATTGGAATAAATCATCAACTGTTTGTTTTAAGCCCACTAGATAGTGGCAAAACCATCTTTTCTAAGCCCACCCGAGAGTGGCAAAATCTGCATTTTAAGCCTACTTGCGAGTAGCAAACCATCTTTCAAAAACAAACATGAAATGTTTTCTTCCAATTCGGGCGACCCAGTCTATACTCGTATGCTGCGCGCATCACATAGTAAATCTAGGCTAATAACCGGAATAAGAACATACAATGTTTTCAAAACTAGATATCATGGTTAGTAGAGGCCGATCTTTGATCGGGCGAGCGGGGGTGCTCACGAAGTGACCTTCCCCAATCGTACCCAAGTTCCCGAGCCAAGGCAACTTTGGTGATGACGGACACGTGGCCTTAGGCAACGAGTCAGGGTTTCCTAAATTTCCCAAAATCAAATATTTAGGTGGCGACTCTGTATCTAGCAAAACAGTCCATATTTGGCACTTCTTTCAAAATCTGTTTTCTCAAAACGATTTGCTGGATTTGGACTCTTTGGTTCAGATTACGAACTGTGACAATTTGAGAGTCCTGAGCTGTAGTGACCCCAAATGAACAGAACGGGAGCTCGTTCCTCCCGGGGCATTCGGGGACGTCTAAACATAGAACGCGGAGGAATTTGCTGCCATGATGATGGCTTTCCAAAGAACTATGGACACTGTAAACCAGAGGATGGCTGCACAAGATGAAGTTATCGCCAATCTACGACGCACATTTAGGGCATCCGCATCAACCGTGCATCCGATCTCGGCCATACAGCTAAACCCAGATCTAACCCCACTAGTAGAAAATCTGCCAATCCCGGATCCTCAAGACATGTTTTCCCCAACTCCAGCTTATCACCCTTTGGTTCAACCTCCTGCAAGGATTTTTCCTTTTGATATCAATGAAATTGATCTGGCCTTGGTCAAGATTGCTAGATTGGAGAAAGCATTGAAGAAATCATAGGGTTCCAACTCCATTCCAGATATCGAAGATGGATACACAGAGGCTTCGGTCAGTTTACCAGAGAAATTTAAGATGCCCTAGATCGACAAATTTAATCGGAGTGGGGATCCAATTGTGTATGTCCGGTTGTTTTCAGATGTATTAAGGCCTATGGGTCTGTATAGGGCACAAAAGCTTTCCTTGTTTGGGAGAACCTTGTTTGATGTGGCGGCCATCTAGTACGCTAAATTGGAAGACTCAACAAAATGGAATTGGAAGGAGCTATCTGAGGTGCTTGTCAATCAGTATTCGTATAACACCCAGATAGAAGTAACCATTAGTGAGCCGGAAGCTACTACCCAAAACCCCAAAGAATCATTCATCGATTTTGTTGCTCGATAGAGAGCCAAGGCAGCTTGAATGACAAATAGGCCTGCCGAAAGAGAACAGGTCTAACTGGTGGTTCAGAACCTTGAGCCAGACATGTTGTAGAGAATGATAGTGGTGTCGTTATCCACATTTGCTTCCTTACATGAGCTGGGGGTCCAGATTGAAAGTGCATTCAAAAAGGATATCATCCATAGAACTAGTGAACCCGCAAGAAGGTCATTCTCCCGGAATACCAATGCTATTAATAGCACTATTCAGTACTGTTATTTCAATGGCCAAGATAACTGATCCTTTTGCTACTGCCACAACCTCACAACCTTCACAAAATACCGGTCTACCCCGAAATCGGAGAGTTTTTACTCCCCTCCATATGAGCCTAACGCATGCCCTCAAGCTATTAATACAAAAGGGATATCTCAAGCCCCTTGATCCTCGTCCACTTTTAGACCCATTACCACCCAAACATGACCCTACCTAGTATTGTATCTTCCACTAACAACATGGCCATCCCACGGACATGTGCCACCGTCTACGTCATGAGATGTAGGATCTCATTGATAACAAAGTCATTTCCCTACCTGCTAAACCAAATGTAACAACCAACCCACTTCCTACACACAACCAAGTCCCCCCGCCTAGAAACATTAACCGCATCCATACATTACCGCCCACCTTTAACCCTAGCACATACATTACCTCATCCTATCTACCAAAATCGGAGATGGTCATTCGAAAAAGGACAGACATGTGCATGATGGATCTAACACCGCAAACCTAATCCAAGCCCGTGGCAATAGAAATTGAGAGAGAGAAGAACGCACTGAAGACCGGGTCGTCTGATACCCGTGTCATAGAGAAGGGGGTCTTGTTCGCGAAGGAGTATGATCCCAAATTATACATTATGGCCATTGATCAGCCGAAGCTGGTAGTCATACTACCTAACTTTCTCAACATTAATGCTATCAAGGAAGACCAAATGGTGCAGAATCAAAATCAGTGGCCTGAGCAAGGCCTGAATGACTTAGTAAACCTAGAGGAGGATCTGGTAGAATTAGAAGAAGATCTGGAGGATTTTTACTTCTTCAAGGAATAAGATATAAGCTGTGTGTAGATGGGACGGTGGGACCCAAGCCAGCCATAAATAAGTAATGGATGGTTAAGTGAGGAAGAGTCTGATGTAGAGGAATAGAAAGGGGTGACTAGGACAGAAAAAGAAATCACTGTTAGTGGCAAAGTTGAAATTGAACCTCTGACTAAGAAAGAACAGGCACTGGAATAATTTCAAAGGGAAATGATAGAGGAGATTCAGGCAAAGATAGCTCTGGAATAGAAGAGAGGAAAAGAGAAAGAAGAAGCTGAATCCACAACCGGCAGTGTTCAAAATGCTAAGAAAACCGAGTAGGAATCTAGTGATCGGAAGAGAATGTTAAAGAAACTCAGAAAATACCAGGATGCTAAAACCCGAGTTGTAATTGAGGAAGAATGGTATGATGATGGGGCACATGATGTTAACATGCTTAGAATAGAACCTGACAGTAGCCTAGCCATGACCGCAGGGGAGTGGTCGGAAGATAGCGATCTAAACCATACATACACGAATGACGGGTGGAAGGATGAGACCCCTGATGATATGTGGTATACTAATGAGATTGATCATCTGACCCACAGTGATTGGTACTTTAAACCCTTGACTTTAGATTAGCCAGAATCTTCCAACAGAGAGGCTGAGAAAGCAAAGGAGAAGGATGCTAAGGAAAACCTGGTCATGAAACAACTAAAGAAGATCCAAACTGACATATCCATCTGGAGACTAATAATGGCATCTCGATAGCATAAACAAGCCCTACTCGAAGCAATGAACTGAACCAAACTGCCCATTGACACCACCGCTGACCAATTGGTGTCATTGGTCACCTCTGGGGACAATATGCCAGTAATATCCTTTACGGATAAAGAATTGGCTCCCGAGGGCACCAACCACAATCGTCCCTTGTATGTAACCCTAGAAAGTCGAAAAAAGTGGATTCTGGTAGTGTTAATAGATACCGGATTGGCAATCAATGTGTGTCCAGTGAGAACTACCTATGCCATCGATTTGAGGCCGATTAACTTTACACCCACGATCCAAGCTGTCTGGGCTTATGATAATACAAGCTGGGATGTTATGGAAACATTCAAGAGCAATATCCTAATCGGCCCGTCCAAACATAAGGTGGAATTCCATGTCATGGATGTTCCAGCCACATTCAACCTGTTACTGGAAAGGCCCTGGCTACATCAGATGAAGGCTATATCATCAGCAGTCTATCAATTAGTAAAGTACCCCTTCAAAGGTGGGATTGCCACTGTGTACGGTAGCTCTGCGATCCATCCTCCCTAGGGAACCACAACACCCTTATTGGAAATCATACATGGGGAAGAAGACGTGTTCCTTTCTGGCTTCTCTCTGGCAGAAACCTGGTTGGTCCAAACCATCATGGTAGAAGATGATGGGAATTATGTGAGTGCCTAGTCAATCTATATGATGAGCAAACAAGGGCATATACCCGGGTCAGGGCTGAGCCGAAGTGGTAGACAGGGAGGTACTATTGCTAAGGAGATGAGTCATAATCCCTACGCTTTTGGGCTGGGATACAAACCTACAGCTGCAGATTAGCAAAAGAAAGGTCAAAAACTGAGAGAAAGGATGAAAGCAAAGAGGACTGGGAGACAGTATGAGTTAGTTCAAAAACCAATACAGGGGACCTTGAACAAACGTTTTGTCTGCTAAGGGGAAAACTTCCCCTTTTGTGGATTCCCAAAGCTTTAGTACGATTGGAAAACAAAAACAAGGTATCCGAGGTTCGAGATCTTCTTTGGGCACCAATTACTGAAAGAGGAGGATGAGCAGGCAGACCTAAGCACTGGTATGGATAAAGGAAGGGCTGCGAGCCTGGTTATTGAAGAGGAAGAGTTGCTGGGAAAGCATTGGCTGATTTACTAGCGAGTTCTATTGCTAGAGCTAAGACCACCAACTTGGGGGATAGTTTTACTATCTCAATGATCAGGGATACCCCAGCGGCAGATTTCTCCAATCTTATCGTGGATGCATCTGAGGCTCCACGCCTAGTCTGGAAGTTTGAACAAGGCGTCATCAATAATTCTAAATCGGATAATGAGTCCGGATCTATTTCCATTGAGTCTGTGGAGTCGGAATCTGATTCGAGTTCCTCTAAGTTTGGTACTTCTGGGAGTGGTAATCCGAATACCAAAGTCCTGTCCAGGTTGTCTTTTAGCTTTTTTTTCGAGTCCACTATAACCGAAGATCTAGGCTTTTTGAATGGGAATGTTGTGAATGTTGCCTACTTCTTTGTGCCTTTGGTTTCTTGTACTGATCTTAATTTTCAAAATTTTGACATAAACAAAGAGGAAGAAATTCCTTGAGTTTTGAAAATTTTGGTTGATGATGAGGAGGAGAGGCGTGTTAAACACTGTACAGATGAAATCGTATCAATTAACGTGGGTAGTGAGGAAGATCCTCGCATTGTCCAGATTGGGTCCACGTTGTCTTCGGAGCAACGCGAGCGTTTAATCACTTTATTAAAAAAATTCAAAGATGTTTTCGTGTGGTCCTACGAAGATATGCCTAGAATTGATCCTGAGATTATACAGCACCGGATCCCTCTTGACCCTGAGGCCTAACTTGCTCACCAAAAGCTATATAGAGTTTGCCTATATTAGGCTTTGAAGATCAAGGAAAAAGTTACCAAACAGATTGAGGCAAGGTTCTTACTTGTATCTGAATACCCAACATGGTTGGCCAATATTGTTCCAGTCCCAAAGAAGGATAGCAGAATCATAGTCTGTGTCGACTTCAGGGATCTGAATAAGGCTAGTTTGAAGGATGATTTTCCACTACCGCATATTGATGAGTTGGTAGACTTCACTGCGGACCATGCATTGCTCTCATTCATAGATGGATTTTCCGGGTATAACCAGATTCTGATGGCACCCGAGGATAGGGAGAAGACTGCTTTCACTACTCCGTGGGGCGCCTATTGCTATCGGGTCATGCCGTTTGGGTTAAAGAATGTTGGGGCCACTTATCAAAGGGCTGTATGTACTATTCTGCACGATATGATCCACAAAAAGGTTGAGGTATATGTGGACGATATGATTGTCAAGTCCAAAGATCGAGAGGGCCACTACACTACCTTGGAGAAATTCTTTCAGTGGATCAGAGATTATAGATTGAGGTTGAACCCGCAAAAATGCATTTTGAGTGTGATAACAGGAAAAATGTTGGGATTCTTAATCACACAAAGAGGAATTGAGGTAGATCCTTTCAAAATCAGGGCCGTCTTGGAAATGCCACCACCAAGGACTGAAAATGAGGTGCGCGGCTTTCTAGGTAAAGTGCAATTCATAAGGCGGTTTATTTCAAAACTAACCTTGACTTATGAACCACTATTTGGTCTCCTGAAGAAAAGAAAGAAGTTCTAATGGGGCGATCGATGTTAGTTTACGTTTGAACAGGTCAAGCAATACTTGCAGAATCCACCTATGTTATCACCGCCAGAACCGAGAAAACCGCTGATCTTGTACCTGTTAGTGACAAACTCAACCATGAGGTGTATGTTAGCTCAGGAGTCAAAGGCCAAGGTAGAGAAAGCCATTTGCTACTTGTGCAAGAAAATGCTGAATTACGAGACCCGTTACACCCCCCTTGAGAAATCTTGTCTAGCCTTGGTATGGGCTACCAGGAAGTTGAGGCACTACCTGTTAGCTTACTCTGTAATCCTAGTTTCAAGATCAAATCCCATCAAATAACTCTATGAGAAACCAGCACTTACGGGTAAGCTAGCCTGTTGGTTGTTTCTTCTCTCCGAATTTGATCTTACATATGTTATATGCAAGTCGATTAAAGGGGGAGCTGTAGCGGAATTCCAAGTAGATCACCTAGTAAAAAGGGATGAAGCGGTGGAGTACTTGTTCCCAGATGAAGATATTCTGCAAATAAAGGAGAAAATATGGACGATGTGCTTTGACGGAGCAGCCAATCAATACGGTTATGGGATCAGTGTGCTGTTGATATCACCTAATGACTCCCATATACCCTTAGCCTTCAAACTCTGGTTCAAAGTATCCAACAACGAAGCAGAACATGAGGCGTGTATTGCTGATTTAGAAGCCGCCCTCGAACTAAGGGCAAAAAGGTTGGACGTCATCGAGGATTTGAATTTAGTTGTGTCTCAAGCCAATGAAGATTGGCGGGTAAAAGAAGAGAAAATGAAGGTTTACCATGAAGTCTTGGATATGCTAATTCTAATGTTTGAAAAGCTAACACTTACTTATCTACTAAGGGAGAACAACCGGTTCGCTGATGCACTAGCAACTCTATCTTCTATAGTACACATTCTATTGGGAGTCAGGATGCGTCTGATCATTATTGAGCAGAAGTACACGCCGGCCTGTGAAACCATTGTTGCAGTAGATGAGGCTTCAAACAAGAACCCCTGGTACTATGATATCTGAAATTTCTTGGAAAAGGAGACGTATCCACCAGGAGCAAATGCCAAGGACAAAAGGGAATACGACGTTTGGCCGTCTAATTTATCATCTGCAGGGGCAAGCTACACAAAAGAGGCCATCTGGGAATGCACAAGCTATATGTTGAGGAAGAAGAATTACAGCACCTTATAGAGGCCATTCACTGAAGAGAGTGCGCAGCCTACATAAATGGTGTGATGCTCGCCCAAAAAATCCTTAGACAAGGCTACTACTAGTCAACCATGGAAGAGGATTGTATTGGTTTTGTTCGGTGCTGTCACAAGTGCCAGATTCATGCCAATCGCATGAACATTCTGCAGTCAAAGCTCTATAACATGACTTCACCATGGCCATTCTCTGTTTGGGGGATAGACTTTATCGACACAATCATGCCAAAGGGGCTAAATAGGCATGAGTTCATTCTGGTAACAATCGACTACTTCACAAAATGGGTGGAGGCTCAGTCCTACTCTGTATTGAAAGCATCGCATGTGGCTAAGTTTATCAAAAACAACATCATATGCCGGTATGGGGTGCCCAATGAGATTATCTCTGATAATGGGTCGCACTTCAAGAAAGAGGTGATAGACTTGCTTGAGAAATATAACGTGGCTTTCCATAAGTCATCAACCTACAGGCTGCAGACCAATGGAGCTGTCGACGCTACGAACAAAAATATCAAGAGAATTCTGCTGAAGATGGTGGAAACCTGTAGAGATTGGCCAGATAAATTGATATTTGCACTCTGGGGCTACAGAACCTTGATCCGAACATCTACAGGAGCAACACCTTATTCTCTCATGTACGGGATGGAGGCTGTTTTGCCAATCGAAATTGAAGTGCTCTCACTACGAGTTATGGCCGAGTGTTAAATAGCAAAGGCAAATTGGCAGCCAAGTAGATTTGAGAAGTTAATGTTGTTAAATAAAAGAAGACTAAGAGCATTGTATCATGTCCATGGCTACCAACGCAGAATTGCCAAGGCTTTTAACAAGAAAGTGAAGTTCAGAAATCTTCAAGAAGGGGACATGGTACTGAAAGACAACCGAGCTTTCATTCATGACCTTAAGGGCAAGTTCAAACCCAACTGGACTGGTCCTTACATCATCAAGTCAATCTGGTCAGGAGGGGCGATTATTCTTATAGACTTGGATGGCCTAGAGTTCAAGCAACCGATCAACATAGACAAGTTAAAGAAATACTACCCCTGAGAGGCTCGCTAGGTTGAAAATCGGAAAGGGCGACCTAGGCAGAAGTTAGAGCATGAAAAATTAGAAATAAATAAAAACTGAGCTTGTAAGGTTGAAAACCTAAAAGGTCGACTTTGGCAAAAGTTAGACCGCAAAAGGAGAGTGTTAATACTCGATGAACCTAAATCGAACTACGTGAGGCCTGATTTCCATTTTTGGGATACGTAGGCAACTTCATCCCGAAGTTCGGCTGTAACTATCCCCAATTCAACTATCCTATCCGTTTTCTTGATCAGGTCATCTTTTTTCACTATTTAGTAGTTCAGTTGTGCTCTTTATTTTAGGAAGAAAAGCTGATTACATTGTAGAGCAGTGGCGATATGCAACTAGGGGCAGTGATGATTTCTTTTGATTTGGGACTGTACATCTTGAGAACCGATTCCGTGCGTGTCAAGTGGTGATCGTTTTCGAAAATTGTTCTGAAGAATTTTAATAAAAGTTGATTTTGTTCAAAATTTTACCATTTTATAACTTGGACCATTTTTGGGATCGAAATGAAAATTTTCAGTACTCACAACTTTAATTTTATTAATTTCAATGCAAGTACATTCACCAACTCTTTGATTTAGATCAAAGTTGCTTTTTACATCTTAAAACTTGAAAAGAAAGATCAAAGCAGTAAAACTAGGGGCACAGCTAAGTCAGGTGGCTCTATGCCAAAGACGGCCAAACCTCTGCCTCTTCTTCAAGCCAAGCCAAGCCAAACACTCCTTAGACAAGGTGTAACTAAAACTAATGGCAGGGGCCAGAATCTATCTCATCCACCATGCCGCAAGATACCGGGCAGGTGCGAGGCATGAACTAGAAATAAAGCTGTGTATTTCACTCCCTTATCTGGTCGTATCTGATCATGCTCGAACTGGCATCAAAATCGAAGAGAAAAATAGAATACACAATGTGTAAGGCCAATCAACTCTACATCCGACTGCCGGGACATGCTGTAGCTCATCTCAGCTAAATTGAACTAGGGGTAACACCAATTCATGTCAGCTACGCACCGGCTGCACATCCAATCACACCATAAACCCTCTGAGGGGAAATCCACTAGCCGTTGACGAAAAAAGTAAGCTCGAGCCGAATACTCAGGGCAAGGAGCCACTACTTGCAGTTTATCCATAAGCCATACTTGGGGAGGGATGAAAAATAAGAGAGATTAAAGAATAGAGAGGTGTACGATGAGAGAAAAGTAAGGAAGAGGTTATAAGAGAAAAACAGAGAATAAGTGTTGAGTGATGTAAGAATTATAAATTAGAAGGGTGAAAAATAATACTTGGAGAAGTAGCGAATTCCCTGCCAACTGGGTGGTCTCTCCTCTGTGGAAAGCATCTAAACCCATGAAGGTTTCGGCCAGTGCCAAACCCATGCAACTCTTACTCTCTTTCAGACGTTGAGCCACTTCTATCAACTGGATGCTAGCTCCGCCGAAACTAGGGGCAAGGAGGAATTGTGCAAGAAGGCATAAACAGAGAGCATGTTGTCGGGGGCTTCTCCAAAGAAGATCACTCCTGTCTCCAATAACGAAAAATTGATGAACCAAACTGGGGATGTCTAGCTCCCCGTCATGTGCCAAAGACCTAGCCTCATGTAATGTTAACCCACACATCCGTCCCAAAGCTTGGGTATGGTCAAAACAGGGCTGCGGTGTGATTTCATCGTCGCACCGAGACTCCATTAACGCTCAAAATTCTTCAAGTGTCGGACACACCTCTTGTGATTCAAATTAAAACACATGTGTGATTGGGTTCCAACATCAAACAGTAGTGTGTAGGAATGGAAAGCAAAGAGAAGTGCAACTCAGAGGAAAAAGAGTGTTTAAGCCAAAACCGCAAAAATTCACCTTTTCCGAGTCATCCAAAGTGGCTATCCAGTCTCGGAGCCTATTATTGCATAATGTCTCCATTTTGAGAGCAAAAATATCAAAGATTTGCTATTCCACCAGAAAAACAGCATGGGAGCATCATTTATAAAGGATGCGAAGGAGCAGTGCATGACAGCTGGACAGCACTAACCGACCTCACACTTAGGCCTGGCCGTGCCTATTTATGCCCGGCCGGGTCTAAATTATAGCTCAGATCAGTGCAGTTGCAAGAAAAGCTGACCTATGCCTTGACGTACCACAGTTGTATTTCGAGTCTTGTTTTGTTTATACCAAGTGTTTTTTAGTATTTTCAAGTTGTTTTCATTTTGTTTCTCTGTTATCTAGTTGTATTTTACATTTTATCTGGTTATGGGTAGTTATCCAATTCAAGAATGAATGCAAGAGTAGATATTTGTTGTTTTAAGTCTTACGTGAAGTTACCATGCAAGGGTTATGCCATTCATCACATACAAATACCATTCATCACATTATGCAAGGAAATCATTCAACAAAAACTTGTCTTTTATAACTAGCGGGTCCAACCCCGATCATCATTTTATAGAGCAACAAAACAAAAGAAAATCCTTCAACCAAAAAAAAAAAAAAAAACCAAAAGAGTATCTAAAGCTAGTCTTTAACTACAAAGCAAAAACAAAAACTAAAACAAAATTGTCGTCCTCATCAGTAACCCATCCTCGCCCTCTTCCTCCTTGGTTGCAGATGAGGTGCATCGTTGTCGTTGCTGGGGCTACTGGACTGCAATTCAACCTCCTCTCCCTCATCCTCAAGGGTCACAGACCCATCAAAAGACTCCTCAGAAGGTGAGAGTTGCTTCACTCGGCCTCTCCCTCGATCGGCTTCCCCTCAGCCCCTCACTGAACCCTGTCTCCGTCCACTAGCCGAAAAAGGTCCTACAGGGACTGCCGGCGCCTGTTCAAGCTGAAAAGAGTACAAGTATCAGTATTGACTAACAGGAGTATAAACAGTATAGCAATAACAGTGAACTATAGACAGAATGTACCTCGATCCCATGAGTGACTAAGGCAGTCTGCCTTCTCCGTACCATAAGGAGCAATCGGTATCGTCCCGAGGAGGTCATCAGCATACGCCTAGGGTATCTGCAAAAGGAATAGAATTTAAGAAGGGTAGATAGAAGTAACAGAGAACAATGAACAAAAATGGTAGAAAACAAAGTAAGATAAAGTGCAGTATGGACTAGCATAAAGAAATGTGTACCTGCTCGATGCCAGGAGCAAACACCAGCTTGCGATCCCTCTCCTCGATGCGCTCAATCAGGATCTCCTCGATCACTCTATTTGGACACATGTACATGATCTCAGTGGGAATCACAGGAAACCCAAGAATGGGAACAACGGAAGGGGCACCTCCAACAGAGGCATCACCCGCTGCAGCAACAGCAGCAACAACCTCCAGCACAACGCAAACCACGCCCGGGGTAAGAAGTGCCATCACCTAAGTGTGTAAGAAGGTAGTAAAGTCACCAGGCTCATGATGTCGATCACCATCCTCGCCTAACATCAGGAGGTCGATCTGAGGATTGTTCTGCAGCTCATCAACTACCCTCATGACTAGAGGAAGAGGATGTGGAATGTCGGGGTCAGCGACGCCCCACGTCTGGTGGATAAACCTCTCTTCCAAGTAATAAGCCCGGCCAAAGAGGCCCTCGACCCGCATGGTGGAGGCATGCTATGCAGCGATGTAGGTCATCCTTGATGCCTGGGGAATGCCCACCCAGGGATGCCAATCAACCTGTAGAAGCAAACCTCAGATGTTAGAAATCAGTACAGTATGGAAATGGCAGTGCAATATAGAAGCAACAGTATGAGGATAACCGTGTAGTGTGGAAAACAATGCAGTTTGCTTACAGTATGTAAAAGCTAAATGTTGATATTTTTTACCTGATATTTTGTTACCTGATCCGCAATTATGGTGTCAAAGAAGTGGTGAAAGTAGGGGAAATCTCGGTCTATGTGGTGATGAAGCTCAAATCGAGAGTTGTAGTACCGGGAGCCGGGTACTGATAACTTAATCGGCCTTATCGGGATCGGAGCCAAAAAGGTGAAGTATGTATAAACCCAGAGCTGTAAACAGAAAAAGATGAATGAAGTAAATAAGCAGAAAATGAAATGCAAAGATGAGTAGAAAATGCAAAATGAACAGAATGCACAGAAAAGATAAATGTGAGGCATACCTCCCAAACCCTCCAATAACCGCCAAGTGAATCCATCTTACGGGGGGAGACGGAGCTCGTGTAGTTATATAAGGTGCCCAATCATACTCTGTCACTTGGGGGAGGTGCACCAGTGCCCTAGAAGGTATAACCCTACGGTATTTTCCCTGTTCGCAAATAGGGCAGTACCGAGAAGATACATAGGGAAGTTGCAGGTGTACTGGGTGACCTCATCTGTAGTAGTGGGCTGGGACTCAGAGAAATGATCGTAAAACCAACTGTACCTCACCATGCCGTGACCGGTGATGTCCGAGATAGACTCAAGAAATTTATGTTGTATGGCTCTCCACTGCGTCATGTCAGGATCATATGGGATCGGGCTACTAACTCTAACCTGCAAGCTAGTGAGCATCGAAAAATCGTACAAGGTTAGAGTCAACTCCTCGATCGATAAGAAGTGGAATGAATCTGTGGTGTCCCACCATCTCTCGAGCAAGACCCCGTACAGTAACGACTTGGCCCTTATCTATATGAGCCCTGAGTAGAAGGGCCCAAAGTCGGCCGTATCAAATAGTGCGCAGACCTCTGTAGGCAGTCTATTATACTAGCGCCGGGGGCCGGATATGGATTCGTATCAGCCAATCCTCCTAGATATCACCTGCAAATGGGAAATATATGGCATTTAACTAGTGATCTACTTGTGAGATTCAACAATGTATCCAAACAAAGGAAGGTTGCTTACCGTGGAGGCATCGGGGGACAAGTGTGCCATGCATTTTCACAGCAAGATGTCCATCTATCTCAGGATGAGGCCCTCGAATCTCAAAATACCACCCAGTGGTGGAGCATGTGTGTGTGGTCGGTAGGTGGCCGCATCAAATGGCCTGTCAATAAGGGAAGGCAACGCGGAAGCATCCTCGGTCTCCATATCTGTGCCTACGGTAGCCCCAATACTAATGTCAGGGTCCGGGATGGAAACTTCGTCACTAGCCATGGAGAAAAGTGGAGGAAATGAAGAGAAAGCAAGAAAAATGTGGGGGGCTAAAACCTAGAAGAGAGAAAATGAGAGGGGAAAGTGAAAACACAAGAGTGAGTATATAAAAAACCAAGAAAACCCATGAGAAACAAGGTAAAAACAATGAGAAACCCAAAAAATTGACCGAATCAAAATCCAATCGGTTTAAAATATAGAGAAGAAGAGGGTTTCGAAGAAAAAATGGCGAGGGTTGTTGGGTAGTGCAAGGAAAAGGGAAATCTAGAGAGAGAGGAAAGCTAGAGAGAGAGAGAGAGAGAGAGAGAGAGAGAGGAAGGAGTTTCAGATGAGAGGGTGTGAGGAAATAAGGTTTGAGTTTGTTTTAAACAAACAAATCACACGGAATGCCCGAAACGGCCCCTACCGCTATCGAGGCCCGGCCAATAGTCGCGATGCCTGGCCGTGCTTCGTTGAGGCCCGGCTGGCTCTCAATGTCAACTCAGTCCAGTTTTTTGTTTTCTCTCTCTCTCTCTCTCTCTCTCTCTCTCTCTCTCTCTCTCTTCCTTTTTATTTATTATTTACTTCTTGTATTATGGAATTTCAAGAAGAAAAAAAAACCAAAAAAAGAGAGTTGAAAAAGAAAAGAAAAAGGAAAAAGAGAAATAAAATAGCAAAAAAATAAAAGAAAGCAAAAAGAAGAAAAGAAAAATATGAAAAGAGTGGAAAAGAAAAGAAAGAATTTTTATTCATTTGAATTTATTATATGAATGCATAATTTGATTAATAATTTGTTTGTTTTAACTCATAGTTTAAGTCGTAATTTGATCTGTTTAAACTATTCTGTTAGTTTATAAATTGTTTTGCCTAAATTTTTTGTTCTATTATATCGTAAACAAACAATATTGTATGTGCTGTTCATTTAGAGGAATTCTGGATAAATCATTCGTGCCACAGTAAAATCATCATCCATCTCACAACCACATTGAAACGCGGTGCGTTGTGTTCATTATTTCAACACATTAGCAAATTAGTTTTCACTTTACTACAGCACTTTGATTGTTTTGATTTTACTTATGCGACTGTTCTTTTATCAATCCAACCTTTCCTCCTTTCGCATATAACGCGTTTGGATTATGCCCTTGGTTAAAAACATCAGGTGCACCCGGTGTTTACACCACATTTCCTCCTCTCACGTGTGACATGTTAGGATTGTACCCCTTAGTTAAAAACATCAGGTGCGCCCAGTGTTCACACCACCTTTCCTCCTTTCGCGTGTGGCACGTTAGGATTATACCCTCAGTTAAAAACATCGAGGGTGGCCGATTTTCACACCACCTTTCCTCCTCTCGTGTGTGACGTGTTAGGATTGTACCCTTCGGTTAAAAACATCAAGTGCGCCCGATGTTCACACCACATTTCCTCCTCTCACGTGTGACGCATTAGGATTGTACCCTTCGGTTAAAAACATTGAGTGCGCCCGATGTTCACACCACCTTTCCTCCTCTCACGTGCAACGTATTAGGATTGTACCCCTCGGTTAAAAACGTCAGGTGCGTCCGATGTTCACACCACCTTTCCTCCTCTCACGTGTGACACGTTAAGATTGTACCCTTCGGTTAAAAACATCGGGTGCGTCCGATGTTCACACCACCTTTCCTCCTCTCGCGTGTGACGCGTTAGGATTGTACCTTCAGTTAAAAACATTCGGTGCGCCCAGTGTTCACACCATATTTCCTCCTCTCGTGTGTGACACGTTAGGGTTGTACCTTTGGTTAAAAAGATCAGGTGCGCTCGGTGTTCACACCACCTTTTCTCCTTTCGTGTGTGATGGGTTAGGATTGTACCTTCGGTTAAAAACATCGGGTGCGCCCGATGTTCATACCACCTTTCCTTCTCTCGTATATGATACGTTGGGATTATACCTTCGGTTAAAAAAATCAGGTGCACCTGGTGTTCACACTACCTTTTCTCCTCTCGCGTGCAATGCTTTAGGATTGTACCCTTATTAAAAACATCAGATGCGCCTGTTTATTCACACCACCCTTCCTCCTCTCGCGTGCAATGCGTTTGGATCTCGGTTGAGACCTCAGGTGTGCTCGTTGGTTACATTTCCCTTCTCCCTTTCTACGCGAGGCATAGTTAGGTCTGCATTTTCTTACATCCTTTCTACGTGAGATGTCGGTTGGTTTGTGCTTTCTTTGTGTTTTTCAAGCAAGGCATGCCTATTTATACATTTCTTTCCGTATGAGACACGGTGAGATTTGTTTTGCTTTAATTTACATTATGTTTCATTTCATGATCATAAGTTATTTGCTGTATTGCATGTCGCATTTTGCCCTCGAGTTCAATCTTTGCATTTATGTCTTGATTTCTTGCCCGAGCCTCGCGGCCTTGTCAAATAGGTCGTCTCTTGGCTTTGACAGTCACTCATGTCACTTTATGACTTCGAGCTCTATCAAATAAGGGCAACTGTAGACACCCCATTTTTTGATCGCCCACAAGGCTCGAGCGCTTTGTCTGGTACACTCGATGATGAAAATGGTGTTGTGCATGGTTTGAGGTCTCAATGAATTAGTCATGTTTTAAGCTCCAAAACAATACCAAACCTCGTACATTCTCACTGATTATACCCATGAAATCCATTTTTACACATTGTGTCACCCTATGTTGAGGCTGAACTAGAAAAATAGAGGAATGCATTGAGGCTCGGCCGTGTCTCATTGAGGTTCGGCCGGGCCTTGGTAGCGAGAAACACTGTTCTGGGCGGAAGGCCCCCAATTGTCCATTTTTGAAGATATTTATGATATTTTTGGCTCAAATTTTATAAAAACGACCATATATCTCTATTTTGAGGGTTGAAGAATTTCAAGAAAGTCTATATACTACCTTAAGAGCTCCCTCTTCTCCTTCTTCTTGTGCAAGCAACACTTTGAGCTAACCTACCACCTATATCCATACATCATATACACCTTCACACCTTAGCTTAGGAACCTTGGTTGAGCCTTGAACACCATAATTCAAGCTTGAGAGTGTGTTGAGACTTAGCTTGGGTCATAATCAAAAGCTTACTTCCTTGAAAGGTATAAGCTTGTTATCCTATCTTTTACTTCTTATTCTTTCATTTGCTATATAATTGTTGTAGTGTCATGTTGCTTTGATTCTATTCTAAGTGTTTAAGTTTGGGTTTGGAGAGCTACCAAAAGGATAGAGAGAGTTTACACACTTTCTACACCTTTACCTATAGCTCTAACCCTTACTTCTTTTTTTTTCTACACTCTTTTTCTTTGTTCTTTAGATTGATTTTTAGAGTTAAAAAAGGGCTAAAAATCATGCTTTGAGGTTTCAAAAGTAGAGGGGTTAGCCATCCCTCCTTGTTCTTGCTTGCTAGCATTGTTTGCTCTCTTTGTTGTTTAGCTTTTTAGGCATTTTTCATGCATTTTTAGCCATTTTTTTCACCTGTTTCGAACTGTTTTAGGGCTGTCTTAAGTTGTTTAAATAGTTTATGCTTTGATTAACTTAGTCGTTGTCTCATAAGTTTGCATACATAACTTGTTGTCCATTGTTCTAAGCTTTTCTTCAACTCATTTCCATGTTTAAGGACATCATTTTAATAATCAACTTGCTATTCATCTCTTTCATTTGAGAGTTTTTTCAATCGGTTGATGGTTATTCAAAATGTGAACTAGCGATTTACGCTTAATGGCTTAATCTCTACAGAGATTCATTGCCAACAGTGTAGTCTCTTTTTCATGTTGAGAATCACCTCCCGTTTGACATATTTCTCACTTAGTGGACGTAATCCTTAGTGGACATAACAATCATCTTATACTTAATGGATTAATGGGAGACAAAGGCTAATGAATTTGGCTTAAAATGAACCAACTCACATAAAGAAAATGAGTTATATTGCTTGGGATTTGGCCGGACGTTATGCCGAATCTATTGTGTCAAGAGTTGTCTTACATCACTTCATGATGTTTTGATGGATCTTGAAACGTCTCTACCTCCCTCTTTGAGTTCACTCCATGATAGGAGGGAGGGGTGGTTATAATTCCTTTCATTTATTGATTTTTGTCCAAGTTGTGTATCAAAATCATTAAGCAATCAACTTGCTCATTGATGGTTTTGGAAACAATTCTAACCTTCTCTCGAGGCTTTCCTATGACAGAGAAGTATAAGAGGGACAAATAGAGTCCAGAACACTCTGTCTGCACTGTTTTCACTTTAAAGCACAAAATAGAATTTTACATGAAATTGAGGCACGACCAGCCTTCTTTAGGCCTGGCCGGGCTTCATTTAGGGCTGGTTGGTCATTAATGTTTGGTCAGCAGTGTATTTTTGCAGAAAATAGAAGGCAGTGTCTGAAGGTGAAACAGAACAAGCCAAGACAGGCAGTGCTATTCTGGGACCTTGTGCATGCAACCCTTGTGTATTAATGCTCCATGCATTATTGTAATTAATTTATTTATTAGTCTTGTTATAATTATTATTGTTTATTTGTAATTGTTGTAGTTAATTAAACTTAGATAGTTAGATTACTAGTCATGGTTATCCTTGTTGTAATAGCCTAGTTTGCTAGTTAATTATTTAATTTATTCATTCGGTTTTGTAATAAATAGTTTAATTAGGATTTTCGAACTTTGATTCGCACCCTCTTGCACGAGGGCAATGTTGTAATAAGTTGTATGTCTTCTAATCCCACCTATTTCTCCCTTTTACTTACTTTCTTGTGATGGTTAGTTTAGAAACATCACGTTTCGTTAGCATACTCCATGTTTTGCATCCATTGTCTTACATACATCCAAGGTTCGGCTCATCATGCTAACCTGAAATCAAACATTCAAACTCGTTACTTGAATATGTGCTCTCTCGCATGTCTTGAATGAAATCAGATGCCATGCTCATAGCCGAGTCCATAAAATACATAATGTGTGCATTGCATTAGTCATATTGCATAGTTAGGATCATGCATTTTTCTAAACTTTTCACATTTTTTGGCTTGGAGTACTAGCTAAGCATTTACTTGCTTTAACATATTGCATCGAATGTTTGTGTTGCCATACCAAGCATATTTCCATGAGACTAATTGTTTAAATGATATAACTGTTTGAATGCCTGTAAATGAAGGCTAGTCGCCAAAATTAGGACAAATTGATTAATGTACAAACTCATCTTTTCAAGTGACGAGTATCAAAAACAATTTTCAAACAAACATGAAATCAAAGTGTTCCAATCTTTACAAATTAGTCTATACTTGTGTGCGTCACGTAGTAAAAATAGCTAATAATCGGAACAAGAGCATGTAATGTAAATAAAAATCACATCATGATTAGTAGAGAGTGATCTTTAATCGGGCGAGTGGGGTGCTCAATTCATAACCTTCCCCTCTCATACCTAAGTTCCTGAGCCAAGTCACTTTGGTGATAACAGACTAATGGCCTTTGGCACGAGTCTCAAGTTTCCTAAATTTTTTAAAAATATTTAGGTGACAACTCTGAAATCTGGCAAAGTAGTCCATTTTTGACATTTTATTCAAAATATCGATTTTTCAAAAAGAATTACCGGATTTGGATTCTTTTAGTATTTTCACTATTTCACATTGCACTTGTGAAATCAAATTCAGAACCACAAGTGCAGTCCTAATATTAGGGCTATTCGCCCTCCGAAAGGAATGCGAAAAGTTGGGCTACATCATGCTAATCACAATGATACAATAAATTTTGGTTTCTGTCGCCTCCACGACCCTCAATTTCAAATTATTACAGGAAGTAGAACAGGTTTTCCTACGGTGGACAGACATAACTTCAAATTCACATATAATCACATGATTAGCATTCAAATTCATATCAAACACATAATCACAAGATAATTAAAGGTTAACAAGATAACACAGAACGGAGTTGTCACATAATTAATCATCAGCATTGGAAGCTTCTATTGCCAACACAAAAAATTGACCATTTGAAAATTTGTTTTTGTCTTTTTTGTTTTTTTTCTTTATTCCTTGGTGCCATCCAGGTTCACCAAAAGAAAATAGCAATGGATATTGTAGTGGATCATAGCATCCATAATAATACCAAATTCTTTCAAAATGAACCTTGATGTTTTTGGACAATGATATCAAGCTCTCTATACTCAACAACTTCATCATTCTCATGCCATATTGCAGCAACTTGGAATGCAGTAAGAGGATTAAAAGTTTGGGGATCTAAAGATGGATTAGCACAGATAAGTATATGATAAGTGTCTAGGTTAGAAACATCTCTTAAACTTCTAAAGAATATAGAATATGGATTTGAAGCGACAATATCAATTAGAAGAGCAATGATGTTCGGATCTAGATTGTCTGCAATCCTCATCCTATTCTGAACTTCGTGTTCAGTGCCAATGAAATAGAGCTGTAAGTAAGAAGGTTTATGATCTGAAGAATAAAGCTAATTGATATAATGATAAACCTGTCATTGCACACGAAACTTATAGATTCCTCTATTTGTACGCCCTAATTATTTGTCAGTTATAACCCCGAATGAAGTGAAAGCAAATGAATTATTATAGGCACGAATGGACTTCAAGAAGTAAAGAGAATTTTTGGAATGACCTTTGAACAAGTCATATAATTGAGATGGAACAACATTGGGACATACTGTAATTTCCCCAACAGAACAACAAAAACCATCTCGCTCGAGATCTTTTTTTTTTTTTTTTTTTTTTTGCATTATAGAAAGAACAACATGGTCTATTTGGTAAATCGAAGGCTTCAACCGGTACATCTCTTTTTGTGATTCTCTTCTTCCTTCTACAGCGTAGAACAAAGCCTATGTAGAGTATAAATAGAATTTAACAATTATTTTCTATCCAATTGGGTGTATAATAAAAAAAATAATAAGAGAAGTTGTTTAAGTACCATCTTCAGTGTCAGTGGTTGTGTTATTCTAGAAATCATTAATACCTATATAAGATAAATGTATGAAGTCATAATGAGAAAGACTAATTATTATAGTTGAAGAATAAAATAAAAACTCTATGATGATCTATACACTGCAGAACTGTTGTTTCATCAAGTGTGCTGGATGTATAACCTAAGGATCATGAGAGAGAAAAAAAATGTAATTATACATAAGTAATCGAAAAAGAAAGAGTGAAATCGGTTGCTATCCAATAAGGAGAAATGAATTTTTTCTCTAATAAAGACTCTAAAAAAATTATACCTATTTCAAAGGTGTTATGATTGATGGTTACTCTTTCAAGACTAATTTGGGAAGGTTTTAAAAAAATTAATGTAAGAACAGGACGTTCAGATATTTCCAATGGTTCATATTCAAATAAATTGCTTGATTCATTGATGTGGCGTGTTTTTGTTGGTCAATCTTTTTGTTTTTCTGCTCTTAATTGTCATCTTCTTTGATTGATGTGATCTTTTCGTTCTTGTGAAAAATTTGCATACGACGCTACTTTTTTTTGCTTTTCCAGCATGGTTGAAACACTATATATATATATATATATATATATTTTATCACACCATCTAAACGACATACATATAACAGGGGGAGGGAGAGAGAGAGAGGTGGAGGTTGCAAATTGTTGAAGAGGAAAACCTGAGGAGTAGCAGGAGAGAGAAAAAGAGAATGAAGGGTCACTGGCTAGACACTTGACTGTTGAGCAGCTAGGTCAAGTTTCTTTCTTCCCTCTCCATCAACAATCCTCCGAATCGCAAGTTCCATCGTCTTCACCCTTCAATATTGACATCGATTCGATTGCAGATGACAAAGATTTCATTCTCAGTCAAGATTTCTTTTGGTACTCCTTTAACTTTTTATAGTTTTATTCCGATTGCTCAATTTGATACTCCTTTAACTTTTTATACACAATACATGTTTGTGCGTATGCTATACGCAACAATTTTTCTGTGTTGATTTGATTTTATGTTTTCTTAAATGTCCTAATGTACATTCAATCGAATTGACTAACTATCTCTTGCAATGGTTTGTTTTGAACATAGTCCTTTTTTTTTTTTTTTTTTTTTTTTGTTTTGAATGCAGTAGTCCTGACTATATCACTCCGGATGGTCAATATATCTCCAATTTGGGATTGCGACAAGGTGGAAATACAGGTCTTGTAGGGGGAAGTGTGCCTGTTTTCGATGAGGTATTATAGTTGTGCCCACAGTGATCAATAACCTTTCTGTAACCTGATATCTGTGGTTACTACTAGCTGATTTAGGTGATCAATGCTTTTAAACCAAATTATGTTCATTTAACCAATCTTGATGGGAAAAAAAAAAAAAAAAAAAAAAAAAAAAGTCATTGCTAGCATCCTTGTGTTAGATATGTAGGTAAACGTGTGTAGCCTCAATATTTTGTTGGTTGAAATACGATGTGAAATATGCTGCTTTCTTGTTATTGAAAGCTATATAAGTGTTCCACTTTTATGCGAATTCCTCTGGAAACTTGATGTAGAATTTGTTGTGTACATTGTTGGTGTGCGAGCTGTGGAACGAAGTATCTTTTTTTATTATTAATTTATTTATTTTTATTAATTCTGACTAAAGCCTCCTGATTTAAGATGAATTAGAACAATATTGTTTCCTTTTTGCACGTGCCTGAGATGTGGATGTGTTGTGGCAGGTTTACAAGGCTGCTGCTGCAGAAGGTGCTACATTTTTAAATGAATGGTTTGTTGGTTGCAACGCAAGCCATGTAGTGTGTGTGAAGGGACTTCTATACAAAAATATATTGGCCACTCTAGTAATCTTGTTACAGTAAGTGCTATTCTTCTGCATTTGCATTTTCTTATGAATGAGTACTGTGTATTTGAATTTTGGAGAACAAACGGAGTTGGACCCATTGAAGATAATTTTGATGTTTGGACCGGTACTGTTGTCACTTATCCCACATTATGAAATTTGGCTGATATTTCAATGTTTTTTTTCGGTCTTCAAACACTTTTTAAATGATATATGATGTCCCTCAGCCACTGTGGGTTCTGAAAACTGCAAAAGAAAAACGTATGCAGAGGTTTGTTCATATGTCCACTAATATGGCTCCGCAGGTTGGGATAATGCTTGACAATGCCCAAAATGGAATTTATGGAGAGGTATCCTCTATCCTTCCTTACTTTTTGCCCTTTTTTTTTTTCTTCTTTTTTTTTTTTATATATAGATGCAATGTGTTTTGATTCACTTGCAATTGTGAGGATGCATTCTTCTAAATCTAGGGAGGTTGTGTTTGATTTGTGGTTGAATTAGTTTGTTACTATGTCAGAAAACAAGGTATCAATATTTTTGGTTTCTTTTTCTTTGAACCACAAGATACTATGTCTAATGCTTCCAAAGTTCTAATAGTGTCATGCACTCCATATATTTTGAAAAATAAAATGGAAGAGAAGTTTTATTGTTTAAAGTTGGCCAACGTAACTCAAAGCATGAAATACAACTATATGTCGTTTCTCAATTTGTAATTGCCCCAGGTAGGACTGAAAACATTCCAGCTTCCTGTTTTTTGGCACACTTATCTGGTGCTCAGCGATATATTTCCTGTAGCAATTTTGTTTTCAAATTTATATTTTGGATTGAGCGAACCGTACAATGTATTTATCAAATATGCCTTGGGATGATTCTGCCGCAATGAGAAATGTCCCTCAAGCCCCTCAATCTGTAACTACTCCAGGTAGGATTGACAACATTTCAGCTTCCTGTTTTTTGGCACACTTATCTGGTGCTCACCTGTATTTCTTATAGTAATTTTGTTATCTAATTTATATTTTGGATTGATGTTTCTTCATAGTGAACTCTACAATCTATGTATCACATATGCCTTTGGGATGATTCTACTACGGTGAGAAATATCCCTCAACCACCTCAATTTGTGACTGCTCTAGGTAGGATTGACAACATTCTGGCTTCCTATTTTTTGGCACACTTATCTGGTGCTCATCTATATTTTCCTATAGTAATTTTGTTTCTAATTTATATTTTGGATTGACCTTGCTGCATAGTGAATCCTACATTGGAGACTCAATAACCTCTGCCATTACCTAGTTAAATGCCTAGACCTAGAATATCATGCTTCTGATGGATATTTCTGTCGACATGACTACTAGTACTACATGATTGATTGCATTAAAATAGAATATTTCAACACTACATTTTATGTTATAGATAAGTTACATATAATTATTTATGAGTATAGAAATGCTATGGAGAAAATACATTTTTGTGTACTGTTATGGAGGTTATCCTATCTATTTTGTTTCATCAACTCTTCGTAATTTTGGAAAGGAAAATATTTTCTTATTTTTGGTAGTTTGATGTTATTCTTACATTACATTAATTTTACATTACACTATTGTTATTGACTGTGTAGTACTAGTAGCCATTAGACTTTAAAAATTATAGTTTGAATGTAACATTAATTTTTAAATGACTTCAGCCTGAGTTGCTAATCTTCTATCAAAACAATTCTAATCTCGATTATTTTGATCTAAACACACAACTTTGTGAATTTTTTACCAGTAGTCATATTACATTATTGAAATGCGTGTACAAAAATAATATTGATTATTCTTTAAATATGTTGAATTTTTTTTTTTTATCATACGCATTAACTGTGATAAGAAATACATATAACGTGTGATCTTATCTCATTATTAATCATATGTTTTATTAGGTATTAATCACACTTAAAATATATGATCTAAATACTTATTATTACAGGTTTTATTAATTTTTAATCACACTTAAAAGATGTGATTTAAATGTTATTAATCACACTTAAAAACTGTGACACTCCCAAAGATAAAAAAAAATTCAGTAAAATAAAATAAAATAAGCCAAAATAAAGAAAAAACAAATCAAAAAAAAAATTTTGAAATATTTCTCTTTTCTGGACTATTTTAAAAAAAAATTAAATATTTTTGTCATTGCTCTAGTTGAATATAATCCTAAATTTTTTTGAAAAAAAGTTCACCAAAACAAAAACAAGCTAACAAAAAAATCATAAATAAAAAAACCAAATCCCAAACACTAAACAAAATACAAAAATGGCCATGACCAAAATTTATGATCAAAAAATTCAAATTAAAGGATTTTCTATTTAGTGTAGATGATTAAAAAAAAAAAGTTAGAAAATTACAAAAATAAAATAAGGTAAAATAAGATAAAAAGTCAAAAAAAAAAATTGAATTATTATTGTCTTTCTTGGACTTGCTTTCTTGAATTTATATATTTATGAACAAATGTATAGAATTCATAAATACATATTTAATTTATAGTCTTACCTTGTTGAACTCTGAAAATCTGCAGAGTGAAGTCCGAAAATCTGAAGATTGAAGCTTGAACTCCGAAAATCACAAATCTCCACTTTCCAGCCGGAGCACTTCCTTCGCACTACACACGAGATGAGACTAAAGAAGCTGAATCACTTTTTGATTATCTAAATGCAATTATTATAGTTGAAGGTAGATTTCCTAAGAGCATCTCCAACGGTTCAGTATTTTTTTCATCAAATTTGAGTAAAAAATGGCTCATTTTCTCAATTTTATATCAGTTGTTCCAACTGTGCATCAAAATCCGTGGGTCAACCGGTTGGTCGACCGGTAAGGCTAAATATTTTTTTTTTTAAAACCTTTTTGAGCTGTTTGAACCCACCTATGTGAACTGGGGGAGGGGCGACCGGTTGGTCGACCAGCTGGTCGACTGGTAAGGGAATTATTATTATTTTTTTTTTTTTGGTTTCCCTCATTTCTGTTGCCAATTCTTTTCCTATTTCTTGAAATATTTTAATGCCTATTTGTTATATTTCCAAAAAAAGGACATCATGATACGGTCCCATATTTTAATGCCTATTTGTTATACTGTTTTGAAGTTGGCCATAAGTTAGATTTGTGTTACATAATTATGAAAGAAATGATATTCGCAAATCAAGGTCAATTCACGGGCCGGTCATTACTGTTCAGGGCACTCTTAACAAAAATTTTCAAACATTTTAGGGTTCGCCTTGTAAATGAAATGGAGATCAAAATCCGTTCACCCATTACTCAGTATACAGTGACCTGTGCTGGTGCAGCCTCCAATTTAATAGGAAGTGTTAATGATGCAGAAGATTTAGAAGATGAAGTCCCACCAGATGATGCTCCAGAAGATCCTCCTGCCAATGTGATGCCATCAACTGAACAACCTCAATATGGAACTGAGTTTTTGGCCATGGAAGAACAACGTTATAATCAACGCGTTCAATGGGAACGCCAAATGGCTAATCAGGTCAATTCGTTAGGTTCTTAGTTTGATACATTTACCACTGCGCAGAACTCATTAATTCAACAATTTGGTGAGTTCTGTGTGAACATTGAAAGACGTCATAAAGTGGCAAACAATCGCATAGATAGGATTGAGCATCGCGTAAATGACATATACCATCACTACTTTCCTCCTCAACCACCACCACCAGATAATGATTGTTGATGTGTTTGACATTATGTATTCGCATTGTTTTGTATTTTGTTATTTTAACAACCTTTTGTTGGGTCAATTTGTTAAAGAAGACGAGGTTAATTAAAACCTATTCAGTTATGACATTGGCCTATGCAGTTATTATCACTTCATATTATAGTTATTCATTTTAATGTCTATTTGACAAAGGACATGATTATGTATATTCTGAAAATGCTACAAAAATGTCATTATTCAGTTCAAATTTTTTGGTATAAATCATGCTATAGTAGTCAATGGCCTTCACTTGAAATATCATTGTAAAGAAGATGAGGTTAATTAAAAAAAATTCATATTGAACTATAGACCAAAGATCTCCCTATGCAAAAAACATGGCAACAATTATATATTGAACTTGAAATATGGCAAAAATCCATTACAAAAATTCATAAAATCTGATGTTTAATAAAAATCCATAAAATCAATAAAATCTGAATTTTAAATATGGTAAAAACTATGGCAGAAATCCATAAATCCACATATTCATAAAAATATGATATTTCTGATGATTGGCTTTATTCTTGTAGGTTCTTTTATGCCTTGCTCTTGCTATTTAATATGTATTGTTTAGTTAAAAAATGAATGACTAGGAAATATCCATAAATCCACATTCAACTTGAAATATGATGTTTCATAAATCATTGTGTTCCATTTAATAAAATTGTGATTACATGATTATTTATCACATTAATAATTCCAATAAAACTAACCAACACAAGTTAGATGTAATATTTTTAAATAATAAAACCAATAAATGAAACCCACTAATACACCAAAACCTTTCAAGGCAATCTATTAGTTATTCGAAATAAAATCTATCGTTGATGATCTTCGTAGTACGCCTTTTATATAGGATTTAAAGTTGTCATGTCCATTGACATTATTTTATGATTTTCATTTCGTTGTTCTCTTTCATTCATCATAGATATGAGTTTTAGTCGTTCCTCCCTATCTTCGGCCCTTCTTCGACGCTCTGCAGCCTTCTGCTCACGGTCTATCGCCTTTTGTTCATCTTGCTCAATAGTTCTAGCGAAGATAGTTGATAACACTTCAACAATTTTGGATTGGTTGGCAGCCATTTCATCAAATCTACTATCGTGCATTGTTTGATTCTTCAACTTCTCTTTCGCTGCCTTAGTACCAATTGGTCGTGTTAATGTATTAGATGGTTGTTTGTGCACCGCAGTATTCTGGTTGGATTGAAATTCATCTGCATATTCAGTTGGTGGATTCAAACATGGATCAGCATGTTGCGTGCTTCTTTTGGGTTGTGATCGAAATTCATCCCACTTACAACTTCGGCACAAAATATCCCAACATGTATCAAATGTGAAGTGTTTTTTCTGTATTGCATGATACATCCGCTTCGCTTCAGCGACCTAAAAAAAAAATTACAAACATTTCAATAACAAGTATACATTTAGAAAAGAAAATTGATATTTAATAACACAAATAAATTTTATCATATATGCTTCAGTTGTTTCACTTTGTTGCCTCAGTTGAATTTGTTCAAGAAAATCACAGAATTTATTAATTGCCTTTTGCATGCCAGACCAACGGTGAGAAAAAGAAATACGGTTTCAATTTGATTCACCACTCAATTGTGAATTAAAATAAACAAGTACTCATTCCCAAAATATAGCCATAGTCTGACTATTACCAGTAATGGGATCTTGAGAGACTGCTAACCGAGATTTGCATAAAGTTTCATTTTCTATAATTGTGAACACTTTTCCACGAGAAACACGAGAAGTTTCTGAAATAAAATGATTAGCACTGTTCTGCGTGTTCTGCTCTCGTGAAGTTTCCGACATAAAATTAATATCAGTGTTGTGCTCCAACATTTGTGATTCCTCAAGCATTTCAAAATCTTCCATAGTTTGGAAAAAATAAAGTACATATAATATCTAACTTACTGAAAAATATTAGAATGATATACACTCAAACTCAGAATCAGATAATTTAATTAGATAATATAAATTAAAATTTCAAGGGAAAAAAATTTCTAATGACCCAAAAGAAACAAAATTCACAACTTTTAATGTAATGCTATTCTGAAAACGAAATACTCTTTCAGCTTGATATACGAAATAGATATATTTTATAGAGCACATCATCAACAGTAAATTTTCAAAATACTCTATACATCCAACAGTAAATTATTGTAACGGCTAATTCTGAAATATGTATATGAGAAGTAACAATTTCAATTATATTTTGAAGGGAATTTAAATTTATATCACCCTTCAAATTATTCGTAATCCACAAAATAACCTATCTCAAAATAAACCAGTTCAAACCTGTTCAAACTGTTGTCGCAGAATTGATCAACCCGGTCGACCGGTTGGTCAACCTGCTGGTTGACCGGTTGATCTCCAACGGTCATGCAGCAAAGCAATTCAAACAGATCAAACCAACCAGTTCAAAAATTGATGAACCGGTCGACCGGTTGGTCAACCGGGCAAGCAACCGACTGGTTGACCAGTTCCTCTCTCCAACAGTCACACACAGTAATTTGATGAAATCTGTACACTGTTCTTAGTTTGATGATTTTTTTGTTGAATTCTCATTTTGATACTAATTTGATGAAACCGTTAGAGCACCAAAAAGTGACTTTTTCACCAAAATTCAAATTTGATGCCAAGTTTGTTCACCGTTGGAGATGGTCTAAGTATGATGAAGATTGATGATATTATCAAATTAGAATCAACTAAACTTTCACTTTTTAACCAAATCAGATTTGATCAAAAAAAAAATAAAAAAAAAATAACCAAATCAGATATACATGTAAAAAGGAAAAAAATCAAGGGTAAAATGGGAGAAGAAAAAAAGAAGGAATCTTTATTGATAAATCTTATTTAGAAGTGTTTTAATCTAAGAAATCTGTGAATAAATTTTTTAACTCACTTAGTCCCATATATTTATACTTTTATTTTATAATTTTTTTTATTTACATTATTTTCTTAAACTCTTATACCCTCATATTTAATATTGATATTGGTATTTAGGTCTCGTTTGGCAAGTGCCCCTTTTAGCCAAAAAATTACTAAGAAAATCAAAAAACCAACAACCCGTACTAAAAAGTCAAAGATTTCATTTTCTCTTTATTTTTTGCACATCTTTTCATAAAAAGTCAAAAAAGTCATCCCAACCATACTAATTTTTTTTTACATCACATTTTAGCCAGAAAGTCAAAAAATTACTAAAAAAGCTTGTTCCCAAACGAGGCCTTAATGTGGAGAAAGAAGGGAAATGACCAAGGCATAGAAAATTTTATACACAAATTAAATAGCATTGATGTTATTAATTTATATTATCATATAATGTGAATATATTTTTAATGGACGATACATTAAAAATAATGTGAACATTCTCTCACATCTGATGTGAATATACTTTTAATCGATAAAACATTAAAAATAATGTGAACATTCTATCTCATCCGATGTGAACATTCACAACACCTTTTTAAAAAATTCTCCCTCATCTAATGTAGTTATATGAACATTCACAAAATGCGAATCTTCTTATTTTTAATTGACAACACATTAAAAACAATGTGAACATTCTCTCTCATCTGATGTGAACGTTCACATATTTCCAAAAAATTCTCTCTCATCTAATGTAGTGATGTGAATGTTCACAACACGTTATATTTTTAATAAACAACATATTCTTATTCACAACATAGTGTGATTTGAACGTTCACATTCGTATGTTTTAGTACGAATATTCACATCATGTAATTGACAACAAAATGAGAAAAATTCATTTCAAATTAATTTGAATATAATGATGTGAATATTCATTTTAATTACATAATATGAACATTCACATCATATAATTGACAACACAATGACAAAAATTCATTTCAAATTAATATGAATATAATAACAGTCAACATCTTGATGTATGGGAACTATCAAAACATAATAACAATCAACATTAAAAATCAACATTAATAGAATGGCATGAGAGATTGGGGGTGTTTTGGTCTTCTTACCTCAGATAGGATCTAATGGAATAATTAAAAAGAATATGAATTGATTGGAATAAAACTATTAGAAAAAGGACTTATAAAAAAAGCTCCCAAAAAAGAAAAAGAAGTCATTTTACTGTAGTAAGATAAATAAATATCTTTAATGTATTTGAATTTAAAATACATCGTGTCTCTTTAATACATGGTAATTATCAATTTATCATTCACATTTATTTACAAGGAAATTACGATTTAGTGAGAAGTGAGCTAATTATTTGTTAAATAGTACAAATCTTCTTGGTATACAATTTTTGTTGTGTTTTTTCACACAAGAGTTGCACCTCCTTGTGTACGTAATTATTTTTCTTTTATATACACTGTTTTATAATTTCTTCTTTATTTATTCATTTTAGGGAGAAAAAATAAAATAAATCTTGAATTTTTAAATTTATCAATTTAACCATTAATATTTTGATTTATTTTTAAATTAAACCATTTAAAATTTTCGTTAAATAAAATTAATAAAAAATAATATTTTAGTCATTAAACTCAAATATAGTTCTACGTAAAATGTTTTAGATACCATTTTTTTTATTGATTTTAATGACTAAAAATCTCATTTTTTTCAATCATTTGTTTAACAAAAGTATGTAGATAATTTAGATCGAAAATAAATCAAAGTATTAAGGTTTAAATTAATAAAATTAAAAATTTATTATTACTAAGGTTAAATCTTGAGTTTTTTTTTTGTTGATAATTTTTCCTTTTTTATTTATTTTGGCCACTGCTATAAGTGTTAGGTATTTTGTAATTAGCAATCACACTTGACAAAACTCCATTTAAATGTAATTGCATTCGCTCTTTTATATCGGTGAGTTTGTCAGAATTTAGATGCAAATCTAATTCAATTTGTGCCTGAGTAGAGAAGTTTGTCCTGATGGTAAGATGTGCTTGAGCGGATAAGTTTTTCAGCTTGTCAAAATTCTTGGACCGCTCAAGCGTTCAAATGTGTGCTCGAACGCTAAATTAGAACATCCAATAGCTTGGTCTGAGTTTCGAGATATTGAGACTTTTAGTTTATCACTTAAGCGATAAGTCTTGCACTCGACTTAAGTGACAACTAAAAATTTGTTTGCACCGCCTCTACTAACCTCACCAGTCGAGCGGTCTTCATCTCCCAATTTACTATGAAGCGTTGCGGTTGCACGTACAAGGCATCATTCATGATGAGTAATGACAAATAAACAACTTCCAACCAATAATGCTCGCACAAGGCATCATTCATGACATGTATTGCCAAATATACAAATTCCAACTAACTCAATTGTGGAGAAACTTTTGTTTTTTTTATCAGAATTGTGGAGCAACTTGATAAGGTATTTTAATGTCATAAGTTTAATTTTTTTTTTTTTTTAGAGTTAATTATTTGGGTGACAGTAAATGTAATTGGTAAAATGAACTTTTTAAATTTGGACAAATTATATCCAATATCAAAAATGTCACAACCCCAACTTGCCCCTCAAAGTTTGGGCATGACCATCCTGTAATTAAAGCCTCGAAGTTAAATATTCATAACTATATTTCCTGTGGGGCCTGAACAGAAGCAAATATGATAGCAAAATAGACAACCATTGAGTCATGCCTATATGCTAGGATCATACCATATTATACATCATACATCATATATATATATCGAGTCCATACATGAGCGTTTGTACATATAGGGTAGTAACCCGTAAGCTATACATTAAAACCAACTAAGACAAGTCACCCAAAGCCATCAAAACATGCCATTATATATGTGTATATGGGACCTCCCAAAACAAAAACAAAAGGGGTCCCAGTGTTACAACAAAAGTCTATTTGGGTATATTATGAGACAAGTCTGACAAAAAGGCTCCTGAAGCCGACCTAGGGTTGACGTCCTCATTGATGACCTACACATACATACATAAACATAAAGTGAGTAAGGCTCAGTGAATAATAGTAATGCAGAAAAGATAATTGCATAAGCATAAGAGTTAGAGACTATATATAAACTAGGTACAGACTCTAGTTGTAAACATACTTCAAAATGGCCTCAGGCCCATAAGTCGATACAGAACGGCCTCAGGCCCACATAGGTTACAAAACAGCCTTAGGCCCAATACAGTTCGAAATAGCTTTAAGCCAAACAAATCAACAACTGTCTAGATCAATGTAGGGTAGATGGAACATCGGCATGTCCCCACCTCTCTTGGCCTTAACGCCATTGGTCACATGTGATCCATATCGTTACAAAGAAGATGGAACATCGACATGTCCTCATCTATCCCAACCTTCGAGCCGTATGTCATAAATCATTAACAATTCATATCATAACGGCCTTGGGCCCACCTTTATTCTGAGGTTCTCAACGACCTTGAGTCCATGGTAGTGACATTGTGCACTCATCTCAGTTAGTTCCATTCACATAGTCGAATCCATCACATATGCTATTCATAAACAAAAGCATGATTATAGCAATAAGCAAAACACCACTTTATACTACTATTACTCACAGTGATGTGGTTGCACGCTAGTCTCGTCCGGTATGCGACCTACACACAACACGCACTTGTAAGCACTCTCTTCTTCTTTAGTTTCTTCTTGTTCACTTGCTATTTGATTTGTTAAGTCCCATTTAATTATACACATTACAAAAGAGTCAAATGGACATTTTAACACAATTAGAGGGTTGAGAAAAGCATAAAAAGTCAACAAAATTTTTCCTCTCAAGCTGCACGTGCGGGAGTTCCTAGCCACACTTGCAGGAAGGTGCACCGCATGTGCGGCCCGCACGTGCTTTTATTTCAGAATGCCATCTTCAAGTTCCCCTGTTTTCTGTACATGCGGTTGTGAGCCCCACACGTGCGGCTGTGTCCCGCACGTGCGGTCGTAAGCTCTGTTTTGTGCAATCCGAAGTTCAACAAAAATCCAACCTTTCCAAGGTATCTCAAGGCTCACTTATAAATTCCTTTACAATCATAACATATAAACACACTAACAATGAATTACATAAAGAATTAAATGGTAACTTATATCATACTTCTTTTATCCTTTCATGACAAATCAATGGAGAATGGAAGGGAATATAACACATATAGAGGTCAAAACATGCAAAACTTGCATATTAGAGGAAAAACACAAAGGAATTCCATAATTTCCATGGGTATTCCCTCAATTCAACTCTCTAACCCAAAACCCTAAGTTAAGTGATGGAAAACTCCATTCCAACCCTTGATGCCAAGCAATTAGGGTAAGAGTTAAAGTATATTAGTTGTTTTATACATACCTTAAGCTCTACTCTTGGAATCTCTTCTCAAGCTCCTCAATCTTCAAACCCTAGTTGATCTTCTCTCCTTCTCTCTCTCTCTTTCTCTCTCTAGTACTCCTCCAAGAAATAAAATATAAGTCCAAGTCTCTTTCTAAGTTCATATATAGCTAAGGCTTAAGTTATGAACCTAATTTAATTAATTTAAACATTGAGCTCAAATAATTCAACTTAATTCTTTACGAATCGAAGTTTTACAAAAAAAATCATATTATAGCCTAAAAATCATACTGATTATAACGGTAAAGTCAATTTCGGGTTTTTGCACTACTAAGGTTTTCAATTTCCAGTTCCAATGTTTCAATCCCAATCGATTTTCCTCACAACTGACAGATATAATTCCGGAATGAGATAGTTCACAAAATGAAACTCAATTCCTCATGGAGTTTTTACTTCAACACATAGTTACATGTGTAAGACAACCTTCACTGTATTTAAATAGATTAAATTCTGTTGTGTACAAAACAACAACAAGAATAAAAGAAATAGATAAAAGGAGAGAATTTGTTTGATTACAAAAATCAAACTTGAAATAATAATAAATAAATAAAACCACAGATTTTATTTTGTTACAAAAACAAAAACAAAATCTGATTAAATAAACAAATAAAAAACAGAATAAAATTAAACAACTTACTTGGTTAATTTATTTGAATAACTTTTCTGATCAAGTCCAGTGTTTAACACTGTGTCCTTAAGACAGATTCGTCCTCTCCACGGTGCTTTTAAAATTCGGACGTCTATCTCTCAGGATGAAATGATCTACCACAAACAATAGCAGCACTACTAATTGTTTGCCTTACGAACACACTAAGTGTTTACACTCTTTCTTTCGGAAATAAAATGCAGCAAGATGAAGAATATAAATAGCAGAAGTGAAATACGAAATTTCTTAATAGAAAACATCAAATGATGGTGGTCCTATTTATAGATGTGAAGGTGGCTCTTGGTTTTGAATTGAACAGGTATGTGGCTCTTGGTTTTGAATTGAACAGGTATGATACCTGTTGGTTTTGAATTCAAACAGATAGCAAAACGGGAAGGGCTCTGTTTGGATGAGCAATAAATCCAAATCAGTTTAATTCTGTTTGAAAACGGGAAGGGCCCTGTTTGGATGAACAAAAAATCCAAACCAATTTAATTTGAATTTTGGATTTTATTTTAATAAAAAATAAAATTAAATTCAAATGTTTTTGGCCCAAAAAAAATTAGATGTATGGTGATTTTTGGGTCCAATGGGTCTAGCCCATTTTGCCCATAACCTCTCCCTCTAAAACACTTGGGTACCCCTTGGGGCACACCCCAAGTATCTCACCCTAAGCCTTATAAACCCTTTCAAAACTTCCCACCAAATCAATGTAGGACAAGCCAATTTACAACCTTAAGGAATTTCCACCAAAACTCCATTTCCATGGAGCACACTTTGGCTTCAATTTCCCATTCACTCGGTAATGGTTTTGAGCAACCAAATATACCACGTGAATCACAACGCGGCATAGAACGCGTTACCACTTTGACCCGAGTAAATCGACACTCGGGGCCCACCTAAAAAATAGACCGAACTTAGGAAAAAATTCTGATTTTATCCAGAATTTTATAACCATTTTCCAACAACATGTACAATTAAAGATTGAAAAAAAAAAAAAACACATATAAGAGGATCGGGTTGTTACAAAAAATGTGAGTTCGAATTCTCATTTGTGTATGAGTTCACGACTTATCACTATATGATTAAGTAATTATATTGTGTAGTATCATCTAAGAGTGATCACTAGAATTTCAACGTTTTAGGTTCTAACTCCATTGCTAGGCCTTTCGTTTTTTAACTTCCAACTTGTGTTTGTGGAACTTTTTGGTTATAGTATAATTTTCTACCCATCACAAATAGTATAATTTTCACTTTAGAACGCATGTTATAAATTTGTCATTAGTAACTTTTATCACAAATTACTATAACACAACAAACAATCCTAATTTTCAACGCAAAAAATCGTAGCGTTGGGCACTGGATTTCCCCTACTACTGTATACACGGAATATATCTAGCTTAAAATGTTGCAGTATGTTTGGCTGTTGATTTGGTATGGAGAAATAAAAAAAAAAAGAAAAATTGATCAAACTAAAAGGTAATTTTTTTTAAAAGGGTAAATTATACTGACATTGCTTTAAGTTTGGAGAAATTATATTAAACCCCACAAGTTTGAAATAATTAAATTGAACTCTCTGAGGTTTTAATTCATATAGTACCTAATTCTACTTGGATGAATAAAGAATGATATTGCCATATTTTTTTACACTAAAATATATATTTTACCATAATTATTTACATTTTCAAACCATTTGCATTGTCATATTTCTTTTATGACATTGTCATATTTTTTTAACCTTATTAAAACAAAAATCAATGTAATTATACTAAAATGGTTGAGTTTATCTCATGTTAGCTATCTCAACTTGTGAGAGCGTTTGGACTTGGTAGGTTCATTTTAGAACCGACTTCGGTGATCCGAACTGTTTACTTTTTAGGAATCGTTAAGTTGAATATTCACACAAAAAATCAAGATGATCGAATATCAACAACTATATGTTTGAATTAAATTTGTATTACAAAAAATGGATAGTTATTTTTGAAATTATAGTTGTTGTCCATTTTTCTAAAACAAATATGACTCCAACATATAGCTATCAATATTCGATTATTTTGATTTTTTGCATAAATATTCTACTCAACGAGTGTTAAAAAGTGAACGGTTCAGATTATCAAAATCGGTCTAAAAATAAACTTACCAAACTCAAACACTCTCTCAAATTAAAATTACAATTTAAGAAAAGTCAAACTCATACCGAAGCTTTAGAGCTTGTTGCATTTAAATTTCTACCCATATTCAACTCAATGGTACGTAGGTTTGCATATCTATAAAAGGAGGCTAATATTTCCCAAACAGAATCAAAGTAGTAAAGGACTTGGCAACACAGACTGAAAAGTAACCAAACAAGCACTGTGTTTGTCTCTCAATCATGGAAGCTGTTTCACAGGTCTCTACAAATGTACCAAGGTGCAGGTTATAAAATGTTATATATGGAAACTACTGAAACATAATAACAATCAATATTAAATATTAACATTAATAGAGAGCATGAGAGATTGGGTTGTTTTGGACTTCTTACCTCAAACAAGATGTAATGAAATAGTCAAAAAGAATATAGATTAAATGAAATAAAACTATTAAAAAGGATTTATTAAAAAAACTCTCGAAAAAGAAAAAGAAGCCATTTTACTGTAACAAGAACTGACTCTTATTTATAACACTAAGATAAATAAATATCTTTCATGTATTTGAATTTAAAATACATCGTGTCTCTTTTATACATGGTAATTATCAATTTATCATTGACATTTATTTACAAAGAAATTACGATTTAGTGAGAAGTGAGCTAATTATTTTATTTACAAAGAGATTACGATTTAGTGAGAAGTGAGCTAATTGTTTGTTAAATAGTACAAATCTTCTTGTAATACAATTTTTGTTGTGTTTTTTCACACAAAAGAGTTGCACCTCCTTGTGTATGTAATTATATTTTTATTATATACACTGTTTTATAATTTCTTCTTTATTTATTCATTTTAGGGAGAAAAAATAAAATAAATCTTGAATTTTTAATTTTATCAATTTAACCATTAATATTTTGATTTATTTTTAATTTAAACCATTTAAAATTTTCGTTAAATAAATTAATAAAAAAATCGGGTGAATTACACTAATAGTCCATATAGTTTGGGACTTGTGTCACTTTAGTCCATGATTTTTTAATTGTGACACATTTGACTCTGAATTTTAAATCTTGTTTCAATTAAGGACAATTAAAGATATCATTAGATTTTTCAAGAGAAAAATCGTCAATTTGATAAAATATAAATTAATTTGACAAAAATAAATGACAAAAAAATATTTTTGAATTTTTAAAAATTATTTCTACCCACGAAAGATAAAATTGTGTAAAATTGATAAATTTTTATATATATATATATTTTTTTTACGAAATTAATTTTTATTATGTGTTTGGATGATGATCATGTAAAATTAATTTTTAAAACTTAGTCATGTAATTTTTATTGATTTTGATCAATTTTACATAATTTTATCTTTAGTGGATAGAAATAATTTTTAAAAAATAAAAAATATTTTTTTGACATTTATTATTGTCAAATTAGTTTATATTTTATTAAATTGACGATTTTGCCCTTGAAATTAAATAATGGTATCTTCAATTATCCTTATTTGAAACAAGATTCAAAATTTAGGATCAAATGTGTCACAATTAAAAAGTCAGGGACTGAAGTGACACAAGTCCTAAATTATAGGGACTGTTAATGTAATTTGCCCTAAAAAATAATATTTTAGTCATTAAACTCAGATATAGTTGTACGTAAAATGTTTTAGATACCATTTTTTTTATTGATTTTAATGACTAAAAATATCATTTTTTCAATCATTTTTTTTAACAAAAGTATGCAGATAATTTAGATTGAAAATAAATCAAAATATTAAGGTTTAAATTGATAAAATTCAAAATTTATTTTATTACTAAGGTTAAATGTTGAGTTTTTTTTTTTTTTATAATTTTTTCTTTTTTATTTATTATTATTATTTATTTTGGCCACGGCAATAAGTGTGTGGCATTTTGTAATTGACAATCTCGTTTGACAAAACTCCATTTAAATGTAATTGCATTAGCACTTTTATATCAGTGAGTTTGTCAAAATTTAGATGCAAATCTAATTCAATTTGTGCCTCAGTAGACAAGTTTGTCCTGATGGTAAGATGTGCTTGAGCAGATAAGTTTTTCAACTTGTCAAAATTCTTGGACCACTCAAGCATTCAAATGTGTGCTCGAGCACTGAATTGGAGCATCCAATATCTTAGTCTGAGTTTTGAGATATTGAGACTTTTAGTTTATCACTTAAGCGATAAGTCTCGCACTCGACTTAAGTGACAACTAAAAGTTTGTTTGCAACGCCTCTACTAACCTCACCAGTCGAGCGGTCTTTATCTCCCAATTTGCTATGAAGCGTTGCGGTTGCACGTACAAGGCATCATTCATGACATGTAATGACAAATAAACAACTTCCAACCAATAATGCTCACACAAGGCATCATTCATGACGTGTAATGCCAAATATAGAAACTCCAACTAACTCAATTGTGGAGCAACTTTTTTTTTTATCAGAATTGTGGAGCAACTTGATAAGGTATTTTAATGTCATAAGTTTGATTTTTTTTTTTTTCTAGAGTTAATTATTTGGGTGACAGTATATATAATTGTTAAAACGAACTTTTTAAAATTGGACAAATTATATCCAGTATAAAAAATGTGAGTTCGAATTCTCATTTGTGTAAGAGTTCATGACTTATCGCTATATGATTAAGTAATTATACTGTGTAGTATCATCTAAGAGTGATAACTAGAATCTCAACGTTTCAGGTTCTAACCCCATTGCTAGGCCTTTCGTTTTCTAACTTCCAACTTGTGTTTATG
The DNA here is from genome assembly GCF_055761805.1 of Camellia sinensis. NCBI lineage: Eukaryota > Viridiplantae > Streptophyta > Magnoliopsida > Ericales > Theaceae > Camellia > Camellia sinensis. The sequence continues at coordinate 16,053,096 of NC_138964.1, read as the reverse complement.
GAACTTTTTGGTTATAGTATAATTTTTTACCCATCACAAATAGTATAATTTTCACTCTAGAACGCATGTTATAAATTTGTCATTAGTAACTTTTATCACAAATTCCTATAACACAACAAACAATCCTAATTTTCAACGCAAAAAATAGTTACAATGGGCATTGGATTTCCCTACTACTCTATACACAGAATATATCTAGCTTAAAATGTTGCGGTATGTTTGGCTGTTGATTTGGTATGGAGAAATAAAATAAAAAAGAAAAACTGATCAAACTAAAAGGTAATTTTTTTTTTAAGGGTAAATTATACCGACATTGCTTTAAGTTTGGGGAAATTATATTAAACCCCACAAGTTTGAAATAATTAAATTGAGCTCTCTGAGGTTTTAATTCATATAGTACGTAATTCTACTTGGATGAATAAAGAATGATATTGTCATATTTTTTTACACTAAAATATATATTTTACCATAATTATTTGCATTTTCAAACCATTTGCATTGTCATATTTTTCTAACTTTATTAAAATAAAAATCAATATAATTATACTAAAATGGTTGAGTTTGTCTCATGTTAGCTATCACAACTTGAGAGAGCATTTGGACTTGGTAGGTTCATTTTAGAACCGACTTCGGTGATCCGAACTGTTTACTTTTTAGGAATCGTTAAGTTGAATATTCACAAAAAAAATCAAGATGATCGAATATCAATAATTATATGTTTGAATTAAATTTGTATTACAAAAAATGGATAGTTATTTTTGAAATTAAAGTTGTTGTCCATTTTTCTAAAACAAATATGACTCAAACATATAACTATCAATATTTGATTATCTTGATTTTTTGCATGAATATTCTACTCAACGAGTCTTAAAAAGTGACGGTTCATATTATCAAAATCGGTTTGAAAATAGACCTACTGTAACAAGCCCGCGGGGGGACCTCGCTACAGCTCGGACTCGACTTTTTGTGTAGTCACGGTTCTAAATCTGAACCAAAGAGTCCAAATCTGGCAAATCGTTTTTAGAAAACTGATTTTTTGAAAGAAGCGCCAAACATGGACTGCTTTGCCAGATACAGAGTCGCCGCCTAAATATTTATTTTGGGAAATTTAGGAAATCCTGACTCGGTGCCAAAAGGCCACGTGTCCGTCATCACCAAAGTTGCCTCGGCTCGGGAACTTGGGTACGATTGGGGAAGGTCACTTCGTGAGCACCCCCGCTCGCCCGGTCATAGACCGGCCTCTACTAACCATGATATCTATTTTTTGAAAACATTGTGAGTTCTTATTCCGGTTATTAGCCTAGGTTACTATGTGATGCTCACAGCATACAAGTATAGACCGGGTCGCCCAAATTGGAACAAAACATTTTATGCTTGTTTTTGAAAAGGGTTTGCTACCCGCAGGTAGGCTTGAAACATTTGATGATTTATTCCAATTCAGATAACCCAACCTTCACCCACAGGCATTCAGGCAATTATATCACATAAGCATATAGCCTCATGGTAAACATGCTATCATGGCAATCACTCACACGCATGCAGGGATGCTAAAGCATAAAACTTACCGAGTACTCCAAGCCAAAATAGAAACTTCATTAGAAATCATGCATGACCCTAACTATACAGAAATGCCTAATGCAACACATGCAAAATGCAACTATAGCAGGCTTGGCTATTCTAAACATGGCATATGGAATGCTACAGCTAATATGTATTCAACTTGGAATTGAAAATACAATGCAGTTAGTATGATGCGCCGAGCCCGGTGCATGCAAAACAGATGAATGATGCAAACATGCTGTCATACTGTATGCTAATTTAAACATGCCCTAATCTAACCATCATAAGCAGGTAAATGAAAGGGAAGAAAGACGTAGGGTTGGAAGACATACAACACACACACGCACACTTATTACAGTTGTGCCCTCGCGCAGAGGGTCCGAATAAATATACAGTCCCAATATTACAGTCCAAATGAAAGAATATTACAGTCCAAAATATTACAAAATTCTAATTAATTAATGAATTAACTAAGAAAGCAAATAAAATTGGCATGCAAGCCAGGGACTGCCTTGCTTCTGATAGATGATGCATGTCCGGGTCGTCTTGCGCGGAAATCCACCGGAATGCCCCAATTAGCCTCTGTTTACACCTGTCTTGAAATGCGTGCCAAGCCCCAAAAGGTTGTTGATCCTTCGTTTTGCTGCAACAGAGAGCAGGAAAGGGGCATAGCAATGTATTTGCACAGATATATGCATGTCTCGATCCTCGTACCACCAATCACGCATACCGAGGCATGATGGCCGAGGAGTCGAAATGCACAACTCAATATAGGATGAATGCACATGAAACTACAGCTAAAACCTAACTCCATCATGGATAATCCGGAGTGTCGGTGACTGGGGAATTGAGACACATTCCGTCACTCGGAGTACGAAATGTACCTCGTTTCCCGTGCCCGGGCTAACTCCTATTCCGGACACGATGCAATATGCATGATATGCATGAAATGCAACTAAGATATAATCCTAACATACTCAATGCTATGGAATGACATGCCTCGAAATGCGTGCACACGGGCACGCAAACCGAGAAAATGACAGAATGCTATGAAAATGAGGTACCTTGAAATGCGTGCACACGGGCACGCAAATCGAGGCGATGATACGTGTCTCGAAGTACGTGCACGCAGGCACGCAAACCGAGGCGATGATACGTGTCTCGAAGTACGTGTACACGGGCACACAAACTGAGGCAGTGATATGTGTCTCGAAATACGTACACACGGGCACGCAAACTGAGGTAATGATATGTGTCTCGAAGTGCGTGCACACGGGCACGCAAACCGAGGCAATGATATGTGTCTCGAAATGCGTGTACACGGGCACGCAAACCGAGGCAATGATATGTGTCTCGAAGTGCGTGCACACGGGCACGCAAACCGAGGCAATGGCAGAATGATGTGAAAATGAGGTGCCTCGAAATGCGTGCACATGGGCACACGAACCGAGGCAATGGCAAAATGATGTAATGACATGGAAAATGATAAATGGATTGATACCAACATGAGAGAGCCTCAGCCGCACTCACATAAGATGCCGTCGGATAAAAATGAAGTGCCTCGAAATGCGTGCACACGGGCACGCAAACCGAGGCAATGATGAAATGTGATGAAATGACAAATGGGCTTATACCAACATGAGTGAGCCTCAGCCACACTCACATCGGATGCCGGTGAATGAAAATGAAGTGTCTCGAAATGCGTGCACACGGGCACGCAAATCGAGGCAATGATACAATGTAATGAAATGACATGGAAATGACAAATGGGCTTATACCAACATGAGTGAGCCTCAGCCACACTCACATAGGATGCCGGCGGATAAAAATAGAGTGCCTCGAAATGCGTGCACGCGGGCACGCAAACCGAGGCAATGACAAAATGCGATGAAATGGCATGGAAATGACAAATGGGCTTATACCAACATGAGTGAGCCTCAGCCACACTCACATAGGATGTCGTCGGATAAAAATGAAGTGCCTCGAAATGCGTGCACACGGGCACGCAAACCGAGGCAATGATGAAATGTGATAAAACATGGCAAAAGTGATATGCAAGCATACTAATGGAATTTCAGCATTAAAACAAGGGGAAAACAGCCCCGGGATGAAGCGAAATGACATGAAATGCAAGGAAATGCCCCGAAATGCAACATAAGGCACCCGAAATGGCCTATAACTATGCCAAACATGCACAATATGGACATGCAATGCAAAGACAGAAGCTAGACAGTCCCAAAAGATGCACTTTCACAATTATAAGCATGGCCAAACAGCAAGTATAGGTATGGCAAAAATAGCATGGAAGAATAGGGGCCAAAAGAGGGGTAATGAAGCAAGTGGTATAAGAAAAACCCAAACTGAAAATTTTCCTTCTACAACACTGAAGATGGACCAAACATATGAACATTTACAGTATATGGCAGCCTCAGAATCAGTATACAAATATGCTAAAAATGTGATGCAAAACAAGGCTCAAAAGGTGCTATAACATAAAGTATATCAAATAATCACCAAACAGAAAAAAAGTGTGAATGAAACATGAAGTATAGGCCAAAAAAATGCCACTTTCAGTTCGGACCAAGGTCCAAAAACAGAAGAAAAAAGGGCTGCCAATTTATGCAAAAATGGGGGCAAATAAGGGGTATAACTACAAGTGACACATGGAGACACCAAACAATGTTGAGCCCTTCTCCAATGTTGAAGAGGGGCTCAAAATAATCCTTATATCAGTTTACCACATGCTCGAAAATAAATTGCTCATGGGCCAAAAATAGCATGCAAAACTATGACATACAAGAGGGTCAATGAAGCAAGTGTATTATGGAGGGCTCAAACAGGGTTGAGCCTTTAATGAAAAGTGAAGATGAGCTCAAAATATGGCCCTTTTCAGTTAGGGCCGGAGCTTGAAACCAAAATGAAGTGGGGCTTAGAAATAGATCAAGAAAAAGGGTCAAAAGGGTAAAAGTGTTACTTACCCTTGAAGATTCAAACTTTTGTTGCTTCTTGGATGGATTTGCAGCTTCTTTAGCCTTCAAGAATCCTTCCTTGTTTCTGGAAATGAGATGGTGGTGGTAGAGCTTGGTGGTGTAGAAGGAATGATGGTTAGGGACTTAGGGTTTTTTGAAGAATTGAGAAGGAAGAAGATGGAGTTGGCTATGGAAGCTTGAAGGAGAGTTTTTCTAACCCCAACAAAGAACAAGGTTTGCTTGCTATATAGGCCAAAGAAGGGGTGTAAAGGTGGGGGAAAAGGAGGGTAAAACTCCCCCACAAAATATCCCCCGGACACAGAAAATATCTGGGGGATATTGCCCCACAGTTGTAAAGTGCACAGTGCAAGGAACACGGCCGGCCTATCACTTTTGTTGGAGGTGGCCGGCCGGCCACACCCCCTAGCCGGCCGGCTAGGGGTCAAAAGGGTCAATGAGATTTTCTGGCCGGCCAGCTACTGGGGAGGTACCTCTATGTGTGTACAACACAACCATGTGGTTAAAATTCCAAGAAAGTGGGTCCAAGGGGTTCAACATTGGCTCGGAAAGAGCGGGTCAAAAGGGTCAAGTTGACTTACTGGCCGGCCACGAACTTTTAGGGGCCTCCCAGGTGTGTACATCACAGATATGTAGTTCAAAGTTCAAGAAAAAAGGTCCAAGGGGTTCAACATTAGCCCAGAAGAAAGGGGTCAAAAGGGTCAGGTAACCTTAATGGTCGACCACGAACTTTTAGGGGCCTCCCAGTTGTGTAGATCACAGATATGTGGTTGAAAGTTGGCAACACTAACCCTAAGGTGTTCAACATTAGCCCGGAAGTTGGAAAAACGGGCGCCGGGAGGCTCCGGAGGAGAGATAACTGGCTGCTGCAACAATTGCTGGCCTCCCACCCTTCAGTGACCTTCCCTGTGATAAAACAGAGGTACCTGCCAAAAATGAACGAAAACCGTTGCAAAACGAATGTTCCGGGGCCAAAACACGCAGTTCGGGGTCCCGAAAATGGGCTGTTAAGCACCGAAAATGGCACTCGGCCACGAAGTGGGTTTCTCGGACCCCAGTGTCCCTCAACAGGGAGCAAATAGGAAGTATGCCAAAAATCAGAGCAATAGGAGATGGTTAAGCGATCCCGAACCGAGGCACACGGCCTGACGGCTCCGAAAACCGGAAACCGGACTCCGAAATGGGCAAAATGGCCTACGGCCACCAAATGTAGCCTACGGACATTGAGAGATGGTCTACGGGACCTCTCCCTCCCCTCAGGAAAAGAAACAGAGAAAACCGAGTCTGGTTCGCAAACCGAGACAAGGCACAGAAGAGGGTTCGGAAGTCCGGAGGCAGGGCTCACGGCCGCGACTCTGGAACTTCTGAACGAGCACAACATGCAATATCACCAAGCGCTCAATCGGTGACATCTGAGTCTTAAGGTCGGTCAAAAATGGGGTGTCTACACCTACCAAACTCAAACATTCTCTCAAATGAAAATTACAATTTAAGAAGAGTCAAACCCATACCGAAACTATAGAGCTTGTTGTATTTAAATTTCTACCCATATTCAACTCAATGGTAGATAGGTTTGCATTTCTATAAAAGAAGGCTAATATTTCCCAAACAGAATCAAAGAATTAAAGGCCTTTGGCAACACAGACTGCAAAAGTTTTCAAACAAGCATTGTGTTTATCTCTCAATGATGGAAGTTGTTTCACAGGTCTCTACAAATGTACCAAGGTACAGGTTATAAAATGTTATATATGGGAACTACCAAAACATAATAACAATAAATATTAATATTAATAGATGGCATGAGAGATTGGGGGTGTTTTGGTCTTTTTACCACAAACAAGATATAATGAAATAGTAAAAAAAAATATGAATTGGATGGAATAAACTTATTAGAAAGAGGACTTATTAAAAAAGCTTCAAAAAAAGAAAAAGAAGCCATTTTACTGTAGTAATACCAGAACAGACTCTTATTTATAATAGTAAGTTAAATAAATATCTTTAATGTATTTGAATTTAAAATACATCGTGTCTCTTTTATACATGGTAATTATCAATTTATCATTCACATTTATTTACAAAGAAATTACAATTTAGTGAGAAGTGAGCTAATTATTTGTTAAATAGTACAAATCTTCTTGGTATACAATTTTTGTTGTGTTTTTTTTTTTCACACAAAAGAGTCGCACCTCCTCGTGTATGTAATTATTTTTTTATTATATACATTGTTTTATAATTTTTTCTTTATTTATTTATTTTAGGAAGAAAAAATAAAATAAATCTTGAATTTTAATTTTATCAAAGTAAACATTCATATTTTTATTTATTTTTAATTTAAACCATTTACATATTTTCGATAAATAAAATTAATAAAAATTAATATTTTAGTCATTAAACTCAAATATAGTTGTATGTAAAATGTTTTAGATACCATTTTTTATTGATTTTAATGACTAAAAAAATCATTTTTTCAGTCATTTTAAAAAAAAAGGTATGCAGATAATTTAGATTGAAAATAAATCAAAGTATTAAGGTTTAAAATGATAAAATTCAAAATTCAAAATTTATTTTATTACTAAGGTTAAATCTTGAGTTTTTTTTTTTGTGATAATTTTTCCTTTTTTATTTATTATTATTATTTATTTTAGCCACTGCTAAAAGTGTTAGGCATTTTGTAATTGACAATCCCGATTGACAAAACTCCATTTAAATGTAATTGCATTCGCTCTTTTATATCGGTGAGCTTGTCAGAATTTAGATGCAAATCAAATTCAATTTATTCCTGAGTAGAGAAGTTTGTCCTAATGGTAAGATGTGCTTGAGTAGATGAGTTTTTGAGCTTGTCAAAAATCTTGGACCGCCCAAGCGTTCAAATGTGTGCTCGACCACTGAATTAGAACATCCAATATCTTAGTCTGAACTTTGAGATATTGAGACTTTTAAGTTTATCACCTAAGCGATAAGTCTTGCACTCAACTTAAGTGACAACTAAAAATTTGTTTGCACTGCCTCTACTAACCTCACCAGTCGAGCGGTTTTCATCTCCCAATTTGCTACGAAGCGTTGCGGTTTGCACGTACAAGGCATCGTTCATGACGAGTATTGAAAAATAAATAACTTCCAACCACTAATGCTTGCACAAGGCATCATTCATGACGAGTAATGCCAAATATAGAAACTCCAACTAACTCAATTGTAGAGCAAATTTTTTTTTATCAGAATTGTGGAGCAACTTGATAAGGTATTTTGATGTTATAAGTTTGATATATTTTTTTTTTAGAGTTAATTATTTGGGTGACAGTATATATAATTGGTAAAATGAACTTTTTAAATTTGGACAAATTATATCCAATATAAAAAATGTGAGTTCGAATTTTCATTTGTGTATGAGTTCATGACTTATCACTATATGATTAAGTAATTATATTGTGTAGTATTATCTAAGAGTGATCACTAGAATCTCAACGTTTCAGGTTCTAGCCCCATTGCCAAGCCTTTCGTTTTTTAACTTCCAAGTTGTGTTTGTGGAACTTTTTGGTCATAGTATAATTTTCTACCCATCACAAATAGTATAATTTTCGCTTTAGAACGCATGTTATAAATTTGTCATTAGTAACTTTTATCACAAATTAATATAACACAACAAACAATCCTAATTTTCAACGCAAAAAATCGTAATGATGGGCATTGGATTTCCCCTACTACTATATACACAGAATATATCTAGCTTAAAACGTTGCCGTATGTTTGGCTGTTGATTTGATATTGAGCTCTCTGAGGTTTTAATTCATAAAGTACCTAATTCTACTTGGATGAATAAAGAATGATGCTGTCATATTTTTTTACACTAAAATATATATTTTACCATAATTATTTACATTTTCAAACCATTTGCATTGTCAGATTTTTTTTTATGACATGGTCATATTTTTTTAACCTTATTAAAACAAAAATCAATATAATTATACTAAAATGGTTGAGTTTATCTCATGTTAGCTATATCTCAACTTGTGAGAGCGTTTGGACTTGGTAGGTTCATTTTAGAACCGACTTCGGTGATCCAAACTGTACACGTTTTAGGAATTGTTAAGTTGAATATTCACGCAAAAAATCAAGATGATCGAATATCAACAACTATATGTTTGAATTAAATTTGTATTACAAAAAATGGATAGTTATTTTTGAAATTATAGTTGTTGTCCATTTTTCTAAAACAAATATGACTCAAACATATAGTTATCAATATTTGATTATCTTAATTTTTTGCATGAATATTCTACTCAACAAGTCTTAAAAATTAAACGGTTCAGACTATCAAAATCGGTTTGAAAATAGGCCTACCAAACTCAAACACTCTCTCAAATTAAAATTACAATTTAAGAAGTGTCAAACTCATGCCAAAACTATAGAGCTTGTTGTATTTAAATTTCTACCCATATTCAACTAAATGGTTGGCAGGTTTGCATTTCTATAAAAGGAGGCTAATATTCCCAAACAGAATCAAAGTAGTAAAGGCCTTTGGCAACACAGACTGCAAAGGTTTTCAAACAAGCATTGTGTTTGTTTCTCAATCATGGAAGCTGTTTCGCAGGTCTCTACCAATGTACCAAGGCACAGATTATAAAATGTTATATATAGGAACAACCAAAACAGAATAATAATCAACGTTAATACAGGGCAAGAGAGATTGGGAGTGTTTTGGTCTTCTTACCTCAAACAAAATCTAATAGAATAGTCAAAAAGAATATAAATTTGATGGAATAAAACTATTAGAAAGAGGAATTATTAAAAAAGTTCCCAAAAAAGAAAAAGTAGCCATTTTACTGTAGCAATGCCAGGACTGACTCTTATTTATAATAGTAAGATAAATAAATATCTTTAATGTATTTGAATTTAAAATACATCGTGTCTCTTTTATACTTGGTAATTATCAATTTATCATTCACATTTATTTACAAAGAGATTACTATTTAGTGAGAAGTGAGCTAATTATTTGTTAAATAGTACAACTCTTCTTGGAATACAATTTTTTTTTTTTTTTTTTTTTTTTGTGTTTTTTCACACAAAAGAGTCGCACCTCCTTGTGTATGTAATTATTTTTTTTATTATATACACAGTTTTATAATTTCTTCTTTATTTATTTATTTTAGGGAGAAAAAATAAAAATAAATCTTGAATTTTAAATTTTATCTTTTTAATCCTTAATATTTTTATTTATTTTTACGTATTTTCGTTAAATAAAATTAATAAAAAATATATTTTAGTCATTAAACTCAAATATAGTTGTACATATAATGTTTTAGATACCATTTTTTGGTCTTTTTACCACAAACAAGATATAATGGAATAGTCAAAAAGAATATGAATTGGATGGAATAAAACTATTAGAAAGAGGACTTATTAAAAAAGCTTCTAAAAAAGAAAAAGAAGCCATTTTACTGTAGCAATACCAGAACTGACTCTTATTTATAATAGTAAGTTAAATAAATATCTTTAATGTATTTGAATTTAAAATACATCGTGTCTCTTTTATACATGGTAATTATCAATTTATCATTCACATTTATTTACAAAGAAATTACGATTTAGTGAGAAGTGAGCTAATTATTTGTTAAATAGTACAAATCTTCTTGGTATACAATTTTTGTTGTGTTTTTTTTTCACACAAAAGAGTCGCACCTCCTCGTGTATGTAATTATTTTTTTATTATATACACTGTTTTATAATTTTTTCTTTATTTATTTATTTAAGGAAGAAAAAATAAAATAAAATAAATCCTGAATTTTAATTTTATCAAAGTAAACATTCATATTTTTATTTATTTTTAATTTAAACCATTTACATATTTTTGATAAATAAAATTAATAAAAATTAATATTTTAGTCATTAAACTCAAATATAGTTGTATGTAAAATGTTTTAGATACCATTTTTTATTGATTTTAATGACTAAAAATATCATTTTTTCAGTCATTTTAAAAAAAAAGGTATGCAGATAATTTAGATTGAAAATAAATCAAAGTATTAAGGTTTAAAATGATAAAATTCAAAATTCAAAATTTATTTTATTACTAAGGTTAAATCTTGAGTTTTTTTTTTGTGATAATTTTTCCTTTTTTATTTATTATTATTATTTATTTTAGCCACTGCTAAAAGTGTTAGGCATTTTGTAATTGACAATCCCGATTGACAAAACTCCATTTAAATGTAATTGCATTCGCTCTTTTATATCGGTGAGCTTGTCAGAATTTAGATGCAAATCAAATTCAATTTATTCCTGAGTAGAGAAGTTTGTCCTGATGGTAAGATGTGCTTGAGTAGATGAGTTTTTGAGGTTGTCAAAATTCTTGGACCGCCCAAGCGTTCAAATGTGTGCTCGACCACTGAATTAGAACATCCAATATCTTAGTCTGAACTTTGAGATATTGAGACTTTTAAATTTATCACCTAAGCGATAAGTCTTGCACTCAACTTAAGTGACAACTAAAAATTTGTTTGCACTGCCTCTACTAACCTCACCAGTCGAGCGATCTTCATCTCCCAATATGCTATGAAGCATTGCGGTTTGCACGTACAAGGCATCGTTCATGACGAGTATTGACAAATAAATAAATTCCAACCACTAATGCTCGCACAAGGCATCATTCATGACGAGTAATGCCAAATATAGAAACTCCAACTAACTCAATTGTAGAGCAAATTTTTTTTTATCAGAATTGTGGAGCAACTTGATAAGGTATTTTGATGTTATAAGTTTGATATATATATATTTTTTTTAGAGTTAATTATTTGGGTGACAGTATATATAATTGGTAAAATGAACTTTTTAAATTTGGACAAATTATATCCAATATAAAAAATGTGAGTTCGAATTTTCATTTGTGTATGAGTTCACGACTTATCACTATATGATTAAGTAATTATATTGTGTAGTTTTATCTAAGAGTGATCACTAGAATCTCAACGTTTCAGGTTCTAGCCCCATTGCCAAGCCTTTCGTTTTTTAACTTCCAAGTTGTGTTTGTGGAACTTTTTGGTCATAGTATAATTTTCTACCCATCACAAATAGTATAATTTTTGCTTTAGAACGCATGTTATAAATTTGTCATTAGTAACTTTTATCACAAATTAATATAACACAACAAACAATCCTAATTTTCAACGCAAAAAATCGTAAAGATGGGCATTGGATTTCCCCTACAACTATATACACAGAATATATCTAGCTTAAAACGTTGCGGTATGTTTGGCTGTTGATTTGATATTGAGCTCTCTGAGGTTTTAATTCATATAGTACCTAATTCTACTTGGATGAATAAAGAATGATGCTGTCATATTTTTTTACACTAAAATATATATTTTACCATAATTATTTACATTTTCAAACCATTTGCATTGTCAGATTTTTTTTATGACATTGTCATATTTTTTTAACCTTATTAAAACAAAAATCAATATAATTTTACTAAAATGGTTGAGTTTATCTCATGTTAGCTATATCTCAACTTGTGAGAGCGTTTGGACTTGGTAGGTTCATTTTAGAACCGACTTCGGTGATCCGAACTGTACACGTTTTAGGAATTGTTAAGCTGAATATTCACGCAAAAAATCAAGATGATCGAATATCAACAACTATATGTTTGAATTAAATTTGTATTACAAAAAATGGATAGTTATTTTTGAAATTATAGTTGTTGTCCATTTTTCTAAAACAAATATGACTCAAACATATAGTTATCAATATTTGATTATTTTAATTTTTTGCATGAATATTCTACTCAACAAGTCCTAAAAATTAAACGGTTCAGACTATCAAAATCGGTTTGAAAATAGGCCTACCAAACTCAAACACTCTCTCAAATTAAAATTACAATTTAAGAAGTGTCAAACTCATGCCAAAACTATAGAGCTTGTTGTATTTAAATTTCTACCCATATTCAACTAAATGGTTGGCAGGTTTGCATTTCTATAAAAGGAGGCTAATATTCCCAAACAGAATCAAAGTAGTAAAGGCCTTTGGCAACACAGACTGCAAAGGTTTTCAAACAAGCATTGTGTTTGTTTCTCAATCATGGAAGCTGTTTCGCAGGTCTCTACAAATGTACCAAGGCACAGATTATAAAATGCTATATATAGGAACTATCAAAACATAATAATAATCAACATTAAATATCAACATTAATACAGGGCTTGAGAGATTGGGAGAGTTTTGGTGTTCTTACCTCAGACAAAATCTAATGGAATAGTCAAAAAGAATATGAATTGGATAGAATAAAACTATTAGAAAGAGGAATTATTAAAAAAGTTCCCAAAAAAGAAAAAGTAGCCATTTTACTGTAGCAATGCCAGGACTGACTCTTATTTATAATAGTAAGATCAATAAATATCTTTAATGTATTTGAATTTAAAATACATCGGGTCTCTTTTATACTTGGTAATTATCAATTTATCATTCACATTTATTTACAAAGAGATTACTATTTAGTGAGAAGTGAGCTAATTATTTGTTAAATAGTACAACTCTTCTTGGAATACAATTTTTTTTTTTTTTTTTTTCCACACAAAAGAGTCGCACCTCCTTGTGTATGTAATTATTATTTTTATTATATACACAGTTTTATAATTTCTTCTTTATTTATTTATTTTAGGGAGAAAAAATAAAAATAAAAATAAATCTTGAATTTTTAATTTTACCTATTTGAACATTAATATTTTTATTTATTTTTACGTATTTTTATTTATTTTTACAAAGTTATATTTATTTTTATTTATTTTTACGTATTTTCGTTAAATAAAATTTATAAAAAAATAAAATTTTAGTCATTAAACTCAAATATAGTTGTACATATAATGTTTTAGATACCATTTTTTGGTCTTTTTACCACAAACAAGATATAATGGAATAGTCAAAAAGAATATGAATTGGATGGAATAAAACTATTAGAAAGAGGACTTATTAAAAAAGCATCTAAAAAAGAAAAAGAAGCCATTTTACTGTAGCAATACCAGAACTGACTCTTATTTATAATAGTAAGTTAAATAAATATGTTAAATGTATTTGAATTTAAAATACATCGTGTCTCTTTTATACATGGTAATTATCAATTTATCATTCACATTTATTTACAAAGAAATTACGATTTAGTGAGAAGTGAGCTAATTATTTGTTAAATAGTACAAATCTTCTTGGTATACAATTTTTGTTGTGTTTTTTTTTTCACACAAAAGAGTCGCACCTCCTCGTGTATGTAATTATTTTTTTATTATATACACTGTTTTATAATTATTTCTTTATTTATTTATTTTAAGAAGAAAAAATAAAATAAAATAAATCTTGAATTTTAATTTTATCAAAGTAAACATTCATATTTTTATTTATTTTTAATTTAAACCATTTACATATTTTCGATAAATAAAATTAATAAAAAATAATATTTTACTCATTAAACTCAAATATAGTTGTATGTAAAATGTTTTAGATACCATTTCTAATTGATTTTAATGACTAAAAATATCATTTTTTCAGTCATTTTTTTAAAAAAAGTATGCAGATAATTTAGATTGAAAATAAATCAAAGTATTAAGGTTTAAAATGATAAAATTCAAAATTCAAAATTTATTTTATTACTAAGGTTAAATCTTGAGTTTTTTTTTTTTGTTATAATTTTTCCTTTTTCGTTTTTTATTTATTGTTATTATTTATTTTGGCCACTGCTAAAAGTGTTAGGCATTTTGTAATTGACAATCCCGATTAACAAAACTCCATTTAAATGTAATTGCATTCGCTCTTTTATATCGGTGAGCTTGTCAGAATTTAGATGCAAATCAAATTCAATTTATTCCTGAGTAGAGAAGTTTGTCTTGATGGTAAGATGTGCTTGAGTAGATGAGTTTTTGAGCTTGTCAAAATTCTTGGACCGCCCAAGCGTTCAAATGTGTGCTCGACCACTGAATTAGAACATCCAATATCTTAGTCTTAACTTTGAGATATTGAGACTTTTAAGTTTATCACCTAAGCGATAAGTCTTGCACTCAACTTAAGTGACGACTAAAAATTTGTTTGCACTGCCTCTACTAACCTCACCAGTCGAGCGGTCTTCATCTCCCAATATGCTATGAAGCGTTGCGGTTTGCACGTACATGGCATCGTTCATGACGAGTATTGACGAATAAATAAATTCCAACCACTAATGCTCGCACAAGGCATCATTCATGACGAGTAATGCCAAATATAGAAACTCCAACTAACTCAATTGTAGAGCAAATTTTTTTTTATCAGAATTGTGGAGCAACTTGATAAGGTATTTTGATGTTATAAGTTTGATATATATATATTTTTTTTAGAGTTAATTATTTGGGTGACAGTATATATAATTGGTAAAATGAACTTTTTAAATTTGGACAAATTATATCCAATATAAAAAATGTGAGTTCGAATTTTCATTTGTGTATGAGTTCACGACTTATCACTATATGATTAAGTAATTATATTGTGTAGTATTATCTAAGAGTGATCACTAGAATCTCAACGTTTCAGGTTCTAGCCCCATTGCCAAGCCTTTCGTTTTTTAACTTCCAAGTTGTGTTTGTGGAACTTTTTGGTCATAGTATAATTTTCTACCCATCACAAATAGTATAATTTTCGCTTTAGAACGCATGTTATAAATTTGTCATTAGTAACTTTTATCACAAATTAATATAACACAACAAACAATCCTAATTTTCAACGCAAAAAATCGTAACGATGGGCATTGGATTTCCCCTACTACCATATACACAGAATATATCTAGCTTAAAACGTTGCGGTATGTTTGGCTGTTGATTTGATATTGAGCTCTCTGAGGTTTTAATTCATATAGTACCTAATTCTACTTGGATGTATAAAGAATGATGCTATCATATTTTTTTACACTAAAATATAAATTTTACCATAATTATTTACATTTTCAAACCATTTGCATTGTCAGATTTTTTTTTATGACATTGTCATATTTTTTTAACCTTATTAAAACAAAAATCAATATAATTTTACTAAAATGGTTGAGTTTATCTCATGTTAGCTATATCTCAACTTGTGAGAGCGTTTGGACTTGGTAGGTTCATTTTAGAACCGACTTCGGTGATCCGAACTGTACACGTTTTAGGAATTGTTAAGTTGAATATTCACGCAAAAAATCAAGATGATCGAATATCAACAACTATATGTTTGAATTAAATTTGTATTACAAAAAATGGATAGTTATTTTTGAAATTATAGTTGTTGTCCATTTTTCTAAAACAAATATGACTCAAACATATAGTTATCAATATTTGATTATCTTAATTTTTTGCATGAATATTCTACTCAACAAGTCTTAAAAATTAAACGGTTCAGACTATCAAAATCGGTTTGAAAATAGGCCTACCAAACTCAAACACTCTCTCAAATTAAAATTACAATTTAAGAAGTGTCAAACTCAGGCCAAAACTATAGAGCTTGTTGTATTTAAATTTCTACCCATATTCAACTAAATGGTAGGCAGGTTTGCATTTCTATAAAAGGAGGCTAATATTCCCAAACAGAATCAAAGTAGTAAAGGCCTTTGGCAACACAGACTGCAAAGGTTTTCAAACAAGCATTGTGTTTGTTTCTCAATCATGGAAGCTGTTTCGCAGGTCTCTACAAATGTACCAAGGCACAGATTATAAAATGTTATATATAGGAACTACCAAAACATAATAATAATCAACATTAAATATCAACATTAATACAGGGTATGAGAGATTGGGAGAGTTTTGGTCTTCTTACCTCAAACAAAATCTAATGGAATAGTCAAAAAGAATATGAATTGGATAGAATAAAACTATTAGAAAGAGGAATTATTAAAAAAGTTCCCAAAAAAGAAAAAGTAGCCATTTTACTGTAGCAATGCCAGGACTGACTCTTATTTATAATAGTAAGTTAAATAAATATGTTAAATGTATTTGAATTTAAAATACATCGTGTCTCTTTTATACATGGTAATTATCAATTTATCATTCACATTTATTTACAAAGAAATTACGATTTAGTGAGAAGTGAGCTAATTATTTGTTAAATAGTACAAATCTTCTTGGTATACAATTTTTGTTGTGTTTTTTTTTTTCACACAAAAGAGTCGCACCTCCTCGTGTATGTAATTATTTTTTTATTATATACACTGTTTTATAATTTTTTCTTTCTTTATTTATTTTAGGAAGAAAAAATAAAATAAAATAAATCTTGAATTTTAATTTTATCAAAGTAAACATTCATATTTTTATTTATTTTTAATTTAAACCATTTACATATTTTCGTTAAATAAAATTAATAAAAAATAATATTTTAGTCATTAAACTCAAATATAGTTGTATGTAAAATGTTTTAGATACCATTTTTTATTTATTTTAATGACTAAAAATATCATTTTTTCAGTCATTTTTTTAAAAAAACTATGCAGATAATTTAGATTGAAAATAAATCAAAGTATTAAGGTTTAAAATGATAAAATTCAAAATTCAAAATTTATTTTATTGCTAAGGTTAGATCTTGAGTTTTTTTTTTTTGTGATAATTTTTCCTTTTTTATTTATTATTATTATTTATTTTGGCCACTGCTAAAAGTGTTAGGCATTTTGTAATTGACAATCCCGATTAACAAAACTCCATTTAAATGTAATTGCATTCGCTCTTTTATATCGGTGAGCTTGTCAGAATTTAGATGCAAATCAAATTCAATTTATTCCTGAGTAGAGAAGTTTGTCCTGATGGTAAGATGTGCTTGAGTAGATGAGTTTTTGAGCTTGTCAAAATTCTTGGACCGCCCAAGCGTTCAAATGTGTGCTCGACCACTGAATTAGAACATCCAATATCTTAGTCTGAACTTTGAGATATTGAGACTTTTAAGTTTATCACCTAAGCGATAAGTCTTGCACTCAACTTAAGTGACGACTAAAAATTTGTTTGCACTGCCTCAACTAACCTCACCAGTCGAGCGGTCTTCATCTCCCAATATGCTATGAAGCGTTGCGGTTTGCACGTACAAGGCATCGTTCATGACGAGTATTGACAAATAAATAACTTCGAACCACTAATGCTCGCACAAGGCATCATTCATGACGAGTAATGCCAAATATAGAAACTCCAACTAACTCAATTGTAGAGCAAATTTTTTTTTATCAGAATTGTGGAGCAACTTGATAAGGTATTTTGATGTTATAAGTTTGATATATATATATATATATATATTTTTAGAGTTAATTATTTGGGTGACAGTATATATAATTGGTAAAATGAACTTTTTAAATTTGGACAAATTATATCCAATATAAAAAATGTGAGTTCGAATTTTCATTTGTGTATGAGTTCACGACTTATCACTATATGATTAAGTAATTATATTGTGTAGTATTATCTAAGAGTGATCACTAGAATCTCAACGTTTCAGGTTCTAGCCCCATTGCCAAGCCTTTCGTTTTTTAACTTCCAAGTTGTATTTGTGGAACTTTTTGGTCATAGTATAATTTTCTACCCATCACAAATAGTATAATTTTCGCTTTAGAACGCATGTTATAAATTTGTCATTAGTAACTTTTATCACAAATTAATATAACACAACAAACAATCCTAATTTTCAACGCAAAAAATCGTAACGATGGGCATTGGATTTCCCCTACTACTATATACACAGAATATATCTAGCTTAAAACGTTGCGGTATGTTTGGCTGTTGATTTGATATTGAGCTCTCTGAGGTTTTAATTCATATAGTACCTAATTCTACGTGGATGAATAAAGAATGATGCTGTCATATTTTTTTACACTAAATATAAATTTTACCATAATTATTTACATTTTCAAACCATTTGCATTCTCAGATTTTTTTTTATGACATTGTCATATTTTTTTGACCTTATTAAAACAAAAATCAATATAATTATACTAAAATGGTTGAGTTTATCTCATGTTAGCTATCTCAACTTGTGAGAGCGTTTGGACTTGGTAGGTTCATTTTAGAACCGACTTCGGTGATCCGAACTGTACACGTTTTAGGAATTGTTAAGTTGAATATTCACGCAAAAAATCAAGATGATCGAATATCAACAACTATATGTTTGAATTAAATTTGTATTACAAAAAATGGATAGTTATTTTTGAAATTATAGTTGTTGTCCATTTTTCTAAAACAAATATGACTCAAACATATAGTTATCAATATTTGATTATCTTAATTTTTTGCATGAATATTCTACTCAACAAGTCTTAAAAATTAAACGGTTCAGACTATCAAAATCGGTTTGAAAATATGCCTACCAAACTCAAACACTCTCTCACATTAAAATTACAATTTAAGAAGTGTCAAACTCATGCCAAAACTATAGAGCTTGTTGTATTTAAATTTCTACCCATATTCAACTCAATGGTAGGCAGGTTTGCATTTCTATAAAAGGAGGCTAATATTCCCAAACAGAATCAAAGTAGTAAAGGCCTTTGGCAACACAGACTGCAAAGGTTTTCAAACAAGCATTGTGTTTGTTTCTCAATCATGGAAGCTGTTTCGCAGGTCTCTACAAATGTACCAAGGCACAGATTATAAAATGTTATATATAGTAACTACCAAAACATAATAATAATCAACATTAAATATCAACATTAATACAAGGCATGAGAGATTGGGGTTGTTTTGGTCTTTTTACCTCAAACAAAATCTAATGGAATAGTCAAAAAAAAATATGAATTGGATAGAATAAAACTATTAGAAAGAGGAATTATTAAAAAAGTTCCCAAAAAAGAAAAAGTAACCATTTTACTGACTCTTATTTATAATAGTAAGATAAATAAATATGTTAAATGTATTTGAATTTAAAATACATCGTGTCTCTTTTATACTTGGTAATTATCAATTTATCATTCACATTTATTTACAAAGAGATTACTATTTAGTGAGAAGTGAACTAATTATTTGTTAAATAGTACAACTCTTCTTGGAATACAATTTTTTTTTTTTTTTTTTTTTTTTTGTGTTTTTTCACACAAAAGAGTCGCACCTCCTTGTGTATGTAATTATTATTTTTATTATATACACAGTTTTATAATTTCATCTTTATTTATTTATTTTAGGGAGAAAAAATAAAAATAAATCTTGAATTTTTAATTTTATCTATTTAAACATTAATATTTTTATTTATTTTTACGTATTTTTATTTATTTTTACACAGTTATATTTATTTTTATTTATTTTTACGTATTTTCGTTAAATAAAATTAATAAAAAATAATATTTTAGTCATTAAACTCAAATATAGTTGTACATATAATGTTTTAGATACCATTTTTTATTGATTTTAATGACTAAAAATATCATTTTTTTCAATCATTTTTTTAACAAAAGTATGCAGATAATTTGGATTGAAAATAAATCAAAGTATTAAGGTTTAAAATGATAAAATTCAATATTTATTTTATTACTAAGGTTAAATCTTGAGTGTTTTTTTTTTTTTTGATAATTTTTCCTTTTTTGTTTATTATTATTATTTATTTTGGCCACTGCTAAAAGTTTTAAGCATTTTGTAATTGTCAATCCCGTTTGACAAAACTCCATTTAAATGTAATTGCATTCGCTCCTTTATATCGGCGAGTTTGTCAGAATTTAGATGTCTATCGAATTCAATTTGTTCCTGAGTAGAAAACTTTGTCCTGATGGTAAGATGTGCTTGAATAGATAAGTTTTTGAGCTTGTCAAAATTCTTGGACTGCTCAAGCGTTCAAATGTGTGCTCGACCACTGAATTAGAACATCCAATGTCTTAGTCTGAACTTTGAGATATTGAGACTTTTAATTTATCACTTCAGCGATAAGTCTTGCACTCGACTTAAGTGACAACTAAAAATTTGTTTGCACCGCCTCTACTAACCTCACCAGTTGAGAGGTCTCCATCTCCCAATTTGCTATGAAGCATTGCGGTTGCACGTAGAAGGCATCATTCATGACGAGTAAGGACAAATAAACAACTTGCACGTACAAGGCATTATTCATGACGAGTAATGACAAATAAACAACTTCCAACCAATAATGCTCGCACAAGGCATCATTCATGACGAGTAATGCCAAATATAGAAACTCCAACTAACTCAATTGTAGAGCAACTTTTTTTTTTATCACAATTGTAGATCAACTTGATAAGGTATTTTGATGTCATAAGTTTGATTTTTTTTTTTTTTTAGAGTTAATTATTTGGCTGACAATATATATAATTGGTAAAACGAACTTTTTAAATTTGGGCAAATTATATCCAATATAAAAAATGTGAGTTCAAATTTTCATTTGTGTATGAGTTCACGACTTATCACTATATGATTAAGTAATTATATTGTGTAGTATTATCTAAGAGTGATCACTAGAATGTCAACGTTTTAGGTTGTAACCCCATTGCTAGGCCTTTCATTTTTAAACTGCCAACTTGTATGTGCCGAACTTTTGGTTATAGTATAATTTTCTACCCATCACAAATAGTATAATTTTCACTTTAGAACGCATGTTATAAATTTTTCATTAGTAACTTTTATCACAAATTACTATAACACGACAAACAATCCTAATTTTCAACGGAAAAAATCGTAACGATGGGCACTGGATTCCCCTACTACTATATACACGGAATATATCTAGCTTAAAATGTTGCGGTATGTTTGGCTGTTGATTTGGTATGGAGGAATAAAATAAAAAAGAAAAATTGATCAAACTAAAAGGTAATTTTCTTTTTTTTTAAGGGTAAATTATACCGACATTGCTTTAAGTTTGGAGAAATTATATTAAACCCCACAATTTTGAAATAATTAAATTGAGCTCTCTAAGGTTTTAATTCATATGGTACCTAATTCTACTTGGATGAAAAAAGAATGATTTTGTCATATTGTTTTACACTAAATTATATATTTTACCATAATTATTTGCATTTTCAAACCATTTGCATTGTCATATTTTTTTATGACATTGTCATATTTTTTTAACCTTATTAAAACAAAAATCAATATAATTATACTAAAATGATTGAGTTTATCTCATGTTAGCTATCTCAACTTGAGAGAGCGTTTGGACTTGGTATGTTCATTTTAGAACCGACTTCGGTGATCCGAACTGTACACTTATTAGGAATTGTTAAGTTGAATATTAATGTAAAAAATCAAGATGATCGAATATCAATAACTATATGTTTGAATTAAATTTGTGTTACAAAAAATGTATAGTTATTTTTGAAATTATAGTTGTTGTCCATTTTTCTAAAACAAATATGACTCAAACATATAGCTATCGATATTTCATTATCTTGATTTTTTGCATAAATATTCTACTCAACGAGACTTAAAAAATGAACGGTTCAGATTATCAAAATCGGTCTAAAAATAGACCTACCAAACTCAAACACTCTCTCAAATTAAAATTACAATTTAAGAAAAATCAAACCCATACCGAAACTACAGAGCTTGTTGTAATTAAATTTCTACCCATATTCAACTCAATGGTAGGTAGGTTTGCATATCTATAAAGGGAGGCTAATATTTCCCAAACAGAATCAAAGTAGTAAAGGCCTTTGGCAACACAGACTGCAAAAGTTTTCAAGCAAGCATTGTGTTTATCTCTCAATCATGGAAGCTGTTTCACAGGTCTCTACAAATGTACCAAGGTACAGGTTATAGAATGTTATATACACTTCTCATCTATTTTTAATTTAACTGCTTGATACAATTTTTTTCCCCCAATTAATTAGTGTTATATATAGAAAAACTGTTAAATTATTGATCATGAGTTGATGGGGATTAAATGAGTCTTTGTCTCTCTTTAATTCTTTCTCTAATTGATACATTTCTGTTAAAGTGTTAAAAAAATTGGAAGGCAATATGAGTTTTGCTTCTCTTTTAATTCTCTCTCTCTACTTGTTGAAATAAGCATATTTTTAATTAGCAGTAGGTAGGCTAATATCGACAGACACAAAATAAAAAATAAAATAGGAAAATTTAAAGATTTTATGAAATTTCTTTGAATTATTTTTTTTTTGGGGATGAATTACACTTTTAACCCTTGTAATTTGACTCAAATTTCACTGTACTTTCTATTATTTTAATTTGAACTATTAGATGCCTACACTTTAAATTCAATTTCAAATTGGTCCTTCCTTCGAACCTTTTGTTAATTTGTAAGTTACGTAACTTCAAGAAAATACATTTTTGGAAAGTTTTTGGCTTAGTGGTATTTTTCAAAATACTATAAAATATTTGTTTATGACACTTTTCACCTAATGTCATAAAAAGTAACTTGCACCTACCTAGTTTAGTGATATTTTTTTAACAAATGTTGCTACTAATGTTTAGTGGCATCTGTCGATAAATGATACTAAAATAATATCTTATGTCATTTTTTTTTTTTATAAAATGCCATAAAATTGATGTGGCATTTTTTTATTGAAATACCACTGGAGCCTTATATGTTTGTGGTTCTATGGCATTTTTCTAAAACGTGTCATCAAATATTTTTTTATGACATTTTTTAAAAACATGCCACTAGTGTAGTGCCACTAAAGTGTGTTTTTGTTGTAGTGGAAAAAGTCTATATATCTAGGTAATAATGCATTCTTAAGAAAAATTACACTTGTAATCCCTACATTTTGCCATTAGTGTCATTTCAGTGCATACACTTTGAATTAGTTCAATTTTAATCTTTAAAATTAGATTTTAGATCAATTTGTCCAATTGACAACATCGTTAGGGTTTTTGATAAAAATTGGTCACTGCATTGGCAATATTTATAGCCGCTTATGGACGCATTTTTTATATTAAAAAAATATGAACAATTGTAATTAATTATAGATTAAATTGAAATAATATCATAAATTTAGGATCAAAATAGGATCAATTGAAATTATGCTGGCCAAAATAACATACGGATCAAATGGTAGGAACTATCGGTATAGTTTGCCGTATATTATTGGAATGAAAAATTGTGCAAATGTTTCAGATTAGAGGGGAAGGTGGCACTGATCACCGGTGGAGCTCGTGGCATTGGAGAATGCACCGCAAGGCTGTTCACCAAACATGGAGCCAAAGTGATTATTGCCGATATCCTAGACAACTTGGGTCACTTAGTATGTGAAGACTTGGGTGATGAACTTGCTTTTTATGTTCATTGTGATGTGAGTAATGAATCAGACATTGAAAGTGCGGTTAACACTGTCATCCTCAAGTATGGAAAGCTTGACATCATGATCAACAATGCAGCTATAGTTGACGAAGCCAAAACCAGCATTCTTGACAATGAAAAGTCTGAGTTCGATCGAGTCATTAGCGTGAACCTAACAGGCGCCTTCTTAGGCACCAAGCACGCAGCTCGAGTGATGATTCCAGCCAAAAAGGGTAGCATTATTACAATCGGAAGTGTTTCTTCTAGTGTTGGTGGTGTTGCTTCTCACGCATATACGAGTTCAAAGCATGCTGTGGTAGGACTGACGAAGAATGTTGCTGCAGAGCTTGGGCAGTTTGGGATTCGCGTGAATTGCTTATCGCCCTACGTCATTGCGACACCATTGGCAATGAATTTTTTCAAGATGGATGAGAGTGATGCCTCTAGTGTTTATTCTAACCTCAAAGAAGTGGCTCTTTGCTCAGAAGATGTGGCTGAAGCTGCTCTTTATCTGGGGAGTGATGAGTCTAAGTACATGAGTGGGCATAATCTTGCACTAGATGGGGGATTTACTGTTATCAATCCGGCTTTTGGGTTGTTCGCAAAACCCAAATAATTTATTTTTAATCGAAGCTGATGTATTTGATATAATAAAAAATATGTTTGGAAGTTTTAAAATATGAACCTTTAAGGTTAATTTAAGAATCATATTTTTAGTCGCTTTCAACATTTTTGGTGTAATATCCAAAAGGAAAAAATAATACTAAAATAATAATCTTGTTATATTTTTATTGTAAGGAGGATGAGTCTGTAGAAAAATTAGCTGATTTTAGAATCTTCTTAAATTTTAACTAAAAGAAAAGGCAGTGTACACCCACACAAAAATCAATCACTTGAAATCATATTCTTCTTTTTACCCACAAATTGAAGTGACATAACCAAATATTAAGGTCAAATATCTTTATTTTTCAAAGCCATGTGTCACAGAATTCCAAAATATTCTGATAGTCACAAAATTTTCAATTTACCCAAAAAAGTTATCCAGATGAATATAAAGCTAAGTTCGATTACGACGGAAGTGGTAAAGAGTGAGGGAAATAGAAAGAACAAGTAAATAAATTTTTGGTAAGTTTATTTAATATAAAAGTGGTGGAAGTGATAATAAGGGCTGTACGGACATAAAAAAAAAATATTGGATTTGAGGATAAAGAAATTCATCAAAGAAGATAATCATCACCACTACGCGATCGCCATCTATAAGACAAAACACTGTAGACACCCCATTTTTTACCGACCTTAAGACTTAGACGTCACCAACTGAGCGCTCGGTGATGTTGCATATTGTGCTCGTTCTGAGGTTGCAGAGTCTCGGTTACGAGCCTTGCCTCCGGACTTCGGGGCTCTTTTGTGCTTTGCTTTGGTTTGCGAAACAGGTCCTGTTTTCTCTGTTTTTTCTTTCCGAAGGGAGGGAGAGGTCTCGTAGACCATCTCTCAGTGGCTGTAGGCTACGTTTCGTGGTCGTAGGCCATTTTTCCCGTTTGGAGCCCAGTTTCCGGTTTTCAGAGTCGTCGGCTGTGTGCCTCAGTTCGGGACCGCTTAACTACCTCTGTTTGCTTCGGTTTTTGGCACACACCTTGTTTCCTCCCTTTAGAGGGACACTATGGCCTGGGAGACCACCTTTGTGGTCATACGCCACTTCCGGTGCCTAACAGTCTGTTTTCGAGGCCCCGGACTGCACGTTTTGGCCCCCGAACCTTCGTTTTGCATCCGTCTTTGTCCATTTTTGGTAGGGACCTTATTTTCATTGCTAGGGAGGTGGTAGTATAGTGGGAGGCCACCTTTTTTCCTTGGAAACCAGCTTTCTCTTTTTCTCTCTCCTCCAGCCAGTTTTTCTGACAGAAAGCTGGTTTTTCTCACTTTTGAGCCACAATTTCTGGTTTTTCATATCACCATTGTGTTGTGCTCATCTGGGAGGCCACCAATATGGGTAGGCCGACCAGCAATTCTTCTTGACCCTTTTGAACCTTGCTAAAAAGCTGGTTTTTCTCTCTCTTGGGTCACATTTTTTGGTTTTCCACCATACAGCTGTGTTGCACTCATCTAGGAGGCCACCTTTCTGGGATAGCCGGCCATCATTTCTCCTTGAACCTTTTGACCCCTGGTCGGCCGACTAGGGGGAGTGGCCAGCCGACCACTTGAACTGGTCGGCCTGCTTCTTGCTTTTTGCTCTCTCTGAATGCATCACAACTGTGCCAGCTGGGAGGCATTTGGACCATCCTCCATACACATGTATGGAGGATATTTGAAGCTTCCAAGAGAAGCTTTAGAGCCTCTCCTCTATAAAGGAGAGGCTTGTCTTCATTTGCAAGGGGTTCAACAATTTTGTTTAAGGCTTATACACCTCTCCCTCCATAGCTCACTATTCCAAGCTCCAAACCCTAATATTCTTGCACCATTTGCACTACGCCTCATAGCCTACCACCTCCACCATCCATCCAAGCATCTTGGAGCCAATTTTCAAAGATTAAAGAACCCCATCTTGGTCCAGAAGTTGCTGGAAATCTGCTCTTCAAGGGTGAGTCTCTATTTCCCATTTTCTTGCATTATTTTGCTCCATTGATTAGCCTTATTTGCAAGCTTTTCTGGACTTTGTCATAAACTGAAAAGTATCTTCTTTTGAGCTCCTCTTGAAGTTTTATTGAGGACACTTTTCTGTTTGAAGCTATCTACCTCCTTGTATGCTCTATCCCTCTTGGTAGGCTTCTTTTGCATCATATCTTAGCCTTACTTGCAAGCATTTTCGAGATTTTCCATGAACTAAAAAAAGTCTTATTTTGAGCCCCTATTGAAGTTTGATTAAGGGCATTTTTCTGTTTGGGGTCATCTTCCCCCTTCCATGCTTCATTTCCTCATGTTTTGAGCTATGCATGTGAGCATTTGCATTGGCCTTGATTTGGCCTTTTAGCCACTAAAATCCTGTGGATTTTCAGTGGTTTAGATGTGTCTTTGAGCTTCAAAATCAGAAAGGGGTGATCTTCTCACCCCTTGTCCTCTTTACTAGCATTGTTGGCCTTTCAAAGGGGCTCCATCTTGCATGTTGTGAAGTCACATTTCAGGCCCTATTTTGTGAGTTTTAAGGCCTATCTTGACTCTGTCCATAGCCCCTTTGGCCATATTTTATGTCTATGATGCATGTGTAGAACAATCCCACTCAAGGCCTTTCAAAGGGTCTTTCATTTGCTTGCTTCCTTGGTTGATTTTAGGGCCTTTTTGGTGAGTTTTAGGTCTGTCATAACCTATTTCCAGAGGTGATTTTCCATCATTGATGTCCATTATGTATGTGTAGAGTAACCCTCTTATTAGCCTTTCAAAGGAGGCCATCATTTTTGCATGCATTGACAGAGTTTCAGTGGTTATTTGGGCATATTTTGACATGGCATACTTCTATTTTTAGCTGGTTGGGTGAGCCCTCGTATGCTTTATATAGTTGTAGAACAACTCATGGTTCACTAGCTTTCTTTGAATGCTTTATAGGCCATTGATTCTAGCATATTTTGGCTATGCCTTAAACTAATAATGTGTTTATTTTGGACTTCCCTAGCTCTTTTTTTGGGTCTTGTGGTCGAATGATGTTAGTTTTGCATGCTTGTAGTTCAAGGTCCATGCTTAGCTTTGAGTTTTGAGATCCATTCCATGCATATACTGAGGTGTGTTCATGTTTTGAGCCTATTCATCACATTTTAGAGCTTGTTTGAATGCCATTTTGCCATGTTTTTATCTCTTTAAATACGTTTTAGAGTTGGGCTTGTATATCCCATTTACCGACCATTGAATGAGCTCCATTTCGTTGCATTCCGAGTCATCATTTTAGGTCAATTCCCCACTATTTTAGGCCTGCCTAGGGTCTTTTTGGGGTTGGTTTTGCCTTTGGTGCATTGCTTTGGGTACCTCTAGTATAACGTACTTCACTAGTTTCGGTACTTGGGCCCCCTAGCTTGCATTGTGTGCCATATTTACATGTTTCGGGACCATATTTCATACTGTTTCAGAGCTGTAATTTATGCTATTCCATGCCATCTTTCATCCCTTGCCATGCTTTGGTAAAGTGGCATTTGACGCCTTAGGTTCGGTCCTTAGTATTTGTGCATGTGTGCACGCATTTCGGTTGTCTCATTTTCATCTAATGGCTACTGATGTGAGTGTGGCTGAGGTCCACTCATGTTGGTGTAAGTCCATCGTGCATTGTGTATGCTGAGTTGTATGTTAGAGCATTGTGTATGCCATGTTACATCGAGTATTGTATATGCCATTCTATAGCATTGCGTATGCTAGGTTGTATGTTAGTCGCATTGTGTATGCCATCTCATTTGCATTGTGTTTGGGATAGGAGTTAGCCCAAGCATGGGAAACGAGGGACATTTCGTACTCCGAGTGACGGAACGTATCTCAATTCCCAGTCGCCGACACTCCGGATTACCCATGATGGAGTTTAGGTTTTGTTATGTTTATATGTGCATTCATTTTACATTGAGTCGTACAATTCGACTCCTCGACCATCATGCATCGAGATGCGTAATTGGTGGCACGAAGATCGAGGACTACACTCCCGTGAGAGTAGTCATGCATACATATGTGAAAATACTTTGTTGTGCCCCTTTCTTGCTGTCTGTTGTAGCAAATCAGAAATCAGTAGCTTTCTAATGCCGTGCACAGCATTCCGGCATTAATTGCAAATAGAGGCGAATCGGGGCATCGCAATGGATTTCCGCGCAAGGCAACTCGAGCATGCATCTTTCATCATTCAGAATAGAGCTGAGGCGGTCCATGGATTTGCATGCTAATTTACTTGCTTTCCTAGTTAAATTGTTAATTAATTAGGATTTTGTACTTATTCGGACTATAATTATTATTCGGACTGTATTATTTATTCGGACCCTTCTAGCAAGGGCACAATTGTAATAAGTGTGCGTGCGTGTGATGTATGTCCTCCAACCCCACGTCTTTCTCCCTTTTATTTACCAGCTTATGATGGTTAATTTAGGGCATGTTTCAATTAGCATACTTATGATAGCATGTTTGCATTCATTCATCCGTCTTGCATGCACCGGGCTCGGTGCATCATACTAACTGCATTGTATTTCAATTCCGAGTTGAATACTTGTTAGTTGTAGCATCATCACATGCCATCTTTAGAATAGCCGAGCCTATTGTAATTGTATTTCTGCATGTGTTGCATTAGGCATTTCTGTATAGTTAGGATCATGCATTGATTTCTAACATAGCTTCTGTTTTGGCTTGGAGTACTCGGTAAGTGTTTATGCTTCAGCATCCTTGCATGTGTGTGAGTGACTGCCATGATAGCATACTTACCATGAAGCTACGTGCTTACGTGGTATACCTACTTGAATGCCTGCGGGTGAAGGTTGGGTTATTTGGATTGGAACAATTCATCAATTATGAGTTTTAAGCCCACTTGAGAGTGGCAAATCATCTTGTTTTCTAAGCCCACCCGAGGGTGGCAAAATCTGCATTTTAAGCCTACTTGCGAGTAACAAACCATTTTTCAAAACAAACATGAGATGTGTTGTTCCAATTCAGGCGATCCGATCTATATTTGTATGCTGTGCGCATTACATAGTAAATCTAGGCTAATAACCGGAATAAGAGCACATAACGTTTTCAAAATTAGATATCATGGTTAGTAGAGGTTGATCTCTGATCGGGCGAGCGGGGGTGCTCACGAAGTGACCTTCCCTAATCATACCCAAGTTCTCGAGCCGAGACAACTTTGGTGATGACGGACACGTGGCCTTAGGCAACGAGTCAAGGTTTCCTAAATTTTTCAAAATAAAATATTTAGGTGGCGACTCTGTATCTGGCAAAGTAGTCCATGTTTGGCACTTCTTTCAAAAAAAAATCTGTTTTCAAAAATAATTTTCCGAATTTAGACTCTTTGATGATTCATCGGTCTTGCATTACACTCTACGATATTAGATACAGGACCGTGACATTAAGTCCTGAACTGTAGTGAGCCTAATGAACAAAACGGGGGATTTCCCTCCCGGGACGTTCGGGGACGTCTACAAACACCCCCAGCCGTAGTCGGGGGTCTTCTGATACCCAAGTTAATCCTCTAATATTATCAAAATATTTAATTGATAAATTTATAGAAATTGCATACCTCAGCCCATGGGGTGTCCGCATATTTATAATATCCAGTGATTTGCCTAGCAAGTACTTTGAATATTCTAGAAGTCTTATCCCAAACAATCTCCGGTTGTTTAGGACTCCTATATCGATGTAAGATTTAATCTCTTGATGAGTTTTTCATAACACAAAATACTAATACAATGTTTGATGAGAATTTGACAAATGTCTTACACGCGATAATCCATAATTACACCACGTAGTAGTGTCGAGACCTACATAATTCTTGCAATTATTTTTACTCCTCGTAGGGGTAAATTACACTTAGAATCTTTGTAGTTTCACCAAAATCTCATTTTAGTCCATTTATTTTCTATTGTAACAGTCAATCCCTTATACTTTAAATCAAGTAGCAATCTCACAATTCCATCCATCTACCGTTAAAAAATTTGACAAAATTTGTCATTTGAAGCGCATGTGACATTTGTGTTGTCACATTAGCACCCTTATAGTTTTACTAAAATCCACTTTAATCATTATACTTTTATCAAAGTCTAATTTTAGTACCTCTACTCTTAATTTCTATTAATTTTATTAATGATAGGACGTTAACTGTTATAATTGAAAGTGAATGGACCAAAGTGAGTTTTTTGTGAAAGTGCAAGGATACTAACTATAATTGACCCTTAAAAGAAAGTTAATTTTCTTATACAACCCATGATAATATGGCAACCCAATTTTAGTTTCTCGTAAAAACTACTAAAAAATACAAGAATGTTCAAATTTATTATAGAAGCAATCACTTATAATTAGAATTCTTATTTTCTCTTTTTCTTTTTTTTCTTATAAAATTTTCATCCTAACCAACTTCATACAAAACAATATTTTTTTTTCATTTTCTTTTCTTTCACTTTATTTTTTACTATTTTCACTTTCCACAGGTTAAATAACCACATATCGTAAGCTCAAGACAAAAACCACCACTTGATTTTAAGGTCAAAAGACATAAAAATGACTTTATAGAATTCGACTTAGAAGCTATGGTATAAAGAGGAAAAGTGTAAAACACTCAGTCTACCCAACACGTAGTCGAGAGTTTCTACACTACAAGAAATGATGGTTTTAACAACGTTTAATTAACAGCAGTTTTGTAAACGGCACTTTTTTGAATATTTAATGACAGTTTCTAAGCATCGTATTTTTTTATTATTATTAAAATGGTCCCATTTTAAGAATAGAAGTCGTTTAAAAACACCTTCAAACCCTTATTTTGTAACCTTCTAAACCCCTATTTTGAATCACTGAATCTGAGAAATCGATCGGTTCTCAAATCTCTCATTCTCTCTCTCTCTCTCTCTCTCTCTCTCTCTCTCAACCCTCTCTAAACCTTAATGTCAGTATCAGACGATCGATTTAGCTCAATGATTTATCTTCATCTTAGTGATTCATCTCAGTGATTCATCTTAGATCCAATCTGAAAGTGATTTTGATTTCAAAGTTCTCTCTCTCTCTCTCTCTCTCTCCCTCTCTATTTCAAAGCTCCACCGCCATCACCATCTGCACCAGTGAGGAGAGCGAACACCATCGCCTACTAAGATGAGCACCACCCTCTACAATCTTAGTTTCATATTCTCTCTATCTCTCTCTATATATATATATATTTGTGTGTGTGTGTGTGTGTATTTGTAAATGTATATCGATCTTGTTCTTTGTTCCTTTGCAAGTTTGTGTTAGGATTACATTAATTAATTTCAAGCTTTGGTTTAATGTCAAGCTCTGGTTTGTGCTCTTATGTTCTGCATTTTCACCCTAATCTTCATTTTCAATTGTCATGAAAAATAACCAAATAAAAAAAAAAGAACTCTTAAAAAACAAGTCATATTAAAAAAAAAAAAAGAAGCAGAAAATTAAAACAAGTCATGTTTTTGTTAAATCCCTATTTATTGAAGTCTTTAGTTGGTTGGTCATTCTGAATTGAAAGTGTTTTGGGTTTTGACCTTCATCCATTGAAGATTTTGGCTTTTGACCTTCATCTATTGAAGATTTTAGCTATGTAATCCATTTACAAGTCCAGAAAAGAGGATATAAAAGAACTCATTGATTTAATCATGGCAAGGGTTGTTTTATGGACTAAAGGATCATTAGGAACTTGGGTTTAGTCTGTTTCTGATATCACAAAATGTATTCATAGCATTAGAGTATTGAAGCTTAGGAGAAGAAGTAGCTCCATGACTTGAATGCTCATTGTGTTGGCCTTTCTAAGCTTTATGGATGTAATATGTATGTATTTCTTGTACTTTACACTTGCATTAATAAATTTGTTAGTTTTGCTTATTCAATATATATATATATATACATTGTTTAAGCAAGATTGAATGATATTGGGGTTTTAGGGATTAAAAATTGTTACAGATAAATTTGGTAATAATTAATTAAAGCAAATAAAATAAATAAAGGAACAACAAAATTAAATCTTCAGTACTTGTGCAGGTGGTTTATGAACGAGTTTGTGATTGACACCAGTGTTTGAACACTGTGTCTTTAAGGCAGAATTCCATCCTCTCCAATGGTGCTTGAGAACAATGGACATCCTATCTCTAGGATACAACATTACCACAAATGAAGAGAACACACTCTTTGATTGTACATCGAACTAAAAATATGGTTTGCACTCACAAAATTCAGACTCACGCCTATGAAGAATACAAGAAGAATGCTTGAACTTGAGGAATTTGGAATTAAAAAATTGGAATGGGGGTTGCCTTTATATAGGCTTGTTGGTACCTGTTCAGTTTGAACAGAAAAGGTACAAATAAGGGACATGACCATTCCTTTAAAATAAAGAGACACCATGAAAGGATTGCACCCTTTTATTCAAATGGAGAGTTGTACCCTTCCATTCAAATGGAGTCTATTTTAATTCACCACTGCCTTTATAAATTTTTCAACAATCCTCTACATGAATAAAATTGAAGAAACGAGAAATGCAACAACATGCAGACTATGTGAGTACAAATCTAGAAATATTCTACATAGGATCGGTAGCTTTTGGCCTTAAACCTTCCCTTAGGAATACCAATCTCTTGAGCGGATTTGCAAGGACAAATATTTTCGAAAAATGAAGCATTCCTTGACTCAATGATTGTATTAACATGGACCTCCGAGTTGTCACTTTTATGTAATAAAAATCAATAAACACTACTGTTGTTTGCATATTCAATAAATACACAATCAATTGTTTTAGGACCAATCTTGATCATTTTAGGGTTTGGTAATGCTACCTTAGCCAAACACCCCTACACTTTTAAATATTCATAGAAAGGCTTTCGGCCTTTCCATAATTCATAAGGTGTTTGAAAGGTTTTCTTGTGAGCTATTTTATTCAAAATATAATTGGCAGAAAGAATAGCATCCCTTCACAAGTTCTGAGGTATTCCCGAACTTATTAACATAACATTCATCATTTCTTTTAAAGTTTGGTTTTTTCTCTTAATAACTCCATTTTGTTGAGGTGTATAAGGCATAGTAGTTTGATGCACACTTCCAAGTTGTGAACATAAGTCACCAAAAGGTGCATCATATTCACCACCTCTATCACTTCTTAATGCTTTAATTTTTCTACCTAGTTATAATTCAACCTCATTCTTATATTGAATGAATTTTTCCAAGGCTTCATCCTTGCTTCGTAGCAAGTACACATAGCAATATCTAGTACTATCATCAATAAAAGTAATCAAATACTTTTTTTCACCCCGAGTTTGAACAAATTTCAAATCACAAATATCGCTATGGACTAAGTCCAGTGGCTTAATTTTCCTTTCAATTGATTGAAATGGTGTTTTAGTTAATTTTGCTTCAACACACACTTCACATTTGTGATTTGAATCCATTTGAAATTTAGGAAAATAATCTAGGTAAATTAATCTTTGCAAAGTATCAAAATTTACATGATCTAATCTTCCATGCCACACACAAGACTCAAGCAAGTAAGCAGAAGATGTGTTAATTTTATTAAACTTTGCAACAACAATGATTACATTAAGTTTAAAGAGCCTATCACTCATGTACCCATTTCCTACATACATTCCAGTTTTGATGAGTACAAACTGAAAAATCTAGAAATCCCCTAGATGTTGATTTGTGATTATGTATCAATTTTAAGCAGAATATAACAATCCCAATCAAACAATCAAGACAAAGAGACACAACGATTTAACGTGGAAAAAACCATAATTGGACACCTCCAACTGTGATAAAAAAACCACGGGCAACAGCCACAAGAACAATCCACTAAGAAGATTTAAAGGAATTACACAGGTATACTCTCAATTACCTAGCGAATCCACAACGCCTAATTGAACCAACCTCTATGTGCCTCTTCCAACCCCATCTTCACCACGGAATTGTCTTTCTGATGAGCCACTCCGGATTCCACCAAAGCTTCAGGCTCGAATTCTTCAGAATCCACAACTGAAGAATAACTCTCTCTTTTGTGTATAACAAACAAACCTTTGATGTACTCTTTTTAAATCATGAGTTGAAGACTCAATAAAAACATCAAAGAAAAAACAAACAAAATATCCCCAGATATAAACTTTAAGAACCAAAAAGAAGATCTGGAGGACTTCAATCAATCACTTAGTTTTGGGAGAAAACCAAGTATTTATAGAGAACCAAAAGTAATCCAAGATTTGGAAGAAAACAAACACCTTGAAAAATCCGGATTCTGAGGCTCGCTCGAGCGAAGCTTTTCTGGCTCGAGCGAGAAGTGTATTTTTCATGATATCTACTAGTGCCTTGGCTCGAGCGACGGATCCTTGGCTCGAGCGAGGAATACACTCTTTCAGGTTTTTGTATGGACGCAATCCTTGGCTCGAGCGTGCATTCCTTGGCTCGAGCGAGACCTAGCTCGAGCGAGAACTCCTTGGCTCGAGCGAGCAACGACGGACATGCAATTTTGAATGCAATTTTGCGTTTTGCTTCGGCCGCGAGCTGACCGGTCAGCTCGACCCCCGTAATAATCAGCGAAGTGGCAATCTTGAAAGCATTAACATCACAAACTTCTCTGCATGGTTCGAT
The DNA here is from genome assembly GCF_055761805.1 of Camellia sinensis. Taxonomy (NCBI): domain Eukaryota; kingdom Viridiplantae; phylum Streptophyta; class Magnoliopsida; order Ericales; family Theaceae; genus Camellia; species Camellia sinensis. Next base: position 16,018,159 of record NC_138964.1, on the reverse strand, counting down.
TCGGGTTTGGATTCGCATCTAATAAACTCATAGCCTCACTGAAATAAAAGTGCGAAAATAAATACATCTGAAAGGAGTTTTGTCAAACGGGGTTGCCAAGAATAAAAACCTAACACAAACTTATCAAACTCAAACACTAATTTAAATCTATTCTTGCTTAGCAACGATCCAGAAACCAGGCTCGTTCGAATATCTGGTACATGCAGCATATCTTTGAGAGTGAGTTCTTTGCTTGACGTCATCTTCAACACCACGTTCCCTTGTCCCTCAACTTTAGAAGTCGAAGAATTCTCGTATAGAGTTGTTCTCCATCTTTTGCTGCATGATATGATGAGAACATCTTTCTCTCGGAACAAATGTAGTGAGTAAAGCCTGTGTCCACCCACCATGCTTTAGGGTTGTCCATCAAATTGACTTCAGACATGACGCCAAATACATTCAAGTGCGAAACCATTGCACAAAGACTCTCTTCGGTTAAGTTGGCTTGTGCGGGTTTTTTCTTGTAGTTCCCTTGAGTCCTTCTCATGTGAAAATCCTTGGCACGATGTCCCATTTTATCACACACAAAGCACTTGCCATTAAAATTCTGACTGCCTCCACTTTTAACACCATACTTGGAGCTCTATCCGGGATGTTTCCTTTTCTTATTGTTGAACTTTGGCTTATGTTTCAAAATGTTTGCCTTGGATTCCATGAGACGATGTCCATTTTTCTTTTCAGAACCATGATTATCCTCTTCAATCTACAAGCGAACAATCAAATCCTCTAATGACATCTCTTTGTGTTTATGTTTTAAATAGTTTTTGAAATCCCTCGAAGTCGGTGGTAATTTTTCAATAATAGCCGCCACTTGAAAAGATTCACTCAGAGACATTCCTTCTGCATGAATTTCATGCAGGATAACTTGAAATTTTTGGACTTGATTGATCACCATTTTGGAATCCACCATATTAAAATCAAGGAATTGACCGACAACAAATTTTTTGTTCTGGCATCTTCCGTTTTATATTTGTGATCAAGCGAATCCCAGAAAGCTTTTGCGATCTTGATTGGACTATACACATTGTATAATATGTTATCCAAACCATTAAGGATATAGTTCCTGCAGAGAAAATCTGCATGTTTCCATGCATCCACTGTTGCAACAACTTGTGCATCATTTTCATTCTCACTAAGAGATGGAGCATCTTCTTGCAAAAACCTTGCCAAATTCAAGGTGGTCAAATAAAATAACATTTTATACTGCCAACGCTTAAAATCTGTACCACTAATTTTTCAAGTTTTTGCCCATGATTGACTGGAACATTACCATGTCAAATAACCGTCGGAATGGAAGCAACCGCTGTAGACACAACGGATGTAGGGGGCAGTATTTCCCGGTGTAACATTACTTTCTGTAGCCATTTTTTATTAACAAAAATAATTTATGTTAAACAAAAGATTCGACTATATATATATAACTATAAAAATAAATTTATATATATATTGTAAATTCTGTCTTAAAATTGTTGGAGATAATTTCGGCGATAATTAATTAAAGCAAATAAAATAAATAAAGGAAACAACAAAATTAAACCTTATAGTACTTCTGTAGATCATTTATGAACAAGTTTGTGATTGAGGCTAGTGTTTAAACACTGTGTCTTTAAGACAGAATTTCGTCATGTCCAATGGTGCTTGAGAACAATGAACGTCCTGTCTTTAGGACACATCAATCACCACAAACAAAAAGAGCACACTCTTTGATTGTACAACAAATCAAAATTATGTTTTGCACTCACATAGATGAAGAATACAAGAAGAATGCTTAAACTTGAGGTATTTGGAATTAAAAAATTGGAATGGGGGCTACCTTTATATAGGCTTGTTGGTACCTATTCAGTTTGAACAGAAAAGGAACGAATAAAGGATATGACCCTTCCTTTAAAATAAAGAGACGCCATGAAAGGATTGTACATTTTCATTCAAATGAAGTCTATTTCAATTCACCACTGCCTTTATAAAATTTTCAACAAAAAGTATGGTCTTTGGTATATTATTTTTGGTGTTGAAGAACCTTAAATGATTAAAGATAATCAAACCAATTATATGCTATGGGGTTGGAATCCTTTTGAGCTCAAATCATGTGTTAGATTCGATTTGGAAATTAATGGCTCACCTAGCAAAATTGTGATGATTGTTCCCAATATGTAATGAAGTCCACAATTGCTTTTTCTTCATTGGATCATGGACTTGGTGTGGGAAAAGAGACAAATGAAAGCATTATCTCTTGTTTAGGTACCATGGAATGGAAAAGAAGTAGTAGATAACAAAATGGAGAATTTTTACTTTAGATGTCTATCTCCTATTTTTCATGATTTCCAATAATTTTACAGAAAATTTTTAGTTTTTAAGAAGTAAGGAAAATACCAAGGGAAACTGGTTTCCTTTTTTTCTTTTTCTTTTTTCCCTACAATTCCCAACACCAACCAGCTCATTAGTGTTAATGTGTGTGTGTGTGTGTGTGTGTGTGTGTGTGTGTTTTGAATTATTGATTCCTTAGGTACTATTGAACTATTTATTGTTCTCGGAAAGTCTTGAACTGCTTTAGTCTCTCAATCTGTCTTCAATTGCTTGACTTGAGATGTTAATATTGTTATTAAGAATTATAATATTTGTCTCATCAGTGCTTTATTTAAGATTTAGTTATTTTAGTGTAGTTCCTTTATGTATATTTCAAAAAATTTAAATGTGAAATGTTTTGTGCATTTGGAGAAGGTTCAAATATAATTTCTTACTTGTGTTTTCCCAATTCTTTTGCAATTTGGAGGAGATTCAAGCAGTCATTTAGCTTTCAATTAACTTTTCAAATTTGACTTTCTTTGTGCTTGCTTTCATTTGAAAGCATAATAGTTTGGTCTTTATTAAGGGTGATCATTGGTTCAATAATAAAACCTTGACCTAATAAACTTGAGATTATGGGTTCAAATCTTGGGACAACCACTTTGTGCACTATGCCAAAGGTTATTAGGTATATACCCAATCTTTTCCCTCCCAAACACACATTAATGTGTATTAATTGAGCGTTGTTTTTTTTTTTGGCAATATATTTCTTGAATCTATCATAATCTATCAAAAGCATTGTAGAAACTTTTGGTTTCTTCATTATTGTGCTTCATACTAGAAATGATTCTAGTATGCTTGATAGTGTCGATTTAGATTGCACCACCAAGATGTAATCATTAATGGTACATGCATGCTTAAATAGCTTTAGACCTGTCCAAGAATCTTCATTAGAAATACCTAGTCATCTTTGATAAAGCTCTTCTTGGATTGTCCAGTTTGGGCAGTTCAAGAGCACAAGTCTATATTGTAATTAGTGGTTCTACCGCTTACAATTCATCTGGTAGAGATTTTATGCAGTAACTCCTCATGTTCTCTGGGTGCATACTGGACAAGGTGTAGTGGTACACCTAGTCTATGTCGTTGTAGACACCCCATTTTTGATCGACCTTAAGACTCAGACGTCACCGATTGAGTGCTCGGTGATGTTGCGTTTTGTGCTCGTTCAGAAGTCTCAGAGTCGTGGTCGTGAGCCCTGCCTCCGGATTTCTGAACCCTCTTTTGTGCCTTGCCTCGGTTTGCGAACCAGACTCGGTTTTCTCTGTTTCTTTTCCTGAGGGGAGGGAGAGGTCCCGTAGACCATCCCTCAGTGGCCGTGGGCTACATTTTGTGGCTGTAAGCCATTTTGCCCATTTCGGAGCCCGGTTCCCGGTTTTTCGGAGCCGTCAGGCCGTGTGGCTCGGTTCGGGACCGCCTAACTATCTCCGATTGCTCCGGTTTTTGGCATGCATCTTATTTATTCCCTTTTGAGGGACACTGAGGTCTGAGAGACCCACTTCGTGGTCGAATGCCGCTTTCGGTGCTTAACAGGCAGTTTTCGGGGCCCCGAACTGCGCGTTCTGGCCCATGAACATTCGTTTTGCATCGGTTTTCGTTCATTTTTGGCAGGTACCTCTGTTTCATCACCAGGAAGGCCGTAGAAGGGTGGGAGGCCAGCAATTGTTTCAGCAACCAGTTATATTCCTTCGGCGCCCTCCGACGCCCGTTTTTCTCACTTCCAAGCCAATGTTGACCACCCTAGGGTCACTTTCTTCAATCCTAACCCCCATATTTGTGTTGTACACACATGGGAGGACACCAAAAGTTGGTGGCCGGCCAGTAATTCCACCTGACCCTTTTGAACCCTTCTTAAAAATGGCCTATTCTCTCTCCTGTTTTACAGTTGACAATTTTGAACCACAGGGTTGTGTTGAGAGAACCTGGGAGGACACCAATTTGTGGTGGCTGGCCAGAAAATCTTTTTGACCATTTTGACCCTTGGCCGGCCGGCCATGGGGGGTGGCCGGCCGGCCACCTGCAGCTCCAAAACCTGGCCGGCCTTGCTCCTCAGGATGTGTATATTCCAGCTGTATATCTGTTTTCCCCCCAAAAAACCTGTATCCGGGGGACAACTTTTGGGGGGAAACTTGATCCATTTTCCCCCCACTTTTTCCCTCCATTTCTCCCCCATTTTTGTCTACATAACAGAGCCTCCAGCTCTGTCTCGAGGGTTGAAAAAATTGCCTTGAGCTTGCATATACACATCTCCCTCCATCTCTCTCTTTCAAGCTCAAATATCCAAGTTCCTTGCACCATTCCTTCATCACCACCTAGCATCACCACCACTACTCCATTTACAGCAGCTTGGGGAGCTTTCCAGCAGCTAGGAGGCATCACTTCTCAAGCCAAGAAGCAACCAAAGGTTGGTCTTCAAGGGTAAATGCCAATTCCCTCTTTTTTGAGCTTAATTTTGAAACATTTTTCTAGCTATTTTGCTTGCTGTTTTGAGCTCCGACCAAAACTAAACGTACCCTTTATTTGAGCTCTATTTCATGTTTCATTAAGGGAATTTTGTCATTTGAGGTCCCCATCTTGCACTTCCTTCTTTATCTCTCCTTTAGGCCCCAATCTTGCATGTTATTTTTGGCCTATGTGTAATCTGTTTTGGGGCATGTCATAAACTATAAGTGAGCTTGTTTCGAGCCCTTATTCAACATTCAAGAAGGGCTCATCACTGTTTAGATACACCATGTGCTACTTGCTTTGAAATCCATGTTTTTGCCTCATTTTGCATGTTTTTTTTAGCCTATTTTTCTTCTGTTTTTGGACCTTGGTCCGAACTGAAAGTGGCCATATTTTGACCCCCTTGTCATGTTTCATTAAGGGTCTTTATCTGTTTGATGAATGTTTTGTATACTTTGTGTTTTGACCTCTTTTGGGCCCTACCTTGCATGGCATTTTGAGCATACTTGTATATTGTTTTGGGAGTTTCCATAAACTGTAATTAGTCATATTTTTTGTCCCTCTTCAGTGTTTTAGAAGAGTCTTTTTCTGTTTGGGATTTGTATCTACCACTTGCTTCATTGCCTCCCTTGCGGAGCCATTTTTGTATGATAATTTAGTCCCACTTGTGCTTACTGTTTGGCCATGCTTTGAACTGTAAAAATGCTTATTTTTGGGCTTCCTTGCTGCTGTATTTTCATTCCATGTACCAATTATGCATGCTTTGTATAGCTGTAAGCCATTTCATGTACCTAGTTTTGCATTTCGGGAGAAATTCCATGCATCGGGTGTCATTTCGCCTTGTTTCGGGGTTGTTTTGCCCCTCATTTTGTTACTGATTTTTGCATGTTTTCATATCACATTCCATGTCTTTTCCATGTCTCATTAGAGTGGCATTTCGGTGCCTGAGGGTCGGTTCTCGATTTACGTGCACGCGTGCACGCATTTCGAGTTGTCTTGTTTTCATCTGATGGCCTCCTATGTGAGTGTGGCTGAGGCTCTCTCATGTTGGTGTAAGCCCATTATTGCATTGCGTATGCCATTTCATCCATAGCATTGTGTATGCCCGGTTGTGTATTACCTTGTGCGGCTTGTATGCCATTCCATAACATTGTGTATGTTAGGATTGTATCTTAATTGCATTTCTTGCATGTCATGCATATTGCATCGTGTTCGGGATAGGAGTTAGCCCAGGCACGGGAAACGAGGTACGTTTCGTACTCCGAGTGACGGAATGTATCTCAAATTCCAAGTCACCGACACTCCGGATTATCCGTGATGGAGTTAGGTTTTTGTTGTGTTTTCATGTGCATTCATCCTATATTGAATTGTGCAATTCGACTCCTCGGCCATCATGCATCGAGATGCGTGATTGGTGGCACGAGGATCGAAGAATGCATACATTTGTGAAAATACATTGCTATGCCCCTTTCTTGCTCTCTGTTGCAGCAAATCAAGAATCAGCGGTCTTCCGAGGCTTGGCACGCATTTCAAGAACAGGTGCAAATAGAGGCTAATTGGGGCATCGTCATGGATTTCCGCGCAAAGGCAACCCGGGCATGCATCATTCATCATCCGGAATGGAATCAAGGCAGTCCCTGGCTTGCATGCCAGTTTATTTATTTTCTTAGTTAATTTGTTAATTCATTAGAAATTTGTACATATTTGGACTGTAATATTTATTTGGACTGTACTATTCTTTCATTTGGGACTGTATTATTTATTCGGACCCTCTGTGCGAGGGTATAATTGTAATAAGTGTGTGTGTGTGTGTGTTGTATGTCTTCCAACCCCACGTCTTTCTCCCTTTTATTTACCTGCTTATGATGGTTAGATTAGGGCACGTTTCAATTAGCATACAGTATGACAGCATGCTTGCATCATTCATCTGTTTTGCATGCATCGGGCTCGGCGCATCATACTAACTGCATTCGTATTTCAATTCCAAGTTGAATACGTGTTAGCTGTAGCATTTCATATGCCATGTTTAGAACAGCCGAGCCTGCTATAGTTACATTTTTGCATATGTTGCATTAGGCATTTCTGTATAATTAGGATCATGCATGGATTTCTAATCGATTTATGTTTTGGCTTGGAGTATTCGATGAGTTTTTATGCTTTAGCATCCTTGCATGCGTGTGAGTGACTGCCATGAATAGCATGCTTACCATGAGGCTATGTGCTTATATGATATAACTGCTTGGATGCCTGTGGGTGAAGGTTGGGTTATTTGAATTGAAACAATTCATCAAATGTGTGTTTTAAGCCCACTAGATAGTGGCAAAATCATGTTTTTCTAAGCCCACTCGAGGGTGACAAATCCACGTCTTAGCCTACTTGCAAGTAGCACCATCAAACCCTCTTTCAAAAACAAACATGAAATGTTTTGTTCCAATTCAGGCGATCCAGTCTATACTTGTATGCTGTCCGCATCACATAGTAAATCTGGGCTAATAACCGGAATAAGAACATATAATGTTTTCAAAAATAGATATCATGGTTAGTAGAGGCCGATCTTTGATCGGGCGAGCGGGGGTGCTCACGAAGTGACCTTCCCCAATCGTACCCAAGTTCCCGAGCCGAGGCAACTTTGGTGATGACGGACACGTGGCCTTAGGCAACGAGTCAGGGTTTCCTAAATTTCCCAAAATAAAATATTTAGGTGGCGACTCTGTATCTGGAAAAGCAGACCATGTTTGGCACTTCTTTCAAAAATCTATTTTCTCAAAACGATTTGCTGAATTTGGACTCTTTGGTTTAGATTTAGAACCGTGACAATTTTAGAGTCCTGAACTGTAGTGAGCCCAATATCGAACAGAACGGCGGGGACTCGTTCCTCCCCGGGGCGTTCGGGGGACGTCTACAGTTTCTGGCGACTCTGCTAGGGAGTTAGAGAACTTGACTCGAACTCATGATATCTGTTTTTGACTACACTTATGTGTTTCTTTGCATTGCATGTGCATTGGTGCGCCTAGGACACCGTGTTTGCCATCTGCTATTCCTGAACGGTTTGCCGGAGGCTTGTCTTGTCAAGGCATGACCATAAGGTTGACCGGTTGTGGGCTCTGCCAGTATGGGAACACAAACCCCGGTTTTACCGGGGCACCCTTTTTGACCATTCGACCTAGTACATATTCGGATCCATAGTGACCATTCCAAACTAGGATAGGTTGCTCACCCGTTTATAGGTTGTTTGAAACCACTGCGTGCGTAGTGAAACCCTAGCTCCTGACAAAATAGGATAGGGAAACCCTACCCCAACATAGGGGTGTTTTGGCTCTCACTTATCTGTTATGTGCTTTAGAGTGCATCTCTACAGGAATGCGTGTATCAGTGAATGAGTTTGGGCATCAGGCCTGCGGGCATCAGTCAGTATTTGAGAATCAGTTATCTGCGGGTATCAGAGATTCAGTTTGGGAACAGTGACTCAGGGATAATAATCAGTGTTTGAGGGCAGTGTGTATTCAGCTTATCGACCGTGTATTGTTATGCCCGGCTGTGTGTCATGCATTTACTTTAAGCTGTTATGTTGTTTGTTTATCAGTTTATTTATTTCATTATTGCTTTATTTATCTTTTTACTAGGGCAGTTCTAGCACAATTGCTTCCAACCCAGTCGATATTCCCCAAGCACTTTAGACACGAGGTCGCTGACTCAATCGATCCGAGGATCTAATTGACGGACAGCCAGTGTTTCATTCTCTCCCCCCCCCCCCCGTTGTCAGAAGAAAACCGAGAAAGCGCAGTGTGTCAGAACAGAGGTTGTCAGAACAGTGGGTTACTCCATCAGAAGACAATAGAACTGAGGTCCCGATTGTTGCTATAGAAATAGACATACCAGTTAGTCGGATGGATCAGCAAAATACATCAGGGATGGAAGCCCTAATGCGCCAGATGCAGGAGAGCATGAGACAAATGCAAGAGGATGCCGCCCGTCAAGCGGAATTCTCCAAACAACAGGCCGCGGTCATGGCCCAGCAGGCCGAGCTAATTACCAGACTGCAACAGCAGAATGCGGCATCTGCTTCACATCAAGTCCCTCCTCCGCCAGGGGCTCCATTACCCGAGCAGGCACCTACTGTCCAGAACGCTCTGCCAAACACCCAGAACACTGTGCCAAATATCCAGAACCTGCAAGAGGACACGAACCTTCCAACGGGGCCGGCTCCGCCCCCGCTTCCGCCTTAACTGTCTAAAACCCATACACCCAACCACCCGGACTCTCCCTTTGAATTCGAAATCGACCATACAACTCTGAAATTGAGCAAGCTTGAGAAGCTCTTCAAGAAATCGCAAGGGGTAAAGGCTATTCCAGATATTGAGGATGGATATATCGATGCGGCCGTGACATTGCCCGATAGGTTCAAAATGCCGCAAATTGACCGTTTCGACGGATCTGGAGACCCCATGGTCCATCTTCGGCTATTCTCAGACATCCTGCGGCCAATGGACCTAACCCGACCACAAAAGCTTTCGCTGTTCGGTCGAACCCTGTCGGGTGTGGCTGCCATCTGGTACGCGAAGTTAGAGGATGAGGTGAAGAGAAGTTGGGATGAAATGGCTGAGGCCTTTGTCGCACAGTATTCGTACAACACCCAGATCGAGATTACAACTCGTGATCTCGAAACGACAAGGCAGGAGCCCAAGGAAACTTTCTCAGATTTTGTAACCCGGTGGAGGGCAAAGGCGTCGATGATGACTTTGAGGCCCACTGATAAGGACCAAATTCGGATGATTGTGCGCAATCTCCAACCAAAGTTGATGCAGAGAATGATTGTACTCCCCTTTCCCACTTTCTCAGATTTACACGAGATGGGGGCACAAATCGAAGACGCGATGAAACAAGGTCTGATTGACCAGGATAAGAAGCAACTGAGGAGGATATTCAACCGTAACAACAATGCAGGCCCGAGTGGCGCTGCAACTGCAAGAGCTTCGGAGGTCAGTATGGTCACCACCATCCCCCCTCCCCTTCCAAGGCCCATGGCAGCCACACCCTTCTCCGGTGCATCCGGAAGCAATACTCGAACCTCTAAATACCAGCCCAGAGGCCAAAGAACCTTCACCCCACTATACATGCCTTTGTCTAAGGCTCTGGGGGTCCTGATCAGAAAGGGGCATCTAAAACCCCTAGAGCCGAGGCCATTGCCGAACCCACTCCCTCCCTCTCACAACCCAGCCAAGTACTGTGCATAAAACCAGTAGCACGGCCATGATACTGACCAATGTTTCAGGCTGCGTCACGAGATTTAAGACCTCGTTGACAAAAATGTGATTTTGCCGCCAGAAAAACCCAACATCACAACCAACCCCCTCCCTACACACAACCAAACTCCACCTCCCAAAAGAGTCAACCTTATCCAGACTAGGGTCGTGTCTTACGATCCTAGCATCTACATTACTCCTACCCACCTACCTAAGCCGGAGGTGTTCCTCCCTGACTGCACTGACTCCTTGTGCATGTTGGACATCTCCGCAACCCAACCAGACCCGACGGTGGTGACCATCGAAGATGGGGCAGGGCAGACTTCAGGAGAAAATGGGATTGTTGAGTCTGGGATTGAACAGAGTTTTGCTGGGAGAACCTATGATCCAAGTGAGTACATCTTGTCAACGGGCCGGATTGGACTGGGTATAGAATTGCCAGAGAAGGGAGAGTTGTGTGTCATCTAGGGGGACGAATTTGAGCAAGGGGGAAATGATCTGACAGCTATAGAGGAGGACTTTGCCATCCTACAATTTTTCGATGATCAAGAATCAGGGGATACGGCAGTCAACTGGTTCGACTACGAGGAATCGGCAGAGGCCACTGGATGGCTCGATGATCAACCAGATATAGTGGGAGAATCCTAACCAAAACAGGGCCCGGCAGGGGCGAGAGTATCAGCCGTAGCCGGAAGGGCCGGAAGTCAGGCTACATTGCCGGAGAGCGCCGGTACGAAGAATTTCGCTCAGGACGGAGGCATTGTAAATGCAGAGAAAGTTGGACAACAAACTACACTGACGCAGGTAGAACAACAGGGTTCTGAGAGGACCGGAAAAGCCAAAATCCATGAAGGGATCGGAAGTGCTGCGGGCACGGGAACAGAGGATGCTATGGGCATACAGACTGAAAGTGCTGTGAGTACAAACATGTCCGGACCGGACAGGTGCCTTTTGAATGTCAGCGGAATGTGGTGGGAAGACGATGACTTATGTCTTGCCCACACAGACGAAGACTGGGGACGTAGTCAACCGGACGACACTTGGTACCTCGATGAGGTTGATCACATGACAAGAAGCGGGCGGTACTTTAAGCCCCCACACCTAGACCAACCCGAGACATCCGGGAAGGATAAAGAAGCTGAGAAACAGAAGGAGAAGCAGATCGAAGAGGAAGCTGTGCTGAAACAGTTAAAGAAGATACAAGCAAACATCTCCATCTGGGGACTGCTTATGGCGTCGCGAGTACATAGACAAGCTGTCTTATCTGCTATGGACAAGTCCAAACTCTCCATAGATACTACACCAGAACAGTTGGTTGGGCTGATTTTCCCGGGAGGAGGTTCCCCGGCATTGACCTTTTCAGACAAGGAACTACCGCCTGAGGGCATAAATCACAACAAACCCCTCTACATTTTCGTGGAATGTAGAGATAAGTGGATACCAGTGGTACTTGTTGATACCGGGTCCGCCATTAATGTCTGCCCGACCAGAACAGCGTATGCAATCGGGTTGAAGCCCACGGACTTCGTGCCGACTACTCAAGTGATCAGGGCATACGATAACACTAGCAGGGAAGTGATGGGGACTGTCAAAATTCAAATCCAGGTTGGTCCAGGACAACACAACATTGAATTCTATGTCTTGGACGTTCCCGCAACCTTCAACTTACTTTTGGGGCGACCGTGGTTGCACCAGGTTAAGGCAGTCTCTTCCACTTTACATCAGATGCTGAAGTACCCTCACGGGAAGGGGGTGGCTATTGTCTTCGGGAATTCATCAATCCATCCGCCGCCGGAAGTGTCCACACCAGTCTTGGAGATCAAGCACGGCACTAAGGATGTGTTCTTATCAGGGTTCACTTTGGCTGAGGCTCAAGTGGTGCAGAATATAATAGCTGTGAATGAGGGGGTGTACGTCAGTGCTCAATCCGTCTACCTCATGAACAAGCTACAACACATCCCCGGAATGGGATTGGGAAAAAGCGGCCGGAAAGGCGTCGCAGCGTCGGCCGAAGTGCCATACAACCCTCACACCTTTGGATTGGGTTATCTGCCCACCAAAGAGGACTGGGTGAGGAAGGGTAAAGAGGAGGCCGGAAGAGCCAAAGCAAAGAAGGCTGGGAAGCCTTTCGAATTAATGCATAGGCCCATTCAGGGTACCCTAAATGGACGTTTCGTCCAGGAGGGGGAGGACTTTCCGTTTTGCAGCTTCCCAGAGCCATGGCTGAACGTGGAGAGGAAGCGCGTGCCTGGTTTCGAGATCTTCTTCGACTTGCAACTACCCGGGGATGACGTTGCCGAAGAGCAGACAGACCCACCAGCTGAGATTGAGCAGTGTAAGGCAGTGGATTCCGATAGCACCGGACTTGAGATGGGGGTAGCGCTGGCGTGTCTACTTTCAGATCCTTCGATCGACCAAAAGTGCTTGGGGGATAACTCCTCAGTTTCCATGATTGGGGACGAAACAGCTGCGGGCCTTCCAGCGACTATTTTGGATGCATCTATCGCACCCTCTCTCACTTGGCAGTACGAAGAGGAATTTTTGTCCAGCAACACCGGGTCAGGTAGTGAGCCGGAATCTGATTCCACCGAGTCCTGTGAGTCGGAATCAGGTTCCAGCTCGACTGAGTCTGAGTCTGGTAATCCTGGGGATGATAACCCGGATGCCACAATTATGTCCAGGTCGCCTTTTTCTTTCTCATTTGAGTCTGTTGTAACCGAGAATTCGGACGATTTGGATGAGCTTAATGAGAATCTAGTGACTGTGGTTTCTGAGTACTTTTCTGTGCCCTTAATTTATTGCATAAACTCAGACTTTCAAAATTTTGATGAAAACGACGAGGACGAAATTCCTCCGGTTTTGCAACGTTTAATTGAGCAGGAGCAGGAAAGATTTGTCAAACCCTTAACGGATGAAATCATTACCGTGAACATTGGTACTGAGGAGGACCCGCAGCTGGTCCAGATCGGGTCCACACTGTCTTCGGAGGAACGCGAGCGCTTAGTCGCTTTACTAAAAGATTTCAAAGATGTTTTCGCGTGGTCCTACGAAGACATGCCTGGGATCGATCCTGAGATTGTACAGCACCGGATCCCCCTTGACCCCGAAGCCCGACCTATTAAGCAGAAACTCAGAAGGATTCGCCCCGACTGGGCTCTCAAGATTAAAGAAGAGGTCACCAAGCAGATCGATGCAGGCCTCCTGCTGGTATCCGAATACCCGACTTGGTTGGCCAACATCGTTCCAGTGCCGAAGAAGGATGGCAGGATCCGGGTATGCGTGGATTTCAAGGATTTGAACTGAGCTAGTCCGAAGGACGACTTTCCCTTACCGCATATAGACGAGTTGGTGGATTTTACAGCAGGGCACGCTTTGCTCTCATTCATGGATGGCTTCTCAAGGTACAATCAGATAGTAATGGCGCCAGAAGACAGAGAAAAGACTGCATTCACCACCCCGTGGGGAACATACTGCTACAGGGTAATGCCGTTTGGGTTGAAAAATGCCGGAGCTACTTATCAACGGGCCGCGACCACGATATTACACGACATGATCCACAAAGAGGTTGAAGTGTACGTGGACGACATGATTGTCAAGTCCAAAGAAAGAGAGGGCCACTACACCGCCTTGCAAAAGTTTTTTCAAAGGATCAGAGAATTTCGGTTGCGGCTAAATCCTCAGAAATGTACTTTCGGTGTTACAGCGGGAAGAATGCTGGGGTTTCTGATTACACAAAGGGGCATCGAGGTCGACCCTTCAAAGATTAAGGCCATCTTAGAAATGCCACCACCAAGGACTGAAAAGGAGGTGCGAGGCTTTCTGGGTAAAGGGCAATTCGTAAGACGGTTTATCTCAAAATTAACCTTGACTTGTGAACCACTTTTTGGTCTCCTGAAGAAAGGCAAGAAATTCCAATGGGACGACCGATGTCAAGTACCTTTTGAACAGATCAAGAAATACTTGCAAAACCCACTCGTGTTGTCACCGCCAGAGCCGGGGAAACCGTTGACATTGTACCTCTCAGTGACTGAGACCACAATGGGCTGCATGCTCGCACAGGAATCAGAGGATAAGGTGGAGAGGGCCATCTACTATCTAAGCAAGAAGATGTTGGATTACGAGACCCGCTACACTCCGCTCGAGAAGGCTTGCTTGGCCTTGGTATGGGCTACCAGGAAGCTGCGGCACTACTTGTTAGCTCATTCCGTAATGTTGGTTTCACGACTAGATCCCATCAAATACCTTTTCGAGAAACCGGCACTTACAGGTAGGCTAGCTCGTTGGCTGTTGTTGCTCTCCGAATTCGATCTAAAGTACGTGACACGCAAGTCAGTTAAAGGAAGAGCAGTAGCAGAATTCTTGGCCGATCATCCAGTCGAAGGAGGTGAAGCAGCGGAGTACTCATTCCTAGATGAAGCCATTTTGCACATCGACAACGAATATTGGACGATGTACTTTGACGGAGCATCAAATCAGTACGGGTATGGGATAGGAGTGTTGCCGATAGCACCCGACAATTCCCGTATCCCTCTAGCCTTCAAACTCCGGTTCAAAGTCTCGAACAACGAAGCAGAATATGAGGCGTGCATTGCCGGCCTAAAAGCGGCCTTGGAACTAGGGGCAAGACGTTTGGACGTCATCAGGGATTCGAACCTTGTTGTTTCTCAAGCAAACGGAGACTGGAAAGTCAAAGAAGAAAAGATGATGATGTACCATCAGACCTTAGACTTGCTAATCCCTCGGTTTGAAAAGCTAAACTTTGCTCATCTTCCAAGAGAGAACAACCGGTTCGCAGATTCTCTAGCAACTCTATCTTCCATGATAGACATCCCATTTGGAATCCGAATGCGTCCAGTCATCATTGACCAGAAATTTACGCCAGCCTATGAGTCGATTGCTGCTATAGATGAGGTTCAGGACCAAAACCCCTGGTATTATGACATTTGGAATTTCTTGGAAAAGGAAGCATACCTGCCAGGGGTAAATGCCAAGGATAAAAGGGCAATCAGAAGAATGGCCGTCCAGTTCATCATCTGTGGGGGTAAGCTGTATAAGAGAGGTCATTTGGGAATGCACAAGCTGTGTGTTGAAGCCGAGGAATCGAAGCGCCTGATGGAGGCCATCCATGGAGGAGAATGCGGTGCACATATGAATGGAGTAATGTTAGCACGGAAGATCCTCAGACAAGGTTATTACTGGTCCACCATGGAGGAGGATTGTATTAGTTTTGTTCGGCGATGCCACAAGTGTCAGATTCATGCAAACTGCATGAACATCCCGCCGTCAAAGCTGTACAACATGACTTCGCCATGGCCTTTTTCAGTTTGAGGAATCGATGTGATCAGGGCTGTCACTCCGAAGGGGTCGAATGGCATGAGTTCATCCTAGTTGCGATAGATTATTTCATAAAGTGGGTCGAGGCCCAATCATATGCGGTGTTGAAAGCGTCACATGTTGCAAAGTTTATCAGAAACAACATCATTTGTCGCTATGGGGTCCCAAACGAGATAATTTCAGATAATGGTTCCCACTTCAAGAAGGAAGTGATAGACTTGTTGGAGAAATACAACGTGGCTTTTCATAAGTCATCTACATACCGGCCGCAAACCAACGGAGCGGTCGAGGCCGCCAACAAGAATATCAAACACATACTGCAGAAGATGGTGGAAACCTACCGGGATTGGCCAGATAAGCTACCATTTGCTCTGTGGGGCTACAGGACTTCAATCAGAACTTCTACCGGAGCGACTCCGTATTCATTGGTTTATGGGATGGAGGCCGTTCTACCTATCGAGATTAAGGTTCCGTCGTTACAAGTATTGGCTGAGTGTCAAATAGCCGAAGCAGATTGGCAGCAGAGCAGATTTGAGGAACTTATGCTTTTTGATGAAAGAAGATTGAAAGCACTGTACCATGTTCAAGGCTATCAGCGTAGAATTGCCCGGGCTTTCAACAAGAAAGTTAAGTCCAGGAATCTAAAGGAAGGAGATCTGGTGCTCAAGGACAACCGAGCTCCCATCCACAACCCAAGGGGCAAGTTCAGACCTAATTGGACTGGTCCCTACATCATCAAAGTTATCTGGTCAGGTGGAGCTGTGGTTCTGATGGATCTAGATGGCTTGGAGTTCTCACAACCGATCAATATGGACAAGTTGAAGAAATATTACCCCTGAGAGGCTCGCTAGGCCGAAAACCCGAAAGGGCGACCTAGGCAAAAGTTAGAGCACAAAAAATTGGAAAATATAAAAACTGAGCTCGCAAGGTTGAAAACCCGCAAAGGGCGATCTTGGCAAAAGTTAGAGCGTAAAAGGAGAGTGAAAATACCCGAGTGAACCTAAGACTGAACTACGTAAGCCTTGATTCCCATCTTTGGGATCCGTAGGCAGCTTCATCCTGAAGTTCAGCCATAAACTTTTCCCCGATCAACTTTGTCCATTTTGACCATCTCGGTCATCTTTATCCATCAGCATTTATCGCGATCTCCGGTACAGTGCTACTCAAACTAGGGGCAACTTTCCGTTGCCACGACGGTGCAGAGCTATTCAGACTAGGGGCAACTTTCCATTGCCATGCAGTGCCGCGGTACTCTTCAAACTAGGGGCAACTTTCCAGTTGCAAGGATCCGGGGTTGTGCATCTCAGTGACAGATCTTAGGCGTGTCCAGTTCTGATCCATATCGAAAATGGTTTTGAAAAGTTTTTGTAAAAGTTGACTTTGTTCAAATTAATCTCTTTACAACTAAGACCATTCTTGGACCAAAGCGGAAAATTTTCAGTACCACAACCTTCAATTTCATTGATTTCAAAACAGAGTTCTCCTGCTCTTGCATACAATCGAAGTTGCTTTTTATTACATTCATAAAGAAAACTTGAAAGTACTAATAAAGCAATAAATCTGGGGCATAGTCAAGTTAAGTATCCCTGCGTCCCCTCCCAGAGCTGGTCGAAGCCTCTGACGCCAAGCTAGGCCCAACCTGTGCCTCCTCGTTGAGCCAATCCAAGCACTCGTCAGACAAAGTGCAACTGAAAGTGGGAGTAGGAGCCAGAAGCTTTCTAGTCCTCCATGCTGTGGCATATCGGGCAAGCTGTGCACCTCGGACCGGGAAAGCAGCTGGGTACTCAATCTCTTCTGGTGGGCAAATCTGATCATGACCAAACTGGCGCAGGAACCGGAATGGAAAGTAGAACACGCAGTGGGTTAGACCAATCAACTGGATCCCAATAAGCCGGGACATGCTATAGCTCATTGCCGGGAGATTGAGCCAGGGACAACGCCAAGCAATGCGATCTGCGGACAGATTGCACATCCAGTCAAACCACCATCTTTCATCGGGGGCATTGACTAGGCGCTGTCGAAAGAAATAGCCTCGAGCTGAGTAGGCCGGGCAAGAGTCCACAACCTGTAATTTGTCCATTAACCATACCTGGGGAGGGATGAAAAATGAGAGAATGAAGAATAGAGAGGTGTACGATGAGAGAAAAGTAAGACAAAGGGTTTTGTGAGAAAAATCGAGCCTGAAGGCCGAGTGATGTGAGCAAATACATATGTAAGATGGGTGGGAAACATTACCTGCAGCAGCAGTGGACTCCCAACAAATCTAGTCGTCTCCCGGCGATAGACAGAATCCAAGCCCATCAGCGTCTCGGCCAAGGTCATGGCGATATAGCTCTTTCCTTCTCTCAAGCCTTGAGCAACTTCAATCAAACGAATGCTAGCTCCGCCAAAGCCCGGGGAAAGCAGAAAGTGAGACAACAAGCACAAGCAAAGGGCGTGTTGACGGCAACCTTGCCAATAATGGTTGCTGCGGTCACCGGCGTCAGAAAAGTGATGGATCAAACCAAGGATATCCAGTTCCCCATTACAGATCAGAGACCGAGCATCATGCGCGATGAGTCCACACATCCACCCTAAAGCTTGGGCGTGGCCAAAGCGGAACTGGGGCAAGATCTTTTCAGGACTTTCAGATTCCATCAGAACTTGAAAATCTTCAAAGGTTGGACATACCTCTTGACCGCCGAAGCTAAAGACGTGTGTCACCGGGTTCCAAAACCTTGCCGCGGCATGGAGGAAAGGGAGATGCAGCGGAGTGCGGCTCAGCGTGAATAGTGCATTCAAGCCGAAACCCCGGAAGTTTAACTTTTCCGAGCCATCTAGAGAAGTGATCCAAGCTATGAGATTTTCAATGAGAAACGCCTCCATCTTTGTGCAAAACTAAGATGAATTCAATCAAAGCACGGAGCCAAGGCTTTTAAAGAGGGAAAAACACTATTCAGGAGGACAAGTGCCAAAAATTGGGCGGCTGCAGGGATAAGTGGTCGGCTGGCCACTTTTTCTGGTAGGCCGGCCACTTCTTGTTACAAAACTGGCCGGTGGCCCCCTCTCTGCAATAAATCTGGCCGGCCGGCTCTCAAAAGTGGCCGGCCATGCTCCAATGTATGCCTTTGGTTCTGTTTTACCTTCCAGGGGAAGGTTTCAAGCATTTTCACGCAACGGATGTGTCGAAGGCCTCTATTTCCTATCGTTTCGGATGCATTCCGGTGCCCAGATCGTCCGAAGTACACTTCGTTTTGTTAAGTTTTGTTTATCGAGTTGTTGTTTTGATTATCGAGTTGTCGTTTTGCTTATCGAGTTGTTTGTCGAGCTGTCGTGTTTCGTGTTTTTGAGTTGTTACTCTTTGTTTAAGCCTTTTGTTTGAATCTTGTCTATCGAGTTATCAACATTATTGTATTCTGTTTATCGAGTTGTAAACTTGCTAAGGTTTTTGTTATATCTTAGGAAGTTAGGTTGTTGCGTCGGTTCACTACCTAACTGGGCAAAATGCACAATACACGTTTTCATTCGATCTCATTATGATGCAGAATGATGCAATACGATGCTAAGTGTTTAAAATACAATACTTTTTTTTAAAAGCTGTTTCATCCCATCATGCCTCGCTTGTTACAACATTTTACAGACTAAGGCACAAATTTTACAGAAAATAAACTGCCTGATAATGTACAAATGTGCTATAGCTACTAGCAAAAAGATAAATAAAACAGGGAACAGCCGCATCTGTGCTCTCAAGAGCAGTAATAAGAGGCCCTCTTCGTCCTCTTCTGCGGGACAACCTCTGCACCACCATCATCATCCGGGTCGGAGCTGTTATCCTTAGGATCCCCCTCAGCCTCGCCTCTACTCCCGGAACCAAGACCGGAGTCCCCCTCCTCAGCAGATGTCTCTGACTGACGGTCTGTAACCTCCTCCTCCTCCTCCTCATCGGGCTCCGCCTCTATAACATGTGCCCTGCATCTGCGAGAGGACCCTCCTCGAGCTCCTCAAAAAGGCCTGGATGGCCCAGCTCCCTAAAAAGGCCTGGATGGCCCAGCTCCTCGAAAGGGCCCAGATGACCCAGCACCTCGAAAAGATCCAGACGATCGACCTCCCTGAGAAGGCCCGGGTGGCCCAGCGCGCGACGGAGCGTACACAGGAGGCATCTAAAAGTGAAGAGTTCAATACATCAGTCCAAATATGTACATCAGATGCAGACACAAGCAAAAACTACATGAAGTGGGTGCATGTAAACACAGTGTACAAGTGGGGTGTGTGTCAGATGTGCTCTACACAAGTAGCCTATCAATGCAGTGGAAATCAGCATGTCATCAGAAGTATGATAAATGCCAGAAAACTGAAGGGTACCTGAAAGCCCATGATAGACAACTGTGCCTCCCTCCGCAAGACCATGCCCTCGAGTGAGGCCACTAATCTGATCACCTCCTCCATGTACTCTCTGGGTGGCTGCAGATACAAGTTCAAATCATCAACGAATAGAGGAGTGTCTAAGCATTTGAATGATAAACGAAAGGCAGTAGAACATACCAGCGGTGAGTCGGGATCAATGACATATCGATGACCGGGCATCAGAGGCTTTATCGGGATCGGAATCGGAGAGGTGGTCCCATACTGCCACCCCATCAGCTCAGTCGGCATATCCGGCCACCCAGGATGAGGAAGAGTCGGAGGAATCGGGGGAACCGATCTACCCCCACCTCTAGATGTACTAGCCCTGCTGGTGGAAGGGGCGTCTGCAGCCCGAGCCCAGGCCTGGCTCGAGGATGGCATACCAGCAAACCTCATCATCGGGGTGCGAACCCCCGTCAATGGAGGCATCAGGTATGTATGATGGTAAGTGGCGTAATCCCCCTCCTCGAGATGTAGCAAAGCATCAGTACCCAGCATAGCACTGACTACATCCTGGGAAGAGAGCCTATCAGCAGTCCGCATACTGACTGGAGGTGCTGCGGGAGGGTCCTGAGAAGTGTACCCCCATACCTGACGCAAAAAGGGTTTCCCCAGAAACCATGCTCTACCAACCGGTCCTTCAAGCAGGATCCTGTACTGGGAGGTGCCCGATCCTCTGGCATACTGAAATCGGAGACCATCACCCAAGGGTGCCCAGGGCTGCCATGTAATCTGCGGATAACAAGTGCATAAACCAATCAGAAATCGGGAATATGCGGGGCAAATCAGAGATGAAAATGGAAGGGACTGAGAGTTTTGAAATACCTCTGTCGTTCGCACAGAGTCAAAATACTGCCGTAGATAAAAGAGAGTCTCTCGGGGTCTCGACCGGTGCTGGCCCTCGAACACCAGTGAGTACGGGGTCATGAAGGGCCTTGCCACCTCCAACTCTGGGGCTAACGTCGGGAAATATACGTAGACCCATAACTGAGAAAAGCAGTGCAGAATGTAAATACAAAGTGCTGAGGGCAAAATACAGACTGTAAAGTGCGTTGTGTGTGCAATGTACAAGTAATAAGGAGTAGAAATGTAAATCAAGAGGACAGAAAGTACCTCCCAGGCTCTCCAATAACCGCCAAGTAAGTCTCCCTACCCGCGGGAGGTCGCGCTCATGTAGCAGTAAAGAGTAGCCAGGCCGGCGCCACCCTAGTCATACCGACTGACCTGTGATAGGTCAACCAGAGCGCTCAACAGATACAACCCAACCGTGTTCCCTCTATCGGCGAACAGAGTAGTCCCGAAGAGGAACATAAGAAAACCACGGGCATACTGCTCTGCCTCCTCAGGAGTCCCGGGCTCCATCTCTTCCCTCCGAAAATGGGAAGAGAACCAGGTGTATCGGACTCTCCCAGAAGCTCTGTCAACAGGCGGGCGGGCCCCCAGCAAATGTATCCAAGCGGCCTCCTATTCGCCCATGTCCTCGTCGTAAGGAATGGGCCAACCTCCTATGTCCAGGCCAGTCAATACAGCAAAATCCAGCGGGGTCATAGTCAAATCCCCAGTGGCGGAAAAATGAAAGGAGTTGGTGGTGTCCCACCATCTCTCTACCAAAGCTGCCATCAGTGTCCTCCTGGCAGGACAACGCGATAACCCAACGCAGAAGGCCCCGAACCCCGCCAGATCTACTAAATCCCGGACAGCCTCCGGGAGCTCAACATACCAATCTCTCGCAGCGGTGGAGCCATATCCCCGTACAGTGTGAGAACCAACCTGCATTCAGAATGAATACAGGTGTCAGTATAAAAATGAATGAGCTGTGTGCCAATGAAATGAATGAGCTGTGTGCCAATGAAACGAATAAGCTGTGTGCAAGTAAATAGGCTGCGTGCGAAGAAAAGTAAGCGAACTGCGTGTTCTACTCTCAATCAGTATGGGCTGTGTGTTCACCTTCAACTTGGGCTGCGTGTTCAGAAAATCAGAGTTTGGGCTGTGTGTTCTACTCTCAATCAGTGTGTGCTGCGTGTTCACCTTCAATTTGGGCTGTGTGTTCAGAAAATCAGAGTGTGGGCTGTGTGTTCTACTCTCAATCAGTGTGGGCTGTGTGTTCACCTTCAACTTGGGCTGCGTGTTCAGAAAATCGGAGTTTGGGCTGCGTGTTCTACTCTCAATCAATGTGGGCTGTGTGTTCACCTTCAACTTGGGCTGCGTGTTCAGAAAATCAGAGTTTGGGCTGTGTGTTCTACTCTCAATCAGTGTGTGCTGCGTGTTCACCTTCAATTTGGGTTGTGTGTTCAGAAAATCAGAGTTTGGGCTGTGTGTTCTACTCTCAATCAGTGTGGGCTGTGTGTTCACCTTCAACTTGGGCTGCGTGTTCAGAAAATCAGAGTTTGGGCTGTGTGTTCTACTCTCAATCAGTGTGTGCTGTGTGTTCAGCTTCAATTTGGGCTGTGTGTTCAGAAAATCAAAGTTTGGGCTGTGTGTTCTACTCTCAATCAGTGTGGGTTGTGTGTTCACCTTCAACTTGGGCTGCGTGTTCAAAAAATCAGAGTTTGGGCTGTGTGTTCTACTCTCAATCAGTGTAGGCAGTGTGTTCACCTTCAACTTGGGCTGCGTGCTCAGAAAATCAGAGTTTGGGCTGTGTGTTCTACTCTCAATCAGTGTGTGTTGCGTGTTCACCTTCAATTTGGGCTGTGTGTTCAGAAAATCAGAGTTTGGGCTGTGTGTTCTACTCTCAATCAGTGTGGGCTGTGTGTTCACCTTCAACTTGGGCTGTGTGTTCAGAAAATCAGAGTTTGGGCTATGTGTTCTACTCTCAATCAGTGTGTGCTGCGTGTTCAGCTTCAATTTGGGCTGTGTGTTCAGAAAATCAAAGTTTGGGCTGTGTGTTCTACTCTCAATCAGTGTGGGTTGTGTGTTCACCTTCAACTTGGGCTGCGTGTTCAGAAAATTAGAGTTTGGGCTGTGTGTTCTACTCTCAATCAGTGTGGGCTGTGTGTTCACCTTCAATTTGGGCTGTGTGTTCAGAAAATCAGAGTTTGGGCTGTGTGTTCTACTCTCAATCAGTGTGTGCTGCGTGTTCACCTTCAATTTGGGCTGTGTGTTCAGAAAATCAGAGTTTGGGCTGTGTGTTCTACTCTCAATCAGTGTGGGCTGTGTGTTCACCTTCAACTTGGGCTGCGTGTTCAGAAAATCAGAGTTTGGGCTGTGTGTTCTACTCTCAATCAGTGTGTGCTGCGTGTTCACCTTCAATTTGGGCTGTGTGTTCAGAAAATCAGAGTTTGGGCTGTGTGTTCTACTCTCAATCAGTGTGGGCTGTGTGTTCACCTTCAACTTGGGCTGTGTGTTCAGAAAATCAGAGTTTGGGCTGTGTGTTCTACTCTTAATCAGTGTGTGCTGCGTGTTCAGCTTCAATTTGGGCTGCGTGTTCAGAAAATCAAAGTTTGGGCTGTGTGTTCTACTCTCAATCAGTGTGGGTTGTGTGTTCACCTTCAACTTGGGCTGCGTGTTCAGAAAATCAGAGTTTGGGCTGTGTGTTCTACTCTAAATCAGTGTGGACTGTGTGTTCACCTTCAACTTGGGCTGCGTGTTCAGAAAATCAGAGTTTGGGCTGTGTGTTCTACTCTCAATTAGTGTGTGCTGCGTGTTCACCTTCAATTTGGGTTGTGTGTTCAGAAAATCAGAGTTTGGGCTGTGTGTTCTACTCTCAATCAGTGTGGGCTGTGTGTTCACCTTCAACTTGGGCTGTGTGTTCAGAAAATCAGAGTTTGGGCTGTGTGTTCTACTTTCAATCAGTGTGGGCTGTGTGTTCACCTTCAACTTGGGCTGCGTGTTCAGAAAATCAGAGTTTGGGCTGCGTGTTCTACTCTTAATCAGTGTGGGCTGTGTGTTCACCTTCAATTTGGGCTGTGTGTTCAGAAAATCAGAGTTTGGGCTGCGTGTTCTACTCTCAATCAGTGTGGGCTGTGTGTTCACCATCAATTTGGGCTATGTGTTCAGAGAATTAATGTTTGGGGCTGTGTGTTCAAATCCCAATCAGTGTGTGCCGTGTCTTCACCATGAATCTGACCTGCGTGTTCAGAAAATCAGAGTTTAGGCTGCGTGTTCTACTCTTAGTCAGTGTGTGCTGTGTGTTCACCTTCAAATTCGGGCTATGTGTTCGAAAAATCAGTGTTTGAGCCGTGTGTCCACTTCTTAACTAATGTGTGTCGTGCGTTTGCAATCAATTAATGAGCCGAGTGTTCAGAAATTCAAGTGTTCAGAAATTCAAGTGTTTAAGCCACATGTTCAGGATGCAAACAAAGTACTATGTCTTAGGCTAAACTGTGTGTTCAAGCATGGCAAAGGCACGAAATGCATGAAAATGCAGAAAATGAAGTAAATACCTCTCGTGCCTCATAGGAGAGGTGATGCTCTGGCTCTCGCAGAAGTAGATCTCCGGGTGCTCGATCATCAAAATCAGTAAAGTGACGAAAAATGGCCCGAGGAAGAACATGCGCCGGCGGGGTATACCTCTCGGGAATAAAGGGTCGAACCCTCGGAGGCAAAGTCATGACATCAAAATCATCCCCGGCACCCGGAGAGCCTCCACCATGAGGAAAATTACCCGCCATTTCGGAAAATCTGCAAAAGGAGCAAAAATGAGCAAAAATGAGCCAAAATTGGAAAAAGTCAACAAAAGTAAACTCTCGGGAAATGAAAAAGCCAACAAAAGTCAACTCCCGAGAAAATCTTCCAAATATTGAGACAAGCTTACTTCAAGTGGTGAAAATGAGAAAAGAAGCACCGAAATCAAAATTTAATCGGTTTAAAGTGCTTGAAACTGAATGTTTTCGCGAAAACAGCTTGCGTGGGGCGTTGGAAAACGTGTATAGAGCTCAGATCTGAGGGAGAAAATGGTTTGGGAAGCAAGAGGAGAAGATTTTTTGGCTCAGGTTATGAGCTCAAAGTGTTTGGGTGAGAGAATATAAAGAAAAGAAGGTGAAAAGACCAATTTACCTGCGGATTTGGGCAGGTGGCCGGCCGGCCACCTTTTCTGGCTGGCCGGCCATTCTCTTTTTGAAAAGTGGCCGGTGGCCTCCCCTTGGGAAAATAACTGGCCGGTGGTATCCCCCACATGCTCACCTAGCTCTCTGCAAATTTTGAGGAAGATTGGAGTCCACGGGACCTGAAAAAGTTCAAGAAAAGTGCACTTTCTGTCGCGAAATTGCTCCGCCGGAACTTCAGCTTCAAGTTCTGACATGTGTCTCATCATTATTCATCGAAATCAAAATGTATCCTTTTTGAATGTGTTGTAGCCTTTCCAGGAAGTGAATCGGAGGCCGTGATCGAGTCGCCTTCGCCGAAACACGCGTTTCCTTGCTCGTTATTTCGTAACAAACGGGCACCTTGATTTATGCTCGTTTTTGCACTATCATGCACATAACTTGCATTCTCATGAGCATACTTGCATTATTATGCACATTTCTTGATTTTGCCATACCTCTGTGCTTGAGCATGCGTTGTCACGCACGTTCCTTTCTCGCATCGCGATGCATTCACTCGCTGGCACTGCGTGTGTCAAACTTTCGGAATCACATTAAATATATGTTGTTAGCATATTGTGCTTGTTGAATTTCTCTCTTTTGCAGGCATGATATTGTATGTACGGTTCATTTGAGACTGGTGCGACCAGACGAATCGCACAGGTATCGTATCTTCTCCGTGTGACACGCGACGAGAATTGAACAATTCTCCGCATTCTTAACTGCATGAAATATAGTTGTTGCTTTACATTCTTGTTTAAAACTGCTGCATCTATTTGCGAATACCTGCTTCATTACAGCTTGCTGCATTTGCATGATCATTGAGTTACCTCCGGCTCTGTGCATATCGCTTTGCATTTTTCCCCCTTGCCTGCGGGCATGCCTACGGGCACATCTTTGTTTATCTTGTACGTTTGTCTAAGTCTTCGGACTTGTCAAAAATGGGTCGTCCTTGGGCTTTGACATTCACTCCTGTCACTTGTGACTTCCGAGTTCTGTCAAAGAGAGGCAACTGTAGACACCCCATTTTTGACCGACCTTAAGACTCAGACGTCACCGATTGAGTGCTCGGTCATGTTGCGTTTTGTGCTCGTTCAGAAGTCTCAGAGTCGCGGCCGTGAGCCCTGCCTCCGGATTTCTGAACCCTCCTCTGTGCCTTGCCTCGGTTTGCGAACCAGACTCAGTTTTCTCTGTTTCTTTTCCTAAGGGGAGGAAGAGGTCCCGTAGACCATCCCTCAGTGGCCGTGGGCTACATTTTGTGGCTATAAGCCATTTTGCCCATTTCGGAGCCCGGTTCCCGGTTTTTCAGAGCCGTTAAGCCGTGTGGCTCGGTTCGGGACCGCCTAACTATCTGCGATTGCTCCGATTTTTGGCATGCATCTTATTTATTCCCTTTTGAGGGACACTGAGGTCTGAGAGACCCACTTCGTGGTCGAATGCCACTTTCGGTGCTTAACAGGCAGTTTTCGGGGCCCCAAACTGCGCGTTCTGGCCCCCGAACATTCGTTTTGCATCGGTTTTCGTTCATTTTTGGCAGGTACCTCTGTTTCATCACCAGGAAGGCCATAGAAGGGTGGGAGGCCAGTAATTGTTTCAGCATCTAGTTATATTCCTCCGGCGCCCTTCGACGCCCGTTTTTCTCACTTCCAAGCCAATGTTGACCACCCTAGGGTCACTTTCTTCAATCCTAACCCCCATATTTGTGTTTTACACACATGGGAGGACACCAAAAGTTGGTGGCCGGCCAGTAATTCCACCTGACCCTTTTGAACCCTTCTTAAAAATGGCCTATTTTCTCTCTTGTTTTACAGTTGACAATTTTGAACCATAGGGTTGTGTTGAGGGAACCTGGGAGGACACCAATTTGTGGTGGCCGGCCAGAAAATCTTTTTGACCATTTTGATCCTTGGCCGGCTGGCCATGGGGGGTGGCCGGCCGACCACCTGCAGCTCCAAAACCTGGCCAGCCTTAATCCTCAGGATGTGTATATTCCAGCTGTATATCTGTTTTCCCCCCAAAAAACCTGTATCCAGGAGACAACTTTTGGGGGGAAACTTGATCCATTTTCCCCCCACTTTTTCCCTCCATTTCTCCCCTATTTTTGTCTACATAACAGAGCCTCCAGCTCTGTCTTGAGGGTTGAAAAAATTGCCTTGAGCTTGCATATACACATCTCCCTCCATCTCTCTCTTTCAAGCTCAAACATCCAAGTTCCTTGCACCATTCCTTCATCACCACCTAGCATCACCACCACTACTCCATTTCCAGCAGCATGGGGAGCTTTCCAGCAGCTAGGAGGCATCACTTCTCAAGCCAAGAAGCAACCAAAGGTTGGTTTTCAAGGATAAATGCCAATTCCCTCTTTTTTGAGCTTAATTTTGCAACATTTTTCTAGCTATTTTGCTTGCTGTTTTGAGCTCCGACCAAAACTGAAAGTACCCTTTATTTGAGCTCTATTTCATGTTTCATTAAGGGAATTTTGTCATTTGAGGTCCCCATCTTGCATTTCCTTCTTTATCTCTCCTTTAGGCCCCAATCTTGCATGTTATTTTTGGCCTATGTGTAGTCTGTTTTGGGGCATGTCATAAACTATAAGTGAGCTTGTTTCAAGCCCTTATTCAACATTGAAGAAGGGCTCATCACTGTTTAGATACATCATGTGCTACTTGCTTTGAAATCCATGTTTTTGCCTCATTTTGCATGTTTTTTTTAGCCTATTTTTCTTCTGTTTTTGGACCTTGGTCCGAACTGAAAGTGGCCATATTTTGACCCCCTTGTCATGTTTCATTAAGGGTATTTGGCTGTTTGATGAATGTTTTGTATACTTTGTGTTTTGACCTCTTTTGGGCCCTACCTTGCATGGCATTTTGAGCATACTTGTATATTGTTTTGGGAGTTTCCATAAACTGTAAGTAGTCATATTTTTGGTCCCTCTTCAGTGTTGTAGAAGAGTCTTTTTCTTTTTGGGCTTTGCATCTACCACTTGCTTCATTGCCTCCCTTGCGGAGCCATTTTTGTATGATAATTTAGTCCCACTTGTGCTTACTGTTTGGCCATGTTTTGAACTGTAAAAATGCTTATTTTGGGGCTGCCTTGCTTCTGTATTTTCATTCCATGTACCAATTATGCATGCTTTGTATAGCTGTAAGCCATTTCATGTACCTAGTTTTGCATTTCGGGAGAAATTCCATGCATCGGGTGTCATTTCGCCTTGTTTCGGGGCTGTTTTGCCCCTCATTTTGTTACTGATTTTTTTAATGTTTTCATATCATATTCCATGTCTTTGCCATGTCTCATTAGAGTGGCATTTCGGTACCTGAGGGTCGGTTCTCGGTTTGCGTGCACGCGTGCACGCATTTCGAGTTGTCTTGTTTTCATCTTATGGCCTCCTATGTGAGTGTGGCTGAGGCTCTCTCATATTGGTGTAAGCCCATTATTGCATTGCGTATGCCATTTCATCCATAGCATTGTGTATGCCCGGTTGTGTATTACCTCGTGCGGCTTGTATGTCATTCCATAACATTGTGTATGTTAGGATTGTATCTTAGTTGCATTTCATGCATGTCATGCATATTGCATCGTGTTTGGGATAGGAGTTAGCCCAGGCACGGGAAACAAGGTACATTTCGTACTCCGAGTGACGGAATGTATCTCAAATTTCAAGTCACCGACACTCCGGATTATCCGTGATGGAGTTAGGTTTTTGTTGTGTTTTCATGTGCATTCATCCTATATTAAATTGTGCAATTCGACTCCTCGGCCATCATGCATCGAGATACGTGATTGGTGGCACGAGGATCGAGGCATGCATACATTTGTGAAAATACATTGCTATGCCCCTTTCTTGCTCTCTGTTGCAGCAAATCAAGAATCAGCGGTCTTCCGAGGCTTGGCACGCATTTCAAGAACAGGTGCAAACAGAGGCCAATTGAGGCATCGTCATGGATTTCCGCGCAAAGGCAACCCGGGCATGCATCATTCATCATCCGGAATGGAATCAAGGCAGTCCCTGGCTTGCATGCCAGTTTATTTATTTTCTTAGTTAATTTGTTAATTAATTAGGAATTTGTACATATTTGGACTGTAATATTTATTTGGACTGTACTATTCTTTCATTTGGGACTGTATTATTTATTCGGACCCTTTGTGCAAGGGCATAATTGTAATAAGTGTGCATGTGTGTGTTGTATGTCTTCCAACCCCACGTCTTTCTCCCTTTTATTTACCTGCTTATGATGATTAGATTAGGGCACGTTTCAATTAGCATACAGTATGACAGCATGCTTGCATCATTCATCTGTTTTGCATGCACCGGGCTCGGCGCATCATACTAACTGCATTTGTATTTCAATTCCAAGTTGAATACGTGGTAGCTGTAGCATTTCATATGCCATGTTTAGAACAGCCGAGCCTGCTATAGTTGCATTTTTGCATGTGTTGCATTAGGCATTTTTTTATAATTAGGATCATGCATGGATTTCTAATCGGTTTCTGTTTTGGCTTGGAGTACTCGGTGAGTTTTTATGCTTTAGCATCCTTGCATGCGTGTGAGTGACTGCCATGAATAGCATGCTTACCATGAGGCTATGTGCTTATATGATATAACTGCCTGGATGCCTGTGGGTGAAGGTTGGGTTATTTGAATTGGAACAATTCATCAAATGTGTGTTTTAAGGCCACTAGATAGTGGCAAAATCATGTTTTTCTAAGCCCACCCAAGGGTGGTAAATCCACATCTTAGCCTACTTGCGAGTAGCACCATCAAACCATCTTTCAAAAACAAACAAGAAATGTTTTGTTCCAATTCAGGCGATCCAGTCTATACTTGTATGCTATGCACATCACATAGTAAATCTAGGCTAATAACCGGAATAAGAACACATAATGTTTTCAAAAATAGATATCATGGTTAGTAGAGGCCGTTCTTTGATCGGGTGAGCGGGGGTGCTCACGAAGTGACCTTCCCCAATCGTACCCAAGTTCCCGAGTCGAGGCAACTTTGGTGATGACGGACACGTGGCCTTAGGCAACGAGTCAGGGTTTCCTAAATTTCCCAAAATAAAATATTTAGGTGGCGACTCTGTATCTGGCAAAGCAGTCCATGTTTGGCACTTCTTTCAAAAATCTGTTTTCTCAAAACGATTTGCCAGATTTGGACTTTTTGGTTCAGATTTAGAACCGTGACAATTTTAGAGTCCTGAACTGTAGTGAGCCCAATATCGAACAGAACGGCGGGGACCCGTTCCTCCCCGGGGCATTCGGGGGACGTCTACAGTCGTGTACATGGTGAACCATAGAGAGATGCTACCAAAATTTCATTAGAGATTAACAGAGCGGTATGAGCTACTTTTTACAATATAGACTATGCATTCCTGAATGGGAAAGTAGAATGAACCAGCATATGAAAGACCAGTTAGAGGTGAATGTTGTCATGTCGCATGGATTATAAGGTACTTAATTTAGGTTAATATTAATTAAAATAAAATGGTAATTTTGAACTTTATTGATTTGGCAGTGACATTTGTAGTATAAGACGAAGCCAGATGGATAAAAGTTGGATAAATTAGCATAGGTTTCACCTGAAATACATAGAAGGGGTTGAGGAATTTATTAAATTTGTATGTGAAAATAAGCCATTGTTGAATGAAGTCACATGCCCATGTAAATGGTATTGTAATGTCAAATTAGTGGAGAAAGGCCTGTTAGGTGAACATTTAATGATTAACGGGTTTCTTCAAAGTTACACTAGTTGGATTTTTCATGAGGAGAATTTGTCATCGCTTGTGCCACACAATGTGAATGTCGAGCAAACTTATTCGAATGATGGTGATGAAACGAATGAAATGCTATACAAGGGATTTGGACTTTCTCCATCAAGCTTTATTCACAAAGCAACAAGTTTTGGAATTAAGCAAGGTATGGATGAAAAAGCCGAAAAATTCTTCAATTTATTGAAAGAGGCCAAAAAAGAGTTGTATCCCAAGTGTTAGAAGTTTTCAACACCCACATTTGTTGTTCTGTTATTGCATATCAAGTGCCTTACTAGATGAAGTGACAAGTTTTTCACGATATTGCTTGAGATTTTGAAGGATGAGTTCCCAAATGGTGAAACTTTCCCAAGCCATTTTATGCAACTAGGAAACTCCTTAAGGACTTGGGCCTCGATTATCATAAGGTACTTGCATGCCCAAGAGATTGCCCACTATATTGGAAGGAAACAGCTAGTATGGATAATTGCATATTGTGTTATATGCCTAGATACAAACAGTTTGATGGGAGAAGAATGATGTTAATAAGAAGCAACAAAAAATTCTACACAAGATTGTCAGATACTTTCCTTTGATTCCAAGACTTCAAAGATTGTTTATGTTATCTAAAACATCTTCTTTAATGTTATCTAAAACATCTTCTTTAATGAGATGACATTAATGATTTCGTTGAAGAACATTGGAATGTTATACTCAAGTTGAAATCGAGAGACTTGTATGAGATGTGTGAAGAACAACCAACTATTGATGAAGGACTATATCACAACGAAGTGGAAGGATCTGGTGATCAAGAGTTGGATGCAACTTCCTTTACTTGTGAGGAGGACACGGATTGGATTAGGCAAGGTATTGATGGAACAACTGTTGATGAAACTATTGGATCTCTTGAAGCATCGACAGAGACACAATGATATGATATTGTAATTGATCGCACATTCATTTTTACATTTGTGTTTTATGTATGGATATTCATGTTAATAAAATCTTTGTTTTTATACTTTTGTAACTTTCTTTAAATGGCCATTTTTACCTTTCATGTACTCCAACTTTGTTTTCAACATTTGTTTTTTTTTTTAAATAATTAATAAAAAAAAAACTGAAATCATAATTTTTTTCATGAAAACATATTTTACAAATACATTTTGACCCATTCTGGGAATTAAATTTAAAAGCAATCTACATTTCAAATTTGTGAATAAAAAAAAAAACTCAAAATGGTTAATGGCTCCTTCTACTCATTATCTTTTTTATTTATTATTTTAAAATTCTTAAGTGAAATGCATGAATACCAATCATAATAACAAATTGCAAATCATGATTCAAATAAATAAAATCATGATTAAGATTAGATAATCTTTTGGCAGAGAAGTATATAGTTATCCAAGTGAGAGATTGACACCAATTTCAATTAATTTTACCCAAAAATTTCAATTTTAAGAAAAATTCACAAAATCATTTTTCAAGTGATAATTCTTCAAAAAAAAAAAAATAATCCATTTAAACTGATAATGCTGGAGAAAATCGGGGCCCATATAATTTGAAAAAGTGAAGAGTTCCATGTCAAGTGAAAATTAAGTCTTTGAACTCTTTCGTATCCTTATCATCATTCAATCATCAATTCATTAATATGGGCCAATTCATAATTTGGGCCACTTGGGCTAATATTATGGGACACTTATCACACTGCTGGAAAGTAGGCTTTTAGCGGCGTTTAAAAAAAGCCGCTATAGGTACCAAAAACGTTGTTAATTATTTTTGTGACGTTTAGTACCAAACGCCGACGACGCGGCTGTCGCTATAACTTTATGGCGTTTGGAAAACGTCGCTGTATTAGTATAGGCGGCGTTTTTAAAAACGCCGCCAAATGTCCTACCCTAACAATACTGTGACGTCACTATGATTTTAGCGACGTTTTTAAAACGCCTTCATAGGTTTTTTTAATTTTAAAAATTCCACCCACTATAGTGGCATTTTAAAAACGCCGTCTTATCTTTCTTTTTTTTTTGGTTTTGAAATTGTGCTAATTTTATGTGATTGAACTAAAAGAACACCAATAATAAAACTAAATAACATTAATATGAAATAATAACTCCCATTCAAATAACAAATATAACATTAATTCACTTTCCCATTCAATTTAATATAGCATTAATTTTCCCACAAAATAACAAATGTAGCATTAATTTTCCCACAAAATAACATTACCCTCCTCTCTCTCTCTCTCACCACTCCCCCATTTAATACAAAAAATAAGAAGTGAACCAAAACACCCACTCTCAGATCCGAGGAAAAAAAGAAAAAATAAGAGAAATAAAAAACCAAAGGATTTTAACACAAAAAATCCTGAAAAAATTGCTGGCCCTTGGCAACTAATTCAGAAGTTGTGGTTGGATCCGATGACAATTTGGTAAAGAACTTCTTCACTTGCTCAACAAGGTTCTCATGCTTCACAGCTCCAGAAGCAACAATTACCTAGAATAGTAGCTCCAGGTAGAACACCCAATGTTTAGGACTTCAAGAAAGTAAATTGACGGCATTGAATAATTGATAGATTAATGAAGGTGAAGCCAACATGTTAACAACTAAATAGAACTAACAATAAATTATGAACAGACAAAATGCTCATAACTTTATGACACCACCTACCATTCTGGATGTAGTATAGTGTGTTGATATATACTTTTGACGATGATCTTTGGTGACTGTCCTGACAGTTTGAGCAACAAAGTGTTGTAGATCATGGAATGACAAATTATTAGGGACTTGATAGTATACATTATGATGCAAAACAAGAAACCTAAATTCTTTGGAGGGAAGCTAATCGTTGTGCAGACGTGCTAGCCAAAGCAGCTATATGTATGGATGTTGGGGATGAAACTGTGTTGACAGCCCCTCCTTCTCTGGAGTTGGCCCTAGCTAATGACAAGCAAGGAGGGAGTTTCCCTGTAGTGTCAGTTTGTAGGTTTGGCTTCGGCCCCCTTGTAATCAAAAAAAGAAAAAGAAACCTAACTTGTTTTACTTAGGCAGTGTTTGGTTTACGGATTTAAGTAGGGATTTAAAAAGAAAAAAAGAAAAGATAGGTGAAATGTGAATGAAATATAGTTACATTTCACATACTTTTTTCTTTTCCCTTTCCAAATTGCTACCCAAATCTATGATCCAAGCACAGCCTTAAGAGATCCCTAATAAAACATTGAACTAGATGATATAGATAGTTCCCCATCTATGTACCATTCACTAAAACCAGAAACTTCTTAATAAGTAGAAAAATTATATAAAAATAAAATAAAAATCCTGGCATCCTGCCCCCATTCACATGAAAATCAGGAAATGGCACCTCAAAAGTCACAACCCAACACCTCTTAATTTCCCCTTTCTCCAAAGTAATGAAGAAACGGAACTTCGATCAAAATGTATAATGATCAAATTTGGAAAAACACAGAAATTTTTGGGCATGCATTTAGAGAGATCAAAGCAAAGATCAAACACCATAGATGAAGCCATTACCTAAAAACAGCATGAGTGCTGCAAGCATGGACTTCCCTGGCCCCCTCCTCATGTAACAGAGCTGCACCTTTTGCAATAGTACCTACAACCCAGCAGCCATGTACTAGTTAACTACAATAAGTCGAAGACTGTATTTACAATCTAAAAAAAAAAAAACACCTTTGTGCTTTTTTTCAAACCTCTTGAGGAAGCAGAATAACACTCGGTTATTTATTGGAAACAACAAAATATAGAAAGTACCTCACATTGCCTAGACTGTAATGTAAGCTCAAGTCCAATCCGAAGGACATGATCATATTTGAGACCCAAAATTTAAAGCAAAGTGGAGAGCAAGATGCATAACAACTAGACATGATAACAAACGATCATGCCCTTACAAAAAGTTGTTTTCATAATATGTGATATTCTTATGGCTGTATATATACAAACATATTACACTAAACCAAAGATAGGTTGTTCTTAAAAATAAAATAACATAAGATATGAATGAAAAACGTGAGAGAGGGAACCAAGGATGGACAATTAGTATTAACCAGCCTTAAATGCAAATGTAGTCTAGAAATTTTGGAGCATAAAGTGGTAGGATATTTGCTCATGATGGATAACACTTGGAAATTGAAATTAATAACTCGCCATGAAAATAGCGTGATAAACTAAGTTTCTTTTTCTTTGAATTTTCACTTTTTGAAATCACTTCCTAATTAATGGCCTATAAGCTAGATTTTTTTACATCTAGATGACTTAACTCACCAGCAGTGTCAATCATGTCATCCACCATTACTGCAACTTTTCCTTTAACATCACCAATGAGATTCATCACCTGAACAATAGCATTTAAAATAATGGACATTAAGAAAATTTCATGAAAAAGAATAACAAACAATGAGCTGCAACAATTCTTTCCATTGATATCACAACTCTTAACTGTAATAATCGATCAAATACCTGCACTTTAAAAAGGACAAAGCACAACTGTTCAATCAAATCATGGTCTATCTTACAACAGGATCATTATGGTTTTGACAAAAAAAAAAGTAGTCCAACATCAATGATGTAACTCATTAGCAAGTGATTGTACTAAAATAATAATCAGTTTACATAGCATAAAATGCTTTCCAACACAAATGATCGTACATAATTCCAATTTCCTGTTAACTAGTATAAAACATTTTGAAGTACAAAACCCAGCTAAAAAATGTTTGAGTTTAACAGGACATTGAGCTTCTTTCAATGGTTCCTGACATCAGCCAGCTCCAAAGCCCCAGTTTCAAGCATACTGTTCAGGGTAAAGAACTGCAGAAGGCTGACATAAACACTCCTAAGATGGCTCACAATTAGACAACTCATATTTTTCTTGCATACGGATTACATCTCATAGATAGATAGATATACCTTTAGTATCTAACATCTAATATCATGCCTGCGCCTGTGTAATGTGTACTTATATATACTAGAGGG
Source organism: Camellia sinensis (assembly GCF_055761805.1). Classification (NCBI taxonomy): domain Eukaryota; kingdom Viridiplantae; phylum Streptophyta; class Magnoliopsida; order Ericales; family Theaceae; genus Camellia; species Camellia sinensis. The sequence continues at coordinate 15,982,621 of NC_138964.1, read as the reverse complement.
CATTGGAAGACCCTCTCTATGATCTATCTAGCAACAATATCTAAGGATACCTTGAGACAAATCCCAAACAAAATTATTTAATGGAATACAATTATATAAGTAAGCAAGTCACCCAAACCCTTAAAAAAGGATCCTAGAGAAAGCAAGACAGAAAAAAATCATTGTAAAATCTAGTACCTCAGCAAGATTGTGCCCATACCGTCTTTTATCCACAATGGCTAAAGGCGCATCAGATAATTTTTTTGCAAAAGCACGTGCTCTGGCCACCCCTCCAACATCAGGTGAGACCACGACCATATCATTAGAGCAAATCGTCTTGCTAGCAAGATAATCAAGAATCACAGGCTAGTGCATGCAAAAGAAAAAATAATTAGAGACTAAATAAATAAACAATAATACCAGCAGTGGTTGTCCCATCTTTCTTAAATGTAGGCTTTAGTTTTGCCAAGTCTGATATCGTTGCGTTTGGCCAAATTCCATCATCAACTGAGATCGTCATGGGTTTCTCATCTCCAGTTTTTAGATCAACAATCTTTTTAAAGAAAGTATATACATATCAGAGCACAAATTTGTACCATACACAAACTTGGAAACAGTGAATGAGCAGTTGAAATTTGGTATCACAATCTTACTGAAACTGCAATAAAAATGTTGTACCTAGGTATCCACGGGGATTATTTCCTCTTTAAATTTACCAGAGGCAGTTGCAGCAGCAGCCTTCCTATGTGACTCAACCTAACAACATAGGTCAAGGAAATCAATAACGTGAGTAGTGTGACAACATTAGAAAATAAACAAATTGACAGATCATATATTTTAAACAATAAATAAAGAACAGATGAGGCATCAAGATTGCTGACATATATCCAAGCCATTTTCCAATAATAGATGACCCTTACCAATATCATAAAATCCAGCATTGCTAATAAGTTGGTGAAAACAAACTTGGTTAGTGTACGCATTGCTGCATTTGAAGATCCCTTTAACAATCTGACTAGTCCCACCTGCAATTGCCACACTGTTTGTGGGCAGTTTTCTCTAGTATAACTGATTTGGATATATGAGATTTTGAGGGCTGGTTTGGTAAACCAAAGAAAACATATGTTTTCAAAGCTGATAAGGATAAGCAGCAAAGCTAGTAATTAAGAGCTTACCATTACACTGGCTAATTGTTGAAGTCTGCACATTACAAGCAGCAGGGAGTGCTAGAGCTAGAGTTTAATTTATAGCAACGCTGAGGGAAGCACCACCACTAAGCAATGAGCAAAGGCAAGGACGAGAATTACAAAGAAGAGAAATCTAAAAAGAACACAGGGATCTATATATATACACAAATTGAAACATTGTTTTCATAGATTACAAAGATTAACAAACAAAATGAATGAGAAAGTCAATTATTAGAACACATGGCCACCATGATCTTGACCGATATCACAAAGCATCAAATCAAAAGAAAAAGTAGAAACACTAAACTTTTACGAAAAGAAAAAGTAAAAATAATGAAAGAAAATATAAGGAAAAGGGAAATTTCAACATTGCCACATAAAAGCTTTTTTTTTTAAATCAAATCAGAGCCATCATCTAGATATTCCACATCACATGCATTGAGCAGTGGCAAGCTAAAAGCAAATATATTTTAGCCATTCAAAGGTCAACTAGAATTGTCAACTAAGTTGGTCAACCAAAATTAAGGTAGGACACCTCGATTGTAATTTAGTCGTTCCGATAAGAAATAATCACTTAAATTGCAAATTGATTGTAATTTAATCGTTCTTGTTTCTACTTGTGAAGATTAAGCCAAAACTGAAGAATCCTGGTTGTTCCCTATCAACCATGCAATGATAATTATGGTCAAACATGGCTATTTAAGCACAATCCTATAGGAATATAAATAGAACATAGGAATTAACACAGTGTAAAGCTATAGCATTGAATATTTTTGAAATGGAATTACCTCAACATTTCTTAAGTTGAGTGCGCTATCAACATCATCTGTTGTCAACATTTCTTAGCACTGAATATATATATTAATTATGGGTCCTTGTGAATGTTGACTTGGTGTTGTGTAAGATAACTCGTCACGGTTTTCTTCAAATGAAACTAGAAAATTTAGGAGCCCTTTCACAAAATAAAATTATAGGGCAGATTAGTAGTATTGCAAACTGTGAGCAGCTAAAATTTTTAGAATTAAAGATGTTTGTCATTCTATGTTAAAATTTAAAATCACAATGGATTAAACTTATCAACTATTCAACATAGTCAGCTACACTCTGCTTGAAATTTTAAGTGGTAGCTAATGTACATTACCAAATGCGGTTATGAATATATCACTAAAATCTCAGTTAAAACCACTTAATGGGTTTACAAAAAGAACCATACACAAATACAAAGGAAAATGTTCTTCCATTATATTAAAATGCTACACTTAAAATTTGTACAAAAACTCAATTTACCACTTGATGTGACACCCACATCAACCTGTGTTTTAAAAAGAAGGCAGTTACTGACATGCCAGATCATTTTGCAAGTTTTCTTCATACGTATAGCATTACATGCACTTTTTACAGCTCATGGTCAAAGTAGGAAATAGAATAAGTTTACAGTTAATAATTTATACCAACAGGAAGAAGCCAAATGTGTAGTGTCACAAGCAAAGATAAATGAATTTCAATATAACGGTTCAAATAAATAAAACCACTTTCCTCTTTGTCATTTGACACACTACTATTAGACCTTGAATCAACATCAAGCCAATCCTCAAGAAGTATAGAATCTACTATGGTAAACAACAGAAAATGGAGACAGAGATCATTAAGATAAAAGGTACACTCATTAAGATAAAAGGTACTATATGTAATACCTTGCTCGGAAGATATGCTATCCAAGTTAACACAGAACCAGTGGTCTCATGCCCAGAAACTAACATTGACAAAAGGTCATCTTGTAATTGTATGCTTGATACCTGCAACACAGTGGCACAAATGTAGAAACAAAGACCAAAACAATAAGAGCAAAACCTTGCATGTCAATTTAAATGTGAAAAAGCCCATTAAACTGAAAAAAAATATGTTATCAACCCAATCAAGCACAAGCATAACCAAATTTGGATGGCAAGATTAACTATTTTTTAGTTTATTTTTGACAAGTATGCCAAGCTTAACTATCAAACATCGCAAAACATGAAATACTGAAAAATGAGGGCACACTAAAATCAAATGCTTGACTTCATTCCATTTCATTTTTGTCTACTTTGGGGTGTCAAATCTGGGATCAAACAGAAATTTGGGTTTGATAGCATTGCACAGACCGTGTTTTCATAGTGTTGTGGCTACAAACATAAGCGCTCAGTTATGCTAGAATCTAAAGCACAAGAAAATTTTTGTAGTAGTCTTAATTTTAATGAAAAAGAAAATAAATACAAGCCTAGAGAGCAGATTATCTGTGCAACTCCACAAGCATAGGAGACCAACTACTTTCAGCTTGTCATTAGAATGAAGGAAAAATCCATATGCTACATAAAGCCCCAAAACAATTTGACTATATGCTCATTCACACTGAAATAAACTAAATGTATTCTTTCAACCCTTGATTTTAATTTTAAAGAGAAAAAATAAAAAGGAAGAGATCACCAAACAGAAGAAGGGGAAAAGGTAACAACAGCACCTTATGATTTCAGGTAAGCTAAAAATTGACATAGTGGAGGGGGGAAATGTAACTAAGATTTCAGGTAAGCTACACAGTGACATAATGGGGGGGGAAACGAAGAAACCAAACATTTATATATATATATATATATACACACACACAACACAAATAAGCAATAGATCTCAATAACCAAATCAAGAGAGATGGGAAGGAAGAGCTTGAGAGAGAGAGAGAGAGAGAAATCAATACCTCGCGGTGAAGCTTCGAAATCAAGAGAGAGAACTTCAAATCGAAATCGCTCTGAGATGAATTTCAAAATCGCAATCGCTCTGAGACCGATCTGAGAAATCGAAGCACAGCCTCTCCTGAGATCACTTCCTCTGCGATCGAAACCAACCCCTCTTCTCTCTTCGCAATCTCCTAGAGCTTTAGAGCTTCAGAGCTTCAGATCGATATCGCAGAGAACAAAGGATGAATATATAGAGAGAGAGGGAGAGAGAGAGAGAGAGAGAGAGAGAATCACCGAAACATAGATTTTGAAATCGAAATCGAATTCGAGAGGGAGAACTTCGATTAGGGCTACAACGAGAGATGAGTCAATCCGTGAGAGATGAATCGATCCGTTGAGACTGTTTAGAGAGAGAGTGAGAGAGAACGAGACAGACTAATGAGTAAGTGAGAGGTTAGGGCTACAAAATGTATTTATATTTGATATTCACCGCTCGCCCATTGGAGAGAGAGAGACATTCGAAGTCGTTTTCAAGCGCCTTTGGTTACTGAGACGGTGTCGTTTTGATTTTAAAAAAAGCGACGTTTGAAAAACGCCGTTAAATATTATCAAACTGTGGTGTTTAATAAAACGCCGTTAAATGAATGTCACCAAAACTCATTTTTCTTGTAGTGTCAGTAATCAATAAAATTTAAAATTTATCTACTCCTAAAACAGAACACTTGTATCAATTAGTCATATATATTTTTAATTATTACCAAAAAATTATTCTTTTTTTTAAATAAATTTAAAAATGCTGCTACATCCTATCACTACCGAACTTCCGTCAAACAGTCACTAGAAACTCATCGGAATGTTTAACATCACCATGAAATCGTCGGAGTATCATTGGAAGTTCACCGGAGTATTGCCAGAATATTCCGAATGTCACTGGAAGTCGTCGGAATGTCCAGAACGTTAATTGGACGTCAAGAATATCGTCGGAGACTTACCAAAACGTCCAGAATATTGCCCAAAAAAGAATAAATAAAGAAATTAGAGTAAAAAAATATAGCAAAATGTACTAAATATTGAATAAAAAAAAAGAAAAAAAGAAAGAGAAAAACCATAATGACAATAAATAGTAATAATGGGGAAAAACATATTTCTTCAATTTTTGTAGGGTTTAAGCATATAATCTTCAATATTGATCAAACTGAAAAACAAGTTTTAAAATAGTAAAACATTACAGTTTCAAAGTATGATTTTATTAAGCATTTATCCTTATTAATCAAACTAGTAAACATGTTATGAAATCATAAAATTTTATTGTTCTAAAGAATGTTATAAAACTGCAAACTTTTGCAGTTTTAAAGCATGATTCATTTCAAAAAAAAAAATTGAAATAGTAAAATTTAGTAGTTTTTACCGCCTGTAACTAAAACTCGAAAACAACTTGTTTAGAATTTAAAAAATTTCTTTATTAAAACAAAAAAGTAGAAATGTGTAGCAGAGCAAATGTAGGAAAATTGAGAGAACAAAGGAGATAAACAAATACAGAGAGCATGTTGTACTCTAGTAATTATTTTTTGTTTAGATCTAGTTGGATCTGATGTAGATCTGAGTAGATTTACATCAGATTTTAGTAGATCTACTCATCTTTTTCACTAGAAACTCATCTCTTTCGTCGTCGGTGAAGGTGAAGTAAGGAGTCGGTGGTCGATAGTCGATAGTTGCCAATGAACTCCAATCAATGGTGGTCATTAGTCGCCAGTGATTATATATTAGAAAGAGAAAGAGAAGTAAGGTGTGATCGTCAGTCGTCGAAAATCAAGAAGAGAAAGAGGCATAGAAGAACAAATGCGCAGAGAAGAACGAAGAAGAAAAATACTTAGTGGACTTCTAAGAATATCCAAAAGGTTATGGGACTAAATAAACTTTTCAAATAAGACTTCTGGGTAATTTGCCTATTTATTTACTAATTGGCCTAAGGAAAAAAACAAAAACAAAAAACAAGGAAACATTTCTCACTAATTTATTTAGTGTCATTTTTGGATTAAGTTTTCTAAACAAAATTTAAAAATAAAAATAAGCGTGATAAAAATAAATATCAAAGAGATTGTTTTAAATTTTTAAAAGTTATTTCAATCCTTAAAAAAAAAAATTATATATAAAAATAATGAGCATTTTCATTTGAAGGAACCTCCGCACCACAAAAAACTATGGCCCCATTTGGTAGAGTTGTTAAAAAGTGATTATAGATTATAGCTTAACAGATTATAACTTAACAGATTATAGCTTATAGCTGTGAACATAAGCTGTTAACTTGTTTAGTGCAGCTGTGAGATTATGAATTTAAGCAGCAGAGTAATGTTTGGTTAATAAGTTGTAAAATAACTTTTTACTGTATAATTATCTTTTCTGGCCTTATATGATATAAAAATGATTATTTTGTCATTTTTTTCAGTTTTAATTTTAAAAAAATTATTTCATTAATAAAAGTTAATATAATTAGTATTAATTAGTATCAATTAATATAAAAATTGATACATTTGATAAAAATGTAATGGAAGTATTATTGTCACAATTTTTTTCCATTATAAATTAATTAGTATCAATTAATTTCTTAATTAGTGTCAATTAATATTAAAATTATTAATTAGTATCAATTAATGGCTTAATTGGTCTCAATTAATACTAAAATTATTAATCAGTATAAATTGATATTGATAATTAATTTTTATTAGTATCAATTAATATTAATAATCAATAATTGTTATTAATTAGTGTCAATTAATAATTAATTCATTACAAAAGTATACAATATTAATTTATTAATAATTAATACCAATTAATATTGATTTTTTAATTAATATTGATTTTTCTTTTTCTTCAAAAATATATAATTTTTTATTTTTTAATTAATATAAAAATATGCAATATGAATTTATTAATAATTAATACCAATTAATATTTATTTTTTAATTAATATTGATTTTTTTTTCTTTTTCTTCAGAAATATACAATTTTTTCTTTTTTAATTCATATTAATATTTGGGTATTGACAAGGGCATTTAAGTAATTTTATCCCCTCACACCAGCTGCGCTCTTAAGTCGAAAATTTAAATACTCCCTGACTAGCTTTTGAGATAAGCTGAGAAATAGCTTGATTTAAGTTATAAGCTGGTTAACTTAAGCTGCACCAAACAAAATATTTTAACTTAAATTAAGGTAAAAGTTGAAATAAGCAGCTTATAAACCCTACCAAACAAGCCTTATACAAAGAAAACTATCACTAAAACACACTTTGAGTGGAATCCGCCTCACCTTTAAAATAAAAAAAGAATTATTACATTTTTGTTATCACCAAATTTATTATTTTTATTTTTTTAATTTTTTTTTGGGCACTCAAATCAAAGATTTTTATTTTTGAAACTATTGCTCAAGCTTAAGTAATTGTTTGGGATGTGGTATATAAGTGTAATTTTTTACTTTTTGATTAAAAAAATAGAAAAAAAATGCAAGTTTGGAATAATTTTTTAATTTTTTATGAAAAGATGTGTAATAAAATAATATAATAAAATCAAAATGATCATTTTAACCTTTTGACTTTTTGTATAATTGAATTCAAAGGGTAAAATAATGATTTTGCCCTAATGGCTTCCCCCCACAAGCTACGGGAAATTCTATTTCCGCACACTTAATTATCTCAATTCATATTATTTCTCAATACACACGTTTTATAATTTAATTATTAATTTTTTTTTCTCAATCCACACACTAAATGTATCAATTATATCATTCACTTATACCATTATACACACATCTCTTCAACTCTCATTCCCTCCTTCAAAATTTTGGCTATTCAAATCAAACCTATCCTTTAATCCAAACTTGTTCAATTTCTCAGCAGATTTCGATCGTTCTTCATCACAATTCCCATCAGAAATGGTGCTTCCTCTCCTCTTTCGTCCACTTGATTAATTAGGCCTTAGACTTAAATCCATCACTGATAGTGCAATAGAGTTGTCATTACACTTTTCTTGCATTCTCCCCGAGCTCTCTGACGGTGATTCTTTTCTGTGCCTTTCGGGCTTGGATATCCAATGTTGATAAATAAATAAAAAATCCTCAACCCAATTCTTCAATCTTCTTCGTTAATTTCAGTTCTTCAACCCAATTTTTCAATTATAAACCAAAGAGCATTTTATGTTGATAAGAAGATAAACAAAAAAATAATCAATCATAAACCAAAGAATAGAACACATTCACTGTTTTTTTGAGGACTGTGTTTCACTAATTAACAATCCTCAACCCAGTTCTTCAATCATTTTAGTTAATTTCAGTAGAATCCAAAAAAAAAAAAAAAAATTGCAGTCTCTCTCAGTAATGTGTCAATAATGGAAAAACTAGGGTTTACTTTTTTTTTAACTCAAAATATGTACATTGAGATTTTTTTGTTCTTAAAATATGTGTATAGAGAATTTTTTCATATAATAGTATGGATATTACTAGATATCTATTATAGTCATTTTTATTTAGGATATAATTGTCATTAAATTAATATTTCATTAAATGTATGCCCTGAGCTAACTAGGTGTGTAGAAATAGAATTTTCCACAAGCTACTCTTGAATAGTATAGACTTTTTAGTTTTCTTAATAACTTTTAGGGAACTTACCAATAAGTCTCATATACAAAGTTCAAGACCCATCTAATCCTCAAACAAAACACTTGCACTAATTAGTCCTACACATTTTTAATTGTTACCAAAAAATTCTATTTTTTTTTTAATTTAAAGACACTATTATATCTTACTACCGTCGGATTTCCGTCAAACGGTTACCGGAGACTCGTCAGAATGTTCAACATCACCGGAAATTCGCCAGAGTATCGCCGGAAGTTCACCGGAGTATTAAGAACATTAATAGAAGTCGCCGGAATGTTCAGAAAGTTCACTGGACATTAAGAACATCACTGGAGACTCACCGGGATGTCTAGAATATTGCCAGAAAAAAATAAATAAATGAAGAAATTAGAGCAAAAAAAATATAGCAAATGTGTTAAATATTGATAAACTAAAAGAAAAAAAAATGAAACGACAAAAACAACAACAATGGGAAAAACATATGCTATTTTTTAATTTTTATAAGGTTTAAGCAAATAATCTCCAATATTGATCAAACTAAAAGTAAGTTTTGAAACTGTAAAATGTTACAATTTCAAAGCAAAAATATATTAAGCATTTATCCTTATTAATCAAACTAAAAAACATGTTATAAAACTGTAAAATTTTACAGTTCTAAAGAATGTTATGAAACTGCAAAATTTTACAGTTTTATACCATGATTCATTCCAGCACCAAAAAAATTTCAAACTGCAAAATTTTACAATTTTCACCGGCTGTACTTAAAACTCGAAAACTACTTGTTCAGAACTTGAAAATTTTCTCCATTAGAACATAAAAAGAGAAGTGTATAGTAGAGAAAATGTAAAAAACAATAAAAGATCGTAGGAGAAAGGCGGATATAGAGAGAGAATTGTACTCCGGTAACTATTTTTTGTTTAGATCTAGCCAGATCTGATGTAGATCTACTCGTCTTCTTCGTCAGAAATATATCTTATTCGCCGTCGGTGAGAGTGAAGTCACGAGTTGATTTCGATGGTTGATAGTTACCGGTGAACCCCGATCAATGGAGAAAGACGTGATCACTGGTCATCGTCCATGACAAAGAAGATGAGAGAAAAATGCAGAAAAAAAGAGAGAGAGGAAAACGTAAAGAGTGAGGCAAAAAGCAGAGAGAGAGAGAGAGAGGAAAGTAGGACTTATGGGTCTACTCAAAAAGTTGTTGAATTAAATAGTGTACACATATTTCAAATAGAACCTGTGGGTAATTTTCCCATAACTTTTTGACTTTTTTAGTTTATCCCAAACGAAGCCTAAATCTTTTTGGGCCAAAAGTACATTATTTATCCAAAATGATAACTATTTGTTTAAAAGCTTGTTAATGTGTTTATCTATTCAAATGGTACTTACATGTACACACATCACTAATCTATTCAAGTGTCTTCAACTATTTGTTTAAATATTTATGCGTGTCATTTATCTATTTATTTATCATTTTAATGTCACCTACATATTCACCTCACCGTCATCAGTTGAAGCCAATGGCTATTGTCGATTGCCAGCAACTTTCTGACAATTTTTTTGATAACTTTTCAACGTGTGTCCAGGTATCGTTATCACTAAAAAGTATTATACTTCTAACTAAATAGGGAAATTCTACTATACGCCACTTTAAAAAGAATATATCATATGCACCTCTAGTTATACTATTTTCTTCTTCAGTTATAACTAATAGTTCTTTAATTATGCATCATATTATGTTTAATTATGATATTTTTTATTTTTTTTAATTATGATTCAAAAAATTAATCTTTTTTTTTTTATAAAGTTGTAAGGCCATATGATACATATTGTTCAAGCTTTATATATATATATATATATACACACACACACATAATCAAAAAAAATCCTCAGAAGTTCAGAATCAATCCAAACATAATACCAGTCTCGAAGCTGTGGACTCCTTGCTTGAAGTTCTTAGACTCCAAGGCCCTGTTTGTTATCTGCTATCACAGTCCACTCCAGACTGTGATAGATGAACAATGAACAAAGCTTCCGTTTGTTTTGATTTTGGAGGTCCAGATTAGTAGTTCGAAGGAACTATGATGGGCCTTTGGCGAGGGTATTAGTAATCCGGAGTGAGAGATGGTATTAGCAAACTAGTCCGTTCGGATTGGGTGTTACCGGACGTCCGCCTGGTCAACCGGCTGGTCAACTAGTCAACGCAATTTTATTTATTTTATTTTTTTTTACTTCTTGGGCATTTTTTTTAAAACATTAATGTTTAATATTTTTATATTTTTTGTTAAGTAAAAATCATAATTTTATTTGTTTTATTATTTTATATTTATTTTATATAAAAAATAATTTAACAATCCCCCCACTAATAAAACAAACACAATTTTACTAATCCCCTCACTATGAATACAAACACAATTTTACTAATCCCCTCACTATTAGGCCTCGTTGGGAACTCTCCATTTTAGTCAAAAAGTCAAAAAGTTACTAAATTAGCCAAAAAACCAACAACGCATACCAAAAAGTCAAAAATTCTCTTTTCTCTCTACTTTTTGCACATCTTTTCGTAAAAAGCCAAAAAGCCATCCCAAACATACTAATTTTTTTTAGCTCATATTTTAGCCAAATAACCAAAAAGTTACTAAATTAGCCTGTTTCCAAACGAGGCCTTAATCCCCTCCATTCTACATTTGAAAACAGATGGGCCCAACACCATACTCGAGCTCTCTCTTCTCGCTATAGCTTCAACTTTCAAAGTTCCTATGCGCATGAGTGGAATTCTCGTGAAACGCATCTCAAATCTCCCCTACCTTCGTCTCTTACAAAGATGCTCAAACATGGACGAGCTCGAAGAAATCCATGCCCATGTGATCACCACTGGCCTTGCTCGTTTCACCTACACCACCAGCAAAATCTTACCCTTCTGTGCACTATCCAAAACTCACAACAACATGAACTATGCAAAGTCAGTTTTAAACCAAATTGTCATACCCACTATCTTTGATTTCAATTCTATGATAATGGGTTACTCCAAAATCTCATATCCCAAAAAGAGTCTTCAAGTTTATGCCCAAATGCGATGTCAAGGCTTTGAACCAAATGATCACACTTTCCTTGTTTTAACCAAAGCTTGTGCTTGTTTATATTCACTGCATCAAGTTCATAGTCAAATAATGAAGTTTGGATATGGTTGTGTTAGCAGGTATTTTAATATTATAATGTGTTATTGGTTTCCTTCATGTCTTATCCTTTCAAGTCTTTCTAGTCTCCCCATTCTTATCCATCCAAATCTTCCAAGATAAGGTTTGCCAAGACTTATCCATTCAAGTCTTCTCCTAGTCTTCCCAAGACTTATCCATTCCAAGTTTTACCAGATAAGCTTCCAAGGTCTTGGTCAAGTCTCTTGTTATCTTATCCACCAAGAACCTTGCCTATTAAGTTTCCTTTCTATATATATTGAGCTTATCTCCTATCTTGACACATACGAGAGAAGAAGTTTTGGTTGTGTTGTTATGTCTTGAGTGAGATTATCAAGCAAATAAAAAGGGTGTGTGTGATAAAGCTTTAGGGTCAACCAATTGTGCAGTATTGGTGAACCATACGACTTAGTCGGGCTGTTGTATCCTGGGGGGACAAGTCAAGGTTTTTCTGCTGCACCGGTGTGAGGTTTTGCCTAACCGCAGAGGGCTCGAATCTCCTTAAAGAGAGCGAATTTCCCGCACCTTAGCTCTTATATTAGTTATTGCAACTTTTATTATTTGTATTTTCTGGTGTGTTATCTGTAATTATCACCAACAGGTTGTGATGTTTATGTGATTAGTTCAATTATACATGTGTACTCAAAATTTGGAGCAACCAATTTTTCCTGTCCAAGTGTTCGAATAAAGTTCTAATAGAAATATGGTTTGTTGGACTAGTCTTATTAGTGGGTATTGTAGTAATGGACTTGTCGATGAGGCTCGTGAAGTGTTTGATTCAACGCCCGAAAGAAATGATGTTTCTTTAGTGCAATGGTTTCTGGGTATGTGTCGAATGAGCATTTCAACGAGGTGATTGAGTTGGAGTTGAAGAGTTGTGCTAATGTGAGGCCTAATAGGTCTGTTTTGGTGAGCGTTCTTAATGCTTGTGCGATTGTGGGTGCGTTTGAAAAAGGTAAATGGGTTCACGCTTATATAAATGAGAATTTCTCAGAACTTGAAGAGTTGGGCACTGCATTAATAGATTTTTATGCAAAATGTGGCAACATAAAAGATGCAGAAAATATCTTCCATAAAATTCCCTACAAAGATGTAACAACTTGGACTTCTATGATCTTGGGATTAGCCATCAATGGCAACAATGACATGGGGCTTCATCTTTTCACAGAGATGGAAAAAAGGAGGCCAAAACCAAATGTCGTAACTTTTGTTGCAATTCTCATTGCTTGTAATTGCTTAACTATTGTGAATGAATCATTGAGATTATTCAGGCTTATGAGTAAATTTTGTGGTATCTCACCAGTGATTGAACACTATGGTTGTATGGTTGATCTTCTAGCCAAGGCGGGGCAAATCAGAAAGGCAGAGATTTTGATAAAGAGCATGCCAATGGAACCGGATGGAGCTATATGGGGGTCTTTGCTTAATGGGTGTTTGATGCATGGTCATGTTGAGGTGGGAAAGAAAGCAGGGAAGCTTTTGATCCAATTAGAGCCTCGACATAGTGGTCGGTATATCCTTCTGGCAAATATGTATGCTGCAATGGGCAGCTGGGAGGGTGTGGTGAGGCTAAGGAAAATGATGAAAGATAGGAAAATAGATACATGTCCTGCTTGGAGTTTCATTGAAATTGATGGAATCGTACATAGATTTGTTGTGGATGATAAGTCATGTTCGCGATCAAGTGATATCTACAGACTTTTGAATCAATTTAACATGGATTTGATGTCATTATGCAATGGATCAGTTTAGGCGAAGATTTCATGATCTTTCGAGATCCTGCAAAGCGCAACAAAACAATAATTTTTATTTTAATTGGGGTCTATTTCCAGCATACCCTACAGAAAGTTTGGTCATGGGACAATACAATAGGTATGTATTCTCAAGCATTTCATGGAAAGTACTACTAGGAAAAATCGATGATTCCTCACAAGTAAATCAATCAATAGGAATAAAAACTAATGCAGAAAAATTAAATCAAAGGCAACACAAGAATTTTTACGTGGTTCCCTCAATGTGAGGTACGTCCACGGGATTGGAATTCGATTCCACTATCAACCAAATAAGTTCCAAACAATTACAAACGAGACACTAATGGTCTCACAAAACCACCCTTAGGTGAATTCCAAATAATCACAAATAAACAAGAGGAAATACCTCACCAAATAGATGAACAAAAATCTTCAGAATCAGAGTCGTAGAAGATTCAAAATAACGAACCAAATCAACACCGAAAATGAAGCGAAGAACCACCCAAATTAATTCCACTGTTCACACACCCAAATAATTGATTTCACCAAAGTGGAGTATGTGTAGCAGCCGTTCTCTTCACCTTGGGATGAGCAAAAAAACAAAATCCTAAAATATTGTGAATCTAGGGTTTATTATCAAACCTTAGTTGTTTCCAAATTGGATTGGGTCTTCACAAATTAAATCTAATATATATATATATATATATATATAAATATATTATAATTAATACTAAACCAAATTAAACTCTTTTTCCAAAACCAATTGGGTCCCACACTCCAATAAGGAGGTATACCCAACAATTCTCCCCCTACCGACTTAGGTGGAGATATCAATCATACCTGCCAAAGTTCGACACTTCAAATGTTTGTCCCTCAACAAAGTCTTAGTCAATATATCCGAAATATTATCATCCGTGTGAACCTTTTCGAGTTGTAACAATTTCGAACCTAACACATCACGAATCCAATGGTATCTCACATCAATGTGTTTCGATCTTGAATGAAAAGTAGAATTTTTTCTCAAATGAACAGCACTTTGACTATCACAATAAAGCACATACTTTTCTTGCTTCAAACCCAACTCTTGCCAAAATTTCTTCAACCATAACTCTTCTTTGCAAGCTTTTGTAATAGCAATAAATTCAGCTTCGGTAGTTGAGAGAGCAACACATTTTTGTAATTTAGATTGCCATGCCACAGCTCTCCCTGCAAAAGTCATCAAATACCCCGAAGTAGGTTTCCTAGAATCAATATCGCCGGCCATGTCAGAATCAGTGAACCCATCAAGCATCGGCTTACCATCCCTAAAACACAAACACACCTTCGAAGTCCCTCGAAGATACCTTAGAATCCATTTTACCGTTGCCCAATGTTCTTTACCCGGATTAGAGAGAAAACAACTCACCACACCAACTGCATGAGCAATATCCGGCCTTGTACAAACCATGGCGTACATCAAAGAACCAACTGCTGAAGCATAAGGAACTTTCAACATCTCTTCCTTGTCTTTCTCACTTGTAGGACATTGATTCGAACTAAGCTTGAAATGACCCGCACGTGGACAACCAACCGGCTTTGCTTTATCCATGTTGAACCTCTCAAGAACTTTCTCAATGTAGCTTTCTTGAGATAACCAAATTAGCCCCTCTTTGCGATCACGAACAATTTTCATACCAAGTACTCCCTCCGTCCCAAAATATTAGTCCCTTATTCCATTTTTCATTGTCCCAAAATATTAGTCCCTCTTCAAAAATCAAGTACAAAAATAATATAAATTTCCTATTTTACCCTTCTTTTAAATTAATAAACAACATAAAAAGTACAATTATGCATTGATATTCTCAAAAAATGTACTATCAAAAGGATAATTTTGGAAAATTAATTTTTTTCAAATGCAATAATTGTACTACCAAAAAAAGTTAGATTCCCCAAAAGGGACCATTATTTTGGGACGGAGGGAGTATTTGCTTTGCCGGTCCCAAATCTTTCATAGCAAAAGACTTGCTCAACTCCAATTTCAACCTGTTTATCATGGTAGAATCTTGACCCACAATTAAAATGCCATCAACATAAAGCAAAAGAATAATAAATTTGCCATCCGGCAAATTTTTCACAAACATACAATGGTCCGAAGTGGTTTTAGAAAAACCATTATTCATCATGAAAGAGTCAAATTTTTCGTACCATTGCCGCGGGGCTTGCTTGAGGCCATACAAACTTTTCTTCAATTTGTAAACAAATTTCTCTTTCCCTTTCTCCACAAAACCTTCCGGTTGCTCCATGTAAATTTCTTCTTCAAGATCACCATGAAGAAATGCGGTCTTCATATCAAGTTGCTCAATTTCAAGGTTCATACTTGCAGCCATGCCAAGTACAACCCGAATAGAAGACATCTTTACAACCGGTGAGAAAATCTTGTCAAAGTCAATGCCTTTCTTTTGCCCAAAGCCTTTCACAACAAGACGTGCCTTATACCTCAGATTCTTGCCATCATTCTTCAATTTGAAGACCCACTTATTTTTTAAAATTTTCCTCCCCTTAGGCAACTTCACTAAATCATAAGTGTGATTTTCATGCAAGGAATTCAATTCCTCTTCCATTGCCTTTTTCCAATCATCTTTCTTTGCATGCTCAATTGCTTCTTGGTAGCTCTCCGGCTCCCCTTGATTAGAAATCAACACAAATTCATTGGGAGGATACTTTCTTGAAGGTTGTTGGTCCCTTGTAGATTTTCTTAACTCAAGTTGTGGTGGCGGTTCTTGAGTTGGATGTTCTTCCTCAATTTTTGGCTCAACTTCATTAGGATTAGCATCATCCTCTACATCTTCAATAGGTGGCTGCACATCTCTCCCGTTTTCATCATCAACTGAAGATGAATGAGATAAATCCATGTCAATGAGATCACTAGTTTTTGGCTCCGGTTGATCACCTTTGCCAAAGTCTTCAATTGTTTGGTCTTCAAGAAACACAGCATCACGGCTTCGAATGACTTTCTTGTCGACCGGATCCCACAATCTATACCCAAATTCATCACGCCCATAGCCAAGAAAAATACATTGTCTTGACTTACTATCAATCTTGGACCTCTCATCCTTTGGAATGTGAACAAAAGCTCGGCAACCAAACACTTTCAAGTGCTCATAAGACACATCTTTGCCGGTCCAAACTCTTTCTGGAACATCACCATTCAAAGGATAGGAAGGAGACAAATTGATCACGTCAACCGCTGTCTTCAATGCCTCAACCCAAAAGGATCTTGGCAATTTAGCTTGTGAAAACAAACGCCTTGTTCTTTCCACAATGGTGCGGTTCATCCTCTCGGCAACTCCATTTTGTTGAGGAGTCTTCTTAACTGTCTTTTGATGCCGAATACCTTGACTGCAACAATACTCATCAAATGGCCCAATGTATTCACCACCATTGTCTGATCGGATGCACTTCAATTTCTGCCCTGTTTCTTTTTCAACCATGGCCTGAAAAAGCTTAAATACTTCTAGAACTAGATCTTTAGTTTTTAGTAGAAAAGCCCAAACTTTCCTTGAATAATCATCAATGAAAGTAACAAAATAAAGTGCACCACCATGTGTTCTAACTTTTAAAGGACCACAAACATCCGAATGAATCAACTCTAAAACATTTTCTTTTCTAGAAGTAACATTTTTATGAAAAGAAACTCTATGTTGTTTACCCGCCAAACAATGAACACAAGTTTTAAGATATGTACCTTTCAAACCGGGTAGAAGCTCTTTCTTGAACAATACTTGCAGCCCCTTTTCACTCATGTGGCCAAGCCGCTTGTGCCACAATTCGGTAGAAGTATCATCTTCAAGTGCATTGACAACACCTTTACAAATTTTTCCTTGCATCGAATAAAGTGTATGAGTCTTCTTGCACTTAGCCACCACCAAAGAACCCTTTGTGAGCTTCCATATTCCATCACCAAATTTGTTGTTGAAGCCTTCATCATCTGGCTTCCCAGTAGAGATCAAATTAAGGCAAATGTCGGGAACATGCCTCACATCTTTAAGCAACAACTTGCAGCCCAAATTTGTTTCCAAGCAAACATCACCCATGCCAATAATCTTGGACAAACCTTCATTACCCATTCGAACAAAATCATAATCTCCTTCGGTGTAGGTAGTGAAGAAATCAACTCGAGAAGTCACATGAAAAGAAGCACCAGAATCAATCACCCAATTACTCTCTTGGCCCACAAAATTGATATAATCATCTTCACAAACGACCATGAGATCATCGGTAGTAACTACCGTTGTGTCTTCTTGCTTCTTGTCCACACTTTTGTCACGCCTTTTCTCCTTATTCTTGAGCTTTCGGCATTCCTGCTTCATGTGCCCTTTCTCATGGCAATAATGACACTCAATGTTTTTCTTTGAAAAAGAACCATCTTTTGATTTGTCACGGCTTTGATCACGACCATGAGGAGTCTTACTTCTCCCCCTTGTTTTGCTTCGGCCTCTCACAACAAATGCTTCTGAATGAGAAGAACCCGTTGATTTTTTTCTAGTTTCTTCATTCAACAGGCTACTAGTGACTTGCCCATTGTGACAACTCTATCGGGCGCCGAATTACTGACGGTCACAGCCAAAGTCTCCCAACTTTCGGACAAAGAACTAAGTAGCATCAAAGCCTGCAACTCATCATCAAAAATAATTTTCATAGAAGCAAGTTGGTTAACAATACTCTTTATTTCATTCAGATGTTCCGGAATAGGGCTGCCCTCTTTATATTTTAAATTAACCAACTTACGAAACAGAAAGGCTTTATTTGTAGCTGATTTTCTATCATAAAGACTCTCTAATTTTTCCATAAATCATGTGCTGAAGTTTTAGTAGCAACATGATGAAACACACTGTCATCAATCCATTGATGGATAACACCAACGGCTTTTCGATTAAGCCTTTTCCACTCATCATCTTTCATACCTTCAGGTTTGCCACTATCACCCTCAATAGGCCCATACAAATCTTTACAAAATAATAGGTCCTCCATTTTAGTTTTCCAAGTTACCCAATTGCTTCCATTGAAGCTAGACATACGACCCACATTCCCCTCCATTGATTTACACAAATAAATAAACTCAAATAAACCATATGCTCTAATACCAGTTGTTAGGAAAAATCGATGATTCCCCACAAGTAAATCAATCAATGGGAATAAAAACTAATGCGGAAAAATTAAATCAAAGGCAACACAAGAATTTTTATGTGGTTCCCTCAATGTGAGGTACGTCCACGGGATCGAAATCCGATTCCACTATCAACCAAATAAGTTCCAAACGATTACAAACGAGACACTAATGGTCTCAGAAAACCACCCTTAGGTGAATTCCAAATAATCACAAATAAATAAGAGGAAAGACCTCACCAAATAGATAAACAAAAATCTTCAAAACCAGAGTTGTAGAAGATTCAAAATAACGAACCAAATCAACACCGAAAACAAAGCGAAGAACCACCCAAATTAATTCCACTATTCACACACCCAAATAATTGATTTCACCAAAGTAGAGTATGTGTAGCAGCCGTTCTCTTCACCTTGGGATGAGCAAAAAAACAAAACCCTAAAATATTGTGAATCTAGGGTTTATTATCAAACCTTAATTATTTCCAAATTGAATTGGGTCTCCACAAATTAAATATAATATATATAAAAATATATTATAATTAATACTAAACCAAATTAAACTCTTTTTTCAAAACCAGTTGGGTCTCACACTCCAATAAGGAGGTATACCCAATAATTACTCTTACTATTACCTTAACTATGTATGTATCTTGATGATATACATTTCTTATCCACAATCAGAAAGAACACTCTCTGTTTGGTATGGAAGAAAAACTGTTTTGACAAACATGACCACATCTATCCAATTGTGAACGGTTTCACAACCCTTAAACGGTTGCACTGATGTCACGTTTGTATCTTAATGAGTCTGATTAAGATACAAACCTTAACTATGTATGTGAGTCTCATCTCTCTTATTTATTTCAAGCGGTTGCACTGATGTCACAGAGCCATACTCACTGGCACCATTGTTGATGAGTGTGCCAAAAGAAATTTAAAATAGGATAAATTACACTTTTTCATCTCTATAGTTTTATTTAAGTTTCACTCTTATTATTTTGATTTAAATAATTTGGTTTCACACTAATTTTAATTTGGTCCTTTCATTTAAATTTCTATTAAATTTTTCTCTATGGACACCTTAAGAGATTGACAAATATTCTAAAATCATTAATTTTGACTTTCAAGTTAAACCGAAGAATCAAATTGAAACCTAACTTAAGGTGTAGGGACTAAATTGTTCAATTCGAAACAATAAAAATCAAAGTGAAATTCAGATCAAACTACAGCGTTAAAAGTATAATTTACCTTTTAAAACAATAACGCAATCGAGATTCAAAAAATTACTTGAAAGTTGTCCAAATATATATATATACATATAATGTATAGACAACATTCATTTGGATAAGATAGTTGATTCTATGTTTCATGTAACTGTCTTTTGAGACAATAAAAAAATTAAAAGTTCACGATTTGAATTGATCGAACAACTGCAACCCTTTTGTTATAACTCACTAACATGCACACAAAAAATGAGACAATTCATTCCAGTCCTCGCCAACAAATTACACCACAATTTACTTTTGTATAATTTTTTCGGATCACACTTTTGGACTCAATAGTTTTTTTTCCAATATAAAAAACAGGAGATGGTGTTGTTGATGAAACCAAAGCTGGAATGCCTAACAAAACCCTTCACTGCCTTGTACTCATTGTCTTCCCACTCAACTCCCAAACAAATCATACGTCATCCCCGAATCACTCACGCGGTCTCTTTTGTCTTTTTCTGTTTCCACCATCATCATAAACTGTACTACTATGAATCAATTATACTCTCATTTTCCAGTGCACTGATGTCACAGAGCCATACTCAGTGGCACCATTGCTGGTGGGTGTGCCAAAAGAAAATTTTAAAATAGGATAAATTACACTTTTTCATCTCTATAGTTTTATTTAAGTTTCCCTCATATTATTTTGATTTAAATAATTTGATTTCACATTAATTTTAATTTGGTCCCTTCATTTAAATTCCTATTAAATTTTTCTCTATGGACACCTTAAGAGATTAATAAATATTCTAAAATCATTAATTTTAACTTTCAACTTAAACCGAAGAATCAAATTGAAACTTAACTTAAGGTGTAGGGACTAAATTGTTTAATTCAAAACAATAAAAATCAAAGTGAAATTCAAATCAAACTACAACATTAAAAGTATAGTAGTGCAAGTATAACTAATTTGGTTGTTCTCTCTAACCGAGAGATTCTCTCTCTAGGTTACACCTAGGGTTTTTCTGGGATTATCCCAGGCATTCAGAGTGCCTTTCTCACCTCCATTCTTGGCCCTCACCCATCTGATTTACCCTCTTTTCTCTCTCAACCCAAGCTGACCCCTTCTCCATCCCTCAATCCTTTCCCTTCTTCTCCATTCATTCCCATCTCTATCTTTCCCAGGGCTTGGTTTCCCTTCCCAAGCTCAGTTACTCCGACCGCTACAATGACGACTAACTCGTCTAGAGGCAATGATTTAGTCACTCTGGAACTTGAAGAGGGCACTGACGAGTGCGAAGATTAACTCCTCACTCTGCCTTATTGGGAAAATTCTAACCTCCAAAGCTTTGAATAAGCAAGCGGTTTCTCGAATTCTGCGGGGGCCTTGGAAGACGCGAGCAGAGGTTTCCATTACGCCCTGGCCCGATAATGTCTATTTGTTCAATTTTGGGGATGAAGAGGACAGAGCTCTAATCTTAAGAACTGCCCCTTGGTCAGTTATGGGGAATCTTCTGGTTTTGCAACCTTTGCAAATTGGTAAGGCTATCTCGGAGGTGGATTTCACTTATTCTCCATTTTGGGTCCAAGTTCATGGTCTCCCTATGGAGAAAATGACGCACCGGAACGGGCATCTTATCGCTGAAACTATTGGAAAGTTGGTTGGGGTTAAAGCTCTTACTGATGGCTTGTTACTAGCAAGAAGCTTCTTGCGGATAGGGGTGGAAGTCAATACCTCTCTACCCCTCCCTAGAGGCTTTCTACTCAAAAGACCGAAGCTAGATGTGACAGGAAAGACTGATCTGTGGGTTGAGTTCAAGTATGAGCGTCTATTAGATTTTTTCACGATTGCGGAAGAATTGGCCATGATAATAAGTCCTGCAAGTTTGTAACGTGTGAGGTCGGAAAATTATCCATTTATGGCCCTGAGTTGAGAACAGGAGTGGCCAGTAATTTGGGCTTAGCGGTTGAATATTACCGTGATCAGATAGATGATTTGGAAGATCATCTTCGACCAATCCTCTCACAAAAGAGGTTTCCGACTCTGGCAAATGGGAGTGGCGTGCATGGGCCAGCTCAGAATGGTCAGGCTAGTACTGCAGAAAGAGTGGAACCACGATCTCCTCTGCCACCACCTTCTTAGCCAGCAGTAGCAGTGCCTTCCTTGAAGACACCTGTATTGCCTTGTTCTACACCAGGGGGTGGTACCAGTGAAGAGAGGACTAAGGTATTGACTTTGGGCCCATCTAATTTAAGGTGTGAGGAGCTCCCTACTCCTGCAGTCCAGCCCCTTAAACCCATCCTAACCATGGTCACAAAGGGGCCCAATAGCACCTCTAAGCCCATCTATAGACGCGCCCTCGGGTCTCGCTACAGTTCGGGACTCAATTTGTGTCATGGTCCTGTATCTAATCTCGCGGAGTGCAATGCAAGATCGATGAATCATCAAAGAGTCTAAATCCGGCAAATCGTTTTTTAAAACACATTTTTTGAAAGAAGTGCCAAACATGGACTGTTTTGCCAGATACAGAGTCGCCACCTAAATATTTTATTTTGGGGAATTTAGGAAACCCTGACTCGTTGCCTAAGGCCACGTGTCCGTCATCACCAAAGTTGCCTCGGCTCGAGAACTTGGGTACGATTGGGGAAGGTCACTTCCTGAGCACCCCCGCTCGCCCGATCAAAGATTGGCCTCTACTAACCATGATATCTAGTTTTGAAAACATTATGCGTTCTTATTCTGGTTATTAGCCTAGACTTACTATGTGATGCGCACAGTATATAAGTATAGACTGGATCGCCTGAATTGGAACAAAATATTTCATGTTTGTTTATTTGAAAGTGGTTTGATGGTGCTACCCGCAAGTAGGCTAAAATGTGGATTTGCCACCCTCAGGTGGGCTTAGAAAGCATGATGATTTGCCACTCTCAAGTGGGCTTAAAACTCACAATTGATGAATTGTTCCAATCCAAATAACCCAACCTTCACCCACAGGCATTCAGGCAGATATATCACATAAGCACATAGCCTCATAGTAAGCATGCTATCATGGTAGTCACTCATACGCGTACAAGAATGCTAAAGCATAACCACTTACCGAATACTCCAAGCCAAAACAGAAGCTAATTAGAAATCCATGCATGGTCCTAACTATACAGAAATGCCTAATGCAACACATGCAGAATGCAACTAAGATAGGCTCGGCTATTCTAAAGATGGCATGTGAAATGCTACAACTAACAAGTATTCAACTCGGAATTGAAATACAAATGTGGTTAGTATGATGCGTTGAGCTCGGTGCATGCAAAACAGATGAATGAATGCAAACATGCTATCATGCTGTATGTTAATTGAAACATGCCCTATTCTAACCATAATAAGCTGGTAAGTAAAAGGGAGAAAGACGTAGAGTTGGAAGGCATACATCAGACGCACGCACACTTATTACAGTTGTGCCCTCGCTCGGAGGGTCCGAATAAATAATATACAGTCCGAATAGATAGTACAGTCCGAATAAATACAAAATCTTAATTAATTAACAAATTAATCTAGGAAAGCAGGTAAGTTAGCACGCAAATCCATGGACCGCCTCAGCTCTGTTCCAAATGATGAATGATGCATGCTTGAGTTGCCTTGCGCAGAAATCCATTACGATGCCCCAGTTTGCCTCTGTTTGCAATTGTTCTCGGAATACTGCGCAACGCTCCAGAAGGCCGCTGATTTCTGATTTACTACAACAGAGAGCAACAAAGGGGCATGGCAAAGTATTTTCACATATGTATGCGTGACTACTCTTTAGGAAGTATAGTCCTCGATCCTCGTGTCACCAATCACGCATCTCGATGCATGATGGTCGAGGAGTCGAATTGCACAACTCAATGTGAAATGAATGCACATAAAAACACAACGAGACCTAAACTCCATCATGGGTAATCCGAAGTGTCGGCGAATGCGACTAACATACAACCTAGCATACGCAATGCTTATAAAATGGCATACACAATGCTCGATGTAACATGGCATACGCAACGCTCTAACATGCAACCTAGCATACGCAATGCTATGAATTGAAATGGCATACACAATGCACAATGGACTTACACCAACATGAGTGGACCTCAGCCACACTCACATCAGTGGCCATTAGATGAAAATGAGACAACCGAAATACGTGCACGCATGCACGAATACTGAGGACCGAACCTAAGGCATCAAATGCCACTCTACCAAAGCATGGCAAGGGATAAAAGTTGGCATGAAATAGCATAAATTACAGCTCTGAAATAGCATGAAATATGATCCCGAAACATGCAAATATGGCACACAATGCAAGTTAGGGGGCCCCGGGTACCGAAACTAGTGAAGTGTGTTACACTAGAGGTACCCAAAGCAATGCACCAAAGGCAAAACCAACCCCAAACAGACCCTAGGCAGGTCTGAAATAGTGGGGAAACGGCCTAAAATGATGGCTCGGAATGCAACGGAATGGAGTTCAGTCAATGGTCGGTAAATGAGGCATACAAGCCCGACTCTCAAACGCATTTAAAGAGATGAAAACATGGCAACATGGCATTTGTATGAGCTCTGAAATTTGATGAAAAAATGACTCCAAGGCATGAAAATACCTCAGCATAGGCATGTAATGGACCTCAAAACTCAAAGTTAAGCATGGGTATTGAACTACAAGCATGCAAAACAAACATCATTCGATCATGAGGTCTAAAAATAGAGCTAGGGTAGTCCAAAATAAGCACATTATCATTTTATGACATGGCCAAAAAGTGCTAACATCAAGGGTCCGCAAAGCATGCAAAGAAAGCTAGTGAACCATTAGTTGTTCTACGGCTATATGAAGCATATGAAGGCTCACCTAACCAACCAAAAACATAAGCATTTCATGCCAAAATATGTCCAAATACCCACTGAAACTCAGTCAATGCATGCGAAAATGAGGGGCTCCTTTGGAAGGCCATGCAAGGGGGTATTCTACACCTATATGATAGACAAACAAAAGGGCAAAACCACCTCTGGAAATGAGTTATGAAAGCCCTAAAACCCACCTAATAGGCCCTGAAAATAGTCTCGGAAATATGCAAAGAAAGGTCCCTTTGAGAGGCCTTGAATGGGATTGCTCTACACATGCATCATAGACATAAATTATGACAAAATGGGCTCTTGACAGGGCTTAGGAAGACCTTAAAACCCACAAAATGAGGCCTGAAACATGACTTCAATGCATTCAAAATAGAGTCCCTTTGGAAGGCCAACAATGCTAGTAAAGAGAATGAGGGGTGAGAGGGTCACCCCTCTATGATTTTGGAGCTCAAAGACACATCAAGGCCACTGAAAAGCCACTAGATTTCAGTGGCTAAGAGGCCAAAACAAGGCCAATGCAAATGCTCACATGCATGGCTCAAAGCATGGGGAAATGAAGCATACAAGGAAGAAAATGACTCCAAACAGAAAAGTGACCTCAATAAAACTTAAAGACGAGGTCAAAAAAAAACTTTCTTCAGTTTAGGTCGAGATCCAAAAATGCTCACAAATAAGGCTAATATATCGTGCAAAATAAGCCCTAAAAAATAGATAAAGCATACAAGGGGGTAGGTTAAGTGCTTCACAGCTGGCACAGCTGTGTTGCACTCAAAAAGAGCAAAAAGCAGAAAGCTGGCCGACCAGCTAAGGTGGTCGGCCGACCACTCCCCCTGGTCGGCCGACCAGGGGTCAAAAGGGTCAATGAGAAATGCTGGCCAGCCATACTAGAAAGGTGGCCTCCCAGATGAGTGCAACACAGCAGTATGGTGAAAAACCAGAAAATGTGACCCAAGAGAGAGAAAAACTAGTTTTTTAGCAAGGTTCAAAAGGGTCAAGAAGAATTAATGGTCGGCCTACCCATATTGGTGGCCTTCCAGATGAGCACAACACAATGGTGGTATGAAAAGCCAGAAATTGTGGCTCAAAAGTGAGAAAAACCAGCTTTCTGTTAGAAAAATCGAGTTTTGGAGAGAGAAAATGAGAAAACTGGTTTTTTAGGGAAAAAGGTGGCCTCCCACCATCCTACCATCTTCCTAACAATGAAAATAGGGTCTCTACCAAAAATGGACCGAAACGGATGCAAAACGAAGGTTCGGGAGCCAAAACGTGTGGTTCGGGGCCCTAAAAATAGGCTGTTAGGCAGCGAAAGTGGCGTATGACCTCGAAGGTGGTCTCCCGGGCCACAGTGTCCCTCAAAAGGAAGGAAGTAAGGTGTGTGCCAAAAACCGAAGTGATCGGAGGTAGTTAGGCGGTCCCGAATTGAGGCACACGACCGACGGCTCCGAAAAACTAGAAATCAGGCTCCAAACAAGAAAAATAGCCTACAACCACGAAACGTAGCCTACGGCCACTGAGAGATGGTCTACAAGACTTCTCCCTCCCTTCGAAAATAGAAAACGGAGAAAACGAGATCTGGTTCACAAACCGAGGTAAAGTACAAAAGAGTCCGGAAGTCCGGAGGTAAGGCTCGCAGCCGAGACTCTGAGACCTCAGAACGAGCACAATATGCAATATCACCAAGCACTCAACCGGTGACATCTGAGTCTTAAGGTCGGTCAAAAATGGGGTGTCTACGCCATCTCTTCTAGCAACAGTATGATACGAAGCCAAAGCCCAAGTCACCCTGCCTATTATGTTATAGAACCGTCTAAGAGTCCTACTTCTCAAATTAGCCCACAAGGCCTTACCCCTAGCTGCACCCATCCCACAATTCAAAATGATACACCAAGCCCTCCCTATAAGCCCATCTCTATTTCCTTTTGTCCAGATGCCCTAGAAAGCTTGTTATCCTTAGCCTTCACTGGGCTATCCTTAAAGAGGAAAGCTTCTGATGAGACCTACCTTCTTCCTAACCCTTCGAAAACCCTAAAACTGGATTATAAGCTCTTAAGTGACCCCACATCTTTAGTACCCGTCCCTGTGTTTGAAAATGGTAGCTTCCCCAAGAAGCAGGGGAGAAGAGAGAAGTCGTCTAAGATCAAGGCCAATTTAAAGACAAAGGTTTCGCCACAGGTGAATTTAGTGGATGTTGATGTGCATGAAGATGTTCCAGGGGCTATGGATGAATCTATCAGGTGTTCTCAAGCTCTTCAGTCCAACCCTATGGAGAGTCCTTTGGATAATGGAACACGGGTGGTGGTGGCTGACCCTCAACAGCCACAAGCCCTATGTCAATAATCAGCTGAACTGTGAGGGGATTGGGTGACCCTTGACAGTCCAGATCCTCCGAGGGTTGTACACAACCCATCGCCCAGGTATCGTCTTCTTAATGGAGACAAAGAACCGGAGATCGAGATTAGACAGAATTAGACGTAGTTTGCATTTTCCTAATAGTTGTTATGTAGAGCCCGAGGAATTGGCGGGGGGTCTAGCATTGTGGTGGACGACTGAGGTGGATGTTGATATCAGATTCAAGGCTTCTAATCTGATTTGGTGTGTGATCACAAGCCAAGGTTTGGAGTGGTTAGCAACTTTTATCTATGCACCTTCACGTCCTCAGCTTAGAGATGGTTTCTGGGATGTTTTGAGGTCGATTGCCAGTGAGAACAGTAGGTCGTGGCTTTGTATTAGTGATTTCAACGAAATTGGTTCTGTTTGGGAAAAGGAAGGCGGAGCTTGGCCCAGTCCTCAGCGTATTGAAAAGTTTCAAAATGTGCTATCACATTGCGAGTTTCTGGACTTGGAATTTGATGGGACTGTGTTTACCTGGTCGAATCATCAACATGGCTCGGACAAAGTCAAGGAAAGGCTTGATAAGGCGGTAGCCACAGTGGCGTGGAGAAAGGTGTTCCCGTATGCCCAACTGATCCATGAAACATTTTTAGGTTCTGACCATTGCCCAATAGTCCTCAACTTTTGTATTCCTCAAAAGAAAGTCCCTAGACTGTTCAAGTTCGAGTCGATGTGGACCACATCCCCAGAGTGTAAAGATGTTGTTTCAGCCAGTTGGCAGTGTCCTCAAGTAGGATCGCCTATGTTTCGTCTGAGCCAAAAGCTTTCTTATTGCCATTGGGGATTGAAAGAATGGAGTTTGAGAGAGTTTGGGAATAACAAGTTGAAAATTAATACTCTAAAAGGCCATTTAGCACATCTTCAAGCTCAACCGTCTTCGGTGGAGAATGATCAGGCCCAAAGGGGAGTTCAGACGGAATTAGAAGTCACTCTTCTTCGAGAAGAGATGTACTTGCATCAGAGGTCACGTATTCATTGGCTACAGTGTGGTGTTCAAAACTCTTCTTTCTTTCATGCCTCCCTTACCCAACGAAGGCAACGTAATTAGCTGGTTAAATTGTTAGATGGAAATGGTATTTGGTTAACCTCGGATGCAGATATTGATGCTCATTTGTTTGGAAATTTCTCTACCCACTTTAAGAGTGATCAGGCAAGGGATTTGGCTCCTTCTCTCTCAGTAGTGGAGCATCTCATCACTGAAGATATGAACCGGAGGCTAACCAAACCAATCACTGATTCGGAGATCAAAGCTGCTGCCTTCCAACTTGGATCTTTAAAGGCCCCGGGGCCTGATGGCTACTCGGGAGTTTTCTATCACAAATACTAGGATATGGTGGGTGTAGATGTATGTGAGGCCATCAAAAATTTTTTTACTACTGGTCATCTCCTCAAGGAATGGAATCACAACAATTTAGTGCTAATTCCAAAGGTCCAGAATCCTGAGACACTTTCTCAGTTTCGGCCCATCAGCTTGTGCAATTTCAAACTCAAAATTGTGTCTAAAATAGTTGCCAATAGACTCAAACTAGTGCTTCAAACTATCATTTCGCCTCAACAGTCGGCTTTCGTTCCTGGCAGATTGATTCAAGACAATATCATTGTGGCCCATGAAGTGTTTCATCACTTGAAGCTGAAGAAGAGAAGTGTTATGCATGAAATGGCAGTCAAAATTGATTTTAATAAAGCCTATGATCATGTTCAATGGGACTTTTTGCGAGCTTTATTGGGGAAGATGGGTTTTGCTACTGTTTGGATCCAATGGGTTATGGAGTTAGTGTCCACGGTCTCCTTCTCCGTGTTTGTTAACGGGAAAAATCGAGCGGCTGTAATTCCTTCACAGCGTTTGCGGCAAGGAGACCCTCTGTCTCCATACCTCTTTGGTCTCATTGCCGAGGGTCTGTCACTATCCCTATCCAATAGGCTTCATGAGAAGTTGCTTTCGGGAATTAAAATGCGAAGAGGATGCCCCATTATTACACATTTATTTTTTGCGGATGATGCCTTTCTTTTTGCTAAGGCAAATAGGCGGGACTGTCAGGCTCTTAAGGTAATTTTGGATGTGTACAACTTTGCCTCTGGTCAGTTGATTAATTTTGAGAAATCCGGTATCATATTTTCAGCAAATACTCCTGAAGGTGTGAAGTCCGAAATCACTGCTTTGCTGGGGATGTCTCCAAGTATCCGAGGGACAAGATACCTGGGCCTTCTAATGTTTTGGGGTAGATCGAAGTCAAAAGCCTTTGGGTGTTTGATTGAAAAAGCAGTCACCAAGATGATGGAATGGAAGCAGAATTTGTTATCGCAAGCAGGGCGAGAAGTCTTGATTAAATCGGTGATTCAAGCGATACCAGCCTATGCTATGGCCTGTTTTGCTTTTCTGAAGAAATTCTGTAAGAGCCTCAACTCCTATATCAACAACTTCTGGTGGGGGAGTGATCCACTGGATAGAGGTTTTCACTAGACTAGATGGACTAGTTTGGCTTTGACAAATCCTCAGGGTGGCATGGGGTTCAGAGACTTCCACTCCTTCAATCTTTCCCTTTTAGCAAAGCAAGCTTGGCGACTCATCAAGAACCCTCATTCTTTCTGTGCTAAGGTGTTAAAGGGCCTTTATTATCCTCACACAGATTTTCTCCCAGGTCTCAGGGGCAGAAGGCCTTTGTGGTCATGGGCTAGCATTCTTCAGGGCCGTGAGCTTTTATCAAAGGGTCTTCATTGGCTTGTTGCTAATGGCAAATCTATCCTTTTCTAGAAGGATAAATGGGTTCCTCAGTCCCATAAATTCCAAGTTCTCACTCCTTAGCCACAGGAGTGCCAAATCCAGAGGGTTAGCGAGGTTATTAACCCGAATCTCCCAGAATAGGACTCTGTTACATTGCGTGGGTTGGTTGGAAGTGAGGAAGCTAGATCTATTATGACCATTCCCATATCCTTAGTTAATCAAGATGACTCTCTTGTTTGGCATCACACCAAAACTAGAACCTCCGAAGTCCGAAGTGGGTATCAAATTATACAACGGGAATTTCAGTCACGGGTATCCTCTGGGGCTTCTACTTCAGTTCAGCCATCTGGAAGATTTTGGAAAATGATCTGGTCTCTTCCAGTGCCTTCCAAAGTCTGAAATTTCTAGTGAGGGTGTGTACTAACAGTCTAGCTACTAAAGAGAATCTTCATCGCCGTAATTGTGCTCCTTCCCCTTCTTGTCCTATTTGTGGTTCTTGTCTGGAGTCTATTGAACACCTTCTTTTTCAGTGTAACTAGACTAGGCCTGTGTGGTTTGGGTGTGATCTTGGCTTCTTATCGGGGTCCATTTCTTTCTCCTCTGCAAAACAGTGGACTCAGGCAATTCTTGAAAGTTGTTCTAATGTGCGGGATAGCAAAGAGCGATTGGGCAAGGCTGCCACAGTTGGGTGGTGCCTTTGGAAGGCTCGTAATGAGTGGGTCTTCAATCAATCTGAAGTAGACTCGGTGCAAGTCATCCAACAGGCTTCTCTTCTCTGGAGGGAGAGTAGCTCGGTGGCTGTTGTGGTAGATTCTTTTCCTGTAAATGTTCATTTAGCGGATCAGGTTAGCATCAAATGGACTCCTCCTCCTTACGGTTTGTTCAAAGTGAATTATGATGCTAGCTTTGCGTCCACAGGCTAAAAGACTTCCCTGGTAGTGGTTTTGCGGGATTGGAAAGGTCAAATTATTGATGGTGTTGTCTCCACAGTCCACACATCTTCAGTCGCTCAAGGCGAAGCCCGCGCTATTCGGTTAGCGTGTTTGTTTCTCCAGGCTCTTGGACTCTCAAATGTCCAAGTGGAAAGTGATTGCAAATCAGTTATTGAACTTTGTGTTTCTGAACTGGTTCCTCCTTGGGAGTGCCTAGCATTATTATATGATATTCGGTCCATGGGCCAAGCTTCTTCCTTGTCCTTCTCCTGGGTGCCAAGAGCAGCTAATACTATGGCCCATTGGCTTGCCTCCTCAAAGCTGCAAGAAGCTCTCCCTTTAGATTGGATTAGGAATCCTCCTCTGTCTTTAAGGAACTTGCTTTTGTCTGATTCTCTTGTTGTTTGAGAGTTTTCTCGAGTTCAAAAAAAAAAAAAAAAAAAAAAAAAAAACATTAAAAGTATAATATACCTTTTAAAACAATAATGCAATCGAGATTCAAAAAATTACTCGAAAGTTGTCCAAATATATATATACACAAAATGTATAGACAACATTCATTTGGATAGGATAGTTGATTCTATGTTCATGTAACTGCCTTTTGAGACAATAAAAAATTAAAAGTTCACGATTTGAATCGGTCGAACAATTGCAACCCTTTCGTTATAACTCACTAACATGCACACAAAAAATGAGACAATTCATTCCAGTCCTCGCCAACAAATTACACCACAATTTGCTCTTGTATAATTTTTTCGGATCACCCTTTTGGACTCAATAGTTTTTTTTTTTTCAATATAAAAAATAAAAAAATGTTTGGGAGCACTAATTAGTGGCAGTGGGTCCCGTCATTAATGATGTGATGTTTTGATCTTGAAGTTGTATTTTTTTTTTTTTTTAATGCATTAATACTATTAGTGGTGATATTTTTAGTGGGATGAATCATTGTTATAAAAAACAGGAGATGGTGTTGCTGATGAAACCAAAGCTGGAACGCCTAACAAAACCCTTCACTGCCTTGTGCTCGTTGTCTTCTCACTCAACTTCCAAACAAATCATACCGCATCCCAGAATCACTCAGGCGGTCTCTTTTGTCTTTTTCTGTTTCCACCATCATCATAAACTGTACTACTATTAATCAATTATACTCTCATTTTCCAGTGCTCTTCTCTCCTCTGTTCTCTCTCTCTCCAAGTTTTTGCCTTCAAAACCCACTTGAAGAGAGCATGTCTGCAGGAATCATCGCAGCTCCAGTTGGTGGATCAAGCTATGTTGGCTTGAAACCCAACTCATCAAAGCTTTTCCCGGTCAAAGATTCAGTTGCATGGACCAGAAAAACTGTCTCTAATGGCTCTAAAACCCACTGCATGAAGGTACTAATGTGATTCACTAATGATTTGGATAATATTGATTCATGGTTTTAAATTACAGTATCGGGAGATGCAGTCATATATGGCTGCATCGGGCAGTATACTAGTGAATAATCGTATCAGAAATCCAAAATCCCGTTATTGAAGCTTCACTTTGTGTTAATTCTCATCAAATTTAACTCTTGTGTTTGATTGTGGATATTCATGTGTCTTAAATTGACAGACATGGAATCCAATTGATAACAAGAAGTTTGAGACACTGTCGTATCTCCCGCCTCTCTCGGATGAATCGATCGCGAAGGAGATCGAGTACATGCTCAAAAAGGGATGGGTGCCATGCCTTGAATTCGACAAGGTAAGAACTACAATTAAAAGATAGATATGCATATGCCATTTTCATACTCCATACAAGAAGTGTTTTTCTCCTGACTTAGCTTGGAGCAAAGAATGTATTTGTTTGGTGCAACTTCTGGCCAAATTATGGATAATCAAAAGGCAGAAGTGAAAAAGAATTTCTCTCATGTTTCCCAATAATCAGCTTTTTCATCTTTTTAAGCAATTTCTGTCTTAAAAACTGAAAGTATAAGAGAAGTCATGGGCTCAAACATCGAGCCTTAAGGTGGATTATGGTTGGAAGATTTATTCTCCACTAGGCTACCCAGATATTCAGAGTTTAGAAGTTTGGTAATTGACTGGTATATGTGAGATGGGGACTAAATGTACATGGGAATAAATCTGTTTGAGTACAGGACAACCTAAAAGAAAGAAAAGCATAATCGACAACTAAGACCTTATTGGTATACTTTTGAGCATTTTATGGAATCTTCATATGCTTTGAAGTATTGGTGATTAATTATTTAATTGATACTTCTTTTCTCTTCTGTTCCCTTCTCTTCTCTTCTAATATTTTCTTTTTCTTTTTTTTTTCTTTTTTTTTTTTTTTTTTTTTGTTGTCGTTGTTGAAAAGGTTGGGCATGTGCATAGAGAGAACAGCAGAATGCCAGGATACTATGATGGGAGGTACTGGACACTGTGGAAGCTGCCAATGTTTGGTTGCAGTGATTCTTCACAAGTCCTCAATGAAATCCATGATTGCAAGAAGGCTTACCCAAATGCGTATATTCGTTGCTTGGCCTTCGACAGCAAGCACCAATGTCAATGTATGTCCTTTGTCATTCAAAAACCCACCCCCACCTCCTAAAGCGGTTGCTGCTTCAAGGTCATCACCCTTCTCTATCTATATATATATATATATATATATCTCTCTCTCTCTCTCTCTCTCTCTAATGTGTTGTGATCGTTTTAAAACTATTTGTTGTGTCTTTTCTTTTATTTGCTTTCTTTTCTTTTTGTTTTAATTGGATATTAATAAAGGTTGTTGTTTGGTTTTATTACATGAATTGACTTAAGTGGAATCTTCAAGTTTTAGTCAAAATAATTGTTTATAATCTATGTGCAATAATGACCCATTGTTTTGAGCTTCCTGTGGGCAAAGCCCACAGTTTTTCTTTATTTTGGCTTGTTTGGCGCCACTTTTGGAGATGTAATAAGAGCAATGTTAGGTATCATGAAAAAACTTTCATGAAAATGATCATGAAAGATTTATGACTCTTGAATTACACTTAAAATAAAACATCACACACTAATCAAGGTAAGCCAATGGTCATAAATTTTTCATGACCAGTTTCATGAAAATTTTTTCATGATCCCTATCTTTTCTCATGTAATAATGATATGCTGTTACTCTTAGCCTCCGTTTGGCAACACAGTTTGGGGCTAAAATTTAATCACTAAACGACAAACATGAATTCAGGGTGGTGACTTACATACATTGCAGGGTGAAAGTACCAAACTACCCCTCATGTTACTTGGCACCTCATATTACTTGGCCCCACCACTACATCACGCAAATTAAGGAGCAACTGTTACAAATAATGCCGCCCCCACCACTACGTCACGTAAATTAAGAAGCAATTGTTAGAAATAATGTCTTTAATATCTATTTTGATATTTGATTAAAATATGAATTATTTTTTATGATTTTAAAAATTATATATTATGTTTATGATTTCTAATTTTATAACAAAATGTCACTTTTATTATTAAATTAAGTCAATTAATAATTTATAATGATGTTAAAAATATATTTCTCACAGACAAAAGCTTCATCACTTCCAAAGAACACGTTTTCCAGAAAAGGAACTAATGGACATTGAAAAAAAAAATTAAAAACATTTTTTTGGTTTTTGTTAAAATATTTTATAAAAATAAATTCAAACTCTATTTATAAAAATATTTTTAAAAATTTTAATATTTTTATTATGTATTTAGTTATGATTTGAGTGTAGAGTTGTAAAAGTAGTGTGGAGTTTCAAGTTATGTATTTGGTTATGAATTGTAAAAATAATTTACTAATAAAATTTTATTTTATGTTTTTTGTTACAATTTGAGTGTAGAGTTGTTTTTAAATTTAAAATATTAACATTTTAAATTATTTAAATTTTTTGAATATTTAAATTATTTAAATCTTTTTGTTAAAATGATTTTTTGAATATTTAAATTTTTTGCAAAATAAATTTGTTAGATTATTTACATTATTTAAATATTTAAAATAACATTAAAATTCAAATTAAAATTAAAATAAAATTCAAATTAAATTAAATTAAATTAAATTAAATATTTAAAAGTAAATTAAAATTAAATTATTTAAAATACACATCCTAATAAAATAAAATCTCACTTTTTATCATTTCACCAAAAATTAAAATAAAAATAAAAATAAAAAACACATGAAAAAATATTTGCAAAAAAAAAAAAAAAACTTAAAATACATAAATTATTAACAATAATTTATTAATTCAGTTTTATTTTACGTGTTTGTTTACGATTTGAGTGTAAAGTTGTTTTTAAATTTAAAATATTAACATTTTAAATTATTTTTATTTTTTGAATATTTAAATTATTTAAATTTGTTTGTTAAAATAATTTTTTGAATATTTAAATTATTTAAATTTTTACGATGTAAATTTTTGAATATTTATTTTAAATTTTTTCCAAGGTAAATTTTTTAGAATATTTACATTATTTAAATATTTAAAATACAAAAAAAATATAAATAAAATTAAAATAAAATTTTAATTAAGTTTTGTTTTATATATTTAGTTACGATTTGAGTATAGAGTTGTTTTTAAATTAAAAATATTAACATTTTAAATTATTTAAAGAACGTAAATTAAAGAACAATAACTAATTAATGTATAAAAAAATATAAATGACAAAAACATAAATTTAAAAAAAATAAAAAAAAATTTAACCAAAAAATAAATAAAAAAATATTTTACCAAACTACGCCAAAATAAAACCCAAAATAAACAAATAAAAAATAAAAAAATTTAAGCAGAATACCCAAATCGAAACCCCCCGAAAAAAAAAGTAGCAAAAAAGGGCAAATCAAAACCGAAAATAAGAGAAAAATAAAAAACAAATAAAAAAAAAAAAACAACATTGGTGGACCGTTTGGGAAGCTGACATGGATGCCAAAATCTTTGAATTACAGGTACATGTGGATCAAGGGCACTTTGGTAAATTAACAGGAGGCCACCTCACCAAAAAGTCAAAAAGTCAAAAAATTATTCTCAAATCAAACTTTTTAACCCCAGGCTAAAATAGTTAAAAAAGCCAAAAAACTAAAAAGCCAATCCACATCCCAAACGGAAGTTTAATTATAATAAGTTTTTCTTTATTTTGGTTTGTTTGGCACCACTTTTGGAGATGTAATAATGATATCATGTTACTCTTAATTATAATAATAAATCACTCAAATCCCAACGACAACTCTTAATTACAGCATTGTTTAATCAGCAGTGCTCCAGAGTATTAGTAAAAAATTAAAAAATAAGTAAAAGATAAAATAAGAAGAAGGAAAAGACAAATTAATACTCATTTAGAGCTCCTTTTTTAGAGATCTAAATCATTTTTGTTGTTTAATATCCCGGCCTCTGACACCGACAACTCTTTTATAACATTTTTAGTAATTTTTTTTTGTGAATTTTTTTAACTATTTAAACAGAGAGTTTGTTTGTCCATTTTTAAATTAAAAAACAATGACAAACATGTCTTGTCTTCTGCAATTTAAAGAGGGGAGAGAGAAGGGTATTTTTGTCTTTTAGCTAAAAAATTTATATTTTTGCAATTAAATTTTGATTGTTTTCTTGATCGGTGGATTAGAGTATGTACAAAATATTCATTTTTAGATTGAAAAATAGTAACAAACAAGTCTATCTGTGCACCATTAAGATACTTTTAAATTAAATATGGAGATAAATAAAAATATAAGCATATTATTAAATTAAAGGAGTTTTTTTAATTCAACTATCTAAAAATATTTTGCAGTAGTTTAAAAACAATTGAAAGATATTCATTAATTTAGGGACACTAACTCCTTTTCGGACAAAATTATCTTTAGTCAAGTTTTGTTATTCCACCACCTTCAGCCAAAACTATCATTGCCACTACTACCTTCGGCCATTATCTCCAATCGCCGACAATCACCTTCGACTCTTGAAAACTATCTCTACTCATTGATGACAACTGTCTAGTGATCACCGTCAGTCCATTTTTGACAATTCTCTGACAAAGTGAAATTTCATTAACTTAGCATATTAAAATTCTCTAATAACTCCTTGACAAAGTAAAATTTCTCTCAAGTAAAATTTTATTAGCACAATGAAATTCATTGTGTGACAACGAAAATGAAATTATTTTTAACAAAAAGATAAATAGAAAAAGAGTAGAAAGAGAGAAAAGAAAGATAGAAATCAAAGATATGGAGTGTGGTTACAAGAGATGTGATGCATTTGAGATCAGGACAACAATAGTGATGGATTTGGAAGCGTCAATAATGAATCTAGAAGCAGCAGTTGTAGATTTGGGAGAGGCAAACAAGAAGTTTGCACTTATAAATGACACTAACTTCATATATGGACTATAGTTGCGAACAGTGGTTGTGAATGGTAACAACTGTAGCAGTTTGAAAGTGATGACAACGGAAAGATGGTTGAAGCGGTGCATAGAGAGAAATATGTAGAGAGAGAGAGAGAGAGAGAGAGAGAGTGAGTGAAAGTGATGACAACGGAAAGATGATTGAAGCGGTGCATAGAGAGAAATATGTAGAGAGAGAGAGAGAGAAATGTATACAATGAAAAACATAATCTAAAATTGTTGTAGTGTTTTTAGGGTTAAGGGTATTTTTTGTCATTTATCTCAACATTTTTTTTCTTATCCTACTAAAATTTGAAAATTTGGAATTATGAGACCTTAACTAGTATGGAATATTTCAATATTGTTTTAACTTTTATAGAGATATATAGAGGGATCTATCCTTAATTAGTCCAAAGTTAAAATATTGGAATAAATATATATATTTGTGCATTATCTATGCAATCAATTTGTGGACTATTTGTGCTAAGATGTATGTGCATTATCTATGTATTTTAAAGAATAATGTTTGATCCACACAAATAGTGGTGTTGGAATCCGCCTAAATGAGCTAGCAAGCTTCAAACTCAAAAAGAGTCCACTCGTCCAAACCCCTCTCTCTCTCTCTCCCCCCTCTATTTCTCGCCCAAACCCTCTCTCAAAAGTGCCTTGAATTTCTGGTGGATGATTTGGCCATCTCCCCCACTAGCTGCAATGACCCCCAATCTCTCTGATGACCTGTTGTTGTGCCGGAGGACCTCAAATATAAATACAAAAAACAAAGATACAGAAGAATAACAAAACAAATTCTAATTCACTCAAACAAATTCAGAATAAATACAAAAAATTCACAAACAAATATACAGTGGAGGTAATCCCTCATAACTCACAATCACTCTCAAATTCAAATATTTTCTATATTTAATATAACACATTAGCTTCCTATATATAGGTTTCTGATAAGGATGAGAGACGAAAGCTGTGAAGCCAAAATCACCTTGTTTCGGACATGTTCGGGAAACTTCATGATGGCCCATTATTGACCAACTAAGAACTTCAATTCAAAACCATATTCTTCAGTAGCTTCTATATCATCTAGGAGCCTTAAGAACAATCTGGAGGAGAAGATGAGAAATTAAATCCAAACTTCTTATGCTTCATGAAGAAGCAAAGCCAAATTTTCAACAATTCTCCACCTTAGCAAAGATTCTCTAGTACATAAATTTTAACAAAACTTCACCTCAGCAAAATAACTTAAACAACCAACCACACAAGTGCTCCAAAGCAAACACACTCCAATGCCCAAAACAAATTCTGGTACATCAAACAAAACAAACGAACGCTCTAACAGATCAAAACAAAACAGCAGACTCAAATGTAACACCCCGAAAATAATGCAATAATTCAACAATAAAGACTAATACAAAATGACATAAACAGAGTATTAGGCTTTCATTAATTAGAGTCCATTTATAAAAAGGGCACATGCTTTACACATTTATAAGCTCTATTCTGAATCTATAGCATGTGGCACCAAACTAAATGATCGATGAAATAAATGCCTTACGAGCTTACAACTTTCCAAGATGATACTTGGTTACAACAAAACGAGTCAAAAGCTCAATCCAAAATAAAGCCCTAGTGCAGACACCCCATTTTTTACTACCCTTAAGACTTGGGCACTACTGATGGTTTACTTGGTGGTGAAAGGTGTGCAGGGCAAAGGTTCAATTTCTTCGGTAAGGAGAGAATCAAATCCTAACCTCACACCCCATTTTGGACCAAAGATATTTTTCAATGGTTTTTAGACCTCAAAACCCTCTCTTTCAAAACATTTTTGAAAATAGGTTCCTACGATGTTCTGACGCTCGCATTTTATAAAATGTCGCGTTTTTTGGTAAACTGAGCGAGGACAAAGTGGAAATGAATGAGGGAGAGGTGAACTCTTTGAAAAACCATTCAAAACACCTTATTTAGGGGTTTGGAGTTGAAGAAAATTGGAGAAGGGGGAACAAACCCAGTTGGGAAAGGAGTTGGGCATGAATCGTTAAGAGAGAGTCGCGCTACTCTCGCTAAATCAAGCCTATCCTTTTGTACATTTGGATTTCAGTTATGAGGCCACCACCGTTGAAAATAAGATTTCCGAGGATTCATTTTACACTCAAGAATCTCCTAAAGACGAGCCTGAATGGGGGAGATATGATTAGTTGAAGTTGGACATCATTCTGGTTGGACCAAAACTGAGCAGCATTCACTAAAAGAGGGATATCTCTTAGCACAGTTGGAATTTTGATGCAAGGCTTTCACCATTAGAAATCTTACTTCCCGGGCTTCATTCTGGACACAAGAATGATCTGAAAAGGCATCTAGATGAAGGAGTTAGGCTTGCTTCAAGTCGGGGACTAGGACTGATTTTTGCTGCCGGCCTCTATGGGAATGTGCCGGCCATGAATGGCCAATGCCGTCCAAGAGTGACCCCTGCTGGCCAACAATAGTGTGCTGCCACCCAACAATGGCAAAGGTGCCGGCCATTGATGAAAAGATCAGTTTGGGACAGATATTTTGCTCCAGTTTGCTCCAGCTGTCTCTCTTGAGATATTTTCGACCAAATGCTCCATTTTCTCTAAATAATGAAGCCTTATATCTCATATTCAAGGGTTAGAAAATTTTGGGAGCTTCTCACACTAAAATCCCTCTCTCTCTCTCTCTACAACTTTCAGAGCTTAACATCTGTCTCTCTCTCTAGAGTTTACTCTCTCTTGCCTTTTTGTTCTTGAAGGCTTGCATACATCCATCTTCAACCTATCAACCCTTAAGAAGACTTGATCACCATTGGGCTGAGGTCCCTTGGAACTTGTTTTGGGCTGTTAAAGCTTGGTTTTAACTTAGAAATCTTGTTGTTTTGCTGTTTGGCTTCAAGGGTAAGCACTTGTCCTTCTGAAGCTTTGTTTTGTATGCTTGCTTTACCACCTTTGCAAACTGTTTTTGGCTTGGTTTTGAACTAAAGAAAACACTGTTTTTTAGTTCTAAAAATGATGGTTTAGGCCTATTTCGTGTTAGGGGATTGTCTCCCCCTTTTGTTCCTTAGCTTGTATAGCCTTTGAGCCATCTTTCAAGGCCTTTCAAAACAAATTTTTGTGCCCTTTTAACCACTGAAATCCACAGGATTTTTAGTGGTAAAAATCCTATTTTGAGGGCCCAAATAGGAGAGGTGGTCCCCTCTCCTCTTGTCTTGCTTGCTAGTGTTGATGGCCAACCAAATGAGAATGTGTTTTTACTTCTTTATGGCTTTGTTTAGGCTCATTTTTGTGACTTATCAGACTTGCCATAACTCTCTTTTTGGCTATCTTGGTCACCTCTTGCATGCTTATTGCACTAGTAGTGTAAATCCTTTTTGCTAGCCTTGTTGGCCTTACAAAGTAGCATGCTTTTGTAGCTTGAATTAGCTTAGTTCAAGCATATTTTTGGTGTTATTTTGACATATTATAACTCTGATTTTGATTGGTGGATCCACTCCTTGCATGGTTTATACACTTGTAGTGTATTTCTCACAAACTAGTCTTGTATGCTTCATGAAGTAGCATGCCTTTCTAGCATGATTTGATTCTATTTCAGCACGTTTTTGGTGATGTTTTTCCATGTCATACCTCTGTTAAGGTTTGGTTTGGTTGGCCCTTGCATGCTCCATGCACTTGTAGTGTAATTCCATGAATTAGCCTAATGTGTATCATGCTTTAACATGTCATTCTAGCATGATTTTGGCTTAACTCTAAGAAACTTTTGGTCATGTTTTAGCATGCTTAAGCTTTGATTTTTGTTGTTTTGGCTGTGCATGCCATGATTTGTATAGCTATGGTTCATCTTAGCTTGTTAGCTTTGTGCATCAAGTCCACTAGCATGCATTTCTTAACCTATTTGAATGATTTGGCATCATTTGTTATGTGATTTCAGAGCATGTTTCGTTACCATACACTCCATGTTTCACTCTTTCAATGCCTTTGGAGAGTTGTGTTTTGTGCCTTAAGCTTGGGCTAATATGCATGCATGTTTGTATAGTCCTTTAAGCTTCTATCTTAGCATGTTTTGCCACTGCTTTGGGCATGATGTAACTCTATTTTGAGCTGGTTTGGATGTTTGAGCATTATGATGCATGCTTATAGTGTTATTCTTTTAACTAGCCTTGGTGCTCTTGGCCCCTTAACATGTTGTGCATGAGTATTTGCATGATAGAGTCTTGTATGCCATCTTAACATGTCAAGCTTAGCGAGATTGTTTGCATAACATGTTGTCTGTGTGCATTGCATTGCGTTCAATCGGGCGTTACGTTGAACACAGGGTGGATTAGCTCATTTCATACTTGAAGTGATGAAGTGAGCAAATCACCCTTGGTCTCCATTTCCTTTGACTTCCCATGATAAGGAAATGGTCTTGGTGTCTTATTTGTCATGCATTTATTGAATTTGCACATGTTGGGTTCTTGGCCATCATGCATCGAGATGCACGATTGATGGTCTTGAATCCGATTATGCCTCTCCCTCGATATTTTGAGGTGATATGGAGTGGCATAGTGCGTACATACCCTTGGGAGACCCTCTATTTTCTCTATTTTGTGCTCTGCTGCAGCTTGGTGTCACAGCACACCGGTGGCCGGCACCCTCTTATTGTTGGCCGGCAGATCTTCATTTATGGCCGGCAATGTGCACTCTTGGTCGGCAGAGGGTCGGCAGCAGCTCCTCATGGCTGGCAGGCCACTGGTGCACTCCTCAGAATGTTTTTGGCAAGATCCAGCAGCTAGTTCTCAAGGACACCCTGCAGGCAGAGCCTCTCAATAGCATTTGGAGAGTTTTCGGGACGAGAATCGAGCATGCATCCTTCCTTGTTCAAGGCAAAGCTGAGGCAACCTAGTTTACATACTTTAATTCTTAGCATGAATTTGTAATTTAATTAATTCATTTGATTAATTAGTTAAAGCATTGTAATAATTAGCTTAGTGTTTGCTAGTTATTCAATTTGGTTGTGTAATAATTAGTCTAATTAGATTATTAGATTAGTTGTTTAGCTTAGCGTAGCTAACTTAGCGTATTCATTCGGGCCCTCCGTCGAGAGGGTGAATTTTGTAATAAGCATGCGTGTGTGTGTGAATGTCTTCCAACATCACGTCTTTCTCCCTATACTTACCTGCTTTCAATGGTTAGTTTTAGGGCATGTTTCAATTAGCATCCTTATGCTTACATGCGTGCATCCATTCATCTATCTTGCGTGCACTGGGCTCGGCGCATCATACTAACTGCATTGTATTTCTATTCCGATTTGAATACATGTTATCAAGTTGCATTTTATATGCCATCTTAGAATAGTCGAGCCTTAGCTGCATTTTGCGTGTGTCGCATTAGGCATTGTTGACATAGCTAGAATAATGCATTGATTACTAACTAGCTATTGTTTTAGCTCGGGGTACACTGTAAGTGTTTATGCTTTAGCATCTTGTATGAGTGTAAGTATTGCCATGATAGCATGCTTGCCATGAGGCTATTTGCTTAAATGATATAACTGCATGAATGCCTGTGGGTGAAGGTTGGATTACTTGAATTGGAACAATTCATCAAATCCCTAATTTAGCCTACTTGCGAGTAGCAAATTTTAAACCTTTTTCAAACGAACGTGCACTGTTTTGTTTCAACTTAGGCGATCTAATCTATACTTGTATGTTGTGCGCATCACGTAGTAAGCTAGCTAATAAATCGGAATAAGAACGCATGTGTTTTCAAAAACAAAATATCATGTTAGTAAAGGCCGATCTTTGATTGGGCGAGCGGGGATGCTCATTGCATGACTGTAGACGTCCCCCGAACGCCCCGGGGAGGAACGAGTCCCCCGCCGTTCCGTTCGATATTGGGCTCACTACAGTTCAGGACTCTTAATTTGTCACGGTTCTAAGTCTGAACCAAAGAGTCCAAATCCGACAAATCGTTTTGAGAAAACAGATTTTTGAAAGAAGTGCCAAACATGGACTGCTTTGCCAGATACAGAGTCGCCACTTAAATGTTTTATTTTGAGAAAATTTAGGAAACCCTGACTCGTTTGCCTAAGGCCA
The DNA here is from genome assembly GCF_055761805.1 of Camellia sinensis. NCBI lineage: Eukaryota > Viridiplantae > Streptophyta > Magnoliopsida > Ericales > Theaceae > Camellia > Camellia sinensis. Next base: position 15,939,461 of record NC_138964.1, on the reverse strand, counting down.
CGTGTCCGTCATCACCAAAGTTGTCTCGGCTCGGGAACTTGGGTACGATTGGGGAAGGTCACTTCGTGAGCACCCCCGTTCGCCCGATCAAAGATCGGCCTCTACTAACCATCACAGCAGGAAATTTTGCTTTTAGTGGCGTTTAAAAAACGCCGCTAAAAGTGCCAAAAACGCCGCCAATTCTTTTTGTGACGCTTAGCACCAAACGTCAAGGACGCAGCCGTCGCTATAGCTTTATGGCGTTTTAAAAACGTCGTGATATTAGTATAGGCGACGTTTTTAAAAACGCCGCCAAATGTCCTCCTAAACACGCGCCAAATGTCCTCACGACATTTAGCGACGTTTTTGGAAAAATGTCGTCATATCTTTTTTAAACAAATATGACCGTTAGTATGTAAGATTTAAGAGGCGTTTGTAGAAACGCCGTCATATCCTTTTTTTTTTTTTTTGGAAATTGTACTAATTTTATTTGATTGAGCTAAAAAAATATCTACAATAGCACTAATATAAAATAACAACTCCCATTCAAATAGTTGTAATGAAGCATTAATTCACTTTCTTATTCAATTAATATCCAATCACCATTACCCACAAAATTAACATATCCAAAATCTAAAAATCATGTTTTAACGTTAGCCACAAACTAACATATATCCAAAAATTATGTCTTAACATTAACCACAAACTAACATATATCCAAAAATCATGTCTTAGCATTAAAGTTGTAGTCTTCATTGGTCTACATGCTTACATCATAACATAAACTGTAATAAGATTCACCAAAATAAACACAAATTGAAGAATTCGTACCCAATACTTAGCAAAACACCATTCTTTCTAAAAAATTGCAAAAATAAAAATAAAAATAAAAAAATGAACCCGGAAGGATCTTCATATGCCAGACTAAATGTTTACCAATTCAAAGAGCACCCTGTAGGGAACGCAATGCCTGCTTGTAGACTATTCTCCCATATCACCTTACGGACGGTATTCTCCAGGATTTCACATAAGTCAATCATTAACATCCCAGGCTTCAAAATACCTTTGATGTATTTTCGAACCTAAAAGCAGGCAAACAAAACGTTTTATGTGATAAACCAGATGTAGAAATCCTCACTGAAGTTTTTGCCAGCATTAACAGAAAGTAGATTCCTTTGTTTCTATATTAGCAGTTGTATGTGCATTGTTTCATATAAGAGCAATTAGAAAATAGAAACCTGATGATGAACTTCTGCAGCTCAACTAACAGAATTATATATGGGTTTTTCCAGACGCTCCAACTCTCTCTTTTGTTCAGATGTAGTCCTCCATAGGTTACTGAAACAGAACCAACAACAATGAAAATCAAGCCACAAAATCAATGGAAACAAAAAAGGGATGCAAAATAAGTAAGGGGGAATCACAATGGTAAATGTAAACATGGCTAATAAGAGACCCAAAATTAAGGTTCCCTACCATAAACAAAAGCATTTATATTGAAGTGATCCAAAGTACACAATTATGCCTCAAACTACTACTAACCAACACTAAGCATAAACAATGGTAAAAATCCTACTACAAAAACCTTCATCAGCCAACTGATCTCTTGATTTCACAAAAAGGAATTGAAATCAATCCTCTATTGTCAGTGTAGCAACCTGCTCACACAAACGGAAAGTTTATTCTAAAGGTGATTCTTCAAGTAACTAGGACTTAGGATGCACTTGCCTGGAAAAAATAAAGAAAAGAATAGAAAATAGCAGTTCACTTACCAACTGAGCAACAACAAAAGCCACCACTAGCAAAAGGCCAGGACGTTCAACGAAAGACCAACTCCTAGAACGTGTCACAAATATTAGGGCCTGACTGATGATACTTACTTGCAAGTATATTGCTGATGCAAGCTTCCTGAAGTCATCATGAGCTATTGCTTCAAGAGTTGAAACCCCAAATATGCGCTGGAAATTACACAAAAGGAGGGGAAAATATGTCTCAAGACCAAGCATAACACTGATAGATCAGTGAAAAGAAGAATCATTCAGACTTCAGTCTAGAAGTAAATAACAAAAATTGCATACAGGGACAGTGAAGGCGCTTGAATTTGGAATGCATTTTCAAAATTTCACAAGATCAGGCACACTTCAAAATTTTGGATTTATCAATTACATAGAGCCTAAAATAAAATGCAAATAACAAGCATATAAACATCATACATTCTTGAAAATGTCTCATTAATGAAAACTGTATATCAATATTTAGCAAATCTAAACTACTATGTTAAGCCAGGACCAGGGCTGGTCACCAATTCACAAAATATGAAATCCTTTGGTATATAACCTATCAGGTGTATCCAATCAACTATTTCATGACCCATTTACTATAGTTATAAGTTTTCTTACAGGAAAAAAGTTTGTCTTGTATGCTGGCCAAAAGAAAATGACTGTCATCATGGCCAAGTAACCACCAAGAATGACTCCAGTTACAAAAATTTCTGCCAGCTTCCAGCTATCAGGCTGAGGAGATGGTTTCACCCTATCCTTTGATATTGCCATGATGGTACCTGGCATGCCATATAGATAGTATGTATTTAGAACCACACACACACACACAAATCGAGGCTAATGACAAGAAAATGAGAAGAAATATTCATGAATCTACATGTAGAAAAGGTAAGTAAAGTGTGACAAAATACAAACCATCATTGAGGATGGCAATGATCAGCACCATGAAGGGTGGGAAATCAAACCTCCATATGAGGGCGAGCAACATAAAACCAAGCTGTCAAAACAGAGATAAAAGAGAATTAGGTACAAGGAAGACCACAAGCCATGACAAGAGGATCCTATCAAAAAATATGTAATTATGCTAGTAAAAGTGCAAATAATTTTTTTAAAAGAGTTTCAGTTATCATCCTAAATTAAAACACTTACCACAATACGAATAGTAATAGAAACCGCATATATCTGCACCATGAACACCCAAAGCATAAAAAAAAAAAATTAGTCAATTAAATAATCATAGCAGCATTTGTACAAGTAATGGATGTATTGTACACTTGGATGCAACCCAACTAAAAAAATAACTTGTACTCTGCTAAATTTAGGTGTCAGACAACTTCATGATCAGAACCCAAACTTACTGCATATTGAAAAGTAACTCCAAATAGAGCACAGCTGATGAAGGTGGTTGCTAAAGGGAGAATTAGCTGAGAAATGTCGGTTACTTGAGTTACTTAGTAACTCCAAGTTGCATATTTTTTCTCATTATTTTTGTTACTTAGTTTAACTCTGAAGCAGAGTACTATTAGTTTAGGAAGTTGGCCGAACAAGCTCAACTCCATAAAATACATTTCAATTGAACAAGGAATGTAAATTGAGCATTGCTTCATGTTTTTCTTTTTCATCCATTTCTCTTTTGGGTAGAATGACTGCAAGTTTCTCTCGCATGATGACAAGTTTGGGATTCAAAATTTTATGCCATCAAAGTTCACATAGTTCTGGTAGTTGAATAGCTAGCAATATCACAGCAATGTATTGGCACTAAAAGAGACAGGAACTAGTTCAAGCATATATTCAATCAACAATGTTGCCACAGGAAAGAGTACATCTCACAAAAAGAAAGGTATACATGTATGTAAAAACAAACATATACAACTATTTTACTATATAAACCATACACCTAATTTAGTGCGAACATTGTCACGCTTTTTATTTTTTCAAAAATATCATTCACATTCAATTATCACCAGTCAAAAGCTGTAAAACGATTTTTTTCATTCATCACAGTCAAATGCTAATAAGTGCCCCATCGGCATTGTTTGAGATTTGTGTAAAAATTATTATAGTTTAAAAAAGGGTGAAATTATGAAGTCAATAAAAAGTGCACTTTTTTTTGGAATATCGAAAAGTAATCCCGAGATGAATCACCGAACTGAAAAGGAATTGAAGAAGAATCACTGAACTGAAGAAGAATCGAGAGAGATTTGAATGAGAGAAAGAGATAGCAACTAACCTCTGATCGAAGAAGATGAAGACTTCCAAATCCACAGAGATAAATCGCGAAGTCGTGCTCAAAATCAAAGTTCGAAATCGCAATCCTGAGATGAATCACCGTACTGAAGAAAAATGAAGACGAATCACTGAATTGAAGAAGAATCGAGAGAGATTTGAGTGAGAGCAAGAGAGTGAGTGAGATTTGAGTGAGCGAGAAAGAGGTGGCGGTGCTCAAGATAGGGTTTTCAACATAAAGGTTTGGAGAGACAAAAGTGGGTGTGAAGAGAGACATGATTTGGAGGGGCTTTTTAAACGTCTTCAGTTAACAAAACGGTACCATTTTACTTAATAACAATTGCGACGTTTAAAAAACGCCGTTAATTGTTAGAAAGAGTGGCGTTTAATAAAATGCCATTAATTAAACGCCATTAAATCCCCAATTTCCTGTAGTGCATGATATCTATTTTTGAAAACATTATGCGTTCTTATTCCGGTTATTAGCCTAGATTTACTATGTGATGCGCACAGCATACAAGTATAGACTGGATCGCCTGAATTGGAACAAAACATTTCATGTTTGTTTATTTTGAAAATGGTTTGATGGTGCTACCCGCAAGTAGGCTAAGACGTGGATTTGTCACCCTCGGGTGGGCTTAGAAAAGATGATTTTGCCACTATCTAATGGGCTTAAAACAAACAGTTGATGATTTATTCCAATCTAAACAACCCAACCTTCACCCACAGGCATTCAAGGCAGTTATATCACATAAGCAAATAGCCTCATGGTAAGCATGCTATTCATGGCAGTCACTCACACGCATGCAAGGATGCTAAAGCATAAAAACTCACCGAGTACTCCAAGCCAAAACAGAAACCGTTTAGAAATCCATGCATGATCCTAATTATACAAAAATGCCTAATGCAACACATGCAAAAATGCAACTATAGCAGGCTCGGCTATTCTAAACATGGCATATGAGATGCAACAGCTAACAAGTACTCAACTTGGAATTGAAATACGAATGCAGTTAGTATGATGCACCGAGCCCGGTGCATGCAAAACAGATGAACGAATGCAAACATGCTATCATACTGTATGCTAATTGAAACATGCCCTAATCTAACCATCATAAACAGGTAAATAAAAGGGAAGAAAGACGTGGGGTTGGAAGACATACATCACACTCACGCACACTTATTACAACATTGCCCTCGCGCAGAGGGTCCGAATAAATAACGTACAGTCCCGAATTAAAGAATAGTACAGTCCAAATAAATATTACAGTCCAAATATATACAAAATCCTAATTAATTATCAAATTAACTAAGAAAACAATAAACTGGCATGCGAGCCAGGGACTGCCTTGACTCTTCTTCAGATGATGAATGATGCATATCCGGGTTGCCTTGCGCGGAAATCCACTGGGATGCCCCAATTAGCCTCTGTTTGCGATGGTTCTTGGAAAGCGCGCCAAACTCCGGAAGGCTACTGATTCTTGATTTGCTGCAGCAGAGAGCAGGAAAGGGGCATGGCAATGTATTTTCACATATGTATGCATGTCTCGATCCTCGTGTCACCAATCACACATCTCGATGCATAATGGCCGAGGAGTCGATTTGCATGACTCAATATGGAATGAATGCACACATAAACACAACGAAACCTAAACTCCATCATGGATAATCCGGAGTGTCGGTGGTTGGGAATTGAGACACGTTCCGTCACTCGAAGTACGAAATGTCCCTCGTTTCCCGTGCTCGGGCTAATTCCTATCCCAAACACGATGCAATATGCATGATATGCATGAATGCAACTAATATACAACCTAGCATGCACAATGCTATGAAATGGCATACACGATGCACGAGATAACATGGCATACACAATGCGCTAACATACAACCTAGTATACACAATGCTATGAATCGAAATGGCATACACAATGCACAATGGACTTACACCAATATGATTGAACCTCAGCCACACTCACATAAGAGGCCATGAGATGAAAATGAGACACTCGAAATGCGTGCACGCATGCACGCAAACCGAGGACCGAACCTAAGGCACGAAATGCCACTCTAACAAGACATGACAAAGCATGGAATATGGCATACTAGCATGCAAATTTCAAAGGCAATAAGTGATGCAAAACAGCCCCGAAAGATGGCAAAATGACACCTGATGCATGAAATGAGACCCGAAATGCAAAACTAGGCATACGCAATGACCTATAGCTATACAAAGCATGCATTATTTGAACATGGAATGTAAAGACAGAGTCAAGAAAGCCCAAAAATAAGCACATTTACAGTTCTAAGCAAGGTCAAACAACGAACGCAAATGGGGCTAAACTAGCATGCAAAAACGGCCCCGAAAGCAAGCTAATGAAGCAAGTGGCAGCCGCTGACCCCAAACAGAGAAGGGCCCTTCTACAATGTTGAAGAGGGGCCCAAAATATGGTATTTTACAGTTTATAACCAGACCCAAAACAGTGCACAAACATGCTCAAAATGCTATGCAAAATAAGGCCAAAAGAGAGCTATAACACAAAGTACAAAAAGGATGCCTCAAACAGTAAAATACCCTTAATGAAACATGAAGAGAGGGTCAAAATAAGGCCACTTACAGTTCGGACCAGAACCCAAAAACAGAAGCACAAGAGGCTAACAAATCATGCAAAAATGAGGCCAAAAGAGGGATATAAAGGCAAGTGAAAGATAGAAGCCTCAAACAGCAATGAGTCCTTCAACAATGTTGAAGAAAGGCTAAAAATAAGCCACTTTATAGTTTATGACATGCCTCAAAATAATTTATACATAGGCCAAAAATACTACCCAAGAAAATGACATACAAGGGAGGTAATGAAGCAAGTGCAACAAGGAGGCCTCAAACAGTGAGAGGCCCTTGAACAATCATGAAAAAGAGCTCAAAAAAATCTATTTTTAGTTAGGGTCGGAGCCCAAAAATGTAAGCATGTATGGCTTAGAAAGGATACAAAAATAAGCTTAAAAGAGAGGAAATGTTGCTCACCCTTGAAGACCAAACTTTAGCAGCCTTTTGGCTTAAGAAAAGGTTCCTCCAAAGCTCTGAGAAGGCCCTCCAAGCTGATGGAATGGAGTGGTGGTGTGGTGTTAGGTGGTGGTGTAGAAATGAGTGTAGGACTTGAGAGGTTTGAAGCTTGGAAGCAAAGAAGGAGAGAGATACAATATAGGAGCTCAAAGGAAAATTTTCTCACCCCTAAACCAGAGCTGGGAGGCTGGTTTTATAGGCAAAAGAGGGGGAGAAAATGGGGGAAAATGGGGGGGGGGAAATGAATTCAAGTTTCCCCCAAAAAGTTGGCCCCCGGGATGCAAAATCTGGGGGGAAAAGAGATGCATATTTGAAATGTACCTGCAGCAAGGAGCAAGGCCGGCTGGTTATTGAGGTTGCAGGTGGCCAGCCGGCTCTCCCCATGGCCGGCCGGCCAAGGGTCAAAAGGGTCAAGAAAGATTAATGGCCGGCCACCCCAAAAAGGTGGCCTCCCATGTGTGCACAACACAACCCTGTGATCAAAAACTGGAGATAGTGAACCAGGAGAGAGAACATCCCACTTTTCAAAGGGGTTCAAAAGGTTCAAAAGCAATTACTGGCCGGCCACCAAATATTGGTGGCCTCCCAGATGTGTACATCACAAATATGGGGTTTAGGGTGCAAGAAAATGGCCCAAGGGTGGTCAACATTGGCTTTGAAGTGAGAAAAATCGGGCAACGGAGGGCGATGGAGGAATAAAACTGGTTGACAGAACAATTACTGGCCTCCCATCCTTCTACGACCTTCCTAACAATGAAACAGAGGTCCCTACCAAAAATGAACCCAAACCGATGCAAAATGAAGGTTCGGGGGCCGAAACGCGCAGCCCGAGGCCCCGAAAACTGACTGTTAGGCACCGGAAATGGTGTTCAACCACGAAGTTGGTTTCTCGAGCCACAGTGTCCCTCAAAAGGGAGCAAATAAGATGTATGCCCAAAACCGGGGCAAACGGAGGTGGTTAAGCGGCCCCGGACCGAGGCACACGGCCAACGGCTCCGAAAAATCGAAAACCGGACTCCAAACGGGCAAAATGGCCTACGACCATGAAACGTAGCCTACGGCCACTGAGAGATGATCTATGAGACCTCTCCCTCCCTTCGGGAAGAGAAAACAAAGAAAACCGAGCCTGGTTCGCAAACCGAGGCAAAGTATGAAAGAGTCCAGAAGTCTAGAGGCAAGGCTCGCAGCCGAGACTCTGAAACCTCTGAACGTGCATGATATGCAACATCACCAAGCGCTTAGTCGGTGACGTCTGAGTCTTAAGGTCGGTCAAAAATGGGGTGTCTACAGTTGCCCCTCTTTGACAGAACTCGAAAGTCATAAGTGACGGGAGTGAATGTCAAAGCCCAGAGATGACCCATTTTTGACAAGGCCGAAGACTTAGACAAATAGGTAAGATAACAAAGATGTGCCCGCAGGCATGCCTGCAGGCAGGGGGCAAAATGCAAGATGATATGCACAAAGCCAAATGTAGCTCATGATCATGCAAATGCAGCAAGCTGTAATGAGGCAAGTATTCGCAAATAGATGCAACAGTTTTAAGCAAGAATGCAAAGCGACAACTACATTTCATGCAGTTAGGAATGCAGAGAATTATTCAACTCTCGTCGCGTCTCACACGGAGAAGATACGATACCTGCGCGATTCGTCTGGTCGCACCAACTTCAAATGAACCATACATACAATATCGCGCCTGCAAAATAAAGAAATTGAACACGCACAACATATCTAACAACATATATTCAAATATGATATCGAATGCAGACAATCGCGGTGTTGATGGAAAAGTGCATCGCAATGCGGGAAGAAACGCGCATGTCAACGCGAGTTTGAGCACGGAGGCTCCATGATATCAAAGAGACGTGCATAACAATGCAAGTATGTGCATGAGAATGCAAGTTATGTGCATGATAATGCAGAACAAGCGTAAACTAGGATGTGTGTTTGTCACAAAACAACGAGCAAGGAAATGCACGTTTTGGTGAGGGCGACTCGATCGCAGCCTCCGATTCACCTCCCGAAGAGGTTACAACACGTTCAAAAGGATATATCTCACTTTCAGTGAGTAAACGATGAGACACGCATCGGAAGTTGAAGCTGAGGTTCCGGCGGACCGATTTCGCGACAGAAAGTGCACTTCTCTTGTACTTTTTCAGGTCCTGGGGACTCCAATCCTCCCCAAAATTTGCAGAGACCTTGGGGGGCATGTGGGGAACACCACCGGCCAACTTTATTGGGAGAGGGAGGCCACCAGCCACTTTTTGAAAAAGTGAATGGCCTGCCTGCCAGAAAAAGTGGCCGGCCGGCCACTTTGCCAAATCCGGAGGCAGTTTTGTCTTTTCAGCCTCTTTTCTTTAAATCCACTCATCCAAACACTTTGTGCTCACAAGTGCAGCTCCGAAATCCTCTTCTCTAGCTTCCCAAACCATTTTCTCCCTCAGATCTGTGCTCTATACGCGTTTTCCAACGTCCCACACAAGTTGTTTTCGCGAAATCTTTCAGTTTTAAGCACTTTAAACCGATTAAATTTTGGTTTCGGGGCTTCTTTTCTCATTTTCGCCACTTGAGGTGAGTTTGTCTCAATATTTGGAAGATTTTCTCGGGAGTTGACTTTTGTTGACTTTTTCATTTCCCGAGACTTGACTTTTGTTGACTTTTTTCAATTTTGGCTCATTTTTGCCCCTTTTGCAGATTTCTTGAAATGGCGGGTCAATTTCCCCACGGCGGAGGTTCTCCAGGCGCCGGATGCGAGCCTGACATCATGTCTTTGCCTCCGAGGGTTTGCCACTTTATCCCTGAGAGGTACGTCCCTCAGGCACACATTCTCCCACGGGCTATTTTCCATCACTTCACCGACTTTGACGAGCGAGCACCCGGGGATCTCCTTCTGCGGGAGCCAGAGTATCATCTCTCCCATGAGGCACAAGAGGTATTTACTTCGTTTTTACCTTTTCTGTAACGTATTATGAATTTTTCTTGCATTTTGTTTACACTCTGAACACACGGTCCAATCACTTGAATTCCTGAACACTCAGCCCATAAATTGATTGTGAACACACGGCACACATTGGTTGAGGGTTGAACACGCAGCCCAACATACTGATTTTCTGAACACACAGCCCAAATTGAAGGTGAGCACACAGCACACACTGATTGGGATTTGAACACGCAGCCCAAAACATCGATTTTCTGAACACACAGCCCAAATTGAAGGTGAACATGCAGCATACACTGATTGATGGTTGAACACGCAGCCCAAAACCCCAATTTTCTGAACACACAGCCCGAATTGAAGGTGAACGCACAGCGCACACTGATTGAGATTTGAACACGCAGCCCAAAACACTGATTGAGATTTGAACACGCAGCCCAAATTACAGGTGAACACACGGCACACACTAATTGATGATTGAACACGCAGCCCAAAACACTGATTGAGATTTGAACACGCAGCCCAAATTGCAGGTGAACACACAGCACACACTGATTGAGAGTTGAACACGCAGCCCAAAACACTGATTTTCTGAACACACGGCCCAAATTGAAAGTGAACACGCAGCACACACTGATTGAGATTTGAACACGCAGCCCAAATACTAATTTTCTGAATACATAGCCCAAATTGAAGGTGAACACACAGCACACACTGATTGAGGGTTGAACACGTAGTCCAAAACACCGATTTTCTGAACACACAGCCCAAGTTGAAGGTGAACACACAGCACACACTGATTGAGGGTTTGAACACGCAGCCCAAAACACCGATTTTCTAAACACACAGCCCGAATTGAAGGTGAACACACAGCACACACTGATTGAGATTTGAACACGCAGCTCAAAACACTGATTGAGATTTGAACACGCAGCCCAAATTGCAGGTGAACACACGGCACATACTGATTGATGGTTGAACACGCAGCCCAAAACACTGATTGAGATTTGAACACGCAGCCCAAATTGCAAGTGAACACACAGCACACACTGATTGAGAGTTGAACACGCAGCCCAAAACACTGATTTTCTGAACACACGGCCCAAATTGAAGGTGAACACGCAGCACACACTGATTGAGATTTGAACACGCAGCCCAAATACTAATTTTCTGAATACATAGCCCAAATTGAAGGTGAACACACAGCACACACTGATTGAGGGTAGAACACGCAGTCCAAAACACCGATTTTCTAAACACACAGCCCAAGTTGAAGGTGAACACACAGCACACACTGATTGAGGGTTTGAACACGCAGTCCAAAACACTGATTTTCTAAACACACAGCCCACTTACTTTACTTTGCACGCAGCCTATTCATTTTATGCTGAAACATGTATTCATTCTGAATGCAGGTGACTTCTCGCATGGTGCGGGGATATGGCTCTACTGCGGCGAGAGATTGGTATGCCGAGCTCCCGAAGGCTGTTCGGGATTTGGTTGATTTGGCGGGGTTTGGGCCCTTTTGCACTGGGCTATCCCGTTGTCCTGCCAGGAGGACGCTGATGGCCGCTTTGGTGGAGAGATGGTGGGACACCACCAAATCCTTCCATTTTTCTGCCACGGGGGACTTGACCATGACCCCGTTTGACTTTGCTGCGCTGACTGGCCTGGACGTGGGAGGTTGGCCCATCCCTTACGACGAGGACATGGGTCAGTGGGAGGCTGCTTGGATATACTTGCTAGGGGCTCGCCCGCCTGTTGATAGATCTTCGGGGAGAGTCCGATACACCTAGTTCTCTTCCCATTTCCGGCGGGTGGAGATGGAGCCCGGGACTCCTGAGGAGGCAGCACAGTATGCCCGTGGCTTTTTGATGTTCCTTTTCGGGACCACTTTGTTTGCCGACAGGGGGAACACCATTGGGCTTTATCTCTTGAGTGCTTTGGTGGACCTGTCACAGGTCAGATGGTATGATTGGGGTGGCGCCGGCTTGGCTACCTTTTATTGCTACATGAGCGCGACCTCCCGCGGACGGGGGGATTTACTTGGCGGCTATTAGAGAGCCTGGGAGGTACTTTCTGCCCTCTTGATTTACATTTCTGCTCCTTATTATTTGCACGTTGCGCACACGGCGCACTTTATACTCTGTATCGTGCATTTTGCCCTCAACGCTTCGTATTCTGTTTTGTTTTCCGCAGTTGTGGGTGTATGTATATTTCCCGACATTGGCCCCAGAGTTGGTGGTAGAGGGACTTCCCGTGACCCCGTACTCACTTGTATTTGAAGGCCAGCACCGGCCAAGACCTCGGGAGTCTCTCCTTTATCTGCGGCAGTATTTCGACACGGTGCGGTCGACGGAGGTATTTCAGAACTCTCAGTTCTCTCTGTTTTCATCTTTGATTTGTCCTGTAAATTTTCGATTTCTTCTTGATATATGCGTCTGTCATCCGCAGATTACATGGCAGCCTTGGGCGCCTTTAGGTGAAGGTCTCCGGTTCCAGTTTGCCGGAGGGTGGGGTGCCTCTCGATACAGAGTCCTGTTCGAAGGGCCAGTTGGTAGGGCCTGGTTTTTGGGAGACTGTTTCTTGCGCCAAGTGTGGGGCTACACCTCTCAAGACCCTCCTTCAGCACCCCCAGTTGACATGCGGATTGCTGATAGGCTCCCTTCCCGGGATGTTGTTAGTGCTATGCTGGGTACTGATGCTTTACTACATCTTGAGGAGGGGGATTACGATACTTACCGTCACATATACCTGATGCCTCCATTGACGGGAGTTCATACTCCGACGATGAGGCCTGTTGGCATGCCATCTTCGAGCCAGGCCCGGGCTCGGGCTGCAGACGCCCCTTCTACCAGCAGGGCTGGTACATCTAGAGGTGAGGGTGGATCGGTTCCCCCGATTCCTCCGACTTATCCTTATCCTGGATGGCCGGACATGCCGACTGAGTTGATGGGGTGGCAATATGGGACTACCTCTTCGATCCTGATCCCGATAGAGCCTCCGATGCCCGGCCACCGATATGTCAGAGACCCCGACTCACCCCCGGTATGTTTTACAATTTTGATTCATTACTTAGATACTTGGACGTTCATTCCTTCACTGATACCCTTGCCTTTGCATATGCAGCCCCCTATGGAGTACATGGATCAGGTGCTCGAGATGGTAGCCTCACTTGAGGGGATGGTCCTGCGGAGGGAGGCACAGTTGTCCATCATGGACTTGCAGGTACCCTTCAGTTTTCTGGCATTTACCATACTTCTGATGACATGCTGATTTTGAACATCTCACTGCATTGATAGGCTACTTGTGTAGAGCACATCTGACACACACCCCACTCACACACCGTATTGATATGTACCCATTTCATGTAGTTTTCTTGTATCTGCATCTGATGCACATGTTTTGGCTGATGTATTCAAACTGCATTCTTCATTTTCAGATGCCCCTGGTATATGCTCAGCCGCAGGCTGGGCCACCTGGGCCTTCTCGGGGAGGTGGACCATCCGGGCCTTTTCGGGAAGCTGGGCCATCTGGGCCTTTTGGAGGAGCTGGGCCATCCAGGCCTTTTCGAGGAGCTGGGCCATCCAGGCCTTTTCGAGGAGCCCGAGGAGGGGGGTCGTCTCGCAGACGCAGAGCGCACATCATCCAGGAGGAGGCCGATGAGGATGAGGAGGAGGAGGTTACAGATCGTCAGTCGGAGACATCTGCTGACAGAGAGGACGGCTCTGGTCTTGGTTCTAGGAGTGGAGGCGAGGCTGAGGGGGATCCCGAGGATGACGACTCTGATTCAGATGATGATGATGGCGATGGTGGCGGAGAGTCTATTCCGCAGAAGAGGACGAAGAGGGCCTCTTATTCCTGCTCTTAAGAGCACAGATGCGGCTGTTCCCTATTTTATTTACCTTTTTGCTAGTAGTTGTAGCACATTTGTACATCATTAGGCAGTTTTATTTTCTGTAAAAAACTTGTACCCTAGTTTGTAAAATGTTGTAACAAACGAAGCATGATGGAATGAAACAGCTTTTGAAAAAGTGTTGTATTTTAAACTCTCAGCATCATATCGCATCATTTTGCACCATAATGAGATTGAATGGAAATGTTCATTGTGCATTTGCCCAGTCAGGTAGTGAACCGACGCAACAATTTAACTTTCTAAGATGTAACAAAACCTTAGCAAGTTTACAACTCGATAAGCAAAACACAATAGTATTGACAACTCGATAAACAAGACTCAAGCAAGAACTGCTTAAACAAAGAGTAACAACTCAAAAACACGAAACATGACAGCCCGACAAACAACTCGATAAGCAAAACGACAACTCGATAGACAAAACAACAACTCGATAATCAAAACAAAACAAAGTGTACTTTGGACGATTTGGGCAACGAAGCGCATCCGAAACAGAGGGAAATAGGGGCCTTGGACACACCCGTTGCATGGAAATGCCTGAAACTTTCCCTTGGAGGGTAAAACAGGGCTAAAGACACACATTGGAGCATGGCCGGCTACTTTTGGGAGCCGGCCGGCCAGATTTCCAGGTAGATAAATGGCCGGCCTGCCAGAAAAGGTGGCCGGCCGGCCACTCTGCTCAGCGACCATCAAATTTTTGACACGTGTCCCCCGAATAGTGTTTTTTCCTCTTTAAAAGCCTTAGCTCCATGGTTCATTCAATTCATCTTAGTTTTGCACAAAAATAGAGGCATTTCTCGTTGAAAATCTCACATCTTGGATTGCTTCTCTAGATGGCTCGGAGAAGTTGAACTTCCGGGGTTTCGGGTTGAATGCACTATTCACACTGAGTCGTACTCCGCTGCACTTTCCTTTCCTCCATGCCGCGGCGAGGTTTTGGAACCCAGTGACACATGTCTTTAGCTTTGGTGGGCAAGAGATATGTCCAACTTTTGAAGATTTTCAAGTTTTGATGGAATCTAAATGCCATAAAGAGATCTTGCCCCAGTTCCGCTTTGGCCACGCCCAAGCTTTAGGGCGGATGTGTGGACTCACCGCGCATGACGCTCGGTGTCTGATCTGTAATGGAGAGCTGGATATCCTCGGTTTGATTCATCGCTTTTCTGACGCTGGTGACCGCGGCAACCATTATTGGCAAGGTTTCCGGCAACACGCCCTTTGCTTGTGCCTGCTGTCTCATTTTCTACTTTCTCCGGGCTTTGGCGGATTTAGCATTCGTCTGATTGAAGTTGCTCAAGGTTTGAAAGAAGGAAAGAGCTGCATCGCCATGACCTTGGCCGAGACACTGATGGGCTTGGATGCTATCTATCGCCGGGAGACGACTAGATTTGCTGGGAGTCCACTGCTGCTGCAAGTAATGTTTCCCACCCAATCTTACATATGTATTTGCTCACATCACTCGGCCCTCAGGCTAGGTTTTTCTCACAAAAAAAAACCCTTTTCTCACTTTTCTCTCACCGTGCATCTCTCTATTCTTTATTCTCTCGTTTTTCATCCCTCCCCATGTATGGTTAATGGATAAATTGCAGGTCGTGGACTCTTGCCCAGCCTACTCAGCTCAAGGCTATTTCTTTCGACAGTGCCTAGTCGATGCCCCTGATGAAAGGTGGTGGTTTGACTAGATGTGCAATTTGTCTGCAGATCGCATTGCTTGGCGTTGTCCTTGGCTCAATCTTCCGACAATGAGCTATAGCATGTCCCAGCTGATCGGGATCCAGTTGATTGGTCTGACCCACTGTGTGTTCTACTTTCCATTCCGGTTCCTGCGCCAGTTTGGTCATGATCAGATTTGTCCGCCAGAGGGGATTGAGTACCCGGCTGCTTTCTCGGTCCGAGGTGCACAGCTTGCCTGATATGCCACAGCATGGAGGACTAGAGAGCTCCTGGCCCCTGCTCCCACTTTTAGTTGCATTTTGTCTGACGAGTGCTTGGATTGGCTCAATGAGGAGGCACAGATTGGGCCTAGCTTGGCATTAGAGGCTTCGACCAGCTCTGGGAGGGGGCGCAGGGATACTTGACTTGACTATGCCCCGGATTTATTGCTTTATTAGCACTTTCAAGTTTTCTTTATGAATGTAATAAAAAGCAACTTCGATTGTATGCAAGAGCAGGAGAACTCTGTTTTGAAATCAATGAAATTGAAGGTTGTAGTACTGAAAATTTTCCGTTTGGTCCCAAAATAGTCTTAGTTGTAAAGAGATTAATTTGAACAAAGTCAACTTTTATTAAAACTTTTCAAAACCATTTTCGATCAGAACTGGACACGCCTAAGATCTGTCACTAAGACGCACAACCCCGGATCCTAGCAACTGGAAAGTTGCACCTAGTCTGGATAGTACCGCGACATCGTGTGGCAACGGAAAGTTGCCCCTAGTCTGAATAGCACTGCACCGGAGATTGCGATAAATGCTGATGGATAAAGATGACTGAGATAGTCAAAATGGACAAAGTTGATCGGGGAAAAGTTTATGGCTGAACCTCAGGATGAAGTTGCCTACGTATCCCAAAGATGGGAATCAAGCCTTACGTAGTTCAGGCTTAGGTTCACTCGGGTATTTTCACTCTCCTTTTTCGCTCTAACTTTTGCCAAGGTCGCCCTTTTGCGGGTTTTCAACCTTGCGAGCTCAGTTTTTATATTTTCTAATTTTTTGTGCTCTAACTTTTGCCTAGGTCGCCATTTCGGGTTTTCAGCCTAGCGAGCCTCTCAAGGGTAATATTTCTTCAACTTGTCGATATTGATCGGTTGTGAGAACTCCAAGCCATCTAGATCCATCAAAACCACAGCTCCACCTGACCAGATAGACTTAATGATGTAGGGACCAGCCCAATTGGGTCTGAACTTGCCCATTGGGTCATGGATGGGAGCTCGGTTGTCTTTGAGCACTAAATCTCCTTCCTTTAAATTCCTGGACTTAACTTTCTTGTTGAAAGCCCGGGCAATTCTGCGCTGATAACCTTGAACATGGTACAGTGCTTTCAGTCTCCTCTCATCAAAAAGCATGAGTTCCTCAAACCTGCTCTGCTGCCAATCTGCTTTGGCTATTTGACACTCAGCCAATACTCGTAATGACGGGACCTCAATCTCAATAGGTAGAACGGCCTCCATCCCGTAAACCAATGAGTACGGAGTCGCCCCAGTAGAAGTTCTGATTGAAGTCCGGTAGCCCCATAGAGCAAATGGCAATTTATCTGGCCAGTCCCCGTAGGTTTCCACCATCTTCTACAATATGTGTTTGATATTCTTGTTGGCGGCCTCGACCGCTCTGTTGGTTTGCGGCCGGTATGTAGACGACTTATGAAAAGCCACATTGTATTTCTCCAACAAATCAATTACCTCCTTGTTAAAGTGGGAACCATTGTCTAAAATAATCTCGTTCGGGACCCCGTAGCGACAGATGATGTTGTTTCTGATAAACTTCGCAACGTGTGATGCCTTCAACACCGTATAAGACTGGGCCTCAACCCACTTTGTGAAATAATCTATCGCTACCAAGATGAACTCATGCCCATTCGACCCCTTCGGAGTGACAGCCCCAATCACATCAATTCCCCAAACTGAAAATGGCCATGGCAAAGTCATGTTGTACAGCTTTGACGGCGGAATGTTCATGCGATTTGCATGGATTTGACATTTGTGGCATCGCCGAACAAAGCCGATACAGTCCTCCTCCATGGTGGACCAGTAGTAACCTTGTCTGAGGATCTTCCGTGCCAACATTACTCCATTCATATGCGTACCGCATTCTCCTCCATGGATGGCCTCCATCAGGCACTTCGATTCTTCGACATCAACACACAGCTTATGCATTCCCAGATGACCTCTCTTATACAGCTTACCCCCACAGATGATGAACTAAACGGCCATTCTTCTGATTGCCCTTTTATCCTTGGCATTTACCCCTGGCGGGTATGCTTTCTTTTCCAAGAAATTCCAATTGTCGTAATACCAGGGGTTTTTGTCCTGAACCTCATCTATAGCAGCAATCGACTCGTAGGCAGGTGCAAATTTCTGGTCAATGATGGCTGGACGCATCCGGACTCCGAACGGGATGTCTATCATGGAAGATAGAGTTGCTAAAGAATCTGCGAACCTGTTGTTCTCTCTTAGTAGATGAGTAAAGCTTAGCTTTTCAAACCGAGGAATTAACAAGTCCAAGGTTTGGTGATACATCATCATCTTCTCTTCTTTGACTTTCCAGTCTCCTTTTGCTTGAGACACAACAAGGTTTGAATCCCCGATGACGTCCAATCGTCTTGCTCCAAGTTCCAGGGCCGCTTCTAGACCGGCAATGCATGCCTCATATTCTGCTTCGTTGTTCGAGACTTTGAATCGGAGTTTGAAGGCTAGAGGGATACGGGAATTGTCGGGTGCTATCAGCAACACTCCTATCCCATACCCGTATTGATTTGATGCTCTGTCAAAGTGCATCGTCCAATACTCGTCGTCGATGTGCAAAATGGCTTCATCTGGGAATAAGTATTCAACTACTTCACCTCCTTCGACTGGATGATCAGCTAAGAACTCTGCCACTGCTCTTCCCTTAACTGACTTGCGTGTTACATATTTCAGATCGATTTCGGAGAGCAACAACAGCCAACGGGCTAGCCTACCCGTAAGTGCCGGTTTCTCGAAAAGGTATTTGATGGGATCCAGTCGTGAAACCAACATTACGGAGTGAGCTAACAAGTAGTGCCGCAACTTCCTGGTAGCCCATACCAAAGCTAAGCAAGCCTTCTCCAGCGGAGTGTAGCGGGTCTCGTAGTCCAACATCTTCTTGCTCAGATAGTAGATGGCCCTCTCCACCTTATCCTCTGATTCTTGTGCGAGCATGCAGCCCATTGTAGTCTCAGTCACTGAAAGGTACAATATCAACGGTTTCCCCGGCTCTGGTGGCGACAACACGGGCGGGTTCTGTAAATATTTCTTGATCTGTTCAAAAGCAGCTTGGCATTGGTCATCCCAATGGAATTTCTTGCCTTTCTTCAGGAGACCAAAAAGTGGTTCACAAGTCATGGTTAATTTCGAGATAAACCGTCTTATGAATTGCACTTTACCCCGAAAGCCTCGCACCTCCTTTTCAGTCCTTGGTGGGGGCATTTCTAAGATGGCCTTGATTTTGGAATGGTCGACTTCGATACCTCTCTGTGTAATTAGAAACCCCAGCATTTTCCGTGCTGTAACACCGAACGTACATTTCTGAGGATTCAGCCGCAACCGAAATTCCCTGATCCTTTGGAAGAACTTCTGTAAGGCGGTGTAGTGGCCCTTTCTTTCTTTGGACTTGGCAATCATGTCATCTACGTACACCTCAACCTCTTTGTGGATCATGTCGTGCAATATTGTGGTCGCAGCCCGTTGATAAGTAGCTCCGGCATTCTTCAACCCTAACGGCATTACTCTGTAGCAGTATGTCCCCCACGGGGTGGTGAATGTAGTCTTTTCCCGATCTTCAGGTGCCATTACTATCTGATTGTACCCTGAAAAGCCATCCATGAATGAGAGCAAAGCATGCCCTACTGTGAAATCCACCAACTCGTCAATATGCGGCAAGGGAAAGTCATCCTTCGGACTAGCTCTGTTCAAATCCCTGAAATCCATGCACACCCGGATCCTGCTATCCTTTTTCGGCACTGGAACGATGTTGGCCAACCAAGTCGAGTATTCAGACACCAGCAGGAAGCCTACGTCGATTTGCTTGGTGACCACTTCTTTAATCTTGAGAGCCCAGTCCGGGCGGATCCTTCTGAGTTTCTGTTTGACAGGTCGGGCCTCGGGGTCAAGGGGGATCCGGTGCTGTACAATCTCACGATCAATCCCAGGCATGTCTTCGTAGGACCACGCGAAAACGTCTTTGAAATTTTTTAATAAGGTGACTAAGCTCTCGCGTTCCTTCGAAGAAAACGTGGACCTGATCTGGACCAGCCGCGGGTCCTCCTCAGTACCAATATTCACGGTAATGATTTCATCCGTTAAAGGTTTGACAAATCTCTCCTGCTCCTGCTCAATTAAACGTTGCAAAACTGGAGGAATTTCTTCCTCGTCGTTTTCATCAAAATTTTGAAAGTCTGAGTTTATGCAATAAATTAAGGGCACAGAAAAGTACTCAGAAACCACAGTCACTTGATTCTCATTAAGCACATCCAAATCGTCCGAATTCTCGGTTACAACAGACTCAAATGAGAAAGAAAAAGACGACCTGGACATAACTGTGGCATCCGGGTTATCATCCCCAGGATTACCAAACTCAGACTCAGTCGATTTGGAACCTGATTCCGACTCACAAGACTCGGTGGAATCAGATTCCGGCTCACTACCTGACCCGGTGCTGCTGGACAAAAATCCCTCCTCGTACTGCCAAGTGAGAGAGGGTGCGATAGATGCATCCAAGATAGTTGCTGGTAGGCCTACAGCTGTTCCATCCCCAATCACGGAAACCGAGAAGTTATCCCCCAAGCACTTATGGCCGATCGGAGGATCTGAGAGTAGACTTGCCAGCGCTACCCCCATTTCAATTTCAGCATCTTCGGAATCCACTGCCTTACATTGCCCAATCTCAGCTGATGGGTCTGTCCGCTTTTCGGTAATATCATCCCCGAGTAGTTGCAGGTCGAAGAAGATCTCGAAACCAGGCACGCGCTTCCTCTCCGCGTTTAGCCATGGCTCTGGGAAGCCGCAAAACGGAAAGTCCTCCCCCTCCCGGACGAAACGTCCGTTTAGGGTACCCTGAATAGGCCTGTGCATTAAGTCAAAAGGCTTCCCAGCCTGCTTTGCTCTGGCTCTTCCGGCCATTTCTTTACCCTTCCTTACCCAGTCCTTTTTGGTGGGCAGATAACCCAAGCCAAAGGTATGAGGGTTGTGTGGCACTTCGGCCAATGCTACGACGCCTTTCCAGCCGCTCCTTCCTAGTCCCATCCCGGGGATGTGTTGTAGCTTGTTCACGAGCTAGACGGATTAAGCCTCAACCAAAGTGAACCCTGATAAGAACACATCCTCATTCACAGCCATAATATTCTGCACCACTTGAGCCTCAACCAAAGTGAACCCTGATAAGAACACATCCTCAGTGCCATGCTCGATTTCCAAGACTGGTGTGGACACTTCCGGTGGCGGATGGATTGATGAGTTCCCGAAGACAATTGCCACCCCCTTCCCGTGAGGGTACTTCAACATCTGATGCAAAGTGGAAGAGACTGCCTTTACTTGGTGCAACCACGGCCGCCCCAAAAGTAGGTTAAAGGTTGCGGGAACGTCCAAGACATGGAATTCAATGTTGTGTTGTCCTGGACCAACCTGAGTCTGAATTTTGACAGTCCCCATCACTTCCCTGCTAGTGTTATCGTAGGCTCTGATCACTTGAGTAGTCGGCACGAAGTCCGCGGGCTTCAGTCCGATTGTATTCGCTGTTCTGGCTGGGCAGACATTGATGGCGGACCCGGTATCAACAAGTACCACCGGTATCCACTTGTCCTTACATTCCACGGAAATGTAGAGGGGTTTGTTGTGATTTGCGCCCTCAGGCAGTAGTTCTTTGTCTGAAAAGCTTAATGTCGGGGAACCTCCTCCCGGAAAGACCAGTCCAACCAGCTGCTCTGGTGTGGTATCTATAGAGAGTTTAGCTTTGTCCATAGCAGATACGACAGCCTGCCTGTGTACTCGCGACGCCATAAGCAGTCCCCAGATGGAGATGTCTGCTTGTATCTTCTTCAGCTGTTTCAGTACAGCTTCCTCTTCGATCTGTTTCTCCTTCTGTCTCTCGGCTTCTTTATCCTTCCCAGATGCCTTGGGTTAGTCTAGGTGTGGGGGCTTGAAGTACCGCCCGCTTCTTGTCATGTGATCAACCTCATCGAGGTACCAGGTGCCGTCTGGTTGGTTACTTCCCCAATCTTCGTCTGTGTGGGCAAGACATAAGTCATCGTCTTCCCACCACATTCCGTTGGCATTCAAAAGGCACTTGTCTGGCTCGGGCATGTTTGTACTCACAGCACTTTCAGCCTGCATGCTCACAGCATCCTCTGTTCTTGTGCCCACGGTACTTCCAATCCCTTCATGGATTTTGGCTTTCCCGGTTCTCTCAGAGCCCTGTTGTTCTACCTGCGTCAGTGCAGTTTGTTGTTCAACTTTCCCTGTATTCGCAATGCTTCTGTCCTGAGCGAAATTCTTTGTACCGACACTCTCCGGCAATGTAACCTGACCTCCGGCCCTTCCGGCCACAGTTGATACCCTCGCCCCTGCTGGGCTTTGTTCTGGTTGGGATTCTTCCACCACATCCGGTTGATCATCCAGCCATCCAGTGGCCTTTGTCGATTCCTCATAATCAAACCAGTTGACTGCCGCGCCCCCTAATTCATTGAAAAACTGTAGGTTGGCAAAGTCCTCCTCCACAGCCGTCAAATCATTTGCCCCTTGCTCAAATCCATCCCCCTGGATCATACACAGCTCTTCCTTCTCTGGCAATTCTATACCCAGCCCAATCTGGTCTGTTGACAAGATGTACTCAGTTGGATCATAGGCTTCCCCAGCAAAACTCTATTTAATCCCGGACTCAACAATTCCATTCCTTTCCGAAGCCTGCCTTGCCCTATCTTCGATGGTCACCACCGTCGGCTCTGGTTAGATTGTGGAGATATCCAACATGCACAAAGAGTCGGTGCAGTCGGGAAGGAGCACCTCCGGCTTAGGTAGATGGGTAAGAGTAATATAGATTCTAGGATCGTAAGACACGACCCCAGTCTAGATAAGATTGACTCTTTTGGGAGGTGGAGCTTGGTTGTGTGTAGGGAGTGGATTGGTTGGGACGTTAGGTTTCTCTGGAGGTAGAATCACATTTTTGTCAACGAGGTCTTGAATCTCGTGACGCAACCTGAAACATTGGTCAGTATCATGACCGTGCTGCTGGTGATATGCACAGTACTTGGCTGGGTTATGAGAGGGTGGAAGTGGATTCGGTAATGGCCTCGACTCCAGGGGTTTTAGATGCCCTTTCCTGATTAAGACCCCCAGAGCTTTAGACAAAGGCATGTACAATGGGGTGAAGGTTCTTTGGCCTCTGGGCTGGTACTTGGTGGTCTGGGTATTACTTCCGGATGCACCAGAGAAGGGTATGGCTGCCATGAGCCTTGGAAGGAGAGGGGGGGCGGTGGCGACCATGCTGACCTCCGAAGCTCTTGCGGTTGCAGCGCCACTCGGGCCTGCATTGTTGTTGCGGTTAAAGGTTCTCCGGGGCTGCTCCCTGTCCTGGTCAATCAGACCCTGTTTCATTGCATCTTCGATCTGTACCCCCATCTCGTGCAGATCTGAAAAGGTGGAGAAGGGGAGTACAATCATCTTTTGCATCAATTTTGGCTGGAGATTACGCACAATCATCCTGATCTGGTCTTTATCGATGGGCCTTAAAGTCATCATCAAGGCCTTCGCCCTCCACCGGGTTACGAAATCCGAGAAACTTTCCTTGGGCTCCTGCCTTATTGTTTCGAGATCACGAGTTGTAATCTTAATTTGGGTGTTGTAAGAGTATTGTGCAACAAAGGCTTCAGCCATTTCATCCCAACTTCTTTTTACCTCATCTTCCAACTTCGCGTACCAGATAGCGGCCACACCCAACAGGATTCGGCCGAACAGCGAAAGCTTTTGTGGTCGGGTTAGGCCCATTGGCCGCAGTATATCTGAGAATAACCGGAGGTGGACCATGGGATCCCCGGATCCGTCGAAACGATCAATCTACGGCATCTTGAATCTATCTGGCAATGTTACGGCCACATCGGTATATCCGTCCTTGATATCCGGAATAGCCTTTACTCCTTGTGATTTCTTGAAAAGCTTCTCGAGCTTGCTCAGTTTCAGAGCTGTATGGTCTATTTCAAACTCGAAGGGAGAGTCCGGGTGGTTGAGTGTATGGGTTTTGGACAGTTGAGGCGGAAGCGGGGGCGGAGCTGGCCCCGTTGGAAGGTCCGTGTCCTCTTGGATGTTCTGGACATTGGGTAAGGTGTTTTGGGTGTTTGCCAGGGTATTCTGGATAGTCGGTGCCTGCTCAGGTAGAGGGGCTCCTGGTGGGGGAGGAACCGGGTATGAAGCAGACGCTCCAGTTTGTTGTTGCAGCCGGGTAATTATCTCCGCCTGTTGGGCCATGATTGCGGCCTGCTGCTTAGAGAATTCCGCTTAGCGGACAGCATCCTCCTGCATTTGTTTCATGCTTTCTTGGAGCTGGCGCATCATTTCTTCCATCTTGGCTACACTCTGCTGATCCTGCTGACTGACTGGTATGTGTATTTCTATGGCAGAAACTAAAACCTCAGCCCGACTGTTCACTGCTAGGGTAGACCACTATTCTGGTAACCTCTGCTCAGACACACTGCGTCTTCTTGGCCTTCTTCTGACAACCGGGGGTAGAGAATGGAACACTAGCTGTCCATCAACCAGATCCTCGGATCGATTGAGCCGGCGACCTCTTGTCCAAAGTGCTTGGGGAATATCTACTGGGTCGGGAGAAATTGTGCTAAAACTGGCCTAGTAAAAAGATAAATAAAGCAATAAGAAAATAAACAGATAAACGGACAGCATAACAGCTTAAAGTAAATGCATGACACACAGCCGGGCATAACAATACACGGTCGATAAGCTGAATACACACTGCCCTCAAACACTGATCATTATCCCTGAATCGCTGTCCCCAAAGACTGAATCTGATACCCGCAGATAACTGATTCTCAAATACTGACTGATGCCCGCAGGCCTGATGCCCTAAACTCATAAACTGATATATGTAACCCCTGTAGAGACACTCTGACAGCACATAACAGATAATTGAGAGCCAAAACACCCCTATGTTAGGGTAGGGTTTTCCCTGTCCTATTGTGTCAGGAGCTAGGGTTTCACTACGCACGCAGCGGTTTCAAACAACCTATAAACGAGTAAGCAACCTGTCCTAACTTGGAATGGTCACTATGGATTCCGAATATGCACTAGGTCGAATGGTCAAAAAGGGTGCCCCGGTAAAAATCGGGGTTTGTGTTCCCACACTGGCAGAGCCCACAACCGGTCAGCTTTATGGTCATGCCTTGACAAGACAAGCCTCTGGCAAACCGTTCAAGAATAGCAGATGGCAAACACGGTGTCCTAGGCGCACCAATGCAAATGCAATGCAAAGAAACACACAAGTGTAGTCAAAACCAGATATCATGGGTTCGAGTCAAGTTCTCTAAATCCCCAGCGGAGTTGCCAGAAACTGTAGACGTCCCCCGAACGCCCCGGGAAGGAACGAGTCCCCCGCCGTTCCGTTCGATATTGGGCTCACTACAGTTCGGGACTCTTAATTTGTCACGGTTCTAAGTCTGAACCAAAGAGTCCAAATCCGGCAAATCGTTTTGAGAAAATAGATTTTTGAAAGAAGTGCCAAACATGGACTGCTTTGCCAGATACAGAGTCGCCACCTAAATGTTTTATTTTGGAAAAATTTAGGAAACCCTGACTCGTTTGCCTAAGGCCACGTGTTCGTTATCACCAAAGTTGTCTCGGCTCGGGAACTTGGGTACGATTGGGGAGGGTCACTTCGTGAGCACCCCCGCTTGCCCGATCAAAGATCGGCCTCTACTAACCATGATATCTATTTTTGAAAACATTATGCGTTCTTATTCCGGTTATTAGCCTAGATTTACTATGTGATGCGCACAGCATACAAGTATAGACTGGATCGCCTGAATTGGAACAAAACATTTCATGTTAGTTTATTTTGAAAATGGTTTGATAGTACTACCCGCAAGTAGGCTAAGACGTGGATTTGCCACCATCGGGTGGGCTTAGAAAAGATGATTTTGCCACTATCTAGTGGGCTTAAAACAAACAGTTGATGATTTATTCCAATCTAAACAACCCAACCTTCACCCACAGGCATTCAAGGCAGTTATATCACATAAGTAAATAGCCTCATGGTAAGCATGCTATTCATGGCAGTCACTCACACGCATGCAAAGATGCTAAAGCATAAAAACTCATCGAGTACTCCAAGCCAAAACAGAAACCGATTAGAAATCCATGCATGATCCTAATTATACAGAAATGCCTAATGCAACACATACAAAAATGCAACTATAGCAGGCTTGG
Source organism: Camellia sinensis (assembly GCF_055761805.1). NCBI lineage: Eukaryota > Viridiplantae > Streptophyta > Magnoliopsida > Ericales > Theaceae > Camellia > Camellia sinensis. The sequence continues at coordinate 15,913,416 of NC_138964.1, read as the reverse complement.
CTATTCTAAACATGGCATATGAGATGCAACAGCTAACAAGTGCTCAACTTGGAATTAAAATACGAATGCAGTTAGTATGATGCGCCGAGCCCGGTGCATTCAAAACAGATGAATGAATGCAAACATGCTATCATACTGTATGCTAATTGAAACATGCCCTAATCTAACCATCATAAGCAGGTAAATAAAAGGGAAGAAAGACGTGGGGTTGGAAGACATACATCACACTCACACACACTTATTACAACATTGCCCTCGCGTAGAGGGTCCGAATAAATAATGTACAGTCCCGAATAAAAGAATAGTACAGTCCAAATAAATATTACAGTCCAAATATATACAAAATCCTAATTAATTATCAAATTAACTAAGAAAACAATAAACTGGCATGCGAGCCAGGGACTGCCTTGACTCTTCTTCAGATGATGAATGATGCATATCCGGGTTGCCTTGCGCGGAAATCCACTGGGATGCCCCAATTAGCCTCTATTTGCGATGGTTCTTGGAAAGCGCGCCAAACTCCGGAAGGCTGCTGATTCTTGATTTGCTGCAACAGAGAGCAGGAAAGGGGCATGGCAATGTATTTTCACATATGATGCATGTCTCGATCCTCGTGCCACCAATCACGCATCTCGATGCATGATGGCCGAGGATTCGATTTGCATGACTCAATATGGAATGAATGCACACATAAACACAACGAAACCTAAACTCCATCATGGATAATTCGGAGTGTCGGTGACTGGGAATTGAGACACGTTCCGTCACTCGAAGTACGAAACGTCCCTCGTTTCCCGTGCTCGGGCTAACTCCTATCCCAAACACGATGCAATATGCATGATATGCATGAATGCAACTAATATACAACCTAGCATGCACAATGCTATGAAATGGCATACACGATGCACGAGGTAACATGGCATACACAATGCGCTAACATACAACCTAGCATACACAATGCTATGAATCGAAATGGCATACACAATGCACAATGGACTTACACCAATATGAGTGAACCTCATCCACACTCACATAAGAGGCCATGAGATGAAAATGAGACACTCGAAATGCGTGCACACATGCACGCAAACCGAGGACCGAACCTAAGGCACGAAATGCCACTTTAACAAGACATGACAAAGCATGGAATATGGAATACTAGCATGAAAATTTCAAAGGCAATAAGTGATGCAAAACAGCCCCGAAAGATGGCAAAATGACACCCGATGCATGAAATGAGACCCGAAATGCAAATTAGGCATACGCAATGACCTATAGCTATACAAAGCATGCATTATTTGAACATGGAATGTAAAGACAGAGTCAAGAAAGCCCAAAAATAAGCACATTTACAGTTCTAAGCAAGGTCAAACAGCGAACGCAAATGGGGCTAAACTAGCATGCAAAAACGGCCCCGAAAGCAAGCTAATGAAGCAAGTGACAGCCGCTGACCCCAAACAGAGAAGGACCCTTCTACAATATCGAAGAGGGGCCCAAAATATGGTATTTTACAGTTTATAACCAGACCCAAAACAGTGCACAAACATGCTCAAAATGCTATGCAAAATAAGGCCAAAAGAGAGCTATAACACAAAGTACAAAAAGGATGCCTCAAACAGTAAAAGACCCTTAATTAAACATGAAGAGAGGGTCAAAATAAGGCCACTTACAGTTCGGACCAGAACCCAAAAACAGAAGCACAAGAGGCTAACAAATCATGCAAAAATGAGGCCAAAAGAGGGATATAAAAGCAAGTGAAAGATAGAAGCCTCAAACAGTGATGATCCCTTCAACAATGTTGAATAAGGGCTCAAAATAAGCCACTTTACAATTTATGACATGCCTCAAAACAATTTATACATAGGCCAAAAATACTACCCAAGAAAATGGAATACAAGGGAGGTAATGAAGCAAGTGCAACAAGGAGGCCTCAAACAGTGAGAGGCCCTTGAACAATCATGAAAAAGAGCTCAAAAAAATTTATTTTCAGTTAGGGTCGGAGCCCAAAAATGTAAGCATGTATGGCTTAGAAAAGATACAAAAATAAGCTTAAAAGAGAGGAAATGTTGCTCACCCTTGAAGACCAAACTTTAGCAGCCTTTTGGCTTAAGAAAAGGTTCCTCCAAAGCTCTGAGAAGGCCCTCCAAGCTGATGGAATGGAGTGGTGGTGTGGTGTTAGGTGGTGGTGTAGAAATGAGTGTAGGACTTGAGAGGTTTGAAGCTTGGAAGTATAGAAGGAGAGAGATACAATATAGGAGCTCAAAGGAAAATTTTCTCACCCCTAAACCAGAGCTGGGAGGCTGGTTTTATAGGAAAAAGAGGGAGAGAAAATGGGGGAAAATGGGGGGGGAAATGAATTCAAGTTTCCCCCAAAAAGTTGGCCCCCCGGATGCAAAATCTGGGGGGAAAAGAGATACATATTTGAAATGTACCTGCAGCAAGGAGCAAGGCCGGCTGGTTATTGAGGTTGCAGGTGGCCGGCCGGCTCTCCCCATGGCCGGCCGGCCAAGGGTCAAAAGGGTCAAGAAAGATTAATGGCCGGCCACCCCAAAAAGGTGGCCTCCCATGTGTGCACAACACAACCCTGTGATCAAAAACTGGAGATAGTGAACCAGGAGAGAGAACATCCCACTTTTCAAAGGGGTTCAAAAGGTTCAAAAGCAATTACTGGCTGGCCACCAAATATTGGTGGCCTCCCAGATGTGTACATCACAAATATGGGGTTTAGGGTGCAAGAAAATGGCCCAAGGGTGGTCAACATTGGCTTTGAAGTGAGAAAAATCGGGCGACGGAGGGCGATGGAGGAATAAAACTGGTTGACAGAATAATTACTGGCCTCCCATCCTTCTACGACCTTCCTAACAATGAAACAGAGGTCCCTGCCAAAAATGAACCCAAACCGATGCAAAATGAAGGTTCGGGGGCCGAAACGCGCAGCCCGAGGCCCCGAAAACTGACTGTTAGGCACCGGAAATGGTGTTCAACCACGAAGTTGGTTTCTCGAGCCACAGTGCCCCTCAAAAGGGAGAAAATAAGATGTACGCCCAAAACCGGGGCAAACGGAGGTGGTTAAGCAGTCCCGAACCGAGGCACACGACCAACGGCTCCGAAAAATCGAAAACCGGACTCTAAACAGGCATGGCCTACGACCATGAAACGTAGCCTACGGCCACTGAGAGATGATCTACGAGGCCTCTCCCTCCCTTCGAGAAGAGAAAATAGAGAAAATCGAGCCTAGTTCGCAAACCGAGGCAAAGCATGAAAGAGTCCGGAAGTCCGGAGGCAAGGCTCGCAGCCGAGACTCTGAAACCTCTGAACGAGCACAATATGCAACATCACCAAGCGCTCAGTCAGTGACGTCTGAGTCTTAAGGTCGGTCAAAAATGGGGTGTCTACAATGACCTTCCTCTCTCGTACGCAAGTTCTCGAGCCGAGACAACTTTGGTGATGACGGACACGTGGCCTTAGGCACGAGTCAGGGTGTCCTAAATTTTTCAAAAATAAAATATTTAGGTGGTGACTCCGTATCTGGCAAAGCAGTCCATGTTTAGCATTTCTTTATAAAAATCAATTTTCCAAAACGATTTGTCGGATTTGGACTCTTTGGTGATTTATCGGTCTTGCATTGCACTTTACGAGATTAGATTCGGAATCGTGACATTGAGTCCGAACTGTAGTAGTCCAATGAGCAAAATCGATTTCACGACATTTCGCGTGCGGAACCCGGGACGTTCGGGCACGTCTACAGTTTTTGGCGACTTTGCTGGGAATTTAGAAAAATTGACTCAAACTTATGATATCCTGTTTTGACTACACTTATGTGTCTCTTTGCATTGCATTTGCATTGTTGCGCCTAAGACACTGTGTTTGCTGTATGCTATTCTAGAACGGTTTGCCAGAGGCATGCTTTGAGAAGCGTGCCATAAGGCTAACCGGTTGCGGGCTCTATCACAACAGGAACACAAACCCCGATTTTACCAAGGCACCCCTTTTGACCATTCGACCTAGTGCATATCGAAAACTGTAGTGACTATTCCAAGCTAGAACAGGTTGCTTACTCGATTATAGGTTGTTTGAAACCACTGTGTGCGTAGTGAAACCCTAGTTCTTGATGAAACTAGGACAGGGAAACCCTACCCCAACATAAGGGTGTTTTGGCTCTCATTTGCTTGCTATGTGCTTTTAGAGTGTGTCTCTACAAGGAATGCACGTATCAGTTTGCAAGTCTGGGTATCAGGCCTGAGGGCATAAGTATTTTGGGGGAATCAGTTTTACCTGAGGGTATCAGTTTACAAGCAGAATTTTGGGCAGAATTCAGTAGAGAGCACAGTTATTCAGCTTTGCTAATATCTGTTCTGGTGAAATTAGGCTGAGATGCTGCATATTTTCTCTTTTGCAAGGTAGTCTTGGAACAATAGCTTCAGAAGGCTCCAATATCCCCTGGGTACGCTGAACTTGTGCCTATAGACTTTGTCAGGTTAGAGATCTAGTCCAAAGACAACCAGTGTTCCACTCATTACCCCCGGTTATTAGACGGAGGTCAGGAAGGTGTAGTGTATCAGTACAGCGATTGCCAGATCAGTGGTCCTTGAGTAGTCGAGCTGAGATTTCCGAGTCTATCACAGAAACAGATATACCAGTTGTTCAGATAGATCAGTACAATATGGCAGGTATGGAAGAGATGATGCATCAATGCCAGGAAAGTATACAAACCATACAACAGGATGCTGCCCGTCAAGCAAAATTTGGCGCACGCCAGGCAGAGGTTATGGCCCAACAGGCAGAGTTAATTGTCAGGCTACAGCAGCAAACCGGAGTGTCTGCATCACACCCAGCTCCTCCCCCACCAAGAGTTCCAATACTCAGGGAGACCGCAAACGTCCAGGAAAATACGAACGTTCTAACAAGGCCAGCTCCGCCACCGATCCTACCCCAGCTATCCAAAGCACAGACCAACCTGGGGGAGGTCATTTGATTTCAAGGTGGATCCGACAGCGCTAAAGGTGAGCAAGCTAGAAAAGTTGTTCAAGAAGTCTCAGGGTGTGAAATCCATCCCGGATATAGAGGATGGATACACCGATTCAGCTGTGACTCTGCCGGACCGGTTCAAGATGCCACATATCGACCGTTTTGATGGCTCTAGAGGCCCAATGGTGCACCTCCACCTGTTTTTTGAAATACTGAGGCCAATAGGCTTGACCACAGCCCAGAAGCTATCACTATTCGGCCGAACCATGTCTGGGATAGCCGCAATCTAGTATGCGAAATTGGAGAACTCTGTGAAACAATACTGGGAAGAGATGGCTGAGGCCTTCATTACTCAATACTTCTACAACACACAGATTGAGGTCACAACTCGTGATCTTGAAGTCACCCGCCAAGAGCCAAATGAGGGTTTTTTCGAGTTTGTGACGAGATGGAGAGCAAAGGCCTCGATAGTGACTATAAGGCCTTCCGACAAAGACCAGATAAGGATGGTCGTGCGGACCCTGTAGCCTAAGTTGATGCAAAAAATGATCGTCTTACCCCTTCCCACCTTTGCGGACCTACATGAGATTGGGGTACAGATCGAGGACGCCATGAAACAAGGTCTGATTGACCGTGAAAGGGAGTCACCAAAGAAGGGTTATACACGCAGTTCAAATGCGACCACCAGTGGTGACGCAGCTGCAAGATCTTCTGAAGTTGGAATGGCCACCATCACTTCGAAAACAGCCACCCCCTTTATTGGTACATCCAATCCAAACCCTCGAACCTCGGACTATCTACACCGAGGTAAGAGGGTTTTCACCCCACTTTATATGCCTTTATCTAAAGCTCTAGGGGTCCTACTCAGGAAAGGACATCTGAAACCATTAGAACAATAGCCTCTACCCGATCCTCTCCCTCCAAAGCATGACCCGGCTAAGTACTGTGCTTTCCATCAATAAACCGATCATGACACTGACAGTTGCATCCGTCTTCGCCACGAGATAGAAAATTTGATTGGCAACGAGGTCATCATTGCACTAGGATCAACAAAGTCTATCGTCACTGGACCAGTGAACTTGGGGGATAGTGTGATGTAATCAGGGGATAAACCACCTGCGAGCGGCGCTCAGTTTACTCCAGATGTGGCGTATGGCACACACTATTTTGAGCATTTGCGAATGCTATTTTTTGTACTTTCTGACTTGGGTATTGGGTCGATCTTGTTGCTTTGTATAGAGTCAGTCTTTTTGTACTGAGTGAGTTGGACCTGTCTTGTTGTATCGAGTCAGTCCTGTTTTGTTAGAGTCGGGTGATTTCAGGGGTGTTACCTCGGACATCACTTGCTTTTTTGTGTGTGTTTGTCTTTTCGCTTTCTTTTGAGTCTGTTTCTGCATTGGAGCCAGTTGTCCCAACAGATTTGAATGAAACAATAGTGATTTTCACACTCTTGTGTTTGCTTCTGTCATGTGCCAGTTGTGCCAGAAGTTTTGAATGAGATGGCAGTATTTGACTAAAAATTGTGTCTTTTTTGTGCCTTGAAGTCATTATATTGACCAAAGTTTTTTCAAAAACTTTTCGAACACTGTGATGAAACAAAGAGGAAGGAATTTCCCGGGATTTGCAAAAATTTGATCAATTGAGAGAAAGAGAGGCATGCTAAGCCCATTAATGAATGAGATCACGTTTGTTAACGTGAATACTTAGAAGGATCCTAGCTTGATCCAGATTGGTTCTATACTGTCTTCAGCGCGAGCGATTTTTCATTTTCTTAAAAGATTTCAAAAAAATGTTTTGCGCGGTCCTACGAAAACCTGTGTGGAATTGCTCTTGAGATTGTACATCCTGGGATCGCTCTCAGCCTCGAGACTCAACCCTTTTGCTTTCAAACCTTGAACTTGGATTCAGAATGTTCAACGGTTAACCACAATGTGAGGCTTGCATGGCCAGATTTGAAGCATCTCTCAAACTAGGGACAAGAAAAGTCAGATCAAAAAGATCAGATGTCATCAAAAGAAGCTTGCGAAGCTAGATTAGAAGTAGCCCTTGAACTAGGGGCAAGAAATGTCAGATGTGCTCGAAGAGTCAAAAATTGGGACATTGCTCAAGCTAATGAAAATCAGCAAGAATGCCAAATCCCAGAAGGGAGGAAAGAAGAAAGTATTGCTGAAAGATAACCAAGTTCTTATCCACAACACCAGGGGCAAATTCAACCCCTATTGGATGGACTCCTACATCATCAGCGAACAACAGCCACTCTCCTAGATCCAGATGGCTTCGAGATCTCAAAACCATTTGACATGGACAAAGCTACACTTTTACCCTTGAAAGGCTTGTTGGGCTGAAAACCCAGAAGGGCGACCCAGGCAAAAGTTAAAGCAAATGAAAGAAAAAAAAAATTGCAAAGATGAAAAGAAATTTTAAAAAAAAATGAAAAGAAATGAAAGAATTGAAAAGAAAATAAAAACAAAGCTCGCACGGTTGAAAACCCGGAAGGGCAGCCTTGGCAAAAGTTAGAGCGCAGAAGGAGAGGTTAATACCTGAGTGTACCTTAACCCGGAACTATGTCAGGCTTGATTCCCATGTTTGGAATACGTAGGCAACTTCATTCTGAAGTCCAGCCATAAACACTTCAAATTCGACTGTCCTGTCCATGAGATCGAACAGGTCATCTTTGTCTTCTCTGTATCCGAGAGTTCGGTTGTGATCGTCACTTTAAGGACTGATTATAGTGCGCTGTGGTGCCATTCAAACAAGGGGCAACTTTCTATTGCTATGCAGTGCCATTTACACAAGGGGCAATTTTCTATTGTTTTGGATCTGAGATTGTGCATCTCAAGAGTAAGTTCTGTGTTGGTCGAGCAGTGGCCATTTCCAAAAACAGTTTTTGAGAATTTTTACTGAGGTTGACTAATTTTCTCAAAAATTATTCCATTTTTTCAAAACTGGACCATTTTCTTGGACCCAAAAAGGAAAATTTTCAGTGCTCATAACCTAACTTGCATGATTTCAAATCAAAAAATCGAGCAAGCATGTTAATCTAACTCTCATATTGATCAAAATTGTTGTAGTAGAGCTCAAAAACAAAAAATGGTCAAAATGATGAACTAGGGGCAAAGTTGAGTCAGGTGTTCTGTCTTTTCCCTCGTTGTCAGCATACTCGCCAGAAAGGGCACTATATTTGCTAGAAAGGGCACTCTACCTGCCAGAAAAGGGCACAACTGAAGCTAACAACAAGGGCTGAAAACTCTCTCATCCTCCAAGCAGCGAGGTAACAAGCCAAGTGCAAAGCACGAACCGAAAATAGAGCAAGATATTCCACTCCCTCATCTGGACAGATCTAATCACGTCCAAACTCCCCAGCAGAGCATCGTCAACCGATGTCAGCTACAAATTTGCTACACACCTAGTTGTAGCGCAACCCCACTGTGAGAAAGTTCATTGTTATGAGCAGAAGAAAAAGAATCTAGCAGAATGCTAGGAGCATGAGCCTGCAACTTCCTGTTCATCCATCAACCACCCAGGGGAGGGATGAAAAATAAGAGATTAAAGAATAGAGAGATGTGCGATGAGAGAAAAAGTGAGAAAAGGGCTTTTTCAAAAAAATAGAGATTGAGTGCCAGAGTGATGTGAGAATCACAAATGAGAAAGGGTGGGAAACAATACCTACAGAAACAGGCTCCCTGTGCACATCTGAGTGTTGTATACGTGTTTTGTTTGTCTCGATTCTTGTTTTGAGTCATTTCGAGTGTTTCTCGATGTGTTTAGGTTGTTTTACCTTGTTTTCTTTTGTTGAGTCGTGGTGACTGTGGTCAGTTGTAGGCTCAATATCCGGTTAAGAACTCATTTCTTATTTAAAAAATGAATCGTTTTGTGCTCAGAGTGCTGTGTCATTCTCAACATTTGTGCAAAACAGGATTTGTTCTTTCATAAAACTGCAGGGTTCAACCTAGGTCGTGTCAAAACAGTAGAACCAGGACCTATCTGAAGCTACATAGGTTCCAGACTGCAAAGTAAAAGAAAAGAGGGAAAATGTCAGGCATTTGAGTTTGTTTCAACTTCTGCAAGCTCCGTCATTGCATCCCGTATGTTCAAAATGAGCTGTATGTTCAAAGTGAATAGTGTACTGCTTGAGCCATGTGTTCAAAGTGAACAGAATACTGTGTTATGAGCTGTGTGTTCAGAATGAGCAGTGTGTCGTATGAGCTGTGTGTTCAAAGTGAACCGAATACTGTGTTGAATGTTTCAAAGCCAGAATGGCAATCAGAAGTGCTCTCTCTGAGTACCATTTCCTGCCAGAGGCATCTTAGCAGTGTTTGCAATGAGTTCCTAGTAGACCAACTGCGACAATGGAAACTAGAGTTTGAATGGCTAATGCCTAGAACACAAAGTTTTGAAATTTCCGAGACTAAAGTCTGGTTTAAATACCCAGGGGTGTATCCTCGGCTTGAAATCTGTATGGAAGCCCCATAGGTTGAGGTAGCATGTATGCACCTCGATTCTGGATACTGAACCAACCTAATCTGCCACCCCATTGGAGAATAGGGAAAGTTATGAGTATAATTAGAAAGAAAAACAGCATTTGTGGTTTCTGCATGCAGAAGTTACCCCTTGTCAGCATTTCGGAACCTTTGTGCTGTGAGTTGAAGGTAAGTGTTCGAAGAACACAAGGGGAGATCCCCGTCAGAGTAGAGTGGTTCACCGCCACTCACCCTGTGAGGTGCTTTTTAAAAGTGCCGCTTTGTTTGTTTATTGCATTCCCTAAACACCATGCTCTACATTGCTTGTAACATGTATCGTATCATCGCACTTATTGCATTTATTTGCATCTTGTGTTATCTTGTATCATTTATCCTTTTATGCTGAGCAGCATTTAGGATCGTTGCCCTCCGGGGCTTTCTCAGGTTGCATTGTGCGCGCACCTGGGCAGTTGTTTTCGGGCCGCTTCTCGCGATTTCACCATGGTTAGAGTGTTCCTTTCCTCACACGATTTCAACGCGTTTGGAATTCATCTTAGCTTGCATTGTCATGTACCCTTCCACCTGCATTGTTATGCACTCTTCACTTGCGTTGTTACGCACATTCCACTCGCATTGTTATGCACCCTTTCAATTGCATTGTTTTGCACACTCCTTTCTTTGAAAACACCGGGATATGTCCCTATGTTTCTCTTTCTTATTCTGAAAGACTGGGATATGTCCCTATGTTTCTCCTTCTTATTTTGAAACACTGCGACATGTCCATATGTTTCTCCTTCTTATTCCGAAACACCGGGATACGTCCCTATGTTTCTCCTTCTTATTCCGAAACATCGGGACAGGTCCGTATGTTTCTCCCTCTTATTCTGAAACACCAAGACACGTCCCTATTTCTCTCTCTTATTCCGAAACACCGGAACACATCCCTATGTTTCTTATTCCAAAACACCGGGACACGTCCTTATGTTTCTCCTTCTTATTTCGAAACACTGGGACACGTCTCTATGTTCCTCCTTCTTTCCGAAACACCGAGATACGTCCCTATGTTTCTCCTTCTTATTTTGAAACACTGGGATACGTCCCTATGTTTCTCCCTCTTATTCTGAAACACCGGGATATGTCCCTATGTTTCTCCTGCTTATTCTGAAATACCGGGATACGTCCCTATGTTTCTCCTTATTCCGAAACACCGGGATACGTCCCTATGTTTCTCCCTCTTATTCCGAAACTCCGGGATACGTCCCTATGTCTCTCCTTATTTCGAAACACTGCGATACGTCCCTATGTCTCTCCTTCTTAATTCAAAATACCGGGATACGTCCCTATGTTTCTCCTTCTTATTCCGAATCACCGGGATGCGTCCCTATGTTTCTCTCTCTTATTCCGAAACATTGGGATACGTCCCTATGTTTCTCCTTATTCCGAAACACCAGAATGCGTCCCTATGTTTCTCCCTCTTATTCTGAAACACCGGGATATGTCCCTATGCTTCTCTCTCTTATTCCGAAACACAGGGATACGTCCTTATGTTTCTCCTTCTTATTCTGAAACACCGGGATACGTCCCTATGTTTCTCCCTTTTATTCTGAAACACCGGGATACGTCCCTATATTTCTCCTTCTTATTCCGAAACACCAAAATACGTCCCTATGTTTCTCCCTCTTATTCTGAAACACCGCGATACGTCATTATGTTTCTCCTTCTTATTCCGAAACACTGGGATATGTCCCTATGTTTCTCCCTCTTTGGTTAAGAGCATTTGGAATATGTTCTAATGCTTTTACCTTTTCGAAACACGAGATATGTCTCTATGTTTCTCCCTCTTTGGTTAAGAGCGTTTGGAATACGTTCCAATGCTTATACCTTTTCGAAACACCAGGATATGTCCCTATGTTTCTCCCTCTTTGGTTAAGAGCATTTGGAATACGTTCTAATGCTTATACCTTTCCGAAACACCGAGATATGTCCATGTGTTTCTCCCTCTTTGGTTAAGAGCATTTGGAACATGTTCCAATGCTTGTGCCACTCTTTTTCCTTTCGCGTGCAACGCGTCAACATCTTGTTTAAGACCTCGGGTGTCCCCAATGGTCACTCTTAGTCTTTCTTGCGTGGTGCGTGGTTGAGATTTTATAATTTTCTTACATCCTTTCTGCATGAGATGTAGTTTGGTTCGTGTTTACTTGCGTATGTAGCATTCACTTAAAATGTTGCATTTATTATGCATAATTGTTTCATTACAGCCCTCTTTGCATAATCATAAGTTATGTTCGGCATCGTGCATATCATTTGCATTTTGCCCCTGCCTGCGGGCGTATCTCTTTATTATCTTGCTTGTTTGTCTAAGTCTTCGACCTTATCAAAAATGGGTTGTCTCTGGACTTTGACATTCACTCCCGTCACTTCTTGACTTTCGAGTTCTGTCAAAGAGGGGCAACTGTAGACACCCCATTTTTGACCGCCCTTAAGACTTGGGCACTGCTGATGGTTTACTTAGTGGTGAAAGGTGTGCAGGGCAAAGATTCAATTTCTACAGCAATAAGAGAGCCAAATCCTAACCTCACATCCCATTTTGGACCAAAGATATTTTTGAATGGTTTTTAGACCTCAAAATCCTCTCTTTCAAAACATTTTTGAAATAGGTTCTTACGATGTTCCGACGCTCGCATTTTGTTAAATATTGCGCTTTTCGGTAAACTGAGCGAGGACAAAGTGGAAATGAATGAGGGAGAGGTGAAATCTTTGAAAAACCATTCAAAACACCTTACTTAGGGGTTTGGAGTTGAAGAAAATTGGAGAAGAGGGAAGAAACCCAGTTGGGGAAGGAGTTGGGCATGAATCGTTAAGAGAGAGTCAAGCAACCCTCGCTAAATCAAGCCTATCCTTTTGTACATTTGGATTTCAGCTATGAGGCTACCACCATTGAAAATAAGATTTTAGGGGCTTCATTTTACACTCAAGAATATCCTAAAGACAAGACCGGATAGGGGAGATACGATTGGTTGAAGTTGGGCATCATTCCGATTCGACCGAAACTGAGCAGCATTCACTAAAAGAGAGATATCTCTTAGCACAGTTGGAATTTTGATGCAAGGCTTCCACCATTGGAAAGATTACTTCTGGGGCTTCATTCTGGACACAAGAATGACCTGAAAAGGCATCCATATGAAGGAGTTAGGCTTGCCTCAAGTCAGGGACTAGGACTGATTTTTACTGCCGGCCTCTATGGGAGTGTGCCGGCCATGAATGGCCAATGCCGTCCAAGAGTGACCCCTGCCAGCCAACAATAGTGTGCTGTCGGACAACAATGGTAAAGGTGCCGGCCATTGATGAAAAGATCAGTTTTTGACAGATATTTTGCTCCAGCTTGCTCCAGCTGTCTCTCTTGAGATATTTTCGACCAAATGCTCCATTTTCTCTAAATAATGAAACCTTATATCTCATATTCAAGGGTTAGAAAATTTTGGGAGCATCTCACACTAAAATCCCTCTCTCTCTCTACAACTTTCAGAGCTTAACCTCTGCCTCTCTCTCTAGAGTTCACTCTATTGCCCTTTTGTGCTTGAAGGCTTGCATACATCCATCTTCAACCTATCAACCCTTAAGAAGACTTGATCACCATTGTGATGAGGTCCCTTGGAACTTGTTTTGGGCTGTTAAAGCTTGGTTTTAACTCAAAAATCTTGTTGTTTTGCTGTTTGGCTTCAAGGGTAAGCACTTGTCCTTCTAAAGCTTTGTTTTGCATGCTTGTTTTACCACCTTTGCAAACTGTTTTTGGCTTGGATTTGAACTAAAGAAAACTTTGTTTTTCAGTCCTAAAAATGATGGTTTAGGCCTATTTTGTGTTAGGGGGTTGTCCCTTCTTTTTGTTCCTTAGCTTGTATAGCTTTTGAGCCATCTTTCAAAGCCTTTCAAAACAACTTTTTGTGCCTTTTTAACCACTAAAATCTAGAGGATTTTCAGTGGTAAAAATCCTATTTTGAGGGCCCAAATAGGAGAGGTGGTCCCCTCTCCTCTTGTCTTGTTTGCCAGTGTTGATGACCAACCAAATGAGCATGTGTTTTTACTTCTTTATGGCTTTGTTTAGGCTCATTTTTGTGACTTATCAGACCTGCCATAACTCAGTTTTTGGCTGTCTTGGTCACCTCTTGCATGCTTATTGCACTTGTAGTGTAAATCCTCTTTGCTAGCCTTGTTAGCCTTACAAAGTAGCATGCTTTTGTGGTTTGAATTAGCTTAGTTCAAGCATGTTTTTGGTATTATTTTGACATGTTATAACTCTGATTTTGATTGGTGGATTCACTCCTTGCATGGTTTATACACTTGTAGTGTATTTCTCACAAACTAGTCTTGTATGCTTCATGAAGTAGCATGCCTTTCTAGCATGATTTGATTCTATTTTAGCATGTTTTTGGTGATGTTTTTCCATGTCATACCTCTGTTAAGGTTTGGTTTGGTTGGCCCTTGCATGCTCCATGCACTTGTAGTGCAATTCCATGAATTAGCCTAATGTGTATCATGCTTTAACATGTCATTCTAGCATGATTTTGGCTTAACTCTAAGAAGCTTTTGGTCATGTTTTAGCATGCTTAAGCTTTGATTTTTGTTGTTTTGGCCGTGCATGCCATGATTTGTATAGCTATGGTTCATCCTTGCTTGTTAGCTTTGTGCATCAAGTCCACTAGCTTGCATTTCTTGACCTATTTGAATGATTTGGCATCATTTGTTATGTGGTTTCAGAGCATGTTTCATTGCCATACACTCCATGTTTCACTCTTTCAATGCCTTTGGAGAGTTGTGTTTTATGCCTTAAGCTTGGGCTAATATGCATGCATGTTTGTATAGTCCTTTGAGCTTCTATCTTAGCATGTTTTGCCATTGTTTTGGGCATGATGTAACTCTGTTTTGAGCTAGTTTGGATGTTTGAGCATTGTGATGCATGCTTATAGTGTTATTCTCTTAACTAGCCTTGGTGCTCTTGGCCCCTTAACATGTTGTGCATGAGTGTTTACATGATAGAGTCTTGGATCCGATTTGGCCATCATGCATCAAGATGCGCGATTGATGGTCTTGGATCCCATTTTGCCTCTCCCTCGATGTTTTGAAGTGATATGGAGTGGCATAGTGCGTACATATCCTTGGGAGACCCTCCCTTTTCTCTATTTTGTGCTATGCTACTGCTTGGTGTCACAGCACACCAGTGGCCAGCACCCTCTTATTGTTGGCCGGCAGATCTTCATTTATGGCCAACAGTGTGCACTCTTGGTCGGCAGGGGGGTCGACAGCAACTCCTCATGGCCGGCAGGCCACTGGTGCACTCCTCAGCATGTTTTTGGTAAGATCCATCAGCTAGTTCTCAAGGACACCCTGCAAACAGAGCCTCTAGAGAGCATTGGGAGAGTTTTCGAGACGAGAATCGAGCATGCATCCTTCCTTGTTCAAGGCAGAGCTGAGGCAGCCTAGTTTACATACTCTAATGCTTAGCATGAATTTGTAATTTAATTAATTCATTTGATTAATTAGTTAAAGTATTGTAATAATTAGCTTAGTGTTTGCTAGTTATTCAATTTGGTTGTGTAATAATTAGTCTAATTAGATTATTAGATTAGTTGTTTAGCTTAGCGTAGCTAACTTAGCATATTCATTTGGGCCCTTCGTCGAGAGGGCGAATTTTGTAATAAGCATGCGTGTGTGTGAATGTCTTTCAACATCACGTCTTTCTCCCTTATACTTACCTGCTTTCAGTGGTTAGTTTTAGGGCATGTTTCAATTAGCATCCTTATGCTTACATGCGTGCATCCCTTCATCTATCTTGCATGCACCGGGCTCGGCGCATCATACTAACTGTATTGTATTTCAATTCTGATTTGAATACATGTTGTCAAGTTGCATTTCATATGCCATCTTAGAATAGTCGAGCCTATCTTAGCTGCATTTAGCATGTGTCGCATTAGGCATTGTTGACATAGCTAGGATCATGCATTGATTACTAACTAGCTATTGTTTTGGCTCGGAGTACACTGTAAGTGTTTATGCTTTAGCATCTTGCATGAGTGTAAGTGTTGCCATGATAGCATGCTCGTCATGAGGCTATTTGCTTAAATGATATAACTGCCTGAATGCCTGTGGGTGAAGGTTGGATTACTTGAATTTGAACAATTCATCAAATCGCTGATTTAGCCTACTTGCGAGTAGCAAATTTCAAACCTTTTTCAAATGAACATGCAATGTTTTGTTCCAACTTAGGCGATCTAGTCTATACTTGTATGTTGTGCGCATCACGTAGTAAGCTAACTAATAAACCGGAATAAGAGCGCATGTGTTTTCAAAAACAAAATATCATGTTAGTAAAGGCCGATCTTTGATCGGGCGAGCGGGAGTGCTCATTGCATGACCTTCCCCTCTCATACCCAAGTTCCCGAGCCGAGGCAACTTTGGTGATGATGGACACATGGCCTTAGGCACGAGTCAGGATTTTCTAAATTTCCCAAAAACAAAATATTTAGGTGGCAACTCTAAATCTGGCATAGTAGTCCATGTTTGGAACTTCTTCATAAAAATCAGTTTTCCAAAACGATTTGCCGGATTTGGACTCTTTGGTGATTTATCGATCTTGCATTGCACTTTGCGAGATTAGATTCAGAACCATGACATTGAGTCCAAACTGTAGTAGTCCAATGAACAAAATGGATTTCTCGCCATTTCGCGCGCGAAGCCCAGAATGTTCGGGCACGTCTACACCTAGGCTTGTACAAAAGCAAATATAAAATAAACAAAAGTGAGCTCTCAGCTTCATAATCCTCTTAAGCTACTGCCTTGGCAGAGGCACATCACCAGCACCTGAAAATGGTTTTTCGCAAAGGGTGAGTCAAAACGCAGCAGAAACAATCTAGCACAATATATAGACTTTAACAGGGTTATAAACGTGATACACATGACCAATGCTCAAAGGTAAAATCATTTACAACTCTTTTCCAAAGCCATATTATATCAAATATTATATCCCAACCCACTATATATCAATTTGTTTCTTATTATTCATATCCCCTCAATTCATGAGTCATATCCATCGTTGTCCAGACAACCCAACTGAGATTACAACTCAGTGGTTTTCTTACCACACAACTATTACACACCAACACTTCAATTTGCCATTTTACAAAAATTTCGTTCACGGGAATCAGCACCCATGTACACACAATGTTTTCGGGACTTTCACTCTGGACGCACAGGCCAACTTGATTCAATAGAGTCCATTCCCTTTCTCCTCCCAAACATGGAATGCATCTCCTTCCTCCTCCCAAACGTCATACATATACAATGTATTAAACATCGTCATATTCAATGACAATCAATAAGAGATTAGTTTCAATTCACCTAATCCTTATATAATTTCTATGACAATCATGATTATCCTCCACCGATAGCCCAAAACAGATATTTCTAAACACGTATAAAATCTTTAAAACAGATAAATTATTCAAATTCCCATAGGCGGGAGATGATACACATCCAATTTCACCATTTTTATAAACATTAATCTAATTTCATATTCTCACTTCCAATTTCATTATTTATGCAAAATAATTACTTGAAAATTTTTGGGCAAAACACCATTTCCTTCCAAATCTCATCCCAACCACCAAATTATCTATTTTAACACAACACAAGTTCATATTCATTCCCATGATCATTTCCAAGACATCCTTTTTAAAACCCCTCTTTTGAATTTAAACCCCAAGCCCAAGGTTTGTTAAGATTAACTCAAAACCCAATGTTTCTTGCACATCAAGCAATAACCAAGTTAAAACTCATAGAGAGTGTAGAGAGTCCCTACCTCAAGCTTAGAAGAACAAAGAAAGAGATAGAGAAACTTCAAAGATGTCGAAACCAAGCTTTAACCGGGTCAAAAGAGAGCTCTTGAGGCACACTACCTTTTTAAAAAAGGTACACAGGTAGAGAGATCACTAGATCTAGGTGAAAATGTAGAGAGAATATGAGTCTTAGAGTGAGAGAGTCCCGATCTAGGGATTTGGTGGAAAAAGATATGAAAAAGGGATGTAAAACAGTGCTGCTGCGAACTGATATACGCAAAGTCCGCTCAAGTGTTGACATTCGAACGTCAGACACAATAAGTTGTTCCGCTCGAGCGCAAGAATTGACTGCTCGAGCGCAGAATACACACATCTAGTAGTTTTGCTAACAGAAGAACATCGCTTGAGTACAAGAATGGCCGCTCAAGCGCAAACCCGCTTGAGCGTAGGAAACGACGCTCAAGCATAAAATACACTCTCCCAATAGTTTTGCATACCTGCAAAAGTACAAAGAGTTTGCAAAGCTTGCTCGAGCGCAAGAAGTGCCGCTTGAGTGGAAGAGCAAAATTCTAGGCAACAAGAGTTGGGAAACCAAACAACGAACCTGTTCCAAACACAACCACAACAATCCCATAACCAAGTTTAAGGGAAAAGAAGATAAGCAAGACATATTCAATAGTACGAAACCAAGAAACCCATATCCATATTACAACATGGGTCGGGTCAAAACCAGAATCGCTATAATCTTCTCTCCTTAAAGAATTTCGTCCCCGAAATTTCAAATCAAATTTTACAGTTATGTTTAAACCAAGCACCATAACGATAGATAACCAATTCCAATACCATGACCCATTCCCGGTCATCCATTTTTATCAACTTGATTCACAAGTCCCAATATTGAAGTAAATTCCACATTTTCCAAAACATTTACAACATTTACATTAAATTCGTGTTTCCAAAACATACACAACATATACAACATTCTCATATATCCAAAACATATACAATGTTTTCATATTTTATTAACATAACAAAATTCCATTACATGTTCAAACATCAACAAATAAGTTTGGACATTTCTCACGGACCTCCAACTTGCGTTCCCAAGTTACTTCCTCATTCCCGTGATGTTTTCACAATACCTTCACAAGGGGATCGTCTTGCCTCACAAGACTTGGTCCTAGGTATCCAAGACCCTCACTAGTCTCTTCTTATACGAGGCATCATTATCTACCTCTAAGTTGGTCCAATCTAACATATGCGAGGGATCCGGCTCATACTTCTAAAACATGCTAATATAAAACACATTATGAACCCCGAAAAGCTATGGCAACAAAACCAAACGATAAGCTACATCCCCAATCCGCTCTAAGATCTCAATAGGGCCAATGAATCATGGGGACAACTTCTTACTCTTTCTAAACCTCATCAAACCCCTCTTAGGTGATATCTTCAAGAATACATGATCTCCCACCTCAAAAGACAAAGGTCTCCTCCTACGGTCGGCATAACTCTTCTAGCAACTCTAGGCTGTAGCCAACCTTTTACAGACTTTCTCCATCGTTTTTTGGATTAACTCCAGACCCAACATAGGAGCATCACCCACCTCTACCCAACATACAAGAGATCTACACGGTCGACTATATAAGGCCTCAAGCGGTGCCATACCAATACTCGACTGAAAGTTGTTGTTATAGGCAAACTCCACTAAGGGCAAGTGCCTTTCCTACGAACCCGTAAAGTCAAGGACATAACCTCGAAGCATATCCTCAATGATCTAAATAGTACGCTCGGACTGCCCATCAGTCTAAGGATGATACACGGTGTTAAAAGTCAATTTAGTACCCAAGGCACTCTGTAGGCTCTACCACAACCGAGCCGTAAAACACAGATCTCTATCCGATACAATCGTCACTAGGACCCCGTGCAATCTCACTATGTCCCTAATGTACATGTCAGTAAGGTAGTTTACCAAGTCACTCACGCGTATAGGAATAAAGTGCCCCGAATTGGTCAACTGGTCAACTATCACCCAAATGACATCACTACCATGTTGAGTCCTCGGAAGGCCCACAACAAAATCCATTGTGACATGCTCCCACTTTCACTCGGCTATAGATAAGGGTTGCAATAGATTCGCTGGCCTCTGATGCTCAACCTTCACTTCTTGACAAGTAAGACACCTCGATACAATCATAGTCACATCCTTTTTCATACCTCTTCACCAAAACTGGCGACTAAGATCGTGATACATCTTTCTGCCTCCCGGATGCACCGCAAGGCGTGAATGGTAAAACTCTCGGAGTATTTTCTCTTGGTAAGACTTCGGCACGAACAAACAGTTACGGTATCTCACACTTAGGTCGGGATACATATTCAAGTCTCTTTTTACCTTCCCACTAGAGATCTTCTCCCTGAGGGAATCTGCCACAAGGTCACCCTTCTGTGCTGCTAACATTCGGTTCACGAGTGTAGGTTGTGCAACTACCGAAAATAAAGCAGCAGACTCAATAAACTCGCCAAGATGGAAGTCAAACTCCCTAATAGCACCCAACATTTCCCACTCCCGGATAGCAATACAAGCTACACTGTTAATTGATTTCCTACTCAAGGCATCGACCACAACATTTTCCTTTCCCGGGTGATAATGTAACTCAAAGTCATAATCTTCTATGAACTCCATCCACCTCCTCTGCCTCAACTTTAAGTCTTTCTGTGTAAACAGATATTTCCGACTCTTATGATCATAAAACACTTTAAACTTCTCACCATACAAATAATGCCTCCAAATCTTCAAGACAAAGATCACTACCACTAACTCTAGGTCATGAGTAGGGTAGTTCATTTCATGTATTTTCAACTGCCACAAGCCATAAGCTACTGCCTTTCCCTCTTGCATTAAAACACAATCCAAACCCTCCCGTGAGGCATCACCATATACGGAATAACTCATCTCCTCTCCCGAATAATCAAAATCGGAGTAATGGTAAGTCTAACCTTAAACTCTTGAAATGACTTCTCACAAGACTCACTCCACACAAACTTGATTTCCTTCCTCATCAGTCTAGTTAACGGTGAGGCTAATCCAGAGAAATCATTCACAAACCAACAGTAATACCTAGCCAACCCCAAGAAACTACGGATCTCAAAAGCATTCTTAAGTTATTCCCAATCTTACACTGCCTCTATCTTGGATGAATCTACAGTCACCCCTTCCTCGGAAACCACATGGCCTAAGAACTTAACTTCTCTTAGCCAGAATTCACACTTCCCAAACTTAGCATACAGTTTGTGAGCTCTAAGTAACTCACGTACTACCCGCAAGTGTTCCTCATGCTCCTCTTCAGAGGGTGAGTAAATCAAGATGTCGTCCACAAAAATGACCACAAAATGATCTAGGAACTCACGAAAGATCCGGTTCATCAAGTCCATAAACACAGTTGGTGCATTAGTGTGCCCAAAGGGCATCACTAGTGTAATAACCCCGACCTCTGATTTACGTTAATTCGTGGTTAAATAAGCTTAATCAATAATTGAGAGAAATTCTGAATTAATTGATTGTGTGTGTGTGTGTGTGCAATATTGTGCTTATATATATTTAGCGTAGAAAGATCTGTTCGTGTTTTCGTTTTGGTTTGTGAATTGAAGGCCTCATTGGCGTTCGATTCAAAAATTGACTTGATTTATGTGTTAATTAGAATTTTTAGAATTTTATGATATGTTCAATTGAAATTCAATTTGGAACAATTGAATTAGATTAATTAATGCCACTTTGCTTAGCTTAAGCCAAATTAATTAGGTATCACTAAGTAGGCTTATATAAGGCCACTTCTATCACTCCTACACATTTTTGACACCCTTGTTTCCTCATCTATGAACTCAACGTGAGAGAGAGAGAGAGAGAGAGAGAGGAGGATGGATCTCAACTAGAGGATTGAAGAATTGATGAGCAATAATTTACTAGAATTGAAGGATTTGGACTTAGGAACTCAAAATTACGCTTCTAGCTCTCATCTTGACAAGCCTAGGTAAGGAATGTAACCTTTAGTTGTGTAATTGAGTTAACTTTTGTAAGAATTCAAGTTAAAGAGGTGGACTAACATGAGAATGGGCTAGGATTAAAGAATTGTAACTCAAATCATACATGCATGTCCATATTATGAAGTTTTGAAGTTGTTTTCATAAGAATCCTCACATGCATGTTCATATTTTGGTTGTAGACTAAGAATTCACTATGTCTTTGAGTTGAATATTTCATTTGTTCCTGTTTTGGAAAGCTATGAACTCAAATTACACATGCATGACATGATCACATCATATTCTTACATTTCAAGTTGAATGTTGTACAATTGACATACTTTTGGGCCTTGATTTCATGAAATGATCTTTACACCTTCATATTTTACAAGTTTACACATGTTATCTTAAGTTTTGGGCCCAAAAGGATGTGAAATATAGCTTTGGATTTGAATTTACAGCTGAGGAGTGCAATCTAAAAATTCCAAATTCTGCACTTCCGCTCGAGCGTGAGATTCTTTGCTCGAACGGAAACTTTTGTTTTTGGATTTCTGCTCGAGTGACGTGAAGTATGCTCAAACGTGAAATACATACTTCCAGAAGTTTCATGTTTTTATAGACCGCTCAAGCGGCGAGAGTTGCACTCGAGCGGGGGCATGAGTCTCACGCTCAAGCGTCCATCGCACGTTCATCGAGCATGAAAATAGCATAACCAGCACTTTTCAAAATTTGCAAAACACTAGAGCGCGGGAAGTTACGCTCGAGCATCCCCTCACATATTACATGTCCGCTCGAGCGGGGGAATATATGCTCGAGCGGGGACTCTGTTTTCAAAAATTTGACCAAGTGTTTACCAATGCGTTTTAGTATCCTCATTACATCCTAGGCATTCTTAAGCCAAGATTAAGACATAGTAATGAGGGTAAAATGTAGAAACACACTAAGAACGAAACGTAATGAGTTAAATATATTCCAACGTGTGTTTCAAATGTGTATTTGTTATGTGTTAATGTAGGTCATGCGCCTCGGGTTAAGTGAATTACCTACTCTACTCGTCTACTTGGAGCGATCTGTTAATTGTGAGTAATAACTCTGTAAAGCTATGTTTAATTAGAAGTATTTTCTGACTGATATGATACGATCTGTTTTCTGAAATGCTATTTTATGAATTATGAATGAATGTCCATTTTTTTGAAATGTATTTGTGGCATCCTTAGTTCACGTGGCCCTCGCCCGGAGGTAACAATATCGTAGCCAATATACACGTGGCCCTCGCCCGGAGGTAACAATATCATAGCCAATATGCACGTGGCCCTCGCCTAGAGGTAACAATACTATGGCTTATATTCACGTGGCCCTTGTCCGGGAGTAACAATACCAAGGCCTATATTCACGTGGCCCTTTGCCTAGGGGTAACAATACCATAGCTACTTGCGCGCAAGATATGGACCTTCATGGTTGTCGATACCGACTATACATGTGAGCCTCAGGACCAAGTTGATATGATAGCTAATGGATATGCCACGTATGATTTTATGCAAGATCCAAATATGAATATGATTATGAGCATGAACATGTATATGATCCTATTTTGATTTGAAAATTTGAATATGCATAAGACCCTGTTTCTGATATAAACTATGATTTCTAACTCTGTGATGGACATCATTTGCTAAAACCCCTTTACCTTGTTATTATTCACTAGCTCTCGCTCACTATTTATATTATGTATGTAGGTGACCAAGCACGTGATCAGGGCCAAAGTTGATGGCCTGGGATTCCATTTTGTCATCCACCCTTTGCGCCTCCCAAGGAGGTTCTGGACCAAGTCAAGTTGTGTGGTTATGTCTTTTGAACATTCAACACTTCGTTTCTCTTGTTAATGAACAGTTTGTTTTTGATTATCTGAACATGGGGTAACGTATAATTACTGTACTTATGTGATGCCTTGGGTATGTTTATAAAGTTTAAAATTATTTTGTTCCATGTATGTCTGCACAACTCAATAGATGATGTTTATTTTGTATATTTGTTTCTGCAGCCCCTATCTTATGTTATCCTGTTCAGAGGCCTTTGGTAATCCAAGGATTACTAGCTAGTTACGACGCTAAACACCTAGGAGCAGGTTTGGGTCATGACAACTAGAAACTCGTAATGGCCATACCACGTATAGAATGCTGTCTTCGGAATATCCTCCTCCCTTACCCTCAACTGGTGGTAACCCGATCTCAGGTCTATCTTAGAAAAGTAACAAGACCCCTTCAACTAATCAAACAAATCATCTATACGAGGCATCAGGTATTTGTTCTTGACAGTTTCCCGGTTCAATTTTCGGTAATCTATACAAAGTCACAACGCACCATCTTTCTTTTTAGCAAAAAGAGACGGTGCTTCCCAAGGCGAGGTACTAGGGTGAATAAAGCCCTTATCTAACAATTACTAGAGTTGAATTTTCGGCTTAGTCAACTCGATAGGTGCAAATCTATATTGTGCCATAGAAATCAGTGTGGTACCAGGCACTAGGTCAATAGAGAACTCGATCTCTCGATGAGATGGTAAACTGGTAAGATCCTCCAGAAAAACATCCGGGTATTCACAAACTACCCTTGGCAACTCAACTTGGACTTTATCACACTCGGTACTCAAGAAGTTGGCAAAAAGGCAACTAAGTTCATTTCGCCCACGTGGATCATACACCGGTGATAAGACTCTATCCACCTGGTCCCCCCGATACCCCTGTTTCAAAATAACCTCACCACCAATAGGTGACTTTACACAAATAGGAGACGCTAATCGAGCCAACTTTAACCCTAAAATCGATGCAAATGCAAACGAGATAAATGAATGGGATGCACCAGTATTAATCAACGCATTAGCAACTGAATTACAAAACAAGAAGGTACCTCTTACTACCAAAGGAGCTGGTACCAGATCTGGCGTGGTAACAGCATACACACGCCCTGTTGGCCTCTGATCTACCTACTCTCCTATCGGAGCATAGGCCTACTGCACTAACTGAGCTGAAGAGGCTCCTTGATTGGTCCTTGAGGCTTGCACTAACTATGCTGGCTGGTGACTTTGTGTCTGTCTCGAACCAGATGCATCAAGTGGGCCACCCAATTGTGGGCAAAATCTCTTCATGTGCCTCGCCTATCCACACTGCTAACTAGTGACCAACTGCCCTCTCCCTTGACTCTGGCTCTGAGAACGAGCCAAAGATGATGCAGACCGTTGCCCTCCTCCTCTCTGTGGGCAAGCCGGAGACTTGTGGCCCAACTGACCACATTTGAAACAAGTAATGTCTTCCTGGCCACCCCTCCCAAAACCCGAACTCGGCACTGAAAAAGTAGACCTCGACTGAGCTCCTTGGGACAGCTGTGGGTTAGAACTCCTCTACCTCTTACTGTCTCCCTGAATGTCCTGGCTCCTCCTAGAGCCCCTAATCCTCTCATCTTCCATCTATATCACGGTCTCCAGATGAGCCACCGCCTCTACAAGGCGTCAAGATTCTCTAATCATTGACCTAGCCACCTTGGGCATTAGCCTGGTCTTCAATTCTTTTCAAATTCTAAATAACGGCACTCCTCAATTGCCACGAGTTTCAGAGCAAACCTCGACAGACTAGTGAACACAGCCTCAAACTCAGCCATTGGTGTGCTCAACTATTTGAGCTAAGAAAACTAATCCCTCAACTTCTCTCTGATCGCGGAAGGCAAAAACTTGTCCTTAAAGGCACTGACAAAAGCGTCCCAAGTCCCTCCAATGCGCCCATGTGCATACTTCCACCACTGACCTACATCTTTCTTCAACTGGAAGGATGCCAAGGTCACTCTTAATTCGTCGTCCTTAATGCCAAGCATCTCGAACATCTTCACTATCTATTCTAGCCACTCATCAGCCTTCAGTGGCTCTTTGGGATCACCCACAAATTCATCTGGGTTCGACCGGAAAAACTCTTGCTTCAGAAAAGATGGCCCCGCCTCAGCTACTTGGGCTTGGACTTGATTCTTAGCCCTAAAAATGTCCATGGATTCCCTCAATGCTCCGGCCATTTCGTAGGCTAAGGCGTCCATGGCCTATTGACCAACTGGTTCAGCCACATTAGCCTGATTAACACCCTTTTCCTGCGCCAAAATTTTATCGGTAAAGGCACTTCATGCCTCCTAGGCCTACCACAACTACCACTGTCACTTCCACGTCCTGACATCCTAATAAAGGCAACAAAAGAGATTAACACATTTACAAATGTGTCGAAGCTAACTCACTCGCGTCCTAATGTGGTGGACAATAGTAATTCATTCCACATAAGCACATAGTCACGTAGACACATATGAATTTCATTTCCGGATAATGACCGTCCTACGGCGTTGCCAGAGTTTCGGCTAGAAATAGTAGTGATCAAGTGCCCTTCTAATAGGATTTCTAAAAGCCTGTAGACTCAATCAACATCCTAGAAATTTAAATCTCATACCCATATAATGGCATAAACATGTTAGCACATAGCATTGCAAGCATATAAACATCTCTATCAAATGAGATAAACCTATTGTGGTATTAACCACTCCCTACATACCCAAAGTATTCAAACCCAGTACACTCTGATACGAAGTTGTAATGCCCCGAAAATAATACAATAATTCAATAGTAAAGACTAATACAAAATGACATAAACAGAGTATTAGGCTTTCATTAATTAGAGTCCATTTACAAAAGAGGCATATGCATTACACATTCATAAGCTCTACCCTGAATCTACAACATGTGGCACTAAACTAAATGATCAACGAAATAAATGCCCTATGGGCTTACAACTTTCCAAGATAATGCTTGGTTACAATAAAACAAGTCAGAAGCTCAATCCAAAATAAAACCCTAGGCTTGTACAAAAGTAAATACAAAATAAACAGAAGTGAGCTCTCAGCTCCACAACCCTCCCAAGCTACTGCCTTGGTGGAGGCATATCACAGGCACCTGAAAATGGTTTTTCCCAAATAGGGTGAGCCAAAGCCTAGTAGAAATAATCTAGCACAATATATGGACTTTAACAAGGTTATAAACATGATACACATGACCAATGCTCAAAGATAAAATCATTTATAACTCTTTTTCCAAAACCATATTAAATCCCAATTCATTTTATATCAATTTTTTTCTTGTCATTTCATATCCCATAAATTCATGAGTCATATCCATTATTGTCCAGACAATCTAATTGAGATTACAACTTAGTAGTTTTCTTACCACACAACCATTACATACCAACACTTCAATGCCATTTTACGAAAATTTCGTCCGCAGGAATCGGCACCCATGTATACATATTGTTTTCAGGACTTTCACCCTGGACGCACAGGCCAACTTGATTCAATGTCCATCACATTTCTCCTCCCAAACATAGAGTACATCCCCTTTCTCCTTCCAAATGTCATACATATACAATCTATTAAACACGGTCATATTCAATGACAATCAATAAGAGATTAGTTTCAATTCACCTAATCCTCATGCAATTTCTACAACAATCATAGATATCCTCCACCGATAGCCCAAAACAGATATTTCTAAATAGATATACAATCTTTAAAAGAGATAAATTATTCAAATTCCCATAGCTGATAGATGACACATATCCAACTTCACCATTTATATAAACATTAATCTAATTTCATATTCCCACTTCCAATTTCATTTTTTATGCAAAATAATTGCTTGAACATTTTAGGGCAAAACCCTATTTCTTTCTAAATCTCAACCTAACCACCAAATCATCTATTTTAACACAACACTAGTTCATATTCATTCTCATGATCATTTCCAAGACATCCTTTTTAAAACCCCTCTTTTGAATTTAAACCCCAAACCGAAGGTTTGTTAAGATCACCTCAAAACCCAATGTTTCTCACACATCAAGGAATAGCCAAGTTAAAACTCATAAAGAGTGTAGAGAGTCCTTACCTCAAGCTTAGAAGTCCAAAGGAAGAGATAGAGAAACTTCAAAGACGTTGAAACCAAGCTTTAATCGGATCAAAAGAGAGCTCTTGAGACGCACTACCTTTTTAACAAAGGCACACGGGTAGAGAGATGACTAGATCTAGGTGAAAATATAGAGAGAATATGAGTTTTAGAGAGAGAGTCTCGATCTAGGGCTTTTGTGGAAAAAGATATGAAAAAGTGATGTAAAAAGGTGCTACTGCGAACAGATATATGCACAATCTGCTCGAGCGTAAGAGTTGACACTCGAGCATCAGACACAATAAGTTGTTCCGCTCGAGCACAAGAAATGGCCGCTTGAGCGCAGAATACACACATCTAGTAGTTTTACAAACAGAAGAACATCGCTCGAGCGTAAGAATGGTCACTCGAGCGCAAACCTGCTCAAGCGTAGAATATACTCTCCTAGTAGTTTTGCAACCTGCAAAAGTATTGAGAGTTTGCAAAGCTCGCTCGAGTGTAAGAAGTGCCGCTCGAACGGAAGAGCAAAATTTTAGGCAACAAGAGTTAAGAAACCAAACAACCAACCTGTTCCAAACACAACCACAACAATCCCATAACCAAGTTTAAGGGAAAAGAAGATAAGCAAGACATATTCAATAGTACGAAACCAAAAAACCCGTATCCAAATTACAACAAGGGTCGGGTCAAAACCCGAATCGCTATAACCTTCACCCCTTAAAGAATTTCATCCTTGAAATTTCAAATCAGGTTTTACAGTTATGTTTAAACCAAACACCATAACGATAGATAACCAATTCCAATACCATGACCCATTCCCCGGTCATCTATTTTCATCAACTTGATACCCAAGTCACAATATTGTAGTAAAATCCACATTTTTCAAAACATTTACAATGTTTACATTAATTTCGTGTTTCCAAAACATACACAACATATACAATGTTCTCATATATCCAAAACATATACAATGTTTTCATATTTTATTAACATAACAAAATTCCATTATATGTTCAAACATCAGCAAATAAGTTTGGATATTTCTCACGGACTTCCAACTCGCATTCCCAAGTTGCTTCCTCAACTCGTGATGTTTCCACAATACCTTCGCCAAGGGGATCATCTTGCCTCGCAAGACTTGGTCCCGGGTATCTAAGACTATTACCGGTCTCTCCTCATATGAGGCATCCTCATCTATCTCTAAGTTGGTCCAATCCAACACATACGATAGATCTAGCTCATACTTCCGAAGCATGCTAATATGAAATACATCATGAATCCCGAAAAGCTGTAGCGGCAAGGCCAAACAATAAGCTACCTCCCCGATCCACTCTAGGATCTCGAAAGGCCCAATGAGTCGAGAGGACAACATCCCACTCTTTCCCAACCTCATCAAACCCCTTCTAGGTGATATCTTCAAGAACACATGATCTCCCACCTTAAAAGACAAAGGTCACCTCCTATAGTTGGCATAACTCTTTTGGCGACTCTAGGCTGTAGCCAATCTCTTACGGACAAGTGCAACTTTCTCTATCATTTTCAGGACTAACTCTGGACCTAACATATGTGCATCACCCACCTCTGCCCAACACACTGGAGATCTACACGGTCGGCCATACAAGGCCTCAAACGATGCCATGCCAATACTTGACTGGAAACTGTTGTTATAGGCAAACGCCACTAAGGGCAAGTGGCTTTCCCATGAACCCTTAAAGTCAAGGACACAACCCCGAAGCATATCCTCAAGGATCTGAATAGTACACTTGGATTGCCCATTAGTCTGAAGATGATACGCGGTGCTAAAAGTCAATTTAGTACCCAAGGCACTCTATAGGCTCTTCCGTAATCGAGTCATAAAACGCGGATCTCTATTCAATACAATCGTCACTAGGACCCCATGTAACCTCACTATGTCCCTAATGTATAGGTTGGCAAGATAATCTACCGAGTCACTAATGCACATAGGTATAAAATGCGCCGACTTGGTCAACCGGTCAACTACCACCCAAATGACATCACTACTACATTGAGTCCTCGAAAGGCCCACAAGAAAATCTATCGTGACATGCTCCCACGTTCACTCGGCTATAGCCGAGGGTTGCAACAAATCCGCTAGCCTCTACTGCTCAACCTTCACTTGTTGACAAGTAAGGCACCTCGATACAAACATAGCCACATCCTTCTTCATACCTCTCCACCAAAACTAATGACTAAGATTGTGATACATCTTTCTGCCTCCCGGATACACCGCAAGGTGTGAATAGTGAAACTCTCGAAGTACTTTCTCTCAGCAAGACTCTGACACGAACAAACAGTCATGGTATCTCACACTCTAGTCGGGATACACATTGAAGCCTCGTTCTACCTTTCCACTGGAGATCATCTCCCAGAGGGATTTTGCCTCAAGGTCACCCTTCTGTGCTTCTAGCACTCGATTCACAAGTGTAAGTTGTGCAACTACCGAAAACAAAGCAGCAAACTTAACAGACTCGCCAAGATGCAAGTTAAACTCCCCAATAGCACCCAACATCTCCACTCCCGGATGGTAATACAAGCTACACTATTAATTGATTTCCTACTCAAGGCATCGGCCATAACATTTGTTTTTCCCAGGTGATAATGTAACTCAAAGTCATAGTCTTCTATGAACTCCATCCACCTTCTTTGCCTAAATTTAAGTCTTTTTGTGTAAACAAATATTTCAGACTCTTATGATCAAAAAAACACTTCAAACTTCTCACCATACAAATAATGCCTATAAATTTTCAAGGCAAAGATCATCGCCGCTATCTCTAGGTCATGAGTTGGGTAGTTCCTTTCGTGTGTTTTCAATTGCCGCGAGCCATAAGCTACTACATTCCCATCTTTTATCAAAACACAACCCAAACCTTCCTATAAGGCATCACAATATACCGAATAACTCAAGCCCCTCTCCCGAATAATCAAAATCGAAGCAGTGGTATGTCTAACCTTAAGCTCTTGAAATGACTTTCTCACAAGACTCACTCTGCACAAACTTGATTAAGACTTGGGCGCCACTGATTGATCACTCAATGATGAATGTGTACGGTTGTCAAATGCTTGACTTCCTTAGTAGAAAATCTCAGTGTTGAACCTAGAAACCTTATTTTGGATGAAAATAGTGTTTTTTTTAGGCCTGTGCATCCAGAGACTCGCAGACCCACTAGTGTGGCATGCCGCCCACTAATGTGTCATGTCGCCCACTAGTGCAAAAACTCAGATATTTTCTACCAGCTGTCCCCCCATGTGTATGCACCATTCCAACTGTATGTATACAAATATTTTGAGTTAGACACATGGTTTTCTATATATAGATGACCTCCCCTCATGATTTAAAGGTTGAAAAAATTGAGTGAGAAAATATTTTTAGAAGAGCAAAATTTTGAAAAAATTCTCTCTACAATTCTCTCTCTCTTTTGCAACTTACATAGCCTTTGTTCTAACACTTTAAACCAAACCTAGAGAGTTCTTTGCTGAGGTGATTCTTGAATTTTAGCTCTTGAGACGATTAAGAGTGTGAATTAGTGGTTTGTAACTCAAAGGATCATTTCTCCTTCAAGAGGTATACATTCTAGTTCTTTTGTACCATATCTACACTACTTGTTTTCTATATTTTCTTCCTATTTTTGAGGTGTTTATAACCTATCTTTTTGGGATGAAACTTGTGGTTTAAGGCCATTAAAGGTAAAGGGGTTGACAACCCTTCTTTGAACCTTGCTTCTAAGGCCTTTGCCCTTGTATTTCCCACTTTCTCATCAACTTTTTTTGAGATTTTTACCATTGATTTTCAGAGATTTTTCACAATCAAAAATCATGTTTTCAAGTCCCAAAAGTGGAGGGGTTAACTTCCTCTCATTGTGCTTGTGTGCTAGTTTTAATTCCCTAATATTTTAGCTAGTTGTTGTAGTTGTTTTTTTTCTTAATTCCAGCACTGTTTTGGACTGTTTTAGGACTTTTTTATGATTTAGCTTCATTCATGCTTTGTATAGTGGGCTTGTAGTGTAATGGTCCTCATAGGTTTGGTGGTTTAGGCCTTAGCCATCAACCTATTTGAGTTGATAACATTTTTTTTCTTGCTTTCCATACTTGTTTTCACCTCTAATCATCTCTACAACCTCCCTCTTTTCTTGGCCTTTTATTTGCTTTGAGAGTGGTTTCAAACCGATTGATTGTTTAAGCTTAAGATTGAGGTTGATGTGCTTAATGGTTTAATCTCTTTGGGGATTCATTACCAATGACATGACGTCTCTCTCATGCCTAAAACAACATTTGGTTAGGTACTTCTCTCCATTAGAGGACTTAAAGCTTATTTTTGAACTTAATTGATTAAGGAATAGAAGGTAATTAAAATGAAGTAACCAAACTTAGACTGAAATGGAATAAGATAATAAGCTAATTTTGTATTCAATCAGATGTTAATTGAATACATGAAGACTTCAGTCATTTCATACTTGTTAAGTGATGAAATGGTTCAAGTTTCCAAAGTCAACCACTTTCCTTAATCAATCCATGATAGGAAGGAGGTTTTGTTGATCTTTTGTTATGCATTTATTAAAATTGTGTCCCTTAATTCATAAGACATCACGCAATGAAATTGCATCAATTGATGACTTGCGAATCAAGCCAACCCCTTCTTTTACCTATTCGTTGATAACAAGAGGCTAGATGGACAAACATCCCCTGAAAATACTCTAGTTTATGCTCTGTTTGTCCTCTATTGCTGCAGGAAAGAACCAATATCAGTGGCTAGTAGGCCACTTTTACTGGACGGCAACCCACTATTAGTGGCCTACTGGCCACTACTTCTAGGTTGTCGGCCACTTTTTCCAAGCAGGCAGTGTCCTTTTTCCAGCAGAGCAGAGTAGAGACTGAGGTGGAAAACATGAGCAATTTTCTAACTGTGCAACAGAGGCATTCTAGTGGCAAAACAGAGAGCATTATCGGGTGGACATCTACATCCATGCATAAGCCATCCCTCGATTCTCAGGATCCGTGAAATGATGTTGTAATGTTAGCATGTTGTAAAGAGCGGACTTGTAACTAATTAGTTAGAATAGCTAGTTAGTTTTGAGTTGTACTTATTTAATTAGCTAAAGTAATTAGTTAATTTGTGATGTTGTAATAATTAGCTAGTGTAGTTAATTTATTTCATTTGGTTTGTAATAGTTAATTAGGTAATTACTTAGCTAGTCCATTCATTCGAACCCTCCTGCGTGAGGGCAAGCTTGTAATAATGTGTATGTCTTCCAACCCCACGTCTTTCTTCCTTTTATTTACTTGCTTATGATGGATAGAATCGAACATCATGTTTCATTTAGCATATTCCATGATTTGCATCCATTTGTTTTGCACGAATCAAGGCTCGGTTCATCATTCTAACAAGCATTGTCGTTTATTACTTCATTGAAAACATGTTTAAAATGCATGCTATCAAATTAATTCACATGTCATAAGTAATAGCCGAGCCTATTAGTCGCATCATTGCATGTGTTGCATTAGTTAGGAGAGTGCATGTTTCTAACTCTTTTGTTTCTTTTTGGCTCGCCTCGGAGTACTAGGTGAGCATTTTTGTGCTTTAGCATATCGCATGTGTGTGATTGTTGCCATGTCAAGTATGCTTGCCATGAGGCTAAGTGCTTAATTGATAAATTGCTTGAATGCCTATAGATGAAGGCTTATTGCTTGAATTGGAATAATTTGAGTAATGTACATATGCGATCACTTTTTCAAGTCGTATATATTCAAAACAAGTTTCAAAACAAACATGAATCAAATTGTTCCAATTTTTGCAAATTAGTCTATACTTGTGTGCGCATCACATAGTAATGTTAGCCTAATAAACCGAAATAAGAGCATATAATGTAAATAAATATCACATCATGATTAGTAGAGGCCAATCTTTGATCAAACGAGTAGGGTGCTCAATTCATAACCTTTGTAATGCCCCACTCCCGGGTTGTTAAATATACTAAAATAGCCTTAACAAAAATTACAAGTTTTGCTCCCAAAAATAATAACTACAAAATTGTCTCCAAATGGTACAATATCCTCCAAATATTCTATAGCACAATTACCTCCAAAATAAACAATATTACAACTATCTCCATATTTAATAATTAAAGTGGGGGATCCCAAATCTTTGTATTAAAAAATCTTTCTAATCTCAATTTCGAGCTCTGCTAAAATCTGCTCCGCACTTGAAAAATAAATTGATTCGGGAAGTATGCAATACGACAGGAATACAAGGCTCGGATAAGGAATAAATTAACAAGAATCCAGTAATTCATGTCATTAAATCAACGATACGATAATCAAGCAATTTATCAAATTGCACAACAAATTAACTATAATTTATCTGGACCAAATACCCGGTCCTACTCAGTACATGACCAGTGAATAGATTCATTTATTCACCCACCTCACCCAAGCTCCACGCTTATCCGGGTATATTGGTGTAAACAATTAATAAGATTCACTCGATCCATGTACAGAGTATTTCCATGTCATTCAGTCAGACAAATCACCATTTTAACACAGAAATATTTGTAGGAAACCTTACCAAATGATCAGAATATCAACGATTCGACTATGAGATTATTTTACAAAATCTATTAATAGCCACAATAATCAAGTGGATTACAAATTGAGGATAATTAAAAATAGAGAACTCTTTGCAAAGAGATTTAAATTGAGCATATTGTATACAACCCAAATTTACCGCAAAATAATTAATTCCTTCACCATAAATCTGAAATTGCTTCATGGATCTCTAAAAATAATTCTGATCTCTTATAAAATTACTAACTCTCATTTTAAATATTCCTACGTCTAATCTCAAAAATTTACATCACACAAATGGGGAGAGAGCCGAAAGTAGGAGAAAAGAAAAAAAGATGAGAGAAAATTGAAATTGAATGTTCGTAGAAAGGAGGAAAAGAGGGGTTCAATTTATAGGAAAAAGAAGTGGTTGGTTTAGTAGGAAAACTGTGGGTAGCCCATGGTTTTGTCTTCTCTTTTTTTTTTTATATTGTTTCTTTTTCCACGTGATGGGGAATTGTGGGTAAAATTAATTTATTACTATATCAGAATAAATAACAATAAGATAGATATAAAAGGGATGAGATAAATACAAATAAATAATTTAAAATTAGATTCTTATCTAAAAATTTCACCATTAAATTATCATAATAAACCACCAATACCACTCACTAAATATTAATACTTCAAAAATACAGGGTGTCACAATCTATCCCCCTTAAATTAATTTCGTCCTCAAAATTTCAATCCGTAATGCTCTAAAATTTAATCTCAACTAAAACTCCAAATAACACGGTTCCGCTACACACTTTGATATAAAAATGATTTTTTTTTTCACCTTAAATATCAACCCCTTTTTTTTCATAATACTCACCACCCAACAGATCCCATGTAAGGCCTAATCCCTACGCTCTGATACCATTTTGTAACGTCCCACTCGTGGGTCGTTAAATATACTAAAATAGCCTTAACAAAAATTACAAGTTTTTCTCCCAAAAATAATAACTACAAAATTGTCTCCAAATGATACAATATCCTCCAAATATTCTATAGCACAATTACCTCCAAAATAAACAATATTACAACTATCTCCATATTTAATAATTAAAGTGGGGGATCCCAAATCTTTGTATTAAAAAATCTTTCTAATCTCAATTTCGAGCTCTGCTAAAATCTGCTCCGCACTTGAAAAATAAATTGATTCGGGAAGTATGCAATACGACAGGAATACAAGGCTCGGATAAGGAATAAATTAACAAGAATCCAGTAATTCATGTCATTAAATCAACGATACGATAATCAAGCAATTTATCAAATTGCACAACAAATTAACTATAATTTATCTGGACCAAATACCCGGTCCTACTCAGTACATGACCAGTGAATAGATTCATTTATTCACCCACCTCACCCAAGCTCCACGCTTATCCGGGAATATTGGTGTAAACAATTAATAAGATTCACTCGATCCATGTACAGAGTATTTCCATGTCATTCAGTCAGACAAATCACCATTTTAACACAGAAATATTTGTAGGAAACCTTACCAAATGATTAGAATATCAACGATTCAACTATGAGATGATTTTACAAAATTTATTAATAACCACAATAATCAAGTGGATTACAAATTGAGGATAATTAAAAATAGAGAACTCTTTGCAAAGAGATTTAAATAGAGCATATTGTATACAACCTGAATTTACCTCAAAATAATTAATTCCGTCACCATAAATCTAAAATTGCTCCATAAATCTCTAAAAATAATTCTGATCTCTTATAAAATTACTAACTCTCATTTTAAATATTCCTACGTCTAATCTCAAAAATTTACATCACACAAATGGAGAGAGAGCCGAAAGTAGGAGAAAAGAAAAAAAAAAGATGAGAGACAATGGAAATTGAATGTTCGTAGAAAGGAGGAGAAGAGGAGTTCAATTTATAGGAAAAAGAAATGGTTGGTTTAGTGGGAAAACTGTGGGTAGCCCATGGTTTTGTCTTCTCTTTTTTTTTTATATATTGTTTCTTTTTCCACGTGATGGGGAATTGTGGGTAAAATTAATTTATTATTATATCAGAATAAATAACAATATGATAGATATAAAAGAGATGAGATAAATACAAATAAATAATTTAAAATTAGATTTTTATCTAAAAATCTCACCATTAAATTATCATAATAAACCACCAATACCACTCACTAAATATTAATACTTCAAAAATACGAGGTGTCACAATCTATCCCCCTTAAATTAATTTCGTCCTCGAAATTCCAATCCGTAATGCTCCAAAATTTAATCTCAACTAAAACTCCAAATAACACGGTTCCGCTACACACTCTGATATAAAAATGATTTTTTTTTTCACCTTAAATATCAACCCTTTTTTTTTCATAATACTCACCACCCAACAGATCCCATGTAAGGCCTAATCCCTATGCTCTGATACCATTTTGTAACGCCCCACTCCCGGGTCGTTAAATATACTAAAATAGCCTTAACAAATATTACAAGTTTTGCTCCCAAAAATAATAACTACAAAATTGTCTCCAAATGATACAATATCCTCCAAATATTCTATAGCACAATTACCTCCAAATTAAACAATATTACAACTATCTCCATACTTAATAATTAAAGTGGGGGATCCCAAATTTGTGTATTAATAAATCTTTCTAATCTCAATTTCGAGCTCTGCTAAAATCTGCTCCGCACTTGAAAAATAAATTGATTCGGGAAGTATGCAATACGACAGGAATACAAGGCTCGGATAAGGAATAAATTAACAAGAATCTAGCAATTTATGACATTAAATCAACGATACGATAATCAAGCAATTTATCAAATTGCACAACAAATTAACTATAATTTATCTGGACCAAATACCCGGTCCTACTTAGTACATGACCAGTGAATAGATTCATTTATTCACCCACCTCACCCAAGCTCCACGCTTATCCGGGCATATTGGTGTAAACAATTAATAAGATTCACTCGATCCATGTACGGAGTATTTCCATGTCATTCAGTCAGACAAATCACCATTTTAACACAGAAATATTTGTAGGAAACCTTACCAAATGATCAGAATATCAACGATTCGACTATGAGATGATTTTACAAAATCTATTAATAACCACAATAATCAAGTGGATTACAAATTGAGGATAATTAAAAATAGAGAACTCTTTGCAAAGAGATTTAAATAGAGCATATTGTATGCAACCCGAATTTACCTCAAAATAATTAATTCCATCACCATAAATCTGAAATTGCTCCATGGATCTCTAAAAATGATTCTGATCTCTTGTAAAATTACTAACTCTCATTTTAAATATTCCTACGTCTAAACTCAAAATTTTACATCACACAAATGGAGAGAGAGCCGAAAGTAGGAGGAAAAAAAAAGATGAGAGACAATTGAAATTGAATGTTCGTAGAAAGGAGGAGAAGAGGGGTTCAATTTATAGGAAAAAGAAATGGTTGGTTTAGTGGGAAAACTGTGGGTAGCCCACGGTTTTGTCTTTTCCTTTTTTTCTTTTTTTATATTGTTTCTTTTTTCACGTGATGGGGAATTGTGGGGAAAATTAATTTATTATTATATCAGAATAAATAACAATATAATAGATATAAAAGGGATGAGATAAATACAAATAAATAATTTAAAATTAGATTCTTATCTAAAAATCTCACCATTAGATTATCATAATAAACCACCAATACCACTCACTAAATATTAATACTTCAAAAATACGGGGTTTCACATCCTTCCCCTCTCGTACCTAAGTTTCCGAACCCAATAACGGACACGTAACCTTTGGCACGAGCCGCGGGTTTCCTAAATTTTCCAAAAACGTTTAGGTGGCTACTCTGTATCTAGCAAAGCAGTCCATTTTTGGCATTTTGATTCAAAATCAATTTTCCAAAAGAATTACTAGATTTGAACTCATTTGTGTTTATCTATTGCACATTGCACTTGTGGAATCTGATTCAAAACCACCAGCGGCACCTCCGACGACAGGGAGAAGAGGTAGACAGGCCCCAACACGCGGCCGAGATGAACTCCAAGGTCGAGGTTGAGGCAAATGCAGGGATGCTCAGAGCCAGAGCAATGAGTCCGAGCCCGTATTGAGTGGGGATGGCATCGAGACCCGCGACTCTAAGGAGGTAGTGTGCTGACATTCTAAGTCGTCTGAGAGCGGCGGTGATGATGCTGGCTCGGGGTCAGAGAGCAGAGATAAAACCGAGGCTGGCTCTGAGGCAGAGCGTGGAGACGATGAGACCGGCTTCAGCTCAGAGTCTGATTCTGATAGCGGTGCTGATGGAGACAGTGCCCCTAAGTCCCCTCTAAAGAAAAGGACGAAGCGGCCCTTTCGAGCTTGAGATGAATGGCGCCGGTTTTTGTACTTTTTGCTTAGTTTCTTTTATTTTGGTAGTTCAACACATGTATAGCTCCAAATAGGCTTTTATTTTTGCTTTTGAAAACTTATACTCTCTTTTGTAAAAACTATGATCAGGAGAAACTCTGCAGTTTTATGAAAGAGTTATTGTTTTGCATCATGAGCACCACATCTACAGAATGAAAATGGAGTTGAATTTGAAACCAAAAATAAAAACTTGTATTGGTACGATGTTCTTAATCGGGTAATGAGTCAACTAACGACCAAAATACAAAATACAACTCAATAAACAAAGCAAAAATAGCCCAAACACAGATATGCACACTTGCTAAAACCAAAAGACTCAAAACAAAACCTCAAAACACAAAGACCAAGACAAAACCAAACTGCCAAAACTGCAGACCTACAAATGGACGACAGGCCAAAAAAAATGGACAACTGGCCACAAAAAGTGGGTTGCCAGCCAATTGTGATGGATCCACCAGACAGCTGACAGCTGGACTCCACTCACAGCCTTATCTTCTATAAAAGGTCTTTTTTCGTGATTTCTTTACCAGAACCTCATTTTTGCTGCTATTTCTTCCACAAATGGAGATGTTTCTTAACGAGAAGCTCATGAATTGGATAGCCACTTTAGACGACACGGAAAAGAAAAAATTTTGAGGTTTCGACATAAACGCGCTTTTTCTGTTAAGTCATACTCCACTTTGCTTTCTATTCCTCTATGTTGCGGCCCGATGCTGGGATCTAATTATGCATGTATGTAGCTTCGAAACACAGGAAATGTGCCCGACTCTTGAAGAATTTTGCGCATTGATGGAAACCTGATGCGATGAAGAAATCATGCCTCAACCTCGTTTTGGCTACGCCCAAGCTTTGGGACGAATGTGTGGGCTCACTTTTCATGAAGCTTGGTCGTTGGCCCATAACAGAGAGCTAGATATACCCAGCTTGATTCGTTGGTTTTCTAACATTGGTGACAGAGGCGACCCTCTCTGGCAAGATTTTCGGCAACATGCCCTCTATTTATGTATGCTTGCACTCGTAGTTACGACGAAACTAGCATTCGGTTGATCAAAGTGGCCCAATGTTTGAAAGAAAGTAAGAGTTGTATCAGTTTGGTGTTGCCCGAAACCCTGATGGGCTTAGATGCTTTTCATCCATGAAAGACCACCAAATTTGCAGGGAGTCCACTACTTCTTCAGGTATTGTTTCCCACCCTTTTTGATATATGCCTCGCACATCACTCGGCACTCATGTTTTATTTTCTCTCAAAGCCTTTTCTTTACTTTTCTCTTCAAGCACATCTCTCTATTCTTTAACCTCTCTTATTTTTCATCTCTTCCCATGTATGGCTCATGGATAAGCTGAACGTGGTGGACCCTTACCCCGAGTATTCAACTCAAGCTTATTTCTTCTGCCAGCAACTAGTGGACTTTCCCAATAAGGGATGGTGGTGCAACTAGATGTGCAACAAGTCTGCAGCTAACATAGCTTGGGGTTGCCCCTGGCTCAATCTAACTGAAATGAGTTACAGCATGACCTGGCATCCTGGCATACAGTTGATTGGCCTCACTCACTGCGTGTTCTACTTTCCCTTCCGGTTCAGACGCCAATTCGGGCATGATCAGACCTGCCGAGAGGAGGAGGTAGAATATCTGGCTTCATTCTCGATTTGTGGTTCACACCTGGCTAGGTACCTTGCTGCTTGGAGGATGAGAGAGCTTCTGGGCCCTATGCCTAGTTTTAGTTATGCCCTTTCTGGTGAGTGCTTGGCTTGGCTCGGCTCGAGGATGAGGCACAAGTCAGGCCCACTTTGGCTACAGAAGCTTCCACAAGCACGAGTAGAAGGTGTATGAGCACCTAACTCACCTATGCCCCTAGTTTGTTGCTTTGACCTTTCTTTTCAAGTTTTATAATGTAAAGGAAACTTTGATTTGTATCAAAGAGTTAGAGAATGTACTTGTGTTGAAATCAATAGAATTAAAGTTGTGGGCACTAAAAATTTTCCTTTTGGTCCCAAAAATGGTCTAAGTTGTAAAAGGTAAATTTTGAACAAAATCAACTTTTATTAAAAAATTCCAAAACCATTTTCGAAAACGATCACTACCTGACACGCATAGAATCAAACCCTCAAGATGCACAACCTCGAATCAAAAGATCATAATGCCCCTGATTGCATGCCGTTACTGCTATGCATTGTAACCAGTTTTTCTTCCCAAAATGAATATCACAACCAAACTAACAAATGATGAACAAAGATGACCTGATCAGAAAAATGGACAGGACAGTTGAGTTGGAGATGGTTACGATCGAACTTCAGGCTGAAGTTGCCTACGTATCCCAAAGATAGAAATCAGGCCTTACATAGTTCGGTTCAAGTTCACTCAAGTATTAACTCTCTCCTTTTGCCAAAGTCGCCCTTTAGGGTTTTCAACCTTGCGAGCTCTATTTTTCTTTATTTCTAATTTTTCATGCTCTAATTTTTGCCTAGATTGTCATTCCGAGTTTTCAGCCTAGGGAGCTTTTCAGGGGTAGTATTTCTTCAACTTGTCCATATTGATCGGCTGTAAAAATTCCAAGCCATCTAAGTCTATGAGAATAACTACCCCTCCTGACCAGATAGCTTTAATGATGTAAGAACCAGTCCAATTAGGTCTGAACTTGCCCTTAGGGTCATGGATGGGTGCTCGGTTGTCTTTCAGCACCATGTCTCCCTCTTTGAGATTCTTGGACTTAACTTTTTTGTTAAAAGCCCTGGAAATTCTACGCTGGTAGCCCTGAACATAATACAATGCCTTTAGCCTTCTCCCATCAAACAGCATTAACTCTTCAAATTTGCTCTGTTGCCAGTCCGCCTCCATTATTTGACACTCAGCCATAACTCGCAACGACGGCACTTCAATTTTAATTGGTAAAGCGGCTTCCATCCCGTAGACGAGAGAATAGAGGTTCTATAGTCCCAAAGTGTGAATGACAGTTTATCCAGCCAGTCCCTGTAGGTCCCAACCATCTTCTGCAAGATGTTCTTGATATTCTTATTGGTGGCTTTAATAGCTCCATTGGTTTGTGGCTTGTAAGTGGATGACTTATGAAAATCCACATTGTATTTCTCCAATAAATCTATCACTTCTTTCTTGAAGTGGGAGCCGTTATCTGATATGATCTCGTTCGGAACTCCGTACTGGCAGATGATATTGTTTCTAATAAATTTGGCCACATGCGATGCCTTCAACACAGCATAGGACTGAGCTTCCACCCACTTTGTAAAGTAATCAATTGCCACCAAGATATATTCATGTCTATTCGACTCTTTTGGTGAGACAGCACCGATGACGTCAATTCTCCATACTGAGAAATGCCATGGCGAAGTCATGTTATAAAGCTTTGACAGTGGAATATTCATGAGATTGGCATGAACTTGACATTTGTGGCATTGCCGTACAAAACCAATACAATCCTCCTCCATGGTGGACCAGTAATAGCCTTGCTTGAGAATATTCCGGGCTAGCATCACACCGTTCATGAGTGCCTCGCATTCTCTATCGTGGATAGCCTCCATAAGGCGCTTCGATTCCTCTTTTTCCACATACAATTTATACATTCTCAGATGACCTCTTTTATACAGCTTACCCCCGTAGATGATAAATTGCACAGCTATAAGCAGTATTCCCTGTTTGTCCTTGGCATTTGCCCCTGGTGGATACGTCTCATTTTCTAGAAAGTTTCAAATATCGTAATACCAAGGGTTTTTGTCTTGCACTTCATCTATCGCCGCAATAGTTTTATAAGCTGGCATGTATTTCTATTCAATGATAATCGGTCGTATCTGGACTCCAAGTGGGATGTCCACCATAGAAGATAGAGTTGCTAAAGCATCAACGAACTTGTTGTTCTCTCTTAATAGATGCGTGAATGTCAACTTTTCAAACCTCGGAATTAGAATGTCCAGGGTCTGATGGTAAACCTTCATCTTCTTTTCTTTAACTTTCCAGTCTCTATTTGCTTAAGAAATAACCAAGTTCGAATCCCCGATGACATCCAACTTTATTGCCCCTAATTCTAGGACGGCTTCTAAACCAGTAATACACACTTCATATTCTGCCTCATGATTGGACACTTTGAACTGGAGTTAGAAGGTTAAGGATATATAGGAGTCGTCGGGTGCTATCAGCAACACACCTATCCCATTACCATACTGATTGGACGCTCCGTCAAAGTACACCATCCAAGTTTCCTCTTCAACTTGCAGAATGTCTTTATTTGAGAACAAATATTCCACTGCCTCATCTCCTTTTACCGGGTGGTCTGCTAGGAACTCCACTACAACTCTTCCTTTAACTAACTTGAGGGTGACATACTTGAGATCAAATTCGGAGTGAAGAAACAACCAACGAGCCAACCTACCCATAAGCGCTGGTTTCTCAAAGAAATATTTGATAGGATCTAATCTCAAAACCAGAATTATAGAGTGAGCTAACAAATAGTGCCTCAACTTCTTGGTAGTCCATACCAAGGCTAAGCAAGCTTTCTCCAAAGAAGTGTAGTAGGTCTTATAATCCAGCATCTTCTTGCTCAAGTAGTAGATGGCTTTCTCCATCATATCTTCAGATTCTTGAGCGAGCATGTATCCCATGGTCATGTCTATTACTGACAAGTACAGAATCAAAGGCTTCCCCGGCTCCGGTGGCGACAACACAGGCAGATTCTAGAGGTACTACTTAACCTGTTCAAAGGCAAACTGACATCAATCATCCGATCGAAATTTCTTCCCTTTTCTTAAAGAGACCAATAGTGGTTCACAAGTCAAGGTTAATTTGGAAATAAACCGTCTTATGAATTGCACTTTACCTAGAAAGCCACGCAACTCCTTTTCGGTCCTTGGTGATGCCATTTCTAAGATGGCCTTGATTTTGGAAGGATCTACTTCAATTCTCCTCTGTGTGATCAAAAAGCCTAGCATTTTCCCTGCCATTACGCCGAATGTGCATTTTTGCGGATTTAACCTCAATCTGTATTCCCCGATCCGTTGAAAGAATTTCTTCAGCGCGATGTAGTGGCCCTCTCATTCTTTGGACTTGACAATCATGTCGTCTACGTACACCTAGACCTCTTTATGGATCATGTCATGCAGAATGGTGGACGCATCCCTCTGATAGGTAGTTTCAGCATTTTTCAAACCAAATGGCATAACGCGGTAGCAGTAGGTACCCCACGGCGTAGTGAATGCAGTCTTCTCTCTGTCTTCGGGTGCTAATAGAATCTAGTTATACCAAAAAAACTCATCCATAAATGATAGCAATGCGTAGCCCACAGTGAAATCCACTAACTCATCAATATGCGACAGAGAAAAGTCATCCTTCAGACTGGCTCTATTTAAGTCCTGAAAGTCAACGCAAACCCAAATTCTACCATCCTTCTTCGACACCGGGACAATATTAGCCAACCAAGTTGGGTATTTAGATAATAACAAAAAACCTGCCTCGATCTGCTTGTTAACCTCTTCCTTGATTTTCAGCGCCTAATCCGAACGAATTTTGTGCAGCTTCTGCTTAACCAGTCGGGCCTCGGGGTCAAGAGGGATCTGGTGCTGTACAATCTCAGGGTCAATTCCAGACATGTCTTCGTAGAACCACGCGAAAACATCTTTGAAATCTTGTAATAAAGTAATTAAACGCTCGCGCTCCTCCAAAGACAACGTGGACCCGATCTGGAGCAGGCGCAGATCCTTTACAGTACCCACATTAATGGCAATGATTTCATCAACACAGGGTTCAGCAAATCTCTCCTCCTCTCGATTAATCAAGTTTTTCAAAGCAAAAGGAATTTCTTCCTTTTCATTTTTATTAAAATTTTGAAAATCTTGGTCAATACAATAAACCAACAACATATAAAAGTACACAGAATTTGCAGAGTTCTCATTCAAAAGGTCCAGATCTTCGATTACAGACTCAAAAGAAAAGTTGAATGAAGGCCTAGACAGGACTTTGGTATCCGGTCACCACCCCCAAAAATACCAGAATCAGACTCAAAAGAACTTGAATCTGATCCCGACCCCACAGACTTAGTGGAATCAGATTCTAGCTCATCACCCAATTCAGAACTGGACAGATAGCCTTCCTCCAGCTGCCAGATAAGATGTGGTACCCCTTATACATCCAAAATGCCACTGGCTAGGTTCACACCTGGTTCCTCCTGGATCATGGAGATAGTAAAGTTATCCCTTAAGTTCTCTAGGCCGGTCACAGGATTTGTCAGGAGACTAGCCAATGTTGTCCCTACTCCAGGTTTGCTATCATCTGAGTCACCCCCTGTGCTCTGTTCAACTTTGGTGCTTAGTTTAGCCATTTCTTCATCATCATTGTCCTGGAGCTGATGGTCGAAGAA
This sequence comes from Camellia sinensis, assembly GCF_055761805.1. Classification (NCBI taxonomy): domain Eukaryota; kingdom Viridiplantae; phylum Streptophyta; class Magnoliopsida; order Ericales; family Theaceae; genus Camellia; species Camellia sinensis. The sequence goes on along the minus strand of NC_138964.1, from coordinate 15,868,846 downwards.
GATCTCGAACCCGGGGACACGCTGCTTCGAGGAATTTATCCAGGGCTCGGGAAAGCCACAAAAAGGGAAATCCTCTCATTCCTGAACAAAACGGCCATTCAATGTCCCCTGGATTGGCCTGTGGATGAGTTTATAATGTTTTCCAACCTGCTTGGCCTTGGCTTGGCCTCTCATTTCTTCCCTCTTTCTAACCCAGTCCTCTTTGGTGGGCACATAGCCCAATCCAAAGGAATGTGGGTTATGTGGCACATTTGTCAGTGCTGCAACACCTTTCCGACCACTCCTTCCGAGCCCCATTCTTGGAACATGCTACAGTTTGTTCATGAAGTAGATGGATTGGGCACTGACATACATAAATTTGTCTGCGGCCAGAATGGTCTGTACTGCCCGAGCTTCAGCTAGAGTGAATCCTGAGAGAAATACGTCCTTGTCGCCATGGTTGATCTCTAGCATTGGTATAATCACCTCTAGGGGCGAATGGATAGATGAGTTCCCAAAAACAATTGTCACTCCTCCCCCATGAGGGTACTTTAAAATCTAATGGAGAATGGAGAAGACAACCTTCACATGGTGTAACCAGGGCCTCCCTAACAGGAAATTGAAGGAAGCCAGCACATCCAAGACATGAAACTCGACCTCTTGCTCAGCTGGGCCCACCTGGACTCTGACTTGCATCGTGCTCATGACCTCTCTACTTGTGTTATCATATACCCGTATTACTTAGGCTTTGGGAACAAAATCCGCTGGTTTGAGGCCAATTGCATATGCAGCACGAGAAGGACAGACATTAATAGCTGAACCGATATCTACCAACACCACTGACACCCATTTATCTCTACATTCCACATATATGTACAACAGTTTATTGTAAGCCGAGCCATTCGACGGCAGCTCTTTGTCAAAGAAAGTAAGAGTTGGCCTGGCACCGCCTAGAAAAGCCAAACCCATAAACTGCTCAGGTGTGGTGTCAATGGATAATTTAGCCTTGTCCATTGCCAACAATACTACATGTCGGTGTACTCGTGAGGCAATAAGAAGACCCCAGATGGAGATATCAGCTTGAATTTTCTTAAGTTGTTTCAACACTACCTCTTCTTCTAGTTGTTTCTTCTTCTGTTTCTTGGCCTCTTTGTCCTTTCCAAGCGCCTCTGCTTGATCCAGGCATGGTGGTTTAAAATACCGTCCACTTCTTGTCAGATGGTCTATTTCCTCGGCATACCATGTATTGTCTAAAATGCACTCGCCCAGTCTTCGTCGGTATAGGCCAGATACAGACCATTATCATCCCACCATTCACCCTTAACGGCCGACAAATAGTTGTCTGGCTCTGCTCGTATCACTTTCGCATCATAGGTGTCCCCCATAAAGTGTTGTAAATTTACGATTTCCCAACTATTTTCAATTCTTTCTCGTTCAAACTGCCTCAATCCAGCTTCCTGTTCAGTATCCACAGTATTCATAGTGTCCACTTCCTGGGTTGGGTTTTCCACACTGGTGCTCTCTGGCAGTTTTCCTTTCTCATCAACCCTTCCAGCTACTACAGCTATCTCTGCTTCTTTTCCCTCTGGTTTCATTCCAATTCTTCTTTCTTGACTAGCTCACCACTCAGCCATCCAATGTTGTCAGTTGATTCGTTCAGGTTGAACCACTCGATCTGTATATCTCCTTGATCCTGCTCATTAAAGAACTACAAGTTGTCCAAATCCTCTTCAAGATCTTCCAAATCATCCAATCCTAGCTCGAGCTATCCTCTCTGACCACATTGATGTCTACCAAGGTTGGTAACACTAATTTAGGCTTGATTAGACCAGCCGACACAATATAACAACTTGGATCATACACCGTATCAAATAAGTCCTTAGGGCACTCTAGTCACGGATTAGTACCTTCCTCCACAGTCGACTCCCCTTCCATTGTAAGTCTCATCACCACGGGCTTGGGTTGAGGTTTGGACATGTCCATCATGCACAGATCTGCGCCTTCTGGAAGGAACAACGTCGATTTTGGTAGGTGGAATGAAGTAATATATATGTTCGGGTTATAAGAGGTGGCCAGTGTATAGACCAAGTTAAGATTTCGAGGTGGAGGGACTTGATTATGGGCTGGGAGTGGATTTGTGGTTACGTTCTGTTTTTGAGGTGGAGCAATCACCTTGTTGTCAATGAGGTCCTAAATCTCATGACCCAATCGAAAGCACTAGTCAATGTCATGACCATGCTATTGGTGAAACGCACAGTATTTTGCGGGGTTATGTTTAGGTGGGAGAAAATCAAGAAGTGGGTGAGGTTCTAAGGGTTTGAGGTGCCCTTTCTTGACTAGCACCTTCATGGCTTGAGAAAGAGTCATGTACAGTTGGTTAAAAGTCCTCTAGGGTCGAGTAAGGTTGGATGATATTTGTGAGCTTGTGTTGGAAAAGAGGTTGGCAGTCTTGGTTGTGGTGAAAACACTTACGTTTGACGGCCTCGCAGCTATGCTACCACTGGTAGCATTGAAACTACAAACAAATGGCCTTTTTGCTAGTTCTTTCTCATATGTAATAAGCCCCTACTTCATGGCATCTTCGATTTGCACTTCCATTTCATAAAGCTCTATAAATGTAAACAACGGGAGCACAATCATTTTCTGCAATAGCTTGCCATGTAGATTCCAGACGACCATTCAAAAGGCCTCGTAGTCATCATCGAGGCTTTAGCTCTCCATCTTGTCACAAATTTAGAGAAACCCTCCTTCGGCTCTTGGCATGTTGCCTCGAGATCACGAGTTGTGACCTCGTTTTGAGTATTGTATGAGTACTGCATAACAAAGGCCTCGGCCATCTCTTCCTAATTTTGTTTAACAGAATCTTCCAACTTAGCATACCAAATGGCGGTTATACCCAACATGGTGCGACCAAACAAAGATAGTTTCTATAGTCTAGTCAAGCCCATCGGCCGCAAGATATCCGAAAACAAACACAAGTGGACCATCGAATCCCCGGAGCCATCAAATCGATCGATGTACAGCATTTTAAACTGATCTAGTAGTGTAATTGCAGAATCAGTATACCCGTCCTCTATGTCCAAGATGGAGTTAACCCCTTGTGCTCTCTTGAATAACTTTTCTAGTTTATTGACCTTGAGTACAGTTCAGTCAACCTCGAACTCGAATGGAGCCTCGGTCTAATAAACAGGGGTTTTGGAGGCCTGTGTTAGGATTGGCTCTGCTAGATTGCCCTGGTTTTCTTGAACATTGGCAGTATGAACGGTGGCTCCGGGTGCTGGGATAGCCACGGTAGGTGCATGGGATGCGGAGGCCGCAGCTGGTTGTGGTTGTTGTTGTTGTAGCTGGTTATAACATCGGCCTGACGGGCCGCATCTTGCTGTAGGGTTTCAATTGTCTATTGCAGATGGTGTATCAGTTCTTCCACAATGACTGGGAGATACTATGCCATAGGAATAGGTGAGTGATCTCGTACTGGACTAGAAGTAGATGACCGTTCCCGAACCTGACTGGACATAGGTGAATTGAGGCTTGACTGCTGTAAAAACTGAACTAGTGAATTTTATCTGATTCTCCTCCGTCTTGTAACTGGTGGAAGTAAAGTAAACACAGGTTGTCCCCGAACAAGATCCCTGACTTTACAAAGTCTTCTGACTCGGGTCCAGAGTACTTAGGGGATATCTGAACATTCTGAAGCTATGGTTTTAAACTACCTAGCAAAAGAAATAAAGCGAAAAAGAAGTAATCAAAAACCGCACAGCACCTCAACTAAGATGTTGTCAACACAGATATGATCAAAACTATAGGACTGTACTCCACACTGAATTCTACTCCCCAAAACAAATACCAAATTCGCTACTGCTATGCACATTCCTGTACAGCTTCACTGTAAAGCACATACCAGTTAAGAGAGAGCCAAAACACCCCTATGAGGAAGTAGGATTACCCTATCCTAGTTTTGTCATAAACTAGGTTTCACTATTTCAATCAAGCGATTTCATACAATCCTGCATATGGGTGAGCATCTTGTCCTAGTTTGGAACAATCACTATGGCTTTTCTATATACAACCAGGCCAAATGGTCAAAGGGGGTACCTCAGCAAGACTACCTAATATACCTCTCACACATAACACCGAGAAGTGAAAGGAGAATCAAATGGTACAGCAGTAGTGCAGATCCAAGGGTTGTGTCCCCATCATGGCAGAGCCCACGACCGGTCAACCTTTTGGGCAAGCCTCTAGCAGCCATCAAAGAATAGCAAATGGAAAAAAACAGTGACTTAAGCACACCAATGAAAATGCAATGCAAAGAACATAGAAGTGTAGATAAAATTTAACATCATGAAGTTCAAGTCAAGTTCTTTACTTTCCCCAGCAGAGTCGCTAGAAACTGTAGTTCGACTTTTTATGCTCCTTCAGATACGACTAGCCCTACAGTTCGGATTCCCGTTGTTCTGAATCTGATTCCACAAGTGCAATGTGAAATAGATAAACACAAATAAGTCTAAATCCGACAATTCTTTTTGAAAATCGATTTTGAATAAAAATGCCAAAAATTGACTACTTTTCAAGATACAGAGTTGCCACCTAAATGTTTTTGGGAAATTTAGGAAGCCCATGACTCGTGCCAAAGGCCACGTGTCTGTCATCACTAAAATTGTCTCAGCTCGGGGAGTGAGATTCTCAATTCATGACCTTCCCCTCTTGTACCTAAGTTCCCGAGCTAAGACAATCTTGGTGATGACAAGCACGTGGCCTTTGGCACGAGTCACGGGTTTCCTAAATTTTTCCAAAATATTTAGGTGGTGACTTTGTATCTGGCAAAGTAGTTAATTTTTGGCATTTTTATTCAAAATTGATTTTCCAAAAGAATTGCCGAATTTGGACTCATTCATGTTTATCTATTTTACATTGCACTTGTGGAATCAGATTCAGAACCACGAGAGTCTGAACTGTAGGGCTAGTCGTATCCGAAAGGAGCACGAAAATTTGAGCTACACACCTCTTTCCCCGGAAACCACATGGCCTAAGAACTTCACTTCTCTCAGCCAGAATTCACACTTCCCAAACCTAGCATACAGTTTGTGGGCTCTAAGTAACTCAAGTATTACCTGTAAGTGTTCCTCGTGCTCCTCCTTAGAGGGTGAGTAAATCACGATGTCGTCCACAAAACGATCTAGGAGCTCATGAAAGATCTAGTTCATCAAGTCCATAAACACAGCAGTTACATTGGTGAGCCCAAAGGGCATCACTAGAAACTCGTAATGGCCATACTGCATACGGAATGCCGTCTTCGGGATATCCTCCACCATTACCCTCAACTGGTGATAACCAGATTTCAGGTCTATCTTAGAAAGCAACAAGAACCCTTCAACTGATCAAACAAATCATCTATACGAGGCATTGGGTATTTGTTCTTGACAGTTACCCGATTTAATTTTCAGTAATCTATACAAAGTCGCAACGCACCATCTTTCTTTTTAGTAAAAAGAGCTGGTGCTCTCCAAAGCGAGGTAGTAGGGCAAATAAAATCCTTATCTAACAATTCCTAGAGTTGAATCTTCAGCCCACTCTACTCAGCAAGTGCAAATCTATATGGTGCCATAGATATCGGTGTCGTACCAGGCACTAGGTCAATAGAGAACTCGATCTCTTGGTGAGGTGGTAAACTGGTAAGATCCTCCGGAAAAACATCCGAGTATTCACAAACTACCCTTGGCAACTCAACTCGGACTTCATCACACTTGGTACTCAAAAAGGCAACTAAGTTCGCTCCGCCCACGTAGATCATACACCGATGATAAGACTCTATCCACCCGGTCCCCCAAGAAATAAAAACAATCATCACTTAAGGTATATACAGTAACCCTCTGGCGGTAGCAGCCTATAACAGCCCAATAGGATGACAACCAGTCCATACCTAATATAACATCAAAACTAGACATATTAATCAACATAAATGCAAAAATGAGTCGGCAACTGGCAATCTCTATGTCACAACCCCGACACCCCTGCTTCAAAATAACCTCACCACCAATAGGTGACTTTACACAGATAGGAGATGCTAACCGAGCCAACTCTAATCCTAAAACTGATACGAATGCAGACGAGATAAATGAATGGGGTGCACCCATATCAATCAACACATTAGCAACTGAATTTCAAAACAAAAAGATACCTCTCACTACCGAAGGAGCTGGTACCAGATCTGGCACTGTAATACATACATATGCCCTGTTGGCCTCTGATCTACCTACTCTTCCCTTGGAGCATAGGCCTGCTGCACTGACTAAGCTGAAGAGGCTCCCTGATTGGCCCTCGAGGCCTGTGCTGACTGTGCTGGTTAGTGACTCTATGTCTGTCTCGAACCAGACGCATCAAGTGGGCCATCCAATTGTGGGCAAAATCTCTTCATGTGCCCGCCTATCCACACTGATAACTAGTGACCAACTGCTCTCTCCCTTGACTCTGGCTTTGAGAACGAGCCAATGATGATGCAGACCGGTACCCTCCTCCTCTCTGTGGGCAAGCCAGAGACTTATGGCCGAACTGACCACATTTGAAACAAGTAATGTCTCCTTGACCACCCCTCCCAGAACTCGAATTCGACACTAGAAAAGTAGACCTCGATTGAGCTCCCTGGGATGGCTGTGGATTGGAACCCATCTGCCTCTTACTGTCTCCCTGAATGTGCTGGCTCCTCTTGGAGCCCCTCATCCTCTCCTCTTCTATCTGCATCACAGTCTCCAGATGAGCCGCCGCCTCTACAAGGCATCAAAAATTTCTAATCATTGACCCAGCCACCTTGAACATTAGCCCAGTCCTTAATTTCTTTTCGAACTCTAAACAACAGTGCTCCTCAGTCGTCACGAGTTCCAGTGCAAACCTCGACAAACTAGTGAACACGGCCTCAAACTCAGCCATTAATGTGCTCAACTGCTTGAGCTGAGAAAACTAGAAAGACTTAGAGAGAGTTAAGGGTTGAGAGAGAGAAGATTACTTGTTGCCAAAAACGTACCTTAGAAGCTTCCTTATATCCCTCATTGATCATTTCCTTGTCCAGTTGAGCTGTCTCGTTGGCCGAAAGTCTATAGTCTAGTTGCATCGGTCACGGTGATTTTGCAAGCTCCGGCGTGAGAGGTCTTGTTACATTTAATGCCATGACAGCCTCATTCATTGCCTAATGTATGGGTTCAATAACTTTGCAGGATCTTTGCTTGCCACGTAACAAGCTCTCTATCTTTTTTCCTTTTTTTTAGTGAGGTATTGTTAAAATAAAATATTGTTATGATTTGTAATAATATTGTCAGACTTTATATAATTTTAGCTGGATTTTAATTTCAATTTTTTTTTTTTTTATGTATGACATATAGATCTAAAAGTCCAAATGTTAGTCATTCTATTTCAAGTTTTTAAAATTTGTTTTTGAGTTTTAAATTCGTGAATATTTTTTTTTGTTTTTCTAAACTTTTTAAATATTTTTGTCAATTTCTTTCTTTCTTTTTCCTTAAAAACTTTTTAGATCCGCATAATCTAAATAACACTTAAAAAGTATAAAATTTGTGAAAAATCTTTTAAAAAATTCACTAAATACTATAAAATACAAAAGAATACAAAAATCCGATAAAATTTCATATTAATTTTTTTAAGAGCTTTCTCAAATATTTCACTTTTTAAGTACATTTGTTGCCTTTTTTGGCTTTCAAAGGTTAATTATGTAATTTTAAGCGTGCTAGCAAGGATCAATAAGTCCTTACAGAATTTTAATTGCCAACCAATTATCAAACGATTGTGTTGAAATTCTTTCAGTCTCAATGAAGAGGACTTTTACTGGCGGCTTGCTTAGGAGAAACTTATAAGTGATGACAAGTACAAAGAACAATTCAGAAAATGAAATTCATTGAGTAAATAAAAACTTACAATGAGCTTACAATGACCCAGTCTCGAAAAGGTTTACAGCAACAACTACTTGAAACTACTCCTAGGAAATGAAGTGCAGTATAGGAATTGAAGAACTGGAAATGTAACAACTGGAAAGATAAATATGAAGTAAATAACTGGTTTCTAGATTTGAGTATGGGTCCTCCTTCTATTGGCCTTCTCTTCTATTTATACTCTCCAATGGTAACCGTCGAAGTGGACATCAAACCGTCGAAATGCCCTTCCACGATCATTGGTTATGGCCCTAAACAATTTGCTCCCACTACGCCTTCCTTGCAGTTGGGCTTCCCTTTTGAATTTGAATTTGAATTGCGAGTAACCGTTGGGCCATGTCACCCCGCGCCTTCTAACTGCTTCCATGCTACGCAAACCCATCATTACCAATATGAACTGCCATGTGTTTGTCGCTGATTAGAGACTTGCATTAACTCTCCAAATTACCCTTTACGTGCCACGTGTTAAGTTGTGATTGGCTTATATAAAATATGTAGCCAACAATATCTAAATTAGATGCATATAAAAAAAAAAAAATTGACTATTAAAAAAGTTCACTAAAAAAATGAATTGAAAACTGAAAAGTGTTTATAAAAATTCATAACCAAATAGAATGAATGATTTTGTTTACGATTTTCAACCACTTGATTTAATTATATTTATCTTCAAAAAATAATATAATATTTTTAAAATTATGCTTGTCATATATATATATATATATATATATTTTAAATTCAGTGTCTATAATGTTGGGACCAAATTCCCAAGACCCAATGATATCGATTATAGATTAGACAAAAAAAATTACAATGATCTATAAAACCTACAAGGCAGAATTAGGGTTTATACTTTCGAGATCTGTCTGGTTTGATATCGTTTAAAACACGAATAGAAGATTGTAGTTGATAAATTTCAAATTTGGTTGCACCTTATGATCTTCTATCTTGTGGGCTAAAAAATGTGAACCTCTTTACTCTGTCTCGAAAACTCGAAAAATTATTATGCTTTAGAGAGCTACAATGACGCATATATATAGGCTACGGCAAGAACCATTAGGAGTAGATTAGGATTAGGACTCCCTATGGAATTAGGAAAACTTAATTCAACCTTAATTATAATTCCTAATTTCATAAATTAGCATTTATACCGCTAAAGAATTATTATTGCACTTCCATCTTAATCTCCAAATTATATTTTGAGTTCCACATTATTAAATACTTATTTATCTCTCCACATTAAGATTACTAATACCCCTCAATTAAATAAATTACTAGCAATTATATTTAATTGACTTCTTAATATTTCCTTGAGACCTTCCACTTAACTTATTTGATATGTTGAATACAAAATCCACATGCTGGGTTTGACATAATCAAAACTTATAAGCTTCTTCAAGGGGTATTATCAATCCCTAAACTGAGATGTGGATTCTGTCAATAATCAATATCCACGTACACATAAAGTGATCACCCAACTCACTGAGCTTATTGACCCATAAAGAATCTCACTCTTTTATGAATCAAAATGACCAACACTAGATGCACGTGATTATTAATTATTTTCATATTAAGAGCAGTACTCGTAATAATTATGTGATGTAAATTGTCTCATCTAATCAACACATGAACAGTTATCCAAAGACGGCCATACTCAGTACACACAAAGCATACTAGCACAATGAGTTGAACTTTACCGTTTTCTGTAGTCAAGACAGATTTACTCAAACACCATGTTACAGTCGTACTGATGGTGTGTCCAAATCCATCTTAGATTGTGAACCACTTATATATTCTACAAGAATTAATGATCTGATCTTCCGTGCATAGCCGTACTCTACACACCAGATCACATACATCGTAAAATAAAAGACACACATGCAAAATATTAGACAAATAATATAATGCAAACATTATTCGTATTGATTCTCATTAAAACTAGACTAATTGATATGATTAAAACTAATACTAAATCCCATTATACAAAAAATATGGCTTTTAGTATATTTTTCTAACATATACGTAAGTTTGTATTCAGCATTTGAAAAAAGTTTATTAAAAAAAAAATTAACAAATTATTAAAAAAAACTTCACCAAAAATAAAAAATATACTAAATAAAAACTCAAAATATGATTTTAAAAACTAAATAACCAAACAAATTTGGATTTTGGTTTTTGCACATTGGCGATTTCCTAACCATTTCGATTAGCAGCAGATTAAAGTTATTTAGTTGGTCAAATTGATTGAGTGTCGGGTTAGGAATCAAAAACCCACTCCACCCAATTCGGCCAACATATAAAGATAATACACTTTTTTCAAGCACGCACCTTTTTTTAGTAGTCTAAACCTGAGTAATAGGACTCATTAAATCAATATAGAGTGGCTAGAAAAAAGAAAAAGAAAAAAAAAATTCAATTTAGTGACGCAAAAAATGATATATACATAATTAAATTTTTCATAATATTACTATTTGATTAATACACTACAAGAAATAAGGGTTTTGGCGACGTTTTTTTAACGGCGTTTTTTTAAACGTCATTTTTATTAATATTTAACGACGTTTTAAAAACGTCGCATATTTGTTTAATTAAAACGACACCGTTTGATGATCAAAGGCGTTTAAAAACGCCTTCAAATGCGGTACGTCACACGCGCTTATTTTGAATCTGATAATAAAGCCTTTGTAAACCTTAGGTCTTCAGACCTCTCAATCCTCTCTAGCCCTTATCCTCACGTCGCCTCTCTCTCAATCCTCTCTAAACATTGAATCTCACATTCAAATCTCACAGATTCACCAATTTCGAAGCTCTACCTCCACCGCCATCTGCACCGGCGAGGTAGCGAGATTCATCGATTCACCGATTTCATAGATTCACCGATTCAAATCTCACAGATTCACCGATTTCAGATCGATCTGCATCGCCACCGCGATTTCGATTCAGATCGGTCTGCACTGCCACCCCGATTTCGATTCTCTCTCTAGATCTCTCTCTCAGAGATTCATCTTTGATTTCATCTCAGAGCGATTTTGATTTCTCTTCTCTCTCAATTTCAAAGCTCCACCGCCACCACCATCTATGCAAGCTTCCATGGCTTAGCACCTCATCTTCTTATCTCTTCTACTTTGTATATACATATACATATATGTATATTTATCGATTCTCTCATGTACATACACGTATCTGTATAGACACCGATCGATAATGGAGCAGAGCTTCTTCGATTTGATCTATTTTCTACACTGCCCAGGCCTCGCCGAGACATTCCTTGACGCTTTACTCTCCTCAGTCCCGATTTGGCTCGCTGTCATGATCGGCCTTGTTATCGGTTGGTCCTGGCGCCCTAGGTGGACCGATTTGGCTCACTGTTATTCCTCAAGGATTTTTAGTTGTTAATGATATGATATGAATGTTTTCAGCTGATTTACCCGCTAGATAAATTCTAATTCTGAGCAGTCTGATGTTCAGAATTTTATTTGTTGGATAATCATAAAGTTGGCTTTCACCTTATTACATGGAGTCTAAATGTTGTCATTTTTGGATTTGTAGACTGTTGTTCATCGAAGTTTTGCAGTAGTAGATAATCTTGGTGAAGTTTCTGCAAACGCACAGGTTATAGATTTCCTATCATATGCAGTGTATTGTGCTTTGTATCTTATTTATATAACTGAAATGATCTTTGGTTGGGTTTCAGATTCAAACAGTGTGCTTCGATAGCCTTGGTCTTATGCTTGCGCCTTGAACATTTTGTTCAGAAACAATCTAAGGTTTTTACTTTTCATCTTCAGATTTTAAATAAGTTCCATAGTGCCACTGTTAATCTTCATCAAATTGATATTCTATGATCGTCCCAGCCTTTTGTGATAGCTAAGTTGACCATATTGTACATCTTACTGCTGCAATTCAACATTGTAGAATTCTTTTCCCCTGTTTACATTATATTGCAATATGTTTAATATTGATTAGTTTGCTAAAAATTTCTATTTTATATAACCTGTGCTCCCCATGAATATGTGATTGAAAGGTATAAAAAATTTATGACTTTTTAACTGATGTGATGTATCCAATTTGCTGATGTGATTATGGCACTTATGCTTTACTTGGCTCCCTAACTGATAATTTTTCATTAATATGAAAGGTTGCAAGCAAGTTTGCCTTTTGTTGTGCCCCCAATCTTCTCAGCAATCGACCTCATTGGAGTTTATCAAGGTTTGAAGCATGTTCATCTGCAGACATTAACTAAGGTTGGTCTTTTATGCTTGTACTAAACTAACGGTCATTCTATTGACATTATTGGGTGTGTATATGAGAACTTCAATGAAGGTGTTTTTTTTCATATGTTTTTTTTTCGTTCTATTAGTTTGAGTGTTTTTTTCCCAATTCTGGGAATTACTAACAGATAATAACTTAAAACTGTACCAACTAGTCTGCTTAATGAGAATTAAAAGGCATATTGATCACTTCATTGTAATTGAATAGTATCCACGTGTTAAAGAGTAAGAAGTGCATTAGAAATTGTTGGGGGTTTATTCAGCAAAATGGCAGCCATCTTACAAAATGGTTATTGTTACTATTGTTGTAAGATACTACGATGCATGTTTCTCAAAAAATTTCCAAGAATGTGTTTACTCCTATTTTTGCTGAATATCAAATGATTTTAACTTGAACAGAATGTTATCTAGATTAGTGATTAATCACACCATTGGTTGTAGAATTGGTCTGTATAAGAATTGCCAATTCATGTTCCACAGTGTTCTTTTCCCTAAATTTCACAGATATAACATGTATGAATTTATGATCAATGATTTGTTAACAAAACACTTCTCCCACAACAATTCCTTCTCACTTAAGGTTTATTAGGTTTCTCCGTAATTCTTCGCAGACCAGAGTAATTTTTAGAAGTTTTATCAGCAAGTTCTAAGTTAACAATCAGTAATCACATTTTGATGGATCCTTTTGATATGCTACCTGTTGGCTCGTAGAGACCTACCATCCACTACACGGCTGCTCTATGTACAAAGCTAGAGAAGCCAGTAGTCTTTATTACCTATTAGTTACTCATTAGTAAACTTTCTTCCGAATTTTTATCACGTCCTTGCTCCTTATTGTTTTTATCTAACAATTAATTCATCCATATTAAACTGTGATAGAGGACATCACTTATATGTGTTCCTTGAAAATTCAGAATTCGGGTCATTATCTTCTAGCTAATGCTTTCATAGTTTAACCATGTTCTGCAAGTTAGTTGATGCTCCAGATTATCAATGTGATAATTTGAACCACTGTTCTAAAAATCTTTTTAAAAACAGAATGATTTTTGAATGAAACTTACAGAGGGCTTATGATGCAAGGATATTCATGCATATTTACCTGATCTAATTTAATACAATTTGAACATGTTATGAAGATCGAAACTCATGACTATATGGCAATTAAGTAATTAGAGGAAATTTTATTGCTTAATGCAATTTTTTTTTTTTTATTATTTTATTTTGTGGTAGAGGGATAAAAACAGCACCGCTTTACTAAGTAGACCTAAGATAGGGGACAAGCAACCATGTAGGCCAGAAGCAGAGTGGTAATGTCCATAGGATGGTAATCAATCACTCTCATCCTGTGTTGCCAACTTATTTTTCTTTAAAATTCTATCAACTACATATATAATTGTATGAAACTACACATGGACGAATTAGGTTACCCCATGAGCAGAATATTACTTGGATTCATCATGCACAAAGTATACAGATAGAACTTAGAAGCACCTCTAAACCTCACAGCCAAACCAAAAATAATAATAAACATTATTATGTTGCTGGTTTGAAAGGAATTACGCACTGTATATGTGCAAGCAATTCAACTTTTGCGGGCGGCGATAGGCCTGTGACAAGAGAAAAGTGGGAAATGCTTTTCCTACATAATCACCATATTTGAAGGGGGGAAAAAAAAAAAGAATCCTACAAAGTGATAATAAGGGTACATTATAAATCAATGAGAAGTAGTCATCTGCGAATTTTGAAATAAAAGGAATTGCGCTGTTATTTGATTCTAAATACAGGATCATAGCATGTACGGCATTGGTCAGAAAAAAAAGAAAAAAAAAGGTTCTTGATAACTTCGAAATTAGCTACAATATTATAATATCAACGTAGTGAGGAAAACGGTGATTTTTTCTAATATTGTTACATTTCTTACTAAATTTTAGGCTAAAGAGCTTCATATGTGGAAGCAAGAAGAAGCTCGAAAGTTCGAGCGAGCCCGGTTTGCAGAAGAGGCAGCTCTTGCCATTGCTGAGAAAGAAAAGGCTAAATCCAGAGCTGCACTTGAAGCAGCCGAAAAGGCACAAAAACTAGCTGAAATGGAAGCACAGAGAAGAAAATATGCAGAGTTGAAAGCCAAGCGTGAGGCGGAAGAGAAGAATCGGGCATTGAATGTTTTATCAAATAATGATGTCCGCTACAGAAAGTACACCATAGAAGAGATAGAGGCGGCTACTGATAAATTTTCAGGGTCATTAAAAATCGGTGAAGGTGGATATGGGCCTGTTTATAAAGGCAAACTTGATCACACTCCAGTTGCCATCAAAGTTCTTAGACCTGACGCCAAACAAGGGAGGAAGCAGTTCCAACAAGAGGTACTATGTTATTGCTGGTTTTTGTCTTCCTTGCATTATGTAATTCTGAGGGGATATGATTTAATGATTAATCAAATAAGGGATCAAATTAGAAATTTGAAACTCTTTCAAGTATGTCATACAGTTTGGTGATTGACAATAGAATGACAAGAAAATAGGCTTTTGGTGCATGTAATTACCTTTGTGCAGAATTTATTCGGTGACACCTTCTTCTTTTTTTCCAACAAACCTAAAGTACGACCTTATAATCCAATTACATTTCCTTGGCCAATTATTGTTTTGTTTTATGTATTTCAAGCTTTAATTCATAATGAGGATAATTAAATTTGACAAAATATTGGCACCTTATAGAATCTCCCAATTAATATAAGTGACCTTATGCATAAGTTTAGGTATGTGTAGACTGCTGTAATTGCATTATATATATATATATATACATCAGACAAACTTGTCTAATACCAAATAAGCAGTGTTTGTTGAGGGAACTAGATGTTGCTTTGTATTGAAGCAGAGTAACAAAGGTCTAAACAAACAAGTTACATGTTTGCTCATAATGCCATTAGATTCTTCCATTTGCTTCCACCCTCTGTGATGCATGATGAGAGTTCTATCTTAAAAATCCTGTTTGTTTCCAGGGAAAACATGCATATGGGACCGAGGTTTCGAATAAATTAGTATATCAGAGGACTCGGAACAGATGGGACATGGGTCCCGCATTATTTGCACTATCCGTTTTCTTACAGATTTACTTCTTGTGCATGGCCGATGGTCATATCTCAGAATATGCAAGGTTCTAATTTTCTACCTTCATAGTTTATTTTTCTTTTCATTTCTCTACCTAGAGTTTTTCATGCTTAAAAATTCTTGATCGCAGGTTGTGTCCTATTTCATTTACAAGAATCTTACATTGACTTCGATTCAATTTTGGTACACCTTCCAAACTGGGTTTTCAGGTAAGATTCTATGATGATTGGTTTCAGTCTTTATATAATGTTATTTTCACAGCCATGCCTGTGATTATGGTTGTACTTTTTGAGAAGGTACTTGCATTCTTTCTATTTAATGTTGATTTATAATTTGAGTTTTTGTGCCATTGATTTGGATTAATGATTTCATTGTGGAAAGCCCCTAGTATTTGTATAATACCAATTTAGAGTATTTACACTTCGATTTAGAGTATTTACATTTAGAGCACCTCCGAGCCTTGCTATTTCTCTTTTATCTTTTCTTATTCTTCTTCTCTTTTTTTAATCAAATTTGAGTGTAAAATTGGTTAAAAGCTTGATCTGGTATGGAAACTCAAATCTTTACTCATTTCTTTTCATAAATCTTTTTGAAAAATTCCGAACTTACCCTTAAAATTTCATCAAATTTGTCCAATCCTTCCTCTTTTTAAAATTTCATCAAATTTGTATAAATATACGACTCTTGGAAATTTGGTGAAGGATTTGGTTCAGCTTTGATTTAGTAAAAAGTTTATTACTCCCTTGATTTGATACAAGTTTAATAAAATGATTGAAGTCCACTTTTTGCTTTCATTCATCAAGATGCTCTTACCATTCGTTTTTTTGTCATTTATTTTTGCAACCAATCTAAATGTGACTGAATGATCACATATGTTCTTTGGCAGGATGTCAGTGCTTCCCTTTCCAAAAAGTACCCCCAGTTGTACGAGGGAATAAGAAATACCTTCTTCAAATGGAGAGTTGTGGTGACCTTGGCTTTGTTTTCATTTACCAATCATTAGTTATATACAATTTTGTGATCACTTCCAGTTCTAACAGTGTTGATTTGAATGGCAAGATGTTTGGCCTTTGGGATGTCAGTACAATGATCTTCAATTGTCTTGTAATAACTGTTAATTTGCGGCTTCTTCTGATGTGCAACACGATTACGAGGTGGCATCAAATAACTATTGGAGGAAGCATTGTAACATGGTTTATATTATGTGGATAAAATGGAATTAAACAATTTGGGTTAATGAGCTGGGTGTCATTTATATTTGGAATGATCTGTATTTTTTTAGTTCAATCAAATAAAATTAGCTTAATTTCAAAAAAAAAAAAAAAAAAAAAAGAGAATATGACGGCGTTTTTACAAATGCCTCTTAAACCCTACATACTAACGGTCATACAAGAAGATATGACGGCGTTTTTTCAAAACGTCGCTAAATGTCGCCAGTGACGTCAGCATGAGTTTAGTAGGACATTTAGCGGCGTTTTTAGAAACGCCGCCTATACTAATTTCACGGCGTTTTTAAAACGTCATAAAGTTATAGCGACGGCCGCGTCCTCGGCGTTTGGGGCTAAGCGTCACAAGAAGAATTGGCGGCGTTTTAAACACTTATAGCGGCGTTTTTTAAACGCCACTAAAAGTTGAAATTCCTGCAGTGATATTTCCATCAAAACATCTATTTGCAGCAATAATATAGCGAGAAATGTGAAATAATAATAATTTCAAAATTTATTCATTCAACCAAAAATATCGAAAGTAAGATTCGTCTCTAAACTCGTTGATTCATGAACAATATTGAGAATAAAGACTCAACAATGATTGATTTTCAAAAAAAATACTTAAAGTTGGAACACAGAACATAAAAAAATTGAAGAACCCTAAAGCTTACAAATAGCATTTATAAGTAAAAGCAAACCTAACCTAGTAAGAACCAATCAGAATTAGTAATTTTGTAGTAAGCAAAATAAAAATAAGGAAATATAACAAAAATTATCAAAAATAAAAATATTATAATAAATGAAAAAAACTACTAATATATGCTAATACGATAATGTCATAATTGAATGTCAGAATTGACGGAATCGAATTCCAAGGTCTACACTAGGAGTAATGGAAGTTACAAATATTTTCAAAAACCACAAATTCTCAAAATCGAAGGCCTAACGATGAAATTTGTCCAAAATTTGCTGGGGCCCATGAAAATTTGATGGATCATGCTTAGAATCGTATTTTCCATCAACCCACTAAATTTTACTCAATTCCAAATCCGACCCATTTTTTTCCTTGCCTGTGTATTTACTGCAAGAATTGGGAGGCCATGCAAACTACATCAAGTAATGTTAAGGATCTAGAGTTCAGACATAGAAAAATATCAAAAAAATAAATAAAATAGTTTGTAGTCTCAATTCATTCTAAATTTGAGTTTCACCATATAAGAGTTGAATGCAGACTACACTTCTTATATTTTTAATAGTTTTCTGTATCTAAATTCTTAAATTCTAACAATACTGGTCCATATTAAGACTTGCATTAAATTCTTTGAATGTGTGTGTGGTATGGAAGCCCTTATCTCAAAAGGTGGTGGGGAGTGCAAAAAATAGAATGCCCGAACATCAGATTTTCATTTTGTTTGCACACTACAAAAGCGTCAACAAAAAATAAGTTTTGATTGGTTTGAAATAGAAGTATTTGGAATTTTAAGCGAAAACAATACAATTTGTAATATAAAATTGAGAAAATTACAGCACAGTAGGAAGTCAAAAAATTATTTATCAAAATGTTGCATAGAAAAATACAACTCCATGTATTTATAATGATTTTTGATCTTTTACACTGATTATATATATATATATATATATAATTTATAATTTTAAATTAATCAATTTTTTTTTATATAATTTTAAATCAATCAAATCTCATGTCAAACACTTTTATTAATCAAGCTCGGATTGAGGAATGAGTTTGGAATGCAAAGCCGAACAAACTCGAATGGGTTGTAAATTGTAATGCAACAAACTCGTATTGCCAAAGAACATATTAGTTTATTTAATAAAAAATAAACTATAATTGTATTTTTAAAAATAAATTATTTTTTGACAAAAATGATAAATTAAATAGGTTACGATTATCAAATCAATCTAATTTTTTGTATGAATAAGTTACACAAAGTGCCTAACAAAATAAATAATTTAAATTATTGAAACAGTACCCATGATGAACCTCATTGACCAAAACAACGCCCTCCTGGACTGAAGGGAATCTACCTCCTAAATTTGGAACACTTTCTCACAGTTCGTAACATTTTTAAATCAATAAAAATATCAAGTTAAAGCGTTACATAGATTTGCCAAGAATCATTAAATAATTTTTTATATATATAAATATGGAGAAAATTGTATCGATGGAATGAGGACTGAAGAGTCAGAGTAAAAGTGTCCTTTTAAGTAACACATGCTTGAAATAATAGTGTTTGTATGGTTTGATTTTTCAAAAACTAATTTAGATGAGTTATCATTTATTTTTAGTGATTTTTTTTTTAATTTCAATCAATTTGTATGAATTTTTATTTATTTTTAGTGAATTCTTTTCTTATTTCAGTTAAACTGTTTTACTTTTTAAATGTATCTAAACTTGTTGCATTTAAAAAAATTTAAAAAAAAATGACCAAAATATGAAAAAAAAAAAAAAAAAAAAAATCAATGAAAACAAATTAAAACTGAAAACTTAAACCAAACAAAGCTATAATTTTCTGTCGTGCCATTAACGGCTCCTGTTTACATTGTTAATATTCTATTTCATATAATTTGATCCTATTAAATAGGAATCTACACCTATTAAAAAATCATTGCTTTGAGAAGTTTAAATCATTTTGTTTAGTAATAATTTTTAAAAACAGTTTTTGAATTTTTTTAGGCAAATTCCTTTTACTTTTAAATTCACTTACTCTAAATATAATTAAAAAATAAAACAATGTTGAATTTTTTTTAAAAAATTCACTAAATACAAATATATATATATATATATATATTGAATACATTTTTATTTTTTAAATTTCTTTTATTTTGTTGAATTTTAAAAAAAAATTACCATTTAGGTGTATTTAAAAAATTAAAAAAAATGGCTAAATTATGAAAAAAAATTCCAGGAAAGACAACAAAGTACAAAAAAATAAAAGCTGAAACTATTTTTGAAAATTTTAAATCATACACACCGAAGGCTGTTTAGTGCAAAAAAAATTATTTTTCTTAGAGTTTGGGAAGTGACTTTATTTATAATTTTTTTTTAAGTGGTCACTGGGAGTCAAGTCTATCTGTTTTATATAGTTAATAATTAGACTTCGTTTGAAAATTAATTATTTTAATAATTTTTAAATTTTTTATTAAAAAAATATTTTAAAAAAAAATAAATAGAATAATGTAATAATTTTTAATGACTTTTTAACATTTTAATTAAAATAGTCTATTGACAAATAAGGTGTAAGTTGAAAGTTTGAACCCATTTGGCATTTTTATGGGGTCATCAATGGAATCGGTTGGGTTTATTGGGCCTGCAACTATTATATTCATGCTCCATATATTAATGAGTTTTTCGAATTTTAATCAGTCAACGGGTTAGTACAAATCGGACTTATTTAAAACAAATTAACACCATATCCCATACTTAAGTCCAAATCTTACATGTCAAAATCAAACTGATTCGGGTTACACATTTTTTATTAGACTTATATTATTAAGTTATAAACATTTTTATTTTATTTTTTTAATAATTCATCTTATCAAATTAATTAATACTATTGAAACAATCAAATTAAAGTATAAATTCACCAAATTAACACATTATGACATAACGGGATGGTCGAGTTGGATTTACCCATACGAGCTTATATGGGCCAAGTTCTTGAGAGGACTCAAGTTTCAAATCTTTATCTAAAATTCTAAATGATTTTCTCTAGGATGGAAGGAGTTAAAAAATGATTTGGACGAATTAAATAATATCGATTTTTTTTTTTTTTTTTTTTTTACAGACCAATTAATGACCCCATAGACTGGTCTGATTGGGGAGAAAGAAGGGGGAGCAAAATTTCAAATGAACCAACTTCAATTTTTCCTCGAACTTCTATCTGACTACTCTTTTGGACTTGGAATTTAAAGGCTACCCTTTTACTTGGTCGAATAATCAGAGAGGGGTTGCTAATGTGAGAGAGATTAGATAGGACTACTGCGAATGTAGAATGGAAAACTCTTTTTCCATGCGCCCAAGTGTTTCACGAGCTTCAAATTGGGTCAAATCACTGTCCTTTAGTGCTAAATTGTTGTGTTCTTCTTAAACGGGTTCCCAGGAATTTTAAGTTTGAGACAATGTGGTCTACTTGCCCATTTTGTGAAGAGGTGATTCGTACCAAGTGGGCTGAACCTCAAATGGGGTCCCCTATGTACCAACTGCTCCATAAGCTTAAACTGTGTAGGGATAGTCTTAATGCTTGGGAGCAAAGAACACTTCGGCAATAATCAAATCCAAATTTTTCACCTTAAGTCAGACTTGGCAACTCTTCAAGCACAACCGTATTCGGATGACAATTTGGGGAATCAGTTGCAAATAAAAGCTGACCTTGAACTGCTTCTTGCGATGGAACAAATGTTCTATCACCAAAGGTCTCGTATACGCTGGCTTAATTTTGGGGATAAGAACATTAGCTTCTTTCGCGCATCTATGATTCAGCGAAGACAAAGGAATAAAATTCTTCAATTTCAAACAGAGGATGGGACTTGGCTTACTTCAGACAATGAGATTAATCATCACATGCATGGTTTTTTCAGCAATCTGTTCACTAGTGTTGGCCAAAGAGATTTTGAGGAGGCCTTATCGGTGGTTGAGCCATTAATTTCGGATGATATGAATTCCCAATTGACTGCCCCAGTTTGTGATAAAGAAATTAAGGAGGTATTTCAGCTAGGAGCCTTCAAATCGCCTAGGCCGGATGGTTTTCTGGGTTTTTTCTATCAGACCTATTAGGAAGCTGTGGGAGATCAGGTGTGCAGAGCGGTGAAAAGTTTCTTTTTGGGAGGTCATTTGCTCAAAGAACTAAATCAGACAAAGTTAGTCTTACTCTCTAAAGTTGCCAACCCGGTAAAGTTGTCTCAGTTCCGTTCTATTACGCTATGTTTGGATTGAATGATTTGGAGAGAAAAGAAATGAAACAAAGAGATATGTATTTCTCTTACTTGTTTGGATAATTTAAGTGAAGAGAAATGGGAAGAAATGGAGAGGAATTGAGAGAAACACATTTCTCTTATAAGCCTCATTTTCAATCTTTCCAAAAGTGGAGAGATTGGGAAATAAACGAAACCATTATTTTCATAATACCAATTTTGTCTCTATAAAAATAAAACAAATAAAATGATTGAAAATATAAAAAAGTTATTTTGGTAATACAACATAAAATAATTTCTTTTCTTTTCTCTTAATGAAATATAACCAAACAAGAATGAAAGAAATCGCAATCATTTCTTTTCTTTTATTTCTTTCTTATCCAAACAAAAATGAGAGAAATCACAATCATTTCTTTTCTTTTCTTTTCTTTTCTTTTCTCTTCTAACTTAAGTAATCCTTTCTTTTCTTTTCTCTCCTAAATTCCCAAACATAGTGTTAGTCTTTGTAATTTTAACTTGAAAAACATTACTAAAATCCTGGCCAATAGGCTGAAAAAAATTCTGAAGGGTCTTATTTCTCCAAACCAATCTGCTTTTTTTCCCGAGCGCTTAATTCAGGATAACATCATTGTAGCCCATGAGGCTTTCCATTTTTTGAAGCTTAAGAAGAAAGGGTTTGTTAGGCACATGGCCATTAAGCTTGATTTCAACAAAGCCTATGACCAAGTTGAATGGGATTTCTTATCAGCACTTTTGCGGAAGATGGGTTTTCACACTGGTTGGATCCGTTGGGTTATGGAATGTGTGACTACGATCACTCTGCAAATGGAGAAAAGAGGGCATCTGTAGTTCCAACTCATGGGCTACGTCAAGGTGACCCATTATCCCTGTACCTGTTTATCTTGGTTGCACACATGTTCTCTCAACTTTTAAATCGGAGTCTTCGAAATAACTTGTTTTTGGGTTTGAAGATGGCTAGGCAATGCCCTACCTTGTCCCATCTTCTTTTTGCGAATGATGTGCTTCTTTTTCTAAAAGCTGATGTGGCTGAGTGCAGACATGTGCTAGATATTCTAAAGATCTATTGTGAAGTTTCTAGTCAGTTGGTAAGTTTTGAGAAATCTAGTGTCCAATTTTCCGCCATCACTCCCTTCACAGTTAGCTCCTCTATTAGCACTGCGGCTGGCCCCAGTGTTTCTCATCCCAATTCGAAGTACTTAGGATTACCTTAATTCTGGGGCAGATTAAAAGCGGAAGCCTATGAGTTTATAATTGAGCAGATCCTCTCCAAATTGCAAGGATGGAAACAGAATCTATTGTCACAAGCTGAGAAGGAGATCTTGATTAAGGCAGTGGTTCAGGCTATCCCATCTTATGCAATGGTGTGCTTTGCTTTTCCTAAAAAATTATGTGCTAAGCTCAATTCTTACATTAGAAATTTTTGGTGGACGGGTGAATCAGAGGGAAAGGGGATTAATTGGTTAAATTGGGGTCATATGACTTTGCCGAAACATCAAGGAGGTATGGGTTTTAGAGACTTTAATTCTTTCAATCTGGTGCTTTTAGCTCGTCAAGGATGGTGATTATTGAAGTATCCAAATTCGTTTTGTGCTCGCCTGTTGAAAGCAATTTATTTCCCCAACACTTCTTTCATGCAAGCTTCCAATGGGAGGAGAGCGTCATAGGCTTGGGCAAGCATTATTCAGGGCCGTCAACTGCTTCAAGAAGGTGTTTGATGCACGTGAATGATGGGGCTGCAACCAATTTTTGGGAAGACAAGTGGATCCCATCCATTCCTGGGTTCAAAGTAATTTCACTGAAACCTGAAGGGCCTGGGATTCAACATGTACAGGATATTATTGATGCCCAATCGAGGAGCTGGATGATTGAGTCTTTGGAAAATTTGGTGTCTGAAGCCGAAGTTAATGCTATTAGCTTAATCCCAATAGCTATGGAGAATACGGCTGATTCACTGGTTTGGCATTTTGAGTTCAAAGGAGATTATTCAGTAAGGTCGGATTATTCTATAGCTTCAACTAAAGTGAGCATGTGTCATTCTTTCACTCCTTCTACCTCTTTTCAGCCACCTAAAAATTTTTGGAAGTTGCTTTGGGCTTTAAAGGTTCCTCCCAAACTCAAAAATTTTTGGTGGCGGGTGTGTAAAAATGGGCTCGCTACAAAGATGACTTGTATATGAGGCGATGTGCTGCTACGAATCTTTTCCCGGTTTGTCAGAAGTTACCTGAAACTATTGAACATCTTCTTTTTGGGTGTGAATGGGTCCGCGCAGTTTGGTTTGGATGTGATCTCAAGTTCCTAGTTGTTAGAGGACCTAGTTGCTCGGTGTTACATTGGTTTTATGACCTGTTAGAGCAAATTCACTCAGTTAAAGAGTGGGAAATTCTTATTAGCTTCGTTGTGTGGATTGGGTGGTATATATGGAAAGATCGAAACAACTTGGTTTTCAACCATCATCCTATGGAGCCCTCTTCGACATTATATCGAGCTCAAGTGGCGAAGGAGTAATTTGACTCAGCCATTGTCTCTGGGGCTATGAGGCAACACCACAGTTCGCTAGATAGTTTACCAAGGGTGACTGGCTGGCAGGCCCCCAACACTAGTCCTTCAAAATAAATTGTGATGTGGGACTAAAAAAGAGATCTCATTTGGCTTCGACCGCGGTTCTTTTGCGAGATGCAAGGGCAAAATTGATTGATGGACATACGGGTAGTTGGAGGGTCACTTTCTCGTTGCAAGGCAAAGCATTAGCATTTAGAAGTGCCTGTCAATTAGCACTTGCTTGTAACCTCAACTCGGTGGAGATCGAAGGGGACAACAAGGATGTTATTCGCCTGTGCGCCTCTGAAGATATCCCGCCGTGGAAGTGTGGAGCCATTATCAAGGACATCAAGCGGTTAGCGACTCAGGGGCACTTCTATTTTCGTTGGAGACCTAGAACTGCCAACAAAGCTACTCATTAGGTGGCCCAAGCTTCCTTTCATGGCTGTCTTCCTCTTAACTGGGTTGGAAATCCACCAGCTGCTCTGGAGTTCTTCCTTAATTTTTCTTAGATTTTCTCTTCCTTGTGCTGTTCTGGTTTCTTACTTTCTTTGATCAAGAAACTAAAAATAAATAAAAGTACAACCCCCCTGACCCCATTTGGCATTTTTATGAATTCATTGAATTGAATTACAAGCCGTGGCTCTCCTTCCAAATTTCTCCCCACAACTTTCTTGTGCTAGCTATTGTCATTGAAGTTTTGATTGAAAAAGGTGACATGGTGGTGACCTGCATGTCTTGCATAATTTTCCTAGCCTTTTTTTTACTCAAACTTTTGCTTGTCTTCTTTTTTAGGTACATAAATTTTGCTTGTCTTCAAGTACAATAATATAGGATTTGGGGTAAGTGCTATTAACATTATTATTTTTAATGATAAAAAGGTAATTTTTTAGTGTCATATTCAAAAATTATTCCCAACCGTCAGATCTAGATAAGGGAAAAAAATACATTTAGAGAAAAATGCAACTTGAATAGTAAAGAATAAAATTGGATATAAAAAATGAAATAATTTTATCAAAAAATTAAATCATTTTTGTAATTTTATTTATCTTGATATTAATTCGACTTACAATTGGACCCTATTTATTAAGAGATCAAACTTTGCTCATCGCACAATGTGATTATCAATTAAATAGTGATGATGAAACACAATATACTGAATTGCCTATCAACACATCTAAAAGTTCTCATACTAATACACGATATTGAATTATTAATTACTAATACATCTAAAAGTTTAAATTATTAGAAAGAGAGAAACTCTATATTACAAATGTGGTTTGTATTATATGTTCCAATTATGATATTTGAGATTTTTGGTTATGATCTATTTTGATGTTACTTATATTTTAGTTATGATCGATAATGTCTTTGGTTATGTGTGTTTGGTTGTAACTTATTATTTTTTTAGTTATCACTAAAAAAATTTAGTTATGACATTTGTGACACTCAACATCACAAATGTCATAATTTGTATATGGTATAGATCCCGAAAAAGATATCTATGTATAATAGCATGACCCCTTTATTATATATATATATATATATGAGGAGGAATAAACTGGAGGGCGTTGTTTGGGCCAGTGGATCCCAGTATGAGTCTTGTTTTGATAATCTGAGTTGTTCATTTTGTCGAGTACTTTGTGTATTTTATCCATATAAAAAATTAGGTCAATCCGATAATTATAACTTATTTAATTGATTGCGTTTGTCACTATAAAAATTGATGATTTATTTTAAAAAATGCAATTGTTGTCTATTTTTTTGTGACAAATACGATAAATTATATATACTACAATTAACAGATCGACTTAATTTTATTTTTATTTTTTGTAACTGAAATACATAAAATGCCTGACAAAATGAACAGTTCGGATCATTAAAATAGAACCCGTGATAGGAATCACGGGGCTCAAATAGTGCCCTCCAATCCAAATTTTGGACTAGAAGGCATTCTTCTCAATATATGTATTATTTTTTGATTTGACTTCTCTCAAGTTGATCATCTCAACTTGAAAAAACGTTTGGGTTTGTTAGGCCTATTTTAGGTCTTATTTCGTTGATTAAGTCATTTATATTTTAGGACTCATTAAATAAAATATTTATGTAAAAAATCAAAATAAATAGACATTGGTAGTTATATGTATGAATCAAAATGAGTATTCTTAAAAGTATGTTTGTAATCCATTTTTATAAAATAAATATAATTCAAAAATATAGCTATTAATGTCTAACCATTTTGATTTTTTGTGTGAAAATTTTATGATTCACATCACCGAAATTAATAAAAAAAAATAGACTTATTTAATTAAAACGCTCTCCCAAATTGAGATGTAAATTTTTGAGAAGCTAAACCTCATCTTTAACATTACCCACAAGATGTCATGTGGCCAATGCTAAGCGACAAAAACATAAAATCTGTATTGACTTCTTCAAGTCTATACAATGTACATCCCTCAGGTATATACACCACCATAACCATCTAACCTGACTCTAGTTCTAACTAATTCTAAACTCAATACAATCTAACTATAGTTAGTTATTGACGAATAGATTACATGGAAAACTCTATATATAATGTATGGATATGACTATGAGCGTACATTTTCACAAGCTTAAACTTAAGCATTCTCTCTCTCTCAATCATGTCCGTGAGGAGGCTGTACAATGCTTCTCTTATGGGAGTGTGAGTGCACTTATGCATGGTTGATTTGGCCATTTGTTCCTCCAACTTCACTGATCAATTAGCTCTGCTCAACTTCAAATCATCCATCAAAAATGATCCCAACAATGTGTTGAGTAACTGGACAAAAGAAATACTCGATATTAGCAACAATAGCTTCTATGGTCATCTGACAGATGAAATAGGCCATTTGCGTCGCCTAAAAACCCTTTATTTATATCTTAATATGTTAGAAGGAAAGATCCCATTGAGCTTACACCACTGTCAAAGGCTTGAAGTGATATCTCTTGCGGGTAATAAATTTAGTGGTAGAATTCCGAAAGAGTTGAGCACCTTACCCTCTCTGAGTGTCCTTGCTCTGCGGACAGAATGAACTTATAGGTACTATTCCACCTTCCTTTGGCAACATTTCAAGCTTAGAAGGGTTTGGGCTAGATGTGAATCACATTTATGGAAACGTCCCAACTAAATTGGCGCAACTTCCAAATTTGAAGGTAATTGACCTTGCATTCAATTATCTCACAGGCCCAATACCTCCTGCAATTTTTAAGAAGTCTTCAATGGTTCAAGTTGTCTTGACTTCGAATGCCTTTTCTGGAA
The DNA here is from genome assembly GCF_055761805.1 of Camellia sinensis. Taxonomy (NCBI): domain Eukaryota; kingdom Viridiplantae; phylum Streptophyta; class Magnoliopsida; order Ericales; family Theaceae; genus Camellia; species Camellia sinensis. The sequence goes on along the minus strand of NC_138964.1, from coordinate 15,841,579 downwards.
ACCTTCCAACAAATAATGGCATTTTCCTTCCTAATCTTGAAGTCCTCCATTTGGATGCCAATCAACTAACTGGAAACATCCCTTCATCTCGTTGCAATTCTTCTAAGCTCACTAAGCTAATTCTAGCTGCCAACTTGTTTACTGGACCAGTACCAAAACATTTAGGCGATCTAAAACACCTAGAACTTTTGCATTTATCTCAAAATCAACTGACAAATGAACCAGGAAGTATTGAACTTAGTTTTCTCACAGATTTGACAAATTGTACTTCCTTGGTGGAGTTGGTAGTGGGACAAAATAAATTGAGTGGCATCCTACCCAATTCTATTGGAAATCTTTCAAACTCTTTGGAAATACTTTCTGTTTCTCGAAATCCACTAATTGGTACAATTCCTAAAGAGATTGGTTCTTTGAGGAATGTGACTGTACTTGCATTGGCTGGCAATAATCTGGATGGAAACATCCCCTCAACTCTTGGAGATATTAAAAGCTTGCAAAGGTTGTATCTTGGCGGTAACAACTTTCATGGATCAATTCCAAATGAGATTTGCCTTTTGACCAACTTAGGGGAACTTTATGCAGAGGAAAATAAGTTATGTGGATCGATCCCAAGTTGCATTGAAAATCTTAGAGGTTTGCAGGTGATGAAGCTTTCTCATAATAAATTGACCTTCATACCATCGAGTTTATGGAACCTTGAAACTTTAAGGGACTAGAATCTTTTGTTCAATTCATTAGGTGGAAGCCAAGATCCAAACATAAGACCATCAAAAGTGTTGGAAATCGTGGATTTATCTTGGAATCAAATCTCAGGAAGCATTCCGAGAGTTATTGGGTCATTTCAAAGCCCAACTTCTTTGAACTTGTCTAGGAATTCATTCTCAGTACCCATTCCCAACACAATGGGCAATTTGATAACATTGGATTACTTGGATCTTTCACACAACAATCTATCTGGACAGATACCTAAATCTCTTGAGGCACTTTCACATATCCAATACATGAATTTCTCTTGCAATAAGTTGGCTAGGGAGATTCCAAATGAAGGGCCTTTCATGAACCTCACATCACGGTCTTTCATGGAGAATGAAGCACTTTGTGGGTATCCTATTTTGAAAGTGCCACCATGTGCAAGCAATAGTTCCAAGAAGTCGATGATTAAAATTAATCTTCGATACATTCTTCCTATCGTTGCATTGATGCTAATCTTTTCTATTGGTGTGTATATTGTGAAAAGAAATCATGGAAACAATGTCCAAAGTGAAAATCTGATAGATTTATATGCAACAACAAAGCACAGAATGATTTCATATCTAGAGCTTCGACGAGCCACAGATGACTTCTGCGAAGCCAACTTGCTTGGAGTAGGAAGCTATGGCTCGGTATATAGAGGTATACTTTCAGATGGGACAATTGTTGCCGTTAAGGTTTTAAATTTGCAACTTGAAGGAGCTTTCAGAAGTTTTGAAGTAGAATGTAAAGTGTTGCGAACAACTCGACATAGAAAGCTCGTTGGAGTTATAACGGCATGCTCTAATCCTGAGTTAAGAGCATTGGTTTTGCAATATATGTCTAATGGAAGCCTTGAAATGTGGTTATATTCTCATAACTCTTGCCTTAATCTCCTTCAAAGGATTGGCATCATGATTGATGTAGCATTAGCTCTAGAATATCTCCATTATGGTCAATTAGAGCCTGTGGTTCATTATGATTTGAAGCCGAGCAATGTCCTTCTAGATGAAGACATGGTTGCACATGTTGCTGACTTCGGCATTGCAAAAATTTTAGCTGAAAACAAGACTGCAATACAAACCAAGACTTTAGGTACCATTGGCTATATTGCTCCAGGTAAATGTTTTAATTACCTTTATTTACTTTATATTTCTCATTTGACAGACTTGTTACAAATCAATTTTCTATGTATTTATTATTAATTTGTTTGGCATGCATGTCTTGAATGTAAATTTTATGTTTTAAGTTCGCCGAAAAATACCGTAGATGGCTGTTGTTAAGTGCCAATATATTGCTTTCATCAAGAACAATGTCAAGTTGAGATAGGTTTAGACTTTTCAGTGCAACTTTAATGTTGAACCACATGCCTAATATTGACACTAATTACTAGATTAATTAGATTACTACGTTAAAGGATTATCTAGCCAACAAAAAAAAGAAGAAGAAAATACGAGGCAATGAATCATTTTAGAGTAAAATACACTAAGTTCCTAAAATATATGTTCTGTCATGTTATTTTCATCGCCCGAGTTTTAATTTTGTCAATTTTATTCCTAAAATTTTCAATTTCAAACAAATTGGTTTAATTTCAAAGGGATTGTTTAAATCATTAAAATAGTAATAACTACAACTATAATCCTCGAAGTGTGTTTCATGTCACTTATTTTCCAAAAGTCTTCAATTTTGTTGCTTTGGTCACTAAACACTAATTAAGAAGACAAAGCATAGCCTTACAATGCTATTGGATAAATTTGATAAATTTAAAATTTTAGAGACTCAAGTGGTATGACACACATACTATTGGTACCACAGATGAATTTATATTATTATTTTGTTAATGTTTAGACCGTTGGGTGAAATTGGAGAAGCTTGACTCAAATTTAAAAAACTTTATCGACAAAAATTCAAATTTGGTATATTAAAGTGACACAAAATGCATATTTTATGGATCATAGGTGTGTATGTTATCGATCATTTTAACCAATTTTGAAATAAAATATTTTGCTTAATTGAGCTACCTCCTTAAAATGTTATATATCATCTATTTTTTTTCACCGTTTTATATGACTAGGATACTTGGCAAGATATTAGTTGTTTTCATTAATTTTTTCATAATCATCTTCAAATAAGGAAATCAATTATAAGTATCCATATAGATGGCAATATAAAATGGTAATGAAGATCAGTGATATATAACAATTTTCATATTTTATACAGAGTATGGCTCCGAAGGACAAGTCACAACAAATGGTGATATATATAGCTATGGTGTGATGCTTTTGGAAACATTCACAAGAAAGAAACCCACAGATAAAATGTTCTCTGCAGAGGTTAATTTAAGGCAATAGGTGAGCGCATCACTTCCCAACAAAATTATGGAAATAGTGGATGGTGGTTACATGGTTACATGGTTACCTCAAAAAGCATTCTTCTTGCTATTTTAGAGTTGGGTTTAGAGTACACTAGTGACATACCTGTGGAGAGGAGTGACATTAAAAACGTTCTTGTCAAGCTGAATAAGATCAGAAAGCAACTCCTTCACATCCAAAGTATTTGACATGTTGATGCAGAGTGTTTGGCCATAGAGTTTTCTAGAACTCATTGACAAACATAGCAAAGGCAAGAGGCACTAGTAGATGTGAGTTAGCACATGCTCGGAATGATGTAGAATTCAGTTGAAACATTGAAAATGATGTCACAATCAATCTCCATCTATTTGCCATGGCGTACAATGGATTTTGGTCAAATTCTAATATTTAGGTCTCCAATTTCGTGACTTCCCTGTTTTTGAAAATAATTGATTCGTTAATTACTTGGTGTAAACGAATCTGTCTGAGGTTTGGTTTTTCCCAAAATATGTAATTTTTATTCTAGTTTCTAGTTTTGAGATTAACTCAAGTCTTTCTATTTTTGGTAATTTTCATATTATCTTTGATTTAGGCTTGATTAGTGAGTATTACCTTAGCTTATCTCCTATTGTATTGGGGCTTGTTCCCTATAAATAATGGTAGTGAGTCTTAGAGCAGAGCATCTTATTTTGAGAGAAATAATATATGTTCAAAAGAAAGTATCTCTTTTATGAAATTTGTAGTTAATCTTTGTATTTGAGTTTCATCTCATTATTCTACCTTGCTTCACATGCACATGCATGTACACTTGCAATATTGTATGTGTATGTATTTCGTAACATCAACTGCAAAATATATAATCTTGCCACAAATTGGCATAACAAAAAATTTCGTAACCAAACCACAAATTTTTGCAACATCAACCGCAAAATTTTAAACATTTTATAACATAAATTTATGGTGAGATTACACATTTTATAGTTAATGTTATAAAATTTTTTGATAAAATTGCACACTTTTGTGTTGGGGGTGCATACCATAGGATTTACCATATCTCTTAAAGGACATGGTACAATTAATCCTTTGTTTCAGTTGTTCTATCCCTTTTGTACCTAGGTAGGCCCTTTCAAACATTTATGAAAATATTTCTCCTGTTGATTCTAGTAGTGTTTTTTTTTTCTGTTTATTATTATTTTTTAATGAGGTGATTGCTAAATTTAAAATATTGATAAATTCTCATAATTATTTCATAATTCTTAGGTGATATAATAGAGATCTTCCATTACAAAAGTAAACTGCAGAAGATCTCCACCCGATTCGTGACGGGAACTTTTGCATCAAAGTTTTACCATCCTAAGAAAAATCTTGTACCAAATACCAAAGCAGTCCACTTCAATAATGCCTTTGGGTACCAAAGAAGTCATCTATAGAGTACTTTGAACAATGAAGACACTTTGATTCGAAGGTTGTGCTCAAATAACAAAAACATAAAACTTAAAATGGACATCAACACAACATTTTTTCATAATCAATCCAAAATATTTTATAACTTCACATCTAATAAGATTCAATTGAGAGCATTCAAACTATTTAGAGCAAAAAACGAGGTAAGCAACCAATTTTCTTACATCCTTGGAAGATTACATTCCATAGTAAGCTGCCAAATTTCTTGGTCTTCTGCATTATCCAACATCCAATTGATCAATGCAATTGAACCAATATAATGAAAAAAACATGGAGCAATTTCAGAGCTTAAAAACAGTTCAAAAAGTTGTTGTTCTAAAATATAAGAAAAACAACTAGCATACCTTTACAGTGCAATACAAAGCTTGATATTGGGTTACTTCTTCTCTCCGCCACTTTTGAGAATGAAAAAAATGCAAGAAAAATTAAAAGAAGTAAAATAAATTAGAAAATCTATATATTGATTAAAAAGCAATGTATTTCAATAATCAAGCAAAACAACCAAACAAATGAAATATTTTTTAACAAATTTATGGCTCAATAATGAATCAGTCAAGAATCAGCCAATTCACAACTTGATTTGTAAACCCAACTAATTGCCACCTTTAAGAAAAATTTGTGATCCAAAACCCAACTAATAAGCACTTCTAAGGTAAACACAGGGGATCATATGAGTAAATTAAGTTTAATAAAACAACCAAAAACTTGGTTAAGGGGACAACCTAAAAACCACCTGCAACACCTACTACTCTCCCTCTTCCCACCTGCAAAAAACCTGATTATTGATTTATAAAAATAAAAATATAAAAAAAATCCCAAAAATGTGATTGAGAAACAAGTTTTTTTATGGGGACAAAGCATGAAGACATCATCATGAGAAAAAGTATCTGTTTACACCAAAAAAAAAAAAAAAATTAACATTAGAAAAATGCACAACAAAAAACATGATATACATTCAATATACCTTGTATGAAAATACAAAACTATAGCCAAGTAAGAGTTACAGTTACACAATTTCAAAAAAGAGACACACACACACACACACAAAGACAGTGACAATTATTGGCTATTGGATTACACAAATACATCCTGACAATTGAATTCTTTAATTTTGAAAAATTGAACACCGGAGCAACCGGTTGACCATCCATCTCCAATATTAACGTATTCTCTCTCTTTCTCTCCCTCTCTGTACTTCCACTCTTTCGTCTCTCTCGCTCCCTCTCCCTCTGCTACTCCCTCCTTCGAGTGATCTCTTCCCCTACTCTTCTCGCTCTCTTCTTTCTCTACTGCACTCATTCGTCTCTCTTCGTCTAGCTCAACTGACTGCGGGTTCTAAGTGGTTGTTCTGTTTAAAACCCTAATCTAACCCAATGAGCCTCCATTTGGTTTCTAAGAAAACAAAAAAAAAAAAATTATTTTTTTTAAGAGCAATCAACAAATTATGCCTCGCTCTGATTATTCTGAAACCCTAAACCCTCTCCTAAAACTCTCTTCTTCCCCATTTTTTACTCTCTTTGGATATTTTTGAAATCATCCCTCTTCTAAAACTATACTCTCTGATTTTTACCCTATTTGCTACCTCTAGTGTTCTATCTGAGTTTATATTTAGTGATGTTCACATGAAGTAATAACTTATGGTGGGACCTCCCAGTATGTAAGTTGGGGCAAATAGTTATTTCAAGTGTTTTTGGTAATGTTTAATGCTTGTTGTTCTAGTTGAATTAAATATCCATCTCAAGTAAATCATTAGTTTGATTGGTTTTTTAATATATATATATATATATAAGCGAAATTAGTTCACATACAATAGAAATACTTCCAAAAATGCTAATCAAATAGTGCTTTAACTTCACTTGTATCGTTGTTTAAGCATGAGCAATTGACAAGATAACGGGGAAAGGACTCCAACTAACAAAAAAGTGTGAAAAGCTAAAAAGAATTGAAGTATATGATTTTAATTTTAGCTAAAAAGCAGTCGACATGAAGCTTATGTTTAATAAAATGAATTTGCTCCGCATACTTTTTTCAAAGTGTATTGATGCTAAGATAATCCATGAATTATTGTCTTCCCGCTAAGCGTGGAGGCTTTCCTAGCAACCATGAAAGATTAGTGTAAACTTTAGGATTGAAGTAGTGGAAAGTGTGAGAAAAGGAAAATTTTGAATATTTTTTTTTCCATTCTTTGTTTAGCATGATAAATGATAATGTTGGAAAATGAAAGATTGTTAAATTTAGTGTACAACCTATAGCAACATCGTAAGTTGGTTTTCAATTTCTTGCAAAATATACATAAATGTTTCTTGCAAAAAATAAAGATTTTTTTTTTTTCAGTATTTTGTCACTTTTGATTTCTGGGTCCTGTTACCATGTGCACCTTATATCTTAACCATTGAATCTTCACAAACTAATCTAAGCCATTGAATAATTTAATGGAAAAAACTTGAAACCTTCTCAACCAGTTGTTGTCCTGACTGAAAAGTTCCTCTCTCTATTTTTCTTTCTCTCTCCTACATTCTCCCCTGTGAGAAAGCCCTAACGTTTTTCTCCCAACGCGACTCCGACAATTTTCTCTCCCTCCTACAACGCTACTCAAAAGACCTTCCCACAAAGTCGAAACTCTTCCATCTCCATTTTCTACAACTTAATCTAGTATATATGTTGATCCATTTTGTGAGCCTTATTCCGATTCTGTGTTAATATAAAGAAATAGTTGAAGTTTGTCCATCTTCTTGTGTTCTTTTGCTGATATATTCTCTCTCTCTCTCTCTCTCTCTCTCTCTCTCTCTCTCTCTCTCATTGTGTTATATATGGTCCATTTTGTGAACTCTTCTTTGCTTGTTGAATTTTTACTTCTTTTAAGTTCATTTTTTGTGGGATGAAACCCATATGACCTATTTTTTATAACTTTTACTAAACCTTCATCTTTTGCTGTTTGGAAAACTCTATTCACTTTGATTTTTATCCAATTTTGTCTCTCATTCTTCATATTATCTTAGAATTTTGAACATTGGGATAGTGAAACTATAACTTAAGGGTTTTTTCCAAACTTGGTAACGATTTTAAACCATTTTTCTCTCTAGTGTTTAAGACGTTTGAATTTGATTGGATTTAAGCTATTCCAAACTGTTCTAAATGATTTTTTGATCATAGTTAAGATAATCCGAAGAATGAGAGACTGTTCGAAACTATTCCAAATTGGATTTTAAATATTTTTTTTTTCAAATTGTTCTTTGAATTTTGATTGCATTTAAGATGTTCGTAAAAATGCGTTAGCTTTTTTTTTTTTTTTTTTGGATCAACAAAAATAAACTTTAGTGAAGAGCATTTGGAGAGGAATTTGAATGTGCTGCCCTTTTTACTTACTAGAAAGAAAATAAGTAAATCTTTTTGGTAAATTAGTGTTAAGCATGAAATCTTTTAAATTATTTTGGGTACCAAAAATGGTTAAAATCTAACTCACTAAAATATATCAGATATATCTTGGGTATCCAATGATCAAATATATCTTACTGAAATTTTTTGAATTTTAGCTCATTCAAAACCTAGCACATTGGTTGGGGAATGCATTGTGCTTCACATTAATTTTTTATTTGCTACATTCATTTCTACAGATCAATGTTTATGTGAGATGTAATAACTTTAAAATCTTTTTTCATTCTTCTTTTGTAACCAATCATTGGATATATGCAAGTAATGCATGCACGGGTAATGCATGCACGGATTACGTTCCTTTTGAGTTTTCTTTTTAATTGTAATGGTTTTAAATTATTTTCGTAAAAAAAATTATAATAATAAAAATTTTAAAAAATTTTAAAAAAAAATCTGAAAGTGGTATTACTTGAGGTACTTGTTCAATAATTTCATTGTCAAGGATTTGGATTATTTGATTTGCTTGAATTTTATGATTTTACAATAAACATTGTTGTGTTGAATATATTTTTGTAAGTGAGTGCTTTGTGTCACATGTTCTTTTGTGCATAATTACATACTCATTAGGCACAAAAGCCATATTGAGTGCTTTTTTCCCTTGGTTAACAGCACTTACATGGTGACACAAACTATGATCACCCATTAGGCATATAACCCTAACAAAACATGCACATTTTGTTCATTTCATAAAATCAGGCATAAGTGGGAAATTCTTTTAGTAGTTTAGTTTGTTTAAAGACTTTAGAGGTGCAATAATATTTGCTATAATCTGGGTTTTGCAGGGTTTACAAGTGCAATTTTACATGGGGGAGACTTTAGATCATCCATTTTCAATTATCAAATGCACACATTTAAACATAATTGTTATACAGAATTTGTCACAAAAACAATGCGAAAACAACATGCTTGAGCAATCATATCATTCAGAATAAATTTCATGTATGAATTTTATATTTCCATGGCATTACTCGTTTTATTTTCCAACAGTGCCCCTTTGAAAACCTTATCAACGAAAATAGCTCCGCAATTCGTAGTGCTGATAGTGTTTTGTTTATTTCTTAGTCTAAAACCAAAAATGACGCAAAAATACAAAGACAGTTTTTTTTTTTTTTTCTTTGTTGTGTTTCAATGAAAATACAAAGACAGTTGGGTTCATATAATATGGTCATTTCCCAACAGAAAATCTGCTTTCTACTCTAGGAATTGGAAGAGGTTATGGTCTATTCTTTTAACCCTAGTTAAAACTTAAAACATATTTTTCAAAACATAGGGACTTTAATGTAATTGCGGATCAAGTGGCAGTGATTGTGGAATATATATTTTAAAAATAATAAATTATCTATTTATATTCAATCTATAGAAAATTTTAGCTCAAAGTAATCTTGGATTGGATTTATATGCAGTTTTACAATATATGATGAAAGTAAATGTACTACTTCAAGAGCTAAATGATTATATTTGTGTGTTTGTGTAGATTGTTTGTTAATGTGAAAGGATATGTGCAAAATGACATTCGTCGTGATATATTATACCCTTTCTCCCCATAATCTTAAATTTCCTTAAGCATAACTCATTTTCATATTCTATTTTCTTTTGTCGCAAGTCCTCAATTTCACCATCTTTAAATAGAAGTAAAGGTATACCTCCCTCCCTCCTAGTAGTAGCACTAACGGGTGTGCTAATTTATGTGCGTTCGTTTGCTTTCTAATTGATAGCAGGGCACTGGCGGGTGTGCCAATTTATTTATTTGCTTGTATTTTATTTCCTTTAATTGATAGCAGGGCACTGGCGGGTGTGCCACTTTATTTCTTTGCTTTCTTTTAATTTATAGCAGGGTACTGGCAGGTGTGCCAATTTATTTATTTGCTTTCTTTTAATTGATAGTAGGGCACTGGCTGGTGTGCCAATTTATTTATTTGCTTTCTTTTAATTGATAGCAGGGCACTAGCGAGTGTGTCAACTTATTTGTTTGCTAGTATTCGCTCTCTTTATTTCTTTGCTTGTATTTGTTGTATTTTGGAAACATATTTTTGCTTCAATCTTTTTGAACAACAAGAAGTATATAAACCAAAGCTTAATTTTTCTTTTTCTGTTCTTTCTTTTTTTTTTCTTCTAATTTTTTTTATCAACAATTAGATAGCTACATTTTTTTTCTTCTATTGAGAAGATAGTGAACTTTGATACACACACGCGTGCACACACAAAAATTGAAGCCATGAGTATATGAACTAAGGTAAAGAAGAAAAATAAAATTCAATACAATTGAAGGAGTAATATTGACTTTAATCATAGATTTGTGTCGGATGTAGTCCCCCAACCACCCCTTCCAAAAAAAAAATGATAAGAAAAGAAAACAAATCAGCATCTGTCTTTGGTAATAGGGAACTTGTCATGGAGTCAGAAAAGATATAACCATTCTTTGAAGATGGAGTGTGGAATTTCCTAAGTTAAGTACTCATACTAATATTGACAAGAAATATGTCACTACTCTAGTTCATTTGTATTAAAATGTAGAAAGTTCAGGGGGAAAAACAAAATCTCACCAAATTTATAATTTCAGAATATAGATATTTAGAATTTTACATTCAAGTTCCTACGAAGTGTTAATTCAACAAAATTCAGAAATTGGGTTGGCTGTAGATGATTGGATCTTTCCGTTTAACATTGTGAGATGTAAAATTGATATGAGAATAGTATTTAAGGTAAGGGAGCTATTTGGGTGTGCAACCCGTTAAAAGTTGCACATCATATGCAACCTAAGTATCTGCCATTGGATTACAAACAATTGATTAGGACCATTGAATTGTTTAATGGTAGAAAATGGGAAACCTGAGCAACCAGTTAACTCTCTCTCCTCCTATTTTTCTCTCACTTCCCCACAACGATTATGCTTCTCTTTCTCTCTTTTTCGTCTCTCGCTCCTCCTCCTCTGCTGCTCTCACCATCTCTGTGTAACCCTTAATTTCCAGCAATAACTAGTAGCCTCTGTTGAGTTCCAGCCACAATGGGACTACAAGACTTTGTTGGCTTCCATCGTTGAAGTGAAGATGTTCTCTCCAACCAGATAAATATCAGGTATATGTGGACCTCTCTCTCTCTCTCTCTCTCTCTCTCTCTCTCTCTCTTTATTGCCCTATTCACTTCAATGATTTCCCTCTACCAAAGCCTCATCCTAACTCTAACCCCTCTACCACTTCCAAACTCAAAATCCCTCCATCTGCAACAATAACCTCTCTCTCTCTCTCTCTCTCTCTCTCTCTCAAATCGATTTCTGAGAAGCCCTAAAAATCTCTCTTAATTAATTTTTGGCATGCACTGACTTTCTCTTTTTTTCATGATCGATCAATTTCTCCATCTCTTTCACACTTCTAAAATCAATTCTATTTCTGCTCCTTGTAGTCATAGTTTCATTTTCCAAGTTAATTATAGAATATGTGGTGTGCTTTAATAATTTAAAACACACACATGCACACTTGCATTGCATAGTTGGTTTGTTAATCCAACTCTATTTGTACAAGCGCAAAGGGAAAAAAAAGAGAGAATTAATATTGATGAACACAAGAAAAAAGGGAAAAATGACGAAATGAATGAAGAAAAATAAATGTAGGAAGGGGGTGGGTAATTGTTTATGTTTGGAAGGACATTGTCAATTCTTCCTTAATGGCTTTAATTGGCTATATTCTTTTCTATTTGGTGATAATGGGTTTAATGTATTTTTTGAAAATATATGATTTTAATGTTTATAGATTTTGCATGTTATGGTGATTTGGTTAGAATTTAGTTCTGTTCATGACCATTGTTGAATTTAACAAATGGAATGTGTGGAAAGTGAATGATATATTCTATGTGTAGAAAAAGTGAGATTATTGTGTTGTTCAACATTACTTGAATTGAGATCTTTTTATCTGTTGCTAGTGTCTTAATTCCACGGTCTACCAATTTATTGTCATTGTTGAATTAGTAAGCTTTTGGCTTCTATAATTTTTGGATTTCAGCTATATTTTTCTATATTGTTCATTTTGAATAAAGAACTTGGAAATATTATCAAATATCAAGGGCCCTTGCTTGGGTTTTGATTCTCACCGAAGTAACTGTCATTGTGGATTGTAACTCTTAGTTGATTGGACATGCTGAAGAATTAAATTGACAATTTCTCTTGTAGTGTGGCAGGTATAACTATCATTATGGATTGTAACTCTTAGTTGATTGGATATACTGAAGAATTAAATTGACAATTTCTCTTGCAATGTGACAGGTATATATGAGTTTAATATATGGGATTCAAGTCTTGTTGAGCCAAGTTTCTATATGCAACTATGTTGATTTCCATAATTATGAATAATTTTTTGCAAATAACTTCTTTTTTATATGCAGTCTGCCCATGGTGGCTAGTTAGTAGCTCATTCTTGAATAGAAAATTGATTTACCGAACAAGTCTAGAAAATGAAATAAATATATCAATAACTCAATAAAAATGAAATCATCTCCAAGAACAAAATGTTTGTTATGCTTAATAGCTTTAGTTTGATCTATATTTGTATGAATTTTGCCCTTTACTCAAGTAGTTTTTTCTTCTGTAAAAGACATGAAGTTTCTTGTCACGGATGTTACAAAAATGCAACTTTGTTGATTCTCATGGAACCTTGCATGATTTTTTGCAAATAACTTCTTTTTTTTTTATCTGTCATTCGTATTACTGTTTAATTATTCTTCATTTTGATGAGTTTGATCCAATATTTTTTTTGAAGGCTAGAAATAGTTAAAATGGGTTATTGACGTCCTAGACGGAACCTTTTCTCTCTCACATGTTATACTCACTTTCTCCAAGTTTCTTGAGAAGGCATATATTAATTTGTACGTGATAGATATTACTAGGTATGCATTTAATTGTTGATTATTTTTCATTGTTGAATGTATGATCAAGTCTTTTTACTAAATTCTCTAGCTTTTTATGAACCAATAATCAATTGCTTAATGAATTATCTATATATATATATATATATTTTTTTTTTTTTTTTTTGTGGTGTTGATAGACTAATTGGGGTTTGTAAAAAATATTATAGGGTTTTGAGGGTCGTTGCATTTGGCGGTTAATGCTAATGCATCTGAATGAGTTATCTCTTTAGAGTGTTTTCCATATATGCATTGATTATCAATGTTACAATATGTTTTTTTTATTGAGTCTCAATGGTTTCTTTATAGAGGATCCCTCAACTTCTCCCTAACCGTGGGAGGCAAAAACTTGTCCTGGAAGACACAGACAAAAGCCGCTCAAGTCCCTCCAATGCGCCTACGGGCATACTTCCACCACTGACCCGCATCTCCCTTCAACTGGAAAGATGCCAAGGTCACTCTCAATCCGTCGTCCTCGATGCCAAGCATCTCGAACGTCTTTGCTAGCTGTTCTAGCCACTCATTAGCCTTAAGTGGCTCTTTGGGATCACCCACAAATTCATCTGGGTTCGCCCAGAAAAACTCTCGCTTTAGAAAAGATGGCCTCGCCTCAATTACTTGGGCTTGGACTTGATTCTCTACCCTAAGAATGTCCATGGATTCCCTCAATGCTCTGACCTTTTTGTGGGCTAAGGTGCCCATGGCCTATTGACCAACTGGTTCGGCCACATTGGCCTGACCAGCACCCTTTTTCCTACACCGGAATTTCATCCAGTAAAGGCACTTCATGCCTCATAGGCCTACCACGCCTACCACCGCCACGTCCCCGTCCTGACATCCTAATGAAGGTAACAAAAGAGATTAGTACATTTACAAATATGCCGAAGCTAACTCACTCGCGTTCTAATGCGATGGACAACAGTAATTCATTCCACATAAGCACATAGTCACGTAGACACATACGAATTTCATTTCCGGATAATGACCGTCCCGTGGCATTGCCAGAGTTCCGGTTAGAAGCAGCAGTGATCAAGTGCTCTTCTAATAGGACTTCTAGAAACCCATAGACTCAATCAACATCCTAGAAATTTAAATCCCATACCTATATAATCGCATAAACATGTTAACACATAGCATTGTAAGCATATAAACATCTCTGTCAAACGAGATAAACCCATTGTGGCACTAACAACTCCCCACGTACCCAAAGTATTCAAATCCGGTACGCTCTGATACCAAGTTGTAATGCCCCAAAAATAATACAATAATTCAACAGTAAAGACTAATACAAAATGGCATAAACAGAGTATTAGGCTTTCATCAATTAGAGTCCATTTACAAAAAAGGCACATGCATTACACATTCATAAGCTCTACCCTGAATCTATAGCATGCGGCACCAAACTAAATGATCAACGAAATAAATGCCCTACAGGCTTACAACTTTCCAAGACAATGCTTGGTTACAACAAAACGAGTCAGAAGCTCAATCCAAAATAAAGCTCTAGGCTTGTACAAAAGTAAATACAAAATAAACAGAAGTGAGCTCTCAGCTCCACAACCCTCCTAAGCTACTGCCTTGACGGAGTCATATCACCGGCACCTGAAAATGGTTTTTCCCAAATAGGGTGAGCCAAAGCCCAGCATAAACCATCTAGCACAATATATGGACTTTAGCAGGGTTATAAACATGATGCACATGACCAATGCTCAAAGATAAAATCATTTATAACTCTTTTTCCAAAACCATATTATATCCCAATCTTTTTTATATCAATTTGTTTCTTGTCATTTCATATCTCCTCAATTCATGAGTCATATCCATTGTTGTCCAGACAACCCAACTGAGATTAAAACTCAGTGGTTTTCTTACCACACAACCATTACACACCAACACTTCAATTTTCCATTTTACAGAAATTTTATTCGCAGAAATTGGCACCCATATATACACAATGTTTTCGGGACTTTCACCCTGGACGCACAGGCCAACTTGATTCAATGGAGTCTATCCGCTTTCTCCTCCCAAACGCCATATATATACAATGTATTAAACACGGTCACATTCAATGACAATCAATAAGAGATTAGTTTTAATTCACCTAATCCTCATGCAATTTCTACAACAATCGTGGCTATCCTCCACCAATAGCCCAAAACAGATATTTCTAAACAGATATACAATGTTTAAAACATATAAATTATTCAAATTCCCATAGACGGGGGATGATACATATCCAACTTCACCATTTATATAAATATTCATATAATTTCACATTCCCACTTCCAATTTCATTATTTATGCAAAATAATTACTTGAACATTTTAGGGCAAAACCCCATTTCTTTCCAAATCTCAACCCAACCACCAAATCATCTATTTTAACAGGACACAAGTTCATATTCATTCCCATGATCATTTCCAAGACATCCTTTTTAAAACCCCTCTTTTGAATTTAAACCCCAAACCCAAGGTTTGTTAAGATCACCTCAAAACCGAATGTTTCTCACACATCAAGGAATAACCAAGTTAAAACTCGTAAAGAGTGTAAAGAGTCCCCACCTCAAGCTTAGAAGACCAAATGGAAAGATGGAGAAACTTCAAAGACCCCAAAACCAAAGCTTTAATTGGATCAAAATAGAGCTCTTGAGACGCACTACCTTTTTAACAAAGGCACACCGGTATAGAGATCTTTAGATCTAGGTAAAAATGTAGAGAGAAGATGAGTTTTAGAGAGAAAGAGTCCCGATCTAGGGTTTTGGTGGAAAACAGATATGAAAAAGTGAAGTAAAAAGATGCTGCTGTGAACTGATATACGCACAGTTTGCTCGAGCGCAAGAGTTGTCGCTCGAGTGTCAGACACAATAAGTTGTTCCGCTCGAGTGCAAGAAATGACCGCTTGTGCACAAAATACACACATCTAGTAGTTTTGCAGACAAAAGAACATCGCTCGAGCGCAAGAATGGTGCTCAATCACAAAAATGGCCGCTCGAGCTCAAACCCACTCAAGCGTAAGAAACACCGCTCGAGCGTGGAATACACTCTCCTAGTAGTTTTGCAAACCTGCAAAAGTACTGAGAGTTTGCAAAGCCCGCTCGAGCGCAAAAAGTGCTGCTCAAGCAGAAGTGCAAAATTCTGGGTAACAAGAGCTGGGAAACCGAACAACCAACCTGTTCCAAGCACAACCACAACAATCCCACAACCAAGTTTAAAGGAAAAGAAGATAAGTAAGACATATTCAATAGTATGAAACCAAGAAACCCATATCCAGATTACAACAAGGGTCGGGTCAAAACCGAAATCACTATATCAAAAGCTCGAGACATATGAAGCCAATCCAAACTGCAAAACAAAACGAACTAGTCCTTCTAATTTTCTGCAACAAATCCAAATTTCAAACTACATCATGATGTCAAATTCCAAAAAAACAAAGTTTTACTAAGACCTAAAATAGATTGCCACAAGATCTTCTTCAAATTGACAAATGCGATTTTTTTTCCAATACCAACAAGTGACCAAATACCACACCAATGACCTAAAATTCAAATTCAAAACAATCTGTATCATTTGTGCTACATTGACTTTGGAAACAACATTTCTTTTTCCCTTTAAACTTGGACAATCTTTCTTCCAACGCCTTTTCTCCTGACAATTGACACATTCATCTTTTGCAGGATTAACTCTAATGCCTGCTAACTTTGAATGAGATCTACCCCTAACTGTCAAAGTGTTACTAAATGTGGCATTGAAGTTTTATTTTCTTTCTTCTTGTACTCATTGTTAATCAAACTACTAGACACATTTTTAAAACAAATTTCATTCTTACCATATAACAAAGTAATGATAAGATGATCATATGTGTCAGAAAGAGAATTTAGCAATAAAAGAGCTTTATCTTCATTTTCAATATCAACATCCAGATTCTAAGGATCTGCAAGTATCTTATTGTGACCATTCAAGTGTTCAGATATCGAAATGTCTTCTTGATGTTGGAAATGAAAGACTTTTTCTTCAGGTAGAGACGATTCTCTATACTCTTGGTCATGTATTTATCTTCCAATTTCTTTCATAATTCTTTTGTTGAAGTTTCTTTCATGATAAAGTATTTCAGCTCTTTTACTAGACACAATTGAATCATGCCACAAGCTTAGTGATTGATTTGTGTCCATTCCTTCTCATTCATATCAGACAATTTATCTCCCAAAGCGACGCTAAGTTCTTGTTGGTAGAGAACATTCATAACTTCGCATTGTCACATGCCAAAGTTATTGTTTCCATCAAATTTCTCCACCTTGAACTTAGCACTAGAGATTGAACTCCTCTTTCCTGGATTACTTGTTGAAGCTTTTTCTTCAGCCATTTTTTCTTTAAAAAAAAACTAAAACTAAAACTACCAAAAGAGCCCACTTCGGAGATGACTATGACAATTTGGTATACCAACACCCTTCTCAAGGGTCAAATTGAAATTTTTCAAATTTTCGGGGCCAAAACATAAATTCAAAAATTACTGATGACGTAGCACCTTGCTAACATGGCAGTCGGTCAACGCTGATGTAGCGGATGGTCAATGTTGATGTATTGTTTGACTGGGTGTTAACGTGACACAAAATATTTCATAGTGATGTCACAATGATGTTATAGTGATGTCACAAAATATTCTTCGGCTCTACTCAGCTTCACGGCTCGGCTTGGCTCAGTTGGCTTGACTCGATCTGTCTTCTCGACTCAGATGGTTGACTTTTTCAAGCCAACTTTGACCTGCGCTTGGGAGAGTTTTCGATGTTCGTTTGAGGTGATTTTTTTTTTTTCAAATTGCTTTACTCGATGAGAGCTACACAATGGTGTATTCAAAAATTAGTTTCGGCAACTTCAAAATCTCACAAAATTCTGAAACAAAGATGCAAAAAGCTCTGTTTTGCATAACGATGCTCTGATACCAATTGTTGTGCCAGAGGGCTTCAATTATGAATACACAAAACAAAGATACACAAGACTTACAAAACAAATTCTAATTCACTTTAAAAAATTCAAAATAAATCACAAACAAATATAAAGGGGAGGTAAACCCTCCGAACTCACAGTCACTCTCAAATTCAAATATTTTCTATATCTAATACAACACATTAGCTTCGTATTTATAGGGTTCTGAGGAGGATGCGTGATACCCTAAATATTTAATTAATACCACAACCAATCACGATAATAATAACAATAGTAATAATAATAATAGTAGTAGTAGTAATAAAAATAGTAAAATTAAATAATTAATTTTATGATGGTATGTGAAAAAAAATGTATTTTAATTAGGAATTAGGAGTTATTATTTTATTAAGTAGAGTTAATCTAATTGTTGTAGATAAGGTTAAAAATAAATAAAAACGAATCAGATGCTTATCCGTAGGATAAGCATGCAGCAAAGGGGCGGCCACGTGGTGGTACCACGTGGTTCTCTGGACGGAAAGGAAATGGTGCCTGGAAGGCACCTATAAATAGGTGTTTTGGGTAAACGTAATGAGCAAAAAGAGATGTAGTATGTCCGTAAAAAGGGGAAATTTTGGTGAACGAAGAAGAAATAGTGAGGGATTAACATTAAGGTGAGTTATATTATACCTTGAGTCACCATAATATATTTTACATATATTTTGAGTTACCATAATTTATTTTATGCAATTTGTGTTTTATAAATTATATTGATATTTTAATCACGTTGGTTCTTTTCTGAACTCTATTTACTTAAATAAAACCCATGTGTTTGTTTAAATTTTAGAAATTATTAGACAATGATTTTATAAACAATTATGTTTTGTAAGTTCCACCACGGGAGTTCCATTGGCTTCTATTTGGTCACTTTGTGGCCCTCTGTTTGTCATGGATCCATTGACCTCTGTTCTGATTGTCACTCATGTGACCTCTGTTCTATTCTGTTTCATACCGTGGTTATGGTTATTTATTTACATAATTTCTGTATTTCAGCTTCTACCACTTAAATAATTTGTTTATTACAATTAAGTTATGTTAAAGTTTTAGCTTAAATAATTATCCATGGTTATTTTGTGTTCCCTATACTCTTGGCATAATATTTCTCACTCTGCTATGTACTTATAGCTGCTACCCCTTTCAGCTAATAAGATGTAAGGAAGAACTGTAACCTCGTATAGTGGGACCCGCACAGAAATTGGATGCGACCTGTTACATTTGTTTTTTTCTTTTTCTTTTTTCCTTTCTTTTTCCTAACTTTTTGTCACCGCATAATAAAATAATAAAAGCCCAATGGATGTATTTCCCTTTTATTTCCATAGGAGGGTAATTAGTGAAGTTAATTATCTATTTAATTATTTTCTTACTTTTATTTCATTTCTGCTTGCGCCCCTTAATTTGTGCAATTAGAATTAGTAAATTGCGATTCCAGTCCTAAGCCCTGGGGTTGGGTCGTGAAAAAGTTGGTATTAGAGCAGTGGTTTTAACAAAAAAAATAATAATAACAATAAGAATAATAATAAATAAATAAATATATACCTGCGACGTTAGCCATTTTATGTAAAATCTCACGTTTATACTCTACCTAATTCTGGTGATGTAGGAATGTCCGAGGTTATCCTTAATGAGACATTCTGGGAGGAGCTCAGGGATATAAATTTGGAGGAAATCTTAGCAGAGCACCACACCCCCGCCTCACCAAAAGGATAGGAAGACTCGAAAGACATAGTTAGGTGACTACATCCAGGTCCTGTCCAATTGATGGGTTGGCCGATAAACATACAGGCTGATTTTTACTGATGGAGCATACTTATCGTGGAGGCAAAGCCATGCCTATACACGCGGACGATATCTCGGACCCACCTGCGTACTTTGCCTCGCCCCAGGATATGACCGCCCTCACTACATAGTGGGCCCTTTGCCCCCAGATTTTGTTGAAATAAGGGGAAATGTTTACCCCGAAGACTACATATTCACTGCCATCCCTAACCCTTTGGAAATTATTAATATTCAGAATGCTGATTTTAGCAATTACTTCGCATACGTCGAGACACCCAGCTGGATCGTTGATCGAGCGTTCTGGGGCTACCTACAGTCGGTCCCTATTTATATTGTCCAAGCAACGTGGGTTTGTTTTGGTGTCGTACAATTAGGATGGGAATTTGAGCTTTTTATGCAACACTATTTCCCGTGGTTGTTTGACCCACCGATCTAGAGTTTGTAAAAGAAAATTCTTTTGTAAGCTAACCATGATGAGTTTTGATCCCTATTTTGTTTTTGTACCACAAGGATGAGACACTAACATAATTTTGGCTTTTGGGACAAGGATGTAATATTATATTTGTAAACATGGTAAAGTTGGTATTATATATATATATATATATATGTATATACTGCGATATATATGTTGCTTTATGAATGTAATGTCTTGTTTATTACTTTGTAGAATGGCCAATAATGGTAACGGAAGCGAGTCATCAGTTAGTGGCACTGAGTCGATGGAAAGAATCATGGAAAGAGCAATTTCCAGTTTTTTGCAAGCCTTACAGACCAACATAAACAATGAGATGCCAAAACGGCGAGAAGAGCCGGTTACCATAAAACAGTTCCAGGAACTGAAACCCACAACATTTACCGGCGGTCCAAACCCAATGGTAGCAGACGCTTGGGTTAAAGAGATGGAAAAGATTTTTTGCACCTTACCCTGCAACGCAAGACAGAAGGTAACTTTCGCCACTTTCACTTTCACTTTCAAAGATAATGCGTAGGAATGGTGGCTTCTCACCCTGGAGAAAGAAGAAATTGTAACTCAAGCAAGATTCTTGGAAGTATTTTATGAAAAATACTTTCCAGATTCGCTGCGGGAACAAAAAGCGTCAGAATTCATACATCTAAAGAAAAGAACCATGACGGTGGCCGAATACGAGAGCAAGTTCACACAACTCGCTCAATTTGCACCCCACCAAAGCTTGAAATTCGAAGCAGGATTGGATGCTGAAATCAAAGATAGGCTTGAGATTTTGAAACTACCAACCTATGTGGAAGTGGTAGACCGAGCGTACATTGCAAAAAAAAAGGGATTAAAGCCTTACGCTCTGGTGAACCAAGCCAAAAGAAGCGATTTTAGAAAAGAGACCACAGAAGATCTGGTGTTGCGCCTTCCAAGAGGGTAAATGCAGGCACAACCAGTTCAAGCAATCAAGATCCTACAAACCCCCAAGGTGGCACTATTCTAACTTGTCCTACTTGTGGAAAAGCTCATTAGGGATAATGCCATCAAGACACGGGAGCATGCTTTAAATGCGATCAAGTTGGCCACTTGCTGAGGGATTGTCTAAAGCTTACCAATCCTACAACCGGCCCCTCTGGACCAGTCAAAAAACCCGCAGGACCTGGAGAAGAGAGAAAGGACCAAAAATGCCAAAGAAGGGCTTTTGCCTTGGTACTTGAAAAATCGAAAGTTACCAAAAAAGTTGTGTTAGGTACACTTTCTGTCTGTGGTCATTTAGCTCATGTTCTCATTAACTCTAGTTCAACTCATTCTTTTGTTGCACTACACTTTGCTGCCAAGTTGGCATCTACACCCAAACCCTTAGGATCTATATTGTCTGTGTCGTTTCCTTCTGGTAATTTCACCCTTAGTGTTGATGCGTACAAATCTTGTGCTTTATCCCTAAAAGGCAAAACCTTATACGTGGACTTGATTCCCCTCTACATTGGTAATTTTGATATAATCCTGGGAATGGATTAGCTGGTTGCCAACCACGCCTCTATTGATTGCAAAGCCAAAAAGGTCTCCCTCTAGTTACCAAACCAACTTGAGCTTGTCTTTGATGGGACTGGAGTTTCCACCTCTCCCTGTCTTATATCCTCCATGACAGCCCAACGACTTATAAGAAAGGGTTGTTGTAGTTATATCTATTATGTGATCGATACACAAAAAGGGGCCTCCACCGCTGATGCAAACCTCGTGGTTAGAGAATTACCAGATGTCTTTCCCGAAGACCTACCTAGTACCCCAGTTGACCTGAAATCAAATTCACCATTGAAACTTAACCTAGTACACAACCAAAATCAAAATCCCCTTACCGAATGTCAATGACGAAATTGAAAGAACTGAAGACTCAACTCAGGGAACTCATGGACAAACGTTTCATTCGACCTAGTACCTCCCTTGGGGAGCTCCAGTACAATTCGTCAAGAAAAAGGATGGCACAATGAGGTTATGCATTGATTACCGAGAGCAGAACGAAGTCACCATCAAGAATCGGTACCCTCTACCACGAATCGATAACTTGTTTGATCAACTTCAAGGCACCCAAGTATTCTCGAAAATCGACTTGTGTTCTGGCTACCATCAACTAAAAGTCAAAACAGAAAGCATTGAAAAGACTACCTTCCGAACCCGTTACGGGCACTACGAGTTTCTCGTCATGCCATTTGGCGTCACAAATGCTCCAGCAGGCTTTATGGACCTCATGAATCGGGTATTCAAACCCTACCTTGACAAGTTCATCATTGTCTTCATTAATGATATTCTCATATACTCTAAGTCATCAGAAGACCCTGAGCAGCACTTGCAAACGGTTCTACAAACACTAGTATTCATAAACTTTATGCCAAGTTAAAGAAATGCGAATTCTGGATCACTAGTGTGCACTTCCTCCATCACGTCATTAACGAGGATGGCATCTCGGTTGACTCCCAAAAAGTTGCAGCAATCGTGGACTGGCCACAACCTACTAATGTGTCAAAAATTCGAAGTTTCTTGGGTCTAGCTAGCTATTACCGATGCTTCATGCAAGATTTCTCAAAGATAGCATCACCCTTGACCCAACCAATATAGAAGAACACACCATTTGAATGGACTAACAAGCAGGAACGTTGCTTCCAAGAGTTAAAAAACAGACTTGTAACAGCTCCTATACTAACACTCCCTGTAGGAACAAAAGGGTTCATAATTTATAGGGATGTCTCGTACAATGGGTTAGGTTGCGTTCTCATGCAAAATGGAAAGGTCATCGCGTATGCCTCACGTCAACTAAAGACGCACAAGAAGAACTACCCCTCCCCCATGATCTAGAATTGGTTGCGATGATTTTTGCCCTCAAGATCTGGTGTCATTATCTCTACGGTGCAACCTGCGAGGTTTATACTGATCACAAGAGTCTTAAATATCTGTTTACACAGAAGGAACTAAACATGAGGCAACGGCAGTGGCTAGAATTTATGAAAAACTACGATGTAAAGATCCATCATCATCCAAGCAAAGCTAACGTGGTGGTAGACGCACTGAGTTAAAAGACGACCAGAAGTTTGGCATACACTCTCATTTCCTGCCAGATCAATAGTTTGCTTGCCAATATAACTGTGGAACCCACTTTGATTGAAGAAATTAAAGCATGCCAATGTGAAAATAAACTTTTAAAGAAAAAGTACGAGGAGCAAAGAAGTACACTAGATCCTGACTTCACTATAAGCACTGGGATGCTAAAATTTTGGAATCGAACTTGCGTACCCGACCTTCCAGAACTCAAGAAGAAGAAATTAGTAGAAGCTCATAGCTCGAGGTTTGTGGTCCACCCTCGAAATACAAAGATGTATCATCATCTAAAAGAACATTACTGGTGGGCAGGAATGAAAAGAGACATAGCAAGCCACGTCTCCAAATTCCTACATTGTCAACGGGTTAAAGTAGAACGTCAGAGACCTATAGGAATGTTGCAACCATTCCCTATTCCTGAATGGAAATGGGAGCAAATTACCATGGACTTCGTAGTCAAGCTACCACAGTCATTCTCGAAGAACGATACAATATGGGTTATAGTAGATCGACTGAAGAAATCGGCGCATTTTCTACCAATCAAAATCACGTACTCCCTAAATAAATTTGTCACATTATACATCAAAGAAATCATTCGATTACATGGTACCCCAGTTTCGATTGTGTCTGACCGAGATCCCCACTTCGTATCTCATTTCTAGAACAGATTGCAAGAAGCTTTGGGAACAATGCTGAAGTTCAACACTACTTATCACTCGCAAATTGATGGACAATCCGAAAAAACAATTCAGGCTTTGGAAGATATGTTACGTGTCTGCGTGCTAGACCTCAAAGGCAATTGGTATGAGCACCTACCTTTAGTAGAATTCGTCTATAACAATAGTTACCAAGCGAGCATTGGAATGGCACCATGCGAAACTCTATACGGAAGGAGATGTCGATCACCTCTATGTTGGATGAAAGTCAGGAATAGGAAACTGTTAGGCCCCAAGATAGTACAAATAACAAGTGATAAAATTCAACTCATCCAACAGCGAATTTGTACTTCCTAGAGCCGTTAGAAACGTTATGCAGATACACGAAGGCGGGAGTTAGAATTTCAAATAAGAGATCATATGTTCCTAAAGATCTCACCAACAAGAGGGGTTATCCGATTTGGGAAGTGAGGAAAGTTAAACCCACATTACATCGGGCCATTCGAAATACTGGAAAGGATTGGTCCTGTGGCATATCGCTTTGCCCTGCTACCTGAACTGTCCAATGTCCACAATGTGTTTCACGTTTCGATGCTTCAGCAGTATCGTCAAGATCCAGAGCATGTGGTTGATTATGAGGACCTGAAAGTTCAAGACGATCTCTCTTATGAAGAACAACCAGTGCAAACTCTCGATCGTTGTGATCAGGTTCTCCGAAACAAGACTATACCTCTTGTAAAAGTTTGGTGGAAAAATTATCGAGTCGAAGAAGCTACGTGGGAAACGGAGAGTCAAATGTGAGCCATATACCCCCACTCTTCGAAAACCAAGGTATGTCAGGTTTGGGGACAAATTTCTATTGAGAATGGGAGAATATGACACCCTAACTATTTAATTAATACCATAACCAATCACGATAATAATAATAATAATAATAGTGGTAGCAATAGTAAAATTAAATAATTAATTTTATGATGGTATGTGAAAAAAATGTATTTTAATTAGGAATTAGGTGTTATTATTTTATTAAGTAGAGTTAATCTAACTGTTGTAGATAAGGTAACAAAAAACAAAAAAACAAAAAAAAAAAAAGAAACTACAAATAAGCATGCAGCAAAGGGGGGGCCACGTGGTGATTCCACGTGGTTCCTTGGACAAAAAGGAAATGGTGCCTAGAAGGCACCTATAAATAGATGCTTTGGGTAAACGTAAGGAGAAAAATGAGGTGTAGTCCGTCCGTAAAAAGGGGAAATTTTGGTGAACAGAGAAGAAACAGTGAGGGATTAACATTAAGGTGAGTTATATTATACCTTGAGTCACCATAATATATTTTACGTATGTTTTGAGTTTTCATAATTTATTTTACGCAATTTGTATTTTATAAATTATATTGATATTTCAATTACGTTGATTATTTTCTTAACTCTATTTGTTTAAATGAAACTCATGGATATGTTTTTTAAAATTTTAGAAATTATTTAACAATGATTTTATAAACAATTATGTTTTGTAAGTACCGCCACGGGAGTCACATGCCTTGGAGGATTTAAATAATCATTGACCTCTGTTTGGTAACTTTGTGGCCCTCTGTTTGTCATGGATCCATTGACCTCTGTTCTAATTGTCACTCATGTGACCTCTGTTCTGTTATGTTCTGTACCGTGGTTATGGTTATTTATTTACATAATTTTTGTATTTCCGCTTCTACCACTTAAATAATTTGTTTATTCAAATTAAGTTATGTTAAAATTTTAGCTTAAATAACTATCCATGGTTATTTTGTATTCCCTATACTCTTGGCATAATATTTCTCACTTTGCTATGTGCTTATAGCTGTTACCCCTTTCAAGTGATGAGATGTAAGGAAGAACTGCAACCTCATATAGTGGGACTCGCACGGAAATTGGATGCTGACCTGTTACATTTGGTTTTTTTCTTTTTTTTCCTTTCTTTTTCCTAACTTTTTGTCACCGCATAATAAAATAATAAAAGCCCAATAGATGTATTTCCCTCTTATTTCCATTAGAGGGTAATTAATGAAGTTAATTATCTACTTAATTATTTTCTTACTTTTATTTCATTTCCGCTTGCGCCCCTTAATTTGTGCAATTAGAATTAGTAAGTTGCGATTCCAGTCCTAAGCCCCGGGGTTGGGTCGTGACAGGATGAGTGACGAAAGCAGTGACACCAAAATCACCGTGTTTCAGATGCGTTCGGAAAGCTTCATGGTGGCTTCCATTGTTGACCAAATAAGAACTTCAATTCAAAACCATCTTCTTCAGTAGCTTCTATATCATCTAGAAGCCTCAAGAACAATCTAGAGGAGAAGAAGAGAAATTGAATCCAAACTACTTATGCTTCATGGAGAAACAAAGGCAAATTTGCAACACCTTTGACGACCCTCTCTAGTCATTCTTCTATTCTGGTGATCCTCTCCAACGAAAAGCCCAACAAGTCAAAAAAAAATCAAAATAGATAAAAATAAACAAAGGCACTAGAGCACCACCGGCGAAGCTCCACAAGACTTTTAGATACATCTCTCTCTATGGCATTGTATCAATGATTTAATTTTGTTGTATCCATTATGCCAATTAGTTCTCAAATGTCCAATGATCAATTGGGTTTGGATTTATGTTGAAAGTTGTTGCTCTGGTTTAATTGGAATATGTTTCATCTTCTTCTTTGCTTCGGTCACCGTAAACCCTAGATCTCGGGAAAGAGTCGATAGCGGCAAGAGGCAAAAACACAAGAGTCTCTATCAACGGCATGGTCAGTGGAAGCGTTGGTGGCACGAATGGGAGAAGGGAGAATAAGAAAGAAAAGAAAAGGTTCACCGATGATCATGCTCCGGTGTTTTGTCTCACTTCTTCTCTATTTTGTTTTGAGTAGAGCCCGAAGCCCACATACAAACTAGGGAACTAGGGCTAACATAGCACACACACTCTCCACCTCATTCGGGCAAGTCGGGCTACATGTTATTCGGTAGATGTAGCAGAGTTGACTTTTAAATCTTTTTTAAATTAAAAAATGGGAGACAAATATATCTATTTAGTTTATAAATTAAAAATTAGAGACTGGTATGTATATATATATGGTGTTGAAATTTCAATTAGCCATAATTTTGTGCTCAGTAGTCTATTTTAGAATTTTTATTTTTTATTTTTTTTTTGAGATCTATGCATCTCAAACCGCTAAATGCAATTTTGCATTGTTATTTTTGCACACAATATATATATATATATATATATATATTAGCAAAAATTGGTATACTAAACCTACAACCCCAGATCTTCAATTTGAAGAAACTAATATTAGTAATCAATTTTCTATTTCTGCTAAAAAATTATATGAATAGAATATTGATGGTCTTAGTGAAAATCAAATTCTACAAAAATTAAATCATATGTCCATGGTTACAAATAGCTACCTTAGTAATTATCCTGATTACACTCAACCTGAAATAGTCTCCTTACTTAACTTCGGATTTACCGGTATGCTTAAATCTTGGTGGGATAAATACCTAACTTCTGATACACGTGAAAGTATTCAGCATGCTCAACAATTAGATGAAAATGATTTCCCAATCTTTGATAAAGATATAGGATCAAGTAAACCTGATAGTATTAATACTTTAATATTTACTATAGTCAAACATTTTATTGGAACACCTACTAATATCCATTCTCGCATCCATGATCAACCTAGTAATCTCACTTGCCCTACTTTAAGTGATTTTTGCTGGTATAAAGATGTCTTTACCTCTCGTGTCATGCTTAGAGAGGATTGCCCTAAGTCATTTTGGAAAGAGAAATTTATCAATGGATTACCGAATCTTTTTGCCCATAAGATTAGAGATATTCTTAGTCAACCTACTGGTATTATAGAATATGATAATCTAACTTATGGTAACATCATTAGTACAATTCAAAAAGAAGGATTAAAAATGTGTATAGATTTGAAACTTAGTCAAAAAGCTACTAAAGATAAACATGAAGCTAAATATGAATTAAGAAATTTTTATGAACAATATGGTCTACCTCCTGTAGCACCATCACGACGCAAACATCATAACAAGAGATCTTCACACAAATGCTCTGCTAAATATAGGAAGAAATATTCACCTACCAAATCACCTGATAAGTACTATGCTAAACCAAAAAAGAAATATCACAAACAAATTAATCACTTTAAAAAGAAGTCAAAATCTACCCAATATGTTACTTGTTACAATTGTGGAAAAAAGAGTCATTATTCTAATAAATGTAAACTTAAAGAAAAACTTAAGAATAAGTTTAATCAACTACAAATTACTGAAGAACATCAAAGTCAAATATTTGACATATTTAAAATGACTAATACCCCAAATCAATCTCATGTTCATTCTAGTCCATCATCCAGTGACACCACTTCCTTGAGTGATACTTCTACTTATTACTCTCCCAATGAAAATACTGATGGCGAGATTGAATTAGGATGTAATAATACTTGCTGCAAACAAATTAATGTTCTTAGTAAATCATAACAAGAAGTAGATTCTTTAATAGAATTAATTAGTAAATTAGAAAATCCTGAATTAAAAAGAAAATACACAAATAAGTTAAAATCTTTACTAATAAATAAAGACAAAAAACCTCGTCAAGATAAACCAATTATTAGCCTCACAACTACTTTAGAAAGATTCCAAAAAAATAAACATAAAGAAATCACTTTACAAGATTTACAAAATGAGATTAACAAAATTAAACTAACCGTTCAAGAGTTAAAGGCTAAAGACAAATCATTAGAAGAAGAAATTGAAATATTAAAAAGCAATAAAAATCTTAATGATTTCCAAAATAATAATGATACTCCCTCTGATGAATCTAGTTCTAGTCCTGATCCTAGCCAAGTCATCTTTGATAATCGATCAACTAAATCTAATAGTGGTAATCACAATGATAGTCATCGTTTAAATATTATTAATAGAATTCATATTCAAAAATGGCATTCAAAAGTCAAACTAGTTATTAATGACTTTAAAATAGAAGTCATAGCCTTCATTGATACCGGAGCTGATTTAAATTGTATTCAAGAAGGTTTAATCCCCACAAAATATTATCATAAAACTAGTGAACAATTAAATTCTGCTAATGGAAGTCAAATACATATTAAATATAAATTACCCAAAGTGCATATTTGTCAAAATAATGTTTGTTTTAAAACATCATTTGTTCTAGTCAGAAATATGACTGACAAAGTCATCCAAGGAACTCCGTTTATCTTTTTACTATATCCATTTACCACTACTAACCATGGCATAACCACACAAGCATTTGGTCAAATAGTGACTTTTAAATTCTTGCCTCCTGAAATCAAAAAATTAAATCAATTAAAAGAATATTTTAAATCCCAATCTATTAATCGATTAACTAAACAATTCAAATTTCTCAAGGAAGAAGTAAAATACAAAAGAATTGAAACTCAATTGCCTAATCTAATTCTTATATCCAAAATTAATAAATTTAAAAACCAATTAGAAAATACCGTTTGCTCCACTTTACCTAGTGCTTTCTAGCATAAGAAAAAACATGTAGTTATACTCCCTTATATTAAAAATTTTAATGAAAGACAAATTCTTACTAAGTCTCGACCTATTCAAATGAATCATGAATTAGTGGAAATGTGCAAAAAAGAGATCAATGAATTATTAAAAAATAACATCATTAGTAATAGTAAGTCGCCTTGGTCTTACCCTGCTTTTTATGTTAATAAAAATGCTGAACTTGGACGTGGTTTTCCACGATTAGTCATTAATTATAAACCGTTAAACAAAGTTTTAGAATGGATACGCTATCCAATCCCTAATAAAAAAGATCTCATTAAAAGACTTAGTCAAGTTGTCATCTTTAGTAAATTTGATCTTAAAAGTGGATTTTAGCAAATACAAATTCATCCTGATGATCGCTATAAAACTGACTTTACTACACCTTTTGGCCATTACGAATCGAATGCCATACCCTTTAGATTAAAAAATGCTCCTAGTGAATTTCAAAACATTATGAATGAAATTTTTAATCCCTTTAGTCATTTTTCTATTGTCTACATAGATGATATCCTCATTTTCTCTAAGTCATTCGATGAACATTGGAAACATCTTAATTCCTTTCTCCATATTATCAAATATAATGGCCTAGTCATTTCTGCTCCTAAGATTAAGCTATTCCAAACTAAAGTTAGATTCTTAGGATATGATATCCACCAAAGTACTATTCTTCCTATCAGTCGATTTATTGAGTTTGCTTCTAAATTCCCTGATGAAATCTTAGACAAAACCCAGTTACAACAGTTTTTAGGTTCCTTAAATTACATTGCTGAATTTTACAAAGACCTTAGGAAAACTTGTCTACCCCTTTTTGATAGGTTGAAAGATAATCCTTCTCCTTGGTCTTCTACTCATACTGCTATTGTTCAACAAGTTAAAAAATATATTATGACCTTGCCTTGTCTTGGCATTCCTACTGAAAATTCATTCAAAATTATTCAAACTGATGCTTCTGATGTTAGTTATGATGGCATTTTCCTTCAGAAAAACACTCCCCAATCATCTGAACAAATTGTTCGTTTTTATTTTGGTGTTTGGAACAAAGCACAGAAAAATTATAGTACTATTAAAAAAAATTATCTATCGTTTTATGTATTAGTAAATTTCAAGATGACATTTTAAATCAAAAATTCCTACTACGTGTTGATTGCAAAAGTGTTAAATATGTTTTGGAAAAAGATGTTCAAAATATTGCTAGTAAACATATTTTTGCTCGATGGCAATCCATTTTAAGTATTTTTGATTTTGATATTGAATATATTCTTAGTAGTCAAAATTCTATCCCTGATTTCCTTACCCGAGAATTTTTACAAGGAAGATAGTGCATCATGCCTACTCCTTATTGTTCTACACACAAATTACAAGTCACAAGATACCGCAAAACTATTCGCTATTATAAGTTTAAAATATCCTATTTAAAGTCACTATAAAATGACCCTTACCTTCAATTCAATCAGATTAGAAGTTATCGCAATTTCATTACTCATTACACTAATCTAGTTAACTTTCATATGGATAGATTAGATGTCCTCAGTGGATGCTAATCTACTTCTGTCATTTTTCTTACAAATGTCAAGCCACAAACCTACTACAAAACCTCTTGCCATTGTGTCATCCAGTCAACCCATTGTTGCACCTCCAATTGATCTAGTCAACCGATACCAAATTCTTGGTAATATTCTTAAACCTAGTTACACTTCAGCTCTAGCTTCAGACCCTTTTGTCTGCCAGTCAATTACGCCAATGCCTCCTAACAAATCTACCCCAAGAACAGATTATGTTCTTAAACAGTTATTCAATCTTTTTTACAAAGAACCAGTTCACAAAAATATCCACAACGTTCTTGAATTAGTCAAATCCTATTTCCCTAATGGATGGCATTTCATTCCTTCCCATCCCGATAAGTCAATAACCTTTTATAAGGATATTCTTTTCCATCATAAGTCAATAGTCATTAAACCTATCCATGATCGTGTCCAAACCAGTAAAGTCATTTATCATTCCTTGTACATTCATAATATTGTTTCCATGGAAGAATGGGGTCTCCCTTTTCTACTACGAGACCTTCCCAACCATGATATACAATATAGTTACTATAATTACATTGATGCTTGGTTCAAAATTCTTCTACATCAAAATGAGTCATATAGTCATTCTTGGTTTTTCTCATTTGACCACAAATTCAAATCAGAATTCCCTTTTTGGTTCCTAAGATGGTCGTCACAACATGGTGCCATCCTAGAAATCATCCCTTCTAAGTTAATAGAACAAGTCATTCATAATATTGTTTCCATGGAAGAATGGGGTCTCCCTTTTCTACTACGAGACCTTCCCAACCATGATATACAATAAAGTTACTTCTGAATAATCGACTCATTTTTATTCTGTAAATTAATTCAACCTTCTTAAATTCTTATATAACTTATCATATTTTCACGTACTATGTGCCAAAATATTCAACAAGACAATGACGGTTCTGTTCATATAAGGTTTAATCGACCCCATATTCAATATTCTCGCCATAGTACTTCTAGTATCCCTACTGATACTGAAGATAATGAAATTTTCACTACACCTTTATTTACTAGACAAGATAGAAAAATTCATATTTGCCAAACTTCTAACACCACCAATAGTAAATTAAAAGGACTCGATAATTCCTTTACTTATCAAATTAGTAAACCAGTTTATTCCACCCACATCACCCGTCCTGATGATTGGGTTACAGTTAATGAAAATTATTCCCAAAATCAACAATCTTCTACTAGCCAAAATATTCAAGATATTCAATAATATAAGGATGGTTCTATTCATTATAGGTTTAATCGATCCCATATTCAATCTTCTCGCCATAGTACTTCTAGTATCCCTACTGATACTGAAGATGATGAAATTTTCACTACACCTTTATTTACTAGACAAGATAGAAAAATTCATATTTGGCAAACTTTTAACACCACCAATAATAAATTAAAAGGAATCGATAACTCCTCTACTTCTCAAATTAGTAAACCAGTTTATTCCACCCACACACATCTTCCTGAAAAAGATAGTACCTCACAGGATTCACCTACTCAAATTGATTTTGAAGTTGTTCTTCTTATTAATCCACAATTATTAACCCTTAGTAAACTTTTTATTCCAGATCTTAATAAACTTCATATTGAATTCAAATCTATAACAAATAAGTTAGAATGACAAACTTATAGAACCAATTATGATAAACACCAACAACCAAAAATTACCAAGAAATTGTATAAATTTATGAACGAAATCAGCACTGAAATCTACTTCTTTGAATATTTAGAAAATTATTAACAAAATGTCAATACTATTACTAAAACTAAATGGAAAACTTCCCCTAATACTTTTGTTTCTTCCAGTCAACCTCATTTAGAAACAATCCTTATTGAACATAAGCGTGCTGTAGTACATGCTTCTCCCTTTAAGCTTCCTGGTGTTGAATCTAAAATCAAAAAAGTAATTGAACAAAATAATAATACTAATCAATGTTTAAAAACTATTAGTAAACAATTAGACAAAATTGAAACTACTTTTGATGATTACTCAGCTAGTCATACTTCCACTAGTAAAGCCTTAAACAAACCACTTATTAATATTTCTAGCAATAGGAAATGGTTAAGCCTAGTTACCCATGAAGCTACTACTGTTGAAGCCATTGAACAATTGTTTACTAAAATATCCACTACTTCTAACGAAAAAGGCCTTATGGTCTTAACACAACAACCACTTGTTCAATTCAGTAGTGACACCGATACATCCAACAATGAAATCAATCAAATAGCCCAACAATTCCAAGACAATAATCTTAACCGAATCACACATCCTAAAGTTAATTTAAACGATTGTAAGTTTATTTTATTTCTACTTATCTGTTCTTATTTAAAATATTCTATCTATTATATTTTAGTTTATTTACTTTAACTTGTTTTTATTTTTGTGCTGCTTCCGCCTCTCTTTTTGGTATCAAAGCCAAGTTTGTTGATGTTATTCACTTATTGTTTCGCTATTCTGTTTAATTTCTCATTACCATCACCAAATATATATATATATATATATATATATATGTATGTGTGTGTGTGTGTATTCAGCTTGTTTGGTTTCTATTTTCAGGATTCACTTTTCATAAAATTAAAATTTTTTGTTTTCCGTATTTTTTCATTTTCACTGAATTTTTTTAATACTCTAAGCAATTTTTTAAATTTTTAGATACACCTAACATAAATACACTTAAAAAATATAATATTTGCGGAAAAAAAAATCTCTAGAAAATTCACTAAATACCAAAAATATAAAAAAAATACGAGAATTCAGTAGTTTTTTCGTATTCTTGTTGATTTATTGATATTTTTAAATATTTTTTTATAAATATTTTACTTTTTAAATATAAGTAAGGTGTATCTTAAAAAGTAAAAAAAAAAATTACTTAAAATTTTTAAAATATTTATTAAAAACAAAAAAAAAATATAAAACATAAAAAACTTAATTTTTAAAAAATTCAATCAAAAAAATTAAAACCAAACATACTGATTTTAACTCTGAATTTTTACACATAAATCATGAAAACGCCTCCTAAATTGGTGCTGCTTCAACTTCACACAGCCTTCCGTCTCTGCATAGCTGTTATGCGCGGTGATCCTTCTAAAACTATTTGTTGTGTCTTTTCTTTTCTTTATTCGTTTTATTTCAATTGGGTACTAATAAAGGTGGTTGTAGGATTTTTTAATTTTATTATGTGACTTGACTGGAGTGGAATCTATATTTTTGTTGGGTAAATTACAAATACATCTCTTAAGATTTGTAGTTTTAAAAATTATATTTCACCTTTTGAGATTT
Source organism: Camellia sinensis (assembly GCF_055761805.1). Lineage (NCBI taxonomy): Eukaryota > Viridiplantae > Streptophyta > Magnoliopsida > Ericales > Theaceae > Camellia > Camellia sinensis. Next base: position 15,807,317 of record NC_138964.1, on the reverse strand, counting down.
TTAATTTTATAACAAATTATCTCTTTTATTCATAAATCATCAAGTCAATTAACAATTTTTAATAATGTTAAAAATATGTTTTAATTAATAATTTAGGTAATTTTATGATTGTATAGGATAGCAATTATGAATTTTATTTTTTAGTTAATTCTATTAAATAAAAAATTCTAATAAGACAGTATTTGTAATTTTTCAAATGACATGGACAATCTGTATTTTAAACAAATCTCAGGGGGTGTATTTATAATTTACCCTTTTTTATTTTATGTTTTATTGGCTTTGATTTGGAAGAAGTTATTTGGTGGTTATTAGGCATGGACTGCTGATCTTACAAACATGAACGAAACTAGGAGAAAATTATGGGCCATGATCCCTTAATCTTCTTGTTTTTGTGAATATTATTCTTTTCCATGAAACTTTAAAAATATATATAAAATTGCCTCTCAGTATAAAAAATATATATATCATTCTTCTTTTATCTTGAATTCTCTTTTTATTTTATATCAAAAAAACTTATTCATCTTATTAGAAATTACTTCTATAGTATTTAAATTTTTTTATGTATATATAATTTATATATCATATATACATACACTTGTATTTTATATATGTGATGAAAAAAATTATTTTTCTTTTGACTCCGATAATGAAATCTATTCCATACCGCTTATAAAGAAATGTTATGGGAGATATTATTTGGTGGTATCCGCACAATACTTCAAATCCATGGTAGCACACTAGAAGTAACATTTGACATCAAATAAACACGAGTAATGGTAGAGATCTTAAAAATTTTATCAAAATTTCTACTAAATGTCTCACGTGAGTATGAGACCCACACAATATAAATCTCATATAAATCTTTTTCCTATATAAAATATTTGATAAAATTTTTAAAATCTCTAAGATTTTTAAATAAACACTCCACCAGATACTGCAAAATGTGACGTGGCTTTTGTCATGAACATAGTTACATAGCATGTCAATTTTGACATGATCCAAAGCTTCCATCATTTTTGTTTTTTCTTTGTTTATAAATGAAGTTCAACAGCAACATTAAGGAAAAGAAGTCCAGTACGTAATAAAAATGATACACAATACAATAAAATAATAAATTTGATATATTGAGTGCAGAATTTTCTTAAAATATCAAATTAGTATATATTAATTTATCAGTTAAATCTTTAAAAAAAAAATTGACATATTAAATTTTGAAAATTTGCGTGGAGATGAAGCATGGCCAGATGGTGCTCTAGAAATATTGTATGATTGGTAGAAGCATGGCCAGATGGTGCTCTAGAAATATTGTATGATTGGTAGAAGGAATAGGGTCTAAGATTTTCTATTGGGTTATGGATTAATAACAGGATATGATATTTGATAATTGATGAGATACATTATCAAGTAATACTCCCGGACTACTAAATATTTTTTCTTGCTTTGGAGATGTAATAATGATCTCTAAAGTGACAAGAAAAAAAGTTTTATGTTGGTTGTTTGATAAAGTTAAAAATTGAAAATTAAATATCGAAAGCTGAATCCTAAATTTATTAAGTTAAAAAGTTAATTAATAAAAATTTAAATATTGAACTAAAAATAAATTGTTTGATATGTATAAAATTAAATTTGAAATTTATTATTTTTAAATTATATAATTCAATTTTTATATTGTGATGGTGATAGTAGTAGTGGTGGTGGTGCTGGTATGATGGTGGTGGTAGTGGCGGTGGTAATTGTAGCGGTAGCGATGGTGGTGACGGTGGTTGTGACAATGACGGCGATAGTAGTGGTAGTGGTAGTGGTGGTGGTGGTGGCAGTTGCAGCGGCGGTATGATGATCGTGGTGATAGTAAGTTTATAATAGTATATATTAATACTTATATTTAGTATTTATAAATTTAGTCAGAATTAAATATGTTTCATATGACTTTAAAAAAAAATTAATTTTAATTTTAATTTACAGGTACTTAAATTTTTAAGTGATATCAATTATAATTATTAAATGGACTTAATTGATTATCACTTAATACATTCAGTTTTAAACTCTAAATCATATTATCAAACACCTCCTTAGTTATTAAATTTTTACCTATTTTTTCTTTGAAAATTATTGTACATAAATAAATTTCTTACTTAGATTTTTTTTTTTTTTTTAATATGGGAAACTTACATGTAAGTCCTAATAAGTGGATTTATTATCCAATAGATCATATGATAATTAATGACATTTTTCATCAAACACTATTAAAAAAACATCATTAATTATTAATTTTCAGCTATAGTTTGAAAAATTTATCATAAAAAAGTCACTAATTATAAATTTTATCGACGGTTAAAAAAATCAGCACAAAAAAATATATATATGTTAATTTTTTACTTTCAGCAACAATTTAAAAAATTTATCACATAAAAATTTATTAATTATAAGTTTTAGCAACAATTAATAATAATCATGACCAAAAAAAAAAGTTATTAATTGCCAATGTTTAACTACATGAAAAAAATATATAAAAAATTATTTTTAGCGACAATTTTATTAAAATTAATTTTTAATAAAACTTAATACAAATAAAATTTAGGAAAAATTATTTATAAGTCCTATTATGGAGACTTATGCTACATATGGTCCTACGAAAAAACTTATGTTCCCACAAGTCCTGTATGAAGTTTGTTGACACATTTACCCTTAATATTAGTTGTTAATATCATAAATAATAGTAAAATCATATATAGGAAATTGAATATTACCATAAATTAAGTTTGCGAAACGTAACGTGACACTTACATAAACGTAACGTGACGTGACCATATTAGATAGGACATTACATAAACATAACGTGACACCGTAACGTGACACCTACATAAACGTAACGTAACGTGTCACGTTCCGTTTCGCAAACTTACTAGGTTTTTGATTTTTTAAATTGAATGTGAAAATGTTACTTGTTCGTGTATTTTGAAATTCACATTCACATAAATATGATCTATGGTGGAAAATTAAATGTTACCATAGATTAAGTTTGCGAAATGTAACGTGACACCTACATAAATTTAATGTATGTAACGTTCAATTTCCTATATAGGAAATTGAATGTTACTATATATTAAGTTTGCGAAACGTAATGTGACACCATAAATGTAACGTAACGTGACCATATCAGATAGGACATTGCATAAACGTAACGTGACGTGACACCTATATAAACGTAACGTAATGTGAAACCTACATAAACGTAACGTAACGTGTCACGTTACGTTTCGCAAATAGGATCTTGTGAAATATATTCTTATCTAAATAGGACTTGAGACTCTATAAGAAATTACACAGAACTTAACATAGCATAAATGTCCGAAATAAGACTTATAAATAAGTCTCCCTAAAATTTAACTACTAAAATTTATTAGTTTGCCTTTTATTTACAGATCTACAATAATAAATAAGTCAATAAGTCATAAATCCAATTTTGGAGATCTTGGGGATAATTGGCACAAGCTTTACTTTTTGAAGCGCATAAAAGATAACAGTAATGATAGAGATCTCACAAAACATAATTTTCATAACTCTCAAAATAATGTAAACCATTTATACACAATTTTTAAAAAAAAAAATTAAATACATCAATGATCAATATATTAATAGGAGTTATGAAATCCTCTTTTTATGAGGATTCTGAGACATTTTCAAAGGACAACTATGACATCTAACAAAGCTCTCTCACTACAGGAAATAAGGGTTTTTGCGGCGTTTTTTTAACGGCGTTTTTTTAAATGTCATTTTTGTTAATATTTAACGGCGCTTTAAAAACGTCGTATATTTCTATAATTAAAACGACACCGTTTTATAATAAATGGCGTTTAAAAGCGCCTTCAATTGCGGTACCCCACACGCGCTATTTGGAATCTGAGAATATAAGCCTTTTGTAAACCCTCAAGCCTTCAGAGATAAACAAACATTGAATCTTCGCCTCGCCTCTCTCTCTCTCTCTCTCTCTCTCTCAATCCTCTCTAAACCCTTATTTTGAATCTCACCTTCAAATCTCACAGATTCACCGATTTCGAAGCTCCACCGCCACCACCATCTTCACCCGCGACGTAGCGAGATTCACTGATTCAAATCTCATAGATTCATCGATTTCAGATCGGTCTACACCGCCACCGCGATTTCGATTCAGATCGATCTGCGATTTCGATTCTCACTCTAGATCTCTCTCTCAGAGATTCATCTTTGATTTCATCTCAGAGCGATTTCGATGTCTCTCTCTCGATTTCGAAGCACCACCACCACCACCATCTACACCAGCGAGGTATTGATTTCTCTCTTGGCACTCACGCTGGTTCCATTTATATTGTTGATTTTCATCGGCAATCGCTTCTTCTCCGTGTTTTGTTTTGATTATCAATTTGTTGTTTTAACTCTCCAATATTTGTCTCCATGACTCCACCAACTTCACTTGGAAATAAGGGAGTTAGTTGAACTGAACTAATTTTGGGGCTGTTTGTTGCTTTTTTCAGTGGCTTAATTTGAGCTGCTCCACCCCCCTCTCTCTCTCTCTCTCTCTCTCTCTCTCTCTCTCTCTCTCTCTCGTTTGCTTGGGGAATGTATCATGAATCTTCTGTATCATTTTTTAGTTGTCACTGTGCATATTCTCTATCTTTTATCCTTTTACTTGATGTAGGCTATATATATGTTAATTAAAAAGTCGAAATATAGTGCACATAGAAACTGTGTTCTACATCTATGATTTGTAATTGCTAAATTTCCTAAATAGTTTGCTGACATTTTGTTTTTGCATGTGGAACTGAGAAATCAGGAGGATTCTCTTTATGAAAGTACCTGAGACACGAAAGGCATTACTACTGTCTAAGATTGATCGAGTAGCTCTGGTAAAATAACTTGCTACTTTTATATATATATATATATATATATGTTCGAGTGTCATCTGTTCCTGCATAACTTAAATATTATATTATTTGGAGCTGCACATGAATTGAGCAATCGATAAAAAGTTCATATGTAACTTGCTTATGAGCTTGTTCAAGGTTCTTTCCCTTTCAATAAAGGACATTTTTTTGGAAGGAATACACTATATATTGCTTTAGCCACAATAAAAGTAATGATAAGAAAAACAATGCAACTACAAGTTAAATGTCTTGTGCTTCTGCTGGCATCATTAGCATTGGGCTTTAATTTAATTTTATTTTTTGAGCCATTTATAATATGAGGATCATGTTTTTGACAGTGAATGACATATACTGTAATTTTTTAGTACTTCACTTCATACAAGGTATCTCACAGTTTTTATTTCTTTCAAACTTTTGGGATTATAAAATCCACAGAGATGAGATACATACAAAACTGGTTCAAATAATGAGAGAAAGGTTATTTGTTCATTTGCAGGAAGTTGGCTATTTTCAACGTGTCTTAACTTCCTTCATTTTGTTTTGTGAGTTGTTATTAACTTCAAATTGAAACTTCTTGAATTTTTTTCCCTACATATTGCCAGCATTAGGGGGTGTAATTGCCATTGATTTGTTTCGATATTGCAATATTTGAAGCAAATTTTTTGCCTTGGAGACCCCTGTTAAAAGTGTACCAATAGAGTAAAAATTCGCTCACTGAAATTATTGATGTAAATATTTTGTCTAACATCGTTGATTTGAAGATAAATCAATGAACCTCTGATATTCTTTTAATTTGTAAATGTTAAAAGATAAATCAGCATTAGGGGGTGTAATCGCCATGTAAATATTTTGTAAAAATTCCCATCTCACATATTTTTAGTTTCTGGTTTGCCTACTCTTTATTTACAATGTGATGCAGCACAGTTGGCAACTAGCACAAATTAATTAGTTATTTAGGAATTATTTCTGTCCTAGGGCAATTCATCATTACATTTGCTGGAACTGTAGGCCGAGAATGGTTTTACAGAGCAATTAGTAACACTATTAAACTCTGTAGGGTAGAATGATGGTGAAGGATGGATGGGGGTTGGGTGTTTTGGTTCACTTTCTTCTTATTTTTATGTTAATATCCTTTGGATTTTTATTTCTCTTCTTTTTTTTTTTTTTCCTCTGATCTGACTGAGAAAACCTTCAAGACCATGTAAACTGGATTAGATTCTTTTGGACTATGTGGTTGGCAACAAAGAAAAGCGTGGGGCTCGCGAAGCATTCATTGACTGTGACTGGATCAGCGCTTTCTGCTTACTCTTCTGCCCAGCATGTTCGCAGCCGTCATGAGGCATGATAAAGTTTCAGATTGATTGAATTGCTGCTATAGAAACTAGTCCGTGTAGAAATTTAATGGAAAAAAAAAAAGGCAGTTTGTAGTCTTGTGTAGAAATGTTTGAAGTACGTATGTTGCACTGCTACCTTATTGAGATGTTTTCCAGGATACTCCAATCTTTATTTATTTGGTGCTAATCAAAGATATAACGTAGCTAGCTTAGAGAAGTTAGGGCGAGTCGCCTATTTGTCGATTCCATTAGGGGCATGGGCATTATAGAAGCAAAATTTGATTATTTATTTATTTATGTTTCTTTTTACTTTGTTCGTATGCTTGCTTGGCGGTTTCCTCGTGTATTTTATAATCCTATATATCTAATATGAAATTGGAAAAGAAAATTACTAGTTTTTATGCCAGTTTACCATTTCCTTGAGTTCTACTCTCCAGCTGATTCTGGTTTTTTTGTTAATCAATTCTTTTAGACTAAGAATTGTTTTGTGGAAGATATTAGTTTACAAATTGTAGGAAGATATTGATAATTCACCTCGTTGTTTACCATCATCAAAGCTGTGTAACTTTTTCTTTGATCATCATGTGCATACAGAGGCCCACTCTTTGGGTAGTTTCTTCCCTTGTACCAATTGTAGGGGGAGTGGCATTGGCATCATTCACCGAGGCATCTTTCAATTGGTATGACACTAACTGAAAATTCTCTTAAACAAAGAAATTAACAAATCAAAACCCTTGAAATTTTGAAGTTTGGTTCTCACATGTGATGCTTTCTTTTGTTTTGAGACAGGATAGGTTTCAGTGGTGCAATGGCTTCCAATTTGACCAACCAATCACGCAATGTACTCAGCAAAAAGTTCATGGTCAATAAAGAGGTAAAAATTCATAACTTAGATACAAGTTCTAATTTTCCATGCTGTCTAATCATCAAAGTTCCACAAAGACCTTTCTTTGCTTGCACATTTGGAAAATGACAGTTCATTTTCTTGATTCATGCAAACTTGTCACAACATTGTTGTTGTTGTTGTTGTTTTTTTTTCCCTCTTAATTTTAACCAACAATCTACCATAAACAGGAAGCTTTAGACAACATCAATCTCTTCTCAATCATAACAATTATCTCTTTTGTACTGCTGGCCCCTATTGCTATTCTCATGGAAGGCGTGAAGTTTAGTCCATCATACGTGCAGTTCGCTGTAAGTGATATGTGTCTAACAAGATGGATTGCCTTAATTTGTTATACATAGTGTTTATAGATCAGTTTTTGTATCCCAACATGATACACATTTCTATGTACCTGGTTTCAGGCAAGTCAAGGGTTGAATGTTAGAGAGTTGTGTGTGTGTGAGAGCTCTCCTGGCTAGTTTTTGCTTCCATACTTACGAACAGGTGAGGTTTCTCATATCTTGTGTTTTCATGGCCTAGAACATTACAAATCACTGTATTTGTTACATGAAACACCACAATATTTTGAAATTAATTAAAGATCAAGCACAATAAACTGTTGCTATAGTGCCAAAAATTTTGGTTAAACTTCAGTTTCACCAATGATTTTCAGTGCTAACACTCATTTTATGATAATCACTCCCCTTGATTAGTCAATAAAATGCATCATTATCTCTTTCTTCAAATTTTTTTATTTTTGGGGACTATGTTTTACAGAATGGGTCCATTCTGTCATGAAAACAATAATCAGAACTGAAAAAAAAAACTATATTTGATCAATTTTACTTAAAAATATCATGTAACTTATCATTTCAAATTCTGACTGTCAGGTTTCTTATATGATATTACAAATGGTGTCACCGGTAACCCATGCAGTGGGAAACTGTGTGAAGTGAGTTGTGGTCATTGTGTCCTCTGTTATTTTCTTCCAGACACCCGTTTCGCCTATTAACGGTCTCAGTAAACCCTCTATAACTAACATGTTACTGGTAAAAGATGCCTCTCTTCACACTTGCTTGGTTAATGCTTGGTCTGTAAACTGGGTGAGTTTTAATTGCAAGAACTGCTGTGGCGCTTGCTGGTGTCTTCTTGTATTCAAGAGCGAAGCGCATAAAACCAAAGGTTACATGACTATCATATGATGAGTCATTCATTACATGAGATAAGTCAAATTCATATTTATATTTATATTTCCTGTTTGTTGTTTGTGTTTGTGTAGGTAATTACGAAGGAAACACCTAACCTCCTTAGCAGAAACACACCTATTGATGAGTTTCCAGCAGCTTTGCAAGGTTTCTATTGGCGCTCACCAGAAAACAATCTTTTAATCATATTTTGGAGCAGTGGGGCAGGTCTTTTAATCTTTTAATCATATGTTTGATATTGTGTTTAACAGTTATTACAACCCTTGGTTCCTCCTGTAGGACTTTACGATACTGTATTTGATGTTGACAATGATAAAGAGAGAGCAGAAGCTCAAGGTCTTGAACCAAATGGGTTCAGTTTTGATGGAGCTGATGCAGCCGGTGTTGATTACGCTATTAATCGGTGAGTGGACTTTTATCTGTCACTCAAATTACAGAAATGTTCTTTTCTTCTTGTTTTGACAATTTCAGTATTTTAGTTTTTATTGGGAAATTTGCTCATTCAATTTTTTTTTTTTTTTAAACCCAACAAGTCAAGAACTTTGGGTATGAGTAATGAACATAAAAACATCATGTAAGATGATCCTATGGTTGAGCCACTAACACGAGCAAATAATATTACACTTCTTCTATCAGTCCCTACCTCTCATGAGGGAAATTATTCAGCTTCTCTTATTTTCTTTTCTACGCCCTTGAATTGTCAGAGCAGAAACTGAAGGACTGAGGAGAGTTATATAGATAAATAACAAAATTATCTCTTCACATCAGCTTCATTATACAATACAATATGCTCGACCTATGTTACCTGGAACACAATCATTTCTGTACAAGGACTGGGAACCATAACACAATACACTACATGGTTTAAAATATGGTACAATAGATAAATCTGTTTGGCTGCTACCTCCTTGAACAAGACTGAAGATCTGCAAACCGTTGCCACTCCCCCCTTCTTCCTTTCCTCATGTGCGACTCTCTCTCTCTCTCTCGTGGGGTTGAAGAGCGAGAAGAAAGAATGATGATGACATTTATTATTCAGTACTTCTGCTTTTAATATTTAATGGCTCAATGCACTATTGATTGTGATACCAATATAGATTTCATATTAGATCCTTGTTCTGTATAAGATTGGAGAGAAGTGAAGATATAATAGATTTTAAACATGATATAATTGTTGTTCTGGTCTCAGGCTCTTAAGGGTGAAAAGAGATAAATTAATACTGAGCGAAGTCTATAAATTGAATAGAATGTTTTGTGGGACGTAATAGATACTAATATAAGTTGCAACATGAAAAGAGATAAAATAAAGTACGTTTAGAACCTGTACGTAACACATTTGTTATAATTTCTTCTAAAAAGCTCTTCCATGCCTTTGCTTTATGGAGAAATCTACACAACTTTGATATTGTGCATTAGAGTAGATTTTTTGTTATGCCATGTTTCATTTCAGATTGGCTTGTGTTATTCTTTGCCTGACTAGAACTGAAGGCTTCTACGCTATTCTACATGGACTAAATTCTTAAAAGAAGCTATTATTTATCCAGCCTAATAATATTAATAATTTCTTTAATTGAACTATTTATTCTAATAATATTTAATAATTTCCATAACTTATACTAATGTGAACCCAGCTCAATATTCAACAAGAACCATCTAGAATTAATTCCTACAGAAGAGAAGGGTACAATGAGACCGAGACAGTGCAACTTCTGAGCCAAACCCACATTCAATCTCCGAGTTCACTAAGACCCGGGCAATTCGTCAATGAGAGTGAAAACTCAATGCTTCACATGTTTTCACCCTCATCAAACTATCAAGTCTGTATTGAAACCCATTTCATGAGTTGGGTATAATTGGGTTAATTAATTAGACCGGCTAATAAATTGTTTTAATCGTGTGGTTGTAGGTTCAGTATCTTAGCAGCAACAGCAGCAGCAGCAATGGAGGTCAAATTGGAGCCACCACCGAAGGCAATCACCTCTCCCTGTCAATGAGCAACAATCAGCAAAGGCCGTTCATCAATCCTCCGCAACTGTTTGCAACTGCTGCAGCATCATCAGGATTCCCACAGCAGATAACTACCCGACCCCAAAATTGGCTACACCAGAAAAATTGATTTTACTCTCTGATGAGACCCTCTTGACCCAACTTTTTGTTTTTTGTTTTTTAAATCTTTATGTAACAAGGCCTTTGGAGTTTGTAAGCATGTAAAGATTAATGCTTTGAGCTTATATTTCTTCATTTGTGTGTTTCTAAAACCGTACATATGCATTATTATTTAGGCTGCCTTCTTATTTATTATTACATCAATAGGTCCTTGTTCATATTAAATTTAAAATTTAAGAAAATTAAAAAAAGGGGATATCACGGCGTTTCTGAAAACGCCACCTAAAACTCTAAAAGCTAACAGGAAGTTTTTTAAAAAGATATGGCGGCGTTTTGAAAACGTCGTTAAAATGATAGTGACGTCATAGTACCTTTGGTGGGATATTTGGCGGCGTTTTTAAAAACGCCGCCTATAGTCATATAACGACGTTTTTTAAACGTCATAAAGCTATAGCGACGGCCGCAGCATCGGCGCTTGACATTAAACGTCACAAAAATAATTAACGACGTTTGTTGTACCTATAGCGGCGTTTTGTAAACACCGCTAAAAGCAGATTTTCCAGCAACAACCTCATAACATCGACGACTTTTTTTTGACAATCCCCTCATAACACTGTTTGTTGCTACTGACCTCTAACATGGATGACATTTTTCTAACATTGGCAACTTTTTCTGATAACTCTTCATCAACTATTTTAGCAACTTTATTGATGATTTTTTTCAATGACTCTCGGTGAATTAAACTGATAGTTTATCCGTCTCTTTTAAATTTAAAACCGCTGTGATAGAGGGCTGTAGGTGTAGAGTTCTAAATTGAGTTCTATACAGTTAGTAGAGGAAAAAATTAAAAATAAATTTAAAAAAAAAAGGAAAAAAGACAAATCATAATGGAAAAAAAAGACAAATTAGAGCTCTTTTAGAACATCCGCAGTAACTCCCTTTTAATAGCTTTTTGCTATTGTAAGGGGTTAACTCTTCAAAAATTCTTCCCCATCAGATCCGTTATACAACCCCTTAAATTTAGGATTGCTACAGTCACTCCCTATTTGTAGGAGTCACTATAGCTCTCTCATATCTAACAATGGTCGTCTACCCGGATGTCCCAGATGAAGGGATCCAGGCAAAACTTGCTTTGCCAGTCGTCCACCTGGACGTTGCTACGATTCACCTTCCGGACGTCCTATAGACTAAAGATTGAAGAAGCAAAAACAAAGGTCAACAAATTACCAGGTCAAGAACATCAACAAGGGATTTAATTCCATTTTCATCCATGGAATTGATATGATCCTCCACCCATTTCCCCAAAATCAAATCTAGTTCAAGAAACCCTCTATGTCTGCTTTTGTATAACAATCTACATGCACATATAGTGATGGAAATCATCATTAAAATCACCTGAAAACTTAATACACAAATGGCATTTTTGTAGAGAGAGAGAGAGAGTATGCCTGGAAGAGATTGGGAGAGGATAGAGGAGGTGGTTCGAGCATGTATAGATGTTGAATTGAGGATTCGTGAGATGCTGAGCAAGAGAGCTCCTCATATTCGCCAATTTTTTTTTTTTAATGAACAATGCTCTACTTATGCTTTCTTCTGCTTTTTGTTTAATTATTTTATTATTAAAAAAATATTTAAATTTAAAAACAATTAAAAAGATTATTTTAATAGAATAAAGAAAAAATAGGGAGTTTGTTAAGAGAAGTAAATGAAAAAGTGATTCTTAAAATAGAAAATGAATTTTTTAATAATATTTTAGAGTAAAATTTAGAAAAAATTAGTCTAAAATCCCTCTCCCATATTTAGTAATGTAAAAAATCAATAATATTATTTTATTGTCCCACACTCATATGATTGAGACCCCTTTTCTTTTGAGACCCCCACAACCCCCTTTGGATCTCAACCATCGATGGTGTGAGCCCTACACATACATCAATGGTTGAGATCCAAAGGGGTTGTGGGGGTCTCAAAAAAGGGAGATCCTAAGCATTTTTTCACTCATGTATACCACACACAGAAATTTCCAAATCTCTCTCTCTCTCTCTCTCTCTCTCTCTTTCTCCCCCCCCGATCTCATTACTTCACCTCTGCCATTACTGCCGCCTCCTCCACCGCCACCGCCACCGCCACCGCTACCACTGCCTCTCCTTTCAGATCAACTTCGCAGATCGACAAATCCGCCACCATCATCACCAGATCAGACCTCCACACACGGACCAGGCCACCGCCTCCACAACTCTCTATCGCATTCAATTTATGCTCCCATCTTTTTACCTCTCTTTAAATTTAGAAAATTCAGTACCCACACAAATTCTATGGAATAAAACAACCCCATGACAAAAAGCCAGAATTCTACACCATTGTTGCTCAGATTCATTGATAATGCCTCCAAAAGTACAGAGCTAAACATTAAGGTTGCGTTTGGTAGAGTTTTATAATTATAATTTGAGAGTATGAGTTGTATTTTGAGTTTGTAAGGTTTGGAATTATGATTTGAATGTAAAAAATTTGTTTGGTGAGAGTTTTAAAAATAGTTTTGAAAAGAGTTTTGAATTGAGTGGGAAATATTTGATGTGACATTTGATATTTGATACAAAAACTTACAACTCATAACTAAACATACAACTCAAAATTATTTTAAAACACATAAAAAAATTTAAAAAATTCAAAAAATATTTTTTTCAAATATATAAAAATTAACATATCAATTGCCAAAAAAAAAATTCACTGTTCCGGTCAACCGGCCGGACGACCGGTTAGGCCAAATTTTGAAAAAAAAAATGAAAAACCCGCTATGTCAAAATAGAGTTTTCTGCAGAGTTGTGGAAAATTAATTCCACAACTCTATCCAAACATCATACTCAAACCATGAAGTAGAAAACTAGTTTGAAAACACAACCAAACAAAAAGTTTCTGTTTCTATGAAAGAGACATTTCAATTCTACTGAAATTAATCATACTTTTCCCTCCAAGATTACACAAGGAAGAATACCCATGAAAGTGCCAATACAATGTCTACAACAACCTACCTCAGCCAATCGTGGCCGAGTATTTCAAGCTTCCTCTCAAAGTAAACTCTCTAGATTGCATGGCAACATGAAGAAGCACACACCCTTTAACAAAGAAGATCTAAAACTCTCTGTCCTTAACAAATGTCACCATGAACAGAACAAACCCAATGGCAAACAAAAGCAATCCAGAAAACGAATCCGAAGTACAAATCAAGCGCTCATCATGAGGTGTTGATCCCACAAGCTTACTCTCAATTTCACTGCCATGGCTAAACACAAAGACCTCATTGAAGAGTATTCCCATATGCAAAGTTGTGTTGTAGTGCTTTCGGACACCAGTGAAAATGATTGACTTTTGTGCATAACATCGCTACTTCTGCTTCGTGTATTGGAATTAAGACTAGAGAAATTCTTTGGTTTGAATTGAATTTTCTCTTAGTTGATCCAGAGAAATTCTTTGGTTTAGACTGAATTTTCTTTAATTTGAACTGAATTTTCTCTGGATTAGTCCAGAGAAATTCTTTGGTTTAAAGTGAATTTTCTTTAGATTGGTCTAAAGAAATTCTCTAGTTTGAATTGAAATTTCTCTAGATTGATTTAAGAGACCTTAAACATTATGAAAATATTAAATGTCCTTTATGCTATAAAATCTTAATACCAATGACCTTAACCTTAGACATTATGAAAATATTAAATGTCATTTATGCTATAAAATCTTAATATCAGATACCCTAAAAAAAATCTCCTAAAACTTAAGTAAGCTGCTAGAGATGCTCGTAGAGCTCTTAATTTAAAGCTCCAAAATATTTTTGAATTTAAAAATAGAGTCGGGTCTAATTTGCAATACATTCTAGTCCCCTGCAGTTATATATATATATATATATATATATTTCAAAGATAGCGAAGTCAAAAGGCCAAAATACAACAAAGAAAAAGACCCCATCTAAGCCGGAGGGCAAATTCAAAAACGAAACCTCTTCCATTCAAATCAAAATCAGTTCAGTCATCCTCCAATCTGACGGACAGGCCGGGAAAAAAAAAACATAATTTCACCAGTGCATATTTGAAAAATTATTTTTAAGTTAGTGATAAACTTTATAAACATTAAAAAGTAAAATTATAAACTTTATCACGTGTTTGTAATTAATTTTTGAGGATGGTAATCCCCCCCCCCCCCCCCAAAAAAAAAAAAAAACACCCAAAAGCTTAAACTTCCAATCCAGAGAGACACTCTCATGAGCTTATACTTACTGCACAGATCGATGTTAGATTTCAAATCCCAACATTTAAAATACCTTGCAAAAATGGTATTACTACATTGTGTGTGTGTGTGAGAGAGAGAGAGAGAGATCTCATCACCATTACTGTAAACAACCATTCAGTTAGTCACAGCAATGTGTAACAACAATAAGTATCGATCCATCCTTTTGAGACTCCATTATCAAAATCAGATACGATACACAGTTACAGAAATTTTCGAAGTAAAAATAAATATCCAAAGGAAAATTTCCAAGGAGTCTTACGTGACGGTCATTTGAGCGTCACCCCCACCAGATTTCAGGCATCAAAGCTTCCATCTGATTCCAACTCACGCCAGTGAATGCTCTCCCACCTGTAAAGTGCATCGCATCAACTAAATTAAATATATAAATAAAAAAAATAACAATAAAAACAATAGCAGTTATCACCTGAAAGGGGAAAAAATGTAAGTATCAGTCAGTCATCTTAGAACATTATTCTTTGTAAGATAATAGGACTAGATGACGCCCAAGAAATGGCGATTATCTGTCATGGGTAGAAAAATATAGCGAAGGTGAAGCACATAATGGTGAAAGGAAAACCATATTAACTACACCAAAAAAATTAAATTAAGGATTTGCTTGGTTGCAAAATCTTCTTGAACAATATGCAGGCAAATCTCAGCAACTGAACTTTATGTCTCAACCATTATTTCAATAAATACTGGATTACATATGATTATACAATAGTTTTATAACCTCTTCCACTTATCACTTATAAAACTAAGCGTAAGGTTTCTTCACTGCTTGTCATTTCTACCGTATAAACTTATCACTTCTCCACTGAATATACCATTTCTCAGTTAAAATGTCTCCATTAAGATGGGGCGGAGAGAAAGAAAAATGAACAATTCCAGA
This sequence comes from Camellia sinensis, assembly GCF_055761805.1. NCBI lineage: Eukaryota > Viridiplantae > Streptophyta > Magnoliopsida > Ericales > Theaceae > Camellia > Camellia sinensis. Next base: position 15,791,724 of record NC_138964.1, on the reverse strand, counting down.
AACAAGCACCTAAGTCCTGCACATACAAAATTTGACGCATTAAAAGATAGCATTTGTAACTATTCATACAAGAATCAATACGTGGACATATGCATCTATAATTTGCAAAAGTATCCATGCATCACCAAATCTTAACCCACAAAATTACCCAAGCATCTCCCTTCCAGAGTTCATGCACAGTACCTTCAACCCCACTGAATTCAACATCCTACAACACCCTCCTTTAACAATTTTTGTGAGATTTTTCCATTAATAACTATGAGCAGAAAAGTGATGCTTGGGCCCTATAGGAATCATGGTAGGCACTTTAGATGGCATAGAAGACCACCAGAAGTGCAGAGAGAAAGAACTGAGGTTGCCTCTGTGTGTGTGTGTGTGTGTGTGTGTGTGTGTGTGTGAGAGAGAGAGAGAGAGAGCCAGAGATGAATGTCTAACGAGTGGAGAAGATCTCCATTATATAGGACTTGAGCTATGGAAAGCAACTCACCCTTGGGAGTTGGGAGTTGACCAAGGCAGTAAGTACATATGATACACTCTTCAAGGTGTCAAATGGGTAGCTATGATATACATCTTTCGACGTATCACATGATCTGGTCAACATATGGTCTTATGACATATGCCTCTGCAGTGTTATTAGGCGCAAAGCCCAGCCATGCCCACCCCTTGCGCCTTGCCATGGTCAAGGCAAGGCGATTTCACCAAGGCGCGATTAAAGCGCACGACTCGAGCTAGGCGCATTTAAGCCCAAGGAGCAGTCCTTGAGGGCTTTTTTTTTTTTTTTTTTTTTATACAAATTGGACCACCAAGATTTAATGGGTTAGCTACAGCAGATTATTTCCTTCAAACATACTTGAAGATTTAGCCCAAATCAGCGATGACGAAAGAAACACCAAGCCCTAATCCAAATCTCCAAAGAAGTTCTTCTCTTCCAGTCATCTTCCAGCGCAGGCCTCGGTCGTCTTCCAGTCCAGGATGTGCTGGTATGTTCTTCTCTTTGTTTCTTCGTCTCTTCTTCCCCTTCTCTCCGTCTGTTCTCTTCGTCTGCTTGTTTGTCTGTCTTCTCTGTCTTCGTCTTCGTCTTCTTTTTCTTTGTCTGTTCTTTTTCTTCTTCTTCTTCTTCGTCTGTTCTTCTTCGTCTGCTTGTTCGTCAGTCTTCACTGTCTTCGTCTTCTTGTTCTTCGCCTGTTCTTCTCTTCGTTAGCCTTCTTCTTCACCTTTTCTTTTTTGCTTATACCTATCTGCCTTCTTCTTTTTCTTTTATTTTTCGTTTTCTGCTTTTCTTCTTCTCCTTTTTTTTTTTTGTGCCCTCTCCTCGTCTGTTTGAACCTTTTTTTTTTTTAATTCTGAATTGCTCTGTTTCTTCTCTACTTCTATGATTTAGATGGCATCTAAAAATACAAGAAAAGATCCTGCATGGAAATATGCACATCAGTTAGATCCTAAGAACCCAAATCAATTCAAGTGTAATTTTTGTGGTAAAGTATCTAATGGAGGGGTTTATAGAGTCAAACAACATCTTGTTGGAGGTTCAAGAAACATCACAGCTTGTCAAAAATGTCCACCTGATGTAAGGGAAGAGATAAAAGAGTATATGGGAAACAAGAAAACACAGAAAGAGCAAATGAACTTGTTGCCTCATTTTGATGAGATGAACAATGATCTTGAAGAGGATGAAGATGACATTGCTTTTGAGATTCATCAGCCTCGTGGACCAAGTGGTAAATCATTGCCAAGCAATCAAAATAGTTCTTTTGCTGGATCAAAAAGGTTGAAGAAGAAGGGGCCCGTGGATGTATTCTACATACCCAATCCTGAATTTGTGGTGCAAAATAGAAAAGGAAAACAAACAACAATTGATCACAATAAAGAATTAAGAGACCGAGCAGTGATAAGAATCACTAGGTGGATGTATGATGCAGGTATAGCTTTTAATGCAGTTAGTTATGATAGCTTTGGACCAATGGTTGAAGCTATTGGGCAGTATGGTCCTGGTATGAAACCTCCCAGTTTCCATGAAGTGCAGGTTCCATATCTGAAGATAGAGATGAATCATACAAATGAGTTGATGAGGATTCATAAAGAGGAATGAGTGAAATATGGGTGTTCCTTGATGTCAGATGGATGGACTTCGCAGAATGGGAGGACTTTGATTAATTTTTTAGTCAATTGTCCTAAAGGAACTATGTTTGTTGAGTCCATTGATGCTTCAAGCTATTCAAAGGATGGGCAAAAACTCTTCGAACTACTTGATAAGTTTGTGGATGATATTGGAGAAGTTAATGTAGTCTAAATTATCACAGATAGTGCCTCAACTAATGTGTTGGCTGGTAATAATCTTTTGTCTTGATTCTTAAAAAATATGTACTTACTAGCTAGTTAGTTAGTTAGTTTAGTTGTTATTAAATAATCTTCTGTGTTTCGTTTCTATAATTTTAATAGGTAAGTTTTTGGAGGCAAAGAGACCACACCTCTTTTGGACACCATGTGTGGCTCACTGCTTGGATTTGATACTGGAAGATATTTTCAAATTGCCACATATGAAGAAGACATTTGACAGGGCTATTCGGGTACACGGTTATATTTATAACCATCCAGGTGTGTTGAATATGATGAGGATGTTTACACAGTTAAAGAATTTGGTCAAGCCAGCAAAGACAAGATTTGCAACAGCCTTTCTCACTCTATCTAGGATTCATCAACAAAAAAACAACTTGAGAAAGATGTTCACTTCGGAGGAATAGACAAGCTCCAAATGGGCAAAGGAGCCAATGGGTAAACAAGCAACACAGATTATGTTCATGCCATCATTTTAGAATTTGGTTGTCTATGCTCTTAAGGTCTCAGGTCCACATGTGCATGTGCTTAGGTTGGTTGATTCTGAGAAAAAACCTGCCATGGAATACATTTATGAGGCTATGGATAGGGCTAAAGAAAGTATTGCAAAGTCATTTAATGAAAAAGAAGAAAAATACAAGAACATCTTTGAAATGGAGTCACTCGAAGCAAGTGACCCAAGAAATTTCGACCATCCCTCAACTTTAGTCAAGAATTCACAAGTCCCTGGTGGACCTACATGAGGTCATGGGTCACTCGGGTGTCCCAAAAACAAGGCCCTAACACAGAAGGGTACTTATTTAGGCACTACTCCCGACCTAGGCATGCTGTGACTTCCATGGCAAGGTGATCTGCTGAGTGGGTAAGAAAAAGGCAAGGTGTCGAGCGATCTGAAGAAGGTGATACAGAGAGGGAGATCCGGAGCAATGAAATGGCTTGGTATAAACTGAACTCATACAGATACCTACATTAGCCCCCTACCCGAAAGCTCTCACGAATCAGTTCAAGTGCACAGACATATCTCTATGATCATGAGGATTGCCCGATGTTGCCAATAGTCATAATGGAAGTGGTGTTTTGTAGATTGAGGGCAACTCCAACTCTGATTTTTTGTTGTTGATGCAAAAGTTTTGTTCACTAAGGTTCAAAAATGTAGTGAGTGTGATTTTCTTAGTGGCAAGGCATATGAACCCTAAAGAGGAGTTGAGGAGCCCCCTGCAGTTAGCCTCCTACACGAGCGCTTTCACAAGTAAATGAGAGTGCTTGTGCACCTCTTGACCATAGGAAATGGAACTGTATATGAGGTCAATTATTGATTATACTCTTCCATCATGACGATGGTGACTCTATGTATGAGGGCAACGCTAACCCCATTGAGTGAAGAGGCAGAGCGAGGTGCTTGAAATAGGAGCCAGGGAACCCCTTGTCAGTGAGACAAGCAAATAAGGCTTCATTTCATAAAGGAGCCAGCATATATTGGCTCCACCCTCCACCATTTGGAAGGGAGACATATATAGGCAAGCACCCAAAGGGAAATGTTGATGGGCTTTATCATAGAAGAGAGTAAAGATTGCATCTACCCTTTATGGGAGCATAAAGTTGACTCCACCTCCCCCATGGAGAGAAGAATGAAATGGCTCTACCTTGGCTCTACCCTGAAGGGGAGCATAGGGTTGGCTCAACCTTCAACACCAAGAAGAGAGGCATGAATAAGGCTCAAGTTCAACCTCGTCAGGAGTAAAGTTTGGCTCTACCATCAATCAACTTTTGAGTGGAGTAAAAGAATGACTCTACCCCATAGGGAAGCATAAAGTCTGCTCAACTTTGGAGGAGACCGAGAGACCAAGGAAAAAATTATGACACAAGATAGGTGACAGGAGATTGGTGATACATCAAATGCAATTGCCCATCAGGATCCTCCTTGTGAAAAGCATCAAGTGCATCCTCCTATGGGATACAATCGCCTGTGCAGTCAATTATTGAGATCCATCTTATGAGATTGGATACTGCAAATCTCCTTATGTGACCAGCTACTTGGATCTTCCTTGTGCAATTAGCTAATGGGATCTTTTTGAACTTCACTAATTCTAGGTCAGAAAATGTTCTTTCTTCACCAATGTCTCCAAGACGAATCGTATTTAATTATTCAGAAGATATTTACTTAATCAAATTATTGATGGATTGACTAGCTTGATCATTCATCATAAATATTAGTTCTTCGTCTGAACTCTCTTCATCACTAGAAATTTCATAAAGAATTTCTTCATCATCAAAAATTTCTTCTCCGTATAGTATTTCGAAGTTTTGTTCTTCAAAAACATTAATCATTTTCCTTGCACTTTTCCCTCTATTAGGGCATTCAGATACATAAAGAAATAACATTTACAAGATTTATTTTTTCGAAAACTTATTTATTTCTTTTTGCAAACAAATTTTTTTCTTTTTTTTAATTTTTTTTTTTTTTTTTGTTTCCATTTAAATCATTTTTGTTTGGAAAATCCTGTTCATTTTCTTTTTGTAACAAGATTACAACCAATTTTTCAAGTTCTTTCAAAATTGTCACAACCTATGTAGCACGGACACTGACACGGGACACGACACGGACACGTAAAAACGCAAATTTTTAAAAAATAGAGGACACGACACGCTGGGGACACGTTTAATATATATAATTTTTTTTATATATTATATGTAAAATTAAAAAATATATACTAATTTTATTTTTTATTTTTTTTATTATATGTAAAATTAAAAAATAAATATATTATTTGTATTTATTTATATTATTTATTTACAAAAGAAAGGCATAAAAAAAAAAAAGAATAAAGAGGGAGAGACAACACTAGGGATGGTAATTTCAACCGGGCCCGACGGGTACCCGACTCCCCGACCCCGAATTGAACGACTTTTTTCCAAAAAATACCCCCGACGGGCCGGGGATGGTATTTAAAAATAAATCCCCGATGATATTCGGGCCGGGGCCGGGGCCGGGGATACATTTTCCAACCCGACCCCGCCCGATTCAGCCCCCCGACCTTGTTTATATATATATATATAAATATATGAGTGTTGTGTGTTCTGAACACAGTGTTCATATATATAAATATATGTGTGTTGTGTGTTGTGTGTTACAGCTAGCCTACCCCCCCTCTCTCTCTCTCTCTCTCTCTCTCTCTCTCTCTCACTCTCACACTCACACACACAACCGAAGCTCCATCAACGCCGGCTCCTCTCGTCTCACCGACAGCTCCCTCACCGCCAGCTTCTTCTCTCCTTCTCACGGTATCTCCGTCTCTCTCTCTCTCTCTCTCTCTCTCTCTCTCTCAGATCTCCTCTCTCTCTCACACGGATCTCCTTCTCTCTCTCTCTCTCTCTCTCTCTCTTGTTTTTTGCTTTTGTTCTTCAGATCTGGAAAATGATGACGATGAAGATGAAGATGTTGCTTTCAGATTTGTTGGTGATGAAGATCGTTTTCTGATGAAGATGAAAATGATCTCCTCTCTCTCTCTCACACGGATTTTTTTTTTTTTTGATGTTTTCGATGTTCTTGATGGTGACGAAGATCTGTTCTTGATGCTGCTTTTTTGATGTTGTTGAGATGATTTTTTTTTTTTTTTTTTTTTTTTGATGTTGATGTTGTATTTTTGGCCGAGGATTTTCGGGATCGGGAAAACCCGATCCCCGTTAGGGGGCGGGGGCGGGGGTGGGGGCAGTAGTTGGTTCCCTGTCGAGAACGGGGACGGGGACAGGGGGAAATTCTGCCATCGGGGATTGGGGACAGGGAGGGTGATCCCGGACCCCGCCCCACCCCGCCCCGCCCCGTTGCCATTCCTAACAGACACGGTAATAAGAGGAAAGAGAGTGAGAAACACGAAAAACAGTGAGAGACAGAGAGCGAGAGCGAGAGGCGACGACGACGATCAGAGAGCGAGAGGCGAGACCAGAGAGAGATGGACAAAGAGAGGAGATGAAGACGATGAGAGACGAACACAGAAAGAGAGGAGACGAACAGAGGCGCGAAAGAAATACCTCGATCAAAGACAAAGAGGACTCGATCTAGCCTCGATCTAGGCTTCAACAGGTTCTTCCTCTCTCTCTCTCTTTCTCTCTCTCTATATTCAATGGGTTAGGGTTTCTCTCTGTCTCCTAGTTAGGGTTTCTTTCTGTTTACAACGTGTCCACGACGTGTCAAGCGTGTCCGAAAGAGTGTTCGCCTGCAAAAATTCAAATAAAAAAAGGGAACACGATAGGTCGAGTGTCGGACACGTGTCTATCGCGTGTCCGACACGTGTCCGACACCCATACGCTGCCTCCAAAGACGTGTCCGTGCTTCATAGGTCACAACATTGTTGATCATATTTTGAATTTGAAATTTGGTTTTAACCGACTTTTTCGTTTATACTTCCAAGCATTGATTTGCTATCAATCTTGGGACATAGTTTATAAAATTTTAGATGATTAGCTACCATTTACATGTTTATTACTCAAGGTAAAAAGACAGTTGTACAAAGAACCAAATGTTAATCATGTGAGCAATGATGTAAATGATGTCGTAATCGACTACTCTGGACGTCAAATAACAATTTTGAAGTCCACAAGAATTTTGTATATAAGGGCAAGTTTGCCTTGAGTAATAAACATGTAAATTCTCCTTGCCTGACTTCTTGCCTAACTTTAAAAATCCTTAGTCTTTAGTTTAGCTACTTTCTTTCCTTCCATATTTTGTTGTATTTAGTATTAGAGCTTCGTAAAGAGCTTATAAGAGCAAGACCAAGTTTGTGTATATAGTATGTTTTGTATGCAATGTGCTTCCAAGTGTTTCTTTTCTATATATTGTGTTTTTAATTAAGGTCAATCATGTATGATCCATCACATGTGATCCATGGATTCCAACTTAATCCTACACGTGATTCATGTCCAACTTGTACCTAGCCCCAAAATTACCTAGGATGGGAGCAAGGTCTAGGATCTCCACTCAAGATCATTAAAGTACTTGTGTCTTTTATGCTAGAGTTGAGGAATTGTTAAGGTCCAAATTCCTAACCTTTGATATTGTCATAATTCACAGACCATTTTCATATGGTCGGGCAGAGCTACAAATGAACCAAATTGTTCACGAAAAGGCTCAACTCAGCTCATTAACGGCTTAGCTCATTTAGTAAACGAGCCAAACTCGAACTTAAATATTAGGCTCGTTTACTAAACGAGCCGAGTTCAAGCTCGAATAAGATCAGCTCGTCAAGTTCGGCTCTTTTATCTTTATTTAATATAAATACATTATTTATATATTAAATAATATTTTTTATTTAAATAATATAAATTATATTAAAAAAAAAATCTTATCGAGCCTAGCTTGAGCTCAATAAAGGAGCTCTCGGCTCGGCTCGACTCGGCTCGATTGCAACCCTATAGTCAGGACAAAATATCATTGATGGATTAAGATTTTGATATTACCAGGGATATTCTCTTGTATGGTCTAACCGCACATAGACCATCTTGATATGGTCTGTATAAAAGATCATTGACGAATCAAGACTTCGATATTGTCAGGAATATTCTCTTGTATGGTCTAACCAGACATGCCCTAGTTTCCTCTATGTAAGGGGCTCACCATGCTTCTAAGAGTGCCTTAGCAATCTCCTCCTCCACCTATGGCGATCCTGAGTGACCCTAACCCTTCTAATTGCCTACCATCTTTCCAGATTAGTTTCCCTGGACTATCACAAAATTTGTGTGATTATGAGGTGTTTGATAGGATGAATATATATGTATTTATGTAATTAAATATATGTATATGTATAATTAAAAATGATTAAGGTCTCGTTTGTCAACTATACATTTTAATCAAAAAATCAAAAAGTTAGTATAAATTATCACATCACTCTCTATTTTTCTGCACATCTTTTTATAGAAAGTCAAAAAGCCACTAAAATAACCTGTTCTCAAACGAGGCCTAAATTAAATTACAATTAGCTTATAAAATTAGGGTGTTTAGGTTATTATGTGATTGAAAAAGAAGTCATCTTTTTGAATTTTATAATTGAAAAGAGAATGATTCATCTACTTTGTTAATAAGGTAACGAAATGAACTTCGAGTACTTCATAGGAAAGAGAAGGTCATCGGACATTATATCCAGCCCAAGGGTAGGACTTTCTTGATCACCTCATTCTTCAACAATGGGTTAAGATGTAGCTAAAGTATCTCCAATGTTACGCTGAGGTTGGTGTAAATTACGATGTGTCAATTCAGGTGGAAAAAAAATGGGTAATATGTACAATAGAAGAGAGAAAGAGAAGAAAGTAGAGTGGTATTAAGGTCATTCTTCACTTAACTAATTCACAGAAATAGTGTTGTATTTTAGTCCAAAATCACATGGTCCCTCTTTGGATGTTTTTGAATCCCACCCTACCCGCCCCCAATCCAATCTATTATCACTTTGAGATAGTTCCTCCTTCAGGAACTAACATAGATTGAGTAATCCAAATTCCTAAAGCCTATCCAGTCAAAAAAATATTATCAAAAGCAGACATTTGGCAAACCAACTAAACAAAATACTATCATGGACTTTAATTGTTTTCTTTTCCTAGTTGATCACAAGCTTTCCTAAACAATTCCAGAAATACCTAACAATATGCTAAAAATTAATGCTTTGAGACATGAGCCCCATAGTTATGCCATTAATAGGTCAAAATCAATCCAAATCAAGGCAAAATTTACAAACAACCTCATCAAACCCTAGAATTTGCCAGACATAAAAACCAGAAATTAGAGAAATCAGCATTAAAGAGAAATAAACAAACCCTAACCATGATGAACTTAAATTAACGATTCCTTTCAGCTGGCAATGGTCGATTGAATCCACCCCGTCGGTTCATATACTGCCTCGGCTGCCGCTTCGTCACCGCTCTCACTCCGCTCACATCCGACCCAGCCACATGCTTTCCCTTCGTCGAATCGAACCCTACAGGAATCCCCAACTTCTTCATCATCTCTATCTCATCCGCATCCATCTCCCCATATCCAACTCCGCCGCCGCCCTCTTCACCACCACCACCGCCGCCGCCCTCCGCCGTCGTGGATCCCTTTTTCTGTTGCTCCCTTGCAATTCCGTCGACGAACTCCGACACGGCGGCGGCCGCTCTCTTCCGGTCCTTGTCGTCGTCTTCGTCGCCGCCGCGCTTTTGGCGCTTCCGCGGCGGGTCCGGAGATGGAGTGCGGTGGGGCTGATGCCGGCGGCCGAAGCGATCGGGAGAGCGAGAGCGGGAGCGGTGGCGGTCGGGGGATCGAGTCCGGGATCGGGTGTGGCGGGATCGGGTGCGGTCCGGAGTACGGGAGCGTTTGCTGCGGTCGCGGTCGCGATCGCGGTCCTTGCGATCGCGATCGCGTTCTCGATCTCGATCTTCCTTATTATCTCTTCTTCGATCTCGGTCTCGGTCTCGATCGCGATCGTGGTCGCGAACTCTTTCGCGTCCGCTCATCTTCGGTTAGAGTGATGGTAGTGTTCATGTTTTTGGATGTGGTTTTTATGCCCTTTTTGAACGAGTTTTGGGAAGTTGGGAGTGATCGAGTGTTTTGAGAGGGATTTTTTAGGACCTTATAAATAAGTGTATTTTTTGACTTTTTATGAAATATGAATTGAATTTGAAGCGATATAGTAGAGAAATGATGTCAGTTAAATAAAATGATATGACTTAAATAGGACAGTGACTTTTTTGAAGGATACCAAACATAGCCTTAACCGCGTTAAGGTAAAACACTTTGGCTGCAAGAAAAGTATTAGCATAATGCTGTAGATACTAATTAATATATTACAGTAATGATAAGTAGCTCGAAATTTTCAAACTCGAATTCATCCCGAATTCAAAACGACGTCATTTTAAACGGTAGTTTCGTTTTACGAGAGGGTTATTTAATGAAAATTATCTTACCGGTAAGAGAATTTTAATATATCTTACCGGTAAGAGAATTTTAATATATCTTACCGGTAAGAGAATCTAAAACGACGTCATTTTGGGCAGTCATGGGATTCGGGGAACAAAACATTTTCTAATATATTAATATAGTGGGGGGCAAATGTGTATGTAACTTAAATAAGTATAAAAATAAAAAATAAAAAAATTAATATTATAATAAATATATTATCTAAATGGTAAGAGTGTTTTTAATGAAACCTAAGGTCTTTGGATCAAATCTTACTCATACATTTGAATAATATTTTTTTATTTTCGGATTGAAAAATTTGCCACGTGGTAGAAGAAAAAGCCATCACACTATTAGACACCAAGTCATGTATTCACATATATAATAGTACTAACGGTTGCCACACGCGATGCGTGTGCTATTCAAATAAATAAAAATAAAATAAAAAATTAATTATATATTGTGTGCTAGTCAAATGGTAAGAATCTTTTTCATTTGTTATAAGTCTAAGGTTCAAGTCCTCTCCACTCATCTATCTAAATTTTTTTTTAATTTTAAATAAAAAAAGTGAACACGTGACAGTATAAGAAACAAAGTTTCAGGACACTATAAGAGTTGTTCACTTTATAATAGTATAGATAGATAGATAAATATTAAACGCTATTAGACACTATTAGACACCAAGTCATATGTTCACATATATAATAATATAAATATTAATAGATATGATATAATTTTAGAAGTTTTGAGTATTTGTAATTTGTATAATAGATAAGTTATAATATTAATATTTTTCCGCCATACAAAGATTTTTCCGCCATACACACGATAAAGGATATACATATAAAAAAAAGAACAAAAACTCTCCTCTCCTCTCCTCTCCTCTCTCTCTCTCTCTAAAAACCTCCTTCCCCGGCCTCTTTTTGGGCCGGCCGGCCGTTGCCTTTGGCTATGGCGGTCGGCTGGCCTAGCTCCTTCCGGCCTCTTTTTGGCCTAGCTCTTTCCGCTTGTTAGTTTCTTTCTATCAATAAACGTGAGTCCCCCATTTTCCCCACCCAGGTGTTCGGCGTTGCTGCGGTAGAGTTTTTTTGGTGGTGTGTCAAGGACCGTTACAGCTGATTCATCAGGGGTCGTCCAGGATTTTCATTCGAGCGCTCTCTTGCAAGTAGGAGCTTGAGGGGTGAACTCCGGTTCAGATTGGTGGAGTAGTTTTGATGCTCTGTTTAAGCGGAAACATGGGTGTCGTTGGCGATCCAGTTCTGTCTGGTTTTCACTCGAGCGCTCCTCTTTGAGTGAGAGTTTGAGGGGTGAACTTCTTCCATTGTTTTGGAGGTGTCCCAGAGGGTGGTCGGTGTTCGGTGGGTGTGTGGTTCCACGGGGTGAGTAAGGTGAAGAACTGCTGGTTTCAAAGTTATCCTTTTAGCCTCAGCCGAGGTAATGCTTTTGGTCGGTGAGGAGTTCTGGAAATACTATCACCACCACTGGAGAGGAGTTCGGCATTGCAGCAAATTTTGGAGCTGCGTTGTCAAGTTTAGCAAGGAAGTTGCAGCGGCAGGGTTGGTGTTTTCCGGTGTTGGCTTTAGTGTTGTTTTTGGTCGGAATGGCAACATAGGTATGGGATTGGGTGTGGCAGCAGCATAGGCATGTGTGTGGACAGATTAGCAGGGGAGTTGCAGCGGCTTGGTTGGTGGTTTCCGGTGTTGGGTTTGGTGGTGTTGTAGCAGCATAGGTGAAGGCCTCGGAATAGCAGCATAGGTGAGGGCCTGGGGAGTTGTAGCTGAAGCATAGGCGTGGTTGGTGTGGGCTGAGGTGAGGTATAGCAGCGTAGGTGTGGGCTGCAGCAGAGGCGTGGTGTGTGCTTCGGGAGTTGTAGCAACATAGGTGTTAGGTGATTTTTGGGTTGATTAGTGGTGTTTGGTGGGTTGTTTTTGTGTGGGATTTATGTATTCTAATTTTTTAGTTAAGTCATTCTTAACTTTTCTGTTTTAAAACAAAAAAAATGTGAGGCCAAGGGGTTGGTTGTATGGGTGCGAGTAGCAGTAGTAGGGGTATTTTTATACTTTCTGAATCTCTCTCAATGCATGTCATCTTTCGTACCTTTAATTTCATGTTGTTAATGGAATTTTTCTTTGCTGATCAAAAAAAATAATATTAAAATAATAATGTCATAAAATATGTTGATATACTACTTGATATATCAATTAGTGCATGTAGCACCACCAAAAATACAAACCTACCCCTGAATAGGACTTGATAAATCAACTAAGGCTTGGTTTGGCATGTTTGAAAAAAGTCAAAAAGTCACTATCTTATTTAAGTCACTATCTTATTTAAGTCACATCATCTTATTTAAGTCACATCACCTTTCTAACATATCACCTCAAACTCAACCCAAACCCAACCCATATTTCATAAAAAATCAAAAAATACACTTATTTAGATCATTTCAAACAACTCTTAAATAGTCCATGTTTGATTTGTATTTGATTCATTTAAGTTGGTTAAATATACAATTTAAGTTTAAACATAATTTTGAACTAGTTAAAATTTTAAATAATCAATTCCTTGTTGAGCGTAGTTCTAAAACTATATACAAATACTAAACCACTTGAGTCGAGTTTGGCAAAAGTTGGTTTGAGATATATTTGAAAGTTTAACGAATTTATCTTGAATAAATTTTAAAATTCATTAAAGTTTGTAAACCAAACTTAATTGTTTGGCTTGTTTATCACTCTTATTCTTGAACTCCTCTTAGGATAGGTTGAAAACAAGATGAGTATTAAGTTGTTCAACTTAATTTGATAACTTATAATGAGTTTAAAATTATTTTAAAACTTGATATGTTTACATGACGAGTCTAGCTTTTAACAAGCCAAATACAAATTGACTTAAAGTAGTTTGATTTTTTATGGTGCATATAAACTTATTGAGTTGTATAATAAGTTGTTCAAGTTTGACTTAAATACTTATGGTGTGTTTGGTTGGAGGATTTGGAGAGGGATTTGGAAAGGGAAAGGGAAAAGGTGTGTGAAACTATGTGAAATTTAGGCATGTTTTATTCATATTTCACCTACCTTTTCCATTTCCCTTTCCAAATCTCTCCTCAAATCCCTCAACCAAACACAACATTAGCGAGTTTAAAATTATATTCAAACTTGACTTGTTTATATAACAAGTCGATATCAAACAAACTTTTAATGAGTTCAATACAAATTAAGTTCGAGTAATTTAGTTGGCTTAACACCCCCTATAAGTTTAGGGATGAGGGTTATAAATTCAATTTTGATATTGTTGAGTTGTCTCTAATTTTTATCTTTTGAAGTCATAAAAATAATAACAATTTAAAGTATTATATTACCTTCACATACTTTATTTTGGAAATATAGTAACTTTTTGATCTTTTAGTTAAAATATGAGATAAAAAAAATTAGTATATTTGGAATAATATTTTGATTTTTTACGAAATGATATGCAAAAAGTAGAGAGAAAATAGAATTTTTAATTTTTTGGTATATGTTGTTGACTTTTTAGTTTTTTAGTAACTTTTTGACTTTTTTTAGACTAAAACAATAAGTTGCCAAACGAGACTTTAATATAATACTTCTCTAAGTGGACCATGTAGCTTTCAGATTCATGATTATTATTGAAGAACTAGCAGTTGACACGTGCAATGCACATATTTTTTTTTTATTTATAAATATTTGATCATACAATGTGTGTTATAAAAGAGTAATTTAAAATTTCAATTAGAATTAAAATTAAAATTAAAGTATGATTTTAATTATTTATTTTGGTAATATTGACGCTATCATTCCATAAAATTATTACTTAAATACTTATATATATTAATTTTTAAAATTATTTATGTATTTTGATAATTTTAGGTCTATCGTATTATAAAATTGTAATTATCATATAACAATTTTGTATGATATATATTAAACTATAAAATAGAAAAATAAATACTCATTTTGATATTAAAAATAATAGTTAAATTAGAAGAAGAATTAGTAACATAAAATTAAAAGTAATTCTAACTATTTAATTCTCTTTTATATTCATTTGGAAAATAAAAAATATGTAGAAATAGAAATTATATAAAATTTATTAAAAAAAATTAAATATAAATATGTTATAGTTGGATTATTATGTAATGATTTTATATGATATATGTAAATTAAATTATAAGATTGTAAAATAAACATTCTTAATTAAATTAAAATATCATATATAAAAGAAATTCAATAACGATTAACCAAGAAATAATCACATAACAACATCTAAATCCAAAAAACAAAAATAATAAAAATATTCAAATGATAAATACAACTTAATGTGTGAAGTGATTAATCATATGTAATATGATGTCAAAACATAAAAAAACTTACTGTTCAACAATCAAAAAAGTGACTCAAGTAGTAAATCCAAACTTTAGGAGTTCCTCGTGAGTATTATTGTTGTGCAGGTTTTTCCTCATGTGAGTTGTGATTATATAAAATAATATAAGAAATGAAGTATAATTTCATATATAGAATCACTATAAAATTTAAACAAGAAATCGATAATATAGAATAATATAGAATTGGTATTGGATATAGAATAATGCATGATTTTTTTTTTTTTCAAAAAAAAGGCAATTTAGCATTAAAAAAAATTCTAATACCCTTGAAAGAAATATATATATATATATATATATATATTTAGCAATTGAGTTTGTGAATTATCTCAATTTACCATGAAAAATATATGGAAAAGAAATATTTGTCAAATAGAGTCCATATAAAATAGGTAAATTAGTATAATTTAAATTAGGTTTGGATTTGTGTAGAACTCTATATGTAATTAAGAAAACACATATTGACGTGACTCTCTTAGAAAAAAAGTAAACCCTTATAATGTATCATCTAAACATAGAAAAAATACTACTTTGAATAATACTAGTGGCGGTACACACGCGATACGTATGCAAGCTTGTAAAATAAATATAAGTTTGAAATAGTGCATTAAAAAAAAATTGAATATAAAATAATCTTGGCTAAACTCAAAATTCTCAAATGAATATAAATTTATAAAAAACTGAATATATAAATAATTAAACACAAATTCAAAAATTAAACATTTGCAATCAAAGAGATTTAATAAACATGAAAAATTAATTAATTAAAAACTCAAAAAAAAAAAAAAACTCAAAGATAATGCCAAAATATATAAGTGTGTGTATATATATATCCTATAAAAATCGAAGATAATGCAAAAATATATGAGTGTGTGTATATATATATCATATCAAACCTTGAAATTGAAATTTTTTTTCTTAATATCTATTTATTTTTCCTTCTTCATCTTTTTTGTTTCTAAAATAAGTCACTTTCAAATTATATATGAGCGTGTATATATATCCTATCAAATATTAAAATTCAAAAAAAAATTGAATATATATTTCTTCCTCATTCTTTTCTCTAAAATAAGTGAACTTTCAGAATATATTTTCAACTTACTATTCTCAGCTATCAAAGAATTAAGAGAATTTTTGTTTTTTAATATTTTATTATTATTATTTTGTTTCAAAAAATGTTTAAGAACATCCCCATTCTTTTTTTGTGAGTGCAAATTTATTTATTTATTTTTTTTTTTTTGAAAGGTTTGGAATACTACTTTTTTGGAAACAGTTTGGGAATTGAAAAATAGTTTACCTACGTTTTAAAGAAAGATAGAAAGAAAAAAATTGAAAACACAATGAATAAAAAAAAAATTCCCTTTTTTGTTTTATTTTTCTGACTTCTCTATTAATCTGTTAAATCAATGTGCAAAAAAAATAAATTTATGCTTAGAATGATATAATCTACATAATTTTAAAAGTTTGTATTGTAAAATCCACTTCTAACTATACTATGTATAAATCATCTAACATATATGTGCACAAAATCTATAGACAAATAAAATAAAAATATACTCACAAAGATAATATATATACAAAATCTATAGAGTTATTATTATTATTTTTTTGTATGTTTTTAATCAACATAATGAAGAAAATGAAAATGGAGTTTTTTTTTTTTTTTTTTTTTTTTGCAATAAACGTAATGAAGAAATAAAAACTATTAAAGAATTACAGAATTTATACAAACAAAAAAATAAAAAAATAAATAAAAGCCTTAGTCATTGAGAATTTTTTTTTTAAAAAAAAAATCAACACTCTTAGATTACTTACGGTCAAAGAGAAATAAAAGAGAAATATTGATAAGTAATTACTTGAAATGCTATTTCTTTTGAACAACACAAAGTTGTAAAACAATCTGGAAAAAAAAAAAATTATGTATATAAGTTGTAAGACAATCGTCGAAAAAAAATTTATATAACTTTGTGCACAACAACCTAGAAAAAATATAGGAATATGAATTTTATAAATGTAAATTCTGCATAATGGCTTATCAAATGGTCAACTCTTGTATGGGTCTACACTTTGCTTTTGTACTTTCTCTGTAAACCCAATCAAAACCTCCGAATTTTGGTTCCAAAAGACCTCTCTCTTAATCTCTAAACCAAATAATTATTCTTCTTCTATTACATCCCTTTCTTTCTCAATTTTTCGTTTTCCTTCTATCCATTTAGGCATCTTTAACACACTCAATCGCATTATTTGAAAATGATTGTAAAAGGGGAAGAAGAAAAAAATAAACAAATTTATAACAAAAATAGATAAATAAACAAACAAAACAAAACAAAACAAATAAACAAAAGTTTTAGTTATTGAGAATATAAAAATTTAAAAACTCTTAAATCACTAATCATTAAAGAGAAATAAAATATGGTATTCTGTTGGTTTGTACTTCCTTTGTCATAATTGAATCAAATACTTTTGTATTTCTTTAAAAGGAAAAAATATTGTAGAAATAGAGGAGGAAAGCAAAAAGTAAAAAAAATATTGAAGAAGACAAGAAGTTATTGTAGAGTATTTATTTGGAGAATATGGTTGAGTAGGAAGTTATTGAGTACTTTTTTTTTTAATTATATAAATGCTATATGGCAAAAGTTTCAAGAAGCTAAAATAAGACCTCACTTAGGCCAAGTTTGGGAAGACTAAATAAGTGTACTTTTTGTCTTTTTGGACTAAAAAATTGAGGTTGAAAATATGGATGTTTGAGTTAACTTTTTGACTTTTTATTGAAAAATGTGTAATAAAAAATTGTAAAAATTGATTTGTAGGGAAAAATTTGAATTGAGAGTTGTGCAGCCGTAATTGTTGACTTTTGGTGAATAGTGTTAACTTTTTAACTTTTTGAGTAACTTTTTGACTTTTTGACTTTTTTGGAACATCCCAAACTTGGCCTTAATATAATAGTGGAGTTATGCTAGGACTCTAAATAATTACTAATTTTTTACCAAACCTCTTATAGGGGTGTGAGACCCACACACATGTGATTTGTGTGGGTCTCACATCTATGTGAGAGATTTTGTAAAAAATTTAATAATCTATTTGGGAACCATAGCATTTTCCATAATAGTAGCTTGCATGTTTTTGGTTTTCCAAAAGTATTTTTCAAAAAATTCTACTTTCTTATTTTTTGTGTTTTTTTTTTACTAAATTTTTTTAATATTTTAAGCAATTTTTTTTTTAATTTTTAGACACACATAACATAAATACACATAAAAAGTATAATTTTTGTGAAAAAAAATCATTTGAAAATTCACTAAATACCAAAAATGCAAAAAAAAAAATGAGAATTCAGTATATTTTTCATATTTTATGTATTTATTAATTTTTTAAAATATTTTTCACAAATTTTTTACCTTTTAGATACATCTAAGTAAGGTGTATCTAAAAAAGTAAAAAAAATACCTAAAATTTTAAAAATATTCATTAAAAACAAAAAAATACAAAAAATAAAAAACTCAATTTTCAAAAAACTATCCATAAAACCCAAACACACATTAGTACAGATATCTATACTATATATTAAGCAAAATGGGGTTTTTAACCCCAAGCCTTGTGAGAGCTCCAATCTCCCAATCTAAATTTCTTGATTTTTTGATTTTAAAAAAAAAAAACCTTAACATTTATTAACTTCTCCCAACACCCAAGTTTTACACTCATAATAACACTTTAATGCATTAAGAACAAGCATAAATTTTTTTTTTGAAATCCAGCACATATGAATTCCTTGAAAAGTCCCAACACATATGATTATTATCCCTCATAATAACACTTTAATGCATTAAGAACAAACATAAAAAAAAAATTCTTGAAAAGTCCAACACATATGATTATTATCAAAATATTAAATTTTAATATAATATAATAAAAAAAACATTTAATTTCTTGAAAAGTCTAACACATATAATTATTATCAAAATATTAAACTTTAATATAATATAAAAAAGGAAAAAAAGAAAATATTTAAAAATATATATATATATATATATATTTAAAAATCACAATTTATATACATAGATAATTGTAAACACAACCTGTATATAGCATAGGTGATATGCTAGTGTATGATGATTAGCAATCCTACAAAATAATAAGTGGCAAAAAGGTGGATGCTGTGGAAATGGGCTGGGCCAGTACTATTTCTTACCCATATACCTTCTTTTGGATCTAGTCTATCTTAGCCCATATAAGCTTAAATTGAATTAAAATTTAAAAAAAAAAGAAAGAAAACATATGGTTGGGCTCGATACAAATTTTTAAGAAACTATACTGATACACTTGTAATTTTTATTTTTCATTTTCATTTTTTGCAAACTTTTTAAATAATATATATATATATATATATTTGTTTTTCTTTTTAGGAAAGGTTGGGCTTACACACACCTCTTCTACGAAAACCTGGCTCAAATAATATAAAGCTTGTTTGGTATAATTTATTGTAAGTTAAAAGTAAATAATACAAAAAATAGAAGTTAAAAGTATTTTTGTTCTCAATTTTTTTAAAATTATTTATGTCCAATAAACTATATGCAAAAGCCACACCATCTCCCTTTGGGGCCACCATCCTTGCAAGGAGTCTAACAACTAATTATTGAGTAAAAGAAAAAAAATAATAATAATAACAAAACTATAAGCAACCATAGCTTTTTGGGTCATAAATTTCAAAACTATTTATTTTAATCACTCAATTATATTAAAAAAATATAATTTTGAAAAATAATAAGGGATAAAATGATATTGACATCTGCATAATTAACTATAATAATAATATCATTGGTCAAAACTATTTATTTTAATCACTCAATTATATTTATGATTTTGAAGAATAATAAGGGAAAAAGTGATATCAACATTTGCAAAATTAACTATAATAATATTATCATTGGCCAATCCTAATAATCATTCTCTAGTATGTACATGTTTCTTGCTCACCAATGTTAATGTCTCTTGCTCACCATAATTTAAGAAAGATTTTAAACTTGGTAGACTTACAATATTTTGCAATTATATATTGTATAAATTAATTGATATATAAACTAAGAGGAAAATTCATGATATATGGATTAGATATTAAAGAAAGTTGAACCAGTCGTCAGATTTACCTTTTTTATTCTCTCTTTTTTTTTTCCACAACTTCAAAGACTAATAATATTTTGCAATAATATATTGTATAAATTAATTGAGATATAAACCAAGAGGGAAATTCATGATATATATGGATTAGATATTAAAGAAAGTTGAATCGAATGTAAGATTTACTTCTTCTTTTTTTTTTTTTTTTTTCTTTTCACGATGTCATGACCTTTTTCCTCATCAACACTCTTGAAAATGCTTGGTGGCACTTACTGATGTTATCTTTTTATTTAATGTACAGTTTTGCTACAATTACAAATTAATTTATTAATCTTTTTACTAATTATTTTAATGTTTGCACCCAAGGAAAAGTAAAACACTTAGGCCTTGAGTGTATGTTGATGGTATGGTCCAATTGAAATGATTTGTGGCTTCTAAACAGAAATAATTGTCTGTGATCAAGAAAATGCACTACTTAATTCGAATATTATCTTGATGAAAGGAATTTCTATAATTTTCTCGATGTGTGAAAGTAAACAAACTTGCAAAGCAAGTAACCGAAAATAAAGGAAATTTGAACTTTCATAAACTAATAATGAAGAACAATTAGAATTGAAATTGACAAATGCTTGAATAGAAAGATGAATTGAAATGGAAAATTGTTGAAATTGAAATGACCAATTGGGTAATTAAATTAAGGGCAAATTACAAACACCCCCTCGAGATTTGATAAAAATACAAATTCTTCCCTGAAGTTTGAGAAATTACAAATTACCCCCTGAGGGTCAAATTTTCATAACAAATTAGGGGAAATTAAGAGGGAATCTGTATGAAAATAAAAAACTTAGGGGATAATTTGTTATGAAAATATAAATCTCAGGGGACGGGATGTAATTTTTTAAATCTCAGAAAAAATTCTGTATTTTTACTAAATCTCAAGGGAGTATTTGTAATTTGCCCTTAAATTAACAATAGTTGATCTTGAATTGTGTAGCTGTTGGATCCCTAAGCATTGCTCTAGTCACACGTATCAGAACACTTACATAGACACAAAAGCGATAGTACATCTTACTATTTTAGTTAATAAAATTTAATTTGGGACACTATCTGTAGGAGCAATAATTTCCCTTAGAAAATGGGTAAATTAGTGACCGCTTTTGAACGTTGAAAAAAAGATAGCAACTTCTACATTTTTGTATAATTACACTGTTATTGTTTTTAATAAAGTTAAAATAATCAAAACTAATATAAATAATATAAGGTATAAAAATAATTAAGATAAAATATATATTTTAATGTAAAAGAAATGATAATCAGTGTGTTTGGTTTTAATTTTTAAAAAATTGCTTGAATTCAGTTTTTTGGAAATTAATTTTTTATTTTTTATATTTTTTTTTGTTTTTAGTGAATATTTTTAAAATTTCAAGCATTTTTTTACTTTGTTAGATGCACCTTATTTAAATATATCTAACTAGTAAAATATTTGTGAAAAAATATTTCAAAAAATTAATAAATACACAAAAATAAGAAAAATATAATGAATTTTCATTTTTTTTTTTGTATTTTTGGTATTTAGTGAATTTTTAAAAGATTTTTTTCACAAATATTATACTTTTTAAGCATATTTATGTTAGGTGTGTCTAAAAATTAAAAAATATTGCTTAAAATATTAAAGAAAATCAATGAAAATAAAAAATATATATATGAAAAACGAAAAAAGTAAAATTTTCTGAAAAGTGAATTTTGAAAACTGAAACCAAACAGAGTGAGTATCATTTTTTCCTTCATATGACTCACAATTTTTTTGACGAAAAGGGAATGAAATTTTTATTGCAATTAAAATCTTAAGAGAGCTCAATATAATTATATCAAACTTATGAAACTTATATTAATTTTTTTTCAAACTTCATGAGAAATCCTACAAAATAATAAGCGGCAAAAAGGTGGATGTAGTGGAAATGGGCTGGGCCAGTACTATTTTTTACCCATCTACCTTCTTTTGGATCTAGTCTATCTTAGCCCATATAAGCTTAAATTGAATTAAAATTAAAAAAGAAAGAAAGAAAACATATGGTTGGGCTCAATACAAATTTTTAAGGGGGAACTTACTGATAAGTCTCATGTACTAAGTTCAAAACCCAGCTAATCCCAAAACAAAATACTTGCACCAATTAGTCCAATACATTTTTAATTGTTACCAAAAAATCCTTTTTTTTTTTAATTTACAGACACTGTTCACATCTTATTACCGTCGGACTTCCGTCAAACGGTCGCTGGAGACTCGTCGGAATGTTCAACATCGCTGGAGACTCGTCGGAATGTTTAAAACATGTTATGAAACTGTAAAATTTTACAGTTCTAAAAAATGTTATAAAACTGTAAAATTTTACAGTTTTAAACCATGATTCATTCTAGCACCAAAAAAAAAATTTGAAACTGCAAAATTTTACAGTTTTCACCGTCTGTAACTAAAACTCGAAAATTACTTGTTCAGAATTCGAAAATTTTCTCATTACAAATCTGTGTGATATCTGTACAAATCTGAGTCATTACAGATCTGTTTCAATGATATTATAGATCTATTTCATCATCAACAACAACAACCATAGATCAACAACTATCCCAAAAAAAATCTGTAAATAGAGAGAGAAAGAGAGAGAAATTGACAAAGATATATACACAAATCTGTTCAATCTAAGCACAGATCTGAGGATGAGCGTCTTCTTGTTCTTGTTCTTCATCATCTTCTTGTTCTTGTTCTTCATCGCCTTCTTGTTTGACTTTAGGACTGAGATTAGGGTTAGAGGAGGAGGCGTAAAGAGGGAAGCAAAAAGCAGAGAGAGAGGGGAAAGGACTTTTGGGTGTACTCAAAAAGTTATGGGATTAAATGGTGTCCACATATTTCACATGGGACCTATGGGTAATTTCCCCATTTTTAAGAAACTATACTGATACACTTGTAATTTTTATTTTTCATTTTCATTTTTTGCAAACTTTTTAAATAACATATATATATATATATATATATTTGTTTTTCTTTTTAGGAAAGGTTGGGCTTACACACACCTCTTCTACGAAAACCTGACTCAAATAATATAAAACTTGTTTGGTATAATTTATTGTAAGTTAAAAGTAAATAATACAAAAAATAGAAGTTAAAAGTATTTTTTTTCTCAATTTTTTTAAAATTATTTCTGTCCAATAAACTATATGCAAAAGCCACACCATCTCCCTTTGGGGCCACCATCCTTGCAAGGAGTCTAACAACTAATTATTGAGTAAAAGAAAAAAAATAATAATAATAACAAAACTATAAGCAACCATAGCTTTTTGGGTCATAAATTTCAAAACTATTTATTTTAATCACTCAATTATATTAAAAAAATATAATTTTGAAAAATAATAAGGGATAAAATGATATTTACATCTGCATAATTAACTATAATAATAATATCATTGGTCAAAACTATTTATTTTAATCACTCAATTATATTTATGATTTTGAAGAATAATAAGGGAAAAAGTGATATCAACATTTGCAAAATTAACTATAATAATATTATCATTGGCCAATCCTAATAATCATTCTCTAGTATGTACATGTTTCTTGCTCACCAATGCTAATGTCTCTTGCTCACCATAATTTAAGAAAGATTTTACAATATTTTGCAATTATATATTGTATAAATTAATTGATATATAAACTAAGAGGAAAATTCATGATATATGGATTAGATATTAAAGAAAGTTGAACCAGTTGTCAGATTTACCTTTTTTTTCTCTCTCTTTTTTTTTTTTTTTTCACAACTTCAAAGACTTACAATATTTTGCAATAATATATTGTATAAATTAATTGAGATAGAAACGAGGAGGAAAATTCATGATATATATGGATTAGATATTAAAGAAAATTGAAGCGGTTGTAAGATTTACTTCTTTTTTTTTTTTTTGGCGCAATGTCATGACCTTTTTCCTCATCAACACTCTTGAAGATGGTTTGTGGCACTTATTGATGTTATCTTTTTATTAAATGTACAGTTTTGCGACAATTACAAATTAATTTATTAATCTTTTTATTATGGATTGTTTGGGATGATCTAAATAAATGTACTTTTTAACTTTTTATAAAATATGGGTTGGGTTTTGAAGTGGGTGAAAATTAATCAAGTCTTGGTGCTAGGTCCAATGCAATACTCACTCCAAAGTGGAGCTAGGTCGGACCTCAGCCCTATGGCCAACACTTGCTCCGAAGCAAGACAATCCTAGGAGTTCGGCCCAATGTACGAGCGTCACTCCAAAGTGAGCCGAGCAACATAGTGGACCTTCTGGATGGACAGAACCGCTCCGAAGTGGGTTGAGCAACGTGCCGGACCTTCTGGATGGACAGAACCGCTCCGAAGTGGGTTGAGCAACGTGCCGGACCTTCCGGATGGACAGAACCACTCCGAAGTGGGTTGAGCAACCTGCTGGACGTCCTGGTTGGACAACCGTTCTAGAGCAGACCAACTTAGAGAAGGCCAATTCACTGAAGATCTTTCTTGGGCTCACAAGAGACAAACAACTCTGCTCCTCCCCCTCTGTATGAACAGAACGTAGAGACATGGAGGTGCAGAGGGACAAGGTGCATATATGACAGACCTGCATCTGAATGGCAGGTGGAGTGGTCGTCCTCCTCCAATGAGAGATGTCCGCTAATGAGACAAACAAAGCAGACCTGCACCCGAGTGTCAGGCGGAGTGGTCGTCCTCCTCCAATAGGAGATGACCACGAATAAGACATATTGGACAGATGGCGGAGAGAGAAGGACTCGAACGACAAACAACCTTCTCCTATAAAAGGTGAACACTATTCACTCTCAAGGCATCCGAAAAATACACACACTTAACACATATACACCCATTCTCTCTTCTTCTTCTTCCTAAGTCCCTGACTTTACCATCGGAGGGGTTTCCGACCAAACCCCGGTCGGGCAGCCTCACCGTTTGTTATTCTGTGCAGATCTTCAATTCCCAAGGCACGCTGTTCATCCACGAAGTTCAACCCTTCTTCATAGTGCGGAAATCACCCTCGCACAATTGGCGCCGTCTGTGGGAAAACCACTGTTTGCTTCGTGACGACCTCCGGCGATGGGAATCGAAGATACACCCCACTCTGGGCTAGCAGAGAGGACTCCAATGACGGAGAGAACCAAAGATAAGGGTCTGGCATTCCCTCCAGCGCACGATGACCTTATGGACCACGATGGTCAGACACCCAATGCGGCGGAGCGACGCCGTGTCATTGCCGCTGAGACGTCTCAACGCCTTTTTGTTGAGAAAGACCATCGTGACCGCATCATCGACTCAATGGGTTTGGAGATCACTGAGCTTCGCACCCAATTGATGAAGTTCATGGCGACCCCAGCGGAGCCAAGAAAGTCCGTTGGTAGACCATCGCAACGGAGACGTACCCCTTCTCTCCCTCCGCCTCGCAAAGAGCACTACAGTCGTGGTCCTACTGGTAGAGAGCATAGCCGGCCGATTCCGGTGCTTAGTGAAGCGGCCAGCAGTAGGACGAATAACCTACAAAAAAATAACCCACGAGAGAATTCCCATAAAAGGCAAAGGACCGTTAGCCGCCTATCTGAAACCTTTTATTGTCGTCGCGATGAGCGACCACACGATTTGAGAAGTTGGCTGAATGATAACAGAGAAGAGGCGCGACGGCTATGCAGAGAAGGAGAACGTCGAGGAGATAGGGAGGAGGACTGCCGGCTCAGCAGGGAAAGGGACCAGTTAGACCGGTCCATACACCAACAAGAGCGTCGTGCTCTAGACCGGTTGGTGTCCACCCCCTTCTCCCCAGAGGTAGAAGCTGTAGAACCTCCACGGAAGTATAGCCCACCGAAATTCATTCTCTATGATGGAAAGACGGACCCTCTGACCCACATCAGCCATTACCGCCAGATGATGTCCCTCTGGAACCGTAACGACGCACTCATGTGCAAAGGCTTCCCCTCTAGCCTTGGAGAACTTGGCCTCCGATGGTTTGACAAACTCCCCAATGGCTCAATTTATGATTGGACGCAGCTCTCGGAGGCGTTCTTAGCCCGATTCGTCTCCAACAGCAGGGTCCCAAAGCAGTTAGATACCTTGTTCAATATTCGAAAGGACAGGAAAGAAACCCTACGCCAGTACGCGCGACGGTATTGGGAGGAGTATGGTGACCTGGAGGAAAATGTTTGCAGTGAACAATTGGCTGTGCTATACTTCAAGCAAGGCCTACCTCCTTCGCACAAGCTAAGACAGTCGTTGACGAAACGACCTGCCTCCACCATGAAGGATTTGAGGGCTCGAATAGAGCAACAAGCTCGCGTGGAAGATGACGCTGCTTCAGTACATGTTGCTGTTGCTGAAGAAGAAGTCAGACCGCCTCGACCACCTAAGACTGAGCAGCCAAGGAGGGATGAGCAGCGCAAGAACTATGGCCAAAGGAACCGCTCCACAGTAGAAAACGAGGAGGAAAGGGCCAAATCTTATGAAGGCATCACCACCGTCTTCAAAGAGCCAATATACAGGCTCGTCGAGAAACTTAAAGGGGAAGCCTTCTTTGTCTGGCCAGCTAAGATGCCTGGAGACCCTGCTCGGCGCAATCAGACACTGCGTTGCACCTATCATCGAGAGAAGGGACACAAGACGCAAAATTGCAGAGCTCTCAAACAACACTTGGAGGACTTAGTTACGGCAGGACACCTCCAACAATGGATAGACGTTGATAAGACGAGGGAAAAGAAAGGACTAGACCAAGCCCCCCTTGAAGAGAACCATGCCCCGAGGTTGGTTACCAATGTTATCCATGGAATGACTGACCCCGAAAGAGAAAACACCATTCGAGGGGAAATCCAACGAGCCACCCACATTCAGCAGGTAATGTCGGTAGGACCTCCTCCCAAAAAGTCCAAGACAGAAGCCAGACCTTCTCGGTTTAACGTCGTGTTCACCGAAAGGGACCTAGAGGGAATCCAGCACCCCCACACAGATGCCCTCATCGTTACAGTTGGTGTGGCCAACAAGTTCGATGTGAAGCGAGTCTTGATTGACCAAGGAAGTGCCGCAGACATCATGTATTATGAGCTTTTCAAGAAGCTCGGCCTCAGTGAGCAACACCTGACACCTGCCACCTCCCCTTTAGTTGGCTTTAACTCGCAAACAGAATGGCTGCTCGGTCGAATAACTCTATCTGTCGTAGCTAAGTCCAAGGTGGTCTCTTTTGACTTCTTGGTGGTAAACACCCCATCTCCCTACAATGCCATCCTCGGCCGACCTTGGATTCATCAGATGGAGGCAGTCCCTTCCACCTATCACCAACTCGTTCGCTTTCCAACCAAGTATGGAGTAGAGGAGATTCGTGGAGACCAAGTGGCAGCCAAACACTGCTTCATTGCTGCCATGAAAACCAAACAAGTCTGCGACCAAGTACAGATGGTAGAAGTACCTGACCAGCCAGTTTTGGAAGACATTGGCGGAGTGCCGACCGAAAAGATGGTAGAGGACCTAGAGACGGTCTTGGTAGAAGAAGGAAACCCAGATAAGTTCTTCCTGCTCGGCACTTCCCTCACAGTTGGAGAGAAAGAGCAATTACTGGCTCTACTCCGTAAACACATCGAAGTGTTCGCCTGGTCGGCCTATGACACTCCTGGGTTGGACCCCAACTATGCCTGTCATCGACTCAACGTCCAATTAGGAGCGCGGCCAGTTATTCAGAAGAGTAGACGATCATCCGCGCAACACACCGATGCAGTGATCGAAGAGGTGGACAAACTTTTGGCTGCTGGAGTCATTCGAGAAGTGCAGTACCCAAAGTGGCTGTCCAACACCGTCGTGGTGAAAAAGAAGAATGGCAAATGGAGAGTCTGTGTTGACTTCACTAGCCTTAACAAAGCTTGCCCTAAGGATAGCTTCCCTCTTCCACGAATAGATCAACTTGTTGATGCAACGGCTGGACATGAGCGCATGAGCTTTCTAGACGCCTACAGTGGCTACCACCAGATCCCCATGTTCGGTCCTGACCAGGAGAAAACGGCTTTTATCAGCCCTAGAGGCACTTACTGCTACAAAGTGATGCCCTTCGGCTTGAAGAACGCTGGTGCGACCTACCAGCGAATGGTCACCAAAATGTTTAAGGACCAGCTCGGAAAAACCATGGAAGCATACATTGATGACATGGTCGTCAAAAGCAAGTTGGCCAAACACCATCTAAGGGACCTTGAGCAAGTGTTTAGAATTTTGAAGGCTCACAAGCTTCGATTGAACGCCTCGAAATGTGCCTTTGGAGTAGGATCGGGGAAGTTTTTGGGGCATATGGTGACTAGGCGGGGCATTGAAGCCAACCCCGACCAAATCAAAGCCCTCCAAGACCTTGAAGCA
This sequence comes from Camellia sinensis, assembly GCF_055761805.1. NCBI lineage: Eukaryota > Viridiplantae > Streptophyta > Magnoliopsida > Ericales > Theaceae > Camellia > Camellia sinensis. The sequence goes on along the minus strand of NC_138964.1, from coordinate 15,763,556 downwards.
CCTACAAAGGCTAAAGAACTCCAGAAACTCGCTGGTATGGCTGCAGCACTTAACCGTTTCATCAGTCGGTCATCTGATCGAATGAAGCCCTTCTTCCAACTTCTAAGGAAGAAAACCAGTTTTGAGTGGGGAGGTCAGTGCTCCGAAGCGCTAGAAGATTTGAAGAAGTATTTGTCCTCTCCTCCCCTTCTATCAACACCTGTCGCCAACGAAGAGCTTTTCCTTTACTTGGCTGTTTCTGAGCATGCTGTCAGTGCAGTGCTAGTCAGAGAGGATGGGAAGGAGCAAAAACCAGTGTATTATGTTAGCAAGACACTCCTTGATGCCGAAACTAGATACTTGCCATTGGAGAAATTGGCATATGCACTATTAATTGCCTCTAGGAAGCTTGTTCATTACTTTCAAGGACATACCATCAACGTCCTCACTGAATTTCCCCTCAAGTCTGTGTTCAGTCGAGCAGATTTCTCAGGCCGAACAGCAAAGTGGGCGGTGGAGCTTGGAGAGTTTGATATCAAGTTCCAACCTCGAACAGCAATCAAAGCTCAAGTCCTGGTAGACTTTGTTGCAGAATTCACCCCGGGACCAGTTGTTCCCTCCGAAGGGAGCTCGGCTTTGGTCACTATGACTGCCCAGCATAAAGGGCAATCCCCAGCCGAAGCATGGAAACTTTTTGTTGGAGACGTATGGAAGCTGTTCGTGGACGGTTCTTCTAACCAAAAAGGGTCAGGGGCAGGAGTTGTCCTTATTTCTCCTGAAGGATTCATGTGGGAACAAGCCATTCGATTGGGCTGGAAAGCCTCTAACAATGAAGCAGAGTATGAAGCTCTACTAGCCGGCCTACGAAGTGCCGAACACTTCAATGCGGAGGAGCTACTCGTCTTTAGTGACTCTCAATTAGTGGTCAACCAACTCTCTGGAGTTTACGAGGCTCGCGATGAGCGGATGGCCACTTATGCAGCACAGGCCAAAAATTTGATCAGAAAGTTCCAAGCCATCAAAGTCGAGAAGATTGGCCGAGAGGGAAATGGTCATGCTGACGCTTTAGCTTGCCTGGGTTCCTCGGTCGACTCCAGAGACGGCCGCAAAATATGGGTGGAATATGTACCCCAACCAAGTATTCAACTAGTCGAAATGGTCCTTTGCACTGACTTGGGCCCGAGCTGGATGGACCCACTCTTGGCCTTCTTGAAAAATGGCACCCTTCCTGAGGACAAAAAAGAAGCGCACAAGACAAGGCACAGAGCTTCTCGGTTTTGGCTCTCCCCATCTGGCAAGCTTTACAAGAAGTCCTACATGGGCCCTTATCTACTCTGTGTTTATCCAAGTCTGGTGGAAGATGTGCTTTATGAGATCCATGATGGAATATGTGGGAGTCACACTGGTGGTCGGTCCTTGGCACACCGAGCGCTAACACACGGGTATTGGTGGCCGCGCATGCAAAAGGAGGCCCAACAGTACGTCCGCAAGTGCGACAAGTGCCAAAAGTTTGCTCCTCTCATCCACCAGCCAGCCAAAGCTCTAACCCCTCTCACCAGTCCTTGGCCATTCGCTCAGTGGGGCTTAGACATTGTTGGACCATTAGCTAGGGGAACTGGGAATAAAAGGTTCTTCATTGCTGCAACTGACTACTTCACCAAATGGGTGGAGGTGGAGGCCTTGTGCAAGATCAAAGAAGCAGACACTAAGAGGTTTGTTTGGCGCAATGTTGTGACTCGATTTGGCATTCCCAGAGTCCTTCTCTCTGACAACGGTACACAATTTGATGGCAAGATCTTCAGGAGATTTTGCGCTGACTTGAGGATAGAGTTCCGAAACTCCACTCCGGCCTACCCACAGGGCAATGGCCAAGTTGAAGCGTCCAACAAGACGATTATTGACGGGATAAAAAAGCGTCTTGAAAAAGCCAAGGGCAAATGGGTGGAAGAGATACCGAATGTCCTCTGGGCTTACCGAACTACTCCTCGTCGGTCAACCGGTGAGACACCTTACTCTCTCACCTATGGGATGGAAGCAATCATCCCTTTGGAGGTTGGCCTTCCTACCATCCGTTCTGAGATCTTTGAGCCAGCAGACAATGATGAAGCTATTGCCCAAGCTCTGGACATGGCCGAAGAACGTAGGGAAGCTGCCCTCATTCGATTGGCGGCTTACCAGCAGCAACTCACTAAGAGCTTCAACAAGAATGTGCGTCCAAGGCAATTCCTACCAGGTGACTTGGTACTCAGGAAGGTAATGGATCACAAGAAAGTTCCTGGGGAAGGGAAACTCGGTGCAAACTGGGAGGGGCCCTACAAGGTTACCTCAGCACTTGGCAATGGCGCATACTATCTGGCTGACTTATCGGGGAAGGCAATCCCCAGACCATGGAACGTCGCCAACCTAAAGAAGTACTTCCAGTGATATGATTCTTAGGATGCAATACTTACAGTAATGTATTTCTCAGAACATGCCTTGATGTAATCAAAAGTTACGAGTATCAATGAATGAAAATTTGTTTTATAGTTTGTCCTTATTTACTTGCGTTGTACATTTATGCTCGGTGGAGCAAATTGGCCACGGGTCTTAACTCAAGCCAATCCCGGATGCTCAACCCTTTGGTTGGAGCGGGATGCCAAGTGGTATAACTTGGTGGAATTTGTGCCAAGTATCGTTACTTAAAGCACGGTCCAAATTCACAATTCACGCTCGAAGACGGGCAGAATTACACTCTACGAAGGGTTAAATCCCGCCAACACTTGCCCAAGTCAGGTGGCGGCCGACCAACATGATAAAAAACTTTCACAATTTTTTCTCTACGAAGGCATAAAGCATGGTCTGACCGAACAGACAACCTTCCGAGCCACAGAGCTCATGCTCGGCTGGGGGCATCGACAAACTTTCTCAATTTTTTCTAAGGCACGAAGCCTGATCAGACCGAACAGACAGCCTGCTAGGCCACAGAGCCTCTGCTCGGCCGGGGGCAAACATGACATATAAGCAAAAATTGAAGATAAGCGGTTCAATACTTGCGAAAATAAAAGAACGAGTGCATTGAAGTGAAACTTCAATTACTAAAAAGAGTTCGGCCTTACAAAAAAAAAAAAAGAGGTCCACCCGACCGAACTCCAAGATAAATAAGAAAGTACAAGTTGCAAATTCAACACTTGGCAAATTTAGAAGGTACTTCATTACAAAAGGGAGCTCGGTTTGTATCATAGCTTATCCAACCGAGCGCTAAAGCAAAACTTGAAGATACTTCATTAACTTCCAAGTTTCATTACAAAAGAACTACTAAAGCAGAAGTGAAAGAAAAACTCGAGGCAACCTAACAACTTACTCCTCGCGTTGCTCCTCCTCGTAGTGTCCATCCTCGCGGTGCTCCTCTTCTGTAGGATTGACAGTCTGTCTAACCAAGGAAGAGCTTGGCAGGAAAGGAGAAAGGCCAGAAGGATCAACATCCGTAGCTCCACCTTGGCGAGGCCTTCTCATCCTAACCCTTGCAGCGGTCTTCGAAGGGACTGGGATATCGTCAATATCATAAAGAGGAGAAGCCTCTTCCACTTTAGCAGCGCGCAGAGCCCCAGTCCAACCCTTAGTAAAGATCTTGTCCCTCAGCTTCAAAATCTCCTCCGAATAGGTCTTTTCGGCCTCGTCATAGCCCCTCTGTTCGGCCTCGTCCACCATCCTTTGATAATTAGCCTTTAAAGACTTCAAAGCAGCATCGGCATCTACGGCCCTCCGCTCGGCCATGAACATCAGTGCTTCGACCTTCTTCTTTGCATCTTCCATCTTCTTTATATCCTCCCCGGCCGCCTTCAAGGACATATCAGCATCAGCCAACATGTTGATTGTCTTAACCTTCTCTTGCTCCTCACGATGCCGCCTTTCATCCATGATGTGCATCCTCTGAATGCACTGCACCAAACCAAAATGTCATATTCTCAACAACCAAATTTAAGTAAATGACAAAGACATAAAAGAAGACTTACTGCGGTTAGCATCTGCACCGAACCCTTGATCAACACGTCGCTTGAAATGTTTTGTTCCGCCATATCCAAAGGTAGCAGCAATGTCTTTGATAAGTCAAAGGCCAAGTCGCTTGAGTAGATTGTGCTGTCCGATGTAGTGATTGCTCGGCCGTTGTGCTCCAAGGGAGGCACCCATTCTTCATCTGAGCCCTGCTCATTAGAACCCCCAGCAACTTCTTTACCTTTGGATCTCTTCCTCTTTGAGGCCCTATCAGCAGGAAGAGCAAGAGTAGCAACGGGAGGGAGAGGAATAACAACATGCTTTTGTCCACCCTTAGACCTCTCAATCGGTGGAGAAGAAACTCGTGTGTCGACCGTCGAAACAGCTAGAAGGTCCTCATCATCAGATCCAAAGACTAAGGCATCAAGATTGAGCTTTTGGCGACGAGCCATTTTGCTTGCTAAGTCTGGCGACGGAGAGTAGCCTCTACTGAGTGATCCGCTTGATGAACAAACAACAGCGGAAGAGGAAGCTCCGGTAGTATGGCCAACTTGTTCTTCTGTTTCAATCCCAAGTGAGTCCCTCGCGAAGTTGTTTACTTTGGGTTTCCGTTGGATGACATGTCTGTAAGTTCGCACATAGTTAAGCAAATGTGAGGCCGACCGATCTTCGTACCTTAGTGCAACTTTGATATCCCTTGGATGCTCTTTCTCCGGCCTCCTCTTTAGCTTCTTTGAACCTGCAAGTACGAACAATAACACTTTAACAAAGAAAAAAATCACAGGCGATAAGCGAATGGATAAAAGGAAGCTACAATAAAGAATGACCTGGGTGGCCGTTCTCTCGTGGAACCCGCTTCGATCGGCCCACCTCCTCGGCCGCAAACTCCCAATTACCTCCGACTTGAAGGAAATCAGAGCAATGCTTGTCATTATCAGGAAGTTCAGTAACGAGTTGGAGGTCTAACGACCGAACTTTGACATAATAGTTTTTACCGCCTTTATTACGACACAAGGAGTAGCAATGAAGGATATCCCAAATACCCAAGTCCAAGTCTAAGAGGTCGTTTAAGACCGAGACACCGTTTATCACTCTAAGTGTGTTCATTGATATTTGCATTGGTGTAAGTTCAAAATAAGAAAAGAATCGACGCAACAAAGGGTTCAACGGAAACCTAACACCCCCCTCTACGATGGAGGCAATTGAGAAGGGCATTGTGGTGCTTGTACATGACCGATCTGCGTCAACCGTCGCCAATGTCAATGTGACATCATTGGGAATGTTATATCTTCGGCGGAACTCATCCATCCCTGCCGGAGTGTCCACTAGGTTCCGAAACTTACCCATTGGAGGTGCGACGTTCCACCAAACAACTACACTAAGGATGACTTGCAAGGTTGGAGGTACAATGGCCGACCAAGCAACCGTGTGCTAAACGACTCTCAGCGTTACACTTAACCAAAAAAGTAATGGTGAAGGTGGAAAGGAAATACATGGGTTCTACGACTTACAGTGCCAAAATCAAGGGGAACTTGATGGCGAGCCTCTCCGATGAAGCAGTCCCACTGTGGCAATCAAGAGAAAAATTATGAGTTGCAAAAAATAAAAATAAATAAATAAATAAATAAAAAGAGCAAAAAAAAAAATGAATAAATAAAATTTGTCAGAATAAAGGTTTGGTGATGAATGATAAGATTGGTAAGAATAAAGGTTTTGCATTTGTCCAGTATGCTTCAGCTGCTGATGCTATGAAGGCATTAGCAAAAATTTTCCAAAGTTGAGATTTGTGGAAAGCAATGTAGCGCTACACCTGTCGAGGGCAATGACACAATTTTTCTCGGTAATATTAACAAGAAGTGGAAGAGTGAAGATATTGGAAACCTCAGAAGAATGTCTTCGAAAAGCTGCAAAAGATAAAAGTTGCTTGGGCTGAACCCTTGAGTGAACCAGATGAAGACGAAGTGCTTAAGGTCAAATCTGCCTTCCACATGGGATGAAGAGAAAGTGAGGAGACCACGTTGTTGGTGCAAGCTCCAACCTTTCTCAACAAAAGTTTGGGATTTATAGAAAGAGGACTAGAGGTCAAGCTCAGGTTTTTAAAATTGTTTTAAAATCCCAACGAAGGAAAGCGTGAGAATAAAACCAAAGTCAGACTCTTCTTTCCGAAAATAGGTTCTGTTATTCTTGGAGTCAAAAAGTGAGGCAGGAAGGGAATGGAAAAAATGGGTCTGGAAATCCAAATTTCTAGAGGGAGAAAGTGTTAAACAAAGTGGGTTTGCTTGTTTTCATTAACAAATTCTGAAATGGGCTTGCCTTTATGTCATGTTGACAGCTCCCAAACTAGTCAAATGTGGACACGTGATGGCTCGACAGTCGGAGTAAGGACATTAGTCAGGGCCGAGCTTGAGGTCTGGTGGCAAGGCCAAGATCATGGACGACCGAGCTGCGATGCTCACGGACGAGTCGGCCGAAGCATTTTAGGCCGAGCTAAAGGGCACTTGAAATAACGAAGTGTGAAGTTGGCCCAGCTCCGAGCTTTCCAGGTGAGCCGTGCAAGGAAGTTGAATGCCCGAAGCCTCACTAGGCAACTCTGTCAAACCAGCGAGCAGACAAGTTCAAGAAGCCTAGTTCCCTAGTATGAAGAAGATAAGCAAACTAAGTCGCAGATGCGCCGACCGATCCAACGACGACGAAGGCAACTGAACAAGAATGAATCGAGCACAAATTGGAGATCACCGAGCAGCGTGAAAGCTGGCGCGAACCAAGCTACGGAGTGACGACAACCGACCGAACTCATTCGTCGATGACAACGAATCAAACTAGCGACCGAGCTGCGAATTTGGTGGGTTGTTCTTGTAAGGCCGACCAACGGCAAACCCATAGCCAAGCAACAATCCAGCCGGGCTAAAGTGTACGGGACTCATAAATTGGCCCAACATTTCGATGTGAACAATGGACCAAGCTTGTACCGCGCACGACCTCGGCTGACCGAACAGGCAATGGCAACTTCGAACTAGAAACGGAAGTTGCACTCTGTGATGATTGAATAACAAAGGCTACGGAAGAAATAATCTGCTGGATATGAAAGGAGATGACCACCGAACAAAAAGGTGACCGAGGAAGAAAAAGACTCAGTGAAGAAAGTTGATGACCAAGCAGAGGAGATGAAAAATGAGCCGAACAATTGATTAGCCAATTATGTTCAAATAGGATGGAGCATGACCGACCAAGCTCTGAGCATCACTTTTTCATTTCTTAAATGGGACCGAGCAGACAAAATGTATTGTCGTCTATCCTGGTTGGAGACCGAGCAAACAAAGAAAGCTTCACTTTTTCATTGGAGCATGTTAGACAAATAGTGCAAGAGAGTGATCAGTACGTGGCCTGCAAACATTTCCATAAGCAAACTTGCAAAATTTGATTTGGAGTGTCAAGTTTGTAGGGCCCACGTCTATTTCACCAAGTGCAAAACAGTACCAAGTGCCCAGCAAATGGTTTTTGCATGTTATTACCATGCATGGCAATGGTATTGCTTAGTCCACGTGTCCAACTTTAGGAATATATGTATATATATATATTTAATAAAAAAAATTAAAAAAATTTCGTGTATATATATATATTTAAAAAAAAAAATAAAAAAAAAATTCGTGTATATATATATATATATTTAATAAAAAAATTAAAAAAAATTTCGTGTATATATATATATATATTTTAAGTTAAGCAGCGACGCTCAGCCGACTGAAGGAGCATCAAGCTAGACAATTACAAGGCTAGTGAAGACACATTTAGTTTAGGGGCACAACCGAGCTACAAAACATTGGGCAGACGCATACGTTAGAATGAACAATAATTTTTAATCCAGCTCATGGAGCTCAAATTAAGTTGTGATCACCCAAACTTCGAAGTTGGTGACAGAATTGGCTTCCGCTTCGCCAAACGTAAGCGCAAGCCAGGGGGCAAATGAAGTGGGTGAAAATTAATCAAGTCTTGGTGCTAGGTCCAATGCAATACTCACTCCAAAGTGGAGCTAGGTCGGACCTCATCCCTATGGCCAACACTTGCTCCGAAGCAAGACAATCCTAGGAGTTCGGCCCAATGTACGAGCGTCACTCCAAAGTGAGCCGAGCAACATAGTGGACCTTCTGGATGGACAGAACCGCTCCGAAGTGGGTTGAGCAACGTGTCGGACCTTCCGGATGGACAGAACCGCTCCGAAGTGGGTTGAGCAACGTGCCGGACCTTCCGGATGGACAGAACCACTCCGAAGTGGGTTGAGCAACCTGCTGGACCTCCTGGTTGGACAACCGTTCTAGAGCAGACCAACTTAGAGAAGGCCAATTCACTGAAGATCTTTCTTGGGCTCACAAGAGACAAACAACTCTGCTCCTCCCCCTCTGTATGAACAGAACGTGGAGACATGGAGGTGCAGAGGGACAAGGTGCATATATGACAGACCTGCATCTGAATGGCAGGTGGAGTGGTCGTCCTCCTCCAATGAGAGATGTCCGCTAATGAGACAAACAAAGCAGACCTGCACCCGAGTGTCAGGCGGAGTGGTCGTCCTCCTCCAATAGGAGACGACCACGAATAAGACATATTGGACAGATGGCGGAGAGAGAAGGACTCGAACGACAAACAACCTTCTCCTATAAAAGGTGAACACTATTCACTCTCAAGGCATCCGAAAAATACACACACTTAACACATATACACCCATTCTCTCTTCTTCTTCTTCCTAAGTCCCTGACTTTACCATCGGAGGGGTTTCCGACCAAACCCCGGTCGGGCAGCCTCACCGTTTGTTATTCTGTGCAGATCTTCAATTCCCAAGGCACGCTGTTCATCCACGAAGTTCAACCCTTCTTCATAGTGCGGAAATCACCCTCGCACAGGTTTAAAGTGATGTGGTAGAGAGGTGATATTATTTAAATAAGTGTTGATGGCATGGTCCAATTGAAATGTTTTGTGGCTTCTAAACAGAAATAATTGTGTGTGATCAAGAAAATGGACTACTTAGTTCGAGTCTTATCTTGATGAAAGAAATTTTTATAATTTCTCCATGTGTGAAAGTAAACAAACTTGCAAAACAAGTACTGAAAATAAAGGAAATTTGAACTTTCATAAACTAATGATGAAGAACAATTAGAATCGAAATTGAGAAATGCTTGAATGGAAAGATGAATTGAAATGACCAATTGGGTAATTAAATTAACAATAGTTGATCTTGAATTGTGTAGCTGTTGGATCCCTAATTATTGCTCTAGTCACACATATCAGAACACTTATATAGACACAAAAGCGATAGTACATCTTACTATTTAGTTAATAAAATTTAATTTGGGAGCATTAATTTCCCTTAGAAAATGGGTAAATTAGTGACCGCTTTTAAACGTTGAAAAAAAGATGGCAACTTTTACATTTTTGCATAATTACACTGATATTATTTCCACTACAATAAATAAGAATTTTAGAGATTAAATATTTTGGTCTCTAAAAGTAAAAATTTTATTATAAAAGATATTTAAGGACCAATTTCTATCGTCATGAGGATAGTTGCCAAAAGATTGTCCCGAAAAGTCCAAAACAAGGCTTTTAGCAACAAAATTTTGAAAATGTCACTAATAAATAGACTTTTAAAGACAAAATAATTTGGTCTAAAAATGGTTTATCTTTTGAGATAAAAAATTTGGTCCCAAAAGGATAATAAATTCATCACTAATGTCTAATTTTTGTTGTTAAAAATATAATAATGGCACTTTTCTCAACAAAAATATTTGGTCCTTAAAAAATAATTTTGTCCCTAAATTTTAGTCTCTAAAACTTTAATTTTTTTTGTAGTGTTCTAGTAAAGTTAAAATAATTGAAATTAATATAAATAGTGGAAGGCATAAAAATAATCAAGATAAAATATATATTTCAATATAAAAGAGATGACAATTTCATTTTTTCCTTCATATGACTCACAATTTTTTTGATGAAAAGGGTACATAATTTTTATTGCAATTAAAATCTTAATAGAGTTCAATATAATTATATCGAACTTTTGAAATTTATATATATATTTTTTTTCAAATTGCCTGGGAGCTCAATGTAATTTAATTAATTTTTTTAAAAAAAAAAACTTATTTCCAACTCTCAATATTCGAAGGAAAACGTTTGAGATTTTTTAAAAAGCAACTCAATTTGACTTACAATAATGTTGTATGGCACGTGTTAATTTTTTATTTATCATATATATACTCATTCAACTCTCTTTGGCACATAATTGTAGATAAATTGAAAAAATTATAAGGTGTTTAGAGGGCACCACTTGTCCTTTCCATCAACCAATCATTAATTTTCATTTCCTAATACAAAATCACAAGTTTGCATCATTCTACCACTCACAAATCTCCTTAACGCACCACATAATCATACCCTGGACTTGTTTGATTCAACTTATTATAAGTTAAAAAAATTAATAATCGAAAGCATAAACTAAAAGAATCTCCCATCTCCTTTTTAGATAATTAATTTTTTTTTTTTGAGTTTTTAAAACTATTTCTACCTTATAAAGTGTTAGGTTTTTATAATTGATAATCTCGTTTAACAAAACTCTTTTTAATTGTAATTTTATTCGCTCTCTTGTTTCAGTGAGGCTGTGAGTATTTAGATACGAATCCAACCCAATTCGTGCCTGCGTAGAGGAGTTTGTGCTGACATTCCGTATCTTGAGCATTCATCATTCTTTGTTTGTCATTTCACTAATTATGTATGGGGATTGGGTTGTCCGGTCAGCTCGCGAGGGTCTAGGGGGCAGTGTTCCTAGCAAGTCCAGAGCAGTGCCCACAGAGCCAAAGTTGTTTGACCGCTCGAGCAGTCATTTGTGCGCCCGAGCAGTAAAGTGGATCATCTAGTATCTCTGCTTACAAACTGAATTTCTGAGAATCCGGTTTGCATCATTTATCTTTTGTTTTTCAAGGTTTTGAATTTAAATAATTTTTCGTATATTGTTTTATATATCCATTTGAATCCATCTTGTAATATATTCCATGGTGTAATTTAGTTCATTCTTGTGTTTTTTTTTTTTTTTAGTTCTATAGTTTATTTAGTATTTCATCTTTTTAATATAAAATTGTTGTCATTTCTATTTAATTTGTTTTATATATTTTTCATGTACTATTATGAAAAAATACCTACAGGCTATAAATTCAATTTTGAAATTTTTGAGTTGTCTCTAATTTTAATCTTTTGAAGTCATAAAAATAATAACAATTTAAAATATTATATTACATTCACGTACTTTATTTTCGAAATAATTTTCAAGACACTTGACTTTTTGTTTTTTTACGAAAAGATATATAAAAAGTAGAGATTTTTTTTTTTGACTTTTTGATATAAATTTTTGATTTTTTAATTTTTTTAGTGACTTTTTAACTTTTAAACTAAAACACTGAGTTGCCAAATGAATAAAATACTTCTCTAAGTGGACCATGTAGCTATCAGATTCATGATTATTGTTGAAGAACTAGCAGTTGACACGTGCACATATAATTTTTTTTTTTAAAAAAAAATATTTGATCATACAATGTGTGTTACGAAAGAGTAATTTTAATTTTAAATTAAAATTAAAGTATGATTTTAATTATTTATTTTGATAATGTTGACCCTATCATTCTATAAAACTTGAATACTTATATATATATTAATTTTAGTTCAATTATTTGTGTATTTTGATAATTTTAGTTCTATCATATTACAAAACTGTAATTATCATATAACAATTTGTATAATATATATTAAACTATAAAATTATAAAATAAATACTCATTTTGATATTAAAAATAATATTTAAATCAGAAGAAGAGTAACATAAAATTAAAAGTAATTCTAACTATTTAATCTTCTTTTATATTCATTTGGAAAATAAAAATATGTAGAAATAGAAATTATATAAAATTTATTAAAAAATTAAATATAAATATGTTATAGTTGGATTATCATATAATAATTTTATATGATATATATATATATATATATAATTATAAGATTGTAAAATAAACATTCTTAATTAAATTAAAATATCAACTATATAAAAGAAATTCTCAATAACGATTAACTAAAAAGAATCACATAACAATATCTAAATCCAAAAAGGAAAAAAAATAAAAATATCCATACGATAGATACATCTCAATGTGTGAAGTGATTAATCATCTGTAATATGATGTCAAAACATAAAAGAACTTACTGTTAAACAATCGAAAAAGTAACTAAAGCAATAAATACAGAATTTAGGGGGTTTCTCAAGAGTATCATTATTGTGCTGGTTTTTCTTTATGTGAGTTATAATTATATAAAATAATATAGAAAATGAAGTATAATTTCATATATATATTCACTATAAAATGTAAACAATAAATTGATAATATAGAATTGGTATTGGATATAGAATAATGCATGAAATTTTTTTTTAAAAAAAAAAAAACAATTTAGCATTAAAAAAAATTCTAATACCCTTGAAAGAAATATATATATATATATATATATATCTTTAGCAATTGACTTTGTGGATTATCTCAATTTATCATGAAAAATATATGAATAAAAATATTTGTCAAATAGAATTCATATAAAATAGGTAAAGTTGGTATAATTTAAATTATGTTTGGGTTTGGGTAGAATTCTATATGTAATTAAGAAAATACATGTTGACGTGACCCTCTTAGAAAAGAGTAAGCCCTTGTAATATGTAATCTAAGCATAAAAAAAATACCATTTTTAATAATACTAGAGGCCGGGCACACGCGATACGTATGCAAACTCGTAAAATAAATGTAAGTTTGAAATAGTACATTAAAAAAACATATAAATTAAAAAAAAAAACAAATTGAATATAAAATAATTTTGGCTAAACTTAATATTCTTAACTGAATATAAATTTATAAAAAAACTGAATATATAAATAATTAAACACAAATTCAAAGATTAAACATTTACAAAGAGATTTAATAAGCATGAAATAAATAAATTAATTAATTAAAAACTCAAAAAAAAAAAAAACTCAAAGATAATGAAAAAATATATAAGTGTGTACATTTATATATCCTATAAAACTCAAAGATAATGCAAAAATATATGAGTGTGTGTATATATATATATCATGTCAAACCTTGACATTGAAAAAATAAAAATAAATGGGTAAATTACATTTACCTCCCCTGAAGTTTCTGACAAATACAGGGACCTCTCCTGTGGTTTGAATAATTACAGTAACCTCCCTTACTTTACCTGACAATGTCAAGATTCCCCCATTTTTTAACTGCCGTTCACACTACTAACAGAAATTGATGATGTCATCAAAGATAAATAATGAAATACCCATAATGCCCTCAAGTGTCTCAAAACACTCCATGAATTGGGTTACATGAGATTGAATCTACCATTTTTTTATTTTTTTATTTTTTTTTATTCCTCTTATGCTTTCTTCCTTTTTGCTTTATTGACCAACACAACACAATCATCTTCCTTCCTTTTTACGTTTGACTAACAGAGCACAATCACCAACCAACTTTCTTCTTCATCTCTTCTTACCCTTCTCAAAGGCAACCAAATCAAAACCTACAGTAGTTCATTTGGCTTCACAAGCAATCAGATTAAACACACAAATAATGTTAGAATGTTTATTACGGAAACACAATATTCAGATTAAATTATTTCATCTGAATTTTTATTTGATTTGAGATTTATTTCTTTGTTATGGATTTAAGCTTTAATGAGATTTTTTGTATTGAATCTTTGTTTGAGGTTTCAGTCAAGTCTTTGGAAGATTTGGATAGTGATATAGATTTGTGATTATTTTTTAATTGGAATTTGAGTTTATTTTTTTGGTGTGATTTGGTTTTAAATTAGAAAGGATGAGAGTGGGCAACAAATGAGAGAAGGGAAAACTAAATCAGGGGGAGCAGATGAATTTTGATTGGAGAACATGAAAGAGATAAGAAAATAAATGGTCATCCATGGGGAAAAAGAGGAAATAGAAGAAAGAGTAAGATTGTAGGAGAATAAGGTTAATTTTTTTTCCCCCTTTTTTGTTTCTATATCCATCTTCTGGTTCAACTTCTACCACTCACTGCCCCAATGTCTCACTCTTCCTTCCATCTTTTTTTTTTGCCCTCAAACCCTCTACACACACCACTGCCTCCTTCTATCTCCCCCCTCTGCTGACAAACCTTTTTGTTTCAACCTCCATCTCTACTTTCTCTGTTCTTAACCTCTAACAAGCAACATCGAAATCAAGACAAACACCACTATATCTACAGCCATAGTGATCAAGAACTCCATGGACGCTGGTGCCACCTCCCTTAAAGACTAATCACCATGAACATCTACAACGACGAACATTAAGACGATGAGATCTGGTGGTGTACAATGATCGGCAAGACCAGCAAGATCAAGATCGACACTACTAAGAATCTGCCTTCGACATCTCTCTCTCTATCTGTCTTTGGCATTGTTGTCTCGTTCTGTGCTCCTCATGGGTTTGGTGTCTCGATTTTCTACTTGTTGAGATATAGTAGCGTATACGGTTGGGGCAATGGAGATTTGTGGTGGTTGGGGGTTATGAAGTTAGAGGTTGGTGGCAATGGAGAGTCGAAGCAGGTAGAGGGAGAAGGTAGAAATTGGGTGTAGTGGAAGAGAAATGCAGAGGGAAAAGAGATGAAGATTGATAATTATCAAATAGAATGAGGTGCATGATAAGGTTGTATGAGGAAGTGAACAAAGGGTATTTTGTCTTTTTGCCCTCAAATGAAGGGGTAATATGGTCATTTTGTATAGGCAACTAACGTTGTTTGTACATAATTGACGGAATGGGGGAATCTTGACATTGTCAGGTAAAGTAAGGGAGGTTACTGTAATTATTCAAACCACAGGAGAGGTCCCTGTATTTGTCAGAAACCTCAGGGGAGGTAAATGTAATTTACCCAAAATAAATAAATCGGATTATCTATTTATTTTTCCTTCTTCTTCTTCTTTTTTGTTTCTAAAATAAGTAACTTTCAATATATATATATATGAACGTGTATATATATCCTATCAAATATTGAAATTCAAAAAAAAAAAAAAATTGAATATCTATTTCTTCCTCGTTCTTTTTTTCTAAAATAAGTGAACTTTCAGAATAAATTTTCAACTTACTATTCTTAGCTATCCAAGAATTAAGAGAATTTTTTTTTAATATTTTATTATTATTATTTTGTTTCAAAAAATGTTTAAGAACATCCCCCATTCTTTTTTTGTGTGTGCAATTTTTTTTTTTTTTTTGAAAAGTTTGGAATACTACTTTTTTGGAACAGATTGGGAATTGAAAAACTGGTACGTTTTAAAGAAAGATAGAAAGAAAAAAATTGAAAACACAATGAATAAAAAAAACATTCCCTTTTTTGTTTTATTTTTCTAACTTCTCTATTAACTTGTTAAATCAATGTGCAAAAAAAATAAAAATAAATTTATACTTAGAATGATAATCCATATAATTTTAAAAGTTTGTACCGTAAAATCCACATCTGTCTGTGCTATGTATAAATCATCTAAGATATATGTGCACAAAATCTATAGAATAAAATAAAAATATACTCAAAAAAATAATATATATACAAAATCTGTACAGTTATTATTTATTTCTTTATTTTGTATTTTTTTAATCAACATAATGAAGAGAATGAAAATGGAGTTTTTATTTTTTATTTTTTGCGATGAACGTAATGAAGAAATAAAAGCTATTAAAGAAGTATAGAATTTATACAAACAAAAAAATAAACAAAATAAACAAAAGCCTTAGTCATTGAAAATTTAAAAAAAGACAAAAAAATAAAAATATCAACACCCTTAGATTACTTACGGTCAAAGAGAAGTAAAAGATAAATATTGATAAGTAATTATTTGAGAAGTTATTTCTTTTGATCAACACAAAGTTATAAAACAATCTAAAAAAAAAAAATCTGGATATAAGTTGTAAGACGACCTTTGAAAAAAAAAATATATAAAAATTTGTCTAAAAAAACCTGGAAAAAAAAATAAGAATATAAATTCTATAAATGTAAATTCTGCAAAATGACTTATTAAATGGTCAACTCTTATATGGTTTTGCACTTTGCTTTTGTACTTTCTTCTACAAACCCAATCAAAACCTCCGAATCTTGATCCCAAAAAACATCTCTCTCAATTTCTAAACCAAATAATTATTCTTCTTCTATTACATCCCTTTCTTTTCCAATTTCTTGTTTTTCTTCTATCCATTTAGGCATCTTTAATAGACTCAATCGCATTCTCTGAAAAATCAAAAAGTTAAAAAAAAAAAAGAGATTCATGTAACAAAATGATTGTAAAAGGGGAAGAAGAAAAAAAATAAACAAAATTTATAACAAAAAAATAAATAAATAAATAAACAAAACAAAACAAAACAAAATAAAACAATAAACAAAAGTTTCAATTATTGAGAATATAAAAATTGAAAAACTAATCACTAACCATCAAAGAGAAATAAAAGATAGTATTCTATTGAATTGTACTTCTTTTGTCATAATTGAATCAAATACTTTTGTACTTTTTTAAAAGAGAAAAATATTATAGAAATAGAGGAAGAAAGCAAAAAGTAAAAAAAAAATGATAAAAGTAAATTATTGGAGAAGAGAAGAAGTTATTGTAAAAAATTTTTTTTTTGGAGAATATGGTTGAATGGGAAGTTATTGTAGAGTAGGTTTTTTTTTAAAAAATTATATAAATGCTGTATAGCAAAAGTTTCGAGAAACAAAGATAAGACCTCACTTTGACCTCGTTTGGGAACAGACTAATTTAGTAATTTTTTAGTTGTTTGACTAAAATATGAGCTAAAAAAAGCTAGTACGTTTGGGATGACTTTTTGACTTTTTACGAAAAGATGTGCAAAAAGTAGAGAGAAAAGAGAATCTTTGACTTTTTAGTATGAGTTGTTGACTTTTTGACTTTTTTAATAACTTTTTGACTAAATGGACTGGTTCCCAACGAGGCCTTAATATAATAATATTATTGATAGTATAGATATATATGATGATTAGGAATCCTACAAAATAATAAGCGGCAAAAAGGTGGACATAGTGGAAATGGACTGGGCCAGTACTATTTTTTACACCTCTAGCTTCTGTTGGATCTTATCTAGCTGAGCCCATATAAGCTTAAATTAAAATTAGTTGGGCTCAATACAAATGGCCTAAATGGTGAATTTTTTCAAGAAACTATACTGATACACTTGTAATTTTTATTTTTTCATTTTTATTTTTTGCAAACCTTATAAATAATATATATATTTGTTTTTCATTTTAGGACAGGTTGGGCTTACACACATCTCTTCTACCGAAACCTATATGCAAAAGCCACGCCATCTCTTTTTTTTGCCACCATCTTTTCAAGGAGTCTAACAATTAATTATTGACTTTTGCCAGTAAAAATTAAAAAAAACAAAATTTAATAATAATAACAAAACTATAAGCAACCATAGGTTTTTGGGTCATAAATTTCAAAACTATATATTTTAATCACTCAATTATATTAAAAAAATACAATTTTGAAAAATAATAAGGAATTAAGTAATATCGACGTCTGCATGATTAACTATAATAATAATATCATTGGTCAAAGTTATTTATTTTAATCACTCAACTATATTTATGGTTTTGAAGAATAATAAGGGATAAAGTGATATCAACATTTGCAAAATTAACTATAATAATATTATTATTGGCCAATCCTAATAATCATCCTCTAGTGTGTACATGTTTCTTGCTCACCCTAAGTTAGAGGTTGTTTGGGATGATCTAAATAAGTGCACTTTTTAACTTTTTATAAAATATAAGTTGGGTATGGATTGGGTATGAAGTGATGTGATAACACTACAAGAAAAGGGACTTAAAAAGACGAAAGTTTTTGCGACGGCGAGGTTACTGTCGCAAAAAATGATTTTTAGCGACGGCATTTTGTACCATCGCAAATAAGATCTTTAGTGACGGCATTTTACCGTCGGCAATAAAACTACACGCATAGGGATAAAAATACGGAAATTAGTGGTTCATTTGCGACGGCCAAAATTTCCGTCGCCAAAAAAGGTTATTAAAACGGCGTCGTTAGCTCTAATAAGTTATCAGTTGCGACGGGGAAAAATTTACCGTCGCAAAAAGTGGAAAACATTTGCCACTCTTCCCTTTCATCTTGGCGGTCACATTTGGGTCGAAATCCCTAAATGTTCGAAATCTCCAAACGACGAACGGCGGACTTTTTCCCCCTCTGGACAAGCGACGAACGGCGACCAAGGTAGGGGTGGTGCGGTGGTGCGGTGATGACGGCAGCGAGGGCCGGACTGGCGACGACGACAGCGATCTCACTCAGCATATGCTCTCTCTCTCTCTCTCTCTCTCCCTCTAATCACGTGAAGCAGCTTCTCTCTCTTTCTGTTTTCCCTTGTGCATAATATATAGCTGTGCAGATTTGTGCCCTTATCAGTCCAAACCTCCATTGTTGCTCAATGTTCATATATCTCTCTCTCTATATATATATATATATTTTTTTATATATTTGCCAGTTTGGACTTGTATACATTTCTCTCCATATATCTCTTTGTTCTATTTTCTTTCTCTCTTTATATATATATATATTTTTCTATCAAAATATTGTGATTTCATTTTTGCACAATTAATATTCACAGTGATAGTGAAATTTCAATGCAAAACTTCACTCTATGATAGTTGATTTTCACTGTCAAATAGAAATTTCACCAAGTTATGAATTACATAAATAAACTTATTAATGAATTTGAAATGAATTGATTGAGTAATTCAAAACACAAAGAAATCTCACTGAAACAACTGAATGAAACTTCACTGAAAAATAGAAAATTTTGATTTAGCCTTAAATTGCACTGTATTTGGCATAGTGTAGGTGAGAGAAATTTCTTGTGTTGAAGTAATATAAATATTTCATTGATTTTTATTTAAAGCTCAACTGAAATATTTTGTTATATTTTGTTGATTTAAATTGTCTTCGCATTTGAATTTGTTGCTTTTGTTTGTTTACGGTGATATTAAGAGTGAAATTTTACTTCACCAAAAAAAGTTGTTGAAAAATCATGTGGGAGAGTTAAAGCAAAAAAATCTTTGCCAACCAATGGAGGTTATTGGAAAATTATCGTAAACCAAACATGTTCACATAAATTCTCTTTTCAATGCTTGTCTATTACATCTCCATCTATAATTTTCCACTGTTATGTCTAGTTTTTCCAATTTCTCTTGGACTTGTAATTCACCTTGCATTGAACTAACTGGGATAAGTATTTCATTTTTTATGTTCTCCCATCAAATCGGTAAATAACTAACTGGGATAAGACCACCTACCTATTTGAGAGAAATTGGACGGATAGGTATCATGGTACATGAATACGTAAGTATTATATTTAGAGTTACTTTGATGAGATATTTTTGTAGATGTGTACAGATGATGGATAAGAGTTGGATTGATTTGCCCAATAGGATGTCGAGCGAATACATTAATGGGATTGATGAAT
This sequence comes from Camellia sinensis, assembly GCF_055761805.1. Lineage (NCBI taxonomy): Eukaryota > Viridiplantae > Streptophyta > Magnoliopsida > Ericales > Theaceae > Camellia > Camellia sinensis. Next base: position 15,744,031 of record NC_138964.1, on the reverse strand, counting down.
TCCTTTTGTTTGCCTACACCAATAGGGTTGAAGGTTCGATGATCAGTTGTCCGTGTAGGAAGTGCGAGAATCGATACTATTTTGTACGAGAGGGTGTACGGGAGCATCTGATTTTGAATGGTTTTTTTAAAAAATACAAATATTGGATTAATCATGGGGAATCTTACGTATCTCTGCATGGTAATCGAGAGAATGAAACATTAGCTAATTTAGACATTGGGGATGATATGATTGGAATGATACAAGGGGCTATGGGAAATCCACATGCCGGTACAAGTGTTGAGGGTAATGAACCACAGGGGCCTGATCCCCATGCATTTGAACCCCAGCTCGGTCCAAATGCAGAGACTGCAAAGTATTTCAAACTTCTTCAAGATGCACAAAGTGAATTGTATCCGGGTTGTCAGAAGTTCACATCTTTGTCATTCATTGTTCGACTTTTATATTTGAAGGTGCTTAATCAATGGACAGACAAGTCTGTTGATATGCTGCTTGAGTTATTGAATGAGGCGTTCCCGTTGGGTGTGAAACTCCCGGACTCATATTATAAAGCTCAAAAGGTCACAACAGATTTGGGCTTCACGTATGAGACGTGGGATGCATGTCCCAACAGTTGCATGTTGTTTCGAAACGAGGACGCCAATCTTGATAAATGTGTCATATGCAACAGTTGTAGATGGAAATCAAATGGTGATGGTGGTTCAAATGGTCCTAACAAAGGTGGCAAACGAATAGCTGTAAAACAGATGAGGTATTTTCCTTTAAAGCCAAGGTTGCAGAGGTTGTTTATGTCATCCAAGACGGCCAAGTTAATGAGATGACATGCAGAGGAACGAACTGATGATGGTGTCTTCAGGCATCCTGCTGACTCCCTTGCATGGAAAGATTTTGACCGTCGGAATATTGACTTCAGTAATGATTGCCGAAGTGTAAGGCTTGGCTTAGCATCTGATGGTTTTAACCCATTCAGAACGATGAACATAGTTCATAGCACTTGGCCTGTTGTGCTCGTTCCATACAACTTGCCGCCATGAATGTGCATGAAGCAACCATTTCTAATTTTAGCCGTGCTTATTGACGGCCCAAAAGGACCTGGTGACAAGATTGATGTGTATATGCAACCGTTGATTGAGGAGTTGAAAGAACTATGGAATGAGGGTGTGTCAACATTTGATGCATCAACAAATCAAATGTTTCAAATGCATGCAGCTTTACTGTGGACCATTAGTGATTTTCCTACATACGCAAACTTATCAGGATGGAGCACTAAAGGCGAATATGCACGTCCTTGTTGCAATAAGGAAACTACATCGTATTGGTTGAAGCATAGTAGGAAACAATCATACTTGGGTCATCGCAGATTTTTACCTACTGGCCATAAATTCCGGAAGGATAAAGTATCATTTGATGGTAGTCGGGAAGTCCGACTCAAACCCAAATTGTTGTCTGGAACTAAGATGTTGCTACAATTAGAATCTGAGGGTATTTTAACCCAATACAAGAGGGATGACCTTAAGGAGAGGCACATGAGACAGGTAGAGAAGGAGAAAGTTGGACATCGCACCCACAGTTGGAAGAAAAAGAGTATCTTTTATGAATTGCCATATTGGGAGCACAATCTAATAAGACACAACCTCGATGTGATGCATATAGAGAAGAATGTTTGTGACAATGTGTTGTGGACAATATTAGGGGTTGCAGGAAAATCGAAGGATGGTGTTAATGCTCGGCGTGATTTACAAGATATGAATATTAGAAAACCCCTACATTTGCAGTTAAGAGGGTCGAATAAAGCCTATTTACCAGCAGCACAATTCACGATGACCAAGGATGAGAAAGATTTGTTCTTGAAAGTGTTGAAGGAAGTAAGAGTTCCCGACGGGTATTCATCCAATATATCACGTCGTGTGCGCTCACATGATAGAAGTATTGGGGGTCTTAAGAGCCACGATAGTCATATTCTGATGCAACAACTTATTCCATTGGCTATTCGAAGATCGTTACCGAAGAATGTAATTGAACCCTTGATTGAATTGAGTAATTTCTTTAGACAATTGTGTTCAAAAGTGAATCGTGCGACGGATTTGCAATATATTCAAGATCGTATCGCTATAACACTTTGTCATCTAGAGAAAATATTTCCTCCGAGTTTTTTTGATATAATGGAGCACTTGCCTATACATCTAGCTGATGAAGCCTTATTGGGTGGAGCGATTCAGTTTCGATGGATGTATCCAATTGAGAGGTATCTTCTTACTTTGAAGCAATATGTGCGTAATAGAGCTCATCCTGAAGGATCAATTGCTAAAGGATATCTTATGGAAGAATGCATGAATTTTTGTGCACAATATCTCAATGATGTGGAAACCAAATCTAGTCGACCCGTGAGGAACTATAGTGGTGCTGATAATTTGGATCATGCTATTGGTGAAAACACAAGCTTTTATCTTGATAATACTTCTTGGGTACAAGCTCATCGGTACATCTTATTCAATACAAGCGCGGTTCAACCATTCATAAAGTAGGTTAAGTCACTCACTCAATATTTTATTACGTTTTATTGAATTTTCTACAAAATTTTTTGTATTGCTAAAATTTCAATTTACACAGCGAACACCTTGAAGTACTTAAGCTCAAAATGCCTCGTGTTGACGATCATCAGCTTCGGCGTGAACATTTTGAAACTTTTCACATTTGGTTCAAGGAACATGTATGTATTTAACTCTATAGATTCTAGTTACTTAAGTCGAACTACATTTTAAATTTTACATTTTCGTGTTAAATAGGTCCAAACTTTGCGAAGGACTACTGATGTCATATTTTCTGAAGAGATTATTCTATTGGCAAATGGTCCTCATAACTTGGCAAGGAGGTTCAACGGGTATATACTGAATGGGTTTCGGTATCGAGTAAAGGCCATGGATGATCGTCGAGCCACACAAAATTGTGGTGTAGCTTTGAAGGCAGATACCATAAGTTATGCTAGTCGAAAATACAAGAATCCTCGTGTGGGGTCTGTGTACTATTATGGACAATTGACAGATATTGTTGAGATTCGATATTCCAATGAGAAGAAACATGTGTTGTTTAAGTGTGATTGGATTGACAACATTCACGGAAAGAAAGAAGATGTCTTCAATTTCACGTTGGTGAACTTCAATCATTTGTTGTACCGAGATGATCGAATTACCAATGAACCTTTCATCTTGGCGTCCCAAGCAAAGCAAGTTTGGTATGTTGCAGACCCGTTACAACCAGACTGGCAAGTCGTGGTGAAGATGTCTCAAAGAGGTTTATTTGATATGAGTTCGACTGATCCACAAATCGAGCCATACATGAGCCAACAATTGGACGAAAATATAATGCTTCGTGATGAAGAAGTTGGTTGCGTGAGGGAAGCTGCAGAAGGGGAAACAGTTGATGTTCAAATAGGCTGATAGTGGTGGAAACATTAGTAATTCAATTAAGGCCAAGGTTGTAGTTAATCATCAATTTCGTAATTTAGTTTATCTTTGTAATTGTATTAGTTCAATTAATGTCATATTATAGTTGACGACAAACCATTTTCTATGTTTCTAATGTTAATTAATGTTATATTGCTTGCAGATTATTATGGGAAGGAAGAGGAAGCCTGATCATCCCCGGCGCATGATGTCTGATGTGCTACATAACAGGACATCAGTAGCACCACCATCAGAGGAGGCATCACATCGGCCACTATCGGAGGGGCCTTTAGTGGCACCACAGCAGCTACCATGTACTCAGCCTCCACGCCTACCATCGGTGCGTCCACCATCAGTGGCACCACAGCAGCTATCATCATCAGCTTATGAGCCATCCGCAGGTATATAAATTTGCTTTGATTTGTATGAAAATTATTGAAGCATACATTTATTTATGCTCATTATATATAACTTGTTTATTCTCATTGTATTTTGCAGACCCTTCGACTTCTTCACAGTCCACCTCAGGTTTATTTGATATGATTTGTATTCACATTATTTAAATTTGCATTTGTTTATTACCATTGCATATTGTTTATTGTTATTGTATCTCACAGGTCATGTTAGTTCTTCATCAACCTCGACTAGGCGTGGTAGAGGATGTGCCAAGGGCATTAAAGAGTGGGGTACTGGTAAAAAGCTAGACATATAATTTGATGGAAATTACTGCCCAATAGGGGATAACGTGGCTAAGTTAACTACTCAACTTGGCATTATTGTGCGGAATGGTAACATTGTTCCTCTTACTTTTCTTGACTGGAACAATGTGCCCGATGATATTATTGATGCTATCTGGAAGGATATGAAGGTAAAAGTATATTTTTGTCCACAAATTCGAATTCCAAAATTGTGTTATTATTATTTAAACTTTGAAATTGTGTTTTATAGGACAATTTGAATATATGTCCAGAGGAGTACAAGCCAATCTGCATGAAAAACTGCAACAGCATATGGAAGGATCACAAGAACAAGCTTAAGGCTAAGTATTTCAAGCCTAGAAGTTCTGATCCTAATCTGAAGGATGATGTTCTTATGCACATTGTGCCAAGCCAGTGGGAAGAACTTGTGGAGTATTGGCGTACTTTCGATGCTGAGGTATACAAATAAGTTATATTTATGATATGTAAACATACAAATCATATTTACATACTCACATTTGTCGAACCTGTTATAGAAAATTGCAAGTAGGAACGCTAAAAATCGACGAGCTCACGGCATAGCTCATACCACAAGGCGTACTACTTTCTCTCAGATACGGCATGAGGTTTACATTTTATTGTTTTATTTTTGTATATAAATAAACATTGTATATTTACAAATTATTTAGATTGTAATTTTCATATTTCTAAAAAAATGCAGATGACCAGTAAGGGGGAGTCTACTAATAAGATGAATGTTTGGCTTATGACACGTAGAGTAGATGACCCAGAGGTTATTCAGACCTTGGTAGTTTCCAAACACCTTTGATTGTATTTAAAGTTTATTTTTTGTGTGTCAACCATCTTAATTTGGCATATACTTGTATGTCTTATTCAATACAGGATGAGTTTAATCGTCAACTCTCTATGCTACATGAGGATGGTCGGACATTGGAGGCTAGGAATGCCATTTTCCATGAGTTGATAGGTCATGACGGACATGGATATTGTCACACATACGGGAGAATTGTGCCTCGGAGAGCGGTGTATAAAGCTGGTGCTGGGCCATCACAGTCAACACCCCAGCCATCGACTATTGATCAGATCACGCAGAAGGTTCGTGCAGAGCTAAGGGATGAGTTGAGGGAGGAGCTGCGAGCAGAGTTCTCTACACATTTACAGCAGATGAGAGCTGAGATGATGGCCTTAGTGTCACAGGGGGCGAGTGTGGATCCCAACAGACAGGTTCGATATAAATTAAATTGTTTGATAGTTCAATTTTCACACAAGATTATGTACAAAATTCGAATATGATTAACACATTATGTATTGACTATCATAGGTTCTGATGCATCGAGTGGCCACCGGGCATTTAGGGAATCTGCAGAAGACGAGAATCCATATACCCCACCACCAGAAGATCAGGTATAAAATGTATCTTTGCATTCTAAGCTAAAATGTATCTTTGCATAATTTAGACATTCTAAGTTAAAGAGAGACTTGTGGGAGAAGACGTTTTTTGAATCGGGGAGTTAACGCTCCAAAATCACCAAACGGCGTCGGTTTAGCACGAAACTTGGCACACACGACCGCCTAGGCACGAGAGACTTGTGGGAGAAGACGGGGCTCGAATCGGGTTCCCGGTTTAGGAGTTGGAGCCGGATTTCACTTTGGGCAAACTAGTTCCTTAAGAAACTTGAATTCGAGGAGTTAACGCTCCAAAATCACCAAACGGCGTCGGTTTAGCACAAAACTTGGCACACACGACCGCCTAGGCACGAGAGACTTGTGGGAGAAGACGGGGCTCGAATCGGGTTCCCGGTTTGGGAGTTGGAGCCGGATTTCACTTTAGGCAAACTAGTTCCTTAAGAAACTTGAATTCGAGGAGTTAACGCTCCAAAATCACCAAACGGCGTCGGTTTAGCACGAAACTTGGCACACACGACCACCTAGGCACGAGAGACTTGTGGGAGAAGACGAGGCTCGAATCGGGTTCCCGGTTTGGGAGTTGGAGCCGGATTTCACTTTAGGCAAACTAGTTCCTTAAGAAACTTGAATTCGAGGAGTTAACGCTCCAAAATCACCAAACGGCGTCGGTTTAGCACGAAACTTGGCACACACGACCGCCTAGGCACGAGAGACTTGTGGGCGAAGACGGGGCTCGAATCGGGTTCCCAGTTTGGGAGTTGGAGCCGGATTTCACTTTGGACAAATTAGTTCCTTAAGAAACTTGAATTCGAGGAGTTAACGCTCCAAAATCACCAAACGGCATCGGTTTAGCACGAAACTTGGCACACACGACCGCCTAGGCACGAGAGACTTGTGGGAGAAGACGGGGCTCGAATCGGGTTCCCGGTTTGGGAGTTGGAGCCGGATTTCACTTTGGGCAAACTAGTTCCTTAAGAAACTTGAATTCGAGGAGTTAACGCTCCAAAATCACCAAACGGCGTCGGTTTAGCACGAAACTTGGCACACACGACCGCCTAGGCACGAGAGACTTGTGGGAGAAGACGGGGCTCGAATCGGGTTCCCGGTTTGGGAGTTGGAGCCGGATTTCACTTTGGGCAAACTAGTTCCTTAAGAAACTTGAATTCGAGGAGTTAACGCTCCAAAATCACCAAACGGCGTCGGTTTAGCACGAAACTTGGTACACACGACCGCCTAGGCACGAGAGACTTGTGGGAGAAGACGGGGCTCGAATCGGGTTCCCGGTTTGGGAGTTGGAGCCGGATTTCACTTTAGGCAAACTAGTTCCTTAAGAAACTTGAATTCGAGGAGTTAACGCTCCAAAATCACCAAACGACGTCGGTTTAGCACGAAACTTGGCACACACGACCGCCTAGGCACGAGAGACTTGTGGGAGAAGACGGGGCTCGAATCGGGTTCCCGGTTTGGGAGTTGGAGCCAGATTTCACTTTAGGCAAACTAGTTCCTTAAGAAACTTGAATTCGAGGAGTTAACGCTCCAAAATCACCAAACAGCGTCGGTTTAGCACGAAACTTGGCACACACGACCGCCTAGGCACGAGAGACTTGTGGGAGAAGACGGGGCTCGAATCGGGTTCCCGGTTTGGGAGTTGGAGCCGGATTTCACTTTAGGCAAACTAGTTCCTTAAGAAACTTGAATTCGAGGAGTTAACGCTCCAAAATCACCAAACGGCGTTGGTTTAGCACGAAACTTGGCACACACAACCGCCTAGGCACGAGAGACTTGTGGGAGAAGACGGGGCTCGAATCGGGTTCCCGGTTTGGGAGTTGGAGCCGGATTTCACTTTAGGCAAACTAGTTCCTTAAGAAACTTGAATTCGAGGAGTTAACGCTCCAAAATCACCAAACGGCGTCGGTTTAGCACGAAACTTGGCACACACGACCGCCTAGGCACGAGAGACTTGTGGGAGAAGACGGGGCTCGAATCGGGTTCCCGGTTTGGGAGTTGGAGCCGGATTTCACTTTGGGCAAACTAGTTCCTTAAGAAACTTGAATTCGAGGAGTTAACGCTCCAAAATCACCAAACGGCGTCGGTTTAGCACGAAACTTGGCACACACGACCGCCTAGGCACGAGAGACTTGTGGGAGAAGACGGGGCTCGAATCGGGTTCCCGGTTTGGGAGTTGGAGCCGGATTTCACTTTAGGCAAACTAGTTCCTTAAGAAACTTGAATTCGAGGAGTTAACGCTCCAAAATCACCAAACGGCGTCGGTTTAGCACGAAACTTGGCACACACGACCGCCTAGGCACGAGAGACTTGTGGGAGAAGACGGGGCTCGAATCGGGTTCCCGGTTTGGGAGTTGGAGCCAGATTTCACTTTAGGCAAACTAGTTCCTTAAGAAACTTGAATTCGAGGAGTTAACGCTCCAAAATCACCAAACAGCGTCGGTTTAGCACGAAACTTGGCACACACGACCGCCTAGGCACGAGAGACTTGTGGGAGAAGACGGGGCTCGAATCGGGTTCCCGGTTTGGGAGTTGGAGCCGGATTTCACTTTAGGCAAACTAGTTCCTTAAGAAACTTGAATTCGAGGAGTTAACGCTCCAAAATCACCAAACGGCGTCGGTATAGCACGAAACTTGGCACACACGACCGCCTAGGCACGAGAGACTTGTGGGAGAAGACGGGGCTCGAATCGGGTTCCCAGTTTGGGAGTTCGAGCCGGATTTCACTTTGGGCAAACTAGTTCCTTAAGAAACTTGAATTCGAGGAGTTAACGCTCCAAAATCACCAAACGGCGTCGGTTTAGCACGAAACTTGGCACACACGACCGTCTAGGCACGAGAGACTTGTGGGAGAAGACGGGGCTCGAATCGGGTTCCTGGTTTGGGAGTTAGAGCCGGATTTCACTTTGGGCAAACTAGTGCCTTAAGAAACTTGAATTCGGGGAGTTAACGCCCCAAAATCACCAAAAGACGTCGGTTTAGCACGAAACTTGGCACACACGACCGCCTAGGCACGGGAGACTTGTGGGAGAAGACGGGGCTCGAATCGGGTTCCCGGTTTGGGAGTTAGAGCCGGATTTCACTTTAGGCAAACTAGTTCCTCTAGTCAAAATTATGTACTAAACAATCTTTCTAATTATATGGTAGTTAATTTTTTTATATTTTTCTGTAATTAAAATATTAACACCATTATATTGTTATTAATTATTTTTATTTTGTTTTTTTCAGATATTTCTTGAGTAGCAGTTTGCTTCGTGTGGAATGTGGGTGCGTAAAGATTATGACAAACTTCTGTTTTTGTAACTCACGAAAGAATCAAGACGAAAACTTTTGGTTTTGATTTTGATTTAGGTTATTTAAATTTGTGACCAACATTATGTATGTATTATGTGACCAACATTAGGAATTTTTATCATTTGCCAACTTTTGTTTATGTATGGATTTATATTATTATGTAATTTTTTGATTTTTTTTTAGCTATTTTTCACTTGCCAACATTAGTTATTTTATTTATGTATTTATATTATTATATCATTTGCCAACATTACAGGTTATTTTTATATTTTAAATAATTCTAAAACAGGTTTTTTTTTTTAAATTTTTTTTTGAGACGGCAGAACACCCCGTCGCAAAAAAAAAAAAAAAAAAAAAAACTGTGCTAGACTTTTTGTGACGGCAGCCATACCGTCGCAAAAGGTGTGGAATTTATTTGGCAAACAAGGCTTTAGCGACGGTGAAGTTGTCGTCGCCAATAGTCATTAACGCCGACCTATCTTGCGACGACATTTTTTGCGACAGAATTTTGCCGTCGCAAATATCTATTTTAGCGACGGGGTTCTTGTGCCGTCGCAAAAAAGCCCAGATCTTCATCCATAATGGCGACAGAAATCTGCCGTCGCAAAAAAGAGATATTCCCGTCGCAAAAACAATGGCGACGGCACCTGCCGTCGCTAAAGGTCTTTTGCAACCCCCCTTGTTGCGACCCCCACGTGCCGTCGCAAAAAAAAAAAATACCGTCGCAAATAACTTTTGAGACGGCGTTTGGATTATTAGCAACGGCGTTTTGCCGTCGCAAAAAACTATTTTTTTTGTAGTGTAAAGAGGTGATATGACTTAAATAAGATAATGTAACTTAAACAAGATAGTGACTTTTTGACTTTTCAAATATTTTAAGTTATGACAAGCAAAACCTTAATGTCTTTTGCTCACCATAATTTAAGAAAGATTTTAAACTTGGTAGACTTACAATATTTTGCAATTATATATTGTATAAATTAATTGATATATAAACTAAGAGGAAAATTCATGATATATGGATTAGATATTAAAGAAAGTTGAACCAGTCGCCAGATTTACCTTTTTTATTCTCTCTTTTTATTTTTCACAACTTCAAAGACTTACAATATTTTGCAATAATATATTGTATAAATTAATTGAGATATAAACTAAGAGGGAAATTCATGATATATGTGGATTAGATGTTAAAGAAAGTTGAACCGGTTGTAAGATTTACTTCTTCTTCTTTTTTTCTTTTTTTTTTTTGTCATGACCTTTTTCCTCATCAACACTCTTGAAGATGCTTGGTGCCACTTATTGATGTTATCTTTTTATTTAATGTACAGTTTTGCTACAATTACAAATTAATTTATTAATCTTTTTACTAATTATTTAATGTTTGCACCCAAGGAAAAGTAAAACACCTAGGCCTTGAGTGTATGTTGATGGCATGGTACAATTGAAATGATTTGTGGCTTCTAAACAGAAATAATTGTCTGTGATCAAGAAAATGCACTACTTAATTCGAATCTTATCTTGATGAAAGGAATTTCTATAATTTTCTCGATGTGTGAAAGTAAACAAACTTGCAAAGCAAGTAACCGAAAATAAAGGAAATTTGAACTTTCATAAACTAATAATGAAGAACAATTAGAATTGAAATTGACAAATGCTTGAATAGAAAGATGAATTGAAATGGAAAATTGTTGAAATTGAAATGACCAATTGGGTAATTAAATTAACAATAGTTGATCTTGAATTGTGTAGCTGTTGGATCCCTAAGCATTGCTCCAGTCACACATATCAGAACACTTACATAGACACAAAAGCGATAGTACATCTTACTATTTTACTTAATAAAATTTAATTTGGGACACTATCTGTAGGAGCAATAATTTCCCTTAGAAATGGGTAAAATAGTGACCGCTTTTGAACGTTGAAAAAAAGATAGCAACCTTTACATTTTTGTATAATTACACTGTTATTATTTTTAGTAAAGTTAAAATAATCGAAACTAATATAAATAGTATAAGACATAAAAATAATCAAGATAAAACATATATTTTAATATAAAGAAATGATAATTAGTGTGTTTGGTTTCAATTTTTTAAAAATTACTTGAATTCAGTTTATTGGAAATTAATTTTTTATTTTTCGTATTTTTTTTTGTTTTCAGTGAATATTTTTAAAATTTTAAGTATTTTTTTTACTTTGTTAGATACACCTTATTTAAATGTATCTAAATAGTAAAATATTTTAAAAAATTAATAAATACACAAAAATAAGAAAAATGTAATGAATTTTTATTTTTTTTTTATATTTTTGGTATTTAGTGAATTTATAAAAAAAATCACAAATATTATACTTTTTAAGCATATTTATGTTAGGTGTGTCTAAAAATTAAAAAATATTGCTTAAAATATTAAAGAAAATCAATGAAAATAAAAAAAAATACGAAAAACGAAAAAAGTAAAATTTTCTGAAAAGTGAATTTTGAAAACTGAAACCAAACAGAGTGAATATCATTTTTTCCTTCATATGACTCACAATTTTTTTGACGAAAAGGGAATGAAATTTTTATTGCAATTAAAATCTTAAGAGAGCTCAATATAATTATATTAAACTTGTGAAAGTTATATTAATTTTTTTCAAACTTCATGAGAGATCAATGTAATTTAATTTATTTTTTTTAGAAAAAAAAAACCTTATTTCCAGCGCCCAATATTCTAAGGAAAACGTTTGCGATTTTTTAAAGAGCCGTTATATGCCAAGTGTTAATTTTTTATTTGTCACATAATTGTAGATAAATTGAAAAAATTATAAGGTGTTTAAAGGGCACCACTTGTCCCTTCCATCAGCCAATCATTAATTTTCATTTTCTAATACAAAATCATGAGTTTCAATTCTTCTACCAATCACAAATCTCCTTACAGCACCACCTAGCAACACCTCTAGACTTAATGGACTTATTTGACTCAGCTTATTATAAGTTAAAAAAATTAATAATCGAAAGCAAAAACTAAAAAAATATCTCAACCCTTTTTAGATAATCAATTTTTTTTGAGTTTATTAAATTATTTATACCTTATAAAGTGTTAGGTTTTTTGTAATTGCCAATCCCGATTGACAAAACTCATTTGAAGTGTAATTTTATTCGCTCTCTTATTTCAGTGAGGCTGTCAGTGTTTAGATACGAATCCAACCCAAATTGTACCTGTGTAGAGGAGTTTGTATTGACATTTCGTATCTTGAGCATTCCGCATTTTTTGTTTGCCACTTCACTGACTATGTACGGGGATTAAGCTGCCCGATCAGCTCGCAGAGGTCTAGGGGGCAGCATCCCCTAGCGGGTCCAAGGCAACGCTCCCGAAGCCAAAATTGTTTGACCGCTCATGTAGTCATTTGTGCGCTCGAGCGGTGAAATGGATCATATAATATCTCTGCCTACAAACTGAATTTCTATGAAATATGTTTCACCGCTCGAGCAGTGAATGTTGTGCTCGAGCAGTTGGCTTAATGTTTGCATTGCCTTTTACTCACACCACTCGAGCAGTAAATTATGCGCTCGAGCAGTCATCACGACTCCTTTTAGTATAAAGTACGTCGTTTGCTGTTTTTAGAGAGATTTTCAAAGAGGAGTAAAATACAAAATATTCTATATTGAATGGTGGTTTATATGAGTTTCCTTGATGTATAGAAGATGATCAAACTAGCTACATATTGATAAACATCAAGGGTTGATTTTCTTCATTTATTCACAAAAGAGAGAGGTGTTCATCAGTGGATTCCGGCAAACTTGGGCCTGAACCTTTGATGGCTTTCGGAGTGGCTCATCTTCGTAAATTCGACATCAGTGTTATGGATTCAACGTTGGGCAAAGCAGTTTTGAGGTGAAGACAGTAATAGAAAAGGCACATCAGGTTTGGTTCAATTCAAGCGTGAATTCGCTAGGTAATTGAGAGTACTCGTATGTAATTCTTTTTGTCTTCTTAGTGGATTGTTTTATGGATTTGGTCTGTGATTTTTTTTTAATCACAATTGGAGGTGCTCTAATTATGATTTTTTTCACATTAAATCGTTGTACCGGTTTGTCATTGATTGTTTGATTGGGATTGATGTTCACTGTTTGAAATTGAAACATAATCTCAAATCAATATCTCAAGGGTTTTGAAGATTTTCAATTGGTATTAGAGTAGGTCGCTCAATCTTTTATTTTCAAAGCTTTAAAAAGCCACATTTTGCTTGATTTGTGATAATAGATTCAATTCGTGAGGGGAATTCTATGGTTTGACCACCTCTACTTGACAGATCCAATTATTCTTTTTGAAAAGCTCGGATGAAAGCATTTTTAAAAACTATTGATGAAAAAGTTTGGCAATTCATCATGTCCGGGTGGACTAAACCTACGATTACCATTGATGGAGTAACGTTCCCCAAACCAATTGACAAATGGGATATAATCAATTACCAAAATAGTAGCTGGAATAGTAAAGCTATCAATTCCTTGTTTTGTGCCGTCACACCCGAATAGTTTAGTCGTATTTTTAATTGTGAAGTAGCAAAAGAGGCATGGGATATCTTAGAAACTATTCATGAGGGCACTCTGTCGGTTAAATGTCAAAACTTCAAAGACTCACTTCTAATTTTGAAAACATTTCCATGAAAAATAGTGAGACCTTTGATGAATTTTATAAGAAGTTGAGTGACGTTGTGAACTCTAGCTTTAATTTAGGTGAAAAAAATACCAGATTCCAAGATTGTTGGAAAAAATTTGAGATCCTTACCCGATCGGTTCCAAGTAAAAGTTATGGCTATTAAGGAGGATCAAGATATTGATAACCTCAAGCTTGATCATTTGGTTGGAAATCTCCAAACCTATGAGGCTCATTTGAATTTCAAAAAGAAAGAAAATGATTTTTTGGCTTTTAATAGTACTCATAGTGTTGGAAAAAATTTCGATGAGGATTGTGAGTTTGATTTTGAGATGATGGATGCCTTTATAAAATGTTTCAAAAAATCTTTTCTGAAAAAGAAACCTAATCTTATGGAATCAACTCATAAATCCAAAGGCAAAGATATCTTCAAAATTGATTCTACAACCAAGAAGAATAAATGAAAAGCACAAGGGAATCCTCAAAGTGTCCAATACTATGAATGTCAAGGATTTAGACATTTTGGTCAAGAATGCCCTAACCGGTTGAGGAAGAAGGACTTTCCGTCATTTAGGATGATGAATCAAATTCTGATAAGAATGAGATTGACAATGAGGTTCAAGGCAAATAAGGAAATGGGCAATTTCTTGCCTTTATGGCAGTTTCCATAGCCAAGGAACGAATGGATTATGTCAAGGGGCAAGAAGAGTATGCACATAGCCAGAACGTTTCCACCCCTCCTTACTTTGACAGATCTTAATACCTATACTAGAGTGCTTGAATGAGGGTGTATTTACTAGCATTCAATGCAAGCCTATGGAGGATCATAAAAGAAAGGTTCGAGCTGCCATATGAACTTGACTTGGCAACAAACTTGAGAAATCTAAAGCCTTAAGAGCAATGGAGTGAATTTGAGTTGCAACACTTTGGATACAACTCAAAAGCATTAGAGGTAATACGAGGTGCTATCTCAGAAGGTGAGTAAACCCATATTTCTCATTGTGAGCCGACCAAAGAAACATGGGATTTGTTAAAGCCTATCTATGAGGATGCAAGTTCTGATGGTGAATCTCTTGGTACCTCCATCCCTCATGCATCGAATGTTGACTTTTCGGATGAAAATTCATCTTCAGACCAATGTGAGAATGAAAGTGTCACTTCAGAGCCCTTAAATGGTGGTAGTGAGTCATCTAGCGCGAAAGAAGAAATAGATGGAGTAAATTTTCATGAAGCATATGAGATGGTAAATAAGAGGAGTTTCACATTGACAAAGATGAATATCAAATTGTCTACCAAGCTCAGGCTAAGTAAACAAGGGAAAAAGAAAGTAGAGCAAAAGCTCATAGAAGCTCTAACGGAAGTTGGTGTTTTCTCAAATGAAATGGAGTCCTTAATCGCCAAACTCTCTACATGTGAAATGGAGAGAAATCAATTGCTTCATGCTGATGATGAGTTAAAGGAGAAGAATGGTGATCTTGAAAGAGAGTTGGAGACTTGTTCAAAATCTGAGAAGGAGTTTGAAGTGAAAATTATCTCATTGGAGTTGGAACTCAAAAGTGTCAAAGCTTCAAGTGCTTAAAGTGTGGATACGACTCCTTGTACTCAATACATAACCAATGATAAAGGAGGAGTTAGCGTCATGAAAGGACATGTCGTACCATCCACAGCCTCAACTTCCAAGGATGAGAGCACTCAAGATTTCATGACTAGGGGTAATATCACTTCATCTTCTTCTTTCTCTCATAACTGTGTAGCCAAGGGTAAATTTATTCTTATTTGTCATCACTGTGGGCTTAAGGGTCACATTAGACGTCATTGTTTTGAATTGCTCGAGACCAAATATGAAGAGAGGTTGTGTTTGCCTAGACCTTGGAGTAGGAGGTTGGAAACCAAGTTGAGACAGGTTCCCATTGAAAGGGAAGAGAACCACAACGTCAAGACACCACCCCAGAATTGTGATTCTCACAACATTGTTCATACTAAAGCAGTTTGAGTGAGAAAGTTTAACTCAGGTTAAATGTTTATTCATTTTTTGCTTTTTATTTTTGTTTTGAGTTTTTTTTTTTTTTTAGGTCTTTTATGTGTGTTTCTTCATTTCTTTCTTACTTTGTTTATCAAAAATCAAAAAAGATTTTCTTTCTATGGTTTTGCAAGCTTGAAATTTTTTTAGACGTCCTTGGTGCATATTGGAATTGATGAGAATATCTATTACCTGCTAATATATGTGTGCTATCTGTAGTCATTACTCATTTCGGCTTCTCTGTACTTTGATTAGTATATCTCATTCTGTACACACTCTTGAATTAACAAATGCTAGACTCTTCTGCATAAGTGATCAAAGTTCTCTATGGACTTTTAGCGGTGTTTGTTGTGTTTTTTCTAGAGAAATTACCAGTGCTAGCATATATTGGGTGATGTTGAGTCTCTTAACCCCTTACCATCTTTTTGCACCTCCATTGCTTATCCCTCTATGTTTGTATCTCATGGCATAAGGAAAAGGCTGCCTCAGAGTCACCAACCAGGCTTCACTAACTTTTCCATTCTTCTCTGGTTTGGTTTCCATACTCTTGAGCATAAAGCCGTTGGTGAGTGCGCAAGAAAATTGTATTAATTGTTTGAAAGGGGTATACTCAACAAATACCCATTGATCACTACAGGTTTGACTTTTCTTAGTTATTCGCTGATTCTCTTACAGGAAGTCTAGCGATCAAATCACTACTAGGATTTGAATCTAGAGTTTGTTGAACTCCAAGAGACACACATACACACACACTTTTTTCATGAGATCTCTACTTGTCACATGTTGCATCACTTTCTTTCATGAGGAATCTTCTACAGATTGTGCACATTGTGTTTTCAAGTAATCGTATTTCTTGAATATTTTTGAGTGTTTTGAGGTACAAATCTAAAATTCATTGCTTGCTCCACCATATAACTTTTGTCTTTTGTATTTGTTTTGGAGCTTGTTGTTCTTTGATGAGGAGATTATTTTGTTGAGGGGGAGTTGGTTTAGCATAGACTTATATTGTTTGTTTTGAGAGGTAGGTAGATACTTGTTGGTTTGCATGTTGTTATGTGTTGCTTATTTATCACATGTTATTGGTTATTACATCTTCTTGTCCTTGCTTGTATAGCCGTTGTCTTTATTTTTGTTGATTATGCTTCCTTTGACAATTTATGACCCAAAAAAAAAAGAGAGTGTGCTTGAGGGGGACGATTTGTGGTTTGTTAGCCTAATGTTCTTTTCAGATTTTCATATTGTCATACATTTCATGTTATCATATTCTATTGTGGCACTAATAGTTGTTTTGCAAATCATCATATTCTATTGTGACACTAATAGTTGTTTTGCAAATCATCATATTCTATTGTGGCACTAATAGCTGTTTTGTATATCAAGACCTTGAGAAAGTTGTCTTTGTTGGTTGTAATGGGTTGGGATGATTAGGATTTTTTTTGTTAGGTGTGTTTTGTCATAGAATTTTTAAAAGGGGAGATTGTTAGGTTTTTGTAATTGGCAATCATGTTTGATAAAATTCATTTTAATTGTAATTTTATTCAATCTCTTGTTTCAGTGAAGCTGCGAGTGTTTAGACGCAAATCCAACCCAAATTGTGCTTGTATAAAGGAATTTGTACTGACATTCCGTATTTTGAGTATTCCGCATTCCTTGTTTGCCACTTTGTTGACTATGTACAAGGATCAAGCTATCCGATCAGCTTGCGGGGATCCAGGGGTAGTGTCCCCTGGTGATCTGGAGCAGCACCTCAGAAGCCAAAGTTATTTGACCGCTCAAGCAGTCATTTGTGCGCTCGAGTGGTGAAGCGGATCATCCAGTATCTCTGCCTGCAAACTGCACTTCTGGAAAATATGTTTCACCACTTGAACAGTGAATGTTATGCTCTAGTAGTTGGCTTATATGTTTGCACCGCCTTTTACTTACACTACTCAAACAGTAAATTATGTGTTCGAGCGGTCATCATGACTTTATTTAGTATAAATTGCGCCGTTTCCTACTTTTAGGGTTGAACCCGTCTAGATTCTCAAAAAGAGCAAAATACAAAGTGTTCTATATTGGAAGGTGGTTTATATGAGTTTCCTTAATGTATAAAAGGCGATCAATTGATCAACTAACTACATATTGATAAACATCAAGAGTTAAGGAGTGGCTCATCTTAGTAGATTCAACATTGGCGTTGTGGATTCAACGTTGGGCAAAGCATATAATACCCTGAAATAATAACAATAACCATCTCATAATATTCCTTAAAATTGATCAATGACATCATACTTAATATTCCATTCATAATCCTTGATAATATAAAAGATAACATATGTGTGTATACATTCATAAATCATAGATCCTAAATCTATAGCATATGGCATGTGTACATGAATAGAAATAAAAGGAAACTCAAGTAATTATATGCGTTAATGGCTACATCTTTCCAAGTCAATGCTTAAATACATCAAAATGAGTTCAACTCAACACAATTAAAGCCCAAGGCTTGTACAGAAATAATTACATCAAATAAACAAATTGAAACTCTTGGCTTCAAGTCCTTTTAAGCTATGTCCTGAGTGGAGGCATATCATCAACACTTGAAAATTATTTTCCACATAGGGTGAGCTAAAGCCCAATAGAGATATTTTAACACAATATATGAATCTCAGTGAAGTCATGAGGTGAATGCATATACATGTCATTTGTCAAATGTTTCACATTTCTATATCAAAACAATGCAATGTCAAATTATATATCAATTCATAAAAATAACCTTTTATATAAAAAAGTAGGGTAAGGAATACAAAACACTAGGAATCTCTAGGTACGTGTCTATCAGTAGGCTATACAAGTACTACCAAAGTCATTTTACCGGTACTAACCGGAAGGATTAACACTTGACCATGCGGGTTTCTAGATTTTCACGATGGACACATGGGCCAACATAGGCCCCGTTTGGTGTAGCTGTTAAAACAACTTATAGATTATAGTTTAACAGATTATAGATTATGACTTTAATCAGAAGTTGTTAATCTATTTGGTGTAGCTGTTGGATTATAGATTTAAGTTGCTAAGTAGTGTTTGTTAAACAAATTGTGAAATAGTTTTTTCAATTAATTTTTATTTTTTGTTTGTCTACATTTCTCATAAAAAATAATAATAATAATCTATAGTCCATTTGGGTCTTTTTCTATTTTTTAAAAAATAAAAAATAAAAAAATCTAAGAGAATAACCATAAATTAACATGTCTACAGCACAAGCTGATAATCAGAAACAAGGGGTGAGCAGCTTCTCAGAATCAACTTTTTTGAGTTAAAATAAGCTGTTAGAATCAGAAGCTGTTTGAAATAAGTTTAATCAAACAGTCCAAAATAACTTTTTCAAAGCTAAAAGCCATAAGTTAGCTTTGAAAAGGTAAAACAAACACCCCCATAATAACCACAACTACATTTCCTAATTAGATTCATCAAGGTATTCATCTCTTTTTCTCAAAATAATATGTTTTAAGTATGAAACAATGCTTAATGCAAAATGTATAAGTAATTTCAACTCATCTAATCCTAATGCAATTTCTACAACAATCAAAACTATCCTCCACCGATAGTCCAAAATAGATATTTCTATTCAACAGATAATTTCTAACAACAGATATAATCTCATCATTTTCAAAACACATTCGTTTCATCTTTTCAAAATACAACATCTTTAGAACAAAAATTTCACCATAATACAACAGATAATTTCACAAACCAAATATTCATGATTTTAGAACAAAAACCCCTTTAATTTCAAAATCAAATTTAAGTAAAGAATTCCACCATTTTAACATATCTTAACTATAAACACATTGCCACAACCTTTCTCAAGAATCCATTTAAAAACCCCTTTTTCATATTTCAAAGGCAAATCCTAGATTTAACTCAAAATCCCCAAATTACTAGATTCTTTCAATGAGCAAATAAGGTAAAAATCATACCAAAGGTTGAAGAAAATCCCTACCTTAAGATTAAAAAAAGATAAGAGCAAGAGTTGAAGTTTGGCGAAGCCGAAAACAAGATTCTCTCTAATTAGAGCAAAACTTTAGACTCTACTTTTTTTTTTTCCCAAAAAGCTATGGTGGAGAAATTAATGGATGAGGTTGTATTTAAGGTTTTAAGTAACAACTAGAGAGAGAAAGTGAAGAACTAGGGTTTTGAAATGTTTTAGAGAGAGAGAGAGAGAGAGAGAGGGAGGGAGGGGAAATAAAAAGTGATTCAAAAATCCTTTTTCCCGAACTGATATATGCGCAGACCACTCGAGCGACTAAAACACCGCTCGAGCATTAAACACAATAAGTGACACCACTCGAGCGATCAAAAACATAGCTCGAGTGCACAATAACCCCTTTTCCAGAAGTTTAGATCTGTAAAAAATCGCTCGCAAAAAACACCGCTCGAGTAAAGATACTCTAGAAGTTCTGTAGATTGGAAAAGACTGCTTGAGCGCAAGAAATACCGCTAAAGCGAAGATCACACCACTCCTAGAAGTTTTGCAGGCCAGCAAAACACTGGGAGATTTCAAAGACCACTCAAGCGAACAAAAAAAAAAACTAGACAGCAATTCTTTTGAAAAACTAACTCGCAACCTATTCCAAACACAACAATAACTATTAAACAATTAAACTCAACTAGCAACAAGATGAAAATGGAATGAATAATAGTTAAGAACATGGATTCCCATATTCAAAAGCAAGAAATGGGTTGAGTCTAAACCGGAATCGCTATAAAGCAGTTCCGAGGTGAAAACGATGGTAGAAGTGGCACATCGGGTTTAGTTCAATTCGAGCGTGGATTCGTTAGGTAATTGAGGATACCCGTGTGTAATTCTTTTTGTCTTCTCAGTGGATTATTTTGTGACTTTGGCGCGTGATTTTTTTTTATCACAATTGGAGTCCAATTATGATTTTTTTTCACGTTAAATCGTTGTACTGGTTTGTCATTGATTGTTTGATTGAGATTGATATTCATTGTTAAAAATTAAAATATAATCACGAATCAATATCTCTAAAATTTTTAAAATTTTTCATAACATATAAATAAAAATAATATCAAACAAATCTCTCAAAAGAAAATAAAGGGCCCTTAGGCCAAAAATCCAAATTTGAATTTTTGTTGTCCGTAGGTCCAAGCACTAAAACACTTTGTCCATAAGGACAAGCTAGTGTAAAAAGACCAAACTACCCATTATATATATATATATATATATGTTAATACGGTCATTCACATATATTTTTCAACCCACATCTCTCTACTCTCTCTCTCTCTTCCCTCTATTATCTCTTTGTTTCACTGTTGTAACAGAGCGCCTCTACCGTTCATCTCTCATCCCTCTGTCTTGGCCGCTTCACCACCGCATTCGTCGCTCGCCTCCCTTCTTTCCTCTCTCACCGCTACTCGTCTCCCTCTTCTCTCATGACTGATCCACTATCGTCTCCGCCGCTGGCCTCCTCTTCTCTTTCTCTCGCCGTCGCTCACCTCCTATTCCTCTCTCACGACCGATCCATCACTGTCTCCACTGCTCACCTCCCCTCCTCTCTTCTCTCTTTCTCAGACACGGTTGCTAAGAAATGTGATGCCCAAAAATTAGGAACATCAAAGGATATATTAACAAATACAGACAGGGTTTATCAAGGTTACATGAGTAAGAAATGTTACTAATGAGTCCTTTAGCTAATAACCAAGCAAGATCCCAACAAGGTCGGAGGAGTCAATAGAGTCTCCTTTCTAAGTCCAACCACCTTAGATAGTAAAACTACATTTTTGACAGATCTTGACAAAGTATTAACACAAGGCCTACATGAGTTAATGGAGTATAATGATATGTTACAAGTATATATCTATGTATATGTGTGTAATGGTACTAGTTTGGGGTCAAAATGTGATTCAAGAAAATTTTGAGGGCTTGGGCTCAATTAAAATATCTATTTCAAATGTAGAGTTAATAAATTATTGTTATGAAAAATAATTCGGTTTGTATTATCTTGCTTTGAATTTAAAGGTGAATAATCGAACGAAAACTATAAAAATCGGAAGTTAAGGTTTAGAGAGATTAATCTAAAATTTGAAAGTTAATGTGTCGTTTGGTAACACTTACATTTTCAGTTTTCTGTTTATATTTACAAAAATTAAAAAAACTCAAATAAAAACTTGTTTGGTAAAATTTTTGATTTATAAATCAGTGGTCCCAATTTATAAATTTGACCAAAAAATGAAAACACAAAAAATGTGTTTCCATTTTGAGTTTTGAGTTTTTTTTTTTTTACCACCCAATACTAGCCACCACCCGCCACCATTTTCCATCACCGTCTTCCACCACCACCACCCATCACCCACCCCCCACCACCATCACCACCTGCCACCACCACTCACCACCCACCTGCCACCACCAGCTACCACCCATCTACCACCACCCACCCCTCGCCAGTACCACCACCACCCATCACCCACCTGCCATCCACCCGCCACTACCATCCACCGCCCGCCACCACCACCCGCCACCTACTTGCCACCACCACCAGCCACCTGTCACCCACCCGTCACTACCACCCACCACCACCACCACCCACCTGCCACCACCACCTACTCGCTACCACCTACCACCCGTCACCGTCACCCACCCACCCACCACCACCCGCCATCTGCCACCCACCCGCCACCACTCACTCGCTACTACCCACCACCCGCCATCGTCACCCACCCACACATCCATCATCACCACCCACCACCCACCCGCCACCCGCCACCACCCGCCATCCGCCACCCACCCGCCACCACCACCTACCACCCGCCACTACCACCACCACCACCCACTCGCTACCACCCACCACCCGCCATCGTCACCCACTCACCCATCCATCATCACCAACCACCTGCCACCACCCGCCATCCGCCACCCACCTGCCACCACCACCACCACCCATTTCCTCCCACCCACCACCTGCCACCGTCACCCACCCACCCACCATCACCACCCATCACCCACCCACCACCACCACCACCACCCGCCACCCACCTGCCACCACCACCCGCCACCACCACCACCCACCACCCACCACCACCAGCTACCCACCACCCGCCGTCACGACTTTCCACCACCGTCTTCCGCTGCAACTTGCCACCACTTGCCATTTCTCACTATTTTTTATATTTTTAAATTTTTTTAAATATTTTTTCAATTACCAAACGCGTTTGTAGTTTATGTTTTTCTAAAAATAAACAAAAAATAAACAAAAACCAATTTATAAAATTTTTGTAAATATAAACTGAAAACGTAAATGTTACCAAACACACCCTAAATAATTAATATTAGAGTGTTAGAAATAATTTCTAAGCTTCCAAGGTCGATTAGGGTTTGTATGGGTTCGTCTGTGATGCATTTTCGGTTCTAGGGTTTAATTTGCGAATAATCATCGAACTAAGGGCTTGATTATAATAACTCAAACTTTAGGGACCTAATACAGTTTACTAAAGTTAGGGGTCTCACAAGAAATGTTCATCGCAACTCAAATTTGCCCTTCGTCGCCGATCTCTCTCTAGACTTCAGCACCACTACCACCACCACAGCTGTGAGAATGCCTAGGTCGATCGATTTCAACAATCTCATCTCTGTTAATTTCTACAACCTCATTGTTCTTGTTAGGGTTTTCAAACACTCGATCTTCCTCACATTTCGATCAATTTCAATATCCTTAGAAACGATCTCTGTTTCGAGGATTGGTGCAGATCTGGTCGAGCACGACGAAGATCTGGTCGGAATTTAAGCTCATTTAGATTCAACTTGTGTAATGATAATTAATTTGTGCTTGATTTTTGAATTGGTAGCAGTAAAAGAAAGAACAATGAATCAAAGAAAAGCTTGGAGTTGAGTAAAGTCCTGTTCTTCGTCTCTAACTAGCGATGATGGTTCTTTTGCAGATGCCACGACCCAAACCCGGCCCCATGGGTTTAACACCGTGACCGGCCAGTAATCCAAGATTACCGAAGGCCTGCTTAACAGTAATATAGTAAAACAAAGTACAGGGCCTGGCGGAAGCCAATACAGTAAATAAATAGTGTCCAATGAGCTGTGCCAGTCTGTATGCAAAAAGACTTCTCATTCATATATATACAGTCAGACAAAACAGTATATACATATATACAATCATTCAGTACAGTACAGTCTATACAGTCGAACAGAACAGATACAGAGACAGACGGGGAAATTAAAAACACCCCTAAGCCGTAGCTTGACAGGCTCGGAACCTCGCATTGAGGCACATAGGTTAGCTTGACAAAACTGGAGTTAACCCCGACGCTCCTAGCTGCGGTCTGGTGCCTGGACATCTACATATATATATAAGCAGTGAGCTAAAACCCAGTGAATAACACAGAGCGTAAAGGGGTTAAGAATGAATGTCCTTACAGTAATGAAAACAGTCCATTAAATCAGTATTTCAGTCGTTCAGTCAGTACAGTCGTATGTGGTACATCCATTAGCATAACAGTACAGTAAACAGTAGGTCTTAAAAGACCAAGCAGTAAATGATGGCCATCAGTCAGTAACAGTAGTGGTTCCAACGAGGGAACCGACAGAGATCTCTGTAACAGTAACAGTAACAGTAAGCAGTAGTTGCTAAGAATGCCACAATATAGTTCAGAATATAGGACATACATTCATTCAATTAACAGTAACAGTTCAGAAAGCAGTACAGTTCAATTGTTCATAAAGCAGTACAGTTCAATTGTTCAGAAAATAATCATTTCGAACATATCTTTACACAGTTGTTACTCACAGAGTTCTGGGCTACAGTAAGCTAGAGCGTCTCCTTAGAAAGCCAAACCTACACAATTACAGATTAACACACACTAAGCTACACGGTTGGGAAAATAATAACTTAATCCCTAATTGCCTCGGTGTGTTTCTACATCTATATCCTCCTTAGGATGTCTTAAACTAGGCCTAAGAATGCCTAGAATGAGATGAGGATGTAAAGATGCACTTTTAAAAGCATTTTCAGACTTTTCAGAAAACAGGGGTCACGCTCGAGTGTAGGTTACTCCGCTCGAGCGGACATGAAGACAAAGGTTTCTGCTCGAGCGTAGACTTACCCGCTCGAGCGTTTTGCAAAACAGTCAAAAGTGCTGGATAGGTGAAAATCACGCTCGATTGGGCGCTCGACACCCGCTCGATCATGAGACACAATGTCCCGCTCGAGCGTCAATTATTCCACTCGAGCGGACTTCAAAACAGAACAAAATGCTAGGAGCACGATTTCCACGCTCGAGCTCCAGTCACCCTGCTCGAGCATGAGTCCAAATTTTGGAAATTCCAGATTTGAACCTCAAGCTCAAAACTAAGTTTAAATGCATCAAAACCAATCTTCCTGGGCTGAATTTCCAGAAAACACTTGTAAACATATAGAATGACATGATTTCAAGCTCAATTTGAGAAATCAAAGCCCAATGGTGTTTAATTCAAACTCAATTTCAACCAATTTTTCATGAACATGGTGAACATGCAACATGCAAGAATTCGAACCAATTCAAAGCTTCAATTTCATGCTCTAGTGAGCCAAATCTTTCAAAAACAAGACGAAAACATGGTCTACTCTCAAAACATGGACATGCATGTTATGAATCAGGAATATACAACCTCAAAACTCTTCAATGGTAACATGCATGGAACAATTAAGTTACAATTCAACAAGTAAGAGCCATAACTTGGCTCAAGGCTGCAATTTGCTATAAATCATGCAAGAATTTACTTAAATTCCACAATCAAAAGGTTGAATTCCTTACCTAAAGCTTGAAAGGCAAGTCTAGAGCTTCAATTATGCAAGAGTCCTTCCAATCTACTCAATTTCCAAGCAAACCAAGCCAAACGAGATAAAACTAACTCTCTCTCTCTCTCTCTCTCAAGGTCGGTTGTGCACAAGAAATGGGAGAAGAAATGTTGATTCAATGTATATACACAAGTCTCAAAATGTTGCCTATGTGATCCACTAGGGATGGCAAGGTTGTAATTAAGCCAACTATTGCAATTAAACTCATTTTGATCTAATTTAATCACATCTAATCAGTTTTCAGGTAATTACACCATAAAATCACATAAAATTACAATAATCATAAAACACTAATCGATTTCTGATTCGCCCGCCGATAAGGCCTTCAATTAGCAGTTCAAACATAAAAACACAAACAGATAATCAAACAATCAAACAGATAGACATACAATTGAACAGATATACTCAGTCAATTCGGTTCCAATATCAGTCAGTCAGTCCAGTAGTTTATTCAGTTCACTTATCAGTCATAATCAGTTCAGTTTAACGGTGATCAGTAGTTTATCGGTAAACAGTGACGAGGGTTGTTACAGTCTCCCCTCCTTAAAAAGAGTTTAGTCATCTAAACTCAAGTTACCTTCATTCTAGAAGAAGATAGGGTTCAGTGGAAACAATTCAGGATATCTTTTAGCCATGTCATCTTCCCTTTCCCAAGTGGCATACACGCCACCATGGTTTTGCCAATCGACTTTCACTAGCGGGATCTCTTTGTTTCTCAACTTCTTGATCCGTCTGTTTACAATCTAAATAGGCCGTTCCTCATAAGTGTAGTCGTCACTCAGCACTACGCGAGTTGACTCTATTACATGGAAAGGATCCCGGAGGTAGTCCCTCAATATAGAAATGTGGAAGACGCTGTGCATATGCTCCATTTCAGGAGGAAGCGCAACTTGATACGCCACCGGATTGACTTTCTCAATAATCTCGTACGGTTCGACATATCTTGGCGCTAACTTGCCTTTGACTCCGAAGCGAGTCTGGCCTTTCATCGGTGTCACTTTCACAAACACGTGATCACCCACTTCATACTCTCTGTCCTGCCTTCGGACATCTGCATAACTTTTTTGTCTGCTCTGTGCAGTTTTCAGTCTCTGTTGTATCAGTTTCACTTTCTCGGTTGTTTCGTATACAATCTTGGGCCCAAGCAAAGGCCCATCTCCAACTTCCGCCCAACAAATCGGAGATCTACATTTTCTGCCATACAATGCCTTGAAAGGCGCCATGCCAATACTAGAATGATAGCTGTTGTTGTAGGCGAATTCAGCTAAGGGCAAATGGCTTTCCCAGTTTCCCTGAAAATCAAGGACACACATTCTCAATAAATCCTCCAAAGTCTGGATGGTCCTTTCTGATTGACCATCTGTTTGAGGATGATAGGCACTACTCAGTCTCAGTTCGGTACCCAATGCAGTCTGTAGGCTTTGCCAAAATCTCGATGTAAACTTCGAGTCTCTGTCAGAAACAATGGACACAGGCACTCCATGCAGTCTAACAATTTCATCAATATAAATGACGGTCAATTTATCCGCATTATAAATTGTTTTGACAGGTAAGAAGTGAGCAGATTTAGTCAGTCTATCAACAATAACCCAAATTGAGTCCATACCTTTACTGGAGCGAGGTAATCCCACAATAAAATCCATGGTGATGTGTTCCCATTTCCATTCCGGTATTGGTAAGGGCTGCAATAAGCCTGCGGGTCGTTGATGTTCGGCCTTGACTCGTTGGCAATGAAGACATTTTGATACAAAATCAGCAATTTCTTTCTTCATTCCTGGCCACCAGAAATTCAGTTTCAGGTCTTGATACATTTTCGTATTCCCTGGATGGATAGAAAATTTTGAATTGTGGCCCTCTTGCAGAACTCTTCTTTTCAATTCAGAATCATTTGGTACACACAGTCTTTCTTGAAATTTCAGTACATTACTTTCAAATTTGAAACCCGGTCTTGGTCTAGTTTCCCTTTTTTCGATGATCTTCTTCAAGAAGTCATCCAGTTGCTGTTTCTCTTTAATTTCCTCAATCAGTACCGGTTGAGCAGAAATAGCAGCTAAGGTTCCACCTTGTTCTCGTATAACAATTTCTATTTCAGATTTTTCAAGGTCACAAAGTAATTCTTTCTGTCTGGTAAGCAAACATGCTGAGTTTCCAGTCGATTTCCGACTTAATGCATCGGCAACGGTGTTGACTTTTCCCGGATGGTACAAAATCTGTAGGTCATAGTCTTTAATCAGTTCTAGCCATCTCCGCTGTCTCATGTTCAGTTCTTTCTGTGTGAAGAAATATTTCAAACTCTTGTGGTCGGTATATACTTCACATGTTGCCCCCATACAGATAGTGACGCCAGATTTTCAGTGCAAATACTACTGCAGCAAGTTCCAGATCATGGGTCGGGTAGTTCTTTTCATGCGGTCTCAGTTGTCGGGAAGCATAGGCAATTACTCTCCCATTCTGCATTAAAACACACCCCAAACCCTTATGAGAAGCATCACTAAATATGGTATAACCATCCGTACCTGAAGGTAAGGTAAGAACTGGTGCAGTTACGAGTCGAGTCTTCAGCTCTTGGAAAGCTGATTCCCTTTGGTTAGTCCAGTCAAATGATATCCCCTTCTGTGTCAGTTGAGTTAATGGTAAGGCAATTTTGGAGAAATCTTTGACAAATCTTCTGTAATATCCAGCCAAACCCAAAAAGCTTCGGACTTCGGTCACATTTGTTGGTCTAGGCCAGTTCATTACAGCTTCAATTTTCTGCGGATCAACGGAAATTCCATCTTTGCTAACAACATGCCCCAAAAACATAACATGATCAAGCCAAAATTCACATTTAGATAGTTTAGCATAAAGTTTCTATTCTCTTAGGGTTTGTAGGGCAAGTCTCAGATGATGTTCATGTTCTTCTATACTTTTGGAGTAAATCAGTATGTCATCAATGAATACAACAATAAAGTCATCAAGGTACGGTTTAAAGATTCTGTTCATTAGGTCCATAAATGCAGCAGGTGCATTGGTAACTCCGAAAGGCATAACTAGAAATTCATATTGCCCATACCTCGTTCGGAAGGTAGTTTTGTCTATGTCTTCTGGTTTAACTTTCAGTTGATGATATCCAGATCTGAAATCAATCTTAGAAAACACTTACACTCCCTGTAACTGATCGAATAAGTCATCAATACGCGGCAATGGATACTTATTTTTCACAGTTACCTTGTTCAGTTCACAGTAGTCTATACACAATCTCAATGAGCCGTCTTTCTTCTTCACAAACAAAACAGGTGCGCCCCACGGTGAAGTACTAGGCCTGATGAACTTTTTGTCTAACAGTTCTTGCAGTTGTACCTTCAGCTCTTTCAGTTCCGATGGAGCCATTCGGTAAGGAGCTTTAGAAACTTGCTGTGTTCCAGGAATCACATCCACAATGAATTCAATCTCCCTGTCAATCAAATCCCCTTGCAGATTATCTGGAAAAACATCTGGGAATTCGCTAACTATGGGGATACTGTTCACATTAGCAATACCATCAGTAGATATAGTCAATACAGAACACAGATATCTTTTACATCCCTTTCTAATCAATTTAACCGCTTTCACAGATGAAATCAGATATAGGGGAGGTACTACTCCAACCCCATTAAACACAAATTCAGGCAAACCAGGTGGACAGAAAACTACTTGTTTCGTTACACAGTTTATGGTGGCATGATATTTCGTTAACCAGTCCATCCCCAATATTACATCAAAATGATCAATGTTCAGAGGCAGTAAGTCAATAAACAAATGTGCATCACCAATAATAATTTCACAAGCAGGGTACATATATGCACAGGTCATAGATTCCCCAATGGGTGATGATACAGCTAACAGATAGTTCATGGGTTCTAATGGTCTATTCAGTTTTCGCGAAAAAGCATGCGACACATATGAATGCGTAGACCCCGAATCAATCAGTACATAAGCATTTTGGGTGCAAATAGAGAAAATACCTGACACAACGGTCTCAGTATTCTGTACGTCTCCCGGTATTAGGGCGAATACTCGGCCCTACCTTATAGGCTCTTTCCCGGTAGCTTTGGGGTTCGATTTTGGTGCAACAGTCGATGCTGCCACGTTTGGTGTAGCTCTACTACTGGCTTGTGGAGCAGAGGGGCAGTCTTTAACCATGTGGCCCACCTTGCCACACCTGTAACAAGCTCTAGATATTTTGTAACAGACCCCTTTGTGTTTCTTGCCACACTTAGAACAGGGTGGTATGAAACCACTTCCTTGGCTGGGGCTAGTTGTTGACCCCGTGTTCTGTTTCTTATTCAATGGGTTATGTTTGCCTTTCTTAAATTTAAAACCCTGCCTTTTACCACGCCATTCAGACGCTGGTGTTTCAGTTTTCAGTGCCTCGATGTTCGATTCGGCCATCAAGGCTCGGTCAAGAACATTTACATAATTCGGTAATTTCAAAACATTTATTCTGTCAAGAATTGCAACATTAAGGCCGCCTTCGAACTTTCTGGCCTTCTTGTAATCAGTGTCCACCATATGCGGTGCATATCTCGCAAGCTCGGTGAACTTTGTTTCATATTCAGCAACGGACATTGTGCCCTGCTTCAGCTGTTCGAACTCAGTTACTTTTCTATCCCTAACACACTGAGGGAAATATTTCTCGAAGAAGGCTCCTTTGAATTGAGCCCAAGTCATTACAGTATTGTTATCTCGGATTAGCATCCACCACCTTCTAGCTTCCTCTTGTAGAGTAAAGGTAGCCAACAGTACTTTGTGTGCCTCGGAGCACGGGAATACTTCAAATAATTTTTCAGTCTCAAGAACCCACACTTCAGCTTTTAACGGTTCAAGGCCTCCCTGAAAGGATGGCGGTTTCATCTTGCTGAACTTATGGGTGAGAGCTATTATGTCCCCATCATTTATATTCACATTCTGTTCCAACTGTACCGGAGGAGAAGGTGGGGGCTGTTGATTCAGTTGTTGGTCTAATCTTTCAGTTATCAGTTCCATCATCCGTTCTAGTCTGGCCATTCTGGCCTCAGAGGATGAGGATTCAATTGCAGTGTTTGCATTATCCATTTCATTATAAGCAGTTATAACAATTATTAATATAGGCAATCATTGTTTATACAGGTTCATACTTTAGCATACATTCAGTCAGTCATATCACACACTTATCATGCTCATGTAATGCCCTAATCACTTTTCTAGGACATCCTATAGCTCATTTGGACACGTGTGTGCGGTATAACTCGTGGTAAGTATCGCTCTGATACCACTCTGTCACGACCCAAACCCGGCCCCATGGGTTTAGCACCGTAACCGGCCAGTAATCCGATATTACCGAAGGCCTGCTTAACAGTAATACAGTAAAACAGAGTACAGGGCCTGGCGGAAGCCAATACAGTAAATAAACAGTGTCCAATGAGCTGTGCCAGTCTGTATGCAAAAAGACTTCTCATTCATATATATACAATCAGACAAAACAGTATATACATATATACAATCATTCAGTACAGTACAGTCTATACAGTCGAACAGAACAGATACAGAGATAGACGGGGAAATTAAAAGCACCCCTAAGCCGTAGCTTGACAGGCTCGGAACCTCGCATTGAGGCACATAGGTTAGCTTGACAAAACTGGAGTTAACCCCGACGCTTCTAGCTGCGGTCTGGTGCCTGGACACCTACATATATATATAAGCAGTGAGCTAAAGCCCAGTGAATAACACAGAGCGTAAAGGAGTTAAGAATGAATGTCCTTACAGTAATGAAAACAGTCCATTAAATCAGTATTTGAGTCGTTCAGTCAGTACAGTCGTATGTGGTACATCCATTAGCATAACAGTACAGTAAACAGTAGGTCTTAAAAGACCAAGCAGTAAATGATGGCCATCAGTCAGTAACAGTAGTGGTTCCAACGAGGGAACCGACAGAGATCTCTGTAACAGTAACAGTAACAGTAAGCAGTAGTTGCTAAGGATGCCACAATATAGTTCAAAATATAGGACATACATTCATTCAATTAACAGTAACAGTTCAGAAAGCAGTACAGTTCAATTGTTCAGAAAGCAGTACAGTTCAATTGTTCAGAAAATAATCATTTCGAACATATCTTTACATAGTTGTTACTCACAGAGTTCTGGGCTACAGTAAGCTAGAGCGCCTCCTCAGAAAGCCAAACCTACACAGTTACAGATTAACACACACTAAGCTACACGGTTGGGAAAATAATAACTTAATCCCTAATTGCCTCGGTGTGTTTCTACATCTATATCCTCCTTAAGATGTCTTAAACTAGGCCTAAGAATGCCTAGAATGAGATGAGGATGTAAAGATGCACTTTTAAAAGCATTTTCAGACTTTTCAGAAAACAGGGGTCACACTCGAGCGTAGGTTACTCCGCTCGAGCAGACATGAAGACAAAGGTTTCCACTCGAGCGTAGACTTACTGCTCGAGCGTTCTGCAAAACAGTCAAAAGTGCTAGATAGGTGAAAATCACGCTCGATTGGGCGCTCGACACCCGCTCGAGCATGAGACACAATGTCCCGCTCGAGCGTCAATTATTCCGCTCGAGCGGACTTCAAAACAGAACAAAATGCTGGGAGCACGATTTCCACGCTCGAGCGCCAGTCACCCCGCTCGAGCGTGAGTCCAAATTCTGGAAATTCCAGATTTGAACCTCAAGCTCAAAACCAAGTTTAAATGCATCAAAACCAATCCTCTTGGGCTGAATTTCCAAAAAACACTTGTAAACATATAGAATGACATGATTTCAAGCTCAATTTGAGAAATCAAAGCCCAAGGGTGTTTAATTCAAACTCAATTTCAACCAATTTTTCATGAACATGGTGAACATGCAACATGCAAGAATTCGAACCAATTCAAAGCTTCAATTCCATGCTCTAGTGAGCCAAATCTTTCAAAAACAAGACGAAAACATGGTCTACTCTCAAAACATGGACATGCATGTTATGAATCAGGAATATACAACCTCAAAACTCCTCAATGGTAACATGCATGGAACAATTAAGTTACAATTCAACAAGTAAGAGCCATAACTTGGCTCAAGGCTGCAATTTGCTATAAATCATGCAAGAATTTACTTAAATTCCACAATCAAAAGGTTGAATTCCTTACCTAAAGCTTGAAAGGCAAGTCTAGAGCTTCAATTATGCAAGAGTCCTTCCAATCTACTCAATTTCCAAGCAAACCAAGCCAAACGAGATGAAACTAACTCTCTCTCTCTCTCTCTCTCTCTCAAGGTCGGTTGTGCACAAGAAATGGGAGAAGAAATGTTGATTCAATGTATATGCACAAGTCTCAAAATGTTGCCTAAGTGATCCACTAGGGATGGCAAGGTTGTAATTAAGCCAACTATTGCAATTAAACTCATTTCGATCTAATTTAATCACATCTAATCAGTTTTCAGGTAATTACACCATAAAATCACATAAATTACGATAATCATAAAACACTAATCGATTTCTAATTCGCCCGCCGATAAGGCCTTCAATTAGCAGTTCAAACATAAAAACACAAACAGATAATCAAACAATCAAACAGATAGACATACAATTGAACAGATATAATCAGTCAATTCGGTTCCAATATCAGTCAGTCAGTCCAGTAGTTTATTCAGTTCACTTATCAGTCATAATCAGTTCAGTTTAACGGTAATCAGTAGTTTATCGGTAAACAGTGACGAGGGTTGTTACAGTAGAGGTTCGACCTCATTCACTTTGGATAGTCACTGTTGTTGCTCGTTGTCATGAGATGAAGCTTAAGGTGATCACAACTTTATGGATTTTGTAATTGTAGCTGTGAATTGATTATTTTTTGTTCTAATCATATTTATGATTTGAGGTTTTGTTTGTTTAGAATTTGATTTTGCGCTGATAGGTTAAGTTTAATGCGATTCATAACCTCTATGTTTCTTCAATGATTTTCAAATTTTAATTGGAATGCGTTTAGTAGTTTTTGAACTGCTATTGCAATTAGTTCGCTTTTGATTGAAGCTTTGATGTATTGCATTTTGAATTTGGTTTTTAGTCGTATGAAGTTCAATGTGAATTTCAATCACAAATATTTAAATTTCAACCGATAAAAAAATATCAAATGAATTTTCACAGATAGAAAAAATAGATAGGAATTGAATAGATAAAAAATTGGGTGGTGGCCATTGTTGAGAAGGGTCAAAACACACACACACACACACAGGAAGGGAAAGCAAAGATTTCAGCAGATTCAAAAAAAAAATTGAACAGATATTTTCAACAGATAAAAAATTTAAACAAATAAAAAAATTTGAACAGATATAAATTTTAAAAGATAAAAAATTTCAACAGATAATCAACAAAAAGTCAAACAGGTATAAAAAAGTCAAGGGATAAAATTAGAAACAAAATATTCTCTAGAATTTCTCACTAAACTATTTCACAAAGGGTGTGTTTGTTTTGAAGGATTAGGGGTTGGGATTGGACTATTAGTCCCACCGGACTAATAGTTCATTGTTTGTTTCATTTTTTTTGCTCCGGACTATTAGTTCCACAAATATGGGACTATCCTCATATCCCATGGGGGGTGGGATAGAAACCATGGGATTGGTATCCCATGGGTTTATTTTGTGAAATGTCTATTTTACCCTACATGCTATTACTTACCAAACAATTAAAAAAGGATAAAATAGTCTTTTGAACATTTATAAATTATTTTTTTAGTGTTGTTAATTTAAAATTATATATTAAATAAAAAATTTTAATTATAAATTATAAATTAAATTTAATTAAAAATAATAAATTATAAATTATGGCCTTATAAATTAAATTTTTTTAGTATTGTTACAAAATTAAATTTACATATTAAATTAAATTATTTTTTTTAGTGTTGTTAATTTAAAATTATATATTAAATAAAAAATATAAATTATAAATTAAATTTATTTAAAAATAATAAATTATAAATTATGGCCTTATAAATTAAATTTTTTTAGTGTTGTTACAAAATTAAATTTACATATTAAATTAAATTATTTTTTTTAGTGTTGTTAATTTAAAATTATATATTAAATAAAAAATATAAATTATAAATTAAATTTATTTAAAAATAATAAATTATAAATTGTGGCCTTATAAATTAAATTTTTTTAGTGTTGTTGAAAATTTAATTTATATATTAAATAAAATTATTTTTTATTGTCGTTAATTTAAAATTATATATTAAATAAAAAATATAAATTATAAATTTCATTTAATTGAAAATAATAAATTAAAATAATTAAAATATTGTGCAAAAAATAAAATAAAACAATTTTTTTTTAATCTAGCTAAAAATAATTAAAATATTAAAACTATGTTTGATATCGCTATTACTTAGTAAATAATTAAAAAGGATAAAATAGTCATTTGAGCATTTATCTTTCTCCATAGTATCCCAAACAAACATTGAATAACTAAAAATAGTCCAATCTAGACATCTAATCTCATGACTAAACAAAAGGATACAAATTTATTCCAACCAAATAGTCTCGGGACAATGTATCCCAGGACTAATAGTCCGATGGATTACAATACTCCTTATCCAGTCCGTCCAAACAAACACACCCAAAGTGTGGACTTCTCATCAATAAAAAATATATCTTGAACCTAGTGTCTTATACCCTTCTTATATTGGATTTATTACCAATTAACCCTAAAATAAATTATAAATAACTCAAATAAATTGTAACAACTAATCCAAACCTCCATTTTAAATTACTACTCATTTGAAAATTAATTATTTTAATTGATTTTTTAATTTTTTATAAAAAAAAATATATTAAAAAATAAAAAATAATAATGTAATAACTTATTAACACTTTAATTAAAGAAAAATGCTTGGGGGCACTAATTAGTGCTCCCACTAATTAGGTGGTAGTGGGTCTCGCCATTAATGATATAATGTTTTGGTCTTGAAATTGTATTTTTTTTTTACTTTTTTAATGTATTAATACTATTAGTGGTGATGTTTTTAGTGAGATGAATCATTGTTGTTAATTAAAATCTTACGTCCTCATACAAGTAAGGATAGGGTTTGCGGGGACCAGCAAAGCCCCTGTGGTGACACGTGTAGGACTTGTCTTTTTCAACTTGGGAAGACACATGGGCAGGAGCCCAATTGCCTCTTGTACCTTTCAATGTAGCAGTTTTACATTTATTGGCAGATTCGGTAGATCCACTTCATTGATATCACAAAACTACCTCAAGTTTCGATTAGTAAAATCCTCAAAAGCTATGCATTTTATTTGAGGATGGAAGGAAATTGATAAAAGAGCAAAATAATTATAATAATTATTTTATGTGACATTTATTAGGTGAAAATAAATGGCGATTACTACTAAGTTTTGAAAAAGTAAAAAATAAAATAGAAATGATACTTTCCTCTAATTTAGGAGTTTTAAAAGAGTATTAATAATGTGAAAAAAAAAAAAAAAAAAAAGGTCAAAACATCATATCATATGAAACTCGCACATTAATTAAAGTTATTAAAACTCTTAATTTAAAATTTCCAATCTTTTTTTAAAATAAAAATATGACAGAGTTCACACCTTTATATAATAATAAAATAAATACATGACAAAGTGATGCTACCCAATGTAAGTTCATATTAGCTGAAGTCTTTTGAGAAGAGTCCTTAAAAGGAAGGTCCATCAATAGTCTTTAGGAGTCTCACCACTTAAGAGAGAGTTGGGGTTACTCATGCATGTGTTGTGTGGTGGACTCATAATCAAGTATGATATTAATTTCTGTGAGTTTTGTTCCTATTTATTTTGTTTACCATTAAAAATCTTAAAATTTTAGAATGTGAAGATCGGCTTCACGTCTGGTTATTTTCTTTAGAGTAATGTTATAATGATTAATTATTTTTACAACCATGCTTCCTACACCCAGTGGGGGTCGCGCCCCCAGTGACGTGGCGTGCCCCCACTGGTCGAAAATCAAAAAAAAAAAGAAAAAGAAAAACTGTTTTTTTCCTTCCAACCCCCAGCTGACACCTCACTGGGTGTCACCCCCAGCTGGGGGTAGGAAGCATTTTTCTTATTTTTATTATGGAGATAATTTCTTCTCAGCTGGTGATCCAAGAGGAGAGGTGTTGTTGGCCTTTCAGAACTCACCTCAATGATCCTAACTGCTGATTTTGTATTCATGTAAAAAATTAAATTGATCGAATATTGATAGTTACATATTTGGAGTACATTCATATTATAAAATTGAACAACAAATATGATTTTGAGAATAGACCAGCAATTTTTATTATAATAAATGTAATCCAATCATCTGGCTGTCAATATTTGATTAATCTGATTTTTGTATAAATATTTTTCTTGATGAAAATTAAAAAATGACTGATTCAAATCATTTGAAGGGCCTCAAAACAAGTCTGTTAAACCCAACAACATCTCTCCAATTGGATCACCAACGGAAGAAGAGCTAAACCTTTTTACTACCATCTGATATATTAGGTTAGTTCTCAGTAATATTTTCAAGATATACCATAGTAGAGGACTTATTGTATCAAAATATTATGTTGATAAATAAAATAATAAATATAATATGATATAAAAATATAATAAATGTGAATCAAAATATTATGTTGATAAATAAAATAATAAATATAATATGATATAAAAATATAATAAATGTGATATTATTTATTTAATTTTTTTATATAGAAACAAAGCGACAAACTGCATTGAAATAGCACTTCTACTTTCACAAACGCAATTATCTCTCCATAGAGCAGCAACAACCCCCCAAAAAAAAGTTTTAATAATTATATTAGTACTCCTATATATAGATATATATCATATATATATTTTATAAAATTATAATAATATTCTTTTTTAAAATTATAATAATTCCTCTAAACTATAATAATTCTTCTATTATAAATTTTCTTTCTAATTACAATGAATTTATTAAACTAAGTCCTTCTATTATACACTTTCAAAAGAGGTGTATCATATACTAGTTATTATTTTATAGTATCAATATTATAAATTTTCTTAATCAAAATATTTTCATTCATAACTAAAATGACTACAATATAAATTATAACTAAATAACACATCTTCAATTAGAACAAAAAAAAAAAAAGAAAGAGAAAAAAAAAATTACAATAAGTCATAATATTAAAATGAGTCATTACAAATCATTACTTGATGTATAATCAAAGACCTCTTTAATCATAACTAAAATAACAACCACAATAAGTTATAAGTTATTTCCAACATTATGTTATAACTAAAGACCACAAAGATCATAACTGCGACATATGATAGACATATTTTTTGTGGTATATTTTATAGAATTTCTCTACTAAAATATATTATTTCTATCTCAATTTATCTTCTTTTTTAATTTTTTAATCCACCTAAAATATTTACTCCACAATGTTTGTATAAAATTTAAACTCAAATCCTTTAGTTTAAAATTTACATCTATCCTAATATTTATGTTTAGTAACATCTCATTATTATTTATTATAAAAAATAAATAAAATTAATATTATCATTAATTTGTACCCTTTTTTCGCTGAATTTCTGAGAGCAGCAGAGCTTTCTCTCTATTCATGGTTGGTTGGAAAACATCCCTTTTTGGAGGAGCGGTGTAAAGTAGTTGCAACTTGCAAGGGTTTTGAATGTGGGTGTACATGTACTGTCTTTTGGTTACCAATCACTGTCTATTATTACCAGTATGTGTCAGCTTATTTATTTGATTTATTATTATTATTATTGTTTTTTACTCTGGATAGATAAACAGCCTTTTGACTAGTTATTGAAAATAAAATAAAATAAAACCCCACAAAAAAAAAAAAAAAAAAAAACATTACTGGTTTAATCATCTAACTATGAGGTAGCCTCATTACTGATTTATTTTTTAATTTTTAAAGTAGAATATTAGCCACTAAATAGTTATGCATTATGGTCGTAAATGCTGTTGAATGTTGTAAACATATATTTTAGGAAAATTTTCTAGTATGCAATGTACATTGTGTGTAATTCTACTACCAAATTAAGTAAGTTTTCACAAAATTACATAAGTAATTTCAAAAAAATACGTAAGTTGTTACGTGAATTTGTATTTAACTTGCTCATTTTTATATGATCACTTATGTAAGTTCGTGAAAACTTACGTAATTTTATAATAATATTACATATGATGTGCATTGTCCGCTGAAACATTTTTCACAAATATTGTGTTGTCAACATAGCATTGGAAGTTGTTTTTGATCACCAACATGATAAAAAATTTCATAATGTGTAAATATTCAACAAATAAAATGATAGACCGAGACACAAATATACTACTAATGAATTCAAAAACTCAAATAATATATTCAAATTTCATTATGTGTTATTTGATAGTAATGAATTCAAAAGCTGAAGTGCTTTGTTTGGGAACAGGTTAATTTAGTAATTTTTTGGCTATTTGGCTAAAATATGAGCTAAAAAAATAGTATGTTTGTGATGATTTTTTGGCTTTTTATGAAAAAATATACAAAAAGTAGAGAAAAAAGATAATCTTTAAATTT
This sequence comes from Camellia sinensis, assembly GCF_055761805.1. Lineage (NCBI taxonomy): Eukaryota > Viridiplantae > Streptophyta > Magnoliopsida > Ericales > Theaceae > Camellia > Camellia sinensis. The sequence goes on along the minus strand of NC_138964.1, from coordinate 15,705,095 downwards.
TTGATATGAATTGTTGACTTTTTGATTTTTTTAATGACTTTTTAATTTTTTAATTAAAAAATCATTTGCCGAACGAGGCCTAAACAGTACTTGTTAGAGAGAGAACGCTAGTCTTTAAGGAAAATGTCTCGTAACTCAAATTTTGTGGCTCAAATGGCCAAAACGACGTCGTTTTGGCCATTTTTATGTTGTTCTATACTTAAAACGACGTCGTTTTGGCCATTTGAGCTACTTTTAAGCCATAAAATTTGAGTTACATAGTATTTTCGTTATAAGTGGTCGTTGCCTAGTGGGTCAATTTCTAAAATATACATTTGTATGAAGTTTGAATCTTTTTTTCTCCAATAAAGACACAATCAACTATCAAATTCTACTAATTACTCACATGATGATAGATCACACAATGTGTAGAATCCATCACCACTCTGTGAGTATAAATAATTTATGGTGTGTATTTTTAACTGGGTTGATTTTTTTTTTTTTTCCGTATATAACACTATTCGGCCAATTTCTATTAAAAAAATTATTGAAAGTATTAAAAAAATCATTAAAAATAATATATATATATATATATATATAAATAACTCATTTTTAGAAAATTAAATATTGGAAATTTGAACCAAATAAGATAATTATTATTTTTCCTAGTTTCATTGAGGTCAATTTGTAAAACCTCAAGATTAAGGGTTTGACTAGTGGATAAATTACCCTTTTACTATTCATTATTTTAAAAACAAATGTCATCTAGTCATGTGTTTAAAGGTGTCTAATTAATTTTTTTTTTCCATACATAATTTGTTCAGAATATATCTAATAATATAAATAATTTAAATTATTAAAATAAATTTCATAGTGGATTGAGAAAAACCAACAATAATACATTTAATTGAAACCAACTGCAAACTATTTTCTTCAATCGTTGCCCAAAAAATGTTGGGTAACAAAACAAGGCAACCACTAAAAAGAATAAGGATAAATTACATTGACACCTTTTAAGATTTATATTTATTATAGTTTTTTTTTCTTATCTTTTGGAAATTACATATTTCTCCCTGAGGTTTAAAGTTTCATTACAGATTGCTCCCTCAGTTAATTGACTGTTAAGTCAACTAACAGATTTTGCTGATGTCAGCAATTTAATTTTTTTAAATATCAATTTTACCTTCACTGGGTAAATTACATTGACATCCCTCACATTTTAGAAATTACAATCTCATTCCCAAGGTTTAAAGTAGGGGTGAGTAGCGGATATACCAATCCGTCAAAACCAACCGAACCGAATCGATCCGCCATATTTTGGACAGATGCGTAATGACGAGCGAACGGTTGCGGATTGATCTTTTTCAATCCGCCTAGTTTTGGACGGATGGCGAATTTGAGGTTTCTTTGGCCACAACCGAACCGATCTGCCGCATTTTGGACGGATGCGTGATGACGAGCGAACGGTTGCGGATTGATCTTTTTCAATCCGCCTAGTTTTTGACGGATGGCGGATTTGAGATTTCTTTGGCCACAACCGAACCGCCAAACCGCGAGCCTTCCTAGTAATTTGTAAGATTTTATGTTTTTAATTTGTTTATATATTCTATTTGTGTTTTCAATTGAAAAAGAGTTTTCAACTTGAATATATTTTTTGAATTAAAAAAAATAAATGTATTATTTATCTATATTTTTTAATTTTTAAATCTAACTCTAAAAATAATAAATATAAAAGATGATATATGCTGGTTAGTTTTTGTTTTCAAAAACAGATATAGATGTAACAATATAGAGGCATACAATCTCCACTACTACTTCGTTTATGGTTTTGGTGGTTTGAATTGTTTTTCTATTTTAAGAACCATATATTGTAATACTTTATGTGGATGAGGTATGCTGTGATTGTAATATGTGGATGAGGCATATAGTGATTGTAATATTCTAAAGTTTCAAACTTTCTTTCATTGGATGAAGCATGCAGTGATTATAATATTTTTTTAAGTCATTGACTGTAATATATATATATATATATATAGAAGTGCATATGTTGAAATTTTTTTAAAATTTTAAATTGCCAAGCCGATTCGTATCCATTTGCCAATCTGCTCAATCCATATCTGCCGGATTGGCAGATAGATGCGGATTGATTTTTTTCAATCCGCCAATCTAGCGGACGGATGACCGATTAGAGGTTCTGTGGCCGCAACTGACCCGCGCTCACCCCTAGTTTACCAAACAGGCTTCAGATGGTAAAAATGTCGTAAAATTAACAAATAATTAAATAAGTTACCAACGTAAGAAATGACTTATCAAAAGATTGTTAAGGTATATATGGTTTGATTTTTAGAAAAAAAAAATTAAAAATTAAAAATTAATTTGGTTAAGAAATAAAAATAAAAAACAATTATCATTTTTATATAATATTTATCTTTTGAGTTGTTAGAAATAATTTTTTACAAATTAAATATAAATCTTCATATTTATTTTTATTAAATTAATTTTTTTTAAACGTCAGGGGGATTTGTATTAAATTAAAACCTCAGGAGGTGTCAATATAATTTACCCTTTAAAGTACATGTAAAGGTTACGGGTAAATATATCATTCTAATTTGAAAGTTAATACCATCAAATAATTATAATAACAAGGGGAGTCAGTGTAATTTTTCAAATATGAAAGAGAAAATTATAATAAATATAGACCTTAGAGGTGTCAGTATAATTTACTCAAAGAATAATAATAAAATTAAAAAGAAAAAAAAAAGAAAAAAAAAAGGAAAAGGTGGTCAATGGTACGTGAAAAGAGGTAACTGTTTCATGGGAAGACGTGAAAGCCGTTTTTCCCGTGAATGAAACAGTGGTTTATCAATAATGTTAGATAAGCCAAAATTTTTACCAAATTTTTTAGAGTATTTTGTCTCTCAATTTTTTATGTTCAGATTTTGATAAATATTAATTTTATATTTAAATTTTGATCAATTTGACTTCCATCCTCACATTTCGTTTATAATTGGATAGAATGTGCCGACGTAAGGATAAATTGATTTTCAAGATATAACTTGGAAGGTAAATTGATTTTTAAGATATAATTTAAGGAGTAAAATGAAATTTTAAATGAATTTTAGTGCTACATCAACACATTTCATCTAATTGTAGACGAAATGTGACGGCAGGAACCAAATTGATTAAAATTTTAAAAGTTTGGGTGTACAATTGATATTAATCGAAGTCTGGGGTCGAATTTAAAAACGCGTGAAAGTTTGGAGGGGCAATTTTCTCAATTTTTTACTAAATGCCTTATATGAGTGTAAAATCCAAACTATGTGGGTTTCATATGAGTCTCACACCCATGTGAGACATTTGATAAAAAATTTAATAAAATTTTTAGAATCTCTAACGTTACTCGTAGTTTATTAATCTGTGCGATCCACAAAAAAATAGATTACGTATTTTGTGTGGTAAATAAATTATCTTAATTTTAAATTATATTTTAATAGGGACAAGTCATGATATTAGGTCATTTGGGTAGATGTTAACAATAATTAACTTACAAAATTTCACAATAAAATTTGATATGCATAAAAAAAATTATTAATTATAAAGATTGTTGAGAATAATAGTATCACAATTACTTGATAACATAAATAACTTGTATCAAACTATAGTGTCATACAGAAGGAAAAAAAATACAAAAACAAAAAAACACAAAAACAAAAACAAAACATTAAAAGAGAAAAATTCTATAAACTCAGAAAAGTTATCACAAATTTACATAGACTTTTAAATCAGTGGTATATATTATTATTATGAAACCAAATTATAAATAAATCTCAACTTTTAATTATAATTTACAAGTAATTTAAAAAAAAATTAATCTAAGTTTGTTACTTTACTCATAAAAAGAATTTCTCAAACAAATTATTAGTTAATCCTATTAACAACTCTAAATCCTTCTCCATAATCATTTTGTCTATAGTTTGAATAATCTTGCATAGTTCCTACAACATTTTAAAAAAATTAATCAAGATAAGAATTTCGTAAGATTATAAAAATTATATAAGAAAATAGTTTTAATCCATTTTATTTATAAAAAATGATAAAAATATATTTGAATTGTACTTGAAAAAATATAACAAATGATAAATTTAATCATTATATATCAACAAAAAAATTATATAAGTTATTTAATGAAAAAATGGTCGAATGCAACTAAAGCTATGGCCATTGAATTGAATCATATGGGCTTTAAATTGATAATACAATCTAGCAAATTAACTAATAATAACAGAGAGATATTAACAAATATGTAGTATTTTCCTACCATCTTTGTATTATATTCATTAATTTCATATATCATATAAAAGTTCTACTTGTCTCGATCCTTCAATAAAATAAACACCAAGAAAATAGTTTTGATAAGAAATTATTTCTAAACTTTATTAGTAAAAAACAAAATTTTCAAAGAGAGAATTTAGAGATGGGAGTCAAGAAAAAAAATACTATAACGAATGACAGCCTTATAAAAAAAATATATATATATAGCAATGATCTAATGCAAACTATTTTTAATAACTAATAGAAAGAATTTCAAATTATTAGGAATTGGGGTGGCTGTTGTGCGGGGTGCACAGCAACCACTGCTGTGGAGCCAATTGTGCCCTTTTCGGGGCCCATTTTGAGAATCCGAACCGTTCATATTTTAGAATATATCAAGTAGAACATACCTGTAAAAAATCAAGTTAATCGGATATCGTTTACCGATTCATCCACACACATTTGTATTCATTTTAATACTTTCAATTACAATTGTTATTTGAATACAAATGTGTGTGGATGAATGGGTAAACAATATCCGATTAACTTGATTTTTTACAGATATGTTCTACTTGATGTATTCTAAAATATGAACGGTTCGGATTCTCAAAATGGGCCCAGAAAAAGGCCCAATTGGCTCTATAGCAGTGGCTGCTGTGCACCCCGCACAGTAGCCACCCCAATTCCAAATTATTACCTTGGATAAATATAGTGACAACAATTAATTTTGTGAGATTTTTGTGCTGCCTCCTCCCATGCAGCCTTTATTATTTCATTATTAATACTCTTCTCATTTAGACCCAACCAATTTCATTATTAATACTCTTCTCATTTAGAGCAAACCTTTTTTTTTTTTTTTTTTTTTTTTATCTTTATCACTTGGTAGATAATAACGAATAATAAAAATTATTGAGAGAATATTAAGAATTTAAGAAGAGATAAGAAGTTATAGATAAGAACATTCCATAAGATAAAATAATTCAAAAAAAAAAATTATGATAGAAGAAGAAGAAAAAAAATATGAGTAAATCAAAATAAAGATTTAGATATATATGTTTTTGATAGATATACAGATTAACAAATCATATCTTTATATAAATTTTATTATTTTATTTTTTGTAAATCAGTTATTTAATCTTTATCTTTATCTCTAGACCACAAAATTAATTTTTATAGTTTATTTATCAATTTTATATGTTTATTTATCTATAAGTCATGAAATTAATTTTTAAAATTTTTTATCTTTATCTATAGGTCATGAAATAATTTTTCATAAATTATTTATGGATTTTTATATGATTATCTATAATGTAATTAATTAAAGTACAAAATGAAGGGGGAAAATGAGTAATTTCGTTTTTTTTTTTAAATCAATCATTTAACCTTTATCTTTATTTGTAGGCCATAAAATTAATTTTCATAAGTTATTTATCAACTTTTATATGTTTATTTATGGGAAGAAATTTTAAATTATCTATAAGTTATGAAATAAATTTTTTAAATTAATTATTTAATTTTTATTTTTATCTCTAGACTATAAAATTAATTTTCATAAATTATTTATCAATTTTTATATGTTTATCTGTATGGAGGGATTTTGAAATTCAAATCTTTATCCATAAGCAATGAAATTAATTTTCATTTTAATTAATCAAACAAATGGAAAATGGAGGAAAATAGAAAACATGAAAAACAATCAAAGAGGGTTGCCACGTAGGAAAAAGAGAATTTAGGAATAAATATTTTGAGACTTTTGACAAAACAACTACATTTTATTATATATATAGTATAGATTTTGTTAGTGTAGACACCTCATTTTGACCGACCTTAAGACTCAAACGTCACCAATTGAGCGCTCGGTGATGATGCATATTGTGCTCGTTCTGAGGTTTCAGAGTCTCGGCTGCGAGCCCTGCCTCCGGACTTCGGGGCTCTTTTGTGCTTTGCCTTGGTTTGTGAACCAGGTCCTGTTTTCTCTGTTTTCTCTTCCCGAAGGGAGGGAGAGGTCTCGTAGACCATCTCTCAGTGGCCGTAGGCTACGTTTCGTGGCCGTAGGCTATTTTTCCCGTTTGGAGACCAGTTTTTAGTTTTCGGAGCCGTCGGCCGTGTGCCTTGGTTCGAGACCGCTTAACTACCTCCGTTTGCTCCGGTTTTTGGCACACACCTTGTTTCCTCTCTTTTGAGGGACACTGTGGCCCGAGAGACTACCTTCGCGGTCGCACGCCACTTCCGGTACCTAACAGCCTATTTTCGGGGCCCCGGGCTGCGGGTTTTGGCCCCCGAACCTTCGTTTTGCATCGGTTAGGGTTCATTTTTGGTATGGACCCTATTTTCATTGTTAGGAAGGTGATAGAATGGTGGGAGACCAGCAATTCTTTTGAAAATTATTTTCTCTCTCCTCCAGCCAGTTTCCTTGACAGAAAGCTGGTTTTTCTCACTTTTTGGACCTTAATTTCTGGTCTCCCATACCACCATTGTGTTGTACTCACCTGGGAGGCCACCAATATGGGTAGGCCGACTAGCTTTTCTTCCTGACCCTTTTGAACCTTGCTAGAAAGCTGGTTTTTCTCACTCTTGGGCCACAATTTCTAGTCTCCCACTATATAGCTGTGTTGTACTCACCTAGGAGGCCACCAATCTGGTATGGCCGACCACCTTTTCAACTTGACCTTTTTGACCCCTGGTCGGCCGACTAGGGGGAGTGGCGTGGTCGGTCTGTTTCCTGCTTTTTGGTCTCTCTGAGTGTAAGCCAGCTGTGCCAGCTGGAAGCTTCAAAAGTGATCCTCCATACACGTGTATGGAGGATCTTTGAGCTTGGTTTAAAGCTTCTTAGAGAAGCTTTGGCCTCTCTTCTATATAAAGGAAGGCCTCCTCTTCCATTGCTAGGGTTGAACCTTTTGGTTAGAGCATACATACACTTCCCTCCATATCTCTCTCTTCCAAGCTCCAAAACCCCATAGTTCTTGCACCATTTTCACTACACCTCCTAGCACAACACCTCCACCATCCATCCAAGAACCTTGGAACCGATTTGCAGACACTACAAGAAAAAACACTTTTGGCGACCACCTATTTTTTTTTTGTCGCAAATAGTCCACTTTCTGCGACTAAAATTTAACTTTTGGCGACCATAATTTTTTGGTCGCGGAAAATCACCTTTTGGCGACCAAAAAAAAAAGTTTGTCGCGAAAAGTATACTATTGGCAACCAAAGGCTTTTTTGGTTGCAGAAGATCACCTTTTGGCGACCAAAAAAAAAGTTGGTCACGGAAAGTATACCCTTTGGCGACCAAAAAAAAAAGTTGGTCGCGGAAAGTATACTATTGGCCATCAAAGGCTTTTTTGGTCGCAGAAGATTACCCTTTGGCGACCAAAAAAAAAATTTGGTCGCGGAAAGTATGCTATTGGCGACCAAAGGCTTTTTTGGTCGCGGAAGATCACCTTTTGGCGACCAAAAAAAAAAGTTGGTCGCGGAAAGTATACTATTGGCGACCAGAGGCTTTTTTTGTCGCGGAAGATTACCCTTTGGCGACCAAAAAAAAAAGTTGGTCGCGAAAAGTTATGGCGGAATAAATTTAAAAAAAAAAAATGATACTACAGTAATTACATGCTATTTTTCTATTTAGGCATTAAAAGTTTTATAAAATAATATATAACCCAATTTTTATGGGTTATATATTTTTTTTGCCAAATATGAACAAGAAGTATGTTATTGGCAGAGTGGCAGAATGGATTGGGTGCATGGTGACTCCTTGGTCAGGAGTTCAAGTCCCAGGGAGCACAAAAGAATTATTTTTTTTGGGTCAAGGCGCTGACTTTTGGCGACCAACTTATCTTTGGTCGCTAAAAGTTTACTTTTGGCTAATATGAATTGGACTTTCCGTGACCAAAAAAGTTGGTCGCGAATGGTCACTTTTAGCGACCAAAGGCTTTTTTGGTCGCAGAAAACTATCTGTGACGAGGCTTTAGTGACCAACTCGCGACCAACATATTTTGGTCACGAAAAGGTTTTAGCGACCAAATATGGTACTTTTCGCGACCAAAATGTTGGTCACGGAAAGTGTTTTTTCTTGTAGTGAGAGGTTGAAGACTCTTTACCTTGGTCCAGAAGTTGCTGAGGGTCGGCTCTACAAGGGTAAGCCTCTATTTCCTTTTTTTTTTGGCATTATTTTGCTTCATATCTTAACCCTATTTGAAAGCATTTTTGAACTTCGACATAAAATAAAAAAAAGTCTTGTTTTGAGCTCCTATTCAAGTTTGTTCAAGATCATTTTTCTGTTCGGAGTCACCTTCCCCCTTGCATGCTTTATTTCCTCATGTTTAAGAGTATGCATTAGAGCATATGTGTTGGCCTTGGTTTGGCCTTTTAGCCACTGAAATCCAGTGGATTTTCAGTAGCTTAGATGTGTTTTTGAGCCCTAAAATCAGAGAGGGGTGACCCTCTCACCCATTTTTCTCTTTACTAGCTTTGTTGGCCTTCCAAAGGAGCTCCATTTTGCATGTTTCAAAGTCACATTTTAGGACCTATTTGGTGAGTTTTAAGGTCTGTCTTGACTCTGTCCGGAGCCCATTTTTCCATATTTTGTGTCTTTGATGCATGTGTAGAACAATCCCATTCAAGGCCTTTCAAAGGGGCCTTTATTTGCATGTTTCCTAGACCCCTTTCAGGCTCTTTTTAGTGGATTTTAGGACCCTCAGAACCTCTGTCCAGAGGTGGTTTTGCCATTGTGTGTGTCCATCATGCATGTGTAGAACAACCCCCTTATTGGCCTTTCAAAGGAGCCCATCATTCTTGCATGCATTGACTGAGTTTTAGTGTTTATTTGGACATATTTTGGCATGGCATACTTCTTTTTTGGGCTGGTTTGGTGAGCCTTCATATGCTCCATATAGTTGTAATGTAACTCATGGTTCACTAGCTTTCTTTGCATGCTTTGTTGACCCTTGATTTCAACACTTTTTGGCCATACCTTAAACTGATATTGTGCTTATTTTGGACTGCCCTAGCTCTGTTTTTGGGTCTCATGGTTGAATAATGTTGGTTTTGCATGCTTATAGTTCAATACCCATGCTTAACTTTGAGTTTCAAGGTTCATTCCATGCATATACTGAGGTGTGTTCATGTTTTGGGCTCATTATACATCATATTTTAGAGCTTGTTTGAATGCCATATTGCCATGTTTTGTACTCTTTAAATGTGTTTGAGAGTTGGACTTGTATGCCTTGTTTACCGACCATTAAAAGAGATCCATTTCGTTGCATTCCGAGCCATCATTTTAGGCCATTTCCCTACTGTTTCAGACCTGCCTAGGGTCTTTTTGGGGTTAGTTTTGCCTTTGGTGCATTGCTTTGGGTACCTCTAGTGTAACGCACTTCACTAGTTTCAGTACCCGGGCCCCCTAGCTTACATTGTATGCCATAATTCCATGATTTGGGACCATTGAGCATCTCATTTCAAAGCTGGAAATGCATGTTTGTATGTCATCTTTCATCCCTTGTCATGCTTTGGTAGAGTGGCATTTGATGCCTTAGGAACGGTCCCTTGCATCGTGCATGTTTGCATGTGTTTCGGTTGTCTCATTTCCATCACATGGCCACTGATTTGAGTGTGGCTGAGGTCCACTCATATTGGTTTAAGTCCACCTTGCATTGTGTATGCCGTGTTGCAATGTGTTGTGCATGTTATGTTGTTCGCATTGTATATGCCATATAGTTTATAGCATTGTGTATGCTAGTAGCATGTTCGCATCTCATCCTTGCATGTTTGCATGGTTAGGTCGCATTGCATTAGGATTGCATGCTAGTTGCATTCGTGCATGTCATGCATATTGCATTGTGTTTGGGATAGGAGTTAGTCCAAACACGGGAAACGATGGGTGTTTCGTACTCAAAGTAACGAAACGTGTCTCAATTCCCGGTCGCCGACACTCCGGATTAACCATGATGGAGTCTAAGCCTTGTTGTGTTTATACTTGCATTCATTTCATTAAGTCGTGCAATTCGACTTCTCGGCCATCATGCATCGATATGCGTGATTGGTGGCACGAGGATCGAGGTCTACACTCTCTTGAGCTTGTGCAAGGACGGGAAGAGTGGTCTTGCACACATATGTTGAAAATTCCTTGCTTTCTCTCCCTCTTGCCTTTGTTGCAGAAAAACCAGGATCCAGGGGCAGAAAGTGGTCGGCCGACTAGGTTTTCTGGCAAGCCGACCACCTTTTTTGGTTTCCACCACAAAGGGTGGTGTAGACACCCCATTTTTGACCGACCTTAAGACTCAGACGTCACCGATTGAGCGCTTGGTGATGTTGCATAATGTGCTCGTTCAGAAGTTTCAGAGTCGCGGCCGTGAGCCTTGCCTCCGGACTTCCGAACCCTCTTCTGTGCCTTGCCTCGATTTGCGAACCAGACTCGATTTTCTCTGTTTCTTTTCCTGAGGGGAGGGAGAGGTCCCGTAGACCATCTCTCAGTGGCCGTGGGCTACATTTTGTGGCCGCAGGCCATTTTGCCCATTTGTTCTGATTTTTGGCATACTTCATTTTTACTCCCTTTTGAGGGACACTGGGGTCTGAGAAACCCACTTCGTGGCCGAATGCCACTTTCGGTGCTTGGCAGCCCGTTTTTGGGACCCCGAACTGCGTGTTTTGGTCCTCGAACTTTCGTTTTGCATCGGTTTTTGTTCATTTTTGGCGGGTACCTCTGTTTCATCACCGGGAAGGTCACTGAAGGTTGGGAGGCCAGCAATTGTTTCAGCAACCAGTTATATATCCTCCGGCGCCCTCCGACGCCTGTTTTTCTCACTTCCGGGCCAATGTTGAACACCCTTAGGCCATCTTCTTGAACTTTTAACCACATATTTGTGATGTACACACATGGGAGGACCCTAAAAGTTGGTGGCCAGCCACTAATGTTGCTTGACCCTTTTGACCCCCCTAGAAGTGGCTTGTTGTCCCTCCTGTTTTACAATTGCCAATTTTGAACCACAGGGTTGTGTTGTACACACATGGGAGGACCTTAAAAAGTGGTGGCCGGCCATTAATTCAACTTGACCTTTTTGACCCCTAGCCGGCCGGCTAGGGAGGGTGGCCGGCCGGCCACCTGGAGCTCCAAAAACTGGCCGGCCATGTTCCTTGCAATACACACTTTACAGCTGTATAGCTGTATCTCCCAGAAAATATCTCAATTCGGGGGACAGCTGTTGGGGGAGAACTTGGTCTTTTTTCCCCCACTCTTTCCCTCCCTTTTCTCCCTCTCCTTGGTCCATATAACCAGGGGCCAGCATTTGTATTAGGGGTTAGAAAAAAATCCTTTGAGCCTTTTGCATTAGATCCCCTCTCATTCTCTCATTTCTACCCTAAAACACCCAAGTTTCATCCCCTTTTCTTCACTACCACCTAACACCATCACCACCACTCCATTTCCAGCATCAAGGAGGGCTTCTCAGGGGCTAAAGGTGCTGCAACTTGGTCCAAGAAGCAACCAAAGATTGGTCTACAAGGGTGAGTTGCCATTTCCTTCTTTTTAAGCCTATTTTTGCAACATTCCTTAGCCATATATGCTTACTGTTTTGAGCTCCGGCCCTAACTGAAAGTGGCCTTATTTTGAGCTCTTTTTCACTTTTTCTTAAGGGTTCAACCCTGTTTGAGCCCCCCATCTTGCACTTGCTTCAATATCTTCCTTGAATGCTATTTTCTTGCATGCTTTGGCAGCCCATTATGCTTCCATTTTTGGGCATTTTATAGAATTAAAAATAGGCTTATTTTGAGCCCCTCTTCAACATTGAAGAAGGGCTCAACACTGTTTGGGACCTCCATGCTATACTTGCCTTTATATTTTCTTTTGGGTCCCATTTTTGCATGTTTTGGCAGCCTATTATGCTTCGGCTTTTGGCCTTTTTACAGTACTAAAAATAGCCTTATTTTGGTCCATTCTTCATGTTTTATTAAGGGCTTTTCATGGTTTGGGACCTCCATATGCTACTTCATGTTATATCCCTCATTGGTCCCCTTTTCTTGCATGTCTTGGCAGCCTATTATGCTTCGGTTTTTGGCCTTTTTACAGTACTAAAAATAGTCTTATTTTGGTCCATTATTCATGTTTTATTTAAGGGCCTTTCATGGTTTGGGACCTCCATATGCTACTTCATGTTATATCCCTCCTTGGTCCCCTTTTCTTGCATGTCTTGGCAGCCTATTGTGATTCGGTTTTTAGTCATTTTACAGAACTAAAAATAGTCTTATTTTGGTCCATTATTCATGTTTCATCAAGGGTCTTTGGCTGTTTGTTGAATATTTTGCATACTTTGTGTTATAGCCACTTTTGAGCCTCATTTTGCATTACATTTCTAGCATGTTTTTATACTGATTTTGGGGCTGCCATAAACTGTAAATGTGCATATTTTTGGTCCCTCTTCAGTGTTGTAGAAGGGCATTTTTCAGTTTGGGTTTTGCATATACCACTTGTTTCATTGCCCTCTCTTGGCCCCTATTTTTGCATGCCATTGTTGCCCTATCTTTGCTTGTTGTTTGGCCTTGATTTGTACTGGTAAAATGCTTATTTTGGGGCTGCCTTGCTACTGTATATTCATTGCATGTCCATATTGTGCATGCTTTGTATAGCTGTAAGCCATTTCACGTACTTAATCTTGCATTTCGGGAGAAATTCCATGCATCGGGTGTCCTTTCGCCTCATTTCGGGGCTGTTTTCCCCCATATTTCAGTGCTGAATTCCATTAGCATGTTTGCATATCATTTTCCATGCCATTGCATTGCATATGTCATTGCCTCGATTTGCGTGCCCGTGTGCACGCATTTCGAGGCACTTCATTTTCATCCATCGGCCTCTTATGTGAGTGTGGCTGAGGCTCTCTCATGTTAGTATAAGTCCATGTTGCATTCTATATGCCATTTCCATGCCATTGCATTGCATATGTCATTGCCTCGGTTTGCGTGCCCGTGTGCACGCATTTCGAGGCACTTCATTTTCATCCATCGGCCTCTTATGTGAGTGTGGCTGAGGCTCTCTCATGTTAGTATAAGTCCATGTTGCATTCTATATGCCATTTCCATGCCATTGCATTACATATGTCATTGCCTCGGTTTGCGTGCCCGTGTGCACGCATTTCGAGGCACTTCATTTTCATCCATCGGCCTCTTATGTGAGTGTGGCTGAGGCTCTCTCATGTTAGTATAAGTCCATGTTGCATTCTATGTGCCATTTTCCATGCCATTGCATTGCATATGTCATTGCCTCGGTTTGCGTGCCCGTGTGTACGCATTTCGAGGCACTTCATTTTCATCCATCGGCCTCTTATGTGAGTGTGACTGAGGCTCTCTCATGTTAGTATAAGTCCATGTTGCATTCTATATGCCATTTTAGCCATATTGCATTGCGTATGCCATTGCCTCGGTTTGCGTGCCCGTGTGCACGCATTTCGAGGCATCTCATTTTCACAGCATAGTGCATACCAGGTTGTATCTTAGATCGCATTCATGCATTTCCTCAGTTTGCGTGCCCGTGTGCACGCATTTCGAGGCATCTCATTTTCATAGCATTGTGTATGTTAGGATTGTATCTTAGTTGTATTTCATGCATGTCATGCATATTGCATCGTGTTCGGGATAGGAGTTAGCCCGGGCACGGGAAACGAGGTGCGTTTCATACTCCGAGTGACGGAACGTGTCTCTATCCCCAGTCACCGACACTCCGGATTATCCATGATGGAGTTAGGTTCTTGTTGTGTTTACACGTGCATTCATTCTATATTAAGTTGCACATTTCGACTCCTCTGCCATCATGCATTGATATACGTGATTGGTGGCACGAGGATCGAGGCATGCATATATCTGTGAAAATACATTGCCATGCCCCTTTCCTGCTCTCTGTTGTAGCAAAATGAAGAATCAGTAACTTTTTAGAGTTTGGCGCGCATTTCAAGAAAAGGTGTAAACAGAGGCTAATTGGGGCATCCTAGTGGATTTTCGCGCAAGGTAGCCCAGACATGCATCATTCATCAGAAGCAAGGCAGTCCCTGGCTTGCACGCCAGTTTTACAGCTTTCTTAGTTAATTTGATTAATTAATTAGGAATTTGTATATTATTTGGACTGTATTATTTGGACTGTAATATTCTTTTATTCGGGACTGTATATTTATTCGGACCCTCTGTGCGAGGGCATAATTGTAATAAGTGTGCGTGAGTGTGATGTATGTCTTCCAACCCCACGTCTTTCTTCCCTTTTATTTATCTGCTTATGATGGTTAGATTAGGGCATATTTCAATTAGCATACAGTATGATAGCATGTTTGCATTCATTCATCCGTTTTGCATGCACCGGGCTCGGCGCATCATACTAACTGCATTGTACTTTCAATTCCAAATTGAATACATGTTAGCTGTAGCATTCCATATGCCATGTTTAGAATAGCCGAGCCTGCTATAGTTTGCATTCTTGCATGTGTTGCATTAGGCATTTCTGTATACTTAGGATTCATGCATGATTTCTAATGAGTTTTTGTTTTGGCTTGGAGTACCCGGTGAGCTTTATGCTTTAGCATCCTTGCATGCGTGTGAGTGAATGCCATGATAGCATGCTTACCATGAGGCAATATGCTTATGTGATATAACTGCCTGAATGCCTGTGGGTGAAGGTTGGGTTATTTGAATTGGGACAATTCATCAAATGCTTGTTTTAAGCCCACTAGATAGTGGCAAAACCATCTTTTCCAAGCCCACCTGCGGGTGGCAAAATCTGCATTTTAAGCCTACTTGCGAGTAGCAAACCATCTTTCAAATAAACAAACATGAAATGTTTTGTTCCAATTCGGGCGACCCAGTCTATACTTATATGCCGTGTGCATCACATAGTAACCTAGGCTAATAACCGGAATAAGGACATACAAAGTTTTCAAAAATAGATATCATGGTTAGTAGAGGCCGATCTTTGATCGGGCGAGCGGGGGTGCTCACGAAGTGACCTTCCCCAATCGTACCCAAGTTCCCGAGCTGAGGCAACTTTGGTGATGACGGACACGTGGCCTTAGGCAACGAGTCAGGGTTTCCTAAATTTCCCAAAATAAAATATTTAGGTGGCGACTTTGTATCTGGCAAAGCAGTCCATGTTTGGCACTTCTTTCAAAATCTGCTTTCTCAAAACGATTTGCCGGATTTGGACTCTTTGGTTCAGATTTAGAACCGTGACAAATTTGAGAATCCTGAGCTGTAGTGACCCCAAAATGAACGGAACGGGAGCTCGTTCCTCCCGGGGGCGTTCGGGGACGTCTACAGGTGGTCGGCAAGTGTTTCCCAAGCCAATAGTTGGTCGGCAGTCCTCCCAGGGTGGAGTTTCAGCCTTCTGGAGCCTTGTGCAACTATTGGAAATCAATCGCAAACAAAGGCAAGACGAGGCATCGCGATGGAATTTCCCGACGAGGCGACTCGAGCATGCATGCATCCATTGTCATCCAAAATAGAGCTGAGGCGGTCCATGAACTTGCATGCCAGTTTATTTGCTTTCCTAGTTAATTTGTTAATTAATTAGGATCTTGTAATATTTAATTATTTATTCAGACTGTATTATTTATTCGGACCCCCCAAGTGAGGGCAATGTTGTAATGAGGGTGCGTGAGTGTGATGTATGTCTTCCAACCCCACGTCTTTCTCTCTTTTATTTATCAGCTTATGATGGTTAGATTAGGGCATGTTTCAATTAGCATACTTATGCTTGCATGTTTGCATCATTCATCTGTCTTGCATGCACCGGGCTCAGCGCATCATACTAACTACATCGTATTTCAATTCCGAGTTGAATACTTGTTAGTTGTAGCATTTCACATGCCATCTGTAGAATAGCCGAGCCTATTTTAGTTGCATTTTGCATGTGTTGTATTAGGCATTTCTGTATAGCTAGAATCATGCATGGATTTCTAACATAGTTTTTGTTTTGGCTTGGAGTACTTGGTAAGTTTTATGCTTTAGCATCGTTGCATGCGTGTGAGTGACTGCCATGATAGCATGCTTACCATAAGGCTAACTGCTTATGTGATATACCTGTCTGAATGCCTGTGGGTGAAGGTTAGATTATCTGAATTGGAATAATGCGTTGACTGTGGGTTTTAAGCCCACTAGATAGTGGCAAAACCATGTTTCCTAAGCCCACCCGAGGGTGGCAAAATCTGCATTTTTAGCCTACTTGCGAGTAGCAAATCGCTTTCAAAAACCAAACATGAAATGTTTTATTCCAATTCAGGCGATCCAGTCTATACTTGTATGCTGTGCGCATCACATAGTAAATCTAGGCTAATAACCAGACTAAGAACGCATATTGTTTTCAAAACTAGATATCATGGTTAGTAGAGGCCGATCTTTGATCGGGCGAGCGGGGGTGCTCACGAAGTGACCTTCCTCAATCGTACCCAAGTTCCCGAGCCGAGGAAACTTTGGTGATGACGGACACGTGGCTTTAGGCAAACGAGTCAGGGTTTCCTAAATTTTCTAAAATAAAATATTTAGGTGGCGACTCTGTATCTAGTAAAGCAGTCCATGTTTGGCACTCCTTTCTAAAAATCTGTTTTCCAAAACGATTTGCCAGATTTGGACTCTTTGATGATTCATCGGTCTTGCATTGCACTCTGCGAGATTAGATACAGGACCATGACATTTGAGTCCTGAACTGTAGTGAGCCCATATGAACAAAACGGGATTTCCCTCCTAGGACATTCGGGGACGTCTACAGTTTCTGGCGACTCTGCTGGGGATTTAGAGAACTTGACTCGAACTCATGATATATGGTTTTGACTATACTTGTGTGTTTCTTTGCATTGCATTTGCATTGGTGCGCCTAGAACACCGTGTTTGCCATATGCTATTCTTGAACGGTTTGCCGAAGGCTCGCTTCGAGAAACGTGCCATAAGGCTGATCGGTTGCGGGCTCTGTTACGACGGGAACACAAACCTCGATTTTACCGGGGCACCCTTTTGACCATTCGACCTAGTGCATATTCAAAATCTATAGTGACCATTCCAAAGCTAGGACAGGTTGCTTACCCGATTATAGGTTGTTTGAAACCGCTGTGTGCATAGTCAAACCCTAGTTCCTGACAAAATAGGACAGGAAAACCCTACCCCAACATAGGGGTGTTTTGGCTCTCACTTGCTTGTTATGTGCTTTTAGGAGTGCGTCTCTACAGGAATGCATGTATCAGTTTGCAAGTTTGGGCATCCGGCCTATGGGCACCAGTGTCGGTATTTTGGGA
Source organism: Camellia sinensis (assembly GCF_055761805.1). Classification (NCBI taxonomy): domain Eukaryota; kingdom Viridiplantae; phylum Streptophyta; class Magnoliopsida; order Ericales; family Theaceae; genus Camellia; species Camellia sinensis. Next base: position 15,687,555 of record NC_138964.1, on the reverse strand, counting down.
ATCAGTTATCTGTGGGTATCATATTCAGTTTTGGGACAGTAATTTGGGGAACAGCGATCAGTGGTTGAATACAGTTATTCAGCTATGTATTGATTGGGCTGAGATGCTGCTTGTTTTCTCTTTCAGTTCGGAGATTCAGTTCAGGGCAACCAGTGTTCTCCTTTGCTGAGGCAAGACAGAAAAAGGCTCGTCGGTTCATCAGATCCGTCAGTCACCAGTCCAGTCCGCCTGATCCGTCGGTCACCAGTCACATCACCTCTGTTTGGTTTAGTAGACTCATGATGACGCAAAATTCGGAAGAAATTGTGGTCATGGCAACAGCATTGAGCTAGGGCCAAAGAATCATCTTGCAGGGTGAGACTGACGTTGAAGTGCCACACCCACCTAAGACGCCTGCCGGGCACCCGATTTGGGGACCCCAGTTGTTTCAAGCTCGTAAACCCACCACGTTTGAGTTGATGGGAATGATTAGTGACCTCCAGAGGTCTGTGGCTGATCTCGCCTATGGAATGTCAGCCCCGCCACCAACTGCATTGTATGCTGGGAACTTCATGCCACAAAAGCCCCCGCTACTGGGGCGAATTGTAATTGAGCTCAGCCAACTTGAAGTTGTCTCATACTTCGACAATGACATGTCGACGACAACGGGGTTTTGCACTGTCACAACCCAAACCCGCCCCTATAGGTTTAGTACCGTAACCGACCAGTAATCCGAGATTACCGAAGGCCTTCTTAACAGTAGAACAGTAATACAGAGTACAGGGGCTGGCGGAAGCCAATATAGTAAGTAAACAATGTCCAATGAGCTGTGAGTCTGTATGCAAAAAGATTTTTCATACACATATATATGAACAGTACAAAACAGTATATATAACAACTACAGTCGATCAGGACAGGGACTTAATCCCTGTTATACAGTACAGTGCAACAACATTCAGTCAATACAGTTATACAAAACAGATACAGAGACAGACGGGAATTTAAAACACCCCTAAGCCATAACTTGACAGGCTCGGAACCTCGCAGTGAGGCATAGTGGTTGGCTTGACAAAACTGGAGTTACCCCAACGCTTCTAGCCATGGGCTGGTGCCTGTACACCTACATATATATATGAGCAGTGAGCTAAAGCCCAGTGAATAACGTAATGCGTAAAGAGGTTAAGAATGAATGTCCTTACAGTAATGAAAAAAATTTGTTAATTCAGTATATCAGTCATTCAGTCATATGTGGTACATCCATTAGCATAACAGTACAGTAAACAATAGGTCATAAAAGACCAAACAGTAAATGATGGCCATCAATTAGTAAACAGTAGTGGTTCCAACAAGGGAACCGACAGAGATCTCTGTAACAGTAACAGTAAATAGTAGTTGCTAAGGATGCCACAATACAGTTCAGAATATAGGACATACATTCATTCAATTAACAGTATCAATTCAGAAAGCAGTACAGTTCAATTGTTCAGAAGATAATCATTTTGAACATATCTTTACATAGTTGTTACTCACAGAATTCTGGGCTATAGTAAAGCTAGAGCACGTCCCCAGTCGCCAACCATACACAGTTACAAATTGAACACACACTAAGCTACACAGTTGGAAAAGATAATAACTTAATCCCTAATTTGCTTCGGTGTGTTCTACATCTATATCCTCATTAAGATGTCTTAAACTAGGCCTAAGAATGCCTAGGATAGGATGAGGATGCAAAGATGCATTCAGAAAATATTTTCAGAATTTTCAGTAAACAGAGGTCCCGCTCGAGCGTAGGTTACCCGCTCAAGCGGACATGCAGACAAAGGTATCTGCTCGAGTGTAGACTTTCACGCTCGAGCGTTCTGCAAAATAGGGCAAAAGTACTAGATGTGTGAAAATCACGCTCGATGGGCGCTCGATAGCCGCTCGAGCGTGAGACACAAGGTCCCGCTCGAGCGTCAATTATTCCGCTCGAGCGGACATCAAAACAGTGCAAAGTACTGGGAGCACGAATTTCCCGCTCGAGCGCCACTTCTCCCGCTCAAGCGGGAGTTCAAAATCTGGAATTTCTAGATTTGAACTTCCAAGCTCAAACCAAGTTCAAATGCATTAAAACCAATTCCTTTGGGCCCTTTTCCTGGAAAACGTTTGTAAATACATAGAATAACATGATTCAAAGCTCAATTTGTAAAATCAAGGCCCAAAAGGAAGATCAATTCAACTCAATTTGAAACCAATTTTCATGAACATAATTCAAACATAACATGCATGAATTTAAACCATTTCAAAGCTTCAATTTCTTGCTCTAACGAGTCAATATCTTCAAAGACAAGATGAAATCATGGTCTACACTCAAAACATGGACATGCATGTGAGGTATTATGGACTACAACCTCAAAACTTCAATATATATACATGCATGCAACACTTAAGCTCCAATTCAACAATTTGAGCCATAAATTGGCTCTAGACTTCAACTTTGCTCAAAACCATGCAAGAACAAGCTTAAACACAACAATCAGAAGTTGAATTCCCTTACCTAGGTTTCCAATACAAGGTGAGGAAGTTTAATTTTCAACCTATATTCCAATTCTTCAAGCCAATGCACAAAATCAAGTTGAATTCATTCCAAACCTCTCACTCTCCTCTCTTGGTGGGCAATAACAAGGAAAGAGGTTGATGAAATGTTGTGTTGAATGTACAATAAAGCTCAAATATGTTGCCTAAGTGGTCCACTAAGTGGCATTTTGGTAATTAAGTCAACTATTGTAATTTAACTCATTTTAATCCAATTTAATCATACCAAATCACATTTTAGATAAACACACCATAAAATCATATAAATTCCAATGAACACAAATCATCAATCAGTTTCAGATTCGGCCGCCGATAAGGCCTTCAATTCGCAATTTAAACACAAATGCATGAACAGATAATCAAATAGTCAACAGATAGACATACAATTAAACAAATATACTTAATCAATTTAGTTCTAGATTTCAGTCAGTCAGTTCAGTACTTCAATCAATTCAGTTACCAATCATAATCAGTCTTAGATTAGCAGTAATCAGTGGTTAATCGGTAAACAGAGACGAGGGTTGTTACATGCACTGAAGCAGTAACCCAAACCGTCCACCAAGCTGAGGCTAATGGAAAGAATAAGATGAAGATGGACGCTGGTCCCGTCGAACAACTGCTGTGGGCAGTCGAGGCTTTGAAAGCCGGGGGGGTTGATTAGACAACATGTATTCGCAGTTGTGGCTAAGATTGCGGATGATGCTTTCCCCACTCCAACCGAGGGCAGTTCAAGCCAGGTGGAAAATCGGGATAGGCCCCGTCATGCCAAAACCGTTCCCTCCAATCCTACATCTACCCTCGTAAAGGATCAGAGAGCCAAGGCAGCACCTGCCGATCCTTTTGCTAGTGCGTCCGGCAAAAGTCAGCAAATCTCGAAGTATCTGCCCCGAGGTCACAGGGTATTCCACGCCCTTTATATGCCTTTGTCTAAGGCGCTCCAGATCCTTGCTAAAAAGGGGCATCTTAAACCCCTTGAGCCTCGGCCTCTCCCGAAGAATCTCTCTCTCTCACATGATGCTACCTTGTACTGCGCGTACCACCAGCAAACCGGTCACAGCACCGATAACTGCTTTCGTCTTCGCCATGAAGTTTAAGATTTGATTGACAATGAGGTCATCCTCCCACCTACCTCAGCAAAGTCTGTCATCGCTGAGTTGTTGGACTTCGAGGATAGAGGATAATACAAGTATGTGATCAAGGGTTGAACCACCTGCGGGCGGCGTTCGGTTTAGTTCAGATGTGGCGTTCGACACGCACTATTTTGAGCATTTGCGAATGCTGGTTTTGTAATTTCTGGCTTGGGTGCTAAGTCAATTCTACGGTTTTATTTTGAGTATGTCTCTTTGTTTTGAGTCAGTCTTTTGATTAAAGGTCTGTCTTGTTGTATCGAGTCAGTTCTGTTGTACAGAAGTCGGGTGACTCCGAGGGTGTCACCTTGGATACCATTTCGATTTGGTGATTATCCTTTTGCTTTCTCTTGAGTCTGTCTCTGCTGTGGAGCCAGTTACAACCAGGAAATCTGAATGAAACAACTGTGGCTGTCATGTTTTGTGCTTATTGCTACTTCGAGCCTGTTGTGCCAACAAGCCTAGAACGAAATGGTAGAGCATCTCACCTACTCTTCTGCACCTTTAAATCATTGCATTGACCTAAGTTTTCCAAAACTTTTTGAACACTGCGGTGAAAACAAAGAGGAAGGAATTCCTCGGGTTTTGCAAAAATTTGATCAATTGAGAGAAAGAGAGGCGTGCTAAGCCTTTAATGAATGAAATCATGCTTGTTGGTGTGAGTACTGAGAAGGATCCTGGCTTGATCCAGATTGGTCCTACACTGTCTTCAGCGCGAGCGATTTGTCGCTTTCTTAAAAAAAATTTTAAAAAAATGTTTTGCGCGATCTTATGAAGACTTGTGTGGAATCGCTCTTGAGATTGTGCAGCCTAGGATCGCTCTCAGCCTTGAGACTCGATCCCTTGCTTTCGAACCTCGAACTCGGACTCAGAAAGTTCAAAGGTCAACCATAATGTGAGGTCTGTGTGGCTAGATTCGAAGCAACCCTCGAACTAGGGGCAGGGAAGTCAGATCAAAAAGATCAGATGTCATCAAAAGGAGCTTGCAAAGCTAGATCAGAAGCACCCCTCGAACTAGGGGCAAAAGATACCAGATTGTGCTTGAAGAGCCGAAGATGGATCATTCCACAAATCAATGAAGATCGGCAAGAATGCCAAACCCTAGAAGGGAGGAAAGAAGAAAGTATTGCTGAGGGATAACCGAGTTTCTATCCACGACACTAGGGGCAAATTTAGCCCCCCATTGGATGAACTCCTGCATCGTCAGCGAACAACAGTCATTCTCCTGGATTTAGATGACTTCAGGATCTCAAAACCATTTGACATGGACAAAGCCACACTTTTACCCATGAGAGGCTCGCTGGGCCGAAAACCCGGAAGTGCGACCCAGGCAAAAGTTAGAGCAAGAAAAGGAACAAAAAGAACAAACAAAAAAAATAAAATAAAAAATATAATAAAATAATAAAAATAATAATAAAAAAAAATGCAAAGAATGAAAAAAGAAGAAAATAAATTAAAAGAATTGAAAAATAAAGCTCGCAAGGTTGAAAACCCAGAAAGGGCAGCCTTGGCAAAAGTTAGAGCGTAAAAGGAGAGGCTAATACCCGAGTGTACCTTAATCCCGAACTACGTAAGGCTTGATTCCCATCTTTGGGATACGTAGGCAACTTCATTCTGAAGTCCAGCCATAAAACACTTCAAATTCGACTGTGTCCATGTGATGGTTTTGGTCATCTTTGTCCGAGAATTTGGTTGTAATTGTCACTGGGAGGATTGGTTACCACGTACTGTAGCGCTATTCAGACTAGGGGCAACTTTTCGTCGCTATCCAATGTGCTGCGGTACTATCCAAACAAGGAGCAACTTTCCGTTGCCATTCAATGCGCTGCGGTGCCGTTCAAACAGGGGCAACTTTCCGTTACCGTGCAGCTCTCTTTAAGCAAGGGGAATTATCCTTCGGATATAAGGTTATGCATCTCAAGAGTAAGTTTCGTGCTCGTTGAAGTAGTGGCCGTTTGCAAAAACAGTTTTTGAAATTTTTTACTGAGGTTGACTAATTTCTCGAAAATTATTTCATTTTCCCAAACTGGACCATTTCTTGGACCCAAAAAAGGAAAATTTTTAGTGCTCATAACCTGACTTGCATGATTTCAAATCAAAAAATCGAACAAGTGTGTTAATCTAACTCTCATATTGGTCACAATTGTTTTAGTAGAAAACCAAACCAAAAAATGGTCAAAATGATGAACTAGGGGCACATTTGAGTCAGGTGTTCTGTCTTTTCCCATTTTCAACATACTTGCCAGAGAAGGCACTCTACTTGCCAAGAAGGGCACTCTACCTGCCAGAAATGGCACAGCTGAAGCTATCAGTAAAGAGCTGGAAGCTCTCTCACCCTCAAAGCAGTGAGGTATCAAATCAAGTGCGAAGCACGAATTGGAATGGATCAAGATACTCCACTCCCTGATCTCGAATATCGACTAGACGTCGCCAGAGGAAGTAACTGTGAGCTAACAATGTTGGGCATAAACCCACAGCTTTCTGTTCATTCATCAAGCACCCAGGGGAGGGATGAAAAATGAGAGATTGAAGAATAGAGAGCTGTGTGATGAGAGAAAAAGTGAGGAAAAAAGGGTTTTTTTCAAAAAAAAAAAAAAAAAAAACAGAGCCTGAGGGCCAAGTGATGTGAGAATCACAAATAAGAAAGGGGTGAGAAACAATACCCGGAGAAACTAGCACCTCACGATCTGAGAGGCCTCTCGTCTTTTTAATGCGTCTGAGTGTTGTGTTTTTTGTCTTGTCTCGATTCTTATTTTGAGTTGGTTCGAGTGTTACTTGATGTGTCGAGGTTGTTCTACCTTGTCTTTCTCTTTGTTGTTAAGTCGCGGCGTGCTGTGTTCAGTCGTAGGCTCAATACCTAGTTAAGAACTTATTCTCCCTCTCAATTTCAAAAAATTGCTTTGCGCTCAAAGTGCTGTGCCGTTCTCCACATTTGTGCAAAACAAGATTTTGTTTTTTCAAAAACTGCAGGGTTCAACCCGGGTCATGTGGAAATAGTAAAACCAGGACCTATCTGAAGCTATATAGGTTCCAGACTTCGAAGCAAAAGAAAAAGGAAAAATGTCAGGCATCTGAGTTTGTTTCAACTTCTACAAGTTCCGTCGTCACGTCCTGTACGTTCAGAATGAGCTGTGTGTTCAAAATTAAAAGAATACTGTGTTATAAGCCGTGTGTTCAGATCGAGCAGAGTTGTGATATGAGCTGTGTGTTCAAAATTGAAATGAATGAGCTGCGTATTCAGAAATGAAATATAGATGCTGCGTGCAAATAAGATGAATGAGCTGTGTGTTCAGAAGTGAAGTGTATGAACTGTGTGTTCAATATGAGCTGCATGTTCAAAATTAAAATGAATGAGCTGCGTGTTCAGAATGAAATATATAAGCTGCGTGCAAATGAGATGAATGAGCTGTGTGTTCAGAAGTGAAATGTATGAACAGTGTGTTCAGTATGATCTGCACGTTCAAAATTGAAATGAATGAGCTGCGTGTTCACAAGTGAAACCTGTGGTCTGTGTGTTCACCATTCAACAGTTTGGGCTGCGTGTTCAATTCTCAACAAGTGTGTGCTGCGTGTTCACATTTAAAAAAATGGGCTGCGTGTTCAGAAATTCAAAAGTATGGACTGCGTGTTCAACTCTCCACAAGTGTGGGCTGCGTGTTCACATTCAAAAATATGGGCTGCGTGTTCAGAAATTCAACAGTTTGGGCTACGTGTTCAACTCTCAACAAGTGTGTGCTGTGTGTTCACATTCAAAAAATATGGGCTGTATGTTCAGAAATTCAACAGTTTGGGCTGCGTGTTCAACTCTCAACAAGTGTGTGCTGCGTGTTCACATTCAAAAATATAGGCTGCGTGTTCAGAAATTCAAAAGTTTGGGCTGCATGTTCAACTCTCAACAAGTGTGGGCTGCGTGTTCACATTCAAAAATATGGGCTGCGTGTTCAGAAATTCAACAGTTTGGGCTGCGTGTTCAACTCTTAACAAGTATGTGTTGCGTGTTCACGTTCAAAAATATGGACTGCGTGTTCAGAAATTCAACAGTTTGGGCTGCGTGTTCAACTTTCAACAAGTGTGTGCTGCGTGTTCACATTCAAAAAATTTGGGCTGCGTGTTCAGAAATTCAACAGTTTGGGCTGCGTGTTCAACTCTTAACAAGTGTGTGCTGCGTGTTCACCTTCAAAATATGGACTGCTGTAGACGTCCCCGAACGTCCCGGAAGGAAATCCCGTTTTGTTCATTTGGGGCTCACTACAGTTCAGGACTCAATGTCACGGTCCTGTATCTAATCTCGCAGAGTGCAATGCAAGACCGATGAATCATCAAAGAGTCTAAATCTGGCAAATCATTTTTGAAAACAGATTTTTTGAAAGAAGTGCCAAACATGGACTGCTTTTCCAGATACAGAGTCGCCACCTAAATGTTTTGTTTTGGGAAATTTAGGAAACCCTGACTCGTTGCCTAACGCCACGTGTCCGTCATCACCAAAGTTGTCTCGGCTCGGGAACTTGGGTACGATTGGGGAAGGTCACTTCGTGAGCACCCCCGCTCACCCGATCAAAGATCGGCCTCTACTAACCATGATATCGAGTTTTGAAAACATTATGCGCTCTTATTCCGGTTATTAGCCTAGATTTACTATGTGATGCGTACAACATACAAGTATAGACTAGATCGCCTGAATTGGAACAAAACATTTCATGTTTATTTTGAAAACGGTTTGCTACTCGCAAGTAGGCTTAAAATGTAGATTTTGCCACCCTTGGGTGGGTTTAGAAAACATGGTTTTGCCACTATCTAGTGGGCTTAAAACTCACAGTCAATGCATTATTTCAATTTAGATAATCCAACCTTCACCCACAGGCATTCAGGCAGATATATCACATAAGCACATAGACTCATGGTAAGCATGCTATCATGGCAGCCACTCATACACATGCAAGGATGCTAAAGCGTAAATACTTACCGAGTACTCCAAGCCAAAATAGAAGCTATGTTAGAAATCTATGCATGATCCTAACTATACAGAAATGCCTAATGCAACACATGCAAAAATGCAACTACAATAGGCTTGGCTATTCTAAGAATGGCATATGAGATGCTACAGCTAACACATATTCAACTTGGAATTGAAATACGATGTAGTTAGTATGATGCGCCGAGCCTGGTGTATGCAAAACAGATGAATGATGCAAACATGCAAGTATAAGTATGCTAATTGAAACATGCCCTAATCTAACCATCATAAGCTGGTAAATAAAAGGGAGAAAGACGTGGGGTTGGAAGACATTCATCACACACACAAAAACACACTTATTACAGTTATGCCCTCGCTCGGAGGGTCTGAATAAATAATACAGTCCGAATAAATAATTACAGTCCGAATGAATAATTAAATATTACAAAACCCTAATTAATTAACAAATTAACTAGGAAAGCAATAAACTAGTATGCAAATTCATGGACCGCCTCATCTCTATTCCGAATGATGAAAGATGTATGCTCGAGTTGCCTTGCGCGGAAATCCATTGCGATGCCCCGATTCGCCTCTGTTTGTAATTAATTCCGGAATGCTGTGTAAGGCTCCAAGAGGCTGAAACTCCACCCTGGGAAGGCTGCCGACCAGGAATTGGCTTGGGAAACACTTGCCGACCACCCTTTGTGGTGGAAACCAATAAAGGTGGTCGGCCTACCAGAAAACCTGGTCGGCTGACCACTTTCTGCCCCTGGATTTTGGTTTTTCTGCAACAACGGCAAGAGGGAGAGAAAGCAAGGTATTTCCAACATATGTATGCAAGACCACTCTCCCCGTCCTTGCACAAGTGCAAAGGAGTGTAGACCTCGATCCTCGTGCCACCAATCACGCATCTCGATGCATGATGGCCGAGGAGTCGAATTGTACGACTCAATGGAATGAATGCAAGTATGAACACATGAAGCCAACAATTCTATCATGGGTAATCAAGAATGCCGAAGACCAGGGATTGAGGCACATTTCATCACTTGGAGTATGAAACGTCCCTTGTTTCCCGTGTTTGGACTAACTCCTACTCCAAACACAATGCAATATGCATGACATGCACAAATGCAACTAGCATGCAATCCTGATGCAATGCCACTGAATGATGCAAACATGCAAGGAATGAAAATGCAAACATGCACCTAGCATATACAATGCTAACACTACATGGCATGCACAATGCTCATGAACTATGGCATACTCAGTGCGACTAACAACCTAGCATGCACAATGTGAGGAATGACATGGCATACACAATGCTAACAACATAACATGCACAACACATTGCAACATGGCATACACAATGCAAGATGGATTTACACCAATATGAGTGGACCTCAGCCACACCCACATCAGTGGCCATATGATGGAAATGAGACGATTGAAACACATGCAAACATGCACGGATGCAAAAGACCGATCCTAAGGCACAACATGCAAAGGACCGATCCTAAGGCACAACATGCAACTTTAACTAAGCATGGCAAAGGATGAAGCATGGCATAGAATGGCATATGATACAGCTCTGAAATGGCATAAAAGATGGTCCCGAATCGTGCAAATATGTCAACCAATGCGTGCTAGAGGGCTCGGGTACCAAAACTAGTGAAGTGCGTTACACTAGAGGTACCCAAAGCAATGCACCAATGGCAAAACCAACCCCAAATAGACCCTAGGCAGGTCTCAAACAGTGGGGAAATGGCCTAGAATGATGGCTCGGAATGCAAAGAAATGGAGCTCATTCAATGGTCTGTAAATGAGGCATACAAGCCCGACTCTGAAACACATTTGAAGAGTATAAAACATGGCAATATGGCATTGATACAAGCTCTGAAATATGATGTATAATGGGACCAAAACAAGAAAATACCTCAGTATATGCATGTAATGGACCCGAAACCCAAAGCTAAGCAAGTGGGTTGAACCACAAGCATGCAAAACAAACACCATTCGACCATGAGACCCAAAAACAGAGCTAGGGCAGTCCAAAATATGCACAAAATCAGTTTAAGGCAAGGCCAAAATGTGCTAGAATCAAGGGTCAACAAAGCATGCAAAGAAAGCTAGTGAACCATGAGTTGTACCACAGCTATATGAAGCATATGAGGGCTCACTAAACCAGCCAAAGACAGAAGTATTCCATGCTAAAATATGCCCAAAAACCCACTGAAACTCAGTCAATGCATGCAAGAATGATAGGCTCCTTTAGAAGGCCATGCAAGGGGTTGTTCCACACATATAAGATAGACATATAAAATGGCAAAACCACCTCTAGACAGAGGTTTTGAGGACCCTAAAACTCACCAAAAAAGGTCCTAAAATTAGTTTAGGAAGCATGCAAGTGAAAGCCCCTTTGAAAGGCCTTGAATAGGATTGCTCTACACATGCATAATAGACATTTTATATGGAAAAATGGGCTCCAGATAAAGTTCATGCAGACCTTAAAACTCACCAAATAGGGCCTAAAACATGGCTTCAAAACATGCAAAGTGGAGCTCCTTTGTAAGGCCAAAAGAGCCAACAAACAAGGCAAGGAGAGAGGGGTTCACCCCCCTTTGATTTTGGCTCTCAAAATAGTATACTAGCCACTGAAAATCTACTGGATTTCAGTGGCTAGAAGGCCAAACAAAACACAAAACCAAGGCCTAGATGCAAGGCTCAAAATAAGATGCACACAAGCATGCAAGGGGGTAGATGACCCCCAACATAAAAATGACCTTAAAAAATATTCAAGAGGAGTTCAAAATAAGACTTTTTTTTCAGTTTATGTCAAGGCTCGAAAATGCTTGCAAGTAAGGCTAAGATATGAAATAAAATAAGCCTTAAAAGATGGATGGAGCATACAAGGGGGTAGATGACCTCTAACAGAAAAATGTCCTTAAACAAACTTCAAGAGGGACTCAAAATAAGACTCTTTTAAGTTTATGTCAAAGCTCGAAAATGCTTGCAAGTATAGCTAAAAGATGGATCAAAATAATGCTCAAAAAGGGAAAAAATGGTTACCCTTGAAGACCAGCAGAAACCAGCAGTCTCTGGACCCAAAAACCCAACCTTGAACCTCTGAAAATATCCTCCAAGGACCTTAGGTTGATGATGGAAGTGTTAGGCTATGAGAGGTGGTGCAAAGGGGCCAAGAACCAAGCAATTTAGAGCTCAAAAGAGAGAGATATAAAGAGAGATATATTGTTTAGCCCTAGCAATTTTCTAAACCAGCACAAAAGAGGGAGAGGCCCTCCTATATAGACAAAGAGGTCTAAAGCTTCTCTTGGAAGCTAAAAACAACTTTGAAGATCCTCCATACATTGTGGAGGATGCTGCAAATGGCTCATAGCTGGCACAGCTGGAACACACTCAGAGAGACAAAACAGAGGGTAGCTGGCCGACCAGTTCAAGTGGTCGGCCGACCAGGTCAAAAGGGTCAAGGTGGTCGGACACTCCCTATGATGAAGCCCCAGAAGTTATCTTTCCAATGGCGCAAACCTTGCATTAAAATTCCTCCTGTGCAAAAAGTTATGCCTGTTTTGGTGAAGCCGCGCAGATTCGGTCCAACCGGATTGATGCCCTACTTCAACCAACCATATCTCCCCCACCCGGACTTGGCTTTAAGAGATTATTGAGTGAAAAATGAAGCCCCAGAAGTAATATTTCTAACGGTGGTGGCCTCATATCTTAAATCCAAGTATGCAAATGAATAAGCCCGATTTAGCGAGGATCGCTCGACTTTTTCTCTCCTTCCCGGATTCATGCCGAACCACTTTTGACCACCTAAGTGGTCAGCCATCTGATTTTCTGGTCTTCCATGTGGCCATATTGAAGCCCCAGAAGTTATCTTTCCATGGCGCCAACCTTGCATCAAAATTCCTCCTGTGCAAAGAGTTATGCCCGTTTCGGTGAAGCCGCGCAGTTTTGGTCCTACCCGGATTCATGCTGAACTTCTCCCAAACTAGTTTCTCTCTCTCTTCTCCTCTTTTCTTCAACTCCAAACCTCTAGACAAGGTGTTTTGAAATATTTTTTAAAGATTTCATCTCTCTTTCATTCATTTCCACTTTGTCCTTGCTCGGTTTACCGAAAAGCGCAACATTTGACAAAATGCAAGCCTCGGAACATCGTAAAAAATTTATTTCAAAAACGTTTTGAAAGAGAGGGTTTTAAGGTCTAAAATATTTTAATCAAGATTGTTTTGGTCCAAAAAGGGGTATGAAGTTGAGATTTGACTCTCTCATTGCCGAAGAAACTGAACCTTTCCCCTGCACACCTTTCTCCACCATGTAAACCATCAGTCGCGTCCAAGTCTTAAGGGCGGTCAAAAGTGGGGTGTCTACAGTTGCCCCTCTTTGACAGAACTCGAAAGTCAAGAAGTGACGGGAGTGAATGTCAAAGCCCAGAGACGACCCATTTTTGACAAGGCTGAAGACTTGGACAAACAAAGTACAGACAAATAAATGGTTGCGCCCGCAGGCTGCGTACGTATCCCTCTGCAAGGAATAAAACCAGCGTAGTTCAGGGGCAAGATGCAAAATGATATGTAGAAAGATTTTGATAATTGGACTTATACGCTACACGAAGCCGGTTTGATAATTGGACTAATACGCTACGCGAAGCCGGTCTGATAATTGGACTTATACGCTACGCGAAGCCGGTCTGATAATTGGACTTATACGCTACTCGAAGCCGGTTTCAAAATTGGACTTATACGCTACGCGAAGCCGGTTTGAAAATTAGGCTTATACGCTACGCGAAGCCAGTTTTGAAAATTGGACTTATACGCTACGCGAAGCCGGTTTGAAAATTCAGGATTTATGTAATGCACTGTAATGACTAAAATGCAATGTGATAGCTAGGAAAAGAGAGGCACCTTACAGGGGCAATTGGCAGTGACTTACCTCGGCAATGTCCTACCTCATGCTGATGTGGGAATCTTCCTCTTCTTCTCAGTTGAACCACAGATACTACTTTTCTCCCTGACTGTGGTCGCAGCTTTCCCTATTCTCCAACAGGGTGACAGACTAGGTTGGTTCAGTATCCAGAATTGAGGTGCATACACATGCTATCTCAATCTATGGGGCTGCCATACAGATTTCAAGCCGAGGATATACCTCTGGGTATTTAAACCAGACTTTAGTCTCGGAAATCCCGAACCTTTGCGTTCTAGGCAAAAGCCATTCGAACTCTAGTTTCCACCGTCTCAGTTGGTCTCCTAGGAACTCACCGCAAACACAGGCAGGTGGCTATACCAGACCACCGGAAGTCGTTCGGGCATGACAAACACCAAAGGAATTGCACCTTTAGAGGATTTAAGGTCTTCTAGACCAGAGAGTGCAAAAGACAGTGCGAATAAAGATGCAGGATTTAAAGTCTCCTAGACTAGAGGATTTAAGGTCTCCCAGACCAGGTGAGTGCACAAGACAGTGCGAGCTAAAGGTGCACAAAACAGTGCGAGTATGGTGAATGCACAAAACAGTGCAATACAGATAAGGTGCACAAGATAGCGCGATGCAATGCACTAACAAGTGCAAGTAAGGTACGCAAGATAGCGCGATAAAATGCATGCACAATGCAAGTAAGGTGCACAAAATAGTGCGATGCGCAAAATAGCGCGAATGAAATGTAATGCACTAACAAGTGCAGGTGGGATGCGCAAGATAGCGCGAATGATACAATGTAATGCACAAAACAGTGTGATGCGCAAGAAAGCGCGAAAGTAAATTGCACAAAACAGTGTGATACAATAAATAGTGCGAGTGTAAACTGCACAAAACAGTGTGGTGCGCAAGAAAGCATGAGTGATTACAAATGCGGAAGTGCACAAGACAGTGCGATGTGCAAAATAGCGCGAACTTGAACCTGCACAAAACAGCGCGATGCGCAAAACAGCGTGAATGATTTGAAATGCACTAAACAGTGCGATACGCTAAACAACGCGATTGATTTGAAATGCACAAAATAGTGCGATACGCTAAACAGCGCGATTGATTTGAAATGCACAAAACAGTGCGATACGCTAAACAGCGCGATTGATATGCAATGCACAAAATAATGCGAGTGAGATACAAAGTGTAAGTGCACAAGACAGTACGAGTGAGATAAAATGCACAAGAAAGTGCGATAAAATGCATCTTCTATGCAAGTATGGGGGCATTTTCTATGCAAAAGATACAAGCATTTTCTATGCAAGTATGGGAGCACATTCTATGCATGAGACAAGCAAAGCATATTCTATGCGGAATCGAAAGCAAGCACGTTCTATGTATGAATCATAACGATGCGCGGCACGCATGCAACAACAGTGTATATGAAAGTTCACATTCTATGCAATAGAGGGGCATCAAATATGTACTTTGGTGCTTTGATTTGCCTCTTAGAGGAATTCGCAACACACTCAGCTCAAAAAGGGCACACCCTATTCATATTGGCGAGAGATAACATCTGCATGTGAAACCCTCGGGTGCTGCTTGGACTGCCATTCTGACTTGAAGCAGGCTTACACTTGGGGTCGAGATACACTCATACTCCAGAGAAATGGCGAGGTCTGAGAAGGTGCACCTGGAATGCAGTCTCGGATTTTGCTAAAGTTGAAACATGCTAAGATGCACCAAATTTTCCCTCTTTTCTTTTGCTTTGCAGTCCAGAACCTAAATAGCTTCAGATAGGTCCTTGTTTTACTATTCTGACATGACCTGGGTTGAACCCTGCGGCTTTATAAAAGAACCAATCCTGTTTTGTACAAATGTGGAGAACGACACGGCACTCTGAGCACAAAACGATTTTTGAAATTGAAATGAGAAAAGGGTTCTCAACTGGGTATTGAGCCTATAACTGACCATAGCCAAAACAACTCAACAACGGAAAACAAAGGTAGAACAACCTAAACACAACTCAACAAAGGAAAAACAAGGTAAAACAACCTAAACACATCTATTGACACTCAAACGACTCAAAACAAGAATTGAGACAAACAAAACACACAAACACAACACTCAGCTGTGTTACAAAGGCAAAAGACCTCTCGGTGCACGAGGAGCCAGTTTCTCCGGGTATTGTTTCCTACCCTTTCTTATTTGTGATTCTCACATCACTCGGCCCTCAGGCTCGGCTTTTCTCACAAAATCCTTTTCCTCACTTTTTCTCTCAGCGCACATCTCTCTATTCTTTAATCTCTCATTTTTTTTATCCCTCCCCTGGGTGGTTGATGGATAAACAAGAAATTACGGGCTCCTGCCCCTAGCATTCTGCTAGATTCTTTTTCTTCTGCGCACAGCTAATGAGTTTCTCCCACAGAGGAGTTGCGCTACAACTAAGTGTGTAGCAAATCCACAGCTGACATTGGTTGACGATGCTCTGCTGGGGAGTTTGGACGTGATCAGATCTGTCCAGATGAGGGAGTGGAATATCTTGCCCCATTCCAGCTCGTGCTTCGCACTTGGCTTGATACCTCGTTGCTTAGAGGATGTGAGAGCTTTCTGCCGTTTTGTGGTCAGCTTTAGTGCTGCCCCTTTCTAGCAGGTAGAATGCCCTTTCTGGCAGGTAAAGTGCCCTTTTTGACAGGTATGTTAACCATGGGGAAAAGACAGAACACCTGACTCAACTGTGCCCCTAGTTCATCATTTTGACCATTTTTTGTTTTGGTTTTCTACTAAAACAATTTTGACCAACATGAGAGTTAGATTAACATGCTTGTTCGATTTTCTCATTTGAAATCATGCAAGTCAGGTTATGAGCACTGAAAATTTTTCTTTTTCGGATCCAAGAAATGGTCTAGCTTTTAGAAAAATGGAATAATTTTCAAGAGAATTAGTCAACCTCAGTAAAAATTTTCAAAAACTATTTTTGCAAACGGCCACTGCTCAACGAGCACGGAACCTACTCTTGAGATGCACGACTTCGGACCCATAAACAATGGAAAATTGCCCCTTGTTTGAACGGCACCGCATGGCAACTGAAAGTTGCCCCTAGTCTGAATTGCACCGCAGCACATTGTATGGCAACGGAAAGTTGCCCCTTGTTTGAATGGCACCGTAGCGCATCGTAATCAGTCTTCAGAGTGACGATCACAACCAAACTCTCGGATACAGAGAAGACAAAGATGACCAAAACCATCACATGGACACAATCAATTGTAGAAGTGTTTGCGGCTAGACTTCAAGATGAAGTTGCCTACGTATCCCAAACATGGGAATCAAGCCTTACGTAGTTCAGGGTTAAGGTACACTCGGGTATTAACCTTTCCTTTTACGCTCTAACTTTTGCCAAGGCTGCCCTTTTTAGATTTTCAACCTCGCGAGCTTTGTTTTTCTTTTCTTTTCAATTCTTCTCTTTTTTTTTTCATTTTTTTGTCTTTTCTTTTTCAAACCTTTTCATCTTTTCTCTTCTCTTTTCTTTTGCATTTTTTCTCTTTTTTTTTGTATTTTTCTCTTGCTCTAACTTTTGCCTGGGTCGCCCTTCCGGGTTTTCGGCCCAGTGAGCCTCTCAAAGGGTAAAGTGTAACAAGTCCATGCCAAATGGTTTTAGGGTTTTGAAGCCATCCGTATCTAGGAGAGTGGCCACTGTTCGCTGATGATGTAGACGTCCATTTGGGGGGTGAATTTGCCCATAGTGTTGTGGATAGGAACTCAGTTGTTCTTCAACAATGCTTTCTTCTTTCCTCCCTTCTGGGAAGGGATTTGGCATTCTTGCCGTTCTTCATCTTTGACTCTTCGAGAACATTTGAAATTCTTTTGCCCCTAGTTCAAGGGGTGCTTTTGATTGAGCTTTGCAAGCTTCCTTTGATCACAACTGATCTTCTTGACCTGACTTTGGTGCCTCTTGTTCGAGGGCTGCTTTAAATTTGGCCACATAAGCCTCACGTTGATGGTTGACCATTGATCATTCTGATCCCAAGTTCAAGGTTTTGAGAGCAAAGGGGTTGAATCTTGGGGCTGAGAGCGATCCTAGGCTGCACAATCTCAAGAGTGATTCCGCACAAGTCTTCGCAGGACCGCGCAAAATATTTTGTTTTTGAAATTTTTTAAGAAAGCGACAAATCGCTGGCGCTGAAGATAGTGTGGAACCAATCTGGATCAAGCCAGGGTCCTTCTCAGTACTCATATTAACCAACATGATTTCATTCATTAAGGGCTTAGCATGCCTCTCTTTCTCTCAATTGATCAAATTTTTGCAAAACCCGAGGAATTCCTTCCCCTTTGTTTTCACCGTAGTGTTAGAAAAAGTTTTGAAAAGCTTAGGTCAATACGATGATTTCAAGGCACAGAAGAGCAGACAAAAAGTACTGCCGTTTCATTTAAAAAATTTTTTTGGCACAATTGGCACAATGCAGAAGCAAACACAAGGGTGTGAAAATCACTGCTGTTTCATTCAGATCTGTTGGCACAACTGGCTCCCCGGGCAGAAACAGACTCAAAAGAAAACAAAAAGACAAACACAAAACAAGCAAATGATGTTCGAGGTAACATCCCCGAAATCACCTGACTCCAACAAAATAGGACTGACTCGGTACAACAAGACAGACCCAACTAACTTAGTAAGAAAAGACTGACTCTGTACAAAACAACAAGACTGACCCAATACCCAAGTCAGAAAGTACAAATTAACAACATTCGCAAATGTGCTCAAAACAGTGCATGCCATCTACCATATCTGAATAAACTGAGCGCCATCCGCAGGTTGTTCATCCCCCGATCACATGGTCACATTATCCCCCAAGTTCACCGATCCAGTGCCGATAGACTTTACAGGACCTGACGCGAAGATGACCTTTTTATCAATCAGATCTTGTATTTCATGGTGAAGACGAAGACACATGTCAGTGTCATGGCCAGCTTGTTGATGAAAGACACAGTACTTCGCCGGGTTATGGGAGAGAGGAAGTTTATTCAGTAATGGTCGCGGCTCCAGGGGCTTCAGATGCCCCTTTTCGATCAGGACCCCCAGGGCCGTTGACAGAGACATGTCCAGTGGGGTGAACACCCTTTGGCCCCGAGGTGGGTATTTGGCAGGTTGTGAGCTAGTTATGTTGGATGTACCAGCGAAAGGGTTAGTAGGTGCTTACTTTTGATGATCTCTTCCAAGTGTAGGATTGGAGTTGGAAGGGGTGTTTCTGGTACAACATCTCTTGTCTCAGCTTGCCCCTTGATTCAGACTACCCCCAACTTGAGTGGCAAAAGTATCATCCACAGTTTTTGCAACCACTGCAAGCACTTGCTGTTTGTTTAGTCCTTCGGCCTTCAAAGCCTCAACAGCCCGTTGAAGGTGTTCATAGGGACCAATTCCTGTCCCTACCCTGTTCTTACCACTTGCCCCCACTTTTCCAAGGGATCGACCTTCTTCAAAGGCAGCCCGTCCCAAGATTGGGGAGCCTTTTGTTATGAAATTCCCGGTATGTGATGTGGTCGATGAGGGAGCCAATGTCTCGGAGGCCAGATTTGTCACAGTTCTCTGAAGATCTTCGATTATTCTTTTCAGCTCAAAAGTAGTGGGCTCACGGGTTTGAGATGATTGGGGTCCAGGTGCATCCATCATGCATAAGTCCATGCTTTTTGGAATGAACACCTCAGGCTTGGGTAGATGGGCCGGGGTGATGTATATGCTGGGGTCGAAGGTGGATGGTAGTATATGGATAAGATTGAGGTGGGCAGGAGATGTTTGGTCATTGGGGTTTGAAGGTGGAGCTATCGTCCGGTTGTCGATGAGATTTTGGACTTCATGACGCAGGCGGTAGCAACGGTCGGTGCCATGACCGCGCTGCTGATGGTACACACAGTACTTGGAGGGGTTATGTCTGGCTGGGAGTGGGTCAGGCAAAGGTTGAGGATCGAGGGGTTTGAGATACCCTCTTTCCATCAAGATTTTTAGTGTGCTAGTCAGGCTCATATAGAGAGGGGTGAAAGTTCTGCCCTGAGCTCGGGCGGGGCCGGCAGTTTGTAGGCTTGGTTTGGCAAAAGGGTTGGCTGTGGCAACTGTATTGATTTCAGTGGGTTTGGAAATAGCGCTACTACCAGCATTGGTACTCCCTGAAATCACCATCCTTGTCGGTTCACTTGTTCTGGTAATGATCCCACTGTTAAACGCATTCTCGATCTGAACCCCCAGTTCATGCAAACTTTTGAAAGTGAATAACGGAGCGACTATCAACTTTTGCAACATATCATACTCGAGGTTTCGCACCATCATCTGCACTTGATCCTTCTCAGAAGGGCGGCGATCTGTCATCTGTGCTGCCTTTGCTCTCCACCTCGCAATAAATTCCACAAAAGGCTCTGTAGGGTTCTGGCAGGTTGCTTCAAGCTCTTGGATGGTCATTTCAACTTGGGTATTGTAAGAATACTGATCAACAAAGGCCTCAGCCAATTCTTCCCAGTTTTGCTTCACTGTATTCTCTAACTTGGCGTACAAAGCGGCTGCTACACCTGATAGGGTTCTTCCATACAGAGAGAGTTTCTGTGGCTTAGTCAGACCCATCGGTTTCAAGATATCCAAGAAAAGCCGGATATGTACCATAGGATCTCCAGACTCGTCGAAACGGTCAATATGTGGCATTTTGAATCTGTCTGGGAGCCGTACGGCAGCCTCGGTGTACCTATCCTTAATGCCGGGAATGGAGTTAAGGCCCTGTGCCTTTTTGATTTGCTTCTCAAGGTTTGCGATTTTCACCGCAGTCGGATCGAGGTCACTAGCATCAAGGGGATAAAGCCTCTCATTAGGCTGCACCAGAGGTCCAAAAACTCGGGCTTGAGCCAACCCTTCTCGAGGATCTGGACCCGGCAAATCTTCAGCTGGCGGAAGTGGGTCAAAGTTCGGCTGGGGTCCCAAAGCTGGATATGAGGCAGATGCCCCAGATGGGCACTGCGTTTCAATACTGGTCTCAGCCTGCATGGTAGTTTCCAGATTTAACGCTGTTATCACGGCCACAAATTCTTCCGAACCCTGTGCCATCACAGTCTGTTGATGATGTGACTGGTGACTGACGGATCAGATGAATCGGTGAGCCTTGACTAGCCCTTCTCTGCCTTGCCTCAGCGAAGGAAAACACTGGCTGCTCTGAACTTAGACTCTGACTGGACAAAGTCTATCAGCACTAGCCCAATGTACCCGGGGGATATTGGAGCCTTCTGAAGCTATGATTCCAGGACTACCTAGCAAAAGAGAAAACAGGCAACATCTCAGCCCATTTTTGCCAAAACAGATATGAGCATAGCTGAATGACCGTGCTCTCTACCAAATTCTGCCCAAAAGTCTGCTTGTAAACTGATACCCTCAGGTAAAATTGATTCCCAAATACTGATACCCGTAGGCCTGATACCCAGACTTGCAAACTGTTACATGCATTGCTGTAGGGAAACACCCTAAAAGCACATAGCAAGCAAGTGAGAGCCAAAGCACCCCTATGTTGGGGTAGGGTTTTCCTGTCCTATTTTGTCAGGAGCTAGGGTTTCACTGCGCACGCAGCGGTTTCAAACAACCTATAATTGGGTAAGCAACCTGTCCCAGCTTTGGAATGGTCACTACGGATTCCGAATATGCACTAGGTCGAATAGTCAAAAAGGGTGCCCCGGTAAAATCGGGGTTTGTGTTCCCATCGTAACAGAGCCCGCAACCGGTCAGCCTTATGGCATGCTTCTCGAAGCGAGCCTCCGGCAAACCGTTCAGGAATAGCATACGGCAAACACGGTGTCCTAGGCGCACCAATGCACATGCAATGCAAAGAAACACATAAGTGTAAT
Organism: Camellia sinensis; assembly: GCF_055761805.1. Lineage (NCBI taxonomy): Eukaryota > Viridiplantae > Streptophyta > Magnoliopsida > Ericales > Theaceae > Camellia > Camellia sinensis. The sequence continues at coordinate 15,666,141 of NC_138964.1, read as the reverse complement.
CAAAACAAGATATCATGAGTTCGAGTCAAGTTCTCTAACTCCCTAGTAGAGTCGCCAGAAACTGTAGACGTCCCCGAACGTCCCGGGAGGAAATCCCGTTTTGTTCATTTGGGGCTCACTACAGTTCAGGACTCAATGTCACGGTCTTGTATCTAATCTCACAGAGTGCAATGCAAGACCGATGAATCATCAAAGAGTCCAAATCTGGCAAATCATTTTTGAAAACAGATATTTTGAAAGAAGTGTCAAACATGAACTGCTTTGCCAGATACAGAGTCGCCACCTAAATGTTTTGTTTTGGGAAATTTAGGAAACCCTGACTCGTTACCTAAGGCCACGTGTTCGTCATCACCAAAGTTATCTAGGCTCGGGAACTTGGTTACGATTGGGGAAGGTCACTTCGTGAGCACCCCCGCTCGCCCGATCAAAGATCGTCCTCTACTAACCATGATATCGAGTTTTGAAAACATTATGCGCTCTTATTCCAGTTAGTAGCCTAGATTTACTATGTGATGCGCACAGCATACAAGTATAGACTAGATTCCCTGAATTGGAACAAAACATCTCATGTTTATTTTGAAAACGGTTTGCTACTCGTAAGTAGGCTTAAAATGCAGATTTTGCCACCCTTGGGTGGGTTTAGAAAACATGGTTTTGCCACTATCTAGTGGGCTTAAAACTCACAGTCAATGCATTATTCCAATTCAGATAATCCAACCTTCACCCACAGACATTCAGGCAGATATATCACATAAGCACATAGCCTCATGGTAAGCATGCTATCATGGCAGTCACTCACACACATACAAGGATGCTAAAGCGTAAATACTTACCGAGTACTCCAAGCCAAAATGGAAGCTATGTTAGAAATCTATGTATTATCCTAACTATACAGAAATGCCTAATGCAACACATGCAAAAATGCAACTACAATAGGCTCGGCTATTCTAAGAATGGCATATGAGATGCTACAGCTAACACATATTCAACTTGGAATTGAAATACGATGCAGTTAGTATGATGCGTCGAGCCCGGTGCATGCAAGACAGATGAATGATGCAAACATGCAAGCATAAGTATGCTAATTGAAACATGCCCTAATCTAACCATCATAAGCTGGTAAATAAAAGGGAGAAAGACGTGGGGTTGGAAGACATGCATCACACACACACACACACTTATTACAGTTGTGCCCTCGCTCGGAGGGTCCGAATAAATAATACAATCCGAATAAATAATTACAGTCTGAATGAATAATTAAATATTACAAAACCCTAATTAATTAACAAATTAACTAGGAAAGCAATAAACCAGTATGCAAATTCATGGACCGCCTCAGCTCTGTTCCGAATGATGAAAGATGCATGCTCGAGTTGCCTTGCATGGAAATCCATTGCGATGCCCCGATTCACCTCTGTTTGCAATTAATTCCGGAATGCTGTGCAAGGCTCCAAGAGGCTGAAACTCCACCCTGGGAAGGCTTCCCACCAGGTATTGGCTTGGGAAACACTTGCCGACCACCCTTTGTGGTGGAAACCAAAAAAAGGTGGTCGGCCTGCCAGAAAACCTGGTCGGTCGACCACTTTCTGCCCCTGGATTCTGGTTTTTCTGCAACAAAGGCAAGAGGGAGAGAAAGCAAGGTATTTCCAACATATGTATGCAAGACCACTCTTCCCGTCCTTGCACAAGTGCAAGGGAGTGTAGACCTCGATCCTTGTGCCACCAATCACGCATCTCGATGCATGATGGCCGAGGAGTCGAATTGCACGACTCAATGGAATGAATGCAAGTATGAACACATGAAGCCAACAATTCTATCATGGGTAATCAAGAATGCCGAAGACCAGGGATTGAGGCACATTTCATCACTTGGAGTATGAAACGTCCCTCGTTTCCCGTGTTTGGACTAACTCCTACTCCAAACACAATGCAATATGCATGACATGCACAAATGCAACTAGCATGCAATCCTGATGCAATGCCACTGAATGACGCAAACATGCAAGGAATGAAAATGCAAACATGCACCTAGCATATACAATGCTAACACTACATGGCATTCACAATGCTCATGAACTATGGCATATTCAGTGCGACTAACAACCTAGCATGCACAATGTGAGGAATGATATGGCATACACAATGCTAACAACATAACATGCACAACACATTGCAACATGGCATACACAATGCAAGATGGACTTACACCAATATGAGTGGATCTCAGCCACACCCACATCAGTGGCCATATGATGGAAATGAGACGATTGAAACACATGCAAACATGCACGGATGCAAAGGACCGATCCTAAGGCACAACATGCAACTCTAACTAAGCATGGCAAATGATGAAGCATGGCATAGAATGACATATGATACAGCTCTGAAATGGCATAAAAGATGGTCCCAAATCGTGCAAATATGTCAACCAATGCGTGCTAGAGGGCTCGGGTACCAAAACTAGTGAAGTGCGTTACACTAGAGGTACTCAAAGCAATGCACCAATGGCAAAACTAACCCCAAACAAACCCTAGGCAGGTCTCAAACAGTGGGGAAATGGCCTAGAATGATGGCTCGGAATGCAAAGAAATGGAGCTCATTCAATGGTCTATAAATGAGGCATACAAGCCCGACTCTCAAATGCATTTGAAGAGTATAAAACATGGCAATATGGCATTGATACAAGCTCTGAAATATGATGTATAATGGGCCCAAAACAAGAAAATACCTCAGTATATGCATGTAATGGACCCTAAAACCCAAAGCTAAGCAAGTGGGTTGAACCACAAGCATGCAAAACAAACACCATTCGACCATGAGACCCAAAAACAAAGCTAGGGTAGTCCAAAATATGCACAAAATCAGTTTAAGGCAAGGCCAAAATGTGCTAGAATCAAGGGTCAACAAAGCATGCAAAGAAAGCTAGTGAACCATGAGTTATACCACAGCTATATGAAGCATATGATGGCTAACTAAACCAGCCAAAAAAAAAAAGTATGCCATGCTAAAATATGTCCAAAAACTCACTGAAACTCAGTCAATGCATGCAAGAATGATAGGCTCCTTTAGAAGGCCATGCAAGGGGTTGTTCCACACATATAAGATAGACATACAAAATGGAAAAACTACCTCTGGACAGAGGTTATGAGGACCCTAAAACTCACCAAAAAGGTCCTGAAATTAGTCTAGGAAGCATGCAAGTGAAAGCCCCTTTGAAAGGCCTTGAATAGGATTGCTCTACACATGCATAATAGACATTTTATATGGAAAAATGGGCTCCAGAAAGAGTTCATGCAGACCTTAAAACTCACCAAATAGGGCCTAAAACATGGCTTCAAAACATGCAAAGTGGAGCTCCTTTGTAAGGCCAAAAGGGCCAACAAGCAAGGCAAGGAGAGAGGGGTTCACCCCCCTCTGATTTTGGCTCTCAAAATAGTATACTAGCCACTGAAAATACATTGGATTTCAGTGGCTAGAAGGCCAAACAAAGCACAAAATCAAGGCCTAGATGCAAGGCTCAAAATAAGATGCATACAAGCATGCAAGTGGGTAGATGACCCCCAATAGAAAAATGACCTTAAACAATATTCAAGAGGATCTCAAAATAAGACTTTTTTCAGTTTATGTCAAGGCTCGAAAATGCTTGTAAGTAAGGCTAAGATATGAAATAAAATAAGCCTTAAAAGATGGATGAAACATACAAGGGGGTAGATGACCTCTAACAGAAAAATGTCCTTAAACAAACTTCAAGAGGGACTCAAAATAAGACTCTTTTAAGTTTATGTCAAAGCTCGAAAATTCTTGCAAGTATATCTAAAGATGGATCAAAATAATGCTCAAAAATGGAAAAAATGGTTACCCTTGAAGACCAGCAGAAACCAGCAGCCTTTGGACCCAAAAACCCAACCTTGAACCTCTGAAAATACCCCCCAAGGACCTTAGGTTAATGATGGAAGTGTTAGGCTATGAGAGGTGGTGCAAAGGGGCCAAGAACCAAGCAATTTAGAGCTCAAAAGAGAGAGATATAAAGAGAGATATATTGTTTAGCCCTAGCAATTTTCTAAACCAGCACAAAAGAGGGAGAGGCCCTCCTATATAGACAAAGAGGTCTAAAGCTTCTCTTGGAAGCTAAAAACAACTTTGAAGATCCTCCATACACTGTGGAGGATGCTGCAAATGGCTCCTAGCTGGCATAGCTGGAACACACTCAGAGAGACAAAACAGAGGGTAGCTGGCCGACCAGTTCAAGTGGTCGGCCGACCAGGTCAAAAGGGCCAAGGTGGTCGGCCACTCCCTACAATGAACCCCCAGAAGTCATCTTTCCAATGGCGCAAACCTTGCATTAAAATTTCCCCTGTGCAAAAAGTTATGCCTGTTTTGGTGAAGCCGCACAGATTTGGTCCAACCAGATTAATGCCCTACTTCAACCAACCATATCTCCCCCACCCGGACTTGGCTTTAGGAGATTCTTGAGTGCAAAATGAAGCCCCGGAAGTAAGATTTCCAACGGTGGTGGCCTCATATCTTAAATCCAAGTATGCAAATGAATAAGCCCGATTTAGCGAGGATCGCTCGACTTTTTCTCTCCTTCCCAGATTCATACCGAACCACTTTTGACCATCTAAGTGGTCAGTCATCTGATTTTCTGGTCTTCCATGTGGCCATATTGAAGCCCCAGAAGTTATCTTTCCAATGGGGCCAACCTTGCATCAAAATTCCTACTATGCAAAGAGTTATGCCCGTTTCGGTGAAGCCGCGCAGTTTTGGTCCTACCCGGATTCATGCCGAACTTCTCCCAAACTAGTTTTCCTCTCTCTTCTCCTCTTTTCTTCAACTCCAAACCCCTAGACAAGGTGTTTTGAAATATTTTTCAAAGATTTAATCTCTTTTTCATTCATTTCCACTTTGTCCTTGCTCGATTTACCGAAAAGCGCAACATTTGACAAAATGCGAGCCTCGGAACATCGTAAAAAATTTATTTCAAAAACATTTTGAAAGAGAGGGTTTTAAGGTCTAAAATCTTTTGATCAAGATTGTTTTGGTCCAAAAAGGGGTATGAAGTTGAGATTTGACTCTCTCCTTGACGAAGAAACTGAACATTTCCCCTGCACACCTTTCTCCACCATGTAAACCATCAGTTGCGTCCAAGTCTTAAGGGCGGTAAAAAATGGGGTGTCTACAGCTACGTGTTCAGAAATTCAACAGTGTGGGCTGCGTGTTCAACTTTCAACATGTGTGTGCTGTGTGTTCACATTTAAAATATGAGCTGCGTATTTAGAGATTCAAAAGTTTGGGCTGCGTGTTCAACTTATTTCAACAAGTGTGTGCTACGTGTTCACAATCAAAACGGGTTATGTGTTCAAAAATTCAAAAGTTTGGGCTGCGTGTTCAACTTTCAATCAGTGTGTACTGCGTGTTCACGACAAAGAGTTTGAGCTGTGTGTTCAGATTTCCAGAAAATGTGGGCTGCGTGTTCACGACAAAAGTTTGAGCTGTGTGTTCAGGTTTCGAAAATGTCGGTTGCATGTTTACGACAAAAGTTTGAACTGTGTGTTCAGATTTCAAAAATGTAGACTGCGTATTCACAACAAAAGTTTGAGCTGCGTGTTCAAAAGTTCGAGTGTTTGAGCTGTGTGTTCAAAACACAAACCGATTGTTGTGTTATGGGCTGTGTGTCCGAAGAACGAGCTGTGTGCCCGAAATGAGCTGTATGTCCAAAAAATGAGCTGTGTGCCCGAAAAATGAGCTGCGTGCCCAAAGAACGAGCTGTGTGCCTAAAAAGTGAGTTGCGTGCCCAAAGAACGAGTTGTGTGCCCAAAAAGTGAGCTGTGTGCCAGAAAAACGAACTGTGTGCCCAAAAAGTGAGCTGTGTGCCCGAAAAATGAGCTGTGTGCCTAAGAATGAGCTGCGTGCCCAAAGAACGAACTGTGTGTCCAAAAAGTGAGCTGTGTGCCCGAAAAATGAGCTGTGTGCCCGAGAACGAGCTGTGTGCCCGAAAATGAGCTGTGTACTTGAAAACGAGCTGTGTGCCCGAGAACGAGCTGTGCGTCTGAAAAATGAGTTGTGTGCCCGAAATGAGCTGTGTGCCCGAAAAACGAGCTGTGTGCCCAAAAAATGAGCCGTGTGCCCAAAGATGAGCTGTGTGCCCCCAAACGAGCTGTGTGCCCGAGATGTGCCGTGTGCCCGAAAAATGAGTTGTGCGCCCGAAATGAGCTGTGTTCCCCCAAACGAGCTGTGTGCCCGAAAAATGAGCCGTGTGCCCAAAAACGAGCTGTGTGCCCCCAAATAAGCTGTGTGCCTGAAAAATGAGCTGTGTGCCCGAAATGAGCTGTGTGCCCCCAAAATGAGCTGTGTGCCCGAAATGAGCTGTGTGCCCAAAAGAGCTGTGTGCCCAGATAAACAGAGTGTTGTGTTTCGAACTGCATACCGAAAGAACAGAATTTTGTGTTGTGAGCAGCGTGCCAAACAAAGTGCTGTGTTGTGAGCTGTGTGCCAAATGAATGGAATGCTATGTCATAAGCTGTGTGCCAAGTCTTACATGGTGCATGCATCATTCGCGCTATTTTACGCATTGCACTGTCTTGTGCTTTGCATTTTATCGTGCTATCTTGCGCACCTTACCTGCACTTGTTAGTGCATTGCATTGTTCGCGCTATTTTGCGTACCTTGCTTGCACTTGTTAGTGCATTGCATTTCTCGCGCTTTCTTGCGCACCTCCCTTGTACTTGTCGGTGCATCTTCATTCGCATTGTTTTGTACACCTTTCACTGGTCTAGGAGACCTTAAATCCTCTGGTCTAGGAGACCTTAAATCCTGCGTTTTATTCGCACTATCTTGTGCACTTTCCGGTCTAGGAGATCTTAAATTCTCTAAAGGTGCAATTCCTTTGGTGTTTGTCGTGCCCGAACGACTTGCCGGTGGTCTGGTATAGCCACCTGCCTGTGTTTGCGGTGAGTTCCTAGGAGACCAACTGAGACGGTAGAAACTAGAGTTCGAATGGCTCACGCCTAGAACGCAAAGGTTCGGGATTTCTGAGACTAAAGTCTGGTTTAAATACCTAGAGGTATATCCTCGGCTTGAAATCTATATGGCAGCCCCATAGATTGAGATAGCATGTGTATGCACCTCAATTCTGGATACTGAACCAACCTAGTCTATCACCCTGTTGGAGAATAGAGAAAGCTGCGACCATAGTCAAGGAGAAAAGTAGTACCTGTTGTTCAACCAAGAAGAAGCGAAAGATTCCCACATCAGCATGAGGTAGGACATTGCTGAGGTAGGTCATTGCCAAGTGCCCCTGTAAGGTACCTTTACTTCCTAACTACTGCATTATCTAGCTATTACATTGCATTTTAGCTATTCATTGCATTTGTAGTTTGCATGCATTTACTGCATTATCTATCTATGGCTTGCGCTTTTCTATGTTGAGTTTGGTCTGGCATGTGCTCGTACTTTCCGCATCAAAGCATGGTTATGAGATTTTGTGTACGCACCTATTCCACTAAAGGGATTGTGGTTTGAGGGTGACGGCACCATTTCCGTGTTAGGCATGGTTTGTTTGTGCCCATGCCTTTCCTTGGCAAGATACGGTTTGGCCGCGCGCCTTATCCATTGCATTGTAGTGTAGTGTGTTGCATCCAGCATTTAGGATTATGTTCTTTCCTCAGCAGATCATTCCTCACTTATATCATACCACCCAATTACTTGTATCTTGTGTTCCGTCTACACACACATAGTTCTGCATGTGTAGGAGCCTATTCCATTGATGGGATTGTGGTTTGAGGGTGCCGGCACCTTTTCTGTGGTAGACGGATTTTGCATCTCTATCATCTTTATGATATTTGTGTGGTTTTATATTTCTTGTGGTTTGATCATCTCAAATGCATTGCATATCATTTGCATTGTTTACTACATTGTTTTGTAATATCACATATCATTTTGCATTTTGCCCCCCGCTTGCGGGCATGCCTGCCGGCGCATCTCTTTTGTCTTGCCTGTTTGTCTAAGTCTTCGGCCATGTCAAAAATGGGTCGTCTTTGGGCTTTGACACTCACTCCCGTTACTTATGACTTTCGAGTTCTATCAAAGAAGGGCAACTGTAGACACCCCATTTTTGACCGACCTTAAGACTCAAACGTCACCAATTGAGCGCTCGCTGATGATGCATATTGTGCTCGTTCTGAGGTTTCAGAGTCTCGGCTGCGAGCCTCACCTCCGGACTTCGGGGTTCTTTTGTGCTTTGCCTTAGTTTGCGAACCAGGTCCTGTTTTCTCTATTTTCTCTTCCCGAAGGGAAGGAGAGGTCTCGTAGACTATCTCTCAGTGGCCGTAGGCCATTTTTCCCGTTTGGAGACCAGTTTCTGATTTTTGGAGCCGTCAACCGTGTGCCTCGGTTCGGGACCTCTTAACTACCTCTGTTTGCTCCGGTTTTTGGCACACACCTTGTTTCCTCTCTTTTGAGGGACACTGTGGCCCGAAAGACCACCTTTGCGGTCGCACGCCACTTCCGGTACCTAACAACTTGTTTTCGAGGCCTCGGGCTGCGCGTTTTGGCCCCCGAACCCTCGTTTTGCATCGATTAGGGTTCATTTTTGATATAGACCCTATTTTCATTGTTAAGAAGGTGGTAGGATGGTGGGAGACCAGCAATTCTTTTGAAAATTATTTTCTCTCTCCTCCAGCCGATTTTCTTGACAGAAAGCTGGTTTTTCTCACTTTTTAGACCTTAATTTCTGGTCTCCCATACCACCATTGTGTTGTACTCACCTGGGAGGCCACCAATATGGGTAGGCTGACCAGCTTTTCTTCTTGACTCTTTTGAACCTTGCTAGAAAGCTGGTTTTTCTCACTCTTGGGCTACAATTTCTGGTCTCCCACCATACAGTTGTGTTGTACTCACCTGGAAGGCCACCAATCTGGTATGGCCGACCACCTTTTCAACTTGACCTTTTTGACCCCTGGTCGGCTGACCAGGGGGGTGGCTGGCCGACCACCTTAACTGGTCAACCTGCTTCCTGCTTTTTGGTCTCTCTTAGTGTAAGCCAGCTGTGCCAGCTGGAAGCCTCAGAAGTGATCCTCCATATGGAGGATCTTTGAGCTTGGTTTGAAGCTTTTTAGAGAAGCTTTGGCCTCTCTTCTCTATAAAGGGAGGCCTCCTCTTCCATTGCTAGGGTTGAACCTTTTGGTTAGAGCATACATACACTTCCCTCCATATCTCTCTATTCCAAGCTCCAAAACCCCATAGTTCTTGCACCATTTTTACTACACCTCCTAGCACAACACCTCCACCATCCATCCAAGCACCTTGGAACCGATTTGCAGAGGTTGAAGACTCTTTACCTTGGTCCAGAAGTTGCTGAGGGTCGGCTCTACAAGGGTAAGCCTCTATTTCCCCTTTTTTTTTTTGAATTATTTTGCTTCATATCTTAGCCCTATTTTCAAGAATTTTTGGACTTCGACATAAACTAAAAAAAGTCTTGTTTTGAGCTCCTCTTCAAGTTTGTTCAAGATCATTTTTCTGTTCGGGGTCACCTTCCCCCTTGCATGCTTCATTTCCTCATGTTTAAGGCTATGCATTAGAGCATTTGTGTTGGCCTTGGTTTGGCCTTTTAGCCACTAATGTGTTTTTGAGCCCTAAAATCAGAGAGGGGTGACCCTCTCACCCCTTGTTTTCTTTACTAGCTTTGTTGGCCTTCCAAAGGAGCTCCATTTTGCATGTTTCAAAGTCACATTTCAGGCCCTATTTGGTGAGTTTTAAGGTCTGCCTTGACTCTGTCCGGAACCCATTTTGCCATATTTTGTGTCTTTGATGCATGTGTAGAACAATCTCATTCAAGGCCTTTCAAAGGGGCCTTTATTTACATGTTTCCTAGACCCCTTTCAGGCTATTTTTAGTGGGTTTTAGGACCCTCAGAACCTCTGTCCAGAGGTATTTTTCCATTGTGTGTGTCCATCATGCATGTGTAGAACAACCCCCTTATTGGCCTTTCAAAGGAGCCCATCATTCTTGCATGCATTGACTGAGTTTATGTGTTTATTTGGGCATATTTTGGCATGGCATACTTCTGTTTTTGGCTGGTTTGGTGAGCCTTCATATGCTCCATAGAGTTGTAATGTAACTCTTGGTTCACTAGCTTTCTTTGCATGCTTTGTTGACCATTGATTTCAACACTTTTTGGCCATACCTTAAACTGATATTATGCTTATTTTGGACTGCCCTAGCTTTGTTTTTGGGTCTCATGGTTGAATAATGTTGGTTTTGCATGCTTGTAGTTCAATACTCATGCTTAACTTTGAGTTTCGAGGTTCATTCCATGCATATACTGAGGTGTGTTCATGTTTTGGGCTCATTATACATCATATTTCAGAGCTTGTTTGAATGCCATATTGCCATGTTTTGTACTCTTTAAATGTGTTTCAGAGTCGAACTTGTATGCCTTGTTTACCGACCATTGAATGAGCTCCATTTTGCTGCATTCCGAGCCATCATTTTAGGCCATTTCCCCACTGTTTCAAACCTGCCTAGGGTCTGTTTGGGGTTAGTTTTGCCTTTGGTGCATTGCTTTGGGTACCTCTAGTGTAACGCACTTCACTAGTTTCGGTACCTGGGCCCCCTAGCTTACATTGTGTGCCATATTTCCATGATTCAGGACCATTGAGCATCTCATTTCAGAGCTGAAAATGCATGTTTGTATGTCATCTTTCATCCCTTGCCATGCTTTGGTAGAGTGGCATTTGATGCCTTAGGAACGGTCCCTTGCATCGTGCATGTTTGCATATGTTTCGGTTGTCTCATTTCCATCACATGGCCACTGATTTGAGTGTGGCTGAGGTCCACTCATATTGGTTTAAGCCCACCTTGCATTGTGTATGCCATGTTACAATGTGTTGTGCATGTTATGTTGTTCGCATTATGTATGCCATATGGTTTATAGCATTGTGTATGCTAGTAGCATGTTCGCATCTCATCCTTGCATGTTTGCATGGTTAGGTCGCATTGCATTAGGATTGCATGTTAGTTGCATTCGTGCATGTCATGCATATTGCATTGTGTTTGGGATAGGAGTTAGCCCAAACACGGGAAACGATGAGCGTTTCGTACTCAAAGCGACGAAACGTGTCTCAATTTCCGGTCGCCGACACTCCGGATTAACCATGATGGAGTCTAAGCCTTGTTGTGTTTATACTTGCATTCATTCCATTGAGTCGTGCAATTCGACTTCTCGGCCATCATGCATCGAGATGCGTGATTGGTGGCACGAGGATCGAGGTCTACACTCCCTTGAGCTTATGCAAGGACGGAGAGAGTGGTCTTGCACACATATATTGAAAATACCTTGTTTTCTCTCCCTCTTGCCTTTGTTGCAGAAAAACCAGGATCCAGGGGCAGAAAGTGGTCGGCTGACCAGGTTTTCTGGCAGACCAACCACCTTTTTTGGTTTCCACCACAAAGAATGGTCGGCAGGTGTTTCCCAAGCCAATAGCTGGTCGGCAGTCCTCCCAGGGTGGAGTTTCAGCCTTCTGGAGCCTTGTGCAACTTTCGGAAATCAATCGCAAACAAAGGCGAGACGAGGCATCGCGATGGAATTTCCCGACGAGGCGACTCGAGCATGCATGCATCCATTGTCATCCAAAATAGAGCTGAGGCGGTCCATGAACTTGCATACCAGTTTATTTGCTTTCCTAGTTAATTTGTTAATTAATTAAGGTTTTGTAATATTTAATTATTTATTCGGACTGTATTATTTATTTGGACCCCTCCGAGCGAGGGTAATGTTGTAATAAGGGTGCGTGAGTGTGATGTATGTCTTTCAACCCCACGTCTTTCTCCCTTTTATTTATCAGCTTATGATGGTTAGATAAGGGCATGTTTTAATTAGTATACTTATGCTTGCATGTTTGCATCATTCATCTGTCTTGCATGCACCAGACTCAGCGCATCATACTAACTGCATCGTATTTCAATTCCGAGTTGAATACTTGTTAGTTGTAGCATTTCACATGCCATCTGTAGAATAGCCGAGCCTATTTTAGTTGCATTTTGCATGTGTTGCATTAGGCATTTCTGTATAGCTAGGATCATGCATGGATTTCTAACATAGCTTTTGTTTTGGCTTGGAGTACTCGGTAAGTTTTATGCTTTAGCATCCTTGCATGCGTGTGAGTGACTGCCATGATAGCATGCTTACCATGAGGCTAACTGCTTATGTGATATACCTGCCTGAATGCCTGTGGGTGAATGTTGGATTATCTGAATTGGAATAATGCGTTGACTGTGGGTTTTAAGCCCACTAGATAGTGGCAAAACCATGTTTCCTAAGCCCACCCAAGGGTGGCAAAATCTGCATTTTTAGCCTACTTGCGAGTAGCAAACCGCTTTCAAAAACCAAACATGAAATGTTTTGTTCCAATTCAGGCGATCCAGTCTATACTTATATGCTGTGCGCATCACATAGTAAATCTAGGCTAATAACCGGAATAAGAACGCATATTGTTTTCAAAACTAGATATCATGGTTAGTAGAGGCCGATCTTTGATCGGACGAGCGGGGGTGCTCACGAAGTGACCTTCCCCAATCGTACCCAAGTTCCCGAGCCGAGGCAACTTTGGTGATGACGAACACGTGGCCTTAGGCAAACAAGTCAGGGTTTCCTAAATTTCCCAAAATAAAATATTTAGGTGGCGACTCTATATCTAGCAAAGCAGTCCATGTTTGGCACTCCTTTCTAAAAATCTGTTTTCCAAAACGATTTGTCAGATTTGGACTCTTTGATGATTCATCGGTCTTGCATTGCACTCTGCGAGATTAGATACAGGACCATGGCATTTTAGTCCTGAACTGTAGTGAGCCCATATAAACAAAACGGGATTTCTCTCCCGGGACGTTCGGGGACGTCTACAGTTACTCTGTGAAAAATGGCCCTGTTTTTAGTTTCAATTTTGAATTATTTTTGAAAAATATAAATTAATTTAACAAAAATAAATATTAAAATAATATATATATTTTTTAAATTTTGTCAAAAGGGTTCGTTAGTGAAAAGTTCACATTTGTGGGATTATATGTTATTTGATCCAAAGTTTTAATTTTTTTTAGTGATAAGAACACTAGTTGAAAAGTCATTTTTATCACTAGTTGAAAACTCATCAGAAAATCGCTATTAGCCAGTGACAGCGACTAATGGCAGTGAGGTGGACCAATAAGTGACATTGAACAGATAGCTAACAATTGGACAAATAGTTGATATATAAGTGATACGTGCACATATAAGTGACATTTAAACAAATAGGTTAAGTTTGAACTAGATAAATAGGTAAATCCTTTAATGGGCAATCTACCATCTAGTCCTTTTTTTTAGAGTTATTACCTATTAGGTCCTGACTTACATTTTTATGCACCAATAATTCCAATTGTAATTTTTTGTTCTCGTTTTTACCCCTGTTTTTTCTTTTTCTTTTTTTTTTTGTTTCCCCATTTCTTTTTTGAACTCAAAATTCCAAACTGCGATTTGGCCACCAACTACTACTTTCGATAGCCGACAACCACTATCAACCTCCAGTGACCATTATAGACCTCCGACAACTACCTCTGACAATTTTTTTTTTTTTGGGTTATTTTCATCTTCAACACGTCACTACCGCCACTACCTCTTCAAATCCAGTGACAACAAGATTAAAAAAAAAAAAAAAGTGATGAAGAGAATGAAGAAAAGAGATGATGATTAGTACAAAATAGTTCTCATCATTTTTCACATTCACGAATCAAGACAAAGAATCAAAAGTCAAATCCAGTGATAAATTTATCATGCAATAAATCTTAGCCGGTATTGCAGTGATAAATTTATCACTGTTGAATTTGTTAAAAAATTTACAAATGGCATATTTTATTTTAGATAGAGAGAGGGGGCATCACAACATTTTATCATGAAACATTCATAAAAATATTCATTTTGTATGTGTTGTGCCATCCCATTGTTTGATAACATACCCACACTTACAAACCTATAGTTTGATAAATTTGTCATTCATAATTATTTCAATGATAAATTTACCACTGAATTAAGTAACAAACATATCAAATTAGTTACATAGGTTTTGAAAACACAAATCTTCACCAACACACTATATAGAGAGTCTCAATTTCAATGGTGACCATGTACCGTACTAGATTGGCACCGAAGATAGTAGACCGGTATTGAAAATGCCTTGATTTGAAGCTATTTTTGAAGTTCGCCGTCGAAGACAATAGATTGATTATGGAGGAGGATAGTGGCAGTGGCGATGTCATAGATGGTAGATCAATGATGGAGGATTGCGGTGTCGAAGATATAAGATGAATAGTGAGGAAGAAGCGACAGTGATGACAACGAGAGATAAGGACGGTGGTGTTAGGCGAGCAGCGGTGGCGGCGAGAGAGGAAGACGATAACGTTAGTTATTGAGGCGAGAGTTGTTGACGACGATGGAAGAGGATGGTGGTTAAGTCGAGTGACAAAGACAGTAAATGAGGAGGCGGTGGTGTGTTGGTGAGAGAAACAGTAAAAGAGAGATAGAAAGATGAGAGAGAACTAGAGATAGGACTACTGTGTTTAGGGTTTAGGGTAAAATCACTTAACATAATGTAATTGGTAAAATGGAATATGGGCCAAATTATTTTGAATTAGGACTTCATGGGAATTAAGTCTGGTCCAGAGGACCGGCCCGTAACTCCCCTTTTTTAATAGATAGGTGTCCTTTTGACCAAAAAAGATTAAATTTTAGCCTATTTATCTAATAGTTTCAGAAGTCGACCTCTGGTCTGAGTGCCCATTTTAAAAATTATTTTCACTCTAAAAAATGTAAAATTATATGAAAATGTTGAGTGCTTTTGATTTATTATTATTTTCATTAAATTAGTTTTTATTTTTTAAAAAAAAAATTCAAAAATTGGATTTCATATTTAGTTGAGTTTTCAAAATATGTCTCTATATATTTTTCAAAAAATTACAAACTAGTTTGATAAAAATAAATATAAAAAAATATATAATTTTGACTTTTTAAATTATTTTTTTTCAAAAAAAAAGAGAGAAAATCATATAAAAATAATAAAACTTTTATTTTTTAAATATTTTTTTCAATAAATTAATTTTTTTTTAAAAATTCAAAAACAGATACTAAATTCTGAAAATTTTCACCATCACTACTTTTCTTTTTCCTTTACTTTTCAAGATTCTTTATGGGAAAACTGTCGTTAGAAAAGTATATTATTCCCACGCAATGGTTGATACTCTATTTGGTTTTTATTAAAATAAAATGGAATGGAAGAATGATTCTCATAATATTTTTATATTTGATTCACTTAAAAAAGAATGAAAAATATATTACAAATTAGATTATTATTGTAAGAGAATAGTCATCTATATATATGAAGGCTATAAAATTATAATTTTATCATATTATATTTCATTCCAGTAAATCAAACACTACGTAAATGATAAAAATTTCAATAGAGCCATTATGTTTATTGAAAATTCTCACTTGGCACAAAAATTGTGAACTCAAAATGCTAGCACTATACCCCAATTATTAACATTTATTATATATATATATATATATATATAATACCTATAAGGAAAATTCTATAATCTACGCTCCATTTTAGAGTGTGTACTATGCACAATTATGATGTTTGTAATTTTTGTGTTACAAAAATGTTTGAGACCCTCAAAAAGTATCTACAATGATGTGAAATGGTCCAAGGATTCTCTGTCCTCAAATAATACTGTCCCATGTCTCAAATCACTCACAACTATTGAATTATATGAGAATTTCAAGATGTGAAAATCTCAAGACATATCTAATAGTTGTAAGTGATTTGAGATAAGGGGACAAAGTTATTTGGGGACAGAGGATCCTTACTGTGTGAAATGATATGTATCAACTTTTTATGTGTGCACACTTAATGATGATGGGTCCAACTCTCATGCCACATCATTGTGGATATAAATGTGTGGATCTATACCTGATATGGTCGTTTGTACATCAAATTATTCTATTTATAACCAAGTAATAACTAATACTCCAAAATATAGCAGTTAAGATCATGTGTCGATCTTCAAGGACTAATTGAGTTGTTTTGATACAAAAATAATAATTAAAGTAATTTAAAGAGTTTGGTTTTGAAAATAATAAAACCAAAATTAATAAAACATAAAATAAATAAAATAAAATAAGAAATTTCTCAGGATTTTGAATCCATCGCTAACCTTATAATCAGGGTTATTGTATTAATTTTCAAAAAATCATTAATTTGGAAAATATGATGTAAGTTCATCAGAAATACATCATACATCAAGAAGATTTGTATGTTAAAACCAGAAAGTTACGAATCATTTTCGTTTAGCACGGACCGCCACTATTAAACTAAATTAAGGTTGATACACTACCCGTCTTACTATGTATGACTCGTCTAACAATTTTAATATACAGCAGTGAAAATAATTGTATAACATGATCTGAATAAAATATTTATTGCACAAAAAAATCTACAAGTTACACAATTTATTCAAATTAAATCAAAACTAAAAGTACTAAATACAACTCACCCCAATTACTTAATCAAGATTTCATCTCCGCCCTAAAAAAAAAAAAAAATTAATTCTTAACACTCATATAACTACCACACTTTAATATATATAAATTACACTCCCACTCCCACTTTCCTTTTCTTTCTTTGTTTTTTTTTTTCACTTGGCTTCCTTAGCTGAAGCCTCCGCATGCTCGCCTTCTTCTTGAATACCTTTTATAGGCAAATTACACGCCATCGCCTGTAAAACAAAACAAAACAAATAAATAATAATAATAATATATATAATTATTGAGGGAGTGTCGGGGGTGATTGCCCGACACCCTCCATCTTATTTTCCTTTTTTTATTTTTTTTTTCTTTCTTTTCTTTTCTTTGGTTACAAATTTTGTAAAGTTCACAGTAAATTACTGTATATTTTATAATATAATAATATATAAAATATTTAAAATGTATTATTTATATTAATATAGGTACAAACACTCAAAATATACAAAAGTATACAAAATTATAAAATAATATAATTTAATGAACTAATAAAATATAT
This sequence comes from Camellia sinensis, assembly GCF_055761805.1. Taxonomy (NCBI): domain Eukaryota; kingdom Viridiplantae; phylum Streptophyta; class Magnoliopsida; order Ericales; family Theaceae; genus Camellia; species Camellia sinensis. Next base: position 15,649,036 of record NC_138964.1, on the reverse strand, counting down.
TTTAGAGGGTTAAATGTGTAATATTTAGGCTCCAATCACACCCCCAACTTACATTTTGATAGTTCACGAGCAAAACAAATTAAAAATAAAATAAAATGACATCTCTCTATTCCGTTTTTGCAGGGAACACGATTGCATTTATTATTTTGATTATGATTTATTTTTATTTTTTTTTACAGTGTGATGTTTAATTATAACTCATTATATTTTTTTTAGTTATAACTGATAGTGATTTAGTTATGATATTTATGTTTATCAACACCACAAATGCCATAATTCATATAAAATACACGCCCTTTTGAGGATATGTATTCTAAGATAACCTATGTATCACTAATAACATATCACTCAATCAATAAAAAATTCACATTGCGATAGTAAAACTATATAGTTGAATAATTAGGACTAATTTTTCAATCTAATTGATGTATCACTAAACTATATAGTGGTCCTCAAATATAAAAATCCTCTCAGAATACTAAAGTAGTACCTTGGAGAAGTTAGAACTAAAGATGCACATGTAGGGTTTGAACTAAATCAACCAAGCCTTTATGAGTTGGGTTGACTAGGTTTTACTAGAAACTTGGTTCAATTCTAATTCAAAAATCTTTGAACTTTATAATTAGTTCAATTCTTGGGTTGATAATTAGGTAAATAACTAACCTGTGAATTGAGCCTTCATAAATATTTTACTAGAAAATTTTATAGGGTAAATTACAAATATATAACTCCTAAGGTTTATCAATGTTGGATTGATTACTAAATTTAACATTTTATACTATTACATAGCCAAAATATGGCCATAACATGTCAAATTTGATATTTAGGGTTGTTTTTGAAAGTAGGTTAAAAGATGTGTTTTTGATTATTTTTGATTTTTTTTTGAAAAAAAAAAGTGTAAAAAAGTAGAGAGGTAATATGGTCTAAAAAAGTCAAAAAGCTAAAAAAGTCACCAAAAAAAAAAAAAAAAAAGGAAAAAATAAAGCCATAGTTGTCAAAATTGGCCATAGTAATATAGATACTCTAAAACTATCAAAATTTGGCTTGAACTATCAATTTTAACATTAGAGGATTGTTTTGAGTAGGACTTATTTTTTTGACTTTTTTTGTTTATTACAAAAGGTATACAAAAAAATAAAAAAGTGATATAACTTAAATAAATCAATAAATAACTTATTTATTGTGTCCCAAAACCAAGCCTAAAGATGCACTTAAAGGACAGCTTTTGGAGTAATTCCCCTAATTTTATCATATGCACAAACACATAAATACATACATATATATAGGGAAATATTATGACACACACCCTTTCAAAACATGTTGCTCATTTTTATGGTGAATATTATGCATTTTTGGGGTAAATATTATGTATTTTTCTAATAAGACTTAGGATAATTTATAGTTCAAAAATAAAGTTTTACGCATTTTGTGAGAGTGTTATACATTTTTTTTGGAAATGTTACACATTTTTTTATTCAAACATTTTCTAACCACAAAATGTGTAACAATATTACAAAATATGTAATATTATCACACTAAAAAACGTAATTTCATTTCTCAAGCACAAATTGTCGTAATTTTTATCAAAAAAAATATGTAACATTTACTACAAAATACATAACAAACACAAAAATAAGTAAAAAGATATATACGGTACACACCCTTGAAAGAGTGTGTACCAGAGAATTTTCCATATGTGTGCACACAAATTAGATTGATTATTTTGAGATTTGAAAAAAATAAATCTTGAGTCTGATATAATTAAATATAAGAAAATTAGTGAAACATTTATCTCCAATTTTGTGTAATAGGAGATGTCCAATATATATATTTTTAAGGTCCTTCAATAATATTATTAGAGAAATTTTAGCTTGTTACAAAATTTTTAACTCTTTGAAATTTTTCTATAAAAAAACTAAAATTTCTCTGTAAAGAGCTGAAAATTTTTCTGTGAAAATGTTGAAAGATCCCCCAACTACTATGAAAATGTGGTAGGCCTTTTATCTTATGAAATCTTAAAATCTTAATATAGAGATCTTAAACTAAAAACACTATTAAACATTTTTTTTAGTAAAATTAAAATAACTAAAACGGATATAAACTATGTATAATCTCATGAATAATCAAATGTAAAATATAAAATATAAAAACAATGAAAACATCATTTTCTTATCAACATGATGAGCCAATAATTGATCAAAATAGAAAAACAAAGTGTTAAAAGAAATAAAATATTATGGAAGCATAGCATGAGATGGGTATTTCTTTTTTCAAACATTTGAGATTAGTGTAATTTACCCTCTATATATGCACAGCCACTCATTCTCCAAACAAACAAAAGTCTCCTGTTCTGTTCAGTTCTCTGAGTTTAGTGTTCCGTTGTGTTTTCTTCTTTGATGCTCTGCACAAAACAGAGCTCAGTTGCTAGTTATTCTATAGAAAAATGAGATACATTAAAACTGGCAGTTTCAAAAGACTCTTCTCAATCAAGCGTCGGAGCTTCGATCAAGAGCTTCCAAAAGAAAGTGATTCCCGTGAAGAAAACAACAATGGAATCCCAGAGAGTTTTCCAGGAACCGAGTCTTCTCAGAGACCCACTTGGAAATGCTTTACTTACCAAGAAATCTTTGATGCCACCGACGGTTTTAGCTCAGGTTTTCATTCGAAAGTTCGAAACTTTCTTGGCTTTTCTTTGGCTCTTTCTTGGCTTTTCCCTCGAACCCTTTGGTGTTCTTCCTATTTTCTCACATGGGTTGTGTTTTCTCTATATCAGCCATATCCCTTCATGAATTTTCTTTCTGGGTTTTTTTTTTATTTTTTCTTCAGTTCTGATTTTTGTTTTTCTGTTTGGGTAATCAGAAAATTTGGTGGGAAAAGGAGGCTATGCACAGGTTTACAAAGGAATTCTGGAAGATGGTCAGGCAATTGCTGTGAAAAGGCTAACAGAAGCACCCACAGATGAGAGGAAAGAAAAGGAGTTCTTGACAGAAATTGGAACCTTAGGTCATGTTTGTCACCCAAATGTATCATCACTTCTTGGTTGTTGCATTGACAATGGGCTTTATCTCATCATCCAATTCTCTTCCAAAGGCTCTGTTGCTTCTATTCTCCATGGTACATTCATTTACATAATCATAAGGGTTAATTGCACTTTACGCCCTTATAGGTTGACTTAAATTTCACTAGGTCCCTTTCATTTCAATTTGAACAAAGTCCAGTTTTAATTTGACCATTTCATCCAAATTTCGGTTTAGTGTCCCAAAATCGTTGATTTTAGCCTCAACTTTAAAGGGAGTGAGCAAATTGAAACTAGACTTAAAATTTGGTATAGTAAGGACTAAAATGAAATTTGGATCAAATTACTAGGGTGAAAAGTGTAATTTACCCTAATTATGAACTTGTGTATATTATAATATATGTTCTGGGCTATAATTCGTGAACAATTTGATGTTTCATACTTGAAATGTTTCGTTGTTTTCAGATGAGGATTTGCTAGCATTGGATTGGAAAACAAGGTATAAAATTGCAATAGGAACAGCTAAAGGCCTCCATTATTTGCACAAAGGGTGTCCAAGAAGAATAATTCACCGGGACATCAAGGCTTCGAATATATTGTTGACTGCAGATTATGAACCACAGGTACAATTGTGATTCACTTCATTCCCAAGAAAACATTAAAAAAATAAAAAAGAAGTACAAGACTTTGATTCTACTCTTTCTGTACTTACTTTTACATTATGCTTTAATTTGAATAAGTTTTGATATGTTGTGTTTGACATTGTTGTTTGTTTGAAATTTGAATATTGTAGATTTCTGATTTTGGTCTAGCAAAGTGGCTTCCATCACAGTGGACTCACCATTCAATCATCCCAATTGAAGGGACATTTGGGTACATAAAACATTACACAAACATATTAACTATTGCCTGTGTCGTGCTTAGTGTCTAATCTTTTAGCTTGATAACCAGAACGTGAAGACCTCCGTCAGATCTCTTACAAACACAAATCCTTTATATTATTGAGAGGCATGGTTAAGATGAAAATTTCATGCATTTTGTAGGCACTTGGCGCCGGAATATTTTATGCATGGCGTTGTGGATGAGAAGACAGATGTGTTTGCTTTCGGTGTCTTTTTGCTTGAGATCATCTCTGGCAAGAAACCGGTTGATGGGTCTCACCAAAACATACATAGCTGGGTAAAAAAAAGTGCTTTAAATTCAATTCGGTTGGTAAAAAGTACATTAAATTGTGTTTAGCACAAACATGACAATTCCTTCTTTGTGTTTTTTTTCAAGGATTGGGCTACCTAGATCTAGTGAAGTGATTTAAAAGACTTCATTTTTATTTTGCTTTTACAATGGTTTTTGTGTTGAAATTGTATGGTGATTATAATTAGATTTGATTATAATAGGCTAAACCTATATTGGAAAATGGGGAGATTGAAAAGTTGGTAGATCCAAGACTTGGAGGGGGCTATGATAATACACAGCTTAATAGATTGGCCTTTGCTTCATCTCTTTGCATTCGGGCATCTTCCACGTGGCGCCCTACCATGAAAGAGGTATCTAATTTCTATGCTACTTTCATTTTATCATAGTAATTAATCACAACATTGAAGATTTTCCTACAAATGTGGTCATGATATATGCCAAGGATTCCCTATCCCAAATATTTCTGTCATTTTGTCCCAAATCACTCACAACTATTAGATATGTCTTGAGATTCTCAAATCTTAAGATTCTCATATGATCCAATGATTGTAAGTGATTTGAGACAGAAAGACATGAATATTTGGGGACAAGAGATCCTTATTCTAGATATATTATCATCTCATGGAAGCATGTATACTTTTTCGTCAACATTCCTACTATGTTTCTGAAATCGGGAAATTCTACTGATAGATATATTGTACTTTTTTAAATGCACATCATTTTCTCAATTAAGTATAGTCAAGTGTTGTGCATTCTCATATGCAATTCACCTAAACACCCCCAAATTTTCTCACCTGATCAAGTTTCTTGATAACGACCACATTTCCTATATTTCTAATTGTATGGCGTGTTCATTGTTCCAATCGAAAGCTACCAGCAAAGTGTGCTCATGAATGGTATAGAACCCTTTTTAGTTGACCTGCCTAAACGACAACGGACAATTTGCAAATGACTAAGCATTGATTAAATAAATTATTTATGAATCCTAATATAATATATAGTTGTGTTTTTTTTCACAAAATTTTTTCACCAGCCAAGATCACATTCTAAGATATGGTCTTTTCTGGTATTGGTGAGGGTGGATTTGGGTTTTCTCTCAAGCAATTCATATTAATCTACTGATGCTCTATGCTACCTAACGTAAAATCCTATTGCTAAATAGACAGGTATTCATTATTGCCCTCCCATGTGGTTCGAAGATTAGTGCATGATAGCAAAAATTAAATAAATCTGTGGAAGGGTCAAAGTGGGTTTTCCCTTTAAATTTTATTCTAGTCCTTAAATATATGTTTTATTTTAATGATTCTCTATTTGTTATTTTGTCCTACTTATATGGTTGTAACAGTGTTTCTTGTTCCATTAGCTGTCTCCAATGGATGAACAAGTATGCATGCTAGATATTCTTTATTTTTTTTTAATTTCTAAAATACTTTAAATATGTTGTTTAATGGTTTTCAATCTTGTTTTTTTCATGAATATATGATTGGAAAAATATAATTATTTGCTCGATATAGGACAAGAAAAATGTGGTTTTGCAGTGGTTTTTTTTTTTTTTTTTTCCTATAACGGTTTGTTTTTATTGTTGGACTAACCTATTCTTGACACCATAAAAGCATATCAAAATAAGGCAATGATTCTCCAAATTATGTGGCGTTGTTCACAAGATCACAAAATTGCTTGGAGAGCATATGATTTATTGAGCTTTTTAGGCCTTGGTTTTATTATTATAAATCAAGCAAAAATAATTATATGAAACCTTATCTGAAGAACCTGTATAGTAATTATTCGGAATTGGAAGCATTGGCTGTAATTTGCTAATTAAGGTGCTTCTCTTGTTGGAGAAGCTTGGTACAGTGATAAGTGCGATATTGTTGTGTTATGTCCTTCACATTATGAATCGAGAGTGACGTTGAACCGGATAGAGAGTGTATCTGGATAGACATTATTTTTTAGTGTTTTGTGTTTATTTCTAAATTTTGTTTATGTGTTCGTAGCAAAACTGTTAAATTATTGGGATTTTTTTGAATTGACAGGTATTAGAGGTGATGTTTGAAGGGGAAATGGATAGAGAAAAGTGGAAAATGCCAAAGGAGGAAGAAGAGGAAGAAGAGTTTTGGGGGTTTGAAGATCTTGAATGTGAATGTGACAGTTCATTCTCAACCTCAACCAGAAGTTCTTAATTAGGATGATCAAATCTTAATGTAAATATAAAGAAAAATGATGGCCGTGTTTGGTTATGTTCTGAAATCATGATTTAGCAGTATCACTCACGTATGATGTTTGACAGGTGTTTTGTAATCACCTTTCGAAAACTCTGCAGAGCGCTCTGTCTCAGCCGCTGTTTTCAGGATTTTTTTTTTTTGAAAATTTTGCCTGACGGCTCGTCCGGCTGGTTGACCGGAATAGTGATTTTTTTTTTTTTTTGCAATTTGTATGTTAATTTTTATATAATCGAAAAAAAATATTTTCTGAATTTTTTATGTGCTTTAAAATAATTTTGAGTTGTATGTTTAGTTATGAATTGTAAATTTTTGTATCAAATATCAAATGTCACATCAACAATTCTCCACTCAAATCAAAAACACTTTTCAAAACTATTTTCAAAACTCTTTACCAAATAAATTTTCTACACTCAAATCATAACTTCAAACTCCACAAATTCAAAATACGATTCATACTCTCAAATCATAATTACAAAACACAACCAAACGCAACCGATATGTTTACAGAGTTTTTATATAGAATTTATGACAAGAATCACGATATGGTAATCACATTTGTGAAATTATGAAAACAGAAAATGATGTTTTCAGTAAAAATTTAGGCACAATAAGAAACCACGTCATTCAATATGAAAATTCTGTAAAAAAATTCAGTTTATATATCGTTACTCTAAATATGAACAATACACAATTGGGAAGAGTTGTAGCGACCCCACTCCTTTCTAATCTCTCTCTCTCTCTCGCTCTCTCTCTCTCTCTATATATATATATATATATGAGAAGTTTTTTGAAGGTGGATTTTGTGGTTGCTGATTAGACTCCATTGGTGGTGGCCAGCTCACTATACTAGACTTTATGGCTTGCTTTTGCTGTTTCAACTCATTGAATGAATTCCAAGGTAAAAGGAAAAATGGTTGAGACTCTTAGCTTGCGTTTGGCTGTGTTTTATAAATGTAATTTGAGAGTATGAATTGTATTTTGAGTTTGTGTATTGTGAAATTATGATTTGAATGTAGAAAATTTGTTTGGTAAAGAGTTTTGAAAATAGTTTTGAAAAGAGTTTTGATTTGAGTGGGGAATTATTTATGTGACATTTGATATGTGATACAGAAATTTACAACTCATAACTAAACATACAACTCAAAATTATTTTAAAACACATAAAAAATTTTAAAAATTTCAGAAAATATTTTTTTCGATTATATAAATCAATTGCAAAAAAAAAAAAAAAAAAATTACTGTTCCGGACGCCGGCCGGTCAACTGGCCGGACGTCCCGCCAAGCAAGATTTTCCCCAACAAAAGGAAAAATGCGTCTGTCAAAAATAGAACAACGCAGGTGTTTTGTGCAGAGTTCTCAAAACATCATTTGAGAATCACAACCAAACATCATGCTTGAATTAAGGTGTGGAATTGTGATTTGAAATCACAACCAAACACAGCCTTATTTTTTTAACATTTTTATAATTTTTTTTGAATCTCCATTATTGATGTATGTATAAAACTCATTTATGTATGTGTGGAGCCCACATAGTGAAGATCAAAAAGAATTGTAAATTTAACGGTTTAAGTTAAAATTAAAATAAAATAATATTTAAAGTTATACATTTTGAAACGACGTAATTTTGCATTAATTTTGAAAATAAACAATCGGATTTGCTCATCAAAAAGGTTGCAGATAGATTCATTGTAAAGAATCGTAATCCGTAACAAAAAGGTAGAATTCTCTAGTAAGGTGAATAAACTGAACTAAATAAATGCTGATATATTCCAATTTCAGTTTTGTAATCTTTTATATAAGTTGAGTAGTAGATTGTTTGAACTTAGTTTGAAAATTTAACAATTTTAGAAAATGTATTCAGATTTGATTTGTTTATTTTTCAAGTGAATCTCAAACGAGATTCAATTGAGTTGATCACAAGTTGTGTCAAGTAATTTGATTTTTATCTTATCGAGCTGAGTTTTAACCTTAATTTGTTTACATAACGAGCCAATTTCAAATGACTTTTTAAAACTTTAATTTGTTTACATAACGAGCCAATTTCAAATGACTTTTTAATGAGATCGAGCTGTTTGGTTCATTTTTCTTATGCAAGCGATTATGAATAAATTTGAGTAGGTGATATAAAGAAACCCTAGATTATGAAACATAAACAGAACAGAGCAGGTAATGAAATGATCAATATTTTTGTTATTAAGTGCTTTGGCAACCTTTAAAATTGAGGTATTGAGAGTGATACAACACAAATCTTGCCATTGTTTTGTCATATTGTCATATGGCACAAGGCATTATGTTTGAGACTGCTCATATAGGGAGCCCATAAGGGCTGTCATGCTGGCTTATCAGCTTCAACTCTATCACTCATCACAAATATGTACCACATGCTACAATCATTTTGTAGTAATTTTGACATAGAAAATCATCTTTTAATCATTTACAAGGAATATCAAATTTAAGTCACTCTCCAAGCTGGTATTTTGTCACATGTAGATCGCCTTCATTATTTTTCTCCATTCCAGTACACTCTCAAGCATAGAATCATATAAAACTCTCGAGAGATGATTAAATAGTTTAAAAAATGTATTAAGATAGTGGATGGAAAAATTTAGAGATAGAGAGTCTTGTGAGAGCATAGTGCGTCACTCTATAAATTTTATTTATTGGGTAAATTTCACTTTTGCCCTTCTAGTTTGAATAAAGTTATTTTAATTTGATCCTCATAATTTTAATTTAAAAGATTTCAATTTGAAAACCATTCATTCCTCTAGTTTGAGCAAAATTATGTATTTGTTATGATGTAATTCTTCTGTCACTTACTATTAAAATTTAGATAAATTACACTTATCTCCCCTAAGGTTTCTAACAAATACAGGAGCTTTCCCTGTGATTTCAATAATTATAGAAACCTCCTCTACTTTTATTGATAATTTCAAGATTTTCCCAATCCGTTAATTTAGCACAAACGACGTTACTTGACTATCCAAAATGACCATATTGTCCTTTTGAATTGAGAGGGAAGAGTTGAAATCAACTAATAAGTTATTTAAATGAAAATTTCCATTCACCTTTCCTAAGGTTTTGTATATATATTATTAAAGACTCATGCATATTTTAACATAACACCCTAATAGTTTAATATAAGACTCTAATAATTAGTACAGTACTTATAAGACTTATTTCATACTATATAAACAACTAAAATTTATCAATTTTAATTAATGTATTTATTATTTAATTTCTTTTTTCTTTTCTTTTTTTAAGTTGAAACTAATGGATTTCTTTTTTCTAGTAATTTGTCCTACTTATTTCTTCACATGTAAGAAAATTATTTATCCCTAAATTGTTAAGATATTATTAACAGATTTTAAATTTTATCTTTAAGTCATTAAATTTCTAGTCGATGCATATTTAAAAAATAAAAAATAAAAAAAAACGCAGGTTATTCTTACATGATTGAAAAAATTAAAAAATAAATATAGAAGTAAAAAAAAATTTAATCGCCTCACAATAAATTAAAATTAGTTAATAGGGAATGAAAGATCAAGAAATCATTTGAGAATAATAAACAATTTAAATAATTTGTCATTTCTTACATCTAAAATTAAAATTTGAATGGAGAAATTATCTAAGAATACTAAAATACTCAATTAATTTATTGTATGATACTTAAAATATATTTCTCCATCTCAATTTTTTTCATTTAAACTATTTTTATTAAATTAAGCCTTAAAATTAATTTCTCACCCTCATTAATGGTTAAATTTTTATTTAAAATTTTAAATTCTCACCTTTATTTTGTTCTATTATTATTTATAGTGAATTGCTATTATTTAAATTATCTAACTTTACTTCTTCTGTATATCTAATACTTATATAATTTCATTGACAAAATTGAGAAACTAGACTTTAACACTAATTTAAACACACAACGAAATAAAACACTTTCTAAAGAAAAATAAATAAATGTAATTTAACTTACCCTATTAAATATATATGAAATTATTATTTATTTTTCATAATTTTTTTAAAATATAAATATAATTTATTGACTCTATTTTTTTTCACAACAAGTTTTTGAACTTTTATAAACAAAAAATAAAATAAAAGTTCAAGCATTAATGAAGGTGAGAAATTAATTTTAAGATTTAATTTTTAAAGAAGGAGAAATAGACTTTAAGTATCATACCTAACACATTAAGGCCATGTTTGTTTGGCGGATTAGGTTGGGTGGGATTATTAATGATAGGATGGTTAGTGAAAAAATTGCTAATGTATGAATTGTTAGTGAGAGAATTAAGTAAAAATGTATTTGTTATGATAATAGTGTGGGAGATGATTAGTGATGGGATTGTTGTATTATTTTATACAAAATAAATATATATATATATATATATATTAAAAAAAAACTAAAACAAATATTAAAACAAACCAGTGCACTTGGTAAAATAAAATAAAACTTTTATATAAAATAGACCAAATCCATTTACTATTTTCTTAATCTCACATAAAATAAGTAACGCAAATTGCTGGGAAAAAAATAAATCTATTTATTTTAACTTAAAAAAATTAAATAATAAATGCCTTACTTAAAATAACAAATTTTAGGTTAACGTGGTATGAAATAAGTCTTATATTAAATTATTACGATATTATCTAACATTAATTTTAGAGAGACTATTTATTTTTGAGAATTTTATCAATAAAAATCAAGTTTTTTTTTTCTATTAAATGATTTAATAATGCATGTCTTAACAATTTAAAGATTTTATTTAATATTGCATAAAATTTAAGAACTTTATTGAATAATGGTAAAATATGTATGAATTTTTGATAATATATGCAAAACCTCAGAGGAGGTGAATGAAAATTTTCATTTAAATAGATAAAGTAATTAATGGGTAATTTCATCATTTTTTGTATGACATCAACATGACACTTCTGCTAAATAATCTAACAGTGAGAGAATCTTAATAATAATTTTAAAAGTAAGAGAGATTAGTGCAATTATTAAAACCACAAGAGAAGTCTTTATAATCATCAAAAATTTCAAAGGAGATAAGTACAATTTACCCTTAAAATTTTAAACATAAAAAGACCGCTTACAAGACGAGAGGAATCAAATAGAATTCAAAACATATCCATTTGGACTTTTTAGTTTTGTACGTGTTTTTTATTTTTCTTTCAAAATGTTAACAAATAACATTGCAACAAAACAAAATTAAAAGTGTAAGTTTCAAATTATTCAAATTAAAATTATATTACGAAGATTAATGGTGTAATCTACCTTATCCTTATGGAGAGAGAGAAAAGTCAAGTTGATTAGAGAGAGAGAGAGAGAGAGAGAGAGAGAGAGAGAGAGAGAAGTCAAGTTGATTAGGGAGGGAAGTGGCATGTGGGAAAGCCACAGCTGGCACTATAGGGAGGGTGACAAGGCCATCTCAACCAACAAAGTGAATAGAACTCTCATAATGTAAGTAAAAAGGTGTGGCCTCTATACACAGTTGAGACCTTTACTAATAAACATGGACCTTTTTTAGTTATTTTTATTCTACAAGGATTCTATTATACTTAGATTCATACATTTTTGAACATGTGTAACCTTAAACCACAATACACACACAATTACAAATACATAAATACATATACATGAATTGAAGCATAAGCATGCAAGGGGTAGTTGATGAACAGGTAATCTTGCCTTAGATAATAATAATGTGGTCGGCTCTTATTCATATACCAAATACCACTATATTGAAATCCATATAAATTGTGTTGGTTGAATTCTCAAACCCATTTTTATCTATCTATCTATCTATCTATCTTGTTTTTTGTTTTTTTCCCCCTTTCTTTATCTGTTAAAATAAGTAGTTATTAGATTATCAAATTAGGAGAGTTAATCTTTCAACCTCTCCTTACAAATACTTAAGTCTACCTATAATTTACATATAAAATTGCATGGGTACAATATCTCAATTACTTGGTATAAGTTTGGGTTGAGGTATTGTTAACTTTAGCATCGAATTGTTCCTCAAGTTGTGGCAAATACTAACTTCGGTTTTGCTGGCATAAATCTCAATAAATTCATCTAAAAGAATTGACTTAATTTTCTAATACCCCAAAAGAGGGAATCTTTTCCGATTTGATTGTGTGATGTGATTTTAGTCCATACATATATATAGTCTTGTCTCAATATCATTGGTTAAAATTTTTTAACATAATTGTATATTTTTTTTGGTACACATTTTTATAAACAATGTATAATTACTTAATCATGGACACTTCTAACAATATCCATATATATATATATATATATTCAGAGAGAGAGAAGGGGGGAGGAAGGGAAGGAATTAGTATTATTATTTTTGGAGCCTGGATTCATCTTCTTAATCTTATTTTATTAGTTTGCCAAAGTCTGATTATTAAGTAGAAAGTTGTTTAACTTCTAAGACTCTTTCATCATCATACCTATATACATATATAGATATATGTATGTATGTATGTATCTATGAATATTGAGAGAGAAAGAGAGTTATTTTGGAGCCTGCAGAGAACAGCTTGGGACTAAATTATTAACTTTGCCAAATTATAATTATTGAGTAGAAAGGTTGGTTAACTTAAATTGAAGACTTTCAAAGGGCATTAATGCGGCATGGTTTTTCGGGGATAAATGGGGCATATAAATAAATAATAATCACAAAATGTCTTAATCAAAAAAATTTAAAAAGAATAATAATAATCACAAGTGTGCAAGGGGATAAGTTTAACTATCGAATACCAAGAAGACTAAAAGGTTTTGGTGAGCAGATAGATACATCCTATCGACCCTTTTTTATACCAAAAAAAAAATAATAAATAAATAAATAAGTAAACAATTCCATATATGGTTTTAAAAAACGTGCTATTCATAATTCAATTCATAAGATTTGATTCAAATTTTAATTAATAGTATTTAAATCATATAGTTGAGTCTTAAATTTAGTGAACCATATCCAATATGCTTCACTAATATTTATTATGATTTGTTACAATTCGGTTCTGTTTGCAGAACCCATGAATTAATGTCATTTTTTAAATAAAAAATTAATTAATTATAAATATATATATATATATATATATAATTTTATGTGTATATTTAATATACATATTTTAATAATTAATTATTGAGATTTTTAGATTAAGGTTTCTGATATTAAGATTTTATAAGATAAATAACATATAATATTTTCACAGTAGTTGGGGTCCCCCAACATTTTCATAGAGAAATTTTAGTTCATCACAGAGAAATTTTAGTTGAAATTTCTTCAATAATATTATTGAGGGACTTTAACTAATAAAAAAAAGCATATTGGACATTTTTTACTACCAAAAGTTTGATAGGGGTGTTTAATTAATTTTCTCTTAATTATTTCGTTATATATAATATTTGAGTATTTTTATATGGACCCAGAGAGGAGCAAGAGGGGGTGATCACCTCCCTCCGATTTCAAAAACCTCTATTATTATAATAGTATATGTAGACACTCCATTTTTTATCGCCTTTAAGACTTGGACGCGACTGATGGTTTTGGAAGTTGTGCAGTGCAAATGGTCAATTTCTTCGGCAAGAGGAGAGTCAAGTCCCAACCTTACACCCCATTTTAGACCAAAGCTATTTTGAATGGTTTTTAGACCTTAAAACCCTCTCTTTCAAAATATTTTTAAAATAAAATTCCTAGAATGTTTCGAGGCTCACATTTTGTTAAATGTTGCGCTTTTCGATAAACCGAGAAAGGACAAAGTGGAAATGAATGAAAGAGAGATGAAATCTTTGAAAAATCTTTCAAAACACCTTACTTAGGGGTTTGGAGTTGAAGAAAAGAAGAGAAGAGGGAAGAAACTAGTTTGGGAGAAGTTCGGCATGAATCCGGGTAGGAGAGAGTCGAGCAGCCATCGTTGAATCGGGCTTATTCATTTGCATACTTGGATTCTAGCTATGAGGCCACCACCGTTGAAAATCTTACTTCCGGGGCTTCATTTTGCACTCAAGAATCTCCTAAAGCCAATTCCGGACGGGGGAGCTATGATTGGTTGAAGTAGGGCATCACTCCGGTTGGACCGAATCTGCGCGGCTTCACCAAAACAGGCATAACTTTTTGCACAGAAGGAATTTTGATGCAAGGTTTGTGCCATTGGAAAGCTAACTTCCGGAGATTCAATTTGGACACTTGGTCAACCACTTTTAGACTTCCCAATCACTGGCCGACCACCTTTCTTTCCGGCAGACTCATTTTTTGTCCTGAAAAACCAGGAAAAGTAGCAGGCCGACCATAAAAGGTGGTCGGCCGACCACTTATGTCCAGAAAGCTCAAAATTGATAAATATTTTCCCTCCAGCTGTCTTCCACAACCTCCAGCTGTCCTATAATCAGATATTTCCGAGCCAACTCTCCTTTTTGCTATATATAATGATATATCTCCCATTTTTCAAAGAAAAACTTCTTGGAGAAGCTTGGGAGCTTCTCACTCTAAAAAAAGTCTCTCTCTCTCTACAACTTCCAGACCTAAAACCTCTGCCTCTCTCTCATTCTCTTGCCATTGTGTGCATAACAAGAGCTATACTTGGAGATATACCTCTCCTTTGCCTAGACACCCTTGATCAAACTCAACTACCATTGGGCTGAGATTCTTTGAGGATCATTTTGAGCTCCAAAATCTGGTTTTAGCTCAGAGTTTGGACCCCTTTTGCTGCTGTCTTCTTGAGCTTCAAGGGTAAGCACCTATTTCCCTTAAACTTGCATTTTTTTGCTCCATTGATTAGCCTTACTTGCAAGTATTCTTGGACTTTGTCATAAACTAAAAAGTGTCATATTTTGAACTCCTCTTGAATATTGATTAAGGACACTTTTCTGTTTGAGGTCTCCTACATCCTTGTATGCTTTATCCCTCTTTGTAGGCCTATTTTGCATCATATCTTAGTCCTACTTGTGAGCATTTTCGAGATTTTTCACAAACTAGAAAAAGTTTCCTTTTGAGCTTATAAACATGTTTGTTCAAGATACTTTCTCTGTTTGGGGTCATCTCCCCCTTTCATGCTTTATTTCTTCATGTTTTGAGCTATGCATGTGAATATTTGCATTGCCCTTGGTTTGGCCTCTTAGCCACTTTGATGTGTTTTTGAGAGTTAAAATCAGAGGGGGGGTGACCCCTTCTCTCCTTGTTTTGTTTGTTGGCCCTTTTGGCCTTCCAAAGGCCCCCTCACTTGCATGTTGTGAAGTCACTTTTTGGGCCCAATTCGGTGAGTTTCAAGGTCTTCCCTAGCTCTGTCCAGGGCCTCTTTGACCATATTTTGTGTCCATAATGCATGTGTAGAACAATTCCATTCAAGATTTTTTGAAGGGGCCTTTCATTGTATGCTTTATTGACCCATTTCAGGGCCTATTTGGTGGGTTTTAGGGCTGTCATAACTCATTTCTAGAGGTGATTTTGCCATGTTACATGTCTATCCTGTATGTGCCTAATAACCCCTTGTATTGCCCTCTAAAGGAGCTCATCATTTTTGCATGCATTTGTTGCATTTCAGTGGTTATTTAGGCATATTTTGATATGTTTTATTCACTGTTTTCAGCTGGTTTGATGAGTTCTCATATGCTTCATATACATGCCATATAAACCATACTTGCTAGCCAATGTTGCATGCTATTTTAGTCCATCATGTTAGCACCTTTTGGCCATGCTTTAAACTAGAAATGTGCATGTTTTGGGACTGTCTTGGCTCTGTCTTTGTACTTCATGGCCAAATAATACTTGCTTTGTATAGTTATAATTCAATACATGTGCCTAGCTTTGAGTTTCGGGGCTTATTCCATGCATCGAGTGCCATATTTCCATGTTTCGGGACCATTTAGCATCATGTTTTAGCGCTGGAAATTACATGTTCATAGGCCATCTTTCATCCCTTGCCATGCTTTGGTAGAGTGGCATTTGATGCCTTAGGTTCGGTCCTCGGTATGCGTGCATGTGTGCACGCATTTCGATCGTCTCATTTTCATCTAATGGCCACTGATGTGAGTGTGGCTGAGGTCCACTCATATTGGTGTAAGTCCATCTTGCATTATGTATGCCATTTCAATCCATAGCATTGCGTATGCTAGGTTGCATCTTAGAGCATTGTGTATGCCATGTTACATCATGCGCATTGTGTATGCCATTTTAGTACAAAGTATTGCGTATGCTAGGTTGCATGTTAGTCGCATTGTGCATGCCATTCCATTTGCATGATGCTTGGAATAGGGTTTAGTCCAAGCACGGGAAACGAGAGGCGTTTCATACTCTAAGTGACGAAACGTGCCTCGATTCCCGATCCCCGACGTTTTTGATTATCTATGATAGAATTGTTGGCTTCATATGTTCATACCTGCATTCATGTCATATTAAAACGTGCAATTCGGTCTCTCGGCCATCATGCATCGAGATGCGTGATTGGTGGCTCGAGAACCAAGGGCCACACTCCCTAGAGCTTGTGCAAGGACGGAGAGGAGTGGTCACGCACACATATGTTGAAAATACATTGCTTTATCTCTTTCTTGCCTTTGTTGCAGAAAAACCAGAGTCCAGGGGCAGAAAGTGGTCGGCCGACCAGGTTTTCTGGTAGGCCGACCACCTTTTTTGGTTTTCACCATGAGGGGTGGTCGGCAGGTGTTTCGCAAGCCAAGAGCTGGTCGGCAGCCTTTCCCAGGTGGAGTTTCAGCCTCCTGGAGCTTTGTGTAAGTTTCTGAAATCAGCTGCAAACAATGGCGGGACAAGGCATCGTGATGGAATTTACCGACAAAGCGCATCGAGCATGCATGCATTCATTGTCATCCAAAACAGAGCCGGGGCAGTCCATTTGCATGCCAGTTTATAGCTTACTTAGCTAATTTGTTAGTTAGTTAGTGAATGTGTAATAATTAGCTGTAATTCGTCATTCATTTCGGACTGTATTATTTATTCGGACCCTCTGAGCAAGGGCACAATTGTAATAAGTGTGCGTACGTGTGATGTATGTCTTCCAACCCCACGTCTTTCTCCCTTTTATTTACCAGCTTATGATGGTTAGATTAGGGTATGTTTCAATTAGCATACTTATGCTCGCATGTTTGCATCCATTCATCTGTCTTGTATGCACCGGGCTCGGCGCATCATACTAACTGCATTTGTATTTCAATTCCGAGTTGAATACATGTTAGTTGCAGCATCATCATATGCCATGTTTAGAATAGCCGAGCCTATTGTAGTTGCATTTTTGCATGTGTTGCATTAGGCATTTCTGTATAGTTAGGATCATGCATGTATTTCTAACATAGCTTTTGTTTTAGCTTAGAGTACTCGGTAAGCGTTTATACTTTAGCATCCTTGCATGCGTGTGAGTGACTGCCATGATAGCATGCTTACCATGAGGCTACGCGCTTATGTGATATAACTGCCTGAATGCCTGTGGGTGAAGGTTGGGTTATTTGGATTGGAACAATTCATCGACTGCGAGTTTTAAGCCCACTAGATAGTTGCAAAATCATATTTTCTAAGCCCACCTGAGGGTGGCAAATCCACGTCTTAGCCTACTTGCGAGTAGCACCATCAAACCACTTTAAGAAAACAAACATGAAATGTTTTGTTCCAATTCAGGCGACCCAGTCTATACTTGTATGCTGTGCGCATCACGTAGTAAATCTAGGCTAATAACCGGAATAAGAATGCATAATGTTTTCAAAACTAGATATCATGGTTAGTAGAGGCCGATCTTTGATCGGGCGAGCGGGGGTGCTCACGAAGTGACCTTCCCCAATCGTACCCAAGTTCCCGAGCCGAGGCAACTTTGGTGATGACGGACACGTGGCCTTAGGCAACGAGTCAGGGTTTCCTAAATTCCCCCAAAATAAATATTTAGGTGGTGACTCTGTATCTATCAAAGCAGTCCATGTTTGGCACTTCTTTCAAAAAAATCTGTTTTCAAAAACGATTTGTCGGATTTGGACTCTTTGATGATTCATCGGTCTTGCATTGCACTCCGCGAGATTAGATACAGACCGTGACACAAATTGAGTCCGAACTGTAGTGAGGCCCGAGGGCACGCCTACAGTGTATAATTATCTCCAAATTATATAGGTTTGCCCCTTCTAAGTGTTTTTTTTTACAAATTTTAAGTGATCATCCTCTCTTGATTTTTTATTTTTTTTTAAATTTAAGTCTTTGCTTTTCTATGTCTATAAAACATTGGATTAAAGAATAAAACTAAAAATTAAAATAAAATATATAATAAAATTATTAATTTTTTAAAATAATTTGAGGGAGGCATTATCCAAATTTTTAAGTTGTTCCTATCATAGATGCTTTTAACAACATGAAAGAGCGTGAAACATAACCTAAGATACCTCACATTAATAAATAGATTGTTTTTATAATTACTATCTTTTTCAATATGGATATAAAAAAAAAATACTTATTTATATATATTTTCATCTTATTTTTGCTTTTTATATGTCGGTAAAAAATTGATATTACAATTCATACTTTTCTTTAATAAAATAAAACAAAAAGTATATAAATTTTTGCCCCTTATGTGAAGATCCTAGGTCTGTTCCTGTCTATATATATATATATATATATATGTAAAACCATAAATTATAATAATTAAAATGGATCTTATGACTCATAATTCACGATTTTAGTCAAAATGATTACAATTTGAGAACAATAATAAAAAATCCAGAGATGCTTGAATATGCGTTGGGTGGGTGAAGTGAAGCCTTTATGTGTTTGTTTAAATTTATTCAGAAATGGAGATGTGTATCGTATATGATACTTTTCTACCTCACACTGTTTGTCCAGCACACAAAAATAAGAATGTGAAAATAAATATATTCTCGCATTAAAATTTTGAATTTCTTTTTCACCAATTAAAAGATCTTATTAAATATTTTTAATTTGTATAAAAAAAATTAATATTTTTGTCACAAAAATATATTATTTTTAAATTGTCATTTTTTGTACTAGACAAACAATTTGGAATGGAAAAAGTACTTTTTAAGTGCACAGTTAAAATATAAAATAATCAAAGAGAGATTTGGTGAAAATATAAGAGATTAAAGTGAAATTTTCATAAAAATGGATTAGTGCAAGTGAAACATGAAAAATATTAGAGTGATTCATGTGTTAGTTTCTATTAAACTTTACTTTTTAAACGAGATACCATTTTAATTGGGAGTTTGCCGTTTAATACAGTTTCTGTTTATAATTTATGAAAAAGAAATAGTTTAAACAAGTCGGAAATTTTATTTTTATTTTGATTATTTAGACTTGTTTGACAAGTGACTTTTTTAGTCAAAAAGTTATTAAAAAAAACTAAAAAGTCAACAACTATACCAAAAAGTCAAAGATTTCATTTTTTCTCTATTTTTTGCGCATCTTTTTGTAAAAAATTAAAAAAATCATTCCAAACATACTAATTGTTTTTTACATCATATTTTAGTCAATAAACCAAAAAATTATTAAAAAAATCTATTCCCAAACGAGACCTTACGGAGAAGTACTTTTGACTTCTACTTTATTATTATGATTATTATTTTTGGTTAAGAAAACTACAACAAAGGGCTAAGCCCGTTCACTAGAGAGTTCTATCATGTCCTTAACTAACAAGTTTTTAATTTCGGTGGGTGGTTCATTCACCACCAACATTTCTTTCGGTTGTATGGCTTACAATAAGCTATACCAAATAAGTGATGGTACAATCCCAAATTAAAATAAATTATACGCAGTTTATTTAAATTGTAACAAAAATCCCATAAAACAGTGATATATTAAGACATAACTTAAAGTATAAAGAGTGATTGTCATAATTCAACATGAAAGAATGAAGTGAAAATTTTTTGGGACAACAAAAATAAGTTGTTTATTGCCTTATTGATTTATTTTTATCATATCACCTCTCTATTTTTCTATATATCTTTTCATAATAAACAAAAAAATCAATTTATAAGTCATACCCAAACCAACCCTAAGTGCAGTTAATCCCAACAACAAATATTCTAGATTCGTGCTCATCATAGTTCAAAAAGATATAAATCCAGAATTTTTACCATCATAAAGTAAGGGCGGTGTAGATTAAAACTTGATGTGTTGTGAATAACTACTATATTGAATTTGATTCATACTAGTTAAATTTTGCATGAATTTCTAGATGTTTTTCTGGACATGTAATATTTTTGAATTTTTTTAGAGTAAATTATACTTTTCATCCATATAGTTTGACTCCAATTTCATTTTGGTCCATTGTTTAATTTGAATGATTTGTTCCCTATAATTTACGGCCAGTTTTAATTTGGTTCTTCTGTCTAAATTTTCATTAATTTTCTCTATGTATATATCTCAGAAGACTGACAAATGTCTCAAAATTGTTAATTTTAATTTTCAATTTGAATTGAAGGATTAAATTGAAACTAAATTTAAAATATATGGATCAAATTGTTTAATTTAAAATAATAGAAATCAAAATAAAATTTGAATTAATGTATGAGACTTAAAAAAGAGTAACTTACTCCCTTTTTTTTTTCTTTTTTTAAATGTTGTTCCCAATATGGTAGTTTGTGCCTTGCTAGGGGTGAGTATAGTTCTGTTTGATGTGGTTGTGAAGTAAATCAAGACCAAATAATTATCTACAGTTTAATAAAATTTGAAATTAAATCAAATTATGAAAATTTTGAAACCAAACAAAATCGAACCATTAAAACGTAGTTCGATTCAATTTAGAACCGTGATTTTCATAAAGTTTGTTATCGTTCACAACATAATCACAACTTGTTCAAAGATCAAGCAAATATATCATCATTTTACAAGCAAAATAGTTTTAATAATGTTTTAGAACTAGTTTTACTATTATACAAGAGCACACTTGTATACAAGAGGTTAACAATTTATAAATATATATATATTCATAAATTGTTAACCTCTTAGGTTAAATAATAAATTATATATGTGTATATATCTAAACGGTTAAATTCAGTTTCAAACCGAAGAAATATGGATCGAATCGTGAGGTACAGTTCACCTATTTTAAGAATCAAAACCGAACTATGCATTGAAAAACCCCAACCAAACTGTGCAATTTAATATTAATCAAACTAATTTGTGATTTTTTTCAATTTTTATGCTCAGCTATATAACAACTGCATCTTGAAATCTTATTATTTTAGAGGTATATTTTCTTGTACAAAAATTCTAGAGGAGTAAAATGGTCTGCAAGGCCAGGCCTGATTCGGCTCCTAGGGGCCAAATAGGATGAGCTTTTTGGGCATTTGGGCCTTTTAATTTAGAAAAATCATTATAACCCAAAGTCTGGTTTTGAATACTTCAGCACAAGGTCCTATCCAATGGGTTGCGACCAATGTTTTTAAAATCGGACTGGTTCTGGTTCGAATCAACCCTCAAATCCATTTCTCTTCAAAAAATGGCTTATTTTTGGAAAATTACTTTAAACTGTTGTTAAACCGCAACCCGGTACCGGTTCAAGCAAAGTGGCCTAGTCTATGCATGAAGTATTTTTTCTTTGAAGTGTAAAATGTTACATCAAAATGCTTTTGTAAATTTCTCATATGTATTACTCAATTATAAAGCTAGCTTGGTGGTTATATTAAATATTAATATAGTTTCTGATTTTTTTTTTTTTCAAATGCATAAATATTTTTAGAAATTAAATTTAAAATAAATTAAATATATAAATATAAATTTAAAATTTTATATATTTTTAAATTATTTATAACGCTACGATTTGATCCGATAATTAAACCAGTGACTCGTCTAAAACATGGTATTAATATTGGCTTCATTTCCATTCTAGATCCTTGGGTTGTTGAGCTGTTAGATATTATTGTGTGGGCTTTTGAGGATATGCATTGGTGGTATTGGTTTTAAAAAGACAAAATAAAAAGGCAAAAGAAATAGAGAAAAAAATAAAATTATATTTTTCTCAAATTTTTTTTTTCTTTTTCTTCTCTCTATGCATTGGTGGTATTGGTTTTTAAAAGACAAAATAAAAAGGCAAAAGAAATAGAGAAAAAAATAAATTTATATTTTTCTCATTTTTTTTTCTCTCTATTTTCAAATTCTTATGCAAATTAATGGTCTTAAGAATACGAGTTTTCACCTAGTTTAGCAGATTTTTTTGAATCTGATTTTCTTTTTCCCAAAATTTTGAAGAACTTAAAATTTGAAAAATTGAAAATTAAGATGCTGCTATATAATCAAAAAAAAAAAAAGTAACAAGAATTTGTATACAGAATTATATGATGCATTGAGACTTAAATCATTTAACACGAAGTATTCAATAAAATGTGATTAATTACAACCATCACACCACTGAATCATTCTGATAAAGAATTATTCAAGTTGCATTCACTGTTTTAAATATGAACCCAACTTGTTCGGGAATTCTATTTGCACCCAAAAAAATCGTTCAGTACATCTAACTTCTTAGTATTCTTTATTAAATTATTTAGGAATGCAATTTACTCTCAATACATTCTATGCTTTTTTTTCACAAATTACCTTTCAATATAAAATCATAATTTGTGGTATATCCAAATATTAAACAAATCAACATTAGATACCACACAAGCTTGAAGATCAACCAAAAGAAGCCTCGCATAGCTTTTAACAGTAGATACTATTTCCTCTTCGGATTGAATCAATTTTTTGTAGGTTTAAGATTTAGAATTTATTGTAAAGATTGTTTCTCATTTGGTCACCTTTTTTATTTTCTGATTCTCTTCCTATAATGCATACGAAACCCAATCGTGGTAAACATATTTTTTCTCAGTTTTTTTCTTTAAGAAAATGCTCTGCATCAATTGTTTGTTGTGGCTATGGAGGTGATCAAATGCCTTTTCTTCTCTTAATTAATTTATTTAAATCTTTGTTAAGTTACTGAGAATGAATGAGTGTTGATTTGGAATAGTTTCAAGTGATGATGATGAAAAGGGATGGATTCCAGTGAAATAAAGATTGTGGTGGATTGGTGAAGAAGCTCTAACAAGAACAGATCTTATATGGTGTAAAATTTTGCAGATTAAACAAGACATTGATTGAAATTTTAGCCAAAGGAAAAAGGACTTACCTGTTCTTCAAAGTTTTGAAACTTCGTGGTCCTAAACCCAGTTCTTTCATGAATCCTAAAACCCTTTCAACTAAATACGTAGAAATAATTAGGGTATATTATAAGGAAAAAATATATATTTTATTTTAGAATTTAATATGTATTGTCTTTATTAATAAATTTATATTAAGATATAATAAGAATTAAAATTTCAAAAGTTTAGTTGGGCATACTGAGTTACCATTTGGGTGCAAAATAGAATCACCCCAACTTGTCTCCACAGTCCAGCTTCCAGGTTGTAGCCCATTACCCAAGTCTGTCTTGGTAAATCAAAGCGTTCAACATATAAGGCTAGGTAAATTACACTTTGCACCCTTACATTTTACACCAAATTTTATTTCGACCCCTACACATGAAATCATGACAGTCAATTTCTTATACTTCTGGTCAAATCCTACGTTAGTTCCTACACATTAAATCGTGATAGTCAACCCCCTGTACTTTTGGTCAAATCACACTTTGGTCCCTACATAAGTATCAATATTCCCCTTCTATTACTCAATTGTTTAAATCTTTAATAGAATCCAATCATGTAGCAACAAAATGCAGATTGTGAACAATTAAGAATACGAACTAGGGTTTTGCATAAATTGGAATAACGAAATTCTATTTTTCACAGTAACACAGTCTTTTGTGTATTCCTCTTCGATTTCTCTACTGTCTTTTTTTATTTCAAAATTTTCATTTTCTTGCCTCTTTGTCTCAATTTTCAACTACGAACATATATATATATATATATATATATTGATGGAAAATATAGATAATTTTCCTATTCTTGTCACATAACTATATTCTATTAAAGATTTAAACAATGGAGTAATAGAAGGCGAACAATGACACTTGTATAAGGATCAAAGTGAGATTTGACCAAAAGTATAAGGGGTTGATTGTTATGATTTTATGTGTAGGGATCAAAATGGGATTTGACCAGAAGTGTAGGGAATTCACTGTCATGATTTTATGTGTAGGAATCAAAATGAAATTTGATGCAAAGTGTAGGGGTACAAAGTATAATTTAGCCTACTAGACTTATTAAGCAATCATTCCTTCAAAAAAATAAAGTTAATCAGATATTGATAGTCCATGATTGGTTGAACAAATTACAATCTCAAACAAGTTTTTCAAAATCTATAAATGGAAATGAAGCCTTAACTGGGCTCCCAAAAAAATTAGAATGAAAGGTATGGGCAATGGAAAGAAGCACGAAGGGAGTGTTAGGGATAGATGTAGGATTTCCAGAGTTAAAGTAGAAAAGTAGGGATCAGGGGCCATTGAGAGAGCATTGGGATATTATAATGGGAAGAGCACTCTCTAAACATTACAAGGATCCAACAAAAACCTTCTCTATCAATAGATCACCTTAGAACTAATTTATCCTAATGCTTCAATCAAAAAACTCCGTATTAATATCTAACCAATACTCATAACCAATGTAGAAACATAGAAGAAAAGCTATGAGTTGTGTTTGATGTGATAAGTTGAAACTCTTGAGTGAAAAAAAAAATGTATATATGATACACAGAAAGAGATTCTTCAAACTACTAACTAGTTAGAGGCTATTTCGATATCATGTTTCCTCATGATAGAAGTGCCAGTTACAAAAGTAGAACCTGTTACCATATGAGAGGAAACTGAATCAAAACCGCTACTGTTCCTCACCATGCGGGCAAAGAGACCTCGAATTACTAGCCTCCACAGACAAGAATGGGAATGGGTTTAGGGGCGTTGGAATCTCATCTAGTCCCTCCAACATTTTCACCACAATGCTCATCAAAGGCCTTGATTCGGGCTTATACTGAATGCACCAGAGAGCTATCTTAGCCATCCTCTCTGTCATCCCTCTATCCTTCTCCTCAATCCCACATGCTATCATCAACTCCCCCATTTCTCGTTTCTCAAATTTACTCCATACCCACTTAGGAAACCACTCTTGGCTCTCCGGAAGATTGACATCAAGGTTCCTTCTCCTTCCTATGATTTCAATCGCAATGGGTTATCCTCTGCTGACACTCTTCATGGGTTATTACATTCATGTTGGGTGTCTAATATTTCAATCATCTATTACATTCAATTCATATTTACAATAAGAGGGGAAAAAGAAGGAAATTAAATTTTGTTACACATCAATTACATATTAAGAGAAATTAGCAATTTAAAGCTGATTTGGAAAATGTCAATCCTGTTTAAAAACCTAAAATGTCCCATATTGGTTTTAGAACTCAGATACCTAGGCAGCTGAGTCATAAGACAATCTCAGCTCCGGAAGCCATAAGTCGTCAACCATTCCTCAGGTTCTAGCTTATTTCAATCTCATATTGTGTTGATGTTTGAGAAGATTCTGAGTTGGAATTGCATACACCACCACCCTTTGTTAATTCAGCAACCCTATCCGGAAAGGGTGACCCTGCAACCATCAAGTGTCGAAACGGATTTCTAGGCATCGGCAACTCTACCCCTCCTTCCAACATCTTCACCACAACACTCATCAGAGGCCTCTCCTCCGGCAGATACTGAACGCACCACAATGCAACCACCACCACCCTCCCTGCCTTCTCTTTATCCTCCTTGTCTTTAATATTGCAAATCACCATTACATCCGAAACCTCTCCTTTTTCAAATTTTTTCCAAACCCATCTCGGAAACCACTCTTGACTATCTGATGAATTCACCTCCAAATTTCTTCGCCTTCCCAAAATCTCAAATAGAAGCATCCCAAAGCTGTAAACATCGCACTTGTGGGTTATAGGAAACGGCATCCACAATTCTGGAGCAGCATACCCAGGAGTCCCCCTCCCTTCAGCCAGTGTCATGTGAGTTTTCTCTCGATTGCAAAGCTTTGCCAATCCGAAGTCAGCAACCTTGGGACAGAAATCTACATTCAGAAGAATATTTTCGGGTTTTATGTCGTAATGGGTTATCCTCTGCTGACACTCTTCATGTAAATACGCAATACCTTTGGCTGTTCCAATCGCAATATCGTGTAATTTCTCCCACTCGATGTTTTCATTTTTGTTGAATAGTAGCCGATCCAGAGAACCGTTCTCCATGAACTCATAGACAAGAGCAGTGAGTTGTATGTCAAAGCAAAACCCATAAAGCTGAACAAGATTGATATGGTGTGTTCTCCCCATAGTGCTAACTTCAGCCACAAACTGTTCCTCTATTCTCCTTTCAGAGCTCCCATTGAGAACTTTCACTGCAACTGGTAAGCCAGTAGAGAAAGTTCCTTTGTAAACCGCCCCAAAACCACCTGTACCTAACAAATTGGAGAAATTGTCCGTCGCGGTTTTAAGTTGCTGAGAAGAAAACCTGATAGGCTTCTCAATCTCATCAAGGACTTTGCCAATAGCCGGTGCTATAATCTTGGAGCTGCCTTCAGGATATAAGCAAACTCCAGTCCTTCTTCCCTCCAAGGATTTGTGAAATATCAATGATATCCTCCACAAGATCATAACCACTGCAAATTGAGATATAAGAATGAAAAACCATAACCAAAATAGCAATCAAATAAAAGAAGAAAAAGCTACAGAATTGCTTACAGAGAAAACTTAAAATTGCTATTGTTCCAATCTCCATCAAGACAGATGCCAACTACAGGAAATGGATGTTTGTCACAACTTTGTTCACAACGAAGAAGAAAACATTGTTTTTGCCAAAACAAATAAATACCCAGAATAGTGATTAGGGTTCAGAATTTGGAATTGATATCTACATATACTGCGGTTGATGTTCTTTCAGATAAGATTTCGTGTCTAATCAACCAGTGCTTTCCTGAAAAGAAACCAATCTCTGTACTAAGTGATGTCTGTAAAATGAATATTCTCAGAATCAATACAAGCTTAACAAATTTATTGTAACATATATTATTGTATTCAAACCCTACTCCTATGTTTCTTTCTGCTTGTCAATTAATAAACCAATTACAAAATAATAATAATAATAATAATAATTCAGGATTTGACATTTAAGTGCACATCCAAAAATTCACATATAAAATAATGCTGGGAAGACCAAGTAGCGGTAAAGGCACGTCTTACTGGGTACTACAACTTGGTTAAACAAGCATCTTAGAGGGTACCATGGTTTGATTCTTGTAGCCGTGCAACACCTAAACATTAGGGGCCTGTTTGGTAACATTTACGTTTTCAGTTTATATTTACAAAAATTTTATAAACTGATTTTTGTTTATTTTTAGAAAAATATAAACTACAAATGCGTTTGATTTGGACAAAATGTTTGAAAATTTTAAAAAATATAAATTAAAAGAGTGAGAAATGGCGAGTGGTGGCGTGGCGGGTGGTGAGTGGTGACGAGTGGTGGCGGATGGTGGTAGCGGAAGACCATGGTGGCGGGTGGGTGGCGACGGAAGACGGTAGTGGTGATGACGGAAGACGATGATGGCGGGTGGCGGGTGATAGGTAATAACGGCAGGTGGCAGGTGGTAGGTGGTGGCAGCAGAAGACAGTGATGGAGAGTGGTGGCAGAAGACGGTGGTGGCGGGTGGGGGCGGGTGGTGGTGAGTGGTGGCGGCAGAAGACGGTGGTAGAAAGTGGTGACAAGTGGCGGGTGGCGGCGGCGGCGGCGAAAGATGGTGGTGGAAAGTGGTGGCAGGTGGTAGCGGCGGAAGATAGTAGTGGAAAGTAGTGGCGGGTGGTAGTGGCGGAAGATGGTGGTGGCAGCTGAAGACGGTGGTCGAAAGTGGTGGCAGGTGGTGGGTGGTGGCGGCGAAAGACGATGGTGGAAAGTGGTGGCAGGTGGCGGTGGAAAATGGTGGTGGAAAGTGGTGGCGGGTGGTAGTGGCGGAAGATGGTGGTGGTGGAAGACGATGGTGGAAAGTGGTGGCAAGTAACAGGTGGTAGCGGCGGCGAAAGATGGTGGTAGAAAGTAGTGGCAGATGGCAAGTGGTGGCTGGTGGTAATGGCGGAAGATGGTGGTGACGGGTGGTGGCAGCGGAAGACGGTGGTGGAAAGTGGTGACAGGTAGCGGGTGGTGACGGCGAAAGACGATGATGGAAAGTGGTGGAGAGTGGTAGTGGTGGAAGATGGAGGTGGCGAGTGGTGGCAGCGAAGACGGTGGTGGAAAGTGGTGGCAGGCGGTGGCGGCAGAAGATGGTGGTAGTGGAAGTGGCGGCGGAAGACGGTGGTGGGTGGTGGCAGCAGAAGACAGTGGTGGAGGGTGGTGGTGGGTGGTGGCGGCGGAAGACGGTGGTGGAAAATAGTGACAGGTGGTGACGAGTGGTGGGTGGTTAAAAAAAAAAACTGAAAACGTAAACTCATTTTTTGAGTTTACAAATTTTGGCCAAATTTATAAACTGAGGCCACTGGTTTATAAACTAAAATATTTCCCAAACAAGTTTTTATGACAATTTTTAAAATTTTTGTAAATATAAACTGAAAATTGAAAATATAAGTGTTACCAAACGCCACCTAGGTAAGCTCCTCCACAGGATTGACAATGTTCTCAAATGTACTAGACGGAAAACAAAAACAAAAACAAAAACAAACAAACAAGCAAACAATGCTGGCAGCAGGGCAGTAAAAGGGAACTCAAGCCAACCCTTCTCCCACATAATCATTCACCCAAATCCAAACCGCACAGGTCATCAATTAGGATGAACTACAACCATCAGACACTCATCAGCTGCTTGCTAAACCAGAAAGATTTAAAATTTAATAATAGGAGGGGAAGGAAAATTTAAAAGAATAAATAAATCAATAGTGAAAACTGAGACTACTGAAATCCAACCCTGTTCACCAGGTTAGCACTGCATCATTCTTACAATTCGCATAAAAACAAACACACACGCGCAAGGGATGATATAGCCAGCCCCCTTCGGGGGAGGCCAACCAAAATTTCTGTGATGCAGATAACAAATGGCATCATATCTCCTTAAAATTACAAACCATTGCAGAGTGAATCTCTGCTCTCTGGGCAACAAAGAAGAGCTTTTAATTAAGAAAAAGTTACAAATACATTAGCAAATCAAGATCAAAAGTTCATCAATCGGGTAATGAAAACAGAGAACATGAAGGAAAAGTACAGGACCAAAAAGGAGCTAACTTTATATTGATTACAAGACCCATATGATATAACCTCTAAAACAATAAAGACTGTTAGATGCTACAACATAATTTCTAGAGAGAAGCAACAGCCAGATCCCAAAACACTTGGAGAAAGGTCCCTTCACCAATCAATAGGCACTACCCTTATTTAGTATTTAGGCATACAGGTAAAGGACCCAGGAGAATCTGCAGGTGGCCTTGACAAAATTTCTGCAAACCAGTAGTTTTCAAGTTTAGGGGAATCCAATATAACATTTCAGCAAAACCACAAAAAAGGATTATAAATATCTCGTTACCTGCCCAACCAACATGCTTGTTACACGCTTTGTACTTTGCTGGATATATCTTTTGCTTTTGTATCTACTTGATCCTGGATTAGATGTTCAACCAAGGGTAAGAAGGGAGTTATGAATAGCAAGTTGCATATGCCACAATAAACACTAAGAAATCAATTTAGAACAATGATAATAACTATATTTTCAACCACAATATGAAAAGCCAACATAATTGGTAAAATTGCATCTGCAAATGCTTCATATCCATACCCAGATATCTATATAACATACATAAAAGTAAATTGGGGATGCTTTTTTTGAATACCCTATACTATGATTATACCCTTCAAGCCCCTACTTATTGCAATTATGCCATTGCTTAAAATCAACAACCCACCGCGATTGCCTACAAGCTTCCTCAATGAACGAACTCTTATCCATATGCGGCTTGCTCTATGATTCCATCCACGTAGTCAGGTCTCTTTCCTCAAAGGGTTTCACAAAGAAGCCATCACCCACCAACCAACCGAGTTTAGCCTAATTGGCCAGAGCCTTGCACCTCACTAAGAGAGCTCAAAGGGTTCAAGTCTAGCCGCAAGCAAAACTCGCCCCCTCCCCCAAGCCACGGCCTTCGATGCAAAGAAAAAACAAAAACACCACCTGCCAATTTTGCTCCAATTGATGTGAGCGAGTGCAGTAATTAGAGATATGAATCTCCTTAATTTGACTAACTAAATGGCTGTTGATAGAGTCAAGTGAAGAAGAAGGATTTATGTAGCCGACCCCATTTGATGGAACTTAAGGCTCAGTTTGGTTTTGTTTGGTTTGGTTCTTTTCTTTTCTTTTGACATTGCTCTAGTCTCCCCTTTTTCCTCTTGATTTTTTTTTTTTTGGTGTGTATGGTTTATGTGGGGGAAAAAATTCCATTGATCTCCAGCGCTAATTACATCCCAATGGATTGATTTTGTGAAGCTGACAGAATATTACACAAATTGAAAAAAAAAAACAAGTTTTTGCTCTTTGTTACTTTCACTAGTTGATAGTATTTGTCTTATGACTTATTCTTCTTCTTCTTTCCTCTCACAAGGTGAAAAAAGTGGCTTACGTGGAATAGTTTGTATTGTGGTTTTTGTTGTTTTAACATTTTGCTCAAATGCATACATGTATTGATTATGTATTTTGGCATCCAATACTACCAACATATAGGTTGGGAAGTGTCGTGCTTTTATTTGATGAGATACATGCTTAGGCGTGCATAAAAATTACTAGAATGGGGGACTATTGTAACATAAACCAATAAAACAACACTTTTTTTTCAATTTCCAGAGGTTGAAATTGAGAATAATCTCAATATGATAAATGAGATTAACGACTCAACTTTCCAGAAAAATATGACTAATGACAAGCAGTGGAACAAATCATGTAAGTTATCATTACTTTTCTCAATGAAATGTGTCATGGTTTAATTTCCCTTCACATGGTGGGTGATGGATTATTTTATGTAAATATGAGAATCTTCATATTTCTTTACACTTGGATTAATATTTGAGATTGATATCAATATCTAAGCACAACACAAGTGCAGGGGGTTCAACTAGTATTTTGAAAAGACTTTTGTCCAGTCTGCTAGTCATGGTTTCCTTTTTATTTATTTTTTAAAACATTTTTTGACATTTTCTATTAACATTAACCAATTTATAGTCACATTTTATTACATAAAAAGGTTGAAGTGAGAGTGAGGAATAGAAAGAGAAAACAGCCTCCAAGCTATAAACAACTCTGGATTATATCACATCCTGGACCCAAAAAGATTCAAAAGCCCTTTCTCCACTTTGTCAAAAGCACACACTTTCAAATCACGGTGGGGACAACTGCTAGCTCCATCAACTATTGAAGGTCCAACTAAGGTAGGAAAACTTTAGAAAACATGGCACAAGACTTCCTACGAGTCGAGCTTCGTGGTGGGTTTTGGTTATAGAAAGCTTCTACACTCAGTCTAATTGTGGAAGCATGGCGGGGGGGATTGGTCTTCGTTGGAGGTGTCCATGTCCCTTTGTTTAGGACTATGGAACTTGGAAGGGTATTCAAATTGGGCGGCGTGTGGTGTAGGACTGTGGAAGGGTATTCAAATTGGGTGGGTTGGATGTGTTTTTGAGCCATACTCGAGTTGTTGCTGGGAGTGGGCACAGGATTGGTTTGAAGTCACCTTCAATGTGGAGGAGAAGTTGGAGCTCTCTTTCCTTTCTCTTGCTGATGTGGCATGGCAACTAATAGAGATACCATTAGTTACTATTTTCAGAAAAAGGGTTATCAAGTTTTTTGGAACGTTGATTTCAGGAGAGAGTTGAATGACTGATGTAAAGAAATTGATGATACTCTTTTATCTCTTCAATTTGACTCCCCTCTATAAGGAGAGAGAGAGGACATAGATAGGTGCAAGCCAAATATGAGAGAACTAAGAAAAAATCATTTTATGAAGCTTTGGCAAAGCACAAGGATTCATCCTTTCTGGGGAGCGGGGTTTGGGTTCCAAGATCCCTCGGAGGTTGCAACTCTGTTTGGACCGCTGACAGCCATTCATGCGAAGATCTTGACTATTGATACTTTGATTAAGAATCCACATCAATTGGTGTTGTATGTGTAAAAATAAGAGGGACTTGCATGTAAGTCTTAATAAGTGAACTTATTGTTTAATAGGTCCTATGATAATTAATGGCATTTTTCATCAAACACTATTAAAAAAAAAAAATCACTAATTGCTAAGTTTCAGCGACAGTTTAAAAATTCTCACAAAAAAGCCCTTAATTATAAGTTCTAGCGACAGTTTAAAAAAATCGTCACAAAAAAACGTTGCTAATTTTCAACGACAATTTAAAAAATTCGTCACAGAAAAATATCACTAATTATAGCTGTTAGCAACAATTTACAAAACCGTGACAAAAAAGTCACTAATTGTTAATTTTTAGAAACATGCAAAAAATCGTTATAAAAAATTATTTTTAACGACGATTTTAGTAAGACTTATTTTCAATAGGATTTTATTGGAATTAAATTTAATTATTAGGACCTATTGGTAGTTTACCCTAAAAAATAATGGGGAATCCATTAATCATATCCTAATTCATTGTTTGGTGGCTAGGGAGTCGTGGTTCTTGTCACTGAGCATGTTTGGTGGACAAGTATGAAACCTACCAGTGTGCCTGTGCAGGGGTTTGCTCCTTGCTTGAAGGGGAGCTAAGGTGGGTAAGAGAAGGAAACAGGTTTGGCTTTTGGCTCCCTCGGGCCTCGGCGGCTTTCATGTGGATCACTTGGGGGAAACAATCATGTTTGATGGATTTGAAGATCTCATTTTTAGATTAAAAATCCCTATGTTGTTTAATTTGTATAGTTGGTTCTCAAAAAGTGTTAAACCATCATTTAACTGAATACCTTCACACATTTCTATACACTTGTTATACAAATATCACAACTAATGACCACCCAGCATTTCCCTAAAAAAAATATAGATCTGAAGGAACTACAGATAACTAAGATAAGGAAAACACACAAGAAGGAGGAATAAATAGTGATGAAACTTATTCTCCCATGGCAAAGGTCCATAATCTTCAAATTTCAGGTCATGCAATCTTAAAATGTAGAATGGAACTCTATCTTTATTCTCGTGAGTAAATGATGTGATCAATTCCCGATCTGAGTATGATAGATCCTATTTTTCTCTTTGATCAACGGAAGGTAAAGGTCAACTTATTGTAAAGCCGTATGCAATGGACAAAAGATGCACATACTAATTATAAAAATAAAAAATAAAACAAGAAAAGAAGAATAAGAAGCTTAATCAGGAAGCATAATTGAGTAGAAGGAAAAGATGATGAGGAATTGCTTATAAGCTACATCAATTGTTCCTTCAAAGAAGTCTTTGGACCAGCATGTTTTGCCCCACCAACACCAAACAATGAAAAAAACAAACCCAACAAAAATCACCATGAGTGAAATCAAAGCTCATAAACTGATTAACAGAACAGTCAAATTCAGAACTAATATCAATAATATTTGAGCAAACATGAGTGAAAATTTAGTAAATTGCTTTAATAGAAAGCTCACCGATCCCTTGTTTTCGTAATAATCATCTAAAGCCCACTGATACTTTGATTGATTCAACCCGAACCAATGTGCCACGTACTCATCCAAACTCGAATGAGCTACAAAACAAAACAAAAAATTACAAATGAATATAAAAGCTCTTACCACTTAGGCAGCACAATATTAATTTCTTTATCATTTATTTTTAATTTTAGTTACTTGAATTGCACAAGCATCACTTGTGCCAACAGCTAGTAAATAGTAAATAAATAAACAACTGAAACAAATTTAAAATTCAGGGTCTGTTTGTTTGCCCATAGGTGGAAAGATAATGAAACATTAAATTGATAACTTTATTCACAAAAATCCTGTTCTTTTCTCTGAACAATCCCTAACAATGTGACAAACACTTATCCAAGCCCCCAATGTGTTATAAAAAACAATATCGAAGAAATCAAAAACATTTTTTGTTTCACGAATCACGATTCAGAAGAACTAAAACCAAACAGAGATTTTAGTCTTTCGAGTTTACTCATCCAAACTCGAATAAGCTGTTAAAAAACAAACAAACACAATTAAAATTCCAGGTCTGTTTGTTTTCCCAAAAAAATATAGGTGAAAAGATAATAATGAAACATTAATTGAGCACTTATTCAAAAAAAATCAAAACAAGCCAAAACTATGTGATGATAAATATTTATCCAAACCCCAATGTAGCAGAAATCAAAACATTTTGTTTCACCAATCACAATTCAAAAGAACAAAAATTTTTAAAAAAAAAGGGAAGAAAACAGGCAGCGAAATTTTCCGTCATTTTCTCGGAATCAAAGGAATGGTGAGAAAATTCCTCAAAAGAATGGGGGGGAAAAAAAAGCACAGCAACGACACTGTACAGAAAAGATCAAAACGGTACCGTTCTGGACTTTAGCGACGGCGTTCCAGAAGAACCCGAAGGCCGGTCCGTCAGACGGAGCGGGCTTCAGAAACTGCTGCGGCGGAGCCTGAACCGGCGGCTGGGGGGTCTGAACCGGTGGCGGAGTGCGAGGCTGAACCGGCGGCGAAGAAGGAGCGTTTTTAGGCGGCGATTCGGAAATCGGAGCGGAGGGTTTAGGTGAAGGAGTCGCCGGAGGAGTAACGAAGACTGTGTAAGGTCCGATCTTGCCGATCATAGGAGGAGGAGTCGATTCTTTGCTTGTGATCGGCATTTTCTATGTCTAGAGAGAGAAAGCACAAGTATATACTACTTGGAGTGAGAGTGTGTTGTGTGTATATATATCTATATGTATATTTATATGTATTTAGAGAGAGAGAGAGAGAGAGAGAGAGAGAGAAGAGAGGAATAAAAGGATTTTGAGAGAGAGAGGGAGAGAGAAGTAGAAGGTGGAAAAGTGAGTTTGAGATGTGGCAATGGGTGTGAAGTGTGAAAGTGAGTTGGATGGGTGGGTATGTATGCATGCATGTATGTATGTATGTATGTATGTGTAACTAATGGATGGGGATTGGGGGGGTGTTTGGGGTTTAAGACACGGCTATGCACGCTTCTCGATGTCTGTCTGTGCCTTGGTGGTGGATCTTTGTCTTTTTCTTATTATTATTATTTTAAGAAAAATTTATCCATAAGTTTTAGTTTCTGAAAAGTTAAACCATTTAGTTCTAAAAGTTTTCTTATGTTTCAGTTAGTCCCATTTGCACATCAATCTAATGTTTGAAATATTAATCTGATGTTTGGAATCAAATGTTTGAAATATTAATCTGATGTTTGAAATCTAATGTTCGAAACATTAATCTGATATTTGAAACATTGTAATGGGACCTTTCAGTCTATAAGAAAATTTTTAGGACTAAACAGTGTATAAGTTATTAATTTGGGATTTATTAGTGCATCCCCTTATTTTAAATATATATATATACAGTAATATACACTTAATTATTTAAAATTATTATTTTATAGTTGAGATTTATTCTATAATCTCGTTTGGGAACAGATTTTTTTAGTAATTTTTTAGTTTTTTAGTTAAAATATGATGTAAAAAAAATTAAGGATTGTTTGAGGTGTCCTAAATAAGTGTACTTTTTGTCTTTTTTAGACTAAAAAATTGAGGTTGAAAATATAGATGTTTGGGTTAACTTTTTGACTTTTTATAGAAAAATGTATAATAAAAAATTATAAAAATTAATTTGTAGGAAAAAATTGGAATGGGGAGTTGTGCAGTCGTAATTGTTGACTTTTGGTAACTAGTATTAACTTTTTAATTTTTTGAGTAATTTTTTGACTTTTTAACTTTTTTACAAGTTCCCAAACTTAGCCTTAGTATGTTTATGATAATTTTTTTACTTTTTACGAAAAGATTTGACTTTTTGTATAAGTTATTGATTTTTTGACTTTTTAATAATTTTTTGACTTTTAAACTAAAAAAGTCACTTGACAAACGAAGCCTGTATATACATTTTATACAATATAATTTTTACTATATAATTACTCGTTCAAAAAAATATGGATTGATTTTTCTGAGTTAATAGACTTATGTACACAATATAAAAAATGTGGACCTTCTCCCAATATAAATTATTTTTTATAAATATTTACATAATTAATAGTTAAAAAGTGAACAAAATTTATCAAGCTAACCCTAATCATCACTAATAATAGGAGAAAAATAAATCAACTACCACAAAGGTAATCCTCACTAATAAAAGGAGGGGTAAATTATACTACAAAAATGCTTTATACCCCCACGGGGTCGACCCCCAGTGAGGTGGAGGCCCGTGATTGGGCGAAAAAAATTGTTTTTTTTTTTTTTTTTTTGGTTGTCAGCCAGTGGGGGCGCGCCACCTCACTGGGGTATTTAGCAGGACTCATTATACTAACAGTCTTTATAATTTGGAACTTGTATTATTTTGGTTTCTAACTTTTCAATTATGACACATTTGACTCTCAATTTTGAATCTTGTTCTAAATAAGGACAATTGAAGATACTATTAGATTTTTCAACGGCAAAATCGTCAATTTGATAAAATATAAATTAATTTGACAAAAATAAATGTCAAAAAATTATTTTTGAATTTTTAAAAATTATTTCTACCTACTAAGGATAAAATTAATAAATCTTTTAGATATTTTTTTTACCAAATTAATTTTTATTATATATTTAGATGATGATCATGTAAAATTAATTTTTAAAAATTAATCATGTAATTTTTATCAATTTTACATAATTTTATTTTTGATGGGTAGAAATAATTTTTAAAAATTTTAAAATATTTTTTTGACATTTATTTTTGTCAAATTAGTTTATATTTTATCAAATTGACGATTTTGCCTTGTTCAATTGTTCTTATGTGGAACAAAATTCAAAATTCAGGATTAAATGTGTCACAATTAAAAAGTCAGGGACTAAAGTGACACAAACTCCAAACTATAGAGACTGTTAATGTAATTTACCCTAAAAGGAGAGAAATAAGTCGACTATCATAAAGATAGGTAGTGTTACATGCGTTACTTGATATATTAATTAGTATACTAAAATGTATTATGATATTATTACTTCAAAATGATGACTCTACCCATTATACAAATTATAAATATCTAAAACTTCTAAAATTATATAACATCATCACTAATAATGGGAGAAAAATAAACCAACTGCCACAAAGCTCATACTAGAAAGGGTGTTATACAACCACTAGACTAAGGCCTTGTTTGGGAAATTGGTTATTTTAGTAAGTTATTTTAGTTTTTGACTATTTTAGTAGGTTAAAATTTTTGTATTTGGGAAGATTGTTGGAGTTTTTTAAGTTGAATGTGATGTTTGTGAGAGAAAAAATGAAATGATTATATATTTGATGTGATATTTTATCTTATTAGCTATTTTAACCTATTTTGTCTTTTTGTAGATTTTAACCTAAAATAGGCTAAAATAGCCCTTGTCAAACAAGGCCATAGAAGATTTGAATCATTTATCTCGTAAACCTCACAATAAAGTCATTTATGTGAAAAAATCAATTTATCATACATCTACAAATACCCAAAACAAAATACATTTTGTTTTATAAAATGAATAGTAAATATGATTATTTTATGAAACAAAATACAATTTATTTTTGTGTTTATAATTATCCGATGAAACTATATTTTTCCTAAATAACCTTTATTACGAAACTTACGAAATAAATAATTCAAATCATTTGTGTGTATGTCCAAATTAGGGTCCACAAAAATGATAACTATGGAGAGATGATGTACAGATCCTTTCTGTCTGAGTATTTGCTATGCTTTTTGTGTTTTGCTATTTCTATGTTCAAAAAAAAGAAGGTACAGATGGAAGCTCATCCCTAATTTAATAAATTGCATTTCATTTCTTATAAAATGTTATTTATGATGGGCATCTCAACCCAAATTTAATAAAAATAATACTATATGTACTAATTTGTATATCAATTATTGTACTAACAAATGATATAATATAATTTTAAAAGTTTTAAATATTTATAATTTGTATAATGGGTGAGATCAGTAATAATATCATAACATATGTTAATACATCAATTGGTATATCAATTGGTACATATAATACCACAAATTTAATAAATAGCATTTCATTTCTTATTAAATGTTATTTATTACTTACTAAATACTATTTACTAATTAATTAACTATTTTTATTCTTTGGATTGCACATGACCCATATTGTGGCCTCGTTTGTTAATATTAGGTTAAATAGTCTGTACGGGGAGCAAATATTCCGGCAAGCCCGTACTCCTTTCTTCCAAGCTCCTGTCTGTCCGATCGACCTGCAAGCACAACAGCAGTAAGCTACCCGGCGGTGTGTGGCCGGAAAACCCCTCCGACGATCAAGTTAGCACACACCTTGGGATAGGGAGAGAGGAGAGAGAGTTGAGTGTAAGAATTTCTTTACCCAAAAATGTTCGTCCCTTGTATGGTAGGCGCAAACCCGCTTATATACCTTCTGCCCCCTAGATCTACTCTCCTTAGTCTCTCGACACCTGGTGTTGCTATCCCATCTGTCAGCACAAATCTCGCTGAACACCACCTAACCCAACTGCCAGCCCACTCTACTGGGAGCTCGGCAGCCGGGCTGCAGCTTCTCGGCTGCCAACAGCCATACTGCACTTCAAGACCAAGTGCTTCCAATAATCGAGCTTCGTTTCAGCCGTGCTCGACCGCATTCCGGCGACGCCGAGCACGGGATTGGTCATTCCGGTCAACCAAAGGCCTTCCAGCCGAGCTTCAGGCACGAATCTTCATGCCAAGCTATGGGTGCGCGCCTTCCGACCGAGCAACGCACGAACCGTGAAGCCCTTCTAGGCCGCGGACGTCTCAGCCGAGCTCTCACTTGACCGGCCTTTATGCCAAAGAGCCTAAGTAGCTCGGCTCCGCAGGCCCTTTGCCATTACTGAGCAAAACCACGACACAATCTTGAAGCCAAATACCTCGGCCCAATCTTGTTTGGCCGAAACTAGATCATAAATCTCCCTCTCAATTGCCCTTAATTCCGTCCGCGCTAGCGTGACTGGGATAACATTACAAGGCCGGGCTAGGCTTTTTGCTCGGTGATCCACTTTCTTCGGTAAGGAACTCCAAGGAAGGTGAGCAAGGTCCGCTCGGCGACTTCCCTCTTGGCGAGCAAGATCAGCTCGGCCAAGGAACTCCAAAGAAGGGGAGCAAGGTCCGCTCCACGACTTCCTTCTTGGTGGACAAGATCAGCTCGGCCAAGGAACTCCAAAGAGGGGGAGCAAGGTCCGCTCCGCGACTTCCTTCTTGGCGGACAAGATCAGCTCGGCCAAGGAACTCCAAAGAAGGCGAGCAAGGTCCGCTCCGCCGCTTCTTTCTTGGCGGACAAGATCAGCTCGGCCAAGGAACTCCAAAGAGGGGGAGCAAGGTCCGCTCCGCGACTTCCTTCTTGGCGGACAAGATCAGCTCGGCCAAGGAACTCCAAAGAAGGCGAGCAAGGTCCGCTCCGCCACTTCTTTCTTGGCGGACAAGATCAGCTCGGCCAAGGAACTCCAAAGAGGGGGAGCAAGGTCCGCTCCGCGACTTCCTTCTTGGCGGACAAGATCAGCTCGGCCAAGGAACTCCAAAGAAGGCGAGCAAGGTCTGCTCCGCCACTTCCTTCTTGGCGGACAAGATCAGCTCGGCCAAGGAACTCCAAAGAGGGGGAGCAAGGTCCGCTTCGCGACTTCCTTCTTGGTGGACAAGATCAGCTCGGCCAAGGAACTCCAAAGAAGGCGAGCAACCACTTCTTTCTTGGCGGACAAGATCAGCTCGGCCAAGGAACTCCAAAGAAGGCGAGCAAGGTCCGCTCCGCCACTTCTTTCTTGGCGGACAAGATCAGCTCGGCCAAGGAACTCCAAAGAGGGGGAGCAAGGTCCGCTCCGCGACTTCCTTTTTGGCGGACAAGATCAGCTCGGCCAAGGAACTCCAAAGAAGGCGAGCAAGGTCCGCTCCGCCACTTCTTTCTTGGCGGACAAGATCAGCTCGGCCAAGGAACTCCAAAGAGGGGGAGCAAGGTCCGCTCCACGACTTCCTTCTTGGCGGACAAGATTAGCTCGGCCAAGGAACTCCAAAGAAGGCGAGCAAGGTCCGCTCCGCCACTTCCTTCTTGGCGGACAAGATCAGCTCGGCCAAGGAACTCCAAAGAGGGGGAGCAAGGTCCGCTCCGCGACTTCCTTCTTGGCGGACAAGATCAGCTCGGCCAAGGAACTCCAAAGAAGGCGAGCAACCACTTCTTTTTTGGCGGACAAGATCAGCTCGGCCAAGGAACTCCAAAGAGGGGGAGCAAGGTCCGCTCCGCGACTTCCTTATTGGCGGACAAGATCAGCTCGGCCAAGGAACTCCAAAGAGGGGGAGCAAGGTCCGCTCCATGACTTCCTTCTTGGCGGACAAGATCAGCTCGACTGGACCCTCGGAGTTGAGCAAATCATCAACTCGCCAGCCGGAGTAAAGCATCTCGGCTGGAACCTCGCAGTTGAGCAAATCATCAACTCTTCAGTCGGAGTAAAACATCTCGACTGGAACCTCGCAGTTGAACAAATCATCAACTCTTCAGCCGGAGTAAATCATCTCAGCTGGAACCTCGGAGTTGAACAAATCATCAACCCGCCAGCCGGAGTAAATCATCTCGGCTGGAACCTCGGAGTTGAACAAATCATCAACTCGCCAGCCGGAGTAAATCATCTCGGCTGGAACCTCGGAGTTGAACAAATCATCAACTCGCTAACCGGAGTAAAACATCTCGGCTGGAACCTCGGAGTTGAACAAATCATCAACTCGCCAGCCGGAGTAAAATATCTCGGCTGGAACCTCGGAGTTGAACAAATCATCAACTCGCCAGCCGGAGTAAAATATCTCGGCTGGAACCTCGGAGTTGAACAAATCATCAACCCGCCAGCCGGAGTAAATCATCTCGGCTGGAACCTCGGAGTTGAACAAATCATCAACTCGCCAGCCGGAGTAAATCATCTCGGCTGGAACCTTGGAGTTGAACATATCATCAACTCGCCAGCCGGAGTAAAACATCTTGGCTAGAACCTCGCAGTTGAACAAATCATCAACTCGCCAGCCGGAGTAAAACATCTCGGGTGGAACCTCGGAGTTGAACAAATCATCAACCCGCCAGCCGGAGTAAATCATCTCGGCTGGAACCTCGGAGTTGAACAAATCATCAACGCGTCAGCCGGAGTAAATCATCTCGGCTGGAACCTCACAGTTGAGCAAATCATCAACCCGTCAGCTGGAGTAAATCATCTCGGCTGGAACCTCGCAGTTGAGCAAATCATCAACTCTTCAGCCGGAGTAAAACATCTCGGCTGGAACCTCACAGTTGAGCAAATCATCAACTCGTCAGCTGGAGTAAATCATCTCGGCTGGAACCTCGCAGTTGAGCAAATCATCAACCCGTCAGCTGGAGTAAATCATCTCGGCTGGAACCTCGCAGTTGAGCAAATCATCAACTCTTCAGCCGGAGTAAAACATCTCGACTGGAACCTCGCAGTTGAGCAAATCATCAACTCTTCAGCCGGAGTAAAACATCTCGGCTGGAACAGAAGAGTAGGCCCCTCATCCACTATTATTTCGGACACAACAAAGCTCTTCAGCAAAAGTAATTCACTTCTATTACATTGACAAAAAGAGTATTTGCATTCAAAAGTGTAGGGGAAACAAGTCCCTCAAAAAATTACATAAGGCCGCATTCCATGGCCGGGATACACCTTTGCCATCCAAATCTTGTAAGTGGTATGCCCCCTTGCCCGGTTATCTTGTAAGGCTCTTCCTAGTTTGCCCCTAGCTTGCCTTCACCCGGCACTAGTGCGTTGCCCATGACCTTCCTTAAAACCCAGTCGCCCACTTGCCCGTTGCCATCGAGCTTGTCTCCGCGGTGGACGTCGCTGCATCATCCTCTACTCGGATGTGCTCATTGATGCGCTGCATTAGGTGCCACATGGATGTCTGCTGGTTCATTGTAAGCGAATCCCTCAGCCTATGTCCGAGCGGGAGACCGCGCTTATATTGCGTGATTGCAAGGTTGACCGGGCAATCCAAGATCTCGTTGAAGGTTTCCCAATACCTCGAGTTGTATGCCTTTAGTGTGTCGCTCGGTTCCATCTTGACACTAAGTAAATGATCGACTTCCTTTGGTGTTTTTGTGTTGGTTTTGAAGCGCGTCACAAAGGCTTCGGCCAACTGATGCCACCGTTGTATGCTCCCTTCCGGCAACCTCTCGAACCACTTCAAGTCCAGCTCACCTAAACTTGACGGGAAGATCAGGCACATAAGTCCGTCATTTCGCCTATGTCCGGCCATAACCTGTCGGAAGTGGCTCACATGCATGTAAGGATCGGTTTTCCCGTCGTAAAGCGTGAACTTTGGCTGGTGGAAGCCTGCCGGAAGCGGTGTAGTTTCTATTTCCAGGAAGAAAGGGGTGGCACTCAACCTGGCCAAATCTGAATCCACTAGGAGTGGTACTACTTGGCGGGGTGGCGGCATTCCGACCTCCTCGCTGGCGTGAACCCCGTAGGATAGCCGCTGGAACGCCGGTATCCTCTGAGCTTCGCGCCGACGAGCCCGCTCCTTTAAGACCGCCCGTAAATCCTCTGAATGAGCGGAGTAAGAGTACCTCGACGTCGTCACCAGACGTGAGGGCCGGTAGGTGCTGTCTTGCGCGCTAGACTTCTCTGCATGCACGTCGGAATCATCAACCTGGTAACTTCTGGTAATAAAAATGGATGGAGTGCGTCGCTGACTCTGACCGCCTGAACGGCGGAATGGTGTGCGCTTACTGTGGTCACCCACTCCAACTACACCCTTCCCTTTGACATACTGCCTGAGCTCCTCCATCTCCGCCGCCATTCACCGGATGACAGCGTCTTGGTCCCTCAACTTGTGTTCCAGACGTCGGGCATGTGATTCTCTCCGTCGCCGATGACCGTCCGGACTTCGTGAATGACCATAACTTCTTCTGCGCTTATCCCGCGCGTCTCCTGACTGTCCTCCGGTGAGTGTCTCCAAGTCCGCCATTGGATGGATGGCGGAAGGTCCTTCTCTCCTTCGGGTGAATTCTGGGGTGGCTTCGTCTATGGCAGACAACGAAAACTCATCGTTGTTCGCCATGGACGGCGATTAGACGAGCTTGGAAGACAAGGTTTTGTCTGTCAAGATTCCCACAGACGGCGCCAATTGTACGGGGAGCAAATATTCCGGCAAGCCCGTACTCCTTTCTTCCAAGCTCCTGTCTGTCCGATCGATTTGATGATTTGCTCAACTGTAAGGTTCTTGCTGTGCCTTAAGGCTGCTGTGAGGCTTATTGGGGACGTGTTTTGAATTTTTTTGATAATCTAAACCGTTCATATTGTAAGGTTTGTCGAATAGATCATTCATGAAAAAAATAAGTAAATTGGACATTTGTAGCCTTATAATAAGAGCATATTTGTTTTTCAAAAAATAAACGGT
Organism: Camellia sinensis; assembly: GCF_055761805.1. Classification (NCBI taxonomy): domain Eukaryota; kingdom Viridiplantae; phylum Streptophyta; class Magnoliopsida; order Ericales; family Theaceae; genus Camellia; species Camellia sinensis. The sequence continues at coordinate 15,605,060 of NC_138964.1, read as the reverse complement.
TAACATGATTTTAATAATTTTTTTAAAACAATTAGGGCTTGATCATGGGATTACAGATGCCCAATTAACTTGATTTTTTACATGAATGATATGCTCAACAAACCTTACAATATGAACGGTTCAGATTATCAAAATACAGTCAAAAAATGCCTCTACGAGACCTCACAACAGCAACTCTCAGTCCCCCACCTTGCCTTGCCCTTCATGCATCACATCACTCTCACTCACAATCAAGTTCAAGTTATTGTTGCAATGAATGAGAAAACAAAAAAAATTTTAAAAAATATTGCAACTCAATTGTTGCTACCTGACCCTACTGCCTCCTGCGGCCTATCCTTGTGCTATGCTTGCATCACTCAACTCACATTCATTGAAAAAAAAATATTAAATAAATATTTAAACGGTCATATTACCACTATTTTTTTTATTTTATAAATTTATTTCAATCTTTCAAACTACTATAAATATCCAATTTTTTTGAAAATAAATCTCACAAATAATTCTTTCTCTCTCTTAAACTCTCTCAATCTCTCTTAAACTCTCAATCTCACTCAACTGTCAATTAATTTTGAAGTGTCATCCCTATGTGACAATTGCAATTGTGCAACAAAAAATTTTTATCAAAAGAAGTTAATTTCTGTATCGTATTCGCCAGTCGGTAACATTAATTAGTTTAATTAATTTTATTAGCTACTCATTTTTTTCATTAATTATTTGTGAGCATATATTAATTATTATTTTTTGCTCATTGTATTTACACATTATTTAAATTAATTGTTAATTCTTATATATTATTTTACTTATATTACTATGGATTATAATATTCCTAATATTTATGTTGATGTTGATACATATACTAGATAACATGAATCTGTTGATTATCCTTCTAATATCCCTCTTCCAACAATTGGATCATCATCTAGGGGCCCAACTAGTCCTGTTTGGGAACATTTTGAAAAAATATCTATAAATAATCCTGATGGTACAATTACATTTAAAGTAAAATGTAAATATTGTACACATTTACTTAGTGTTGTATCTGTAAGGTACTAGTCATCTAAAAGGTATGCTAACAAACATTTACAAAGTCAACAATTTGATATTAGAAGTCAAATGCAATTAAGGGCTTCATCAACTGGTAATTTACAAACATTTTCATATGATCCTACACGTGCACAAAATTCTATAATTGATTATATTAGTAAAAAAAAAAACAACATTTTACTAATAGTGAATATCTCGATTTTACTGAAACGATTCACGAAAGTTTTGCACTATAATATCAAATTTTTTGAAGAAATGGTACTAGAAATAGGATTTTAAAGAAATTTGAGGATATTAAAAGTGAATTATTTGACATCTTTAAAAAATTGAATGGAAGAGTTTATTTAGCATCTGATTTGTGGTCAAATAATGATTTCGAATATCAATGTGCCACTGCATATTTTATTGATAATGATTGGAAATTAAATAAAAGAATTATTTCATTTAAATTAGTTGAACTTCTATACACACCATTCACTTGGTGTAGAAATGTATTATATGAGTGGATTTTACAAAATAAAATATTTACGATTAGTTTAGATAATGCAGCATATTATAATCAAATTGTAACCCATTTAAAATCAACTTTACAATTACTTGTTGATGGTGATTTATTTCATTTTCGTTGTTGTGTCCATATTTTTAAACTTGATTATTTAAGAAGTTATGCATGTATACGAGACTTCTGCACTTGTAATAAAAAATGAAGTTGTTACTATTATGTCTTCTACTAATCGAATTTCAGAATATAGAAAAATTTGTCAATGAGAAAATATGTCATTTAAAAAATTAATTTTAGATATAGATAGTAGGTGGAATTCAACGTATAATATGTTAAAAAGAGTTTATATACAAAGAAGAGCAATGGATTTATTTTTTACAACAACATCAATAGGAGAAGTATTGACTTCCACATAACTTAATGGGCGCCAACTAGCCTTGAATAAAGATTTTTAAATTTTTTTTGATATTTCAACAAAATTATTTTCTTATATATATATTCATACTTTACCATTTGTTTTACATATGCTAGCAGAAATAATTAATGTTTTCGTAAGATATATGGGTAATAAATATTATGTAACCATTACTTCAATGAAAGCAAAATTTGATAAATATTTTGATCTTGTGCTCATCTTTTTAGGTTTAGTCATAATAATTGATCCTAAGTGTAAAGAAATTGATTTACAAGAATTTTTGGAACGTATTTTCGTTGATCAAACATAGTTTGCCCCTATTATGCAAACATGCAACAGATTATTTGAAGAATACAGGGCAACTGCATTTGTAAATACACCTACACACACTACACTAGCAATCTCATCTTGAGGCGGGAGATTGAGTGTTTTTTTCAGCAATAAAAAGTAGAAGAATATCTCAACATACAAGCGTACATAGTTCTGAACTACAACGTTATTTGGAAAGTCCGTCAGTGGATGATTCTGATGATTTTGACATTTTGGAATGGTAGAAACAAAATGAAATTATGTGGCCTATAGTTTCACAGATGGCCCGTGATATACTAATCGTTCATATTTCTACAGTTGCTTCGAAAACAACTTTTAGTGCAGGTGGACAAGTGTTGAGCGATTACCGCAGCAGGCTTTCACCCAAGTGATTGAGGCACTGATGATATCCAGAGATCATATACATGCGCTTACGAAAAGACAAAATTATAGTGAAAATGAGCGAATTCAAAATGATTTTGATGACATATCCTCGGGCAACGCGACTGAAATGTCTGTCTCCTCCGAAAATTGATCAACAATTTGTTTTGTACTATTTCATTTCATTTCATTTCGTTTTTTTTTTTTTTTTTTCTGTATTACATTATTGAGGTGGAGTATAATGCAAATGATTGATAAGCAAGTAGGTGTCAACCTAGTTAGGATGTACTTGACCTATTGTGATGCAATTGTTCTATCATCATCAATAATCTACACCTATGTTATTTAATGATATAGGTTTTTGTAATATTTTATTTCATTTTGAAATAAAAATTATTTATTCAATAAATGTTATATAATTAATTTACTATTATAATATTGAAAGCTTCATTTTCATATATATATATATATATATAATTATTCATTTCAAAAGAAAAAAAAAATTACATAATTACATATTTTTTTAAATATAAGTTCATAAATAAAAAAATATGTCATACATAATTAAATTTAAATACCACCGTGAGACTTAACCAAACAAAACATCTCATTAATCTTAACTAAAATGCTCTAGTATAATTTTTCTTTTATTTTTTATCCCTAATAAATAATCTACATAGATAATATATTTATCGTTCATTTTTTCAACACAAAAAAAAAGAGGCCTGACTAGGCCTAGCCCATCGGCCCGACCCTAGGCCCTATTATGAATGGGCTTGGGCCTGGGCTCCACTTTTTGGCTCATGGACTGGCTCAGCCCAGCCCGCTAAAAAAAAGAGAGCCCGCAAGGCCCGCTTGGGCTGGCCTGAGCCATTATTACATCCCCAAAAGTGATGTAGCGAAATGGAAATGATTAAAGGGTAAAAATGGCATACTGATTAATATACCTATAAATCATTTTCATGGCGGAGATTTTATTTACACACCACTAATCCTTTCAGTACACACAAATAATAGATTAAATTTATATTCTAATAATATCCTCAAATGAAAAGGCCATTAAGGATAACATAGGTGTCTTCTACACTTTCAAAAATTTCATATTTAAAAATACAAAATACTCTTTACACATCATCGCCACCTATAGGGTTTAGGGTTTAAATATATAAGCACTGTGTTTCTTCATCATCTTTACCATTAGCACACTACACTCATGATACCATTCATTATCAATTAATTTACTTCATTCTCTTCTCTATTATATTTATTTTCCAAACTCAAAACATTATTGCATTTGAAGATTTAAGAATATTGTAATCAATTAGTTTTAAAATTTTGCACACCATGGATGATACTGCAATGATTGGTTCTGATATAAATATTGAAAATGTTAGTTTATGACTTAACTTTTTGATTTTTTTTTTTTTTGTTTATCTCATTCGTATGCTGGGAAGATGAATTTGTTCATCATGTGTTCGGATAACCAAAGTTGAACTTTTACATAATATTTGATTATTTATATTTGAACAAAACAATTTTGTTCAAATTATTAAGATTAACCAAGTATTAAATGTTCATACATAAAAAATTAAACATTTTAAATTAGTTCGGTTAAAATAAATTAAACTTTTATTCTTTGTTTAGATATAAATTTTTGAACACATTAAGTTTGTTCAACTCTCTATTCATGAACACGACTATTTTTTTTTTTTGTTTGTTAATTTTTTTTACAGAATTCTATACCTATCAAATGTAGCAAAGTTGAAACTGATTGTGTTGTTGACTACACAAGTGAATTAAGGGTGAGAATGACAATCTAAAAACGACGACAAGAGTTCAACACCAGATCAACACTGACGAAAATGAAGGTCGAATAAAACCCTCCGTCGACGATCTAAAATGATGACACGAGACACGACGAGGGTTTAACACCGATGATGGAGATGCACACCAACGAAGATGGAGGCCGAATGAAACCCTCCGCCGGTGATGGAGTTCAACAATGACGATGAAAATCACCACCGGCGAAGATATTTTTTTTTTTTTGAAGATGGAGAATTTTGGTGTAGTAGTGAAGATGAAAAGTTTTTGGTGTGTATTGAAACAGACAAGTGGTATGTTACATAGAGTAGTAATGAAAAGTTAAGATATAAACTAAAATATCTTTAAATTCAAAAAATTATTTTATATGTATACTAAATAATGATATGTATTGAAAGAATTAATGGCGTGTAAATAAAATTACCCTTTCATGTTATTATTATCACTACTTCTAATATTATCTCTTTCTTTTTCTTATTTTTGGGTTACATCATAAATGGAAAAAAAAACAAGGGGCTAAGCCCGTTCCCTAAACAATCCTATCATGTCTGCAATAATAAGACTTCTAATTTCTGCCGGTGGAGTGTTCACCACCAAACATATCTTCGGGTTGTTGAGCTCCAAACTTCGCCAAGGCATCGGCACAAAGGTTTCCTTCCTTCCAAACGTGTTGGACAACACAATAATAAGACTTCTAATATTATCTCTTTATATCTGTGGTAAGCTACACTTTACCTCCCTTCATAATTAGTATAAATACAATGCACCCCTTAATTACATAAGATTACACAATTTTCTTTTGAGTTTTACAATCACATTATGTGTTCCGCAAGGTTAAAGAACCGTGAATGAAAAGCATTTTTGACCTTTTTCATGATTTTGTATCAAAAAATACTCACCAAAAAAAAAAAAAAAAAAAAAAACTAAACTAAACTAAAATTAAAACTAAAACACACAATATTTCCATACTTTCAAACTACTATTTGCTTTCGAAATCTTTTCTTCAAATCATTGCTTTCAAAAACTTACTTCCAAAAGGGAACCACTCTATTATTAGCCGAAGTATTCCCCAACGACCTCTAGCATACAGGTACCGTGAAAGAAATGTGAAAAGTGCATATTGTTGCATTTCATTTTGCAAGTCTCCCCTTTCAAATTAAAAAATATATATAAATTTGAAAGTTTAAATAAAATTGGCATCATACCTCATTGCATAGCATTCCATCATGAGACTTTCCAATCCCACAAACATTGTCTACTTTCCTTTCTAAATTTACATCACAGTAGCTTCTGGTGAATAGAAATTCTAAAATTCCTATATCAAATGTCTTGGTCCATAATAATATTCTCTTCAAAATTAATATTGCGTAAATCAACAAACAGATTTTTTTTTATCAAACAGCCAACAACAAAAAAATCTGAATAAAAAAGTTAGATACCAAATAATAGCTATTTTCAAGCTGAGTTGCAAAGCAATGAAATTAATCTTGAATGGGACCGACAAGTGCATATCTTACAATCATACCAAAAGAGGCCCATATCGATCTACAGACTTATTTAAAAACACCTCCCTCTCCAAAAAAACAGAAAAACAAAAACAAAAAAGAGGGTGAGGGGGTAAAGATTGACATCATTTTAGCAAGTAAAAGTAACCAACTAATTTGTTCAAAGTAGAACACAAAAATCATCCTGGCTTAATTGCAACATTCAAGAACTCAACTTCAAACTGCGTAAAGATCGAACCACATAACTAGCAAAACAGGCAATTGTCCAATGGAAGAGCATGTCGAAAAAGAGAAGATGAACAGCACCAGCAGGCCAAGAGAGAGAAGATCAAGACAGGTGAGAGCGAGAGAGGCCGTCTTTGCTTACTAATTAGAGAATAGTTTCTTCAGTCCCAGCAACCAAACCCATCTGGAATACTTGATCCGGTCCAAAGAATAAGCAGAGCATCTTGTGCAACAAAAAGTGACTCGGACAGCCTTCTCCAGATTCCACACTGGTCATTGCTTTGCTTCGAACGCGCCAATCCAAATATAATTCTCTAGAAGTATAGGAAATGTAGCTTTTTAGTACAAATAAAGATAGAATCAGTTCGTCACTTTTTATATACACGCAGCAGTGCTGATCTCCTTTTTATCACCTTTCTTTTCTTCCAATGTTTTCTTTTCCTTTTCCTTTTACCTCTTTTTTTTTTTTTTTTTTTTGGTGGGGGGTGGGGGGCTTGTAGGGGATTGAGTTGAGAAAGTTAGGTTCAAATTATGAAAACCTGAACCACAAGAACAAAAGGGCTTACTAACAACACAAACTAAACCTATATATATTATAACCTACCAATCTATTTAAGCACTACTAGACTAGAAAGGTAAAATGACCCAATATGTGGTCCATCTAAACGCATAAAATTAAACCCATTTGAAAAAGTCACTCAGAGAAATGTTTTATAGCTAGGCAGAGGTACCTCAAACAAGAAACTGCACCATAACTTGTGAGCATCTTCAGATAATACGCACATTCTCCGCAAATTGATAAACCGAGTTTTACTTCCTGAGGTCAAAGAGTCCTTGTCATTTCGTCGGTGACAGTTTGCTTTTAGTTTCTCCTGAATCAGATAACAGAACTTGCCAAAGATAGCTCATGAAGCTCACTTAGCATCCACTCCTCTCCTGTTTGACCACCAAGAACTATGGCCCTTGTCCCACCAACAACGCACGTACTATGTCCCCAAGCAAATCTCGGTGGTCGCCCAGGTACATTTAATAACCTCCAAGTAGGCTTCTCATCGGTAGGGTCCAGGATATAAAGCTGCGAGGCTGAGTGAAGACCGGCCACGGACCCACCAAATACCAGGATTCTGCCACCTGGCAGGCTCACGGCTACATGATCGAGCCTGGGAGGAGGAGCCATGCCACCTGGATTTCCAGCTCCAGGCATTCCACTCCCAGTTACACATCTCCAACACGGTTCTACCTCACTCAGATCCATTGTGAAGACATCGCTTGAGCGGAAACGGAGGGGCCCGCTCTTGGCCAGACCCCCAAACATCAAAATTTTCCTACCACCGTAAACAGATAACGTGTGACCCAACCGAGAAGGTGGGGTCCACGCCACTGGTATCTCCCTCCAGACGGGCTTCTCGATTGAGAGATCAAGAAGAAAAGTATCACTAAGCAGTACTCCAGAATCTGCACAGCCACCAGAAACAATCAACTTTGTCCCATCAAGGGTGCATGAGCTATGCCATGATCGTGGTAGTGGAGGGGCGAGACTGAATATTTCACGCCAAGTTGGTTGCTTGGCATCCAAATCCAACACAAAGACATCATTTAGTAAACCTTGCCTTCCACATCCGCCAAACACAACCAAATGAGATCCATTCACACAAGAAAGCGTGTGACCCCAACGACCAGGAGGCGGGGAGCTCACTTTGACATGTTGCCACTCGGGATTGCTAGAGTTCAAATCCAAGACAAAGGTATCGTTCATTGGTTGCATGTTGACGCCCTCTCCACCAAAAAGAACCACCCGATTCCCGACAGCACATGCACTGAAGTTGCAACGAGATGGTTCAACAGCACCTCCAACGGTTAGCTTCCTCCACGCTGATGCTTCAAGAGTTGTAAGTTCCCTTGCAAGATGACCCCACCCAAGTCTCTTTGCTCCGGGCACTGTCTCTAAAACTCGAGTTGTTTCACTACCCCAAGCATTTTGACAGACCATTCTCCATAGATCCTCATTCTTTGTTAGCTCATACAGTTGCCTACAAGCGGAACCGACAGATGCAATATCTCTTGGAGTCAAACGTGAAAGAATCTTGAGAGACAGGACCTCATCACTCAATTGAAGAATTCCACAAGCCCCTCGAGTGATATTTCGGTTCACATCTGCATTTGGCCAATAAGCGGAAAGGCTGGAACGGAACTGATCAGATGTTCTAGCAGACTCCTTTGTTGAAGATCCAGGAAGTGGGCCCAGATCAAGATTTGCGTCAGTGAAGAACTGGATACCAATAAAGTGTGTAATTATTTCATCATCTCCATATATAGGTGTCAGGCGCAATCTATTCATCAATGGAGATCCATCTTTCCTAAAATTTAACAAATTGCCTTGGAATTCAACTCCATCTTCAAGGCATCTTCTTATTTCTGAAACTACAGCAGAATCCACCAGCTGATGCCTTCTTTTTGCATATGGGCCTCTGCATTGCAAGAAACGACTGCCACAAAGTCTTACGGAATCAGAACTAGCACATTAGACCCGGAAAACACTATTCAATGACGAAATGAGGTGTTACAGACACCATCAAAATTAACACAGTAAGATAAGAGTACAAGCAGTCCATTCAACTGACGCTTTAAAAGTGAAAGGATAACACTCAAACTACCACCTCATTTGAATGACTTAAAACATTATCAATAGGCATAGAGAAAACCATACTTAAGAATGCTCATCTATGCCAAATGTTTCTATCACTAAGATGAGAAATGAATGAAAGTTCTGTTTTTTATTCAATATCATCAACATCTATCATTAAAAAAACTACATGATAATCAAGAAGCTAAATCCACAAGCACATTCAACCATAAAAAGGCCAATGTATGCCATTAAAATAAGAACCCAAACCAGGCCACGCTCGGGCCACAATTTCCCCTTTCAAGGAGCCCCCACCTTCCAACAGCAGGGCTTAAGTGCGAATCATAACAAAGTGATTTCACACAACTCCACAATCACATAAGCAATTTGCACATTGGCAATTAGTCATGATACTTGAGTAAACATATGTTTAAAACATAGAGTATTATTAATACAAAATACATGGATATTGAATTTTACACGAGCAAGATAATCACTAAGATGAGTAGAATGAGATAGGAAAACATATAGGAATAGCACCAATTAAAATTAAGTTGAGAGAGAACAAGCTACGATGGTTGGTCATGTACAATGAAGACATACAAATGCAATGGCAAGGAAGATTGATATGTGATCACCACAAATGAAAATGTTAGGAAAAAGGAAGATCCTAAACTGACATGGGATGTAGTAGTAAAAACAATTTTTGAATTTTACTAGCACATAACCCCTGACAAAGCAAAATGACAAAAAAGAATTCATGTAGCAAACCCCACTTGATTGGGACAAAAGACTTAGTTTAGTTTGGTTTGGTAAAACAACACTAAAACAGAGAACAGAAAATTAACACCTATTTATTGTGTTATCGTTTTTTTTTAAGTAAAATGCCTACTAGTAATCATAAATTTTGAGCATGGAACAAATTCAACCAGATGTTCTCTTTTTTCTTTTTTCTTTTTTTTTAACTTTTTTATTTTGGGAAACAAGTTGTATGGATTTATCAAACTTGATACCAATAGCAATGATCAACAATGAACATCAATAAACTCATAAGTATTTATATATATGTAGATAATGTGCATATGGGTAATGATACCTACTGTATGGAATGCATATGAAAATGCTGCCTACTGTATGGAAATGCATATGAGAAATGCTACTTACAATATAGATGAAATAGGTTAGCATCACCAAGTTTTTTCAGGACAAGCATCCCTCCCTACTGTTTAGAAGTGGAAACAGTACAGTAATTAAAAAACAGAAACAAAATAGTGACAAACATAGAGAGCCTTTTCTTATTGGCCGGCTCACTCTTCAGGCAAATCCACCTTTATCAAAACTTTCCTCAATCCACATTTGGCCTTTCGTATTTGGCATGACCCAAACGAATATAGTCGTCAATGGTGGTTAAAACCGGTCATCAGGTTTTTTTAATATGCGGTTTGGTTCTAGTTCACGTATTAGGTGAACAGATCCTTGAGGTTCGGTTCACAGGTTTAGGACCATAGTTCCCAATTAAAACCAAACCGGACCGTTGGCATGAGAGCATGTTCATTTGATGGCAGTTGTATGTTTGCTAATTGTAGAACAATATGTTTGGTTGAGTTAATTGTTGAAAAGTATTAACAAAGGTTTGCTTGATGGGCATGTTTAATTTTTGAAAAATTGTGGCTGATTAAATTTTTGTGAAGAATGTCATATGACTTCCTTCAAGCAGATTGTGTGACAGCATAATTGTTGAAACCATTTTTTTTTAAATTGAACCGAACCACGTTTAAATGGTTGGTTCTGGTTTGGTTCCATGGTTTTCATGGTTTGGTTTGGCTCCAAATTTTATGTAACAATAAATAGTGCTTTAGTCCTAGTTTCCTTATAAACCGAACCATGCTCAGTCCTACATAAGCTATAGTTATAACTATGTCGTTTGCCAAATGTATTGTAATTCTATTTAGTTCTAAGATTAGGGGTAATTTGGTAGCTTCAAATTAAATAGTCATGGGTTGGAGTAGTGGCCAAGCACGCTATTTTGCATCAAGTTATATCTTTAAATCATTAAGTACGTTTATTCCTAGGTTTCAAACATTTTATGGAGTCAAAGTTCATAGGGCCCAAGTTGGGCAATTGTCAGCATAACTCAATGGCCCTTGGCTCTATTATGTATATGTCAAGAATTTCGGTAGGGAGAGTACTTATGTTTTTCAACATAATGACCAAAAAAAAAAAATTTTGTTAAAAACCTACCAAACTTTCTTTAAAGGATAACAAGTTCAAGAGTAAATCCTCACCTCAAGTACCTAGTAAACACACGCCACTTGTTAACCCATAGGAAGGCTGACATGATTTTAGCCTTAGTGTATAGGACTGCAAATGAACTGAGTTATTCATGAACAGATCGGCTTGGCTTGTTAAGAGCTAGACTCGGTTCGGTTCGGTTCGTTTAGTAAATGAGCCAAGTTCGACCTCGAAATAGTAGGCTTGTTTAGTAAACAAGCCAAGCTCGAGCTCCTATAAGCTCGGCTTGTTTATCTTTATTTAAATTATATAATAAATATATTATTTATATATTAAATAATATATAAATAATATTTTTTATTTAATAATATAAATAATATTTTTTAAAAAAATTATCGAGTCAAGCCGAGCCGAGCCGAGCCGAGCCGAGCCGAACTCAAGTTTCATTAATGTTAACGAGCCAAGCTGAACTCGAGCCCAGTTTCTTATCGAGCCGAACTTGAGCTCAATAAATGAGCTCGATAAGTAAACGAGCTGAGCTCGAACTTAGCAAAGCTCGGCTCAGCTCGGTTCGCTTGCAGCCCTATTAGTGTATAGAGGAGAAATTCAAATTCTTCTTGAGTACATAGCGACCAATCACCAAAGGGGTTGTTGCATGAGTTTTATGATGCGACCCTATATGAGTTACCTCTATGACAGACATTCGGCATGCCACGTAATCCCAGGATCACAGTTACCTAATTTGCCCCAATATAGCTTGAACACCAAGGAGCATGGGAAAAGGATGCATTCAACCCAACCTCAATCGTACTGCAGTTCCAGCCTTTCCTAACCCCAAGAAAAAAGGGTCCTAGAGGATGTGTGTACAGTAGGGTCACCAATAAGATCACAGTAAGTACAGGTTTTCCCATGCCCAAACTCAATGCTCTTTACAACTAGATAGATAGTTCCAAGCGATACCTACATAGTGGATACCATTAATTTGGGATTAGAAGTAGTGATGAATGAAAGACTACTCTTAAAACCCAGGATGAATTGTACGAGTGGACAGTCATGCCCTTTGGCATGTCTAGTGGTACTAGTACACTTATGAAAGTTATGATTGAGCTTTTGCATCCTTTCATACGAAACTTTTCATCTATTTTGATAACATCCTGATTTATAGTGATTATCAAGGGGAGCATTATTTCATCTTCAAGAGATTTTTGTCACTCTTAGGTCTACCCAATTGTATATAAATCGCAAGAAGTCTCTTTCATGTGGATTCATATGCTTTTTTTAGAACTCAGTATCCTTGCACAAGGTGTTTCAACAGACCCTAAAAAGGTCAAAGCTATTAGAGACTGGGTTGAACCTACATTTTCATCTAAGGACCGTAGTTTTCATATGTTAGCCACTTTCCATAGGCAATTCATAAGGGAGTTCATCATTTCTAGCATGAAGAAAGGGAAGTTCAAATGGACTAGCATAGCACTAGTGTTTCATAAACATATATATTATTTATGTGTGTTGGATTTTCTACATAATCATCTCTTCCATATGGCTCTTCAGTTTCTTGGACTCTAGGCATATATTATGCAGACTAACACAAGTATGCATAAAACATTAGGATGTTAAACATACAATATGCAAAAAAAATTATTTGTAGTGGTGGCGGTGGCGTTGGATGGGGAGGTGGCGTTGGTTGTAGGTTTAAAGAAATGACTCAGTAAGGTAGGCTAAGAAAACTCATGTTAGTGTTATGAATAGTACTGTAATTGGTTTTTGTGGTGCCCTTTGGTCATGTAGAAACTGTTCGTATTGCGCTAGGCTTTTCAATGTAAAGTGCTAAGAATTGGCTTTATATAGAAGGTGCTGGGTACCTGGAGAATTAGTCACTAGAACTCTAGATAGAAATCATTTTAATTTTGCGTGGTAAATCAAAGACCAAAAGGTAGGCAAAAGGGTTAGAGTTCATTATACTTCTATATTGTAGGCACAAAATTGGGACTGCTTAAAGTGGCAAAGACTTAAACCCAATTCCCATCAACAAGCTAGAACTACAATTCAAAGCTCAAATAACAAAAACCCACATGGAAAATGAAATCTCAGCTACAATAAACAATAAAAGCAAACCCAAATCGTACAAAACTGTGAATTAAGTCTTCAATTCATAGCTAAAATTATGGAACAAGTATCATTTCAGTTTTGGGTGGTAAATCAAAGGCCAAAACGTAGGCAAAAGGGTTAGAGTTCATTACACTTCTATAGAGTAGGGTTGCAGGCACAAAATTGGGACTGCTTAAACTGCCAAAGACTTAAACCCAATCCCCGTCAGCAAGCTAGAACTACAATTCAAAGCTCAAATAACAAAAACCCACATGAAAAATGAAATCTCAGCTACAATAAACAATAAAAGCAAACCCAAATCCTACAAAACTGTGAATTAAGTCTTCGATTCATAGCTAAAATTATGGAACAAGTATCATTTTAGTTTTGTGTGGTAAATCAAAGGGTAGGCAAAAGGGTTAGAGTTCATTACACTTCTATAAAGTAGGGTTGCAGGCACAAAATTGGGGCTGCTTAAAGTGGCAAAGACTTAAACCCAATCCCCGTCAACAAGCTAGAACTACAATTCAAAGCTCAAATAACAAAAATCCACATGGAAAATGAATTCTCAGCTACAAGAAACAATAAAACCAACCCTCCAATCCAACAAAACTGCAAAATTAAATCTTCGATTCATAGCTCAAATCATGCAAAAAGTAGACTTAAACCCGATGCCCATCAAGAAGCTAAAACTACAATTCAAAGCACAAATAACAAAAACCCACGTGGAAAATGAAATATCAGCTACAATAAACAATAAAAGCAATCCCAAATCCAACAAAACTGTGAATTAAATATTCGATTCATAGCTAAAATTATGATTACCAATTCCGCCCAAGAACCTCTTCAGCTCGATAACCAGTGACCATCTCAAAGACTGAATTGACATATATAATCGGATGATCAGGCTCTAAAGCGTCTGTAACGACGAACCCACACGGCGCTGGTTGCAGCAAACTGTCCACAGCAAACGGCAAGGGACCTCCATCGTTCAATAGAAACCCTTCTTCGTCGCCGCTCAGATCAGAATTGCTGTCCCACTCCATGAACTAATCTCAGATGTGTTTCTCTTCAACCCATCGTTTCAAATTCAAAGCGAAATCAAAAGCAACACAGATAGAGAACAGAGAGTGAAGGCTTTGTGTGCAGTTGTTGCTAAAAACAGAAACAAAACCCTAGTTTTCCATACAAATCAACACGAAGCTCAAATAAGAAAGAGAGAGAGAGAGAGAGAGAGAGAGAGAGAGAGAGAGAGAGAGGGAGAGGGATTAGGGGTTTTCCTTGGTTGGTTGTGAATTTGGGTTTGGTGGAAAATGGAGGAGTGACGAGACAGAAACGAGTGGCTTAGCGAAGCTTGGCAAATTTTGCAAATTTAATAAACCCATCTAAAATTGAGAGGAAAAAACAAAGAAAAAGGCAAAAAAGAAAAATTAGTTAATTACACTTAGATCTCTTAATTATTTGTGAATATTACTTTGTTCTATTTATTTATAAATTTATACATATTGACCTTTTTAATTATGAAAATCACACATATATTATTTTGAAGGTGGTGTGGACAAAGTCTGAATTTATTAAAGTTGAAGATCTCAATTTCACAATAAAATTGATCCATTATCTGATTAACTTAAACTCATTTTAGTGATTTAAATCATTATTTTATATAATTAATTAAAAAAATTATTCATATAAAAAATCAGATTGACGCAATATCGGTTGTCATACCATTAAAGTAAATTCGTTACTAATTCAAGGGTTTCAGTCTAATTAAACCCTAGTTCTTGTACTAAGCCTTGTTTGTCGCAATTTCTAAGGAAGACTTTAAAGGGAAGATGTATGATAGACAAATGTTTTTTTTTTAAGTGCTCATCATGTACATTTGGTGGCAATATTTCAAAATTCTTTGAAAGTTTATGAATTTTATTGAAAAATTACACGAAGTTATCTATGAATGTAAAGAAAGACCCCAATAGTCAAAAAATTTAAGAGGTCAAGTGACAATAACACCCCAAAGAAAGTGCATGAAGTATTTTACTTTGATTTTAATCTTGTTTTATGCTAAAATTTGAACTGTTGCGATGCATTTTGGTGTTTAGTTTCATTTCAGAATTTATTTTTTGAAAAATAAAAAATAGTTTGACAAAAATTAATTTCCCCCCCTTTTCCAAAAAAAAAGATAAAATTATATGAAAATAATGAGTGTTTTTCATTTTTTTTATTTTTACAGTTAATTAGTTTTTAATTTTTTTGAAAACTATACAATTTTTGGTTAAATTGTCAAAATCAATCTTACAATCACAATGGTGAGGGCTACAGAGGGTGGGCATCACAACAATAAGGAGCAGTAAGGATGGGAAAAGAGGGCTTAGGGAGGCTTCCAATAGGGAAGGAGGGTTCGGGAGTCATAGGCAGTGGGAGTGGATTTGGTGTATGACAACATCTGGACATGATGGGGGAGTGGTTGGGGTAGTCAAGGAGGAGGCTAGTGGCAACAGGTCGCGATTGATGGCAAATTATAGTCAAGAAATTTATTTTTTGAATGAGAAAAATAAAGTTAATTTAATAAAGACGCTTGGGTGAAAAGTCCAAATCTGAATTTCTTTTGTCCAAAGGTCCATGTGTGAAACTATTTAGCTCATAAGGACGTGATTTTACAAAATGACCAAACTATCCATTTTTCATTCTACTTTGCATTATCTTTTCACGCATTATCTGTTGAAATTAAACCCACTTTCTCTTTCTATTTTTCTCTATCTATCTTGGACAGATCAAACCAAACCTACTCTCTCTCTCTCTCTCTCTCTGACTTTAGCTGCTATTATTCTTCGTGTTCTCAAGTTTGTTAAGGGGTTTGTCGAGCATCTCACATTCCTTTGTCATTCTCTTTCCGGATCTCTCTTTCTGCACTAGCACCCACACCGCCATTGCCGTCCACTACCACGTCACAATCGTCGTAGATCTCTTTATCCGCTAATTCGTATTAGAGGATGACGATCACTTCTAACAATACCTTTCTTCTTAATTGTTTAAACCACATTAGATCAGACCAATACCAATCTCTCTCTCTTTCTCTCTCTCTCTCTCTCTAGCACATTTTCTGTTTTTGAAAAATGACATCCATTCAGACCTATATAGTCTGCTGGTGTTTCTGGCGACGATTCAACCTCATGGTCGTTGAAGTTTTGGCAGACCTCAAGGCATTGTTTGATCGGTACTCGGAGAATAAAGTCATGGACATTGATCACCTCTATAGGTTCTTGATCGAGTTTCAAAAGGAAGATAACACCACTATCAACAATGCTTAGGCCATCATCGACTACCTCTACCATTTGAAACACCTCAATAATGTTCTTGTGAGGCTGAAATGAAGAAAAGAATAATGATGGACGGGAAGAGGAAGAAGAGAAATTGAGGTTACCTCTAGTACTAGTACTCATCATGATTCTAGTCTTCCTTATAAAAACCCTTGACTACTACATTTTGTCATAAAATTCATGATCTACTCTTGCTTGTTACCTTCAAATTTCAACTTTTCTTGATGGATCTACTAATTCTGACCTCAGATCTAACCCAATTTCATCTCCATC
Organism: Camellia sinensis; assembly: GCF_055761805.1. Taxonomy (NCBI): domain Eukaryota; kingdom Viridiplantae; phylum Streptophyta; class Magnoliopsida; order Ericales; family Theaceae; genus Camellia; species Camellia sinensis. Next base: position 15,588,328 of record NC_138964.1, on the reverse strand, counting down.
TCTCTATGAATCTCTTTATATACAGATTTGTATTCACCATTAGTTTTTATTTTATTTTTTAGTTGTTTTGTTATTGTTTTGATGGTAAGATCTAGTTGGAATGACCTTTGCTTGAGCAAGTTCAACAATTAGTGTTGATCAAAATTGAATAGTAGTAATTGTGTTAGATTTGAAGTGCCTCAACGCAGATCTATTCGTATTGGATTTAAACAGATAAAAAATGATGAACAAATAGTACAATTTTGTTTGTTTTTCAGGAGAACAAAGGCCATTACAAATTTAAATAGAGTTTTTGTGTTTTTTAAATCTCAATCTGTTGAATAATTGTTTCAGCAGGTAGTGGAATAGTGGATGATCTGTTGTTGATGTTGATGATGATTGTAATAGATAAACAAAAAAGTGAGTATGACACAAATTTTCATCATATAATATTTCAATAGATAAGAACAAAGAGAAACCCACAAAATTTGAACAGATAGAGAGAGAAACCCACAAAATTTGAACATATAGGGAAAAAAATTGAACAGATAAGAAAAAAATTAAACAGATAGATATAATTTAAATAGGTAGTCAAAAAAATTGAACAAATAGATATAAATTTGAATAGATAGACAATAAAAAGTCAACACATAAATTAAAAGGGTAAAATTGAAAATAAAATATCATTCAAAACAAATCAAAGGATTTCTTACCAAACTATTTCACAAATGGTAGCTCTCACACCAACAAAAAAACATCCATAGGATCTAATGCCTTATAACCTCTTTAGATTAGATTTATCACCAATTTTTCTTTTTAATAATTTTATTTTAAGATAAAAATATAGTAAAAAATTAATTAAATGTATGTAGGGTGGAAATAAGCTCCCCTCACTTCACAAGCATTGGATTTCAACGGGATTTCACAAGCTGCTTTGGGTTGCTTCTTTAAAACGCACCATCAGAGCACATGACTTTTGGAGGAGATGGCTTTTGATAATTTTACCAAACATAATTTTAAAAGGACTTGTAAAGGACTTTGAAAAGCCCTGATATTGGTAACCCAAGCTCATCATTTTTCTGATGTGTCGGACCAGGCAAGATCCCAAAGCCGAAAGTCTTATGGCCAAGCCTTGTCCAATGAGCTAGCGAGGCTAAGCCCAATAGGCCAAGATTCAATCTTACCACCGCAACCTCTATGGTGCCACCACCTACAGCAACCGCCATAACCACTACCACCACGGTTATTGCAACCATCATTCCAATACAGCTGCCACATTTGCCACACCACAACACAACCACGACCACCTCTGCTATTACCACCACATCACTGCCAACCCACCACCATAATTTAAAGAGTGGAAATGTAAAATTAAGCAATTAATAAATTTGAACTTTTTGTACATATCAAACAGCTTGGTAAAATTCAACTCCTAAATTTTAGTACATACCAAGCAGTATTAGAAACTAAAAAAATCATGTTTGATTAGAAACTAAAACTACCATACACAATTTATCATCTCTCTTTCTGTGGGTAGTGGTTTCTCTCTCCCTCGTTAAGATAGCTGTTTATTCATCAGACCAATGGTGGCTGTGTGTTTAGATTTCAAAGGGGGCAACCTAGATAATAGCCAAGCTGGGCAGTTATTTAGCCATAGTGCTTCACCTGTATCTTTGTGTTTAAAATCAGGAGCCCTTTCTTTGATCTACATGAATTTTTGAACCATGTACAAAATAATAAGAAATATATTAAAGAAGAAGAAGAAGAAGAAGAAAGAATCACACTTGTATTTAAAAAGGAATACAACTGCCTGAGACGAGTGTTACCTTATCTGTTCTGTTGTCCCACCATTTATCAGGATTTTCCACCAAGTTCTTCCATGAATCATCCCCTAGATCCAGGCAAAGCAACAAAATATATTTTAATGGAAGTTAAAATGACTACAAATTTATTGTATAGTCCAAAAGATGAAATTAGTGGGGTGAGCAACCACAAAGCAGCAAAATGTACTCATGATATAAAAAGACTTCAAATATTAGAAGATAATTTCCTTATTTTGCTAATAAATCTTTATAGTCAAAAGGGAAAAAAAGAGCATATGAAAAGGTAAATTATCATAAGGAGTAAAACCTAAGCTACCCTCCTTAATTATTTGTATCGTACAGTGTTATAAGAACCGAGCGGCGACAGGGTCAAACCATAGAACCAGACCAGACTGGTCGGTCAAGCCAGAGAACTGGCAGGGGTTCCAGTTCAATTAACATGTTAAACCGGCCATGTCGTACTTAGAAAATAAAGCTAGAGGAAGCCAGGGTGAGGATCCAAACTCTCAACACTTTAAATGACCATTGTTTCCATTATATTCATAATATAACCTCCTCTTCTTCTTCATTGATTTGGTTGCATTATGAATCTTCATGTTAGAGTACTTCTTTTGGTTTATATTATGATCACTTCATCATTTTAATTTGGTCATAGTACAATCTTTTATGTGATCTCTTCATAACTTTTGATTTGGTCACATTATGACTACTTCATTTACTATTATGATGGTTCATGTTTTGTTAGTTATTGTTCTAAAGTTCATAGTTCCCTTTTCTCTGTCACATCATTTAGATTTCAAAGTTTGGTTGACGCCATACCTCATTGGTTTCCAAGCTTGGTGTTCTACATAAATGTTTAACTAGTCAATCAAGTTTGAATTTATGTTTTAGTTTAACATAGGTTTTTTGCTTGATTGATTTTGTTGTTCATGTTAGTTTTGCTTTCATATAGCTCAACATTCTTTTAGGTAAACTTTCACATTCCAAAATTATTATGCTAGTATTCTGTCTAGATTTGTTATTGCCTTGCTCTTTATTCTCTTTATTTTTATGTTATGGCTAACCTTTGTGGTTGCTAGCTTACCCTACTGCTTGGAGTGGAGCAATGAAGATGAAATAGGCTTTAAGCCAAATTGGACTAAAAAATATTCCATAGATGCATTGGAGTTGGAGAATTCAACAAGTCTCTTAAATAGGTTAAATAGACAATTTTCGAACCACTGTATCTTTGCTTGTACTTTATTCAAAACCCTTGTATTAATTACATTAATTTTGTTTGGTATGGTGGTTGGGGCCTTGTCTTTTAGGTAAACACAAAAGAGACAAGAGTTGAGGTGCCTCATAGATGACAGCCTCATTTATTTCTTCTTATCTTGGTTATCTATTTGATTCTTATGGATAGATTTTACTATTTGTTTGCATGTATGATTTGGTGATGTTATTAGGATACCCCACAAGGCATGTCCCATATGGGACACTAATGGGACCCCGCCATGTTGGTGTCCCGTATGTGTCCGACAAGATTATGAAACTTATTTTCAAGTGTCGGTACTTCATAGATTCCTCAAACCACATTTAGACACTTTCGACACCAAGCTAGGAAACTTAAAAAAAGTTTTAGCCAAACACAACTTAAAGTCACACCATGGATGTGTTGTTTGGCATCTAATCCTATTCATCATTCATTCTCATTTGCGTTTATTCTATATTTGTCATCCATACATTGACTTCATGGACTTAATTTATAAACCCAATTGGGCAATGAAGAGAGGCAGAGGGGGTGCTTAACCCCTTCTCACCTTATTCCTTATCCTCCAAGACAAGTTCTATGGCAACAAAGGGACTAGGCCTTATCCATGTAGATGTAGTCATTGAGGATATGGGTTAGACCCTAACATGCAGTTGTGACTCTTTGGTTTGGACTTCCAATTTGTGGTCTAATTACCTGTAGGGGTAATCAGATTGTTGTTGTAACTAGGGATGGAAAAATACCCGATCCGCCCCGTGCTAGACTCTTTCCGACCCTAATGGGATGGGTTCAAGGGTGGTTGAATAGGGTAGGGTCAGATTTGAGAAAACTTTTGAAAAACCTGATTGGGTTCGGGTTGGGGCCGGGGGAGTGTATTTTTTTACTTGAACCTATCCAACCCACAAATATAGTAATAAATAAATAATAATATTACACATATATATGTAATATGTATATAATGTGGGTGTCTAGGAAGTGAGTTTTTTTGTAAATTTTTTAGTTGTAGGATATTATTGGAGAAATTTTTTTTTGTGTTTTGGGAAGATAGTTGGGTTTTTTTGTGGTTGGATGTGATGTTTGTGAGAGAAAAAGTGAAATGATTATGGGGTTTGATGTGATATTTTGTTTGGATTTGTTTTTTTTTTTTTGTTTTGTAACCAATTTGTCTTTTAGTGGAAAAAAACAAAAAAAAATAAAAAAAATTTCTTCCCAAAGAGCGCCAATATATTGTTGAATTTTTATAGAATATATGTATAATATCTATAAAATGTATTATTGAGTTTCTGTATGTTATATGTATCATATAATTTTAATATATGTACAATATATAATAAACCAAACCAAATCAAGCCTCAAGTCCTATCAAATGGGGTCGGCTGAATGAATCTTTCTTCTCCACTCGACTAACATCCCACACATCACCCAAAACTTTGGCATGCTCACTACTAGACCTATTACTGTATAATATCCTTTAACAAAACAAAACCCAATACACTGATGATATCCTTTACCAGAACAATACCGAACAAATAATGCTAATCCACAAATAAAAAGTGACCATGACTATACCAACCTTTAGACCCCTTTGCTTGTTTCACATTCAAAAGTGGAACATCAAACTCTAATCCATCAAGTCCTGACAATACCCATTTGGGAGCTGTGTTAAGCCAGAGAGGAACACCACTATCCTTGTGTTTAAAATCTGGATGCTTTGGTTTCAGCTGCAAAGAGAATAAGAAAAAGCCAAACTTCAGCAACAGATTCACTGAGACATAAAAGAACTATCAACCAGAGAAATACTCACCAAATTGTTGAGCTTATTCTTGCGGTGATCCTTCCAGTTTTTTGGATTTCTTACAAGGTCCCTCCAAGAATTTGATACAGGATCTCCATCATCTTTTATGTCACTAACTGGAAAAATTATATAGGAAAAAAAAAGAAAAAGAAAAAAGAAGGCAGAGAAAGTAACACTTTAGTCTGAACATTGTCAAGGGCATTGGCAATATAAGTAGTTGAACTGTAACCAAGTGTTGTGGTGCAGGTTCAAGCCATGTGTCCACAAAAATTGTGGTTGAGGCTGACTACCTACTACCTCTCTTAGATCCTACTGTAAGAGGGAGCTGGTTATGACCATTTTTTTAAACATTAAATAGTACACCATAACATCAAGAAAAAACAAAATAAGCTAACGCATGCACTAACCACTTTTATGGCTTTTGGGGGCAATTTTAGGATCAAATGTCAAACAATCTAATTTCTTTTGAATCCACTCTGGAGTAGACTCATTAATCCAGAGTAACTGGCCATTATCCTTGTTTTCAAAGGCTGCAGCCATTGAATTGCCCTGGGAAAACACGTAAAAAAAAAAATGATCGATAAATCAACAACTTAAGTACGAACAATTGTATTGTGTAAAAGAAATTATTCAGATGAGATAATTAAGAACTTTGAACCTTTTTCAACCTGATGTCCCACCACTCATGGGGCTTAGCAAAAAGATCCTTCCATAACTGGTTGACAGACACTTCATCCTTCATGCTTGCTAGAGTTAAAAGCAGGAAATGTCAATGGAAATTAAGGAATGACAGGCTTTATTAGGAACCTCAAAGGTTTTAGGAACCAAAAAGAAAAATAAATGACAATATGCATTATAACGATAGATCTGATTTTCACAAATCTGGTATTGATGATAAAGGGTAGATAATACAGACATTCCAATATCAATGTAAGAGATGGAACTGTAAGAAAATCATGACATAAAATTTCACTACCTCAACAAATAAACAGAATATTCTAGGAGATTGGTAAATGGATGGGCCTTAAAGGCTGCATCCACTACCCTCTCTCTCACACACGGTGTATTACAGCCAAAAAGGCTGGGTTCAGCAATCTTCATAAATTTTTTATTTTTTGGGATAAGAGCCATCTCCATAATTTATGAAAGTAAACAATACAGTCATACTGCTAAAACAGTCCAATAGTTAATTTATCCAGTTCATATTAACATAACTACATACATCTCTCTTATCCCTAATCAGAGAACAACCTAATTCATAAATGTGAAAAGGAAGATATTAAGCATAGTATAATAAAGAAAACATGTACATTGTACCCTAAACTGTATGCATAAAATAAATAAATAACTTTTGCCTGTTTAGGTTTTCATTTTCACTTTGAAATCTTTATAAACACTTCCAACCTCCTTCATGATGAGATTGACATTATAAAAATTTAAACACACAGAGAGAGAGAGAGAGAGAGAGAGAGAAGGCAAACCAACTACATAGGATAAATTAAGTATTATAAAAGAAAATAGACTCAGTACCCATCTGTGGATATATTATATACACACATATGGTGACCGGAAAAAACATAATTTTCCAGCTATGTAGGAACCCCGACATTAGACAATGACGCATGAAGCAATATATCAGTTTGGGAACCTCAAACAAGCATTTACCAGTGCCATTATTATCCAACTTCTCAAGTTTGTGTGGTGCAAAGGCTATCTTCTTCTGAGAAGACCACTGCACAAAGTTTATGCTACGCACCATAACCTACATGATCACATCTCTGGATGTCAAATTATGCAAGCAACAGTAACACATATGTCTCAATGTGTACAAAGAGAAAGGAAAACAGATCAGGAAATTCCCACTACTATATAACACAGTACTCAACCCTTGAGCTCCAATGCAACCAACAAATTGAAAAACAATTAACTTCTTTTCTGCTTGCATATTCTCTATCATTTTCAAGCTTATCTTAAATAAAAGAACAAATTCATCTGAAGCAAATTACTTCAAAGGTATTCCAATCATCGAGCAGTCCACTCACATCAAATTTCACAAATCACATTTGATCAGTAAATGTGTGGGGCTTCAAGGTCAACGAGAATAAAAGTAGAAGATTTTGCTTCAAGACTTTAGAAAAGGCTTCTCCTTCTAAAGTTCCAAATTACGGCAATGACAAAGATATTTTTCTTCATGGGAAGATACTTAGATGCAGGACAGCTTTAGGAAACTTGGGCTAAAGCTGCCTACAATAGATTTTGTGGTGGGTTTTGGTTATGAAAAGTTTCTAGGGTTAGGGTTTTATGAGGGAGAAGAAGGCTTCTAGGGTTTCTAGATGTAAAAGGCTAGTATGGACTTTTGAAATAAAGTTGCAGGTTGCAGAATTTTCTAAACAACAGCTATTTTATAGTGTTGGCCAAAGGGTAGGGGAAAAGGTTAGGGATTATTTCAACTTGATTGGCTAGGGTTTAGGAGCTAAAGAGGGTACTTTTTTAGGGCTGTGAATAGTGACCTGAGAATAATACTTGGGTTATTTGTGCGAAAAGAAAGAAAGAGAGAATTAGATGAAGAGGAAAGAAACCAAGAGTTTACCCTCGCAAGAATAGTACTTTTTAACTGCACTTTGGCACTGCCCTTGCCTAATTTTTGGAATGCCTGAAGGCAAGCGTAGCTCTTACAGGCAATACCCTAGCCCTTAGTTACATATTCATTTAGGAATATATAGTGCAACATAAGTGCGCTAGAAGGTGGTTATTCATTCTCTAGCTGGGCTCAGAGTCACAACCTTTAATCTTGTTCCAAAGTGAGTTGCCAAAAAGATTGCCACATTATGCAGAATGTTTAACACTCATATTTTCAGCAGATATGTTTCAATCCTACTTGAGTGGTGCTCAAAACGGATAGGGGGAGAAAAGAAAAAGAAATGTACGTTTGAAAAAATTTCATAAGAAAATCAACATCAGTTTTCAAGTCCACAATTTAGTAATACCATCAACGTGATAATAAAAGCTACCATATTCTTCGTATTTAGTGGCCGTTTGAGGTTTGGCTCAAAAAGGCACAAAGCTGTTTGTCATCAGCTAAAAAAATCAAATGTCACATGAACTTTTTTACTCACAAAAAAGCAATTTTTTAACTTCTTTCTAACACCTTTAACTCTTTTAACTTAAAAAAGCCAAGAAACCACTAAAAGAGCCAACCCCAAACCCACCCTTTATCTCAAGAGTGGCTATCGAATTCATATTGACTTGAAAATGAATGGAAAATGCTTAAATGTTCCTCTTCATTACCTGGACATTTGCTTGGCCTTGACTCATAGTGAATGGAGGTGGGTCTGCACTTAGCTGTCCATCTATATAAACAAAATCTTTTTCTTTTAGATGGCAGGCCGCAATATGTGCTAGATCACCTTCAAAAATAATTGGAATCCTGATTCATGAAAAACAAAAAGTCGTCAAAAAATCTGCTCAAGTTAGAAAAATATGATAAATAACAGAGAAAAGTTAGCAGAAAAAGACAGAACAACAACTCGTCAAAAAACAACAAAGCCACAAAGATGGTCCACTCACACAATGACATTAACACTCTATTTGGATGCAGTGCCTTGATGAGAAATGATAAGAAATAATGAGAAAGGGAACTCTTTTCATGTTTGGTTTATAACTAAAGTGAGGGGCCACGAGAAATGGGGATAGAGAACCATCATATTTAGTGCAACTCCAAGACAAGAGGCAAAATAAGCATTCTAGGCATTTTTGCTAGTGAAGCTCCATTTTGCGTCTTCAACAAGCTCTCTCTCTATCACAAGAGGCATTTTGCGTAATTTCACTTTCACTCTCCACATGTAGCTAGTGTCTAATGCTAAGCAAATGTGTATTCCCACCATTATGTGGCTTGCTCCGCTACTCCTTTGCTCTAGCCATCAATCTCACAACACAAGTCTTGTTTTATTTTATTTTTAGTACAGGACTTAAATTTGATAAATGGAGATTGCTAGTCTTATGCAATAGAGAAATTTAGAAATGTCCCCTCAAGCTTTGTACAAAGTAATTTATTTATTTATTAAAAGATATTACTGTTTTGTAAATATCACATCGACAACCACATCAGAAATAAGAACTTATGTGTCATGCCATGAAAAAAACATTATTTTTTATGTTGCATATATATCATTTTTTTTATGTACAACTAGGCAAAATGCATAGTAGTATTGGAGTTGCTTAGCTCATTTCATTTTTCACCAAAAGTGGTGAGATTTGCTGGTAAACAAGTTGATTAGTTATAAAATATTTATATTACCAAGATTGACCCTTAAATTACAAAAGGAATAAAAAAAATCTCAGTCATATCATGTCCCTCTTTCATATGTTTTGCTTTATTTCCCATCCAACTATGATAGTGAAAAAATACAATCATTTCTTTTCTTTTTCTCACCTTACTATCCAAACAGAGTGTAAGTACCCAAATTCTCTATATGGTTTGCAACAAATCAAATATTTAGAAAAAGGGATTGCTTCTATCCTACAACTAATCAAAACAAAAGACAGCCCTTAGACAACATTTCCATAACCAACAATCTCTGAAAAACTAAAAGTCCAGAAAACCTAAAACTGTATATAAATCAACAAGTTCCTACAACTACAAGAAGGGTTTGGCTTCTCACGCATTCACATCTCAACATGAGAGAACTTGAGGGGTCGTGTAGCCCACCATGGTTCCATTTCAATGATCTGAACGTTCATTTTGTAGAGCCCTCAATGTGTATTATCCACGAAAAAAAATTATTTCGATCCAATAATCATTACCTTTTTATTTTATTGCAATTATCTCTAATAAAAATGGATGATAAATACATTTTTAAAAATAGACCATCTATTTTTAGAGAAAACCACCATAAAAGGAAAAGGTTATAATTATCATATCAACATAATTTTTTCATAGATAATATACATTGAGAACCTATAAAATGGATTTAGATCATCGAAACAGGACTCATGGTTTGCTGTGAACATGAGAGAAACTCAATCCTTACATGAACATAAGAACAGCAATTTATATAGTTATTTGAGTCATAACACATTGCAGAAAATGCCACAACTAGCAAATAATCAAAACAAGAAATGGGTATTAACGATTGCTATGAATTTTATCGATTAGTACCAAAAAGGTGGAGAATCCGAAGAGTCACCGTCCCGTTGGGAGATAATAGTACCAGCCCAGTACTTTCCATCTGGTGAAGCTTCGAACTGAACAGGAATCTGAACATGGCCGATCAGATTAACCGAATTAGCAACCTTTGCTTGCCATGGAATCTCACTCGGCCTTGCCCAATCAGTGATCTTCGCTACTTGTTCTTCCTGATTTAGCCCTTTTTCTACCTCGATATTGGGCACTTGTGTTGATGATAATGGCGATGAATGTTGTTGTTGCTGGGGTTTAGGGTTTCTCTTAAACCTGCTAGGGTTAGGAGTAATAGTACTAGTTCTTCTTGTAGTTGTTGAGTAGAGAGAAGAGTGGTTTTGCAGAAGAGGTATGAGATGTTGTGATTGTAGTAGTTGTTGTTGTTGTTGTTGTTGTTGTGGAGGAGGAGGAAGGAAGAGGAGACATTTTCTTGTTGATGAACGCAGCTTTCCTGCAATTGCACGAGTTAACGAATTCATGGCCCTCTCTCTCTCTCTCTCTCTCCCGGGGCAGAGTTACGGAAATTGAAATTTGTGCTTCAGAAGAATCATATGAATAGCAACTGGCTGTTTTGTTCAAAAAAATAAAAATAAATAAAGGGAAAATTACACCAACACACTGAGTTCTGTTTAATACATATTCTCTCATATTTAAAAGGGTTTTTTATTGATAAATCTCATTTAGAAGTGTTTTAACTTAAGAAGTTTATGAGGAATTTTTTAACCCATTTAGTCCCATCTATGTATAGTTTTATTTCATAAAGTCTTTTTTCTTGATTTACACTATTTTATTGGACACTTATGCCCTTATATTTAATTTTGATACCCTTATAAATATTTTTTGAACGATTAGCAATTTTATGATGTGAACATTTATATTTTAAAATTCACATTGGTAGGAATGTAAAATTGGCTCGTGGGCGACCCGAAACCCGCCTGCGAGTCGGGGCGGGCCCGGCCCGTTGACAATGTGAATATTCACATTGACATGTTAACATTCACATTAATAGGAGTATAAAATTGGCCAGCGTCCTGTGGCGGCGTGAAACCCGCCGGCGGCCCATAGGTGGCCCGGGGCGGGCCCGGTCCGGCCCGTTGACAATGTGAATATTCACATTGACGTGTTAACATTCACATTGATAAGAGTATAAAATTGGTCTGCGGCCCGTGGGCGGCCAAAAGCCTCCCGACAGCCCGGGGTGGGCCCGGCCCGGCCCGTTGACAATGTGAATATTCACATTGACATGTTAACATTCACATTGATAAGAGTGTAAAATTAGCCCGTGCCCCGTGGTTGCCCGAAACCTGCCCACAGCCCGTGGGCGGCCCGGGGCAGGCCCGGCCCAGCCTGTTAACAATGTGAATATTCACATTGACATGTTAATTGATAACCAAACCAAACCAAACCAAACGAAGCCTTAAGTCCCATCAAATGGGGTCGGCTACATGAATCCTTCTTCTCCACGCGGCCCTGTCAAAGGCCATTTCATTAGTCAAATTAAGTAGATTCATATCTCTATTTATAACGCTAGTCAACGTTAATCTAGGCCTACCCCGTCCCCTGACATGTTAATTGATAAGAGTATAAAATTGGCCAGCGGCCCAGGGCGGGCCCGACCCGGCCCGTTGACAATGTGAATATTCACATTGACATATTAACATTCACATTGATAAGAGTGTAAAATTAGCCCGCAGCCCGTAGGCGTCCCGAAGCCCGAATGCAGCCCGACCCGTGACATTGTGAATATTCACATGGATATGTTAACATTAACATTGAAAGGAGTGTAAAATTTGTCCGCTGCCCGAAGCTTGCCGGCGGCCCGGGATAGGCCCGGCCCGGCCCGTTGACAATGTGAATATTCACATTGACATGTTAACATGCACATTGATAAGAATGTAGAATTGGCCCACGGCTCGTGGGTTGCCCAAAGCTCGTCCACGGCTCGAGGCAGGCTCGTTTGGGTCCAGGCCCGAGCCGGTGGGTCGAGCCTCGGGTCGGACCGATGTGCCTGGGTCTAGCCTCAAGCTTGGGCGGGCCTGGCCATTTTTTTTTAATTGTTTTTAATTTTTTCTACCAAAATTTTATTATTTTTCACAAAAAAAGACACTAGGCCTCAATGTGGGCCGAGTCTCGGACCGAGCCTTGAATGGGCCTTAATCGGGCCGATCGGCTAGGCGGGGCTTCAAAATGATGGCCCAGGCCCTAGCCTAGGGTCTTGGACTAGGCTCGAGCTCGGGCCTAAACGAGCCTTTCCCGAGCCGCGGGCGGGCTTTGGGTAGCTTACGTTCTTTTTTACTATTCCATTAAGTCCTATTTGAGGTAAGAAGACCAAAATATCATTTTGATCTACTTATATTCTATTTAGTCCACATTATTTTCTTATGTTTCAATAAGTCTTATGGGAGACATAATTACCAAAATACCCATAATGTGAATGTTCACATCGTCAATGTGAATGTTCACATTATCAATGCGTAGAGGCCCGGACCGGCCCATATCAAGCCTCGTGGGTGTCTGAAAAAATTCGGGCCGGCCCACAGGCCAAAAAATTAGGCCCAAGCCCTAGCCTTGGCACAAGGGTATTCGGGCTTTGGACGGGCCAATGGATCGAGGTCGATCCTGTGGGCCTGGGCCTAGCCTCGAGCTTAGGTCGGGCTTGGACGAGCCTGGCCATTTTTTTTTAATTCTTTTTAATTTTTTCTACCAAAATTTTGTTATTTTCCACAAAAAAAGACATTGCGCCTCGGGCGGGCTGGGCCTCGGACCGAGCCTTGAATGGGCCTTAAGCGGGTTGATGGGCCGGGCCAGGCTTCAAAGTGATGGCCTAGGCCCTAGCCTAGGGTCTCGGACATGCTCGGCCCCAGACCCAAACGAGCCTGCCCCGGGCGGTGGGTGGGTTTCGGGCAGCCCACGGGCCGCGGGCCAATTCTACATTCCTATCAATGTGCATGTTAACATGTCAATGCGAATATTCACATTGTTAACGGGCCGGGCCGGGCCTACCTCGGGCCGGGGGCAAGCTTCGGGCAACAGACAAATTTTACACTCCTATCAATGTTAATGTTAACATGTCAATGTATTTATTCACATTGTCACGGGTCGGGCCAAGCCCGCCTTGGGCTGCGGTCGGGTTTCGGGCCGCCCACAGGCTGTGGGCCAATTACACTTTTATTAATGTGAATGTTAACATGCCAATGTGAATATTCACATTGTCAACGGGCCGGGTCAGGCCTGCGCCGCCCACGGGCCGTGGGCGAGTTTCGGGCAGCCACGAGGCATGGGCTAATTTTACACTCTTATCAATGTGAATGTTAACATGTCAATGCGAATGTTCACATTGTCAACGGGCCAGGCCGGGCCCGCCCCGGGCCGCGGGCCAATTTTGTACTCTTATCAATATGAATGTTAACATGTCAATGTGAATATTCGCATTGTCAATGGGCCGGACCGAGTCCGCCTCGGCTGCGGGCGGGTTTCGCGCCGCCACGGGACACAGGCCAATTTTACACTCCTATTAATGTAAATATTAACATGTCAATGTGAATATTCACATTGTCAATGGGTCGGGCCCGCCCCAGCCCGACTCGAATTTTTCCGGGCACCCACGAGAATCGACATGAGCCGGGCCCTTACACATTGACGATATGAACATTCACATTGATGGTGTGAACATTCACATTAAGGGTATTTTGGTAATTATGTCACCCATATGACTTATTGAAACATAAGAAAATAATGTGAACTAAATGGAACATAAGTAGATGAAAAGGGCATTTTGGTCTTCTTATCTCAAATAGGACCTAATGGAATAGTCAAAAAGAATATGAATTGGATGGAATAAAGCTCTTAGAAAGTAGATTTATCAAAAAAGCTCATTTTAAAAAATTATATTTATTTTTTGTTAGATTAAAATGACATATGTGTCTTTTAACTTTTATACATATAAAATAATAAAATAATATTATTATTTTATTCATGTCATTTCAAGAGAAATAACAATCATCTTATTTGATTAAACTCACACAAAAAAATTGAATTTTTAAATTTTTTGTGTTTTTTTATTGAATTTTTTTAATATTTTAAGTAATTTTTTATTTTTTAGATACACATAATCTAGATATATTTAAGAAATATAATATTTTGTGAATTTTTTTTTTTAATTCACCAACTACAAAAGAATACAAAAATACAAAATTTAGTAATATTATAATAAATCTGAATAACGGTATTTGGTAATACTTTAATAAATGTGGGTGAATAGACGAAAAAGAAAAATGAAGATGGAAATAAAAATAAAAAATTATATTCATATATAAAAATTTATACAAAAAATATCATAAAAATATTGTGATAGTGATGTTGTAAATATAAATCATGTTTATGAATTCTTTGTTTTAAAGTGAAAGGTCACTATTAAGCTATATCATTGGATTTAACAAATTTATATAAAATTTATGTTTGTATATCATCACTCAATAAGAATATGTTCACGTAGAATTTAATGATGAGAAGTTGTAGAATATAGTCATAATAATAGGAAAAGGAAATGGTACGAAAAATGGCAAAATGTTCATTTAGAAAATTTTAAAGTATGACATCAGTAATCCAAGAGCAATTTGTAATAAGATTGCAAATCTTAGAAAGAAAAATGTAATTTTTCAAATGTGAAAGAAAATTTGTATTAAATATAAATCTCAGGGATTCAAAGTAATCTATCCAAAAATAAACTACAAATACCCTCGTGAACTTTTCTAAACTGTGTTTGGTTGAAAGATTTAGGAATGAAAGGGAAATGGAAAAAGTGTGTGAAATTAAAAAAAAAATGTAAGTATATTTTATTTATATTTTACTTATATTTTTCCTTTATATTTCTAAATTCATTCTCAAATCTCCCAACTAAATACATAAATTACATAAAAAAAAGCTACTTCTTATAAGTAGGTTAAAATTTTATTTTTTTGAATATTTTTTACCTTTTTTTTTAAAACGTGTAAAAAAAATAGAAAAATTATCCAAAAAAGTCAAAAAGGATTAACTTCCCAAAATAAGCTTACATCTTTTGAGATTTACAATTTTATAATAAATAGTTTATTTTATTAATAAATTATTATATCAATTAATAATTTTTAATGAAGTCAAAAATTTATTTTATTTAGATAATTTTATTATTATATAGGAGAACAATTAGAAAATTTATTTTTTCAGTTATTTTTTTAAATAAAAAATTATGACAGGGGGTATTTATGATTTTTAAAATTACAAGAGGCAATCTGTATTTTAAATAAATCTTAAGGATGTATTTATAATTTACTCAAAAAAAAAAACCTAGGGGTTTTCTCCTTTTTATTTTTATTTTTTTTATAAATTACAAATACACTTCTAAATTTTCTTTTAAATAGGAAATTATAAATATTTATTTTTCATAATTTTTTATTTAATAAAATTAATAGAAAAATAAATCCTCAAGTACTCACCTATAATAAAATTAATTAAATTGTTAATTGAAATATATTTTGACATCATTAAATACTAATAATTAACTTGATGATTTATTAATAAAATGAGTTATTCGTTATGCGATTGAAAACTTGAAGGGTTGGAATGTTATTTCTAAAACTATAGAGGTAATCTGCATTTTAAACATATCTTGCGGAGTAGGTTGAATTGATAGTTCAAAAACCAGGGGTGCAACTTGGGTGAGCTCAATCCGAGCAACTCGAACCTAGCCCAAATTTTTTTAGGGTTCGGACAAGATATTTTTAAATTTGGTACGGGCTTGGACAAAGACGTCAAACAACCCAAGTAACCCGAAATCCAAATTATACATATATAGATGTATAAAATATTAAATATGCATATAAATTATTAGCCAATACATGATATGAAAGTAATTTAGATTATTAAATTATATTGAATATATATTATATATTCAAATAATACAAAATCTTTTTTATTTTTTTTTTATTTTCACTCATAAATTATAAAGACTACTATAGCGATATCTTTCTTACATTATATAAATTATTTGTTTTGATAGTATTAATGATTTTCTATTAAAAAAAATGTAAATAGAGTCAAATTTTAATAATTTAATAATGTAGCTACAAAAAAAAAAAAAAAAAAAAAACTGAAATTCATTTACAATTCGAGTAATTTGGGCAACTTGGGTTTAACTCGGGTTGGGCTTGGACAAGCAATATCGAGTTATAATTTGGGTTTGGGTAGACCTAGACAACACAATTTGAGTTGGGTTTGGACAACCTCCTAATCTGATCGAACCTGCCCGAGTTGCACTTCTTTCAAAAACTAAGTACATAATTTTACTATAATTTAGAGATAGAAAGTATAAGAGTTATGTTAGGGACCCCAAATATTCTATCAAACCTCTGACATGGGTGTGTGACTCACACACGTATAGATTTGTGAAAGTCCCACCTCATGTAAGAGATTTGATAAAATATTTAGTAAAATATTTGAAATACATAATATTTCTCATAAACTTTACAAAAAGTAATGAATGCTTGTTTAGAACGAATTTATTTCTTTTGTAATAAGATCAAAATATCATCTTTCTTTTTAATCAATTTCCTTAATAATTTTTTTAAAGTTCGTTTTTCAACTATATAAATTTAAAAATTAGAAAAATTGAGTCAATTTTATTTTCATTAAAAATGAAAATAAATCAAATTCTAACGAGAAATAAGGATCAAGTGTTTGTTCCATTTGTCAATAATCTTAGATTGGCGAATCAATAGAAGAACCTACATAAATTATGCCTTAAAGATAAGAAAGAATACTCTCCTCCGTCATAAATTATTTGTCTGATATGAAAAATGAAAAATGAAAAATAAATATATTTTCTTATTAAAATTTAAATATTTTTTTCACATATTAAACATATTTAAAGATTTATTTTAATTAGTAATTTTTTAATTTTTTTAATAAAAATTCCAGTTTTCATGTCCAACAAAAAATTTAGGACAAAGAGATACATTTAGGTCTCGTTTGACAACATCAGAAAATAGTCAAAAAAATCATTAAAATGGTCAAAACACTAAACCAAAAATTCAAAAATTCTTTTTCCATTCACTCTAGTAAAAATCTAAAAAGTCATCCAAAATATAGTTTTAGAAAATTAAGTATACTTTTCAAAAATTTGAGTTTTTTCGTTTTCCATTTTTTTTAGTCAAAAATTTTAATATTTTAAGAATTTTTTTATTTTTTAGATGCACCTTATTTAGATACACTTAAAAAGTATAATATTTATGGAACAAATGTTTTGAAAAAATTATTTAATGCAAAAAATACAAAAATTCAGCACATTTTGTATTCTTGTGTATGTATGGAAATTCTTAAACAAAAAATTATCGATAAATCCAGTCTGAGGATTGCTTGAGGCGTTGGGTCCGCTGGTCTTTTTTTTTTTGGGTGAGAAGTACACTCTTTATGAAATATTATGGTGAGAAGAACGTTTTGTTATTTTAAAGAATATTTTTATTTTCAATTCTACCCTTTTAATTTTTATTAACACCTATCTATTGAAATTTTTATTCTATTTGTGTGAAATTCTATGTATTGAAATTCTTTTGATAATTTTGTTCTTATCTATTCAAATTATTTTAATGTATCTGTTGAAATTCACCAAGTTTATTGAACTTATTTGTTGAACCTATTTGTGTGAAAATCTTATCTGTTGAACCTATCTGTCAAAATTTTATCTATCCAAATTTTTATACGTCCAAATTTTATCTGTTCAATTGGTTTACCCAAAATCTTTCTAGTTCTCTATTTCTCTCTCTAGATTTCTCTCTATTTCTACTTCAACTTTCTCAACAACCAAATCGCAGGCTCTATTTGTTCAATTGACGGTGGGAGCATACCTGTTTGGTTGCAGAGAAAATGTAAGAAGCACCAAGAACTTACAATTTTGAAGCTCATATTCCACTGTTAAGAACTAAATACAAACTTATTAGTTAGTTTAAATTAATTTTAAGTCTTCTTAGTATGTTTCTATTTGTAAAGAAAACAAAAATAGAGAATAAGCTTCCATGTTGTATTTTTTTTTAATTTGCGGTAGATTTCAGAAAATGAAGGTAGGGAGTGACGAATCCAAGAGAGGTGGTAGAGGCGGTGTCAAATCTACAGAAGCTAGCTTTCAGAGTCGCGACTAGTAGCGGTGACATATTTACGACCTTCTAAACCATCCAAAGTCATTCAACACCTAAAATCCCAAGGCCTCAACTGAGTTCTCTTTCCCTTAGACCTAGATCCAAAAAAAGAAGAAGAAGCCAGTTACTGTTTTGGAATCGAGTCAGATCGATGGACTCATAGTCTTGGTCCATCAACAACCTAAACCCGTCCTTTAGTAAATCGTCGGTGCGGTAGAGATAAGTGGCGACGGGTTTTTCTCTAGCCATGGAAGTCTAGTCTTTGTTCGTTGACACCAACTCGTCAACAACGTTAAGGAAAATAGAAGTGATGGTAGATGTAGACGCGCCCGAACGTCCCGGGAGAAATCCTGTTTTGTTCATTGGGCTCACTACAGTTTGGACTCAATGTCACGGTCCTATATCTAATCTCGCAGAGTGCAATGCAAGACCGATGAATCATTAAAGAGTCCAAATCCGACAAATCGTTTTGAAAAACTGATTTTTAGAAAGAAGTGCCAAACATGGACTGCTTTGCCAGATACAGAGTCGCCACCTAAATATTTTATTTTGGGAGAATTTAGGAAACCCTGACTCGTGCCTAATGCCACGTGTCTGTCATCACCAAAGTTGCCTTGGCTCGAGAACTTGGATACGATTGGGGAAGCTCATTTCATGAGCACCCCCGCTCGTCCGGTCGAAGATCGGCCACTACTAAGCATGATATCGAGTTTTTGAAAACATATGTGCTCTTATTCTGGTTTGTTAGCCTAGAATTACTATGTGATGCGCACAACATACAAGTATAGATTGAATCGTTTAAGTTGAAACAAAACATTTCATGTTTGTTTCTTTGAAAGATGATTTGATGGTGCTACTCGCAAGTAGGCTAAGACGTGGATTTGCCACCCTCAAGTGGGCTTAAGAAAACATGATTTTGCTACTCTCAAGTGGGCTTAAAACTCTCAATTGGTGAATTGTTCCAATTCAAATAACCTAACCTTCACCCACAGGCATTCAGGCAGTTATATCATATAAGCAAATAGCCTCATGGTAAGCATGCTATCATGGCAGTCACTCACACGCATGCAAGGATGTTAAAGCATAAATACTTACCGAGTACTCCAAGCCAAAGAAATAAGCTAATTAGAAATCATGCATGAATCCTAACTATGCTGAAATGCCTAATGCAACACATGCAAAAATGCAACTAAGATAGGCTCGGCTATTCTAAAATGGCATACGAAATGCAACAACTCATACACGTATTCAACTCGGAATTGAAATACAATGCAGTTAGTATGATACGCCGAGCCCGGTGCATGCAAAACAGATAAATGGATGCAAACATGCGGGCATAAGTATTCTAATTGAAACGTGCCCTAAACTAACCATCATAGGCTGGTAAATAAAAGGGAGAAAGACGTGGGGTTGAAAGACATGTATCACGCACACACACACACACACTTATTACAACATTGCCCTCCTCGGAGGGTTCGAATGAATAGTACAAAATAAACTAGCTAATCTAAGCTAATTAAACTAATTATTACACAACATTAATTAATTAATGAATTAACTAAGTAAGTAAGGAAACTAGCATGCAAATTAAACAAAATGGACCGCCTCAGCTTTGTTCCGAATGATAGGGATGCATGCGTGCTCAAGTCGCCTTGTCGGGAAATCCATCGCGATGCCCCAATCTGCCTCTGTTTGCAACTGGTCCCAAAACACTGTACAAAGCTCCAGAAGGCTGCTGACCAGTTTTTGCTGCTGGTTTCCGGTTTGCTGTAACAGAGAGTGAAAAAGGGGCATGGCAAAGTGTTTTCAACATATGTGTGCATGACCACTCTCCCTATCATTGCACAAGCTCCAGGGAGTGTAGTCCTCAATTCTCGTGCCACCAATCACGCATCTCGATGCATGATGGCTGAGGAGTCGAATTGCACAACTTGATGTAAAATGAATGCACATATAAACACAATAAGGCCTAAACTCCATCATGGGTAATCCATACGTTTCGTCACTTGGAGTACGAAACGTCCCTCATTTCCCGTGTTTGGACTAAATCCTATTCCAAACACATTGCAATATACATGGCATACACAATACGACTAGTATGCAACCCTAAACGCAATGCAACCTAATCATGCTAGCATGCGAGGGATGATATGCAAACATGCAACTAGCATACACAATGCTATGAACTAAGAATAGCATACTCAATGCACATGAACTATATGGCATACGCTATGCACATACGAAGATGGACATGCACGAAGACATGAACAAGACATATACAATGCGACGATCAAGCATGCGACAACATGGATATGACATACATAATGCAAGATGGACTTAAACTAAAATGAATGGGCCTCAACCACACTCAAATCAGTGGTCAAACATGATGAAAATGAAGCAACAACACACATGCAAACATGCACAAATACAAGGGACTAAACCTAAGGCACAAAGTGCAACTCCACCAAAACATGGTAAGCATGAAATATGGCATACAATCACATATTTTCCAGTTCTAAAATGACATGCAAGATGGTCCCGAATCATGCAAACACCTCACACAATGCATGCTAGATGGCCCAAATATCGAAACTAATGAAGTAAATTACACTATAGGCATGCGAAGCAATACTCAAATGGCCAAACCAGCCCCAAACAGTCCCTATGTAGGCCAAAATAGTAGCAAATATGGACTAAAATGATGGCTCGCAAAGTATGGAAATGAAGCTCATGCAATGGTCCAAAAATGAGGTATTCATGCATAACTCTCAAACACATTTAAAGAGTGGAAAACATGGGAATATGGCATACATATAAGCTCTAAAATATGATTCACAATGATGCCAAAACATGGAAACATCTCAAAATACGCATGCAATAGGCTTCAAAACTCAAAGCTAGACAAGGGTATTGAACTACAACCATGCATAGCAAACATCATTCGACCATGAGGCCCAAAAAAAGAGCTAAGGCAGTCCAAAACATGCACAAAATCAGTTTAAGGCATGGCCAAAAAGTGCTAGAATCAAAGGCCAAAATAGCATGCAATGTAAGCTAGTAAAGAGGATTTACACTACAAGCATGTGAGGCAATCAAGAGGCCACTAAATCAGAAAAATTATGAGGTATGACATGCCAAATAAAGCCCAAAAATCCACTGAAACACAGTTAATGCATGCAAGAATGAGATGCTCTTTTGATATGCTATGAAGAGGGTTATTCTACACATGCAAGATGGACATCCAATATGGAAAAACAAGCTCAGGACAGAGCCTATGCAGGTCTTAAAACTCACCGAAAATGGCCTGAAACACGGCTTGGAAGCATGAAAATAAGGGCTCCTTTGTAAGGCAAAAAATGTTAAAAAACAAAACAAGGAGAGAGAGGGTCACCTCTCTCTGATTTTGGCACTCAAAACAGCATGCTAGCCATTGAAAATCCACTGGATTTCAGTGGCTAAAAGGCCAAACAAAGGCCAACACAAATGCTCTAAGGCATGGCTCAAAATAAGGTAAAATGAAGCATACAAGGGGGTAGATGACCCCCAACAGAAAAATGATCTTAAACAAACATGTTAAGAGCCTCAAAATAAGACTTTTTTCAGTTTACACCAAAGCTCAAATATGCTAGCAAGTATAGCTAAAAAATGAAGCAAAATAAAGCCTTAAAAGGGAAAAAGTGTGTTACCTTTGTAGCACAAAAGGACCAGCAACCTCTGGACCACAAAGATAGCCTCTCAACCTCTGAAAATGGCCTCCAAGATGCTTAGAGTGATGGTGGAGGGGTTAGGTTGGGAGATGGTATGCAAAGGTGCAAGAACCATGCACTTTTTGAGCTAAAATGCAGAGATACAGGGAGAGATATATTGTATGCCTTCAAACAAAATCTGAACCCTCATAAAGGAGAGGGAGGCCCTCCTTTATAGAGATACAAGGCCTTAGCTTCTCAAAGAAGCTAAAAACCAAGGCCAAAGATCCTCCATACACGTGTATGGAGGATGCAGTCTGTGCCTTCCAGCTGGCATAGCTGGCACACACTCACAGAGACAAGACTGAGGAAGACAGGCCGACCAGTTCAGGTGGTCGGCCGACCACTTCCCCTAGTCGGCCGACCAGTTCAAAAGGGTTAACTCAAAGAAAGGTGGTCGGCCAGCCCATTTGGTGGTCTCCCAACTAAATTTAAGCTAGTGGTGTGGTGGAAGACCAGCAATTGTGGCCCAAAAATGAGGGAGACCAGTTACCTGACAAGAAAATTGACTGGCGGGAAAAAGTGGTCTCCAAGGAGAAAAGGTGGTCTCCCACCCTTGTACCACCTTCCAAACAATGAAAATAAGGTCCATGCCAAAAATGAACCAAGACGGAAGCAAAACAAGGGTTCGGGGGTCAAAATGCGCAGCCTGGTGCCCCGAAAACAGGCTGTTAAGCATCGAAAGTGGCATGCGACCACAAAGGTGGTCTCCCGGGCCACAGTGTCCCTCTAGAGAGAGGAAACAAGGTGTGTGCCAAAAACCAGAGCAAACGGAGAAAGTTAAGCGATCTCGAACCGAGGCGCACGACCGATGTCTCTGAAAACCGAAAACTGGTCTCCAAACGGTAACAGTGGTCTACGGCCACGAAAAGTAGCCTACGGCCACTAAGAGATGGTCTACGAGACCTCTCACTCCCTTCGGAAAGAGAAAATAGAACCTGGTTCGCAAATTGATGCAAAGCACAAAAGAGTCCCGAAGTCCGGAGGCAAGGCTCTCAGCTGAGACTCCGTAACCTCAGAACGAGCACAACATGCACCATCACCGAGCGCTCAATCGATGACGTCTGAGTCTTAAGGTCGGTCAAAAATGGGGTGTCTACAGTTGCCCCTCTTTGACAGAACTCGAAAGTCATACGTGACGGGAGTGAATGTCAAAGGCTAGAGACGACCCATTTTTGACAAGGCCGAAGACTTAGACAAACAGGCGGGATAAGCAAGCGATGTGCCCGCAAGCAGGGGCAAAATGCAAAATAATATGCACAAAGCCGAACATAACTCATGATTATGCAAAGCGAGCTGTAATGAAGGAGAAATTCACAATAAATACGACAGTTTTAAGCAAGAAGGCAAATCAAACTACATTTCATGCAGTTATGATGTAGGAGAATTATACAATTTTCGTTACGACTCACACGGAGAATACAATACCGTCCGGTTCATCTGGTCGCACCAACTTCAAATGAACCATACAAATCATATCGTGCCTGAAAGAGGAAGAAACTTAACAGGTACAATATCGTTAGAGACAATGCGTAGCAATGCAAACGAAAAGTGCGTAACAACGCAAGTCGAGGGATGCATGACAATGCAACCTAAGTGTGACGCATAACAATGCGGTATGGATGTAAGACAATGCAACCTAAGTGTGACGCATAACAATGCGAAATACAATGCAATGCACTAAGAAGTGCTGATAAGATGCGCAAGATAGCGTGATGTAATGCACTAACAAGTGCAGGTAAGGGTGCGCAAAATAGCGTGAGCAATGCAAAATGATATGCAATATTATGAAAACAATGCAAATGATATGCAATGCATTTGAGATGATCAAACCACGAGCAGTACAAAACCACGCAAATATCATGAAAGGATGGAGAAGCAAGATTAAACTTCGTGCCTACTATAGAAAAGGTGCTGACATCCTCAAACCACAATCTCCTTAGTGGAATAGGCGTGTACACACGCAGAACTATGTGTGTCGTAGACAGAACACAAAATACAAGTAAGTGGGTGACATGATATAAGTGAAGAATGATCTGCTGAAGAAAGATCGTGATCTTAAATGCTGGATGCAACAGACTAAAATACAATGTAATGGATGCAATAGATGAATTGAATAAGGCGCGCGGCGAAACCAAATTTTGCCTAGAAAAGGCATGGACACAAACAAACCACGTCTAACACAAAAATGGTGCCGTCACCCTCAAACCAAAATTCCCTTAGTGGAATAAGCGCGTACACATAATCACATAACCATGCTTTAACGCGAAAAGTATGGGCACATGCCAGACTAAGCTTATCATGGAAAGGCGCAAGTGATACAATGGATATGTAGCAAATGCATGCAATATATTCTATGTATAATGCAATGGACATACTAGATGATGTAGTAGTTAGAAAGTGAAGGTACCTTACAGGGGTAATTGGCAAATGACTTACCTCATGCTGTTGGGGATCTTTCGCTTCTTCTTGGTTGAACCACATGTACTACTTTTCTCCCCGACTATGGTCGCAGCTTTCCCTATTCTCCAACAAGGTGACAGACTAGGTTGGTTCAGTATCTAGAATTAAGGCGCATACACATGCTATCTCAATTTATGGGGCTGCCATATAGATTTCAAGCCGAGGATATACCCCTGGGTATTTAAACCAGACTTTAGTCTCAGAAATCCCTAACATTTGCGTTATAGGCATGAGCCATTCGAACTCTAGTTTCCATCGTCTCAGTTGGTCTCCTAGGAACTCACCGCAAACACAGGCAGGTGGCTATACCAGACCATCAGAAGTCGTTCGGGCACAACAAACACCAAAGGAATTGCACCTTTAGAGGATTTAAGGTCTCCTAGACCAGAGAGTGCACAAGACAGTGCGAATAAAGATGCAGGATTTAAGGTCTTCCAGACCAGAGGATTTAAGGTCTCCTAGACCAGCATAAAACAGATATGATGCAATAGATGTAACGGATAGAGCAATAGATGCAAAAGGGGTAACGCACTCCAACCACGCTGGAATCGTGAGAGGAGGAAGAACAAAGAAAACCAATCAGGAGGGCGTTCCACTCAACCGGAGATAAATTCCAAACACGCTAAAATTGTGTAAGGAAGGAGACACTCTAACCACGCTAAAATCGTGAGAAGAGGCCTGAAAACAACCGCCTAGGTGCATACACAACGTAACCTGAGATGAATTCCAAACATGCTAAAA
Source organism: Camellia sinensis (assembly GCF_055761805.1). Taxonomy (NCBI): domain Eukaryota; kingdom Viridiplantae; phylum Streptophyta; class Magnoliopsida; order Ericales; family Theaceae; genus Camellia; species Camellia sinensis. The sequence goes on along the minus strand of NC_138964.1, from coordinate 15,563,182 downwards.
TCGTGTGAGGAAAAGAACACTTTATCCACGCTGAAATCGTGAGAAGAGGCTCGAAAACAACCGCCTAGGTGCATACACAACGCAACCTGAGATGAATTCCAAACACGCTGAAATCGTGTGAGGAAAAGAATACTCTAACCATGCCGAAATCGTGAGAAGAGGCCTGAAAACAACCGCCTAGGTGCATACACAACAAAACCTGAGATGAATTCAAAACATGCTGAAATCGTGTAAGGAAAAAAACACTCTAACCACGCTGAAATCGTGAGAAGAGGCCTGAAAACAACCGCCTAGGTGCATACACAACGCAACCTGAGATGAATTCCAAACACGCTAAAATCGTGTGAGGAAAAGAACACTCTAACCACGCTGAAATCGTGAGAAGAGGCTCGAAAACAAAACGCCTAAGCGCGTACACGACGCAACCTGGGATGAATTCCAAACACGCCGAAATCGTGTAAGGAACGGGACACTCAAACCACGCTGAAATCGTGAGAGGAGGTCCAACAACCCGCCCAGCGCGTCTACAACGTAACCTGAGATAAAACCCGCCTAGGTCCGCACATCAGGCGTCCTGAGATAAATTTCAAATACGCTGAAATCGTGTAAGGAAAGGAACACTCTAACCACGCTGAAATCGTGAGAAGAGGTCCAAAACAAACTATCAGGTGCGTGCTCGGCGTAACTTGAGAAAGTCCCGGAGCACAACGATCCTAAACGCAGCTCAACGTAAAAGGATAAATGATATAAGATAACACAAGATGCAAATAAACACAATAAGTGCGATGATACAGTACATGTTACAAGCAATGCAGGGCATGATGTTTAGGGAATGCAATAAACAGACAAAGCGGCACTTTAGAAAGTACCTCATGGAGTGAGTGGCGGTAAACTGCTTTACTCTGATGGGGATCTCTTCTTGTATTCTTCGAATACTTACCTTCAACTTACAGTATAAAGGTTCTGAAATGCTGACAAGGAGCAACATCTGCATGTAGAAACCACAAATGCCGTTTTTCGTCCTGATCATATTCATAACTTTCCCTAGGAACTCATTGCAAACACAGCCAAGATGCCTTCGGCAGGGAATGGTACTCAGGAAGAGCACATCTGATTGCCATTCTGGCTTTGAAACAATTAACACAGTATTCTGTTCACTCTGAACACACAGCTCATACAACACACTGCTCATTCTGAACACACAACCTGTAACACTGTACTCTGTTTCTTTTGAACATACAACTCATAACACAGTATTCTGGTCATTTTGAACACATGGCTCGTAACAGCACACTGCTCACTCTGAACACACAGCTCATAACACAGTACTCGATTTATTCGGTACACAGCTCATTCGAAACATATGGGATGTAGTGATAAAACTTGTAGAAGTTGAAACAAGCTCAGACGCTCTAAATTTTCCCTCTTTTCTTTTGCTTTGCAGTCTGGAACTTTCATAGCTTCAGATGGGTCCTGGTTTTTACTGTTCTCATATGACCTGGGTTGAACCCTGTGGTTTTATGAAAGAACAAATTCTGTTTTGCACAAATGTGGAGAATAGCACGGCACTCTGAGCACAAAACGATTTTTTAAAAGTGAGATGAGAAAATGGTTCTCAACCGGGTATTGAGCCTACAACTGACCACAGCCAAAATGACTCAACGACGGAAAACAAAAGGTAGAACAACCTAAACACAACTCAACAAAGGAAAAACAAGGTAAAATAACCTAAACACAACTCAATAAAGGAAAAACAAGGTAAAACAACCTAAACACATCTATTGACACTCAAACGACTCAAAACAAGAATCAAAACAAACAAAAACACACAAACACAACACTCAGCTATGTTATAAAGGCAAGAGACCTCTCGGTGCACGAGGAGCCAGTTTCTCCGGGTATTGTTTCCCACCCTTTCTCACTTGTGATTCTCACATCACTTCGCCCTCAAGCTCTGTTTTTCTGAAAAAAGCCATTTTCCTCACTTTTTCTCTCAGCGCACATCTCTCTATTCTTCAATCTCTCATTTTTTATCCCTCCCCTGGGTGGTTGATGGATAAGCAGGAAGTTGTGGGCTCTTGCCCCTGGTATTCTACCATATTCTTGTTCTTGTTCACAACAGTGAATTTCTCCCACAGAGGGGTTGCACTACAACTGGGTGTGTAGCAAATCTGCAGCTGACATCGGTTGACGATGCTCTGCTGGGGAGTTTGGACGTGATCAGATCTATCCAGATGAGGGAGTGGAATATCTTGATCCATTCCAGTTCGTGCTTCGCACTTGGCTCGATACCTCGCTGCTTAGAGGATGTGAGAGCTTTCTGCCATTTTGCGGTTAGCTTCAGTGGTACCCTTTTCGGGCAAGTATGAGTGCCCTTCTTGGCGAGTATGTTGGCAATGGGAAAAAGACAGAAAACCTGGCTCAACTGTGCCCCTAGTTCATCATTTTGATCATTTTTTATTTTTGGTTTTCTACTAAAACAATTTTGACCAAAATGAGAGTTAGATTAACATGCTTGTTCGATTTTCTGATTTGAAATCATGCAAGTCAAGTTATGAGTACTGAAAAATTTCCCTTTTTTGGGTCTAAGAAATGGTCCAGTTTTAGAAAAATGGAATAATTTTCTAGAGAATTAGTCAACCTCATTAAAAATTCTCAAAAACTATTTTTGCAAATGGCCACTACTCGACCAACGCAGGATTTACTCTTGAGATGCACAACCTCAGATCCAAAACAATAGAAAATTGCCCCTTGTCTGAACGGCACTGCATGGCAACTGAAAGTTGCCCCTAGTCTGAATAGCACCGTAGCACTCCACGGCGACGGAAAGTTGCCCCTAGTCTGAATAGCACCGCAGCACGTGGCAACCAGTCCTCACAGTGACAATTACAACCAAATTCTCGGATATAGAGAAGACAAAGATGACCAGAACTATCACATGGACACAGTCAAATTTGAAGTGTTTTACGGCTGGACTTCAGAATGAAGTTGCCTACGTATCCCAAACATGGGAATCAAGTCTTACGTAGTTCGGGGTTAAGGTATACTCGGGTATTAACCTCTCTTTTTGCGCTTTAACTTTTGCCAAGGCCACCCTTTCTGGGTTTTCAACCTTGCGAGCTTTGTTCTTCTTTTCTTTTCAATTCTTTTCATTTCTTTTCTTCTATTTTCTTTTTCATCTTTTCTTTTCATTTTCTTCATTTTTCTTTTTTTCTTTTTTTCATTCTTTGCATTTTTATTTTTTTTTGTTCTTTTTGTTCTTTTTCTTTCTCTAACTTTTGCCTGGGTCGCCCTTCCGAGTTTTCGACCTAGCGAGCCTCTCAAGGGTAAAAGTGTAGCTTTGTCCGTGTTAAACGGTTTTGAGACCCTAAAGTTATCTGAATCCAGGAGAATGACTGCTGTTCACTGACGATGCAGGAGTCCATCCAATGGGGGGCTGAATTTGCCCCTAGTGTTGTGGATAGGAACTCGGTTATCCTTCAACAATACTTTCTTCTTCCCTCTCTTTTGGGATTTGACATTCTTGCTGATCTTTGTTAGCTCAAGAAATGACTCATCTTTCACTCTTCGAGCACATCTGACATTTTTGTCCCTAGTTCGAGGGGTACTTCTAATTTAGCTTCGCAAGCTTCTTTTTGATCATATCTGACCTTCTTGCCCCTAGTTCATGGGCTACTTCTGATCCGGCCACACGGGCCTTACATTGTGGTTGACCGTTGAACATTCTGAATTAAGGTTCAAGGTTTGAAAGCAAAAGGGTTGAGTCTCGAGGCTGAGAGCAATCCTAAGCTGCACAATCTCAAGAGCGATTCCACACAGGTCTTCGTAGAACCACGCAAAACATTTTTTGAAATATTTTAAGAAAGCGACTAATCGCTCGCGTCGAAGACAATGTAGAACCAATCTAGATCAAGCCAGGATCCTTCTCAGTACTCACATTAACAAACATGATCTCATTCATTAAGGGCTTAGCATGCTTTTCTTTCTCTCAATTGATCAAATTTCTGCAAATCCCGAGGAATTCCTTCCTTTTTGTTTTCATCACAGTGTTCAAAATTTTTTTTTAAAAAACTTAGGTCAATGCAATAATTTCAAGGCACAGAAGAGTAGGTGAAATGCACCGTTGTTTCATTCTAAACTTCTGGCACAACTGGCGCAAGGCAGAAGCAAACAAAAGAGTGTGAAAATCACTACTGTTTCATTCAGATCTGCTGACACAACTGGCTCCACGGCAGAAATAGACTCAGGAGAAAGTAAAAAGACAAACACAAAACAAAATGGTGATGCCCGAGGTAACACCCCCGGAATCACCCGACCTTTGTACAACAGGACTGACTCGATACAATAAGACAGACCCTTAATCAAAAAGATTGACTCAAGACAATGAGATAGACTCAAAACAAAACTACAGAACTGACTCAACACCCAAGTCAGAAACTACAAAACTAGCATTCGCAAATGCTCAAAACAGTGCATGCCAAACGCCACATCCGGAGTAAACCGAGCACCGCCCGCAGGTGGTTCATCCCCTGATCACATTACATTATCCTCCAGGTTCACTGATCCAGTAACAATAGACTTTGCTGAGCTTGGTGGGAGGACGACCCTGTCGTCAAACAAGTCCTGTACTTCATGGCAAAGATGGAAGCAATTGTTGGTGCTATGACCGGTCTGTTGATGGTACACACAGTACTGGGTAGTATCATGACCTGGTGGAAGATGAGCAGGGAGGGGCCGTGGCTCGAGGGGTTTAAGATGCCCCTTTTTAGCAAGGATTTGAAGGGCCTTGGATAGAGGCATATAGAGGGCATGGAAGACCCTGTGACCTCGGGGTTGATACTTTGAGGTTTGTGGATTTTTGCTGGGTGCACTAGAAAAAGGGTCAGCAGGTACTGGCTTGGTCTGCTGGTCATTTTCGGATACAGAATTAGGGTTGAAAGGAACAGCTTTGGCACGATGGTCTTTCTCTCGATTTTCCCCTTGGCTTGAACTGCCCTTAGTCTGAGTGGGGAAAATGTCATTCATAGTTTTTGCAATAACAGCGAGCACCTGTTGTTTGTTCAGTCCTCCGGCTTTCAAAGCCTTAACAGCCTACGAGAGTTGTTCATAGGGATCGGTGTCCACCTTCACCTTGTTCTTACTACTCGCCTCAGCTTGGTAGAAGGTTTGGGTTGTTACATCAGAGCGGAGCCCTGTTGTTGTCGACATGCCATTGGTGGACTTGGGATGGCTTTAGGTTGGCTGAGCTCAATTATAATTTGCCCCAATAGCGGGGGCTCTTCCGGCATGAAATTCCTAGCATACGACGCAGTCGGTGGCGGAGCCGACATTCCATAGGCTAGATCAGCCACAGATCTTTGAAGGTCGCCAATCATTCCCATTAGCTCAAAGGTGGTGAGCTCACCGGTTTGAAATAACTGGGGTTCCCAGATCGGATGTGCGGTAGGCGACCTAGGCGAGTGTGGTACTTCAACGTCGGTCTCACCCTGCAAGATGATTCCTTGGTTTAGTGCGGCTGCCATAACCATAATTTTCTCTGAATTTTAGGGCATCATAAGTCTACTGAACTGGACAAAGGTGGTGTAACTGGTGACTGACGGATCTGATGAATCGGTGAGTCTTTTCCTACTTTGCCTCAGCAGAGGAGAACACTGGCTGCCCTGAACCGCGTCTCTGAACCTTGAAAGAGAAAACAGGCAGCGTCTCAGCCCAATTAATACAGACATGGACATAGTTGAATAACTGTATTCGACCACTGATCACTGTTTCCCACATTACTGCCCCAAAACTGAATCTAATACCCGCGGATATAACTGATTCTCAAATACCGATGCCCGCAGGCCTGATACCCAGACTTGTAAACTGATAAGTACAATTTGTAGAGACACACTCTAACAGCACATAGCAAGCAAGTGAGAACCAAAAACACCCCTATGGAGGGGTAGGGTTTCCCTGTCCTATTTTGTCAGGAGCTAGGGTTTCACTACGCACACAGCGGTTTCAAATAACCTATAATCGGGTGAGCAACCTGCCTAGTTTGGGATAGTCATTATGGATTCCGATATGCACTAGGTCGAATGGTCAAAAGGGGTGCCCTGGTTCAAACCGGGGTTTGTGTTCCCATCGTGGCAGAGCCCGTAACCGGTCAGCCTTATGGCACACTTCTCAAAGCGAGCCTCCGGCAAACAGTTCAGGAATAGCAGATGGAAAACATAGTGTCCTAGGCGCACCAATGCAAATGCAATGCAAAGAAACACATAAGTGTAATCAAAACAAGATATCATGAGTTCGAGTCAAGTTCTCTAAATCCCCAGCAGAGTCGCCAAAAATCGTAGACGTGCCCGAACGTCTCGGGAGAAATCTCGTTTTGTTCATTGGGCTCACTACAGTTTGGACTCAATGTCACGGTCCTGTATCTAATCTCGCAGAGTGCAATGCAAGACCGATGAATCATCAAAAAGTCCAAATCCGGCAAATCGTTTTGAAAAATTGATTTTTAGAAAGAAGTGCCAAATATGGACTGCTTTGCCAGATATAGAGTCGCCACCTAAATATTTTATTTTGGGAGAATTTAGAAAATCCTGACTCGTGCCTAAGGCCACGTGTCCGTCATCACCAAAGTTGTCTCGGCTCGGGAACTTAGGTACGATTGGGGAAGGTCATTTCATGAGAACCCTCGCTCGCCCGATCAAAGATCGGCCACTACTAAGCATGATATCGAGTTTTTGAAAACATATGTGCTCTTATTCCGGTTTGTTAGCCTAGAATTACTATGTGATGCGCACAGCATACAAGTATAGACTGGATCGTTTGAGTTGGAACAAAACATTTCATGTTTGTTTGTTTGAAAGATGGTTTGATGGTGCTACTCGCAAGTAGGCTAAGACGTGGATTTGCCACCCTCAAGTAGGCTTAAGAAAACATGATTTTGTCACTCTCAAGTGGGCTTAAAACTCTCAATTGGTGAATTGTTCCAATTCAAATAACCCAACCTTCACCCACAGGCATTCAGGCAGTTATATCACATAAGCAAATAGCCTCATGGTAAGCATGCTATCATGGCAGTCACTCACACGCATGCAAGGATGCTAAAGCATAAATACTTACCGAGTACTCCAAGCCAAATAAATAAGCTAATTAGAAATCATGCATGAATCCTAACTATGCTGAAATGCCTAATGCAACACATGTAAAAATGCAACTAAGATAGGCTCGGCTATTCTAAAATGGCATATGAAATGCAACAACTGATACACGTATTCAACTCGGAATTAAAATACAATGCAGTTAGTATGATACGCCGAGCCCGGTGCATGCAAGACAGATAAATGGATGCAAACATGCGGGCATAAGTATGCTAATTGAAACGTGCCCTAAACTAACCATCATAAGCTGGTAAATAAGAGGGAGAAAGACGTGGGGTTGAAAGACATGTATTACGCACACACACACACTTATTATAACATTGCCCTCCTCGGAGGGTTTGAATGAATAGTACAGAATAAACTAGCTAATCTAAGCTAATTAAACTAATTATTACACAATATTAATTAATTAATGAATTAACTAAGTAAGTAAGGAAACTAGCATGCAAATTAAACAAAATGAACTGCCTCAGCTCTGTTCCGAATGATAGGGATGCATGCATGCTCAAGTCGCCTTGTCGGGAAATCCATCGCGATGCCCCGATTTGCCTCTGTTTGCAATTGGTCCCAGAACACTGTACAAAGCTCCAGAAGGCTGCTGACCAGTTTTTGCTGCTAGTTTCCGGTTTGCTGCAACAGAGAGCGAGAAAGGGGCATGGCAAAGTGTTTTCAACATATGTGTGCATGACCACTCTCCCTATCATTGCACAAGCTCCAGGGAGTGTAGTCCTCAATTCTCGTGCCACTAATCACGCATCTCGATGCATGATGGCTGAGGAGTCGGATTGCACGACTTGATGTAAAATGAATGCACATATAAACACAATAAGGCCTAAACTCCATCATGGGTAATCCGGAGTGTCGGCGATCGAGAATCGAGGCACGTTTCGTCACTTGGAGTACGAAACGTCCCTCGTTTCCCGTGTTTGGACTAAACCCTATTCCAAACAAAATGCAATATACATGACATACACAATACGACTAGCATGCAACCCTAAACACAATGCAACCTAATCATGCTAGCATGCGAGGGATGATATGCAAACATGCAACTAGCATACACAATGCTATGAACTAAGAATGGCATACTCAATGCACATGAACTATATGGCATACGCAATGCACATACGAAGATGGACATGCATGAAAACATGAACAAGGCATACACAATGCGACGATCAAGCATACGACAACATGGATATGGCATACATAATGCAAGATGGACTTAAACTAAAATGAATGGGCCTCAGCCACACTCAAATCAGTGGCCAAACATGATGAAAATGAAGCAACAACACACATACAAACATGCACAAATGCAAGGGACCAAACCTAAGGCACAAAGTGCAACTCAACCAAAGCATGGTAAGTATGAAATATGGCATACAATCACATATTTTTCAGCTCTGAAATGACATGCAAGATGGTCCCGAATCATGCAAACACCTCATACAATGCATGCTAAATGGCCCAAATACCGAAACTAGTGAAGTGGATTACACTATAGGCATGCAAAGCAATACTCAAATGGCCAAACTAGCCCCAAACAATCCCTATGCAGGCCAAAACAGTAGCAAATATGGACTAAAATGATGGCTCGCAAAGCATGAAAATGAAGCTCATGCAATGGTCCAAAAATGAGGTATTCATGCATAACTCTCAAACACATTTAAAGAGTGGAAAATATGGGAATATGGCATACATATAAGCTCTGAAATATGATTCACAATGATGCCAAAACATGGAAACATCTCAAAATATGCATGCAATAGGCTTCAAAACTCAAAGCTAGGCAAGGGTATTGAACTACAACCATGCATAGCAAACATCATTTGACCATGAGGCCCAAAAAAAGAGCTAAGGCAGTCCAAAACATGCACAAAATCAGTTTAAGGCATGGCCAAAAAGTGCTAGAATCAAAGGCCAAAATAGCATGCAATGTAAGCTAGTAAAGAGGATTTGCACTACAAGCATGTGAGGCAATCAAGAGGCCACTAAATCAGCAAAATTCTGAGGTATGACATGCCAAATAAAGCCCAAAAACCCACTGAAACATGGTTAATGCATGCAAGAATGAGATGCTCCTTTGATATGCTATGAAGAGGGTTATTCTACACATGCAAGATGGACATCCAATATGGAAAAACAAGCTTTGGACAGAGCCTATAAAGGTCCTAAAACTCATCGAAAATGGCCTGAAACACGGCTTGGAAGCATGAAAATAAGGGCTCATTTGTAAGGCAAAAAATGCTAGAAAACAAAACAAGGAGAGAGAGGGTCACCCCTCTCTGATTTTGGCACTCAAAACAGCATGCTAGCCACTAAAAATCCTCTGGATTTCAGTGGCTAAAAGGCCAAACAAAGGCCAACACAAATGCTCTAAGGCATGGCTCAAAATAAGGTAAAATGAAGCATGCAAGGGGGTAGATGACCCCCAACAGAAAAATGATCTTAAACAAACATGTTAAGAGCCTCAAAATAAGACTTTTTTCAGTTTACACCAAAGCTCAAATATGCTAGCAAGTATAGCTAAAAAATGAAGCAAAATAAAGCCTTAAAAGGGAAAAAGTGTGTAGCACAAAAGGACCAGCAACCTCTGGACCACAAAGATAGCCTCTCAACCTCTGAAAATGGCCTCCAAGATGCTTAGAGTGATGGTGGAGGGGTTAGGTTGGGAGATGGTATGCAAAGGTGCAAGAACCATGCACTTTTTGAGCTAAAATGCAGAGATATAGGGAAAGATATATTGTATGCCTTCAAACAAAATTTGAACCCTCACAAAGGAGGGGGAGGCCATCCTTTATAGAGATACAAGGCCTTAGCTTCTCAAAGAAACTAAAAACCAAGGCCAAAGATCCTTCATACACGTGTATGGAGGATGCAGCCTGTGCCTTCCAGCTGGCATAGCTGGCACACACTCACAGAGACAAGACTGAGGGAGGCAGGCCGACCAGTTCAGGTGGTCGGCCGACCACTTTCCCTGGTCGGCCGACCAGTTCAAAAGTGTCAACTCAAAGAAAGGTGGTCGGCCAGCCCATTTGGTGGTCTCCCAACTGAATGCAAGCTAGTGGTGTAGTGGGAGACTAGCAATTGTGGCCCAAAAATGAGGGAGACCAGTTACCTGACAAGAAAATTGGTCGGCGGAGAAAAAGTGGTCTCCAAGGAGAAAAGGTAGTCTCCCACCCTTGTACCACCTTCCAAACAATGAAAACAAGGTCCATGCTAAAAATGAACTAAGACAGATGCAAAACGAGGGTTCGGGGGTCAAAACGCGCAGCCGGGTGCCCCGACAACAGGCTGTTAAGCATCGAAAGTGGCGTGCGACCACAAAGGTGGTCTCCCAGGCCACAGTGTACCTCAGAGAGGAAACAAGGTGTGTGCCAAAAATCGGAGCAAACAGGAGAAAGTTAAGCGGTCCCGAATCGAGGCGCATGGCCGACGGCTCCGAAAATCGAAAACTGGTCTCCAAACGGGAACAGTGGTCTACGGCCACGAAAAGTAGCCTATGGCCACTGAGAGATGGTCTACGAGATCTCTCCCTCCCTTCGGGAAAAGAAAACAGAACCTGGTTCGCAAATCGAGGCAAAGCACAAAAGAGTCCCGAAGTCCGGAGGCAAGGCTCTCAGCCGAGGCTCCGTAACCTCAGAACGAGCACAACATGCACCATCACCGAGTGCTCAATCGATGATGTCTGAGTCTTAAGGTCGGTCAAAAATGAGGTGTCTACAGTAGAGTCTGACCAGATCAAATGATCTATCTAGCTTATTTGAGAGATAGAGAAAGACACATGGAGGAAAGAGAGGAGAAAATGGGTTTGATTTCAATAGATAACGCTCATGGATCCAAGAATGGGTAGTTTGATCATTTCGCATAAGCCTATCCTTATAGACTTAATAGTTTAGTGTGTGGACTTTTGGGTAAAAGCAATACAAATTTGGATTTATTGATCGAGCGTCCTTTTTAAAATATTTTTTCACAAATATTTTACTTTTTAGGTGCATCTAAATTATATGCATGTAGAAAGTAAAAAATTTACTTAAAATATTTTTTTAAAAAATTCACTAAAAAAAAACACAAAAAACACATAATTCAATTTTTAGAAAATCAATCAAAACCAAATAAGGTAATTTAATTTTTTTTGGCTCATATTTTAATCTAAAAATTTAAAAATTACTAAAAAAATATATTTCCTAATGAGGCCTTAATCCATACAGCCACGTGATGTTATGAGAATAGAAAACTCTCTAGTGTGCAACCTTACCACAAAATTACGTAAATTTTCATAAGTGGTTTCATAAAAATACATAAATCGAATACAAATTCGCGTAAGTTTTAAGTTTTCATGAACTTACACGAATTTATATTCAATTTACGCATTTTTGTGATATTATTTATGTAAGTTTTTGAAAACTTATGTGGGGTTACTTATGATGTGCATCATACTGGAGCATTTTCCTCTGAGAATAATCTTTGCTTGAGACATGGCTAATTCTAGAGGTGACAAATGGGCATGTATGGGCGGGTCAGAACATGTTATACATTTAAAGCAATTCAATCTAAACTCGCTCACATTTGTTATATATATATTTTTTGATACTTTTTCAAAAAAAATATATTTCATTTTTAAAAATATATATTTTATTTTCAAAATATTTTTTTTGATTTTTGATTATTTTATTTTATTTTTTAATTTAAAAAAAATATTTAAATTTTTAAAAAATTGGTGGTATAAATGGTGCCCATTTAGATGGGCTTAAATATGTATCCATGTGCAACCCATGTAAATTCAAGAACAAATTACCTATAAGGCCTTTTTGAAGAGTGTGTATTCTATTTAATTTCAAAACTTTTTACATAGACTCAAAAGTCCTAAACCCATTTATCTTCTCCTCTTTCCCTTTGCTTCTTCTCTTTGTCTTTTTTTCTCTGATATTGGCGACGACGATGACGATGACGATGACGATGACCACGACTACGCCTTCATTCTTTTCATTTTCTTTCTAATCTACAGTCACCGGCAATCGGCAACCACCATTGATTTGGGATCATGGGCCACCACCGAGCACCAACTTTTTGCTTCGTGCTCACCAACGTCGAATGAGATGAGTTTCCGACGAAAAAGATGAGTAAATCTACTCAGATCTGATGTAGATCTAGATCTGAGTAGATCTACATTAAATCTAAATCAAAAAATAGTTGTCGAAGTACAAACATCTCTCGATATTTGTCTCTTTATTTCGATCTCGTAGTTTTAATACTTTTTTTTTGTACTATACATTTTTATTTTCCAGTTGTAATGGAGAAAATTTTCAAGTTCTGAACAAGTTGTTTTCGAATTTTAATTACAGATGGCGAAAACTGTAAAATTTTACAGTTTAAAGTTTTAAAGTTTCATAACTTTCTTTAGAACTGTAAAATTTTGCAGTTTCATAACATGTTTTTCAGTTTAATTAATAAGGATAAATACTTAATATAATCATACTTTGAAACTATAACATTTTATAGTTTTAAAGCTTGCTTTTCAATTTGATCAATATTGAAAATTATTTGCTTAAACCTTACAAAAATCGAAAATAACATATATTTTTTTTCATTGTTACTGTTTATTGTTCTTAGTTTTTTTTTTTCTTCTTATTTCAGTTTATCAATATTTTGCACATTTTACTATATTTTTTCACTTTAATTTCTGAATTTATTCTTCTTCTTTTTTCGACAATATTCTAGACATTCCGGTGAGTCTCCGACAATATTCTTGACATCTAGGGAACATTCTAGACATTCTGACGACGTTTGGTGATGTTTAGAACATTCCAATGATACTCTAGTGGATTTTCAATGATATTTCAGCAACTTCTTGGTGATATTGAACATTCCGGCAAGTCTCCAACGACAGTCTGATGGAAGTCCGGCAGTGGTAGGATGTAACAGCGTCTTTAAAAAAATAGAAAAAAAGGGATTTTTTAGTAACAATTAAAAATATACAAGATTAATTGGTACAAATGTTTTATTTTAAGGTTAGATAGATTTTGAACTTTATATATGGGACTTATCAATAAGTTCCCCTAAATTCAATTGTAATTGGGTTGACGATGCACAGTCTATTTATTAATTTGGACGGATTAATATGAATTTTAAATGAATATAATTAAGTGGGTTCATAAATTTAGGTTAGATTCACCAAGTTTGTTGAACTTATCTGTTGAACCTATCAATGTGAAAATCTTATCTATTGAACCTATTTGTCAAAATTTTATTTGTCCAAATTTTTTTATGTCCAAATTTTATCTGTTTAATTGGTCTACCCAGAATCTTTCTAAACTCTCTCTTTCTCTCTCTCTAGATTTCTCTCCTTTTTCACTTCAACTTTGTCAACAACCAAATCACAGGCTTTATTTGTTCAATTGACGGTGAAAGCATGCCCGTTTGGTTGCAGAGAAAATGTAAAAAACATCCACAATTTTGAAGCTCACATTTCATTGTTAAGAACTAAATACAAACTTAGCTAACTTAAATTAATTCTAAGTCTTTTTAGTATGTTTCTATCTGTAAAGCAAACAAAAATAAAGAATAAGGTTCTATGTTGTATTTTCTTTAATTTGCGGTAGATTTGATAAAAGGAAGGTGGTGAGTGTGGAATCCAAGATAGGTGGTGAAGACGGTGTCAAATCTACAGAATTTGGCATCAGAGTCGTGACTAGTAGCGGTGACATATTTACGACTTTCCAAACCATCCAAAGTCATTCAACTCCTTAAATCCCAAGGTCTCAACTGAGTTCTCTCTTCCTTAGATCCAGACCCAAGAGAAGAAAAAGAAGCCACTCACTGTTTTGAAATCGAGTCAGATCAAAGGACTCGTAGTCTTGGTCCATCAACAACGTAAACTCGTCTTCTAGTAAATCGTCGGCGCTGTAGAGATAGGTGGCGACAGGTTTTTCTCTAGACATGGAGGTCCAATCTCGGCTCGCTAACACCAACTCGTCGACGGCGTTAAGGAAAACAGAAGTGATGGTAGAGTCAGACCAGATCGAATGATCTATCTAGCTTATTGGAGAGATAGAGAGAGACATGTGGAGGAAAGAGGAAGAAAATGGGTTTGATTTCAATAGATAACACACATGGATCCAAGAATGGGTAGTTTGATCATTTCGCAGAAACATGTCCTTATCGACTTAATATTTTAGCGTGCGGAGTTTTGGCCAAAAGAAATACAAATTTGGATTTATGGATCGAGCGTCCTTTTTAAAATATTTTTCTACAAATATTTTATTTTTTAGGTGCATCTAAGTTATGTACATGTAGAAAGTAAAAAAAAATTACTTAAAATATTTAAAAAATTCACTATAAAAAAATACAAAAAACACAAAATTCAATTTTAGAAAATCAATCAAAACCAAATAAGGTAATTTAATTTTTTTTCGTCTCATATTTTAATCTAAAAATTTAAAAATTGCTAAAAAAATATATTCCCTAATGAGGCCTTAATCCACACGGCTACGTGATGTTATGAGAATGGAAAATTCTCCAATGTGCAACCCTATCACAAAATTACATATATGTTCATGAATTTACATAAATTTTCATGAATTTACATAAGTGGTTTCATAAAAATACATAAATTGAACACAAATTCATGTAAGTTTTAAGTTTTCACGAACTTACTTGAATTTATGTTCAATTTACACATTTTTGTGAGTTTATTTATGCAAGTTCATGAAAACTTATGTAATTTTATGGTAAGGTTACATTTGATATGCATTATACACTGGAGCATTTTCATTAGAGAATAATCTTTGCTTGAGACATGGCTAATTCTAGATGTGGCAAATGGGCAAGTATGAATGGGTCAGAACGGGTTATTTATTTAAAGCAATTCAATCTAAACTCGCTCACATTTGTTATATATATATATATATATATATAAAACAGTGTATGTCCATGCCTGAAGGCACGGTGAAAATATTGTTGGGATTAACATGTAATTGACTATAAATAGATAGTCTGTTTGGTTTTGGGTTTTCAAATGAATTTTATAATTAGATTTTGAAAAGAGTTTGTCAAACTTGAAATTTTGTTTGGTTGTATATTTTAAAAATAATTTTTTCAAATTTAAATTCAAAATTTATTTGGTTTTGGAGTTTTCAAAAACAGTTTTTAAATTTTCAAATTGTATTTTATTATTTTTAGTGAACTTTTTAAATATTTTAATCAACATTTTGGAAAATTATAAAATTTAGAGAGATTTTATTTAATCAAAAAATTAGACCCTCCCTATCTGTATTGCAAACTTAACAATAAACATATAAAAATTGTCCAATTGAATTTAACATTAAATTTTGCTAGAAAATTTTATTTTTAACAATAAGCAAGTTTTAATAATATCAGTGTGATTGATGTAGTATTTGAACTCAAATTCTCAATTCAAAAATAGTTGTATTTTTGTTTGTCAAACAAAAATTTAAGTGGCAAAAAATGATTAGCAATGACGGAGGTAATGTGGTGGAAATTGCTAGAATTTATCAAGAAAACGTGAAAATAGTGATGATACAATTACTTTTTTTATACTCGTACAAATACAAACAAAGACCATATCATCAAATATTTACTACTGTAATCTTTTTTTTTTTTTTTAAACACTTCATTACCTTGACCAACAACAAGACCCAATTAAATTTCCATTTTTTACTTTGGTGTTTGAGGGAGGGGGCTTCAGATCAGAGCCGGTGGGATGGGGAGTGATTTTTTGGCTAAATGTCATATAAGACTCTGTACTTTCCTACCTCTTCATTTTGGTTTTCCCCTTTTGCTTGACACACTTTCAACTTGGATCACAAAACTCATCACTTTTGCAATATGTACTCATCAGATTGGACGAAACAGTTGCATATAGTTCTCTAGTTGTGTGTAAACTTGGTGCTTTACTCATTTCTCGAAAAATCATATTTTTTTTAGAGAGTGAGTTTTGGTTGAAATAAAGAAGAGAGATATCATGGCTATAGTTTTGCATTAATTTTAATGGATGAAATATACCAATTTCTATGGTTTGGTGGTCAGTTTGCTGTGCAAAAAATTAAATAAATGAAAATAAATAAATTGTATGCTATCGGTAAATAAATAAATTAAACATAGATTTTCAAAATTTATAGGTAAATGAAATAGTGAAAAGTAAACACATAAATGCTACGTAAAACTCAAGCACAACAAAAGTATAAGCTTTTAAAAAAACACCGAAGTGTAAGTCCCACAACACAGAAACATTAAGAAAAAATCAGACGACATACACCAGCCAGTACTCTGCAGTACAAAGAAAATGTCAAATAACAAATTAAGCACACCAGCCAATACTCTGTAATACAAAAAAAAAAATGATAAATAAATAAAGCACATAAACCAATATTGTGCAATAAAAAAAAACAAATAACAAATTAAGCACATCAATCAGTGTTCCACAATAAAAAAAAATGACAAATAAATAAAGCACACCAGTTGTGCTTTGCAATACAAAAAAATTACAAAAATTGTGTAATGAACAATTACTTAAATATAGATTAATACGTACACAATCCAATCTTATGTGAAAATAAATTATCAACTTGATATAAAAGTAAACACCCTTCTTGAAAAAAAATATGGAAGCAAAAATTCAAATTCAACCAAATAAAGATATGATTAGTTTTCTTTAACCTAATTGAAGAGCATAGAAAGAGGAACAACAAAACATATAAAGAAAACTGAAATAAATTTATCATGAATGTAGGTTTCCCACCTCATTTTGACATAACTAGGGTGATGCCTTCAAGAGTTCCCACCTCATTCTGAAACATATTTTCAAGATCAACCCTGTTTAATGAATAGTTGAAATCAGTCTAATAAAACATCAAATATCAATAGGAAATAAAATAAATAAAATAAAACTAACCTAAGCTACTTTGAAGACTAACCTTATTGTTGATACTAGAATATCATGGATGACAAAACCCAAGCTACTTTCATAACCAGCTGTGTTGGAATGTCAAAGGTCCTCAAAAGAGAAATGAATTCAAAAACAAACAATGAAATAAGTGCATCAAAGTACGCTGGTCTTTATTAATAAAGAAACATAAAATTCATAACCATGATCCAATAGAGGCCGCCGGGGGGGGGGGAGGGGGAACTAAAGTCAAGTATATAAAAATTAAGAGGTAACAATACTATAACATCCTCCTCCTTCAACCCACTATAAATTATTTGTTTTCAATGAAATTCTAACATCCTACACAATAGACACTAAATTTAGACAAAAATCCATGTCAACCATATGTGACTTCCCCCAAAATATGCAAAGATACTATAAATCGTTGCACTTAAATTTAGTGAATTTTCTAAGGCACTTTACGCTGAATAACCACCCATAAGGTCCAATCTTTTACATTGATAGAGATTTTACAAAAATATTGGAAATCCACTGAATTACATATCAGTAAGAAGCTTTACAAAAGTGGTTAACATCAAGGATATACTTTACAAAATATTTGTCATATAATGTCTTCAAACTTCTTGTTTTGCAAAAAGTACTTGGACGCCTCTAAAGTGATTGGACGCCTTCAAACTTGTTCTCCATCACATTCTGAAATGTCCATGTATCAACTTCTGTGTACTTTTTCCAATAAGGAGCATGCACAACAATCTAATATTTAAAAAACAATAACATTAGCATATTGAAACAATATGAAAAATAGATATTGAAACGATATGGATTAAGGATACCTTATTACAATTCTATCGGAGCAATGTAGTCTTATTTATTCTCTTGAGCTCCATAGCTTTTTCAACCCAATCATACAAAAGTTCAATTTGATCATAATTAAAACACAATTTTAATTAAAATGCACTTTCCATTTATTTCCTTCTTTCATCATTTGTGTTCTTTTTTAAACTTTAGGAGTTGTTTGGGGTGTCCTAAATAAGTACACTTTTTGTCTTTTTAGACTAAAAAGTTGAGGTTGAAAATATGAATGATTGGGTTAACTTTTGGACTTTTTATGGAAAAATGTGTAATAAAAATTTGTAAAAATTGGTTTGAAGGGAAAAATTAGAATTGGGAGTTGTGCAGCCGTAATTTGTTGACTTTTGGTGAATAGTGATAACTTTTTAACTTTTTGAATAACTTTTTGGCTTTTTGGCTTTTTTGAGACTTCCCAAACTTGGCCTTAGTTACTTCCCTCTTCTATTTGGAAAATTTTATATTTTTGTAAAAGATCCTCTATAATGTTTTCAAGTTTATTGTTTTTTAAGGATGCATAATTTATTGAAAATTAGTAATATTAAGGATTAAAAGCACCGTGCTCATTTTCACAAACTGCATAGTAAAAAAAAATTATACATAGATTATGCATGCTGCAAAATATAACATTCCCCCATGCTCCAAAACAAACTTGAAAAGAACCATACCACTTGTGTATTTTTTATTCCCTTTCTTGAATAGTTTTCCTTCCTTGTCCTTTAAGCTTAATAAGCAAAAATTATTAAGAAAAAACATGAGGAGCAAATAAATTTGATTAGCAGGCTTACCCCACGAGCACAGAGGACGTTGAAGTCCCGTTCATTATGGATCACAACACTAGCATTTTTGTTTTGAAGAAATTGAACCTGTGTATATATAGAAAAATTATATTAAGAAATGTAGATTAAATAAAAAATTAGTATGGAGATCTAATATTATTGTTTCATCCAACATATCATCCACCTGTAAAAAATAATAGAAAAACATTTGATTATGAGAAAAATTATAAATAATAAGTAAGAAATTAAGCCCCAATTCATAAAATATAAATTAAACATACATAACCAAAAATATGAATGTTGTCCATGATTTGAATTAAAATGAACTCCAAGATTGTTGAAGAGGTTGAAACACTACAGTTGTTGAAGAGATTGAAACACCACAGACTTGTAGTGAAGAAATAACTCATTTAATAGTGATATAAATAGATTGGGTTTAAATACCAATGGGCTGTACAATGACTGTTTGATTACTTAATTGCGCCATAAGTTAAGTACAATAGGCTATTTCTTTCTCACTATAATTCTAATTTTTAGCAATCAAATAAAAAACAAAAGATCACAAAACGTTACTTTGCATGTTAAAAAAGGAAATCCAATTCACACATTTATCAAAATGACCCATATCATTTATCAGAACACTAATCATATTTGAAACACGTCATTGTAATTTATGTTTTATTTGGTACACTGAAATGAAATGAAATTAAATTAAATGGTTATTCTTTACACTTCCCTATGGAATGATTATTCCCTTATAATGGTTAATGATGACTCCCATTGCAATGAATTTTTCATTATTCTTTTAGTCAACCACACATGAGAAGTGTAAGGAATCTCTGCACTTTATTACAGTGAACCAAACACTACCTTAAAGTTTCTTGTGACATTTTATTCCAGAAGATTAAAACATAGAGAAAAGGAAAACAGGGAAAGACGCTCAATCAAACTGCCAAATAAATAGTATGGAAGTAAACAACCTTTTTCCTTCCTCTAATCAATCATCAATTTGAAGACATTACAAGTCGAAATTTTAAGCTAATATGAATATTCAAAATTCCTTTCAATCCTGTACACCACCTCTATAGTAGTGAAGTTGTACATACAGTTGGTTGTTGGATGAGTTTTGGTCCAAAGTCTACCCTTTTTGGCACTAATTTTTTTGGCCAAGCATATCTGTTAGAATGTGTTAGAATATTCCTTATTTTATTTTGATGTATATTCAGTATTCTTATTTGATGCCTTAGGGCACTCCTATAATTATGGTGATGATTTAATATAAAAGGGGACGAGATACCACTCATACTTGTAATTTTTCTCTTCTCAAAATTGACATGGTATCAAAGCCACTCTAAAACCCTAGCAACCACAACCCTACAGCCACCTTCATACCACCACCGCACCATCACCCCAGTCGCAGTCCACATCACACCAGCCGCCATCTCCCTAGGGTTCTGCCAGGACCACTCACAGCCTCCTACGGCGCTGACGGTCCCAAGTCGCGTCCTTCTAGGACGTCAAAAGCCCTAGCCGCAGCCTTTGCCTGCACCCTAGAGTGCGTCGGAGCTCCTCATTTTCCTAGCCCAGGTCTGTCGACAGGCTTGGAGGTTCAGTCGGGTGGGTTCTCCTCCCTCCTCAAGCTGCCGATAACCACTTTGGAGCTCTCTAGTTCAGTCGGCTCTCTCTTCTCCGTGGTTCAGTCATCGACCTCTTGGGTCTGGGTGACACTATTTTTATTCGGTGATCATTAGTGCTAATTTATTCATGTAATTTCTTCTCTCTCTCTCTCTCTCTCTCTCTCTCTCTCTCTTTCTTTTCTTTTTTGTCTTCTTCTCAAAAAAATAAAATAAAAATAATGTTCTCTTAAATTCATATTGATCTGTTTTGTATGTTCTCCTATCTTCAGGTTTGTGATTAGACCAGTGTTTGTTGTGAGGGTTCCATAGTAGAGTATTCATGGAAGAATTGACTAGTCAGTCTATCACTACACAGCCTACTCTTCAAGGCACGAGTCCTGGTTTGCCTACTATTATGACTGACTCCCTCAACCATGGCTAGAAAATCACCACCTATCTCTTTAATGGTCAGAATTATCTAGCGTGGTCGCAGAGTTTGACTATATTTTTGAATAGCAAAGGGAAGTTGGGGTATGTTGATGGGCGCGTTCCGGCCCCTAGTCCTATGGTTCCGGAGATTGGTGAGGGATACTTGTCTATGGATACAACACAGGATATTTGGGACACTGTGGCCACTACGTATTCCCGCAAAGGCAATTTTTCACAGACTTTTGAGTTGCGACGCTCCATTGACAGGTCTATCCAGGGTGAGATCACTATCCTCCAGTGTTTTACTTTCCTTAGCAATGGGTGAAAGAGACTTGATCATCTTCAGGACTACAAGCCTGTCTGTTCCGCTAATTCTGCTGGGTACCGAAAATTTGTTGAACAAGTGCGGGTCTTCCAGTTTTTGGAAGGTCTGAATGTGGAGTTTGATCCTGTTAGGAGTCGTGTGCTTGGTATGGATGTGCTTTCTTCTCTCCAAGAAGCGTTTGCTAATGTGCAGAATGAGGAGAGTCGTCATTCTGCTATGCTTTCGTCTGTCTCTTCTAATCAATCTGCCCTGGTTTCTGCACCCTCTCAAGATGGGGATCGTGGTTCCCGTCCCCCTTCTGAGAAGGATACCATTTTCTGTGACTATTGTTGTCGCCCTCGCCACACCCGTGAGACTTGTTAGAAGTTGCATGGGCTACTATCTGGGGGTCGTGAAGATTGTTCTGGGTCTCGAGGGGGTCGCTCGGGTCAGTTTAGAGGTCGAGGGCCCAATACCGGAGCTCATCATTCTGATACAGTTGAGCCATAGTCCCCCACTCTGGTTGTTTCATCTGCTGATATATCTGGGTTTTCTACTTCTGAGTTGGAGGTTGCTCTTCGCCATTTGCTAGACCGTCGGGCCTCTGGTTCATCTTCAGGTAACTTTGCTCATTCAGGTAACTTAGCTTCTTCTACAAGTGCTTTTCTATCTCATCAAACGTTGCCTTGGATTATTGATTCTGGTGCTTCCGACTATATGTCTGAGTCTTCTAATTTGTTCTCCATGTATACCCCTTCTTCAGGGCAGGATAAAGTTCGAATCGCTGATGGTATCATTTCTTCTGTGTTCGGGAAAGGTGTAATTCATGCCACTGCTTTCCTTCCTTTGTCTTCTGTACTACATGTTCCCAATTTTAGTGTTAATCTTTTATCTTTGAGTCGTATTACTCGGGACTTGAATTGTAGTGTAACCTTTTTTCTTAATCATTGTCTGTTTTAAGACCTTATCACGAGAAAGATGATTGGCAGTGGTAGAAACGCGAATGGTCTCTACATCCTGGATCAAGCCGACAGGCAGACTCATTCACCCACTCAATTTCCATCTACCAAGGAAGACCTATGGCTGTGGCACCGTTGTCTTGGGCATCCATCTTTTTTGTTACTTAAGCATCTTTTTCCTTCTGTTTTTTTGAAAAATAATGTTTCTAAGTTTCACTGTGAGTCGTGTCAACTTGGAAAACAACACGGAGCTTAATTTTCTCCTTCTATTAATAAAAGTTTAGTTCATTTTTCATTGATTCATTCTAATATATGGGGTCCCTCTCGTTTTGTGTCTTTAAAGGGACACCGATGGTTTGTCACATTTATTGATGATTATTCTAGGACCACTTGGGTGTATCTTATGAAGGACAAATGTGAAGTTTTTTCTGTGTTTTAAAATTTTCATAAAATGATTTGCACTCAGTTTGGAGCGGTTGTCAAAATTTTGCATTCTGTGTTTCAAAATTTTCATAAAATGGGGGGGAATACATTGACTCTGGCCTTGCCAGCTATTTTGCCACTCATGGTATTATTTACCAAGCTTCTTGTACCAATACTTCTCAACAGAATGGTGTTGCAGAGCGTAAAACCTGACATCTTCTTGATATTGTGCATTGTCTGTCTTTTGAAATGCGTGTCCCTAGATCATATTGGGGGGAAGCTGTTCTCACTGCAGCCTTCCTCATCAATCGTTTGCCTACCCAAGTCCTCCACAAACACACTCCTCTTCAGGTTTTGTTAGGGTCCCACTCATTTGGTTTCTCTATTCCTTCCAAAACCTTTGGGTGTGTGTGCTTTGTTCATAGCCACTCTCCTACCCTTGGTAAGTTGGATCCTAGGTTTCTTCGGTGTGTCTTCCTGGGTTACTCTACCACACAAAAGGGCTACAAGTTGTCACGACCCAAACCCGGCCCTATGGGTTTAGCACCGTAACCGGCCAGTAATCCGGGATTACCGAAGGCCTGCTTAACAGTAGCACAGTAAAACAGAGTACAGGGCCTGGCGGAAGCCAATACAGATATTAAATAATGTCCATTGAGCTGTGACAGTCTATATGCCAAAAAGATTTTTCATACATTTATACATAAACAGTTCAGAACAGTATGCACAGTATTTACAATCATCAAACTAGGGACTCAATCCCTGTATGACAGTACAGTAAACATTCAGTCTATACAGAACAGTAAGACAGTACAGAAGGGGGAATTCTAAAACACCCCTAAGCCTTAGCACGATAGGCTCGGAACCTCGCAGTGAGGCACATAGGCTGGCTTGACAAAACTGGAGTCTAACCCACGCTCCTAGCTCCGATCTGGTGGCTGAGCACCTACATATATATACAAACAGTGAGCTAAAGCCTAGTGAATAACATAATGCGTAAAGAGGTTAAGAATGAAATGTCCTTACAGTAATGAAAACAGTTCATTAAACAATACTTCAGTCTTTCAGTCAGTACAGTTATTCAGTCATATGTGGTATACCCATTAGCATAGCAGTAAACAGTAGGTCTTAAAGACCGAACAGTAATGATGGCCATCAATCAGTAAACAGTAGTGGTTCCGCGAGGGAACCGATGGAGATCTCTGTGACCGTAGCAGTAACAGTATACTACAGTTGCTAAGGATGCCACAATACATTTCAGAATATAGGACATACATTCAACAATTATCAATAATTACTTCAGAAAGTAGTTTTGTTAAACAGTCAGAGAACATTCTCAGTCGAACATATCTTTACACAATTGTTACTCACAGAGTTTGGGCTACAGTACGCTAGAGCGTGTCTCCCCAGTCGCCAACCCTACACAGTTCACAGGTTGAACACACACTAAGCTACACAGTTGGGGAAATATCATAACTTAATCCCTAATTTGCCTTGGTGTGTACTACATCTATATCCTCAACAAGATGTCTTAAACTAGGTCTAAGAATGCCTAGAATGGAATGAGGATGCAAAGATGCACTTTTAAAAGCAATTTCAGATTTTTCAGAAAACAGAGTCCCGCTCGAGCGTAGGTCACTCCGCTCGAGCGGACATGCAGACAAAGGTACCCGCTCGAGCGTATAATTACCCGCTCGAGCGTTCTGTAAAAACAGTCAAAAGTGCTGGTTGGGTGGAATCTCCGCTCGACGGACGCTCGACTCCCGCTCGAGCTTGAGACACGTGATTCCGCTCGAGCGCCCAATCCTCCGCTCGAGCGGACTGTAAAACAGTGCAGAGGTACTGGATGCTCGGATTCCACGCTTGAGCGTCTCTATCTCCGCTCGAGCGGGAGTGCAAAATCTGGAAATCCCAGATTGCACCTCCAAGCTCAGACTTAAGTTCAAAAGCATCAAAACCGATCCTCTTGGGCTAAAACACTTGTAAACACAGGGAATAACATGATTCAAAGTTCAATTTGATAAATCAAAGCCCAAGGGTGTTTAATTCAAACTCAATTTCATGAACAATATGAGCATGCAAACATGCATGGATTCAAATCATTTTGAAGTTCCAATTTGATTCTCTAAGGAGCCAATTGATCCAAAAACAAGTTGAAAACATGGACCATTACAAAATTATGAACATGCATGCACCATTTTACCATGAATTCAACTCAAAACTCAATAATTCAAACATGCAAGCATGAATTATGCTCTATATCAACATGTATGAACTAAAACATGGCTTAGCTCTACAATTTAACATGGACCATGCAAGAATTAGTTCAAATACAAAATTAAAAAGATGAAATTCATACCTAGGTTCCTTGAATGCAAGTCTAGAGGTTCAATTATGCACTCAACCTTCAAGTTCTTCAATTAGCAAGCAAAACTCAAGATGGAAGACAAGTTCTCTCACTCTCTCTCTCTCTTGGTCGGCTAGAGCAAGAAAAAGGCTGAGGAAAATGTTTGTTTCAATGAGTACAAGGCTCTAGTATGATATACTAAGGGGCCCACTAGCAATGGCAAGATGGTAGATAAATCAAACTATGTAATTGATCAATATTTAATCTAATTTAATCATACTTAACAGTTTTCAGATAATTATACCATAAAATCACATTAATTCTAAGGATCATAGAACACTAACCAATTCCTGGTTCGGCCGCCGATAAGGCCTTCAATTAGCAGTTTAAACGTAAAACACGAACAGATCGAATAATCAATCAAACAGATAGAATACAAATTAACATACACGCTCAGTCAATTAATTCCAGATTCCAGTCAGTCAGTTCAGTACTTTAATCAGTCCAATTATCAGTCATAATCAATTCAGTTTAACGGTAATCGATGGTTATCGGTAATCAATCAGTCATTAATTGGTAAACAGTATGAGGGTTGTTACACAAGTGTTATCATCCCCCTTCTCAGAAATGATTTGTCTCTATGGATGTGTCTTTCTTTGAGTCTCAGTCCTACTTCCTGTCCTCCTTGGTGCCCTAGTCATCCCTTCAGGGGCAGCCTTGGTGTGAAGCAATTCCTGTGTCACTACCATCAGTGATTGAGCAAGTTGAGAATGTTAATGGTGACCCAGCTATTGAGAATGTTGAATCTGAATCCGCAGTGAAAGTTATTGAGCTTGAATAAACAGTGAAAGAGGGAAAAGTTTATGTCAAGGACAAGGATAGAAAACAAGTTACTTGGGTATAAGAGACCAATTTGGATTGTCCACTGCTATCTTTTTCTCTTGATGAGTGTCCAAAATCCTCTTCTTCTGATGAAACTCCAGGTAACTCTATTCTTTTTGATCTAGATATTCCCATTGCTAAAAGGAAGGGGGTTAGGTCTTGTACTCACCATTCTATTTCTCATTTTATCTCATACACTAATCTGTCTTCTTCCTATAAAGCTTTTCTGTCTAAAGTTTCTTCTGTGAGTCTTCTTTCTAATTTTTAGGATGCTCTTTCTACTCCTGAATGGAAGCATGTCGTGATGGAAAAGATAAGAGCCCTACCTAAAAATGGCACTTGAGAATTGGCTGAGTTACCTAAGGGCAAATGACCTGTTTGATGTAAGTGGGTATACATAGTGAAGCACAAAGCCGATGGTTCAATTGAATGTTACAATGCAAGATTGGTGGCCAAGGGCTTTACATAGACTTATGGAGTAGACTATCAGGAGACATTTGCTCCTGTTGCTAAGATAAACTCTGTCAGAGTCCTTCTCTCTCTTGCCTCTAATCTCGACTGGCCGCTACATCAATTTTATGTGAAGAATGCCTTCCTTCATGGAGATTTGGAAGAGGAAGTGTACATGGACATTCCCCTAGGCTTTGAGGATGTTAAAACCAAATGAAAAGTGTGCCGACTACACAAGTCACTTTATGGACTTAAATAGTTGCCTAGGGCTTGGTTTGAGAGGTTTACTCAGGCCATGCTGCGATATGGTTTCAAACAGAGTCAAGCTGATCATACTTTGCTTGTGAAACACTCCTCACATGGCAAGATGACAGCTCTTATTGTTTATGTAGATGATATTGTACTCACATGGGATGATGTTGAGTAGGTTCCTTAGTTAAAGGAGTATTTGGCCAATGAGTTTGAAATCAAAGACTTGGGTAGCTTGAAGTACTTTCTCGGTATTGAAGTTGCTCGATCCAAAGATGGCATCTTCATATGTCAAAGAAAGTATGTGCTTGATTTGCTACAAGAAACTGGGATGCTTGGAAGTAAAGCCTGTGATACACCACTAGAGCCTGGAATGAAGTTTAGTGAGGATCAAGGAGGCGATCTTGTAGACAGGGAGAGATATCAACGGCTAGTGGGTAAGCTTATTTACTTATCCCATTCACGTCCTGACATTACTATTGCAGTGAGTATTGTTAGTCAGTTTGTGCACGCTCCACGTGCAATTCATTTAGAGGCAGTTATGCAGATTATGAGGTACTTGAAGTCTTCTCCGGGAAAGGGTTTCTATTTCTCTAAACATGGTCATCTTAGTGTGGAGGCATATACAGATGCTGCTTGGGCTGGATCAGTCACTGATAGAAGGTCAACCTTTGGCTATTGTACCTTTGTTGGAGGAAATCTAGTTACTTGGAGAAGCAAGAAACAGAATGTAGTTGCGCGGTCTAGTGCAGAGGCTGAATTCAGAGCTATGGCTCAAGGTGTATGTGAGATATTATGGATAAGACTACTTTTGAGGGATTTGGGGATTCATCAGACATATTCTATGCGGCTATACTGTGACAATACGACAGCCATTAATATAGCTCACAATCCAGTTCAGCATGATAGGACCAAGCATGTGGAGATTGATAGGCATTTTATCAAGGAAAAGCTCACTAGTGGCACTATATGTACGCCATTCGTGAGGTCTAGGGACCAACTGGCTGATGTTCTCACCAAAGGAGTAGGGAATAAACCATTCCATGACAGTCTTAACAAGCTGGGCATGAGAGATATATTTGCATCAGCTTGAGGGGGAGTGTGAGAATGTGTTAGAATATTCCTTATTTTATTTTGATGTATATTTAGTATTCTTACTTGATGTCTTAGGGCACTTCTGTAATTGTGGTGGTGATTTAATATATAAGGGGATGAGATACCACTCATACCTTCAATTTTTCTCTTCTCAAAATTGACAATATCTTGTAAGAGAGAGGTTACATTGCAAGAAAAAAATATAGGAGAAGTAGAAAGAAGCAAATCTATGTAGAACTAAGTTAGAAGTTAGAGTTAAAGACCCAAAATACAGGTGAACCAAATCAATTTCTAGCAACACATAAAACATATTTTTAGAAACTTCAATCCCATCCCATTTAGACTATAACTCTATAGTTTTTTGAAAATCTATATAAATATAAAAAATGGCTAGTGTAGATTACAAATATAAGTAAGACATTTCCCAAAGAACTTGAAACACTTTAAAGCAGGACATATCCCTAATTATTCCGACAAAAAAAGAGAGCCTATTATTGACAAAAGTTATAAAGCTAGTTCATATACCATGAATAAAATATATCGTTGAAGGAATTAATAAAAAATCACATAGATATGCAAATGTCAAACTAATAGCCTATCAATCATTTTCTGCCACCAAATTTTGCTAAAATTAAACAATTTATCAAAATGAGTTGTGCTTCTAACTGAAAATATCAATAAAACACATTAATCACTTACTACTTTGCTTTGTAGAATCTATTTATTAAAATTAACAAATAACAAAAGATTTGCGCATCTACACAATTTGAAAATAATAATCTGACTCCAAACATTAAATAAAAATAATGAATCAGTCTAAAATTTTCAAGTATTGGTAACACAATCTGACTCCAACAACATCAGAGGAAAATATTAATGAATCTTACCATTTTTCTTACAAATTAATAAATCCTAAAATTTTTAGGCAAAGGGTGCAAATGAGTAGAAACATATGTAGTAGTAAAGTCAACAAATATATACTTCTGCACCTAAAGTGGACAAATAGATAAAAAAGCGAACAAAAAATATATGTTTCATAAAGTCAAGCTCCATACAACCAACAAATAATTTCATCAAAAATAATTCATCCACTAGGTGGTCAACCACTAAAACAACTCCAAGATATAACTAAGCTAACCTTTTTTTGACAAAAGATAGATATGAGAAAGAAATATTTCAATGTACATAAGAAAATATCATGAGAATTGAATTATTAACCTTAAAAAGATCTAAGAATTGTCTTTCCAAGATTTTTTCATTTTTGGGAGGAAAATAAAAAATAAAAAAAGAGGAGGAAAAAATTAAAAAAAAAAAACGTGGTTGAAGAGTAAATACTTGTTTTACGTATATCATGTACAGACACTAAAAATTCTTGGTTCAAAAGATTGGTATTACTTAATTTATTTTTTTCTTCGATAAATTGGTTTTGCTTCCCCTTTTATCCCTAGTATTCAAACTATCTGCCGTTCAATTTAAGAAAAGCAAAAACTACTGGCTGGGAGTGAACAATCCATGTGGTGTCAGTGGGTTAAGTCTTACTTATTGAAAGGTAGAAGTTTCTAGTATGTCAGAGTTCTTAGTGACCCTTTTTGGGTCTGGAGGAAGCTGTTGCGTCTGAGAAGTATTATTGCCTCTCTTATTAAATATCTTGTGGGTAATGGGAAGGCAACTTCCCTTTGGTTTGATAATTGGCTCCCTCTTTGGTTGCTTCATAATTGGTTTGGAGACAGAGTTATTTATGACTTTAGGATCTAAAAGTTTGCGAGAGTGGAGTCTGTTATTTATGATGTTAGGTGGAATTGGTCTGTTTGTCAAACTTGGAAGTTGGATGAGATTAAGGATGCTATACTTGAGAATATGAAACCTTTCTTGGTGGATGATGAGGTGGTGTGGTTGTCTTTCACTGATGGACAGTTCTCTATTAAGTCTACTTGGGATTAGTGGAGGTTTCATTGTTCTAGAGTTCCTTGGGTTAAGATTCTTTGGTTTAAGTTTCACATTCCCAGGATTAGTATTGTGGTTTGGGTGGCCATCCATAATAGGCTTAGTACTCTTGATAGGCTTGTATCTTTTGGGTCTAGGAACTATGCTACTTGCTGTTTGTGTGGTAATGGGAATGAGGATCATGATCATTTGTTTTTTTAATTGTCCATTCTCTTACAGAGTTTGGAGTTTTATGCAGGATATGTGCAATCTGAATGTTCCTCAATTAAATTGGACAGGTTTAGTAAATTGGTTCAACATTAATATCAAGGGCAGATCTTTGGCTGCCACTATTTCTAAACTTGTGTTTACTTGTTCTATATATTCTATTTGGCTGGAGAGGAATTGTAGGGTGTTTAGAGATTCAAAGTCAAATGAGTTGGCTATTCAATCTAAGACTAGAAGCCTGGTGAGGAACATGATATTGTTTGTCTCTAGTTTCAAAAAGGATGTAGCAAATACCTGGTTTTTGTCGAAATGGTCACTCCCAAATTCTGTCCTGAAATCAGGTCAAGGTTAGCTGGTGGTGTTTGTTACATGTGTATGGTTACTAGTTATTGATTTTGGTATTAGTTTGCAGGTTGTTCTGGGTGGAGAATTGGCCAATTTGTGGATGTGTGGGTTGAGTGATGTGAGGCTATCCCATAAATATTGTGTGAACGGGTGAGGTTGTGAGTTGAGTGAATGGAGCAATATTATTCTTTGTCTCTCGCAATTTGTTAATGCAAGTTCTCAGCTAGCCCATGTCTTTAGGGATGGTGGGTTTAGTGATGGTGAGCTCTTATATTAGGACTGTGTGAGGAGGGATTATTTGTGTTAATGAGGGTTGAGTTTTGTGAGCTCATATATCTGGCTGACTGTTTTTTTGGTGCAGGTTTTTTGGTAATAGTGTGCTTAGTGTTGGGTTTGTTCTTGCTCCCCACCTGTTTCTATGCTTATGTGGTGTTTGAACATGTGTGTTGTTTTGTTTGGGTTTTTTGGTGGCTCTGCCATTATATAGTTGGTTATTTCCTTGGTCATGTCTCTTGTATCTTGCATCTCTTTGTCGTTTATTTCATGACTTATTCACCTGGAAAAAATAAAGCAAAAACAACTAAAATGTAATTGAAAAATTGCAAATAAACACCAACAATGTCTTGCTTATTATGATCTTGTGCGGGAAATTAAACACCAACAATTTAATTGTTTTAAACTGTGTTTGGATCATGAACTTGAATATGGATTTGAAAAAGAAAATAAAAATGAAAAAGAAGAAAAATTTTAAATCTGTACCTAAACCATGATTCAATACCCTTAATAGATTCATACAAAAAGAAGTATTGTATTGAACTTTATAGCTAATCCACATAGATTACATTTTCTTAAACAAAACCAAGAAAATCTAGAGTAGGGATGAGATTTCCAACTAAAGTTTTATTCAAGTCTAAGCATATGAAAGGAAAAAAAAGGGGAAATATATATATATATATATATATAGATTACATTTTCTTAAACAAAACCAAAAAAATCTAGAGTTGGGATGATGTTGCCAATTAAAATTTCATTCCAGTCTAAGCATATGAAAAAAAGAAAAAAGAAAAAAAGAAGCTCATCATACTTTAAGGTTTTATCATGAGTTGAATTTTTTTATTTAGAAATTGTTGATCAATCATGCACTCAAATACTTTGATTAAGGCAATAAAGTGATGTCCTTAACTTTCATTATGTTCACAAATCCATATTCAAACTTGTAACTCAGTTATTGTTCAATCACTCTTCTTAGACAATGATGGATAAACAAAAATCAAAATTAGGACTAACAAAGATTTACATAACAAAGAAAAATGCAAGAATGATGATTTTTAAATTTTCTACATTCATTTAGTTTGGTTTGTAATGGGCAATAAATTATCTACTCAATGCTCTATCTAATCATCCCTTCAAGAAGATGGCAAACAACCATATTATGATTGTCTATTTGCTATTGTTTCCATTGGCCTTCTGGCCAAAGCAGAGGAGAAGAATGGTGTTATTTATCCAACAAACCTGCTTTGCCATGTTCATACAATTTTATATAATGCTCCAGCTAATAGAATGTAGTTTAAATTCGTAAAGTTTTCTTTACTTCTTTTCAATACTCTATAGGTTCACCAACTAAGCAAACTCACGCGTAATTTAAACTTGCATCATGCTCACAAAACTCTATCACAAAACATTTCAGAACCTCCCCGGGAGGCTGACTCAAACAGATCTCTAGGAAAACCTCACAGAGCCTGGTCTCACTCTTAATCACCTACATACATAAACAATACAGTGAGCTGAAGCTTAGTGAATAACAACAGCGTAAAAGGGTTATGAATGAGGTCCAAAACAGATTCAGAAATTAGAGTTCATATCAGAAACAGATTCAAATTCATATACTTATACATATTTCATAATTAGTTATATGTGGTATATCCGTTAGCTATCAGATCAGATTGGTCGTAAAACCCACGTGTTTAGTCAGTATCGATGACTATAAAGGTCAACATCTTTGTGCACAAATAGCCACGATATTGTTACCCCCAGGCAAGGGTACCGTGAACATATGCCTCAATATTGTTACCCCCGGGCAAGGGCCACATGAATATAAGCCACGGTATTATTACCCTCGGGCGAGGGCCACGTAAACTAATGATGCCACAAGTACATTTCAAAAAAATAGACATTCATTCATGATTCATAAAATAGCATTTCATAACACAGATCATATCTTATCATTCTGAAAACACTTATAATCAACATATCTTTACAAAGTTATTACTCACAAATAGCTCCAATAGCAGAAGAGTCAAATAGTCAGATCAACGATCTATGGCGTGCGACCTACACCAATACATAATAGATACACATTGAAACACACGTTCGGAAAACACTTAACTCATTACATTTCGTTCTTAGTGTGTTTTCAATCCTTATCCTCATTATTATGTCTTAATTAAGGCTTAGGAATGTCTAAGATGTAATGAGGATGTCAAAATATGAGTTGAAACACTTGTCAAGTTTGCTCAAAACAAGGTCCTCACTTGAGCACAACTTCCTTCGCTTGAGCTAAGGTTAAAAAATAAGGGTGATCACTCGAGCGCAACTTTGGTGGCTCGAGCGGTCTAGAAAACTCTGTAAAAGTACTGGTTGCATGATTTTTCCGCTCAATGGTCGCTTGAGCGCAAGACTGAGTTAACAGGGTCCTCGCTCGAGCACAACTTTTGTCGCTCGAATGGTTTGTAAAGTTCCATAAAGCTTTGGGAAGCATGAATTTTACGCTCAAGCCAACTATTGTTTGCTCAAGCGGAAGTGCAAAACCAAGAGTGGTCGCTCGAGCGCAAAATCTGTCGCTCGAGCGGTGATGCAGAATTCTGGAATTTCCAGGTTGATGTTCATGATGCAAAACTCAATGTCAAAGCTTTAACACACCTCCTTTGGGCTCAAAACTTGAGAAAACATGGTTAAACTTGTAAAACATCAAGAATTAAGGATCATTTCGCAAAATCAAGTTCCAAAAGTAAGTCAATTGTCCAAAATTCAACTTGAAACTTCCAAAACATAACATGCATGAAATTGTCATGAACTCCAACCTTCTAAAACATGATCAAATAAAACTTGATGAATTCCCAAAACCAATGTGAAATAACGACATGCATGAGGAAATTCTTTGGAAAGCAACTTCAAAATGCTATGAAATATGCATGCATGTATGATTAACTTCTCTTTCTTATTTCCTTAGTTCAATTCATGCATCTCAAAGCTTAATTTCCTTGAATGTATGGATTAACCAACTAAATTACAAAACTAGAGACTTGAATTCTTACCTTAGATGCTCAATATGGTCTAATTGCTAAATTGGTTGAACATGCAAGTCAAATTCTTCCAATTCTTCCTCCTCTCCCTTGGTTTCAAGATCTATATTCTCTCTGTCTTTCGCTCTCTCTCACGTTTTTGAGTCAAAAAGATGAGAAATGAAAGTGTAAATAATGGCCTTCAATCAACAAGTTACCTTATATAGGCTTAATGTAAGGCCCTGGTGTCCCACATCGGGAATGGAGGGGGAGTTCTTAGGCTATAAAAGTAAAAACCTGGACCCTTATATAGCATGAGGCCTTTTCCCAAGTGGTGAAATCCTTATTAGAACTCCCCAGTTAAGCGTGCTTAGGCTGGAGTAGTTCTAGGATAGGTGGCCTACTGGGAAGAATAAATCCGTGCGGGCGTGGCCCAAAGCGGACAATATCGATGACGTGTAAAGGGTCGGGGCGTTACACTTAATTAGGAAGTTTAATTAATGACTAATTAATTGACATTATTTATTATAATTATTTGGTTCCGAATCAGATTTCAATTAAACCTACCATAAAATCCTAAAAATTCTAAATAACACATATACCAAGTCAATTTTGTGATCAGATGCTGATAAGGCCTTTAATTCGCATAGAGAAACAAAAACATAGACAGATCTTTCTACGACAAACAGATATAAATGCAAATAACGTATAACACATGCAATTAATGTAGAATTTTCGTCTTAATTACATATTAGCAGTCTTAATCAAGGATCATGGGCTAATCACAGATCAGGGTTGTTAAAGTAAAGAGTTTTAACAGACAAAAAGTGAGTAGATTTAGTCAAATGATCAACAATGACCCAAATAGAATCCATAACTTGGGAAGCGCAAGGCAGTCCAATAATAAAGTCCATTGTAATATGCTTCCACTTCCATTTCGGTATTGGAAGTGGCTGAAGCAATCCAGCGGGTCACTGATGTTCTGCTTTTACCTGTTGGCAATACAAACACCTAGCCACAAAATTAGCAATACTTTTCTTTATTCCAAGCCACCATAAATTCTTTTTCAAGTCATCGTACATCTTTGTATTCCCTGGATGCATAGCAAATTTAAAGTTGTGAGCTTTAGTCATAACATGATTCCTTACGTCAGAACAATCTGGTACACAAAGTCTATTCTAAAATTTCAGCACATCATTTTCAATCACAAATCCCAGCCTTGGTTTTGAATCAATTTCTTCGACAATCTTTTTCAGAAATTCATTGTAATTGCTTTCCTTTAACTTCCTCAACTATGGCTGGCTGAGCAGAAATGGTAGTTACAACTTCAATTTCATTTCTTTCTAGATCACATAACAGCTCTTTCTAACCGATGAGCAAACATAACACATTCCCAATTGACTTTCTACTCAATGCATCTGCAACGGTATTTGCCTTTCCTGGATGATATAGAATTTGCAAGTTATAGTCTTTTATCAACTCAAGCCATCATCTTTGTCTTATGTTCAATTCCTTTTGAGTAAAGAAATATTTGAGACTTTTATGATCAATGTACACTTCGCAAGTCATACTATACAGATAGTGTCGCCAAATTTTCAAAGCAAACACTACAACTGCTAGTTCAAGTTCATGAGTTGGGTAGTTCTTTTCATGAGGTTAGAGTTGGCGAGAAGCATAGGCAATCACTCTCTCATTTTGCGTAAGCACATACCCCAGACCCTTGTATGAAACATCACTATAAATCTGGAATCCATTTGTACCATTAGGCAGAGTCAGAATTGGTGCAGTCACTAATCTGGTTTTCAACTCTTAGAAAGCAGATTCTCTTTGGTCATTCCAATCAAATGGTACACTATCTGCTTTAACGGTGTCAATAGCATAACAAGTTTTGAGAAATCCTTCATAAATCTGTAATAATAACCTACAAGCCCTAGAAAGCTTCTTACTTCTGATACATTAGTTGGTCTTGGCCAATTCACAATAGCCTCAATTTTTTGTGGGTCTACTGTAATGCCATCTTTGTCGATTACATGCCCCATAAATGTTGCACAATTAAGCCAAAATTCACATTTGGACAATTTTGCATACAACTTCTTTTCTCTTAAGATCTGTAAGGCAGTTCTCAGATGATTCTCATGTTCTTTCCTACTTTTGGAGTAAATCAGAATATCGTTAATAAACATACCTATAAATTCATCAAGAAATTGTTTGAAAACCCTATTCATTAGGTCCATAAAAGCTGCAGGTGCATTAGTCACCCAAATGGCATCACTAAAAATTCATAGTACCCATATCTAGTTCTGAATGCAGTTTTATCTACATCTTCTGCTTTGACTTTTAACTGGTGATACCCAGATCTAAGATCTATCTTAGAGAACACTTGTGCCCTTTGAAGTTGGTCAAACAGATCATTTATTTGGGGTAGTGGATATTTGTTCTTCACGGTTACTTTGTTCAACTCGCGGTAGTCAATACATAATCTTAAAGACCCATCTTTCTTCTTAACAAACAAAACTGGAGCACCCCAAGGTGAAGTACTCGGATGGATAAATTTATTGTCTAAAAGTTCTTGTAGTTGGGTTTTCAATACTTTCAGTTCAGAGATTGACATTCAATATGGGGTTTTTGAAATTGGTTGTGTTCCAGAGACGACATCAATAGTAAATTCAATTTTTCTATTAATCAGATCTCCAGGTAATTCATTGGGAAACACATCAAGAGAGTCGTTAACTACAGAGATGTTCTTGACATTAGCATTATCAGCAATCATATTCAGAACACAACATAAATAGCCTTGGCAACCTTTTCGCAACAATTTACTGGCTTTCATAAAAGAGATCAAGTACGGTGGAGGAACTACCCCATTTCTAGCAAATACAAATTCAGGTAACCCCGGAGGTCGGAATACAACATATTTATTCACACAATCAATAGTGGTATAATACTTGATTAACCAATCCATGCCTAATATACAATCAAAATGATCAATACACAAAGGCAACCCGGATAAACATAAGCACATACCATAGAACCTCCAGATGGTGTAGATATAGATAGTAGATAATTCATAGGCCCCGTTTGTTTTGGAGTATGAGCGGGGGATTGGGATTAGGATAGCTGTGGGCCCCATTTAATGTGCTGTTTGTTTTCAGAGTTGAGGAAAGGACTGCTAAGCCAAAGGGCTTAGAATAGGCCTTGCAGATGGGATTCAGATGGGCCCCAGGACTTGGTATTAGAAAAATAGTCCGGTGTGCTAGAAATTTTTTATTTTTATTTATTTTTTACATGTCGGGCATTTTTTTTTTGAACGTTAATGTTTAATTTTTTTTTGTATTTTTTGTTAAGTAAAAATCATTATTTTATTTATTTTATTTTTATTTTTTAAATTTTTTTTACATGTTGACCATTTTTTTAAAAACATTAATGTTTAATGTTTTTGTATTTTTTTATGTGTTTTATTATTTTATATTTATTTTATATAAAAATAATTTAACAATCCCTACACTAACAACTTTTATCAAAATAAACACAATTGTACTTAATCCCCTCACTATCAATCCCCTCACTAACAATCCTCTCACTATTAATCCCCTCACTATCAATCCTCTCCATTCTACCTCTGAAAACAAACGGGGCGATAGGTTCTAAAGGTCTAGTTAATTTTTGAGAAAAAGCATGCGATACAAAGGAATGCTTAGAACCAGAATCTATCAACACATAGGCATTCTGAGCATAGATAGAGATGATACCTGACACCACTGATTTGGTGTTCTGCATATCACCAGGCATAAGTGCAAAAACTCTACCTTGCTTTAAGGTTTCTCTCCCAGTGTTGGTCCTTATATTTGATCTCAATGTAGGAGCGGATGCGGCTGAACTTACTGCAGGACGGTTTGCATTTTCAGATCTAACCGGACAATCTCTTATCATGTGGCTTGTCTTGCTACACTGGAAGCAAGCACCAGATACACGATGGCAAACCTCTCTATGTCTTCTGCCCCAATTAGCACAAACAGGTGCGGATCCACTGCTTTGACTTGAACTGTTAATAGATCCCGTATTTTGCTTCTTATTTGCAGCAAATGAACGGCCCTTTTTGAAACTAAATCCAAATCTTTTATCTTTCCATTCAGTTGTTGAAGCTTTATTCTGTTTCAGTGCAGCTAAGTTGGCTTTAGCCATTAAGGCTTTATCAAACACATCTGCGTATTTGAGCAGTTTTAATACATTGACCCTATCAAACACTTCCAAAGTCAAGCCTCCTCAAATTTTTGAGCATTTTTGTAGTCTAAATCTACCATATGAGGAGCAAATCGGGCTAACTCAGTGAATTTAGCCTCATACTCGGCCATAGACATGTTACCTTGTTTCAATTGTTCAAATTCAGAAACCTTGCGATCTCTAAAGCACTGAGAGAAGTATTTTTCATACAAGATTTCCCTATATTAACTCCATATCATGGTCCCAATATCATTTCTGATCAACATCCACCAACGTCGGGCTTCCTCTTTTAAAGTGTAGGTGGCCAGTAGAACTTTCTGAGTTTCTAAACTCGGAAACACTTCAAATAGTTTCTTTATTTCAGTTGCTCACGTGCATAGAGATGGTACAGTTAGCTCATGAGACGTACAATTGGCCCATAAATGGGACGTATACAGAAAGATCCATAACAATTGGCTCGTGAGATGTATAATTGGCCCATAATTGGGACGTAACAGAATATATAGTAGATGTCATCTGAAGCTAATGATGCCACGAGTACATTTTAGAAACATTGGACAACCATTCATTCATACAGAAAGTAATATTTCAGAAAGCAGATCATCTTATATAATTCAGAAAATACTTATAAATGGAACATAGCTTTACAAAGTTATTACTCACAGTAGGCTCTAATAGCAGACAGACAGAGCAGATAAAGTAGACAAATCGAGTAGATAACCAAATAGCCTTCTGCGCGTGACCTACACAAACACAAAACATATATACATTGAACACACGTGTTACAGATATTCCTCTTTCATGATGTGTGTTCCTAGCTCTTATCTTCATTATTATGTCTTAATTAGAGCTTAGGAATGCCTAAGATGCAATAAGGACGCCAAAATGTGCTTTGGAACACTTGATCAAAATTTTAAAAACAGGGCAGTCCACTCGAGCGCAATATCGGCCGCTTAAGTGGTCTGCAAAGTCTGCAAAAGTACTTGTTGCATGTTTTTTTTCGCTTGACGGATGCTTAACAGTCGCTCAAGCCAAAGATTGAGTAGATAGGGCCTTTGCATGAGCGCAACTTCTTACACTCGAGCGGTCTACAAAAGTCTATAAAACTTCTGGGAGCTCTCATTTTACACTCGAGCGCAACTTAGGTCGCTTGAGTGGATGGTCAAAGATAAGGGTGGTCACTCGAGTGCAGGTTCTGCCGCTCGAGCCAACCCCCAAACTCTGCAAAAGTACTAGGAGCTCGCATTCTCCGCTCGAGCGTAGACTTTACCGCTCGAGGGAAGGGTGTAAATTCTGGAATTTCCAGATTGCTAATTCAAGTTCAAAATCCATTTTCAAAGCATCAAAACACATCCTTTTGGGCCAAAACTTAGTAAAACATTGAGAAACCCAAAGTTCATGATGAATTACAAATCATTTCACAAAATCAAGCCCAAAAGCTTTGCCAATTACTTCAAAACCAAACTTGAAGTTTAAAAAACATAACTTGTATGTAATGTCATGAATTTCAACCTTTCAAAACATGATCAAATGAGGTAAAATGATGAGAAACTTGATAAGCCCTTAAAACAAAGCCAAGATAGAACATGCATGTGAGATTTGTTGAAATTCAAACTCCAAATATGATGAAAATGCATGCGTGCATGATATGATCTTCCTTCCTCTTTCATAAGCTCCATTCTTGCATTACTCAACTTAATTCTCTAGAATTCATGTCCTTGATATCATAATTATATAATCTAAGGGTTGAATCCTTACCTAGGCTTTCCAAAGTGAGCTCGAAAGGCTTAATCCTTGAGTCTCTACGTCCAAACCCTTCAATTCTCTACAATTATTTTGTCTTTCATTGAATTCAACTCTTTCTAGGCTTTTCTCTCTCTCTCTCTCTCTCTCTCTCTCTCTTACGTTTTTGAGTTTAAGAAGAGGATGAAATACTTGTGTCTAACATAAGCTAGAGTCAATTGTGCCTTATATAGGCTTAATTAGGTTGCCTTAATTAATTTGAGTTAATGATAGTTAATTAGGAGTAGTTTATTGTAATTAATTGGGTCCAAATCAAATTTTAAGTAAATCTACCATAAAATCCTAAAATTCCAAATAACATATATATGTAGTTGATTTCATGTTCAGATGCCGATAATTCCTTTGATTTGCAAAATAGAACAGAAACACAGACAGATATTTCTATGACAGACAGATACAAACACAAATAACACAATTCGCATGCAATTAACTCAGAATTTCCCCTTAATTACTTATTAGACATTTTTAATCATAGATTAAGGTAAATCACAGGTTGAGATTGTTACGAGAAGAAGAAAAAGAAAAGAAAAGAAAAGAAAAAAGAGAAAAATCTAAGAAATATATAACTAAAGCTAAAGGAAGACAAAGATGAGGAAGAAATATATTTACCATAGGAAAACGTCTTAATCATGAACAAAAATAAATAAAGACAATCCCCAAAGATATCTTATATTTACCAATGGCATTTCAAAATTGAGTGAAAAACTGTAACAAAGCTAATTAATGACACATTTGAATGAAGTATCTTTTGAAAGCTAATTAATGACACCTAGAACACTATTTTTTGTAATTATTCATGAAACAAACAATAGAAACCAATATGGTGGATACAAACCAAACTGTATAAGAAAATGTAGTGAATCAAGCCATCAATTCAAATTAAAATCTATTAAAAAAAAAAAATTGTCCATGCCTACAACACTATTGATATTTCTAGTGAATTGTAGGCAAAATTAATTATCTCATGGTAGACAAAAGCACAAATAACTTGCAACAAATCCAAATCCTCCAAACAACACATTTCACCAAAGCAAGCTCACTACCAACAACTAAATAACAAATCCAGTTAACAACAATACATAATGGCACCAAAAAAAAAAAAAAAAACTCTAGATATATGCTCACACCTAACAACCCAGATCCAACCTTTCTATAAACTTATTTTAAAGGCCGATCCATTAGTTTATATTCCAAGTATCATGGGAATTTCGTGGATACATCTTTCTTGATGGATGTGATTCATTTTCATCAGTTTGTTAATGAATTCCACACTTTCTCAGCGACCAAACAGGACATAAAAATATTTCCTGGGTTTCTTACCAAACATGATAGAAATTTTTTCAAACCCTTATTGGCCAAAAACAACCCTTTATTACTGATTAATCGTATTTCTTGATTAATCCCCAAAAAATGCCTAACCAAAAAATGTCTGATTTATTGCTTAATCCATTTCATGACATGAGAGAAAACAACAAAGAAAATCAATCAATAGGGTTGGGAAGGGATTTTGGGTGAGGTTGGGAAAATGGAGGGACTGAGACCTTGAGAAGGAAGAGAGAGGAGTTACCTGAAGGCGAACAATCTTGATGTTACCGACGAAAACCATTGAAGCAACGAAGAGCCGGTGAAGCAACGAAGAGCCGGTGAAGCAATGAAGAACCACCGAAGCAGTGATGATGAATGGATTTGAATACAACCACTGTAGCAATGAAAGAGAGAGAGAAATAGTGAAATGGGTTTGAAGAGAGAAATAATGAAATGTTTTGGACTGAAATGGGTTTGAAATGGGTTTTGGGCGGTAAAGAAGAAAGAGATGATGAAAGAGCAATGCTAGGTGACCCGAAAAGGAGGTTGGCTCGAATGGCCCGAATTTCACCTTGTCTGTCATCCGGGTGGTCGTCTGGCGAGGAGGCTGACAGCCGCGGTCGACAAAGGTGACAACTGCGATAGACAAACTTTCATCCGGTCGTCCGGACGGACGTCCAACCAACACCTATTCGGGCCATTTAAGCTGCTCTTTTTCGGGCTACCAAGCATTTTTCATGATGAAATGGTTTGAAGAGAGAGATGATAGAGAGAGATGATGAAGAGAGAAATGGGTTTGAAATGGGTTTCAAAATTGAAGCCTATATCCAACGGTCATGGTAAAAAGACACAACTCTCAAATTAATCTCAACCTTTCAATCTCATTGCCACCTAAGATAGATGTCTCATGCAGATTGAAAAGCAGAGCTTCCTTATTTTATATATATATATATATATATATATTTTATTTTTTCAATTTTTTTTATTTAAAAAAAATAGTTTATTATTTTATTTTATTTTTTAATTTAAAAACAGTTTTTTTTTTTTATATTTTTTTTCAAAAATTGGTGATATGAGAAGTGCCCATTTAGATGGACTTAAATATGTATCCATGTCCAACCCATATAAATTTAATTATAATTGGATTGGCAATGAATAACCCATTTATTAATTTGGATGAATATAAAATAAATTTTAAATAAATATAATTAAGCGTTTCCTAAATTTAGGTAAGATTTGTCATCTCTAATTAATTCTAATGTAATAAATAATTATAATTACGTGTGCCACTTACACGATTAAAACATCAATAATAAAAAAAACACGAATTGAAAAAAAAAACTCCCACGCACTTCGTAGAAAACTTCATTTATCAGTAAATAATTAAATAAAATGATCTCCACTCTTAAATAAAAGTGAAAATACCAATTTGTAACTGTTTTTTATGTGGACTGGTGGAGAGTGAAGTGGCAACGAAGTTCCTGATTCGCAATTTGACAACCGAAGCAGTAATTTCGGAATCGGCGGCCGCAGGCGGCGGCGTTGGTACCGAAGGGAGTGGTGGTGGGGGATCATAGGACCTAGCGGAAGCGGCAAATCAACGTTGCTGAGGGCGTTGATACGGACCACAATTGAGAGGGAAGAAGCTAATGGACAGTGAGATACACAAATTGCTCTCCCTTGCAGACCTCGATCCCATCTCCTTCATCAACAAAAATGCCCGTGAATTATCTGTCGGTCAAGCTCAAGGAGTCGCACTTGCTAGGACTCTAGCCAACGAGCCTGAGGTAATTATTGCCCTCTTCATTCAAATTAATTGCGTTACACTTCTGGTTTCTAAAAAAAATTATTTGTTCAATTGACGGTGGGAGCATGCCCGTTTGGCTGCAGGAAAAATGTAAGAAATGCCAAGAACCTACAATTTTAAAGCTCATATTCCACTGTTAAGAACTAAATACAAACTTAGCTAGCTTAAATTAATTTTAAGTCTTTTTAGTATGTTTCTATGTGTAAAGCAAGCAAAAATAAAGAATAAGCTTCCATGGGTATTTTCTTTAATTTATGGTAGATTTGAGAAAAGGAAGCTGGGGACGAATCCAAGAGAGGTGGTAGAGGGGTGCCTCTATTTACACACTACTAATTTATTCATCCCATACCATTTTTTTAAATTTTTTTTAATTACTATTTTGTCCATAAACAGAATTACGAAAATATCATCTTTTCCTTTCTCTCTTTTCTCTCTCATTCGAAACCCTAACCAGCAGCTCCTTCTCCCGCTGTCGCCACAGCTAGTGACTTCCCCACCTCTTGCCGTTATCAACCCCTCTCCTGCATCCTCCCGCAGCCGCCAGTGCCTCTTTCACCTTCTCCTTTCGTCACAAGCACTCCCCCACAACTTAGATTTCACGATCTTCTTTTCTGATAAATTGCACCTCTTTCTCTCCCTCTCTCTCTCATGCTTTGTGGAAGGGAGTTTTGGTGGCGATGGGAAGGGGGTGGAAGATCTATGGTGCCACTGCAAACCCTAGCCGGCGCCGGTGATGACGCCGCCACCCCACCAGCTTCGTGCCCTCTGCGCCACCCTTGCAGCACCTCTTCCATCAGCTTCCCTCTCCAGCCCTCTTCCTCTGATACCCTTCCCCCACCATTCTTTCCCCAATTCTTCTTTATCTTTTTCTTCATTTCGCCTCTGAAATCCTAAATCTCTACTCTCTAAAACCCTAGATCTGAAGTGGGGGAGGCTGAAGGGTAGATTGCAACGGTGGCTTGAAGAAGAAAATGGAAGGGGAAGAGGCCACACCGGCGCCAACGACGGAGCTGGGTTACAGGTGGTGGTGGTGGTGGTGGCGACTTCGGTGGGGTGTGTGATTAAGGGTAAAAATGAAACATTGTGGTGCCTGTTGAACAAATTTATTATTTATTAAATTATTAAATGTGTGAATTAAGTACTGGTGTGTCTTGAGATGAAATGTGGTGGGTAAATAGAGACATCCGTAGTAGAGGTGGCGTCAAATCTACAAAAGCTGGTGTTAGAGTCGCAACTAGTAGCGGTGACATATTTATGACCTTCCAAACCATTCAAAGTCATTCAACTCCTCAAATGCCAAGGTCTTAACTGAGTTCTCTCTCCCTTGGACCCAAACCCAAAAGAAGAAGAAAAAGCCACTCATCATTTTTGGAATCAAGTCAGATCAAAGGACTTGTAGTCTTGGTCCATCAACAACCTACACTCGTCCTCTAGTAAATCGTTGGTGCGGTAGAGATAGGCAGCGACAGGTTTTTCTCCAGCCATGGAGCTCTAGTTTTGGTTCGCTGACACCAACTCGTCAACGGCATTAAGGAAAACAGAAGCGATGGTAGAGTCAAACCAGATCGGATGATCTGTCCAGCTTATTGGAGAGATAGAGAGAGACATGTGGAGAAAAGAGATGAGAAAATGGGTTTGATTTCAATAGATAACACACATGCATCCAAGAATGGATAGTTTGATCATTTTGCAGAAGCATGTCCTCATAGACTTAATAGTTTAACGTGTGGAGTTTTAGGCAAAAGAAATACAAATTTGGATTTATAGAACGAGCGCTCTTTGTAAAATATTTTTTCACAAATATTTTACTTTTTAGGTGCATCTAAGTTATGTGAATGTAAAAAGTAAAAAAATCACTTAAAATATTAAAAAAAATTCACTAAAAAAACACCAAAAACAAAAAATTCAAATTTTAGAAAATCAATCAAAACCAAATAAGGTAATTTAATTTTTTTGACTCATATTTTAATCTAAAAATTTTAAAATTACTAAAAAAATATATTCCCTAACGAGGCCTTAATCCACATGACCACGTGATTTTATGAGAATGGAAAATTCTCTAATGTGCAATCTTACCACAAAATTACGTAAGTTTTTATGAATTTACATAAGTAATTTTATAAAAATACATAAATTGAACAGAAATTCGCGTAAGTTTTAAGTTTTCACGAACTTACGCAAATTTATATTCAATTTACGTATTTTCGTAAGATTATTTATGTAAGTTCAAAAAATTTATGTAATTTTATGGTAGGGTTATATATGATGTGCATCACACACTGAAGCATTTTCCTGTGAGAATAATCTTTGCTTGAGACATGACTAATTCTAGAGGTGGCAAATGGGTGAATATGGGTGGGTTAGAACGGGTTATACATTCAAAGCAATTCAATTTAAATTCGCTCACATTTGTTATATATATATATATATGTTTTTATTTTTTATATTTTTT
Source organism: Camellia sinensis (assembly GCF_055761805.1). Taxonomy (NCBI): domain Eukaryota; kingdom Viridiplantae; phylum Streptophyta; class Magnoliopsida; order Ericales; family Theaceae; genus Camellia; species Camellia sinensis. The sequence goes on along the minus strand of NC_138964.1, from coordinate 15,518,380 downwards.
CAAAAACATATTTTTTATTTTTAAAAAATATATATTTTATTTTTAAAATATTTTTTTATTTTTTCAAAATTTTTTTATATATTTTTAAAAATATTTTATTATTTAATTTAATTTTATAATTTAAAAAAATGTATTTAAAATTTTAAAAAATTAGTGGTATAAGTGGTGCCCGTTTAGATGGGCTTAAATATGTATTCATATTCAACCCATGTAAATTTAATTATAATTGGCTTGACAATGAACAATCTATTTATTAATTTGAATGGATTAATATGAATTTTAAATGAACATAATTAAGTGGATTCATAAATTTAGGTTAGATTTGCCACCTCTAATTAATTCTGATGTAATAAAAAATTATAATAATTTACGTGTGCCACTAACACGATTAAAAAATCAATAATAAAAAAAAAAACACGATTGAAAAAAAAAAAAAAAAACTCCCACGCACTTCGTAGAGCACTTCATTTGTCAGTAAATAATAAATAAAATCATCTCCACTCTTGCATAAAAGTGGAAAATAATAAATAAAATCATCTCCACACTTGAATAAAAGTGAAAATACCACTTTGTAACTGTTTTTTATGTTGACTAGTGGACTGCTGACTATTAAAACACAATTATTTAATCGTGACGTCACTTTTTGGAGGGTTGTTTCTTCGTTTCCACTTATCCCATCTACCAAATTGGAAATCGCAGGTTTTATAATTATTCTATATTCTGCTCACTATTAAAACACCATTATTTAATCCTGACGTCATTCTTGGAATGTTTGGGTTGTTTTAAAAAATAATTAAAAATTAATTTTTTAACTTTTAATTTTTTTATATAATTTTATATTTTCAGAATTATACTTTTAAGAGTTTTTATATAATTTTATATTTTCAGAAAATAAAAATAATTTTTAAGAATTTTTATCAAAGCATCAAATTTACAATTGAAATAAGCACACTCCTTTCACTTATGTGAATCGTTTATCTTACTTATATAATAATTTAAAAAAAGTTGTATATATAAAATTGAATTAATCAGATACAAATAATTATATAATTAAATTATATATATTATAGCAAAAGAATAATTTATTTTAAACATATATAAATATAGATAAAAATAATACAACAAAAAATAATAATTATTAAATTATTTTTACTCATTCCATCTCAAAATATTAGTCCCTTATTTCATTTTTTATTGTCTCCAAATATTAGTCTATTTTAAAAAATAAGGACTAAAATAGCATGAATTTCCTATTTTGTCATTCTTTTAAATTTATTAACATTAATATATACAAAAAGAATAATTATGACAATTATACTACCAAAAGTCACTTTTAAAAAGTTAATCAACTTGCATGGTTTCATTTTTTAAAAAATAATTTTCAGAAAATTCTACTTTCTTATTTTTCGTATTTTTTTGCTTTTACTGAATTTTTTTAATATTTTAAGCAATTTTTTTTTTAATTTTTAGACACACCTAACATAAATACACCTAAAAAGTAAAAAAATTATAAAAAAAATCTTTTAAAAATTTACTAAATACCAAAAATATAAAAAAAAAACAAGAATTTAGTACATTTTTTTTGTATTTCTATGTATTTATTAATATTTTAAAATATTTTTTCACAATTTTTTTACTTTTTAGATACATCTAAGTACGAATGTTTAAAATTTTAAAAATATTCACTAAGAACAAAAAAACACGAAAATAAAAAAGCTCAATTTTTCAAAAAATTTAATCTAGAAAACTAAAATCAAACACACTGAATATTATTAAAATGTAACAATTGTACTATAAAAAAAATTTAAATTCCCAAAAGAAATTAATATTTTAAGACGGAAGGAATATATAAAAATTTGTTTGAAATAAACTATTTAGATCATTGAATCTAAGAACACAAAATTGGGAAATGAGGTGACTTCTATGCCCCGCACAACAATTCCTATTGTGCGGCCTTATGTGCTCATTTTAAGATTCGTTTTTGATAATTTATACTGTTTACTTTTTAAAGTATATGAAATAGAATATATTTATAAAAAACTAAATCAATTAGAGATCATTAGCCATTTTATCAAATTACTTTTATATTTATAAAAATAAATAAAAAATGTAATTTAAAATATAAACTTAACATAAATATAAATAGATGAAATAAATATCGTTATTTTAATTTTTTATAAATATATTTTACATAAATATAAATAGATGAAATAAATATCGTTATTTTAATTTTTTATAAATATATTTTATTAGATATATTCTTAAAAGTGCACGCGCGAGAAATGTTCTTATATTAGGTGCGCAGCCCATCTCCATTTTAAACAAATCCGGACTGATCTATCCTATCGTTTTGCTACTGGGGAAGGCTTTTATCCCCTCCTTTCTCAATAAATACTCACTCCGCCCACCTCTCTCACTCCATCTCTCTCTCCATGGATTCCATTCAACTAGCAGAATCCCCCAAAACTACAGGTAAATAATTGGTTTCTTGATCTCTAACTACGTTTCCCAATCTCTCTCTCTCTCTCTCTCTCTCTCTCTGTGAATTGTGTGTTTGAATCTTTGATTTTTTGCAGATGAAGATCGAGAACATCTATTAGCGATTGATTTGGAAGCAGCAGAGAGTGAAGTGGAAACGAAGTTCCTGATTCGCAATTTGACAACCGAAGCAGTAATTTCGGAATCGGCCGCCGCAGGCGGCGGCGTTGGTGGTGGTTCACGGCCGATTCTGAAATGGATCAACGCGGAGATACCGAAGGGAGTGGTGGTGGGGATCATAGGACCTAGTGGAAGCGGCAAATCAACGTTGCTGAGGGCGTTGAATCGGCTGTGGGAGCCTCCACCGCATACGGTGTACCTCGATGGTCAAGATATTTGTAAGCTTGATGTTCTCTCTCTTCGCCGTAAAGTCGGCATGCTCTTCCAGCTTCCTGCTCTGTTTGAAGGTAAGGACACGTTTGGCTTGTCTTTTTTATTTGGTAAAAAACAGTTTTTAAAGTGTCTATTTTGGAACTCATCATCATAAGGTATTTATTATTTTATTTTATATTATTTTTTTTTGTCCATGTGTATTTATGTATTAATTTTAGAAGATATTGCAAGCGTCAGAAATGGTAATAAAATAAACAAACACATGAAAAACAAATTGAGTTTTAAATTACTTAAAATAATTGAATATGCCTCCGTTTGGGAAGTGGGTTGGCTTTTTGGCTTTTTGGTTTTTTTTGGCTATTTTAGCCTGGGCTTAAAAGCTTGGTTTGGGAAGGGCTTTTTGGCTTTTTGGCTTTTTTGAGTTTTTTTGTGAGAGAAGAATGTAATGATTATGGGTTGGATGTGATGTTTTGTTTGTTATGACTAAAAAAGCCTATTTTGTTTTTTGTGGCTAAAATAGCCAAAAAAGCTTGCAAACCCACTTGCCAAACATAGGCTATATGTTGTTGTTTATGTTTTATACAAAAAAATGAACAAAAAAATATTTTTTACAAAAAATATTATGATAGTAAGTTGTAATCATTACTTGGAATGGGATGCTATGAGATACATGCTAATGATATCTGACCATACATAAGAGAGAGACTTATGTTTATTAGAGAGGGTTGATGACTAGTTAATTAAGTGAGCAACTTGAGGAGAGAGAGAATTAAAGGGTTGTTTACAATGTTCTAAATAAATACACTTCTTGATTTTTTATAAAAGATGTGTAAAAAAATAAAAAGAAGATATTGATTGATATACTAAAAAAAATAAAAAGGTAAAAGGTATGCACTTATTAGTCTTCCCAAATCAGGCCTAAGTATAACAAAACCATGTATAGTATAGGGAGGGATTCAGCAACTTGAGGGAAATAGATTTCCTGGTTTGACAACATGAGATTTTAGTTAAAAAGTTTACTCATCTTTTCTATCTTTTTTATCCGTCTTTTCGTAAAAAAAATCTATCACTAAAAAAATCAATTTCCAAACTAGTAGGGACGGTTGATGACTAGTGTGTCAATCGAGCAACTTGAGAGAGAAAAGTATAATAACAAAGCCATGTTTAGTAGGGAGGATTGATGACTAGTTTTTTTTTTTTTTAAAAATTATATTGAAAACTAGTTTTCATTTTTCTTCTACCCGTCTACCCCTTCAGCCTTCCTCTGACAAGTGGCAATTCTTTTTTTTGATCATATATGCTTTTGTGTATGTTTTATACAAAAAATAAACATAAAAATATTTTTTTTTACAAAAACTAATAAAAAGTAAATTGTAAACATTACTTGGAATGGGAATAAGATTAAGATTGACACTACGGGCTACATGCTAATGATATCTGACCAAACACAACAGAGAGATGTTTAGTGGGGAGGGTTGATGAGTAGTGCATCCATCAAGCAACGTGAGAGAGAGAAAAGTAAAAAAAAACCATGTTTAGTAGGGAGGATTGATGACTAGTTAACCCATTGAGCAACTTGGGATAGAATTAATTATAACAGTACCATGTTTAGTAGGGAGGGTTAATGACTAGTTAATCCATTGAGCAACTTGAGAAAGAGAGATAGATGTTTACTAGGGAGGGTTGATGACTAATTAATCCATTGAATGACTCGAAAGAGAGAAAAGTACAACAAAACCATGTTTAGTGGGGAGGGTTGATGACTATTTAACCCATTGAGCAACTTGCTTGATTGTGCTTATAAGGATTCCGAAGCACTTTCTTTGCTCCAGAATAAGTTTGATATTAGTTTTGAAATGAAGAAAACATAATTCAGAATTTGGGTCCGTTTTCTCATGTGTTTACCTTATTATTATTATTATTGTTATTATGTGTTTTTGGAAACAAAACCATTCACATGGATTTTTTTTTTTTTATCAAAAAAAAAAAAAAACCCATTTGTTCCATATTGATTTCATTTGTGTGCAAAAACAGTTTAAAAAATTTGAAAGTAAATTTTTTTTTTTTTTTTTTTGTTTCCTGAAATGTGGGCTGTTTTCAGAAAATTTTCCCAAAAATAGTTTTCTAAAACACTTTGCCATACATGTTTGTGTTTTTTAAAAAATGAAAACAAAAAACAGAAAACGAGTACACAATTAAACAGGGAGTTGTTCCTGAATTAAAACTGTCTCCCGGTGCATCATTTTATAAATTAGACTAATTTTTGGGAAAACTTCAATTTTTTTTTTCTTTTGAATTTTGGATTACTGTTTTTCTGTAGAAAGACCAAAAAAAAAGGGGGTATTTTCAAACTTGTTATTGTTTTTGTATTCAAAAACACAAAAACGTAAAACAAAACAATATCAAACAGACCCAACAGACATGAAAAGGTGCACTGGTTTGCGATTCTCTGGAATATATGGTGACTGATGAATTTTGGTGAAATTAGTAGTCTCTTTTAATTTGTATGTACATAAACATAGCTAATAAGAACTCATTATTGTGTTTTGCATGCATATGGTGACTCAAACAATGTTTTTTTTGTTACTGGTGATGAATATCAGGTACAGTGGCAGATAACATTCGATACGGACCACAATTAAGAGGGAAGAAGCTAATGGACAATGAGATACACAAATTGCTCTCCCTTGCAGACCTCGATCCCATCTCCTTCATTAACAAAAATGCCCGTGAATTATCTGTTGGTCAAGCTCAAAGAGTCGCACTTGCTAGGACTCTAGCCAACGAGCCTGAGGTAATTATTGCCCTCTTCATTCAAATTAATTGCATTACGCCTGTGGTTCCTAAAAGATGTGTTGTGTCATTTTAGTCCCAAAACATATTTTACTGTGTCAGTTTTATCCTCAAAATAAAAAAATGGTATGTTGAAGTGATCCGTACAACTGACACTATCAACATACATCATTAAAAAAATGATTAGCTTGTTTGGTTCTGGTTTTTAAAAAATAATTTTCAGAAAATTCTACTTTTTTATTTTTCGTATTTTAATATTTTCAATGAATTTTTTTTAATATTTTAAGCAATTTTAATTTTTTTTTAACAAACCTAACATAAATACACTTAAAAAGTATAATATTTGTAAAAAAAATCTTTAAAAAATACACTAAATACCAAAAAATACAAAAAATTAGTACATTTTTCATATTTTTGTGTATTTATTAAAATTTTAAAATATTTTTTCACAAATATTTTACTATTTAGATACATCTGAGTAAGGTGCACTTAGAAAAGTAAAAAAATTGCTTAAAATTTAAAAAATATTTACTAAAAACAAAAAATTCAATATTTAAAAAACTGAAACCAAATACATTGAATAGTATTTTTTTTTTAAACAAAAAATTACATCTCAATAAAAAAATAAATAATTACACTTTTGGTCTTTAAAAGTGTGTTTTGTTGTTGTTGTTTTGGTTTGTAATATTTTTAGTTATGTCAATTTTTAAAGTTTTTTTTAGATTGAGATTAATCTATGATTCTAATGATGGATATTGACAATGTCAATTATGGGGATTACTTTTAACACGCATTTAATACTTTGGAGACGAAATTGACACAATTGAAATGTTAGGGGACCAAATGACATAAAGTATAGGGACAACAGTGTAATTAATCCTATAAAGTATTTGCAATTCAGGTTCTGACAATGAAATTTGGATAGGTTGCACAAATAGTCTATGAAGTATATTAATTTCATTTTGGTGCCTAACCTTTAATTTGCATAAATTGCATCACTAAACTTCCCACATTAATCTAATTTTGTCCCCCACATTTAAAAACATACAAAAAATGTTTACATTGGGCATTTGAAGGCATAAGAGGAATTTATCCCAATTTCCCACCTAAATGAACGACACGACACGTGAAATGCACATTATTTACAAAACATAACACATCAAAGCCTTTTACTCCATAATGAGAGCCAAAAATATCGCGTGTTTGACTGGTCAATTGATAGTATTTGGTATAAATATATAGATATGGTAAAATGTCATTTGTGCCTTTTAATGTTTGACGTGAGACTAGTGATGTTAAAATGCTTACCCTACTATGGCACCAAAAATGATCAGTTAGTGCTAAGATTGATACAAATTAAAGATCAGAGACCAAAACGAAATCAACGATGTACTAATTTTCATTCTAACTTTTAACACACTCCTCTCTCTCTGTCTCTCTATGAAATGTGAAGGTATTGTTATTGGATGAGCCAACAAGTGCATTAGATCCAATATCAACACAAAACATAGAGGATTGTATGGTAAAACTGAAGAAGAGTAGGGGAATGACAATCGTAATGGTCTCACACAGCATAAAGCAAATACAGAGGATAGCTGATCTTGTGTTCCTCCTTGTGGATGGTGAAATTGTTGAAGTCTTGAAACCCAACAAACTATCTGAAGCCAAGCATCCCATGGCACTCAGGTTTCTTCAGCTCAGCAATTAATAATAAATCTTATGAAGACTTTCTTCGTGAACATGATGTTGTATATTTTTGTTCATGAACATGATCTTTATGCATAGGGAAGACCCTAGCCTAGCTACAACTATTACTTCTACCTTGTGGTGTGTATGAAAATACGCTTTCAACGTTAATGCATTGTGTCCCCTGTCCTACATTTGAATCAACTATCAATTCTTGTATTAATGATGTTGTATGTTTTTCTTCATGAGCATGATCTTTATGCATAGGTAAGATCCTAGCCTAGCTGCTACTGCTACCACTACCAGTACCCCTACCCTGTGGTGTGTATGAAAATGGTTAAACTAATTAAATATGGTTCGTCTTATGGGTACAATCCAGACGGGTTTGGTTGGGTTTAGAGGGTGCTTAGGTTCAACTTAAAGACCCGTTTGTTTTCAGAAGTAGAATAGAAGAGATTTATAGTAAGAGAATTGATAGTGAGGTGATTAAATAAAATTGTGTTTGTTTTGATGATAGTTGTTGGGCTAGGAATTGTTAAATTATTTTTATATAAAATAAATAAAAATATTAAACATTAATGTTTTAAAAAAAATGCCTAACATGTAAAAAATAAAAAATAAAATAAAATAAAATTATAAAAAATAAAATTATGATTTTTACTTAACAAAAAATATAAAAAATTAAGCATTAATGTTTAAAAAAAAAATGCATGCCATGTAAAAAATAAAATTAAAAAAAAAAAGTCTAGCGGATTAGTTTCTAATATCAAGTCTCTACCTCCATCCTAATCTCCTCCCCAAGGTCCATCCTAATCTGGAGGGGATTATGAATCCCCTCTCCATTTTCGAAAACAAACACAATATTAGTGGATTCCACCTTCATCTCAATTCTAATCTCCCCTCTATCTCCCAAAATAAATGGGGCCTAAGTTGTATTGAGAGTTACCCAAGTCTGTCCAAGCCTGACTTAAGTTAGACTCAAATTGCCCATAATTTTTTTTTGTAGCTAAGTTACTAATTTGTTAAAATTAGACTTTATTAATATATTTTTTTTAATAAAATTATTAATAACATCAAAAAAATAATTTATATTATATGAGAGAGAGATAGAGATGAGAGATAAGAATTGAAAAATAGGTGTGCCGCTGTGGTTGGTTGTCTTTTTTTGAGAGAAAAAAAATGGATAATGATACAAAGATTCAAATTATTTTAACATTATTTAATAGCAAATAATATATATATATATATATATATTTATATAAACAGTTTGGTCTTTGGGTTGCTAATGGTTTTTTGGTTTGAGAATTGAATATGTTGGCCTCTTGAATGAGGTGGTAGGATTTATTATGCTAAGAATGAATGCAGGATGAGTATGAAAGGATGAATGCTTGATGAGTATGAAACCATTCTATGGTGTTTGATGAGTATGAAGGCATTTTATGGTGTTTTATGAGTATGAATGCATTTCTCTATAACTCCTGTTAATACGAGTTATGTTGGTTAGGAAAAGAAGCAGGAAACCCCCCCCCCCCCCCCCCCCCCCCCCCCCCCCTTTTTTTCTCTCTCTCTGTCTCTCTCTCATTGTGTCTCATTGGGTATAAAATGAGACATTCTTTCTTAGGTTTTCTATATAGAATTTTTGACTTTCATATTATATAGTTAGTTTGTTCTTAGTATATTCTTCTTGCATGAGAGAGTGTTGTTATTGTTAGTTCGCCGGAGCTAAATAGAAGGTGTTTCTGCGTTAGCGGGTTCTAATCGTCATATCATAAGAGACAGACGCCAACATACCTTCATCACCCTTGGTGAGGCGGCAAATTTGTTTTAAGGAGACTGTGGTATCACACTGGTTTCGGTTTCCTTCCTTGTCTTATTTAAGTAAATTATTTCGGTATATATATATATATATATATTATGTTTATCAAGTTGTAAATTCCAACATGTTTTAGTGCATAATTATTTGTTCCATAATTTTATTCTAATTATATGAATATGTTTATAATTATTTAAATATGCAATTTGTACAATAATCTTAAAACAGATTCTATGTTGCCCATAAAATTAGATAAATAAATTCATATGTTTTATAATCGGTACTACTGTGTTGTTCCTTCTGTTAGTATACTTTTGAAAAAAAAAAAAATGTTAATCCTATGAATCATCACCAAAGTAAAAAAGGACATTTGTATGCTATTTGATTCTAGTATAATTTTAGTTTTATGAACATCATTTCTAATTTCCTGCCATGATTTGCATGTTTTTTTATTTTATAATTTTATAATATACTTTTCATGTTCATGAGAGTTTAAATGTTTTAGTTAAATTTGACATGGTAGTTATTTTTTACTTTTCTAGTATAATATACATGTTCATTATTTTCAAAAATTATTTGTAGGATTTTATTTCTAGAATTATTTACATGTCAATCGCTAGATTTATTTGCATGTTAATTGTTAAAATAATTACATGTTAATTGCTCTAGAATTTTTTACATGTTAATTGCTAGAATTTTTTACATGTTTATTGTATAATAATTTCATATGTAACTCTTGCTTATTAATTTTAATTTAATTTTTGGAGCTATAAATTTTTTGCAACTTGTCTAGCATTTTAATTCTTTATTTTTGCTAAGAAGGTTTCAAATAATTTATTGCTTTTACAGTTTCTTTGGATTATTTATTTTGTGTTTTGTTGTGTTTTTTGCTAACTTTCTTTACAGGAATACTTGTGTGAAAGGAAATGAAAAGAAAAGAAAAAAAAAAAAATCAAAACCATATGAATAGAATTTGGGATTGAAAAATCAAAAATTTGAACTACTAACTTTTTTTGTTGAACATAAATACCTAAGTGTAGAAATGATTTTTTTCAACCATAAGAATCCTAATTTGGATTGGTTAATTTACTTTATATTTGAAGTAATTTTTTGCTTGTGTTCTAGTTGTAGTTTAAATTACCTAATTTTGTTTGAAGTAAGTTTATTTGCTTGTAAATTGTTCTAGCAATTTTTAATTGCTTGGAAAGTTATTTGCTTATAAATTGTTCTAGCAATTTTTAATTGCTTGGAAAGTTATGTAATTTGTTTTAACTTAGTTTATTCCCTGAAAAACTTAATTCTTAATTTGTGTCCATAGATTAAGAGTCAACATGCTTTTGAAGGTTTTGTCTAAGGTTAAGTAAGTTTTAAGTGGGACTAGTGTGACCCTTCCAGTCTTCTTGAAAACTTTCCTGACTATGTTGGATTCTAGAATAAGTGGTGAGACTAGTTTTGAATTAAATTTTCAACTTTGGGATTCCTAATGTTAAGTTTAATTTCTAGAAACACAGAATAGTGAAATTCTGTTGTATTTTTAAAAAATGGTAACTGTGACTGATGTTGCTACTACTGCTACAAATGTTGGTGGGGATCTGAACCCTAGGTCAATTAGCTTGCCAACTCCTATCGTGACCTATATAATCAATCCAGTTGCTGTGACCTCTATGGTCAATCATGTTGCTACTCATGCTGTTCCGAGAGGACCGCTCAACCATTATGAACGTTCGCAGAAGTTCACTGGAGTGAATTTTAAGAGGTGTTAGCAAAAGATGCTATTATACCTGACTACTCTCAGCTTTGCTAATGCCTAATCATGCACTGCATTACTGTTTCGGTTTTTATATATGCTACATGGGTAATTATTCAGTAATTTTGAAATATAAACATGTTGTATTTCATAACATTGTGATTGGTGGAAAAAGTAGGTAGGTGGGGTATTGTATTGGTGATTGAAGAACACGAGGAGGTATATTGAATAATAATTGGTTTGGCTTTGTAGAGTGATTTTGAGAAATTTTTTTTAAAAAACTTGTTTGGTCTGTAATTTTTCCAAAACAATTTTTAAAATCACTTTCTCTCTCTTACACATCAATCAATCACTTTTTCTTTCTCATCTCTCATTCTCAATTACTTTTTCTCTCACACACATTTATTCAGTTATAACAAACTATCAAATCATTCCAAACTCCCACATTCCAAAATTACTTTCAAAATATACAACCAAACAAATCAAAAAATTTCTAAACTTTCTCTCCAAAATAATTTTTAAAAACTGTTCTCTCAAAATCAAACCAAACATTTTATTTCAAGTACATTAAATAATTTCCTACAGGTGGTTCGGTTTCGGTGGTTGGAAAAACAAAACAATAGCATGCATATAAATTAAATTACAATATTGTACAATTACACTAGATCCATACGTCATCAGACATATATTTATTTACATAAGCAAATATGAAAGCTAAGCATAAACTCCATATAGTTGAGACAGTGGATTTTTCCGGTTCTCGGATATTAAACATATCAGTGCAATATTTTATATATTTATTTATTAACAAGATCAAAGAACTACTCGGTGTAATATTCTAAAGAAAATTAGAACTTTCAATCATAAATCACATGTAGATGAAGTAGTTTATTCAATATTTTATATTTACTTGTGATGATTCACGTTCTCACGATTAACATTTTTTTTTCTCAAAAAATATACAAACAGAAGCAACAATTAGGGGTGCAATTTGGGTGGGCTCAACCCGAGCAATCCGAACTCAGTCCGAATTTTTTTAGGGTTTAGACAAGATATTTTCAAATTCGGTACGGGTTTGGACAAAAATTCAAAAACCCGAATTAAATTTGGACGGACTTAAGCAAAGATATCAAACAATCCAAGCAACCCGAAACCTGAATTATACATATATAGATATATAAAAATGTTAAATATATATATATAAATTATTAGCTATTATATGATATTAAAATAATTTAGATTATTAAATCATATTGAATATATATTATATATACAAAATGACATAAAATCTTATTTTTTTTTATTTTCACTCATAAATTGTAAAAATTACTATAGCGGCATCTCTTTTACATTATATAAATTATTTGTTTTGATGATGTTAATGATTTTCTATATATATATAAAAATATAAATATAGTCAAATTTTAATAATTTAATAATGTAGCTGCAAAAAAATAAAAATAAATACAATTCGGGCAACTCAGGCAATTCGGATTTAAGTCGAGTCGAGCTTGGGTAGGCAATCTCGAGTTACAATTCGGGCTTGGACGGGCCTGAACAGATCTCAGCACAACTTGGACTGGGCTTGGACAACCTCCCAACCTGACCAAACTCGCGCCGAGTTGCACCCCTAGCAACAACACAACAGTATCGATTATAAAACATATAAATTTATTTATCTAATTTTATGTGCAACAAAGAATCTGTTTTAAAACTGTTGTGCAAATAGCATATTTAAACAATTATAAAAAATTCATATAATTAGATTAAAATTATTGAACAAATAATCGACCGAGCCTTCCCGAGTTGCACCCCTAGCAACAACACAGTAGTATCGATTATAAAACGTATGAATTTAGTTATCTAATTTTATGTGCAACAAATAATCTGTTTTAAAATTATTATACAAATAGCATATTTAAACAATTATAAACAAATTCATATAATTAGATTAAAATTATTGAACAAATAATCATGGACTAAAACATGCTGAAATTTACAACTTGATGAATAGAATATATATATATATATATATCAAAATAATTTATTTAAATAAGATAAGGAAGCAAATCGAAACTTGTGTGATACCACAATCTTCTTAAAATAGATTCCTCACCTCACTGAGGGTGTTGGAGGTATGTCAGCATTTGTCTGCCAGGATACGATAGTTAGACCTCACTAACGCAGAAGCACCTTTTGTTTAGTTTTAGCGAATTGACAATGGTAGCACTCTCTTACACATGAAAAATATACTTGGAGCAAACTAACTGTATAGTATGGAAGCCAAAAATTCTGTGTAGAAAACCCAAAAAAGAAGGTCTCCTTTTATACACAATAAAAAAGAGAGGAGGGTTTTTTTTCATTATTTCTCTTGTTGGTTTTCTTTCACATTTTTCCTAACCAACATAACTCCTATTAATAGGAGTTATAAAGAAATGCATTCATACTCATCAAACACCATAAAATGCCTTCATATTCATCAAACACCATAGAATACTTTCATACTCATCAAGCATTCATCCTTAGCATAATATGCTTCCATACTCATCATGTATTCATCCTTAGCATAATAAATCCCACCACCTCATTCAAGAGGCCAACATAATGAAACAATTTTCATTCAAATCTCAAACCAAAAAACCATTCACACAGACTAACCCTGCATCAGAAAAGGTAGCTGTTGGCCTCAAACTTTTTGTAGTAAGAGCTTATCGGATGTATTGGATGACTAGTAAACGTGATGTCTTGAACTAATCTGCCGTTTATGTAGACCAAGACAATAGACCTCACAGAGGAGTTATTCCAACAATTGTTCTTATTCTCATTAATGTGTTCGGTATGGCCTTAGAACACTAGCCTGGTTTAGTGAGTGTTTTTTGAAGATATTCCACATTGGCTGAAACTTGTGCCTGCTATCTATATTCATTGTGATAGCAAATCGGTAATTGGACAGGCACAGAGTCATATGTATAATGGAAAGTCTAGACATATCCGCCGTAGACATAATTTTATACAACAACTACTATCCAATGGATTTGTCTCTCTAGGCTATGCAAAGTCTAAGGACAACATTGCGGATCCGTTAACCAAAGGGTTAACTTGAGAGTTAATAGAAACATCGTCAACATGAATGGGTTTAAGGCCTTTAGTAAATGTTACCGGAATAGAAAACCCAACCTAGTTGACTGGAGATTCCAAGATCTAGGTTCAAAGGGACAACCTAATTGCGTGTAACGGGTGAGTCACTGAAAAGGTAAATCCTTTTGCCCATTCTTTTAATGACCTAAGAGATGTAAATAGTTAATCGTGGTATAGTGAGATACCTTATCTAGGTCACTTGTGTAAGTTCGAAGTGGGGCCGCTTCTTTAAGAATTGACAAAGCCAGATTCTTTAAAAAACACTCACTAAACCATACTAGTGTTCCAAAGCCATAACAGACACACCAATGAGAACTAGAACAATGGTTGGAGTAACTCCTGTGTGAAGTCTATTGTCTTGGTTTACATAAACGGCAGAATAATTCAAGACATCACGTTCACTGGCTAGCTAGTAAATCCGATAGGCTTTCACTACGAAAGGTTCAATGCCAATATCTACCTTTTCTAATGTAGGGTTAGTCTGTGTGCTCTCTCTCTAAGTCTTTGTTGTTAAACGTTATCCGTTATTCTTTATTTAGTCAATTTTTATTCATATAGGGGATTGTTAGAAAAAAATGATTTTTTTTTTGGTTTGAGAATTGAATGAAAATTATTTCATTATGTTGGCCTCTTGAATGAGGTGGTAGGATTTATTATGCTAAGGATGAATGCTTGATGAGTATGAAAGTATATTATGCTAAGGATGAATGCTTGATGAGTATGAAAGCATTCTATGGTGTTTGATGAGTATGAAGGCATTTTTATGGTGTTTGATGAGTATAAATGCATTTCTCTGTAACTCCTATTAATAGGAGTTATGTTGGTTAGGAAAAATGTGAAGGAAAACCAACAAGAGAAATAAGGGAAAAGAAAAAACCCTCATTTCTCCCCCATTATGTATAAAAGGAGATCTTCTTCCTTGGACTTTCTACATAGAATTTTTGGCTTCCGTATTATACAGTCAGTTTGCTCCTAGTATATTCTTCCTGTGTGAAAGAGTGCTGTCATTGTCAGTTCGCCGAAGCTAAACAGAATGTGCTTCTGTATTAGCAGATTCTAACCGTCATATACTGGGAGACAGATGCGGGCATACCTCCAGCATCCTCGGTGAGGCGACAAATCTATTTTAAGGAGACTGTGGTATCATATAAGTTTCGGTTTTATTCTTTGTCTTATTTAAGTAAATTATTTTGATATATATATACAACAATGATTGAGACTTCCTTTTTTTGGAGACCCCCACAACCCCCTTTGGATCTCCACCATTGATGGTGTGAGTTCCACACATACATGAATGGGTCCTACACATACATCAATGGTAGAGATCCAAAGGGGTTGTGGGGGTCTCTAAAAAATGGGGGTCTCAAGCAATTTTCATATATATATATATATATATATATATTATGTTCATCAAGTTGTAAATTTCAACATGTTTTAGTCCATGATTATTTGCTCCATAATTTTAATTTAATTATATGAATCTGTTTATAATTATTTAAATATGCAATTTGTTTTATTTAGTGTCCCTATCTAAGCTCAGCTTTAATTTAATTCGGACTTTTGAATTTCTGCCTCAGCCCGCACTGAATTCAAAAATGTAATCTAAGCTTTAAATTTTTTTTGGGGTTGCGTCGGCCTCAGTTTCACTCCTAATTTATTTGGATATTAGCAAGTCAAGCATGGGTTTTAGAGTTTGGTTTAATAGAATGAAAGTTGAAATGAAATGATGGTTCAATCATAATATTCATAATTGGTTTCATAGAAAGGATAGGAAAAATTCACATTATATTCTAATCATGTCTAAAATTATTCTAGTAAATTTTAACAAATCAAATATGTTACCCAAAAAGCAACTTATGAGGGGGGTGAATTAGGTTTCTACAGAATAAAATTAATAATACCACAATAAAATTAACTACTAGTACAACAAATTATTAACAAGAACAATGATGAACTTAACAGTTAATGATCAAGCGAAATAACAATGAAGTATAACTAACATACAGGGTAAATCAAATGATTAACACATGAATATTAGATAGCTATAGCAATAGTATGAAAGTAAAGAGATTAGGGAAGAGGAGACAAACAGATTTATAGTGGTTTGGCTTCAACCAAGCCTACATCCACTCCTCAAGTTTCACTTGAGATTTTCCACTATCTTCTAGCTTCACAGGGTTGCTAACAACCTCTTTACAAATGGAGCAATCCTCCACAGATTTTACATAGACTTCACAAGCCCAAACCCTTGCAAATCTTAGGTGATTCACAATCACTCTCAAGATTTCAAAAATACAGTGTTTGCAACACTTTTACAAGATGAAATAGTATTTTTGCTTTCAAAGAAAGCTTACAATACATATCTCTCAAAGATAGATATATAAAATGAAACTTTGATTTTTCTGTAAATCTCACACAGGAAAGATATGCTTAAAGCTATAAGGCTCAGTGTATAATTTCTGAGAATAGATGTGAGTGATTATAGATCAAAGAATATTTTCAGATTTTTTGTAACTTGTTTACATTAGAGGCTTTGGTATATATAATGAAAATTATAGTCGTTTATAGCCGTTGTATTCATTTGAATTTATAGCCGTTGTAGTCATTTGAATTTATAGCCGTTGTACTTCCATCATTACCAATTTGAATATTTTTCACTCCATCATTACAAATTTGGATATCTTCCACTTGAACCTTTTAGCCTTTTGAACCTTTATAGCCGTTTATAGCCGTTGTACTTCCATCATTACTAATTTGAATATCTTCCACTTGAACCTTTTGGCCTACTGTTGTGCTAGGTTGTTTGAACCTTTGTTTTGGGCTGTTTAAACTCCTGATTTAATCAAATATTAAATACATTCTAACAACATTTAGGATAAAGGTTTAGGTGAGAAATAATGAGACAAAATAAATTTTGATTCTATTTTTCTCTTTCAAATAAATCATCAAAATAAATTTTGATTAAAATATAATTAAATAAATCATCAAAATAAATTTAGAATTTTATTTTTCTCTTTCAAATAAATTAAAACATAATTAAATAAATTATCAAAATAAATAAGTCTAACAAAATATTACCTAATAAAATTAGCAGTTCTAATGCTGAGAAAATATATACGAAACCTAAAGGTGCTTGAGTTGAAGCATACTTCAAAATAAAGAATGTTGAAGTGTATACTAAAACTATTAACTTATTTAAAAATTTAAGCTAATAGAAAATGTATAACTTAATTAATTATTGTTGTTAAAAGCTTGACTACCAACTAATTTAAAATTTTAAGTTGATGTAACTTGACTATTGATATTCTTAACATGCTTACTTCACATGCAACCACACTCTTAAGTTTGACTATATAATTGTTGGCTTTTTGACTTTCGAAGGTTACTTTTATAATTATGAGCATGTTAGTAAGGATCAATCAGTCCTTACAGAAAATTAATTGCCAACCAATTATCAGACGATTGTGTTTTAGTTCTTTCAGCCTCAATGAAGAGGACTTTTACTGGTGGCTTGATTTAGGAGAATTAAGCAAATAACAATTAAATAAAGAACAATTGAAGCATTTCATTAAAATGAAAAACTTACAATGATCTAAACTCAGCCTCGTAGAGGTTTACAACAACAATCTACTTGAAACTATTCCTATGAACGAAGTGCAGTGCAGGAATTTTAAAGTACATAAATGTAAAGAATAGGAAATGTAAAACTAGAAAGGAAATAAAGTAGAATAAGACTGGTTTTTTAGATATGAGTCTGGGGCTTTTTCTGGGGTCTTCTCTGCTATTTATACTTCTCAAGGATGACCATCGAACTGCATTTCCAATCGTCGAACTGCTCCTCCATGATCGTTGATTATGTTGCCTTATAATTAGCTCCACTATGCCATCACTTGCAGTTAGGCTTCCTTCCTAATTTTGAATTTGAATGTGAGTAACCGTTAAAGCCACATCACTTTGCATCTCTTTGTTGATCCAATGCTACTCAGATCTCGTAATAACCAATACTAACTGCCACGTGTACGATCATGATCGAAGACTTGAATAGTCTTCCTGTATTATCTTTATTCTGCCACGCGTCGAATTGTAATTGGCTTATACAAAATATGTAGCCAACATTACCCCCTGCACTAATATACCCAATACTTGGTAATATTAGTGGATCAATGTCTTTTATCCACGTCTTAGAACGTGCATGGGCTTTGCATTCTTCCAGAAATGCAACCATCATTCATTATTTGCATTAAACTCTCTTTCAATCTTTTGAACACCCCCACCACCTTAGTATTTGAACAGACTGATACATTTTTATGGCCAAATCAATTTTCTCCTCTATTGATCGAGCACACGAAGAGTCATCTGATGATGCTGTTCCTCCTCGAAAGAACCTCCATGCATTAATTAGCCACCTTTATCCACCTTTCTATATTCAAGTCATGGAAGCCTTTGCAAATTATCAACCCTTGGACTACGAACACATTGCCCTTAATCTTTTGATTAAGAAAGTTACAAATATAGACATGGGAAGTTCTTCTTCTGATTCACCCTTGGACTACGAACAAACTGCCCTTAATCCTTTGATTTAGAAAGTTGTAAATATGGACATAGGAAGTTCTTCTTCACAACCCTCTGCATGGGATAAGGCTATGGCTTCTTTTTCCTCTGGGGCTTCTGACTGGGCAAGCTAGTCGGAACTTGAGGCCTGTGATTTAAGGGAGTGAATTAACCATCACTTTATCGAGTACACTGACCCTTTAGAGTTTTCTTCCTATGTGCGAAGCTTGGTGGTTTATCCTTACGTACCCATCGATCGCCGACGCAGTTTAGAGGACAATCTGCTTGTAGCATGGTACACATCCTCCATGCCTATAAAGATAGTGCACGCTACCCGACGCCCAGAAGAGGCACAAGGGTACAACCTATCGTTCTTAGCCCAGAAGGCGAAACTTTGCTCTTTTGACTAGCTCGATTATATTAATGCCCTTGTTCTTTCTGCCCTTGCTCCTTCTCCCGAAATGGAAGCTTCCATACCTCTTCCTCCACCAAATCCTTGCTGGACAGAGAGATTGAGGCTTGCCCTCTCTGCGGATAAGGTTTTTCCTCCTTACAAGCCTCTACCTTCCCCTACTCCAGCTGAGCGAAAGCAAGCCCAACTTCTGCTTGCGGCCTTCTCTCACTTGCCTTTCAATGTTCTTGAGGACGATGTTCCTCTCAAGAACCTTCGATGGGCTTGTGATATTCTGACTCGGGGTTACGTCCTCAACCCCCTCGCCTAAGCAGAGCTTCACATGTTTTTGGACCAATTCCCATTGCTTCTTCACTGGCATCGGACTTTTGTGGCTACCACTCAATCTTTGGACCAACTCTCATACCTTCGAGTTCATGCCCAGTACGAAGCAGAGAACCTTATTGAAGAATCCGATAACTTCAAGAATAAAGACTCTGCGTACTGGGATGACTTGGATATGGACGAGTTGAAACAAGGATTGAGAGAAATAGCGTTCGAAATAAAGGATGAAGAGCTCTTTTATGAAGTGAGAGCACATCAACTTCAGTAGCCAATCCCAGAAGAAATAGAGGATAGAATAAAGAAATAACAAAAATTCATTGATCATAGTTAGACCAAATTTCATGATCTTGTTATTTGTTCTATTCCTTACTTTTATGAACTTGAATTTGTACCCAAAGAGGGCCATTCGATGTAATTGCTTTTGTTTTAATACAACTAAGACTTTTCTCTTTGTTTGGCATTGTTTGATCTTGTCCCCATTTGTCTTTAAATGCAAATATAGGGCTTCGAACTGAACAATCTTATCCTTCGATTCTGGACTCAATCGTTTTAAATGAAACACTAAAAAAACCAACATGAACTTTTCCAATTTATGGAATAAAGTTGACAGTTTTGCTGATTTTCATTTAGAATCAGTGCTTCGAATTTAACAATCTTACCCCTTAAAGCTTCTTTTAATCATAACCAACATATGGTCATGGTTAGTATGATCAATCAGTTTTAAATTGACCATTTTTGCTTCAAACAACAGTCCATACTTTCAAAAATATAGATACTCCTTTTGAGGGCTGCACTATTTTAGTCCGAAAAGACAATCTCTTTCTGTATATATATAAACCAACTATTGGTTTTGATGTCTCGAACACCAATTCCCATCCTTAAGGGGTCTCAAGTTTTACTTCGAAGGACATTACTTTCATTAAGAAACCTAAAACACGTCTTTAATCCCTTTGAAGTAAACAAATACTTGAGCATTCTTACATCTTTAGGTATGGAATGTGCTTCGAAGCCGAATTCTCAGTTTCGAAGCCGTTGTGATTTGACTTTTGGCGCCAAAATCTGGTTTCGAAGCCAAATATTTTACTTCGAAGCTGGCATAAACATCTGGGATATGTTTTTCCCTCCAAAAGTATCAATATTGAAAGAAACTCTTCGTATCTGTACTTTTAGTACTTAACGAATTACGCGATATATTTTCCAGACACAAAGGTTTTTAAAACCCTTTTATTTCGTGTTCTGAAATCACTCGCTCGCTTAATGCACAAACCCTTCCCTTCTGTTAACCCTCTCTTCCTTGCTGCTTGCTACCAATGGATTCTTCCTCTCTGAAAATACTCGCTGGTTATCGTATAAGCCCAACCATGGCTTTGAAAAGATGTATTGATGAAGAGATCGCTAAGTTAACAGCTGATGGGTCAAATACCATAGATGGACGTCTTTTTGTTCCTCGCCATAGCAACAAACAAGAATATGTCTTAGGTCCCATCTTTCGAGAAGCTCCTACTCAACTTCCAGCTTTAGACCCTCGCTTGGAGGACCACTTTCTTCTCTATGAAGGGGGGCTCGACTGGGGAAATTAGAGAATGACCCGGCCTCACCGTTGCTGGCCGACATTGAGAGCTGAATATGAGGAATGGTATGACAGAGTTGTGCCTGCAAGAGAAGATGACCTGTAAGAGCTCTGTATTCTCGATGCCCTCCATCTTTTTAGGTTTATCATTCCTGAAGACCCTTTCTTGATTCCTGCTGCTCTTTGCTTTTGGAACATGGCTTTTAATTTTTTTCAGTTTCGGTGTGGCATGATGGCCCCCACCGTTCTTGATATTTGCCATTTCTTAGGGCTTTCACCCCTTGGCACTCCTTTTACTCCCAGCTACCCAGACCTCTCTGTTAAGTTTCCTCTTCCACCCTTAAATTTCTTCTACAGTGACTTCGTAAAGGCTAAAAACAAAAGGGTAGGCCCCGTGAGAGATAGAGAACTCTTTTCCTTTATTTTGTACTGGTTGTGTAAATTTCTCTTTTGTACATCATCTCAACGGATTATGCCTAAATTCGCCACACTTGCGAAGGCCCTTGTTTTGAAGAAACGTATAGCCTTGGCCCCATATCTCTTAGGCCATGTTTATAGCGCTTGCTCCCAATTTTGTGAGAAACCTCTTGACATCAACCAAGGAGGCCCCCTTTGGGTGCTCCAACTCTGGCTCTTCGCTTACTTTACTGATTTGCATCCCAAATGCTTAAAATTCCTTGTTCAGGACCCTAGCACTTATGGGAAGAAATATGCTAGAATTGTTCTTTATCCTGCTTCTTTTGCCTATTACCTCACATTTTTTCACCAACTTCCTATTTCTCCGTCTGCCACATTCTTCTGCCCCTTTGATGCCAACAAAGGACCTGCTTGACTGCAAACATTCTTGGCTGATAAGGAGTGCTCCACCCCACCACACAAAGATATGTGGGCTTCTATTTTGCTACCGAGGGAGCTGTTCATTGGCATTTTAAACCCTCGGGCTTATAAGTGTATAGCTGAGGTATACTGCCCTTCTCAATTTGCCAGGCAATTTGGGTTTACTCAGGGGATTCCCATTCCACTTTGCAGCCTCTCGAATGTCCATCTTATAGCCAAAGACCTGAGAATACCCAAATCAAAACTAGAAGAGGTAACATTTAAACTGTTAAAAGAATTGAGTGAGTTTAAATTCGTCCCCTTCCTTCCTTCTGGCTTGGCTTTGAAAAGATTTTAAAACTGGTGGACAGCCAATATGGAGGTGCGCTTATCCGTACACCCTTATGATTTACTGATAGGGTTAGGAGTGCCTTCGAAGGCTAAATCAACAATAGTTGAGAACATTCCCTCTCTTTCCACAGCTGCCAAAACTGCTCCTGCAGCCTCACTCTCTCTTGCTAGAGTTACCAGAGCTGCTTCAAAAAAAGGTAAGTATTTTCAGGTTTCTTTTCTTTTAGACTTTTTTGTTTGTTTCCTTTACATTCATATCTCTTGGTTCAGGATCTCCGCAAGAGGAATCTTCTAAAAGAGCCGAAACTTTAGCTACTCTCAAAAACAAACAACAATAGAAAAAGAAAAGGAAGCTATTACTCCCTCCTGAAGAATTTGAATCTCAAACTGAAGAGAAAGAGATGGAGGAAGAGCAAGAAATACCATTACAGAGAATAAAGAGGAAAAATATGATTGTCTCTCATTCTAATTTGGTCGAAGACCTTTCTCATGAGACAACTGCCAAAGCAGCTGTGATACCCCTGTTCCGTAATATGCTAATCGGTCCTTAATTTAAATATGATTATGTGTTTGATATAATTTTGTGTGCCAATTATGTGAATATATGTGATTTTGAAGTTCTATCTGTTCACCGTAGGAATATTTGTTTGAATAATCTTTTTTGAAAATTAAATTGAGGGCCTTACCGGCCACAGAACCCGGAATTGATTTCGCCACTGTGATTGGCATAATTTTTAGAGCCTACGGTGAAATTTAATTAAAAAATTGATTCGGACCAGATTAAGCTGAGTCAAGTGATGAATTGGTGCCCAATTATTTTATTCTTATTATATTGACTTAGTGGGATTTGTTGTGTTTTAGCATTACACCTTATTTCTCTCCCTTAGATGATTTAGGCTGATCAAACTCTAAGAAAAGAAAAGAGAGGGCCGGCTGTTAGAGAGAGAGGGAGAGAATTTGGGTGATTTTGGCTCAAGATTTGGGGAACTTCAAGATTAAGCCCAAGATTTTGTTATAGTTTGGGAGATTGAACTCTTGGGTAAGTGAACTCATGGATTTTAGTTTGTAAATTATAAATTCAAGATTTATTAATGGCCAAGAACATGAGTTAGCTGATTATAAGAAAATTTAATTGGTTTTGTTGAATTGGAGGCCATTATGTGCATGCATGTAAGAAAGTACCTTGAATTTGCATGTTTGACAATTTTAATTGAAGCTCATGTTATAATCATCATTTGTGCTATCTAAGTTGAGAATGTGGCTAATTCATCTCATGCATGTACAATTTGAGAAGATATGAGCTTGAATGCATGAATTTGTTATGTTAGTGTTGAGTTTGACACATTTTGGGGCATGCATGTAGATGAATCAAGAAATTGAGCTTCATAGTTGTCACAACCCGAACCCGCCCCCATGGGTTAAGGACGTAACCGGCCAGTAATCCTAAGATTACCTACGGCCTCAAACCAAAACAGACTTAACACATCAGAGTAAAGGGGCCAAAAGGGAAGCAAAATTTAAAACTTTGTCCATAGAGCCGTGCTTATATGCACGTCATAACATTCCATACAAACTCATGTTAATAACTCACGTCAGAAATGTAGTAGCATAAAATTCTATACAGACAGGATCATCCAACTAAGTCAACCCATGAAACTATATACAGACATAATCAAAAACTTCGCCACCATGACAAGATATAAATATATAACGGAAGGGCGAAGACGGGTCTCGTGCGTGAGACACAAGGGCTAACTCTCCAAAAACCTCTGTTGTTCCTCACAGACTTCACTGGGGCTGGGTTTGGACTTCTCCGGGCTCACCTACAAACACATGAATGAGTGTGAGCGATAGCCCAGTGAATAATATCAAATACAGAAGTTACGTAAACAATGTAGAACAACAGGTTCCAAACGGCCTTAGGCCCAATTCCTATTTCTACTTAACAGATATATAAGTATACGAAATTCAAATCGAGTGACTGTAGTTCCAACCATTCTGGCCTTTGGTCCATTCAGATTTCCATTCATGTCAAAACGGCCTTCGGCCCATTCATTTATGTCAAAACGGCCTTCGGCCCATTCATCTATGTCAAAACGGCCTTCGGCCCATTCATTTCTATCAAAACGGCCTTCGGCCTACTCATTCATGTCAAAACGGCCTTCGGCCCACTCACATATGTCAAAACGACCCTTGGTCCATTCGTTTACATCAAAACGACCTTCGGTCCATTCATTTATATCAAAACGACCTTTGGTCCATTCATTCACATCAAAACGACCTTCGGTCCATTCATTTACATCAAAACGACCTTTGGTCCATTCATTCACATCAAAATGACCTTCGGTCCATTCATTTACATCAAAACGACCTTTGGTCCATTCATTTATATCAAAACGACCTTTGGTCCATTCATTTATATCAAAACGACCTTTGGTCCATTCATTCATTCCTGTCAGACTTCTGTCCACAATCCCAATTAACAACTCATAACGTTTATAAGGGAATAAACAATTGGACATTAACAAGTTTTCAAATATTGATATTACTCACAGTGATCGGTTTGTGGATTCGCCCTGGAGCTTGACCCTACACATTCCATGCACACAAAAGGGTCATTAATCATTCAATCCGTCCCTTAATTCACATATTCCTCTTTAGGCTTTATTCTTATCTCATTAACTCATTTATAATGTTTAACACACGCCTAAGAGTGATTACAAGTGAAAGAGAACGGAAAACGAAACACAGAACGCATGAACAAAATTCCAGGAATTAGGGTCCCCGCTCGAGCGTGTACTTACCCGCTCGAGCGGACCCTTAAGGCCTGCAAAAGTACTGGTTGCATGAAAAATGCGCTCGAGCGTGGAATAGAGCGCTCGAGCTGAAGGCCTGTCTACAAAACTCCACGCTCGAGCGTGAGGTTTCCCGCTCGAGCGGACATCCAACTCTGCAAAAGTGCTGGGAGCACGATTTTCCCGCTCGAGCGGCCATTACCCC
Source organism: Camellia sinensis (assembly GCF_055761805.1). NCBI lineage: Eukaryota > Viridiplantae > Streptophyta > Magnoliopsida > Ericales > Theaceae > Camellia > Camellia sinensis. The sequence continues at coordinate 15,493,308 of NC_138964.1, read as the reverse complement.
GCTCGAGCGGACATCAAAATTCTGGGTTTCCCAGATTGTGTTCTTGAGCTCCAAATCGGTTTTCCAGCTACATTACTTGCATGCAATGGCTCAAATTACACATTTACACATGCTAACATGCTACTAATACAAGATTGCAACATCAGGAAGCTCAATTTCATGATTTATCTACATGCATGTCCCAAAATATCTCAAACCCATCATCAACATGCTCAAATTCAAACATTCAAGACTTATACTCCCATGATTTGTACATGCATGTGGGAGATGCTCATCATTCTCAACTTAGATAACACAAATGGTGATCAAAACATGAGTTTCCTTTAACATTTCACATGGACTACACACATTTGTGCTCAAACATGCAATTTCAAAGTAATTTCTTACATGCATGCACATATTAAGCTTCAATTCAACAATTCCAACACAATTTCATTTCAATCTTATTCTTGATCACCAAATTAGCTTGAACACACAAAATTACGAACTATAATCCAAGAATTACTCACCTAGAAGCTTTGATCTTCTAAGCTCTAGTCAATTCTTGAGCTAAATCCCCAAAATTTCCAAGCTTTAAGCCAAATTGCACAATTTCTCTCCCTTTCTCTCACTAAGGCCGGCCCTCACTCTCTCACAATTGAATCCCTCAGATTCTGGAGTTCATAAGAGTTAAAGGGGAGTGTAATGCTATCATACAATAAGCCCCACTAATATAATAATTTAATATAAAATATTTGGGCACTTAATTCATCAATTTAATCAGTTTAATCTGACCAGGATCAATTTCTAATTAAATTTTCACCGTAGGCTCTAAAAATTATGCCAATCACAATGGCGTAATCAATTTCGGGCTCTGTGGCCGATAAGGCCCTCAATTTAATTTCCAGAGCAGATTATTCAAACAGATATTCCTACGGTGAACAGGTAGAATTCCAAAGTCGCATATATTCACATAATGGCACACAAAAATCATATCAAAACATATAGTCACATACGTATTAGGGACCAATTAGCATATTACGGAACAGGGGTGTTACAATAGTGTTATAACCTTGCATTGGTGCCATGTTAGTATGATTATATGTGAACTTTAAGCCTTAGAGTGCATGAAAAATTGGCTGGAAAATCGTGTTGGAGCTCAAGAACTTAATCTGGAAATCCCAGATTTTTGACGTCCGCTCGAGCGGAAAAATCGTGCTCCCAGCACTTTTGGCAGACATGGTGCCTGCTTGAGCGGGGGAATTGACGCTCGAGCGGGGAGCTATGTAGACAGGAAGTCCGCTTGAGCGGCCAAGTTCACGCTCGAGCTGGAATTTGAGGTAACCAGCACTTTTGCAGGCTTAAGGGTCCGCTCAAGCAGGGAAGTCCACGCTCGAGCGGGGACCCTGTTTTCTGAAACTCTGAAAATGTATTCTGTGTTATATTTTTCCGTTCTCTTTCACTTGTAAGCACTCTTAGGCATGCATTGAGAATTGTAAATGAGTTAACGAGTTAAGAATAAAGCCTAAAGAGGAATATGTGAATTAGAGAACGGATTGAACTGTTAGTGACCCTTTTGTGTTCATGAAATATGTAGGGTCAAGCTCCAGGGCAAATCCACAAGCCGATCACTGTGAGTAATATCAATATTTGAATGATTGTGAATGTCCAATTATTATTCCCTTATAAGCTTTATGAGTTGCTAATTGGGATTGTGGACGAAAGTCTGACAGGAATAAACATAAATGGACCAAAGGTTGTTTTGATAAACATAAATAGATCGAAGGTCGTTTTGATAACAAAAGAACGGATTGAAAGTCGTTTTGACCTATATGAATGGACCGAAGGTCGTTTTGACTTATATGAATGGACCGAAGGTCGTTTTGACGTGTATGAATGAACCGAAAGTCGTTTTGACGTAAACGAATGGGCCGAAAGCCGTTTTGACACGAATGAATGGGCCGAAGGCCGTTTTGACGTAAACAAATGGACCAAAGGTTATTTTGACAGAAATGAATGGACCGAAGGTCGTTTTGATAGAAATGAGTGGACCGAAGGTCGTTTTGACATACACGAATGGACCTAAGGTCGTTTTGACATGAATGAGTGGGCCGAAGGCCGTTTTGACACGAATGTATGGGCCGAAGGCCGTTTTGACGTAAACGAATGGGCCGAAGGCCATTTTGACAAAAATAAATGGGTCGAAGGCCGTTTTGACATAAATGAATGGGCCGAAGGCTGTTTTGATGTGAATGGAAAGATAAATGGGCCAAAGGCCAGTATGTTTGGAACCACAGTCACTTGACTTAAATTGTATATATATATATATATATTAAATAGAAATATGAATTGGGCCCAAGGCCGTTCGGAATATGTTGTTCTACATATTGTTGTATCTTCTTATTTGATATTATTCACTGGGCTTTCGCTCACGCTCATTCATGTGTTTGTAGGTGAGCTAAGAGAGGTCCAGACCCAGCCCCAGTGAAGCCAGTATGGAACAACCAAGTTTTTGAGAGTTAGCCCCTACGTCTCACGCATGAGACTCGTCTTCGCCCTTTTGTTTGGTATTTATATCTTGTCATGTTGGCGAGGACTCTGTATCTGTTATGTACAGTTTTGACGGGGTGGCTTAGTCTAATGATCCTGTCTGTACAGAACCTTTTGTTACTGTATTTTCTGATGTGAGTTGTTAACATATTTGTGTCGGGAATGTTGTGACGTGCATATAAGCATAGCTCTATGGACAGAGTTTTAAATTGCTTCCATTTGGCCCCCATTAACTCTGTTAAAATACGATTGGTTTGGTTTGAGGCCGTAGGTAATCTCATGATTACTGGCCGGTTACGTCCTTAACCCACGGAGGCGGGTTCGGGTCGTGACAGCAGCAGAAAAGGAACTTACTCCTGAAAAGTCTAAATCCCAGATTGGAGAGAGAGAGACTGAGAAAGAGCAGGAAATACCATCACCGTGAAAAAAAAGAAAGAAGATGACTGTCTCTCCTTCTGATTTGGTCGAAGACCCTTCTCATGAGGCGGCTGCCAAAGCAGTAGAAGAGGAACATTCCAGAGAAATAATTGTTTTTTAAAGAGTTGAGAAGAGATGGTAGTAGCAATTATTAAGAGATGAAGCTGCTGTTGCTGATGCAATCCAAAGGAAAACTGCAAGAAGGCAACACATTGCTGAGCACTATTCCCTTCGTAGCTCTCCCATTGTTGCTATCACTTCTGAAACAAGTAATTCCTTTCATGCCTCTGCTATTTTATTCTTTTGTCAAATTCTTGGTATTAAGACTTGACATTATTTTGTACTTCTTCTTTTGCAGCAACAACTACTGAGTCTATTCTTCCAATAAGGACTCCCTCAGTTTCAATTGAAGTTGATCAATTGCAAAATGTGAAGTCTATTCAGATAACACTCCCACTTCCTAGGCCTACATTCTCTGTACCCTCCTTGAGGCCTAGCATTCCTGCTTCTTTCTCTTCTGGCTTAACTCCATATCTCCTTCATTTGACTTTTGATTTATCTCAATTTAATTCTCTTTCAAGCCTTGTTTTTCATCCTCCTCCTGAGGGAATTCCAGCTGCTGCTCCTTCTCTAATGGTAGCTGATTCCCCTATAGAGGGTGCTGTCAGCTCTCCAACTCATAGTTTATTATCTCTACCTAGTTCCAGCCCCTCTTCCCTCGACCTATTGGTGGCTAAAACTATAGAAACTGCTGAAGATGCTCTACCAATTTCTCCTATCCCTATGTGGTCCTTTATGCTTTCCACTAAAGCTCTTTCTGCAACCCTCATGTCCATGGATGAGGTAAACATCTTCGAAGCGAGACTAGCTAGTCTCTTCGACATACCTTCCACCTCTCTAATAGCTAATGATGAGACTGAGCCATTAGTTCTGGCTGATTCTTTGCTAGAAATTTTTGAGAGCTCTTCCACCAGTAGTAATCCTTTTTCGCCTCTGATAGACTTGGACAGCTGTCTAGAGCTATTGACATCCTTTTCGAGGATCCCTTTTAAGGACTTACAGAGGTCTATAATAAGAAATGACTTCCTTCAGTGCTGTAAAATCGTTGAGCAATCCGGCATGACTGTCTCAAGTCATTTATCTCAGGTAGCAGCCACTATTGACTTTTACATCAACATTTGCCATGCTGCCAAGGCTGCAGAGGAGAAATTGGTTAGAGACCAGAGCTTTGTTTCCACAGTACATATTGAAGTATCAGAGCTAAAGGAACAACATTCCTCTGTCTCCCACTTTCGAACTCAACTACGGGAGAAGAAAGCTCAACTTGAGGAGGAGCTATCTCCAGTTAACCAGGCTTTAATCCGAACTGACACCAAGTTGCAGATTACCAATCAAGGACTGGCTGACCGAAAGTAGAAAATGACCACAACCATCCAGTTGTTCTCATCATTTAAGAATAGAACATCTATTGTAAAATAATAACTGAGACATTGTAATGACTTTTGGGCCAATTTATGACAGAATGTATTCAACTCTTTATGAAAGACAAATTCTTATTTATCGTTTGAATATTCTCATGTTCTTTTACTCAACATTTATTCTATTCCTTGTGTTTCCCATATAGTTGGAAAATAAGGCTTCAAATATCTACCATTAATCTTTTTGGAATGTACATATCCATTCAAATTTCTCAAATGGTATGCTCCAAAAGGTAGGACTCTATAAACTTGATATGGTCCTTCCCAGTTAGGTGACCATTTGCCAAACCTATGACTTTTAATCCCTATTAGGGGTATTGTCTTCCATACCAAATCACCTTCATCAAAGCCAATGTGTTTGACTTTTTTATTATAGTTTTTGGCTGCTTTCTTCTTTTGGAAAAGAATGCTATTTAATGCCAGAATTCTAGTTTCATCCATGCTTTCTAACTCCAAGCACATACTCTGATGGTATTACTCAAGATCTAACTGGTCTTGGCATCTTACCCTCAAGGACTTAACATTAATTTCCACCGGTAACACTGCATCATGCCCATATACTAAGGCATAAAGAGTGACTCCTGTGCTTGACCTTGGGGAAGTTCTATAAGCCCACAATACATCCAATAATAAGTTATGCCAATCCCTAGGATTGTCTTCCACAACCTTTTGTATTCCTTTTTTCAAGGACTTATTAGATGATTCAGCTTGACCATTGGCTTGTGCATAATAGGGGGTGGAATTAACAAGGCTAATTCTAAACTCTACCACAAAAGACTTTACTATTTTCCCATCAAATACAGTCCCATTATCAACAGTTGTAGTCTGCGGGATACCAAATCTATGGATTAAATCCTTAATGAATCCAATGACCTCAGTCTGGTCTACAGCCTTGTATGGCTTAGTTTCGACCCACTTAGTGAAGTAATTAGTGGCCACTAAAATGAAACAATGATGCTTTGAAGAGGGTGGGTGTATTTTTCCCATCATATCCATGGCCCATCCTCTAAATGGCCAAGGCTTCACTACTGCATGCAGGTCAGTTATGGGCATATGCCTTATTGTACCATGCTTTTAACATTCTTGGCAACCTCTTGCATATTCTATGGAGTCTTTAAGGATAGTTGGCCAATATTATGAATGCCTTCGAAGCAACAATCTCATCTTCACACCAGGCTGATGAGCACCACAGACGCCTTCATGAACCTCAGCCATAGCTGTCAATGCTTCTTTTAGGCCTAAACATTCCAGCAATAAACCATCTCCCCCTCTTTTGTAGAGAGCATTACCATACATCATCTATTGCATAGATTGTAATTTAATTTTTCGGCTGGCCTTTGAAGATGGGCCATCCAGATACTGCATTATTGGATTCCTCCAATCTTGTTCTTGTAAGTCATTATGATTGACTTCCAGGACTACATTCTTTTTATTTAAGGGTGGTATTAATTTCTGATATGTTGTTTGGCTTATGTCCCTTTGAGCATTATCCCTTCTCTTGAAATTCAAAGCTTTCTGAGCCACATCATTAGCTCTGTTATTCAAAAATCTTGGGACATGAGTTACATTTGCTATTTGAAATTGAGAAAGCAGATGTAATGCAACAACATAGTATGGCAACATGCTTATACTTTGACATTTGAAAATCCCTTTCACTTGGTTAACCACCAACTGAGAATCTCCAAATATGTCAACAGCATGAACTTGTAATCTAATAAGAATTTCCAATCCCATTATTAAGGCTTCATATTCAGCTTGATTATTGGAGCAAGTAATTTCATCTACTCTGAAACCATGCGTGGTTTCTATTCCTTGTGGTGACTTAATTACCACACCAATTCCAATTAGACCATTGGCTTTTGATCCATCGAACCACGTTTGCCATGGTTCAACACTAGCCATACCAAGTTCCATTATCTCTTGGCTTTCCGTTTGAGATGGATGGTCTGCCAAAAAATTAGCTAAAACTTGTCCTTTTACTGCCTTTTGGGGAACATATTCTAAATGAAATTCTGATAAGGCTAGTATCCATTTGCCAATTCTTCCCCTCAACATAGGTCTAGATAACATATACTTAACCAAATCTATGGTTGCAATTACCAAGACAGTTGTAGGCAAAAGATAGTATCTTAATTTCATTGAAACAAAATACAATGCAAGGCACAGCTTTTCAACAGCTGAGTATTTACATTCATAAGAATTTAGAAATCTACTAAGGTAATAAACAGCTTGCTTCTTGCCTTCTTCATTGTCTTGGGGTAAGAAAGCTCCCAATGAATCTTCTGCTGCAGCTATGTACAACTTCAAGGGCTTATCACCTTTTGGTGGCATCAGCACTGGAGGGTTGGCCAAGTAGGCTTTGATTCCTTCGAAAGCAATTTGATGCTCTGCTATCCACACAAATTCCTTTTCATCTTTTAGCCTTAAAAAGGAAGAAAATACTTTAATTTTCCCTGCAGTATTAGAAATGAATCTTCGAAAAAAATTAACCTGTCCAAGGAACTTTTGTAATTCTTTCTTACTTGATGGAGGTCTGGCTTCAATGATGGATTTCGCTTTATTCTGGTCAATCTGTATTCCTTTTTTGTGTACTACATAGCCCAAGAAGTTTTCAAATGATACGCCAAAAACACACTTAAGAGGATTGAGTTTCAACTTGAACTTTCTCATTATTTCAAAAGCTGCCTCTAAGTGAAACAGATGCTCCTCCATGGATTGGGATTTCACTACAATGTCATCAATATAACACTCTAAATACCCTCCAATGAGGTCATGAAAGATAGTGTTCATAGCCCTCTGATATGTAGCCCCAACATTCTTCAGGCCAAATGGCATTTTAACCCATTCGAAGGTGTCAATATTCCCAGGACATCTGAATGCTGTCTTATGAACATCCTCTTCTGCAATGCAAATTTGGTTATAACCAGAGTGCCCATCCATCATTGATAAAATTTGATGCCTTGCTAAACTGTTTACCAACAAATCTACTATAAGCATAGGATACTCATCTTTTGGAGTTGCTAGATTTAAGTTTCTGAAGTCAATGTATACCCTCATTTTACCATTCTTCTTAACTACAGGCACAATATTGGATAGCCATTCAACATACCTGGCTGTCTTAATAAAACCTGCCTTGAGTAGTCTAAGAATTTCCTCTTTAACTTTCTGAATCACTTTTGGACTCATTTTTCTTGGTTTTTGCTTGTATGGCTTGAAATTAGGCCTCATAGGGAGCCTATGTTCTGCTAATGATCTATCCAATCCTGATAGTTCATTATAAGACCATGCAAAAAAATCTTTATATTTCTTCAGAACAACCAATGACTGGTTCCTGTCAAGAGCATTCAACCAAGCACTTATATAGATGGGTTGTTGTATAGAACTTTCCCCCAAATTTACTTCTTCTAAGGGGTCTTGTATCTGAGAACTTACTGAAACTCCTTATTTGATTCCTTTTGCCTTCAAAGCAATCTCCTTGCTTTGTTCTGCTCCCAGGTTCTTTGATTCAACATCTTTACCCTCCTCCTCATAGACAAAGTATTTCCACAAGGCTTCTTCTTCTTGTATCTCCTGGACTTTTGTTTCAATGTCCAATGCACAGTATTTATCAAGGGCCAAAACTCTGGCCTGTTGCTGCTCTTGCTTGCAGCCAATTATCATGGTTTCTTTCTCTTGCTCTTGCACTTTCTGGACTATTGATTTTACATCCAATATTGAGAACTTAATTAGAGCCAAAGACTTGGCTTCTTGGGCTTCATTTCTTTGCCTATAACTAGGCATCATTGTCATCCTTAATGACAACCTCTTCATCAGCACTCTCCTGGACTAAGTGCTTCAGGTGTGTCACTTCCTCATCAGCTGTCACTTCGGCTGAGCCATCAGGTTTTCTCAGTATACTAAGTGGTGTCACTCCTTCAATATACAATTTGGCCTCTGCGAAGTCTGCACAGGCTATGAAGGGTTGAGGATCTGTATCAATTTCTTCTGTCTCTCCATTGCCCAAGGCCATCATTGTTTTCTGATGCAAAGAGGAAGGCACACACTTGTTAGTGTGAATCCAATCTCTACCAAGTAAAGCATTGTACTTAGCATTGCTGTCGATAACGAAGAATGCTGTCATGCAGTTCCTGGTGCCCACACTCAGGTTGATGGGCAGAATTCCCTAAGCCATCTGTTTGTCTCCAGCGAAGCCAGCAATGGTTGTGCTGGTTGGGATTAACCTGGGGTTCCTTTTCCCTAGTTTCTTCAAGGAAGATTTCGGTAGTAAGTTCACTGCTGCCTCATTATCCACCAAGACTCGGTTCAATTGTATCCCATCGAAGAAGGCCTTGATAAGCTTGACATGCTGTGTTATAGAGTTCGAGGGATACTCAAAAGGATATGAGAGGTTAATACTCACCTCTTCTTCACTCTCGTATTCAGTTTCCATTGGGGTAGCCATTCAGGATTCATCTTGCATCATACTCACTTGTGAGTCTTCACTAGAGACTGGAATTGGGTCAATTTCTTGACCCTCTTGGTTCTCATCTCCAGCTTGGAATTCATGCAGTAGTATGTGTACCATATTCACTGATACTGGAGGAAACGAGCCAAATTGGATGGCTGGCTGTGCTTGTTTCTCCTCTTGGCCACCTTGTTCAGTTACTTCAGAAGCATCTTCCATGCTGCATTCTGGCACTTCATTACTAACAAACTCCTTCGAATGGTCTTTTTTGACTGGCTTTTCAACCAAAAACGTCTGTTCAACCATGAAGGCTTCGAACATTTCTTCCTCAACCATTTCTTTCTTTTGGCCTAGGCCAACTTCTTCTTCTGTCTCACTATCACTTTCCATCAAAGCCTTCTCCAATCCTGCTAGACTGGACTTCTCTCTGGCTTTTAGTTCAGAGTGAACTTTGACCAATTGTTCTCTACTACAACCCATTTTGTCTTGTAGAGTTGGTTTTGGAGTATGGTCTGACTTTGGATTCTTCTTTCCTTCTGTCTGGACCAATGAAGAGCTTTCTCCACTTTCTTTCAGGTCTTTCTGGTACTGAGTGTACCTACGCTGAATCTTCCTCCTTTGTGATCTAGAAATTACAGGGACCATATCTAGTTCCTTGTTTTTGGGTGTTTAAGCAATACCCAATTGTTTGGAGCCACCAAAGGAGATTTGACCATCCTATCTTGGTTTCCAACAACATCTCTTTAGGTAGACACTTCCTTAGGTTTTTTCTGCATCACAAACCAATCTGGAACTCCAAGTACCCACGAACTTACTGACTCAGCTGTTGAACTGTTTCTTTCCTCCTTCGAAGCCATCCTGTGAAGGCCACTGCTTGGCCCTGACTTCATGTAACTCAGGCCTTTGATGAAGGTAGCCACTTTCTGTCCTGCATGAGGCTGGTCTAGGGGGCCAATCTCTGGCTTTGATCGCATAAACTGAACCCTTCTCCAGTCTCCTTTCAGGATGACTACTTTCCATTCTGTAATAATTAGGTAGCCTGGACTCATATAAAGGCCTCTTGCCTTTAGAATGCACTCTATCGGCTGTTGGCTCAACCATTAATGGCTGCTGCCTAACACTAGTTGGGTATGGCCTTTTGTTAGAAGCATTGGTTGGTTTAGGACGCCTCTACACATCCTTGTAATACTGCTTCTCATCAATTGGAAGTCCTTTCAACTACTTGTAGCTCAGTCTGCACCTGGGACACATCCTTTGCATTACAGCTGCCTTTAAAGAATCGTTATCCAGTGCTTCTTCATCAGAGTTTTCCCTCTGTTGTGAGAAACCTTGTCCAATAGCTGGTAGATTTTCAGTATCTTTCTTGATAGTTGTTTGGTTGCAGCATGCATCTGCACATTGACCTCTTCCAATTCTTTCAAGGACAAGTTCCGGAAGTCTGGCATAATGACATTGGCTGCCACCTCTCCAATTTCTGGAAATGGATTACTGTCGATCCCCATGGCTTTATCTGCTTTAGCTGGGAATTTTAAACTTCCTTTCCGAATTTGTTCTTGGATCCTGTCTCGAAAAACAATACAATTTTTAGTCGAGTGAGACCAAGAATTATGCCATTTACAATACACTTTTCCTTTAAGTTCATCTGGAGATGGAATTTTGACTCATTTTGGTAACTTAAGAAAGTTGGCAGCAAGCAAATGATCAAAAATGTCATCTCCTTAGTTAAATCGAAAGAGTATTTCCTATGAAGGTCTTTCTTTTTAAACTGCTGGTCAATTGTTGTATCCTTATGAATTAATGCCTCACAGATCACAGGTTCTTTCCCCACAATTTTTGCTACATCAATCTCATAATTAGGATCTCTATAATATGTCTTGTACGATGCATTATTTCGATCTTGTTCTTCCTCTAGTAATGCTTCATACCTAGACACCTTATAAGTTAGTTCCACTAAGTCTTTGAACTCAGTTGAATCAAACTTCTTTCGAAGCCTAAACTCTAAGCCATTTTGAGCCAATCTCACGAATTTTGGCTCTGGTAAGATGACCCTACATTTGTTTCGTGCTCTTTTAAATCTGGCAATAAACTGAGTAGCCTTCTCATCAGGCCTTTGACTCAATCTTGCCAAGTCTGCCATGGAAACCGCTGGCTCCGATTAGAAGAATTGGGCATAAAATGTCTCTTCCATTTGTTGCCAAGTTTGGTTAGAGCCAGGTGTAAGGTTAATATACCATACAAATGCTCCCCCAGTTAGAGAATTTGGGAATAATCTTAACTTCATATAGTTATTATTAGTGAATTCACCGCATTGAGCAGCAAACCTAGCAATATGCTCCACTGTTGATTGGTTTCCATTCCCACAAAAAAGGGCAAAATTTGGTATCATGAAACCTCTTGGGTATTCATGTACCCTATCTACCCATTCTGGGTACGGTTTCCTGTATACAAGAATCTAGACCCCCTGAGCCATCGGTCCACACATCTCTCTAACAATATCAGCAATTTGGTCCCTAGGGACCATATTTTGTGCTTGCTGAACCGCTACTGGAGGGACAAACACAAGATTTGGTGGACAACCTTGTGCCTGTGGTCCTCTTGGTCCATAAGGTGGTATATTTGGGATTGGTTGTCCTTGCGGTGAAGGTTGCTGTTGGGGGTGTGGATAACCCCTTTGAGCTTGTCCTGCGAAAGATGCTGGAACAGGTGTTGTGTCTCTTCCATTTGTAGGAAAACCTTCCAACCCCTCGGGTATAAATTCGAATAAGGGATTAGTGAACCCCCTCGTGTCGGGTATGGCTTCAAACATGGGATTTGGAGCCATTCTTATGACAATTTCTTATACTGGGCCAGATCCACCAATTTGCATGGCTTCACTGTTAAGTACTGAGGCATTTTGACCTGCTATAGGCCTCGAAATAGGTTCGTACCAAGACTGAGGTGATGGTCTTTCATAGTTTTGATTACTAGTTTGACCATTAGAATGTCTATTAATTTGCATAGGCTGTTTATCTCTAGCCAATCTTTGCTGAAGGACATTTGAAACTTCCTCCATGTGTCTTGCGTTTGTTAGTTGGTGGTTATTCATTCGATCCAAAAAGGATGTTGCCCACCTTTCCATTGTGTTCATTAACTGTTGTCTCGTGGCATCTACTAGGCCACCCCATGGATTTATTGGCTGAGTAGATGGAACAGTGGACGGTCCAATTCCTTGGTCTCGTCCAATATTATGAACATGTGGCACTTGTTCCGAAGTGCTGGTCTGTTCGACCATAGGTTCTGATAGAATTGGTGTCTCCACAGGATGTGTTATCGCATTATCCTCTAGATTAGGTATTTCTATCTCTCCTTCTACGCTTTCTCCTAGGCGTTCATGTTCTCTTTGTCTTCTACGTCTAGCCATTTCAATTAGTCCCACTGGGCGTGCCAAAAATATATGTTGGCTTTTTGGTTTTTGAAGGTTACTTTTGTAATTATGAACGTGCCAGCAAGAATCAATCAGTCGTTACAGAAAATTAATTGCCAACCAATTATCAGACGATTGTGTTTTAGTTCTTTCAACCTCAATGAAAAGGACTTTTACTGGTGGCTTGATTTAGGAGAATTAAGCAAATAACAATTAAATGAAGAACAATTGAAGTATTTCATTAAAATGAAAAACTTACAATGATCCAAACTCACCCTCGTAGAGGTTTACAGCAACAATCTACTTGAAACTACTCCTATGAGCGAAGTGCAGTGTAGGAATATTAAAGTACAGAAATATAAAGAACAAGAAATGTAAAACTGGAAAGGAAATAAAGTAGAATAAGACTAGTTTTTTAGATCGGAGTTTGAGGCTTTTTTCTGGGGCCTTCTCTGCTATTTATACTTCTCAAGGATGACCATCGAACTGCATTTCCAACCGTCGAACTGCTCCTCTATGATCGTTGATCATGTTGCTTTATAATTAGTTCCACTATGCAATCACTTGCAGTTAGGCTTCCTTCATAATTTTGAATTTGAATGTGAGTAACCGTTGAAGCCACATCACTTTGCATCTCTTTGTTGATCCAATGCTACTCAGATCTCGTAATAACCAATACTAACTACCACGTGTACGATTATGATCGAAGACTTGAATAGTCTTCCTGTATTACCCTTATGCTGGCACGTGTCGAATTGTAATTGGCTTATACAAAATATGTAGCCAACAATAATATTTTGTGTTAGTGAAAATATCAGAAAAAATATATTTTATTGATAAATAATGCAAAGAAAAAGAGATACAAATAGATCAGGCTGAGGCACGGATATCTCGTTTTCTTTAAGGAGATCAAGCCCACTGCGGTAGGAAGAATCCAAATACCGATGTAGCAGTCACAAAATTATGACTTATCCCCTCCAGGATACAACAGCCCGACCACTTGTCGTATGGTTCAAGCCAACTCTGCACAAGATGGTGAACCCAAAGCTCCACCAAGAAAAACACCATTCTTTGCTAGTAATCTCTCTTGTATAGAAAACAGTTGGTGTGTTGTTGAAGAAAAGAGTAGAAGAGAAGAATTATTTATAGGCTTCTAGGACATTACAAAACACATCAAAAAATAATAATGACCATGAACCTAGAGAAAATGGAATGTGTATCCAAATATTTACTCACCACCAAGTTCATGAAATCTAATTAATCTTCATTCATGAACAAGACAAAAGGACACCAAAACAATGAATCTCCATTCATGAACAAGATAAGATTCATGAACAAAATAAATAAATAAATAAATAAATGATATTAAAATGGTCCAACATTTTGCTTGAATGATTAGTCATCGATTTATTTAAAATCTTAAATTGTATTTAAATTAAGGAGGGATACAAATGGCATTGCTGGATAAGAGTTTAATGTTGGATGGTTTTACACAATAAGACTTGTCACAAACATTCAGTGTATGGATTTGGTATTCTTTAATCACATTTTAGCTAGAAACTCGTATTATAAAAATACATAACATTATCATAAAATGCGTAATTTTATTTTTTAATCATAAATTATCATAATTTTGCCAAAATAATATATAATGTATACCATAAAAATGTGTAACATATACTTAAAAAAAAAAAAGAAAAAAAAAGGGCATAACAACTTGGTCAGTGTGTGTCAAAAAGATTTTCTATATAAAGAAATGTAATGAAAAATTTAATGGGTATAAATAGAATGAGCCAAGTGACTGCTAACTGCTAAGTCACCATGGCTACGTATCACTACAAGAATTAACACTTTTGGTAACCAAAAAATTGGTCGCTAAAAGTCACTTTTTGGTCGGCAAAAGTTATCCGCGACCAATTTTTTTGGTCGCTACTTTGGTCGCCAATTGAGGGTCGGCAAAAGTAATTCGCGACCAAAATTTTTGGTTGGTCGGCAAAAGTTGGATTTGGCGACTAAATTTTTGGTCGCTAAATATTTAATTACCGCGACTAATTTATTTTGTCGCTAAAACACTTTGGTCACGAAAAGTGATATTTTCCCGACCAAATTTCTTAGTCGCCAATTGTCACATTTCGCGACCAAAAATTTTGGTCGCCAATTAGCACATTCAACGACGAAATTTTGTTGTCGCCAATTGTGACAATTGACGACAAAAAATTTTGGTCGCCAATTGTGACTATTCGCGACCAAAAATTTTGGTCGCCAATAGTCTCATTCTGCGACCAAAATTTGTTTGGTCGCCAATTGTGACATTTCGCGACCAAAATTTTTGGTCGCCAATTGTGACATTTCGCGACCAAAAAATTTGGTCGCCAATAGTCTGATTCTGCGACCAAAATTTGTTTGGTCGCCAATTGTCACATTTCGCGACCAAAATTTTGGTCGCCAATTGTGACATTTTGCGACCAAAATTTGTTTGGTTGCCAATTGTCACCTTGCGCGACCAATATTTTTTTTGTCGCCAATTGTGACATTTCGCGACTAATCAATTGGTCGCCAAAACTATAAAAACAAAACCAAATTTTGGTCGCCAACATCCAACAAAATAAACCTGTAATTTATAATAATCCATCCAATTTATTCAATATAATCTGTAAAAAGAAGAAATCATTCAAACCAACAAATAAGTTGAATCATCAATATTCAACAAAATACATATATCAACCATTTCTGAACCTGTTTAATTAAAGTCAGCAACTATTATAAGTTTACATCCACAAATATTTTGGATATAACTACTAGTCTACCCTAATATTTTCCATATATCAACAAAATACATATATCAACCAAATATTTTCTATACACACCCATCCAAAAATATAACTAGTAGTGTATCAAAAAATATAACTACTAGTTTACCCTAATATTTTCCATATATATCTATACAAAAATATATAATCCTTCCAAAAATGCAAAAAGTGCCAATTTGTCCTGTACAATTTAGCTTTGTGCACGAGTTCATCCATCTGTACCAAAGAAAAAGATAAATAATGTCAGTTAAAATTGGACAAACAATGAAAAATGTCCATGAAAAGCAAAGGTCACATTAGCAAATTAAATGACTACCATTATCAAATTTTAAATAAAACAATAGCATTCTTATGTCTATAGAATAAATTGGATCAACCACCATTCCAGATCCAATATAGTGCCACACAGCAGTAACCAAACACGGCAGCTAAAATTGATCCATATTGTCAATAACTCCTATCTTCCTCAATGAACCTTTCATGTGAATTAAATTAAACTCCTATTTTGGCAACCTATATATCTAATCGTTTAAGCGGTAGTTTTATTTCTTGAACATGTGACGGTGTATACAGGGTTTGGGTGGAAATGGAGGAAATAGATGATTTGCAACTTTCTTTACAGTGGGTTGGGACTTTGGAGAAGAATGTAAGTAACATTTGGTGAACCGGGAGTGGGTATCTTTTGGAGAGGGGAGATTGGGGATTTTGCTGGATTTTGATTTTCAACCAAGCCCTTTTATGTAACTAATTTTGAATATTCTCTTTTGAACACGATAGATATTGGAGAAGGCTAGTGGTAGCAAAGTATGGTTCTATATGGGGTGATTTATCTTTGATGGAGGTTACTGGTCTTAGGGAAAGGCCCTTTGAAGGTATTCATCTAAGTTGAAATGTTTTTGTATTCATACTAGTTTTGTTGTTTGGAATGGTGAAGAGGGTGTGGTTTGGGGTCATCTTTGTGTAGGAAGGGAAAGCTTGAAGAGCTATTTCTCCTTCTTTCTTGAATTGTGGTTTATAAAGAGGCCTAGGTAGGTGATTATCTCAAAATTAAAAGTGCTCAAGTTCGTTTTGGATATTGATGTTTGTAGAGAGTTGAATGATTGGGAGTTAGTGGAGCTCCCTGAAAGAAAGATTCTTAAACAAAAAAGGTCAAGAGTCATCAAGGTGGAGGAGATCCAATAATCAGAAGTTTTGAGGTGAAATATTTTTATGAAGCTTTGGTGGGTGGTCAAGGATCTTCCTTTCCTTGGAAAGCGATTTGGGCATCTGAGATGCCTACAAAGGTTGCCTTTGTTTGGTGGACACAGCACATGGAAAAATTCTTACCACTATATTTACAGTCTGTCATCTGTCACATTTGATTAATATATTGATTTTTACTGCTATGTTTACACAGATGTGGAGATGGAGGACGACAATCCAAGCACGCAGTCCTTAAAACCTATCCCTAAAATAGGAAAGAAGTTGAGTAAGAAGATCAAGTTGGCTAAAAAGAAGCATCGCGGCGGTTTTGGTAAGGGCAAGATCAGGAGGAAGCACAACGTTTAGTTGTCGAAAACAAAAGTTTATGGCAATGACTTTTTCCTTTTTGCCTTTTTCCTATAGCTATTGTCTTTACGGTTGCAGTAGTTGCTAAGCTAAATATACATTGTGACAACAGCAGTTTGTTGGTTATGAGGTTCCCATCTTTATTTTGATTTTGATTTTGTAGTTTTTTTCTTCTTCTTTTCTTTTTAAGGTTTGTGAGCATTATGTTAGTTTCTGAGCATGAATTGTGAATGGCACTTGATGCAACTCAGTGGCCTTTTGATCGAAACAATTCTTTATTGCTATATGCATGTAGCAATCAATTTCTTTAGGGTAAAGTTATGGAAGGAGGCCAAATGTGGTGTTAGAGTGTCTCCAACCTTTTATCTTTTGTTTCATGAAATTTAAATTTGATGAAAAACTTACAAATCTAGTGCTCCAACGTTAACATCAAATTAAATTTGATGAAAAACGTACAAATCTAGTGCTCCATCAAATTAGTATTAAATTGAGGATATTTTAAATTTTTCATCAAATTGAGCAGACCACCTGCTGCAGACCACCACAAGCATCACAGATCTGGAGCAGACCACCTGCTGCAGACCACCACAACCATCACAGATCTGGAGCAGACCACCACAGATCTGGAGCAGACCACCTGCTGCTCTGGAGCACACCACCAGAATTGATCTGGAGCACACCACCACAAGCATCCAGACAGATCTGATGCAGACTAGCAGAATTGCTCCAGATCAGTCCACCTTCATGACTGATGCAATACTTCACCATGCAGAACACCAAAGGAAGAGAAAAGAAGGAAACAAAAGAAATAGAGAGGAGCTAATTCAGAGCAGTTTTGGACCCCAAACGCCCCGGTTTTGCCTACTTTGTCACACTTTTATGTCCTACATAACTAATAATGCGTCCTATCGAAGCATTGCTTGCTTTCACAAGTTTGTTTGATCTAGGCCGAGGTGACCACTACGATCTCAGGTTGTTTCCAGGCTGTTTCCAACTTTTTGCCACAACCGGCTCGTTTTTGCCTTCTCTATCACATTTTGGTTTCCATGGAACAGTAAAAAATTCTTGTTTAACTAGTCATCCATGGATCAGTGGAACATTACAATGTTTGAAGTTTCTATACTAGTCAACATAAACTAAACTGTAAATTCCATATTTTAAATATTGAACTAAAATTAGTTTAAAGACAATGATTTCTCTATGATATTCTCATCAAACGTTTATTCGCCTTTACTTTGAATATAAATATAATGAAATATGGTTTAACACACTTACCAATTACCATGACTATCTATTGTCGAGAATTTGGTGGATTGCGATTTTCCAATACTTGCGCCAACATGCTCTGAAGTCCAAAAAGCTGCCGCTGCATCTCCTCACGTTGTCTTGTATTCTCTGCCTCTTTCGTTTGTTGCTCCTGTTCTTTTTTTTGTTGCTCCTCAAAATTGCTCTGCTGCTCCGCACGCATTATCTCCAACTCGGATGTAAGCCTTTTCAATTGCTCGTCACGTGCTTGTGATGCAGCAGAGAACCCAGTATCACAAGAAGAAGGCTTTGGTCCAACCCCAAATCCACTCAAGTATCCCTTCTTCTTACCAAGAACCATTATTGATATATCCTCTTGCCGCATCGGCGTTCCAGCCTCGATAGACTCATCCCGCACCCTTGTCATTTGCTCCTATAATTGTAAAATATAAATATTGTTAATATAAGACAAACACAAAAGTTGCATGTATAAGTGTCCAAATGATTGGAATACTTGCATGTAAATCACCGCATATAGGATCAATCCACTGTTTTGTCTTCTTGTGTTGATGAGTGTCCTTGTAGAAATTACAGAGATCTGGCAACAATCCACCATTTTCCTTCACCTGTGATATGCCAAACACCAACAAGAACATGCCTTCATTAATATGGTAACATATTAAATAAGTGTGGATAAAGTTAATAAAATCAACGAAATACATCTCACCGCAATACTCATGGCTGCCGGAAAAGATCGCGACCCACTAGTGTGATTGTAGGGTAGCTTGCTCCTATTATTTTTTCCGGCGTCGTAGCGACGCTAAAAAAATCCACATTGTACGGGTTTATTACATATATAGTTAAAGTACTAAGTCAATTTTTTGGGTCATGGTTAGATACAAAAATCCAAATTGTAAGGGTTTGTGACATATATAGTTAAACAATGACAACAATACTAAGAAGCCTTGTGAAGGTGGTCAAATACTTTGCAACGAAGGTACATAATTTGATCCTTCATTCTATATGATTTCATAGAGCTTGTTAATAATAAATTATTATTATATAACTAAATCATAACATACCTTGTTTGCAGGATCTAACCATACTTCGTCAATCAAATACTTCCAATCATCTAATTTGATTCCTTTGTATGGATGAGCATAGGGATTAGTTCCAGCATCCACAAGCTTCCCCCATTTCTTCTTCATTCTGCATTTCCAATCTTTATGTAACACGCGACACTTCTTTTCCACAACTTGCTGGGATAGTGCATTGTCCTCATAATTATCCCCTATTTCAAATTTATCATATAATTATCAATGCAAACCAAATAAGAAACTTGCAATTATGCAATGTGAACGCTGAAAATATGTAGTTACAGTGATATTTAATTACGGCGACGTGTAAAATTTAATGAAAAAGAACATCACTTCATAAAAGAAAGAACACATTTAATAAATTAGATTTTTTTATTAATGAAATTAGTCTTGTTAATGAAATTAGATTTTTTTGACAATCTTGTTAATTAATGAGACTTTTTTGACAATCTAAAATATCCAAGAAGTTTGTTGACATAACCAACCTTCTATAAATCTAAGGCAGTACCCTCAAATCACAGTGGTTTTATAGGCATCATCTCTTGAGAGGTCTTTCCTAAGCACTGGATTGAGAGCCTTATGCTTACATACTGGTGCTCCATTGCCCCTCACTTCTCTCTCTGTTGGGCCACTCTGTCTCTCACCTAAACATTCCCCTTTATCCCTGGTAATCGTGAGTCTCCAATGAACCCCTGACCTCCTGCCAATACTTCCTGTCCTACACTCTCCTTGGCCCCAGTTTGCAGCCTAGCCTCTATTAGTTTGACGCATGTGATTGTAAATTCAACAAACATCTTGACGTCAACCATTCGTTTGATGAAGATCCTTGTCAAGATCAATAATATTACATTTTCTGTTTCGTATTTCAATATTGATACTCAACAAAAAGAGGTGAATTACAAAATAGTGAAAACTCCTCAAAATAATTGCAACTTTCATGGAGGTACATGTGAATGTGTTTGATGCAAGTGAAAGTTATGGAACGGGATAAAACCCTCACTTGCACCCACATTTAAAAACGCCTACACAACAACTTAAAAAAAAAAAAAAAAAAAATACCAAGGCACGACATGAAAGGGACATGACAATCACACAGTTTAAAAAAAAAAAAAGACATGGTGTTCGAGTTTACTTTGGGAACAATCACGCATTTCATCAGGACCAACATACCCTCCTATTTGATTAGACTAAATACTTTCAAGTACAACATTTGAAAATTGAAAACTGAGCAATAAATTTGTCTATCAAGATTATAAGTGAAAATCATGTTCCTCCAAGATAATTGAACATTCAGTGACAAATTAAGTCTAACTAAAATTGTAGGACCTTTTTTAACAGAATTTCCAATTGTGGCTGCTGAATAGAAGCCTTAGAAGTACACAAACTTGAGTGCTTAGTCGTGTTAACAAAAAACCTGTTACTTTTATCATTGTAAAATTAATAAAGTTATCTGGAAACTCTGCATCAGGATGAGCAACAAACATGAATTTGGAGACTTAATCCTACGTCAGCTGGTGACTTCAAATTCCCCAGCCATGACTTTCATGCTGATTTGATGCCAATAGACCGATCATCTACATAACATAGTAATTAAACTGAAGTTCAGAATCTCTAGATTAAAAGTCACAGATTCAGTATTTTCACCTAACTAGAGACTCCCTTTCACACTAAACGCAAATTAACAGCATAAAAAGTTAAAACTTAAACCCATGATCCTTTTAACCACAAAATAATGTGAAATATATTACGAACTAGTTTATTCAATATCATTAAAAGAGAACAGTTACAAAAAACACCACCGATAAAATCCACAACATTCTGAAATCCTCATAGACGTTGGTATTATCCCTTTCTTTCAAAACACACTTTCAGAAGGGAGTTCACTATTCTTGAAATAGATGCACCAAGGGTCATAGTAGTTTTATTGGGCTTGTCAAGAAGAATACAAAAGAAATAATAGCCAACAGTTTCACTTGCCAAGGGCAATGGCGAACAGTGGTTCTCTCAAATAAGCAATCTAAGCATTACTTATTGCTTATTTCAGAAGAAATAAAGATTAAAAAAATTGTGCGAAATATAGTTTAGTCAAAGTTCTCACTCGGCAGCAAAACTAGGTTAGGTGAAGCATAGCAGATAAATAGTTTAAGAATGTATTCAGCAGCCTCCAAAGAATGAAATAAAATATTCAGGAAATGAATTAATTTCTAATTTCTAATTCTCTAATATTCAGCAACCAACAACACAACCACTACATGCAGCCACTGATGAGCTTAGCAAAAACAACATTAACAGCTTCCTCTAGATCAACAAGCTACCCACAGATTAGATCGGCAACTATCAGATTAGTTCAGCTTCTTAGCCACTAACAGCAGACTACCAACAGATTAGTTCAGCAATCACACCCTCTTAACAGTCACCATAACCTACCAGACTAGCACCAGACAGAGTAGCACAAGGACTGATAGCAGACGAACAGATCAACAAGCCAAATAGACTAAAAGATAGTTCAATGAAGACTAACCAGCCACAGAACACCAGATAACCAGATAGTTCAACAGCAGATCATCAGACCTTTCACTAGCAAACAGAACAACACCTAAAAACTAGTTCATAACAGCGCTGCTCTGCCTCCAGCTCAATGGGCTCATCACAACTCATTGCATCAGTGCTCCTCCACAGCACAATCTGATCTGGCTTATATTACAGATGAAATAAAGGATTGAGAAATTAAAATCCTTTAGGTGTGGATTCAACCACAGTGTATCATAGTCTAAATCTCATACTTTATATACTAAGGGTAGAGCAGTCCAGAAAAGTTATTTTCTTGAACGCTAAATCGATTAAAGAGCACAGATAACACATACCTTCTAATCGTATCACAAGAAGTTGAGTTTTGTATACGTGTACAAGCGCTAAATTGTTTGGACATTATATTCATATGCCATTTTCTCCTTCTTTGGATTTATTTTCTTGAATATAATCATTAGACCAATTATGTCTGAATCAGGAGATTTAAGCTCGTGAACAAGCCTAGGTCGCCTTAGAGCGAAAATAAGTTAGGCCCAGCTAAAAACATTATTGATTATTTAAACCATTTTGAATCTATATTTTCTAGTTTCAAAACCTTTCAAGTCTCAAGATCAATCATAAATGTAACTCTCAATTTGGAGGTTGTTGATCCCTAGTATGAAAGCAATTCTGTGCTTACCTACCAAACAGAATAGCTTTTAGTTTTTGCATCAAGCTGTCATGAACTTGATGCATGCTAAATCTTCGCTCAAAATTTTATCTAGTTTGAGAAAACATTAACATTTAACTTTAAATCAAACCTAAAAGAATAATAATACAACTCAAGTATGCTTGGTTGTATTTTCCTTTTTTTTTTATTTTTCAGAAAACATAAATCTAAAGTTCGTTGGTGAACTATTTATGGATTTTTTAGAAAACACGAAAAATTATTTTTAAATTTTTGAAAAATAATTTTGTACAAAAATAAAAACAATGTCAAAACAATAAGAGTCTTAAAAAAAATTATTTTTATTTCCGTAATACAGAAATTCAAAAAAAAAAAATTTAAAAATACCTACCACACATAAATGTGACAGTACACTTTAGAAGTCTACTATTAAGGGGTAATCAAAATAATATATCAAATAAATATAACTTTAATTGATGAATTAGCTAAGAGAAACTTTCCTAGCAAATGGACTTCACCTATAAAACCCCATTGACTTGGCCTCATTTAAAATTTGTTACAACTTGGGCAAAAAAATTAGAGCTTAGTGAGTAGTTTAAATTGGAAAAGAAATAAACTAATTAAATAGTACACGACTCTTATATGATATTTGCTGCTCTAACAAATGAAAAATCACAAAACACATCACTCTAGATAATTATCAAAACAAATGTGCTAGCTAGCATATGTAAATTTAAAAAGAAAAGGTGAGAAAATGAAAACGTAAGTTCAAATGAAAAAATGACACTATTGGCCTTGTTTTGAAACAAGCTAAATTGGTCCCCAAAAAAAAATTATACAAAAAGTTAATCCATTCTTTTTATATTTTGCACGTCATCTTATAATAAAAAAATAACTAAAAAGTTAATTTTTAAATGAATCTTTAATGAATAATAATTCATGTAAAATGAAGAAGGGTCAATATACTTGAATGTACCATTTACTTTCGGAAATTTAAAAGAAAAGATATTTGCACTGAAAATTTCGTTCATCAAAATCATTAATTTGTCACATTTGTTCATACCAATGCTTGCATTTACAAATACGAACAAGTATAAAGTGATGGGTAATTTCGATTATAATTATGTTGTTTATTTTTTCATCATGTTACCATATTTTACAACCCATACCAACAATACTTGGTTCACATGATATCAATTTACCTAGTAGTACATCCAAGATATTGATTTTTTTTCTTTTTCATTTCAATATCGGTCATTTATTATTTTTTCTTCATTTGAATTAACATTGAATCTAAACTATAGTAATATTAATTGGGACATTACAGTCAAAAAAGCAAAGAACCTATAAATAGAAATACCTGCACAATAAATTCCAACCTCTAACGGTACATACATGAAAAATGATCAAAAATGCATTATGCATGAAACGAAAGTGCACTATGCATGATCAAAACTGTTGTGAAACGAGATATGCAGAGTTTTACTATGCATGACAAGCTTTCATAACCAACAAAGAAAACAAATTCCCATCCTACATGCACATGAAAAGTGCACTTCTTCCATAATCCACACATACTATGAAAGAAATGAAATCATACCCGGACAGCTTGTACAACAGCCCCTTTTGTCGCAGGATCAGCAACAGTCCAACTTTTAACACCTTGAATGGGGCACATCCTCCTAATCTGAATGCCAATCTCATTAGCTCCTGGGGTCGCTAGCACACCTTCGAATGCATTGAATGTCTCAGTGATTGGAATGTGGAGCTTGTTCCCATTATTGTTGGCAACTCTTGTTGCTGTTGCTTTTCCAACTGTTGGTCCCCGCACTCGCCTTGATGAAGATGCACCTACATATTTGATAATGTTATTAGTGTATTTACTAATGTAAAAATATAAACAATGGATACATTGAAGGTAGATGAAACATATTTAATTACCTGCGCCACTTGTTTGACTTTGAGGAGATGGTGCCTGCGTTTCAGACAGAGTTGCTTCACAAATCTCAAATCCATGTGGTGCATTACTTTGAGACGGCGTTGGTGCAATAGTCTCAGATCCTGACAACACATTAATTTGAGACAGAGATGGTCCAATAGGCTCAAATCCATCTGCTGCAAGACCTTTCGGATAAGGTGTACATGTATCAGTCGAGGATGAGTAGGGTTCAAGTAATGCCCTCTTCGGTGGTGGTAAACGGCGCATCTTCTTTGCAGGAGCCATTCTGTTACATTTTAACATAATCAAACGAGAAGTGCACAATGAGCACATAGATAAGCACAAATTGTTAATGTGAACACATACATATACGTCAACAGTAATAATTAACAAATAAAATAACTAAGAAATGAACATCCATGAAAATCTTAATTTCATACATATATATTAATCCATCTACATAAATTTGCAAGTGATATTGATGACATATTAAATTTTTTGGGTTTTTGATCGGCAAAAAGAAGACTTTATTGATGAAATATATGAATAAGTACATCAATAAAGAGGAGCATGGAGCTATAACAAGCTCCAACCTCCTAGTTGGTGAGAGACCAACACACAAAGCATATAAAGCCAGGAAATCCAACAATATTAGGCACTACAGCACTGCCATGAATAAAAACCAGATGAGGCACTACAGCAGCCTTTCCAAGCACCAAAACAGATCACCAAAACAGGACAGGTGTAGAAGACAACCACTGCCTGCAACTACAGCAGCCCTACATCCACTACAAGCACCAAGATTGTTTAAGCCAACACAGCAACAAAACAGATACACAGCCATGAGCAAAGCAAAACAAAACAGTCACCACAGATCAACACATCAGCAAAAACAGAACAGGAACTACAGACAGCTAGCCCTTCAGTTATGTACACTACAGCAGACAGACAGAACAGGCACTACAGCAGACACACAGCACAGAACACACTCTAAATCACATGCAGCAGAACAGAACAACAACCAGAGCAGCAGTTCAAAAGTTAAAATTAGACCAAACTCTCCAACTAAACGGACAGCACAGCAGCAACATATATAGCAAAAAGTGTTGTAGTATGTCCTCAAACAGTATGTATTAAATACATCAAGGTTCTATGTCACGATTTATATAGTTAAACAATGTCAAATTCGTCTTCTTCTTGCTCATCATCGTCCTCAATGAAGTCATCTTCGTCGGTATCACAAATGAAAGCATCAACAACACCCTCGACTTGTGTTTGACTATGAGATTGTGAAACCATTGTATTTGGAATAATTTCACCTTCAATATCATCTCTACACAAAACCCCTTGATTGCCACCGCCTTCAACTTGCATACCGTTTCCGTTCACAATTGGTACAACCTCGGTGGTTTCATTTTGTTGGAACACACTATTTAGAGCATCATCAGGTAAACCATCCATCTCTGGCACATTCCATATTCCTCGATGGTGGAATCGTTCTACAACTTTCCAATTCCCATCTAATTTGGTATCATTAACGTAGAATACTTGTTCTACTTGAGCTGGGAATACAAAGGGATCATGTTCATACCATCGACTTTTCACATCGACACTTGTGACATGTGTATCCGTGAGACAAGTCTTCTTGCTACCGGTGTTATACCATTCACATTGGTACAAAACAACTCGATGTCTAAACAAATATGTCATTTCCCACACTTTCCTCAAGTAACTGTAGAAACGCATTGAATGACCCTCATGCTCCCCTTCTACAACCAGCCCACTATTTTGAGTTTTACGACGGTTATCATGATCGATGGTATGAAATCGAACACCATTATAAATGCATCCCGAATATGTGTTGACTATTGCACTAGGACCATTGGCCAACGACTACAATTCATCCGTTGCTTCCGGCGACCCTTGATTCCGCAACTGATTTATCTACATAAGCAATACGTGTTATGTTACTTTGTTGAAGTTGGTTATAGCATAATGTGCTCACATGTTGGATAGATAGGTATGTCTTACACGTTCTTTGAACCACTTAGGAAATTCATCCCGTTGCCTCTCTGTGGTGTCACATGTACTTCCATTTTGCAAAATGTTCTTGTGTTCCCTAATTAATAAGAATAGTAGATAAGTAAGACATATGATTACGAATAATTAGACAATACGTGCTATGGCGAATTTAACTTTTTTGAGGCCTGAAAACATATTGTAGATATTGTTCCATGTCAAAGCTATTGTATAAGACAAACCACTGAGCCATCTCTCGTTCGTGGAGAGGCACATCTGGTGCCCTATTGATTAGACCAAATGGACGAACTTTTTGAGAGAAGATGACTAACCCCAAGCCGTGATCACCACCGTCATCATTCCTTTCTTCTCGATTAAACACTGTTTCAAATCCATCAAGATACATCGAGCAGAAAGTTGTACACTCTTTGGAAATGTATGCCTCCGCAATTGATCCTTCAGGATGAGCTTTATTGGCAACAAATCCTTTTAGCATTCCAAGTAGCCTACAAGAGAAAAGTTTTTTTACTATGTCCGTACTACAATGCCAAAATATAGACTACCATTAAAGGTTGATGACAGTGATATGGTAAGAGCGTAAATAATTACCGTTCAATTGGGTACATCCATCGATATTGCACTGGCCCTCCCAATATTGCCTCGCGCGGCAAATGAACAACCAAGTGAACCATGACATCAAAGAAAGCTGGTGGAAAAATCTTCTCAAGCTTGCACAGTACAAATATGATTTGATCCTCTAGTTTCTGTAAATCTGTCACCTTCAACGTCTTTGAACACAGTTGTTGGAAGAAATTTCCTAACTCAAACAAAGTCGTACCAATGTCATTGTTAAGATACCCGCGCATCCCAACCGGAAGTAGTCGGTGTAGAAGCACATGACAATCATGACTTTTGAGTCCTGAGATTTTGCCACTGTCAGTATTCACGCAATTGGAGATGTTTGCTGCATAACCATCGGGATACTTGATTGATTTCAAAAAAGCACCAAAGCCTTGTCTTTCTTTCGTGGATAATGTGTACACAGCTGGAGGCTTCACAAATGACCCATCACCACGACTCTGTAGGTGTAACTCCTTCCGAATTTTTAAATTTGCTAAATCAATCCGTGCTTTTTCTGTGTCCTTGTTCTTCCCATCCACATTTAATAATGTCCCCATCAAATTGTCACAAATGTTCTTCTCTATGTGCATGACATCAAGGTTGTGTCGAAGCTTAAGCGTCTTCCAGTAAGGTAATTCAAACATAATGCTTCTCTTTGCCCAATTCAACACTGGATTTTTGTCCCTTTGTCTTTTCCTGTTATTTGGATGTTTTCCAAACGGCTTGTATGTCCCAGTCTGAATTTGCTCTAATATTTGCTCCCCTGATAACTCCAACGGTCTGCACCTAACCTCACTTTGTCCGTTAAACAACTTGCTTCTTCGCCATCTATGGTTCTCAGGCAAGTAACGACGAGCACCCATGTACCCTATCTTACTTGTTAACCTTTGTGATGATGCGTAATCATTACAAGTGGGACAAGCCAAATAACCTTTAGTAGTCCACCCGGACATGTTACCATATGCAGGGAAGTCGTTGATGGTCCACATCAGTGCAGCATGCATTCTAAATGACTCTTCGTTTTTCGCATCATAAGTTCGCACCCCATCCCCCCATAACTCCTTCAACTCCTCAATCAATGGCCGTAAGTAAACATCAATATCTCTTCCAGGAGCCGATCGTCCAGGAATAAGCAATGACATCATGGAGAAAGGCTCTTTCATACACTTCCATGGTGGGAGGTTGTAAGGCATTAGGATAACAAGCCACATACTGTATGAAGTGCTCATATTTCCGAATGGATTGAAACCATCAGTGGCGAGCCCTAGCCTTACATTTCGTGGATCCATGGCGAACATAGGATGTTGTCGATCAAAGTCTTTCCATGCCTCAGCATCAGCTGGATGCCTCAAGATTCCATCATCCACACGTTTCTCCTTATGCCATCTCATATCTGTAGCGGTCTTCTTGGACATATACAATCTCTTCAATCTTGGTGTCAATGGAAAGTACCTCAAAATCTTGTGAGGGATCTTCTTACCCTTTCCGTTGTCCAACTTGTATCTAGGCTCTTTACACTTGGGGCAATTATGAAGATGTGCATGCTCCTTCCAAAATAGTGCACAATCATACCTACAAGCATGAATGGGAACGTAGCCCAAACCCAAGTCACGTAAGAATCTTTTCGCACCATATATGGTCCATGGAACAGTCTCATCACACTCAGGTAGAGTGTCCTTGAAAACTTTCATAACCATATCAAATGACTTATTGCTCCACTTGTTGTACACCTTAATGTGAAGCATCTTAATAATAAATGACAACACTGTGAACCTTGTGCATTCCGGGTATAGTTTACGTTGAGCATCTTCAAATAACTTATCAAAGTTTCGCCCATCCACACTCTCAAAAGTAGTAGGTAATTCATCCCCTTCATCATCCATTGCAAAACCCCTACAAACCTCTTCCAACATAGTCGGCAAATCATCCCCGTCATCCTGATCTTCCCCTACAGTTTCACTATATATGTCATGGTGACCTGAATTCGGTATGTGAGGTTCAAACAAGGGAACAAGTTCCCCATGGTGCACCCAGGTCTTGTAAGAAAGAGATATCCCTCTTCGAATCAAATGAATCCTAACAACGTGGATCGTATGTTTTTTGTCGTTCAAGCAATCAATACATGGACACCGAAGCTTATTCTCCAAGCCTACATTTCTCATCGCAAATTCAATAAATGAATTCACCCCTTCTTGATACTCCCTACTACTTAATCTATTTTTTATTGTCATCCAATCCTTGTCTATTTGGGCCATCTGAAAGGTTAAAGACAACCATTACAATAATTAATCTACATAATATTACAGAAAGTGTTAGAAACTACAAAATGAAATTTCCTAACAGTAACGGGAAGGAGAGATTCACAAAAATGAAAATAAAATAAACTAAATTAAGCAACCTACAAGCATGCAATGCTTGCTACATTAAGAATTATTCAAATAGGGATCTACAATTCCCCACCAAATGAAACAACTTATGTTTCACTTATGAAACAAAGCAATCAAAAGAACAATGCTAACATGGATACCGTAACAAATATTCGTTAGCTAAATGATAAGCAAAAGAAAACTTTATTGATGAATACAACCAAAGTATGAAAAGATCCTTCAATAAAGAGGAGCTTGGAGCTAGCACAAGCTCCAAGCTTCAGTTGGTGAGAAACCAACAAACAAAGCGAAGCAACAGAACCAACAAACAAAACAGCCAATAGCCACTGCAGAGCACAATCAAACCAACTAACGCTGCCAAAAGTTGAAAATCAGCAAGAGTAAAAGAGCTGATTCTACATACATGAACAACATTTGTTTTTAAATAAATAAATTACACTATTAATTTGGAAAACATACAACATATCTCATCAATTTAATATAATTAGACTATACTCCATTAATGTTTGGAGGTCTTTAGTTCAAGTAGCCCAACAAAAGCAGCCAGCTACACTCAATGGAAGACTAATTCCAAGAATATTGGCAGACTAACAGATCAGCAACACTATTAGAGACTAGCAGACTATTAGCAGGACTAACAGCTTCAACCCTCAAACCCTCTTTTTAACAGACTAGCAGTTGCAGCAATAATCTGAGTTTTTTTTTTATTATTTTATTTTATGGATCAACATAGCAGAGGAACACTACAGTAGGGGAAACAGATCAGCAGAACAGAATAGTGGAAGATTGGACTGCCACAATAGTGGAAGAGTTTGGCAAGAAAAATGGAAGTGAAGTAGAAGAAGAGGAAGAGGAGGAAGGAGGAGCTGGAAACACTGTAGAACAAACTACCAAGTGTTTCTTTGGAACAACACATTTTCCTTATTGTGCCTTTGGCAAATGAATCTATGACGATACCAATCTCTTTTTACACAAGTTTTTGTGTTTCTTTGGAACAACACATTGCTCAATAAATTTATATTTGAGTTCCTATTTGAATAGAGGTAAGAGGAGAGGAATTTTTAGAATGGCCCAGGAAATGAAGGATGGAAGGAGAATTTAATGGGCAGGTTGTGATCCATTCAGCACAGTCAAACATATACCAGTGGTGAAACTAGTATGAAGACTGTTTATTGTTTGAATATTTTTGGGAATAATTTAATGGGCAGGTTGTAATATTTTTTAATATGAGATAACTTCTTTGTGCCAAACAACCTACTATTGTGGAAATCATTACCCCATTTGATTTTGTTTTTCGAGCACTTGATGAGCACCCATTTGAATTCAGCAGCTAATTATGAAAATTACATTTTTAAAATTGTTTTTGTACTAATTACTTTAATGCTTCATATGTTGATTTTTCATCTCAACTATTTATTTAGTGTTCGTTCCAATTATTGGTGCTGGCTAATAGTTTTTCTTTCCTTTTTTTTCTTTTATATATTATTATTATTATTATTTTTTTACCCATGCAATCATTTCCTAAAAGTCACAGCTTCACAGCCGAAAAACTTATATGCTAATTATTTTGTAAGTGTACAAAACTCCCACTCACAATAGAGAGAGTTTACAAGAGGTTAATAGGTAATATGTATATAGTGTTTTATCTTCATTACACTTAATTTGCTGGTATCATGTTTCGTATCATTTTTTTTGAACTAAGAAATGAAGATCGACACATTAAATAAAAATAAAAAACAACCAATCAAGAGCACGAGATTATGACTGGCTATGAAAAATACAAATAAATAAATATATATGTCAAATCCGGTTCTGAGCATGACAGAATGGTATAAGTTGAACTCTTATTTATGAGGCGCCATAAATAATAACTATATATCTTTTCTAGATGACCCAAATGAGATGTTAAGTAATGGCTCATAATATATATATTAAATCTTGCTACAATTGTCTTCCCAAAGCTCTTCATGAGACACATAAGCCAACATTTTTCTGGGATCCAAAAGAGGGCTACATAATAATAATATTTTTGAAAATAATTGGCAAAGGTATCTCATACTTTTCATCTTTAGTTTTGTTTTGTGTTGTGATTTTTATGTTAGGGATGGAAATTGGATTTTGTTTTATAATTTTCGATAGTTATGATGTCTTGTAGATATAAAATGGATGTTGGGATTGTTGTTTGGTTGCCGGCTCCTGATGGCAGTGGAACAGTGGTGGGTTGGTGGCTCTGTTTGTGAGTGAGGAAGGAGATGTAAGACAGGGGAGAATGAAATGTCTATTTTGCCCTTGAAAACCAATAACATGACATGCTAATTTTCCATCCAATGTTTCTTAACCTCTATTTTTAGTTGGACCAAAATGACACATAATTCAAAATCTGGGATTAAAATTCAGTCAATTAAAACTACAGAGAGCAAACTACAAGGAATACTTGTGCGTAATTTATCCTTTTTATTTTGTTGTTTTTGAAGTTTGAAAAGTCTCATTGCTTTTATATTGTTTTCATTTTTTTTTGCCTACGAAAAAATATCTTTGCAAATTTAGAAAGCAATTTGCAAGCCTTTCTTAGCAATTATAGGATGAACAATATAAAAACTTGATAAGTAGTTCAAGGGCTGAAAACTTAAAGCTTCAAAACATCTTGTACATATCAACATTGAAGATGAAAGATAAACATATACATATTCTACCCTTTTCGACATGATTGTG
This sequence comes from Camellia sinensis, assembly GCF_055761805.1. Taxonomy (NCBI): domain Eukaryota; kingdom Viridiplantae; phylum Streptophyta; class Magnoliopsida; order Ericales; family Theaceae; genus Camellia; species Camellia sinensis. The sequence goes on along the minus strand of NC_138964.1, from coordinate 15,461,463 downwards.
TCAGGATTAGGGTATTAAACTAAAAAACATAAGACCCCATATGTTTAGGATTTGTCTCCTAATGTTGTAATGTCTCACATTTGATTCACCAATAAGGGGATTAGTTGTGCGGACAGATTAATACTCCCTCAAAATCATGGGTTAAATTTCTCAGTGCCTCGGCATAATTAATTTCGTACAGGTACTCGTCGGATTAACTTTCCTCCATCCCAACTCTTACTAAACATAGTACTGTAATTTCATAATAAATATAAATCCATCCAACATCCCATGGTATGAAAAAAAATCAGATCCACGGTATTAGCTAGACCATTATCCTTTCCCTTAAGAGTAAACATGACTGTGAACTTGCTAGCACAATGGGGAAAGAAACTTCAAACTGAAAAATGATGAGCATATATGGTAAGTCCAACTTGGCTAAAATAAGATGTGCTACCCTGTCTCTTCATAAAAAATCAACTCCAACTTCTAAAGGATGGTATGCACGGTAAGTCCTTGTACAGCTTGTGGCTCATTTAAGGGTACTTTAAAAATCTCAGGAATTTATAATCTATTAACCAACTAATTTGTTCGGAAATCAAATTCCAAATAACTTACAAAAGCACCCAAAGAAATTTTATTCTCATTAAGTATATTTCCCAATATAAACAGGGATACTTAAAAGAAATAGGGGCAAAAAAACACTGCAAGAACATCACAGATTGGGGGACTTCACAAACAACATAACGAAATCTTATAATCCACATATCCCAGTAGCAAACATCAACACAAACATTGACAGTGAGAGGGAGACACAGGCAGAGACTGAGTTCATGAGAGTGATACAGAGGATTTATACCTGAAATTGATTTTAGGGCGAGTTGAAGATGCCCCGACAAATCGCTATGGTGAGGGCCCTGGTGGGTGAGACATTGTAGAACAAGACGAGTATGAGGAATCAAAGAGAAAATGAGACACAGAGATATAAACGGAGAGAAACTATTATAAGTTGAAAAAAATACCTAGATGAATCAGAAATCCCCAAGGGTTTGTGACAGAAATGGCGAAGAGGGACGCAGGCGCAGACGGTGGAGAGGCGCTGACGGCGAACGGCAAGGTTGATGGTAAGGTCAGATGATTGGCGCGAATGAGCTTTTGATCGAATTCGCCTGAGGTCTGAAAGAGGCGCGTAAGCATAATTTATGTGTGTTTGAATTAGTGAAGTTTTCCCCTACGAAACTGATGGTCGGCTAATGAATTTTGATACCAAAACGACGTCGTTTTGGTATCAGCGACCAAATTTTTTTAGTCGCAAAAATAACATACACAGCTCCCTTTTAAATGTCATTCTCCTGCCCATATTTTTGGCGACCAATTCGGTAATTTGGTCGCAAAAAATTACTTAGTTGTGACCAAAAATTTTGGTCGGTAATAGTATTAATTTTTAGCTACAACATTTACTTTTGGTCGGCAAATGACATTTTTTTGCGACCAAAATTTTTTTGGTCGACAAAAGTGGTCGGCAAATGTGTAGATTCTTGTAGTGTATGGACTGTACAAGTGTGTTTTTAATTTATTAATTCTTTTTAATTTTTAATTTTTTCCCAATATTGGCAGCCAACTCAGCAAGTGTGTTGATTAGTCAGATACCGGGTCGGGATTTTTTTTGTCTTTTTTTCTAAAAACAAATTTATCTCTAAATATTTAATATTTTAAGAAATGGTACGACAATTGAAAATATTTTATGAAAAAAAAAATATATATTTAAAATTCTTCAAACATTCGATACACCTAATTAATGATATCACCTGTGTGAGTGACAAATCTAAAGAGAAGTGATAAACAATACATATGGACTGTACAAGCAAATTTTATTTTATGTTAATTTTTTAAGTGAGTATTGGTGGAGATGTTTTAAAATTATTGAGAAGTTCATTTTCTAGGGTCTCCGTTTGGGAAGTGGGTTGGCTTTTTGGCTTTTTGGCTTTTTTAGCCTGGGCTATTTCAGCCTGATTTGGGAAGGGTTTTTTAGCTTTTTTTGTGAGAGAGAATTGTAATGATTATGGGTTGGATTTGATGTTTTGTTTTTTGTGGTTAAAATAGCCTATTTTGTTTTTTGTGGCTATTTTAGCCAAAAAAGCCTGGCTTTTTTCTTTCCAAACGGAGCCTAAGTTCAAGGATTGTTTCACGTCGATTGTAAAATCAAAGATTAATGAAATTGTTTTTTGAAAAAAATAAATTATTATTTTGAAAGGCAATTTTTTTTTTTTTTTTTTTTTTTTATACACTGCCGCTATACCACTGTTAGTTGTCAAAATAGTCACCTTGCCGAAGGTAATTGGCGGCAATGGGTGATGGTAGCCTATAGTGGTGTTGGTGATATGAGTAGATAGACAAGTGGACACATGGGCAACACACTGGACAAACAAGTGGACATCTAGGTAATATTGTGGACAAATAGGTAGAATAGTAAATAAATAAACAGATAATTACGGTAATATAGTCTTTCAAATTGTTATTGTCCTTGTAGCTTCAAAAGATTAAAACTTGAGACTATTATTCCAAAAAATTAAAAATTAGATTTATGGCCCAAGTGTTCAACTTGCTAAGCCAAAAAGCAAACGTTTTTGCAAATCTGCACAACATTATTATTGTGTTTTAATTATGCATATGTATATTTGCCAAAATGTTATGATCCCACTTCGGAATACAAGTGGCCTGGCCTTGTCAATACAAGTCTTATGTGCACTTGTAATTCGATTTTTAGAATAATTTATACTAGAGTAATATTATAAAAACCAAAAAAATATACAAAAATTTTATATACAATAATGTGGTTGCATTGTGAACTTATTACTTTAAAATAAAAAATCTTAAAATGAATATCAATTGCGAAAATGCCACCACTACCCACGTCATTCTGATAGTAAATTTTGTATAAGTTTTCTATAAAAAAATGATGGTAGATTTTGTATAAGTTTTCTATAAAAATAACTTTTTTTTTTTATTTTTTTGGGAGTTTATACCATCGGTATAAGTGTCAATTAGATACTTACTAAAGTGTCAAATACTGTTTTTGATAAAGTATCATTGGTATTGGTATATGGAGTTTGACATGTGTATTGTTTTTTTTATCAATAATTTTTTTTTTTACTGATAAAAAAAAAAAGTGTCAAATACTGTTGAACTTGCTAAGCAAATATTTTGCAAATCTACACAAAATTATTGTTGTTTTTTAATTATGCATATGTATATTTGCCATAATGTTATGATCCCACTTTAGAATACAAGTGGCTTGGCCTTAAAGTAAAAGTCTTACGGGCACTTGTAATTTGATTTTTAGAATAATTTATACTAGAGTAATGCTTTACAAACTGAAAAACATACAAAAAAAAATTTATATACAATGATGTGGTTGCATTGTGAACTTATTATTTTAAAATAAAAAACCTTAAAATGAATATTAATTATGAAAATATCACCACTACCCACATCATTCTGGTGGTAAATTTTGTATAAATTTTCTATGAAAAATAATGGTAGATTTTGTATTAGTTTTCTATAAAAATAACTTGTTTTTTGAAGGATTTCATATCATTGGTACAAGTGTCAATTAGATACCTACCAAAATGTCAAATACTGTTGAGTGAGTGATACTGACTACTGAGAAGTAAGTGAGGCCAAGCAAAGATTAGTATCACACAATTTCATCCAAATGCTATCACACACATTACAAATTTTCACATGACAAAAACTGAGGCACCCTCATTTATGATAAAGTACATGCATACAACTAGTACAATATTTACACTTTTTTTTTTTTTTGGTATGCATGGAAAAGCGAAACTATCTTATTTATCTTTGGCCAAGTTTGACATACACAAAATAATTTATCTTTTAATTTTTTTTTCTATCATATCATCTCTCTATTTTTCTGCATATCTTTTCGTAAAAAAATAAAAAATAGACATATTTAGGTCATCCCAAACAACCCCTTAATGTGTGTATATACTATGTATGTATATGTACGTATATAGTATGTGTATTGTCTAAGTTTTATGATAAAAGCATTTTGATTTTCAAGAAAAAGGGGAGAGAGAGGAGGGAGTGAGTTTGTGATTAGACCAAAAGAGAAGCTTGTAGTAGGATCTTCTCTTGGTGGGCTTAGGACGAGGATGAGGAGTAGTCAACATGTTCCACATCACATGCACATCTTTGTATCCACTCTTTTGTACCTCTTTACGAAACTTTTAAAGACCACTGCCCACATTATCACCATCATCTCTTCTTCCACCATATGTGTCACTGTACTAATACTGGCGCCTGCATTCACAACAATACATTTTTTAGTCTAATTAAAAAATCTCACATTTCAGTAATGGGTCTATGGAGAAATTTTATTTCTACACACCCTTTCATTTCTGTACACATTATATCTCAGTTCACACGAATTTAAAAAAAAAAATATTTTATACAGTACACAACCCGTTATACTAGAAATATCCTCTTTTTCATTCTTCTAACACCCTAATCTCTAATCCTAACCAGCTACTGTCGCCACCTCTACCGTCAGTGACAACGCCGGTGCCAACACCACCTTCTCCCCTCACGGTCACCATTTGCCAAACCCCCTTCACTCTCAGTCACCTTCTTCAGTCGCCATCTACATCTAGTGAACCCTACTTCCTCACCCTTCATCGTCATTGCCCAGCTACTTCTTACTAATGTCAACCGCCCCTACCTCCATCCATCAGCACCACTATTGTGACCTCCAACCCCTCTCCCTCTCTCCCTCTCTCTCGCACGTGTACACGGCTAATGGAAGGCGCGATCGTAATAGCGGAGCTCGCAACAGTAGGGGTTGTAAGGATGGGCTATCACGAGGTGACAGAGATGACAGAGAATGGTTGAGGTGGTCAAGGGAGGATGTTGGCGGTAGTGCGGTGATTAGTTAGGGTTAGAAATTTTTGGGTGGTTTGGAAATTAGGGTCTTGGATGTGGAAGATAAAAGAGTATTTTGGTATTTTTATTTTAGGATAAAAATGTAATTAAAAAAATTCATTAAATGTGTAGAATGAGAGTAATTGGTTAAAATAGTTAATAAACACAAAAATAGTTTTTGAATTTCAAAACCAAACAAGATTAGCTGATTGAGAAGTTGGGTTGGTGGTTTTTTTGGTTAAAATAGTTAATAAAGGCAAAATAGGCTTTGGCATCAACTAAATAAGTATACTTATTTTGATCACATTATTTTTTTACTTTTCTGTATATCTTTTCATAAAAAAATAAAAAATATACTTATTTAAATCATCCTAAATAAACACAAAATATTACATCCAAAGTATAATTATTTCATTATCTCTCTCACAACTATCAAATAATTTTTTTTTATTTTATTTTTATCGCAAACATAACTTTTTTAATAACGTTAAAATAGCCAAATAACTAAAAAGTTAATTAAAATAAAAAAAATTCCCAACGGATCCTAAAATATAGTCTTACATGATACCATTTGCATTTTTTTTAACAATTGCCCTCTATCTTTGTTTGCTAAAATTTAACTCATGTCTTACTTTTACGCCTAAGCTAATAATAGTGTCAAAAATTTGAGGGAAATTTATTAGAAGAGTAATAATAGAGATCTTAAATATTTTATCAAAAGTTTTATCAAATGTCTCACATGGGTAAATATTTTATCAAATGTCTCACAATGTGGGTTCCATGTGGGTCCCACATCTATGTGAGACATTTAGTAAAACTTTTGGTAGAATTTTTGGGGCTTCTAGCATTTTTGTTATTAGAAAGTCTTATTTTGGAACTTCTGTACCATTTAGTCTCACATTTTAAATGGTTGATTGAGGAGTCCTTATTAGGTGTAGTGTGTGACCAGTAAGTTATTTTTCAAACGTGGATAGATATTAGTTAGACAAATATACCCTCACTAGTTAATTAGGGAAATTTGTTTTTTTTTTTGAAATGTGTGACATGTATGGTATGATACTCCAATGTGTTAGGCATTAATGTGACATTCTAACAATGGGACACTCCAAAAAAATTACAAATTCCTTCGTGTACTTTTTCTAAATGTAACAACGTGACAGGTATGATGTGACACTCCAAAATTTTTACTCATTCTTAGTGTACTTTTTCCAAATGTGACAACATGATAGGTATTATGTGATGTTCCAAAAAAAATAAAAAAAACTCCTTAGTGTACTTTTTCCAAATGTAACAACATGGTAGGTATGATGTGAGGCTCCCAAAAAAATAGAAACTCCACAGTATACTTTTTTCAAATGTGACAACGTGGTGGGTATGTTGTGACACTCTAAAAAAAATTAAAAAACTCCTTAGTGTACTTTTCCTAAACGTGACATGTGACACTCCAACGTGGCGGACCCAATTTGATTGAATTACTGCATGTTTTCGCGTCACACGCCAAAAAACAATTAGTAAAGATATAGTGCATAGTGATGTGTGTATTAAATCTAAAGGCTCGATACTTCTTTCAACAAAATGAAATGAAATCCTTATCAGTTTGGCTTCTACACAAGTTTTACATCTGTGATTTAGATTAATCTTGAAAGATGGTATGTGATCTAACTTGATTAGTCTATGCAAAAAGTCAAAATTCACATGACCTAGTCTACCATGTCATAATTCAAGACACTCAAGCATATAAGCAGAAGAAGAAGAAGTTTTTTCATTCATTTTCAGGATAATAGTCATTATATTGAGTTTAAACATACCGCCCGACATATACCCTTTACTGACATAGACTCCGCTTTTGGTCAACACAACCTTATCGGACTTAAGTACCATGCGAAAGCCATGCTTGCTTAAGAGAGACTCCGAGACAAGGTTCTTACGAATGTCCGGCACATACAGGACATTGTTTAAAGTCAGCTCTTTTCTTGAAGTCATTTTCAAGACCATCTTGCCTTTCTCCTCAATAGTTGAGGTTACAGAATTCCCCATGAACCACTTCTCACCATTTGAAACCGATTCAAAAGGTTGAACATCTTCTTCTCAGCATAGATATGGCGAGTAGCCCTAATGTCCACCTACCATTCTTTCAGGTTGGACCCCACCATGTTCACCTCAGAGACGATAGCTGAAAGGTGCCTGTCATCATCATCTTGTGATAGATCCTCCATTTCAACCATATAGGCCCGACTTTTGTTTAGTGGAGGGTTCTTCTTGTAAGGCTTTTTCTTTTTGCGGCAGTCAATCACCTTATATCTATCGATTCCACAGTTGAAATGTTTTCCAGTGAACTTATAAATAGGTTCCTATGGCTTGTAGACTGGTGTTTTGGAGAAACCACCTTTAACCCCCAGCTTTGAACTTTTGCTAGTTGGTGGCTTCTTCTTTATCCCCGAGGACTGGCCATACTCAACCATGTTTGCCATCACAGGTAATCCCCCATATCTTCAAGTTATTTTCTTTAATTCAAAGCCTGACAACGAGCTCTTTGACTGTTATCTCCTTTTGCTTATGCTTCAAATAATTCTTGAAGTCTTTTCAACTATTAGGCAACTTCTCAACCAAAGCAGCTCCCTGAAATGATTCACTTAGCAATATTCCCTCTGCATGAATATCATGCAGAATCACTTGGAAATCTTGGACTTGGCTAATGACAGTTTTAGAGTCTACAATTTTGAAATCTAGAAACCGACTAACGACAAATTTCTTTGCCCCAGCATCCTCGGTCTTATACTTCTTGTCCAAAGCATCCAACAGCTCATTTTGAATAGTGTATTTGCTAAACCGTTCAAAACATAGTTCCACAAAAGAAGTCTGACTGCCTCCAAACATCTAGAGTCATGAGCTTCTATATGTCTTGCTCATTCTCTTCCATGGTTGGTGGATCTTTGCTAAAAAACCTCGCAAGGTTGAGAGTAGTCAGGTAGAACAACATCTTTTGATATCATTTCTTGAAATTCACTCCAGTGAACTTCTCTAGGCGCTCATGATGGTTGAGTGGTCGTTTCGGAACAACAGGAGTAGCAACAAGATTAACCACAGAGGTCACAACAACTGGATTGACCATAGAGGTCACAATACGGGTTGGCAAACCAGTTGACCCAAGGTTCAGATCCCTACCAACATTTGTAGTAGCATCAATCACAATTACCATTTCTGAAAAATAGAACAAAATTTCACTATTATGTGTTTTTAGAAATTAAACTTAACACTAGAAATTCCAAAGTTGAAAATTTAATTCAAAATTAATCTCACCACTTATCCTAAAATCGAACATGGTCATAAAAGTTTTTAGGAAGACTAGACGGGTCACACCGATCCCACTTGAGAACAAGCCTTAGACAAAACTTTCAAGAATATGTTGACTCCTAATCCATGATAAACAAATTAAGAATTAAGTTTTTCAGGGGATAAATTAGGTTAAAACAAATCAAGTTTACATAACTTTCCAAGCAATTAAAAATTGCTAAAACAATTTACAAGCAAATAAACTTGCTTCAAATAAAATTAAGTAATTTAAACTACAACTAGAACACGAGGGAAAAAATTGCTTCAAATATAAAGAAAATTAACCAATCCAAATTAGGATTCTTATGATTCAAAAAAATTCTTTCCACGCTTAGATATTTTTGTTCAACAAAAACGGTTAGTAGTCTAAATTTTGGGTTTTTCACTCCCAAATTCTATTCATTTGGCTTTACATTTTTTTTTCCCATTTCCTTTTACATAAGTATTCCTATAAAGAAAGTTAGCAGAAAACACAACAAAATACAAAACAAATAATTACAAAAATTGTAAATTTTGGATGTAATAATTGCTAATCATTACATTAATTATTACGCACATAATTCACACAAAATATAATGCGCACATTATTCACAAAAAAAAATCCCTCACCTTTTCTTTGCTTTTGGCAAATTAATGATTGAAAAAGGACAAAAATTTATCCCCTCAACTTTTTCTTTGCTTTTGATAGAGTTGTGATTGAAGAGAGATGAAAAAGAAGCGCCTTCTAGCAATCTAATTAATAGCAAAATAAGTAAAGAATAAAATACTAGACAAGTTATAAAAAACTAAAAACGGCAAAAATTAAATTAAAATTAATAAGAGTTACATATGAAATTATTACACAATAAACATGTAAATAATTGTAGAGCAATTAACATGTAAATGATTCTAGCAATTAACAAGAAAATAAATCTAGAAAATAATAAGCATACGACATAAACTAAAAACTAAAAAATTCAGAACATGCAAATTATCCTACAAATATAAGATCTAATAAACATGTGAATTAAACTACAAAAGTATAACATATTTAGCATGACAATTTTAACTGGACAACTAGAGACTTATGAGCATGCAAATGAAGAAGCATGCAAAACATAGTAGGAAATTAAGAATCATGCTCATAAAATTAAACTATATTAGATAGCAATATTAGAACCAAATTATGTGCACGTAGTTTATGTTATAAGCGTATGAAACTGGAAATGACACACTACAACCAAACAACCATTACAACATTTTCTTAGTTTAGTGACATTTGAAAGTGCCACAAAATTATTCTTCTAATGACATTTTTTGGTCTTGTGGCATTTTTAACAAGTGCCACTTCTATCGGTGCCACGGTAGATACTTGCAAGTGCCACTGCACCATCATGGCTGAAAACTTTCAATGACATTTTAATGTCATGGTAGATATTATTTGTGGCACTATTAAGCGCCATTAAAAAAAGAGTTAGTGACACTTGTAAGTGTCATTACACCATCAAGACTAAAACCTTTCAATGACACTTTAATGTCATGGTAGGCACTATTCGTGACGCTATCAAGTGCCATTCATGACGATAATTCGTTGTAGAACAATTTGATCCGCTCTTGCAGAGACTCGAACCGCCAACCTTCCGCACCATAAACCTTATACACCACACTCTTCCCACTATACTTCTATAGCACCACATGATTATATATGCAACATATATTAATTATATAGAACATACATCCATATTAATATAAAAGTATATGTATAAACATAATTAGTTTATTGAACATAATTTATATAAAATAAACTATTTACTACCAAAATAAAAAAAAGACCACTTTTGGCAACTAAAAAATTTAGTCGCCAATTTTATACTTTTGGCTACTAATTATTTTTAGTTGCTAAAAAACTTAACTTTTGTCGACCAAAATCGGATTTGGTCGCCGAATATGCACTTTCAGCTAACAAAATTTTGGTTACCAAAAAATTTTATTCCCGCCTTAGGATTTTAGTTCTCCCGCGCTAAAAATGACCACTTTTGGCGACTAAACTTATTTTTTAGTCGCCAATTGTAGACTTTTGGCTACTAAAATTTTTTTTGGCACCAAAAGCTTTACTTTTGGCTACTAAAATTTTTTTAGTCGGTAAAACCCATATAATCAGCGACCAAACTTATTTTTAGTCGCCAATTGTAGACTTTTGGCTACTAAATTTTTTTAGTCACCAAAAAGCTTTACTTTGGGCTACTAAAAATTTTTTAGTCACTAAAACCCATATAATCAGCGACCAAACTTAGTTTTAGTCGTCAATTGTAGACTTTTGGCTACTAAAATTGTTTAGTCGCCAAAAAGCTTTACTTTTGACAACTAATGTTGTTTTGGTCGTTGAAAGCTATACTTTCAACGACCAAATTTTTTTGGTCAGGAAATTTAGTCGCCGAATATGCTTTTTCCTGTAGTGTATATTGAGTTTAATTCATTTATTTTTAATCATTTACTGCATTTTAAAAATTTAGAAAATATATTGGCATTTTTTGTTTTTTCAAAAATGTCATTATAAGCTTGGAAAGTTTTTGACTTAGTGGCATTTCTCAAAAAGCTATAAAATATTTGTTTATGACACTTTTCACCTAGGTGCCATAAAAAGTAATTTGCACCTACCTAGTGTCCTGACATTTTAAAAAAAATGCCATTGCAACTAAAGTTAGTGGCATCTGTTGGTAAATGTCAGGAACATAATTTTTTATGTCATTATTTTATAAAATGTCATAAAATTGATGTGACATTTCTTTATTGAAATGCCACTAGAGCCTTATATGTTTTGTGGTTCTATGTCATTTTTCTAAAACATTTAATGCCAATTTTTATTTTTGTGACATTTTCTAAAAACATGCTACTAGTGTAGTGTCACTAAAGTGTAAATTTGTTGTAGTGACATTTTTGTTGTAGTGAAGTGACACTTTTTTTTAATTAAAATGCCACTAGAGCCTTGTATTTTTGTGGCTCTATGACATATTTCTAAAAAATGCCACAAAATATTCTTTTTGTGACATTTTTTAAGAACATGCCACTAGTATGGTGTCACTAAAATATGTTTTTGTTGTAGTGTTGCACTACAACAATTAACACTTTTAGCAACAAAAAATTGGTCGCTAAAAGTCTATTTTTGGTAGGCAAAAGTTATCCGCGACCAAAATTTTTGGTCGCTAGTTTGGTCGCCAATTGAGGGTCGGCAAAAGTAATTCGCGACCAAAATTTTCATTGGTCGGCAAAAGTTGGATTTGCCGACTAAATTTTTGGTCGCTAAATATTTAATTACCGCGACTAATTTATTTTGTCGCTAAAACACTTTGGTCGCGAAAAGTGATATTTTCCCGACCAAATTTCTTAGTCGCCAATTGTCACATTTCGCGACCAAAAAGTTTGGTCGCCAATTATCACATTTCGCGACCAAATTTTTTGGTCGCCAATTATCACATTTCGTGACCAAAACTTTTGGTCGGCAAAAGTGAGTTTCCACGACCAAGAGCTGTTTTGGTCGGCAATAGATGTTTTTTTGCGACTAAAACTCTTGGTCGGCAATTATAATTTTTTGCGAAAAAAATTTATTTTGGATGCCGCGACTAATAAATTGGTCGCCAAAGCAGGAAAGTAATACACTTGTATATTTAGCGAATTCATAATCAAAACAGGACGAATTCATAATCAAAACAGGTCTTATTATAAAATTTTCTATATCCAAGTTTCAACACCTAACTCAACAGCAGCAACATTGATTCCAAAAACAAGGAACGATTCACAAAACCTTATTCTAAACCCCAAAAACCAAAAACAATTCATTCCAACAAAAATTTAACATAATCAGCATCAATTTCAAAAAAAAGAACATCTGGTGTTAACAAGGTTGAGTATTGTTGTTCTTTTTTTATGTAGGGCATCCAGCTCCTTTTTGGCCTCTGCAAATCTCTCTTTGTCGTACGCGTCAACAAGGTAAACTACAGAAGCCACCTGCATGATGATCAAAAATTATATACTATTTGTGAACAAAATTCAAGACTCTTTGTCATATAAATGAGCTGTGATTTGTCCTTTTCGTGCCTTGACAGAGAAAAAAACTAACAGCAATAACAATAACAGTATGGAAAAACATTTATTCGGGCAGTAGTTCATTTAGCCAAGATTCAGCCCTCAAAACTAGAAATGCATAGATAACAATTGTATGAATGTGAAAAATAAAATGAAAACTGAATAAGTACATCATATAATAATTGAAACACTCAAAACTACATATGCACAGTAGACAGAAATAGTATGAAAGTAAGTGTTTGACTGAATTAGAATGCCGCTATTAGCATGAAGTTGCTTGGTGGATTTGATCACTTACATAGCTCTTTTTCAATTTAGCATCAGAAGCATGTAGAAATTTACTCATGAATCAGGACACCTAGATACAGAGTTTGGGATGGAGGTCCAGCTCAAGTCAGTAAGCATGACTAGCATTCTCATCGGTAAGTTTTATTTTATGTTCTGGTCTAATAATATAACTTTATGCTCAGAAGTAAGTTTTATTTTATGTTCTGGTCCAATAATATAACTTCATGCACAGAGAGAGAGAGAGAGAGAGAGACTTACTGTTCCAGCAACAGATTTTGACGATATGAAAGTGTTTGCTTTGAATCTGGACAACCCAAAATCACATACCTGAGCATAATGTATAAGACAAAGCTCAAGTTCGTTGTTTGACTAGCAACAGGGAAAAGATTATAACATTCATAGATGTACCTTCACCGTCCAAGTTTTTATCAACCAACATATTTGGAGATTTAAGATCCCAGTGAACTACCGGAGGGCTAAGACAATGAAGATAGTTAATACCCTTGGCCTGCATCGAGTGCAATATCATAAATTAATAATACAACAGCAAGTGTTAACAATAGAAAAGGTTCATAATAGTGAAGCCCACTACAAACCACATCCAGAGCCATGCGTAAGCGCCTCCTTTGGTCCAAAACTTCACCAGCATCTGCCCTATGGATGAGGCGGTATAGACTACCCCTGTTCCACAAAATCAGGATTTGTGCAAACTTAGCCTTCCATTACTTGCTTTAGATAGAAGTAGTTCAAATAATAAAATAATTCAGGAATCAAATTGCTAAATTCATAACAATTTTGACTGCGTCCAGCAACCCCTCTCTCATTGCAATATTAACCCATGTGAGAAGGATGGCAGTGGCACAGCCATCAAGACTGCGGGACAATGCATTAGGAACTAAAAAATGTCTTTACCTTCGTAGATATTCTGTCACGATTGACTAATGTGGCCGTTGTGTAACCGCACCCACGAAGAGCACAACATTAGGATATACACAAAAACAAACTCTGGTTATGCTCAGATACATACCCAGAGAATTGAGCAACTTTTGCTTCCTTCCCAAAGTTGCGCTTGAAAGAACAGAAAAGGATCTTCCTTTGACCTGGTTTTAGGCCATCAACCATTGAAGGAATTGACCGTTGAAGATCTGCCATAGAAAACAATATAAGCTCTTTGTTGACAAAATCACTGTACTTGATGAGCTTCTCCTTCTGATTAAGGTAAGTGCCAGGCTGCAAATCACATAGACAAAGAAAGTGTTATTAGAAAAAGAACAATTACAGAACACCTTAGATTTTATGGAAGAAAGAAATTTAACTTCCAACCTCAAACTGTCGGAGCCAATTCTTCCTTGCTTCAATTTTCTTCTTACTGAAGGCAAGCTCAATTGTTTCCCCATCTTGCTCATCTACCCACATGTCTGCTGCTCTGCTGAATGAACACAAATATATGCTTGAAAATATAGGCAGAGGGAAGGATTTTGAGTTGCCAGTTCTTTGGAAAAGATACTTTTATAGGATATATATGTTAGTGGTCATTACCAACCATAAAAGATTTATTGCAATATATTTAACACAGAATGAAGGAACTCACTGCAATCTGCTAATTTTCCATCCCGCCCAAATCGACCAGCTTCTTGGTAATATGCTTCCAAACTCTGTAAACAGACTAAATAGTTATGAGAAGCTTGCAACATCAAACAAACGAAAATGAAAAGGAAGGAAGTAGATAACGTGGGCACAGTCAACATGCAAAGTTAAAAGTGGAGAAAACTTGAAACATGAAGTAACACAATTTAAGAGACTTAAAATATGAAGGCAATTTAAAAGTTTTGAAATATATGTATATGCTGCGGAATCAACGAATGACTGAAAAGTATACAAATAATCAGCATGGATGCAAACAGCAATGATAAAATAATTATAAATGGATTCAGATAAGTCCAAAGCACTCAACACATTTCCAAGACATCAAATCTAAGGAATATACCTGTGGCCAACCATAATGAATGATTCTTCGTACATTTAACTTGTCAATCCCCATTCCAAAAGCAATTGTTGCAACAACCACCTAAAGATTTGACATAGGGATCTATATTAATTCTTAAATTATTTCTTTTAATAAGTATATTAACTCTTAAAATATAAATAAAAACACAATGAGTGAAGAAATTGCCTTGCATGCAGCGAAAAACTACGAGCAAAAATGTTTTTTTTTTCCCATGAAACAATGTAAAAAGCATAACTTATAAAACTAATGACATCAAGTGCTTGATGAGTTCTTAATAACATCTTACACCTAATCTGGTGGCTCACCTTCTCCAAGTAATTGGTAATAGATTATAGGACCAAAACATGACACTAATAGTGTGTAGTAAGACAATGATAGGTTGTCAAAAACATAGAAGAGATGGGAGAGGAAGTTGACATAGAGTTGACATAGAGGAAGTTGACTTTTCTAGTAGTGCTCCTTTCTAATTAAGGAACAAAGTCAAGCAATGAAGGTAACCAGAATAAGTGTTCTTGGCATGCCTTCCTAAAAGACAAAATGGGGCCAAAAGTCCCACAAAACTCTATCAATAAATGCCCTCAATAGATAAAGCAGCATTAGCCACAAAAGAAATTGAAGTCCTTGGTTCAGAAAGATTTACGTAGCAACACCTAGTGTTATAACAAGAGCTCAACAATCTACTCGATTATAGTGGATCCCTACAAGGAACTACTTATGTTGTTCACAAAAATCCATATCATTGGACAAATTCCCAGCACCACCCTTCTCACTTGGGGATAGTGGATCCATATAACCTTATGAAAAGGTTTAGTATAGTTGTATAAATGTAGCATGACAACTATTTGACATATCTCCAATTCTTTAATTTAGCAGGACTATTTGAAGTTTTTAAAATACGTCCTATGGTATTTTGCTGTATCAACACAATTTGTTATTGTTTTCCTGTCAGATCATTGAATTTTAACTCAAACATAAGGATATATAGTTTTAAAATTTCCACTGCAGTCTTTTTCTTATTAGCCACCTTGGATCTCACATGAGTTATTAAAAATTGCCTGGCCAGCTCAAAGAAAATTATTGTTTTGATTATATAAACCCTTAGATTTTTTCAGCAAAACAAACAATGTAACTCTATGAATGGCCTACTATAACTCAATTGCCCATAAAAATCAAAAAATTTAAACAACCCAGCTAGAAATTATAACTTTGCCTAATCATATAAACAACAATACATTTCATATTCGGAAAGACTAACACAACCCTATGCATATTGTTGAAATAGTCTCAAGTTTCATGTCAAATAGGTTGAAACAATTTGGCATAATCAAAAGCTAGAACTACTAAAACAAGCATACATCTATGTGACTAAATCTCACAGAATCTGGAAGAAATTGAGTGTATACAAAAATTAAACGAATCAAATTCGTGCCATAAGTGTCCAATGGCTATCATTTGATCCCTAAGGGAAAAGAAGATGCAACTAATCTGTTTATTAATTCATTTGCCTCAGTGCATGACTGCAGTGATGCACTAAGTCTTTCATTAAGGTCCACCATACCGTGCTTTTGCTCAGCTGACACTCTCTGAGCCTCTACCAACTCCTTCTGTGTGATCTCCAATGAATTTTGCAACTCTTCAAGTTGATTCAGATAAGATTTCGAAACTGATTCTTTCAAATCTTTCATTTCCTGAAGAACAAAGTTGGCAATTCATTAAGGACAATAGTTGGGTTAAGGCCTGTCCAGCAGAATTAAGACAAAAAATAAACAACTTAAAATCATTATCATTATGATGTAAATAACCCAAATAATTAAAACATGTTGATATATGGTGTAAATCTCTGTTACATAAACACTTCATAGTGTGAAATTCTGTGTCAGATAAAAAAAAACAAAGATGGGTAAGGATATGTTTTATACTAAAATATTATTAGTGATGTTCAAAGTAGAAGTTCCTTATCATACCCTTTCAACATGTTTCTGTGCTACATGGATACATCCAAATGATTAAAAGAAAGCCATATCTAACAAATTATGTTACATATGAAGTTCCTTAAATAGTATGGTGGAACCAAACTAGGATTCATGTTCATTAAGAGATCTTACGTGAATTTTTACGTGTTGTCAAGCTTAGATAGTATGGTAGAGTTGAAGAAAATCTGGACAATAAAGCAAATCACTGAATTCACCAATAGACAAAGAATAATTTGTATTGCACTCTTTTTTTTTAATCAGCAACAAAAATTATCATTGCACATATTTGCACAAACTATTCTTTGAATTTTTAGGAAGAATTTTAACTTAAAAAAATATATTTTCCATACATAAATAGATAATAAATCCACTCTCAATTTTTCTTCTTGTGACAGAGCTTTCGCGCTCCTACATACTCAAAGTTTATTCATTACTTAACGTAATAAATTCATAGTATTCAATAATCTGTCTATGGTAATAAAATTTGATATCTTTTTCCATCTTTTTCTTACCTTAAAACAAAATGGGATTTCTTATGTTATGTCTACCTAAACCCACACCATCAATAAAACAGGCAACCCTTTAAGAAGTCTTCTTCTTTATGCTCTTTTCCTCTAGTAACAACTTCAATTCTTTATGAGAGAGAGAGAGAGAGAGAGAGCAACTATGTGTATTTGGATGAAGTTGAACTCATCATAAAAGAGAGAAAATATATGCAATCCACAAAGGAAGTTGAAAGATTCGTTCACAGATCAGCACTAAAGTCTGATTGCCTACAACCTCCATTATTACAAGTTCCACACTGTAATATGGGTATACAATTTGTCCATTAAAAAAATAACAAGAGCCCACAAGTAATTTCACGAAGATCCTTCTCTATTATCATGTCTATTACAAGAATAAAGTTGCACAATTAACAAAGGCAAACTATATCACGATGATGTTTTCTGTGAAAATATATTCCCTATTATTAAAGCAGGAAACAAAAAAAGATTGCATAGATCAAGGATAGGCAACAAAAAAAGGTATCTCAAATGACTTAAAAATGCAACCAAAGTTCAGCCCGTACAAAATTTCTACTTTATCTGTACATACCAAAAAATGGGAATGATGGGGATGATGTTCTACTATGCTTTACCTGTACATATCAAAAAATGAATAGGAAAGATTACTGCAGGAATGAATAGATGGATGCCCACATGCCCACATATGAGTCACCTTAGTTTCAGAAAATTTATAGATATTTATAAAAGAAAAATGCATACTGGTATTTGGAATCATCTCTGTAGCACACCACCACTTTATTGAAATAGAAAACTAAGATAAAGCATGATAGATCATAGAAAAATGCAATTAAAGGCTTCCCTTTGACAAGTAAATCCTCTTCCCAACAATCCAACAGGCTATTCAAGGCACATAACAAGAAATAGGTCTCTTTCAAAACAATTAACAAACACATGGAGTGCATGAACAAGTCCACATGGTTTTGCCAAAATATCCCTCGAGAAACCCAGTTGGGTAGGCCAAAAATGAAGTTCATATGCTAACAGAAGCACATGATGACACCCCAATTTGGTACATACCCAAATCCCCTCCATTGTATTGTCAATTACCCATTTCACACCATACCCAAAACATAAAAAAAAAACACATTCAAATTGGGAACAATGGACACAATTGCTTTTTTGTCAATTGAATTCAATAATTGAAACTCCAACAACATAACACAATTAAGAATCTGGGTAAAGATGTGAATGTTACCAGATATATATATATAGAGAGAGAGACAGAGAGAGACCGAGGGCAAAGGCTAGAGAGGGAGAGCGAGAAACACAGAGAGAGAGAGAGAGAGACAGACAGACAGACAGACCGAGAGTGAGAGAGAACCTGTGAGGATGCGGCGGTGGCGCTAGCAGTGGCGTGCGACGCTGGTCAGCGATGAGGTGAGATTGGGTGAGGATCCCTCAGAAATGAGGAGTCCATTAGACAGAGGGCGATGGCGATGGCGATGGCGATGGCGATGGTGATGTGCGACGGACGTGAGCAATGGTGGTAAGGCACTTCGGTGAGCTAGAGAGAGTGGGCATCGATTGAGAGAGAGAACACAGAGAGAGGGAGAGGACGGATCAACATACTACACAGAGCGAGTTGGAGACAGAGGACGGATCAACATACTACACATATGCAACAAGAAGCAAGCAGCAAGTGCCTCTGCCAATAATTTCCCCCCTCAACAAACCAACTAACCCTTAATTATAATACAAGAACTTCGAGCAAGGACTAGGATTAATTTTCCCTTTCAAAGTGTACTAGTAGGGCACCAATTGGTTATCAAAGAAATATGGGAAAAGCAAAAGTTCATGCATGGCTCAAACATTTATATTCATAAATTGTAACATTCTCATGGCATCAAGAAACACTAAAAGAAAGCCTTGCTAATTGAAAAAACTGAGGTACAAAATTTGAATAAGCATACATATATGTTCTCTACTCCTTTCCAAAGCACATGCACAAACATGCATACGCATAAATAAAGAAATTAATTTTTTTAACCATTTCCACATTACACAGAAACACAGTAGTCAAGCCATTAACTAAACAGACCCATTAATTAAACAAAACAAAACAAATCAATTTTATGGTTAATTAAACAGACCCATTTTTTATGGTTAACTAAACAAAAAAATAATTCACAGACCCATTAACTAAACAAAACAAATCAATTTTCTGGTTAACTAAACAAAAAAATAATTGACAGACCCCTTATCAGTATTTATGCAAGGCCTTATCATATTCATTTTTTATGGTTAACTAAACAAAAATAACAACAGAGATTCATTTTTTTTTTTTTTGTTCACAGACCCATTAATTTTCTGCTTATATTTCTAACCCAACCAAACAAAACAAATCAATTAATTTTCTGCTTATATTTCTAACCCAAACTATATAGTACAATAATTTTTTTTTGTTGTTCACAGACCCATTAATTCCTTTCCTTTTCACAAAGCCAAAATCCAAACTCATCTAAAGTTCCATAACATAGCAAAAATGAGAAGGGAAAGGAGAAATCTATCCTAATTTATACAGTAAAGGTTGCTGGTGTTGTTGGTACTTATATATAAATTATTAGAGCATATAGAAATCTATCCTAATATTAACTTATGTTTAATGCAAATCGATCGATCGTCGTTCGATTAACTTCTATTTAATCGATCGATCGTCTAGAGAGAGAGAGAGAAAGAGACCTCACTGTAGATCGATCGTCGTTCAATGCAAATCGATCGCCGTTCAGCAGTGTAGATCGTCGGTCAGAGGTTCAGTGTGTAGATCGTCGGATGTGTTGGGTTCACTGTGTAGATCGTCGGATGGTAGGGTAAAGAGACAGAGAGAGAGAGAGAAAGAGTCTTTGCGTGTGTGTTGTTGGGTTTGTTTGTTGGGTCTGTCAAGAAATTAGGGCAAAATCTAAAGAAAAGGGGCCTGAGGTAGTGAGGCGTAAGGAAAAATTGAAAAAAAAAAAATATATATATATATATATATATTTCCCCCCTCCATCTTTCAAATTTTCCCCCAAACTTTGGCGACCAAACTCTCAAATTAGTCGCAAAAACAGGTTATTTCGCCGACAAATTGTTTTAGTTGCCAAATCTCAATCAACGGCGACTAAAATATTAGTCGCTAAAAGTAGTAATTTGGCGACTACTTTTTTTTGGTTGCTGAAAATAAATTTTTCGCGACCAATTTTTTAGTCGCTAAAAAATATGTGACTTTCCGCGACCAAATTTGTAGTTGGTTGGCAAAAGTATACCACTTTCTGCGACCAACATATTTTTTGGTCGCCAAAATATAACCTTCTGCGACTAATAATATTTGGTCGCCAAAAATAATGATCATTCGCGACTAATTAATATTTGGTCGCCAACTGTCATTTTTTTGCGACCAAAATTTTTTTGGTCGGCAAAAGTGGTCGCAAAATGTGTAAATTCTTGTAGTGTTGTGACACTTGTTCATTGAAATGTCACTAGAGCCTTTTATGTTTGTCGTTTTGTGACATTTTTTAAAAATGTGCCACTAAATATCATTTTTGTGGCATTTTCTAAAAATATGCCACTAGTGTAGTGCCACTAAAGTATGTTTTTGTTGTAGTTTTGTGACACTTGCTCATTGAAATGTCACTAGAGCCTTTTATGTTTGTCGTTTTGTGGCATTTTTCAAAAACGTGCCACTAAATATCACTTTTTGTGACATTTTCTAAAAATATGCCACTAGTGTAATGCCACTAAAGTATGTTTTTGTTGTAGTGAGCAAGAACACTATATTACTATACTTAAATAAGTATGAATGCCTAAAAATAATGCTATATGCACTAATTAGTGTACTAATTGATGATGTGACATAAGTTAAAGGGTTTTTGATATTTGTAATTTGTATAATGAGTGAGATCAATAATAATGTTATAACTAGTATTGATATATTAATTAGTATACTAATAAGTATATGTAACACCACCAAACGCCTAATTACGCACTGCATAACTGTCTCGGTTTTTATATATGCTACAGGAGGTTCGGTTTCGGTGGTTGGGAAAACAAAACAGTAACATGCAATTGAATTAAATTTGCACACAATATTATACAATTACACTAGATCCATACGTCATGAGACATATATTTATTTACATAAACAAATATGAAAGCTAAGCATAAACTCCATATAGTTGAGACACTGGATTTTTCCGGTACTCGGATATTAAACATATCAGTGCAATATTTTATATATTTATTTATTAACAAGATCACAGAACTACTCGGTGTAATATTCTAAAGAAAATTAGAACTTCTAATCATAAATCACATGTAGATGAAACAGTGGTTTATTCAATATTTTATATTTACTTTGGTGATGATTCAGGTTCTCAGGATTAACATTTTTTTTTCCTTCAAAAATATACTAACAGAAGCAACAACACAGCAGTACCGATTATAAAACATATGAATTTATTTATCTAATTTTATGGGCAACAAAGAATCTATTTTAAGATTATTGCACAAATTACATATTTAAGTCATTATAAACAAATTCATATAATTAGATTAAAATTATGGAACAAATAATCATGGACTAAAAAATCCTGAAATTTACAACTTGATGAACATAATATGTGTATATATATATATATATATATCAAAATAATTTACTTAAATAAGACGAGGAAGTAAACTGAAATCTGTGTGATACCACAATCTAATTAAAACAAATTCGCCGCTTCACCGAGCGTGTTGGAGATATGCCGGCGTCTGTCTCCCAAGATACGACAGTTAAACCTCGCTAACGTAGAAGTACCTTTTATTTAACTCCGGCGACTAACAATGGTAGCACTATCTCACACATGAAGAATATACTAGGAGTAAACTGACTGTATAATATGAAAGCCAAAAATTCTGTGTAGAAAACTTAAGGAAGAAGGTCACTTTTTATACATAATGGGGGAGAGAGGAGGGGTTTTTTTCCTTATTTCTCTTGTTGGTTTTCCTTCACATTTTTCCTAACCAACATAACTCCTATTAATAAGAGTTCTAGAGAAATGCATTCGTACTCATCAAATACCATAAAATGCCTTCATATTCATCAAACACCATAGAATACTTTCATACTCATCACGCATTCATCCTTAGCATAATATGCTTTCATACTCATCATGCACTCATCCTCAGCATAATAAATCCTACCACCTCATTCAAGAGGCCAACATAATGAAACAATTTTCATTAAATTCTCAAACCAAAAAACCATTCACACAGACTAACCCTACATCAGAAAAAGTAACTATTGGCATTTAACTTTTCATAGTGAGAGTCTATTGGATTTATTGATTGACTAATGAACGTGATATCTTGAACTGTTCTGCCGTTTATGTAAACCAAGAGAATAAACCTCACACAGGAGTTATTCTAACCATTATTTTTGTTCTCACTGGGCCTTAGAACACTAGCCTGGCTCAATAAGTGTTTTTTGAAAATATTCCACATTGACCGAAACCTGTGCCTCTTATCTGTATTCATTGTGATAGCCAATTGGACGGGCGCAGAGTCATATGTATAATGGAAAGTCTAGATATATCCGTCATAGACATAATTCTATAGAACAACTACTCTCTAATAGAGTTGTCTCTCTAGACTATGTAAAATCCAAAGACAACACTGCAGATTCGCTAACCAAAGGATTAACTCAAAAGTTAATAGAAACGCCGTCAAGAGGAATGAGGTTAAGGCCTTTAGTAAATATTACTGGAACAGGAAACCCAACCTAGCTGATTGGAGATCCCAAGATCTAGGTTCAAAGGGACAACCTAATTGCGTGTAACGGGTGAGCCACTGAAAAGGTAACTCCTCTTGCTCATTCCTTTATACAGTGACACCCTGTGGGGGTGGAAGGTTAAACTAATACTTTTAATGACCTAAGAGATATAAATAGTCAACCCTAGTATAGTAAGATACCTTATGTAGGTCACCTGTGAGAGTGCAAGTGAGGCCGCTTCTTTAAGAATTGACAATACCGAATTCTTTAAATAACACTCACTAAACCATGCTACTATTCCAAAATCATACCGGAAATGCTAATGAGAATAAAAACAATGGTTCGAGTAATTCTTGTGTGAGGTCTATTGTCTTAGTTTACATAAATGGCAGAATAGTTCAAGACATCACGTTCATTGGCTAGTTAGTAAATCCGATAGGCTCTCACTACGAAAGGTTCAAGGCCAAGAACTACCTTTTTTGATGTAGGATTAGTCTATGTGCTCTCTCTCCGAGTTTCTGTTGTTAAATGTTGTCCGTTATTCTTTATTCGTTCAATTTTTATTCATGTAGGGAATTGTTGGAAAAAAATGATTTTTTGGTTTGAGAATTGAATGAAAATTATTTCATTATGTTGGCCTTTTGAATGAGGTGGTAGGATTTATAATGCTAAGGATGAATGCATGATGAGTATGAAAGCATATTATGCTAAGGCTAAATGCTTGATAAGTATGAAAGCATTCTATGGTGTTTGATGAGTATGAAGGCATTTTATGGTGTTTGATGAGTATTAATGCATTTCTCTAGAACTTCTATTAATATGAGTTATGTTGGTTAGGAAAAAAGTTGTAACAACCCCGATTCAAGATTAATGATAATCCATGATTTAATATACCTAATAAGTTATTAAGATCAGATTTTGAATTAATTGCATATGTGGTGCATTATTTATGTTTTATCTGTTCATTGTGAGAGTATCTGTTTGAAATTTTTGTTACCTTTGTGAATCGAAGGCCTTATCGGCATCCGATCACGAAATTGATTTGGTATATGTGTTATGTGGAATTTATAGAATTTTATGGTATGTTTAATTAAAATTCGGTTCGGAGCGATTAAATTAGATTAATTTAATGCCATTTAATTAACTTTGATTATTTGCCACCAAATGAGCCATATTTGACCCCACTAGCTCACTTTTACACTTCAATTTTTCTTTAATTTGATGCTCAAAATGTGAGAGAGGGAAAGAGTAGGAAGATTTGGTCATAGGCTTGAGAATTGAACTCAATTAAAAGGAATTGCTAGACAAGAAGAAGGAACTTTGGAGATTTAATTATCTAGCTCAAAAATTTAGCACCTAAGACCCAATTGAGCATCTAAGGTAAGAAACCAAGTCTCTAGTCTTGAAATTGAGTTAATTAATCCATGAATACAAGTAAATTGAGCTAGGGATGTAAGAATCAAGCTTAAGAGGTAGAGAGGAAGATCAATTCATACATGTATGTACATTTCACTACATTTGGAGCATGTTACTAGGAAGTTCTCCTATGCATGTCATAAATTGAGCTTAGTTGTAGGAATTCATTATGTTTTACATCCTCTCATTTCATTTGATCATGATTTGGAGACTTGAAGCTCAATCATTTCATGTATGTCATGTTTTTGGAACATTTATAAAGTTTAAATTGAATTTGTGTACAATTGGCATGCTTTTGGGCCTTGATTTCATGAAATGATCTTCAAAGCATGATGTTTTGTGAGTTTCTAAATGTTTTCTAGAATTTTGGCCCAAGAAGATGAGTTTTGAAGTGTTTGGTTTGAGTTTAAAGCTTGGAGATCAAATCTGGAAATTCCAGAATTTGACTCTACGCTCGAGCGTAGGAGTTCACGCTCGAGCGAAGCACTCTGAATGCGCACACTTCTGCTCGAGCGACATGATACCCACTCGAGCGTGAAATGCATGTATCCAAAATTTCATATGTCTTGCAACACGCTCGAGCGACAGAAGTCACGCTCGAGCGAAGGCCTGAGTCTCATGCTCGAGCAGAGATCGAGCGTCCGTCGAGCGTGAAAAATAAGCAACCAGTACTTTTTCAAGAGTTTATAGTCCGCTCAAGCTAAAGAAGTCATGCTCAAGCAAACCTTCACTTTTTGCATGTTCGCTTGAGCGAGGAAAGGCACGCTCGAGCGTGGACCTTATTTTCAGCAAGTTTTGAAAAATGATTTCGAGTGCAATTTTTGCATCCTCATTCCATTCTAAGCATTCTTAGGCCATGGTCAAGACACCATAATAAGAATAAGGGTAGGGACACACTAAGAACAAGAACACAATTGGTTAGATGCATTCTAACGTGTGTTTCAAATGTGTATTTGCTATGTGTTAATGTAAGTCACGTGTCGTAGACCGTTTGATTAGCCTGCTATATATGTCTGCACCCGAAGCCAACTGTGACTAATAACTTAGTAAAGCTATATTCAACTTTATTTATTTTCTGTATGATGAATTTAGATCTGTTTTCTAAAATGATATGTTCTGTACAATGAATGATTGTCCAATTTCTAACAATGTATCTGTGGCATCCTTAGCATCATATGATATCTGTTAGCTGTTACCTGGTATCGGAGGTTCCATTATTGAACTTATTATGTCTGTCATCTGTTACTCGTACCGGAGGCTCCATCATGGAGCTTAGCATGCATATTCTCTGTTACCCGGATCCGGAGGTTCCTTTATGGAACTGGTTATTCATAACCACAATATGTTCTGTACCTGTTCTGTTAGCACTAATGGATGTATCACGTATGATTAAGCATGAACTCTGATTTCTGTATAAGATCCGAACAAGAATATGAATATGAATCTGTTGTGAATCTGAATTATGATTTCTGACTCTGTATGAACATCATTCATTAAAATCCTTTACTCCATTATTATTCACTGGGCTTCCGCTCACTATTTATATTATGTATGTAGGTGAGTAGGCGCGTGACCAGGCCTAAGCTGCCGCTTGGATGTTTTGGTGTCAGCCAGCTGTCGTGCCTTCCGTGGAGGTTCCTTTTTGAGATCTGCCCAAGCTTTTGTGTTTTGGAACTTTTGTGCCTTCTAAATGTTTATGTCTGGACTAAACATGTGTTTGAAAGTTTTGTATAAATGGCTTAAGTGACGTAAGACTGATGCTTTTACAATGTCACATATATGAGCATGAAGTTTTAAACTCTGTCCCATGTACGTCATCACAGCTCATTGGACCACGTATATTTCGTATATTTGCTTCCGTGGCCCCTAACAATATGATATTCTGTTAAGAGGCCTTTGGTAATCCAAGGATTACTGGCCGGTTACGATGCTAAACCCATAGGGGCGGGTTTGGGTTGTGACAAAAGTGAAGGAAAACCAACAAGAGAAATAAGGCAAAAAAAAAAAAAAAAAAAAAACCCTCATTTCTCCCCCATTGTGTATAAAAGGAGAGCTTCTTCCTTGGGTTTTCTACATAGAATTTTTGGCTTTTATATTATACAGTCAGTTTGCTTCTAGTATATTTTTCTTGTGTGAGAGAGTGTTGTTATTGTCAGTTCGCCGAAACTAAACAAAAGGTGCTTCTGCGTTGGCTGGTTCTAATCGTCAGGGAGACAGACACGGGCATACCTCCAGCACCCTCAGTGAGGCGACGAATCTATTTTAAGAAGACTATGGTATCACACAAGTTTCAGTTTGCTTTCTTATCTTATTTAAGTAAATTATGTTGATATATATATATATATATATATATATTATGTTCATCAAGTTGTAAATGCCAACATGTTTTAGTCCTTAATTATTTATTCCATAATTTTAATCTAATTATATGAATCTGTTTATAATTATTTAAATATGCAATTTATGTTATTTAGTGTCTCTACCTAAGCTTAGCCTTAATTTAATTCGGGCTTTTGAATTTCTGCCTAAGCCTGCACCGAATTCAAAAATGTAATCCAAGCATTAAATTTTTTTGGGGTTGAGTCGGCCTAAGTTGCACTCTTAATTTATTTGGATATTAGCAAGTCAAGCATGGGTTTTAGAGTTTGGTTTATTGGAATGAAAGTTCAAACGAAATGATCATTCAATCATAATATTCATAATTGGTTTCAGAAAAAGGATATGAAAAATTTACATTATCTTCTAATCCTGTCTAAAATTATTCTAGCGAATTTTAGCAAATCAAATATTACCTAATAAAATTAGCAGGTCTAATGTTGAGAAAATATATACAAAGCCTAGAGGTGCTTGAGCTCAAGCATACTTCAAAATAACAGAATGTTGAACTTATTTAAAAGTATAAGCTAATAGAAAATGTATAACTTAATCAATTATTGTTGTTAAAATCTTCACTACCAACTAATTTAAAAATTTAAGTTGATGTAACTTGACTATTGATATTCTTAACATGCTTACTTCACATGCAACCACACTCTTAAGTTCGACTATATAATATTTTGCTTGAGTGGTTAGTCATCAATTTATTTAAAATTTTAAATTGTATTTAAATTAAGGAGGGATACAAATGGCATAACTGGATAAGAGTTTAATGTTGGATGGTTTTACACATAAGGCTTGTCATTAAGATTCAGTGGTATAGATTTGAGTGAACAAAATAATCTTTCTATAAAAAATTAAGAATGAATGGTAGTCTTCAATCTCATTTTAACTAAAATCTCATATCATAAAAATACATAATATTATCATAAAATATGTGATTTTATTTTTTAATCATAAATTATCATGATTTTACCAAAATAATACATAATGTATATTATAAAAATGTGTGACATATTGTAGAGGGCCAGAAATTAAGTTCCAAATTAAGTATGGGTCTAAATACAAAGGGGCGACCAGGAATGAAAAAAAGAGCATGGGCTAAAGCCCAAGGGAAGTGGCTAACAAAGGCCGAAGCAGGTCCGACCCGCCAAAAGGTCCAAATGGACTCCATGAAGGAAAATGCCTAAGTCAAGTTGTAGAGGCAACACATACAACAATCAAGTTACAGAGGCAACATATGCAATGGTCAAGCTGCGGAGGGAACACTTATGGTGGTTAAGTTGTTGAGGTACTGTGCCTCAGCACCGCCATTACCCAATAATGTCGGTCCAGCCGCCATCTGAAGTTGCTAAGGGAAAAAGAAAGCCGAAGCAACTAAGTTGCAGAGGCGACACTTGCAACGGCCAAGTTGTGGAGGCACTTTGTGTCAACGCCACCATTCCAAGTAATGTCGGTATCGCCACCTGTAGATCGCCCGAACTCGCTCCGCGGGTCCCCCCTTTTCGGAGAGGACGCGAATTGGGTTCATAGCTGCTACAGTTTGGACTCCTATCACGGTTCTGAATCTAATCTCACAAAGTGCAATGTAAGACTGATAAATCACCAAAGAGTCCTAATTCGGCAAATCGATTTTAATTAAAAAGTGCCAAACATGGACTACTTTGCCAGATTTCAGAGTCGCCACCTAAATATTTTATTTTGGAGAATTTAGGAAACCCTGACTCATGCCTAAGGCCATGTGTTCGTCATAATCAAAGTTGCCTCGGCTCGAGAACTTGGGTACGGGTCGAGAACTTGGGTACGGGGGGAAAGGTCATGAAATGAGCACCCCCGCTCGCCCGATCAAAAGATCGGCCTCTACTAATCATGATATGTTATTTTGAAAACACGTGTTCTTATTCTGGTTATTAATCTAGAATTACTGTGTGATGTGCACAGCATACAAGTATAGACTAAATCACTCAATTTAGAACAAAACATATCATGTTTGTTTTTCGAAAATGGTTTGAAGATGCTACTCGCAAGTAGGCTAAAATGCGAATTTGCCACTCTCGAGTGGGCTTAAAACAATATAATTTTGCCACTCCAAGTGGGCTTAAAACACACATTTTGATGAATTGTTCCAATTCAAGTATTGAAGCCTACATCCACAGGCATTCATGCAGTTTATCAACTAAGCAAATAGCCTTATGGCAAGCATGCTATCATGGCAGTCACTTACACAGATGCAAGGATGCTAAAGCGTAAACACTCACAGTGTACCTCGAGCCAAAATAGAAGCTAGTTAGTAATCAATGCATGATCCTAGCTATGTCAACAATGCCTAATGTAACACATGTAAAATACAACTAAGTAAGCTCGGCTATCTAAGATGGCATATGAATGCAACACTCGATAGCATGCTTTGAAATACGTGTTCAAGTAAGTATTGAAATTCAATACAGTTTGAATGATGTGCTAAGCCCGGTGCATGCAATACGAATGAATGATGCACGCATGCAAAGCATAAGTATGCTAATTGAAACATGCCCTAAAATTAATCATCAAAAGCTGGTAAATAAAAGGAAGAAAGACGTGGGGTTGGAAGACATTCACACACTCACGCACACTTATTACAACATTGTGCCCTCTCGACGGAGGGTCCGAATGAAAGAGAGCTAACTAGCTACGCTAATTAAGCTAACTATTACAAAACGAAACTAATTAACTAACAAGTTAACTAATTACAAACACAAATGAATAGCTAAATGCATTAACTATTTAAGTATAGAATCAACAAGTTAACCGTCTAAGCAAAGCAGTTAAAAGGAGTCTCGGGGCGAGGAATGTATGCATGCTCGGTTGCTTCTTCTTGAAATCCCGTCGCCTTGCCACCTGTTGCCTCTGTTTGCATTTGCTTTGACTCCTGAACACTAAACCAATTCCCAGGCTGCTTCTGCTCTAGACCCAAAACCATTTTGAACCACCTTCAAGCTGGTGGACTGTCGGCCATCAGGGGAGGCTGTAGGCCACTTGTCGGCCACTTAAGGAGGCTGTAGGCCACGTCCTCTGGCCGGTCGGCCAATTGTTTCTGCACACTGCAATTTTGCTGCAAACAGAGTACAACAGGGGCAAAGCAAGGCATTTGTAGGGTATGTGTGTACAACCACCCTCCTTATCATTTCTCAAGCTCAAAAGAGTGTGATACTCAACTCTCGGGCCATCAACCAAGCATCGCAATGCATGATGACCGAGAAGCCAAGTGTGTGCACGTTAATGAATGCACAAGTAAGACTCGATGAACCTTCACCCTAACATGCACGATCAAGGGTGTCGGCGACCAAGAAATGAGGCACATTTCATCATTTAAAGTATGAAACATCTCTCATTTCTCGTGTTTGGATTAACATCCGATCCAAACACGTGCAATGCAATACAAACATGTTATCTTTGATTCATTTTGTTTACTCGTTTTAGATTACCGATAAGCCCTTTAATCGGTTAAGTTCAAAAATGAGAAGTCCCCTAATGGGAAAGAGGGTCCAAGCCACAAGCTTCTTGAGCATGAAAGAAGCATCATGTCGTTGGTTAGTAGAAACCTTGGAGAGAAGACTAAAACCATTAGGTATGAATGCCTCAGTTTCGTGCTCAAACCAACAAAGGGCTTAAGACCTCTTTCAAAGTGATACAACAAATGAAAGATGGCATGCAATGCTATACATTCCAGCACTGAAATAGTATGCTAAATGACATCGAAACATGAAAACGATGCATGCAAGATATGCTTGGAGTCGAAGACATCGAAACTAACAAAGAGCATAACACTGTAGGCATACATTACTAAGCCTAAATGACCAAACCAACCCCGGACAGAGGTTAAACATGCCAAAACAGTGGCCAAAATGTGCTGAGATGATAGCATGAAAAATAAGAAATACATGCTCATGCGTTGGCTCATAAACGAGGCATAAGGCTCAACTCTTAAAAGCACTTAAAGAGCGATATATATGAGTGTATGATGGAGTATATGCTTTGAAATATCATGCCAAATGATGTCATATCATGGAAATAGCTCAAATAAAGCATGCCAAAAGACTTGAAATACAAAGCTAGTCAAGGGCTTTATACTACAACCATGCTAAGCAATGCTCAAATGACCTTAAGCACTCAAAACAGACCTAAGGCAGGTCAAAATGGTAGCAAAAACATGCTAGACTTGCAACATAGATGGCAAGAAAGATATGCTCCCGTATTAGCTCACAAACAAGGCATAAGGGCACAACTCTTAAACACAATGAAAGAGTGATAAACATAAGAGTATGTCAGAAGTTTATGCTTTGAAATTACATATCAAATGAAGCCATATCATGCACACATCAGAAATACAGCATGCTAGTGGTCTCAAAACTCAAGACTAGTGAAGCCATCTATGCCATAGCTATACAAAGCAAGCCCCAAGAGGCCAAGAACACTCAAAACAGTCCTAAAGCATATCAAAATATTATCAAAAATGTGCTGGAATCAAGCTAATACATGCTAGAATAATAGTCCAAAACATCAAGTATGCTAGGCTAGTGAACAAGAATGCATTACAAGTGCAAAAACCAAGCAAGAGGTGACCTCACCAACCAAAATCAGAGCTAAAGCATGCTAAAACTAGAGTAAAAGCATGTGAGATCCTAGCCAAAATAAGCTAGAATGATGAGCCAAAGTAGCAAGCATGCAAGGCTAAATAGCAAGATTACACTACAAGTGTAAGAAGCACGCATGAGGTGACTCAACCAAGCCAAAACAGAGTTATGCCATGCTGAAGTAAGGCCAAAAATAAGTTGAGAACAAGCCAACACATGCTAGAAAAACATGCTCAATAATTAGGTCAACAAGACAAGCAAGCAAGACAAGAGGAGAGGGACCACACTTTCTTATTTGGGACCTTAAAACTACCTTTCCACCACTGAAATTCCTCTGGAATTCAGTGGGTAAAAGGCCAAGAGAAGGTGATCTCAAAAGCCTTATGAAATGGCACAAAGCAAAGCAAAACAAGCCACCAAAGGGGGTAGACCACCCCTAACTCAAACAAGGCCTCAAACAACCATTTTAAACACTTAAAAACAAAGCTTTTTGCAGTTGAAAGCTAGGCTTAAAATAACATGAAAGGTGGCTAAGCTTGTGTATAAAAATAAGCTTCAAAGAGGAAATTACTCACCCTTGAAGCACAACTACAAAACCAGCAACTTCTGAGGCAAAATTAGCCCTTAGGAGCTCAAATAAGACTTCCAAGCACCTTATCCTCAAGGTAGAGATGTTTGATCAAGAGTCCCTTTGCAGATGCACCAAGAATTCCCATTTTCAAGCTCTTTCAAGCACAAATATATATATATAGATAGAGAGAGAGAGAGAGAGAGAAAGAGAGAGAGAGAATTCTAGAGGGAGAGAGTGAATTTTGCTTCTAAAAATTCTGAACCTCCTCTAAGGGGGAAACACCTCCCCTTATATAAGCAAAGCAAAGAGATGCTTGCTTAACAAGCTTAGAGCTTGCTTGAATCCCTCCATACACGTGTATGGAAGATGCATTCAGTAGCCAACAACTGGCACAGTTGGCACCAAAAATATCTACCAAAACAAAAAAAAAGGCAACAAGTGGCCTACAACTACAAAAAGTGGCTGACAGGCCCTCCCCTCTCTCTAGGCAAGGGGTAACAAGGTATGGCACAAAAACAAACCAAAAGGAAGAGAGTTAAGAGGCCACAAGACAAGGCACTCAGCTGGAAGCCCCGAAAATCAGCCTACGGGCCACTACAAGTGGCCTACAAGAGGAAAAAGTAACCTACAGCTACAAAAAGTGGCCTACAGGCCTCTCTCTCCCTCTAGGCAAAGGCACCAAGGCACAGTCCAAAAACAAACCAAGAAGAAGAGAGTTAAGAGGTCCCGAGACAAGGCGCTCAGTCGAAAGTCCTGGAAACTCAAAACGAACACAAACATGCGTAATCACCGAGTGCACAAACGATGATATCAAAGTCTTGAGGTCAGTCAAAAATGAGGTGTCTACACCGCCATTACAAGTATTGTCAGTTCTGCCGCCACCTGGAGTTGTTGAGGGAAGAAGAGAATCGAAATAACTAAGTCGCAGAGGCATTACTTGTAGCGCCCAAGTTACAGACGCACTTTGTCAGCGCCATCTAAAATATCGACGGTTTTGCCATTTGAACTTGCTACGGGAAATGACGGCTGTAGCAACCATAGCTTCCGCAACCAACTTACGAAGGGAGCATCCTGCCTAGGTGATAGCAGCTTTTAGGAAAAGCTTCCCCTCTACGAGTAGAGGCTAATACTTGGCGCTGATAGCAGGCCCCAAGGCATTACTAGCCTAGGGTTGAGTTGATAGTAGGCCCCAAAGTTCATTACTTTGGCGCTAATAGCAGGCCCCAAGACTTACTGGTTGGAGCTGATAGTAGGCCTAGAGATACCAGTTTACCGCGGCGACCCTACAAAGATGAGAGTAGGGCAGCCGAGTGCAAGGGACTCCCTTTCCATTTAAGCAGGTCACGAACTTGCTTTAGTCGCACAGGCAGGACTAAGGAAGCCCCCTTGGGCTTGTTACTAAGGCACAATTTGGCTGCTAGCAGACTTGACTGTGGCCTTCGCCCTGGGAAGCTGGGGAGTTTGTGGTTAGGTTGCTAAGGGTAGAGGCTTCGTTGAGGTGAGCACGAACATAGTCGATAGCAGACTAATGCAGTCCTGAAAATGCATGTATTGGCCAAGTAGAACTGAGAAGGCAAGTGCAGCAGTAAGGTTTACCGCTGCAAGTGCACTTGCTGAGGTTCGAGCTGAAAAGGCAAGTGCAACGGCAAACACTCCTGCCGCAACTGTACTTGCTGATGCTCAAAAGAGAGTTGTAGCGCCAAACACTCTCGTCGCAACTGCACTTACTGAGGCTTAAAAAATGTAGTTGCGGAGGCAAACGGATAGTACACAGTACATGCAGAGGGACACGTGGCACCTTCAGCCTGGTGGCTCAAGGTAGAATATTCCGTGTGATCCTCTGGGACACATGTCCTACCTCTATTTGGCCACTTGGTGTCCTCTTGGTACCAAAGAAAAGCCTATAAATAGGACCCATTTTCCAAGGTTCAAAAAGAGGAATTTTGGAGATTTGGGAGAGATGCTGTCCATTTGTGCACTGCCATACATTTCTTCTTAAGCTACCTGCTTCACCCTAACCCAGCTGCTCACTCTCCAACTTCCCAAACAGTTGCTACTGCTCATTCTCCAACCATTCCACCATTGTTGAACCATTAGCATAGTTTTACCTCTCTAATCACCTTCCTAACCTTGAACTCCCTATACATATACTTTAAAAATAAAATAAAATAAAATAAAAAGCATAACAAGATGGTGCAGGGTGTGTGTCAAAAAGATTTCCTACATAAAGAAATGTAATGAAAAATTTAATGGGTATAAATAGAATGAGCCAAGTGACTGCCAACTGCTACGTATGGACTGTACAAGTGTATTTTTAATTAATTAATTCTTTTTTATTTTTAATTTTTTTTCCAATATTAGCAGCCAACTCAGCAAGTGCATTGATTAGTCAGTCATTTATTGTGATTTAAAATATTAAAATGAATATAAATATGAATGGATGAAAGGGTTAATGATATCCGATTAACTTGATTTTTAACAGATATATTCTACTCGATATACTTTAAAATATAAACAATTCAGATTATCAAAACGAATCCCAAAATAAGTTCATAAAGCTGCATAATAGTGCCTACTGTGCTGAGTACACAGTAGGCACCCAAATCCACTTCCAATAGAGGGTCAGGATGCTCTTTTTTTTTATTTTTTTATTTTTATTTTTTTAAACAATGTTAGTATGTCTCTAACTATTGAATATTTTAAGAAATGGTACAACAATTGAAAATATTTTATGACAAAAATATATTTAAAATTCTTCAAACATTCGATACACCTAATTATAATGATATCACCAGTGTCAGTGACAAATCTTAAGAGAAGTGATAAACAATACATATGGACTTATGCTAATTTTTTAAGGGAGTATTGGTGGAGATGTTTTAAAATTATTGAGATGTTCATTTTCTAGGGATATATAACATTAAGTTCAAGGATTGTTTTACTTTGATTGTAAAATCAAAGATTCATGAATTTATTTTGTGAAAGAAATTAATTATTATTTTGAAAGACAATTTTTTTTTTTTTCATTTGTATACACTGTCGCTAGACCACTGTCGATTGTCAAAATAGTCACCGAAACTGAAAAAGTTGCTGAAGGGAGTTGGCGGCAATGGGTGATGGTAGCCTATAGTGGTGTTGGTGATATGAGCAGATAGACAAGTAGACACATGAGCAACACACTGGACTAATAAGTGGACATCTAGGTAACAATATGGACAAATAGATAGAATAATAGACAAAAAGACAGAGAGCTTCAAATGATTAAAACTTGGGACTATTATTCCAAAAAATTCAAAATTAGATTTATGGCCCAATTGTCCGACTTGCTGAGCAAATATTTTGCAAATCTACACAAAATTATTGTTGTTTTTTAATTATGCATATGTATATTTGCCATTCGGTTCCGATTCATAGCTCGAATCTGTGGCTCGAAGAAGGGTGGAGAAGAGAAAGAGAAGAGAGGAAGGAGGAGGACGAGGAGGAGAAAGGAGGAGGACTGGAGGGGGCATATTCAGAGGGGGAGGAGGAGGAGGAGGAGGAGGAGGAGGCGGAGGCGGGGCGGAGGAGGAAGGAGGAGGAAGAGGAGGAGGAAGGAGGAAGGAGGAGGAGGAGGCTGCTGCGACGATCGGAGCTGGGTGACGGGCTGGGAGATCGGCGACGACGGGCTGGGCGACGGCTGGGCGATCGGCGGCGACGGGCTGGGTGACGGGCGACGGGCTGGGCGACCTTCTTCTCTTCCCTCTCCGTCTCTATGTTCGAATGGAGGGGAAAGAAATAAAGAAGAAAAAGAAAAAAAAAAAAAAGAGAAAAAAAGACAGCCCAAAACGAGCCAAACTCGAGCCTTAAAAATCGAGCTACGAGGCATTTTCCATTTGCCATAATGTTATGATCCCACTTTAGAATACAAGTGGCTTGGCCTTAAAGTAAAAGTCTTACGGGCACTTGTAATTCGATTTTTAGAATAATTTATACTAGAGTAATGCTTTACAAACTGAAAAACATACAAAAAAAAATTTATATACAATGATGTGGTTGCATTGTGAACTTATTATTTTAAAATAAAAAACCTTAAAATGAATATTAATTATGAAAATATCACCACTACCCACATCATTTTGGTGGTAAATTTTGTATAAATTTTCTATGAAAAATAATGGTAGATTTTGTATTAGTTTTCTATAAAAATAACTTCTTTTTTGAAGGATTTCATATCATTGGTACAAGTGTCAATTAGATACCTACCAAAATGTCAAATACTGTTGAGTGAGTGATACTGAATACTGAGAAGTAAGTGAGGCCAAGCAAAGATTAGTATCACATAATTTCATCCAAATGCTATCACACACATTATAAATTAAATTGTTCACATGACAAAAACTGAGGCCCCCTCATTTATGTATAAAGTACATGCATACAACTAGTACAATATTTACACTTTTTTTTTTTGGTATGCATGGAAAAGCCAAACTATCTTATTTATCTTAATGTGTGCATATACTATGTATCTAGGATGTGTATTGTCTAAGTTTTATGATAAAGCATTTTGATTTTCAAGAAAAAGAGGAGAAAGAGGAAGGAGTGAGTTTGTGATTAGACCAAAAGAGAAGCTTCCAGTAGGATCTTCTTTTGGTGGGCTTAGGACGAAGATGAGGAGAAGCGGTCAATATGTTCCACATCACTTGCACATCTTTGTATCCACACTTTTGTACCTCTTCACGAAGCTTTGAAAGACCACTGCCCACATTACCACCATATGTGTCGCTGCCACCAATACTGACGCCTGCATTCACAACAATACATTTTTTAGTCTAATTAAAAAATCTCACATTTTAGTAAAGAATTTATGGAGAAATTTTATTTTCACACACCCTTTTATCTCTATACACATTATATCTCAGTTCATACAAATTTAAAAAATATATATATATTTTACTCAATACACAATCCATTGCACTAGAAATACTCTCTTTTTCATCCTTCCAACACCCTAATCTCTAATTCTAACCAGCTATTGTCACCACCTCCACCGTCAACGGCATCGCCGGTGCCAACACCACCTCTCCCCTCAAGGTCGCCATTTCCCCAACCCCCTTTAAACATAACTTTTCTAGCGAGGTTAAAATAGTCAAATAACTATAAAGTTAATTAAAATAACAAAGTCTCCAAATGAATCCTAAAATATAGTCTTACATGATACCATTTGCATTTTTTTTAAGAATTGCCCTCAATATTTGTTTGCTAAAATTTAATTCATGTCTTCCTTTTATGCATAAGCTAATAATAATGCCAAAAATTTAATTATTAGTTCCAACACATTGTTTAAATGTATAAGCCATAACTCAAGGGAGAAGTTTCTCTCCAGTTAAGAAAATTAATTGGAGGGCACGGTTAGGACTTTGTGAGAGCATAGAATTCGCATCAATGATTTGAATTGTTTAATATGTAAGATTTGTGGAGTATTTTATCTCTATAAAAAATTACATTGATCAGATATCGATAATCATTTGATTATATTTTATTTGTGTTTGACAATTTTTTTTATAATTATTTTTAAAATCATATTTATCATTAACACAAATGTGATTTGATGAAGTGAGTACCAATATCCGATCAACGTAATTTTTTACAGAAATAAAATAATCAACAATTCCTACACATTTAATGGTTCAAATTCTTGATAAAAGCTCCTTGATAGGCCCAACAACACCCTCCAATCTAACATGGATCGGAAAGAATCCATCTCCTAAATTAAAAGGACAAAGAAATACTATATATCATTAAAATTTCAATAATGCTCTACTTATCGTATTTTTATATCACCTTCAGCATATCACTTTATGTGTTAATCTATCATTGATATAATCCTATCACTTATTTTTATATCAAATAATATGCTGACACATGTGGTGATTTTGGAAACATGACTAAAAATCAAATTTTGACTTTTAATTTATTTTGAGTAAAATCATCTCTCTATATTTTTATATATTTTTTTAAAAATAAATAAAAAAACTAAAAAATCAATTTTTAATCCACTCCCCAAAACAATCCAAAGAGGTGGTAAATTTTTGTCATCATTTATAACACCATCTAGGTAGATACTCTTATCTACTTTGCAGTTCAACAATAATTATTGAAAGAAGTGGGCTTCCTTTCGGTTAGATTTTTCAATTAGAGAGTATTATTAAGCCTCCATGGATCGATCATGGAGCACGTATGGATGATTCGAACGGTTCAATATTTAAAAATTATTAAGTATTTCATCTCTGCAAAAAATTACATTGATCGAATATCGATAGACACTTGATCAGATCACATTTATATTAACAATTTATTTTAAAAATCATATTTACCGTTTACACAAATATGGTCTGATCAAGTGAATATCAATATCCAATCAGCGTGATTTTTTTTACAAGAACGAGGTGCTTGATAAGCCCTACATATTCATAGTTTGATTATCGATGTAAATTTTGTAATAAGCCCACAAAAACCGAATAGTATCTTCCAATCTGATTTAAAAGGGAGAGGAGCTGCTCCTCAACGAAAAATGAGTGAAAATAATGTAATCACCCAAAATAAAAAATAAAAAAGGAAGATTCTTCCATTCGAAAATCTGAATTGGAAGCGGTTAATTGGGCAATCACCATTGGATAATTCAAATTATTTATTTTAACAGGTATTTTGTATATTTTATCTATAAAAAAATTAAGTCAATCTAACATACGTAATTTATTCAATTTATTATTTTTGCCATCAAAAAAATATATGATTTATTTTTAAAAAATATAATTATCATCTATTTTTTAGTGAAAAATACGGTAAATTAAATAAGCTAAAGTTATTAGATCAATCTAATTTTTTTTATAGATAAAATACACAAATTGCCCAACAAAATACACAGTAAATTAAACAAGTTACAGTTATTGAATTGACTTAATTTTTTTATGGATAAAATACACAAAATACCTAATAAAATAAGTAAATTACAATTATCAGATCGTCTATTTTTGGACGGGAGG
Organism: Camellia sinensis; assembly: GCF_055761805.1. Classification (NCBI taxonomy): domain Eukaryota; kingdom Viridiplantae; phylum Streptophyta; class Magnoliopsida; order Ericales; family Theaceae; genus Camellia; species Camellia sinensis. The sequence continues at coordinate 15,422,587 of NC_138964.1, read as the reverse complement.
AAAGCCTCCTACTAAAAAAAAAAAAAATTAATATACACAAAAACATCAATTTGACTTGCTATTATTGGCTCTAGATTTCACATTGGCAAAATAAATATTTTCATTGGCTGCCTCTTTAAAGATCAAAATCATGAAGGAAAAAAAAAAAATTGAAAATGTTTTTTTTTTAAATAAAGATATTGAGAGTCAACCAAGAAAAAACGAATATACGTTGTTGTTGCGTTTTTTTTTTTTTTTTTTTTTTTTTTTTTTGTTTTTCCCTTTGAATGTGTGTGTTAAAAGCATACAGACGAAAGGTGTTAGTTAGTTACATAAGATACAAAACACACCTATTTATAAAGCCTGTCATTTTTTTTTTTTTTAGGACAAATTACATATATCTCTTTCTAGATTTAGTTAAATTACAGATATCTCTTGAAGTTTTAAAAATTACAAATATTTTCTTGAGGTTTATATTTTTATAACAAATTGTCCCATGAAATTTATATTTTTATAATAATTTATCCCTCAATTTGTTATGTAAATATAACTTTTAGGGGTGTCTGTAATTTTTTCAAACTTTAAAAATATCTGTAATTTTATTAAATCTCGAATGGTATATGTAATTTGTCTTTTTTTTTTTAAAAAAAAAATATCTTTCCGTAATCGCCTGTAACTTCATACTTGACTTAACGGTCAGGTCAAATTCATGTAATTATTTATAAGTTTTGTCTCTTGTAGTTAAATTTATAGCTCTTTACAACTTTAAAAAGACACCTATCAAATGCCGCTAGTATTATATAAACCACATACCTAAACAGTTCTCTAATATTTCAAGAATGTTCCTTTCACTAAAGTAATTGTCACTTTTTTTGCCTAGTAAACTTTTAACAACACTTGCAATAAATGTTTTTTGCCCTTCCTCATTAAGTCATCCAAGATTACTAATCAATTTTTCTTTTTAAATTAAAAAAGTTAAATCACAATATGAAAAGGCTATCTAGTTTTAAATAACGATATTGAGATAAAAATTGAATATTAGGAGAGTATTATATGGCATGTCACATGATGCCTTTAACTAATCACTAACACCATGATTTTTTACGTTGTCTCCCTATCATTCAATACATAAATGTAATTCCTACTTTCTCAACTAATAAAAAAAGAGAAAGGTACCACATGCCCCCTATTCTCTTTGCACACAAAAATTGCTCCGATATTGATATCAAAATTTAATAGACAGTATCAACCAATATACAATAAATAATGGTATTAAAAAGTCAAAATTTCATAATTTAACAAAGGATAAGATATTTAACTAAAAAAAAAAAAAACATACATACATACATACATACACCTTATGCAAATATATATATATATATATATATAACTTTTAATCACAAAAACATAATTTTTTACTAATTACAAAAAATGTAGTTTTTAATAAAAAGAACATAACTTTATCATTCATAATTTTAGAAATGCACAATATAATTTTGTTTGTCATGATTTTTACAACAAAATCATTACTTATTTCCATTCCATGGTATCACAAAAATTCGTTTCATATGTACACATGTTTTAGGGTGCACATTATATATATATATATATATAGAGAGAGAGAGAGAGAGAGAGAGAGAACTGACCGGGTTTACGAGACTTGAGACGGAGAGAGAGGATAATCCAACCCTTCCTCATCTTATGCCACCAATCCATTTCTTCACCATTCACTGTCTCAAACTCACTCACTCACTCACTCACAACACAACGCATCATCAATCAGGAAAAAAAATAAAAATAAATAAGAGCTTGTTTCAGAGCTCAGGTTCACCCAACCTAAAATGGAGATATATATAGATATAGATATAATAAATTAATTAAGAAGGTCATGAAATGGTTGAGGAGGAGGCAGGCGGCGAGAGAGGAGAGAGAGAGGCAATAGAATAGATATAGAATTAGGCAATGATGATGATGATGAGTAATAGAAGAAAGAGAGAGAAGGAGATGCATAGAATAGAACACGTTTCGTTGATTGGCGTGCCAGGCGTCTCCCCCTTCGTATCCCCCACCCGGACTGCTTTTTACCTACGTCCTCCAAAAACTCTGACTCTTGTTTTTCTTAGGGTAAAATTTTTTCATGGTATGGCTTCTGTCCCGTTCGGGATCGGACTGGATCGTGTTGTTGGTTCGGTAAAAGTTTATAATGGTTTTTATTTTGATAATTTGAATTGTTGAATGTATAAAATCGTCGAGTAATATATGTCTATAAAAAATTACGTTGATCGGATATCGATAACTATATGATCAAATCAGTTTCGTATTAAAAAAATTTGACGGTGAACAAATTAACGGTTGACAAAAAACTGTTTTGATTACATAGCTATCGATATCCGATCAATATTATTTTTTATAAATATATAGTACTCGACGATTTCTACACATTGAACAATTCAGATTATCAAAACGAAACCCTTGGTGAGCTCCCATAGACCCAACAGTACGGTCCAGTCCGATTCCGAATCGGACTGAACAGAAGCCATACCCATTTTTTTACTAGTTGATTTTTTTGAATTGGCATTTTTTAGTTGGGAATTCAAATATTCCTTTGAGTTAATTTTTTTTAATTTTTATAAAAGAAATAGTAAAATAATTAAAATTTAGATATGGTATTTTGTTCTATTAATTTATTTTATCTTTTGTTATTTTTTAGCCCTAACCTCTTGCCAAACGAATTTTCCTAGTTGTTTTTTTTGTTTTTTGTTTTTTATTTTTCTTTTGCAATTTTAATTTATTAATAAAGTTATATTACAATTAAGGGAATCGTTACTGCTTGATCTTTGCCTCACCTTACCCTAAGATGGGATTGTAGGACCACTGAATGAAACCCAAGTTTTCTTTTACCGCAATGGTTTGGCGCAAAGCTTGCGGGCGTTAAAATAATTATTAAAAGATAAAATATGTTAAAAAATTAATAAGATAAAATATTATATTTAAATTATAATTATTTTACTTTTTCTATTACAAAAGTTAAAAAAGTTAAAAAAATCAACCGAATCAAATTTTTTAACCTCAAACTAAAAAGGTTTTTGCCAAACGGCAACTTTGTTTGTTTGATTTTAATTTTGTTTTTATTCTTGCTTTTGTGTGTGTGTGTTTTTTTTTTAATGATAAATTACACTTAGAAGAGGTTTGAAAATTGAATTTTTATTATTTTTTTATTTTTCTTTTTTTTACAAAAAAATGTGTGAAATTTTTTTTAATAAAATGATTTGATAATAGACTTTTTGAGATCTCATCTGGAAATATTGATTTTATCCTAAACATAAAAAAATTATTAAAAAGCCAACAAATTATACCAAAAAATTTAAAATTTCCTTCTCTTCTTGTTTTTTTTTTTCTTTTTATAAAAAATTAAAAAGTCATTCCGAAGATACAAAAAATTTTTTATCTCATATTTTAGCCAAAAAGTTAAAAAAATACTAAAATATCATGTTTCCAAATGAAGCCCGACTAAAAACCAATGTTCCCAAACTAGCCCTTAGTATTCTTGAACTTTCGTTAAAATTTTATCTTAGTCCATTCACTTTCAATTGTAATAATCAATTCGTTATACTTTAAGTCAAATAGAAATCTTACACTTTCGTCCCTCTATTGTTGATAAGGCTAATGAAAATTAAAAATGGACAAATTAAAGTAAAATTTTGATAAAAATCTAAGAACAAAAGTGAGATTTTGGGCATTTTTGGGAAGTCAGGCTATGAGGCTGTTGTAGCCTCATTCAAACAAATAGCTAAATAGCTTTATTGTAGTTGAGTTTTTTTAAAATTTTATTTTAATTAGAAACTGGCGTTGAGGCTTGGCAGAAGTGTCATGGCTGTGCAGGATAGATTTGAAATTACAATTTTGCCCTTTTAATTTCTAACTAACACACCAACTTAGCATTCCAAAACACAGGGGCAATTTAGTCATTTCATATCCCAACACATCAATCATCACATTAGGCATAACTTTTTGGGGACAATTTAATTATTTTTTATCCCAACATCATTTCAAACACATTTTTCAATACAATAATCAAATAAAAAATTCAATGCATCTTCCCAAACACAAAAACTAAAATAACCTATTAAAATAGTTAAATTGTCTAAAAAGTAGTCACTTCCCAAACCAGACATTTAATAAAAGTTAGGGATGAACATGGTCCGGATTGGATCGGATTGGGGTAAAATCAGGACTAATCCGTTATCTACGGTTCCTAAAAAATTGGAACCAATCCAATCCGTTTAAATTGTGGAACCAATCCGAACCAATCCATTTAAACATGGATTGGATCGGTTTAGGACCACGGATTTACATAATTAAATAACAAAAAAATATATATCACTTTAATTTCATAAAAATATAATTATAGCACCATATTAGTTTCACAATAACAACATGTCTTTTCATAATAGCGACATATTGTTCTAGAATTTAAACAACCATAAGAAAACTGGTTCCACTATAAGTATTTAGACCATTACAAATTAACATTAAAAACTAGCAAATAAAAATAATAAAAGAAGATACGATATGAGTTTAGATTTGGATTTAAGTTTTATATAAAATAATAGAAGATACTATGCAGAAGGGTGTACAATAAAAATATAGACTATTTATATACGGTCCGGATCGGTTCCAATCCGAAACCGTGGGGTTCAATCCGGAACCAATCCGTGAACTACGAATTTTTAATTTTTCAATCCGAAACCGAACCACGGATTCAAAAAATCAATCCAAACCTACTGGATTGGACTGGACTGGATTAGATTACGGATTTCACGAATTTCTTGGTCAGCCCTAATAAAAGTGGATGGGTGGTAATGAGATGATAAAAATGTATAAAATTACTAAGTTTTGGAAAGACTATGGTATAAATTAAGGGTGGTCATTCACTGGGCTGAGTTGGGCCAGCACAACTTAATAAGGAATTTTGTGTCTATCCAAGCTAACTTGGCCAAAACATCGAGCTTATATAATTAATCCAAACCCAATCCCAAATAAATTATAATTCCCAAGCCAGTTCATTGGGCCATGTACATAAGCTTTAAAAAAAACATAAAAAAAAAAAAAACAAACATCATAGTACTGGTTATTCCTTCATAAATAGATAAAGGCCTATAAAGCAACTACTTGTTAAAGATTAATACCATATTAATTAAAAGATTACAAAATATTTTAAACCAAGCACACTCATAATTTCATAAGTTAGTTTTTTTAAACCAAACCATTAGTAGTACATCAAACTAACAAAAAAACAGTTTAAATTTCAAATTTCTTCAAACATTTTTTCGTGAATGTTTTTAGCAAAACAGTGACCACTTGAACATCTTACAAATAATATGGCCAACAATAAAAAAGTATATGTTTTTAATATATTATATAAATAATTAAATTATTTAAATTAAATATGTAGCGCGTCGAGTTGGGCTAAAAGTATAATTTTCAAACCCTACCCATTAATCAATCGAGCTGAAAATATCAACCCATCGCAATTCTATGAGCTAAAATAATATTTTCATGCCTTTAAAAAATAGGGTTAGATTAGGCGGGCTATGTGGGCCAGCGGGACGATGCACACACCTAATACACATGCACTTTATAATTAAAAAAGAAAATGGCATAACTCCATATTTTTTTGAGTCATAAATTTTTTTTTTTTTTTTTAAAAAAAAACATAACTAAACACCACATGAGGCATAATCAAATGTCTTATGAGTCATAACTAAAATAATGCCAAAACTAAAGAAGAAAATTAGTTATCATTAAAAAAAAATAGCATAATTAGAGGAGCATATGATACACCTATTTCAAGGAGTGTGTATAGTAGAATTTTCTACTAAGTTTAATTAGCTAATTTTTTTATTTATATATTTTAAGATTGACTATTATTTTAGAGTAAATTATACTTTCACTCCTTAAGTATTAGTTAGGAAAAATTGCAAATCAGTTGAAAGATAAAAGAAATTACAAAATTATGAAAAAAATTATCAATTCAATTATTAAAATTGAAAAAATTTATCATTAATTTATAAATTTTTTTGACCTTTCAACGGAATTGCAATTTTCTGTATTAATTACATCTTACTTTGGTCCTCATTTAGTGCTTTAAAAAATTATCACTTTTTGTTTGTCAAAAAGCTAATGTTTTTCCTAGGTCTTCAAATCCAAACCCAACCTAATGTTACCCATCGGAATTTTTTTCTGTGTTCAATGCACATAATATGGGACCTTACTACAAAGTTAAATAAAATTTCAAAAATTTATATAAATAATCTCATAAAAATATATAAATTAAATATAAAATTTATACAAATATTAACTTTTTTTTTTTTTATAAATTTACATAAATTTATATCCAACTTATATAATTTTATATATGATATAAATTACATGCCAAATCATTTCTCTCATCTCCGAAACAAACTTTAGATTAGCCGAACGAAAGTGAAAAATTATAAGTTTGCGTTATTTGATGAGAAAGTATGTTGCAAATCGTTGTATGGAGTCTACAAAAGATCAAGTGGTAGGTTGGGACAGGGTCAGCTTTGACCTTTTTAAGGTGCAAAGCCAAGTTTGAACATGGACTTTTTTGATATATTTAAAAAATAATAATAATTATGCATTTAATTTTTTTTTAATATTTAACAGTATTCTAAAAAGGTTACATCTATTTTGCATCTATTAAAATTTACTTAAATATATATTAAAGTTTTATAATAAGAAAAATGATTAGAAGAATCTAAATTGAAATATTAAAATAAAAAGTGTGGGATATATTTTCTGAGTACCAACACGTGGCGTGGGGATATATTTTCTGAGTACCAACACGTGGCTAAGGTGATGCCGACGTGTCAGCCGAGGTGCCACGTGTCCTGGTCATGACGCCGAGGTTATCTCGGCGAGGCCGAGGTTACCTCCGAAGATATTGGAATCCGAGATAAGCGGATAAGGCACAAGAGTCCTGGAAAAATGGAAGACTATAGTTGGGAAAGGATAAGACTCTTAAGGAGTTTATCCCAATCCTACTAGGAGTCCAAGATTGATAGTAATCCTAAGTACATTAGAACTAGGCTCCTCTTGGGACAAGGATTGAGTTAGCTATAAAAGAGAGGCACCCCTGTGGGTTTAAGGTACGCAATTTATATTCTGAATAGTGAGCTTGCACTATTGATTATCTGTGAGAGATATACTGACTTGATCGTCGGAGTGCCCCCGGGTGGACGAACCACCGCCGGAATCTTCTCTTTCTGTTTCAAGTTAGCTAGGTGTCATCTATTCTGCCAGTGTTCTCCAGCTGAATACTAAGTTGGGCAGTGTGGTCAGAAATTGACACACACAATTTGGCGCCGTCTGTGGGAATAAAAGGAGAATAGATGGCCAACGACAGACCGAAAGAGAAGGTTGGTAATGACACCCCTACTGAGAGTAGGAAACATATTGACCTTGATGACGAAGAAGACAACTACAACGAAGAAACTCATGATAAGAATCACGGAGAAGAGGACGTCGGCCAGGAGGGCGGCGTGCCAAAGAAATCAAACCGAAGCAAGTATTATAACGAGGACAACCTCCAGCCACCTGTAGACGTCCCCGAACGCCCCGGGAGGATGAGTCCCGTTCTGTTCATTTTTGGGGTCACTACAGCTCAAGACTCTCAAATGTCACGGTTCTAAGTCTGAACCAAAGAGTCCAAATCCGGCAAATCGTTTTGAGAAAACTGATTTTTGAAAGAAGTGCCAAACATGGACTGCTTTGCCAGATACAGAGTCGCCACCTAAATATTTTATTTTGGGAAAATTTAGGAAACCCTGACTCGGTGCCAAAGGCCACGTGTCCGTCATCACCAAAGTTGCTTCGGCTCGGGAACTTGGGTACGATTGGGGAAGGTCACTTCGTGAGCACCCCCGCTCGCCCGATCAAAGATCGGCCTCTACTAACCGTGATATCAAGTTTTGAAAACATTGTGTGTCCTTATTCCGGTTATTAGCCTAGGTTACTATGTGATGCGCACAGCATACAAGTATAGACTGGATCGCCCGAATTGGAAGAAAACATTTCATGTTTGTTTTTGAAAGATGGTTTGCTACTCACAAGTAGGCTTAAAATGCAGATTTTGCCACCTTCGGGTGGGCTTAGAAAAGACGATTTTGCCACTATCTAGTGGGCTTACAACAAACAGTTAATGATTTATTCCAATCCAAGTAACCCAACCTTCACCCACAGGCATTCAGGCAGTTATATCACATAAGCAAATAGCCTCATGGTAAGCATGCTATTCATGGCAGTCACTCACACGCATGCAAGGATACTAAAGCATAAAAACTCACCGAGTACTCCAAGCCAAAACAGAAACTACATTAGAAATCATGCATGATCCTAAGTATACAGAAATGCCTAATGCAACACATGCAAAAATGCAATTATAGCAGGCTCGGTTATTCTAAACATGGCATATGGAATGCTACAGCTAACATGTATTCAACTTTGAAATTGAAATACAATGCAGTTAGTATGATGCGCCGAGCCCGGTGCATGCAAAACAGATGAATGATGCAAACATGCTGTCATATTGTATGCTAATTGAAACATGCCCTAATCTAACCACCATAAGCAGGTAAATAAAAGGGAAGAAAGACGTGGGGTTGGAAGATATACATCGCACTCACACACACTTATTACAACATTGCCCTCGCGCAGAGGGTCCAAATAAATAATACAGTCCCAAATGAAAGAATAGTACAGTCCAAATATTACAGTCCAAATAATGTACAAATTCCTAATTAATTAACAAATTAACTAAGAAAATAAATAAACTGGCATGCAAGGCAGGGACTGCCTTGATTCCATTCCGGATGATGAATGATGCATGCCCGGGTTGCCTTTGCGCGGAAATCCATGACGATGCCCCAATTAGCCTCTATTTGCACCTATTCTTGAAATACGTGCCAAGCCTCGGAAGACCGCTGATTCTTGATTTGCCTTGAAGACAAGTCTTTAGCAACTCTTGGCTTGAATTTGCAGCACCCCTAAGCTCTGGAGAACACCCTCAAACTGCTGGAGTGGAGGATGGAAGGGTAGGGCTTGGTGGTGTAGTGTAAAATGGTGTAGGGTTTGAAGAATGGAAGCTTGGAGATGGAGAGGGAGAGAGATATAATGCAAAGGGTTTGAAGGGAAATTTTTTAACCCTTAGGACAGAGCTGGCCAGCCAAGTATATGGACCAAAGATGGGGGAAAAGGGGGGAAAGAAATGGGGGAAAACAAGCCAAGTTTCCCCCCAAAAGTTGTCCCCCCCGGATACAGATTTTTGGGGGGAAAAAAGTGTATAGCTGTAATGTACACATTGCAAGGATTATGGCCGACCACTTTTTGGAGCTGTAGGTGGCCGGCCGGCCACCCCCTATGGCCGGCCGGCCAAGGGTCAAAAAGGTCAAAAGATTTTCTGGCCGGCCACCACAAAATGGTGTCCTCCCAGGTGTCCGCAACACAACCCTGTGGTTCAAAATTGTCAACTGTAAAACATGAGAGAGAATAGGCCATTTTTAGGAAGGGTTCAAAAGGGTCAGGTGGAATTACTAGCCGGCCACCAACTTTTGGTGTCCTCCCATGTGTCTACAACACAAATATGTGGTTAAAAGTTCAAGAAAATGGCCCAAGGGTGTTCAACATTGGCTCGAAAGTGAGAAAAAGTGGGCGTCGGAAGGCGCCGGAGGAATATAACTGGTTGCTGAAACAATTGCTGGCCTCCCACCCTTCTACGGCCTTCCTGGGGATGAAACAGAGGTACCTGCCAAAAATGAACGAAAACCGATGCAAAACGAATGTTCGGGGGCCAGAACACGCAGTTTGGGGCCCCAAAAACTGCTTATTAAGCACCGAAAGTGGCATTCGACCACGAAGTGGGTCTCTCAGGCCTCAGTGTCCCTCAAAAGGGAGTAAATAAGATGCATGCCAAAAATCGGAGCAATAGGAGATGGTTAAGCGGTCCCGAACCGACGCACACGGCCTGACGACTCCGAAAACCGGGAACCGGGCTCCGAAATGGGCAAAATGGCCTACAGCCACAAAATGTAGCCCACGGCCACTGAGAGATGATCTACGGGACCTCTCCCTCCCCTCAGGAAAAGAAACAGAGAAAACCGAGCCTGGTTCGCAAACCGAGACAAGGCACAGAAGAGGGTTCGAAAATCCGGAGGCAGGGCTCGCAGCCGAGACTCTGAAACTTCTGAACGAGCACGATATGCAATATCACCAAGCGCTCAACTGGTGACGTCTGAATCTCAAGGTCGGTCAAAAATGGGGTGTCTACAGTTGCCCCTCTTTGACAGAACTCGGAAGTCACAAGTGACGGGAGTGAATGTCAAAGCCCAGAGACGACCCGTTTTTGACAAGGCCGAAGACTTAGACAAACGTACAAAATAAACAGAGATATGCCCGCAGGCATGCCCGCAGGCAAGGGGGCAAAATGCAAAGCGATATGCACAGAGCTGGAGGTAACTCAATGATCATGCAAATGCAGCAAGCCGTAATGAAGCAAGTATTCGCAAATAGATGCAACAGTTTTAAGCAAGAATGCAAAGCAACAACTATATTTCATGCAGTTAAGAATGCGGAGAATTGTTCAATTCTCGTCGCGTCTCACACGGAGAAGATACGATACCTGCGCAATTCGTCTGGTCACACCAGTCTCAAATGAACCGTACATACAATATCGTGCCTGCAAAAGAGAGAAATTCAACAAGCACAATATGCTAACAACATATATTCAATGTGATTCTGAAAGTTTGACACACGCAGTGCCGGAGAGTGAATGCATCGCGATGCGAGAAAGGAACGTGCGTGACAACGCATGCTCAAGCACAGAGGTATGGCAATATCAAGAAATGTGCATAATAATGCAAGTATGCTCACGAGAATGCAAGTTATGTGCATGATAGTGCAAAACGAGCATAAATCAAGGTGCCCGTTTGTTACGAAACAACGAGCAAGGAAACGTGTGTTTCGGCGAAGGCGACTCGATCACGGCCTCCGATTCACTTCCTGGAAAGGCTACAACATATTCAAGAAGGATACATTTTGATTTCGATGAATAATGACGAGACACATGTCAGAGCTTGAAGCTGAAGTTCCGGCGGAGCAATTTCGCGACCGAAAGTGCACTTTTCTTGAACTTTTTCAGGTCCCGGGAACTCCAATCTTCCTCAAAATTTGCAGAGAGCTAGGTGAGCATGTGGGAGATACGGCCGGCCAGTTATTTTCCCAAGGGGAGGCCGCCGGCCACTTTTCCAAAAAGAGAATAGCCGGCCGGCTAGAAAAGGTGGCCGGCCGGCCACCTGCCCAAATCCGCGGGTAATTTGGTCTTTTCACCTTGTTTTCTATATATTCTCTCACCCAAACACTTCGAGCTCATAACATCAGCCACGAAATCTTCTCCTCTTGCTTCCCAAACCATTTTCTCCCTCAGATCCGGGCTCTATACGCGTTTTCCAATGCCCCACGCAAGTTGTTTTCGCGAAAACATTCAATTTCAAGCACTTTGAACTGATTAAATTTTGGTTTCGGGGCTTCTTTTCTCATTTTCGCCACTTGAGGTGAGTTTGTCTCAATATTTGGAAGATTTTCTCGGGAGTTGACTTTTGTTGACTTGTTCACTTCCCGAGAGTTGACTTTTGTTGATTTTTTCCAATTTTTGCTCATTTTTGCCCCTTTTGCAGATTTTTCGAAATGGCGGGTAATTTTCCTCATGGTGGAGGCTCTCTGGGTGCCGGGGATGATTTTGATGTCATGACTTTGCCTCCGAGGGTTCGACCCTTTATTCCCGAGAGGTATGCGCCGCCGACACATGTTCTTCCTCGGGCCATATTTCGTCACTTTACTGATTTTGACGAGCGAGCACCCGTAGATCTACTTCTGCGAGAGCTAGAGCTTCACCTCTCCTATGAGGCACGAGAGGTATTTACTTCATTTTTTGCATTTTTCGTGCATTTCGCGCCTTTGCCATGCTTGAACACACAGTTTAGCCTATGACATAGTACTTTGTTTGCATCCTGAACATGTAGCTTTAAACATTTGAATTTCTGAACACTCTCATTAATTGATTGCGAACACACGACACACATTAGTTAAGAAGTGAACACATGGCTCAAACACTGATTTGTCGAACACACAGCCCGAATTTGAAGGTGAACACACAGCACACACTGACTAAGAGTAGAACACGCAGCCCAAACTCTGATTTTCTGAACACATAGCCCAAATTGAAGGTGAACACACAGCCCACATTGATTGAGAGTAGAACACGCAGCACAAACTCTGATTTTCTGAACACGTAGCCCAAGTTGTAGGTGAACACACAACCCACACTGATTGAGAGTAGAACATACAGCCCAAACTCTGATTTTCTGAACACGCAGCCCAAGTTAAAGGTGAACACACAGTCCACACTAATTGAGAGTAGAACACACAGTCCAAACTCTGATTTTCTGAACACGCAGCCCAAGTTGAAGGTGAACACACAGCCCACACTGATTGAGAGTAGAACACGCAGCCCAAACTCTGATTTTCTGAACACACAGCCCAAGTTGAAGGTGAACACACAGCCCACACTGATTGAGAGTAGAACACACAGTCCAAACTCTGATTTTCTGAACACGCAGCCCAAGTTGAAGGTGAACACACAGCCCACACTGATTGAGAGTAGAACACACAGTCCAAACTCTAATTTTCTGAACACGTAGCCCAAGTTGAAGGTGAACACACAGCCCACACTGATTGAGAGTAGAACACGCAGCCCAAACTCTGATTTTCTGAGCACGCAGCCCAAGTTGAAGGTGAACACACAGCCCACACTGATTGAGAGTAGAACACACAGTCCAAACTCTGATTTTCTGAACACGCAGCCCAAGTTGAAGGTGAACACACAGCCCACACTGATTGAGAGTAGAACACACAGTCCAAACTCTGATTTTCTAAACACGCAGCCCAAGTTGAAGGTGAACACACAGCCCACACTGATTGAGAGTAGAACACACAGTCCAAACTCTGATTTTCTGAACACGCAGCCCATATTTACTTGCACACAGCTTATCCACTTCATTGACACATAGCTCATTCATTTCATTGGCACACAGCTCATTTATTTTTATACTGACACATCTATTCATTCTGAATGCAGGTTGATTCTCGCACTGTGCGGGGATATGGCTCCACCGCCGCGAGAGATTGGTATACTGAGCTCCCGGAGGCTGTCCGAGATTTAGTAGATCTGGCGGGGTTCGGGGCCTTCTGCGTTGGGTTGTCGCGTTGTCCTGCCAAGAGGACACTGATGGCCGCTTTGGTGGAGAGATGGTGGGACACCACCAACTCCTTTCATTTTTCCGCCACTGGGGATTTGACTATGACCCCGCTGGATTTTGCCGTATTGACCGGCCTGGACATAGGAGGTTGGTCCATTCCTTATGACGAGGACATGGGCGAATGGGAGGCCGCTTGGATTCATTTGCTAGGGGCCCGCCCGCCTATTGACAGGGATTCCGGGAGAGTCCGGTACACTTGGTTCTCTTTCCATTTTTGGCGGGTGGAGATGGAGCCCGGGACTCCTGAGGAGACAGAGCAGTATGCCCGTGGTTTCCTTATGTTCCTCTTCAGGACTACTCTGTTTGCCGATAAAGGGAACACGGTTGGGTTGTATCTGTTGAGCGCTCTGGTTGACCTATCACAGGTCAGTCGGTACGACTGGGGTGGCGCCGGCCTGGCTACCCTTTACTGTTACATGAGCGCGACCTCCCGCGGGCAGGGAGACTTACTTGGCGGTTATTGGAGAGCCTGGGAGGTACTTTCTATCCTCTTGATTTACATTTCTGCTCCTCATTACTTGTACATTGCGCACACAACGCACTTTACAGTCTGTATTTTGCCCTCAGCACTTTGTATTTACATTCTGCACTGTTTTTCTCAGTTATGGGTTTACGTATATTTCCTGACGTTAGCCCCAGAGTTGGAGGTGGCAGGGCCCCTCATGACCCCGTACTCATTGGTGTTCAAGGGCCAGCCCCGGCCGAGACCCCGAGAGACTCTCCTTTATCTACGGCAGTATTTCGACTCTGTACGCCCATCGGAGGTACTTCAGAACTCTCAGTCCCTTCCATTTTCATCTTTGATTTGCCACGCATATTCTCGATTTCTGATTGGTTTATGCACTTGTTATCTGCAGATCACATGGCAGCCCTGGGCACCCTTGGGTGATGGTCTCCGATTTCAGTATGCCGGAGGATCGGGCACCTCCCAGTACAGGATCCTGCTCGAAGGACCGGCTGGTAGAGCATGGTTTCTGGGGGAACACTTTTTATGTCAGGTGTGGGGGTACCTTTCTCAGGACCCTCCCGCAGCACCTCCAGTCAGTATGCGGACTGCTGATAGGCTCTCTTCCTAAGATGTAATTAGTGCTATGCTGGGTACTGATGCTTTGCTACATCTCGGGGAGGGGGACTACGCCACTTACCGTCATACATACCTGATGCCTCCATTGACGGGAGTTCGAACTCCGTCGCTGAGACCTGTTGGTGCACCATCTTCGAGCCAGGCCTGGGCTCGGGCTGCAGACGCCCCTTTCACTAGTAGGGCTAGCACATCTAGAGGTGGGGGTAGACCGGTTCCCCCGATTCCTCCGACTCTTCCTCATCCTGGGTGGCCGGATATGCCGACTGAGTTGATGGGGTGGCAGTTTGGGGCTACCTCTCCGACTCCGATCCCGATTGAGCCTCCGATGCCCGGTCATCGATATGCCATTGATCCCGACTCACCGCTGGTATGTTCTACTGCTTTTCATCTATCATTCAAATGCTTTAGACACTCCTTTATTCGTTGATGATTTGAGCTTGTATTTGCAGCCACCCAGAGAGTACATAGAGGAGGTGGTCGGATTGGTAGCCTCACTCGAGGGCATGGTCTTGCGGAGGGAGGCACAGTTGTCTATCATGGGCTTTCAGGTACCCTTCAGTTTTCTGGCATTTATCATACTTCTGATGACATGCTGATTTCTACTGCATTGATAGGCTATTTGTGTAGAGCACTTTTGACACACACCCCACTTGTACACGGTGTTTTTATGCGCCCACTTCATGTAGCCCTTTTTTGCTTGCATCTGCATCTGATGTACATATTTAGACTGATGTACTTACTTTGAATTGTTTGTTCTCAGATGCCTCCAGTATATGCTCCGTCGCGCGCCGGGCCACCCGGGCCTTCTCAGGGAGCTGGGCCATCTAGGCCTTTTCACGGAGCTGGGCCATCCAGGCCTTTCCAAGGAGCTGGGCCATCCAGGCCCTTTCAGGGAGCTGGGCCATCCAGGCCTTTCCGAGGGGAGGGTCCTCTCGCAGACGCAGGGCACATGTTATAGAGGCGAAGCCCGATGAGGAGGAGGAGGAGGAGGTTACAGACTGTCAGTCAGAGACATCTGCTGAGGAGAGGGACTCCGGTCTTGGTTTCGGTAGTGGAGACAAGGTTGAGGGGGATCCTGAGGATGACAACTCCAACCCGGATGATGATGATGGTGCAGAGGTTGTCCCGCAGAAGAGGATGAGGAGGGCCTCTCATTCCCACTCCCGAGGGCATTGATGCTGCTGTTTCCTGCTTTATTTTCCTTTTTGCTAGTAGTTTGCAGCACTTTGCATATTGTTAGGCAGTTTTATTTTTCTGTAAAACTTGTGCCTTAGCTTGTTGTAAAACATGATGGGATGAAACAGCTTTTGAAAAGGTGTTTGTATTTTAAACTTTTAGCATCGTATCGCATCATTTTATTTTACACAAAAATGAAATTGAATGGGAATGTGCATTGTGTAATCACCAAGTCAGGTAGTGAACCGACGCAACAAAATAAGCAACTCAACTTACTAAGATATAACAGAACCCTAGCAAGTTTACAACTCGGTAAACAAAATACAATAATGTTGACAACTCGATAAACAAGATTCAAACAAAAGACTTAAACAAAGAGTAACAACTCAAAAACACGAAATACGACAGCTTAACAAACAACTCGATAAGCAAAACGACAACTCGATAAACAAAACAACAACTCGATAAACAAGACTTAACAAAGCGAAGTGTACTTCGGACGATCTGGGCACCGGAACGCATCCGAGACAGAGGGAAATAGAGGCTTTTGACACATCCGTTGCACGGAAATGCTTGAAACTTTCCCTCGGAGGCTAAAACAGGGCCAAAGGCATACACTGAGCATGGCCGGCCACTTTTATTGCAGATAGGGGGGCCACCGGCCAGTTTTTTGTGTTGGAAAGGAGAAATGTGGCCGGCCAGCTAGAAAAGGTGGCCGGCCGGCCACTTATCCCTGCAGCCGTCCAATTTTTGACACGTGTCCTCTTGAATAGTGTTTTTCCCTCTTTAAAAGCCCTGGCTCTGTGCTTTGATTCAATTCATCTTAGTTTTGCACAAAGATGGAGGCGTTTCTCGTTGAAAATCTCACAGCTTGGATCGCTTCTCTAGATGGCTTGGAAAAGTTAAACTTCCGGGGTTTCGGCTTGAATGCACTATTCACGCTGAGCCGCACTCCGCTGCATCTCCCTTTCCTCCATGCCGCGGCGAGGTTTTGGAATCCGGTGACGCATGTCTTTAGCTTCGGCGGCCAAGAGGTATGTCCAACTTTTGAAGATTTTCAGGTTTTGATGGAATCTGAAAGTCATGAAGAGATCTTGCCCCAGTTCCGCTTTGGTCACGCCCAAGCTTTAGGGCGGATGTGTGGACTCACCGCGCATGATGCTCGATCTCTGATCTGTAATGGGGAACTGGATATCCTTGGTTTGATCCATCGCTTTTCTGACGCTGGCGACCGCAGCAACCATTACTGGCAAAGTTTCCGGCAACACGTCCTTTGTTTATGCTTGCTGTCTCACTTTCTGCTTTCCTCGGGCTTCGGCGGAGCTAGCATTCGCCTGATTGAAGTTGCCCAAGGCTTGAGAGAAGGAAAGTGCTGCATCGCCATGACCTTGGCCGAGACGCTGATGGGCTTGGATTCTATCTATTGCTGGGAGACGACTAGATTTGCTGGGAGTCCACTGCTGCTGCAGGTAATGTTTCCCACCCAATCTCACATATGTATTTGCTCACATCACTTGGCCCTCAGGCTCGATTTTTCTCACAAAACCCTTTTCACACTTTTCTCTCACCGTACCTCTCTCTATTCTTTATTCTCTCATTTTTCATCCCTCCCCCAGGTATGGTTAATGGACAAATTCCAGGTTGTGGACTCTTGCCCAGCCTACTCAGCTCGAGGCTATTTCTTTCGACAGCGCCTAGTCGATGCCCTTGATGAAGGGTGGTGGTTTGACTGGATGTGCAATTTGTCCGCAGATCGCATTGCGTGGTGTTGTCCTTGGCTCAATCTCTCGGCAATGAGCTATAGCATGTCCCGGCTAATCGGGATCCAGTTGATTGGTCTAACCCACTGTGTATTCTACTTTCCGTTCCGGTTCCTGCGCCAGTTCGGTCATGATCAGATTTGCCCACCAGAGGGGATTGAGTACCCAACTGGTTTCCTAGTCCGAGGTGCACAGCTTGCCCGATATGCCACGGCGTGGAGGACTAGAGAACTCCTGGCTCCTGCTCCCACTTTCAGTTGCACTTTGTCTGACGAGTGCTTGGATTGGCTCAACGAGGAGGCACAGGTTGGGCCTAGCTTGGCGTCAGAGGCTTCGACCAGCTCTGGGAGGGGGCGCAGAGATACTTGACTTGACTATGCCCCGGATTTATTGCTTTATTAGTACTTTCAAGTTTTCTTTATGAATGTAATAAAAAGCAACTTCGATTGTATGCAAGAGCAGGAGAACTCTGTTTTGAAATCAATGAAATTGAAAGTTGTGGTACTGAAAATTTTCCGCTTTGGTCCAAAAATAGTCTTAGTTGTAAAAAGATTAATTTGAACAAAGTCAACTTTTATTAAAACTTTTCAAAACCATTTTCGATATGGGTCAGAACTGGACATGCCGAAGATCTGTCACTGAGATGCACAACCCCAGATTCCTGCAACTGGAAAGTTGCCCCTAGTTTGAAGAGTACCGCGACACTGCATGGCAACGGAAAGTTGCCCCTAGTCTGGATTGTTCTGCACCGTCACGGCAACGGAAAGTTGCCCCTAGTCTAAATAGCACTGTACCGGAGATCGCGATAAATGCTGATGGACAAAGATGACCGAGATGATCAAAATGGACAAAGTTGATTAGGGAAAAGTTTATGGTTGAACTTCAAGGTGAAGTTGCCTACGTATCCCAAAGATGGGAATCAAGCCTTACGTAGTTCAGGCTTAGGTTCACTCGGGTATTTTCACTCTCCTTTTGCGCTCTAACTTTTGCCAAGGCCGCCCTTTGCGGGTTTTCAACCTTGCGAGCTCAATTTTTATATTTTCTAATTTTTTTTGTGCTCTAACTTTTGCCTAGGTCGCCCTTTCGGGTTTTCGATCTAGCGAGCCTCTCAAGGGTAATATTTCTTCAACTTGTCCATGTTGATCGGTTGAGAAAACTCTAGGCCATCTAGATCCATCAGAACCACAGCTCCACCTGACCAGATAGCTTTGATGATATAGGGACCAGTCCAATTGGGTTTGAACTTACCCCTTGGGTCGTGGATGGGAGCTCAGTTGTCCTTGAGCACCAAATCTCCTTCCTTTAGATTCCTGGACTTAACCTTCTTGTTGAAAGCCCGGGCAATTCTGCGTTGATAGCCTTGAATATGGTACAGTGCTTTCAGTCTTCTTTCGTCAAACAGCATGAGTTCCTCAAATCTGTTCTGCTGCCAATCTGCCTCGGCTATTTGACACTCAACCAATACTCGTAATGACGGAACCTCAATCTCAATAGGTAGAACAGCCTCCATCCCATAAACCAATGAATACGGAGTCGCTCCGGTAGAAGTTCTGATTGAAGTCCTGTAGCCCCACAGAGCAAATGGCAGCTTATCTGGCCAATCCCGGTAGGTTTCCACCATCTTCTGCAGTATGTGTTTGATATTCTTGTTGGCGGCCTCGACTGCTCCGTTGGTTTGCGGCCGGTATGTAGATGACTTATGGAAAGCCACGTTGTATTTCTCCAACAAGTCTATCACTTCCTTCTTGAAGTGGGAACCATTATCTGAAATTATCTCGTTTGGGACCCCATAGCGACAAATGATGTTGTTTCTGATAAACTTTGCAACGTGTGACGCCTTCAACACCGCATATGATTGGGCCTCGACCCATTTCGTGAAATAATCTATCGCAACCAGGATGAACTCATGCCCATTTGACCCCTTCAGAGTGATGGCCCCGATCATATCGATTCCTCAAACTGAAAATGGCCATGGCGAAGTCATGTTGTACAGCTTCGACGGCGGGATGTTCATGCGGTTTGCATGAATCTGACATTTGTGGCATCGCCGAACAAAACTAATACAATCCTCCTCCATGGTGGACCAGTAATAACCCTCTCTAAGGATCTTCCGTGCTAGCATTACTCCATTCATATGCGCACCGCATTCTCCTCCATGGATGGCCTCCATCAGGCGCTTCGATTCCTCGGCTTCAACACACAGTTTATGCATTCCCAGATGACCTCTCTTATACAGTTTACCCCCACAGATGATGAACTAGACGGCCATTCTTCTGATTGCCCTCTTATCCTTGGCATTTACCCCTAGCGGGTATGCTTCCTTTTCCAAGAAATTCCAAATGTCATAATACCAGGGGTTTTCATCCTGAACCTCATCTGTAGCAGCAATCGACTCATAGGCTGGCGCAAATTTCTGGTCAATGACGACTGGACGCATCCGGATTCCAAATGGGATGTCTATCATGAAAGATAGAGTTGCTAGAGAATCTGCGAACCTGTTGTTCTCTCTTGGAAGATGAGCAAAGTTTAACTTTTCAAACCGAGGAATTAACAAGTCCAAGGTTTGGTGGTACATCATCATCTTTTCTTCCTTGACTTTCCAGTGTCCGTTTGCTTGAGATACAACGAGGTTTGAATCCCCGATGACGTCCAAACGTCTTGCCCCTAGTTCCAAGGCCGCTTCTAGGCCGGCAATGCATGCCTCATACTCTGCTTCGTTGTTCGAGACTTTGAACCGGAGTTTGAAGGCTAGAGGGATACGGGAATTGTTGGGTGCTATCAGCAACACCCCTATCCCATACCCGTACTGATTTGATGCTCCGTCAAAGTACATCGTCCAATATTCGTCGTCGATGTGCAAAATGGCTTCATCTGGGAATAAATACTCAACTGCTTCACCTTCTTCGACTGGATGATCGGCCAAGAACTCTGCCACTGCTCTTCCTTTGACTGACTTGCGTGTGACATATTTCAGATCGAATTCGGAGAGCAACAGCAGCCAACGAGCTAGCCTACCCGTAAATGCCGGTTTCTCGAAAAGGTACTTGATGGGATCTAGTCGTGAAACCAACATTACGGAGTGAGCTAACAAGTAGTGCCGCAGCTTCCTGGTAGCCCATACCAAAGCCAAGCAAGCCTTCTCGAGCGGAGTGTAGCGGGTCTCGTAGTCCAACATCTTCTTGCTTAGATAGTAGATGGCCCTCTCCTCCTTATCCTCCGATTCTTGTGCGAGCATGCAGCCCATTGTAGTCTCAGTCACCGAAAGGTACAAAATCAACGGTTTCCCCGGCTCTGGTGGCGACAACACGGGCGGGTTCTATAGGTATTCTTTGATCTGTTCAAAAGCTGCCTGGCATCGGCCGTCCCATTGGAACTTCTTGCCTTTCTTCAGGAGACCAAAAAGTGGTTCACAAGTCAAGGTTAATTTAGAGATAAACCGTCTTATGAATTGCACTTTACCCAGAAAGCCTCGCACCTCCTTTTCAGTCCTTGGTGGTGGCATTTCTAAGATGGCCTTGATTTTTGAAGGGTCGACCTCGATGCCCCTTTGTGTAATCAGAAACCCAAGCATTTTTCCCGCTGTAACACCGAAAGTACATTTCTGAGGATTTAGCCACAACCGAAATTCCCTGATCCTTTGAAAGAACTTTTGCAAGGCGATGTAGTGGCCCTCTCTTTCCTTGGACTTGACAATCATGTCGTCCACATACACCTCAACCTCCTTGTGGATCATGTCGTGTAATATCGTGGTTGCGGCCCGTTGATAAGTAGCTCCGGCGTTCTTCAACCCAAACGGCATTACCCTGTAGCAGTAAGTCCCCCACGGGGTGGTGAATGCAGTCTTTTCCTTGTCTTCGGGTGCCATTACTATCTGATTGTACCCCGAGAAGCCATCCATGAATGAAAGTAAAGCATGCCCTGTTGTGATGTCCACTAACTCATCAATATGCGGTAAGGGAAAGTCGTCCTTCGGACTAGCTCTGTTCAAATCCCTGAAATCCACACATACCGGGATCATACCATCCTTCTTCGGCACTGGAACGATGTTGGCCAACCAAGTCGGGTATTCGGATACCAGCAGGAAGCCTGCATCGATTTGCTTGGTGACCTCTTCTTTAATCTTGAGAGCCCAGTCGGGGCGGATCCTTCTGAGTTTTTGCTTAACAGGTCGGGCTTCGAGGTCAAGGGGGATCCGGTGCTGTACAATCTCAGGATCGATCCCAGGCATGTCTTCGTAGGACCACGCAAAAACATCTTTGAAATCTTTTAATAAAGCAACTAAGCGCTTGCGTTCCTCCGAAGACAGCGTGGACCCGATCTGGACCAGCCGCGGGTCCTCCTCAGTACCAATGTTCACGGTAATGATTTCATCTGTTAAGGGTTTGACAAATCTCTCCTGCTCCTGCTCAATTAGACGTTGCAAAACCGGAGGAATTTCGTCCTCGTCGTTTTCATCAAAATTTTGAAAGTCTGAATTTATGCAATAAATTAAGGGCACAGAAAAGTACTCAGAAACCACAGTTACTTGATTCTCATTAAGCTCAACCAAATCGTCCGAATTCTCGGTTACAACAGACTCAAATGAGAAAGAAAAAGACGACCTGGACACAACTGTGGTATCCAGGTTATCATCCCCAAGATTACCAGACTCAGACTCAGTCGAGCTGGAACCTGATTCCGACTCACAGGACTCGGTGGAATCAGATTCCGGCTCACTACCTGACCCGGTGTTGCTGGACAAAAATCCCTCCTCGTACTGCCAAGTGAGAGAGGGTGCGATAGATGCATCCAAGATAGTCACTGGAAAGCTCGCAGCTGTTTCATCTCCAATCATGGAAACCGAGGAGTTATCCCCCAAGCACTTTTGGTCGATCGAAGGATCTGAAAGTAGACACGCCAGTGCTACCCCCATCTCAAGTTCGGTGCTCTCAGAATCCACTGCTTTACACTGCTCAACCTCAGTTGGTGGGTCCGTCTGCTCTTCGGCAACGTCATCCCCAGGAAGTTGTAAGTCGAAGAAGATCTCGAAACCAGGCACGCGCTTCTTCTCCGCGTTCAGCCATGGCTCTGGGAAGCCGCAAAATGGAAAGTCTTCCCCCTCCCGGACGAAGCGTCCGTTTAGGGTACCCCAAATGGGCCTATGCATTAACTCGAAAGGCTTCCCAGCCTTCTTTGCTCTGGCTCTTCCGGCCATCTCTTTCCCCTTCCTCACCCAGTCCTCTTTGGTGGGCAGATAACCCAATCCAAAGGTGTGAGGGTTGTGTGGCACTTCGGCCAATGCCGCGACGCCTTTCCGGCCGCTTCTTCCCAATCCCATTCCGGGGATGTGTTGTACCTTGTTCATGAGGTAGACGGATTGAGCACTGACGTACACCCCCTCATTCACAGCCATGACATTCTGTACCACTCGAGCCTCAGCCAAAGTGAACCCCGATAAGAACACATCCTCGGTGCCATGCTCGATTTCTAAGACAGGCGTAGACACTTCCGGCGGCGGATGGATTGATGAATTCCCAAAAACAATTGCTACCCCCTTCCCGTGAGGGTACTTCAGCATCTGATGTAGAATGGAAGAGACTGCCTTGACCTGGTGCAACCACGGTCGCCCCAAAAGTAGGTTGAAGGTTGCGGGAACGTCCAAGACATGAAATTCAATGTTGTGTTGTCCTGGACCAACCTTGGTTTGAATTTTGACAGTCCCCATCACTTCCCTGCTGGTATTGTCGTATGCTCTGATCACTTGAGTAGTCGGGACGAAGTCCGCGGGCTTCAACCCGATTGCATATGCTGTTCTGGTCGGGCAGACATTAATAGCAGACCCGGTATCAACAAGTACCACCGGTATCCACTTATCTCTACATTCCACGGAAATGTAGAGGGGTTTGTTATGATTTGTGCCCTCAGGCGGTAGTTCCTTGTCTGAAAAGGTCAATGCCGGGGAACCTCCTCCCGGAAAAACCAGCCCAACCAGCTGCTCTGGTGTAGTATCTATGGAGAGTTTGGACTTGTCCATAGCAGATAGAACAGCTTGCCTATGTACTCGCGATGCCATAAGCAGTCCCCAGATGGAGATGTCTGCTTGTATCTTCTTTAGCTGTTTCAGCACAGCTTCCTCTTCAATCTGCTTCTCCTTCTGTTTCTCCGCTTCTTTATCCTTCCCGGATGCCTCGGGTTGGTCTAGGTGCGGGGGCTTGAAGTACCGCCCGCTTCTCGTCATGTGATCCACCTCATCGAGGTACCAGGTGTCATCCGGTTGATTGCTTCCCCAATCTTCATCCGTGTGGGCAAGACATAAGTCATTGTCTTCCCACTACATTCCGCTAGCATTCAGAAGGCACTCGTCCTGTTCGGGCATGTTCGTGCTCACAGCACTTTCAGTCCGCATGCCCACAGCATCCTCTATCCTTGTGCCCGCAGCACTTTCGATCCCTTCATGGATCTTGGCTTTTCCGGTTCTCTCAGAACCCTGTTGTTTCATCTGCGTCAGTGCAGCTTGTTGTTCAATCTTCACAATGCTTTCATCCTGAGCGAAATTCTTCGTACCGGCGCTCTCCGGCAATATGCTTTGACTTCCGGCCCTTCCGGCCACAACTGATACTCCCGCCCCTGCCGGGCCCTGTTCTGGTTGTGATCCTCCCACTACATCTGGTTGATCATCGAGCTATCCAGTGGCCTCTGTTGATTCCTCATAGTCGAACCAGTTGATTACTGCATCCCCTGGTTCCTGGTCATCGAAAAATTGCAGGTTGGCAAAGTCCTCCTCTACAGCTGTAAGATCATCTGATCTCTGCTCAAATCCCCCCCATCGGATCATACACAGTTCTGCACTTTCTGGCAACCCCACACTCAGCTCGAATTGGCCCACCGATAGGATGTATTCACTTGGGTCGTAGGCTTCCTCAGCAAAAATTCCAGACTGTTCAAACCCAGCCTCGACCATTCTATCCCCCTCTGCAACCTCTGCTGCACTATCTTCCACGGTCACCACCGCTGGTTCGGGTTGGGTTGTAGAGATGTCCAACATGCACAAGGAGTCAGTGCAGTCGGGGAGGAACAACTCCGGCTTAGGTAGGCGGGTGGGAGTAATATAGATGCTAGGATCGTAAGACATGACCCCAGTCTGGATAAAGTTGACTCTTTTGGGAGGTGGAGTTTGGTTGTGTGTAGGGAGGGGGTTGGTTGTGACGTTGGGTTTTTCTGGTGGCAAAATCACATTTTTATCAACGAGGTCTTGAATCTTGTGACGCAGCCTGTAACATTGGTCGGTGTCATGGCCGTGCTGCTGGTGATATGCACAGTATTTGGCCGGGTTGTGAGAGGGAGGGAGTGGATTCGGCAATGGCCTTGGCTCTAGGGGTTTCAGATGCCCCTTTCTGATCAAGACCCCCAGAGCCTTAGACAAAGGCATGTATAATGGGGTGAAGGTTCTTTGGCCTCTGGGGGGGTATTTGGAGGTTTGAGTATTGCTTCCGGACGCACCGGAGAAGGGTGTGGCTGCCATGGGCCTTGGAAGGGGAGGGGGAGTGGTGGCGACCATACTGATTTCCAAGGCTTTTGCGTTTGCAGCGCCGCTCAGGCCTGCATTGTTGTTACGGTTGAAAGTCCTCCTCGGTTACTCCCTATCCTGGTCAAACAGACCTTGCCTCATTGTATCTTCGATTTGTACCCCCATCTCGTGTAAATCTGAGAAAGTGGGAAAGGGGATTACAATTATTCTCTGCATCAACTTTGGTTGGAGATTGCGCACAATCATCCGGATTTGGTCCTTATCCGTGGGCCTCAAAGTCATCATTGACGCCTTCGCCCTCCACCGGGTTACAAAGTCTGAGAAAGCTTCCTTGGGTTCTTGCCTTGTCGTTTCGAGATCACGAGTTGTGATCTCAATTTGAGTGTTGTACGAGTATTGCGCGACAAAGGCCTCTGCCATTTCATCCTAACTCTTCTTTACTTCATCTTCTAACCTCGCATACCAGTGGGCGGCCACACCCGACAGGGTTCGGCCGAACAGTGAAAGCTTCTGTGGTCTGGTTAGGCCCATTGGCCGCAGGATGTCTGAGAATAGCCGAAGATGGACCATGGGGTCGCAGGACCCGTCGAAACGGTCGATTTGAGGCATCTTGAACCTATCGGGCAATGTTACGGCCACGTCGGTATATCCGTCCTCGATATCCGGAATAACCCTTACCCCTTGGGATTTCTTGAAGAGCTTCTCAAGCTTGCTCAATTTCAGAGCTGTATGATCAATCTCGAACTCGAAAGGGAGAGTTCGGGTGATTGGGTGTATGGGTCTTGGACAGTTGTGGTGGAAGCGGGGGCGGAGCTGGCCCCGTTGGAAGATTCGTGTCCTCTTGTAGGTTCTGGATATTTGGCAGTGTTTTGGGTGTTAGGCGGAGTGTTCTGAACAGTAGGTGCTTGCTCGGGTAATGGAGCCCCTGGCGGAAGAGGGACTTGGTGTGAAGCAGATGCCGCATTCTGCTGTTGCAGTCTGGTAATCAGTTCGACCTGCTGGGCCATGATCTCGGCCTGTTGTTTGGCAAACTCATCCCGGCGAATGGCGTCCTGTTGCATGGCTCTCATGGTTTCTTGCATCTGACGTATCATTTCCTCGACTCCTGTCGGTGTTGCCATACTGCCTTGGTTCGTCCGAACTATTGGCAAGTCTATTTCTATAGCAGTAATTGGGATCCCAATCTGACTGTCCACTGATGGGGTAGTCCTCTGCTCGGATACACTGCGTTTCCTCGGTCTCTGCCTGATAACCGGGGGTAGAGAATGGAACACTGGCTGTCCGTCAATTAGATCCTCGGATCGATTGAGTCGACGACCTCGTGTCCAAAGTGCTTGGGGAATGTCTGCTGGGTTGGAAGCAATTGTGCTGGAACTGCCCTAGCAAAAGATAAATAAAGCGAAAAGGAAATAAATAAACAGATAAACGGACAACATAACAGCTTAAAATAAATGCATGACACACAGCCTGGCATAACAACACACAGTCGATAAGCTGAATACACACTGTCCTCCAACACTGATTATTATCCCTGAATCACTGTCCTCAAATCTGAATCTGATACCCGCAGATAACTGATTCTCAAATACTGACTGATGCCCGTAGGCCTGATACCCACAATACTGAACTGACGCCCGCAGGCCTGATGCCCAGACCCTGTAAACTGATACATGCATTCGTATGGAGACGCACCCCAAAAGCACATAACAAGTAAGTGAGAGCCAAAACACCCCTATGTTGGGGTAGGGTTTCCCTGTCCTATTTTGTCAGGAACTAGGGTTTCACTACGCACGCAGCGGTTTCAAACAACCTATAAACGGGTAAGCAACCTGTCCTAGTTTGAAATGGTCACTATGGATCCGAATATGCACTAGGTCGAATGGTCAAAAAGGGTGCCCCGGTAAAACCGGGGTTTGCGTTCCCATACTGGCAGAGCCCACAACCGGTCAGCCTTATGGTCATGCCTTGACAAGACAAGCCTCTGGCAAACCGTTCAGGAATAGCAGATGGCAAACACGGTGTCCTAGGCGCACCAATGCAAATGCAATGCAAAGAAACACACAAGTGTAGTCAAAAACAGATATCATGAGTTCGAGTCAAGTTCTCTAAATCCCCAGCAGAGTCGCCAGAAACTGTAGACGTCCCCGAACGCCCCGGGAGGATGAGTCCCGTTCTGTTCATTTTTGGGGTCACTACAGCTCAGGACTCTCAAATGTCACGGTTCTAAGTCTGAACCAAAGAGTCCAAATCTGGCAAATCGTTTTGAGAAAACTGATTTTTGAAAGAAATGCCAAACATGGACTGCTTTGCCAGATACAGAGTCGCCACCTAAATATTTTATTTTGGGGAAATTTAGGAAACCCTGACTCGGTGCCAAAGGCCACGTGTCCGTCATCACCAAAGTTGCCTCGGCTCGGGAACTTAGGTACGATTGGGGAAGGTCACTTCGTGAGCACCCCCGCTCGCCCGATCAAAGATCGGCCTCTACTAACCGTGATATCAAGTTTTGAAAACATTATGTGTCCTTATTTCGGTTATTAGCCTAGGTTACTATGTGATGCGCACAGCATACAAGTATAGACTGGATCGCCCGAATTGGAAGAAAACATTTCATGTTTGTTTTTGAAAGATGGTTTGCTACTCGCAAGTAGGCTTAAAATACAGATTTTGCCACCCTCGGGTGGGCTTAGAAAAGACGGTTTTGCCACTATCTAGTGGGCTTACAACAAACAGTTGATGATTTATTCCAATCCAAGTAACCCAACCTTCACCCACAGGCATTCAGGCAGTTATATCACATAAGCAAATAGCCTCATGGTAAGCATGCTATTCATGGCAGTCACTCACACGCATGCAAGGATGCTAAAGCATAAAAACTCACCGAGTACTCCAAGCCAAAACAGAAACTACATTAGAAATCATGCATGATCCTAAGTATACAGAAATGCCTAATGCAACACATGCAAAAATGCAATTATAGCAGGCTCGGCTATTCTAAACATGGCATATGGAATGCTACAGCTAACATGTATTCAACTTTGAAATTGAAATACAATGTAGTTAGTATGATGCGCCGAGCCCGGTGCATGCAAAACAGATGAATGATGCAAACATGCTGTCATACTATATGCTAATTGAAACATGCCCTAATCTAACCATCATAAGCAGGTAAATAAAAAGGAAGAAAGACGTGGGGTTGGAAGACATACATCGCACTCACGCACACTTATTACAACATTGCCCTCGCGCAGAGGGTCCAAATAAATAATACAGTCCCAAATGAAAGAATAGTACAGTCCAAATATTACAGTCCAAATAATGTACAAATTCCTAATTAATTAACAAATTAACTAAGAAAATAAATAAACTGGAATGCACGCCAGGGACTGCCTTGATTCCATTCCGGATGATGAATGATGCATGCCCGGGTTGCCTTTGCGCGGAAATCCATGACGATGCCCCAATTAGCCTCTGTTTGCACCTGTTCTTGAAATACGTGCCAAGCCTTGGAAGACCGCTGATTCTTGATTTGCCTTGAAGACAAGTCTTTAGCAACTCTTGGCTTGAATTTGCAGCACCCTTAAGCTCTGGAGAACACCCTCAAACTACTGGAGTGGAGGATGGAAGGGTAGGGCTTGGTGGTGTAGTGTAAAATGGTGTAGGGTTTGAAGAATGGAAGCTTGGAGATGGAGAGGGAGAGAGATATAATGCAAAGGGTTTGAAGGGAAATTTTCTAACCCTTAGGACAGAGCTGGCCAGCCAAGTATATGGACCAAAGAGGAGGGAAAAGGAGGGAAAGAAATGGGGGGAAAACAAGCCAAGTTTCCCCCCAAAAGTTGTCCCCCCCGGATACAGATTTTTGGGGGAAAAAAAGTGTATAACTGTAATGTACACATTGCAAGGATTATGGCCGGCCACTTTTTGGAGCTGCACGTGGCCGGCCGGCCACCCCCTATGGCCGGCCGGCCAAGGGTCAAAAAGGTCAAAAGATTTTCTGGCCGGCCACCACAAAATGGTGTCCTCCCAGGTGTCCTCAACACAACCCTGTGGTTCAAAATTGTCAACTGTAAAACAGGAGAGAGAATAGGCCATTTTTAGGAAGGGTTCAAAAGGGTCAGGTAGAATTACTGGCCGGCCACCAACTTTTGGTGTCCTCCCTTGTGTCTACAACACAAATATGTGGTTAAAAGTTCAAGAAAATGGCCCAAGGGTGTTCAACATTGGCTCGGAAGTGAGAAAAAGTGGGCGTCGGAGGGCGCCGGAGGAATATAACTGGTTGCTGAAAAAATTGCTAGCCTCCCACCCTTCTATGGCCTTCCTGGGGATGAAACAGAGGTACCTGCCAAAAATGAACGAAAACCGATGTAAAACGAATGTTCGGGGGCCAGAACACGCAGTTTGGGGTCCCGAAAACTACTTATTAAGCACCGAAAGTGGCATTCGACCACGAAGTGGGTCTCTCAGGCCTCAGTGTCCCTCAAAAGAGAGTAAATAAGATGCATGCCAAAAACCGGAGCAATAGGAGATGGTTAAGCGGTCCCGAACCGAGGCACATGGTCTGACGGCTCCGAAAATCGGGAATCGGGCTCTGAAATGGGCAAAATGGCCTACAGCCACAAAATGTAGCCCACGGCCACTGAGAGATGGTCTACGGGACCTCTCCCTCCCCTCAGGAAAAGAAACAGAGAAAACCGAGCCTGGTTCGCAAACCGAGGCAAGGCACAGAAGAGGGTTCGAAAATCCGGAGGTAGGGCTCGCAGCCGAGACTCTGAAACTTCTGAACGAGCACGATATGCAATATCACCAAGCGCTCAACTGGTGACGTCTAAATCTCAAGGTCGGTAAAAAATGGGGTGTTTACACCACCGTTCCCGTTACAAGATACGCTGATTCCAGCAGCCAAGAAAGATGCCCAGGCAGGGGGGCATAAGTCAACTCCTACGACTCCTCAGCACGATAGGACCGAGGAACATTCTCATCGGCCTTCAAGGGAGGTCGGACGAGGAGAATCAAGAAGGAGAGATTCACAGAGGACACATCGCACCAAGGAAGCTGACTCCAAAGAACATCGGCATGTTCAGGGGAAGGACCTCTGTTTCGACACACCAATGGAGGGAGGTCCAAAAGGACTCGCAATGACACAGGAAGTAGTGCACCAAAGAGGCTAAAATCCGGAGATAGCCGAGCTCCTGGACGAACCAAGGAGGATCTGAGGGATTACCTCCAGAGAAAGCGACAAGATGCCGAGGTGGCCTCACCTGTCAAGCTGAGATAACACTAGATATAAGAAGACAAGAGCTCAACCCAAGTAAGCCGATTCCGGATACCAGATCTCGGGTCCGAGATCCCAGAAGACAAGATCTCAGCCTAAGATGATTAAGTCCGAGAAGAGCAGAGCTTGCCGAGATTATGTTTAACACTTGTTGAAATTTATGGACAGTTTACAAGTTGAAGTTAAACCGAAATCATTGTTTAACACTTGTTGAAATTTATGGACAATTTACAAGTTGAAGTTAAACGAAATCATTGTTTCAAACCGAAATCATTGTTTAACACTTGTTGAAATTTGTGGACAATTTACAAGTCGAAGTTAAACCGAAATCATTATTTAACACTTGTTGAAATTTGTGGACAAATTACAAGTTGAAGTTAAAACCAAGATCACTGTTTAACACTTGTTGAAATTTGTGGACAATTTACAAGTCGAAGTTAAACCGAGATCATTGTTTAAACACTTGTTGAAATTTGTGGACAATTTACAAGTCGAAGTTAAACCGAGATCATTGTTTAAACACTTGTTGAAATTTGTGGACAATTTAGAAGATTGAAGACTAAGGTTAAACACTTGTTGAAATTTTATATTTACAAGGTGAAACTAAGATTACGCCGGGAAAGGTAGTTAGGAACTTGCCGAGATAAATCATCAGTTTGTACAACCGAGGTGTGTCACCCCGAGGAGGTTGCACAAGGATTGAAGTGTATATTAAAGACATGTCAAAACTTCTAAGTATAGAATCATGCAAGAGCAGTAAAGAGAAGACAAAGATACAAGCACTCAGAGAAGGAAAGTTATATTAATATTCAGAAAAGGCACGTCGGCCAAAAGCTTACAATCGTTCCCAATAAAAGAAAAAGTACAAAAGATGGAAGAAACTAAACATCAAAACTAAGAGTCTTCAGCAGGCTGGGTTTGGACCTCGGAGGATTGCTGAGAAGACATCTCGGCAACCTTCTCGGCCGCTAGTTCAGCGTCGATTTCTTACAGGGTTTCATCTAAGCTCTTATCGGCAAGAGGAGCATCAGATAAAGCTTTCTCGGGAGCAGTATCTTTGCGAACCTCCTCATCCTTCTCATCCTGCGTCAAGTCCAGGACTTGCTCATTTTGAGGAGGAGACTTGGCCCCTGCAGCATCTTTGAATTTCCTTACCAAAACCTCCTCCTCCTCGGACTCAGAATCATCATCACCAGATTGAGCTAGAGTTGGTGTTGGAGGGAATGGAAGAGGAATGGCGTCGACGTTTCTCAAAGGCGAGTCCTCAGGGACATTAAGCTTTTTCAGAAGGGACATCCAACCAAGGGTGAAACCTTGTTGCATGCCTTCTTCACTTGCTTTTCATAGACCTCTGTGACATCGGCCATGCCCTGGGCATACGCCTTCTCGTCGGCATCCTTGATTTCAGCCTCTTTGGTAGCCAAGGCTTCCTGCAGCTCTTTTTGGACCTAGGCCATCTTCTCCTCGGTCTCTCTTTTTTGGGACTCAGCAACCTTCCTAATGGCCTCAGTAGACTCAAATTTCTCTTCGGCATCGGTCTGAGCCTTGATGGCAGCTTCGGTCTGGTCCTCTAACTTCTTCATTTTCGATTGAAGGCTTTTGTTGACTTTTTGAAGAGTAGAGAACTCCCTCTTCATCTCGGCCAACTTCTCCCGATTTTCAAAAGATTGAATAGAGAAAGAATGGGCATGCTGGATAGCCTGAAAAAAATACAAGACAAAAGTTATTACAAAATCTTCTAAAGTACAGGAGAGGAAAAATTACCAAGTAAAGACACTTACCTGAACAAATCGTTGGAGCATCAAAGCATAATTTTCGTACTCACTCAACTCGGTGTTCCGGTCGAGATTGCCGGGAAGAAGTAGAGCAGTACTGAGGGCGACACCAACGTTGATATCATTGGCGCTATCACTAGCCATAACAGGCTTATCTTCCAAAGTAATCTCGGGGGTCCAAGGGGCATCAAACTTCTTAGACCCCGAGATCGTTGCAGAAGATGACCTCGGCCTTTTGGATTTGGTGGATTCGGATGGAAGTGTTTCAGCGAACCTTTTCGCAAGGACAGAGGCAGTTTTTTCACTTGGAGCCAGTTTGGAAATTGGCAAAGTATCCTCAGAATCGATTTGAGGCACCTTTGCCTTTGGCTGAGCCATTTTGATTCGTTTTGGCTTTGAAGGAGGCTGGGTTTGTGTTGGTTGGGCGTCAACATCAGTTGGAATGTTAGCCAGGAGATCTTTGCCAACTGGTTTTGGGCGACCCATCTCAGCAGTAGAAATTGTTCGGCGTCGACGGCAGCGTTGAGATATTGGAATCAAGTATGGAGCCGAGGTTGACGGTTGCTCAGCTGGATCAAAGGTTGACCCTTGGTCTGTCCGAGATGTGGATACGGTTTGTGGAGTTGTGGCAGATGGTGGAGAAAGGCTTTTCTTCTTCTTTCTAGGGACGTCGGGCAAAGCTGACATGTATGTTGGGATAAAATTGAGAAGCAGAGGCACCTTCTGTTTATGGACTGGCAAGTCCAAAAGTCTCTTCAAATCCTTGCTGGGAATGAAAGACTCGCGAAAGTTTTTTGGTGGCTTAGGAACAGCTACAAGAAAAATAAATATTAAGAAATAGATAAAGTATGAAAGACTTTAAAAAACAAGTAGGTATGAATGTAGGGCTCTTACCATTGCCCTTTACAAAGATTGATCGAAGGAGAGGGAAGAGATGGAGGTCTTTATCTGGGGCGAACTCCCAGTTCCCCGAAGTAATGAAATAATTTTCCCCAGCTCCCTTGCTGGAGTCAGGGAGGTCGGCAACGATTTTGTATTCAGTGGACCTCGGCTTGAGGTAGTAAACGTAACCGGTGTCTTTTTTGAGGCCACACATAGTGTAGCAATATCGGATATCGGCTAATGTGATCCTAACTTTTTCTTGTTTGACTAAGGCTATGATACCATTGATGGTTCGATAGGAATTGATGGAAAGCTGCATTGGGTTCAACTTGTAATAATGAAGTATTTCACGGAAAAGGGTGTTGAGTGGGAGCCGAAGTCCACACTCAATGAAGGCTACCACAAGGAAAGGCATGGAGTCATCAATAGGCATGATGGAGTCATCATCCCCAGCCAACCTCAGATGGACGTCGGTTGGGATTTCAAACTCTTGTCTAAAGGATGGGGTGTTTACCCTATGTTTCCACATACCCATAATGTCTGCTTAAATGAAGATATCGGATTTCAGGAAGAAGTATTTTTGGAAGGTTTAAAGGACCTTGGCCAGTAACCTAAAAGTACGCTTTGGTAAGGGTTTGTATGGATCTAGAGGGAGTTCGTTTCAATTTTTCCTAAATTGTGGGTTTTACAGACAAATCTCAAACCTAAGTCTATGGAAACGAAGATTGAAGGCACAAATCTGGAAAAGACAAAAAAAACAGAAAACAAGAACAAGTTTCAGAATCAAGAACAAAGATGGACTATCAAGAACATAGTGAGTACAAGGGGTACAAGGTCAAGAACAGTGGCAAAAGTGCAAGAAAGTGGTGAACAATGCGTGTGTTCAAGACATGGACAAAGAGCAAAATTATGAAATAAACATGTTCAGATACATGATTTGCAAATCAAATATTCGAGTAAAACAACAATGGCGACTAAATGATAGAACATAATTTCATGAAACACAACAAAAAACTGAAAAACCAGGAGGAATTGTAATTTACTAGAGAAAGGAAGCCGGTGTGAGGATCGCCGAGATCAGGTGACGGTCGTGAAGGCAATAGAACAATGGAAAATCCGCCGGAAGAGATGAATGGAACGAGTTGTAGAGCAAGGAAAGCTTGAACAATGGAGGATTTGGAGAGAAAAGCTAGAGAGAGAGAGAGAGAGAGAGAGAGAGCAACAGAGACAATGAAAAGTGAAAGGGCAAAAATCGGAAACAAATTTTGTTAAAAATTGGAAATGGCGGCAAAAAGGCCATCAATACGCCTAGGAAGACAGCTTTATCAGACGGTGCACGCAGGCGCGAGACGGTTTTTAGGCGCGTCGCAGATACGATCCAATATAGGAAAGACGCGTGTCGTAAATGATTGAATTATTGTATGACAGCTCATACGCATGAAAGGGCTTTTCAAATTCTTGTCCTTTAACGAAGACATGTCGGCCAACATAATGTCTCGGCTGAGATATTGTAAATCGACGTACTGGAAGAAAGGAATGATATAGGTTCCATCATCTCAGAATGCCGAGGTAATAGAACTTAGGGGCAGTTGTGAGGATATATTTTCTGAGTACCAACACGTGGCTAAGGTGACGCCGATGTGTCAGCCGAGGTGCCACGTGTCTTGGTCATGACGCCGAGGTTATCTCAGTGAGGCCAAGGTTACCTCCGAAGATATTGGAATCCAAGAAAAGCGGATAAGGCATAAGAGTCCTGGAAAAGGGAAAGACTATAGTTGGGAAAGGATACGACTCTTAGGGAGTTTATCCCAATCCTACTAGGAGTTCAAGATTGATAGTAATCCTAAGTCCATTAGAACTAGGCTCCTCTTGGGACAAGGATTGAGTTAGCTATAAAAGAGAGGCACCCCCGTGGGTCTAAGGTACGCAATTTATATTCTAAATAGTGAGTTTGCACTATTGATTATCTGTGAGAGATATACTGACTTGATCGTCGGAGTGCCTCCGGGTGGACGAACCACCGCTGGAATCTTCTTTTTCTATTTCAGGTTAGCTAGGTGTCATCTATTCTGTTAGTGTTCTCCAGCTGAATATTGAGTTGGGCAGTGTGATCAAAAAATCACTCACACAAAAAGTAAAGTAAAAAAAAGGGTAAAGCAAAGCAGCTCAAATGGAAAGTGTTCCAAATCACAAGTGTTTCTCAATCTTCATTGATAATCTTCCTGAGCATTCGTACAGTTGGTGGCTTAGAAGAGTATTTAATAGATGTGGGATGATTGTAGATGCTTTTATCCCTTTCAAGAGACACAAATTTAGTAATAGTAAGTTTGGGTTTGTAAGATACCTTAAGGAAGAGGAGAACGACGAAGTCGTTCGTTCAATCAATGGGGTATGGTGGCAGGGTCATTTACTAGTGGTGAAAAGAGCAACCATTCCCTTCGGGAAAAGATTGATTTGGAGAAAGAAGAAGTCTTATTTGCCTCATCCTCTCTCCCCAAAAGGCCACCAGTTTTGGAGGCATAATCAAGTCCCCGAAGACCAGTCACCGTATTTTATAAAAGGAGTCGAAATTAACCCAAATGGTTCTTGTTTCACTGTTGATGTAGAAGAGATTGATGACTCTTGGGTAAAGACTTGTGCGATTGGTATAGTCAGAGATTACAAAATTATTGCTATGATCGAGGAGGCAACGAGAACTAAAGGGGTCAATTTTGTAATAATCAATCCACTAGGTGGTGTTAAGGTTCTGTTACAATTTAATACTATAAAAGATATGAAATAGATGCTTCAAGGGAGTGGGTGGTGGTTAGAAACTGGGTTTGATGAAGTATATGAGTGGCATTGTAGAGAGTTTACGCTTTCAAGGAGAGTTTGGATGGCCATTAAAGGGGTTCCTTTGAATGCTTGGAACTCCACAACTTTCACCAAAATCGCCAGCAACTGGGGCCGAGTTTTTTCTGTTGATGGAAAAACTAGTTCACGCATGGAACTAGAAAGAGGGAAAGTTCTTGTGGAAACAAATTTTAAAAATTCAATAAATGGATTCTGCAAATTAAAAGTCGGTCAATTTCTTTATGACATCAGAGTTTCAAAGATGGAATTTCAAAAGATCTACATGTTAGGCTCGTCTTACTACCCCAAAGCGGCAGTTAAGGTGAATGAAGGTATAGATGAATCTAACTCTATTGAAGGCTTCCTTAGTGCAGAGACCGGCAATGTGTAGGGTGCAAAAGATGATGGTGATCATATCAACGTTGGTGAAGATGTCTCAGTCTGTTCTGGAAATGTCTTACAGGGTACGGTTTTGGCCAGTGATATCGAAGGCTTAGCTCTCGGAGAGAATTACGATGATGATGACGTAGCGCTTCTCAGCCAAGTTGAGGATTCTTTTGATGTCACACGTAGTATAAACGGCACCGACCTTCGCACGCTTAAGGCAGAGCTTCTAGACTTACATTAACACACAGAATCCGATGCTCTGTGCTCTTCTTCCAGCACAGAATCCGATGCCCTGTGCTCTTTTTCCAGCCACCCTATGTTGTCCCAAAACCAAGTGAGAAAATCTCTTAGCCCTAATCATGCCTCATACCCAAATCACCTCAACCCAACTCAAGCACTTATTTTTCCGCAGAAAAATCAGTCTTATTAGGATACACAAATCCACCAATAGAAGAAAGAAACTCTCACTTCTTGAGTTGGGGCTTCCCCACAAATTCTTGAATAAAGGGAGATATGCCAAAGGTTCCAACAAAAAATCAAAGGACGCCAAACTTGTCCGATCTTCGCAGCCATCACAATCATCAATTTCTTCTAGTACAATTCGGGTTTGCAACAAGCGCTTCTTGAACAAGTTGGTGGAATCTGATGAGGAAATGGAACAGTAAGATGAAGGTGGGGAAAAGGAGTTTAGACTCCTTTTGGCTGAAGCAACAGAAACCTTACGAATGGGCCAGAAATTGCAGATCGATTTTAGTGGTAGAGAAGACATTTTCCTGAAGGATTTTATCGAGATGGAGATGAGTAACAAAGCCAAAATCAGAAAGAAAACTTAGCTGGAGTAAGAGAGAGAGAGAGAGAGAGAGAGAGAGTTAGTGGGGTGCATAGTATTTAATCTTTAGAAGGGTCTCGGGTTGTAATGGTAAGTGGTGGTTTGTGTTTTGTGCTGGGTGTGTCTTAGTGGTGTGTTTGGTTTGTTAGGGGTATATTTATTTTTAGAGGGTTGATGGGTTGTTTTTGTTAGCAGTGGTTGATGTTTGTCCTGCTTGGGCCTGGTGTGTTGGAGGTTTGGTGTTTTGTCCGGTTTGGATTTGCAGTGGATGGTTTGGTGTGTTAGGGGATTTGGGTTTGGTGTTAAGTTATTCTTAACCTTCTTTTCTTTTTTTTTTTCTTTTTTTTTAATCTTAAATATCGTAAGGCCGAGGGGTTGGTTAGATGGTTGCGAGTAGCAGTAGTAGGGATAGTTTGTACTTTCTCAAATCTCTCTCGATTTTTGTCATCTTTCTGTACTTTTAATTTCATGTTTTTTAATGAAATTTTTCTTTGCTGATCAAAAAAAAAAAAAGTAAACAAACTGTCACAAAAATCACTTAAATATCATTTATTTTCGCATTTTTAGTTGTAAAATTATTAATTTAATTCGCATAATCCAACTTATAAGCTAAATCATTTTCGATGGATAAAATTGATAATCTATTTAATATTTCGTTTGACAAAGTTGAGTAAAAGTAAGATTTAATCAATTTTAATTTGAAAAGAACAACTATAAGTATGGTCAATCATATTCTATATCTAATCCATACATTTGGAAAATAATCATTCAATAATTTCAAACAATTTACCACAGCAATAAGTTTTTTCATTTCTTTCGATAGAAAACAACTATATATTAGTTTTAAATAATTTACCACATTAATCATTTATTAGTTTTAAATCATAACTAGATTTTGTTGATGCCCTTTAAATTCCAATGAGATTTATTTCTATAGGCTAATATAGTGGGTGTTTGGGAAATACTTATTTTTTAGGCTTGTTGACTATTTTAGTAGGCTATTTTAGTTTTGTGTTTGGAAAGATAAGATGGATTTTTATTTGAGTTGTTATATTGAAAAATGTATTTGAAATGATATTTGAGATTGAAATAACAAATTTGTTCCTGACCTCACTTTTTTCAAAATTGGTCTAAAAGGACAAAATTGTCATTTACTTATTGTGAGACTAGGCTTTCACTGCACTGAGCCTACACTGTTTACGTGACAATGTAAGCTGCTGAGCTGCCTTTATGTTTTTTTTTTTTTTAATATAAATATTAGTTTGTGTACTATTTGAAGCTATTTAGCTTTTTTTAGTGTTTGAGGCTATTTTAGCCTCAAACTTAGGTTTCCAAACACCCCGTAATAGTTAACAAAAATTTGAAACTTTTTTTTAAGTCAATTTTTTGGGACCCAAAACGGCAACTTTGCTAACTTGTGCCCAAAACTAACCTTGAGTTGGGAAGGAGTAGGTTGTCAATTGTGGGGTAAGAGTGTAAGAGAGGTGAGGTTTACGTTTTATGAGACAATATTTTAATTGATGATATGTCAAATTATTATTGGAAGTTTTTTTTTTTTTTTTTTAATTCTTATTTTTAGGGGGGAAGGGGTTTAGGTGCCTAGTTTGGCATCTCTAAAAAAATTCAAAAAATTAAAAAATTACTAAAAAAGTTAAAAAGTTGTTACTATTCACCAATTAAAAAAAATAAAAAATTTAATTTATTACATATTTTAATACAAAAACGTGACTGGTACTGAGAATTGATGGAAAGGCTGTCAAAGGAAAAAAAAAATTAGGTATATATATTTATTAAATTGGAGGGTAATGTTGGGCCAGTGGGGGGGCATCACGGGTCCCGTTTTGATAATTTGAACCGTTCAATATATAAAACTTGTCGAGTACTAGATGCCTATAAAAAATCATGTTAATTAGATATGGATAGCTACATGATTAAATCAGTTTTGTATAAACAATAGATGGTGTTATAGTTAACGGTTGACAAAAAACTAACACGATTAGATAGCTATCGATATCCGATCAACGTGATTTTTTTACAAGCATATAGTACTCGACAAGTTCTACATATTGAATGGTTCCGATTAGTAAAACAGGATCCGTGGTGGACCCACATAGGCCAAACAACAACGTTCAATTCAAGTCCGAAAAGGAGACAACCATTTTCCATCTCCTAACAGCCGACTACACTGCCTAGGTACTGTACAGGCTACTCAATCATTTCTCCTACACACTTATTTATATAATTTTTTAATATACATTTTTTCGTAAAAAGTCAAAAAGTTAATCCAAACATCTATTTTTTTTCTCAACTTTTTAGTCTAAAAAGACAAAAAGTACACTTATTTATGACACTCCAAAAAAGAAGATCAAAATAAGAAAAAGGCTCGTACTTTAATACGTAAAAGAATAATTTTTTCTATTTTCATTACAAAATTATAATGGTCATTAAAATTTAGAACAAAGTGAAAAGAATTTGATAATTGGGAGAAAGTAATAGGACATTTTCTTTAGGTTCCAA
Organism: Camellia sinensis; assembly: GCF_055761805.1. Classification (NCBI taxonomy): domain Eukaryota; kingdom Viridiplantae; phylum Streptophyta; class Magnoliopsida; order Ericales; family Theaceae; genus Camellia; species Camellia sinensis. The sequence continues at coordinate 15,383,193 of NC_138964.1, read as the reverse complement.
AGTGGAAAAGGGTCATAATGTAGGGGTGAAATTTATCAATGAAGTTTATGTTTTTAAGATCATTTTCTGGTGCCCAGATTTCTTTCCATCTTAGAGGAGTCACAGTTTAAAATCAATCTTAGTTCATGTGATAAATTGATTATTATTGATGACTTGTTTAATGATAAAAAATAAATTTGTTTTAAACCTTAATTTAGTAGAATAATGGTTTAGTTCAAGTATCAATTCACAAAGCCCAATGAACTAAATCGTGTTATTTTGAAAAATAATTCTTAGATTAATTCGTAGAAAAAAATTGATTGAGTGATTGATTAAGAGTATGAATTGAAATTGTAATTAAATTAAACTAGGTGAGTAGATAAAAGGGTGTTTCAGGTTGAAGAAAGTATTGTAATAATGTCATAAAAAAAAATAAAAAAAAAAATCATAGGCACGAGTCGTCTTTGGTCAATACGAATATCTCCACTAGCTTTAGAGTTGTAGTATGATTCATTTTCTGTTAGTATGATTCTGTTTAGTTTTAGTACATGTACAAAATAACACTTAGATAACCACGTACTTCAAATTATAAAAAATTAACTACATAAATCTAATATAAATTTTTATTGAACTGATGATCTTGAAAAATTATACAACTTTATAGTCGTTTCTATGGCGAATTTGAAATATTCCTAGTGCTAGTGCTGTGAGTAAAACTTCAACAAAATCCTATATGGATTAAGTTTCTCTTAAATTCAAATATAAATTTGAAAGAATTATTCATTTTGGGTCTCATTTTGAGGATTTAAACTGTTCATCTTATAACGATGTCTGTGTATGTCATCCATGAAAAGAAAAATTAAGCTCTCATCGGTCTAAATAGTTCTCTCAAATTTAAATTTAAATTTAAAAGAAATTCAATCCATCTTATATATAAGGTATGATTCATATTGCATAATAAAAATTAAATATATAAGGGACATTAATGTTTATAAAAAGGGAAAGATTTTAAACGTGTATACTATATACATCTTATAATTAAAGAAAAATGATATAATTTTATACATTTTTTAGTCATAACTAAAAAAAAATTCATAACCAAACAACACATGAAGTATAACCAAAGATCCCATGAATTAGGGGTGCTCGCGGTTCGGTTTTGGACGGTTCAGTTTGCGGTTTGGACCCGCCCGCATATGTGCGGCTTGAGAAAAATTGAACCCCAACCGCCCGCAGTGTGGGTTTCGATTTGTGTGGTTTGAGGATGTGCGGGGCGGTATGCGGATTGGACTTTTTTCTTTAAAAATTTATTTTTGGACCTTTTTTCCCCTTGTTTTGTAAATATTTATTTTGGGTCATTTTCCCCTTACTTTCTAAAATGTTCAACATTAATAATTAATGAATTAAAACTTATAAAATTAAAAACGCAATAAAATAAATTCCTAAGACAAGCATATCATTCAAAATCCTAAACTAAATCATCAAAATCATTCACTGCCTAACAATACAATTAAAGTAAAATCATTCAAAATCTTAAATTTACCTAAAAGTAATTCTTCATTAACTTTTACATTCATCCAAAATGCAATAATAAAATAACAATAACTTTTTGTCAAACTTCATCCAATTCAAACCTATTAAGAGATTAAGGTTTGGTTTGTTGGGAAAAAATATCTAGGATAGGATGAATGAAATCAACTGTCCAGGTTTTAAGGAAGAAGAAAGAAAAAAAAAAAAAGTCTAAGTACGAGCGGGTCCTTGCGGGTGCAGGTAAAACCCAAAACCCATAATCCGCAATAATGTCATATTCCAAACTGCATCCGCTCGCATTGTGTTTGCGAAACCATTAATTTCTATGCAGATCAGTTCGGGTTGGGTGAGTTGTGCGGTTCGGATAACCCTATACCCAATCCTACCATAAATTATAACTTAAATAATATTATAATTAAAGAAAAAAAAGACATAACTAAAAGTGCATATAACACACCCCTTTCAAGTGGTGTGTATAGTAGAACTTCCCTTATGTAAAAAAAAATTACAAGAAATGAAAGGTCAAACCTTTCTAAAAAAGAATACAAATGTTTGGGAATAGTTTTTTTTGGCTAAAATAATTAATAAAGATAAAAAAAAATATTAAAATAATTAATAAGACAAAATATTATATCTTACATATCAATCAATCACTTTTTCTTTTACAACCATCTATTTAATCACAAAACAAAAATAAAAATTCACAAATCATTCCAAATACATTTTTTTTTTATTTCATAAATAGCCAAAAAATTAAAATTTAACTAAAATAGTCGAATTCCCAAACGATCAAAGTACAAAAATATTCATAAATTTTTTTTGAAAAATAAATGTGGCAAAATGATTTACTATCGATTTTTTTTTTTAAAAAAAAAACATTATTCAATCTCTTTATTTGAAATTCTCCTAATTTCAAATAAATTAAATTTATTTTATATATTGCTCACATTTAAAAATATATCACAAATTGAAAAAATATACATTATCTATACTATATATTAAGGAAAATGAGATTTTTAACTTTAAGAGCATCTCCAAAGCACTAGGCATATAATGCTTGTTAGGTAAAATGCCTAGTATGACTCACTTTTTTTAACTCCAATGCACTAGGCATGTGATTAGGCATTTTAGCTCATCTCACATTCACTAGCTACATGTAGCTAGCCTTTAAGACTAGGCAAAATGTATTTAATCATTAGGATTATTTCCCTCCATCTTTGTTGCTGATGTGGCATTTTATAAAATTAATAGTATTTGAACGAATAGCTAAAATAAAGAGCATGGTTGGAGCAGAAACATGAAACAATTGATAGGCAAAATAAAATGTATACTTTATAGTAATGTTTTCAAAACTCCAATCTAATTATGCTGATTTTTGATTATTTTTTAAAAAGAAAAAAAATACAATTGGCTATTAAAAATTAAAATTTAAAGTTTAAAAATTAAAATTATAGCCAACAAAAAATTTATTGAATTTTCATAATAAAAATATACTATGTATTTTACATAGCTAATTAGCAAGAATTTACTAAAAAAAAGAAGCTCACGCAAGAAACAACTTTCAAAATAAAAAAAGAAGTTTACACAAGAAATATCTTCATCTCTTCAGAATAAAATATTCTTTACTCCCCTCTCTCTCTCTCTCTCTCTCTCAAAATTGTTTGAATTTCTTTTTCTTTTTGTTTTCGCCTTCCATTTAAGCTTAATCTCTATATTGATCTTGTCACGCCCCGTATTTCGATCTTGTCGCACCCCTATTTTATTATTCGGATAATATTATCAATATTCATTAATTAAGTCAATTTATAAATGACAATTCATCCTTTGATGAAATAATGAATAAATAAATTTACATGTCCTATTTCGTTATACAATAGTGCCATTTACATACAAATAAAATAAATGCTATGAGGCTCACAATAAATAAGAGGGCGTTGCCATTTACAAAGTATAGAACTCAGTCCACGAAATAAATAAAAAGCACTACGGCTCATCACTACTTTATAACCATGTCAAGATAAAACTTGCTGCTTGATCCTCAAGTCCGAAAACATTCCATGTACACATGTATAGGTAGCGAGTGAACAAACCACTAGTTTACCAAATAATCTCATATTATAACACTAAAGCACATGTGGGTCCAATGATACAGTGATACCATACATATATATATATATATATATATAGAGTCATATCATGCCATAATCTTATGATTTTATTAACTAATCCCTTAATTTATTTAATTAACCACAACTAGTTAACTTAAATAAATAAACACGCTTTAATGGCAACAGAACATCATTTTCAATCTATTCAATTACCCTATTTCCATTTAAATCAAATAGCTAAACAATTCATAATGATATCCAACAAAGCATCAACTACATTTTATACAGTCTTATGAGATGAATGCATATGCTACGTCATGCTCAAAATATTTTTCTCATCTTTTGAAAATTTAGTGCACAATGCCAATTTGAAAACATATTAATCCAACAATTTTAATATAATTTCAAGGGTGGTAAATAAGACTCAAGCAAATTCACATGGCTAGTATCTGCAAATAGACTTAACAAGCACTACCAAACCCCACTTTACCGGTCTTTCATCGGAAGACACGTGGTACCTCCTCACCACTTTACCGGTCTCTCATCGGAAGGCACGTGGCACCTCCTCACCACTTTACCGATCTCTCACCGGAAGACACGTGGCACTTCCTCCACCCGTGTTTTTAGTCTTTCACCCTGGACACTTAGGCTAACTTAAATAATATCAATCTACATCTCTATCCGGACTTACCAACATATTTACACAAAAACAAATCAATATGATCTTATTTCATAAAATAATTCCTCTTTTAAAGCAATAACTTTCCAATGCAAGGTTCAAAATCAATTTCAATAGTGATTCAATGGAATGACAATGCAAAATATACAAGCATTTATATTGTTCCATTTTCAATTTCCACCTCGCAATCCTCCATCATGATCAATTTCCATATCTCTCATCAATGTAATATCATAATACAATCCCAAAAGATAATACAACAATATCAACATTCATGTATTAATGTTGGCCGAAAGGTACCACATTGAGGCAACTTAAGTTATAGTTTTAGTCTTTTAATTTTATTTATTTGGTGGAGATGATGTGTTTTGTGCATTTGTATAGATTTGGCAGGAAATATGAAACTTCAATCAAAAAGGGCGCGAAAGCAGATTCTCCGTGCGAGAAGTGAAAAATTCGAGCTAGCCAGACTACCGCACGAGCGGCCCACCTAGGGACACGTGCACGGAAATTTTAGTCTGTTTTGCTGCGAATAAAATACAGAAAAATAGCCAAACCTAGGGTTCGAAAATTTAATTCAAAATAGAGGGAGGCTAGGGTTCCAAAGAGGTGATATTCTACCAAAGCTTGAAGGACACTTCCATGGGGGTTTCTTCCTCATCTTCTTCCTCTTTCCACTCCTCCATGAGTGGCTAGTCGTCTTTTCTAAGGTTTTGATGAAACCCTAGCCATGTAATGGAATTTTTCATGAGCTTTAATTGTAAATTGGTTTGAATGAATGTATGGTTGTTTTAGAAGTTTTTAATAATTGTTTCGTTCATCTCTTCAAGTATTTTACTCTCTGTGATTGTTTAATGCTTTCCATACATTAGTATTCTTTGTGTTTGTATTCAAAGTACGAGACGAGTCATGCTATGAGAGATGGGTCATTTTGCTAACATAGTTTAGAGCAAACGACTCGTACTACTCGAGATGATTCGTGCCTGTACATTGAATGCAACAACCCTCTTGATCAATATTTCAAACTTGTAGTTGTGAAATATTGGCTAGTTCAAACCGAATTGCGATTGGTGGTTGATGTCAAGTCTCATTTATGTGGTTTGTGGTGAATTCTCTACCCTACGATTTTTTCTAAAAATTAATATCTCAAACCCTAATTTTAATTGTCAATATAATTCTTCAATTTTATTTAATTGCTGTTTAGGTATAGAATCAATCTTATCTTTTTAATCAAAATTAATTTAGAAATTTTGCAATTGAATTAATCTAATTTCACATTTGTCCCTGTGGATCGATACCTGGACTTGTCATTATTCTGATAGAATTTGGTATAGTTTAGTGTTTAATTTTGGTGTGTTCAACGAACCATCAAATTTTGGCGCCGTTGCCGGGGACTTCTGGCGAAATTAGTTAATTTAAAGTTACATTCTTATTTTAATTTTTAGTTTAGGATTTTATGCTTTTGTGTTGCTAAGTGTGCAGAGCGTTTGAAATTGGAGCTATCATCGAAGTGCAAGCGGAGTGTAGCAGAGCTTTAAAAATATAAAAAAATCGCAGCACTAAAGTGAGTAAACAAAAGCAAACACTCACAAGCAAAGCACCAAAATGCTAAAACGAAAGTCAAAGCTCAAATAGAGGTTGGAGACAACGTTTACACGTCAAGCATCCACAAGACGAGTAAAGCGTTTTCGTTGAACCGTTGTGAGTATTTCTCCTTTGGCATTCTGCTTTCGTAACTTAGTGCACAGAGTCGAACTTTTTGTGTGTGTTTGGGTAGTGTATGCACGGGAGTCGTTCTTGTCGCCCTGAATTGTGGAATTTGGACCTTAAATTAGAAAGGACTCTTAGGAGACTTAGGGCCTCTGCCCGTGTTCCTAGGCTTGAGTATTCATCTTCATACATTGAGCCATTAGAGATGGCAGATCCTGATGTCCCGAATGTGCCTAATCGAACCCTTAAGGATTATTTCACACCTACTATATATACATCACCATCATGCATCCAATTACCCAACACCACTGCTGCTCATTATGAGATTAAGTCCAGCACCATACAAATGCTCCCATCATTCCATGGGCTAACTCATGATGATCCATATAAGCATTTGAATGAATTTCTAGAAATTTGCTCAAAAGTGAGGATCCAGAATTTCACAAATGAGGCCTTAATGTTGCGATTGTTTCCATTCTCATTAAAGGATAAAGCCAAACACTGGCTGAATTCTTTACCTGCTAATTCAATCACAACTTAGGACCAATTACAGCAACGGTTCTTGGAGAAGTACTTTCCCATAGGTAAAACTAACCAACTTAGGCGAGCCATCACAAACTTTGCTCAAATGGATGGCGAGCAATTCCATGAGACGTGGGAAAGACTTCAGGACCTTCTCCAACAGTGTCCCCACCACCAAGTGCCTGATTGGCAACTTGTTCAAACATTTTATTATGGCTTAACTGAGCCACATCGCCAAATGGTAGATTCGTCCTCTGGTGGGACATTCATGTCTAAAAATGATGTCGATGCATGGCAATTGTTTGAGAACTTAAGTGATAATTCCCTTCACCATGCCTCCGCAGCCCGGCAAGTCTGGCAACCAGTAGTTGGAGCCTCGAAAAGAGGGGGAATTTATGAGATCGGGCAAAACCTAGAGTTAGCCCAACAAGTAGAGGCACTGTCCCACAAAATAGACTAATTATTAGCTGCGGGATATGCCCCTACCCAACAAGATCAGCCTCAATTCCGTGAGGCATGTGTTATATGTGCGAGCCCTACTCATGACTTGAATGAGTGCCCTTCGGCATCACAATTTTTGGAGTTAGTCCAAGAGCATGTGAATGCGGCTCAAGGATTCTCCAACCCAGGTAATGATCCAGACTCCAACACATATAATCCGGCATGGAGAAATCATCCTAATTTTTCATGGAGACCCCCTTCACAAGGCATTTCTTACAATCCTCCACCACCAAGGCAGAATTTCAATAATTTTACCAACCAACCATCCTACCGACCACCGCATCGTTATCGACCCCCACAACCGTACTGGCAACCACAACCCTCGCCTGTTCCTCAGGGCAACTCCGCCTTTGAGACTCAAGTGTTGGAAATTCTCTCAGAACTTAAGGGGTTAGCACTGATAGTTCACTCCCACACCCACTCTATTGCCAAGCTAGAGACCCAATTGGGTCAAATGGTTAACAACATGAATCGGAGAGAGGAGGGAAAATTACCAAGTCAAACTGTGGCCAACCCTAAAGGACAATACGGGGCAGAGAGTTCGGGTGGGAATGGAAAGCACCATGAGCAGATGCAAGTAGTGATTAGTTTGAGAAGTGGAAGGGAGTTAGAGCCTTAGTCAGTTGCGTTTGATGCAATTAGAGCTAAAAAGGGTGACCACAGTGGTTCACCTAATGAGAGCAAGGGTGAGGGGGAAACTCTTAAGAGGGATGACTTAGTCCCTAACACTTCACATGAGCCCAAGGCACCTTATGTACCTAAGGCACCCTTTCCCCAATGCCTTGATACACCATCCCCTTTTAATAAGAATGTGGCATATATGGAGGCAATGATGGAGGTCTTTAAACAGGTAAAAATCAACCTCCCCTTGTTGGAGGCGATAAAGCAAGTACCCTCCTATGCCAAATTTCTGAAGGACCTTTGTACGCAAAAGCATAAATCTAGGACACATGTGTCCCAAAAGGTCCTACTCACGGAGCAAGTAAGCTCCATCTTGTTGAATGACACACCTCCTAAGCTTAAAGACCCGGGTGCCCCAACTATTGCATGCATCATAGGGGACCATTTCATTGATAGGGCCTTATTAGATTTAGGGGCTAGTGTCGATTTGTTGCCGTACTCTGTGCATGAGGAATTTGGGGTTGGCGAGTTGAAGCCCACTACTGTCACTCTTCAGTTGGCTGACCGGTCCCTCAAAGTGCCACGTGGCATGATTGAGGATGTGCTAGTTAAGGTTGATAGGTTCTACTTCCCTGTTGACTTTTTGGTGTTAGATATGGAACCGGTAGCCAGTTCTAGGAAACAAATCCCGGTGATCTTAGGTCAACCTTTCTTGGCTACGGCCAATGCATGCATTAATTGTCGTACCGGGGTGATGGAAGTTTCATTTGGTAACATATAAGTGAAACTTAATGTTTTCCAAGCATCCTAACAACCCCATGAGAGAGAGGAGTGCTTATTTGTGGATGCTGTGGATGAGGTGGTGGAGGAAGTTTTGCCCTTCATTATTGTAGAGGACCCTTTAGAGGCTTGTCTAGCTCATTTTGGGTTTGAAAATTTTGATATTGATGTGTTAGTTGAGGAGGTGAATGTCCTGCTTAATGCTTCTTCTACACTGGATTTTCCTCCGTGGAAAGTCCGGTTTGAGTCACTTCTTCCTCTGTCGAGAGAGCCTGCCATACCATCTTTGGTCATACCATCTACACTTGAGTTGAAGCCACTCCCGGCCACACTCAAGTATGCATTTTTAGGGCCCCGGGAGACTTTACCAGTCATCATTGCATCTGACTTGACTGCAGACCAGGAGAGTCAGTTAATGACTGTTCTCGTGGCATATCGCGGTGTTATAGGGTGGTCAGTGGCTGATTTGAAAGGGATAGATCCCTCCGTGTACATGCATTATATACACCTAGAGCAGAACACCAAACCTTCTCGCGAAATGTAACGAAGATTGAATCCTAATATGAAAGAGGTGGTGAAAAATGAGGTATTGAAATTGTTGGATGCGGATATTATATACCCCATCTTAGATAGCAAGTGGGTGAGTCCCACACAAGTGGTGCCCAAGAAATCGGGCATCACCATTGTTGAGAATGAGAGAAGAGAGTTAGTCCCCACACGAACCACTACTGGGTGGCGAGTGTGCATTGATTATAGGAGACTAAATTCCTTGGCTAGGAATGACCATTTTTCCTTATCTTTCATTGACCAAATCCTAGAGCGGTTAGTGGGGCAGGGTTTCTATTGTTTTCTTGATGGCTACTCGGGGTATAATCAAGTCTCGGTGTACCCCGCTGACCAGGAAAAGACCACGTTCACATGCCCTTTTGGCATTTTTGCTTACAGGCGCATGCCCTTTGGGCTATGTAATGCACCGGCGACTTTTCAACGGTGTATAATGGTCATTTTCTCCGATATGGTGGAGAAATTCTTAGAGGTTTTTATGGATGACTTTTCGGTGTTTGGACCTTCTTTTGAGGAATGCCTTAGGAACTTGACTAAAGTGTTAGAACGATGTACTGAGGCAAACCTAATCTTAAGTTGGGAAAAGAGCCATTTTATGGTTCGTGAGGGCATAGTGTTGGGACACATTGTGTCCCCTTGAGGTATAGAGGTAGACAAGGCTAAGGTTGACCTCATTGCAGGCCTTCCTCCACCCAATTCCGTGCGTCAAATTAGGTCTTTCTTAGGGCATGCACCGTAGGTTCATCAAAGACTTTAGTAAGATATCACATCCTTTGTGTAGTTTACTGGTTAAGGACGCACCTTTTATCTTTGATGAGGCATGCTTAAAGGCATTCGAAACACTGAGAATGGCCCTGACCACTACCCCAATCATGAAATCCCCAGATTGGTCACTTCCCTTTGAAATCATGTGTGATGCCTTCGATTATGCTGTCGGGGCTGTGTTAGGCCAAAGGGTCAATAAGGCACCATTTCCTATATACTATGCTAGTCGCACTCTCTCGAATGCACAATTGAATTACACTACTATCGAGAAAGAGTTGCTAGCTGTGGTCTTTGCCTTAGACAAATTCCGGTCTTATCTCCTAGGTTCCAAAGTCATAGTCTTCACTGATCATGCCGCTTTGCGGTATTTACTATCTAAGAAAGAGACCAAACCTAGGTTGATTAGATGGATTTTGTTGCTTTAGGAATTTGACCTAGAGATCCGTGATAAGAAAGGATCTGAGAATGTGGTGGCAGATTATCTCTCCCGAATCCTCGTTGAGTATACTAGTGACCCTCTTATTTTGCATGATTCGTTTCCGGACGAATAACTCTTTAAGCTGTCACAAGCGAGCCCCCTGTGGTTTGCACATATTGTGAATTACTTGGCCATTAGGCAAATTCCGCAGAACTGGTCTAAGCAAGACAAAGACCGATTCTTTTCGCAAGTCAGGTATTACTTTTGGGAGGATCCGGAATTTTTTAAATATTGCTCTGACCAAGTGATCCGACAGTGTGTGCCGGAGAGTGACGTTCATAACATTCTTACATTTTGTCATTCTTCTGCATGTGGTGGTCATTTTAGTGGGCATAAAACAACCGCCAAACTTTTACAGTGCGGGTTTTATTGGCCCACATTTTTTAAAGATGCCCATCAATTTTGTAGAACTTGTTTGCGCTGTCAGCAAATGGATTCGATGTCTCGACGTGACATGATGCCAATGTCCCCTATTCTTGTGGTAGAAATATTTGATGTCTGAGGGATTGATTTTATGGGCCCTTTCCCGTCGTCATTTGGGTTTGAGTACATTCTCTTGGCAGTAGATTATGTGTCTAAGTGGGTGGAGGCACTAGCTACCCGAACAAACGATCATAGAGTGGTAATCAAATTTTTGCATGAAAACATCTTTAGTCGTTTTGGGTTTCCTAGAGCCATAATAATGATCAGGGTACACATTTTTGTAACTGGTACTTTGAGTCGGTAGTTAAGAAATACTCTATCACTCATAAAGTCGGCACTCCATACCACCCTCAAACTAGTGGCCAAATGGAAGTCGCAAATAGGGAGGTAAAGCATATAATAGAGAAAACGGTGAGGCCAGATAGGAAAGATTGGTCACAACGGTTAATTGATGCATTATGGGCTTACCGCACTGCTTATAAGACACCCATTGGGATGTCACCATATAGAGCGGTGTTCGATAAAGCTTGCCATCTCCCGGTTGAACTTGAGCACCGAGCATTGTGGGCCATAAAGAAGTTTAACTTCGATATGGTCGCGGCTGGGCTCAACCGAAAATTGCAACTCAATGAGCTGGAGGAAATTCGGAATGATGCATATGAGAGTTCGAGAGTTTTTAAAGCTCGGACTAAAGAATTCCATGACAAGCACATTAATAGAAAATCCTTTGAACCCGGCCAAATAGTATGGCTTTTTAATTCAAAATTGAGACTCTTTCCGGGTAAGCTAAGATCAAGATGGGATGGCCCCTTTGTGGTTGTTGAGGCATTTATTCATGGCACCGTTGAGGTGTGAGATCCAAAGACTAGCCACACTTTCAAAGTGAATGGCCAAAGATTGAAACCATATATAGAGGGGATTGGGAATGGGGATATGATTGAGTCCATTGCTTTGATGGACCCATTTTACTATGATTGATAGATTGATTTCTTGTTCTTTTTTCTTTCCCTTCTATGCTATTCTGTTTTTCTTTGTTCTCATTATGCTTTATTTGCGTCTAGGAGACTTTAAATCCTCTAAAGGTGTAATTCGTTTGGTGTTTGCCGTGCCCGAATGGCATCTGACAGTCTGGTATAGCCACCTAACCGTGTTTGTAGTGAGTTCCTAGGAGACAAACTGAGACGGTGGAAACTAGAGTTCGAATGGCAAAGCCTAGAACACAAAGGTTTGGAATTTCCGAGACTAGAGTTTGGTTTAAATACCCAGGGGTGTAGAGATTGCTTCAAAATAACCCTGCCTTGAACTCTGTATGGCAGCCCCATAGGTTGAGGTAGCTTTATGTGCCTCGATTCTGGATACCGAATCAACCTAGTCTGTCACCTTGTTGGAGAATAGGAAAAGTTACAAACACAGTTAGGGAGAAAAGTAGTACCCATGGTTTTCACGTGAAGATTATATCTTTAGTAGGCATCCCGATATTTTCTAAAATGCTATATTTATTTCGGGTGTCAATTGAAGGTCAAAATGGTTAAGTATGCTTTGGGCTGTACTTGGTTTTTATTTTCTTTTCTTTAATCTTTTGTAAATATATATATATTTATATTTATATATAGTTATACTAAAAATAAATAAATAAATAAATAAATGTTGTATTTGTTAATTATTGTTTTTGGTCAGTAGCCCGAAGGCTATAAACTACGCTGGGTTTTATTACTTAAGAGATTTTGAAGTGGCAACTTTATGCCATAACTCTGGTGCCTTTTGTTAGGTGCTGGGAGTTAGTTTTTCATTTTCTTGAAGCATGTACGCTTGCGAGTGCTTCTTGTTTTTGTTAAACTATGCTGTTACAATGTAGCAGAAAAAGGTCATTGCATGCGTGTGGGTTGAAGGGACCCTCCGCACCCTGCGTAAGGCATTGATGTGTGTTTTTTTTTAGTTTGTGGCACATCTCTTATTAACTAATTTCTGAGATGCTAAGCTCTTTGTGGTCTTAGTCATATTTAAGAGCAATTTAAGGTGCTTAGACTTTTGTGGCATTATCTTATTTAAAGTGAGGCAACCTTGTGTTTTTTTTTTTTTTTCTTTCCAGTGAGTTTTCTTTGAAGAAAAAAAAAAAGGGTGTTATACCAGTTCAATTTAAAAAAAAAAAAAAGTGTTATACTTGCTCAATTTTAAAAATAAAAAAATAAAAAAATAAACCATAAAAAAATATATATGTGCTGTACTTATTGTGGGGAAAAAAAAAAAAAAAAGGGGCAGCTCAGACCGCTTGAGCAGTTGGGCTTGCCGCACAAGCGGTCCAACTGTAGACACCCCATTTTTGACCGTCCTCAAGACTTGGACGTCACCGTTGGAACACTCGATGATCATCCGTGCTTGTGTTCGTCTCGAGTTTCCGGAGGTCTCAGCTGTGCACCTCGCCTCACGATCTCTCGACTCGACTTTTCGGTGTCTGGTTTTGCACCAAACACTTGTGTTTTTGCCTTGAGAGGCAAGGAATGGCTTGTTGGCCATTCCCACACCCCACCGGCTGTCACCGGCTGTTTATTAGTGCCACCGGCAGTGGTTCATTGAAACCAATGGCCGGTCGGCACTATATTTTGCCGACCGGCACTTTTCTCTGGCCGGTGACCTTTTTTTGCTGGCCAGTGTGACCCTTTTGCACCCTTCAGACTTGGTGCATGCCAGCTGTGCCAGCTGGAATGCACCAACACTCCTCCCCGTGCATGAAGTGGCTGTTTTGCCCATTTTGCCCCCTTTTGGTCAAAGCTTCTTGAGGAAGCTTGACCCTTTGGTCAAAGCTTCCTCAAGAAGCCTTGACCTCCTTGCCCCATTTGCCTCTTTCATTTAGCTTCCTTGAGAAGCTTAAATCATTGCCCTTTGCCTATTTAAGCACCTCTCTTCTTCTATTTTTGGGGTTGGAGTTTTTTGAACATAAAAACCAGAGCTTATATACATATACATCTTATACACACACTCTCTCTCCATATTTCCCTCTCTCTTCTCCCTTGTGTGTGTTTTCTTGGCCTAAAAGTACATTTTGACCTTACTTTTGCACTAATACACACACCATTACACCTTGCTCCGAGATTGAGAGGCATTGAGGGTTGTTTTTTGAGATTTTGGACTGATTTTGCTCAGAAGAGTGTGGCTGGACTAACTGTTCTTGAAGTGTTCTTCAAAGGTAAGATTTTCACTTTAGTTTCTCCAATCTTGCATTGGCTTTTGACCTGTCTTGCATATTGATTCAAGCTTTGAGTATAACATAAAAAAGTCTTATATTTTCCTGCTTAAGACATCTCATTGAGGTCATTTTGGCATTGGGGGTCAAACTCCCCCTCTTAGGCCTCTTTTGGCCTCTTTTGGTGCCTTTTCTTTAAGCCTTGTTGGCTTTGTTGTATTGCTCTTTTCACCACTGAAATCCAGTGGATTTTCAGTGGTGAAGAAGATGGTTTGAGGTCTTGCATAGGGGAGGGACACCCCTCTCCCCTTTGTCTCTCTTTTATCCTTGTTTTTGGCTTAAAGGGCAACATGCACGCTTGACTGATTTTGGCCCCTATTTCAGAGGTTTTTAGGTGTCTTTTGATCATAATATATCTCTATCTTTGGTCGGGTTTGTGGTCTTTTGGATGCATATCCCTCCCTTTTGCATAGAAATGTATCTTCTATTTAGGCTTCCATGCTTGCATGATTTAGCTTAGCTTGTTGAAGCTTTCGGTCATGATTTGTCATGCTTAAGATCTGTTGGCCACTGTTTTGGTCATGTTTGACATCCTTGATGTAGTTGCTTTGCATTTTGGCTTGTAGGCCTTGAGTATTTTGGCTTCTAGCATGCTTAACTTAGACTATCCTCATGATTTGGCATTATTTAAGATCATATTTCAGTCCATGTAAGGTGGTCTTATATTGTCATTTGTGTCCCTTCCCATGCTTTAAGGTGTTGTGGTTTTGTGCCTTGAAATGGGCATTGTGCATGCTTGTATGTTTAAGACATTTTGGGGCTGCCATATCAACGGGGTTTTGGGTGTATTTTGCTGCATTGAACATCTGTTTTTGGTCGCTTAGTCCATGCCATGAGTGGTCATGATGATTGTAGTAGAATGCCCCTTGTTTGTGCCTTAGCTTTGGGCCCCTTTGGCTTGCATGTTGGCATGAGTGCTTGTTCACCATTTTGGACACTTTTTGATCACTGTTTTGGGATGGACTGAGGTCTACCCTTCATGGTTTAGCACCACCATTTCATGATCATGTTGTATTGTTTTGGTCCTCATGCTTACATTGTATCATACTTGCATGTTGGCATGGCATTTATCTAGTTGCATCTCATATACATTGTACCATACTTGGCACATTTAGAATGCACTAACTTAGTTTGCATGTTTAGGTTGCATTACATTTGGCATGTTTTGCATTTTAACCTCACGTTGTGCATTTGAGCCAAGTTTGTATATATGCATTGCATTGCTTGGTTTGGGGTGTCAAACCGGGCATGGGGATTGAGGAATGTTTGTACTTCAAGTGACAAAACACGCCTCAACCCTCGGTCGCCAATCCCCTTGACTCCGATATGATAGGGTGTTAGTATTCATGTGTTTTGTTTGCATGCATTTTACATTGAATTGCAACCTCGGCCTCTTAGGCCATCATGCATCAAAAATGCACGATTGATGGCCCGAAGGTCGAGGGTCACGCTCCCTTGAGTCTCTTGCATAATTGGGAGTGTGACCAAGCTCACATTTGCTCAAAATTCCATGCCATGTACTGCTTTGCCCTCTGCTGCTATCAACCGCAGGTCCCAGCAGGAATTTGTGGCCGATCGACAGTGTTTAGTGCCGACCAGCAAAGAATATGTGGCCGATAGACTTGAAAGCAGCCGATGGAAATTTCCCATGGCAGGTGGTTATTTTCCTTAGCCGATGGTGTTCTACAGTGTGCAGAGAACATATTCCAAGACTTTGGCAATTTTCAGAGGAGCAGGGCAGCATTAACAGAGGCAGCAGTGGCATGGTACGGGTTTATGGGCAAGATGGATCGAGCATGCATCATTCGCGTATCCCGAGGTAGGGCTGCGGCCATCTCTATTCTGCATTTAATTTGTTAAATTAGAGGGTCTGTAACAATTAATTAGCTAGGATAGGTAATTCATTATTCGAATTGTATTATTCTTTTGGTCCCTCCGAGTGAGGGCAATTGTGTAATAAGTGTGCGTGAGTGTGTGTATGTCTTCCAACCCCACGTCTTTCTTCCCTTTTATTTACCCGCTTATGATGGTAGACTAAGGCATATTTAAATTAGCATACCTTATGCTTAGCATGCGTGCATCTATACATTTGTCTAACATGCACCAGGCTCGGTACATCATGCTAACTGCACTCGTATTTCAATTCCAAGTTGAGTATTTGTTAGTTGCAGCATTTCACATGCCATGTTTGGGATAGCCGAGCCTGTTTGGATTGCATCTTTGCATGTGTTGCATTAGCCATTTCAAATATGAACTAGGATCATGCATGTAATTACTAACTGGTTTCTGTTTTGGCTTGGAGTACTAGGTGAGCTTTTTTGCTTTAGCATACCGCATGCGTGCGAGTGTTGCCATAATAGCATGATTACCATGAGGCTAGCTGCTTATGTGATATAACTGCTTGAATGCCTGTGGATGGAGGTCGAATTACTTAAATTGGGATAATGCATTAAAACTGTGAATTTTAAGCCCACTAGATAGTGGCAAAACCTGCATTTTAGCCTTCTTGCGAGTAGCAAACCATTTTCAAAACAAACACGAAATGTTTTGTTCCAATTTAGGTGATTTGGTCTATACTTGTTTGCTGTACGCATAACATAGTAATTCTAGGCTAATAACTGGAATAAGAACACATAATGCTTTCAAAACAAGATATCACGGTTAGTAGAGGCCGATCTTTGATCGGGCGAAAGGGGGTGCTCATAGCTGACCTTCCCCAATCGTACCCAAGTTCCCGAGCCGAGGCAACTTTGGTGATGACGGACACGTGGCCTTTGGCACCGAGTCAGGGTTTCCTAAATTTCCAAAAATAAAATATTTAGGTGGCGACTCTGTATCTAGCAAAGCAGTCCATGTTTGGCACTTCTTTTTCTAAAAATCTGTTTTCTCAAAACGATTTGCCAGATTTGGACTCTTTGGTTCAGATCAAGAACCGTGACAATTTGAGTCCAAACTGTAGTAGACCTGCAAAAGGAACGGAACGGGACCTCACCCTCCCGGGGCGTTCGGGGACGTCTACACCAGCTCGAGATGGGTACTGCTTAGCGCCGCTGGAGTGGCCCAAATGCGCCGCAAGAGCGGCCCAAAATCACCGCTCGTGCGGCCCCACTTGGCGCACGAATGGCCCAGCTCGAGTAAAAAAAAAAGGGAGCGCACGAGCGGTTGGGCTCGCCGCACAAGCGGCCCAACCCAAATCAGCTATTGTCTAACGTCGCAGGAGCGGCCCAAATAAAATAAAATAAAACAAAATTAAAAAAAAATGCAGATTTTGTTTTCTTTTTATTTTTTTTATTATTCTTATTCTTATTTACTTATTTGAAAAAAAAAAGATTTTGTTTTGTTTTTCTTATTATTATTATTATTATTATTATTATTATTATTATTATTATTATTATTATTATTATTATTATTATTATTATTATTATTTTTATTTTTATTTACTTATTTGAAAAAAAAATTCTATTTCTTTGTTCAACTTCTTTTATTTTATTTTATTTTATTTATTTTGTTTTATTTTCATTTAAAAAAAAAAAAGACAAAAAGTTGACCTTATCTACACACCTAACACACACTCCCTCTCACAATCAATCTCAGATTTCGTTCTCTCTCTCTCTCTCTCTCTCTCTCTCTCTCTCTCTCTCACAACCCCACAAACCCACATTCTTCTTCTTCTTCTTCTTCTTCTTCTTCTTCTTCTTCCTTTTTCTTCCCTTTTCTTCTTCTTTCTTCTTCCTCACCACCATTATCTCACCGCCAGCATCATTTCCCTCTCCATCCGACGAATCTCCGGCAACCACCATTTTTTTCGGCGAATCTCCATTCTTTTTCTCTTTCTTCATTTTTTTTTTAAGGTAAATTTTTCTTTTGTGTAGATTTGTGGGTATAGGAATATATTTGTGGAGTTTTTGTTTTTGTTTTTGTGTATAGTTGATAAATGATTCATCCTTTAAAAAAAAAAAAAAAAGTTTGTTCATAAGTGATTTATTTATTTATTTTAAGTTAGTTGTTTATTCTTTCTGTTATGTTATTTTATTTAGTTTATTTGTTTTTCTTTAGTTGTAGTATAATAATTTAGCCATGTTTTTTAGTTTGTTCATTCACAGCATGTTTATTAGTTTGTTCATTCACAAAAAAAAAAATAATAATAATAATAAAAATAAAAATAAATAAATAAATAAAATTTCTGCGTAGGAAGAAGATGAGAGCCGCACGTGCGGCCCTCTCCGGAGCCGCACGTGCGGCCCTCTCCGGCGCACGTCCGGTCCAACCCAAATAATTTCAAAAAAAAAAAAACTCAGCAATAATGGTACTAATAATAATCATAACTTAGTTTTTTTTTTAATTTGCTATATTTGTTTAGTTTAAATTGTTTCGTTAGTGATTCTAGTTAGTTTAATTACTTAGTGGATTATTTTTATTTTTATTTTTATTTTTATTTTGCCTATTTAGTTAGTGATTTTTATTTTTATTGTTAAGTAGTTTAGTTTTTATTTTGTTTTATTTAACTTTCTGAATTTTTTCTTCAGATTATTTTATTTTCTTCTCTTCTACTAACTTAGATTGTTTAATTTAATTTAATTTTCTTATTTATTTTCATATTTGTAGTTCCACTGTGAGTTTGTAAATAAATAAATTCCAATCAATTCGGTGGTGTGAGAATGATGCGGTTTTGAATGATTTATGCATACATGCTATATCTAATGAGTGTTAATATAATGGTTTCATATTTTTGGTTGTGTTGGTTGAACTATTTTGTGCAGATATGGCTTCATCATCCCGCCAAGCACCCTAACGGCCTCACAATGCCAACATTGCATTCAGGGATATGCCAACCGATGCTTGGGCTACCAAACCAGTTACATGTGATACGTCCTTTGATGTGGACTTCTTTCGTCGCCATCAAACCACTGCGTGGAGTATTCAACAGCTCGAAGACCGGGGCCTCCTTGGCATCTACACCGTCACTGAATCGGCATACCCGCGCATTGTGCGACTTTTCTATCAACATATGTACATCAGTGACGAGGCCCCGGGAGCTCTTTGCTCCCTTGTTGACGAAGTGGAGTTAGTGGTCACTCCAGCTTCAATTGCCAAGGTCCTCCACTATTCCATGGACCCTATCAATGCAGTACAGTTCCCGGTATTCACTCGGGAACTCACCATCCCGGAACTGGTGACTGAGTTTTTTGAGGGGCGTCAGGAGGATGACAATCGTACGAGCATCCAACAGGCTAATTTACCACACCGCCTTCTTTTCCTCGATGTGGTACTAAAAAAAATGTCATTCCTATTGGCCACAAGGAGGAGCGGCGAGGGGACTTCCTCCGTGCTTTACATCGATTTGACTTCGGGTTTTGGATTGACATCCCTACCTTAATCTACAATCAGATGCATCGAATCCTAAATGAAGTCAAAATACGCAATACCCGGGGCAGTTCTACATGGGCCCTCCCTTTTGCCAACCTCATCACTGCGCTTATCAAAGACCAAGACACATACCCACTTCAGGCCAACGAGATTCAGTTTCCGCTGCCTACATTTTATGGTAAAACCCATTGGCGCCAAACCACTGCTCGTCTGCTGCCTCCACTAGTCCTTCCAGAAGCCCCGGCCAATCCTAATGATGCCCCAGTCGAGCCCGCCACCACACCAACGCCAGCACCACCGCCATTCCGTATGACGAGGGTGCAATATCCGGCTCTTTTAGATAACCAAGCCGCCCTTCAGCAATCTATGGTTGATCTCCGAACCGACTACCAGGCTTACCAGGATTATTCATATGTGTAGACAACCCATTTTTGACCGCCCTTAAGACTTGGGCGCTACTGATGGTTTACGTGGTGATGAAAGATATGCAGGGCAAAGGTTCGATTTCTTTGGCAAGAGGAGAGTCAAATCCTAACCTCACACCCTATTTTGAACCAAAGCTATTTTGAATGGTTTTTAGACCTTAAAACCCTCTCTTTCAAAATATTTTTGAAAAGAAGTTTCTACGATGTTCCGAGGCTTGCATTTTGTCAAATGTTGCGCTTTTCGATAAATTGAGCAAGGACAAAGTGGAAATGAATGAAAGAGAGTTGAAATCTTTGAAAAATATTTCAAAACACCTTGTTTAGGGGTTTGGAGTTGAAGAAGAGAGGAGAAGAGGGAAGAAACCTAGTTGAGGAAGAAGTTGGGCATGAACAGTTAAGAGAGAGAGTCGAGCAGCCCTCGCTAAATAAGGCCTATCCTTTTGAACACTTGGATTTTAGCTATGAGGCCACCACCGTTGGAAAGATTACTTCCGGGGCTTCATTTTTCACTTAAGAATCTCCTAAAGCCGAGTCCGGATGGGGGAGATATGATTGGCTGAAGTTGGGCATCATTTCGGTTGGACCGAAACTGGGCAGCCTTCACTAAAAGAGGAATATCTCTTAGCACACATGGAATTTTGATACAAGGCTTGCATAATTGAAAATAAGACTTCCGGAGGTACAGTTTAGGCTCAAGAATGACCTGAAAAGGAGTCCATATGAAGGAATTAGGCTTGCTTCAAGTCAGGGACCAGGGCTGATTTTTTCCATCAGCCTCTATGAGAGTCCATTGGCCACAAATTGGACCTCATCGGCCATAGGTCGGCCAAAAGTGAACCTTATCGGCCACAAATGTTGGCCGATCGGCCAAAAATGTCCAAAAAACCCAGAATTGGCAGATATTTCTCTTCCAGCTGTTTCCAGCTTGTGCCACCTATCCTAGCTCAGATATTTTCGACCAAAAGCTTTTAAATTGCTATATATGAAGCCAAATATCTCATATTCAAGGAATTAGAACATTTTTCTTGAAGGCTTAGAAATTTGAAAGCTTCTCACTCTAGAATCCTCTCTCTCTAGAAGTTTTGTGAGCAAAACTCTCTCCCTCTCTAGAGTTCTCTCATTCTCCTCTTGTTTTAGGCTTAGAAGTGAGAAATTCCTACACTTTTGCAAAGAGACCCTTAACCAAAGTTGATCATCTTTGGGTTGAGGTAGCTTGGGACTTTGTTTGAGCTCCAAAAGGCTAATTTTGGCTAGTTTTGCTGCTGCGTTTCAAGGTGCTTCAAGGGTAAGCACTGCTCCTTTTCAAGCTTGTTTTTGCACATTTGCTTTACCCTCCTTTTTCCATTGTTTTGGACTATTTTGAGGATGGTTTTGGACTATCAAAAACTATATTTTTAAGGTGTAAAAATGGTAGTTTAAGGCTTGGTGAGTTTGGGGGTTGTTCTCCCTTTTTGTTCCTTGGCTTGTGAGGCCTTTTGTGCAACTTCTCACCACCTTCAAATCCAACTTTTTTTGGCCTTAGAACCACTGAAATCCAGAGGATTTTTAGTGACAAAAACCCTATTTTGAGGGCCCAAAGAGGAGAGGGTGGTTCCCTCTCCTCTTGTCTTGCTTGCTAGTATTGATGGCCAACCAAATGAGCATGTGTTTTTACTTCTTTATGGCTTTGTTTAGGCTCATTTTTGTGACTTATTAGACCTTCCATAACTCTGCTTTTGGCTTGTTTGATCATTGGTTGCATGCTTTATGCACTTGTAGTGTAAACCCTCTTTGCTAGCCTTGCATGCCTAATGAGTTAGCTTGTTATTCTAGCATGTGTTGGCTTAGTCTCAACCCATTTTTGGTGTTATTTTGGCATGCCATAACTCTGATTTTGATTGGTAGACTCACCTCTTGCATGCTTTATACACTTGTAGTGTAATACTTGCTAGCTAGCCTTGCATGCTTGTCTCTTTAGCCAATCATGCTAGCTTATTTTGGCTATACTCGATACATATTTTAGCATTATTTTGGGCTTTTTTAGGACTTTTTTGGGCTACCTTGGTCATATGACTCATGTTTTGTATAGCTATAGTGCAACTACCTTGACTAGTCTTGAGTTTTGAGGCCCTTACCATGCTATACTTGTGATGTTTGCATGCTTCGGCATCATTTGGAATGTAATTTTAGAGATTTTTTCTTTGCTAAACTCTCATGTTTATCACTCTTTAATTGTGTTTAAAAGTTGAGCATTATACCTTGTGTGTGAGCCAATACATGAGCTTATTTTTCTTGCCATCTATGTTACGAGTCTAGCATGTTTTTGCCACTATTTTGAATTTCCTTAGACCTGTTTTGAATGGTTAGGGTCATTTGAGCATTGCTTAACATGGTTGTAGTGTAAAGGGGCTTGACTAGTTTTGAGTTTCGGGGCCTTTAACATGTTGTGCATGTGATAATTGCATGGTATGGCACCATTGGACATGTAATTTCAATGCATGTAGTGTAGTTACGCTCTCACATACTTCACTCCTTCATTGCTTTTGAGGGTTGTGTATTATGCCTTGCTTATAGGCCAACATGCATGCATGCTTCTCTTGCTTTTTGAGCTTCCATTTCAGCATGTTTTGGCCACTAATTTGGGCATGATTGAGGTCTGTCCATTTTAGTTTAAGTCCATTTTGCATGTTGTCACATGCTTATTGCATTGCTTGGTACATTGCATATTGTAGCATGTTGTTGCATACTTGACATATAGCATGTTGTTGTATGCTTGTTCCATTGTATTGTTGTTGCATGCTTGAGTTACATTGCACGCTTGTATGCTCATATTGCATTAGCATTGTTTGCATGCCATTAGCTTTGTTAAGTTGTGCATGCATTGCATTGCATTGCATTGTGTTTGGTTTGGGTATTAAGCCAAACACGAGGAACGAGGGACGTTTCATACTTGAAATGATGAAACGTGCCTCAATTCTCGGTCGCCGACCCTCTTGATCATGCATGATAGAGGTTAAGGAATTTATGTGTTTTTGTGCATTCATTTGGCATTGATTTGTGCAATTCGGCCTCTTTGGCCATCATGCATCGAAATGTGTGATTGATGGCTCGAGAGCCGAGCACTACACACCTTTAAGCCTTACACATGATAAAGGGTGTAGTTACACACACATTTTCTTGCAAATACATTGTCATGCCTCTGTTTGTGCTCTGTTGCAACAAAAAAGAGAGTTTGCAGGAAGAGATGGCCGATCGGCTACGAAGTGTGTCGATCGACTATCAACAATTGGCCGATAGCCTCAAAATTGGTTGATGACCATTATCCTCTGGTCGATGGCCACCCCTCCTGGCCGATGACCTCTCAGCATGTCCATGAGGTGGATCAGAAGTGTTTTGGAGATTGGCATAATTTTCAGAGGTGCAGAAGTGTGCAAACAGAGGCAACATGAGGCATGGTAACGGACTTCCGAGCAAGGCGACCGAGCATGCATCATTCATCATTCCAAGGCAAAGCTGTGATAGCTTGATTCAGCTTCTTTCTTTTCTTGCTTATTTGGATTTGTAACTTAATTAATTTTCTTAATTAGTTACGGTTTTGTAATAATTAATTAGCGTAGTGTAGCTAGCTAGTTGATTTATTTGGACCCTCCGTCGAGAGGGCCGACTGTTGTAATAAGCGTGCGTGTGTGTGATGAATGTCTTCCAACCCCACGTCTTTCTCCCTTTTACTTATCCATGTACGATGGTTAGTTCTAGGTCATATTTTGATTAGCATTCTTATGGTTGCATGTTTGCATTCATCCATCTGTCTTGCATGCACCGGGCTCGGCGCATCATCCAGACCGCATTGTATTTCAATACATTTACTTGAATACGTGTACAATAGCATGTTATCAAGTTGCATCTCATATGTCATATTAGAATAGCCGAGCCTATTTCTAGTTGCATTTTGCATGTGTTGCATTAGCCATCTTAACATGAATTAGGATCATGCATGATTTCTAACTAGTTATTGTTTTGGCTCGGAGTACACTATAAGTATTTATGCTTTAGCATCTTGCATGAGTGTGAGTATTGCCATGATAACATGCTTGCCATGAGGCTAACTGCTTAATTGATTAACTGCATGAATGCTTGTGAATGAAGGCTTCATTGCTTAAATTGGAACAATTCATCGAAATGCAAGTTTTAAGCCCACTTTGCGAAGTGGCAAAATCTTATTTTTTAAGCCCACTTGAGGGTGGCAAAATCCACGTCTTAGCCTACTTGCAAGTAGCACCTTCAAACCATTTTCAAACAAACAAACAAACAAACATGAGATGTTTTGTTCCAACTTAAGCGATTTAGTCTATACTTGTATGCTGTGCGCATCACGTAGTAATGATAGATTAATAAACCGGAATAAGAACACATGTGTTTTCAAAAACAATATATCATGTTAGTAAAGGCCAATCCTTTGATCGGGCGAGCGGGGGTGCTCATTGTATGACCTTCCCCTCTCGTACCCAAGTTCTCGAGCCGAGGCAACTTTGGTGATAACGGACACGTGGCCTTAGGCACGAGTCAGGGTTTCCTAAATTTTTCAAAATAAAACATTTAGATGGCGACTCTGTATCTGGTAAAGCAGTCCATGTTTGGCACTTCTTTATAAAAATCAGTTTTTCAAAACGATTGTCCGGATTTGGACTCTTTGGTGATTTATCGGTCTCACATTGCATTTTGTGAGATTAGATTCAGAACTGTGACATTGAGTTCAAACTGTAGTAGTTAATGAACAAAACGATTTCGCGCCTTCGCGCACGGAGCTGTGACGTTCGGGCGCGTCTACAACATGCGGCATTTGATGGGTATCAGCAGTCAGTTGCCTCTCTGCATACTGACTTCTATGCATACCGGGATTCGAGTGGGTAGCGATTTGATCAGTTTGATCAGCGGTTTGATCAGGCTGATCGACAGTTCGATCAGCATGGCACTAGGGTTCATGATGAGGCGTTCAAGACTCGGACACTGATGCATGCCCTATTTGAGCAGCATTTCCCACCACCATCGCCAGATCCACATCAGTGATTTTTGTATATTTCCTTTATTTTCTTTCCATATTCATTTTGTTTTTTTTTATTTTCTTTTCCTTTCTCTTTTATATTGTGCCGAAAAAAAAAAATCCAAAAGTGTGTTTGGGTGTCCTTGCCTCGTTGGATGTGCGCCCATGCTGTCTGGTAAGATCCTCTCTCTCATTTTACTATCTAATGTCTACTTGCTTACATTGAGGACAATGTTATATTCCAGTTGGGGGGTGAGGGTATTTGTAATAACCATTCATATTCGTACTTGCTGCACTTGATTGCACCACTTCACTTAATGTTTACTTTGTGCCAGTATGGTAATGATATGAACATATGTTAATTGGGGAACATAGTGGACTTGTATGAAAAGGATTTATTGGGTAAATACTCACATGTGATGTTTGCACTAGGATAGTTGTTTGTGTTTGTGGTATTAGTACACTTGTCATGAGTATGCCTTAATTCACATGAGCACACTATCATAGCAGTGACCTCTTTATTATAATCCCTGGTGTACATCATTGATAATGGTTGAGGTTGCAGAAAAGAATAAATGAGTAGCCAAGATTCTTGTTAAAAATAAAAAATAAAAAATAAAAAATAAAACCTTGACTTGTTTAGGTTCGTAGCCTCTTTAACTCGAGTTATTAAGCCCGTAGGGGTGTCTCTACACCTAGTGTCCTAAAATCGTCTAATTTGGGAGTCATTAGCCCAATACTTGCTATATGGGTTAATTAGAAAGCTTAAGGGACCTAGACATTGCACAGTTAAGGAAAAATAAGGAGAATGACTAGTTCGGATTCGTAGCCTTTTCAGCTCGAGTTATTAAACCCGTAGAGGTGTCTCTACACCTAGTG
Organism: Camellia sinensis; assembly: GCF_055761805.1. Lineage (NCBI taxonomy): Eukaryota > Viridiplantae > Streptophyta > Magnoliopsida > Ericales > Theaceae > Camellia > Camellia sinensis. The sequence goes on along the minus strand of NC_138964.1, from coordinate 15,357,601 downwards.
CCCTAAAACCGTCTGGTTTGGGAGTCATTGGCCCAATGCTTGTTACATGGGCTGACTAGAAAGCTTAATGGATCAGGATATTGCACAGTCTTCTTTCAAAAAAAAGAAAAAAGAAAAAGAGAAGCTTGGTTGCAACAGTTTACTTTTTTTGTATATGTTGAGTGTTATTATGAGTTACACTGGGCTATTATAGTGGACAGTTAACTAATATGGAGATTGCACTTTACACCGAGGGTACTAATGATGTGTCTACTAGCATTCACAAGTATAGGGGACTCTATTTTTGTATTAACTGAATTGTGGTTTAAGCTCAATAGATTCCTTCATACTTGTCCACTATGCCTTCAATGACTCATCATGTTTTAATATCACACTGTAGTGGCACATAAGTTGGTTGTTGTGTGGAATAGGGTGGTTAATTGTTGTTGAGCGGATATGAATATGTTGATGTTTGTGGGTATCATTTTTTAAAACCCTCACGAGACTATACTCATCCACTTGGGATAACCTTGTGGTTTAAAGGCTTGTTGCATATGCTAAATGCAATCGTGATCCCTACGAAAGTGGCTGAGAGTATTTTACTTTTCTTATTTCTTTTGTTTTGCTTGAGGACTAGCAAAATGTAAGTTGGGGGGTATGATGTTGGCCAAAAGGTACCACATTGAGACCACTTAAGTTACAGTTTTAGTCTTTCAATTTTATTTATTTGGTAGAGATGATGTCTTTTGTGCACTTGTACAGATTTGGCAGGAAATATGAAACTTCAATAAAAAATGGCGCGAAAGCAGATTCTCCGTGCGAGAAGTGAAAAATCCGAGCCAGCTAGACTACCGCACGTGCGGCCAAGCTTCACCGCACATGCGGCCCACCACCGCACGAGCGGCCCACCTAGGGACGCATGCACTGAAATTTTGGTCTGTTTTGCTGCGAATAAAATACAGAAAAATAGCCAAACCTAGGGTTTGAAAATTTAATTCAGAATAGAGGGAGGCTAGGGTTCCAAAGAGGTGATATTCTACCAAAGCTTGAAAGACACTTCCATGGGGGTTTCTTCCTCATCTTCTTCCTCTTTCCACTCCTCCATGAGTGGCTAGTTGTCTTTTCTAGGGTTTTGATGAAACCCTAGCCATGTAATGGAATTTTTCATGAGCTTTAACTGTAAATTGGTTTGAATGAATGTATGGATGTTTTAGAAGTTTTTAATAATTGTTTCGTTCATCTCTTCAAGCATTTTACTCTCTGTGATTGTTTAATGCTTTCCATACATTAGTATGCTTTGTGTTTGTATTCAAAGTACGAGACGAGTCATGCTATGAGAGACGGGTCGTTTTGCTAACATAGTTTAGAGCAAACGACTCGTGCTACTTGGGATGATTCGTGCCTGTACATTGAATGCAACAACCCTCTTGATCAATATTTCAAACTTGTAATTGTGAAATATTGGGTAGTTCAAACCGAATTGCGATTGGTGGTTGATGTTAAGTCTCATTCATGTGGTTAGTGGTAAATTCTCTACCCTAGGATTTTTCCCGAAAATTAATATCTCAAACCCTAATTTTAATTGTTAATATAATTCTTCAATTTTATTTAATTGCTGTTTAGGTGTAGAATCAATCTTATCTTTTTAATGAAAATTAATTTACAAATTTTGTGATTGAATTAATCTAATTTCACATTTGTCCCTGTGGATCGATACCTGGACTTGCCATTATTCTGATAGAATTTGGTATAGTTTAGTGTTTAATTTTGGTGTGTTCAACGAACCATCATATATTCTGTACATGTTAAACATCATTTCCAATTAGCCATTTCAAGACAAATCTATAACATACTATATATCAAACTTTCAAAATTCTAACATTTCTCATCCTTCCAAGAAATCCCTCATTAAATGCAAACATGGTTAATTGTCACCGATAGCCAAAATAGTTATCTCTAATGTATTAATTAAAAGATAACAACATGAATATACAATACAACATATAAGCATAACTTGGAATCTCCCATGATTCCCAACATTTAGAAACAATCTATATTCCACATTTTAAAGACAAATTTCTAAGATTTATATAAATTTTCATTAAACTCAACATTTCAAGGGGAGTTACCAATGCTCGATATTCCAAAGCTTCATAAGTGTTTTCCGAATCAAATCCTCAATTTTGAAACCAAATAAAATCTTTTCTCAATAATCCAACAACTCCCAAAAACATTAACATTTAGGATTTTTCACAAATTGGGGCTTTTTCCCTTTCAAATACTCACATGTAATTTTATATACAGAAAATACATTAAATAGCAAGATTATAGGTAGTCAACTCCCAATTTAACCAAACCCTTAATTTACAATTCAAATGTCTCATATATGAATTTGATGTTCAAAAACACATATTAGCATCTTCCAACTATTAAAACTAATAATTAATTTCCCAATTGTTTTGACTCACATAAAACTTTCAATCAATTTTGCTCCATCTCAACCAAGACAACCAATATGATTTTCACTAAATCTCATACTTATTGAATATTACCATTTCCATCCTACTATATTAAAAGTTATGGTATAATCTCAAAAATACATTTTTAATCACAACGGATATAAACTTTTAACCAAACTAATTTAATCCACTAAATTAGTAAATTTATTATATTCTCATTTTTCCAATAGAAATAGTACCAAACATAACTTAACATGCCTCACCCTTCAAACATAATCATATGTCATACCAAGCTACTTAAATAGTTAATTTCCCCAAATTCTCTACAAATAACAATTTCACAACTTATCTAAAATCAACTAATCATCATGATATTTACATCAAAAATCTTGAAATATGCCCAAGAGTACACTTTTTAAAGTTGGGAGTTCAAAAGTCATCATTTCATATTTTCATTTTCAAAAAAATGAACAAAACTTAATTTATCAACATGCCACCTTTCACAACTTATCATGAATACAACACTTTTAGAGTTTTTAATATCAAAACAACTCTAAAATCCCAACTTAACAATTTACACAATATTCTTCAACATCAATTAATTTTTCTCAAAAATAAATCCCTAAAAAGAAATCGAAGGTGAGATAATATTTCAACATTATATTTTCTCAAAATAACTTATCTAATCATAATATGATGTAGATACAAACCACACCACTATTGATTTTATTTTCGGATTTTCTTAACAAAATATTACCAACACAAGATGATTTTTTCAAATCACTTTCAAAATACAAATATTCTTAGCATTTCAACATAATTTTTCTTCCAAAAATTATTCAAATAAAAATTTGAGAATAATATCTATGTAACACGTCCTATAATGATATATTTTCTCAAAATATCTCTAACATAGATTTAAAGCAATAATATGAAGAAAGTCCCTACATCAAATAATGAAGAGGAGCAAATTCGAAAGGCAAACCTTATCTGATCATGAATCCGACGCTATCATTGCGAAGAGTACGATGAGCTCTCCGATTTTTATTTACAAGATTTTTGCAAAATCTGACTCTAAGAACTCTCATTTGAAGTTCAAATGTTGAGCCAACAATGGAGGTGAGCGCGTGAGAGAGAGAGAGAGAGCTCTATGCTCAAAAGAAGGCAAAGGAAAAGAAGTAGAAACAACAATGATTCATCCCTGTAATTTGAGAGCTTTAATTGAGCACTAATGAAGTGAAAAAAAAAAAAAAAAAAAAAACTAAGATCAAAACATCACATCAATGGGTGGGGCCCACCCCCTATAACTCCTTTAGAGCTTATAGTTTAGAACTCCCAAACATTTTTCAAGTAAAAAAGGAAAGGAAGAGAAAGGAAGAAGTCTAATGGGAAAAGGGAAGCGGCGTGGGAGACAACCTCACGTGGATTCACTTCCTCATGGATGCTCACTAACTTAACATCATACAAATTAATACAAAATACATGACAATAACGCCTTCAAAATTTTGTAACATAAATTATAAAATGATATAATATATATTTTTTTAACTATAAAAATATAATATTTTTATACACCACAAAAAATGTTATATTTTTTTCATTATGAAATATACACAAAATCATTCACTACAAGAATATATAATTTTTTTCACTATGTGGTACACACCATAAATTCAACTTTCAAATATATATTATAATCCTTTGTAATAAATAATAATATCTTATCAAACACAAAATTAAAAATGACTAAACAGTTAAACATGAGTCATAAACAAACTCAAATTAAATTAAATCTAAGTCATGGGTCTTGAATTAAATTCTCACTCATAAACCAAATATTATCCAATTATATATCAAAGTAGACCCAACAAACTTTATCTCAAGTCATGGTCTAAACACCCAAAACTCAATATCAAATTCTGTTGTATACTAGATCGAACACTGATCAGTCCGCGAATTTTCATAAAATAAATACTCATCAATTAATTCTGAAATTTTTACCCAACGTGATAGACTAATATGGGAACAACATATAAAAAGTTCATAATTTTTTTAGATCAGGAACTATTTAAAAAAAAAAAAACAAAGATTGTTTTCACAGAAAATTTACACAGCAATCTAAATCCGAAAATTTGCTCAATTAATTTATGCACTGACTAATTTAAAAAAAAAGAAAAGAAAAAAAAGTTGGGTCATCACAATTGGTCTCTGTTAGCAATAAAACAATAATAAATCAATCTCATATGTAAAGATGATTATGGTGGTGTTTGGTGCAGCTTATTGTAAGTTAAAAGTTGATAATCAAAAAGAAGAAATCAAAAGCGCTTTCCTAGTTTCTAAATAATCAGCTTTTCTCAATTTATTTAAACTATTTCTGCCTGAAAAGCTATAAACAAAAGCTATACCAAACAATCTGATACAGATTTTCAAATTAAAATAAATTATAATCACCCCTTATAAACCATACCAAACACCCCCTATGGATACCTCCTTCAAATTCTAAGGTACTTACAAATAGTTGTTGGCGTCGGTACAAAGATTAGGTGTGAGATTGTTTTGATATTTATCATTTCTAAGACATGTGATGGATCAATGTGTCATATATATTTTAAACATGTCAATATTAAAAAAATAATAATAAAAAAAAAACTAGAGCGTGTGATTTGATTATAACTCTATCATATAGAATATAAATAAAATAAAAAAGAATTGTATCTTTTATTAATTTTATATGGTATGTAGTCCTTAAAAGTCAATAATTGTATTTTTCATAATTTTCAATTTCAATTTTATTCCGTGAATATTTTAATTTATCAATTATTGTGTTTCTTAGGTGTAGAGTATACTTTGATCTATATCTATATGTATACCATTATCGAGCACAAGAAACTCTAAAAATTTCAAAGTATTAATATAAAATTTTAAAAGTTAAGAAATACAAGTGACATATGACGGATTTATCCATATCTATAATTTTAAATTTAAAAAAAATATTTACATAGAAAGTCAAATAAATAAATTTAATTATACATAAGGCCACATCTAATTTGATATTTGAAAATCCTTAAAAGGAAATTTTAATTTTAAATTTAATATGATATAATTTAAAATTATAAAAATATTTACTTCAAAATATTATTCATTTTTTTTAAATATTTGAAACTAAAAAATAAATGTAATTTAAAACTTTATGGATTTATCTAAACATATATAACTTTCAAATTCAAATTCAATGAAAGAAATGTACATAAAATGTCAAAAAATAATTTTAGCTATACATTTTCGTTTAGCTAGTAATTTGTTTAGCTATGTCCAAGCTATATTTAATTTTAAATTTATAAAGAAAGCCTAAAAAAAATTTGAATCATATATAATTTTAAATATTTAAATTATTTTTTAGCTGTTAATCATAACTTATCAAATGGTCAAAAATATCAAGTACACAAGTCATAATCTTATTGAAAAAAATATTATATTGAAAAGAACTTCACCTGATTATCAAAAAAAATTCAAAAAATAAAAATAATGGTCTACATATATCGTGAGTGTAGCTCACATCTCACTAACTTTAAACTTATATTATACACTCACTTTTGAAATAAATTTTTATGGTCCATCGCATTTTTTAGACTAAAACATAGTCTATGAGCTTGCCCAGTCTAATTGATTTAAATTTATTATTATAAAATATTCTACTTATCAATGATATAATTTAGGGGATTTTTTTTAGGGTCCCTGATATTAAGATTTTATAGCATAAAGGATATCCAATATTTTCATAATGTCTAAAGTCTTTCAATATCAATCTAGAAAAAATTCGATCCAAGAATTTCTCTGGACTTTCTAAAGCAATTCTCTTTAGAGAAATTCTCTCCATTCTCTAGACTTCCCACTTTCCAGAGAAATTCTCTCCATTTTTTGGACTTCTCACTCTTCAGAGAAATTCTCTTTAGAGAAATTCTGAAAATTTGTCTGAACTGTCCTAGGAATTTCTCTAGACTTCCCAGAGAATTTCTTCCTAGAGAAAGAACCTCAGCATTAACAAGAAAAAGAACTTCAAACTAGTTACTAATTTGTCAAAAAAAAAAAAAAGAATTCAAAAAACAAGTTCAAAAAAATGAACCAAACATCGCAAGATGGTAATACTATAAGTCCACAACATAGACAACAAATTTGAATCCTTAAATAATGAATGTCAATTAAAACAACAAAGGGGATTTATATTGTGTAATTAATTTTTCTAGAAAGCAAATTCAAATTAGTCCTTTTTATAGGGTTTTTCCCTCCCAATTATAGGTCTAAATTCTCAGAATCAAAAGTGCACCAACCCATGCAAGTCCTCAAAAACTCAAATTCCCCAAATAAGTAAACATAATTTCATAAAGAATTAAAACCAAACAATTGATACAGAACCTGATACTAAATCAAGAACATACATATACATGCATGTGTGTGTGTATATATGTATATCTATATATCAATGAGAAAAGTAGGGCAACCTTGTTAGTATGCTCAAGGACGTCAGTCTTGGCCTTGGACCGTCAAGAACAAGACCACTAGACCAGCTTCTCCCAGGCTAGTCGGACCACTTTGCGGCTGTCTTTGGTGGTTTGATCCGGTGTAATGAGGAATAGGCGGTGGTGGCAACAGTCGTGGTGGTGGTAAGAGAGCGAAGAGGGACAGACACCATGGAAAAGAGTACGTGGATCCACCACCAGCATTGCTGATGGACATGGCGAAGTTGAAGCTATGGCCATTCTACAGAGTAGAGAGAGAGGAGGAGAGGGAGATGGCGGTTTGATTCGAGAGAATCAAATTTATCTGTGATATACGGGTGCCAGGGTTGAGGGACCTTAAATATCACAAAAAAATATTGTCGACATCTTCTATTACTAAAAATAAGATAGCGACTTTAGACTAATTTTCTCTATAATTTATGTATAATGTATAAATATATTATTATCGGATGTTTTTATTAACTTATCAATTTTTTAGATTAAGTTTAAGATTAGGACTAGAATATGATCTATAATTTAAGGTGGTTTTATCTTAAATAATTTTTTTTAGGGCGAACTACACTAAGAGTCTCTATAGTTTGAAGTTCGTGTCACTTTGGTCCCTAACTTTTCAATTGTGATATATTTGACCTTGAATTTTAAATCTTGTTCCAAATAAAGACAATTAAAGATACCATTGCTCAATTTCAAGGGCAAAGTCGTCAATTTGATAAAATATAAACTAATTTGATAAAAATAAATGTCATGAAAATATTTTTGAATTTTTAAAAATTATTTCTACCCATCAAAGATAAAATAATATAAAATTGATAAATCTTTTATACATTTATTTATTTTTTTACCAAATTAATTTTTGTTATGTATTTGAATGATGATCATGTAATGAGTAGTTATTAGGCTTTTAATGTGTAATCGATATATTTAGGCCTTGTTTGGCAACAGACTGATTTAGCCAAAAAGTCAAAAAGCCAACAACTCATACAAAAAAGTCAAAGATTATCTTTTCTCTCTACTCTTTGCACATCTTTTCGTAAAAAGTCAAAAAGTCATCCCAAACATACTAGTTTTTTTTAGCTCATATTTTAGCCAAATAGCCAAAAAGTTACTAAATTAGCATGTTCCCAAACGAGGCCTTAATATATGAAATGTTTTTACTTTTTGATTTTTTGATTTAATGGATTGATTTAATAATGATATCAAAGTTGTCGCTATATTTGACTTTTGAAAAAATAAAAACTAATTTAATGAAAATAAAAATAACCATCTATTAGATGATCATCATCCAAACACATAATAAAAATTAATTTGGTAAAAAAAATGTGTAAAAGATTTATCAGTTTTAATTTTATCTTTGGTGGGTAAAAATAATTTTTAAAAATTTAAAAATATTTTTTTCACATTTATTTTTATCAAATTAGTTTATATTTTATCAAATTGATAATTTTACCCTTGAGATTGAGCTATAGAATATTCAATTGTTCTTATTTAAAATAAGATTCAAAATTTAGAATCAAATGTATCACAATTAAAAGGTCAGGGATCAAAGTGACACAACCCCAAACTATAGGAACCTTTTGTGTAATTTGCCCTCTTTTTTTTTATACAAAAATATACATAACTATTCATTAATAGCGTTAACATAAATATATAAAAAAAATAAATAAAAATATTTATTTACCAATTTAATAAATAGGTCAAATAATTTATAAGTTGGATATAGATCAAGACAATTTTTAATGATTAGATCATATTGATATAAATATTGAGTCCACTAACTTTTAAGCCACTTCTAATGTTTAATCAACTTTAACACCACAAGTTAATACTAATCTACAATTACGTAAGAGTTATGATATAAGATAATTTATAATGTTTAGCAGACAAATTTTAATGCTTTACAAAATAAGAAAAAATTAATATATTAACAAAAGTAATTTATATTTTATCATAAATATAATTTTTTTTTAATTTTTACTAATTAAATTATGACATATAATTTTATTAAGAACGTAGAACACCCAATTATTGATATCAAAATAATTTTTTTTTTCTTATATGTAACTTTGATAAAAATAAATAAAATTTATTTAATTATAAATTATTTTTAATATGTATTTTAAATAAATTTTATATTATTATTTAAATTTAAAAACTAATTTTTAATTATTTATTTATACTCATACATAACATGATGGGTTAATTTGGGGTATGAATTAACTTTTTAATTTTTTTAACTATTTTAATCTGAGACAGAAAAATCTCATTTGAAATGAATTTTTTTAATTTTTTAAACTTTTATAAAAAAAATAAAATAATTATAATTTAAATAAAATATTTTATTTTATTTTGTTAACTTTTAACTTATTTTTATCTTCTAAGAGCATCTTTAACAGTGAATCAGATTTTTTACCAAATTGAGTAAAAAATGACCCATTTTACCAAATTTGATACCACTCGCTCCAACGGTGCACTTTCATCAAATTTGTGCCGGGGACAACTGGTTGGTCGACCGGTTAAGCGAATTTTTTTTTTTTTTTTTTTAACTTTTTGAACCTTTTAGTGGTCGACCGGCTGGTCAACCGGTTAGGCAAAAAATTTTTTTTTTTTTTTTTACTGTTTGAACCTTTAGGCGGTCGACTGGTTGGTCAACCGGCTGGTTGACCGGTTGGTCTCTCCCAATGGTTAGGAACAGTGATTTGATAAAATGCTTCGCCTGTTCTCATTTTGGTAAAAGATTTGCTGAATTCTGGATTTGATATCAATTTGGTGAAACCGTTGAAGTTAAAAAAAATGACGTTTTTATCAAATTTTAAATTTGATACCAGGTTTGACGTTAGAGATAGTCTAACTACTTTAGCCAAAAAATAATAATAATAATAAACCCAACCAATATGGCAAACGAGTGCGTAATATGCTAGTACTCCATAAATCCAAACTAGGAACTTGACTCGTGTTTTCATGTACTCAAAGATGGTGTGCGCCCCTGCCCCATTGATTGATTGCCGATTCCCTTTCAGAAACCCTTCCACCGCCTCCGGCTCCGGCATTATCACCACCATCGTTTCGAAGTCGAAATCGAAATCGAAATCGAAATCGAAATTGAAATTGAAATTGAAATTGAAGAGTAATTCATCCAACAGAGATTGGATTTCGAATGGAACAAGAAGCAGTGGCAATATTATCATCAATTGGTGAGTTTTCAATTAGTTTTGTGCATTGTAACTGACCTATTTGATGAAATGCTTCCAAACCAAACTTACATCCCGTTTGGATTGTGGGTTGAGAAATGAAATAGATATATTTGGGGTCTCTGTCATTGGTGAGAAAAGAAAGCAATGTTTTTGCTTTTCTTATTATCATTTTTAAATTTGGTAGAAATGAAAGCCTGGTTTGTTTTTGTGAAATAATTTTAAAAAATAATTTTTTGAAAATAGTTTATAAAATTTGAAAATTTATTTGGTTGTATGTTTTGAAAATAGTTTTGGATTCGTGAAATTTGGGATGTTTTAATTTTTTTATAATTGTATAGATGAGTGTGTAAGAAAAAATGATTGATTGATATGCGGGTTATGAGAGAATGAGAGCGTAAAGGGGAAAGTGACTTTGATTTTGATTTTGATTTTCTAAAAAAAATTTAACCAAACAAATTTTTTAAATTTTTTCTCAAAAATTGTCTCTCGAAGAGACAAACAAAGAAGGCCAAAGTATGTGTATGGGGGATATATGGGTAGAATTCATTTTTCATATTATATATATATGAAAAATATGTATAATAGCTAATCAGTTTTATTATGACCAAATCTCACCATTTTATTGAGAAATGAACATACAAAATAACATTTAAAAAAATATATTTTTCACCTAATCCAAACATGAGAAGAGTTTTCTTTCTTTTCATTTCTTATTAAATCACTCGATGGTACATACTGATTGGTGCAATTTATCTGAATTGCTTTTTCTTTTTTTTTTGGAAAATTATTTATCAGTGTACCCAGTAAAAATATTTTCAAATTAATGACATTCTTTGTAAACATTAATATGTGATATTATAAACTTTTTCATCATTTTATAATTAAGTTTTGAAAAATTCACTGGCAAGTAATTCCCTTCATTTCTGTGTACGACTTATTAGACAAGAATAACTTAAATAAACTGATTGAATAGCTTAAATAAATTGATTATCTGAAAGTTGTGGGAAAGTGTTTTACATTTTTGTTCATTTACTATCAATTTTTAACTTATAATAAGCTCCACCAAAGTGTGACATGAATAGTCCAAAAGAGAGTACTAGCGAGTAGTAAGTAGTGAGTACTCCTTTCTTTTGTTGTGAGTCCCAAAACATAATTCAATAGGAAACCATAACAACTCTGACCTGCACTACTGAAAAAGTAAGGCAATGAACTGTTTGATTGGTTCCAATTTCCATCTAACCAAAAACATTATTGCGTGAGACTTTTAAATTACCCATAATTATCTTCCCATTTTTATGGTTTTAAATTCAAATCCAATCTCAGATTGTCTAACTAACTGATAATTGTTCTCCAGGTTCATGTGGAACCTCAAGTGGGGGTTTAGATGCTTTGTCATCCCATGGAGTTGGACTTCTCGGATGATCTCCATTTATTTGCTGTGTCTCAATTTTGTTGCAGAGGCTCATGATCCTCTATATCATTCATTTGATTATGCTTGTGAAAATGTTCAAAACTATTATGCTGGCATGAAGCATTTGAGAGGTGAAGCACTAAAGCAAAAATTGAATTCTATCATTGTGAAACATCAATCGTTGCCCTACAAGAAGGTAATTCTGTTTGTAAAATTTTGTCCCTACCACTGCAATGAGAGAGAATTCATTACAATGGTGAGACCACGTAATGCATTGACACTTGATATCACCATCCAATCATGAATTGGCATGTAATTGTAATGCACCCCACCACACAAATATGTGAGTGTGCTCCTTTGGGATGGGCTAAAAACACCACACAAATATGTGAGTGTGCTCCTTTGGGATGGGCTTTTTTAGCCTGGCTTTTTGGCTATTTGACTATTTTAGCCTAGTTAAAAAAGTTGTGTTTGGCATGATTTTTTATTTTATTTTTGTAATTGAATTGATGGTTGTGAGAGAAAAAATGAAATTATTATTATTTAGATATGACATTTTGTCTTATTGGCTATTTAGCTAATAACCCACATCCCAAACAGAGCGTTGCGGGTTGAGTTGGATAAGGTAGTTATATTCAATAGCGGTGTTTAGTATCTATGTGGTGTTTTATTATTGGATGGTGCTACCACGTGTCAGTGATGACGTGGTATTACCATTATACTCAAGTTTTACTCCACTGCTGCTACGTCATGTAGATGGATACTAAATTTTAATTTTGTATTCTATATCTTGAAAACTGAAGATTGGTTTTGCAAAGTAGGTTTGGGATGCCCTTAAGATTCTTGATGCTGCTGATGTTGACAAACCAGAAGCTTCATCAGAAGTGTAAATGATTATCTTGTCTGCTGCCGATTTCAATTTGTGATTATAAAGCTTAGAAATAAGAGTTGCACGGCTATCACTTGCAAATTTCTTGTGTACAGAGTTGAAATTTACTCCTTGAGAGTTGTCTCCAAGCTCTTAGCGGGGAAACCAGAAGGATGGAATCGTGAGTCATTTAACCAGATAAACTGCAGTTGCCATGTATCTCGGGCTTGTGTTCTGCTTAAATATATGATCAATGATTAAGTATCCTGTTTTGACTTGCTCTCTTAGCTGTGGTGTAATGGAGCTGCTATGTTTCTCAAGTTTATGGTAGTTGGGGCATATATTCATGTCTTTGTCTTCCGGCAATGTGCATACTTTTTTCTCAATGATGCTTTTGTGAGTTTGTAACTATCAAATAGAATAGAAGATTCCTGTATAGTTTTCTTGTTTTTATGCTTGCACTCTATCAATGTATTTACTGACCATGCGTTTGTATTGCCATATGCAAATCACTATGATAAGCTGGACGTGTTTATGAATATTTTCCCAATAAGGTGAGTTGAATTTGTTGTGGTCTTTTCTTTCCGGTTGCCTGATTTCTGTGATTCTTACGGCAAGTTCAATTATAACTCTCTAGCTCACCAAAGCCCATTGTATTTTTATGAGGCAATGCAGCAAAATTGAAATTATTGATAAGCTTGTGGCCTACATATAGCTGCTACAGCTCTAGAAGTATTGATGTTTTCTTTTTCTTTTCCAGGGGAACATTTGTGGCCTCGGTCTTACGGGCTAATCAATGGTCCATCCTTAACTGATTTACACAATATTCGCCCATCAGATGTGAATGGTAAGATGGGTTCCCTTCTGGGTATGACTATGAAGTTAGTCTCATTTATTGACACTATTATTGACATCAACATGACAACGTAATCAAACATTGTCGTAGTGAATTCATCAAGGGGAAACAAGTTCTATGGAGAATGCCTTGTTAATTCTGATTGTTTGAAGCCAGCAACCAGAGAATCCGCATCTGACACTGAAACAGATAAGAAGAGATGGACACCACCGGTGCAGGTTTAGTCTTTACCATAATATGATGTATAGATTTTAAATTCTCTTAGGCTGGTTTGATTATTACACTGCTGTAAAAGTTTATTTATTTATCACCTATTGATAATTTTGAGATAATGAAGGATGTCAACAAATTTTGGTTGGCTGGTGTCAGTTTCTAGAGAGCTGGGTTTATCATTGTTGTGGCCATTTGGTAATAGTGACATTGAAGTGGAACCTAAAACCAGAACTTATTTATCTAAATGAGCTTACATGATCACAGGAGAAATTAGCTAACTAGTGGAAGAAAGTTAGATTAGAATCCTTAGAGAAAGAAAAACCAAGGATTAGACTTGCATCCTATGCTGCATGGACTCAGTACGGGGTATCGGGTGTGGGTGCATATCTAGAGATTGGACCCATCAAATCTCAAATTTAAGGACTCGACAAAAAAAATTATATTTTTAATCTATTATACGAGATAAATTGGTATAAAATGGTATTATATGTAACCTACAGTGTGAAAAGACATTTTACTTATTTTATAGCTACTATTTCTATGCTACCCGTAACAATGCACCGAAACAAAATTTTAATCCTTGTGTGCCTGTTAAAATGAAATTAGTAATCTGGCTTGAGTAATTTCAAAATGATTAAAAAGAAGGGGTTTATGGAGTTCTTTGATAAAGTAACGACGTTTTGCTTTTCCTCTTTGCTTGCGTTGTTTTTGGCTCTAATGCTAAGTAACAAAGTTATTTTCTATACATTGTAATTCAGGTTAGAGGGGATATTGCAAGGGCAATAATGTACATGGCGGTCTGTTATGGGTTTGATCAATCAGGCGGAGGCCTTAAGCTTCACCTCTCTGATTCTCCAAGCATTGGTATGTCAAAGAAAATTTGGTAGAATAAGTTCTCTGTGTATGTGTGAGTTCCTGTGCATCTCAGTATACCAAACTTCGTGAGAGAAACCATGAAATGAAGGATTCTTTGTGTTTCATACCATTTCTTTGGAGCTAATTTATATGTGGGACAATTCATTTTACCAGAAAATTTGGCTTGTCTGACATTTGTGGATATGGCATCAAAATCGGACATTCATTCACACTTTAAAAAAGATTCTACCTTCTTTTTTTAACCTAAAATGTTCAGAAGAAGTAAGAAAATTTAATGCATATTTTGTAAGGAACTTGTAACTTCTAACTCATATTTCGCTTTTAGTCGGACGAAAGAAAAAGTCTTATGTGTTTAATTGTAAAGCCATGGGCTCCCTCTTATGGCCTAAGATTTGAACGAATGGGGATCCTGCTTATATGGCATATGGTGTTGATGAGAAGTACTTGACATTAGAGAGATTTTCCATCCTTCTAGTAAATGTGGATGAGAATTAATGGTCATTATGAATGTTCCGATGATATTTTGTGGCCTTGTTGCAATGTAGAAATAATCAAGAAATGAAAGACCTTGCATATTGTAAATGATTACTGACCTCTGTTACAAGCTCAACTTTTCTACATTGTTGTCTGAGATTCATCCATGAATTTTCTTTTCTCCAGTTAATCTACTTCTTTATTTTTATTTTTATAAATATATAATGCATTGTCTCAAACATAATTGCATATCGGTTGTGCCTTATTTTCTGTAGCAAACAGGGAGATGGGGATGCTTTCTACATTGCTGAAATGGAATGAAATTGATCCACCATCAAAAGAAGAGAAGTTGAGAAATGAAAGGATATGCGTATAGTACCAGCATAACCGAAACCCTTTTGTTGATCATCCAGAATATGCCAATCTCATATGGAAGCAAGTTGTTCAAGGGCATTAGGTCTTTCAGATTCCGCAGAGGGATGTATCAGTGAATGAATTTCACTCATATATCCAAGTATTTTTCATATAGCTCGTTGGCATTTGAAAATGTCTTATTTTAGTCCTATGCATGCATTCAATTAACATTAATGTTTTAAAAATCAAATAAACCGATTGAACTAACCAAATTGGTTGGCTTTGGTTACTTATTATTATTGTTAAATAAATACAATTTTATCGTGATTATGGTTTGTGCTAAAAATCAATTTCTAATTCAGTAGTCGTTTATGAATTCTGCATACTGAATGAAAATAACCAATGCAAATTGACTTAATGTTTATGCTTTTGAAAGTGGTATTATAGTCTCTCTCACTAACCACAAATCACAACATTAAAACTGGAATAGTGTCATATTTTGTTTAGTACTTACATCGTAAAACAGCAAAAATCATAGAGCACTACAACTTCAAACAAGATAGACAAAAACTAACTCTATCTATCAGTGACATATCTATACACAGCTCCAGCAACCTATCCAGGATCAAAAAGGGGAAAAAAACAAAAACAAAAACAAAAACAAAAACAAGGGGCAAAACATGTCAGTAGAAGAAGAAATCGCGTGGACTGCGCAGCAAAACAAGCAAGTTCCAACTTCCAACGCACTGTGTAGCTCCCCTTTATGCACCAAGGATATATGTTAGAGCAGTTCAAGCTTTGGGAGAGAACGAGAGTCAAAAATTGCCGGAGCTGGTGCTGCCTGAAGATCTTTAAAGCCTGCAAACTGATGGTAGAAAGATCACGAATTAGTGAAAAAAAAATTAATGTGTGCGAAGGAGTGAGGATTACACTTTGGACACCTTAATCAAGTAATCCTACAAAAAGCAACGCATAAACATGTTGAAATACACATTCAATTACAAGGAATCTATGTCTCATTGTGGCTCAATTAATTTCTTTGCAATTAATCTAAGGTGTACAGTGTACTCATCTCATCCATATTAAGGTTTCTAGGTTTTATGCATGATTCCATTTGGATGCCAAACTAAGTGGTAGAAGTCACGTGATGATCTGTACATAATTAAAAACTTCCTAACAATTGCCCCAATATAGATATCATAACATGACTTCAAATCCACCAAAATAGGTATTTTTAAACTTATTAGAAGCTGGAATTCAGCCCAAGAAAAAAAAAATCCTAACTTACAAAAATAACTTCTGAGAAAAAAAAAAGGACCCTTCTGGGAGCAGCTTCTCTCAAGATTTTATCCTTTCCATACCCCTCAAGACTCTACTTTGTGAGTCCCACAGAACATATGATGATCTAAACCGTTCATCTCGTAAGTCTTGAAGAGAAAAATATATATATATATGCAAAAAATTAGTTTGATTAGATATTGATCAACGCACTAACTAATCATGCTTTGTTTTATGGAATGAATGGTAAATATGATTTTAAATTAAAATGCCAATTTTATAAAACAAAACACAATAAGTTGTATGCCTATTGATGTCCAAGGTAACTGGGAATTCGACAAAGGTGAAGATTGCCTGGATCCTGTGCCTAGGCAAAAAGGCGAACTAGGTGGCTACACAAACCAGTTTTTTTTTTTAATTTTTCGGTGCATTTCTTATACGTTTACTCGGCTTTGATTCCATGAACTTAACTGTTTCACTTGTGTAGGCAACGATCTGAAGAAAGCACTCACTTCGGCCGACGACGCTGTACTTGAGCAAGTCAAAACCGCGCTCAAATTCTTTGGTTGTCCAAACCTTCAAAAGTAAGGGCAAGCCGCCCACATGCTACTTCGATACGATCTAACGTATTCGACCTTTTCAGCTGCAGATCACATCCCAATTCCAAGGGGTAAGCAGCATCTTACGGTACTCATCTTCCCAAACTTCAAGAGCCTTAGGGACATCGGCCTTGAAGGTTCGGATTCAGACACAGGTAGTGAAGTCGGCGATCAGGCCGCTGAGCAGTCAGGTCAATCCAGCTTAGATGGGTCTGAGGGTCATTTGGGAGAGGAAGTTGACGCGACTCTTAACTTTGCTTTTGAAAAAGTCCGCTTTGACCTCCCATGCACTTCAGGCCGAGTTGACATATCCTTAGAAGAGGATATTTTCATCGATCTAGGAGACCTACCCAGCATAGATCCTGAAAACATGGCTGGGGAATCGCTCGCTTAGATGGCGAGAATGAAGAATGCTGAAAAAATGGCAGCCAGAAGGAGGGTCAAAGCTGCTAGATTTGAACCTCCACCATCCTCTCTTATTGAGGCTAAACCTTCACCACCTGCTGTTGTTGAGGAAATGGAACAAATTGTTGTGGCCGAATCGGTCATTGAACAACCAGACGACCCAGTTGCCAAACAAAAGGGGGAGAAACGTCTCGCCGAGATTGAGGCAGACTCTTCTGAAGACTTGACCGATAGATGGCCTCTCATAGAAGAGTCCCAAGACTTGGCGGCGTCGTTTGTTATCCACCCCAGAATCAAGAACGCGCCAGTTTCTGCCGATGCGTCGACTCTGAAGGACCCCGCCATGGCCCTAAGCATGGCCTTGTCGATTTCTTTGTCGATGGACAGGGCTGCGTTTCGTGCAAAATCGAACGTGGTTTTGATAGCACTAGCTTCTCAGTCGGCGATATTGGTACGTAGTTGGCAAACTTACAATGCTTCATTTCTTTGTATGCTAACTAGCTTACCCATGTTTTGTTTTAGGCGACGGGCAGAATCGCAAAAATTGGCCGCTGTCATTATGACGCCGTCAAGTAAAAGGGGAAGGCTAGAGAGGCGTTGGCTGAATTGGCGGTGGCGTCTCTTAAAGTCGACTCCGAGGCGAGGAAAGCGGAGGAGGAGCGCGCAAGGGCCAATGCTGATGAAGAGAAGGCTAAACACGCCGATCTACTTAGGGTGGCTGCTAAGGAAAAAGCGAACGCAAGTGACGACGCACTCAAGTTGGCCAAGGAGGCGATCTTGAAGCTAGAGGCCGACTTGGAAGAATCGAAGAAGGCAAAAGAAATTGCCGACTCCGAGATTTCCAAGGCATTCGATGCCAGATAGAACGCGACCATGGAAAAGTATGTAGAGGAGGTACCCAAGTTTGAAAATCGGGGCTTGAAACACGGCTAGCTTAAAGCCCTGGCGGCCGCTAACGTGACATTAGAGCAGCCGATTCCATTCGAGCAGCTAGATGTGGAGCCGTTTGAGTCTAACCCCGAAGAATAAATAGTGCTAGTGTAATTTTGCTCTGTGTTAATCATCTTTTGTATGTAGTTTTTGTAGGTTTTTGTTTATTTAGTTTGTAAGTTTTTTGTAGGGCAGTTTTCATGTGTAAAGTGACTGCTTGTCTTCTGTATTCAGTTTATTAATGAAAATCGCCCTTTTTGTCTCTATTCTGAATTGTTAATTTCAATTGATGGCTAAGTAGGATAATGTAGCATAATTCGGCGATAAATAATTTAAATTAATGGCCAAGACAACATACCATAATTTGGCATTAGATTAATGGCTAATGCAACATTTGGCTATAACATAATTTGCCGAATTAAATATACGGCTCAGTGCTAAGCTCGTCTGGCAAAGTGGGGCAGTGTATTGTGATTCGGCTATAATATATAGATGCTGAGCACAATCGTCCATTTGCCCTTGCCCTAGTTGGACAAGTCATTCTAGAGCCGAATAAATCAGACGGCTTGCAATGCGTAACATAATCTGTTGAATAAAATATACGGCTTAATGCTAAGCTCTTCTGGCCAAATAGGGCAATGTACTATAATTCGACTATAACATCAAATGCCAAGTGTAATCATATATTTGCCCTTGCCCCATTTGAACGTCGTTCCAATGCCAAATAAAACATATGGCTTGTGCTAATCTGGATGTCGTTCTAGAGCCGAATAAAACATATGGCTTGCAAAGTTAACATAATCTACCGAATATTCAAATATTTGCCCTTGCTCCATTTGGATGTCCTTTTAGAGCCGAATAACACATAGGTTTGCAACGTTAACATGATCTGCCGAATATTCACATATTTGCCCTTGCTCCATTTGGATGTCCTTTTAGAGTCAAATAACACATACGGTTTACAACGTTAACATGATCTGCTGAATAAAATATACGGCTTGCTGTTAAGTTTGTCTGGCCAAGTGGGGTAGTGTGACGTGATTTGGCTATGACATAATATGCCGAATAATCATATATTTGCCCTTGTCCTATTTGGATGTCATTGTAAACCCGACTACAGACGCATGGTTAGCTGCAGGGCACATCGAAAATGCTGCATCTGCAATTAATGAACGAGGTATCTATTATTTAAAAGGTCTTATGTGTCGTGGAGCTGATCTAGCACAAATGATGAAAGAGGTACTCGATAATTGGAGAGTGAGCAGACACTCGAGTGTCGACTATGGTCATGAGCGGGGTCATAAAAGTCTCAGAGGTTATTCTTCAATAGTAAAGGAGAATGAAGGAGCTTGGCGGAGTTGGACGTTAAGATGTATTGTGCTGCTGAGGGCAAAGCTTAGAGAACAGGAAATGTGACAGCGGAGGGGAGAGAGAGACGTCGATCACCCAGACGTCGGAGTAGGTCCCCCAGGAGAGGTGATGTAGTGCGGTCCTCCAGAGAGGGGGTTCAGCAACGAGGGAGCTCAAAGACCACGAGTGGGCATGCCGTTCTGCGAGGTGAACCGAGCAGACCACCGCGTCCGCTATGCTTTTCGGTCTTTATTGGGAACAAACTAATGACCGAAGCGAACTCAATAGTCCGTGACCCCAATGTGGCGGTGGAATTCACGCGGCAAATATTTCCACCAGAGGTGTAGCAGACGCTCGTCGGCTGGGGTGATTACGAAATTTTTAGGGAATGTATACATGGGTCGATCCAAGGACTTTACAACGCTTATGAAATTGGCATACGCCTACGCGCAACGAAAAGAGAACTTGAGCAAAAGGAGGGGCGCATTCGAGATTTGGAGTGTTGTGCAAAAAAAGACGAGAATGAGCTAAAAAAGGCTAAGGTGGCTGAAATGCAATCGGCGTGTGTCGTAAACCTAGTAATCACGGACAGAATCAACCAACGACTGCTAGATCACGCTATGGCCGATAAAGAGATGGAAAATATGTTTTCCAAAGAGGCTATAAGGACTCAAGCCTATGAAGAAGGCTTTTTTGATGGCTGAAAAATCGATATTGAAAAGACTAAGGAAAAATTGGTAGAAGACGTCTGTCGATGCGAGAACCGCGACATCAAGCACGGTTGGGTTGGGGCCTTACGAGCCATGGGCATCAATTCGGCGTCACCACTATTTCAGAATTACAAGTTTCCCTTCAAAGCTTACGACGCCAAAAAAATCGACGACGAAGAGAATGCTGAGCCAAAAAAGACTTAGATATTAAAAATCATATTATTATACTTTTGAATTTGTCCAAAGCTAGTGCTTCGAATTCGGAGTCTTTGAGTTGGCCAATCGTGATATCAACGAAGGGCGCTCTGAATTCGGAGGTTTATTCGGCCCAAACATAGTATCCACGAAGGGCGCTCTAAATTTAGAGTCTTCAAGTTGGCCAATCGTGATATCCACAAAGGGCACTCCGAGTTCGGAGGCTTATTCGGCCTAAACATGATATCCACGAAGGGCGCTCCGAATTCAGAGTCTTTGAGTTGGCTAATCGTGATATTTACGAAGGGCACTTCGAATTCGTAGGCTTATTCGACCCAAACATGATATCTACAAAGGGCGATTTGAATTCGGAGTCTGTGTTAGCCAATCGTGATATCCACAAAGGGTGCTCCGAATTTGAAGGCTTTTTCAGCCCAAACGTGATATCCATGAAGGGCACTCCAAATTTGGAGTCTGTGTTGGCCAATCGTGATATTCACGAAGGGCACTCCGAATTTGAAGGCTTTTTCGGCCCAAACGTGATATCCACAAAGGGCGCTCCAAATTCGGAGTCTTTGAGTTGGCCAATTGTGATATCCACGAAGGGTGCTCCGAATTCGGAGGCTTATTCGGCCCAAACGTGATATCCACGGAGGGTGCTCCGAATTTGGAGTCTTTGTGTTGGCCAACCGTGATATCCACGAAGGGCGCTCCAAATTCGGAAGTTTTTTCATTATTCAACCATTATTAACAAGACGACAATAAAAAGAAGAATGCATTATGAAATTTGTAGATGGGTACATGTTAGCATAACAACAAAAACTAGAAACAACTAGCACGTCGTACAGGTTGGCTTAATGATAAAATTTACGCAAATGTGTGAAATCTCAGGGTCGTAGTAAACTTTTGCCAACCATGTCTGAAAGCTGATACGCTCCTATTCCGACAATTGAATCAATCTGATAAGGGTCATCCCAATTGGGGCCTAATTTACCGTCTGCCAAATTTTTAGTAAAATGAAGCACTTTTTGAGGACCAATCCTCCAGGTGTATAACGACACAATTGTATGCGCTGGTTATATGACTTGGCAAGCTGCTGCTGATACCACGCCATGCACGCAAGAGCACGATCTCGGTGTTCTTCAATCAAATTCAGATCTAGGGCCAACATCATGTCATTACGGCCTGTGTCAAAAACCTTGGATTTCAGTGTGGGCAGGCCGATTTCAAGAGGGATAATTGCCTGTGTCTCAAAACACAGAGCAAACGGCGTTTCCCCAGTAGATCGCCTCGGAGTAGTGTGATGAGCCCACAATACACTCAGCAATTCTTCAACCCACCTGCCTTTAGCTTTTTCCAATCGTTTCTTGATGTTGTCCAGGATCACTTTATTGGAGGCCTCAGCCTGACCGTTGCTTTGTGGGTATGCCGATGAGGAAAAGTAAGGCCGGATACCATACGTGTTGCATAATTCCCGATAGACGCCGTAATCGAATTGGGTGCCGTTATCGGAGACAAGAGCTCTCGGTATGCCGAATTGTGTTATGATGTTTTTCCATACAAAACATTTAACATCGACATCTCGAATATGTGTTAATGCCTTTGCTTCAACCCACTTTGTAAAATAATCTGTTACGATGATCAGGAATTGCTTGTTCCCTAGAGCCTGCGGCAATGGTCTGACGATATCGAGTCCGTATTGAGCGAACGGCCAAGGACTAGTAATGGAGTTTAATTCTTCGGCTGGTAAATGAGTTAAAGAGGAAAACTTTTGGCATTGTTCGCACTTCTTTACATAGTTTTCAGCATCTGATCGCATGGTCAGCCAATAATACCCATGCGTTACGGTTCGGTGGGCCAATGAGCACCCTCCAGAATAGGCACCGCAGCTACCTTCATGTATTTTGACTAAAAGTTCCTCAACTTATCTGGGTGGACACATTCCAGGTACGGCCCAGAGAGAGATTTTTTGTGAAGCTTTCCCTGCAGGTCCAGATAGTATCGCAAGGCTTTGTTTCGCAGCTTGTGGGCTTTCTTCTTGTCCATTGAGAGCTGTTCTGAGGAAAGAAATACAATGATAAGGTCCATTCAACTTGGTCCTGGTTCAATGATGTTAATCTGAGCTGGTTCCGAAGAGATGATGCTCGGCTCTGGGATGAATCCTATCTCGATTGTTTGTTTAATTTCTAAGTTAATAGCGGAGGCTAGGCAAATAAGGGCATCTACATGCGTATTTTGATCCCGGGTTATTTGATTTAACTCGTGGTGGTCGAATCTTGTGAGCAAGGAATTTTCTGTTTTTACATAGACAGCCATGCGGTCATTTTTAGCTGCATACTCCCCTTTCAATTGGTTGATGACTAATTTTGAGTCACAGAAAACAAGCAACCGCTGTGCACCAAGGTGAAGTGTGTTACGAAGGCCGGTTAGCAATGCTTTGTATTCGGCCTCATTATTTGATGCATTAAAGCCCTGTTTGATCGCCTGCTCGATTATTGCCCTTTAAGGAGTCATGATTACTACGCCTGCCCCACTGCCACATTGGTTGGATGATCCGTCACAGTATATCTACCAAATGTCTACAATATATATTCGCCAGTTGGGTTTTGGTTGCACTTGATCGGGCTTGAGGTCGGTATGGCATCCCGTGAACTTGGCTACAAAGTCGGCGAGTACTTGCCCCTTGATGGCAGTCTTAGGAAAAATTGGATATCATATTGGCCGAGTTTCAGAGCCCATTTCGAGACTCGCCTCGATGCTTCTGTGCTACGGAGTGCTGACCGGAAGGGATAGTCAGTTAATACCCTTATGGTGTGAGCCTGAAAATAGTGTATCAATTTTTTTACAGCCACCACGAAAACAAGAATGACCTTTTCCATTAGTAGATATCGCGTTTCGACGTCGACCATGGCCTTGCTTACATAGTAAATTGGTCGCTATTCTCTGAGTTTTTCTTTTAGTAGCACGACGCTGACTGTCGGGTCAGATACCGCCAAATACAAGATAAGCGGATCGCTTGCCGATAGAGTTACCAAGAGTGGTACTGATTAGAGATAAGTTTTCAAGCCGTCCAGCATGACTTGGTACTTGGGAGTCCATTCAAATGCTTTGCCCTGCCAAAGTGTATGAAAAAATTGTCGGTAGTGATCTGAGGAACGGCTGATAAACCTATTTAGGACAGCGGCCATCCCCATTAACTTCTAAACTTCTTTGACCGACCGAGGGGAGCCGAGTTCTAGAATTGCTGTGATCTGCCTCGGATTGGCCTCTATTCTGCGATGGTTGACAATATAGCCAAGGAATTTGCCGGATCCGATGTTGAATACGGATTTCGAGGCGTTCAGTTTCATCTTGTACTTTCAGAGAATACCGAAGGTCTTTGCTAAATCAGCTAGATGGGCATTCTTTTCCTTGGATTTCACCACCATGTCATCGATGTATACTTTCATGGTACGGCCGAGTTATTCCTTGAACATAGTGGTAACCAGTCTTTGGTAAGTTGCCCCCACATTCTTTAGTCCGAAGGACATGACCTTGTAGCAATAGGTTTCCCTTGGAGTGAGGAATGCAGTCTTTTCTTGATCTTTCGGATGCATGGCAATTTGGTGATAACCCCTGTAGGCATCCAAGAAGCTCATGTGCTGATGATGTGTTATTGCGTCCACAAGTTGGTCGATTCCTGGAAGAGGAAAACAATCCTTTGGACAAGCCCTATTCAAATCTGCGAAATAGATACAAATGCGCCAAGATCCATTTTTTTTCTTTATAACCACGGTATTGGACAGCCATGTGCGATAAGTGACTTCACGAATTGTCTCGGCATCAAGCAATCTGTCAACTTCATCAACAACGGCCGATGCATGCTTCGCGGCTAACCGCCGAATTTTCTGAATGATTGGTTTGACTTTTGGGTCAACACTTAAACGATACTAGGCCACGATTGGATCCACCCTCGGCATCTCATACGGTGTCCACGCAAACACGTCAAGGTTGCCGAGTAAGAAGGATACCAGCTCACGTCTATCAACTTCGCTCAAATAGGTGTCGATCATGAAGAATTTGTCAGGACTTCCCTTGATTTTGATCCGATCGAGGTCTTCGACTGCCTTTTCGATGGGGATTTTCCCAATGTCCTCGAGGCTCTCTCGATCTGGTATTTCAATCAAGTTTACTTCCAGTTCCTTTGGCCTCTTTGTAGCAACAATAAGATAGTTTGCCTGTGCCGATTTCTGAGAACTCTGAATTTGCTCGATGCCATACTCAGTTGGAAAGTGGAGTAGTTGATGGTAGCTGCTCGGCACAGCCTGCATGGTATGCAACCAAGTCTTTCCCATGATAAGATTATATGGTGATAGGAGTTTGACGACTAGAAATTCTACGTCTATTGATCTGGTACCCGCTCGTACTGGTAGTGTGATCTTACCCAAGGGATACTCAGGCTTGGCGTTGAAGCCGAACAATAGGTAATCGGCCGGCAAAAAATCCGAATCAATGTAGCCGAGTTTAACAAACTTCTTGTAATACATTATTTCTGAAGTGCTTCCCTGATCGATGAGAACATGCTCAACTGCGAATCTGTTCACGCATAGCTCGACGGCGAGGGGATCGACGTGCAAGAGAGTTACTCCATCTTGGTCAGCGTCATCGAAGCTAATCCTCCCAGTTTCATGGGGCCGTTTGGCTGGTGTGATCAACCTAGGCAGGCTATGTTACAACTGAACTGTATGTACCTCAGCTGACGATGGTAGGTTGTTTATCATGTGAATTACGCCAAGTGGAGGTGAATCTAGCCGTAGGGCTAGCGTGTTCGATGGATTGTTCTTCGGACGTGTTACGCCAGCTGACTGTCTTGTACCAACTCTTCTAGGTGGTCCTTCAGTGCCTAACAGCTGTCGGTATCATAGCCATAGTCCTTGTGATATTCGCACCGCTTATCCCTTCTCCTTGTATCAGGAGGCCCCATCATTTTGGACGGCCTTTTAAAGAATGAGAGACATTGGACTTTGGATAAGATCTTGCTGATTAGCTCTGCCAATTCCGTATACTTCTTGTCTGAACATCTTGTGCGCTTGCTATCCACTTGATATTGTTCGTTTGATCAGTGCGAACACTAATCGCTTGAACGGCGCGAATCACGCCTTTTGTCTCGTATAGCCTGAGTCCGAGGTTCGAGGCTCCTTAATGGCACGACGCTTATCGGCTGAACAAGACTAGATAGAGCCGACTTAACAACTTTTTGTCCGGTTTTGACCCGTAGGGCATTGTCTTTCACCTTACAATATTCTTCAACTTTCTTCATTAACGCCCAAACTGTTTTGGGGGGCCGTCTGGCCAATGAACTGCGAAGAGGACTTTTAGGATGTAATCCCATCTTAAAGGCGGTAATGGCCATGCAATCATTGCAGGTATCATCCACCAGGTTGAAACATTTCCAATAGCGCACCGAATACTCATGGAGGGCCTCTTCTGGTTTAATTTGCATTGCCCAGAGTGAGTCGACTTGCTTTAACTGAACTTCGTTGGTGATGAATCTCACCCTGAAGGATTTTTGGAGTTGATGAAAGCTTTTTATTGACACCGGCTCCAGTTTATAGTATCATCTGACAGCCAACGATCCCAGGCTACCTAGAAATATTCGACACATAACGGCTTCATCATCAGCATGCAACGTCATCGCTTGTTTATAATGATGAATATGGTCAGTGGGATATGATTTTCTGTCATATAGGGTGAACGTCGGTGCTTTGAACTTTTTAGGCAACACAGCCCTTGCGATGTGTCGCACGAAAGGGTCATGCCTGTCTTCTTCATCCAAATCATCATTTTTTTGCCCTTACATGTGCCGTACGTATGGACTTCTTTTGGATGAGCTGGATACATCGACTTGTCCCTTCTTTCTGGGTTCCTAGGATGGTGAGTCAAAATCACTGCCATTATCATGTTTCTGAAGTCAACGTCATCGATCATCCTTTTTTTCTGGGGATCGACCCCGGTCATGGCATGCGGTCTACTGAGATTTTGCTAGCTCCAGGGCCAATTCCTGGCGCAGGTGCTCATTCTCAGCCATCATATCTTCTAGACGCTGTTCATTTCGCTTTGCTTGATCCATGATTATCTGCATAGTCTCTTGTACAAAAGTTGAGGGTGATGTCTGAGCTACTGGGTCGAAGTTCAGGGCCTGTCGCGCGGTGATATTCTCCGGTCCAAGCATGTTTCTTGGAGTGATGTCATCTTTTGGCGTAACATCGTCAGCAACTACCGAAGGATCATCTGTTACGCCCGCTATGGATGCACTTGAGTATTCCTACAAACGGCGCCAATTGTGGAGAAGTGGTTTGGAAATACTCTAGAATCTAGTCAGACGTCTTTGATCTTCTGATTGTTAGCTAAAATAAGGATGAACACTCCGGTCGGGGTTGCCGGAATTAGCACTTCGACGGACAAGTTAGTATTCTCTCTAGTTTACTTCTATTTCAAGTTACTTCCTCTATTCTTACATACCTACTTTAGTTGACATCCCCCTCTTTTTATATTAGCACTGGGCCCGAGGGTCGGGCCCACTCTTGATCTCGCACGTAGTTACCTAGTTGGCCTTCCAGTTGAGTGTTGGCTTCTGTTCAGCTCCTTATACGGCCGATTCGTTTATTCAACTTTATCAGCCCTTGGTCAAGGCTGAATTACTTTGGTCGGATGTCGATCAAATGCCTTGGCCTCTTCCTAACTGATTTTATTCAGCCTCTACGATTGTCATAATCCAAAGGGAGTAACTCCAAATTGCAAACCTTCCTAAAACTCCTATCCTTGAACTTATCTGATATGACTTTACCGGGTATGTATAAGATCAAGCATGAGTCCCTTTCAACTTCTCCTCCAACCAAGCAAAGCACATCCACTACCTAATCCGGAGTAAACCTATCAGGGTACATACAAAACATCTCTGAAAATGCTGACACACCTAAGTAAAGATCGACAATGTATTTCACAAACCACTTAGAATAATCACTATCCATTTCATACACACCAAATTGGGGACACCATTGTCCATAATCCCTAATATAATGTAGATGACCTCCAAACTCTCCAAAATAGAGTATTTTGCCTATGTGAAAACGACAAGACATTGGCATTGACAACAATTTCTCTCGATTCAAATCATAGTATATCGAAGTTTCTGAGTTTTGAGAGGGCCAATGAATCCTACCATTCAAGAACACACCATTTTCAAAGACAATAGTATGAGTGTCGGCAAATCGTTCCCCAGACCCCATCCAAACCCTAGTTTCCGACGAATAGACATCAATTCGACAAAAAGGACCACGACAATCGAACTAACAGCAAGTACTTGATAGTGAATTGACACAAATGGATCAAAAGCCAAGTTCATGTAAACTGTAACATGTTTAGCATAACTTTGAGGTCTAGAAATGGTGGAAAATTGATTTGTAGTTGGATTATGAACATAGAAAAAAATATATTCGAAAAACATACTAGAAGAAGAACAAAGTAGCAAGCCATTACAGGACAGAGAGATTTTGATACCTGAGGGGTCGTTGACGAAATTGAGCGATTTCAGAGATTTCAAATTCTTCTTTTTGGTGCCATTTTTGGGGATTAGGGTTATGAAATTGAATTTGAAATAGGAGTGTCTGCGGAGGAAGAGAGAGGAAGCGGATTTTGGGGGAATCCATTAGAGATGGAATTGATGATTGGAGATGAGAGAACACCCTCTCTTGGAGATTGATTTGAATCGGAAGAGAGGTTTTGTTGGTAGATGAATGAGGATTTGTTTCAAGAGATCGTCGTCACCGATGACTTGTTTGGTGCTTAGAGTTGAGTTGTTCATTGCGGAAGACAAGTGTCGGTGTAGAGATGGCGGTGTCTCTTGCTGGCACCGTCGAAGGAAGCTATTCTGGGTGCAACGGTGCGGCGGTTGGTGCTCTTGCTTGTGGTAGAGAAAGCCATGGTGGTGTCGGAGGGTTTGAGGTTTGCACTTTTTTTTTTAAATATATATTTTTTTTCATTTTATTTTTTAATGAATTTTTTATAAAAATTTTCAAAAACTTTTTTTAGGTTTTTGAATTTACTCCAAACTTAATTTTTTTAATTCAAAAAATATTTTTTTAAAAAAATCCAAAACAATTAGGACTGTTTTGTTTCATTTTTAGAATTCTTTTAAAAGATGAAAAATTAATTTGATAAAAAAATTTAAAAAAATAAGAGCACTCGTCATTTTTATGTTATCTTTTTGAGAAAAAAAATTATTTTTAAAAAGTCAAAAATATAAATTTTATGTTTATATTTTTATTTTAAAAAAAATTATTTTATGTTCATTTTTATTTTTTCAAAAATTAGATTTTTTTCAAAAATTTGAAAATATAAATTTTATGTTTATTTTTTAAATTCAAATGACAGATTCAAAAATTTTTAAAAAATTGATACAATTGAAAAACAATTTACTAAAGACAACAATTCAAAAAAAAAAAAATCGTAAATTATTTAAGGAGCATTTACTAATAAATTATATATTCATGGCTTGTACATCATTTAGTCCTATACATATTGGTATGAACTTATAAGGTTATGTTTAGTTTATGGATTTGAAGAGAGATTTAGAAATAGAAATGAAAAAGATGTGTAAAACATAGGTAGAATGTAATTATATTTCATTTATATTTCACTTACTTTTTCTCATTCTTTTTCCAAATTTCCCTCTAAATCCATAAACTAAATACAGTCTAAGTCTCATCTCCCGTTAAAATCTCCCAAATAAAATATACATACATTTGGAAACATAATAAAATAAAGTAATATTAGAAACCCATACATTTGTCCAATAAATTCAATCACAATGATGTGACAATGGAATTGGACCCTCAATAATGGGATGTGTAATAAATCAAAAGTTGACACCTATCCTGACATATCCTTGTGGGTAGAATTGTGAAAATTTTTTAAGGCATCTCAAACATTTTCTAATAAGATAATAGTGCACACATTATAATGATGTCCCATTGTCCGATTGTCACATTTTAAGAATGACACATTTTACAAAAAAAATTAATAAGATAATAGTGCACAAATTAAAATGATGTCACATTATCACATTTTAAAAATAATATATTCATCAAAAGTTTAATAAGACAATAATACACAAATATGTCATTGTCATATTTTAAAAAGAATAAAAGGACCTCACAGTGTATCTTTCCAAATTCAATAGGACTTAATAATTTAAAAGAAAAAAAAAAAATCATATGACTTTCCAAAATATACTTTTTTGGGGGACTTTTGAATAAATTTTCCGAATGAACCCAAACACCCAAAAGCCTTGAAGTTGGGCTGAGAATTATCTAATTAATTCTACAGTTATGCTAATAAATCCTCAAGTTGTTGTATGGCTAGTTGTAAGGCTTCTTGTTTTATAGTTATAAGTCTATTTATTTTGTGGTTTTCAAACTATAATGTATTAGAGATATACCGGAGGCTAATGATAACAGAAATTGATATCTTAATATCGGATCTTCTAATTCTTGTATAAGCTCAGTACTGGATCTAATTTTAATTCTAAGTTTTTCTTCTAAAAGCATAAAATTTTGATTTTAAAATTTTTATATGAAAAATATTTCCTTGATATTTCTACTCAGGTTGCTCTTCTTATATTCTAAAATTCTTTTTTCTTATTTGGTAAAACTATTTTTAGGCAATGTTTGCTTTCATTACATGTACTCCCACCTTGAAACTAAGCCTCGTTTAATATAGTATATATTTATTTTTCATTCCTTACCTTTTCCTTTCTGCCTACACTTTACTCTCAATGCCAAACCACGGCTCACATGAGTTCTTCAGCTAAGGTCACTCAGTAATGAAATAGAAAACAATAGGTACTATGAAGGTTCAAAGCATGTAATATTAATGAGCAAGCAAAATTCTATAAACTTAGTTTTTTTCCAAAAAGAAAATAAATTTTAGAACAAAAGAGTTACTCTTTTGAAATATTTAGGGAAAAAGAGAGACTACTCACACTTCATATTAATATGTAATATACTTACAAAGATTATGTTACAGACTTTGAGATTCTAAAAGACTTAAACACTTAGAATTTTTGAGAGTCTAAGAAGTTGGAGAAAATTTTTGCAAAGAAGAGTGAAGGGAAATTTTTCATTGCTTTTTCCGTTGGCATGAATACCAATTTTTACAATATAATAGAAGGATAAAAACAAAAACCCAAAACCTAGACTTAATGCCTATTTCAAACTTATGGCTAAACTTTTTACAAAAGTCTAAAAACCTAGTCAAGCCTAGTCATAGGCTTTTCAAAAATTTCTACATATAATGACATATATTAAATACAAGGACTTTGTGCACAATTATATTGTGACGACCCTATCATGTATAGTAATTAGCACTTAATTAATTAAGGAAATTTGAATTTTAATTGTCAATTATTCGAATTTAATTTGAAATTTATGAAAACTTTGGAGACTGGTTCATATATAATTTTATTGAGGATTTATTTTGGAATTAGAAGTTGAAAGCCTACATGGCTTAAGAAAATATAATTGGTGAATTGAATTATTTTTAATTTCGAGTATCGGACCGTATGGTAGTTTTATTAAATATTCAATTCATATTTATAAAACTGAGATTTGATTAATTGGGTTCGAATTGGAATTAATTAAGTTATGAAAATTGGGAATTAAGGTCATTATGAATTAAATTTCTTTATGAGGCATTCAATTAAGGTATTCATTGAGTATCTAATTTATTGGCGAAGATTTTAAAGTTTAATTTGAAATTGAAGACCTTAATGATTCAAGAAACCAAAATTTAGGATGGAAATAAAATTAATGATTCAAGAAACCAAAATTTAGGATGGAAATAAAATTAATTTAATAATTGGAGCATTTTGGGATATTGATTAAAATCTAACTCGGATTGATAAATTTAGTTATGATTGATTGGAACTTAATTGAAGTCAATTAGACTAATTAAGCTATGTAGAAAATTTATCGATCACGATTAAGTATGGTTAATTGTGGTTTAATTGAGTTAAAGTGTAATTGGTGTGCCAAACTAATCCTAATTAATTAAGTTGATGTACAATTAGTAAATTAAGTTAATTCTAAATAATTACATAATTAAGAAGAAGTGTTAGGACAATGGAGAAGAATATAGAATTCTTTTGCTAGAGGGTGCGTTTGGCTATATGTGAGGAGAGAGAGAGAGAGAGTGAGTGCTCAATTTGTCGTTGGTTGGAACTTTATAGAGAGAGAAAACCGTACGGAGAGAGGAAGAAGGAGATTCTGGAGAAGTGAAATCAAGAAGAAGAGAAGGAAGATAGGAAGAACAAAGAAGAAGGTGGTTTTGTGGGATACTAAAATTGAAGTTAAAAATTATAAAAATTCATTCTAAGGTAAGAAATTTCATCCCCTTTCTAGTGTTGTTTACTTAATCTAGACAAAAATTTATTCAAGGTAGATTTTGAGAAGATTAAAAATAAAGATTTGGGGATTAATCATAAATTCATAGAAATTGGATTTGTATGTTAAATCAAGTTAGGTTGAAAAACATCAGTTGTGATTCTTTTAATTTGTTAAATTTGGGTTCAATTTAGAGAATTATTCTTGAATTAAGTTCTATAAATTACATGTAACAAGGGATTATTAAAAATTTGACCCATGCAAATGAGTTAGTTAATGATTATGGAAATCAACTTAGAAATTAGTTATTTTGGGTTTGATTTTGCATATCTTATATGAATTTGAGTCTTATTTTTACATGCATGTAATTTGGAGAAATTAAAGAATTAATTCATGAACATGGTTAAGGTTAATCAATATGGAAATAATTATAGTTCTTCAATTGAGTTTGGGTTTGGAAATCTTGATATATATGAGATGTAAATTTACATGCATCATAGATTTCTTGGAATTGATTTCATGTTTTGGTGAAATAAGAACTAAGCTTTGGAAAATTATGAATTTATAAACAAATGAGTTCAATTTTTAAATTAAAGGAGTTTTGATGTAAATGATTTAAAATTGATCATATTTCTTGATTATTTAAGAGTTGTATGTTTTTAGATAAGTCATGTATGAACCCAAGTCATGAAATTATTTTGAAAGCTCAATTCAAGTTTTAGAATTTGTGAGCTTGGAATTGGGCTTGATATGAAGAGCATGAATTGAGTTGAATTTGATGGATTTGAAGTTTGTATGTACATGCATGTAAAAGATTGTCATGAGTTTGCATATTTGATTACAAACATGCATTTTATGATGAATTGAAGGTTATTTGGCACACACAAGCATGATAATGTTGAATTTCATGAAGTTGATCATCAATTGTACTATTTAAATTGAAAATAAAGCCTACATTTTACATGCATGTATATTTCAAAATGATATGGAAATTAATCTGCATAAGCTTTGAAGTTATGAAGTGAGTTTGATATGATTCAAGTTTATGAGATGGATTTATGTAAATTTGATATTCAAATCTTGTAAAATTGACCCTTATATTCATGTTACAAGTTATATGGTAGAAATATGAGTCTCATGGTATTAATTACATTGGTTGGAACCAAGTTTTGAAGCTCAAACATAATTTGGAAAACCCAGAATTCGATATGTCCACTCGAGCATGGAGAGTCCCACTAGAGCGTTCCCTATTTTACTAGACTCCTCGCTCGAGCATCAAAAGTCTCGCTCAAGTGTAATTTGCAAGTAATTAGTACTTTTGCAGACCAAAGGGGTCCGCTCGAGCGGCCGAAGTTACGCTCGAGCAGAGAGTCCTGTTTTAGAAATTTTGAAAAGATGTTTTATGCTTCATTTTATGTTCTCTTTCATTTCAATGCACTCTTAGGCATGCACTAAACATTGTAAATGAATTAAAGAACATGAAAGGAGCCTAAGAATGTTAAACAAGTTAAAGAATAGAATGAATTATAATATGACCCAATGTGTTATGAATTATGTAGGGTCAAGTGCAGGGACGAATCAAGCACCAGAAAAATGTGAGTAATAACTCTGTATAGTTATGTTTAATTACACGTATTTTCTGACTGATATGATATGATCTGTTTTCTAAAATGCTATTTAATGAATTAAGAATGAATGTCCATTTTTTTGAAATGCATTTGTGGCATCCTTAGTTCACGTGGCCCTCGCCCAGGGGTAACAATACTGTGGCTTATATTCACGTGGCCTTTGCCCAGGGGTAACAATACCGAGGCCTATATTCACGTGGCCCTTGCCCGGGGGAAACAATACCATGGCTACTTGCGCACAAGATATGGACTTTTATGGTCGTCAGTACCGACTATACATGTAGGTCTCAGGACCAAGTTGATATGATTGCTAATGGGTATACCACGTATGATCTTATGCAAAATCTGAATATGAATATGAATATGAACATGTATCTGAATCTATTTCTGATTTGAAATCTGAATATGCATCAGACTCTGTTTTCGATAAGAATATGTTTCTGATATAAACTCTGATTTCTTGCTCTGTGATGGACATCATTCACTAAAACCCTTTACTCTGTTATTATTCACTGGGCTCTAGCTCACTGTATTATTTATGTATGTAGGTGATCAGGCACGTGATCAGGCTTAGAGGCACCTGCCTGGAATCTGTTTTTGTCAGCCAACCTATGTGCCTCCCGTGGAGGTTCCGGATATGTCAAATGGCTATGGCTATGTGATTTAAAGTTTAAGTTTTGTTTTCTTGTTTGGTTAAACAAGTCTTTGTTTATTTTGTAAATAGGGCTATGTCCCTTTTTGTCTAATCTGTATATATATGATGACGTAAGAATGATGTGTAAATACGTATATAAAAAGTTTCAAATTTTTATGTCTCATATAAGTCTGCACAGCTCAATGGATGTTGTATTCTTGTTATTTGCTACTGCTAGCCCCTAAAAATATGTTAATATGTCTTAGAGGCCTTTGGTAATCTCAAGATTACTGGTCGGTTATGATGCTAAACTTATAGGGGCGGGTTTGGGTCGTGACATATATGCATATTTTTGACAAACTTACTACTACTCTAAACATAGATAAAAACAAATAAAGGGTTAGGATAATGATGTTGGGTACTGCTTTGGGCCCCATCGCACATCATTCAATTCTCTCATCTTGATAAAATTCTGATACCATAATTTGTTACAAGACACGTGTAAGGATTCTTACAGCTTTTCTTTAATGGAGCAGGGTAGGGGTCATCTGCTCTATTAAAGTAGTAAGTGAAGGAGAAGCCTTACTATTGACAGACTCAAATAATTACAGACACAAATAATTACAATAGTTGTTGTCGTTTTTTGGAGTGAATTTTGCTGATCGTTGAAGAGAGGCCTTATCTTCTATAGATTTTGTCTTTTTCTTCCGAGTATCTTGAAGCCAATAATTGATGTAGACATATGGATACTTGGATGATAGAGTGAACCTTCAAGGCTGATCTTCTGTAGAAAAAATTACAAAAATTCAAGGCTGATTTTATTTTCTCTTTTTTTTTTCACCCATACATTCTATCTGAAAGATCTTCAAGATCTGTTGTTGAGAGTTCCTATTAACTGGTTTATTCTCCTATTGGTTACCTTCTTCTTCCATTACTGGTGAATCATGAGAGACACTATGCTGATAGTTAGGGTACTAGCTTTCATCCACAAATGTTTCTTTGCTGAAAGGAAAACTTGGAATAGCTAAGTTACAGTATATCTTCTGATTTCTATCTTCGCAGACGAGATTACCATAGCTTCCATTATATGCTAATAAAGTATTACTAGCAAATTTCATCCATTATTGAGTTGATCTCTGAGTGAACTTTCTGCATAGTGTAGACACCCCATTTTTGACCGTCCTCAAGACTTGGACGTCACCGTTTGAACACTCGGTGATCATCCATGTTTGTGTTCGTTTGGAGTTCCTGGAGGTCTCGGCTACGCGCGCCTTGCCTCAGGATCTCCGAACTCGACTGTTTAGTGTCTGGTTTTGCACCAAACACTTGTGTTTTGCCTTGGAGGGGCAGGGAATGCCTTGTGAGGCATCCCCACACACCACCGGCCATGGCCAGAGGCCACCGGCTGGTTTTTGTTTCCATTGGCAATCTATTTTGCCGGTCGGCACTTTTTGTTGCCGGTCGGCACTCACTTTTGCCAAAATGGCATCTTTGGCCGGCCGACTACTGTGCATCTGCTTTTGCAAATATTTTATCATAGCTGTCTTGCTTTTGGCTCCCCTCCATACACGTGTATGGAGGGATCTCTCTCTTTAGAAGCTTGTCTTGTAAGCTTTACAAGACAAAAGGCTCTATAAGAGAGAGCCTTCTCTCTTGCCTTAAGGGTTAGACACTTGAAACACCTTAGATATTTTTTAGACAGCCATTTTTAGGGTTTTGAGTTCTAGGGTTAGAATCCATACACTTTCTATCTCTATATCTCCCTCTTGTGTGTGTTAAATTGTGTTTGTGTCTTACTATTGCACACAAACACATAGTGTTTCACCTTCACTTAGCTACTGAGGTTCTAAGAGGTTGGTTTTGAAGTTTTGGAGCTGTTTTCAAGCCAAGGAGGGCTGTTGGAGCATCATTTGTGAAGGTGGTCTACAAGGGTGAGAAACTTCCCTTATATTCCCCATTTTTGCATTGCTTTTCTACCTGTCTTAAAATCGTTTTTGAACTTAGTGTATAATATAAAAAAGTTCTATTTTTTAGCCCTCTTGACTGTTTATTAAGAGTGTTTTGTGGTTTGGAGGTGTTTGACCCCTCTTAGGCCTTGAAAGGCCCCATTTTGTGCTATTTTGAGCAAGCTTTGAGACTTTGGTGTTTGGGCCTCTTCACCATTGAAATCTTGAGGGATTTCAGTGGTGGACATGGTACCTTGAAGTCTCCAAAAGGGGAGGGCCACCCCCTCTGCTTGTTGTCCTTGAAAGGGACCCTTTTTGGCCTCTTGAGAGAGCATCATGTTAGAGTGTGTATTGATCATGTCTTGGTTGTTTTCCATGCTTATTATACCATGATATAACCTTGTTGTGTGTTGGTTTTGGTACACCATGCATGCTTAGCATACCTACCATGTAATGCCATGTTATTGCCTTAATATGCCTTAGGTTGTTAGCCTTTGTTCTAGCATGTTTTAGGCTTAGCCTTGTGAAGGTTTTGTACTCATTTTGCCATGTTTAAGGTCTGTCCTAGGTTGTTTGGGTCGGATTTGGCATGCTTAGTATAGCTCCTTTGCATTCCGGCTTGTTGGCCTTAAGTGTATGAATGTATAGCATGACATTCTTGCATTGATTTAGTGGTTTGGAACTATCCACCATGTCATTTCAGTCCCCTTTGCATGCCTATATGTTTGCCTTGGATGTCTCCTTAATGCTTTGAAAACTTGTGTAGCATGTTCCATGTTTTGGCCATTGTACATGCCTTTGAATTTGAGCCACTTAGATGCCATCTAGAGGGTCCCCTTTGCATGGTCTAGGTCTGCCTTAAACCTATTTTAAGTCCCCTTAGCCTTGTGAGGCTTGGTTGGCTTGGTCATGGTTCAAGCCCCTTTGACTTGCTTCAAGCACTTGGGCCATTTGTCGCATGTTTAGCTTGACTTGTTGCTTGGTTTGGCACCATATTTTAACATGATTTTCAATGCTTCCCTTGCATGCCATATGTCCATGATTACCTTCTTTCAAATGTGTTTGAGAGTTGTCCCATTTGTGCCTAAGTTTTGGCTCCTTTAACATGTGCATGTGTGTATGTGTTTAGTCCTTTATTTTGGTCACTTTGGCCACTGTTTTAGGCCTATTTAGAGTTGCCTAAATCATGTATAAGTCCACCTTTCCATCAATTTGCATTGCCTCATGTTTGCTTGTATGCTTGCATAAGTGTCTTGCCATGCCATGTTGCATCCTTAGCTTGTATGCCTAGGTTGCATTGCATCTTGCATGCATGCCTTATTCCTTGACTTGGTGATAGGAATTGGGCCTTGGTTTGTTTGTTTGGTTTGCATTTCATTTGACATGAAAGTTGCACACTTGATTCTTTGGGCCGTCATGCATGGAAATGCGTGATTGGCGGTCCGAGAATCGAGACACATGCCCCTTTGAGTCACAAACATGATAGGGGACATGATTGGTGCATACATTGCTTGAATTGTATTGCCATGCAAGTTCTGTCCTCTGCTGCTGTGAGTTGCAGGTTCTGCAGGCACTCTTTGCCGACCGGCAGTGTACATTGCCGACCGGCAGTAATTCACCAGCCGATGGATTAATTTTGTGCCGGTGACCACCATTCACTGCCGGTGGTAATTCTACTCAGCCGGTGGTGATTCCCAGTATCCAGAGAAACATCTCTGAGGTTTTGGTAGCCTCCAGAGGAGCAGAACAGAGAAAACAGAGGCAGACTATGCATGGCCGTGCACTTCCGAGTGGAGTGCGCTGCATCTGGCTCTCCTCCCGAGGCGGTTTACTGCTTTTCCTAGCTTAATTAGTTTGTTAGCTGATTAGGAAATTTGTAATATTTAATTAGCTTGCGTAGTTAATTAATTTGTATTATTTATTTGGTCCCTCCGGGCGAGGGCAAATCTATAATAAGTGTGTGTGAGTGGTGTGTATGTCTTCCAATCCCCACTTTTTTCTTCCCTTTTATTTACCTGCTTTGATGATTAGTATTAGGGCATGTTTAAATTAGTATACCTCATGCAATGCATGCGTGCATTCATACATCTGTCCTGCATACACCAGGCTCGGTACATCATGCTAACTGCATTTGTATTTCAAATTCCAAATTGAATACGTGCATCAATTGGTTGCATTTCACATGCCATGTTTAGGTTAGCCGAGCCTACTCTAATTGCATCTTGCATGTGTTGCATTAGTCAACTTGACATGAACTAGGACATGCATGTTTGCTAACTAGTTTGTTGTTTTGGCACGGAGTACGATGTAAGTATTTTCGCTTTAGCATATTGCATGCGTGTGAATGTTGCCATGATAATGTGCTTACCATGTGGCTAAGTGCTTATATGAGATAAACTGTTTGAATGCCCGTGGGTGAAGGTTGGATTGTTTGAATTGGAAAAACTCGTTGAAATCCGTGTTTTAGCCTACTTGCGAGTAGCAAATTCCAAAGCACTTTTCAAAACAAACGGATATGCAATGTTTGTTTCCAAATTAGGCAATCTAATCTATATTTGTTTGCTGTGTGCATAACATAGTAATTCTAGGCTAACAAATGGAATAAGAACATATAACGTTTTCAAAAAAAAGATATCACGGTTAGTAGAGGCCGATCTTCGGATCGGGCGAGAGGGGGTGCTCATAGCTGACCTTCCCCAATCGTACCCTAGCTCCCGAGCCGAGGCAACTCTGGTGATGACGGACATGTGGCCTTCGGCACCGAGTCAGGGTTTCCTAAATTCCCCCATTAAAAATATTTAGGTGGCGACTCTGTATCTGGAAAAATAGTCCATGTTTGGCACTTCTTTCCTAAAATTTGTTTTCTCAAAACGATTTGTCAGATTTGGACTCTTTGGTTCAAGATTAAGAACCGTGACACAAATCGAGTCCGAACTGTAGTTGAATCGAGTTTTTTCTGCAAATTTGATTACACAAGAGATCTCAACTAAATTTGGCTTGGGTATGACAGGGTAATTGAATGGTAAATATGTATTGTCAGATTGTGCTTGGCAATATTGACTAAAAGGTTGAGAATCAACTAGGTTGACTAATTCTAAAGAGTTCATATCTTCTTCAACAAGTTTATCTTTTAAGGGGTATTTAGTATGAAATTGTTCTAACTGCTGTGTAAGCTGTTTATTTTCTGCTTCTAAACATTTTATGTCAAAATTAGCCTTAGTTTCTGTCTCACGTATTTGTAGTTTAAGATCTAATAGTTAAGTGTAATTCTTTGTTTTCTATACTATAATCTTCTCGCATTTCATCGTTACTTTCTAATGTTATCTTGTGTGCCATATTCAATTTTTCTAGACAAACTATACAATATGTTATACTGCATAATAAACATTGAGCTCTCTTACTTTTAGCGGGAAATCAATTATAATAACTGCATCTAGTAGTATCAAATCCTAGTCCTATCTGAAAATTATGCTGGCATTCAGTATCTACATTACATTCTATCATAAAGAAATTATCTTATGAAGGAGGTATTCCTATTTCTTAGTTAAGTTCTTCTAAAAGATTGTCTATGTCTGTATCAATTTCTAAATCACTATCTGAACTTATGGCTTCTATTTGGTATCCATAATCACTGACTATGCTATAGACTTCTGAATCATCACTGTTTATGCTAACTATATATTCTTCTAAATCTTCTATAATGTGTAGTCTTTCAATCTGTTTATTAGTATTAGGCCTTTGTCTTTTTGGGCAGTTTTTTACAAAATGATTGGGTTCTCCACATATAAAACAATTGCATTTTTTACTATTAGGTTTTCTAACATATCTCTGTTTTCTTTTATCTTTCTCTTCTTTAGGTAGTCACTTATAATTTAGCCTATTAAAAGTTTTACTTTTTCTAATCAATTTTTGTTTTCTCCATGGTTTTCTATATTTTTTCTTCCAATATTTTTCTTTTCTATATTTTTCATATTTTTTTTTATATTTTTTCTTATTATATTTTTCTTCATATTGCTAAGAAGTATATATTATGCTGCTACAAAAACTATAGTTTTGTTTTTTTAAATCTTTCTGTATTTTAACTTCTATACATTTTTCTCTAAGTTTTCAAAATGTGAAAACTATTCTAGATCCTATCCCTAAAGCTACTCTTATGCTTACTTCTCCTGATGCTAATCTTGCTGGTAAGTTTGCATAATAAATTGACCATTTATTTTCTCTCTCTCTCTCTCTCTCTCTCTCTCTCTCTCTCTCTTCCTAACTCTCCTGGTAATTTCCTAAAATATTTATTTCCTATTTCTTCATCAAAACTTTTTCCAGTTCTAGCTGCTATGGCTAAATATTCATTGCTAACGGGTATAACATATTTCCAACTTCCTAATGTTACCTGATCTAACTCGGTTAATGCTATGCTTTGAGTGTAATCATTTCTTCTAGAAAGGTCGTATCCTATAATCATTTCTTTTATAAAACTAGTAAAATTCCATGGATTATCTCCTAGCCCTTTAAGCTGTCTAATTGTCTCTTCATATTTTCTTTTAAAAGTTAAATATATATTAAAAGCTGAATCTCCTAAAAGTGTTTTCATATATTCCCACATATCAGTTGATTCAAAGGGATTATTCATCCATGCCTTTACCACATCTTTTTTCCATTTTTCTATCACTTCTTGCCATATCTGATGATCGAATCTAGCTAGGTCTAAAAAGGTTCCTTGGTTGGTTACTGGTTGTAATTGTATTCTCATATCTGGTTGTCTATGCTTTCCATGAAACCTATACGTTTTATTCGGATCTACTTTACTACGTCCTGTATTGCTTAATGGTCTTCTTCCTCCTACTTCATAATGCATTGGTTTTACTGGATCTTCTACCGTATGTTGTGGGTTGCTAGTTCCTATGCTTTCCATTGTTTGAGTGTTCATATAAAAAGTGTCTTCTAGGTTAGTTTGTTTTGGTATTTTAAATATTTTGCTAGGATGTATTTTGTCTTCTAAAAGATCATCTACATATTCGGTATGGAACTCTTGATCTAAAAATGACACTGCTTCATCATGGGTATCTTCCCTAGCTATATATTCATAGTATCTAGTATCTAATATCTTATTCATATCACTTAGGGTGAAATTTTCCAAATCTATCTCATCAATATTATATATCTTATTTTGTGATATTGATTTTTCTTCTGTTATTACATAAAGCTGATTTATATCACTATGATTATCTTGATTTTCTTCCCTATCTATACTACTAAATTCATTATCTTCAGATTTTTCTGGTGCTACATATGTGTATTGAGTAAATCTTACTGCATGGCTTCCATCTGTTTTTTAATATAATAAATTATCTTGAGGGACTAACCTATTTTGTCCTAGAAAATCTCCTAAATTCCAATCTAGTGCTGTATTATCTTCAGAATTATATTTTTTAGCTGATAGTACCTTTATTCCTTTTGCGCCTAACATCTTAACTATTTGATCATTTGTAAGTCTATAATGGGTATTGCTTTCTGAGACTGCTAAGCCTAAAATCATGTGCAAACTAATAAATTCTTTTCTCCCTTTTTCATTTTATATCCTCTGCTTTTTATTCCTATTTTTATCTTCTTATGAAAGGTCAAAGTTGGTAAAAGGAAATATGGTGTAAAATAAACTATTCCTTCCTTCGAATTCATATCTAATTCATAGCTGCCTAAAATACTTTGTCCTCTATCATTAAATCTATCATCATAAAGACATACAAAAACTTTAGCTCCTAAATTTTCTCTAGTTAAAGCCCTATCACAACTAATCCTAAGTGAGTCATTTTGAGGTGTTCATTTACAACATATTTATAACTTTCTCTATTTATTAAATTTAGCTCTATTTTTTCATCTTCTTGCGTTACACTAATCATTTGTTCACCATAATATTTAAATAAATATTGTTTTTTATGAATTTTTCCTAGCTTATATACATATTTAGCTGGAATTAATTCTACTTTTTCATTTTTAAATTTTTCTATTTACTGTTCTACATCTATAAATTCTTCTACTTTAACATCTTCATTCTCACTACCCTTTTTACTGCTACTTCATTTTACTAGATGTTTAAACATTTTTATTTTCTATAAGTTCTACAAACAATTTTCTTTGGTAATTTAAGCTTTTCAAAATATTTAGTTATATCTTTTTCGTTTATCCAAGATTGGGCTTTACTTGCTTGTCGTTCTATTCCTTTTCCTT
This sequence comes from Camellia sinensis, assembly GCF_055761805.1. Lineage (NCBI taxonomy): Eukaryota > Viridiplantae > Streptophyta > Magnoliopsida > Ericales > Theaceae > Camellia > Camellia sinensis. The sequence continues at coordinate 15,315,086 of NC_138964.1, read as the reverse complement.
TTTGAAGTATTAGTCTTTCTTACAAAGCTAAACGATTTTCTAAACTATGTAGTTATTCTGATAATTCTTCAAATGTTTCACACAACCGAATAAGAAATAAGATTTCTATATTATTTTGTCTTACAAATATTTTATCTGACTGATTTATTCCTTAATAGCTACTAATTCCCTTTGTGTTATTATGAAAGTCTTCTGCTTGTTTTAAAATAATCTGGTAGTCTCTATTAGCCTTTTTATTACTACTCATAAATTAAGATCTTATTAGTTGTTCTAAAATTTCTAATTTCTGTTTTAAATTATCTTTAATTTGATTGATCTGTTCTATTTGTCTAGCTATTTGATTTATCTGATTATGAATTTTATTTCAATTAATTGCTTAAATTCTAATTCTATTTGCTTTGAGCTATTAACATTTATGGCTGAAATTAGAGTTTCTATTTCTAGCTTGGTTGGGAATTTTTATAAATTTAAATCTATTCATTTTTGTAGGATTGAACAACACTGATCTTGGATTTAATCTAATTTTTTGTCTTGATCTTTAATTATACTGCGAGTATTACGAAGATGATCTATAGATGAAGTAAAAAGATTACTGATTTTATCTACGTCCTTTTTAATATTTTTTTGCAAAATTAATCTGATGATCTATAATACTATTTAGCTGAGAATTATGTTCACTACGGAGTGATGTGTAAAAGTACCTTCAAAATTACAACGAAATTTATTTTTATCAATATTAAGACGATGGTTATGATTGCTAAGTTCTAAATCTAAATATTCTACTCTTTTCAAACATAAAATTAAATCCGACTTTAAAATTATTAAAAGCTACTATGAAATTTATAACTAAATTGTTCAAAAATAAAAACTACTCTATTTCCGTAAGCAAATGCATAAACTAACTTAAACTGTCCTAAAATCGAGCACTGCTCTGATACTTTTTTTTGGGGGGGGGGGGAGTTAGTGGTTTACCACTATTTTGAAGTTGGGCTGAGAATTATCTAATTAATTCTACAGTTATGCTAATAAATCCTCAAGCTGTTTTATGGCTAACTGTAAAGCTTCTTGTTTTATTGTTATTTGTCTATTTATTTGTGTGGTTTTCAAACTATAATGTACTAGAGATTTATTGGAGGCTAATGATAACAGAAATTGATATCTTAGTTTTTGATCTTCTAATTCTTGTAAAAACTCAGTACTGGATCTGATTTTAATTCTAAGTTTTTCTTCTAAAAGTATAAAATTTTGATTCTAAAATTTTTATATGAAAAATATTTCCTTGTTATTTCTACTCAGGTTGCTCTCCCTGTATTCTAAAATTCTTTTTCTTATTTGGTAAAACTATTTTTAGGCAATGTTTGCTTTCATTACATGTACTCCCACCTTAAAACTAAGCTTCGTTTAACATAGCATATTTTTATTTTCCATTCCTTACCTTTCCCTTTCTACCTACAATTTACCCTCAATGCCAAACCACGACTCACATAGGTTCTTTAGCTAAGGTCACTCAGTAATGAAATAGAAAACAATAGATACTATGAAGGTTCAAAGCATGTAATATTAATGAGCAAGCAAGCATTCCATAAATTTGATTTTTTCCCAAAAAGAAAATAAATTTTAGAACAGAAGAGTTACCCTTTTGAAATATCTAAAGAAAAAGAGCGACTACTCACACTTCATATTAATATGTAATATACTTACAAAGATTAACTCCGCTAGGGTTGTTAACAACTCTGTCGATCCCAAGCCCGAGTTAAGGAGGAGAGTTGTGTGTTAGATAGCCGACAGCTAACACATAAAAAAAGTCGCTCGGATCCCTTATGACAATTAATCCTACTTTGAATCATTTAAATGCTAGGTCGTTACCCTTAAGTGACACGTTGCGCCTACCTCTGGGTGTTTCGAAAAGTGAGCAAGGGACGCCGCATCAACGCCTGGGTGCGGTGAAAAATGGGCAAAGGTTCCTGCGTTTTCCTAGACGAGCGCGGATAAAGAAACTAGTCCAAGACTACAGGTTTAGGGTAACCACTTGGAATATAGGAACCTTAACTGGTAAGACGATGGAATTAGTAGATGTTATGATTATAAGGAGAGTTAGTATAGCTTGCGTACAAGAAACTATGTGGACGGGTGAGAAAGCTAGGCAAATTGAGGATACCGATTTTAAACTGTATTATAGTGGTAAGGATAGACGTAGGAATGGGCTAGGAATCTTAATTACCAAGGGTCTTGTAGAAAATGTAGTGGCGGTCATTAGGAAAGGAGATAGGATTATGTTAGTTAAACTAGTTATTGGAGGGAATATAATAAACGTTATTAGTGCATACGCCCCTCAAGTAAGATTAGATGATCAGACTAAGAGGGATTTTTGGGAGCAAATGGATGAGATCTTGTAGGAGATACCCATAGGAGAGAACCTGGTTATAGGTAGAGATTTTAATGGCCATATAGGCATAGATAAACTAGGCTATGAAAGGGTGCATGGTGGATACGGTTTTGGTGATAGAAATGAGGTTGGAGAGAGTATCTTAAATTTTGCGTTGACTTCTGACCTGGTGGTGGCCAATACTATGTTTAAAAAGAGGGAGGAGCATTTGATAACCTTTAAGTGTGGGTCAATTAAGAGCCAAATAGATTACTTCTTAGTGAGAAAAGTAGACTGCCTTAAATGCAATGATTGTAAGGTGATTCCTGAAGAAAATCTGACCTCTCAACATAGGGTTTTGGTACTAGATTTATGTTTTAGAGGGCAATACCAAGCTAGGAAGGATGGTGAGCGTCGTAGGACGAGATAGTAGGACCTAAAAAGGGATAAATTAGAAATATTTAAGAATAAAATGGATAAGGAAGGTACTTGGGACTTGGAAGATGATGCTAACACTATGTGGAACTCGATGGCCAATTGTATGAGGAGAATCTTAAGGGAAGTGCTTGGAGAGTCGAAAGGAATGGGACCCAGCTCTAGGGAAACTTGGTGATGGAGGGAAGAGGTTCAAGCAGTAGTTAAGGAAAAAAAAGAGTGCTTTAAAAAGTGACAAAAGGATAGAACTAAGGAAAACCTTAAGAGCTATAGATTGGCTAATAAGGAGGTCAAGAAAGTAGTGAGACAGGCTAAGTTGAAAGTTTATGATGACCTATACACTAGACTAGATAGTAAGGAAGGAGAGAAGAGAGTATACAAATTTGCTAAGATACGGGAGAGGAAAATAAAAGATTTTAATCAAGTTAAGTGCATCAAAAGTGAAGATTCTAAGGTATTGGTGAAGGATGAAGAGATTAAGGAAATATGGAAGAACTATTTTGAGAAACTATTAAATGAGGAACGTGGAGCTACGGCAATAGAGGAAGAAACATCCAGTAATATGATTAACCAAGACTATAGGTTCGATCGCAGGATTAGAAACTTTGAAGTGGAAATTGCACTTAAGAAGATGAAATCCAATAGGGCTTTAGGACCGAATGATATCCCCATTGAAGCTTGGAAATGTTTGGGTAAAAAAGGGGTTACTTGGTTGACTAGGTTGTTTAGCAAAATTTTATTGACTAGGAACATGCCAGATGAGTGGAGGAAGAGCATTTTAGTGCCAATCTATAAGAATAAAGGAGATGTCCAGAATTGCAACAACTATAGAGGAATCAAACTAATGTGTCATATAATGAAAGTGTGGAAGAGGGTGATAGAACGCCAATTACGAGATATAACAGAGTGTCAAAGAATCAATTTGGGTTTATGCCTGGCAGGTCAATAATGGAAGCGATACATCTTTTGAGGAGAGTTATAGAAAAACATAGAGAAAAGAAAAGAGACATTCATATGGTGTTTATCGACCTTGAGAAAGCATATGATAGAGTGCCCCGGGATATAATATGGTAGGTGTTAGCGAAGAAAGGCATGACAAAAGGTTACATTGATGTGATTAGGGACATGTATGAAGGAGTGGTGACCACTATTAGATCACCTGCTAGAGAAACAAATGAATTTCCTATCACTGTAGGGTTACACCAAGGATCTACCTTAAGTCCTTACCTTTTTGCTTTAGTTATAGATGAGTTGACGAGAAATATCCAAGATGACGTACCATGGTGCATGCTTTTTGCAAACGATATATTGCTAGTAGATAAGACTAGAGAAAGAGTTAATACAAAGTTGAGGACTTGGAGAAAAGCTCTTGCATCTAAAGGTTTCCGGATAAGCAGAACTAAGACAGAGTACATGGAGTATAAATTTAGTAACAGTAACAATGAAAGTAGAGGAGAAGTGAAGATTGAGAATCAAGAACTGCCTAAGAGTGAACATTTTCGTTATTTAGGGTTGATTATCACAACAGCAGGGGAGATTGATGCGGATGTGGCCTATAGGATTAAGGCAAGATGGTGTAAATGGAGAACTGCGTCTAGGGTACTGTGCGATAGACGAATACCCACTAGACTTAAAGGTAAGTTCTATAGAACGGCTATTAGACCGGCGATGTTGTATGGGACAGAGTGTTGGGCAACTAAGAAACAACATGTAGATAAGATGAGTGTGGCTGAGATGAGAATGCTAAGGTGGATGTGTGGCAAGACTAGACAAGACATAATTAGGAATTAGTGTATTCAGAAATGGGTAGGAGTAGCACCGATAGAAGATAAGTTGAGAAAGAATCGATTAAGATGGTTTGGTCATATTCAACGGAGACCAACAGAGGCAGTAGTAAAGAGATGCGACGCTGTAACGGTAAATGAAAGTGTTAGGGGACGAGGTAGGCCTGAATTAATGTTGGTTAGTGTTGTGAATAGAGATATGGATCTACTTAATTTGACTAACGAAATGGCCTTTGATAGGGCCGAGTGGAGAAGAATGATTCATATAGCTGACCCCATTTGATGAGACTTAAGGCTTGGTTTGATTTGGTTTGGTTATACTTACAAAGATTATGTTACAGACTTTGAGATTCTGAAAGACTTAAACACTTAGAATTTTTTAGAGTCTGAGAAGTTGGAGAAAATTTTTGCAAAGAAGAGTGAAGGAAAATTTTTCATTGCTTCTTCCGTTGGCATAAATGCCAATTTATACAATATAATAGAAGGATAAAAACAAAAACCCAAGACCTAGACTTAATGCCTATTCCAAACTTACGGCTAAACTTTTTACAAAAGTCTAAAAACCTAGTCAAGCCTAGTCATAGGCTTTTCAAAAATTTATACATATAATGACATATATTAAATACAAGGACTTTGTGCACAATTATAAGCATATTTTTGACGAACTTTCTACTACTCTAAACATAGATAAAAACAAATAAAGGGTTAAGATAATGATGTCGGGTACTGCTTTGGACCCCATCGCACATCATTCAATCCTCTCATCTTGATAAAATTCTCCTTTTCCATTAAATATAGTAAACAATGCTATAAGAAAGCTCCTTAACTGGGAAATGGTTTTTTGCTTCTGATTGCCCTCTACTCTTGCTCAATCTGTGGTGCTTTATTAGCCTGTTTTTTGTAGGGGTGAGAATGGTCCGGATTGAACCGGATTGAGATAAAATCAAGATCAATCCGTTATCTACAGTTCCTGAAAAATTAGAACCAATCCAATCCGTTTAAATCATGGAACCAATCGGAACCAATCCATTTAAATACGAATTGGATCGGTTTAAGACCACGGATTCACATAATTAAATAACAAAAATATATATATATATATATATAACACTTTAATTTTATAAAAATATAAACATGGCGCTATATTAGTTCTACAATAGCAATATGTTTTTCTATAATAGTGACATACTGTTATAGAATTTAAACAACCATAAGAAAACTAGTTTCATCATAAATATTTAGACCATTACAAATTAAAACTAAAAACTAATAAACAAAAGTAATAAAATAAGATATTATACGGTTTTAAGTTTGAGTTTAGATTTTATATAGAATAAGAGAAGATACTATGGGGGAGGATGTATAATAAAAATATAGACTATTTGTATACTGTCCGGATCAGTTCCAACCCGGAACTATGGGATTCAATCCGGAACTAATTCGTGGACTACGGATTTTTAATTCTTCAATCCGGAACCGAACCGTGGATTCAAAAAACCAATCCAAACCTATCGAATTGGATTGAACTGGATCGGATTACGAATTTCACGAATTCCTTGCTCAGCCCTAGTTTTTTGCATGGAATCGAAGTCCTGACTCTTACTTAATCCTTTTCTCCACTTTCTATTGTGTCCGGTACCATCTCTTGGTCCTCAATACTTTGCTTAGATGATGAGGCACTATTGGCCAATTGCTCGGAATGCTGATTTGTCTCTTTGAAGGATGTGTCACTTGAGGCTTTGATGGGCAATCTCTTCTCACTACCATTTGCGCTAACCTTGGATTCTTTTATCAGATGGTTAAGCCACACCAATAGCTCAAGAATACAAGCTTCGGTCCTTTCCCTGTCTGCGTGGTGAAATGTCTCAATTCGAATCACTTCAATTGGTCCAGCTGGCTTCCGATTTGATTCTGACCTGTACTCATAAGAGCCCATATTTTATTTCAGCCTATAGAATATTTCAACAATCCCAGTGGAGAAATAAATGAAAATATGAATAAAAGCCAAATTTCTTTACTCACCCCGTATTTGCCCACTCTCCAACCCAACCAAATCCATGATGGTCTCTAAATTCAAAATTTTGCAACCAAACGCAACAAAAATGAGAATCAGAAGAATGCGAAAGGGAAATACAAGTACAAATACAAATACAAAAACATTATCGCCGAAAGGAAATAAATGTTTGCAAGGAGATTGGTTATCCTACTTTGCTGTGTTTATGGCAGTGGGAACAAGCCAGCTCAATGTTTTTTCCATCTCATCTTTAATTTCTGTAGCAGTGAGCTGCACACAAACAAGAAATACTATATGAAACACAAAGATAACAACAGAGAATGTCATTCAAAGCATTACTTGGAGTTGGAGCTTAAAATTTTCAATGATCTAGCTGCTACAATGAAAAATGCTGAAAAATCACCCTTTGCTTCAGTATATGAATTTCCTTTTATTTTCATATATTTTTATAAGAAATTGAATCGATCACTTGAGAAAATGAGGACAAGAAAAATAATAATAGAAGCAACATCAGAAGAGTACCCCTTCTTTTACATGAGAAGACTGAAGTTTGGACCGCAAAGTTGATCTCATACTTGGTGGAAGGTTCTTGTATAATGTTTCCCTTAAATGGGAAGGCATAGAACTGCATCGGGCTACCTAATCATGTCAGAAAATAATTCAGTAAAAAGGACCTAACACATGGTTTAAGGTAATGCAAACCAAAAAAAGAAAAAAAAAAAAAAAACGAAACAAAACGAAAAAAGATAGCTTCAGAACATATAGAAAGTGCACTGCTAAATTCAATATATAACAACTACTGTAAGTTAATATAAGCAGTGTCTAGAAAACCTCACCAAAATTATCAATCAATACGAAAAGAAATCTAGGATGCAAAGTTACAGAGATGTCAAATATGAAGAGAGAGGTATACTCACAATTGTGTCAATCTGGATTACAATGTTCGCATAATGCAATGAAAGACCAGCAGGTCCCAATCTTTGTTGATTGGCCAGAGATCCTTCTGATGGTTTATCACCATCTGCAGGTCATCCATTAGGAAGGCATTATCACAAGTTTAAAAACACTCAGAAATTGTTGAATGAATTCCTAAAGTTGGTAGGCCATCTGGCATCACGTTTGTCTAATGTTGTTCATCATCCCAAGAAAAGTATACAGTTATACATACAAACTGTCAATTAATTAAAAAAAAAAGAAGTAAATAAGCCTGTTTGTTATGTTCGATTCTAGGCTTGTAGAGATTGACTCAACAGCTTCCAAAAGGCGCTCATATTGGATGGTGATATGAGCAAGGACAAAGCAAATTCATATGCTCTTCATAGTTGAATCTTTTTGTTTGGCACAGACTCTACACAAGGTGTATACGAAAAGTTTACTCCAAAAAGACAACAAAATCATCTAGGCATCTACAGGGATGTACAACTCCTCTAAGAAGTCAGCAAAGTGAGGAGAAATGAAAATTCTAAGCCACAAAAATGAGACAAAAACAGTACCTTCAGACTCAAAATAGACTTCTGACTGTTAGATCACCACTAGTCCCAAAGTATATGCTTTTAAAAAATAGGCCCAACAATGTATATCAAGCTAACACTCCCCCTCATGCATGACCCATTTCCTCCATCTCTTTTGAAAACCCTCCTAGACGCTAGTAGAAAATTGCTACCATTACTATCACCACCACATTTTCTTCCCAGATGAAAAACTTGCTATGTAATTAATGAAAAAAAGAGAAAGTACAATGCAATTTTGCATATAGAACCTTTGACACAGTACACACAATTCTATTCTTTTCTAATGACTTCAGAAATTACATGAGAATAAAATAAGGTTAAATTAAACAGTCATGCATCATGGTGACAACAAATAGACTTGCTCTTTAACATGTAATGATGTAAAATAAATGCATACCAGCATTGCCAAAGATGTTATGCATCTCCCGATTCAAAAAGAGGACAATATCAACAAGTTTCTCCATGACCTGTATTCCACAATATTGGATTACTTTTCTAAAATGTACTTAAATTTAATTTTTTTTTCCCTAACAGCAACTGGTTGTGTCTGAGCAAAATAAGTAAATCATTTCACACAAGGAAAATCAGTGAGATGTAATAGGAAAATGATAGCTTTAAGCAGAAGTTCAAGAGTGAAATGGATAGGCCAAATCAGTAATATCTATTGCTAGGGAAAAGAACTATATACATAATAGTACCAGAAATAGAAAATAAAAGAGCCATCAAAGAAACTGTAAATACGTATAATTAGTTTGTACAAAATACATTCACCACACAATAGCTCATGTACTCTATCCTAGACTGTTTGGTACTTTTCATTTAGGATGTCCCAAAATTGTTCTCACTTTGAAAAGTCAAGGAATATGATTTATAGCTTCCTAAAATAATCCTTAGGTAAATGTGAAAGCATTTAATAGTGTGATTAGAAGAAAAGCTCCAGAAACCGATACTTAATTGTAACTGTAACATCTAATAATTTACACACAAAACTACTACCCCACTCCATTGGGAGTGGAAACCACATCTACTCTCCATGTGAGTGGGGAGTACTTTAGTGTGTAAATTAAGGGATGTTCCTAGAAGTGTTGTTTGTCATAGATGAAAATAAATTTAATATTTGTCACCTTAAGAAGTCAGGTTTTCAAAGATGGACAAACAAATTGGAAAGAGGGAGTATGCAATTAATTCCAACAGCTACCTCTTCCAAACTCCTGGACCAGAGTGACTTTTTCTTCAAGCTTTTCAATAGTTTCCTTTGGCTTTTTAAATCAGCCCTCAAAATTGCAAGGTTATCACCTGAGGATAAAAGAAAAATATTGGCTTACAGTTAATTTATTGATAAAGATACTCTTGAAGAAATTAAACTTTAATTGATAACTAAAAACGCCAACCAAATGCATAATCAATGACTTTGTCATGAATTCTATGGAAGTTTCAACAATTTCATCAAGATTAATCACATCATAAGATAAACATCAACATGATCCCTATAAAGTATAGAGTGGAACTTTAAAAAGTCATACATAAAACAGTAATTATACCTGCAAAATAAAACAAATAATGGAAATAGCACGACTCCACAAAATTACACAGTGCAAAGGTACCACCTGTACTCAACTAACAACAGAGATGTCGTAAACTGACATATAGTATGGATTATTTGATACATAATCAGACAGATACTGGAACCCATTAAAAATATGTAAAGAAACACTTCAGCTGAACCTGACTAGCTTTCTACATACACAAATTGCAGGTAACATTGATAGCATTTTCATTGTTCTCTCAGTTTCTGCATGCATATAAGGGGGTCTATGCCTTAAATCAAACAACGAGACTCAAGAAGAAAATAAAGAGGTGTTAGCACTGTAGAGGTATTCAGCAGTGGGTTGGCATTTCTCCACATGGTCGGAAGATCATATGGTGGTGAGACTTTATTTGTATTTTGTTGTTGCTCAAGTTTTGGGCATGTAAAAGTTTGGTTCACCCATTCTTTGGAAATATTATTGTGTAACATTATTATTTTGGTGATAGTGAAGATATCAAATTTGCCCCGTGGTTGTCTCCTTTACACTGGAGGGTTCTCCTCATAAATTTGGTGCCTTGGTTGGTTGCCTGTTATTCTCTATTTTTATTTGTTTACTTGATTAGTTTTATTGAGTACTACGCATATTATTATTGTCTTGATTAATCTTGACCAGGTGGTTGAAATTATTTGGCCTATTCTTGTATCCTTTGATTCACACTTGATAGTGGTTGGAGCGTTTCCCCAACATATGCAACCTAATAAAGAAAATCCGAAGGATTTTTTATGCTTTCAAGATGTCAACATCCGTCACACACACACACACACACAAACACATATATATACTTCTTTGCAAGCTAATTAAGTGGCAGAAAAACCAACACAAAGTTGTCATCATCTAACATAACATTAGGTCTGGCAATAGGAATTCCATATGGAGATTAAGAACCAGATATCAGAACGTAAGTGTAGACTTTCATATTGTTTCATATGAGTGCAACTTTGGAAACTGAAGTATAATTTGCATTTATGAGAGCAATCCTTCTCCATATTGAGGCTCAACATTTATATTACTATGCTTCCTGCCTGCAATAAGGTAGCATGTTGTTGCTTCAACTAAAGAATGCATGCAGGCTGTTTTTTCTTTTTTAATGTACAATCTCAAGATCTTAGGACATGGAGACTCAGCTAAGTTATCATATCCAACTTCTACTCATCTGAGTTTCTGGGCAAAGTGCTAATTAGACATAAGTGCTTACACCCATTTATGTGATACAGGAACTTTAGAAGGTATATTCTGAAATTTCAGACAGATTATGTATATTTTCCTTCGTAACTTCATTATACAACTGGTAACTGTTCAATAGAAGACACATACTGAACGGTATGTAGATATGGATAGTGAAATCACCTCTTTGAGTCGAATATGGATTATCATCTTCTTGACGCTTAAGCTGAGAATCTTGCTCAAAGAAACGGTCCAATGCCTGCAACTCCTGGTACAACTCCTGTGGCCCAAAGAACTTTAGTATTTTCCTTCCAAAGTGTGAAACACCCAAGGCCCATTTACAACAAAAAGAATAGGATTTATGTTTTTGGAATTCTTTATACACGTTCATTCATGTATTAACATTATCTTAAAAACTGAAATATTGTCACGTAATTCATTTCCACAATTGGATTTATGTTTCACTTAGCTGTTTTGAATCAGTAAATATTATTTATAGAGATTGGATTTTGTTTTATTCAGATTTTGTCATTTAGTGGTAGATGGTAATTCTATTGTTATGACATGGATTGTAGGCCTAGATGTACCTTGGGCTAAGCCCCAATGGTCCACGGCCGGTCATGACCAAGACCAGTAATGGGGCTCTTATACAACTAATATTATGAACATTTGGAATTAGAATCTTTTTGTAATAAATGATGATACTCACAGCCGTGTATTGAACCAAGGTCATTAATTTCTGAATCATCTGGTCTGCTTCTTCACGCAACTGATTATGAGGGGCACGTTGTTTACTGCGTCTGGAAAATAAAATACGCAATCAGAAAAAAAAAACATGGTAAACATTAAATAGATAAGTTCAATAGCAAAACAGTAATGCCATAACTTACTTCTCAAAGTAAAGGTCCAAGTTGTGCCACTGAGGATCTTTACAACGATTTCCAAAACGAACTACTTCTCCTGAAAAAATTTTCAACTCTTCCCTGTAGTAAATAATCAAATTTGCTATCTTAGAAAAACAATAGATAATACAGCAATAATCATTTAGAGTAAGCTTAACTGAAGCAACTATTGTAAACCTTTTATTTCCTTCTCTCATACTGACCTCTTATCAGTGGCAAAAATAGTTAAGAGTTCATTTATGTCATTTGACACTAACTGTTGAACACCTTCTGAAGTAAGCACCACTTCTTTCAACTGTCGCATGCTCCGTTTTGAAAGGGACTGCATAAGACTGGAACCCTTAACAATTGTGTTAGCAACCTCAAATGATAAAATTTTAAGTTCATTGCCTTTAGTTGTCACCCCAGAAACAAAGCCACTGCTTGGATTCAAACTAGTCATACTGCTTCCAAGTGTATCCAAGACTTCAACAGCCTTCCCAAGGCCACGATTACGAGCTTTGCCTAAGCGTGAACTCCCTTCTGAAACCTGCAACACTGCAGCACTTAGTAGGGGTTTTACAAATATAATCTAATCAAAGCAATTAATCTTAACTGTTTGCCATGATCTACAAATAGATTGTAGGTGTGTGTCTTGACAGCATACTTCTATTCACTATGTAAAATGACGTGGCCATCCTCAACACTTTCACCCTATTAATATAACCACAGAATATCACTGTGCAAGCATGTCACTCCTATGGATTTTAAGTTTTTACCTCGAACCTACTCTAATTCTTTTATTTTCATGAAAATCTCTATTCTTTATATTTTAAGAAGAAAACTAAAATCAGTTCATCAGTGTGGGATGACTCAAGAATTTATTTCCATGTCATCAGAAGCGGGGGAGGGGGGGGGGGGGGGAGGGGGGGGGGTGGAATGATATGTCCCATTTAGGTCTCGCTTGAGAAAGAACTTGAAAAAAAATTTAAACATTGTTTATCTTGTCAACTGGGAAAGGGTTCTGAACCAAACATTGGCATATGTACAACATGACCTCTTCCTGTTAGAATGTAGGAAGGACAATATAGCATTGGTATGGTTGAATAAAAGCAATCCAATCAGTTAACACAGTTCAGTATTGGCTAATATTAAATAATCCATAATAAATGTATAAAACAGCTAACCAATTGAAGCTACATGAAGAAATTATTTTACAGATTCTCAAGCAAAACCACAGTCGGGGAGAATAAAAAAAGAAGGAAATGGAAAGTATGTTTGTATTAACCTTTGCGGCCTTTGCCTGCTTAGACCTCATTGATCTAGATTTCTGTGATAGAGACCTCGGAAAACGTGGAATTCCATCATAAAAATCATCCTCATTGCTCCTATATCCATCTGAACCCTTCTCATGAAATGAACTTGATTCTTTCAATGGCTTCTCCACGCTGCTATCGTGCACTTGCAGAGGAGTGGAATTACTCAGCAAATTTGATTTAATCTCATTTTCCGAGTTTGATTTAACCCCGTTTGGTTGATACTCTGAACGACCAGACCCATAATAATCAACACGACCGTTGCTATTTGAGAACCTATTATGAGGAATAGAATTCTTCGAACTACGCCCTCCCATTGTTCGTCTCCTAAACAGAGGTTGTTCAATTCACATTCAAGTTTCACATATGAATTGGTCTTCAACTAGTCCTAGTTGCATTCAACATAGTATTGCCCCCAATCACTGTTACCAAAACAATAATTGCAACCCATCAACAAGAAGTTTCAACAATAGTATTGCCCTTCCAGCCCATTAACAAGAAATTTCAATTTGCCCAAATCCATAAGAGAAGATATTTAAAAAAAAAAAAAAATTAAAAATACATAGCAAGCTACTTAATTAAGAAACATGTATAAGATGGATATGTAGAGATCAAAAGCATGCTGATATGAATATATGAGATTATATATACATAGATATACCCATATATGTAAAGTAATAGAGAATACAAAGATCAATTCAGCAACTAGATCCTGAAATTAAGAGACCATATCATAATAGAAATCAAATTACCTTGTTAGCTATTGATTTCTAAGTGAACATAGACAGAAGTGAGATAATCTGTACACACACAAAAACATGTATGTATATATATTTACATGAGAAAGAGAGACGATCAAGAGAGAGAGAAGGGGGTGAGAAATGAGTTCTGGGTTCAGGTAAAAGTGGAAGAAAGAGAGAGAGAGAGAGAGAGAGAGAGAGAGAGAGACCTGGGAGACGGTCAATGGAATCGAAAGTCAATGACGACACCAATTCCGACCCCCCGCCAAAATACAAAACTATTCTCTTTTGTTTTTTTTTCTTTTAACAGAAAAAAATATATAGTGCCATTTTGGCAACTTAACAAAAAGCCAGCGTTTTGAGCATTGCAACAAAAACGCCAGCCATGCAAAAACGCCAAGAAGCCCGTTTGGAAAGACCAAAAACGCAACACCCAAATTTACCAAACTATCCTTAGAATATTTTAATTAATTAATTTAAAAATTAAAAAGTGAGGATATTTTAGTCATTTTAGAGTGATGTGACACTTTTAAAAAATATTAAATCAAAAATCAAAAATTAAAAAAGTCAACTTTTTACTAACTTCCCAAATCACTTCTAAAAAAGCTAAAAAATTTGATAAAAAACCAAAAGCTAACTTTTTATCAACTTGATATCACGGTATCCGTGAACTCAAATTATAGAGTAATGGATTGTTAGTCTAATTTAACTTAATTTATAGAAAGGGATCTATTACTAAATCTAATATCAAGATATTAGTGAATCTCATCGATCTTCCTAATAAGATTAAAATTTTGATCGAAAACACGTGAAATTTTTATAAAAAAAATCACTCAAAATTATATTTCGCACCCTCAAATGTCAAACTCGACTCTGGCCACCATCCCGGTGGTCTACAAAACTACTATTCAGAGCCCAACATTTTGTTATAACTATTTTTCTAATTAAGAAAGAATATCGCATGAAATTAAAATAATAAAAAATAAATAAACTGAGTTTTATTTTCTTTTACTATTTTCACACGAACAAAATTTGAAATCACGTTATCAATTGACAGCTTTTATTATTATTATTTTTTAGATATTTGTGTTAAATTATATGATACAATTTCTGTTTATAATTTATTAAATAAAAATAAATTAAATAAATTATTTAAAAAATATTATGTAAAATTTGAGGGAGGGGTGTTTTTGAAACTACGTTAATCTACGTGGCTTACAACTTGTTTTATTTTTAGAGTTGATATCAGTTACTTGGTACATATTACAATTTATTAAGTGAAAATAATTTAAATAAATTAAAGAAACTCATTTAAAATTGTGAAATTGATGCTTTTGTATTTTAATTTTTACTTTCTGATTATCTGTTGTCCCAAATAGATCCCTTGAATTGTATCAAAAATTAAAGTATTTTATTTTTTTACCACTCTCATTCTAAATAAATGAAAGAAATTTTATAATTTTTTATTTATCTTTTCATCACTTTTATCTTAATCAAACTTAAATTATAAACAAATAAACATAACAATAATAGAACATTCTTAGGTGGGAGATGTTTGTTGTCAAAGTCAACAAAGGAGGCCAAATAAAAAAATCAAAAACCACATATGATTGTCATGTCATGCTTAGGCAACTAATAAATTATATTAAACCAAACCGGTCTGAACCGGAGAATTGGTCAATTTTCTAAGCAAAGGAGCAGAGCCTCGTGCAATCACATTCTTTATTTTGTCCAACTTGAAACCATGTTGGCTTTGTGGATCAGGGCAAAAATATAAAGTAACAAAAAATAAAAAATGCTCTTCACTAATTATTGCATCAGCAAGCATATAGGACCGCTTGTTTTCAAAAATATAATAATGGAAATTCGTAATGTGAGGATTGATAGTGAAGAAATTAAATAAAATTATATTTATTTTGATGATAGTTATTGATGTAGGAATTGTTAAATTATTTTGATATAAAATAATAAAAAAATAAAAAATACAAGAACATTAAACATTAATGTTTCAAAAAAAATGCCCAACATGAAAAAAATAAAATAAAAATAAATAAAACTATGATGTTTACTTAACAAAAAATTAAATATTAATGTTCAAAAAAAAAATACCCAAAATGTAAAAAATAAAAAAAAATAATTAAAAAAATAATCTGGCAAACTATTGTCTAATACCAAATTTCAAGCCTCCATCCTAATCGCCTCCTCAAGGTTCATCCTAATTTGGAGGGGATTATAAATTCCTTCTCCATTTTCCAAAACAAACACAACATTAGTAGATCTCACTTCCATCTCAATCTCAATCCCCCCTCTATCTCTTAAAATAAACGGGGTCATAATGCATT
This sequence comes from Camellia sinensis, assembly GCF_055761805.1. Taxonomy (NCBI): domain Eukaryota; kingdom Viridiplantae; phylum Streptophyta; class Magnoliopsida; order Ericales; family Theaceae; genus Camellia; species Camellia sinensis. Next base: position 15,298,945 of record NC_138964.1, on the reverse strand, counting down.
ATAGTGGTGTTTGTATAAGATTATTTAGTATAATTTTTGCTTACAATTTATTAAGTATAAATATCTTAAGGAAAGGGAAAAAAATTAATTATTTATAAGCTAAGAGATGAGTACTATTATTAACTTTTATTTTCTGATTATCCACTTACAACCTACAATAAGTTGCATCACATTGATCTATTGCTACTTTTTCTTAATGTATGCTTATTCATTAAATCATGTTTAGAATTTTTTATATTTTGAATTTCTCACATCATCTAATGATTGGAAATACATCAAATTTGGAGCATGAAAATGAAGAATTTGAAAATAGATGATCATTGACTATACTTTTTATATTTAAATAGTAAATTTTACTTTTTATTATTGTAAATAAAATTTGTGAGGCCTATTTTGATAAATAGGTTAAAAGTTAATTTTTTAGCTTTTTTTTAAAAAAAATGTAACAAAAATAGAGAGGTAATATGACCAAAAAAACTAAAAATCTAACTTTTTTACTTTTAACCCAGTTACCATATATTTATTATTTTAGATATGATTTTGTATATGGAGGCTTTTTCTCGACTTTTAGATAATTGAAAAAAATTAATTAAATCTTTATGGTTATGGCCTTTAAATATCATTTCAATACTAATTTAAAATAATATTTTAACATTCAAGATAAAGTATATTACACAACAATGATAGAGACCACTAATTTTGGAGTTCTAGAAAGACATAACACTCAATAAAAAAAAAGAAAAAAAATACAACACCAAGTCAAAACATCAAATCATTCATGGTGGGGCCTACTGCCACATCATTAGTGATGACACTAATTAGTGCTTTCACTCATTTTCCCTCAACATATTACTGCTTCCATTTTGGAATGAAAGTTGGTTATGTTTTTATTATTTGCCTTAAAATGGAACTCTCAGTAGAAGAAGTTTTGGTTTTCATTTTGATATTTTACCAATAAGATTTCAAATTTCAAATTTGTTAGTGGTAAAGGTATCATCTTATAGCAAAACCATTTTGTCAGGTAACTAAATGCAATAACCCTCAAATAGGTTTCAATTTCACATTCCTAAGCAAACAAATTAATTCTATTATATAAAGTGTACCCCTCATTTGAAGCAAGCACTATCTCGTTTTTTTCTCTTTCTTTGTTCCCAAGAATGCCCTAAAGGTCTCCTCCAATAAATGTTAAATGGTTTTTCACATTTATCAAATTACCTAAATCGTTAACGTTTTCTCATTAATCACACCACACAAAAAAATTGAATGTAAAATTGCAAATGTATCGTATTTAGGGGTGGGTGCGGGTCGGTTGCGGCCATGAAACCTCAAATCCGCCATCCGTCCGTCAGATTCGCAGATTGGAGAAAATCAATCCGCATCCGTCCGCCAATCCGGCGGATGTGGATTGAGCGGTTTGGCGGTTTGGCGGATGAATGCGAATCGGTTTGGCGGTTTAAAATTTTATAAATTTTCAACATAATTCAACTTGTGCACTTTCTCAAAAAAAAAGAAAAGAAAGTATTACAGTTCACGACTCAAAAAAATATTACAATTATTGCATGCTTCATCCAAAGCAAGAAAGTTTGAAACTTTAGAATATCACAATTACTGCATGTCTCATCCATATACTACAATCACAGCATACCTCATCCACATAAAGTATTACAATTTATGATTCTTAAAATATAAAAATAATTTCAAACCACCAAAATCATGAACAGAGTAGTAGTAGAGATTGTATGTCTCTGTATTGTTACATCTATATCTGTTTTTTAAAACAAAAACCAACCAGCATATATCATATTTTCTATTTATTATTTTTAGAGATAGATTTAAAAACAAAAAAATATAGATAAATAATGCGCTTATTTTTTTAATTCAAAAAAGATATTCAAGTTGAAATTTTTTTTTCAATAGAATATTTAAACTCTTTTTTAATTGAAAACACAAACAGAATATTTAAACAAACTGAAAACACAAAGTCTGATAAATTACTATGGGTGCTCGCGGTTTGGCGGTTCGGTTGCGGCCAAAGAAATCTCAAATCCGCCATCCGTCCGCCAGTTTGGCGGATTAGAAAAAATCAATCCACAACCATTCGCTCGTCATCACGTATCCGTCCAAAATGCGGCGGACCGGTTCGGTTCGGTCGGTTTTGGCGGATCGGTATATCCGCTGCTCACCCCTAATCGTATTTGCACCCATAGCTAGTCCGTCTCCCAAGTCCTAGATAGATGACACCAAATATATATAGAGAATGAGAGTTGTAAAACAAAAGGAAAAAAGATGTAATGTATTCCCAGTCATTTTTTTCATTTCTCTTTCCAAATCGCTCATCAAATCCCTCAACCAAATACAGCATTAGGTTCTCACCTGCAGATCAATTGAGAACACTAGCAGCATTGAAAAGTAAAAAAAGAAGAAACCTAATCCCCTGAATCATCTTCTCTGCAATTGGGAGACCACAATGATATACCACTTGATAATGGTCCGTGTAGAGGGTGAATTTAAGCTCTTGTAGAATGAAATGAACACCTGTGATGTTGTGATCAACTCTACAAAACACACACAAACGGTAAACACCTTGGGCTGGTTATTGGAAGGCCATTAGGCCCTCCGATGCTGAAGTTAATGTCAGAAGTAAATTACAAAGAGTATGCTTGCAAAAAGCTTAGAGTAATCAGTAGTTAATTCTCACATGCCTTTCCAAAACTGGAGAGTAATATAGGTATGATGCATTTATACACATGGCTAATCAATCTGGTTCTATATAAATCTCTTCACAAATTTAAATTCAAATTCAAAATTCAAACACAATATTAATCAATCTGGCTATTTAATGTGACATATCATGCACTTCTCAAGCAACACATAACATGTAGCCCCCCAACAAGATATCTATCCACACAAACATAAAGAATCTTCATGATTCCAATTTGCATGAAAAGTACACTGCTATTGAAATAAACCCTTGTGGAACTTCAAATTTTCTGCAAAAAGAAAATAGAAAATGCTATGAAAGTTGAAATACATTCCCATTTGATAGCCAAAGAGGCTCCTTTGGCTCAGGAGGATGCACACTCACTATTTCCAGCTGATCCACAACCCTAGAATTGAAAGGCTCACAAATCTATTTTACTTGATGCATAGATGTTTTTGTAAAAAAAAAAAATTTATTCGAGTATATTAAAATTTATGAGTATCTTTTTTTGACAGTAATATTTTATTTATAGAGATAAATCAAAAATGATATGCCAACATGCATCAATACCTAAAAACAATCAATTCCAGTGAAAAACAATACACCAACTAGTATGGAACTTGTACCCGTGAGGGCTAGCTTGAATGGTAAGTCGCCAAAAAAACAACCAAGTGGTTTTAGGTTCAAGTCCCTCATCACCCGATATGTGAAGCTTGTGGGTGGTCACACATATCTAGAATTTTATCCCATCTCTCACCGAAAGTGGGATCAGGGGTTCCTCATCACATATATAAAAATAAAAATAAAAACTGGTATGAAATCCATAACTATGTTCAAGCCATGAATCAGTAAGCTCATAACACAAGCAGTAATGCATATTGCTTTCACCAATAAAATGATTTTCAAGAAGACAAAAAGGAAAGAAAAAAAGGAATACAACCTATAGAAGGGTAAAGTACGAACATACCACAGAGAAAAATAAAACAAACTGATCAAACCAGTGTTTTTGTTTGCCAACAAGTTTCATCAATTGAAGATAACCAAACCACCAAAAAAAAGAACTCCTTGAGTCTTGATTTCAAGTTCACAGTAATTCTGATGAGGCTGCTGATTTAGTGCTCTAATACCTACAAAATTGGTAGTTTAGGATGATTTTAAGTTTCAGGTTCTCCTTGCAATAGCTAAAATTGATAGTTTAGCCCCATCACATGGAGTCTTCATTTCAACATCTACATTTATTTTCAGTTCCAGACTTCACTTTATCAAAATGGATAGTTTAGACTTCAACAATGTAATATAATTCTACAAATAGAATGAGGAAGATAATATATGTAAAAAGAGTTAGCCCTTGCAATACATGAAGCTACATTAGGCTTCATGTGAGGGGGCTGCTGATTGAGTGCACAAGCTCCCGTGTGCAGCAGTGTCTGAGAGAGGTAACAGGTAGTCAGTCATACATCAAGTCACCAAGGGCATGACTCAAACCCGTGCCACAAGGCTTGGGGTGGATAGTACTTGCCACAACGCCATCGCACCAAGTCACAACCACACACTAATTAAGGACCAAGAAACAATGAGAATGAAGAAATAGGTAATGCGCATTGTAGCGTTTGGATGAGGCCAAAATTTAATCCAATATGAGACATCAATTATTATTTGCATTCAATTTCAAACATGGGTTGCACTAAGGTAGTTTTTGACTAGAAACCAAATTCTTTAAGTTTTGGTTTTTGATAAGTACCAATTTCTTGAAAAACTGATAAGAGACATAAATCTCTTCCTAGCAGAAATGATTGCTAATCAAAACAATTCTTCTATTTTAATATGACTTGAAAACGAAATTCTGCTATAATGCGAAATTCAACCACTTAAAATGAGATCTTCATTGACAGACACCAGCTTTGCCAAAATAAAGGAATCCACGTTGAAAGACATAAATTAGTCAGCATCTCTACTACATATTGGTTGAGTACTAGAACTCGTGGAAGCAAAAAGAATAATGAACAAGGTAATATACACACTAAAGGACAATTAATGTGCTCAACTACCTAACGCTGGCAGTCTCTCCGACAGCACTACCACCATTAAAGTTGCACGCCTTCTCTATATTTAATGAGTGATACACTCTCTACTAGTGACGAAGGACAGCTTAGTATGCATTAAAACAAGGAAAACAGGGCTACGGCTTGTAAAATAATGGATTCCAAGAGATAAGTTTGGATTATGATGGTTAAGCTCTGTTCGACAGATAGGAATGAACAAAAATTAAACAAATAGGAAAATAAAAGAAGAGAAAAGTACCTTGCTCCATAGGGGCAGCTCGAGTTCAGTACCTGAGTCAGTAGAAGAATTCTACACTCATGCTTTAACCAGGAAAAGCTTTCATTGCAACTCCAAAATCGTGTTACAGCAAGGGGCCTTTTTTATAGATACTAGAAAACTCTAAAGACATTAAAACTTCCTAAAATTGCCCCATCCAATACACAAATCATAAAAGATTCAAAATCCAGTAGGAAAAAGTTTTTTTTTAAATAAATATGTAAGTTGGACTGCAATCTAAGAAAGGAATCCTAACTACCATAAAAAAAGATACTCATAAAATAGGATGCTTAGCCAATATAGAAACAAGTATACAAAAAGAATATAAATTTTTGTGAACTCACAATGTTCTTGACCAAAATAAGAAACAAAAAAGCAGAAAGGGAAATCCAGACAACCGTAATAACTTCAAAAAGGAATCCCTCAAGCATGAAAAAACGGTCTCCATGCAAAAATAAATAAAGCGACGGGCATACTATTACCATCCACAAGGGGACAACATTTACTAGACCAACAGACTATCACAGATAACCTTCTCAAGACTGAGAATTACAAAGCATCCTATACCCTATTATAAGTCTTCAACTTGTGTAGCTTCATTATCACTTATTTCTTCTTGGTGATTATTGGCCAGATATGTTTCTAGATATATTTCATTCACTCATCAATAATACTTTGGCAGCCACCAATAGTAAAGTGAATGTAGGTTTTTAATTGGTCACAGCATTGGCAGGCAGATGCATCATTTCATCACCATGCAAAAGTTTTGTTTTACATTCTTACTTAGAAACTCAATAAGCTCAAACATGAAGTAAAATCAATCATATTAGAACTGACACATTGTTGATGTTACAAAACCATTTCATTGCAAAAGCCATATACAAATTTATCCAACGGGAAATAAAATCAATCTAACATATCCGAAATGACACATAATTCATTTCAATGCAAAAGGCATAAATAAACTTACAACTATCGAAACTACTACACCAACAGAGGGGGAAAACATTCTTATGTACAAGGAAGAGAAGACTAGGAATGAAACAAATGAAAACAAGGAAATGGAGACGACACTAACGATTCTGCAAAGAATACAATCAAACACGAAATATGGTCTCGATGCATGGATGGACTGTAAACCACGGGCGAACTCGTACATAGTCAATATCACCAAGGCTCAGATTCAAATCGCAAATCTTCCTAAAAGTCTCGTCCTTGAAGTTGTAGGATATGACTTTGCCAGGTACGTACAAGACCAAACACGAATCACCTTCAAGGTCTCCAGCAAGGAAGCAAAGCACATTGAATGTATAACCCCTAGACGGCCAACCAGCCTGCTCACGATACATCTCTGGAAAATCCGGCACAGCCAATTTTAGGTCAATATGGTACCTGACAAACCATTTGGAATAGTCGGTCTCCAACTCGAACACATGAAAATGACGAGAGCAATTTTTAGTAAACTCAATTAACTGTAGACAACCTCCAGACTCCGCAAAATACAGTAGGTCCTTTGTGAGATCACAATGAGGCATTCGAAATGGGAGCAGTTTATCTTGATTAACATCATAATAGATTGATCTTAGTGAGTGACAAGTAGGCCAATGAATCTTACCGTTAAGAAAGACTCCATTTTCAAATACTATAAGCGTTGAGTAAGCATATGACACCTCGGAAAACGTCCATGTTTGGGTTTGGGAGGAATATATGGCGATTTGAAAATCAGGGCCGCGCCATCTTTTGGAACGGACAGCAACTACCTTGTAGTGAAATGAAACAGAAGGATCAAAAGCTAAATTCATTGAAACTAAAAAGTTTCTGTCATCCCCATTGGTGGGCCTAGGGATGGTGGAGAAGTATTTGGTGGTGGGGTTGAGGACGTAGTAACGAGTGTCACTGTAATCTAAAGTGAAGCAGGATGAAGAACAGAGGAACAACCCATTACAGGACTGGGAAATCTTGACCCCGTTGGGGTCATTAACGAAATCGAAGGATCGAGTAGAATTGGAAGGAAGCAACGAAATGTGATTGAAACTGATAGAGTGAGATGAGGGAGTGGAGTAGCGTCTGAGGAAGAAGGAGGAAGGAGAAATTGGGGGAAGCCAGTCTCGAAGGACGTAGCGATCGGAGATGAGAGAAAGCCATCTCTTTGAAACACGCTTGAAAGCGAAGAGAGGCTTGGCGGGAAGTCGAATTAAGATCTGTTTGAGAAGATCGTCGTTGTTGATGACTCTTTCGGCGGAGGTGAGAGTGGTGGGGGTGGTGGTGGTTGAAGGGGAGGAGATGCGGCGGCGCTGAGGGCGGTGGAGGAGGGCAGAGGAAGACATGGCGGCGGCGGAGGAAGCAGAAGAGGAGGAGGAGGAGGTTGTGGGGACGAAGAAGATGGAAACGAGGGTTCCATATATAGAGAGAGAATTAACTGAATGTATAGAGTAGACTAGTTACGATTCTCTTTTTGTTTTCTTTTCTGGCAAATGGCAATGCCATCTATTTCACACGCACAGATCAGCTCCGATAAATATATCTCGTTGTTGGTGTGCTGTGCTGTGCTGTGTTTTATTGCGAGCCGTTGCGCTATCTCTTCCCTCCTTCCTCAAACTCATTCCTTTTTGTAAATTTTTTTTTCATATCTCACTACAATATATATATATATATATATATATTAAATTATAAATACTAAAAATCTTTTAAATTATGTCACATAACCAATTGGTACACTAATTGATACATATAACATTATTCATGTTGAATAATACTATATGTATTAATTGATATACTAACTAGTGTATCAATTGATAGTGTGACATAATTTAAGAAATTTTTAAAATTTGTAATGTGATTAATGAGTGGAGTCAATAATAATGTTATAAATAGTGTTGGTATACTAGTTAGTACACTAATTGGTGTATATAGCACCATTGTATTCATGTTTGAGAGCTCTAATGCAACTCTAATGAAGTGGAGGAGAATACCCATGTGAAAGTGGGGTCCATACTCCTCTCTCTAGAAAAATGGCTGAGAGCATTAAAAGTAGTGCTTTAATAGCACCACTAATGATGTGGTAGTGGACTATGTCTTTTTTTTTTTTTTAGGTATTCTTAATGTATTAGTGCTATTAGTGGTCTTTTTTTCGTGGTATGAATCATTATTGCTCTCTCTATCTCTTTTTACTATCTCTATTCCACCTCACTAGAACTCTATTTAGAACTCTCAAATTAGACCTATGTATCATTACTTTTGTTTAAAATATGAATTATTCTTATAATTTTAAAAATTATATCTCATCTCTTGAAATTCTAATTTCATAAAAAATGACTATTTTTAATAATATATCATTAAGTTCATTTAATAAGATTAAAAATATATTTCAATTAATAGTTTCAATAATTTTATTAATATATAAAAAAGCAGTTAAAATTTTTATTTTTTTAATTAATTCTATCGAGTGAAAAAAAAAAATTAAAAATTGAAATCACGAGCACAACTCGTATTTTAACCATTTTGTTAGCCAACTAAATGCAATAGCCCTCAAATAGGTTTCGATAAAGGGGTCTTTTCCAAATATAGGCAACCTACTAACTTATTTTTTAAACTAAGTTTAGTTTGGTCCAAATTTTCAGAATAAATTGAAGTGTCCTTATAAAGCACGCTTTTAGTATATTTTTGGTTCAGGCACACAAAATGTATAAAATTATAAAAGCGTGGTTACAAATCACGCTTTTAATTAAGAAAACGTTGTTCCTATTAGCATTTTGAAAGCGCAATTCATAAACACGCTTTCAAGAGAAAGCGTGGTTAGAAATCACACTTTTAAAGAAATCTTTTTTTAAAATAAAGCGTGGTTCGTAACCACACTTTTAAAAGTCCCTGAAATTAGTAAAAAATTGTTTTTTATTATTATTATTTTGATTGATTTCTCTTCAATTTACATTCTATAATTCACTCAGTCATCTTTTAGATCTCTATATATAAATTATTCATATAAAATATCGTATTGATAAACAATCTTAGCTACCAAATTTTATTATTTTAATATTTAAAAATAAATTATGTAATTTTGAAATTATGTTTCTCATCCATTTTTTTTTTATAAAAATGATAAAATTATATATACGATTATCAGATCAATTTGATATTTACATAAATAATTTATATATAAATTTTTTAAAAAATAAACAGGATGGATTGTCTAAAAAGTAGTGATTAAGAGCTCTAAAGCTAGAATTCTGATTTAAGTTGTAATGATGTGGCATAAAAAAATAAAAAGAAAACCACAAACAAGCAAGCATAAACATCATATCAAAGATTATTAGACTAAGATTTTACCATTGAATCAATGATCACCGCTTATGACTTTAAAAATATAAAAGTAAAAAAAAATATGAAAAAATATAAATTAAATATTTGCTTAATTTACCTAATTATTTTGTTTTTTTTAATTTTTATTTAAATTTATAATTCAAATATAATAAACAACAAATAAAAATTAAAAAATTAAAAATTAAAAAATAAGAAGAAAATAATGGCCTCGAGACATACACTCTCCCCAGAGAACATTTTGTGCAGTTTCAAAGAGATTTTGTCGGGGCTTTTCCCAAACTAAGCCCCTATACTAATTTATTTCCCAAACTAAGCCTATTTTCATGGAATTTTCAAAACTAAATATTTGTTGTTCCCTTAAATATTTGTTGCCAAGAAATATTTAAATAAAACTTCACACAGCATATACAAAGTATCTAATTTGCTAATTACTACTACGAACAGGAAAACAAAATAAAGGTATGACTATAACACTTATAACACTTCAGAACGACGTACCTAGTTCAAACATAAGTATCCCACAAAAATAATTTGTGAAAATATTCAACATAACACAATACATAAAATAAAGCGACGAGTAGTTATATAGACAAATATTAGACAAACCTTTCACAAACTCATTGTCGAAAGAGTTACTTTAACGCACACAATACATAATTATGGATAACCTAATATAATTTAGTAGACAGATAGACGCCTAATCCTTGCTCAAATCAACAATCTCAGAGTCCGAACAATCTGAGAGCTCAGGGTTAGAGATAAGTGCAGGATCCTCCTTGACAGCCTTGATAGCCTCACCATTTGGTGTTGTTCTGTTCTTCTTGGCATCCGACTTAAGTATAGATAGTTTCATATCGCGAGCTAACCTATGGCACATTTGAGAAATCTCACGTCGAAGTCTTTCACATAGTCGATCAACATTATCTGGATCTTCCTTTTGAATCTCAACTGAACGTGCTTTCGGCACCTTCAGTCGATTTTCCCGACATAATCTTTCCATTTGCATGCGCTCTATAAATAGTGCGGGCCATTTCAGAAATGTAGCGTCTGCTAAACCATATCCTGTTTGATTAATATATGGATCCTCCACGAAACCATATGGATCTCGATAGTACTTGGGCATGACAAAATGTCGCTTCCCAAACCTATCATGATAAGCACAAGAGGCATTCAACAAAGGAAACGGTGTTTCAACTTCAGCATTGCCACTTCCCATTTCCGTTCCTCTTCCTCATCGTGAACTCTCACCTCTACGATTCTTACCCCCTTCCGTGAATGTATACTCCAATTGATTTTTTCTCAATAAATGAATGATAGTTTCCTAGGGAGAACTAAGTGGAAAGGTTGTGTGTTTATCATCACTCTTTCAGTCCTTTATATAGTTGTTTGTCAACACTATTGCTATGTGGTCGTATTAATGTGATTAATAATTCAAATCTGAAATGTGAGGAAAAAACAAAGCATCTAAGTCGCGCTGCACAAAATCACATGCCATTAAAAATCCACATATTTATGAGTAATAAACAATCAATGTTAAACACGCTCCACACAATCAGTACTTCAATCGTCATTCGAAGGTGACTACTCACTTTTTAAAAAAAAAGACCAATCATCCGTACGCTGTTTACTGTGACCATGTGAACTTGGCCATTCCATTGAGTCCTTTAATTTATTACATCTGTTAAAGTCACTGTATCACTGCATGACTGAGAAATGTTGGACGTATCATTGCGACGACTTTGACGAGACTACTCACTGTATGAAAAAAGCAAGAGGTCGTACCATAGCTACTATGCCCATGTGAACTTTGGTAATTCATAATGGGATAAGGGGGTGTCAGAACAAAACAACAAAGCAATTAGACCCTTTGTGTTTAAAAAGTCACCGTATGCAGCTTCAAATAGATTCATGAACCTTGAAGAGAAAATATTATAGAGTTGGAATGTATTGAAGATTAATTTGTAGTAGAGTAATTATAGATGGGTTTTTCGATGTATAGAACTTGAAAGTGTTACAGATAAAAGCTAGCCTAGTATGCAGACAAGAACAACACCGACTTAAATCAACACATAGTTAACTTGAAATTAAATTGGTTAAATTTCTCCAATTAAATTAAATTAAATTTGTAAGGTAAAAAGTGAAATTAAACTATTGTATAATGAAAAATAAATTGAATTATATTTGTAAGTGGAAAAGTGAAATTAAATTTCTAAGCGGATTTGGACTTTGCTTAAAACCTTCAGATATGCACTGAGTAGTCAATAAAAGTCGAAGTGACAACTCCTATAAAGTTAATGCATAGTTGTTTAGGTCATAAAGGTTGACGTGACAACTCTTTTATAATAATTTGAAACATACAGCTACCATGTGAACTTCCTTTAGAGTTTATAAGACATGAATACTTGCGTCCATCTCCATTTTGAATTTGTGCATGTTACAACAACTGTGTATATGTGGTATAAATATTGCATCATACCACAACACAATTTTTATAGATATATCGATTGATATCATCATGAGATATACTGTGGTTGATCTATATTCAACAATTGGTCGCCATTGGGTTGCAGATGGAGATGAATTTCAATACCCATTAAATCCAAATTTGCGTTACTCACATGCCGCCGTCAATACCATGAGAGCTGAGTGGGAATTTCGCATAACTCAAGCAAATGTTCTTGTTGAGCTATGTCGTGAAGTTAATATTAAATTTCCTCGCCGGTTAGCTGTACGTATGCCAATTGACACTCCACAGTTGTTGCAAAGGGCATTGCATCGTATCCGCGACGAAGTTAATCGCATGACCCAACGTTTGCAAAGGTCCGAACTAATGAAGACTACAAATGAGCGTGTCAAAGATGGGTTAATGGATGATGCGCATCAGTACTTCACCTGGAGCATGGATGCTATGTATGAATCTGATATTGAGATGTCAGATAATGATGCTAATGGATGAAATTATTTGGATAAATGACCAAACCATTTATCTTGTAATAGATTTGTAATGCTAATCCACGACTTATCAATGAAGGGAGAAATTTCAATAGTTTTTGAATAGTTCTTGTAATTCTACAAATAACAATTACCTTTGCTTTCTCTCCGTTATTGTTATTTTGAAGAACGCTAATTGAACTAGGATTTCATGATTTTATCCATTATTGAAGTGGAATATAATGATGATACTGAATGAACTTGGTTGCATGTATGACCAAACATTTTCATTCATTGTAATGGCTTTGCAATGCTTATACATGAGTTATCAATAGGAAGAGAAATTCGTAACGAATCTTGACATGTGTACTTACAAATGTAGCAATTTCATAAACTTCAGCTTCACATAACAAATAGTTGAAATACATCTGTAAACTAGATGAATAACAACATTGTCTTACACCCCAATAACGAAGATACGACACAACATACAAACATATATGAAAGATAAAGGTGTTTGATTTCTCATTCCTCATCTGACATGTAGTAGTCAAAGAGATATTTGTCATTGTTTAAGACATTATTTCGCTCAATCACTGTCAATTCTCTGTTGCTTGTTTCTGCCATTTTGGTGGCTAGCTGAAGCATGAAATGTCGACATCTCCATATCAACATTCTGTTATTCTCCTTCTTAATTCTGGTAACTGTTTTTCATAGTCACTCATATTTTGTCTAGCCATGGTCAATGAACGACGATGAGGTACCAGTGCCCCAAAGTTACGTAGATCATTAAACAATCCTTCTTGCTCCGTTACCTTGAACGCCCATTCTGCTCGGATACCAGCATAATAATCCTTCAGACTCGAGTACTTTTCGCTCCTATAGTCATAAGTAAATGGAGATAGTAACCACACTTTTGGATTTCTTTGATGGCATGAACTTCCTGCACCTCTTGAAGACATTGTTCATAAAATAAAAATAATAATAATAATTGTAGATATATTACTATTGTTATGACTTGAACAAACATCATACTGGGGGTAGCGATATTTATAGATATGCAATAGAGATGACATGGTGATGATAATTAAGATGTTGGGGCACTGTGGAAGAAGTGATACCCATGATATTATTTTATCTTATTCATTTCATGCAATCCTGAGTAATATGTTGTCCGTGACTTTATGTACCCATGATGTAGTCACTTTGGCAGACTTAATCGCCATTCAATTCATTATAGTTTCTTTTCTGATACCCCTCATCCCATTATGACAAGCTCAAGTAACATGGCTTGTTTTGGTGTCGTAGTGAGTAGTCGCATCAGACATGCACTTGCAGACAAAAATTACAATTTCGTAAAGTTAGAAACGAAAACAGAAAATGAACGGACGTGGTTGTCAGATAAAATAATAATTGTGGGTCGTCTTTTTCACAATGCAATCCCTTCATATTCGAGTAACAAGTTATCAAATTAATCAGTAACAGTAAGTTGTCACATCGCCACAGTAAACTGTTTTCTGATGCTTTCTTTTTTAATACAGTAAGCCGTCACTTTGAACTAACGATTTCAGTACAAATTGGTGTTTGCAAAAAATTATAAATTAAATCATAAAATGAAATGGAGGCTTTAATTTTCTTTGTTTTAAAGCAATACTGTTCATAAACAACTATGAAACAGAGTGCAAGTAAATACACAACCTTCCAACTCACTTCGACCTACAAAACTATTGTTGATTTTTTCACCAAAACAATGTTCAAAACAAAACAAAACAAAACAAAACAATACAATAAAATGGCCACCTGATATGTAAAGAAGATTGGCACTGCAGCCTATATTTTATCTTATTTTCACTTTACGAAATTTCACAGTCATCCCATTTTCTCCTCTTTGTATTTTCTGCTTCTTTTTGTATTTGGTAAATCACACTTACTTCCTTGAGATTTTTGTCAAATACAGAAATCTCTTCTATAATTTTAATAATTACAGAAGTCTGCCCTACTTTAACTGACAATATCAAGATTCTCTCATTTTTGTATTGTTGTCCACCCAACTAACCGAAGCTGCTGATGTCATCAAAAATAAATACTGAAATGACCATAATACCCTCAAGTGTCTTGAAATGCCCATGAGCTAAGTTACATGAGATAAAACCAAAATTATTTTCTCAGTCGCAGACAGCACTGTAAAACACACCCACAGTCAAGTACCTAGATGTAGAACATGTACCTCAGTCAAAACCTTATGTTGCTTGGGGTTCTTCGAATACTGAGGGAAGTAAAGTTGAAATACAATCTCAAACCGGCCATGAGAATGAGTCATCCATAGTCAAGTAAGAAGATGTAGAGCATGTACCTTAGTCAAAAACTTCTGCTACTTGGGGTTCTTCGAATATTGAGGGAAGTAAAGTTGAAATACAATTTCAAACCAGGCATGAGAATGAGTCACCCACTAATATCTTGAGTTGTAATAAAAATAGTGACTCCAATGGTGGCAACGAGTGGGCTGTTAACAAAAATCAGATTTTGGAGAACAACACAACGTCAAAGACAAATGGCTGAGGGTCCAGTAGAGGGGGTTCAAGGTCTTCGAGTGAAGAGGGCCACAGTAAAGTTGAATTACAGTCGCAAACAGGATGGCAGAAAGATTCACCAGGCGATTCCTGGAAGAAGTCGAGTAAGAACGATGACCATAGTGATGATGGGAAGGAAGGAATGTGAGGTTGGCAAATTACAAAATTTGAGAGCTAGAGAAATTGTTTATTATTAAAGACGGAATACTGGTTTCATTCAAAATTACAGAGAAGCTCAATTCTGTTTCACAAATAAAAAATTTCTTCTTCATGATTGAACGTCCATTAATTAAGAACCTGTTCAGTACTAGATGAACCTGTTCTGCAAGCTCGTAACCCAGTTGACATGTGGGTAGAAGTGATAATTGGGGGTCAAGGCTTACGGTATCCAAAGCAAGTGGTTGGTTCAATTGGGGAGCTCAAACGGTCAAGTAAGAAGATGTAGAGCATGTACCTCAGTCAAAAACTTCTACTACTTGGGGTTCTTCGAATACTGAGGGGAGTAAAGTTGAAATACAATTTCAAACCAGACATGAGAATGAGTCACCCACTAATATCTGGACTTGTAATAAAAATAGCGAGTCCAATGGTGGCAACGAATGGGCTATTGACAAAAATCAGATTTTGGGGAATGACATAATGTCAAAGGCAAATGGCTGAGGGTCCAGCAGAGGGGGTTCGGGTTCTTCGAGTGAAAAGGGCCACAGTGATGATAGGAAGGAAGGAATGTGGGGTTGGCAAATTACAGAATTTGAGAGCTATAGAAACAATCTCATTTGCAAGTTGTTGGTCCAGTTGGGGGGTTAATCTATTCTATTATTAAAGGGAAACACTAATTTTGGTGTCATGAAGCCTGGCTTACAATTTTTTTTTTCTATTTTTCCTAAAATGACCATAACTTGTTAAATAATCTATTATTTTAAAACTTATATCAATTTGTAATTAAGGGTCAAATCGTACATTACTAACTCAGTAAATAACTTCCACTTTTCCACTTCCCACATTTTAGAAACTGTTGTGTAGTTCCACGTTTCACCATCTTCTCTCTCTTTTTTTTTTTATATTTTAAATTTATAACAAACTGCTGTGTAAGTTCCACAATTCATCATCTTCACTCTATACAAAAAATAAATTTTGTTTCTTTTTTTTTTTTTTTTTTGGAGAAAGACTATTCAAGTATTTAAGAACTTTTTTCTTTCTTTCTGTTTTTTTTTTATTTAATTTTTTTTTTTTTGGTGTGGAAAAAGACTATTGAAGAACATTGCAATCTTATAGTTTTGTTGCAAATTGATAGAGTGGTTGTTCAAAATATATATCTACTGCTCATCTTGCACGGTAAGTGTAATATTGTTAATTATAATTTTTATCTTCTTTATTAAAAAGTTTTATTATGTGATAAGGTTTTTTTTGGGGGAAAAAGCAGAGTATAAAAAATTTGTGTATTTGTTTTCTTAATGTTGTATGTGTGTGTGTGAGCGCGTTGTTTAAAAAAATCAATGTTCTTAAAATTTCTATTATATTATCAGGTTCTGTACCTTTTTTTTGGGTACTTTTCTTTAATCTTAAATTTTTGTGTGTGTGTGTGTTTAAAAAAAAAAAGTGTTCTTAAATTTTCCGTTATGTTATCAAATTCTTTGGGAAAAAAGTACAGAATAAGAAATAAAATTTATTTATTTATTGTGTTTTTTGTAAAGAAATAATTCATTGTTCTAAAAAAAATTAAAAAAAAACTGTTTAAAAAATTATATAGTTTATTATTATAAAACGAAAATCCATATGGTACCAAATGCAGCACAACTTCAATCTCTTATGTATATAATCATCCTGTTTAAACCCATTGTGACATCATGATTTGAATATTTGAAGTATTTAGGAAAGCCTCAGAATAAGTAAGAATAAAAAATTATAAAATTCTTTTTTGGAATAAATAAATATAGTACACTTACATCTGTACAAGTTTAATTTACAAAAACTATAAATAAAAAATACTATACACTCCATATCACACCCTGTAATGCCCGAACTTGTCCCCTAGTCCCATAACCCCGACTGTGGACCTCCCTCCTCGGTCTTCTGCCATAGACTCTCTGAATATGTGGCCCCCCCAATCGCAAATGTGGATCCTGTGGTGCTCCCCCCTGCATGTGGCCCTCTAGCGATTGCCTATGGAGCCTGTGACTGTGACCCTTCATCTCCTGCCTGTGCTGCCTCTAATCCTCCCTCTGGCCCAATAGCGAATACTGCTGTGAGCTGTAAAACTCCCTCATCTGGTGCAACTGTATCATGATCTGCAACTGGACCTCGACCTCTGCCTCTGCTCGCACCCTGACCTCGGTCGTAACGTCCGCCACGACCATAACCTCAGCCTCTCCCTCGCGCTTTGGGGGGAGGGGGGCCTCAATATGGACCTCATCCTGAGCGTGGGAGATGTCAGTGAGAATTACATCATGTGTAGTCGTGGTCGCGGTCGAACTAGTCCCCGCAAAAGTAGGTGTATATAGTGTGGGAATATGTACATGTATCAACTCTAACACTACACATACCTGAACTGTGTGGTGGTGGTAACTGGGTGGGTGGGGTAACAACCTCATGCATGTATCGGGGAGGGGTCCAATCAAGGTCAGCTACATAAGGTATGCGAGTATGCTGGGTAGGATGTACATGGAAGGAATCTGGAGATATGTATGGGGTAGCATGCGGTGGGGTCACTGATGTCCAAGGACCTGATGTGGCCGGCGCTGAAGTGGAAGGCACTGACGTGGACGACACTGATGTGTCTGGAGTAGCTGCTACACTCTGTACACCGTAGTGGCCAAAATGTAGACGATCCCTTCGATGGGCATGCTGGATCGCCTTGTACAATAAGTATCAGATCTCTCCAACCGCCTGCAAGGCATGCTGTCCATTACGTCTCAGTAAGGCGCCCTCAGCCAAGTGATATGACCTCCCAGCTTCAACCAGCTGAACAAAAATTCGGACGTATTAGGCTACAGTTGACTGAAAGTAAATCAATTATGATCTTAATAATTATCTGACACATACTATGATACTCACCAATGCCTCAAGAGAAGGCCCAACTCCCTGATATCCAGACTCAGACAGGTGGCTCGAATTACCGACTAGTAAACGTGTATGTCACCGATACCACAACAAGTAAGGATCGGACGACGGGAGTACCTCATCGCTCCAGTCAGCCTGTACGATAGTGTCTCGATGGGCATCCCACTGCTGTATATACTGCATGTAAAACAAACTCCAGTCAGTGCCAGCTTGGCCACGCCTATCAGTCGCATGCAACCGCCACTCGGTGTCGAACCGGTTTGGCACGAACTGGACCCGACCAAACTGTCGAAGGACACGATCAGGGAGATGCCACTCAACCACGTTAAAACAAATAAGTGGCACTATCGCCAAAGACTACTCCCGACCTAGTCGGCAGTAGTCTGGGAGCATACTAAGGACCCCAGCATAAGGTTGCCATATAAACTACAACAACAACAAGTACATTAAAATTTGCTCGTGAACTCAAAACATATACAATGAACAAGACAACTAAAATGCAATAAATTTCATATCTCGCCCTCGATCATCCGGTCAAACTGGTCTCTATAAATGACGACTACGTGGGTCGATACGACCTCGTGGCCGAAGTCAACCCTCTACCGGTTACCTCGAGGTCCGGGTGGCAACTGCATGTCTCCCTAGCCCATGGGAAGCTCCCTAGGAGCAACCACTTGCCGCCTAAACAGGGCAATGCGAATGAATCTCTCCCACGCCCAAATCTGCAATAGTTTGAACCCAATTACAATACTGATATATGTCATACAGCATGAATTGACATGTACTAAAATTCTTACTAACCTGTAGCAAGACAAATGGTCCTTCGATCTCCTTCGCACCCACCTAAGCTGCTCGACACAGCATCCTATACAAGGATGTGAAAGTCGCGCCACCCCAGCTGTACTCGCCGATCTCGTCGGTGTCTCTCAGCAATGGCAAGCACATAAGCTTGAGCAGGTTCTGTGACTTATCAGGAAGAAGTAACCCCCAATAAGCCACAAAATATATGCTCGGGTATGCTGCTGTACCAACTCATCTGGAGCTTGCTCTGGAAGAGGACCAAAATGCTCGGCCAGCCACCTTACCCTCAGTCTACCTGCTTGTAAGTCTGGAGGTGTAGGTCCTACTCCCAATAGCTCACCACATAAAGCTATCCACTGGTCCCTCGTAAATGATGGGTCAATACCAATAACTGCTCGACCGTCAATCCGTAGACCATATAGGACAGATACGTCCTGCAATGTGACCGTGGCCTCTCCGATTGGGAAATGGAATGTATGAGTCTTTGTGCACCACCTCTCGGCCAGAGTAGTGATGAGTGGGTGGTCCAGTCTAATATGACCGATACGGTAGACACCATAGAATCCTGCACGTAGTATATACTGCAGGACTCTATGGTCCAACAGATGCTCCCACAAGCCAGAATCTGCCCGGCGGCATGTCAACGTTGTACGTGCCTCCTCTTACATAACAGAATGACTAGTTTAAATAATAGCATTATTACGTAAGATAGAACAAAATGAAGGGTATTTTAGTTGTAAGCGTAAAATCCAACAAATGTTATTACATACCAGATGCTCCCATATACTGTCGGCCCGATGTGGATGAATGAGAAGTGGGACCTCCTCGGGTAGTGTGCCATGAAACCTCTACAAGTGAAATACTAGATCATAACAATAAAACTCTCATTTAATCATAACAAAAAAACTCTAATTATTCCATAGATTACGATTTGTAAAAGGAAAGTATGCTCAGCTATTTCAAAATTTAAATTTGTGTAATACTATATATGGAAGCAATTCACTAAAATGTAATTAATTTTTATTTCAAAAAACTCTATTGGTTAACTGTAATTTAACTATATCAATTAAACTCTAATTATTCCATACATGATGACTTCTAAAAGAAAAATGTACTCAGTTATTTTAAAATTATAAATTTGTGTGCCACTAATATGGAAGCAATTCACTAAAATCTAATTATAATCATAAAAAAAACTCTAATTATTCCATAATTTATGATTTTTAAATATATATATATATATATATATTTCTATTTTAAGATTTAAAATTATGTATCATTAAATATGATAAACAATTCAACAGAACCTACTGTTATCTATGCTATAACTAATACAGAAATCTTTTTCAAAATAATTTTAGGATCTCAGTTACATAAGCTTAATAATGACCATGAACATAGTGCAGTAACATGTGGATAGTTTTTCTACATAAATATTTGTTAAAAAATTGAATGAGAAAATTTTGTTTCAAAAATAGATTCATGATTACATTTATGGCATATTTGACAAAACTTAATTATTGATTTTGTAATGCTAAAAGTTTCAATAAAGTATAAAATTTTTAAATTACATAAATTTATTCATAAATTGTAAATGTGAAAAATGCTTGGAGCATTTGAAAATATTAAATTTATTCATAAATATTAAATTTTCAAATGGCAGAAGAACTATTTGATCAAGTATAGAATTTTGTAATACATATTTTCAATCAAGTACACAATAAAAAACTTAGGCCTATGTGGTATAGTTAAATTTTTTTGCATACATATTTAGTTTAATTTATTTTCTTAGTATATTAGTTATAAATTTTTTTATAATATAAAACAATTACAATATATAAAGAATTAAAAATTAAAAATGATCTATTTAGAGTTCAAATTAAGAAAATGACTTTAGGGTTTGCAAAATGTTCAATCGGTCTAACCTCTAAAACATTAGTAAATATAATTAATTAATAGTTTAACATGGGGTCATTTACATTACAAGTTAAAAATTCACATGTGTTGTCCAATTACAATCGCACAATTAAAAAGCACAACCATTTCATAATTTCACAATTCACGAAACTCGTGTAAGCATTACATAGTCTTCATCGACCAAGCCGCACTGGACATGTTCGCCTGTCATGACCTGTCTATTGGCACTCACTGCAATAAGCGGTCAAACGCCTATCTGATATATCTATCTCATTCAGAATACAGGACATAAATTTACGACCCTATTTTACTTCTCGCAGATGAAGTACATTAGGCATTGAGGTCCACTACGGATCATCCCAATAATCTTGATGTGGTATTGGATTAAATTTAATTTCCCAAACGCTCATGTATACAGGAAGCCTATATACTGGATCAACGTACTCGAATGGATTGTCACATATTCAGACATAACAGCGAGCATATGGGAACATGGATAGTGTTTTATCTCGTATTTGCCACAACTGCACGTGGGTTGATTGATGCACATAATCTGTGTATTGCGACCTCGTCCATGGCGAAAAGATGTTTGCACCTCAAATACGCGGCGGGGCCTATCAGACAATATTGATAGAAACTAATCAAGTTCATATTTTTAGGTGTAATTAACTTCACAACATAATAAGCACAATTTAGTTTACATTACAAACTAACATGTCGTACAGTATCAACTGGAAAGTATTTCCCCTTGCGATGCCCTCCTCGATAGTTTTTTGCATCTCTCTAGGGTACTGGAACTCATTCCGTGCATCTATTTCTCCTTAGGCTCCCATCTCGTCAAAATATTTTACGAGCCGTCGAAATGTAAACTCAACCATAGCTGAGATAAGTAAGTTCCTTGCACCTTTCAAGACACTGTTGAAGCACTCTGCTTCATTGCTAGTCAATACCCCCCACCGATATCCACCGTCATATGCAAGGGCCCACTCCACAGGATTCATCTTGCGGACCCAATTGATGGCATCTTGGTCAATAGCCTGTATCTGTTCTAAGTAAGCATTACACTTTCGTTGTTGATGAGCACTCCCAGCTTTCCATAGAAGTTGTTTCAGCTCCTTATTTTTAAACTTTGTGTTAAAGTTACTACAAACATGTCGAAGGCAATGCCGATGATATCCAACAAATTGGAGCGAGGGATTCAGCCAATGCCACCTCATAACAACTAAAATACTCTCAGCTCGATCAGATATCAAAGTCACTCCCTGTTGGTCCATGACAATATGTTCCCTGATATTTGAAATGAAGAACGGCCAAGACTCCAAACCCTCCTTGTCGACAACAGTGAATGCAAGCGGTAATACTTGGCCATTGACAGTGATGATTGTTACTACAAGCAACACACCAGTGTATTTCCCGTAAAAGAATATACCATCAATGGTTATAACAGGCCTACAATATCTGAACCCATCGATAACGGGTTTGAAAGACCAGAAAATAAAGTGGAAGACGAGCATAATGGTTGTACCTCCGATATATCTATGCATCCATTGAACGATGGTGCCAGGATTAGATGTTTGCAATGCATGCATGAATTTAGGCAACTGCTTATATGATTCATCCCAATCCCCGAATGCCATTCTAATTGCCTTTGACCTTGCATGCCACGCCTTCTTGTATGATATACTGTAGTTCATGGTCTTTTTGATATCTTCGATGACATTCTTAATTAGCATATGAGGTTCATTCTGCATACGACAGTCAAATATGAGTTGGATTATTTGGGTGTGAACACTATAAAAAAACATATATATTTATATATATATATATATATAAATTTATTTTTTATACTCACCACAACTTATCCCAAAAGATGAGAAGCAATGTAACTAGAGTCAATATTAGTGTGGTCCCTATTCATTCGTGTGTGTAAACAATGGTGAGGACCCATATATTGCTTTATTTCAAAAAGACCATGTTTCTTATTAAGAGATGCGCGCAACCACAAACTGCAATCATGCTTGCAAACAGACACCCAAAGGTCTTGCTTGGAGGTTACGACCTTATACTCTCTATTATTTATTGTGTGGTACAATTTCATAGTATGTACAAGTTACTTCTTATCGACAAAAACCATCCCTTTGTCTAACTCTGCATTTTCAGCGTTCCAGATCCAGTTACGGGGAACGACATCACGGCTACTCATGTCAAAATCACCACACATGTGAATGTTCTCATAGAAAGGGATTTTAGGTCTAGGTGGAATGGGCACATTTTCAGGGTCAACGGGGCCGTTGACATCATCTTCTTCATCATCATCATCATCTGATCCGGCCAATAAATTTTCTTCATCACACATTTCATTTTCATCATCATCTAGGGCGACACCAGGACCATACATGTCTGTAGACGCGCCCTTGGGCTTCATGTTACAGTTCGGACTCAATGTCACGGTTCTTAATCTGATCTCACAATGTGCGATGTGAGATTGATAAATCACCAAATAGTCCAAATCCGGCAAATCGTTTTGGAAAACTGATTTTTGTAAAGAAGTGTCAAACATGAACTGCTTTGCCAGATACAGAGTCGCCACCTAAATATTTTGTTTTGGGAGAATTTAGGAAACCCTGACTCGTGCCTAAGGCCGCGTGTCCGTCATTACCAAAGTTGTCTCAGCTCGAGAACTTGGGTACGATTGGGGCAGGTCATGCAATGAGCACTCCCGCTCGCCCGATCAAAGATCTGCCTGTACTAAGCATGATATCTTGTTTTTGAAAACACATGCGTTCTTATTCCGGTTATTAGCTAGTATTACTAAGTGATGCGCACAACACACAAGTATAGACTAGATCGCCTAATTTGGAACAAAGCATCGCATATTTGTTTGTTTGAAAACGGTTTGAAGTTTGCTACTCACAAGTAGGCTAAAATGCGGATTTCGATGAATTGTTCTAATTCAACCTTCACCCACAAGCATTCAGGCAGTTATATCATATAAGCAATTAGCCTTATGACAAACATGTTATTATGGAAAAACTCACACTCATGCAAGATGCTAAAGCATAAACACTCACAGTGTACTCCAAGCCAAAACAAGAAACTAGTTAGAAATCATGCATGATCTTAGTTCATGTTAAAATGGCTAATGCATCGCATGCAAAGTGCAACTAGAATAGGCTCGGCTAATCTAAAATGGCATATGAGATACGACAATTCGATACATGTATTCAAATTGGAATTGAAATACAATGCAGTTAGTATGATACGCCGAGCCTGGTGCATGCAATACAGATGAATGGTGCAAACATGCATAGCATAAGGATGCTAATTGAAATATGCCCTAAAACTAACCACTGAAAGCAGATAAGTAAAAGGGAGAAAGAAGTGGGGGTTAGAAGACATGCATCACACATACGCACGCTTATTACATAATTGCGCCCTCTCGACGGAGGGACCGAAAGAATAATACAAACCATCTAATTAACTAACTAACAAGCTAATTAATTATTACACAACTCTTAACTAATTAAACAAATTAATTAATCTATGAAAACAGTAAAACAGCCTTGGGAAGAGGGACGAATGCATGCTCGGTCGGCTTCACCCGAAAATCCATCGCCATGCCTCATGTTGCTTCTGTTTGCACTGCTCTGTACCTCTGAAAATTGTGCCAACTTCTATGACACTGTTGAACCACCTCATGTACACTGTGGGAGCTCATCGACCAAATGGAAAGGCCATCGGCCAAGAGATGAAGGTCATCGACCAAAAATAAGGCTCTCGGCCAGACATTGTTAGCCAATCGGCACTGAATATGGTCAATCGACCATTTGTTCCTGCTGACTGCTCCTTCTACTGCAACAAAGGACAAACAGAGCATGGCAATGCATTTGCAAGAAAATGTTTGCAACCATACCCCTTATCATGTTTAAGACTCAAAGGAGTGTAGTTCTCGACCCTCGGGCCACCAATCACGTATTCCAATGCATGATGGCCAAAGGAGCCAAGTGTGCAATTCAATATCAAATGAAATGTACAAAACACATAAGGGGCCCCAACCTCTACCATGCTTGATCAAGAGGCAAGGGATGCATACATAATGCAATGCAAACATGCAAGCATGATGCGAACAACTCAAGCATGCAACAAGTATGCAACAAGATCATGCAATGCATCTAATATGCAATAGGCATACGACCTAAACATGTAAACATGCATGGCATGCAACAACATGTAAAATGAAGCAAACATGCAACAACATGCAAAAATGGACTTAAACTAAAGTGGACAACTCTTAAACATGCCAAAATCAGTGGCCAAAACGCTATGGAAATAAAGACAAAGGTACATACAAACATGCATGCCAATTGGCCTATCACCTAAGCATAGGAGAGCAACTTTCAAGAACACTTAAAAGGGGACAAATATGAACATGTGACATACATTGTAAGCTTTGAAATCGTGTTAGGAAGGTGCCAAACCAACCAAACAAAGCAAGCAAGTCATGTGAAAAGGCTTAAAGCTTGAAACTAGCCAAGGGACTCAAACCAAGGCTATGCAAAATCTGAAGCAAATGACAAGTACAATCCAAAACAATCCTAGATCATGCCAAAATGAGCCTAAGACATGCAAGGACCAAAGCCAAAATAAGCTAGAACAAAGGGCCGAAAGCATGAGGCATGCAAGGCTACAAAAGAGGTGTTACACTACACCTATCAAAACCAAACATGGCATGACATAAACCAATAAAAACAGAGTTATGGCATGGTAAAACAAGACCAAAAACCCACTTAGATGGCATCCAAATGACCTGAGCATGGAGGCATGCACAATGGTCCATTCACGAGGCATAAAACATCAACTCTTTAAAGCATTAAAGGAGTGATAAGTGCAAGTATATGAGCATACTATATGGACTGAAATAACATAACAAGTGATGCCAAATCACTTAAATGGCCCAAGTAAAGCATGCTAGTGACTTGGACACTCAAAGCTAACAAGCTAGATTGCATGGTTGCTATACGAAGCATGGCATATATGATCAAGACAGTGCAAAATAGAGCTTTAGCATGTTAAAACAAGGCTAAAAACTTCTTGGAGTTGAGACAAAATCATGCTAGAATGACATGTTACAACATGATGCATATTAAGGCAAATAAGGGGATTGTAAGACAAGTACATGTAGCATACATGGTATGTCCAAACCAAGTCAAAACAGTGTTATATCATGGAAAAACAAAGCCTAATACATACTGAAATGAAGTTAAAACAAGCCAAGCAAACATGCTACCAATATAAGCCATTTATACTAGCATACAAGACAAGAAGGAGAGGGGATGACCCTCTCCTATTTAAGACCTCAAAACCACATTTCCACTACTGAAAATCCTTTGGATTTCAGTGGTAGAAAGGTCATGCAAAGCTAAGAACAAGGGCCAAAAGGAATGGCCTAAAACAAGGCCTAAGAGGGGAGAAACAACCCCAAACCAAAAAGTGATCTTAAACAAAGATCTAAAGCATAAAAAATAGAACTTATTGTAGTTTAGAGTTAAGCTTAAAACAATAAGTAAGAAGGTCTAAAAGCTTAAGCAAGAAAGGGATATTAAAAGCAAGAATGCTCACCCTTGAAGAACACTTTCAAGAATAAAGCTCCAGCAGGTTTTCCAAGCTCAAACCAACCCAAGAACTCTGAAATCAACCTCAAGGGACCTCAGCTCCAAGAGGATGGTGTTCTAGTGTGTGTTTGTGTACAATAGTAAGACAATACTACACTTTTGAGTATAAAACAAGGTTAAACAAAGAAGAATAGATACAAAAGTATATATATCTCTCAAGACTCAATTTTCTGAACCCTTGAGGATGGAGGAAATGGTTCTCTCTTATAGAGAACCAAAAGCAAAGCTTCTTGAGGAAGCTAAGCAAAGGGGCAAATCCCTCCATACACGTGTATGGAGGGGGTGAATTGTACATGCCAGCTGTGACAGCTGGCATAAAATATCTGCATAAAGCAGATGAACAGGGTTCGGCCAGAAAACATGGCCGATCGACTAAAAGGAGTGCCGATCGTCCAAAACTTTTGACCGATGGTAAGAAAACAAGGCCGATGGCTTCATGCCTTAGCTAGTGGGTTGAGGGAATGGCCAACAAGCCACTCTCTTCCCTCAGAAGCAAAAACACAAGTGTTTGGTCCACAACCAAGCACAAAACAGTCAAGTTAAGAGATCTTGAGGCAAGGCGCGCTGCCGAGACCTCCGAGAACTCAAAACGAACACGAGCATGGATGATCATCGAGTGTTCAAACGATGACGTCCAAGTCTTGAGGACGGTCAAAAATGGGGTGTTTACAGTTGCCCCTCTTTGACAGAACTCGAAAGTCATAAGATGACGGGAGTGAATGTCAAAAGCTAGAGACGACCCATTTTTGGCGAGGCCGAAGACTTAGACAAGCATACAAGATAGCAAGATATGTGCCCGTAGGCTGGGGCAAGATGCAAGTGACGTGCACGATACCGAGCATAACTTATGATCATGCAAAGAAAGCTGTAACGAAGTAAAACATGCAACAGCATAACATGCAACAGTTTTAAGCAAGCGAATACAAATCCAACTACATTACATGCAGAAAGGATGTAAGAGAATTATACAATTCTCGCTACGTCTCACACGGAGAATACAATACCGTCCGGTTCGCCTGGTCTCACCAGCTTCAAATGAACCGTACATACAATATCGTGCCTACAAAAGAAAGAAACTTAACAGGTACAATATCGTTAGAAACATGCATAGCAATGCAAGTGAAAAGTGCGTGGCAACGCGAGTGAAGTGTGCATAACAATGCAATGCACTAACAAGTGCACGTAAGGTGCGCAAGATAGCGCTAATGATACTATGCAATGCACAAAACAGTGCGATGCAATGCACTAACAAGTGCAGGTAAGGTGCGGAAGATAGCGCGATGAAATGCAATGCACTAACAGGTGCATATGAGGTGCGCAAAATAGCGCGATGCGCAAAATAGCGAGAATGTAATGCAATGCACTAACAGATGCATATGAGGTGCGCAAAATAGCGTGGTGCGCGAAATAGTGCGAATGAAATGCAATGCCCTAATAGGTGCATATGAGGTACACAAAATAGCGCGATGCGCAAAATAGCACGAATGAAATGCAATGCACTAACAGGTGCATATGATGTGCGCAAAATAGCGCGATGCGCAAAATAGCGCGAATGAAATACAATGCACTAATAGATGTATATGATGTACGCAAAATAGCGCGATGCACAAAATAACGCGAATGATGCAAAATGCAATGCACTAACAGGAGCATATGATGTGCGCAAAATAGCGCGAATGAAATGTAATGCACTGACAGGTGCAGATGAGGTGCACAAAATAGCGCGATGTGCAAAATAGCGCAAATGAAATGCAATGCACTAACAGGTGCATATGAGGTGCGCAAAATAGTATGATGCACAAAATAGCGCGAATGAAATGCAATGCACTAACAAATGCATATGAGGTGCGCAAAATAGCGCGATGAAATACAATGCACTAACAAGTGCATATGAGGTGCGCAAAATAGCGCGATGCAATGATAGTATAGTAGATACAAAAAAAAAAAAAAGGGTGACATACTCCAACCATGCTGGAATCATGAGAGGAGGAAAAACAAACAATCAGGCACGCATACAATGCGACCTGAGTCAAATTCCAAACACGCTAAAATCGTGTGAGGAAAGGGACACTCGAACTACGCTGAAATCGTGAGAGGAGGTCTAGAACAACCCGCCCAGGCGCGTATACAACGCAACCTGAGATAAATTCCAAACACGCTGAAATCGTGTAAGGAATGGGGACACTTAAACCACGTTGAAATCGTGAGAGGAGGTCCGAAACAACCCGCCCAGGCGCGTATACAACGAAACCTGAGATAAATTCCAAACATGCTGAAATCGTGTAAGGAATGGGGACACTTAAACCACGCTGAAATCGTGGGAGGAGGTCCAAAACAACCCGCCCAGGCTCGTATACAACGCAACCTGAGATAAATTCCAAACACGCTGAAATCGTATAAGGAAAGGGACACTCAAACCACGTTGAAATCGTGAGAGGAGGTCCAGAACAACCCACCCAGGTGTGTTCAAAACACAACCTGAGATAAAATAAATAGGTACGAGACTGTTCCACAAATACACAAATGTAATGAAATTATGTGCTAGATACACAAAGTGAATGAGCGTGATAGATGCAAGTGCGACAGTGCATAACAATGCACAAGATACAGGCATAGCAATGCAAGTGAAAAGGTGCATAACAATGCACGTGAGAATACATAGCAATGTAAGTAAAGTGTGCATAACAATGCAACTGAAAGGGGACATAACAATGCAGGCAAAACTGTGCATAACAATGCAACTGAAACGTGCAAAACAATGCAGGCGAAATGTGCATGACAACGCAAGTAAAGAGTGCATGACAATGCAGGTGGATTGTGCATAACAATGTAACTGAAACGTACATTACAATACAGGCGAAACGTGCGTGACAACGCAAGTGAAGAGTGCATGACAATGCAGGTGGATTGTGCATAACAATGCAACTGAAATGTGTATAACAATACAGGTGAAACGTACGTGACAATGCAAGTAAAGAGTGCATGACAATGCAGGTGGATTGTGCATAACAATGCAACTGAAACGTGCATAACAATGCAGGTGAAACGTGCGTGACAACGCAAGTGAAGAGTGCATGACAATGCAGGTGGATTGTGCATAACAATGCAGGCGAAATGTGCGTGACAACGCAAGTGAAGAGTGCATGACAATGCAGGTGGATTGTGCATAACAATGCAATTGAAACGTGCATAACAATGCAACTAGAAGGTGCATGCATATCCTGTGCACAATAATCAATGCATATTCGGTGCAATATGCTTAGTGAAGAAATGTGCGTCTTGGTAAGACCGAGTTAGTTGTGACCTTCGATTTACCTCTCGAAGGGGTTACAATATATTTCAAAAGGATACACCTCGTGCATGCCAACTAACGATGAGCTACACATCGAAGACATGAGTTGAAACTTCCGCATAAACATTTTGAGCTGAAGAGTGGGTTCTTCTTGCATTTTCCTGATTATACTTCCAAACCGCAGTTACCACCTTTCTTTCCTGGCCATGTTCACAACTTTTCCTATTCTCCAACAAGGTAACAGACTAGGTTGGTTCAGTATCCAGAATTGAGGTGCATACCCGCTACCTCAACCTATGGGGCTTTCATACAGATTTCAAGCCGGGGATACACCCCTGGGTATTTAAACCAGACTTTAGTCTCGGAAATTCTAAACCTTTGTGTTCTAGGCAACAGCCATTCGAACTCTAGTTTCCACCGACGCAGTTGATCTCCTAGGAACTCATTGCAAACACAGCCAAGATGCCTCTGGCAGGAATTGGTACTCTGGGAGAGCACTTCTGATTTGCCATTCTGGCTCGAAACAGTCCACACAATATTTTGTTTACTTTGAACACACAGCTCGTACAGCACAGTGCTCATTCTGAACACACGGCTCGTAACACAGCACTCTGTTTATTTTGAACACACGGCTCACACAGGACACTGCTCATTCACATAGCCCATTCTGAACACACAGCCCACTCTGAACACTGCTCATTCTGAACACACAACCCATTATGAACACTATACTCTGTTCATTTTGAACACACAGGATGCAAAGAGGGAACTTGCAGAAGTCGAAACAAACTCAGATGCTCCGAATTTTCCCTCTTTTCTTTTGCTTTGAAGTCCAGAACCCATATAGCTTCAAATAAGTCCTGGCTCTACTGTTCTGACATGACCCGGGTTGAACCCTGCGGTTTTACGAAAGAACAAATCCTGTTTTGCACAAATGTAGAGAATGGCACAGCACTCTGAGCACAAGACAAAGCATTTTGAAATTTAAGAAATGTGTTCTTAACCGGGTATTGAGCCTAAGACTGATCACAACAAAAATGACTCAACAACGGAAAACAAAAGGTAAACAACCTAAACACATCTATTGACGCTCAAAACGACTCAAAACAAGAATTGAGACAAACAAAATAGAAGACACGACACTCAGACGTGTTCCAAAGGTGAGAGACCTCTCGATTGACGGGAAGCCTAGCTTCTTCGGGTATTGTTTCCCATCCTTTCTCATTTGTGATTCTCACATCACTCGGCCCTCAGGCTCTAGTTTTCTGAAAAATCCCTTTTCTCACTTTTTCTCTCATCGCACATCTCTCTATTCTTCAATCTCTCATTTTTTATCCCTCCCATGGGTGGTTGATGGATAAACAAGATGTTGCGAGCTCTTGCCCCTAGCATTCTGCTAGATTCTCTTCTTCTGCTCACAACAGTGAATTTTCCCTCAAAAGGGTTGCGCTACAACTGG
This sequence comes from Camellia sinensis, assembly GCF_055761805.1. Classification (NCBI taxonomy): domain Eukaryota; kingdom Viridiplantae; phylum Streptophyta; class Magnoliopsida; order Ericales; family Theaceae; genus Camellia; species Camellia sinensis. The sequence continues at coordinate 15,267,903 of NC_138964.1, read as the reverse complement.
GTGTGTAGCCAATCTACAGTTGATATCGGTTAACGATGCTCTGCTGGGGAGTTTGGACACAATCAGATGTGTCCCGACGAGGGAATGGAATATCTAGATCCATTCCAGTTCGTGCTTCGCACTTGGCTTGATACCTCGTTGCTTGGAGGATGTTGAGAGCTTTCAGCCCGTTTCTGTTAGCTTTCGCTGTGCCCTTTTCTGGCAGGTAGAGTGCCCTTTCTGGCAAGTGTGGTGACAATGGAAGAAAGACAAGACACCTGACTCAACTGTGCCCCTAGTTCATCACTTTGACCATTTTTGTTTTGGCTTTCTACTAAAATAATTTTGGTCAATATAAGAGTTAGAGTAACATGCTTGTTCAATTTTCTGATTTGAAATCATGCAAGTTAGGCTATGAGCACTGAAAACTTTCCTTTCTTGGGTCCAAGAAATTGTCCTTTTTGGAAAAAATTGGAATAATTTTTGAGAGAATTAGTCAACCTCAGTAAAAATTTTCAAAAATTATTTTTGCAAATGGCCACTGCTCAACGAGCACGGAACCTACCCTTGAGATGCACAACCTCAGATCCATAACAATGAAAAATTGCCCCTTGTCTGAACGACATTGTATGGCAATGGAAAATTGCCCCTTGTTTGAATAGCACCGCAGCGCACTGAACGGCAACGGAAAGTTGCCCCTTGTTTGAATAGCACCGCAGTACATTGCAATTAGTTCTCATGGTGACGATCACAACCGAACTCTCGGATACAGAGAAGACAAAGATGATCAAAACCATTACATGGACACAGTCGATTTAGAAGCGTTTACGGCTGGACTTCAGAATGATGTTGCCTACGTATCCCAAACATGGGAATCAAGCCTTACGTAGTTCAGGTTAAGGTACACTTGGGTATTAACCTCTCCTTTTATGCTCTAACTTTTGCCAAGGATGCCCTTTTGGGTTTTCAACCTTGCGAGCTTTGTTTTTCTTTTCTTTTCATTTCTTTTCTTCTTTTGTATTTTTTCTTTTTCTTTGCATTCTTGCTCTTTTCATTTTTGTTCTTTTCTTCTTTTTTCATTTGCTCTAACTTTTTCCTGGGTCGCCCTTCTGGGTTTTCGGCCCAGCGAGCCTCTCAAGAGTAAAAGTTGTAACTTGTCCATGTCAAATGGTTTTAGGATCTCGAAGCCATCTGAATCCAGGAGAGTGGCTGTTGTTCGCTGATGATGCAGAAGTCCATCCAATGGGGACTGAATTGTCCGTAGTGTTGTGGATAGGAACTCAATTGTCCTTTAGCAATACTCTCTTCTTTCCTCCCTTCTGGGATTTGGCATTCTTGCCGGTCTTCATCTTTGACTCTTCGAGCACATCTGACATTTTTGCCCCTAGTTCGAGGGGTGCTTCTAATCGAGCTTTGCAAGTTTCCTTTTGATGATGTCTGACCTTCTTGATCTGACTTTCTTGCCCCTAGTTCGTGGGCTGCTTCAAATCTGGCCACACAGGCCTCACATTATGGTTGACCGTTAAACATTCTGAATCTGAGTTCAAGGTTTGAAAGCCAGGGGTCGAGTCTCGGGGCTAAGAGTGATCCTAGGCTGCACAATCTCAAGAGCGATTCCACATAGGTCTTCGCAGGACGGCGCAAAACATTTTTTGAAATCTTTTAAGAAAGCGACAAATTGCTCGCACTGAAGACAAAGTAAAACCAATCTGGATCAAGCCAAGATCCTTCTCAGTACTCACGTTAACAAACATGATCTCATTCATTAAGGGCTTAGCATGCCTCTCTTTTTCTCAGTTGATCAAATTTTACAAAACCCGAGGAATTCCTTCCTTTTTGTTTTCACCACAGTGTTCAAAAAGTTTTGAAAAACTTAGGTCAATGCAATGACTTAAAGACACAAAAAAGTAGGTAAAAAGGCACTGTCATTTCATTCAAACTTCTAGCACAACTGGCGCAAGGCAGAAGCAAACACAAGAGTGTGAAAATTTACTGTTGTTTCATTCAAAATCTGGTGTAACTGGCTCCACGGCAGAAACAGACTCAAAAGAAAGCAAAAAGACAAACACAAAACAAAATAGTGATGTCCGAGGTAACACCCCTGGAATCACCTTACTTCTGTATAATAGGACTGACTCGATACAACAAGACAGACCCTAATCAAAAAGACTGACTCAAAACAATGAGACAGACTAGAAACAAAACAACAGAACTGACTCAATACCCAAGTTAGAAAGTAAAATAACCAGCATTCACAAATGCTCAAAACAGTGCGTGCCATACGCTACATCTGAGGTAAACTGAACGCCGCCCGCTGGTGGTTCATCCCCTGATCACATCACATTATCCTCCAAGTTCACTGATCCAGTGATAATAGACTTTGCTGAGCTTGGTGGGAGAATGACCTCGTTGTCAATCAAATCTTGTACTTCGTGGCAAAGACGGAAGCAATTGTCGGTGCTATGGCCGGTCTGTTGATGGTACGCGCAGTACTGGGAAGCGTCATGACCAGATGGAAGACAACTATGGAGAGGCCGAGGCCGAGGCTCGAGGGGTTTGAGATGCCCATTTTCAGTAAGGATTTGAAGAGCCTTAGACAAAGGCATATAGAGGGCATGGAAGACCCTGCGACCTCAGGGTAAATACTTCGAGGTTTGTGGATTTTTGCTGGATGAACTAGCAAAGGGGTCAGCAGGTGCTGGCTTGGCTTGTTGATCTTTCCCGGGTGTAGAATTAGGGTTGGAAGGAACAGTTCTGGTACGACGGCCCTGCTCTCGATTTTCCCCTTGGCTTGAATTGCCCTCGTTCTGAGTAACGAAAGTTTCATCCACAGTTTTTGCAACAACTGCGAGCACTTGTTGTTTGTTCAGTCCTCCGGCATTCAAAACCTCAACAGCTTGCAGAAGTTGTTCATAGTCTTATCCCTTGCCTCAACTTGGTCGAAGGTTTGGGTTGCTACATCAGTGCGAAGTCCTGTTGTTGTCGACATGTCATAGCTGGAACTTGGAAGGGCTTCAGGTTGGCTGAGTTCAATCACAATTCGCCCCAATAGTGGAGGCTCTTCCGGCATGAAGTTCCCAGCATGTGATATGATCGATGACGGAGCCGACATTCTGAAGGCTGGAGCCGACATTCTGAAGGCTAGATCAGCCACAGATCTCTGAAGATCACCGATCATTCCCATCAACTCAAAAGTGGTGGGCTCACGGGTTTGAAATACTTGGGGTTCCCAGATCGGATGTGCGGCAGGTGACCTGGGTGGACGTTGCATTTCAACATCGGTCTCACCCTGCATGGTGATTCCCTGGTTTAACGCTGCTGTCATAACCACAATTTCTTCTGAATTTTGCGTCATCACGAATCTACTGAACTAAACAGAGGTGATGTGACTGGCGACTAACGGATCAGATGAACCAGTGAGCCTTGATTGGCTTTTCTCTACCTTGCCTCAACGAAGGAAAATACCGGCTGCTCTGAACTGAATCTCTGACCTGACAAAGTCTATTAGCGAAAGTTCAATGTACCCGAGGTATATTGCAGCCTTTTGAAGCTACAATTCCCAAGACTACCTAGCAAAAGAGAAAACAGACAGCATCTTAGCCCAATTTCACCAAGACAGATGTAAGCATAGTTGCATAACTGTGCTCTCTACTGAATTCTACCCAAAATTCTGCCTGTAAACTGATACCTTTAAGTAAAACTGATTTCCCCAAAATACTGATACCCTCAGGCCTGATACCTAGACTTGCAAACTGATACATGCATTCCTGTAGAGACACACTCTAGAAGCACATAGCAAGCAAATGAGAGCCAAAACACCCCTATGTTGAGGTAGGGTTTCCCTGTCCTATTTTTTCAGGAGCTAAGGTTTCACTACGCATGCAGCGGTTTCAAACAACCTACAATCGGGTAAGCAAGCTGTCCTAGTTTGGAATAGTCACTATGGATTCTGATATGCACTCGGTCGAATGGTCAAAAAGGGTGCCTTGGTAAAAACTGGGGTTTGTGTTCCCATCATGGCAGAGCCCGCAACCGGTCAGCCTTATGGCATACTTCTCGAAGCAAGCCTCCGACAAACCATTCAGGAATAGCATACGGCAAACACGGAGTCCTAGGCTCTCCAATGCACATGCAATGCAAAGAGACACATAAGTGTAATCAAAACAAGATATCATGAGTTCGAGTCAAGTTCTCTAATTTCCCAGCAAAGTCGCCAGAAACTATAGACGCGCCCTTGGGCTTCATGCTACAGTTTGGACTCAATGTCACGGTTTTTAATCTGATCTCACAATGTGCGATGTGAGATTGATAAATCACCAAAGAGTCCAAATCCGGCAAATCATTTTGGAAAACTGATTTTTGTAAAGAAGTGCCAAACATGGACTGCTTTGCCAGATACAGAGTCGCCACCTAAATATTTTGTTTAGGGAGAATTTAGGAAACCCTGACTCGTGCTTAAGGTCACGTGTTTATCATCACCAAAGTTGCCTCGGCTCGGGAACTTGGGTACGATTGGGGAAGGTCATGTAATGAGCACTCCCGCTCGCCCGATCAAAGATCGGCCTATACTAAACATGATATCTTATTTTTGAAAACACATGCGTTCTTATTCAAGTTATTAGCTAGTATTACTAAGGTGCCGTTTGGTAACACTTACGTTTTCAGTTTTCTGTTTATATTTACAAAAATTTTAAAAAATCAAATAAAAACTTGTTTGGTAAAATTTTTGATTTATAAATTAGTGATATCAGTTTATAAATTTGGCCAAAAAATGAAAACACAAAAAATGTGTTTCCGTTTTGAGTTTTGAGTTTTTTTTTTTTTTTACCACCCAACACTAGCCACCACCTGCTACATTTTCCACCACCGTCTTCTGCCACCACCACCCACCACCCACTCACCACCACCACCCACCCCTCGCCACCACCACTACCACCTACCACCCATCTGCCATCCACCGGCCACCACCCACCACCCGCCACCTGCCACTACCATCCACCGCCCGCCGTCATCACCCGCCACCTACTTGCTACCACCACTCACCATCCACTAGCCACCTACCAGCCACCTGTCACCACCACCACCACCCACCACCCCTCACCACCACCACCATCACCCACCTGCCACCCATCTGCCACCACCACCCGCCGCCGCCACCACCACCACCACCACCACCACCACCCACTCGCTACCACCTACCACCCGCCACCGTCACCCACCCACCCACCACCACCACCACCACCCAGTCACTACCACCCACCACCCGCCACCGTCACCCACCCACCCACCATCACCACTCACCACCCACCCGCCATCCGCCACCCACTTGCCACCACCACCCGCCACCATCACCACCACCACCACCACCCACCACTCGCCACCGTCACCCATCCACCCACTCATCACCACCAGCTACCCACCACCTACTGTTACTACTTTCCACCATCGTCTTCCGTCGCCACTTGCCATCACTTGTTATTTCTCACTCTTTTTTATATTTTTAAATTTTTTTAAACATTTTGTCAATTACCAAACGCGTTTGTAGTTTATGTTTTTATAAAAATAAACAAAAATCAGTTTGTAAAATTTTTGTAAATATAAACTGAAAACGTAAACGTTACCATGCGCACAACACACAAGTATAGACTAGATCGCCTAATTTGGAACAAAGTATCGCATATTTGTTTGTTTGAAAATGGTTTGAAGTTTACTACTCTCGAGTAGGCTAAAATGCGAATTTCGATGAATTGTTCCAATTCAAGCAATACAACCTTCACCCACAGGCATTCAAACAGTTATATCATATAAGCAATTAGCCTCATGGCAAGCATGTTGTCAAGGCAAAACTCACACTTATGCAAGATGCTAAAGCATAAACACTCAGAGTGTACTCCAAGCCAAAATAAGAAACTAGTTAGAAATCATGCATGATCCTAGTTCATGTTAAAATGGTTAATGCATCGCATGCAAAGTGCAACTAGAATAGGCTCGGCTAATCTAAAATGGCATATAAGATGCGATAATTCGATACATGTATTCAAAGTGGAATTGAAATACAATGCAGTTAGTATGAAACGCCGAGCCTGGTGCATGCAATACAGATGAATGGTGCAAACATGCATAGCATAAGGATGCTAATTGAAATATACCCTAAAACTAACCATTGAAAGCAGATAAGTAAAAGGGAGAAAGAAGTAGGGGTTAGAAGACATGCATCACACACACGCACGCTTATTACATAATTACGCCCTCTCGACGAAGGGACCGAAAGAATAATACAAACCATCTAATTAACTAACTAACAAGCTAATTAATTATTACACAACTCTTAACTAATTAAACAAATTAATTAAGCTATGAAAAAAGTAAAATAGCCTCGGGAAGAGAGACGAATGTATGCTCGGTCGGGTTCACCCAGAAATCCATCGCCATGCCTCATGTTGCCTCTGTTTGCACTACTCTCTACCTCTGAAAATTGTGCCAACTTCTGTGACACTGTTGAACCACCTCATGTACACTGTGGGAGGTCATCGACCAAATGGAAAGGCCATCGGCCAAGAGATGAAGGTCATCGACCAGAAATAAGGCTCTCGGCCAGACATTGTTAGCCGATCAGCACTGAATATGGTCGATCGACCATTTGTTCCTACTGACTGCTCCTTTTACTGCAACAGAGGACAAACAGAGCATTGCAATGCATTTGCAAGAAAATGTTTGCAACCACACCCCTTATTATGTTTAAGACTCAAAGGAGTGTAGTTCTCGACCCTCGGGCCACCAATCACGCATTCCAATGCATGATGGCCAAAGGAGCCAAGTGTGCAATTCAATATCAAATGAAATGCACAAAACACATAAGGGGCCCCAACATCTATCATGCTTGATCAAGAGGCAAGGGATGCACACATAATGCAATGCAAAACATGCAAGCATGACGCGAACAACTCAAGCATGCAACAAGTATGCAACAAGATCATGCAATGCATCTAATATGCAATAGGCATACGACTTAAACATGTAAACATGCATGGCATGCAACAACATGTAAAATGAAGCAAGCATGCAACAACATGCAAAGATGGACTTAAACTAAAGTGGACAGCTCTTAAACATGCCTAAATCAGTGGCCAAAATGCTATGAAAATAAAGACAAAGGTACATACAAACATGCATGTCAATTGGCCTATCACCTAAGCATAGGAGAGCAACTTTCAAGAACACTTAAAAGGGGACAAATATGGACATGTGACATACATTGTAAGCTCTGAAATCGTGTTAGCAAAGGTGCCAAACCAACCAAACAAAGCAAGCAAGTAATGCAAAAAGGCTTAAAGCTTGAAGCTAGCCAAGGGACTCAAACCAAGGCTATGCAAAATCTGAAGCAAATGACAAGTATAATCCAAAACAGTCCTAGATCATGCCAAAATGAGCCTAAAACATGCAATGACCAAAGCCAAAATAAGCTAGAACAAAGGGCTGAAAGCATGTGGCATGCAAGGCTACAAAAGAGGTGTTACACTACACCTATCAAAACCAAACACGGCATGACATAAACCAATAAAAATAGAGTTATGTCATGGTAAAACAAGACCAAAAACCCACTTAGATGGCATCCAAATGACTTAAGCATGGAGGCATGCACAATGGTCCATTCACTCGGCATGAAACATCAACTCTTTAAAGCATTAAAGGAGTGATAAGTGCAAGTATATGAGCATACTATATGGACTGAAATAACATAAAAAATGATGTCAAATCACTGAAATGGCCCAAGTAAAGCATGCTAGTGACTTGGACACTCAAAGCTAACAAGCTAGATTGCATGGTAGTTATACAAAGCATGGCATATATGATCAAGACAGTGCAAAATAGAGCTTTAGCATGTTAAAACAAGGCTAAAAGTTTCTTGGAGTTGAGCCAAAATCATGCTAGAATGACATGTTATAACATGATGCATATTAAGGCAAATGAGGGGATTGCAAGACAAGTACATGAAGCATACATGGTATGTCCAAACCAAGTCAAAACAGTGTTATATCATGGAAAAACAAAGCCTAATACATATTGAAATGAAGTTAAAACAAGCCAAACAAACATGCTACCAATATAAGCCATTTATACTAGCATACAAGACAAGAAGGAGAGGGGATGACCCTCTCCTATTTAAGACCTCAAAATCACATTTCCACTACTGAAAATCCTTTGGATTTCAGTGGTAGAAAAGTCATGCAAAGCTAAGAACAAGGGCCAAAAGGAATGGCCTAAAACAAGGCCTACGAGGGAGGAAACAACCCCAAACCAAAAAGTGATCTTAAACAAAGATCTAAAGCATAAAAAATAGAACTTATTGTAGTTTAGAGTTAAGCTTAAAACAATAAGCAAGAAGGTCTAAAAGCTTAAGCAAGAAAGGGGTATTAAAAGCAAGAATGCTCACCCTTGAAGAACACTTTCAAGAATAAAGCTCCAGCAGGTTTTCCAAGCTCAAACCAACCCAAGAACTCAGAAATCAACCTCAAGGGACCTCAGCTCCAAGAGGATGGTGTTCTAGTGTGTGTTTGTGTACAATAGTAAGACAATACTACACTTTTGAGTACAAAACAAGGCTAAACAAAGAAGAATAGATACAAAAGTATATATATCTCTCAAGACTCAATTTTCTGAACCCTTGAGGAGGGAGGAGATGGTTCTCTCTTATAGAGAACCAAAAGCAAAGCTTCTTGAGGAAGCTAAGCAAAGGGGAAAATCCCTCCATACACATGTATGGAGGGGGTGAATTGTGCATGCCAGCTATGACAGCTGGCATAAAATATCTGCATAAAGCAGATGAACAGGGTTCAGCCAAAAAACATGGTTGATCGACCAACATAAGTGCCGATCGACTAAAAGGAGTGCCGATCGGCCAAAACTTTTGGCTGATGGTAAGAAAACAAGGCCGATGGCTTCATGTCTTAGGCGGTGGGTTGAGGGAATGGCCAACAAACCACCATCTTCCCTCATAAACAAAAACACAAGTGCTTGGTCCACAACCAAGCACAAAACAGTCAAGTTGAGAGATATTGAGGCAAGGCGCGCTACCGAGACCTCCGAGAAACCAAAACGAACACAAGCATGGATGATCATCGAGTGTTCAAGCAATGACGTCCAAATCTTGCGGATGGTAAAAAATGGGGTGTCTACAATGTCATTGTCAGCAAACTGTACATAGTTCACCGTTTCCGCCATATTCCCAGCAACTTCAACTGGAGTGCTATGATGGCTGCAGGTGGGCACATCTTCTGTGTTATTGTGAAATTCATAATCATATCCACCACGTGCACTTTATTCCACACCATGGCCCTCAAATGTCTTTTGTGTATAGCCCACTGAATAACATTGATCGAAACGCTGTCGTGTCAATCCCTTGTGTAAGCAATGTAGTGAAGGGACTAGAATCCATTTGTGTCATAATCGGGACATTGTGTACGACCTCTTTATCAATGTACACTTCCAAATAATTTGGTGGTTGGAAACTTGCACCGATACTTAGTACGGTGTTCAACGTTTCATCATCATTGATTGGTAATATCTTGTATTTGCTGATTGCTAGCCACTGGCGATAAGGGTATCTACATTTGAAGTTCAATTGGACACTTTCACCATAACTTGCCACCTTGGACATGAACATCTCCTCCAAATTGTTAAGCGTGGTGCCAAGTTACACCCCATATATTCCTTTCAACTCAGCATCATATGACACACCTTCATCAGGATCCCGAATTATGTTTCCCCCCAGTAGAAGATAATTGGAACACTCTCCATATACTTGCTTCAATGAAACAAAAAACATTAAAATATTAACAATATACTTATATTGGACTTTACTTGTAAAAGAATTATATGGATTTTAACTCATTCAATAACAATTACTTGTGAGTCAAGAACTTTATTTAAGTAATCAGCAATTGTAATCCAACAATCATTATTGATTTTTTAATTAAAATATGAGTTAAAATAATTATTATGTTTTGGATTTTTTATCTTTTTAAGAAAAAAGCTTACAACACATAAAGAATGCTGGTTTGTTTTGACATAACTGTCTATGGAACTCCTGTGTTCTGTTTTTTTCATTATTTATTACCATTAACATCATACTCTTATGCACGGTAAGTGTAAATTTTTCTTTTTTTCATGTTTTTTCTTCTTTGTTTTGGTAATATTTCAGTGTTGATTTGATTTTTTTTAAATTAACCTTCTTTAATTTTTGTGTTGGTTATTTGAATTTGTTTAGGCGGACACTTGGTGGAAGGAAGTTGTGGGAGTCAAAAGACAACAGGAAATGGGGGCATGACAAGTTTGAGGAGACGACTCTCCAAGAAAGGCACTATGAAAAGGTGAGGGTTTCATTGAGCTATCAGGTTGATGAATGTGGCTCATTTCATAAGTGACATTTTCCAATAAAAATATGCCGTCTAATTTTTATCGTTTTATATTTTCCAGGGTACAAGGAACTCTAGAGGTGAAACATTACTTCAAGACCACTAAATGTATAATGGTATGGAATGATATACCATAGAATGTGAAACATTACTTCAAGACCACCAAATAAGAAGGATGGAATACAATTATAGTTGTTAAAATATGAGTTTTGTACTATTTTGATGTTTTAAGTTTTAATTTTATCAATTTCATCTCGTAATATTTTGAAGTTCAGTCAAATGAATTGGTCTAATATCAAACAAACAGTTTAAGTTATTAATAGAATGATACTAAATTGCATATTCAATAGGTACACATATTTTTCATTTATTTTAAGTAGGTTATATATATCTGTTTTCAAATAAAAAAAATATAATAGATTTATCAAACAATAGAAAGTTGTGATGAGATGAGCGTTGAGACAAGGAAAACACTTTTTTATTTTTATCCTGCCCCTAAAACAATTCCATTCCCAATATTTCAGAAGTACAATTATATGAAGATAATTATAGTAGACCCAATGGTTGACCCAATATTAATCACTGACCATTTAATGATGTACTGGAACATTGGCGTCACAAAAGTAATAGTCAAACTCAAATATATTATATCAGAGCAACAAATAAGTATATATTTATATGAGGTGCAATTATTTAGACAACTTTAGTGACATTTGAGCTTGTATTTGAGGCTTTGTCCTGGAGTATGGGCATCTCATTGTCTCGTTACGAATTTTTACTTACAGTGACTAAAGGTTCAACAAAGACAACAATCATTGACCAGAAAATATGTAACAACTCTTAGTCAATGTGGATGTGCTCTAAAATAATTCATTGTCCTCATCATCGGTGTGACCCTTCCAATTAGATATATCAAATATATATAGAATGAGCAAAATATATAGGAAAAAATTAAATATGTCCTTTTTTTTAATAATAAAATTATTATTGAATCCGATCAACACTATATCAACAATATATATTAATTAATTTTTTTTAAATATAATAAGACTAAAACACTTAAATATTATACTTAAAACACTCATTTTCATTTCTTTATTTTTCATTTTACATTTTTTAAGTCTTATTTTTTATAATTTATGAAAAATGCTAATAAAAGCCCTAAGGCTTATTATTATTATTATTATTATTATTATTATTATTATTATTATTATAGATAAGCCTAGCACTTATTGATAGTGTTGAAAAAGTGTGTAACATATATATGAAAAGTGTATTGAAATATGTAAAAATATTCTAGAATATATGGGAAAATGTATTGGGATTATAATTTTTTTGATCTTGTTATGGGTACTTAACAACCCTTAGCATGACCTATAAATTATTATCTATAATATACTATATTGTCTCTCATTTTTATAAATACCGGCATCCTTAAGATCATAAAATTATCTCGTCCATATTTATCTCTCTCAATCTAATATGAGTGGATCCCTACATTGGCATGCCCCATTATCATTCTTAATTTTGAGTCTATCATTTTAAAACAAAAAGTTTAAATTCAAAATTATGTAAAAATTGGGATCCAAAAAATTTATACATTTTCAAAATTAAAATATTCTTAATAAGCCTCACTCAATTGGAGTCCAAATCCAAAAGGTTCAAAATTATTATTTTTAATTCAGCTAGCAACCAAAGCAAAAAAAAAAAAAAAAAAAAAATTAAAAAGAGTAATGTTTAATTAGTAATTTTGCAATTTATTATATTATCCATTGAAAAGGATATAATAGATAAGCTTGATTTCCATTGAAAAGGATATAATAGATCAGCCAAAAACATAATTCTCTCTCTTTCATACCACTTAAAGTGGGCTGTTTGTTGATTTTGAATAGTGAGATGAAGGTGCCACCTTAGAAGATATATTAATGTGGTATATCATCTATGGTAACACCTCTACCTCATCTTCCATGACAACAATTGTCAACTAAAAAAAAAAAAACTCTCTGTGTCACATACCACTTGAGGCAGGCCATTTGTTGATTTGGATTAGTGAGGTGAAGGTGCTACCTTAGACAGTACACTAATGTGGTAGAATAAAATGGTAAACATTGCATTACTCTTACAACTAAGATTTTCAATTTAATTTGTAGCTAAAGAATCTTTTCTTAATTTCTAAATCTAGGGTTTGGTTTTTCCAAAAACCTACATTGTGTTCAGTTGCATTAATATTTGTAACAACTTGATGCTAATGAAAGTTAGAAGTGTGATTCAGGCAAGTTTTATCAAATTAAAGGGTTGTAAGTTCAACCCGAAAGAGTTGCCTAAGCTCCATCTTTAACTTGCCTAAGCTCCATCTTTAACTTGAATTTATCTATTCAAGCTTGGCCCAAGCTCAGTAAATTGAACTCAGATTAGGCCCAAATTACCAACAAATTTAAATTAAACTCTTATTTATTTTTTCTTTCAAGTGGGCTGGTTAATTTTTTAATAAAGTTGGGCCCTATTAATATATATATATATATATATATTGAGAAAATCATAAGAAACATCAAAACAAATAGCTTGCAACAATAACATAGCTGAGAGGGTAATTTATAAAGAAAAATTGGGCCGAGCTACGATCCTTTAATCTCTGTTTTGGGCCGGACTAAGAGCCGGGGTATGGGCTTCAAGTAGCACGGTCCCATGTTGTCTTGGTACCAAACTTTTCTGAGGGGTTTGACCGAGCTACCTAAAAACTAGGCCTAGTGGCTGGCCGAGGTGTTTGTAAGAAGGAAGGCCGAGCTAGGTGTAGCTCGGTCGAATGCCATCTACATCATTGCTTAGTTAAGAGCATGGCTGAAATAATCTAGCTCGGCTAGGTTGCACCAGCTTAGACAAAGGAGAAAACCATCTTACTTGGTTGGTAGTAAGTACAGTGTTATCATGATAGACACTCTTCACTAGGAGTGTGATTCCTAGGAGGACTCTACTAAAGAGAGTTGAAGTCCTACTAGGATTGTACCAGGCAGAATCTACAAAAGCTCGTGACAAGACCTATGTACAGGTATCACAATTCTTACTCTCAAATACACAGAGCTTTTTGTCTATTGTCTATTTGCTAACTTAGGCATCAGAGAGGTATCCGGCACACACCCGCCAGCTAGCTCACGTTTGTGTTTTCAGGAAGTAAAGCGACGACGTTTGGAGGAGTGCAAACTTAATCAACAGGATTATACGAAAAGATTATTTCGTGCTCGTATAATAGAAAATAATTTTTTTTTTCAAAATAATCTAACAACATAACAAACATTACTGTAACAACATGCATACTTACAACAAAGAGTAGACTTAGAGAGCCTGCTTTATATCATGTTACATTTTAGATGGTGAGATTTGAACACATAATTTTATTGCTTACTTGATATTATATTAAATTGTTGATCACTAATTCATCTAAAACAAAGCATGTATACACCTATTTACACACATACACTCTTTCTCTCTCTCTCTCTCTCTCTCTCTCTCTCTCTCTCTCTCTCTCTCTCTCTCTCTCTCACATTAACAATTGTAGCTTCATGGTTTACAAACAGGAATTATGGATTTTGCTTGTGCACATGTAATTTGAAACCAAGGATGAGAGAGCACAATACATCAGATGAAACCATTGAAGGTAATTGCCAAATTGAAAGTACTATAATAAAATAAATGGCATTTTCAGTTACTAAGTTTTGTATATGAATTGGTTGTACTCCTGTTTGAAAGTGAGATTTTCATGTCAATAATGAACATTTAAAAAAAATCATAAAAAAAAATTCAACGAGAGCTCTCTCCCTAGACCTAGCTATTAGTTTATCTATACAGACAAAAAAGAGGCTTTTCCCAAAATAGGCCTACCTACTAAATCTTTTATTTTTTTATTATTTTTGTGAACATTTGTCTGACAATCATAAAAAATAAAAAAATAAAAAATAAAAATACCCTAGCCCTAATTTGTGAATTCAAATTCAATTGAAAACCCTATAATTGGGTTAGGGCTAGGGTTCAATTTGCATTACAAACTTTGGGTTAGGGCTAGGGTTCAATTTGAAACCCTAGAATTGGGTAAGGGCTAAGGCTAGGGTTCAATCTGTGAATTCAAAACCACAATTGCAATTCACAAACCCTATTCTACCCACATTGGTATCAATTTGAATTCACAAAACAATTTGAATACACAAAACTATTTTATCTTCCAAACTGTATTCAAACTATTCTATCCTCCAAACTTCCCCAATTTGAATTCACAAAACCCCAATTTCAATTCATAAAACCCCACATTGTTATGTACCTGTGGGGATATATTTTTGAGTGCCAACACGTGGCAAGGTGATGCCGACGTGTCAGCCAAGGTGTCACGTGTCCTAGTCGTTATGCCGAGGTAATCTCGGTTAGGCCGAGGTTATCTCCAAAGATATCGGAATCCGAGATAAGTGGATAAGAAATAAGGGGCAAGAATCCTAGAATAAAGAAGGGACTTAGCCAAGATAAGGATAAAGCTCTTAGAGAGTTTATCTTTATCTCTTGAGGAGTCCAAAGTAAGCACTGAATAGGAATCCGTAAGAAGTCAGGCTTTTATTGGGATTAGAATTGAGGTAACTATAAAAGAGAGGCACCCCCATGGGTGTAAGGTACGCAATTTATATTCTGTCTAGTGAGTTAAGCACTATTGATTATCTTTGAGAGATATACTGACTTGATCGTCGGAGTGCCCCCAGGTGGACGAACCATCGCCAGAATCTTCTCTTTCTGTTACAGGTTAGCCAGGTGTCATCTATTCTGCCAGTGTTCTTCAGCTGAATACTAAGTTGGGCAGTGTGACCGGAAAATCACCCGCACAGTACCCACATTCACATTTTCACAAACAAAATCAACACAAATAAAATTCAAACTGAGAGAGAGAGAGAGAGGAGAGAGAGAGAGAGAGACCCACAGAGAAAGAGAGAGACTGAGAGCAGAGAACCCACGAAGAGAGAGAGGAAGTAGGGGGAGAACTGGTTTGGGCTTGGGGGAAAAAAATGAAGTGTTTAAAAAGTGTGGTTGCAAATGAGGGGGAGGGGGTGGGTCATTTTATATGGCTTTTAAAAGCGTGGTTACAAACCACGCTATATTTTAAAAACAGATTTCTTTAAAAGCGTGGAAAGTGTGTTTATGAATCACGCTTTCACTAAAGATGAAAACGCTAATAGGAACAACGTTTTCTTAATTAAAAGCGTGTTTTGTAACCACGTTTTTATGATTTTATTCATTTTGTGCGCCTGGACCAGAAACATACTGAAAGCGTGTTTTGTAAACACGCTTCAGCTTATTCTGGGAATTTCGGCCAAACTAGGCTTAGTTTGGGAAATAAGTTAGTAGGTTGGCCTATTTTGGGAAAAAGCCCTCAATATAGAGCTCCATAAGAAAAGAAGTTAATTCTATTGTATAAAGCATGCGTCTTAATTAGAGTGAACACTGTCATTTTTTTTTCTTTACAAAAAAAAACCCTAATTGCCACCTCTAATAACTACTTAACGATTTTTCACATTTATTAAACTATCTAAAATTGCTAACAATTTTCTCATTCATCAAATCACCAAAAAAAATTTAATATAAAATTGTAATGGCATCACGTTTGGACCCGACCTAGTATGTGATAGAACATTGCCCTAGCCCTTGATAAATGTCACCATATATAGAGAGAGAATTGTAAAACATGAATTCTCCGTCATTCTTTTATGTTATGTTTGGTTAGGAGATTTGGAAAGGAATTTGGAAAAGGAAAGGAAAAAGTATGTGAAATTATATGAAATATAAGTATATTTTATTCATATTTCACCTATTTTTTCCCTTGTCCTTTTCAATTTTTTCAACCAAACACAACATTAGCTTCTCATCCACAGTTCATTTGAGAGCACAAGCAGCATTGAAAACAAACAAACAAAAAAAAATTGAAAAAAAAGAAAAGAAAAAGCCTAATCCCCTGAACCATCTTCTCTCCACCATGATATCTATACCACTCCATAATGGTGCGTGTAGAGGGTGAATTTATGCTTTAGTAGATTAATGAAATGAACACTTGAGATTTTAATGTTAGGGATTATGAAAAAATTATCATAAAATATTTATGAAAATTTTTCATTCTTTAATTAGTGTGTGGTATTTTATAACTAAATAAATCTTAAATTTTTAAATCATAATCTTATTTTTCAAATTTAGTGATGCAGCGATCTATTTGAATATTTAAGACAACTCCTCTCATATTTTCTCTAATCATCAGTCAATTATCTTATTTACATATCATCTAGGGGTAGAAGGTGAGTTTAAAAAGTGAACTTATATATTATTTTCTGTTATTAAAAAAAAATGATCTTGACCTTCATAACAAAATAAATTTTTAATTATGACAATTAAACCTTAATCAATTTTAATCATTGACATATTTTCATTAAGTAAAATTGATAAAAAAAAAAAAAAAAGTATTTTAGTCATTAAACTCAAGAGTAATTTTGTTTACACCACAAAAGGAGCTCATTACACTGGGAGGCTCTAAATCCACCCCAAAAATTAGGTTGGGCACCCCATTATTTTAAGCACTCCACTAATAAATTTGAAATTTTATTTAATTGTTTGGACACCCCAAATAATACCTATCTTAACCCTAAAACCCCTAAAACCCTATATAAATCTATTTTGTATACCCTATTTCCCATAAACAGAGGAACAAAATTAGAAAAGAATTTCAAGCATCGAAGAGGGTTCATCCGAGACAAAAAGGAATTCCAAGTGACGAAAGTTTCCCCCCACTCTACATCCACCAACGGGTACCGATTTCTGGATACTCAGTGCCGAATACAAGAAAATAGGTTCCAGTTGTTTCATATGGATACTCAATGTCAAATAAAATATATTTGTCTGGATACTTAATTCCAGACATATGAAGTTTGTTCGGATACTCAGTGCCCAACACAAGAAAATCGGTTCCAGTTGTTTCATATGGATATTCAGTGCCAAACATAATATATTTGTCCGGATACTTATTCCAAACATATGAAGTTTGTTCGGATACTCAGTGTCAAACACAAGAAAATTGATTCCAGTAGTTTCATATGAATTTTTATTGCCGAACAAAATATATTTGTCCGGATACTTAATTCCAAACATATGGAGTTTGTTCAAATACTCAGTTCCAAATGAGTTCGGAAAATCAAACTAAGAAAAACGATGAATAACAATTAAAAACTATTTTCTCTATAGAAAATTGTTTGGAAACATCTTTTTTATTGTCTATTGTTGATTTTAATATGAAATAGAATTCAAGAATGATGAATTAAAGCAAATAGGGTTGTGTTAGAGTTGGGTATGAAGATGTAAAATGATGAAAGTAAGAAGAGAAAAGAGAAAAAAAAAATATCGAGGTTGATGATTAATGGGGTGTCCAAAACACTTTTATTTACACTTTTTCAAATGTCAAGTCTTTTTTGGTCATTTTAAATAGGGATTCAATAGTAGTAAAAAAATATATAATTAAATTGGTGTGTTCAACCTGATTTTTGAGGTGCAAATAGAAGCTTCCCATTACACTCTTCAATTTTTATTTTTTTATTACAATTTTGTCCTCTTTGTAAAATTACCAATTAATCCTCAAACCCTAAAAATTGAACACACAATTTCTCAACCCACCCATCACTTTTTACTACTGCTCTCTCTCTCTCTCCTTTATTGTTCCCGCACTTTCAACAACTCCTCTTTACACTTTTTCCACCTTCAACAGCTTTCTGCTAACCCCCTAGTACGCTTTCTTTACCTTCAATAACCCCCTGTCACCTTTGTGAATTTTTGTTATACGTTTTCATTGATGTAGGTTTTCCGAATTGTTCGGTTCTGGTTCTGGTTCTGGTTCTGGTTCTGGTTCGTCAAACACATGAGTTTTGTCAGGTTGTAGGCTACTACAACTGTAAGGTGTGTTCGGTTATGGAATGCAAAACATGATGGGTCTATACATATGGCAATGAATGTTAAGGTGTTTCAATTTTGTTCAATAGTGACTATTTGTGCAATTTGGTTTTATTTGGCAATACGACACCAGGCTGTTTGGTTTTGTTTGGTTCTGGTTTACCAATTAAAAATCGAACAACCATCTCTAGATTCGATTAAAAATTGTTAAGGGAAAAAAAATATATCATTATTTTGTTTTTTTCTACTAGTAATTCATCACCATTTCCTTGTCCACTACCTTTTTTTGAGATAAAAAGACACTATGATTCACACTTTTGTAAGGAGATATATACACAATAAAGTGTTGGGAAAAAATGGTTTTTTGGTGACTTTAATGTGAAATTAAAGTAGGTCCCAACCAATGGTTGAGGTGAGATTTGGGTTTAAATTCTTTGTAACAAGGTCTTTACACCACAAAAAGAATGACAAAAAATCATTAAGAATTGAATGAGAAATTGTCTCATAAAGTTGGCCTCATAAATGAGGTATTGGGAATTGTGTATAGCTACCAATCTCACATTGATTGTAGAGGAAAACTTTGATGGGTATCTAAACCTCAAGATTATGAGAAGGGCATGAGCCCTTTGGGGTATCCTGTGACAGTCTGTCCAGGTGACCGCTCGAGCGCAAGAAGTGGCGCTCGAGCGTAAAATTGTTGCTTCCACTATCTCGCGTGTTTGCAGTCGGGCTGCTCAAACGCAGAAAGTGCTGCTCGAGCGTAAAAAGTGAGATTTTCCTTGAAATTTTTATTAGTGTATTTGGAGTCTCCTTGTTTTATTTTGGGGCATTGATCGAAGTGGTAACATGATGGTAAAGTAAGATTGGACCAAAAAATTTAATTCGGATAATCTTCCTACGAACAGTCGTCACTCTTTTGCCCTTTTTTTTCTCCATACTTTGAATTTGAATGTGAGGCCAGAATTATTGGAAAGCTTGTTTTCGGGGCTTCAATTTAGACACAAGAACGACCCTAAAAGGAGTCTGGACGAGAGAGTTAAACATGTTTGAATTTTGCATTTTTGTGCTGGAAGCATGCTCGCTTGAGCGAGCTTTTCTTCGCTTGAGCGAAGAGTACATTTTTTAGAGAATCTGAGAGCTTGTTTTCTACGCTCGAGCCAAGCTTCCTTCGCTCAAGTGACCAGGTCTCTAACAGACATTATAAAGTGGCTTTTTGACCCAAAAATTACATTTTTTCTCTCTCTCTTCTCCTCCCATCTTCCAAACCCGAAAACCTGACCTTCCAAACTCTTGATTTCTCTACTT
Source organism: Camellia sinensis (assembly GCF_055761805.1). Taxonomy (NCBI): domain Eukaryota; kingdom Viridiplantae; phylum Streptophyta; class Magnoliopsida; order Ericales; family Theaceae; genus Camellia; species Camellia sinensis. Next base: position 15,248,251 of record NC_138964.1, on the reverse strand, counting down.
TTTACCAAAGATTCACCCCAAATATTTCAAGAACGTTGAAGAACAAGCATGGATCAAGACTTTTACTGAATATGACTGTGTGTTTTAATACATTGTATATATACAATTGTTTGGGAGAAGAAAGGGGATGTACTCCATGTGTGATTATGTGATTAAATACATTGTGTATGTATGTTTGTTTAGGAGGAGAAAGGGGATAGACTCCACTGTTTGGGAGGAGAAAGGGGATGAACTCCATTATAACTAAGTTGGCTAGAGTGTCCTGGGTGAAAATCCCGAAATTTATACATGGGTGCCGATCTCACGGACGAAATATCCGTAAAATGGCAGTTTGAAGTGTTTATGTGTGTTTTGTATGATTGGAAAACCACTGAGTTGTAGTCTCAGTTTGGTTGTTAAAAGATAATGAAATTGACTCATGAATTGAGAAGAATAAATGAACTGAAAATGAACTGAAGGAAAATGGATTAAGGATTGAAATTGGCATCATGTGGGTAATTAGATTAGGGGCTAGTGATGATGAACTCAATGGATTGCTTGTGACAAAAGGGAAGATTATGAGCTTTGATTTATAAGTAATTGGGACTTGTGACTCTTGTGTTATGCTTGAACTCTAATCCTTTGGATTTTGATGTTATGGAGTATGGTAATTGGAAATGGAAATGAAATGTGTAATATTAGAATGAAAATGAAATGTGGAATATTAAAATGGAAACGAAATGAGGAATAATTTGGAATCGGGTTAATAAATTTAAGATGATATTCTTCCTTAAGTGTACTTGTTTTCAAAGAGAATTTATGGCTTCCTAATGATGAGAGACTACATTTATGGCAGAGAGTTTTCTTAAAGGTTCAGGTGAAATTTTAAGAAAAGATACTTTCCGTATAATATTTTGAGTTTACAAAATATCACCTTACTATATGGTATCACTCTGCATGCATGATCATTTCTATCTATGTGTTAGCTATTGTTGTAGAACTATGAGATTCTTTTACTGGGCATTGGTGCTCACCCCTCGTTGCTTTATTCTTTTTCAGGAAGAGAATTTTGGATTCATTAGTTGAAGAGTATGGATTCCATGTACCTTTTTGTATAATTTTATCATAGATGTTAAAGGAATGAAAAATGTATCTTGTGGTTTGTAATTATTTATTTGTAGCTCCGTAGTGGAAGCTCGACATTTATTATTATTATTGTTGTATTCATTGGGAGAGAGAGAGAACATGTATTATTATATTTTTATTACTCAAGGGTAATAGATATATAAAAAATAAAAAATAAAAAAAATGGACCTAAATTACAAGCTTTGGTAATGTTTCTGATTAATTAAAATGTTGGGGCGTGACATATCCAAATTTTCCAAAGGAAGGGAGTTATAGATGCTTCAATGATGGGCTTAGGCCACGACTATGGTCCAAGTTGGTTATGGCAAAATTGCCACGTGCGCCCGCCGTCTGCCCACCCAAACCAAACCGGGCCGGGCCCATGGATCTTAGGCTTGGGCTTAAGGCTTGAGACTTGCTAGAATGGGTTAGGTTTGGGCTGGGCCGGATTGGTAATCCACCAACCTAAACTTTTTGGGCCAAGTCCGCTGCAGATATACACACTTGTGTATACGTATTATTGTCCCATCAGTTTTGGTCCATTACTCCAGCAGTTTTGCAGGAGTAATGAGCATCGGTTGCCAACCTTTATGGGCATCGGTTGCCAGCCTTCATGGCTAGAGGCCCCTCCTCTCTCCCCCATTGTGTACAAAAGGAGGCTCATCTTCCTTAGTTTGTTACAGATTTTTTTGCTTCCAGAATATATCAGTTAGTTTGCTTCTCCTATAATAAATTCTTCTTGTGTGAGAGAATACTACCATTGTTAGTTCGCCAAAGCTAACCGAAGATGCTTCTGAGTTAGTCGATCTAAACCATCTTATCCTGGGAGACAAAAGTTAATGTTCCTCCAGCACCCACGTTGAGATGACTAATCTATTTTAAGGAAACTGTGGTATTACACAGAATTTGGTTTGATTCCTTGTTTTCAATATTTGGGTTCCATATGTATGTTAATCATGTTTCATGTTATGTAATTTAACTAATTAAATATGAATCTATTTGTTTTAGTTAATTCACAAATTTGTACAACAATTTTAAAACAGATTACATGTTTATCATGAAATTAACTTATAGATTCATATTAATTTCTAATAGATTAATTTCCCCACTGCATGAGATTTAAATATTTGTAACATGTTACTGTTTTAATTCTTCATATGTTGTTCTTGTTTATAAATTCATGTTGATAAGTCCACTGTATGAACTTCATGATTAGGATGTGTTGTCTTATAGGTTGTGTGTACTTTAGCAATTGTGTGGTGTTTAATATTAGGAAAAAAAAAAAAAAAAACCAAAACCATTATTTTATTTGTATGCATGCTATTGACTGAAATCATTTGGGTTGTGTTAGCTATATATTTTGTAAAAGCCAGTTACAATCCGACACGTGGCAGAATAAGGGTATTATTGGAAAATAATTTAAGTCTCCAATCCTGATCGTACACGTGGTGATGATAATTGGTTCTCACATGGTCTGAGCAACATTGGATCAGTAAAGAAACGCAAGGTGACGTGGCTTCAACGGTTACTCATATTCAAATTCAAATACAGGAGGGAAGCCTAACTGCAAATGGTGGCATAATGGAGCTACTTCTAAGGCAACATGATCAGCGATCATGGAGGAGCAGTTCGACGGTTCGAAGAGCAGTTCGAAGGTCATCTTTGACAAGTATAAATAGCAGAGAGACCCCCAGGAAAAAGGACGGAACTCAGATCATACATACCAGTCTTTATTTCATATTTTACTTTCCAGTTTTACATTCCTGTACTTTCAATACCTGCACTTTACATATCTGCACTGCACTTCAATTCATAGGAGTAGTCTCAAGTAGATTCAAGTGGACTGTTGCTGTAAACCTCTTCGAGGCTGAGTTTGGACTATTGTAAGTTTTTCATTTTTATGAAATACTTCCATTGTTCTTCATATTAATTGTTATTTCTCTTAATTTCTCCTAAGTCAAGCCACCAGTAAAAGTCCTCTTCATTGAGGCTGAAAGAACTAAAACACAATCGTCTGGTAATTGGTTGGCAATCACAATTTCTGTAAGGACTGATTGATCCTTGCTGGCACGCTCACATTTACAAAAATACCTTTCGAAAAGCCAAAAAGCCAACAGGTTGTAAATAGATTCCAGGATGATTAATTTTCTATATGTTAATATACCTTTCAATTTGTTATCTTTTTGCTATCATAATTGTCATGCAGTTCTTGATGAGAGATACAATATATTTGTATGAAGAGTCTATTGTTCTAATTTATTTAAATCCATATATGCAGTGTTGTGTTCTATTTTTTAGTTTTGATTTGTGTACAAATAGTGCATGCTACTAGTATAATTTTATAATATAATTTGCATGTTCATAAGTGTTTAAATTTTATTTGACATGCTAATTAGTTTCTAGTATAATTAACATGTTCAATATGGCTACATACTAGATTAATTCACATGTTTTTCTTTTCTAGATTTAAGTCAATTTACATGCTTCTTATTTTAGAATTATTTACATATTAATTACTATAGACTTTTTTGCATGTTAATTGCTAGAATAATTTACAAGTTCATTACATGTTCATTGCATTGGAAAAATTTAAGCATTTGGGGTTATAAAAATATTTTGTAACTTGTAGATATTTATTTACATGATTATTGTGTAATAATTTCCTTTAACTTTTATCAATTAATTTTTTAATTTAATTCTAGAGTTATAAGGTTTGTCATTTATTTGGGAGCTATAATTTTAATTGTATAACTTGTCTAGCATTTTAATTTTATTTAATCTGGCTATTAAATTAATTTATTCTATTACTGTAGCTCGGCTTTTTTCCGCACCCCCTTTCGGAAGTTTGAAATAAGCCTACAGTTCGGACTCCCGTAGTTCTGAATCTAATCTCACAAGTACAATATGAAATTGATAAACACCAAAGAGTCCGAATCCGGTAAATCTTTTGGGAAATCGATTTTGAATCAAATTGCCAAAAATTGAGTGCTTTGCTAGGTACAGAGTCGCCACCTAAATATTTTGTTTTGGAAAAATTTAGGAAACCCATGACTCGTACTAAAGGCCACATGTCCATCATCATCAAGATTGTTTCGGCTCAGGAACTTAGGTACGAGAGGGGAAGGTCATGAATTGAGCACCCCTACTTGCCCGATCAAAGATCAGTCTCTACTAATCATGATATAAATTTTATCTACATTATATGCTCTTGTTTCGATTTATTAGGCTAGCATTACTATGTGATGCGCACACACACAAGTATAGACTAATTCGCAAGAATTGGAACATTTGACTCATGTTTGTTTTGAAAATTGTTTCGAAATATGCACTACTTGAAAAAGTGATCACATTTGAACATTTACTCAAATTATTCAAATTCAAGCAATAAGCCTTTTATCCATAGGCATTCAAGTAGTTATAGCATTTAAGCAAATAGCCTCACGGCAAGCATGCTAAACATGGCCACAATCACATACATGCGATATGCTAAAGCTAGTAAAGGTTAATCTAGTACTCCAAGCCAAAAAAGAAATGAGTTAGAAAAATGCATGATTCCTAACTTATGCAAGATGACTAATGCAACACATGCGACTATGAAACTAATAGGCTCGGCTACTAATATGGCATACGAATCAATTAAATAGCATGTGGTCTAAGCATATATTCAAAGAAGCATTTAAACTAACAATGTAGTTAGAATGATAAACCGAGCCTCAGTGCATGCAATACAAGTGGATGCAAGCATGAGTAATGCTAAACAAAACATGATGTCCCTAAACTAACCATCATAAGCTAGTAAATAAAAAGGAGAAAGACGTTGGGTTGGAAGACATATACATTATTACATTGCGCTCTCACGAATGAGAGTTTGAATAAATAAACTAACTAACTAGCTAACTAATTAAAGCTAAACTAATTAAGCTAATTATTACAAACCGAAATGAATAAACTAGCTAAGCTATTTAACTAATTATTACAACACAACAAATTAACTAACTATTCTAGTTAACTAATTATTACAACATGAAAACTAACTAATTAAATACAATACTTTACAAAATTAATTAGCTACAGCTAATTAATTACAACAAATATTTAATCTAAATATGTGTACTTTAAACAAGCTCGGAATACGAGGGATGCTCATGCACGTGCTCGGTTTCCACCTGAAAAGCCGTTGTCTTGCTTCCAAGAGCCTCTATTGCACAATAGAACACCAACACTGTTGCCTATTTCCAGAACAACTCTGCTTTGCCTGAAGAACACACTGGCAAATTTTGCATCAGTGGCCGGCCGGCCGGCCAGTGATGAGTGTTGCCGACCACCAGTGATGGCCGGTCGGCCATCAAAAATGGTTTGCCGGCCACCTGCCGGCCATGGAAAGTAGCATGCCGGCCATGGAAAGTGGCATGCCGGCCACTATTGCCCAGTTCTTCTTACTGCAACAGAGAACAAACAGAGCATATACAGGGTATTTCAAGGGCTTGTTTGCACAACTCACCTCTCATTTTCATGAGAAAATCAAAGGAGTAGTGAACTTAAGCCACAAACCACCAACTCAAGCAATTTCATTGCATGATGGCTTGTGAACTCAAGTGTTCAAGTACAATAAATGTAGGGGTGTAATTTTGGCCCAGCCCAGCCCATGTCAGGCTTTGTGAGCTCCTGCCAAAAAATTAGGCTAGCCCGGCCCGGCCCGGCCCACGGGCCAGAAAACTAAGCCCAAGCCCAAGCCCAGGGGTATTCGAGCTTTGCACGGGCCAGTGGGCCGATGTCATGACCCGCTCCCCGTACCCAAGGGTTAAGCATCGTGATGGCCAGTAACTAAGGTTACCTCCGGCCAATTCTTAAATAAATCAATAAACGCGAGCGGAAGTAATATTTAAATGAGGGTACCAAAATATTCATTGGAGCTTCTATTTTTATTATAAAATTTATTGATCAAAAAAACTAGTATTTACATATAAAAATATTATAAAAGTGATGTGTGTGTCTATTCCGCAGCCCTACGTCTAAGACTTTCCAAAAGCTATTTCTAAATTGCACTGTTTCCTGAAAATTGGTAAACAACTATAAGCACATGGCAGAGTGAAAAATATTATACCAAGAGTATAAGGGACACGAAATAACCATGGATAGTTAATTAGGCCAAAACATTTACATAACTCAGTTTGGTAAATAAATCATTGGTAAACAAATCATTTAAGTGGCAGAAACTGAAATACAGAAATTATGTAAATAAATAACCATAACCATGGTACAGAACAGAATAAAACAGAGGTCACAGGAGTGATAGTCAGAACAGAGGTACTGACTCAAGAGGTGGCTCGTACGAACTATAGAGGTGGCTCCCACAATAGTGTAGCACTTATCTCCGCACAGAACAGAGGTCAATGGATCCATGACAAACAGAGGATCACAAAGTGGTCAAACAGAGGCCAATGGTTATTTAAGTCCCCCAAGGCATGGGACTCCCGTGGTAGTACTTACAAAACATAAATGTATATAAGGTCATAGTCAAATATTTTTAAAATATATAACAAACATATCTATGTGTTTCCTTTTAACAAATAGGGTTCAGAAAATAATCCACGTAACTGAAATAATAATATAGTTTATAATAATTTATAAAACATAACTTGTATAAAATAAATATGGTAAGTCAAAACATACGTAAAATATATTATGGTGACTCAAGATATAATATAACTCACCTTAACTTTAATGCCTTACTCTTTTTTTTCACTATCAAAGACCTTCTCAACTTCCATTATTTTTTCTTCCTTTTCTTCCTTTTCTTCCTATCCTTCTTTCTTTCCTTTCTTTCCCTTTTCTTTTCCTCTTTGATCTTGCTCTCCTCTCCATTTATAAGGAGGCAGGCCGAACCATTTCCCTCCACGTGTCCACAGCAAATCCTCCTCAGATTTGGATTCAAATCCTTTTAGATTTATAGTTATCTTATTAGCTTAAAGTAATTATATTTTGGCCCAATTGTTTATAAATAATTATATTCTCCCTTCATTTGATAAAAACACAAACTAAATCTTAATTAAATTACACTCCATCGTATACCAACAAGAAATTAATTATTTATTTTACTACCACACCCATTATTATTTATTTATACTTTGACCCCTAAATTTTTTTACTAATTATATTATTTTACAAAATTACACATAATAATACAAAATAAATTATATATTTTCCTAACTGTGATTAAATAATATTAGTATAAATTTTACAGAATAATTAAAAATCTGGGTTGTTACAGTCGGGCCCTTGGGCTTAGGCCTGGGCTCGGGCTCGAGCTCAGACTTGGGCAGGCCTAAATAATTTTTTTTTTAATTTTTTTAATTTTTTCCACCAAAATTTCATTATTTTCTATTAAAAATATTACTGGGCCTCGGGTGGGCTGGGCCTCAGGCCGGGCTTTTGAGTGGGTCTTAAGCGAGTCGATGGGCCGGGCCAAGCGGACCGAGCCCATGGCCCAAGACCTGGCCCAAGATCTCGGGCTAGGCTTGGGCCTGGGCCTAAACAAGCCGGGCCCACCTCAAGCCATGGGCCAAAATTACACCCCTAAATAAATGTAACAAAATAAGATTCTAAACCTTCTCCCTTTCATGAAAGATCAAGGGAAGTGATGACCTTGAAGACTTGAATCATTTCATCACTAGTGAGTATGAAATGGCCCAAGTTTCCATGTGTTCAATTAACATCCGATTGAATACAACAAGGTATTATCTTGTACACTTTTAGTCCCAAGTTTTAATTACTCCATTTTAGTTTACCAACCATCTTTTAACCAATTGAGTCCAAAAAGTGAGTTTAAGTCCTCTAATGGAAAGAAGGCTGAAACCAAGAGTTGTTTTAGGTATGAAATAGACATCATACTGTTGGTGATGAACCCCTAAGGGATTAAACCATTAAGCATGACACCTCAATCTCATGCTTTAAACAAACAAGTAGTTTGAATCACTTTCAAAGAAAAACAAAAAGCCAAGAAAGGAGGGAGATTGCAGAGATTATTAATGCTGAAAATGAGTGAGAAAAGCATAAATAAACGTTATCAACTCAAATAAGATGGTGTCTAAGTTCTAGAACACCAAGCTTATGAGAACTATTACACTACAAGCATGTAAAACAAAGCTTAAATGCAACTAATAGCCCAAAACAATGCTAAAACAGTCTAAAATAAGTTTTAAAACATGCCAGAATTGAGCTAAAAAGGTCTAGATTAATATACTAAAACATTGCATAAACTAGGCTAGTAAGCAAAACACAAGGAGGGGAGGCTAACCCCTCCAAATTTGAACTTCAAAATATGATTTTAGCCACTGAAAAGCTCTAAAAATTAGTGTTTAAAAGCTTAGAAAAAGATAGTAAAAGGGTGGGAAACACAAGGGCTAAGGCCTCCAAAACAAGGTATAAAGAAATGTGAACCACCCGTCAACCTTTAATGGCCTTAGGACCCAAGTTTCAGCCCAAAAATATAGAAGTTTTACAGTCCAAAATCAGTTAGAAAACAGCAAGAAAAATAGTAGAGAAAGCAAGTAAACGAGCAAAGCTTTATACCTCTTGAAGAAAAGAAGCAATTCAAACAACAAAACCAAGAAAACAACACCCTTTAGAGCTCAAACCAAGCTCAAAGACACCTCAGCTCAAAGATGAGAAGATTTGGTTAAGGGTGTGTAGGCAAAGGTTGAGGAATTGTAGGCAAAAGTGTAGAGAATTGTAGAGAGAGAGAGAGAAGAAAATTTTTTATCTCAAAATTTTCTAACCTCAAAACATGAGAGAGGGGTCTCCTATCTATAGAAAACATGAATTCCATACAAGGATATCCAGCCCTACATGTGGGTGCAGATGGATGCATATGTGCAAACAGCTGGCACAGCTAGCATAAAAAATCTTCAAAAGAAACTGGTGGCCGGCCGGCTATCAGTGGTGGCTGGCCGGCTATCACTGGTGGCCAGCAAGCCGCATTAGTGGCCGGCAACCCAAAAGTGATGGCAGACAGCCCAATAAGGGTGGCCGGCAGGCCACCAAAGCTGTAGGCTTGAAGAACCAAGGCTTGGTCCAAGAATGAGGCAACAAGGGTGCGGGGTTTGAAAGGCTCAAAGCTACGACATTCCGCAAAGGACTTCAAGAACTTGGCGAGCAAATAAACTCATCATCGGGTGTGCATGCGATGGTGTCCAAGTCATAAGGGCCATAAAAAATGGGATGTCTACAATTACAGTTTCTTTAGATTATTTGGTTTGTATTTTGTTGTGTTTTTCTGCTAACTTTCTTTACAGAAGTACCTAAGCAAGGAAAGGAGTTTTAGAAAAATAATAATCCTATTTGGATTGGTTTACTTTTATTTATATTTGAAGCAATTTTTGCTTGAGATTTATTTGGTTTGTTTACCAAGTTGTAAAAGCAAGTTTTATTTGTTTGTATTGTTGTAGCAATTTCTTCATTGCTTGTAATTTGGTTAGCAATTTTTAAATTGTTTGTAAGTGTTGGACCTTGGTTTGTTTTAACCTACCTCATTCCTTGGAAAAACTTAATTCTAAAAATTGTTCACCATGGATTAGGAGTCAACATGCTCTTGAAAGTTTTATCAAAAGGTTAACTGGGTTTTAAGTGGAACCAATGTGACCCATCCAGTCTTCCTGAGAAGATTCTTGGCCATGTTCGATTCTAGGTTAAGTGGCGAGACTAATTTTGAATTAAATTTTCAACTGTGAGATTTTCTAGTTTTAAGTTTTATTTCTAGAAATACAGAAAGTGAAAATCTGTTGTATTTTTCAGAAATGGCAACTGTCGCCGATGCTAATGCTGCTGCTACTGCTAACGTTAGTGGGGATCTGAACCTCGCGGCAACTGGCTTGCCAACCTCAACTATGACCTCTGTGGTCAACCCTGGTGTTACTCAGCTATTCTGGGAGGACCACTCAGTCACCATTAGCGCCCAGAGAAATTTACTGGGGTGAACTTCAAGAGATGGCAGCAAAAGATGCTATTCTACTTGACCACGCTAAATCTTGCAAAGGTTTTGAGTGAGGATCCTCCAACCGTGGCAGACAATGAGCCAGACAAGCAGAAGGTCATGGTGCTTAACACATGGAAGTAGACAAACTATCTTTGTCGGAACTATGTATTTAACAGCTTGGCAGACTCACTTTATAGTGTGTTTTGTGCCAAGAACTCAACAAAGGAGTTATGGGAATCTCTGGACAAGAAATACAAGATTGAGGATGCCAGGGTAAAGAAATTTGTCGTTGGTCGGTTCTTGGACTTAAAATGATAGATTCAAGAACTGTGATGAGCCAAGTCCAGGAGTTCCAAGTGATCTTACATGAAATTCATGCTGAAGGCATGCCTTTGAATGAGTCATTCTAAGTTACTATGATCATTGAGAAACTTCCCAATGATTGGAAGGACTTCAAAAACTACTTGAAGCATAAGTCCAAGGAAATGTTAGTTAAAGAACTGATTGTCCGACTCCGAATTGAGGATGATAATAGAAAGAAATGAGGAAGTACCTCCTCTGTGAAGGCCAATGTCATTAAGCATGGCAAATCTTCTAGGGTGAGGAAGAAGCCCCCTGTGAACAAGGGCTTAAAGCTGGAGCCAAGGGGTGGTGTTGCAAAGAAGCCGACATACAATCCACAAGAACTTGTTTATCGGTTCTTAGGGAAGTGCTACAACTGTGGTAGCGAAGGGCATTGGGCTAGTGACTGCCGTAAGCAAAAGAAGCCATACAAAACCAAACCCTGTGCTCACATGGTAGATATGCAAGAGCACTTCCATGATGAGGATGACATGCACTCGTTTGTTTTTGTCTTTGAGGTGAATATGGTGGGTTCAAATCCAAGAGAATGTTGGATTGATACTGGGGCTACACGCCACATCTACTCTTAGAAAAAGTTGTTTACAACTTTTGAGCCAGTTACAAACGGTGAGAAGTTGTTTATGGAGAATTCCGCTACCTCAATTGTTGAGGAAAAAGGAAAGGTGGTCCTGAAGTTGACCTCAGGAAAGGAGCTGACCTTAAACGAAGTTCTGTATGTTTCGAACATTCGTAAGAATCTTGTCTCGGGTTCTCTTCTCAGCAAACATGGTTTTCGCATGGTCTTCGAGTCTGACAAGATCGTTCTGACCAAGAGTGAAGTGTATGTGGGTAAGGGATATATGTTGGGGGGTATGTTTAAACTCAATGTAATGACTCTTATCCCAAAGATGAATAAAGATGCATCTTCTTCTGCTTACATGCAAATTTGTGACATGGTAGACTAGGACATGTGAATTTTGAATCTTTATGTAGATTAATCAAGTTAGATCACATACCATCTTTTAAGATTAATACGGAACACAAGTGTGAAACTTGTGTTGAAGCGAAGTTGACAAGATCTTCATTTCATTCTATTGAAAGAAGTTCAGAGCCATTGGACTTAGTGTATAGTGATGTGTGTGACTTAAAGTTATACAATCACGTGGTGCTAGTAAGTACTTCATCACTTTTGTTGATGATTGCACCAAGTATTATTATGTGTATTTGCTCAAAAGCAAAGATGAGGCATTGACAAGTTTGTTCTTTATAAAAATGAAGTTGAGAATCAATTATGCCGCAAGATTATGGCTTTAAGAAGTGATCGTGGTGGTGAGTATGAATCATCGTTTATTGAGATTTGTGCTCAATCTGGGATTATCCACCAAACCATGGCGCCTTATTCTCCTCGGTCAAATGGGATTACTAAGCGGAAGAATAAGACACCAAAGGAGATGATGAATGCAATGTTGATAAGTTCTGGATTGCCACAAAACTTGTGGGGGGGAAGCAATTCTTTTCGTGAATTACATTCTAACTAGAATACCTCGTAAGAAAGTAGACAAGACTCCATATGAATTATGGAAAGGCCTCAAGCCTTCTTATAATTTCCTACGAATGTGGGGGTGTCTTGCAAAAGTGGTTGTACCTACACCTAAGCGGGTTAGGATAGGTCCAAAATCGTGGATTGTATATTCATTGGTTATACACAGAATAGTAGTGCGTATAGATTTCTTATGCACAAGTCTGATATTTTAGATATCCACAAGAATACCATAATGGAGTCAAGGAATGCGTCATTCTTTGAAAACGTATTTCCTTGCCGAACTCGAGGAGATGATCAAAGTTCTGAGAAGGAACTTGAAGATGATCAAGATGATGATCAAGATGAGGAAGTATATGAGCCAAGAAAGAGTAAGAGGGCTAGGATTGCCAAGTCCTTTAGCGAGGGCTAAGATTGCCAAGTCCTTTAGCGAGGGCTAGGACTGCTAAGTCTTTTGGCCCAGACTTTTTGACTTATATGTTAGAAGAAGAACTTGGAACTTTTCATGAAGCCGTGACTTCACCTGAAAGTCCCTTATGAAAAGAAGCTATTAAGAGTGAAATTGACTCCATCTTACAGAACCATACTTGGGAGTTGGTTGATCTACTCCCAGGCAGTAAGGCCTTGGGAAGTGTTACACAGGAAAGCAACCCAAGAGGGGGATGAATTGGGTTATAAAAAAATTGTACAGAAAATAAATTTTAAATAACTAAGTGAGTAAATACAACAGGTATTTAAAACACAAAAAATAAAGGAAATGGAAAGAAGAGCTCAAACACAAAGATTTATAGTTGTTCGGCTCACCAGCCTACGTCCACTCCTCAAGGTACCTCCTTGGGAATTTCTTTACTATGAATCAATGCACCACCAAGCTTTACCTAGCTTGTGGATTTTTTACAAAAGACTTACTTCAATCTGTTGAGAACCTCTTAACTAAAATGCCTCACTTTACAAGTGTTTCACTCAAAAAATAGGAATAAAAATAAGAGGTACTACTGTCCTCTTTTACAAGATTTTCTCTCCCAAAAGATGGATATGAAAGTGCAACCTCACAGGTAATTTAAGACTCACTCAGATATGAAAGTGGAAATATAATGGAGTATATTAAATGCTCTTGAATGCTCTGGGTTTCTTGTATTGAAGATGTGTATATATTGAACAAGGAGAGCTTCATCTTTATAGCATTAATGGATTCTAGCTGTTGAACAGAGGAAATTTGAATCTTCTAGCTGTTGGAGCAAATCATGGAGGATATCTTCCAGCTGTGTTTGATCAGAGTATGGTGAATGCAGACCGTAGGCAGGTCTTGGGAAGAGAAGGTTCATTAAATTCACAAGCTTTTATTTAATGCTCAACCTCATAAGTCAACTTCTTGGAGAAGACATGGTGCCAGAAGATCTGCTCAGGGGTCAGAAAAAGATGGCATATTCTGCATATAAATCTGAAAAAGTGGCTAAGAAAAAGGTTGTGGCAGTCCAGATCTAATTTGGTAGCTGGATTTTTGAAACCCAAATTTTACGGGTGTCGACTCTTACAGATTAGGTGTCGACCCCTTGTTCTCTTCTCTTTTCTGAGTAGAGTTCCAGCTGTTCCTGGTGTCAACCCTTATCATTCTTGGTGTTAACCCTTGTTACTGGATTGCATTATGAAATTTAGTGTCGACTCTTGCTGCTGGATTGCATACTGAAATTTAGTGTCAACCCTTGCTGTCTTTGGTGTCGACCCTTGCAGATAGATTGCATTCTGAAATTTAGTGTCGACCCTTACTTTCTTAGTGTTGACCCTTGTAGCTGGAACACTTAAGCATTGTGATCTTCATTCTAGTGTCGACCCTTGTTATCTTGGTGTCGACCCTTGGAGCTGTTTTAAACATGGATAGAGTTTTGCAACCAAGTGCTAATGGCATGTTTTGAAGGACCAAAAATCATTAAAAAACAACACTCTTTAATCATGTAACTTCTAGAACCATTGAAGCACAATTTGTATACTATTATTTTGAAAATTTTGAATAATAAAATGAGCTCAAAATATTTGTCAATAATCAAAATCAATACGACTTTAAATTTGAATAACCTTGGGGCTAACAGGGAGTAAGTGGATACTTAGTAGAAAGATGAAAGTGGATGGGTCAATTGATAAGTATAAAGCTAGGCTAGTTATCAAAGGATACAGGCAGCGAGAAGGCTTGGATTACTTTGATGCGTATTCACCTATGACAAGGATTACATCCATTCATATAGTGATTGCGGTAGCCGCTTTACATGGTCTAGAAATACATCAGATAGATGTAAAGACAACTTTCTTAAATGAAGATTTAGATAAAGAAATCTACATGGAACAACCCAAGGGGTTTTCAGCTCCAAGAAAAAATAAGAAAGTCTGTAGGCTTGTCAAGTCATTATATGGTTTGAAACAAGCGCCTAAGCAATGGCATGAGAAGTTTGACAACACTATGTTGTCAAATGGGTATAGAATCAATTAGTATGACAAGTGCGTATATGTTAAAAACACTGACAGAGGTTATGTCATTTTGTGTCTATACGTAGATGACATACTCATTGTTGGTAGTAATGATGAAATGATTCGAATTACCAAGAGATTGTTAAACTATAAGCTTGACATGAAAGCTATGGGCCTTGTAGATGTCATTCTAGGTATGAAGATTACCAGAACATCTAGTGGTATTGTACTTTCTCAGCCTCACTATGTTGAGAAGATACTTGAGAAATTTGGTAAATCAGATACAAGTGTGTCTAGGACACCGGTAGACGTGAGTCTACATTTGACCAAGAATAATGGTGAGTCTTTCTCAGCTAAAATATTCTTGGGTCATTGGAAGTTTGATGTATCTAATGAGTTGTACAAGGCCGAAGATAGCCTAGTCTGTTAGCAGGCTTAGTAGATACACAAGTAATCCGAATGCCACACATTGGAGAGACATTAAGCGGGTGTTATGTTATTTGCGCTACACCCGGGATTATGGGCTGCATTATACTAGATACCCAACAGTACTAGAAGGATATAGTGATGCTAATTGGATATCTGATATAAAGGACTCCAAATCCACTAGTGGTTATGTGTTTACCCTCGGATGGGCAGTCGTGTCTTGGAAGTCTTCCAAGCAAATGTGTATATCGAGATCAATGATGGAATCTGAGTTTATTACTTTGGATAAAGGAACTAAAGAAGCTGAATGGCTTCACCAGTTCATTGAGGATATTCCATGTTGGCTGAGACCTGTACCTGCTATCTGTATTCATTGTGATAGCCAATCGGCAATTGGACGGGCACAGAGTCATATGTATAATGAAAAGTCTAGACATATTCATCGTAAACATAATTCCATACAACAACTACTCTCTAATGGAGTTGTCTTTCTAGACTATGTAAAGTCTAAGGACAACATTGTGGATCCTCTAATCAAAGGGTTAACTAGAGAGTTAATAGAAACGTCGTCAAGAGGAATGGGGTTAAGGTCTTTAGTAATGTTACCAGAACGGAAAACCCAACCTAATTGACTGGAGATCCCAAGATCAAGGTTCAAAGGGACAATCTAATTTCGTGCAACAGGTGAGTCACTGAAAAGGTAAATCCTCTTGTCCATTCCTTTGTACAGTGATACCCGGTAGGGGTGGAAGGTTAAGCTAATGCTTTTAATGACCTAAGTGATATGAATAGTCAATCATGGTATAATGAGATACCTTATATAGGTCACCTATGTGAGTGCGAAGTGGGACCGCTTCTTTAAGAATTGGTAAGGCTGAATTCTTTTAAGTTACTCACTAAACTAGGCTAGTGCACCATGGCCATACCGGATACACCAGTGAGAACAAGAAAAATGGCTAGACTAATTCCTGTGTGAGGTTTATTGTCTCAGTTTACACAAACAGCAGAACAGTTCAAGACATCATGTTCACTAGTCAGCCAGTAAATCCGATAGGCTTTCACTACGAAGGGTTCAAGGCCAACAACTACCTTTTCTGATGCAGGGTTAGTCTGTGTGCTCTCTCTCCGAGTCTTTGTTGTAAACATTGTTCGTTTTCTTTATTCGGTCAATTTTTATTCATGTGGGAGATTGTTGGGAAAAAATGATTTTTTGGTGACTTTAATATGAAATTAAAGTAGGTCCCAACCATTGGTTGAGTTGGGATTAAATGGGTTTAGATTCTTTATAACAAGGTCTTTACATCACAAAAAGAATGACAAAAAACCATTAAGAATTGAATGAGATATTGTCTCATAAAGTTGGCCTCATAAATGAGGTATTGGGAATTGTGTGTAGCTATCAATCTCACATTGATTGTAGAGGAAAACTTTGATGGGTATTTAAACCTCAAGATTATGAGAAGGGCATGAGCCCTTTGGGGCTTTGGAAGGGAATTATGGATGCTTCAAGGATGGGCTTGGGCCAAGACTATGGTCCAAGTTGGCTATGGCAAAATTGCTACACATGCGCACTGCTTGCCGGCCTAGGCCGAGTTTGTGGGTCGTGGGTCGTGGATCTTGGATCTTATGACTTGGGCTTGGGCTTGGGCTTGGGCTTGGGCTTGAAGCTTGAGACTTGAGACTTGCTGGAATGGGTTAGGTTTGGGCTAGGCCGAATTGGTGGTCCACCAACCTAAACTTTTTGAGCCAAGTCTGCTGCAAATATACACACTTGTGTATACATATTATTGTCCCATTAGTTTTGGTCCATTACTCCAGCAATTTTGCATGAGTAATGAGCATTGGTTGCCAGCCTTTATTGCTAGCCTTCATGGCTGGAGGTTCCTTCTCTCTCCCCTATTGTGTATAAAAGGAGGCCCATTTTCCTTGGTTTGTTACAGATTTTTTTGCTTCCAGAATATATCAATCAGTTTATTTCTCCTATAATATATTCTTTCTGTGTGAGAGAGTATTGCCATTGTCAGTTCTCCAAAGCTAACCAAATGTGTTTCTGCGTTAGTCGGTCTAAACCATCTTATCTTGGGAGACAGAAGTCGACATTCCTCTAACACCCACGGTGAGGTGGCTAATCTGTTTAAGGAAACTGTGGTATCACACAGAATTTGGTTTGATTCATTGTTTTCAATATTTCGGTTCGATATGTATGTTAATCATGTTTCATGTTATGTAATTTAACTAATTAAATATGAATCTATTTGTTTCAGTTAATTCACAAATTTGAACAACATAGAGAAGATGAAATGAGAAAGGGAGAAGAGGAACAAGATTGCGAAGGCGGTGATCAGGGCGGTAGGGTGACTTTGGAGGTGGTTGAAAGTTGCAGGATAGTGGTAGTGGTGGTCGTAGGGGGGAAAAGGTAGAGTTTGAAGGTTAAGTATAAGGAGAAAATGGTGGTTAGGGATGAGGGTGGAAGTGGAAGTATAGAGTGTGTAAAGAGATAAAATAATTTTTGAACATGGTGTACATAGAAAAATGTGTAATGATGTAGAATGGTAGTGTAAGTAGAATTATCCCAAATTCAATGTAGGTGTACGTAAAATGTCTAAGCTCAATGAAAATGAGTATTTTTAAATATTTATGTATATTTACATTGAGCTTAATGACTAAAATACTATTTATTTCGTTAGTTTTAGTTAATGAAAACATGTTGATGATTTAGAATGAAAATAAATCAAAAAATTAGATTTTAAATTGATAAAATTAAAAATTCGGGATTTATTTATTACAATAGTCAAATCCCAAGGTTTTTTTTCTGGTGGTAATTATCCCTTTATTTTTTAGTTACTTGAAATCAAGTTGGCTTTGTAGATCAAGGAATAAATCAATAAATAATTAAAATAAGCTCTTTAGTAATTATTATATCAGCGGATGGCAATGAGGATCCTACCCTATGGATACTCATGGAAACCCGACCCAAATATATGAATTTTTTTTCTTTTTTTCTTACTCGTTGAGTTAATTAAGTGATATATTTTTAGGATTTTTTACCAGTCGGTCCTAATAATTGAATCTATTACCTACTAGGTCCTAAGTTTTTATCTCATACACCATGAAGTCCTGTTGTATTTTTTTATCCCGATTTTACCCCTACTGTTATGAATTATGTGGTTTTATTTATTTCTCTCTCTCTCCCCCGAACGATCTGGGTTCAATTTCTCGCCCCTGAGTTCGATCTTCTAGAGGCCGACACTTCGATCTTCGTATTTCACGCTGACAGTCTCAACCTCTCAAGATTATCACCTCTGGCTTAGCGGCCGAACCTCAATTTCTCAATCGTCAACGCTCTAATGGAAGTGTACCCGGCGACTAAAGCTAATGTGTCTTCATATTCCACTGCCTCTTTCTGGGATAACCCTTTCGCCACGCCTTGAACTTCTCAATGCTACCTCTGCTGCATGCTTGATTTTGTAAACTTCTCAATGGTTTGGAAACTTTTTCGAAGGCCTGCTTGTCACGACCCAAACCGCCTCTATAAGTTTAACGTCGTAACCGGCCAGTAATCCTTGGATTACCAAAGGCCTCTTAATAGAACAACATATAATTAGGGGCTGCGGAAGCAAATATATAAAATAGACATAGTCCATAGAGCCATGTTGATGTACATGAGACAGTAATCTTCAAAACAAACTTACATATATACATATGATGTCACAAACACATAAGTCATACATCATCCATATACACAAGTATAGCCAAATAGGGACTTAGTCCAAAATACAGATAAGTAAGACAAACATAAGTATCTGCAACAAGGTTACAAAATGGGACATCTCAAAAAGAGACCCTCCCCGAGAGGCACAGAAGCTGGCTAACCCAAAACTCCAGGCAGCAGCTTGGGCCTGGTCACACGCCTACTCACTTACATATATAATATAAATAGTGAGCGGAAGCCTAGTGAATAACAACAAGGTAAAGGGTTTTAAAGAATCATGTCCATCACAGAATCAGAAATCAAAGTTTATATCATAAATGGATCCTTTTAAGAAACAGATTTACATTCTTTCCAGAATCATCAACAAGTATTTGTGGTACATCCATTTAGCTATCATGACATATCACATTTTGCATAGTCGGTATCGACAACCATAAGAGTTCATATCTTGCGCGCAAGTAGCCATGGTACTGTTACCCCCAGGCGAGGGCCACGTGAATATAGGTCTCGATATTGTTACCCCCGAGTGAGGGCCATGTGCATATTGGCCACGGTATTGTTACCCCCGGCGAGGGCCACATGAATATAAGAATACCATAAATATATTTCAAAAAATGAATACTCATTCATGATTCACAAATAGCATTCCAAATAGCAGTTCAAAAAACAAATCTTAGTACATCATACAGAAAATAAATAAAGTTGAACATAGTTTTACTAAGTTATTACTCACAATTAACAGATGGCTTCAAGGCAAACTGACAGAATGGGTAAATCAGACGTCTTGTGGTGCGTGACCTACACAGTTACAGAACGAACACGTACTGAATTACATACCCAGAAACATTAACTTAATTTTTTCTTATCTTGGTATGTTTCTACTTCTTCTCCTCATTATGGTGTCTTAATCTTGGCCTAGGAATGCCTAGGATGCAATGAGGATGCTAAAATGCTTTTGAAAACACTTAACAAAAATTGCTGAAAACAGGGGTCTCGCTCGAGCGCAGCTTTCTTCGCTTAAGCGGACATGCAAAATGCGAGTGGTTGCTCGAGCGCACATTTCTTCGCTCGAGCGGTCTGTAAACTTTGTAAAAGTGCTGGCTGCTTGATTTTTCCACTCGACGCTCGCTCGAGCGTGAGACTCATGCCCTCGCTCGAGCGCAACTTTTGTCGCTCGAGCGGTCTACAAAACACGCAACTTCTGGGAGCACGCATTTTACACTCAAGCGAACTTTCGGTCGCTCGAGTGAAAGTGGAAAAAAATAAAGGCAGTCGCTCAAGCGCAAGATTTGTTGTTCAAGCGTGGAAGTAGAATTCTGAAATTTCCAGAATTGCTTCCAAGCTTCAAACTCAACCCCAGAGTTGTAAATTATGGTTTCTTGAGCCAAAAACGTAAGGAAACTCTTGTAAACTTGCAAAACATCATGAAGTAAGAATCATTACTTAAAATCAAGGCCTAATAATATACAATTGTACAAAATCAAGCTTGAAATGTGAAAACATAACATGAACATGACATGCATGAAATGATTTGAGCTCCAAGTTTCCGAACCATGATCCAATGAGAAGTTTAGGTCTAAAACATGTTGAATTCCTTGAACAAAACCAAGATACTAACATGCATGTGAGAATTTTCTTTGAAAATAACTTCAATTATGATCAAATGAACATGTATGCATGATTTGCTTTTCTCTTCTAGTTCATTAGCTTAATTCATGCATTGATTCACTTAATTCTCTTAGTTCCTTACTTAAGTGAGTCCAACATAAAGCTTAAGGGTTGATTCCTTACCTAGGGTCCACAATTCCTTAAATTCTAGAGATCTCTTGCTTAATCTCACCAATTCCCTTCAATTCCTCTAGTAGTTGCTAGCTTGTCTTCAATTCTCTTCAAAAGCTCTAATCTCCCCCTTCTCTCTCCCGCGGTTGGTATCAACAAAATGATGAAGAAAGGTGAGTTGAGATGCATATAGAAGTCTTATATAGGCCTGGTTAGTGAACTAATTAATTAGGCTTACCACTAATCAAATGAGTATTAATTATTCTATTTATTTCGTTCCGAATCGAATTTCAATTGAACCTACCATAAAATTCAAAAAATTCTAATTAATACATAAATCAAGTCAATTTCTAAATCAGATGCCGATAAGACCTTCAATTTGCAAACTGAAATGAAAACATGAACAAATCTTTTTACGCTAAACAGATATAAACACAATAAGGGAACATATGATGCAAAACTTCACTTTAATTTCTTATCAGGCAAAGTTAAGCATGGATTAACGTTAATCATGGGTCGGGATTGTTACACTGCTACTTCTTCGTGTTTTTTTTTTTTTTGGGGGGGGGGGTTGAAATTGTTTCGATTGTAATGAAATTTAATGAGCCTTTTAACGGTGCTTTGCTAATCAGTTTTGTCTGACTATTAATTTATCACTGTTTAAATCAGTGATAAATTTCTTTAAACTAGTGATAAATCAGTGATAAACCAGTGATAAATTTGTTTAAACCAGTGATAAATTTGTTTAAACCAGCGATAAATTTGTAGTGTTGAGTCTAGGGGTAAAAATAAAAAACACTGTTTGATTTTTTTAGGCGGGACCTGCTGAGTAATAAGACCGGTCCATAGGACCGGCCCGTAACTCCCCCTATTTTTTTAAATATTCATAGGATATGGATCAGGAATAGGTACCCGCCCATTTCCCCCATAAACAAAAAGAACAAAACACACAAAAATCAGAACTTCGAATGCATACCTAGATCAAATGCTGTGTTTTGAAGCAAATTAAATTAAATTGATTGATCAAAGAACAAGGCAAACTAGATACACAAATCTTTATCACGCATAAGCTACGTAAACACTAATTCAAATCGAATTGCTCACCATCCGAATTACTCAATGCGATCACATATTGAAAATTGATGGAAGTTGAATTGGAAAAAAAAAAAAACAAAAACAAAGACTTACAATAGAAACCCTAGAATGAAGCAAGTCGTGCGAAGATTTGAATTCAAATCGTGGTTATTTAAGGGAAAATGTGTTATAGCTAGAAACTCATTGCCCCGAATGGCTCGATTTTCGAAAACGATGACGTTTTAACTTTTTCTTTTCTTTTCTTTTCCTTCTTTCCCTTCCACTTCTCGTTTCTTTTTCAAAAGTTGAACCAAACCCAAACAAACAGAGAGAAAGAGAGAAATAGAGAAGGATGAAGAAAGAAAGAGAATGAGGAGATGAGGAGAAGAAATTGTTGTTTTGGTCTTGTTTTTGCTCAAATTGCTACTGTTTTGCTGCTATTTTGGTGCTGTTTTGATGCTGAAATTGGTGCTTTTTGGTGATGAAATTGGGGCTGTTTTTGTACTAAAATTGGGGTTGTTTCTGTGCTGAAATTGGGGCTATTTTTTTGCTGAAATTAGTGCTATTTTTCTTCTTCTTCTTCTTCTTCTTCTTCTTCTTCTTTTCTACTGAATTTGCTGTTGAAATTGGTTTTGATTTTTGATTTTGGGTTTGATTTTTTTGGGCTCTTCTAGGGGTGGGCGCAGGTCGGTTGCGGCCATGGAACTTCCAATCCGCCATCCGTCCGCCATATTGGTGGATTGGAGAAAATCAATTCGCATCCATCCACCAATTCGGCGGATGTGGATTGAGCGGATTGGCGGTTTGGCGGATGGATGCAAATCGATTTGGCGGTTTAAAATTTTATAAATTTTCAACATAATTCAACTTGTGCATTTCCTCAAAAAAAAAAAAAAAAAAAAGTATTACAGTTAATGACTTAAAAAAAATATTACAATCACTGCATGCCTCATCCAAAGTAAAAAAGTTTGAAACTTTAGAATATCACAATCACTGCATGCCTCATCCACATACTACAATCACAACATGCCTCATCCACATAAAGTATTACAATCTGTGGTCCTTAAAATATAAAAACAATTCAAACCACCAAAACCATGAACCGAGCAGTAGTAGAGATTGTATATCTCTGTATTGTTATATCTATATCTGTTTTTGAAAACAAAAACCAACCAGAATATATCATATTTTTTATTTATTATTTTTAGAGATAGATTTAAAAACCAAAAAATATAGATAAATAATACGTTTATTTTTTTCAATTCAAAAAAGATATTCAAGTTGAAAACTTTTTTTCAACAAAATATTTAAACTCTTTTTTAATTGAAAATGCAAACAGAATATTTAAACAAACTAAAAACACAAAGTCTTATAAATTACTAGAGGTGTTCGCGGTTTGGCGGTTCGGTTGCGGCCAAAGGAATCTCAAATCCGCCATCCGTCCGCCAGATTGGCGGATTGGAGAAAATCAATCCGCAACCGTCTGTTCATCATCATGTATCCGTCCAAAATGCGGCGGATCGGATCGGTTCGGTCAGTTTTGGCGGATCGATATATCTGCTGCTCACCACTAACCTCTTCTTCTTCTTCTTCTCCCTCTAATTTTTCAGATTGCCCAAGGGGAAGGAAGAAGAGGAAGCAAAAAGAGGGGGAAAAAAAACAATTGGTTTTGATTTTGATTTTGATTTTGAGTTTGAGTTTTGATTTTGATTTTTTTTTTCTCATATTAGATTTTGGGACTGTTTGATTCTTTGAGGCTCTTCTTCTTCTTCTTCTTCTTCTTCTTCTTCTTCTTCTTTAATTTTTTAGATTGGCCAGGGGAAGGAAGATGAGGAAGCAAGAGGGAAAGAAACAAAAAAAAAAAAAAAAGGTCAAAACGACGCGTTTCCAATAATCGAGCCATTCGGGACAATCAGTTTTCGAGCTACCCAGCAGCTCCCTTATTTAAGACCTGTTGGCAAAGGTTGTGATCATGAATTTGGGTTCTGAAACCTAGAAACCCAAAGGCAGAGTCTAGAGAGAGAGAGAGAGAGATTACAAGGAAGAAAAGAAACCCTAGAGACCAAGGTTTAGAGATTCCTCAACATACAAACATGGCCTCAAAAAAAAAAAATTTATTTTAATCTTTCACGTTCTTCTATTTTTTTTTAATCACTAAAAATTTATTTGATTATCTCAAAATTATATAGTTAATTATTCAAAACAAATTTTTTAATTAATTAATTAATGTGTATTTAATTTTATTGTTGAACCAAATAAAATAAAATAAGATTGAATGTATAGCTTTAGTTGTGAAAAAAAAAAAATGGTTGTGAACCTTAAAAAAAGAAGTGTCAAGTTGGATTGGGAAAAATCCAAACTCATTAGGAGATGGCGAGGGCAACACCTATGGGGAATAGAGAATGAGAAAAAATTATTATAGGAAGATGGAGAATTAATATTCACCCCATTAATCTCCATTACCATCCCTAGCAACTATAGAGCATTCTTTTGCCCCACACACACAATGACCTCTTGTTTCTTTTTTCTTAATGCATTCATTAAATCATATGATTGAGAATGCATTATAATATGAAAATAGAGAAATTTGACTGCGCCATCTTATATTTAAATAATATTTATTAACTTTTAATTTTTTTTTTGTATGTGAAATTTAATTTTTATTTGAGAGATTTAGTAGAAAATCCATTTTGATGGATGATCCTTGACTGCGCCTTTTTATATTTTAATAATATTTATTAACTTTTAATTTTATTTTTTAATCTAAATTCAATTTTTATTATTGTAAATAAAATTGTGGGAATTTTTTGATTATTTTTACACTCCGTTCATTTGGACGAAAAATATTTTTTAATAAAAATAATTTCTAGAGAAAATATTTTTCAATGTTTGGTGATGATGGTGGTGGAACGAAGGTGGAGTTGGAGGTAGAGGTGGTGGAATGATGGTGGGGCGGTGATGGTGGCGGTGGTTGTGGTTGTGGTTAGGGTAGTATGGTTGTAGAGGTTAGAGTAGTGTTGGTGGTGTGGTGACATTGACAAAATTTTAATTTAGAAAACATTTCTCACCTTTTAAGAGTAAAAAATATTTTCTACCCAAATAGACTTGTTTTCCATTAACCATGAAAAATAATTTCTGTTAACTTTCATTTTTCATTGTACCAAACACTAGAAAATATGTGACAAAACAAAAATATGGAAAATATTTTTCAAAAAATATTTTCTGCCCAAACAAACGGAGCATTACTATTGCGCCTTTGGTCTGGAGAAGTTATTTGGTGATCTCCAGACATATATAGCCATGTAGTGTCCTAGATGTGTCGTGATTGGCAGAGAGGATGGGGTCAGACGATTTTGTGATAAGTATAGAAAAACAACACAGGATAATGTTTGGTAAGGGGCATTGCCAAGTGATGTGCTTGTGCCACCAAATAATTTTTCTTTCATCCAAAGATTTTTTTTTTTTTTTATTTTATTTAGCTGCGACTTTGTATGAGGAGGCTTTTTTCTAGACTTTATAATTGATAGTGTTTTTAAACCTTTATGATTGGAGAAATATCATATTGGTTATAAACTTTACAACATCAAAATATGAAGTCATAAGTTTTTCATCAACTTAAAATTATTTTTTTTAAATGCCACTGAAATATTTCCCCAAGTTTTTTTCATACCTTTGACAAAAAAAAAGTTCATTATTGGACTTGGGGAAAAAATGTGTTTCTAGTGTTCATCATTTCAGGTTCTCACCTGCAGATCCATTAAGAACACAAGCAGCATTGGAAAAAAAAACCAGAATAAGAAGAAACCTAATCCCCTGAATCTTCTTCTCTCTGCAATTAGGATATCATGATGACACATATACCACTTGATAATGGTGCATGCATAGGGTGAATTTCCATTCTATTCAATAAATGAAATGAACAACTGTGATGTTGTTGTCAACTCTACAAAACACACACAAACGGTAAACATGTTAAGCCAGTTATTGGATGGTTGTCGGGCCATCCAATGCTAAAGTTAGTGTCGGAAGTAAGTTTCAAAGATTACGCTTGCAAAAAGCTCAGAGTAATCAGTACGTATCTTTCCCAAACTGGAGAGTAATATAGGTAAGATGCATTTATACAGATACGGCTAATCAATCTGGCTCTTTATAAATCTCATCAAAATTCAAACACAGCATTAGTCAACCAGCTAGTCAACCTGGCTCTTGAATGTAACTTATCATGCACTTCTCAAGCAAACACATAACATGTAGCCCCCGAACCAGATATTTAACCACACAACATAAGAAATATTCATGATTCCAATTTTCATGAAAAGTGCAATGCTATTGAAATAAACCCTTGCGGAACAACTAGCTACTAAGTGAACTCGATTTCAAATTTTCTGCAAAAGGCAACTAGCAAATGCTATGAAAGTTGAAATACATTCCCATTTGATAGCCAAAGGGTCTATTTCCCATTTCCCACTACTTGGTTTCCAATCCAAATCTACTTAATAACACACTTTGAATTACAGGGCCATCATCCGCAATGAGCACCCACAACCTTTTTCCACTTTTATTCACACTCATTGAACTGGAACTGCCCATTCTAAAAGTCACCTTTCTCACAAATCACTTTTCTATATGGTCATAAATAATAGATTTATAATTTAGTTGAAAGATCATACTGTTTGGTCATTTTTGTTTTTCTTTTTTCAATTAAGTTCTTGTATTCTGTATTTTTTATTTTTAATGAATTTTTTTTCTGTGCACATGCAGATTGTTTCCATTATGAGTGGAAGATAATGTGGAAATAAGCGATTCTCAAGTAATTTAAGATTTTATACGCTTTATATTGATTTAATTGAGGATTGGAAAGTTTGGATTTTATTAAATAAAAAAATATTAAAAAATTCAAAATATTTAAATAGCCATGTAAAAATAAAAATTAAAAATTAAAAAAAAGATCAAAGGTTTATTTCATTTTCTTCACTTTTTGTATCTTTTTTTATAAAAAAAATCAAAAAAATCAAAAAGTCATTCCCAAATACTTTCATTCTGATTGGTTATCTTTGTTTTTTTTTTTTTTAAATTGAGTTTTTGCTTTCTGTGTTTTTTATTTTTAATGATTTTTTTAAAAATATTTTTAATGATCATTAAAAAACAAAAACTTTTAATATTTTTTTAAAAAATCATTAAAAATAAAAAAAACCAGAAAACAAAAACTCAATTTGAAAAAAAAAAAAAAGATAACCAAACATAATGAAAATATTTGGGAATGACTTTTTGATTTTTTTTTGATTTTTTATTTTTTTATAAAAAAAAGATACAAAAAGTGACGAAAATGAAATAAATCTTTGATTTTTTTTTTTTTTACATGGCTTTTTAAATATTTTGAATTTTTTAATATTTTTTTATTTAATAAAATCCAAACTTTCCAATCCTCAATTAAATCAATATAAAATGTATAAAATCTTAAATTACTTGAGAATCGCTTATTTCCACATAATC
The DNA here is from genome assembly GCF_055761805.1 of Camellia sinensis. Taxonomy (NCBI): domain Eukaryota; kingdom Viridiplantae; phylum Streptophyta; class Magnoliopsida; order Ericales; family Theaceae; genus Camellia; species Camellia sinensis. Next base: position 15,221,347 of record NC_138964.1, on the reverse strand, counting down.
TTCCACACACAGAAAAAAAATTCATTAAAAATAAAAAATACAGAAAACAAAAACTTAATTTAAAAAAAAAAACAAAAACAAAAACAAAAATGACCAAACAGTATGATCTTTCAAGTAAATTATAAATCTATTATTTATGACCATATAGAAAAGTGATTTGTGAGAAAGAGGCTTTTAGAATAGGCAGTTCCAGTTCAATGAGTGTGAATAAAAGTGAAAAAGGTTGTGTGTGCTCATTGTGGATGATGACCCTGTAATTCAAAGAATCCACAGTGTGTTATTAAGTAGATTTGGATTGGAAACCCAATACGCATATTTTTTTGACACTATTTTATTTATAGAGATAAATCTGAAATGATGTGCCAAAATGCATCAATACCTAAAAACAATCAATTCCAGTGACAAAACAATGCACCAAATGGTATGGAATTCCCACCCGTTAGGGTTAGCTCAAATGGAAAGTCCCCAGATAAACAACCAAGAGGTTTTAGGTTCCGACTCCCTACTTTGCCCAATATGTGAGGCTAGCTGGTGGTCACACATATCCAGAATTTTATCCCAGCTCTCATCGAAAGTGGGATCAGGGGTTCCTCATCATATATATATATATATATATAAAACTGGTATCAAATTCATAACTATGTTCAAGCCAGTAATCAGTAGCACATAAGTAGTAATGCATATTGCTTTGACCAATAAAATGATTTTCAAGGAGACAAAAAAGGAAAGGAAAAAGGAATACAACCTATAGAAGGGTAAAGTACAAATATACTGCAGAGAAAAATAAAACAAAACTGACCAAACTTACCAACGAGGAGTTTCATCAGTTGAAGATAACCAAAGCACCTAAAAAAGTTTCTCCATGAGTCTTGGTTTCATGTTCACAGCAAGACATTCTAAAGAAAAATGTGTTTCATTGAAAACTTGTTAGTTTAGTGCTTCATTTTGTTTCCCTATTTATTTTCAGTTTCAGATTTCACTCTATGAAAATTGATAGTTTAGATTTCCGTAATGTAATCTAATTCTACATGTAGAAAGAGTTAATCCTTGCAATACCTACAGCTACTTTTAGGCAACATGTGATGGGGCTGCTGATTTAGTGCACAAGCTCCAGCTTGCAGCAGTGTCTGAGAGAGATAAAAGGTAGGCAGTCTTACATCAAGTCACCAAGGCCATGACTCAAACATGCGCCACAAAGCTTAGGGTGGATAGTACTTGCCACAATGCCATCGCACCAAGTCACAACCACACTCTAATTACAGACCAAGAAACAATGAGAGTGAAGAAAGAGGTAATTCACATTGTAGTGTTTGGATGAGGCCAGAATTTAATCCAATAAGAGATATCAATTCTTATTGCATTCAATTTCAAACAGGGGTTGCACTAAGGTAGTTTTTGAGTAGAAACCAATATCCTCAACTTTTGTTTTTTGGTAAAGTACCAATTTCTTGAAGAACTAATAAGAGAGATAAATCTATTCCTAGCAGAAATGATTGCTAATCAATACTCCTCTTCTCTTTTAATATGACTTGATAACCAATTTCTGCTATAACCCGAAATTCAACCACTAAAAATGAGGTCTTCATTGATAGACAATAGTTTTGCCAAAATAAAGGAATCCACGTTGAAAGACATAAATCAGTCAGCATTTCTACTACATATTGGTTGAGCACTAGAACTCGTGGAAGCAAAAAGAATAATGAACTAGGTAATATACACCCTGAAGGATAGTTAATGTCCTCAGCTACCTAACGCTGCCACCATCAAAGTTGCATGCCTTTTCTACATTTAATGAGTGATACCCTCTCTACTAGTATCGAAGGACAGCTTAGTATATATTAAAACGAGGAAAACAGGGCCAGGTCTTGTAAAATAATGGATTCCAAGAGATAAGTTCGGATTATGATGGTTAAGCTCTGTTCAACGGATATGAATGAATAAAAATTAAGCAAATAGGAAAATAAAAGAAGAAAAAGTACCTTGCTCCGTAGGGGCAGCTTGAGTTCAGTACCCAAGTCAGTAGAAGAATTCTACACTCATGCTTTACCCAGGAAAAGATTTCACTGCAACTCCAAAATCGTGTTACAGCAAGGTGTCCTTTTTATAGATAATAGAAAACTCCGAAGACATTAAAAACTTGCCAAAAATTGCTCCATCCAATATACAAATCATAAAAGATTCAAAATCCAAGAGGAAAAAGTTTTTTTTAAATAAGATACTCCTAAACTACGATACTAAGCCAATATAGAAACAAGTATATGAATAAAAAAAAAAAATTTGTAAACTCACAATATTCTTGACCAAAATAAGAAACAAAAAAAGCAAAAAAAGGAAATCTAGACAACCCTAATAACTTAAAAAAGGAATCTCTCAAGCATGAAAAAACGGTCACCATGCAAAAATGAATAAAACCACAGGCATAATTACTGTCCACAAGGGGACAACATTACTAGAGTAACAGACTATCAAAGATAAACTCGTCAAGGCTAAGAATTACACAGCATCCTATTACTTGTTTAGCTTCATTATTGTTAGATAGCTTGATATACATTGTTGGGTTGATTTCGTAATAGCTTAGGCTTTTGGGAAAATTAGTAACTTTACATGGTATCAGAGCTCTAGTTAAGAGAGGTATTGGGTTCAAGTCTCTCCGTTAGCATTTGGTGTTATATCCTCGTTTATTTGCTTCTCCTTCTATTTGGTTCTTTGTTTGTCTCTCCACATGCAAGACGGGGTTGCACATGAGGGAGGGTGTTAGATAGCTTGATATACATTGTTGGGTCAATTTCCTAATAGCTTAGGCTTTTGGAAAAATTGGTAACTTAACAATTATCACATTATTTCTTCTTTGTGATTCTTGCCCAGATATGTTTCTAGATATATATCATTCACTCATCAATACTTTAGCACCCACCAATAGTAAACTTAACGTAGGTTGTTAATTGGTCGCAGCCTTGGCAGATGCATCATTTCATCACCATGCCAAAGTTTTGTATTACATTCTTACTTAGAAACTCAATAAGCTAAAGCATGAAGTAAAATCGATCATATTAGAACACACACATTATTGATGTTACAAAAACATTTCATTGCAGAAGCCACATATAAACTTATCCAACAGGAAATAAGATCAATTTAACATATCCGAAATGACACATAATTCATTTCATTGCAAAAGGCATATATAAACTTACAACTAGCAAAATTACTACACCAACAGAGGGGAAAAACATTCTTAAAGTACAAGGAAGAGAACACTAGAAATGAAACAAATGAAAACAACGAAATGGAAACGGCACTAACGATTTTGCAAAGAATACAATCAAACAGGAAATATGGTGTCCATGCATGGATGGACTGTAAACCATGGGCGAACTCGTACATAGTCAATATCACCAAGGGACAGATTCAAATCGCATACCTTCCTAAAACTCTCATCCTTGAAATTATAGGATACGACTTTGCCAGGCACGTATAAGACCAAACATGAATCACCTTCAACGTCTCCACCAAGTAAGCAAAGCACACTGAATGTATAACCCATACAAGGCCGATGAGGGTGTGCATGATACATCTCTGGAAAATCCGGTACAGCCAATTGAAGGTCAACATGGTAGTTGACAAACCATTTGGAATAGTTGGTCTCCAACTCGAACACATGAAAATGATGAGTGCAATTTTTAGAAAACTCAATTAACTGCAGACGACCTCCAGACTCCGCAAAATACAATAGCTGCTTAAAGATTGATATATGAGGCATTGGCAATGGGAAGAGTCTATCTTGATTAACATCATAATAGATTGATCTTAGGGAGTGACAAGTAGGCCAATGAATCTTTCCATTAAGAAAGACCCCAATTTCAAATACTATACTGGTGGAGTAAGCATGTGATACCTGGGAAAAGGTCCAAGTTTTGGTTTCGGAGGAATATACAGCAGCTTTAAAATCAGGGCCGCGCCAACTTTTGGAACGGAGAGCAACTAGCTTGGAGTGAAATGAAACAGAGGGATCAAAAGCCAAATTCATTGAAACTAAAAAGTTGTTTCGGTCATCCCCATTGGTGGGCCTAGGGATGGTGGAGAAGTATTTGGTGGTGGGGTTGAGAACGTAGTAACGAGTGTGGCTGTAATCTGAAGTTGACAAGCAAGATGAAGAACAGAGTAACAACCCATTACAGGACTGGGAAATCTTGACCCCGTTGGGGTCATTGACGAAATCGAAGGATCAAGTAGAATTGGAAGGAAGTAAAGAAATGTGATTGAAATTGATAGAGGGAGATGAGGGAGTGGAGTAGCGTCTGAGGAAGAAGGAGGTAGGAGAAATTGGGGGAAGCCAGTCTCGAAGGACGTAGCGATCGGAGATGAGAGAAAGCGATCTCTTTGATAGAGTCTTGAAAGCGAAGAGAGGCTTGGCGGGAAGTCGAATTAAGATCTGTTTGAGAAGATCGTCGTTGTTGATGACTCTTTCGGCGGAAGACATGGCGGCGATGGGGTATAGGGTGTGGGGACGAAGAAGAAGAACATGAAAACGAGGGTTCCATATATAGAGAGAGAGCGAGAGAAAGCGAGAGATGATTGAAAACAAGGGTTACGATTCTCTTGTTGTTTTTGTTTTGTGGCAAATGGCAATGCTACCAATTTCAGGCAGACAGAACAGCTCTGATACATATATATTGGTGTTGGTGTGCTGTGCTGTGTTTTGCTTTATTGCTAATGCTAAGTTTGTTTGTTTTCGGATGTAGAATGGAAGGGGTTGATGGTGTTGGTGTTGGTGCGGTGTGCTGTGCTGTGTTTTGCTTTATTGTTAAGGGCGTTTGTTTTTAGAGGTAGAATGGAGGGAATTAATAGTGAGGGGATTAAGTAAAATTGTGTTTATTTTGATGATAGTTGTTAGTGTAGAGATTGTTAAATTATTTCTATTTAAAATAAATATAAAATAAATTTAAAAAAATATAAAAACATTAAATATTAATGTTTTAAAAAAAATGTCCAACATGTAAAAAATTTTAAAAAAATAAAAATAAAATAAAAAAATTTCAAAAAAAAATAAAAAATTAAACATTAGTGTTCAAAAAAAATGCCCGACATATAAAAAATAAAATAAAAAATAAATAAAAAAAAATTCTAGTCCGCCGGACTATTTTTCTATTACCAAGTCCTGGAAGCCCATCTGCATCCCATCTGCAAGGCTTATCCTAATTCCTTCGGCTTAGCAGTCCCTTCCTTAACTCTGTAAACAAACAGCACATTAAATGGGACCCACAGCTATCCTAATCTCAATCCCCCTCTCATACCCCAAAACAAACGGGGCCTTAAATGAAGCTTCTTATTTAAATGGGGCTTAGCAGTCTCTTCCTCAACTTTGCCGCTCTCTCTTCCCTCCCTTCCTCATACACCTCCGTTTTTTAAACGAAGCTTCTTATTTGAAGAACAAAAATTAAATTTATTTTTTAAATTTAATGATGTAATAGTTTAATAAGATATTAAAGGTGATATATTTTTTAATATTTTTTTTAATTATTAATTAATCATATCACTTACACATTGTTAGATTTAAAAAAAAAGTTTAGAAAATAGATTTGTATATAAAATAATTCTATCTCATTACTTTTATAACTAAATAAATCTTAAATTTCTTTAAAGAAAAATTTGGTCAAAACTCCTCCATTGGAGCCTTATTTAGGCCTTGTTTGGGAACAGACTAATTTAGTAATTTTTTTACTATTTGGCTAAAATATGAGCTAAAAAAAACTAGTATATTTGAGATGATTTTTTGGCTTTTTACGAAAAGATATGCAAAAGGTATAAAGAAAAGAGAATCTTTGACTTTTTGTATGGGTTGTTGGCTTTTTGATTTTTTTAATGACTTTTTGACTTTTTGACTAAAAAATCCACTTGCCAAACGAGGCCTAAAAATGATAGCCTAATTTATTTTGCTTGATAAACTCTCTAAGGAGAGGCGCATAATTGAGTAAAGATAAGGTAAAATATCATTTTTTTTTTTGGACAATATTGCCAAAGTAACATGTTAAAATGAACTAGAGTAATCAGAGGAACATGTTATTGTTTACAACAATTTCAACGGCAATAATAATTTAAAAAATAAAATAAAATAAATTCATAGTCAACATGGATCTTACTGGATAGATCTTGATGAGAAGATTATAAAAAAATACTAATTTTATTAAAAATTGACATTTAAATTAAAAGTTATATTATTTTAAAGTTTAATATTTTGATAATAATGGTATGCAATGGGCTTTTCAAGAATTTTTTTTTTTTGTGTACTTGTCCTTAATGCATTAAATTTTTATTATGAGGGGTCTTTGACAAAATCTTCCATTTTAAATTTTATTAAATCATACTTTTAGTTTTATTTTTCAAATTGAGTGATGTAACAGTCTATTTGAATATATAAAAGGAGAACTTATGTGTAGGTTCTAATAGGTGAATTTATTCTCTAATAAGTCCTATAATAAATAATGGCATTTTTCATCAAACATTATTAAAAAAAAGTCCTTAATTGTTAAGTTTCAATGACAGTTTGAAAATTGTCACAAAAAAAACTCATTAATTATAAGTTTTAACGACAATTTAAAAAATTCGTCACAAAAAGTCACTAATTGAGAATTTTAGTGACAATTTATAAAAACGTGATAAAAAAAAAAGCACTAATTGTCAATTTTTAGCGACATATGTAAAAAGTCATTAAAAAAATTATTTTTAACAACGATTTTATTAGGACTTATTTTCAAGAGAACTTGATAGGAATTAAGTCCAACTATTAAGACTTATTGGTAGTTTACGCTATATAAAACAACTCTATTTCTTGTATGTTTTCTCTAGTTATTAGTTAATCATCTTTTTGACATATTATTAAGTTTATAAGAGTGGTTAGAAAGTAGACTTATATATCATTTTTATTTTTAAAAAAATCAGACTTGATTTTGATAACAAAATAAATTCTGAATTTTTTATTTTGTCAATTAAACCCTATTCAATCTAAATTATTGACCTAATTTTGTTAAGTAAAACTTAAGGAGAAAAAAAAAGTATTTTAACCATTAAACTCAATATAGGTACACATAAAATGTTTAAAATATCATTTTTTTAATTTAATGAATAAAATATCATTTTTTTGTTGATTTTATTTAACAAAAATAGACATATGATTTAAATTGACAAATTAAAAACTCAATACTTATTTTGTTACATGAGTCAAATTTCCATTTTTTTTAATTATTATTTTCTCGATGAGATTTTTCTCAAGTTCAAATATGAAATTCACCATGTGTCTTGTTTTGATAATTCGAATTGTTCATTTGTTGAGTTTTCTATATATTATCCATGAAAAAAATTAAATCTATCTAATAATCTTAATCTTTTTATTTTATTGTATTTGTCTCTACAAAAATGAATGATCTTTTCTAAAAAATATACTTGTTTATTTTTTCGAAAACAAACGCGATAAAATAAAAAGATTACAATTATCGAATCGACTTAATTTTTTTTATGAATGATATTTATTGAGAACCTTATAAAATAAACAAATCAAATCCTTTAATTTTTTTTATGAATGATATTTATTGAGAACCTTATAAAATAAACAAATCAAATCCTTAAAACATAACTCATAGTGAGCTCTACGGCCCCTCAAATTCTGTCATGTTCATACTAAAGCTTGAGAGAAGCCCAACACAAAAATTTGTTACTCTCATACAATAAGGGAGAAATGTTAAGAGCTTGTATTTATACCACCAAAACACCTCTTTATAACTTTATATTTTTATGGCTAAATTATTAGTTGATCTTAATATTAGATTTAATTTTCATTAAGTCTTATCAGAACCGTCGCTAAAAAGATTTTTTTTGGCAATTTTGTAAATCTGTTGTTAAAAATTGACAATTAGTGTTCGTCTTTGAAAGTTGGTCTTATCAAAATTGTCGCTAAAGAGATTTTTTGTGATGATTTTATGAATTTGTCACTAAAAACTGACAATTAGTGACGTCTTATGTAATGATTTTCTAAATATGTTACTAAAAATTGACAATTATCAAATTTTTTTATGATAAATTTTTCAAACTATTGCTAAAAATTAATAATTAGTGACATCTTTTAAAAAACGTTGTTAATTATCACAAGACTTATTGGACAATAAGTTTACCTATTAGGACCTACATGTTAGTCTCCTATTTTTATTTTTGTTTTAAGTATAATTTTATTAGACAAATACTAACAAGTGGAGCCTATGCATTGTTTAATATTAGAAAGTGTGTATAAAGTATCTTGAAAATATATAAAAATATTAAAAAATATATTGCTTTCATTAAAAGTGTATTGAATTTATTGAAAAATGTCATGTATTCTTTAATTTTTTTGTCTTTTACTTGTCCTTATAGGTGCTTGTTAGTAAGACACATTTTATTCTTTTAAGTTTTCAAAAGCAGTTGTTCAATTTTTTATTTTTTGTGTTTTGTTTTCATATTTTTGCCATTTTTTTTTTAGTTGCACCTAATCTAAATTACTTAAAAAATAAAATATTTGTGAAGAAATCTTAAAAAAAATCAATAAATACAAAACCTACTTTAATTTGGTATTTTATTGATTTTTTTAGAAGTGTTATTCTAGCCAAAAAATTAGACATATTTTTTAAAGGGAGCAACTTGTCTCCAGTTGGGACTTGTTGGGCTTCCATAGGCCCATCACAGAATCCATATTGATAATCTAAACTGTTGAATATGTAGGGTCTATCGAGTATTTCATCCCAATAAAAAAGTATGTTGATTGGATATCAATAGCCCAAAACAAACGGGGCCTTAAATGAAGCTTCTTATTTAAATGGGGCTTAGCAGTACCTTCCTCAACTTTGCCGCTCTCTCTTCCCTCCCTTCCTCATACACCTCCGTTTTTTAAATGAAGCTTCTTATTTGAAGAACAAAAATTAAATTTATTTTTTAAATTTAATGATGTAATAGTTTAATAAGATATTAAAGGTGATATATTTTTTAATATTTTTTTTAATTATTAATTAATCATATCACTTACACATTGTTAGATTTAAAAAAAAAGTTTAGAAAATAGATTTGTATATAAAATAATTCTATCTCATTACTTTTATAACTAAATCAATAAATACAAAACGTACTTTACTTTGGTATTTTATTGATTTTTTGAGAAGTGTTATTCTAGCCAAAAAATTAGACATATTTTTTTAAGGGAGCAACTTGTCTCCAGTTGGGACTTGTTGGGCTTCCATAGGCCCATCACAGAATCTATATCGATAATCCAAACTGTTGAATATGTAGGGTTTATCGAGTATTTCATCCCAATAAAAAAGTATGTTGATTGGATATCAATAGCCACTTGATTATATCACATTTGTGTCAATAATTTATTTTTAAAATCATAGTGACCGTTGACACAAATTTGATTTGATCAAGTGGTTATTGATATCCGATCAACGTGATTTTTTACAGAAAGGAAATACTCACGAGTCCTAAATATTAACGGTTCAAATCATCAATGTGGACTCTATGGTGGGCTTGCCCCCAACAATATGCTCCAATCCGATTTCAAACTAGAGACCAGCTTGGGCCTTTTTAAATCCAATGATGTATCAATTTATCAAAATATCTTAGGCAATTCTCTCTTATGTATTATCTGATCCAATAAGCTCTTTTACAATAATAGATTTATAAAAGTGGGTCTAGATAGTGAACATATAATGTAAAAACAGTGATGCTAGAGACTTCTAATTTAGAGGCTCTAAACACACCTCTAATGAGGTGGAAAAGAAAAAAAAAAAAAAAAAACAGACACAGCACTGACAGTGGCAGTGGGTGGGACCCACCGCCACATCACTAGTGACACCTCTAATTAGAGGTCCCAAGCTTTATTGATGTACAAATATCTGTCCCATTTTTTTTTTTTTTAATTCGATCAAATATCTCATCTTTAACTTAGAAGTGCATAAATAGACCTGCTAGTCTCTATTTTTTTTAATTTAGAAAAGCACAAGACCTATTTGTCTCTATTTTTTTAAAAAATATTTACAATAGAACATAGTATGCATACTCTTATCCATATCAATTCAAAATTGATTCCAACAAGAAAAAACTTTAAAAAACAAAAGTGATTTTACTTACACCATCAATCTAACTCCTTACACTCTCAAATTTTTTTTTATTTATTTTATAATTTTATAAGTGTGATTTTGAATCGAAAAGAGAGAAAGAGATCTAAACATCTCAAGTAAGAGTTCCGTGAACAATCGAATTCAATCAAACAGAGAACAATTGAAAATCAATCACAGAGAGAAGCAATTTAAGGATCGAAGAATCACCTAAAATGGCCATGGCGAATCCACATCTACCACCACAAACGTCCTTCCACAAATCGCCGACAATGTTTATCTCTGGAAACTGGACAGTCACCGGTGATCGGTTCGGCGAAGCTCCGGGAAGATCCCCACGTTAAAAATACATGTTCGTTAGTATCCTTCATCTTCACGCCTTCCTCTTCGCTTCCAGTTTCATTCATAGCATTTCTGGATCATCGAAAACAAAATCACTGGAATGTGCTTTTCTTGTTAGATTTATTTTTCTAGTGTGGCCCAATAGCCTACATATTTTCTACATGTTTTAATTTATTTGGACTCCACAAATAGATAAAGCCAATATTTGAGATAAAGTTCAGTAAATAGAATTTTAATATAATCACTCTTCTAAGATAAGAAGGAAACCTTGATGGATTAGGAATTCTTCTGATAGAGCTTATCTGGCCCTCTTCTCTCCTCTATATAAGGATGGGTGACTCCCCTTTCATATCATGAGTATTTTTTCCATCAATTTAAGTTTTATAGTCATCCTAATTAAGAGAGACAGAGAGAAGAAGGTGAGCCAAAATCTAAAGGTTCAACTCTAAGGGGTATTTTCTCAACTTCTCTAATTCAATGGCTGACAAAGGTATATTCGTTTTATTCTTGAGTTGTATTGAATTCAAGATCCTGTAAAGTTTAATTCCGCATTATTATTATGGTTACATGTATTATTAAATCTTACATGTGGTATCAGAGCTTTAGTTTGTGAATCAATACACCTTGGAATAATAATATATTTATGAATATTGTTATTATATTATAATTATAATTATTCATAATAACATATTTTTTGTTCATAAGGTTTGAACTCTCGGCATGTGTTGGTTATCTTTAATATACGCTGTATGTTCAACCTTGTAAACTGCATGCCATATTTATTAGGCAATATCTGAATGGTACATCTAATCTCTTTTATATTCATTATGCATCAAAGAAACTCTTTTTGTGTTGTTAAAAGTCAAAGGTTGTGTAAAAGAAGATTTCATTCCTAATTTCTAAATCGTAACTAAGTATGCACATCATGGACTCCTTCACTCACTTTGTTTTGTGATATGTTAGGTGCAAACTTTTATGTAATTCTATATGCTGTTCATATGCATGTTTTGATTTATTATCAATTTTAGTGATAATAATTTTTATAATCATCATAATATATTATTGAATTGAGTGTATTGCTTGCCGTTATAATAAAGTGCATAGATTAAAAGCAATTTTAGAATTTTGCTGAATCGTTCGGACTATTAAATAAATATATTTATTTGATTGTATCACATTAGAGGATTATGTTTTTGCTTTGTTTAATTATGCACACTTATTGTCTATTATTGTTAAATATTTATATATTTTCATGATTTAAAATTGATATCATGATATAATTTTATGACATTGAATATTAAATATTAAAGTGGTTAATTCATATTAGGTGTAATTCTTATTAACCATTATTTTAGATATTCATGATTGTTATAATACATATATAAATATTCCTGTTCATCCAGAGTTATTATTTTTATATTGGTAATAGCAATCACAAAAAAGAAATTTTAGAAATCATAAAAATAGTGATCTCATTAAAATTGTGATTGAATTAATGATAATTAAATAACTCAAAATTAATGAATAGAGAATATTGTTGGTTAGTTCCGTATTCATAGGGTTTACTAATTTAGTAGCTACCAAAGTGGCCTAGATTTGTAAAACTTATGAATATAGAACTACATAAAAGAATTGTTAAAAAATGGTAACATTAAGGTCGATAATATTCTCAATTGCAGTTATAATTAGGAGATTGAGACTAGCCCAAAGGAGAGTCACTTTCAAATAATTATGAACTGGGTAGGATAATGTAACTTATGTAATTTGAAAGATTAGAATTGAATACCCAAAGGTAACATGACTAGCTGAAAAATTGCACAAATTACTTTAGACCTATATAAGTGATTCTTGACGAATGGACAATAGATATACCTAAGTTTTGCCCAAAGGAAAAACTTATGTGATATCAATAGTTCATCATAATTCTCAAAGCTTTAATATGTATATTGTTCTATCTTATTTCAGTAAAAGTTCCCACCTCATTGCACTCTCTTGCATCAGGCGTCCCTCTACTTACTGGCTCGAATTTTTCGGAATGGTATGAACATGTTCAGTTTACACTGGGTGTGTTGGACCTCGATATGGCATTGCTTGAAGATAAACCTGCAGACATTAATGAATATAGTACTGCAGAACAAGTTGCCCTTTCTGAATCCTGGAAAAAGTTCAATAGACTCAGTTTGATGTTCATGAAGATGACCATTGCAAATAATATCAAGACCTCCTTACCTCAAACTGTTAATGCATTGGAATACTTAAAGGCTATTGAAGATCGATTTAGATCTGCTGACAAGTCACTTGCTGGCACTATTATGGCTGAATTGACAACAATGAAATATGATGGCAACCGAGGAGTTCAGGATCACATCCTCAATATGGCTGACAAAGCTGCAAAGCTTAAAACTTTAGGAATGCAAGTTGATGAAACTTTCCTCGTGCAGTTTATTCTCAACTCACTTCCATCACAATACAGCGCATTCAAAATTCACTATAACACCAATAAAGATAAGTGGAATTTGAATGAGCTGACTAATATGTGTGTTCAGGAGGAATTGAGGTTGAGGGAGGAAGGACGTCAAACTGCATTGGCTGTAACTCATGGAGCTATAAAGAAAAAGAAGAGTAAGTTTGTAAAATCAAAGAAAAATCCACCAAAGAAAAAGAATGAACCTGGGGAAGAAAATCAGGCTAAGAATGGTTTCACTGTCAAGTGCTACTTTTGTGGCAAGAAGGGACATGTGAAGAAAGACTGCAGCAAGCGAAAGGCTTGGTTTGAAAAGAAAGGTAAGAAATTTTCTTTTGTTTGTTATGAATCAAATCTTGCTGAAGTACCTTCTAATACGTGGTGGATTGACTCTGGGGCCACGACCCACATTACAAATGACATGTAGGGATACCTCTCAACCAGGAAACCGAAGGAAAGTGAAAGATTTGTCTATGTGGGGAACCATCTCAAAGCTGAAGTCGTAGCTGTAGGAACCTATCGACTGATCTTAGAGACGGGTCATCAGATGGATCTAGAAGACACTTTTTATGTTCCTTCAATTTCTAGGAATTTAGTTTCGTTATCCAAATTGGATCGTGTTGGATATTCAGTTTTATTTAATTGTGGAAAACTCAATTTAATGTTTAATTCAAAAGTGATTGGTTCTAGTAATTTATGTGATGGTTTATATAAAATTACCTTAAATCATGAGTTTGCACAATCATTAGTAACTCTGCATTCGAATATTGGTTTAAAAAGTGGTCTAATTAATGAAAAATCATCGATCTTGTGGCATAGACGGTTGGGGCATATCTCCAAAAATAGAATTGAAAAATTGGTGAAGAATGGGATTTTGGAAGACCTAGACTTCACTGATTTTCAGATATGTGTGGATTGCATTAAAGGAAAGCAAACCAAACACACCAAGAAAGGTGCCACAAGAAGTAATGAGCTTCTTGAGATAATTCATACAGATATTTGCGGGCCACTCAACATCCCATGTCTTAGTGGTGAAAAATATTTTATCACATTTATAGATGACTTCTCACGTTATGGATATGTGTATCTAATTCATGAAAAGTCTCAGGCTGTTGATATCCTTGAGGTGTACATAACTGAAGTCGAGAGACAATTAGATAGAAAGGTTAAAATAGTGAGATCAGACAGGGGTGGTGAATATTATGGTAAATATGATGAGTCAGGCCAAAATCCTGGCCCATTTGCCAAATTCTTAGAAAAGAAAGGCATTTGTGCTCAATATACAATGCCTGGTACGCCATAGCAGAATGGAGTTGCTGAAAGGCGTAATCGTACACTTAAAGATATGGTTAGGAGTATGTTAAGTTACTCAATTGTACCTATTTCAATGTGGGGTGAAGCTTTAAAAACTGCAATGTATATCTTAAATAGGGTTCCTAGTAAGGCGGTCCCAACAACTCCTTTTGAGTTGTGGACTGGTAGGAAACCTAGTTTGAGACACTTATATATTTGGGGTTGTCCAGCAGAGGCAAGAATCTTCAACCCACAAGAGAAAAAGTTGGACTCAAGAACAATATCTGGATATTTCATTGGTTATCCAGACAAGTCTAAAGGGTACAAATTTTATTGTCCTAATCACAGTACGAGGATAGTGGAGACTGGTAATGCTAGATTCCTAGAGAATGGTGAAATCAGTGGGAGTGAGAAAACACGAGTGGTGAATTTCGAGGAAATTAGGATAGATGTGCCAACATTTGACCCTTATCGAAAAGTTGTTGTTCCTCAGACTATTCCACAGGCTGAGGAAAACAAACAACATGATGAAAATCCTTCACCACCTCATGTTTCACCACTTCATAAAGATACCACCATTGAAAATATTGTAGAACCACCACAACCGGCAGTTCTGAGAAGATCTCAGAGGGAAAGAAAGCCTGCCATTCCAGATGATTACATGGTGTATCTACAGGAATCTGATTTTGATATTGGGATTAACAAAGATCCAGTCTCATTTTCACAACCATGAATAGTGATGATTCTTCTAAATGGGTCAATGCTATAAATGAAGAGTTAAAATCCATGGAACAGAATAGTGTTTGGAATCTCGTCGAATTGCCTAATAACTGCAAAAAGGTCGGGTGTAAATGGGTCTTCAAGACCAAGCGTGACGCAAAAGGCAATATCGAACGATTTAAAGCCAGACTTGTTGCCAAAGGTTTTACTCAAAAAGAAGGCATAGACTATACAGAGACCTTCTCTCCAGTATCTAAGAAGGACTCGCTTAGAATCATCCTAGCATTGGTAGCTCATTATGACTTAGAGTTGCATCAAATGGATGTGAAAACTGCTTTTTTAAATGGGAATTTGGATGAAGAAATTTATATGGAGCAGCCCGAAGGATTTGCAAAGAAAGATAAAGAACATTTAGCTTGCAAATTAAAAAAATCCGTATATGGCCTTAAACAAGCTTCTAGACAATGGTATGTAAGGTTTAATGGTACCATTACCTCTTTCGGATTTAAGGAAAATGCAGTTGATCAGTGCATATATCTGAAGGTTAGTAGGAGCAAGTTCATTATGTTGGTGTTATATGTGGATGACATTTTGTTAGCTAGTAATGACCTTGGCTTATTGCATGAAACCAAGGAATATCTCTCCAAGAACTTTAAAATGGTCGATATGGGTGAGGCAAACTATGTTATTGGCATAGAGATCTTTAGGGATCGATCTCGAGGATTGCTAGGACTGTCTCAAAAAGGATATATTGATCGTGTTTTGGAGAGATTCAATATGCAGTTTTGTTCAGCCGATGATGCACCCATCATGAAGGGTGATAAATTAAGTGAAAAACAGTGTCCAAGGAATGACTTGGAAAGAAAACAAATGAAGGACATTCCATATGCATCAGCTGTAGGGAGCTTGATGTATGCCCATACATGTACCAGGCCAGATATTAGTTTTGCAGTTGGAATGCTGGGAAGATTCCAAAGTAATCCTGGAATGGAACATTGGAAAGCAGTAAAGAAAGTTATGAGATATCTTCAGGGAACAAAGGATTATATGCTCACCTATAGGAGATCAGAACGGTTGGAAGTTATCGGATACTCAGACTCAGATTTTGCTGGTTGCCTTGATAGTAGAAAATCTACATCGGGTTTTGTTTTTCTACTAGCTAGTGGAGCAATTTCATGGAAGAGTGTAAAGCAGTCCACTATTGCTTCATCTACTATGGAGGCTGAGTTTGTGGCATGCTTTGAGGCTACAAATCATGCTTTATGGTTGCGAAATTTCATCTCAGGACTTGGTGTTGTTGACTCAATTGCCAGGCCGCTGAAGATATATTGTGACAATACCGCAGCAGTTTTCTTCTCTAAAAATGGAAAGTACTCTAGTGCTTCCAAACACATGGAAGTAAAGTACTTGGTTATTAGAGAGAGAGTCCAGAAACAACAAGTGTTAATTGAAAACTTAAGCACCTCTCTTATGATTGCTGATCCATTCACAAAGGGATTGTCACCAAAGACATACAAAGAGCATGTTATCAGGATGGGTCTTTTAAGCAACCCTTGATGTGTATGGTTAATCATGAGTGCTTATTTTTTTGACACTATTTGCGCAATAATAATTTTGTTTCTGTTTTTCCTGTTTCTAAAAGTGTGTGTACACATTATTTTGAATATTGATAAGCAGGAAATGTCTTAACAAGACAAATTACAGGGGCCTTTCAGGCAAATAATTATATATCCCAATAAAGGACTGGGTTGGTGAAAGTTATCAATGGTGTGGTGCATAGAAGGAAATATGACATAAATGTTATATAACCGCTATGACTCACATTGGTGATCTGAAGTAATCACAGTATTATAGTTTCTAATATATCTGAACTTATTGGCTATTTTTTAAAATTCGTGATCACATGTCAAAGTTTTTAGTGTGGAATCTAATGAGTCAAAAATTTTTAAGTTGCATATTTTTTGAAAAAAAAAACTCATAATTGCATCATAATCGGCTTAATGGGCCAAGTGGGAGAATGTTAGATTTATTTTTCTAGTGTGGCCCAATAGCCTACATATTTTCTACATGTTTTAATTTATTTGGACTCCACAAATAGATAAAGCCAATATTTGAGATCAAGTTCAGTAAATAGAATTTTAATATAATCACTCTTCTAAGATAAGAAGGAAACCTTGATGGATTAGGAATTCTTCTGATAGAGTTTATATGGCCCTCTTCTCTCCTCTATATAAGGATGGGTGACTCCCCTTTCATATCATGAGTATTTTTTCCATCACTTTAAGTTTTATAGCCATCCTAATTAAGAGAGACAGAGAGAAGAAGGTGAGCCAAAATCTAAAGGTTCAACTCTAAGGGGTATTTTCTCAACTTCTCTAATTCAATGGCTGACAAAGGTATATTCGTTTTATTCTTGAGTTGTATTGAATTCAAGATCCTGTAAAGTTTAATTCCGCATTATTATTATGGTTACATGTATTATTAAATCTTACATTTCTCCCTTTCTCTCTCTCTCTCTCTCTGTGCGAGTACTCCGATTTCCTTCTCTATCTCGTGGCTTTCAAGTTGTTTCCAAAGACAGCATGGAATGTACCATTTCTGAAGGAAGAAAAAGAAGAGAGAGGAGGAGGAGGAGGAGGAGGAGGAGGGAGGCGGCGACGGCGAAGAAAAGGGGTGAAGCAGAGAGTGGCTGGGTAGAGGTGAAAGGTGGTGGAGCGGTGGCAAAGTGGCGGCGCCGGTAGTGGGCCGGTGGAGGTGGTGGTGGTGATCAGTGAGAACTAGGTTAGGGTTTTTAGGTTTTGGGTGTAAAGAGAAGGAGAATGAAGAAGGTTAGAGAGGAGGGTAATAAAGGAATTATATAAATTATAAAAATAAAAAATAAAAAAAATAAAATTTGAGGGTGTAAAGAGTTAGATTGATGGTACAGTAGAATCACTCAAAAGATAATTGCAAAAGGATGAATTTTTTAACTTAAAAAAAAAAACACGTTTGTTTATTTATTTATTTAAACAAGTGATATAAATAAAAAAAGAAATGGATTTTTTTGAGAGAGTGTTTGGATTTGGTAGGCCTATTATGAGGCCAATATTGGTGACTTGAAATGTTCACTTTTTAAAATTCGTTTAGTAGAATATTAATGTAAAAAATTAAAATGATCGGAAATTAATAATTATACGTTTGAATTATATTTATTTTTAAAAAATATATGACAATTATAATTTCAAAAGTAGCTATTCATTTTTTATAATGCAAATATGATTCAAATATATAGCTTTTTGACATTTGATTGTTTTAAATTTTTACATGAATATTCTACTCAATCAGTATAAAAAAATGAATGATTTATATCATTGAGGTCGACTCCAAAATATGCCTATTAAGTCAAAATACTCCTTTAAATTGAAATGACCAACTTGAGAGAATTTAAAGCCCATTTGGGAACTATGGTTTTTAGCTAAAAAATATATTTAAAAAAATGACAATAAATTATCGCATTATTCTTTATTTTTCTTCACATTTTTTTATATAAAAAATAAAAAAAAAATCAATTAAAAGAACAAATTCCCAAATGGGATCTAAATCTATAAAAAAATGTATGAATATTGATTCATTTCTAATTTTGCTCCCCAAATTCCATCTCCAATGATATAGAATTAAGGAGACTAAAAATGAAAGAGAGATGAGTGTAGAACCGTGTCACATGAACCACGTCATTAGGGTGGAATTGAGGGGCAAAATTAGAGATGTATCGCCACCCAAATGTATTTAGTATTATTATGAAAAATTCTAGACGTACATAAAATTTATACAAAAAAGTTTAATAAGAATGATGTGATAATGCTATTATTATAAATAAATTCATCTTTAAGAATATTTTATTGTGAAGTAAAAGATTTGTAATAAGTCACATCATTATGTATGAATTTTTATTTTTTATTTTTTGTTTATATAAGCATTACTCAATTATTATTCACTTTGCTTGGTTTGAGTTTTCTAAAAATATTTTTTAGAAAATTTAACTTTCTTGTTTTTCGTATCTTTTTACTGAATTTTTTTAATATTTTAAGCAATTTTTTTTTTTAAATTTTTAGACACGTCTAACATAAATACACTTAAAAAGTATAATTTTAGTGATTTTTTTTAAAAATTCACTAAATATCAAAAATACAAAAAAAATAAAAATAAAAATAAAAATTTAGTACATTTTTCGTATTTTTGGGTATTTATTATTTTTTAAAAATATTTTTTCACAAATATTTTACTTTTTAAACACATCAAAGTAAGATACATCTAAAAAAAAAAACTTAAAATTTTAAAAATATTTACTAACAACAAAAAAAAAAGAGAAAATTAGTCTAAAGTCCCTCTCCCATTTTTAGTAATGGAAGAGATTCATAATATTATTTTATGATGTCTAAAGTCATTCAAGTCCACACCTATATATTACAGAGAAATTTGGTATAGCTCAGGGCTTCAAACCTTCACCTCTCTCTCTCTCAGACTCACACCTCACCTCTCCTCTCTTTTCGCTGCTCTTCTCTCTCTCGTTGATCCAGC
This sequence comes from Camellia sinensis, assembly GCF_055761805.1. Classification (NCBI taxonomy): domain Eukaryota; kingdom Viridiplantae; phylum Streptophyta; class Magnoliopsida; order Ericales; family Theaceae; genus Camellia; species Camellia sinensis. The sequence goes on along the minus strand of NC_138964.1, from coordinate 15,201,838 downwards.
TCAATCAATCCAAGAAGCCCTATGTCAAGAACTCATCGGCCACTCTTGCTCCGATTGAACCACAGTATAAAGGTCTTCCATCGATTTTTTAGCTGGTATCATCTGCTGCCGCGTTTGGAATTGAAAATTCCGATCTTCGTAACGCTAGCTCTTTCGGGAGAGTTTAAGTTTGATGATCCCTTCACTAGAGCGAAAGGCTAGAGAGAGAGAGAGAGAGGAGGTGGGTTGGTCGGTGGTGAGAATCTTGTGTCACGACTCTTAAGAAAAACGAAAACTAGAAAACAAATAATAATATTAACAATTACGCCCAAACACACTCTATTGATTTCAGTTGTAGAGAAAAACAGAGCTTTTTCAAGTCTAATCAGTAATACAAGAGAGAAGAATAGTAGTAAAGTTGGAAGATCAAATTCATTGTCAAGCGTAATTCACGAGCCTTCAACTGCAGCAGAAGCTTTGGAGTGTTCTAGAGAAGCCACCAGTCCGCAGATAAACGATTCAGTATGGAAAGAGTGAACTATGTTACACGAGTTTGAACTGCTTATCTGATATTTGGGCTATTGAGCCAGTTCATGTATCTGTTTCATAGATGTAGAATGTATAACTGATATCTTTTAAATGCTAATGACTTGAGATTGCTTTGTCTTTCTATAGACATCCCAGTTTTGTCCATTGCAAACTCACCCAAGTGAACTGATGAGTTAACTGCAAGAAAAAGAAAAAAAAATATAAAATATAAAAAAGTGATAAATGTTATGTTGTGGATTATATTGATGATTGCAAATGTTTGTGAAATTTATAGATCCATATATATATATATATATATGTTAAAAACAGAGCTTGTTATTACAATCAAGAGAAAATTATAATTATTACAAAATATTTTGCACTTTTATGTATTTTTTTATTGAACATTTTATTTTTTGTCTATTTTTCTTAGCAACCAAACAAACTTTATGCTTTATGGTTCACTTGAAATCCAGAGAAAATCCCTAGATTGGAATTCAAAGAATTTCTCTAGTCTTTCCATAATTTCTCTAGAGAGAAATTCTCTAAAAAGTCCAGAGAGTTCTCTCGATATATGTATATTACTTGGATTGATGTTCACGATAAGTGATTTTCCCCAAGACCTTTCTTTATGGCAGTGGAGTATTTGCAAAATTTCTCTGGTTTGGTTAATTTTCTCTGCCTTGTTTAATTTTTTCTATGGTGTTCAATTTTCTCTAGATAGATAGATGGATTTGAATGTTGATCCAAAGAGATTTGATGTTGGTCCAGAGAAATTTGAATATTAGTCCAGAGAAATTTGTGAAAGGTTCAAGGGTTTTTGATGTTAGTCCAGAGATCCAGAGAAATTTGAATGTTAGTCCAAAGAAATTTAAAAAAGGTTCAAGGGTTTTTTATGTTAGTCCAGAGATCCAAAGAAATTTGATATTAATTTAGAGAAATTTGAATGTTTGTCTAGAGAAATTTGAATGTTCAAAGTCTAGAACCCAGAGAAATTCCAAGGATTGCTTTGTATGTTGAATTCATTATGAACATAGACATAAATATGGTTATTAGATCAAGTCTCTTTTTGTAGTATAAGAATAATGTTGGATCAAATCACTGAAGCCATCAAACTGCAGACAACACAAGTGAATTTCTCTAGTTGAAGGGGGTTTTCTCTAGAGTTGAGTAAATTTCTCTAGGGTAGAGAGGGAAATCTCTCTGGGTTGAATCCAGAGAAATTCTGTGGTGAGATTTTTTTTGTGAACATGCATCCAAATCATTGAAGCTATCAAACTGCAGACAACACAAGTGTATTTCTCTAGTTGGAGGGAATTTTCTCTAGAGTTGAGTAAATTTCTCTAGGGTGGAGAGGGAAATTTCTCTGGGTTGAATCCAGAGAAATTCTTTGGTGAGATTATCTCTGTGATGTGTCCAGAAAAATTTATAATTTTCTCCGTCATTTGTCTAGAGAAATTCTCTAGATCGAATTTTCTCTGGATCGATGTTAAGCGACCTTTGACATTATGAAAATATTAAGTGTCCTTTATGCTATAAAATTTTAATACCAAAGACCTTAACAAAAAATCCCAAAAAAAATAAATTCTTAAAAAACTTAATTAAAAAAACTCATACCGAACACCCTAATTATTTTTTTTATTTTTATTTTTATTTTTTTGTTTTTTTCAAATCAGCCAATTCAAACGGGGAGGGAAAGGCTAACGACTGCTAGCAAAGAAGCAAAAATGTATGTATCAGAGCTGGGGTGAGAGCTGAGTGGGAGTTTGCATTGCAATTTGCCAGATTGGAGAATACTCACCAAGCTCTCTTCTTCGCTATGTATAATCCCTTCTTCTCCACTCTTCCTATTTCTTCTTCTCCTTCTTCTCCTTCCCCACCCCTAACCCTAACCCTATTCCTCTCCCTCTCCCTCTCCCTCTCCCTCTCCCTTGCCTCACCTCCCGATCGACCTCCTCCACCACCGCCTCCGCCGCCATGGCGTCCTCCTCAGTCCAACGCCGCCAACGTCGCCGTCTTTCTGTAAACACCACCGCCACCCTCACTCTCACCGCCGCCGAAAAAGTGATCGGAGACGACGATCTGCTCAGCCGGATCCTCATACGCCTACCGGCGAAACCTCTATTCCGATTCAAGACCGTATCCAAGAGATGGTGCTCTCTCATTTCGGATCCTTACGTTCTTCAACGCTGGATTTCTCCGAAATCTCCTTCCTCTTTCTTCTTACGAAGGTATTCTCGCTTTTCTCACAATATCAAATTCAATCACGTATCTCTCAATGGTCTTGTTAAACACAACAGTTCAATTGCTCCGCTATATCTCGATTTCTTCGATAACCGCGACCTTGTCATTATTTCCAAGTCCTGTAATGGCTTATTGCTCTGCACTTCCTCTTGTCCCGGTTTGGATTGTTGTAATCACAGCCGTTGCTATGTTCTCAACCCTACCACCCAGCAATATTCCACCATTCCTAGGCCTGTTGATGGGGGTCAGTACGACCACATAGTTTCCATCAACTTAGCATTTGACCCCTCTCTTTCACTTCACTACAAAATAATTGCTCTCATTTCCAGAAGAGACCTCAGCCCTGAATACCGAAGTACTGTATATTCGCCCGAAACTCGAACTTGGGTGAATTCTGTGCCCGTTATTTACCCATTGGATATGATAATTGCAAATGGTGTATTCTCTGATGGTAAGATCCATTGGCTTCGTCGCCACTCAGAAACATCATTAGCTTATGATATTAATCGAAATGAATCCTTTCCATTCCCAATGCCATATAGTATTGCAAAGTCCCCGGCGTATTTTGGGGAGTCTGGAGGTTATCTACTGTTCATTGAATCTATTCAAAATTGGGGTAATCAGTTTGATGTGTGGGGGTTGGAGAGCGACTATTCTCACTGGTTTGTGAAATATCGTGTTGACCTTGAGATGGGTGCATTGACTTTTCCAGGGATAATGTATGAAGTAGAAGTGCTTTGCTTCCTTGGAGGAGAAATTGAAGGGAATTTATGCTTGATCTTCTACCTGTCTTGTCAAGTCATATCCTACAACTTCAAGGATAGAAGTTTTAGGAAGGTTTGCAATTTGAAGCTGCGTCCTTATGATATTGAGAATATACAAATGTGTCCATCGGCTTTCATCCATCCATGCATGGAAACCATATTTGATGTTTGATGGCATTTCTTTGGAAAATAATCGGTGTCGTCTCCATTTCAATGTTTCATTTGTTTCCTTTCTAGTTTTTTTCTTCCTTCTAGTTAAGAATGTTTTTTGCCCTCTCTTGGTGTAGTAATTTCAACAGTTGTAAGCTTATTTATGCCTTTTGCAATGAAATGGTTTTCAATATCAAGGATGTGTCATTTATGATATGTTCAATTGATTTCATTTCCTGTTCGATTAAATTTATATATGGCTTTTGCAATGAAATAGTTTTGTTACATCAACAATGTGTCATTTCTAATATGATTGATTTTTACTTCCTGTTTGAGCTTATTGAGTTTCTAAGTAAGAACGTAATTCAAAACTTTGGTGAGGTGATGAAATGATGATGCATTTGCGAAGGCTGTGACCAATCAAAAACCTACGTTATCTTTACTATCGGTGAGTGCCAAAGTAATGATGAGTGAATGAAATATATTAAAAAACATGGTTGGACAATAATCAGTGAAATATTAGTTTGAAAGAGTGAGAGAGGATAGAGAGAGAGAGAGACACTGAATTGTTTCTGTTATTGTATATTTCTTACAAAGAGAATGCACTCTCTTTATAGAGAGAATGTGATGCATTGGATGCCCACCGAAAGCATAAAGAATTTACATTATAAAAGAGAAAGTGCTAAAGCTAATCATACACTAACATGCTAAAGCTATTTACAATCATACACTAATATCCCCCCGCAAACTCAAGGAGGGAAAGCATCAACCAAGTTGAGTTTGGAAACAAGATCATTGAAGCGGCCAGGAGGATGAGCCTTAGTGAAGATATCAGCGGGTTGATCGACGGAAGCAATAGGGAGAAGATGAACAGTACCACATGTAACATGCTGGCGAATGAAATGACAATCAATCTCAATATGTTTGGTGCGATCATGAAAAACATCATTGTGAGCAATCTGAATGGCATTTTGATTGTCACAATAGAGAGGGGTAGGACCAGAAGAAGAAACACCCATATCAGCAAGGAGCCAGCGAAGCCAGAGAAGTTCCTGAGTAGTATCAGCAAGAGCTCGGTATTCAGCTTCGGTGCTAGAGCGGGCAGTGAGGGATTGTTTTTTGCTACGCCAAGCAAGAAGAGAATCCCCTAAGAAAAAGCAGAAACCCGTGGTAGAGCGTCGATCCGTAGGATCCCCAGCCCAATCAGCATCGGAAAAGGCACGCAGTTCAAGAGAGGAGGAAGCAGAGAAGTGAAGGCCATGGAACAGAGTGCCTTTGAAGTAGCGAAGGATGCGGAGTAGAGCAGTATAGTGGGGAGTGCGGGGAGCCGACATGTACTGACTGACAATGTGAACAGCATAGGCAATGTCAGGACGAGTTACTGTGAGATAGACAAGACTGCCGACGAGCTGGCGATAAAGAGTAGCATCAGAGAGAAGAGTCCCATCGAGAGGAGTGAGACGAATCTGAGGATCAACTAGAGTAGAGGTAGTTTTGCAATCAGTAAGACCAGCACGAGCCAGAAGATCGGATGCATATTTGGCCTGGGACAAATAGGAACCAGTAGAATCATGAGAGATTTCAAGGCCTAAGAAGTAGTTAAGAGTACCAAGGTCCTTCATCTCAAACTGGCGGTGGAGAAACTGTTTGAGGTGGAGAATACCAGCTTCATCATTACCAGTGATAATCATATCATCCACATACAGAAGAAGAAGAGTGGTACCATGAGAAGTAGTCCGTATAAAAGAGCAGAGTCATAGGAGCTAGAGGTGAACCCGAAGTCATGAATGACAGAACTGAACGTAGCAAACCAAGCACGAGGCTCTTGCTTGAGGCCATAGAGAGCACGCCATAGTTTGCAAACTTGATGAGGTGGAAAAGTGGACCCAGGTGAAGGTTGCATGTAGACCTCCTCAAGAAGATGACCATTGAGGAAAGCATTTTTGACATCCATCTGAAAGAGCCCCCAGTGGCGAGCAGCAGCAACAGCAAGTAAACTGCGAACAGAGGTAAGCCGAGCAACAGGAGAGAATGTCTCCTCATTATCAATACCGTATTCCTGGTTGAAACCCTTGGCAACAAGACGAGCTTTGTAGCATTCAATAGAGCCATCAGAATGTGTTTTGATTTTGTAAACCCATTTGCAGCCAATCGCAGTCTTGCCAGGAGGAAGATCAACAAGATCCCAAGTATGAGCTTTGTCCAAGGCCTGGAGTTCATCAGTCATAGCTTGCTGCCAAAGAGAATTAGTACAAGCCTCACGATAGGAGGTAGGTTCATAAGTAAAGAAGGCAGCAGATCCAACAATATAATCACGAAGATGGATAGGAGGTTGAGTTACCCGGCGTGGTCAACCCGTAGGAGGATCGGTGGGAGGAAGAACCGGTGGAGAAAGAGGTGTGGCAATAAGAGGTAGACCTTCAGGGAGAGCAGGCTGGACGGGATCAGGAGTGAGCAAGGGCGTCTCGATGAAGCAGGAACCTGTATCAAATCAGCAGAAAAAAGATCTATGGAAGGATTAGTAAACAGTACAGTAGTGGAAAGTGCGGGTAAGTGAAAGGAGGATAGCAAGGAAAACATTTGGTGCTCCCAGAAAACGACATGGCGGGAGATACAAAGACGTTTAGAGAGAGGATCCCAACAGCGAAAGCCTTTATGTTCAATTCCATACCCAAGAAAGCAACAAAGACGAGAACGAGGTTCAAGCTTGGTGTGTTCACGGGATTGAAGTAGAACAAAGCAGGCAGAGCCACAAACCCGGAGATTGACGTAAGGAGGGGGAGTGCCATGCAGACGTTCAAAGGGAGTTTGATTATGGATGACAGGGGTAGGAGCACAGTTGATAGTGTAAACAGCAGTGAGAGCAGCTTCCCCCCACAAGTTTTCAGGGCAGGAAGAAGAGAGAAGGAGAGCGCGAGTAGTGTCAAGAATATGCCTATGTTTCCGTTCAGCGCGGCCATTTTGCTGGGACGTACCAGCACAAGAACGATGAGGCAGTGTACCATGATGCTGAAGAAAGGAAAGGAAATCGGAATCCCGATATTCCATAGCATTGTCAGAGCGAAAAATTTTGATGGCTTTGGAGAATTGGGTGTGGACCATTTGGGCAAATCTATAATAAATGTGTTTAAGTTCAGACCTATTTTTCATGAGAAAAAGCCAAGTAAACCGGGAAAAATCATCAATAAAAACAACAAAATAGCGGGATCCCCCCATAGTAGTAGTAGGGGAGGGTCCCCAAATATCCGAATGTATAAGATCAAAAGGTGCAAGGGAAACAGAAGTACTTTTATTAAATGATAAAGCAGGTTGTTTGGCAAGTTGACAGGGTATACAATCGACATGATCGGGAATTACATGACCCAATTGTCCACTAGAAACCAAAGACTTTAAGCGATTAACAAACATATGCCCTAAGCGACAATGCCAAAGATGAAAGGGAGATAATGAGGAAGTAGATGTAGGAGTAGCGATCTGAGGAGAGGTAGGAACATGAAGGTGAATGAGTTCATAGAGACGTCCACGCTTACGGCCGATCCCAATAGTCTGCCCCGTCTGAGGGTCTTGTACCAAACAATCAGTAGCAGAAAATGTGACAGTTAGACCAAGTTCACATAATTGACCAATGGAAATAAGGTTTAAGGTGAGAGCAGGGATATGATAAACTTGAGGTATAGATAAAGAAGAGGTGGAAACAGTACCAACATGACGGACAGACATGAGGGAACCATCAGCAGTATGAATTGAGGGAAAATGAGGAGATGAGGAGAAGGAAGAAAAGATAGTAGAATTGGAGGTCATATGATTACAACAGGCAGAGTCAAAATACCAAGAAGAGTTACCTGGGGTTACAGACAAAGCAGTAGGAGGAGGTGTACCAGAAGGGGAGAGAAGTTGTTTGAGTATGGCCTCTACATCCGTCGGAGAAAAGCGAGGGGTAGACGGAGCAGGTGACTTAGAGAACCCCGCAGAGGCAGAAGCATCAATGTGATGAGACTGATTCCCGGAAGCAGCAGCAGCAGTGTGATGAGACTGATTCCCGGAAGCAGCAGTAGCAGTGTGATGAGATTGATTCCCGGAACGATGAAAGCTTTCTCGGGAAGAGCCACTGCCAGTGGAGTGGCTATTGGAGGATGATCGGGATGGATTGCGAAAACAATCCTGTTGCAGATGACCAGGACCAAATTTGTTGCAGTAGCGGCAGGATCTGACGGGGCAATTGACCAGGAGATGGGTTGAAGAAAAGCCCCGATTCTGACAATAGAGGCAAGCAGTGGTCCGCTGGGTAAATGATGGCCGGTACGGAGGAGTGGCAAGAACAGAGTCCACATGATGAGTTTGAAGTGTACCAAGACGAGTCTCCTCTGATAGCAACTCAGAAATTGCTTGTTCAAGAGTGGGCAATGGATGGCGATGAAGCATAGAGGCACGTACGGGCTCAAAAGAGGAAGTAAGAGCCATGAGAAATTGCACCAACCTTTGCTGGTTGCGATAGATAGTAAATAAAACAGCATCTTCGTGGTTATGCCAAGTTGGTTCTGAAAGAGCAAGCTGATCCCAAACAGAGTACATTTGAGAAAGGAAGTCATTAATGGACTGAGTGGATTCTTGGCGCATGCGGTGAAGTTGGTTCTGAAGTTGATATTGATGGGCAAGACCAGTAGTCTGGTATCGTTCTTTCAAAAAATCCCAGATGTCTTTTGCAGGAGTAGCTACAGAGTCAAGCTGAAAGCGACCAAACTGAAGACTGATAGAGGTAACAGAGGTATTACGAAACCAGGTAGTGATTTGGTAATTCTTACTGTCCCATTCCTCAAGTCGGTCTTCATATGTAGCAGTATGAGCAGCAGTTTCAGTAGTGGCACTGTCTTTTACTGGTTTAGCCACATCCCCGGTGACAATTCGCCAGAGCTTCTTGCCTTTGAGGAAGGAGGACATGGCTTGGGCCCACAGAACATAGTTTTAACCATTCAAAATAACGGAAATGGGATGGGAGGCATCATGACGATCCATAATACTAGTTGAGTAGGGTTAAAGTAATAGGAATAGACCTGTAGGAGCAAAATTAGGTAAAACAGAGTGCACCAGTGAGTCCGAAAGGTCGAAAATAGCAAGGAAAGGTATGCTGGACGGAGATGATGTCAGCAATGATGTCAGCAGCGCACGTTAGCAGAGTGCAGGGAGGAGCACGTTAGCAGGAAGGCGGCGGCGCACGGTAGCGGATAGGCGCAGGCGCGGCGCACGGTAGCTGTTTTGGCGCACGCGGGTGCACACTAGCGAAGCGGCGCACGAGAGGGGTACAGTAGCAGGCGCGACGTACGGGAGAGGCAGGGTTGACGTCAGCCGCGGACGTGTGGGTGCGTGTGGGCGCGTGGCGGAAGTGAGCAACAACAGATGGCGCGTGCGGGCGCGTGTGTGAGTGGTGGCGGAAGTGGTGACGCGCAGAGGACAAAGGCGGCGCGTGTGGGCGCGTGGAAGGTTTTCTGAGAACGGGCTTGGTGCTGTTGGAATCGTGAGGAAATTCCGAGCGGTTTGATGTAGTGCCACTGTGTACGGGACTAAACACCAAAATCAAAAATTGCCAGAAATGTAACACTGCGCTCTGATACCATGAAATATTAGTTTGAGAGAGTGAGAGAGGATAGAGAGAGAGAGAGAGAGACACTGAATTCTTTCTGTTATTGTATATTTCTTACAAAGAGAATGCACTCTCTTTATAGAGAGAATGTGATGCATTGGATGCCTGTAGACACCCCATTTTTGACCGACCTTAAGACTCAGACGTCACCAATTGAGCGCTTGGTGATGTTGCATAATGTGCTCGTTCAGAAGTTTCAGAGTTGCGGCCGTGAGCCCTGCCTCCGGACTTCCGAACCCTCTTCTGTACCTTGTCTCGGTTTGCGAACCAGACTCGGTTTTCTCTGTTTCTTTTCTTGAGGGGAGGGAGAGGTCTCGTAGACCATCTCTCAATGTCCGTAGGCTACATTTGGTGGCCGTAGGCCATTTTTCCCATTTCGGAGTCCGGTTTCCGGTTTTTCGGGACCGTTGGCCGTGTGCCTCGGTTCGGGACCGCCTAACCACCTCCGTTTGTTCTGATTTTTGGCATACTTCCTATTTCATCTTTTTTGAGGGACACTGGGGGCTAAGAAACCCACTTCGTGGCCGAACGCCATTTTCGGTGCTTAACAGCCCATTTTCGGGATCCCGAACTGCGTGTTTTGGCCCCCGAACATTCGTTTTGCATCGGTTTTCGTTCATTTTTGGCAGGTACCTCTGTTTTATCACCAGGGAGGTCACTGAAGAGTGGGAGGCCAGCAATTGTTGCAGCAACCAGTTATCTCTCCTCCGGAGCCTCCCGGCGCCCGTTTTTCCAACTTCCGGGCTAATGTTGAACACCCTAGGGTTAGCGTTGCCAACTTTCAACCACATATCTGTGATCTACACACTTGGGAGGCCCCTAAAAGTTGGTGGCCGGCCATGAAGATTACCTGACCCTTTTGACCCCTTTCTTCCGGGCTAATGTTGAACCCCTTGGGCCCACATTCTTGAACTTTCAACCACATATCTGTGATCTACACACATGAGAGGCCCCTAAAAGTTCATGGCCGGCCAGTAATTCAAATTGACCCTTTTGACCCCCTCTTTCCGAGCCAATGTTGAACCCCTTGGACCCACTTTCTTGGAATTTTAACCACATGGTTGTGTTGTACACACATGGGAGTACCTCCCCAGTAGCTGGCCGGCCAGAAAATCTCATTGAACCTTTTGACCCCTAGCCGGCCGGCTAGGGGGTGTGGCCGGTCGGCCACCTCCAACAAAAGTGAGAGGCCGGCCGTGTTCCTTGCACTGTGCACTTTACAGCTGTGGGGCAATATCCCCCAGACAAGATATTTATCCGGGGGATATTTTGTGGGGGAATTTTGCTCTCCTTCTCCCCCACCTTTACACCCCCTTTTGAACCCTTATAACCAGCTGGTGGCCTCCTTTGTTGGGGTTAGAAAACTTCATCTTCAAGCTCCCATATAGAACTCCATCTCCATACCTCTCAATTCTTCAAAAAACCCTAAGCCCCTAAACATCATTCCTTCTACACCACCAAGCTCTACCATCACCAACTCATTTCCAGCAACAAGGAAGGATTCTTAAAGGCTAAAGAAGCTGCAAATTCATCCAAGAAGCAACAAAAGTTTGAGTCTTCAAGGGTAAGTAACACTTTTACCCTTTTGACCCTTTCTCTTGATCTATTTCTAAGCCCCACTTCCTTTTTGTTTCAAGCTCCGGCCCTAACTGAAAAGGGCCCTATTTTGAGCTCATCTTCACTTTTCATTGAGGGCTCAACCTTGTTTGAGCCCTCCATAATACACTTGCTTCATTGATCCTCTTGTATGTCATAATTTTGCATGCTATTTTTGACCCACGAGCAATTTATTTTCGAGCATGTTGTAAACTGATATGAGGCTTATTTTGAGCCCCTCTTCAACATTGAAGAAGGGCTCAACACCATTTGGGACTTCCATGTTGTACCTACCTTTATACTCCTCTTTTCTTCCCCATTCTTGCATGCAATGGCAGCCTATCATACTTTTGTTTTCGGCCATTTTACAGTTCTGAAAAAGTTCTTATTTTGGTCCATACTTCATGTTTCATTTAGGTCCTTTCATGGTTTGGGGCCTCCATAGGTCACTTCATGTTATATCCCTCTTTTATTCCCCATTCTTGCATGTTTAGTTAGCCTACCATGCTTTTGTTTTTGGCCATTTTACAGTTCTAGAAAAGTTCTTATTTTGGTCCATTCTGCATGTTTTATTAAGGGTCTTTGGCTGTTTGGTGATTATTTTGCATACCTCATGTTATAGCCACTTTTGAGCCTTTTTTTGCATCACATTTCTATCATATTTTTATACTGATTTGAGGTCTGCCATATACTGTAAATATTCATATTTTTGGTCCCTCTTCAATGTTGTAGAAGGAAATTTTTCAGTTTGGGTTTTGCTTATATCACTTGCTTCATTACCCCTCTCTTGGCCCCTATTCTTGCATGCCATTATTGCCATACCTATGCTTGTTGTTTGGTCATGTTTATAACTGTGAAATTGCATCTTTTGGGACTGTCTAGCTTCTGTCTTTGCATTGCATGCCCATATTGTGCATGTTTAGCATAGCTATAGGCCATTTCGGGCGCCTAGTGTTGCATTTCGGGACATTTCCTTGCATTTCAAGTCATTTCGCTTCATTTCGGGACTGTTTTCCCCCATATTTTAATGCTGAAATTCCATTAGTATGCTTGCATATCATTTTTGCCATATTTCATCGCATTTTGTCATTGCCTCGGTTTGCGTGCCCGTGTGCACGCATTTCGAGGCACTCCTCTTTTTTATCCGCCGGCATCCTATGTGAGTGTAGCTGAGGCTCACTCATGTTGGTATAAGCCCATTTGTCATTTCCATGCCATTTCATCGCATTCCGTCATCGCCTCGGTTTGCGTGCCCATGTGCACGCATTTCGAGGCATTTCATTTTTTATCCGCCGGCATCCTATGTGAGTGTAGCTGAGGCACACTCATGTTGGTATAAGTCCATTTGTCATTTCCATGCCATTTCATCGCATTCCGTCATCGCCTCGGTTTGCGTGCCCGTATGCACGCATTTCCAAGCACTCCTCTTTTTTATCCGCCGGCGTCCTATGTGAGTGTAGCTGAGGCTCACTCATGTTGGTATAAGCCCATTTGTCATTTCCATGCCATTTCATCGCATTTTGTCATTGCCTCGGTTTGCGTGCCCGTGTGCACGCATTTCGAGGCACTCCTCTTTTTTATCCGCCGGCATCCTATGTGAGTGTAGCTGAGGCTCACTCATGTTGGTATAAGCCCATTTGTCATTTCCATGCCATTTTATCGCATTTTGTCATTGCCTCGGTTTGCGTGCCCGTGTGCACGCATTTCGAGGCACCTCTTTTTTATCCGCCGGCATCCTATGTGAGTGTAGCTGAGGCTCACTCATGTTGGTATAAGCCCATTTGTCATTTCCATGCCATTTCATCGCATTCCGTCATTGCCTCGGTTTGCGTGCCCGTGTGCATGCATTTTGAGGCACTCCTCTTTTTTATCCGCCGGCATCCTATGTGAGTGTAGCTGAGGCTCACTCATGTTGGTATAAGCCCATTTGTCATTTCCATGCCATTTCATCGCATTCCGTCACCGCCTCGGTTTGCGTGCCCGTGTGCACGCATTTCGAGGCACTTCATTTTTTATCTGCCGGCGTCCTATGTGAGTGTGGCTGAGGCTCACTCATGTTGGTATAAGCCCATTTGTCATTTCCATATCATTTCATCGCATTCTATCATCGCCTCGGTTTGCGTGCCCGCGTGCACGTATTTCGAGACACATATCATCGCCTCGGTTTGCGTGCCCGCGTGCACGCATTTCGAGACACATATCATCACCTCGGTTTGCGTGCATGCGTGTACGCATTTCGAGACACATATCATCGCCTCGGTTTGCGTGCCCCGCGTGCACGCATTTCGAGACACATATCATTGCCTCGGTTTGCGTGCCCGCGTACACGCATTTCGAGACACATATCATCACCTCGGTTTGCGTGCCCGCGTGCACGTATTTCGAGACACATATCATCACCTCAGTTTGCGCGCCCGCGTGCATGTATTTCGAGACACATATCATCGCCTCGGTTTGCATGCCCGTGTGCACGCATTTCGAGACATTTCATTTCCATAGCATTGTACATGTTAGGATTGTATCTTAGTCGCATTTCATGCATATCATGCATATTGCACCATGTCCGGAATAGGAGTTAGCCTGGGCACGGGAAACGAGGTACATTTCGTACTCCGAGTGACGGAATGCGTCTCAATTCCCCCAGTCACCGACACTCCGGATTATCCATGATGGAGTTAGGTTTTAGCTGTAGTTTCATGTGCATTCATCCTATATTGAGTTGTGCATTTCGACTCCTCGGCCATCATGCCTCGGTATGCGTGATTGGTGGCACGAGGGTCGAGACATGCATATATCTGTGCAAATACATTGCTATGCCCCTTTCCTGCTCTCTGTTGCAACAAAATCAGGAATCAGCAACCTTTTGGGGCTTGGCACGCATTTCAAGAACAGGTGTAAACAGAGGCTAATTGGGGCATTCCGGTGGATTTCCGCGCAAGACAATCCGGACATGCATCATCCATCAGAAGCAAGGCAGTCCCTGGCTTGTACGCCAGTTTTATTTGCTTTCTTAGTTAATTCATTAATTAATTAGGATTTTGTAATATTTTGGACTGTAATATTCTTTTATTCGGGAATGTAATATTTGGACTGTATTATTTATTCGGACCCTCTGAGCGAGGGCATAACTGTAATAAGTGTGCGTGAGTGTGTTGTATGTCTTCCAACCCCACGTCTTTCTCCCTTTTATTTACCTGCTTATGATGGTTAGATTAGGGCATGTTTAAATTAGCATACAGTATGACAGCATGTTTGCATCATTCATCTGTATTGCATGCACCGGGCTCGGCGCATCATACTAACTGCATTGTACTTTCAATTCCAAATTGAATACATGATAGTTGTAGCATTTCATATGCCATCTTAGAATAGCCGAGCCTGCTATAGTTGCATTTTGCATGTGTTGCATTAGGCATTTTTGTATACTTAGGATCATGCATGATTTCTAATAAAATCCTATTTTGGCTTGGAGTACTCGGTAAGTTTTATGCTTTAGCATCCTTGCATGCGTGTGAGTGATTGCCATGAAAGCATACTTACCATGAGGCTATGTGCTTATGTAAGTCCATATTTGGCACTACTTTTTCAAAAAATCAGTTTCTCAAAACGATTTGCCGGATTTGGACTCTTTGGTTCAGATTAGGAACCGTGACATTTAAAGAGTCCGAGCTATAGTGACCCCAAATGAACAGAACGGGAGCTCACCCTCCCGGGGCGTTCGGGGGACGTCTACAATGCCCACCGAAAGCATAAAGAATTTACATTATAAAAGAGAAATTGCTAAAGCTAATCATACACTAACATGCTAAAGCTCGTCTTGTTGCCAAGGGTTTCAACCAGGAATATGGTCTTGATTATGAGGAGACATTCTCTCATGTTGCTCGGCTTACCTCTGTTCGCAGTTTACTTGCTGTTGCTGCTGCTCGCCACTGGGGGCTCTTTCAGATGGATGTCAAAAATGCTTTCCTCAATGGTCATCTTCTTGAGGAGGTCTACATGCAACCTCCACCTGGGTCCACTTTTCCACCTCATCAGGTTTGCATCTACGGCGTGCTCTCTATGGCCTCAAGCAAGCACCTCATGCTCGGTTTGCTACGTTCAGTTCTGCCATTCATGACTTCGGGTTCACCTCTAGCTCCTATGACTCTGCTCTTTTTATACGGACTACTTCTCATGGTACCACTCTTCTTCTTCTGTATGTGGATGATATGATTATCATTGGTAATGATGAAGCTGGTATTCTCCACCTCAAACAGTTTCTCCACCGCCAGTTTGAGATGAAGGACCTTGGTACTCTTAACTACTTCTTAGGCCTTGAAGTCTCTCATGATTCTACTGGTTCCTATTTGTCCCAGGCCAAATATGCATCCGATCTTCTGGCTCGTGTTGGTCTTACTAATTGCAAAACTACCTCTACTCCAGTTGATCCTCAGATTCGTCTCACTCCTCTCGATGGGACTCTTCTCTCTGATGCTACTCTTTATCGCCAGCTCGTCGGCAGTCTTGTCTATCTCACAGTAACTCGTCCTGACATTGCCTATGCTGTTCACATTGTCAGTCAGTACATGTCGGCTCCCCGCACTCCCCACTATACATGGCCTTCACTTCTCTGCTTCCTCCTCTCTTGAACTGCGTGCCTTTTCCGATGCTGATTGGGCTGGGGATCCTACGGATCGACGCTCTACCACGGGTTTCTGCTTCTTCTTAGGGGATTCTCTTCTTGCTTGGCATAGCAAAAAACAATCCCTCACTGCCCGCTCTAGCACCGAAGCTGAATACCGAGCTCTTGCTGATACTACTCAGGAACTTCTCTGGCTTCGCTGGATCCTTGCTGATATGGGTGTTTTTTCTTCTGGTCCTACCCCTCTCTATTGTGACAATCAGAGTGCCATTCAGATTGCTCACAATGATGTTTTTCATGATTGCACCACACATTTTGAGATTGATTGTCATTTCATTCGCCAGCATGTTACCTGTGGTACTGTTCATCTTCTCCCTATTGCTTCCGTCGATCAACCCGCTGATATATTCACTAAGGCTCATCCTCCTGGCCGCTTCGATGATCTTGTTTCCAAACTCAACTTGGTTGATGCTTTCCCTCCTTGAGTTTGCGGGGGGATGTTAGTGTATGATTGTAAATAGCTTTAGCATGTTAGTGTATGATTAGCTTTAGCACTTTCTCTTTTATAATGTAAATTCTTTATGCTTTCGGTGGGCATCCAATGCATCACATTCTCTCTATAAAGAGAGTGCATTCTCTCTGTAAGAAATATACAATAACAGAAAGAATTCAGTGTCTCTCTCTCTCTCTATCCTCTCTCACTCTCTCAAACTAATATTTCATGGTATCAGAGCGCAGTGTTACATTTCTGGCAATTTTCGATTTTGGTGTTTAGTCCCGTACACAGTGGCACTACATCAAACCGCTCGGAATTTCCTCACGATTCCAACGGCACCAAGCCCGTTCTCAGAAAACCTTCCACGCGCCCACACGCGCCATCTGTTGTTGCTCACTTCCGCCACGCGCCCACACGCGCCCACACGTCCGCGGCTGACGTCAGCCCTGCCTCTCCCGTACGCCGCATCTGCTACTGTACGCCTCTCGTGCGCCGCTTCGCTAGTGTGCACCCGCGTGCGCCAAAACAGCTACCGTGTGCCGCGCCTGCGCCTGTCCGCTACCGTGCGCCGCCGCCTTCCTGCTAACGTGCTCCTCCCTGCACTCTGCTAACGTGCGCCGCTGACATCATTGCTGACATCATCTCTGTCCAGCATACCTTTCCTTGCTATTTTCGACCTTTCGGACTCACTGGTACACTCTGTTTTACCTAATTTTGCTCCTACAGGTCTATTCCTATTACTTTAACCCTACTCAACTAGTATTATGGATCGTCATGATGCCTCCCATCCCATTTCCGTTATTTTGAATGGTTCAAACTATGTTCTGTGGGCCCAAGCCATGTCCTCCTTCCTCAAAGGCAAGAAGCTCTGGCGAATTGTCACCGGGGATGTGGCTAAACCAGTAAAAGACAGTGCCACTACTGAAACTGCTGCTCATACTGCTGCATATGAAGACCGACTTGAGGAATGGGACTGTAAGAATTACCAAATCATTACCTGGTTTTGTAATACCTCTGTTATCTCTATTAGTCTTCAGTTTGGTCACTTTCAGCTTGACTCTGTAACTACTCCTGCAAAAGACATCTGGGATTTTTTGAAAGAACGATACCAGACTACTGGTCTTGCCTATCAATATCAACTTCAGAACCAACTTCACCGCATGCGCTAAGAATCCACTCAGTCCATTAATGACTTCCTTTCTCAAATGTACTCTATTTGGTATCAGCTTGCTCTTTCAGAACCAACTTGGCATAACCACGAAGATGCTGTTTTATTTACTATCTATCGCAACCAGCAAAGGTTGGTGCAATTTCTCATAGCTCTTACTTCCTCTTTTGAGCCCGTACGTGCCTCTTTGCTTCATCGCCATCCATTGCCCACTCTTGAACAAGCAATTTCTGAGTTGCTATCAGAGACTTGTCTTGGTACACTTCAAACTTATCATGTGGACTCTGTTCTTGCCACTCCTCCGTACCGGCCATCATTTACCCAGCGGACCACTGCTTGCCTCTATTGTCAGAATCGGGGCCTTCCTTCAACCCATCTCCTGGTCAATTGCCCCGTCAGATCCTGCCGCTACTGCAACAAACTTGGTCCTGGTCATCTGCAACAGGATTGTTTTCGCAATCCATCCCGATCATCCTCCAATAGCCACTCCTCTCGCGGTGGCTCTTCCCGGGGAAGCTTTCATCGTTCCGGGAATCAGTCTCATCACACTGCTACTGCTGCTTCCGGGAATCAGTCTCATCACACTGCTGCTGCTGCTTCCGGGAATCAGTCTTATCACACTGATGCTTCTGCCTCTGCGGGGTTCTCTGAGTCACCTGCTCCGTCTACCCTTCGCTTTTCTCCGACGGATGTAGAGGCCATGCTCAAACAACTTCTCTCCCCTTCTGGTACACCTCCTCCTACTGCTTTGTCTGTAACCCCAGGTAACTCTTCTTGGTATTTTGACTCTGCCTGTTGTAATCATATGACCTCCAGTTCTACTATCTTTTCTTCTTTCTCCTCATCTCCTCATTTTCCCTCAATTCATACTGCTGATGGTTCCCTCATGTCTGTCCGTCATGTTGGTACTGTTTCCACCTCTTCTTTATCTATACCTTAAGTTTATCATATCCCTGCTCTCACCTTAAACCTTATTTCCATTGGTCAATTATGTGAACTTGGTCTAACTGTCACATTTTCTGCTACTGATTGTTTGGTACAGGACTCTCAGATGGGGCAGACTATTGGGATCGGCCGTAAGCGTGGACGTCTCTATGAACTCATTCACCTTCATGTTCCTGCCTCTCCTCAGATCGCTGCTCCTACATCTACTTCCTCATTATCTCCCTTTCATCTTTGGCATTGTCGCTTAGGGCATATTTCTGTTAATCGCTTAAAGTCTTTGGTTTCTAGTGGACAGTTGGGTCATGTAATTCCCGATCATTTCGATTGTATACCCTGTCAACTTGCCAAACAACCTGCTTTATCATTTAATAAAAGTACTTCTGTTTCCCTTGCACCTTTTGATCTTATACATTCGGATATTTGGGGACCCTCCCCTGCTACCACTATGGGGGGATCCCATTATTTTGTTGTTTTTATTGATGATTTTTCCCGGTTTACTTGGCTTTTTCTCATGAAGTTAAACAAGTTGAAGACTTGAATAATAGGGTTTGGGATGCTTTGTATTTCCTCTTAAAGGGTCTCAGGATAGAAATGTAGAAATGACGTCATGTCAACGTAAGATTTGTTAGTATATGTTCATCGTGAATATTGTTTGGATTTATAATTCTGTTCTTGTTTCTCAGAAATGAAGCTGTTTATTGCCAATAACCTGCATTTCTTCGGCAACAAATCATTGATGCACTTCCCTTTTTCCTGTATTTTTTCCTTAGAATCTCAGTCATGTACTTGCTTTGTAGACATGACAAAGCAATAGACCTCTTCTCTTCATTGCTTTTATTTCTTCTTCTTCTTCTTTGGCTGGGAAGACAAAAGGAGACTTGAGCCCCTAACATCAAAGGTTGACAAAGCATCAGATTGTATTTGGCCTATACGCCTAGTGATTTGCTGTAATAGATTTGAATTGTAATCTATGAGCCTTCTCTCTCTTTTGCAATTTCTCTTCCGTCACTAGTTTTTTTTTTTTATTTCCTTCAAGAATATGGTTCTACTTTAAGATTTCATTTTGTTTGTACCAAATTCAAAATCAATTTTGTTTCCAATTCCTTTCAATCTTTATTTTTTGTGACACGTCATATTTCTAACAGACCAAATATATAGGTTTGTTTCTTTCTAGTAGTTGTCAGTGATGACATTATTAAAAAAAGAAAAAAAAGAAAAAGAATGATTGGTTGACTCTGATTTAGTTAAATTCACTAGATGACACAGATTGGTTCTACTCCTCTTCATCCCTATTATTTTCCTACTTAGGAAGCTCGTATATTTTTCTTTTTTCTTTTTTTTTTTCTTCTTCTTATTTTCAAGTTTAGATCTGTTTGTTTTAGTAAATGAATGTGTTTGTACTTATAATACGTGAGGTTGATTGTCAACTGTTTTCTGCATGTTTTTTAGCTCTGCTGTTACTTCAAACTTCAAAGTACTGTGAGACTGTTCATATGGTTTTGGAGTGGAAATTCATATAAAATCTAATTCCTCCTATGCATGTTTAATAGATTTGATTGAATAGTTTATGCCAATGACTAGTAAAACGTAAAATCTGGATACAATCATAGTAATTGTACGGGGAGCAAATATTCCGGCGTGCCCGTATTCCTTTCTTCCGAGCTCCGTCGATATCCGATCACCTGCGAGCAAATAACGGTGAGCTACCCGGCGGTGTGTGGCCGGAAACACCCTCCGACGGTCAAATTAGCACACACCTTAGAGGGAATAGAGAGAAGGGAGAGAGTGTTTGAGTGTAAGAAATTCCTTACAGAGTGTTCGTGTCTCCCGTATAGGGGGCGCAGACATGTTTATATACCTTCTGAGCCCCATATCCACTCCCTGTCATCTCCTGACACGTGGCTCTGCTATCCCATCTGTCAGCATAAACCATGCCATTCATCACCTGCTCTCAACTGCCTGTCAGCACAGCTGGAGCTCGGCAGCCGAGCTGCCCTACCTCGGTCGTACCATGCTTCATACCTTAAGCGCCTAACCGGATAAACAAACGGAGGACCGGGCTAAGCGGCATCCCGGCCGAGCGTAGCCCGGATACTTACTTCGATCGGCCTTCCTGCCGACCATACAGTCTCCTCGGCTGACCACGCCTTTCCGGGCACCGGCCACTCAACTTCCTCGGTTGTCCATGCCTTCCTGGGCGCCGGTCACTCTGTCAATCCGGCTTTGGCCATCCTCGGACCGGGCACCCTGGTCCGACCGTGCACTGCCTTACCGAGCAGTTTCTGTCCGGTCCGGGGTGACACTCAGCCCGTACTCTGCCCGGCCCAAATTCTGGCAGCCCACTTTGGGTAAAAAGTCGATCGTCTCGGACCTATGCGCCGTTGGGCCCTCAACTTGCTCGGTCGATATCTCGGCCCAACTCCAGATCATAGTTAATATCTTTGTTATGATTATATATTGACTTTCTTTCCTTGACAAGAACTTTATACTTTATTTTTAGTCATATGACTCTGTGAGTATACTATTGTAGACATGTAGTTTACTATCTACTAGTTTAGGTATGGTTATAAAATTGGCACAATTGGTTATCTTTAGTGGAATCTCCTCTTGTTGCTAAAATGGTGTAAGTTCAAGTCCTTGATGGGATATGCTTGTATGTTTCCCAAAGACAAAAAATGTCTCTAGTTTGTTTAGAGTGTTTCATTTCTCGAAGCAATGATAATTTGTTTGTCAGGTTTTAAGAACATCTGTGCTTCTAGACCCTGCAGCCAAGAACACAAAATCTGATAATGTTTGATTTTTCTTCTTTGTAATAATCTATTGCCAAATGTTCTTTCAAGTTTCGGATTTCAGATTTCAATTTCAAAGCTGGGGTGAGATCTTTAACCTAACGGATAGTGTAGTCATTTATGCTTTTTAGAGTGATTAAAGACATGTGAAATCTCATTTAAAATTATTCATATGTTAGAATAGGCAGGCAGTGAGTCAGTGACCTAACAACACAATAAAATCATCCCAGATTCCATTATTCTGTTACGCAGACTTTATAATTTGTTATATTTGTAGTCTTGAGTGTTCAAAGTCCAATGCTTTCTTTAAGAGTTTGATTTTGCAACTTATATTGTTAGTTTCTACAATCTAGTTGATGTTGGAAAAACAAGAAGGAGAAAGGACTTGTTCACAATCCATTGTTTTTAGTATATGGTAGTTTAGTGATTTTACAGGTTAGGGATACATTTTTTATGGCAAAACTTCTATTTTTTTTAAAAAAATCCTTGACTAGGACTAGGTATGCTGTTATAGGAGTTTAGAAAGCCATGGTTGTAGGAAATTTTTATCTTTACAAATTTGTGTAATGTAGTTTCTATAAAAAATTTGTAGTTGTAATGAAAGTTTTTCCTGGTTAAAGCATGATTGTTGAATTATTCTACTGACTCGAGTGTGGAACTGAAGCAGCCCCTACGGAGTGAGGTACTTTTCTATTTTTTCTATTGGCTGAATTTCTGTTCATTCAAATTTGTTGAACTCGCCTTAATCATCAGAATCTGAACTTATCTCTTGGAATCCATTATTTTACAAACTGATCACTATTTTTTTGTTTTAATATGAACTAAGCAGTCCATCACTAGTAGAGTGTGTATCACCCTTTAAAGGTAGAGATGGCATGCAACTTTGATGGTGGTAGTGCTGTCGGAAGGACTGCCAGCGTTAGGTGGTTGAGGTGGTGTTCTTTTGTTAATTGTAGTGCTTGTGCTCTTGTGATGAAGGTCAACTTGAAGTTGAGTGGAAGTGGAGGCAGAGGAATTGCAGCTTAACATGATTGTGGTACTGGTGGCATCAATTGCCTTGGTGGCAATGGTGGTGGTTGTTCAAGTGGCCATGGTATTGATGGGTTTCTTTTCTAATCAAAGCTACAATTACATAGCCAACCAATCCTTGTGAACTTGTGTAGTTTCTATGATAAACTCATGGTGTTATTATCAGCAATTTTTCTGATCTCTAGTTTCTCTTAGATAATTATTTCATATGTATACATTATTTTAATTTCATTCTCCTTCATGGTGTATATTACTTAGTTAATTATTCGTTTTCCTTCCATGAGTGACAAATTTATGTCTATCAATGTATATTTCCTTTATTTTGGCAAAATTGATGTCCATTAATGAAGATCTCATTTTATGTGGTTGAGTTTCGAATTAGAGCAGAATTTGGTTATCAAGACTTATTAAAAGAGAACAGTTTTATTGTATTAATGAGCAATTGTGTCTGCTAGGAATAAATAGGTGAAACCTGTGTGTAGTAAACAAAAACACTAATTTAGTCAGTTTTATTTTAATTTTCTCTGCGGTAGATTTGTACTTTACCCTTCTATCAGTTGTATTCCTTTTCCATTTCTTTTTTGTCTTTTAAATTCGTTGTCATGTGAAAATCATTTTATGCATTTGATGGCAATCCTTTTTCCATTAAAGAGCTTTATTCTAGGAATGTGCTATGTTAATGAGGAAGATTAAACTCATGCTACTAGCGTAGCTTTGTTAAAGATGTTTGCTTGGCAATCAGTCTGTAAACCGTATACTTGTGAAAAGCATTTGTCATAAATAGAATTAAGCATTTGACAAGAAAACAAATGTACATACATGTATATTTATATATATGAGGGAGAGGGAGTGAAGATGGCAGGAAAGCACTTGAACCGTTGTCATTAGCTATTCTTTCAGTTGATGCTATGCTTTCTTCTTAGTTTTGTGGACCTTAATGGCTATTTCGTTCTCAATTGTTACGCTCAGAATCTTGAAGGAAGGATTTATTTCTTCTAAATTGTGCACAATATTTTCATTTCTTCTTCAAAACTAAAAATTTATTTTTTTTGCTTATGTTACAGGATTATTGCATTACTGCTTATGAGCCAAAGATACAGGCTCATTTACTGCATAACATGTAAGTGAGTAACTGGCATTACTTCACAGGTTCAGTCCTAGAGCTGCTACTTGTGCAAATGAGCTTCTATTTCTACGTTGAGCTTATATGTCTCTGTATCTCTTTGTTGAGATATGTGGTTGGCAGAGTAAGTTTTGAATTCCACAGCAGTTTTTGTTTTTCATTTTTGATAATGAGGAACCCTTGACTCCACCTTCGGTGAGACCTGGGATATGTGTAGCTTCACATATCGGGCAAAGTTGAACATAAAACCTTCTGGTTATTTACTTGGGGACTCACCATTTGAGCTAAACCCTTATGGGTATGAATTCCATACGAGTTAGTGTATCGTTTTGTCAATGGAATTGATTTTTTAATTTTTGTTAAAGGTATACTTTCGTATTATTGGCTAGTCTTAGAACATGCATATCAAGGTAAAATAGATTTGTAAGGCTTTCAATCCCAGGTGTGTGGATCAGCTGGAAACAGTGAGTGGTGCATCCTCCTGAGCCAAAGGACCCTCTTTGGCTATCAAATGGGAATGTATTTAACATTTTCATTAATGGAAACTGGATAAAGGTGTGATCAGTCAACTCTCATACCATAATTTGAAACGGAGTTCACTTAGTAGCTAGTTGTTGGTCTTCGATAGTTAATTTCAATAATGGCATTATTCATGCAAATTGAAGTCACTTTACCTGTAACATGACAATTCTTTATGTTCTGTTGTTAGCTACTGGTGGGGAATATGGATGAGGTAATGATGTAGAACGGCTATTAAGAAACCCGTTCAATAATCTAACTGTGCCATAAAATCCATTCTGAATGCAATTAGAGAATAGCAAGAGGAGTTTGTTGGAAATATGAGGTCCAGAGAATTTGTAGAAACTATCAAATGGTAAGTCCCCAGATCAACAACCAAGTGGTTTTAGGTTCGACTCCCTACTTTGCCCAATATGTGAGGCTAGTGGGTGGTCACACATCCAGAATTTTCTCCCAGCTCTCATCAAAGGTGGGATCAGGGGTTCCTCATCACACACACACACACATATATATATATATAAAACTGGTATGAAATTCATAACTATGTTCAAGCCATTAATCACTGGCTCATAAGTAGTAATGCATATCCCTTTGACCAATAAAATGATTTTCAAGAAGACAAAAAGGAAAGGAAAAAGGAATACAACCTATAGAAGGGTAAAGTACAAATATACTGCAGAGAAAAATAAAACAAAACTGACCAAACTAGTGTTTTTGTTTACCAACGAGGAGTTTCATCAGTTGAAGATAACCAAACCACCTAAAAAAGTTTCTCCATGAGTCTTGATTTCGAGTTCACAGGAAGACATTCTAAAGAAAAATGTGTTTCATGGAAAACTTGTTAGTTTGGTGCTTCATTTTGTTTCCCTATTTATTTTCAGTTTCAGATTTCACTCTATGAAAATTGATAGTTTAGACTTCCGTAATGTAATCTAATTCTATATGTAGAAAAGAGTTAATCCTTGCAATACCTACAGCTACTTTTAGGCAACATGTGATGGGGCTGCTGATTTAGTGCACAAGCTCCAGCTTGCAGCAGTGTCTGAGAGAGATAAAAGGTAGGCAGTCTTACATCAAGTCACCAAGGCCGTGACTCAAACATGCGCCACAAAGCTTGGGGTGGATAGTAGTGGAATGCCATCGCACCAAGTCACAACCACACTCTAATTACAGACCAAGAAACAATGAGAGTGAAGAAAGAGGTAATTCACATTGTAGTGTTTGGATGAGGCCAGAATTTAATCCAATAAGAGATATCATCAATTCTTATTGCATTCAATTTCAAGCAGGGGTTGCACTAAGGTAGTTTTTGACTAGAAACCAATATCTTCAAGTTTTGTTTTTTGGTAAAGTACCAATTTCTTGAAGAACTGATAAGAGAGATAAATCTATTCCTAGCAGAAATGATGGCTAATCAATACTCCTCTTCTCTTTTAATATGACTTGATAACCAATTTCTGCTATAACCCGAAATTCAACCACTAAAAATGAGGTCTTCATTGATAGACAATAGTTTTTCCAAAATAAAGGAATCCACGTTGAAAGACATAAATCAGTCAGCACTTCTACTACATATTGGTTGAGCACTAGAACTCGTGGAAGCGAAAAGAATAATGAACTAGGTAATATACACCCTGAAGGATAGTTAATGTCCTCAACTACCTAACGCTGCCACCATCAAAGTTGCATGCCTTCTCTACATTTAATGAGTGATACCCTCTCTACTAGTATCGAAGGACAGCTTAGTATATATTAAAACATGGAAAACAGGGCTAGGTCTTGTAAAATAATGGATTCCAAGAGATAAGTTTGGATTATGATGGTTAAGCTCTGTTCGACAGATATGAATGAACAAAGATTAAGCAAATAGGAAAATAAAAGAAGAAAAAAGTACCTTGCTCCATAGGGGCAGCTTGAGTTCAGTACCCGAGTCAGTAGAAGAATTCTACACTCATGCTCTAGCCAGGAAAAGATTTCACCGCAACTCCAAAATCGTGTTACAGCAAGGTGTCCTTTTTATCGATACTAGAAAACTCCGAATGTTGCGGATCGTGGGCACACCAGGGGACACTCACAAGCAAAAACACAAGAGTTTTAACGTGGTTCGGCAAACCGGCCTACGTCCACGGGAGCGATGTTGTTATATATCAACAAATGGAGGAGATTACACACTCTCAACTCACTGTCTCTCTATATAACACACTCACTCACACTCTCTGACAAACAGAAAATAGCTCTCACTAGCTCTCTCTGTTTTGTGCCTTCCTCTCAGCAATGTGTTTTGCCATTTGCCCTGTCTACAACTCACCATCACCATTCCATTTTATACACCTTGGAGTAGGTGGGAGTGCCATTGGGTAGCCTCCATGCTTGACTTCGGCAGCCTCCTTCTTTGACATGGTTGGTAGCCTACTTCCTTGTTGACCAACCAAGGTGTGTTCACAAGACAATTTCCCCTTCACATGGGGTGAATTCAACAAATCACCCCCTCAACCCATGTGAGGTGATCCACTGCACACACTGCTGCTAATCTTGTCACGCCCAAATTCAACAAAGTCTGCATCTCTTCACTGAGATGCTTGCACCCCCTTGCCTGGAGTGCCCGGCACCCCCTCACTGGGGTGCCATGCAAAGCTTTACTTTGCAACTCTTTGAGATGGCATCTCTCCCTTCCATCCAGTCTTGGAGAGATCCCAATATGTCTCTAATTCAGGAGCAAAAGAAACTTTCTTTCCTGGGACATGCTTTGCTGTCTTGGTCTCTTTGCTCTGAGCTGTCTTTAGAATTGGCCGCAATGGCTCCGTCTTGTGCACCTCCGAACTGCCTCCATGCGTTCTTGTACACTTTGGTTGCCATGTCTGCTGGGCCCTATGTCTCTTCTGTGCATGTCTTGTACGTCTTGCCCGGTAAGTGACAGTAGCTCCGTCTGTCACAACCTTCTCCACAAGCCTGTACAGATTCCCCTCCAGTCGTCCATGTAGCATCACCGTATCTCCATGGATGACTTTGAGATTTCCTTTGCTAGATGTGAAGCTATAACCTTTCATGTCTAGCATACTTAAGGAAATTAGATTCTTCTTCAGTCTTGGCACGTGTCGGACTCCATCCAACGTGAAAATTTTTCCATCTTCCATTCTCAGCCGTACTGTTCCCATGCCAACAATCTTACTCACAGTGTTGTTAGCCACTCGAACAATACCTCCATCCTTGGCTTGGTAGGTAGAAAAAAGTTTCTTATCCATGCATATATGATATGTGCTTCCGGAATCTAAGATCCAGTCAGGTTTCGTCATACTCGACGAAACTGTAAATGCATACTCATCCTTAGCATTTACTGCAGCAGCGACATTTGATGAGCTCGCCTGTTCCTTTTGTGCTTTGTCCTCCTTGAGCTTTGCACAGTCTTTTATGAGGTGATCCTCCTGATCACAGTAATAACACTTTCTCCTGAAGCCTGACCTTGATTGCGAACGTCCTCTTGATTTGGATCTACCCCGTCTATCATTGGACCTACCTCTGCCTTGCTCATTTTCTGAGGCAACCATGGCATTTCCTTCTGGGTGTTTGCTACTGCTACCTTCCTGTTTCTTCATCGACTCATGAGAAATGAGCGTAGCAATCACCTCATCCAGTCCAAGAGCATCCTTCCCGTATAATAGAGTTGTCCTGAGATGCTCATATGATGCAGGTAGAGAGACCAGTAAGATCATAGCCCTATCTTCCTCCTGGGTCTTGTCTCCAATGGTGTCCAATTCCATTGTGATCCTATTGAACTCGTCCAGATGTTCTGTGAGGTTCGCACCTTCTGGCATTCTAAGTGTATATAGCTGCCTCTTTAGAGATAACCGGTTTGTCAAAGATTTTGACTTGTACCTCATCTCTAACTTTGCCCATAGCTCCGCCGGATCTACTTCACTGATGACTTCCCGGAGTGTGTTGTTCCCGAGATACAACTGAATTGTACTGTTTGCCAATTCCCTCAACTCCTCCCACTTGTCATCCTTTATGTCTTCCGGTTTGTTGGACTTTTTGAGAAGAGCTTTCACCAGACCTTCTCGTGTTAAAATGTTTTTCACCCTTTGCTGCCACAGGGTAAAGTCATTACTACCATTAAAAGGCTCAATCATGAAACTTGCGCCTTTTCCTGCCATTGTAAATTTCTTCCCTTTTTAAAGAAATTTCGATGTAAGAATCTGACCGTACGGATGGGTCCGGAATATTTCAAATAGTTGGAACGCACTATTGGGTCGCCAAAAACGGACTCCGAATGGCCTAGATCTAGCCAAAAGAGTTTGAATGCCTCCGATTCAAAAACTAACCGTACGGATGTGTCCGGAATACTCCAAATAGTTGGGACTCACTATTGGATCGCCAAAAACGGACTCCGAATGGCCTAGTTCTAGCCAAAACAGTTTCAACGGTTCAGATTTGCTGAATCTGGTGCGCCTGAGAAGCACCAGATAATTCCTCCGGATTGGCAGGTCAACGGCTCGGTCAACGGCGCAGGCGGCGCGGTCAACGGCGGCTTGACGGCTGGTCAACCCGGCTTGGTCAGCGGCTCAGGCTGACTGGGCTGACACGTGTCTGACACGTGTCTGACACGTGGCTGACGTGTCGGCTGACGTGGTACGCGCGTGTATTACACGCGCCTTCCCCCACTCGTCTTCTTCCTCCGTCAGCGCGTGTGGCGCGTGGATGAGAGTGGGACCACGCGCCGGGTGCCTTAACGGCGCGTGTGGGCGCGTGTCGAGACTGTGACTCACGCGCCAACTTCTAGGAGCGCGTGAGGGCGCGTGGGGAGGCTTCTGGGCTCTGTTTTTGCTGTTCTGGACTCCTCTCCTCCTGACCTTCTTCCTGGTGTGCTCAAAAGTGGATTTCGACCACTTCGAAATCTGGACACTTTCGGAAAAAACTCGATTTTTCTCCACCCGGGCTCTGATACCAATTGTTGCGGATCGTGGGCACACCAGGGGACACTCACAAGCAAAAACACAAGAGTTTTAACGTGGTTCGGCAAACCGGCCTACGTCCACGGGAGCGATGTTGTTATATATCAACAAATGGAGGAGATTACACACTCTCAACTCACTGTCTCTCTATATAACACACTCACTCACACTCTCTGACAAACAGAAAATAGCTCTCACTAGCTCTCTCTGTTTTGTGCCTTCCTCTCAGCAATGTGTTTTGCCATTTGCCCTGTCTACAACTCACCATCACCATTCCATTTTATACACCTTGGAGTAGGTGGGAGTGCCATTGGGTAGCCTCCATGCTTGACTTCGGCAGCCTCCTTCTTTGACATGGTTGGTAGCCTACTTCCTTGTTGACCAACCAAGGTGTGTTCACAAGACAATTTCCCCTTCACATGGGGTGAATTCAACACCGAAGACATTAAAAACTTGCCAAAAATTGCTCCATCCAATATACAAATCATAAAAGATCCAAAATCCAAGAGGAAAAAGTTTTTTTTAAATAAATACGTAAGTTGGATTGCAATCAAAGAATCCTAACTACAGTAAAAAAAGATACTCCTAAAATACAATACCAAGCCAATATAGAAACAAGTATACGAATAAATACAAATTTCTGTAGACTCACAATATTCTTGACCAAAATAAGAAACAAAAAAAGCAAAAAAGGAAATCTAGACAACCCTAATAACTTCAAAAAGGAATTTCTCAAGCATGAAAAAACAGTCACCATGCAAAAATGAATAAAACCACAGGCATAATTACTGTCCACAAGGGGACAACATTACTAGACTAACAGACTATCAAAGATAAACTCATCAAGACTGAGAATTACAAAGCATCCTATTACTTGTTTAGCTTCATTATTGTTAGATAGCTTGATGTACATTGTTGGGCTGATTTCGTAATAGCTTAGGCTTTTGGAAAAATTAGTAACTTCACATGGTATCAGATCTCTGGTTAAGAGAGGTCTTGGGTTCAAGTCTCTCCGTTAGCATTTGGTATTATGTCCTCGTTTATTTGCTTCTCCTTCTATTTGGTTCTCTGTTTGCCTCTTCACATGCAAGACGGGGTTGCACGTGAGGGAGGGTGTTAGATAGCTTGATATACATTGTTGGGTCGATTTCCTAATAGCTTAGGCTTTTGGAAAAATTGGTAACTTAACAATTATCACATTATTTCTTCTTTGTGATTATTGCCCAGATATGTTTCTAGATATATATCATTCACTCATCAATACTTTAGCGAGTCTGGATCCCCTCCTTGACAATCCTAGTTCATCTTCTCCAACGACTGAGATCAGCCGTTGCACATCCAACGGCCGTAAAAAAAATTAAAAAAAAAATTGAAATTTCAGAAGATTTCCACCTGTTGCTATAGTTATACATTCACTTCACTCTCACTCTCACTCTCACTTTCACTTTCACTCAGCCTCACACTCACCCGTCCTCCTCCATTGAACCCACCCTTACCAGCAACTAGTCCCCCAGATGGCATCGACAACCAGTCCCGACGGCAACCCATTCCAGCCCTAATATTCTCTGCTTCGTGAACCATAGCTCCACCGCAACCACCACCATTGGCTGAGCGAAGAAATTTCTTGATGAGAATGCGGGTTCTGAAGCCATAGAGGAACCATGTTTGTTTTCGAAACACTGAAATAAAGAAGTTAGGGTTGTGTGATTGAGATTGAGAAAATAGATTTGAAATTTCAAAATTAGGGCTTTGATTTGGGATTCCAACAGGGAAAAATTAGGGCTTTAAGAGTGGGTGTGTTTTTGATGAATTAGTATCCATAAACCTAGTTAATTAGTGAGACAAATTGATTAATTTTCTACTTGTTTTTGTAAAGAATTGTTGTAGAGTTGTTGAATAGGCTTTGAGGAAATAAAATAATTTTATGCCTTTTTTTTTTTTTTTACTAGAAACAGTGAACATACTTTCTTCTCCCCTCTGGTTGGTTGATAAAAAATTTGAGGAAGGAGAGAAAATCATAAATTTATTAAATCTAATGTTTTAGTTGTTTTGATTTACAAGAAGTCATAAAACCAATAAGTTGTGGCAATTTGGGTTTTTGAAGTCTGAATCCTGTGCATTAAGGTTGTTTTGAGTTATGCTAGTATGATCAATGATATATGTTTCTTCATTCAAAGCACCATTGGTATTTTACCACGAGGGATAGTGGAAATTTGGCATTTCAAAATTTGGTTTTTGTGCATTTGAGGTGGTTTTGAGTTATGCTAGTATGATCAGTGACATGGGTTTCCTAATTCAAGCAATGTTAGTGTTTTACTGAAGAAACTCAAGAACTGCCATGTTTGTTCAGTTTGAAACTATTATGTGTGTAACATGTGTGTAATTAATCACAAATGCTATGTTTGAAACTGAAGAAAATGACTGACATTGAGCTGTCATGTTTGTTCAAATGCTATTAACAGTTTAGTATGTGTAACCTCTGTATCAGCTGTGTTTTGTTTTAAAAACTGTTTACTTTTTTTCTTTTTTCTTTTCTGGATATTTCTTCATATGCTTGGTTTTGGGATTAATTCCAGCAGTATCTTCTTTCTTGGTTTTGTAGTACAAATGCTATGTTTGTCCAGTTTGGCTCAAACATGGCAGTTTGAACAAATATTTTGACAAACTGAAGAAACTGAAGAAGCATGGTTTTGGGATTTTCAGTTTCTTAACATGATGGAAAAACTGAAGAAACTAAAGAACTGCCATGTTTGTTCAGTTTGAAACTGCTATGTGTGTAACATGTGTGTAATTAATCACAAATGCTATGTTTAAAACTGAAGAAAATGACCAACATTGAACTACCATATTTGTTCAAATGCTATGTTCATATATTCTTAAGCCTTCACACTCTGTCCTTCTCCTCTATAGAACTGCCATTACTTCTGTTATGGGTATAACTCTATAGAGCTGCCATATGTGTGTAATTACAAATCATTTAATTTAGACCTTATCTATGAGACTTTACAAATCATTTATTTTCTCATGAATGTTGATCCTGCTTCAAACACAAGCATAGCACAGCACTACAAATTTCTCATGTATGCAGATTTAAAAAATGACTTCTTCTTCTAACAATAGCAACATAAGATTACAACTGAGACTGTGCAATTGTGGAAGAACCGCTGCCATATATATTGTAAGAACCAATGAGAATGGAAATCAAGGGCGTTTGTTCTTTGTTTGCCCATCAAAATATGTAAGTATGTATTGGAAAATTTAATCCTTTAGTAGTCACATTAATATTTGTATTATTCAACTAACTGATCGTCATGCATTGTAGAGTAACACTCCCACTCCCCATTGTAATTACTTCAAGTTTGTAGATGAAGATGATGAAGACGTTACGCCCAGAATCTGTTCCAACACTAGAGCTTGTGATGCTATAACAGTAGAAGACTTTAACGATGTAAGGACGAGGCTTGATGATATGGAAAATGACTATGGTCGAAGGCTTGAAAGGATAGAAAATAATATCAAAGCGATGGTGTGTTTCATTGTATTTTCTATCATTTTGTACTTTATGATGTAACTTTTGTACTTTATTGTATTTTGGGAAACTAAATAGAAGTTTCTATCATTTTGGGTTTTATTGTACTTCATAATGTAACTTATGTTTATGGAATGTGTGAGAACCCGAATATAAAAATAAAGTAAATAATTAAATAAAAATAATTTTACAATCTCAAATATTTTGAGGGTGAATCCTAAGGTGCAAATTAAATATTTGAAGGGTCTTTTAATTAATTTTAAACCTAAAATAAATTTTTGGTGGAAGTCCTTTATTTAGAGGCAAGATTTATTATAAAAAAAAATTAAAAAAATAAAAATATAGGGGGCAAGTAGTAAGTTTATTTTGATATAATAATAGTTATATTTATTTAAATTAATGGTGAAAAAAAATATAAAACAAAGGATAATTATTTAGAGTTTTGTTTATATATATATATATATATATTTAAAAACAATCCTAGGGTTCCTAACAACACTATAGTAGCAGCAGCTAGTAGCAACGTGAGAGAGGAAGAGAGAGCAAGAGATAGAAAAGAGAGAGGGAAAGAAAGCACCTTTGTGGCTTAACAACTCTAAGGTAACAATAAAACTATTCTTGTTCTATTATAGTATGTTGTATACATAGTTATGGTGCATGTGGGTGTTGTGAGTTGTTGGAAGAAAAAGGAATGGATTGGCTGATTGGGATAATATTCTAGAAATTTTAATTGAATTCATAATGTTGCTCCTAAGAATATTAATCTGCCAGCAAACTTTAGAAATTAAGAAATCATATCAAACGACTGAATTTTGAACTGAAATTTTTACAGTAGATTAATTACATATTGAATTTCATATCTGAATTTTCTCATAATTTTTGGGAGTCAAAATCCATATAAACTGATGCGTTCAAATCTGTCCAGAAAACTGGTTTTAAACAGTAAGTTCGGGGGTGTTGTTCTCTTTGGGTATAGATCCGAAAATTATCAAATCAGTGTCATTAGAACCAGCTACGAGCCTAGTTTCGTACGTTTTTGGCCTTGTATTGATTTCTTATGTATACTAAGAGAACCATTAATTTCTTTAAAATGCTATAGAAAACAACTTGTTTAGATATAATTAATTGTAGATAATTATTTTGACAAACAAATCAAGTGAAACCATTTGGGTTTGAAACTTAGGATATATTAGTTGATATCTGGAGGGTTTTAAAATTTTTCGAGCAACGTGGAGTGGGTTTTTAATTTTCAAAGTTAGCGAATAGATTGGGAAAACTTGTTTAAAACTCTGTTTTATCTTAAATTTACTTTTAGTTAAGTTTCAATCGGAACCCATGTCTTGGGTAATTTTAGACCTTGAAGAACATTAACTTAGGTATTATTTAAGAGTAACGGTGAGTGGGGTTGAGTTGTGTTAGTGTGCTTTAGTGTGGGGTACTTAGTTTATTATTCTATTTAGTATTTTTTTAAAGTAGTAGTGACGTGTAGTTTTCATACTTGGTTCATGGCACTAGTTGGACTTTCATAATTTATTCTAGAATTATATTATTTCGTTTTCAGGTGAGTAGTTTCATGCTACATATTTTTATAAATGTTCCCCTACCCTGAACTGTTAGAAAATTAAATTGTTGTTTCATGACTAAACTGTTTTGATAAATTATTATATTATCAATGAAACCAAATTATTTCTGAAACATGTGTGAACTTGGCATACTGTAAACTATTTGTTTTGGTCTCAAGTTTATAATGGTGAACTAATATGTTTTGCGAAACTGATGTGTATTGATTATTGAGACCATCTGTATATTTTAGTCCAGGGAAATTATTCCATTGTGTGTGGTGACTCTGGCCACTAGGGAATAGATCTGGGTTGGGCCGTGATGACTCTAGTGCTCAACGATTGTAAGGAAAAGACCTAGGTCAAGCTAGGTGACCTTCAATCGGATTGTCTTAAAGAAAAGGCCGGGTTGCTACCCTGAGGATGACTCTTAGTTCGGTATTGGATCCAACGGGGCTTATAGCCTTGAGAATTGTGTGGCATATTACTTGTTATTTCTTGGAACCCAAAAAATTGTTGGTGTTCATGTTGTAATCTGTTTTAAGTGAAAAATGTCATTTATCATGTTTTTGAGAGACATGGATATTTTAACTGTTGAACTATGGAACCTTCTTTTTTAAACAGATTGTTTTTACCAAACTGTATGCCAATCTAGTTTCTGTGATATATATCTTATTTTGGAATTGAACCCTGTTTTCAAAACTGTATTTACTATCCATGTTCCTACTCACTGAGCTATCAGTTGACTTAGTTGTTTATCACTTCCAGGTGTTAGAAGGACTTATAGTGGACTCATGGTGTAGCGGGGACTCAATTGCATGGACCTTTAGGACATTCAATATTTTGTTTTAGATGGTTATGTCAAGTTTGTGCATATTTATTTTTGTTTTTATTGGGGTTCATTTAGGATTATTTTGATATATGGGCTATTTATATCCCATGAGTTTGGATGATATTGATTACGGTTGGTTTTTCCGTTTATACTTGTGGCGTGTCACTGGATTGAGTTTTAAATATTTGTTACTGGACTATTGTATAGTTATTCAATGTGTTTGTGGATTCGTGTTTAGGTTTACGTGTGCCTTGGGCTAAGGCCCTGTGGGCCACGGCCGGTCATACCCGGGTTTGGGGTGTGACAGAATGAATTTTAATGTTGAACTTAGAACTGCCATTACTTCATTACGGAATGAATTTTGGGAAACATTGGTCTCATTATTAGAGCTTACTCCCATTCTTAAATTCAGCCGTAGTCAATAGGCACCACTTGCAAACCAGAGGCATATTCTGCATTGTAAAAATGTGAAATTGGTTATGTTTGGTATTAGAGACTTAGCTACACGTGTTTTGTGTGAGAAGCATAATGAGGACCATGATCACTTATTTTTTGATTTCCCTTTCTCTTAAACAATTTGGCAGTGGCCTCAACTTGTTATCTGTTAGCAAGTTTTTTGATTGCCCTCACTTATCAGACATAGACTATTATTTGTTAGCAAGTTTAAAGAAGATCATTCTAATGGTTGGCATACACAGGAGTGGTCTCTGCCTCACTCTATGATCCAATCATCTGGTTAACATTGCTTGAGGTGGCTTGGTACTGTTTCAGTTGTAGTCATCTAGATCTCTGGATGCTATTTGTTGTAGGTTTGGCACATTTTGGTTTCACACCTTAGACACATTTTGGTTTCACATCAAAGAACCTCATACATGTTATGGTTCTATGAGTATGGCACCGGCATGTTCCTTGAAACCCAAGTCCCAGAACCAGAACCAGCAACATGAAGCTCTAGCAGCAGCATAGCAGAACCAGCAATATTAGAACCACCAGCAGAACAGATAACAGCAACATAACCTCAGTAGCAGAACATATGGGTGATCAATGAAGAACAGATATCAGAACAACACAATATGGACAGCAACACACATGGACAGAGAACAGATAAAATAATAACACTTACATTCTTGGAGGCTAACAGCATACTAGAACCAACAATAATAACACTCATATTTTTTGACATAAATATGACTTCAATCTCACATAATAAAATAATAACTTAAATACATAATATGGACAGTAACACACATTACCACTTAAGCACCAATAAAAGTTAAAAACAGTTAAAAACATGGACAACAACACACATTCTTGGAGCACCAATACAAGTTAAAAACAGTTTCAACAGTACTAGTTAAGCAAAAAACGGACAGCAGCAGCATAATAAAAAAATGGACAGCAGCACAGCAACAGCAGCACAAAAATGAACAGCAACAGCACAAAAAATGGACAGCAGCAGCAAAAAATGGACAACAGCAACACATGGACAGCAGCAGCACATGGACAGCAACATACATGGACAACAGCAGCACATGGACAACATCATATCAGTAACACATGTTTTAGCAACACATGGACACGTGCTGTGTTTTGTTAATGTTATAAGCTGCTATTGTAGAAATTTGCAGTGCGTTCCACCTGTTTGTGCTGGTCGATAGCCTAAGACAAGAACACACACACACAAAAAAAAAAACAACATTAACAAAACACAGCAGCAAAGGGGCACACAATGTACAACAAATGTAATATTAATTGCTAAAGTTAATGAAATAACCTGACTACACATTAGACTATTTGATTGTTCAGAATATCGAAATCCAATGTCATATCCAAATGAACCTTCTCCTACTGACTGGAATGTTGGCTGACCATAATAGCGCCGAGGCATTGGATTTGGTACACAATTTGGCACTACATACATATTTTGCAAATTGTTTGCTTACAACAAGGACAACATTATATTATGGTTGACAATAAGTCAGAGTGTTATATTATATCGACAACAAAATAATAAAATCTGAAACTAACACTCACATGATATGTGGGATATATGAATGAAGGAGGTATTGAATTACCACCTATTACAACAGATGGATTAAGAGGATGATGATGAGGAACATGTTAATGACTATAGACATCTCCTCGAACAGATAATAGTGAAGGTCTAACTGTTGGACTTGCAATAGATTGTGGCGTAGCCAAGGTATTAGCACGGGCTTTTTTTCTCGAGTTTGCTACCAACACCGCTTTGAATCCACTTTTCACTCTCCTTTTGCCCTTAGTAGTAGCCACATTTTTCTTCAAGCCTCTTGGTTGCACAACATGATTTTCATCTTCACAATCCACTTCAACGCTTTGGGTTTCATCCTCATTACGTACTTCATTTTCAACAGCAAAATGAGCACTTAACTTGCATTCAACATTTCCAACTAATGTAGTGAGTTGTACAATTGCCAAATCATAGGTTTCTTCAGTTTCAGTAGCTCTACATGCTATTGCTCTAAATGCGGTCATCAATGTCTTATACTGCGAGGCTTGTTGGAATTTTATATCAACTTGAATGTTATTCCCCATAAAAGTCCTTCACAGTTTCAGCTCTTACTTGTTTTGTCCACCTCTTTGCAATGTATTGTGAAGGAACCTCTTTCATCTTCAATATGTCTCTTATAACCTTCAAAGAGTGAGAACACAAAATTCCTTCTCTTTCATACTTTGTACAACTACAACCCAAAGAGCCATCCCTCTCCATCTTCACTTTCCTTGCATATTTCCTACTAACATCAACAACTGTGAAAATGGTACAAGTCTCGCCATATTCAATTGCTTCTATGTCCGATTCAATGGATCGAAAGTACTCATTTTGGAATTCCTCAAAAATCTTTTTGGTGTACATATTACCCATTTGAATTAACATTCTTATAGTTGCTTTCACCTTTGGCAACCTTTGGCACAAAGCATATTCTGCTTCTAACTCCTTGTATCGCTTCTCATAAAGTACCATTTCGAAATGCATGAAGAATTTATTTAAATTAAAATCCGAACGAATGTAATCCTTCAAAAAAGCATTAAAAGATTCACTAAGTTGTGTGATACTCATTCCCGCAGCCCATGTTGATCTAACATATGACCAGCCCTATTTTTCTTTCACCGCAAAAGTCAATTTTAACCAATTGTTATCATGCACATAATATTTCTCAAGCATTTCAGCCCACTTTAACTTCCATTGATTTTCATCTTCAATGTCAAACAGGAATTTATTTAATACACCCTTTACCTCCTTATCTTGGAACAAACAATTAACATGTTTTAATGCATTTTGCATCAAATGTCATGTACACAATCAGTGATTCGTGTTAGGCATAACAATGGGTATGGCTTTAGCCATTGCAGCATCTTGATCCGTGAACAAAGTTTTTAGTGTCTTTCTTGACATAGCCTCTAGAAAATTTTGAAACAACCATACAAACGATTCGGCGGTCTCATCATACAACAAGGCTGCACCAAATATAACTATTTCCCTATGATGGTTGAATCCCATAAAAGATGCAAAGGGTCTATGTTCTTTGTTTAACTTGTAAGTCGTATCAAATGTGACAACATCACCAAATTGGGCATAATCTATGATCATTTGTGTATCGGCCCAAAACATATTCGTTATTTGCTCCTCATTATCTAACTGAAACTAATAAAAAAAGAAAGGATTCTGCAAAGATTTTTCTTTAAAGTGTTTCAACACATTGCCTACTTCCCCATATGCTAAGCTTTGTTGTCTTTTGGTTCTCAAATAATTTTTTTGATCTAATTTCGTAAACCCAAGACATTGCCTCTCACCAGCTTCCCTACCCATGAGTTCAAAAGACTGGCCTAAACGAAGACCAGATTGTGCCACCAAATCCAACTCAATTTCTTGGGTAGCCGATATCTTTCTTTGTGACGGTAACATGTGGGCACACTCGGGTGGTACAAGATCGTGGTTGTGTTTTTCTTTGAAATCAGTCACAACAAATTTCTAAATACCCTCATCTAATTTCACATAAATGCGAGCCTCACAACCAGTCCTAGTTTCAGCTCTAGGGTTTTTTGCCAATGGGTCTCGCTTGTCAACCTTCCAAAATCCCTCCTTGTTACAAACGAAAAGTCTACAAATAAGTTAGTTAGTGAACTTGTTCTTCCTACAATAATCCCTTCTTATGCTAAATCTCATTCTTCCTCCATATGTATTATAAAAATCATACGCACATTGTTCAGAATCAAATGTCATTCCTTGCTTTGGCTTCCAAATACAATTATTCTCAGGTTCCATATCCATATCAAAATGCAACTGAAAACCCATATAAATAAAATCTTAGCTACATAAATTAAATATTTATTTCATGCTTCTATGTCCTCAGTATGCTGGTAGTATTTCATTTCTACTTTGGTGCTCTATTTGTTTTATAAATAACTTTTTCTTGATTTACAGTTTGTTAAAAACCCATGAAGCCATCATTAAATTTAGTTATGCATGGAACTAATTTCAGTTTATAAATTGCAGTTTGTTAATTATAGTTTATAAATTGCTTCTATTTCTTTTCAATTCCAGACACAAAATATTTCCAGACACAAAAATATATTCCACAGAGAAATACTTTGAGACTAATTTCAGTTTGAAAAAATTCCCAACACACAAAATGCAGTTCCATCCACTAACATGAAGCTCAAATAATCAATTACAGAGATAGAGACAATGACGAAGACTAACCATTTTAGTTTATAAATTGCAGTTTGTTAATTACAGTTTATAAATTGCTTCTATTTCTTCTCAATTCCAGACACAAAAAAATATTCCACAAAGAAATACTTAGAGACTAATTTCAATTTGAAAAAATTCCAAACACACAAAATGCAGTTCCATCTACTGACATGAAGCTCAAATAATCAATTACAGAGACAGAGGCAATGAAGAAGACTAACCTCTGGTTTACGAAGTGAGGGTAGATAGAATGAGGGCAAAGCAATGGGTTCGATTTGGGGAGTGGGTCGTTGTAGACAGGGTCTGCCGGTGCGGCGACTTCGGTGAGGTGGAGGAGAAGAATGTGACGACTCTGGTTTGGCAAGCAGACAAAATCTGTATTGGGTCGATAATGGGTCACCGTCGTCGGATTTGCAACGGCGTTGAGAGTGGGTTGCCACGGGTATTGGGTCGCTGGTGAGGTTGGGTTCGACGAATAAGAAGGGGTGAGTGTAGGTTGTGTGAGAATGAGTGCGCATCAAATCTGTAAAACACATTCAGCTGTGTTTTGTTTTGGGCGGGAAACTGAAATTTCAATTAATAATAATAATAATAATAATAATAATAATAATAATATAATAAATTTTTTTTTTTTTTTTTTTATGGCCGTTGAATGTGCAATGGCTGATCTCAGCTGTTGCAAGTAGGAGATGAAATAGGATTGTCAAGGAGGGGATCCGAACTCTACTTTAGCACCCACCAATAGTAAAGTTAACGTAGGTTGTTAATTGGTCGCAGCCTTGGCAGATGCATCATTTCATCACCATGCCAAAGTTTTGTACTACATTCTTACTTAGAAACTCAATAAGCTAAAGCATGAAGTAAAATCGATCGTATTAGAACACATACATTGTTGATGTTACAAAACCATTTCATTGCAGAAGCCATATATAAATTTATCCAACAGGAAATAAGATCAATTTAACATATCTGAAATGAACCATAATTCATTTCATTGCAAAAGGCATATATAAACTTACAACTGTCGAAATTACTACATCAACAGAGGGGAAAAACATTCTTAAAGTACAAAATGAAACAAATGTAAACAACGAAATGGAAACGACACTAACGATTTTGCAAAGAATACAAACAGGAAATATGGTGTCCATGCATGGATGGACTATAAACCATGGGCGATCTGTTTGAGAAGGTCGTCGTTGTTGATGACTCTTTCGACGGAAGACATGGCGGCAATGAGGTATAGGGTGTGGGGACGAAGAAGAAGAACATGAAAACGAGGGTTCCATATATATAGAGCGAGAGAGCGAGAGATGATTGAAAACAAGGGTTACGATTCTCTTGTTGTTTTTGTTTTGTGGCAAATGGCAATGCTATCAATTTCAAGCAAACAGATCAGCTCTGATACATATATATTGGTGTTGGTGTGCTGTGCTGTGTTTTGCTTTATTGCTAAGAGACGTTGCCGCTATCTCTTCCCTCCCTCATACACCTCCGTTTTTTAAATGAAGATTCTTATTTGAAGAACAAAAATTAAATTTATTTTTTAAATTTAATGATGTAATAGTTTAATAAGATATTAAAGGTGACTTTTTTGGTTTTATATTTTCTTTAATTTTTAATTAATCATATTATTTACATATTATTGGAAATAATATTATTGGATTTAAAAATAAGTTTAAAAAGTAAACTTGTATATCATTTAAAAAAAAAATTATATCTCATTACTTTTATAACTAAATAAATCTTTAATTTTTTAAAGAGAAATTTAGTCAAAACGCCTCTATTGGATCCTTATTTGGTGAAAAGGACGGCTTAATTTATTTTGCTCGATAAACCCCCTAGAGATGAAGCGTGTAATTGAGTAGAGATAAAATAAAATGTCTTTTTTTTTCTTAGACAATATTATCAAAATAACATCTTAAAGTGAATCAGAGTAATCAGAGTAACATGTTACTATTTATATCAATTTTGACAGTAATAATAATTTTTAAATTTTTTTGTAGTCAATATAAATTTTATTTGATAAATCTTGATGAGAGGATTATAAAAATACTAATTTTATTAAAAATCGACATTTAGATTAAAAGTTATACTATTATTTTAAAGTTTAATATTTTGGTAAAAATAATTGTAAACTTCAATTAGTAACTTTCATCGAACATCATTAAACAACGTCGCTAATTGTTAATTTTTAGCGACAGTGTGAAAATTGTCACAAAAATGTCACTAATTGTAAGTTTTAGCGACAGTTTAAAAAAATCATCACAAAAAAAAAATGTCATTAATATTTAACTTTCAATGAAATTTTAAAAAATTCGTCGCAAAGAAAGTCATTAATTATAAGTTTGAATGACAATTTTTTAAAAATCATGATAAAAAAAAAGTTACTAATTGTCAATTTTTAGAGACATGTAAAAAGTCGTCAAAAAAATTATTTTTAGCAACGATTTTATTAGGATCTATTTTTAATATAATTTGATAGGAATTAAGTCTAACTATTAGGACTTATTGATAATTTACCCTATGTAAAACAACTTTATTTCTTGTATGTTTTCTCTAGTTATCAGTCAATCACCTTTTTGAAATATTACTAAAGTCTAGAAGAGGGCTTAGAAAGTGGACTTACCATTTCATTTTTTATTTTAAAAAAAATCGGGTTTGATTTTGATAACAAAATAAATTTTTAATTTTTAATTTTGTCGATTAAATCCTAATCAATCTAAATTATTGACCTATTTTTGTTAAGTAAAACTTATGAGAAAAAAAGATATTTTAATCATTAAACTCAATGTAGGTGCACATAAAATGTCTAATATCATTTTTTATTGAATTTAATGAATAAAATATCGTTTTCCTATTGATTTTATTTAACAAAAAGAGACATATGATTTAAATTGACAAATTAAAAACTTAGTATTTATTTTGTTACATGAGTCAAATTTTTATTTTTTTAATTATAATTTTCTCGATGAGCTTTTCCTCAAGTTCAAATATGAAATTCACCGCGTGTCTCATTTCGATAATTTGAATTATTCATTTGTTGAGTTTTCTACATATTATCCATGAAAAAAAATTAAATCCATCTAATAATCTTAATCTTTTTATTTTATTGTGTTTGTCTCTACAAAAATGAATAATCTCTTCTAAAAAATATACTTGTTTATTTTTCAAAAACAAACGCGATAAAATAAAAATATTACGATTATTAAATCGACTTAATCTTTTTTTTATGAATGATATTTATTGAGAGATCAAATCCTTAAAACATAACACATAGTGAACTCTACGGATCCCTCAAATTCTCTCATGTTCATACTAAAGGTTGAGAAAAGTCCAATCCAAAAATTAATTACTCTCTTACAATAAGGGAGAAATGTTAGGAGCGTGTATTTATACCACCGAAACACCTCTTTATAACTTTATATTTTTATGGCTAAATTATTATCCGATCTTAGACCTCGTTTAGAAATAAGCTATTTTAGTCATTTTTTATCTTTTACGAAAAAATGTGTAAAAAAGTGAAGAGAGTGATATAACAACTTATAGTGACTTTTTGATTTTTTAGCTAAAACATGTACTTACCAAACAAGACCATAATAGTAAATTCATTAAGTCTTATCAAAACCAGTGCTAAAAGAAAATTGTGACGATTTTGTAAATTTGTCATTAAAAACTAACAATTAGTGTTCATCTTTGAAAGTTGGTCTTATCAAACTTGTTGCTAAAGAGATTTTTTGTGACAATTTTTTGAATTTGTCACGAAAAATTGACAATTAGTGACATTTTCTGTAACAATTTTCTAATTATGTCACTAAAAATTGAAAATTATCGATGTTTTTCTATGATGATTTTTTTTAAATTGTTGCTAAAAACTAATAATTAGTAACATTTTTTATTGGATAATATGTTTATTTATTGGGACATACATGCAAGTCTCCTATGCATGGTTTAATATTGGAAAGTGTGTATAAAGTATCTTGAAAATATATAAAAATATTAAAAAAATGTATTGCTTTCAGTAAAAGTGCACTGAATTTAGTGAAAAATGTCTTGCATTCTTTAATTTTTTTGTCTTTTACTTGTCCCTTAGGTGCACTTGTTAATAAGACCATTTTATTCTTTTAAAGTGCTGCTATTAGCACCTGTCAAAATTCTTTGGACCCCTCATTTCTTTGGACCCCAACCCTAAACCTTAAATTTTAATAATATTTTTTTGGACACCCCCACTTATTACCGAATCTACCCTTATTCATAATATTTTCACAATCAAATGCACACTCAC
The DNA here is from genome assembly GCF_055761805.1 of Camellia sinensis. Lineage (NCBI taxonomy): Eukaryota > Viridiplantae > Streptophyta > Magnoliopsida > Ericales > Theaceae > Camellia > Camellia sinensis. The sequence goes on along the minus strand of NC_138964.1, from coordinate 15,158,363 downwards.
CCAATTTTTCATATCCTCTCCTTCCTTGACCATTCGTCTCCTCTATTCATCTCCTCCGCTTCGACTTCAATCCATTCAAAGTGCTGCTAAAAGTGCTTGGGACATTGCGCTTTATTTTTTTTATTTTTTTTTCCTCCTTACAAAGTGCTGTTGAAATTCGTTTAGTGAAAATTCAACACTTTCGAACCGAGCTAGCATTATAGTGTTGAGACAAGCTGTAGACTTTTTCATCTACCATCAAAGGTATAATTTACTTTTGTTTTCTTTTCAATTAATCATAACCACACAAACAAAAACCCTTTACCAACCAAAACCACAACCACACAAAACCTTAATTGTGGGAAAATATTATAATGTAATGGATGGCTTGATTCCACATAAAATTCAAATTTTTTTGGAAATAGAGGTCTGAATATTATAATCTGATGGATGGCTTGAATATTAAAATGTAATAGAAGTCTACGTACCAACTAAAAATAAAATAAAATAAAAATATTGGAACCCTTTGTCTTTTAGAAAATTTGTTTGGCTGATCCTTTGTCTTGGAGTGTTGGATATTTTGGTTGTGTTTTTTTTGTGCATGAAGAAAACAAATTTGTTTGGCTAATCCTTTGTCCTGGAGTGTTGGGACCAGTTGCTTTTTTTTAAGTGTAAGGTTTTTATGTCTGTACTGTACATATAGTATAAAATTGTCCCTTTTCTATTGTTGTAAGGCATTGCCATTGCCATTGGTTTTGCCTCTGTTTTCTATAATAAGCTTTAGAAATACTTTCTATTCATAATTTTTTTTTAAAAATTTTGTTTTCATTTTTTTCTTTTTCTTTTGTGTTACTTATATTACTTAAACATTAAATAGCAGTGAGGTTAGGTTAGTTTTTGTTATACATTGTTTGTTGTAAATGACAAACCAGAAATTGTCAACAAAGAAAAGGGCACTTGACTCTATAATATTGTACCCTATTTGAGCCAAAAAAGTTATGTTCTTTCAGCAATTGGTAAGATTTAAACTCATCGTGCTGGGGATGAGGATTTTGTAAGACAAACCGCTGAATGGCTAACTTTTCAAAGATCAATTACATACATTGGCTAATTTGTTTATGTTTGATGGTTGATTCTCTAACAAATATTTTTCATTAGCCTGACTGATCTTTTGAGAAGTATTTTTAGCTTTTCTGTACTACAGTCTAACTTAGCACACAACAATGGTTGCCAGAGTTATCCGTAGAATTTTGAATAAATTCCAAGTTTATATTTGTTTGGTGGGTAAGAAGTAAGAAAATGAAAATTTAGACTTCTATTACATTTGAATTTTCTTCCACAAAAAGAAACTTATATCTGAATTTTCTGCACAAAAAAAAAAAAGAAAAAAAAGAGAGAAGGCAAACAGGGCAGCAACCTTCCAGATTATTTAATTCACATTTTAAGCTTCTTTTCCATGTATTTTCATACATCAACTTATAGCCACACAATCACACAACACTTGTACTAGCTGCCTTCCATATAAACTAACTCTAATTAGCACAAAGCAAATCATAACCCTAACAAGAGGTAAGTGGGCTTTTTGAAAACAGTGCTAATTTTAGCATATTATATCAACTTGGAGATGCATGTGATTATATTGCAATTATAGGCTTTAGGAAAATGTTGAATTTTCTTTAAGTGCTTATAATTAATCCGAAATGTCCTAAGAAGCGAAACACACATCTTTTGTTGTGTACCAAGCCTTTTTGTTTTTAATACCAAATTCCATTGTTTAGGCTCTCAAATTTTTGCACTTTTTTGGAAAGCTTTGTTTTTGTCTATAATTTTATTTAGGTTTTTTTTTTTTTTGTTTTTAATGGCCTTTCTCTTGGCATGCTTCTAATGCATTACAATTCTCAAATTTTGGTCCAACTCAAATTTCTTATTTTTAGTAATTTCTTTTTATCGTTTATTCATTTTGTGTTTGGCAAGAAACTATCTTAGTTTCTTATTTCCTATTTGAATTTGTATCTTTTCTAAAGCTGTCTCTAATTGATATCTACATATATAAAAATACATGTATATATACTTCTGATCATACATGTATTTTTGCCTCATTGGTCATGATACACCTATTTAAGATAGGCTTCAATGGCTTATAAGTTATATATATAATGTCCCTCGATGACATGCATTTTCGACACATAGGAAGGACTGACTATATTATTAAGGGTAATTGACATTGGATATATTTGCTTACATTGTCATTAACTAACATCTAATTGTACTTGGTGGACAGTTACGGTGGAAACTGCTCAAGATTGCCAAACAGCGTCTAGGAGACGTAATGTTGTATTTTCTCAAAAAGTGGCTAAGAGACCTCGACGCACTCGTAAGACTAATGATCAAGGTAGTGGAGTTAATGAACATGACATGAATGACATAGGTACTGCTCTAGCAAAAATGATTGAGGTTAAAAACGATAGGGGCAATCAATTAAATGTCAATGACATGGGTGATGATTTGGGTGATGAACCAATAGATATGAGTAATGAACCAACAGATACAGGTGATGATCTGGGTGATGAACTAACAAACATGGGTGACTATGAAGACCAACCAGCAGATACAACTGAAAAAGTTAATGAAGATCTTACTGGACCTTTTCTTGAAGGGCCATATGATCCTTCAATTTTGAAAAGTTTTCATTGTCACGTAGCAGCAAAAATTTGGCATAATGATGTAAGTCATTGTCTTACATTAATTAATTTAATGTTTTAAATTTTGTTTCAACTTTACTAATTGTTTTTTTATTTTTTTTTTCTATGTTGCAGGAACGCGGAATACTTAAATGCTTAAATCATGGTTTTAAAGTTGGTGAATGGTCATTCAACTTGGAAGAAAATGAACAGTCCAAATTTCATGGTTTAATTATGGATTTGGGGTTGATTTCTTCAGTGAGTTGCTCATATAAATTTGTAAACAAAGTTGTAGTTTTGGCCTTTGTGGAAAGATGGCAGCCAGAGACAAACACGTTTCATCTACCATTTGGTGAGATGTCACCAACATTAGATTATGTTAGTGTAATTCTAGGGATTCTAGTGATTGGTAAATCAGTCTCTTGCAAGAAGTTATCAAATGTTGACGTTCCAAATCTGCTAGTTGAGGCTTTGGGAGTAACAATAGATGAGGCAAATGTAGTGTTGAAGGTAGCACGGAGCCAGTCTATCAAGATAGAATGGTTGAGACAACGGTTTGGGTCAGTGTCTGATGCTAACTGTACAAGAAAGAAATAAACCTTCTCGTATAATCCTGTTGATCAAGTCTACGCTCCTCCGTACGTCGTCGCTTTACCCCTTGAAAACACAAACGTGAGCTAGCCGGTAGGTGTGTGCCGGATACCTCTCCGATGCCTAAGTCAGCAAAAATAGATAAATAGACAAAGCTCTGTATATTCGAGAATCAAAGTTGTGTTACTTCTCCATAGGTGATGTTATGAGCTTTTATAGGTTCTATGTGGCACAATCCTCGTAGGACTCTTACTCCTCCATGTAGAGTCCTCCTAGGAATCATATTCCTGAAAGATAATACTTATCCTTCAACACCCCCCTCACTGCTTAAACCAAGTGAGATGGTTTTACCTAGGTCAGATATCAATACGACCGGGATAACGTGGCCATCCTAAAGCCACAGACTAGACCGAGCTCCACTTAGCTCGGTTCTTCCTTTTGCAGCGTGTACCTCGGTTCAACGTACTCCAACCAAGCTGTTGAGATCATGCTAACCATACTGAGTTAGGATCGAATTAACCCATGGCATGGTTCTGAGGAAGGCTTAACATACTTTGGCTCAATATGGTATGACCGGGCTAACTGTTACCGCGCCGACCGTGGTGACCGAGCTAACTACCAAGCTCTTTCGGACCGGGCTAACTGCAAGGCTCCTCTGGACCGGGATAACAATAAGGCGTTCTCAGGACCGAGCTAACTCCAAGCCCCTGTTTATCCAGCCCTTCTTACCGTGGCCCAATGAACGGCCCATTACCCAGCTCGGCCTAATTTATATATAAATTACCCTTTCAATTGCCCCTTAATTCTATCTGCATAGCATGATAGGGATTACCTGTTACCAGCCGAGCTAAAAACTTACTATCAAGCTAAACTCTTTAGCCTTTCCAACTGAGCTCAAAAACCCTTTAGCCTTTCCGGCCGAGCTAAAACTCTTTAGCCTTTCCAGCCGAGCTAAAACTCTTTAGCCTTTCCAGTCGAGCTAAATTTACACTGGGTTCTATTTGTCCAGTCAAAGTGTCTCTTCAATCGCTTCTTATTCCAAGGACACGTGGCATGCTCTCATTGGCTGAAGGCAGCTGTCACGCCGTCTTCGTACCTCGTGTTTTTTGAACAGTTCCCGCCTTTTCGTTCTTCCTTCTACACAAAACAGACCCTTGTTTTGAATCACTCCCATACTATTCATCTCCGTCTCTCTCTCTCGTCTCTGAGCCTCTTTTGTTCTTCAATCTTGTAACTGCGAAGCTCTTGCCTCCTAGTGCCATTTCCATCTTCTAGTGCCGCTTGTCCTGGTAAGTTACTCAAATCTCTCTTGTTTTTGTTGTTTTTTGCACTTGCTTTCTACAATCCATAGCATAGTGTTTGTGTTTTTGCAAAACATATTACTACCATTTTCTGCGTGGGCTTGCGTTTTCTGGAAAAAAAACTTAGTAATAGAATCACTTGTATTCACGAAATAATCTGAGAAACATTGGTTTCGATCCAAAATCACAATATAACCGAACTAAAAAGTTGTTTGTAGCTAATGTCAAACTAGCCAAACTAACCAACCGAACTAACACTTCATGTTATGCCACTAGTTTCAACAAGTAAATTCTCCTTTTGATTTTAACTTAGCCGAGCTAACAAACCGTATTAAGTCTGCGCAATAGTGTGCTTGGAAGTCTTAACCACGACCGAGTTATAACATGGGGCTAAACCAGCCTTCTTATTTCAGACCGAACTAAAAGCGCTGCCTCTAGAGGCTCAACCAGGCTAACAAACCCTTTGCACAACCGAGATAACAAACCCCTCGCACAACCGAGGTACCAAATCCCTTGCTCAAACCAAGCTATGATCCATAGCATCTCGCATAGCTGAGCTAGGACTTCATTTATCTTGCCTTTATTTCTTTTTGCTCGGTCCCACGATCTGTGCTTAACACCTTTGTTTTTTACCTTGCAGACTTAGGTTGCCCAGGCATTCCCTTGAGGGCTCAACCGAGCTACTTAGAATCATTTTTCGACCGAGCTAACACTCGAGTTTAATTTATTCATAACTTAAACCACAAATGGGAAAGTATAGATTTTTAGTAAACTCACCAGGTGCCATGGCCGAATTCCGAAAAGACTATCAAATTCCAGATGACATCCACCTTTCACTGGCCGAACTAAAAACCGTTCCTTGGGGTAAATAGGGCTTTGTCCCTTTTAATGTTATTTCCATTGTGGAGTGCGGTCTACACTTCCCTGTACAGCCCTTACTCTGTGAATTCCTCAAGCAAACCAAACCCTGCCCTACCCAACTTTCTACCAATTCTTACTGCATAATAAATGGAATAGCCGAGCTAAACCGCTGGGCTGGCCTTAACCTCGGTCTCGCCGAGATCTTCCACCAGTATTCTATAGGATCAGCCGAAGATGGCTGGGTTTACTACTTACGAATAAAGCGCCGGTGTGAAAAAATAATAAAGGACACACCGGACAAAGACTTGAACGATGATGGTTTTTTCTGGGTATCTGGGAATTTTGAAGACCACCAAGCCCAGATCCTAGGCCACAGAATAAACTGGAACAAGGGTGTAGTCGGTAGGGTTACCTCGGCTTTACTGCATTCTTCTTGTTATTTCGGTTTTCTAATTGTGAACTGAACTAAATGTTGTCTTCTTTTTTGCAGATAGAAACTTTCTTAAGTCCTAATACAGCTACCCTAACTTGAACGTGCTTCGCGCCACGCTGCGATATCCAGACCGAAGTTGGACTAACCTGCTTAATTTTGAACCGGCCTACCGATATAGTGGAAAATGAAGGGCCAGGGTAACTGACTTTCTTCTAGAAGTCTCTCTTGAACCGGACCCATCCTTGCCTCAAATCAACCTTATCCCACTTACTGCCGAACAAGAAATTGCCAAGAAGAGAGCCGTGCGAGCCCTTCTCACCAAAACAAATCCAACCGAGGTACCACCAACTGGTCAACCTCAGGAGATCGTGGTGGCCCTTCCATCTCATCAACCCTCATCATCCCGCCAAAGGAAGCATGCCCAGACTACTCTAACCGAGCAACGTTTGGTTGATGAAGACAAAACCGTGGTTCCTCAAACCACTCTACCAACTCCTCCACCGAGCCCACAGCCGGAGCGTTCAGACCGAGCTAGCTCTTCTAAGTGGGCTCCAAAGATTTCTTTCCAAAATCGGGCTATCAAGGACACTGATTCAGTGGTTGCTGAAAAAGATCACTTAATGGCATTCAACCTCGCCAAGAGTGTTTGCCTTCCAGCAGACATGGAGCACCACAACCATTTGACCGAGCTAAAGGCCATCCGCTCGACCACAAAATCCATGGTGCTTGTAAGTAGCTTTCTTTGCTGATTTTTCTAATTTGCACAACTTTCTGCTCGGTTTTACTACAAGTCTCTTCCCATTCTTTTTTAGGCCATGCAAAAGAACCATATTGCTCATAAACGTGTATTGGTGCTTCGAAAAACAGCAAGGCAAGCCATGGCCGAAGTAACCGAGAAAACAACCGAGCTAGAACAGGCCAGAAAGCACATAGCCGAGCTAAAAATCGAGAACGGACGTCTGACCGGTCTTGTTAGCTCGGCAGAAGCAGACAAACAAAAGGCTGCTGCCGTGATAAAAGACAAATACCTGCATGAACTGGCTAAACTTGAAGGAAAGAAGAACGCCGAGATAACAAAGCTTGGGAAGCAACTAGAGGATGCAGAGACCCGCGGCTTCAGGGAAGGCGAAGCCCTCTATGTCAAGCAGTGTGAAGCTGTGAAAGATCTCTTTTTTAAGTGCGGTTAGAGGGGGGCCGTGGTGCAGCTCGGTCATGGACCTGAGACCGAGGTCTTCAATCCTCCTACATACTTCATTCTGAGCTCACTATCAGAGTATGCTGCGACCCTTCAGCAACAATTTCTTGATGATTCAGATGATGAAGAAGAAATTGTGCCCAACGATACCCCGGTCGTCAATGAACCTGCCAATCAGTCAGTTCGGGCAGAGCCAATGGTGGAAGACTTGATTGTCGAACTACCAACTGAAATCGTGCTTCCAACCGGGACCATACTTCCGACCGAAATCGAGCTTCCAACTGAAACCGGGCTGCGAGTTGAACTTGATGCTAATCTTGATGATCTGTTTGCCTGACTTTGTATTTCTCTTCTTTTTGCTTGATTTCTGTATTTTCTTTTCTTTGCTTTTGGACACAGATTGTACATCCTTTGTACTTGCTTTGAATTTTTAATGAAGTCTATTTTTTTGTTCCAACTCTTATTTCGGTTGATCTCTATGCTTATACTTTACTTTCTAACTGAAGTCTTGGATGACGTACAACATTCTCTTGCCGAGATACTTTATCTCGGTCTTAACATTGCAACTATAAGTATACCTGTCAACCACTCTTTGGCCAAGATCTTTATCTCGGCTGAAGATTTCCAAGAGTTGGTTTAATCCGGCCAACCACTCTTTTAGCCGAGATTCTTACTTCGGCTGAAGAGTACCAAGAGTTGGTTTAATCTAGCCAACCACTCTTTAGCCGAGATTTGTACCTCGGCTGAAGAGTACCAAGAGTTGGTTTAATCCAGCCAACCACTCTTTAACCGAGATCCTCACCTCGGCTGAAGAGTACCAAGAGTTGGTTTAATCCAGCCAACCTCTAAATTGGTTATTCCTGCTAATTTAGAATAAAATGTTTGGTTATTCTGACCAAACGTCATGCAGCCTGGATCCTTATCCTGGGCTTAAGAGGGGTGTTAGTTTTTCCAGCCAACCTCTAGATTGGTTTTTCTAGTCAACCTAGAGTAAAGTGTTTGGTTATTTCGACCAAACGTCCTGCAGCCTGGATCCTTATCCTAGGCTTAGGAGGGGTGTTGGTTTTTCCAGCCAACCTCTAGATTGGTTTTTCCAGCCAACCTAGAGTAAAGTGTTTGGTTATTCCGACCAAACGTCTTGCAGCCTGGGTCCTTATCCTGGGCTTAGGAGGTGTTGGTTTTTCCGGCCAACTTTGCTTTCAATGTCCCTAACTCACTAAAACGATCTTTTACAGAAGGAAACAACTATACTGAAAAGAAACTATTTATTTTATTGAGAAAGGAAAAAATTACAAGTATTCTGAAAAAAGGTTAAAAATAAAATAGTTTGAGATTGGCAGTGTTCCATGGCCTGGGAATTGCTTTGTTGTCCTCATCTTCTAAGTAGTATGCCCCTTTGCCAGCTAATCCGATCACTTTGTAAGGTCCTTCCCAATTAGGCCCTAACTTGCCATCTCCTGGTACCACGGTGTTTCCCATCACTTTGCGCAGTACCCAATCTCTGATTTTGAATTATCTTGGATGTACTGTTTTGTTATACTTTCTGGACAACTCTTGCTGGTACGAGGCAATGTGAAGCAGTGCACTTTCTCTTCTTTCTTCGGCGAGGTCGAGCTCCAATGCTATGGCATCTCCATTCAAGTCTGGATCAAAATTTTCGCTTCTAATTGTGGGGAGGCCAACTTCCAGTGGGATTACTGCCTCCATGCCATAGGCTAAAGAGAATGGTGTCTCTCCAGTTGATCGCCGAGGTGTGGTACGGTAAGCCCACAGAACATGAGGCAGTTCCTCAGCCCACTTGTCTTTTGCTTTTTCTAACCTCTTCTTCAATCCATCCAAGACAACCTTGTTTGATGCTTCTGCTTGGCCATTTGCTTGGGGATACGCTGGTGTAGAATTGTAGAACTCTATCTTGTATTCTTCACAAAAGCCTCTAAAGATTCTGCCATCAAATTGAGTGCCCTTGTCTGATATTAGGGCTTTAGGTATGCTGAACCGAGTGATGATATTCTGCCAGACGAACTTCTTCACATCTTTTTCCTTGATTGATGCCAATGCTTCTGCTTCCACCCACTTTGTGAAGTAGTCTGTTGCTCGAGAAAGAATTTCCTGTTTCCGGGTGCTGTTGGAAGTGGTCCTACTATGTCCGAGCCCCACATTGCGAAGGGCTATGGACTGGTCAATGGTAGGAGCTCTCTGGGTGGCTGATGTATTTGGTGTGAGAACTTCTGACATTTCTCGCACTTTTTCACATACTTCTCCGAGTCTGCCTGCATGTATGGCCACCAGTATCCTTGGAAAATGGCTCTGTAAGCTAACGATCTTCCTCTTTGATGGCTTCCGCACACCCCTTCGTGTATCTCGAACAAGAATGCTTCCACTTTGCTGGGGTGAACACACTTTAGATAAGGTCATGAGAATGACTTTTTGTACAATGCCATAGAAGGGGAGAGCCAAAATCGCTGCGACTTTGCTCTAATTTTGTTGGCTTCTTTCTTTTCTTCCGGTAAAACGCCGTCTTTTAAGAACAGTATGATGGGATCCATCCATGAGGGGCCTAGTTCGGCGCAACATACCTCTTCTGCTTCGGGGTCTTCAATGCTTGGTCTTGGTAGGTAGTCGATTAGCAGCAGATGAGGGATGGATGTATTTGCCATTGAAGCAAAGCCTGCTAGTTCGTCTGCTCTGCTGTTTTCCTCCTTGCCAATCTGTTCTAGTGATCTTTTTTCTGACTAAGTCTTGGTACTTAGCCATCCTGTCATCCTTTGCTTCGTAGTTGCCTGAAATTTGGTTTACCACCAGTTGTGAGTCGCTGTAAACCATTAGCTCGGTGGCCTTAATGTAGAATGCTGATTTGAGACCTGCAAGAAGCGCTTCATACTCTGCTTCGTTGTTTGATGCCGGGAAGCCAAGGTTGACTGCTTGCTCCACAACTAGGCCATCTGGTGAGATGAGGACTATGCCAAGTCCTGCGCCGTGCCGGTTGGATGCTCCATCTATGAAAAGCTTCCACATCTCTCCAACGAATAATTTCCAGCAAGTGGAGGGGTCATATGATGCCGTGGGATCAAGAATGTTACTGGTGTTGTCTTCAAGGTCCATGCTTGCTGTCTGCCCCTCGCTATCTGATTGTACCAAGTCTTTATTTGTTGGTGAGTCTTGGCTTGGTGTAGCATGGTTTGCTTCTTCCTTGCTTTCGTTACTGTGGTCTGCCTTGGGGTCTGACTGAGTATCCTGCACCAGGGATTGCGCTATTCCGGCGTCAATTTCTATCCTTAGTTCAGTTGCGTCAATCAGGTCGACTGGGCAGATATGATGTCTTCTTGGGGTGAATTCTGCAACAAAGTCTGCCAAAGCTTGGGCCTTTATCGCGGTTCTGGGTTGGAACTTGATGTCGAACTGTCCCAACTCTACTGCCCACTTCAAGATTCGCCCAGAAAAGTTCGCCTTCTCAAACAAAGCTTTTAATGGGAAAGCTGTGAGGACGACTATGGTGTGGGCGTGAAAGTAGTGCGACAACTTCCTTGAGGCCATCATCAAGGCTAAGGCCAGTTTTTCCAGTGGCAAGTACCTTGTTTCGGCGCCCAGCAATGTCTTGCTGACATAAAAGATGGGCAGATGTTGGATTCCTTCCGTACGGACCAACACTACGCTAATTGCGTGCTGAGAGACGGCCAGGTACAGGAAGAGTTCTTCTCCAGGTATTGGGGTGACAAGCAGTGGTGGAGAAGGCATGTATTCTTTCAAGTTTTCCGGAGCACGGTCGCATTCTTCGTCCCACTTGAACTTGGCTTTTAATGCTTGAAAAAATGGTCGTAGTCTGTCTGATGACCGGCTAATGAATCGGTTGAGTGCAGCTGCCATGCCGGTGAGATGCTGCACGTCTTTTACTAAGTTAGGCCTCTCCAGATCTTGAATAGCTTTGATCTGGGAGGGGTCTACCTCTATACCCCGGTTGGTCACTAGGAAGCCCAGGAATTTGCCAGATCCTACACCGCACACGCACTTAGATGCATTAAGGCGCAACTTGTGCCTCTTCAGAATCTGGAACATCTCACCTAGGTCCCTTAGATGGTGGTTCTCGTCCTTTCTCTGGACCACTATGTTGTCGATGTAAGCCTCCATTATTCTGCCTAACAGCGGCTCAAACATCTTGGTGACCATTCTCTGGAATGTTGCCCTGCGTTCTTTAGGCCAAAGGGCATGACCTTGTAGCAATACAGTCCTCTTGGAGTTGTAAAGGACGTGACCTCCTGGTCTGGTTCGTACATGGCGATCTGATGGTAGCCTCTGTACGCATCAAGAAAGCTAAGTCGGTTGTGCCCCGCCGTTAGGTCTACTAGTTGATCTATCCGTGGTAGGGGAAAGCTGTCCTTTGGGCATGCTTTGTTGACTGTCTTATAGTCGACGCAGACGCGCCATTTGTCATTCTTCTTTGGCACCACAACGGTGTTGGAAATCCATCTGGGGTAGTGCACCTCTCTGATAGCTCCTGTCTCTACCAGATTTCCCACTTCTTCTGCCACTATCTCGGCGTGGTGGAGTGCCGATCTGCGAGTGCGCTGAATGATTGGTCTGGCGGATGGGTGGACATTGAGTTGGTGACAGATGAAGTTTGGATCAATGCCTAGCATGTCGTAGGGTGTCCAGGCGAACACTTCGATGTTAGAGGTCAAGAATTCCAAGACCTCTAATATTTCAGTGCTGGACAACGACGAACCGAGCAAAAAGAACTTATCCGGGTTCTTTTCATCTATTCTTACTTCTATCAAGTCTTCCACCGCTTTCTGATCAGCTGCTTTGCTGACATCTGTAAACAGTTCATTGCTCTCAGGTTCTTCCACCGAATGAACATATCCCTTGGCAGTGCGGCTGCCATTAACCGTGACAAAGCATTGCTTGGACATAATTTGGTCTCCAAAGAACTCTTCAATTACCCCGGTTTCGTTGGGGAATCACATTTCTTGATGGTAGGATGAAGCTACCGCTCGTATGGCATGCATCCATGTTCTTCCCAAGATTATATTGTAAGTGGAAGGGACCTTCAACACCCAAAATTTCACTTGTTTTGTCACGCTTCCTACCCTGACTGGAAGGATAATCTTGCCGACTGGCCACTCTGGCATTAAGTTGAATCCGATCAGGGGGGATACAGCTGGTGCCAAGTCTTTATCCTCCAATTTCAGTTGTTTGAAGGTATTGTAGTACATTATCTCACATGAGCTCCCTTGGTCAATCAAAATCCGCTTGACGTCAAAATCCTTGACTCGGAGAGTGACGACCAGTGCATCATTGTGAGGGCAGTATATCCTTGCCAAGTCTCTATCTGAAAAAGATATGACGTTCGTGGCTTCTATTTTTCCCTTTTTAATGGTGGGCTGCGCACTTAATACCTCCTTTAAGTGCTCAGTCTTCTTTATTATGCCCCTGAGCTCACATACTCGCTCAGGCTCTGATACCCCATGTATTACGTTTATCACGTCTTGAGGTGGGCGTCGTTCGGTGTTCTGTTTGGGTGGTCATGGTTTTGGGGGGTTGGCTGCGTCCCTCTTTCTATGTACCAGTCTAAGTGACCTGCTGCCACTAACTCCTCTAGATGCTGTCTTAACGGCATGCAGTTTTTAGTGCGGTGCCCCTTTTTTTTATGGAAGGTGCACCGAGATCTTTCGTCGTAGTCCTTCTGTGCCTCTCCCAATTTAGCTGGCCATTTGACGAAAGGTTTATCGCGTATCTCACTGAGAATTTGGTAGATTGGTTTCTTGAATACCGTGGTAATGGCAGTGCGGACTCTCAACCATCTTTTATCTCGGTCCTCTTCGTTGTCTCGCCTGCCTCATCTTGTTTTGACGTTCTACCGTATTGACCTTTGCTGTAGTCTTCTTATCTGGTGTTGCTGTTGCACCAGATTTTGCTTTGGCACGAGCGCCATCCTCCTCCACCCGAATATGTTGGTGCACTCTCTCCATCAAGGCTTCCATCGTGAGGAGTGGAGTCATTGTAATCGAATCCCTCAATCTATTTTCGACTGGAAGTCCTCTTTTGTATTGTGCGATGGCGAGATTGGTGGGGTAGTCCCCTATCTAGTTGAACGTCTCCCAGTAGCGACTGTTGCAGGACCTCAGTGTTTCTTTGTCGCCCATGTCAATGGAGAGTAGCTGATCAATCTCCACTGGCGTCTTGGTGTTCGTTCTGAATCTTGTCACGAACGCCTCCGCTAATTGCGCCCAGGAGGCTATGCTGCCTTCTGGTAGCCTTTTGAACCAGGTTAAACCTAGGTCACCAAGGTTGGATGGGAATAGGATGCACATCAAAGCTTCATTCCGCCAGTATACCGCCATGACCTGGCGAAAGTGGCTTAGGTGCATGTAAGGGTCTGTCTTCCCTTCGTACGTGGTAAATTTAGGTTGGATGAAGCCTGAGGGTAATGGTGCGTTCTCAATCGCCGGAACGAACGACGAGCTATGTAGTCTTGCCAACGCTTTATCTGTTGGTTCGTAGGCAAGGTGCGGTATTGGCATTCCAACCTCGACGCTTCCATGCATCCGAGGAGCCAACCGCTGAAAGGCTGAAATTCTGTGCGGGTTGCGTGCCCTGGCATCCTCCTTCTGTCACGCCCTTTCTTCAAGCACAGTTCGTAAGTCGGACGATCTAGGCAACTCCGTTTGCCTGGATGATGTTTGGTGCGTATGTGAGGGCTGATAGGTACTTCCCTCAGTGTAAGACCTCAATGATCTCGTTCTCTCAGACCTGGAGTAACGAGTTCTGGAGGTCCTTGATTGAGTGTCGCTTGTCCTGAGGCTTCTACTCTCTGCTTGTGATGGCGTGGTATGCCTACCATGATCTTCTGAGTGGCGAGGAGGCGTATTGCCTTTGCGCCCCTCTCCTGTCGCCACCCCTTTTCCCTTGATCTGGCGCTTCACGGCCTCCATGTCCGCCGTCATCTTCCTTATTAGTTCATCTTGCTCTTTTACACGATCCTCCAGAGCTTGAGGGTAGATTCTTTTCCTTTGCCTTTCAGGACTTTGTGAGCGAGAGCGACGGAGGCTGTTGTTCCGCCTCCTCCTTGCATCCCTTCGGGGATTCTGTCGCTGGGGCTCTAAGTCCGCCATGGGAGGGATAGAGGGCAATCCTTCACACCTCCCACCCCCCTCTGGGGTTTGTCCATCAACGGCGAACTGCGGCAGATCTTCGTTGTGCGCCATTCAATTAGCGAGGGAAACTTGATCAAGAGGTTTTGTTCTTTGTCTGGTATTCCCACAGACGGCGCCAATTGTACGGGAAAGAAATAAACTTTCTCGTATAATCTTGTTGATCAAGTCTACGCTCCTCCATACGTCGTTGCTTTACTCCCTGAAAACAAAAACGTGAGCTAGCCGGCGGGTGTGTGCCGGATAGCTCTCCGATGCCTAAGTCAGCAAAAATAGACAAATAGACAAAGCTCTGTGTATTCGAGAATCAAAGTTGTGTTACCTCTCCATAGGTGATGTTATGAGCTTTTATAGGTTCTACGTGGCACAATCCTCGTAGGACTCTTACTCCTCCATGTAGAGTCCTCCTAGGAATCACATTCCTGAAAGATAATATTTATCCTTCAACACCCCCCTCACTGCTTAAACCAAGTGAGATGGTTTTACCTAGGTCGGATATTAATACGACCGGGATAATGTGGCCATGCTAAAGCCGCAGACTAGACCGAGCTTCATCTAGCTCGGTTCTTCCTTTTGCAGGGTGTACCTCGGTTCGACGTACTCCAACCAGGCTATTGAGATCATGCTAACCATACTGAGCTAGGACCAAATTAACCCATAGCATGGTTCTGAGGAAGGCTTAACATACTTTGGATCAATATGGTATGACTGGGCTAATTGTTACCGCGCCAACCGTGGTGACCGAGCTAGCCACCAAGCTCTTTCGGACCGGGCTAACTGCAAGGCTCCTCTGGACCGGGATAACAATAAGGCGTTCTCAGGACCGGGCTAACTCCAAGCCCCTGTTTATCCAACCCTTCTTACCGTGGCCCAATGAATGGCCCATTACCCAGCTCGGCCTAATTTATATATAAATTACCCTCTCACTAACAATGATAATACCATTGAGTGGGCAGCTTGGGCATATTTGTTATATTTGTTAGGTTGTACCTTATTTGCAGACAAGACTGGCATACATGTTCCGGTAGTGTATTTGTCTTTTTTATGGATTTGCGATCGGTTGCTTCTTATGCTTGGGGTGCAGCCGCATTGGCTTTTTTATACCGGCAATTGGGTACTGCCACAAGGTATGCCGTGAAACAGATGACGGGATACATGTGATTGCTGGAAGCTTGGATTTACGAGCATTTTGATGGTGCTAGACCCCACCCCAATTTGGACTATAAAGAAGATCAGCCTCATGTTTTTCGTTGGATTTCTCGCACCCAATCTGGTTCGTCAACGTCTATTTTACAAAGGTTGCGAGAGGACCTCGAACAGATTAGAGGCCCATGACATAAGTGTCAATCTTAACTCCGTGTATGTACATATCACTTGTTATTATTCAACTTAATTCATAACTTACATACAAATATTTTGCTGTTGTAAGTTATTTGACTGTTATGTCTTGTTTTTTTATAATTTTTTATTCATAGGTCAAATGTGTCCATTATGTAGATCTCATGACATTTGATTTGATCATCTAATGAAAGTTCAAATGGTCTCCTAGTGCCTAATTGCTAAGTTGTCTATTATTTTCATGTATTGGTGGGTTTCTGTGGACGCATTATGGAACTTAAACCGATGATTTAATTTTTAAATCATTTAATATATAAGACTTATCAAGTGATATATTTTTATACAAAATTACGTTGATTGGATAAAAATAATCACTTGATCAGATCACATTTGTATGTACATATTACTTGCTATTATTCAACCTAATTCATAACTTATGCATAAATTTTTTACTGTTGTAGGTTATTTGGGATCCATACCATGATAAGCATATTGAGCATCCTTTTTCTGATGTTGCTTACTATAGTGGATGCTTAAAATGTATGCACATTGTTGAACCATACCATCCAGATAGGGTGTTGAGACAGTTTGGTAGGGTGCAAACTATTCCCTCACCTCTGCTTGGTCTAGTTCAAGCCTCTAGAGGATCCACTGCAAAACAGTACAGCGTTGCCTATAAATACATAGATACGATTTGGGAGAGTTGGGAAAATCACTTGTTATCTGAGACAGCGTGTAGTGTTCTAGTCTTACATCCATGGGATTGTGTGCTAGGTTACTTGGACTGGTTTACTTCCATTTCACATGTGCAAGTTCAAAACCTGACACATTGTTTTAAATATAACCCACGCACTGAGACATTAGCTGATTATCGTCAACTTCAATCTGTATGTCAATTTTTACCATTTTCATTTTCATATATATTTTGTTAAAGGCAATTGTTAAGTTTTATTTTCTTGTTTGCAACGTATTGACAGTGCCTTGAGCATTTCACGTTCAATGCTTGAAATCGGATACAATGAAGCAGCTCCCACCTAAGATATGTTATGCAATGCTATGAAGAAGATAACACAAGTCTTGGAGGGCCAACATTCTACTGAAGAACATGCACCATCAGAGAACTTGGTGAACACTCGTCACAAGAATCATGGAGCAATGTCTTAGACTTTAGTATTTGTTAGGTTCAAATGTTTTAAATGTGTATTTTGAAATCTTAGTCTCAAACATATGTTAGAATTTTTGATGGTGTTAGACACAAGTATAACAAAGGTCAGATAACACTTTAGTATATGTCAGTTTGTCTGAGAAATATTTTTAGCATACATTTTGATGGTGGTTTGTATATGACACAAGTATGAGCTAGGCTTGCATATGACTTTACCATACCGTTTTGGGCACTCAATGAATTATTTTGATGGTTTAGTAATGATATTGAAGTCAATGAATTTGTTTGGAATTGGTTTGATGGTTTGAATTGGTTTGATAATTTGTTTGTTTGAAATATTGGTTTGTTTATTGCTTTATGGTCATCACTGAATAAACAAATCTGGACTAATGAATAAACATGAATTTTATGTGTATCACTGACTAACCGAACAAATCCTTCTCGTTCAGCACTGTAAAACCGAATCAAAATGACTCACTCAACACCGTAATGTCGAACAGGTAGTCTTCGTTTAGCACTATAATGCTGAACATATATGGTTTTTTTTAGTACTGTAGTGCTGAACATATTTGCTTACTGTCTCAATCATAGTTGTTGGCCTACTTATTTCAGTACTGTAGAACTGAATAAAAACAATTTGTTCAGCACTGTATGGCCGAACAAATATATTTTGTTCAGAATTGTTTTGTCGAATAAAATTGATCCTGTCAGCACTGTATGTCCGAACAAAATTTGTTCACCACTGTGTAACTTGAATCCATTCCAATTCACTTTTTTCGTCAACTTCAATTCATTATAACACAGACAATAACATTCATTTCAATTCACTATTTACCATTCCAATTCATTAGAACAAAGAAAATAACATGAATTAAATCCATTCAAGATACATAACTTAAATCCATTCCAATTCACTCTTTTCCATTCTACATTAGTATAACAAAGAAAATTACATAACTTAAATCCATTCTAATTCGATTTCCTAGCTTACTCGTATGACATTAGTCCTCATCCAGGTCTACTGTTTCGATTGTGGCTATGTCTAGACTGATGAGTGATTTGAAATGTTGTACTCTAGAACTGTATGCAACCTCCCAGCCTACTGCACAAGGGTCATGGTACCTCTGCCAGTTAGTTGCTATGGGTGGAATGGGATGACCAGGCCCTAAAATGAGCTACAAAAAAAAAAAATTAAAAAATATTAGAATGTACAAAAATGTTGTCCTTATTAAAAAATGTTGTCGTTTGAATGTACAAAAATATTAGAAACCAATACTTGAACAAAATGGTTGTTGTTGACAAAGCCAATACATATCTCTTTGCAAGAGGTAACAGACATCGGTATTGACCTAAGAGGGAGGGATGTCAAACATTGT
Organism: Camellia sinensis; assembly: GCF_055761805.1. Taxonomy (NCBI): domain Eukaryota; kingdom Viridiplantae; phylum Streptophyta; class Magnoliopsida; order Ericales; family Theaceae; genus Camellia; species Camellia sinensis. The sequence goes on along the minus strand of NC_138964.1, from coordinate 15,140,295 downwards.
TACATGGACAAGTGGACCAAAACGACTTGGTAGAAAGACGATACAAGATGACCCATGTCAGGCATCGTTATCCACCGGTCTAACCCAGGGTTTGGTTCAAAATATGCCAAGATATTGGTAAGGTCATCGATTATCTCTTATGATCCAAATAATTTCTTGTAATGGTCACTATGCGCATGCAACTCTTTAAGTAAATCTTTTCTCACTTGTAACCATCCTTCTTTTCCAAAACCCATCAAACCAGCAATAGCTCGGAACCCACAATTGCCATCTGTTGCGACATCCTTAACTATTTAATATATCGTCTCAATTCTGAAGGGAATGCCTCTAAAAAGCAATTTGGATTCAATGATCGAAATCAGTGAACCTATCACAGCCCAATGCTAATGTTAGACAATAAAGTAGATAACATGACACAATTATATACCTCACTAGTAAACCACGTACCTTTTCTATCTTCTTTATTTTCACCTTTTTTGTTATTACACTCGCCTTGGGAATGACTCCGGGTGAATAACTATTTTGTGCTGAAGCAACTATTTCAAACGCAGATGGCTCACAATGTGTAGAGGTCTCAATCTTCAATTTTGGCCGAATTCGCGGATTAGACTTCACTTCCAGCTCAATAAAAAATGTACAATCAGGTTTGGCTAACTCTCTCAATTTTTGTAACAAAAACCTCTTCACATTTGGATCCACCTTCTTGAATTGTTTGGCAAACAATTCTGACTCAGGTGTACAAGTCCACTCTTCACTTACAATGTGTGGGGTACTCAACATATCAAGCTTAGTCCAATATGAATAAACCGAAGTGAGGGGAATTGGTCGATTTTCCCTCATGTAATTTGTTATCTCATGTGCACATGGCAAACCATGAGTACGTTAAACGACACATCCACATATAGTAATATCAATACCAATAGAAGATGCTCATTTAGACTCTGCGAATATGATCTCTAATTGAGACATTACCACGAAGCTCCTTAAACTACGCATGTTTGAAATCATGTTGCACAACTATCTTACTTTTCTCAAATGATGATTTTATTTCACTAGGTTGCAACTCAAGTAAATTGTATATCCTTGTCCAATTCGACTCAAAATTTCCTTAACTTGATCCAAGATATCTTTTAAGTTTTGCATGTGAACTCTCAACCCTATACATGAAAATAAACAGTTATAAAAATAATATTACAAAAAACTGAACAACTAATAAATTTAAATGTTCGTATTTACCTATTTGTTGTAGAATTTTCAAAGTGCATAAATGTGTCAGTTCAAGCAGCCACAAATTTTGACTTGTATGTATCCAACCAAGATGAGGTAACATAATAAAGTGCATCTTGATAAGTATTGAACTCACTATATAACAAAGACAGTCGTTGCATGCATACTTCTTCAGACGATGACATAACCAACATATTCCAACTCATTATAAACATTTCCCATTTATCTTTTGTCTCAAACATCTTTTTGCAATTAGCAAGCACATTTTTACCAATATGCCATCTACACAACAAATTTGTAGTTCTAGGAAAGACCGTACATATGGCATTCATAAGGGCCAATTCTCTATTTGTGACAATAACAGAAGGAAGAGTATTTTCATCTATGACACTACGCAAAATACCAAGTGCCCATGTGTAGTTATCCTCCTTCTCATACTGGAGGTATGCAAATGCAACTGAAAAGGTCATGTCTGTCGATATCACACCTACAATCTCCAGAACAGGCAACCGATATCGATTGGTCTTGTAAGTACAATCCATCAACAATAATTTTGGAAATGCACATAACAAATTCAAACTAGCAGGATGTGTAAAGAACAAATCAGTCACTGTCTCAGTATCTGCACAGCTCTTATGCCACTCAATGTACTTGTTCACCGCTAACTGACCTAATAGTTGTTGCATTTGAGATCTCCCAGCTTTCTCAGCAACTTTATACTTATGACGTGCATTGTAAATTGTCTTCATTGCGGAAGCAGTTGCATCCTCACATTGTTTCAATGTAACCAATATCTCACTAGGCCGTACTATACTCTTCGACACGTCTACCAACAAAGAGGTTTCCTCATGTGACAACCTTCCAGCATAAGAATGACCCTCAAAATATTCTGCAGTAGGATGATTATGCACACCAGAATCAACCATCAAGATCTAGTCATCATTTGTGGCTAATTTTTTGCCCTTCAATAAAAAAAGACATTCACATTTTTTTTGTACCAGTCAGTCTTGCTTTTTTTGTCTTAGGCTTGTTGTTTTTTCGAGTGTCCCTATAAGATCTACTCCTCTCACAAGCTAAGCTAAGTCTTGGCTTCCTACCACGAATACCACCTCCATCTGATTTCTACACGACAATAACGAATCCATTTCTTCTTCCAACTTGACGTGCCCATCAAATTAACTCATCTCAACTTTTGAATATTTGAAATAAATTAATTAAATTAACCAATTATTGCACATAAAAAAGGTACATTATTTGTAAAATAATCAAAGAATCACCTCATGAGTAACAAATTCGTTACTATAATCCATTACAACTTCTGAATCAACCTTACTACCTCTAGTCGAAGCATCACCCTGAAAACACATGTGAATGTAATTTCAAAATTGAAAAAATGATGTTCATTTCAACAGTCCTGAAACTAATGATTTTGTTCAGTTTAACAATGCCAAAAATAAAGATGATATTTGGTTAACAGTACTGACTATCTGCATTAATGTTCGGAACCTATGTATTGAACGAAAGGATTATGTTCAGTACTGTATTATTGAACATAATCCTAACAGTGGGCAAACCAGTACCGAACAATTCGAACAAAACAAGAACGACTAAAAATGACCGAGAATGTTAATACAAGACAGATAAACTTACCAATGGAACGCTGGTCTCATTAGAATTGTTGTCCTCATCCTCCATTACTCTATACAGTGAAATAAGTGATGAAGTATACGTTATACTTGAAGCAAAACTTTCAAGTTCAATAGGGTTGATAATAATGATGAAGATGACATATTCAGGGTTTAAGATGATTATGAAAAATAATAGATTTAGGGTTTATGTTGGTTGGTTATAAAAAGTAATAGATTTAGAGTTTACAAACATGAAATACGTATAGTTGGAGTTGGAAGTGGAGGTGGAGGTGGGGGTGGGTGTCAAATATTATAGAGTTTTAGTTCTTATTTGATAGGTGAGTGTTCTATTGAATAATATCTTTTAATGTAATTTTACTTTAGGGTATAATTGTAATAAAAAAAATTATAAAATGGGGTGTCTATAGAATTTTGGTAAGTGCTAATATCAGCACTCTTCTTTTAACTATTCAAAAGTAGTTGTTCAATTTTTTATTTTTTGTGTTTTGTTTTCATATTTTAGTCAATTTTTTTTAGATACACCTAATCTAAATTACTTAAAAAATAAAATATTTGTGAACAAATATAAAAAAAATCAATAAATACAAAAGCATACTTTACTTTGGTATTTTATTGATTTTTTGAGTAGTGCTATTCTAGCCAAAAGATTAGACATTTTTTAATGGAGCAATTTGTCTCTAGTTGGGACTAGTTGGGCCTCCATAGGCCCACCATGGAGCCCACATCGATGATCTTGAATATGTAAGGTTTATTGAGCATTTCATCCCTATAAAAAAGTACGTTGGTCAGATATCAATAGTTACTTAATTATATCACATTTGTGTCAATAATTTATTTTTAAAATCATAGTGACCGTTGATACAAATTTGATTTGATCAAGTGGTTATCAATATCCGATTAGCGTGATTTTTTTGTAGGGATAAAGTACTCACAAGTTTTAAATATTGAACGGTTCAGATTATCGAAGTGGACTCTGTGGTTGGTCTGCGAAGCCCAACAATATGCTTGTAGACCGCCCGAACTCCGTTTCGCGCGTGAGAGCGCGAATTGTAGTTCTAGCTACTACAGTTCGAGCTCCTATCATGGTTCTGAATCTAATCTCACAAAGTGCAATGTAAGACTGATAAATCACCAAAGAGTCCAAATTTGGCAAATCATTTTGAAAAATCAGATTTTGAATCAAAAAGCACCAAACATGGACTGTTTTGCCAGATTTCAGAATCGCCACCTAAATATTTTATTTTGGGAAATTTAGGAAACCCTGACTCGTGCCACATGCCATGTGTCCTTCATCACCAAAGTTGCCTCGGCTCGGGAACTTGGGTACGAGAGGGGAAGGTCCTGAAATGAGCATCCCTGCTCGCCCGATCAAAGATCGGCCTCTACTAACATGATATGTTGTTTTTGAAAACATGTGTTCTTATTCTGATTTATTAGCTAGCTTACTATGTGATACGCACAGCATACAAGTATAGACTAAATCACTCGATTTGGAACAAAACATCTCATGTTTGTTTTTTGAAAATGGTTTGAAAGTGCTACTCGCAAGTAGGCTAAGACACGGATTTGCCACTCTCAAGTGGGCTTAGAAAACGACATGATTTTGCCACTCCGCAAAGTGGGCTTAAAACGCACATTTTGATGAATTGTTCCAATTCAAGCAATAAAGCCTTCATCCACAGGCATTCATATAGTTAAGCACTTAAGCAGATAGCCTCATGGCAAGCATGTTGTCATGTCAACATACACATTTCATGCAGTATGCTAAAGCGTAAAAGCTTACCTAGTAATCTAAGCCAAAACAGAAACCGATTAGAAATCAATGCATGATCCTAATTATACAAGATGCCTAATGCAACGCATGCAAAATGCAACTAAGATAGGCTTGGCTATTCTAAGATGTCATGTGAATGCAACTTAATAACATGTATTCAAATACGTATGGAAATACAATGCAGTTTGTATGATGCGTCGAACCCGGTGCATGTAAGACAAATGAATGATGCACACATGCAAAGCATAAGGATGCTAGTTGAAATATGCCCTAAACTAACCATCGAAAGCTGATAAGTAAAAGGGAGAAAGAAATGGGGGTTGGAAGACATGCATCACACACACGTACGCTTATTACAACAATATACCCTCTTGACGGAGGGTCCGAAGAGAAGCTAAGCTAATCTAAGCTAAGCTAAGCAACTAATCTAATTAAGCTAATTAGACTAGTTATTACACAACAAATTGAATAACTAGCTACAACTAATTATTACATCACAAATCGAATAACTAGCTACAACTAATTATTACATTACTTGATGAATTAAACAAATTAATTAAGTTACAGAAACATGCTAATTAACAAGTAAGCATTAAACTACACTACTCAGCTTTGTTTTGAAAAGTTGAACAATGCATGCACTTGGTTTCTCGCTTGGAAATCCATTACTGTGCCCTGAATTGCCTCTGTTTGCATTTGATTTGATCTCTGAGAAGTGCACAAACTTCCAAAATGCTTCTGCTCCAACATGGGGACCTCCTGGAGGGCTACCGACTAGAAAAGGGTGGTGTAGACCACCTAAACATGCTGCAGACCAGAAAAAGTGGCCGGCCAGCTAGTTTTTCTGGTCTGCCGACCAGAAATTCTGCCCAACTCCATTTTTGCTTCAACAGAGAACAAGAAGGGGCACAGCAGTGTATTTGCAAGGTATGTGTGCACAACCACCCTCCCTATAATTTCTCATGCTTAAGGGAGTGCGGTACTCGACCCTCGGGCCATCAACTGAGCATCGCAATGCGCGATGGCCAAGAAACCAAGTTTGCACAATTCAATTCAATGTCAATGAATGCACAAATAATATATAAGGGCCTTAACCTCTATCATGCATGATCAAGAGGGTCGGCGACCGAGAAATGAGGCACGTTTCATCACTTCAAGTGTGAAACGTCCCTTGGTTCTCGTGTTTGGATTAACGTTCAATCCAAACACAATGCAATGCGACAACATTCCAAACAACATGCAAACAACGTAAGCATGGCAAGTTAGAGTCCTTAAGCATGAAAGCTAGTGAAGGATGCAACACAAGGGCTATGTAATGCAATGCTCAATTGACCAAACCATCCTCAAATTGACTTCATGCATGCCAAAACAAAGGCCTAAGCATGCTGGAATTGAAACTCAATGGATTAAACAAACATGCATATATGTTAGGCCACAAACAAGGCACAATGCTCAACTCTCAAACACAATTAAAGAGTGATATGCATGAGAATATGACAATGCTATATGCTCTGAAAACAAGTATTAAATGATGCCAAATCACCCAAATAGCTCAAAGATAGCATGTCAAGAAGCTTGAAACACAAGGCTACTAAAGGGGACTATACAAGAGGCATGCAATACGTGGCATAAATGATAGAACCAACCATAGACAGAGCTAAAATAGGTCAAAACAAAGACCAAAACATGCTGAGATAGGATCTCAAAAGTCTAGGCATGCATGCATACAAGTTAGGCCATAAGTGAGGCACAAAGGCATAACCCTTAAAAGTACTCAAAGAGTGAAAGAAGTGAGAACATGGCAATGCTATATGCTCTGAAATAACATGTTAAATGATGCCACGGCAAGCAAACATCTCAAACAAAGCATGCTAGAGGCATCAAAACACAAGGCCAGTCAAGCCCATTGCACTACAGCTATGCATTACATAAACCATATGGCCAAGACAACCTAAAATAGTCCTAGAGCATGTCAAATCAAGGCTAAAACATGCACAAAACAAGCTAGCATGGTAAGCCAAAACATCAAGTAAGCTAGGCCAATAAAGGGGATTACACTACAAGTGTAAAAAGCAAATGGGGGATGCTCTAACCAATAAAAAACAAAGTTGTATCATGGTAAAATAACACCAAAAATACACTGAAATGGTAGCCCAAAAGCTTAGGCAAGATGGCATACACATTGGCTCATATTTAAGGCACAAAGCACAACCTTCCAAAAGCATTGAAAGAGTAAAAGATGTGAGTGCGTGACAATGAAACATGCTCTGAAATCACATATCAAATGATGCTAAATTATGCAAGTAGCCCAAGCAATGTATGCTAGTGACTTGGAAACTCAAAGCTAGTAAGCAAGAATGCACTATGGCTATACAAAGCAAGGCATGCATGACCAAAACCACTTGAATCAGACCTAGAGCATGCTAAAACATGGCCAAAAATGTGTTGGAGTAAAGCATACACATGCTAGAAAGATGAGCTAAAACCTTAAGCATACAAGGCTAGTTTGCAAGGATTACACTACAAGTGTAAGAAGCAAGAAACCAATGGACAAACCAACCAAAAACTGAGTTAAGGCATGCCAAAATATGAATAAAATCTTGCTGGAGTGGAGCCAAAAACATGCTAAAATAGTGGTCCAAAGCATAAAGCATGTTAGGCTAGTGAGTGGAATTGCACTACAAGGGAAAGGAACATGCAAGATGTAACCAAACCAACCCAAAACAGAGTTATATCAGGTCCTAAAAGTCACAAAAACATGCTTGAAAAGAGCTAACATAAGTCACAAGAAGATGCTACTTTATAGTGCTAACAAGGCATGGCATGGAGAAACAAGGAGGGGAGGCTATCCCCTCCCATTTGGGACCTCAAAACAAGATTTTTGTTATTGAAAATCCCCTGGATTTCAATGGTTAAAAGGCCAAAAAGAGGCTGTTTGAAAAGCTTGAAAGATAGCTCAAAAGGCTTTACAAGCCAAGGAGCAAAAGGGAGGAAACACCCCCTAGCCAAACAAGGCTTAAACCACCATTTTTATGCCTCAAAAATAGAGTTTCTAACAGTTCAAAACCAGCCCCAAAATAGTCCAAAACAATGGAAAAAGGATGGTGAAGCAAGTGTGCAAAACAAGTACAAAAGGAGAGAGTTATACCTCTTGAAGCCAAGCACACTTTAGAGCAACAAAACAAGCTTAAACCAAGCTGAAATCCTCTTCTTGAGATCCAAGAAGGTCCAAAGTTATCTCAGCCCAAAGGTGGAGGTATTTGGTCAAGGATTGATATGCAAAAGCTAAGGGCTTGTATGCAAACTAGAAGTGATTCCCCACTTTTATACACAAGAGGACAAGAGAGAGAGAGAATTCTAGAGAGAGAAGCTCCCAAATCTTCCATCCTTGCAAAATATGAGATATATCTTCCATATACAGCAATTCAAGAGCTTTGGGTTGAAAATATCTGAATTGCAAATATCTGAGGTAGTGTGCAATAGCTGGAAAAGAAATATCTGCAGATTCTGGGCTTTCTGGAAATTTTTGGTTGACCGACCACCTCAACTGGTTGGTCAGCTACATTTTCTGGTCTGTAAGGATCATTTTTGGTCAGCATATGGTCGGCATGCTCAAAAAGTGGTCGGCACACTGCCTTGGTGGTTTGCAGCAAAAATCAGTCCTAGTCCCCGACTTGAAGCAAGCCTAACTCCTTCTTCTGGATGCCTTTTCAGGTCATTCTTGTGTGCAAATTGAAGCCCCAGAAGTAAAATTTCCAATGGTGGCAGCCTTGCATCAAAATTCGAAGTGTGCTAAGAGATATCCATTTTTTAGTGAAGATTGCTCATTTTCGGTCCAATCGGATTGATGCCTAATTTCAACCAGATATATCTCTCCCGCCCAGACTCGGTTTGAGAAGGTTCTTAAGTGAAAAATGAAGCCTCAGAAGTAAGCTTTCCAATAGTGGTGGCCTCATAGATGAAATCCAAGTATATAAAAGGATAGCCCTGATTTAGCAAGGGATGCTTGACTCTCTCTTAACGGTTCATGCCCATATTCTTCCCCAACTTGGTTTCTTCCCTCTTCTCCTCTTTCCTGCAACTCAAAACCCCTAAACAAGGTGTTTTGAAATATTTTTCAAAGATTTCATCTCTCTTTCATTCATTTTCACTTTGTCCTTGCTTGGTTTACCGAAAAGCATAACATTTCACGAAATACGAGCCTCGGAACATCGTAGGAACTTTATCTCAAAAATATTTTGAAAGAGAGGGTTTTAAGGTCTTAAAACCATTCAAAATAGCTTTGGTCCAAAATGAGGTGTAAGGTTGGGATTTGACTCTCCTCTTGCAGAAGAAATCGAACTTTTACACTGCACAACTTGCATCACTAAGTAAGCCATCAGTAGCGCCCAAGTTTTAAGGGTGGTCAAAAATAGGGTGTCTACAATGCTCCAGTACGATTTTGAACTAGAGACTAGCCTGAATCTTTTTAAATCCAATAATGTGTCAATTTATTAAAATGTCTTAGGCAATTCTCTCTTATGTATTATCTGACCCAATAAGCTCTTTTACAATACTAGATTTAGAAAGTGAGTCTAGATAATGAACATATAATGCACAAATATTTGTCCTTTTTTTTATAATTTGATCAGATATCACATTTTTAACTTAGAAGTGCATAAATAGACCTGTTAGTCTCTATTTTTTTTTTTAATTTAGAAAAGCACAAAACCTATTTGTCTCTATTTTTTTAAAAAAAAAAAATTAAAATAGAACATAGTATGCATACTCTAATCCACATCAATTCAAAATTGATTCCAAAAAGATAAAACTTTTAAAAAATAAGAGTCATTTTACTTACACCATCAATTTAACTCCTTACACCCTCAAATTTTATTTTATTTTTTTATTTTATATTTTTATAATTTATATAATTCCTTTATTATCCTCATCTCTAACCTTTCTCATTCTCCTCCTCTTTACACTCAAAACCTTAAAAAGTCAAACTCTAGTTCTCCTCCATCACCATCACCTCCACTAGCCCACTACCGGTGCCCCCACTCTGCCACTACTCCACCACTCTTCATCTCTACCCTGCCACTCTCCGCTGTAGACACCCTATTTTTGACCGTCCTCAAGACTTGGATGTCATCGTTTGAACACTCGATGATCATCCATGTTCGTGTTCGTTTTGAGTTCCCGAAGGTCTCGGCCGCGCGCCTTGCCTCAAGATCTCTTAACTTGCCTGTTCTGTGCTTGGTTGTGGACCAAGAACTTGTTTGTTTTGCTTCTGAGGGCAGAGAAGACTTGTTGGTCATCCACACACCTCACCGGCCTGGGCTTGAGGCTACCGGCCATTGGTGAGGTCGGTCGGCATTGTTTTTGGTCAGTCGGCCGTTTGTTTGGTCAATCGGCCATATTTTCTGGCCGAGACTTCTTTTTGCCTTTTTTAGGCATTTTGCATGCCAGTTGTGCCAGCTGGAGCACACATACCTGTTCTCCATACACGTGTATGGAGGATTTGCACCCTTTGCACCCTTTTGCTCTAGCTTCTTGAGGAAGCTTGAACCCTTTGTCTTAGCTTCCCCAAGAAGCTTGGACCTTTGCCTTAGCTTCCCCAAGAAGCTTGAACCTTTGTTTTAGCTTCTTGAGGAAGCTTGACCCCTTTGTCTTAGCTTCTCCAAGAAGCTTAGGCCCTTTTTTGTTCTATAAAAGAGGACCTCCCTTCTCCTTTAGAGAGGTTGAGAAAATCAGAGATATATATCACATATATCACTCCCTCTCTATATCTTTCTCTCTCTCTCTCTCTCTCTACATTTGTGTGTGGAATAGTGTTCAAAAGTGTGTTTTGTTCTTATTTTTGCACTAAAGCACCTAGTGTCACACTATACCTTGGTTATTGAGGTGTTGAGAGGTTGTTCTTAGAGTTTTGAGTTAGTTTTGATCAGAAAGAGGGGGCTGGAGTTGCTGTTCTTGAAGTGTTCTTCAAGTATGAGCACTATTGCTTTATATTTCCCATTTTTGCACTAGCTTTTAGCCTATCTTGCATGTTGTTTTGAGCTTAGTGTATAACTGATAAAAGTTATTTATTTTCATGCTTAAGATGTTTGTTTAAGGTCATTTTGGTGTTGGGGGTTGTCCTCCCCCTCTTAGGCCTTGTTTGGCCTCTTTTTGTGCCTTCTTTGTTGAACTTTGGAACTTTCGTGTATTGGCCTTCTCACCACTGAAATCTAGAGGATTTTCAGTGGTGGTGAAGTGGTTTTGAGGTCTTGTATAGGGGAGGGACACCCCTCTCCCTTTGTGTCTCATATGCTTGTGTTTTTGGCTCATAAAGGTAGCATGCATGCTTAGTCGATTTTGGCTCCATCTCACTGGGTATTTAGTGATATTTGGTCATAGTTTACCTCTGTTTTAGGTTGGTTTGTTGACCCCTTACATGCAACATACACTTGCCTTGCATTCTTCTATTTGCTTAGAAATGCATCATGCATTTAGACCACCATGCTTGCATGTTTTGACTTAGCTTTGTGAAGTTTTTAGTCATGTTTTAACGTGTTTAAGTTCTGTTTGGTGTCAATTTGGTCAAGCTTGCCATGCTTTATATAGCCTATTTGCATTCTAGCTTGTTGGCTTCGGGTGTGTGAGTCATTAGCATGCTTCATTTGAGCTATTTCAGTGATTTGGCATCACTTGTCATCATATTTCAGTCCATGTTTCGTGGCCACGCACTTGCATTTATCACCTATTCTATGCTTTGGAGAGTTGTTGTTTCATGCTCCTTATTTGGACCATTGCATGTGCCTCCATGATTTGGTCTTTGGAAGACCTTCTCATTGGGTTTTGGGGTTTGTTTTGGTGTATTATAACTCTGATTTTATTTGCCTAAGTCATGTCATGTTCGGTTGTAAGAGGTGTAGTGCATTTGCCCTTTTGGGCCTTGTATGCGTCTTGTTTTATGCCCTTCTTTACAGCATGTTTTGGCTTTGTTCCATATGAGTTTTAGCTTCATTTTGGTCTACCTCGGGACTATTTTGAGTCGCTTTGACCATTTGGGGCTTGGTTGACATAGTCATGGTTCAAGTCTCGTAGCTAGCTTTGAGCTTTAACTGCATTAACATGCCATGTTTGCATTGTGTAGTCGATTTGGCATCATTCTTCATATGATTTCAGAGTTTATTGTAATGCCATATTCTCATATTTATCACATCTCGCTCATGTTTGAAGGTTATGCATTGTGGCCTAATTGATGGACCAACATGTGTGCATGATTATCTCGCATTTTGGTGTCTTATTTCTGGTATTTTGGCCACTGTTTTGGGGCATGGCTGAGGCCTCCCATTCCGGTTTAAGTCCACCCTTGTACATGATTGCATGTTTGGCATGTTGCATCTTGTTACATCATTTGCATGCTTGCATTATATCATGTTTGCATGTTCTTATTACATTAGTTTAGCTTGCATGTTTGGTTGCATTGCATTATATCTTACATGCTTAGCACATTTTATATTCGCATGTTTAAGTTGCATCGCATTTGGCATGTTTCGCTGACTTAGCCCCATATTGCATACTTGAACCATTTTGCATATTTGAGCCATATTGCATACATACATTGCATTGTGTTTGGTTTGGGGTTCCAAACCAAACATGAGGTATGAGGTATGTTCGTACTTAAAGTGACGAAATATGCCTCAATCCTCGGTCGCCGACACTCTTGATCCCAACATGATAGAGTGTGTAGCATTCATTTGTTTTCGTTGCATTCATTTTACATTGATTTGCGAACTTGGCACCTTTGGCCATCATGCATCGAAATACGTGATTGGTGGCCTGAGGACTGAAAGCCATGCTCCATTGAGTTTATTGCATGATAAGGAGAGTGGCTATGCACACATTGCCTTGAAAATACCTTGCCATGCACTGTCTGTCCTCTGTTGTAGCAAAACTAGTATTCTGCAGGAAGAAATGGCCGGTCGGCAATCTTCAGTTCCGGCCGACCACAAAAGTTCAGCCGGTGGATAAACTTCTGGTCGGTTACCATATTTCCATAGCCCGTGGTCAGATATCTCGGCCGGTGATATCCCATAATTATCAGGGAGTAATTCAGAAGTATCCCAAGAATTTTCACAATTATCAGAGGTGCAGAACAGTGCAAACAGAGGCAACCGAGGCATGGCAACGGGTTTCCGAGCAAGACAAATCGAGCATGCATCATTCCATCATTCCGAGGCAGGACCGCGGCCACCTCCTTTTCTAATTAATTTGTTTAATTAGTTAGAGTTTTGTAATATTTAATTAGCTAGAGTAGTCGATTATTTATTTGGTCTGTATTATTTATTCGGAACCTCCATCGAGAGGGCGAATTTGTAAATAAGTGTGCGTGCGTGTGTGAATGTCTTCCAACCCCACGTCTTTCTCCCTTTTATTTACTAGCTTTTGATGGTTAGTTTAGGACATGTTTCAATTAGCATACTTATGCTCGCATGTTTGCATCATTCATCTGTTTTGCATACACTGGGCTCGACGCATCATGCTAACTGCATTGTGTTTCAATTCCAACTTGAATATGTGTATCGAGTTGTCCCATTTCACATGCCATTCTTAGGGTAGCCGAGCCTATCTTAGTCGCATTTCGCATGCGTTGCATTAGCCATTGCTAATATGAACTAGGATCATGCATGATTACTAACTAGTTTCTTGTTTTGGCTCGGAGTACTAGGTAAGCTTTTATGCTTTAGCATCCTTGCATGCGTGTGAGTGTTAACATGAAAGCATGCTTGCCATGAGGCTAATTGCTTAGTTGATTTACTACCTGAATGCCTGTGGGTGAAGGTTGGGTTGCTTGAGTTGGAATAATTCGTTGAAACCCGTGTTTTAGCCTACTTATGAGTAGAAAATTTCAATCCATTTTCAAAACAAACGGGTATGCGATGCTTTGTTCCAAATTAGGCGATCTAGTCTATACTTGTGTATTGTGCGCATCACACAGTAAATTCTAGCTAATTAACTGGAATAAGAACACATATGTTTTCAAAATAAAATATCATGTTTAGTAGTGGCCAATCTTTGATCGGGCGAGCGGGGGTGCTCATAGCTGACCTTCCCCAATCGTACCCAAGTTCCTGAGCCGAGGCAACTTTGGTGATGACGGACATGTGGCCTTAGACAGCGAGTCAGGGTTTCCAAAATTCCCCCAAAACAAAATATGTAGGTGGCGACTCTGTATTTGGCAAAGCAATCCATGCTTGGCACTTCTTTTCTAAAAATCTGTTTTTCAAAATGATTTGTCGGATTTGGACTCTTTGGTGATTTATCAATCTCACATCGCACATTGTGAGATCAGATTAAGAGCCGTGACAATTTGAGTCCGAACTGTAGTAAGCCCAAATGAACAAAACGGGATTCCCTCCCGGGGCGTTCGGGGACGTCTACATCCGCCTCACTCATTTCCTTCGCTGTCGCTGGCTGCCTCCTCTTTCCTATTCTTCTTCTTCTCTCTTTTCTTTCAACATATATATGAATTCATTATATTGAAGAGAACATGGACAAAAGCAGTGATAAATGTATGAGCATTAAAGAAATGATACATCGGTGTGATTTTGAATCGGAGAGAGAGAGAGATTTAAACATCTCAAGTAAGAGTTTCGTGAACAATCGAATTCAATCAAACAAAGAACAATTGAAAATCAATCACAGAGAGAAGTAATTTAAGGATTGAAGAACCACCTAAAATGACCATGGCGAATCCACACACAGCATCGCAAATGTCCTTCCACGAATCGTCGACGATGTTCGTCGCTGGAAACCGGAAAATCAGCGGCGATCAATCTAGCAAAGCTCTGGGAAAATATCCCCACGTTAAAAATGCATATTCGTTAGTATCCTTCATCTTCATACCTTCCTCTGTGCTTCTAGTTTTATTCATACCTTTTTTGAATCACCGAAAACAAAATCACAAATTTTTGGAATATGGTTTGGGTAGAGGCGAAGGGTGGTGGAGCGGTAACAAAGTGGCAGTACCGGTAGTGGGCTGATGGAGGTGGTGGTGATAATGGAGAACTAGGTTAGGGTTTTTTAGGTTTTGGGTGTAAAGAGAAGGAGAAGGACGAAGGTTAGAGAGAGGGTAATAAAGGAATTGTATAAATTATAAAAATATAAAATAAAAAAAGTAAAATTTGAGGATGTAAAAGTTAAATTGATTGTATAAATAGAATCCTCAAAAAATAATTGGAAAAAGATGAGTTTTTTAGCTTAAAAAAAAAAAACTCTTTTCTTTATTTATTTATACGAGTGATATAAATATATATATAAAAAAGAATCGGATTCTCTTGATAGACAGTTTGGGCTTAGTGGGCCTATTATGAGGCCGATCTCGATGATTCGAATTGTTGATGTTTTAGAATTCATTTAGTAAAATATTACTGTAAAAAATTAAAATGATCAGAAATTAATAGTTATATGTTTGAATCACATTTATTTTTAAAAAATAGATGACAATTATAATTTCAAAAGTAGGTATTCATTTTTTATATTGCAAATATGATTCAAATATATAGCTTTCGAAATTTGATTATCTTAAATTTTGACAGGAATATTTTACTCAATCAGTACTAAAAAATGAACGATTTATATCACTAAGATCGGCTCCAAAATATATATACTAAGTCCAAATACTCCTTTAAATTGAAATAACCAACTTGAGAGAATTTAAAGCCCATTTGGGAACTATGGTTTTTTAGCTAAAGAATAAAAAAAATAAAAAGAATGACAATAAGTTATCATATCACTTTTTATTTTTTTACACATATTTTTACAAAAAATAAAAAAATTAATTAAAATAACAAATTCTCAAATGGGACCTAAATCTATAAAAAAATATATAAATACTGATTCATCTCTAATTTTGCTCCATAACAAAATCAGAGACGTATCACCATCCAAATGTATTTAGTATTATTATGAAAAACTCTAAATATACATAAAATTTATATAAAAAAATTTAATAAAAATGATATGATAATGTTATTATTGTAAATAAATTTATCTTTAATAATATTTTATTTTGAATTAAAAGATTTGTAATAAGTCACTTCAATTATGTATGAATTATTATTATTATTATTATTATTATTATTATTATTTTATATAGCATTACTCAATTATTATTATTAAATATTTTTTTGTTTTTTTTCCAAATCAGCCAATTCAAACGGGGAGGGAAAGGCTACCGACTCTTAGCAAAGAAGCAAAAATGTATGTATCAGAGCTGGGGTGAGAGCTGAGTGGGAGTTTGCATTGCAATTTGCCAGATTGGAGAATACTCACCAAGCTCTCTTCTTCGCTATGTATAATCCCTTCTTCTCCACTCTTCCTATTTCTTCTTCTCCTTCTTCTCCTTCTTCTCCTTCCCCACCCCTAACCCTAACCCTAACCCTACTCCTCTCCCTCTCCCTCGCCTCACCTCCCGATCGACCTCCTGCACCACCGCCTCCGCCGCCATGGCGTCCTCCTCCGTCCAACGCCGCCAACGCCGCCGTCTCTCTGTAAACACCACCGCCAACCTCACTCTCACCGCCGCCGAAAAAGTGATCGGAGACGACGATCTGCTCAGCCGGATCCTCATACGCCTACCGGCGAAACCTCTATTCCGATTCAAGACCGTATCCAAGAGATGGTGCTCTCTCATTTCGGATCCTTACGTTCTTCAACGCTGGATTCCTCCGAAATCTCCTTCCTCTTTCTTCTTACGAAGGTATTCTCGCTTTCCTTACGATTTCAATTTCAATCACGTATCTCTCAATGGTCTTGTTAAACACAACCGTTCAATTGCTCCTCTATATCTCTATTTCTTCGATAACCGCCACCATGTCATTATTTCCAAGTCCTGTAATGGCTTATTGCTCTGCACTTCCTCTTTGCCCGGTTTGTATTATTGTAATCACAGCCATTACTATGTTCTCAACCCTACCACCCAGCAATATTCCACCATTCCTAGGCCTGTTAACGGGGATCAGTACGACCGCATAGTTTCCATCAACTTAGCATTTGACCCCTCTCTTTCACTTCACTACAAAATTATTGCTCTCATTTCCAGAAGAGACCGCAGCCCTGAATATCGAATTGCGGTATATTCATCCGAAACTCGAACTTGGGTGAATTCTGTACCCGTTATTTACCCATCAGATATGATAATTGCAAATGGTGTCTTCTCTAATGGTAAGATCCATTGGCTTCGTTGCCGCTCAAAAACATCAATAGCTTATGATATTGATCGAGATGAATCTTTCCCATTCCCAATGCCATATAGTCTCACAAAGTCCCCTGCGTATTTTGGGGAGTCTGGAGGTCATCTACTGTTCATTGAATCTATTCAAAATTGGGGTGATCAGTTTGATGTGTGGGAGTTAGAGAGCGACTATTCTCACTGGTTTGTGAAATATCATGTTGACCTTGAGATGGGTGCATTGGCTTTTCCAGGGATAACGTATGAAGTCGAAGTGCTTTGCTTCCTCGGAGGAGAAGTTGAAGGGGATTCATGCTTGATCTTCTACCTATCCTGTCAAGTCATATCCTATAACTTCAAGGATAGAAGTTTTAGGAAGGTTTGCAATTTGAAGCTGCGTCCTTGTGATATTGACAATGTACAAATGCGTCCATCGGCTTTCATCCATCCATGCATGGAAACCATATTTAATGTTTGATGGCATTTCTTTGGAAAATAATCGGTGTTATCTCCATTTCAATGTTTCATTTGTTTCCTTTCTAGTTTTTTCTTCCTTCTAGTCAAGAATGTTTTTTCCCCTCTCTTGGTGTAATAATTTCAACAGTTGTAAGCTTATTTATGCC
Organism: Camellia sinensis; assembly: GCF_055761805.1. Classification (NCBI taxonomy): domain Eukaryota; kingdom Viridiplantae; phylum Streptophyta; class Magnoliopsida; order Ericales; family Theaceae; genus Camellia; species Camellia sinensis. The sequence goes on along the minus strand of NC_138964.1, from coordinate 15,122,823 downwards.
TTTTGCAATGAAATGGTTTTTAACATCAAGGATGTGTCATTTATGATATGTTTAATTGATTTTATTTCCTGTTTGATTAAATTTATATATGGCTTTTGGAATGAAATAGTTTTGTAACATCAACAATGTGTCATTTCTAGTATGATTGATTTTACTTCCTGTTTGAGCTTTTTGAGTTTCTAAGTAAGAACATAATTCAAAACTTTGGCGAGGTGATGAAATGATGATGCATTTGCAAAGGCTGTGACCAATCAAAAACCTACGTTATCTTTACTATCGGTGGGTGCCAAAGCAATGATGAGTGAATGAAATACATTAAAAAACATGGTTGGACAATAATCAGAAAGAAGAATTAATGTATTAATGAAGTTAAACAAGTTGAAGACTTGAATAATAGGGTTTAGGATGCTTTGCATTTCCTCTTAAAGGGTCTCAGCATAGAGATGTAGAAATGATGTCATGTCAACATAAGATTTGTTAGTATATGTTCATCGTGATTATTGTTTGAATTTTATAATTCTGTTCTTGTTTCTCAGAAATGAAGCTGTTTATTGCCAATAACCTGCATTTCTTTGGCAACAAATCATTGATGCACCTCCCTTTTTCCTGTATTTTTTCCTTAGAATCTCAGTCACGTACTTGCTTTGTAGACATGACAAAGCAATAGACCTCTTCTCTTCATCGCTTTTATTTCTTCTTCTTCTTCTTTGGCTGGGAAGACAAAAGGGGACTTAAGCCTGTAACATCTAAGGTTCACAAAGCATCAGATTGTGTTTGGCCTATACGCCCAGTGATTTGCTGTAATAGATTTGAATTGTAATCTATGAACCTTCTCTCTCTTTTGCGATTTCTCTTTCGTCACTAGTTTTTTTTTTTTTTATTTCCTTCAAGAATATGGTCCTACGTTAATATTTCATTTTGTTTGTACCAAATTTAAAATCAAATTTGTTTTCAATTCCTTCCAAACTTTATTTTTTGTGACACGTCATATTTCTAACAGACCAAATATATAGGTTTGCTTCTTTCTAGTAGTTGTCAGTGATGACATTATTAAAAAAAAGGAAAAAAAGAAAGAAAGAATGATTGGTTGACTCAGATTTAGTTAAATTCAGTAGATGACACAGATTGGTTCTACTCCTCTTCATCCCTATTATTTTCCTACTTAAAAAGCTCGTATATTTTTCTTTTTTCTTTTTTTTCCTTCTTATTTTCAAGTTTAGATCTGTTTGTTTTAGTAAATGAATGTGTTTGTACTTATAATACGTGAGGTTGATTGTCAACTGTTTTCTACATGTTTTTTTTCTCTGCTGTTACTTCAAACTTCAAAGTATTGTGAGACTGTTCATATGGTTTTGGAGTGGAAATTCATATAAAATCTAATTCCTCCTATGCATGTTTAATAGATTGATTGAATAGTTAATGCCAATGACTAGTAAAACGTAAAATCTGGATACAATCATAGTAATCATTGTACTACCATCGTAAACCTAAAACTCAATTTCAACAACATTTGGAGCCTGTATTCTTTCGCGCCATTAAATTTGCAATTGAAGTCTTTATTAGGGTTACTTATGGTACCATCCAAACCTAATAACTGTATTTTTGCAAGAAGTCATCATTTTTTCTATTTTAAATTAATTTGCGTAACCTAAAACACCTTCCGTTGTGTTTGAGTCTTGTATGATACCCCTATTTTCTCTAAATGCTTTTCCTTGCCAAAAAATATTAACTTGACCAAGACATTTATTAGGTGATCTTGTGTAATTAAATGAATGACTACTAGGTTTACATCAACGTATTTCTACATGGTCTTGGGGGCTGAGTCATTGATCAGGGATGTTAAATAGCATGCTGCCGTTCTATATATAGTTTTCTTCTTTTATTTCTCATTTTTTCCTTCTTCCTTCTTTCTTTTTATGTTTTTCTTTCTTCACATATATTTTTTATGCCTGCATAGTTAATATCTTTGTTATGATTATATTGACTTTCTTTCCTTGACAAGAACTTTATACTTTTTTTTTAGTCATATGATTGTGTGAATATACTATTGTAGACATGTAGTTTACTATCTACTAGTTTAGATGTGGTTATAAAATTGATACAATGTGTTATCTTTAGTGGAATCTCCTCTTGTTGCTAAAATGGTGTAAGTTCGAGTCCTTGTTGGGATACGCATGTATGTTTCCCAAAGACCAAAAATGTCTATCGTTTGTTGTTTAGAGTGTTTCATTTCTCAAAGCAATGATAATTTGTTTGTTAGGTTTTAAGCACATCTGTGCTTCTAGACCCTGCAGCCAAGAACACAAAATCTGATAATGGCCGATTTTTCTTTGTAATAATCTATTGCCATATGTTCTTTCAAGTTTCGGATTTCAGATTTCAATTTCAAAGCTGGGGTGAGATCTTTAACCTAACGGATAGTGCAGTCATTTATGTTTTTTAGAGTGACTAAAGACATGTGAAGTCTCATTTAAAATTATTCATATGTTAGAATTGGTGTATTTCGGAAGGTAGGCAGTGAGTCAGTGACCTAACAACACAATAAAATCATCCCAGATTCCATTATTCTGTTACGCAGACTTTATAATTTGTTATATTTATAGTCTTGAGTGTTCAAAGTCCAATGCTTTCTTTAAGAGTTTGATTTTGCAACTTATATTGTTAGTTTCTACAATCTAGTTGATGTTGGAAAAACAAGAAGGAGAAAGGACTTGTTCACAATCCATTGTTTTTAGTATATGGTAGTTTAGTGATTTTATGGGTTAGGGATACATTTTTTATTGCAAAAGTTCTATTTTTTTTTAAAAATCCTTGACTAGGACTAGGTATGCTGTTATAGGAGTTTATAAAGCCATGGTTGTAGGAAATTTTTATCTTTACGAATTTGTGTAGTGTAGTTTCTATAAAAAAATTTGTAGTTGTAATGAAAGTTTTTCCTGGTTAAAGCATGATTGTTGAATTATTCTACTGACTCGAGTGTGGAACTGAAGCAGCCCCTACGGAGTAAGGTACTTTTCTCTTCTATTTTTTCTATTGGCTGAATTTCTGTTCATTCAAATTTTTCGAACCGGCCTTAATCATCAGAATCTGAACTTATCTCTTGGAATCCATTTTTTTACAAACTGATCACTATTTTTTTGTTTTAATATATACTAAGCAGTCCTTCATCACTAGTAGAGTGTGTATCACCCTTTAAAGGTAGAGATGGCATGCAATTTTGATGGTGGTAGTGCTGTCGGAAGGACTGCCAGCGTTAGGTGGTTGAGGTGGTGTTCTTTTGTTAATTGTAGTGCTTGTGCTCTTGTGATGAAGGTTGTCAACTTGAAGTTGAGTAGAAGCGGAGGCAGAGGAATTGCAGCTTAACATGATTGTGGTGGTGGTGGCATCAATTGCCTTGGTGGCAATGGTGGTGGTTGTTCAAGTGGCCATGGTATTGATGGATTTCTTTTCTAATTGAAGCTACATTACATAGCCAACCAATCCTTGTGAACTTTGTGTAGTTTCTATGATAAACTCATGGTGTTATTATCAGCGACTTTTCTGATCTCTAGTTTCACTTAGATAATTATTTCATATGTATACATTAATTTAATTTCATTTTCCTTCATGGTATATATTACTTAGTTAATTATTTGTTTTCCTTCCATGAGTGACAATTTTATGTCTATCAACGGATATTTCCTTTATTTTGGCAAAATTGATGTCTGTTATCGAAGATCTCATTTTATGTTGTTGAGATTCGAATTAGAGCAGAATTTGGTTATCAAGACTTATTAAAAGAGAACAGTTGTATTGTATTAATTAGCAATCGTGTCTGCTAGGAATAAATGGATGAAACCTCTGTCTGGTAAACAAAAACACTAATTTAGTCAGTTTTATTTTAATTTTCTCTGCCTTAGATTTGTACTTTACCCTTCTATAGGTTGTATTCCTTTTCCATTTCCTTTTTGTCTTTTAAATTCGTTGTCATGTGAAAATCATTTTATGCATTTGATGGCAATCCTTTTTTCATTAAAGAGCTTTATTCTAGGAATGTGCTACATTAATGAGGAAGATTAAACTCATGCTACTAGCGTAGCTTTGTTAAAGACGTTTGCTTCATTAATATCTTTCATGAGTTGGTTGGCAATCAGTCTGTAAACCTTGTACTTGTGAAAAGCATTGGTTATAGATAGAATTAAGCATTTGACAAGAAAACAAACCTTCATACATGTATATTTATATATATGAGGGAGAGGGAGTGAAGATGGCAGGAAAGCACTTGAACTGTTGTCATTAGCTATTCTTTCAGTTGATGCTATGCTTTCTTCTTAGTTTTGTGGACCTTAATGGCTATTGCATTCTCAATTGATATGCTCAGAATCTTGAAAGACGGATTTATTTCTTCTAAATTGTGCATGATATTTCATTTCTTCTTCAAAACTAAAAATTTAGTTTTTTTGCTTATGTTACAGGATTATTGCATAACTGCTTATGAGCCAAAGATATAGGCTCATTTACTGCATAACAAGTAAGCGAGTAACTGGCATTACTTCACAGGTTCAGTCCTAGAGCTGCTACTTGTGCAAATGAGCTTCTATTTCTACGTTGAGCTTATATGTCTCTATATCTCTTTGTTTAGATATGTGGTTGGCAGAGAAAGTTTTGTATTCCACACCAGTTTCTGTTATTTTTTTTTTGATAACAAGGAACCCTTGACTCCACCTTCAGTGAGACCTGGGATATGTGTAGCCTCACATATCGGGCAAAGTTCAACATAAAACCTTCTGGTTATTTACTTGGGGACTTACCATTTGAGCTAAACCCTTATGGGTATGAATTCCATACCAATTAGTGTATCATTTTGTCAACAGAATTGATTTTTTAATTTTTGTTAAAGGTATACTTTCGTATTATTTGGCTATTCTTAGAACATGCATGTCAAGGTAAAATAGATTTGTAAGGCTTTCAATTCCAGGTGTGTGGATCAGCTGGAAACAGTGAGTGGTGCATCCTCCGGAGGCAAAGGACCCTCTTTGGCTATCAAATGGGAATGTATTTAACATTTTCAGTAATGGAAACTGGATAAAGGTGTGATCAGTAAACTGTCATAGCATAATTTGAAATGGAGTTCACTTAGTAGCTAGTTGTTGGTCCTCAATAGTTAATTTCAATAGCATTGTATTATTCATGCAAATTGAAGTCACTTTTCCAGTAACATGAAGATTCTTTATGTTCTGTTGTTAGCTACTGGTGGGGAATATGGATGAGGTAATGATGTAGAATGGCTATTAAGAAATCCGTTCAATAATCTAAATGTACCATAAAATCCATTCTGAATGCAATTAGAGAATAGCAAGAGGAATTTGTTGGAAATATGAGGTCCAGAGAATTTGTAGAAACTATCACCAGAGATCTTTTAGGTAGCCGTGTCTTCGTGTTTACACCTACAGGGAGAGGCAAGAGAATGATTGCCACACATACAAAAATTTTGCTGCCTGATGTCGTAATGGTCTCTTTCACATTGCATACAGATTAAAAATCTGCCTAAGAGGGCAACTGTCATTGACTATGCTTATATGATGCACACTAAATTTGGCAACAAAATGGTTGGTGCAAAGGTATTCTTTTTTACCTTTTTAACTGTCGACTTGTTATTTTTAGATTTCCACATCTCACTGCTGGAGTTTTATCTGTTTGCAGGTCAATGGTAATCTTGTTACGCCCTCACATGTATGGACTTGCAAATGCTGAAGCTGTGGAGATAATAACCTATAATGTGAACTTAGGCAGTTCCTTTTTTACCCCTTTCTTTTGAATTGAGATATTGGTTCCTCTCTCTGCTTGAAACAAGCTCACTTGGTTGGAAACCAAGATACATTATTGTTTTGTTTGTTATATATGTTGTATTTGTAGGCACATACAGCTAAATTCAAATCTTGATCGCCTTTGAAAACTGAACTGAGAAGAATATGCCACTAATTGAGCTTAAATTTGAAATATTTTCTGACAACATGATATAAGAAGCCATTAGTTCCACATATTTACTCCTCGGTTTGAGGAACTCTCGCACGTAATTTGTGAGTTTAGGAAAAGAGTATTGCTCTATTTGACATTTTTTAATGGCTTGAAACCTGAAAATATGCTGGAGTTGTAATATGGTGTGTCCACCTTGGTCTTAAGTTTCCACATATGGATTCTTGCCAAGCTGAGATAGTTCTAGTGTGTCGTTTTGTTCTGGAGGTTTTTAAGTATTAGGTGGTGTCTTTGTGTGTACTTAAGCTAATTTTTTTTTTGTATTTGGACTACTTTGTTGGGTTGGGTTATGATTGAAGTTTCAAATAATGTGTTTTTTGCTAAGGTTTTCTTGCAATTGGGTCAACGTTGCTAAAACAATTTATTAAAGTTGGGGGATTTTCTATAGAATTGTTTTTTTTTTTTAAAAACTATTTGTGTACTTTAGCACTTAAAAAAAAAAAAAATTGCTGTTATAAATGTTTTTTTCACTCATTGTAGCTTTGTTATATGTTCCTTGGATTGCAAAAGTATTGCATATGTTGTTAATAATCAGTTTTTTTAGTGTTTTCCTGCATATTTTCTGGGCTTATTTAGGATTTGCTCCTTAGCTTCATCAATATACCTTGCACAACTGAACCTTAGTTAAAATAAACAGGAATATTACTTGGAACAAAGCATGAATTAGCAAGGTCTTCAGCCCCATATGAAAACAGTGGTGCTACATGCATCAATTGATATATTAATTAGTGTACCAACATGTGTTATGACATAATCATTTCATAATTATAATCTCATCCATCATATAAATTATAAAGACCCAAAACCTCTAAAATTATGTCACATCATCCGTTAATACATTAATTGATATGTCAATTGGTGTATATAACATTATTTGTATGAAAATCGTACGTTTCCACGTGTCTTGGGACTTTGTTATGTAATTCTTGTGTTATTAGGCATGTGGCAACATTACTCGACTTGTTATGTAAATAAATTAAATTAATATATGGAAATTCATTAAATTTTCAATTTAAGTTTGAATAACTTATTACTAGACTTTAAAATTTTAATATTATAGTGTTAAACTTAATATAAATATATGCTTTGGCAGGTTTTGTTGAGGGAGTAACTGATATGATCAAGTGGGTGATATTAAGAGCCAAATTGAGAATATACTGTTCTTTTTTGTTTTGTTTTGTTTTTTTGTTTGTTTGTGTTTTTTTTTTTTTTGAGAATTTAAATCCTTTTAATACTTTGTATAAACACTTTCAAAAATGGTTGATGGATATTTGTTTTGCATGTATAGAAGTTTATATTTTGTATGAGCATATATATGTATATATGCATGAATGTCGGAATTTTTGCCAATTTAAATCTTTATATTTACTGTATATATTATTTGAATATATATATATATATATATATATATATATGAGAATATAGGTTGATATTTCTATTACATGTTTAAATTAATTTGTTAATTTGACGTTATTTTTCATTAAATTTTTTTTTTGCCAAGCACTTGCAATTGATATTTTTGTTGTAATAAATGCAGATATAGTTTTTATGATAAATTATTTGCGATAACAAAATATTTGTCGCTAAAAAGATCCATTTGTATCATTTATGGGTGACAGTGACGGTGAAAAGATGGTCGCTAAAACATAGTAGGTATATTTTTTACAATTACAAAACAACAAAATAAGTAGATTAAGCAGTCACAAAAAAATAATAATTTGTGACTGCTACTCTATCATCGCAAAAAGTATTTGTCACACTCGTATTCTCATCTTTCATTTGTCAATGCACATGGCCGTTGCAAAAGGTTTTTTACAATCATTTTTCTATTATTTGTGACGGCTTGTGGAGTCACAAAAATTGATTATTTTTTAGTAGTGAGAATACAAAGGGTCAAATAATCTCACATAATGGTTACAGTTTTAATAATATTTTCAAACCTAAAGATTACAATGCAAAAACATAATATTTATAAATTTAACGATTGAGATTGTCTCCAGTCCACTTTGTGGATTATATGGTATTGTTTGGGTCTGTGGGGCTCACTATAGGTCCAATTTCAATGATCTGAATTGTTTAATGTGTAGGGTTAGTCGAGTATTTCATCACTACAAAAAATTCAAGTTGATCGAATATTGATAGTTACTTAATTAGAATATATTTCTGTTAACAATTCATTTTTTAAATCATATTTACTATTGACAAAAATATGACTTGATTAAGTATCTATTAATATCCAATCAACGTAATGTTTTGCAGAGATGAAGTACTCGATGAGCCCTATATATTGAACAGTTCAAATTATCGAAATTAAACCTGTGATAGGCCTCACAGGCCCAATAATACGCTCCATTTCGAATCGGACCGGAGACAAGCGTGATCCTAAGTTTAAAACCCTAACTAAGTTACCAAAAATAGAAGACCACTCTAATAAGACTATAAATTAAATTAAAACTTATAAATAAATAAAAGTACACAATCTCTAAAATTTTTTTATCCAATGCCTTGCTTAATGGTAATGGGTGACAGAGGCTTGTGAAAGAAACATTGAAGAGGGGTTGGAAGAAGAGGTTTAGTTATGGATGGCATTTATGCAAATCTATTGACAAAGAAAAAAGAAGTAGGAAAAATGTCTCGTAGCTCAAATTTTGTGGCTCAAAAGTGGCTCAAATGGCCAAAACGACGTCGTTTTGGCCATTTTTATGTTGTTCTGTACTCAAAACGACGTCGTTTTGACCATTTGAACCACTTTTGAGCCACAAAATTTGAGCTACGTAGCATTGTCGAAAGAAGTAGATGTCGCTTTGGGCAAAGCAGTTAAAACAAAGTACAATCGTGAGATAAAGAGAACTTCTTTCCTAAAATTTTAAGGATAATGATTGAGGCGTCCATTTCATGAGATTCCTATAAATTTGAACCACTCATGATGTGGATCCTACACATACATGAATGGATCCCATATATACATGGACAGTCAGGATCACTTTAGAGATATGGGGGTCATCTCCAAAAGCAGGTCCCAAACATTTTCCAAATTTTAAATCTAATGGACTAGTTATGTTCCTAAACTAGTACTATGTACTCATTGTAAGAGAAATATCACTCTATTTTTTCCCATATTTTTTTTAGAAGAAATAGAAATTATAAATTAAAAAAATAAATAAATTGAACTGTAAATAAGGAATGTGATATGAAGGGAGTTTGAGGATGGAGAGAAGGGCCAGCGACAACGTCTTAGTCATTAAGCATATGTAATGTAGTTAGTGGTAAGTTGGGGGCAATTTTATATAGGTGTTGAGAGTTTTATCTCGACACCCACCTAGTAAAAGATCTCTTACTTTCATTATGATTCTCCTTTTTGGCAAATATTAATACTCAACTTTAATATATGTGCTTAATAGCCAAGACGTTGTCACTCATACTTCTCTCCTTCCAAAAACTCTTCATGTATCATTATTTGTTTATTACTTAGGCCCCGTTTGAGGATTTATTTTTTTAGTTAATTAGTTAAAAAGTTACTAAATTAGTCAAAAAGTCAACAATTCATATAAAAAAGTCAAAGATTCTCTTTTCTCTCTACTTTTTGCACATCTTTTCGTAATTAACCAAAAAGTCATCCCAAACATACAAGTTTTTTTTACCTACCTTTTTAGCCAAATAGCCAAAAAGTTACTAAATTAGCCTGTTCCCAAACGAGGCCTTAGTTTTTTTTTTTTTGGAAAAATTACAAACTAGTTTGACCAAAAAAAAAAAAAAAAGAAAAAAAAGAAAAGAATATTCAAAAAATATTTCTACCCAAAAAAAAAAGAAAATAATATGAAAATAATGAGTGTTTTTTATTTTTATTTTTTCTCATCAAACTAATTTTTGAAATTTTTTCAAAAAATCTTGTTTATTTTTACCAAACTCATTTTCAAATTTTGTTTTTTGAAAACTACAACAAACCAGTTTGGTGAATAAACACCAAAAAGATGTTTTTTAATTTTTAAAAACTATTTTTTGGCCCCCCAAAAAAAGAAAAGAAAAAGAACAACAATATTAAAATGTTGAGTTTCATTTTTATTTTTTTTTTCACAAAATTAGTTTTTAGTGCTTTTCATAAAACAAATTTTGAAAACAAAACAAACCCAATTTCCAATTGTTGACTAGAATTGCAAAATGGAGGTTCAAATCCAAAAATCAAGTCCGTATTTTAGATGTAAAAATAAAAAATTGAGAGTTCTGAAATGACAAAATTAAATTGTTATTTGTTTTAGATTTTAAATTGTTCACTATGTGAGAGGGGAGATTTGCACCTGACAGTACGACCGAGCTACGGTAACGCGGGGATTGGCAAACCTGGCAGTGCCGAGCTGTTCTCTCGATTGGCGTGGCTTCCCGGCCTGCTGTGCACTGTCGAGTTAGATTGACCGGTCAGACATGGGATAAGATCTGGCCGCGCTAGGATCTGTTAAACATTCGGATGGACGCGCGGTGGTGTGAAGCAACCGAGCTAAGGGCAGCCCGGGCATGACCGAGGACAGGCGAGGGCCGGCATGCCTCCGATCGGTTAGCTGAGATGGCTGGGCTTCATGCGACCTAGAACGATGGTAGAGCGGGGAAAGGCCGGCATGCTTCACGGCTGGTAAGTCAGGATGGACCGGTCACGAGCAGCTCGGTTGTGTTGCTTGTGGTGGCAATTCTCCACGAGGGATAGGCTGGTCGTGGTACTCCGGTTAAGTGCGCCACCTGGGCCAATGGCGTGAGGGAGAGGAAATCTGCTCCAGGCACGCGTCAATACCGTTGAGCAGTTCTGCGTGTACTGGTTGGAGGAATAGGCCTTTACACACGTAAGGTGGTGAGAGGCGAGCATTGCCACATGTCCCGGAAAGGACAACAGAGGTAGTGCGTGCACAATCCTGAGGCTGCATGGCCAGCCTAGTAATAGGAGCGGAAGATGAACGTTAGAGGTAAGCAATTGATGTCATCTGAAACACATTCTTTCTCCCTCTAACAGCTTTCTTCTTCCTCAAGTGATCTGACTTAATCGTCGGAGGGTCTATCTGGCAACCCACTGCCGGGCAGCTCACCGTTTCTATGTTGCCAGGTTAGACGCCGTCACGTGAAGCTTAAGTCCAAGGAGTACGGAAAGCAGAGGATATTTCACCCTCGTACAATTGGCGCCGTCTGTGAGAAGTCTTTGATACTCAAACCTTGCTCTTCGAGTTTCTTCGACCGTTTCCATGGCCAACAACGACGAAACTCCACTGTTCGTCGTCGATGGTATCACACCAGAGTCTGTACGACGGAAAGAAGGCCCCCAAAATGTTCCAGCCATGGCGGGCCTAGAAACTTCTTCGCGAAGTACGCGAGACAAATGCGGAAGGAGCACTGATTGCTCGACGAGTCCAGAGGGCCGTCGGCGATGGGGGGAATCCCGTGCACAGCGCCTGGAGCACAAACTCAAAGACCAGGACGCCTTCATCTGCAAGATGGCGGCTGAGATGGAGATGCTGAAACACCAGATTAAGGGGAAGGGTGTTGCTGGAGAGGACAACCTCAGTGAGCGCACCCCATCTCCTCGTTTTAGCAGCTACCGCTAGGAGAGGACACACTCTCTCTATATCACCAGAAACTATGGGGTTGGGGATTCCGACCCAAAGGAGGGCAGGTCCCTCACTCGCGACAGCACCTACCACCCCTTGCGCCCCTCATCGACGTCGCGATACTCTTTCTCCACCCGTTCCAGAGACCTGAGGGATGTGTTAGAGGAGAGGGCGCACCGTCGAGAGGCTCAGAGAGTCCCGGCGTTGCAGAGGTTGGGCACCCAAGTTCGTTGTAGCGGAGAAATGGCAATGCCAACACCCAGGGTGATGGCTCCTGCACTAGTGGACAAAAAGCTGGCGAGATTTACAGCCACACCGCTGTCTCCAAAAATCGAGAGTACATCGCTCCCTGCCAGATTCCACCAGCCTAAGTTCACCTTGTACGACAGCAAGACGGATCCGTACATGCACGTGAGTCATTACCGGCAAGTAATGGCTGGCCACCGGTGCAATGACGTCTTGATGTGCCTCATATTCCCGGCAAGCTTGCGAGAACTGGGCCTGAAATGGTTCGAAAGGCTTCCAGAGGGGAGTATCGATGGGTGGCAGCAACTAGCGGAAGCCTTCGTCACCAGATTCAAAACCAACACTCGAACACCGAAGGAGGTCGACCATCTCCTGGGCGTCAAGATGGAATCTGGAGGTTCGTTGAAGGCATACAATGCAAGGTACTGGGAAATTTACAACGAAATCCTCGACTGCCCTACCAATCTGGCGATCACTCAATATAAGCGGGGTCTCCCAGTTGGACATAGGCTGCGAGATTCGCTCACAATGCACCAACCCAAAACCATGGAGTCCTTGATGCAGTGGATCAATGAGCACATTCGTGTGGAGGATGATGCCACCTCCGCGACCGAGAAGGTTAATCTGGTCGTGGTGGACAGAAGGGTGGCGGGGAAGGTTCACTCGGTCGAGCAGGAGGATAACGGTCCAAATGACTAGTGAAAAGATCAACGTCGTGGCCCAAACTGCGATGATAGAAACAAAGGTCACAGAAATGACCAAGCTGACGCTCCGCGTGACACAGAGGAGGATGCTAAGAGAAAATTGAAGGCGCGGACTGGAATCACCACGGTCTTTAAAATCTCTATCTACCGCATCTTGAGTGAGATCCGAGGCGAGCCTTTGGTCCCTGGCCGGCTAAGTTGGGGAATGCACAGAGAGGCTTCAATTCAAGATATCGCTGCACCTTCCATGAGGAACGGGGACACCGAACGGAGGATTGCTTGCCGCTCAAACAACATTTGGAGGAGCTAGTGGCCGCGGGACATCTTGACCAATACATAGATGGGGTGTGAAAGCCGCGCCATTGGGGCAAATCGAGCCAAACGGCCTAGCCGCCCTAGAGGCAGCACCTCAAGGCATAATCAACGTCATCCATGGCATCATTGAACCAGCAAGGGTCTGCGAGCTCAGAGGGATGATTAAGAAAGCCGAGCACATAAGGGAAGTGCTCTCCGTTTAGCCCGTTGTGAAGAAAGGGAAGACCGAGGAGAAGGACATCCTTACCTTTTCGAGCATGGACTTGGAGCGGATCCAGATGCCCCACAATGATGCCCTAGTGGTAACTCTTCGCGTCAAAGACTTTGACATCAAGAGGATCTTGATCGACTAGGGGTGTTCGGTCGAAATTATGTATTATGATGCATTCAAACAAATGAAGTTGGAGGACAAGGACTTGGCCCCTACGACATCCCCTTTGATTAGCTTCAACTCTCAGCTAGAATGGCCGGTAGGGAAGATCATATTGCCGGTCAAAGCAGGTTCAGTCACAAAGCAAGCAGAGTTCTGGGTGCTCAAAGTCCCACCCACCTACAACTTAATTTTGGGTAGGGGCTGGTTGCACGCCATGCAAGCAGTAGCGTCGACTTACCATCAGGTTTTGCGTTTCCCGGCGCCAAGCGGATGAATAGAGGAAGTTTGGGGAGACCAGGTGATGGCAAAACAATGCTTCGTTGCGGTAAATGGCAGCCGAGCAGCCAAAGGGTTTGTCCAAATGATTGAGGGACCCGAGGGAAAGGAGGTCCTTGAAGACGTAGGAAGAAAGGCCGAGGAAAAATCGGTCGAGGATTTGGTGAAAGTGCGCATCGACGAGAATAACCCAATTAAGTTCTTCCTCTTGGGATCATCTTTGTCTAGCACCGAGCGGTTAGATTATGTCAACTTCTTGGTTTCCAATTTGGAGGCTTTTGCGTGGACGCCTTATGACATGCCTGGCGTCGACCCTAGCTTTATTTGCCACCAGTTGAATATCTTCCCTAATGCGCGGCCGGTCATTCAGAGGATTCGCCGCTCGGCTCTGCACCATGTTGAGGTAGTGGCAGAAGAGGTCAAAAATTTGTTGGAAGCAGGGGCAATAGAAGAAGTGCAATACCCTCGATGGATATCCAACACGGTAGTTGTCCCGAAAAAGAATAGCAAATGGTGAGTCTGCGTTGACAACAAAACGGTCAACCGTGCATGCCCAAAGGATAGCTTCCCCCTCCCTCGAATTGACCAGCTGGTGGACTTGACCGCTGGCCATCAGAGGTTTAGCTTCCTGGATGCGTATCGCGGCTACCACCAGATAGCCATGTATGAACCGGACCGAGAGATCACATCGTTCACTACCCCTAGAGGGTTGCATTGTTATAAAGTCATGCCGTTCGGACTAAAGAACGCCGGGGCAACTTTTCAGAGGATGGTAACAAGGATGTTCGCACCCCTTTTAGGCCGCACCATGGAGGCCTACATCGACGATATGGTGGTAAAAAGTAAGGAGAAGTCTCAACACCTCGCCGACCTAGCAGAGATGTTTGCTATACTTAAACACCACAAGCTTCGTTTGAATGCCTCCAAGTGCGCTTTCGGAGTCGGCACTGGGAAGTTCTTGGGCTTTTTGGTCACAAACCGAGGAATTGAAGCCGACCCATCCCAAATCAAGGCGATACAAGAGTTGGAGTGCCCGAACTCCACGAAGGACGTACAACATCTTGCTGGGATGGCAGCCGCGCTGAACAGATTTATCAGACGGTCTTCAGAACGTTGCAGGACCTTTTTTAAAACTTTGAAGGCCAAGTTCTTCTGGGATGACGAATGTGACCATGCACTGGCAGACTTAAAAGTGTACCTTTCCTTAGCCCCTATCTTGGTCACACCTCAGTCGGGCGAAGAGTTGTATCTCTACTTGGCTGTCTCTTAACATGCGGTGAGCGCGATATTGGTTAGTGCTGAAGGCATCTAGCACCTACCAATCTTCTATGTAAGCAAGATCTTGCTCCCTGCTGAATCAAGATATCTGCCGCTAGAAAAATTAGCCTTGGCTCTGATGATGGCTTCGAGAAAGCTGGCGCACTATTTCCATGCCCATACAATAGTTGTGCAAACCGAGTTTCCGCTTAGGGTACTTTTTGAAAAGACGGACTTTACCAGGCGAATTTTGAAATGGGCCGTGGAATTGGGGCAATGCGACATCAAGTTCCGCCCGTGCACCGCAATCAAGGCTCAAGCTCTTGCAAACTTTGTGGCGGAATTTGCCCATGGAACGCATCCAGTTTGCCCGGTTGATTTGGCTTGTACGGATTTAACACAGCCCGTGGTTCAGGTAATGGTAACAAATGTTGGCTCGCAAGTGGAAGAAGAGCAAATGGCGGTCGAACTTGAGAGCCCGGATAACTCATTGGGGTATGAACCCAGCCAAGGCAAGGAAAGAGACCAGAATGAGCCGACCAGAACCTTGGAGTTAAGAAGCTTGCAAAACCCATCTGATTGCTGGAGGTTGTTCATTGGTGAGATATGGAAGCTCTTCGTTGATGGGGCATCCAACAGGCATGGCACCGGGCTGGGTATCGTGTTGACTTCCCCAGACGGGCTAGTCATCGAACAAGCAATTACGCTCGGCTTCCCAGCGTCCAATAATGAGGCGGAGTATGAAGCCCTCCTTGCCGGACTAAGAAGCGCATTGAGAATGAAAGCTTCGGCTCTTCTGGTGTTCAGCGACTCCAAGCTGGTGGTCAATTAGGTCTCTGGGGAGTATGAAGCTAGGGATGAAAGAATGGCCAGATATCAGGCGCTGGTGCGCGCAGAAATTAAGAAGTTCGCCGCAATAAGCGTAGAGCAAGTCAACCATGAAGAAAATAGCACGGCTGACGAACTAGCCGGCCTTGCGTCCACGCAAACAGCTTTCCCCAATCCTTTTCTGATAGAATTCCTACCTCGGCCAAGCATTGAGGAACCAGAAGTGCCCAAGGTACTCTGCACCGACTTGGGACCATCCTGGATGGACCCCATCATTGCATTCTTAAAAGATAGAATTTTGCCAGAAGAGAAGAAGGCAGCCAACCAAATCCGGGCTAAGTCAGAGCGGTTTTGGCTCTCGCCGTCCGGAGCCTTGTACAAGAAGTCTTTTACCGGGCCGATCCTAAAGTGTGTCCATCCCGCCAAAGTGGAAGCTTTCCTCTATGAGATTCATGAGGGCATCTATGGGAGCCATACAAGGGGCTGATCTTTGGCTTACCGAGCAATCTCCCAAGGTTACTGGTGGCCATGTATGCAGGCAGACGCGCAGAAATACGTTCGCCGGTGTGAAAAGTGTCAGAAATTCGCTCACCAAATCCACCAGCCAGCCAGAGACTTGCTCCCCCGTATAAGTCCTTGGCCGTTCGCGCTTTGGGGACTGGATATTGTGGGGCCACTCCCAGCTGCCCCGGGTAACCACAAGTTCTTCATCGCTGCTACCGACTAGTTCACCAAGTGGGTTGAGGCCGAGCCATTAGCAACCATAAAGGAAAAAGATGTGAAGAAGTTTGTTTGGAAAAATGTTATCACTCGCTTCGGTATACCAAAGGCCCTCATCTCAGATAATGGTACTCAGTTCGATGGGAAACTCTTTCGCA
This sequence comes from Camellia sinensis, assembly GCF_055761805.1. Lineage (NCBI taxonomy): Eukaryota > Viridiplantae > Streptophyta > Magnoliopsida > Ericales > Theaceae > Camellia > Camellia sinensis. The sequence continues at coordinate 15,106,346 of NC_138964.1, read as the reverse complement.
GATTTTGCGAAGAGTTGAAGATTGAGTTCTACAATTCAACACTGGCCTATCCTCAGTCAAATGGGCAAGCAGAGGCCTCTAACAAGACCATCCTAGTTGGGCTGAAGAAGCATCTTGAAAAAGCCAAAGGGAAGTGGGCAGAAGAACTCCCTAATGTGCTATGGGCATACCGCACTACGCCGAGGCGATCGACCGGAGAGACACCATTCACCTTGGCCTACGGCACGGAAGGCGTTATCCCGTTGGAAATTGGTATGCCAACTATCCGGTCTGAGAATTTCCAGTCAGATTTGAACAATGAGGCAGTCGCGTTGGAGCTTGACCTAGCCGAGGAAAGAAGAGAACGGGCTCTGATCCACATAGCGGCCTATCAGCAGGAACTCTCCAAGAAATACAACAAGGTTGTGCACCCCAGGCTGTTCAAAATCGAGGACTGGGTCTTGAGAAAGGTGATGGCCAACACGGTGGTCCCTGGCGAAGGAAAACTTGGTGCAAATTGGGAAGGACCATACAAGGTGACTGGCCTGGCAGGCAAAGGGGCATACACTCTGCAAGATTTAGATGGTAAAGCTATCCCCAGACCGTGGAATGCGGCCAACCTTAAGATCTTTTACTTTTAAAATGTACTTGCTTTTGTTGCTTCTAGACCTTTAGCCTTTCGGCACTTGATGTAAAAGATAGCATTGCTTTTTGTAATGAAAAATAGCCCTATTGTTCTTTTGGATTATATCTTTCTGTACGAATGACATGGCAAGGATACTGGGCCACTATAGAGGCCAGGGGCAAGGAGACCAACCTGCACCGGGCAGAACCGATTTCCCTATGGCCGGTATAAAAATAGACCGCACAAACAGTTGGTGAATTGTCCAATCGGCGTAGGGGCCGAGTTGATTTTTGCTCGCCTAATTGAAATATTGGTGTTTTGTCCAATGTAAAGGCCGAGCTGATTTTGCTCGGCCAAAACGAAATGTTGGTGTTTTGTCCAACTGATAAGAGCCGAGCTGATTTTTCTCAGCCAAGTGATCCGTTGGTGCCTTGTCCAACTTACAAAAAGCCAAGCTGACTTTGCTCGGACAAAAGAAGTGTTGGCGTTCTATCCAACTCAAAAGGCCGAGCTAATTTTGCTCGGCCACATTGACACATTGGTGTTTTGCCCAATTTAGAGGCTGAGCAGGTCTTGCACGGCCAAAATGAAATATTGCTAATTTGTCCAACTTCCTTAAGGGCCGAGCTGATCTTTACCCACCCAAATACGAGACTTGAAGTGATGTCGAAGCTAGAGCGGCCGAGGTGATTTTTGCTCTGCCAGAATAAAATGTTTGGGTGTTTTCAAAATTACAAAGACCGAGCTAATTTATGCTCGCTTTACTCTAAATGTTCGCACTTTGCCCAACTTAAGGCCGAGCTGACTTTGCTCGGCCAAATGAGAATGTCTAGGTTCATTCGAAGAATCAAAGTACCGAGCTTCCAGTTATGATTTGCGAACATTTGAGTTGATGAAATTCTAATTTTAGCTTGGCATATTGTGCGGCATGGCCGACCTACCAGTCGTGATGCATTAAAATTTGAATGAAGAAATTTTGCACGTGTCAACCGAATAGAAATAGAAGATCAGCGAGCAAAAAAGTTCGAATTTCATTGACCAAGGAAATTGCATTACAACTGTGGGGCATAGCCCGGTTACATTCCAAAAAGGCAAAGAAGCAAAAACAAAACAGAAAATAGAAAGGAACATCATCGATCTAGCTCAAGGTCAACTGTTTGCTCGGCGACCTCAACCGTTTGCTCGAGCAACCCATCCATGGCCTCGTCGTCAGCGCCTTCCATCGTGACAACCTCCCGATCAGCCACTTGATCTTGGACATCTTGAGATGCTTCGGGAGAAGTTTGCTCGGTTTGTTGCGCGACGGCGGCTTCTTCCTCGGTTGCTTTCTTTGCCTCTTCGATGAGCCGATTTTGAGCGGCATTAGCGTACGCTTGCATGTAGACCGGGATATAGGCTGCAAGGGGATTCAGGAACATATCAGCATCTTGACCAAGGCCAACTTTTTCCACGGTAGCTTTCCAACCGCACTGGAAAAAGATGTCCTTGGTAGCCTGAACTTGCCGCTCATAAGTCTTCTCGCCCTGCGCGTATCCCCGGTCCTCGGCGTCATCAACTACCTTGTCTTTCTTTTCCTTGTGGGCATCGCACAGTTTGCGTAGCTCGGTGAGGTACCGAGTCTTCGTCGTCTTCACGGCCCGTTGTTTGTCCACTTCAGCCCGGTCCAACTTTTGGCTTAGCGTATCTCGCTCGGCCTCAACCGCCTCCTGCGCGGCCTTGAGCTTTGCTATCTCGGCCGTTTGCACCTTGTTCTCAGCAATGGTGTCGCGCAAACTCTGCCGCACGGCGATCATGCGCTCATGGGCGAGATAGTTCTTTTGCACGGCCTACAAACAAGTGAAAGATTGTTAGCATTAAGGAAACCGAGCAAAAACCGGGCGATAACTTGAGGAAAAAAAAAAAAGAGGGAGACTGACAACTTACCAGCACTATGGATTTCGCCGCCGAGCGGAGGACCTTCAGGTCGGACAGCTCGTCATGTTTTTTCATGTCGGCGGGTAGGATCAACCCCTTGGTCATGTTAAAACCGAGCGAGTAGTCCTTGTCCGCGTAGACAGAGTCTGCTGCAGAAACAGCACGGCCTTTGTACTTGAATTTTGGCGACCAGACCGAGGGGGGCACTTGGGCTCTTGGATGGCCCGCTGATTTGTTGTTCGGTCTGGTCCCCGAGATTGGTCGAAGCTTGCTCGGTGGAGTCCTCATCCACCAGATGTTGTCCAGCCAGATCTTTCCTCGGGCGTTTCTTCGACCGGCCAGCTGATTGTTCACTGGCAAGAGCCAGCACAACCCCTTCATTTTGACCGGCTGGAGTGGAGGAAGTCCCCCCAGAAGCTCCTGGTGGCTGGGAGTCGTTCGGTTCACCGGTGATCATTGATTTGATAGCCCAGATTTTTGCCATTTCTTGCTCGGCGGTGGTAGGAACAAGTTTGATCGGCAGAAGATTTGGGTCAGGTTCTGGGGAAAGAGCACGAAGAAAGTCGGTGACCTGGCTTTTGCGCGGTGCCTTGTAGTTGTAGGTCGGTTCAAAGCCAAGCAGCTTTGGTGATTCTCTTTTTTCTTCTGGATGACGCAGTAAGACTCTAATGGCCTCTTGGTTAGCCCGGTTGTAGTCTTCTGCTAAGTGCTTATAATCTGCAAAAAGAAGGAGTGTCAGACCGGCATAGAGAGAAACTAATGCAGAAAGAAGATAGTGCGGTTAGCCGAGCTACTCACCAGCACTGCCAAAATCTTTCCTAATATACCAGCCCGGTATGGGCGCCTCGGTGTCCTCGTAGTGACCGGACATCCACAAGAAGTCATCATCATTGGTCTCCTTGTCTGGGTTGCCCTCGATGAGTTTTGCTTGGCCCTTCTTTACCTTTAGGTACTAGCAAAACCCACCTTTATTCTTGCTGAGGCTGCATTGATGAAATATCTCAGCGAGGCCGAGATTGAGACCGAGCCTGCTGTTTAGCTCGGCCACACCGTTTATTATCTTATATGTGTTGTTCGACACCTGGGTTGGACAAAGCCTTGTCTGCCTCAAAAATTCGTAGATCAAGGGTTGGACTGGGAAGTGAAGTCCTCCTTCGACTATGGACATGATCGTGAAGGGGCATCGGTCTAGGTTGCCCCAAGGGGTAACTCCCTTCTTGGCCAGCTTTAAAATGACATCGTCTGGAATGTTGTACTCCCTACGAAACTCGGCTAGCGCACCGGGCGAGCTCACCATAAATCGATACTTCCTCATCTATCTCGGTTTTATTCGGTGATTTAATTTGTATCTCGGTGAAAAATTTTGGTGTATTTGCTCGGACTTTGAGCTCCACCAGTGACAGTTCTGGACTGGCCTGGTCGGTCCTAGTTTGTTCTGCATTGTTAAGAAACAAGTCCAAGGGTTAGCACGACATAAATTGCGCGGCTGCAATATGGATTTTTTAGCTCGGTGAAGGGTTTTTGGATGTTTAACCGGTTCGACCCTATCTCGGCTAGACAACTTGGCTGATTTGGCCTTCCTAGTTCGGTTCTGATTCCCTATTTTCGGCTCGATTGCGGCCTCAACGAGAAGCCACAAACCAGTTTTTGCTCGGTTGAAGCTCTACCTACGGATCTAAATGAGCATTTAGCTCGGTTCTATCTAGTGTTCATCTAGTTCATCCCAAAAATGGAGTTTGTTCGTTTGAGCCAAGGAGAAACGGGCGCGACGGCCCCATCCACTCCTCCAGTTCCACTTTGCCCTAAGGTGTGCCAATACTACCCCATAGAGGAGGTATTGATAGGTTCCTAACACTTTTAAGCAAGAACAGAAGCACGAAAATGAAGAACTCGAAGAACTCGAGCATGAAAGTACGAAAGTATGATAGAAGGGCCTACTTAAATCAGATATGAAGCAGGATACAGCACGCGAGCTTGGTTGCAGCCTTCTGAAAGGATGAAGAATGAGCGAGGAGAAGCACAGAGACAGTAACCACAGTGGGGTCAGCAATGACAGAAGTGGGACGTTTGAAGGCTAGGGTTTTGGCTTGGAGAAGGAGATGAATAGTAGAAGGCTCGAATGACCCTTCGTTTAGTGTTTAAAGAGGGGGGAAAACCCAAACGGCGGTAGCCGTTTGAATTCTGCGCATGGAAGACAGCTGGGTTGTACGGTCCAATGGCGTGAGGCCATGTGGCACTGAGAGCGCGGCTGTCAGTACGGCTGTTCGATCCTTGACAAGACTATTGAGACAATGGCCGACCGAATGGAATAGCTCGGAAACGGCTTTGATGCCTATCACGCTCGGCTTGCACTGGCGCAACTCGGGGACCATTAGCTCGGTCATGGTGGTAACCCCAATCACGATTAGCTCGGATGGGATTAAGGGGCAATTGAGAGGGGAGATTTGCATCTGACAGTACGGCCGAGCTACGGTAACTCGGGGATTAGCAAACCTCGCGGTGCCGAGCTATTTTCTCGATTAGCGTGGCCTCCCGGCCTGTCTTGCACTACCGAGTTAGATTGACCGGTCAGACATGGGATAAGATCTGGCCGCGCTAGGATCTGTTAAACATTCGAATGGGTGCGCGGTGGTGTGAAGCAACCGAGCTAAGGGCAGCCCGGGCATGATCGAGGACAGGCGAGGGCCTGCATGCCTCCGATCGGTTAGCCGAGATGGCTGGACTTCATATGACCTAGAACGATGGTAGAGCGGGGAAAGGCCGGCATGCTTCATGGCCGGTCAGTCAGGATGGACTGGTCACGAGCAGCTCGGCCATGAGAATCAAACTTTCGCTTCTTCTGAAGGGACAGATCGGCGAGACACAACTCGGTTGTGTTACTTGTGGTGGCAATTCTCCACGAGGGATAGGCCGATCGTGGTACTCCGGTTAAGTGCGCCACCTGGGCCAATGGCGTGAGGGAGAGAAATCTGCTCTAGGCACGCGTCAATACTGTTGAGCAGTTCTGCGTGTATTGGTTGGAGGACTAGGCCTTTACACGCGTAAGGTGGTAAGAGGCAAGCACTGCCACCTGTCTCGGAAAGGACAACAGAGGTAGTGCGCGCACAATCCTGAGGCTGCATGGTCAACCTAGTAATAGGAGCAGAAGATGAACGTTAGAGGTAATCAATTGATGCCATCTAAAACACATTCTCTCTCCCTCTAACAACCTTCTTCTTCCTCAAGTGATTTGACTTGATCATCGTAGGGTCTATTCGGCAACCTACCGTTGGGCAGCTCACCGTTTCTGTGTTGCCAGGTTAGACGCCGTCACGTGAAGCTTGAGTCCAAGGAGTACGGAAAGCAGAGGATATTTTGCCCCCGTACACTATGTTTAGATAGATAAATTTCATTATTTGTGATTGGTCCACAGCTAACAGACGGAATGTATGTTCATGAAAATAACAATAATATTTTTAATATTTTTTTATTTTTTATTTATATTTATAAAATTTTTGAAAACTATAAACAAAAACTCGTTTAATTTGTGCTTTCTTTTTCAAAAAATGATAAACAATCTACAAAATATTTTGTAAACACAAAAAAGTTGGTTTCACTATTTGTTTAATTTTCTTCTTTCAGTTTTTCTTCCTTTTTCCCACTGTTTTCGACTACAACCCATTACTCTCCTACCTCGATCTATCTTACTCTCGTCTCAATTTTATTAGTAATTATCCTACCCATTACTCCACTGTTTTCCCTACTCATCGTTATTGGCTATCTTTGCCAATGATCTCCCTCGGCAAACCACCTTAGGCCACTCAATCACTAATTAACCACTTGCCATCACAACCAATTATCTCTTACTTACAATAACCACCTTCGGCCACTAGATTTTCTTAAAAATTACTTCCCATAACCCCCATTTTCACTTGTTTTGAAAATAAAAATTTAAAATACTTATGTATCAAACATGTTTTTTGTTTTTATTTTTACTCAAAACAATAAATTGTAAATATTGCCGAACAACACCTAAATTTTTTAATTAATGGTTACAAATTGCAAATTAAAAGTCAAATGTCAAAATTGGGTATCTATTTTAAAATTTAAATATGAAGAGTTATTTTGGGTTGAGAATTGTAGAGCTTATCATAGGTTTAGTTTTAATGATATGAAATGTTCATTTTGTAAGATTATCAATAAATATCATTCATAAAAAATATAAAGTCAGATTCAATAATTATAACATTTTTATTTTATTTTTTCTTTAATTGCTTGTTTTCATTTTTCAAAAAACACTTTTCAGAAAATTCTACTCTCTTATTCTCTTTGTTTTTTTATTTTTACTGATTTTTTTTAATATTTAAAAAAAAAAATTTACTTTTTAGACACAACAAACATAAATACACCTATAAAGTAAAAAAATTATAAAAAAACCTTTTAAAAATTCACTAAATACCAAAAATATAAAAAAAATACAAGAATTCATCATATATATATTTTTTGTATTTTTATGTATTTATTAATTTTTTAAAATATTTTTTCACAAAATTTTTACTTTAGATACATCTAAGGCCTCGTTTGAGAACATGCTAATTTAATAACTTTTTGGCTATTTGGCTAAAATATGAGCTAAAAAAAACTAGTATGTTTGGGATGATTTTTTGACTTTTTACGAAAAGATGTGCAAAAAGTAGAGAGAAGAGAATCTTTGATTTTTTGGTATGGGTTGTTGACTTTTTGGCCAATTTAGTAACTTTTTAGCTTTTTGACTAAAAGGGAAGGTTCCCAAACGAGGCTTAAATAAGGTGCATCTAAAAAAGTAAAAAAAAAAATGTTGAAAATTTTAAAACATTCACTAAAAATAAAAAAATACAAAAACCAAAAAACTTAGGGTGTGTTTGGTTTGTATTTGTAGAGTAGTTTTTGAGATAAAAAGTACGAAAACATGTTTGGTTTGCTTTTTTTCAGAAATGATTTTGAAAAATTGTTTTTGAGAGAGAGTTTTAAAAAAAGTAATTGATTTAATGTGTATGAGAGAGAGAATGATTTTGGAAAGTAGGTAATCAAACAAAATTTTGAGATTTTTTTTAGAAAAATTTGTTTGGTTTGATTACTCTTAAAAATTTATTTATAGAGAATTTTTTCTAAAACTTTTTTTTGAAAAATAAACCAAACAAGGCGTTAATTTTCAAAAAACTTAATCCATAAAACTCAAACCCAACTCACTGATTAATTTTTTTTTTTTCAAATTTAAAAAAGAGAGGAGTTTGAGGAAGGAGGGAAGGGATAGCAGCAACGTCTCTTAGAGCATCTCCAATGCACTAGGCATATAATACTTGTTAGTTAAAATGCCTAGTGTGATTCACTTTTTTCAATTCCAATGCACTAGGCATATGATTAGTCATTTTGGCTCAACTCATATTCACTAGCTACATGTAGCTAGCCTTCAACGCTAGGCAAAATGCATTCAATCATTAGGATCATTTCCCTCCATCTTTGTTGTTAATGTGGCATTCTATAAAATTAATAGTATTTGGATAAATAGCTAAAATAAAGAGCATGGTTGGAGTAAAAACATAAAACAGTTGATAGGCAAAATAAAATATATACTTTATAGTAATATTTAGATAGCTAAAATGCCTACTACCGTTGGAGATGCTTATATATGTATGTATCAGAGCTGATCCGTGTGAGAACTAAACAGCATTGCCATTTGCCAGAAAAGAAAAACGAAGAGGAATCGCAACTCAACTCAACTCAACTATACATTCATTCAATTATCTCTATATATATAGAACCCTCGTTTCCATCTTCTTCGTCCCCACACCCTCTTCCTCCTCCTCTGCTTCCTCCGCCGCCGCTATGTCTTCCTCTGCCCTCCTCCACCGCCCTCACTCTCACCTCCTCCGAAAGAGTCATCAACAACAACGATCTTCTCAAACAGATCTTAATTCGACTTCCTGCCATGCCTCTTTTCTCTTTCAAGCGTGTTTCAAAGAGATGGCTTTCTCTCATCTCCGATCGTTATGTCCATCGAGACTGGATTCCCCAATTTCTTCTTCCTCCTTCTTCCTCCGACGCTACTCAACTCCTTCCTTTCGCACTATCAATTTCAATCACATTTCGTTACTTCCTTCCAATTCAATTCGATCCTTCGATTTCGTCAATGACCCCAGCGGGGTAAGATTTCCCAGTCCTGTAATGGGTTGTTCCTCTGTTCTTCATCTTGCTTCACTTTAGATTACAGCGACACTCGTTACTACGTCCTCAACCCCACCACCAAATACTTCTCCACCATCCCTAGGGCTAGGACCACCAATGGGGATGACCGAAACTTTTTAGTTTCAATGAATTTGGCTTTTGATCCCTCTGTTTCATTTCACTACAAGCTAGTTGCTCTCCGTTCCAAAAGATGGTGCGGCCCTGATTTTCAAACCGCCATATATTCCTCCCAAACCTGAACTTGGACGTTTTCCGAGGTATCATATGCTTACTCAACGCGTGTAGTATTTGAAAATGAAGTCTTTCTTAACGGTAAGATTCATTGGCCTAGTTGTCAGTCCGTAAGATCAATCTATTATGATGTTAATCAAGATACACTCTTCCCATTGCCAATGCCTCATTGTTTACTCACAAAGGACCTATTATATTTTGCGGAGTCTGGAGGTCGTCTACAGTTAATTGAGTTTATTAAAAATTGCTCTCGTCATTTTTATGTGTTCGAGTTGGAGACAGACTATTCCAAATGGTTTGTCAAGTATCGTGTTGACCTAAAATTGGCTGTATCGGCTTTTCTGGAGATGTATCGTGAACACGCTGATCACCCGTGTATGGGTCATACATTCAATGTACTTTGCTTCCTTGGTGGAGACGTTGAAGGGGATTCGTGTCTGGTCTAATACATGCCTGGTAAAGTCATATCCTATAACTAAAAAGATAAGAGTTTTAGGAAGGTTTGCAATTTGAATCTGTGCCTTGGTGATGTTGACTATGTACGAGTTCGTCCTTGGTTTACAGTTCATCCATGCATGGAGACCATATTTCATATTTGATTGTATTCTTTGCAAAATTGTTAATGTCGTTTCCATTTTGTTGTTTTCATTTGTTTCATTTCTAGTCTTCTCTACCTTGTACTTTAAGAATGTTTTTCCCCTCTGTTGGTGTAGTAGTTTCGAACATTGTAAGTTTATTTATGCCTTTTGCAATGAAATGAATTATGTGTCTTTTTGGATATGTTAAATTGATTTTATTTCCTGTTGGATAAATTTATATATGGCTTTTGCAATGAAATGGTTTTGTAAACTCAGCAATGTTTCAGTTCTAATATGATTGATTTTATTTCACGTTTTAGCTTATTGAGTTTCTAAGTTAGAATGTATATTAAATACAAAACTTTGGCATGGTGATGAAATGATACATCTGCCAAGGCTGCGACCAATTAAAAATATACGTTAACTTTACTATTGGTGGGTGCCAAAATATTGATGAGTGAATGAAATATATCTAGAAACATATCTGGGCAATAATCACGAAGAAGAAATCATGTCATAGTGAAGCTGAACAAGTTGAAGACTTATAATAGGGTTTAGGACGCTTCGTAATTCTCAGTCTTGAGTTTATCTTTGATAGTACGTTGGTCTAGTAATATTGTCTCCTTGGGGATGGTAATAGTATGCCTGTGGTTTTATTCGTTTTTGCATGGAGACCGTTTTTTCATGCTTTAGCGGTTCCTTTTTTGAGTTATTAGGGTAGTCTAGATTTCCTTTTATGTTTTTTGTTTTTTTTTTGTTTCTTATTTTGGTCAAGAATATTGTGAGTTTAGAAAGTCATGGTTGTAGGAAATTTGTATTTTCTTGCATACTGGTTTCTATATTGGTTTTAGGAGTATCTTTTTTTACGGTACTTAGGATTTCTTTCTTAGATTGCAATCCATTTATGTATTTATAACCAAACCAAACCAAACCAAATCTTAAGTCCCATCAAATAAGGTTGGCTACATGAATCCTTTTTCTAAGGAGATTCATTTGGTTAATCAAAGGCCATTTACATATTTATTAAAATAATATCTTTTTTCGCTGGATTTTGAGTCTTTTGTGATTTGTATATTGGATGGGGCAATTCTTAGGAAGTTTGTAATGTCTTTAGGGTTTTATAGTATCTATAAAAAGGGCCCCTTGCTGTAACACGATTTTGGAATTGTAATGAAAGTTTTTCCTAGTTAAAGCATGACCGTAGAATTCTTCTACTCACTCGAGTACTGAACTCAAGCTGCCCCTATGGAGTAAGGCACTTTTCTCTTCTTTTATTTTTCTATTTGCTGAATTTTTGTTCATTCAAATCTGTCGAGCAGACCTTAACCATCATAATCCAAACTTATCCATTATTTTACAAGCCCTAACTTGTAGAGTGTGTATAACTCATTAAATGTAGAACAGGCATGCAACTTTGATGGCGGTAGTGTCGGAGGGACTACCAGCGTTAGGTAGTTGAGGACCACTACAAGAAAATACACTTTTGGCGACTAACATATTAATCGCCAAAAGTATTGATTTTAGTCGCTGAAACACATTGCTGACTAAATGATTTAGTCGCTGGCTTTGTCGGGGATACATAGTCGTCGAAGGAATTAGCGACTAAAATACATTTAGTCGCCATAAGTAGTACAAAAATACCGACTAACCTTTTAGTAGGCAAAAATAATAGGTATTAGCGACGAAAAGAGCCTTAGTCGTTGATAAGTGACATTAGTGACTAAAATGTTAGTCGCCCAAACGGTTCATTAATTCCTTTAACTCATATATTTAGCTAGTAGCTACTAAAAGTTTTTGTCGCCAAAAAGTGAAATATCTTCGGCGACGACATTGTTAGTCGCCAATAGTGAAACTTTCAGCTACTACATGTTTAGTCGGCCATAGTTATTTTATTATGTTTTGGCGACTAAAACGTTAGTTGCCAAAAATATGTTGGATTTTAGCTACTAACCAGTTTAGTCGGCCATAATTGTTTTCTTATGTTTTCGAGTTGTTTGCCTACTAAATATTTAGTCGCCAAAAGTTTTTTGATTTTTACCTACTACACATTTAGTCGCTATAACTGTTTTCAGGTTGTTTTGGCTACCAAATTATTAGTAGCCAAAAGTCGTTTGAGTTTTAGCTATTAAACATTTAGTCGCCATAACTGTTTTTGATTCATTTTGGCTACTAAATATTTAGTCGCCAAAAAATTTAGTTCTTTTTAGCTACCAATTGATTTGTCACCAAAAGCGTCATTTTATATTATTGTTTTGTTTGTTTCATTTTACTAAATTTCGTCTGAACCTGTATGTATCCACCGCAACCTGTACGTATACAACCTATATATATTATCACCTATTCCGTAATGCATGTTTCACTTAGAACCATGAAACAAAAATGAACACCTACTATATATATTCCAACTACAAATAATAATGTAAACTTATGTACGAACCAACTATATATATTTCAATTACAAATAATGACGTCATACATTCCAAATACGTTACCAAAACAATGTCCTCTATACACAACATTTTTACTATATACTATGCGTTGTAATGACCATTTGACAAGGTACAAATTACTATGGTAATACGTACCACGACAAAAGGTAATCTATATTAATTAATACTAGAGCCATTAATACAAGCTCCAAAAATACTATGTACCCCACTATAAATTATATGTACGATGCATCCAAATTCCACGGTTCATTGGTGCTATACCACCAGAGCAATTAATACAAGCTCCAAAAATAGTTTGTACCCCGCCAAAAATTATATGTTCGATGCATCCACAGTCCACACAAAAAGTATACGACGACAAAAAACTTCCCAACTTTGCATAAGTGTGAATTATCTTCCAGGCAAAAAAATAGAAGATCCACATGTCAATGCCAAAAGCCATCTACACAACAAAAATTACACCTGTTAGTTCCATTGTAAACAAAAAGTTATAGCCATCTACAAAACACAAATTGCAAGCATGTCAATTGTAATTGCAATTGTATGTAAATATTGTTTGAATTTAGGAATTTCAATATAGTTTCTTTACACGTTCAGTTGTATTGAAAGTGCAAAGAAATTTCCAAGTCAACCCCAAGTCAAGTTTAGTCTAATGTGTAAACATATATATATTTTATTCATAACTGTACATATATAGAGATGCTTATAGAACATATATATATTTGTAAGCTTTAATATATTTGTATAAGCTTTATGAGTTTTTCAGGCCAACTCCCAACGTAGACGTGCTAATTACGTCCCGTCTATCCCCACAAGTCGTCTTTGACATGAGGAAACTACCCATGCCATCAATATAGTGGTTCGGGGGCTGCTCTCAATTTTCGGCCCTCGAAGGCCTTTTTTCGGCTAAGTTTATGGCGTTTTCACGCCAACTCCCAATGTACACATGCTAATTACATCCCGTCTATCCCCACAAGTCTTATTTGACACAAGGAAGCTACCCATGCCATCCCGGCAGTGGTTCGGGGGCTGTTCTCAATTTTCGACACTCAAAGGCCTTTTTTCGGTTAAGTTTATGACGTTTTTCACGCCAACTCCCAACGTACAAGTGCTAATTACGTCCCGTCTGTCCCCACAGGTCCTATTCAACACGAGGAAGCTACCCGTGCCATCCCCGTAGTGGTTCGGGGGCTGCTTTCAATTTTTGGCCCTCAAAGGCCTTTTTTCAGCTAAGTTCATGGCGCATTTCACGCCAACGCCCAATGTACACGTGCTAATTACGTCCCGTCTGTGCCCACAGGTCCTATTCGACACGAGGAAGCTACCCGTGCCATCCCCGTAGTGGTTCGGGGGCTGCTCTCAATTTTCGGCCCTCGAAGGCCTTTTTTCGGCTAAGTTCATGGTGCATTTCACGCCAACGCCCAACGTACACGTGCTAATTACGTCCCATCTGTCCCCACAGGTCCTATTTCACACGAGCCTGTGCCATCCCCGCAGTGGTTCAGGGGTTGCTTTCAATTTTCGGCCCTCGAAGACCTTTTTTCGGCTATGTTTATGGCATTTTTATATGAGCCGATCCACCACCTGGTTAGCATGTGGGAGAACAGATTTAATTGATTTTAGCTTGAACACAGGCGCATCTGCAATTGTACAGTTGGATGCAAGTGTAGGCAACAAGGTGAGGATTCATGGATTTTTCTCCCTTACTTTAATGAAATTTGGTTGTTTATTCCTATGGCTATATTCTAACCGATTTCCTTGATTTGATTCTCTAGTCTGAATATACTTCTTATGAGTCAATAAGCTCTTGGAAAACAACCAAGAACCAAAGAAATTGTATGATAAGGTGATTAGAATGCATGGCACACTTAGAAGGCAGCTTATGATTGGGAAAATGTGGAGGTCTTAAGGATCAAAACTTTGTTTGCATCAGCTCCTGTAACTAGGCCAAATCAGGTTGATAATCTGTTGTGGGCAGCCTCAAGCATAAGTGTTCATCCAACCAGGTTGCATCAAGTGTTAATCTTTGGTACTTTGATCAATTTTTATCCATGACTTCATGCTCTGAAGAGGGCATAACCGTCTAATTTGAAGGCCCAACTCATTCGTCGCTGGGGTGGCATTCCCTCCTGTGATTGCGTTCAACACCCGATTGACATAGACGTGTAATTTCTTCCCTTTTTTCCTAGCCATTTTTTTCTGCACGCCTTTGCCTAATGTAGGTCCCCGAACACGAGTTGACCTCGTTTTCCCTGGTACAAAAGGGGAAGGTAGTCAAAATTACAAACAAAACAAATCCAATTTTTTTTTAAACAACTAAGTAGTATGCTCTTACCCACTCCACCTGGTTGCGTCTCCTCCACCATAGTGTGTATCATCTGGTGGTTGCGTCTCATCACAGAACGTCATCGGGGTGCCAATCTCCTGTGCACATGCTTCAGATGTTGATAGTACGTTGCCACTTGTTGCTCTCTTCTGTCGCCCTATCTTGATTCCCGGAACCATTGTACCTACATTACGTAACAAACGTACATGAGTAATAAACATCGCATACATTAGTAGTGTAATTGCTGTAATAATGACACAACAATGTCTACTCAATAATAAATTGCTCGTTAATCAATGGTAACTAATAAACTAAGAGAACATAATGATGATACAAAAAGAAACTTCTCAATTGTCCATTGTTCATTTAATATACTCATTACCCCAACAAATTTTGGAATTATTATTAACAACAAAATTTTTAATAAATTGTTGTGGCCTGCAATAACAAACCATTGATATGAACAACTCAGCTACAACATCAGTTTGTTTGTGTGGCATTACTCTTTTCATTAATATCCATAATTCTTACCTTAGGAATTTATTCAAGGCCCCAGTACTATGAATTCTGATGACTATTCAAAGTGTATTGCACAGCATGGTTTTCTATAGTTGTCTACTCTCAACTGCAAAACTGAAACTTTTGCATAAATTTCCAGTATTTATGATGTTCCCTCCTTGTGTTTGTGCACATATTTGTCTCAAATTTGATATTGAACCATCTTGGTGCAATTTTGTGTCTCTGCTTCTCATGTGACTCTGTTATAAGTTTTCCATCTCGATCAGAAACTTTTGCTGCTATGTGTAATTCAGCCATGCAGAAGCTAGTATTCTCCTATGGGATCTAAAGAACCAACAGATCAATTGTAATTGCAATGGACTGGAAAAGTATTGGTGATTCCATCCATAATGAGCCCAGTGCAGGGCCTGTTACTAAGAAACGACTTCCAATAAAGGTTAGGCAAATCCCATATTGTTTTTTTCTTCCTCGTAGATCATTACCCTCTGCAATTGCCTTTTACGGGGCATGGATTATTACTGGAGTTGGTGCAGGGATGCTTGCAGAAATCTGGATAAACAAGAAGGTCAAAGGTATGCCCTTCATTAGCCTAAGGATGTGTTTGGATTTTGGATTTGGGAAGGGATATGTAGAGGGAAAGGAAATGTGGAGAGAAGCAATAACATTGTAACTGTAATATAGCCAATAATGAACATTACCCTTCCCATCTTTAGAATAAGGATCCCGAAATTCTCTGTCAGCTCTCAACTGTGCTCTTCTTCAATAATTCATTATACAATTTAAAAGTGCCCAACTGAGCTAACAATTATACAATATTCTGATTTAAACATCATGGTAATTCAAAATTGAAAGGTTTGTTGACATATTCAAGACAGCCTGTAGTAAGGAAATAACGTAGTTAATGCCTAACAACTTACCCAGGTGAAATGCTTCCCACAGCCAAAACTACTAAAGAAATGCTCCCAATCAAGTATGGCACAAAGAAACCCCAATCCTATGTGACAATTACATGTGGATAATAATGTTAGTAGATGTGAAAATGCCTCAATTTCCTTCCATTCTCTTCACAAAAAAGTAAAATAAAATGTATTAGGCTGACATCCTAACCATAATACACATTAGTGCAAAACAAATATCTTTATTCATTACCCAGATGAGTAGAACATTAAAGACATTAGAATCATTAGTCACATTAAAACATATCAAAAGTCACTGAATTAATCTCCAGCACTCATTACAATTCAGAACAATAATTCAAACATGTTGTCCAAATTTATTCTATAGATGAATATTATAAAACACTCAATTAATCTCCAGCACTCATTACAATTCAGAACAATAATCTGAACACTAATCTGGATTTGGAGACAAACTGCTTTTAGTGGCCATTCTTCCCTTGGTGTTGGCTATATACCAAGTAAAGAGAGACAGCATCTATGCCTTTTAACATAAAAGCTAAAATGCTCTGTGGCTCCTTTTCTCTGGAAGCTTGTAAAATGTAACATTTTATCCCTTTCAGACAAACCAAATCTACACAACTTTAATATGAACCATCAAGATTTTTCTTTAAAGAAACAATAATGCACTAATGTCAAGTATATTTGAGGTGTATCTTGCAAAAAGAAGGCTTGAACCCTTGATATATTTAGATAGGAACATCAACAATGGCCATTGTCACTCTCTTCTCATTATAAAATGGGTTTATTTATTATTGCATAGCTCATATTCTCAATTTAGATTACCACAAAAAAATTACAAAAAGAGAAAAAACAACAAATTTCATCAATCTCAAAAACACTTTGTTTTTCACTTTTAAAACTCTTTCTCACATATTTTCAAAACATTTTCACTTTGATTTTGATATTAAACAATATCTCAAGAACTCGAGTTTAACATTTTTCACTCTAATTTTGACATTAAACAATATCACAGGAGCACTCAAGAACTAGAGATGGCCCAAGCCTATTGAGGGCCTAGACAAATGAAATATAGTTAGAATATTGTTTGGTGCCTTACATTGGCCATTGCCATTCTATTATTGTTCCCATTCTACAGTAAGATAGTGCAACTTCTTGTGCAACTTAGATTGTCAAGTTAGGTGCTTTCAGAATCAACGGTATGGTTGAAAGGGTACAGCTATCCCAGGAGATCAGAGAGATTATTTTTCATCTGTTTTTAACAAATTATGAGTGAAAGGACGACCATGTTCTATAATCGTCATATTGACCAGATTATCCTCTATTGTTTCTATGGAGTTCCAAAGGTTTGCAGTAGAAAGATGTGAGAGTATTTAGGCTATTGATTAATCACACTTTGTAATCCTAATTTCTTATGTGGTGGCCATAGATTTCTCAACTGAGGCTGACTTTTAAAGAAATTATTTTCAACTATAGAAATCAACGACAATGTAAACCTCAAGTTTTTCGTAGTGTGTTTCTTGATTGGTCATCAACACGTCGTGATGGGGTATGTGTTCATAATGTATATGTTTCTCCGTTGCAGTCATCGAAGGTAGTTCTATATTTTTTGAACTATTTTTGTCTTACTCTTCTTGAAATGTGTAGAGAGAAGTACTGAACTATCTGAGTTTTAAGTCAGACAATAATCTATGGGTCATGAAGAGTATAGACTACAGAAACAAACCAATTTGGATGTGTCTAATTGTTTTAAAAGGAGAATCCAGATAGTCTATAATTTTAAACTTGCAATTCTTTATTAAAAAAAAATATATTGAATTGAGGTGTTTCAAACGACAACTACCTAACCCAATATAGATGCAGAGCTTAAGTATATCACCTGTCTTTCGTCTCTTGAATAAAGAAAATGAAGATAGGGATTGGGATATAGAATGACAAAATAATTTGGACAGACGATGTCATAAAGTGGTCAGGGGCTTATTCTGAAGTGATTTGGTGGATAGGAATTGGGATAGATGATCTCATACTATGATCATCAGGCTTATTCTCAACTGATTTGGTGGTTATGATTCGAGTTAGGGGAGAGCAAGGTTGAATTTGGTTTGGTTTTGAACTAAACTAACATCGAATTATTAGATATGGTTTTATGAAATTTGGAATCAAACTGAATCTTGAAAACATTGAAGGTTTTCAACCAAACTATGAAAACGGGATTCATTTCAATTTGGACTACGATTTCTATAAACAAGTCATCATGCACAATATAATGACAACATTCTCAAATATCAGATAATATATAATCATTTTACAGATAATAATTATTTGAATAATTGTTTAAAATTAGTCTTATCATTATATAAGAACGCACTTGTAGGAGAAGAGGGTTAAGGACTTATTTGCAAGAGAAGAGGGTTAAAAACTTATGAATATATAAGTGATATTGATAAGATACTTAAGTGTACGACAAATAAAAAAAAAAAATATATATATATATATCTTTATATAAATGGAACTAAATTTCAAATTAAAATCATAACTATAAAATCATGGACCTAACTGTCAAGAACTAGGATTGAATCGAACCGATTTGTGATTTTTTTTTAAAAAACAAATTCTTTTACTTAATTCGAATTTGAGTCACACCATCGGAACATTTGGAACATTTTCGATACAAAAAACAAAGGCACATTTATAATGATAAGACTAAATCAGGAAAAGCATCCAAAATCAACAAGTGTGTTAAAAAAACTGAGGCACATTTGGAACATTTTCGAACCGATTTGGAACATTTTCGCCGAAACAGAGGCACATTTAAACGATACAAAATAATCCAAATCCAAAATCCAAATGAAAAATCCGCAATTTCAACCACACCCATTCACGAAATCAGGAAAAGCCCTAAAAATTTGTGTACGAAATAAATGGAAAATGAAAGGACAAAAACATGTCAAACCCTAAAATTAATCGTGAGAGAAGGGGATGGGAGAGACATCGACAACCAGATAGAACCAGATCGACAGAGAGGGAGAGAGACGACAGAAACAAACCTGCGATGGTGATGATCGCCGATTTGCAGTGGTGGTGGCGGCGAGTGCCGGTGGCCTGCGATGGTGATGATCGATGGTGGTGAGCGACGGGTTTGGTATGTTGATGTCGGTGTGTGAGACGTAAGAGAACAAAAAACTCTGTGTGTAATATATATGTACTGGGAGCGAAAATTACTTATTTTCCCTCTAAAAAAAATTTCGAACATTTCGCGACTAAATGACTATTTGTCGCCAAAAAACCTTAACGGCGACAAACAATTGGTCGCCTAAAGATGCCTCTTTGGCTACTAAATTCAAAAATTCGTCGGCAATACTGAATATACAACGACTAACCCAGCTTTGGTCGTCGAAAAGTAATCACAAAAATGCCCTTTTTTAGGCGACAAAAATGTTTAGTCGCCAAATGAAACTATACGGCGACAAAATTAAATGTTGGTAGCCTAAATTGGTAACAAACAGCGACTAAAGGGAAATTTGGTCGCCAATTATACTATATGGCGACTAAAATACTTTAGTAGCTAAAAGGTTCAATCAATGCCGACTAAAGCTGATTTTTAGTCGCTCAATGTGGTGTTTTTGGCGACTAAAATTGGTTTGGTCGCCAATTTTAGTCGCCAAACATGCATTTTCTTGTAGTGGACATTAATTCTCCTTCTGGGTGTATATTACCTAGTTCATTATTCTTTTTGCTTCCACGAGTTCTAGGACTCAACCAATATGTAGTAGAAATGCTGACTAATTTATGTCTTTAAATGTGGATTCCTTTATTTTGGCAAAACTGGTGTCTATCAATGAAGGTCTCATTTTATGTGATTGAATTTCGCCTTATAGTAGATTTGGTTATCAAGTCATGTTAAAAGAGAAGAGTTGTGTTGATTAGTGTTAGTAATGGGCGCCCATGTGGCATGACCATTAAATTTGAATTTGAATCCTTATCCAAATAGGTTTTGAATTTGAAATCAAACCTATTTAGGATAACCACTCAAGATACAGATATTATCAGTTTTAACTGATATGGATAGATATAATAATATATTATATATCTGATATATGGTTATGGGTAATCAAGTGAGAAACAACGTATAGTCTGTTTCTACCCATATACTGACTCTTTCCCAAAAACACAACGATCAAGTCTTTGACACTGTGGTTTGTGTGGGTGATATTCAATCTGTGATATCACTCCACTGCTGGATTGGTTCATCAAGAAGTTTCCTGGAAGCACGTGATTTATCCAAGAAGGTTCTATCATCAAGAAGGTATGATCTGATTATTTTATCTGCTGCATATTCTGTGTTTTTAGTTTACATTGGTATCAGAGCCATTGATGGATATTTTCGTGTTTCCTTTAATCATGTGTATATTTTTACATGTGTATGTTTACATTATATACATGAATGTTTGTAAAGGAGAAAAAAATCTACTTTGATTAGATTAAGAGCATAAATATTTTTTTATGTTCATTAATGTCTTTTTTTCATACCATAAACGGTTTTATTTTGAAAAACGGAGTCCGGCAGTACAAAAATCGGACCAGAAAACACCCGGGAAGGCGGCGCGTGTGATTCACGCGCGGTATGACGCTCCCAGCAGCGCCACGTGCCACCACGCGCTCCCACGCGCCGGAAGCCCTGCTGACGGGGCTGCACGCGCCATCACGCGCGCGTCAGCGGCGCTGTCCACGCGCACGCCGTCCGCGCCCGCACGCGTGCCGCGTTCTGGATCCGAGCGCCGAGCCGCGTTTGAGCCGTGCGTCGAGCCGCTCCGAGCCGTTGCTGCGCCGCGCCGCGTTGAGCCGACTCGCGCCGAGTTGCGCTGAGCGGCGCCGAGCCGAGCCGAGCCGTTTTTCCCGCCTGGCTTGGCTCTAAGGCTCTGTTTGTTTGTTTTTAATTCTGAATTGCGTTAATTGGCCATAATTTATTCGTTATAGCTTTGTTTTAAGCATGGTTGGTACCGTTACACTCAGAATTAAATTTTATATCTTCTGTAAAATTTTGAAAATTTTACGAAAATAAAAAATATTTGTTCTGTGTTAATAATTCATTTTTTATGCTTTAAAATGATTCTGGTATTGCATAAATAATTTTCTGGGGTTGAAATTTTTATTGTGGACTTCTGAAATGTTTTACTATCTACTGGTAATATTGTCTCAGTTTATCAGTTTCTGGATTTTTTATTTCTAAGTTTATGTGTGTTTATTAGTTATTTAAAATTCCAGAACATTTCAGAAAAATTCCAGAAAATTCCAAAATGATGTACACTTTAATTATGGCATAATCTGAATATTGAATACAACATATTTTTTTTTTGGGTTTGTAATATGTTGTAATTAGAAGAGCATGATTATTTATTTATTTATTAGAATTCCATTATTAAATAAATATAGCATGAGTTATTTGTAGATTTACATTATTGTATGGAATTTATCATGCTTTGTATATGCCATAGTCAGTGGGAGGTTATTCGGTTGAGAGAAATCTTTGTAGATTAACTCCCGAAAACCAATATTTTGCGCATAAATTAAACTAAATTTTGGATAATTGTCACTTGTGGCGCAAGAGATGATTACGAGCATAGCGGATTTTCGATATTGCGACTTGTGTAATATTGTCACTATTTAATTTAGATTTTTGCGGCAAAATTATATTATGCTAATCAAATTAATCCCAATGCGAATTTCTCTCTAAATTGATTTAGCTTATGGAAGTTAATTTGGTTGACCTAAACTTAGTAGAGATGTTCAAATGTGAACAAACTAATCCCATTCTTTAGATGAGCAAAAGTCTTGGAGACTTTAGGTCAAACCTTAATTGAGCCAAAGTAAGGAAACATGACTCAAAGTCGCCGTGGTTTTGTTGCCTTGTTTGGCACAATAAAAACTAACGTGTGCGCTATAGTTAGCGGCACGCTACATAGTTTTGGTTGGCGAGTTTTGGAGTTATGAAATTAGTAAGCCCTCAGTAGATCTGTATATGATCTTGACTAATGAGCTGCGCGGATTGACTTTGTAATTTGACTTGTAAATAATGTTACATCATTGGATGAAGTAACATTCAAGAGTCACGTCATCCAAGAAATGTGAGCTTAAATAAATTAGTCATTAAGTGTAAGACGAGTAGCCAGTATGAGCAGTGTTTTGCTCTCTACCCAATTATTGGGAGTTGGATGGAGCAAAATTTCATGCACTATAATAGTGTGCGTTGAAATATCACGTGAAGTGAAAAGATTAGCGCTTAGTAGCTGCAAAATCTATTAACACTAAGTGAAAAAATTAGCGCTTAGTAGCTGCAAAATCTATTAACACTAAGTGAAAAGACTAGCGCTTAGTGGCTGCAAAATCTATTAGCATTGCCAACTTGTCTAAGTCTGGACACTTACTGTTTCCACACTTGAGTGTGAGACATGAGGAGGGGCTTCTTTGTATAATTCCTTAGCTAGGCCAACGTTTTTTTTAATAACGTTTACCACTAAGCGCAAACGTTGCAGCATAGTAATGAAAAGGTCAAGGCTGACAAGGTTGTTATGACTCTAAGAATTTGACGCATCACTTGTGAGAGCATTGTGTTGAATTAGACTCTTTAGCCTAATTCGCGCTTAAGTTACTTTGGAGCTGTCATAGTTGATAGCTTATTCTCTCCTTCTTGTGGATAGTAGAATTAATTGCAAGTAACTATGAAGCGAGAAATAGATATGGCAAGATGAGTATCGTCATCTTTCAACTAGATGTATTAAAGTGTATGGAGAATAAAATTGACTTGAAGGTGCAGGGGATTAGCACTTACTAGTTAAATTTGCGACTTAGGCGCAGTTGATATCTCCATGACATCTTTTTATGATCTAATGAAAATGAATTAGTCCTGAGTCATTACCTAGTTGGGCCTAAACCTTTTAAACTTATCTTTGAGAACTCACACATTAAGATGATTGGAATTAGTTTATGACATTGGTCATGAACCAGTGGCTTATTATACTTAATCACATTAATGAGATGATGACACGATGGTTTGAGTAGGCCTTCTCGGGCCCACTCGCTTATGACATCCTGCTCTCATGTGAATGTGTAACTTTGTTCGCAATGGGTGCGCACAAGTAAGTAGGAAAGCCGTAGAAGGTCATTTGTTTTGGCGCATTTAGTCCACTATAATATTTGTGACTAGATATGTGTAAGGGTATGATAGCTAAGCCTCAATCTCGACACATTTATAGATTACGATACGCATCTGAGTCAAGACTATTTGATCTCCCATAAGTCAAAAGTTTTGAGATGATTTTTGACATTGCACATATGAGGTTGAGATCAATTAGATAACAGCTTTCATGCTTTTAGTTTTGACCAAGGTGGCGAGTATCTATTTGAGTTATTTTTTAGAAAACTCTGTGAAGAGAGATGGGTGCTTAGAAAATTGATTATTCCTAGTACTCAACAACACAATTGTGTAGTAGAGATAAGGAATTAAATATTGTTAATGATAGGTGGATAATGGCGCAAAATGTTTCCCAATTGGAAATTGCACTAGTTTGTTGCCTATATCCCTAACTAAGTGCCCTCCATATCATATTTTACACTCCAATTTTGAGTAATAGGTTAGTGGAGAGCCATCTATGGGCGATCTGTAACCGTTAAGCAGCTTATCTTTATGTTACTTCTCATAAGATTGTGAAGTTAAGACCTAGGGTTCTATAGCGCATTATTGTATGCTGTCTTGTAAACACAAAGGGTCGTATGGCGCATTATTGTATGCGGTCATGCAAATCCTCCGGGTCATATGCATATAGGTAAGCAGCTTTGTGGTAGTGTAACTAAGTCACATAAAGTTTTATTAGTAAAGGTGACGTGAATAGAGTTTTCGGAACTCTATAAGATGGAGAATTCCAAGCATAGCGCTCTATGTAGCCTAGTTGAGAATGGAAAGAAATTTCCAATATCCTAGGGACAGTGGGAGCGATGTGCCTACTAATGGATTACTCCATTAGAGAAGAATACTCTACATTCTTAGTTGCGTGGTAGCAAATATGAAAATTTTCCACGTCATCACTGGGTGATTGAGAGGAAAACATTCATGATTGCTCCGCAAGATGATAAAGAGCCTAGGATAATGCCTAAGGCTCTAGTCCCCTTTTTTTAAAAAAGTGAATCAATGTTGCGCAGTTTAAGACAAAGTCTTTGAGGATTAACCATTTTTTATAATTTGGTTAACTTTCCATTATGACGCAAAACTGTTATAAAGGTATGCGTAATTTGGATAGTCATTGTTGAGGCATAAGGCTCGCTAGATACCGAAAAGTCGCACCATTGAGGAAAGTGTAGACCATGAGAAGACTTCCTCCTGGGGAGTGAGGTTATTTTGACTTAGGCTATAATTGACATAAGTCCGGAACATTGATTTGTGGACATTGTGACCTGATTTCTCATTAGAGAATTGGATAAGTAGATCCGTAGGGATTTACCTTCTGCTTTTATGGTGAAAAGTTAGGAGTGCAAAAAGGTTGCTAATTCCAATAAATTTTTTACAGCCTAAAGCAGTTATCCAAACAGTGGTTCTTAGATTTCGTCAAGCCATGATAGGGCAACAATGATTGATGAAGACCACTGAGGCATGATCAATGGTCCAAAAGAAGTTTTTCCTTACTTAGTCATTATGAGCCAGGAATTTATAAGGTTGTCCCCACCTAGGGTGGGCAGTCCTCTATTTTAGATATGATGGACATGGGTGATGTAATTTATATGCTCGGATGTACGATCCTTAGGGATTGTTTTAGGAAAATTCTCGGTTTGTCTTCGATGACTTACATAGAGAATATCCTAGAATGATTTTAGATGCAAAATTGCAAATCCATTGACTGACCTATCAGTAAAAGCCAGAGCCTTAGCTATTGAGTGAATCCTCGGATTGTCTTTGGGAGGACCTATATTCCTTGATTTTCTTTGTTGTGGGAGCCTAAAGAACGCTATGTGGGCGTATTCGGCATGATAAGTGTTATCTTTGGTAAATGGTTAACTGAGTTGTTTAGACATTGACCTTGCTCATTAGACTGTGGATAAAATGCTTTATTAGAAGCATATTAATTTGCTCCTTGTAAAAATTCAATGCGCTAGTTGGGCGCATCTGCGCTAGTTGGGCGCATTAAGAATGAACGCAAATTGGTCACCAAAAAATATCTTTAGAGAGGTTATTGCGCAAGAGGTAGTGATCTTAAATTACTTCATGTGAGGTGCACATGGTGGATTCCATTGTACATACTTATCGCAAGAGGTGCTGATAAGGCTTATGTTTGGAATCTATAATTGCGCAAGCTGTGTTTTTTTTAAATGGATCACTTATTTTGAGATGATGGGATGTTGACACTATTATGGTTTGTGTCGTAATGATTAGCAGATGATGATGTCAGCAGGCAAGATTGGCTCACTTACACGAGCAATCGCCCTTGGCGCTTGGGAGCGAGCAAGGATGAGACTGGTGGTTTATTTTTATTCGGAGCCAAGAGAGGCTTAAATCATCCACTATGTATGTCGCCTTGGTTATAACCAAGATGAGGTCGTGTTAAGGACCAAACATGGATGTTAGTACCCACTTTCCATGTTGTGCCTGTTATGATTAGCCAGATGCGAGATCTCATTTGGCGCCTAGAAGGCGAGCAAATAGAGAATTCGGGTTAGGCGCTAGAAAGCAACTAGACTAATATCTGTACGGTGTATCGAGTATGACGTCACTCTTTATGGAAGAGTTACTCCACCGTAACATGTATTCATACTATATGTGCTTAGCGACCGAGTAATGAGGTGAGAGAATGGATCCCTGCTTCCTCACCGTGTGAGTCTTACGAGTCATTATTGATATGAGTTTCATTTATGTACCCTTTTGTGACTTTTGACTATGTCATAAGGTAAAGGGTTGATGTTCTGCTACTTTGGTATGTTGCTTGCGGTCATGCATGATTCGGCCTTAAGGGACATCACTGGGAAAGCGGTCAATCCTAAACTAAATGGCATGAGTGCAAAGGGAAGATCATCTAGTATTACACCACTGTTGTATATTCACTGCCGGCAACTCACATCGCTCTGTATGAGAGGCGAATTGAGTGTGAATATATTGCAAGAATTGAGAGGGTCAAACATGCTCTTTTTGAGGGATTAGAGATGTTTTTTGGACCGGTGTAATTAGGGTCTGGGGTATATGAGACACTATTTCTTTTCTTTTTGGGTTGATGTCTCTATGCTGGCTCATTTTGAGTTTCTAGTATAGAGCTCCCACATGCAGGTGTTCTCAGCAGTCGCACGGTGCATTGGCTAGTATGAGATTGTTCGTTTTTTGGGGAGATTGAGATAGAGATGTGGCAGTGTCATGCCAACTCATGTGCGAGTGGGAGATGTTAGTAATGGGCGCCCATGTGGCATGACCATTAAATTTGAATTTGAATCCTTATCCAAATAGGTTTTGAATTTGAAATCAAACCTATTTAGGATAACCACTCAAGATACAGATATTATCAGTTTTAACTGATATGGATAGATATAATAATATATTATATATCTGATATATGGTTATGGGTAATCAAGTGAGAAACAACGTATAGTCTGTTTCTACCCATATACTGACTCTTTCCCAAAAACACAACGATCAAGTCTTTGACACTGTGGTTTGTGTGGGTGATATTCAATCTGTGATATCACTCCACTGCTGGGTTGGTTCATCAAGAAGTTTCCTGGAAGCACGTGATTTATCCAAGAAGGTTCTATCATCAAGAAGGTATGATCTGATTATTTTATCCACTGCATATTCTGTGTTTTTAGTTTACAATTAGTAATCATTTCTGCTAGGAATCGATTTATGTCTCTTACTAGTTCTTCAAGAAATTGGTAGTAAACAAAAAACAAAACAAAAAGAAATTGGTTTATGCAGCAAAAAGAAACTACCATAGAGCAACCCATGTTTGAAACAGAATGCAATAAGAATTGATATCTCTTATTGGATTAGATTCTGGCCTCATCCAAACACCACAATGCAAATTACCTCTTTCTTCATTCTCATTGTTTCTTGGTCCATAATTGAAGTGTGGTTGTGACTTGGTGCGACAGCATTGTGGCAAGTACTATCCAGCCCAAGCCTTGTGGCGCTGGTTTGAGTCACGGCCTTGGTGACTTGATGTAAGACTCTGTCTACCTATTACCTCTCTGACACTGCTGCAAGCAGGAGCTTGTGCACTAAATCAGCAGCCCCATCACATGCAGCCTAAAGAAGCTGTTGGTATTGCAAGGATTAACTCTTTTGACACGTACTATCTTCTCATTTTATTTGTAGAAATAGATTACATTATGGAAGTCTAAACTTTCAATTTTGATTAAGTGAAGTCTGAAACTGAAAATAAATGGGGAAACAAAATGAAGCACTAAATTAACAAATTTTCAATGTTAGAAACACATTTTTCTTTAAAATATCTTATTGTGAACTTGAAATCAAGACTCATAGAGAACCTTTTTTTTGGTGGTGGTTTGGTTGTCTTCAATCGATGAAACTTGTCATTGGTAAACAAAAACACCAGTTTGGTGAGTTTTGTTTTATTTTTCTCTGCGGTATATTTGTATTTTACCCTTCTATAGGTTGTATTCCTTTTTTCTTTCCTTTTTGTCTTCTTGAAATTCATTTTATCGGTCAAAGCAATATGCATTACTGCTTATGAGCTACTGATTAATGGCTTGAACATAGTTATCAATTTCGTAACAGTTTTTTTTTAATTATTTTTTTTTAAGTGAGGAGGAACCCCTGATCCCACTTTCGGTGAGAACAGGAATAAATCCTGGGTATGCATGACCATCCGTTAGCTTCACATATACAGCGAAGGAGGGACCCAAACCTAAAACCACTTGGTTTTATATTTGGGGGCTTACCAGTTGAGCTAGTCCTCACGGCTGCTAATTCCATACCAGTTGGTGTATTGTTTTGTCATTGAAATTTATTGTTTTTAGGTATTGATGCATTTTGGCATATCATTTCAGATTTGTCTCTATAAATAAAACATTACTGTCAATAAAATATACTCATAAAAATAATACACTGGAATCAATTTTTTTTTTAATTTTACAAAAACAGATTTGTCTCTATAACTAAGCATTCTCAGAACATGCATGACGTAAAATAGATTTGTGAGCCTTCCAATTCTAGTTGTGTGGATCAGCTGGAAACTGTGAGTGGTGCATCCTCCTGTGCCAAAGGAGCCTCTTTGGCTATCAAATGGGAATGTATTCAACTTTCATAGCATTTTCTAGTTGCCTTTTACATAAAATTTGAAATGGAATTCACTTAGTAGCTAGTTGTAGCCAGATTGATTAGCTATATGTGTGTAAATGCATCACACTCTTATATTACTCTCCACTTTGGAAAAGGCATGTGAGAATTAACTACGGATTATTTTGAGCTTTTTGCATGCATGCTCTTGAAACTTACTTTCGACACTAACTTTAGTATCATTTGCCACAACGTGGGTTTGGCCCCTGGGGAGGCTATTAAATTAGGACATACAATGAGAAAGGCCCATAATTTTTATATCTTTATGTGTTTCACTTTACATGGTTAATAAAAAATATTAGATGTAAATAATATGAGTAGTTGAAAGGCCCATTTAGCAATTCTTTAAACACGAGCATTGATTGCCTTGCATAAAAAATTAAAAGGCATTGCTTACTTCTTTTTTTCAACCAAAAATTTTAATTACTAACCAGTGCAAAGAAACAAACTCATTAAAATCCTTTCCATACTATAAAAAAAAAAAAGTCATTTTTTTTAATTTCTTATTCAAGATGGCCAATAGTTCCAATTTACCATTCTTTCCATCTCTCCTATTTCTTTTCAGTCTCTCTATGTTATGTCATAACCATTATTTGTTCTTTTAATTTTGCTATTTTCTGTAATTTATGTGTAAACAAAAAAATTAAATAAAGTGAAAAATAAAATAATTTTATTTTGTATGAATTTCACAATGGATGAGTAAATTTCACATTATTCTAAGAAAATTTCAAAGTTGAGTAGTGTTATTATTAGACACTGGCTCCACCCGTGATAATAATAAGGGTAAATTACACTCACTTCCCCTAAGGTTTCTGACAATTATAGGGACTTCCCATGTAGTTTCAATTACTTTCAAAACTATTATAAGATTCCCTCAATCTGTTACAATTCGTACAAACGACATTAGTTGAATGTAAAAATGACCATATTATCCTTTGATTTAAATGAGAAAAGATGAAAATATTCATAAACCAACTCATTCATTATCAACAAGGGTAAATTACACTTATCTCCCCTAAGGTTTTGCATATATATTTTCAAAGACCCATATAGTTCTAAATAGGAGTTTTATTTAATATTGCATGAAATTTAAGGATTTTATTAAATAATGCTAAAATCTATATGGATCTTTGATAATATATGTAAAACCTCAGAGGAGGTGAGTGAAATTTATCATTTGAATAAATGAGGTAACTAATGAGCAATTTCGTCATTTTTAATATTATATCCTATGACATCAGTATGATATCAGCAATTTCTGTTAAATAGCCTAATAGTGGAGGAATCTTGATAATAGTTTCAAAGGTAAGAAATGTTATTGTAATTATTGAAACCAAAGTAATTGTCAGAAATTTCAAGAGAGGTAAGTGTAATAATAATAATAATAATAATAATAATAATAAAATATATATAATTTTCTTTATTTATATCACACATTTAGATAAATAAAAAGGGGGAGAGAGAGAGAGAGAAAGAGAGATATTTGTAGCTAAAATTCATCTTTTTGCAATGATTTTTTAAAGTTTCCTCTTTTTGCAATCAATTTTGGATTTATTTTTTAATTGGTGGATTAGAGTACATATACTTTATTCCTTTTTTAAATTAAAAAATAGAGACAAATATGTATATTTATGCACTTTTAAGTTAAAAAAGAGATATTTGACCAAGCTAAAAAAATAAGGACAAATATTTGTGCATTACATGTGCACTATCTGTGTTATTTTGTCAACTTAAAAAAAATACAAATAATAAATGCATTACTTAAATATATTATCTTTAAAATTTCAACACAAAAGTGATGTATTTTATAATTAGATCAATAAATTATTAATTTTGAGCAACACTTGGACTTGCTTAAGGAGAACTAAATAATTTCTCCCAAAATTGATTTTGTCACAACTACATAATAATTAATGCGTTGTGGAAGTATTAATTCTAATTTTAGCAGTATCATTTACCTGATAAATTAATGTTGAGCCTTTTCTTCTTTTTTTTTTTGGTTTTGGAGGGGAGGGGGGGGGGGGCGAGGCGTTAACAAATCTTATTCTTGATAATGGGATTCCATTCCATCTTTTGATCATGTTTTTGATTTTCGAAAGCACAAAACCTCATGATCATACTTGTGTTTCCGAAGTGAAGTTAATTTTTTTCCTTTTATTTGATGGAAAAATTACCAATGTAATAAGAAAATTATTACAGATTCATGATAAAGTTTATGAATTTAATTATTAATGTGTGAGAGGGCAGATTTGCACCGGACAGTACAGCCGAGCTACGGTAGCGCAGGTATGGCAAACCTCTCGGTGCCAAGCTATCTCCTCGATCGGCATGGCCCTTCGGCCTGTCTTACACGGCCGAGGTAGGTTTGCTGACCAGGCATGGTCCAAGGCCTGACCGAGCTATGACTGTTAGGCGTTCGGCGGTAGGCGTGCGTTAGCACGGCGCGACCGAGCAGATGACAGTCTGGAAAGAGTCTAGGCCGGGAAGAGGTCGGCGTGCGCCCGACCGGATAACTCTGAAGCTCGGTCGTGTTCTTTGTGGTTGTGATTTTCTCCTAAGGAATAGGCCAGTCTTGGTATGCCGGTCAGGTGTGCCACTTGAGCCAATGGCGTGAGGGAGAGGATATCTGCTCCAGGCACGCGTCAATACCGTTTGGCAGTTTTGCATGTACTGGATGGGGGATTTGGCCTTTACACGTGTAAGGTGGTGGGAGGCGAGCACGGCCACCTGTCCAGGGAAGGACAGCAAAGGTAGTGCGCGCACAATCCTGAGGTTGCATGGCCAGCCTAGAAAAGGGAGGGGAAGATGAACGTTAGAGGTAAGTAATTGATACCATCTGAAACACACACTCTCTCTCTAACGGCCTTCTTCTTCTTCCTCAAGTGATCTGACTTGATCGTCGGAGGGTCTATCCGGCACACCACCGCCGGGCAGCTCACCGTTCTCTGTGTTGCCAGGTTAGATGCCGTCAAGTGAAGCTTGGACTCCAAGGAGTACGGAAAGCAAAGGATATTTCACCCCCGTACAATTGACGCCGTCTGTGGGAACTTCTTTGATACTCAAACCTTGTTTTTCAAGCTTCTTCAACCATCTCCATGGCCAACAACGACGAAACTCCACTGTCCGTTGTCGATGGCGTCACACCAGAGTCTGTCCGACGAAGAGAAGGCCCCCCGAATGTTCTAGCCATGGCGGTCCTAGAAACTTCTTCGCGAGGTGTGCGAGACAAACGCGGAAGGAGTACTGATCGCTCGAAGAGTCCAGAGGGCCGTCGGCGGCGGGGGGAGTCTCGTGCACGGCACCTGGAGCACAAACTCAAAGACCAAGACGCCCTCATTTGCAGGATGGCAACGGAGATGGAGATGCTGAAACGTCAGATTAAGGGGAAGGGTGTTGCTGGAGAGGGCAACCTCAGTGAGCGCACCCCGTCCCCCCGTTCTAGCAGTCGCCGCCAGGAGAGGACCCACTCTCTCTCCATCACTAGGAACTATGGAGTTGGAGATTCCGACTGAAGGGAGGCAGATCCCTCACTCGAGACAGCACATACCGTCCCTCACGCCATTCTTCGACGTTGCGATACTCTTTCTCCACCCGTTCCAGAGACCTGAGAGATGTATTGAAGGAGAGGGCTTGCCGTCGAGAGGCTCAGAGAGTGCCGGCGTGGCAGAGATTGAGCGCCCCAATTCACTGTAGCGAAGAAGTGGCGATGCCAGCGCCCAGAGTGATGGCCCATGCGCCAGTGGACAAAGAGCTGACGAGACTTACAGCCACGCCGTTGTCTCCGGAGATCGAGAGTACACTACTCCCTGCTGGATTCCACCAGCCTAAGTTCACCTTATACGATGGCAAAACGGATCCGTATATGTACGTGAGTCATTACCGGCATAATGGCTGGCCACCGGCACAATGATGCCTTGATGTGCCTTATATTCCCAGCAAGCTTGGGAGAACTGAGCCTAAAGTGGTTCGAAAGGCTTCCAGAAGGGAGTATAGAGGGATGGCAGCAACTAGCGGAAGCCTTCGTCACCAGATTCAAAACCAACACTCGAACGCCGAAGGAGGTCAATCATCTTCTGGGTGTCAAGATGGAGTCAGGGGGATCATTGAAGGCATACAACGCGAAGTACTAGGAAACTTACAACGAAATCCTCGACTGCCCTACCAATCTGGCGATCACTCAATACAAGCGGGGTCTCCCAGTCAGGCATAGGCTGCGGGATTCGCTCATAATGCACCAACCTACAACCATGGAGTCCTTGATGCAGCGGATCAATGAGCACATTCGTGTGGAGGATGATGTCGCCTTCGCGACCGAGAAGGTTAATCCGATCGCAGCAGATAGAAGGGTAGCAGGGAAAGTTCACTCGGTCGGGCAGGAGGATAACCGCCCAAGCGACCGGCCAAAAGATCAACGACGTGGCCCAAACCGCGATGACAGAAACAAGGGTCGCAGAAATGACCGAGTTGACGCTCCCCGTGATACAACGGAGGATGCTAAGAGAAAATTGAAGGCGCGGACTGGAATCACCACGGTCTTTAAAATCCCTATCTACCGCATCTTGAGTGAGATCAGAGGCGAGCCTTTTGTCCGCTGGCCGGCCAAGTTGGGGAATGCACAGAGAGGCTTCAACTCAAGGTATCGCTGCACCTTCCATAAGGAACGGGGACACCGAATGAAGGACTGCTTACCGCTCAAACAATATTTGGAAGAGCTAGTGGCCGCAGGACATCTTGACCAATACATAGATGGGGGTATGAAAGCTGCGCCATTGGGGCAAACAGAGCCAAACGGCCTAGCTGCCCTAAAGGCAGCACCCTAAGGCGTAATCAACGTCATCCATGGCATCGTTGAACCAGCAAGGGTCTGTGAGCTTAGAGGGATGATTAAGAAAGCCGAGCACATGAGGGAAGTGCTCTCCGTTCGGCCCGCTGTGAAGAAAGGAAAGACCGAGAAGAAGGACATTCTTACCTTTTCGAGTAGGGACTTGGAGCAGATCCAGATGCCTTACAATGACGCCCTAGTGGTAACTCTTCGCATTAAAGACTTTGACATCAAGAGGATCTTGATCGACCAGGGGAGTTCGGTCGAAATTATGTACTATGACGCGTTCAAACAAATGAAGTTGAAGGACAAGGACTTGCGACGTCCTCTTTGGTTGGCTTCAATCCTCAGCGAGAGTGGCCGGTAGGGAAGATCATACTGCCGGTCAAAGCGGGTTCAGTCACAAAGCAAGTAGAGTTCTGGGTGCTCAAAGTCCCATCCACCTACAACTTAATTTTAGGCGAGGGCTGGTTGCACGCCATGCAAGCAGTAGCGTCGACTTACCATCAGGTCTTGCGCTTCCCGGTGCCAAACGGACAAATAGAGGAAGTTTGGGGAGACCAGGTGATGGTGAAACAATGCTTCGTTGCGGTAAATGGCCGTCGAGCAGCTAAAGGATTTGTCCAAATGATTGAGGAACCCGAGGGAAAGGAGGTCCTTGAAGACGTAGGAAGAAAGGCTGAGGAAAAATCGGTCGAGGATTTGGTAGAAGTGCGCATCGACGAGAATGACCCAACTAAGTTCTTTCTCTTGAGATCATCTTTGTCTAGCGCCGAGCGGTTGGATTATGTCAACTTCTTGGTTTCCAACATGGAGGCTTTTGCGTGGACGCCTTACGATATGCCTGGCGTCGACCCTAACTTCATTTGCCATCAGTTGAACGTCTTCCCAAATGTGCGGCCGGTCATTCAGAGGACTCGCCGCTCGGCTCTGCACCATGCCGAGGTAGTGGCAGAGGAGGTCAAAAATCTGTTGGAAGCAGGAGCGATAGAAGAAGTGCAATACCCTCGTTGGACATCCAACACGGTGGTAGTCCCGAAAAAGAATGGCAAGTGGCGAGTCTGCGTTGACTACAAGACAGTTAACCGTGCATGCCCAAAGGATAGCTTCCCCCTCCCTCGAATTGACCAGCTGGTGGACTTGACTGCTAGCCATCAGAGGTTTAGCTTCCTGGATGCATATTGCGGCTACCACTAGATAGCCATGTGTGAATCGGACCGAGAGATCACGTCGTTCACTACTCCTAGAGGCCTGTATTGTTATAAAGTCATGCCGTTCGGACTGAAGAACGCCGGGGCAACTTTTCAGAGGATGGTGACAAAGATGTTCGCTCCTCTTTTGGGCCGAACAATGGAGGCCTACATCGACAATATGGTGGTAAAGAGTAAGGAGAAGTCTCAACACCTCATCGATCTAGCAGAAATGTTTGCCATACTTAAGCGCCACAAACTTCGTTTGAATGCCTCCAAGTGCACCTTTGGAGTCGGCACCGGAAAGTTTCTGGGGTTTTTGGTCACAAACTGAGGGATTGAAGCCGACCCATCACAGATCAAGGCTATACAAGAGAGCTGGAGCGCCCAAACACCACGAAGGACGTGCAACATCTTGCCGGGATGGCAGCCGCGCTGAACAGATTTATCAGCCGGTCTTCAGATCGTTGCAGGCCCTTCTTTAAAACTTTGAAGGCCAAGTTCTTTTGGGATGGTGAATGTGACCGTGCACTGGCAGACTTAAAAATATACCTTTCCTCAGCCCTTATCTTAGTCATACCTCAGCCGGGCGAAGAGTTGTATCTCTACTTGGCAGTCTCTCAACATGCTGTGAGCTCCGTCCTAGTTCACGCTGAAGGCATCCAGCACTTGCCCATCTTTTATGTAAGCAAGACTTTGCTCCTGGCCGAGACGAGATATCTTCCACTGGAAAAATTAGCGCTGGCCCTGATGATGACATCAAGAAAGCTGGCGCACTATTTTTATGCCCATACAATAGTTGTGTTAACTGAGTTCCCACTTAAGGTGCTTTTTGAAAAGGTAGACTTCACCGGAAGAATTTTGAAATGAGCCGTGGAATTGGGGCAGTACGATATCAAGTTCCGCCCGCGCACTGCAATCAAGGCTCAAGCTCTTGCAGACTTTGTGGCGGAATTCGCCCCTGGAACGCATCCAATTTGCCCGGTTGATTTGGCTAGTGCAGATTTGGCGCAGCCCATGGTTCTGGCAATAGAGACGAGTGTTGGCTCAAAAGTGGGAGAAGGCCGAAGAGCGACCAAACTAGAGGAGCCGGGTGACTTCTTGGAAGACGTGCTCAATCAAGATAAGGAAAGAGACTAGAATGAACCGATTAGAGACTTGGAATTGAGAAGCTCCCAGAATCTCTCTGATTGCTGGAAGCTGTTTATTGGCGAGATGTGGAAGCTCTTCGTCGATGGGGCATCCAACAAGCATGGGGTCGGGCTGGGTATCGTACTGACTTCACCGGATGAGCTGATTATCGAGCAGGCAATTACGCTCAGCTTCTCAGCATCCAACAACGAAGCGGAGTATGAAGCCCTCCTTGCCGGACTAAGAAGCGCATTGAGAATGAAGGAGTCAGCCCTGATGGTATTCAGCGATTCCAAGCTAGTGGTCAATCAGGTCTCAGGGGAATATAAGGCAAGGGACGAAAGAATGGCCAAGTATCAGGCGCTGGTACACGCAGAGATCACGAAGTTCGCCGCAATAAGGATGTAACAAATCAACTGCGAGGAAAACAACGCGGCTGAAGAATTGGCCGGACTTGCTTCTACTCAGACAGCTTTTTCTAACCCCTTGATGATAGAATTTTTACCTCGGCCAAGCATTGAGGAACCGGAAGTGACCGAGGTACTCTGCACCGACTTGGGTCCTTCTTGGATGGACCCCATCATCGTCTTCCTGAAAGATAGAATTCTACCAGAAGAGAAGAGGGCGGCCAACAAGATCCGGGCCAAGTCAGAGCGGTTTTGGCTCTCCTCGTCCAGAGCCTTGTATAAGAAGTCTTTTACCAGGCCGTATCTGAAGTGCGTTCACCCCGCTAAGGTGGAAACCTTCCTCTATAAGATCCATGAAGGCATCTGCGGCAGCCATACTGGGGGCAGGTCACTAGCTTACCGAGCAATTTCCCAAGGTTATTGGTGGCCGTGCATGCAGGCAGACGCGCAAAAATATGTTCGCCGATGTGAAAAGTGCCAGAAATTTGCTCACTAGATCCACCAGCCAGCAAGAGAATTGCTTCCCCTTACAAGTCCTTGGCCATTCGCACTCTGGGGATTGGATATAGTGGGGCCACTCCCAGCAGTCCCAGGCAATCGCAAATTCTTCATCGCCGCCACTGACTACTTCACAAAGTGGGTTGAGGCTGAGCCACTGGCAACCATAAAGGAAAAGGATGTGAAGAAGTTTGTCTAGCAAAATGTTATCACTCGCTTTGGTATACCCAAGGCCCTCATCTCGGATAATAGCACTCAATTCGATGGGAAACTCTTTCGCGGATTTTGCGAAGAGTTGAAGATCGAATTCTACAATTCAACGTCGGCCTATCCTCAGTCAAATGGTCAAGCAGAGTCCTCAAACAAGACCATCTTGGACGGGCTGAAGAAACAACTTGAGAAAGCCAAGGGGAAGTGGGCTGAAGAACTCCCTAATGTGCTCTGGGCATACCACACTACGCCAAGGCGGTCAACTGGGGAGACACCATTCATCTTGGCTTACGGCATGGAAGCCGTTATCCCGCTGGAAATCGGTATGCTAACCATCCGGTCTAAGAGCTTCCAGCCAGATTTGAACGAGGAAGCAGTGGCATTGGAGCTTGACTTAGCCGAGGAAAGAAGAGAACGGGCTCTGATCCATATAGCGGCCTATCAGCAAGAACTCTCCAAGAAATACAACAAGGCTGTGCACCCCAGGCTGTTCAAAATTGGGGACTGGGTCTTAAGAAAGGTGATGGGCAATACGGTGGCCCCTAGCGAAGGAAAGCTCGGCGCAAATTGGGAGGGCCCATACAAGGTGACTGGCCTAGCAGGCAAAGGGGCATACCATCTAGAGGACTTAGACGGTAAAGCTATCCCCAGACCATGGAATGCGGCCAACCTTAAGATTTTCCACTTTTAAAATGTAATTGTTTTGTTGCTTAGCTTTCTAGACCTTAAGCCTTTCGGCACTTGATGTAAGAGATAACACTGCTTTTTGTAATGAAAAATAGCCCTATCGTTCTTTTGAATTATATCTTTTTGTATGAATGACATATCAAGGCTACCAGGCCACTATGGATGCCAGGGGCAGGGAGACTAACCTACGCCGGAAGAACTAATTTCCACTCGCCGGTATAGAAACAGACCGCACAAACAGTTGGGTGTGTTTGGTAACGTTTATGTTTTCAGTTTATATTTACAAAAATTTTATAAACTGGTTTTTGTTTATTTTTAGAAAAACATAAACTACAAACGCGTTTGGTAATTGACAAAATATTTTAAAAAATTAAAAAATATAAAAAAGAGTGAGAAATGACAAGTGGTGGCAAGTGGCGGCGGAAGACGGTGGTGGAAAGTGGTGACGGTGGGTAGCTGGTGGTGGCGGGTGGGTGGTGGTGGTGGGTAGTGGCGGGTGATGGTAGCAGGTGGTAGCGAGTGGGTGGTGGTGGTGGTGGTGGTGGGTGGTGGGTGGTGGTGGCAGGTGGGTGAGGGGTGGTTGTGATGGGTGGGTGGGTGGGTGGGTGACGGTGGCGGGTGGTGGGTGGTAGTGAGTGGGTGGTGGTGGCAGGTGGGTGGCAGATAGCGGGTGATGGTGACAGGTAGGTGGCGGGTGGTTGTGGTGGATGGGTGGGTGACGGTGGCGGGTGGTGGGTGGTAGCGAGTGGGTGGTGGTGGTAGTGGTGGTGGTGGCAGGTGGGTAGCGGATGGCGGGTGGTGGTAGGTGGTGGTGGCGGGGTGGTAGCGGGTGGTGGTGTGTGGGTGGGTGGGTGACGGTGGCGGGTGGTGGGTGGTGGTGGTAGTGGCAGATGACGGGTGGTGGTGGGTGGTGGTAACAGGTAGGTGGCGGCGGTGGTGGTGGTGGTGGTGGATGGGTGGGTGACGGTGATGGGTGGTGGGTGGTAGCGAGTGGGTGGTGGTGGTGGCGGTGGTGGTGGCAGGTGGTGGGTGGTGGTGGCAGGTGGGTGGCGAATGGCGGCGGGTAGGTGGTGAGTGGTGATGGTGGGTGGGTGACGGTGGCGAGTAGGTGATGGTGGCGGGTGGTGGGTGGTGGTGGCAGGTGGGTGGTGGGTGGTTGTGATGGGTGGGTGGGTGGGTGACGGTGGCGGGTGGTAGGTGGTTGCGAGTGGGTGATGGTGGTGGTGGGTGGTGGTGGCAGGTGGGTGGTGGGTGATGGTGGTGGTGGTGGCAGCGGCGAGGGGTGGGTGGTGGTGGCGGTGAGTGGGTGGCAGGTGGGTGGTGGCTGGTGGGTGGTGGTGGCGGGTGGTGGCTGGTGGTGGCAGGTGGGTGGTGAGTGGTGGTGGCAGGTAGGTGGTGAGTGGTAGTAGTAGGTGGTGGTGGCGGTGGGGGGTGGGGGTGGGTGGTGGTGGCGGAAGACGGTGGTGGAAAATGGTGGCGGGTGGTAGCTTGTGTTAGGTGGTAAAAAAAAAAAAACTCAAAACTCAAAACGAAACACATTTTTTGTGTTTTCATTTTTTGGCCAAATTTATAAACTGAGACCACTGATTTATAAATAAAAAATTTTACCAAACAAGTTTTTATTTGAGTTTTTAAAATTTTTGTAAATATAAACAGAAAACTGAAAACGTAAGTGTTACCAAACGGCACCGTGTATTGTCCAGTGAAATAATTGGTGTGTTGTCCAATTTGCATAATGCCCGAGCTGATTTTTGCTCGCCTAATTGGGATGTTGGCGTCATGACCAACTTAAATGAAATATTGGTGTTCTGACCAATTCACAGGCCGAGCAGATTTTGCCTGGCCTAATCAAAATGTTGGTGTTTTGTCCAGCCGAAAAGAGCCGAGCTGACTTTGCTCGGCCCAACGAAATGTTGGTGTCTTGTCCAACTTACAAGACCAAAGTTGACTTTGCTCGAAAAAATGAAATGTTGACGTTTTGCTCGGCCACTTGGACATATTGGTGTTCTACCGATCTCCGAAGGCCGAGATGATTTTCGCTCGGAGAAAGGGCCATGATGCCTAGCGTTTTATCAAAATGAAAGGGGCCGAGCAACTCGAGCAAGCCGAGCAGGATTTTTCTCGGCCAAAGTGAAATTTTGGCGATATATCCAACCTCCTGTTGGGCCGAGCTGAATTTTCCTCGGTCACTTCGAAATATTAGTGTTTTATCGCACTTACAAGGCCCGAGCTGACTTTAGCTCGGCCAAGTGAAATGCGACGCTCATCAAAAAATTGAAGAAATACTGATTTTAGCTTGGCATATGGCGCGGCTTAGCCGACCTACCAGTTATGATTCGTGACCATTTGAATGAAGAAATTTTGCATGTTGCAGCCGAGTAGAAATTGATGATCAACGAGCAACAAGTTCAAATTTTCATTGATAAGTTAAATTGCATTACAAGGTGGGGCTGAGCCCGGTTACATTCAAAAAAAAAACAAAAAACAAAAAAAAAAAAGAGCAGAAAGGAAGAGGGGGAAAACATCAATCTAGTTCGATGTCAACGGTTTGCACGGTAGGATCAACTGTCTGCTCGGTCAAGCCCTCCACGGCCTCATCGTCAGCGCTTTCCACCGCAACAACCTCCCGCTCGTCCACTTCATCTTTGGCCCGGTCAGAAGCCTTAGGGGAAGTTTGATCGGCAGGTTGCGCGGCGGCAGCCTCTTCCTCGGCTGCTTTCTTAGCCTCTTCCTCAGCGGCCTTCTTCGCCTCTTCGATGAGCCTCTTTTGTGCGGTGCTGGCGTAGGCTTGCATGTAAGGCGGTATGAAGGCAGCGGGCAGATTTTGAAACATCTCCGCGTCCTGACCAAGGCCAACTTTCTCCACGACAACTTTCCAACCGCATTGGAAAAAGATGTCCTTGGTCGCCTGAACCTGCCGTTCGTAAGTCTTCTTGCCCTGCGCATACCCCCGATCTTCCGCGGCGTCAACCGCCTTATCCTTCTCCTCCTTATGGGCATCGCGGAGTTTGCGTAGCTTGGCGAGGTACCGAGCTTTCATCGACTTCACGGCCCGTTGTATATCTTCTTCAGCCCGGCCCAACTTCTGGCTTAGCGTATCGCGCTCGGCCTCGGTCGCCTCTTGCACGGCCTTCAACTTGGCTATTTCGGCCGTTTTGGCCTTGTTTTCAGCAATGGCATCCCGCAGGCTCTGCCGCACTGCGATCATTCGATCGTGCACTAAATAGTTCTTTTGTGCGGCCTGAAAACAAATGAAAGATTGTGAGCGTTTAGAAAACCAAGCAAAAACCGGTCAACAACTTGCAGAAAAAAGAGTGGAAAACTTACCAAAACGATCAATTTTGCCGCTGAGCGAAGCACCTTCAGGTCAAACAGCTCGTCGTGCTTCTTCATGTCGGCGGGAAGGATTAGCCCCTTGGTCATGTTGAAATCGAGGGAGTAATCCTTGTCCGCGTACACTGAATCGACCCAGAGACAGCCCGGCCTTTGTACTTGATCTCGGGCGTCCAGACCGGGGGGGTCGTTGGGGTTTTGGATGGCCTGCTGAGTAGTTGTTCGGTCTGGTCACCCAACTCAGTGGATGCGTGCTCAGTTGAATCTTCGTCGACCAGTTGTTGCTTAGTTTGGTTTTTTCTCGGTCGCTTCTTTGACCGGCCTGTTGGATGTTCGCTTGCAAGAGCCAGCACAGCCCCCTCCCTTTGCTCAACTGGAGTGGAGGAAGTCCCCCCAGATACCTCTGGTGGCTGGGAGTCGTCCGGTTCTCTGGTGATCATTGATTTGATTGCCCGAATTTTTGCCATTTCTTGTTCGGCGGTGAGGGAAGCAAGTTTGATCGCTGGGAGATTTGGATCTGGTTCTGGAGAGGGCGCACGAAGAAAGTCAGTCACCCTGCTCTTGCGCGGTGCTGTGTAGTGGTAGGTCGGTTCGAAGCCGAGGAG
Organism: Camellia sinensis; assembly: GCF_055761805.1. Lineage (NCBI taxonomy): Eukaryota > Viridiplantae > Streptophyta > Magnoliopsida > Ericales > Theaceae > Camellia > Camellia sinensis. Next base: position 15,065,389 of record NC_138964.1, on the reverse strand, counting down.
TTTTGGAGACTCCCTTTCCTCGGCTGGATGACGAAGCAGAACTCTAATGGCCTCTTGATTAGCTCGGGAGTAGTCATCGGCCAAGAGCTTGTAATCTGAAAAAGAAGGACAAGTGTTAGATCGGCGAGAACAAAATCAGTGCAAAAAGAAAATAGTGCAGTTTGCCGAGCTACTCACCAGCACTGCCAAAATCTTTCCTAATATACCAGCCCGGTATGGGCACCTCGGTGTCCTCATAACGACCGGACACCCACAAGAAGTCATCGTCGTTTGTCTCCTTATCTGGGTTACCCTCTATGAATTTTGCTCAGCCCTTCTTGACCTTCAGGTACCAGCAAAACCCACCATTATTTTTGCTAAGGCTGTATTGATGTAATATCTCGGCGAGACCGAGATTGAGACCGAGCTTCCTATTCAGCTCGGCCACACCGTTTATTATCTTGTACGTGTCGTTTGAGACTTGGGTCGGACAAAGCCTTGTCTGCCTCAAAAATTCGCAGATCAAGGGTTAGACTGGGAAGCGAAGCCCTCCTTCCACGATGGATACGACCGTGAGGGGGCACCGATCTAGGTCACCCCATGGGGTATCTCCCTTCTTGGCCAGCTCTAAATGGACATCGTTTAGAATGTTGTACTCCCTACGAAACTCGGCTAGTGCACCGGGCGAGCTCACCATGAACCGGTATTTCCCCATCTACCTTGGTTTTACTTATTTGGTGGTTTAATTTGTATCTCGACGGAAAATTCTGGTGTATTTGCTCGGACTTTGAGCTCCACTAGTGGAAATGCTGTAGGGGCCTGGTTGGTCCTAGTTCTACATTGTTAAAAAATAAGCCCAAGGGTTAGCGCGGCATAAATTGCACGGCTCCTATTGGTTCTCCTAGCTTGGTCAAAATCCCCCGTTATATGTGGCCGGTCTACCCCCTATCTCGGCTCGTTTATCCGGCCAATATGGCCCTCCTAGTTCAGTTATGACTCCTTATATCCAGCTCGATCGCGGCCTCAATAGGAAGCCGCAAACTGATCTTTGCTCGGCTGAAGTCTTATTTATGGATCCAAGTTACCTATTTAGCTCGGTCCTTCCCAGATTCAAGTTGTTCATTCTAGATTCAAAGTTGGTATGTTTTACTCGAAGAAACAAGGGGCATGGGAGCCCCATCTTCTTTTCCGATTCCAGTTCCAGTTCTTCCTAGGGTATGAAACTATTGCCCTAAACAAAGTGCATGATGAACAAGAAGAACACAGGCTTGAAAATATGAAGAACACGAAGAACAAGGGGGAAGGAGCTTACCGACGACGGAGTCCAAGAAGGGATCAGTCGATCACGAGCTCGATTGCAACTCTTGAGGGAGCAAAAATGAATGTAGAAGAGGCAAAGGGGCAACAACGGTAGCTATGGAAGAAGTTGGGAGGTCTTGAAAGCTAGGGTTTGGGGGCTCGTGGTTGGAGATGAACTGTGGGGATGTTTAACCCCTCGTTTATGTGTATAAAAGTGGTGAAAAAGCCAATGGGCAGCAGTCATTTGAATTTCGCACACGAAAAGACAGCTGTAGGGCTGCACGTCACCAATGGCGTGAGGCCACGTGGCACCGCGAGGGCGACTCTGTCAGTACGGCTGTACGACCCTTGACAATACTACTGAAGCAATGATCGACCAAATGGGATAGCTCGGTAACGGATTCGAAACCAATCACGCTCGGCTTGGTACTGGCGCAACTCAGGGATCGTTAGCTCGGTCATGGTGGTAACCCCAATCACGATTAGCTCGAATGGGATTAAGGGGCAATTGAGAGGGCAGATTTGCACCGGACAGTACGGCTGAGCTACGGTAGCGCAGGTGTGGCAAACCTCTCGGTCGGCACGGCCCTCCGGCCTATCTTACACGGCCGAGGTAGGTTTGCCGACCAGGCATGGTCCAAGGCCTGGCCGAGCTGTGACTGTTAGGCGTTCGGCGGTAGGCATGCATTAGCACGGCACGACCGAGCAGATGACAGTCCAGAAAGAGTCTAGGTCGGGAAGAGGTCGACGTGCGCCTGACCAGATAGCTTGGAAGCTCGGTCGTGTTCTTTGTGGTTGCGATTTTCTCCCAAGAAATAGGCTGGTCTTGGTATGCCGGTCAGGTGTGCCACTTGAGCCAATGGCTTGAGGGGGAGGATATCTGCTCCAGGCACGCGTCAATATCATTTGGCAGTTTTGCATGTACTGGATGGGGGATTTGGCCTTTACATGTGTAAGGTGGTGGGAGGCGAGCACGGCCACCTGTCCAGGGAAGGACAACAGAGGTAGTGCACACACAATCCTGAAGCTGTATGGCCAGCCTAGAAAAGGGAAGGGAAGAAGAACGTTAGAGGTAAGCAATTGATGCCATCTGAAACACACTCTCTCTCTCTAACGACCTTCTTCTTCTTCCTCAAGTGATCTGACTTGATCGTCAGAGGGTCTATCCAGCACACCACCGCCGGGCAGCTCACCGTTCTCTGTGTTGCCAGGTTAGACGCTGTCACGTGAAGCTTGGACTCCAAGGAGTACGGAAAGCAAAGGATATTTCGCCCCCGTACAATGTGTATAAAATTTACCTCTTATTTATAATTTTTTTTTAATAAAAAACCTATGCTAAAATGAAATTTTCCCTTCTTTGATTGAGTTTAGAAAATGAGAAGATAACAAATAGATCATTGTTATTCATAAATATAAACATGTAAAAATAATTTCATTTCCTTTCATTTTATTTTGTAATCTTCGTTTAAATATTGCCCTAGAGATATAATATTTGTATACTACCGTCAAATTGTAGTCCTCGAAAAATTAAAGTCTGCAACATGTAGAGCTCTATTTTTTATTTATTTATTTTTTCTGATACTCCCCATTTCAGGAGAGAAAAATATTAGACATAATCTTTGGCAGTTTTTATCTTTTATTTTTTAAAAAATGATATAATTGACTACTCGATTGAATAGTCACTACAACATATATGAGTTTTAAAAATTAATTTTCCCCCCTAAAGCTACAAATTTTGTTGGAAAAAATATTTGAAAATCAATTTCTGTTGTCATGAAAATAATCGTTAAAAAGTTGTCCCAAAAAGTTAAAAAAAAAAAAAAAATTAGCACCAAAATTTTTAAAATGTTGCTAATAAAAATGCACTTTTAGGGACAAAATACTTTGATCCAAAAAAGGTTTATGTTTTAGACAATCAATTTTGGTCTCAAAATATAGTAATTCATCACTAAATATCTAATTTTGTCAATAAAAATATAATAATGGCACTTTTGATTACTAAAATATATATTATCCTTAAAAAGTAATTTTATTCCAAAATTTGTATCTCAAAATTCTTAATTTGTTGTATTGAGTATTGTTAAATAGTTTGATATATATTATTGGACACATTTCCTAACAACTTTTGGTTTAGAAAAAATTGGTAATTTAGCATAATATTAGAGCTTTGGTTGAGATAGCTCTTCTGTTCAAGTCTCTTTATCAGCATTTGATATTATGTCTCTATTTGATTTTCTCCTCTTTGTTTGATTATTTGCTTCTTTTTGTGTTTGATTCTCTATTTGTCTCTCCAAACACAAGATGGGATTATGTGAAGAAACTTGTGCATAGTGTAGCTAACCTATTTGACAATATGTTTTGGAACACAATTTAGTTCACAATTCCCATTGGCATCAAACTTTTCATTAGATTATGGTAAGAGACTATATTATTATTGATCATATGTTAATATTTGACATTGCATTTCCAAGTACATGTATAGAATATATTAAATTTATAAGATGGTTCCATTCCATCCAAAGTTGTAGCCCAGAGTGTCATAGAACTTGAGGAAGAATCTTGTAGGAGGAACAGACAACTTGGCTTCAAGTATGGTTGAAATTGCAGCACTAAGCTTCTTGTTTACATCTGGGTTAAGACCTCCAATGGACACCATTTCACCATAGGCTACTGGGTCCTCAATCCCACCCATAGCAATGGGGACTGAACCCTTCAACATAACCATCACATGAGCCTCTGGTTTTTTGATGAGATCGGCGACGGCGGAAGTGGCTTCTTTGAGGTTGGAGGAGATGTCAATGCCCTCCAGGTTCGAGTTCGGATCCTCTCCTTGAGGAGGGTCCTTGAGTTCCTGCGGGCAACGGCTCAGATCAGCCGTTGGTCATCCAACGGCTGAGATTATTAAAAAAAAAAAAAAAAAAATTAAATCCAAAATGCTGTGTTTTCGACTTCCCGCCCAAACAAACAACAACACAGCTCAGATGAGGGATTCGGATCAACTCTCACACACCACTCTCACTCTCACGCAGCAACACAGCCTCTGTCGAACCCATCCTCATCCTCACCGGCGAACCCATCCTCACCGACGGCGAACTCCATCCTCACCGACGTCGAACTCCACCGCTCCAGCCTGTACAGAGTACTCTTCTGCAGCCAAAGCTTTCGACTGAAGCTCTTTACAAATTACAGTGAACAGTAAGGTAAGAAATCGAATGAGAGTTTGCATTAATTGGTGTGTTTTACCTCTCTTTATGATTTCTTTTACTTTTCTGTAAGGTTCTGCTATTTGGTGAACACACTGTAAATTACTCAAGGAAGGTCTGTAAACAATTGGATGACCAATGGCTCATCTGAGCCAGGTCTGTAAACAATTGCTCAACAATAAGATAAACAATTGCTCAACATTAACTTAAGTCTGTAAACTGAGTTCGGAACCTTACATAAACTCGTATTGATAGACCATGAACCTTAAAATTGATAGACTGGTCTATCAATTTCAGAACATGAACCTTAAAATTGATAGGCCAGTTTTTGTTAAAATTGATAGGCCAGAACATGAACCTTAAAACATGAACCTTTAATTTCAGAACATGAACATGTTATATTGAATCTCATGAATAATTTTTGACCCATGAGACTGCTAGTTATGAATAACTGAAATGCTTGTGTTATTAACTGCTATTTATATCTATATTCAGTAATTTTCCTTATATGACATATGGTCCTATCTATAAACCAGATAAACCAGATAAATTTCCTTAATTCGTTATGAATAATTCCTTATGAATAAACCAGATAAGCCAGTTATGAATAATTCAATTTCCTTAATTGGAGTAATTTTCCTTATATGACATATGGTCCTATCTATAAACCAGATAAATGTTAATTATAAACCAATTTCAATTCATTTTCATAGCATTACAACCTAAGCAACCCAAAAATCTTATTAAGAAGCTCAACTATCATTAACTTAAGATTTTATTTATATGGGTTTTCAGTTGCATTTTGATATCGATATGGAACCTGAGAATGACTGTGATTGGAAGCCAAAATTGGGAATGGTATTTGATTCTGAACAATGTGCGTATGAATTTTATAATACATATGGAGGAAGAATGGGGTTTAGCATAAGAAGAGATTATTGTAAGAAGGACAAGTTCAGTGATCAACTTATTCATAGACTTTTGGTTTGCAACAAGGAGGGATTTCGAAAGGTTGACAAGCGAGACCCATTGTCAAAAAACTCTAGAGCTGAAACTAGGACTGGGTGTGAGGCTCGACTTTATATTAAATTACATGAGGGTAATGGAAAATATGTTGTGACTGATTTCAAAGAAAAACACAACCACGATCTTGTATCACCTGAGTGTGCCCACATGTTGCCATCACAAAGAAAGATCTCCACTACCCAAGCAATTCAATTAGATTTAGCGGCACAATCTGGTCTTCGTTTAGGCCAGTCTTTTGAACTCATGGGTAGGGAAGCTGGTGGAAGGCAATGTCTTGGTTTTACGAAGTTAGATTCTAAAAATTATTTGAGAACCAAAAGACAACAAAGTTTAGCATATGGGGAAGTAGGCAATGTGTTGCAATATTTTAAAGAAAAATCTTTGCAGAATCCTTCATTCTTCTATGCTGTTCAATTAGATAATGAGGAGCAAATAACCAATATGTTTTGGGCCGATGCACAAATGATCATGGATTATGCCCAATTTGGTGATGTTGTCACATTTGATACGACTTACAAGTTAAACAAAGAACATAGACCCTTCGCATCTTTTGTGGGATTCAACCATCACAGGGAAACAGTTATATTTGGTGCAGCATTGTTGTATGATGAGACCGCCGAATCGTTTGTATGGTTGTTTGAAAACTTTCTACAGGCTATGTCAAGGAAGGCACCGAAAACTTTGTTCACCGATCAAGATGCTGCAATGGCTAAAGCCATACCCATCGTTATGCCTGACACAAGTCACCGATTGTGTACTTGGCATTTGATGCAAAATGCATTAAAACATGTTAACTGTTTGTTCCAAGATAAGGGGGTCAAGGGTGTACTAAATAAATTCTTCTTTCACATTGAAGATGCAAATCAATGGAAATTAGAGTGGGCGGAAATGCTTGATAAATATGATGCGCATGAAAACCATTGGTTGAAATTGACTTTTGCGGTGAAAGAAAAATGGGGATGGCCTTATGTTAGATCAACATGGGCTGCGGGAATGAGTACCACACAACTTAGTGAATCTTTTAATGCTTTTTTGAAAGATTACATTCGTTCGGATTTCAACTTAAATGAATTCTTCATGCATTTCGAAAGGGTACTTTATGAGAAGCGATACAAGGAGTTAGAAGCGGGATATGCTTTGTGCCAAAGGTTACCAAAGGTGAAAGCAACAATAAAAATGTTAATTCAAATGGGTAACATCTACACAAAAAAGATCTTTGAGGAATTTCAAAATGAGTACTTTCAATCCATTGAATCAGACATAGAAGCAATTGAATATGGCGAAGCTAGTACCATTTACACAGTTGTTGATGTTGGTAACAAACATGCAAGGAAAGTGAAGTTGGAGAGGGATGGCTCTTTGGGTTGTAATTGTACAAAGTTTGAAAGGGAAGGAATCTTGTGTTCTCACTCATTGAAGGTCATTAGAGACATATTGAAGATGAAAGAGGTTCCTCCACAATACATTCTGAAGAGGTGGACCAAACAAGCAAGAGCCGAAACTGTGCAGCATATTAACGAAAATGACATTCAAGTAGATGTGAAATTCCAACAAGCTTCGCGGTATAAGACATTGATGACTGCATTTAGAGCAGTAGCAAGTAGAGCTGCTGAAACTGAAGAAACATATGCTTTTTGTATTGCACAGCTTGCTACATTAGGTGGAGATGTTGAAGGCAAGTTAAGTGCTCATTTTGGTGTTGGAAATGAAGCACGTAATGATGATGATACCCAAAGCTTTGAAGTGGAATGCGAAGATGTGAATCATGTTGTGCAACCAAAAGGATTGAAGAAAAAGGTGGCAACTAGTAAGGGCAAAAGGAGGGTCAAAGGTGGATTCGAAGCGGCGTTGGTAGCGAACTCCAAAAAAAAATCCCGTGCTAATAGCTTCGCTTCGTCACAATCTATTGCTAGTTCAACGGTTGCACCTTCTCCATTATCTATTGGAGGAGATATATATGTTCGTGAACATGTTCCTCCGCTTCAACCTCTTCCTCCCCTTCATCCTCTTCCTCGATCTGTGCCCATGGGTAGTAATTACATTCCTCCGCCATTGATGTATCCCACATATCATGTAAGATTTACTTTAACATTGTATTTTTTGTGTGGATATAATATGTGACTAAAACCATAACTGAAAGCATATATGACATTCTTGTAGGCGAACAATTTGCGGGAGATGTATGTCGTGCCAAATTATTTGCCAACTCAACCAACATTCCAGTCACTACTACAAGGTTCATGTGGATATGACATTGGGTTTCGATATTCTCAAAAATCAACTACTCCAATGTGTAGTCAGGTTCGTTGTTGATGTATTTTTAGTTTATAGTTGCTGAAAATTCTGTGATATCACGTATTTATAGTTGCTTAAAAATTCTGTCTTCTTTTTTGTAGGCTATGGACAACCATGAACAGAACCAAACTGATGCTGAAATTGGGCTGCAACGTGAAGTCATGGCCTCTGAAACTGTCAAGCAAACTGTTGCTGGAAAGTGATGTTAAAGTACTAATGTGTCAATTTTTAAGGACCAATGAATTAATTTAGATGTTAAAGTTGTACTGGTTGATGTTCATTTACAGTTGATTTTAATTTATATGTTAAACCCAAGTGAAATGGTTATTGTTAATGTTCATTTACCTTGGTTGATGTTGGTTGATGTTGGTTGATGTTGGTTATTGTTAAAGTTGTACTGATTCTGTTATTCAGCATTTTTTTTTAATTTATGTGTTGGTTGCTTCATGTTCATGTTCAGATTCAGGAAACTGGTATTGAACATGCTGTATGGAACATGTTAATTTAACTTGGTTGATGTTGGTTGATGTTCATTTAGGACCCTTGAACACTGTTATACAGATTCTGAAATGGGCACAAATACTCTTCTGGTCTTCTACTCTCATGCTTACCCTTGAACACTTGAACACTGTTACCCCTTCAATCTGATAACCCTTGAACACTGTTACCCCTTCAATCTGATAAATCTTCATGCTTTTTGCATACTTCATTGCTGTTCCTACCTTATTTTTTTAGTACATGACCACCAGTTCACTAACAAAAATTGCTGGGCACAAAATGCTTTTTGCATACTTCATTGCTGCCCTGGATTTTGCCAATGGACTGCACTAACTTCACAGTTTTAACAAGCCAGGTTACATGAACAAACAGTACCAGTAAAGTTTACTAATTAGATCCAACAAAAGAACAAGCCAGATTTCATAGGCAAGTGAACATGGTTCTGATTTCATAGGCAGATTTCATAGGCAAGTGAACAAACAGTTTTAACAAGCCAGACTTCATAGGCAAGTGAACATGGTTCATAGGCAAAAGAACATGGTTCTGCATTCTGTTGGTTCATATGCAAAAGAACATGTCAATTGTGCCTATGCAAAATAAACAGTAGCAGATTTCACAACCAACATACATGCATTTTAAGCCTACAAAAAACCATGTCACAGATTGTCCTGTAAATGAAAACATTCCCAAGTTCATAAAATCCAACTCATTCCCAAGTTCATTAAATCCACTAGGACAATAAACCATATAAAAACCATCTCAAATCATTCCCAACTTCCCAAATTCCATTCATAAAAACATCATAAAGTACAAACATCATAAATCCATAATAACATTAGTCAAATTTTTCGGATACTAACATTACATCATAAAGTAGATTACATCCATAAATCCATAATAACTTTAAATCCATAAATCCATAATAACATTACATCATAAAGTACAAAAGTAAACCAAATACAATCAAATACACCATCGCCTTCAAAATATTTTCCACCCGTCGAAGCCTTCGACCATAGTCGCCATGTTCATTTTCCACGTCATACAGCCTCCTCCTCAGCTCGTTAAAGTCTTCTACTGTAACACCATCAGAAGCTCTAGTGTTGGAACGGATTGTGGACGTCACATCTTCATCATCTTCAGCCACAAACTTGAAGTAATTGCAATTGGGATTTTCAGTCTACAATGCAACCAACAATTAGTTAGTCTATTAAAACAAATTAAATTGTGACTACTTACATATTTAATATTTCCAATGCAATACTTACATATTTTGATGGGCAAACAAAGAACAAACGCCCTTTATTTCCATTCTCATTTGTTTTTACGATATGTATGGCAGCTGTTCTTCCACAATTGCACATTCTCGGTTTTAATCTTATGTTGCTGTTGTCATTAGAAGAAGAAGCCATTTGTAAATCTACATAGACAATACAACACAAACAGTCAGCCCTCGAGAAACCAATTTAGTTTTGAAACCAACATTGTAGTGGGCTCATAAAAACCTATTCTATCTGTTATTCAGCATTGTAGTTCTACATACAAATTGATTAGGTGTCAAAGTGTTTTAAAAATGGTAAAATAAAACGATGGTAAAATAAACCTGGAAAAAACAGATATCAAGAACCTAAATCTTGGAAAAAACAGCCAAGTCGAATATATTTAGCCCAACCATAGAATAAGACAATAGCAACTACTTGACAATAGAAACATAATGACAACTCTTGGCTTACTGTCACGTATGTAAAGTCCACCTAGTTCATGCTTACTGACAGTGAAGAAATCCAGAGTTTTCATCAATGCTTTTCTTCCAAGCGTACGCACATAATGAGTGGTGTAGTATCACTTGCTCTAGAACAATCTAAAGCAGTAAAAATTCTCTAACTCCAAATGTAAAGCTCTGATGGATACTAAATTTCTTTAACAACTTTACATTTTTTTCAAAAGCTAATAACAAACAGAATCATGCCCGCAACAGTTTCTTATTTCTTTCATTCTTTTCTTTTTGGCTGAAAGGAAATAATCAAACTCCATCAGATCCATGTTAATGAATTGCCCATAATGCATAACCAACCTAGCAGATGAACATATGTCTGAAATGAAGGAGATATCATGGAATTAGCAGTTATCACCAATAAAAGGGACACCTAAAACGAGAAGCATACAAGTACAGAGCACATCATTAATCCTTTCATCTGTTTTAAAAATGTAATGAGATTGGATTATAGGTTATCCTAGGTAGCCAAGTTCATTTTGTACATTTATCTTCTGGGTTGGCAACATTAATATTGTTTTCCCATTCCAATCCAAGCCATAATTTTAATTGAACATGTTATCATGTCTTTCCTTACTATCCCAGGCCAAGTTAACATTGTTCTTCCTTTTCGCCTACATTACTCAAAATGTGGCAACATCACTCTTCCCTATTGGTGCAAAACAAACCTCTATAAATTCATTTATTTTAAGTTTAGAAATCCATCCTATGTTACACCTAGTCTTATCTTTCACATAAAAGGCTGAAAGCCCAAAAAGAAATAAGGCCATGTAGGTGGACAAAAAAATAACTTAGTCGCATCAGATCACCAAACCCAAGAAGTTGGAAGTAAGGCTTGTTTACCTGAATGAAATCCATTATCTATTTTAAAATCCATTATCTATTTTAAGTAAAACACTTGAGCGTCAACACTTGTGTTTCAATATAGTCCAACCCCATTATGCAGTTACATATGTTTAGTGATTTAGCAATCAATAACTATACTTCAATAGCTTGTAAACAGGTTTTGATGTTAAAAACTTCATGCAATATTCCATACAAGCATACAATGCCAGGTGAATACAAAGTACACTAAACTCAGAACTTCTGTAATTAAATTAAAAAGTACCTATCTCTTGATAAGTAAATTTCCCTTCAGTACATGCGTACATATTGATAAGTAAATTCCCCTCGAGTATATTTCCAGAAATATACACTCAATTCAGTATCCTAATTGCAAAAATACAATAAGATTCACTATTTTCACATAATTACACTAACCTCAATTTTAGTAATGATAAACAAATTGAAACAAGTGCAGTGAAAATACAAAAATAAACAATGTAAAATATGCATTTACATATAAAACATATAATGATATCATTTTTCTATCTATATAACTAATAAATTATTGATAAAAATGAGACTAAATATTAAATGAACTAAAATCAATGTGTTAGCCAACATTTGGTTTCAAGCCATTAAACCTGTTAAAATTGATTTATTAGCAGAAGCCATTACAATTTATTTATCCTACAGCTACAGGTACTGATATTCTCAAGCCATTAAACCTGTTAAAATTGATTTATTAGCAGAAGCCATTACAATTTATTTATCCTACAGCTACAGGTACTGATATTCATGTTAATGCCTTCTTAATGGCTTGTATTTAGGCAATTTAAGGCAGTAAATTACAGAAGTACTAACATATGGACAGAGATGGAAAAAAAAAGAAGAAGAAGAAGAAGAAGAAGAGGAAACCCAAATCAAAGCCCTAAATTTGTAGCCGTTGGAATCCCAAATGAAAGCCCTAATTTTGAAATTCCAAATCTAAAACCCCTAAATTTTTTCAGACGTTTCAAACTCCAAAATCAAAGCCCTAATTTTGAAATTCCAAATCTGAAAAGCCCTAAATTTTTTCAGAAATCCCAAATCTGAAAAGCCCCATATTTTTCAGAAATTACAAACTTCTTAATTTCAGATGTTTGAAGACCAACCTGGTTCGTGATCTATGCTCAACTGATGGTGGTCGTCGCGGTGGAGTTCACGAAGCGTAGAGGCTGAAGCGGTGGAGCTGTGGTCGCCGTTGGGACTGGTCGCCGGTTCGCCGGTGAGGATAGGTTCGGTGGACGACCACGATCGACTGTGAGAGAGTGAGAGAGTGAGAGTGAATATGCCTCTGAGCTGTGTTGTTGTTTGTTTGGGCGGGAAGTCGAAAACACAGCATTTTGGATTTAATTTTTTTTTTTTTTTTTTTAATAATCTCAGCCGTTGGATGACCAACGGCTGATCTGAGCCGTTGCCCGCAGGAACTCAAGGACCCTCCTCAAGGACCCGCAGGAGGGTCCTTGAGTTCCTGCGGGCAACGGCTCAGATCAGCCGTTGGTCATCCAACGGCTGAGATTATTAAAAAAAAAAAAAAAAAATTAAATCCAAAATGCTGTGTTTTCGACTTCCCGCCCAAACAAACAACAACACAGCTCAGAGGCATATTCACTCTCACTCTCTCACTCTCTCACAGTCGATCGTGGTCGTCCACCGAACCTATCCTCACCGGCGAACCGGCGACCAGTCCCAACGGCGACCACAGCTCAACCGCTTCAGCCTCTACGCTTCGTGAACTCCACCGCGACGACCACCATCAGTTGAGCATAGATCACGAACCAGGTTGGTCTTCAAACATCTGAAATTAAGAAGTTTGTAATTTCTGAAAAAATATGGGGCTTTTCAGATTTGGGATTTCTGAAAAAATTTAGGGCTTTTCAGATTTGGAATTTCAAAATTAGGGCTTTGATTTTGGAGTTTGAAACGTCTGAAAAAATTTAGGGGTTTTAGATTTGGAATTTCAAAATTAGGGCTTTCATTTGGGATTCCAACGGCTACAAATTTAGGGCTTTGATTTGGGTTTCCTCTTCTTCTTCTTCTTCTTCTTCTTTTTTTTTCCATCTCTGTCCATATGTTAGTACTTCTGTAATTTACTGCCTTAAATTGCCTAAATACAAGCCATTAAGAAGGCATTAACATGAATATCAGTACCTGTAGCTGTAGGATAAATAAATTGTAATGGCTTCTGCTAATAAATCAATTTTAACAGGTTTAATGGCTTGAGAATATCAGTACCTGTAGCTGTAGGATAAATAAATTGTAATGGCTTCTGCTAATAAATCAATTTTAACAGGTTTAATGGCTTGAAACCAAATGTTGGCTAACACATTGATTTTAGTTCATTTAATATTTAGTCTCATTTTTATCAATAATTTATTAGTTATATAGATAGAAAAATGATATCATTATATGTTTTATATGTAAATGCATATTTTACATTGTTTATTTTTGTATTTTCACTGCACTTGTTTCAATTTGTTTATCATTACTAAAATTGAGGTTAGTGTAATTATGTGAAAATAGTGAATCTTATTGTATTTTTGCAATTAGGATACTGAATTGAGTGTATATTTCTGGAAATATACTCGAGGGGAATTTACTTATCAATATGTACGCATGTACTGAAGGGAAATTTACTTATCAAGAGATAGGTACTTTTTAATTTAATTACAGAAGTTCTGAGTTTAGTGTACTTTGTATTCACCTGGCATTGTATGCTTGTATGGAATATTGCATGAAGTTTTTAACATCAAAACCTGTTTACAAGCTATTGAAGTATAGTTATTGATTGCTAAATCACTAAACATATGTAACTGCATAATGGGGTTGGACTATATTGAAACACAAGTGTTGACGCTCAAGTGTTTTACTTAAAATAGATAATGGATTTTAAAATAGATAATGGATTTCATTCAGGTAAACAAGCCTTACTTCCAACTTCTTGGGTTTGGTGATCTGATGCGACTAAGTTATTTTTTTGTCCACCTACATGGCCTTATTTCTTTTTGGGCTTTCAGCCTTTTATGTGAAAGATAAGACTAGGTGTAACATAGGATGGATTTCTAAACTTAAAATAAATGAATTTATAGAGGTTTGTTTTGCACCAATAGGGAAGAGTGATGTTGCCACATTTTGAGTAATGTAGGCGAAAAGGAAGAACAATGTTAACTTGGCCTGGGATAGTAAGGAAAGACATGATAACATGTTCAATTAAAATTATGGCTTGGATTGGAATGGGAAAACAATATTAATGTTGCCAACCCAGAAGATAAATGTACAAAATGAACTTGGCTACCTAGGATAACCTATAATCCAATCTCATTACATTTTTAAAACAGATGAAAGGATTAATGATGTGCTCTGTACTTGTATGCTTCTCGTTTTAGGTGTCCCTTTTATTGGTGATAACTGCTAATTCCATGATATCTCCTTCATTTCAGACATATGTTCATCTGCTAGGTTGGTTATGCATTATGGGCAATTCATTAACATGGATCTGATGGAGTTTGATTATTTCCTTTCAGCCAAAAAGAAAAGAATGAAAGAAATAAGAAACTGTTGCGGGCATGATTCTGTTTGTTATTAGCTTTTGAAAAAAATGTAAAGTTGTTAAAGAAATTTAGTATCCATCAGAGCTTTACATTTGGAGTTAGAGAATTTTTACTGCTTTAGATTGTTCTAGAGCAAGTGATACTACACCACTCATTATGTGCGTACGCTTGGAAGAAAAGCATTGATGAAAACTCTGGATTTCTTCACTGTCAGTAAGCATGAACTAGGTGGACTTTACATACGTGACAGTAAGCCAAGAGTTGTCATTATGTTTCTATTGTCAAGTAGTTGCTATTGTCTTATTCTATGGTTGGGCTAAATATATTCGACTTGGCTGTTTTTTCCAGGATTTAGGTTCTTGATATCTGTTTTTTCCAGGTTTATTTTACCATCATTTTATTTTACCATTTTTAAAACACTTTGACACCTAATCAATTTGTATGTAGAACTACAATGCTGAATAACAGATAGAATAGGTTTTTATGAGCCCACTACAATGTTGGTTTCAAAACTAAATTGGTTTCTCGAGGGCTGACTGTTTGTGTTGTATTGTCTATGTAGATTTACAAATGGCTTCTTCTTCTAATGACAACAGCAACATAAGATTAAAACCGAGAATGTGCAATTGTGGAAGAACAGCTGCCATACATATCGTAAAAACAAATGAGAATGGAAATAAAGGGCGTTTGTTCTTTGTTTGCCCATCAAAATATGTAAGTATTGCATTGGAAATATTAAATATGTAAGTAGTCACAATTTAATTTGTTTTAATAGACTAACTAATTGTTGGTTGCATTGTAGACTGAAAATCCCAATTGCAATTACTTCAAGTTTGTGGCTGAAGATGATGAAGATGTGACGTCCACAATCCGTTCCAACACTAGAGCTTCTGATGGTGTTACAGTAGAAGACTTTAACGAGCTGAGGAGGAGGCTGTATGACGTGGAAAATGAACATGGCGACTATGGTCGAAGGCTTCGACGGGTGGAAAATATTTTGAAGGCGATGGTGTATTTGATTGTATTTGGTTTACTTTTGTACTTTATGATGTAATGTTATTATGGATTTATGGATTTAAAGTTATTATGGATTTATGGATGTAATCTACTTTATGATGTAATGTTAGTATCCGAAAAATTTGACTAATGTTATTATGGATTTATGATGTTTGTACTTTATGATGTTTTTATGAATGGAATTTGGGAAGTTGGGAATGATTTGAGATGGTTTTTATATGGTTTATTGTCCTAGTGGATTTAATGAACTTGGGAATGAGTTGGATTTTATGAACTTGGGAATGTTTTCATTTACAGGACAATCTGTGACATGGTTTTTTGTAGGCTTAAAATGCATGTATGTTGGTTGTGAAATCTGCTACTGTTTATTTTGCATAGGCGCAATTGACATGTTCTTTTGCATATGAACCAACAGAATGCAGAACCATGTTCTTTTGCCTATGAACCATGTTCACTTGCCTATGAAGTCTGGCTTGTTAAAACTGTTTGTTCACTTGCCTATGAAATCTGCCTATGAAATCAGAACCATGTTCACTTGCCTATGAAATCTGGCTTGTTCTTTTGTTGGATCTAATTAGTAAACTTTACTGGTACTGTTTGTTCATGTAACCTGGCTTGTTAAAACTGTGAAGTTAGTGCAGTCCATTGGCAAAATCCAGGGCAGCAATGAAGTATGCAAAAAGCATTTTGTGCCCAGCAATTTTTGTTAGTGAACTGGTGGTCATGTACTAAAAAAATAAGGTAGGAACAGCAATGAAGTATGCAAAAAGCATGAAGATTTATCAGATTGAAGGGGTAACAGTGTTCAAGGGTTATCAGATTGAAGGGGTAACAGTGTTCAAGTGTTCAAGGGTAAGCATGAGAGTAGAAGACCAGAAGAGTATTTGTGCCCATTTCAGAATCTGTATAACAGTGTTCAAGGGTCCTAAATGAACATCAACCAACATCAACCAAGTTAAATTAACATGTTCCATACAGCATGTTCAATACCAGTTTCCTGAATCTGAACATGAACATGAAGCAACCAACACATAAATTAAAAAAAAATGCTGAATAACAGAATCAGTACAACTTTAACAATAACCAACATCAACCAACATCAACCAACATCAACCAAGGTAAATGAACATTAACAATAACCATTTCACTTGGGTTTAACATATAAATTAAAATCAACTGTAAATGAACATCAACCAGTACAACTTTAACATCTAAATTAATTCATTGGTCCTTAAAAATTGACACATTAGTACTTTAACATCACTTTCCAGCAACAGTTTGCTTGACAGTTTCAGAGGCCATGACTTCACGTTGCAGCCCAATTTCAGCATCAGTTTGGTTCTGTTCATGGTTGTCCATAGCCTACAAAAAAGAAGACAGAATTTTTAAGCAACTATAAATACGTGATATCACAGAATTTTCAGCAACTATAAACTAAAAATACATCAACAACGAACCTGACTACACATTGGAGTAGTTGATTCTTGAGAATATCGAAACCCAATGTCATATCCACATGAACCTTGTAGTAGTGACTGGAATGTTGGTTGAGTTGGCAAATAATTTGGCACGACATACATCTCCCGCAAATTGTTCGCCTACAAGAATGTCATATATGCTTTCAGTTATGGTTTTAGTCACATATTATATCCACACAAAAAATACAATGTTAAAGTAAATCTTACATGATATGTGGGATACATCAATGGCGGAGGAATGTAATTACTACCCATGGGCACAGATCGAGGAAGAGGATGAAGGGGAGGAAGAGGTTGAAGCGGAGGAACATGTTCACGAACATATATATCTCCTCCAATAGATAATGGAGAAGGTGCAACCGTTGAACTAGCAATAGATTGTGACGAAGCGAAGCTATTAGCACGGGATTTTTTTTTGGAGTTCGCTACCAACGCCGCTTCGAATCCACCTTTGACCCTCCTTTTGCCCTTACTAGTTGCCACCTTTTTCTTCAATCCTTTTGGTTGCACAACATGATTCACATCTTCGCATTCCACTTCAAAGCTTTGGGTATCATCATCATTACGTGCTTCATTTCCAACACCAAAATGAGCACTTAACTTGCCTTCAACATCTGCACCTAATGTAGCAAGCTGTGCAATACAAAAAGCATATGTTTCTTCAGTTTCAGCAGCTCTACTTGCTACTGCTCTAAATGCAGTCATCAATGTCTTATACCGCGAAGCTTGTTGGAATTTCACATCTACTTGAATGTCATTTTCGTTAATATGCTGCACAGTTTCGGCTCTTGCTTGTTTGGTCCACCTCTTCAGAATGTATTGTGGAGGAACCTCTTTCATCTTCAATATGTCTCTAATGACCTTCAATGAGTGAGAACACAAGATTCCTTCCCTTTCAAACTTTGTACAATTACAACCCAAAGAGCCATCCCTCTCCAACTTCACTTTCCTTGCATGTTTGTTACCAACATCAACAACTGTGTAAATGGTACTAGCTTCGCCATATTCAATTGCTTCTATGTCTGATTCAATGGATTGAAAGTACTCATTTTGAAATTCCTCAAAGATCTTTTTTGTGTAGATGTTACCCATTTGAATTAACATTTTTATTGTTGCTTTCACCTTTGGTAACCTTTGGCACAAAGCATATCCCGCTTCTAACTCCTTGTATCGCTTCTCATAAAGTACCCTTTCGAAATGCATGAAGAATTCATTTAAGTTGAAATCCGAACGAATGTAATCTTTCAAAAAAGCATTAAAAGATTCACTAAGTTGTGTGGTACTCATTCCCGCAGCCCATGTTGATCTAACATAAGGCCATCCCCATTTTTCTTTCACCGCAAAAGTCAATTTCAACCAATGGTTTTCATGCGCATCATATTTATCAAGCATTTCCGCCCACTCTAATTTCCATTGATTTGCATCTTCAATGTGAAAGAAGAATTTATTTAGTACACCCTTGACCCCCTTATCTTGGAACAAACAGTTAACATGTTTTAATGCATTTTGCATCAAATGCCAAGTACACAATCGGTGACTTGTGTCAGGCATAACGATGGGTATGGCTTTAGCCATTGCAGCATCTTGATCGGTGAACAAAGTTTTCGGTGCCTTCCTTGACATAGCCTGTAGAAAGTTTTCAAACAACCATACAAACGATTCGGCGGTCTCATCATACAACAATGCTGCACCAAATATAACTGTTTCCCTGTGATGGTTGAATCCCACAAAAGATGCGAAGGGTCTATGTTCTTTGTTTAACTTGTAAGTCGTATCAAATGTGACAACATCACCAAATTGGGCATAATCCATGATCATTTGTGCATCGGCCCAAAACATATTGGTTATTTGCTCCTCATTATCTAATTGAACAGCATAGAAGAATGAAGGATTCTGCAAAGATTTTTCTTTAAAATATTGCAACACATTGCCTACTTCCCCATATGCTAAACTTTGTTGTCTTTTGGTTCTCAAATAATTTTTAGAATCTAACTTCGTAAAACCAAGACATTGCCTTCCACCAGCTTCCCTACCCATGAGTTCAAAAGACTGGCCTAAACGAAGACCAGATTGTGCCGCTAAATCTAATTGAATTGCTTGGGTAGTGGAGATCTTTCTTTGTGATGGCAACATGTGGGCACACTCAGGTGATACAAGATCGTGGTTGTGTTTTTCTTTGAAATCAGTCACAACATATTTTCCATTACCCTCATGTAATTTAATATAAAGTCGAGCCTCACACCCAGTCCTAGTTTCAGCTCTAGAGTTTTTTGACAATGGGTCTCGCTTGTCAACCTTTCGAAATCCCTCCTTGTTGCAAACCAAAAGTCTATGAATAAGTTGATCACTGAACTTGTCCTTCTTACAATAATCTCTTCTTATGCTAAACCCCATTCTTCCTCCATATGTATTATAAAATTCATACGCACATTGTTCAGAATCAAATACCATTCCCAATTTTGGCTTCCAATCACAGTCATTCTCAGGTTCCATATCGATATCAAAATGCAACTGAAAACCCATATAAATAAAATCTTAAGTTAATGATAGTTGAGCTTCTTAATAAGATTTTTGGGTTGCTTAGGTTGTAATGCTATGAAAATGAATTGAAATTGGTTTATAATTAACATTTATCTGGTTTATAGATAGGACCATATGTCATATAAGGAAAATTACTCCAATTAAGGAAATTGAATTATTCATAACTGGCTTATCTGGTTTATTCATAAGGAATTATTCATAACGAATTAAGGAAATTTATCTGGTTTATCTGGTTTATAGATAGGACCATATGTCATATAAGGAAAATTACTGAATATAGATATAAATAGCAGTTAATAACACAAGCATTTCAGTTATTCATAACTAGCAGTCTCATGGGTCAAAAATTATTCATGAGATTCAATATAACATGTTCATGTTCTGAAATTAAAGGTTCATGTTTTAAGGTTCATGTTCTGGCCTATCAATTTTAACAAAAACTGGCCTATCAATTTTAAGGTTCATGTTCTGAAATTGATAGACCAGTCTATCAATTTTAAGGTTCATGGTCTATCAATACGAGTTTATGTAAGGTTCCGAACTCAGTTTACAGACTTAAGTTAATGTTGAGCAATTGTTTATCTTATTGTTGAGCAATTGTTTACAGACCTGGCTCAGATGAGCCATTGGTCATCCAATTGTTTACAGACCTTCCTTGAGTAATTTACAGTGTGTTCACCAAATAGCAGAACCTTACAGAAAAGTAAAAGAAATCATAAAGAGAGGTAAAACACACCAATTAATGCAAACTCTCATTCGATTTCTTACCTTACTGTTCACTGTAATTTGTAAAGAGCTTCAGTCGAAAGCTTTGGCTGCAGAAGAGTACTCTGTACAGGCTGGAGCGGTGGAGTTCGACGTCGGTGAGGATGGAGTTCGCCGTCGGTGAGGATGGGTTCGCCGGTGAGGATGAGGATGGGTTCGACAGAGGCTGTGTTGCTGCGTGAGAGTGAGAGTGGTGTGTGAGAGTTGATCCGAATCCCTCATCTGAGCTGTGTTGTTGTTTGTTTGGGCGGGAAGTCGAAAACACAGCATTTTGGATTTAATTTTTTTTTTTTTTTTTAATAATCTCAGCCGTTGGATGACCAACGGCTGATCTGAGCCGTTGCCCGCAGGAACTCAAGGACCCTCCTCAAGGAGAGGATCCGAACTCCTTAGGGAAAAGTGTTCTTGAAACACAAGAAAAAAAAAAATACACAAAATACCTTTCAAGAAATGCAATTTTTATTTTGATTGATTTTCTAAAAATTGATCTTTTATTTTTCTATTTTTTATTTTTGTTTTAGTGAATTTTTAAAAATATTTTAGGTAAATTTTTTACTTTATAAACACACATAACTTAAATGTACTTAAAAACTAAAATATTTGTAAAAAATATTTATAAAATTTAATAAATACACAAGAATACGAAAATACATTGAATTTATATATATATATATATATATATTTGTAATTTTTGTATTTGATGAATTTAAAAAAAAATCCATAAATATTATATGTTTTAAATGTATCTAGGTTAGGTGCATCTAAAAAATAAAAATAAAAAATATCTTAAAATATTAATTTTTTGACTAAAAATAAAATAAAATAAAAAAACACGATAAATAAAAAAACTCAATTTTCTAAAAACTTGGCTCAATTTTTTGAAACCAAACCAGGTGCTGTTAGGCTTAGTGATTAGTTTGATGTAAGGATTGAGTTCATTGTCTGAGCTCGTGAGGTCTATCATGGATATCATTTTAATAATTCAAATTGTTAATTTTATAGAAATTTTTGTGTATATTATCTGAAAAAAGTTTAGTTTCTTTCAAGTTGTCATCTCAAATAGGGAGAACATTTAAGTCTAATAAGTCCATTTTTTGAAGCCCAACCCTCTGAAACAACGTTATCTGTTAACCATAGATTTGACGTACATTTAGGATTGTTTTAAAAAGACGGTTAAAAGTTCACTTTTTAACTTTTTTTTGACTTTTTTTGAAAAAATATGTAAAAAATATGAGAGATGGTGTGACTTAAAATGGATTAAAAGCTGGAAGATGACTTTTAACCATCTTTCCAAAATAGCCATTGTGGGAGCCAGAAAAATATAGGTACTAGCTTAATGGGCCTAACCCAAACAAAGTCTACAATGGGTCCAGCCCAAACAAATATCATACCCCCCATCTATATAAAGAGGGGGCATCCCAAGTGAAAAGGATGTCTGATCTCTCTATACAGAACACACACCCCTTCAAATATATATACTATTTACTTCTTGATTCAAGGACTAACTTCATCATCGGAGTACTCCCGGCCGGCAACCCCGATTGGTTGACACTGACTATGTTTATCCTTGCAGATCTACAGGGGTGAAGCTCTTCTCTTCGTTGGATCTCTACAACATCCATGTGAGAGGATATTTCATGGTCTCACAATTGGCGCCGTTTGTGGGAACGACTGAATGAGATCAACGAAGAACACAACAAATATATTGCTGTAAGTAAACATATATCGGTTGTTTTGAGGTTAGTGCACTTTCTACAAAAGCAAAATCAATCCCAAGTAATACGGCCCACAGCTGGGTTTTTGGCTTTTTTCATTCTGATTATGTTTTTTTTGCTAAAGTTCAGGTATATATATATATACACATCTATGTATGTATCTATTTATGCTCACAGATTTGATCAAAGCATTGTTGAATATTAATATTGCTTAGAAAGGTTGTCAAAACAAGATGAAGTTAGTAGCTGTTTTCTCTCTCTAAAAATGGGTTTCACACATTTCTTGGTGCAAAACATCTTTTTGGCAATTCAATAAAGTTATTCGGCTAAATTCATACGTGGGTCTGTCCATTTATTTATTTATTCTTTGTTTCTCAAAACTTAACTTAAAGTTGATTCTTAACATGTATGCACGTGTACCTATGCTAAAGCTTTCTGTAGAATCCAAGGCTGGGCCTTCAATTTTCCTCTCTCTAGAATGGACCATGAGTTATGAGAATAAACAAATTATTATTCTTATTTAATTAATTGTGATAGTTGGCTGGCCATAGATATATCTATATATATATATATATATATAAATTCAAACAGTCAGATCTGGAGGCAAGTTCAATTGTCACGAATGGCTCATGTTGATGCTGATCAAAATCTAGACAAAACCGTTTAGCACCCATAACAAGCTAGGCTCTTCTCGGCGACGATCACAAATGCACCCATAACAAGCTAGCTGTCGCGAAGCACATCGAGTCACTGTCGATTTTCCAAACTCACCAAGTAGACTTGTGACATTCTCTCGGCAAAAGGTGCAAGCCATTTGGTGTCAATGAAAGGCTGAGAATAAGTTTCATTGAGCATGACCATGTCACTCGGCCATGTCAGCTTTTTCCAAGAGCGGTTGTCTAGAAATGGCTTTGGCCACCGTATAGTCAAGCTTGGCAACGGACCATCGGACCGCAACACTTCTGATTTCAGCAATCACAACCCGTTTACAAATATCTTTAGCCATATCAAGTTTGTCGAGTTACTTACACTACGCAACCATGCTCTACTACTCTTATTCCGCAACATTGAAGAGCCGAACAAAAAAAGAGTAGACCAATCTTATTTTTGGTCAACTTTCAGAGGTCCAGCGACATCCAATTCAAGGCGGACTTACGCATCTGAATAGTGGAATGAACACTCGGTCGAGTGGCGAATCCAACGCTGCAAAATTGAGGCCAATCGGACTTCAAACGAGTGAGATACAAGGGCTCAAAGTTGGGAGTTTGAATCGAAGATTCTGCATTTCATGACCTGTAGCACGAAGAATTCGGCCTTGCACCATTTGGGACACTATTAATTCATATTATTTGCCAATATCACCCATAATTCGGCAACAAAATTCATCGGCCTTATGAACGCTGCATGCATATGATCAACTCGACTTATTCAGCTTCAACGACTTATTCGGCAAAATTACACCGTAACTTTTCTTATTCAGCACTACAGTTTACAATATTATTCCGCATCAATATTTAGCAACGTTGTAACTTATTTGGGTTAGGCGACTTATTCGGAAAAATCACACCGTACCATTTATTATTTGGCACATTCTTTAACTACAGTTTACAATTATTACGCACCAATATTCGGCAAGGTTGTAACTTATTTGGCACTAATATCTCGGCATAGAACTAGCATCTCGGCCTGCCGAAGTCCACATCTGAACACACCACAGGATTCGTCTCGGCCCAAAGAGTCCAAACCCACCAACCCGAGGAGCCAAGAAGCAACCCAAGTCCGCCGAAAGTCGTGAAATGGATCACACGTGCCGAACACTGAAATTTCAAAGCTGTCAAACTCAAGTTTTGACCATACCAATGTGAAGTACTCATTGAGACGAGTCCAACGCAACAAACTGCGTTGAAATCGGAGTTAAAACGACGCCGTACGAGCCAATCAAAGTTTGCCCAGAATCAACGAATTTACTGAGGACGACGAACTAGCAAACCATGCAAGAGAAGTTATCCGGTGCTTTGCGGTGCACAATTCTCAACCGATCTGAGCCATCAACTCTATTTTGGCTACAATTACGCCATCAGGAGTCTGATCACAGCGATCCAATAGTCCTTTTCAGCTATTTGACGCATTCTAGGTCCATTCGTACGGTCAGAATATGCAATTTCAGCTCGCAAAAAAAAATGTATATATATATATTAAATAAATAAATAAATAAAAATACAAATAAATTGCATATTTGATTCCGATATCACCAAGCACCCTACTTTGTCTCGGCTTCATTCTGATTTCGCCACGGCACCGAACAGGGGCACGTTTCAAATCATTATCGGCCTACTCGGCAATTTTGGCCCAAGTCAACTTTATTCCTTCCGAAGAACAAATCTTATTCAAAGTTGGACAAGAAACTCAACTTCACTAAATTAGTAACCATTCCCAACCAAGTTCTTAGCAAATCTAATTCCGAAGGAATGCCGACACACCGCGAAGCTAAGAAAAATTGCCGACACACTGCGAAGCTAAGAAAAAATCGCCCACCAAACTATCGGCACAATCACCGACCAAGTGTAAACGGACATCGATGTTTTGACACTAGTTACTTGGCAATGCATCAATTTTACTCGGCAATATTATTCGGCACAATTATTAATTCAACATTGTGTATGATCATTATTCAGCCGTGCATCAACCTTTTTCGGCTAAACAACATTATTGGTCAACTTTATGCATTGTCAAACTTTATGCTGCAACATTGGCCACAGTATTCGGCAACTTTATTCACCTAACAAAATTATTTGGCAAAACAATTGCCCACTGGGACATCAGTCAATTTTTCGCTTTCCAATTGGGGCACATCAGTCGATCATCATCTCGGCACCTTTGATATGCATGCATACTCGGCCAACTTGGTACAAACATTACAACGACGTTTACTTGAGTTACAAACTCCCGCTTCTTTTCACACAGCTTGAAGCAAGTGCCCATTTTGGGGCAATACATTACACACTTGGCAGTCGACAGTTTGCATATTTTTGCACGCCATCATTTTACCAAAGCCGAATCTTCCCTGCAACATAGGGCAATGGGAATCTACATTCCTTCCGACTACCACCTGTAATTCGAAAGCAATGGGGCAAGTCTACATTGGACTAAACGCAAACTGAGCAACTCGGCGATTAAATAGTTGGCCCAATATCTACTTGGCAATTCCATAAAAGCGGAGCAATATTATTGGTGATTAACACGTCCACCTTATTCGGTACAGGATACATTATTCAAAGTCCTTGCCATATTGGCACTTGGTTGCCACTTAAAATCAGCAAAAGTCTCCGAGTACAGCACAATCTTCGCACTCGGCACAGAGCGCCGTTAACAAAGGCCTACACCCATGCCCGGGGGTTAGAATACTGCGGCTTACACCCATGCCTGGGGGTTAGAATACCGCGGCCGACACCCATGCTGGGGGTTAGAATACCACGGCCGATATCCATTCCCAGGGGTTATAATACCGTGGCCTACACCCATGCCCGGGGGTTAGAATACCGCGGCCTATCGTTATGATTTATTTGTATTCCTTTATAGGTTTTAGCTCACCCCCCTTCATCCTATGATCGACTTATATACATTTATACATACATTCAAGCATACATGCAGTCATTCATTCATTCATACATTTTATTTATTTATCAAATGTATTCTTTGTCAAATGACCTAACATCTATTTGAACAGTATAACTCGGCAATAAAAACTCTCATTCCTTCTACCGAAGACAATGAAAGTTTTGGAAAAATTGTGGGAGCCAGAAAAATATAGGTACTAGCTTATTGGGCCTAACCCAAACAAAGTCTACAATGGGTCCAGCCCAAACAAATATCACACCCCCCATCTATATAAAGAGGGGGGGGGAGGGGGCATCCCAAGTGAAAAGGAGGTTTGATCTCTCTCTACAGAACACACACCCCTTCAAATATATATACTATTTACTTCTTGATTCAAGGACTAACTTCATCATCGGAGTACTCCCGGCCGGTAACCCCGGTTGGTTGGCACCGACTATGTTCATCCTTGCAGATCTACAGGGGTGAAGCTCTTCTCTTCGTTGGATCTCTAAAACATCCATGTGAGAGGATATTTCATGGTCTCACAGCCATAAAAAAGGTAATCTACAAAATCAAGGTATAATAAAGGGGAATTACTTAAAGAGTGGAGTAGAGAAAAAAAAAATTACAAATGCATGAGAAGTGTAAATAATTCTGTGGTAGGGTGCAAGTGAAAAAGTTGTGAGGGTACAAATTACACCCCACCATATTTGTATAAATTTTTTTTCTTCGTATTACATTGTTAAGTAATTTTAAGAGCATTAGTGGTAGTGTCTGGTTTCAGCAGCTGGAAGCAGAGTTTTCCGAAGATGAGTTATGGGCAGCAGTCAAATAGTGCAATGGAAATAAAGCACCAGGTCCCGATGGCTTTAATTTAATGTGTATACAAAAGAATTGGAAGGTGTTTAAAGAAGATGTGGGGTTGTTCATGAAAGAATTCCACAGTTTGGGTAAATTGGCTTATGGTTTGAACAACTCATTCATCACTTTAATTCCAAAAAAGGTCAAAGGTAGTCAATCTTAAGGACTATAGACCGATAAGCTTGATTGGTTCGATGTACAAGATTTTGTCTAAGGTTTTGACCAATAGACTCAAGCTAGTTATGCCAGAAGCTATAAGTGAAACCCAATCAGCTTTTTTGAGTAGAAGAAATATCTTGGATGGGGTTTTGATCGCAAATGAATTTGTGGATGGGTGGAAGAAAGCTGAGAAGAATGGGATGTTGCTCAAACTCGATTTTGAAAAAGCTTATGATTCCATCAACTGGGGTTATTTGTTTTCCATGCTGTCTAATTTTGGCTTTGGATCTAAATTGATTAATTGGATGAAGGAGTGTATTTCAACTGCTAGAATCTCTGTTCTTGTAAATAGGTCACCAACCAAAGAGTTTAGCCCTCAAAAAGGGCTAAGACAGGGTGATCCATTATCACCCTTTCTGTTCAATTTGGCTATAGAAGGGCTTAGTGTTCTACTGCTCAGAGCAAGGGAATTGGGTCTGATTAAAGGGGTGTAGATTGGAGTTAATGGGGTGGTTGTTTCACACCTTCAATTTACTGATGATTCTTTACTTTTTTGTGAAGTTGATATAGAGGAGGTAATGAATCTTAAAAGAATTTTAAGGTGCTTTGAAATGATTTCAGGTCTTAAGATCAATTTCCACAAGAGTGTGGTTTGTGGGGTTGGAACTTCAGTCAATACTCTTAAGGATTTCGCTTCTGTACTTAATTGTAAACCTCCGAACCTGCCACTGAAATTTCTAGGTTTACCTCTGGGTTCTTCTCCAAGTAGGAAGAAATTTTGGCAACCTGTTTTAGACAAGATAAAAGGCAGACTTGCTGGGTGGAAAAGGAGACTCTCATCATTTGCTGGAAGGTTGACCCTCATCAAATCAGTGCTATTCAGTTTGCCAGTGTATTACCTTTCTCTCTTCAGGTTGCCAGAAGGAGTGGCCAAGGAAATAGATAGAATTCAAGCAGCTTTCTTATGGGGAGGCACAAAATTGAAAAGAAAAATTCACCTAGTGTAGTAGAAGGAGGTAACCAAGAGCATTAATCAAGGTGGGTTAGGTATTAGGAGAATTAGAGAGGTAAGTTTTTGCTTATTATTGAAGTGGTGGTAGAGATTTGCTAATGAAGATCAAGCATTATGGAAAAAGGTGATTTGTCGTAAGTATAAAATTAAAGTTGGAGCTTGGCTCCCAAATCAAATTGGTGGCATTAGATGGTCAAAGTTATAGGGTGATATCATTGTAGTGGCAGAGCATAGTATCACTCTATTTCAATTTTTTGCCAACAATTTTCAAATTAAAGTGGGTAATGGGAATAGAGTGAGATTTTGGCATTGATTTGTGGTGTGGTGGTATTTGTTTTAAAGAGGTTTTCCCTAGACTGTTTTCACTCTCTACAGAGAAGAATGGTTCTTTAAAGTTTTTTGTTGACAAAAAAGGAATCTCTAGGGCTTGGGATCTTTGTCTAAGAAGGCCTTTGAGGCAGTGGGAGGTTAAGGAGGTATCCAGGCTCACTGAAATGTTAAGAGCAGCTCCTATGTTAAGTTTAGGGGTTAAATATAATCCAAGTTGGTTGGCTTGTAAACCAGGTCAATTCTTTGTTGCTTCTCTTTACAGGAATTGTGAAATGGGTTTTGGTGAAGCTGTAAGTACTTGTAGACTGGTGTGGATTAATTATATCCCACCCAAAGTTCAATTTTTTAGTTAGTTAGCTTGGAAACACAAGATCAAAACTTTTGCTTTTCTTCAAAGGGTTGGAGTGCTGGGTGAGGAAGCCTCAACTGAGTGTATTTTTTGCAAATCAGAGGTAGAGTCTACTTCACATGTCCTCATTTCTTGTCCTCTGATCTGGAATGTGTGGTCTGGTTTAGTGCAGTGGTGGGGTTTGGTTTGGGTTGTGCCTGGCTCTGTTAAATGCTTGTTGCATTGGTGGAATGACACCTGTCTCATGAAAGCTGAAATGAGAATATAAATTGCTATCCCTCTGGTTGCCATGTGGTCTATTTGGAAACATCGGAATGATTGCTTGTTCAATAGTGTGCAACCGGATATGGAGGAGCTTAAGGAGTCTATCATTATCAGGTTAGCTATTTGGCTGAAGGCTTCTTCTAAGGATTTTGCAATTCTCCATTAATGATTTTCTTTATAATATCAACCAGATTCGAGTTTGTTTAGGTGGGTCGGGGTTGAGTATATCTGCAGCAGCAGCAGTGCTTTGGCTTTTATTCTACTATCTTCTGGTGTGCAGTAGCAGCATATGTGGGTTGGTCTCTATGTTGGGGAATCTGTGTAGGGGTACTGAGTTGTTGAATTATATGTGGGTTGGTTTCTGGTGCTGTGTGGTGCTTCAACTCTATTTCAGACCTGGAGGTGTCTCTGTTCCTCATCTCTGCTGCAGTTTGGTCGCTCTGTTACATTGCTGCAGTTTGATCATCTTTCCTGCTGTCTGTTGGTTCTTTTGTTGGTTGTTTTGATTGGTTTCTCACCAATCTTGTTTAGCTTTGTTGCTATTGTTTCTCCCGCTTTGTTGATGTATTTTGCAAGTCCTTGTTTTTTTCATCAATAAAGCTCTTTTTTGCCGTTAAAAAAAAAAGGTAATTCCCCCTATAATAAATTGTGAGCATTATAGATTTGAAGTATCTATCATTATAATGAAGTAATTTACAAATTCGAAGTATAACAAATTGGGAGCTAATTGAGATTTGATATTGCATTTAATATCATAAAAAGGCAATCTACAAAATCTAGTATAATAAATGAAGGGTGACGTATCAATAAATCTCAAAATGTGATCTTGTGAATTGTTTAATTCTTTTTTATTTTATTTTTTTTCTTATGAACTCAAAGGGCCTATTAAAGAGGAAATTACACAAAAAGTAGTCACTTACATATTTGGGTTTAATTTTTTAAGGATAAAAGTGGGTTTCTCCAAACGTAAAATTATACATTTGGGCAATCCACATTATAGAGGTTTTGGATTTTCCCTTTTCATGCAACAAATCCCACATTACGAATAAAAACGTAACACTCCAAGCCTCGGTTGGGTTGTTTGGTTAACAATGAACTTGACCTATGAAACTGAGGTGAAATGAATTGTCATGAAAAGAATTAAGATAAAAGGGATTGAGATATGAAACTTGGCATACTATGATCTTGTAGAAGTACGAATGATTTTTATTAGGGGCATTGTATATGTATATCATACTTATATCTTTCTTAAGATTCATATATACTATGCTAAATTGTTTCTACTGGGCTTTGGCTCACCTACTTGGGAAAAACTATTTTTAGGTGCTGGTGATATGCTTCTGCCAAGGACTTGACTTGGGAAGATTGTGAAGCTAAAGGCTCAATTTCTGTTTATTTTGAATTTAATTTTGAGCCTAGGGCTTTATTTACATTGGGCTTATGACTCATTTTGTTGTAACCAAGCACGGTCTTGGAAAGGTATAAGCCTTTAAGGCATATGAATATCTGTATAGCTTTCATTCTTTATTATGTATTGTAACACATGTTGTAGATTCAAGATGAGCGATTTATGAAAGTATATCGTGTCACATTTTTTATATTAATTTTGATTAATGAAATCTTCTTATTGTATCTATATCACTTTGCATTGGTGTTTGGAGTTGGATTATTGTGATTATTTTGGGGGGCATTATAGAAGATAAGGATAGATATTTATGCATTATATGTGCACTATCTATGTATTTTTGTCATCCTAATAATTTTAAGAATAAGAAAAACTCAAGGGGATCCAGTTGTGAAGAATATAAGGATATGAGCACCATTTCTTGGATATAACCTTGAATCCGAAGAGAGGCTTTGGAGGTAGTCGTTTTAGTATCTGTTTGAGAAGATCGTCATCGCCGTTGACCTTTTCGGCAGCACCAATAGTGATGTTGTTCTTTGTAGAGAGCCGACCGACCAAAGAAAAGAGTTCTGGAGGAGGAAATCCCGGCCCCAGTTATGGTGGTGGAGGTCGATCAGGAGCTGCGACTGGGGATAGAGTTAGGGTTGGTGGTGAAGATATGTGAAGAGTGGAGAATGGCTCCATATTGAAGGACATGTGGTAAAGAAGAAGAGTGCTATGTGATGATTTTTCTATCTGGCAAATGGCAATTCAAATGCTCACTCAGCTCAACTTTGATATATAAATTTTTGCTTCATTGCTAAGAAACGTTATTCCTTTTCGTCTCCGTTTGAATTGAGCGATTTGGGTAAGAAAAAAATATATAAAAGTATTTTTCTTTATTTATATCACTTGTTTAGATAAGTAAAGATGAAAATGATATAAAAACAAAAACAAACAAACAAACAAACAAAAAAAGGAATTTTTTTTTTTTTTTCTTTGTAGCAAAAAATTTTATCATTTTGCAATTATTTTTGGAAAGTTTCATCTTTTTGCAATCAATTTTGGATTGATTTCTTAATTTGTGGATTAGAGTATGTGTACTCTATTCCTTTTTAAATTAAAAAATGAAAACATAATTCCTTTGTGGATTGACTTCTTAATTTGTGGATTAGGTCTGTTTATGCACTTTTAAGTTAAATGAGATATTTGACCAAATTTAAAAATAGGGACAGATATTTGTCCATTATACGTGCACCATCTATGCAATATGTGCACTATGAAGTTTCTATCATACCCATTGCTAAGCCTAGGAATGGTGGAAAATTTATTGGTGGTAGGGTTGAGAACATATTTACCAGTGTACTTAGAATCCAAACTGGACCAAGAGGAATAGTAAAGCAACAAGCCCTTATAAGACTGGGAAATTTTGACACTATTAGTGTCATCGGAAAAATTAAGAGATAGAGGAGCAATTGAACGATTGTGCTTTACAAAATCGTTGATAGATATGTGATTGAATTTGATATAGCGAGAATATCTTCAGACGAAGATGAAGGAGAATTTTGGAGGGAGGGATCCAATCATGAAGAACATAAAGATTCGAAATGATAGAGCACCATCTCTTGGATACGACTTTGAGGCTGAAGAGGCTTCGGGGGTAGTTGTATGAGGATTTGTTTTAGAAGATTGTTGTCTCCGATGACCTTTTCAATAGCCCTAAGAGTGAGGTTGCTGTTTATAGGATGACAATAGTGTTAATAACGGTTAAGAGAAGGTGTTTTTGAGTATAAAGACATGGCGGTGGCTGTGGTGGTGGTGGAGGTTGATCGGGAGCTGTGACTAGGGTTAGGGGTGGTCATGGTGAAGATATAGAAAAAGTAAAGAAAGGTTTCATAACGAAGGGCAAGTGGTAGGAGAGGAGAAGAGAAATTCGTGAGAATTCTCCAATCTAGCACATGGCAAGGCAAATGCTCACTCAGCTCTACTCTAATACATATATGTTTTTGCTTCATCGCTAAAATAACATTGCTATCTCTTTCTCTCTCCATTTGAATTGGGTGATTTGGGAAGAAAAATAAAAATAAATGCATTTTTCTTTATTTATATCACTCATTTAGATAGTACAAAGGAGAGACACCAAGATAATAATAAATAAATAAATAATTGTAGCTAAAAAATTCATCTTTTTGCAAATATTTTTGTATTGATTTCTTAATTAATGGATTAGAGTATGTATACTTTGTTCCTTTTCAAATTAAATGTTGGAAAATTTAGAAGTGAATAGAATTGGAGTTCATTTGAGTGAAAGGGTGCAACCTTTCAAGGTGTCTATTCATATGAAAGGGTGTGGACCCAAGAGACATGGCCAATCTAAAGGCCACAAGTATTTCTATAAATACCATCACATTTCATCCCATCCCATGGCATTCATGCATAAGTTAATGTTTGTTTTAGGATTCATAAATTATGTCTAGTCGAGTATATAAGAGAGAGTACACAGCACAAATTAGTTAGCTGTACACGCAGAAAGTTGTGCAATTTCTGTGTGGGGTGATCGTTGTATCTTGGAGGCAGGATGTTCATTAATCGCAAGCACTAGAGGTGAGGGCGAATTATGTCTTAAATACACTGTGTTCGAACATTGGCCTCGATTACAATCTGTATTCAACTTACAGAATTTTTGTAAGAAATTTCTTGTGTTTTATTTTATCATTTATTTGAATTAAATTGATTTTTCTGAAAATATTTTCCTACAATTTTGAGATACAAATAAATCTATTTACAGTTTCTATGTGCACATATTCTGTGATACAAATTTAGTATTTTTCGGTTGAAAAATTAATTTTTTGCATATCGTTTTCATGCCTAATGTGTTTTTTGTTTGCGGTAAAACTTGCTGCATTTTTAACTATTTTATTCACTAGTTGAGAGGGAGATTTTGTGAGCCGGAGCCAAACTGGGTCCAAGAATAATGATGGACCGAGCTATGGGCCGAGCAAGGTCCAAGTATAAGAATTAGCCGGCTGTGGGCCGATGTGCTTGGGTTTTGTGACTTGGACCCCACTTCTGTTATCCCGGTCAGAGGCAGTTGTAGATTAGCTCAGTCTCGATGGTAACCAACCGAGGTATAGGTGGATGGAGACCGAGCTAAGCGTTGCACATAGAAGTGCCGAGCTATGTATGCCGAAGTTCATGGGTTAGCTCGATCGTACTGAGGTTTTACCGCGGTATAACCATCTCCCTTGAGTAAGCAGTGGGAAGGGTGTAGAAAGATGAGCATTACCTATCTAATTCCTAGGAGGACTCTGTTAAGGAGAGTAGAGTCCCACTAGGATTATGCAAACCATCTCACTTGGTTAGTAGTGAGTAGGGTGAGTGGTTCCTAGGAGGATTCTTATGAGAAAAAGTTGGAATCCTACTAGGAGTGTGCCAAGCGGAATCTATAAAAGCTCATAGCAGGACCTCTGTGCAGGTATCACAACTTTGATTCTCGAATATACAGAGCTTTTGTCTATTTGTCTATTTTGCTGACTTAGGCATTAGAGAGGTATCCGACACACACCTGCCAGCTAGCTCACGTTTGTGTTTTCAGGGAGTAAAGCGACGACGTTTGGAGGAGCGCAGACTTGATCAACAGGATTATACGAGAAGATTATTTCATGCTCGCACAATTGGCACCGTCTGTGGGAAGTCCATAAAGAACAAAACCTCTTGATCAAACTTTCCTCTCTAATTGGAAGCAATGGCGCACAATGAAGACTTGCCGCAATCGGCTATTGATGGGCAAATCCTGAAGGGGGTGAGAGGCACGAAGGTTTGCATTCTATCCCTCCCATGGCGAATTTAGAACCCCAGCGACGGAACTCCCGGAGGGACGCAAGGGAGAGACAGGGCACTAGCCCCCGTCGCCCTTAAAGTCCTGATAAATAGAGGCGGAGGCTGGATCCTCAAGTTCTAGAGGATCGCGTGAGGGAGCAAGACGAGTTAATTAGGAAGATGGCAGCAGACATGGAGACAATGAAACGCTAGATAAAAGGAAAAGGGGTGGCGACAGGAGAGGGGCGCAAAGGCAACACGCCCCCTTGCCACTCGGAGGATCGTGATAGGCATACCACACCATCACAAGCACAAAGCAGGAGCCTTAGAACAAGCGACACTCAATCAAGGACTTCCAGGACTCGTCACTCAAAGTCTGAGAGAACAAGGACTGAAAGGTCTTATACAGAGGGAAACAACTATTACCCCTCGCACACGCACTAGACGACATCCAAGCACACGGAGTTGCCTAGGTCAACGGACTTACGGTCGGTACTCGAGGAGAGGGCCCGATGGAAGGAGGACTCCAGGGCCCGCGACCCCCACAGGATTTCAGCTCTATATTGATTGGTCCCTAAGACACATGGAAGTGTCGAAGTAGGGATGCCAATGCCACGCCTTGCTTACGAACCAGCGGATAAGGTATTAGCAAGGTTGCAGAGCTCACCATTCGTTCCGACAATAGAGAACGCACCACTACCTTTGGGCTTCCACCAGTCTAAATTCACCACTTATGAAGGGAAGACAGACCCTTACATGCACTTTCGCCAGGTTATGGTAGTGTACCGGCAGAATAAGGCCCTGATGTGTATCCTGTTGCCATCCAGCCTTGGCGACCTAGGTCTAACCTGGTTCAAAAGGCTACCAGAAGGCAGCATTGTCTCCTGGGCACAATTGGCAAAGGCGTTCGTGACTAGGTTCAGAACGAACACCAAGACACCAGTGGAGATCGATCAGCTACTCTCCATTGACATGGGCGACAAGGAGACGTTGAGATCCTATAACGATCGATATTGGGAGACTTTCAACCAGATAGGAGATTGCCCCACAAATCTCGCCATTGCGTAATACAAAAGGTTGACACCAGTTAGAAACAAGTTGAGGGACTCAATTACTATGATGCCACCCCTCACGATGGAGGCCCTAATGGAGAGGGTGCACTAACATATCCACGTGGAGGAAGATAGTGCCCGGGCTAAAACAAAATCTGGCCTAACAGTAATGCCAGACAAAAAGACTACAACAAAAGTGAACACGATAAAACAACCAAATAGGAATGCCCGAGGCAGGCGAGCCAACAGGGAGGAACCAGAAAAAAGGAGGTTAAGAGTTCGCACTGCCATCACTACCATGTTCAATAAACCCATCTACCGAATTCTTAGCGAGATAAAGAAAGAACCCTTCGTTCGGCGGCCAGCCAAGTTGGGAGTAGCACAAAGGGGCTACGACGAGAGGTCCCACTGTACCTTCCATGATGAGAAGGGGCACCTAACTGAAAATTGCACACCCCTGAGGAAACATCTGGAAAAATTAGTAACTGCTGGTCACCTAGACCAGTATATTGAAAGGGGAACACAACCAGCCCCCCAGGACCTCAATGGGCCAAATGGGATGCCAGTGGACGGACCACCCCAAGGTATAATCAATGTTATTTATGGGATCATTGAACCTGAGCGGGTATGTGAACTCAGGGGGATGATAAAGAAGGCAGAGCACCTGAAGGAGGTACTAAGTGCACAATCCGCCATCAAAAAGGGTAAAACAGAGGCTACGAATGTCATATTTTTCTCAGACAAGGACCTAGCAAGGCTACATTGCCCTCACAATGACGCACTGGTGGTAACTTTGCGCATCAAGAACTTCGACATCAAGCGAATCCTGATTGACCAAGGAAGTTCATGTGAGATAATGTATTATGAAACCTTCAAACAGCTGAAACTAGAGGACAAAGACTTGGCCCCTACAACATGCCCCCTAGTTGGCTTTGACTCAATGCTAGAATGGCTAGTAGGCAAGATAATCCTTCCAGTCAAAGCTGGGACCATGACTAAACAAGTGGAATTCTGGGTATTGAAGGTCCCTTCCACTTACAACATAATCTTGGGAAGAACATGGCTGCACGCCATGCAATCGGTAGCGTCAACCTACCATCAAGCACTGTAGTTCCCTAACGAAGCCGAAGTAATTGAAGAGGTCTTGGAAGACCAAATCATGTCAAAATAGTGCTTCATCACAACAAATGGCAGCCGGGCTGCAAAAAGAATATGTACAGATGGT
This sequence comes from Camellia sinensis, assembly GCF_055761805.1. Classification (NCBI taxonomy): domain Eukaryota; kingdom Viridiplantae; phylum Streptophyta; class Magnoliopsida; order Ericales; family Theaceae; genus Camellia; species Camellia sinensis. The sequence goes on along the minus strand of NC_138964.1, from coordinate 15,029,332 downwards.
AGAAAAGCTAGAGAGCAATGAACTATTTGCGGATGTTGGCAAGGCAGCAGAACAGAAGGCAGTGGAAGACTTGGTAGAGGTAAGGATAGATGAAAAGAACCCAGAAAAGTTCTTTTTGCTCGGCTCGTCTTTGTCCAGGACTGAGAGAATAGAGATCATAGAATTCTTAACCTCTAACATCGAAGTGTTTGCATGGACACCATACGACATGCCTGGTATTGACCCAAACTTCATCTGTCACCAACTGAATGTCCACCTGACTGCTAGACCAATTATACAGCATACTCGTAGATCAGCACTCCACCACGCGGAGATAGTGGTGGAGCAAGTGGGAAACTTGCTGGAGGCAGGAGCCATCAGAGAAATACACTATCCCAGGTGGATATCCAATATTGTAGTAGTGCCAAAGAAGAATGGAAAATGTTGTGTTTGCGTGGACTACAAAACAGTCAACAAGGCATGCCCAAAGGATAGCTTTCCCTTACCTAGGATAGACCAATTGGGAGACTTGACGGCAGGGCACAATCGACTTAGCTTCCTTGATGCATATAGAAGTTACCATCAGATCGCTGTGTATGAACCAGACCAGGAGGTCACATCTTTTACAACGCCCAGAGGATTGTATTGTTACAAGGTCATGCCCTTTGGCCTAAAAAATGCAAGGGCCACATTTCAACGGATGGTCACCAAAATGTTTGAACCATTGTTAGGAAAAACAATGGAGGCTTACATAGATGACATGGTGGTCAAAAGCAAGGATGAGAAAGACCATCTCAGGGACCTAGACAAAATGTTCCAAATCCTAAAGAAGAACAAGTTGCGTCTAAATGCATCTAAGTGTGCGTTCGGCGTAGGATCAGGCAAATTCCTTGGCTTCCTAGTGACCAACCGAGGTATAGAAGCAGACCTCTCTCAGATCAAAGCAATCCAGGATCTAGAGAGACCCAGCACAGTAAAAGAGGTGCAGCATCTCACTGGTCTAGCGCCGCACTCAACCGGTTCATAAGTCAGTCATCAGACAAATGTCGACCATTCTTCCAAGCATTGAAGGCCAAATTTAAGTGGGATGAAGAATGTGATCACGCCCTAGAGAGCCTGAAAGACTACATGACTTCTCCTCCATTGCTAGTAACCCCAGTACCTGGAGAAGAACTCTTTTTATACTTAACAGTTTCACAGCATGCAGTCAGCGCAGTGTTGGTCAGAGCAGAAGGAATCCAACACTTGCCTATCTTTTATGTTAGCAAGACCTTGCTAGGGGTAGAAACTAGGTACCTACCACTGGAAAAGCTGGCCTTAGCTTTGGTGATGGCCTCAAGGAAGTTATCACATTACTTCCACGCCCACACCATAATCATCCTGACAGCTTTTCCCTTAAAAGCTTTGTTTGAGAGGGCGGACTTTTCTGGATGAATCTTGAAATGGGCGGTGGAATTGGGACAGTTCGACATCAAGTTTTAACCCAAAACCGCAATAAAAGCCCAAGCTCTGGTAGAATTTGTGGCTGAGTTCACACCAGGAAGCCATCATATCTGCTTAGTTGACTTAACTGATACAACCGAAAAAGGGATGGAAAGTGCCGCAGGAATTGCGCAACCCCCAAAACAAGATGCCCGGCCACATCCCAAGGCATACCGGATTGAAGAAAGGAAGGAAGAGGCAGACCGTGCTATACCCGGCAAAGACCCATCAACAAGTGAAAACTTGGTACAATCAAATAGTGAAGAGCAAACCCCAACAGTAGGCATGAACTTGGAAGAAAATATCAGCAACACTCATGACCCCAAGACATCATCCGACCCCTCCACTTGCTGGAAGCTATTCGTTGGAGAGATGTGGAAGCTCTTCGTGGATAGAGCATCCAATAGGCACGGTGCAGGACTTGGCATAGTCCTCATCTCACCAGATGGTTTGGTAGTGGAACAAGCAGTCAACCTTGGCTTCCCAGCATCAAACAATGAGGCAGAGTACGAAGCACATCTAGCAGGCCTAAAATCAACACTCTTCATGAAAGCCACCGAGCTAATGGTTTTCAGTGACTCCCAGCTGGTAGTAAATTAGATTTCAGGCGACTACGAGGCAAAAGATGAGAGGATGGCTAAGTACCAAGAGTTAGTCAGAAAGGAGATCATGAAGTTCGAAGTAGTGCGAATAGAGCAGATCGGCCGAGACGAAAACAACATGGCAGACGAACTGGCAGGTTTTGCCTCCATGGCAGACACATCTATCCCACATCCATTACTGATCGACTTCTTACCCAGACCAAGTATTGAAGAACCCGAAGTAACAAAGGTATGTTGTGCCGAATTAGGCCCTTCATGGATGGATCCCGTTATTGTATTCTTAAAAGACGACATCTTACTTGAAGAGAAGAAAGAGGCCAACAAGATCAGAGCAAAGTCACATCAATTTTAGCTATCTCCGTCATTGGCGTTATACAAAAATCCTTCACAGGACCTTACTTGAAATGTGTCCATCCTAGCAAGGTCGAGGCATTCTTGTTCGAGATACATGAAGGCGTATGCGGAAGCCACCAAGGGGGAAGATCATTGGCCTACAGAGCAATTTCACAAGGATATTGGTGGCCTTACATGCAAGCAGATTCAGAGAAGTATGTCAAGAAGTGCGAGAAATGTCAAAAGTTAGCACACCAAATACATCAACTAGCCAGAGAGCTTCTACCATTAACTAGCCCATGGCCCTTTGCGATGTAGGGTTTGGACATAGTAGGGCCACTTCCAACAGCACCCGACAACAGAAAGTTCTTTCTCGCAGCAATGGATTACTTCACGAAGTGGGTAGAAGCTGAAGCACTCGCATCAATAAAGGAGAAAGATGTTAAGAAGTTCATCTGGCAGAATATCATAACCCAATTCGGCATACCAAAGGCTCTAATATCCGACAATGGCACTCAGTTCAACGGCAAAATCTTTAGAGGCTTTTGTGAGGAATACAAGATAAAATTTTACAACTCTACACCAGCATACCCCCAAGCAAATGGCCAAGCGGAAGCATCTGTAGACCGCTCGGAACTCCACTCCGCGCGCGAGGGCGCGAATTGTTGTTATTAGCTACTACTACAGTTTGGACTCAATGTCACGGTTCTGAATCTGGTCTCGCAAAGTGCAATGCAAGACCGATAAATCACCAAAGAGTCCAAATCCGGCAAATCATTTTGGAAAACTGATTTTTGTAAAGAAGTGCCAAGCATGGACTGCTTTGCCAGATACAGAGTCGCCCCCTAAATATTTTATTTTGGAAAAATTTAGGAAACCCTGACTCGTGTCTAAGGCCACGTGTCCGTCATCACCAAAGTTGCCTTAGCTCGGGAACTTGGGTACGAGAGGGGAAGGTCATGCAATGAGCACCCCCACTCGCCCGATCAAAGATCGGCCTTTACTAACATGATATCTTGTTTTTGAAAACACATGTGTTCTTATTCCGGTGTAACATAGAATTACTATGTGATGCGCACAGCATACAAGTATAGACTAGATCGCCTACGTTGGAACAAAACATTGCATATTTGTTTGTTTAAAAACAGTTTGAAGTTTGCTACTCGCAGGTAGGCTAAATCGAGGATTTCAATGAATTGTTCCAATTCAAGCAATCCAACCTTCACTCACAGGCATTCAGGCAGTTAATCAAATAAGCAATTATTCTCATGGTACGCATGCTTTCATGGCAACATTAACACACATGCAGTATGCTAAACCATAAACACTTACAGTGTACTCCGAGCCAAAACAATAACTAGTTAGTAATCAATGTATGATCCTAGTTCATGTTAAGATGGCTAATGCAATGCATGCAAAATGCAACTAGAAATAGGCTCGGCTATTCTAAGATGGCATATGAAATGCAACTTTATAACATGTATTCAAATCGGTATTGAAATACGATGAAGTTAGTATGATGTGCCGAGCCCGGTGCATGCAAGACAGATGAATGGATGCATGCATGCAGGCATAAGGATGCTAATTGAAACATGCCCTAAAACTAACCATCAAAAGCAGATAAGTAAAAGGGAGAAAGACGTGGGGTTGAAAGGCATGCATCGCACACACGCACACTTATTACAAAATTCGCCCTCTCGAAGGAGGGTCTAAATGAATACGCTAAGTTAGCCATGTGTAGACGTCCCCGAACGTCTCGGGAGGGAATCCCGTTTTCTTCATTGGGCTTACTACAGTTCAGGACACAAATGTCACGGTCCTGTATCTAATCTCGCAGAGTGCAATGCAAGACCGATGAATCATCAAAGAGTCCAAATCCAGCAAATCGTTTTGAAAAACTGATTTCTAGAAAGAAGTGCCAAACATGGGCTGCTTTGCCAGATACAGAGTCGCCACCTAAATATTTTATTTTGGGAGAATTTAGGAAACCCTGACTCATGCCTAAGGCCACATGTCCGTCATCACCAAAGTTACCTCGGCTCGGGAACTTGGGTACGATTGGGGATGGTCACTTCGTGAGCACCCCCGCTCGCCCGATCAAAGATTGCCCTCTACTAACCATGATATCGAGTTTTGAAAACATTATGTGCTCTTATTCCGATTATTAGCCTAGAATTACTATGAGATGCGCACAATATACAAGTATAGACTAGACCGCCTGAGTTGGAACAAAGCATTTCATGTTCGTTTTTTTTTAAAGTGGTTTGCTACTCGCAAGTAGGCTAAAATGCGGATTTTGCCACCCTCGGGTGGGCTTAGAAAACATGATTTTGCCACTCTCGAGTGGGCTTAAAACTCTCATTCAATGCATCGTTCCAATTCAAATAACCCAACCTCCACCCACAGACATTTAGGCAGGTATATCACATAAGCACATAGTCTCATGATAAGCATGCTATCATGGCAGTCACTCACACACATACAAGGATGCTAAAGCATAAATACTTACCAAGTACTCCAAGCCAAAACAGAAACTAGTTAGTAATCAATGCATGATACTAGTTCATGTTAAGATGGCTAATGCAACACATGCAAAAATGCAACTAGGATAGGCTTGGCTATTCTAAACATTGCATATGAAATGCAACATATAACATGTATTCAACTTGGAATTCAAATACAACGCAGTTAGCATGATGCGCCGAGCCCGGTGCATGCAATACAGATGAATGATGCAAACAAGCGAGCATAAGTATGCTAATTGAAACATGCCCTAAACTAACCATCAAAAGCTAATAAATAAAAGGGAGAAAGGCGTGGGGTTGGAAGGCATTCACACACGCACGCACACTTATTACAACATTGCCCTCTCTCGGAGGGTCCGAATAAATAATACACAACAAAATGAATAACTAACTACAGCTAATTATTACATAATACTGACTACTTAACTAAGTAAGCAATAAAACTATCATGCAAGCTACATGAAATGGACTGCCTCAACTCTGCCTTGGATGGCAATGAATGCATGCATGCTTGAATTGCTTTGGCGGGAAATCCATCGCAATGCTCCGACTTGCCTTTGTTTGTAATTGACCTCAGAACACTACACAAGGCTCCAGAAGGCTGAAACTCCATCCTGGGAAGCTGTGGGAAGGCTGCCGACCAGCCCTTGGCCTTGGAGACCACCTACTGACCACCTTTTGTGGTGGAGACCAAAAGAGGTGGTTGGCCTGCTAGAAAAGCTGGTCGGTCGACCAGTTTCTGCCTCCTGTTCCTGGTTTCCCGCAACACAAAGCAAGAGAGGGGCATAGCAAGGTATTTTCAACAAATGTGTGCACGGCCACTCTCCCATCATAGCATAGGCTCTAGGGAGTGTAACCCTTGATCCTTGGACCACCAATCACACATCTCGATGCATGATGGCCAAGGAGTCAGATTACACGACTTAGTGTGACATAAATGCACAAATAAACATCTAAGGCCAACAATTCTATCATGGATAGTCAAGAGTGTCGGCGATCGGGAATCGAGGCACGTTTCATCACTTGGAGTATGAAACACTCCTTGTTTCCCATGTTTGGGCTAACTCCTATCCCAAACATGATGAAACAAGAATGGCATGCTCAATGCAATTTCTAGCATGCAATCCTAATGTAATGCGACTAAATGATACAAAGATGCAAGGAATGACATGCAAGCGTGTAAATGGCATGCAAGGAATGACATGCAAGCGTGTAAATGGCATACATAATGCTATGAACTACACATGGCATACTCAATGCACATGGATTAAACTATGGCATATGCAATGCACATGTGGAGACTAATAATGAAATAATCAAGGCATACACAATGCAATGGTTAATCATGTAACAACATGGACTAATATGGCATATGCAATGCAAGATGGACTTAAACCAAGATGGATGGGCCTCAGCCACATCCAAATCAGTGGCCATACACAATGAAATTAGGCAAGAACACTCATGCAAACATGCCCAACGCAAGGAACCGAACCTAAGGCACAAAGCGCAACTCTAATAAGGCATGGCAAGGGATGGAATATGGCATAGAATGGCACATGATCCGGCTCTGAAATGGCATAAAAGATGGTCCCGAAACATGCAAACACCTCACACAATGCATGCTAGATGGCCCGGATATCGAAACTAGTGAAATGGATTACACTATAGGTATGCAAAACAATGCTCAAATGATGGAACCAACCCCAAATAGTCCCTATGTAGACCAAAATCAGTGGCAAAATGTGTTGGGATGGTGGCTCGGAATGCATTCAAATGAAGCTCATACAATGATCGGTAAATGAGGCATACAAGCACAACTCTCAAATGCACTTAAATAGTGGAAAACATGGGAACATGGCACAAGTATAAGGTCTGAAATATCACTCTCGATGATGCCAAAACATGCCTAGGGCCCAAACAACGCATGGTAGTGGACCCGATATGCAAAGCTAGTAAGCTTGATTGAACTATGACCATATACAACAATGCATGCATGACCCAAAACACTTCAAACAGAGCTAAGGCAGCCTAAAATATGAATAAAATTAGTTTGGATCATGGCCAAAATATGCTAGGAAAGGGGGGCAAAACATCATGCAATACAAGCTAGTGAACCATGATTTACACTATGACCATATGAAGCATATAAGAGGCCACCAAACCAGCCAAAAAAAGAAACATGGGAGGCCAAAATATGACCAAAAACCCACTGAAACTTAGTCAACACATGCTAGAATGAGGTGCTCCTTTGAAAGGCCATGAAAAAGGTTGCTCTACATATGCAAGAAGGACATCTAATATGGCAAAAATAGCTTTGGACAGAGCTCATGCAGGTCCTAAACTCACTGAAAAAGGCCTGAAATGAGGCTAGGAAGCATGCAAGTAAGGGCTCCTTTGTTAGGCCAAATACGCTAGAAATCAAAACAAGGAGAGAGAGGGTCACCCCTCTCTGATTTTGGCACTCAAAATAGCGTGCTAGCCACTAAAAATCCATTGGATTTCAGTGGCAAGAAGGCCAAACAAAGGTCAATGCAAAGGCTCTAAGGCATGGCTCAAAACAAGGTGAAATGAAGCATGCAAGGGGGTAGATGACCCCCAACAGAAAAATGACCTTAAACAAACATGTTAAGAAGCTCAAAATAAGACTTTTTTCAGTTTATGACAAAGCTCAAATATGCTTGCAAGTATGGCTAAAACAAGGATCAAAATGATGCTCAAAAAGGGAGAAAATGGTTACCCTTGTAGCTCAGCAAAGACCAGCAGCTTCTGGACCAAAACTCAACCCTTAGCCTCTGAAACCAAGCAATGGTGGAAATGTGTGGTTGTGAGGTGGTGTGCAAAGGGTCCAAGAATCTCACTCTTTCAAGGCTCAAATGAAGAGATACAAAGAGAGATATAGTGTTTAGCCCTAACCAAAATCTGAACCCTTGCAATAGAGGGGGAGGGCTTCCTTTATAGAGAAGAGAGGCCAAAGCTTCTCTTGGAAGCTTAAAACCAAGATTAAACATCCTCCTTACACGTGTATGGAGGATGCAGCAAATGCCTCCCAGCTGGCACAGCTGGAACACACTCACTGAGACAAATCTGCAGAGAGCTGGCCGACCAGTTCAAGTGGTCGGCCGACCACTTGTCCTGATTGGCCGACCAGGTCAAAAGGTCCGAGGTGGTCGGCCACCCCCTATGATGAATCCCCAGAAGTTATCTTTCCAATGGTGCCATCCTTGCATTAAAATTCCAACTGTGCAAAAAGTTATGCCTATTTTGGTGAAGCCGCGCAGATTCGGTCCAACTGGATTGATGCCCTACTTCAACCAACCATATCTCCCCCATCTGGAGTTGGTTTTAGGAGATTCTTGAGTGCAAAATGAATCCCCAAAAGTCTTCTTTTCAACGGTGGTGGCCTCATAGCTTAAATCCAAGTGTATAGACAAATAAGCCTGATTTAGCGAGGACCGCTCGACTTTCTCTTAGCGATTCATGTCCACCTTCTTCTTCAACTTGGTTTCTTCCCTCTTCTCCAATTTTCCTCAACTCCAAAACCCATAAACAAGGTGTTTTGAAACATTTTTCAAAGATTTCATCTCTCTTTCATTCATTTCCACTTTGTCCTCGCTCGATTTACCGAAAAGCACAACATTTAACGAAATGCGAGCGTCGGAACATCATAGGAACTTTATTTTCAAAATATTTTAAAAGAAAGGGTTTTAAGGTCTAAACACCATTCAAAATAGCTTTGGTCCAAAATGGGGTGTGAGGTTGGGATTTGATTCTCCTCTTGCCGAAGAAATTTGAACCTTTGCCCGGCACAACTTTCTCCACCAAGTAAACCATCAGTAGTGCCCAAGTCTTAAAGGCGATAAAAAATGAGGTGTCTACAGTTGCTCTTCTTAGATAGAACTTGGAAGTCAAGAAGTGATGGGAGTGAATGTCAAAGCCCAGAGACGACCCATTTTTGACAAGGCTAAAGACTTGGACAAACAAACAAAATACAGATGAATAAATGGTTGCGCCCACAGGCTGCCTACGTATCCCATTGCAAGGAATCAAACCAGCGTAGTTCAGGGGCAGGATGCAAAATGTTATGCAGGAAGATTTGACAATTAGACTTATACGCTACGCGAAGTCGATTTGATAATTGGACTTATACGCTACGCGAAGCCGGTTTGAAAATTTAGGATTTATGCAATGCAATGCAATGTAAAAATGCAATGTAATAGCTAGGAAGTGAAAGTACCTTACAGGGGCAATTGGCAATGACCTACCTCATGCTGCTGGGGACCATCCCCTCATTCTCACTTGAACCGCAGGTACTACTTTTCTCTCTGACTATGGTCACAGCTTTTTCTATTCTCTAACAGGGTGACAGACTAGGTTGGTTCAGTATCTAGAATTGAGGCGCATACACATGCTATCTCAATCTATGGGGCTGCCATACAGATTTCAAGCCGAGGACATACCCCTAGGTATTTAAACCAGACTTTAGTCTCGGAAATCCTAAACCTTTGCGTTCTAGGCATAAGCCATTCGAACTCTAGTTTCTACCGTCTCAGTTGATCTCCCAGGAACTCACCGCTAACACAGGTAGGTGGCTATACCAGACCACCAGAAGTCGTTCGGGCACGACAAACACCAAAGGAATTGCACCTTTAGACGATTTAAGGTCTTCTAGACCGGAAAGTGCACAAGGCAGTGCGAATAAAGATGCAGGATTTAAGGTCTCCTAGACCAGAGGATTTAAGGTCTCCTAGACTAGCATATAACAGATATGATGCAATGGATGTAGCGGATAGAGCAATAGATGCAAAAGGGGTAATACACTCCAACCACGCTAGAATCGTGAGAGGAGGCAGAACAAAGAAAACCAATCAGGAGCACGTTCTACGCAACCGGAGATAAATTCCAAACACGCTGAAATCGTGTGAGGAAGGGGACACTCTAACCACACTGAAATCGTGAGAAGATGCCTGAAAACAAACGCCTAGGTGCATACACAACGCAACCTAAGATGAATTCCAAACACGCTGAAATCGTGTGAGGAAAAGAACACTCCAACCACACTGAAATTGTGAGAAGAGGCTCGAAAACAACCGCCTAGGTGCGTACACAACGCAACCTGAGATGAATTCCAAATACGCTGAAATCGTGTGAGGAAAGGGACACTCAAACCACGCTGAAATCATGAGAAGAGGTCCGAAAACAAACCGCCTAGGTGCGGACACAACACAACCTGAGATAAATTCCAAACATGCTGAAATCGTATGAGGAAAGGGACACTCAAACCACGCTGAAATCGTGAGAGGAGGTCCGAAAACAACTGCCCAGGTGTGTACACAATGCAACCCGAGATGAATTCCAAACACGCTGAAATTGTGTGAGGAAAGGGACACTCAAACTACACTGAAATCATGAGAGGAGGTCCGAAAACAAACAGTCTAGGTGTGTACACAACACAACTTGAGATAAATTCCAAACACGCTGAAATCGTGTGAGGAAATCGTGTGAGGAAAGGGACACTCAAACCACGCTGAAATCGTGAGAGGAGGTCCGAAAACAACCCCTAGGTATGTACACAACGCAACTTGAGATAAAACCCGCCCAGGCCCGCACATCAGGCATCCTGAGATAAATTCCAAACACACTGAAATCGTGTGAGGAACGGGACACTCAAACCACGCTGAAATCGTGAGAGGAGGTCCAACACAACCACCCAGGTGCATACACAACACAACCTGAGATGAATTACAAACACGCTGAAATCGTGTGAGGAACGGGACACTCAAACCACACTGAAATCGTGAGAGGAGGTCCGAAAAACTATCAGCTGTGTGCTCGGCACAACCTGAGAAAGTCTTGGAGGACAACGATCCTAAACGCAACTTGACGCAAAAGGATAAATGATACAAGATGACACAAGATGCAAATAAACGCAATAAGTGCGATGATGCAGTACATGTTACAAGCAATGTAGAGCATGATGTTTAGGGAATGCAATAAACAGACAAAGCAGCACTTTAGAAAGCACCTCATGGAGTGAGTGGCGGTAAACCGCTTTACTCTGATGGGGATCTCTTCTTGTATTCTTCGAATACTTACCTTCAACTCACAATATAAAGGTTCTGAAATGCTGACAAGGGGTAACTTCTGCATGCAAAAACCACAAATGCCGTTTTCCTTCCTGATCATATTCACAACTTTCCCTCATTGCAAACATAGCCAAGATAACTTTGACTGGGAATGGTACTCAGGGAGAGCACTTCTGATCGCCATTTTGGCCTGAAACAGTGAAACTGTCAACACAGTATTCTGTTCACTTTGAACACACAGCTCGGATCAGCACACTGCTCATTCTGAACACGCAGCTCATAGCACAGTATTTGGTTTATTCGGCACACAGCTCACAACACAACACTTTGTTTGTTTGGCAAGCAGCTTACAACATAATATTCAATTCATTCGACACGCAGCTCGAAACACAGCACTCTATTTATCTGGGCACTCTGTTTATCTGGGCACACAGTTCCTTTGGGCACACAACTCATTTTGGGCACGCAGCTCATTTTACACAACACATTTTGGGGCACACAGCACATTTTGGGCACGCAGCATATCTCGGGCACACAGCTTATTTTTCGAGCACACAGCTCTTTTTTTGGGAACACGGCTCATTTTTCGGGCACACAACACATTTTGGGCACACAGCTCATTTTCCGAGCACACAGTCCATTTTGGGCATACAACATATTTTGAGAGCACACAGCTCATTTTTCGGGCACACGGCTCATTTCAGGGCACACAGCATATTTTTTGAGCACCCAACTCATTTTGGGCACACGGCTCATTTTTCGAGCACACAGCTCATTTCGGGCATACAGCTCATCTTGGGGGCACATAGCTCATTTTTCGGGCACACGGCTCATTTTAGGGCACACAGCACATCTTGGGGACACACAGCTCATTTTGGGTACACGGCTCATTTTTCGAGCACACAGCTCATCTTGGGGGCATACAGCTCATTTTTCGAGCACACAGCTCATTTTAGGGCACACAGCACATCTTGGGGGCACACAGCACAATTCGGGCACGCAGCTCATTTCAAGCACACGACTCATTTTTCGAGCACACAGCTCATTTCGGGCCCACGGCTCATTTGGGGCACACGGCTTATTCTGAACACACAGTTCATTTCGGGCACATAACACATTTTGGGGCACACAGCACATTTGGGGGCACACGGCTTATTCTGAACACACAGTTCATTTCGGGCACACAACATATTTTCGGGCACACAGCATATTTTGGGGCACACGGCTCGTTTGGGGCGCACGGCTTATTCTGAACACACAATTCATTTCGATTCTGAACCCACAGCTCATACACTTCATGTTGAACACGCAGCTCACACATTTCAATTCTGAACACACGGCTCATACACTTCATGTTGAACACGCAGCTCGCATATTTCAATTCTGAACACACAGCTCATATGTTTGAACACGCAGCTCACACTTTTTATTCTGAACACACAGCTCATATGTTGAACACGCAGCTCACACGTTTCAATTCTGAACACATAGCTCATATACTTCATGTTGAACACGCAGCTCATACATTTTCATTTGCACGCAGCTCATTCTTAATTCTGAACACACAGCTCATAAATTTTTATTTCTGAACACACAGCTCATTCACTTCATTTTGAACACGCAGCTCACACATTTCAATTTTGAACACGCAGCTCATACGTTTTTATTTGTATGCAGCTCATTCTAAATTCTGAACACGTAGCTCATAAATTTTCATTTATGAACACGTAGCTCATTCACTTCATTTTGAACACGCAGCTCACACATTTCAATTCTGAACATGCAGATCACACATTTCAATTTTGAACACGCAGCTCATAACACAACACTGCTCGATCTGAACATACGGCTCATAACACAGTATTCTTTTAATTTTGAACACACAGCTCATTCTGAACATACAGGATGCGATGACGGAACTTGCAAAAGTTGAAACAAACTCAGATGCCCGACATTTTCCTTTTTTTCTTTTGCTTTGAAGTCTGGAACCTATATAGCTTCAGATAGGTCCTGGTTTTACTGTTCCCACATGACCCGGGTTGAAGCCTATGGTTTTTGCAAGAACAAAATCTTGTTTTGCACAAATGTGGAAAACAGCACGGCACTCAGAGTACCAAACGATTTTTTGAAATTGAGAGTGAGAATAAGTTCTCAACTGGGTATTGAGCCTATGATGAACACAGCACATCACAACTCAACAACAAAGAGAAAGACAAGGTAAGACAACCTAAACACATCTATAGACACCCAAAATGACTCAAAACAAGGATCGAGACAAACAAAACGACTAACACGACACACAGACGTGTTCTTATGGCAAGAGACCTCTCTGTGCACGAGGAGCTAGTTTTTTCGGGTATTATTCCCCACCCTTTCTTATTTGTGATTCTCACATCACTCGGCCCTCAAGCTTGGTTTTTCTCTCAAAACCCTTTCCTTGCTTTTCCTCTCAGCGCACATCTCTCTATTCTTTAATCTCTCATTTTTCATCCCTTCCCAAGGTGGTTGATGAATAAGCAGGAAGTTGTGGGTTCTTGCCCCTGGTATTCTACCAGCTTCTCATTTTTGTTCATAACAGTGAGTTTCTCCTACCGAGGGGTTGCAATGCGACCAGACGCGCAACAGATCTGCAACTGACATCGGTTGATGATGCTTTGCTGGGAAGTTTGGATGTGATCAGATCTGTCTAGATGAGGGAGTGACATACCTTGCTCCATTCCAGTTCGTGCTTCGCACTTGGCTTGATACCTCGCTGCTCGGAGGATATGAGAGCTTTCAGCCTTTTTCTGCTAGCTTCTGTTGTGCCCTTCTTGGTGAATAGGATCCCCTTTCCGGCAAATATGGTGCCCTTTTCTGGCAAGTATGTTGACAACGGGGAAAAGACAGAATACTTGACTCAACTATGCCCCTAGTTCATTATTTTGACCATTTTTTGTTTTGGTTTTCTACTAAAATAATTTTGACCGACATGAGAGTTAGACTAACATGCTTGTTCAATTTTCTGATTTAAAATCATGCAAGTTAGGTTATGAGCACCAAAAAATTTTCCTTTTTTTGGGCCCAAGAAGTGGTCTAGCTTTTAGAAAAATGGAATAATTTTCGAAAGAATTAGTCAACCTCAGTAACAATTCTCAAAAACTATTTTTGCAAACGGCCACTGCTCAACGAGCACGGAACCTACTCTTGAGATGCACGACCTTGGACCCATAAACAATGGAAAATTACCCCTTGTTTGAACGGCACTGCATGGCAACTGAAAGTTGCCCCTAGTCTGAATAGCACTGCAACACATTGTATGGCAACGGAAAGTTGCCCCTTGTTTGAATGGCACCGCAGCGCATTGTAATCAGTCTTCAGAGTGACGATCACAATCGAACTCTCGGGTACAGAGAAGACAAAGATGACCAAAACCATCACATGGACACAATCGAATTTAAAGTGTTTTACGGCTGGACTTCAGAATGAAGTTGCCTACGTATCCCAAAGATGGGAATCAAGCCTTACGTAGTTCGGGGTAAGGGACACTCGGGTATTAACCTCTCCTTTTGCGCTCTAACTTTTGCCAAGGCCGCCCTTCCGGGTTTTCAACCTTCTGAGCTATGTTCTTTTTTTCTTTTCAATTTTTTTCATTTCTTTTATTCTTTTTTCTTTTTCATCTTTTCTTTTCATTTTCTTCATTTTTCTTTTTTTTTCATTCTTTGCATTTTGTTTTTGTTCTTTTTGTTCTTTTTCTTGCTCTAACTTTTGCCTGGGTCGCCCTTCCGGGTTTTCGGCCCAGTGAGCCTCTCAAGGGTAAAAGTGTAGCTTTGTCCATGTTGAATGGTTTGAGATCTCGGATCCATCTGAATCTAGGAGAATGGCTGCTGTTCGCTGATGATGTAGAAGTCCATCCAATGGAAAGTGAATTTGTCCCTAGTGTTGTGGATAGGAACTTGGTTGTCCTTCAACAATACTTTATTCTTTCCCCCTTCTGGGATTTGGCATTCTTGCCAGTCTTCCCTGGTTTTCCGAAAAGACTCATCTTTGACTCTTCGAGCACATATGACATTTTTGCCCCTAGTTCAAGGGTTGCTTTTGATCTGGCTTTGCAAGCTTCCTTTGATCACATCTAATATTCTTACCCCTAGTTCCTGGGCTGCTTTTGATCCGGCCAGACGGGCCTTACATTGTGGTTGACCGTTGAACATTCTGAATTAAGGTTCAAGGTTTGGAAGCAAAGGGTCGAGTCTCGCGGCTGAGAGCGATCCTAAGCTGCACAATCTTAAGAGCGATTCCACATAGGTCTTCGTAGGACTGCGCAAAATATTTTTTGAAATCTTTTAAGAAAGCGACTAGTCGTCGTGCCGAAGACAATGTAGAACTAATCCGGATTAAGCCAGGATCTTTCTCAGTACTCACATTAACAAACATGATTTCATTCATTAAAGGCTTAGCACGCCTCTCTTTCTCTCAGTTGATCAAATTTTTGCAAAACTTGAGGAATTCCTTCCTCTTCGTTTTCACCACAGTGTTCAAAAAAGTTTTGAAAAACATTTAGGTCAACGCAATGACTTAAAAGCACAGAAGAAGTAGGTGAAATGCGCTGTCGTCTCATTCGAAATTCTGGCACAACTGGTTTGAAGCAGAAATAAGCACAAAACATGAAAACTACTGTTGTTTCATTCAGATCTTCTGGTGTAACTGGCCCCACGACAGAAACAGACGTAAAAGAAAGCGAAAAGACAAACACAAAACAAAATAGTGATGTCCGAGGTAACACTCCCGGAATCACCCGACTCCTATACAGCAGGACTGACTCGATACAATAAGACAGACCCGACTGACATAATACAAAAAGACTGACTATATACAAGACAACAAAACTGACTGAATACCCAAGTCAGAAAGTACAAAAGCTAGCATTCGTAAATGCTCAAAATAGTGCATGCTATACACCACATCTAGAGTAAACTGAGTGCCGCCCGCAGGTGGTTCATTCCCTGATCACATACTTGTATTATCCTCGAAGTTCACTGACCCAGTGATGATGGACTTTGCTGAGATAGGTGGGAGGACAACCCCGTTATCAAACAAATCCTGTACTTCGTGGCGAAGTTGGAAGCAGTTGTCGGTGGTGTGACCGGTCTGTTGATGGTACGCACAGTACTGGGTAGTATCATGCTTAGCTGGAAAGGGATTCGGGAGGGGGCGAGGCTTAAGAGGTTTGAGGTGGCCTTTCTCAACAAGGATTTGAAGAGCTTTAGACAAAGGCATATAGAGGGCATGGAAGACCCTGCGACCTTGGGGTAGATACTTTGAGGTTTGTGGATTTTTGCTGGACGCACTAGCAAAAGGGTCGGCAAGTGCTAACTTGGTTTTCTGATCTTTTTCAGGCGCAAGGTTAGGGTTGGAAGGAACGGTTCTGGTACGATGGTCCTTATCCCGATTTTTCCTTTGGCTTGAACTGCTCTTACTCTGAGTGGGGAAAGTGTCATCCACACTTTTTACAGCAACAGCGAGCATCTGCTGTTTATTCAGTCCTCTGGCTTTCAAAGCCTCAACAGCCTGCTGGAGTTGTTCATAGGGATCAGTGTCCACCTTCACCTTGTTCTTTCCACTAGCCTCAGCTTGGTGGACGGTTTGGATTGCTACTTCAGTGCGAAGCCCCGTTGTCGTCGACATGTCATTGCCGGAGCTTGAGACAACTTCAGGTTGGCTGAGCTCAATTACAATTCGCCCCAGTAGCGGGGGCTCCTGCGACATGAAATTTTTGGCATATGATGCAGTTGGTGGCAGGGCTGACATTCCATAGGCTAGATCAGCCACAGATCTTTGAAGGTCACCAATCATTCCCATCAGCTCAAAGGTGGTGGGCTCACGGGTTTGAAATAACTGGGGTTCCCAGATCGGATGTGCGACAGGTGACCTGGGTAGGTGTGGCACTTCAACGTCGGTATCACCCTGTATGATGATTTCCTGGCTTAATGCGGCTTCCATAACCACTACTTCCTTTAAATTCTGTGTCATCACGAGTCCGCTGAACTAAGCGAAGGTGATGTGACTGGTGACTGACGGATCAGATGAACCGGTGAGCCCTAACTAGCCTTTCTCTGCTTTGCCCCAGCGAAGGAAGATACAGACTGCTCTGAACTGAATCTCCGAACCCCTCCCTGAAAGAGAAAATAGGCAGCAACTCAGCCCAATTTCACTAGGACAGATATAGGTATGGCTGGATAACTATATTCAACCACTGATCACTGTTCCCCAAACTATTGCCCCAAAAACTGAATCTGATATCCGCAGATAACTGATTTCCAAAATACTGAACTGGTGATGCCCACAGGCCTGATACCCAAACTTGCAAACTGATATATGCATTCCTGTAGAGACGCACTCTAAAAGCACATAGCAAACAAGTGCGAGCCAAAACACCCTTATGTTGGGGTAGGGTTTCCCTGTCCTATTTTGTCAGGAACTGGGGTTTCACTACGTACGCAGCGGTTTCAAACAACCTATGATCAGGTAAGCAACCTGTCCTACTTTGGAATGGTCACTATGGATTCCGAATATGCGCTAGGTCGAATGGTCAAAGAGGGTGCCCCAGTAAAACCAGGGTTTGTGTTCCCATCGTGGCAGAGCCCGCAACTAGTCAGCCTTATGGCATGCTTCTCGAAGTGAGCCTCCGGCAAACCGTTTAGGAATAACATATAGTAAACACGGTGTCCTAGGGGCACCAATGCAAATGCAATGCAAAGAAACACATAAGTGTAATCAAAACAAGATATCATGAGTTCGAGTCAAGTTCTCTAAGTCCCTAGCAGAGTCGCTAGAAACTGTAGACGTCCCCGAACGTCCCGGGAGGGAATCCCGTTTTGTTCATATGGGCTTACTACAGTTCAGGACTCAAATGTCACGGTCCTGTATCTAATCTCGCGGAGTGCAATGCAAGATCGATGAATCATCAAAGAGTCCAAATTCAGCAAATCATTTTGAAAAACTAATTTTTAAAAAGAAGTGCCAAACATGGACTGCTTTGCCAGATACAGAGTCGCCACCTAAATATTTTATTTTGGGGGAATTTAAGAAACCCTGACTCGTGCCTAAGGCCAGATGTCCGCCATCACCAAAGTTGCCTCGGCTCGGGAACTTGGGTACGATTGGGGAAGGTCACTTCGTGAGCACCCCCGCTCGCCCGATCAAAGATCAGCCTCTACTAACCATGATATCGAGTTTTGAAAACATTATGTGCTCTTATTCCGATTATTAGCCTAGAATTACTATGTGATGCGCATAGCATACAAGTATAGACTGGATCGCCTTAGTTGGAACAAAACATTTCATGTTCGTTTTTTTTTAAAGTGGTTTGCTACTCACAAGTAGGCTAAAATGCGGATTTTTCCACCTTCGGGTGGGCTTAGAAAACATGATTTTGCCACTCTCGAGTGGGCTTAAAACTCTCATTCAATGCATCGTTCCAATTCAAATAACCCAACCTCCACCCACAAGCATTTAGGCAGGTATATCACATAAGCACATAGTCTCATGGTAAGCATGCTATCATGGCAGTCACTCACACATATGCAAGGATGCTAAAGCATAAATACTTACCGAGTACTTCAAGCAAAAACAGAAACTAGTTAGTAATCAATGCATGATACTAGTTCATGTTAAGATGGCTAATGCAACACATGCAAAAATGCAACTAGGATAGGCTCGGCTATTCTACACATGGCATATGAAATGCAACAGATAACATGTATTCAACTTGGAATTCAAATACAACGCAGTTAGCATGATGCGCTGAGCCCGGTGCATGCAATACAGATGAATGATGCAAACAAGCGAGCATAAGTATGCTAATTGAAACATGACCTAAACTAACCATCAAAAGCTAGTAAATAAAAGGGAGAAAGGCGTGGGGTTGGAAGACATTCACACACGCACGCACACTTATTACAACATTGCCCTCTCTCGGAGGATCCGAATAAATAATACACAACGAAATAAATAACTAACTACAGCTAATTATTACATAACACTGACTACTTAACTAAGTAAGCAGTAAAACTATCATGCAAGCTACATGAAATGGACTGCCTCAGCTCTGCCTTGTATGGCAATGAATGCATGCATGCTTGAATTGCTTTGTCGGGAAATCCATCGCAATGCTCCGACTTGCCTTTGTTTGCAATTGACCTCAGAACACTACACAAGGCTGAAACTCCACCCTGGGAAGCTGTGGGAAGGCTGCCGACCAGCCCTTGGCCTTGGAGACCACCTACCAACCACCTTTTGTGGTGGAGACCAAAAGAGGTGGTCGGCCTGCTAGAAAAGCTGGTCGGCCGACCAGTTTCTGCTTCCTGTTCCTGGTTTCCTACAACACAAAGCAAGAGAGAGGCATAGCAAGGTATTTTCAACAAATGTGTGCACAACCACTCTCCCATCATAGCATAGGCTCTAGGGAGTGTAACCCTCGATCATCAGACCACCAATCACGCATCTCGATGCATGATGCCCAAAGAGTCAGATTGCACGACTTAATGTGACATGAATGCACAAATAAACATCTAAAGCCAACTACTCTATCATGGATAGTCAAGAGTGTCGGCGACCGGGAATCGAGGCACGTTTCATCACTTGGAGTATGAAACGCTCCTCGTTTCCCGTGTTTAGGCTAACTCCTATCCCAAACATGATGAAACAAGAATGGCATGCTCAATGCAACTTCTAGCATGCAATCCTAATGTAATGCGACTAAATGATACAAAGATGCAAGGAATGACATGCAAGCGTGTAAATGGCATACACAATGCTATGAACTACACATGGCATACTCAATGCACATGGACTAAACTATGGCATACACAATGCACATGTGGAGACTAATAATGAAATGATTAAGGCATACACAATGCAATGGTTAATCATGTAACAACATGGACTAATATGGCATATGCAATGCAAGATGGACTTAAACCAAGATGGATGGGCATCAGCCACGTCCAAATCAGTGGCCATACACAATGAAATTAGGCAAGAACACTCATGCAAATATGCCCAACGCAGGGACCGAACCTAAGGCACAAAGTGCAACTCTAATAAGGCATGGCAAGGGATGGAATATGGCATAGAATGGCACATGATCTAGCTCTGAAATGGCATAAAAGATGGTCCCGAAACATGCAAACACCTCACACAATGCATGCTAGATGGCCCGGATATCGAAACTAATGAAATAGATTACACTATAGGTATGCAAAACAATGCTCAAATGATGGAACCAACCCAAAAAAGTCCCTATGTAGACCAAAATCAGTGGCAAAATGTGTTGGGATGGTGGCTCGGAATGCATTCAAATGAAGCTCATGCAATGTTCGGTAAATGAGGCATACCAGCACAACTCTCAAATACACTTAAATAGTGCAAAACATGGAAACATGGCACAAGTATAAGGTCTGAAATATCACTCTTGATGATGCCAAAACATGCCTAGGGCCCAAACAACGCATGCTAGTGGATCTGATATGTAAAGCTAGTAAGCTTGATTGAACTATGACCATACACAACAATGCATGCATGACCCAAAACACTTCAAGCAAAGCTAAGGCAGCCTAAAATATGAATAAAATTAGTTCGGATCATGGCCAAAATATGCTAGGAAAGGGGGGCAAAACATCATGCAATACAAGCTAGTGAACCATGATTTACACTACGACCATATGAAGCATATGAGAGGCCACCAAACCAGCCAAAAATATAAACATGGCATGCCAAAATATGACCAAAAGCCCACTGAAACTTAGTCAACACATGCTAGAATGAGGTGCTCCTTTGAAAGGCCATGAAAGGGGTTGTTCTACACATGCAAGAAGGACATCTAATATGGCAAAAAAAGATCTGGACAGAGCTCATGCAGGTCCTAAAACTCACTGAAAAAGGCCTGAAATGAGGCTAGGAAGCATGTAAGTAAGGGCTCCTTTGTTAGGCCAAATACGCTAGAAATCAAAACAAGGAGAGAGAGGGTCACCCCTCTCTGATTTTGGCACTCAAAATAGCGTGCTAGCCACTAAAAATCCATTGGATTTCAGTGGCTAGAAGGCCAAACAAAGGTCAATGCAAAGGCTCTAAGGCATGGCTCAAAACAAGGTGAAATGAAGCATGCAAGGGGGTAGATGACCCCCAACAGAAAAATGACCTTAAACAAACATGTTAATAAGCTCAAAATAAGACTTTTTTCAGTTTATGAAATAGCTCAAATATGCTTGCAAGTATGGCTAAAACAAGGATCGAAATGATGCTCAAAAAGGGAGAAAATGGTTACCCTTGTAGCTCAGCAAGGACTAGCAGCTTCTGGACCAAAACTCAACCCTTAGCCTCTAAAAACAAGCTCCAAGAACCTCCAAGCAATGGTGGAAGTGTGTGGTTGTGAGGTGGTGTGCAAAGGGTCCAAGAATCTCACTCTTTCAAGGCTCAAATGAAGAGATACAAAGAGAGATATAGTGTTTAGCCCTAACCAAAATCTGAACCCTTGCAATGGAAAGGGGGGGCTTCCTTTATAGAGAAGAGAGGCCAAAGCTTCTCTTGGAAGCTTAAAACCAAGATTAAACATCCTCCATACACGTGTATGGAGGATGCAGCAAATGCCTCCTAGCTGGCACAGTTGGAACACACTCACTGAGACAAATCTGCAGAGAGCTGGCCGACCAGTTCAAGTGGTCGGCTAACCACTTGTCCTGATCGGACGACCAGGTCAAAAGGTCTAAGGTGGTTGGACAACCATTATGATGAAGCCCCAAAAGTTATCTTTCCAATGGCGCCAACCTTGCATTAAAATTCCAACTATGCAAAAAGTTATGCCTGTTTTGGTGAAGCCGCGCAGATTCGGTCCAATCGGATTGATGCCCTACTTCAACCAACCATATCTCCCCCATCCGGAGTTGGCTTTAGGAGATTCTTGAGTGGAAAATGAATCCCCAGAAGTCTTCTTTCCAGCGGTGGTGGTCTCATAGCTTAAATCCAAGTGTATAAACAGATAAGCCTGATTTAGCGAGGACCGCTCGACTCTCTCTTAGCGATTCATGTCCACCTTTTTCTTCAACTTGGTTTCTTCCCTCTTCTCCAATTTTTCTCAACTCCAAAACCCCTAAACAAGGTGTTTTGAAATATTTTTCAAAGATTTCATCTCTCTTTCATTCATTTCCACTTTGTCCTTGCTCGGTTTACCGAAAAGTGCAACATTTAACGAAATGCGAGCGTCGGAACATCGTAGGAACTTTATTTTCAAAATATTTTGAAAGAGAGGGTTTTAAGGTCTAAACACCATTCAAAATAGCTTTGGTCCAAAATGGGGTGTGAGGTTGGGATTTGATTGTCCTCTTGCCGAAGAAATTTGAACCTTTGCCCTGCACAACTTTCTCTACCAAGTAAACCATCAGTAGTGCCCAAGTATTAAAGGCGGTCAAAAATGGGGTGTCTACACCATGCTAAGCTATTCTAATTAAACTAGGCTAATCAACTAATCTAATTAAACTAATTAGACTATTATAAACCAAATAGAATAACTAGCTACAACTAATTATTACAAAACTTTAACTAATTAACAAATTAATTAAGTTACAAAATCGAATGCTAATTAACAAATAAAGAATTAAAATATGTAGACTAGGCCGCCCAGCTCTGCCTTGAAGAAGTTGAAGATGCATGCTCAATTGCCGCCCTGAAAAGCTCTCCAGTTACTCTCTTAAGGCTCTGTCTGCAGGGTGTCTTTAAGAAATTGCTGCTGGATCTTACCAAAAACATGCTGGGGAGTGCACCAGTAGGAATGGCAACGGGGCGGGGCGGGGCCGGGGATCACACTCCCCGTCCCTGATCCCCGATGGTCGAATTTTCCCCATCCCCGGCCCCGATCCCCGACGGGGCTCCTATCACTGCCCCCACCCCCGCCCCCAACGGGGATCGGGTTTCCCCGATCCCGAGCATTCCCCCGCTAAAAAAAATAAAAATAAAAATTTCAGATGCCTCACACATACAGATCTGAAACAAAAAATACTATGTTTTATCATCATCAACAAATACAGATTTAAACTTTTAAAAAAAAATTGATCTAAAAAAAAATAAATTGATCTAAAAAAAAAATTGATCGCATATCAGATCACTCACACACACAGATCAGATCACACACACACACACACAGAGACAGATCTCACACAGACAGATCTGAGCGACGCCGTCGATGGGTTCGGTGGTGGTGACAGAGATCGAGATCGAGAGTGGCTGGCGGTGGCTGTGGGTTCGATGGTGGTGGCAGAGAGACAGACGTTGTGCGGCGGTGGTGGTGATGTCGCCGTCGGTGAGAGAGAGGGGGAGTCGGGGCCAGCGGTGGTGCTGACGTCGCCGTCGGTGACCGCGAGAGAGAGATTTGACAGCGAGATGAACGACAGAGTGGGAGAGAGTTGAGATGAGAGTGAGGGAGAGAGAGATGAACGAGAGAGTTGAGTTGAGATGAGAGTGAGGGAGAGAGAGATGAACGAGAGAGTTGAGTTGAGATGAGAGTGAGGGAGAGAGTTGGTTTATTATTATTATTATTATTATTATTATTATTATTATATATATAAATATATAAATATAAGGGGTATAAAAGTAATTTCACTTCGGGGAAATTTGGGGATGGGGCCGGGGACGGAGGCGGGGCTGGGGATCGGGCCGGGCCGGGGATCAAACACTGATCACCGTCCCCGGCCTGTGACAGATCGGGGATTGATTTTCAAATACCGTCACCTCCCCGTCGGGGGTATTTTTCGGGGAAAAACCGCTTAAATCAGGGTCGGGATCGGGGATCCCCGTCGGGCCGGTTTCAAATTGCCATCCCTATGCACCAGTGGCCTGCCGGCCATGAGGAGCTTCTGCCGACCACCCTGCCGGCCAATAGTAAGCACTGCCGACCAGGAATGAAGGTCTGTCGGCCATAAATGGGAAGCTGCCGGCCACCGGTGTGCTGTGACACTAAGCTGCAGCAGAGCACAAAACAGAGGAAAGAGAGGGTCTCCCAAGGATATGTACGCACTATGCCACCCCATATCACCTCAAAACATCAAGGGAGAGGCATAATCTGATCCAAGACCATCAATCACGCATCTCAATGCATGATGGCCAAAGATCCAACATGTGCAAATTCAATAAATGCATGCATAAATAAACATATAAAGCCTAAAACTCCATCATGTGTCATTAAGAGCGTCGGCGATTGAGAATTGAGGCACGTTTCATCACTTGAAATATGAAACGTCCTTCATTTCTCGTGCTCGGATTAATACTTAATCCAAACAACAATGCAATACAAGCATGGCAAACATGCAATGTGACTTAAGCATTCAAACATGCAACTACATGGCACACTCAATGCAATGTGACATGATTAACTTATCAAAGCTAATGATATGCGAACAATGCTAATGCATGCATGCACAATGCAATGCTACAAGGACAAATCAGCAATGTTAGGGACATGCATACTCAATGCAAGGCGAAATAACTTAGCATGCACAATACAAATAACCACGTGGCATGCACAATGCAATGTAGGATGGCATACTACATGCAATGAACAATATGGCATACTCAATGCAATATACATAGCATACTCAATGGACTTAAACCAAAAGGGTAGACCTCAGTCATGCCCAAACAATGGCCATTAGTGCTAAAATGATGGTATGAGAAGCATGAAAAGGCAAGACAAACATGCATGCCAATTAGCTCAAGGATCAAAGCACAAACACGCGACTCGTAAGCACACTTAAAGAGTGATAAGCATGGATATGTGACAGCACCATAAGTTCTGAAAACGTGCATGGAATGGTGCCAAACCACCCTAGCAAGACAAATAAAGCATACAAGGAAGCTCAAAGCTCGAAACTAGCAAAGGGACTTAAGCCATGGTCATGCAAAGAAAGCCTCAAAGGGACAAGGGCATCCAAAACAGTCCCAAGGCAGGTCAGGGTGAGTCTAAAAACATGCTTGAACCTAGCCCTTACAAACTAGAACAAAAGGCCAAAAACATGAAGCATGCAAGGCTACAAAGGGGTATTGCACTACACCTATTAAAGCCAAACATGGCATGACTTAACCAATAAAAATCAGAGTTGTGGCATGTCAAAATATGCCCAAAAACCCACTGAGATGGCATTCCAAAGACCTAAGCATCAAGGCATGCACAATGATCCAGTCATGAGGCATAAAACACCAACTCTCCAAGGCATTGAAAGCATGACAAAGGCAAGTGTATGACTATGAAATATGCATTGATATAACACTTAAAATGATGCCAAAGCATGCAAACATCACAAGTTAAGCATGCAAGCTCCCTCAAAACTCAAGGCTAGTTAAAGCATTTGCTCTATAATTATACAAAACATGAGTGATATGACCATGGCAGCCCAAAAAAGTCCTAGAACAGCCCAAAATATGAATAAAATCATGCTGGAGCAAAGCCAAAATATACTAGAATGATGAGCCAAAACATCATGCACACAAGGCTAGTAAGCAAGATTTGTACTACAAGTACATGGAGCATGCAAGAGGTGACCAAACCAGCCCAAAACAGAGTTATATCATGTCCTAAAAGTCACAAAAACATACTTGAAAAGAGCTAACACAAGCCACAAAAAGATGCTACTTCATGAGGCATATAAGGCTAGTTTGCAAGGATTACACTACAAGTGTATTAGGCATGCATGGGGTGACCAAGACAGCCAAAAACAAAGTTATGGCAGGTCTAAAAAGTCACAAAAATGAGCCTAAACAAAGCCATAAAGAAGTAAATACACATGCTCATTTGGTTGGCCATCAATACTAGCAAGTAAGACAAGAGGAGAGGGGACCACCCTCTCCTATTTGGGCCCTCAAAATAGGGTTTTTATCACTGAAAATCCTCTGGATTTCATTGGTTCTAAGGCCAAAAAGAAGTTGTTTGAAAAGTTTGAAAGTTAGCTCACAAGGCCTAACAAGCCAAGGAGCAAAAGGGAGGACAACCCCTTAGCCAACCAACGCACAAACCAATATTTTTAGGACTGAAAAATAGAGGAAAAACAGAGGTTTTTGTAGTTCAACACCACCCCAAAAAATAGCCCCAAAGTAGTGTGCAAAGATGGTGAAGTAAGTGTGCAAAACAAATACAAAAGAGGAGAGGTGCTTACCCTTGTAGCATACTTGGCTCAAATGACCTTCTATCAGCGCAAAAATTAGTTCCAAGAGACCTTAGCCCATGGATATGCAACTTTGATGAAGGATGCCTAGGCAAACTGGTTATATATCTCTACTTCTATGCACTTCTACGCACAAAAAGGGAAGAGAGAGTGAACTATAGAGAGAGAGGCAGAGATTTAGGTCTGAAAATTCTAGAGAGAGAGGAGTTTTTAGAGAGAGAGGCTCCCAAACTTGCTCAAGAAGTTCTAAGTCTTGAATATGAGATATTTGGCTCCATATATAACAAAAGGCAAGAGTTTGGTCAAAATATCTGAGCTGGGGGCTTGTGCATAACAGCTGGAGGTAAAAGATCTGCAAAAAAATATGATTTTTAACATTGTTGGCCGGCCGGCCATCACTGGTGGTCGGCACTGCATCATCTATGGCCGGCACCTTTCGGCCGACAGAGAAAATCTGTTCTGTAAGTCCAACTTCAAACGGGCATATCTCCTTCATATAGACTCCTTTTTAGGTCATTCTTGTGTCCAAATTGAAGCCCCAGAAGTAATATTTCCAATGATGGTAGCTTGCATCAAAATTCTAACTGTGCAAAAAGTTATGCCTATTTTGGTGAAGCTGCTCAGTTTCGATCCTTCTCGGATTCATGCCGAACTTCTCCCCAACGAGTTTGCTTCTCTCCTCTCCTCTTTTATTCAACTCCAAACCCCTAAACAAGGTGTTTTGAAAGATTTTTCAAATATTTCATCTCTCTTTCATTCATTTCCACTTTGTCCTTGCTCGGTTTACCGAAAAGCGTGACATTTTAACAAAATGCGGCGTCGGAATATCGCAGAAGAATTTTCAAAAATATTTTGAAAGAGAGGGTTTCAAGGTCTCAAAATCTTTTGATCAAGATCATTTTAGTCCAAAAGGGGTATGAAGTTGGGATTTGACTCTCTCCTTGCCGAAGAAACTGAACCTTTGCCCTACACACCTTTCACCACCAAGTAAACCATCAGTAGTGCCCAAGTCTTAAGGGCGGTCAAAAATGGAGTGTCTACAGTTGCCCCTCTTTGACAGAACTCGGAAGTCAAGAAGTGACGGGAGTGAATGTCAAAGCCCCAGAGACGACCCATTTTTGACAAGGCTGAAGACTTGGACAAACAGGAAAGATAACAAAGAGATGTGCCTGCAGGCAGGGGCAAGATGCAAATGACATGCACAATGCCGAACATAACTTATGATCATGCAAAGAGAGCTGTGATGAAGCAATTATGCAAAATAAATGCAACATTTTAAGAGAATGCTATGCAAAACAAGTAAACACGAACCAAAGTGCATCTCGTGCAGAAAAGATGTAAGAAAATTATACAATTCTCACCGCGTCTCACGCGGAGAAGACTAAGAGCGACTGTTAGGGACACCCGAGGTCTCAAACAAGATCCCGATGCATTGCACACGAAAGGAAAAAGAGTGGCACAAGCATTGGAACATGTTCCAAATGCTCTTAACCAAAGAGGGAGAAACACAGGGACATATCCCGGCGTTTCGGAAAGGTATAAGCATTGGAATGTATTCCAAATGCTCTTAACCAAAAAGGGAGAAACACAGGGACATATCCCCGTGTTTCGGAAAGGAATAAGCATTGGAACGTATTCCAAATGCTCTTAACCAAAGAGGGAGAAACACAGGGGCATATCCCGGTGTTTCAGAAAGGTATAAGCATTGGAACGTATTCCAAATGCTCCTAACCAAAGAGGGAGAAACACAGGGGCATATCCTAGTGTTTCAGAAAGGTATAAGCATTGGAACGTATTCCAAATGCTCTTAACCAAAGAGGGAGAAACACAGGGACGTATCCCGGTGTTTCGGAATAAGAAGGAGAAACATAGGGACGTATCCCAGTGTTTCCAAATAAAAAGGAGAAACATAGGGACATATCCTGGTGTTTCGAAATAAGAGGGAGAAACATAAGGACGTATCCCGGTGTTTCCGAATAAGAAGGAGAAACATAGGGACGTATCCCGGTGTTTTCGAATAAGAAGGAGAAACATAGGGACGTATCTCGGTGTTTCCGAATAAGAGGGAGAAACATAGGGACGTATCCTGATGTTTCCGAATAAGAGGGAGAAACATAGGGACGTATCCCGGTGTTTCTGAATAAGAAGGAGAAACATAGGGATGTATCCCGGTGTTTTGGAATAAGAGGGAGAAACATAGGGACGTATCCCAGTGTTTCGGAATAAGAAAGAGAAACATAGGGACGTATCCAGGTGTTTCGGAATAAGAGAGAGAAACATAGGGACGTATCCCAGTGTTTCGGAATAAGAATGAGAAACATAAGGACGTATCCCGGTGTTTCTGAATAAGAGGGAGAAACATAGGGACGTATACCGGTGTTTCCGAATAAGAAGGAGAAACATAGGGACGTATCCCAGTGTTTTGGAATAAGAAGGAGAAACATAGAGACGTATCTCAGGATTTCGGAATAAGAGGGAGAAACATAAGGACGTATCCCGATGTTTCTGAATAAGAGGGAGAAACATAGCGACGTATCCCGATGTTTCAGAATAAGAAGGAGAAACATAGGGACGTATCTCGGTGTTTCGGAATAAGAAGGAGAAACATAGGGACGTATCCCGGTGTTTCAGAATAAGGGAGAGAAACATAGGGACGTATCCTGGTGTTTTGAAAAGAGAGAGAAACATAGGGACGTATCCCTGTGTTTTGGAAAGAGGGAGAAACATAGGGACGTGTCCCAGTGTTTCAGAAAGAGAGAGAAACATAGGGACGTATCCCGGTGTTTCGGAAAGAGAGAGAAACATAGGAACGTATCCCGGTGTTTTGGAAAGAGGGAGAAACATAGGGACGTATCCCGGTGTTTCGGAAAATGAGCGTGTAAAACAATGCAAGTGGAATGTGCATGACAACGCAATTGAAGAGGTGTGCATGACAATGCAACCTAAGTGTGCGTGACAACGCGGGTAGAGAGGTGCAAGACAATGCAATCTAAGTGAATTCCAAACACGAAATCGTGTGAGGAAATGAACACTCTAACCACGGTGAAATCGCAAGAAGAGGTCTGAAAACAACCGCCTAGGTGCGCCCACAACGCAACCTGAGAAAGCCCCGGAGGGCAACGATCCTAAACGCTGCTCAGTGTAAAAGGATAAACAATACAAGATAACACAAGATGCAAATAAATGCAATGAGTGCGATGATACGATACATGTTACAAGCAATGTAGAGCATGATGTTTAGGGAATGCAATAAACAAACAGAGCGGCACTTTAGAAAGCACCTCATGGAGTGAGTGGCGGTAAACCACTCTACTCTGACGGGGATCTCCCCTCCATTGTGTTCTTTGAACACTTACCTTTACCGGTACAAGGGTTCTGAAATACTGACAAGGAGCAACATCTACTGGGGAAACCACGGATGCCGCTTTTCTTCCTGATCATACTCACAACTTTTCTTATTCTCCAACGAGGTGACAGATTATGTTGGATCAGTATCCAGGACCGAGGCGCGAACCTGCTACCTCAACCTATGGGGCTTCCATACGGATTTCAAGCCAAGGATACACCCCTGGGTATTCAAACTAGACTTTAGTCTCGAAAATTCCAAACCTTTGTGTTCTAGGCATCAGCCATTCGAACTCTAGTTTCCACCGTCGCAGTTGACCTCCTAGGAACTCATTGCAAACATAGCCAAGATACCCTCTGGAAGGGACTGGTACTCAAGGAGAGCACTTCTGATTGTCGTTTCAGAACCCATTGGAAGTCAGCCTCCCCACAATTAGAAGTGAAACTTTTTACCCAGACTTGAATAGAGAGGCCATAGCCTTGGAACTCGACCTTGCAGAAGAAAGAAAGGAAAAAGCTCTAGTTCACATTGCCTCATAACAACAGGAGTTATCTAGAAAATATAACAAAACGGTATATCCAAGGCAATTCAAGATTGGGGATTGGGTATTACGCAAAGTAATAGGCAACACTTTGGTACCCGGAGATGGCAAGTTGGGACCCAACTGGAAAGGACCATACAAAGTGGTGGGATTAGCAGGAAAAGTGGCATATCACTTGGAAGATGGAGACAACAAGGCCATTCCCAGGTCATAGAACACTGCCAATCGCAAACTATTTTATTTATAGCTTTTCTTCAAAATACTTGTAATTTTTTTTTTCAATAAAACAAGCAGTTTCCTTTTTAGCATAATTATTTTGTTCTGTAAAAGTTGTTTTAGTGAGCTAGGGGCAATGAAAGCAGAGTTGGCCGGAATAACCAACACTTCACTTAGCTCTAGGTTGGCAGGAATAACCAACATTGAGCTCTCTTCAGCTGATATCAGGATCTAGGCTGAAGAAGTTCGCAGGAATAACCAAACACTTGGCTCTAGGTTGGCAGGAATAACCAACATTGAGCTCTCTTCAGCTAAGATAAGGATCGAGGCTGAAGTAGTTTGGCAAGAATAACCAAGCACTTGGCTCTAGGTTGGCAGGAATAACCAACATTGAGCTCTCTTCAGCCGAGATCAGGATCGAGGCTGAAGAAGTTTGGCAGGAATGACCAAACACTTGGCTCTAGGTTGGCAGGAATAACCAACATTGAGCTCTCTTCAGCCAAGATAAGGATCTAGGCTGAAGAAGTTTGGCAAGAATAACCAAACACTTGGCTCTAGGTTGGCAGGAATAACCAACATTGAGCTCTCTTCAGCCGAGATAAGGATCTAGGTTGAAGAGGTTGGCAGGAATAATTAACATTTATCTCTCTTCAGCCGAGATAAGGATCTAGGCTGAAGAGGTTGGCAGGAATAACCAACATTTATCTCTTTTCAGCCGAAATAAGGATCTAGGCTAAAGTGGTTGGTAGGAATAACCAACATTTATTTCTCTTCAGCCGAGATAAGGATCTAGGCTGAAGAAGATGGCAGGAATAGCCAAATATTTATGTCTCTCTAGCCGAGATAAGGATCTAGGCTGGAAAAAGTTGAAAACACAGATTACAAAGCTAAATAAATCGGGATGGTTATCTCGGCCCAAAAAGTTGAGACAAACACAAGCAGGATGTGAACCGGACAAAAAGAAAGGAAAATAGCAAATTTCATTCAAAATCAGAACTGCACTACATGAGGAGAGGCTTTAAGCCCGATTACAAATTCTTTCAAAAAGTTAAAAGAAGAAAAAACATGATTAAGCAAATAGGTCATCCAAATCGGCATCTAAGTCAACCCGAGCTTCACCACTCGGTAGCTCGGTGTTGGCAGGTAGGTCGGTCACTGCCACATCTTCAACAGTAATGGGCACCGGTGGATCCGCCGGAGCTGACTGAGCAGTTTGGAGACCGAGGTCACTAGTAGCAGCTGGGGCATCTTCTGGTTCTGGGGATGCCTCATCTTCCTCCCATACTTGGAGCAATTTCTCTTGGATGGCATTGGAGTAGTCCGCCATGTAACTCGGAATGAAGTGAGGAGGAAGGTTCTGGAAGACATTGGTTTCTTGGCCAAAATCGAGCTGTATTACAGCCGCCTTCCTTTCGCATTTGAAAAATATGTCTTTTGAAGCTTTGCACTGCAGAATGTAGGTGGCTTCTCCTTCCTTGTAGCCACGGTCTTCTGCATCTTCCATCTTCTTCTGCAGCTCGATGATCTCTACATCCTTCTTTTTCTCAAGCTTGACCAGCTCGCGTAAATATTTGTCTTTCCGTTCGGCCAAAGCCTTCTGCTTATCTGCTTCAGCCGAGTTGACCAGCTCGGTGAGTCGGGCTATTTCAGATTCTAGCTCGGCCATATTTTGCTTGGCCTCATTCAACTTGGTCGTTTTTGTATTGGCATCTGCAACAGCCAGCCGTGCTATCTTACGTAGCTCTAGCACGCGCTTATGAGCAACGTGATTCTTTTGCATGGCCTGCAAAAAGAGATGTAGCAATTGTGATTAAAACTGTGCAAACAGATGTGTGAATTGGAAAGACAAGCAAAGGGAGAACTTACCAGCACCATCGATTTTGTTGCCGAGTGGATGGCCTTCAGCTCGGTCAGATGGTCGTGATGCTCCATGTCGGCTGGCAAGCATACGCTCTTGGTGAGGTTGAAAGCCAGATAATGGTCTTTCTCTGCAACCACTGAGTTAGTGTTTGTTATAGCTCGGTCCTTGAAACTCATTCTTGGTGCCCATTTTGAAGGGTTAGCCCGGTGAAAACACATGGGTTCTGGGCTCGATTGCGTGGACTCAGGGAGCACGGTGTTATCCTCATCCACAAGTTGTGGCTCAGTCGTGGAAATGTAAGCACGCTTTCCAGATCGGGATGACAAAGCTCGGGCTGATGGAATGGCCACCACAGCTTCGTTTGTTTGATTGGCTTGAGATGTCTCGGTTGGATCACCGTTGGCTGAAGTAGTTGTTTCGGTGATCAAGGCTCGGACAGCTTGGCGTTTTTCCATTTCTTGCTCTTCGGTTAAGGGAACAAGATTGATTTAGGGAAGAGTTGGATTTGGTTCTGGTGAAGGTTCCAGAAAGAAATCTGTCACCCTGGTCTTCCTCCTACTGCTGTATCTGTATGTCGGTTCAAAATTGAGTAGCTCAGCCCAACCTCGGTCGCGGTACCGAAGCGCGGCGCGGAGTGCGTCTAGATTGGGGTATTGGTACTGCGACTTTAGTTGGTTCAGGTCTGCATAAAGAAGAAGGAAATGGTTAGCACGGTGCAAAACTTATAAACAGTAAAAGTAAAGAACGCACAAGCTAAGCCGAGGTATTCATGCCGGCTACTCTTTTATTCCAGTTAATTCCGTATCCTGGTATTAAGGCTTCCTAGTCTTCAAAATTACCAGAAACCCAGAAAAAGTCGTCGTCATTAACGTCATTGTCCGGTTTGTTTTTAATTATTTTCTCTCGGCGTCTTCTTATTCTTAAATAATATACCCAGCCGTCTTCATTTTGACCTAATGAGTATTGGTGAAATAGCTCGGCTAAATCGAGGGTGAGGCCAAGCCGGCGGTTTAGCTCAACGATGCCATTTATTATTCAATATGAGTTTGTGGAGAGCTGAGTAGGGCAAAGTCTTATTTGCCTAAGGAATTCACAAAGGCGTGGCTGGACTAGGAATCGGAGACCGGTTTCAACAATGGATAGTACGGTAAATGGAACAAAACCTTGTTTTCCCCAGGGCATGGTATCTAGTTCGGCTAGGGAAAGATGGACGTCGTCTGAAATTTGGTAATCCTTTCGGAACTCAGCCATGGCCCCTGGAGAGTTTACTAAAAATTGATATTTGCCCATGTGGACTTAAATTATGTATAAATTAGCTCAGAGTACTAGCTCGGTGTTGAGATGACATTGAGTATCTCGGTTAAGCGTGCAAAGGTGTGCCTGGCCACCCTAGTCAGAGTCTGCAAAGTGGAGATGAAAAGTGTTAAGCCCAGATCGTTGGACCATGCTAAGTATAAAGGCAAAATAAATATAACCCTAGTATGGCTACTTGGGATGCGACCCGTTCTTAGTCCGATTGGAGAAAAAGTCTTTAGCTCGGCTAAATGTGAAAGAAGGTTCTTAGACCAGTTGTAACATAAGGCGAGGCGTGAAAATTTTAGTTCGGTTATTGGGTGGAGTTTCCTAGTTCAGTTGTGTTTAAACCTAGAGTTGCCTAAACAGGTTTTTAGCTCAGTTATAGCACGATTCTAGATTCAAATTCGTGTTTTCTGAATCCAAACGGTGTGTTCTTGAGCACGAGCCTATGGTTTGGGGTTTATAGCATTTACTCAATACTATGGTGAATATCTAGCATATATAAACACATGTATGTGGGGATTGAATACCAAAAATGAAGAAATAGTTGAAAAAGAACAGCATAAAAAAGTGTTAGCAAACTTACAAGTGTGAAGTTGCAAAGGAACAGTAGCCAATGATGATGAAGGAGTGAGTATAAAGCTTCGAATGCACAAGTTCTCAGAGGGCAAAGGAAAGAAGATGAACAGTGTTTTTCAAAAATGAGGGTTCTTTTGTATAAAGCATATGAAATGGGCGGGACTGTTCAAATTTTCGAGTATGAGGGCGGCGGCGACAGTTGTACTTGACTAGTGGGAGCTAGCCACGTGTCCACACGAATAGGAAATGATTTAGATGTACAGAGTGATAGGACGTTTATGAACCGGACTAATCGGTAGCCTAGTAGGGGGTGACCTCGGTTGGCTTGAATGTTTTTAGCTCGGCTAGAGAAGAGTAATCCCAAATCATGCACTACAGATGGAATTAAGGGGCAATTGAGAGGGAGATTTTGTGAGCCAGAGCCAAACTAGGTCTAGGAATAGTGATGGATCGAGCTATGGGTCGAGCAAGGTCCAAGTATAAGAATTAGCCGGGCTGTGGGTCGATGTGATTGGGTTCTGTGACTTGGACCCCGCTTCTATTATCCCGGTCAGAGGCAGTTGCAGATTAGCTCAGTCTCGGTGGTAACCAACCGAGGTATAAGTGGATGGAGACCGAGCTAAGCGTTGCACATAGAAGCGCCGAGCTATGTATGCCGAAGTTCATGGGTTAGCTCGGTCGTACTGAGGTTTTACCGCGGTATAACCATCTCCCTTGAGTAAGCAGTGGGAAGGGTGTAAAAAGATAAACATTACCTATCTAATTCCTAGGAGGACTCTGCTAAGGAGAGTAGAGTCCCACTAGGATTGTGCAAACCATCTCACTTGGCTAGTAGTGAGTAGGGTGAGTGGTTCCTAGAAGGATTCTTATGAGGAAGAGTTGGAATTCTACTAGGAATGTGCCAAGCGGAATTTATAAAAGCCCATAGCAGGACCTCTGTACAGGTATCACAACTTTGATTCTCGAATACACAGAGCTTTTGTCTATTTGTTTATTTTACTGACTTAGGCATCGGAGAGGTATCCGGCACACACCCGCTGACTAGCTCACGTTTGTGTTTTCAGGGAGTAAAGCGACGACGTTTGGAGGAACGCAGACTTGATCAACAGGATTATACGAGAAGATTATTTCGTGCTCGTACAATTAATAGAAGTTGAAGGCTTTTACCCGAAAGTGTGTTTCGCTAGAATTCTATTACTTCTTTATCTTTTGCAGTACATTGTTTTTTGCAATAATTTTTACAGATTGTTTGATATTATTTTTTAGTGTTCGAGTATTTAATTTGCCCAATTATGGCCCTGTTTGGTGAAACTTTTTATAAGTTAAAAGTTGATAATCAGAAAGTAGAAGCTAAAAGCACCCCTACCCCAGCTTTCAAATAATCAATTTTTTTCAGCTTATTTAAGTTATTTCTGCCTAATAAGCTATAAGCAGAAGCTGTACCACATAGTCTAGCATAGACTCCCAAATCAAAATAAACTATAATCACCCCCCAAAAGCTATAACAAGCAATCCCTATATTACATAGATTTTAGATTATTTGATATAATCAAGACTGTTTAGTTGAACAGAATCGAATGTCTTGTGATATAATGTTCAAATACGTTTCTATGTCTGAAACTATTTATTTATTTATTTAGTATTGATGTAAAAAGTTTTATACAGGTTTTAATTACGTTATTCCTGGTATCTTTTAATGTTTTTATTCAATTGTTTACTTACATAAGAGAGTGGAACTGGGAGTTAAATGATTTTTATGTATATTGCATCTGTTAGTTGTTTAATAGTTTATTTACAAAAAGTTTAACTAATTTTAGTGGGAGAAATTTCCATTGTTTTGTTAGGGTATATCTCCTTATTGGAGTTTGAGACCCAATGGGTTTTGAAAAAAGAATTTTAATTTGGTTTGATTTAAGTATAATATATGTTATATATTATATCTAATTTGTGGAAACCCAATTCAATTTTGATAAC
The DNA here is from genome assembly GCF_055761805.1 of Camellia sinensis. Lineage (NCBI taxonomy): Eukaryota > Viridiplantae > Streptophyta > Magnoliopsida > Ericales > Theaceae > Camellia > Camellia sinensis. Next base: position 14,993,330 of record NC_138964.1, on the reverse strand, counting down.
AACTAGGATTTTGATGAAACAAATCCAAGATTTAACAATATATATATTTATATATATATATATTGTTTTGTGTGCATTCCGGAGTTGAGCAGCAGCTACAATTCAATTTGGTGGAAACAGTGTAGTGGCTTGAATACATATATTGTTTTCATCAAAAGCAAAGTAACAACAACCACATGGTTTGTTTCAGCCTCGGTAATCGTGCGGGTTGATTTGCTTAGTTCATTAGGAGCTTTGGAATTTTTCAGTGCACCCTCGGCTAGGTGCTTTGGTCAAGTTGATTTGGGTCGATTATTTTGGGTCTTTTACAACTCTAGTTTCGAAGATTTTGGTTCATCTATTTGGTGAGGTCTTTTATCTTATTTATTTGTGATTATTTGGAATTCACCTAAGGGTGGTTTGTGAGACCATTCGTGTCTCCTTTGTAATCGTTTGGAAACTTATTTGGTTGATAGTGGAATTGGATTCGATCCCATGGACGTACCTCACATTGAGGGAACCACGTAAAAATTCTTGTGTTGCTTTTGATTTAATTTTTCCGCATTAGTTTTTATTCCCATTGATTGATTTACTTGTGGGAAATCTTATATTTTCCCTAACAACTGGTATCAGAGCTTACGATTTATTTGGGTTTAATTATTTGTGTAAATCAATGGAGGGAAATGTGGGTCATATGTCTAGCTTCAATAGAAGCAATTGGGTAACTTGAAAAACTAAAATGGAGGACCTATTATTTTGTAAAGATTTGTATGGACCCATTGAGGGTGATAGTGGCAAACCCGAGGGTATGAAAGATGATGAATGGAATAGGCTTAATCGAAAAGCCGTTGGTGTTATCCGTCAATGGATTAATAACAGTGTGTTTCATCATGTTGTTACTGAAACTTCAGCACATGATTTATGGAACAAATTAGAAGGCCTTTATGATAGGAAATCAGCCACAAATAAAGCATTTTTGTTTTGTAAGTTGGTTAATTTAAAATATAAAGAGGGCAGCCCTATTTCGGAACGTCTGAATGAAATAAAGAGTATTGTTAACCAACTTGCTTCTATGAAAATTATTTTTGATGATGAGTTGCAGGCTTTGATGCTACTTAGTTCTTTACCCGAAAGTTGGGAGACTTTAGTTGTGACGGTTAGTAATTCAGCACCTGATGGAGTTGTCATAATGGGCCAAGTCACTAGTAGCTTGTTGAATGAAGAAACTAGAAGAAAATCAGCGGGTTCCTCTCATTCAGAAGCATTTGTTGTGAGAGGCCAAAGCAAAACAAGGGGGAGGAATAAAACTCCTCATGGTCGTGATCAAAGCCGTGACAAATCAAAAGATGGTTCTTTTTTAAAGAAAGACATTGAGTGCTATTATTGCCATGAAAAAGGGCACATGAAGCGGGAAATCATCTACTTTTTCCACCAATACACATTTTATTCCAAAATTTAAATCAAACTATGACTGTATTAGGCTAAAATAAAATGCAGATTGTGAACAATTAAGAAGATGAACTAGAGTTTTGCATAAATTGGAATCACAAACCTTTATTTTTCACGGTAATACAATCTTCTGTCCATTTACCTTTCTTTCTCTTTATTTTTATTTTTATTTTTTTTGCATTTTTTACTTATTTATTTCAAAAGCTCTACTTTCTTGCCTTTTCGTTCTAATTTTTACCACACGAACATATATATGTATATTGTTTTATATAACTCTCATGTGCTTATCACGTAGGTGTATTGGTGGGAAACATGGATGATTTTTCTCTCTGACCCATGTTTCATAGTTATATTTTTATTACATGACTAGATTTTGTTAAAGATTTAAAAATAAAATAACAAAAGAGGGACCAAAGAGGGATTTGAGTAAAAGTACAAGGAGTTGACTGCCACGATTTCATGTGTAGGGACCAAAGTGATAATTGACCAAAAGTGTAAGGGGATAACTGTCATGATTTCATATGTAATGGTCATAGTGAAATTTGGTGCAAAGTGTAATTAACCCCCAATCTTTTATGTATAATGTATGATACATATTCAAAAAGTGGGTGTAGGTGTGTGTGACATATAATTGTCTAAATTTGAATAATCAAAGTCAAGTCTGTTGGGGGGCGGGCAACATAAACATGTAGGGTTGATTTTCTTGCCCTCTTCGCACGATGGATTAAAGTTGAGAATTGATTGAACGGTTCTTCTAACTGCATGCCGTGAACGTAGGTGAAATAATTTGAGTCAAATTGCGTCAAGCAGTACTTTTATAATAAATTCTATCGTCTGATATGTATGATTAAAATTATTTTATAAGTCTAATTTCTCTTCAATTCAAAACTTAAATTGAAGAGTATTATTCGGACCCGTGAGGTTCACTATATGTCCCATTTTGATGGTACAAACAGTTCATTTTGTATGGACCTTCATAAATATCATCTACACAAAACGTTAGATCAATTAGATAATCATATTTGTTCTATTTATTATTTTTGTCACCAAAGTCTATTTTAAAAACATAATTATCTTCTTTTTTTATTTTTTTTTAAACAAATGAGATAAATTGTACATGTTATGATTATCAAATTAATCTAACTTTTTTGTATAGATGATATACACAAAAGACTCCATAAAATAAATGATTTGGATCATTGGAAAATGGAATGCATGGCGACACCATGAGTCTAAACAACACACTCCTCTGGATTAGAAAAAAACCCAACCCTATTTTATATAAGGGCTAGGCTTCTCTCCAGTTCAAAAGGTGCTTTTTGGCTGTGAGAAGCACTACGAGTCATGTTTCTTTAATTTGAAACGTTCATTTTGCAGAGACATTCATGTATATAATCCACATAAAAAATTAGATCAATTCAATAATTGTAATTTATTCAATTTACTACAATTGTCTCCAAAAAATATTGACGATAAGTGTATTTTTTTTAAAAAAGATCATTAATTTTTTTTGGTAATAAACACTATAAATTGAATAGATTACGATTATTTGATCGGCTTAATTTTTTGTACAGATGATGTACATAAAGGACTCTACAAATTGAATGGTTCGAATTATCGAAACGAGACTTGTGGCAAACCCCACAGGTCTAAGCAACACCTTCCCATCCCAATTTAGAGTAAAGGCAATCCAAATCTTCTGTGTAAATTTGTTGCCGTATAAGTTAAAGAAGGGGGACCGTAGGCTAATTAAAATAAAGAAAATATTTTACAATACACATCCCATTTTGGGGTGTGTACCATATGTTCTAATTATGATATTTGTAATATTTTGTTATGACTTATTATAGCGTTAGTTATGACTTAATTATGATTTAGTTATGATTCATTGTGGTTAGGGTTGTAAACGAGGCGGGCCAAATCAAGTTTTAGTATGTTTGAGATTGTTTATTAAGATTTTCTCAAGCTCGAGCTGAGTTAGCTTAGGTTTGACTCAAGCTCCAACTTATTCACACACCTTCAATGAGCCAAAGAAATTATAATTCATACTTGCGTATGAGACTAAAATTATAATTAAAATTTTGATTATAGAATTATATATATAATATATATAAACATATTTACAAAAAAGTCAATATCTTACCAAAATAATAATATTTACTACCACTATTATATAAATATATATAATTAGCTATTATTTACATATAAATAAATTTACCTATTATTTATATTAGTTAAATATATAAATAACATAAATAACATATTTATCCTATTTTTATACATATTTTTACATTATATTATATATAAATAATAAATTGTAAACGAATCTTACTAACAAGTCGAACTTTAGTATGTTTAAACTTGTTTATTAAGATTTTAACGAATTCAAACTTGAACTCAATAAAAATTTAATGAACCGAGTTCGAACAAGCCCTTACCAAGTCAAGCTCAATCCTGTTCATGAACGACTCTGTTCATTTGCAGCCGTAGTTGTAGTGTTAGTTATAATGTATCGTGAGTTATGACGTATCGTGATGGTAGTTATGACCTATCATGATTATTAGTTTGCTTATAATCCAAAAAATCGTTAGTTATATATTGTGGTGTTTGGTTACGAGTCATTTTTTTTAGTTATGATATAAAAAAATTTAGTTATAATATTTGTGCTAATCAACACCACAAATGTCATAATTTGTAGAAAAATATTTATCGGCATCTATAGTCAGTAGCGAAGCCACAGCTAGTCCAGGGGGTCAAGTGCCCCCCTTGGGTTTTGGAATAAATTTTTTTTTTTCAAACACAAAGAAAATATTTTAAATAAAAAAAATTATAAAATATTATTTAGAGTGAAATATCAGTGGCATTTGTAAAATTATGAGAACAATAATAGTTGTTTTTTTTATTGAAAATAAAGATATTACAATAAGTCATATTATTATCTATGAAAATTTCAATACAATGGTGATGTCTATCATTATTGACATACAATTATAATTAATCTCAGTGAAGATATAAAATTTATTGAATTTTTAGTTACATTTGACATGTAGGATTCATCCTCTATGTGTTTCTTTATTATTGGTTGGTGATATCATATGCCAATGATGATGTGGTATTACTATTATATTGAATTTTTATTAAAATTTTGTACAAAAAATAACTTTATCATTATATAATTTATTTTAAAACTTAGATCCATGACTTTATTTTTTATTTTTTATATTGTCCATAACATACTAATTACAAATAATATATATATATATATATATATTTTTCTTGAAGTCAATCGTAAAAATTTATGTGAAATATTTTTTGTAAAAATTTTTAATATTATAATTAATAAGTGCCTCTGATTTAATTTCTTAGCTTCACCACTATCTATAAGTCTTGATATTATACAATGGGGGGTGTTTGGCGCAGATTAAAGCAAATGTTTGAGATTTACTTATTTGGTATTTTTTTGTTTTAAGAGGGAAAAAGGTCAGAGACAGGGATGCATTGCTTCAAGAGAAATTAAAGAAGACATCTCAGGCGGGATTTCTTCAATCCAAACAGACTAGCCAGAGGAATGAGAAGTCCGCCAAGCCAAAACATGCGCAGCTCTATTGCCCAATTGTGGGACATGAGAGGTACAAAAGCTACTAGAACCACTACACTTCGCATGGCAACCTGCAATGATATGTAGGGGTGACTCTACATAACATTGGGTGTTCAATTTTTACCCTAAATTTTTATTTATTTATTTATATATATGTAATTTAACTTAAAATTTTATGTTAAACACTCTAATTCATTTTTTGGAATACCTGATCCGGTTGAATACTTACCCAACCCACTTTCTTGAAGACCTAACTCAATTAAGGATGACCATTTTAATCCGATCCGTGGGATCCACGGGAGCCCGCTCATACCCGTCTCGACACTTATGTGGGGCGGGGGTGGATTATGTTTTGGTCACCTGCAACGGGGGTGGGCTGGGGTAGGACGGGACAGGGTGGGTATCACATTCCTCTATACAAACCCGACCCGATATAATTAATGATATATGAATAAATAATATATATGCATACATAAAATATAATTAGATATAGGAAAATAATATTAAAAGTCTATGGTTTTGCTTAAATATAAATATATAATAATCTTAAAAGCCTCACTGTTTATATATATGGAAACAAGAAAAATTATTTAGTGTGCTAAGGAATTAAATGATTCTCAATTTTTTTGACTATTTGAAATGTGGTATCCGCAAGTATCGGGTATCCGCAAGGGTGGGGTTGTGATTGAAAAATTCCACCCATAGCGGGGGTAGGGTGGGGGTAGGGGCAGAGCTTGTCGGCAGGCGTAGGGGTGGCGGGGGGAATGGCAAACCCATCTCAAGCTTGCCCCATGGTCATCCCTAAACCCAGAACACTTCGACCAATAAATGTGCTTTGTGAAGTGAACACACAATATGTTTTGGAGCTTTACTTCCTTAGCTTGTCCAAAGTACCATTTTGACAAAATTGTGTGATTTTGCAATTCCCAACAAATATAGCACTTGAATGTTATTGTTGATTAATAGTTTTATAACTTATCACAATTTGAATTAAAAGAATTTTTTTTTAATTTTTTTTTATCATGCTAGTAATAAAATATATATATATATATATTTATGTAAATTTTTGTATCAATATTTTATTTTTTTTTTGAAACAATGATATTAATATATTATAATTTTTTTTCTTTGTGTCTCATTTTTTTTTTTGGATCACATATTTGTGTCTCATTTGAAAAGTCTAAAAAAATACAAATTTTTAAATATCTATCTTGAAAAAAATTCTTAGAACACCCACTGGAACACTCTGCCACTGATAATATGCCCAAATGTGGCCAACGAATGTACACAATAACAAATCGAGATAACAATCGTCAAAGAATTGCCTTCAAGATGCACATTCTGTAAACCCAATTCATGAGCAAAGTCTAAAGCACGCATCGCCGCAAAAGCTTCAGCGTAATCGGCATCCCCCAACACAAAACCTTCTCCGATAAGGCAGCAATCACCAGCCTAATGCTTTTTGTTTCCTGAAAACAGCGCCATCGAACATTCATATCAATCAGCAAACTTAAAGTCGGTATTTTTTTTTAATGATAAATTATAAATACATCTTTTTGAAATTTTCTTAAAATATATGTTGTCTTTTGTAATTTTGAAAATTATAAATACTTCTCGTTCTAATTTGTCATTTAACAAAATTAATATAAAAAAGAGGAATTCCCAACTATCCTCTTATATAATAATATAATTACTAAAAATATTAATTGAAATATATATCTGATATCATTAAAGATTGTTTATGACTTAATAGTTTATTAACGAGAATATTTTATTTTTATCCCTATACTTTGTCACGATTTTCAATGACCCCCTCAGACTACTCTTATTTTCACACGTACCCCTATACTATGTAAGTTACTATCAATTTTGCCCCTGTCGTCAGATTTGAAATGAAAAAAGTTTAAAAAATTACATTTTGACTCCAAATTTCAAAAGAAATATGCAGACCCACCTTTCCTACTAGCAAACCATCACCAGCAACCACCACTTTAAGCCTTTCTATCTTATTCGTCATAACTCCGTTTCGCCTCATTTTTACGTCATTGGATTCAACTCACGGTCTAATTTTCATATCACATCTCACACGTATCGTTCTTCCTTTTTTTGCATGCTATTGGAGCTCCGAAAGTTGATTTAAAAAAAAAAAAAAAATTCATTTTTGACTTTTCTTCGAGCCATCTTTCGGGCTTCATATCTTTCTCGTTTCTTGACGGCTCTACTTCATTCTTTTTCCATTCTTTTCACCTCACTTCCTACTTCGTCCTACACTACCTTGTTTTCTCACTTCTTTGTGTAATGGGCAATTTTGGTATCCCGAAATTTGTCTGAAAACTAATTTCAAAAATTTCAAAACGTTCATCTTTTGTTTCTTTGTTCTCCATCTTCCTTATTCTTCTTCTTCTTCTTCTTCTTCACTTATAACATGATGTGGAACATGGTTCTAGATGGTAACAGAACTAGTGAAGAAGGTGTGCGGCAAATCCTTCTTCACAGTCTCTACATCATCTACGAGTACGAGATGACCTTCAGAATCATTTCCCCAGAAGAACGGAACACTCCCATCGGCATCTTGTGTTCTATAAACGAAACAATATGTGCACAAAGGGCAGTGTCTGATTCACTAAAGTTCAGGAAAAAAAAAAATCAATGCTAGACTGCAACGTTCACTTACAGCAGCTATAAAAGTGGTTTTTGAAGAGCCGTCGTAAAGAATAAATGAACTGCCCATGAAGATTTCTCACGACCTGATTTACAGGATATGGGCCTCTATCTCTCAAAGTTCTGTAAGCTTCTATAACAATGACCACTTCATGTGTTGTCTTGTTTAGTCTATGTTGTTGCTTAAGATGAGCGATATTCTCAATGTGGCCTTGAAACAAGCAGAATATGCCATCCATAACAGAGAACAATCTTGCGGAGGAGGTTGATAAAATGAGAGGCTAATTATGTAACACCCCAAATTTCTAATCCAAATGATAATACAACAATTATGGCTCTTTCAAGGAAAACCGAATATAAATCTCCAAACTTACATTACATGATACAATAGTTCTTTATGCAAAAATATATTAATCCAACAACAAGTAAATAAACAAATAAATACCCCCAAGGGGTTTACAAGGTTTCAAGGCTTGAGCATGGTTACACAAAACGGTTATTCAAATCCACACAAACACAGTCCTTAGCTTACACACAGAGTCACAGCAAAATAAGAGCATTGTACTCCTAATACACATACTTCCACACCTCTAGTTGGATGGGATCACCACATCTTTTCCTGCACAAAAATCTCGTAGGGTGAGCATAAAGCCCAGTAGGAAATTCTTAACAAAGTATATACATTTTATACAAGTCTCAAGAGATGAAATGCACATACCATGCTATGCCCTTTTTGAAGATAAATCACATTTTCATCTTTTGAAAACCATCATGCTCAATAATATCATGCAATTTCAATTGTTCAAAACTTAACAATTTATTTCAAGGGCGATAAATATGATTCTGGTAATCCCTAGGTCAGTGTCTGCAAGTAGACTATACAAGTACTACCAATTTGTCATTTTTATCAGCATTGACTGGAAGGCTCGACACCTATTCAATTTCATCTACACCATCTGTCAAGACTTACCACCGTATTTACCCCAAAACCAATTCATGGAAACTTGTTTCTCAACATTCTTTTCTCAATGCAAGTTTTCAAATCAACTTTCAAAGTTTAATGTAATCAAATGAATTGATATGCCAATAACACAAGATGAATATAAATACTTTTATTCCAATTCATCATGCAAGGAATAACACAATTCCTTCTTGTCAAGTATCCTCAACAATTAGTCATTTCAAGACTATTTCAACGTTTTGAACAATAATTTTCAAAATGAACAACAATATTCATATTTCCTGAAATTCATCATTTATATAAATATAAATAAGAAATTTTCTAAACATTCATTTATTTTGACACACAAAATAAATATACCAATATCATTCATGGATTTTCAGTCTCTTTAAAAAAAATCTCCAAATTCTAGGTTTTCTCACCAAAACTATAAAACTCAAATCTTTTGAAAGAAAACTTTTCAAAATCATCTTTTCTTCAATCAACGAAAATCAAAACCCATAAGATCATTTTAAAAGAATAAGAGACAAACTCACTTTCAAAATCGCTCAACTTCTTGAATTAATAATCAATTTTCAAAGCTATCGAAGGATAATTTCAAAAATCATCTAAATCTTACAAAAATATATATAACTCTAAGAAAATTCATACCTCAAGTTTTGAGAGGAAATGAGATGAAACCCCCAAAATCAACGGTATCCAAACTCAATCTTCATCGCACACAACGAAGCCCTCGAGGAGCTAACCAACTTTGATGAAAAACTTAGGTCCAAATCCCAAAGGATTTGAATAAATCAAAGATCTTGTGAGGTTTTTGGTAGGAAATGTAGAGAGAATGGGGAGGAAATGTTTTTAGAGAAAGAGAGATATACAAAAGTGATTCAACTTCAGCCCAAAGAGAGAAGAAAAAGGAAAAAATTTCGGATCTCACCAACCCACCGCACCTCACTCTTGCACCTACCTTTTTAGCAGTGTGCAAGCTGTGCTCTCCCCTGAAATCCGCACGTGCGGTTTGTTCTCCTGCTCAAGAGGACAAGCAACTTCAAATGCATTTTGCATTTTTGTTTTGGGGGCACTGCCCCTCAACCCCGCCAGGGCGCTGCCCCCTAGACCCCTACAAGCTAACCGGGTAGCTCGACCCCCTCCAGGGCGCTGCCCCCTAGACCCTTGAGAGCTGACTTGACAGTTCGACCCCCAACATATTCAGCGAAGTGGTAAAACTGGGATCGCTACAAATTAAAAGAACTTGTAATATCTAAAGCTTTTAATTAAAGTAATTCACGAAAAAAGAATTTTTTTTTTTTTTGAATATTGACAACAGAGAGAGGTGTCATTTATGAACCAAATTTGCAAGGTAAAAGAATGGGGCAATTTAGCAATTCAACGTAAATAGAAGAATTCCATGTATTCCACAGCAGTTAAAAGGAAACCCAAATCACTCTATAAAAAACTAAAACTAATAGAACAGAAATCAAAGCAATTAAACCCAATATTGGCACGAATGTTAGCAACCATATTATTTGTATTACCCCAACACATATTTGCTTATATACGCATCTTCCTCATCACCAGTTCCGTTACCACCTAGAACCATGTTCCACATCATGTTATAAGTGAAGAAGAATGAAGAAGATGGAGAAGAAAGAAACAAAAGATGAATGTTTTGAAAATTTCAAAATTAATTTTCAGACAACTTTCGGCATATCAAAACCGCCTATTACATGAAGAAGTGAGAAAGCGAGGTAGTGTAGAGCGAAGTAGAAAGTGAGATGAAGAGAATAGCAAAAGAATGAAGCAGAACTGTTAAGATTAGAGAAAGATATGAAGTCCGAAAGATGGCTCGAAGAAAAGTCGAAAACGAGAAGAAAAGTCTTTTCTTTTTTTTTATCAACTTTCGGAGCTCCGATAGCATGCAAAAAGAGAAAGAACGATACGTGTGAGATGTGATACGAAATCTAGACTGTGAGTTGAATCCAACGACGTAAAAATGAGGCGAAAGGAAGTTATAACGAAGAATATAGAAAGGCTTGAAGTGGTGGCTGTTGGTGATAGTTTGCTGGTAGGAAAGAGTGGATTTGTATCTTTCTTTTGAAATTTAGAGCTAAAATGTAATTTTTTTAACTTTTTCCGTTTCAAATCTGATGGCAATGGCAAAATTGATAATAACTTAAATAGTATAGGGGTACGCATGAAAATAAGAGTAGTCTAAGAAGGTCATTAAAAATCGTGACAAAATATGAGAATAAAAATAAAATAATTTCTTTATTAACAAAAGAAGTCATCGATTATGCAATTAAAAATTTAAAGACACAACATAATTTTTACAACCATCACACACAATTAATATTTTAAACAAATCTCAATCTTAAAATGTACCAACACATTTGGTAATTTGTAGTAGATATTTCGACTTTGCATATGTGATTGATGGTCCACGGGGAAAAGAACAAGATGACAGGAGGAGCCCCCAAAGTAAAGTCAAGTCAAGTCTACCTATAATAATAAGAAGAAGAAGAAGAAGCCCTCCAAAGTTAAGTCAAGTCAAATTTACCTATAACAATAATAATAATAATAATAATAATAATAAATGAAAATTACCAAAAAAGGTAAGCTAATATGGGGGGGGGGGGGGGGGGGGAATTGTTACATATGATATGAGAAAATTTACATATGAAAAAACTGAGAGTTATACGGCTGTATTGTAATGTTGTGGTTTACGGAAAATAATTTTGCACAATATTAAAAGAGACTTTAATTTGGGTGTCCATCCTTTGTCTTTTATTTCTATGATTGCTTTATCAATACAAGTTTACACAGACTAGCCTAATTTTTTCTTATTTTTGCATTCAATCTGTATCTAAAATTTTAATTATATTTTTTGCAGTTTCTGAACCAAACTCCATGAAAAAATATATATTTCATTTCCTAATTTTATCTTTTATTATTCTTTGCAAAATCCCTCTTAAAATTCATAATTTTAACACCATAACAATGCCTATCACACGAGAAAACAATTTGTATATAGGACAACTAAAGTCAAGTCTTTGTATTGGACAAGTGTATTTCATTAAGATTTTTTCACCTTTTCCAAATATATATGTATACATATAAGGGAGAAAAAAAAAAAAAAGTCCTTCCCTTTTATGCATTGTCACAACCCCATTCCTCCCCTAACAGAATAATGTCGCGATGGCCTGTTTTTTTTTTTTTTTTTTTTTTTTTTTTTTTTTTTTTTTTTTTTTTTTTTAAGGAATGAGTTTCATTTGAACTATACACAACTCTTATGGACTAATTAAGTTTAATTTTATTGTTTCTGCACATGTATGCCTCTTATTTATACTCAGCATGTGTGAATCTTTGTATGTCGGCCTTTGGTAATCTAAGATTACTGGCCATCACGGCATCAATCTGTTAGAGACGAAATGGGATCGTAACATGCATGGTTAATGAAACATTTGTCATAGACAATTACACGCTTAAGTGAAAAAAAATATGTTTCTTTTACTTTTTATTTAGTTATTTTTCTCTATAAATTAAGCTTAAAATTCATAATTTTAATAACAATAGTGCCGATCACATAAAAAAACAAATAGCAAATAAAACAACTTAAGTCAAGTCTTCATATTGGAAAAATGTATTTCATTAAGGTTCCTTCCCCTTTTCACACCAAAAAAAAGTAGATGTAACGAGTTGAATCAAATTGAATTTATACTTTAATCTCAGTTGAGGATTTATTTTAAATTATTAAAATAAATTCATTTTGGACCAAATTGATTGAATTGTGACCTGTTAGTAACCATAAAATATTGTTCTGGTTTTATTACTATTATTTGATTACCATAAAAGAATTGTGAATATTTATGGTGTGTACCATTAAATGAAATATATTTTGTGGTGAGAAAATATTATATTTACTTTTATTATTAAAGATGTTGAAATGTATTTTTAAATTGATATATATATATGTGTGTGTGTGTGTATATATATGGTTAGATATTTGTATAGTTATATATTTGTTTAGTCAAAGGAAAGGAAATATCTATAAATAGACTTAATAGATATTTTTTTATACTTTGGGTGTTCTTTCCTAGTTCTTGCCGTGGATGTCACGACCCAAACCTGCCCCTATGGGTTTAGCACCGTAACCGGCTAGTAATCCGAGATTACCAAAGGCCTGCTTAATAGTCAGACAATAATACAGAGTACAGGGACATGGCGGAAGCCAAAACAGTAAATAAACAATGTCCAATGAGCTGTGAGTCTGTATGCAAAAAGATTTTTCATACGTATATACATGAACAATACAGAACAGTATGTACAATATTTACAGTCGATCAGAACAGGGACTTAATCCCTGTTAGGCAGTACAGTACAGTGCTATCAGTCTATACAATTATTACAAAACAGATATAGAGACAGACAGGGGAAATTAAAACACCCCTAAGCCATAACTTGACAGGCTCGGAACCTCCCAGTGAGGCACAGTGGTTGGCTTGACAAAAACGGAGTCTAACCCACACTCCTAGCTTCGGTCTGGTGCCTATACACCTACATATATATATATATATATATATATATAAACAATGAGCTAAAGCCCAGTGAATAACATAATGCGTAAAGAGGTTAAGAATGAATGTCCTTACAGTAATGAAAACAGTTCATTAAATCAGTATTTCAATCGTTCAGTCGTAACAGTCATATGTGATACATCCATTAGCATAGCAGTATAGTAAATAGTAGGTCTTAAAAGACCGAGCAGTCAATGATGGCCATCATAACAGTAAACAGTAGTGGTTCCACATGGGAACCGACAGAGATCTCTGTAACAGTAGCAGTAACGGTAAACAATAGTTGCTAAGGATGCCACAATACAGTTCAGAATGTAGGACATACATTCATTCAGTTGACAGTAACAGTTCAGAAAGTAGTTCAGTTAACAGTCAGAAAATATTCATCTTTGAACATATCTTTACACAGTTGTTACTCATAGAGTTCTGGGCCACAGTTAAGCTAGAGCGCGTCTCCAGTCACCAACCCTACACAGTTTACAAGACGAACACACACTAAGCTACACAGTTGGGAAAGATAATAACATAATCCCTAATTTGCCTCGGTGTGTTCTACATCTATATCCTCATTAAGATGCCTTAAACTAGGCCTAAGAATGCCTAGGATGAAATGAGGATGCAAAGATGCACTTTAAAATATTTTTCAGAAAACAGAGGTCCCGCTCAAGCGTAGGTTTCCCGCTCGAGCGGACATGAAGACAAAGGTATCTGCTCGAGCGTATACTTTTCCGCTCGAGCGTTCTGCAAAACAGGGCAAAAGTATTGGATAGGTGAAAATCACGTTCGATGGGCGCTCGATAGCCGCTCGATCGTAATACACAAGGTCCCGCTCAAGCGTCAATTATTCCACTCGAGCGGATGTCAAAACAGTGCGAAGTACTGGGAGCACGAATTTCCCGCTCGAGCGTTACTTTCCCCGCTCGAGCGGAAGTTCAAAATCTGGAATTTCCAGATTTGAACTTCCAAGCTCAAAACCAAGTTCAAATGCACAAATTCCGATCCTCTTGGGCCAATTTTCCAGAAAACATTCCAAAACTCATAATTTAACATGATTCCAAAGCTCAATTGTAAAATCAAAGCCCAAGGGTGTTTCAAACACTCAATTTCAAACAAATTTTCATAAACATGCAAACATGCATGAGTTTAAATCAATTCAAAACTTCAATACATGCTCTACTGAGCCGATTCTTTTCAAAACAAGGTGAAATCATGGTCCATTGTAAAAATATGAACATGCATGTACACTTTCATGAAGAACAACATCAAAACTCAAGGATGTAAACATGCATGCATGAAATGAGCTTCCAATCAACATTATAAGCCATATCTTGGCTCCAATCTTCAACAATCCTCTAAATCATGCAAGAAATACTTCAATTCATGACTAAGAAGGTAAGAGCTCTACCTTATGTCTTCAATTATGAGAATATAAGCTCAAGTTTGCAAATTACTCTTCAATTCCTTCACTTTTACCAAGTTTCCAAGCCAATTAGAGATGAAATCACACTCTCTCCTAACTTTCTCTCTCTAGTTCGGTTGAGCTCAACAAAATGGCTGATGAAATGTGTTTTAATACAAAGGAATGAGTCTCAAAAGTGCTAAGCTAGTGGCCCACTAGTGGTGGCAAAATGGTGAATAAATCAACTCATGCAATTTAGCTTATTTTAATCTAATTCAATCATACTAAATCACATTTCAGATAAATATGCCATAAAATCGTATAAATTCTAAGGATCATAGAACATTAATTAATTTCAGATTCGGCCGCCGATAAGGCCTTCAATTTGCAGTTTAAACATAAATACACAAACAGATAATCAAACAGGCAACAGATAGACATACAATTAAACAGATATACTCAATCAATTCAGTTCCAAATTTCAGTCAGTCAGTTCAGTATTTCAGTCGATTCAATTACTTATCATAATCAGTCTCAGTTTAGCAGTAATCAGTAGTTTATCGGTAAATAGTGGTGAGGGTTATTACAGTCTCCCCTCCATATAAAGAGTTTGGTCTTCCAAACTCGAATTACCTTCGTCCTAGAAGAAAATAGGATTCAGTGAAAACAGTTCAGGATATCTTTTAGCCATGTCATCTTCCCTTTCCCAAGTGGCATACACGCCACCATGGTTTTACCAGTCAACTTTCACTAACGGGATTTCTTTGTTCTTCAACTTTTTGATCCGTCTGTTTACAATCTGAACAGGCCGTTCCTCGTAAGTGTAGTCATCACTCAACACTACACGAGTAGGCTCTATCGCATGGAAAGGATCCCGGAGGTAGTCCCTCAACATAGAAATATGGAACACATTATGCATATGCTCCATTTCAGGAGGAAGCGCAACCTGATACGCCACCGGATTGATTTTCTCAATAATCTCATATGGTCCGACGTATCTCGGCGCTAACTTGCCTTTGACTCCAAAACGAGTCTGGCCTTTCATCGGTGTCACTTTCACAAACACGTGATCACCCACTTCATATTCTCTATCTCGTCTTCTGACATCCGCATAACTTTTCTGTCGGCTCTATGCGGTTTTCAGTCTCTGTTGTATTAGTTTTACTTTCTTAGTCGTTTCATATACAATCTCGGGCCCAAGCAAATGCCCATCTCCAACTCCTGCCCAGCAAATCGGAGATCTACATTTTCTGCCATACAATGCCTCGAAAGGCGCCATACCAATACTTGAATGATAACTGTTGTTGTAGGCGAATTCAGCCAATGGAAAATGGCTTTCCCAGTTTCCCTGAAAATCAAGGACACACATTCTCAGTAAATCCTCCAGAGTCTGGATGGTCCTTTCTGACTGGCCATCTGTCTAAGGATGATAGGCACTACTTAGTCTCAGTTCAGTACCCAATGCAGTCTGTAAGCTTTGCCAAAATCTCGATGTAAACTTCGAGTCCCTATCAGAAACAATAGACACAGGCACTCCATGCAGTCTAACAATCTCATCAATGTAGAGTATAGCCAATTTGTCCGCATTATAAATTGTTTTGACAGGTAAAAAGTGGGCAGATTTAGTCAGTCTATCCACTATAACCCAAATTGAGTCCATACCTTTACTGGAGCGAGGTAATCCCACAATAAAATCCATGGTAATATGTTCCCATTTCCACTCCGGTATAGGTAAGGGTTGCAGTAAGCTTGCAGGTCGTTGGTGTTCCGCTTTGACTTGTTGGCAATGAAGACATTTCGATACAAAATCAGCAATTTCTTTCTTCACTCCCGGCCACCAGAAATTCAATTTCAAATCTTGGTACATTTTTGTGTTCCCTGCGTGGATAGACAGTTTTGAATTGTGGCCCTCTTGCAGAACTCTTCTTTTCAGTTCAGTATCATTCGGTACACACAATCTTCCCTGAAATTTCAATACATTATTTTCAAATTTGAAACCCGGTCTCGGTTTAGATTCCTGTTCTTCGATGATCTTCTTCACGAAGTCATCCTGTTGCTGTTTCTCTTTAATCTCTTCAATCAGTGCTGGTTGAGCAGAAATAGCAGCTATTGTTCCATCTTGTTCTCGCAAAACAATTTTAATTTCAGATTTTTCAAGGTCACAAAGCAACTCTTTCTGTCCGGTGAGTAAACAGGCTAAGTTCCCAATCGATTTCCGACTCAATGCATCGGCAACGGTGTTGGCTTTTCTCGGATGGTACAAAATCTATAGGTCATAGTCTTTAATCAATTCTAGCCATCTCTGCTGTCTCATGTTCAGTTCTTTCTGTGTGCAAAAAAACTTTAAACTCTTGTGGTCGGTATATACTTCACATGTAGCCCCATAAAGGTTGTGACGCCAGATTTTCAATGCAAATACTACTGCAACAAGTTCTAGATCATGGGTCGGGCAGTTCTTTTCATGCGATCTCAATTGTCGAGAAGCATAGACAATAACTCTTCCATTCTGCATTAAAACAGACCCCAAACCCTTATGAGAAGCATCACTAAAAATGGTAAAACCATCCGTACCTGAAGGTAGGATAAGAACCGGCGCAGTCACAAGTTGAGTTTTCAACTCTTGGAAAGCTGATTCCCTTTGGTCCGTCCAGTCAAATGATATCCCCTTTTGAGTCAGTTGAGTCAACGGTAAGGCAATTTTGGAGAAATCTTTGACAAATCTTCTGTAATACCCAGCTAATCCCAAAAAGCTTCGGATTTCTGTAACATTTGTTGGTCTAAGCCAGTTTACTACTGCTTCAACTTTCTATGGATCAACTGAAATTCCATCCTTACTAATAACATGTCCCAAAAACATAACATGATCAAGCCAAAATTCACATTTAGACAGTTTAGCAAAAAGTTTCTATTCTCTTAGGGTCTGTAGGGCAAGTCTCAGATGATGTCCATGTTCTTTTATACTCTTGGAATAAATCAGAATGTCATCTATGAATACGACAATAAAGTCATCGAGGAATGGTTTAAAGATTCTGTTCATGAGGTCCATAAATGTAGCAGGTGTATTGGTAACTCCGAAAGGCATAACTAAAAATTCGTAATGTCCATACCTCGTGCGAAAAGCAGTTTTGTCAATGTCCTCTGGTTTAACTTTCAACTGATGATATTCAGATCTGAGATCAATCTTAGAAAAGACTTGAGCACCCTGTAACTGATCAAATAAGTCATCAATACGCCGTAATGGGTATTTATTTTTCACAGTTACCTTGTTTAGTTCACGGTAGTCAACACAGAATTTCAGTGAGCCATCTTTCTTTTTCACAAACAAAACAGGTGCGCCCCACGGTGAAGTACTAGGCCTGATGAACTTTTTGTCTAACAGTTCTTGCAGTTGCACTTTCAATTCTTTCAGTTCAGTTGGAGCCATTCTGTAAGGAGCTTTAGACACTGGTTGTGTACCCGGAATCACATCAACAGTGAACTTAATCTCCCTGTCAATCAAATCCCCTGGCAGATCATCTGGAAAAATATCTGGGAATTCTCTGACTATAGGAATACAGTTCACATCAGTTTTATCATCAATAGGTACAATCAATACAAAACACAGATACCCTTTACACCCCTTCTTAATCAGTTTAAAGGCTTTCATAGAGAAAATCAGATATAGAGGAGGTATTACTCCAACCCCATTAAACACAAATTCAGGTAAACCCGGTGGACGGAAAACTACTTGTTTCGTCACACAGTCTATGGTAACATGATATTTCGTTAACCAGTCCATCCCCAATATAACATCAAAATGATCTATGTTCAAAGGCAGTAAGTCAATATACAGATGCATATCCCCAACAATAATTTCACATGCAGGGTACATATAAGCACAAGTTACAGATCCCCCGACAGGTGAAGATACAGCTAACAGATAATTCATGGGTTCTAATGGTTTATTCAATTTTCGCGAAAAAAGCATGTAATACATACGAATGTGTAGACCCCGAATCAATCAGAACATATGCATTTTGAGTACAAATAGAGAGAATACTTGACACAATGGTCTCGGTATTCTGCACATCTCCCGGTACTAGTGCGAACACTCGGCCTTGCCTTGTGGGCTCTTTCCCGGTAGCTTTGGGGTTAGGCTTTGGTGTAGCAGTCGATGCTGCTGCGCTAGGAGCAGCTTTACTATTGGCCTGCGGAGCAGAGGGGCAGTCTTTAACCATGTGGCCCACCTTGCCACACTTGTAACAAGCTCCAGATATTTTATAACAAACTCCCTTATGGTTCTTACCACATTCAGAACATGGTGGTATAGACCGGTTCCCTTGACTAGAAGTAGTCGTTGACCCTGTATTCTGTTTCTTGTTCAATGGGTTATTCTTTCCTTTCTTGAATTTAAAACCCTGCCTTTTACCATGCCATTCAGACGCTGGTGTTTCAGTTTGTTTCAGTGCTTCAATGTTCGACTCAACCATTAATGCTCGGTCAAGAACATTCACATAGTTCGATAGTTTTAAAACATTTATTCTGTCCAGTATTGCAACATTAAAGCCGCCTTCAAACTTCCTGGCCTTCTTGTAATCAGTATCAACCATGTGCGGTGCATAACGGGCAAGTTCAGTAAATTTTGTCTTATATTCTGCCACCAACATAGTGCCTTGTCTCAGACACACTGAGGGAAATACTTTTCAAAGAAAGGCTCCTTAAATTAAGCCCAAGTCATAACAGTGTTGGTGTCGCGGACTAACATCCACCACCTTCTGGCCTCTTCTTGTAGTGTAAAGGTGGCCACTAGCATTTTGTGTGCTTCAGAACACGGAAAGACCTCAAACAGTTTCTCTGTCTCAAGAACCCAAGCTTCAGCCTTTAGCGGCTTAAGGCCTCCCTGAAAGGATGGCGGTTTCATTTTGCTAAACTTCTAGGTGAGAGCAATTATATCCCCATCATTAACATTCGGTTCCAGCTGTACCGGAGGAGGAGGTGGGGGCTGTTGGTTCTGTTGTTGTTCTAGTCTTGCAGTTAATAGTTCCACCATTCTCTCCAACCTCGCCATTCTTACCTCAAGGGATTCAGTTTCATTAGCAGTGCTTGCATTATCCATTTCACTATATGCAACATTATAATAATAAACATAGGAAGTTGCATACTTTAAACACTTAAACATAAACAGTTATATGTTTCAACACATTAACACATATACATGTCATGTCCACACACACTTTTCATGCTCATGTGATGCCCTAATTGCTTTCTTAGGATACCCTATAACTCATTTGGACATGTGTGTGCGGTATAACTCGTGGTTAAGTATCGCTCTGATACCACTCTGTCACGACCCAAACCCACCCCTATGGGTTTAGCACCGTAACCGGCCAGTAATCCGAGATTACCAAAGGCCTGCTTAACAGTCAGACAATAATACAGAGTACAAGGGCATGGCAGAAGCCAAAACAGTAAATAAACAATGTCCAATGAGCTGTGAGTCTGTATGCAAAAAGATTTTTCATACGTACATACATGAATAATACAGAACAGTATGTACAACATTTATAGTCAATCAGAACAGGGACTTAATCCCTGTTAGGCAGTACAGTACAGTGCTATCAGTCTATACAGTTATTACAAAATAGATACAGAGACAGACGGGGGAAATTAAAACACCCCTAAGCCATAGCTTGACAGGCTCGGAACCTCGCTGTGAGGCACAGTGGTTGGCTTGACAAAAAGGGAGTCTAACCCACACTCCTAGCTCCGGTCCGGTGCCTGTACACCTACATATATATATAAACAGTGAGCTAAAACCCAGTGAATAACATAATACGTAAAGAGGTTAAGAATGAATGTCCTTACAGTAATGAAAACAGTTCATTAAATCAGTATTTCAATCGTTCAGTCGTAACAGTCATATGTGGTACATCCATTAGCCTAGCAGTACAGTAAACAATAGGTCTTAAAAGACCGAGCAGTCAATGATGGCCATCATAATAGTAAACAGTAGTGGTTCCACATGGGAACCGACAGAGATCTCTGTAACAGCAGCAGTAACAGTAAACAGTAGTTGCTAAGGATGCCACAATACAGTTCAGAATGTAGGACATACATTCATTCAGTTGATAGTAACAGTTCAGAAAGCAGTTCAGTTAACAGTCAGAAAATATTCATCTTTGAACATATCTTTACACAGTTGTTACTCACAGAGTTCTGGGCTACAATTAAGCTAGAGCGCGACTCCAGTCGCCAACCCTACACAGTTTACAGGACGACCACACACTAAGCTACACAGTTGGAAAGGATAATAACTTAATCCCTAATTTGCCTCGATGTGTTCTACATCTATATCCTCATTAAGATGCCTTAAACTAGGCCTAAGAATGCCTAGGATGAAATAAGGATACAAACATGTACTTTAAAACATTTTTGAAAAAACAGAGGTCCCGCTCGAGCGTAGGTTTTCCCGCTCGAGCAGACATAAAGACAAAGGAATCCGCTCGAGCGTATACTTTCCCGCTCGAGTGTTCTGCAAAACAGGGCAAAAGTACTGGATATGTGAAAATCACGCTCGATGGGCGCTCGATAGCCGCTCGAGCGTAATACACAAGGTCCCGCTCGAGCGTCAATTATTCCGCTTGAGCGGACGTCAAAACAGTGCGAAGTACTGGGAGCACGAATTTCCCACTCGAGCGCCACTTTCCCCGTTCGAGCGGGAGTTCAAAATCTGGAATTTCCAGATTTGAACTTCCAAGCTCAAAACCAAGTTCAAATGCACAAATTCCTATCCTCTTGGGCCAATTTTCCAGAAAACATTCCAAAACTCATAATTTAACATGATTCCAAAGCTCAATTATAAAATCAAAGCCTAAGGGTGTTTCAAACACTCAATTTCAAACCAATTTTCATGAACATGATGAACATGCAAACATGCATGAGTTTAAATCAATTCAAAACTTCAATACATGCTCTACTGAGCCGATTCTTTTCAAAACAAGGTGAAATCATGGTCCATTGTAAAAATATGAACATACATGTACACTTTCATGAAGAACAACATCAAAACTCAAGGATGTAAACATGCATGCATGAAATGAGCTTCCAATCAACATTATAAGCCATATCTTGGCTCCAATCTTCAACAATCCTCTAAATCATGCAAGAAATACTTCAATTCATGACTAAGAAGGTAAGAGCTCTACCTTATGTCTTCAATTATGAGAATATAAGCTCAAGTTTGCAAATTACTCTTCAATTCCTTCACTTCTACCAAGTTTCCAAGCCAATTAGAGATGAAATCACACTCTCTCCTAACTCTCTCTCTCTAGTTTGGTTGAGCTCAACAAAATGGCTGATGAAATGTGTTTTGATACAAAGGAATGAGTCTCAAAAGTGCTAAGCTAGTGGCCCACTAGTGGTGGCAAAATGGTGAATAAATCAACTCATGCAATTTAGCTTATTTTAATCTAATTCAATCATAATAAATCACATTTCAGATAAATATGCCATAAAATCGTATAAATTCTAAGGATCATAGAACATTAATTAATTTCAGATTCGGCCGTTGATAAAGCCTTCAATTTGCAGTTTAAACATAAATATACAAACAGATAATCAAACAGGCAACAGATAGACATAAAATTAAACAGATGTACTCAATCAATTCAATTCCAGATTTCAGTCAGTCAGTTCAGTATTTCAGTCAATTCAATTACTTATCATAATTAGTCTCAGTTTAGCAGTAATTAGTAGTTTATCGGTAAACAGTGGTGAGGGTTGTTACAGTGGAGAAAAGAAAGAAAAAGAGTTCTAAGTTGGTTTTTCATAAGTTTGATCTAGTATAAGTCATTTTTTATCCCTAGTGCTTTGGATCAAAATGTAGAGGGCAGAAAAGACGTCGTTTGCCTCCAAGAAAATTTAACTTCTATTGCCGAAAAATTTGAAAGCTTCTTGGCTCGAGGTAGGGATTTTTCCTACACTTATTTATGCACTTTTACTTGATTATATGGAGCTTAGAGTTGTATATAATTTAATTAGAATTTTTAAAAAATTTGTGATTTATTTGCTTAAAAGAGAAATTTTGAGAAAAATAAAAAGTTGATACCCAAATTGCAAAAGTGTAAACTTGGAATATGTTTGTAAGGTTATGAAAGAGTTATGTTTTAAATTTGAATAAAAACGGACTTCGATTTGATTGGTTTTGAAATTTTTACCGGTTTGTGACCAAAAGGGCATTTTTAAAGAAAACAAAGGAATTACGTTTAACTTTTGGAGCTTTCGATCAAAATATGATGTCATAATTGAATAATGCTTGGAGAATGAGTTTGGAAAAAAAATGATGTTTTCTTGGGCATTAACGATATTTTTTTGTTTAATGTATCTGTTGGAATAAAACCGACACGGTTAGAACTGGATCTTGAGAGGTTACCGAACGTGATTGTGCTATGAAAACTAGTGTAGTTGTTCATATTTGATGAGATGTGGAATGGATTGTATTTATCGATTTTTTTTTTTTGAATTTAATTGTTTAAATATCTGTTTAGAAATATATGTTTTGGGCTATCGGTGGAGGATGGCCATGATTGTTGTAGAAATGCATGAGACTTAGGTAAATTGAACCACATTCCTCATTTGTTGCATTGGACATTGCATTACATTCATTTCATTGGAAATGTATCTGTTTTTGAGAAATGTTTGGAAATGTATTTGTTTGCAAAAAGATAAATACTTGGTGAATCTGGGTAAGGGGTGTAGAACCGCGCGGTCAGGTGTCGAGCCTTCCAGTTTACTGGTAAAAATGACAGTGGTAGTGCATTAGGGCCTACTTGCAGACACTCACCTAGAGATTCACAGAGCCTGTATTCATGTAATAGATATGGTTTAAAATGGAAATGGTTTTATATCTGTTGTTCCATCTCAACATTGCATGCTTTACAAAAAGAGAGATAAATTGTTTTATCATGAGCATGGCATGAGCATACTCCTCTTTAGTCTTGTCATGGTTCATATGTTGTGTAGTATATCTCTACTGGGCTATAGCTCACCCTATCAGGGAAACCATTTCAGGTACAGGTGCTATGCCTCCGCCAAGGCATTGACTTGGGAGGACTCGGAGCTAAGGCTTCATTTTTGTTTTATTGTTATTTGTTGAATGTAAGCCAAGGCTATATTTGCGTTGAGTTGAAACTCCATTTTGTGTAACCAAGAATGTTCTTGGATAAATTTGTAAGACTGTAGGGCATTTATTATCTGTTTGGCTTCCATTTCATACTTGTTGTAAAATGTATGCTTGGGATTGGAACTGGGGCATTGAGATGTGAATAGCATGTATTTAGTATTTGGGATTTAATGGAAAAGGATGTAAAGAATAGTTAGCTATATATATGTGTTTGTCTATCAAGTGGGTTTTGTAGCATAAATAGATATACCATGCCCAATTTTCGAGGCATTACAGGGGATAAACTATCAATAAGTCCTAATAATTGGTAAAATCGTCGTTAAAAATAATTTTTGTGATGATTTTTGCATATGTCGCTAAATATTAAAAATTAATAACTTTTTTTGTCATGATTTTTACATGGTTAAAGATACATTTCCATTATTTTTCATACATTTATTATATGTATGTGTTGGAATTTGCAAATTGTTCTCAATTGATGGAAAAATTATTGAACACTCCACGTGTTCATACTTTTCATGAATTATTATACACTATATTTCTTCATGTTCCACAAACACTCAACACAAAATCATGGGCCGTGAAATCCATTCCAACTAGTGACAGAAGTCCTTAAGCATTATTTCCTAAAATTTGGAATTAAAACAAGCAGAACTTGAACAAGAACCACGAGAAGTTCCTATTAGAACATATTGAAGATACAATTTTCTAATTTGTGGTGGCATAATTTGTAATTTGATTTTATTTTAATTACCATAATTACGGATGTGTGATAAGATTTTAAAAGATAAAATTAGAAATAAATATATTCGTTAAATGGTAAGAGTAACACTTATTAAAAATAAATTGAGAGAATAGGATAAGATGGTTTAGTTATATACAACAAAGACCAACTGATATAATCGTAAGAAAGAGTGATACAACCACTATAAATGGAGATGTTAGAGGAGGGAAAAATCTAAGTTGACATGAGATGTGATCGTGAAAAAATATATTTATTTATTTAATTTAACTAAATATATAACTACTGATAAAATAAAATGGAAAAAAAAGATTCATATAGTTGATCTTACTTAATTAAGACAGAACACTTAATTTTTTGTTTAATTTGTAATAAGGTGAATGAACTTCGATAAATGCTATAGCACATGCAAGTTTTCACTAACTTATTTGCTGTCTCACATGGTGACCATTAAAAACAACTATCTCATGTTTACATTAGCACATTTAAACATCGTACCCATTTATTTTCCTAAATGGTTTGACAGTCAAATAAAACATTTATATGTTTTTAAATTTTTTTTAGTAATAAATTTTTTAAAAATTATGTTAAAATTCTTTTGAGGTCCGTCTAGTGCCCAAGGATTTGAAAAGTAAAAACATTTTGAAAACATTCAAAACCTATTTACTAAAGACAAAAAAAAAAAAAAAAAATCTAATTCTTTTTTTGTCTTTAATGGAATTTTTTATAATTATTTTATTTTGTTTTGTTTCTGGTCTATCTAGTTCGGAAAAAAAAAAGTGTAATTTTTTTTTTTTGTTTACTAAAGTTGAAAAGAAATAGATAAAAAAAGTGTCTAAAAAAGTCAATTTCAAACAATAAATTATAAAAAAAAAATCTTTGTGATTTTATACCTTTGTTTATGGTAGAAACTTCCAATTAATTAATCTTATCATTTAGTACAGTGTATTATAAAGAAATTATGGATGTAATAATTGATAAATCACATATTTAATTAAGTTCAAATCTTTTTATATTCCATTAGAGTTAAAGTTGGGACGTACACGAATTACTCCATTGTGGCATGCTCATGTTTAATTATTTGGCCCCGTTTGGGGGATTTTAGTTTTTTAGTTAAAAAGTCAAAAAATACTTCAAATTCTCACATTATTCTCTTTATTTTTTGCACATTTTTTTTTAATAAAAAGTTAACTAAAATAACCAATTCCCCAATGAGGCATTAGTCACTTTTGTTGTCAAGACTTGAGAGCCGACTAAACTACACTTTCTAAAATTAAAAAAATAAAAAATGAAACTAAACATTAAGAAAATTGAAAGAAATTAAACATTAAAGAAAATGAAATTAGAAACTAACAGTAACTACTTCACACTACAATAAATTAAGATTTTTAAGATAAACCATTTTTTAAGGATGAAATATATTAATTATAAAAGTGTCATTGTTGTATTTTTAAGACAAAAGTGGACATTTTGTAATGAATTATTATTCTTTCGAAACCAAAATTTTTATCTTAAAAATAAACCTTTTGGGGTGAAATTGTTTTATCTCTAAAAATGCATTTATTAGCAACATCTTTCAAATTTTGTTGCTAAAGGTTTTTTTTTTAATTTTTGTAACGATTTTTTCACGACCCCTCATATAGCGGCTGGAATTGATCTCATAACGATTTTGATTATTTGTTTTCAAAAAATGATATACAAGCTCACTTTCTAGACCAATATTCTAGACTCAATGAAGTGCAAGTGATATGATTACTTGATAATTAGAGAAGATATGAGAGAGTGTGTTGTTTTAGATGTTCTAGTTGATTGTTACTATAGCGATTCATGTTTTGATCTGTCACTTGTTGTATTCTAGGTTCGGGTCTTATGTTTTTGAATGATTATTCATGTCTTGTTTCCATTGTCCTCCATCTATTTTGGTTATCGGGTCGTTGCGGTTGTGTTTAGGACAGGTTGGTTGCTTGTTTTTCTAAACTCTCATTGCCCAGAATTTTGCTCCTTCACTCGGGCGTCACTTCTTGCTCTCGAGCGGGCTTTGCAAACTCTCAGTACTTTGCAGGTCTGCAAAACTATTGGAAGAGTATTTTCAATGCTCGAGCGCCGTTTCCTACGCTCGAACGGCCTTTCTTGAGCTTGAGCGTTGATCTGTCATCTGCAAAACTACTGGATGTGTGTATTCTGCACTCGAGCGGACATTTCTTACGCTCGAGCGGAACAACTTATTGTGTCTGACTCTCGAGCGTCAACTCTTACGCTCGAGCGGATTGTGTATATATTAGATTGCGAAAATGACTTTTTACATCACTTTTTCAGATCTTTTCTCCTTAAAACCTAAAGTTAAGACCCTCTGTAGACACCCCATTTTTGACCGACCTTCAGACTCAGACATCACCAGTTGAGCGCTTGGTGATACTGCATATCGTGCTCGTCCAGAAGTTTTAGAGTTTCGGCTGCGAGCCTTGCCTCCGGACTTCCGGACTCTTTTGTGCTTTGCCTCGGTTTGCGAACCAGGCTCGGTTTTCTCTGTTTCTTTTCCTGAGGGGAGGGAGAGGTCCCGTAGACCATCTCTCAGTGGCCGTGGGCTACATTTTGTGGCTGTAGGCCATTTTTCCCATTTCGGAGCCCGGTTCCCGGTTTTCGGGGCCGTCAGGCCGTGTGCCTCGGTTCGGGACCGCTTAACCATCTCCTATTGCTCCGATTTTTGACATGCATCTTATTTACTCCCTTTTGAGGGACACTGAGGTCTGAGAGACCCACTTCGTGGTCGAACACCACTCCCGGTGCCTAACAGCCAGTTTTCGGGGCCTCGGGCTGCGCGTTTCGGCCCCCGAACCTTCATTTTGCATCGGTTTGGGCTCATTTTTGGTGGAGACCTTATTTTCACTGTTAGAAAGCTTGTAGGAGGGTCGGAGGCCAGCAATTTTGCTGAAAAGCCAACTTCTTTTTGGTCAAAAGTAGTTCAGCATGAATCCGGGAAGGAGAAAAATCCGCGCGGCTTCACCGAAACGGGCGTAACTCTTTGCACAAGAGGAATTAAGATATGAGGCCACCACCATTGGAAAGACTACTTCCGGGGCTTCATTTTGCACTCAAGAATCTCCCAAGTCCAAGTCCGGGGGGGGAAGATGTGGTTGGTTGAAGTCTGGTTGGACCGAATCTGCGCGGCTTCACGGAAAAGGGCATAACTTTTTCTACAGGAGGAATTTTAATACAAGGTTTGCGCCATTGGAAAGATAACTTCTGGGGCTTTATCCTAGGGGGTGGCCGGCCACTTTTTTTCCTTGACCTAGCCAGCCGGCCACTTTTTCTGGCCGGCCGGCCACTTACCTGGTGGATGACTTTTTTCCCCCCTTTTAAACTGGCCGGCCATTTTTGCCCCTGTGAGTGCATTCCAGCCATGTATTTGTTTTTACACTTCACCCATGTCCGAGGGTTTGGCACTTTTGGAGGGAAACTTGACTCATTTTTCCCTCCATTTTTCCCCCCTTTTTTCCCCCTCCTTGGCTTATATATCAGCAGCTCCAGCTGCTGGTTTAGGGTTAGAAAATTTCCCTTCAAGCCCTTTGCATTATATCTCTCTCCCTCTCCATCTCCAAGCTTCCATTCTTCAAACCCTACACCATTTTACACTACACCACCAAGCCCTACCCTTCCATCCTCCACTCCAGCAGTTTGAGGGTGTTCTCCAGAGCTTAGGGGTGCTGCAAACTCAAGCCAAGAGTTGCTAAAGACTTGTCTCCAAGGGTAAGTACCAATTCCCTCTTTTTGAGCTTAATCTTGCAACTTTTTTTTAGCTATTTTTCTTGCTATTTTGAGCTCCGACCATAACTGAAAGTACCCTTTATTTGAGCTCTATTTCATGTTTCATTAAGGGAATTTTGGCATTTGAGGTCCCTATCTTGCACTTGCTTCATTATTCCTCTTGTATGCCATAATCTTGCATGTTATTTTTGGCCTATATGTAATCTGTTTTGGGGCATGTTGTAAACTGTAAGTGAACTTATTTTGAGCCCTTCTTCAATATTGAAGAAGGGCTCATCACTGTTTGGGACCCCATGTGCCACTTGTCATTATATCCCTCTTTGGTCCCCATTTTTGCATGATTTATTAGCCCATTATGCTTCTGTTTTTAGGCTCTTTTAAGAACTGAAAACAGTCTTATTTTGGCCCATTCTTCATGTTTCATTAAGGGCCTTTCATGGTTTGAGGCATATTTTATATACTTTGTGTTATATCTCCCTTTTGGCTTCATTTTTGCATAGCATCTTGGACATATTTGCATACTGTTTTGAGTCCGGCCATCAACTGTAAAATGCTTTATTTTTGGCCCCTATTCAACATTGTTGAAGGGCCCCTTTGTGTTTAAGGCCAGAAACCACCACTTGCTTCTTTGGCCATCTTTTGGCCCATTTCTTGCATGAGAGTTTAGCCATACCTGTGCTGGTTCTTGTGGTTTGCCATAAACTTAAAAGATCATATTTTGGGTCCCTCTTCAACTTTTTTGAAGGGCCCTAATCTGTTTGGGGTCAGCAGCTGTGAGTTGTTTCATTATCTCACATTTAGGGCCATTTTTGCATGCTATTTTTCCCTATTTGTGTTTGCTGTTTGGCCATGCTTTGAACTATAAAAATGCTTATCTATGGGCTGCCTTGCTTCTTTATTTTCATCTCATGATCAAATTGTGCATGCATTGCATAGCTATAGGCCATTTCATGCGCCAAAATCCATGTTTCGGGGCTCGTTCCTTGCATCGGGTTTCATTTTACCGGGTTTCGGGGCTGTTTTGCATCTCATTTTGCCTCTGATTTTTGCATTATAGGGTGCCATATTCCATGTCTTTTCCATGTCTCATTAAAGTGGCATTTCGGTGCCTGAGGGTCGGTCCTCGGTTTGCGTGCACGCATGCACGCATTTTAAGTTGTCTTGTTTTCATCTGATGGCCTCCTATGTGAGTGTGGCTGAGGCTCTCTCATGTTGGTGTAAGTCCATTATTGCATTGCGTATGCCATTTCATCCATAGCATTGTGTATGCTCGGTTGTGTATTACCTTATTGCATTGTGTATGCCATTCCATAACATTGTGTATGTTAGGATTGTATCTTAGTTGCATTTCATGCATGTCATGCATATTGCATCGTGTTCGGGATAAGAGTTAGCCCGGGCACGGGAAACGAGGTACGTTTCGCACTCCGAGTGACGGAACGTGTCTCAATTCCCAGTCACCGACACTCCGGATTATCCATGATGGAGTTGGGTTTTAGTTGTGTTTTCATGTGCATTCATCCTATATTGAATTGTGTAATTCGACCCCTCGGCCATCATGCATCGAGATGCGTGATTGGTGGCACGAGGATCGAGGCATGCATACATTTGTGAAAATACATTGCCATGCCCTTTTCCTGCTCTCTGTTGCAACAAATCAAGAATCAGCAATCTTTCGGGGCTTGGCGCGCTTTCCAAGAAATCATTGCAAAATAGAGGCTAATTGGGGCATCGCAGTAGATTTTCGCACAAGGCAGCCCAAACATACATCATTCATCAGAGTCAAGGCAGTCCCTGCCTTGCATGCCAGTTTATAGCTTTCCTAGATTAATTTGTAAATTAATTAGGATTTTTGTATTTATTCGGGACTGTAATTATTTGGGACTGTATACTATTTATTCGGACCCTCTGTGCGAGGGCATAATTGTAATAAGTGTGGGTGAGTGTGATGTATGTCTTCCAACCCCACGTCTTTCTTCCCTTTTATTTACCTGCTTATGATGGTTAGATTATGGCATGTTTCAATTAGCATACAGTATGACAGCATGTTTGCATCATTCATCTGTTTTGCATGCACCAGGCTCGGCGCATCATACTAACTGCATTGTATTTCAATTTCAAATTTGAATACGTGTTAGCTGTAGCATTCCATATGCCATGTTTAGAATAGCCTAGCCTGCTATAGTTGCATTTTTGCATGTGTTGCATTAAGCATTTCTGTATACTTAGGATCATGCATGATTTCTAATGTAGTTTCTGTTTTGGCTTGGAGTACTCGGTAAGTTTTATGCTTTTGCATCCTTGCATGCGTGTGAGTGACTGCCATGAATAGCATGCTTACCATGAGGCTATTTGCTTAAGTGATATAACTGCCTGAATGCCTGTGGGTGAAGGTTGGGTTATTTGGATTGGAATAAATCATCAACTGTTTGTTTTAAGCCCACTAGATAGTGGCAAAACCATCTTTTCTAAGCCCACCTGCGGGTGGCAAAATCTGCATTTTAAGCCTACTTGTGAGTAGCAAACCATTTTTCAAATAAACAAGCATGAAATGTTTTGTTCCAATTCGGGCGACCCAGTCTATACTTATATGCTGTGTGCATCACATAGTAACCTAGGCTAATAACCGGAATAAGGACACACAAAGTTTTCAAAAATCGATATCATGGTTAGTAGAGGCCGATCTTTGATCGGGCGAGCGGGGGTGCTCACGAAGTGACCTTCCCTAATCGTACCCAAGTTCCCGAGCCGAGGCAACTTTGGTGATGACTGACACGTGGCCTTTGGCACCAAGTCAGGGTTTCCTAAATTTTCCATTAAAAAAACATTTAGGTGGCGACTCTGTATCTGGCAAAGCAGTCCATGTTTGACACTTCTTTTCAAAAATCTGTTTCTCAAAACGATTTGCCAGATTTGGACTCTTTGGTTCAGACTTAGAACCGTGACAATTTGAGAGTCCTGAGCTGTAGTGACCCCAACTGAACGGAACGGGAGCTCGTTCCTCCCGGGGCGTTTGGGGACGTCTACACCCTCTCTCTCTAAAACACACACACACTCTCTCTCTCTCTACATTTTCACCTAGTTCTAGTGATTTCTTCACCATAATCCCTTTGATAAAGAGGTAGACTATCTTAAGATCTCCACTTTGATCCGAATAGAGTTGGGTTTAGGCATCTTTGAAGTTTCACCCTTGCTTGGCTCATTTTCTCTCTTTGAGGTAGGGATTTTCTACACCTTCATATGGGTTTTAGCTTAGTTATTTGTCGTCGTGTAACAATGGTGGGTTTGGGAGTAGTTTGAACAAACCAAGGGTTTTATAACGACTCGAATTTTAAATTTACATCGGATTGATGTATAGTGGTGCCTGTCACCTTAAAACTTGTATGGTTGTCGGACTCTTGATATTGATAGGTTGGCAAGTGAACTTTAAATATTATAATTGAGGACCCTTGGATGATGTTTGGAACCTTGATTGAAGCCTTAACAAGATATATAGATAAGATTAGATAAAAAGTCTCAAGTTTGAGTTTGAGTTTTTGACCAGCCGTCACTCTTTTGCCGTTTTCTCCTTCCATACTTCGAATTTGAATGTGAAGTTGGAACCATTGAAAAGCTTGTTTCTGGGGCTTCAATTTGGACACAAGAACGACCTAGAACGGAGTCCCGATGAGAGAGTTATACTCATTTGAAGTTTTCACATCTGTGCTGGAAGCAGATCCGCACGTGCAGGGAATAGCGGCGCACGTGCGGGACTGTGCGGGACAGCAGCTCAAAAACGTGATTTTTGAACCATTTCTTACATTTCCTTTTCCTCTCTTCTTCTCCCCTCCTCCATGTCCGAAACCCTAGCTCCCCAAACCTTGATTTCCTCCACTTTTATCAACAAATCCACCATGAATCTTGCATCAAGGATGGAGAACAAGAGAAGAGCAACTTTTTTTTTCAACCGATTGGAATTTCGAAATTTTGGAGGAATCTCATCAAAGCTTGCTTTTCTTGCTTGAATCTTAAGGTAGGAGTCCTGGTCCCCCTTCAATGCTTACATTGATAGTTAGATTTGTGGTATTTTGGGAGTATATAAATGCAAAATCTACATTTTGAGCATATAATGTAAATCATGAAATTTTGGGGTTAGGTTTTGAAATGTTGGGGTTCTATTATGGGGTTTAGATTATGGTTTATGGATTATGGACCTAGGGTGCATAATAAATGGGAAGATTTGAAACAAAGTAATGGGTTAAAAATCTGGTTTTTTCTTGAAATTTCTAGATTTTTTCTTGAAACCCTAGGTTGATTTTTGATGATAATCAATGATTTGACCCAAATTGAAAGTTGAATCATGAAATTGGTAGGTTGAATTATATATGTACAAGTTTAATTGGAATTTGGTTGTGTTTGAAAATTATGTTTAAAATTTGCGAATGAACTTTGTTAAGTGCATTGTAAACCATGTTGTAATGAGAAAGGAAATTGGGGGAAATGATTTATTAATGATATAGATGGCATAAACTCGGTTATGGAATGTTGAAATGGGTTTTAAGAATCCCTTTTGAATTATGTCGAATTTTATTTAATGATGTTGAGTTGAATCATGTTGCTTATGTTGAATTGTGGTGATTATGTAGGATGGTATTGACTATGTTGATTTTGATTTTTGTGACCTAAAATGTGGAGTTTTCAAAAATGGGTTTAATCCCAAATCATTTTACTAAATACTTGTGGGTTTGCTTAGTTATTAAATCAAGAGAATGATTTAATGAGGTTTCTTTATGGGGATTGGAAATGTTTGGTTTTTGGTGAAAACCCTAGACATCCAGGGATTTTTGAAAAAATGTGGAAGATGTCCATACAATTCCTTTCTACCTTAAAATCGAAGTGATTAATTATAAACTCCATAATGTGTTTTGCAAGGTTGGTAATCTTTTATATATATTGAGTTGAAGGAATAGGTTTGAAAACTTCATGTGCAATCCTTGGTGCGGCTCGTGTTGCAAAATGTTGTTTGCTCTGTTTTACGTGCTTAACCCTCTGATATTTTTAGAATTTGTGTTTGATGCCCTTAAGATGCCTGTAAATTCATTCGAAGTAAAATGAAGCAGGGAATGAATTAAGAAAGAAAAAGGAATTAATGTATAAGTTGTGTACGTGTGTAGGGCATAACCCGGGACGGACAAGCGCTCCGTTATAGCACTGTGAGTAATAGTATTGTAATCACACATTTGAATTCCGTTAATAATTCTGTTTATTAACGCTCTGGTCTTCACCAGTAGCTATGTTGATATTATGTTGATTGGAAATCAATGGGAACATTGAAAAGATTTGGTGTACATCGGTATGACTCTAAACCTACCTCGTGTTTTGGTTATAGCTAAAGATTAATGTTAATGTACCATCCTAAGAATTACCTGTGATTTCATACAAAAATTGCATACAAACTATTAACACTGTGAAGTTGGTTAATAGGAAGGAATTGAGTATCAACGACATTGTTGTGTGACTCATGTTGTGATATGAATTGTTCTGACCTATTGATGTACTAGTACATTTACCTTCAGATTATTGTTAATGTTAGGGTTCTGCTAATTACGTGACAAGTATGTCGACTTCCAAAGAACCATGAGGAAATCTAAGTGCATCATTGCACTAAGCGTTTTGTTTGCTATGGATAATGAATATTAGCATTATGTTATCTGCTAGTTAGTAGTATTGAAACATGATAAGCACATGGGATGTATATGCATTATGGAACTGTGGTATCTACATATTGCTGGAAGCGTTCACTCTGTAAAATATATTTACCTTTTTGCGAATAATTATCGGCAACGTTCTGTTAAACTGATGTTATCTATGTTAATTCATGTGAGTAAAGAGAAGAATGTGTGTATGTTCTATATGATTCTGAAGTTAATTTGTTCTGTATATTTCTGGGCCGAAAGGCTGTTCTGTATATTTCTGGGCCGAAGGGTTGTTCTGTATATTTCTGGGCCGAAAACTGTTTTGTATATTTCTGGGCCGAAAGGCTGTTCTGTATATTTCTGGGCCGAAGGGCTGTTCTATATATTTCTGGGCCGAAAGGCTGTTCTGTATATTTCTGGGCCGAAAGGCTGTTTTGTATATTTCTGAGCTGAAAGGCTGTTCTGTATATATTTCTGGGCTAAAAGGCTGTTCCGTTATTTTTGGGCCTATGGCCGTTTTGTATCTGAAGACCTATGGTTGTTCTGTACATACTGGGCTTAAAACCACTCTATTAAGAAAACTGGATCCATGGCTGTTTTGGAATAATTACAGAATGAAATCAATCATATGCCTCTGCAGTTTTATGCTTTATTATTCAAGTTAAACCTTACATTATTTATGTACTATTATTCACTGAGTTTCACTCACTCTGTATTTTGTCTGTTTCTGTAGGTATTCAACCGAGAGGCCAGTCCTAACCCTTAAGATTCGTCTCCCTTTTGTCAACCTCGGTGTGTCCAGGCACTAATTGAAGCCCGTGCATTTTGTAAAGCGTTGTTAGGTTTTTGGGGTTTATGCTTTGATTATCTTTCGTTAATATGTTTTGTCATACGCCCAATTGTGGGCTGAGTCGATGTATGTGTATGTATGTTTCCTGTATATTATTTATTTGATATGATGTTGTGATCCTGGCATAATAGTAATAGCTCAATGGAATAGAATTTTTGGTTATCAGGTGCTTCCGATCAGGTCCCATGCGTTACGTATATCGGGTTTTTTTTTGTCTATTTCTGAAGTGGTCATGTCCAAAACTTTTAGGAGCGGTTTTGGGTCGTGACAGGTTTGGTGTGAAATAAATAGAGGAGTTTTTGGTGAATGCGAAATAAATAGGTATAGAGTTTGAATATGAGGTTTTATTGTGTCAAATTTGTTAATTTTGGTACTTGGGTTGATATTAGGAAAAGAGGAAGTTTTGCCCTAAATGGATCAAATTGTTATTTTGTATAAATAACTAAAATTGACATTGGTAATGTGAAATTTGATGATTATTGATATAAATGGTGGAGTTAGATACGTGTTGTCTCTCACCCATGAAAATTTGAATAATTTATCTATTGAGAAGATTATATATCTATTTAGAAATATCTGTATTGGGCTATCGGTGGAGGATAGCTATGATTGTTGTAGAAATTGCATGAGGATTAAGTAAATTGAAACTAATCTAATATCGGTTGTCATTGAATGTGACTATGCTTTAAATACATTGTATATGTATGATGTTTGGGAGGAGAAAGGGGATGTACTATATTGTTTGGGAGGAGATAGGGGATGAACTCCATTGAAATTAAGTTGGCCGGAGTGTCCAGGATGAAAGTCTCGAAATCTCATGTATATATGGGTGCCAATTCCACGGACGAAATTTTCGTAAAATGGCAGATCGAAGTGTTTGTGTGGAAATTGTGTTGATTAGAATACAACTGAGTTGTAGTCTCAATTGGGTTATTGAAAGATAATGAAATTGGCCCATGAATTGAGAAGAATAAATTAACTTGAAATGAATTGAAGAAAAACGGATAGAAGTATGAATTTTTGTACTTTATGATCATGTATAATGTGGATGTTTTGGCATAGGCATTGTATATGCACATCGTACTTATATCTTTGTTAAGTCTCATATATTGTATTAGATTATTTCTACTGGGTTTTGGCTCATCCTATTTGGGAAAAACTATTTTCAGGTGTTGGTGATATGCCTCCGCCAAAGCAATAGCTTGGAGGGACTTTTGGGAGCAAGAGCTTCTTTCTTTTGTTGTATCTTCGTTTGTATAGGCAAGCGCTTTATTTGTATCGAGCTAGTCACTTTTGTTGTAACCAAGTCATAACTTGGAAAGATGTAAGCCCTTAGGGCATATAAATATCTGTTTAACTTTCATTGCTCTTTGCTACTTGTAACACATATTGTAGATTCAAGATGAACTGTTTGTGAATGTATATCGCATGTGTCATTTTTGTATATCAATTCAGATTAATAAAAGCATCTCGTTTCTATTATTCTCCCACTTATGGTTCGGATTTATTGTATTATTTTGGGGGGTTACACGAGATGCTTAAATAATATTTAAATCTAAATGTTGTGGGATTAGGCCATGTGTTGAAGCTTTTAAGTTTTAATAATCACAATTTTTTTTTCTTTTTTCAATGGGTAAGAAATAATTTGCACAAGAAAAGCTAAGTGCCCAAAATTTATGCTTAGAATTTTACCTATAAAGATAAATGTGACATACAAATTCAAATTATATAAGAAAATTCAATAATATATATCTAGAAGTATGTGACAAATTTAACAACTAATTATGTCTTTTCCCATGAGAGTCGAATTCATAAAATTAACTACCGATATAGATAATAATAGTGCTAATTGAATCTCACTGAACCACATGAGTATCGATCGGGTTTGAATAATCACAACAGCGACTTCGATTTGAACATTTAGTTACTATTTTCTTGCCCTCTAAGCACGGCAGATTAAGATTGAGAAGTAATTGAAAGTTTGGTTGGCCTCAAAAACATTTGTCCATTGTATGTATATCCATCCACATCTCCATAGATATAGACCATTACTAGGCAGCATTTATTATTTATCTTTCCATGCAAATCTTTCTTAAAATTCATAATTTTAACACCACTACAATATTTGTCACACAAGAAAACGAATCCTACATAAGACAACTAAAGTCAAGTCCTCATATTGGACAAGTGTATTTCGTCAAGATTCCTTCCATTTTTTCCATGAAAAATGTAAAAGAAAAATTTGCTAAGAAAGGAAAAGAAAAAGAAAAAAGTGGAAAAAATAAAAAATTTCATTTGCTATTTTTTTCTTTTATTATTTATTATTTATTATTCTCTGCAAAATCATAATTTTAACACCACAACAGTGCCTATCAAATGAGAAAATGAATTGTAATTAGAACAACTAAAGTCAAGTCTTCGTACAAGTGTATTTCGTTAAGATTCCTTCACATTTTCCAAATATATATATATATATATATAAAGAAAAGAAGAAGAAAAAAAGGTCCTGTTTTATGCATCGTAAGGAAAAAAATTTCATAAACAATTACATGCTTAAGTGAAAAAAAAAACTTATTTACTTTCTATTATTCATTATTTTTCTCTATAAATCATGCTTAAAATTCATAATTTTAATAATAATACAGTGCTTATCACATGAAAAAATGAAGAAAAAATCGTTACCCTATTTATGCAGGGTAAAAGAAACATTTGTCGTAAACAATATATGGCTAAGGAATCCATTTCTATCATTTTTCACACATTTATTATTTGTATATGTATACGTTGGAATTTGCAAATTCTTATAAATTGATGTGGCCTTGAAGTCCAATCCAACTAGTGACAGAAGTCCTTAAGCATTTGTGGTCCTAAAATTTAGAATTAAAAACAATCAGAACTTAAATGAGAACCACGAGAAGTTCCTATTAAAGATAAGAACATTATTAAAGATAAAATTTTCTGATTTATGGTGACATTATTTGTAATTTGATTTTATTTCAATTTCTAGAATTATGGATGTGTGATAAGAATTTAAAAGATAAAATTTAGAAATGAATATATTCGTAGAGTAGCACCTCTAAAAAATAAATTGAGATTAAGGTGATTTGGTCCTATATAATAAAGACCCACTGAAATAATGGTAAGAAATAGTGATACAATCACTATAAATGGAGATGTCAGAATAGGAAAAAATGGAAGTTGACTTGAGGTGTGACAGTGAAAAAAATATGAATTTATTTAATTTAATTGAATATATAACTATTGATAAAACAAAATAATAAAAAAAGATTCATATAATTGATCCTACTTAATTAAGATACAACACTTAATTTTTGGTTTAATTTTTTATCAATTTAATTTACTGTCTCATATGGCAGACTAGTAATAATAGTTATCTCATATTTATATCAGCACATTTTAACATTAGAGCAATGCTATAGACCACTAATTTGTCATCACAGATCCCACCACTAGTGAGGTGGCAATTGAAAAAAAAAAAAAAAAGGCACAAACACACTGTGACAGTGGGTGGGACCCACTACCACATCATTAGAGCCACTGCTAATTAGTGGTCTAAATCATTTCTCTTAACATCATTCCTTTTGATTTTTTCTAAGTGATTTGACATCCAACTAAAAAAAGTTATATATATATATATATATATTTTAGTGATTTTTTTTATAAAATTTATGTCAAAATTCTTTCCAGTCCATCTAGTGAAAAAGGAATTAAAAAGTAAAAATATCCAACTTTTTTTTTTTGTCTTTTGTGGAATTTTTTCTAATTTTTATTTTATTTAATTTTATGGTCCATCTAGTTTAAAAAACTTAAAAGTGTAAAAAAAAAATTCCATTGGAAAGATAGTTAAAAATTGATTTTTTAGCTTTTTTTTACTGTTTCATATGAGAGGTGATGTGATCTAAAATGAGTTAAAAACTGACTTTTGGCCTCTTTTAACTTGTTGCCAAAACAACCCTAAAGACCAAAAAAGATTGATAAAAAAATTGACAAAAAAGTCAATTCCAAACAATAAATTCCAAAAAAGTCTTTGTGATTTAATACATTTGTTTATGGTAGAAACTTTCAATTAATTAATCTTATCATTTAGTACCATGTTTTATAAATAAATTATGAATGTAATTGTGGGGATATATTTTCTGTATACCAACACGTGGCATGGTGACGCCGACGTGTCAGCCGAGGTGCCACGTGCCCTGGTAGTTAAGCCGAGGTAATCTCGAAGAAGCCGAGGTCATCTCCGAAGATATCGGAATCCGAGATATGGGGCAAGAGTCCTGAGGCACAAAGGGGACTGAATTAAGATAAGGATAAAACTTTCAAGGAGTTTATCTTTATCACTTAAAAGAGTCCAGAGTAAACAGTGAACTAGAATTCATAGAAGTCATGCTTCTAGTGGGACTTGGATTGAGTATATTATAAAAGAGAGGCACCCCCATGGGTCTAAGGTATGTAACTTATACTTTGAGTATTCAATTTAGTACTTGATTATCTTTGAGAGATATACTGACTTGATCGTCGGAGTGCCCCCGGGTGGAAGAACCACCGCCGGAGCTTTTTCTTTCTGTTTCAGGTTACTTTAGCCATCTATTCTGCTTGTGCTCTCCAGCTGATCACTAAACGGGCAGTGTGGTCAGATTTTCACCCACACAATTTGGCGCCGTCTGTGGGAACGAAGGAAGAATAGATGGCCAGTAATGGACAGTAGGGAAATATTGGGGATAACGCTCCCACTGGGAGTGGCAGACCAATTGACCTTGACATTGAAGGAGACAACCACAATGCAGAATCCCGTGACCAGGGTCACAGAGAGAACGACGTCATCCCAGAAGGCGACACGTCAAAAAGAGCAAACCAAGGAAAGTACTACAATGAAGATAACCTCTAGGTATGGAGGGACAGGTGCCTACGGAGGGATGAGGAAGTAAAAGAGCTAGCAAACAAATTGGCAGACCTCCAGTCAGTCGTCAACTTCATGATGCAGAATAATGTTATGCAGCCACCATACCCGCTGCAAGATACGCCGATGCCGGCGAACAACACCCAGAAGGACGGAAGAAAAACAATCCCCGAGGTCCCTCAGCATACCAGAAGCGGAAGGCATTCTCACCGGCCTTCCAGGGAAGTCGGACGGGAAAACCCGAGGCAAGAAGAGTCCCGAAGGACACACCACATGAAGAATCCAGACCCCAAAGAACATCGACATGTTCAGGGGCAAGTACTCCATTTTGACACAACCCATGAAGAAAGATCCAAACGACCCCGCCACGAGGCCGAAAGCAGTGTACCAAAAAGACTAAAATCCAAAGACAGCCGAGCTCCAGGGAGGAGCAAAGAAGACTTAAGGGACTACCTCAAGAGGAGGCAGCAGAATGCAGAAGCCGAGGTAAATTCTCCAGTAAAACCGAGGACAGCCTTCTCGGTGGAACTGGACAAATTCGAACCGCCCAAAAGATTCAGTATGCCGAGGTTTCAAATCTATGATGGTAAGTCAGATCCAAACTTTCATGTTGGGCTATACCTAAATTCAATGGCGTTGTATAGCGGGAACGAGCCGTTGCTCTGCAAAGTATTCCCCTCATCCTTTGGGGAAATTGCATCTGATTGGTTCCATAAGTTACCAAAAGGAAGCGTAAAGACATGGGAAGGCTTGGCCGAGATGTTTGTGGCCAGATTCGTGACCAACAAGCTGCAACCCCTGAGGGTTGATGCTTTGATGGCTCTACGAATCACCAAAGAAGAAGGCCTCAGGGCCTATGCGAAGAGGTACTACGAGGTGTTCAACCGAATACCTGAATGCAACCAGGAAGTAGCAGTCGTATCTTTCAAGAACGGCCTGAAAGATGACTGCCCACTACGGAAATCTTTGGCAAAAACATTGCCAAAAAGCATGGAAGAACTCATGGCAAGAATTGAGAAATACGCCAGGGCCGAGGAAGATACATCGGGAAACAAGGAGGTGAAACAAGAAAAGGGAAACAGCTCGCCAAAGCGAGGCCGAGTCAACAATGGACCGAACAAACAAGAAATAGAATTGAGAAATAAACAGGCGGTAACAACGGTATTCCGGATCCCAATCCATAAAATCTTAGACCGGATTCGAAATCAACCTTATTTCAGGGCTCCAGCAAGAGCACCGGGGGAATTCATGGGAAGGAACGTTGGTAGACGTTGTGCCTACCACAATGAAGAAGGGCATCCAACTCAAGGTTGCAAAGCCTTAAAAGCACACTTGGAAGACCTAGTAAGACAAGGCCTTCTGAGGAACCTGGTCGATGAGGCCAGAACGAGGGAAGAACAGGCAAGATTGCCTCAAGCACCAGCAGCACCCCCTCCCCCAGCACAGCTACCACAAGCAGGAGAACCGAGGGTGGTTAATGTGATCCACTCAAGGGTCAACGAAAACGAAGTCAGAGGAGAAACCCAGAGGGTAAGACATTTACAGCATATCTATCAAGTCGGGGAAAAGAGACATCGGCCAGAAGAATGCCAAGGGCCAATGATAGCCTTTACTGAAGCCGACCTAGAACTGGTCCAACATCCGCATAATGATGCCTTGGTAGTATCCCTCCAGGTTGGGGAGTGCCAAGTAAAACGCATCCTAATAGACCAAGGCAGCTCCTGTGACATCATGTACGTCAGATGCTACAAAGAGCTAGGCCTTCACCCCGATGACCTAGAACAGTCCAGCGGCCCGATGGTCGGCTTTAATGGAACGCCGACATGGCCACTGGGCGCAACAAGCTTGGAGGTACAAGCCGGCACTAAGAAGATCAGGACGGAATTCCTGGTAATTGACACACCCTCACCATACAACATCATTCTGGGAAGACCGTGGTTGCATGCAATGGGGGCAGTTCCCTCGACGTTGCATCAACTATTCCGGTTCCCAACAGAGCATGGGATTGAAGAAGTCAGAGGGGATCAACTACAAGCCAAAAATTGCTCCATGGCAGCAATAAAGTCCACATGTAGTATACGAGAGCCAAAGAAAGCAGAAGTTGAAGATGAGGACATGGAAGTCCTAGAAGACGTCGGGAAAGAACCGGCCGAGAAAAGCGAAGAGGCGCTAAAGAAAATCCTCGTCCAGGAGGGCGACGAAGAACGATTTTTTCTTCTCGGCTCAGGCTTAGCTAGAGAAGAAGAAAAAGAACTGGAAGATTTTTTAAGGGCAAACATAGAGGCGTTCGCCTGGACACCTTATGAAATGCCTGGCATTGACCCCGAGGTCACTTGCCACAGTCTGAATGTCGACAGATCGGCAAAACCTGTAATTCAAAGAGCCAGAAGGCCGACGTTAATGCACGTCGAAGCAGTCGAGGAAGAGGTAGACAGACTCCTTGAAGCCAGGGCCATCCGAGAAGTCCAGTACCCAACGTGGCTGTCCAACACAGTAGTAGTAAAAAAGAAGAATGGCAAGTGGAGGGTTTGTGTAGACTTCACCAGCCTCAACAAAGCCTGCCCAAAGGACAGCTTTCCTCTGCCCAAAATCGACCAACTGGTAGACGCCACCTCGGGACATGAAAGGATGAGTTTTTTAGATGCATACAGAGGGTACCACCAGATTGCTATGTACCCTCCAGATGAGGAGAAGACCGCGTTCATCACCCCGAAAGGCCTGTACTGTTACAGGGTGATGCCTTTTGGGTTGAAAAACGCAGGAGCTACCTATCAGAGGTTAGTGACAAAGATGTTTAAACACCTGATCGGCAAAACGGTAGAAGTTTACATCGATGATATGGTCGTAAAGACCAAGGAATCAAAAGGTCATCTTGCCGACCTAAAAGAGGTCTTTGACATACTCAAAAGATATCGGCTCCGACTCAACGCCTCAAAGTGCGCCTTCGGAGTTGGGTCAGGTAAATTTCTAGGATATCTAGTAACAAGAAAGGGCATTGAAGCCAGCCCAGACC
Organism: Camellia sinensis; assembly: GCF_055761805.1. Taxonomy (NCBI): domain Eukaryota; kingdom Viridiplantae; phylum Streptophyta; class Magnoliopsida; order Ericales; family Theaceae; genus Camellia; species Camellia sinensis. The sequence continues at coordinate 14,950,592 of NC_138964.1, read as the reverse complement.
AAATCAAGGCCATCCTGGAACTACAGAGTCCAACATCGGCAAAGCAAGTTCAAGTGCTCACTGGAAGGGCCGCAGCCCTAAACCGATTCATCAGCAGAAGCTCAGACAAGTGCAGACCCTTCTTTAACCTGGTAAAAAAAGCCACAGACTTCCTATGGACGGAAGAATGCGAAGCTGCCTTAGCCGACCTAAAAAAGTACTTGACCACGACCCCGGTCCTTTCTAACCCAATCCCAGGGGAGGAATTGTTTTTGTACTTAGCAGTCTCTGAACACGCAGTCAGTGCAGTGCTAATCCGAGAGGAAAAAGGGGAGCAAAAAGCTGTCTATTACGTAAGCAAAACTCTGGCTAACGCGGAAACAAGGTACCTACCACTGGAAAAATTGATGCTAGCCTTGGTAATGGCCTCAAAGAAATTGAGCCATTACTTTCAGGCACACAAGATTGTGGTTCTAACAGAGCACCCACTGAAGTCCTTATTACATCAAGGAGACTTAACAGGAAGAATAGCAAAATGGGCAGTAACACTAGGCCAGTTTGACCTAGAATTTAGGCCAAGAACAGCAATAAAGGGCCAAGTTTTGGCCGACTTCGTCGCAGAACTCACACCTGAAGCCATCACACCTCGGGCTCCGTCGAGCCAGGAGGAACATTGCCCCGACAAGCAAAAAGAATCCCAGTCAAAGACAAAAAAGCAAGAGAAAGAAAAGCTCAGACCATGCAGCATCTACATCGGCGATTCATTCAGACTATTCGTCGATGGAAGTTCAAACCGCCAGGGAGCAGGAGCAGGAGTACTGCTGATATCTCCAGATGGAGAAATTGTAGAACAGTCCATCCGTCTGGGGTTCAAAGCCTCCAATAATGAAGCAGAATATGAAGCATTAATTGCAGGGCTAAAGCTAGCAGCAGCAGCAGAGGCAGACGAGGTAATTGTTTTTTGTGATTCACAATTGATTGTTAACCAGTCAACAGGAGAATTTGCAGCCAGAGACGAAAGAATGTCGGCATATGCAAAGGAAGTCATCCGACTGGCAGCCCTATTCCAGAACTGCAGATTACTCCAAGTAAGCCGAGATGACAACACCCACGCCGACGCGTTAGCCAACTTGGCCAGCTCAATTCAAACTGGAAAAACAAGGACAATTATGATCGACTACATGTCGGCCCCGAGCATAGATAAACAAAGCATTGAACAAGAAGCAATGTGCGTAGGCCTTGGACCAAGTTGGATGGATGCAATCATTGCATTCCTAAAAGAGGGGAAGCTGCCAGAAGACCATAAAGAAGCACATAAAATTAGGCTGAAATCGGCCAGATTCAGTCTAACAGAGGAAGGCCAACTCTACAGGAGGTCCTTCACTGGACCACTTTTAAGGTGCGTACACCCTTTGCAGGTTGAAGATTTCCTTTACGAGATTCATGAAGGAATTTGTGGAAGCCATGCAGGGGGCAGATCGTTAGCCCACAGGGCCATCACCCAGGGGTATTGGTGGCCCTACATGCAAAAGGACGCCGAAGCCTATGTAAAGAAGTGCGAACAATGTCAAAGGTTTGCACCTTTGATACATCAACCAGCTGCCGACCTAAACCCAGTATCCAGCCCTTGGCCGTTTGCCCAATGGGGCATGGATCTGGTTGGACAACTTCCCCAAGCAACTGGGCAAAGAAAATACTTGCTGGTAGCAACAGACTACTTCACAAAATGGATAGAGGCAGAACCTCTTGCCAAAATCCGAGATGTGGATGTCAAGAATTTTATTTGGAGAAACATAATCACCAGATTTGGGATTCCAAGAGCAATTGTTGCCGACAACGGGACACAGTTCGACAGCAAACTCATCAAAAACTTTTGTGCAAAATTCAAGATCAAGAATTATTTCTCAACACCAAGTTTTCCTCAAAGCAATGGGCAAGCAGAAGCATCCAACAAAGTAATCCTGGATGGAATAAAGAAGAGGCTGCAGGCAGCAAAAGGAAAGTGGGTGGATGAATTGCCCAACGTACTTTGGGCATATCGGACTACACCGAGAAGATCAACAGGAGAATCCCCCTTTGCCATGGCCTATGGCACAGAAGCAGTCATCCCATTAGAGATCGGCATCCCAGGGATCAGAACCCAGGGAGTAGAGAATGGCACTAACGACATACTCTTAGCCCGAGACCTGGATTTATTGGAAGAACGAAGAGAGAAAGCTGCAATCCAGCTCGCAGTATACCAGCAACAGCTTGCCAGAGCTTACAACAAGAAGGTTAATCCAAGAGATTTTCAAGTTGGCGACCTAGTCCTAAGAAAAGTCGTCGGGAACAAGAAGGATCCCAGGGAAGGCAAGCTTGGCCCAAACTGGGAAGGACCCTACAGAGTCACTTCAGTATTAGGCAATGGAGCATATCGGCTTGAGGACAATGAGGGCAAAGCATTGCCCAGACCTTGGAATACTTGTAATTTGAAATTTTTCTATCATTAGATAAACATCATTGTTTGGCCGATATTATCAATACAGTCTTTTCAGAATCCTTTCAACATGATCGATTGATAAAGTTATGCATGGATGTTTTTGAAGACATATCAAACTCAGGCGAAGCTAAGCCGATGTTATTCCTTAATCCACTTGTTGAAATTTGTATCAATTTACAAGTTGGAATTAAGCTGATTCCTTATCTTCACTTGTTGAAATTTGTAGCAATTTACAAGTTGAAGTTAAGCCGATGTTATTCCTTAATCCACTTGTTGAAATTTGTAGCAATTTACAAGTTGGAATTAAGCTGATTCCTTATCTTCACTTGTTGAAATTTGTAGCAATTTACAAGTTGAAGTTAAGCCAATGTTATTCCTTAATCCACTTGTTGAAATTTGTAACAATTTACAAATTGGAATTAAGCTGATTCCTTATCTTCACTTGTTGAAATTTGTAGCAATTTACAAGTTGAAGATAGGCCGAGGTTATTGCTTAAGTTCTCATAGCAATATGTGGGTTGTTTAAACCCAAGGGAAGATGCTTAACACTTGTTGAAATTTGTAGCAATTTACAAGTTTATGTTAAGCCGACATATGATCACCCGCCGAGGTATACAGTAAGTTACAGGTTAAAATAAAGGCTAAGTATATTGTTCATTACTTGTTGAAATTTGCAGCAATTTACAAGTAGGTAGGACTAAGATTACCATTTAATACTTGTTGAAATCTATGAAAAGATTGCAGGACAGTATCTTGCCAAAGTAAAAGTCTCATGGTTATACCCGAGGTATGAAACCCCGAGGAGATTGCATAAAGGAAGCAACATGAGGAAATATGCAAAAATTTTCTAAGCACAAGACTATGTAAAAGCAGTCAACAGAATATCACAAGATTGAAACATCCAGAGGAGGAACTGTTGCAGTTACATATTAAAACCACGTCAAAAGAAAGAAGTTTTGCATTACCCAGAATGTAAAAAAGTACAAAGCGCAAAAAAAAAAAAACAGAAAAAAAAAAAAGGAAAAAAGTACAAAGGACAATTTTTTCAAGATTCCTCAGCATTAGCCACTGCAGGGACTGGGATCTCGGACGATTCAGGTGGAATCTCCTCGGCCACTTTCTCCGCTTGTATTTCGGCATCTATCTCTACCAATGTTGTGTCAAGACTTCTTTCAGTCAGAAGGAGGTCAGATGATAGATATCCTTGAACAGACTCCCTGGGCACTTCCTCAGCATCATCACCCCCCTCATCTTGAGTTAAGTCCATAACCTGCTCAGCAGGAGGAGGGGACTTGACTTCGGCAGCATTCTTGGGTTTTCTCACCAAGGCCTCACCATCATCTTTTTCTTCATCTTCCTCCACGGCCTCGGCCTCAGACTCTGATTCACCTTCAGGAGGAGGTGGAGGAAATGGTAACGGAATAGCGTCGGCCTGACGCAATGGCGAGTCAGTAGGAAGGTCAAGCTTCTTTATCAAGGACATCCAACCAAGGGAAAATCCCCTGTTGCATGCCTGCCTGACTTGAAGCTTGTAGTCTTCTGCGACGTCGGCCATACCTTGAGCATAGGCCTTTTCATCGGCCTCTTTGATTTCGGCCTCTTTGGTGGCCAAAGCTTGCTGTAGTTCTTTCTCCGCTTGGGCCTTCTGAACCTCGGCCTCTCTTTTCTCGGCCTCAGCAACCTTTCTAACGGCCTCAGCAGCTTCGGCCTTCTCAAGAGCTAAAGTTTGAACCTTAGTTGCAGCCTCGGCTTGATCCTTCAATTTTTTCATTTTTGCTTCAAGAGACCTGATCTCTCTCTTCATAGAAGATGCTTCCCTCTTCATATCAACCAACCTTTGACGATTTTCAAAGGCTTGCATGGAAAATGAGTGGGCATGCTGAATGGCCTGCAAAAAGAACAGAAATGTGAGACAGTACTCTCAGTGAAGAACGGAAGAAAGAATCACAAGTACAGACAGAAATACTTACTTGAGCAGAGTGTTGGAGCATCAGAGCGTAATTTTCATACTCACTAAACTTGGCATTTCGCTCCAAGTCATTTGGTAGAAGAAGAGCAGTGCTAAGGGCGACAGCAACGTTGATATCATCAGCACTTTCACTAGCCATGATGGGCCTATCCTCCAGGGATAGATCAGGGGCCCAGGGGACGTCGGGTTTCTTCGAAGCCGAGGTCGTCGCAGACGATGACCTTGGCCGCTTTGATTGTGTAGACCCTGAGGGTTGGCCCTCAGCAGATCTCTTTGTTGAAGTAGAGGCTGATTTTTTGCTTTCAGCTAGCTTCGAAATCGGCATAGCATCCTCAGCCTCGGCATCTGTAGCCTTGGCCTTAGGCTGAACCTTTTTAACTCTCTTTGGTTTGGGTGGAAGCATTGATTGCGTTGGTGCGGCTTCGGCGTCAGTTGGAAGGTCGGCAAGAAGGTCTTGGACAACAGGCCTTGGACGAACCATTTCGGCAGTCTTTACGAGCTTTCGTCGGCGTTTACGTTCAGGAATTGGTATTAAGTAGGGGGCCGAAGTTGATGGAAGATCGGCTGGGTCAGATGTGGACTCTTGATCTGTTCGGGATGTAGAAGCAGTTAAGGTTGTGGCTGTGGGTGGAGAAAGACTCTTCTTCCTTTTTCTAGGGATGTCGGGTAAGGTGGATTTGTATGTAGGGATGAAGTTTAGTAATACTGGGGCTTTTCGTTAATGGATTGGAAGGCCAAGAAGTGTTTTCAGATCTGTTCCTGGGAAGAAGGATTGGCGAAAATTTTTCGGTGGCTGATGAAGATCTGCAGAGAGACAGACGTCAGAAACAAAAAATATTAAAATCTTAAATAAAAACAACTAAGTGTTGACTCAGGGCTCTTACTCTTGCCCTCTGTAAGTGTTCGAGGAAGAGGGTAGAGGTGGACATCTTCATCTGGGCCAAATTCCCAATTTCCAGAAGCAATGAGAAAATCATCTCCAGCCCCCTTGTTGGAGTCTGGGAGGTCGGCTATAATTTTGTATTGAGTGGATCTCGGCTTAAGGTAATAGACGAAACCCCTATCCTTCAGATCAAGAGGGCACATAGTATAACAATATTGAAGGTCGGCTAGGGTGATTCTAAGGTTTTCTTGCCTAGCTAAGGCAATAATACCGTTAATTACCCTATAGGAATTGATAGTAAGTTGCATAGGGTTCAGCTTATAGAAATGGAGAACTTGACGAAAAAGGGGATCGAGTGGAAGCCGAAGTCCACATTCGGTAAAAGCAACTATTGGAAAAGGCATTGTATGGTCTGTGGGCACGATGGTATCATTATCCCCAGCCAGCTTAAGATGAACATTGGCTGGGATAGAGAATTCTTGCCTAAAATATTCAAGTTTTGTCGGGGTATTTACCCTATGCCTCCACATACCCATTATGTTGGCTTAAACTAAGAGGAATATGTTTCAGAAGGTAGGCGTTTTTCAGGTTTCCCTAAAGATTAAGGGTTCTACAGACAAATCCCAAATCTATAAGGTATGAAGATAAAGATCGAGGGCACAGATCTGGGGCAGATACAAAAAAAAAAGAGAAAACAAAGATGAAGTTTCAGATTCAAGAACAGAGGTATAGTTTTCAGAAACAATAGAAATACAGAAAAAAATCAAGGACAGCGGCAAAGAGAATGATGAAAAAGCATAGAAGTTCAAGGTAAAAGCCACAAATTCAAGATACAAATAAATCCAAGACCTCGAACAAGATCAGTAATGGCAACAGACAGACAAAAGCACATAAAGAGAATGGAAAAATTAAAGAAGAAGATCTTACCAGGACAAATGAAGCCGAGGCAGTGCTCGCCGAACTCAGAAATTGATTGCAACAGCAAAGAGGGCTTTTGCAAGAATGAGGGATTAAGAGCAGTTCCAGAAGAAAGAATGAGGCAATGGCAGATTCGAAGAAGAATGAGCTTTTCAGAGAGAGAAAGAGCAAGAAGACGGAATGAAAAAGTGAAGAAAAGATAAGAGACAAAAGAAAAGTTTTGTCAAAAATACGAAACGGCGGCAAAATTAGGGCAATCATTGCGCCTAGGGTAACGCACGCGTCAGACGGCGCAGACGAAATGAACAGACAACTTCAGGCGCGTCACTGACACGCTCCAGTAAAGACGAAACACGTAAGAGAAACAGTTAGATATGCATGACAGCTCATGCGCATGGGAGAATACGATCGAAGCCTTGTTCTCCGAAGAGAACACATCGGCTGAAAGTAGATAATCTTGGCTAAATAGTTTTTGAGCCATTACTCAGGAAAGAAGCGACAAAATTTCAGAATAGGTTCCATCACCTCAGAATGCCGAGGTAATAGAACCTAGGGGGCAGTTGTGGGGATATATTTTCTGTATACCAACACGTGGCATGGTGACGCCGACGTGTCAGCCGAGGTGCCACGTGCCCTGGTAGTTAAGCCGAGGTAATCTCGAAGAAGCCGAGGTCATCTCCGAAGATATCGGAATCCGAGATATGGGGCAAGAGTCCTGAGGCACAAAGGGGACTGAATTAAGATAAGGATAAAACTTTCAAGGAGTTTATCTTTATCACTTAAAAGAGTCCAGAGTAAACAGTGAATTAGAATTCATAGAAGTCATGCTTCTAGTGGGACTTGGATTGAGTATATTATAAAAGAGAGGCACCCCCATGGGTCTAAGGTATGTAACTTATACTTTGAGTATTCAATTTAGTACTTGATTATCTTTGAGAGATATACTGACTTGATCGTCGGAGTGCCCCCGGGTGGAAGAACCACCGCCGGAGCTTTTTCTTTCTGTTTCAGGTTACTTTAGCCATCTATTCTGCTTGTGCTCTCCAGCTGATCACTAAACGGGCAGTGTGGTCAGATTTTCACCCACACAGTAATTATTTATAAATTATATGTATTAATTAAGTTCAAGTATTGTTATACTCCAGGAGAGTTAAACTTAAGAACTACACGAATTACTTCATAGTCGCTTCATGTTCAATTATTTAGTCACTTTTGTTGTCGAGACTCGAAATTGTACCTATCGGGTGAGGCAGACTAAACTTCCATTTTTAAAATAAGGGAAATTTTATAATACACATCTTTTATTATATGCACTATTAATTTTATATATATATATATATATATATTTAGTTATGACATTATTTTGAAATGTTTAGTTATGTCTTATGTAATGTTTAGTTATAATTTCTTCTTTTTTTAAGTTTTGACTCATAAAGTATGGAGTTATTTATAGGAAAATTTACCTATAAATCACATTTTGAAGAACGGTGATCCGTATAGTTCTAAAGATTTTCTTATAGACCAATTAGTCTCATTGATTTTGGAAAGTTAGATTTAATATATTATTTGAAAATTAAATTTACGGTTATAACCTTATTTCTATTTTTTTTTTTTTCCTTCTCTTTTGTGCTAGAAAGATAAGATGCATAATCTATGGGAATCAAATTTGGGATAATTTTTATATAAGAATATTTTTTATTTGGAAAACATTTCAAAAAGAGTACAAAAATAACTTGAAATATAAGATTTTCAAACATTTCAAAAAGATGTGAGATTGTTCAAACATTTCAAAATGAGTACAAAAACTCTTTAGTAAGTTTTGTGCAAATGTATATTATTAAACCGTAACACTTCAATATAACACTCAAACGTAACACTAAAAAAAAATCCTTAGTGTACTTTTTCTGAACATAACACTCCAATATAATATTCCAAAAAAACTCCCTAGTGTAACACACAAAAAAAATTCTTAGTGTATTTTTTTCAAACGTAACACTGCAATGTAACACTCTAAAAAAAAGATGTGGGATTCTTCAATCCATTCCAAAAGGATGTGTGATAATGATTCTTTAAACCATTCCAAGAAGAGTAAAAAAAATTCCTTAGTAAGTTTTGGGTAAATGTATAATTTTAAACTGTGAGTGTTACGTTTGGAAAGTACATTAAGGAGTTTTTTAGTTTTTTTGTGTCTTACATTGGAGTGTTACGTTTGTGATTACATTGATTGGAGTGTTACGTTTGAAAAAAGTATACTAAGAAAAAAAATTATATGTTATATTGGAGTATTAGGTTTGGAAAAAAAAAGTATACTAATAAATTTTTTTAGAGTGTTATTAGTGACATTTTTAAAAATTGTTGCTATAGGTGTGTGTTTTTGAATTTTTATAACGATTTTGTCACGACGATTTTTGCAAATTTTTTTTCACTTTTTGGAATGAAAATTTTTTTGGTGTGTTTGGTTTGTGTTTTGAGCTAAATTTTCAAAAAAAAAAAAATTGGGGAGATAATTTATAAATTTTTTTGGTTTGTTTGGTTGTATATTTTGAAAATAGTTTTGAAGTTTGGGTGTTTGGAATGATTTGATATTTTGTTGTAGTTGAGTAGATGTGTGTGAGAAAAAAGTGATTAAGAAGGAGAGAGGAGAGAAAAAAATGATTGATTGATGTATAGGAGAGAGAGAGAGAGAGTGATTTTAAAAAAAAAATTCAACAAATTTGAACCAAACAAAAATTTAAAAAATGTTCTCAAAAATTATCTTGAGATACAAATCAAACAAACCTTTTAATTTTTAAAAATTTTATATGTTGGAATATCTATCAATTGACCATAGCACTTGGAGGTCAATGGTTTAATTCTTACTCTAGACAAGATTTCCACTTCCTTAAGCAGTATCGTTGTATCCAAAGATTTTAGAGTATTGATAGAGACCCCCTCCAATCACCACCTCCACCACCCCACACACACGTGGCAGGTGGTGATTGGAGGAGAAGGAAAAGAAAAAAAATAGAAAAGAAAAACTTGGCAATAGGAGGGAAAGGGAGTCAAAGGGGGTGGGTGGGAAAGGGGGGTCTCAAACATTTTTGAAAATTTTATTCTATATATATATATATATATATAAATTAAAAATTCCTTTTAAAATAAAGTAGAGGAAATCTCTTTTGAAATTGTTCATGATGGCTAGTTCTAGAGTAGGATAATTCCAATAGTAATCGGAATTTAATCGTCCAAATTTAATATGATTAAAAGTTATTAGAAGTAATGAATTCTATTACATTTAATATACATTATCATATAGATTAAAAAATAATAATGAATAATAATTGAGTAAAGATATGCAAATGGAAAATTGATACAAAATGATACAACTAAATTTTTTTATTTTAAAACAAAACACACATAAAAATCAGTTTTATTTATTAAAATAATATTGCTACATCATTCTTGTGATATATAGTGGTGTTTTGAGAAGTTGGTAAAAAATTGACTTTTTGACTTTTTTTTTTGTAACTTTTGGCTTTTTTGTATTAAAAAAGTAGAGAGGTGATGTGACACAAAAAAACCAAAAAACTGGCTTTTTAGTATGTTGTTCCAAAAGGCCCTATATATTTTTATATAATTTTTATATATGAAAATAATTTTCCAAGAAAGTTGCATATAAATAACTACTTATAATAATAAAATTATGTAATATCTTATTTGCAAATAATAAGATTATGGTCCATATCTCTGTTGTATTATAGACAGAATTTCTTAGATGGCCTTTGATCTGGTCCTTAGATTATGGTATATCTCTTTCATATGCACGATCTGCTATGATCTTATTGGTCATCAATTTGACAAAATTGAACCTATACTTCCTAGTGGAGGATCCAAACCAAAATTGTTGAAAGGAATTGTACTAGAATTTTCAAACCCAACTAATAATTTTTCAAGTTCTATTATCTATAAATACCTCTCCATGCTCTTGCAACTCTTCATCCCTTCATCCTGTTACTGTCTTTCACAGGTTTCTATTAATAACAAGCCCACAATGACATTCTTGGCCAATACACTTCCCAACCACTTTCTTTCTTTCCGAGCCCTTTTACTCTTCCTCATCATCCTTGCATTGGCCACTTTTTTTGATTATGGTGCTTTTGCTTCTTCCTTAACTGGAAAACAAGGAAGTGATGCCACGGCTCTCTTGACGTGGAAAGCTAACCTTCACAACCAAAGTCAAACTCTCCTGTCCTCGTGGGTTGGAAGCAGCCATTGCAGTTGGGTTGGAATTGGTTGCAACAAGGCCGGTAGAGTTGCTCATATAGACCTTTAGAGTTGCGGTTTGAAAGGTACTCTTTCTAATCTTAATTTCTCATCCTTTCCTCATCTCCTCACCCTTGAACTTTTTAACAACTCACTTTATGGGACCATCCTCCCCCCCCCCCCATATTGGTAGCCTTTGGAGACTCACCTACCTAGCTTGCCTCTCAACAATCTCTCTGGAACAATTCCGACTGAAATAGGCCAACTGACTAATCTAAGAATCTTGTACCTAGATAGAAACCCAATTGGTGGCTCCATCCCTCAACAAATAGGATTGCTTAGCTCTCTCAATGAGCTTGGCTTGTATACGAACAATCTCATAGGTTCAATCCCTTCTTCAATTGGAAACTTGGGCAACTTAACCATTTTGTACCTTTATGACAACCAACTTTCTGGATCAATCCCTCAAGAAATTGGAATGTTGAGGTCTCTCCTTGAACTCGCACTCTCAACGAACAAGCTTACGGGTTCAATCCCTGCATCTATAGGGAACTTGGGGAAATTAACAGCTCTATACCTTCATGACAACCAACTTTCTGGATCAATCCCTTAAGAAATTGGGATGCTGAGGTCTCTCGTTGAACTCGCACTCTCAACAAACAAGCTCATGGGTTCAATCCCTGCATCTATAGGGAACTTGGGCAAATTAACAGCTCTATACCTTCTTGACAACCAACTTTTCGGATCAATCCCTCAAGAAATTGGGATGTTGAGGTCTCTTGTTGATCTCGAATTCTCAAGGAACAATCTCACCGGTTTAATCCCTACATCTATAGGAAACTTGGGAAAATTAGCAACTCCATACCTTCTTGACAACCAACTTTCCGAATCAATCCCTCAAGAAATTGGGATGCTGAGGTCTATCGTTGATCTTGAATTCTCAAGGAACAATCTCATTGGTTCAATCCCTACATCTATAGGGAACGTGGGCAAATTGACCAATCTGTACCTTTATGACAACCAACTTTCCAGATCAATATCTCAAGAAGTTAGGATGCTGAGGTCTCTCGTTGATGTCGAACTCTCATGGAACAATCTCACGGGTTCAATCCCTACATCTGTAGGGAACTTGAGCAAATTAACCACTCTGTACCTTTATGACAATCAATTTTCTGGATCAATCCCTCAAGAAGTTGGGATGCTGAGGTCTCTCGTTGATCTTGATCTCTCAGGGAACAAGCTCACGAGCTCAATCCCTGCATTAATAGGGAACTTGGGCAAATTAACTACTCTGTACCTTTATGACAACCAATTTTCTGGATCAATCCCTCAAGAAGTTGGGATGCTGAGGTCTCTCATTGATCTCGATCTCTTAGGGAACAAGCTCACGGGTTCAATCCCTGCATCAATAGGAAACTTTGGCAAATTAACCAATTTGTACCTTTATGACAACCAACTTTCCAGATCAATCCCTCAAGAAGTTGGGATACTGAGATCTCTTCTTATTCTCCATCTTGGTTGGAACTATCTCACCGATTCAATCCCTGCATCTATAGGAAACTTGGGCAACTTAACCAATTTTTACGTCATTGGCAACAAACTTTTTGGATCTATTCCCCCAACATTCAACAATTTTACACATTTGACAGAGTTTGAAATATGTGGAAACATGTTCAGTGATCATATACCAGCAGACATATGTGTTAGTGGATTACTTACAAAATTAACTGCAAAAAATAATAATCTCAAAGGTCCTATCCCAAAAAGCTTGAAAAATTGCTCCAGCTTGTATAGAGTTAGGCTTGAGCAGAACCAAATTTTGGGAAATATATCAGGAGATTTCGATATATATACCCGAATTTGGTTTACATTGATCTAAGTCACAACAATTACTTTGGTGAGGTATCTCATAAATGGGGAAAGTGTCATAATTTAACTAGTCTCAAAATGCCCAACAATAATATTTCTAGTGAGATACCATCTGAAATAATGGATTCAACTCAACTATGCGTCCTTGACCTCTCTTCAAATGACATAGTTGGAGAAATCCCAATGAAATTGAAAAGGATGGTTTCACTTTTCAACCTTAAGCTAAATAATAACCATCTATCAGGCAACATTCCTCCAGAATTTGGTAAGTTGTCCAATCTAGAGATCCTTGACTTGGCAGCAAATAATCTAAGTGGCTCAATCCCTAGAGCACTAGGAGAGTGCATGAAACTTTTTAACTTGAATTTGAGCAATAATAGATTGGAGGAAAGAATTCCTGTTGAAATAGGTCGTATCTATAACCTTCAAATTCTTGATCTTGGTCATAATTTGATAATAGGTGAGATACCACAACAGATTGGAGAATTGCAAAGGTTAGAATCATTGAATCTCTCCCACAATGAACTCTTTGGTTTCATTCCATCATCTTTTGATAAAATGTTAAGTTTGACATTGGTAGATGTATCTTTCAATCAGTTGGAGGGTCCTATTCCTAACATGAAAGCCTTCTGTGAGGCTCCATTTGAGGCACTCAGAGGTACTAAAGGTTTATGTGGTAATGCTACTGGTTTGAAAACTTGTCCAGCAAAAATGAACAATGGGGTAGCTAAGAAAAAGAGTAACAAACTTGCGTTACTAATTGTTCTTTTTGGATATCTATTTCTTTCATTAATGGTTGTCGGAATAGTACTCTTGGTTTTTTGTAAAGAATATAGGAACACAAAAAATGAGCCAAGACGAGTAAATAATGAAAATTTGTTTGCAATTTGGAGCTACAATGGAACAATGGTGTATGATAGCATCATTGAAGCGACTGAAAACTTTGAAAACTTTAGTACCAAACATTGTGTTGGGGAGGGAGGATGCGGTAGTGTTTACCGAGCTGATCTCACAAGTGGTCAGGTAGTTGCTGTGAAGAAACTTCATGTATCACGCAATGGTGACTTGGCTAATCTAAAAGGCTTTATGAGTGAGATCCGTGCATTAACAAAGATTCGCCATCACAATATTGTAAAACTTTATGGCTATTGTTCACACCAAAGGCACTCGTTTTTGGTTTATGAGTTCTTGGAAGGGGGAAGCTTGCGGAAGATATTGAGCACGGAGGATCATGCATTATACTTTGATTGGATTAAGAGAGTGAATGTTGTCAAAGATGTGGCAAATGCTTTGTCTTATATGCACCACGACTGTTCTCCAACAATCATCCATCGAGAAACGTCAAGCAAGAATGTTTTGCTTGATTTAGAGTACTCGGCTCACATATCCGATTTCGGCACAGCTAGATTTATGAAGCCTGGCTCATCCAAGTGGACATCATTTGCAGGGACCTTTGGGTACGCTGCTCCTGGTATGTAATGTTCATTTTATTTTATCAATCATTGCATATTAAGAGATTTTTAATCTTGGATGTTATTTCACTTGAATTGAAAGGGTTGTTGACCTTCTAACTGTTATTTTGATATGGAACATGAGCATGTACATGTTTCTTGTTTTTTTTTTTTTTTCTTTTTCCACCCTTTTTTTTTCTTTAATTACTATTTTCTTATCTTGGTCATTGTTTCATTTGGTAGAACTTGCTTATAAAATGGAAGTGAATGAGAGATGCAATGTTTATAGCTTTGGGGTTCTCATGTTGGAAGTGATTATGGGGAAGCATCCTAGTGATCTAATCTCCTCTCTGTCATCATCGTCATCCTCCTCCTCCTACTCCTCCTCATCCACATCAACTACGCGTGGGATATTATTGAAGGATGTGTTGGATCAACGTCTCCCAGCTCCTGAGAGTCAAGTGGCAAAGCAAGTAGTTGTGGTTGCAAAACTAGCATTTGCATGTTTGCATGCCAATCCGCCATCTCGGCCAACCATGAGACAAGTTGCCATGAAACTATCAGATGATCGAAGGTCACATTTGCAAAATGAATTTCACATGATCACATTGGGACAACTGATATCAACTGCTCAACCTCTTGAGTATTTGCCTTCTATCGTTAGACTATATGTTGTTCTTGTTTACCATTTTCTTCTTAGACTGTTCAATTTCAATCCCCTTTTCTAGTCTATTTTTCTGCTATTTTATACTAATTAGCATTTTACAAAACTTTTTAATGACTAATTTAAAGCCATCTTAAATCTTCATGTTGGTGTATTTAGTGGGCAGTTTTCATTGGATTTTTGCAAGCTTTTTAAATGAATAGTTTCAATAAAAAATTTATACTTATTTATCTTGAATTTATTTGACATTTGAGTTGCTCATATAATTTATACATTTATAAGCTCTAAATTCCACATTAGCTTTTCTTCGAACTTGCTTGCTCTGTTTCTTACAAAGTGGTGTTGAACTATGCAGGCAACTAATGCCCTTAGCCGTACAATCCAATTGAAAGCCTTTTGAGGTAATTTGAGATCAAAATCGATAACTTTGATTGAGACATTTTTATTTTTTAATATTTTTTTATAATTTATGTATTTGTGATTTGTAGATGAAGATTTACGAATTAGATCTTCATATTCAAGTTTTGCTAACATTTTTTTTTTCAATTGATAATATGGCTAATTTACTGTTATTATAAAATATTTTTGAAACTGTCATTATATAGTGATTTTAATTTTTAAAATTAAATAAAAAAATCAACAATTTCTTCCAAAGTTAGAAATTATTCATACATGACTTGAATTGAAGAAAGCAAGCTAGACAGAGGGGGTCGGTTTGGTTTGGTGTAACCTTTTTCAAATTTTTGAACTTTGTTATTCTAGATCAACAGTTTTTTGTATTAGTAAAAGTGAAGACAATTGTATTTTTTTTAAACCCAGCTATTAAAAGAAAAATTTACCTATAAATCCCATTTTGGGGAATGATAATCCATTTAGTTCTAAGAATTTTCTTATAAACCAATTAGTCTCATTGATTTTGGAAAGGTAGATTTAATATATTATTTAGAAATTAGATTTACGGTTATACCCTTATTTCTATTATGTTTCCTTCTCTTTTTTCTTTTGTGCTAGAGAGGTAATGTACACAATCTATGATAATCAAATTTGGAATGAATTTTTGAAAACATTTCAAAATGAATACAAAAATGACTTGAAATATGGGATCTTTCAAATATTTCAAAAGGATGTGGAATTCTTCAAATATTTCAAAAGGATGTGGAATTCTTCAAATATTTCAAATATTGTTGCCTACAGTCATAGCATTGCATGTGCACAATCAACATTTTGGATAATACATGCTTGTTCTTTACCAAGACCGACAAAAAATAACAATTAAAGTTGGCAATAAAAAGAAAATTTTCTCCTGGTCCAGAAGAGTTGTGTGCAAAGCCTTCAAAACCAGGCAAAAATGAAAATCATGTTAGAGAAAGTGCATTAATAGCACAGGCTCAACTTTGCCACTTGTTGACTAAAAGTCGGGTCAATGCAAACAACCATCTATAAGATTTTTTTGGGTCATAAGATTTTCAGCAATGCATAACAGAAAAGAAATAAAAATAAACATTCAGTTATGCGAGGCAATTATGAACTAATTAATTGCATAAAATGAGAAGTTGGGTATTCAAAGCTACATATTCTTATCCCTTCTTTAATTCTGAAAACTGCATTTAAATGCATCAGTTGAATGAAGGATAATTACCCAAGCATATCTTAAAGTAATGCTCCCCCATGGAAGGCATTGCTTTGTTTCATTCATGTATCAGCTGATATTAGTATAGGCAAGAGATGTAACGGAAAACATCGCATTACCATCTAATGCCTCCCAAACAGACTTACTTCAACTTGAATTAAATTCGTATTAGGAATATGGATTGAAGAGAAAAAGAAGTGCATCCTAATTAAAATTCCTTCAGCTTCAACCTCCAATGTTGGATTGCTTCACATATCACAAAACCTTTAAATCTCTAAAAGACTGTACTGGATTTAAATGAATACTTCCCCTACTTCTTTTAGGACTAAGACTTCAAATATAAAAAAAAAAAAACTCAAACTTCTATTACTAATAGTTCTCTAGAACTCTACTACATACCCACTAATATTACTTGGCCAAATTAAGGCCCATAACCCACCACTTACAACCCATATTTAGCACATACAGACACTGTCAATTTTGACTGCTAAAACATAAGAAAACTTTAAAATATAAATAGAAATATATTAACAAATAATTACAACACAACATAAGTTAGAAGTTACAACTTTATTAGATGCAAGAGCTCTACACTCAAAATGAAAAAGAAATATATTAACATCGAATTAACAAAATTTACAACATGACATAAGTTAGAAGTTACTACATTATTGGATGAGCACTTCAGTCCAAATGAAATTTTGGCATGTTCATTTTCTTGTTTCCATGATCTATATGAACATAATTTCACAAATGCAAGCATACATTTGAGAGGACATTTTGTGTTTTGCTTATGGCATGCCAGCGTGGGAGTATAAAGTTGTGGTTCTACTGCTCTGCCATAGGGCCATTTGGAAGGAACGTTTGTTCATGAAATTATTCTCTCACCCTCAAACTACGTATAGGAGATGGGCATAATAAAAATAAGAGATACTTATTTGTAGGCAAAGCATAATTACAAAATATCCATTTTGCAAAGGACATAGATCCAAAACCATAAATTGCTTTCCAGACAACCTATGCAGGTATATAAAACAGAATGCCAACATTAAATAGGAAGGATTTATGAATAGACAAAAAATAATTGCTTACATGGAAAAATAAATTATGTTGGAAACTGTAGAGTTGTGTATAAAATCGATGATTTATTTGGTTGTAGTAGCAGGTACTCTGCTTACTACATCTGTGCAATATATTGGGTGTTGGACAACTTACAATGGTTGTTTGCTAGGACAACTTACAACTCACAAAATACCAAAAGATCCAACAAAAGACCCAATACGTAATAGACCCCAAAAAAAATAAATTTTCTAAAATTTTGAGTAATGAAACAGATATAATAAAAAGCAAAAAAATCGCTTAGACTTTATACCTTTGATTATATCGAAAACCCATAAATTGATGACCTACAACAAAAAGACACAACACAACATGAAAATGGCGGAAAGAAACAAACTGAAATTTAGGAAAACTAATTATTAAAGGGAGAAAGGCACTCCCATATATACTTTAAATGGAAAATATTAACAAAGAAATCGAAATTTGTTGTAACAAAGGGTTCAAATGCTCTGCAGATGCACATGAAAGTCATGATAAGTTCTACACTTAAAAGGGCTCACCAGATCAAGAAACATATATAGTACACAAAAAGCATGGAAAAATGGCTTCACCATCTTTTGCATGCTGATCATGGTATGAGAAGTGGGCTTCATGCACATCAAAATCGACGGTTTCATGATAAGGAGACTTGTTAGTGAAGCAGAGACGGTGGATTCCACTCTGATGAGCCACAAACTCGACTTCTCACTCGTCTTGTCACGAAAATCATGAATCTGATTACCGGAAGGTCCCTTCACCTGATAATCTCAGCAAATTTGCAAGATCAGTCATGTCTTTTTGCAGAAAAAGAACCAATACATGCATAAACCAATTAGATTGCCCGCATAAAATTTTCCAAGAAAAGAAAAAGAATGGAGAGACCCACTCAATCAAGCAAGCTTTCCTTTTGCTGCAAAGATGACTAATATAAGAAGTTACTATATGTTTCATCCTCATTAGAAACATTAGTTTGTTATTTCACTAATGATAAAGAAGTAACATACATCACTATAGAAGACACTTAAAACTGATGTTTACTATCTAGATTTGTATTAAAAAAAAAATGGGAATGAACGGAATCGTGAAATCGAATGGTCCCAAAAGGGGGCCACTGGTTCAGTGATTAAAACTCAGCCTATCAACCTTGAGGTTGTAGGTTTGAACCTTGAGGTTTTACAATAGATCTCCATCTTTCCACAACTTTTTGCCACTAAGTTCAAAGATCTGTTTCACATCAAGTTTGAATCATTCAAAACATATAATACTGAAAATAGCAATGTCTTCGAGAACACATTCAACTAATTTGTGTTTAATGATGATTAATTTTCATCCAGATCAGGAATTTCAAATTTACGCTATGTTTGGACGTATTTCACTCATTTTTTCCTTCCTTTTCTTTTCCCTCGACAAATTCAAGATCCAAACAATGCCTTAGGGACCAAAACCATGACATTTCTAGCAAATTGTCAGTCCTTCATTCCATAATAGCTAGTTTATCAAACAGCTTCTTTTATGAAAATCTAACAAATAGCTGTGAACTAACTACATAAACCCAACTGGGTAAGAATTTTGTGGTTTACACAATCAAATACCAAAAAAAAAAAAAAAGAAAGAAAAAAAAGTAGATCTTACCACAAGATCAGCCCCATCTGGAGCATAATGTCATGATCCCTCGAACTTAATTACAACAAATGATAAATGAATGGTGTCCCCATCGTATTCCACATTGTGCGAGAAACATTCCTCCCTATCTATCACAAATCTGATCCCAATCACCCCTTGAATGCTCCATAAAATTGCCAGTGTTGCAACCATGGTGAATTCAAGGGACCGTGTTTTCATCTGAATTAAAATTCAAATGTGCACGAAAATGGAAAAAAAATTTCGCAACCACCCTGTTTGTTTCCAGAGAAAAAAGCAAAAAAGAAAAAGAACTTTTCTGAAATTTGACGGAAAAGAAAATGGAATTTGAAATCATGAAAAAAAGGAATTGCGAGAATTTGGAGGGGGGAGAAGAGAGAATTTAGCATTTTTGTATTGACAAAATCTGAGGAAGCGAAGCTGATCTATATAGATATTATATAGATGTAGCTATATAGAGAAGAAGGTATTATTGAAGTAATAGTTGGAGATCAAACAACGAAGACGAATTGTGTTTAATCTGTTCCCAACTGTGAGATTCGACCCTTTGAGATATTTGCCTTCAAAATGTGTTTGTCTTTTTGTTGAAAAAACATATATATATATATATATATATTTAATACAATGACATCGTCCCTCTACCCCATATTCAATTGCCGCCTTAGAGCAGAACCAATGTGCCAAGACATACCCATTTTCAAATCAAACCACAAGCATACAAACTTATGTATATAATAACACAACCAAAAATATGTATATACATAATGAATTGAAGTACCAACCACAAAGAACGGCTCAGATGGGTATCTACGGATCCAAATACTCTTCATTCTCTTCGTCGAAAATAGCTGGTTTTGCTATGATTTTTGAGAACCTTGAATCACAGTATTGCCTGTAAAAGACCTGAAAATGGACTGTTATATTGGATTACATTGTGTTTGGGTGCTCAGAAAACAGAGGAAAAGCAAACAAAATCCCAAAAGTTAACTTAGCCCAAATTGTGAACTTTTTTGGGCAACCGAACAGAGTTCAAATTAGAACATATCAAATAATAGCTTACCGGATTGAAGGTGTGACAAAACCAGACCCATTGAATATCAATAGGAGGAAGAATCATTGGGGGATGATGAGTTGATGTTGATCCAACCGTAAGATCAGAAATCAATGGCATCCAAAGCTCATCATACCTGAATAAAACCAATCAATCACAAAATAAGTGTTATGACCTTCGTACAGATTCGAGAGTAGTGGGTCTCGTGTGGAGCCAATGAGACTCGTCCACGATTCTGAGAAACCGAAGAGTACGCCTCGCGGTTACGGTTGAGGCTTCGGGTTGAGCTGATGTCGGAGATACCAACACTTCCACTACTGCCGTCGCGATTCTCAATCGGAACCCTACCTTGGGCGCAGCGAGCACTGAGAGAGAATGGGGGAGAGGGGGGAGGCAGAAATCGAGGCCGAGTTGGAGAGGGAGGGTAGGAAATAAGAATAGAGAGGGAGAGAGAGAGAGAGAGAGATAAAGAGGGAATGGGGGAGGAGACGTGGGTAGGTGGGAGAGGGAGAGAGCACGGGTTTGGGCGGGAATAAATCATCATCCGAGCCATTGATGTTTATCAAAATTGATCTCAGCCTTTAAATCTAAATGTATCTCACATATATTTTATACATTTTCAAAAACCTTCCTCCCTTATTATATAGATATATAAAGGATAAATTACACTATCCTCCCTTGAGATTTAAAAAAAAAAATACATTAGTTCCATACTTTGGACATAATTATATTAATTTCCTTTTTAGCAATTTTTCTTTTTATGGGACTCTTTTAGTGAAATAAATAAATATATATACATTTTATAATAACATTATTTTTTTATTATTTATACAACTAAGTAAAAAGAGGTTTAAGTATTATGTAAATTAAAACCTTGGGATGGTCAGTGCAATTATGTCGAAAGTGTGAAACTAAATGTATTTTCTTCAAATCCCGACAGAGGTGAGTGTAATTTACCAAAAACAATTGTAAGAATTATATGGAATCTTAATCATAACCTGTAGATTTTCAAAAAAATGTGGGTCTTCTTGGGTCTGTTTTTCCATGTGAACCAGCATGACCCTATTTTCTAGGGAAAAATGTTATAGTTATATAGGACCTTAATATATGGGATAGTTACTAATAAGTCCTATTAATTGGATTTGTTTACTCATAAATCCGAAGTGATTTTTCTTTAATACGTATTTGCCTCTTATTTTAATAATGAGAAAATTTTAAAACTTTATACGTATATTTTGTGTTTGTGAAATGATTTTTTAGTTCTTGTAATGATACTAATAAATTTATTAAAGTGATAAATGATTAGAACATTTTGACTTTTGTTTACAAGTTTTGCTTAATATTAATTTATTTGTGTTGGTTTGCATTAAAATATGTTCTAAGAGATGTAACTAGTAAAATGGTATTTTTTTAATAAATATTTTTACAGTAATAAATTCGATCCATATAATCTATCCCATAATGTATAGGCTTCCAAAAAAATTAGGTCCATAAAAAATTATGGCTTATAGCAAGGGTTTTATTGGCTTCATGGTTAAGCCACCCATGTTTCCATGTTTAATTTTATTTATTTATTTTTTTTCATGTTGCTTCCATTTCTTTCACAAGGTCATCTACTCATATTAATGATTTCATGTTCTATTTGGAAGGATTAAAGACCACCACGATCAAGACCAAGAGCTAATAAGTTAGAAGAAGCATTGGCTGGTGCACATATGGCTCTTAGGACGAATGTGTGGCTGACTGTCTGGACCTGCATAGTGCTATTGCAACTTGTATGTAAAGGCTTAGAGTTGTTCTTTGTTTTGTCATTTGGTTGTTTTTTAGTTGGTTTCTCACCAACTTGTGGTGATGAGCTTGCATATTATTAGGTTTGCTCTTCAGTATCAATTTAATTGGGATCAGATGGTCTTACTATGATACAATCTTGCACTCACCTTTTTTCACTTTACTGATATTTTATTTGTTTATATGCTGGTCTTCATCAATAAAATTTTCTCTTTTATTGAAAAAAAAAAAAAAAACAGCGGCTTTGCGATGGTGCTGTAATGTAGGTATTTTTTTATTTTTTTTTTCCCAAGTTTTTCATTTTTCTTCCATAATCTTTTCTTCAAATCCATAATCTATACATAACCAGAGTTCCAATCACGTACCAAAAAAAATAATGGAAAATAGGACACCTAAAGTCTTAGTATTGGACAAACGAAAGTGTTTCATTATGATTCCTTGCCTTTTATACATGGCAAAGGCAAATCATTGGTCCTACACAATTTTTTATATGATTTAGGAAAAAATTATTTTGCTTTTGGGTCAAATTCATGTGATGTTTTTACTTGATAATATTCGTTAAAATAATGAGACTCAATACTTTTTGTTAGATTTTTCGAAAATAACTTGACAAATGTCAAATGATGAATAATGTAGAGTAATGCTCCAAAACTATAAATAATCACTCATGATTTAGAGTGTATTCCCTTATTTTCTGCACATTTAGATGTATTAGTGTTTGTGCACGTGTTTTGCACTTGAATTATTTTTTGGGATTTTTTTTATTAGTTACTTTTTAAGTGTGAGATGCTTGTACAGAAAATACAGTAAAAAATGTTCTTAACAAAATAAGGAATAGTTCTTGCAGACTATAATGGTGATAACAATAATATAGTTTGAAGTGTTTATACACATCAAACAAATTATTTGTCATGAAAAAAATTTAGAAGGAAAAAAAATAAAATAAAATAAAACGCAAAACCTAGGAAAACAAATGCTATTTTTTATTTTTCATTTTTTCATTGGTACCTTGTGTGCAAATGATATGCATGGTTATGCAAAAACTTTGTTTGTTTCTTTTATTTTTTTAGGGTTTGGGAAGGAAGTAGAAATTTTATATTTTAAGGTAGTGTATGGTTCACAAAAATAATTTTAGAACAAATTACACTCTGCATTCTTGTATTTTATAGTTCATCTCACTTTTCTTCTTGACATTTTCACTGTCTTAGTCAATCTCTTATATGTCGAGCCAAGTTAGAAAAATTCTTCGATGTGCAATACATACCATATGTAATCCTATCACCAAATTACATAAATTGAACACAAATACGTGTAAGTCTATTCAAAAAAGTGAACTTTCACAAATTTGTGTTCAACTTATGCTTTTTTGTGAGATCACTTGTATAAGTTCATGAAAACTTATTTAATTTTGTGGTAGAATTGCATACGATATGTGTAGACACCCCATTTTTGACCGCCCTTAAGACTTGGGCACCACTGATGTTTTGCTTGGCGGAGAAAGGTGTGCAGGGCAAATGTTCAGTTTCTTCGGCAAGGAGAGAGGAAAATCCTTCAAAACACTTTGTTTAGGGGTTCAGAGTTGAAGAAGAGAGGAAAGGAGAGGAGAAAACTAGTTTGGGAGAAGTTCGGCATGAATCCGGGTAGAAGCGAGTCGAGCAGCCCTCGCTGAATCGGGCTTATCTATCTGTACACTTGGAGTTTAGTTATGATGTTACCACCATTGGAAAGAAGACTTTCGGGGCTTCATTTTTCACTCAAGAATCTCTTAAATCCGAGTCCGGAGGGCGGAGATATGATTGGTTGAAGTTGGGCATCATCCCGGTTGAGCCAAAACTGAGCAGCCTTCACCAAAACAAGCATAACTTTTTGCACAGTTGGAATTTTGATGCAAGGCTGGTGCCATTGGAAATCTTACTTCCGGGGATTCAATTTGGACACAATATTGACCTGAAAAGGAGTTCATATGAAGAAGTTATGCCCGTTTGAAGTTGGACCTGCAGAGCAGATTTTTCCTGCCGGCCGGCCAAACATTATGCCGACTGGCCAAATAGATGGCCAACCGGCCAGAACATATGGCCGACCGGCCAAATAGATTTCCGACCGGCAGATTAAAGTAGCCGACCGACCATTTTTGCTAGCCGACGACCTTCCGGAGCATTCTGCAGATTGAGTGGATTCCAGCTGTGCCAGCTGGAGGGCACAGACTGGATCCTCCATACACGTGTATGGAGGATCTTGGCTCTTGGTTTTGAAGCTTCTAAGAGAAGTCTTACTCCCTTGGCTCTATAAAGGAAGCTCTCTTCTTCCTTATACTAGGTTAGAAAAACCAGCTGGGATTGATATATACATCCCTCCATATATCTCCCTCTATCTCTCACATTCAACCATCAAACACCCTTGTTCTTGGGCCATTTCTTCATCAACTCATAGCACAAGGCATCCTTACTCCATTGCAGCAACTTGAGGCTGTTCCTCAAAGCTTAGGAGCACCTAAACTTGGTCCAAGAGGTGCTGGTTTGCTGGTCTTCAAGGGTGAGTCCTCCTCTTCCCTTTTCTAGTCTTTTCTTGCTTCATATCTAAGCCATAGTTGCTTGCATTTTTGGGCTCCGACCCAAACTGTAAATCATCATATTTTGAGGTCCTCTTCATGTTTTATTGAGGACCTCTTGCTGTTTGAGGACAGTAGCTAGCACTTCCTTCTTTATCTCTCCTTTAGGCCCTAATCTTGCATGTTATTTTTGGCTTATGTGTAATATGTTTTGGGGCATGTCATAAACTGTAGATAGGCATATTTTGAGCCCTTCTTCAACATTGAAGAAGGGCTCAACACTGTTTGGGACCTCCATGTTATACTTGCCTTTATATTCTCTTTTTGGTCCCATTTTTGCATGCCTTAGCAGCCCCTGATGTTGCTGTTTTTGGACTGAGGTCCGAACTCAAAACAGCCTCATTTTGACCCATTCTTCATGTTTCATTAAGGGTCTTTGGCTGTTTGTTGAATATTTTGTATACTTTGTGTTATAGCCTCTTTTGAGCCTCATCTTGCATGACATTTTGAGTGTATTTATATACTGTTTTTGGGGCTTCCATAAACTGTAAATAGTCATATTCTTGGCTCCTCTTTAGTGTTGTAGAAGAGTCTTTTTCTGTTTGGGCTTTGCATCTACCACTTGCTTCTTTGTCCATTTTTCGGTCCAATTCTTGCATAAGAGCTTAGTCATACCTATGTTTGTTTTGGGGTTTTTACAGTTCTGTAAAATGTCATATTTTGGGTCCCTCTTAAACATTGTTGAAGGACCCTCGGCTGTTTGAGGCCTGCAGGTGTGACTTGCTTCATTAGCTTGCTTTCGGGGCCATTTTTGCATACTAGTTTTCCCCTACTTGTGTTTGCTGTTTGGCCCTGATTAAAACTGAAAACATGCTTGTTTTGGGGCTGCCTTGAATCTGTCTTCACATGTCATGATCAAATAATGTATGCTTTGTATAGCTGTAGGCCATTGTGTATGCCTAATTTTGCATTTCGGGTCGCATGTCATGCATCGGGTGCCATTTTGCCATGATTCAGGGCTGTTTCGGGTCATGTTTAGCTTCTGAAATTTTCATGCTAGCATATCATCTTGCCATGTCTTGTTAGAGCGGCATTTGGTGCCTTAGGGTCGGTCCTCGGTTTGCGTGCACATGTGCACGTACTTCGAGAATCTCATTTTTATCTAATGGCCACTGATGTGGGTGCGGCTGAGGTCCATTCACATTGGTGTAAGTCCATCTTGCATTGTGTATGCCATGTTTCAATGCGTTGTGCATGTTATGTTGTTAGCGTTGTGTGTGCCATGTAGTTATATTGCATGTTTGTATGTTTGCTTGCATGCTTAGGTTGCATGTGTATTGTTGTGCATTGCCTCGCCCCTTGACCAACCATGATTGAGGTTGGGTCTCTTGTATGTTTTGTGTGCATTGCATTTTTACATTGAATTGCAAAACTTGGCCTCTTAGGCCATCATGCGTAATTGATGGCCCGAGGGTCGAGGGGCATACTCCCTTGAGTCCATTACATGATTGGGAGAGTGGCCATGCATACACTTGCTTGAAATTCCATGCCATACACTGTCTGTTCTTGTTGCTGTCAAAAACTGTCTTCTGCAGGGAGTTTCTGCCGACCGGCATCATTTAGTGCCGACCGGCAATTGGTGGCTGGCCGATAATTACATCATCTGCCGATGGAAATTATGCACTGCCGGTGGGCATTTCCCCCAGCCGGTGGCACTCTGCAGTATGCAACAAGCCTGTCCCAGTACTTTGGCACTGTTCAGAGAAGCAGGGCAGTGTAAACCGAGGCGGCAGTGGTATGGTACGGACTTTCCGGGCGAGACGGGTTCAAGCTTGCATCGTTCGCGTATCCCGAGGCGGGGGCTGTGGCCACCTTTCTTCTTTTTGCATTCATTTTGTTCAGTAATTAGAAATTCTGTAATAATTAATGTGGTTAGTTATTTATTCGGACTGTAATATTTATTTGGACCCTCCGAGTGAGGGCAATTGTGTAATAAGTGTGGGTGCGTTGTGCATGTCTTCCAACCCCCACTTCTTTCTCCCTTTTATTTACCCGCTTATGATAGTAGACTAGGGCATATTTAAATTCGCATAACAGTATGATAGGATGCGTGCATCCATACATTTGTCTTACATGCACCGGGCTCGGCACATCATGCTAACTGCACTTGTATTTCAATTCCAAGTTGAGTACTTGTTAGTTGCAGCATTTCACATGCCATCTTTAGGATAGCCGAGCCTGTTTAGAGTGCATCTTTGCATGTGTTGCATTAGCCATTTTTAACATGAACTAGGATCATGCATATGATTACTGACTAGTTTCTGTTTTGGCTCGGAATACTAGGTAAGCTTTTATGCTTTAGCATATCGCATGCGTGTGAGTGTTGCCATGACAGTATGATTACCATGAGGCTAGCTGCTTATGTGATATAACTGCTTGAATGCCTGTGGATGGAGGTTGAATTACCTAAATTGGAATAATGCATTAAAACTGTGAGTTTTAAGCCCACTAGATAGTGGTAAAATCATCTTTTCTAAAAGCCCACTTGAGGGTGGCAAAATCTGCATTTTAGCCTACTTGCGAGTAGCAAACCATTTTCAAAACAAACATGAAATGTTTTGTTCCAATTTGGGCGATTTGGTCTATACTTGTTTGCTGCACGCACAACATAGTAATTCTAGGCTAATAACCGGATTAAGAACACATAACGTTTTCAAAATTGGATATCACGGTTAGTAGAGGCCGGTCTTCAGACCGGGCGAGAAGGGGTGCTCATAGCTGACCTTCCCCGATCGTACCCAAGTTCCCGAGCCGAGGCAACTTTGGTGATGACGGACACGTGACCTTCGGCACCGAGTCAGGGTTTCTTAAATTTCCCCATTTTAAAATATTTAGGTGGCGACTCTGTATCTGGCAAAGCAGTCCATGTTTGGCACTTCTTTTCAAAAAATTTGTTTCTCAAAACGATTTGCCGGATTTGGACTCTTTGGTTCAGATTAAGAACCGTGATACAAATCGAGTCCGAACTGTAGTAGCGAGGTCCCCCTCCGCGGGCACGTCTACAATATGCATTACACACCGAAGCATTACCCGTCAAGTTATAATTGATTCTGATCGAATAACACAGTTTCAAAAATTAACAAAGAAACTAAAGTAATGAAAATGACTAAATTGAAATTTTAGTAAAAGTACATTGGTGACTAAGTGGAGATACTAAAGTGAGATTTTAATAAAAGTGCAATGTGCTAAATGTAATTAGTACAATCACGTGGATGTTTTTCGTTAGTTTTCAAACGTCAATGCACAATTGGACCAAATTGCAACTTGGCTCAAAATTTAGAGGGTTAACTATAAGGACCAAAGTGAGATTAGATGTAAAATATAGAGATGCAAAGTAAAATTTGCTCATGAGTGTAGGTAAGAATGGAATG
Organism: Camellia sinensis; assembly: GCF_055761805.1. Taxonomy (NCBI): domain Eukaryota; kingdom Viridiplantae; phylum Streptophyta; class Magnoliopsida; order Ericales; family Theaceae; genus Camellia; species Camellia sinensis. Next base: position 14,922,951 of record NC_138964.1, on the reverse strand, counting down.
ATAATTCATTGACCTATTAGGTGTATTGGGTTAACTGTAATATAGTGAAATGGAGTGATCATTCCATCAAAATATCCATTCCATATTTGGTTGACTAAAAAAATAATAAAAATATATATTACAGATAGAATCATCATTTATCATTATTAGGAAATGATCATTCTATAAGAAAACCTAAGGAATGATTATTTCATTTATTTTATCTCATTCCAATGAATAAAATAGAGTATTAATGGAAGAAAAAAGCTATGAATCTAGGATTCTGGCCGTGAAAGTTGTCCAGAAAATGTTTGGATGGTGTGGATGTAAACTTGATATGTTATACGTCCCACCTTTAACAAATTTAACCCACATGCTAAATTCTAGGTAATTTAGAAAAAAAATTTCTAGATGCCTAGTCCCACCGTTAATCGAATGACCATTCTACTAAATTAATGAATGATTATTTCATTTTTAATATAAATTTTTTTACCCAATCAAACATGAAAAGATATTAAGAAAAAATGATTACACCATTCCATTCTTATTTGTTTGGAAACGTTTATAATTTTTGTGTAAATTACACTTTGTATTCCTGCATTTTATACCAAATCTCACTTTGACCCCTACACATGAAATCATGAAAATCAACCCCTTGTATTTTTGGTCAAATCCCACTTTGGTCTCTGCACATAAAATTGTGACAGTCAACCCCTGGTACTTTTAGTCAAATCTCACTTTGGTCCTTCCATAAGTGTCAATGTCTCATTTCTGGGATAAATTACACTTTGCATCAAATCTCACTTTGGCCCTTACACATGAAATTATGACAGTTAACCCCCTGCAGTTTTGGTCAAATCTCACTTTGGTCCCTACACGTAAAATTGTGACAGTCAACCCTCTGTACTTTTAGTAAAATCTCACTTTGGTCTCTACACAAGTGTCAATGTCCCCCTTTCTGTTACTCAATTATTTAAATCTTTAAAAGAATCTAGTCATGTGATAAGAATGTCACTACGACTCGGGGGTAAGAAAAGAAAATCATCTACATTTTTCATCAATACATACTTTATCCCAAAATTTACATCAAAATATGCCTATATTAGGCTAAAATAAAACGTAGATTGTAACCAATTAAGAATACGAACTAGGGTTTTTCATAAATTGGAATCACAAAATTCTATTTTTCATGGTAACACGGTCTTCTGTCTATTCATCTTTTTTTCTCTTTGATTTCTTTGTCGTATTTTTTTTTATTTTAAAAACTCTACTTTCTTGCCTTTTAATCTCAATTTTTACCATACGAATATATATATATATATATATATATTGTATTATAACTCTCATATGCTTATTACGTAGGACAAAGTGTATATATATTGTATATTGTATTATATAACTCTCATGTGCTTATTACGTAGGACAAAGTGTATTGATAGGAAACATGGATGATTTTCCTCTCTTACCCTCATTTTATAGTCACATTTTATGTCACATGACTGGATTTTGTTAAAGATTTAAAAGCGAAGTAACATAAGAAGGACATTGACACTTGTGTAAGGATTAAAGTGAGATTTGAGTAAAAGTACAGGGGATTGACTATCACAATTTCATGTGTAGAGACCAATATGGGATTTGATTAGAAGTGCAGGGGATTAACTGTCATGATTTCATATATAGGGGTCAAAGTGAGATTCAGTGCAAAGTGTAATTTACCCCCCATTTCTATTACTCAATTGTTTAAATCTTTAATAGGATTCAGTCATGTGATAAGAATGCGACTATGACATGAAGATAAGAAAGGAAAATCATCTACATTTTCCACCAATATACACTTTATTCCAAAATTTAAATCAAAATATGACTATATTAGGATAAAACAAAACGCAGATTATGAACAATTATGAACATGAGCTAGCGTTTTGCATAAATTGGAATTACGAAACTCTATTTTTCACTGTAATACAGTCTTCTGTCTATTCATCTTTCTTTCTCTTTGATTTTTTTATCGCATTTTTTATATTTTATAAACTCTATATTTTCTTGCCTTTTCGTCCCAATTTTTACCATACAAACATATATATATATATATATATATATTGTATTATATAACTCTCATGTGCTTCACGCAAGACAAAGTGTATTGGTAGGAAATATGAATGATTTTTTTATCTTACTTTCATTTCGTAGTCACATTTTTGTCACATGATTACATTCTATTAAAGATTTAAAAATGAAGTAACAGAAGAAAAACATTGACACTTGTATAGGGACCAAAGTGAAATTTGAATAAAAATGCAAGGGGTTGACTATCACGATTTCACGTGTAGGGACCAAAGTGATATTTGACCAGAAGTGTAAGGAGTTGACTGTCAGGATTTCATGTGCAGGGGCCAACATTAGATTTGGTACAAAGTGCAGGGGTACAAAGTGTAATTTACCCCAATAATTTTTTTGGATAGCAATCCAACTCAACATAACCAAAAGATTATCAAGTAAATTGTCAAATATCAATCATACATACATATAAAAAAACCATGCATTATCAAAACTATTTCATTACATTTTTTTTTTATTCAAAAGCTATTTTATTTATCTTTTAAAAAAAAAAAAAACAAAATTAAACCTTATATTTTTCACACAAAAATACCAAATACCAACACTTGTCATTTGATAAAAGAATTTTCAAATTAAAAACACAATAGAATATCTAAACTCTTTTTCAATTGAAAACACAAACAGAATATTTAAACAAATTGAAAACACAAAGTATTACAAATTTCTTGGGGTGCTTACGGTTTGGCAGTTCAGTTGCGGCCTATGAAGCACGGATACTTCAAAAAGGGAGACGTATCCGTATCGGATACTTATCGGATACCGATACTCCTTGGATACTCGCGGATACGTATCTGATACTTCTTAAAAGTATCGGATACTTCTTAATTAATTTTTTATTAATTTTGAAGTATCAGATACTTAATTTTTGAAGTATCGGATACTCAAAATTACATATTACTTATAATATTTTGTTTAGTTCTTTGATAAGAGGAATATAGTAAGAGTTAAAGTAATAGAATTTGTCAAATTGATGTATCCTTATTGTGTCTCTCGCTTTCTCATTCTCTCACGTTTCTTGTCTTTGCTCTCATTCTTTTTTTGGTGTTGGCATGTAAAGATGATGTTTAATTTGCATTTGTTTTTGTTTTTAGTTTTGGATGTTTTATGAATGTTTGAAGACTTTTAGGTTAATAGGAATCTCTCTCTTTATTTATTAATTTACTTTAAGTTTTATTTTCATGCATATTACATTATTAAAATTATAAAAATATTTTTTTTTACGAGCGTATTCCCGCTGTACCTGTATCATACTTTTTCAAATTTTGACGTGTCGCCATATCCGTATCCGTGCTTCCTAGGTTATCATTGATGACTTAAAAAAGTATATTTGCTGAAATTTTTATTTAACAATGGTTTTTTGGCTTTAGCTATTGTCCTGTGATATTCGTTGATAAAGGGGAACAAGTTGAAACTATTGACCTTGAAGACTCTTAATTTTATAGGAATCTTTATTCTTTATTAAGTTGTCTTTTGTTATATGTTTTATTTTTATGCATACTGCATTACTAAAAATTATAAAAATAATATTTTTATGAACGTATCCCTGTCGTACCCGTATCCTAGTTTTTCAAATTTTTTCGTATCGCCGTATCCGTATCGTATCGTATCCGTATCCCGTATCTGTATCCGTGCTTCCTAGGTTGCGGCTAAAAAAATCTCAAATTTGTTATCCATCCAAAATTAGACGGATTGAAAAAAAAATTAATCCACAACCGTCCACTCGTCATCACGCATTTATCCAAAATGCAACAGATCAGTTTAGTTCAGTTGATTTAGACAGATCAGAATATCCGTTAAGCACCTCTAATCATTACCTCATCCATGTTCCCCACCAGATAGCTGAACAACACACAACATAAAGAATCTACATTTTTTTTTTTTTTTTTTTTTTTTTTTTTTTTCTTTAATCAGCAAAAAGAATCTACATGTTCCTGGTGAAGTGAGTCCAATTACATGGAAAGCGCAATGCTATTGAAATACAACATATATAATAAATAAAATAATATATCTGGGTTTCCAACCAAGTATGTTTGTTTCAATCAGAAGAGAGGAACCAATATCTCAATTCAAAAGAAAGGGACAAAAAAAGGAACTGTCTAAGCTCACATTATAGATTATTATCTCCACGACTTCAGCATTTGCATTTGCACTTGCACGTTCATGTGGGGGAGTAACAAGATTACCTTCAGACCTGCAAACAGATAAAACTCCGGCTCAAGAATAACAAGTCCACAGTCAAAAAATGTAAAAAAGAATACCTTTGCAGCAACCTTTTTGTTGCCAATTTTAGGGTGTACCATATAAGCATGGTCAACGACAGCTGCCCCCTTAGGCAGATTTTTAATATATACACAATGTGAAAGAGACCACTACAACATCAGGCAGCACAATTTTTCTATTGTGTAGCAATCCATTATCTTACGTCTCTCTGTTGGTGTAAACATGAAGATATGGCTACCTAAAAGATCTCTGGTGATAGTTTCTTTCTACAAACTCTCTGGAGCCCGTATTTCCAACAACTTCCTCTTGCCATTCTCTACACTGCATTGAGCCAGCCAATCTGGAAGGAAGAAAGGACTTCTACCAAAAGTCAGGTTATTTGAAAGAGTATTCAAGGAAGAGTGTTAAACTATCAAAATTTAACATTACGCTGAGGGCAATGTTTGCATTAATAATACAAACTATTTTCCCTCTTGAACTTCTACCATCAGGCATTGCATATCCAACCAATTCAGTGATAAAACTTTTCCCACTATAATCAGCAGCAATGCCTCTCTCAGCTATCACAGATCCCAAAACAAAGATACCGATTGAACTCATATAGTGACAAATAAGAAGGCTTTGGCCGAAGATACAGTCAAAGGAGAATAATTGCATAATTGGGAAAGAATAAAGATTTAGAAGGTGACCTGAACTTCCAGCCGAAACATGCTCTCATAAAGAAATGGAGTATGACGACTCTGACAACCATTGGGCTTTAGAGTTGTAATAGAATCCTTCATCTGTTACAGAAAGCAAACCATTTTGTCTCGATAAATCAATTATTAATAAAAGCAGCACAAGCCAAGAAATCTGAATATAGAAAAAGCAAGACATATACAGATCGAGGAATAGGAGTCCAAATTCCATGTACTGGCCGAAGAACATGGTAACACATCTGCCAAAAGGCACATTTATGAGAAGCTATGTTGTATACCATAATATTACGAGTCTCTTTAGCAAAAAACATGGCAATTATTTCACCATGCAAAATCTACCTGCTGTGCAGTACATAAAGGCCCAACTCCAATGCATGGCTCTGGTTTTACAATGATTCCGAAGCTGGTAATCCAAACAAATTAAAGTGTGTAATGAAGCAAATAGGTAAGATTATGCCCAATTAACTGTTCCCAAGGATAAAATATTAACACATCTCTTAAATATTTTAAGCTCTGTGACCAGGCTATTCCATCTCAATTTTGTCTTCTATCAATATCAGTTTTACAGGAAACCAAAAAAAAAAAAAGAAAAAGAAAAAGGAAACCCCAGATTTTACAATTCCATCTCAATATTGTCTTCTCTCAAATTTTACAACTTCCTTGTCCAAAATTTTCTTCCATATTTCACCCCCTCCCTAATATTATATATAATACCACAACCTTACATTTGTCTTTTCTTATTGGGTTAGTTTCACTTTTATCTCCTAAACTAAATAAAAAAATAAAAACACAACCAATTAGGCCTCAAATCATTTCCCTTTTCAAACCATATTCAAACATAACATTAAAGGATTTGAATGCATATTGAAATCATACATGCTAAAAATAGACTTGATTAACTCATGCTCAACAACTAAGGTCTTTTTTCCTCCAGTTAAGATAGGGCTAATTGGAGTGACCTCAAGTACTTTTGGCCTGTTCATGAATATACCATTACTTCAAGATATCAATAGCATACTTTCTGAAATATGAGGGAACATGAATACATCTGGAATTATACACATATATGTATATATATCCATAGTACATATAGAGACAGAAATGAACGAATGAATTTGAACACATACGGGAATTAGCGAAAGAATTGAGGTGTGTAGATGACCTTTGCAATTGCTCTGAGCTTCAATGCCAATTCTTTGTAGAGAATAAAAAAACACATATAAATCTTAGGTCTTCAAGATTGAGAGATCAAGAGAGAGATTGAGAGACCAAGAGAGAGAATGAGAAACCTACAGAGAGAGATCCATACTTGTGAACCACGATGGCAAGCGTGAGAGAGAGGTAGGGCATGTGAGAGAGAAAGAGAGAGAGAGAGCTGGAGCAATTGAATAAATTGGGGGAACAAATTTATATATATATATATATATATGAAGAAAAGGAAACAAATTGGGAAAAATAAATTAGAAATTCCACTAAAGCAACGTAGTTTTGCATCATTACCTCATTCATATTCCCCACCAATAGCTAACAACAGAACATAAAGAATCTTCATGTTACTGGAGAAGTGACTTCAATTTGCATGAAAAGTGCAATGCTATTGAAATAAACTATTGAGGAACAACTAGCTACTAAGTGAACTCAATTTCAAATTTTATGCAAAAGGCAACTAGAAAATGCTATGAAAGTTGATTAATCACACCTTTATCCAGTTTCCATTAATGAAGTTATTAAATACATTCCCATTTGATAGCCAAAGAGGCTCCTTTTGGCTCAGGAGGATGCACCAGTTGCTGTTTCCTGCTGATCCACACACCTAGAATTGAAAGCCTTACAAATCTATGTTACCTTGATATATGCATGATCTAAGAATAGCCAAGTTATAATAGTAGTTGTTTTTGTAAAAAATAATTCAAGTGCCTTGATTTTTATGAAAGTGTACCATTAAAAAAAAATTAAAAAATCAATTCCAGTGACAAAACGATACACTAACTGGTATGGAATTCATACCCGTAAGGGTTTAGCTCAATTGGTAAGTCTCAACTTCGCCCGATATGTGAAGCTACACATATCCGGGGTTTTACTGGGTCTCACTGAAGGTGGAGTCAAGGGTTCTCGTTATCAAAAAATGAAAAAAAGAGACTGGTATGGAATTCATAACTTTCTCTGCCAACCACATATCTAAACAAAGAGATATAAAGACATTCTCAAGGCAGAAATATAGGCTCATTTGCACAAGTAGCAGCTCTAGGACTTGAACCAGTGAAGTAATGGCAGTTACTTGTTATGCAGTAAATGAGCCGCTATATCTTTGGGTCATAAGCAGTAATGGAATAATCCTGTAACATAAGCAAAAAAATATTAATTTTTAGATTTGAAGAAGAAATTAAATATCTTGTGCAATTTAGAAGAAATAAATCCTTCTTTCAAGATTCCGAGCATATCAATTGAGAACACAATACTGCCACTAAGGTTCATAAAACTAAGAAGAAAGCATAGCATTAACTGAAAGAATAGTTAATGAAAACAATTCAAGTGCTTTCCTGCCATCTTGTCTCCCTACCTCTCTCTCATATATATAAATATACATATATGTACATTTGTTTTCTTGTATGTACATTTGTTCTCTTGTCAAATGCTTAATTCTATCTATGACAAATGCCTTAAACAAGTTTAAGATTTACACACATGAAAGATATTAATGAAGCAAACATCTTTAACAAAGCTACGCTAATAGCATGAGTTTAATCTCCCTCATTAACATAGCACATTCCAAGAATAAAGCAATTTAATGAAAAAAGGATTGCCGTCAAATGCATAAAATGATTTTCACATGACATGAATTAAAAGACACAAAAGGAAACGGAAAAGGTATACAACCTTTAGAAGGGTAAAGTACAAATCAACCGTGGCCACTTGAATGACCACCACCACTGCCACCAAGGCAACTGATGCCGCCACCACCACACTCACGTTAAGCTGTATTGCTCTGCCTCCACTTCTACGCAACTTCAAGTTTACGTTCATCACATGAGCACAAGCACTACCATTAACAAAACAACACCACCTGAACCACCTAATGCTGGCAGTCCTTCTGACAGCACTACCACCATCAAAGTTGCACGCCTTCTCTACCTTTAAAGAGTGATACACTCTCTACTAGTGATGAAGGACAGCTTAGTATAAATTAAAACAAGGAAAATAGGACTAGGCTTTGTAAAATAATGGATTACAAGAGATACGTTCAGATTATGATGATTAAGGCCAATTTGACCGATTTGAATGAACAGAAATTCAGCAAATAGGAAAAATAAACGATAAAAGTACCTTACTCCATAGGGGGGCCGCTTGAGTTCCACACTCGAGTCAGTAGAAGAATTCAGCAAATAGGAAAAAGAAAAAAAGAAAAGTACCTAATGCTTTAAACAGGAAAAACTTTCATTACAACTCTTAAATCGTGTAACAAGGGGCCCGTTTCATAGAAACTACAGTACACAGATTCCAAAAAATTTCCTATAACCATGACTTTCTAAACTCCTATAACAGCATACCTAGTACTAGTCAAGGACAAAAAAAATAATAATAATAAAATAGAAGTTTCGCAACCAAAAACGTAGCCCTAGCTAGTAAAACCACTAAACTGCCATATACTATAACCAATGGATTGTGAACAAGTCCTTTCTCCTTCTTGTTTTTCCAACATCAACTAGAATGTAGAAACTAACAATATAAGTTGCAAAATCAAACTCTTAAGATTTAGAAAGCAATGGACTTTGAACTCTCTAGACTATCCACCTATTGTAACATACAAATATATATATATTTTTTCTTGGATCAGCATTCGAATAATTTTAAATGTGGCTTCACATGTCTTTGATCACTCTCTAAAAAACATAAATGACTGCACTATCCGGTGGGTTAAAGATCTCACCCCATCTTTGAAATTGAAATCTTAAGTCTGAAACTTGAAACTTGAAAGAACATATGACAATAGATTATTACAAAGAAGAAAAATCAGACATTATCAGATTTTGTGTTCTTGGCTGCAGGGTCTAGAAGCACAGATGTGCTTAAAACCTAACAAACAAATTATCATTGCATCGAGAAATGAAAAATGTAACAGTTAAAAATACTGTATTATTGATTGATATTGATTGATTTATTGATGTGTTATATTACAAAGCAGAGTAGCTCATTATATAGGAGAGGGTTTGGGTAGTAGGTGAGGAGTAGGTGAGGGTAAATTGGTGGTAGGTGTAGTAGGTGTGGTAGTAGGTGGTGGTAGGTGTAGGTAAATTCTAAAGGTGTAGTAGGTGGTAGGTGTAGTAGGTGGTAGGTGTGGTATGTGTTATATTACAAAGCAGAGTAGCTCATTATATAGGAGAGGGTTTGGGTAGTAGGTGAGGAGTAGGTGAGGGTAAATTGGTGGTAGGTGTAGTAGGTGTGGTAGTAGGTGGTGGTAGGTGTAGGTAAATTCTAACAGCCCCCCGCAAACTCAAGGAGGATAGAAACTAACCAACTTGAGTTTGGAGAGAGGAACAAAACAAGAAAATACATAAAAAAGGATAGGTGACACTGTATGGTCGTGTCAGACCATTGGTGAAGACACTGGATGGTGGTGTCATAACGTTGTAGAGGACACTGTATGGGGGTGTCATAACGTTGTAGAGGACACTATATGGGGGTGTCAGACCGATGTAGAAGACAGTTTATGGGGTCATGTCGGACCGTTGTAGAAAACAGTTTATGGGGTCATGTCGGACCGTTGTAGCAGACAATGTTGTGACAGTTTACGGAGTCTTGCTGGACCCTTGTAAAAACTAACCGGAATCAATGTCGGGACAGTTTACAGAGTCTTGTCGGACCCATGTAGAAACTAACCGGAATCTATGTCGGGACAGTTTACAGAGTCTTGTCGGACCCTTGTAGAAACTAACCGGAATCTATGTCGGGACAGTTTACAGAGTCTTGTCGGACCCTTGTAAAAGTGGCACCCTCAAAAGGTGTACCCAATTTTGTCAAAAGGCGTGCCATCAAAAGGCGTGCCCAATTCATCAAAAAGTGTGCCGGACATGATGGCGAGGCACGTGGGCGCCTTGGCTTGCGTGCCCGTTTGTCGGCTGGTGGTAAGAGGCGCGCGATGCGCGTGGCTGCCTCGGCTATAAGACAGAGGCTGAGGCTGAGGCAAAAAACCTGCAAGAGATATTCTGAGAGAGATTTCTGAGAGAGATTCTGTAACACTCTGTTTTCTGAGAGAGAATTCTGAGAGAGATACTGTGTAACACTCTGGTGCCTAGAAAATGGCTTCATCGTCTTCCCGCGGGCTGCTCACCCTCTTTCCCGACCTCAACGAGTCAACGAGAGAGAGAACTGGTGCGGTGGCACTGGAAACTCAACCAAGCGCCCCGGAGTTTGCTCCGTTGAACTTTCCGATGCGGTCGGTGGAGCAAAGAATGGCAGTGCAGTCAGATGTGGAGGCCAACCAGTATACTTTGAAGGCATGCGTGGAAAGCATGACGGCGGTCACAAACTTGTCGAACCGGCTGCAGAGTAGGACAAATGAGGTGCAGCAGTTAACCTCCCAGCTGGCTCTGCTCCAACGCATGTATAAAGATGCGCGAGCAGAGATAAGTGTGCTGAAAGCAGAAAATAAGGAGCTAAAGCGGAAGGCCACCGTGATGTGGCGATTTGGAGGTCCGCCATATGCTGCAGTGGAGGAGCAGGGGGGAGGCAACTTGCTTGGTAGTCTAGAAAGCACGGAGGCAACACCGTCAAGGACCACCCAGGACGGAGGCAAGAAGAAGAGACCGGCGGCAGAGTAGAGAAGAAAAATCCCACCTGTGATTGTTTGTTTGTATTTTTTTTTTTTTTTTTTTTTTTTTTTTTTGTGTAAACATGGTGATCGGGGTGAGCCCTGACATGAATAACATGAGTTTGGTATGCAGATCTTCCTGCGTCTTTTTTTTTTTCTTTTTTTTCTTTTTTTTTTTTTTTTACGGAAAATAGGATGATGCTCACGAGTTGTATAAGAAGGAAAATGGATAGAAAAAGAAAGATAGAATAAATAAAATAAAATAAAATAAAATAAAATAAAAGTAGGAGTAGTGAAAATATATTATAATAAATATATATATATAGTTAAATAAAAGAAAAGGGAAAAGAACGTGGGTGCACATGGGTTTGGTTTGATGATGCATTAGTTTAAGATGATGCATTAGTTTAAGATATATATATATATTAAAAAAAGGAATGTGAGATGGAAATTGGGTTGGTGTGCAAAGCTGGTGATGCGGTTTTGTTGTCAAAAGGATGGATTTAAAATAAATATAAAAAAAGAAAAAGAAAGTGGAGACAAAAGTGGGAACACATGTGCTGGTGGTGTGTTGTAATGGTCAAAAAGGTAGATAAAAAAATAAAATAAAATAAGGTTCAAGGTGCTGTTTCAATCTTAATCTCTGGTGTCTCTTCAACTTTTATCTCCCGAGTCATCCTGTTCAACTGTTTCACGGTTTTCCTTAGCAGCCGCTTGGGTGGATTCAGCGACACTTTCCCCTGCATTAGAAGTGGCCTCAGCACTAGTATCTCCACTACTTTCATCAGCAACAACAGGGTTTTGAGCTATCGACTTCCGCCATTGATGGATTGGAAGAGGAAGCTTCGGCTGCGAGAGGCGGCCAGAGAGAGAAGAAGAAGAGTTTTGTGCTTGGACAGCAGCTGGGGAGGAGGCACATGCAGAGTGATCAAGGTATGTGTAAGAAAAAATCTTAGCGGACTAGGTTGAGGTCCGGCGGGCAGCTAAGGTGAGGTTGCCGCCCGCCGGGGAAGCGAAAATATCAGGTTCTAAACCTCGCTCTGATACCAAGTTAAAAATACTGTATTATTGATTGATATTGATTGATTTATTGATGTGTTATATTACAAAGCAGAGTAGCTCATTATATAGGAGAGGGTTTGGGTAGTAGGTGAGGAGTAGGTGAGGGTAAATTGGTGGTAGGTGTAGTAGGTGTGGTAGTAGGTGGTGGTAGGTGTAGGTAAATTCTAACAGTAACCAACAAAAGAAAGACATTTTTTGTCTTTGGGAAACATACCCCCATAGCCGAACAAGGACTTAAACCTTACACCTTTTAGCAACAATAGGAGATTCCACTAAAGCTAACAGATTGTGCCAATGTTCGAACAATACCTAAACTAGTTGATAGTTAATTACATGTCTACAATAGTATACTCGTACAATCATATGAGTAAAAATGAAATATAAAGTTCTTTTCAAGGAAAGAAATTCAAGCTATAATCATAACAAAAACTATACAGGCATAAAAATACATGTGAAGAAAGAAAGAGATAAAAAGAAACAAGAAAGAAAAAATGAGAAGTAAAAGAAAAGAACCATATACAGAATGGCAGCATGCTACTTAACATCCCTGACCAATGACTAAGCCCCCAAGACCATGTAGCAATACGTCAATGAAACCTAGCAGTCATTCATTTAATTACACAAGATCACCTAATAAATGTCTTGGTCAAGTTAATGTTCTTTGGCATGGAAAAGCATTTAGGGACAATAGGGCTATAATACATGACTCAAACAGAAGGGAGGTGTTTTAGGTTACGTAAATTAGTTTAAAAAAGAAGGGAAAAAAAAAATGATGATTTCTTGCAAAAATACGGTTACTAGGTTTGGACAGTACCAAAAGTGACCCTAATAAAGACTTCAATTGCAAATTTAATGGAGCGAAAGAACATAGGCTCCAAATGTCGTTGAAATTGAATTTTAGGTTTACGATGGTAGTACAATGATTACTACGATTCTATTTGTACTTTATGTTTTAATAGTCATTGGTATAAACTATTCAAACAAATCTTATTAAACACACGTAGGAGGAATTAGATTTTATATGAATTTCCATTACAATACTATATGAATGATCACACAATACTTTGAAGTAAGCAGAGCAAAAAAGATTTAGAAAACAGTTGACAATCAACCTCGGGTATTATAAATAAAAACACATTCATTTACTAAAACAAAAAGATCTAAACTTGAAAATAAGAAGGAAAAAAGAAGAAGGAAAAATATACCGTCTTCTTCCTATGTATGAAAATAATGGGATGAAGAGGAGTAGAACCAACCTGTGTCATCTAGTGAATCTAACTAAATCTGAGTCAACCAAACATTTTTTTTTTTCTCTTTTTTTTAATAATGTCATCATTGACAACTACTAGAAAGAAACAAACCTATATACTTGGTTGGTTAGAAATATGATGTGTCACAAAAAATAAAGATTGAAAGGAAGTGAAAACAAAATTGATTTTAAATTTGGTACAAACAAAATGAAATATTAAAGTAGAACTGCATTAAGAGAAGAAAAGAAAAGAAAAAAAAAAACACTAGTGACGAAAGAGAAATCGCGGAAGAGAGAGGAGGTACATAGATTACAATTCAAATCTATTACAGCAGATCACCAGCCTTGTAGGCCAAATGCAATCTGATGCTTGGTCAACCTTTGATGTTAGGGGCTCAAATCTCCTTTTGTCTTCCCAGCCAAAGAAGAAGAAGAAGAAGAAATAAAAGCGATGAAGAGAAGAGGTCTATTGCTTTGTCATGTCTACAAAGCAAGTACGTGACAGATTGTAAGAAAAAAATACAGGAAAAAGGGAAGTGCATCAATGATTTGTTGCTGAAGAAATGCAGGTTATTGGCAATGAACAGCTTCATTTCTGAGAAACAAGAACAGAATTATAAAATTCAAACAATATTCACGATGAACATATACTAACAAATCTTACCTTGACACGACGTCAGTCTACATTTCTATCCTGAGACCCTTTAAGAGGAAATACAAAGGATGCTAAACCTTATTATTCAAGTCTTCAACTTGTTTAACTTCATTAATACATTAATTCTTCTTTCTGATTATTGTCCAACCATGTTTTTTAATATATTTCATTCATTCATCATTACTTTGGCACCCGCCGATAGTAAAGATAACGTAGGTTTTTGATTGGTCACAGCCTTCGCAAATGCATCATCATTTCATCACCTCGCCAAAGTTTTGAATTACGTTCTTACTTAGAAACTCAATAAGCTCAAACAGGAAGTAAAATCAATCATATTAGAAATGACACATTGTTGATGTTACAAAACTATTTCATTGCAAAAGCCATATATAAATTTAATCGAACAGGAAATAAAATCAATTAAACATATCATAAATGACACATCCTTGATGTTAAAAACCATTTCATTGCAAAAGGCATAAATAAGCTTACAACTGTTGAAATTATTACACCAATAGAGGGGAAAAAACATTCTTAACTAGAAGGAAGAAAAAAACTAGAAAGGAAACAAATGAAACATTGAAATGGAGACAACACCGATTATTTTCCAAAGAAATGCCATCAAACATTAAATATTGTCTCCATGCATGGATGGATGAAAGCCGACGGACACATTTGTATATTGTCAATATCACAAGGACGCAGCTTCAAATTGCAAACCTTCCTAAAACTTCTATCCTTAAAGTTATAGGATATGACTTGACAAGATAGGTAGAAGATCACGCATAAATCCCCTTCAACTTCTCCTCCAAGGAAGCAAAGCACTTCGACTTCACCCGTTATCCCTGGAAAAGCCAATGCACCCATCTCAAGGTCAACACGATATTTCACAAACCAGTGAGAATAGTTGCTCTCCAACCCCCACACATCAAACTGATTACCCCAATTTTGAATAGATTCAATGAACAGTAGATGACCTCCAGACTCCCCAAAATACGCTGGGGACTTTGTGAGACTATATGGCATCGGGAATGGGAAGAATTCATCTCGATTAATATCATAAGCTATTGATGTTGCTGAGTGGCAACGAAGCCAATGGATCTTACCATCAGAGAATACACCATTTGCAATTATCATATCCGATGGGTAAATAACGAGTACAGAAATCACCCAAGTTCGAGTTTCGGACGAATATATAGCAATTTGGTAATCAGGGCTGAGGTCTCTTCTGGAAATGAGAGCAATTATTTTGTAGTGAAGTGAAAGAGAGGGGTCAAATGCTAAGTTGATGGAAACTATGTGGTCGTACTGACCCCCGTTAACAGGCCTAGGAATGGTGGAATATTGCTGGGTGGTAGGGTTGAGAACGTAGCAACGGCTGTGATTACAACAATCCAAGCCGGGCCAAGAGGAAGTGCAGAGCAATAAGCCATTACAGGACTTGGAAATAATGACAAGGTCGCGGTTATCGAAGAAATCGAGATATAGAGGAGCAATTGAACGGTTGTGTTTAACAAGACCATTGAGAGATACATGATTGAATTTGATATTGTGAGAAAAGCGAGAATACCTTCGTAAGAAGAAAGAGGAAGGAGATTTCGGCGGAATCCAGCGTTGAAGAACAAAAGGATCCGAAATCTTGGATACGGTCTTGAATCGGAATAGAGGTTTCGCCGGTAGGCGTATCAGGATCTGGCTCAGCAGATCGTCGTCTCCGATCACTTTTTCGGCGGCAGTGAGAGTGAGGTTGGTGGTGGTGTTTACAGAGAGACGGCGGCGTTGGCGGCGTTGGACGGAGGAGGACGCCATGGCGGCGGAGGCGGTGGTGGACGAGGTCGATCGGGAGGTGAGGCGAGGGAGAGGGAGAGGGATAGGGAGAGAAGTAGGGTTAAGGTTAGGGTGAGGGGTGGGGCGGGTACAGAAGAAGAAGAAGAAGAAGAAAAAATAGGAAGAGCGGAGAAGGATGGATTATGCATAGCGAAGAAGAGAGGTGAGTAACCTCCAATCTGGCATATTGCAATGAAAATGCAAATAAATGCTCTCTCACTCACTCACTCAGCTCTCAGCTCAGCTCTGATATTTTTGCTTCTTTACTAAAAGTCTAACGCCTTTCCCTCCCCTTTTGAATTGGCTGATTTGAAAAATAAAAATAAAATAAAAAAATAAAAATTAAGACAAATTACGCTAATACTCCCTATAATTTGAAACTTATATTATTTTAGTCTTTGACTTTTTAATTATGACACATTTGACTCTAAATTTTAAATCTTGTTCTAAATAAGGATAATTGAGCATACCATTGCTTAATTTTAAGAACAAAATCGTCAATTTGATAAAATATAAACTAATTTGACAAAAATAAATATCAAAAAAATATTTTAAAATTATTTCTACCCACTAAAAATAAAATTATGTAAAATTAATAAAAATTAATAAAAATTTCATGATCAATTTTTAAAAATTAATTTTACATGATCATCATCTAAATACATAATAAAAATTAATTTGGTAAAATAAATAAATAAATTTCTAAAAGATTTATCAATTTTATATAATTTTATCTTTAATAGCTAGAAATAATTTTTAAAAATTCAAAAATATTTTTTTGGCATTTATTTTTGCCAAATTAATTTATATTTTATCAAATTGATGATTTTGCCCTTGAAAAATCCAATAGTATATACAATTGTCATTATTTGGAACAAGATTCAAAATTCAGGGTCAAATATGTCACAATTGAAAAGTTAGAGACTAAAACGACACAAACCTCAAATTATAAGAACCATTAGTGTAATGGACCCTAAAAAATAATAAGAATAATAATTGAGTAATGCTATGTAAGGTGGGGGGGGAGGGGAAATCACACTACAACAAAAACATATTTTAGTGGCACTACACTAGTGGCATATTTTTAGAAAATGCCACAAAAAATGATATTTAGTGGCATGTTTTTGAAAAATGCCACAAAACGACAAACATAAAAGGCTCTAGTGACATTTCAATGAACAAGTGTCACAAAACTACAACAAAAACATACTTTAGTGGCACTACACTAGTGGCATATTTTTAGAAAATGCCACAAAAATGATATTTAGTGGCACGTTTTTGAAAAATGCCACAAAACGACAAACATAAAAGGCTCTAGTGACATTTTAATGAACAAGTGTCACAACACTACAACAAAAACATATTTTAGTGACACCATACTAGTGGCATGTTCTTAAAAAATGTCACAAAAAGAATATTTGGTGGCATTTTTTAGAAAAATGTCATAGAGCCACAAACATACAAGGCTCTAGTGGCATTTCAATTAAAAAAAGTGTTACTTCACTACAACAAAAATGTCACTACAACAAATTTACGCTTTAGTGACACTACACTAGTAACATGTTTTTAGAAAATGCCACAAAAATAAAAATTGGCATTAAATGTTTTAGAAAAATGCCATAGAACCACAAAACATATAAGGCTCTAGTGGCATTTCAATAAAGAAATGTCACATCAATTTTATGACATTTTATAAAATAATGACACAAAAAATTATGTTCGTGACATTTACCAACAGATGCCACTAAACTTTAGTTGCAATGGCATTTTTTAAAAAATGTCAGGACACTAGGTAGGTGCAAATTACTTTTTATGGCACTTAGGTGAAAAGTGTCATAAAAAAATATTTTATAGTATTTTGAAAAATGCCACTAAGCCAAAAATTTTCCAAGCTTATAATGACATTTTTGAAAAAATAAAAAATGTCAATATATTTTCTAAATTTTTAAAATGCTGTAAATGATTAAAAATAAATGAATTAAACTCAATATACACTGCAGGAAAAAGCATATTCGGTGACTAAATTTCCTGACCAAAAAAATTTGGTCGCTGAAAGTATAGCTTTCAGCGACCAAAATAGCATTAGTTGCCAAAAGTAAAGTTTTTTGGCGACTAAACAATTTTAGTGGCGACTAAAACTAAGTTTGGTCGGTGATTATATGGGTTTTAGTGACTAAAAAATTTTTAGTAGCCCAAAGTAAAGTTTTTTGGCGACTAAAAAAATTTAGTAGCCACAAGTCTACAATTGGCGACTAAAAATAAGTTTGGTCGCTGATTATATGGGTTTTACCTACTAAAAAAATTTTAGTAGCCAAAAGTAAAGCTTTTTGGTGCCAAAAAAAATTTTAGTAGCCAAAAGTCTACAATTGGCGAAAAAAAAAAAAGTTTAGTCGCCAAAAGTGGTCATTTTTAGCGCGGGAGAACTAAAATCCTAAGGCGGGAATAAAATTTTTTTGTGACCAAAATTTTGGTAACTGAAAGTGCATCTTCGGCGACCAAATCCGATTTTGGTCGACAAAAGTTAAGTTTTTTAGCAACTAAAAAATAATTAGTAGCCAAAAGTATAGAATTGGCGACTAAAAAATATTTTTAGTCGCCAAAAGTGGTCTTTTTTTTATTTTGGTAGTAAATTGTTTATTTTACATAAATTATGTTCAATAAAATAATTATGTTTATACATATACTTTTATATTAATATGGATGTATGTACTATATAAATAATATATGTTGCATATATAATCATGTGGTGGTATAGAGGTGTAGTGGGAAGAGTGTGGTGTATAAGGTTTATGGTGCGGAAGGTTGGCGGTTCGAGTCTCCGCAAGAGCGGATCAAATTGTTCTACAATGAATTATCGTCATGAATGGCACTTGATAGTGTCACGAATAGTGCCTACCATGACATTAAAGTGTCACTGAAAGGTTTTAGTCTTGATGGTGTAATGGCACTTACAAGTGTCACTAACTCTTTTTTTAATGGCGCTTGATAGTGTCACAAATAATATCTACCATGACATTAAAATGTCATTGAAAGTTTTCAACCATGATGGTGCAGTGACACTTGCAAGTATCTACCGTGTCACTCATATCTACCATGGCACCGATAGAAGTGGCACTTGTTCAAAATGCCACAAGACCAAAAAATGTCATTAGAAGAATAGTTTTGTGGCACTTTCAAATGTCACTAAACTAAGAAAATGTTGTAGTGTCATATATAATGATATAATTCATTATAAATCTTTTATTTCAAAATAAAATACTATTAAAGATGATTTTATTCACAACAATAAGATTTCCACATTATTCTTATTAAGTTTTTTGTATAAATTTTATATATGTTTATACTAAATACTTATTATCTTCATCACCTTTATTTACTTCACCTTCATTTCACCAACATTACCATCCGAACTACCAACTTCACTGCTACCAAACTCCATTATTGCCACCATGAGCATCACCACCACCTTACAACACCAAATCCACCTCCTTCACAACCAAGTTCCATTACCACTACCATCAAGCTCCACGACCATCATCACAGCGAGCTCCGCCGCCATCGTCAGACCACCACCACCACCAGCTCCGTTACCACCTAGAACCATGCACCACATCATGTCATAAGTGAAGAAGAAAAAGACGAAGAAGAAGAATGAAGAAGATGGAGGAGAAAGAAACAAATGATATAATCATTTCATAATTATAATCTCATCCATTATATAAATTATAAAGACCAAAAACTTCTAAAATTAGGCCGCATCATCCGTTAATACATTAATTGGTATACCAATTGGTGTATATTGTTGGAAAAATGGTTTATTATAGGCATATTTTTTAGCCCAAATTTGAGTGGGCCCCAAATGTCTTTTGGGGCGGGTCCGAAGATGTGAAGTGTTCCTTGCCGCGTAGCAAGTCACACGGTGAAGACGAAACGTCAAAACCATTTATGAGTGAATGGGAAGTTGACGTCGTTTTCGGGGTCTAACATTAATTTTTTTAGATAAATTTCATTTGAATTTTTTCAATAAAAATTATTGTGGGAATTTAATTTAATTCTAAATTCTAATATTGGGTTCTAGAGTGGTTTCCTAAAATTTGTAATTATGAGAATTTAATTTAATTCTAAATTCAAATTTTAGGTTCCTAAGTGGTTTCCTAAAGTTTATACATCTTCCTTTATTTATTAAACTATTCTAAAAGTTTAATATATATATATATATATTAAAATAGTTTAATATATATATATATATATATATATTTCAAATGGTTTAAATAATAAAGGTCCAACAGTTACTTTAACTGTTCTCCAACGAATCACTTTTCAAATTGGTTGAAAATTTATTCGTACCAACGGTACCTTTTTTCAAACTTTTTGAAAAAGAGTTCAAGCAATGGTTCAAATTTATTGTGCACCTTTTCACTACTTTTTGGAACCTGTTCGGGGCAGAGTTTTTTGCCTATATATATAGCCTTAAATCCAGCAATCTAGGGACTCCGAAATTCAATCTGATTATTGTCTTTTTGCTGTCCTAAATTCTTCATTTTTTGCATTATTCTTCATATTAGTTTTAGTATAAATTTTAAAGAGTTAGAACACAAGTTTGGTTCGTCGAACAAATTGTTTGGAGTACTACTACAATTTGTGAAGATTATTATATTGTGAAGACCATTGTATCTCGGGAGATAGACGCCACTCAACCGTAAGTACCGTAGTGGGGCGAATCTGTCTTAAGGACAGAGTGTCACACACTCGACTTGGTCTTTAATTATTTTCGGTTTAGCAAAATAAATTCTGTAAGTTTTATTTTATTTTGTTTGAATTATCTCAATTTATTTTATTTACACAGAAGATTGTTCCAACATATATAACATTATTTGTATGAAAATTGTACTTTTTCATGTGTCTTGATACTTTGTTATGTAATTTTTGTGTTATTAGGCATGTGGCAACATTACTCAACTTGTTATGTAAATAAATTAAATTAAAACATGGAAATTCATTAAATTTTCAAATTAAGTTTGAATAACATATTGCCAGACTTAAGAAAAATTTAATATTATAGTGTTAAACTTAATATAAATATATGTTTTGGCAGGTTTTGTTGAGGGAGTAACTGATATGATCAAGTGGGTGATATTAAGAGCCAAATTGAGATTATACTGTTCTTTTTTGTTTTTGTTTGTTTGTTTGTTTGTCTTTTTTTTTTTTTTTTGAGAATTTAAATCTTTTTAATACTTTGTATAAACGCTTTCAAAAATGGTTGATGGATATTTGTTTTGCATGTATAGAAGTTTATATTTTGTATATGCATATATATGTATATATGCATGAATGTCGGAATTTTTGCAAATTTAAATCTTTACTTTATATATTATTTGAATATATATATATATATGAGAATGGAGGTTGATATTTCTATTACATGTTTAAATTAATTTGTTAATTTGACGTTATTTTTCATTAAAAAAAAAAGTTTTGCCAAGTGCTTGCAATAGATATTTTTGTTGTAATAAATGCAGATATAGTTTTTATGACAAATTATTTGCGACAAAAAAACATTCGTCGCTAAAATGATCCATTTGAATCATTTATAGGTGACGGTGACGGTGACGGTGAAAAGATGGTCACTAAAACATAGTAGGTATATTTTTTACAATTGCAAAACAAGAAAATAAGGAGGTTAAGCACAAATAATTTTTGACCGCTACTCTATCATCACAAAAAGTATTTATCACACTCATATTCACATCTTTCATTTCTCAACGCACATGGCCGTTGCAAAAGGTTTTTTACAATCGTTTTTCTATTATTTGTGTCGGCTTGTAGAGTCACAAAAATTGATTATTTTTTAGTAGTGAGAATACAAAGGGTCAAATAATCTCACAAAAATGGTTACAGTTTTAATAATATTCTCAAACCTAAATATTACAATGTAAAGACATAATATTTATAAATTTAAGGATCAAGATTGTCTCCAGTCCACTTTGTGGATCGTATGGTATTGTTTGGGTCTGTGGCGTTCATTATAGGTCCAATTTCAATGATCTAAACTGTTTAATGTGTAGGGTTAGCTGAGTATTTCATCACTGCAAAAAATTAAGTTGATCGAATATTGATAGCTACTTAATTAAAATACATTTTTGTTAACAATTCATTTTTTAAATCATATTTACCATTGACAAAAATATGATTTGATCAAGTAGCTATCAGTATCTAATCAACGTAATGTTTTGCAGAGATAAAGTACTCGATGAGCCCTACATATTGACGGTTCAAATCATCGAAATTAGACATGTGGTGGGCCTCACGGGTCCAATAATACGATCCACTTCGAATCGGACCGGAGACAAGCGTGATCCAAAGTTTAAAACCCTAAGTAAGTTACCAAAAATAGAAGACCACTCTAATAAGACTATAAATTAAATTAAAACTTTTAAATAAATAAAAGTACACAATCTTTAAAAAAAAAATTATCCAATGCCTTGCTTCATGGTAATGGGTGATAGAGGATTGTGAAAGAGACATTGAAGAGAGGGGGTGGAAGAAGAGGTTTAGTTATGGATGGCATTTATTCGAATCCATTGACAAAGAAAAAAGAAGTAGATGTCGCTTTGGGCAAAGCAGGTTGATTTGGGATGATCTAAATAAGTGTACTTTTTGACTTTTTAGGAAATATGGGTTGGGTTTGATGTGATGTAGTAGAGAGGTGATGTGACTTAAATAGTATAGTGACTTTTTGACTTTTTTAAGTTATGACAAACAAGGTTGTACAATCGTGAGATAAAGAGAACTTCTTCCCTAAAATTTTAAAATCTAATGGACCACTTATTCTCCTAAACTAGTACTATGTACTTATTGTAAGAGAAATATCACTCTATTTTTTCACATATTTTTTTAGAAGAGATAGAAATTATAAAAAAAAAAAAAAATGAGTAGTAAATAAGGAATGTGATATGAAAGTAGTTTGAGGATGGAGAGAAGGGTGAGCGTTGTTTGGGAAGGGCTATAGTGGCTATTTTAGTCACAAAAAATAAAATATCACATCCAATCCATAATCATTATACTCTTCTCTCACAAAAAAAGTCAAAAATGTTAAAAAGTCAAAAAGTCCTTCCCAAATTAAGTTTTTTAGCCCAAGCTAAAATAACTAAAAAAATCAAAAAACCAACCCACTTCCCAAACGGAGGCTTATTAAGCATATGTAGTGTAGTTAGTGGTAAGTTGGGGGCAATTTTATATAGGTGTTGAGAGTTTCATCTCAACACACATCTAGTAGAAGATCTCTTACTTTCATTACAATTATTATTTTTGACAAATGACAATACTCATGCACTGTCATTAATGATAATTCGGTGACAATTTTATACAGGTGTTGAGAGTTTCATCTCGACACATACCTAGTAAAAGATCTCTTATTTTCATTATGATTCTTCTTTTTGGCACTAAAAAGCACTAAAAAGAATATTCAAAAACTATTCCTACCCCAAAAAAGAGAAATTAATATAAAAATAATGAGTGTTTTTTATTTTTATTTTTATTTTTTCTCACCAAACTAATTTTTGAAATTTTTTCAAAAAATCTTGTTTATTTTTACCAAACTCATTTTCAAATTTTGTTTTTTGAAAACTACTACAACCCAGTTTGGTGAATAAACACCAAAAATATGTTTTTGAATCTTTAAAAAATATTTTTTGGCCCCCCAAAAAAAGAAAAGAAAAAGAACAACAATATTAAAATGTTAAGTCTCTTTTTTAAAAATTTTTTCACAAAATTAGTTTTTAGTGTTCTTCATAAAACAAATTTTGAAAACAAAACAAACACAATTTCCAATTGTTGACTAGAATTGCAAAATGGAGGTCCAAATCCAAAAATCAAGTCCGTATTTTAGATGTAAAAATAAAAAATTGCGAGTTCTGAGATGACAAAATTAAATTGTTATTTGTTTTAGATTTTAAAATTTTCACTATTTTTAGATAGATAAATTTCATTATTTGTGATTGGTCCACAAATAACATATGGAATGTATGTTCATGAAAATAACAATAATATATTTTAATATTTTCAATTTTTTGTTTATATTTATAAAATTTTTCAAAAATATAAACAAAAACTCGTTTAATTTGTGTTTTCTTTTTCAAAAAATGATAAACAATTTACAAAATATTTTGTAAACATAAAAAAGTTGGTTTCACTATTTGTTTAATTTTCTTCTTTCAGTTTTTCTTCCTTTTTCCCACCATTTTGACTACAGCCCATTACTCTCTTACCTCGATCTATCCTACCCCACCTCAATTTTATTAGTAATTATATTTTTATGTATATAATTAAAATTTTCTCAATATAATAAAACTAACTTCTTCATTTTTATTTTATTTTTTTATAAATCTACCTCGATGCCTACTCATCGCTATTGGCTATCATTGTCAATGATCTCCTTTGCCAAACCACCTTAGGCCACTCAATCACTAATCATTTGCCATCGCGACCAATTATCTCTTACTTGAAAGAGCCACCTTCAGCCACCACATTTTCTTAAAAATCACTTCCCATAGCCCCTCATTTTCACTTGTTTTGAAAATAAAAATTTAAATCAATTATGTTTTTTTTCTTTTTTTTTTTTACTTAAAACAATAAATTGTAAATGTTGTAGAACAACACCTACAGTTTTTAATTTATGGTTACAAATTGCAAAATTAAAAGTCAAATGTCAAAATTGGGTATCTATTTTAAAATTTAAAGATAAAGAGTTATTTTGGGTCAAGAATGGAGAGCTTATCATAGGTTTAGTTTTAATGATGTGAAATGTTCATTTTATAAGATTATCGATGAATATCATTCATAAAAAATATAAAGTCAGATTTAATAATTGTAACATTTTTATTTTATGGATAAATTACACTAACACCCCCTGGGGTTTATATTTATTATAGTTTTTCCCCCACCTTTTAGAAATTACATCTCTTCCCTGAGGTTTAAAGTTTCATTACAAATTCATTCTTAGCAATTTAATTTTTTTAAATACCAATTTTGTCCTTATTGTGTAAATTACATTGACACCCCTCACATTTTAAAAATTATAATCCCCTTTCTAAGGTTTAAAGTAGCATTACCAATTTCCTCATTGGTTAGTATTAGTTGGAAAAAAAAATTCATTGAAAAAAAAATAATTGGAAAAAAAATACTTAGAAAATATGAGGAAGAAGAACTCCGAAAATATGAGGAAGAAGGAATATATTTCTGTTATATTCAAAACTTCTTATTTTACAAGACCAAATGACACTCCTTATATATGAGATATTACAAACATCATTATAACCCATTATATGCCACTTACATATTATATATTACCACTATCTACCACTATCATATTATATACATGCCACTATCTACCACCAACACCACTATCATATTCTATACATGCCACTATCTACCACCAACACCACTATCATATGCCACTATCTTATTATATGCATTAACACAAATTTCCAGCACTCCCCCTCAAGCTGGTTTGAAGATATCTTCCATAGCCAGCTTGCTAGTCAGCTTATCAAATTGCTTCTTGTGTAGTCCCTTCGTTAGCACATCAGCTAATTGTTCACCTGTTGGAAGGTAGGTCATACAGATTATGCCAGCATTGATTTTCTCCTTGATGAAATGTTTATCCACTTCTATATGTTTTGTGCGATCATGTAGAACTGGATTATGAGCTAGAGATATAGCTGCTTTGTTGTCACAATAGACCTTCATAGGTGTCGGGTGAGAAAGCTTTAATTCTTCAAGAATTCTTTTAATCCACATTACTTCACAGATTCCATGGGCAACAGCTCTGAACTCTGCTTCTGCACTACTTCTAGCTACCACATTCTGTTTTTTACTCCGCCATGTAACTAGGTTCCCACCTACAAAGGAGCAGTATCCGGATGTTGATCTCCTGTCTGTAACACTTCCTGCCCAGTCTGCATCTGTGTATACTTCAACTTGAAGATGTCCATGTTTCTTGAACAGTAAGCCTCTCCCTGGAGTTCCTTTCAAATATCTTAAGATCTTATAAACGGCCTCAAAGTGCTCTGCCCCTGGTGAGTGCATGAACTGACTTACCATGCTGACTGCAAAGGCAATATCAGGCCGCGTATGAGACAAGTAAATCAATTTCCCGACAAGTCGCTGACATTGTTCCCTCTCTTTGACTTCTTCAGCCTTAGCAGCTTGTAACTTCAAGTTAGGCTCGATCGGAGTCTCCACCATCTTACAACCAAGCATACCTGTTTCTCCAAGGAGATCAAGAACATATTTTCTCTGATTAACGAATATACCTTCCTTGGATCTTGCAAATTCCATTCCGAGGAAATACTTGAGGGCTCCCAGATCCTTAATGTGAAATTCTTTTGCGAGTTTCTCTTTGAGGGCTGCTAACTCTGCTTCATCATTACCAGTTAAAATGATGTCATCAACATAAACAATCAAAATTGCAATTTTACTGTTTTTTGAATGTTTATAAAATATTGTGTGATCTGCTTGACTCTGCGAGAAGCCACAACTGATAACTGCCTTCCCAAAGCGTTCAAACCACGCTCTTGGTGATTGTTTGAGTCCGTATAATGACTTGTTCAATCTGCATACTCTGTCGCTTCCAGGTCTCTGCTCAAATCCCGGCGGTAGGCTCGTGAACACCTCCTCTTCAAGATCACCATTGAGAAATGCATTTTTAATGTCAAGTTGATGTAGAGGCCAATCTGAATTTACTGCAAGAGATAACAGTATTCTGATGGAATTTATTTTAGCAACAGGAGCAAACGTCTCCTGATAGTCGATCCCATAAGTTTGAGTGAAGCCTTTAGCCACCAGTCTCGCCTTGTATCTCTCAACGCTTCCATCTGCGTTACATTTTATCGTAAACACCCATTTACACCCAACTGTTTTCTTGTCTTTGGGTAGATCAACTATCTCCCAAGTACCACTTCTCCATAAAGCATTCATCTCCTCCATGACTACTAATTTCCAATTCGGATCATCCAATGCTTCCTGTATATTCCTTGGAACAAACAAGTGTGAAATCCTAGATGTGAAAGCTCTATGGTTTTTAGACAGTCTTTGATAGGAGAGGTAATTTGCAATAGGATGTTTAATGCAATTTCGGACACCTTTCCTAATTGCTATAGGAACATCAAGGTCGGAAATAAAAGGAATAGGATTACCTAAAATTTCGATGCCAGAACTCGGGTGGACATTCGGGTCATTAGGATGGACATTCGGGTCATTATTCCTCAGATGAAATCGCTTCCTAGTAGTAAACCTGAAGCTCAGGATTTAGATCATTTTGTAGTACTTCTCCCCTTAAACAAGAATCTTCTTGACTAGGCACCATAGAACTTGGTTCTCCTAAGTGATCATTATCAGACAGATGTGGTTTTTGTGTAGGATAAATGACATTGGGGAGCGGGATAGAAATATCCCAAAAACGGTCTTCTACTCCACTTGTCTCCCCCTGAAGAGAAGTGTTGGGGAAATAGGATTTTGTTTCCACAAATGACACATCCATACTCACATGAAATTTCTTGGTTTGAGGATCGAAACACTTATACCCCTTTTTGTTTGAGGAATAACCCAAAAAAACACATTTTATAGCACGGGGGTCAAGTTTTGAACGAAATTGACTAGGAACATGAACATAGGCAGTACATCCAAAAACTTTGGCGGGTAAATCAGAAAACAACCTCGTGTCAGGAAAAAAAGTTTTGAGACAATCGAAAGGTGTTTTGTATGTTAACACCTTTGTAGGCATCCTGTTTATCAAATAAGAGGCTGTTAAAATTGCTTCACCCCATAAATATTTAGGAACATGCATGTAAAACATTATAGCACGTGCTACTTCAAGTAGATGTTTATTTTTTCGTTCTGCAATGCCATTTTGTTGAGGGGTATCCCGACATGTAGATTGATGAAAAATCCCTTTTTTTTCCAAAAAATCACCCAACTGCTCATTGAAATATTCTGTTCCATTATCAGAATGTAAAAATACCAATTTTGGTTTTCAATCATATTGTAAAAATTTGTGAATAAATTTTTCACGTCAGATTTTTTATTCATCAAATAAATCCAACATAAGCGGGTATGGTCATCAATAAATGTAACAAACCATCTTTTACCAGAAAGAGTGGTGATTTTAGAAGGGCCCCAAACATCACTATGAATCAAATAAAAAGTTTGGAAGCCTGGTAAGGTTTTGGCAAATAAGTAGAGCGATGAAATTTTGCAAAAATGCAACTTTCACAATGAAAAGAAGAACAATCAATCCCTTTAAATAATTCTGGAAATAAATGTTTCAGATAAAGAAAACTAGGATGTCCTAGCCTATAGTGCCATAGCATTATTTTTTCTCGAACAGAGATTGAACTAGTACTATTAAAGCTCTGAGTTTTTTTATTACTAACAGGTACTTCATCAAAGTAGTAAAGACCTTCAAGCATCCTAGCACGCCCAATCATCATCCCCGAGTTCTGGTCCTGAAATTCACAATGGGATTCAAAAAATGTAACACGACAATTAGAATCCTTAGATAGTTTATTGACAGACAAAAGGTTACAGGCTAAGTTGGGGACGTGAAGAACAGTATTGAGATTAATTTTCTCAGTTAGTTTAATAAATCCTTTTCCTGCAATAGGTGAAAAACTACCATCGACTATTCTGATTTTGTCATGACCAGAACAAGGGAAATAGGTACTAAATAAATGGGAAAAACTAGTCATGTGATCGGAGGCACCGGAATCTATGATCCACGGAGAGAAGTTTAGGCAAGAGAAGGCTTTAGGATTTCTACCTGTTTGTGCCAACAAAACACTAGGAGTACCGGATGAGGAGTTGGATTTTATCAACTTTAAGAGTTGATCAATCTGCTCTTTGTTGAAGGGACCTGAATCGGCTTCATTAGCGGTAGGAAAGCCACGATTCTTCTCTCCTTGTTTGTTGCTTTTCCAGTTGACAGGTTTGTCATGGATCTTCCAACACGTTTCGCGTGTATGGCGAGGCTTGTTACAAAAATCACACCAGACCCGTGGCTTATCATCAAACCTGCACTGGTAATTTGCAGCCTTGTTGGCCGCAGCATCGCTAATTAAAGCAGAAATTTCAATTGATTCACCAGTACCTTTTTTCTTAAGCATGACGCTCCTTCGGCTCTCTTCCCTTCTGACTTCGGCAAATACTTCGCCAATGGATGAGAGAGGAGGTCTGCCAATAATTCTTCCCCCCACTTCATCGAACTCAATGTTTAGGCCGGCAAGAAACTTGTAAATACGGCTGTCTTCCACAATTTTCTTGTGGTGGTTGCAGTCGTCAACCGATTTCCATTCGTATGTGTTGAAGATGTCAAGATCCTGCCACAACCTTTTCAACGAATTGAAATATTTGGTGACGGAATCATCTCCTTGACGAATCTCTCCCAACTTCAAAGTTAATTCGAAAAATTGAGATTGATTTCCTAGGTCAGAATACATCTGACTAACATTATCCCACAATTCTTGTGCAGTAGGATAGCACATGTAATTAGAGCTTATATCCTCCTCCATGGAATTGACCAACCATGTCATAACCATGGAATTTTCAGCGTCCCAACTGTCGAACAGCGGATCATTAACAGCAGGAGCCTTCTTGTCACCAGTGATGTAACCGATCTTTCCTTGCCCACGGATATACATCCGGACAGATTGTGACCAGCGGAGAAAATTATCACCATTTAGGCGGATTGTGGTGATTTGGACAGAGTGAGAGTTTGACGTTTTCACCGGAATGGCAGCGGCAGGGGTTGAAGTGGTTTCGGACGTGACTTCCGACATGGCTATGACGGTTTTAGGGCTGCTGTGTTTTTTGTAGCTCTGATACCAACTTAGAAAATATGAGGAAGAAGAACTCCGAAAATATAAGGAAGAAGGAATATATTTCTGTTATATTCAAAACTTCTTATTTTACAAGACCAAATGACACTCCTTATATAGGAGATATTACAAACATCATTATAACCCATTATATGCCACTTACATATTATATATTACCACTATCTACCACTATCATATTATATACATGCCACTATCTACCACCAACACCACTATCATATTCTATACATGCCACTATCTACTACCAACACCACTATCATATGCCACTATCTTATTATATGCATTAACACAAATTTCCAGCAAAAATCAATTGAAAAAAAATTTTGTTAGTAAAATTTTTAAATTTTTGTTTAAAAATCAATGTAAACTCATTACTTTTTTTTCTCAAATTTACAAACTGAGATAACCATTTATAAATTAAAAAAATTATCAAAACAAGTTTTTATGACAATTTTTAAAATTTTTGTAAATATAAATTAAAAACTGAAAACAAAATGGTTACCAAATAGCTTTCAAATGGTAAAAATGTCGTAAAATTAACAAACAATTAAATAAGTTATCAACGTAAGAAATAATTTATCAAAAGATTCTTAGATTATGTATAATTTGATTTTTAGAATTTTTTTAAAAAAATTAAAAATTAATTTAGTTAAGAAATAAAAAATAAAAAAATAATTATCATAGCAATAAAAAAATAATTTGGTTAAGGGGGAAGGGATAGCGGTAAGGTCTCTTAATGATAAACCAAGAAAAAAGATTTGGACCCTGTATAGAGTCATCCATGACCCTTCTATTTTTGATTGGTCAATTTTTTTTTTTTTTTCTCTTCCAATTCCCAACCAATTCCCAACCCACGGGGGGTTTGTCGAAAAATGCCTCAGACCCCGGTGGGGGTCACTGGGGGTCATGAATAGAGACTTCCCATTGATTAAAAAAAAAGAACTGTTTTTTTTTTTTTTTGTGATTTGAACGAATGGGGGGCTGCTACCTCACTGGGAGTCTGTAGCAAAGTTGGGGGTTTGTCCGAATTACAGCTCATAAAACAAAGAAAAATGTCCCAGGCCCAGTGGGAGTCACCGAGAGTCATGAATGACGCTTCCCATTGATAAATTATTATTTTTTATTTTTTTTTTTTTATTTTTTTTTTTTTATTTTTGTAATTTGGACGAATTGGGGCTGCGACCTCACTGGGAGTCGACCCCAGCGGGGTCTGTAGCAAAGTTGATAAAACAAAACACAACACAGCACACCAACAATATATATATATATATATGTATCAGAGCTGATCTGGGTGAGAACTAAACAGCATTGCCATTCGCCAGAAAAGAAAAACGAAGAGGAATCGCAACTCAACTCAACTATGCATTCATTCAATAGTCTCTATATATATATCCACACCCTCCTCCTCCTCCTCCTCCTCCTCTGCTTCCTCCGCCGCCGCCATGTCTTCCTCTGCCCTCCTCCACCGCCCTCAGCGCCGCCGCATCTCCACCACCACCACCACCCTCACTCTCACCTCCGCCGAAAGAGTCATCAACAACGACGATCTTCTCAAACAGATCTTAATTCGACTTCCCGCCAAGCCTCTCTTCTCTTTCAAGCGTGTTTCAAAGAGATGGCTTTCTCTCATCTCCGATCGCTATGTCCTTCGAGACTGGATTCCCCCAATTTCTCCTTCCTCTTTCTTCCTCCGACGCTACTCAACTCCTTCCTCTCGCTCTATTAATTTCAATTACATTTCGTTACTTCCTTCCAATTCTATTCGATCCTTCGATTTCGTCAATGACCCCAACGGGGTCAAGATTTCCCAGTCCTGTAATGGGTTGTTCCTCTGTTCTTCCTCTTGCTTCACTTTAGATTACAGCGATACTCGTTACTACCTTCTCAACCCCCACCACCAAATACTTCTCCACCATCCCTAGGCCCACCAATGGGGATGACCGAAACTTCGTTGTCTCAATGAATTTGGCTTTTGATCCCTCTGTTTCATTTCACTACAAGCTAGTTGCTCTCCGTTCCAAAAGATTGTGCGGCCCTGATTTTCAAACCGCCATATATTCCTCCCAAACCCGAACTTGGACGTTTTCCGAGGTATCATATGCTTACTCAACGCGTGTAGTATTTGAAAATGGAGTCTTTCTTAACGGTAAGATTCATTGGCCTAGTTGTCAGTCCGTAAGATCAATCTATTATGATGTTAATCAAGATACACTCTTCCCATTGCCAATGCCTCATTGTTTACTCACAAAGGACCTATTATATTTTGCGGAGTCTGGAGGTCGTCTACAGTTAATTGAGTTTATTAAAAATTGCTCTCGTCATTTTTATGTGTTCGAGTTGGAGACAGACTATTCCAAATGGTTTGTCAAGTGCCGTGTTGACCTAAAATTGGCTGTATCAGCTTTTCCGGAGATGTATCGTGAACACGCTGATCACCCGTGTATGGGTTATACATTCAATGTACTTTGCTTCCTTGGTGGAGACGTTGAAGGGGATTCGTGTCTGGTCTAATACATACCTGGTAAAGTCATATCCTATAACTTAAAAGATAAGAGTTTTAGGAAGGTTTGCAATTTGAATCTGTCCCTTGGTGATATTGACTATGTACGAGTTCATCCCTGGTTTACAGTTCATCCATGTATGGAGACCATATTTCATGTTTGATTGTATTCTTTGCAAAATTGTTAGTGTCCTCTTTGTTTTCATTTGTTTCATTTCTAGTCTTCTCTTCCTTGTACTTTAAGAATGCTTTTCCCCTCTGTTGGTGTAGTAGTTTCGAACATTGTAAGTTTATTTATGCCTTTTGCAATGAAATGAATTATGTGTCATTTTGGATATGTTAAACTGATTTTATTTCCTGTTGGATAAATTTATATATGCTTTTGCAATGAAATGGTTTTGTAACATCAACAATATTTTAGTTCTAATATGATTGATTTTATTTCACGTTTTAGCTTATTGAGTTTCTAAGTTAGAATGTAAATTAATACAAAACTTTGGCATGGTGATGAAATGATACATCTTTCAAGGCTGAGACCAATTGAACATCTACGTTAACTTTACTATTGGTGGGTGCCAAAATATTGATGAGTGAATGAAATATATCTAGAAACATATCTGGGCAATAATCACTAAGAAGAAATAATGTCATAGTGAAGCTAAACAAGTTGAAGACTTATAATAGGGTTTAGGATGCTTTGTAATTCTCAGTCTTGAGTTTATCATTGATAGTATGTTGGTCTAGTAATATTGTCTCCTTGTAGACGGTAATAGTATGCCCATGGTATTATTCGTTCTTGCATGGAGACCGTTTTTCATGCTTCAGCGGTTCCTTTTTTAAGTTATTAGGGTAGTCTAGATTTCCTTTTTTGCTTTTTTTTTTTTCTTTTTCTTTTTGGTTTCTTATTTTGGTCAAGAATATTGTGAGTTTAGAAAGTTATGGTTGTAGGAAATTTGTATTTTCTTGTATACTGGTTTTTATATTGGTTTAGTATTCAATTTTAGGTGTATCTTTTTTTACTGTAGTTAGGATTCCTTTCTTAGATTGCAATCCATTTACGTATTTATAACCAAACCAAACCAAACCTTTTAAGTCCTATCAAATAAGATTGGCTACATGAATCCTTTTTCTAAGGAGATTCATTTGGTTAATCAAAGGCCATTTACGTATTTATTTAAAGTAATATCTTTTTCTGCTGGATTTTGAGTCTTTTATGATTTGTATATTGGATGGGGCAATTCTTAGAAGTTTGTAATGTCTTTAGAGTTTTATAGTAAAAGGGCCCCTTGCTGTAACACGATTTTGGAATTGTAATGAAAGTTTTTCCTAGTTAAAGCATGACCGTAGAATTCTTCTACTCACTCGAGTACTGAACTCAAGCTGCCCCTATGGAGTAAGGCACTTTTCTCTTCTTTTTTTTCTATTTGCTGAATTTTTGTTCATTCAAATCTGTCGAACAGACCTTAACCATCATAATCCAAACTTATCCATTATTTTACAAGCCCTAACTAGTAGAGTGTGTATCAGTCATTAAATGTAGAAAAGGCATGCAACTTTGATGGTGGTAGTGTCGGAGGGACTGCCAGCGTTAGGTAGTTGAGGACATTAATTCTCCTTCTGGGTGTATATTACCTAGTTCTTAATTCTTTTTGCTTCCACGAGTTCTAGGACTCAACCAATATGTAGTAGAAATGCTGACTAATTTATGTCTTTCAATGTGGATTCCTTTATGTGATTGAATTTCGCCTTATAGCAGATTTGGTTATCAAGTCATATTAAAAGAGAAGAGTTGTATTGATTAGTAATCATTTCTGCTAGGAATAGATTTATGTCTCTTATTACTTCTTCAAGAAATTGGTACTTAACAAAAAACAAAACAAAAAGAAATTGGTTTATGAAGCAATAAGAAACTACCATAGAGCAACCCATGTTTGAAACAGGATGCAATAAGAATTGATATCTCTTATTGGATTAAATTCTGGCCTCATCCAAACACCACAATGCCAATTACCTCTTTCTTCGTTCTCATTGTTTCTTGGTCCTTAATTAAAGTGTGGTTGTGACTTGGTGTGACGGCATTGTGGAAAGTACTATCCACCCCAAGCCTTGTGGCGCTGGTTTGAGTGACGGCCCTGGTGACTTGATGTAAGACTGTGCCTACCTATTACCTCTCTGACACTGCTGCAAGCAGGAGCTTGTGCACTAAATCAGCAGCCCCATCACATCAGCCTAAAGAAGCCGTTGGTATTGCAAGGATTAACTCTTTTGACATGTACTGTCTTCTCATTTTATTTGTAGAAATAGATTACATTATGGAAGACTAAACTTTCAATTTTGATCAAGTGAAGTCTGAAACCGAAAATATATGGGGAAACAAAATGAAGCACTAAATTAACAAATTTTCAATGATAGAAACACATTTTTCTTTAGAATATCTTATTGTGAACTTGAAATCAAGACTCATAGAGAACCGTTGTTTTGGTGGTGGTTTGGTTATATTCAATCGATGAAACTTGTCATTGGTAAACAAAAACACCAGTTTGGTCAGTTTTGTTTTATTTTTCTCTGCGGTATATTTGTACTTTACCCTTCTATAGGTTGTATTCCTGTTTTTCTTTCCTTTTTGTATTCTTCAAATTCATTTTATTGGTCAAAGCAATATGCATTACTGCTTATGAGCTACTGGTTAATGGCTTGAACATGGTTATTAATTTCATAACATTTTTTTTTTTATTATTTTTTTATATGTGATGAGGAACCCCTGGTCCCACATTCGGTGAGAACGGGATAAAATCCTGGGTATGCGTGACTACCCATTCGCTTGATTAGCTTCACATATATGGCGAAGTAGGGACCCGAACCTAAAACCACTAGGTTGTATATTTGGGGGCTTACCAGTTGAGCTAGGCCTCACAGGTGCTAATTCCATACCAGTTGGTGTATTGATTTGTCATTGAAATTATTGTTTTTAGGTATTGATGCATTTTGGCATATCATTTCAGATTTATCTCTATAAATAAAACATTACTGTCAATAAAATATACTCATAAAAATAATACACTTGAATCATTGTTTTGTTTTAAAATTTTACAAAAACTACTATTATTATAACTAGGCATTCTCAGAACATGCATCAAGTAAAATGGATTTGTGAGCCTTCCAATTCTAGTTGTGTGGATCAGCTGGAAACTGTGCGTGGTGCATCCTCCTGTCCCAAAGGAGCCTCTTTGGCTATCAAATGGGAATGTATTCAACTTTCATAGCATTTTGTAGTTGCCTTTTGCATAAAATTTGACATGGAATTCACTTAGTAGCTAATTGTTCCTCAAGGGTTTATTTCAATGGCATTGCACTTTTCATTCAAATTGGAATAGTCAATATTTATTATGGTGTGGTTAGATATCTGGTTAGCAGCCTACATATTATGTGTTGCTTGAGAAGTGCATGATATCTGGTTAGCAGCCTACATATTAAAGAGCCAGATTGATTATCTGGTTGACTAATGCTGTGTTTAATTTTTGATGAATTTTAAGAGATTTATAAAGAGCCAGATTGATTACCTATATGTGTATAAATGCATCACACTCTTATATTACTCTCCGCTTTGGAAAAGGTATGTGAGAATTAACTACGGATTATTTTGAGCTTTTTGCATGCATGCTCTTTGAAACATACTTTCGACACTAACTTTAGTATCATTTGCCACAAAGTGGGTTTGGCCCCTGGGGAGGCTATTAATTAGGACATACAATGAGAAAGGCCCGTAATTTTTATATCTTTATGTGTATCACTTTACATGGTTATTAAAAAATATTAGATGTAAGTAATATGAGTAGTTGAGAGGCCCATTCAGCAATTCTTTAAACACGAGCATTGATTGCCTTTGCATTAAAAATGAGAGGGCAAATTACATATACCTCCCTTGAGGTTTGGCTAAATTACAGATATTTTCCTGAGGTTTCCAAAATTACATCCCGCTCCCTGAGGTTTGTATTTTCATAATAATTTGCCTCCTGAAGTTTATATTTCATAACAAATTACCCCATAATTTGTTATGCAAATATAGCATTTAGGGGAGAATTTGTAATTTCTCAAACCTCAGGAGAATATTTGTAATTTAGCCAAACCTCAAGGGGGTATATGTAATTTGCCCAAAATGAAAAGGCATTGATTAATTCTTTTTTTCAACCAAAAAATTTTAATTGCTAACCAGTGCAAAGAAACAAACTCATTAAAATCCTTTCCATACTATAAATAAAAATAAAAAAAATAAAGAAATGCTATGAATTCCAAATATTCTACCAAACCTTTCACATGAAGTGAGATTCACACAAATTTACATGTGTGTGGGTGCCACACTCATGTGAGAGGTTTGGTGGAATATTTGAGATCCCTAACCTAACTCAAAAAAAAAAAAAGAAGTCATTTTTTTTTTTAAAAATGTCTTATTCAAGACGGCCAATAGTTCCAATTTACCATTCTTTCCATCTCTCCTATTTCTTTTCAGTTTCTCTATGTTATGTCATAACCATTATTTGTTCTTTTAATTTTGCTATTTTCTGTAATTTATGTGTAAATAAAAAATAAAATAAAGTGAAAAATAAAATTATTTTATTTTATATGAATTTCACAATGGATGAGTAAATTTCACATTATTCTAAGAAAATTTCAAAGTTGAGTGGTGTTATTATTAGACACTAGCTCCACCCGTGATAATAATAAGGGTAAATTACACTCACTTCCCCTAAGGTTTTTAACAATTATAGGTACTTCCCATATAGTTTCAATAATTATGCTAACCTCCCTTACTTTTGAAATTATTATTAAGATTTCCCTAATCTGTTATAATTCGTATAAACGACATTAGTTGAATGTAAAAATGACCATATTACCCTTTGATTTAAATGTGAAAAGATGAAAATATCCATAAATCAACTCATTCATTATCAACATGGGTAAATTACACTTACCTCCTCTAAGGTTTTGCATATATATTTTCAAAGACCTATATAGTGCTAAATAGAAGTTTTATTTAATATCGCATGAAATTTAAGGATTTTATAAAATAATGCTAAAATCTGTATAGGTCTTTGATAATATATATGCAAAACCTCAGAGGAGGTGAGTAAAATTTATCATTTGAATAAATAAGGTAACTAATGGGAAATTTTGTCATTTTTAGTATTATATCCTATGACATCAGTATGATATCAGCAATTTCTGTTAAATAGCCTAACAGTAGGGAAATCTTGATAATAGTTTCAAAGATAAAAAACGCTATTATAATTATTGAAGCCAGAGTAATTGTCAAAAATCTCATAGGAGGTAAGTGTAATTATCCTGATAATAATAATAAAATATATATATTTCTTTATTTATATCACACGTGTAGATAAATAAAAAGAAAAGAGAGAGAGAAGAGAGATTGATTTTTGTAGCGAAAAACTTCATCTTTTTGCAATTATTTTTTAAAGTTGCCTCTTGTTGCAATCAATTTTGGATTGATTTTTTAATTGGTGGATTAGAGTACACATGCTTTATTCCTTTTTTAAATTAAAAAATGGAGACAAATATGTGTCTTTATGCACTTTTAAGTTAAAAAAGGGATATTTGACCAAATTAAAAAATAAGGACAGATATTTGTTCATTACATGTGCACTATCTGTGTATTTTTGTCAACTTAAAAAAAAATATAAATAATAAATGCATTACTTAAATATATTATCTTTAAAATTTCAATACAAAAGTGATGTATTTTATAATTAGACCTGACATGGGTAAGCCCATAAAGGTTACAGCCCAGCATGAACAACTCAAGCCCACCACTTAGGGCCAATACATAACCCAACTAATAAGGCCCAGCACCATCTGGAAGTCAACATGGCATGAAGGACCAATGATATTCAGACACATGGCAGGTAAAGGGCAAGCCACATCAGCAGAAAAAGATCTGCAAAGTTATTGCCACTGCGCATCGCCATTAATGAAGCCCTCACTGCATTTATTACGACAACACCTCTCCATTGGGACAACACGCCCTCACCCTGAACAAGGTAAGCTACAGCATAGACTTTTGGCCAAGGTGATAGGTAGGAAGGGATAACGAAATGATTACCAAATGATATAAGCAAACATTAAAGACAAGAAGAAAGTTAAGCTTTCTATCTCTAATTCATCTCTACACTCTACTTCTCTCTCTAACTTGCTCGTCGGAGGGTTCGCTGGGGAACTCCCCGTTCCCCGTTGAACTCGTGTGCAGGTTCTCTAGTGGGTTTGATCATTCAGATACCGGTTCAAGAAGTGTAGATCAGTCCGACCCGCTCTGCTTAGAACCCGTTACATCATCACTGTATTATCAGTTGGCGCTGTCTGTGGGAACGCCTTACTCCGCCCGCCAGTTGTGCTCATTGTCACCGGAGACCCTGTCCCAATAACCCTTTCTTACTACCCATCAAAGTGTATGGTCACGACTAGATCCATGGCTTCTCACTATAATGCTCCCGACCACCAAACCAACCCCCCCAATCCAAACAACCCACCGCAGTATTTCATCGAGCTTACCAACAGCATTAACCGCATGGCCGAGCAAAACCAGGCCTTGATAAATGCCTTACTCCAAAGGAACCTT
Source organism: Camellia sinensis (assembly GCF_055761805.1). Lineage (NCBI taxonomy): Eukaryota > Viridiplantae > Streptophyta > Magnoliopsida > Ericales > Theaceae > Camellia > Camellia sinensis. Next base: position 14,884,317 of record NC_138964.1, on the reverse strand, counting down.
CCTATACTCCCTCCACCACCTCCCGATATTCCGCCCAACCAAGAACGAGTCCCGAGCCATACTATCTCGCAGCCCTATCCACCAAACTTGGAAGGCTTGCAACCTCCTCCTCCTCCTAATATGAATCCACCACCCCGGCCCCAACATCCATCGCTCCTGGCACCAACCCCTGAAGGGAAGGCCAGTAGCGTCCAACCCCCGCTGCCTTCCGGTGGTGATAACATCCCTCTCTGGGATGCAGAACTCCGAGCCATGAACTCCAAGGAGTTATGCAGAACATCCAGCATAAACCCTCTACCACAGCAAACTCATCATTTGTCGCCTCCATCCGAGACAAACCTCTACCCCCCAAGTTCAAAATGCCCACCATTGACTCTTTTGACGGTACGACGGACCTAGTCGACCATCTGGAGACCTACAGAACCCTCATGATCCTCCATGCATTCCCTGACGAGATCATGTGTCGAACTTTCCCCGTGACACTAAAGGGATCAGCTTGGTTATGGTTTAGCCAGTTACCAGCAGAATCCGTCTCCACTTTCCAACATCTCAGTGACTCCTTCCTCAGCATTTTATTGGAGCCCAGCGCCAACGCCGCCCGGTAACCCAACTCCTTAACATCTGCCAGACCGAGGGGAAGTCCCTGCGCAGTTTCATTACCCGCTTCAACACCAAAGCCTTGCAGGTGGCAAAAAACGATGATAAGGTCATCCTTACAGCTTTCATGGCCGGACTACGGTCGTCTGATTTCCTCTTCTCCCTCTCTAAAAACCCCTCCACCTTCATGGCAGCCCTACTCTCCAAAGCCCAAAACTACATGAACGCAGAAGATTCCCTAGCTGCTCGCCAAGACCCTACAACAAAAAATCTGACCTCTCGCGAAAAGCGAAAAGACCCAGAAGCCAGAAATACCCAGTACAATAACCAAACACCGCATTATACAGACTGACCCCCCCGAGCCGACCGGTCGGCATTAGCCTGACCGCCAGGTCAGTTCGAGCAGTGCACACCCCTCAACTCCTCCATGGAGCAAGTCATCAACCAGATCTAACGAGATTACCCCCTCAAATGGCCCCAACCATCACGAACCCCCTCCGGTCGGAAAGACCAGTCCAAATATTGTCGTTTCCACCAAGACCACGGCCATAACACCGATGAGTGTGTCAACCTCAAAGATCAGGTCGAGACCTTCATACGTCAGAGACGTCTTAGCCGATTCATGAAAACCAGCCCTCAGCAGAGGCAAAGGAATGAGCCCCCCAGAAACGACTGCCGGCGTATCCCCCCGGCAGCCAGCACAACCTAACCCAGGCCATGATCGCCCTCCACAGCAGCCTCGACCGCAAGGTAATCCCCATCCACCTGTTGGAGAAATCAGAGTTATTTTGGACGACCTTGTTTATGGGGGACCATCCTGCTCGACTCAAAAAGCAAAGCTTAGAAAGATAAGGCAGGGCTCAGACAAAGCAGTTGCCACAGTGGACCGACCCTCCAAACAGCCTAGGTAGGGAAACGAGCCTATCACCTTCACGGACGCCGACTGTGCAGGCATCCGCTACCATCATGATGACCCTCTCGTCATTTCTGCCCTCCTCTCCAATTACAAGGTCAGACGAGTTCTCATCGACAAAGGCAGTTCTTCAGACATCATTTTCCTCAACTGCTTTCGCTAGTTCAAGATTGGGAAGGAAAGTCTGTCTCCTCTCCAGACCCCTTTGGTCGGTTTTACTGGTGACCGAGTGACCTCCATCGGCTCCATCGATCATCCTATCACACTCGGCGAGTACCCGCGACAGACCACAAAGTTGCTCACCTTCCTTGTTGTCAACTGCCCCTCCGCTTACAACATCATCCTTGGCCACACCGTCCTAAACGCTTTTCAAGTTATCACGTCAACTTACCACCTTGCCATTAAATTCCCCACCGATCTGGGGGCTGGGACAGTGAGGGGAGAGCAGACAGTTGCCAGGGAATGTTATGTCACCTCCCTCAAAGAAGTCAAGCTGAAGGAGGCAATGATCATTGAAGGGCTTGACGTCCGAGATAAGGACGAGCTGGTCAGACGGAAACCTGTGGAGGAGCTCGTTGAGGTTCCCATCGACCCCGCCAAGCCGACCAAAACTGCCAAAATTGGCAGCCAACTATCCCCCTAAGCAAAGGCAGACTTTACTGCCCTCCTGATCGAGCACAATGATGTATTTGCCTAGACCCACTCGGACATACCAGGTATTGACCCCTCATTCATAACGCACCGCCTCAACATTGAACCCCATTTTCGTCCTTACCGCCAGAAGCACCGCATCTTTCATCCGGAGCGCAACACTCTCATTGCTACAGAGGTCGACAAGCTCCTTGAAGCACAATTCATCAAAAACGTGGACTATCCTAGATGGTTGTCAAACGTCGTCCTGGTCCGTAAGAACAATGGTAAATGGCGACTCTGTGTCGACTACTCCAACCTCAACCGAGCTTTTCCCAAAGACAGCTATCCTCTCCTCCGCATAGATCTGCTGGTTGACGCCACGGTCGGTCATCAAATGCTCAGCTTCATGGATGCCTTCTCTGGGTACAACCAAATTCTGATGCACCCATCTGATCGTGAACACACCTCCTTTATTACAGACCGAGGTACCTACCATTACCGTGTGATGCCATTTGGGCTGAAAAATGCTGGGGCCACCTACCAACGGTTGGTCAATGCTGTTTTCCATCATCAAATAGGTCGGAATATGAAAGTATATGTTGACGACATGCTAGTCAAGAGCAAACTCTCTGCTGATCACCTGACCGACCTGCAAGAGACCTTCGCCACCTTACGAAAGTACCAAATGAAGCTCAACCCGGAAAAGTACGCCTTCGGCATAGGATCTGGGAAGTTTTTGGGTTTCATGGTCAGTCAACGGGGCATTGAAGCCAACCTTGAAAAGATCAAGGCCTTGATTAAAATGCAGTCACCCAGAATGGTTAAGGAGGTTCAAAGACTCACTGGCCGAGTCGCCGCCCTCAACCACTTCATTTCCCGCGCAACGGATAAATGCCTCCCCTTCTTCAAAGTTCTTTGGCAAACTTTTGAATAGACAACCGAATCCGAAGAGGCTTTTCAACAGTTGAAGCAGTGTATGGCCAACCCCCCTCCTTTCACAAGCACTCACAGACGAACCCATTTTCCTCTATTTAGCCGTGTCAAGCACCGCAGCCAGTGCAGCTCTTATCAGGGAAGACGACTCTGTCCAATAGCCGGTCTACTACATCAGTAGGGCTCTCAGGGGAGCGGAGCAGAATTACCCACTGTTAGAAAAATTGTCCCTGGCCTTGGTCACCGCCTCCAGACGACTCTGTCCTTACTTCCAAGCCCATTCCATAGTGATCCTCACCGACCAACCCTTGAAGAAGGTAATGCAGCAACCAGAACTCTCTGGCAGACTCATGCAGTGGTCAGTGGAACTTAGCAAGTTTGACATCTTCTACCGGCCTCGAACGGCGATTAAGGGGCAAGCTGTTGCCGATTTCATCCTGGAGTTCACTAAACCTACCCCAACTACGGCCCCTCTACCCCCACCAACCCCTACCGACCCAGAAGACCCTCACTCTTGGACTCTCAACGTCGACGGGTCATCCCGCAGGGAAGGCAGTCGGACTGGTCTCATCCTCACCGCCCCTGAGGGTGGTTATTTCAACTGTGCTCTTCGTTTCTTGTTCGAGGCTAGCAACAATGAGGCCGAGTATGAGGCATTGATAGCAGGTCTCTGCCTAGCCAGGGATATTGGTGTCAGCCACATCCGGGTGTTCAATGACTCTAAACTCATTGTCGGACAAATTACGGGGGAATTCGATGCCAAGGAGGACACAATGTGGGCTTACAGAGATATAGCCCTCCCCCTTGTTCGCCTCTTCAATACCTTCCACATCAAACACATCTCTCGGGCGTAAAACTCCAAGGCCGATGAGATGGCTCAATTAGCCTCTACAGATCAGTCAAATCTCAACCACAGTGTTCGCCTCGAATACCTGACCCACCCTGCCATCTCCCTCGACCAACAAGCGATCCACTTCCTCCAAAATGAACCTATCCCCTGGGCTTCTGAAATCTTTCTATTTTTGAAAATTGGAGAACTACCAGAGGACAAATAGCAGGCCGCCAAAGTCAGGGCCCGGTCGTCTAATTACATTCTTGTTAATGGTCTTTTATACAAGAGGGGCTTTTCACGCCCATACCTCAGATGCCTCAATCCTGCTCAGGCGACTTACGTGATGAGAGAAATCTATGAAGGCGTATGTGGCAATCATTCGGGTGACAGGTACCTAGCCCATAAAATACTTCGCACTGGTTATTTCTGGCCCACTCTCAATCAAGATGCGACAAACTTTGTGCTCAAATGTGATAAGTGCCAACGCTTTGCCAACATCCCCCATGCTCCTCCTACAGAATTGATCACACTCTGCAGTCCCTACCCGTTCGCCAAATGGGGAATCGACCTGGTCGGCCCATTGCCCACTGGCCGAGGCCAAACCAAATTCACCATTGTCGCCATCGATTACTTCACTAAGCGGGTGGAAGCAGAACCCCTGGCCATAATTACCGAGTGTAACACAACCCGATACATATGGCAGTCGATCGACTGCAGATTTGGCATTTCTCAAGCCATCGTCTCTGACAACGGTAAACAATTTGACAATGCCAAGTTCAGGAAATTTTGCGTAGAGCTCCAAATCTAGCCATGCTTCTCCTCTCCAGGCCATCCCCAAGCCAATGGCCAAGTTGAGGTCACCAACCACTCTCTTCTGAAAATCATAAAACTAAACTGGAAGCTGCTAAGGGACTCTGGGCTAAGGAATTACCGAATGTGCTTTGGGCCTACCGCACTACTGCCCGAACTCCCACCGGGGAGACCCCCTTTCGCTTAACATACGGCACTAAGGCGGTCATCCCAGTGGAAATCGGTCAGCCCACCCCAAGGGTTCTATATCCGGATCCACAACTAACTGAAGAGCTGCGTCGAGTAGACCTAGATCTGATAAAAAAACTCCGAGAAACCACTGCTGTCAGACGGGCCTCCTATCAATAGAAAATGAGAGCACACTACAACCGCAAAGTTAGACCGAGGGACTTCGCCGTGGGGGACCTTGTTTTACGAGAAGTAACTCTTGCCACTAAAAATCCAACCGAGGGAAAACTGGCAGCCAAGTGGGAGGGACCTTACGTCGTGAAAGCCATACCTCGTCCAGGCATTTACCGGCTTCAGGACATGGAAGGCCGAGATCTCCCCCACCCATGGAACGCCGAGCACTTGAAGCGCTATTATCAATAAAAGTCCAATTCTTGTATCAATCTTTTGCTGTATTTCCTTTTTGGCCATTTGCACACTTTATTGTTCTCATCCTTCTCTCCTGTGATATAAATTCCTGATCAAATGGGTTACACTTTAATGACGACAAGCTTATATTCCAAATATGTGTGTGATTTTTCAAATAACGCTCTGATTGCAGCCTTAGCATAAAAACCTCAGCCAGACCGAGCATACAAAGCCTCAGCCAGACTGAGCATGACAAGCCTCAGCCAGACTGAGCATAAAAGCCTCGGCCAGACCGAGTATACAAAGCCTCAGCCAGATTGAGCATAAAAGCCTCGGCCGGACCGAACGTACACAGCCTCAGCCAGACTGAGCATAAAAGCCTCGGTCAGACCGAGCCTGTTCAGTCTCAGCCAGACCGAGCATGACAAGCCTCAGCCAGACTAAGCATGACAAGACTCAGCCAAAAGCCTCGGCTGGACCAAACAAACACAGCCTCAGCCAGACTGAGCATAAAAGCCTCGGTCAGACCGAGCCTGCTCAGCCTCAGCCAAACCAAGCATGACAAGCCGCAGCCAGACTGAGCATAACAAGGCTCAGCCAGACTGAGCATAAATGCCTCAGCCAGACCGAGCATACAAAGCCTTAGTAAGGCTGAGCATAAAAGCCTCGGTCGGACCGAGCCTACTTAGCCTTAGCCAGACTGAACATGACTAGCCTCAGCCAGACTGAGCATAACAAGCCTCAGCTAGACTGAACATGACTAGCCTCAGCCAGACTGAGCATAACAAGCCTCAGCCAGACTGAACATGACTACCCTCAGCCAAATTGAGCATGACAAGCTTCAGCCAGACCGAGCATGACACAGCCTCAGCCAGCCTGAGTTACTTCAAGCCATTGAATTACTTGCTAAGTCAGTTAATCATAGCTTGACCCCAACTGAGCACGCATGCAGAACTCGGTCAAGGCCATTCATGCAGAATTCATGCTTGTGGTATTAGTAGACACACTTGGTCAACATTCCAGGTCCATGCTATTACACCACTCTTCACTTAGTCAAATTCTAAAACTCTTGCAACATGATTTAAAACTCCATTTTTGGGAATAATTTAAAACTCCACATCTTTGACATTCTTACATGTTTCCTTTACAAGTCAAATTATTTTCTCACTCTTTCCTTACCAATCAAGCCTAACTTGAATCAACCCCCCCTCGCTCACTTCAGACTCACTTAAATAAAGACAGCAGTGTGGCAAACACAAACTTATAATTTTATTACATTTTCAACTTCACTCTGCATGGAGTTTTTCTTACAAGTTCAACTTCACTTAGCATTGCGTTCTTCTTAACTTTACTTTGCATTCAGTTTTTCATTCATTTCACCCTTAGCTTTGCATTGAGTTTCAAGTCAACATTTTCATTCATCCCAGATACACAAGCAAAAACAATGGAATGAAAACACAACTCAAATTTTATTTATTCACAAACTTGTACATACGTTCTTTACAGCAATCCACAAAAAAAAAAAACAAAAAAACAAAAAAAAAACAAAAAACTTGTACAACTCACACTAATCACTCTTTCTCACTTGAAACAAGGTCTTCTTTTTCAACGCTCTCATCTAGGGGGGTTTGGGCCACGTCAGCTTTATCAATCCGTACACCACTCAGGTCCAAGTCTGGGAACAGTTCTTCTGCCTTCCGCTTGAACATCTTCCAGCCACTGTCCCAGAACTTAGTCATTTCGTGTTTGTAGAAGTCTGACCGCTGGAAGCTCTCAATAACTTCTGCTTCAGTCCTGTCCCCAGCGGTCGTTTCCGACGGGCCCGCTCCCCCAGACACCTCCCTTGCCAAGTTGCTGGCGACTGCGGCATCGACCGCCATCTGAAATTCAGCAGACCCCTTGAATTGCTCCACTGCTGCGACATACAGATCGGGGTATGCTGCCCTTTCAGAGGCAGCCTTGGTTTTTTCCTCCTCTAACTCCTTCTCCAATCTCGCCTTCTCTTCCATGGCCTTGGCGCGTTCATCTTCTAGCTCCTTCTGCAGCCCAGTAATCTTCAAGTCTGCTTCCTCCTTTTCTTTCATCTGCTGGGCACGCAGCTCTTCATTGCTAGTCATAGCCTCTTCAAACCTCTCGGTGGCGACCGTGCAGGCATTTTGAGCATCCCCCAGCTTCTTCTGCTCGCCAGCCAGCTGGAACTCAAGTGACACTACCTTGCGGCGTTCGTCCTCTAGCTCCAACTTGACCGCGAGCAGCTCAGCATGGGCTCGCGCAACAACATTATGCTGCACGATAGCTAGTACCTCCATCTTCTTGGCATTTTCAGCCTCTTTCAACCCCCTTGCACAAATGCTCCATGCGGTCCTCCTCCACCCTGCAGTTTCACTCCTCAAACTTGCAAGTTGGGCCTTCACCTCCTCCAACTTGGTCTTCCCAACCGCCGCCTTTCTCAGCAGAGCTCCTGCTAAGGTGGTTACCTCCATTTGAGCCTGGCCACCAAGCGCACCGCTACCTCGTTCACAATCCACACTAGGCGATCTGCAGCTGTCTTGGCGGGGCCTTCTTCTCCCTCCAGCCGCTCAGCCACTGCACGAGCGTGGTAGATAGCAGTCGTTAGCCTGGCCCCTTCTCCTTGGGGCGCAGGGCCCCCCTTTAACTGCTGCTCCATCACTTCCTTAGGACCAGCTGACCCACTCTCCATTGGTACTTTAGGCATGGCACTCAGGTGCTCTTCTTCCTCCTGGCCTCCTTGGCCTTTGTCCCCTTCCATGTCTGGGACAACCACACTTTCTGGAGTCGCCTCCACTCCCTTCTCCCTTGTTGTGGTCGACTCCTCCACCATGGAGGTAACCTCCTCCCCAACCCTTACCCTCTTCAACCCAGGCTCACCTAAGGCCCCCTCAGGGCGAACCCTCATTTTCTTCTTCTTCTTCAAAGCCTCCGCCTCCCTGTCTGCTCTTTTCTTCACCGGATCCACGAGAGGCAGTCGTGGCTCAAAACTGCCCAAGTCTTTTTCCCCCAGTGGCTTGGGGCGCGGTCGGATTCTCTCCCTCGCAACCGGTTTTGGTGGTGGGCCTAACTGCACCTCCTTGAATTTTTGGGCTCTGGCAAAAATGGTCCGATCTTCCGCCTCCTGCGCCTTTCTTCTTGCCTCTAGTTCTTCCGGTGCCAGATCTCCACCGGTCGGCTGAGGGCCCAATCCTGCGGCAAACAAAGCGGACGGCTGGACGAAATCGTTCCACTTGACGCCCTCCTTCTCCCTCCAGGCCTTCACCTTTTTCACCCTCTCCTCCACTGCGGCCCCCAGCTTTGGCTCCACAGACTTGGTAGGCACTCTTTACACCGTGCACACCCCCACTCCCCCGTTCGCAGACACGTAGAACCACTGCGGCCTCCATCCCTCAATTGATGACGGCAACCCCACCAACAGACCCCTCCCTACCGCCGCCTGCAGAGTGACCCAAGTTTCTTGCTGGCCTGAGGCCTTGTAGCATGCAAAAAACTCGTCTACCATCATAGTCGCCCCTTCGTCCGCTTTCGGCCATGCACTTGCACAGGCCAATACAATCTTCCACGCATTGGGCATTAGTTAACCTGGCACCACTTCCAGTCTGTTTAAGACATACACTACTACCTGCGGAAGCGGCAACCTCAACCTACCATTCAACGTCTCATCGTAGAGGGCAAACTCCCCCGGTCGGGCGTCGGACGACCTCTCCGTTGGTGTTGGTAGCATCAATTCTATTTCTGCGGGAACTTGGTATTTTTTACGCATACCCTCCAACTCCCCCGTAGTAACGGTCGACCTGTCGGCCTTCGTATGCCAGTGATCTGGCTCAGCCTGGTTGATTGGCTTCGGAGCCGCCATCAATGTCAACGAACGCGGCGGTCCCGTCGCCCCCCTACTCTCTCCACTTGCCTCTCCGTCCTGTATTGTTCTGTCAACTCCACCGCATCATCGTCCCCTAGTGGATCAACCCTAGCAGTTCTAGCTTCTTCCTGGGCCATTTTTGTCGTGTGTCTGCGAATGGCTTCGGATGCGGGCGCAAGAAAGTTCAAAAAATGTCGCAAGGGTGTATCACTTGCAACGAAGGAGTCTACACTTGGAATGTTTTGATTTTCGAAAAAAGGTAGGTAAAACGTATAATCCCAAAAGCCCAAGGCTTGCCTATATTCCAGGGGTCACAATTAATTGCTGCTAGTTTGAACAATTTTTAACCATCCACCAAAACTGTCTTTTTAACACCCATTATGACCTATCGTTTCACCTCTGGCCCAACGCCTAACCTCCCCCACCACGAGATTATGCCACGTGTACGACCACGATTCACTACACCCTTTCCCTACCCTGTCTTTTCCACTTCAAGTCACCACGTGACCCGCCGCCTCTCGAGCCTCACCCATGCCACTTCCCTCTTCACGGTTGGCCCTCCTTATGGTCGGTCCCTCCACTCGGCTACCCCTCGCAGTCGGCCCTCCTCATGGTCGGTCCCTCCACTCGGCTACCCTTCGCAGTCGGCCCTCCTTGTGGTCGGTCCCTCCACTCGGTGACCCCCCGCGGTCGGCTCTCCTCCTAATCGGCCCCTACACTCGATCACTCCTATCGGTCGGCCTCCTTCCTGCAGATCTCTAACCACCCTCATTTTCTTCATTATTCCCTTCGTTGGACTAAAGCTGAACTCGGGAATGGGGGACTACTGACATGGGTAGGCCCATAAAGGCTACAGCCTACCATGAACAACTCAAGCCCACCACTTAGGGCCCAATACATAACCCAACTGATAAGGCCCAGCACCATCTGGAAGTCAATATGGTATGAAGGACCAATGATATTCAGACACATGGCAGGTAAAGGGCAAGCCACATCAGCAGACAAAGATCTGCAAAGTTATTGCCACTGCGCATCGCCATTAATGTAGCCCCTCACTGCATTTATTACGACAACACCTTTCCGTCAGGACAGCACGCCCTCACCCTGAACAAGGTAAGCTACAACATAGACTTTTGGCCAAGGTGACAGGTCGGAAGGGACAACAAAATGATTACCAAATGATATAAGCAAACGTTGAAGACAAGAAGAAGGTTAAGCTTTCTATCTCTAATTCATCTCTACACTCTACTTCTCTCTCTAACTTGCTTGTCGGAGGGTTCGCTGGGGGACTCCCCATTCCCCGTTGAACTCGTGTACAGGTTCTCTGGTGGGTTTGATCATTCAGATACCGGTTCAAGAAGTGTGGATCAGTCCGACCCGCTCTGCTTGGAACCCGTTACATCATCACTGTATCATCAAGACCAATAAATTATTAATTTTGAGCAACACTTGGACTTGCTTAAGGAGAATTATTACAGATTCCTAATAAAGTTTATGAATTTAATTATTAATGTGTATAAAATTTATCACTTATTTGCAATTTTTTTTTTAAAAAACCTATGCTGAAATGAAATTTTCCCTTCTTTGATTGAGTTTAGAAAATGAGAAGATAACAAATAGAGCATTGTTATTCATAAAAATAAACATGTACAAATAATTTCATTTCCTTTCATTTTATTTTTTAATCTTCTGTTAAATATTGCCCTAGAGATATAATATCTGTATACTACCATCAAATTGTAGTCCTCGAAAAATTAAAGTCTGCAACATGTAGATCTTTTTTTTTTTGCTTTCCATTTCAGGAGAGAAAAATCAATGGACATAATCTTTGGCATTTTTTATTTTTTATTTTTTTTAAAAATTATATAATTGACCACTCGATTGAATAGTCACTACTGTTGGAACAATCTTCTGTGTAAATAAAATAAATGGATACTAATTCAAACAAAATAAAATAAAACTTACAAAATTTATTTTGTTGAACCGAATAAATAATTAAAGACCAAGTCGAGTGTGTGACATTCTGTCCTTAAGACAGATTCACCCCGCTACGGTGCTTATGGTTATGTGGCGTCTATCTCCCAGGATATAATGATCTTCACAAATTTGTAGTAGCACTTCAAACAAATTTGTCCGGTGAACTAGAACCTTGTGTTCTATAACTCTCTGAAATTTTCCCTAAAATGATATGAAGAATAAAGGACGCAAGAGAGCAAAATGAAAGCAAGGAAAATGAATTTTCGGAAATCAATAAAAATTGGAATGGGGCTGCCTCTATATAGGCTTTGTTGGCACCTATTCAATTTGAATAGAAAAGGTATGAAGAAGGGACATAACCATTCCTTTAAAATAAAGAAACACCATGAAAGGTTTGCACCATTTCATTCAAATGGAGGTTTGACCCTTCCTTTAAAACAAAAAGACACCATGAAAGGTTACACCCGTTCATTCAAAATGGAGTCTATTTCAATTCACAACTACCTCTTTATAAATTTTCTAACAATCCCCCACCTGAATGAAATTGACAGAGAGAAAATGCAACAACATGATGTAAATACAGAGAGTACAGAAATTGGAAATATTCTGCAAAGGATAGGTAGCTTTTGGCTTTGAACCTTCCCTTGTGAGATGCTATCGGATTTACTAGCTAACCAGTGAACATGATGTCTTGAACTGTTCAGCCGTTTGTGTAAACCAAGACAATAGAACTCACACAGTATATCCCCAGACACAGTTTAGTTCTCACTATTGTGTTCATTTTGGCCCTGAACAACCTGGTCTTTCATGAGTGCTCTAGAGAATTGTAGCCCTTTACAAATCTCACAGAACCGGCCCAGTTCACACTCACATAGGTGATGCTTATAACGAGTATCCTACCATACTCCACTAGGTATACCTAGATATAAGAATCATTAAAAGTATTACTTAATCTAAAACTCTGTAGTCATCACTATTTTATCATAGAAATGGGTAGGAGTTTAACTCCCCAGTGATCCTTCTGAGTGATTCACAACTCGGTTGTCCCTTTGAACCTAGATCTTGGGATCTCCAGTCAACTAGGTTGGGTTGTCGTTGTGGTAACTCTTATTTAATAGGCTTTAGTCCCATTCCCCTCGATGAATTCTTAACTAACTCTCTTGCTAACCCTTTGGTTAGTGGATCCACTATGTTGTCTTTAGACTTCACATATTCAATGGAAATAATTCCATTAGAGAGTAGTTGTCTCATGGTGTTATGTCGACGACGAATGTGTCGTGACTTACTGTTATACATATGACTCTGTGCTCTACCTATTGCTGATTGACTATCGTAATGTATGCATATAGCAGGCATCGATTTTGGCCATATTGGAATATCTTCAAGGAAGTGGTGAAGCCATTCTGCCTTTTCCCCTGCTTTGTCTAAAGCTATGAATTCTGATTCCATAGTAGACCTAGCAATGCAAGTCTGTTTGGAAGATTTCCATGATACAGCCGCCCCACCAAGAGTAAAGACATACCCACTGGTGGACTTTGAGTCTCTAGTATCCGATATCCAATTTGCATCACAGTATCCTTCAAGTACTGTTGGATATCTTGAATAATTCAGCCCAATGTTACGAGTGAATTGGAGATATCTTAGAACCCTTATAATTACTTTCCAGTGTTCTACTCCTGGATTACTCGTATATCTACTTAATTTACTTACTGCATAAGCTATATCTGGGCGAGTGCAGTTCATCAAGTACATTAAGCTTCTAATAATTTGGACATACTCTAATTGAGAAATACTTTCCTGTACATTCTTAGAAAGATACAAATTAACATCTACAGGTGTTCTAGCAAGATGATCATCATCTTTGCTGAATTTGTCAAGTATTTTCTCAAAGTAATAAGATTGTGACAAAGCATATCCTTCTGATGTTTTGGTAATTTTCATACCAAGAATTACATCAACAATGCCCATGTCCTTCATGTCAAAATGTTTATTCAACATTTTCTTGGTAGTTTTAATCATGTCATTATTACTACCTATGATGAGCATATCATCTACATAAAGACATACAATGACATAACCTTTGTCTGTGTTTTTAATATAAACACATTTTTCACACTCATTAATTTTAAATCTATTTGACATCATTGCTTTGTCAAATTTCCCATGCCATTGCTTTGGCGCTTGTTTTAACCATATAATGATTTAACCAATTTACACACTTTCTTTTCTTTTCCTGGAATAGAAAAACCTTCTGATTGTTCCATGTAAATTTCTTCATTTAACTCACCATTTAAGAAAGCGGTTTTTACATCCATTTGATGAATTTCTAGATTGTATAGAGATGCAATGGCAATTAGCATTCTAATGGATGTTATTCTAGTAACCGGTGAGTATGTGTCCAAGTAATCAAGACCTTCTTTTTGTCTAAAACCTTTGACCACAAGTCTTGCCTTATATTTGTCAATTGATCCATTTACTTTCATTTTCCTTTTGAAAATCCACTTGTACCCAAGAGGTTTACAACCTGGTGGCAAGTCCACTAATTCCCAAGTGTGATTTTGCAAGATGGATTCAACTTCACTGTTGACAGCTTCTTTCTATAAAAGAGCTTCAGGACTGGACATAGCCTCTTTAAAAGTTAAAGGCTCATTTTCTAACAAATATGTTAGAAAATCTGGACTAAAAGATTTTGAGGTTCTAGCATGTTTACCACGCCTAAGTTCATCTTCCTCATTTTGATCTAACTCTTGTTCTTGATCATGTTCTTGATCCTGACTAGTAATAGCATTATGAAATCTTTTATTGTTACTAGTCTCTTGTCCAGTCTTATTTGGAAATACATGTTCAAAGAAAGATGCATTCTGAGATTCAATAATAGTATTTACATGCATTTCAGAATGTTCTAATTTATGAATCAAAAATCAATATGCACTACTATTCTTGGCATAACCAATGAAAATGCAATCAATGGTCTTACGACCTATCTTAGTCTTTTTAGGACTAGAAATAGCTACTTTAGCCAAACACCCCCACACTTTTAAGTATTTGTAGCATGGTACTCTTCCATGCCACAATTCATAAGGTGTTTGATTCACTTTCTTTCGGGGTACTTTATTAAGTATATAATTAGCAGAAAGTATTGTTTCCCCCCTACAAGTTCTGAGGTAATCCAGAACTTATTAACATGACATTCATTATTTCTTTTAAAGTCCTATTTTTCCTTTCAGCAATTCCATTTTGCTGAGGTGAGTAAGGAGCAGTAGTTTGATGAATTATTCCATGTTCTTTACAAAACTCACCAAAAGGTGATTCATATTCACCACCTCTATTACTTCTAATTTTCTTGATTTTCTTACCAAGTTGATTTTCAACTTCATTCTTATATTGAATAAAAGTTTCCAAAGCTTCATCCTTGGTTTGAATTAGATAAACATAACTATATCTAGTATAGCCGTCTATAAAAGTGATAAAATATTTTTTCCCACCTCTAGGTTGAATTGATTTAAAATCACAAATATCACTATGAATTAATTCAAGTGGTTCCGTACTTCTTTCAATTGAATTAAAAGGAGTTTTAGATAATTTTGCCTCAACACAAATTTCACATTTATGATTTGAATCAATGTCAAATTTAGGTAAACATTCCATATTAATTAATCTACGCAAAGATCCATAATTAACATGTCCTAATCTACCATGCCATAAATTTGAAGACTCGAGCAAGTAAGAAGAAGATGTAGTATTATTAATAACTGAGGGTACAACGGTCATTACATTTAACTTGAAAAGGCCATCAGACATGTAACCTTTTCCTACATACATCCCATTCTTAGTAAGTACAAATTTATCACTCTCAAATACTAGCCTAAACCCATTCTTACTCAACAGAGATTCGGAAACAAGATTCTTGCGAATATCCGATACATGCAGCACATTGTTGAGAGTGAGTTCCTTTTCAGATGTCATCTTGAGTACAATCTTTCCTTGTCCTTCAACTTTGGAAGTTGAGGAGTTGCCCATAAAAAGTTGTTCACCATTATCCACTGTAGAATAAGATGTGAACATCTTTTTGTCGGCACAAATATGGCGAGTAGCACCAGTGTCCACCCACCATTCTTTAGGATTTCCGACAAGATTTGCCTCGGAAACAACTGCAGAAAGATTGATATCATCTATACCATTGGAAATATTGTTCACTTCGGTCATATGGGCTTGAGCATGCTTCTTGCTTGTTATTCTTTTGCTTTTGCCTTTACTACGACAATCTTTGGCCCGATGCCCCTCTTTGTCACAGATGTAACGTTTGCCATTAAACTTGTACTTTTTATTTTTCCCCCCTTTAGAGCCTTGTGATGAACTTTCTCCAGAAGACTTTCGTTTCTTGATTTTTGAAGCATGTTCCACCACATTTGCCTTAAACTCCATAGGATGCTTACCAGCCCGTTTATCAGAATTGTGGTTGTCCTCCTCAATCCTCAAACGCACAATTAATTCTTCCATAGAAATTTCTTTGCGCTTGTGTTTGAGGTAGTTCTTGAATTCCTTCTAGTCTTTTGGTAATTTCTCAATTAAGGCTGCAACTTGGAAGGATTCACTGAGAGACATACTTTCTGCGTGAATGTCATGCAAAATGAGTTGGAAATCTTGAACTTGGCTGATCACAGTTTTTGAATCAACCATTACAAAATCCAGGAATCTGCCTACCACAAATTTCTTTGAGCCGACATCTTCCGTTTTGTATTTTTTCTCCAAAGACTCCCAAAGTTCCTTTGCTATCTTGATAGGACTGTAGACGTTGTATAATGTGTTGTCAAGTCCGTTCAAGGTGTAGTTCCGGCAAAGGAAATCGTCATGTTTCCAGGCATCAACCGCAGCAACCACTTGCCGGTCGGTTTCATCCTCTTTCGGGATAGGAGCATCTTCACGGAGGAAACGGGCCAGGTTCAGAGTTGTAAGATAGAACAACATTTTCTGTTGCCATCTTTTAAAGTCAGTTCCTGAGAACTTCTCTGGCTTCTCTCCATGATTTATTAGTACTGTCACCACAGGAGAGGGGGTTGGTGCAATTGCAGTCACCACAGTAGTACTTGTTTGGGCATTAGTTTCAGTAGCCATCAATTCTAATTTATAAAACAAAGTTATAATTAGAATTTACACTACACAGAAATTAAACCAAATTCACAGAATTAAATTCTGTAAAAATAAAAGAAACAAGAATGTAACTTTTATTTTCCAATTAATTTGGAAATAAAACAAAATTTTATTCAACCAAATTAATTCCACACAGGAAATTAAATTCTGTAAAATAAAAGAAATAAGAAAATAACTTTTATTTTTCAATTAATTTGGAAATAAAACAAAATTTTATTTAACCAAATTAAATCCACACAGAAAATTAAATTCTGTAAAATAAAAGAAATAATAAAATAACTTTTATTTTTCAATTAATTTGGAAATAAAATAAAATTTTATTTAACCAAATTAAATCCACACAAAAAATTAATTTCTGTAACAGTTCAATAATTAAAATACAAAAACAGAATTTTAAGTAATGAAAACTCAGAAAACAATTTCTAAAACTAAAATTAATTTCTGAGAAAATTCCACAAAAATATATTCTAAATTGTTAATGACACCAGTATCGTACTACAAGTTGTCAAAGAAAATAGAAAGTATATTACTACTATCTGTCAAATAGCATATAATCACTATTTATTTTTTCAACCAGAATATTATTTTGTAAATCTACAAAAAATAATTTTCTTAAAAGAAGAAAGAGAAAAGGAAACAAACAAAAAATTCTGTAAACAGAATAATTCAAATCTGTCTTAAGATTGTTGGAACAATCTTCTGTGTAAATAAAATAAATGGATACTAATTCAAACAAAATAAAATAAAACTTACAGAATTTATTTTGTTAAACTGAATGAATAATTAAAGACCAAATCGAGTGTGTGACACTCTGTCCTTAAGATAGATTCGCCCCGCTACGGTGCTTACGGTTTTGTGGCGTCTATCTCCCAGGATACAATGATCTTCACAAATTTGTAGTAACACTTTAAACAAATTTGTCCAGCGAACTAGAACCTTGTGTTCTATAACTCTCTGAAATTTTCTCTAAAATAATATGAAGAATAAAGGACGCAAGAGAGCAAAATGAAGGCATGGAAAATAAATTTTCGGAAATCAATCAAAATTGGAATGGGGCTGCCTTTATATAGGCTTTGTTGGCACCTAATCAATTTGAATAGAAAAGGTATGAAGAAGGGACATAACCCTTCCTTTAAAATAAAGAGACACCATGAAAGGTTTGCACCATTTTATTCAAATGGAGGTTTGACCATTCCTTTAACACAAAAAGACACTATGAAAGGTTACACCCGTTCATTCAAAATGGAGTCTATTTCAATTCACAACTGCCTCTTTATAAATTTTCCAACAACTACAACATATAAGAGTTTTAAAAATTAATTTCCCCCCCTAAAGCTACAAATTTTGTTGTAAAAAATATTTGGAAATCAATTTCTGTTGTCATGAGGATAATCGTTAAAAAGTCATCCCAAAAAGTTAAAAAAAATTAGCACCAAAATTTTGAAAATGTTGCTAATAAAAATGCACTTTTAGGGACAAAATACTTTGACCCAAAAAAGGTTTATTTTTTAGACAATAAATTTTGGTCTCAAAAGATAGCAATTCATCACTAAATATCCAATTTTGTCACTAAAAATATAATAATGACACTTTTGATTACTAAAATATATTATCCTTAAAAAGTAATTTTATTCCAAAATTTTCATCTCAAAATTCTTAATTTGTTGTATTGAGTATTGTTAAATAGTTTGATATATATTATTGGACACATTTCCTAACAACTTATGCTTTTGAAAAAATTGGTAATTTAGCATAGTATTAGAGCTTTGGTCGAGATAACTCTTGGGTTCAAGTCTCTTTATTAGCATTTGATATTATGTCCCTATTTGATTTTCTCCTCTTTGTTTGATTATTTGCTTCTCTTTGTGTTTGATTCTCTATTTGTCTCTCCACATACACAAGACGGGATTACGTGAAGAAACTTGTGCATAATGTAGCTAACCTATTTGACAATATGTTTTGGAACGCAATTTAGTTCACAATTCCCATTGGCATCAAACTTTTCATTAGATTATGGTAAGAGACTTTATCATTATTGATCATATCTTAATATTTGGCATTGCATTTCCAAATACATATTTAGAGTATATTGAATTTATAAGATGGTTCCATTCCATCCAAATTTGTTGCCCAGAGTGTCATAGAATTTGAGGAAGAATCTTCTAGGAGGAACAGACAACTTGGCTTCAAGTATGGTTGAAATTGTAGCACTAAGCTTCTTGTTTACATCTGGGTTAAGACCTCCAATGGACACCACTTCACCATAGGCTACTGGGTCCTCAATCCCACTTATAGCAATGGGGACTGAACCCTTCAACATAACCATCACATGAGCCTCTAGTTTTCCGATAAGATCGGCGACGGCGGAAGTGGCTTCTTTGAGGATGGAGGAGATATCAATGCCCTCCAGGTTCACGTTAGTAGATAGGTTCAAGCAAGGCATCTCTTCTTCTCCCTACTCAAAAACCCTAACTCTCTCTCCCTTTTGAATTCTTTATTATTCAACCAAGTTGATTCATGAATTTATAGGGACCTTTCGGACTTCGGTCTAATGGTTGTGTAGTATCATTTTGTAATTTGAGATTATGGGTTCAATTTTTATAGAGATAAGTTTGATATTTATAGAATTTGTTTCTTTCTATTATGAGAGTTGTATGTAATTGATTGGATTACTGGTGATTACTAGATTGGGATACTTTTGTTTGGTTTTGATTGTTTTTTTAAAAATTGATTTTTTATTTTTTGTATTTTTTTTAGTGAATTGTTTTGATATTTTAGGTAAATTTTTTACTTTATAATTGTACATAGCTTAAATGCATTTAAAAAGTAAAGAATAATGCTATATGTACTAATTAATGTACATACTAGTGTACTAACAGATGATGTGACATCATTTGTATGGTTTTGGGTGTTTATAGCTTATATAATAAATGTGGTCAATAATAATATTATAACTGTTAGGACCCTCTTGTTGTCAAAATCCATGGAAAAACTAAATGTGTAATCAGTTGCATATTTTCCAGTTTGTCAAGTTTTAGTCTTCCCGCTTGAGCGGGGTTTTCTCTCTCATAGCATCTGGTACGTCTGCAAAAATGCTGGGTGATGTGTTTGTACGCTCGAGCGTGGGATCTTCTGCTCGAGCGTGAACCTTGTTTAAAACACGCAATATAGAGTCCCCGCTCAAGCGTCAATTCCCACGCTCGAGCGGACCGTGCGATCTCTGTGTCTATATATTCGCGTGTTGGTTGTATTCTAGGGTTACTTTTTCCCTAGATCTTGTTTAAGAGTCATAGGGTTTTGTTTGAGGTTTTCTTCTGAAAGTCTTGTTAAGTTTTCCTTGATGATTTGAGTGAGTTCTAAACTTATGATCTGAGATACATACATCAAGGAGTTTGTTACTTCATATTCAAGAGTGTTCTTCTTCGGTGGAATCCGGAGATTCAAGCGTAGAGCATCAAAGGAGTTTGATACTGTGCGTGGTCATTGATTCGACATTGGAAGTTGTGGATTCAACGTCATATCAATCAATTCCGAGACGAAAGCTGTGACGAAAGATTTACAGAAGCTTGAAGACAAATTTGATGCGTTTGGTAATTTGTTGGTTGTCTTTGTAATATTTCTTTCTTCTGTAGTGGATTGATTAGTGGCGTTTCGCCTGTGGTTTTTTTATCACAGTTGAAGGTGCTTCAATTGTGATTTTTCCACGTAAAAATCATTTGTGTCGATTTATTATTTTTTGAAAACAACAATCTAAACCACTTTCGTATGTGCTTGTTGATTTAGATTGTGTGTTTTGAATAATTGAGAATTGGTGGAATTAAATCTTTATCTAATCACGAATCACTTAGGATTTTCAATTGGTATCAGTGCAGGTCACTCTTTGTTTTTATCAAAACTATAGGAGTGTGATTTTTTGTGATTGGTGATATGGATTTAATTCGTGAAGGCAACTTGACTCATAAACCTCTTTTACTTGATGGTACAAACTATTCTTATTGGAAAGCTTGTATGAGAGCGCTTTTAAAATCCATCGATGAGAAAGTTTGGCACTGTGTGATCTATGGGTGAAGTGAACCTATTGTCACCATTGATGGCATTGATATTCCCAAACCCCTTAATAAATGGGACGCAACCGATTATCAAACTCGAGTTGGAATAGCAAGGCTCTCAATTCCCTTTTTTGCTCCGTCACACCTGAAGAGTTTCGTCATATCTGCACATGTGAGGTAGTAAAAGAGGCTTGGGACATTCTGGAAACGATTCATGAAGGTACTACTTCTGTCAAAAGGTCAAAACTTCAACGTCTCACCTCCGCCTTTAAAACCCTTTTTATGCGCGATGATGAGACGTTTGATGATTTCTATGCAAAACTTAGTGATATCGTGAATTCCTGTTTCACACTCGATGAAAAAATACCTGAAACTAAAGTTGTTGGTAAAATTTTGAGGTCATTACTCGAGAGGTTCCAATCAAAAGTGACAGCCATTGAGGAGGCTCAGAATGTTGATACCCTCAAGCTTGATCAATTGGTTGGAAACCTGCAGACTTATGAAGCCCACCAGATTTCTAAGAAAAAACAAAAAGATAGTGTGGCTTTCACTAGTGCTCATGAGATTACAAAAACTCCTGAGACTGAGTTTGATTTAGAGTCTGAGATGACGGTTATGTTTACTAAACAGTTCAAAATGTTTTTAAAGAAAAAGAAGCCTAATTTCAGAGACCCTATTTCAAAAGACGAGTAATGATAAACCCAAATTTTTTCCACCAAAACTTGCTCCAAAAACTGAAAAGAAGATTGTAAAGGGGCAAGGGATCAAGTGTTATGAATGTCAAGGGTTTGGTCATATTGCCCTTGAATGTCCTTCGAAAAAGAATCGAAAAAAAGTCTACACAGTAACTTGGGATGATGAAAGCGGGTCGGAGCAAGAACCCAAAGAAACTGAATCTGGTGAAGCCGGGGATAGTGCTTTCATGGCATTTTGGTCCACTTTCACACAACCTCTTCCAAAGCTAGTGGAATTTGCTCGTGGTCAAAATCTGCATCATGTTCCCACGTTTGATGAGAGTAATTTCTTGTATTGGAAGATCAGAATGAGGATGTTTTTAAGAGCTTTTGACCTAGAAGGCTGGCAAGCCATTGAAGAGGATATTGAAAGTGCTGACAATCCGAGCAATTAGAGAATCCTAATTACTATTCGTGGAGCAATTTTTGATGAAGAACCGGAACGGGTTGCTCACTGCACAAAGGCTAAAGATGCATGGGACATTTTGAGCCAATTTCATGACAATGGAGATTCATCTTCACTACCATCTATCACTTTTCTTGCCTTAGTTGCTCGACTGGATGAGGTCAAGGAGAATGAGGAGCAAAAAAAAAGATGATGAAACATCAGAAGACAATGAGGAGATCAATGGTGATGATCTACAACAAGCTTACAAAAAGCTTTATGAGGAATCTTTGAATTTGTCCAAAATCAATGACAAACTCACTCTCAAGCTCAAAGCATGTGAAAGCGAGAATGTCAAGCTAAAAGGAGAACTTGTAATAGCAAAGCAGAATGTCATCAAGATCTCAAGTGACAAGCAAGACCTATGTGGGAAACTTCTATCCTGTGAAACTAAAAGGAATGAACTCCTGAAAGTGTATTCCACATATGAAGAGAAGTTTGAAAGCCTTGAGAGTTCACAAGCTACATTGGAAGAGATGGTCAGTCATAAAAATGAAGAACTCTAAATTGCTAGAGCCACAATTGCCATGTGGAACAAAGGTTCAAAATCATTAGACGACATCCTTGGGTCTCAACAAATGGGTTGTGACAAAAGTGGGCTAGGCTATGGTGTGACAGCTCATAAGGGACAGGCCTCTACATCACAGGACCTGAAGACTCAAACAAAGGGAAAGCTTAAGGTACACCAGGATGATCCTTCTCATCATCTACCTAACAGGAGTAAGATCAACAAAAAGGAGGTAAAATCTGTTTTTATTTGTCATCATTGTGGTAGGTATGGTCACATCCGTCCTTATTGCTTTGAATTGTTTGGTAAGGTGTCTCAAAAGGGTAGAAATTCAAATACTTCTTGGGTTAGGAGACAACCTTACATGTCTAGGCGGAATACAAAGATTCATGAGAGTGTTCATAACGCCAAGACATTTACCAAAACCGCCACACCTGATTTTGTTAAGACCAAAAAGATTTTGGTGAGAAAAGATGGTTTGACTTGTTTAGTTGTTCACACTGCTCTAAAAGCACGTGACTCACACATGTGGTATCTGGATAATGGGTGCTCTCGTCACATGTCAGGTGACAAATCCTACTTCACCTCGCTTGAAAAATATGAAGGTGGAATTGTTACCTTTGGAGATGGTGGCACTTCTAGAGTCATTGGTAAGGGCTTTATAAGTGTTGCTGGTCTTTCCAAGCTTAAAAATGCTTTACTTGTTGATGGTCTTAAACCAAATCTTTTGAGCATTAGTCAAATGTGTGATTCCTAGCATGAAGTATTATTTTCAAATAATAAATGTGAAATTTTGGATAAAAAAGGAAATACTGTCTTGCATAGGGTTCGCACATCTGATAACTGCTATGGGATTGTTACTACTAATGATCTCACTTGTCATTCAGTCATCATAAATAACATTGATTTGTAGCATCAAAGATTTGGTCACATGAATTTCAAAGACTTAACTAAGATAGCCAACAAAGAGCTTGTGAGAGGAGTACCTAAACTAAGTAAGAATTTGAATCATGCATATGGACCATGTCAACTTGGGAAACAAACCTGTGCCCCTCATAAAAAGGTGAACAGCTTTACAACCAAACGTCCTCTTGAATTGGTTCTCATGGACTTAATGAGACCTACTCGCACTGAAAGCATTGGAGGTAAAAGATACATTTTTTTAACTGTTGATGATTTTACTTGTTTTTCGTGAGTAAATTTTTCTAAGGGAAAAATCTGATACTTTTGATGCTTTCCAGGCCTTAGTCCTTAAAATTCAAAATGAACAAGGTGTTTCTATTGGGCGTATCATAAGAATCCGAACTGATCATGGTCGTGAGTTTGAAAACAGTTCGTTTTCGGATTTTTGTGATATGCATGGAATCAAGCATGAATTTTCTGCACCTATTACTCCACAACAAAATGGAGTGGTTGAGAGGAAGAACAAGGTTGTTCAAGAGATGGCTAGGGTCATGCTCCTGAGTAAGAAAGTTCCTCCAAAGTTTTGGGCTGAAGCCCTAAATACTGCTGTTTATGTCATAAATCGCGTGTATTTAAGGCCTGGCACTTTACAAACTCCATATGAATTGTGGAAGGGATTGAAACTGTAACGCCCTCAAAATAATAACATTAAACCCATCAAATAAGACATGCATTGACATATGAACTAGCCACATTCTTACATTCATTAAAATTCCATTACATAAGTATTACATGTTAACATCATATCAAAATGCCCTACGGGCTTACAGCTTTCCAAGTTAACACTTGGTTACAACAAAGAGTACTAACTCAATTACACATTAAGCCCTGGGCTTGAAGTTACATGTAATACATCAAAAGTTAAGCGACAAAAGTATGTCCGCCACTAGCCACCCAGCTATGTCCTTGGAGGTGGCATGCTTCCTGCACCTGAAAATGATATTCCCATATAGGGTGAGCCACAGCCCAGTAGAAATACACTAAACCAACCATGAACAATGACTAAAATATTAGCAATTGATAGATGGCCAATTCTGATACAATCACATAAATCACATATTTATGTCAAACGACTTACAAGTCCAAGTTTCCATCCATTTTCCCTTTTTCAACGGATAGGCATATAAGCACTAACCACATTTTCAACAGATATGTATAACAACAATATCCACATTCACAGATAAGCAAATAAGCTATATCCACACATCACAAAGATAAGCATATAAGCTCTATCTTCACTTTTTTAGACAAGCATATGAGCTGTATCTACGGAGTTCATCCCCTATCTTCTCCCAACACTAACCGGTTTAGAGGTACATCCCCTATCTTCCCCTAAACCGCGGAGTACATCCCCTATCTCCTCCTCTACACATAACGTATACAAACACATTGGTTCTATATACAATCACCCAATACATACAATTAATGTATTCTATCAATCGTCAAGTTCCATGACACACTTCATTGATTAGTTTCAGTTTGCCTAATCATCATGCATTGTCTACAACAATCACGACTATCCTCCACCGATAGCCCAAAGCAGTTATTTCTAAACAGAAAATAAATGCACAATGGATATTCAATCAACATTTCATTTCTTCATTCTTCTTAATTAATTATCCCAATTAATTAAACAATGTAATTAGGTCAATTCCCATAATTAACATTTCAACCCTTAGGTCCCATTTTCATCAATGATTCAACAATCATTCCATTTTTCTATGCCAAACATGCATCTAGGTTTATTATGAATAAAACCCCAACTTTTGTAAAATTACACAAAAGCCCCAAACTTTCACAAAATTACCAAACCAAGCCCAACATCTCAAAATGCCAAAATTTAAAGACAAAACCCATAGAGAGGAGTAGGTTATCCCTACCTCAAATTCGGAGTCCCAAAGGAGAAGACGACAAAACCCAATGTGCTCCAAAACCCGAGATTTTCAGATTAAAATGAAGCCCTTGACGATCAACAACTTTTTTGTAAAGGCTAAAGGTGAGTAAATCACTCCTACTAGATCAAAACCTAGAGAGAAGGTAGAGTCTAGAGTGAGAGGCTCAACAATGGTGATTTTGGAAAAGTAAGAGAGAGAAGAGAAAGTGAAAAAGTGATTTGAAGAGTCACAAATTCGGGACTTTAACCCAGGTCTCCGCTCGAGCGTAAAACACCCCGCTCGAGCGGCCACTCACAGACTTCCGCTCGAGCGGCCAACCTCCCGCTCGAGCGCAGAATGCACTCGCCCAGCACTTTTGCAGAACCAGGCCTCCGCTCGAGCTCCCAACCCTACGCTCGAGCGTCCACTCACACAGATCCGCTCGAGCGACCAACTCCACGCTCGAGCGTACAACACTGCACAACAAATACTGGATGGGTGTATTACCCGCTCGAGCGCCAACACCTCCGCTCGAGCGTACAGGCCAAAAATCTGGGCAACTAGTTTTGGTTTCTAAACTCAACCAACCTGAAACAAATCCGCCCAACACATCCTATAACTCAAATACGTAGAAAAAAGGATGTAAACAAAATAGCAATCAACTACCAACATCCACGGACACATGTCCGGATCACTATACAACAAGGGTAAACCCGGGATCGCTATAGAAACCTAATGTAAAATACTTCAAAACTTTTGGGAGTAAGTGTTACATTTTCAAAGATAGAGAGCCTTTGGACAAATTTGACTCCCGAAATGATGAAGGTATTTTTCTAGGGTATTCAACCATAAGTAGAGCTTTTCGAGTCTATAACCTACGTACTTCTTCTTTAATGGAATCAATTAATGTGGTTATAGATGACACAGGTTCTCCTACTTCAGCAACAAATGAGGATGAATATGGTGAGTCTCCAATCTTGGATACTGTACCACAAAGTCAAAAAGAAGCTGAGGTCCAAGCACAAGATGTTGAGACAGCACCATATTCACAGGTAAGTCAGAGTCCAAAGAGTGCACAAAAAGACACCACTTCTGATGCTTCTGTCACCACAAGTCCTGAGTTCAAACCATCAGCAAGGGTGAAACTAAATCATCCAGCTCAACAGGTAATTGGAAGTGTATCGGATCGAATGAAAACCCGAAGACAAATTCGGGATGAGGTATCACATATGTGTTATGTTTCATTAATTGAACCTAAGAATATTAAAGAGGCCTTACTAGATGATAATTGGGTGAATGCTATGCATGAAGAATTAGGTCAATTTGAACGTAGCAATGTTTGGACTCTAGTTCCCAGACCTAGAGACATGAATGTGATAGGTACCAAGTGGATATTTAAAAACAAATTTGATGAGAATGGTACTGTGGTTAGAAATAAAGCCAGGTTAGTTGCTCAAGGCTACACACAAGTAGAGGGTGTTGACTATGATGAGACATTTGCCCCAGTTGCATGTCTCGAATCAATTCGTATTTTACTTGGTGTTGCATGTTTTCTTGGTTTCAAATTGTATCAAATGGATGTGAAAAGTGCCTTTCTGAATGGGTACTTGAAAGAAGAGGCTTATGTTGAGCAACCAAAAGGGTTTGAGGACCCTAAATGTCCAAATCATGTCTACAAGTTAGACAAGGCGTTGTGTAGGTTGAAATAAGCCCCTCGGGCTTAGTATGATGGACTCATTACCTTTCTTCTTGATAATGACTTTCAAAGGGGTAGTGTGGATAAGACTTTATTTGTGAAACATACTGAGTTTCATATTCTTGTTGCTTAAATTTATGTTAATGATATTGTGTTTGGATCTATTGCTGATCATCTTGTGTAATATTTTTCTGATTGCATGACACATGAGTTTGAGATGAGCATGATGGGAGAGTTGTCTTATTTTTTGGGTCTCTAAATTAAACAGTCTCCTTCAGGTATGTTTGTTTCTCAGACTAAGTATGCCAAAAATCTTGTGTCAAAGTTTGGTCTTGAGTCTGCCAAACATGCACGCACTTCCATGAGCACCAGTCTTCACATTTCCAAAGATTCCTCCGGTACTGATGTTGATCCTACCCTGTATAGGAGTATGATAGGAAGTCTTCTTTACCTCACAGCCAGTCGTCCTGATATTGCCTTCAGTGTAGGTGTTTGTGCCCATTACCAAGCCAGTCCTAAAGAGTCTCATCTTCTTGCTGTCAAACGCATCATTAAATATGTTAATGGGACATTGGGGTATGGGGTTTGGTTTTCTACTGATACTATAGCTAAAATTACTGGTTTTTCTGATGCCAACTGGGCAGGGTGTGCTGATGATAGGAAGAGTACATCCGGGGGGTGTTTTTACCTTGCGAATAATTTGGTTTCCTGGCATAGTAAAAAGCAAAATGCCATCTCTCTTTCGACTGCGGAGGCTGAGTGCATTGCTGCAGGAAGTTGTTGTGCACAAATGCTGTGGATGAAGCAAATGCTTCATGATTATGGGATAGAACAGAACACTCTCACTCTTTTCTATGATAATACAAGTGCCATAAACATTTCAAAAAATCTTGTCCAACACTCTCACACCAAACACATTGACATTCGTCATCATTTTATTTGAGAGTTAGTGGAAGAAGGCCTTGTTATTCTTGAACATATACTCACTGAGCATCAAAAAGCTGATATTTTTACAAAACCCCTTGATCTTCTTCGGTTTGAGTTTCTTAGAATGACCTTGGGTGTAGTGCTCAGTAACTAGGGTGTTTCCTGTTTTTTAAGTGGGTGTGAGTGGTTGGCTTTTTGTATACTTGGATGTTATAATCTCATTGTCATTGATTCTTGTCATCTTTGTATCCAAAATTATATGAACACTGCTCATGTTGCTTACAAAATTTCATTTTTTCGTTGTTCATAGCTCATTCTGAATGCCCATACTCATTAACTTCATGATCTCAGATTGTACACATCCTTGAGATAAACTGTTGTAGGAGTTTCTGCACAAGTGATCAAAGTTCTCTATGAACCACTAACAGTGTTTCTTGTATTTTTTTAGAGGAATTGACCTATGCTAGTATATCATGGGTGATGCTGAGTCTCTTAACCATCTATCATCATTTTTCACTTCTACGATTTCTTCCTCAGTTCATTGAAGTCCGGGCATTAGGAAAAGGCTAACTCAGAGGCACTAACCAAGCCATCCTTTTTTATTTCATTCTTCTTTGGTTTGGTCTCCATACTCTTGAGCGTGCATGCCACTAGTGAGTGCCCATAAGAAAGAAAAGTTAAAAAAAAAAAAGGAACTCATTGATTGAGGGGGAGTCTTCGCGCTTACTCAACAAATATCCCGTGATTCCTAGTGGTTTGACTTTTCTCTGTGATGTTCAGTTGCTCTTGTTGGAGGTCTAGCCATCTGATCACTACGAGGATTAACTTTAGCTTTGTGGCTCTCAAGGATTGCACACATACACATTCTTTTCACGAGCTCTCATGTGTGTTTTTGAGTTATGCATTCTCATGCTATTTATGCTCATTGATTAAATACTATCTGACTTGTTCATGATCTTGTGATTCATATTTTTTTTTAACTATAAAAGTTTACAGGATTCATGGTTGATGGAAAATCTCATCTCAGTGTTACAGTCTTCCAATTGTACTCCCTGTTGTTTACAGGACATCATTTTCCGGTTGAGTTGTTTTTGTTTTTTTTTTAAAAATAATAATAATAATAATTTTAGTTTGGTGGTGTTTTGTCCCCGCTCGAGCGGCAAATATCACGCTCAAGCATGGATTTCAGTCTTGCAGCATTTTGTGCCGTGTTTTGCAGTTTTGTGAGGGTTGTTTTGGCGCTCGAGCGTCCATTTTCGAGCTCGAGAGTATCTGCGCATGCTTCTTATCCCACTCGAGTGTTCAACCTCACGCTCGAGCGGACTGGTTTTGTTTAAATTCTCCCTCCCTCGTCTCTTCAGTTCATTTTTTCCCAAATTTCTTTCTCTCTTCTAGGGCTCCTTGGCGATTCCGTGCATTGTCTTCCTTGGTCTGTGCATTGCTAATTTCTGTCCTTCTCACACCCCAAAGTTATGCCCATCTTTTGTCTTATCTCCGTTTTCTTGTTTATTTTCATAGTTATTTTTGTCTTCACTAATGTTTCATCATTTACTCTTATTCATATAGGATGGGTCTTATTAGTCGTGTGCCTCTTGTTCTGTAGTGTTGAGTTTTTGGCATATTATGATGGATTAAGGTCTTTAACTGTCGTGTGTATCAATGTTTCCCTTGAGTCTATTTTTTTTTTTGTTTTTTTGGGTTATGGCTGCTTTGCTTACCATGGTTCATATCTATTGCATTTTGAGCACTTAGGCTTACTCTAAACTGACTATATTGCTTACATAGCCTTATCTACTCGACTCATGTCGTCATATTAAACTGTGCTGCTAATGTTTTGTTCTTCCTCTTTTGGTTTAATTTTTGTCTTGGGTTGGGGGTTGTGTGTTTTGTTTTTTTGTCTTTGTCTTGGTTTAGTCATGTCTACTTTCAAGAGAAAGAAGTCTACTGCCCTTCGACCTGCTTTTAACTCTGACCGGTTTCCCTCGCCTGAGAAAGCCAAGTTATTTCGAGAGTCTTATCCATCCCGAACTGTTCATCTCGAATGCAATGTTCAACCTAACACATTTGAGTCTATTCATATTTATTCCCTTTTTGATCCCTTGGGTGGGGATTTGGTCTCTCTTTCTCAGGTCCCCAAAATCTTAGCTGGGTTTCGAGAATTCTACTATAACATGGAAAGTTTTGATGACATTGGTCCGTCATTCAAGACTTGGATCAGGTCCAAGTCAATCACTGTCACCACTGATCTTATTAGAGAGTTGTTAGGCATTAGTAAAGTCTTCCTCATCTTCTATCCTTTTCCTGTGCGTCCAACTTGTGATTTCAATGAGGTTGCCACTGCTTTATGTGGTACCCCTCGTCCTTGGCCCTCCGGCTCCTTAATCAAACAAAATGAGCTTCTACCGCAGTTTCGGTTGCTCAACCTCATTGTTTGTGCCAATATTATCGTTACCACCCATAGTTCAGAAATCAACCAAGACCAAAGGTTTATCCTCTAGTGTCTTGCTCAACATCGCTCCATTGATCTTGCCACTTTGATCATCCAAAAAATAGTTGCCGCGTATGAGGGTAACAACCTTGGTTTGCCTTACGGGTGCCTCATTAACCGGCTTCTCGCCAAGTTTGAGGTCTATTCATTTGATGAGGATGAGTTTACTTCACCTACCCGGCCTTTTACCAAAAAGACTGTTTCTCAAAGTCAGTATCACATTTGGGGGGTTTCTACTAGGGCGGGTCGGTCTGGTACAGGTACAGGTGATGTTGCTGCTATGGCAGAAGAGGCGGAGTTTGATATAGCTGCTGCCGGTGGTGCTATTGCTGAGGGGGAGTAGCCACCTCCTGTTCGTACTATTCGTGGCCAGCTTCAGTTTTTTGAGCAGTTTGTTGCTTCGCATTGTGACCGACTTGAGGGGCGGATGGATATTTTTGAGGCACGGCTCACGGATCTAGAGACTACTGTCGATGCTCGGTTCATTGCATTGGAGGCTTCTTCACAACGCATTGAGGAGTCCGTGGCCCAGTCTTCTTCTCAGTTAGCTCAGATCCTATCTCTTCGTCGGATGCAGTCACAGCCACCCACTCCATGATCATTGATGACTAGTCATGCTTTTGGCTACTGTGTCACTTGGTTTTTAATCCCTCTCGAACAAAAAGGGGGAGTGGTTTGCTTATATACTTGATACTGGATACAGTTGTGTTTATATAAATACATGGTTATATACTTGATACAGTTAGTTAGATGGAGTATATTCATTATTGGCGACTAAAAAAAAATTTAGTCGCTGAAAATGCAAGAATTGGCAACAAAAAAAAATTAGTCGCTGTATATTAACTTTTGGCTACTAAAATATTTAGTCGCCGAATGGAAAATAAAAAATTATTTTTTCTCTTTGGCGACTAAAGTTTTAGTCACCAAAAATTTACTTTCAGCGACAAAAATAAATTTAGTCGCCGTATATTGATTTTTGGCTACTAAAATGTTTAGTCGTCGAATGGAAAATAAAAAAAAAGTATTTTTTCTCTTTGGCGACTAAAGTTTTAATCGCCATAAACTTACTTTCAGCGACAAAAATAAATTTTAGTCGCCAAAAAATAAAATATTTAGAGTAATTTTTCAAATTTTGGAGGGATTAATAAAATTAATTGACGACTAAAATGTTTAGTCGCCAAATCACTACTTTTAGTGACTAAAATAACAAAAATACGTCCGACGCCCAGTAAATCCCACCCCCAGCAACCCCGCCAGTGCCTCGTGGCACTGCTAGATCAGAAGGAAACGAAAAAAAAAAAATTGACCAATGAAAATGCGCCACGTCACTGGGGTCGACCCGACTGGAGGTGTGTAGCAGCGTTGCTAAAATAATATTTAGTCGCCGTTACTAAGGCCAAGTTTGGAAAGACTAAATAAGTGCACTTTTTGTCTTTTTGGACTAAAAAATTGAGGTTGAAAATATGGATGTTTGGGTTAACTTTTTGACTTTTTATTGAAAAATGTGTAATAAAAAATTGTAAAAATTGATTTGTAGGGAAAAATTTAAATTGAGAGTTGTGCAGCCGTAATTGTTGACTTTTGGTGAATAGTATTAACTTTTTAACTTTTT
The DNA here is from genome assembly GCF_055761805.1 of Camellia sinensis. Classification (NCBI taxonomy): domain Eukaryota; kingdom Viridiplantae; phylum Streptophyta; class Magnoliopsida; order Ericales; family Theaceae; genus Camellia; species Camellia sinensis. The sequence goes on along the minus strand of NC_138964.1, from coordinate 14,852,728 downwards.
GAGTAACTTTTTGACTTTTTGACTTTTTTGAAACATCCCAAACTTGGCCTAAAAACAAAATTAGTCGGCATTGACCAAACCTTGTCCCTTAATTAGACTACCCTATCAGTCCTCTCCCGTTTCACTCTCTCATCATCCCTCTTCTCTCTCTTTCTCTTTCTCTCACTCCATCGGAGGCGACCCTCCTACCGGCCACGGTCTACCAGTGTCGCAGGCGACGGTACAACCCACCTCCTCACCGGCGACGGTACAATCCACATCCCCACCAGCGACGGTACCACCCATCTCCCCACCAGCAATAGAACAGTCACCACCAAACCTCACCCCCGGCTCACCACTCCACCGTAGCTGGCCACCGTCGCAAGTCACACCGTCAATGCCGCAAATCACAGGTTTTTCTCTCTCTTTCTGTCGCTCTCGTTCTCTCTCCCTCTCTATCGATCTCAGTCTCTCTCTCTCTCTCTCTCTCTCTCTCTCTCCTTTCGTTTATTTTTTCCATTTCTCACACTTGCTAGGGTTTTATATGATTTTTTTAGTTTAATTTTGTGTTGATTTGTTTATTGGGTTTGGTTGAAGTGGTTTGATTTCCATAAAATTATGCGTTTGACAGAGAAAAAATTTTGATGTCAAAAATCAAAATCAATGAAATGTGATAGTGAGAAACTTTGGATCTGGAGTGGGAATCACAATTGGGATCGTGGTTGGGCATTATCTGTTTATATATTTCCAAACAAGTGATGTCAAGGTCAGTGTCTCTATTTCTTTATTTTCACACTTCAGGCATTTTGATTTTTGGTTCTAATTGTTTTTCTTCAGTGTTTTATTTGTCTTTTTTCTTCATTAATTCTTATATAATTCATCTGTGTAGTGGTCTGCGTGTTTTCTGATTTAGTCATTTGTCTGTAATATCACTCTGTAAACCAATGAAACTGCCAAACAAATTCTAAGCTTATGTTAGGTATTATTGTATAGTACCCATGAACTATCTCTGTGGATTACCATCTTATGATGATTGACTTGCACAGATTTAGGGTATTTCATTGGAGAGAGTTGGCATTCTCTGGAGAATTTAATGCTCAGTGGATTGGAAGTTGTATGGCATATATATTTAGGATTGTAAATTAGCCAAGTAGTTAGTTGTTGAGGTTTGACTTAAAAACTTAACGAGTTTTAAAATGCTTTCAAGCTTGGCTTGTTTACATAACAAGTCACTTTTTAATGAGCTTTTAATGAACTGGGCACGAATTTTTCACCAAAGTGCAATATTTTGTGTCTCAAGCTTTGTCAATTTATTTTTGTGTCTCGATCACAATGTAAGGTTATAATTGTCCTCAATTGTCCTTCCTATATATCTACCCCAAATAAATAAATATATATCACAATCAAAAAGGAAAAAAGGATACAGGGTTCTTTAATTCCCACAATTTTTTACATGATTTTTATTTATTTATGTTTTGTTGTTATTCTGTGTGTTTCAATTATCTAATAAAGCCCATTTTATTTAATTTGACTTCTCACTATAATTGTACTCTTGAAAATGATTTGTATACTTCAAAATATTCTACCAAATAGGTATCTCCCCAATATTTTACTGGAGAATTCTACTTTCAATTGTGATCACTGACCATCTGAAGAACTCAATCCCCAGAACAAAGTGATACTTGTTATTATGTTAGTTTGAGGCATGACACGCAATTAGGCAAGTAGTATAGATATATTTTTTCCACACAAATAGAACCTAGTAATTATTTGCCTAAGATTATGCACAATATCATTAACCGAGTAATGGAGTCCAATGTTCAGTTATTTTTGTTATTTTCCTTTCTACCCCCCTGTTTTCATGACAACCAAACAGCCCTTAAAATGTTTTCACATGCAAACTACCTTGTCACATTGTAACATCTAAGTATTCAAAAAAAGCTTCCCTTGGTGTTGTGTAGAACCAAGGAAGATGAAGTAGAAGACAAACGTGATTCCGTCTGACAATGCCCATTTACATTTGTATCAACAATGATAAAGGACATTTTGATTTTCATTTTTTACTCATCGAGTGCCTTTCTCCCTGTCCCCACCCCCTTGTGGATATATTTGCATTGGCATAGACACTAGTGTCACTAGTTTAATTGGTTTTCGCTAAAAAATTATAGGCAGATAAATTCTTGAAGACAAGAAAATTCAAGAAGCTGAAGAAGCTGCTTATAGATAAAAAAATAACTAAGGTATATGTTGTATCATTCTTCATAATTGAATTTTAAAAAATAATATAAATTAAAATTGGTTTAGACTTTCTTTTTTCTTTTTTGCACTTGAGCTGCAGTTGTTGTTGCCTATTATGAAACTGTTTCTCCTTTCATTTGACGTTTCTGTGCTTTTGTTTCTTTATTCATTCTTTATTCAAGTATGCTTTTCATAATTAGACTAATATAAGTTTGAGGTCTTGTATCTTGAAGTGATTGATATTCACTCCTTGAAGTAGTTTGGGACTGACAAATACAATGGGTTTATTATCTAGCGTGTTAATATTGTATTATCATTTCATTGTATATTGCTTATTCTATGATAGAGGAGCAAGAAGGACGGGCAAGATTGTCAAATGACTACATATCATTTGTTGGCCTTCTTGGAGATCCACGTTATTGTGGTATTCAATCTGCCGTGGCACCTTTTCTTTTCTACTATTTGTTTTCATTTCTTTTCTGTTTTCTGGTTCTGGAACTGCTGCTTGAGGTTTAATTATGTGGAATGCTCATCATAAATGCTTGCTAAAAATCTCTAAAGATTAATTTCTTCAATGGTTCTAGCTATTAATTTTTCTGTTACTCTAGAATTGTGCTTATGTTGTTTGTTTATGCTTACACACCAACGTTGGCCTGATATTCTATTGCTATAAGCATATGCTCTGTACTGCCCAAAAGTAAATGATGCGAAGAATTGGTAACTTGCAAGAGGTTTATGATTAGATAACCTCAATAAACGTGGGTATGGGATGTGTGCTTGCCCTCATACTCAGTTTTCTAAACACAGTGTTCTCTTAGTAATGCCTGTGCATTTCTTTGCATAGGAATGCTGAAGTTCTATGTAATATGAAAGAAATGTTAAGAAACATAATCAAATCAACAAATATGAGGAAGTTGGATGAAATACATCAGCATTACCATGGATTTTTCATCCCTAGGGTAGGCTCAAGAAGTACACAAGGAAACAATTTTAAAATCTGACATGTTTGTTATTGTTTTTTCTTTTATTTTTCGTTTTTCTTTAACAAAAACAATAAAAAGTTCAAAAATACCCATTGTTTTCATTTTTGTGTAAACAGTTTTTGAATATTTGAAATCAACTTTTTGGTGTTTAGAATACCCAGAATACACAAACGAACATAAACACTCTGCAATTTTATCACCACCATAATCGCCTAGACTGGAAGTAAGGATATGAACCCTCGTTTAAGATCATTGGAGGACTTGTGGCTTGAAGGCTAAAGGAGCGATCATCAAGGTTATTTGGTTCACCCCCTCAGGTGGTTCCACCTTGACCGGTCTTTGATTCCTTAGCCCCCACAATTGATGGAAATCAGTATTAGATTTTAAATAACACTTGTGACAACTGACGGAATGTAATTCAGGCCTATAGGTTGGAAGTTAGAGCCGAATATGCCTTAACCTTAGTCGAAAAAGGGCGTTTCGGGGGCGAAAATTGCAAACAGCCCCCGAACCACTGTGTGACTCTCACGGACAGCTTCCCCATGACAAATAGGAATTTTTACAACTGACGGAATGTAATTCGGACCTGTAGGTTGGGAGTTAGAGCCGTATACGTGCTAAACTTAGTCAAAAAAGGACATTCCGGGAGTGAAAATTCAAAACAGCTCCTGAACCACCGTGTGGCTCTCATGGACAGCTTCCCCTTGACAAATAAGACCTGTGACAACTGACGGAATGTAATTTGGACCCGTATGTTGGGAGTTAGACCCAAAAACGTCTTAAACTTAGTTGAAAAAGGGCCTTCTGGGGGCTAAAATTTAAAACAGCCCCCAAACCACCGTGTGGCTCTCACGAACAGCTTCCCCATGACAAATAGGACTTGTGACAACTAACGGAATGTAATTCGGACCTGTAGGTTGGAAGTTGGAGCCCAATACTCCTTAAACTTAGTCGAAAAAGGGCATTTTGGGGGCAAAAATTGATAACAGCCTCCGAACCACTTTGCGACTCTCATGGACACCTTCCCTGTGATGCATAGGACCTGTGACAATAGACGGAATGTAATTAGCACGTTTAGGTTGCGAGTTAGAGCCAAAAACGCCCTAAACTTAATTGAAAAAGGGCGTTAAGGGGCCGAAAATGCGAAACAACTTCCTAACTGGCGTACAGATGTCACGGCCACCTTTCTTGTGGCAAATAGGACCTGTGACAGCAGACGGCATGTAATTAGCACGTTTAGGTTGGGAGTTAGAGCCAAAAACTCCTTAAAGTTAACCGAAAAAGGGCGTTAAGGGGGCGAAAATTGAAAACAATCCCTGAACCGCCGTCTGGACGACACGAACACCTTTCCCATGCCAAATATGACTTGTGACAACTGATGGAATGTTATTCGGACCCGTAAGTTGGGATTTAGAGCCGAATACGCCCAAAACTTAGTCGAAAAAGGGCGTTTCGGGAGCGAAAATTGAAAACAGCCCCGAACCGCCGTGTGGCCGACACAAACACCTTCCTCATGCCAAATATGACTTGTGACAACTGACGGAATGTTATTCGGACCTATAGGTTGGAGTTTAGAGCCGAATACGCCCAAAACTTAGTCGAAAAAGGGTGTTTTGGGGACAAAAATTCAAAACAGACCCCGAACCGCTGTGTGGCCGACATGAACACCTTCCCTATGCCAAATATGACTTGTGACAACTGACGGAATGTTATTCGGATCCGTAGGTTGGGATTTAGAGCTGAATACGCCAAAAACTTAGTCGAAAAACGGCGTTTCGGGAGCGAAAATTCAAAACAGCCCCCGAACCGCCGTGTGGCTGACACGAACACCTTCCCCATGCCAAATATGACTTGTGACGACTGACGGAATATTATTCGGACCCGTAGGTTGGGATTTAGAGCCGAATACGCCCAAAACTTAGTCGAAAAACGGCGTTTCGGGGGCAAAATTTCAAAACAGTCCCTGAACCACCATGTGGCTGACACGAACACCTTCCCCATGCCAAATATGACTTGTGACAACTGACGGAATATTATTCAGACCCGTAAGTTGGGATTTAGAGCTGAATACGCTCAAAACTTAGTCGAAAAAGGGCTTTGGGGGGGCAAAACTTCAAAACAGCCTCTGAACCACCGTGTGGCCGACACGAACACCTTCCCCATGCCAAATATGACTTGTAACAACTGACGGAATGTTATTCGGACCCATAGGGTGGGATTTAGAGCTGAATATGCCCAAAACTTAGTCAAAAAAGGGCATTTCGGGAGCGAAAATTCAAAACAGCCCCCGAACCGCCGTGTGGCCGACACAAACAACTTCCCCATGCCAAATATGACTTGTTACAACTAACGGAATGTTATTCGGACCCATATGTTGGGATTTGAAGCCGAATATGCCCAAAACTTAGTCGAAAAAGGCATTTCGGGGGCAAAAATTCAAAACATCTCCCGAACCGCCGTGTGGTTGACACGAACAGCTTTCCCATGCCTAATATGACTTGTTACAACTGACGGAATATTATTCGGACCCATATATTGGGATTTAGAGCCGAATACGCCCAAAACTTAGTCGAAAAAGGGTGTTTCGGGGGCGAAAATTGAAAACAGCCCCCGAACCGCCATGTGGCCGACATGAACACCTTCCCCATGCCAAATAGGACTTGTGACAAATGACGGAATGTTATTCGGACCCGTAGGTTGGGATTTAGAAACGAATACGCCTAAAACTTAATCGAAAAATTGCGTTTTGGGGGCAAAAATTCAAAACAGTCCTTGAACCGCCGTGTGGCCAGCACGAATAGCTTCCTTATGCCAAATATGACTTGTGACAATTGACGGAATGTTTTTTGGACCCGTAGGTTGGGATTTAGAGCCAAATACGCCCAAAACTTAGTCGAAAAAGGGCGTTTCGGGGGCGAAACTTCAAAATAGCCCCCGAACCTCCGTCTGACTCTCACGGGCAGTTTTCCCATTACAAATAGGACTTGTGACGACTGACGAAATGTATTGTAGATGTCTAGTAATGGAAAATTATGGGAAAAATATTCAGAAACCAATATGAACTCAGTTTACGCCTTGTTATAAACTTGGTAATTTTTTGAACGTGCACACGTGTGTTATATTATATTTAAGCTTTCATACAAGTATGAAACGTGCTCATGGTGTTTCTGAGGCCATGTGCGTCATGAGATATCAAGTAATTTTTCTTTGATGAACCATTTATAGGTGTCTCAACATACATTTCTACATATTTCCTTTTATGATTAAAATTTATTTTTGTTATTATTTTTATCACATGTTCTAATATCCTTTTTGAAATGGAAGGTTGTTTCTCACTTATTTTTATTTGTCACTTGTTGCCAAATTCATTGATGAAGTTGAGCATTTTTGGATCTAATTCTAATGTTTTTTTTGTTTTTTGTAGATGACTTTGATGCGTGGACTTCTATAGATATTTTGGTGTATGGAGAAGAAATTGTACTTGTGTATGGAGAAGAAATTGTACTTTTGTATAGAAGTAATATAATACTTTTGTCATCTCCGGCTTTTGTGCAGTTATCTATTACTGATACAGAAAACTTTTGGCAGCCAACAGATAATTATTGGCATGGTAGATAGATCACTTTTTGTCGCCGTACAGATATATGATTTTTTGTCATGGTACATAGATGTACTTTTGGCTTGGTACATACATCACCTTTTGTCGTGGTACAAAGTACGATAGGAATTTGTACCATGTCAAATGGTCGTTTCACATGGTATAGTAAATGTAATTTTTGTATATGGAGGGCTTTACTTTTTGTATGATTCTATATTTTGTATGGAATTGTTATTTTAGTTTGGACAATAGTTGGTTTGTATGTACTTGGACAATTAAAGTAATTTATTTTTTGTATACGGATACAGATTGTGGAATCATTGATATTTTATGTAGCATTTTACTTATGTACATATTACATGTTGCATGGAATACAGACAGGGTATGGACACATTATAATATTTGCAATAAAACATAATATCATGTTTTTGCCGACTAAACGTTTTGTAGCCAAAAAAAGGGGGGGAGGGGGGGAGGGAAAAAAAAAAAGGGGATGCAATAAATCCCAAATTAATAACTTATACACTGTTTAGTCCTAAAAGTTTTCTTATAGACTGAAAGGTCCCGTTACAATGTTTCAAACATCAGATTAATGTTTCGAACATTAGATTTCGAACATCAGATTAATGTTTCAAACATTAGATTGATGTGCAAATGGGACTAAATGGAGCATAAGAAAATTTTTAAGACTAAATAGTTCAACTTTTCAGAAACTAGGACTTATGAGTAAATTTTTCAAAAAAAAAACCTTTGGCTACTAAAAGTTTTGTAGCCAAAAGAAAACCAAACATTTGGTGACTAAAATCTTTCGTAGCTAAAAACAAAAGTTGAGGAATTAAAAAAAATACTTTTGTCGACTAAAAATTTTGTAACAAAAAATCTGGGAGTTTAGGTGACTAAATTTTTAGTAGCCAAAAATGTGAATGTTTAGGCGACTAAATTTGTAGTAGTCAAAAGAAATAATATTTGTCAATTAAAATTTTAGTAGCTAAAGAAGGTTGACTTTAGGCGACTAAAATTTTAGTAGCCAAAACACTAATATTTGCTTTACACGACTAAAAAATTTAGTAGCTAAAATTTCTTCTGCGACTAAATTATTGGCTTTTGGCGACAAAAAAATTAGTCGGCAAAAATGTATTATTTAATTAATTTTTCAACCTAGTCGCCAATTCGCTTTGCCGACTACTCTTCGGCTACTAATTTTTCGACCAAAAAATTTAATCGCTAAAGACTATAGGCAACTAAAAAATGACTTTTGGCGACTAAAAATTTAGTCGCCAAAAGTGAAAATTCTTGTAGTGCAAACAAGGTGCTGTTAGGCTAAGTGATTAGTTTAATGTAAGGATTGAGTTCGTTGTCTAAGCACGTGAGGTCTATCATGGACATCATTTTAATAATTCAGATTGTTAATTTTATAGAAATTTTGGTGTATATTATCTTTAAAAAGTTTAGTTTTTTCAAGTTGTCATCTCAACTTGTGAGAATGTTTAAGTCTAATAAGTCCATTTTTTAAAGCCCAACCCTCTAAAACAACGCTATCTGTTAACCATAGATTTGACGTACATTTAGGGTTGTCTTGAAAAGATGGTTAAAAGTTCACTTTTAACTTTTTTTTGGCTTTTTTTGAAAAAATATGTAAAAAATATGAGAGATGGTGTGACTTAAAATGGGTTAAAAGCTAGAAGATGACTTTTAACCATCTTCCCAAAATAGCCATAGAAAAGGTAATCTACAAAATCAAGGTATAATAAAGGGGAATTACTTAAAGAGTGGAGTAGAGAAAAAAAAAATACAAATACATGAGAAGTGTAAATAATTCTGTGGTAGGATGCAAGTGAAAAAGTTATGAGGGTACAAATTACACCCCACCATGTTTGTTTGTGTAAATTTTTTTCTTCCTATTACATTGTTAAGTGATTCCCCCTATAATAAATTGTGAGCATTATAGATTTGAAGTATTTATCATTAAAATGAAGTAATTTACAAAATCTAAGTATAACAAATTGGGAGCTAATTGAGATTTGATATTGCATTTAATATCATAAAAAGGCTATCTACAAAATCTAGTATAATAAATGAAGGGTGAAATACCAATAAATCTCAAAATATGATCTTGTGAATTGTTTAGTTTTCCTTTTTTTTTTGGGGGGGGGGGGAGGGGGCAAATTACACTAAAGTTCCTATAGTTTGGAGCTTGTATTACTTTGATCCCTGACTTTTCAATTGTGACACATTTGATCCTGAATTTTGAATCTTGTTCCAAATAAGGACAATTGAAGATACCATTGCTCAATTTCAAGGGAAAGTCGTCAATTTGATAAAATATAAACTAATTTGATAAAAATAAATGTCAAAAAAATATTTTTGAATTTTTAAAAATTATTTCTAGCTACCAAAGATAAAATTATGTAAAAATGATAAATCTTTTACATATTTATTTATTTTATTTACCAAATTAATTTTTATTATGTGTTTGGATCATGTAATTGGTGGTTGCTAGGCTTTTAATGTGTAATCGATATATTTAATATATGAAATATTTTTAGTTTTGAATTTTTTGATTTAATGGATTGGTTTAATAATGATATCAAAGTTGTCGCTATATTTGACTTTTAAAAAAACTAAAACTAATTTAATGAAAAAAAAAACAACTACCTATTACATGATCATCATCCAAACATATAATAAAAATTAATTTAGTAAAAATAAATAAATTAATGTGTAAAAGATTTATCAATTTTACATAATTTTATCATTAGTGGGTAGAAATAATTTTTAAAAATTTGAAAATATTTTTTGATATTTATTTTTGTCAAAATAGTTTATATTTTATCAAATTGACGACTTTGCCTTTGAAATTCAGTAATGGTAGATTTAATTGTCTTTATTTGGAACAAGAATCAAGATTCAAGGTCAAATGTGTCACAATTGAAAAGTCAAGGACCAAAGGACACAAGCCCTAAACTATAGGGACTTTTAGTGTAATGCACCCTTTTTTTTTTCCCGTCGTTATGAACTCCAAGGTCCTATTAAAGTGGAAATTACACAAAAGGGTAGTTACTTACATATTATGTTTAATTTTTTAAGGATAAAAGTGGGTTTCTCCAAATGTAAAATTATACATTTGGGCAATCCATATTATAGAGGTTTTGGATTTTCCCTTTTCATGGAACAAATCTCACATTACGAATAAAAACATAACACTCCAAGCCTCGGTTGGGTTGTCTGGATAACAATGAACTTGACTCATGAAACTGAGGTGAAATGAATTGTCATTAGGGGTGTAAAAATGGCCCGTGGCCCGTGGGCGGCCCAGGATGAGCCCAGCTCGTTTAGGCCCAAGGCCTTGGGCCTGGGCCATTGTTTTGAAGCCCGGCCCGACCCATGAGCCTGCTCAAGGCCCACTTAAAAACCTAGCTTGAGGCCCGGCCGAGGTCCAATGTTTATTTTAATGGAAAATAATAAAATTTTGGTAGAAAAAATTTAAAAAAATTGTTTAGGCTTGCCCAAAGCCCGAGCCTAGACCTAGGCCCTGTCCACTAGCCTGCCCAAAGCCCAAATACGCCTGGGCCTGGGCCTAGTTTTCTAGCCCGTGGACCGGCCCGCCCTGGCCTGATTTTTGGTGAGAGCTTACAAGGCCCAACATGGGCCGAGCCGGGCCGGGCCAAAATTACACCCCTAATTGTCATGAAACGAATTAAGATAAAAGGGATTGAGATATGAAACTTGGCATACTTTGATCTTGTATAGGTACGAATGATTTTTATTAGGGGCATTGTATATGCATATCATACTTATATCTTTGTTAAGATCCATATACTGTGTTAGATAGTTTATACTGGGCTTTGGCTCACCTTACTTGGGAAAAACTATTTTTAGGTGCTGGTGATATGCCTCCGCCAAGGACTTAGCTTAGGAGGACTATGAAGCTGAAGGCTCAATTTTTGTTTATTTTGTATTTACTTTTTCAGCCTAGGGCTTTATTTGTGTTGAGCTTATGACTCATTTTATTGTAACTAAGCACGGTCTTGGAAAGGTGTAAGCCTTTAGGGGATATGAATATATGTATTGCTTTCATTCTTTATTATGTTTTGTAACACATGCTGTAGATTCAAGATGAACGATTTATGAATGTATATCGCATGTATCACATTTTGTATATTAACTCTGATTAATGAAATCTTCTTATTGTATCTATATCACTTTGTACTGGTGTTTGGAGTTGGATTGTTGTGATTATTTTGGGGGCGTTACAAAAAATAAGGATAGATATTTGTGCATTATATGTGCACTATCTATGTATTTTTGTCATCCCAATAATTTTAAGAAGAAGAAAAACTTGAGGGGATTCAGTTGTGAAGAACGTAAGGATATGAGCACCATTTCTTGGATATAAACTTGAATTCGAAAAGAGGCTTTGGGGGTAGTTGTTTTAGTATCTGTTTGAGAAGATCGTCATCTCCGATGACCTTTTCGGCAACACCAATAGTGATGTTATTCTTTATAGAGAGCCGGTCGACCAGAGAAAAGTGTTCTGGAGGAGGAAATCACGGCCCCAGTTATGGTGGTGGAGGTCGATCAGGAGCTGCGACTAGGGCTGGTGGTGAAGATATATGAAGAGTAGAGAAGGGTTCCATATTGAAGGACATGTGGTAGAGAAGAAGAGTGCTATGTGATGATTTTTCTATCTGGCAAATGGCAATTCAAATGCTCACTCAGCTTAACTTTGATATATATAAATTTTTTCTTCATTGCTAAGAAAAGTTATTCCTTTTCGTCTCCGTTTGAATTAAGCAATTTGGTTAAGAAAAAAAAAATATAAATGTATTTTTCTTTATTTATATCAGTTGTTTAGATAAGTAAAGATGAAATTGATACAACAAAATAAAAAACAAACAAACAAACAAAAAAAGAATTTTTTTTGTAGCTAAAATTTTCATCCTTTTGCAATTATTTTTGGAAAGTTTCATCTTTTTGCAATCATTTTTGGATTGATTTCTTAATTTGTGAATTAGAGTATGTATACTCTATTCCTTTTTAAATTAAAAAAATGAAGACATAATTGCTTCGTGGATTGATTTCTTAATTTATGGATTAGGTGTGTTTATGCACTTTTAAGTTAAATGAGAAATTTGACCAAATTTAAAAATAAGGACAGATATTTGTGCATTATACGTGCACAATCTATGTTATATGTGCACTATAAAGTTTCTATCATACCCATTGCTGAGCCTAGGAATGGTGGAAAATTTATTGGTGGTAGGGTTGAGAACGTATTTACTAGTGTACTTAGAATCCAAGAGGAATAGTAAAGCAACAAGCCCTTATAAAACTGGGAAATTTTGACAATGTCAGTTTCATCGGAAAAATTAAGAGATAGAGGATCAATTGAACGATTGTGCTTTACAAAACCATTGATAGATATGTGATTGGATTTGATATAGTTGGAAAAGCGAGAACACCTTCAGACGAAGATGAAGGAGAATTTGGGGGGGATCCAATCATGAAGAACGTAAGGATCCAGAATGATAGAGCACCATCTCTTGGATATGACTTTGAGGCTGAAGAGGGTAGTTGTATGAGGATTTGTTTCAGAAGATTCTTGTCTCCGATAACCTTTTCAGCCTCCGTTTGGGAAGTGGGTTGGCTTTTTGGCTTTTTGGCTTTTTTGGCTATTTTTGCCTGGGCTAAAAAGTTTGGTTTGGGAAGGGCTTTTTGGCTTTTTGGCTTTTTTGGCTTTTTTTGTGAGAGAAGAATGTAATGACTATGAGTTGGATGTGATATTTTGTTTTTTGTGACTAAAATAGCCTATTTTGTCTTTTGTGGCTAAAATAGCCAAAAAAGCCCCGTTTAGCTCTTGCCAAACGGAGCCTCAATAGCACTAAGAGTGAGGTTGTTGTTTATAGATAAGAGTGAGGTTGTTGTTTATAGAAAGATAATATTGTTAACAATGGTTAAAAGAAGGTGTTTTTGAGTATAAAGACATGGCAGTGGTTGTAGTGGTGGTGGAGGTTGATCGAGAGCTACGACTAGAGTTAGGGGTGGTCGCGGTGAAGATATAGAATATAGCGATTCCAGTTTTGACCCGACCTTTGTTGTATTCCGGACTCGGGTCTTGTGGTTTAATATTGTTATTTATGTCTTTTGCTCATTTTCCTCTTTGAATTTGAGTTTTGGAATGTCTTGAGCCTATTTAGAACAGGTTGGTTGCCAATTGGTCTATAATGTTGTTGCCCAGAATTTTAGTCTTCCGCTCCAGCGGGCCTTCTTGCGCTCAAGCGGAGTTTGCAAACACTCAGTACTTTGCACGTCTACAAAATATTAGAGGGGTGTTTTTCACGCTTGAGTAGCGTTTCCTATGCTTGAGCGGACGGGGAATCGAGCGGCTTTTCTTGCGCTCGAGCGTTTTGTCTGTTGTCTGCCAAAATACTGAAGGTGTGCATTTGGCACTCGAACGGGACTTTTCACGCTCGAGCAGAACAAAACTTTGTGTTTGACACTCGAGCGTCAACTCTTCCGCTCGAGCGGACTGTGCGTATATCAGATCGCAAAAGTGACATTTTATATCACTTTTTCATCCTTCTCTCTCTCTAAAACTTTCCAAAAACCTAAATCTACACACTCTTTCTCTAAAATACATTCTCTCTCTACAATTTGACCTAGATCTAGTGATTCTCCACCCTACTCTCTTTGATAAAAAGATAAAGCATCCAGTGGGCTTCCATTGGATCTGAATAAAGTCAAGTTTGGACGTCTTTGAGGTTTCTCCACTTCTCCTTTGAGCTTCTACACTTGAGGTAGGGATATTCTACACTTTGTTATGATCTTTAACCTAGTTATTTGTTATTATGTATAAATGGTGAGATTTGGGGTGTTTGGAGAAAACCTAGGGTTTTGGGTTCAAGTCTAGAAAGAGGGGTTTCTATGTGGGTTACATAATTGATCATGGGGTTTGGTTATGAGCCTATCTTATTTTAAAATAGTTGATTTTATCCTTTGGGTCAATATTTGGAAGATGGGGAGTTTTACCCTAAAATGTTTGGAATAATTATTTTGTATAAATAAAGGAATTGGTACGAGAAATGTGAAATTGGGAAGATGTATAAATGAATGGTGTGGTTGGATTTGTTTAATCACTCACCTATGGGAATTTGATGAATTATTTGTTATAAAGATTATATATCTGTTTAGAAATATCTATATTGGGCTATCAGTGGAGGATAACTATGATTGTTGTAGAAATTGCATAAGGATTAGGTGAATTGATACTAATCACTTAAATTGAGTCATTGAATATGATAGTATGATGAGGCATTGAATATGCATAGTTGATAGTCATTGAATATGACGATGCTTTTAAATACATTGTATGTGTATAACATTTTGGGAGGAAAAAGGGGATGCACTCCATTGTTTGGGAGAAGATAGGGGATGGACTGCATTGAGAATCAAGTTGGCCGGAGTGTCTAGGGTGAAAGTCCCGAAATCTTATGTATACATGGGTGCCGATCCCGTAGACGAAATTTCTGTAAAATAGCAAGGTTGAAGTGCTTGTATGATAGCTATGTTGATTGAGAACCACTGAGTTATAGTCTTGGTTGGGTTATTTGGGAAATTATACACTTGGTATATGACTTAAATGAAATGAATTAACTTGAAATAAATAAATGGAAATGGATTGAGATGTAAGTATCAGTAATGAATGGTTATGGGAAGAATGTAAATTGGTCATAAATATTGAATGTTAATCTGACACTTATATTTTAGTTAAACCTTATATATCGTGTTAGACTATCTTTACTGGGTTTTGGCTCACCCTACTTGGGTAACCACATTCAGGTACCGGTGACATGCTTCCTTCAAGGACATAGCTTGGGAGGACTTAGTAGTTGGAGGCTCCATTTTGTTGTTTAAATGTTTAGATGTTTATTCAAGCCACGGGCTTTATATGTACAGAGCATATGACTCTCTCTTTTGTTGTAACCAGTTATATCTTGAAAAGATGTAAGCTCGTAGGGCATTTATTTTGTTGTTGTTAATTGATGTTACATGCTATATATTCAGAATGAACATATATGAATGTATATTGCATGTATTATCTTTTGTAATCGAACTTTGATGAATGGAAGTACATTGATTCTATTATGTTCATTCCTCTTATGAGTTGGTTTATTTGTATTATTTTTTTTTTTTTTGGGCGTTACATAGAAAAAGTAAAGAAAGGTTCCATAACGAAGGGCAAGTGGTAGGAAAGAAGAAGAGAAATTCGTGAAGATTCTCCAATCTAGCACATGGCAAGGCAAATGCTCACTCAGCTCAGCTCTAATGCATACATGTTTTTGCTTCATTGCTAAAATAACACTCTATCTCTTTCCTTCTCCATTTGAATTGGGTGATTTGGGAAAGAAAATAATAATAAATGCATTTTTCTTTATTTATCACTCATTTAGATAGTACAAAGAAGAGAGATACCAACATAATAATTTTTTTTTTTTTTTGGTAGATAAAAAATTCATCTTTTTGCAAATATTTTTGGATAAGGTTTGTTTTAGAATTCATACATTATATCTAGTCGAGTATATAAGAGAGAGTACATGGCACAAATTAATTCGCTGTACATGCAGAAAGTTATGCAATTTCTGTGTGGGGGTGATCGTTGTATCTTGGAGGCAGGACGTTCATTAATTGCAAGCACTAGAGGTGAGGGTGAATTTATTTCTTAAAGACACAGTGTTTGAACATTGGCCTCGATCACAATCTGTATTAAACTTACAGAATTTCTATAAGAAATTTCTTGTGTTTTATTTGATTATTTATTTACATTAAATTGATTTTTCTGAAAATATGTTCCTACAATTTTAAGATACAAATCAATTTGTTTACAGTTTCTATGTGCACATATTCTGTGATACAGATTTAGCATTTTTTGGTTAAAAAATTAATTTTTTGCATATTGTTTTCATGCCTAATGTGTTTCTTGTTTATAGTAAAACTCCCTACATTTTTTACTGTTTTATTCACCAGTAATAGAAGTTGAAGGCTTTTTATAATTCTGTTACTTCTTTATCTTTTACAGTACACTGTTTTTTTTTTTACAATAATTGTTACAAATTATTTGATATTATTTTTCAGTGTTCGGGTATTTAATCTGTGCAATTATATTACACAGATTTCAGATTATTTGATATAATCAAACAGTTTAGTTAAACATAATTGAACTTGTCTTGTGATATTATGTTCAAATACGTGTCTATGTCTGAAACTATATATTTATTTATTTAGTATTGATGTACAAAGTTTTATACAGGTTTTAATTACGTTATTCCTGGTATCTTTTAATCTTTGTATTCAATTGTTTACTTACATGAGAGAGTGGAACCGACGGTTAAATGATTTTTATGTATATATTGTTTTAGATTACGTTTTGAGGACATACTGATTTTATCTGTTAAATTTTAATGTCCATTTGTGTAGTATATTTATGTATGACAAAAACTTTTTTTTTTGTACAAGTATATTAGTTTTGTAAGGTTAATCTATAATTGTATAAGGGTTAGTTTGCATGCCAAAAGTTTTCTCTTTTGACGTGACTGTCGAAGAAAGTTGCAACTTCCATTTAAAAAAAAAAAACGCTACAATAGGGAGTAAAACGGTGAATTTGGCTTCTTTTTCTATCATGCTTCTTTTGTTTTAATAGATTTTTGAGTTTTATATTATTGTGGGATTCGTGAAATATAATTTTTTTTTGTGCCTACAGTTAATAATAAAAATTAATTTGCTTTATGCATGTTTGGTGTATTCAGAATAAAATTTTGAATATTTGTGATGTTTTATTT
The DNA here is from genome assembly GCF_055761805.1 of Camellia sinensis. Taxonomy (NCBI): domain Eukaryota; kingdom Viridiplantae; phylum Streptophyta; class Magnoliopsida; order Ericales; family Theaceae; genus Camellia; species Camellia sinensis. The sequence continues at coordinate 14,836,094 of NC_138964.1, read as the reverse complement.
TCATATGGTGACATAATATTGATGTCATTGATTGCTAATTTTATATGATTTCTTGAATATAAAGCATAATAGTAAAATTGAGTTATTAGTTGTGACAGTGACACTTGTCTAACAATGAGTCATGCTTTTGTGTTAATTTACATAGTAACATAAATGTGGGGAGAGCAACAGAGTTGTCTACTAATTATGATTCATGACGAGTTACCCATAGAAACTCGAACAAGTACTCAAAATCAAGAGTTTGAATCTCAATTTGGAGGTACAAGTATTTTTTCTTGAATGCATTTTAAGGATTTATACAATCAAATGAAAATTTTGAATTGTTTGGTTCTTGAGCAAAATCTTTATGAGGATATGACTATGTTTAAGCATTAATTCTGACTTGTGTAGTCATAATTATTCTAGGTTTTCTATTTCACAAATTTATTTTAGAATTTTGTTATTCAAGCACACCATAGTTAATAAATAATATTCTAATTTATATCAGATTTTTTTTTTGGAGGGGGAGGGAGGAGGATGTATTGATATTTTCATGTGGTAATATTCTAACAAAGAATTAATTTTTCTTAGAGTACTTAACATGTGGGGGTGCTTAGAGGATTTTACTATCGTAACAGTTCCGATAATAGGTCCACAAAGGATCTTAATTCTTTGTCTAAGACAAAGTTGGAGGAGAAACAAAAATGACTTTGTTAACTCCTACGAAATATCTCTTTGTCTATTAATTAATTTTAAATATGTGAGTGACATTGAGTAACAGTAAGTCTCAATGTAATCAAAGACTTAATACTGTAGGATATTTGCTCTCAAATGTGAACATTGTCCAAGGACAATATAGTGGATTTATTAACTACTCAATGATATATAACTGAGAAGGTCAAACGGAAAATAGTGGCCGCTAAACAAAAGGTTTGACCAGAGAGCAAATGAGGGAAAGTTCATCGAGCGAAATGTGATTAAAGCCTATTAATTTGGAGTCGCCATAATGGCAACCCAACTGTAGATACCCTATTTTGACAGGCCTTAAGACTTGAGCGCTTTTTTTTGATTACCCAATGATGAAAACAAGAATGTGTTTCTCATAAAATTCTCAGTAAGAAAGATGGAATTTGTGCTTCATTTCCAAACCTGAGTGTGTATTGGCCTAGTGTTTAAATCCCGCTCAAAACTCTCTTTCAAAACTTTCTTTCCACACTTTGTTTTGAATATTTTCGTAGTGTTCCAAGGCTCACTTTTAAACTTCAAAATGAAACATTTTCTCAGGAAATTGAGCAAAGAACAGTGTGAAAATAGAAGGAAATGATGAGAATTCCGTCAAAAAATCTTATTTCATGCATAATAGTCAACCACGCCGGCTGGTCGGCCAAGTAATCGGCCGACCAACTAATAAGTTGGCCGACCAGCCAAGATTTTGGTTAGCCAAGCCAAGTTTTTAGCTAGCCAGCCAATAAATTAGCCACCTGGCTAATTTGCCCAGGACCAGGGTAGTTTTGGCAGAATTCTTGATGAAAGCGTGTGGGTCATGCCCTTTTAGATCTTTTGATGATACAGTCATGCACGAGATGTATCTAGGCTCCCCCCATTATCCTCCTTTGGCCTCCATTGTCAAAAGGGGGATTGTCTTCTACTCCAAAAGGAGCATCCAAGGCAACTAGCCTTATCACTCTATCATCCTTGTCTCCCACCTCCTTGACTTTGCATTCCATTCATTATCTATATGGAGGATCAGAGTGAAGGGAATGGGTGAGAATGGAATTGAATGAAGAGAGTGAATTGAGAGTTAGAGAGAGAAAGAGAAAAGTCTTGAACATTGAGCTATAAACTTAGAGATAAACTGATATACCATCTTTGAATATATCAAACCAAGCCCATAAATTTTGTTATAGCCATATTCTTGAGCCTTGATCAAAAGAGAGTGAGTGTGTTGAAATTGAGAGAAAAACAGAGAGTTGGAATAACTCCCCCTCTACACACACTGTTACATAGCTCAAAAAACACCATTCTAGCTAGAATTTCAAATTTTCAAACCGAGGATCGAGAACACACTTCCTAAGCTTGAGGGTTATTAAAAGGAAGTTTAGAAATCAAATCTTTATTTGGAAGGTAAATTTTGCACACTTTTCATTTTCTAGTATTTCTTACATTTTCTTTCTTGTATTGTTTTTCTTGCTTCAATTTTATGTTATAAACCTGTTGTAAGCTAATTAGAAACGGTTAGTTGAGCCACTTGCATCTTTTCCGTCTATTTTTTTGGTGTTTGAAGCAAACCAGAGTTTTGTTCTGGCCTTATTGGCCGGCATGCCAACTTTTTGGCCTGCCAGCCAGTTTCTCCTAGACAGAAACCCAGCAACCTCCCGCTATCGAACAGAACAGTCTCCGCCGGTCTCTGAGGCCTCCTGAAGCTGTTGTTTTTATTGATTTTATTTTAATTAGAAAGTGTTTATGAGGATACATTTTTGTTGTAATATTTTTATTCCTTTCCTCCCTCATTCGAATTTGTAATATTCAAAATTGTAATAATTTCCCACCCTGCTTCTTTTTATCCCGTTCTTTATTTTTCTTTTCGTATTCTATAAATATGCATGTTATTTTACTTGTTATCATATCCATGCTTTGCATCCATGTTTTATGTCTTAAGATCCAGCTAAATTTGCATCTGTGAGTTTAATCGATTATTATGTGATTTTGTGTGCTACCTCATGTTCTTGAGATGATTCACATGTCATATATTCGAAGATGGATCTTTCGTTGCACTTCATGAGTGAATTGCATTAGGAATTTGCATATAGGATCATGCATGTTTTTATTAACTTTATTTTGTATCTATTTGCAGGACGTCGGTAAATATGTAAGTTTTTGTGCTTTAGCATTCCGCTTGTGTGTGATTTTCTTACTATGTTTAGCATCCTACCATTTGGTTAGTTGCTTCTTTGATATAACTCTATGTATGCTAGTGGGTGAAGGTTGTGTTATTTAATTTGAAATAAAATTGATTTTCATGATTACACTATTCAAAACAATTTTGAAATAATGAAATCTAATTTTTCCAAAATGAACAACATAGTCTATATTTGTTTGCTTTACGTAGTAATTTTAGCATTTATTAATAATTAGAATATGAACATATGAAGTTAATAAAAATCATATCATGGCTTAGTAGAGGCCGATCTTTTGATCGGGTGAGCAGGGGTGCTCAATTAATGACCTTCCCCTTCTCATACCTAAGGTTTCGAGTGTAACATCCTTGGTTACAACGAACAATGGCCTTGGCACAAGTCATGGATTTCCTAATTTTCCCAAAACATTAGGTGGCCACTCTAAGATCTGATGACGCAGTCCATTTCTAGCAAATGTTTTTGCAATAAAAGGAATTTTTTTTTAATTATAAATTTGTCAAATTTGGACTCCCACCTATGTTTCACATTGCACTCGTAAGACTAGATTGAAGAAATCGAGGGTCCAAACTATTTAACGCACGGGTGCCCCTCGAGCAGTGTTACACTAACCTAGCTGACTAGAGATCCCAAGATCTATGTTCAAAAGGACAACCAAATTATGGATGACTCACCAGAAATCACTAAGATAGTCTATGTCCTATCCATTTCTATAATGAGAGTGATATCTGCAACATGTACGTTGTATGCAGGGGACTTAGGGTAAGTTATATTTTTAATGATTACTTATATCTTGAAAAACCTAGAGAGGTATCTTTCGAGAGGAGTTTTTAAGAAGCTCGAAATAAGAATCACCTATATGAGTGTGAAGGGGCTACTTCTATGAGAATTGATAAAGTTGAATTCTCTAAAGCACTCATAAAAACCATGAATTTCCCAAAGCCAAAACAAGCACAATCGAAAGAACCAAGTTGTGCTCGAAGATATTTTGTGTGAATTCTATTGTCTTGACTTACATAAACGGCTGAACAGTTCAAGACATCACATCCAGTGATTAGCTAGTAAGTTTGATAGTCTTTCACTATGGAAGGATCAAGGCCAAAAGCTATTTATCCTAATGCAGGATATTCCCATTTTGTACTCTCTTTATTAGTGTTTGCATTTTCATTTGCATTATGTCATCAATTTCATTCATATGGGGGATTACTAGAAATTTTAGAAGTGAATGGAATTGGACTCCATTTGAATGAAAAGGGTATAACCTTTCATAGTATCTATTCATATGAAAGGGTTTGAATCCAAGAGACATGACCAATCTAAAGGTCACAAGTACTTCTATAAATACTATCCCATCCGATCCCATGGCATTCATGTATAAGTTAAGGTTTGTTTTATGATTAATACGTTATGCCTAGTCGAGTATATAAGAGAGAGTGCATGGTATAAATTGGTTCGCTGTGCATAGAAAGTTGTGCAATTTCTATGTGGGGTGATCCTTGTATCTTGGAGGAAGGACGCCCATTAATCGTAAGCACCAGATGCGAGGGTGAATTTTTGTCTTAAAGACACAGTATTCAAACATTGCTCTCGGTCACAATTTGTATTAAATTTACAGATTTCCATAAGAAATTTCTTATGTTTTATTTTATTATTTATTTGTATTAAATTGATTTTTTTGAAAATATTTTCCTACATTAAAAAATGGAGACAAATAGGTTTATCTATGCGCCTCTAAGTTAAAATTGGATATTTGACCAAATTAAAAGATAGGAACATATATTTGGGCATTATATGTCCACTATCTGTGTATTTTTGTTATCCCAATTGCATGCCTAGGAATGATGAAAATTTTGTGGTCGTTGTAACAAATGTCATTATAATCCAAGCTAAAGCAAGAGAAAAACAAAGCAACAAGTCATTACAGAACTGGAAATTTTTTTATAACATTGGAGTCATTAACGAAATTAAGTGATCGAAGAGCAGTTGAAGGCTTTTTATTCTTTTCAAAACCTTTGTTTAAGACGAGAGAGATGTAATTGAATTTCATTATGTTGGAAGCAGGTGAGGAACACTTGCGGGAGAAGAAAGATAAAGCAAATTTTGGGGAGTTCCAATCGAGAAGGCATAAGGATTGGATATGAGAGGAGCCATTCTATATGTACGAGCTTGATAAAAAAAAAAAAAAAAAAAAGGCTTTATAGGTAGACTATCAAGATTTACTTCCAGAAGTTGTTCCCACTAGTGACCTTTTCGGCGACGTTGATATTGACTTGTTTGTAGGAGAGGAGATGTGGCAATGCTGATGGCAGTGGTTGCTTCCGAAGGAAAACATTGATGAGGCGTCGATGGCGGTGGTAGTGATATAGGAGGCAAGGAAGCAAACGCAGGGATGGGGACAACAAAATACAAATTGAGGTTTCAAATCAATGAATTGTATTTGTATGTCTGTATCTAGTACACAAGAAACACACGACTTCATGTTTTGAATTTTTTTTTTTGTTTTTTTTAGGGGGGGCTTACAAGGACCAACAATGTTAGTTGCACATAGGGATGGCAATTTGAACCGGGTCCGACGGGGACCCGACCCCCTGACCCCGAGTAGAGCGGTTTTTTCCCGAAAAATATCCCCCATGGGCCGGGAATGGTATTCAAAAATAAATCCCCGTTGACTTTCGGGCCGAAGATGGTGATATGTTTTCCAGCCCCGGCCCTGACCCTGTCCCCGTTAAACCCCTGAAATAAACATACTATATATATCCCTAAAAAATGCATGCCCTCTGTCTCTCAGACTCTCACTCTTTCTCTTTATGCCCTCTAGTTCAAAAAAAAGACTCTCACTCTCTCTCACTCTCTCTCTTCCCTGTACTCTCTCACTTTGTACCTCTCCTTTGCTTCCCTCTACTCTCTTTCACTCTCGCACATCTCCTTCTCCTCAGTGCTACCACCACTGTCCGCGATGTCGTTCGTCATCTTCGTCCTCCGTCGTTCGTCGCCGTCATCTATGCCGATCTCCGTCGTCCTCCGTCGTCTGTGCCGATCTCCATCGTCCTCTCTGTGTGTGCATGTATACATGTGTATGTGTGTGTCTCTCTTCGCGAATGTATACATGTATGTATGTATGTGCGTGTCTCTCTGTGTGTATGATTTTGATGTTGATGATGTTGTTGAACACTGAACAGATTTGGATCGGGGAACTTTTGGGGTCGGGGAAACTCGATCCTTGTTGGGAACGGGGACGGGGACGAGGACGGTGACGGTGACGGCGATAGGTTCCCGGTTGGGGCTGGGAAAATTTTCACTATTGGGGATCGGGGACGGGGAGGGTGATCCCCGACCTCGCCCCGCCGCATTGCCATTCCTAGTTGCACAGAAATAGAACACACAAGAACTTAGTGTGATTGAGATTTTTTTTCAAAGTATGACTCACGCTACTATTAAAATGAATTTCAACCATATATACATTTTCTATGTACTTTCCTAGTGTCGCATTTTTTTTTTTTTGTGTGTGTATTTAGCATTATACGATGCTAATTTACGACATTTGTCTTTTTATATTTATTTTGTGTTAAATTTGTTTTTAAATGCTATGACTTTAACTATATAAATAGGTTTTTAATAAAATCAATAATATTAAATTCTTTTTTTCGATATCCTTAAAACTAGATTTATATTAAATATAAATTTTTTAAAAAAATAAAAATAAAATTCACTAGATAGAACTATTTTTCCCATTTTGAAATTAATTTTAGGCAAATCAAGGCCAAGACAAGTCTTGACAAGGCAGTTATGTATTTGATATCGTGGATAATGTGGTTCAACACAATAAAATAAGAACTTACCCAGCATGTAGATGGAATTATATGGTTTTTCGATGTTGAATTTCATGATTTATGGATCCAAAAAAAAATTTAGATTCAGTGCCAAAACAATCTCCTTTTTTGTTTTTGTTTTTATTTTTGTTTTTTTGTTTTGTTTTTTTTTTGTTTTGTTTTTTTTTTTTTTTTTGCTATAAAAATTAGTATGTGAAACCACCTTGTGTCTATTGTAAGTGCATAGATTTCAACCAAAAAAAAAAAATAAAGAAAGGATAAAAAAATGTCCAAAATAGACAACTGAGAGCAAAGTTATAGTTTGTTGAAGTTTTAACACCATATATATTGGACTCCATTTGTAATTGGATAAATTACACGTTGCTCCATTTATGTTTAGTCATTTTCTCACTTTGACCCTTAAAGTTAATTTTTTTCATATTTTAAATTTTTCTTAGTTTACTCGTAAAACTAACTTCTATTCAAAATTAGACAGAAAGTCCAACGTTAACTGCCACATAACATCAAACTATAATATTATATTGGATTTGGATTTGTGTTAAAGGTGTGAGTTATATAAAATATTTTCATACCACATGATTGTCAATGTATCATTTTTTGTCTAATTTTGAACATAAGTTAACTATTTAGGTAAAATAGAAAAAACTTGAAATAAGGAGCAAAGTGGGAAAAATTAAATTTTAAGGGTCAAAATGGAAAAATAACCAAACATAAAAGGTGCAAAATGTAATTTACCGGGCAAATTACACAAATAGTCCATGTAGTTTGCCTCGTGTGCCATTTTGGTCCGTGTCATATCAATTTGCTCAATTTTGCCCCTTAATTTAATAGGGTGTGTCAAAAAAAGATGGACGGAACGCCATCACATGTCCCTTACGTGCTCCCTCTAGCAATTACTGAGGGGCACGTTCGTCTTTTCACCACAAACCCTAGGTTACACAGTTGTCCCTATAGTTTGCCCTATTCCCAAATCAGCAAAACCATTCTCTCTACACAATCAATAGATTTCTAGGGTTTTGATTTACCAAAATCTTGGTTTGATTCTAGATCTCCTGAAGTTGGCGTTGATAGAGAAGAAAAATATTGACCGGGGTGAGAAGACAAACATGGCGATTACAAGGATTGGTGATGAAATACCAGATTATGGTAAGCAATAAAATACTATACCTTTTTTTTTTTGCTTTATTTTATCGTTGTGAAAGTTGAATCAGTGGGTGGGTCAAAGAATCTACTTTTGCTTTGTTTGAAAATGACGAGGTGAATATATGTAGACCGCCCCAGAACTCCGGCTCCGCTCGCGAGGGCGCGAATCGTTTGTTCTTAGCTACTACAGTTCGGACTTGTGTCACAGTTCTGAATCTAATCTCACAAAGTGCAATGTAAGACTGATAAATCACCAAAGAGTCTAAATCCGGCAAATCGTTTTGGAAAATTGATTTTAATAAAGAAGTGCCAAACATGGACTGCTTTGCCAGATACAGAGTCGCCACCTAAATGTGTTGTTTTTGGGAAATTTAGGAAACCCTGACTTGTGCTTAAGGCCACGTGTCCGTCATCACCAAAGTTGCCTCGGCTCGGGGAACTTAGGTACGAGAGGGGAAGGTCATGCAATGAGCACCCCCGCTCACCCGATCAAAGATCGGCCTTTACTAACATGATATGTTGTTTTTGAAAACACATGTGTTCTTATTCCGGTTTATTAGCTAGCTTTACGTGATATGCACAGCATACAATTATAGACTATATCGCCTAAATTGGAACAAAACATCTCATGTTTGTTTGTTTGAAAATGGTTTAGAGGTGCTACTCTCAAGTTGGCTAAGTCATAGATTTGCCACCCTCAAGTGAGCTTAAAACTCGCATTTTGATGAATTGTTCCAATTCAAGTAATGAAGCCTTCATCCACAGGCATTCATGCAGTTATATCAAATAAGCAGTTGGCATCATGGCAAGCATGCTAACATGGCAACATACACATCTCATGCAGTGATGCTAAAGCCAAAACACTTACAGTGTACTCCGAGCCAAAGAAAGAAGCTAGTTAGTAATCAATGCATGATCCTAGCTTATGTCAACAATGCCTAATGCAACACATGCAAAAATGCAACTAAAATAGGCTCGGCTATCTAGAATGGCATATGAATGCGACAATTCGATACATGTATTCAAATAGGAATTGAAATACAATGCAGTTTGTATGATGCGCCGAGCCCAGTGCATGCAAGACAGATGAATGGATGCACACATGCAAGCATAAGGATGCTAATTGAAACATGCCCTAAAACTAACCATCAAAAGCTAGTAAATAAAAGGGAGAAAGAAATAGGGGTTTGGAAGACATGCATCACACACACGCACGCTTATTACAAAATTTTCCCTCTCGACGGAGGGTCCGAATAATAAGCTAACTAGCTAATCTAAGCTAATTAAACTAATTATTACATCACAAAACTAATTAACTAACAAGTTAACTAATTAAGTTATTACAATACAAATTGAATAGTTAAGCGCATTAACTACTTAAGTACAAAAACGAAGCACTAGCTTACTAAACAAAGCAGCTAAGTAAAGAGGCTAAGTAAAGCAGTAAAGATAAGCCCTTGGGGCGAGAAGCGCATGCATGCTCAGTCGCCCCATTCGGAAATCCATTGCGATGCCCCACTTGCCTCTGTTTTCAATTGTTCTCAGAACTCTGCACTAAGCCCCAGATAGCTTCTAACTCACCTTGGGGACCGTCAAGAGGGTTGCCGACCAGTTATTGGTGGTGCCAACCACCTACCGACCACCTATGTTTGCTGCAGACCAGAAAAAGTAGTCGGCCAGCCACTTTTACTGGTCTGCCAACCAGTTTTGCTGCCACACTTCCAGTTTGTTGCAACAAAGAACAAGAAGGGGCATGGTAATGTATTTGCAAGATATGTGTGCACAACCACCCTCCCTATCATTTCTTAAGCTCAAGAGAGTGTAGTTCTCGACCTTTGGGCCACCAATCACGCATCTCGATGCATGATGGCCGAGAAGCCGAGATTGCACAATTCAATGTAAATGAATGCACAAATAACGCATAAAGCCTTAAACTCTATCATATGTGATCAAGAGCGTCGGCGACTGAGAATTGAGGCATGTTTCATCACTTCAAGTATGAAACATCCCTTGTTTCTCGTGTTCGGATTAACACCCAATCCAAACAAATGCAATGCAAGATGGTTAACCTATCGATCCTAATGGCATGCATACACAATGCAATGCAACATAAGCAACTTATCAATGCTAATGGTATGCATACACAATGCAAGGCGACATAAGCATGCAAACAACATGCAAACAAACATGCTCAATGGACTTAAATCGAATATGGACAGACCTCAGTCATGCCCAAAACAGTGGCCATAATGCTATGAAAGATGGCATGAAATGCAAGACAAAGCATGCTAATGCATTTGCCTATCAATTAAGCATAAGATCACAACTCTCAAGAGTGCTCAAGGAGTGATGAACATGGAAGTGTGACAACACTACATGCTCTCAAATTAGGTATGAAATGATGCCAAATCACTCAAACAATATAAGCATAGCATGCTAGGGTCCTTAAAGCATTAAAGCTAGCAAAGAGGACTATAGAAGAGGCATGAAATACATGGCACAAATGAATGAACCAACCATGGACAGAGCTCAAATAGGTCAAGAAAAGGACCAAAGCATGCTGAGATGGGGGCTCAAAGGCCTAGGCATGCATGCATGCAAGCTAAGCCGCAAACAAGGCAACAATACACAACCCTTAGAGGCACTCAAAGGGTGAAAGAAATGGGAACATGACAATACTATATGCTCTGAAATGTCATGTTAAATGACGCCAAATCATGCACATGATACAAATGAAGCATGCTATGGTGCCCAAAGCTTGAAACTAGCATAGGCATTTGCACTATAGCTATGCAAAACAAGAACCATATGGCAAATATAACCCAAAATAGTCCTAAATCATAGCTTAGGCATGAGGGCATACACAAAGGCTCATGTTTAAGGCATAAAGAACCAACCCTTCAAAGCATTAAAAGAGTGACAAATGTGAGTGTATGACCACATCACATGCACTGAAATCACATATCAAATGATGCCAAATCATGCAAATAGCCCAAGCAATGCACGCTAGTGGACTCAATACACAAAGCTAGTAAGCTAGAATGCACTATGGCTATACAAAGCAAGGCATGCATGACCAAAAAAACATAAATCAGACCTTAATAATGGTAAATCATGGCCGAAAGCTTCTTAGAGCTAAGCCAAAAACATGCTAGAATGATGGTCTAAAGCATGATACACATTAGGCTAGTGAATGAAAATACACTACAAGTGCAAGGAGCATGCATAGGGCTGTCAAACCAAGCCAAAACAGATCTAAGGCATGTTAAGACAACACCAAAACCTACTGAGATGGACTCAAAGCATGCTAGAAAGACATGCTACTTCATGAGGCACACAAAGCTAGTTTGTAAGGATCACACTACAAGTGTAAATAGCATGCATGGGGTGACCAAACCAAGTCAAAACAGTGGTATACCATGTCAAAATAACCTTCAAAACAAGTTGAGAATAAGCCAATACAAGCTTAACAAACATGCTCAAACATGAGGCATACAAGGCTAGCAACCAAGATACAAAGAGAGGGAATGACCCTCTCCTATTTGGGACCTCAAAACACCAATTCCACCACTGAAATTCCTCTGAGTTTCAGTGGTGAAAAGGCCAAAAGGAGGTGGTCCCAATAGCTTAAAAGGATAGCACAAAACAAGGCCAAACAAGGCACAAAAGGGGGGTAGATCACCCCCAACACAAAAGAGACCTTAAACAAACATTACAAGCATATAAAATCAGAACTTTTTGCAGTAGAAAGTCAAGCCTAAAACAACATGCAAATAGGGCCAAAAGCTTAATCAAAAACAAGGGTTTAAGAGGTTAGAAGCTCACCCTTGTAGAACAACTTTAGAGTAACAACTCCAGCAGCTTTTTTGGATCAAAACCAGTCCAAAAACACCAAAACCAACTTCAAAGTGCCTCAGCTCCAAGAGTATGGTGTTTCACTATGTGTTTGTGTGCAAAAGTGTGAAGAATAGTCACTTTTGAGCACAAAAATGAAGTGAAATGAAGAAGTATAGATATAGATGATATGTATAGCTCAAGCACAAAGTTCTGAACCTAAGGCAATAAGGGGGAGGTTCTCTTTTATAAAGAACCAAAGTTTAAGCTTGTTGAACAGGCTTAAGGCCTTAAGCCATCCCTCCATACACGTGTATGGAGGATGGTTTCTGTGTCCTCCAGCTGTTACAGCTGGCAAGAAAAGATCTCCACAAAGGTGCTGGAAAGCTGCCAACCACTTGAAGTGGTCGGCCAGCTACTTGTAGTGGTCAGCCGACCACCACAAGTGGTCTGCCAGGAAAAAAAGTGGTCAACAAGGTGGTAGGGGTGGTCTGCACACTGAAAGCAAGGCAATGGTGTGGTGGCTAACCACTTTTGGTGGTCCAAAGACCAAGAAAACTAGTTGGCCGACCAAGAAAACCAGTTGGCCGACCAGAAAACTAGCTGGCAAGCAGGAAAAGTGGTCTCCAAGGGGAAGAACTGGTCTCCAACCCTCATTCCACACTCTAAGCAGGGAAAACAAGGTTTGCACCAAAAACAAACCAAAAAGGATGCAAGACAAGGGTCCGGGGGTCAAAGCGCGCAGTCGGAAGCCTCGAAAATTAGTCTACGAGCACCAAAAGTGGTCTACGAGGGAAAAGTAGTCTACGACTACAAAAAGTGGTGTACGAGACCACAGTGTCCCTCCAGGCAAGGTCAACAAGGCATGGTTCAAAAACCAAACCAAACGGAGAACGTTAAGTGGTCCCGAGACAAGGCGCGCGGCCGAAGGCTCCGGAAACCGGAAACTGGTCTCTGAGCAGGAAAAGTGGTCTACGACCACAAAAGGGTGGTCTACAAGACCTCTCCCTCCCTCCAGGCAAGGAAAACAAAGGTTTGGTCCACAAACCGAGCCAAAACACAAAGAGTTCAGAGGCCCGGAGGCAAGACACTCAGCCAAAAACTCTGAAACCTCGAAACAAGCACAAACATGCACAATCACCGAGCGCTCAATTGATGACGTCTGAGTCTTAAGGTCGGTCAAAAATGGGGTGTCTACAATATATTCACACATGTTGACATATCTGCATAAGTGCACACTAACAAACAAAAATAGGACTCTTTATTTATGTAGATATAATGTATTATGGTCCCCCTTGTCCTGTATTGTTGTTCCTACAACAAATTTGTTGTCTTTTATTGTAGATCCGGATGGTGCTTATTTCACCATCAAAATGCATCATGGTGGGGTTTTACGTCTTTAGTAAATAAGGCTTACGTAGAGAGGAAATTATCATTTTGGGACAACTGTGATACTAACAAAATGAGGTTGACAGAGAAAAGGGATATGGCTTAGAAATTAGGTTATATTGAATTCATTTCATACCATTATCGAGTGCCTGATAGGGATTTAAATTATGGATTAAGGCCACTTAGAAATGATAGTGATATAATGGATATGGTAAAATGGGTGCATATAAGTAGGATAATTGAAGTGTATATAGAACACATCCCTGATGATCATTTGTTTGAGGTTGAAAAGTTTGATTCCTTTCACCATGCATCAGTTGTCATTGAGAAAATTGGAAGTGGCACAAGTAATGTGTAGGTTGAGGGCTAGGTTGAAGTTGAAGTAGAAAGACAGAGTGATGCTTCATCTAACTATACTACAGATCTAGAGGGGTTTGAGGATAGTGACTATGAATGATTTCAATGAGGATGACATACTATTTGATGTTAATATTGATAAGAATGTTGAATGGGGTGCGTTAGGAAGGCATGAGCCTAATAATCAAAAAATTGAGGTACCTCATATTGACTGCCTAGAGCCTGATGCTACATCTGATGAACTCAAAAGCATTGATGGATCTTCTGATGAAGAGGATGTAAGCAATAGGGTTAGATACCTAGAGTTTAATCCAAATATAGACATGGCAGACCCACAATTCAAGGTTGGCATGGTTTTTCGCACTTCAAAAATATTCATAGTTGCTATTAAGGAGCATGGTATGAAGATTGAGAAGGCTATTGAGTTAGTAAAAATTGATAGCATGAGGGTTAGGGCCACTTGTAAGCCACCGTGTCAGTGGATACTTTATGCATCCAAGATGCAACAACAACCACCATTCCAAATAAAGACATATGTCCCCACTCATAATTGTGGCAAATTTTTTTATAATAGACAAGTGAGTTCTACCTAGCTATCTAAGAAGTACTTGGAGACATTAAAGTCCAATCTATCCATTCCAGTGCAGTCATTCAAGCAAGTTGTGCAAAAGGATCACAAGATTGGGATATCAAGGAGCCAAGTGTATAGGACAAAGAGAAAAGCACAAGAATTGATAGAAGGAAGCCTGATGGAACAATATGCCAAGTTATGTGACTATTGTGAGCAGATAAAAAGAACTAATCAAAGGATAACAATCATAGTGAAGGAAGATGACGAGGACTCAGAAAATGAAGAACATGAAATAGAGTAAGACAAGCCTAGGTTTCAAAGGATTTTTGTATGCTTTGGAGCTTGCAAGCAAGGTTTTCTAGCAAGATGTAGGCCATTCATTGGGATTGATGCCTATCATTTGAAAGGGCCATACAAGGGACAACTGTTGCAAGCTGTTGGTTTGGATGGGAATAACAACAGCTACCTATTGGCCTTTGCAGTTGTTGAAAGAGAAACAAAGAGTTCATGGAAATGGTTCTTTGAAATATCGTGTGACACTCTTGGGTGGTTCAACAAGTAAGGAGTGACCTTCATGTCAGACAAGTAAAAGGTAAATGTTTATTTCAAGCTTTATGTATTTATTAAAACTTTTTAGTTCATTTAAACTCTATAACTTTTTTTTGTTCCACTTCAAATGTAAGGATTGTGTCCAACACTTGTAGAGGTTGCACCTATGGCAAAGCATAGGTTTTGCATCAAGTATCTTTATGCCAATTTCAGGGATAGTTTCAGGGGGTGTACCTAAAGGACACTGTGTTCAAAGCTGCGAAGGCTTCTTATGTACAAACATTTGAGGCTCATATGGAAAAGTTGATGGAAGTTGATGAAGATGCATTCAATTGGTTAGCTGAAAAAACTCCAAGCACCTGATATCGTAGACAACAACATATGTGAGAGCTTTAATAGCTTGATCCTAGAAGCTAGAGGGAAAAACCACACTCTCTTTGTTAGAGGACATTAGGTGTATCTTGATGAAGAGGCTACAGGTGAGAAGGGAAGTAATGAGGGCTTACCCAGGACCTATTTGTCCTAATATACAATAAGTATTGGAGAAAAGGAAAGAAAATGCAAGCAATTGTATTGCTATATGGGCAGGTGGTTTGAGGTACCAAATAAATTGCTTCAATGGACAACAATTTGTAGTTAATTTAGGTGATTCAACTTGTTTATGTAAAAGTGGGATCTAGCTGGCATATCATGTGGTCATGCCATATCAGCCCTATATGAAAAACATGAGTGACCTGAAGATTATGTGGCTCATTGGTAGAACAAGGAGACATACTTGGCCAACTATAAGCCAATGATATACCCAATAAATGGTTCTGAAATGTGACCAAAGTCAGTGTTGCCTGGATTATTGCCTCCAAAAGTGAAGAACAACTTGGAAGGCTAAGAACGTTGAAAACAAGGCAAGTTGATGAGCCCAACAATCCTCATAAGTTAGACAAAACACAACAACTATATGCAGCTTATGTGGTAAGCTTGGGCACAACAAAAGAGGTTGCAAAAGGCAGCCAATTGCAACAAAGGTTAGCCTAGACATAATTTGTTAAATCTTCATAAGTTTAATTCATTTTATTAAAGGTCCTTCATGCAATTAATTACTAACCATTTGCAGGTGAGAAAGAATCAATTAAGCACCTAGAGAAACAGTTAGCCACCTACTCAACCCAGTAGTCAACCAAGAAACCAAGCAACCACTGAATGCACCAGTCAACAAGGCACTCAACCAAGCAGTTTAGGAAGGCTTAAGGCAAGGCCTGAACATGGAGCAACCAGTTCAGCAAGGCCTAAGGCAAGCAGTCAACCACCACCCAAGAGCAACAAACCAGTCTCAGGTTTTGCAATTGGTAGTCAACCAAGCTTCAACTTCAAAGCAGCATTGTAAGGGGTGAACATCATGGGACCTCCACCAGGGTTCATTAGAACAAGAACAAATGTTGAGCCAAACCCATCTAAAGGTGCATATTATGGTTTAGCAACATATGTGTCAAAGGGACAGAAGTTTGTGGCCTTGTCTTCACTACCAAAACATGGAACAAATTCAAAAGGGAAGCAATAGTTAGCTAACACTTTAATAGTTAACAACAGTACTTTTGTGGATTGTTATGTATTTTGTTTAATTTTGAACATTAGTGTTCTGGTGGATTTGACCTTTATGTTTTGTTGGGATATGGTGTTAGGATTTGGTCAGGACATTTCAATGTTTTGTTGGATTTGGCCTTTGTATTTTGTTCGGACATGATAAACTATTTGGCCTTTGTGTTATTTCAAGTTTTTGTATTGAAACATGTTTGGACCATTTTTTTTTTTTGGTAGCAACTATGTCTGCCCATGTTTGCCAATGTCTTGTTATAGGTTGCACCATGTTTGCCAAAATGTGTGCCAAAAGTGAAACAAAACTTTATGCACCATGTTTGCAACAATGCTTGTCAAAAGTGAAACAAAATAATGCCAATAAAACATTATAAAACAAAACAATCACTTAAATCAACTACAAATTAACCATTATAAAATAAACCCATAATATATATCACTAGTGTGATTCAACAAAACATTGATACAACTTCAATAACAAAAATCAACATTGATACAACTTCAATAACAAAAATCCT
Source organism: Camellia sinensis (assembly GCF_055761805.1). Classification (NCBI taxonomy): domain Eukaryota; kingdom Viridiplantae; phylum Streptophyta; class Magnoliopsida; order Ericales; family Theaceae; genus Camellia; species Camellia sinensis. Next base: position 14,819,419 of record NC_138964.1, on the reverse strand, counting down.
AACATTGATACAACTTCAATAACAAAAATCCCAACATTCCCAGATTGTATTTCCATGCAATCCTAACATTCACACATAATTAACCCCAAATACATAGCACTGGACTTAACAAAATAAAATACTAAACTCCATTCCCCATCCAAAAGCTTCAATAACAAAAAAATAAAAAATAAAAAACAAAATAATAATAATAATAATAATAATAATAATAATAATTTAAAAAAAATAATCCTACTCCATTCCTAGTCCACAAGCTTCAATTTCCATCATTGTCAGTGCGTGAAAGAGAAGTAGCTGCAGAACCATCTCTAATCATGTTCCAACACAAAAAAATGAGCCATGACAATGCCATAAAAGTAATTAGTTTCCTCTGTCTTACTCTGTGCATCTCCAATTTCTCTTTAAGCATGGTGGTTCTTCGGAGCAACCAAGGTATGATCTCTCGAGCACGAGGACAAAATGGAGGGTCAACCGAGAGAAAGAATCCACATGCATATCTGCTCTGCAATTTTTTTTCATAAACACCTTAGTTGGATTTATAAACAGTATAACAAAAGGACATACCAATCTTTTTTCATATACACTTACACCATATTGAGGACATCCCCAAAACCTTCATCCAGGGTTGTTCTCCATCCAAGAAGTCTTCAACTAAGCTTCCATTCTACATCGGCATAGTATACGATCCATCATCTTCCTTCATCTTCCATGAATGTTGGTGTCTGTATGTATATAATGGAGATAGAGACAACATGTATGGTTTTGGCGGGAGTCACCTAGGGTTTGTGGTGAAAAGATGAACGCGCCTGTTACGACCCAAACCTGCCCCTATAGGTTTAGCATCGTAATCGGCCAGTAATCCGTGATTACTGAAGGCCTATTTTACAATGATGACAATAATACAATATAAAGGGGCTGGCGGAAGGCAATCAATAATAACATACATCGTCCAATGAGCTGTGAGGACCTAAATGGAAATAAATTTTCATATACATAGTAATATACACAAACACTTATCTACATAAAACACATATATACAAGACAAAACACAATATAGGAAATTAAATCTCATTATCGAAAACAATATTAACAAAATTCATAAAACATTCATTTCACTTGACCAATATCAAAGGAGTGAATTTGAACCACCCAAAAGCCTTGACCCATGTTGGTTCGGAACCTCGTGGTGAGACACAATAGCTGGTTTGACAAAACAAGGGCACGGGTCAACGCCACTAGCTTTGATCCGATACTCAATCACCTATATATATATAATAAACAGTGAGCTAAAGCCCAGTGAATAACAAATGTGTAAAGAAGTTAAGAATGATGTCCTTACAGTCTTTGAAACAATCAATATCATTTGTCAATCAATCGTTTAATCGTTCAATTCAATCAATCATATTCATATAGGTCATACGTGGTACATCCAATAGCAACAATACAATACAATAGGTCTTAAAGACCAAACACTCAATTGATGGCCATCATACAATAACAATAGTTCCAAGATTTGGAACTAACAGAGATCTGTGTAACAATAGCGATAACAATATCAATAACAATAACAATATGCTATGGATGCCACGAATACAGTTCAGAAAATAGGATCATCATTTAATCGATAAAAAGTATCATTTTAGAAAATAATATAATTCATCAATTTGAAAATAAATACAATTGAACATATCTTTACAACAGTGTTACTCACAGTGGGCTCCTCGGTACACGTACTAATGGTTCGGCATCCGACCTAAACAAATAAAGTTAAGCATAACACGGTTACAATCACACTCTTACAATTCTATTCAATTCGATCATTCGATCTTTATTCGTTTTCTCTCATTTGATTCTAATTTTTCATTCTGTTATTCTTATTTATTTTTTTTCCATTCCTTTTAAAAATATGGATGACTAGTATTAGGAATAAATTAGATTATTAACTTCCAATTAAAATATGTTTAGCTATGTATTAACCAACTAATTAAATATAAATAATGTAATCATATACCAACCCTTATTAAGTTCGCTAATTGCGCAATCAAACTTAAATTAGGCTCATACACATTAAATTACAATTATTCAATTATGTTTAAATTACTGAATCAGAAACTCATAAATATGTACATTTTGTAATTTTAACTCCATTTTCAAGCAAATCAAGGCCCAAATAATTAATCTTCACATTTATTTTCATAATCTTAAGCCTAACTCAATTTCGATTGAATTTAATTAATTATCAATTGAGGCTTAATTTGACTACATCTAATTTTACAAACCTAAATCACATTTTTAATTGAATTCTTATGAGGCTCTAGATATCAAATTAAACTCATTCCTCCATTTTTGAAACTCAATTTCATGAAACATCCATTTTCTTGAACCCAAGCTCTAATTTATGCTTAATATCTCCTTAAACTCTATGAATCATGGTTAAAAACAAGTTTAGAACCCAAGTTCTCTTAAGAATATGCCATTCAAGTACATGAGTAAATCTACTAATTAATTATAAATTCAACTCAAGTTTTCTAATAAAAATCAAATAAACTTTTGAAATAAAATATATAGACATAGATATACATATTTGAACTTTAAAACTTTACATCCCATGGAATTTCCTTGCAAATTGAAAACCCATGCAAGAAGAAATGAGTATGAACACAATAAAATCATGCATGCTCAAAACTAGAATTAATTCTTCCAATTGGTTAATCAAAGACTCCAAAACTATCATAAACTATGAACCATGTGGTCCAAACTTTATGATGAAAGCTCTTTAAAACTTAGAGAATTCATGAAGTTTATGCAAGGATCTGGGGGAACTGCTGCGCCCATCTCACAGCAGTTACTGCTGTGAGTTGAAACGGCGTCAGCATTAAATAAAATAAAATAAAAATTGCTTGGCAGTTCAGAGGGTTTGAACCCAGGCGAGTGAGGGAGCAAAACAAGCTTTAACCACTGTGCAACTCAGACATCCGATAAGTATGTTAGCTATATATTATATTTATTACAATTTTTATTCCAACATAAAAACAAATTTACAACCTGCTGTTATTACCATCTGTATTCCAGCATAATTTTTTTTTTTACAATCTACTAGTATTACAATCTGTATTCCACCATAAAAAGAAATTTACAATCTACTATTATTACAATCTGTATTCCAGCACAAAAAAATAAAAATAAAAATAAAAATAAAAAATAAAAAAAATTACAATTAGCTACAGCCACCATAAAGCTTATAAAATAAAATAAAAAAATCCTTTCCATCTTCAAAAAAAAAAAAAAATCCAATCTACACAATAACGGTGGTGGCTTCTCCTTAAATAAACCTTGAATCCTTGAATCCATATCAAACACAAATAAAATAAAACACAATAACAATGGTTTCTCCTTAAATAAACCTTGAATCCATATCCAATATGCACAATTTGATGTTCTATTATGTATAAAACACAAATAAAATAAAACAGAATAACAGTGGTGGCTTCTCCTTAAATAAACCTTGAATCTATTTCAATTTAATATATGTAATAAATATAATCTATGTCCAATATACCCATGGATTGTCTAAGTAGCACAGTGGTCAAGGGAGGTTTTGCTTCCCAACTGGCTTGGGTTCAAACCCTCCGAACAGCCAAACAAAATTTTCTCTTTTTTTTATTATTTAATGTCGAAACGACGCCGTTTCAGCAGTACCCCCGGATTCAAGAAAATGTATATGTAAACAAAGATATCATGAATTCATGCATGCATGTTGAGTTTAAGTCCAATTTCCTTCAATTCTTTCCTAACTTAGCTTTGCATGTTCTACTTTGTCAATTCCAACATTAAAGCTCCCAATTAATCAAGAATTCATCCTAATTGACCCTTTGTCTTAGAAGATGATGAGTGTGGGAAGTTAAATTTCCAGAAATTAAATGAAAATCTTACCTTAACTTGATGAATTGTGAAGAGTTAATTAGTTTTCTTCAATGTTCTTCCTCTCTCTATTCTTTTCTTCTTTTCCTTGTTTTGTTGAGTTCTCAGAATCTCTCACATTCTCTTTCTACGTGTATAGCTCACCAAGGCCACCCACTCTCTCTTTCTATTGTTGATTTAGGCTCTAGTTCATAGCCTTACACATATATTAGGCTTAAATTTAATAGGCTAATAAATTAATCTAAATCAAATTCACTCAAATTAAATTACTTATCATCATCTTATAATCTCAATTACACTATATTAAATTATACTAATGTAAATTAGGCGCTAATTCCTATCCAATTATTTAATTTGAACTTGTTAAAATTAGCGAATCAGACAGGTTTAATTTCCATTCTAACCTATCTGTTCAAACGATACAATTCAATAAAACTTATAACAATCAATAACACTTAATTACATAATTAACATGTAGGAACATAATTAATAGTTCCAATTAAGGTTCAATTCAATCATAGACAATTTCAGTAAACTGAAACAATTTTCAATTAAATTTCCCATATGGCTCTAAAAATTCCCATAAGCCCATCCATGTACTCAATTTCAATTTGTGCACCCAATAAGATTGTCGATTTTAGTTTCAAAGTTGTAACCTTAATAGGTAATTTTCCAATTTGGATAGATATGCACAAATTAAATTTTTAGTTCAATTAGCATTAACACATAATCAATTAATTAAAGTCACGATTAACAAGTCTGGGTCGTCACAGTGCCCCTCAATAATTGCTAGAGGGATCATTTGACGGACATGTGATGGCTTTCCGTCCATCTTTGCAAAAGGACATCAATAATTGGACGAATTTGACACACCTCGTTAAATTAAGGGGCAAAATCAAGCAAATTAAAATGACAAGGACCAAAATGACACACGAGGCAAACTACATGGACTATTCGTGTAATTTGTCCTAATTTACCCTTTTTAATTTTTAAAATAAATAGATATTTCTGTGTGTCCCATTTTTAATTTAAAAAGAGATTACACAGATAATATAGATAGTGCGTGTGCACACACATATATATCCTTATTTTTTTAATTTAATATTGGGCAATATTGTTGAAAAATAATGGTTTTTCGACAACTTTATTGCAAAATTGAAGGAGGACCCAACTGTCGGTTGAGATAGGTCTAAATGGCTTTGTATTCTCGTAAGTAAGAAGGTTACAACACAAAAAATAATGAGCCAAAACCATTAAGTTGTGAATGACCATAAAGTAAGTATCAATAAAAGTTGGGTTTAGATTTGGACTTAGTATTGGTTTGGACTAGGCCTAGGTTTATGCTTGTACATGTGCTGGGTTTAGTCTTGGACTTGGATTTAGACCTAGTCTTGAGCGTGAACTGAGCTGTGTTGTGTTGAGCTTAATTTGTGCAGGTATTTGACATTGGGTCTGGATCGGGTTGTGACCCAACACCCATATCTGTTTTATGACCCATCGAGTTTGAATAGCATTATATAGATATTTGATTATATATACTACGCGCATGAGAGTTTCGTACCTTTGTAACTCTAGCCTTAATAGCTATAGTTGATGGCCATTAATGCTAGGTTTTATGGTAGCTTTCATGGCTAAGACCCCTTCCCTACAAGTATAAAAAGGGCATTTCCCCTCCAGCTTAGATGTATGATATAGAAATGTTTTTTAGATGAAAAATTTGTGATTTTCTTTAGATAAAGTTGGAGATGTGTTTACACCAAAGGAAAAATTCAAAGGTTTTTTTTTCCTATCTTCTTTCTGCTAGTCTCTTCTTTGGTTCTTATTAGAGTTACAAACAAGCCAACCCGAGCTTTAGTATGTTTGGGCTTGTTTATTAATATTTTAACGAGTTCAAACTCGAGCTCGAGCTCAATAAAAATTTAATGAACCAAACTCGAGCCGAGTTAGCTTAGGCTTGACTCAAGCTCGAGTTTGTGCACGAACCTTAACGAGCCAAAAAATTTATAAATTCATACTTGCGTATGAGATCAAAGTTACAATTAAAATTTTGATTATACAATTATATATACACAATATATAAACATACCAAAAAAAAAGTCAATATTTTACCAAAATAATAACATCTACCAGCACTATTATATACATGTATTATCTATAGTTGACTACTATTTACATTTATATTTTTTAAATATATAAATAACATATTTATCTTATTTTTTATACATATTTTTACATTATTTAATATATAAATAATAAATGTTAAATAAGCCAGCTAACGAGTCAAGCTTACGAGCCGAGTTTTAGTATATTTGGGGTTATTTATTAAAAATTTAATGAGCTCGCATGCAAAAAATTAAAAAAAATAATGAACCAAGTACGAACGAGTTCTTATCGAGCCAAGCTTAAGCTTATTCACAAACACCTCTGTTCATTCACAGCCCTAGTTCTTATTAAAGAGAGAGTATTGCCCTTAGTCTGTTTGTTGAAGCTATTCGGGGCGACGAATCTGTTTTAAGAAAACTGTGTATACCACAGGTTTTGATTTGCTTCATTTCTTGTCATTTGTTCTTTAATTTTCAAAATTAATTTTACCTTGACGAATTCTAATATGTAATTATCCATGTTAATAATTTGTTCTATTAGTGATTTTGTTTATGTGAGTTTCATGATAATCTAATTCCTTCATGTATTTTTAGTTTTGTAATTTATTCTGTATTTCATTCTTTAATATAAAAAATAAAAAAAACAAGATTGTTTTGTCATTTATATTTAATTTTATTATATATATTTTTCTAGTATTATTATTAAAATTTACCAACAAATATTTCTATTTATCCTCATTTCTAATTTAAAATTGCTTCTCATTTGTCTCATGTTTTTTTATTTATTTTATTTGGGTAACTTAAAAGTGTACAAATACGCATATATGTTTCTATTTTTTATTTGTAAGTGGATAAAAGTATCTATATGTCCCATTTTTTCATTGAAAAGTGCACAAAAAAAGTATATCTAACACTATTTTTTAATTTGCAGTGTCGGTGATAATAGTGGTAGTGATGGTGATAATGGTGATAGGTTGTGGTGGTGGTTGTGGTCGTGATGATGAGTTAAGGGCAAGGGCTAATAGTATAGGCTTGGAGGGTTCCATCTCGATGTTGTATGTATATAGATGAGAATACGGACAGGTACACACACGTGGTAGATGACCACCACTTTCATTACGATTCTCCTTTTTGGCAAATGACATTGCTTAGCTTTGCTACATGTGCTTAATAGCTAAGACATTGCGGCTCAACCTTTTTTCTATCCTCAAATTTAAGGGTGATTATGAATCTGTCCAACCCGTCCAACTTAATCAAATCGATCCATCCCAATTGATTTCCTGTCCAAACCAATTAAATCGACCCAATCTGATTGATTTTACATAGATGCAAGTTTTTCAGTGAATGGATGCAGATAAAATATTTCAAAATTTGCGGATACGGTTTGGATGGCGGATCAACCATCTCGTATCTGCATGAACCCGATCCGCCTATAAATGAAGTTAAAAAAGAAAAAGAAAAAAGAAACTGCTAACAAGTAACAACATAGAGTGGAAATAATAAAATATATATTTTTGTAAAAATAGAAAATAATACATTAAAAATATACATGTATGGTGTCGTGATCTATTATAAACAAATAATACATATTTTTTAAATTATTAGTTACTGGAGATTATAAAAGTTATGAATTATAAATTTAAAAAATACCCAAAATTTGTAAAGTCCTGTAACGCCCTCAAAATAGCAACATTAAACCCATCAGATAAGACATGCATTTACATATAAGCTAACCACATTCTTTTATTCATTAAAGTTCCATTACATAAGTATTACATGTTAACATCAAAACAAAATGCCCTACGGGCTTACAGCTTTCCAAGTTAACACTTGGTTACAACAAAAGAATACTAACTCGTTTACACATTAAGCCCTTGGCTTGAAGTTACATGTAATACATCAAAAGTTAAGCGACAAAAGTATGTCCGCCTCTAGCCTCCCAGCTATGTCCTTGGAGGTGGCATGCTTCCTGCACCTGAAAATGATATTCCCATATAGGGTGAGCCACAGCCCAGTAGAAATATACTAAACCAACCATGAACAATGACTAAAAGATTAGCAATTGATAGATGGCTAACACAGATACATTCACATAAATTACACATTTATGTCATACAACTTACGAGTCTAAGTTACCTTTCATTTTCCCTTTTTCAACAGATAAGCATGCTAGCTCTATCATCATTTCCATAGATATGTATAAAAACTATATCCCGCATTCAGATAAGCATATAAGCTATATCCACATTCTCAACAGATATGTGTAACAACAATATCCCACATTCACAGATAAGCATATAAGCTGTATCCACACTTTACCAAGATAAGCATATAAGCTCTATCTTCACTTCTCTAGACAAGCATATGAGCTGTATCTACGGAGTTCATCCCCTATCTTCTCCCAACACTATCCGGTTTAGAGGTACATCCCCTATCTTCCCCTAAACCGCGGAGTACATCCCCCATCTCCTCCTCTACACATAACGTATATAAACACATTGGTTCTATATACAATCACCCAATACATACAGTTAATGTATTCTATCAACCGTCAAGTTCCATGACACATTTCATTGATTAGTTTCAGTTTGCCTAATCATCATGCATTGTCTACAACAATCACGACTATCCTCCACCGATAGCCCAAAACAGTTATTTCTAAACAAAAAATAAATGCACAATGGATATTCAATCAACATTTCATTTCCTCATTTCTCACAATTAATTATCCCAATTAATTAAACAATGTAATTAGGTCGTTATCCATAATTACCATTTCAACCCTTAGGTCCCATTTTCATCAATGATTCAACATTTATTCCATTTCTCTATGCCAAACATGCATCTAGGTTTATTATGAATAAAACCCCAACTTTTGTAAAATTACACAAAAGCCCCAAACTTTCACAAAATTACCAAGCCAAGCCCAACATCTCAAAATACCAAAATTTAAAGACAAAATCCATAGAGAGGAGTAGGGTATCCCTACCTCGAAGTTTAAGCCAAAAAGGAGATGAAGACTCGAAGATCAACTTGCTCCAAATCCAAACTTTTTCAGATTAAATCAAAGCTCTCAACGCCCTCTATCTTTTTAACAAAGGCTCTAGGCTAGATTCACACTCTAGGGAGATCAAATCTTAGAGAGGGTGTAAGTTTAGAGAGAGAGGGTCTCGGATTTAGGGTTTGATCAAAAAAAGAAATGAAAAACTGAAGTTCAAAATCGCTACTGTCCGCTGATATAAAACACGCTCGCTCGAGCGAAGACTTGGTCGCTCGAGCGACCAGACACAGAAAACTCTCGCTCGAGCCAAGAAGTTCTCGATCGAGCGAAGAAAAACCCAGACCGCTCGAGCGAAGGAAGCTCGCTCGAGCCAAGAAAGGCAACTCTCAGGTCCAGAACCAGACGCAACACTCGCTCGAGCGAAACCACCCTGGCTCGACCCACCAGACACGAACCTCACTCTCGCTCGAGCGACCAACTCCTCGCTCGAGCTAAGGTCCAAAAATCTGGGCAGCAACACTAGGCTCCCAAACACAACCAACCTGTAACAAACCTGCCCAACACATCTTATAACTCAATATACAAAGTAAAGAGGATGCAAACATGATAATAAACAACTACCAACATCCACGGCCACATGTCCGGATCACTGTACAACAAGGGTAAACCCGGGATCGCTATAACCTCCCCCCCTTAAAGAATTTCGCCCCCGAAATTAAGCACAAGTTTTCAAAAACGGGTTTTCTTTCATTTTAGACAATGTTACAATTTAACATTCAACAATTCGACCCATTACCGGTCATCCCATCCCTTTAACAAGAGACATATCACAATATGTAAACAACATATGTATTTTCAACATGCATCAACATTTTGCACTATCTTTCCAATTTCAACAATACGTTCAACATATATAATGTCACATTCAACTTCCATATGAGGCAAGTCCCAAAACATACTTCCAATAAACAAAACATTTTCAATGTTTCACAACTTAAGACATATATAAAAGCTCTTAAGTTCAACAATAGCTCAAAATTTAAACACAAGGTTACATAGCAATAAACAAGTCCGGATATTTCTCACGGACTTCCAACTCACGTTCCCAAGTGGCTTCCTCCACTCCGTGATGTTTTCACAAGACTTTCACCAAAGGAATGGTCTTGCCACGCAGGACCTGATCCCGCCTATCCAAGACCCGAACTGGTCTCACCTCATACGAGGCATCCTCATCTACCTCTAAATCGGTCCAATCCAACACATGTGATGGATCTGGTTCATACTTCCGAAGCATACTCACATGAAACACATCATGCACACCGGACAACTGCGGCGGTAAGGCTAACCGATAAGCAACCTCACCAATCCTCTCAAGGATCTCAAAAGGACCAATAAACCGAGGGGATAACTTCCCACTCTTCCCAAACCTCATCAAACCTCGCCTAGGTGATATCTTCAGAAAGACATGATCACCGACCTCAAACGCCAAAGGCCTCCTCCTACGGTCAGCATAAGATTTCTGCCGACTCTGGGCTGTAACAAGCCTCCTATGGATAAGCTCAACTTTCTCCGTCGTCTCCCGAACCAACTCCGGACCCAACAAAGGTGTATCAGCCACCTCGGCCCAACAAACTGGAGACCTACACGGTCGGCCATACAAGGCCTCAAACGGTGCCATACCGATGCTAGACTGAAAACTGTTGTTGTAGGCAAACTCTACCAATGGCAAGTGCCTCTCCCACGTCCCACTGAAGTCCAGGACACAACCCCGAAGCATATCCTCGAGGATCTGAATAGTACGCTCGGACTGCCCGTCAGTCTGAGGATGATAAGCCGTACTAAAGGTCAACTTAGTGCCCAAAGCACTTTGCAAACTCTGCCACAACCTAGCAGTAAAACGAGGATCTCTATCTGAGACGATCGTCACTGGGACCCCGTGCAATCTCACTACGTCCCGAATATACAAATCGGCAAGATGATCCACCGAATCTCTCACGCGCATAGGAATAAAGTGCGCCGACTTGGTCAACCGGTCTACAACCACCCAAATAGCATCACTACCCCGCTGAGTCCTCGGAAGACCTACAACGAAGTCCATAGTGACATGCTCCCACTTCCACTCGGCAATAGGCAAGGGTTGCAACAAACCCGCTGGCCTCTGATGCTCGGCCTTCACTTGCTGGCAAGTAAGGTACTTTGATACGAAAACAGCCACATCTCTCTTCATACCCCGCCACCAAAACTGGCGACCCAAATCCTGATACATCTTAGTACCTCCCGGATGCACCGCAAGGCGCGAATGATGAAACTCTCGGAGTACTTCCTCTCGGCAAGACTCCGGTACAAACAAACGGTCTCGGTATCTCACACTCAGGTCGGGATACACCATCAAACCCTTCTCAACTTTCCCACTGGAGATCTTCTCTCGGAGGGATTCTACCTCAAGGTCACCTCTCTGTGCCTCTAACACTCTAACCACAAGTGTAGGCTGCGCAACAACAGAAAACAAGGCCGCAGCCCCAACAGATTCGCCCAGTAGCAAATCAAACTCACCAAGTGCTCCCAACATCTCCCATTCCCGGATGGCTATACTAGCAACATCACTAATGGTCTTCCTACTAAGGGCATCGGCCACAACATTGGCCTTTCCTGGATGATAGTGCAACTCAAAATCATAATCCTCGATGAACTCCATCCATCTCCTCTGCCTCAAATTCAAGTCTCTCTGTGTAAACAGATACTTCAAACTCTTGTGGTCCGAGAACACCTCGAACCTCTCACCATAAAGGTAGTGCCTCCAAATCTTCAAGGCAAAGATCACAGCCGCTAACTCTAGGTCGTGTGTGGGGTAATTCTTCTCGTGTATTTTCAACTGACGTGAACCATAAGCTACCACTTTCCCCTCTTGCATCAACACACAACCCAAACCCTCTCGTGAGGCATCACAATAAACCGCATAACCCAACCCTCTCTCTGGAATAATCAACACCGGAGCGGTGGTCAATCTAACTTTCAGCTCTTGGAATGACTTTTCACAAGTCTCACTTCACACAAACTTGACTCCCTTCCGAGTCAGTCTAGTCAACGGTGACGCTAATTTGGAGAAATCTTTCACAAACCGACGATAATACCCAGCCAATCCCAGAAAACTGCAGATCTCAAACACACTCTTAGGCTGTGCCCAATCTTGTACTGCCTCAACCTTGGATGTATCAACAAACACCCCTTCCCCGGATACCACGTGGCCTAAGAATTTGACTTCCCTCAGCCAGAACTCACACTTCCCAAACTTGGCGTACAGCCTATGGGCTCTAAGCAACTCAAGCACCACTCTCAAGTGTTCCTCGTGCTCCTCCTCTGAAGGCGAATAGATAAGGATGTTGTCCACAAAGACGACCACAAATCGGTCTAAGAACTCCTGGAAAATCCGGTTCATCAAGTCCATAAAGACTGCCGGTGCATTGGTAAGCCCAAATGGCATCACCAGAAACTCGTAATGGCCATACCGCGTACGGAATGCCGTCTTCGGAATATCCTCTTCCCTGACCCTCAACTGGTGGTAACCCGATCTCAAGTCTATCTTAGAGAAACAACGGGAACCCTTCAACTGGTCGAACAAATCATCTATACGGGGCATAGGATACTTATTCTTAACCGTAGCCCGATTCAACTTCCGATAGTCAATACACAATCTCAAGGCACCATCTTTCTTTTTAACAAAGAGGGCCGGTGCTCCCCACGGCGAAACACTAGGGCGAACAAAGCCCTTATCGAGCAATTCCTGGAGCTGAACTTTCAACTCAACCAACTCTGCTGGAGCAAAACGGTAAGGTGCCATAGAAATCGGCGCCGTGCCAGGCACTAAATCAATAGAGAACTCTATCTCTCGGTGAGGTGGCAAACTAACAAGATCTTCGGGAAAAACATCCGAATACTCACAAACCACCCTCGGCAATACATGCTGGATCTCACCACTCTCACCACTCTCAAAGCTAGCAAGTAGACCACTAAGTTCACTTCGCCCTCGCGAATCATACCCCGGTGGCAAAACACTACCAACCCGGTCTCCCAAGAAATGGAACCACTCCCCGCTCAAGGTACATAACGTGACCCTCTGGCGGTAGCAATCGATAACAGCCCGGTATGACGATAACCAGTCCATACCCAAAATAACATCAAAACCCTTCATGGGCATGACAACAAACGGAAAAGGAAGCCTATAGTCGGCGACCTCTATATCACATCCTCTAACACCCTGTTTCAGGATCAACTCACCACCCAAAGGCGATACCACACAAATAGGAGATGCTAACTGTGCTAACTCCAATTCCAAAACCGATGCAAATGCAGCAGATACAAAAGAATGAGATGCACCCGTGTCTATCAACACACTAGCAACCGAGTTGCAAAACAGAAAAGTACCTCTCACTACTGATGGAGCCGGTACTAAATCCTGCGCGGTAACAGCATACACGCGCCCCGTAGGCCCCTGGTCTACCTGCTCACCTCTCGGAGCAAAAGACTGCTGCACAGACTGGGATGACGAAGCTCCCGGATTGGCCCTCGAGGCCTGCACAGACTGAGCTGGCTGAAAACCCTGCGTCTGCCTAGAACCAGACGCTCCCGAAGTGGCACTCAACTGCGGGCAAAACCTCTTCAGGTGCCCAGGCTGTCCACACTGATAACAAGACAAGGGCTGCCCCCTGCCCAAACTCTGACTCTGCGGTCTAGCTGAAGAAGAAGCAGCTTTCTGACCTCCACCCTTCAGCGGGCAAACAGAAACCTTGTGACCCAGCTGGCCACACTTGTAACAGGTGAAATCCCCCTGACCACCTCTCCCGGAGCCTGCACTCGGCACTGGGAAGGTCGATCTAGCAACACCACCCTGCGACTGCTGAGGGTTAGAACCCCTCTGCCTCCTGCCATCACCCTGGCCATCCTGGCTCCTCTTGGAGCCTCTCTGCCCCTCATCCTCCTCCTGCATCATAAGCTCCATATGAGCTGCAGCATCTACCAGGTGTCTATACTCTCGGATGTAAGACCCACCAACTCTCAACTTGAGGCCCCGCCTCAACTTCCTCTCAAACTCATAGCAACGGCGTTCCTCAGACGCCACCAGTTCAGGTGCAAACCTGGACAGACTGGTAAAAGTAGCCTCAAACTCGGCCACTGACAAGCCCTGCTGATTAAGCCGGCTAAACTGATCCCTCAGCTTCTCCCTAGCTGCTGCAGACAAAAACCTCTCCTGAAAAGCATTTATAAACGCCTCCCAAGTACCACCAACACGAGCCTTCTCGTACTTCCACCATTGACCCGCATCTCCCTTCAGTTGGAAGGATGCCAAGGTCACTTTCAGTGCTCCGTCCTCGATGCCAAGCATCTCGAACGTCTTACTCATTTGCTCTAGCCACTCATCAGCCTTCAGTGGCTCCTTCGGATCCCCGATAAACTCATCCGGATTAGACCGGAAAAACTCCCTCTTCAAGAAAGAAGGCCCTGCGTCAGCTGCATGATTCCCAGCTCTAAGAATACCCAAAGCTCCTGCTATCTCTCTGGCCAAGGCACCCATAGCCTGCTGACCCACTGGCTCGGCCACATTGGCCTGACCAACTCCCTCCTGCACTGCCGGAATCTCACCCGGTAACGGTGCTTCCTGCCTCACAGGTCTACCACGCCTAGCACCTCTTCCTCGTCCTGACATCCTAGTAAAGGTAACACAGAACATTAGCACATTCATAAATGTGCCGAAACTAAACACTCACGTCCTAATACATGGACAACTGTAATTCACTCCACGTAAGCACACAAACACATAAGCACTTACGAATTTCATTTCCGGATAATGATAGTCCCGAGGCGTTACTAGAGTTCCGGTTAGAAACAGCATTGATCAAGTGTTTTTCCAACAAGACTCCCAGAAACTCAAGGATCCAATCAACATCCTAGAAATTAAATCCCATACCCACATAGTCACATAAGCATGTTATCAACTAAGCACATAGCATATGATATTACATCTAAGTCTCTATCAAGCGAGACAAACCCATTGTGATACTAATCACTTCCCACGTACCCAAAGTATTCGAACCCGGTACGCTCTGATACCAAGTTGTAACGCCCTCAAAATAGCAACATTAAACCCATCAGATAAGACATGCATTTACATATAAGCTAACCACATTCTTTTATTCATTAAAGTTCCATTACATAAGTATTACATGTTAACATCAAAACAAAATGCCCTACGGGCTTACAGCTTTCCAAGTTAACACTTGGTTACAACAAAAGAATACTAACTCGTTTACACATTAAGCCCTTGGCTTGAAGTTACATGTAATACATCAAAAGTTAAGCGACAAAAGTATGTCCGCCTCTAGCCTCCCAGCTATGTCCTTGGAGGTGGCATGCTTCCTGCACCTGAAAATGATATTCCCATATAGGGTGAGCCACAGCCCAGTAGAAATATACTAAACCAACCATGAACAATGACTAAAAGATTAGCAATTGATAGATGGCTAACACAGATACATTCACATAAATTACACATTTATGTCATACAACTTACGAGTCTAAGTTACCTTTCATTTTCCCTTTTTCAACAGATAAGCATGCTAGCTCTATCATCATTTCCATAGATATGTATAAAAACTATATCCCACATTCAGATAAGCATATAAGCTATATCCACATTCTCAACAGATATGTATAACAACAATATCCCACATTCACAGATAAGCATATAAGCTGTATCCACACTTTACCAAGATAAGCATATAAGCTCTATCTTCACTTCTCTAGACAAGCATATGAGCTGTATCTACGGAGTTCATCCCCTATCTTCTCCCAACACTATCCGGTTTAGAGGTACATCCCCTATCTTCCCCTAAACCGCGGAGTACATCCCCCATCTCCTCCTCTACACATAACGCATATAAACACATTGGTTCTATATACAATCACCCAATACATACAGTTAATGTATTCTATCAACCGTCAAGTTCCATGACACATTTCATTGATTAGTTTCAGTTTGCCTAATCATCATGCATTGTCTACAACAATCACGACTATCCTCCACCGATAGTCCAAAGCAGTTATTTCTAAACAGAAAATAAATGCACAATGGATATTCAGTCAACATTTCATTTCCTCATTTCTCACAATTAATTATCCCAATTAATTAAACAATGTAATTAGGTCGTTATCCATAATTACCATTTCAACCCTTAGGTCCCATTTTCATCAATGATTCAACATTTATTCCATTTCTCTATGCCAAACATGCATCTAGGTTTATTATGAATGAAACCCCAACTTTTGTAAAATTGCACAAAAGCCCCAAACTTTCACAAAATTACCAAGCCAAGCCCAACATCTCAAAATACCAAAATTTAAAGACAAAATCCATAGAGAGGAGTAGGGTATCCCTACCTCGAAGTTTAAGCCAAAAAGGAGATGAAGACTCGAAGATCAACTTGCTCCAAATCCAAACTTTTTCAGATTAATCAAAGCTCTCAACGCCCTCTATCTTTTTAACAAAGGCTCTAGGCTAGATTCACACTCTAGGGAGATCAAATCTTAGAGAGGGTGTAAGTTTAGAGAGAGAGGGTCTCGGATTTAGGGTTTGATCAAAAAAAGAAATGAAAAACTGAAGTTCAAAATCGCTACTGTCCGCTGATATAAAACACGCTCGAGCGACCAGACACAGAAAACTCTCGCTCGAGCCAAGAAGTTCTCGATCGAGCGAAGAAAAACCCAGACCGCTCGAGCGAAGGAAGCTCGCTCGAGCCAAGAAAGGCAACTCTCAGGTCCAGAACCAGACGCAACACTCGCTCGAGCGAAACCACCCTGGCTCGACCCACCAGACACGAACCTCACTCTCGCTCGAGCGACCAACTCCTCGCTCGAGCTAAGGTCCAAAAATCTGGGCAGCAACACTAGGCTCCCAAACACAACCAACCTGTAACAAACCTGCCAACACATCTTATAACTCAATATACAAAGTAAAGAGGATGCAAACATGATAATAAACAACTACCAACATCCACGGACACATGTCCGGATCACTGTACAACAAGGGTAAACCCGGGATCGCTATAAGTCCAAACTGTCAAACCAATCGCATCCATCCGCTAACCCATTCAATCTGCATCTGCCAAAATAGTGGACAGATGCATCTTGATTTTTTTAATCCACCTAATTTTGAACTGATGACGGATGGAATGCCACCCAACCCAACCTGATCGGTGATCACCTCTACTCAAACTCCTCCCATATCATATTGTTTGTTTATTGCTCAATTTTTTTCTTTAAAAAAATAAAAAATAAAAAATCAATCTCTTCCGAAAAATATGGGAAAATTTGTGATAATTCTCTTACCATAAATACTTTCTTCTTGACATTGCTTGGTTCTGCTACATGTACTTAACAGCTAAGATGTTGACGCTCACCTTTCTTTCCATCCTTAAACTCCTCCAATATAGGGGTGTAAATTGGGCCCAGTTCGACCCACTCGGGCATAGGCTTAGGCCGGCTCATGTCAGGCCATCTAGGCTCTTGCCAAAATTCAAGCTGGGCTAGACCGGACCACAGACCAATAAATTAGGCCCAATCCTAGGCCCAGGGGTATTCTGGCCTTGGGCAGGCCGGGCCTGTGCTTGGGCTCGGGCTTGGGCCGGACTTGGGCATTTTTTTTTTTCTATTTTTTCTACCAAAATTTTATTCTTTTCTACTAAAAACAACACTAGACCTTGGGCGGGGCGGGTTTTGAGTGGGCCTTGAGTGAGCGATGGGTCGGGCCGGACTTCAAAATGACTGGCCAGGCCCAAGCCCAGGGTCTCGGACTGGGTTCGGACTCAGACCTAATCGGGTCGGGTCCATCCCGGACAACAGGCGATCTTCAAGCTGTGGGCCATTTTTACACCTCTACTCCCACATCACATTGCTTTTTGTTTACTGCTCAGTTTTTCTTTTTTTCTTTTTTTTTAAGTCAATCTCTTCTAAAAAAATATAGGAAAATTTGTGCTAATTCTCTTACAATAAGTACATAGTATTAGTTAGGAGAATAAGAGGTCCATTAAATTTTAAATTTTGGGAGAAAATGTTCTCTTTTTCTCTTGACTACACTTTGTTTTGACTATTTTATCATAAGCGACATCTCCATTTTCTTTGTCAACAGATTTGCAGAACGTCATCCATTGTCGAACCTCTTCTTCCACCCCCTCTCTTCAACGTCTCTTTCACCATCCTTTACCATTACCTGATAGGGAGTAAAAGGCATTGGCTAAAAGAAAAATTAAAGATTTCGTACTTTTTTTATGGTTATTTATAAGTTTTAATCTAATTTAGAGTCTTATTAGAGAGGGAATAGCTCATCTCCATATTACTATCTTCTATAATCCAAATTTCATTTTATGAGCCCCACTGTAGGTTCATAATAGTAATTTCATCTGGTCAACGTCATAGTGAATGCAAAAAATTAATTTTATCAAATATCAATAAATAAATAAACAAATTGCATTTTATTTTATAAAATAGATGATTTAAATTTAAACTCATAACAACTGACGATTTATGTAATTTTTACTTGTGTCTAATAATGTCCAATGAAATTAATTTTTTGTACAACTTATCTTTACTAATGGACCTATGAAATGAATTGTTCGAATCATCATTGTGAGTCTAGAGTCAGAAGCCCACAAAATAAGATACAGAGAATAGTAATATGGAGGGAAGTCATTACCTATTGTAGTCTTCTATTTTTGGTAACTTGTATAAATATTAGGTTTTTACATTGTAATCTTTAGTTTTTGAGAATATTACTAAGGTTGTGGCCAATTTTGTGAGATTAGAGTTTCGACCATTGTGTTCTTCTTTCCTCTTTTTTTTTTTTTTTTTTTTTTGGGGGGGGGGGGGGATCAATTCTCTATACATTTCTGATTTTATGATCAGTTAAATTATTGAACGATTTTTTTCAATCAGAAGAGAGGAACCAATGCTATTGAAATACAACATATATAATAAATAAAATAATATATCTGGGTTTCCAACCAAGTGAGTTTGTTTCAATCAGAAGAGAGGAACCAATATCTCAATTCAAAAGAAAGGGACAAAAAAAAGGAACTGTCTAAGCTCACATTGTAGATTATTATCTCCACAACTTCAGCATTTGCATTTGCACTTGCACGTACATGTCTAAGAACAACAAGTCCATAGTCAAAAAAGTAAAAAAAGAATACCTTTGCAGCGACCTTTTTGTTGCCAATTTTAGTGTGTATCATATAAGCATAGTAAATGACAGTTGCCCCCTTAGGCAGATTTTTAATCTATATGCAATGTGAAAGAGACCATTGCGACATCAGGCAGCACAATTTTTGTATTGTGTAGCAATCCATTCTCTTACCTCTTGGTGTAAACACGAAGATACGGCTACCTAAAAGATCTCTGGTGATGGGTTCTTTCTACTAACTCTCTGGAGCCCATATTTCCAACAACTTCCTCTTGCCATTCTCTACATTGCATTGAGCCAGCCAATCTGGAGGGAAGAAAGGACTTCTACCAAAAGTCAGGTTATTTGAAAGAGTATTCGAGGAAGAGTGTTAAACTATCAAAATTTAGCAAGGATAAAGGTAAATTACCCTGAGGGCAATGTTTGCATTAATAATACAAACTATTTTCCCTCTTGAACTTCTACCATCAGGCATTGCATATCCAACCAATTCAGTGACAAAACGTTTCCCGCTATAATGAGCAGCAATGCCTCTCTCAGCTATCACAGATCCCAAAATAAAGATGACCATTGAACTCATATAGTGACAAATAAGAAGGCTTTGACCCAAGACAGTCAACGGAGAATAATTGCATAATTGGGAAAGAATAAAGATTCAGAAGGTGACCTGAACTTCCAGCCGAAACATGCTCTCATAATGAAATGGAGTTTGAAGACTCTGATAACCATTGGGCTTTAAAATATGTAATATAATCTTTCATCTGTTACAGAAAGCAAACCAATATGTCTCGATAAATCAATTATTAATAAAAGCAGCACTAGCCAAGAAATCTGAAAATAGAAAAAGCAAGACACATACAGATCGAGGAATAGGAGTCCAAATTCCATGTAATAGCCGAAGAACATGGTAACGCATCTGCCAAAAGGCACATTTATGAGAAGCTATTGTATACCATAATATTACGAGTCTCTTTAGCAGAAAACTGGGCAATTATTTCACCATGCAAAATCTACCTGCTGTGCAGTACATAAAGGCCCAACTCCAATGCATGGCTTTGGTTTTATAATGATCCGAAGCTGGTAATCCAAACAAATTAAAGTCTGTAATGAAGCAAATAGGTAAGATTATGCCCAATTAACTGTTCGCAAGGATAAAATATTAACACATCTCTTAAATATTTTAAGCTCTGTGACCAGCCTATTCCATCTCAATTTTGTCTTTTATCAATACCATTTTTACAGGAAACCAAAAAATAGAAAAAGGAACCCCCAGATTTTACAATTCCATCTCAATTTTGTCTTCTCTCAAATTTTACAACTTCCTTGTCCAAAATTTTCTTCCAAATTTCACCCCCTCACTAATATTATATATAATACCACAACCTTACATTTATCTTTTCTTATTGGGTTAGTTTCACTTTTATCTCCTAAACCAAATAAAAAAATAAAAATACAACCAATTAGGCCTCAAATCATTTCCCTTTTCAAACCATATTCAAACATAACATTCACGGATTTGAATGCATTTTGAAATCATACATACTAAAAACAGACTTGACTAACTCATGCTCAACAACTAAGGTCTTTTTTCCTCCGGTTAAGATAGGGCTAGTTGGAGTGACCTCAAGTACTTTTGGCCTGTTCATGAATATACCATTACTTCAAGATATCAATAGCATACTTTCTGAAATATGAGGGAACATGAATACATCTGGAATTATACATATATATATATATATATCCATAGTACATATAGAGACAGAAATGAACGAATGAATTTGAACACATACAGGAATTAGCGAAAGAATTGAGGTGAGTAGATGACCTCTGCAATTGCTCTGAGCTTCAATGCCAATTCTCTGTAGAGAAAAAAAAAACACATATAAATCTTAGGTCTTCAAGATTGAGAGATCAAGAGAGAGATTGAGAGACAGAGAGAGAATGAGAAATCTAAAGAGAGAGATCCATAATTGTGAACCACGATGGCAAGCGTGAGAGAGAGGTAGGGCATGTGAGAGAGAGAGAGCTGGAGCAATTGAATAGATTGGGGGAACAAATTTATATATATATATATATATATTAAGAAAAGAAACAAATTGGGAAAAATAAATTAGAAATACAACTAAAACAACGTAGTTTTACATCATTACCTCATTCATATTCCCCACCAATAGCTAACAGAACATAAAGAATCTTCATGTTACTGGTGAAGTGACTCCAGTTTGCATGAAAAGTGCAATGCTATTGAAATAAACTGAGGAACAACTAGCTACTAAGTGAACTCCATTTCAAATTTTATGCAAAAGGCAACTAGAAAATGCTATGAAAGTTGGTTAATCACACCTTTATTCAGTTTCCATTAATGAAAATATTAAATACATTCCCATTTGATAGAGGCTCCTTTTGGCTCAGAAGGATGCACCTTTCGCTGTTTCCTGCTGATCCACACACCTAGAATTGAATGCCTTACAAATCTATTTTACCTTGATATATGCGTGTTCTAAGAATAGCCCAGTTATAATAGTAGTTGTTTTTGTAAAAATTTACTCAAGTGCCTTGATTTTTATGAATATATACCATTAAAAAAATTTAAAAAATCAATTCCAGTGACAAATCAATACACTAACTGGTATGGAATTCATACCCGTAAGGGTTTAGCTCAATTGGTAAGTCTCAACTTTGCCCGATATGTGAGGCTACACATATCCGGGGTTTTACTGGGTCTCACTGAAGGTGGAGTCAAGGGTTCTTGTTATCAAAAAAAGAAAAAAAGAAACTGGTATGGAATTCATAACTTTCTCTGCCAACCACATATCTAAACAAAGAAATATAGGCTCATTTGCACGAGTAGCAGCTCTAGGACTTGAACCAGTGAAGTAATGGCAGTTACTTGTTATGCAATAAATGAGCCTATATCTTTGGGTCATAAGCAGTAATGCAATAATCCTGTAACATAAGCAAAAAAAATTTAATTTTTAGATTTGAAGAAGAAATTAAACATCTTGCGCAATTTAGAAGAAATAAATCCTTCTTTCAAGATTCTGAGCATATCAATTGAGAACACAATACCGCCACTAAGGTTCATAAAACTAAGAAGAAAGCATAGCATTAACTGAAAGAATAGCTAATGAAAACAATTCAATTGCTTTCCTGCCATCTTGACTTCCTACCTCTCTCTCATATATATAAATATACATGTACGTACATTTGTTTTCTTGTCAAATGCTTAATTCTATCTATGACAAATGCCTTACGCAAGTTTAAGATTTACACGCATGAAATATATTAATGAAGCAAACATCTTTAACAAAGCTACGCTAATAGCATGAGTTTAATCTCCCTCATTAACATAGCACATTCCAAGAATAAAGCGATTTAATGAAAAAAGGATTGCCATCAAATGCATAAAATGATTTTCACATGGCATAAATTAAAAGACAAAAAGGAAACAGAAAAGGTATACAACCTTTAGAAGGGTAAAGTACAAATCTACCGTGGCCACTTGAATGACCACCACCACTGCCACCAAGGCAACTGATGCCACCGCCACCACACTCATGTTAAGCTGCACTTGCTCTGCCTCCACTTCTACTCAACTTCAAGTTTACGTTCATCACATGAGCACAAGCACTACCATTAACAAAACAACGCCACCTGAACCACCTAATGCTGGCAGTCCTTCCGACAGCACTACCACCATCAAAGTTGCATGCCTTCTCTACCTTTAAAGAGTGATACACTCTCTACTAGTGATGAAGGACAACTTAGTATAGATTAAAACAAGGAAAATAGGAATAGGCTTTGTAAAATAATGGATTACAAGAGATGCGTTCAGATTATGATGATTAAGGCCAATTTGACAGATTTGAATGAACAGAAATTCAGCAAATAGGAAAAATAAAAGAGAAAAGTACCTTACTCCGTACAGGCCGCTTGAGTTCCACACTCGAGTTAGTAGAAGAATTCAACAAATAGGAAAAAGAAAAAAGAAAAGTACCTAATGCTTTAAACAGGACAAACTTTCATTACAACTCTTAAATCATGTAACAAGGGGCCCATTTCATAGAAACTACAGTACACAGATTCCTAAAAAATTCCTATAACCATGACTTTCTAAACTCCTACAACAGCATACCTAGTACTAGTCAAGGATTTAAAATATATATACATATATATAATAAAATAGAAGTTTCGCAACCAAAAACGTAGCCCTAACTAGTAAAATCACTAAACAGCCATATACTATAACCAATGGATTGTGAAAAAGTCCTTTCTCCTTCTTGTTTTTCCAACATCAACTAGAATGTAGAAACTAACAATATAAGTTGCAAAATCAAACTCTTAAGATTTAGAAAGCAATGGACTTTGAACTCTCAAGACTATCCACCTATTGTAACATACAAACAAAAAAAAAAATTCTTGGATCAGCATTCGAATAATTTTAAATAAGACTTCATATGTCTTTGATCACTCTCTAAAAAACATAAATGACTGCACTATCCGTTGGGTTAAAGATCTCACCCCAGCTTTAAAATTGAAATCTTAAGTCTGAAACTTGAAAGAACACATGGCAATAGATTATTACAAAGAAGAAAAATCAGACATTATCAGATTTTATGTTCTTGGCTGCAAGGTCTAGAAGCACAGATGTGTTTAAAACCTAGCAAACAAATTATCATTGCATCGAGAAATGAAACACTCTAACCAACAAAAGAAAGACATTTTTTTGTCTTTGGGAAACATACCCCCATATCCGAATAAGGACTTAAACCTTACACCTTTTAGCAACAATAGGAGATTCCACACTAAAGCTAACAGATTGTGCCAATGTTCGAACAATACCTAAACTAGTAGATAGTTAATTACATGTCTACAATAGTATACTCGAACAATCATATGACTAAAAATGAAATATAAAGTTCTTGTCAAGGAAAGAAATTCAAGCTATAATCATAACAAAGATATTAACTACACAGGCATAAAAAATACATGTGAAGAAAGAAAGAGATAAAAAGAAACAAGAAAGAAAAAATGAGAAGTAAAAGAAGAGAACCCTATATAGAATGCCAGCATGCTATTTAACATCCCTGACCAATGACTAAGCCCCCAAGACCATGTAGCAATACGTCGATGAAACCTAGCAGTAGTTCATTTAATTACACAAGATCACCTAATAAATGTCTTGGTCAAGTTAATATTCTTTGGCAAGGAAAAGCATTTAGGGACAATAGGGATATAATACATGACTCAAACACAAGGGAGGTGTTTTAGGTTACGTAAATTAGTTCAAGATAGAAAAAAAAAAAAAAAATGTTGACTTCTTGCAAAAATACAGTTATTAGGTTTGGACGGTACCAAAAGTGACCCTAATAAATACTTCAATTGCAAATTTAATGAAGCAAAAGAATATAGGCTCCAAATGTCGTTGAAATTGAATTTTAGGTTTACGATGGTAGTACAATGATTACTACGATTCTATTCATACTTTATGTTTTACTAGTCATTGGCATGAACTATTCAAACAAATCTTATTAAATATGCATAGGAGGAATTAGATTTAATATGAATTTCCATACCAATACTAAATGAAAGATCACACAATACTTTGAAGTAAGCAGAGCAAAAAAGATTTAGAAAACAGTTGACAATCAACCTGGGTATTGTAAGTACAAACACATTCATTTACTAAAACAAAAAGATCTAAACTTGAAAATAAGAAGGAAAAAAAATATACCATCTTAATCGTATGTATGAAAATAATAGGGATGAAAAGGAGTAGAACCAACCTGTGTCATCTAGTGAATCTAACTAAATCTGAGTCAACCAAACATTTTTTTCTTTTCTCTTTTTTTAATAATGTCATCATTGACAACTACTAGAAAGAAACAAGCATATATACTTGGTTGGTTAGAAATATGACGTGTCACAAAAAATAAAGATTGAAAGGAAGTAAAAACAGAATTGATTTTAAATTTGGTACAAACAAAATGAAATATTAAAGTAGAACTGCATTAAGAAAAGAAAAGAAACACACTAGTAACGAAAGAGAAATAGCGGAAGAGAGAGAAGGTACATAGATTACAATTCAAATCTATTACAGCAGATCAACAGCCTTGTAGGCCAAATGCAATCTGATGCTTTGTCAACCTTTGATGTTAGGGGCTCAAGTTTCCTTTTGTCTTCCCAGCCGAAGAAGAAGAAGAAGAAATAAAAGCAATGAAGAGAAGAGGTCTATTGCTTTGTCATTTCTACAAAGCAAGTACATGACTGAGATTCTAAGGAAAAAATACAGGAAAAGGGAAGTGCATCAATGATTTGTTGCCAAAGAAATGCAGGTTATTGGCAATAAACAGCTTCATTTCTGAGAAACAAGAACAGAATTATAAATTCAAACAATATTCACGATGAACATATACTAACAAATCTTACGTTGACATGACGTCATTTCTACATTTCTATCCTGAGACCCTTTAAGAGGAAACACAAAGCATCCTAAACCCTATTATTCAAGTTCAACTTGTTTAACTTCATTAATACATTAAATCTTCTTTCTGAATATTATCCAACCATGTTTTTTAATATATTTCATTCACTCATCATTACTTTGGCACCCACCGATAGTAAAGATAATGTAGGTTTTTGATTGGTCACAGCCTTTGCAAATGCATCATCATTTCATCACCGCACCAAAGTTTTGAATTACGTTCTTACTTAGAAACTCAATAAGCTCAAACAGGAAGTAAAATCAATCATATTAGAAATTACACATCGTTGATGTTACAAAACTATTTAATTGCAAAAGCCATATATAAATTTAATCGAACAGGAAATAAAATCAATTAAACATATCATAAATGACACATCCTTGATATTAAAAACCATTTCATTGCAAAAGGCATAAATAAGCTTACAACTGTTGAAATTATTACACCAAGAGAGGGGAAAAAACATTCTTAACTAGAAGGAAGAAAAAACTAGAAAGGAAACAAATGAAACATTGAAATGGAGACGACACCAATTATTTTCCAAAGAAATGCCATCAAACATTAAATATGGTTTCCATGCATGGATGGATGAAAGCTGATGGACACACTTGTATATTCTCAATATCAAGAGGACGCAGCTTCAAATTGCAAACCTTCCTAAAACTTCTATCCTTGAAGTTATAGGATATGACTTGACAAGATAGGTAGAAGATCAAGCATAAATCCCCTTCAACTTCTCCTCCAAGGAAGCAAAGCACTTCGACTTCATACGTTATCCCTGGAAAAGTCAATGCACCCATCTCAAGGTCAACACGATATTTCACAAACCAGTGAGAATAGTCGCTCTCCAACCCCCACACATCAAACTGATTACCCCAATTTTGAATAGATTCAATGAACAGTAGATAACCTCCAGACTCCCCAAAATAGGCTGGGGAATTTGTGAGACTATATGGCATCGGGAATGGGAAGGATTCATTTCGATTAATATCATAAGCTATTGATGTTTCTGAGTGGCGACGAAGCCAATGGATTTTACCATCAGAGAATACACCATTTGCAATTATCATATCCGATGGGTAAATAATGGGTACAGAAATCACCCAAGTTTGAGTTTCGGACGAATATACAGCAATTCGGTATTCAGGGCTGAGGTCTCTTCTGGAAATGAGAGCAATTATTTTGTAATGAAGTGAAAGAGAGGGGTCAAATGCTAAGTTGATGGAAACTATGTGGTCGTAGAGACCCCCGTCAACAGGCCTAGGAATGGTGGAATATTGGTGGGTGGTAGGGTTGAGAACATAGCAACGGCTGTGATTACAACAATCCAAACCGGGCCAAGAGGAACTGCAGAGCAATAAGCCATTACAGGACTTGGAAATAATGACAAGGTCGCGGTCATCGAAGAAATCGAGATATAGAGGAGCAATTGAACGGTTGTGTTTAACAAGACCATTGAGAGATACATGGTTGAATTTGATATTGTGAGAAAAGCGAGAATACCTTCGTAAGAAGAAAGAGGAAGGAGATTTCGGAGGAATCCAGCGTTGAAGAACGTAAGGATCCGAAATGAGAAAGCACCATCTCTTGGATACGGTCTTGAATCGGAATAGAGGTTTCGCCGGTAGGCGTATGAGGATCCGGCTGAGCAGATCGTCGTCTCCGATCACTTTTTCGGCGGCGGTGAGAGTGAGGGTGGCGGTGGTGTTTACAGAAAGACGGCGACGTTGGCGGCGTTGGACTGAGGAGGACGCCATGGCGGCGGAGGCGGTGGTGGAGGAGGTCGATCGGGAGGTGAGGCAAGGGAGAGGGAGAGGGAGAGGGAGAGGGAGAGGAGTAGGGTTAGGGTTAGGGGTGGGGAAGAAGAAGAAATAGGAAGAGTGGAGAAGGAGGGATTATACATAGCGAAGAAGAGAGCTTGGTGAGTATTCTCCAATCTGGCAAATTGCAATGCAAACTCCCACTCAGCTCTCACCCCAGCTCTGATACATACATTTTTGCTTCTTTGCTAAGAGTCGTTAGCCTTTCCCTCCCCGTTTGAATTGGCTGATTTGAAAAAAATAAAAATAAAAATAAAAAATTAATAATAGTAATACACCAAGGATCCTCTAGAGTATTTTTTTCTTAAAGTTTCTTAAAGTGGTGTATTGTGTGGTTGAGATTTAATGCTAAAAAATTGATGTGACTTGTCATTAAATCTCAACCACACAACTCTAGAAAACTTTAAGAAAAAAAAAACTCTAGAGGATTCTTGCTCATAATAATAATTGAGTAACGCTATATAAAAAAAAAATTCTGGTTTGTTACAAATTTTTTACTTCAAAATAAAATATCATTAAAAATGATTTTATTCACAACAATAATATTGTCACATCATTCTAATTAAGTTTTTTATATGTGTTTATACTAGAGTCCGGATCCTCGGCCGCACAATCCTACAGCCATCCATGCGGCACCTCCAAAACGACTCATTTTGGGGGAAATTTCAATTTAAAAAAAAAACAGAACAGAACAGAACAGAAACGAAACGAAGAAAAGAGAGAGAGGAGAAGAAGGAAGGAAGATGGGTTTGATCGATCGATCGATGTATATGCATTGAAGATGTAATTGATCCTGATGTTGCAGAAACAAAGAAAGCCATGGATCGTGAGGGTGGGTTTGATTTTGGCCCCCCTCCGTCCTCTCTCTTCTTCCCCTCTGTTTCTGGGTTTGATTTCACCTTCACGCCACCTAGTGAGTTTTCATACCGACAAACATGTTGGTAGTAACTTGGAAGCATCTTAATAAGCACCTGAACACAGATTTAATAAACCCAATAATTAATCAATCACAATGATAACATAAATTAAAAAAAACACTTTTTTTTTTTTGAATAAAAAACCCAACAAACCCACAAACCCAATCAATAATTTACCTAATACCCAGTTGGAGATTCAGCATCAAATCATAATTCTTATGTCCTTTCGATATCGTCTGCCCTGGTTTCTTCACCTCACCATTCAAACAACAGGGACTCCTCTGAAACTTCCTAATCCCATGACAATCAAACCCAGTACCATCCCTATAAAACAACGAAGCCTCTACATTATCGATAATATCACAAGTAATATCCCCAGCTTCCCCTTCCGATTCCCAAATACAAATCCTCGGAAAATCCCTCTCATTCAAGCTCCCCCTCGACCCATCCACCGATGATCTCTTCTTCGCCATTCCACAGTTCTTATCCACCATCAATGGCGCAGAAATCTTGTGACTGAAACTCAAGTTCTGCTTCTGATCTTTGTTTCCAAGATAGAAAGTCCCATTGAGAATCTGTAATGGGTAGTCCTGTTGGCGTAGCGTTTTTGGCCGTACCCATGTTTCCAATCGGCGGACCAAGACCCCCTGTTGGTGTCTCCATCAGATCCGATGAAGGTTCCAAAACCTTCCATACGACCCGACTTGAATTCACCTTGCTCTGGTTTCTGTTCCGTTTTTTTTTTTTTTTTTAATTGAAATTTCCCCCAAAACGACGTCGTTTTGGGGGTGCCGCAGGGATGGCAGCGGCTGAGGATCCGGACTCTTTTATACTAAGGCCTGGTTTGGGACATCCAAAAAAATTCAAAAAGTCAAAAAGTTACTAAAAAAATTTAAAAGCTATCACTATTCACAAAAAAAAAAATTAATTTTACACACAATTTATTACAACTCAGTCTAACATCCCACAGATTGTTGCTAAGTTTTTTGAAAAAATTGCATAGGTGGGGTGTATAAACAACACAGTGTTGTTCGCCCAGTGGGGGCCCATCACTGGTCCCGTTTTGATAATCTGAACCGTTCAATGTGTAGAACTCATCGAATACTATATGTTTATAAAAAATCACGTTGATCGGGTATCGTTAACTACATGATCAAATCAGTTTGTATAAAAAAATTGATAGTGTTATAGTTAACGGTTGAAAAAAAAAACTAATCCGATCAGATAGCTATCGACATCCGATCAACGTGATTTTTTGCAAACATATAATACTCGATGATTTCTACACATTGAACGATTTAGATTATCAAAATGGGACCCGTGATGGCCCCCATGGGCCGACCAGCACCGTCCAATATAATACCCGAAAAGTAGGCAATCATTTTTTGTCATCAATTCACTATGTCCAAAGGGTACGGTCGTACTGCCTACTATCCTTATCTTCTCCTACACACTAATTTATACAATTTTTTAATACACATTTTTTCGTAAAAAGTCAAAAAGTTAACCCAAACAACCATCTTTTTTTTCTCAATTTTTTAGTTCAAAAAGTCAAAAAGTGCACTTATTTAGGACACCCCAAACAACTCCTAAATACTTATTAACACTGTCACATCATTCTTATTAAGATGATTTCATTCACAATAACAACATTGTTGCATTATTCATATCTATCTATCTATCTATATCATCTCTTCATCAACTTCACCAGCATCACCATTCGAACCACTTATTTCACCGCCACCGAAGTCCATTACTGTCACCATGAGCATCACTATCACCACCACCTTATAACATCAAACCCAACTCCTTCACAACCAAGTTCCATTACCACTACCATCAAGCTCAACGACCATTCTCACCGCGAGCTCCATCACCATCATCGAACCACCACCACTACCATCACCAGCTCCGTTACCACCTAGAACCATGTTCCACATCATGTTATAAGTGAATAAAAAGGAGGAGAATGAGGAGGAAGATGGAGGAGTAAGAAACAAATGATGAATGTTTTAGAATTTTTGAAGTTAATTTTCAAACAAATTTCGCCATACGCAAAGAAATGAGAATGCAAGGTAGTGTAGGATGAAGTAGGAAGTGATGTGAAGAGAATGGCGAAAGAATAAAGTAGAATTGTCAAGAATCAAGAAACATATGAAGTCCGAAAGATGGCTAAAAAAAAAGTTAGAAATGAGAAGAAAAGTCTTATTTTTTTTTATCAATTTTGGGAGCTCCGACGGCATACAAAAAGAGAAAGAATGAGACGTGTGAGAGGTAATACGAAAACTAGGCTGTGAGATGAATCTAACGACGTAAAAATGAGGTGAAACGAAATTATAACGAAGGAGATAAAAGGGCTTAAAGCAGTGGTTGGTAGTAGTGGTTTGCTGGTAGGAAAAGGTTGATCTGCATCTTTCTTTTGAAATTTGGGGCCCAAATGTAACTTTTTTTAACTTTTTCCGTTTCAAATGTAACGGCAAGGGCAAAATTGATACAATTTCAAAAATTTTAGGGATAAAATTGAAATTATTCGAAGTCTGTGGTGTAATTGAAAATTGAGACAAAGTATAATGGTAAAAATGAAATTTTCTCAAATAATATATATATATATATATTAGAGTGTTGTTATTAGCACCCCATCAATTATTTTAGACCTTTTATATTTTAGCTTTTTTTTATTACAACAATAATCTCAAATAAAATTATTAAAAGGGACATCAATAATTTTAGGACACCCCATCTCACAATTAAGCTCATACATCTATTACATCATGAGTTAAGGTTTATGAGAGCATCCACTTCCATCACCACCCATCCATCTTCTCCAAATCCTACCTTCAAAATCTACTCACCCTCAATACCTTGAAAACCCTTTGGAGCAATATTTCGGCAGTAACGGTGGCAACTATTTGATTACCTACACTTCTCCAATAATGACAATGAGTGAAAGTTTTTTCAATAACCACAACTGCATAAGACGAGAGGAGTACAACAATAAAAACTTAGAGGAGGTTCATAACTTTGATAGTGTTCATAACTAAGAGAAGATTAGCCTTGTAAGGGTAAATTTCTTGAAAAAAAAGGCAAAAATAATAAAAAAATGTTTATCATTTTTTCAAGATTGAACTCCAAAACATATGACCAAAATTCGGGAACATAGGCTCGAATATTGTTCATTTGTTCGGGGAACAGGTAACTGAACATTTTTTATTTGTTTGGAAACAGATAATCGAAACTTGTAGAGATAGCAGAACCCAGAAAAATGGAATTTTGAATCAACAATGAAAAATCCTAAATTTATTTTCTCAGGTCATGAATAAGTATGTGGAGATGAAATAATAATCACCTTCATAGATTTTGTTAAGGTTTTTGCGAGAGAAGCTTTTTGGGATGTGGGGGTGTGCATTCAATGTGTGAAATATTTGCACAAGGATAATTTTGGTATTATTTGGGGGGATAAAAAAAATTTAAGGGTTTTAAAATTTATAAATAGGACTCCAAAGAAATGGGGGGTTCAAAATAATTGATAGGATGCTAATAGCAGCACTTATATTTTATTGACTTTTTTTGTTTTGTATGGCAAATATTTTAATGAGTTAATAGGCTTGTTTCTTAGCATTGCTTATAGATTATAGTACGAGATTTTTCTCTAGTTCAAATTGGATTAAAGAATTTTTTAGGCCTCTATGGGCCCACCACAACGCACGCATTGATAATATGAACTACTCAATGCATAGAGATCGTCAAGTGCTTCATCCTTGAAAAAATTACGTTGATCGGATATCGATAGCTATTTGATCAGATCAAATTTGTATCAATAGTAAGTACGCTTTTTAAAATAAGTTGTTGATACATATGTGATCTGACCAAGTGTCTATCGATATTCGCTTAACGTGATTTTTTGCAAGAATGAAGTACTCGACGAGCCCTACATATTAAATGGTTCAAATCATCGGTACGGATTCCGTGGTAAGGCCATGGAAGCCCAACAACACTCTCCAATTAAAAAAACCTAACTGGAGAGATCCCTTACCCTTAAAAAAAAAATCATTGAAAGAAAAGAAGCAATCAATGCGTTTACTATTTTGATGCAAGTGTAATCAATGCTCGTGTCTAAAGAATTGTTGAATGAGCCTTTCAATTACTCCTATTACTTTCTTTTAGTGTTTTTGTAGGTCATGTGAAGTGAAATACATATAAAGATATAAAATTTTGGGTCTTCCTTATTATGTGGCCCAATTTAATAGCTTGCCTTGGGTTGGCCTCACTTTGTAGCAAATGAATTTTTGAAAATAATACCTTATTTATAAAGATAAATCAAAAATAATATTCTAAAATACATCAATGCTTAAAAAATCAATTCTAGTGACAACACAATACACAAACTAGTATGAAAATTATGTCCGATCATTGCTTGTTTATTGCTTAGCTTCTTTTTTTTTTTTTTTTCCTTGAAAAAATTGGCCAACAGTCCTAGATTTTTGTGGCGAAGTTACGTTTTGATTTTTTGTTGATTATAAGGACACGTGGATGCTACTTTTTGGTTTGTGTTTGCACACTATCTTCTCAGTATACACCATTTTTTAATTTTTACAGTTGCAATTGTATCCCTCAATCAAATTTTGAAATATCCAAATTACCCTCATCTTTCTTCTTGAAAATTTGACAAAACCAAACCGACTTGTCATTTCGGTATGTTTTTCAAAACATAATATTTGTTTCAATTTTGAAAAATTTTACACTGATACAAATCGAACCCACTGAAATACTATATTTTAATTTTTTGACATTAGAAGATAAATGACTAATACAATAATAATAATGGTGTGGGACCTACACCACTTGGGACCCACATCCATGCAATTATTGTGTACAATATTTGTTAATTCATTTAGAGTCTCTGTCATTTTTTATAATTATTTCATAGGGAAATTCTATTATTCACACCCTTTAAAAGGAATGTATCATATACATTCCTAATTATGTTATTTTCATTTTTAGTTATGACAAATTTTCTTCTTTAATATTGACAATATTTTAGTTATGACTCTTGAGTTCTTTGGTTATGCCGCATAAGGTGTTTGGTTATAACTTCTTTTTTTTTTTTTTAATTATGTCTCAGAAAGTATGGAGTTGTGTCATTTTCTTCTTTAGTTATAAGGTGTATATGATACACATCCTTTAAGAAGTGTGTATTGTAGTCTTACCCTTTTTCATATTTTTTTTAGATAGGATTAAAAAAAAATTAAATTAAAAGAAAAAAGAAAAAAAAATGGAATGCTAGATATTCCCCTAGTAAACAAATGACACATCAAAAAATACTCAAGTTCGAGTTTTCGACAAATATATGGCGATTCAACAATCAAGATTGTGCCATTTTCTGGAACGGCCAACATATAGTGAAGTAAAACAGACGACTCAAATGCCAAGTTGATGAAAATTATGAAATTTCAATTTTTGTTTGGGAAGAGCTTTGCCTGGCTTTTTGGCTAATTTAGCTTGGCTAATTTAGCTTGGCTAAATTAGCTCCGCTTGAGAATTTCTGTTTTTTTTTTTTTTTTTGGTTTTTTTTGGTTTAAATGTGATAGTTGTAAGAGAAAAAAATGAAATGATTATAATTTGGATGTGACATTTTGCCTAATTGACTAAATTAACCTATTTTTGTCTCTTTGTGCCTCTTTAATCACTTTAGCTCTTGCCAAATGAGGCCTCAGTCATCTCCATTGCAAGGCCTAGGAATGGTAGAAAATTTATTGGTGGTAGAGTTAAGAACATTATAATGAGTGTGCTAGAATTCATACTAAAATCAAGAGAAATAGCAAAGCAACAAGCCCTTATAGGAGTGGGAAATTTTGGCACCGTTGAAGTCATCGAAGAAATTGAGAGAAAGACGAGCACTTGAACACTTGTTCTTGTTCACAAAACCATCAAGAGGTATGTTGTTGAACTTGATATTGTGGAAAAAGGGTGACAAACAGGTGTATGTTCCTTTTTAAATTAAAAAAGAAGACAAATGAGGCTATTTATGCAATTTTTAAGTTAAAAATGAGATATTTGACCAAAATAAAAAATAGGGACAAATATTTGTGCATTATATGTGCACTATCTATGCGCATTATTTGTGCACTATCTGTGTATTTTTTTCATGCCAATAAGTTTAACCAATCGTGAAGAACATAAGGATCCGAAATGAGAGAGCACCATCTCTTCAATACAACCTTGGATCCGATGAGAGGCTTCGGTGGTAGCTATATGAGGATTTGTTTGAGCAGATTGTCGTCTCCAATGACCTTTTTAGTGGAAATAAAGTAAGGTTATTGTTTATAGAGAGGCGGCGGCGAGAGGAAGGTGTTCTGGAGGAGGAACGGCGGAGGCGGTGGTGATGGTGGTGGAAGTCGATTAGAAGTTGCGGCTAGGGTTATGAAGAGAGCTAGGGTTAAGGCTGGTGATGGTAGAGAAAAAGATATAGTGGAGAAGGACAGGTGGTATAAGAGAATAAGAGAGTTTCGTAAGGATTCTTCAATTTGGAAAATGGCAAGCAAATGCTTTCCCTCTCACTCAGACTTAGCTCAGCTATGATACATACATTTTTGTTTCATTATTAAGAGACGTTGCTATTCCCTTTTCTCTCCGTTTGAATTGGGTGATTTGAAAAGAAAATAATAATAATAATAATAATAATAATAATAATAATAATAATAATAATAAATGTTATTTATTTATTTATATCACTCGTTTAGATAATTAAAGAGGAGATAGATAAATAAATAGTTGTAGCTAAAATTTTCATCATTTTTGCAATTATTTTTTAACGTTTCATCTTTTTATAATCAATTTTGAATTGATTTCCTAATTGGTGGATTAGTGTATGTATACTTTGTTCCGTTTTTTAAATTAAAAAAATGGAGATATGTGGGTCTATTTTTGCACTTTTAAGTTAGATTGAAGATATTTGACCAAATTAAAAAATAGGGACAGATATTTGTGCATTATATGTGCACTATCTATGTATTTTTGTCATCCCAATTGCGAGGCCCGAGAATGATGAAACATTCCGTGGTAGTTGTAAAAAATGTCATTATAATCCAAACTGAAGTAAAAGGAAAGCAGAGCAACAAGCCATTATAGGACTAGATACTTTTTATACCATTGGGGTCATTGACAAAATTGAGGCATCGTTTGTAAACTATACATTTTAGTCAAAAAGTCACTATAAGTTGTCACATCATTCTCTCTACTTTTTTATATATCTTTTTATAAAAAATAAAAAAAATTACTAAAATAGCCTATTCCCAAACGAGGTCTGAGTAATCAAAGAGCTTTTGAAGAATTTTGATTATTTTCAAAACCATTGTTTAAGATGAGAGATATGTAATTGAACTTGATTATGTTGGAAGAGGGTGAGTTGTACTTGAGAAGGAAGAAGGATGAAGCAAATTTTGGGTGGTTCCAATCGAAAAGGACACGAGGATTGGATATGAGAGTGAGTAGTCCTACATATACAAGCTTGAATTGAAAAAATGGCTTTACAGGAAATCGAAGGTTCTATATAGATGATTTGTATAAATGTATATAATATACAGGAAACGCACTACTTCAGTTCCAATTATCTTCTTTCTAGCAAATGGCAATGCTCACCTTTCAACTCAGGTCTAAAATATATGTGTGCTTAATTTTTAAAATTGCAGGTATCACTTTCCTCCTTCCTTAAACTACCCAAAATCACTACTTTACTTCTCAACTGTTTTTTTCTTGGAAAATTGGCCCAGCTAAATTGTTTTTGTGGTTTCATGTTTTGAATTTTTTTTTTCCTGATTATAAAAACCAACAATGCCAGTTGTACAGAAATAGAACACACAAACATATTGTGTCGCTAAGATTTTTTTAAGTATGATTCACACTACAATTAGAATGAATTTCAACTATATATACATTTTCTATTTACTTTTCTGGTGTCACGTTTTTGTGCATTTTGCACTATGCGAATGCAAATTTAAGTTGGTAAATCTAAACATGGATGGCATGAATAATATGACGTATTTGTCTTTTTATGTGTATTGTGTGGAAAATAAATAAATAAATAAACGCTATGACTGTAACTATATATTTATGTTTTTAATAAAATTGATAATTTTGAATTCTTCTTTTCAAGATCTTTAAAACAATATTTCCATTTTCAAAATATATGCTAGGATCATTCTCAATTTTCAAAATATAGAGCCATAATGAGTCTCTACTTTAATTTAACAAAAAACCTCATTATCAATATAAGCCCATAAGCCTTTAGTGTCTCAATTTTTATTTACTTATAGTAGCAAGTGTTAGCGTGAATTATGAGATTTGTATAATTGTATTATTTGATTTTATTCTTTTTCCATATTTAGTCTATTCCTTATTTAGCGTGACAATCCTCACCACTGATTAGTGTTAATCTATGATTAAGCATGTTAAGTGACTGATTGACTAAAATTCTGACTAATTGATTGAGTATATTAGGTTAAATGCATTTCTATCTGTTCGACTGTTAATTGAT
Source organism: Camellia sinensis (assembly GCF_055761805.1). Classification (NCBI taxonomy): domain Eukaryota; kingdom Viridiplantae; phylum Streptophyta; class Magnoliopsida; order Ericales; family Theaceae; genus Camellia; species Camellia sinensis. The sequence continues at coordinate 14,782,412 of NC_138964.1, read as the reverse complement.
TTGTTCATGTGTCATGTTTTAAACTACAAATTGAAGGCCTTATCGGCGGCCAAATCCAAAACTGATTAGTGTTTTATATTAATTGGAATTTATGTGATTTTATGGTATGTTGAATTGAAATTTGATTTGGTATGATTAAATTAGATTAATGAAGTTAAAATGCATCAACTTGAGTTATTTACCAAAATGCCACTTAGTGGACTTTCATGAGCCTTTTATTGATTTGTACATGTTAGCATTATCATCACATTTCCTCAGCCATTTGAGAGCAAAACCGACTAGAGAGAGAGAGATAGGAGATAGTTTGAGTTCATCAAGAATTGCTTGGAATTTAGAGGAATTGAAGTGTAGATTGCAAATTGAGCTTGTATATCTTGAATTCAAGACCTAAGGTAGGACATTTACCTTCTTGTTCATATTTTGGGTTGGTTCTTGCATGGTTTAGAGGATTGTTGGAGTTTAGAGCCAAGTTATGGCTTAAATTGTTAAATTGAAGCTTGAATCATGTATGCATGTACACATTCTTGCATTTTGAAGTTGATTTTCATGAAATCTTGCATGCAAGTTTGCATTCTTGTTCTAGTCCATGAGTTCATCATGGTTTTGAGTTTAATCTTGCTTTGGATCATGTTTTGAGGCATTAGAATTCACTAGAATTCATGCATGTCATATGTTCTTCATGTTCATGAAAACTTCTTTGAAATTGTGTTTAATTGAACTATCTATGGGCTTTGATTTCTCAAATTGATCTTTGAAAGATTTCATATTATGAGTTTACAAGTGTTTTCCAGCAAATTAGCCCAAAAGGATCGAATTTAATGCTTTAAAGTTGAGTTTTGAGCTTGAGGTTCAAATCTGGAAATTCTAGATTTTGGACTTACGCTCGAGCGGGGAACTCCATACTCGAGCATACACACTGAGTTCATGCAGTCCGCTCGAGCGGGGAAAATGACGCTCGCTCGAGCGGGAAATGCGTGTATCCAGTACTTTGCATGTGTTTACAATCTGCTCGAGCGGGGGAATGCACGCTCGAGCGAGGACTTGTGTCTCACGCTCGAGTGGAGGTCGAGCGCCCATTGAGCGTGAATTTCACCCATCCAGTACTTTTGCAGTCCGCTCGAGCGAGGAAAGTCACGCTCAAGCGGAGATCTTTTGTCTGCATGTCCGCTCGAGCGGGGAAACCCACGCTCGAACGGGACCCTGTTTCAGCAAAATTTTGAGAAGTGTTTTTACATGCATCTTTGCATCCTCATTCCATCCTAGATATTCTTAGGCCTAGTTTAAGGCATCTTAATGAAGATATTGATGTAAAACCACACCGAGGCAAATTAGGGATTAATTTATTATTTCCCAACTGTGTAGCTTAGTGTGTGTTCGTTCTGTAACTGTGTAGGGTTAGCATCCGAGAACGCTCTAGCTGCTTATAGCCCAGTGCTCTATGAGTAATAATGTTGTAAAGATATGTTCAATCATGAATATTTTCTGAATGAACAACTGTACTGCTTTCTGAAATGATATTTCTTACTGAATGAATGTTTGTCCTATTTGTGAACTGTATTCGTGGCATCCATAGTAATTTACTGTTACTGTACTGTACTGCTACTGTCACAGAGATCTCTGTCAGTTCCCATGTTTGGAACCATTACTGTTTATTGATATGATGGCCATCAGCTGACTGTTTGGTCTGTTAAGACCTACTGTACTGTTTTGCTATTGGATGTACCACATATGACTATTATAGTTTCTGAATGACCGTTATGGCAGGAAATATGAGCCACAAATTGAATAACTGATATACTGATAAATGACTGTTTTCAATACTGAAAGGACATTCATTCTTAACCACTTTACGCATATGTTATTCATTGGGCTTTAGCTCACTGCTCATATATATATGTAGGTGTTCAGGCACCGGACCGTTGCTAGAAGCGTCAGGCTAAGCCCTTGTTTTGTCAAGCCAACCTTTGTGCCTCACTTCGAGGTTCCAGATTTGTTCAAGCTGCTTTTAGGGTGTCTCAGATTCACCCTATCTGTCTCTGTTATGTATAGATTGAATGATATTTGTACTGTACTGTTATGGTGGGGATTTGGTCTTTAACCTGAATGCCTGTAAATGATGTATGTATATATGGTTTTTGTTCTGAATGTGAATATGTTATGAAAAGTCTTTTGCATACAGACTGTCACAGCTCATTAGACATCTTTTAATTACTATTTTGGCTTCCGCCAGCCCCTGTACTCTGTATTACTGTTTTACTGTTAAGCAGGCCTTCGGTAATCTCGGATTATTGGCCGGTTACGGTGCTAAACCCATAGGGGCGGGTTTGGCTCGTGACGTTTAGCTAGGTCATACTTGTAACCTTATAAATAGCCCCTCTCCTCAATGAGATGTATATGAGAAAAAGATGGATTACTCTTTTATTTTGATTTGGCATCAAAGCTAAACCTAAAAACAAACAATTCTCCTATACACTTTTCCTACGGCAGCTCGTGCCGTGTCTAGCCTTTTTTCTCCAATCACCTATGTGTATTTTCCGCAGCGATCTATTCTTTTGTTCTCTCGCTGGTGTGTTTTTCCACAACGAGTTATATCTATACAGGAACTTTTTGATCTCATTCCTTCTTCATCATGACAACTGAAGAGAAGTCCTTGGAAATCACTGGCGACAACACACATGTCATTGTCCAAAGTGAATCCTCCACTACTGTTCCGTTTGCGTTTAAACTGAATGGCACAAATTATTCTATTTGGTCCCAAATGATTGAATTGCATGCTATTAGTCAAGACAAGTATGAATACTTGACTGGTAAGATTAAAAGGCCTAACGAAATCGATCCTAGCTTTCCAAAATGGTGGAACGAGAATGCCATTGTAAAGGGTTGGATGGTGAAAACAATGGAGTCCGATCTCCTCTGGCTGTTTATTGGTCTCCCCACGGCTGCTGCTAATTGGGTTGGGATTGCCCAAATGTATTATGATAGTGCAGATGCTTCTCAACTCTATGAATTGCGTTGTAAAGCCACCCGTATCAATCAAGAAGGTAAACCAGTCCCTGTGTTTTTTGCTGAACTCCAAACTATTTGGCAGGAGCTTGATAAACCTCGTCCAATTTCTATGGCTTGTTCGAATATTAAGACTCGTTAAGATGAAATTATGCAGGATTGTATCTATGATTTTCTGGCTGGGTTGGACAGTGTGTTTGATACAGTTCGTAGTGACTTTCTGCGAATCAAACCTCCATAGTTTAGAGGAATCCTTTGCGTATGTCTGTCGTGAGGCACAATGTCAGAATATTATGCTTGGTTCCGACAGTACTAATATTGTTGTTGTCCTTCCATCTGCTGTTATGGTCTCGAAGGCGCCGAGTTCTTCATTCCCTTGTGCTTCTTTATCCCCTAACATTAGAAATAAAGATAGTTTGCGGTGTACTTTCTACAATGGTACTCATCATACTGTGGATACTTGCTTCAAGAAAAATTGCTATTCGAATTGGTGGATGGACCGCCGCAAGCCGGCCAAGGGTACTCGTCGACCAGGCGTGGCTACTGTTGCTGCTACGGGTGATGGGACTGCTGGTAGCTCTAGCCATTTGTCTGCTGTTGTTGGTGATTCTAGCCACATGTCTGCTAGTACTAGTAGTTCTACCCACTTGTCCCTTATTTTAGAGATCTCTCTCAAGGATTCCACCCCAATTGCAAATGATGTGGGCAAGGCTCTGATTTTGTTGAATGATTGTGAACCAGGTTGGATCATAGATTCAGGCGCTACTGATCACATGACTTATGATAAATCCTTATTTCAATACACAACTCTTCCTTGCCAAGTTCAAGTTATTACTATTAATGGCGATATTGTTCATGTGACCGAAGTAGGTTCGATCGCCCTCGCTCCATCCTTATCTCTAAATCATACCTTGCTCATTCCCACTTTATCCAACAATTTATTATCTATCAGCCAGGTTACTAAATAGTTAGATTGTATTGTATTAATATTTCCTATGTTTTTCTTGTTTCAAGATGTCCAATCACGGGAGATCATTGGGCATGGTACTAAGAGAATAAGATTATATTATGTGGACGATGTTACAACCAGTTGAGTTTTTCAAGTGTGTGGAACTACTAGTGACAAGATTAAGAAGATCTGGTTATGGCATCGACGTCTTTAGCATGCTTTTTTTGGGTATTTGCATCATTTGCTTTCGTCTTTATTTTAGAATGTTAGTGACTCCGAGTTAAAATATGATGTTTATATTTTGGCAAAGAGTCATTGTTTTCCTTATCCATATTAAAAGTACTATTCTGTTTGCGTTAATTCACTCTGATGTATGTGGTCCATCTCCTATTACTACTCATTTGGGCATTCGGTGGTTTGTTATGTTTGTCGATGATTGTACTCATATGAATTGGCTATATGTAATGAAGCATAAGAGTGATGTTGGTCCTATTTTCCAAATGTTTCATCGCATGATCCAAACTCAATTTTCTCTTAATATCAAGGTTCTTCGTTCTGATAATGGTGGAGAGTATATTAATTCTGAGCTCTCTCACTTCTTGCAACTTCATGGTTTTGTTTGCCAAGTCCTGTCGATAGGTGGTCCAGTTTGTGGAGGACACGTGGCCAAGTCTAGAGTGGATATCCAGTATCAGAGGATCAAGACCAATAGTTGAAAGTGAATTTTTGCATGTGGGTCGACTAGAAGTGATGGAGCAGTTACTGGCAGTAATCATAGAGTTAGTGGGCAACCTTTCAAAAGGGAGCATAAAACGAAGTAGGAGTTTTTCTCTGTCAAGAAAAGGTTAAAAGGGCTTGTGGGCATATGATAACCGGAAGGAGAGGCAGATCAATAGGCAGAAGTGAAGGTTTAATGTAATTAGAAGGCCTAGAAGCTAACGAGCAATTGCAGTAGTTACATAGCGGCAGTTACAGATTGAGAAGATCATGGGGGCGTGGGAAAGGAGAAGTATAAAGGCCAAAGATTTTCAGAGAGAAAAGACATCAACAACAACATAACAACTTAATTTTTAAACTTAAGAGTAGTTGAGATTGTAATTCAGGAGTAATTTCTATCATTGTAATCCGTACTTGTGGAATGAACATAAGTGATTTCAATATGAAGTTGCTTTTGTTTATTTAATATACCTTGTTACCATCTGTTGATACAACAATTTGAAGTTGTTTTCTTTTATTCAATCTATTTTGTTACCATCTGTTGATCAAGAAAGTTTGTTTTCTTTCTTGTTTACTTTGTTGTCACTTTTTGATCCAAAGAAGTCTTTATTCTTTTAAGGCATTTGAATCAGAACTACAGTTGCTTGATTGTTTCTATTTAAGTTGTGTAGTTTGAATTACTGCTTGGTTGTTGTTGATCCAACCCTAGCATAATTTTTGTTAACAGGTTTGTTGCATGAAACTTCATGTACTAAAACTCCTAAACAAAATGGAGTTACTGAATGTAAGAATCGTCATATTCTAGAGATTGCCAGGGCTCTTCTCATTGGTGCCTCTGTTTTGAAACAGTATTGGGTTGATGTTATTCAATATGCTATTTATTTGATGAATAGGTTGCCATCTCAGGTTCTTGATTTTCGTACTCTTATAGAAGTATTGGCCACTTATGTGCCACTCACAACCCACTTACACTTGTTTCCACGGATCTTTGGTTGTGTGGCTTATGTTCATATTCATAAGGATCAGTGGAGTAAATTGGATCCATGTGCCCTTCACTGTGTGTTTCTTGGCTTTGCTCATACACAAAAACGATATTGTTGCTACCATCCTCCTACCCGGCGTACCTATGTTAGTATGGATGTGACTTTCTCAGAATCGAAGTTATATTTTGTTTCTCCTATGTCCAACCCTGTCCTTCAGAGGGAGACGAATATTGATGACGGACCTGATTGGTTTGAGCAGGAGATTGAAATATAAGCTAAAAGTGATGCTGTTGGAACTGAGAATGGCTATAGCCATTCTGCTACTGAACCAGGGAGTGTTTCCAGCCCTATGTTTGAGTAGAGCCCAGTAGATGTCGAGACTTTTCCTATTGAGGAAAATAACTTCAATTCTCCTCCAACAAAAGTTGATGCCTTCTATATAATTCTCCCTTTCATGAATCTATAGTATCAGCCCATGCTCCTTTGGATATTCCTGAGGTGAGTAATTTGGACATTAATACTTTTACTAACTTTAATGAACTTGCCTCCTAGGAAGAATCGTGGTGTTCCAACAGACAGGTACTCACCAGAAGAGAAGGTGAAGTATGTTATTGCCAATGATGTATCTACGGATCGATTGTCATTACAACACAAAGCTTTTGTGAACCAAATGGCAGTAATTGAAATTCGTAGCAGAGTTTAAGAGGAACAAAAGGATCCAAAGTGGGTGGAGGCCATGAATGCAGAAATGGAGGCACTACAAGAAAATGAGACTTAGGATATTGTCTCAAAACCATTTTGCAAGAAACCAGTGGGGTGCAGGTGGGTCTTCACTATTAAATACAAAACTGATGGAACTATTGATAGATACAAGGCTCGGTTGGTAGCAAAAGGATATACTCAGACCTATGAAGTAGATTACACGGAGACCTTTGCACCCATAGCAAAGATGAATACTGTTCGGGTGTTATTATCCTTGGCAGTTAACTTCAATGCCTTTGAAGCTGTTTGAGGTAAAGAATGCCTCTTTGCATGGAGACTTGAAAGAGGAGGTTTACATGGCCTTCCCACTAGGTTATGGTATAGTTGGCGGATCAAGAAAGGTGTGCAGATTGCGAAAGGCACTTTTTGGTCTTAAGCAGTCACCTTGAGCTTGGTTTGGGAGGTTTACACAAGTTATGAAGAGGTATGGGTATCATCAAGGGAATTCTGACCATACCTTGTTCATAAAGCGAAAAAGTGGTAAGATTACGTTGCTGGTTATTTAAGTTGATGATATGATTGTCACAGGTGACAATACTAATGAAATTTAGAAACTTCAAGGTTATCTTGCTTCTGAGTTTGATATGAAAGATTTGGGGGGTTTGAAATAATTTTTAGGAGTTGAAGTTTCTTGCTCTAGTGGTGGCATTTTCTTGTCACAACAGAAGTATGTATTGGATTTGCTAGCTGAAACTGGTATGATGGGGTGTAAACCTACAAGTACTCCTATTGTATAGAATCATCATCTGGGGATTTATTCAGATCAGGTTCTAACTAACAGGGACAGGTATCAGAGATTAGTAGGAAAGCTTATTTATCTTTCACTTACTCGACCTGAGATTGCATATGTTGTGAGTGCTAGCTAGTTTATGCATTCGCCAAGTGAAGATCATATGGAAGATGTTATGCATATTCTGAGTTACTTAAAGTCTGCCGCTGGGAGAGATTTGATGTTCAAGAAACATGGGCATCTAAAAATTGAGGGATATACATTCGTGGATTGGGCAGGCAATCTACTTCAGGTTACTTTACATTTGTTGGTGGTAACTTAGTTACTTGGCGAAGTAAGAAGCAGAATGTGGTAGCTCGTTCCACTACTGAATCTGAATATCGAGGAATGGCCCAATGAATTTGTTAACTCGTATGGCTTCGTTGGTTACTTACAGAGATTGGTTTCAGACCAATTGGTCCTATGAATCTTTATTATGACAATCAAATTGCTCGAGAGATAGTCAATAACCCAGTTCAACACGATCATACTACGCATATAGAAGTAGATCGACACTTTTTCAAGGAGAAGTTGGATGCAAACTTGGTGGCCATACCGTTTGTTCAAACCAGAGAGCAGCTTGCAGATATCTTGACACATGCGGTTTCGATAAATATTTTTATTGATTCACTTGACAAGTTGGGCATAGGAGATATCTACGCACCACCTTGAGGGGGAGTGCTAGCGTGAATCATGAGATTTGTATAGTTGTATTAGTTGATTTATTCTTTTTCCATATTTAGTCTATTCCTTATTTAGCTAGGTCATACTTGTAACCTTATATGAGAAAAAGATGATTACTCTTTTATTTTGATTTCTAAATGCCTCACCATAACACAATCCATTAGAAAAGTTTAACACACAAAAACTGTCAATTGCCTTTTAAAACACAATCCATTACATGTTCAATACAAAAATAAAATAAAAAATTTGCCTTAAAAAATATCCATTACAAAGGGATTGTAAAAAGCTAGTCACTAAGATGCCATGTGCTCCGTTTTCCTTCAATACAACCTGCATCATTTAAAAAAGTAAAAAAATGCATAAACAACAATTTCATATCTGCCACTCTAAATCTCAATATACATTACTAGTATCACATAGTAATGTAATAAATTATGATATCTTCCCAGTCTATATTCAAGTTTTCTGCAAAAGTATCATATTTTTTTAAGGAACAGATTTTGAAAATTAGCAAAGAGTACAAACAGAGTAAAGGGTATAATTGTCACACCAAGGCAAAAGTGCACACCCAAAAGAATGGGTGTCCCGTGGCATTCTTCTGCAAAAAATTGGGGACATCTGGGATTAAGTAAGGTTCAATGGTTTTCCCAATTTACAGACTCTGCTTTCTCTGTCTTTTGGATCTCTTATGTTGTTCTAAAAGGCTATACTATATGCAAAAGGATGAGAAGGTAGTCATTTTTGCTTCTTTAAAGTCAATGTCCTTGATCTCAATAGCAAAAATACTTCTAAAATGGAAAAGAAACAATAACGCAAAAAGTACAAGTGAAAACAACCAACGAATTAAGTTAGTTTTATCAGTTGTTCACACCAATGCTTTATCTCCATAGGTTCTGAATTACCTAGAAAGTCTGGAACAACAGTTTTCAAAACTACCTGCTTTAACAGCATCATCTAATCCTTAGATATTCTAGGTAGGCATATTGTACACATAAGAGTAGCATAATCAGACAGGTTGGACTTAAGATTCTAGATGAATGTGTATGAATGAGGTTGTTAGGATTCTGCTGGATTGTAGATGTGTTTATTTTGCCTAATGTAGTATGCCTCTCACTTATATACCTAATTATGCCATCACTCCTAATTGTGTGATATGGAGTAAGTGGGCAGCATGCCAGAAACTACACAAAGCAAGATAATTCATTTAATTCAATAAGGTTGTGTTTGGTTTATGAATTTGGGTAGGGATTTGGAAAAAGAAAGAGAAAGGGAAAGGGAAAGGGAAAATATGAGTGAAATGTGAATGAAATATAACCACATTTTACACACCTTTCACACTAATTTTCTCTTTTGCTTTCCAAATCCCTATCCAATCTATGAACCCTATGAACCAAACACAGCCTAAATATAATTTTCCTAGTCTTTGCAGCATTTAAATAAAATTCATAACTAACCATGTAGGCTCAGCTATTTTTACTTTCTTCTAGCCTTCAAAATCATGTTTAAACTTCTTCAGAATTAAAGCATTCAATGACTTGACTTCAGCTTTAAAAGCTACAGTTTCAGCTATTAGATACCTTAACTTCTATTGATAATTCAACACTTAAATTTGGCTTCTAACCGTCAAATTCCAGCATTTAAGTATCAATTTCTGCAACAAGGATCATGGTGCTTAGCTTCCAAATAAAATTCCGGTCTTTAAATGTTAAATTTAGCAAATATCAATTTTGCGACTTCTGAATAACAAATTCAGTTTCTAGTTGATGATTCCAGCAACTTACAAAATTTCTTCAGCACATGGATCTAATTTCCAATAACCATAAGCATAGTGTGAACTCCTAAATAAGTAGCATCTAATCTTTTCTAGCAGCTGACTCGTATTTTGCCTTGTAAGAGTGACATATTTCAAGGTGTGAGTAGTAACAAATTAAATCAATAAAATTCTGAGCACCCCAAATGAACTCAACCAAAGCTCAAATAATTGCCTAGAAGTTATGAAGAAAAAGAAGAAAGAAAAAAAAACAATAGATGAATATGCTACAACAAACCAGAGAAAATCTAGACCTAAGAGTCAAGTCGAGTAGTATGGTTTTTAAGTTTGGACCTAAGAGTCGAATCTAGTAAACACAACTAGGTTGAGAGAAAACCAAGGGAATAGCATAAAGACTTCCACTCATTTTCAGTAACTTCTCATTCTTAAACCTTGAAACTAAGGGAATAGCATAAAGACTCACCCGGCATGTGTCTGGAAATCCCCAAGAGTATTCAGCTTTTTATGACCATATACTGGTATCAAAACAAGCCCAACCTTTACTGGACATTGCAAATTACAAAAACATTCACTAGTTTGCGTCACATAAAAGAATTAAAATTTAACAATTCAAGCTAAGAGTATATTTACTTTATTTTTTTGTACAGAGCAAAGAATACATCATTTTCACTTTCTCATCATAAACATAAAAATCCACATACATAGGCATATTTAGAGGGTAAATAGATTTTGCAAAGTTTTATGGGATGTGAACTCACTCATTCAGAATCTTAGTTTCACAAGCGTCAGGGATGGGAGACTTTGATAAAAATGGAAGCATTACCACTGGAAGCCACTGCAAGCATAAAGAAACATCGAACGTTACATAATGAAATATGGAAGGAGACCTTTTTATTGGAAACTAACTTTTGACATTGATATAAAACAAGCAAATTGAATGCACTTTTTATTGCTGTGAACAGATCCTCTTTCCATCCATAAATTTCTAAAGTGAATATGTGAGATGCCATACATTCTCATTCATTACAATAGTAGCGAAGAGTCCAGTAAGGATGAGAAGTGGGGCGAAACTAGCATCCATCCCTGTTCCCATATTATAAGGAAACTTTAAAAAATAACAGTAAAAAAACTCAAAAAAACAGAGTAGCAATGGCAAAGTCTGGATTGATAGAAACCATGAAAACAGTAACGGACAGAATTAAAAGTTTACCTCCTGATCCAAATTGGTCAAATCCAAATTGAACTCAGAAAAATTTAAGAGCCCCCACATTGATGAAAGTTGAAAAATCCAATCCTTTATGGAATGAACTTGAATAAAAACTAATCGAATCCAAAACCAATCAATTCTAGAATCGAATTAAAATGGCAACCTATTGAAAACAAATACAAATACAGATCGCTACAGTATAGCCAAGGTAAGAACCCCATACCTGAGGGATCCAAAGTCCTAACTCAATGAAGAACGAAGCCTTTGATCAATCAAGATCAAAGAAATCCAACAATCTTCAAGGTAAATGAACTAGTTGACTGCACAAATAAGATCTTTAAACTTGAACTCAAAAGTGAACGACTGAGATAAACACATCGGTCAACCGGTTACTCTGCCCATCACCGTCAATGTAACGGTGTCGTATTAGCTTAGGTAAGATAACGTTTTGAGAAACGCTTTCAACACTTATGAGGGACGTTTTTAAAAAACGCCTATTCAAAATTGCAGTGTAGCCAACTTTTCTTGTGGTGTCATAACTTTCTTCACCAACCACACATCTAAACAAAAGAGACAGAGAGAGACCTATGAACCTGTCAAGTAAGGCCAATTGCTCATTACTTGTTGTGCAGTAAATGAGCCTATATCTTTGGCTCATAAGCAGTAATGCAATAATCATAAGCAAAAAAATTAAATTTTTAGATTTGAAGAAGAAATTAAATATCGTGCACAATTTAGAAGAAATAAATCCTTCTTTCAAGATCCTGAGCATATCAACTGATAATAAAATACAGGCATTAAGGTTCACAATACTAAGAAGAAAGCATAGCATTAACTGACATGATAGCTAATGACAACAATTCAAGTTCTTTCCTACCATCTTCACTTTCTCCCTCTCTCATATATATGCATTTGTTTTCTTGTGAAACACTTAATTCCATCTATGACAAATGGTTTTCAAAAGTTAAGGTTTACGGACTAAACTAGTGCTTTTGTTTACTAAAGACAGGTTTCATCTATTCATGCCTAGCAGACCTGATTGCCAATCGATACAATACAACTCTTCTTATTTTATGTGGTTGACTTTCGAATTAGAGCAGAATTTGGTAATCAAGACATATTAATCATTGATAGACACCAATTTTTCCAAAATAAAGTAAATATATGTTGAAAGACATAAATTTGTCAGCATTTCTACTACACATTGGTAGAGTCCTAGCACTCATGGAAGGAAAACGAATAATTAACTAGGTAATATACATCATGAAGGAGAATGAAATTAAAATAATGTATACATGTTGTCCAATAATTATCTAGAGCAACGTGAGATCAGAAAAGTTGCTGCTAGTACACAATGAGTTTATCTTAGAATCTACACAAGCTCACAAGGATTGGTTGGCAATGTAATTGTAGCTTTGATTAGAAGAGAAACCCATCAATATCATGGCCACTTGAACAACCATCACCACTACCACCAAGGTAACTGATGCCACCACCACCACAATCATGTTAAGCTGCAATTCCTCTGCCTCCACTTCTACTCAACTTAAAATTTACCTTCATCACAAGAGCACAAGCACTACGATTAACGAAATATCACCTCAACCACATAACGCTGGCAGTCCTTCCATTGGCACTACCTCCATTAAAGTTGAATGGCTTCTCTACCTTTAAAGGGCGATACACTCTTTACTAGTGATGAAGGACAGCTTAATTTATATTTAAAACAAGGAAAATAGTGTTAGGGTTTGTAAAATAATGGATTCCAAGAGATAAGTTCGGATTATGATGATTAAGGCCAGTTTGACAAATTTAAATGAACAGAAATTCAGCCAATGGGAAAAATAAAAGAGAAAGTACCTTACTCCGTAGGGGCTGCTTGAGTTCCACACTCGAGTCAGTAGAAGAATTCAACGACCATGCTTTAACCAGGAAAAACTTTTAATAGAAACTACAGTACACATTCCTAAAAATAAAAATTTCCTACAACCATGACTTTCTAAACTACTATAACAGCATACCTAGTCCTAGTCAAGAATTTAAAAAAAAAAATAGAAGTTTTGAAACTAAAAACATATCCCTAACTGGTAAAATCACTAAACTACCATATACTAAAAACAATGGATTGTGAACAAGTCTTTTCCCCTTCTTGTTTTTCCAACATCAACTAGATTGTAGAAACTAACAATATAAGTTGCAATATACAACTCTTAAGATTTAGAAAGCATTGAACTTTGAACTTCCAAGACTATAAATATAATAAATTACTAAAGACTGTGTAACAGAATAATGGAATCTGGGAGGATTTTATTGTGTTGTTAGGTCATCGACTCCCTGGCTACCTTCCGAAATACACCTATTGTAACATATGAATAATTTTAAATGAGACTTCACATGTCTTTAATCACTCTCTAAAAAACATAAATCACTGCATTGTCTGTTAGGTTAAAGATCTCACCCCAGCTTTCAAATTGAAATCTGAAGTCTGAAACTTGGAAGAACATATGGCAATAGATTATTACAAAGAGGAAAAATCAGACATTACCAGATTTTATGTTCTTGGTTGCAGGGTCTAGAAGCACAGATGTGCTTAAAACCTAACAAATAAATTATCATTGCATCAAGAAATGAAACACTAACAAACGAGAGACTTTTTTTTGTCTTTGAGAAACATACACTCATATCCCAACAAGGACTTGAACCTTACACCTTTTTAGCAACAATAGGAGATTCAACAGATTGTGCCAATGTTCAAACCATAACTTAGTAGACAGAGAAACAACATGTCTCCAATAGTATACTCAAATAATCATATGACTAAAGTATAAAGTTCTTGTCAGGAAAGAAAGTCAACCTTTAATCATAACAAAGATATTAACTATGAAGGCATAAAACATATATATGAAGAAAGAAAGAAGGAAAGAAGAAAAAAATTAGAAATGAAAGAAGAGAACTATATATAGAATAGCAGCATGCTATATAGCATCCCTGAGCAATGACTAAGCCCCCAAGACCATGCAGGAATACGTCGATGTAAACTTAGTAGTCATTCATTTAATTACACAAGGTCACCTAATAAATGTCTTGGTCAAGTTAATATTCTTTTACATGTTGCGTTAAGGGACAATAGGGCTATCATGCATGAATCAAACATAATGGGAAGGTGTTTTAGGTTACATAAATTAATTTGAAATTAAAAAAAAAAAAAAATGATGACTTCTTGCCAAGAAAAATAAATAAAAAAAGTTACTAGATTTGGATAGTACCAAAAGTAATCCTAATAAAGACTTCTATTGCACATTTAATGGAGCAAAAGAATGCAGGCTCCAAATTTTGTCGAAATTGCATTTTAGGTTTACGATGGTAGTACAATGATTACTATTCATGGTAATACGATATTATTCATGTTTTCATGTTTTACTAGTCATTGGTATAAACTATTCGATCAAATCTTATTAAACATGCAGAAGAATTAAATTTTATACAAATTCCCACTCCAATTTATCTATATGAATAGTCTCACAATACTTTGAAGTAACAACCGAGCAAAAAACAATATGGAAAACAGTTGACAACCTGTTCAAGTAGGAAAATAAGAAGAAGAAAACAAATCTAAAGTAGAAAATAAGAAGAAAATAAACATATATATATTCATATAAAAATTAAGAGTAGCCATCCATTTTTTGTAATACAAATGTGATTCAAATATATAGTTATTGATGTCCAATAGTATACTAAACAATCATATGACTAAAAACAAAGTATAAAGTTCTTGTCAAGGAAAGAAAGTCAATCTATTATCATAACAAAGATATTAACTATGCAGGCACAAAAAATACATGTGAAGAAAGAAGACATAAAAAGAAAGAAGGACGAAGGAAAAAAGGAGAAATAAAAGAAGCAAACTATGTATAGAATTGCAGCATTCTATTCAACATCCCTGACCAATGGCTAAGCCCCCAAGACCACGTAGCAATACGTCGATGTAAACCTCATAGTCATTTAGTTCATTACACATGATCACCTAATAAATGCCTTGGTCACGTTAATATTCTGTGCCATGGAAAAGCATTTAGGGACAATAGGGCTATCATACATGACTCAAACACAAGGTAAAGTTTAAAATAGAAAAAATGATGACTTTTTGTAAAAATACAGTTACTAGGTTTGGACAGTACCAAAAGTGACCCGAATAAAGACTTCGATTGCAAATTTGAGAAAAAGAATAGAGGCTGCAAATGTCATTGAAATTGAATTTTAGGTTTACAATGGTAGTACAATGATTACTACGATTCTATTAATATTTTATGTTATACTAGTCATTGGTATAAACTATTCAATCAAATCTTATTAAACATGCATAGGAGGAATCAGATTTTATATGAATTTCCAATCCAATACTATATGAACAGTCTCACAATTGAAGTAACAGCAGAGGAAAAAAAATGTAGAAAACAGTTGGCAATCAACCTCGGGTATTATTAGTATATACACATTCATTTACTAAAACAAACAGATCTAAACTTGAAATAAGATGGAAAAGTATATATATGCACTAGCTTCCTAAGTAGGAAAATAATAAGGATGAAGAGGAATAGAACCAACCTGTGTCATCTAATGAATCTAACTAAATCTGAGTCAGCTACTCATCCCTTTTTTTTTTTTTATTCTTTTTTTTTTTTATAATAATAATGTCATCATTGACAACTACCAGAAAGAAAAGAAAAAAAAACCTATACACTTGGTTGGTTAGAAATATGACATGTCACAAAGAATAAAGATTGAAAGAAAGTAACAAAGATTGAAAGGAAGTGAAAACAATCGATTTTAAATTTGGTACAAACAAAATGAAATCTTAAAATAGAACCGTATCCTTAAAGAAAAAAAAAAATAGTGATGAAAGAGAGATCGCGGAAGAGAAAGAAGCTACATAGATTAGGATTCAAATCAATTAGCAGATCGCTGGCCTTATGGGCCGAATGCAATCCGATGCTTTGTCAACCTTGATGTTGGGGGCTCAACTCTCCTTTTGGTTCTTTTGTCTTGTGAACCAAAAAAAAAAAAAGAAGAAGAAGAAGAAGGAAGAGGAGAAGAAGAAGAAGAAGAAGAAGAAGAAGAAGAAGAAAAAATATGTTAGAGCAAATTGGTCACCAAGAGAGCCCAAGGGAGCTTTGAGCACCCAAACAGTTTGAAAATTCAGTTGCTCAAGCTATGTGAGTAAGAAAATAAAAGCGATGAAGAGAAGAGGTCAATTGCTTTGTCATGTATACAAAGGATGTGACTGAGATTCTCAGGAGAAATTACAGGAAAAAGGGAAGTGTTTCAATGATTTGCTGCATAAGATATGCAGGTCATTGGCAATAAACAGCTTCATTTCCCAGAAACCATAACATAATTATAAAATTCAAACAATATTCAAGATGAACATATAATAGCAAATCTCACGTTGAAATGACGTCATTAATACATTAATTCTTCTTTGTGATTATTGTCCAGCTATGTTTTTTAATATATTTCATTCACTCATCAATACTTCGGCACCACCGATGGTAAAGATAACGTGGATTTTTTATTGGTCTCACAGCCTTTGCAAATGCATCATTTCATCACCTCGCCAAAGTTTTGAATTACATTCTATACTTAGAAACTCAATAAGCTAAAACAGGAAGTAAAATCAATCATATTAGAAACAACACGTTATTGACGTGACAAAACCATTTCATTGCAAAAGCCATATATAAATTTATCGGACAGGAAATAAAATCAATTTAACATATCAGAAATGACATATCCTTGATGTTAAGAACCATTTCATTGCAAAAGGCATAAATATACTTACAACTGTCGAAATTATTACATCAAGAAAGGGGAATTACATTCTTAACTAGAAGAAACAGAAGACTAGAAAGGAAACAAATGAAACAATGAAATGGAGATGACGCTGACGATCTTGCAAAGACGGCTTCCATCAAACATCAAATATGGTTTCCATGCATGGATAGATGGCAAAAAATCGACAAAACTGTATATTACCAACATCAGCCGGAAGCAGCTTCAAATCACAAACCTTCCTAAAACTTCTATCCTTGAAGTTATAGGATATGACTTTGAAAGGTATGTATAACATCAAGCATAAATCGCCTCCTACTTCACTTCCAAGGAAGCAAAGAACATCGACTCCGTAGGTCGGAAAACGGCCAGGGCAAGGACGAATCATCTCCGGAAAAGCCGATACACCCATCTGAAGGTCAACCCGGTATTTCACGACCCACTCAGAATAGTCATTCTCCAACTCCAACACATCGAACCGACGACCACATCTTTTATAACATTCAATTAATCGTAGATGACCCCCACACTCCCCAAAAAACACTGGAACCTTCTTGAGACAACTTGGCATCGGCAATGGCAAGAATTCATCTCGATTAATATCATAACATGTTGATTCTTTGGAGTAGCAACGAGGCCAATGGATCTTACCATTTAAAAAAATGCCATTGTCAACTACTATATTCTCTGATAAAGTAAATGATTTCTCAGAAAACACCCAAGTTTGAGTTTCCGAGTAATATACGGCAATTCGAAAATTAGGGCTGTTCCATTTTCTAGAACGGAAAGCAACTACTTTGTAGTGCAGTGAAATGGCCGGATCAAACGCTAAGTTCATAGAAACTAAAAAGTTTCGGTTATCCCCATTTTTGGGCCTAGGAATCATGGAATATTTCTTAGTGGTGGCATTGAGAACATAGTAGCGAGTGTGTACAGAATCAGCACTAGGCCAAGAGGAAGAGATGAGCAATAAGCCATTACAGGATTGCAAAATTTTGACTCCGTCAGGTTCATCGAACAAATTCAGAGATACAGGAAGACTCGAATCCACAAAACCATTAACAGATATGTGATTGAATTCGATATCGGGGGAAAAGGGAGAGGAGTACCTTCGGAAGTAAAACGAGGAAGGAGAATTCGGCGGAATCCAATCACCAACAACGTACGGATCGGAAATGAGATTGAACCATCTCTCGGATACGGTCTTGAAACTGAAGAGTGGCTTCGGAGGTAACCGAATGAAGATCTGCTTCAGCAGATTGTCGTCTGCGGCCACTTTTTCGGCGGATGTGAGAGTGAGGCGGCGGCGTTGGGGAGTCGAAGAAGAAGCCATGGCGGCGGAGGCGGTGGTGGTGGAGGATCGGGCAGCGTTAGAGAGAGAGATAGGGTTAGGGTTAGCGGTGGAGAAGAAGATATAGTGTAGAAGGAAGGCATGGAGAAGGACAGGTGGTAAATGCTCTCTCTCGATTCTCTGCTCAGCTCAGCTCCGATACATACATTTTTCCTTAATTGGTAAGAGACGTTGCCGCTATATATCTTCTTTCCCTCCCGGTTTGAATTCGGAAGGGAAAAAATTAAAAATAATACTAATAATAATAAATGAGTTTACCCTTTTCTTTATTTGGGCATTTTTTCATAAGTGCCTCTATACCTATTCCAAGGCCAAGTTTAGTATGATTGAAAAAAAATAAAAAGTCAAAAAGTTACTATCCTATTTAAGTCACATCATCTTATTTAAGTCAGATCATCTCTCTAACACATTACTTCAAAACCAATCAAAACCCAACCCATATTTCATAAAAAGTCAAAAAGTACACTTATTTAGTCTTCCCAAACTAGACAGTCTAAATTATTTTTATATAGGATAAATTATAGGAAAATTTACCCATAAGTCCTAGTTTTTGAAAAGTTGAACCATTTAGTCCTAAAAGTTTTCTTATGCTCCATTTAGTCCCATTTACACATCAATTTGATGTTCGAAATTTAATGTTCGAAACATTAATCTCATATTTGAAACATTGTAATGGGACTTTCAGTCTATAAGAAAACTTTTAGGACTAAACAGTGTATAAGTTTTTAATTTGGGATTTATTGGTGCATTCCCCTAAATTATATCGACACCCCTTAAAGTTTGATTCAATTACTATCTACCTTTGACGTTTTGGAAATTATATTTCCACTCGTGTGGTTAATAGCCTCATTTTACAAACTCTCCTGCTTATATAAAATATAACAACTCCTAATAGAAAAATAAAAGAAATTACATTAAAAAAAAAAAAGAGTAAAGGAAAGGAAAAAAAAAAGAGAAAGTAAAACAAAGCAAAGCAAAAAAGAAGAGAGTGCATGAGTTCAATATCTTCATTTCGTCTCAATAATTACAATGACAGGGGAGTTAGTGTAATTTCCCAAACGTCAGGGGATGATATGTATTAAACTCAAACCTCAAGGGGTGTAAGTGTAATTTACCCTTTTATATATTATAATTAATTTCATGAGTAATATAATAATCAAAATATCTCTAATAATAATAGGATAAAACATATATTAATGTTGATATTGTGAATGTTTCATGATATAAATATTTACACTGTCAAATTTATTTAAGATAAATGTTCAAATCACTAAGTTGCTAAGAGTTTAAAAATTATTTATAAGGGCAAAATTATTCATAAAATACCTTAAACATGATAATTCAGATCTGGTGGATCAAATATCCAAAATAATACGATTTATTGAAATACAATAATATCTTACAGACTAATTGGGATACAAGTACTTGAAAAAGAATTTTCTAATAAATTCTCCTTATTTTTTTTAATAAGAAAATAAATTATAAATACACTCTCTAAGATTTAATTAAAATAGGAATTCTCTTATGTGGTATTGAAAATTACAAATACTCTCTGATCATAATTTTTTTTCTTAAAAAAATGAAATTCATAACTAGGGCAATGCTGGGGACCCCCAGTGGAGGGCGACCCCCAGCACCTCCAATGACAGTTGGCGCACTACCGATGGCTCAAAACCAAAATAATAATAATAATAATAATTTTTGGGCCAATCAGAGATGACCCCCAGCACTCCCATTGGGGGTCCAACTCATTTTCCTTCATAACTATTCTCTCATACAACAATAAAATTACATCAATTATTAATTGAAATGTATTTCAAAAATTCTAACATTATTAAATTTTTTTTAATAACTTGATGAATTATTAATAAAATGGCTCATTTATTATGCGATTAAAAACTTAAACCGGCATAATATAATTTTTAAAATCGCAGAAGACAATTTGTACTTTAAATAAATCTTAGGGGTGTATTTGTAATTTATCCTTGAATAAGTAAAGAGGACAAAAATATAAACAAATCACAAAAATAGTTTTATGAGTTTTTAATTCTTATTTTTTTAACAGTGTAATCATTTTTATAAATTTTTAGGTCCACTTAATTTAGATACACATAAAAAGTATAAAATTTTTGTGAAAATCTTTTAAAAATTCATTGAACACAAACAAAAATATAAAAATTTAGTTCATTTTCATACTTTTTTGTATTCAATAAATTTTTTAATTTTTACAATTTTGTACTTTTTAAGTATATTTAGATTAAATAGATCTAAAAATTAAAATATATAAAAATGATTATGATGTTAAAAAAATACTAAAACCAAATATATATATATATATATATATACATATATATGATTTAAAATTTAGAAAACTGTTTTTAAGAACTTCAAGCCAAATAGAGTGATTTGTTTCTATTTTTGTCCTCTTTACTTATTCAAATAAGTGATACGAATAAAGAAAAAAATCATTTATTATTCATAATTTTATATGAATTAAAAATGTTAGAAAATTCAAATAAATTATCAAATATTTTATTAAATATACATGGGAGTGAGATAGGGGTGGACAAACATCAGGCCATGTCAAATTCAAGTTGGGCTAATACTATATAATAAGAAGATATGTGTCATTCCAAGTTCGATCCAGTTAGACATTAGGCTTAATCAAGTCATCCCAAGCTCAACCCTAAAAGAAAATTTAAATTTCAAATCCATCCACTTAACCAAAAAGATATGGGCTATTCAATTTTTTTCTTGATGAATTATTAAATTATTTAAACTTTTAATAATTATTTGAATTTTTTAAACATTAACAAAATGTAATTATAAAATAAATATGATATTTTAGACATATGTTTTAATTTAAGCAATAGAAGAAGAGTATATATATTTTCTTATCTTTTACTATTTTTCTAGTATTTTTTGTAACTAAATAAAATAAAATTTAAAATTAATATTTTATAAATGGGTTGGGCTGGGCTCATTTTTTTTTATCCCAAGCCTAGTTCGAAAATTAAATGAGAACAAAATTTGAGCCCAACCTGGCCCTATGGGCTAATACATTTTTTCCAAAAATTAAAAATATTGAGTTGGGCTGAGCATGTAAGGCGAGCCATTGGACCCACGAGATCCGTGTGAATATTGTGTAAAATATTTGATAATTTATTTTGGATTCCTATCATGCTCTATTTGAATTTGTCCAAAAGTTCAGACTGTTGGGAATTTAAGATTTGCTTTTTTAGTAATCTTTTTGTTGGCTTATTTTCAAATTTACTGAATTATTTATTTTTTTAATTTATAAAGTTTTAGTCTTATAGATTCTACACGACGAGACGAACTATAAAATTTTTAAAATCAAGAAAAAGTAAAAACAAGTAAAACACAGTGGAATTTTTTTTTTTTTTTACTTTCTTTTTTTAATTTGATTTTTTTTAGAAATAAAAAACCCTTTTAGATTTGTTTTCACACAATACACTGAAAAAGTAAAAAGTTTTGACATAATTTTAAAGATATGTCACTGAAGACAAAAAAAATAAATGTAACTTATATAGAAGTTCCAAAACAGCCAGAGATAAAATAAACCAATTAAATATTATTGTATTATAATATCAAAATTACTATTTTAGATATTAAGAAAAGAAAACATGGACACTAATAAAAAATTAATTTGATTATATAACGTGATATTATTTTTTTTTTTTCTCTTTTCTCTCCTATTTTATCTACGTAATGAGAGAAATCACAATTTTTTCTCTTATTTTGTTCTCCCCTAATTTATACCAGAATTCTCCTAGATCACAACCTGTTTAATACTCAATATTTAAAAAAAAAATTATTTTTAATCTCTACTAAAAACATATATGAAAAAAAAGTTAATGATATTCAATCTATTAGCTTCTATTTATACACCAAAACAACTCCTTACACACTCATTTTTTTTATTTGGCTACAATTTTATCCGTATATAAATTTAGAAAACATACTATCAGTTTGGTTTCAGTTTTCAAAATTCATTCTTTAGAAATTTCTACTTTTTCGTTTTCCATATTTTTTTTGTGTTCATTGAAATTTTTTAATATTTTAAACAATTTTTTTTTAAAAAAAAATTAGACACACTTAACATAAATGTACTTAAAAAGTATAATATTTGTAAAAAAAAAAATCTTTAAAAAATTCAGTAAATACCAAAAAAAAAAAACGAAAATTGCGTATATTTTTCATATTTTTGTGCATTTATTAATTTTTTAAAATATTTTTTTACAAATATTTTAAAATTTAGATACATCTAAATAAGGTGCATTTAAAAAAGTAAAAAAAAAATTAAAATTTTAAAAATATTTACTAAAAACAAAAAAAATACAAAAAATCAAAAATTTAATTTTTTAAAAATTAAATTTAAAAAAGTGCAACCAAACACATTGATGTCCACCCACCCAATTGATCCCGACCACCTTTAGCCACCTATGCCGCCATTACCGTCACTAATGTAGGCATCGAGGGTTCCATATTAATGCACACATGATAGAAAACCACCATTTTCGATTACAATTCTCCTTTCTGACAAATAACAATACACAACTTTGTTACGCCTGCTTAATATGTAAAGCGTTATAGCATTCCTACCAAATTACTTATATTTTATCTTACAATATTATTAAAAATTTTATTTTTTATTTTAGAAATCACTTTTTCATCTATTTTTCCTAACAGACTCTCTATTCTTTTTCTATTCTATTGACAAACTCTATATTTGTTTACTCTATTCTATTAAAATATAATTTTTCATTATAAATTTTTTAAAAATAAAAATCATAATTGTGTACTACGGTCCCTAAACAAAACAAAACAAAGCAAAAAAAAAAAAAATATATATATATATATATATATAAGGGTGCTACAGTGACTCCCTACAAACAGGGAGGCACTGTAGCAATTTTTATTTTAGAGGAGTGTTTAAAATAACTGCTAAAAATGTATAAGGGTCATCAAACTCCTTAAAATAGGTAAGGAGAGAATATAAACATTCTATTAGGAATGATCTTACTCCCCTTCCTTTTGTTTTTTGGCAAAGGCAGTATAACCTTTTTGGGACCTAAAGCAAAATTTTTAAATGGGGCCTTGTCAATTATAATTTTTAATATTTTATTCCATGTATTTTAAATTTTACGTGAGGCAAAATTAATAATTTAATTTTTTTAATCAAGTTTTTTCAATGTATCCTTTTTAATTGATGAAATAACTAATTCACTTAATCTAGAAAATGAAAAAAAAAAAAAACAAATAAAACTAACACAATAGGATTAAAATATGGACTAGCGGGCTTATTTAAAAACCCATTTTAATTATTGAAACCGTTCAATTTTTAGAGTATATTAAGTATAATATATTTGTATAAAAATTAAGTTTATCGAAGTGTATTTGTACTCAATGTTATAATTCAAATCACATTTATCTTTTTTGTTTTGTATGAAAAGAAATCTAACGAGTTAACATATTTATTTTTGATGCGGGCCAAGTTTTGATACATGGATGGTTCGTCTCATGGGCTGGCTCGGTTGGCGGGTCGTGTGACCGGTAAGAGAATTTGAAAGAATGAGGTGCCAGCTAAATTATGCAAGATTATTCAGGCTGAATCTGTATAGTTTTTAGATTGTATTGGCCTTTCTTAAAAAAAAAAAAAACATATTTATTTATTTGCACTGATTATAGATTATAGTAATAAATTTTTTTGGTTAAAAAATAAGTAGCAATCAATGCATTTTCTTTTTTGATGCAAGTGCAATCAATGCTCGTCTCTAAATATTTGTTGAATGAGCGTTTCAACTATTCCCCTTACTTACATCTAGTGTTATTTGTGGGGCTGGTCAGGTGAAAACACATATGAAGATATTATAAAAATTGTGGGCCTTCCTCATTTGTGGCCCGGTTTAGTGGCCCATATTGCCGACCTTGTTTTTTAGCAAATGACTCAAGTATATATTTTTG
Organism: Camellia sinensis; assembly: GCF_055761805.1. Lineage (NCBI taxonomy): Eukaryota > Viridiplantae > Streptophyta > Magnoliopsida > Ericales > Theaceae > Camellia > Camellia sinensis. Next base: position 14,758,402 of record NC_138964.1, on the reverse strand, counting down.
ACACGCAAGTGATATGGGAAAAAAATTATAATTGTATAATAAATAATTCTTTCATTAATTCACTATTAAGTCAATTAATAGTTCATTTATTTATTTTTAAGTAAACTTCAGAAGGTATATTTATAATTAAATAATGCTAAGGATCTCAAATGAATTACCAAATATTAAATCGATGAATTACACTTTGCCCTCTTTATGCTTGGCCACTTTCTCACTTTGGCCTTTAAAGTTTATTTTTTTACACTTTAACCTTTCATGTTTTAAGGTTTGTAAGAGGAGCTAATTTAAGCCCACTAAATTATTTAGGCCCAATAGCCCAAGATTAGTGGGCCCGAATTTATCGCAAGTCCAAGATTGGTGGGCTTGGATTTATCGCCGTCAAACGGGCTGAATGGCTCTAAGCCTCGAAAGGGTTCGAATCCATGAACCTAGAGACTTACTCGGGCCCAGACTCGAAAGGGTATTAAGCAAGCCTAGAGATCCGAGGCACTCGGACTCGAAAGGGTTCGGATCCACGAACCTAGAGGTCCTAAACACTTGGCTTCGAACGGATTCAGACGCAATCTAGAAGTCGCTCCGTTAATGAGTCCCAGAACACTTGTGGGCTCGGAGCTTTCCGGGATCTACGCACCAGAACCATGGGCGTAATGGAGTTCGAACGAAGGACCCGATCCCGAGGACGGTGAGTGGAGATAAATTCACTCTTCGGTTAAACTAGCCTATACCCGGGTCGAGGTGGCACGACCTCGGGGGGTCCATGAGACTCGGCAATACTTTGCGGCAGGACGTCCTCTGGGACTACCCCTGACCCTTTGGGATGATTGGGGATCATTGGTTAGGTGTGGCTAAGAAGAAGGGTTCGCCGAGGGAGTGATCTCCTCTTCGGGGTTTTCTCATCCTCGGAGAAGTCACCTCCTCGGAGAGGTCACCTCCTCGGACAAGGTGGTTAGAGAAAATATCTCCCATGTGCCTTGCACATGGGCTCCATCCTACATCATGAGGTGCCTATAAATAGCACCCACCCATAGCTTTACAGGGGAGGGATTTTGGAGATTTTTAACTCTTGGGAAAGAACTAATTTCCCTTCTCCATTATCAACCTTGAGAGTGAAAGTGGGAGATCAATGGGAGAGCCTTGCCATTATTCTATTCTCTAGCCATTTTTGCCTTCTTCTTCACCCAATCTCTTATCTCCATCATCTCCTTTGTTGTTGTGTTCCTAAGTTGAGATTATTGAAGAATCTAAGCCTCTCATCATATTCTAGAGAATTCGAAGTTGTTCTTCAAGGATCTTTGAAGATCTTCGAATTTTCCAACTCCTTTCTTGAACCCTCTCCTACATTTTGGCGACTCTGCTGGGGAGGCGGATTGGTTAATGGTCTCAACGAGATCTGGAATCCACACAACTCCAACAAGGATGGCGGGAGAAGATGAAGTTCACCAACAAGGATCCTCTAATGGTGGTGATGACAGAACCATGACTCCAGATCAACCACTTTTGCTTGAAGCCATTCAAGGACTTCAGAATACTCAGCAAGAGATTCTTACCACTCTTCAGAATCTCACTCACACCATGTTGGTGATGAGTTCTAACTTTGCACCGGCGCCAAACGGAAATCAAACTGGTGGTGGAGTTATTCCCGCCGGAGCTCAAAATCAAATCCGAGGAGAAGTAGGCCCCAATCAGCCTATGGCTCATGGCAACACGGCCACAGTAACACATGCTCAAACCACAGTAGGCGGCAGCAGTTTGCCCATACCCGGTCTCCATGGCGTGCCAAGCCAAGATCCAATGGTGACTAGGGGAGTTTCTGGTGTAATGAACGGCACTCCAACGACTGCTGGTGTCCAGGAAAACATAAGGAGCATGATGGCGCAAAAAGGAGCTATGCCCGTACCTAATCTTGTTACGCCACCAGTGAATGTTACCCAAGCACCAAGCGGGCCTCCTTTGGTGCCAACAACAAATCTGCAAGCACAACCCGGTATAGCGGCGCCGTGCGGTGGACTCTATGGGCCTCAATTCAATATCCCATCACCGACTGGCTTGTCTATAGGCGCTGATGGCCAGTATCGTCAAATGTCCTCACCACTGATGAATTCGCAGCACCAGAATGGCCAAGACGCCCCTAGCTCAGTCTTCGGGTACATAAGCCAAGTCCCGGGAATACCACCATCAAACTCTCTCCCTCAACAGTTTCTCACTCTCGCCGATGTGCAGGCCATGTTCGATCTCGAACGGGGCAAGAGGACCTTACCCTCTTTGCCTGATCCAGACGTCAAGCCGCCTTACCCCATTGAGATGCTGAGTTATCCATACCCTGAGGGGTATACAGTGCCGAAGTTCATCAAGTTCGACGGCAAACAAGGAAATGCCCGAGAACATGTTGTGCGATTCATCGAGACTCTAGGTATTCATGGTTCAAACCACGTCCTCCGACTGAGAGAATTCTCTAAGTCCCTCACCGACCGAGCATATAGTTGGTATGTTAATTTGGCCCCAAACTCTGTCCGAAGTTGGGAGGAAATGGTTAACAAATTCCACTCCAAGTTCTTTCAAGTGGCGGAGAAGGTGACCACACTTACATTGTGTAAAGAGAAGCAACAAGACAGTGAAGACATCCTTGACTACGTCAAAAGGTTTCAGGACAAGGCCGTGGATTGTCATGAAGCAGTTGAGGAGAGTTATCTGGTTCAAATTTGTCTAGAAGGGGCATTGAGCAGGTACAAAATGTTTCTAGTTAACCACAAGCTACCCACCTTCTCGGCATTAATAGAAGCAGCTCGGAACATTAGCATTCCTCAGGCTCAGGAGTCCGGATTTAAAGCCAGTTACAAGACTAGTTTCAAGTCATCTCGTGGACCTATCGTTGCTGCTGCATCTGCCCCGGATACCCGAAATTCACAAGGAGGAGGTCATAGAGGCCAGAAAAGAAAGCAATATAATAGTGAAAAGGGGAATGTTTCTTATCCATGTGGAATCGAGGAAGTGAAAGCTCTAGTTAAGGAATGGGTGGCTGACGGAGAGCTAAAATTGCCTTATGTTGAAGAAATGCCATCAAAAAAGGACCGTGAGAGCCCTGAATTTTGTGTCTACCATCGTACATTGAAACATCCGACAGAGAAGTGTTGGACTCTCAGGAAAATCTTCAGAGATAAAGTCGAGGCAGACGAATTGAGGTTCAAAAAGCGAGGGACTCAAGACATCCGAGAACAACCATATCCTCAACACCGAGACAAGGGCAAGAATGTTGCTATGATAGCTTATGAAGGCCCAATGATCGAGGCTATCGCTAATCTCGATGACGATGACTGTAATCTGGACGACATCCTCGAGCCAGAGGGTGAGCAAGTTTACTATGGAAGTGCTCTCGATCCAGAGGGCAGAACATTTATGACTCATGGCAAAGATCCCTTTGATCTAGAAGGAGGAGAAGAATACTATGGAAGAGGAGGACACCATGTTTATGTGGCATCTTATTTTGAGGAGACCGAGGAGATGGTTAACTACGAGCCTCCAAGAGTGGAAAAAGATCCGGATCACTATGCCAAAACCCTGCAAGACTGTGTAAAGTTCAAGCAGTTCTTTGACCAGCTTGGACTTTCCAGGGAGGCAAGAACGGAAATCACCAAGTCTATCATTAATATAGCCGAGGCACACCATGAGGAATGCATGTCGACTGAGGGGTCTATCCCGAGGAAGGCAAAAGAGCAATCTAGTGCCATTACTTTCTCCGAGGCTGATCGAAAGTATCATTTTTCTCACAATCGCCCGCTTTATGTGACTGTTTTTATTAACGGGGTTGAGTTCAAAAGGGCCTTTCTAGATAGTGGAGCCTCTATCAACATTATGACTCGCGCTACTCTAGAAAAAGCCGGAATCTCTAAAGAACGCATTGTGAAGCAGCCGATAGTCATCACTGGCTTCGGTGGAGAAAGGAGAGTTACTATCGGATGCGTAACAGTTGATTTAGCCGTTGGAGAGATTCGCTCGGCCACCAAGTTCCATATTATCGATTCTGAGGCAAATTATCACATCATTCTAGGGAGAACCTGGATGCATAGATATGGGGCTGTACCATCAAGTTATCATCAGTGTATTAAGGCTAAATGGGGAAAGAAGACGGTGACAATTCAGGCTACAGAAAGGCCTTTCGAGATCCATGAAGCTCATTATTCTGATGCCATCTACTTCACCGAACTGGCTGTCGAAGAAGTTCCCACCACCTCTAAGCCTCGAGGGGTCAAAATTCCTCGTTGGGAGGATATCAAAGATGACAAGGAGCCGATGACAGAATCAAGTAAGCGGGCGATGTCTAGACCAGAAAGTCCGCCTATTCCTCGGAAGATGATGAAAGTTCGAGAAGGAGGCAAGATGGTGTACTATTTATGAAGGTGCGGGGAGTCGGTTTCTTCAGTCACCGACTCCGAGTCAAAAGAAGAGCCTCCTGACAATGATATAGTAATAAAGCCTGAAGTGGCTCCAGAATGTATGCAAGATGGGCCGAAGCCTCAGCCCGAACAACTTATTGAAATAGATCTGAGTGATGGACAAGATGCACCGAGGCCGGTATTCGTAAGTTCGAGCCTTAGCCCAGAGAAGCGGGAACAGTTGTTAAAGTTGATAAGCCGATACTCAGATGTGTTTGCTTGGTCATATAAGGAAATGCCCGGACTAGATCCTGACCTAGTCTCCCACTATCTTGATGTGTTCCCAAACTCCAAGCCAATTAAGCAAGCTGCTCGAAAATATCATCCAGATCTCGAAGAGAAGATTAAGGGGGAGATTGAAAAACTTCAACAGGCTGGTTTCATCCGGCCAATACAGTACCCCACGTGGTTAGCAAACATCGTGCCAGTAAAGAAGAAGAATGGCCAAATCAGAGTATGTGTAGACTTTCGAGATTTGAACAAATCTTGCCCGAAGGATGAATTCCCTCTTCCTCACATCGACACCCTTGTGGATACTACCTCGGGACACCAGATGTTCTCATTCATGGATGGATTCAGTGGATTCAATCAGATTAAGATGGCTGAAGAGGACGCAGAAAAGACTGCTTTTAGAACACCTCTCGGAAACTTCTTCTATACAGTCATGCCTTTCGGACTCAAGAATGCCGGTGCAACTTACCAAAGGGCTATGACTGCAATCTTTCATGACATGATCCATCATGAGGTGGAAGATTATGTTGATGATCTAGTGGTGAAATCCAAGAAAGAAGAAGACCATCTCCGAGACCTTGAGAAGGTATTCAAAAGGTGCCAGAAATTCAAAATGAGGATGAATCCTCTCAAATGTGCTTTCGGGGTGACGGCTGGGAAGTTCCTCGGGTTTCTTGTACACAGACATGGTATCGAGGCAGATGAAGACAAGGTCAAATCTATCAAAGCAATGCCTCCCCCGCATTCTCAGAAGGAGTTAAAGAAGTTCCTCGGGAAGGTGTCTTATATTCGGAGGTTTATCCCAGCACTGGCAGAGATCTCTGCGCCTTTCGGCTCTTTGTTAAAAGGAGATGCCAAGTTCGAGTGGAACCAAGAGCAGCAAAAGGCCTTTGAGAGAATCAAGGCGGCCTTAACCTCGCCTCAGACCATGATAGCCCCGCAGCCCGGGGTCCCTCTAATGTTGTACTTAACTTCAACTCCCAAGTCCATAGGGGCATTATTGGTCCAAGATGTAGATGGAGTAGAACGCCCGGTGTATTACATCAGTCGGAAGATTCGAGGAGCAGAAGTCTGATATACTCCAGTAGAGAGGCATTGTTTAGCTTTGGTATTCACTGCCCAAAAGCTCAGACATTACTTTTTAGCACACCAGATTCAGATTGTTACTAAAAGTGATCCAATCTGATACCTCCTCAGCAAGCCTGCTCTAACCGGGAAGGTGGCAAGATGGTTGTTAGCACTGGGTGAATTCGAGATCACATGTGTAGCCCCCAAGGCGATCAAAAGCCAAGCCTTAGCTGATCTCCTTGCTCAATTTCCAAGTGGTGACTATGAACCAGTGAATGAAGAATTAAGAGGAGAGGTGCATGCAGCTATGGCTTCCGAGGAAAGCTTCTGGACATTGAGCTTTGACGGAGCAGCAGCCAGAGGGAAGGGAGGAACCGGGATAGTCCTTACAAGCAAAAGTGGGGAAAAGTTATATTTGTCTTATAAACTGGATTTCCATTGTTCGAATAACGAAGCCGAGTATGAGGCTCTTATTTTAGGCTTGATAGCAGCTGAGAAGCACAGTATCAAGAAGATTCGGATCCGGGGGGACTCAAAGCTGATAGTGAAACAAGTTTCAGGACAGTTCGTCTTAAAGGAGCCTGCCTTGGCCACATATCGAACAACAGTCCAAAGGCTTCTTGACAAATTTCAGAAGGTCGAAATAGAGCATGTGCCTCGCTCCGACAACAAGTTTTCAGATGCCCTCGCAACATTAGGGGCAAGAGTTGACATTCCAGAGGAAGAGGCAACAATTGTTATCAAGAAGAGAACAGAACCTTCAATAATACCCGAAGACAAAGGCCTTCCGGAGGACTGGAGAGGAGAAGTCCTCGAGCAACTCAGAAGCAAAGTTGGAAAACTGACTATGGCCAAGCTTGCCCAATTCACAATTATTCAAGGTGAACTTTACTTCCGAGGAGGTACCGGATTCCTAGCCCGGTGTGTTGGCCAACAAGAAGCGAGCTTCCGACTACAACAGATCCACGAAAAGTCTTGCGGAGATGGGGATATCAGTCTGTACAGAAGAATCCAAAGACAAGGTTATTATTGGCCCGAGATGGAGAAGGACTCGAATCAATTACAGAAGGAATGCCCCAAGTGTCAGTCATACATCCGGGAGGATGAGAGTTGCTTTGAAATTGATACCCTTGACTGGAGGCAAGTCTACATTGACTATCTCAAAGAGGGAACACTACCTGAGAGCCCGAGGGACATTGCACACCTCAAGAGGAGAGCGAGGCGGTACTTTCTTGATCAGGACAAGCTTTACAGAAGAAGTATTGAGGGCACTCCCCTGAGGTGTCTCTCCAAGGAGGAGTCAGATCTAGTCCTCGGAAGAGCCCACGAGATTGAACATCAAGGAGGGGCTCGGCTGTTCGAACAACTTATACACCTTGGGTATTACTGGCCGACCATGGAGTCAGATGCATCCCATCACGTGAAGAGGTGCCAGACTTGTCAGAAACACGGAAATTTGATCCATGCTCCAGCTGTAGACCTGCATAGTATCCGAACGCCATGGCCGTTCCATACCTGGGCTTTTGATCTGATAGGGCCCATCTCCACATCTTCTAAGGGGTACAAGTGGATTCTCGCAGCCACAGAATTGAGTACAAAGTGGGTCGAAGCAATTTCTCTGAAGAACGCTACGGGGCCTGCAGTCGCGAACTTCATCAAGGAGAATATCATTTGCCGATTTGGGGTACCAAACACCATCCTCTCGGATAACGGCACTCCCTTCATAAACAAATATGTGAAGAGCCTCCTAGAGACTTACCAAGTGAAACATCACAAATCCACACCCTACTATCCAAAAGGGAATGGGCAGGCGGAAGCCACAAACAAGACACTGATAAGGATTCTGAGCAAGATGATGGATGAGTTTGGGGGGACTTGGTCCGAACAGTTGATAGTAGCCCTATGGGCGTATCGCACTTCGAAGAGAAAGCCAACTCAAGCAACTCCTTACTCCCTTGTGTATGGGTCCGAGGCAGTGTTACCTATAGAGTTGGAAACGCCATCCGCTCGAATGGCTCTCGCCTCGGGGATGGTATTGGAGCCTCGAACCACCAGATTGGAAGCATTAGAGGAAAAGCATGACAGAGCTGCAAAAGTCATGGAAAGGTATCATGAGTCCATCGCCCGAGCCTATAACCAGACTGTGATACCAAGGAAGTTTGAAGAAGGTGATCTAGTATGGAAGATTGTAGACCCAATCATGCGAGGACAGCCTTTGCCCAAGTTTTCTCCAAAATGGGAAGGGCCCTACAAGGTGGTTCGGGCGAGCTCAAGCGGGTACTACAAACTTGTAAGGGTTGAAGACGGCTTCCGAACTGGCCCGCTCAATGCAAAGTTTATCAAGCATTACTACCCATAGTTGGACTCATCTATGTTGAAATTCATTTTCACTTTCTTACTTTGTCTAAAAGTTGTATTTCCCTTACGTTATGAAGAAGCTGGTTTTCTCTATGGTGCATGTTTTATCCCATCACTTACAGTGAATCTATTATACTTTCGTCAAGAAAGTTGAAGAACTAATGAGAATATTTCAGCTTTTATACGTGCATATGATTGTTCTTTCCATTGTATCATTCGAAATAAATATTTTATCAAGTAGAATGAGAAAACAATGCGAAAATATCCAAACAACAAAAATTTTGTCATTTCATTGCTTTGTCCTAGATAAAACATTTTTATCGAAAGGGGCAAGAAAGTAATGATAAAAAAAAACTCAATCTTTCCTAAAGACACCCTCGAAGAAGCTGCCCGTCATATCTACATCTGGAGGACAAACAGCAGAGTGTGCCTCTAAAGTCTCCAAGGCCCGAGCATAACCCGACTCAAGTTCACGAAGAGTCGTCTTTATCTCATCTATAGAGGTGCGATAAGAGGCAAGCACAGACATAAGTTCCAGCTGATGACTGGCGTTCGAAGCTATATCTAGGCGCTTCCGAAGCCATGATAAGTCCACTTGGTGACGCTCCATGTCAGAGATCCCCTGATACGCCGTCTCGACTACTTTCCCATTAAGGTCACACAACCGTTGCCTGTCCAAGCTATATAAGATAGTGGCAAAAGACTCGAGAAGAGCAGTCTGAATGAGTGGACACTGGCAAGCAAATGAAGCAAAGGTCTCCGGGTAACTTGAATGCACAAGCTGTAGAACTGAAGCAAACTCAGGAGCTACCCAATAATGGAGAAATGATACTTTGCCAGAAGCTGAAGGAGGAATTGGAGCCGGAAAGCTGCTAGTCTCAGGAATCTCCCCAATGTCTATCGGGTTAGATGAACCACCCGGAGGGGTAACTCCCGGCAGAGGTCCCGAGCCTGAGAATGCCGAACGATAAGGGGAAAGACCAAAAGCATCACTATCAATGTGGAAATCACTAAGATTCAGATCCAAAATATTCGAAGGCACTGGCGATGAAGAACCTCGGGCAGTCGTCTCAAAGGCAGGTGTCCCCCCTTGAGAAGGAGAACCGTGAGGAGTTACAAAGAGAGTCGGAGTAGAGCCCGAGGCAGGTGAAGGCAGGACCCCGGTAGCAGCTAACACTGGAGCAGAGTCCGAGGCCGGTGAAGGCAGGACCCCGGTAGCAGCTAACACTGGAGCAGAGTCCGAGGCAGGTGAAGGCAGGACCCCGGTAGCAGCTAACACTGGAGCAGAGTCTGAGGTAGGTGAAGGCAAGACCCCGTTAGCAGCTAACACTGAAGAAAAGATAAGAAGGCCTTATTAGAGGTAGGGAACAAGAAAGTCATTTAAGTAAAGATTTCTCACAGATATAAGTAAATGACAAACTTCAGAAAGAAAGATTACCAGAGGGAGAATCAATATGCAAAGTAGGTGCAACTGAAGGACTCCTAGCATCAACAAAGTCACTTGGTCGTGTAGAGACCACCTGATCGATCTCAATGTCTGATGAAGCCTGAACAGTAGCAGTCATCCCTGAAGAAGGAAGGAGGGCCGGAGGATGAGAATCACCATAAGTGCCAGAACGAGTCTCAGAGATCTCTAGCACATCCACCTCCACACCATTCCCAGAGGCGCACCTCATCTCTACATCGCTTCTAGAAGCATGGCCCGCGACATCAATTTCTGTGGCATCAGTCCCTCCAGCAATCTCAACATCAGAACGGTGAGCCCCAATAAACTCGTCACCAAGGTAGTGCTCCTCCTCAGCTACGGTAGGGCGATGACGACGCGTGCGTGGAATAAGGTCACAAAAATGATCGGAGGACTCAGCCTCAGCATCATCGTCATCTATAACTGCTATACGAGGGGTGCACATCTTCACAAGTCTTGCAGACAAAGGGAGGGTGTCGTCCAAGTCTGAGTCCGGCCTGGGGGAGGCAGCATGGCCAGGAGCCACGGTACCGAGAACGTCAACAACCGCAGGATCCTACACAACATGGGCAAATAAAAGTTTTCATTTTAGAAGGTATAGTCGCAAGAAGGAAAGTAGCTTCAAATCAAGAATTTCGGGTACCTCATGAAGCCTTTTGGAAAGGCGAGGAGCGGAAGGACTGGCATCAGAAGTCCTCTTGTGAGCCATCTTCTTAAGGCGGGTCGTCCGAGGACCAGAGGCCTTATTCAAAGGGACTGGCTCTGGAGAAGTAATTGCCAAGCTAGAAGCAGATGCCCGAGCAGAAGGGTCAGTTGGAGCAGATGAAGTGAAGAAACCCTCGTACATGTGGTCAGATTTTCGGCTCTCGGGTAGCCGAAGAGAAGAATCCTTCTTATAAATCGGCGGAGGCAAACATACGGTCGGTCTGCTCTGGACAAATGCAATAAATGCATCGATATTCTTCTGCCAATACCGCCTGAAAGAGGGGGTGAAACCCCCTACTCGGCTCAAGCCTGGCATCGTCAAAGAGCCGGATATGGGAAGCATGGTGTGTACAAGCCGGCGACTGAAGCGCCCGTAGCTCTCTGAAAATGATAATAAATGAGGTGCTGGCCCCGGGGCACATTGATCAAACCCGAATTGACATGCTACACGGTCAGGCCTATAAATGGCACTATCAACGCCTTCCTCATGCCACACCGGTAATGAACTCGGACGGATCATAATCAGCATATCAACAAAGGGTGCAGGGATGTTCTTCGGCAAAGGAAAGGACACCGAGCGGGAGGAACCATGATAGATAAGCGGTGTGGCCACACCCACAGGTGGGCATACATATGGCCGTGCCACAAAGCGTCGGGGATCATCCACCAGAGTATTCAAGGATAAGGTGGAAATGATACGTGACCAACGTGTAATCAACGGCTGGCAAGACTTCGCTTTCTCAAATGTCCGAGACCCATCAGTATCGAGCACGGGGATGCCATCTTTATCCACTATCTCCCGAAGAACCTCCGCCTCGAATACAGTCGGAGCAGGGGCAAATTTTGGGAACCTCTCGAAGAAGAAACAAAGTAGGAACTGGCTGTGAATGAAGGAGACAGGCTCATATCGACCCACGGAGCGAACCATATCTCGATGCAGTAGATCCAGCCGATAATAGAGATTCCCAAGAAATAGGGGAGCCAAAGGGATCCGATCTCCTCTAAAGAGCCTGACTGCCAAGGGGAAGACGAAAGGATTGAGGGAATCCGGAGGTGTGCTCGGAAGAATGAAGAATGAAAGGAAGCAAGCCAGAAATCCCAAGAAATAGAGCCTGGAGCCATACATCGGACCGGCTTCATACTCCCGAGAGTCAGGGTCAGCATCTCTGGCCAAGGGCTGAAGATCCTTGAAGAAGTGACGGATCCATGCAGTATAGGAGGCACGGTCCGTCCTTACTCGACTAGTCCTCCTCGCTGAACCATCAAAAACAGAACTCCACCGACCACAAGTTTGAAGATTTAGCTTCAGAGATTGGATCAAAGAATCATCTTCGGGGGGTGTCTGCTCAGGGTCGAAGGCATCAGGGCCGGTCACTTCCAGACGCAGCAACATGAACACATCCTCAAGGGTGGGCCCCATCTCGTGCTGGCCAAGTATAAAGGTGTGTGTCTCGGTGCTCCACCGAAGAGCCATGGCTTCCAGGCTAGCATTGTTGCGACGGATGGATAGAGATCTAGATATTTTCACCGGGATCAATAGCCGGGCCTCCTAAAGCCGTTGACAGAGGCTCTTGTCCGAGAGGACATCATCGACCCACTCTTGCCAACCGAAAGGAGGGTTTGAGAAGGCCTTGAACTGAGGATAACAGTATGGAAAGTCCCCCCGCTCAATCCGAAAGCGTAGCACCGAGGAAGGAGAAATGAGGGCCTCATGTCCAGAGCCAGTGTCCTCAGTGAGACATAATGGAGCCGCCTTCGGAGATAGAAGAGAAGTGGTGGAGGTAGCTGCCCGCCAGAAGGGGTCCTTCCGACCAAAATAAGGAGATTTCCTCCACTCAGATGCCGGAGGTACATCCCTCTCTTTCATGAGAGCCGGTTCTGATGACCCCGGGACTACGGGTTTCTTTCGAGAAGACATATGGCTGAAATAACAGGTATAAATAGTAAGGAATTGACCGTATTAAAATTCAGAATATTGGAATTAAAGCAACACATTCGAATGAAATTTCGGCATCAATTATTCGTTTCTCTGAGAGTCCATGAATTCAACAAATTCTACGGGGAATTTTTTTTTTTACACCAAGAGTCCAGGTTCAACCCAGGAAGTCATCAACAATTCTTTTTCTCGGGTGTTCCTCAAGCTCAACAAATTACAGTACCGATATGTGTATCAACAACATACAGATTTTCGGTTTTCATCATCGATAAGAGGTGCAATATCATAGGTCGTTTTGTGATGAAGTTCAATTGGGTCAATTTCTCAAAGTCACTATGTTCCATATTAGAGGTCCAATTTATACGAGGCTCAAAATTTGGACAGAGTGTAGTTCAATAGCAAATTTCAGGCCTGAGATCCGAAGCATATTACATTGCTCATCAGTAGTAAGATTCAATGGATCATTATGCAAATTACAAAAAATGTCCTTTCCAAAGTCCATATTCATGAGCCCAGGATTTTTCTCTCTCCATGTCAAAAATGGAGCTCAAATACTAGTCAACAAGTTATATTCGGCCTTTCCTCGGTGATAAAGTTCAACAAATTATGTTCAAGCCAAGCACCTCAATAAGGTTTCAAGCGTTAATGCATGTTTCCATATGGCCAAAATCACGGTGTTTAAGCTAAAAAAAAAAATATATCATTGGGATTGCCAAAAAAAAATTGAGTCCATATTCAGATTCAGTTTTTTTTTTATTTTTATTTTTTATTTTTATCAGATTGCTTGAGCCCTCTACATTGCCACAAAAAATATATTTATATATATTTAAATATATTTACATTCGGAAGAGGGGGCCGAATTTCATACTTACAAATTTGGGCAGTTAGAGAGGTGAAGTCCGAAGCCGATACTGGAAATTTAAGCTGAAATCAGAGAGGCTTTACAGACTGTAATCAACAAGGCTGGGCTAGGCTTGGCAAGACCACACACGTTGCGTTGAGAGGGCGAACGTGCGTGGTCAACGTCGGATAAGCTGAAGCCGGAAGCAGCGATGTGGAGCTAGGTTGGGCAAGACCACACACGTTGCGTTGAGAGGGCGAACGTGCGTGGTCGACGTCGGATAAGCTGAAGCCGAAAGCAGCGATTGATTGTGCACAAGCCAAGGATAATGTGGGTAATCCGAGCTCTAAACAAAAAAATATATATATATGATAATCAGTATATATATATATTTGCCGAAAGTTTGTCAAGCAGTAAAAAAAAAAAAAAAAAAAAAAATGGAGCACCAGCAGATTCAATCTAAAACAAGCACCAGCAGATTCGAAGCTAAAATATATATATATATATATATAATAAGATAAAATATATATAATATATATACATCATAAGCCATATATATTTATATATATATATTCGAAATGCCTACTGAAAGCAGTCCAGAATGAAGCCTTCTTGGAGAGGAAGAAAGGAGTTGGGTCTGTGCCTGTGGCGGCTGCGCAAAAAAAAAAAAAAAAAAAAAAAATGAGCAACAATCAGAAATTCCAAACTCACAAAAGAAGATTAGCATTTGAAGATCCATTGCAAGAAGTTCAAAAATGTGTTTTGTGAAGTACAGAAATGAGTCTTCATAAAAGCTTACCCACAGATTCGAAAATATAGGAAGGAGAAGACGTTTTCGGCAGAAATTAGTTTACAGACCCGAAGTAGTGTAGAAGAAATAAAAGAAATGGGTAGAGTAAGCACTGTGGAAGCAAGGCAAGGCCACGATGCGAACGATGTCCAGCCAAACCAACAGCGACGCTGTTTTGGCGAGGTCGGAAAATGATGACGTCGGAGTGATGGTGGTCAGTGGCAGCGGCTTAGACCGGAGCAAGGCGGACAAAGATGGTGATGGTGCTTGGGGATGCGACGATGGCCAGTGTGCAACGGTGGCCTTTGGTTTGGTAGCTGCGGAGCGCCGATTGAAGAAGAGCTGGGTTGGTCTCTCGATCTAGAGAGAGAGGCGCCTCTGTGCAACAAATAAAAAGAAATGAGCTATAGAAAAGGTGAGTGGCTATTGATTAGGGTTGCTATCCTTATCTTTGAATAGAATAAAAAAAGGGGTGTGATGGAATGTCCTCTCAAATACGAGTTTTAAATTTAAAGAAAGAACGGTGGGTTTCACTTTTTTAGAGGGAGAAGCAAAAGTGGGTTTGGATGATTGGACTCCACAAAATAAATTTCATTTATTTTATTTATTTATTTATTTATTTATTTTTTTGCTGAGCATATTTCAAAAAAGTGAGCTCACATTTGCAAAAAAAGGATAAGAATGGTGGATTTTGTCTTTAGCTTCCATATATATGTATATATAAATAAAGAACCTGATTGATTTTAGTGGTTTCAAATATTTGAGAAAGAAAAAAAAAATGTGTGTAGCCGTTATCTCGTCATGAAAAATGAGTGCTTAAAAAAAAAAAAAAAAAAAAAAAAAAAAAAATAAAATTTTTGCTTGTCATTTTTTTTCTGTAAATTGAAGTGCGTCATCAACTTTATCCATAGACTCTGTCGTGACAACATGTTTTTTTTTTTTTTTTGGAAAACGTGACGCGAAGCAGGGTCGAAGAAATGACAGTATGCATGTCCGAGAAAATTACAATTTCTCGCACACGCAAGGGGCAAATGTAAGAGGAGCTAATTTAAGCCCACTAAATTATTTAGGCCCAATAGCCCAAGATTAGTGGGCCCGAATTTATCGCAAGTCCAAGATTGGTGGGCTTGGATTTATCGCCGTCAAACGGGCTGAATGGCTCTAAGCCTCGAAAGGGTTCGGATCCATGAACCTAGAGACTTACTCGGGCCCAGACTCGAAAGGGTATTAAGCAAGCCTAGAGATCCGAGGCACTCGGACTCGAAAGGGTTCGGATCCACGAACCTAGAGGTCCTAAACACTTGGCTTCGAACGGATTCAGACGCAATCTAGAAGTCGCTCCGTTAATGAGTCCCAGAACACTTGTGGGCTCGGAGCTTTCCGGGATCTACGCAACAGAACCATGGGCGTAATGGAGTTCGAACAAAGGACCCGATCCCGAGGACGGTGAGTGGAGATAAATTCACTCTTCGGTTAAACTAGCCTATACCCGGGTCGAGGTGGCACGACCTCGGGGGGTCCATGAGACTCGGCAATACTTTGCGGCAGGACGTCCTCTGGGACTACCCCTGACCCTTTGGGATGATTGGGGATCATTGGTTAGGTGTGGCTAAGAAGAAGGGTTCGCCGAGGGAGTGATCTCCTCTTCGGGGTTTTCTCATCCTCGGAGAAGTCACCTCCTCGGAGAGGTCACCTCCTCGGACAAGGTGGTTAGAGAAAATATCTCCCATGTGCCTTGCACATGGGCTCCATCCTACATCATGAGGTGCCTATAAATAGCACCCACCCATAGCTTTACAGGGGAGGGATTTTGGAGATTTTTAACTCTTGGGAAAGAACTAATTTCCCTTCTCCATTATCAACCTTGAGAGTGAAAGTGGGAGATCAATGGGAGAGCCTTGCCATTATTCTATTCTCTAGCCATTTTGCCTTCTTCTTCACCCAATCTCTTATCTCCATCATCTCCTTTGTTGTTGTGTTCCTAAGTTGAGATTATTGAAGAATCTAAGCCTCTCATCATATTCTAGAGAATTCGAAGTTGTTCTTCAAGAATCTTTGAAGATCTTCGAATTTTCCAACTCCTTTCTTGAACCCTCTCCTACAAGGTTTTCCCAATTTACTGTAGGGAAACTATTTATTAAACTAGCGAACTGTGTGTATTTAATAAAATAACGACTAAAATAAAAGTAAAAGTCTGAAAAAAACTTTCACAAAATTATTTCTGGAAAATACAAGTAAGCAAAGAAATTCTTGTTCAAGTATAAAACAAGAACAAGATCACAAACTATAAGTTAAATTAAATAAAATAAAGAAACTTAGAGAATGTAGATCAATCAAAATGTAGAAATAAGAAAAAGCCGAGGCATGTGTTGGACACACTTTCATTAAGATCGTTATGTCCTCGCTATGGTGCTCGAGAATAAATGATGCCGACCTCCTAGAATGCAACGACTACAACCCAAAAACGTAGCACTAAAAATTTGAATCTAGCGAACAAACTGTGTTGAACTCTCTCTCTCACAGAAAAATAGAACAATATGCAGAAGAGTGCAAGGAATGAATGCGAAAATTGAATGAATGAATTGCCTAGAAAGGGTCTAAATTTAAAAGCTCCATGGTGACTATTCAGATGGGTTTGAATTTGGCAAACCACCGATGATGAAGAGATGTGACCGGAGAAGGAAAAGGAGAAGAGAAGGGGTGTCATTGGTTCAATTTTGGAAAAATTCAAATTTGAATTGAATCTATTTGAAAATATTGAATTTTTCCGCAAGAAATTAAAAAAAAAAATCAAGTAATGACTCGACACACAACCTACACTACATACCCACGCCCAGCCCAATTGGCCGGTCGGACGGACGGCAGCGTGCATGTGTGGTGTTGGGATCGAAGCAAACTTGGTCTATAACTCTCCCCTCCACAAAACTTGGGTGCCCCTCGATAAAAGAAAAGGTGAAGCGTTGAAGATGGTCTAATCCACAGTGAAGCAATTTGAATCACTTAAATTCACATTAGGAGGTTGAAGTTCTTCATCAATAAATTTCGTTGGTTCAATTTCTTGCAAGGCTAAAATTTTGATATTGTCAAAGGATCTAAAATAAAACTTTATGCCAGTTAGTGCATTTCATGCAAAAACGATAGACATTGGGCATGGCAGTAGCCCTCTACACCTAGGAGAAAACTATCAGAGTGATGATTTGTTCTAGCACTTCGTTTTTTGGGGTGAAAAACATTTTCTAACCAAAAATATTTTTTATGAAAAACTTTTTTTATAAAATGTTTTTTTGAAGAAATATTTTTTTAATGTTTGGTGGTGTGATGGTGGTGGGAAAAGGGTGGAGATTGAGGTGATGGCATGGTGGAGGGGTGTCGGCTATGGTGATGGTGATGGTGGTCATGATAATGGTGGTGGTAAAGGTGAGAATAGCGATGGTAATGTGGTGAAATTGTTAAGATTTTAGTTTGAAAAATATTTTTTGCTTGTTCTGTCCAAATAGACATGTTTTTCGTTGATTATGAAAAATGTTTTCTATTGATTTCATTTTTTATTGTATCAAATTTCAGAAAATACAAAAAATATTTTTTACCCAAGCAAACGCAGTGTAAACAGTGGCGTGCTTTCATTTTGCAAATGGATTCTGGGTATGGGCACCATTAAGTAATGTTCTGGATTTTTAAAACTAGGCCCAAAAAAATGACTATTGACTTGTTTGGTTTTACATTAATTATGGGTACATGAGAATGACCCACCATAATGGGCATCTTCAAGGGTTCAATGTGGTTTTTTAGTTATTTGCCTTGCTTAGGCCTATGTTAGCTAATCCAATTTTGAATTTAATGAAAAGGCCCAAATCTATTTTGGGCCACAGGATTTATTGGGAAAGGCCCACATCCATTTTGGGCCACAGAATCAAGGTTCGAACTTAAATTCTGGTTTTAGATTTAAAAAAAATCCACAAGTACTAAAATATATTTTGTGAAAGTTTTAAGAATGTATTCAAAATCAAGTTATGATTTTATTTATAAAAATCAAGGTATGATTTTTGGTTTGTGAATTCTTGAATCTTGAGAAATATGAAGTATATATTATATATTTGTGTGAATTTTTTGAATTAAATTAAAATTTTAATTTATGTAACTAATATTTAAATGGAAGTTTCAAATTGGTTAGTCATTTTATGACGGAAGGAAATTACAAGTTATGAAATTTAAGATGTGAAAAATATTAGTTTTATCTTGAGTCTTTAAAATGTTTATACCGCACAAATTAATTTCTTACAGTAATTGCTATAGAGAGTTAGTTTATAGGGCGCTTGGTTGAAAACTTCAAACCTAAAAGTTCAGGCGCTAATTTATTATGTCTAAAAGAACAAAAATAACTGAAATACCCCTCCATCATCTTTATCTTTTTAGCAAAGACACACAGGTGAAAAGATCGATAGATCTAGGTGTATTTGAGAAAAATAGGTGAGTTTTAGAGAGAGAGAGAGAGAGAGAGTGAGAGAGAGAGAGAGAGAGAGTGAGAGAAAATAGGGTTTGGAAATGTTTAGAGAGAGAGTGATATGAAAAGGTGATTTTTACGGACTGATATACGCACAGTCCGCTCAAGCACAAGAAGTGACGCTCGAGTGTTCAGACACAATAATAATTATCGCTCGAGCGTAATAAGCGATGCTCGAACGTAGAATATAAACTTCCAGTAGTTTTGCAAACAGATGACCATCGCTCGAGGGCGCGACCGCGTAAGCGTAGGAAACACTCTTTCAGCAGTTTTGCAAGTCTGGAAAAGTACTGAGAGTTCAGAAAGTCCGTTCGAACGCAAGAAGTGACACTCGAGTGGAGGAGTAAAATTTTGGGCAACAAAAGTTTGGGAACTAAGCTACCAACTTGTTTCAAATGCAACCAATACAACCCAATAACCAAACTCATAGGGAAAAAAAAGGAATTATACAAGAACAACAATACAGAACCACGAAACTCGAGTTCAGAATACAAATAGGTTGGGTCATAAACCAAAATCGTTATAGAATCTGGAAAACCACCGACGGTGAAGAGATGACCAAAGAAGGAGAATGAGAAAAGAAGAGGTGTCATTGGTTCAATTTTGGAAAAATTCAAATTTGAATTGAATCTGTTTGAAAATTTTGAATTTTCCCGCAAAAAATTTTAAAAAATTCAAGTAATGACCCGACACACAACCTACACTACATACCCATGCCCAGCCCGACTGGCCAATCGAATGGACGGCGGCGTGCACGTGTAGTGTTGGGATCGAAGCAAACTTGGTCTATAACTCTCCCCTCCACAAAACTTGGGTGCCCCTTGGTGGAAGAAAATGTGAAGCTTTGAAGATGGTCTAATCCATAGTGAAGCAATTTGAATCACTCAAATTCACATTAGGAGGTTGAAGTTCTTCGTCAATAAATCTCGTTGGTTCAATTTCTTGCAAGGCTAAAATTTGGATATTGTCAAAGGATCTGAAATAAAACTTTATGCAAGTTAGTGCATTTCATGTGAAAACGATATAGACATTAGGCATAGCAATAGCTCTCTGCACCCAAGAGAAAACTATTGGAGTGATGATTTGTTCTAGCACTTCATTTTTTGGGTGAAAAACATTTTCTAACCAAAAATATTTTTTATGAAAAACTTTTTTTATAAAATGTTTTTTTGAAGAAATATTTTTTTAATGTTTGGTGGTGTGGTGGTGGTGAGAAAAGGGTGGCGATTGAGGTGATGGCATGGTGGTGGGGTGTCGGTTGTGGTGATGGTAATGGTGGTGGTAGAGGTGAGAATAGCGATGGTAGTGTAGCGACATTGTTAAGATTTTAGTTTGAAAAATATTTTTTGCTTGTTCTGTCTAAATATACACGTTTTTCATTGATTATAAAAAATGTTTTCTATTGATTTCATTTTTTATTGTACCAAATTTCAAAAAATACAAAAAATATTTTACAAAAAATATTTTTTACCCAAACAAACGAAGTGTAAACAGTGGCATGCTTTCATTTTGCAAACTCTTTGGTAGTACCATTAAGTAATGTTTGGATTTTAAAACTAGGCACAAAAAAATGACAAGTGACTTGTTTGGTCTTGCATTAATTATGGGCACATGAGAATGACCCACCATAATGGGCATTTTCAAGGGTTCAATGTATTGGTTTTTTAGTTGTTTGCGTTGCTTAGGCCTATGTTAGTTAATCCAGTTTTGAATTTAATGGAAAAGCCCAAATCTATTTTGGGCCACAAGATTTATTGGAAAAGGCCCAGATCCATTTTGGGCCACAGGATCAAGGTTTCAACTTAAAATTCTGGTTTTAGATTTTTTAAAAAATGCACAAGTACTAAAATATATTTTGTGAAAGTTTTAAGAATGTCTTTAAAATCAAGTTATGCTTTTAATTATAAAAATCAGGGCATGATTTTTGGTTTGTAAATTCTTGAATCTTGAGAAATATGAAGTATATATATTATATATTTGTGTGAATTTTTTGAATTAAATTAAAATTTTAATTTATGTAACTAATATTTAAATGGAAGTTTCAAATTGGTTAGTCATTTTATGACTCAAGGAAAATACGAGTCATGAAATTTAAGATGTGAAAAATATTAATTTTATCTTGAGTGTTTAAAATGTTTATATCACACAAATTAATTTCTTACGGTAATTGCTATGAAGAGTTAGGGGTTATTTAGAATGATCTAAATAAATACACTTTTTGATTTTTTATGAAATATGAGTTGGGTATGGATTAGGCTTGAAGTGATGTGATAGATAGGTGATGTGACTTAAATAAGATAATGTGACTTAAATAGGATAGTAACTTTTTGACTTTTTTAAGTTATGACAAACAAGGCCTTAGTTATAGGGCGCTTAGTTGAAAAATTCAAACCTAAAAGTTTAGGTGCTAATTTATGGATGATTCTACTTACACCACTCTTTTACTTCCTTACACCCTTCATATAAGATTATTTATTTTCTTCCAATTTTATCCATGTGTGAAATTACTTAAAGGAACAAAATACTAAAATTAAATGTATTTGATTATCTCCTTACAGTCCTTGAGCTCCAATCCTACTTCTCTTTTTCCTTTCCCAACTTTTTTTTCTCTTACACATCTCTTTTAAAAACTGATAATCATAGTGTTTTGATCATCAAAAAAAGTAATGGATGAAGAAACAGTGGTGAAAAACCATCAAAAAAGTGAAATTGTGAGTTTTTTTTATTAATTTGGTAGGTTTTTGTTTCGATTTTCTGGGCTAGTTTGCGACTTTTGTTCGGTGTTTCAAAATTGAACAAAATAACATAGTCCAGCATCACAGTGTTGAAAAAAAATATAAGTCTGGTATCAAATTGCCGAATAAAAGATAAATTTTCGGTAATATAAAGCTGGATTTTTTGAAATTGTTCGGCTACTCATTGCCATGTATTTTCAGTATATATATATATATATTTTTTGTTTTGCTTGGAAGGATTATACTTATACTCATTGCAACAACACAAGTACTGCATTATAAGTGGACTTCAGTTATGA
Organism: Camellia sinensis; assembly: GCF_055761805.1. NCBI lineage: Eukaryota > Viridiplantae > Streptophyta > Magnoliopsida > Ericales > Theaceae > Camellia > Camellia sinensis. Next base: position 14,737,043 of record NC_138964.1, on the reverse strand, counting down.
ATTCATTATAGACGAGGTTTGTTAAGTTTTTTTATGAATACAATTTTTTTTTTATTTCTAATTTGTATTGAGTTTTATTAATAATTTGATGTACAAATGTATTTATTATGTTTAGATTTTTAGTAGTCGTCAAGCATTAATTAAATGGGCTTCTGATGTTGGAAGGAAGACTAGATTTGTCATTGTTATAAAGACATCAGATGCAGGAGGTAATGGCAAAAAACCAAGGCTTACCCCTGCTTGTGAAAGAAGTGGTTATTATAGAGACAAAAGGAAGATCAAGGGGGAATGATTGACGTTGACAGGTTCTTAAAAGTGTGGATGTCCATTTCTATTAAGGAGGGAAAATTCCCTACAAATGATGAGTGGATGTTGCATGTCTTATGTGGAGTGCACAATCATTCGTTTGCTAAACATCTTGAAGGACACTCATTTGCTGGCAGATTATCTAAGGAGGAAACATCCTTATTAGTTGACATGTCGAAGAATATAGTGCGACCAAAAGAGATATTGGTTACATTGAAACAAATGGATGCCTTTAATGTGACAACAATGAAGACAATCTACAATGCACGTCATCGACATCGAGTAATACAGAGGGTGGGAAGATCATAGATGCAATAACTATTGGGGCAATTGTCGATTCAAAATTATGTTGAGTGGCATTGATGTGATGATAGAGAGATGGCAAACTGACTCGTTCTGGGCACACCCAATTAGTTTGGAGTTGTTACGTGCATTTTCACATGTGTTGATTATGAATTGCATCTACAAGACTAATAGGTATCGACTCCCTCTCTTAGAGATTGTTGGAGTAACATCAACGAACTTGACTTTTTCAGTTGCTTTTGCTTATCTTAGTCATAAATGGGAAGACAACTATACATGGGCTTTAGGCGTATTGCGTACTGTTATGGAGAATACTGCTTTTCCAAAAGTCATTATTGCAGATAGGAGTTGGCTTTGATGAAAGTCATATCAAAAGTTCTACCTATGGCCACTAATTTTTTATGTAGATGGCATATTAGCAAGAATGTTTTGATGAAGTGTAAGAAGGCTTTTGAGATGAAAGATAAATGGGATAAGTTCATGCATAGTTGGAGTGCTTTGGTATTGGTTAGAACAGAAATAGAATTCAATGAACAATTTTCCACTCTGAATATTGAATTTAGTACGTATCCTGAAGCTATTAAGTATGATACTACCAATTGGTTAGAGCCATACAAGGAAAAATTTGTTGCAGCTTGGACATACAGTAATATGCATTTCAGAAATACTGCTACAAACAGGTAAATTATGGTCATTGCATTTATGAATTGCTATAATTCTTTGATTTTTATATTAAATACCAAAATATACAAACTTGTAGGGCTGAGAGTTCTCATGCTAAATTGAAGAGGCAACTTGGATCAAGTCAAGGCAGTTTTGAGATATCTTAGACCAAAATACACAATTTGTTAGAGTTGTAGCATGTAGACATTAAAGCCTCATTTCAGCAGAGTTTGATTGTAGTCCAACACAACTACACACCTACTGAGTTCACCGAGTTACGTGGTTTTATTTCAATTTGTAGTTTGGACAAAATATTAGTAGAGTCAAAGAGATCCAATAGTGTGGGAATAGATGTTGTTGCATATGGCTACATTTTGCAATGTACACATGGGCTGCCATGTGCACATGAAATAGCTGAGTATTTTCAACAAGGTCGACCGATTCCCCTCTCGTGCGTAAATCCTCATTGGAGGAAGTTAGATATGATTCCAGTTTCAGAAAGTGCTTTTTGTGAAGTTGGATTGCAAAACAGAGACTAATTTTTTTTATTGAGAAATTCCAAATGATTGACGAGACGCAACAAGTGATCCTTCTAAAGAAGTTAAGGGAGTTAATTAGTCCAGACAGTACATTTTTTATGGAACTTGAACTCAACACTGACACGTGAGGGAGGAGCCGAGGTCGTGGCCGTGGTCTATTGAAAATCGATACGTCTACTAAACGCGAGTCATCTGCGTTTGAGTTTGCACTATCTAGGGAAGATAGTTATTCATAGGGTGTTACCATCTCAACTGCACCAGTTTGTAAGCAAGTGTAACGAAAGAAGGCAAAAAAAGATAATGTACGTAATTACATAAAACTTGTAACTATGTATAAAATATATTTTAATAGTTTTTCAGCCCCATTTTAATTATTTCATATATCCATTGCTGTATATTTGTAATGTAGGTTTGTATGACGTAGTCAACAAATCGTATCTCTTACTTTGAACAATTTTCGGAGAGGTTGAGACCATATATCCATCACATAAAAGATGTACAAGCAGATGGCAATTGTGGTTTCAGGGAAATAGCTGGATTGATTGGTTTAGGTGAAGATGATTGGCAACAAGTTAGGCGCAACTTGTTGACTAAGTTGCATTCGAATGTAGTGCACTATGTGCGACTATTTGGTTCACAAGAAAGGGTTAATGAACTTAACTCTATCTTATCCTACTTCGAACCTAGCCTTGGATTTAATCATTGGATGACTATACCCGACATGGGGCATTTGATAGCATCATACTATCGAGTCGTTCTTTACCATTTATCCATGAAATAATGCTTGACGTTTTTACCACTTAGATCAGTACCGATTGCAACACCTGATTGAAAAGATATTTGCATAGGATTTGTAAATAGAAACCATTTCGTGCAAGTAACTACCGAGCCTACTTACATCATTACTGTGTCTTATTTTGTAATTATATTTATTGATTTCTTTGTTATAGGTTTATCTGCAACCTGGTTATCTAGTACCTCCGATAGCAAATAATTGGATTCGTTTTCATCACCCGTGTGCTATTGGATGGGAGAAAGCATATACTATCCGTATTCAGCAATTCTGTACTCTTATCAGCCCTGACGAAATAACTACCAAAATAATCGATATAGAAGAATTGTGATAACATGTTTGATTGATGGATACAAACAACGACAGATTTTATGGATGCTTATATGGATATTCGTACACTTGATTTTGTTATGAAATATTTTATGGAAATTTTTTATGTTTGATTTTATAGATGCATGTTTGATTTATGGATGTTTTTTATCGAACTGGATTAATGCAAATTCGTTAACATTCTATTATCGAACAGGCCCAAATTATTATTTAGAACAAAATGGCACTGTAAATGTATAGTAACAGAACACTGCACAAATATATTTCTTCCAGCAACATAACACCGGACAAATGTAATTTGTCTACTATTGCGTGACTGAACAGACACTTCACAGCGGGCTCCACTGACTTTGTTATGAAGCAAATTGAAATTCTCCAATTGTATGGCAACATCATGCCGGGAAAAAAAAGTTTGTCTGGTAACACGACACTGGAGTAATTAAAATTCACTAGCATTTTATTATCAAACAAGCCTAGCACAAATTATTATCACATCATTTGGGAGGAAGTGGCTCTGTAAATGTATAGCCACAAAAGGCTGGACAAAACCATTTATTCCGACGTTATAGCATCGAATTTTTGTAAATTGTTTCGCATTATGTGACCGAACTGGCATTTCAATGTGGACTCTACTGGCTTTGTTGGGAAGCAGACAAAAATTATCCAATTGAACAGTAACATAATGCTGGGAAACAAAATTTTTTCCGATAACATGGAACTAGAGTAATTCAAATTGTTTAGCATTGTATTACCGAACAGGCCCAATACAAATAAAAAAAACATTGTTTAGGATGAAGTGGCTCTGGAAATATATAACAACTAAATGCTGGAGGGATCTATGGTTTTCAACAACTGAACATCGGAATAATGGAAATTGTTTAGCAGTATGCCGCTGAACTAGCCTATAGCACTTAAAAAAACAATGTTACTTCCAGCAAATGGTACCATATCCCTCCAAAACACTTTAATATCATTACAAACAATAACAAATCCATATGTTCGCCAAAATAAGTTTCCATTGACATAAATATTGAATACAAAATAGATGTGAAACTGTTTAAAATTATTACAAAAGTATGACAATTCATTACTTGTCCAACAAAGCATCCAGTTTACAAAAGATCCAAGGAATCCACAAAAACTATGCCATTAGGGAAAAGTATATCCCAAATTCTGTACGGCCTAGGCATTCGCAAAAACTATGTCATAAAAAAAAAAAAAACTAGATCCCAAATTTTGTATGGGCTTGCCTTTCACAAAAACTATGCCATAAAAAAAAAAACTACATCCCAACTATCATGTACGATCAACACAAAACTATATCCCAAAATGTGTACGGGCTAGACATTATGCAAAATTATGTCATCAAACAAAAACTATATCTCAATCCTCATGTACGGTACATCCTACAACGTTTACGATAGTAGACTTGATGCTCTGTACATGTCGAAGTTGATCCCAAACTCTGTCCATCAAAAACTTGCAGCATGCGACCAATGGTTTCATGCAGCATGTCAGGGTGCAAGACACACTTATCACCACCGAGCCTATGGATTGCAGCACCAACATCGAAAGCAGCATCATTACACTGCAAAAAAATTGATAAAAATCGTACTTAGTGTTTGATTAATGGTGAACCACTTAAAAGTGAAAAAAAATTAATTCACAATTTGCTTACCCACTCAGGATCCATAGTAACATCATTCTCGGGACGTTGAATACGTGGATCAAACTGAGAGTGACGCGTAGGATTTTGAACAACCCGGTGTGAAACACGAGCATACCATTCATAGTATCCCAGTACACATTTAGATGGGCGCTGCTATACAGGCACACTATGAGCATTAATGGACAACACATGATTCTCCCATTGCGCCTATATCGTGTTATAGTATTGATACATGATTCTGTACTGTCCTGGTTTACTGCCTAGTATAGCTCGAACAGGAGATAATGGTGCTGGTGGGATGGTTTGGACCGTACCAAACTGTCGCAAAACCTTATTAGGGTGATAGGGTTCAACAATATCAAAGCATTTTAAATATCCAGTATAATATGCAACCTCATGAAGTGGATGGTGTGTCCTACATAAATGGTATGGATCCCACTCAATCTACAAATAGGGAATGCATAATGTTAGTTATGAAATTTTATTTTATTTTATTTTTACAATATCACACTATTATAAAATGTCTAACCTCATTAGCACGTAACATGTCAAGTTGCTCTCGTAATGTCTGCAAGTGGTCTTCTATAAAACCTTTATCTCTCCGCGAACTCCAACGGCCTACACGAGGTTGTTCATCAGAATAGGACAAATTTGGATGAGGCCTTCCTAAACGAAAATGCTCATAAATCCATGCTTCCAATAGCTTCAAGAAACCAGCAATCTGCTTAACACCAGCCCTACTAGTAAGTCCTAATTGTTTATATAGGAATGCCAAAGCTGCAGCACCCCATGCATATGAGCTAACAACATCAATGTCAGTCAACATGTGCAGGTAAACAACAGGTACTAGAGTCCCACTCTTGTTAGCGAAGAGGGTACAACCTAATAAATATAGCAAGTAAGCTCTCGCTTGCGTATTCTATGAAATTTGCATTATCTGTATCGTTAACTTCATGAAATCTAATTTGCAACCACTCTAGCTTCATGGATTGCCCACGAGATTAAACTAATTCTGCAGATGCATCATTCATTAGCACTCCCAAAGTAGCACTCATCAGTTCAGTAGCCTCGTATCTTGTTAACTTAGGACATGGCAAAGCCATGCCAGTAACTGGAATGCCAAGTATGGTCCGCACATCATCCAATGTGACAGTCATTTCACCATCTGGCATGTGAAATGTATTTGTCTCTGGATGCCACCTTTCAACGAAGGCAAATATTGCCACTCTATTGCCATATCGATATGTGTGATCAATAAGGACACTAAGACCAGACTGCTCAACCAAATGTCTCCACCTAACATTTTCGGCTGTTGGTGACATCAATGGCCACTCGACAAGCTTTCGAGAACGATTCAAACATTTAAGAGGTCCCTGTTCCTGCATTTTACATAAAACATATAAATAATTTGAAACATATAGTACATATGATTAGTTTATTGTCGAGAAATTCTCAAAATACCTTTTTCTTCCAAACAGCGGCAGCAACATGGTTACGGAAGCTAATTAGCAAGGAAGGATCCTTTGGAGCACCCGAAACTGGTTTTGTGTTGTTATCATCCACACCAACATTGTCTTCCATGAGGTCAGCCTCTACACCAATATCATTATCGACATCGTCATTCTTCACACCAATATCATCGTCAACATAATCATTATTCGCATCCACATGGTCATCCTCCTCCACAGGGACATTCATTTCCACTGGTTCAGGTTCTGTTTGCCTAGCACGTCTTCTGTTGGATGCCATTGGTCTCTTACGTGAGACACCACTAACCATTTCTGTGTAAAAAAAAATATTAAACCCAATATCAGCAAAAACTCGAACATATTAAATGACTGATGTAAACAATATCAACAAAGAAACCATAATTTCATAGATAACATTCAATTTAAAAAAGAAAAATTTAATGTGCAAATGTATAGAAAAGGGAAAAAATTCTAATTATAGAAGAGCAAAATACATGATTTATTAATACATGATGTTTTAGAAAAAAAAATTATTAAAATGATAAGTAAAGGGGAACTTGGCACCATTTGAAACTTTTTTGTCCCAGAAAATTGCATCAGCATATTGCAAGAGAGGAACATATTGCAAGTTCTGAGAATTCTATTGAAAATTAAAAAAGTTATAAGAACATATTGCAAGAGGGGAAAAAGGAAGAAAATCACATATTGATCTTCTAATGACCAGGAGAATTTATAAGATTTTGAATTCCAGAATGGTATAACCATTAGGTTACCAACAGACATGGTTTAAATAGCATGGGTTTTTCTTCAGGCTGGGTGGGAGTAGTAGTTTACATCGAACAGATGTTGCATACCCATTGGGATTATATTTTCTTAAAATTCATGTCTTCAAATTCAAATTTTTATTTTTCATTCTTTTTGTATTGTTTCACACAGTACTTTTTGCCTTAAATGAGTGTATAGGTTATGTGAGACATTTGTTAGACGCATGATTATTTTGATGAAGATGAAAATAGTATCAAAAGCTTTAAGTTATAAAATGGAACCAAATTGCTTTATTCCTGTTAAAGTGAAAAAGAGCAATGGATTTTAAATTTATACAGTATAGGATATTAGAATAATATTTGCCTCTTAATCCAAAAGTATGAGGTTGCAATATGAGTTCAAACTATAGAAACAACAAGAACTTTTCAATAAACTTGGATTTGGGTGTGTTTGACTTCCACCTAACTTTCCCCAAGTGGACTTCAAACTGATTTTAGACACAAAGTAATAGAATAAAAATGAAAAAGAGACAAAGACTTACGACATAGCTTCTTATAAGTAATTTGTACATTGTTCTCAATTTGGCATTAAATTGTCAAAAAGTGAGAAGACCAGCTTGCTTGTTTTTTGTAGTCATTATCTGGAACTGTTCTGTACTGATAGGGTTTAGAACTTGGATTGGACTCTTGTTTTCTTCTCTTTCTTGCTGTAAATTTTTAGGCACATCTTAAGTGAAGTATTGTTCAGATACGTGCGTCAGTGATTAAGAAGTAGACCTATGTTTCAACTAATATATTTTCTCATAAAGTAAATGATTTCTCAGAAAACACCCAAGTTTGAGTTTCCGAGTAATATACGGCAATTCGAAAATTAGGGCTATTCCATTTTCTAGAACGGAGAGCATCTACTTTGTAGTGCAGTGAAATGACCGAATCAAACACTAAGTTCATAGAAACTAAAAAGTTTCGGTTATCCCCATTGTTGGGCCTAGGAATCATGGAATATTTCTTAGTGGTGGCATTGAGAACATAGTAGCGAGTGTGTACAGAATTAGCACTAGGCCAAGAGGAAGAGATGAGTAATAGGCCATTACAAGATTGCAAAATTTTGACTCCGTCAGGTTCATCGAACAAATTCAGAGATATAAGAACACTCAAATTCACAAAACCATTAACATATATGTGATTGAATTCGATATTGGGGGAAAAGGGAGAGGAGTACCTTCGGAAGTAAAACGAGGCAGGAGAATTCGGCAAAATCTAATCACCAACAATGTATGGATCTGAAATAAGATTGAACCATCTCTCGGATACGATCTTGAAACTGAAGAGTGGCTTCGGAGGTAACTGAATGAAGATCTGCTTCAGCAGATTGTCGTCTGCGGCCATTTTTCGGCGGATGTGAGAGTGAGGCGGCGGCGTTGGGGAGTCGAAGAAGAAGCCATGGCGGCGGAGGCGGTGGTGGTGGAGGATCGGATAGCGTTAGAGAGAGAGATAGGGTTAGGGTTAGCGGTGGAGAAGAAGATATAGCGTAGAAGGAAGGCATGGAGAAGGACAAGTGGTAAATGCTCTCTCTCGATTCTCTGCTCAGCTCAGCTCCAATACATACATTTTTCCTTAATTGGAAAAAGACGTCGCCGTTATATAGCTTCTAGGGGTGTTAGCGGTTCAGATTTGGACGGTTTGCAGATCGGTTTGGACCCGCTCGCATATATGCGGTTTGGGAAAAAGACAACCCGCAACCACCCGCAGTGCAGTTTGCGGTTTGTGCGGATAAGGTTCGCGGATGTGCGGACGGTTTGCGAATTGGACTTTTTTCTTCAAAAATTTATTTTTGAGCCTGATTTTTTTTTATCATTTTGTAAATATTTATTTTGGGCCCTTTTCTCTCCATTTTCTAAAATGCTCCAACATTAATAATTAATTAATTAAAACTTATAAAATTAAAAATACAACAAAATCAATTCGTAACATAAACAAATCGTTCAAAATCTTAAATCAAATCATAAACTAACACAAATACATATTTCAAAATCCTAAACTATAACTGCATATTAATTAAGGAATTTAAAATTTCAAATCGCACTTCATCCGGGATAAGTTTAATTATGTAACAATAATAATATGATCAGTATTTATTCAGTTTCAATTGATATAATACTATTAACAAATGTAATGCTAGAGTAAGTTTAAAGAATAAGGGTATTTTGTTTCAGGCAAAAATATCTATGTGGAATATAGGAATGAAATCAAAGGTTAAGATAAAAAAAAATAAAAATAAATAAATAAAAGTGCGGGCGGTTTCTTGCGCTTGCGGGTGTGAGTTAAACCCACAACTCGCAAACATACTATATTTCAAACCGCATCCGCCCACATTGTATTTGCGAAACCGCCCATTTGTATGTGGGTTCGACGGGTTGGGCGGTTTTTACAGATCAGATAAACCGTTGCCCACCCCTAATATCTTCTTTCCCTCTCGATTTGAATTCGGAAGGGAAAAAATTAAAAATAATACTAATAATAATAAACGAGTTTACCCTTTTCTTTATTTGGGCATTTTTTCATAAGTGCCTCTATACCTATTTATTTTTTATTTAGTCTAAATTACTTTTATATATTATAATAAATTTTATGAGTAATATAATAATCAAAATATCTCTAATAATAATAGGATAAAACATATATTAATGTTCATATTGTGAATGTTTCATGATATAAATATTCACATTGTCAAATTTATTTAAGATAAATGTTCAAATCACTAAGTTGCTAAGAGTTTAAAAATTATTTGTAAGGGTAAAATTATTCATAAAATACCTTAAATATGATAATTCAGATCTGGTGGATCAAATATTCAAAATAATATGATTTATTAGAATATAATAATATCTTATGGACTAATTGGGATACAAGTACTTGAAAAATAATTTTCTAATAAATTCTCCTTTTTTTTTAATAAGGAAATAATTTACAAATACACTCTCTGAGATTTAATTAAAATAGGGATTCTCTTATGTGTTTTAAAAATTACAAATACTCTCTTATCATAATTTTTTTACTTAAAAAAATGAAATTCATAATTACTCTTTCATACTGCAATAAAATTACATCAATTTTTAATTGAAATGTATTTCTAAAATTCTAACATCATTAAAAAAAATTTAATAACTTGATGTATTATTAATAAAATGGCTCATTTATTATGTGATTAAAAACTTAAACCGGCAGAATATAATTTTCAAAATCACAGAAGACAATCTGTACTTTAAATAAATCTTAGGGGTGTATTTGTAATTTATCCTTGAATAAGTAAAGAGGACAAAAATATAAACAAGTCACAAAAATAGTTTTATGAGCTTTTAAATCTTATTTTTTTAACAGTGTAATCATTTTTATAAATTTTTAGGTCCACTTAATTTAGATACACATAAAAAGTATAAAATTTTCGTGAAATTTTTTTAAAAATTCATTGAACACAAACAAAATATATGAAAATTTAGTACATTTTCATACTTTTTTTTATTCAATAAATTTTTTAATTTTTACAATTTTGTACTTTTTAAGTATATTTAGATTAAATAGATCTAAAAATTAAAATATATAAAAATGATTATGATGTTAAAAAAATACTAAAACCAAATATATATATATATATATACATATATATGAATTAAAAATTTAGAAAACTGTTTTTAAGAACTTCAAGCCAAATAGAGTGATTTGTTTCTATTTTTGTCCTCTTTACTTATTCAAATAAGTGATACGAATAAAGAAAAAAATCATTTATTATTCATAATTTTATATGAATTAAAAATGTCAGAGAATTCAAATAAATTATCAAATATTCTATTAAATATACATGGGAGTGAGATAGGGGTGGACAAACATCAGGCCATGTCAAATTCAAGTTGGGCTAATACTATATAATAAGAAGCTATGTGTCATTCCAAGTTCGATCCAGTTAGACATTAGGCTTAATCAAGTCATCCCAAGCTCAACCCTAAAAGAAAATTTAAATTTCAAATCCATCCACTTAACCAAAAAGATATGGGCTATTCAATTTTTTTCTTGATGAATTATTAAATTATTTAAACTTTTAATAATTATTTGAATTTTTTAAACATTAACAAAATGTAATTATAAAATAAATATGATATTTTAGACAAATGTTTTAATTTAAGCAATAGAAGAAGAGTATATATATTTTAAGATATATTTTCTTATGGGCTAATACATTTTTTCCAAAAATTAAAAATATTGAGTTGGGCTGAGCATGTAAGGTGAGCCATTGGACCACGAGATTCGTGTGAATATTGTGTAAAATATTTGATAATTTATTTTGGATTCCTATCATGCTCTATTTGAATTTGTCCAAAAGTTCAGAGACTATTGGGAATTTAAGATTTGCTTTTTTAGTAATCTCTATTAAAAACATATATGGAAAAAAAGTTAATGATATTCAACCTATTAGCTTCTATTTATACACCAAAACAACTCCTTACACTCTCATTTTTTTTATTTGGCTACAATTTTATCCGTATATAAATTAAGAAAACATACTATTTGTTTGGTTTCAGTTTTCAAAATTCATTCTTCAGAAAATTCTACTTTTTTGTTTTACGTATTTTTTTGTTTTCACTGAATTTTTTTAATATTTTAAACAATTTTTTTTATAAAAAAATTTAGACACACTTAACATAATGTACTTAAAAAGTATAATATTTATAAAAAAAAATCTTTAAAAAATTCAGTAAATATCAAAAATACAAAAAAAATAATGAAAATTGAGTATATATTTCATATTTTTGTGTATTTATTAATTTTTAAAAATATTTTCTTACAAATATTTTACTATGTAGATACGTCTAAGTAAGGTGCATTTAAAAAGTAAATAAAAAATTCTTAAAATTTTAAAAATATTCTCTAAAAACAAAAAAATACAAAAAACCAAAAACTTAATTTTGAAAAAATTAAATTTAATAAAGTGAAACCAAACACATTACACATTGATCTCCACCCACCCAATTGATCCCCACCACCTTTAGCCACCTCTGCCGCCATTGCCATCACTAACGTACGCATCGAGGGTTCCATATTAATGCACACATGATAGAAAACCACCATTTCCGATTACAATTCTCCAACTGACAAATAACAATGCTCAACTTTGTTACGCCTGCTTAATATCTAAGGTGTTAGACTATCCTTACTAGATTACTTATATTTTATTTTAAAATATTATTAAAACTATTATTTTTTATTTTAGAAATCACATTTTCATCTATTTTTCCTAACAGACTCCCTATTATTTTCTTATTCTATTAACAAACTCTATATTTTTTTACTCTATTCTATTAAAATATAATTTTTCATTATAAATTAAAAAAAAAATCATAATTGTGTACTACGGTCCCTAAACAAAACAAAGCAAAAAAAAAAAAAAACTAACACAATACGATTAAAATATGGACCAACGGACTTATTTAAAAACCCATTTTAATTATTGGCACTGTTCATTTTTTAGAGTATATTAAGTATAACATATCTGTATAAAAATTAAGTTCATCGAAGTGTATTTGTACTCAATTTTATAATTCAAATCACATTTATCTTTATTTTTTTTATATAGAAATGCATTTCGATGAAATATTTATTGATATTCGATTAATTTAATTTTTTTTAAAGTACATTATACTTAATATTATCTAAAAATGGACAATTTTAATTATTAAAATAGGCCACAAAATAAACTCCATGTGAGCAGTACAATTGTGGCTACTGTGCAGGCACAACAGCCACCCTAATTTCCTTACAAGTATACCAAATTATGGAAGTATACAATAAATAGTTACCTTTACTAGCCTCACAAATAAGTGAATCACCTAATACCAAAGAGCTTTAATATTCACATTGGTTAGTGCTTGAGACTTTCAAAATGGGTGATTCCCATTATTCTCAATTGATTAGTGACCACTTATTATATATTTTATATTTTCCTCTCTCTTTCTCACACACACAGAGGTGCCCTCTCTCTCTCTCATTGAGTCAGAGGTGCATGGGATCTGTAGCACTTTCGATTCACATTTAAGAATAACTCAATTTAACACATTGAAAATAAAATCTTTCATTTAATTTAAATAAAATCATATATATAAATAATAATAAACTTTACTGATGATACAAGTCGGATTTAACCATTGTGAAATTCATATGAAATAAAATAATTTTTTTTTTCCTTTATTTTTTTGTTTACATGGAAATTACAAAAAATAACAAAACTAAGGGAACAAATAATAGTCATGATATAATACAGAGAGAAAAATAAAGTATGCGATTGAGAAGAAAAAAGAGACAGAGAGAACAAGAAATTGGAACTATTGGCCGTCTAGAATAGGTAATAAAAAAAAATGAATAATATTATATGCACCAGTTAGTGTACTAATTAGTATAACAATTGATGATGTAACATAATATAAGATATTTTTGATATTTGTAATTTATATAATAAGTGGGGTCAATAATAATGTCATAACTAGTGTTGGTACACTAATTAATACATTAATTAATGCATATAGCGCTACTAAAAAAAATTTATTAACTTCTTTGCTTTGTATGAAAAGAAATCTAATGAGTTAACATATTGATTTCTTTGCACTGATTATAGATTATAGTAATAAATTTTTTTGGTTAAAAAATAAGTAGCAAACAATGCATTTTCTTTTTTGATGCAAGTGCAATCAATGCTCGTCTCTAAATATTTGTTGAATGAGCGTTTCAACTATTCCCCCTACTTACATTCTAGTGTTATATATTTGTGGCCCTGGTAAGGTGAAAAAAAATATGAAAATATTATAAAAATTGTGGGCCTTCCTCATTTGTGGCCCGGTTTAGTGGCCCACATTGCCGACCTTGTTTTTTAGCAAATGACTCAAGTATATATTTTTGACACGCAAGTGATATGGGAAAAAATTTATAATCGTATAATAAATAATTCTTTCTGTGGGGATATATTTTTGAGTCCCAACATGTGGCCAAGGTGATGCCAACATGTCAGCCGAGGTGTCACTTATCCAGGACATGACGCCGAGGTGATCTTGGCAAGGCCGAGATTATCTCCGAAGATATCGGAATCCGAGATAAGCGGATAAGGGACAAGAGTCCTAGAATGATGAAGGACTTTAGCATGGATAAGGATAACACTCTTAGGGGAGTTTATCTTTATTTCTTAGAGAGTCCAAGATAAGCACTGAGCAAGAGTCCATTGAAGCTAGGCTTCTGGTGGGACTAAGATTGAGTCGACTATAAAAGAGAGGCACCCCCGATGGGTCTAAGGTACGCAATTTATATTCAGTACAGTGAGTCTTGCACTATTGATTATCTTTGAGAGATATACTGACTTGATCGTCGGAGTGCCCCCGGGTGGACGAACCACCTCCGGAATCTTCTCTTTCTGTTGCAGGTCAGCTAGGTGTCATCTATTCTGCCAATTCTCTCCAGCTGAATACTGAGTTGGGCAGTGTGATCGGAAAATCACTCACACAATTGGCGCCGTATGTGGGAAAGAAAGGACAATAGATGGCCAGTGACGGATAGAAAGAAAAGATTGGGGACGACACTCCTGCTGGGAGTGGCAGACCTATCGACCTTGACGTCGAAGGAGACAACCGCAATACAGAAACTCGTGACCAGAATCACAGCAAGAAAGACGTCGGCCAGGATGGCGACGTGCCAAAGAAGCCAGATCGAAGTGGGTACTACAATGAGGATGACCTCCAGATATGGAAGGACAGATGCCTGCGGAGGGACGAAGAGGTAAAATAGATGGCAAACAAATTGGCAGACCTGCAATCGGTCGTCAATTTTATGATGCAACACAATGTCATGCAGCCACCATACCCGCTGTAGGACACGCCGATTCCAGCGGCCAATGCTCAGAAGGGAGGGCAGAAGACAATCCCAACAGCCCCTCAGCATACCAGGAGTGAAAAACACTCTCACCGGCCTTCAAGAGAGGTCGGACGAGGAGAGCCAAGGAGAGAAGAATCGCGGAGGGATGCATCGCGCGAAGGAGGCAGACCCAAAGAACATCGGCATGTTCAGGGGTAGGCACTCTGCTTCGACACAACGCACGGAGAAAGATCGAAAAGGACCCATCACGAAACTAAAAGTAGTATACCGAAAAGACTGAAGTCAGGAGACAGCCGAGCTCCTGGACGGAGCAAAGAAGACTTGAGAGATTACCTCAAGAGGAAGCAGTAGAATGCCGATGCCGAGGTAACTTCCCCTGAAAAACCGAGAACACCAATCTCGGTGGAGCTAGACAAATTTGAGGCACCAAAGAGATTCAGTATGCTGAGGTTCCAAATTTACAATGGTAAGTCGGACCCCAACTTCCACGTTGGATTATACTTGAACTCGAAGGCATTATATAGTGGGAATGAGCCGTTGCTCTACAAAGTGTTCCTCTCATCTTTTGGGGAGATTGCATCAGATTGGTTCCACAAATTACCGAAGAGAAGCGTGAAGACTTGGGAAGGCCTGGCCGAGATGTTTGTAGCCAGGTTCATTACAAACAAACTGCAGCCATTAAGGGTGGACGCATTGATGGCTCTGAAGATCAGTAAGGATGGAGGCCTTAGGGCCTATGCAAAAAGATACTATGAGGTGTTCAACCGAATACCAGAATGTAATCAAGAGGTGGCGGTTGTATCTTTTAAGAATGGCCTAAAAGACAACTGTCCACTACGAAAATCTTTGGCAAAGACATTGCCAAAAAGTATGGAAGAACTCATGGCGAGAATCGAGAAGTATGCCAGAGCCGAGGAAGACACGTCGGGGATTAGGGAGACAAAACAAGAGAAGGGAAACGGCTCGCCGAAGCGAAACCGAGGTAACAATGGATTGAGCAAACAAGAGACAGAACTGAGGGCTGCACAGGCAGTGATAACTGTGTTCCGTTTCCCAATTCACAAAGTCCTGGATCAAATTCGGAATCAACCCTATTTCAGAACACCAGCAAAGGCACTAGGAGAATTCATGGGAAGAAACCTTGGCAGGCATTGCGCCTACCACAATGAAAACGGGCATATGACTTAGGGCTGCAGAGCCCTGAAAACACACTTGGAAGACCTGGTGAGGCAAGGCCATCTGAGAGACCTTGCCGATGAGGCCAGAACAAGGGAATAACAGGCAAGATTGCCTCAGGGAACAGCAGCTCCACCTCCCCTGGCACAGCAACCTCAAGGAGGAGGACCTCGGGTAATTAATGTAATTCACTCGAAGGTCAGTGAAAATGAGATCAGGGGGAAGACCCAGAAAGTGAAGCACTTGCAGCATGTCTACCAAGTCGGGAAGAAGAGACATCGAGCAGAGGAGTGCCAAGGGCCAGTAGTGTCCTTTTCTAAAGTCGACCTTGAAATGGTGCAGCACCCGTATAATGATACCTTGGTAGTATCCCTCTAGGTTGGGGAATGCTAAGTAAAACGCATCTTGATTGACCAAGGTAGCTCTTGTGACATCATGTATGTCCGATGTTACAAGGAGCTTGGACTTCACCCAAACGATATGGAGCAATCCAATAGCCCAATGGTCGGGTTCAATGGAATGCCGACATGGCCACTGGGAACAACCAGCTTGGAGGTGCAGGCAGGCACCAGGAAGATAACAACAGAGTTCACCGTGATTGACACACCCTCCCCTTACAACATCATTTTGGGAAGACCATGGTTGCATGCAATGAGGGCTGTTCTCTCAACTTTGCATCAACTATTGCGGTTCCCAATAGAGTATGGGATTGAGGAGGTCAGAGGAGATCAGCTGCAGGCAAAGAATTGCTCCATGGCAGCAATGAAATCCACCTGCAGCATAAGAGAACCAGAGAAGGCAGAGATCGAAGACAAGGACGTGGAGGTCCTAGAGGATGTCGGCAAGGAGCTAGCCGAAAAAAGTGAAGAAACACTGAAGAAAATCCTTGTCCAAAAGGGGGATGAAAAACGCTTCTTTCTTCTCGGCTCGGGCTTAGCCAAAGAAGAAGAAAAAGAATTGGAAGTCTTTTTGAGAACAAATATTGAGGTGTTTGCTTGGACACCTTATGAGATGCCTGGCATTGATCCTGAGGTCACTTGCCATAAATTGAATGTTGATAGGTCGGCAAAACCAGTGATCCAACGAACAAGAAGACCGACGTCGATACACGTCGAAGTAGTGGAGGAAAAAGTAGACAGACTTCTCGAGGCCAAGGCCATTCGAGAGGAAAATTACCTGATATGGCTATCAAACACAATGGTGGTGAAGAAGAAGAACGGTAAATGGAGGGTCTGCGTGGACTTTACCAGCTTGAACAAAGCATGTCCCAAAGATAGTTTTCCTCTACCCAAGATTGACCAGCTGGTAGACGCCACTTCGGGGCATGAAAGAATGAGCTTCCTAGATGTCTATATAGGATACCATCAGATAGCCATGTATCCCCCAGATGAAGAGAAGACTGCATTTATTACCCCAAAAAGTCTGTACTTCTACAGAGTGATGCCTTTTGGGTTGAAAAACGCAAGAACAACTTACCAAAGACTGGTAACCAAGATGTTCAAACACCTGATTGGCAGAACGGTGGAAGTTTACATCGATGACATGGTCGTGAAGACCAGAGAACCTAAAGGTCATCTAGTCGACCTAAAAACAGTCTTTGACATCCTTAAAACATATCGGCTCCGACTCAATACAGCGAAGTGTGCATTCAGAGTGGGATCTGGTAAGTTTTTAGGATACCTGGTGACTAGAAGGGGCATTGAGGCCAGCCCAGATTAGATTAAGGCCATCTTGGAATTGAAGAGCCCGACGTCGGCAAAACAGGTACAAATGTTAACTGGAAGGGCCGCAGCCCTTAATAGGTTCATAAGCAGAAGCTCAGACAAGTGCAAACCTTTCTTTAACTTAGTGAAAAAAGCCCCAGATTTTTTATAGACAGAAGAATGCGAAGCCGCCCTGACCGACCTGAAGAAGTATCTGACCATAGCTCCGGTTCTTTCAAATCCAGAACCTGGGGAGGAGTTGTTTTTGTACTTAGCAGTCTCAGAACACGCAGTAAGCGCAGTGTAATTCAAGAAGAAAAAAAAGGAACAAAGGGCTGTTTACTACGTAAGCAAAACCTTGACCGATGCAAAAACAAGGTATCTACCCTTAGAAAAATTGGCACTGGCTTTAGTAATGGCTTCAAAGAAACTGAACCATTACTTCCAGGCCCATAAAATTGTAGTGTTAACAGAACACCCCTTGAAATCTTTGCTATAACAAGGAGACCTGACAGGAAGAATAGCCAAATGGGCAGTGGCCTTGGGATAGTATGACTTGGAGTACAGACCCAGAACAGCAATCAAAGGCCAAGTTTTGGCCGACTTCGTGGTCGAGTTCACGCCAGAATACATCGAACATCGGGCTCCGTTGAGCCGAGGTGAACGATGTCCAAGCAAGCAAGAAGAAGCCCAACCAAATGCAACAGAACAAAGGAAAAAGGAAAAACTCAGACCCTGCAACATTTACATCGGCGACTCCTTTCGACTATTTGTCGATGGGAGTTCAAACCGGCAAGGTGCGGGACAGGAGTAGTACTGGTATCTCCAGATGGAGAAGTGTTGGAACAATCCATTCGATTGGGGTTGAAGGCCTCAAACAATGAAGCAGAGTATGAAGCATTGATTGCAGGACTAAAGCTGGCAGTAGCAGCAGAAGCAGATGAAGTAATAGTCTTCTGTGACTCCCAGCTCATAGTCAACCAGACAACAGGCGAATTTGCAACTCGAGATAAAAGGATGTCAGCGTACGCAAAGGAAGTCAACAGGTTAGTAGCTTTATTTCAGAATTGCCGACTACATCAGGTCAGCCGAGATGATAATAGTCATGCCGATGCACTACCCAATCTGGCTAGTGCAATGCGACCTGGAAAAGTAAGGACGATAATGATCGAATACTTATCGGGCCCGAGCATCGAACCACTGACCATAGAGCGTGAAGCAATGTGTGTGGACATAGGACCAAGCTAGATGGATGCAATTGTTGCATTCCTAAAAGAAGGAAAGCTACTAGATGACCACAAAGAGGCACACAAGGTCAGATTGAAGTCGGCAAGATTCAGTCTGACAGCAGAAGGACATCTCTACAGAAGATCTTTCACTGGACCCCTTTTAAGGTGTATACACCTGTCACAAGTTGAAGATTTTCTACATGAAATACATGAAGGAATCTGTGAAAGCCACACCGGGGGCAGATCACTAGCCCATAGGGCCATTACCCAGGGATATTGGTAGCCCTACATGCAAAAGGACGCAGAAGCCTATGTCAAGAAGTGTAAAAAATGTCAAAGGTTTGCACCATTGATACACTAGCCTGCAGCAAACCTGAGCCCAGTATCTAGTCCTTGGCGGTTTGCCCAATGGGGCATAGATCTCGTTGGGCAACTGCCCCAAGCAACTGGACAAAGGAAGTACCTGCTGGTAACAACAGATTACTTCACAAAGTGGATAGAAGCTGAGCCCCTAGCCAAGATCCGAGATGTGGACGTGAAGAACTTCTTATGGAAAAACATCATCACCAGATTTGGGATTCCAAGAGCAATCGTTGCTGATAATGGAACACAATTTGACAGCAAGCTGATCAAGAATTTCTGTGCGAAATTCAAGATCAAGATTTACTTTTCAACCCCAAGCTTTCCTCAAAGCAATGGAAGCAGAAGCATCCAACAAAGTTATCCTAGATGGGATAAAGAAAAGGTTGCAGGCAGCAAAACGAAAGTGGGTGGATGAACTACCAAGTGTGCTCTGGGCATATCGAACTACGCCAAGAAGATTAACGGGGGAATCTCCCTTTGCCATGACCTATGGCACAGAAGCTGTCATTCCGCTTGAAGTCGGCATCCCTGGGATCAGAACCCAGGGAGTAGAGAACGAGACTAATGATATACTCTTAGCCCGAGATCTGGACCTACTAGAAGAAAAAAGGGAGAAGGCCGCAATTCAGCTCGCAACCTACCAGCAGCAGCTTGCCATAGCTTATAATAAAAGAGTCAACCCAAGGGAGTTCCAAGTCGGCGACCTAGTCTTGAGAAATGTTGTCGGCAACAAGAAGGATCCCAGGGAGGGCAAGCTTGGCCCAAACTGGGAAGGACCTTACAGAATCACTTCGGTATTGGGCAATAGGGCATATCGGCTTAAAGATAATGAGGGCAAAGAGTTACCAAGACCCTGGAATACTTGTAATCTGAAATTTTTCTACCATTAAATTTTCCTTGTTGTTTGCCGATATAATGAATAAAATTTCAGCAGAATTCTCCTATATTCGTGACTGATAAAGATACATAACGTTGTTTTTGGAAGACATGCATAATGAGACCCCAAGTGGAACTTAGGTTCACATTAGGGGGCAGAGAGAAGAGAAATGATGTTTAACACTTGTTGAAACTTAAGAAAAGTTTACAAGTTGAAGTTAAATGATGTTTTACACTTGTTGAAACTTGAGAAAAGTTTACAAGTTAAAACCGAAATGATGTTTAACACTTGTTGAAACTTGAGAAAAGTTTACAAGTTGAAGTTAAACCGAAATGATGTTTTACACTTGTTGAAACTTGAGAAAAGTTTACAAGTTAAAACTGAAATGATGTTTAAACTTGTTGAAACTTGAGAAAAGTTTACAAGTTAAAACCAACATGATATTTAACACTTGTTGAAAGTTGAGAAAAGTTTACAAGTTGAAGTTAAACCGAAATGATGTTTTACACTTGTTGAAACTTGAAAAAAGTTTACAAGTTAAAACCAAAATGATGTTTAAACTTGTTGAAACTTGAGAAAAGTTTACAAGTTAAAGTTAAACCGAGATGATGTTACACACTTGTTGAAATTTGAGAAAAATTTACAAGTTGAAACCGAGGTCGTGCCAAGAAAGGTACTTGGATACTTGCCAAAGTAAATCGTCATAACCAAGGTATGTCACCCCGAGAAGATTGCATAAAGATAGAAGTGTATATTACAGATATGCAAATTATTCTAAGTATGAAAGACATACAAGAAGCAATAAAGGGAAGACAAACAATGCAAACATTCAAGAAAGAAGTTGCATTCATGAAAAGGCACATCGACAACTTAAAGATTTTACATTACTTTAAAAGAAAAGTACAAAGCACAAAAGAAAGAGAAAAACATGAAATCAAGAGTCTTCAGCAGCAGGCTAGGTTTGGACCTCGGAAGACTGCTGAGAAGACATCTCGGCAACCTTCTCAGCCTTAAGTTCAATATTAATTTCTTGAAGGGTTTCATCTATGCTCTTTTCGGCAGGAGGCACGTACGATGACGCCTTCTCTGGAGTGGCATCCTTGGGGACTTCCTCATCCTCCTCATCTTGAGTCAAGTCCAGGACTTGCTTATTTTGAGGAGGAGACTTGGCCCCAACAACATCTTTTGACTTTCTCACCAAAACCTCCTCCTCAAATTCAGAGTCGTCATCGGATTGAGTTGGAGTTGGAGGGAATGGAAGAGGAATGTCGTCGGCGTTCCTAAGGGGCGAGTCCTCGGGGACTTCAAGCTTTTTTAGAAGAGACATCCAACCAAGGGTGAAACCCTTATTGCATGCCTGCTTCACTTGCTTTTCGTAATCCGCCGTGACATCGACCACCTCTTCGTTGTATCCCTTCTCGTCGGCGGCCTTGACCTCAGCCTCTTTGGTGGCCAGGGCGTCTTGAAGCTCCCTTTGGGCCTCGGCCATCTTGTCCTCAGCCTCTTTTAGCTGGGCTTGAAGAACTTTGTTTATCGCCTCAGCAGCACCTACTTTCTCTTCGACGTCATGTTGAGCTTTGATAGCATCCTCAACCTGATCTTCCAGGGTCTTCATTTTTGACTGCAAGTTCTTATTAGTCTTTTGAAGAGTGGAGACCTCCCACTTCTTCTCGGCCAGCTTCTCCCAGTTTTCAAAAGATTATACTGAGAAAGAATGGGCATACTGGATGGCCTGAAAGTAAAACAGAACAGAAGTTGTTAGAAAAAATTGTAAGTATGGAATGCACAGAAAGAAAGAAAAAGTTGCCAGATAAAGACACTTACTTGAACGGAGCGTTGAAACATCAGGGCATAGTTTTCATACTCGCTCAACTCGGCGTTTCGATTGAGATCACCGGGGAGAAGCAAAGCGGTACTGAGGGCTACGCCGACGTTAATGTCATCGGCACTATCGTTGGCCATAACTGGCTTATCTTCCAGAGTGATTTTGGGGGCCCAGGGGGCATCATGTTTTTTGGACCTCGAGGCGGTTACAGAGGATGACCTCGGTTTCTTTGATTTCGGAGAATCGGATGGTTGGGCCTCAGCACACATTTTTTCCGTGGTAGGCTGGGACTTGTCACTTTCAGCCAGTTTGGAGATCGGCAAAGTGTCTTCAGTGTCAACCTGAGTCACCTTGGCCTTTGGTTGAGCCTTCTTAATTCTTTTTTGCTTTGGTGGAGGCTGGGTTTGCGCTGGTGGAGCATCAACGGTTGATGGGATGCTGGCTAGGAGATCTTTTACAATGGCTTTTTTACAGCCCATCTCAGCAGCAAAAACGGTTCGTTGCCGGCGTTGTCGTTGGGATATCGGGATCAAGTATGGAGCCGAGGTTGACGACTGTTCAGCTGGATCAGAGGTTGATCCTTGGTCTGTCCGAGATGTGGACGCGACTTGTGGAGTTGTGGCAAAAGGTGGAGAAAGGCTTTTTTTCTTCTTTTTTGGGATGTCGGAAGAGCCAATTTATACGTGGGAATGAAGTTAAGAAGTAGAGGGGCCTTCTGCTTGTGAATTGGCAAATTCAAAAGTTTCTTCAAGTCTTTACTGGGAAAGAAAGACTGACAGAAGCCCTTTGGTGGCTGAGGAAGAACTGCAAAAAAGAAAAAGCGTAAACATTAGACCAGAATGTTGAAAACTTTATGCAAGAAAGTAAGAAAATTTGTGAAGGGTGGCCCTTACCAGCTCCTTCCCCGAAAACTGTTCGACTTAGGGGATAAAGATGGAGGTCATCATTTGGCTGAAACTCCCAATTACCCGAAACGATGAAGTAATCATCCCCCGCACCCTTGTTGGAGTCAGGGAGGTCGGCAACGATTTTGTATTCCGTAGACCTTGGCTTGAGGTAATAGATGTGGCCTTTTTTTGATTTCAGGCAACACATGGTATAACAGAACTGGAAGTCGGCAAGAGTAATCCTAGCATTCTCTTGTTTGGCTAGGGCTATGGTACCATTAATAATTCAGTACGAATTGATTGCAAGTTGCATTGGGTTCAACCTATAGAAGTGGAGGATTTCATGGAAGAACGGGTTAAGTGGAAACCTAAGTCCACACTCAATAAACGCTACTACTAGGAAAGACATGAGGTTTACATCGGGCATGATAGAGTCGTCATCCCTAGCCAACCTCAGATGGACGTCGGCAGGGATGTCAAACTCACGCCTAAAGTGATATAATTTGCTCGGCGTATCTACTCTATGTTTCCACATACCCATGATATCGGCTTAAACTGAAAAGGTTGGATTTCAAAAGGGGTATCTCTAAAGGGTTTTTATGGACCTCAGCTAAAGCTAGAAGATACACAGAATGTGTGGGAATAGTTTCAGTTTTTCCTAAAAAATCGAGGGTTCTACAAACAAATCCCAAACCCAAATAAAATGGAGCAAGATTGGAGGCACAAATCTGGAAAAAACATAGAAAACGGAACACAAGAACGTGTTTCAGAATCAAGAACAAGGGTGTACTACCAAGAACACTGTGACAGAGTGTGTGAAAGGGTACAAGGTCAAGAACAGTTGCAAAATTACAGAAAAATTGTGAGCAGTGCGAGTATTCAAGACATGGGCAAAGGGCAAAATCGTGAAATAAACACATTCAGATGCATGATTCATAAATCAAATGTTTGAGTAAAACAACAATGGCGACTAATGATAAGGTAAAATTTCTTGGAGCGTAACAAGAACTAAAAACCAGAAGGAACGATGACTTACCAGAGGGAAAAAGTCGATGTTGAGATCGCTGAAGTCAGACAAACGGCGGTAGCGGAAAAAGAGCCTCGCCGGAAGAGGAGAAACAACGGTGGCAGCAGAGCTTCAGAGCTTGGAACAATGGAAGATTAGAGAAGGCAAGGAAGAGAAAGAGTTTGAATAGAGACAATGTAAAGTGAAAAGACAAAAAGGGAGAAAAGTTTTGTTAAAAACCTAAAACAATGGCAACACAGAATTGATGAGCCTAGGAAAACGGATTTGTCAGACGGCGCACGCAGGCGTGAGACGACTTACAAGCGCGTAACAAGTACGATCCAGTGAGGGGAAAACACGTGGCTTAAACGATTGAGTTGTTATGTATAACAGCTCATACGCGTGAAGAAGCCCTTGGGATTCTTAATCTTTAAGAAGACATATCGGCCCATGATGATGATCTCGACTTACGCCGATGTACTGGCAGGAAGTACCGATATAGGTTCCATCACCTCAGGATGCTGAGGTAATAGAACCTAGGGGCAGTTGTGGGGATATATTTTCTGAGTCCCAACACGTGGCCAAGGTGACGCCAACATGTCAGCCGATGCGTCACTTATCCAGGACAAGATGCCGAGGTGATCTCGGTAAGGCCGAGGTTATCTCCGAAGATATCGAAATCCGAGATAAGCGGATAAGGGACAAGAGTCCTAGAATGATGAAGGACTTTAGCATGGATAAGGATAACACTCTTAGGGAGTTTATCTTTATCTCTTAGAGAGTCCAGGATAAGCACTAAGCAAGAGTCCATTGAAGCTAGGCTTCTAGTGGGACTAGGATTGAGTCGACTATAAAAGAGAGGCACCCCCGATGGGTCTAAAGTACGCAATTTATATTCAGTACAGTGAGTCTTGCACTATTGATTATCTTTGAGAGATATACTGACTTGATCATCGGAGTGCCCCTGGGTGGACGAACCACCGCCGGAATCTTTTCTTTCTGTTGCAGGTCAGTTAGGTGTCATCTATTCTGCCAGTTCTCTCCAGCTGAATACTGAGTTGGGCAGTGTGATCAGAAAATCACTATTAAGTCAATTAATAGTTTATTTATTTATTTATTTATTTTTAAGTAAACTTCAAAAGGTATATTTGTAATTGAATAATACTAAGGATCTCAAATAAATTACCAAATATTAAATGGATGAATTACACTTTGCCCTCTTTATGCTTGGCCACTTTCTCACTTTGGCCTTTAAAGTTTATTTTTTTCCACTTTAACCTTTCATGTTTTAAGGTTTTCCCAATTTACTGTAGGAAAACTATTTATTAAACTAGCGAACTGTGTGTATTTAATAAAATAATGACTAAAATAAAAGTAAAAGTTAGAAAATAATTTTCACAAAATTATTTCTGGAAAATACAAGTAAGCAATGAAATTCTTGTTCAAGTATAAAACAAGAACAAGATCACAAACTGTAAGTTAAATTAAATAAAATAAAAAAACTTAGAGAATGTAGATCAATCAAAATGTAGAAATAAGAAAAAGCCGAGGCATGTGTTGGACACACTTTCATTAAGATCGTTATGTCCTTGCTATGGTGCTCGAGAATAAATGATGTCAACCTCCCAAAATGCAACGACTACAACCCAAAAACGTAGCACTAAAAATTTGGGTCTAGCGAGCAAACTGTGTTGAACTCTCTCTTTCACAGAAAAATAGAACAATATGCAGAGGAGTGCAAGGAATGAATGCGAAAATTGAATGAATGAATTGCTTAGAAAGGGTCTAAATTTATAAGCTCCATGGTGCCTATTCAGATGGGTTTGAATCTGGACAACCACCGACGGTGAAAAGATGTGACCGGAGAAGGAGAAGGAGAAGAAGAAGAGAAGAGGTGTCATTGGTTCAATTTTGGAAAAATTCAAATTTGAATTGAATCTGTTTGAAAATTTTGAATTTTCCCGCAAGAAATTTGAAAAAATTCAAGTAATGACCCGACACACAACCTACACTACATACCCACACCCAGCCCGACTGGCCGGTTGAAAGGACAGCGGCGTGCACGTGTGGTGTTGGGATCGAAGCAAACTTGGTCTATAACTCTTCCCTCCACAAAACTTGGGCGCCCTTTGATGAAAGAAAAGGTAAAGCGTTGAAGATGGTCTAATCTACAGTGAAGCAATTTGAATCACTCAAATTCACATTAGGAGGTTGAAGTTCTTGATCAATAAATTTCGTTGGTTTAATTTCTTGCAAGGCTAAAATTTTGATATTGTCAAAGGATCTAAAATAAAACTTTATGCGAGTTAGTGCATTTCATGCAAAAATGATAAAGACATTGGGCATGGCAGTAGCGCTCTGTACCCGGGAGAAAACTATTGGAGTGATGATTTGTTCTAGCACTTCGTTTTTTTGTGTGAAAAACATTTTCTAACCAAAAATATTTTTTATGACAAACATTTTTTCATAAAATGTTTTTTTGAAGAAATATTTTTTTAATGTTTGGTGGTGTGATGGTGGTGGGAAAAGGGTGGAGATTGAGGTGATGGTATGGTGGTGGGGTGTCTGCTGTGGCGATGGTGATGGTGGTCGTGATAATGGTGGTGGTAGAGGTGAGAATAGCGATGGTAATGTAGTGAAATTGTTAAGATTTTAGTTTGAAAAATATTTTTTGCTTCTTCTGTCCAAATAGACATGTTTTTCGTTGATTATGAAAAATGTTTTCTATTGATTTCATTTTTTATTGTACCAATTTTAGAAAATACAAAAAATATTTTTTGCCCAAACAAAACAGTGGCGTGCTTTCATTTTGCAAATGGATTCTGGGTATGGGCACCATTAAGTAATGTTTTGGATTTTTAAAACTAGGCCCAAAAAAATGACTAATGACTTGTTTGGTTATACATTAATTATGGGTACATGAGAATGACCCACCATAATGGGCATCTTCAAAGGTTCAATGTATTGGTTTTTTAGTTATTTGCGTTGCTTAGGCCTATGTTAGCTAATCCAGTTTTGAATTTAATGTAAAGGCCCAAATCTATTTTGGGCCACAAGATTTATTGGGAAAGGCCCAAATCCATTTTGGGCCACAGAATATCAGGGTTCGAACTTAAAATTCTGGTTTTAGATTTAAAAAAACAAAAATGCTAGAGGCCCCAAAAATTCTACCAAAAATTTTACCAAATGTCTTACATGGGTGTGGGACCCACATGGGACCCACATTGTGTGGGTCCCACACCCATGTGAGACATTTGGTAAAATTTTTGGTAGAATATTTGGGGTCTCTAGCATTACTCTTAAAAAAAATCCACAAGTACTAAAATATATATTATGAAAGTTTTAAGAATGTATTTAAAATCAAGTTATGATTTTAATTATAAAAATCAAGGTATGATTTTTGGTTTGTGAATTCTTGAATCTTGGGAAATATGAAGTATATATTATATATTTGTGTGAATTTTTTGAATTAAATTAAAATTTTAATTCATGTAACTAATATTTAAATGGAAGTTTCAAATTGGTTAGTCATTTTATGACTCAAGGAAAATACGAGTTATGAAATTTAAGATGTGAAAAATATTAGTTTTATCTTGAGTCTTTAAAATGTTTATACCGCACAAATTAATTTCTTACGGTAATTGCTATGAAGAGTTAGTTTATAAGGCGTTTGGTTGAAAAATTCAAATCTAAAAGTTTAGGCGCTGATTTATTATGTCTATAAGAACAAAAATAACTAAAATACCCCTCAATCATCTCTATCTTTTTCGCAAAGGCACACGGGTGAAAAGATCGATGGATTTAGGTATATTTGAGGAAAATATGTGAGTTTTAGAGAGAGAGAGAGAGAGAGTGAGAGAGAAAATAGGGTTTGGAAATGTTTAGAGAGAGAGTGATATGAAAAAGTGATTTTTACGGACTGATATACGCACAGTCCGCTCGAGTGCAAGAAGTGACGCTCGAGTGTTCAGACACAAAAATGATTATCGCTCAAGCGCAATAAGTGACGCTTGAACGTAGAATACACACTTTCAGTAGTTTTGCAGACAGATGACCATCGCTTGAGCGCGCGACTGCTTGAGCGCAGAAAACACTCTCTCAGCAGTTTTGTAGGCCTGGAAAAGGACTGAGAGTTCAGAAAGCCCGCTCGAGCGCAAGAAGTGACACTCGAGTGAAGGAGTAAAATTCTAGGCAACAAAAGTTTGGGAACTAAGCTACCAACCTGTTTCAAACACAACCAATACAACCCAATAACCAAACTCAAAGGGGGAAAAAAAGAAATTATACAAGAACAACACTACAGAATCATGAAACTCGAGTCCAGAATACAAATGGGTTGGGTCCTAAACCAAAATCGTTATAGAATCTGGAAAACCACCGACGGTGAAGAGATGTGACCAGAGAAGAAGAATGAGAAAAGAAGAGGTGTCATTGGTTCAATTTTGGAAAAATTCAAATTTGAATTGAATTTGTTTGAAAATTTTGAAATTTCTTGCAAGAAATTTGAAAAAATTCAAGTTGGGACCCGACACACAACCTACACTATATACCCACTCATAGCCCGACTAATCGGTCAGATGGACGGTGGGCGTACACGTTTGGTGTTGGGATCAAAGCAAGCTTGGTTTATAACTCTTCCCTTCACAAAACTTGGGTGCCCCTTGATGAAAGAAAAGGTAAAGCATTGGAGATGGTCTAATCCACAGTGAAGCAATTTGAATCACTCAAATTCACATTAGGAGGTTGAAGTTCTTCATCAATAAATCTCGTTGGTTCAATTTCTTGCAAGGTTAAAATTTGGATATTGCCAAAGGATCTGAAATAAAACTTTATGCAAGTTAGTGCATTTCATGTGAAAACGATATAGACATTGGGCATGGCAATAGCTCTCTGCACCCAAGAGAAAACTATTAAAGTGATGATTTGTTCTAGCACTTCGTTTTTTGGGTGAAAAACATTTTCTAACCGTAAATATTTTTTATGAAATTTTTTTTTTATAAATTTTTTTTTGAAGAAATATTTTTTTAAGGTTTGGTGGTGTGGTGGTGGTGGAAAAAAGATGGAGATTGAGGTGATGGCATGGTGGTGGGGTGTCGGTTGTGGTGATGGTGATGGTGGTCATGGTAATGGTGTTGGTAGAGGTGAGAATAGCGATGGTAGTGTAGTGACATTGTTAAGATTTTAGTTTGAAAAATATTTTTTGCTTGTTCTGTCCAAATAGACATGTTTTTCGTTGATTATAAAAAATGTTTTCTGTTGATTTCATTTTTTATTGTACCAAATTTTAGAAAATACAAAAAATATTTTTTGCCCAAACAAACGAAGTGTAAACAGTGGCATGCTTTCATTTTGCAAACTCTTTGGTACCATTAAGTAATGTTTGGATTTTAAAACTAGGCCCAAAAAAATGATTAATGACTTGTTTGGTTTTACATTCATTATGGGTACATGAGAATGACCCACCATAATGGGCATCTTCAAGGGTTCAATGTATTGGGTTTTTAGTTATTTGCATTGCTTAGGCCTATGTTAGTTAATCCAGTTTTGAATTTAATGGAAAAGACCAAATCTATTTTGGGCCACAGGATCAAGGTTTCAACTTAAAATTCTGGATTTAGATTTAAAAAAAAATGCACAAGTACTAAAATATATTTTGTGAAAGTTTTAAGAATGTCTTTAAAATCAAGTTATGCTTTTAATTATAAAAATAAGGGCATGATTTTTGGTTTTTAAATTTTTGAATCTTGAGAAATGTGAAGTATATATTATATATTTGTGTGAATTTTTTGAATTAAATTAAAATTTTAATTTATGTAACTAATATTTAAATGGAAGTTTCAAATTGGTTAGTCATTTTGTGACTCAAGGAAAATACGAGTCATGAAATTTAAGATGTGAAAAATATTAATTTTGTTTGAGTGTTTAAAATGTTTATATTGCACAAATTAATTTCTTACGGTAATTGCTATGAAGAGTTAGGGATTATTTCGAATGATCTAAATAAACGTACTTTTTGACTTTTTATAAAATATGAGTTAGGTATGGGTTAGGTTTGAAGTGATGTGATAGAGAGGTGATGTGACTTAAATAAAATGATATGACTTAAATAGGATAGTAGCTTTTTGACCTTTTGACTTTTTTAAGTTATGACAAACGAGGCCTTAGTTATAGGGTGCTTAGCTGAAAATTCAAACCTAAAAGTTTAGGTGCTAATTTATGGGTGATTCTACTTACACCACTCTTTTACCTCTTTATACCCTCCATAAAGATTGTTTTTTTCTTCCAATTTTATCCATGTGTGAAATTATTTAAAGGGACAAAACACTAAAATTAAATGTATCTAATTATCTCCTTACACTTCTTGAGCTTCAATCCTGCTTCTCTTTTTCCGTTCTCAACTACTCTTTTCTCTTACACATCTCTTTTGAAAAACTGATAATCATAGTGTTTTGATCATAAAAAAAGTAATGGATGAAGAAACGGTGGTGAAAAACCATCAAAAAAGTGAAAATGGTGAGTTTTTTTTTTTTATTAATTTGGTAGGTTTTTGTTTCGATTTTCTGGGCTAGTCTGTGACTTTTGTTCGGTGTTTCGAAATTGAACAAAATAACATAGTCTAGTATCACAGTGCCGAAAAAAAAATATAAGTCTGGTATCAAATTGCCGAATAAAAGATAAATTTTCAGTAATATAAAGCCCCATTTTTTTAATTTGTTTGGCTACTCATTGCTATGTATTTTCAGTATAATTTTTGTTTTGTTTTGCTTGGAAGGATTATACTTATACTCATTGCAACAATGCAAGTATTGCATTATTAGTGGACTCCAGTCATGAATTCATTACAGACGAGGTTTGTTAAGTTTTTTTATGAATACAATTTTTTCTTATTTCTAATTTGTATTGAGTTTTATTAATAATTTGACGTACAAATGTATTTATTATGTTTAGATTTTTAGTAGTCATCAAGCATTAATTAAATGGGCTTCTGACGTTGGAAGGAAGATTGGATTTGTCATTATTATAAAAACATCAGATGCAGGAGGTAATGGCAAAAAACCAAAACTTGCCCTTGCTTGTGAAAGAAGTGGTTATTATAGAGATAACAGGAAGATCAAGGGGGAACGATTGAGGTTGACAGGTTCTAAAAAGTGTGGATGTCCATTTCTATTAAGGAGGGAAAATTACCTACAAATAATGAGTGGATGTTGCATGTCTTATGTGAAGCGCACAATCATCCGTTTGCTGAACATCTTGAAGGGCACTCATTTGCTGGCAGATTATCTAAGGAGGAAACATCCTTATTAGTTGACATGTCGAAGAGTATGGTGCGACATAAAGAGATATTGGTTACATTGAAACAAAGGGATGCCTTTAATGCGACAACAAGGAAAAAAATCTATAATGCATGTCATCGACATCGAGTAGTATAGAGGGTGGGAAGATCACAGATGCAACAACTATTGGGGCAATTGTCGATTCAAAATTATGTTGAGTGGCATTGATGTGATGATAGAGAGATGGTGATTGGCTTGTTCTGGGCACACCCAGTTAGTTTGGCATTGTTACGTGCATTTCCACATGTGTTGATTATGGATTGCACATACAAGACTAATAAGTATCGACTCCCTCTTTTAGAGATTGTTGGGGTAACATCAACGGACTTGACTTTTTTAGTTGCTTTTTCTTATCTTGGTCATGAACGGGAGGACAACTATACATGGGCTTTAGGCGTATTGCGTACTTTATGAAGAATACCGTTTTTCCAAAAGTCATTATTATAGATAGGGAGTTGGCTTTGATGAAAGGCATATCAAAATTTCTACCTATGGGCACTAATTTTTTATGTAGATGGCATATTAGCAAGAATGTTCTGATGAAGTGTAAGAAGGTTTTTGAGATGAAAGATAAATGGGATAAGTTCATGTATAGTTGGAGTGCTTTGGTATTGGTTAGAACAGAAATAGAATTCAATGAACAATTTTTCACTCTGAGGACTGAATTTAGTATGTATCCTGAAGCTATTAAGTATGTTCTTACCAATTGGTTAGAGCCATACAAGGAAAAATTTGTTGCAGCTTGGTCAGACAGTAATATGCATTTCAGAAATACTGCTACAAACAGGTAAATTATGGTCATTGCATTTATGAATTGATATAATTCTTTGATTTTTATATTAAATACCAAAACATACAAACTTGTAGGGCAGAGAGTTCTCATGCTAAATTGAAGAGGCAACTTGGATCAAGTCAACGCAGTTTTGAGACATCTTAGACCAAAATACACAATTTGTTAGAGTTACAGCATGTAGACATTAAAGCCTCATTTCAGCGGAGTTTGATTGTAGTCCAACGCAACTACACACCTGTTGAGTTCACTGAGTTACGTGGTTTTATTTCAATTTGTAGTTTGGACAAAATATTAGTAGAGTCAAAGAGATCTAATAGTGTGAGAATAGATGTTGTTGCATGTGGCTGCATTTTGCGACGTACACATGGGTTGCCATGTGCACATGAAATAGCTGAGTATTTTCAACAAGGTTGACCGATTCCCCTCTCGTGCGTATGCTTCCAGTTTCAGAAAGTGCTTTTGTGAAATTGGATTGCAAAACAGAGACTGATTTTTTTATTAAGAAATTCCAAACAATTGACGAGACGCAACAAGTGATCCTTCTGAAGAAGTTGAGGGAGTTAATTAGTCCAGACAGTACATTTTTGATGGAACTTGAACTCAAGACTGACACGCGAGGTAGGAGCCGAGGTCGCGGCCGTGGTCAATTCAAAATCGATACATCTACTAAACGCGAGCCATCTGCATTTGAGTTTGTACTATCTGGGAAAGATAGTTATTCACAGGGTGTTACCATCTCAACTGCACTAGTTCGTAAGCAAGTGCAATGGAAGAAGGCAAAAAAAGATTATGTACGTAATTACATAAAACTTGTAACTATGTACAAAATATATTTTAATAGTTTTTCAACCTCATTTTAATTATTTCATATATCTATTGCTGTATATTTGTGATGTAGGTTTGTATGACGTAGTCAACAAATCATATCTCTTAGTTCAAACAATTTCCGGAGAGGTTGAGACCATATATCCATCACATAAAAGATGTACAAGCAGATGACAATTGTGGTTTCAGGGAAATAGCTGGATTGATTGGTTTAGGTGAAGATGATTGGCAACAAGTTAGGCGCAACTTGTTGACTGAGTTGCATTCGAATGTAGTGCACTACGTGCAACTATTTGGTTCACAAGAAAGGGTTAATGAACTTAACTCTATTTTATCCTATTTCGAACCTAGCCTTAGATTTAATCATTAGATGACTATACCCGACATGGGGTATTTGATAGCATCATACTATCGAGTCGCTCTTTACCATTTATCTATGCAATAATGCTTGACGTTTTTACCACTTAGATCAGTACCGATTGCAACACCTGATTGAAGAGATATCTGCATAGGATTTGGAAATAGAAACCATTTCATGCAGGTAACTATCGAGCCTACTTATATTATTACCATGTCTTATTTTGTAATTATATTTATTGATTTCTTTGTTATAGGTTTATCTGCAACCTGGCCATCTAGTACCTCTGATAACAAATAATTGGATTCGTTTTCATCACCTGTGTGCCATTGGATGAGAGAAAGCATATACTATCCATATTCAGCAATTCCGTACTCTTATCAGCCCTGACGTAATAACTACTGAAACAATCGATATAGAAGAATTGTGATAATATGTTTGATTGATGGATGCAAACAACGACAGATTTGATGGATGCTTTTATGGATATTCGTACACTTGATTTTGTCATGAAATTTTTTATGGAAACTTTTTATGTTTGATTTTATAGATGCGTGTTTGATTTATGGATGTTTTTTATCGAACTGGATTAATGCAAATTCGTTGACATTCTATTACCGAACATGCCAAATTATTATTTAGAACAAAGTGGC
This sequence comes from Camellia sinensis, assembly GCF_055761805.1. Lineage (NCBI taxonomy): Eukaryota > Viridiplantae > Streptophyta > Magnoliopsida > Ericales > Theaceae > Camellia > Camellia sinensis. Next base: position 14,703,270 of record NC_138964.1, on the reverse strand, counting down.
TCTATAAATGTATAGCAATAGAACTCTAGACAAATATATTTCTTCCAGCAACATAATACTGGACAAATGTAATTTCTCTACTATTGCGTGACTGAACAGACACTTCATAGTGGGTTCCACTGACTTTGTTGTGAAGCAAATTGAAATTCTCCAATTGTATGGCAACATAATGTTGGGAAAAAATAGGTTGTCTGGTAACATGACACTGGAGTAATAAAAATTCACTATCATTTTATTATCGAACAAGCCTAGCACAAATTATTACCACATCAATTGGGAGGAAAGTGACTCTGTAAATGTATAGCCATAAAAGGCTGGACAAAACCATTTATTCTGGCGTTATAGTACCGAATTTTTTAAAATTGTTTCGCATTGTGCGACCGAACAGGCACTTCAATGTGGACTCTACTGGCTTTGTTGGGTAGTGAACAGAAATTATCCAATTGAACGGTTACATAATGCTGGAAAACAAATTTTTTTCCAGTAACATGAAACTAGAGTGATTTAAATTGTTTAGCATTGTATTACCAAACAGGCCCAGTACAAATAAAAAAAAACATTGCTTAGGATGAAGTTGCTTTGGAAATACATAGCAACTAAATGCTGGAGGGATCTATGGTTTCCAGCAACCGAACACCGGAATAATGAAAATTGTTTAGCAGTATGCCGCTGAACTGGCCCATAGCATTGAAAAAAATAATGTTACTTCCAGCAAATGGTACCATATCCCTGCAAAACACTTTAATACCATTACAATGCATTATAAACAATAACAAATCCATATGTTCGCCAAAATAAGTTTCCATTGACATAAACATTGAATACAAAATAGATGTGAAACTGTTTAAAATTCTTACAAAAGTATGACAATTCATTACTTGTCCAACCAAGCATCCAGGTTACAAAAGATCCAAGGCATCCACAAAAACTATGCCATTAGGAAAAAGTATATCCCAAATTCTGTACGGCGTAGGCATTCACAAAAACTATGTCATAAAAAAAAAACTAGATCCCAAATTTTGTACGGGCTAGCCTTTCACAAAAACTATGCCATCAAAAAAAACTTGCATCCCAACTATCATGTACGGTCAACAAAAAACTATATCCCAAAATGTATACAGGCTAGACATTATGCAAAATTATGTCATCAAACAAAAACTAGATCTCAATCCTCATGTATGGTCCATCCTACGACGTTTACGATAGTAGAGTTGATGCTCTATACGTGTCGAAGTAGATCCCAAACTTTGTCCATCAAGAACTTGCAGCATGCGACCAATGGTATCATACAACAAGTCAGAGTGCAAGACACACTCATGACGACCGAGCCTATGGACTGCAGCACCAACATCGAAAGCAACATCATTACACTGCAAAAAAATTGATAAAAATCGTACTTAGTGTTTGATTTATGGTGAACTACTTAAAAGTGAAAAAAATTAATTCACAATTTGCTTACCCACTCAGGATCTATAGTAACGTCATTCTCGGGACGTTGAACACGTGGATCAACTGAGAGTGATGCGTAGGATTTTGAACAACCCGGTGTGAAACACGAGCATACGACTCAAGGTATCCCGTACACATTCAGATGGGTGCTGCTGTACAGGCACACTACGAGCGTTTAATGGACAACACATGATTTTCCAATTGCGCCTATATCGTGCCATGGTATTGATACATGATTCTGTATTGTCCTGGTTTGCTGCCTCGTGTAGCTCGAACAAGAGATAATGGTGTTGGTGGGATGGTTTAGACCATACGAAACTGTCGTAAAACCCTGTTGGGGTGATAGGGTTCAACAATATCAAAGCATTTCAAACATCCAGTATAATATGCAACCTCATGAAGTGGATGGTGTGTCCTACATAAACGATATGGATCCCACTCGATCCGCAAATAGGAAATGCATAATGTTAGTTATGAAATCTTATTTTATTTTATTTTTACAATTTTACACCATTATAAAATGTCTAACCTCATTAGCACGTAACATGTCAAGTTGCTCTCGTAATGTCTGCAAGTGGTCTTCTACAAAACCTCTATCTCTCTGCAAACTCCAACGACATACACGAGGTTGTTCATCAGAATAGGACAAATTTGGATGAGGCCTTCCTAAACGAAAATGCTCATAAATCCATGCTTCCAATAGCTTCAAGTAACTAGTAATCTGCTTAACACTAGCCCTACTAGCAAGTCCTAATTGTCTATACAGGAATGCCAAAACTGCAACACCCTATGCATATGAGCTAACAACATCAATGTCAGTCAACATGTGCAGGTAAGCAAAAGGTACTTGAGTCTCACTCTTGTCAAGGAAGAGGGTACAACCTAATAAATATAGCAAGTAAGCTCTCGCTGCGTATTCTATGAAATTTGCATCATCTATATCGTTAATTTCATGAAATTTAATTCACAACCACTCTAGCTTCATGGATTGCCCACGAGATTGAACTAATTCTGCAAATGCATCATTCACTGGCACTCCCAAAGTAGCACTCACCAGTTCAGCAGCCTCGTATCTTGTTAACTTAGGACATAACAAAGCCATGCCAGTGACTGGAATGTCAAGTATGGTCCTCACATCATCCAATGTGACAGTCATCTCACCATTTGGCATGTGAAATGCATTTGTCTCTGGATGCCACCTTTCAACGAAGGCAGATATTGCCACTCTATTGCCATGTCGATATGTGTGATCAATAAGGACACTAAGACCAGACTGCTCAACCAAATGTCTCCACGTAACATTTTCGACTGTTGGTGACATCCATGGCCACTCAGCAAGCTTTCGAGAACGATTCAAACATTTAAGAGGTCCCCATTCCTGCATTTTACATAAAACATATAAATAATTTGAAGCATATAGTACATATGATTAGTTTATTGTTGAGAAATTCTCAAAATACCTTTTTCTTCCAAACAACGGCAGCAACATGGTTACAGAAGCTAATTAGCAATGAAGGATCCTCTGGAGCACCCAGAACTGGTTCTGTGGTGTCATCATTCACAGCAACATCGTCCTCCATGAGGTTAGCCTCTACACCAATATCATTATCGACATCGTCATCCTCTACACCAATATCGTCGTCAACATAATCATTATTCGCATCCACATGGTCATCCTCCTCCACAGGGACATTCACTTCCACTGGTTCAGGTTCTATTTGCCTAGCACGTCTTCTGTTGGATGCCATTGGTCTCTTACGTGAGACACCACTAACCATTTCCGTATAAAAAAAAAACATTAAACCCAATATTAGCAAAAACTCGAACATATTAAATGACTGATGTAAACAATATCAACAAAGAAACTATAATTTCATAGATAACATTCAATTTAAAAAAGAAAAATTTAATGTGCAAATGTATAGAAAAGGGAAAAAATTCTAATTATAGAAGAGCAAAATGCATGATTTATTAATACATGATGTTTTAGAAAAAAAATTATTAAAATGATAAGTAAAGGAGAACTTGGCACCATTTGAAACTTTTTTGTCCTAGAAAATTGCATCAGCATATTGCAAGAGAGGAACATATTGCAAGTTCTGAGAATTCTATTGAAAATTAAAAAAGTTATAAGAACATATTGCAAGAAGGGGAAAAGGAAGAAAATCACATATTGATCTTCTAATGACCAGGAGAATTTATAAGATTTTGAATTTCAGAGTGGCATAACCATTAGGTTACCAACAGACATGGTTTAAATAACATGGTTTTTTTTTTTTTTTTTTTTTTTTTTTTTTTTTTTTTTTTTTTTTTTTCAGGCTGGGTAGGAGTAGTAGTTTACATCGAAGGGATGTTGCATACCCATTAGGATTATATTTTCTTAAAATTCATGTCTTCAAATTCAAATTTTATTTTTCATTTTTTTTTGTATTGTTTCACACAGTAATTTTTGCCTTAAATGAGTGTATAGGTTATGTGGGACATTTGTCAGACGCGTGATTATTTTGATGAAGATGAAAATAGTATCAAAAGCTTTAAGTTATAGAATGGAGCCAAATTCCTTATTCCTGTTAAAGTGAAGAAGAGCAATGGATTTTAAATTTATATAGTATAGGATATTAGAATAATATTTGCCTATTATTCCAAAAGTATGAGGTTGTAATATGAGTTCAAACTATAGAAACAACAAGAACTTTTTAATAAACTTGGATTTGTGTGTGTTTGACTTCCATCTAACTTTCCCCAAGTGGACTTTAAACTGATTTTAGACACAAAGTAATAGAATAAAAATGAAAAAGAGACAAAGACTCACGACATAGCTTCTTATAATTAATTTGTACATTGTTCCCAATTTGGCGTTAAATTGTCAAAAAGTGAGAAGACCAGCTTGCTTGTTTTCTATAGTCATTATTTGGAACTATTCTGTACTGATAGGGTTTAGAACTTGGATTAGACTCTTGTTTTCTTCTCTTTCTTGCTGTAAATTTTTAGGCTCATCTTAAGTGAAGTATTGTTCAGATACGTGCGTTAGTGATTAAGAAGCAGACCTGTGTTTCATAAAGGGTTTTGGCACTTTAGTTGCGTGTTTCACTAGGGGTCTTTTACAACAACTTGATTTAAACATGGCCATGTTTTTAGTATTTTTGCATGAAGTTCTTGTAGACTATTACCCCAAATATTTAAATAGGTGATAATAAGTTATTTAACTTGGGTGACTTATTGCACAAGTGGAATGCAATCTTGAAGTGTATAAGCATCAATGACCCATTCAATGCTTCTATGATCTAAAAGTTAAAATTAATGAAATGTATTTTATTTAAAAAAACAAAAACAATTTAAGCTTATTAAAAAGTGCATAGAGATTGGGCTTGAAATGGGTTTTCTAAATGCATGTTGAGGATGGATGCAATTTTGGCAAGCTTTCAACTATTAGAGTCACTATTAATAATTATGCTCTTAGTTTTCTCATTTTTGTTCTTTTATTTGAATATAGTGCATGAGATTTGCAAATAATAGCTTCTTTTTTTTTTTTAATAAAATTTGGTACTCTTTGCTTTTTGGTAACAATTTGAAATATTGGAATTAGAGTAATCCAATGTAAGGATTGATCGAAATGCAAGATTTGGCTTTAAAGGGTCTGATCCAAATCTTATCCCTAATTCAATACCAAATCTTTGAACAAAGTAATGCCCTAAAGTGTAAGCTTCCGGTCCGAGTTGAATTTTGGTGAAAGCTATGTAACTTAAGTAATTGCCTTCAATTAGCATGAATAATTATAATAATGTCCTACCTATCTGCAGCTTTTATTCAATTAAAAAACAAGCAATTTGTATATTATAGTTGTATATGCATATTTGTGGTAGTGATGGTTGGCCTAATGGTGGACTAACAATATTAGGAGCAACTAACCCATAGCTTCAATTTTTTCCATAACTATTAACAACCTTCTATGGCACCTCTTTACCCACATAACTCTAATCCTTTCCACTTGACTATCACTCTTAAAAAAAAAAAAAAAAAAAAAAGACCAAAAATTTGATAAAATAGAAGACCACAATTTGAACTTCAACATTCAAACTAGCACCAAAAATCACAAACCCAATTAAATTCCAAGATCAAAAACACCAAAGCTATGTTGGGAATTCGCTATTCTTTGTCTATTCACAAAAAATGATGACATGGATGATATAGATATATATAAATATACACACACATCTATGTCTATCAATATATATAGAGAGAGAAGAGTTTTTCACTTACCTTTGGCAAATGGGAAGAATGAGTTCAATCGTCTATGCTGTCCGAACCCCTCCACGCCGGTGTTGTCTACTTTTTTTCCTTGCGTTGTTCTCTCTGCGTCGTTCTCTGTTCCTTCTTTTTCCTCCAAAAGTATAGGTGTAAAGAGATGAGTTTTGAAGAATTTTTTTATCTTAGAGTTTGTTTTGGTAATATATTGGATATAATGAGAATTTATTATTTTTTTATGGTATAATGAAATGCAAAGTGTAAAAAAATAAAAGAATAGTGTAAATAAAATCACCCGTAATTTATTATGTCTATGAGAACAAAAATAACTAAAATACCACTCCATCATCTGTCACACTTTTATTTCTCTCACGATTTAGGTTTCAATCATCTCATATCTCTCTCACTTTCTCTCTCTCTCTCTCTCTCTCTCTCACATTAGATCTCCTTTTCCCTCTCACTTTCTCTCTCTCTATCATCGCTGCCGATCACCAATCTCAGCGTCACTCGCAACCACATCGGTCACGCCGATCGCAGCCGTCGTCCCCTAATCTCTTCCCCTCTTCCTTATCGCTTTCTCTGCCGCCTCCGACCTCCTTACCGCAGCTGTCAGCGGTGTGCTCAAATCTGAGATCCACAGCTCCGCTCTATCTCAGATTTGAGATCTATTTGACTCCGATCTCCTTTGTCGCTCGATTTCTAGGGTTCCGAATAGATAGAGACAACGCCGTCGAGGTCATGCTCTGCTATACTGACACTGACCTCACTACATTCGACATGGCCGACCACTGTAATTCCAAAACCCTTTCTTTCCTATTCGACTCATTCCTCAGCCCCGATCGCATCCCTTGCTTCACGGACTGAGTTCGCCTTCAATCGATTCGGAAAAAGAGAATCTTCATCTGGTCATGCAACTTCAGCAAAGAACGAGTCGATCGATGTGTACTTGGCGGAGTTACTGAGCCCGATCCGCCAAAAGATTGAACCGTTGAGATTGGACAGAGAGAAAACGGAGAAGATGCTGATAGAAAGGGATTTGGTGATGAAGACGAATTTGAAGTGGTGAAGAGATGGGAGGCCTAGAAGATCCTTGAGATCAAATTTTTAGTTGTTGCATAGAATTTTTTGTTTTTATTGTGATCTTGATTTGAGTTCTTCATTTGTTGCATATAGACTCATTTTACCCACTTTCCTATTTCATAGGAAAATTAAAAAAATCAAAAACTAATTTTTAATTGTCTTTTCAAAACACTCCATAATTTATTGTTTCATATTCTTGATTTGTTGTGATCTTGGGTCCTTGATTTTGATGAAATTTTGATTTTCAACCTAGTCCCGATGTGGGTAATAGATTGGGCCATTTTGGCAACAAAAGTAAAAAGTTAATTTTGTGATTTTTTAATTTTTTTACTCAAAAAAAGTATTTATTTATTTTTTTAAAAGAATCTAACTTTTTGTTAAAAAATCATCAAAAAAGTTATTAAAAAAAATTAAAAAGTCAATTTTTTACTAACTTCTCAAAATATCATTTTATAACTTATAATTGTGAATTTAAGTTCTCACATATTTAGTATAGTTGTAAGATTATAAATTTAAACAATAGAATAGTATTTGGTAAATAAGTTATAAATTAATTTTTTACTATGTAATTGTTATTTTTGTTTTTATGAATATAAATATAAATAATTTTATCATTTTATTCATTTTAAATTTTGAAAAAGTTATTTTATTAATAGAAATTAATATAATTAGTATCTATATTAGTACATTTTTATACGGTTTCAATTTTTTTTTTTTAATTTCATAAGAGAATAAGAAAATGTCACTACAATAAAAGTATAATAAATTATTATTATTATTATTATTTTTTTTTTGAGTATAGATATAACTTCATTAACATAAAGAAAGGATTACACCACATACAACAAAACAAAGATACCACAAGTAAGGATTACATCAACCCAACACAAACCAAAGATAAGGAGTGAAGACTAAAACCAAAAAATAGCAAATCCCGAAAGCCTATCAAAACTATTGAAGAAGAAGAGCATGACGTTGTGGAGGTCAGAATAAACTTGGACTGCTATACTATCTTCAATCCAAGACTTGCGTTTGCGCTTACTATGATCAGGCTCAGGGACATTAACAGCAGGACCCTCGGCTAGAATTTTAGGGGGCATGAATTCGCTTAGAACCTCTCGTACGAACATTCACAACTTGTGTCCAAAGTAGAGGCAACAAAGGCTCACCAAAGACATGAAAATGAGGAGAGAGTGGCTCCTGCATAGCAATATCTTCGAAAGGCGTCAAAGAGGATTTTGTGTTGCTAAGTGGGAATGCAGAAGAAAGAATTGCTGGAGAAACCTAGTTTGATTCATCCATATGCATAACAGTGAGAGACAACTCGTGTTTCTGAACAATGACAACAGACAGACTAGACCGATAAACAAATTGAAATTTACTATCACCTTGAAGGGTTTGGCGTAAATTACGATCAATGAGAAGAAAGTTGCGACCCATGATCACTTTCTTCCGACGTTTGAGAAGAGAATTAAAATTAGGAGCATCTCCTGCTTGAATCCCTCTCCACCACCATTGATACTATCAACCGACGAGAAGTTGGAAGCATCGTTACATGTAAAACCCTCTTGAACTCCACTGACACTGGCATTGCCTTCAGACCGATCGTTACACAGATTGACTATAGCATGAGGAAAATCCTTAGACACAGCGTTAAGATTCGAATCATAGCTATTAGAACTAACGCTTGTGTCTCGACCCCATTCCGCCCCTAGTAGAATGGTGCCGTGATGGCCAGTAATCTGAGATTACCAAAGGCCAACTTACGGAAATTCACACACAATCAGAGTATACATATGGGGTCTACATGTGTGGAAGTAATAAATTTAAAACTAAATAGTCCACAAGAGCAGTGCGTAGATCAAATGAAATGTCATACATCTTAATATACCTTACAACTTGGATACAATAAAATAAAGTACAAAATACATCTTGATCAAAAGGTTTCTTAAGCCGACATATACAAAAGAAATAACTACAAGCCAAGAAGCATAATCTTCAAGATGCTACAGAACATAAATCAAAAAACATCTTGCAACAATCATCTAGGCGTCACCGCCTTCCTGCTCGTCACCAAATATAGAGAGGGTGAGCTTGGATACTCAGTGAATGATACCAGTAATAAAGGTTTTGCATGAATGATATCCGAAATCTTTTTCCAAAACAATACATATCATAACTTTACAAATCAAAAGATTGAATCAAGTTCATCTATCAATCTTTCAAAGCTTCTTGGATGTTAATAACATCTACATGATACCAAATGATGACATGCTGGACAAACAAACCCACGCGAAAAACCGTCAGTGGTAAAACAAAGGTGCAGTTGCATTATAGTCCCTTGGCACTAAGGACTTCCAAAACAAATGTACAGTTGCATTATAGTCCCCTGGCACTAAGGACTTTCTCAGAATGTCATCAAAACAAATATAATACGTGATACAAAACTAGGGACAATCATTCATGCTTGATCAAATACTTTTTCAAAACAAAGCAAAGCAAAACTTTTATCAAAACATTATAACATAGCTTTATTAAAAATACCACTCACATAGTTCTTCGGGTGTAGGAATTACAAGAAAAGATCCAAGGCCTACAAGCACATAATAAATCCTATTGAATGCGTTTCAATAAGACAAGGTGAGATGCTCAAAGATGGATATGAAATGGATCCTTAAAACAAGCTTTACATGACAGGAAAGGATCTCGGCATTTCTTTCAAAACTAGGTCCGGTCAAAGCAGAACATGCTGGGAAGCTAAAACACTGCCTTTTCATCTCAGGAAAACATGCTGGGTACTAACCAAGTCTAGGCCGAGGTCCCACACCTCTAGGCCGAGGTGTGTTCCTAACGACCACATTCAAAGAAATGAAGTCTGGGAAAATTTGGATTTCCCTCTTGCAGAACATGAAAAACAAGAACATGAAATGCTAAAATCATAACTTCTTCATTCGAAATCTGAGTTTTCATGAGATGAGTTTGAAAACATAGACCTGGGTACCCATACTTGAAGATTTCATGGAAACAAACACAAAAATATGGAACTTGTTACAAACTTTTCGGATCAAAACATGGGTTTATCTCAAGAACATAAGAATATCATTTTCTCTTTCTAAAGCAAGTTTTAAATCAATGCATGGCTCATGAATCATGCTAGATCATGCAATGCAATCGGATCAACATAAAGAATAACAAGAGTAAATCAAGATTCTAACCTCAAAACACGGATTAAATGGCTCAAACTCTAAAAATCAAGCTTGGGATCTAGCCCTCTCACTCCAACTTCATCTCCTCTTCCTAGAGCTTCTCTCTCTACCATGCAAAGGATATGACACAAAATGATATGTTTCTAACTCTGCCGGATGACTTAACCCTCCGCTGGGACACGTGACAACGGCTGATTGGATCTCCTCAAGAGGTGATAGATTGATAAGACACGAGCATGACAAAGTGTAAGCAACAAGTAAGGTGACATGGCACTTTGGCGGGTACTGATCTCGGCTAGGACAAAGCTTCGGCAAGTAAGGTTTCAATGATCTCGGCTAGGAAGGACAACACTTGGCCTAGCTGTGCCACACCTTGGCCTAGATATGCCACACATCGGTCTAGGTCGTACTAGTCCAGGGTCAAGATCACTTTGGTATAACATCTTGGCCTAGATAATACACATCTCGGCCTTGGTGATGAACACCTCGGCCTAGATAATGACATCTCGGCCAACATGTCAGGGTGAGGGTGGAGGTCAACCAAAGTGGTTCCAAGATGGTCCTAGGCGTAAGAAGTGCAAAGGTGTAACCAAGGCTTAAGATGACCTCGTCTAAACTCACACAAAGCAAGGAACAAAGCATGCAAGCAACACTTATGCGAAACAAATCAAGGTTTGTAAATGCAACTTAACAAGACAAGATCATATAAATACATGCAAGCATGACTAGAGTAAAGTGAGGGTTGTTACATCCTACCCTCCTTAAGTTACCTTGCCCCAAAAACAACTCCGGATGTCGGGTTTTCATTTCTTCTTCCATTTCCCATGTGGCATCCTTACCATAATGCTTTTTCCATTCAACCTGTACCATCGGTATCGACTTGTTCCTCAACTGTTTCACTTGCCTGTCAAGAATTCGTATCGGCTTCTCCTCATAACCTAAATCTTTGTTAACCCCAATCCCGAAATAGTCAATAACATGCAGGGGATCCTGAATATACTTCCTCAACATCGAAATATGGAACACATTGTGAACTTGACTTAGTTCTGGTGGCAAAGAAAGTCTATAAGCAGCTGGGTTAACCCTCTCAAGAATTTCAAACGGCCCGATGTAACGAGGTGCTAACTTACCTTTCTTCCCAAATCTTGAAACTCCTTTCATCGGCGAAACCTTCAGGAATACATGATCCCCAACTTCAAATTCTAACTCTATTCTTCTCTGGTCGCCATAGCTCTTCTGTCGACTCTGAGCAGTTTTGATCCTTTGTCGAATGAGCTTAATCTTCTCGGTTGTAACTTGAACTAGTTCAGGACCAATCAAAGCTTTATCTCCTACTTCAGTCCAATATATTGGCGATTTGCACTTCCTCCCACACAAAGCTTCGTACGGCGCCATGTCAATTCTGGATTGATAACTGTTGTTATAAGCGAATTCTACTAATGGTAGATGCACTTCCCAACTTCCCTTGAAATCCAACACACATAGTCTGAGCATATCTTTGAGTGTCTGAATCGTTCTTTCTGTTTGTCCATCGGTCTGGGGGTGAAAAGATGTGCTAAACTTCAATTCGGTTCCCAAGGCCCTTTGTAAACTCTGCCAAAATCTAGAAACAAACTTCGGATCTCGGTCTGATACAATGGACATCGGTACTCCATGACGTCTAACAATCTCATTCATATACAATACAGCAAGTCGTTCAGCATTGAAAGTAGTCTGGACAGGCAAGAAGTGTGCTGACTTAGTTAATCTGTCAATGATAACCCAAATCGAGTCCATACCTTTCTGCGTCTTCGACAAACTAACCACAAAATCCATGGAGATATGTTCCTATTTCCATTCAGGAACTGACAAAGGTTGAAGAAGTCCTACTGGTTTCTGATCTTCTGCTTTCACTTGCTGGCAATATAGACACTGAGATACAAACTCTGCTACCTCTCTCTTCATGTTTGGCCACCAAAAGGTCTGCTTCATGTCTTGGTACATCTTGGTGCTCTCTGGATAAACGGCAAATATGGAACCATGGGCTTTGTAACGCCCTCAAAATAATAACAATAAACCCATCAGATAAGACATGCATTTACATTTAAACTAACCGCATTCCTTTCATTCATTAGAATTCCAAGACATAAGTATTACATGTTAACCTCATAACAGAATGCCCTAAGGGCTTACAGCTTTCCAAGTTAACACCTGGTTACAACAAAGAGTTCTAACTCGTTTACACATTAAGCCCTTGGCTTGAAATTACATGTAATACATCAAAAGTAAAACGACAAAACTATGCCCGCCACTAGCCTCCCAGCTATGTCCTTGGAGGTGGCATGCTTCCTGTACCTGAAAATGATATTCCCATATAGGGTGAGCCACAGCCCAGTAGAAATACACTAAACCAACCATGGACAATGACTAAAACATTAGCAATTGATAGTTGGTCAACACTGATACAATCACATAAATTACATATTTATGTCAACGACTTACAAGTCCCAATTACTTTTCATTTTCCCTTTTTCAACAGATAAGCTTGCTAGCTCTATCATCATTTCCACAGATATGTATAAAAACTATATCTCACCTTCAGATAAGCATAAAAGCTATATCCACATTCTCAACAGATATGTATATCAACAATATCCACAGATAAGCATACAAGCTGTATCCACACTCTACAACAGATATGTATATCAACAATATCCACAGATAAGCATACAAACTGTATCCACACTTCACAAAGATAAGCATATGAGCTCTATCTTCACTTCTCTAGACAAGCATATGAGCTCTGTCTACGGAGTTCATCCCCTATCTCCTCCCAATACCTATCCGGTTTAGAGGTACATCCCCTATCTTCCCCTAAACCGCGGAGTACATCCCCTATCTCCTCCTCTACACATAACGTATATAAACACATTGGTTCTATATACAATCACACAATACACACAATTAATGTATTCTATCAACCGTCAAGTTCCATGACACATTCCATTGATTAGTTTCCGTTTACCTAATCATCATGCATTGTCTACAACAATCTCAACTATCCTCCACCGATAGCCCAAAGCAGTTATTTCTAAAACAGAAAATAAATGCACAAATGGATATTCAATCAACATTTTATTTCCTCATTTCTCACCAATTAATTATCCCAATTAATTAAACAATGTAATTAGGCCATTTTCCATAATTACTATTTCAACCCTTAGGTCCCATTTTCATCAATGATTCAACAATCATTCCATTTTTCTATGCCAAACATGCATCTAGGTTTATTATGAATAAAACCCCAACTTTTGTAAAATTACACAAAAGCCCCAAACTTTCACAAAATTACCAAACCAAGCCCAACATCTCAAAATACCAAAATTTAAAGACAAAACCCATAGAGAGGAGTAGGTTATCCCTACCTCAAATTCGGAGTCCCAAAGGAGAAGACGACAAAACCCAACGTGCTCCAAAACCCGTGATTTTCAGATTAAAATGTAGCCCTCGACGATCAACAACTTTTTTGTAAAGGCCAAAGGTGAGTAAATCACTCCTACTAGATCAAAACCTAGAGAGAAGGTAGAGTCTAGAGTGAGAGGCTCAACAATGGTGATTTTGGAAAAGTAAGAGAGAGAAGAGAAAGTGAAAAAGTGATTTAAAGAGTCACAAATTCGGAACTTAGACCCAGTCTTCCGCTCGAGCGTAAAACACCCCGCTCGAGCGGCCACTCACAGACTTACGCTCGAGCGGCCAACCTCCCGCTCGAGCGCAGAATGCACTCGCTCAGCACTTTTGCAGAAACAGACCTACGCTCGAGCTGCCAACCCTACGCTTGAGCGTACAACACTGCACAACAAAATACTGGATGGGTGTATTCCCCGCTCGAGCGCCAACACGTCCGCTCGAGCGGACAGGCCAAAAATCTGGGCAACTAGTTTTGGTTTCTAAACTCAACCAACCTGAAACCAACCCGCCCAACACATCCTATAACTCAAATACAAAGAAGAAAGGATGTAAACAAGATAATAAACAACTACCAACATCCACGGACACATGTCCGGATCACTATACAACAAGGGTAAACCCGGGATCGCTATAACCTCCCCCCCCTTAAAGAATTTCGCCCCCGAAATTAAGCACAAGTTGCAAAACAAGCTTCTCTCCAATTTAGACAATGTTACACTTGAACAGTCAACAATTCGACCCATTACCGGTCATCCCATCCCTTTAACAAGAGACATATCACAATATGTAAACAACATATGTACTTTCAACATGCATCAACATTATGCACTATCTTTCCAATTTCAACAATATACTTAATACATATAATGTTACATTCAACTTCCATATGAGGCAAGTTCCAAAACATACTTCCAATAATCAAAACATTTTCAATGTTTCACAACTTAAGACATATATAAAAGCTCTTAAGTTCAACAAAAATGTAAAATTTAAATACAAGATCACACATCAACAAACAAGTCCGGATATTTCTCACGGACTTCCAACTCACGTTCCCAAGTGGCTTCCTCCACTCCGTGATGTTTCCACAAGACTTTCACCAAAGGAATGGTCTTACCACGCAGGACCTGATCCCGCCTATCCAAGACCCGAACCGGTCTCTCCTCATACGAGGCATCCTCATCTACCTCTAAATCGCTCCAATCCAGCACATGTGATGGATCTGGCTCATACTTCCGAAGCATACTCACATGAAACACGTCATGTACCCCGGACAACTGCGGCGATAAGGCTAACCGATAAGCAACCTCACCAATCCTCTCAAGGATCTCAAAAGGACCAATAAACCGAGGGGATAACTTCCCACTCTTCCCAAACCTCATCAGACCTCGCCTAGGTGATATCTTCAGAAAGACATGATCACCTACCTCAAACGCCAAAGGCCTCCTCCTACGATCGGTATAACTCTTTTGTCGACTCTGGGCTGTAACAAGCCTCTTACGGATAAGCTCAACTTTTTCCGTCGTCTCCCTAACCAACTCCGGACCCAACAAAGGTGCATCACCCACCTCGGCCCAACACACTGGAGATCTACACAGTCGGCCATACAAGGCCTCAAACGGTGCCATACCGATGCTAGACTGAAAACTGTTGTTGTAGGCAAACTCTACCAATGGCAAGTGCCTCTCACACGTCCCACTGAAGTCCAGGACACAACCCCGAAGCATATCCTCGAGGATCTGAATAGTACGCTCGGACTGCCCGTCAGTCTGAGGATGATAAGCCGTACTAAAGGTCAACTTAGTGCCCAAGGCACTCTGCAAACTCTGCCACAACCTAGCAGTAAAACGAGGATCTCTATCTGAGACAATCGTCACTGGGACCCCGTGCAATCTCACTACGTCCCGAATATACAGGTCGGCAAGATGATCTACCGAATCTCTCACGCGCATAGGAATAAAGTGCGCCGACTTAGTCAACCGGTCTACAACCACCCAAATAGCATCACTACCCCGCTGAGTCTTCGGAAGACCTACAACGAAGTCCATAGTGACATGCTCCCACTTCCACTCGGCAATAGGCAAGGGTTGCAACAAACCCGCTGGCCTCTGATGCTCGGCCTTCACTTGCTGGCAAGTAAGGCACTTCGATACGAAAACAGCCACATCTCTCTTCATACCCCGCCACCAAAACTGGCGACCCAAATCCTGATACATCTTAGTACCTCCCGGATGCACCGCAAGGCGCGAATGGTGAAACTCTCGGAGTACTTCCTCTCGGCAAGACTCCGGTACAAACAAACGGTTTCGGTATCTCACACTCAGGTCGGGATACACCGTCAAACCCTTCTCAACTTTCCCACTGGAGATCTTTTCTCGGAGGGATTCTACCTCAAGGTCACCTCTCTGTGCCTCTAACACTCTAATCACAAGTGTAGGCTGCACAACGACAGAAAACAAGGCCGCAGCCTCAACAGATTCGCCCAGTAGCAAATCAAACTCGCCAAGTGCTCCCAACATCTCCCATTCCCGGATGGCTATACAAGCTACATCACTAATGGTTTTCTTACTAAGGGCATCGGCCACAACATTGGCCTTTCCCGGATGATAATGTAACTCAAAATCATAGTCCTCGATGAACTCCATCCATCTCCTCTGCCTCAGATTCAAGTCTCTCTGTGTAAACAGATACTTCAAACTCTTATGATCCGAGAATACCTCGAACCTCTCACCATAAAGGTAGTGCCTCCAGATTTTCAAGGCAAAGATCACAGCTGCTAACTCTAGGTCGTGTGTGGGGTAATTCTTCTCGTGTATTTTCAACTGACGTGAGCCATAAGCTACCACTTTCCCCTCCTGCATCAACACACAACCCAAACCTTCTCGTGAGGCATCACAATAAACCGCATAACCCAACCCTCTCTCCGGAATAATCAACACCGGAGCGGTGGTCAATCTAACTTTCAACTCTTGGAACGACTTTTCACAAGTCTCACTCCACACAAACTTGACTCCCTTCCTAGTCAGTCTAGTCAACGGTGACGCTAACCTGGAGAAATCTTTCACAAACCGACGGTAATACCCAGCTAATCCCAGAAAACTGCGGATCTCAAACACACTCTTAGGCTGTGCCCAATCTTGCACTGCCTCAACCTTGGATGTATCCACAGACACCCCTTCCCCGGATACCACGTGGCCTAAGAATTTGACTTCCCTCAGCCAAAACTCACACTTCCCAAACTTGGCATACAGCCTATGGGCTCTAAGTAACTCAAGCACCACTCTCAAGTGTGCCTCGTGCTCCTCCTCAGAAGACGAATAGATAAGGATGTCGTCCACAAAGACAACCACAAATCGATCTAAGAACTCCCGGAAAATCCGGTTCATCAAGTCCATAAAGACTGCCGGTGCATTGGTAAGCCCAAATGGCATCACCAAAAACTCATAATGGCCATACCGCGTACGGAATGCCGTCTTAGGAATATCTTCCTCCCTGACCCTCAACTGATGGTAACCCGATCTCAAGTCTATCTTAGAGAAACAACGGGAACCCTTCAACTGGTCAAACAAATCATCTATACAGGGCATAGGATACTTATTCTTAACCGTAGCCCGATTCAACTTCCGGTAGTCTATACACAATCTCAAGGCACCATCTTTCTTTTTAACAAAGAGTGCCGGTGCTCCCCACGGTGAAACACTAGGGCGAACAAAGCCCTTATCTAGCAATTCCTGGAGCTGAACTTTCAACTCAACCAACTCTGCTGGAGCAAAACGGTAAGGTGCCATAGAAATCGGCGCCGTACCAGGCACTAAATCAATAGAGAACTCTATCTCTCGGTGAGGTGGCAAACTAACAAGATCTTCGGGAAAGACATCCGAATACTCACAAACCACCCTCGGTAATACATGCTGGGTCTCACCACGCTCACCACTCTCAAAGCTAGCAAGTAGACTACTAAGCTCACTTCGCCCTCGCGAATCATACCCCGGTGGCAAAACACTACCAACCCGGTCTCCCAAGAAATG
Source organism: Camellia sinensis (assembly GCF_055761805.1). Classification (NCBI taxonomy): domain Eukaryota; kingdom Viridiplantae; phylum Streptophyta; class Magnoliopsida; order Ericales; family Theaceae; genus Camellia; species Camellia sinensis. Next base: position 14,685,815 of record NC_138964.1, on the reverse strand, counting down.
GAACCACTCCCCGCTCAAGGTACACAATGTAACCCTCTGGCGGTAGCAATCAATAACAGCCCGGTATGACGATAACCAGTCCATACCCAAAATAACATCAAAACCCTTCATGGGCATGACAACAAACGGAAAAGGAAGCCTATAGTCGGCGACCTCTATATCACAACCTCTAACACCCTGTTTCAGAATCAACTCACCACCCAAAGGCGATACCACACAAATAGGAGATGCTAACTGTGCTAACTCCAATTCCAAAACAGATGCAAATGCAGCAGATACAAAAGAATGAGATGCACCCGTGTCTATCAACACATTAGCAACTGAGTTGCAAAACAGAAAAGTACCTCTCACTACTGATGGAGCCGGTACTAAATCCTGCGCGGTAACAGCATACACGCGCCCCGTAGGCCCCTGGTCTACCTGCTCACCTCTCGGAGCAAAAGACTGCTGCACAGACTGGGATGACGAAGCTCCCGGATTGGCCCTCGAGGCCTGCACAGACTGAGCTGGCTGAAAACCCTGCGTCTGCCTAGAACCAGACGCTCCCGAAGTGGCACTCAACTGTGGGCAAAACCTCTTCATGTGCCCAGGTTGTCCACACTGATAACAAGTCAAGAGCTGCCCCCTGCCCAAACTCTGACTCTGCGGTCTAGCTGAAGAAGAAGCAGCTTTCTGACCCCCACCCTTCTGCGGGCAAACCGAAACCTTGTGACCCAACTGGCCACACTTGTAACAGGTGAAATCCCCCTGACCACCTCTCCCGGAGCCTGCACTCGACACTGGGAAGGTCGATCTAGCAACACCACCCTGCGACTGCTGAGGGTTAGAACCCCTCTGCCTCCTGCCATCACCCTGACTATCCTGGCTCCTCTTGGAGCCTCTCTGGCCCTCATCCTCCTCCTGCATCATAAGCTCCATATGAGCTGCAGCGTCCACTAGGTGTCTATACTCTCGAATATAAGACCCACCAATTCTCAACTTGAGGCCCCGCCTCAACTTCCGCTCAAACTCATAGCAACGGCGTTCCTCAGACGCCACCAGTTCAGGTGCAAACCTAGACAGACTGGTAAAAGTAGCCTCAAACTCGGCCACTGACAAGCCCTGCTGATTAAGCCGGCTAAACTGATCCCTCAGCTTCTCCCTAGCTGCTGCTGATAAAAACCTCTCCTGAAAAGCATTCACAAACGCCTCCCAAGTACCACCAACACGAGCTTTCTCATACTTCCACCATTGACCCGCATCTCCCTTCAGTTGGAAGGATGCCAAGGTCACTTTCAGTGCTCCATCCTCGATGCCAAGCATCTCAAACGTCTTCGTTGTCTGTTCGAGCCATTCATCTGCCTTAAGCGGCTCTTTAGGATCCCCGATAAACTCGTCCGGATTACACCGGAAGAACTCCCTCTTCAAGAAAGAAGGCCCTGCCTCAGCTGCCTGATTCCCAGCTCTAAGAATACCCAAAGCTCCCGCTATTTCTCTGGCCAAGGCACCCATAGCCTGCTGACCTACTGGCTCGGCCACATTGGCCTGCCCAACTCCCTCCTGCACTGCCGGAATCTCACCCAGTAACGGTACTTCCTGACTCGCAGGTCTACCACGCCTAGCACCTCTTCCTCGTCCTGACATCCTAATAAAGGCAACACAGAACGTTAGCACATTCATAAATGTGCCGAAACTAAACACTCACGTCCTAATGCCTGGACAACTGTAATTCACTCCACATAAGCACATAAACACATAAGCACTTACGAATTTCATTTCCGGATAATGATAGTCCCGAGGCGTTACTAGAGTTCCGGTTAGAAACAGCGTTGATCAAGTGCTTTTCCAACAAGACTCCCAGAAACTCAAGGATCCGATCAACATCCAAGAAATTAAATCCCATACCCACATAGTCACATAAACATGTTATCACGTAAGCATATAACATTACACTAAGTCTCTATCAAACGAGACGAACCCAATGTGATACTAATCACTTCCCACGTACCCAAAGTATTCGAACCCGGTACGCTTTGATACCAAGTTGTAACGCCCTCAAAATAATAACAATAAACCCATCAGATAAGACATGCATTTACATTTAAACTAACCGCATTCCTTTCATTCATTAGAATTCCAAGACATAAGTATTACATGTTAACCTCATAACAGAATGCCCTACGGGCTTACAGCTTTCCAAGTTAACACCTGGTTACAACAAAGAGTTCTAACTCGTATACACATTAAGCCCTTGGCTTGAAATTACATGTAATACATCAAAAGTAAAACGACAAAACTATGCCCGCCACTAGCCTCCCAGCTATGTCCTTGGAGGTGGCATGCTTCCTGTACCTGAAAATGATATTCCCATATAGGGTGAGCCACAGCCCAGTAGAAATACACTAAACCAACCATGGACAATGACTAAAACATTAGCAATTGATAGTTGGTCAACACTGATACAATCACATAAATTACATATTTATGTCAACGACTTACAAGTCCCAATTACTTTTCATTTTCCCTTTTTCAACAGATAAGCTTGCTAGCTCTATCATCATTTCCACAGATATGTATAAAAACTATATCTCACCTTCAGATAAGCATAAAAGCTATATCCACATTCTCAACAGATATGTATATCAACAATATCCACAGATAAGCATACAAGCTGTATCCACACTCTACAACAGATATGTATATCAACAATATCCACAGATAAGCATACAAGCTGTATCCACACTTCACAAAGATAAGCATATGAGCTCTATCTTCACTTCTCTAGACAAGCATATGAGCTCTGTCTACGGAGTTCATCCCCTATCTCCTCCCAATACCTATCCGGTTTAGAGGTACATCCCCTATCTTCCCCTAAACCGCGGAGTACATCCCCTATCTCCTCCTCTACACATAACGTATATAAACACATTGGTTCTATATACAATCACACAATACACACAATTAATGTATTCTATCAACCGTCAAGTTCCATGACACATTCCATTGATTAGTTTCCGTTTACCTAATCATCATGCATTGTCTACAACAATCTCGACTATCCTCCACCGATAGCCCAAAGCAGTTATTTCTAAAACAGAAAATAAATGCACAAATGGATATTCAATCAACATTTTATTTCCTCATTTCTCACCAATTAATTATCCCAATTAATTAAACAATGTAATTAGGCCATTTTCCATAATTACTATTTCAACCCTTAGGTCCCATTTTCATCAATGATTCAACAATCATTCCATTTTTCTATGCCAAACATGCATCTAGGTTTATTATGAATAAAACCCCAACTTTTGTAAAATTACACAAAAGCCCCAAACTTTCACAAAATTACCAAACCAAGCCCAACATCTCAAAATACCAAAATTTAAAGACAAAACCCATAGAGAGGAGTAGGTTATCCCTACCTCAAATTCGGAGTCCCAAAGGAGAAGACGACAAAACCCAACGTGCTCCAAAACCCGTGATTTTCAGATTAAAATGTAGCCCTCGACGATCAACAACTTTTTTGTAAAGGCCAAAGGTGAGTAAATCACTCCTACTAGATCAAAACCTAGAGAGAAGGTAGAGTCTAGAGTGAGAGGCTCAACAATGGTGATTTTGGAAAAGTAAGAGAGAGAAGAGAAAGTGAAAAAGTGATTTAAAGAGTCACAAATTCGGAACTTAGACCCAGTCTTCCGCTCGAGCGTAAAACACCCCGCTCGAGCGGCCACTCACAGACTTACGCTCGAGCGGCCAACCTCCCGCTCGAGCGCAGAATGCACTCGCTCAGCACTTTTGCAAAAACAGACCTACGCTCGAGCTGCCAACCCTACGCTCGAGCGTACAACACTGCACAACAAAATACTGGATGGGTGTATTCCCCGCTCGAGCGCCAACACGTCCGCTCGAGCGGACAGGCCAAAAATCTGGGCAACTAGTTTTGGTTTCTAAACTCAACCAACCTGAAACCAACCCGCCCAACACATCCTATAACTCAAATACAAAGAAGAAAGGATGTAAACAAGATAATAAACAACTACCAACATCCACGGACACATGTCCGGATCACTATACAACAAGGGTAAACCCGGGATCGCTATCCTGCAAAATCTTTTTTTTCAACTTTGGGACGTCGGCTACGCATAATCTTCCTTCAAACTTGAGTTCCTGATTTTCGACAGTATACCCTGACCTCGGCTTAGTGACAATCTCATCAATCACCTTCTTGAAGAATCTATCTTCCACCTGCCTGGTCTTCACTTCCTCAATGATAGTCGGCTCCACTAAAATCATTGACAAATGAGCTAAACTTCCAACTAACTTCCTGCTCAACGCGTCGGCCATTGAGTTTGCTTTACCTAGATGATACTGAATCTGCATGTCGTAATCTTTCAATAATTCAAGCCATCTTCTCTGTCTCATATTTAATTCCTTCTGGGTGAACAAGTACTTCAAACTCTTGTGGTCTGTAAAAACTTGGCAAGAAGCTCCATACAAGTAATGGCGCCAAATCTTCAAAGCAAATACTACGGCTACTAATTCTAGATCATGGGTGGGATAGTTCTTCTCATGGGGTTTCAATTGACGAGATGCATATGCTATGACTTGACCCCATTGCATTAATACACAACCCAATCCCTTATGTGATGCATCACTAAAAATCTGGAATTCCTAATTACCTAACGGTAGTACAAGAACTGGTGCCGTCACTAACCTCATCTTGAGTTCCTGGAAGGCTGATTCCCTATCCTCGGTCCACTCATACGCCACTCCTTTCTGAGTTAGTTGTGTCAAAGGTATTGCAATCTTTGAAAAGTCCTTCACAAACTTCCTGTAATAACCGGCCAAACCCAGAAAACTACGAACCTCGGACACATTGGTCGGTGTCGGCCAACTCACAACGACTTCAATCTTACTTGGATCAACAGAGATACGCTCTTCATTAATCACATGTCCCAAAAATGAAATGCTGGAAAGCCAAAACTCACACTTGGTAAGCTTGGCATACAATTTCCTGTCCCTCAAAATCTGTAAGGCAAGTCTCAGATGCTTCTCATGCTCAACTTCACTCCTGGAATAGATCAATATATCGTCGATGAAGACAACCACAAACTCTTCTAGGTAAGGCTTAAAGACCCTATTCATCAGATCCATGAATGCTGCAGGAGCATTAGTTACTCCGAAGGGCATAACCAAAAATTTGTAGTGGATATACCTTGTTCGAAAAGCAGTCTTCCCAACATCCTCGGCCTTAACCTTGAGTTGATGGTAGCTCGACCTGAGATCAATTTTTGAAAAGACTCGTGCTCCTTGTAGTTGATCAAGTAAATCATCGATCCTCGGCAATGGGTACTTGTTCTTAACGGTTACCTTGTTCAGTTCTCGGTAATCAATGCAAAGGCGAAGTGTACCATCCTTTTCCTTAACAAATAGAACTGGGGCTCCCCAAGGTGAAGTATTCGGCCTAATAAAGCCCTTATCTAACAACTCTTGTAATTGCAGCTTCAACTCCTTAAGCTCAGTTGGGGCCATTCTATAGAGTGTTTTGGAGATAGGCTGGGTTCCCGACATGACGTCAACAGTAAACTCTATTTCTCTATCGACTAAGCAGCCAGACAAGTCACTTGGAAAGACGTCGGGGAATTCCTTAACAACTGGGACGTCGGCCAATTCAACGTTTCCACTCAAATTGCTTAATATACTACACAAATAACCTTGACACCCTTTTTGAATCAACTTATAGGTGTAGACACCCAATTTTTGACCGTCCTCAAGACTTGGACGTCATCGTTTGAACACTTGATGATCATCCATGTTCGTGTTCGTCTTGAGTTCTCGGAGGTCTCAGTCGCGCGCCTTGCCTCAAGACCTCTCGACTTGTTTGTTTTGTGCTTGGTTGTGTACCAAACACTTGTGTTTTTGCTTCTGAGGGCAGGGAATGGCTTGCTGGCCATTCTCACACCTCACCGACCTTGGCTTGAGGCCATCGGCCCTGTTTTATTGTTACCGGCAAAAGGTTTTGGTCGATCGACAATCCTTTTGGTCGGCCGGCCATTTTTGTTGATCAATCGGCTATATTTCCCAGCCGACCCCTTTCCATCTACTTTTGGCAGATATTTTATGCCAGCTGTGACAGCTGGCATCCACGATACACCCTCTCCATACACGTGTATGGAGGGATTTGCTCCCTTATGTTAGCTTTTCCAAGAAGCTTAAAAATTGAATTCCTATAAAATGAGGGCCTCGCCTCTCTCACCAGAGGTGGAACAACTCTGAGATATAACCTATATATCACTCTCACTCTATATCTCCCTCTCTCTCTATATTTGTGTGTGTAATAGTGTTCAAAAGGGGTTTTTGTTCTTAGTTTTGCACTAAAACACCTAGTGTTACACTATACCTTGGTTGCTAAGGTTTTAAGGGGTTGATTTCAGAGTTCTGAGTTGGGTTTTGATCAAAAAGAGGTGCTGGAGTTGGTGTTCTTGAAGTGTTCTTTAGGGGTGAGAACTTATCTCTTTATTCCCCATTTTTTCTTAAGGTTTTAGACCTATTTTCATATTGTTTCGAGCTTAGTGTATAACTGATAAAAGTTCTGTATTTTCATACTTAAGATGTTTCATTAAGGTCACTTTTGTGTTGGGGGTCGTCCATCCCCTCTTAGGCCTTGTTTGGTCTCTTTTTGTGCCTTCCTCTTTGGGCTTTGTAACCCTTTTGTTTTGGCCTTCTCACCATTGAAATCCAGAGGATTTTCAGTGGTAGAGAAGTGGTTTTGAGGTCTTGTATAGGGGAGGGACACCCCTCTCCCCTTATGACTCATTTGCTTGCATTTAGGGCTCATAAAGGTAGCATGTTTGCATAGCTTTATTTGACTCCATTTCAGAGGATATTTGGTGTTAGTTTATCATGTTAGACCTCTGTTTCATGTTGGTTTGATGGCCTATTGCATGCATCATGCACTTGCTTTGTAATCCCCTCTATTGTCATAACATGTACCATGCATTTAGACCATCATGCTTGCATGTTTTAGCTTGACTTCATGAAACTTTTAGTCATGTTGTGACATGATTAAGCTCTGTTTGGTGTTGATTTGGCCATGTTTTCCATGTTTCGTATAGCCACCATGTATCCTAGCTTGTTAGCTTTGAGTGTATGAGTCATGAGCATACTTTATTTGAGTTATTTCAGTGATTTGGAATCACTTATCATGCCATTTCAGTCCATGCCCCATGCTTGTATGCTTGCATTCACCATCCTTTCAATGCCTTGAAGGGTTGTTCTTTTGAGCCTTAAAATAGGTCATTGTGCATGCCTCTTTGTTTAAGTCCTTGGGCTGCCATATCAGTGGGTTTTGGGGCTCCTTTTGACATATTATAAATCTGTTTTTCTTTGAATAATCCATGCCATGTGTGGTTGAGGTAGTTGTAGTGGAGTACCCTCTTTGTGGCTTTAAATGCCCATCATTTTTGCACCCATTTCCTAGCATGTTTTGGTCTCATCCCATGCATGTTCTAGCATTATTTTGGCCTGCCATGGGACTGTTTTGGGTCGCCTTGGTCCCTTGGGACTTGGTTGATATGGCCATGGTTTAAGTCCTTTGGCTAGCTTTGAGCTTTAAGTCCATTAGCATGCCATGCTTGTCTTGTTTAGTTGATTTGGTATCATCCTTTATACATTTTCACAGCTTGTCATGCTTGTGATTTGTCCATATTTGTCTCTTCTTAATGTGCTTGAGAGTCGACTCTTTTCATACCTAAGTGTTGGACCTTCACATGGGCACGTTTGGGTGTGTTTTGTCCCTCATTTTTAGGCACTTTGGCCACTGTTTTGGACATGGCTGATGCCTATCCATCTTTAGTGTAAGTCCATGGATCATGTATTTATGTATTGTTGTAGGCTTACCTCATTGCATGCTGTCGCATCCTTGTGGTTGATATCATTGTTGCACGCCTATGACTTTGTTTATTCTCATATCTAGGTTGCGTCACATTGTATTTGGCATACTCATGTTACATTGCCTTACATTCCCATGTTGCATTGCATTGGTTACATGCTTTGCATTGTATATGGCATACATATATTGCATTATGTTTGGTTTGGGGTGTCAAACCAAACATGAGGAATGAGGGACGTTCGTACTTGAAGTGACGAAACGTTCCTCAATCCTCGGTCGCCGACACTCTTGATTCAACATGATAGAGTGTGTAGCATTCATTTGTTTTGTTGCATTCATTCATATTGATTTGCACACTTGACATCTTTGGCCATCATGCATCGAAATGCGTGATTGGTGGCCCGAGGGTTGAGAGCCATACTCCCTTGAGTCCATAGCATGATAAGGAGGGTGGTCGTGCATACATTTGGCTTGCAAATTCCATGCCATGCACTGTCTGTCCTCTGTTGCAGCAAAACCAGTGTTCTGCAGGCCGGTCGACAACTTTCAATGCCGGCCGACTACCAATATCTAGCCGGTGATCCCATTCTTGGTCGATGACCATATTTCCATGGCCGGTAGTGTTTTCTCTTGGCCGGTGGCATCCCAAAGTACTCAGGGAGTGGTTCAGAAGCAACCTTAGGATTTTCACAATTATTAGAGGTGCAGAACAGTGCAAACAGAGCAACAGAGGCATGGCAACGGGTTTCTGAACAAGGCGAATCGAGCATGCATCATCCAATCATTTCGAGGCGGAGCTGCGGTGGCCTTTTGAATTTCATACTTAGTTTAGTTTGTAATTAATTTGTTAATTAATTATGGGTCTGTAATAATTAATTAGCTAGAGTAGTTAATTATTTATTGGGTTTGTATTATTCTTTCGGACCCTTCGTCGAGAGGGCGAATTTGTAATAAGTGTGTGTGCGTGTGTGATTGTCTTCCAATCCCACGTCTTTCTCCCTTTTATTCACTAGCTTTTGATGGTTAGTTTAGGGCATGTTTCAATTAGCATACTTATGCTCGCATGTTTGCATCATTCATCTGTATTGCATACACTGGGCTCGGCGCATCATACTAATTGCATAGCATTTCAATTCCAACTTGAATATGTGTATCGAGTTGTTGTATTTCACATGCCATTCTTAGAATAGCCGAGGCTACTTTAGTTGCATTTTGCATGTGTTGCATTAACCATCTTAACATGAACTAGGATCATGCATGATTCCTAACTAGTTTTCTTGTTTTGGCTCAGAGTACTAGGTAAGTTTTTATGCTTTAGCATCTTGCATGACTGTGAGTGTTGCCATGATAGCATGCTTACCATAAGGCTATGTGCTTATGTGATATAACTGCCTGAATGCTTGTGGGTGAAGGTTGGATTGCTTAAGTAGGAATAATTCGTCGAAACCCGTGTTTTAGCCTACTTGCAAGTAGCAAATTTCAATCCATTTTCAAAACAAATGGATATGCGATGCTTTGTTCCAACTTAGGCAATCCAGTCTATACTTGTATGCTGTGTGTATCACATAGTAATTCTAGGCTAATAAACCTGAATAAGAGCACATGTGTTTTCAAAAACAAGATATCATGCTTAGTAGTGGCAGATCTTTGATCGGGCGAGCGGGGGTGCTCATGAAATGACATTCCCCAATCGTACCCAAGTTCCCGAGCCGAGGTAGCTTTGGTGATGACGGACACGTGGCCTTAGGCACGAGTCAGGGTTTCCTAAATTTTCCCAAAATAAAATATTTAGGTGGCGACTCTGTATCTGGCAAAGCAGTCCGTGTTTGGCACTTCTTTCTAAAAATTTATTTTTCAAAACGATTTGCCAGATTTGGACTCTTTGGTGATTTATCGGTCTCGCATTGCACTTTGCGGGATTAGATTCAGAACCGTGACATTTGAGTCCGAACTGTAGTAAGCCCAATGAACAAAACGGGATTTCTCCCGGGACGTTCGGGGACGTCTACAATAGGCCTTCATGGATGAGATCAAGTAAGGTGGGGATATTACTTCTTTACCCTGAAATGTAACCTCGGCTTTGTTTGGGGGTCTCAACATGACACTTTTGGAAACACAGTTAATGGATGCATTATTTTCTACTAACCAATCCATTTCCAATATGACATCAAAGTGAGTTATGTCCAACGGCATCAAATCAACTAATAATTCAACATTCTCAATCATAACAACACATGCTCTATAAATGGATGCAACTGTCATAGTTTTTCTAGACGGAGTAGACACAGATAACACATAATCAAGGGGTTCCAATTCCTTATTCAACTTCTCGGCAAACTTAGTAGATACGAATGAATGAGTAGAACCCGAATCAATCAATATATATGCATCTTGAGAGCAAATAGGAAGTATACCTGACACTACTGTCTCGGCGTTCTGGGTGTCTCTTGGCACTAGAGCAAAAACCCTGCCCTGCCTTATCTGCACCTTTCCGACGTTGCTTCTCTGTGCAGAGCCCGAAGTACTCCCATTCTTCTTACCATCATTAGCCTTTGCCTTCGGAGACTCTTTCACTCGGTGACCCATCTCGCCACATTCGAAGCAAGCCCCCGATGTCCAACGACAGACCCCGAAATGTGGGTTCCCACAACTTGAACACATCGGCTTAGTATTACCCTCTTGATTTGAGTTACTGGAGCTGCCCACATTCACCTTCTTCTTGGCGTTAAATAAAACTCGGCGATTATCATAATTCTGCCTCTTCCTCTGACTCTCTCCGGAATTCTGATATCGGTTCAAGTTAGCTTCCGCCAGGATGGCCTTGTCTAACACTCCGGCATAAGTCGGCATGTTGAGCATATTCACTCGGTCCTATATCGGTCTACGTAACCCACTTTCGAACTTCCTAGCCTTCCTATATTCGTCATCGACCATATGAGGCGCATATCTCGTCAACTCGGTAAAAGCACGGTTGTATTCTACCACTGTCTTGTTGCCTTGTGTCAGAGTTTGAAACTCTGTGGTCTTACAATCTCGGACACTAAGGGAAAAATGCTTGTTGTAAAACAACTCCAAAAATCTGGCCCAAGTCAAACCTGGGTTACCTTCTCGAATCATCATCCACCATCTTCGTGCGTCGTCATCTAACGTGAATGCTGCCAATGACACCTTCTGAGCATCAGTACTGGGAAAAATCTCAAACAACTTCTCTATTTCCAAGACCCCCGCTTCGGCTTTCATCGGCTCTATAGCCCTTTGGAATCTTGGTGGGTTCATTTTCTTGAACTCTTTGATCAAAGTTATTGTGCCGTTTCCATACAAAGCTTGCTGTGGAGGCACTTGCGGCACTGGGGGAGGTGGAGGTGGAGCTGCATGTCGGCCGTTTGTTTGCTCAGCCTGGGTAGAGGTAGTACTAGTGTCTTGAGGCCTAGGTTGCCTTAACTCACGAACCAAACCTTCGACCAACCTTTCCAATCTGTCCATTCTGTCCTCAGAATTATCTCGGCCAACGGGAGGTCTACTCCTTCTCATGATGCTAGGAGTATGCAAAATATGACTTTAAAACAAAATGAACCAATAAACATGTATGCAAGTAACAAATAGTTATGCCGAGATGATGCACACCTTGTCAAGTAGCAGGCAATATGATGCAATCCTAACATCATTCTAAGGGACATCCTATGCTATTTAGGACTCAAAGTGTGTAAATAACGTACTATAAGGAACCGGTGCTCTGATACCAATCTGTCACGACCCCATTCCGCCCCTAGTAGAATGGTGCTGTGATGGCCAGTAATCCGAGATTACCAAAGGCCAACTTACGAAAATTCACACACAATCAGAGTATACATATGGGGCCTACATGTGCGGAAGCAATAAATTTAAAACTAAATAGTCCACAAGAGCGGTGCGTAGATTAAATGAAATGTCATACATCTTAATATAGCTTACAACTTGGATACAATAAAATAAAGTACAAAATACATCTTGATCAAAAGGCTTTTCAAGCCGACATATACAAAAGAAACAACTACAAGCCAAGAAGCATAATCTTCAAGATGCTACAAAACATGAATCCAAAAACATCCTGCAACAATCATCTAGGCGTCACCGTCTTCCTGCTCGTCACCTACATATATATAGAGAAGGTGAGCTTGGATACTCAGTGAATGATACCAGTAATAAAGGTTTTGCATGAATGATATCCGAGATATTTTTCCAAAACAATACATATCATAACTTTACAAATCAAAGGGATGAATCAAGTTCATCTATCAAATCTTTCAAAGCTTCTTGGATGTTAATAACATCTGCATGATACCAAAGGATGACATGCCGGACAAACAAACCCACGCGGAAAACCGTCAGTGGCAAAACAACGGTGCAGTTGCATTATAGTCTCCTGGTACTAAGGACTTCCAAAACAAAAATGCAATTGCATTATAGTCCCCTGGCACTAAGGACTTCCAAAACAAAGGTGCAGTTGCATTATAGTCCCCTGGCACTAAGGACTTTCCTAGAATGTCATCAAAACAAATATAATACGTGATACAAAACTAGGGACAATCATTCATGCTTGATCAAATACTTTTCCAAAACAAAGCAAAGCAAAGCTTTTATCAAAACATTATAACATAGCTTTATTAAAAATACTACTCACATAGTTCTTCGGGTATAGGAATTACAAGAAAGGATCCAAGGCCTACAAGCACATAATAAATCCCATTGAATGCGTTTCAATAAGACAAAGTGAGATGCTCAAAGATGGATATGAAATGCATCCTTAAAACAAGCTTTACATGACAGGAAAGGATCTCGGCATTTCTTTCAAAACTAGGTCAGGTCAAAGCAGAACATGCTGGGAAGTTAAAACACTGCCTTTTCATCTCGGGAAAACATGCTGGGTACTAACTAGGTCTAGGCCGAGGTCCCACACCTCTTGGCCGAGGTGTGTTCCCGACGACCACATTCAAAGAAATGAAGTCTGGGAAAATCTGGATTTCCCTCTTGAAGAACATGAAGAACAAGAACATGAAATGCTAAAATCATAACTTCTTCATTCGAAATCTGAGTTTTCATGAGATGAGTTTGAAAACATGGACCTGGGTACCCATACTTGAAGATTTCATGGAAACAAACACAAAAACATGGAACTTGTTACAAACTTTTCGGATCAAAACATGGTTTTATCTCAAGAACATAAGAACATCATTTTCTCTTTCTAAAGCAAGTTTTAAATCAATGCATGGCTCATGAATCATGCTAGATCATGCAATGCAATCGGATCAACATAAAGAATAACAAGAGTAAATCAAGATTCTAACCTCAAAACACGGATTAAACGGCTCAAACTCTAAAGATCAAGCTTGGGATCTAGCTCTTTCACTCCAACTTCCTCTCCTCTTCCTAGAGCTTCTCTCTCTACCATGCAAAGGATATGACACAAAATGATATGTTTCTAACTCTGCCGGCTGACTTAACCCTCCGCTGGGACACGTGACAACGGCTGATTGGATCTCCTCAAGAGGTGATAGATTGATAAGACACGAGCATGACAAAGTGTAAGCAACAAGTAAGGTGACATGGCACTTTGGCGGGTACTGATCTCGGCTAGGACAAAGCTTCGGCAAGTAAGGTTTCAATGATCTCGGCTAGGAAGGACAACACTTGGCCTAGCTGTGCCACGCCTTGGCTTAGATGTGCCACACCTCGGTCTAGGTCGTACCAGTCCAGGGACAAGATCACTTTGGTATAACATCTTGGCCTAGATAATACACATCTCGGTCTTGGTGATGAACACCTCGGCCTAGATAATGACATCTCGGCCAACATGTCAGGGTGAGGGTGGAAGTCAACCAAAGTGGTTCCAAGATGGTCCTAGGTGTAAGAAGTGCAAAGGTGTAACCTAGGCTTAAGATGACCTCGGCTAAACTCACACCAAGCAAGGAACAAAGCATGTAAGCAACACTTATGCGAAACAAATCAAGGTTTGTAAATGCAACTTAACAAGACTAGATCATGTAAATACATGCAAGCATGACTAGAGTAAAGTGAGGGTTGTTACAGCTTGAATCCATACTCAAGACACTGTGCCAATATTGATAAGTTGAGCCACAAACAAATTTGAAGCCCTCCTCATCCATAGTATCCTTAATAAGAGCAACCTTATTTGGGTCCAAATGAGGGTACTTATCACACGGTTCAAAGCCTCTCAACTCCTCTTGTCGAATGTCTTCATCCATGACTATGCCTTTACCTTTCTCCTCCTTAGAACAACGAGAAAAGGCTGCCTTAGGTTTAAGAAGAAAACCCTTTTTCAACATAAATAAAAACACAAATATAACGAAAGCAGCCACACCAAGAACAACACCTAAAAGCACAGGGCTACGGACACAAAGAGTCCCCAAAAAACAAAACCTAACAAACCAAAGATCAACACCCAAATTGTCGAAATAAACCAGGCTAGTCTAGGAATAGGGCTGTTACAGGGATGAGTGAACAACAAAAAAAACCAGAAATAACTTATAGCACTGTCGAAAAATACGCTCGAAAAATGCCGATTTCCCACCAAAAATCGCCTTCACTTTGCTGTAAGTCACCAGATCTGGTGCAGTATCGGACATGTGAAAGAGGGAAAGGGAAAGGGAAATCGAAAGTCAACGTTGGACAAGAAGGACAACCAAGATCTGCAAGGCTGAAAGCACAGTCGGCTTGGAGAACGTCGGTCGGCAGGTCCCCTTCCCTTCAAAGAGACATGATCAGTGAATGATGGATGAGAAGAACAAAGATTTGAAGGACGCTGAAAAAGCTGCTGGAGATAGCCGGAAATCACCTTGCCTTAAATATAATAAATTACTATTAAGGCAATAAAAATAAAACTTCATACATATTAGATAACTCCTAATTTTCGTTTGCAAATTGACATACAAATGTTATGTCTCCTCACTTCCATCTCGTTGTCATCACCTTCAACCCGATTGTCATGGCGTGTTTGTTGAGACCTTGATCCTTTTTCTTCATTAGGCACATAATTCGTGAATTTATCATAAGAGTCAAATGCAATATCGCGGGACTGATTTCAGTCCCATTTGGTAGAGCTGTGGAAAAGTGATTATAGCTTATAGCTTAACAGATTATAGTTTACAACTGTGAACATAAGCTGGTAACCTGTTGGTACAGCTGTGGGATTATGGATTTAAGCAGAAGAGTAGTATTTGGTAAATAAGCTGTAAAATAGCTTTTTACTGTATAATTTTTTGCCTTATGAACATTAAAATTGTAATTTTGTCATTTTATTCCCTTTAAATTTTGAACAAGTTATTTCATTAATGGAAATTAATATAATTAGTACCTATATTGGTATATTTTTACATGACCTCAAGTTTTTGTTTTTATTTTTATTTTTTTTTATTTTTAATATTGACTTCACAAGGGAACAAGAAAATGTCATTGCAATAAAAATATAATAAATTACTATTAAGGCAATAAAAATAAAACTTCTTACATATTAGATGACTCCTAATTTCGTTTGCAAATTGACATACAAATGTTATGTCTCTCCACTTCCATCTCGTTGTCATTACCTTCAACCTGATTGTCATGGCTTGTTTGTTGAGACCTTGATCATTCCTCTTCATTAGGCACATAATCCGTGAATTTATCATAAGAGTCAAATGCAATATCACAGGGACTGACTTTGTCGGATGAAATTATGAATTACCATTGTTGCACAAACAAGTTTGATTTGGGTCGGCCACTTGTAGTTTGGTGGGATATCTTTTATCATCGGCTATCTTGCTTTCCAAACCCCAAACATTCTTTCTATTACACTTTTAAGTGATGAATGTGCTTGGTTGAATTTTTCTTGTGCATTTTTTTTGAGGGGGTTGACCATGTTCAAATTCAGCTAGATGGTATCTCTCTCCTTTGTAAGGTGCAAGATATCCTTTCATGTTTGGATACTCAGCATCCACCAAGTAAAACTCATCTATTTTAAAATTTCAAATATTAATAAAACAACGTAAGCAATTATAAATGAAAAAATAAATATGAAGATGTGAGTGTGGTGCATCTACTGTAGCAATCAAATATAAAACAGTTACCTTCTTGTGGTTTTGGAAACTTATGACTAGGATTTCTAATTGTATCTAAGAAGATCCGAGTATCATGTGCATTTCTTTTCTATCTTGGTAAGCAAAATGAGAAACACATATCAAAGTCACATGCGACCATTATGTTTTGAGTCGTATATCCCTTTCTACCTATTAAACGAGGTTGCTTATCTGGAGATATATATGCTTTGATGTGTGTTTCGTCAATTGCTCTAATACAATCCTATTACAAAATAGTAAATAAAAATATTTTTACTCACACATTATTAGAAATATCCTACCAACATTATTTATATGTAACACCCAAGTTTCACTTGTAGTTAATTATATACCTTGAAATGATGATAGTATCTGCGGTTACTTCTAATATATCGATGCACACCATTTCTCGGTTGAGGCATTACCCAATCAATAGACATCATTGTAACAACTTTTAACACATTCTTAAAGTATTTTGTAATCGTCTTACTGGAATGTTGAAATCTTTCTTGGACATTTCTGTTTTGAATGTCACCACCAACAATATACAAAAATATTACAATCTGCTCATGAATCGAGACTTTTCATCTAGTTTCAAGGCCATAGTTTTTCTGTAACAAATCACACAATTCATAAAATACCTCTCTTTCCATTCGAAAATTTTCAAATATTCTTATCTAATTCCCTTCTTGTAATTTTACAATCTACTTCCAGCCTATTAGAGAAGATGCCCTATATGGTTTTTTTATCAAATAATTTGTCGCATATGTCACTGCAACTATTGCCGCCGTAGCTAAGAGCATATTATTATTTTGTTGAGTTTGCGATGTGTTGCCTTTATCTTCAGCAACTTCATCATCATGATCATCATTCCATTCATCATCATCACTGTTACTCATCTCCAAAATACCTACTCACTGTTACTAAAACACAACTAATTATTGAAAACACAATAAGATTTTTATTAAAAACACACTTAATTATTGAAAACACAATAAGATTTCTTTACCAAAATACCTAGGGGCCAAAATTATGGAACAGACAACTATTGTCTTAGTAAAAGACTTGCTTCAAGAGAGCTGAAACACTGGAATTGATGAATACCTGAGGCCAACACATGTACATATATATATATATATATATATACATATACACTTAACCATTCACTTACCATTCATATTCAAGATTCAAATAAATGCCACCTACCATTCAAATGACATCCATCTAATAAAAATGAATGCCACCTACTACTCAACCATGCACCTACCATTCAACTAGCAATGACATCCACCCGATAAAAATGAATGCCACCTAAAAGTCCAACAAAATATTAATAAAAGTTCAAATAATGAGTCCAACATAAAAGTCCAACATACTCATACATAATATTAATAAAAGAAAAAAATAACGAGTCTAACATAACAGTCCAACATTAATAACAAAAGTC
Source organism: Camellia sinensis (assembly GCF_055761805.1). Lineage (NCBI taxonomy): Eukaryota > Viridiplantae > Streptophyta > Magnoliopsida > Ericales > Theaceae > Camellia > Camellia sinensis. The sequence goes on along the minus strand of NC_138964.1, from coordinate 14,668,411 downwards.
TTAATAAAGGTCTTAAATATGAAATAATAATAAAATTCAGAAACATCCAACTTCAGAAACAATTAGCCGTGATAACCTGTGCTGGTCTTCTCCATCTCAATCTCCAACTTTAGAAACCTCAGCCGAACTTCATCCGTAGGAAGTGTCATGAAACACTCATGAAGCTTGTCTTTTAAGAACAATCTACCAGCCCATACATCAACTCATCATTCAGGGACACACCAGGGATGCTTTTCAACTTCGCCAAACATGCTGCAGTTGAAGGGTTTCTTGATAAGGTTTGTGTTGAAGTTACTGAAGATAACTCAACCACATTGATTATAAGATCAAGTGCCATGTTAAGTAGAGCTGCACCAAAAACTTTCTGTTTTGTCTTGCTCTTGTTTGATGAACCATCACTGCTTGATGGACGTTTTTTTGTTTAAATCAGAAGGATGAACCACCTCCAAATCAGCATCATCATGAAATTCAGCATCATGTGGGGTATGAAATTCCTCCAGAGTCTCATTAGTGTGAGGCATAACTCCTGAGCTAGGGGTGTATGCTCATTCTCCTATAGCAGCTGCATCTGAGAATAGTATGTCTAAGTCTTCAGTGAATTGCTACGGCATATGTCGAAATTTAGCATTATCAGGATACCTCTACAACAATTACAAAGGAAAATTTAACTATTTCAAGTAACAAAATTTGGTCTGTTTAAACAAAAAACAAACAAAATATGTACATTAAGTAATTCACTTACCTCCAATTTCTTGGTCCACCACATATTAGATGCAGATATAGCTCCAGTCAATGTATCACGGCCTAAGGCTGTCTCACCCCTTAAAATATTATTCCATAAAAGCCAATATTTTTTCAACACATCCCAATGATTTTTCATTTGTATTCGTTGGTATGCTTTTCCAGTAATAGTTTTAAACTTACTTATCACATTTTCCCACCCGACCCTATCTAAGTGTGTACTAGGTTTGTGTCCAGCCTTCACTTGCTCAACACTAAGCTCAATAAAAATTTCATTTGATTTTGCATCCTAGTGAGCTTTAACGGATGGTACTTGACTTGATTTTCCTTTGTTCTTCTATTTTCAGTTTGTGTTTCCTCTTGGGTACTCATTCTATGAAAGAAAAAAATTCTTTGAAACAAACTCATTCATCATTACTTGCATTACAACAACTAGATTAGTACAAAATAATCATACATGGCAGCTAAGATAGACATATCAATATTCATTGGGTACAAAGCTTAGTACAATGGTTCATGGTAAACTACATAGCACAAAAACACCAGGTATCTCTAAAATCCACCAATCATCATTTAAAGAGTAATGCAACTGACATAACAATACAAATTGTGAGCAGACCCACAACAAGCTGCTTCATGAAAGCATTGGATTGCTCAAGCATTTGGTTCTTGACTTTTAGTCCTATAATCTCCATATTTTGATTTTGATAAAGCATTCTCTTGTTCCTCTGCATCTCTACCATCGTCACAGATTTTGGGGTACACCACCTCCAAAATTAACAATTTCTCTTCTCACAAATGAAATACAGTCTCCCTTTAGATGGCTTGTCAGACTCGGTAAACCTTATGGTAGCTCTTAGACCACAATCACATTTCAAAGCCTCAAACCTCAAGTCCAAGGTCTCAGCACTAGAAGAATAGTTACTAGAGGATGACATGCCTCTACATTAATTAGGAAGAATTGAATCCAAATCCTCTAAAATTGATTAGAAAGTTAATTGTAAATACATTTCATTTGGTCATTTTCTGATTCCATTTTTATGAAAGATGATTGAGATAATACTTCTCACACAAATCTAACCACACACCTTACATATGAACCAAAAAAAAACCAAAACAATAAAAAGTTTCTAACATTATTCTAAAAGAGACAAAAATTCATTAATTTGAAATGAAATATAAAATATAAAATAAAGTCCGTAGTTTGAAATGAGACAGGAATTCATTAATTCATTATAAACTAAAGTCATGAGGCTGAGCATTGGATTTTGCTAAGACAGGAATTCATTAATTCATTAATCCATAGTTTGAAATGAGACAGGAATTCATGAGGTTAAGCATTGGATTTGGCAAATGCACCCAAGAAGTATTGATTGAATAGAATGTTTCTAACATTATTGTAAAACAATGCAAAAGCACTCCCTCATTCATATCACCAATGAACTAACTAAAGTCCATAGTTTGAAATGAGCCAGTAATTCAATAAAAATATAGAAATAATCATAGAGCAAGCATATGCAAAGCACTTGGTCTTAAATTCCCAACAAGATATGAACAACCAGTTTAGTTGCACAGAAAGTCAAACAAAACAAACCCAATTTTAACATGTACTCATCGCAATTTTTTTTTTTTGTTTTTGAAATGATTGTATTCACATAAGATTAATAAACATATGATTAGAAAATGGCAATCAACACCCTATAGAATCTGAGTATGAACACAACATCCAAACCTTGCAAAATGTTAATTTCAATTCTCAGCACAAGATAGAACCATAAAAAAAAGGATAATTTGACTGACATTAATTGGCTTCAAATGTTATGTTTCTATTATGACATTTTGCACAATTAGTATCTCAATGCATTCTGAAGAGGAAAAAGAACAAGCAAACTACATGATTCTTACCAATCAATCAATACATCAGGAAAGAAGCAAAACTCCAAATCATTAAAAAAAAAAAAAAATACATATTCAAGTAAACCAAATCATGGAGACATTTTCCTTCACAGCAATAAAATGGTCTAGAAAGCACCACTAAATGCTGCATTCACTTGCAACAAACCTGAGTGTACAGTCCATTAGCTAATAGGTCTTAAATCAAAAGCATGAGTACAAGTGAAGCAAAAACTTGCAATTCTTCAAATAACAAAAACTAACAATTTCCTCATTTGGATCATCAGCCATATACACAACGAATTGGAAGTCAATGCAAATAATAAAGCTAAAAATTATTACAATCTGTGATCAATATGCATAAATGGGGAAAAATAGAAAATCAATCCAAAATTCAATTGATGTTTGTTTTTGCTAAATGAAATCTTTAACTAAAACAAAAAAGAAAAAATATATAAAAAAGGAAAGATCAACTAGTTAGTTTCTTGCATAATTTAGTGATTGGATTTTTAAGGATCCATTCCTAGGTAACCTAAGACTGTAGTTCGCTAGAAAATACAAATAAAGTCAAAACCACAAGTTAAAAAAGCCTTACACTTTGTCATAAATTCCATAGATATTCAACCTATCTGCCAGAAAAAAAAAACTGTTGGTAGAGTATCAAACCATTTCACAGTAATCGGATGCACCATTTCACAGTAATCAAAGAGAGAAGGAAAATAAGAGAGAGAGAGAGAGAGAGAGAGAGAGAGAGAGCGAGGTAATAACTCGCACACCATTTCACAGAGCAAAAAAAAAAAAAAAAAACCCTAAATCGATGTGTATATATATATATATCTATATATAACATACAAAGGGCATGAAATCTTACATTTTTTGTGTAGATCAACGGAAAATAGGGGGCCAAACTGAATGATCGGCTGCGATCTTGGAGATGTAGAGGAGTTCATCGTCAGTCGCCAGAGAAGAAAAGAGAAGAGGAGAGGATAGTGTGAGAGGAGAGGAAAGTGTTAGGTCAAGTGAGAAGAGGGTATATATAATGGCATTTTCGTAATTTCCTCAATTTTAGAGGAGCATTTAAGTCATTTAAGCCCCCCTTACTAGTTCCGTGCATAAGTTGTTTTTTGTAAGTACCCCCGAGCTGCTTTGCAAATTAAGTTGAAAATTGCTCAAATTAAGCTATAATCTGATGAGTTAAGCTGTATTAAACACAATATTTTACCTTAAATTAAGCTAAAAGCTGAAATAAACAGCTTTGAAGTTGCACCAAACAGGTACATAAAATTTCACACTTATCACAAATGAAGAACACAACACGAATCTATTAGTTTTTTTATTTCGGTACATGCACCAATTAGTATACTAATTAGTGTACCAACACTAGTTATGACATTATTATTGATCCCATTCATTATACAAATTACAAATGAGTGGTGCTACATGCACCAATTAGTATACTAACTAGTGTACCAACACTAGTTATGACCTTATTATTGACCATACTCGTTATATAAATTGTAAATACTAAAAACATCTTAAATTATGTCATTAATTGGTACACCAGTTAGTATACTAATTAGTGCATATAGCATTACTCATTACAAATATCAATTTTTTTTTAAATTATGTCACATCATTAATTGGTATACTTGTTAGTAAACTAATTGGTGCATATAGTATTATTCTTTTTATTTAAGCATGAGAATTTGAGCAAATCAGTTTCTCCTCCCTCCAAAAGGTTCATTTTTGTTCAAAAACAAAGCTTTGTTGAAATTTAACAGATAAGAAAAATTAAGATAAGAATTTCAATAGATAGAATTTCATACAAACAAATTTGAAAGAGATAGAACAAAAATTTCAATAGATAATAGAAAATTCAACAGATAGAATAAAATTTGGACAGATAAAGGAAAAAATTGAACAAATAGTCAAAAAATTTTGAACAGATAAATATAAATTTGAACAAATAGTTAAAAAAAATTAAATAAATAGTCAAAAAAAAGTCAACAAATAAATAAAGGGTAAAATTGGGAAAAAAATGTCTTCCAAAACAATGAAAATGACTTCTTACTAAACTATTTTATAAAGGGTACCAACCAAAAACATTCATTGGACCTAATGCCTCAGACAATTATTCCATTGGATTTTTCACCAATTTTCTTTATGTTATATGTTACAGTGGATATCTAATTATTTTAAAGGATAAGAGGTGTCTGTTGAACACTTGGCATTAAAACTATGATGTAAGAATCAATAATGATTCCTTTTGATGGGCGTTTATCTCCTAGCATTTGAAGAGATGATTTTTACAATTTATAATTTTCTTGTAACAAAAGAGATGGAGTGACATGTGTAAACATAAATTTCAGAACATAAACCTTACACTTTGGATCATTTACCATGTGTATTATCAAGAAATCAAGACAAAATGACATACCTGAATCCATTGATGAATGGTTAAACGGAAGCGTGATTATCAATGAACTCTTTGTTATTGATTATGTTATTGTCTTCTAATCCTTTCCCCTTTGGTGCCTTATGTTTCTCCTTGAGAGGATTTAGGAAAAAAATGGCAGTGTTCTTATTTCCACCTGGGAAGGAATAGGGACCATAACTTTTTAAAGGTTGTAATTGGTTTTCAAAACTGAAAGGTTGTGGAAGTTCAAAAGGAATGAAAACCAACTTTAACCATTATTGGTTTTAATTTCTATTTATTGGTTTTCAAAACTGAAAGGTTGTGGAAATTCAAAAGAAATGAAAACCAACTTTAACCAATATGTTTTAATTTCTATTTCTGCCCCTCATAGAAATAGAAATTATACAACTAGTATCTACACATTAGGTCCATAACACATATACCCTTAAGCCTATTAACTAAATTGAATCACTTAAATTGTAGGCTTCTTATAAATGATAACACCACATTTAATTATGTGGTCCCATTGAGACATTATCTAACAACATGTTCTTTTTGTCCTTGGATTTTTCAAAATTTATACTCATTGTCATGAGTTTGTAGTTATGATAGTGATTGTTAGTCCAAACATGTTGATCGCATCATAAACTATGGACATAACTATGTAAGAATATTATTCACGTGACTGTGAAATTACCTAAGAAATACTTGCAAGGGATTTGATGTGAAAACGTTAATAAGGATGGGTTTTAAGCATGTATAACAAAATCATTCTTGGTAAAAACTAGACTTAACGCTTAAACCATCAACTCCTGAATTTAATGAGCATAAGAACACCATATATCGTAATTTGCCAGTACTCAAATTATATTTTATAACCATCCCAAAGTAAAAGTACTTGGAACATATAATGCAGACTGAGGAGGTTGAGCTACTTAGCTCTTAATTTACAATGATGTTAGTTAGGAATATAGTTATAGGGATACTCTCAGTAAACTTGCTTATTAAAATGTAAAAGGTTACTTTCTATGAGTCCAAACGCTCAACTCCAGTGTGCTTGCGGAACAAGATATAGACACAAGTCCAATTTACATGTAAATTTTTTGAATTACTAAGCAGAAGAAATTTATGTATGAGACGTGTTCGATTAGTCGTATATGATCGCTAGTTTAACAAGTTTATTATGTTATCTTGATTAACTTTGATGTGTTTTCACTAAGTGAATAGTTAAAATCGTAAAATGCCTTTATTTATGCATGAATTTCCCAATTCAACCAAATCCTTATTTTCATAAATTTAGAAAATGATGGGGGGATTGTTGGTATATTTTTATAATATATGTGTATCTATTCAATATATGTTTTGGTTATATGAATCAATAGAAAGGTGTAACTTTTGAGTTTAAACCATTATGTGTAACCATTAGGGGTGACCATAAGGTGACTAGCATGTCTAACCTAACTTTTAATATGTTTAGGGTTTGAAAAAATTACTTTGCCCATAATGCCGAATTGGGTTGAGATTTTTTGTGGCCATCTAATATTTGGGCTGAGCTTAAGATATAAAGTCTAGCCCAACTCAATTTGACTTGCCTATTTATAAAATATTAATTATAAATTTATATTATTTTAGTTATAAAATAAAGCAGAAAAAATATAAAAAACAATATATATTCTTCTTTCTAGGGCTAAAATCAAAACATTTGTTAAAAATTAAATTTATTTTATAATAAAATCCTGTTAATGTTCAAATTCAAATAATAAATAAAAGAAAAAAATTTAATATGAAAATAAAAAATAAAAAATAGCTCATATTTATAGCATTAAGTAAGTGGGCTCGGGATTTAATTTTTTTTTAGAGCTGGACTTGGGATGACTAGGTTAAACCTGATATCGGGTCAGGCCGAGCTTTAGATGATACATATTCTCTTACTATATTGTAAAAGCCTGGCTCGAACCTGGTCCGGTCTGATTTGAGGTTTGTTCATCCCTAGTAACCATTGAATTTAAACCAAAAGATATGACTCTACGATCCAAATGATATAATTTTTGGATCCACAAGACACAAACCCATGCCTATATGAAGGTGGCATGGGTTGGCAATTGGATTAAGAATTTCCATGATTTTCTCTCTACAATTCACGTTCTTTATTTTCCATTTTGACTTGATAAATTTGAAAATTCAAAGGTATTTGAGATGTGATTTCGTTCGTGTATAATACAATTAGACAACAGTCTTTAGGTTGTGTTTCATTCTATCCTAAAGGCAAATTTGTAGGTAATTCGGTACACACTATATTCGACAGTATTGGTGAGGGAAAAATCTTCTTAAGAAAAGCGATATTGTAACACGTTTTGAAGTAATGCTACTTATATTATGCTTTTTTCTTCTTTAATCATATTTATTAATTTTGCATCATCTTTAATCATATTTATTAATTTTGCAACAACAGAGGCAAAATCCTAATGCCACTTAGAATCATTTTTATATTGTGATATTATAAGGTTATGTAATGACTTTAGACTACATTAGTATTGCTAAATAGTTTGAAAAGTTTTAAAATTCGTTCATACCAGGGCCAAAACTGATCTTACACGGAGTAGCTAATTTTTTTTTATGATAGTTTGGTAAGTAAATTACACTTGCACCCTTTCACTTTGCACTAAATATCACTTTGGTCCTTACACATAAAATCATGACAGTCAACCCCTTGCACTTTTGGTCAAATCCCATTTTGGTCCTTGCACATGAAATTGTGATAGTCAACCTCCTGTACTTTTGGTAAAATCTCACTTTGGTCCCTACGCAAGTGTCAATGTCCCTTTCTCTATTACTCAATTGTTTAAATCTTTAACGGAATGTATGTAATAAGAATGTGGCTACGACATGAGGAAAAGAAAGGAAAATCATCTACATTTCTACGAATACACACTTTATCCCAAAATTTACATCAAAGTATGACTGTATTAGGATAAAACAAAACGCATATTGTGAATAATTAAGAAAATGAACAAGGTTTTGCATAAATTGGAATCGCAAAACTCTATTTCATGGTAATACAGTCTCTGTCTATTTATTTTTCTTTCTCTTTGATTTCTTTGTCGCATTTTTTTTTTTAATTTCAAAAGCTCTACTTTCTTGCATTTTCGTTTCAATTTTTATCATACAAACATATATACATTGTATTATATAACTCTCATGTGCTTATCACGTAGGACAAAATGTATTGGAGGGAAACATGGATGATTTTCTTCGCTTACCTTCATTTCGTAGTCACATTTTTGTCACATGAGTGGATTTTGTTAAAAATTTAAAAATGAAATAACAAAAGAGGGACATTGACACTTGTGTAGGGACCACAGTGAGATTTGAGTAAAAGTGTCGGGGGTTGACTGTCATGATTTCATGTGTAGTGATCAAAGTGAGATTTGACCAAAAGTGTAAGGGGTTGACTGTCATGATTTCATGTGTAGGAGCCAAAGTGAGATTTGGTCAAAGTGTAGGGGTGCAAAGTGTAATTTACCCACTTTTAATATATTTGGCTTTTGTTTTACTCAAAAAAAAAAAAAAAAAGAAAGAAAGAAAAAAAAAAAGACAAATACACACACAATATGATTAAATATGAATGCTGCTATTAGCATATGCCTAAATTCTTTAGACTCCCAAATTCTAATTTTTCTTTTATTACAATTATACCCTGAAGTAAAATTACATTAAAGATATCATTTAATGGAACACCCACCTATCAAAGAAGAACTAACACTATATAATATTGTACACCCACCTCAACCTCCACTTATACGTATTCCACCTTTTTGACCCTAAATATGTTACTCTTCATAACCATCTTAAACCCTGAATGTATCCTCTTCATTACCATCATAAACTCTTCTGAGCCAGAAACCTTGAATCAGAAAACTCTTTTCAAGTCCAACGCATTACTCTTCATCAATTATTTCACCTTGTAGAGCAATAGAGGACGATGAGAACAATTCTATTTAGGCTAGCATTCCATTGGTAAGTTTATTTGTCTTGCATTAACATTCTCGGTTGTTTTCAATCGTTATTGTTTTGTTTAAGCTGTTCGGTACTGGTTTGCCGACTGTTAAGATTATGTTCAGTAACATAGTATTGAATACAAACATTTAGTTCAATATATGGGTTCCGAACAGTAATCAGATATTCGGTACTGTAGAACCGAACATGACCTTTATTTCAGCAGTAGTATGATGAACGGTTCGATTTTTGTATCTTCAACACTAGATTGTGTTTTTCGTGAAGGTTTTTCCCTTTAAAACCCTCTTTTATGCTAAAATAAACCAAAAAACAAAAATGTGGTAAAAAGAAGAGAGGCAATGCTGTTAATAAGATTGGGAGTCGGTATTTACCTGAGAGGAATTTCTGACGAATTGATGGACCATCAATGTAATGCTCTTTGCTGAGACAATGGTGTTTACTGATGCAATGACTGCCAGTGTTCTTTTCAGCAGGAGATGGACAGTCATCAAAAGGAGAAGGAGAGAGGGGGTACAAAATTAAGTAGGGGTGCCTTGGGTGTGATAGTATTATAAACAGGGATAAATTTGGTATTAATTGGGGTGTTCAAAGAATCTTATTGAAATTTAGGGCTTAGGGTGGGAGCTCAAAGAAATGGGGGGTCCAAAGAATTTAAACAGGCGCTAATAGCAACATTCTTAAATATACCAAATTATGGAAGTACAATAAATAGTTATCCTTTACTAGCCTCTCAAATAAGCGAATCACCCAATACCGAACAACTTCAACATTCGCATTGAAAAATAATTTAATGCATTAAAAATAAAATATTTCATTATAAAAAATAAATAAAAATAATAATAACAACAAACTTTACCTATAATACAGCTTGGATTTAACCATTGTAAAATTCTTATAAAATAAAATTTACTTCACTTTATTTTTTTTATTTATACAAAAATTACAAAAAAAAAAAAAACAAAAACAAAAAGGACGTAACATACAGTAGGGGTGTAAATCTGGCCCATGAGCTCGCAGTCCACTCGAATCCAACTCGCGGCCCGGGTGGGCTTGGCTAGGCCAGGGTTCAAGCTCAACCCGAGACCTTGGGCTTGGGTTGTGTGTTCTAGAGCCCGACCTAGGCTATGACCCGGCCTATCGGCCCGCTCAAGGCCCGACTTGAGGCCTAGTGTCATTTTTTATGGAAAAAAATAAAATTCTGGTGAAAATAATAATAATAAAAAAATGGTCAGGCTCGGCCCGCTTGCCCGAGGCTCGAATACCCCTTGGGCATCGTCCTAATTTTCTAACCCATCGGCTGACTTGAATTTTGACGGGAGCTCGGGCGGCTTGACATAGGCTAGCCTGAGCCCGGGCCTAGCCAAATTTACATCCCTATTATACAGAGAAAGAAAAAGTATGCGATTGAGAAGAAAAATGAGAGATAAAGAGAACGAAAAATTGGAACTATTGCTATTTAGAATAAGAAACAAAAAAGAAGAAAATATTTTTACTGACTTTTTTGTTTTGTATGAAAAGGATTTTAATGAGTTTATAGGTTTGTCTCTTTGCACCAGTTATAGATTATAGCAAATAATTTTTTTGGTTAAGAAATAAGAAGCAATTAATGTTTTTTCTTCTTTTTTTGATGCAAGAGCAATCAATGCTCATCTCTAAAGAATTGTTGAATGGGCATTTCAAATCCTCTTATTTACATCTAGTGGACCTTCTTCATTTTGTGGCCCTTTTTTATTTTGTGGCCCAGTTTAATGGCCCGTTTTGCCGGCCTATTTTCTGACAAGGAAAATGTTAGAGACCTTAAATAATCTACCAAATATTTTATCAAACCTCTCACATGGGTGTGGGACCCACACAAACCTAAATGTGTGTGGGTCCCATGTGAGAGATTTGATAAAACATTTGGTAGCTTATTTGGGACTTCTAGCATTACTCTTTTGACAAATAATTCAAGTATATATTTTTGACACGCAAGCGACATGAAGAAAAAAAATTATAATTGTATAATAAATAACCCTTTTGTTAGTTCACCATTAAATCAATTAATAATTTTTAATGAAACTAATAATATATTTCAATTAACGGTTTTAGTAATTTCATTGTTATATAGAAGGATAGTTAAAAATTTTATTTTTTCTATCAACTTTATTGAATGACAAATTATGACAAGACAATATTTGTAATTTTTAAAATTATAATGCCCAATTTATATTTTAAGTAAATTTCATAAAGTATATTCGTAATTGAGTAATGCTTAAAGATCCAAAAAAATATTCTACTCCCCCCTATCCCAAAGTATTAGTCTCTTATTCCATTTTTTATTATCTAAAATATTAATCCATTTTCAAAAATTAAGGACTAAAATAACATAAATTTCCTATTTTGCGTTTCTTTTATATTCATTAATATTATTTTTGAAGTGTAATAATTGTACTATTAAAGGATAGTTTTGAAAAGTTAATATTTTTGAAGTGTAATGATTGTATTACCAAAAAAAGTCACTTTTCATTGTCCCAAAATATTAATCAATTTAAAAAAATTAAGGACTAAAATAACATAAATTTCCTATTTTGCGATTCTTTTAAGTTGATTAACATTATTTTTGAAGTGTAATAATTGTACCACGAAAGGTAGGGCTGGAAATGAACCGAATTGTTCATGAACAGGCTCGACTCGGCTTGGTTCATTTGGTAAATGAGCCGAGCTCGAGCTGGCATAAACTTGTCTCATTTATCTTTATTTAAATATATAATAAATATATTATTTCTATATTAAATAATAGTATAATGCATTATTTATATATCAAATAATATAAATAATATTAAAAAAATCTTATTGAGCCGAACCAAGCCGAGCTCAAGTTTCATTAATATTAATAAGTCGATCCAAGCTTGAGCCTAATTACTTGTCGAACCGAACTCAAACTTAACAAATGAGCTCGATAAGTAAACGAGCCGAATTCGAACTCAGAAAAACTCGGCTCGACTCAGTTCGTTTGTAACCCTAACCAAATGGTAGTTTTGAAAAGTTAATATTTTTGAAGGGTAATGATGGTACTATAAAAGAAAAAGGTCATTTTTCATGATCTCAAAATATTAATCCATTTTAAAAAATGAAAGACTAAAATAACATAAATTTCTTATTTGCGCTTCTTTTAAATTCATTAATATTATTTTTGAAGTGTAATAATTGTATCACCAAAGGACAGTTTTGAAAAGTTAATATTTTTTAAAATGTAATGATTGTACTACCAAAAAAAGTTTAATTTTCCAAAAGAGATTAATAGATGGAGAGAATACTAAATATTCACATAGGTGTGGGACCCACACTACATGGACCACATGAGTCCGATCTTACATCCATATAAATATTCGGTAAAATATATGACAATTTATTTAGAGTCTTTAGTAGGGATGTAATCGGTTCAATACGGTTAGTATTTAGGTAAAACATTACACTGAACCGATAATGTCAGTTTTATTATTTTGAATACCGATACAGATCGTTTCTCCCATCAAACTGCACCGAACCGAACCGAACCGAACTAAACCGATTGAAACAGTTTGGTTTGGTATGGTTTAATCGGTTTAGGATTTTTCAAACTTAAACCACTTTTAAACATAATTATTAATCTATATAAAAACATTAAATTAGTTATTTGTCTACCATTTCAAATATATCCAATCCATCCATTTAATACATACTTTTCAATTCCTAAATTAACAAAAATAAAAACAAAAAAAAAGTTTAAAAATACTAAGGTTTCAAGAATAATGAGTTGGAGTTAAGATTATATATAATAAGAGTTTACAAACTTAGGTTATAAAGATGATAATGTTAATTAATTAAGGTTAATAATTTATTATACTTATTAATATCATTATATTATTAGATTATATATATATTATAAATACAATATATGTTGAAGTGGTCAGTTTCGGTTTAGATTGGTGCATAAGGTGCTTAAACTGATACCGAACTGAAAATCAAAAAAATTCAAATTTAAAAACCGCACAGACCAATTCTTGTTAAAAAAACAGACCAAATATAGTCGGTTTAGTCTGGTTCGATCGATTTGGTCAATTTTTTCGATTTTTCTTACATTCCTAGTCTCTAGCATCTTTATTTGTAACTATGGTCAATAAAAAATCACATCAAATAATTATATTGTTGTGGGACCCACATCATGTGGATCTACATGGGTCCCACACCCCTACAACTATTTGTAACTTATATGTGATTTTCAAAATTTTTATTTGTAATCTACTCAAAAATATATTGAGGGTAATGATGAAATCACTTACCAAATAAAAAAAACTCTAATGGGATTAAATGGACAAATCTTATCTCAAAGTAATCCAACATTTGCTAATAACCGTTGCATTTAAAATTTTTAAAAAAATTATTAAAAAAAATAAAAATTCCAATCTTTAAACCTTATAACAAAATAAATTATAAAATTTTAATTTTATCAATTTAAATTCTAATCTTTTGATTTGTTTTCGATTTAAATTATTTACCTATTTTTATTAAGTAAAATTGATAAAAAAATATAGTTTAATCATTACCCTCAATGTAAGTGTACAAAAAAAAGTTTATTATACCCTTTTCCAATTGAGCTTAATAAATAATATATATATATATATATATATATATATATATTTTACTTAACAAGAATAAGATAAATAGATTAGATTGAAAGTAAATCTAAAAATTAAAAAAATTGGATTTCTCTTTATTATAAGTTTAAACTCTAGACTCTTTTTTGGTAATTTTTTAAAAATTTTTAGGGAAAGGAGGGAAGGGAAATAACGGCAACATCTCTTAACAAATAAAGCAATACTCTGATCCCTGTGAAAGAAATAGAGAGCAAATGCCATTTTCCAGAAAAGCTAAGAAAGAAAGAATCGTAACTGATTTGTGTGTCTCTGTGTGTGTGTGTGTATGCTTCTCTGTTCTACTCTACGCATTCAATTCATTCAACCCCACTTTCCCTATATATGGAACCCTCATTCTCATCGTCTTTGTCATCCCAATCCCAATCTCCAAACCCTCCTCTGCTTCTCCTAGCCATGTCTTCCTCCGCCCTCCTCCACCGCCGCCAGCGCCGCCGCGTTTCCCCTTCAGCCACCGCCCTCCCTTTCAGCTCCTCTGTACAGAAGGTGATCGGCAACGATGATCTTCTGAAGCAGATCCTCGTTCGATTACCGGCAAAGCCTCTGTTTTCTTTCAAGGCCGTGTCGCACAGATGGCTATCTCTGATCTCGGATCCTTACGTGATGCGTGATTGGATTGCTCCGAAATCTCCTTCTGCGTTCTACTACCGAAGGTACAACTCTGTCACTTCACACACTATCAAATTCAACCATGTTTCTCTCAATGTGTTAGAAAATAAAAAGAAGAAGAAGCTTCGGTCATTTAGCTTCATCGATGATCCTGAAGGTGTGAAAATCTGTCAGTCCTGTAATGGTTTGTTGCTTTGCTCTTCATCTTGTTACTCTTTGGATTATGTTGATACTAAATACTATGTTCTGAACCCCACCACAAAGAAGTATTCGATTATTCCTAGGCCGGTTAATGGGGATGAGAGAAACTTTGTTGTTTCTATGACCTTGATTTTTGATCCCTCTGTTTCACCTGACTACAAGATACTTGCTGTCCGTGCCAGACAATGGCGCGGGGTTGATTTTTGTGTTGCCTTGTATTCCTCCTCCACTCGAACTTGGGTGTTTTCGGGATTATCATTTACTTACTTGTCGAGTATAATATTCGAAAATGGTGTCTTCCTTGAAGGGAAGATTTATTGGCCTAGTTGTCTCTCCGAGATATCAATCTATTATGATTGTATTGGACATAGATTCGTCCCATATCCGATGCCTCATGGTCGACTCACAAAGGAGCTACTGTATTTTGGGGAGTTTGGAGGCCATCTACAATTAGTTGAATTCCATGATGATTGCATTCGTTATTTTCAAGTGTTGGAGTTGAAGGCTGACTGTTCCAAGTGGTTTGTGAAACACCGGATTGATCTTCACTTGGGTGTAGTGGATTTTCCGGAGATGTATAGTAAGCACCCTGGCCGGGGTTGTATGACTTATAAATACAACATGCTTTGCTTCCTTGGAGGAGACGATGAAGGGGATTCGTGTTTGGTCTTCTACGTACCTGGCAAAGTCATAGCCTATTCCTTCAAGGACAAGATTTTCAAGAAGCTTTGCGATTTGAAACTGCGCCCTTGTGATTTTGACAGCCTACGACTTTCTCCGTGGTTTGCTGTCCATTCATGCGTGGAGACCATATATAATGTATGACAGTTTTTGTTTGCAAAATCATTTTAGTTTTTGTTTTTTTCATCCCCCCCTTCCCCCCTTTCTAGTCTTCTCTTCCATCTAGTTAAGGATGTTTTTCTTTTCTCTTGCTGTAATAGTATAGACAGTTGTAAATTTATTGCAATGAAACGGTTTTTAAGATCAAGGATGTGTCATTTCTGATATGTTAAATTGATTTTATTTCCTATTCGATAAATTTATATATGTCTTTTGCAATGAAATGGTTTTGTAACATCAACAATGTGTCATTTCTAATATGATTGATATTACTTCCTATTCGACCTCTTGAGTTTCTAAGTAAGGATGTAATTCAAAATTTTGGCAAGGTGGCGAAATGTTGCATTTGCAAAGACTGTTGACCAATCAAGAACCTACATTATCTTTACTATTGGTGGGTACCAAAATATTGATGAGTGAATTAAATATATTGAGAAACACATCTGGACAATAATCACGAAAAACAAATTAGTTCGGTTTGTAGATTCAATAGTTGGCTTACCGTTGCTCATCAAACTATTAATAACTTCTTCAATGATTTTTTTAGACCTTTGACTTCTATTAACGAACGTCAAAGTTTATTACAAGAAAAAAGTCATATATTTGTTTATCTAATTGTTCATTATTTTAGCAACTCTCTAATCACAAAGTAATTCTCCTATTTCATTTGCAAAGGCTGTTGACCAATCAAGAACATCCGCTATTTTTACTATTGGTGGGTGCCAGAGTATTGATGAGTGAATGAAATATATTAAGAAACATAACTGGACAATAATCACAAATAAAAAATTAGTTTGGCTTGTTGGTTTAGTAGTTAGTTTACCATTGCTTGTCAAACTATTGAGAAACATATCTAAACAATAATCACGAAGAACAAATTAGTTCGGTTTGTAAGTTTAGTAGTTGGTTTACCGTTGCTCGCCACACTATTGATAACTTCTTTAATGGTTTTTTCCGACCTTTGACTTCTATTAATGAACATCAAAGGTTTATTAAAAGAAAAAAGTCATATCTAGTTGTTCATTATTTTAGCAACTCTCTAATCACAAAGTAATTCTCCTATTTCATTTGTAAAGGCTGTTGACCAACGAAGAACCTATGTATTTTTACTATTGGTGGGTGCCAAAATATTGATGAGTGAATGAAATATATTGAGAAACATAACTGGACAATAATCACAAAGAAAAAATTAGTTCGGTTTTTAGGTTTGGTAGTTGGTTTACCGTTGCTCGTCAAACTATTGAGAAACATATCTAGACAATAATCACAAAGAACAAATTAATTTGGTTTGTAGGTTTAATAGTTAATTTACCATTACTCGTCAAACTATTAATGATTTTTTAATGGGTTTTTTAGACCTTCGACTTCTATTAATTTGATTATCTAATTGTTCAATATATTAGCAACTCTCTAATCACAAAGTAATTTGCCATCCTTTTCTTCTCTTATTGTACTATAAAATTCATTATTATTGGTTTGAAATTTGGATTTGATCCTTTCAGACCACCACAATTCACAACTTTTGGGTCTCTTGCAAGGACTGATATATTCCTCTTGAAGGGTCTCACAATAAAAATGTAGAAATGATATCGTTTTAACATAAGATCCACTAGTATATATTCATCGTGAATATTGGTCGAATTTGATTATTCTGTTCTCGTTTTTGAGATAAGAAGCTTTTAGTATCAATATCCTACAAATCTGAGGCAGCAAATCATCGACACACTTTGCTTTTTTCTTGGCTAAGAATCTCAATCACATACTTCATTTGTACACTTGACAAAGCAACAAACGTCTTCTCTTCATTTCTTTTATTTTCATACTCATGATAGCTGGAGCAACTGAATTTTTTAATTGTTTGGGTGCTCAAAGCTCCCTTGTGCTCTCTTGGTGACAAATTTGCTGTACTTTTTTTTCTTTCTTTGGTTGGCAAGGCAAAAGGAGACTTGAGCCCCTAGCATCTAGCTTGACAAAGCATGGGATTCCGCTTGGCCTATAAGGCCAGTGGTCTGCTGTAATATATTTGAATCCCAATCTATGTACCTTTTCTCTCTATTCCGCGATCTCTCTTTCCTTGCTATTTTGTTTTGTTTGTTTGTTTGTTTTTTTTTTTTTTTCTCTCTCAAGAACATGGTTCAATTGTTGGTTCCAAATTTAAAATTGATTTTGTTTTCACTTCCTTTCAATCTTTGTTCTTGTGACATGTCATATTTCTAATCAACCAAGTCTATGGGTTTGTTTATTTATTTATTGAAAAACTCGCGGGAAGAAAATACATAGAAAGTTTAAAATGAAGAGTTTAAAGAGGGCTAGACCCTCTCATACACAGCTCCGACCATATCGGCGGCCTAAGAGAGTCTGGGGGGTCTTCATAGACTACTAAGTCCTCTGTTTGCTCTACTCTTATATGGGCAAGTTCATCAGCGCATTTATTCGCTTCATGATAGACAAGTGTGATGAAGCATTCTGTGCTTTGGAGCAGGACTTTTACACCCTTAACAAGGAAAAATTTTTATATGTTAATAGAATATCACGTGACACTACCTTTTACTAATCACAAATGTATACGTTTACTATTATTCCCTAAACACTCAATATAAATGTAATAGGCCTTACTAACAAGAGCTCTGAAAGGGCAGTTCTGTAGTTGATCTTCCCGGGTTGAGCATTTAGCACTTGTCAATAAATTAACTTCTAAAAAATTTAACTCCTCTTATACATGTTTAATAAGATTTTATTTAGATTTAGATCAATCTTATTAAAATCTAATTTATTGACACATTTTTGATTAAAAGTTAAAATTGATCTAAATAAAAATATAAAGAACAAAATTAATATCTATTTTCTTGAACAAATTTATTTATAAACAAATCAATAAATTTTTTGTACACAATCCATTCTTCACTTCATTACTCCACCTGTTTTTACATTATGAAACAAAAGAAATAATGAAACACGGCAAAGAGGCAGAATCTGTAGAGCAAAATTTGAAGAGCAACTAGGGTTAGAGACAAAGAGGCAAAACAGAACAGTTCGAGAGAGAGAGAGAAAGAGAGAGAGATGGGCAGTTCGGATATGGGAACACTTGTGGTTGATTGCAGTGTTGGAACAATTGTCTGGGTTCGGTGACGGAATGGCTCGTGGTGGCCTGGTAAGATTCTCGGTCGTGAGGGGCTCTCAGCTGCTCATCTCATGTCTCCGCGATCTGGGACTCCAGTCAAGCTTCTTGGAAGGGAAGATGCCAGCGTGTAATTCTGTTTATTCCCTCTCTCTCCCTCTCTGTGTGTGCGTGGGTGTGTATACATGATATATGCATATTACACTTGAATCTTGTGATTACATTTTTTTAGCCATGTTCATTTGCTCATTGCTGCAAATTGACTGTGGTTTGTGAATTTTTGGGTATTTGTTTAAACTTTGCATGATCAGCTATTGTGATTAATGGGTTCTTCAATATTTATTGAATGGTTGATAATGACATTGATGGATGGTACATATCGTGTTAGTTTAGTTATTTTATGTTTGTTGCAGCAGGAAGGGTGCCTTTTTTTCTTTTGCTTTTTGGATAAATAGCAGGAAGGGTGCCTTTTCAGTATGAATCTGCAAATTGTCTTGAGTAGAGTTGTTATATAATTAGGCTATGGATATTTTATGCCCATTCTTTCTCATTGTGATGGTTTGATGCTTCAAATCTTCTTTTCATTTCATAACAATTAAAATAAACAATGCTCTCTTGGGTTATTAGATTGAAGGTGTGGCTTGATAGCTTATTGGTAGGCAAAGATTGGTCACCAGCTCTGTAGAAAATAGTTTGGGATAGAGACATCTTAGTTATTAGGCTCTTATTGGTGCAACTGGAAGGGGCTAAGACAAGTCCAAAAGCTAATTTGCTGAACTCAATGATAAATATACTTTGTGCACCCCCTGCTGCCTGTTTTGTCCTCCAGGCTTAGGGTAAGTTATTTGAACTGTTCTTGTCAACTTGAGTTCTGATGTTGTTCTGTCAAACAAATTATACTAAGCTCTGTGGACATCAAATTCCAGAAGGTTGAAGAAAGAACAAGAAGAAAAGGAACAAAAGAGAAAGGAAAAAGCAGAAGCACATCTTTATACTATCATAAAGGTTACAACTTTTTAAACTCTCTCCCCAATAGTTGTTACTTATTGAAAATATATGCATCTATTCTTTGTGGATCATTGTTTTCTAAATTAGTTATTTGCTGCCTCAGGTTGCTCGTGATGAGGACCTTCTTGAACAGATTGGAAGGGATATATATATTTTGATCTTGTGGATCATGACAAAGTTCGAAGTTTTCGTATTCAGAAACAAATGCCTTTCAACCTTTTCAAGGTATTATCTATCATTTTGTCATCATTTGAATTTGGTGAGGTTTTGATTATGATCATGTATCTTTCTCTTGATATATGCGGACTTTGTAATTTACAAATTTGAAGGTTTGTATATGAAAAAATAAATGAAAAGATTTTGTTTGTTGGTGGGATTTGTTCCATCTTTCTTTCCTTTATGAAAAACAAAATGCAATGGATTTAATTTTGTGAGTTTGCTGGGCCTTTTGACCTTTGTGTTTTTTTTAAGGTCTTCTTCTTTCTTCGTGTTTTTTTATTTTTTTTTATTTTTTAATGGGTTTTTTTATTTTTGGTTTTAATTTCAGAGATCTAATAACTTGTTTATTAATTTTGAATGTTGTGCATGAATTTCTTCATTACAAATTGTGTAGCCACTCATCATTTGTCTTAAACTAGATTCTATCATATAATCTTGATTATTAGATTGTTTCATGGCTTGTTTTCACTGCGGCATTATTCATAGGGAATAGATTACTCTTTTCATTCGGACGGCATTCTTATTGCTTGTTCTTTCGTCTTCAGGCCAGCTCAGATGATATAGACTTATCTTCTTATTTTGTTCCTCTTCTAGTTTCGTTAGTGCTTTTGTTTCTTGTTTTAACTTCCAT
Organism: Camellia sinensis; assembly: GCF_055761805.1. Classification (NCBI taxonomy): domain Eukaryota; kingdom Viridiplantae; phylum Streptophyta; class Magnoliopsida; order Ericales; family Theaceae; genus Camellia; species Camellia sinensis. The sequence continues at coordinate 14,648,045 of NC_138964.1, read as the reverse complement.
TGCCACTCATCAATTGCAGAATTCCAATCTTGGCTTTGCTCATTTTATCTACATTGTTTTTGACTACCTATTAAGCATCGCTGGTCACATGGATGTCTTGTTTTATTGTACCTCTTTATTTATATTCTTTGACCAAACTACATATTGGAAGCACTTCTCCAGCTCCAGCAGTTCTACATTTTTTGGGTTAATTTGAGGTCCTATTACTTCTCTCTTCCCATCCCAGGTTGATTCATAAAAATGCAGAATGGTGACTTTATGTGTGTCTCTCTTGCTATCAATTTTTGCTTCGTTCTTATTTCTACTCTTACATTATCTAAAGTAGTATTGCATCAGCTTTCTTTTCTTTCTTCCTTGCTCTTTTCCAGTACACATATTGCTTGTGTTGTAATAATTTCAATATAGTTTTCCCTTCCTTCTATGAAATTTTAATTTTCCATGTTCTTTTTCAACTTTTAACATTCAAGTCTTTTTCAAAAAAAATTGAAACAAGAATTATTTAGATGATCCCAAATAATGGGGACAAGGCTTTGTTGAGTTGAAGATCAGTCCTTTTTTACTTTTGATAGGCATTTCGTAATTTTTTGAAAACTTTTGGAGCAAAAAATCTGAGAATCTATCCTATGAGTTTTATGATAAAATAGTCCGGTAATAATAAATCTGTAAGTAAAGTGAGTCTGGTTTTATGCATGTACAAGCCAACATTTTTGGCTTGAATTATAACTCTACCCTTATTTTTTTCATCGCTTCTATATGTGAGTAATGAATGATGCTTTCATTAAAATAAGAAGAACACTAACAAAAGATGCTTTGTTGTATCTTTTACGTCTAGTAATTAGTTGATTGTTATTTTTCACGATTACATTTGATTTACATTTTTGAGTTTAGGGGATCATGATATTGATAATGGGCATGGTTTTGATTGTTATTGATTGGTGCCTTCGGTTGTGATTGATTTTTTAAGCTATTGTTTGATATGGTCTAATGACTTACGGTTGTTACATTTATATAATTTGTTGTAGTGTGGTGAACCAATTAAGTGATTAAATCATGTGGCTTGCTTATCTACTAGAGAAATGCATATCACTTTCAGTTGTGATCATCTTCACTCTGACACTTTCTACTAGTTTATTTTTTAAATATTATTTATTAATTGTAAATATATAATTATTTAAGTAGTTAAATCTTGATTTGCAGGTGGGAGATATAGTTCTAAAAAGTATCATCAGGCCAACATAAACAGTTGCAATTGGAGTATTAAAAGCACAAACCCATCTAAAGAAGTAGAAGGGGCAGAACTAGAACCTGATTATTGGGAGGTAGATGTTCAAGTGCCAGTTAAACCTAATGAGAGCTTGATCTGATCATATGGACTTCTCAAAACAAATGGACAAGCTATTGGAGCTCATGTTGCTTGGCCTGCTTTATTTATGGTATATTTCTTTCGTAAATACTAATTTCATTAACAAATTTATATTAACTTAATATAGTTTCAATTACCTTTATATGTTTATCTTTTGGATGCAGATTTCGCAAGTTATGAATGCTAGCTGAGAACATCTATACAAGTGAGGTTGAAAATTTGGAAACTAAATTTGTTTTGATAATTTGTCTCTCCGGAAGATGGATATCACTATGACTTTTCAGAACTTATGGCTGAAATAATTTTCTTTTAATGTTTTTTTGCTTTAACTTTGCCAATGTGGTAGAATATTTTATAAATTTGATTATGATTTTTATTGCAATATAAATAAATTTATATTTTTAGATAAAAAAAAATGATTGTGGTTTGAATTTTTTTTTTGTTTTTGATGTGTTGATCCTATGATGATAACATTTGTTTATTATTGTGAAAATATTATAGGATGAATGAATGTCAAATTAATATAGGATGTGACAATTAATATTCAATTGATGTTAAAATCGATTCAATTTTTACAGGCATTTATGCATGCTTAGTTGTGACTTTTAAAAATGTCAATGAAAAGAACATATAAGTGGTATTTTGTAATAGTGATAGTGGCTTCGCAAAGTGTCACTACAATAAGCTCCAATGACATTTATATCCATTTAATGGCACAAATGAATTAGATTTAGTGGCATTTATGACATTAAAAATATCAATTGTGGCATAACAAGCGTCATTAAAAATTCATATAGTGGCATTTTTTAGATTGTAGGTCTTCTTTAATAGCACTTGATAGTATTCGTGTCTACCATGACATGAAAGTGTCACTAAAAGTCTTTAGCTCTAATGGTGTAATGACACTTACAAGTGTCACTGAAGTGCCACTAAGTCTTTTTTTAATGGTGCTTGATTGTGTCACAAATAGTATCTATTATGACATCAAAGTATTATTGAAAGTTTTTAGCCATGATGGTGTAGTGGCACTTGCAAGAGTCACTGATGTGTCACTAGTATTTACCGTGGCACGGGTATAAATGGCACTCGTTTAAAATACCACAAGATTAAAAGATGTCATTAGAAAAATAGTTTTGTGACACTTTCAAATGTTACTAAACTAAAAAAATGTTGTAGTGTGAATTGTTTATACCAATGTCTAGTAAAACATAAAATATGAATAGAATTGTATTAACATGAACAATAATCGTTGTACTGCCATCTTGAACCTAAAATGCAATTTCAACAACATTTGGAGCATGTATTCTTTTGCTCCATTAAATTTTCAATCTAAGTCTTTTTTAGCATCACTTTTGGTACCGTCCAAACCTAGTAAGTTTATTTTTGCAAGAGGTCATCATTTTATCTATTTAAAACTAATTTACGTAATCTAAAACAACGTCCCCTTGTGCTTGAGTCATTTATATACCCTTGTTATCCCTAAATGCTTTTCCATTCAAAAGAATATAACTTGACCTAGACATATTAGGTGACCTTGACCTTGTGCACTTAAATGAATGACTATTAGGTTTACATCGACATATTACTACATGGCCTTGGGGGCTTAGTTATTGGTTAGCGATGTGAAATAGCATCTTGCCATTGTATATATAGTTCTCTTCTTTTATTTCTCAATTTTCCTTCTATTCTTTTATTTTAATGTCTTAGTTATGATTATAGATTGACTTTCTTTCCTTGACAAGAACTTTGTGTTGTCCAAATTGTGTAAATCAAACAAGATAAATAAATTCATGATTAATTAATTACTTTACAGAATGAGAAAACATGCTAAATATTACAACCATATGAAATACATGATACGATAAATGGTAAAAAAAGCAAACCGAAACCTATGTAATACCACACTGTCTTTAAAATAGATTAGCCGCCTCATCGTGGGTGCTGGAGGTACGTCGACTTCTGTCTCATAAGATACGGCAATTTAGACCGGCTAACGCAGAAGCACATTCTGTTAGATTTAGCGAATCGACAATGGCAGCACTCTCTCACACAGGAAGAATAAAAATTCTAGAGGAAAACTTTGAACACAAAGGGAGAGCAAACTTTCTGGTGTAGAAGAATGAAGGAGAGAGTCTCATTTTATACACATGGAGAAAGAGAGGAAAAGGCTCTTGCAACAAATGCAGGTTTTAATTTTACAAAACTCCCAAGACATAAATTGCAAAATTGATGGCTTTAATCCATCATGTATACAAAGGAGTTAGCAAGTTTTATATACATGTGTATTGTGTATAATCCTGCAGCCACCTTTTTCAACACCTCTTTCATGAGACCAACTTAATGAGTCAATTTCTCATTCAAATCTTAATGATTTTTGGTCATTCTTTTTGTGGTGTAAGATCTTGTTATAAAGAATCTAAACCTGTTTAATTTCATCTCAACCAATAGTTTGGACGTACTTTAATTTCACATTAAAGTCACCATAAAATCATTTTTTTCCACAATCCCCCACATGAATAAAAATTGACTGAATGAAGAAAAATGGACAACGTTTACACCAAAAACTCGGAGAGAGAGCACACAGACTAACCCTGCATCAAAAAAGGTAGTTGTTGGCCTTGAACCTTTCGTAGTGAAAACCTATAAGATTTACTAGTTGACCAGTGAACGTGATGTCTTAAACTATTCTGCCGTTTGTGTAAACCGAGACAATATACCTCACACAGGAGTTAGTCTAACTATTGTTCTTGTTCTCACTTGTGTGTCCGGTATGGCCTTGGAACACTAGTATAGCGACCCCGGTCTTTTCCCTCTAGATTATTGTATCCGGACTTAGGTTCCGTGGATCCTGTCATTATATATTGGTTGTTGTCATCCTTTAATCTCTTTATATTTGAGTTATAGGATGTGTTGGGCAGGTTTGTTACAGGTCGGTTGAGTTTAGATGCCAAAACTAGTTGCCCAGATTTTGACCTGTCCGCTCGAGCGGGGATTCTTTTGTTGCTTGTCCGCTCGAGCGGGGGTTTTGGTGCTCGAGCGGGATTATCACCCATCCAGTATTTCCTGTGTAGTGTTGGACGCTCGAGCGTGGGATTGGACGCTCGAGCAGGGAGTTGGTCGCTCGAGCGGGGACCTGGTTCTGCAAAAGTATTGGGAGTGCGTATTCGACGCTCGAGCGGGAGTTTGGACGCTCGAGCGGAGAGTCGACTACATCAGTCCGAGATTTCACTTTTTGGATCACTTTTTGACCTACTTTTCTTTCTTAACTTTTAAAAACCGCCCCTTGAGAGTCTCTCTCTCTTTCTCTCTCTCTAAACCTGTCTTCTCTCTAAGAATTGATCTACCTAGGGTGAGTATCTAACCTTAGTCCTTTATTAAAAAGATAGAGCGAGTCAAGGGCTTTCATTCAATCTGAACGTTTGGTGGTTTGGAGCATTTTGGAATTTGGGTCTTCATCTTCGTCTTCTCCATTCGGGTTATTTTCTTCGAGGTAGGGATTTTCCTACTTCATTTTATAAGTTTTGTTCTAAGTTTTGGTATTTTGATATGTTGGGAGTACTTTGGTAATTTTGGGAAAAACCCTAGTTGTATTAATAAATTAATTTGTTTAATTACTTTAAGGAAATTGGGGAATTTGGTTAAATTCATGAAATTGAGGAATTCATTGATTAAATGGCGTAGTTGGATAATTTAAATCACTCGCCTATTAAATTGTTGATATATTTATTTCCAGTCTAGAAATAATTGTTTTGGGCTATCGGTGGAGGATAGTCGTGTTTGTTGTAGCCATTACATGTAGATTAGGAAAAAAATTGAAACTAATCTATTTGTTTAAGTCATAAATTTAGACTATTGAATTAATACAGAAAATACATGTATTGATTGAGCATTGCATAAGCATATTGTTTGGGAGGAGATAGGGGATGTACTCCACGGTTTAGGGGAAGATAGGGGATGAACCTCTAAACCGGATTTTTGTTTGGGAGGAGATAGGGGATGGACTCCATTAGCATCACTATTATGTGTGCTTATTATATTGAAGTGTTTTTACATGTTATTGATACAGCACTACAATGTGTATCAAACGGGAAGTATGAAGTGTTTTGATATGAGCCTGAGTCTCATCTGTGTTGTTGACATTAGAAGTAATGTGAATATAATATATAGTTCACTGTTGTAAGTTTGGCCAGGTTCTGAGCCATATTGATAATAATGGGAATTGAAACATGTCATAGACATTAGTGTCATGAGACTGTATTAAGTTATAGTTGATTATCTTGGTTAACCATCTATTGAATGCTATAGCTTTATTCAATGCTTATATTTGGTTTAGTATTTTTCTACTGGGCTGTGGCTCACCTTATATGGGAATATCATTTTCAGGTCCAGGTGATAAGCTACCTCCAAGGACTTAGCTTGGAAGGATTTGACTCTTGGATTTTGAAGACTATCTTCAGCTAGTTGTTTTTATTTGATAGTACATGTAAACATTCAAGCTTAGGGCTTTACTTGTATTTGAGTTAGAACTCATCTTTTAGTGTCCAAGTGTTGGCTTGGAAAGATGTAAGCCCGTAAGGCATTTAATTTGATGTTACACGTAATGCTTTTATTTAGTAATACTCTGATGAATGAGATAATGAATTGTTTTCTTTAAATATTGCATGTCAATGATAAATATATAATGAGTTTATTTTGAGGGCGTTACAACTAGCCTGGTTCAGTGAGTGTATTTAAAGAATTTGGCCTTACCGATTCTTAAAGAAGCGGCCCCAATTCGCACTCACATAAGTGAGCTATATAAGGTATCTCATTATACCACGGTTGATTATTCATATCACTTAGGTCATTAAAAGCATTAGTTTAACCTTCCACCCCTACAGGGTATCACTGTGCAAAGGAATGGACAATAGGATTTACTTCTTTAATGACTTATCCGTTACACGAAATTAGGTTGTCCCTTTGAATCCAGTCAATTAGGTTGGATTTTCCATTCCTCTTGACGACGTCTCTACTACCTCTCAAGTTAACCTTTTGGTTAGTAGATCCGCAATGTTGTCCTTATACTTTACATAGTCTAGAGAAACAACTCCATTAGAGAGTAGTTGTCGTATGGAATTACGTCTACGACGGATATGTCTAGACTTTTCATTATACATATGACTCTGTACCCGTCTAATCGTTGATTGGCTATCACAATGAATACAGATAGCAGGCACAGGCCTTGGCCAACGTGGAATATCCTGAACAAATTGGTGAAGCCATTTAGCTTCTTCAGTTACTTAATAAACTTAGATTCTATCGTTGATCTTGATATACACGTTTTCTTGGAAGATTTCCAAGACACGACTGCCACTCCGAGGGTAAACATATAACCACTAGTGAATTAAAGTCCTTTATATTAGATATCCAATTAGCGTCATTATACCATTCTAGTACCACTGGGTATCTGGTATAATGTATCCCATAATCCCAGGTGTAGTGTAGATAACCTAACACCCGCATAATGCCCCTCCAATGAGTAGCATTCGGATTACTCGTGTATCTACTAAGCCTGCTAACAGAGTAAGCTATATCCGGCCTTGTACAATTCATCAGATACATCAAACTTCCAATGACCCGAGAATATTCTAGCTGAGAGACACTCTCACCATTATTCTTGGTCAAATGTTGACTCACGCCTACCGATGTCCTAGACACACCTTACCAAATTTCTCAAGTATCTCCTCAACATAGTGAGACTGAGAAAGTACAATACTACTAGATGTTCTGGTAATCTTAATACCCAGAATGATATCTGCAAGGCCCATATCTTTCATGTCAAACTTAAAGTTCAATCTCTTGGTAGTTCTAATCATCTCATCATTATTACTAACAATGAGTATGTCATCAACGTATAGACACAAAATGACATAACTTCTATCAGTGTCTTTGACATATACGCATTTGTCACACTCATTGATTTTGAACCTATTTGACAACATAGCATTGTCAAACTTCTCGTGCCATTGCTTAGGACAATGATTTGACAAGCTTACAGACTTTCTTATTTTGTCCTGGTGCTGAAAACCCTTCAGTTTGCTCCATGTAAATTTCTTCATTCAAATCTTCATTTAAGAAAACTGTTTTTACATTCATCTGATGTATCTCCAGACTACGTAAAGATGCTATCGCAATCACCATGTGAATGGATGTAATCCTTGTCATAGGTGAATACGCATCAAAGTAATCTTGGCCTTCTCGCTGCCTGTATCCTTTGATAACTAACTTAGCTTTATACTCATCAATTGATCCATCTGCTTTCATCTTTCTTCTAAAGATCCACTTACTTCCCAAGGCCTTACTGCTTGGGGGTAAATCAACCAACTCCTAAGTATGGTTCTGTAAGACGGAGTCAATCTCACTCTTAATTGCTTTTTTCCATAAAGGATTTTCAGATGAAGTCATAGCGTTATGGAAAGTTCGAGATTCTCCCTTTAACATCTAAGCCAAGAAGTCCGAACTAAAGGACTTTACGGTCCTAGCCCTTTTACTCCTTCTTGGCTTATTTACTTCTTCAACTTGATCATCTATGTGATCATTGTCACCTTCAACCTTTTTCATGGAACTTGGAACCCCTTCTTGGATATGACAAAGAAATATATTTTCAAAGAAAGATGCACAGATTCCATGATAGTATTCTTGTGTATATCTAGGATAGAAGACTTAAAACACAAGAAATCGATATGCACTGCTATATTGTGCATTACCATTGAATACAAAGTCAACGGATTCTTAGGCTTACTCTAATCCTCTTGGGTTTAGGTATTACCACCGTTTGGCATGACACCCCCACATTTATAGAATTTATACATAGGCTTTTGACTTTTTCCAAAAATTCATACAGGGTCTTTAAACAATTCCTTGTGTCATAATGATTACGAAACTCTCAAAATTATATCACATTAAATACATTCCCAGAATGTCATCAACCAAATTAGGCACCCAAACATATTTGGTTCAACCTATCACTCTGAAGCCAATAGTCTTACTATTAGCAGACACAAATCTAGTGTTCAATAGTCTACTATTCGGAACTTCATAACATGGCCAATAGTCTTATCACTTGGAATCACTATTTTTTCAGCATGTGGTCAGTAGACTTTCTACTACTAGGAATCACAATGTTTTAACCTGTGATCAGTAGTCACTTTTCTACTAGGAATCACAACGTCTTAACATAGGATCAATAGACTCTTTCATTACTAGGAATCATCATGTCTTAACATATGATCAGTAACCTCTCCACTATTAGGAACCATCATGTCTTGACATGTGATCAATAATCTGTTCACTACTAAGAATCACAATCTCATAACTATGTAGCCAGTGGTCTAACACCTCCAAGAAACCATTAGTTTTCTATCTCTGTGATCAGTGATCTTGTACTCACTAGGAGCCACTAATTTAAGAATATATTTGGAATTTAAAAATTTAAAAATATATTCACCGACACTAACAGGTTGTCTCATCTTTACTTTCAAGCAAAGTCACATAGCAATCATATATGCTATAATTGACACAAGGATAACATACTAATCGCCTCTGATTAATTCAGGGATATGATCATGCAATCTTATGATTTCTTTTAATTACACTTGATCTCTCTAGATTTTTCTTTAAGAACCTCACAAGGCTTAAGGTTGGTTGGTAACCATTACTAAATCTCAAGAGTAACCAATCCATAAGGATTTTATATAGTCCAAAATCATTTCCACGCTTAGTTATTCCTGTTCATCACGAAGGTTAGTCGCCCATACTTTTCATTTGTACATCCCAAAGACTATTCATATGGTTTTGTATTTGTTTTCCCAATCTCTTTCGCATAGGTATTCTTGTAAAGAAAATTAACAGAAAATCACAACAAAATACAAAACAAATAATCTAAAGAAACTGTAAAATAATAAATTAATTTAATAGCAACATTAAGTAAAATTAAAATACTAGACACGTTATACAATTAAACATATAACCCCCAAACAAATTACAAACCTTATAACTCCTAAATAAATAAATTGAATTACTAGGCAAGAGTTACACAAATAAAACTAAAACTCCAAAATTAAGGCCAAGTTTGGCAAGTTTAAAAAAATTCAAAAAGTTAAAAAGTTACTTAAAAAGTTAAACAGTTATCACTATTCACCAAAAGTCAACAAGTACGACTGCACAACTCCCAATTCTAATTTTCCTCTACACACTAATTTATACAATTTTTTAATACACATTTTCCCATAAAAAGTCAAAAAGTTAACCCAAATAATCATATTTTTTTCTTCAACTTTTTAGTCCAAAAAGTCAAAAAGTGCACTTATTTAGGACATGTCAGACAACCCCTAAATTTATAATTTAATTTATACATTAACCATGTACATAAATGTAGACAAGTTACACAATTACAATTTATAGCTTCACAGTTAAATCCAAACGTGAATAGACAAGAGTTACAAAATAAACCTATAACTCTAAGCATTGAATTAAAATTTAATAGTCATGATTATGTATGAAATTATTACAAACAATAACCATGTAAATAATTTTAGCAATTAACAAGCAAATAATGTAAGAAAACTAAAATCAACACCCATAAGCATGCAAATTAGGATAAACCAAAACAATTCATAGTGACACTCTGGGAATAAAAAACTAATTGAATTTATATAAAGCAACATCATGCATATATGTATTTAAATATATGGAAACCGTAGCCTACTCATACAAAGAAATTGAGGCTCTAATTAACACTGCTCATGAATCTAAGAACATGGATAAACAACAATCAAAGCTGTTTAGAATGAATGAGCAATAGTAAAACCAAAATAAATTTCCATACATTAATCTAAGCCATAGCACTATGCTACAGGTGGTTTGATTGTAGGGAATAAAATATATATTTATTATCATGTAATAGTCACACAAGCATATATATATATATATATATATATATTCCTAAACATGACTTTCATATACAAACATTGGTGTAGACACATTCTGCAAAGATGCTATTTATTCACGGAAACCAAAACAACATTTCTGGGAAAATTATAATGAAACATAGTAAAATCAGTGTATACACCTAATTCCAAATGAAGCTATTTGTTTAATTTGACGAAAAAAATATTTAATCTATTTTAAGTTTGTTGTCCAAATTGTGTAAATTAAACAAGATAAATAAATTCATGATTAATCAATTACTTTACAGATTGAGAAAACATACTGAACAGAAATACATAATATGATAAATGGTAAAGAAAGCAAACCAAAACCTGTGTGATACCACAATGTTCTTAAAACAGATTAATCGCCTCACCGTGGGTGCTAGAGATACGTCGACTTATGTCTCTTAAGATACGACGGTTTAGACCGGCTAACGCAGAAACACCTTCTGTTAGCTTTGGCGAACTGACAATGGTAGCACTCTCTCACACAGGAAGAATAAAAATTCTATAGGAAAACTTTGAACACAAAGGGATAACAAACTTTCTGGTGTATAAGAATGAAGGATAGGGTCTTAATTTATACACATGGAGGGAGAGAGGAAAAGGCTCCTGCAACAAATGCAGGTTTTAATTTTGCAAAATTCCAAGACATAAATTGCAAATTGATGGCTTTAATCCATCATGTATACAAAAGAGTTACCAGGTTTTATATACATGTGTACTGTATATAATCTCGCAACCACCTTTTCCAACACCTCTTTCATGAGGCCAACTTAATGAATCAATTTCTCATTCAAATTTTAATGATTTTTGGTCATTCTTTTTGTGGTGTAAAGATCTTGTTACAAATAATCTAAACTCATTTAATCCCACCTCAACCAATGATTGGAACCTACTTTAATTTTATATTAAAGTCACCATAAAACCATTTTCCCCCCCACACTTTGTACTTTTTGTTCAGAGTCATATGATTGTTGTTTGAGTATACTATTCTAGACATGTAAGTTAACTATCTACTAGTTTAGGCATGCTTTCAAAGATTGGCGCAATCTGTTAACTTTAGTGGTGCCTCCTATTATTGTTCCTAAAATGGGTGTAAGGTTCAAGTCCTTGTTAGGATATGGGCGCATGTTTTTGAAATACAAAAAACGTCTCTCGTTTGTTGGTTGGGGTGCTTAATTCCTCAATGCAATTTGTTTGTTAGGTTTTGAGCACATTTGTGCTTCTAGACACAGCAGCCAAGAACACAAAATCTGATAATGTCTAATTTTTCCTCTTTGTAATAATCTATTGCCATATTTTCTTTCAAGTTTCAGACTAAAGATTACAATTTCAAAGCTGGGGTGAGATCTTTTACCTAACAGATAGTGCAGTCATTTATGGTTTTTGGAGAGTGATCAAAGACGTGAAAACTCATTAATTATTCATATGTTACATTACAGTAGGCATATTTTAGAAAGAAGCCAGTGAATCAATGACCTAATGACGAATAAAGTCCTTAATTCCGTTATTCTGTTAGATTTATATTTGTAGTTTTGGGACTTCAAAGTCCAATGCTTTCAAAATCTTAGGAGTTTGATCTTGCAACTTGTATTGTTCACAGGCTATTGTTTTAGTATGAGCTATTTTAATAATTTTACTGGTTAGGGCTACGTTTTTAGTTGTGAAACTTATTCAGTGTGTTTGGTTTGAGTTTTTTGAATTAAGTTTTTTGAAAATTAAGTTTTTTGGTTTTCGTGTTTTTTTTTGTTTTTAGTGAATATTTTTAAAATTTTAAATATTTTTTTTACTTTTTTAGATGCACAAACAAAAAGTGAAAAATAAAAATTCAGTAAGCAAATAAAAATTCAATTTTAAATATTTTAAATATTTACATTTTAAGCAAATTTTAATTTTTACTTTTTTACAAAAAGTAAAAGTATTTTACTTTTTACTTTTATCTAAAAAGTAAAAAAATTGCTTAAAATATTAAAAAAATTCAGTACAAACAAAAAAACACGAAAAATAAGAAAGTAAAATTTTCTGAAAATTATTTTTGAAAAAACACAACCAAGCAAGGTGAATACTTTTTGTTCTTGACTAGGACTTACTTATATTGTTATAGGAGTTTAGAAAGTCATGGCTGTAGAAATTTTTATTTTTAGGAATTTTTGTACTCTCACTACAACAAGTTGGGTCTTGAATGATGAAATTTTTTTGTCTCGAAAGAGCTAATTTCTTCACTATAGATATTTGTGACGAAATATTTTCGTCACCAGCTTCGTCATTGAATGTTTGTCACTAAAAACCACCGTGACGAAAAATAATTTCGTCACCAATGAAATTAGTTCAGTGACGAAATTTTTTGTCACCAATAAAACAAGATTTTGTCGCCAAAAATTCTCATTTTCGTCACCAAATAATTATTCAATACTGTATTTATAATTTTAGTTGATGAATAAATTTGTCACAAATGTTGATCATTGATGAGGAAATAATTTCGTCACAGTAAGATATAAAGGTGACAATTTTTCGTCTCCAAAAGTCATACATGGGTGACGAAATATATTTCATCGCAAATATATTTATATACGTGACGAAAAATATTTCATCACCAAACAACAAAATCAATGAAAACTTCCATATATGCGCTACAATAAATTTTGTCACAAAAAATGTTTATTAATGATGAATAAGCACTTTGTCATAATAACAAGTACAAATGACGAAACAAATTCGTCACTAAACATGTTCCATATTTTATATTTCAATTTCAATTATTATTTCACAAATATCCCTGCTTATATCTCAATAGTCTTTTAATTGTACTAAGAAATCACTAGCTCTTATATATCACTCTACAAAAAAAAATCAATAAACAATTTACATTATAAATCAAAATATATCTATCAAACAACTTTAATAATATAAACCATTAAGTAAAACAAAAAAACCACCAAAGCAAATCCCAAAATGAACTAACGTGGAATCCACAAAAAAAAATCAACATTCAATCTTTAATTTACAACTACAACTAAGTATCAGTTCAGGAAACAAAATTCAACAGTTGATCTTCATTTGCACGTATACTTCCAAATGTCATCAAAAACCAATCTGCAAAGAAAATAGACAAAGAAAATATTAATATATTATCAATTACATCTAAACTCATATATAAATAATTTTATTTTATAAACCAGTTTAGTAGAAATGCATCTAACAAATCAGAACTTCAAAGAGTTGAGGTGATCCTTGATGATAAAGCAACACGGATAACATAAGATGCCAAAAGATTGCAAGAATACCATATATCACTATCACTAATGGCAGAATATATGGCATGATATGGTACCTACATCGCATATTTCTTCATATACTAGTTGGACCCCCATGCGCGTAGCGCGTGGGGGTCATATTATCGTTGACATAAATAATATAACAAGGCAATGACACAATATTTTCTTCAAAAAAATAACATCAAAAACACAATATTTCTTATTTTATATCCTATTAATCATAATTACATCTTACATTTCATAAAATTATAAACCGGCAAACAAAATGGCCCCTTGTTATCTTAAATTGAAACTACGTGGGCTAGCTAGTTGGAAGAATTGCTTTTTGTCGTCTCTCTTTTCCTTCTCTCTAGCACCAACGCTGCCACTCCTTCCAAAGTTGGAGCTGAAAACAAATTCACCTAAGAGTTTTTCCTACGAAATTAATTAAAAAATAATAGTAGCAATTTGCTGGGTACATAACATAAATATTGCATTCATTGCTTTTATGAGCATGTGCTTGAGGACATACAAATAAAATAAGAACCGCTCAAATTATCACTGAAAATGAAGAGTCAAAAGTAGACATGGATAATGCCATTACCTCAAGTCAAATAGAGTAATCATGATAAATTGCTCCTTCCATGGGGATGATTACTCTTTAGAAGCAGAGAATAGCAACATCCTGAGAAGTATATTCACAATCAAGCAATCAAAATATATCATCCATTCATGTAGTTCAAATATCATAGTAGATGAATGAATAGAAGGCAATAAAGACTTACCATTACATATAATATTTCTTTACTCATGAACAAGAGACAACATAACTATGTTCTATAGTCCACTAAGTCCACTATTTGTTTAGTCTCAGCTGCAAAACAAAACACTGAACAATAGAACAAAAGCCTCTTCGGTGGGTATGATTTAAATAAATGGTTCAAATCACAAATATCAAGGAAGAACACCTTAGGAGTAATCCCTCGTGATGCCAGTTGTGATGTGACAGACAGATCCTGTTGACCAACCTAATAATCCCATCAATTACTCAATCCCATCAATTACTCTATCCCTCTTGGTTAAGTCCCCAGATTGATAGGTGCTACACCTGTTTCCAAAACACCCATCCAATACATTTAAGTTGCAAACCCATAAAACTTAAAGCGAACATTAACATGTGATACATGCATACAGCAACCACAATAGAATAGAAACCTGTAATTTGGCCAGGTTGGATTAGTTAGCCATTGATAGAACATGTTTTTTTATTTAATGCCATCCAAGTACATGATTGGTTTGGCCAGGTTGGATTAGTTAGCCACTGCCACATTTGCTTACAGTTTTTTTTGTACATAAAGAAATGGTATAGTTAAGCAAATAATGGTAACTATGTGTTTTCATGAATGTATTAACATAGTTAGGCTTCTGTTGTGACTCTCCTGACCATCTACTCTCTTAATCTATTGATCATTTTCAATCCCACACGAAAATACACCGTCATTAGAATGAATATTTGTGAACAGTGTGGACATAATTTGAAAATGAAAAGCTCAGATGAAAAACTCATATAAGTAACAAGTCTCAAATATCTTTGATTACGAGACATATAATTATCACTCTAAATAAGAACCATAATTCCAACAGTATAACATTAACAACTTACCCAAAAATAGCTGGAGCAGAAGAGTTATAGACTAAAGAAGCCCCCATATTTGTGTAAAAATTTTACATACAACAAATCAGTTCAATAATAACCAGATGTCCCGTTTCCATCTCCATACTGAAATGAATCATCACACTGCTTACTCTATGAAGAGCATTCAGCAGCTGCAGCTTGAACTACAGAAGCACATATTGGGTTAGAGCAAGAAACCAGAGATGCAGTTGACGAACTGGCAGTGTCAAAGAAATCGAGCTCAATCTGTACAATATGTACTTCAACATAGGCCTTATATGCTAGATACACATTTCTATTGCCTTACAATTACCAGACCTCAAACTCAAAGGGCATGAAACCTGGAGGAAAGGTTTTTTTAACCTAAAGTATACCAACACAAGAATATGGCTTGAACTTAGCTAGTGGCCAGCAACCACAACCATATCACACAAGGCATCAAGCATACCATCTCACATCAATCATTCTTTTTAATAATAAATTACAAATGGTTGCTAATCAGGTCCATCAAACCCTCATGATATGTTTGATTATTCACTATTCACACTTTCAAATCTCCATTTCAATAGGATAGTTATTATTGTTGGAGAGAAGAAACTTAAGAATGTGGGCATCAACGTGTAGACAAATACATTAAACATTAAAAATTACGTCATTTCTTATGTTCCAGAGAGTTCAAATGACAACAAAGGAATAAATCCCACAGAATTTTCGTTATGTACCTAGTGCATGGAATAAAAAGAATCAATATATACGTAAAATATTTGTATTTACAACGGAATACACCGTCGTGGGTTTTTTTCCATTTTTTCCTTCTTGTTGGTGAAATACAATCCAACACAAAAGTAAGGAAAAATTACCATCCAAAACATTGAATTGATAGGACCTATGCTGCAAACATATCATTTTCATAGGATTTGTAAAAAAGTAATAATTAAAAGGAAAAACACACAATTGAATGGAAGTGAGAGCAAAGAAAGAGTAAGTTATGAGTTGAATCTCAAATAACCATCAATACCAAATCCTAGTTTCTATATTGGTTTAGTTTCCTATTTTAGGAGATTCTTTTTATTATTATTATGGTAGTTAAGGTTCCTTTGTTGGATTGCTATCCAAGTCACGTATTTATTTAAAAAATACATTTTCTGCTAGATTTTGAGTCTTTTATGATTTGTATATGTTAGAAATGGTTTTGGGAAAAATAAAATTTTTCCTCAACTTTGGTCTAATTTTTAGATGGGACTCACGCGCCAAACTTGGTGGATCTAAGTGGTAATGGGTTCTATGCCACGTTGTGATTCACGTAGTATATTTGGTTGCTCAAAACCATTATCGGGTGAATGAAAAATTAAAACCAAAGTCAGCTCCATGGAAATGGAGTTTTGATGGAAATTCCTTAAAGGTTTGAACTAAAGGTTTGTCCTACATTGATTTGGTGGAGAAACTTTTGTAGGTTTATAAGGCATGGGTTTGTAACTTGGAGAGGGCCCCAAAGGGCACCCCAAGTTTGTAGAAGGGAGAGCTTATGGGCAAACTGTGCTAGACTCATGGGACCCAAAAATAAACACACACGCGCAAGCCACCGTCCGTCCGTTGGTTCGTTCGGTTGGTCGAGCGGGCTGGGCTGGGCTGGGCTGGGCTTGGGCTTGGGTGCGAGTGCGTGGTGTGAGGTTGGATTGGGCTTGTCCGGCCCAATGCTTATCTTTTTGGGCCAAAAATATTTGAATTTATTTTTTAATTTTTTGGAAAATAAATTCTGACCGTTTAAATTCAAATTTTGGTTGGAAAATTTGCACCTTTCTGTACACATTTCAAATCTGTCCTAACAGATTCAGTTAAAAACCCTTACCTGTTTAATTTAAATTCAAACAGATTTGTATCTATTTAATTTAAACCGAACAGGTACTATACCTGTTAAATTCAAATCTAAAAGGCATCGTTGCACCTATAAATAGACTAGTCCTTCATTTGGTTTTTCATTCAATATTTTCGTTCTAAATTTTGCTATTGCTCTCTGCATTTGGCTGCATTATTTTCTTGTGAGAAAGAGTGTAAGCATAAAGTGTGTTTGTTGTACGAATAATTTGTAGTGCTGCTATTATTCGTAGTTGATCATTTTATCTTGGGAGATAGACGTCCACAATCTGAAAGTATCGTGGAGAGGACGAATTGGTCTTAAGATTGTTAAACAATCTCTCATTTTCTTATTTATTCTGTTTGTTGTTAAGTACACAAACATAATTTATTCGTAATACAACGAAGATCGTCCAACAATCAATCTTAAGATAGATTTTTTTTTTGGTGTCTTTAGTGCATTTATTTTTCGGTGCTTTCACAAAGTGATATTCTAGTTGGAAAATACAAATAGTAGTAATATATTATTTGACAAATAATAGTAATATACTATTTATTTTCTTTGACAACTAGTAGTAATATACTGGTGTCATTAACAATTTCATAATATTAATTTGTGTTATAAAAAATTATTGTGGTATTTTATTTTTCTAGTTTTAGTAACAAGAAAAGTAAAATTATTTTGTGTTATAATTTATTTTCTGGTTTTAGTAACTAGAAAATTAATTTGTGTTTTGGTTTTTCTGATTTTTGTAATCAAATATTATGGCTACTGCAACTGAAATTGCAATTAAAAGTGGTACTCCAATTGTTACAACAACTCCAGTCCCCATTCAGAATCATGTTCAAGTTCTTATAAATCATGGAGAAAAACCTAAAAATTTAATGGCACCAAGTTTAAGAGATGGTAGCAGAAAATGTTGTTTTATCTTACAACTTTGAATCTTGCCCGGTTTCTCCGTAAAGAGGCTCCAGTACTTAGAGAGGATGAAAGTGATCAGCAAATTGTTGTCGCTGTAAACGCCTGATAACATTCTGATTTTCTATGCAGAAACTACATCCTCAATGGCCTTGACAACATGATATATAATGTTTACAGTCCTTTGAAAACAACAAAAGAATTGTGGGATTCTTTGGAGAAAAAATACAAGACAGAGGATGCCAGTACAAATGAATTTTTTGTCGGTAAATTTCTGGATTTCGTAATGGTAGACTCCCGGATGGTAATTTCTCAAGTTAAAAGTCTACAATTAATTTTGCATGATATTCATTCTGAATGTATGTCTCTTAGCGAATTTTTCCTAGTCGCTGCTTTAGTGGAAAAGTTACCACCGGCTTGGAAAGATTTCAAAAATTATTTAAAACATAAACGCAAGGAGATGACCATGGATGAATTGATTGTAAGACTAAGAATTGAGGAAGATAACCATAAGGCTGAAAAGAGGAATGGTAAAAATCCCATTAAGTCCAAGGCTAATGTGGTTGAACATGTGCCCAAACCACATAACAAAAAGAGGAAGTTTGCTGGAGATGGTCCTAAACAAGGCGACAACAATGGCAATAAAAAGTTCAAAGGTAAATGTTATAACTGTGGCAAGACCGGACATCGAGCCTCTGATTGCTGCCACCTAAGAAGGATCGCAGAAGTACAAGCAACAAGGCTACCAATCAAGCCAATGTAACAGAACTTGATTACATCTCTGACGGGGTAAATGACATCAATCTCTCTGTTGTGGTGTCTGAGGCTAATTTGATTGGAAATCCCAAAGAATGGTGGGTTGACACTGGGGCAACTCAACACATTTGCGCGGACAGGAAGTTGTTCACTACTTATAATGAGGTTACAAACGGTGAGCAACTATTAATGGAAAATTCATCTACTTCTACTGTGGCTGGACAAGGGAAAGTAGTCTTGAAGATGACATCGGGGAAGGAACTAACCCTCAACAATGTTCTGCATGTACTAGACATCCGAAAGAATTTAGTTTCTGGTTATTTGTTAAGTAAAAATGGTTTTAGGCTCGTATTTGAGTTTGATAAATTTGTATTAACAAAGAGTGGTATGTATGTTGGTAAGAGACACATGAGTGATGGTCTCTTCAAGTTGAATGTAATGACAGTTGTACCAAAACTTGCTATTAATAAGAATAACACATCTTTTGCTTGTATTTTTGCGTCGAATTTCTGGCATGGTAGATTAGGACATGTAAATTTTGATGCTTTGCGTAGATTAATTGGTTTGGATTATATACCAAAGTTTGAAATTAATCCTAATCACAAATGTGAGATTTGTGTAGAAGCGAAACTAACTAAGGCTCCATTTAAATCGATTGAAAGAAAAATAGAATCTCTAGAATTAATTCATACTGGTGTGTGATCTTAAATTTGTTCAAACTAGAGAAGGCAAGAAGTATTTCATAACATTTATCGATGATTGCACAAGATATTGTTATGTATACTTACTTAGAAGTACAGATGAAGCTTTAGAAATGTTTAAACTCCACAAAACTGAAGTTGAAAATCAACTTGGTAAAGCCATTAAAATGGTTAGAAGTGATAGGGGTGGTGAATATGATGCACCATTAAATGAATTTTGTGCACAATATGACATTATTCACCAAACTACAGCGCCCTATTCTCCACAACAAAATGGAATTGTTGAAAAGAAGAATAGAACCCTTAAAGAAACGATGAATGCCATGTTACTAAGTTCGGGCTTACCACAGAACTTGTGGAGGGAAGTAATATTGTCTGCTAATTATGTTCTTAACAGAATACCCCACAAAAAAACCAACAGCACTCCTTATGAATTGTGGAAAGGACGACCATCTTCCTACAAATATTTAAAAGTGTGGGGGTGTTTGGCGAAGATAGAAGTTCCTGTTCCTAAAAAGACTAAGATATGACCAAAAATCATGGATTGTGTGTTTATTGGTTATGTTCAGAATAGTAGTGCATATCAATTTTTGACTTATAAATCAGAAATACCTGATATAAATGTGAACATTATTATAGAGTCAATGAATACTGTGTTTTTTGAACATGATTTTCCTTACAAGAGAGGACAAGAATCAAGTTCACATAGAAGAACTTATGATTGTACACAAAGTCAAGTGACTAATGATAATCAAACGCAAAAGACTAGTAATGGTCTTAACTCACAGGATTTAACTGATGATGAACCAAGACGAAGTAAGAGAGCAAGAACATCAAAATCCTTTGGTCTAGCTTTTCTGACATACCTGTTAGAAAATGAACCTAAAAGCTTTAAAGAAGCAACGGTAGAAACTGAAGCACTTTTGTGGAAAGAGCCTGTTAATAATGAAATTGAATCCATTATGCAAAATCATACTTGGGAATTAGTGGATCTTCCACCTGGTCCTAAACCTCTTAGATATAAGTGGGTATTCAAGAGAAAAATAAAAACAAATGGTTCAATAGACAAGTATAAAGTAAGACTTGCAGTAAAAGGTTACAGACAAAAGGAATGTCTGAACTATTTTGCATATTCTCCTGTGACAAGAATAATATCCATCTGCATGCTTATTGCCATAGCAGTGTTGTATAATTTAGAGATACATCAAATGGATGTTAAGACATCTTTCTTAAACGGTGATCTAAATAAAGAGATCTATATAGAGCAACCCAAAGGGGTTGTAGTGCCAGGGCAAGAAAAGAAAGTTTGTCAGCTTGTAAAATCTCTTTATGGATTAAAACAAGCACCTAAGCAATGACATGAAAAATTTGATCATGCTATGCTTACTAATAGATTTAAGATAAACAAATGTGACAAGTACGTCTATGTTAAAAACACTGACAAAGGTTGTGTCATCGTTTGTCTTTATATGGATGACATGCTTATCATTGAAAGTAGTCAAAACATAATCAAATTAACTAAACAAATGCTGAATAGAAGATTTGATATGAAAGATATGAGAGTCGCAGATGTAATATTAGGAATAAAAATTACTAAAACATCTGACGGATATGCATTATCTCAATCACATTATATTGAGAAAATTCTTAATAAATTTATCAAGGATGATATGAATGTAGCTAGAACACTTGTAGAGGATGCAACGTCTCAGTTAAAATGCTCCCAAATCATTGGAAGCCTTATGTACCTAATGAATTGTGCTCGTCCTGATATAACTTATGTTGTTAGTAAATTGAGTAGGTACACTAGTAACCCCGAAGAAGACCATTGGAAAGCGAGCATTCGGGGTTCTTAGATATCTAAGATTTACCCGTGATCATGGTTTGAACTTTACTCGATATTCGGCAGTACTCGAAGGTTATTGTGATGCCAATTGGATATTGGATACTAAAGTTTCAAAATCCACTAGTGGATATGTCTTTACTCTGGGAGGTGCTGCTATTTCTTGGAAATCCACGAAACAAACATGCATCGCACGATCCACAATGGAATCTAAGTTCATTGCTCTAGACAAAGTAGGAGAAGAAGCAGAATGGCTTTGTCACTTCTTAGAAGACATTCCAATGTGGCCAAAACCTGTGCCAGCTATTTGCATTCATTATGATAGTCAATCTGCAACAAACAGGGCACAAAATTATATGTATAATGGTAAGTCACGACATATTCGTCATCGACATAATACCGTAAAATAATTTCTCTCAAGTGGAATAATTTCAATAGATTATATAAAATCTAAAGAGAATATTGTGGATCCGTTAACAAAAGGTTTGACTAAAGAGCAAGTGTATAGTTCATCAAAGGGGATGGGATTAAAGCCTATTACATAAGAATCATCATAATGATAATCCTACTTAAATGACTGGAGATCCTAAGAACTAAGTTCAAAGGGACAATTAAGTTATGTGTGGCTCGCCAGAAATCACCAAGGGATTAAAATTCCCTACCCATTCCTATTGTGAGAGTGATATCTGTATCATGTGTTGTATGTAAGGGTTTAAGGATAAGCTTTGCTTTTAATGATTACTTATATCTTGATTTAGGCATAAAAATCAAGACGAGTATAAAGGAGATACTCACAATAAGAATCACCTATATGTGTCGAACTGGGGCTGGTTCTGTGAGAATGAAGAGGCTAAATTCTCTAGAAGTACTCATGAACAACCAGGAGCGTTCAAGGCCAAAATGAACACAACTGTGAGAACCACGATATGTCAGAAGATATTTTGTGTAAAATCTATTGTCTTGGCTTATACAAACGGCTAAACAATTCAAGGCATCACGTCCATTGGTTAGCTAGTAAGTCCGATAGGTTATCGCTAGGGAAGGTTCAAGGCCGAAAGCTTGCTATCCTGATGCAAGATATTTTCGATTTATACTCTTTCGAAAAAACTTTCATATTGTTGCATTTCTATTGTCATCAAATTCCATTCACGTGGGGGATTGTTAGAAATGGTTTTGAGAAAAACATATTTTTTCCTCAACTTTGGTCTAATTTTTAGGTGGGACCAATGTGCCAAAGTTGGCGGGTCTAAGTGGTAACGCGTTCTATGTCACGTTGTGATTCACGTAGTATATTTGGTTGCTCAAAACCATTATCGGGTGAATAAAAAATTAAAGCCAATGTGAGCTCCATGGAAATGGAGTTTTGGTAAAAATTCCTTAAAGGTTTGAACTAAAGGTTTGTCCCACATTGGTTTCGTGGGCAAACATTTGTGGGTTTATAAGGCATGAGTTTATAACTTGGGAAGGGCCCCAAGGGGCACCCCAAGTTTGTAGAAGGGAAAGGTTATGGGCAAATTGGGTTAGACCCATTGGACCCAAAAATAAAGACACACGCGCGCGTCGCCGTCCATCTGGTTGGTCGGGCGCGGGTGCGTAGTGTGGGGTTAGGCTTGTTTGGCCAAAAACATTTGAATTTGTTTTTTAATTTTTTGGAAAATAAATTCTGATCGTTTAAATTCAAATTTTGGTTGGAAAATGTGCACCTTTCTGTACACATTTCAAATTTGTCCAAACAGATTCAGCTAGAAACCCTTACCTATTTAATTTAAATTCAAACATATTTGTATCTGTTTAATTTAAACTGAATAGGTACTATACCTGTTAAATTCAAATCTAAAAGGCACTTACACCTACAAATAGACTAGTCCTTCATTTAGTTTTTCATTTAATATTTTCGTTTTAAATTTTGCTATTGCTCTCTGCATTTTGCTGCATTATTTTCTTGTGAGAAAGAGTGTAAACACAAAGTGTGTTCATTGTGCGAATAATTTGTAGTGCTACTATTATTCGTAGTTGATCATTTTATCCTAGGAGATAGACGTCCACAATCTGAAAGCACCGTAGAGAGGACGAATTTGTCTTAAGATTGTTAAGCAATCTCTTTCCTTTTCTTATTTCTTCTGTTTGTTGTTAAGTACACAAATATAATTTATTCATAATACAGTGAAGATTGTTCAACAGTTTATTGGATGGGGCAACTTTTAGAGTTTTTATTTTTTATTTTTTTGGTGTGTTTGTTTTTAGAGCTTTCTAATATCTATAAAAAGAGCCCCTTGTTGTAACATGATTTTGGAGTTGTAATAAAAGTTTTTCCTGGTTAAAGAATGAATGTGGAATTCTTCTATTGACCTAAGTGCTAGAACTCAAGCATCCCCTGGTAAGGTTGTCATAACCTAGATTTTTTTTCCTTTTTTAAAAAAAAAAAAAAAAAAAAAGAGCTGAAAATTCATGGATTGAACGGTGTCTAGTTTAATTTATAACAAAATTTGATATTGAGTTTTGGGTGTTTAGACCATAACTTGAGATAAAGTTTGTTGGGTCTACTTGGGTGTAAATTTAATTTAAGACTCATCAATTTAATTTGGGTTTGTGCATAACTCATATTTAACTGTTTGGTCATTTTTAATTAAGTAAATGATAGGAATTATATATTTTATAGTGAATAAAAGATTATATGTTGTGGTGTACAAAAATAAAAAATATTCTACTTTTGTGGTGAAATAAAATTATATTATTTCATAATTTATATTACAAATTTTTGAGGTATTATTACAAGCCCCCCCCCTCCATGTCCCATCTTTTCCTTTCCATTTCTTCATTTTGGTTGCTTTGGTAGAGGGTTTTCCCCTCCCCTCTCTGTTCATCTCTCGCTTTCTCTATCATTCATGTTTGCTCAAGCTTTAAGCATGTAGCGAGAGTCTATAGAGTGAGATTTTGTAAAAGTTCTGTAAATAGAAGTCGGAGAGCTCGTCGTATGCTTCGCTAAGATAGTCTCGGATTTTTGATCCGATGAGGTTTTCTTTTTGGATTTTCTCCTCTTCAATATTTGAAGTAGGGATTATCTCAATATTATTGCTTTAAAATTTATGATAGGGTTATTGTAGACTCAACTTTCTTCGCGTGCCCCCCTTTCGGAGAGGTGCGAATTGGTCTTACTACAGTTCGGACTCTTGTCACGGTTCTGAATCTAATCTCACAAAGTACAATGTGAGACTGATAAACACCAAAGAGTCTAATCCGGAAAATCATTTTGGAAAATCGATTTTGAATCAAATAATGCCAAAACTGGACTACTTTGCCATATTACAGAGTCGCCACCTAAATATTTTATTTTTGGGAAATTTAGGAAACCCTGACTCATGCCAAAGGCCACATGTTCGTCATCACCAAAGTTGCCTCGGCTCGGGAACTTGGGTACGAGAGGGGAAGGTCCTGAAATGAGCACCCTCGCTCGCCCGATCAAAGATCGGCCTCTACTACCATGATATATTGTTTTATAAACCTCATGTGTTCTTATCCAGTTATTAGCTAATTTTACTATGTGATGCGCACAACATACAAGTATAGACTAAATCGCAAGAATTGGAACAAAACAACTCTTGTTTGTTTTTTAAAATGGTTTGAAAATGCTACTCACAAGTAGGCTAAAGTGCGGATTTGCCACCCTCAAGTGGGATTTTTAAAAAAAAAAATGATTTGCCACTTCGCAAAGTGGGCTTAAAACTCACAATCATCGAGTTATTCCAATTCGGGCAACAAAGCCTTCACCCACAGGCATTCATGCAGTTAATCACTTAAGCAAATAGCCTCATGGCAAGCTGCTATCATTGCAACACTCACACTCATGCAAGTATGCTAAAGTGTAAAACTTATAGTGTATTCCAAGTCAAAATAAAAGATAGTTAGAAATATGCATGATCCTAACTATGCAAAATGCCTAATGCAACATATACAATAATGAAACTAAATAGGCTCGGCTATCTAAGATGGCATATGAATGCAACAATTTGATAACATGCTTTAGAACACATATTGAAATACAATGCAGTTTGAATGATGCGCCGAGCCCGGTGCATGCAATACAAATGAATAGATGCAAACATGCAAAGCATAAGGTATGCCAATCAAAACGTGCCCTAAAACTAACCATCGCAAGCGGTTAAATAAAAAGGAGAAAGAAGTGGGGTTGGAAGACATGCACACACACACGCACGCTTATTACAACATTGCGCCCTCTCGGAGGAGGGTCCGAATGAATATATAGCTAAGCTAATCTAAGCTAAACTAAGCTAATTAATCTAATTAAACTAATTAGACTAATTATTACACAACCAAATTGAATAACTAGCAAACTACTTACTAATTATTACAACACTTTAACTAATTAACAAATTAACTAATTAAATTACAAAACCAAATAAACATGCAAACGTAAATTAGGCTGCCTCAGCTCTGCTTTGAAGAATTGAACATGCATGCGCTAGGTTGCCGCCTCGAAACACCTTCCGGTTTGCTCTTTGAGAGGCTCTGTTTGTAGGGTGTCTTGAAGAAGTTTCTGCTCCACCTTATAAAACCAACTCTGAGAAATGCACCAGTGGCTTGCTGGTCATAAAGAGCTGCTGCTAGCCACCTGCCGACCAAGGGTGTGCACTGCTGGCCAAGGATGAAGTAGTGCCGGCCATCAGTGGGGCACTGCCGGCCACTGGTGTGCTGCATCACCATTCTGCAACAGAGCTCAAACCAGAGAAAAAGGGAGGGTCTCCCAAGAGTATGTGTGTACTATGCCCCTCCTTATCATCTCAAAACATCAAGGGAAAGGCATCATTGGATCCAAAACCATCAATCAAGCATCTCAATGCATGATGGCCAAAGATCCAACTTGTATAAATTCAATAAGTGCACAACAAACAAGACACTAAGACCACTACCTTATCAAGGGTGGTCAAAGGCAATGGAGACAAATAGGATTGGCTCATTTTCATCACTTTGAGTATGAAATGGACCAATCCACCTTGTGTTCAATATAACGTCCGATTGAACATGATGCAATGCAAGCAACACAATGCTTATCTTGGTATATTTTACTATGATGCAATGCAAGCAACACAATGCTTATCTTGGTATATTTTACTTGATTGATTCTTGTTTACACATTTTAAGTTACCAAACCATTCCTTAATTAATTTAGTTCAATGTGAAAGTTCTCTAAAGGGAAAGATGGCCTAAGCCACAAGTGCCTTGAGCATGAAAGAGGTCTCATGCTGTTGATTAGTAGAAACCCTCACGAGAGGATTAAAGCCATTAGGCATAAGAATCTCAAATTCAAACTCAAGCCAACAAGGGGGTCAAGACCTCTTTCAAAGAAAATTGAAAAGTGAAGAAGAGAGGTAGATGGTAGACTTTCAGTGCTGAAAATGGCATGCTAAAGACACTAAATCATGCAAGCAAAACATGCAAGACATGTTGAAAGCCAAAAGCATGGAAACTAATGAAGGACACAACACTAGAGACATGCAATGCAATGCTCAAAAGGGACCAATAGTCCAA
Source organism: Camellia sinensis (assembly GCF_055761805.1). Classification (NCBI taxonomy): domain Eukaryota; kingdom Viridiplantae; phylum Streptophyta; class Magnoliopsida; order Ericales; family Theaceae; genus Camellia; species Camellia sinensis. The sequence continues at coordinate 14,621,161 of NC_138964.1, read as the reverse complement.
AACAGTCCTAAAACACCCTAAATTGAGTTCTAAAACATGCTTGAAATAAGCTAAAAATAGCTATATTAAGAGGCCAAAACAATAGCACATGCTAGGCAATTTAGCACAATTGCACTACAAGAATATAAAGCAAAGCTCATGTGATCAAACCATCTCAAAATAGAGCTTAATCATGCCAAACCAGTGACCTAAACATGCTGAGATGGCAGCCTAGAAAGCAAGAAAATCATGCTCGCATGTTGGCTCACAAACAAGACATAAAGCACAACTCTCAAAAGCAATGAAAGAGTGAAATATGTGAGAGTGTGACAAAGGTATATGCTCTGAAATCACATGTAAAGTGATGCTATGGCATGCCAACATCACAAGCAAAGCATGCTAGAGGCCCTAAAACTCAAAGCTAGTAAAGGCCATTTACACTATAGCTATACAAAGCAAAGCACATATGAACAAGACCACCCAAAACAGAGCTAAGGCATGCTAAATCAGTAGCAAAAATGTGCTGGAGTTGAGCTAACACAAGCTAGAATGATAGGCTAACTCATTATGCATGTTAGGCTAGTGAGCAAAATTACACTACAAGTGTAAGAAGCAAACAAGAGGTGCTCTAACCAGCCAAAAACAGAGTTATAACATGTTAAAATAAGGCCAAAAACATACTTGAACTAGGCTACAAAAAGGTAGAAAAGCATGCTCAAATAGTAGGCCATCTATACATACAAACAAGATACAAGGAGCAGAGGCCACACCCTCTCATTTGGGACCTCAAAACCAACTTTCTATCACTGAAATTCCCCTGGAATTCAGTGGTTAGAAGGCCAAGAAAAGGTGGATTGAAAGGCGATGAAAGATGGCACAAAAAGCCATACAAGCTACAGAACAAAAAGGAGAGACAACCCCCTAACTCATAAAGGCCTTAAACCACCATTTTTAGGACTGAAAAACAGAGGTTTTTGTAGTTGAAAACCAGGCCAAAAACAGTTTGCAAAGGTGGAAAAACAAGTGTGCAAAACAAGCTTAAAGAGTGAGTTTTATACATCTTGAAGGGAAGACAACACTTAGGCAACAATTTGAGCTTAAACCACCTTCTAGAGCTCAAAAAAAGCTCCAAGAGAACTTCAAGCGACCTCATCCCAAAGATGAACCACTCTTGTTAAGGGTTGGTATTGATGTATACAAGCTTCAAAGCACAAATGCTCAAGAGAGAAAGAGAAATCTAGAGAGAGAGATGTGTAGAGAGAGAGGCTCCCAAACCTTTTTCTCTTGAAACGTTTCTAACCTTCAAAACCATAGAGAAGCCTCTCTATATATAGAAGAATGCATGCCTTGGTCGAAAATATCCCAAAAGGCACAGCTATAACAGCTGGAACATAAATATCTGCCAAAAACTGACTTTCTCCATCAATGGCCGACACTGGATCACTGATGGCTGGCACTACATCATTGTTGGCCAGCATGGGACACTATTGGATGGCAGGGGGCCGACATAGGCTATTCATGGCCGGCACATGGCCAAAAAATCCCATTTATGGCCAGCATTCTCCACCTCTGGTTGGCCAGAAAAATCTGCTTTTTGGGCTCAACTTCAAATAGGAATATCTCCTTCATATGGACTCCTTTGCAGGTCATTCTTGAGCCTAAATTTAAGCCCTTGAAGTTTTATTTCCAATGGTTGAAGCTTCACATCAAAATTCCAACTGTGAAAAAAGTTATGCCTGTTTGAGTGAAGACTACTCAGTTTCGATCCTACCTGGATTCATGCCGAACTTCTTTTCCAACTTGGTTTCTTCTCTCCTCTCCCATTTTCTTCAACCTCAAACCCCTAGATAAGGCGTTTTGAAAGATTTTTCAACAAAGTTCATCTCTCCTTCATGCATTTCCACCTTGTCCTTGCTCGGTTTACCGAAAAGTGCAACATTTAACAAAATGCGAGCTTCGGAACATCGTAGAATCACTTTTCAAAACTATTTTGAAAGAGAGGGTTTTAAGGTCTAAAATCTTTTTGGCCAAAATAGTTTTAGTCCAAAAATGGGGTGTAAGGTTGGGATTTGACGCTCTCCTTGCCGAAGAAATCGAATCTTTGCATTGCACATCTTTCATCACCAAGTAAACAATCAGTAGCGCCCAAGTCTTAAGGGCGGTCAAAAATGAGGTGCCTACAGTTATGTTGAGAAAATGACATGGAGTTATATGATTTGTATCTATATTATATTATGATTAGATAATTTATTTGTGGAAAAGAATGATGTTAAGATATTATCTAATCTTTGATTTTTATAATTTATTTTTGAGAAAAATAAATTAATGTTGATGAACAAATGTGTAAATAGTTAAGTTTAAATTATAGAGTTGTTTTGGGATTAAAAACTCTAGAAGTGTTATATTCATGATATTTTATGAAAGTTAATATATTGATGATTGGGTTTTGTTCATTTCTGTAAAAATGAAAATATGAAATGTGGGTTTTTGAACTCCTAACCTTAAAAGTGTATTCTTCGGCATATTTCATGATTTTTTATGTAAATATCATATTGATTAGTTAACTTTGGAAAAGTTGTGAAATTTGTTATTTGTAGAAAATTTGGGAAAAATTAGCTATTTGAGTAGCTTGACATGAAATATGGTTATATTTGAAAGATGAGATATGTTAAGTTATGTTTGGTATTATTTCTTTAGAAAATTGTGGGTATAATGAACATACTAATTTAGTGGATTAAATTAGTTTGATTAATATTTTACATCTTTCGTAATTAAAAGTGTGTTATTGAGTTTATTTCCTAACTTCTAATATTAAAGTTGACCAAGTATGAGATTTGGAGAAAACAAGTGAGATTAAACTGTTTGGCGTGAAACAAAGTTGAACTAAGATTATTAGTTAAGTTGACGTGATCTAGTATTTGATCACTAGTTTTACTAGTTGAGTTATGTTATTAGAATAAATTCATACTTCAAATTCATTTATGAGATATTTGAATTGTTTTGGTGGTTTTTGACAAGAAACGAAAAGAATGGTGATTTTAGCTCGTTTGGAGAAAATGGATGTTTTGGATTAAAACGGGAGTAAGTTATCAAATTTTGTTTTTATTTTTATTTTTCCTTGGATTTATTTGATGAGATTAATGTTGATAATTGGAAAGTGAACACTTATGTTATATCATACATATACATACATATATATATATATATTATTAAAAGTAATGTTTTTCTTATGCTTAGGTGGTACATTATAAGGGCTTACATTTTTTTAGGAGAGCCACGTCAGTATGTATTTTTTTTAATTACATATAGAGTTTTACACAAATCTAAACCTAATTTAAATTATACTAACTTTACCTATTTTATATGGATTTTATTTGACAAATATTTCTTTTCTATATATTTTTCATGATAAATTGAGATAATCCACAAATCCAATACCAATTTTGCGTTTCACTTTTTTCTTCTTAATTTTTTCAAGGGTATTAGGATTTTTTTAGTGCTAAATTCCTTTTTTTTTTCTTCTTATTTTTCCGTGTATTATTCTATACCTAATACCAATTCTATATTATTAATTTATCGTTTAAATTTTATAGTGATTATATATATGAAATTATATTTCTTTTTCTACATTATTTTATACAATCACAACTCAAAGGAGGAAAAACCTGCACAATAATGATACTATCGAGGAACCTCTAAAATTTAGATTTACTATTTGAGTAACTTTTTCAGTTGTTGAACAGTAAGTTCTTTTAAATTTTGATATCATATTATAGATGATTAATCACTTCACACATTGAGATATATCTATCATTTGGATGTTTTTATTATTTTTTCTCTTGGGTTTAGATGTTGTTATGTGATTCTTTCTTGGTTAGTCGTTATAGAATTTCTTTTATATAATTGATATTTTAATTTAATTAAGAGTGTTTATTTTACAATCTTATAATTTAATATATATATATATATATATATCATATAAAATCATTATATGATAATCCAACTATAACATATTTATATTTAATTTTTTTTTAATAAATCTTATATAATTTCTATTTTTACATATTTTTATTTTCCAAATGAATATTAAAGAAAATTAATAGTTATAATTTTATGTTACTAATTCTTTTCTAATTTAACTATTATTTTTAATATCAAAATGGGTATTTATTTTACTATTTTATAATTTAATATATATCATACAAAATTATTATATGATAATTATACTTTTATGATACGATAGAACTAAAATTATCAAAATACACGAATAATTTAACTAAAATTAATATATATGTATATATATATATATATATAAGTATTCAAGTAACAATTTTATAAAACAATAGCGCCAATATTATTAAAATAAATAATTAAAATCATACTTTAATTTTGATTTTAAATTAAAATTAAAATTAATATTTTATAACACACATTGTATCATCAAATATTTTTTGAAAAAAATAGCACGTACATTGCACGGGTCAATTGTTAGTTTTATAATTATAGTCAAATGACGATTTTGATATAATTGACTAAGTGTTGGAAAGTATATGGAAATTATAAGAGATTTTTATGCTATTAATTGCTTTAGAGGATTTGTCCTTGGTCATTGGTGGAGGACAGTAGTGGTTGTTGTATAATAAATAGTACGCGTTATGTGTTGTGATTTATTTGCGTAATTTAGAATGATGTGGAAACATTGTGAGATTGTGTAATTATGTAATTGGATGAGAAAGAAAGGAATCAATTTGAAATGCATATGTTGTGGAAGTGTGATTATGCTATAAAAAGGTAATTAACACGATCCTTCCAGTTAGCAATTGGTAAAGCGGGCAGATGTGCTATATAGAGATAATGCGTTTCTTCCAGTTAGCCTTGGTAAAGCAGAGGGATGTGTTATATAAAGATAATGTATTCCTTCCGGTTAGCACCTTATAAAGCAGACGGTATTATATAGAGGTAATGCGTTCCTTTCGACTAACAATTGGTAAAGTAGGCAGACGTGGGGCTTGGCAAGGCCACGGTGGTGATATGGGGCTTGGCGAGACCACAAGTTGTTTATTTTATTATGACATGTTATTGGTAATGTTTGTATATGTGTTGTAATGGATGCCCAGTTGCCCTTTTTTGCTTTTGGCCAGAAAATGTGGGTGATGCCTTGAAATATTATGAATTGTGATAGCTTGTTGATTGATTACCTATTTAATTTAACTAGCATTTAATGAGATATGTGTATGCTTATTAATAGCTTGTTAACTGTGAATTTATTTAGGTTAACCAACATGAGTTAATTAAATAAACAGATTGGAACATGATTCGTTGCTAATAGTCATTATAACTTGTGGATTCATTTAAGTTAACTAGTATGAGTCATTTAAATGAAATGTACTTGACGTTTGTTAGAAGTCTTTATGAATTGTTTAACTATTTAATTTAATGGGGATGGGTTAACTGAATAGGTTGAAAATGATGTTTTGTTGATAGAATGAGTTTCCCATTTCTTCCCATGCCAATGCCATTATTTTTCCATTTGAGAACTTAAAATGAATTTTAACATTATTTTCTTATTTTGGTACATTAGAGGTCGTAACCTAGAGGAGGAGAATCGAACATTTTGGCCTTGTTTGGTTTGTGTTTCTCAAAAAATTTTGAGAAAAATTCTCTACAAATAAGTTTTCAAAAGTAATCAAACCAAACAAATTTTTCCAAAATTTTTTTCCAAAACTTGTTTGGTTTACAAATTTTTCAAAAAAATCTCTCTCTCATACACATCAAATCAATCACTTTTTCCAAAACTCTCTCTCAAAATAATTTTTCAAAACATCTTTTGAAAAAAAACCAAACCAAACAAATTTTCGTACTTTTTATTTCAAAACATGTTTCTCAAATACAAACCAAACAAGGCCTTAACCTCTTAGTGAAGTACATGTTTTTAACTAACTAAATTAATCTTACATGTCATTAAGTTGAGTTATGTTAAGGACCCCAAATATTCTACCAAACCTCTCACATGGGTGTGAGCCTCACACACATGTGGATATGTGTGAGTCCCATCCCATGTGAGATGTTTGGTAGAATATTTGGTAGAATCTTTGGGATGCATAGTATTTCTCTATTGAGTTTAATCAATATAACTCTTGTGTCTTCGAGTGAGATGATGTTGTTGGAGTGCCATGTTATCCTTTAGGTAGGTCTGCGTATAGTTCTAGAGAAGCTTTTGCATATAGTCTAACCATGGCAAATTGGTAAATTCTGTGATGCGTATTTATTATTGGGTGCACTCTTAAAATAATAATTTAAAGTTATAATTTAGTGTGGTTGAAATTATGATTTAATATGGTCAGATTATAATCACATTGTATCGTAATTCTCCCAAATTAGCATGATAGAATTATGCATTATGAGTTGTGCATCACATATTGACATGATTTTTTATGTTAACAATCTACAAAAAGAAAAGTTATTCCATGTTGCCCACAACAATGAATATTTTTTGCAACAAAAGACAAGCTAATGGTAGTATCGCCGTATTAGTATGGAAATGGTCATCGATGACAACAACCTCCTAAAACAAATCTTGATACGTTTACTGGCAAAGCGTCTCTTCTAATTCAAGCGGTATGCACGAGATGGCTCACTCTCATCTCCAATCCTTGTGTCTTTCTTGATTGCAAGTTGCCAAAATCTACTTCGACTTTGTTCATTCGTAATTACTCCCCTTTACCAACAAAATCAAATTATGTGACAAATATGATTATTGGCTCACTTTTAAATTAAAAAAATGGCACAAATAGATATACCTGAGCATTTTAAAATTAAAAATGGTGATAAATAGAGACATCTGTTCACTATTAAATTAAAAAAATAAAGGTGTGTATATGTGTGTGTGTGTGCACTCTCTGTGCACAATTTGTGCACTATTGTTGCATTTATTATTATTAATATGTTTTTTTTTCCCTTACAATTCAAACTGGGAGGGAAAAAAGGAATAACGACAGCATCTTTTAACAATTAAGCAAAAATGTTTGTATCAGAGTTGAGATGAGCCGAGAGATAGAGAGCATTTGCTAGATTGGAGAAGAAATGCTTCTCTAGCACCAACATTTGTCATGGCTTCTTTCTCCCTTCTTCCTATATCATCTTCTCTCCATCATTACCACTGCTAACCCTACCTCTCTCCCCCCTAGCCTCACCTCTTGATCCACCTACACCACCACCACCGAGTTCGTCACCTTCACCGCCATGGTTGCCTCATTTGCACCACCTTCCTCTCCCTAACACCGTCACCAAAAAGGTCACCAGAGATGATGATATGCTCGAATAGATCCTCATACGTCTACCTCTGAAGCCTCTGTTCAGCTTCAAGGTCGTATCCAAGAGATGGTTCTCTCTCATTTCAAATCCATACGTTCTTCGAGACTAGATTCCGTCGAATTCTCCATCTTTTTACTTCCAAGGTACTCCTCTCCCTTTCCTCCAAATATCAAATTCAATTACATATCTGTTAATGCTTTTGTAAATTCAAGTACTCATGTATCTCTCAATTTCTTTGATAACCTCAACGATGTCAAAATTTCCCAATCTTGTAAGGGCTTATTGCTCATTTCTTCCTTTTATGTTTTGTATGTGTGTGTGCACTCTTTGTGCACTACTGTTGCATTTATTATTATGAATATTTTTTTCTTCCCAATTCAAACTGAGAGGGAAAGAAAGTATGGCAACGATTAATCAAAAATGTAACAGAGTTGAGCTGAGCTAAGAGATAGAGAGCATTTGCCAGGTTGGAGAAGAAACACTTCTCTACCACCACCACCTCTCATGGTTTCCTTTTTCCATCTTTCTATATCATCTTCTTTACTATCACCACCACTATTAACCCTGCCTCTCTCTCCCCAACCCTAGCCTCACCTCTCAATCCACCTTCACTACCACCGCTACCGTTGCCTTCCCTGCCATGGCTTCCTCCTCCACACCACTTTTCTCTCCCTAATACTGCCGTTAAAAAAGTCGCCGGCGAAGATGATATGCTCAAACAGATCCTCATACATCTATTGAAGCCTCTTCATAGCTTCAAGGTTGTATCCAAAAGATGGTTCTCTCTCATTTCGAATCCATACGTTCTTCAAGACCAGATTATGCCGAATTCTCCTTCCTCTTTTTACTTTTGAAGGTACTCCTCTCCCTTTTCCCCCAATATCAAATTCAATCACATATTTGTCAATGGTTTTGTAAATTCAAGTACTTCTGTGTCTCTCAATTTCTTCGATTTCCCCAATGGTGTCAAAATTTCCCAATCATGTAAGGGCATATTGCTCATCTATTCCTCTTGACCCAGTTCAGATTTTAAGCACACTCATCATTATGTTCTCAACCTAATCACCAAGAAATTTTCTACAATTCCTAGGCCTGGCAATAGGGATAGCCAAAACTTCTTAGTTCTATGAACTTAGCATTTGACCCGGCTGTTTCACTACACTACACAATAATTTCTCTCCGTTCCAAAAAGTGGAGCAACCCTAATTTTGGAATTGCCGTATATTCATCAGAAACTCGAACTTGGGTGTTTTCTGAGAAACCATTTGCTTTCTCAAAGAATAGAAAAGGGGGTTTCAGCCACGGAACTTTTTGTGACGGTTTGAAAATCATCGCAAAAAGTAAGTTTTTGCAATGGCAAAAAATACTATCGCGAAAGGATTTTTTTTGCGACGCTAATTGACTGTTGCAAAAAATGGACCAAATAAATACCATTATTAGAGACAGAAAATCCAAAACCGTGGCAAAAATTAATATTATACATGACGGTACATTACCCATCATAAATTTCTTTTTTCGTCTTGCGGTTTTTGTATTTTTTTGCGACGTCGTTTGTTAGTCCGTCGCAAAAAGTTTTATTTTTGCAATGCCATTTTTTAGTTCGTCGCAAAAGGTTTTATTTTTGTATATTACCCGCCATATTTTTTATGTAAAATGTGTATGTACTTTTTTTTTTCACCTCTTTTTTTTCTTTTCTTTTCTGTTAGGTTTTTTTCTTGGCAATCCCGTTTGAACAAAACTCCTTTCAGTTGTACTTAATTTCGTACCTTTTATTTCAGTGAGGCTATGAGTGTTTAAATGCGAATCCAACCCGAATTGTGCCTTGCAGAAAAGTTTGTGATGTTAATGCTTTCAAGATTGTCACTTTGTTGATTATGATGGGGATCGAGCTGCCCGGTCAGCTAGTGGGGGTCGAAAGGGCAGCGCCTAGGCGGGGTCGAGGGGCAGCGCCCCCGAAGCAAAATGCAAAATTGCATTCGAAGTTGCATGTCCGCCCTTACTCGCTCGAGCGAAGGAGTTCTCGCTTGAGTGAAGGCTGCGCAATTTGAAATATATGATTTTTTCTTTCTATATTTCAAAAAATTAAAATTGCTTTGATAATGATAGTTGAAAAAAATATTGTTGTCATCTTTAGTATCTTCCTAAACATAGCACGTTTTTTTCTTTTTGATTTCTGATATTGATAGTTTAGATTTCTTTTCAAAATTAAATATTTTAAAGAAATTTTACAAATAGAAGAAAACAATCTAATTGATGTACTAAATTATATAAAAAAATTAGATTAACTTTTAAATACATGCATTTCTTTTACGCTATTATTGGCAACACAATTGCTTCAGAATTTTTTTTTTTTTTTCAAAATTAAATTTGATAAAAATCATATATAAGATCAATCATGACACAAGATGTATTAGTTGGATTAGCCATACTATCAATTGAAAATGCTGTGTTGTAAGAACTTGAATGTAAAAACTTAATTAGTAATTTTGCATCTCAAAAAATGAGAAAATTCTATTTTAAATAATAATTATAGTGTAAAAAATTATAAAAAGCCTCATTTTGTGTTTTTTGCCTTAGGCCTCAAATAGGTATGAGCTGCCTCTGAATGGGTTGTAGCTTTGCTATTCCTATTATTTCAATTTGGATTATAATGACACTCGTTACTATGTTAACCATACCACGAGGAATTTCCATCATTCCTAGGCCTTGCAGTTGGGATGACAAAAACTTCTTATTTCCATGGACTTGACATTTGACCCATCCATGTCTCTTCACTACAAATTACTTGCAATCAACTCCAAAAAATGGTGCGGCCCTGATTGTTGAATTTCCATATATTTCTCGGACACTTGAACTTGGATGTTTTCTAGGGTATCATTTGCTTACATAATCAGTATAGTATTGGTGTCTTCTTTAATCACCAACTCACAAGGGAACTATTGTATTTCGGAGAGTCTAGAGGTCATTTGCAGTTAATTGAATTTTATAAAAGTTCCTCTCGTCATTTTCACTTGTTTAAGTTGAAGAGCGAGTATTCTAAGTGGCTTGTGAAATACCATGTTGACCTCGAACTGGGTGTATCGACTTTTCTAGATATGTTTCGTATGTACCTAGCCGGTCATGTATGACTTATGAATTTGACATGCTTTGCTTCCTTGGAGGAGAAGTTGAAGGGAATTCATGTTTGGTTGAATACATACCTAGCAAAGCTACATCCTATACCACTTGTGCTTCGTTGCCCCCTTCCCCATTCTCGTCTATATACATAATACAACATCAAGATCAAGATGAAACCATTGACACACCGCCACCACTGATGCAGCGATGTCTTCCTCCAGCAGCCACCACCACCGTCAACGTTGTCGTCTCTCTTCTTTTGTAAACAACAACATTAGTATCAGCATCGCCGAAAAAGTCATCGGCGATGACAACCTCCTCAAGCAAATCCTGATTCAGCTACCACCGAAGCCTTTCTTCCGATTCAAGCTCATATGCAAGAGATGGCTCACTCTCATCTCGGATCCTTATGACCTCGATTGGAAACCGCCAAAATATGCATTGACTTTTTTCCTCCGCAGGTACTCACTCTCTTCCAGAAAAATCAAATTTAATTACATCTCCGGCCACTTTCAAAATAAAAAATGGCAACAAATATGCCTATCTGGGCAGTTTTAAATTACTTTAAATTTTAAAAATGGCACAAATAGATATACTTATTTCCTTAAATTAGTTTCAAAATGGTACAGATATTTGTTGATTTATTTATTTTTAATTTATAGAATTTCTTATTCGATGTGGATCATGTTTTAAAGATCTTGAAAAGACGAATCCAAAAATATCAATTTCATTAAAAACAAAGTTATATGGTTAAAGTTAAAACATATTAAAGTTTTTTGGCACAAAATACACAGAAATGACAAATATGTCAAGAATTGTCATTGCCACCACATGTTTGGACTTGCCAACCAGAAAGTGCTATGCGTGTGTTCTTGTGATTTCTATGTTGGATGGGGCAATTTTCAGGTAGTTTTTAGTGTCTATAAAAATGGCCCCTCGTTGTAACATGATTTTGGAGTTGTAATGAAAGTTTTTCCTGGTTAAAGAATGAGTGTGGAATTCTTCTACAGACTCGAGTGTATAACTCAAGAAGCCCCTATGGAGCAAAGTACATTTCTCTTCAATTATTTTCCTAATTGCTGAATATCAGTTAATTCAAACAGACCTTAGTCGGCATAATCTGAACTTATCTCTTGGAATCTATTATTTTAGAAACCCTATCCTTATTATCCTTGTTTTAATAATACTAAGCTGTCCTTCGTCACTAGTAGCGAGTGTATCACTCATTACAGGTAGAAATGGCATGCAAGTGGCCATGGTGTTGATGGGCTTATTTTCGAATTGAACCAACAATTGCATAGCCAACCCAGCCCTTGGGAGCATGTGTTGATTCTAAGATAAACAAGGCAGCCCTTGGGAGCATGCAAAATGACTTGATCGTTGTTTTATGAGAGAGAGTCACAGGATATCTTCCCTTTGCCCTCATGCCATTTAATTTAGGATTGACCGCTTTCCCAGTGATATCCCTTAAGGCCGAATCATACATGACCGCAGGCAACATACCAAAGTAGCAGAACATTAACCCCTTACCTTATGACATAGTCAAAAGTCACAAAATGGTACATAAATGAAAGTCATATCAATAATGACACGTAAGACTCACACGGTGAGGAAACAGGGATTCATTCTCTCACCTCATTACTCGGTCGCCAAGCACATATAGTATGAATACATGCTACGGTGGAGCAACTCTTCCATAAAGAGTGACGTCATACTCGATACACCGTACAGATATTAGTCTAGTCGCTTTCTAGCGCCTAACCCGAATTCTCTATTTGCTCGCCTTCCAGGCGCCAAATGAGATCTCGCATCTGACTAATCATAGCAGGCCCAACATGGAAAGTGCGTACTAACATCCATGTTTGGTCCTTAACACGACCTTATCTTGGTTGTAACCAAGGCGACATGCATAGTGGATTATTTAAGCCTCTCTTGGCTCCAAATAAAAATAAACCACTAGTTTCATCCTTGCTCGCTCTCAAGCACCAAGGGCGATTGCTCGTGTGAGTGAGCCAATCTTGCCTGCTGACATCATCATCTGCTAATCATTATGACACAAACCATAATAGTGTCAACATCCCATCATCTCAAAATAAGTGATCGATTTAAAAAAAAAAAAAAAAAAAAAAAATTGACCACAGCTTGCGTAATTATAGATTCCAAACATAAGTCTTATCAGCACCTCTTGCGATAAGTATATACAACGGAATCCGCCATGTGCGCCTCACATGAAGTGATTTAAGGTCACTACCTCTTGCGCAATAACCTCTCTAAAGATATTTTGGTGACCAATTTGCGTTCATTCTTGATGCGCCCAACTAGCGCATATGCACCCAACTAGCGCATTGAATCTTACAAGGAGCAAATTAATATACTACTAGTAAATCATTTTATCCACATTCTAATGAGCAAAGTCAATGTCTAAACAACTCAGTTAACCATTTACCAAAGATAACACTTATCATGCCAAATACGCCCACATAGTGTACTTTAGGCTCCCACAACAAAGAAAAGATCAAGGAATATAGGTCATCCTTTTCTCCCAAAGACAATCCGAGGATTCACTCAATAGCTAAGGCTCTGGCTTTTACCGATAGATAAGTCAATGGGTTTGAAATTTTGCATCTAGAATGGTTCTAGGATATTCCTTATGTAAGTCATTGAAGACAAAACATGAATTCTCCCAAAGCAATCCCTAAGGATCGTACATCCGAGCATATAAATTACATCACCCATGTCCATCATATCTAAAATAGAGGACTGCCCACCCTAGGTGGCGACAACCTTATAAATTCCTGGCTCATAATAACTAAGTAAGGAAAAACTTCTTTTGGACCATTGATCATGCCTCAATGGTCTTCGTCGATCATCGTTGGCCTATCATGGCTTGACGAAATCTAAGAACCACTATTTAGATAACGGTTTTAGGCTGTAAAAGATTTATTGGAACTAGCAACCTCTTTGCGCTCTTAACTTTTCACCATAAAAGCAGAAGGTAAATCCCTACGGATCTACTTATCCAATTCTCTAACGAGAAAGTTGGGCCATAATGTCCACAAATCAATGTTCCGAACTTATGTCAATCATAGCCTAAGTCAAAATAACCTCACTCCCCAGGAGGAAGTCTTCTCATGGTCTACACTTTCCTCAATGGTGCGACTTTTCGGTATCTAGCGAGCCTTATGCCTCAACAATGACTATCTAAATTACGCATAACTTTATAACAGTTTTGCGTCATAATAGAAAGTCAACCAAATTATAAAAATGGTTAATCCTCAAAGACTTTATCTTAAACTGCGCAACATTGATCCACTTTCTAAAAATAGGAGACTAGAGCCTTAGGCATTATCCTAGGCTCTTTATCATCTTGCGGAGCAATCATGAATGTTTCCCTCTCAATCACCTAGTGATGACGTAAAAAATTTTCACATTCGCTACCACGCAACTAAGAATGTAGAGTATTCTTCTCTAATGGAGTAATCCATTAGTAGGAACATCGCTCCCACTGTCCCTAGGATATTGAAAATTTCTTTTCATTCTCAACTAGACTACATATAGCGCTATGCTTAGAATTCTCTATCTTATAGAGTTCCATAAACTCTATTCACGTCACCTTTACTAATAAAACTTTATATGACTTAGTTACACTACCACAAAGCTGCTTACCTATATGCACATGACCCGGAGGGTTTACATGACTGCATACAATAATGCGCCACACGACCCTTTGTGTTTACAAGACAGCATACAATAATGCGCTATAGAACCCTAGGTCTTAACTTCGTAATCTTATGAGAAGTAAAATAAAGATAAGCTGCTTAACGGTTACAGATCGCCCATAGAAAGCTCTCCGCTAACCTATTACTCAAATGGAGTGTAAAATCTGATATGGAGGGCACTTAGTTAGGGATATAGGCAACAAACTAGTGCAATTTCCAATTTGAAAACATTTTGCACCATTATCCACCTAACATTAACAATATTTAATTCCTTATCTCTACTACACCATTGTGTTGTTGAGTACTAGAATAATCAATTTTCTAAGCATCCATCTTTCTTCATAGAGTTTTCTAAAAATAACTTAAATAGATACTCGGCACCTTGGTCAAAACTAAAAGCACGAAAGCTGTTATCTAATTGATCTCAACCTCATATGTGCAATGTCAAAAATCATCTCAAAACTTTTGACTTGTGGGAGATCAAATAGTCTTGACTCAGATGCGTATCTTAATCTATAAATGTGTCGAGATTGAGGCTTAGCTATCATACCCTTACACATATCTAGTCACAAATATCATAGTGGACTAAATGCGCCAAAACAAATGACCTTCTAGGGCTTTCCTACTTACTTGTGCGCACCCATTGCGAACAAAGTTACACATTCACATAAGAGCAGGATGTCATAAGCGAGTGGGCCCGAGAAGGCCTACTCAAACCATCGTGTCATCATCTCATTAATGTGATTAAGTATAATAAGCCACTGGTTCATGACCAATGTCATAAACTAATTCCAATCATCTCAATGTGTGAGTTCTCGAAGACAAGTTTTAAAGGTTTAGACCCAACTAGGTAATGCGCCTAAGTCGCAAATTTAACTAGTAAGTGCTAATCCCTTGCACCTTCAAGTCAATTTTATTCTCCATATATTTTACTGCATCTAGTTGAAAGATGACGATACTCCTCTTGCCATATCTATTTCTCGCTTCATAGTTACTTGCAATTAATTCTACTATCCACAAGAATGAGAGAATAAGTTATCAACTATGACAGCTCCTGAAGTAACTTAAGCGCGAATTAAGCTAAAGAGTCTAATTCAACACAATGCTCTCACGAGTCATGCGTCAATTCTTAGAGTCATAACAACCTTGTCGGCCTTAACCTTTTCATTATTATGCTGCAACGTTTGTGCTTAGTGGTAAACGTTATTCAAAAACGTTAGCCTAGCTAAGGAATCATACAAAGAAGCCCTTCCTCATGTCTCACACTCAAGTGTGGAAACAGTAAGTGTCTAGACTTAGACAAGTTGGCAATGCTAATAGATTTTGCAGCCACTAAACGCTAATCTTTTCACTTAGTGTTAATAGATTTTGCAGCTTCTAAGCGCTAATCTTTTAACTTCACGTGATATTTCAACGCACACTATTATAGTGCATGAAATTTTGTTCCATCCACTCCCAATAATTGGGTAGAGAGCAAAACACTGCTCATACTGGCTATTCGTCTTACACTTAATGACTAATTTATTTAAGCTCGCATTTCTTGGATGACGTGACTCTTGAATGTTACTTCATCTAATGATGTAACATTATTTACAAGTCAAATTACAAAGTCAATCCGCGCAGCTCAATAGTCAAGATCATATACAGATCTATTCAGGACTTACTAATTTCATAACTCCAAAACTCGCCAAACAAAACTACGTAGCGTGCCGCTAACCATAGCGCACACATTAGTTTTTATTATGCCAAACAAGGCAACAAAACCACGGCGACTTTGAGTCATGTTTCCTTACTTTGGCTCAATTAAGACTTGACCTAAAGTCTCCAAGACTTTTGCTCATCTAAAGAATGGGATTACATTGTTCACATTTGAACATCTTTACGAAGTTTAGGTCAACCAATTAACTTCCATAAGCTAAGTCAATTTAGAGAGAAATTCGCATTGGGATTAATTTGATTAGCATAATATAATTTTGCCGCAAAAATCTAAATTAAATAGTGACAATATTACACAAGTTGCAAGATCGAAAATCTGCTATGCTCGTAATCATCTCTTGCACCACAAGTGACAATTATCCAAAATTCAATTTAATTTATGCGCAAAATATTAGTTTCCGGGAGTAAATCTACAAAGATTTCTCTCAACCGAACAACCTCCCACTAACTATGGCATGTTTAAAAGCAAGATAAAAAAATTATAATTCCATACAATAGCATCATAATGTAGATTCACAATCAATACATGCTATGTTACATTTAATAACGGAATTAAAATAAAAATGAATTAATCATGCTATTCTAATCACAACATATTACAAACTCTAAAAAAAAATAATATGCTGTATTGAACATTCAAATTATGCCATAACAGAAACTATATCACTTCTGAAATTTTCTGAAATTTTTCTGAAATTTTTTGGAATTCTAAATAACTAATAAACACACATTAAATTAGAAATAAAAAATTTCAGAATCTGATAAACTGAAAAAATTATTCCAGTAAATAGAAAAACATTTCAGAAGTCTACAATAAAAAATTCAACTCCAGAAAATAATTTATGCAATACCAGAAGCATTTTAAAGCATAAATAATGAATTATAATCACAGGAAAAATACTTTTTATTTTCATAAAATTTTACAGAATATAGAAAATTTAATTCTGAGTCTAATGGTCCCAACCACGCTTAAAACAAAGCTATAACGAATTAATTATGACTACTTAACGCGATTCAGAATTGAAAACAAAACAAACAGAGCCTTAACTTCAGCAGCCAAGCTGGCGGAGAAAAACGGCGCGGCTCAGCACGCGGCTCACCTGCGGCTCAGCGCGAGGCCCAGCAGGTGGCTCAGAAGCCGGCTCAGCGAGCGGCTCAGTGCACGGCGCAAAGAACGGCCCAGCGAGCGGCTTAGCGCACGACGCGCATGCATGGCACGAACAACGCGCGAGTGGACAGCGCGGCTGACGCGCGTCTAGGCGCGTGTATTGTGCGCTTGGCGCGTGGGAGTGCGTGGAAGCGCGTGAGAGCGCGTGGCAACGCATGGAGGCGCATGGAAGCCTCCCACGGCGTCAAGTGGCACGTGAGGCCCGTACTCCGCCTTCCAGGGTGTTTTCTGGTTCGATTTTTGTACTACCGGACTCCATTTTTCACAATAAATACATTTATAGTCTCAAAAATGACATTTAATGGACATAAAAATGAGATGTATCACATTCTCAATCTAATTTTCATGCAAATAATATGTATGTATATTTGTATAAAATTATACACATATTTTATCGCATACAACTAAGCACGAAAATACCCATATTAGGCTCTGATACCAATGTAAATAAAAGTATTATATTACATCGGGAAAAAAATTTCAAAATCATACCTTGTAGCGAAGAACCTCGTGGGTAAATCACGTGCTTCCAAAATCTGAACAACGAACCCAGTAGTGGAGTGATACTACAAAATGAGTATCACCCACACAAGTCACAGTGCAAAATGACTTGATCGTTGTTTTATGGGAGAGAGTCGGAGTGAGAGTATGGGAAAAATGGTTATGGGTAAAAACCACATAACGTATATCTGATATACGTATCTGATAGATTAACCATATAATCTGATATATAGCCACATATATATATATATCAATCTATCCATCTATCCATATCTATTGATATGATAGATATAGATATCCTGAATGGTTATCCAAATAAGTTTTGAATTCAAATTCAAACTTATATGGTTAAGGTTTAAAAGGTTCAGGTTCAAAAGGTCATGCCACATGCGCGCCCAATTTCTAACAGAAACAGAATAAAACAAGAATTGATCTCTTTTATTGGATTAAATTCTTGCCTCATTCAAACACCACAATGCGAATTACCTCTTTCTTCATTCTCATAGTTTCTTGGTTCTTAATTAGAGTGTGGCTGTGACTCGGTGCGATGGCATTGTGGAAAGTACTGCCCACCTCCAGTAGTATGGCACAGGTTAGCCTAACGTGGCTGCAGGTATTGCAAGGATGAACTCTTTTTATATGTATTATCTTCCTCATTTTGTTTGTAGAATTAGATTAGATTATGGAAGTCTAAACTATCAATTCTAATAAGTGAAGTCTGGAAGGGAAAATAAATGGGGCAACAAAAAGAAGCACTAAACTCGCAAGTTTTCAATGTTAGAAACATATTTTACTTTAGTATGTCAATATATCTGAAGAAAAATGTTTGGGGGCCCTAATTCTGTGGCTCAAATGTGGCTCAAATGGCCAAAACGACGTCGTTTTGGCCATTTTGATGTTGTTTTGTACTCAAAACGACGTCGTTTTGGCCATTTGAGCCACATTTGAGCCACAAAATTTGGGCCCTCTACCATTGCTGATATCTGAATTGTGATGGAGGCATTGCAGTGAAGTTGAAATCAAGACTCAAGGATACCCTTTTCTCTTTCTTTTTTGGTGGTTTGATTATCTACAATTTATGAAACTTGTCTTTGGTAAACAAAAAGGTTTAGTTAGTTTTATCTTATTTTTCTCTTTGGTTGATTTGTACTTTACCCTGCTGTAGGTTGTATTCCTACTCATTTGCTTCCTTGTGCAAAAAAAAAGTTTTTATTCCTTTTCCCTCTCCTTTTTGTCTTCTAAATTAGTAGATTATTTGAAAATCATTTTATGCATTTGATGGCAATCTTTTTTCATTAAATAGCTGTATTCTAGAAATGTGTTAAGCTAATTAGGATGTTTAAACTTATGCTGTTAATATCAGTTTTTTTACATGTTCATAATCTAATCACCGAATTGGATACATAGAGTGTAAGAATTTTAGAGACCAAATTTTTTGGTCTCTAAAAGTGAAAATTTATTGCAAAAGATATTTAAAAACCGATTTCTATCGTCATGAAGATAGTCGTTAAAAAGTCGTTTCAAAAAGTCAAAAATAAAATTTTTAACAATAAAATTTTGAAAATATCACTAATAAATAGACTTTTAGGGACAAAATAATTTGGTCCTAAAATGGTTTATTTTTTGAAACAAAAAATTTGGTCCCAAAAAGATAATAATTCATCACTAATGTCCATTTTTTGTTGATAAAAATATAACGACGACACTTTTTGCAATAAAAATATTTGGTCCCCAAAAAATAATTTTATTTCTAAATTTTAACCTCTAAAATCTTAATTTTTTGTAGTGATGAGAGCCACCTCATGGGAGAGGGTTGACAACTTTCTTCATCTCCAATAACATTACAAATTCAATCTATAAACCTCGAACTTTTGTAAAGCATTTGTCATAGACAGAATTAGTTGTAATTAATGTTGACAAGAAAACAATAAAATTGGTAACTACATATACTACATGCATATATTTATATCTTGAAAAAAACAAAAAAAAAACTAAAGCTCCCGAGATATTGATTTGTGATTATGATTCATTTTTAAACAATGAATAGCAATTCCAATCAAACAATCAATAACAAATCGACATAACGATCTAACATGGAAAAAATCACAATTGGTATACCTCCAATTGTGATAAAAAAATCACGGGCCAAAACCACAAAACAATCCACTAAGAAGACAAAAATGAATTACACACGAGAATTCTCAATTACCTAATGAATCCACGTCCGAATTGAACCGAACTCGATGTGCATTTTCTACCACTGCCTTCACTATGGAATTGCTTTGCCCAACATTGAATCCACAATACCGATGTCGAATCCACAACGATGAACCACTTCAGAATCTACCAAAGCTTCATGTCCAAGTTCCCTAGAATCCACCAATAAACACCTCTATCTTTTTGTAAATGAAAGAACAAAACTAACCCTTGATGTTTGTCAATGTTTAGTTCGTTGATCAATCGATCATTTTCTGGACATCAAGGAAACACATATATAAATACCCTCTAATATAGAACACTCTGTATTTTATTCCTCGCTTGAATCCTAAAAAAACAAACAGCGCACTTTATACAAAACAAAGCTACAAAGACCACTCGAGCAGTGTGAGAAAAGGCAGTACTCACATATAAGTCAACCGCTCGAGTGCAACATCTACTGCTCGAGCGGTAAAACATGTCTTCCTGAAGTTCAAAACACAGACAGAGATACTAGATGAACCATTTCACCGTTTAAGTGCACAAAAGACCATTCGAGCGGTTAATCAACTTTGACTTCTTTCTTGGCTTTAGTTTCGGGGATCCTCGTACTTAGTAAGCGAAGTGACAAACCAAGAGAGCTCAAAAAGATACAGAATGTCAGCACAAACTCCTCTACTCCAACATAACTCAGGTTGAATTCGTATCTAAGTTCTCATAACTCACAGATACAATAGAGTAAATAAAAATACAACTGAATAAAATTTTGTCTAACAAAATTGTCAATTATAAAAATCTAACAATATCTATACTACTATAATATAAGAGAGAGTCTTATTACTACAGCAATTTATGTATATCTTTTTTTTTTTTTTGTTACAGAGAAATCCTCTTACCCTCCCGCAGGTCTAAGGCAGCGCCCCATGAGGAGATCACCAGGGTGTGTCATTTTTTTTTTTTTTTTTGTTACAGAGAAATCCTCTTACCCTCCCGCAGGTCCAAGGCAGCGCCCCATGAGAAGATCACCAGGGTGTCCTGTTGTCCGTTCCAAGTAAGAGGGTAAGAGAGCGCCCCATGAGGAGATCACCAGGGTGTGTCTTTTTTTTTTTTTTTTTTTGTTACAGAGAAATCCTCTTACCCTCCCGCAGGTCCAAGGCAGCGCCCCATGAGGAGATCACCAGGGTGTCCTGTTGTCCGTTCCAAGTAAGAGACTATAACCTGGAAGCTTGTCCCGACCTCCCATAAGTCAGGACTCGCACAGTGGGGGAGCATTAAACCCACACCAAGTAGCTGATTAGACATCCTTGAGGTCCAACCTCCTAACCAACAGTGCTTCGTCCAAGAGATTGGCCCAAGGAGAGAATTGTACTTGTGACCTTGGAACTTAAATCCCAAGACCTTACCACAATGCCACAACCCCTTGGGTTATATATATCTTATTTTATACCCATTTTGCTCTCATATTTTGTTCAGACTACTTTACTATATGTTTGGACTATTTTATAATTTGATGGCCCAACTCTTCGTGTCAGATTGCCATGTGAAGGCCAGATGCTCTCATTTTCACATGGTCACTCCCTTTGTTTCAAGGAGAAAGAGCACGTCTCCATCATTTTACACTCTCTGTGGTTCAGTCTCCGTGGAAGCGACTACAACAACAAAACTGACGTAAAAACTCTTTTACGACTTGTGATGGATACCGTAAAAACTCTTTTATGACATATACACAAATATTGTTATATGATATGTCGTAAAAAATTGAACATCATTTACGATATACAAATAAAGTTATAAAAAGTAATAAATTAAACATTAATGACATACTTTGTATGTCGTATATAATTTTTTACGACATTTTTGTCATGCCTAAATCATCATACTTTTCATGACATAAATTTGCATGCCATAAAAGGTTATTTTGAAACCATTTATGGATTTATGGCATACTTTGTAGGCCGTATATAATATTTTACGACATTTTTTTACATGTTATAAATCATCACACTTTTCACGACATAATTTTGTATGCCGTAAAAAGTTATTTTGAAAATATTTATGACATACTTTGTATGCCGTATATAATATTTTACGGCATTATCTTGCATGTCATTAATCATCACACTTTTCACGACATAATTTTATATGCTGTAAAAGATCATTTTTAATATATTTATGATATACTTTGTATGTCGTATATAAAAATAACTATAAAAATAATTTTGTATGCCGTATTTGCAAGGTAAATAGTGTAATTCCTCGCTTTGAAGGTATAGGTTGAACTCAAACATAAGAATAACTTTAAAAAAACATTCAAAAACCTACAAAACTATCATTTTCTTTTGGTATTCAATTGTGTTGTGTATTTACTTATCTCAGGAAAATAACAACTTTGAGTACCACAAAGATGTGGCATTTTTTTACAAATAATTTGAAGGTCTTACATGTGTCAAAGCAAAATCTTGCTTGTCAATAAAATCAAGCAATAACAAGCATGGTTGTGGCTCTCTGTCTCTGTTTGATTAGAAGTGTAACTTTTCGTGTCTCCAAAGCAATTTTTTTGCAGAAGCCTAACTCTTGGATTATTTTCTCTTAACAAAATCTGTCAGTACTAGAGAGAGAGAGAGAGAGAAAGAGAGAACAACATTCATGATTAGTTCACATATTTTAACATAAATGAAAAAGAAGCTATGCATCTTCTAGATTTTTGCTCAAAACCAATGCTACCAATCAAGATAAAATAAGGCATGCAATCACTAACCTCAGTTGTTACTGAGCATGTTCAATTCCAAGCAGTTGGAAAGATTCTGGGCCAACAAGGAATACGCGTCTTGGGGTTTGGTATCGGAAAACTACTACTCATTTGTATGTTGTTCTTGGCACACCGTCCTGCGAAAAAAAGGAAATAGTACAAGGAGCCATTTCTAGGAAGAGGGGATGCACACAAACAATTTTAAATGATGAGAACTACTGGCAGAACAGGCATACAGTACACGTGGAAAATACCTTACTATTCTACATCATTAGGAAAACTATGTTCTATATCTGCATGTTAAGTGTATCAGAGCATGGGTGAGAAAGAGAGGGAAAAGAATTTTGATATCAGTTACAATTAGAAAAGAATTTCATTACAGGGTGCTTAATTAACACAATCAAAACACCACACAACAGAATATTGCTTTACAAATTAGTCACTGTAAGGCAATAGCAACAATGTAACATTAAGATTTTCTTTATTTAATGGAGAAGAATAATGCCAAAAGTTTTAAATGACATAGGTTCCACTGATCATTTTCTAAAAGCCAACAAGGTGTGTGTAAGTTCAAATATTGAGATTGAGCTTTAAGTATTGTATCCAAAATAATGACCCAACTCTCTCATTTTAAAATTCCATTGCATTTTCATTGTTGATCTAGCAACAGAGCCTGAACTATATCCAAATCAAATCAATTAAAAACTACCTATTTATAGTTAGACAAAAGAATATGAATTGAAGTACCTTCTATTCTTCAAAAATGCCAAATTGGTGTGCAATGCGTTCAAAATCTGCCTGGTCTTTGTAATGGACACGCACATCACCATCTATATTATATGTCTTCAGAACAGCATCAGCTCCATCGACAGGTTTTTCCTTTTTAACCATGTCAACAAAGTGCTTAAGATAATTATCCTACAAAATAATAACAAAAAAAAAGGATTAGGCAAAAACATAGAAAAAACTGAGTTCATCTCAGATGATCATTTTTGCATATATCTTACTGGTAAGTTGCATGTATCTTATACCTCCATCATGTAGCTCAGATCCATTGACTTCCAATCAGCCTTTTCAGGAAAATTAAAAAATCATTGTCCCAATAAGAAATTTATACAAACTAATACCAGATTTTTTATTTTTTTAAAATGCAGAAGAAATAGTCACATGCCTGGACATCGTTCAGCTTAATTGGCTCAAGTTTTTGTTTGAAAAATTGGCCCAAACTAGAACCCTGCAAGGAAAAACTGGCTCCCCACTAGTTTCACAAGAACTTCTAGAATGTTTCCAAACTGTTTCTCAGAGGTTTCCCTTAAAATTTCTTTAAAGTTGCCTTCTACATGGGTTTCTCTGGAACATGTTTCCAACCTAAAACTAACTTTTCCGGAACTGGATGACCCAATAGTGTACACTGAGTTAGAAGGTCATGTCTATTATTTAGAGAATTGACAAAGTGTACACAACTGCACAAATCTTTACATTGTCACTAGCACAACTGTCAGGAATCCACATATTACGATATGTAAAAGAATCTTTCCCTGTGATAGCATTAGATGATATTTGGTACACCGTGAAAACAGTGAATATCTAGCTCGTTTTAGCATACAGAGTTGTAGTTAGTAAAAGAAGGAAAAAAATTAACTCAGAGACACTTTCAAGCAATCAAAACAATAAAATATTTATGTTTTCCTGTGAGCTTCTTGTTTCAAGAAAGAGTAGCAATTCTGGAGGTGCTATGAACACATACAAATTTATAGACTTTTAGAAGTATACAACTAAATAGTTCAAAGCATAAATTTTTCAATTTGAACACACAAAATGGCTTGGATAATAAATATTATGATACTGATACACAATTGTAGGTGTACATACATGCTCACCAAAATTATATGTTCTGCATACTTCAGGACGAATAAATTGTCGACCTTTGTGATTCTCTTAACCTTAACCAATCATCCCAGTAAGTGAAATTTTTTTGTCAAAGAAAATTTTTTAAAAGAGATGCATCAAAATGATATGTAAGTTAGAGTAACCAACTAAAACCACTAAATCAATAAGGATATGCTTTTCGCCACTTTGGAGAGAGTTCATCCCATATAGATTTAGACAGCATCCACCCAAGTCCAGGGAAAAAATCTCAACGGTAAAGCACATCTGCAGAGTATTATAAAGCTGATCAGAGAGAGCTTTTCCAAGTTTACAATGCAACATTTGTCAAAGGAAAAATTTATATTCGCCAGCCTGCCAGAATCAAGTATTATAATTTCCAGATACAAGTATAAAGGGATACAACGGCACACAGACAAAAATGTCCATAAAATAAGCATCTAACTGAAATAGAAACGTTATGGATAAGCGAAAAGACTATCTTAGAATTAGAAACTCATTGTTTTCATGGGAACTAATTGAAAGTGTAAAGCAGTGAGAAGATAAAACGAGGACTTGAGACTCAGGGGTCACGTCCATTGTCGCCCCTCGTCGCCTTCTCTTCTCCCCTGTCGTTTCTCTATAGGGGCGGAGACACATGAGACTCAGGGGTCACGTGTAATAACTTATCTAATTTTTATGAAGTACAAATTAAAAACAAAAACAAAAACAAAATAAAAATAAAAAAATGTTACAATTTTTAGTCCCAATTATTTCGAAACATGTTGGGATGACCAATTGCAGTAGTAGTGCATTGAATTTTCCGTATATATTAATAACAATCGAACAGAAGGACATAAATTAGTCAAGGAGGTTGAACATATATATCTATGTGAATGAGGGCGAAGATGAAATTTTATTTTGTTGGGGGAATATATTGAACAGTAAGTAAGTAAGTAATAGTACATATGTAAGTTGGAGATTGACATAAGTTTGCAACATCAGTGGAGACCACAGGGGCAGCCAACTCACACACACACTCTGGCCATCTCTGTCTCTTTTCTTGTTCTATCCTCTCCTCTTCTGCTGAATGTGAATGCGAAGCACAAAGGGACACACATTGTTTAACCCTAGTGTCATTTTGTAGCTAGTCTTGGGCCATGCATTGATTATTTTGTATAGGAGAAATCAAGAAATAGAATATGCATATACCTTTTTCACTCTCAATTATGAACTCCACAATGGCAGACAATGAGTTGTGCAGGTTTCAACAAATGATTGTCAAATGGTAAGGAAAGAGTACCATATGAAATTACAAAGATGAATGCAAGTTTGATTTTCACGAGGAACTCAATAAGTCACAATTCATACTCTAAATTTCTCGGAGAACCAAAATGAAGACAAAACTCAAATCAGAAATGGTTAACAAACATTGAATGAAGACGCTTTCAAAATTAATTCAATCAAATCACAGAGAAACATCACAAAAAAATCACATAATTAATTTCAATCCATCATTGACAACCATTTCACCGTCATTTAACCTAACACACTAATTGCATCAAATACGAACGCTTCTAGAATGAAAGGAAACTGAATAAGTTAGAAACTCACAAAGAAATCAAATCCGTGGAAGGGGCTCCGAATCAGAATCGAACTCCAAGCTCGGAATTAGAATCAAAAGCCAAGCTCGGAATCAATCGATTGGTGCTCGTGTAACTAACATCACTGTGGCTCGGAATCAATTCTTGATTAAGAGAGAGCGAGAGAGAGTGCGTGTTTCTGACTGCCTCTAGAGAGAGAGTGAGTGAATTAAGAACATTGAAATAAAAATTGGAGGCGGAATTGAAGGAATCAAGAATTGAAGACAATGCCGATATTGAAAAATACGACCTAATCAATCTATACTTGTGAAAATAAGTAGAGATTCAGATCAAAACAACGAAAAAAACACAGAATCAAGAGCGAAATTACCAAATAGAGAACTGAAATAGTAGTCACAGAGAGAGTCTGAGATGAAAATTCGATCGTCGATGAGCTTTGTCCCTCTGAAAATGTTTGCGAATTTGGTTGTGAAAGTGAGAGTCTGGTTTTTTGTAAGCAGAAGCTTTGGAGCTTCCGCTGAATTTTGGAGGAATTTAGGAGAGAGATAGAGATGACTATTGTTAAAACACATACGGCATGTTTGTTTGGGCAAACTTGATTAGTATTCTCATAATTAATAGTTTGTTTGGGCAAACTTGATTAGTATTCTCATAATTAATAGTTTTAAGACTATCAATTTATTGGATGATGTATTTTATCTTAATTAATAGTTAAGTTTAAAATAATTAGTTCGTATTTTAATTATTTAACTAAACATTGGATTAATAATTTTATTGAACTATTAGTTCAATCTCAAGCTCATGTTCACCCAAACAAACATGGCCATTGTCTATGAAGATAACAATAAATAATTAATATGTGTTTTTGGGTATAATTGAAATTAAATCAGGAAACAATAGGTAAAATCATGGAAGGATATATCAAACGAAGTTGAAATTTATTTTTAAAATTAATTTATATTTAAAATTAGACAAAAATGATACGTTAATCACATAACATAAAAACATTTAACTTATATTAAAAAAATGTCAAAAACTCTAAACAAATTATTAAATATTATACCAAATAGTCATATGGGAGTGAAACTCATATAATGTAAATCTTATATTATGTAGAATATTTAATAATTAAAATTCTTAATATTGTTTAACTAACCTCTATAATATGGACATAAATTTTAATATAATAATATATTATTATCATATAATAAGTATTTTTTTTTAATATTAAACAGAAATTAACTTTATTTCGTATACCTCAAATGAGAATTAGCATATGTTCTGTGGGATGCAAACAAATGACAATATTAATAAATAAAATATTTGGGATGCAAAAAATGTATAATTTTAATAATATTAATAAAATAAAAAAATAGGAGTAGAAAATTTTAGACAAAATGCTTTAAGTATAAGTTTATAAATTATTTTTGTGTGAAAAAAAATCTAGATTATAAATAGAATATCTAGTTTATTGGGGGGAAAAAATTAAAATTTTTCATATCTACTAGAAATTTATAAATTTTTAAAAATATTTTGAATTTTTCATTATTATTTAAAATTAATATATAATTTCTCTAGAGAATGAGAGAGTTTGGGACCAAAATATGGATGGAATTAGAATGTGAGGAAGTGTGGCGTAAGTTTTTAAATAATTTTTTTTTTTACTTTTTAAATTCAAATAATTTACATATACTTAGAAGGAAAATATTTTTTAATTTTCTAAAAAAATCACTAAATTCAAAAAATATAAAATTTAATATTTTATGACATGCAATGTATGTTGTCTTAAGTGTAAATGTTTTATAACATATTTTTGTATGCCGTGAAAATATATAATTTTTTACGGCATACTTTTGCATGTCATAAAAAAATCGGATTGAATTTTTTTTTTTTTTTTTTTTGTAGAAGTTTTCACGATATTCATTTAGCATGCCATGTAAAATTATAATATTTTACAACATGAAATGTATGTCGTCTTAAGTATAAATATTTTACAACATATTTTTGTAAGTCGTAAAAATATACATTTTTTACGGCATCCTTTTGCATGCCATAAATATTTACATGATATGTATGCTGTTATTGACAAAATATTAACGGTTTACAAAAAAAAAATGCCATAGAATATACTAACTACGACATGCATTTAACACATGCCATAAATGTAATGCCGTAAATAGTTAATTTTGTTAAGATCTCCAAGATGTGGATCACAATGAGTTCACGATCTCAACCGAAGATGGGTTCTCTAAGATATTTAATAGTCTATGACTACTTGATCATCAGATTTGCATATGTAGTAGTAGGCGTTATCAAGCCATCTCAATTGAGGTACTTTCGCTTTAACTCGCCAATTTTTGGCTTAGATCACTATTTTGTTTTGCATTTTTAGGATTTTGCATGTTCTACAACATTTTATTATTTAATTTTTATGTGATTCTTTGTAACTCCATGCTTTAATTCGAGAGAATCTGATATTGAAGTAGTTAATGCTTCTCTATTCTATACCTTATTTATTTATTGTCTTGTTTATTGTTGTTATAGTTTCCTTAGAAAGTTCTATATAATCCATGGAGAAAACGTCCCAGGCAGTTGAAATTTGAAGTTGCTTACTATTTTTGTTTAGTTTCAATACGAGGCAATTGCTTGTTTATGACACTGACAATAGGCTGCAAGCAAGAATAATGATGTGGATTTAGTTTATTTTATTGAAAGTAATTTTTTAATTGAGCAGGTGAACTAGAACTTCATGTTTCCCCTTTTATTTTGAAATTTGTAAATTTGCATCCATAGGGGATGCATTCGAACTTTTGTTGCACAATACTGATCTTGGAAATCGTTGGAAGCCATTAAGAAGATCTCAAAATATGTTGTCAGAATATAGTGGGCAAATTACATGGTATGAATTCAAATTCCTCTATTCGACCGTTGATCCCCTTTTTACTCTATTTACCCTTGTTATACTTGTGTTGTTTCATTTATTTGTTTCCGTTTTTGCTCCATTTTTCCTCTTTAATTATGTTTCGAGTATTGTTTAATTTAGGTAGATAATTCATATAATTTATTTAAATTATGGTTTGTTGAATTCTAGAATTAGAGCTTTCAACCTAATTTATTGAATTTATTTATAGGTGATTCTTCACACCAAAAAATAAAATAAAAATTCCTCTCACTTTATATATTATTGCATCTTTGGGTTTGTGCATATAAGTATCAAATTATTGCCAATTGGTCACAATCCGGTCACAATCTCATTCAAGCTCTTTATTGGATGATTAATTTATTCATTTGCATAACCCATATTTGTACTTGCTCATTCTTCTTGTTCATGGACTTTTTGGTTTTAATTTGTTAGATTTGATGTGTTCTGTGGTGAAATAGCTATTCATGATTCCTTTTGTGCATGCTTCTGGTAAGAATTATATTGTCCTTGCTTAAAATTGTGGAGACTGTAGGTGAAAGTGTGACTAATCTCCAACTAGGCTCAATGGCAATTGTTCATTCTCAGGGCAGTTCCTTCACTAGACCGACAACATTGGTCTTTGAGGTTTGTTTGGTTTTTTTCTCAATAGTTCACTTTTATGAGTTTGGCTTCTAGTTTTCCTTCTTCTTCTGACTTAATTTGCTGTTTCCTTCACTTATTATCCAGGATAGTCTCGCCAAATTGTCTGGTATGTTGTTTCTTCTGCTTTGATTTGTCAATCTTGAAACTGATGTGTGAAGCATGATCAATTAGCATATGTGTCTAACCGTATGCACTGTAGTTTGCTTTGTGTTAGAACATAAGTAATATCAAGGTACTTCTATAAAAAATAAAAAAATAAAATTGTTGTGTGCTTGAAATTCATTACAAAAAATCTATAAACCGAAAGCAGTGATGAAGACCTGTGTAAGACTATCTTGAGGAGCATATTAAGGGTGTATTTGATTGAGTGGATTAGAATATGGGATTGGATTATTAATCTGTGGGCCCAATTATCCTATGTTTGTTTTAACATTTTGGTTTAAGATTATTAATCCAATAGATAATTAATCCAACAAATTTGTAGGATTATTAGTAATGGGGTAGGGGTGGAATTATTAATCCAATGGATAATTTATCCTATTAATCCAATTGGATAGTGAATACCACATTAATTTAATAGGATTATTAATACCTCACTATTAATCTTGTGAATCAAACATGGCCTAAAAGTCTTGTGTTGGGTTAATTTTGTGAGGTCGAATTTGGGGATATCATCCCGAGGGAGGGAGAAATTTGTGGTGTTCCACTCTACAGCTCGAGACTGATTGACGATTGTTTTTCGTTTGTTCACACTGATTGAAGGTGCAACAGATTTTGCCTCTTATGGGGTTCTATTTTTCATTTGTTTGAGTTCATGCTGGCACTCTATTTTTGTTTAATGTTACTTTGCTACACTTCGTCTTGTTTTTGTCTTGCACTTCGTCTTGTTTTTGTCTTGCACAGTGGCCATCTTACCGACTTCTAGATTGTAGTT
Organism: Camellia sinensis; assembly: GCF_055761805.1. Taxonomy (NCBI): domain Eukaryota; kingdom Viridiplantae; phylum Streptophyta; class Magnoliopsida; order Ericales; family Theaceae; genus Camellia; species Camellia sinensis. The sequence goes on along the minus strand of NC_138964.1, from coordinate 14,590,733 downwards.
TTTAGGACACTTACCGATCAGTCTTACTAATTAGACTTGTTTACTTACAGGTTATAATTAATAAATTTATTACTATAAAAATAAGAGATTGATAAATTTATTAATAAGACTTAATGGGGTAATAAGGTTAAGTTTGGCATCTTCAAAAAAAGTCAAAAAGTCACTATCCTATTTAAGTCGCATCACCTCTCTACCACATCACTTCAAACCCAACCCATATTTCATAAAAAATCAAAAAGTATACTTATTTAGAGCATCCCAAACAACAAATTTCAAAAGTAAGACTGTTGGCTTTTTGGCTTTCGAAGGTTATTTTTGTAATTATGAGCGTGCCAGCAAGGATTAATCAGTCCTTACAGAATTGTAATTGCCAAACAATTATTCAAACGATTGTGTTATGGTTCTTTTAGCCTCAATAAAGAGGACTTTTACTGGTGGCTTACTGGTAACTTGACTTCAGAGAACTTGAGCATAAGAACAGTTAAATAAACTGAAGCATTTCATTAGTATGAAAAACTTACAATGATCTTAGCTCCGTAGAGATTTACAGCGGCAATATACTCGAAAACTACTCCTACAAATGAAGTGCAGCGCAGGAACTTAAAGTATAGAAATGTAAAGAATAGGAAATAAAACTGGAATATGTAAAGTAAGACTGGTTTTCTTTAGATTTCTTTCTGTCCCCTTCTCTGAAGTCCTTCCTGCTATTTATATTCTCCGAAGATAACCATCGAACTGTATTTCAAACCGTCGAACTGCTCCTCCGTGATCGTTGATCATGCTACCTTATAAGTAGTTCCACTACGCCTTCACTTGCAGTTAGGCTTCCCTCCTATATTCGAATTTGAATGTGAGCAACCGTTGAAGCCATGTCACCGTACATCTCTTTGTTGATCCGCTACTACTCAGATCTTATAACAACCAATATTAACTGCCACGTGTATGATCAGGATCGAAGACCTGACTGGTCTTCCCATATTACCCTTACTTTGCCACGCGTCGAATTGTCACTGGCTAGCACAAAATATGTAGCCAACATTACCCCCCGCACTAATATGCCCAAGACTTGGTGATATTAGTGGATCAGGGTCCTTTTTCCCACGTCTTAGAACGTGCATGGGTTTTGCATCTTCCCAGAAATGCAACTGTCACTCACCATCTGTATTAATACTCTCGTTTTGATCCTTTAAGTATTTTCACTGTCTTAGTATTCGAACAGACTGATACATTTCATGGCCAAAGTAATTCTTTCCTCCAGTGATGAAGCACACGAAGAGTCATATGTCAATGCTATTTCTCATCGAAAGAATGCATTTATTAGCCACTTTTACCCGCCTTTCTATATTCAGGTCATGGATGCCTTTGCAAATTACCGACCTTTGGATTACGAACACATTGCTCTTAATCCTTCGATTCAGAAAGCTACAAACATAGACATAAGAAGTTTTTCCTCTGACCTACCTTTACAGTTCGAACAAACTGCTCTCAAACCTTTGATTCGGAAAATTGAAAATATGGACTTGAGAAACTCTTCTTCGCAAATCTCTGTATGGGATAAAGCTACAACTTCTTCCTCTTCTGGGGGTTCTGACTGGACAAGCTAGGCAATACCTGAGACCTGTGATTTGAAGGAGCGAATCAACCATCATTTTGTTGAGTTCACTGACCCTTTAGAGTTTCCTTCCTATGCTCGAAGTTCAGTTGTTTATCCCTATGTGCCCATTGACCATCGGCGTAGTCTGGAGGAGAATCTTCTTGTAGCATGGTATACATCCTCCATGCCTACAAAGATAGTGCACGCTGCCCCCCGCCCAGAAGAAGCACAAGGGTATAACCCATCATTCTTAGCCCAGAAGGCAAAGATCTATTCTTCTGACTGGCTTGATTATATTAATGCCTTTGTTCCTTCTGCTCCCGTGTCATCTCCAAAAATAGAAGCGTCCACACCTTCTTCTTCGTCTCCAGAAATTGAAGCATTCATACCTTCTCCCCCATCAATTCTTTCCTGGACAGAGAAACTGAAGCTTACCCTATCCATGGAAAATGTCTTCCCACCTTATAAACCTCTACCTTTTCCTACTCCAGCTGAGCGGAAACAAGCTCAACTTCTGCTTGCAGCTTTCTCTCATTTGCCTTTTAATGTTCTTGAGGACGAAGTCCCTCTCAAGAACCTTCGATGGGCTTGATATTCTGACTAGGGGCCATGTCCTTAATCCCCTTGCTCAGGCAGAACTTCATATGTTTCTGGACCAACTTCCATTGCTTCTTAACTGGCATCGAAATTCTGTGGCTACTACACAATCTTTAGACCAACTTTCGTCTCTTCGAATTCATGCTCAGTACGAGGCAGAGAACTTCATTGAAGAATTCGGTGATTTCAAGAATAAAGATTCCGCGTATTGGGATGACTTAGACATTGACGAATTGGAACAAGGACTAAGAGAGGTGGCTTTCGAAATAAAGCCTGAAGAGCTCTACTATGAAGTGAAAGCACATCAACTTATGCAGCCAATGCTAGAAAATTTGGGAGATGGAATAAGGAAAGAACAAAAGTTTATTGATCATTGTTGGACAAAATTTCATGATCTTGTTATTTATTCCATTCCTTATTTTTATGAGCTCAAGTTCATACCGAGATAGGGTCATCTGATGTAATCACTTTGGTCTTAATATAAACAAAATTCTTCTTCACTTGTCATTGTTTGACCCTGTCTTCACTTGTGTTTTCACTTGTGTTTTAAAAGTCAACTCAGAGCTTCGAACTTCGAACAATTTCATCCTTTGAATCTGGACTTAATTGTTTTAAATGAAACACTAAATGAGCCAATTGTAAACCTTTCCAATTTATGGAATAAAGTTGACAGTTTTGGCTGATTTTCAATTAGAAACAGTGCTTCGAATCTAGCAATCTTATACTTAAAGTCTGTTTTGACCATAGTCAACATCTAGTCATTGTCATTATTGCTTTTGATGTTTCAAACACCAAATCCCATCCTTAAAGAATCTCAAGTTTTGCCTCGAAGGACATTACCTTTGTTAAAAACCTAAAAACAGGTCTTTAAACTCTTTTAAGTGAAATAAACACTCGAGTATTTTTATATTTTGGGTATGGCAACTTGCTTCGAAGCCGTTTGACTTGGCTTCGAAGCAAAATATCTTACTTCGAAGCTAGCCTCAACAACTGGGCTTTGTTTTTCCCTCCAAAAGCATCAATATTGAAGGAAGCTTTTGTATTCGCACTTCTAATACTTAACAGCTCATGTAATATATTTTCAAATACGAGGGCTTTAAAAACCCTTTTGTTTCATGCTCTGAAATCACTTGCTCCTCTAATCGCACAAACCCCTCTTACTATCGATCTTCGGCTTCTCTCTACTTCCTTTCCCGGTTTCACTTTCAAGAAAAGCATACTGTCGATGGCTTCTCCTTTAGTATCAGTCGTAGAGCGTACGAGCCCATCTGTGGCCCTGAAGAGGATTATTGATGCAGAATGTGAAAAGTACAAAGCTGGGGAGAAAAGCGCTATTGATGGACGCATCTTTGTCCCTCGTCACCATGTGCAGCTAGACTACGTGCTCGGGCCCATATTCAAAGAGATCCTTACTGAGCTCCCAGCCCTGTATCCCCGACTGGAAAACCAATGTCTTTTCTATGAAGGTGGTCTTGACTGGAGGAACTGGAGGATAAATCGCCCCCACCGATGTTGGCCCACGGTGAGACCAGAGTGGCAAGAATGGTATGATCGGGTTATTCCTGCTAGGACCCTGGACCTTCAAGAACTCTGCCTTCTCGATGCCCTCAGACTATCTAGGGTAACTATCTCAGAGGACCCTTTCCTTATTCCTACTGCCCTATGTTTTTGGAATCCTGTCTTTAACTTTTTCCAATTTAGATGTGGGATGATGGCCCCTACTGTTCTTGATATTTGCCATTTACTGGGACTATCTCCCATTGGCACCCATTTTGGACCGGATTATCCTGATTTAGCAGTCTCTTTCTCTCTCCCCTCCCTTAACTCATCTTATAGTGATTTTGCTAGGGCTGAGAATAAAAGAGAGGGCCCTGTGACTGATAGGGAATTCTTTTCTTTCTTATTGTATTGGCTTTGCAAATTCCTTTTTTGCATCTCCTCTCAGAGAATCATGCCTGAATTTGCCCCTCTTGCCAAAGCCTTTGTTTTACAGAAAAAAGTGGGCTTAGCCCCACATGTTCTAGGTCACATATATAGAGTCTGCTCCCTTTTCTGTGAGAAACCCTTAGATGCTAATCAAATGGGGCCATTCTGGATCCTTCAGTTTTGGCTTTTCGCCTATTTTACTGAGTTACAATCCAAATGCCTTAAATTTTCCGAGCCAAACCCTCTTACTCATGGCATAAGGTTGGCCAATGCTTCACTTTACCCTTCTACCTTTGTTTTTTACTTCTCTTTCTTTCACCAGCTTCCAGCCTCCCTTCCTACTTACCGTTTTCGTCCCTTCGAACCTTCCATTGGTCCATCTTGGTTGAGGAATTTCCTAAGTGACCAGTCCTGTACTTCAACTATTCACAAAGATATATGGGCTTCCATTCTGATTCCCAGAGAGTTATTTATCGAGACTTTGAACCCGAAGGCCTACAAATGCATTGCTGAACCTTACTGTCCAGCTCAATTTGCTAGACAATTTGGCCTCACACAAGGGGTCCCAATACCTCTTTGTAGCAACACAAATCTCAGTCTTACTAGAAGGGATCTGAAAGTCTGGAAATCCAGGCTAGAAGAGGCAACTTTTAAATTTATAGATGACTTGGCCAACTTCGAGTACACCCCTTTCATTCCTCAAGGTACCGTATTGAAGAGGTACCAAGACTGGTGGGTGACTAACATGGAGATTTATTTGGCCATTTCACCTTTAAACCTACTAACAGTGTTAGATGTGACCAAGCCCAAAGAAACTGGGGTTGCCACTTCTTCCACTATTTCAGATATAGCACATGTTACAACACAATCTGCTCCTGCTGCTTCAATTTCTCCTAGAGTTACTCGGGCTGCCTCGAAGAAAGGTATATCCTTGTCCCTTATTCTTTTGTCTTTTATAATGCATTTTGCCTTATCTTTAATTCTTCTTTTGTGGAGGTGGTCAATCACAAAAGAAAAGGAGGCTCTTTGAACTTGAGAAGGAAACATCCGATATTCAAGGAGAATAAAAAGAAGAAACAGATGAAGAGGAAGAGTTACCTTTGAAAAGAAAGAAGAAAGTGATCGTCTTTTCATCTGACTCGGTTAGGGATGAGACAACTGCCAGAGAGATGAAAGATGAATTCATCTCTTCGGAATCCAAATCGCAGCTTGAAGAAATTGAGGAAAAAGTTGAGAAAGAAATTGAGAAGGAGCAGACCCTGCCAATATAGAGGAAAAGGAAAAGAAAGGTGACTGTCTCTCCTTCTGATATGGTCGAAGACTCTGATTCTGAGACAATTATCAAAGCAATGGAGAAGAGAAAAAAGATGTCTGCTTCCGCTCCTATCTTGGTTGAGGATACCATCCATGAAGCAGCCGTCAAGACAGTAGAACAAGAACATTCTAAAGCCATGATTGTCTTCGAGAGAGCTGAGAAGAGACGGCAGCAACAATTTCTGAGAGATGAAGCTGCCACTGCTGACATACTACAAAGGGAAACTGCAAAAAGGCAGCAAACTACCAGATATTGCACCCTTCGTAGTTCTCTCATCATTGCCGACACTTCTGGAGCAGGTAATTTTTATGCTCCTGCGATTTTTCCTCTGTCAGCCTTTGGTATTGAGGTTTAACATTGCCTTACATTTCTTCCTCTTGCAGCGGCAACTTCTGAGTTCATCTTTCCAATGAGACCTCTCTCAGTTTCACTAGAGGTTGATCAGATGCAGGATGTAAGGACCATTCAGACCATACTCCCACTTCCAGGGTCTACACTTCCTGCACTTTTCTTGAGACCAAGCATTCCTGCACTTCTTTCTCTTGGTTTGACTCCACGTCTTTCTTACTTGACTCTTGACTTTCCTCAATTTACTTCTTTGCCGAGTCTTGCTCCTCTTTTCCCTTCCAAGGAGACTCCAACTGCTACCTTATCTCTGATGGGTGCTGACAGCTCTCCAACTCGTGACTTATCACCCTTACCTAGCTCCAACCCTCCTTCACTTGATTCATTGGTGGCTAGGACCATGGAGACCATCAAAGATGCTCCACCCATTTCTCCTATCCCTATGCAATCTTCTGTGTCTCCCATGGCAACTCTCTCTGCGCCCCTCATGTCTAATGATGAGATTAATGTCTTTGAAGAAAGATTAGCTAGTTTTTTTGACATCACCTCTACTTCTCCGACATTCGATGAGGAGGCTGAGCCATTAGTTTTGGCTGATTCTTTGCTGGAAATTTTTGAGAGCCTTCCTTCTTCCAACAGCCAACCTTCTGTGCCTTTGATAGACTTGGACACCTGTCTGGACCTGCTAATTTCTTTTTCGAGGATTCCCTTCGAGGCTCTACAAAGGCCTATAATTAAAAATGGGTTTCTTCAATGCTGCAAACTTGCTGAGCAGTCTGGTATGGATGTCTCAAATCACTTATCCCAGGCAGCAGCTACTATCGATTTTTACATCAGCATTTGTCAGGCTGCCAAGGCTGCAGATGAGAAATTGGTTAGAGACCAAAGTTTTGTTTCTCAAATGCATACTGAAGTATCGAAGCTTAAGGAACAACACTCCTCTGCCTCTCACTTTCGAACTCAACTGCTGGAGAGGAAAGCTTAACTCGAAGAGAAACTTTCTGCAGTGAATCAGGCCTTACTCCGAGCTGACCTCAAACTGCAAATCACCAATCAAGGGCTAACCGATCAAAAGAGAGACATGGCTGCAGCTATTTAACTATTTTCGTCGTTTACCAATAGGAAATCTGTTGTACAAAAACAGCTAAAACATTATAATGATTTTTGGGCCAATTTGTGGCACGATGTACTTGACTCTTTATAAAACATTTCCTTGTTTATTATCTTATGTTCTTGTACTCAGTGTTTATTTTGTTCCCTGTGTTTCCCAAATAGCTGGAAAATAAGGCTTTAAATATCTGCCATTAATATTTTTGGGATGCATATAACCATTCAAAATTTTCAAATGGTATGCTCCAAAAGGCAAAACTCTATGAATTTGATATGGTCCTTCCCAGTTAGGTGACCGTTTGCCAAATTTATGGCTTTTAATTCCTATTGGAAGTATTGTCTTCCACACCAAATCACCTTCATCAAAGCCAACGTGTTTGACTTTCTTATTATAATTTTTGGCTGCTTTCTTCTTCTGAAAGAGAATGCTATTTAATGCCAAAATTCTAGCTTCATCTATGTCTTCTAACTCCAAGCACATACTCTGATAGTACTGCTCAGGATCCAACTGGTCTTGGCATCTTACCCTTAAGGATTTAACATTGATCTCCACAGGTAATACTGCATCATGCCCATAAACTAAGGCATAAGGAGTGACTCCTGTGCTTGACCTTGGGGAAGTTCTATAAGCCCACAATACATCTAACAATAAGTTCTGCCAATCTCTAGGATTATCTTCCACAACCTTTTGTATTCCCTTTTTTAAGGACTTGTTAGATGACTCAGCTTGACCATTGGCTTGTGCGTAATATGGGGTGGAATTAACAAGGCTAATCCCAAACTCAGCCACAAAAGACTTTACCATTTTCCCATCAAAAACAGTCCCATTATCAACCGTTATCGTTTGTGGGATGCCAAATCTATGAATCAAATCTTTAATGAACCCAATAACCTCCGTCTGATCTACAGCTTTGTATGGCTTAGCTTCGACCCATTTGGTGAAATAATCAGTAGCTACCAAAATGAAACAATGATGCTTCGAAGAGGGAGGGTGTATTTTCCCCATCATATCCATGGCCCATCCTCTGAACGGCCAAGGCTTTACTACTGCATGTAGATCAATTATGGGCACATGCCTTATTGTACCATGCTTTTGACATGCCTGCCAGCCTTTTGCATATTCTATGCAGTCTTTAAGGATAGTTGGCCAATAATAGGAATGTCTTCGAAGCAGCCATCTCATTTTTACACCAGGCTGATGTGCACCACAGATGCCTTCGTGAACTTCAGCCATAGCTATTAATGCTTCTTTTGGCCCTAAACATTCCAAGAATAGACCATCTCCCCTTCTTTTGTAGAGATCATTGTTATATATAATGTATTGCATAGATTGCAATTTAACTCTTCTGCTGGCTTTTGAAGATGGGCCAGCCAAGTATTGTATTATTGGATGTCTCCAATCTTGTTCCTGCAGATCATTATAATTGATTTCCAAGACCATGTTCCTCTTATTTAATGGTGGTATAGATTTTTGGTATGTTGTTTGGCTTACATCCCACTGGGTACCATCATTTCTCTTGAAATTCGAAGCTTTCTGAGCCACATCATTAGCTCTATTATTCAAGAATCTCAGAACATAAGTTACATTTACTATTTCAAATTGAGAAAGCAAATGTAATGCGACGACATAATATGGCAGCATACTTATACTTTGACACTTGAAAATCCCTTTTACTTGGTTAACGACCAATTGGGAATCTCCAAATATGTCAACTGCATGTACTTGTAATCCAATAAGAGTTTCCAATCCCACTATCAAAGCTTCATAGAACAAGCAGTTTCATCCACTCTGAAACCATGTGTGATTTCTATTCCTTGCGGTGACTTGATCACTATACCAATTCCAGTTAGGCCATTGGCTTTCGATCCATCGAACCACATTTGCCATGGCTCGACACTAGCCATACTGAGTTCCATTATCTCTTGACTCTCTATTTGAGATGGATGGTCTGCCAAAAAATTGGCTAAAACTTGTCCTTTCACTGCCCTTTGGGGCACATATTCTAAGTGAAATTCTGACAAGGCTAATACCCATTTGCCAATTCTTCCCCTCAGCATAGGTCTAGATAACATATATTTAATCAAATATGTGGTTGCAATTACCAAGACAGTCGTAGGCAAAAGGTAATATCTTAATTTCATTATAGCAAAATACAACGCAAGGCAAAGCTTTTCTACAGCTGAATATTTACATTCACAAGAATTTAAAAACCTACTAAGGTAGTAAACAGCTTGCTCCCTGCCTTCCTCATTGTCTTGGGCTAAGAAAGCTCCCAATGAATCTTCTGCTGCAGCTATGTACAACTTCAAAGGCTTAACGCCATTTGGTGGCATCAGTACTGGAGGGTTGGCCAAGTAGGCTTTGATTCCATCGAAAGCACTTTGATGCTCCGTTGTCCACACAAATTCCTCTTCATCTTTCAGCCTTAATAAGGAAGAAAAAACTTTAGTTTTCCCTGCAGTGTTAGAAATGAATCTTCGAAGAAAATTAACCTATCCAAGGAACTTTTGTAATTCTTTCTTACTTGATGGAGGTCTGGCTTCAATGATGGCTATGGCTTTATTCTGGTCAATCTGTATTCCTTTCTTGTGTACTACATAGCCCAAGAAGTTTCCAGATGATACGCCAAAAGCACACTTAAGAGGATTAAGCTTCAATTTGAACCTTCTCATTCTTTCAAAGGCTGCCTCTAGGTGAAACAGATGTTCCTCCATGGATTAGGATTTGACCACAATGTCATCAATATAACACTCTAAATACCCACCAATAAGGTCATGAAAGATAGTGTTCATAGCCCTCTGATACGTGGCCCCGGCATTCTTTAGGCCAAACGGCATTTTAACCCATTCGAAGGTCCCGATATTCCCAGGGCATCTGAATGCTGTCTTGTGAACATCCTCCTCCGCAATGCAGATTTGGTTATAACCAGAGTGCCCATCCATCATTGATAAAATCTGATGTCCTGCTAAGCTATCTACCAGCAAATCTACTATAGGCATAGGATATTCATCTTTTGGAGTCGCCAGATTTAGGTTTCTAAAATCGATGCATACCCTCATTTTACCGTTCTTCTTAACTACCGGTACAATATTAGATAGCCACTCAATGTACCTGGCTGTCCTGATAAAGCCTGCCTTGAGTAATCTAAGAATTTCTTCCTTAACTTTCTGGATCACTTCCGAACCCATTCTTCTTGGTTTTTGTTTGTATGGCTTGAAGTTAGGCTTCATGGGAAGCCTATGTTCCACTAATGACCTATCCAATCCTGGTAGTTCATTGTATGACCATGCAAAGCAATCTTTATATCTTCTCAGAATAACCAACAACTGGTCCCTATCAAGAGAATTCAACCAAGCACTTATATAAATGGGTTGTTGTACAGAATCTTTCCCTAAATTTATTTCTTCTAAGGGGTCTTGTACCTGAGTACTTACTGGAACTCCTTCTTTGATCCTTTCTGACTTCGAAGAAGTCTCCTTGCTGTGTTCTGTTTCTAGGCTCTTCGATTCCTCCTCTTTATTCTCCTCCTCATAGACAAAGTCTGTCCACGAGGTTTCTTCTTCCTGTATTTCTTGGACTTTCGTTTCTATGTCCAATGCACAGTATTTATCAAGGGCCAAAACTCTGGCTTGTTGCTGCTCCCGCTTGTAGCCAATTGTCATGACTTCTTTCTCTTGCTCTCGTACTTTCTGGACTATTGACTTTATATCCAATATTGAAAACTTAATTAAAGCCAAAGACCTGGCTTCTGGTGCTTCATCTTGCCGCTTATAACCAGGCATCATTGTCGTCTTTAACAACTAGCTCTTTACCAGCATTCTCGTGGACTAAATGCTTCAGGTGTGCTACTTCCTCATCAGCCGTTACTTCGGTTGAGCCATCGAATTCCATCAGTATACTGAGCGGTGCCACGCCATCAATATACAACTTAGCTTCTGCGAAATCTGCACAGGCTATGAAAAGTTGAGGATCTGCATTAATTTCCTCCGTCTCCCCATTGCCTAGAGCTATTATCATTTTCTGATGCAAAGAGGAAGGCACACATTTATTAGTGTGGATCCAATCTCTACCAAGTAAAGCATTGTACTTCGCATTGCTGTCGATGACGAAAAACGCCGTCATGCAGTCCTTGGTTCCCACACTCAGGTTGATGGGTAGAATTCCCTGGGCCATCTGCTTGTCTCCAGCAAAACCAGCGATAGTTGTACTGGTTGGGATCAACTTGGGATTCTTCTTCCCTAATTTCTTCAAGGAGGATTTCGGTAGTAAGTTCATCGCCGCCCCATTATCCACCAAGACTCGGTTTAACTGTATCCCATCGAAGAAGGCCTTAATGTACAAAGGCTTAACATGCTGCGTCATGGAATTCGAGGGATATTCAAATGCATACGAGAGGTTAATACTTACTACTTCTTCGCTCTCATATTCAGCTTCCATTGGGGTAACCATTCCGAAATTATCTTGTACCATACTCGCTTGTGAATCTTCACTAGAGATTGGAATTGGATCAGCTTCTTGCCCCTCTTGATTCTCATCTCTAGCTTGGAACTCCTGTGGTAGTATGTGTACCATGTTCACTGATACTGGGGGAAATGAGCCAAACTGGATGGCTGGCTGTACCTGTTTCCCCTCTTGGTCACCTTGGTCAATTACCTCAGAAACATCCTGCATGCTGCATTCTGGTGTTTCATTGCTAACAGGTTCCTTCGAATGATTTTCCTCGGCTGGTTTTCCAACCAGAAATGTTTGCTCGGCCATGAAAGCTTCGAACATTTCTTCTTCCACCATTTCTTTTTTTTGGCTTATGCCAATTTCTTCTTCCGTTTCGCTACCACTCTCCATCAGAGCTTTCTCCAACCCTACTAGGCTATCCTTCTCTCTGAATTTTAGTTCAGAATGAACCTTGGCCAACCGATCTCTGCTGCAATCCACTTCATTTTGTAGAACTGGCTTTGGATTATGGTTTGACTTTCGGTTCTTCTTTTCTCCAGTCTGGATCACTAAAGAACTCTTTCCACTTTCTTTCAGGTCCTCCTGGTATTGGGTGTACCTACGCTGAATTTTCCTCTTTTGTGATCTGGAAATAACGGGGACCATATCTGGTTCCCTCGTTCTTGGGTGTTTCAGCAATACCCAGTTGTTGGGGGCCACCAAAGGAGGCTTAACCATTCTACTTTGATTTCCAACATTCCTTTGGGTAGGCATTTCCCTAGGTTTGTTTTGCATCACAAACAAATCTGGGACTCCAGGCACCCACGAATTTACTGGCCCAGCCGTTGAACTGCCTTTTTCTTCCTTCAAGGTCACCTTCGAGGCTGGCTGTGAAGACAGTTGTTTGGCCCTGTCTCCAAGCTTTGAGCCTGATTCAGGCTCTCAATGATGGTGATCATTTTCTGTCCTTCGTGAAGCTGACCCAAGGGGCCAATTCCTGGCTTTGATCCTAAAACCTGAGCTCTTCTCCAATCTTCTTTCAGAATGACTACTTTCCATTCTGTAATAGTTAGGTGACCTGGTCTCGTATAAGGGCCTCTTGCCTTTAGCATGCATTCTATCAACTGCAGGCTCAACCACTAACGGCTGCCGCCTAACATTAGCCGGATACGGCCTTTTATTATAAGCATTGGTTGGTTTGGGGTGCCTCTACACATCCCTGTAGTATTGCTTCCCATCAACTGGAAGGCCTTTCAACCACTTATAACTCAGTCTGCACCTGCGACACATCCTTTGCATTACGGCTACTTCTAAGGAGTCATCATCCAGTGCTTCTTCATCAGAGTCTTCCCTCTGATGTGAGAAATCTCGTCCAATAGCTGGTGGATTTCTAACGTCTTTTTTGATTGCTGTCTGGTTGGCCACATGCATTTGTACATTGACTTCTTCCAATTCTTTCAAAGACAGGTTCTGAAAGTCTGACATAATGACATTGGCTGCCACCTCTCCAATTTCTGGAAATGGATTGCTATCAATCCCCATGGCTTTTTTAGCTTTGGCTGGGAACTTCAAACTCCCCTTCCGAATTTGTTCTTGGATCCTGTCTCGGAAAACAACACAGTTTTTAGTCGAGTGAGACCAAGAATTATGCCATTTACAATATACTTTTCCTTTAAGTTCATCAAGAGATGGAAGTTTAACCCCTTTTGGTAACTTAAGGAAGTTGGCCGCAAGCAAATGATCAAAAATGTCATCTGCCTTAGTTAAATTGAAAGAATATTTCCTGTGGAGATCTTTCTTTTTAAACTACTGGTCAATTGTTGTATCCTTATGAATTAATGCTTCACAGATCATAGGCTATTTTCCCACAATCTCTGCTGCATCAATCTCATAATTAGGGTCTTTGTAGTATGTCCTATATGATGCATTATTTCGATCTTGTTCCTCTTCTAGTAATGCTTCATATCTAGATACTTTGTAAGTCAGTTCCACTAAATCTCTAAACTCTGTTGAATCAAACTTCTTTCGAAGCCTGAACTCTAAGCCATTTTGGGCCAATCTTACGAATTCCGTTTCTGGCAAGATTACTCTACATTTATTTCGAGCCCTCTTAAATCTGGAAATAAACTGAGTAGCCTTCTCTTCAGGCCTTTGACTCAATCTTGCCAAGTCTGCCATGGAAACTTCTGGCTCTGATTGGAAGAATTGGGCATGAAATGCCTCTTCCATTTGCTGCCAAGTCTGGATAGAGCCAGGTGGAAGGTTAATGTACCATACAAATGCTCCCCTAGTTAGAGAATTTGGGAATAGTCTCAACTTCATATAGTCATGATTGGTAAATTCTCCACATTGAGCAGCAAACCTAGCAATATGCTCTACTATCGATTGATTTCCGTTCCCATGAAAGAGGACAAAATCTGGTATCCTGAAACCTCTTGGATATTCATGTACCCTATTGATCCATTCTGGGTATGGTTTTCTATACACAGGAGTTTGGACCCCCCGAGCCATTGGTCCACACAACTCCCTAACTATCTCCGTAATTTGGTCCCTAGGGACCATATTTTGTGCCTGCTGAACCACTACTGGGGGAACAAACACAGGATTTGGTGGACAAACTTGTGCTTGTGGTCCCCTTGGTCCATAAGGTGGTACATTTGGGATTGGCTGTCCCTGTGGTACAGGTTACTGTTGGGGGTGTAAGTAACCTCTTTGAGCCTGTCCTACGAAAGGACCCACGAAAGGTGCTGGAACAGGTATTGTATCCCTTCCACTTGTAGGGAAACCTTTCAACCCCCCGTGTATAAATTCGAATAAGGGATTACTGTACCCCCTAGTGCCAGGTATGGCTTCGAATGTGGGATTTGGAACCATTCTTATGCCATTTTCTTGTACTAGGCCAGTGTAGACGTCCCCGAACACCCCGGGAGGAACGAGCTCCCGTTCTGTTCATTTGGGGTCACTACAGCTCAGGACTCTCAAATTTGTCACGGTTCTAAGTCTGAACCAAAGAGTCCAAATCCGGCAAATCGTTTTGAGAAAACTGATTTTTGAAAGAAATGCCAAACATGGACTGCTTTGCCAGATACAGAGTCGCCACCTAAATGTTTTTTTAATGGGAAATTTAGGAAACCCTGACTCAGTGCCAAAGGCCACGTGTCCGTCATCACCAAAGTTGCCTCGGCTCGGGAACTTGGGTACGATTGGGGAAGGTCACTTCGTGAGCACCCCCGCTCGCCCGATCAAAGATCGGCCTCTACTAACCATGATATCTATTTTTGAAAACTTTGTATGTCTTTATTCCGGTTATTAGCCTAGGTTACTATGTGATGCGCACAGCATACAGGTATAGACTGGATCGCCTGAATTGGAACAAAATATTTCATGTTTGTTTATTTGAAAAATGGTTTGCTACTCGCAAGTAGGCTTAAAATGCAGATTTTGCCACCCGCAGGTGGGCTTAGAAAACAATGGTTTTGTCACTATCTAGTGGGCTTAAAACTAACAGTTGATGATTTATTCCAATCCAAGTAACCCAACCTTCACCCACAGGCATTCAGGCAGTTATATCACATAAGCAAATAGCCTCATGGTAAGCATGCTATCATGGCAGTCACTCACACGCATGCAAGGATGCTAAAGCATAAAACTTACCGAGTACTCCAAGCCAAAATGGAAATCACATTAGAAATCATGCATGACCCTAAGTATACAGAAATGCCTAATGCAACACATGCAAAAATGCAACCTATAGTAGGCTCGGCTATTCTAAACATGGCATATGGAATGCTACAGCTAACATGTATTCAATTTGGAATTGAAAATACAATGCAGTTAGTATGATGCGCCGAGCCCGGTGTATGCAAAACGGATGAATGATGCAAACATGCTGTCATACTGTATGCTAATTGAAATATGCCCTAATCTAACCATCATAAGCGGATAAATAAAAGGGAAGAAAGACGTGGGGTTGGAAGGCATACATCACACTCACGCACACTTATTACAGTTGCGCCCTCGCGCAGAGGGTCCGAATAAATATACAGTCCCGAATAAAAGAATACTACAGTCCAAATATTACAGTCCGAATAATATACAAATTCCTAATTAATTAACAAATTAACTAAGAAAACTGTAAAACTGGCATGCAAGCCAGGGACTGCCTTGCTTCTGATGAATGATGCATGTCTGGGCTGCCTTGCGCGGAAATCCACCGGGATGCCCCAATTAGCCTCTGTTTAGCAGTTATTCTTGGAAAGCGTGCCAAACTCCGAAAAGTTGCTGATTCTTCATTTTGTTGCAACAGAGAGCAGGAAAGGGGCATAGCAATGTATTTTCACAGATATATGCATGCCTCGATCCTCGTGCCACCAATCACGCATATCGAGTCATGATGGCCGAGGAGTCGAATTGCACAATTTAATATGGGATGAATGCACATGAAAACACAACGAGACCTAACTCCATCATGGATGATCCGGAGTGTCGGTGACTGGGGAATTGAGATACATTCCGTCACTCGGAGTACGAAATGCACCTCGTTTTCCGTGTCCGGGCTAACTCCTATCCCGAACACGATGCAATATGTATGACATGCATGAAATGCGACTAAGATACAATCCTAACATACACAATGCTATGAAAATAAAATGCCTCGAAATGCGTGCACACGGGCACGCAAACCGAGAAAATGACAGAATGTGATCTAAGATACAACCTAGTATGCACTATGCTGTAAAAATGAGATGCCTCAAAATGCGTGCACACGGGCACGCAAATCGAGAAAATGACATACGCAATGCAAATGATAGAGAAATATGATATGGGCTTACACTAACATGAGAGAGCCTCAGCCACACTCACATAAGAGGCCGATGGATGAAAATGAAGTGCCTCGAAATGCGTGCACACGGGCACGCAAACCGAGACAATGGCATACGCAATGCAATATGGCTAAAATGGCATATAGAATGCAACATGGACTTATACTAACATGAGAGAGCCTCAGCCACACTCACATAAGAGGCCGATGGATGAAAATGAAGTGCCTCGAAATGCGTGCACACGGGCACGCAAACCGAGACAATGGCATACGCAATGCAAATGACATGAAAAGTGATATGCGAACATGCTAATGGAGTTTCAGCACTGAAATGTGGGGGAAAACAGCCCCGAAATGAGGCGAAAGTGCGCCAGATGCATGGAATAGTCTCGAAACACGAATTTTGGCACCCGAAATGGCCTATAGCTATATCAAACATGCACAATATGGACATGCAATGAATAGACAGTAGCAAGGCAGCCCCAAAATAAGCATTTTTCCAGTTCAAAGCATGGCCAAACAGCAAACATAAATAGGGCAAATCTAGTATGCAAAAATGGCCCTAAATATGAGATTATGAAGCAACTCACAGCTGATGACTCCAAACAGGTTAGGGCCCTTCAACAACATTGAAGAGGGGCCCAAAATATGCACATTTACAGAACTGTAAAAACCCCCAAAACAAACATAGATATGGCTAAGCTCTTATGCAAGAAAATGGGCCAAAAGATGGCCAAAGCACAAAGTATACTAAATATCCATCAAACAGCCAAAGGCCCTTAATGAAACATGAAGAATGGGCCAAAATAAGACTATTTTAAGTTCTGTAAAATGACCAAAAATGGAAGCATAATGGGCTGCCAAAGCATGCAAAAATGGGGACCAAAGAGGGGATATAACATGAAGTGGCACATGGAGGTCCCAAACACTGATGAGCCCTTCTTCAATGTTGAAGAGGGGCTCAAAATAAGACTATTTTTAGTTCTGTAAAACGCCCAAAAATGGAAGCATAATGGGCTTCCAAAGCATGCAAGAAAATAGCATTCAAGGAAGATATTGAAGCAAGTGCAAGATGGGGGGCTCAAACAGGGTTGAGCCCTTAAGAAAAAGTGAAAAAGAGCTCAAAAGAAAGCCACTTTCAATTATGGCCGGAGCTCAAAGCAAAAAGCATATATGGCTAAGAAATGTTGCAAAAATAAGCTCAAAAAATGGGGAAATGGTACTCACCCTTGAAGACAAGTCTTTTGTTGCTTCTTGGCTTTGAGAAGTGGTGCCTCTTAGCTGCTGGAAAGCTTCCCAAGTTGCTGAAAATGGAGTGGTGGTGGTGGTGCTTGGTGGTGATGAAGGAATGGGGTAGAACTTAGGAGTTTTTGAGAAAATGAGAGAGATAGAAGGAGATTTGGATGCCTATGCTTGAAGCAATTTTTTCTAACCCCTAAAACAAATGTTGGCAGCTGGTTATAAGGACCAAGGAGAGGGGGAGTATGGAGGGAAAGGGTGGGGGAAAAGGACCAAGTCCTTTCCCCAAAACGTGTCCCCCGGATGAAGATATTTTCTGGGGGAAACAGCTATACAGCTGTAAAGTGCATTTTGTGAGGATCATGGCCGGCCACCTTTTGGTGTTGCAGGTGGCCGGCCGGCCACCCCCCTATCCGGCCGGCTAGGGGTCAAAAAGGTCAAGTAGATTTAGTGGCCGGCCACCACATAAAGGTGTCCTCCCAGGTCCCCTCATCACAACCCTATGATTCGAATTTGGAAATTGTAAAACAGGAGAGAGAATAGGCCAATTTTAAGAGGGGTTCAAAAGGGTCAAATGGAATTTCTGGCCGGCCATATGATATTAGGATCCTTCCATGTGTGTACAACACAAATATGTGGTTTGGGGTTGAAGAAAGTGGCCCCAAGGTGTTCAACATTGGCTCGGAAGTGAGAAAAACGGGTGTCGGAGGGAGAAAATGGAATATAACTGGTTGCCAAGATAATTGCTGGCCTCCCACCCTCCAGTGACCTTCCTGGTGATAAAACAGAGGTACCTGCCAAAAATGAACGAAAACCGATGCAAAACGAATGCTCGGGGGCCAAAACACGCAGTTTAGGGCCCCGAAAACTGCCTGTTAAGCACCGAAAGTGGTATTCGACCATGAAGTGGGTCTCTCAGACCTCAGTGTCCCTCAAAAGGGAGTAAACAAGAAGTATGCCAAAAACCGGGGCAATAGGAGATGGTTAAGGGGTCCCGAACTGAGGCACACGGCCTGACGACTCCGAAAACCGGGAACCGGGCTCTGAAATGGGCAAAATGGCCTACAGCCACAAAATGTAGCCCACGGCCACTGAGAGATGGTCTACGAGACCTCTCCCTCCCCTCAGGAAAAGAAACAGAGAAAACCGAGTCTGGTTCGCAAACCGAGGCAAGGCACAGAAGAGGGTTCGGAAATCCGGAGGCAGGGCTCACGGTCGCGACTCTGAGACTTCTGAACGAGCGCAATATGCAACATTACCAAGCGCTCAATTGGTGATGTCTGAGTCTTAAGGTCGGTCAAAAATGGGGAGTCTACAGTTGCCTCTCTTTGACAGAACTCGGAAGTCACAAGTGACGGGATTGAATGTCAAAGCCCAGAGACGACCCATTTTTGACAAGGCCGAAGACTTAGACAAACGTACAAGATAAACAGAGATGTGCCCGCAGGCATGCCCGCAGGCGGGGGCAAAATGCAACCGACAATGCAAGAAGCCGAAGGTATCTCATGACCAGGCAAATGCAGCAAGCTGTAATGAAGCAAGTATTCGCAAATAGATGCAACAGTTTTAAGCGGGAAGGCAAATCAAACTACATTTCATGCAGTTATGGTGCAATCTTAGCGAGCATGTGTGATAGATACACAAAAGTGAAGAAAGTGTGCTGGATACACTATGTGAATAAAGTGTGATTGATACACTAAAGGTGAACACAAAGTGTGATAGATGCACTTAGCGAATAGAGTATGATAGATATACTGAAAATGAACACAAAGTGTGATAGATGCACTTAGTGAACAGAGTATGATTGATATACTGAATGTGAATACGAAGTGTGATAGATGCACTTAGTGAACAGAGTATGATTGATATACTGAAAATGAACACGAAGTGTGATAGATGCACTTAGTGAACAGAGTATGATTGATATACTAAATGTGAACACGAAGTGTGATAGATGCACTTAGTGAACAGAGTATGATTGATATACTGAAAATGAGCACAAAGTGTGATAGATGCACTTAGTGAACAGAGTATGATTGATATACTAAATGTGAACACGAAGTGTGATAGATGCACTTAGTGAACAGAGTATGATTGATATACTGAAAATTAACACAAAGTGTGATAGATGCACTTAGTGAACAAAGTATGATTGATATACTAAATGTGAACACGGAGTGTGATAGATGCACTTAGTGAACAGAGTATGATTGATATACTGAAAATGAGCACAAAGTGTGATAGATGCACTTAATGAACAGAGTATGATTGATATACTGAAAGTGAACACAAAGTGTGACAGATGCACTTAGTGAACAGAGTATGATTGATATACTAAATGTGAACACGAAGTGTGATAGATGCACATAGTGAACAGAGTATGATTGATATACTAAATGTGAACACGAAGTGTGATAGATGCACTTAGTGAACAGAGTATGATTGATATACTGAAAATGAACACAAAGTGTGATAGATGCACCATGTGAACATAGTATGATTGATATACTAAATGAATGAAGTGTGATTGATACGCTAAACGAGAATGTATATGATAGATACACAAAAGTGAATGAAGAAAGTGTGATAGATACACTAAAGAAATGATCTTAAACCGAACTTCTTTGAATGAACCGTACATACAATATCGTGCATGAATGGGAAAGAAACCTGATAGGTACAATGCAATACAATGCATGATGTTTAAGGAACGCAATAAACAAGCGTAGCGGCACTTTTAGAAAGCACCTCATGGGGTGAGTGGCGATGAACCGCTCTACTCTGACGGGGATCTCCCCTCGTGCTCTTCAAACACTTACCTTCAACTCACAGTACAAAGGCTCTGAAATACTGACAAGGATTCTTCATGTAGAACACTTTGGATGTTGCCTTTCTTCCTGATCATATTCACAACTTTCCCTATTATCCAACGGGGTGACAGACTAGGTTGGTTCAGTATCCAGAATTGAGGTGCATATATGCTATCTCAACCTATGGGGCTTCCATACAGATTTCAAGCCGAGGACGCGCCTCTGGGTATTTAAACTAGACTTTAGTCCCGGAAATCCCGAACCTTTACGTTCTAGGCATCAGCCATTCGAACTCTAGTTTCCACCGTCGCAGTTGGTCTCCTAGGAACTCATTGCGAACACAGCCAAGATGCCTCTGGCAGGGAATGGTACTCAGGGAGAGCACTTCTGATTGCCTATTCTGGCTTGAAGCAGACTTGATCTTGAGCTTGAGGTAAAGGTACATTCATACTTCGGAGCATTGGCAAGACCTGAAGAGGTACACACGGAATGTAGTCCTGGAACTTACTGAAGTTAAAACAAACTCAGATACTCGACATTTTCCTCTTTTGCTTTTGCTTTGTAGTCCGGAACCATATATAGCTTCAGATAGGTCCTGGTTCTACTGTTCTGACATGACCTGGGTTGAACCCTGCGATTTTATGAAAGAACGAATCTTGTTTTGCACAGATGTGGAGAACGGCACGGCACTCGGAGCGCAAAACGATTTTATTTTGGAATTGATAAATGAGCTCTTGACCGGGTATCGAGCCTACGACTGAACACAGCAAGACGACTCAACACGGAGATAAAAGGCACGCAACCTAAACACCACTCAACAAAGGAAAAACAAGGTAAAACAACCTAAACACATTGAGACACGCTCGGAACGACCCAAAGCAAGAATCGAGACAAACAAAACAAAAGACACGACACACAGACGTGCACAGGGAGCCTGTTTCACCGGGTATTGTTCCCCACCCTCTCTCATTTGTGATCCTCACATCACTCGGCCCTCAAGCTCTATTTTTCTGAAAAAGCCCTTTTCTCACTTTTTCTCTCATCGCACATCTCTCTATTCTTCAATCTCTCATTTTTCATCCCTCCCCCGAGTGGTTGATGAATGAACAGCAAATTGTGGGCTCGTGCCCCTAGCATTCTGCTAGATTCTTCTTTTCCGCTCACAGCTAGTGAATTCCTCCCACGGAAGGGTTGCGCTACAACTGGGTGTGTGGCAAATCCGCAGTTAACATTAGTTGATGATGCTTTGCTGGGGAGCTTGGACGTGATAAGATCTGTCCAGATGATGGAGTGGAATATCTTGCCTCATTCTAGTTCGTGCTTCGCACTTGGCTTGATACCTCGTTGGTTTGGAGGATGTGAGAGCTTTCTGTCCTTTGTTGTTAACTTCAGTTGTGCCCTATTCTGGCAGGTTGAGTGCCCTTCTTGGCAAGTATGTTGACAATGGGAAAGTCAGAAAGTCTGACTCAACTGTGCCCCTAGTTCATCATTTTGACCATTTTTTGTTTTGGTTTTCTACGAAAACAATTTTGACCAACATGAGAGTTAGATTAACGCGCTTGTTCGATTTTCTGATTTGAAATCATGCAAGTTGGGCTATGAGCACTGAGAGTTTTCCTTTTTTGGGTCCGAGAAATGGTCCAGTTTTGAAAAATGGAGTACTTTTCGAGAAGATTAGTCAACCTCAGTAAAAATTCTCAAAAACTATTTTTGTAAACGACCACTGCTCAACGAGCACGGAACCTACTCTCGAGATGCACAACCTCGGATTCGATGGAAAATTGCCCCTTGCTTGAGGGGAGCTGCATGGCAACGGAAAGTTGCCCCTTGTTTGAACGGCACCGCGGCGCATTGAATGGCAACGGAAAGTTGCCCCTTGTTTGAATAGCACCGCAGCGCATTGAATGGCAACGGAAAGTTGCCCCTTGTTTGAATGACACCGCGGTGCATTGAATGGCAACGGAAAGTTGCCCCTTGTCTGAATGGCACCGTAGTGTATTGTAATCAGTCCTCAGAGCGATGATTGCAACCGAACTCCCGGATACAGAAAAGACAAAGATGACCAGAACCATCGCATGGGCATAATCGAATTGTTTTACGGCTGGACTTCAGAATGAAGTTGCCTACGTATCCCAAAGATGGGAATCAAGCCTCACGTAGTTCGGGGTTACGGTACACTCGGGTATTAACCTCTCCTTTTTAGGCTCTAACTTTTGCCAAGGAGCCCGTTGCGGGTTTTCGACCTTGCGAGCTTTGTTCTTCTTTTCTTTTCAATTCTTTTCATTTCTTTTCCTTTTTTTTATTTTCTTTTTTTTTCTTTTCTTTGCATCTTTCTTTTTTGTTCTCTTTTTTTCATGTATTTTTCTCTTGCTCTAACTTTTGCCTAGGTCGCCCTTCCGGGTTTTCGGCCCAGCGAGCCTCTCAAGGGTAAAAGTGTAGCTTTGTCCATGTCAAATGGTTTTGAGATCCTGCAGTCATCTGAGTCCAGGAGAATGGCTGCTGTTTTGCTTTGTAAGCTTCTTCTGATGAGATCTGATCTTCTTGACCTGACTTTCCTGGCCTCTTGTTCGAGGGCTGCTTCAAATCCGGCCACACAGGCCTCACATCATAATTGACCGTTGAACCTTCTGAATTCAAGTTTCAAGGTTTGGAAGCGAAGGGGTTGAGTCTCGAGGCTGAGAGCGATCCTAGGCTGCACAATCTCAAGAGTGATTCCACACAGGTCTTCGCAGGACCGCGCAAAACATTTTATTTTTAAAAGTTTTTAAGAAAGCGACAAATCACTCGTGCTGAAGATAGTGTGAAACCAGTCTGGATCAAGCCAGGGTCCTTCTCAGTACTCACGCTAACAAGCATGATTTCATTCATTAAGGGCTTAGCACGCCTCTCTTTTTGTCAAATGATCAAAGTTTTGCAAATCCCGAGGAATTCCTTCCTCTTCATTTTCACTGCAATGTTCAAAAAGTTTTGGAAAACTTAGATCGATGCAATGATTCTGGGGCACAAGAGAGCAGGTGGAATGCACTGCCATTTCATTCAGATTCCGTCACAACTAGCACACGGCAGAAGCGAACACAGAAGTACAAAAAAATTACTGCTGTTTCATTCAAATCTTTTGGTGTTACTGGCTCCTTGGCAGAAACAGACTCAAAAGAAAACAAAAAGACAAATAGAAAACAAGCAAGTGATGCCCGAGGTAACACCCCCGAAATCACCCGACTCTAACAAGACTGACTCGATATAACAAGACAGACCTAACTGACTTAGTACAAAAGACTGACTATATACAAAACAACAGACTGACCCAATACCCAAGTCAGAAAGTACAAAACTAGCATTCACAAATGCTCAAAACAGTGCGTGCCATACGCCACATCAGGAGTAGACTGAGCGCCGCCCGCAGGTGGTTCATCCCTTGATCACATAATCACATTATCCCCCACAAGTTCAACTGATCAAGTGCCGATAGACTTTGTAGGACCTGGTGCAGCAATGACCCCGTTGTCAAATAGATCTTGTACATCATGGCGCAGACGAAAGCAACTGTCGGTGTCATGACCGGTTTGTTGATGGTAGGCACAGTATTTGGTATGATCATGCTTTGCAAGGATAGGATCGGGTAAGGGCCGTTGTTCCAATGGTTTCAGATGTCTTTTTCGGATTAAGACCTCTAGGGCCTTTGACAAAGGCATATGAAGTGGGGTGAAAACCCTTTTGACTCGAGGTGGGTACTTGGTTCCTTGTGGGCTACTTCCGGATGCACCGGTGAATGGGGTAGCTGTTTTTGATACGGTGGTAGTAACCATGCTCACATCAGAAGATCTTGCAGCTGCATCACCACTGGTGGTCGCATTCGAAGTGCGGGAAAACGCCCTCCTGGGCTGCTCCTTCTCCTGGTCAAAAAGGCCCTGCTTCATAACGTCCTCGATCTGTACTCCCATCTCATGCAAATCTGAAAATGTAGGGAAGGGGAGCACAATCATTTTCTGCATTAGTTTGGGCTGGAGGTTGCGCACAACCATCTGTATTTGATCCTTAT
This sequence comes from Camellia sinensis, assembly GCF_055761805.1. Classification (NCBI taxonomy): domain Eukaryota; kingdom Viridiplantae; phylum Streptophyta; class Magnoliopsida; order Ericales; family Theaceae; genus Camellia; species Camellia sinensis. The sequence continues at coordinate 14,566,504 of NC_138964.1, read as the reverse complement.
CCATTGGCCTAATGGTCATCATTGAGGCTTTGGCTCTCCAGCGGGCCACGAATTCTGAGAAGCTCTCCTTAGGCTACTGTCTCGTCGTCTCAAGATCACGAGTCGTAATCTCGATTTGGGTATTGTATGAATATTGTGCGACGAAGGCCTCGGCCATCTCCTCCCAGCTTCGTTTCACTGAATCTTCCAATTTGGCATACCAGGTGACCGCAATACCTGACAGGGTCCTGCCAAAAAGGGAGAGCTTCTGTAATCTTGTCAAGCCCATCGGGCGCAAAACATCTGAAAACAAGCTCAGGTGGACCATGGGATCTCCCGACCCATCAAAACGGTCGATGTGAGGCATTTTGAACCTATCCGACAGAGTTACAACTGCGTCGGTGTACCCGTCCTCAATGCCCGGGATGGACTTTACCCCTGGGATTTTTTGAACAACTTTTCAAGCTTGCTCAACTTCAACGCTGTGGGGTCAACCTCGAACTCGAAGGGAGAGTCCGGTAGATTGGTAGGTGTTTTGGATAGTTGAGGTAAAATTGGGGGCGGAGCCGGCCCGCCTAGAATGTCCGTATCATCCTGGACGTTTGGCGTCTCCCCAGGCGCTGGAGCTCTTGCTGGGGGAGGAACTTGTTGTGAAGCGGACGCGCCGCTTTGCTGTTGCAGCTTGGTGATGAGCTCGGCTTGCTGAGCCATGATCGCAGCCTGCTGTTTGGCAAATTCCTCCTGACGAGCAGCATCCTGCTGCATGAGTTTCATACTTTCTTGCATCTGGCGCATCATTGCCTCCATCCCTGACGTGTTCTGCTGATCCATCTGACTGGTTGGTATCTATCCCTGCAGTAGAAACTGAGACCTCAGCCTGACTGTTCACTGGTGGGGTGGATAAGGGTCGCTGACCTGGTAACTGCTGAACCGGTGATTTGTGCCTAACTGGCCCCTTTTACCCTGCCTCTGGCGAAGGAACACTGATTTACCCTTGAACTGAATCTCTGACCTAACAAAGTCTATCAGCACAAGTCCGATGAACCTCGGGGGATATCGGAGCCTTCTGAAGCTAAGGTTCCAAGACTACCTAGCAAAAGAGAGAATAGGCAGCATCTCAGCCTGATTTCACCTGAACAGATATGAGAATAGTTGAATGAGTGTGCTCTCTACTGAATTCTGCCCCAAAATCTGAGTCTGATACCCACAGGTAAAGCTGACTCTCAAATACTGATAGTAATGCCCGCAGGCCTGATGCCCAAACTCATACACTGATACATGCATTCCTGTAGAGACGCACTCTAAAGCACATGACAGATAAGTAAGAGCCAAAAACACCCCTATGTTGGGGTAGGGTTTCCCTGTCCTATTTTGTCAGGAGCTAGGGTTTCACTACGCACACAGCAGTTTCAAACAACCTATAAACGGGTAAGCAACCTGTCCTAGTTTGGAATGGTCACTATGAATCCGAATATGCACTAGGTCGAATGGTCAAAGAGGGTGTCCCGGTAAAACCGGGGTTTGTGTTCCCATACTGGCAGAGCCCACAACCGGTCAGCCTTATGGTCATGCCTTGACAAGACAAGCCTCCAGCAAACCGTTCAGGAATAGCAGATGGCAAACACGGTGTCCTAGGCGCACCAATGCAAATGCAATGCAAAGAGACACACAAGTGTAGTCAAAAACAGATATCAAGAGTTTGAGTCAAGTTCTCTAAATCCCCAGCAGAGTCGCCAGAAACTGTAGACGTCCCCGAACGCCCCGGAAGGAACGAGCTCCTGTTCTGTTCATTTGGGGTCACTACAGCTCAGGACTCTCAAATTTGTCACGGTTCTAAGTCTGAACCAAAGAGTCCAAATCCGGCAAATCGTTTTGAGAAAACTGATTTTTGAAAGAAGTGCCAAACATGGACTGCTTTGCCAGATACAGAGTCGCCACCTAAATGTTTTTTTAATGGGAAATTTAGGAAACCCTGACTCAGTGCCAAAGGCCACGTGTCCGTCATCACCAAAGTTGCCTCGGCTCGGGAACTTGGGTACGATTGGGGAAGGTCACTTCGTGAGCACCCCCGCTCGCCCGATCAAAGATCGGCCTCTACTAACCATGATATCTATTTTTGAAAACTTTGTATGTCTTTATTCCGGTTATTAGCCTAGGTTACTATGTGATGCGCACAGCATACAGGTATAGACTGGATCGCCTGAATTGGAACAAAACATTTCATGTTTGTTTATTTGAAAAATGGTTTGCTACTCGCAAGTAGGCTTAAAATGCAGATTTTGCCACCCGCAGGTGGGCTTAGAAAACAATGGTTTTGTCACTATCTAGTGGGCTTAAAACTAACAGTTGATGATTTATTCCAATCCAAGTAACCCAACCTTCACCCACAGGCATTCAGGCAGTTATATCACATAAGCAAATAGCCTCATGGTAAGCATGCTATCATGGCAATCACTCACACGCATGCAAGGATGCTAAAGCATAAAACTTACCGAGTACTCCAAGCCAAAATGGAAATCACATTAGAAATCATGCATGACCCTAAGTATACAGAAATGCCTAATGCAACACATGCAAAAATGCAACCTATAGTAGGCTCGGCTATTCTAAACATGGCATATGGAATGCTACAGCTAACATGTATTCAATTTGGAATTGAAAATACAATGCAGTTAGTATGATGCGCCGAGCCCGGTGTATGCAAAACAGATGAATGATGCAAACATGCTGTCATACTGTATGCTAATTGAAATATGCCCTAATCTAACCATCATAAGCGGATAAATAAAAGGGAAGAAAGACGTGGGGTTGGAAGACATACATCACACTCACGCACACTTATTACAGTTGCGCCCTCGCGTAGAGGGTCCGAATAAATATACAGTCCCGAATAAAAGAATACTACAGTCCAAATATTACAGTCCGAATAATATACAAATTCCTAATTAATTAACAAATTAACTAAGAAAACTGTAAAACTGGCATGCAAGCCAGGGACTGCCTTGCTTCTGATGAATGATGCATGTCTGGGCTGCCTTGCGCGGAAATCCACCGGGATGCCCCAATTAGCCTCTGTTTAGCAGTTATTCTTGGAAAGCGTGCCAAACTCTGAAAAGTTGCTGATTCTTCATTTTGCTGCAACAGAGAGCAGGAAAGGGGCATAGCAATGTATTTTCACAGATATATGCATGCCTCGATCCTCGTGCCACCAATCACGCATATCGAGTCATGATGGCCGAGGAGTCGAATTGCACAATTTAATATGGGATGAATGCACATGAAAACATAACGAGACCTAACTCCATCATGGATGATCCGGAGTGTCGGTGACTGGGGAATTGAGATACATTCCGTCACTCGGAGTACGAAATGCACCTCGTTTTCCGTGCCCGGGCTAACTCCTATCCCGAACACGATGCAATATGCATGACATGCATGAAATGCGACTAAGATACAATCCTAACATACACAATGCTATGAAAATGAGATGCCTCGAAATGCGTGCACACGGGCACGCAAACCGAGAAAATGACAGAATGTGATCTAAGATACAACCTAGTATGCACTATGCTGTAAAAATGAGATGCCTCAAAATGCGTGCACACGGGCACGCAAATCGAGAAAATGACATACGCAATGCAAATGACAGAGAAATATGATATGGGCTTACACTAACATGAGAGAGCCTCAGCCACACTCACATAAGAGGCCGATGGATGAAAATGAAGTGCCTCGAAATGCGTGCACACGGGCACGCAAACCGAGACAATGGCATACGCAATGCAATATGGCTAAAATGGCATATAGAATGCAACATGGACTTATACTAACATGAGAGAGCCTCAGCCACACTCACATAAGAGGCCGATGGATGAAAATGAAGTGCCTCGAAATGCGTGCACACGGGCACGCAAACCGAGACAATGGCATACGCAATGCAATATGGCTAAAATGGCATATAGAATGCAACATGGACTTATACTAACATGAGAGAGCCTCAGCCACACTCACATAAGAGGCCGATGGATGAAAATGAAGTGCCTCGAAATGCGTGCACACGGGCACGCAAACCGAGACAATGGCATACGCAATGCAAATGACATGAAAAGTGATATGCGAACATGCTAATGGAGTTTCAGCACTGAAATGTGGGGGAAAACAGCCCCGAAATGAGGCGAAAGTGCGCCAGATGCATGGAATAGTCTCGAAACACGAATTTTGGCACCCGAAATGGCCTATAGCTATACCAAACATGCACAATATGGACATGCAATGAATAGACAGTAGCAAGGCAGCCCCAAAATAAGCATTTTTCCAGTTCAAAGCATGGCCAAACAGCAAACATAAATAGGGCAAATCTAGTATGCAAAAATGGCCCTAAATATGAGATTATGAAGCAACTCACAGCTGATGACTCCAAACAGGTTAGGGCCCTTCAACAACATTGAAGAGGGGCCCAAAATATGCACATTTACAGAACTATAAAAACCCCCAAAACAAACATAGATATGGCTAAGCTCTTATGCAACAAAATGGGCCAAAAGATGGCCAAAGCACAAAGTATACTAAATATCCATCAAACAGCCAAAGGCCCTTAATGAAACATGAAGAATGGGCCAAAATAAGACTATTTTAAGTTCTGTAAAATGACCAAAAATGGAAGCATAATGGGCTGCCAAAGCATGCAAAAATGGGGACCAAAGAGGGGATATAACATGAAGTGGCACATGGAGGTCCCAAACACTGATGAGCCCTTCTTCAATGTTGAAGAGGGGCTCAAAATAAGACTATTTTTAGTTCTGTAAAACGCCCAAAAATGGAAGCATAATGGGATTCCAAAGCATGCAAGAAAATAGCATTCAAGGAAGATATTGAAGCAAGTGCAAGATGGGGGGCTCAAACAGGGTTGAGCCCTTAAGAAAAAGTGAAAAAGAGCTCAAAAGAAGGCCACTTTCAGTTATGGCCGGAGCTCAAAGCAAAAAGCATATATGGCTAAGAAATGTTGCAAAAATAAGCTCAAAAAAGGGGGAAATGGTACTCACCCTTGAAGACAAGTCTTTTGTTGCTTCTTGGCTTTGAGAAGTGGTGCCTCTTAGCTGCTGGAAAGCTTCCCAAGTTGCTGAAAATGGAGTGGTGGTGGTGGTGCTTGGTGGTGATGAAGGAATGGGGTAGAACTTAGGAGTTTTTGAGAAAATGAGAGAGATAGAAGGAGATTTGGATGCCTATGCTTGAAGCAATTTTTTCTAACCCCTAAAAAAATGTTGGCAGCTGGTTATAAGGACCAAGGAGAGGGGGAGTATGGAGGGAAAGGGTGGGGGAAAAGGACCAAGTCCTTTCCCCAAAACGTGTCCCCCGGATGAAGATATTTTCTGGGGGAAACAACTATATAGCTGTAAAGTGCATTTTGTGAGGATCATGGCCGGCCACCTTTTGGTGTTGCAGGTGGCCGGCCGGCCACCCCCCCTAGCCGGCCGGCTAGGGGTCAAAAAGGTCAAGTAGATTTAGTGGCCGGCCACCACATAAAGGTGTCCTCCCAGGTCCCCTCATCACAACCCTATGATTCGAATTTGGAAATTGTAAAACAGGAGAGAGAATAGGCCAATTTTAAGAGGGGTTCAAAAGGGTCAAATGGAATTTCTGGCCGGCCATATGATATTAGGATCCTTCCATGTGTGTACAACACAAATATGTGGTTTGGGGTTGAAGAAAGTGGCCCCAAGGTGTTCAACATTGGCTCGGAAGTGAGAAAAACGGGTGTCGGAGGGCGAAAATGGAATATAACTGGTTGCCATGATAATTGCTGGCCTCCCACCCTCCAGTGACCTTCCTGGTGATAAAACAGAGGTACCTGCCAAAAATGAACGAAAACCGATGCAAAACGAATGCTCGGGGGCCAAAACACGCAGTTTAGGGCCCCGGAAACTGCCTGTTAAGCACCGAAAGTGGTATTCGACCATGAAGTGGGTCTCTCAGACCTCAGTGTCCCTCAAAAGGGAGTAAACAAGAAGTATGCCAAAAACTGGGGCAATAGAAGATGGTTAAGCGGTCCCGAACCGAGGCACACGGCCTGACGACTCCGAAAACCGGGAACCGGGCTCTAAAATGGGCAAAATGGTCTACAGCCACAAAATGTAGCCCACGGCCACTGAGAGATGGTCTACGGGACCTCTCCCTCCCCTCAGGAAAAGAAACAGAGAAAACCGAGTCTGGTTCGCAAACCGAGGCAAGGCACAGAAGAGGGTTCGGAAATCCGGAGGCAGGGCTCACGGCCGCGACTTTGAGACTTCTGAACGAGCGCGATATGAAACATCACCAAGCGCTCAATTGGTGACGTCTGAGTCTTAAGGTCGGTCAAAAATGGGGTGTCTACAGCCAGATCCACCAATTTGCATGACTTCACTGTTAAACATTGAGGCATTCTGGCCTGCTACAGGCCTCGAAATGGGTTCGTACCAAGACTGAGGTGGTAATCTTTCATGAATCTGATTACTGGTTTGACCATTAGAATGTCCATTAGCTTGCATAGGCTGTTTATCTCTAGCCAATCTTTGCCGAGGGACATTTACTTCCTCCATGTGTCTTACATTTGTTGGTTGGTGGTTATTCATTCGATCCAAAAAGGATACTGCCCACCTTTCCATTGTGTTTATTAATTGTTGTCCCATAGAATCTACTAAGCCGCCCCACGCATTGACTGGCTGAGTAGATGGGACACTGGATGGTCCAATTCCTTGGTCTCGTCCACTATTACGAACAAATGGTATTTGCTCTGAAGTATTGGTCTGTTCGACCATGGGTTCTGAAAAGATAGAAGTCTCCACAGGATGTGTTATCACATTATCCTCTGGATTGGATATCTCCACCTCTCCTTCCACACCTTCTTCCAATTGTTCATTTTCTCTTTGTCTCCTACGTCTAGCCATTTTTTAAAGGGTCCCACTGGGCGTGCCAAAAATATATGTTGGCTTTTTGGCTTTCGAAGGTTATTTTGTAATTATGAGCATGCCAGCAAGGATCAATCAGTCCTTACAGAATTGTAATTGCCAAACAATTATTCAAACGATTGTGTTATGGTTCTTTTAGCCTCAATAAAGAGGACTTTTACTGGTGGCTTACTGGTAACTTAACTTCAGAGAACTTGAGCATAAGAACAGTTAAATAAACTGAAGCATTTCATTAGTATGAAAAACTTACAATGATCTTAGCTCCGTAGAGATTTACAGCGGCAATATACTCGAAAACTACTCCTACAAATGAAGTGCAGCGCAGGAACTTAAAGTACAGAAATGTAAAGAACGGGAAATAAAACTGGAATATGTAAAGTAAGGCTGGTTTTCTTTAGATTTCTTTCCGTCCCCTTCTCTAAAGTCCTTCCTGCTATTTATACTCTCCGAAGATAACCATCGAATTGTATTTCAAACCGTCGAACTGCTCCTCCGTGATCGCTGATCATGCTACCTTATAAGTAGTTCCACTACGCCTTCACTTGCAGTTAGGCTTCCCTCCTATATTCGAATTTGAATGTGAGCAACCGTTGAAGCCACGTCACCGTACATCTCTTTGTTGATCCGCTGCTACTCAGATCTTATAACAACCAATATTAACTGCCACGTGTATGATCAGGATCGAAGACCTGACTGGTCTCCCCATATTACCCTTACTTTGCCACGCATCGAATTGTCACTGGCTAGCCCAAAATATGTAGCCAACAAAGACCTATTGAGAATTTACCTTAATTTTTTTTTATTAGGATTATTCAGTAAGATGGGACCAGGAACATCATGATTGGGTGTGGTTGCTCTCAGTTTTGAAGCAACTCTCATGGGGAATTTGTCTTCACTATTGATGTAATGTACACTACACTATTTTTTAGGATAAATTACACTCACACCCCTTGATATTTATATTTAATACAAATTATTCTTTGAAGTTTTAGAAATCACACTTCCTTCCCTGAAGTTTGTATTTGCATTACAAATTACTCATTCCCCTATTCAACCGTTAAACAACTTGACAGATTTCGCCTAAGTCAACAATTAAATTATTTACAATGCCAATTTTACCCTTTATCACTCTTCTTTATCATTGTGTAGGTTTCTCCTAGCACATTTTTTTTTTCTTTTCAGAAAGGCATTCCAAAAAATTAAAAACTAGACAAACCAAACAAAACCATTTCAGTTGTCATTCAATTAGACTATTGAATATCACACAGTGAAGGGACTCACATCGAACTGGCTCTCACTGGCTCTGAACGCCAAGGGACTCACATCGGAGGGAGTTCTTACAAACAACGCCAAACGAAGCTATTAAGCCAACCCCACTAGCACAATATTGTTCACTTTGGCCGAAGCCTCACGGTTTTGTTCTTATTTAGAAAAGGCCTTATGCTAGTTAGGAAGAGTTAGTCAACTTATTAAGTGGGTTGTGAATGTCTCTCGGACTGATGTGGAACAAACCCATTTCGAGCTCCTACACTATTTGTTCAGTTTTGATTAAAGATTTTAATCATTTTCATGTTTGTAGATGGACTTGATGCTTGAACAGCACACAGTGAAGCATAAACAAGAAGATGAAAGGAGAATCATCTCGGCTGATCATTGGGATCTCCGTAGGGATAGTAATTGGTGTGCTTTTGGCTATTATGGAACGGTTTTGCATTACCATAGAAGACGCTAACAGATATGGAATAGTAGTTCTTGGAGGGTGGCAACCATCCCTATTCGTACTAATGGTGCTGATTCTTGTACAATATTATCAAATCCTTCTACTAGTATGGAATCACCCAGAATATCTGTGTAGAATGGCATGTCTTTGTGGCTTGGAGTTGGAGGACTTAAAAGGGCTAATATGGTTTTTGCATCTAGAATGCTTTTATCTACGATTCTTCGTTCATCTTTTGAGCATGTATCTTAGCAAGCATTGTAATGCTTTCTTTAATGTGTGCATTGCAGTTTTAGAAGTTTTTATTTATTTATTTATAGTGATATATGCTATTTTATCATCCACGACGTTCTTTGGATCTCCCATGATTCCGCAGTTGTGCCACTATCATGCCCTTCACTGGGAGTCCAGATTCTCTCCTTACTCTCTCTCCTTATCTCTATACTTACAATGGTGGAAAGGCATTTTAAGATAATTCAACAGTCCAGATCCAACTATTTTAAAAAATAAAGATATTAAACAAGTCAGATCTAAACTGTTGGATCATTTTAGAGTGCATCTCCACCATTGCAAGTAGGGAGATAAGGAGAGAGAGCAAGGAGAGGATCCTAATTCCCACGTTGGTGTCTTACTATATTCTTACATAAACACATACTATCCACACAATTAGCAAGTAATTGATGTACGACAATTTAGCAATTCATTTTTTGTTTTCTTTTTTTATCATGGGTACACCTAATCATGTGAACCAAGACACATGCGCCACTAATGTGTATATATATATATATATATAAGAGAGAGAGAGAGATAGAGAGAGAGATGCAGGGTATGTGAAGATATCAATATATGTGCACTTTTTAATTTATTTTTTTTAAAAGTAAAATTGGGACACATATTACAAATTAAAAATTAGGGACTTATATATATATATATATATATGTATATATGGTACTTTCAATAGGTCATAACTTTGCATTTGGTGGTCTATTTTGCATGATTTTTTTTTTATTCTATCTATTTTTTTGAGATCTATGCATTATTTTGTTAAAAAAAAAAAAAGGTCGTTTGGTAACACTTACGTTTTCAATTTTCTGTTTATATTTACAAAAATTTTAAAAACTTAAATAAAAACTTGTTTGGTAAATTTTTGATTTATAAATCAGTGGTCTCAGTTTATAAATTTGGCCAAAAAATGTATTTCCGTTTTGAGTTTCAGTTTTTTTTTTTTACCACCTAACACTAGCCACCACCCGCCACCATTTTCCACCACCGTCTTCCGCCACCACCACCTGCCACCGCTACCCACCACCACCACCCACCTACCACTCACCAGCCACCACCCACCTGCCACTCACTCGCCACCACTACCCACCCCTCGCCGCCACCACTACCACCACCACCCACCTGTCATCCACCCGCCACCACCCACCACCCGCCACTACCATCTACCGCCCGCCACCACCACCCGCCACCACCACTCACCACCCACCACCCACCACCACCATCTACCACCCACCTGCCACCCGCCACCACCACCCACCACCACCACCACCCACCCGCCACCGTCACCCACCCACCCACCACCACCACCACCACCACTCGCCATCCGCCACCCAACTGCCACCACCACCCGCCACCACTACCACCACTACCCACTCTCTACCACCTATCACTCGCCACGGTCACCCACCCACCAACCATCACCACCCGCCACCACCCACCACCACCCGCCATCCGCCACCCACTTGCCACCACCACCCGCCACCGTCACCGTCACCCACCCACCCATCCACCCACCACCACCCGCCACCACCACCCATCCGCCACCACCCACCACCACTCGCCATCCGCCACCCACCTGCCACCGCCACCCACTTGCTACAACCCACCACCCGCCATCGTCACCCACCTACCCACCACCACCACCCGCTACCCACCACTCGCCGTCACCACTTTCCACCACCGTCTTCCGCCACCACATGCCACCACTTGCCATTTCTCACTCTTTTTTATTTTTTTAAATATTTTGTCAATTACCAAACGCGTTTGTAATTTATGTTTTTCTAAAAATAAACAAAAACCAGTTTATAAAATTTTTGTAAATATAAACTGAAAACGTAAACGTTACCAAACAGGCCCTGTTTTGGGTTTGAATTTGAATTTGAATTTTCCAACATAAATTATGAAACATAAGATAAAATAATCCTGTGATTCAATCTACATGGTGTGGCAAGTTTATGTTCTATTGTGTAGAACCATAGTTTGTATGATACCAAATATATAGTTGCATTGGCATGGTTGCTTTCGCCTTGTCTTGCTTTAATTTAGTGTTAAAATGGGATAAATATGTTTTAATTTTTTTCTTTCAAATTTTATATTTAATATTTAATATTTATCAAGTTTTAAAGGTCCTAAGAGGACGAATCTAAAAATATCAATTTAATTAAAAATGGGTTTATATATTAAATTTATAATGTTTTAAAGTTGTTAGCACAAAATATACATAAAGTGCAAATGTGTCAAGAATTATTCTTAACTGTACATATTTAGACTTACCAACCAAAAAGTGTCATGTGTGTAGGGGTGTAATTTTGGCCCACAAGCCCGTAGCCCACTTGAAGCCTGTCTGCGGCCTGGGTGGACCCGGCTAGACCTGGACCCGAGCCCTCCCAAGACCCTAGGCCTAGGCCTGGGCCTGGGCTTAGGTCGTGTGTTCTAGAGCATGGCCCAGACCAAAAAAAATTTCCTCCTCTAGCTCAGCCAACCTGCCCCAACGGCTCTGCAGCCTTTCACTGTGCAATGATAAGAAATTAAAAGAAAAATTACAACCGTCATTTGACCATTAATTTCACAACGGCTAATTTTTTTTTATTTATTATAAATTAACCCGTCCCTCCTCCCAACTCTTATAAATAAGACTTATCTCCCATTTTATTTCTCACAAACAAATATCTCTCTCAAACTTTCGTTCTCTCTCAACTCTCAACTCTCTCAATTAATCTTGAAATCTCATCCTTAAGTGGCAATTGCAATTGTGCAAGAAGAAGCTTTTATTAGGAGAAGTTAATTTTTGTATTGCATTCACCGATCAGTAACATTAATTATTTGAATTAATATTTATTAGTTATTCATTTTTTTACGTTAATTATTTTGTAACATATATTACTTGTTATTATTTACTCATTATTTTAATTAATTGTTAATTAATATATTATTTTACTTAAATTACTATGGATCCTAATTTTTCTAATGTTTAAGTTAAAAGTTGATATATGTTTATGTTGAAATTAATATATATTGTTAATTTGAATTACTATATATTAATATATATAAGCTTTTAACTTAAAAAAGCTTCACCAAACAGGGCCATACCCCTAGATGATGATGCTACTGTTAAAAGAGGGATATTAGGTACAGTAGAAGGAGAAGCTAAAAGCGCCCCTTCCCCAACTTTCAAATAATCAGCTTTTTTTTCAGCTTATTTAAGCTATTTCTACCTAATAAGCTATAAGCAGAAACTGCATTAAATGGTTTGGCACAAACTTCCAAATCAAAATAAGCTATAATCACCTCCCAAAGTTGTAACAAACAGTCCCTATGTTTAGTACTGTTTAGGAGCATTTTGAAAGAGTATCTGTAACTAATCTTGATTATACATCTGTATTTAAAGTAAAATATAAATACTATGGACATTTACTTAGTGTTGCATTAGCGGAGGTACTAGCCATCTAAAAAGGCATGCTCAAAGACATTTACAAAATCAATAACTTGATATTAGAACTCAAATGCAATTGGGAAGGTTCATTAACTGGTAATTTGTAAACATTTTCATATGATCTTATGCGTGCACAAAGTTCTGTAGTTGATTGTATTATTAAAAAGACCAACATTTTACTACTAGTGAATGTCCTGATTTTTTAGAAATGAATATTCATTGAGGTTTTGCATCGCAATATCAAGATGTTTCAAGAAACACTATTAGAAATAGGATTTTAAAGAAATTTAAGGGTATTAAAAGTGAATTATTTGACATTTTTAAAAATTTGAATAGAAGAGTTTGTTTAACATCTAATATGTGGTCAAATAATAGTTTAGAATATCAATGTATTACTGCACATTTTATTGATAATGATTAGAAATTAAATAAAAGAATCATTTCACTTAGATTAGTTGAACTTCCATACATTGGTCATTCACTTTGGGTAGAAATAAGAAATGTATTATATGAGTGGGCTTTACAAAATAAAATATTTACCATTAGTTTAGATAATGTAACATATTACAATTAGAGTGTAGCCATTTGAAATCAACATTACAATGCTGGAAGTACTTCAAAATTTTCCTCTTGTTCCTTGTCCCACATTGATTTCTTATTAGTTTTTTTACACATTTTATATGTAGACCTTTGTTATTGGGTAAGGGGCAAGAATGTAGGAGAGACTATGTAAGCTTTTGGGCTATATGTGTGAAGCCCATATATATATATATATACACAAGCGTGCACATTGGACTTCGACTGGGTTGGGTTGGGCGCGTGTGTGAGCTAATACAATATATATATATATATATATATATTCTCATTGATTTTCTATAAGATTCATTTCCTTTTGTAATTAACTATGATTAAGGCATTAACTAGCCATTTCATAATTCAAGGGATTTGTTTGATCAAATGCTTAATTTATTCTTACCTAAGTAGGTCTTGCTTGGAATTATATATATACTAGTAGTTTAGTAATATAGAAAAAGTTCTCTCTTCTTCTTCGTCTTTCCTACACCGTTTCCTGGTTTCTTTGGGCTATTCCTTAGATGAGTTCAGGTCTTGCTTGGTGAGTGCACACCATCAAGACTCGCCGGTGTATCTTGGACAACGACCGCCAATAGCCATTTGCATCAAGTGGGGCAAATCGTTTCTTAAGATAGCAGATTGACTTTTGTGCCTTGATTCTATTCTTTCTCTATTTTTATTCTGCTTTTATCTTCTTGTATCTATTTCAGTTTGTTAATCAACTAGAGTTTTATATATTTTTCCAACATACAACTACTTATTGATGGTGATTTATTTCATATTCGTTGTTGTGCTCATATTTTAAACTTGATTATTAAAAAAACTATGCATGTATATGCACTTCTATATACTGGTAATAAAACATGAGGTTATTACTATTATGTCTTCTGCCAATCGAATTTCAAAATATAGAAAAATTTGTCAACGAGAAGGTATACCATTTAAAAAAATAATTTTAGATATAGACAACAAGTGGACTTCAATGTATAATATGTTAAAGAGAGCTTGTAAATAAAGAAAAACAATAAATTTATTTTTTGCAACAACATCAATAGGAGAAATACTGACTCCCAGAAAACTTAATTGGCATCAAGTAGCCTTATATAAAGATTTTATAAAAGTTTTTTATACTGCAACAAAATTATTTTCTTATATATATATATATATATATTCCTGTTTCACCATTTGTTTTACATATGCTAGCAGAAATAATGAAATTCACAAAATATATTGGTAATGAATATTATATAACCATTATTATTGCAATGAAAGAAAAATTTGATAAATATTTTGATCTATTATCTCATCTTTTAGGTTTAGCCATCGTAATTGATCCTAAATTTAAAGAAATTTATTTACAAAAATTTTTAGATCGTATTTTTTTTGATAAAAAACAACTTGCCCTTATTATGAAAACATACACAAAATTATTTGAAGAATATAAGGAAGCTATATCTGCAAATACATCTACACACACTACGCCAGCCTCATTCTCGAGGTAGAATTAAGTATTTTTTCAACAATAAAAAGTAGAAAAATATCTCAAATACAAGTATAAGTAGTTCTAAATTACAATGTTATTTAGATAGTCCAGCAGTGGATGATAACTATGATTTTGAAATTTTGAATTGATGGAAACAAAATCAACCTATGTGGCTTGTGCTTTCATAGATGACCTGTGATATACTAACCATTCCTATTTCTATAGTTGCTTTCGAAACAGCTTTCACCCCAAATGGATGAGGCATTGATGATATCGAGATATTATATGCATGCACTACTACAAAAACAGATAAAGATCACACTTTTTTGTGTGATGTATGTTATTTAATCACACCTTTTAAGTTTTATTAAAGTGTGATATTTGGGAGTGTGATTAAAAGGGGTCATTTTTAATCACACATTTTAAGTGTGATTAATAACATTTAGATCACACCTTTTAAGTATAATTAAAAATATTTAGATCACACTTTTTAAGTGTGATTAATAATATTTAGATCACATCTTTTAAGTGTGATTAAAAATATTTAGATCACATCTTTTAAGTGTGATTAAAAATATTTAGATCAAACCTTTTAGTCGCCAAAAGCTCATTTGTGGGAAAAAAAAAAATTACACTCACTAGCTTCTCATTTGCTCTTGTGGAGATTCAAACCATCAACCCTCTCACACCATAAACCTTATACAACACACTCTTTCCACTACACCTCTACAACACCATATGATTACATATGCAATATATATTATTTATATAGTACATAGACCCGCATTAATATAAAAGTATATATATAAAGATAATTATTTTTTATTGAACATAATTTATGTAAAAATAAATTATTTACTAGAAAAAAAAAGAGACCACCTTTGGCGACTAAACATAATTTTAGTCACCAATTCTATACTTTTGGCTACTAATTATTTTTTAGTCGTTAAAAAATTTAATTCCCGGGCTAAAATTACCACTTTTGGCGACTAAACTTCTTTTTAGTCGCCAAAAGCCTCACTTTTGGCTACTAAACATCTTTTTAGTCGCCCAATGCCTCAGTTTTGGCCACTAAATTTTTTTTAGTCGCCAAAAAATCTCTCTTTTGGCTGCAAAAATTTTTTTAGTCTGTAAAAGCTTCACTTTTGGCAACCAAACATCTTTTTAGTCACCCAATACCTCACTTTTGGCTACTAATTTTTTTTTAATCGTCAAAAAGCCTTACTTTTGGCTACTAAAATTTTTTTAGTCGGTAAAAGCCATATATGAGCATCCAAACAGATTTTTAGTCGCCAAAACCTATACTTTTGGCTACTAAATTTTTTTAGTCGCCAAAAATCTTTACTTTTGGCTACTAATACTTTTTTAGTCGCCAAAACCTATACTTTTAGCGACCAAATGTGTTTTCTTTGTCGCCAAAGATGTTTTTTCTTGTAGTGGAGTGTGATTAAATATATATATATAATTACACTTATTTAAAAAGTATGATTAAAAAGTAGTGATGTATATATAATTACACTTTAATTAGAATGCGTGATTAAAAAATATATAAATAATCACATTTTAATTAGAATGTGTGATTAAAATATATATATATATATAATCACACTTATTTAAAAAGTGTGATTAAAAAGTAATAGTATATATATAATCATACTTTAATTAGAATGTGTGATTAAAAAATATATAAATAATCACACTTTAATTAGAATGTGTGATTAAAAAATATATATCTAATCACACTTATTTAAAAAATATGATTAAAAAGTAGTAGTGTATATATAATCACACTTTAATTAAAATGTGTGGTTAAAAAATATATATATATAATCACACTTAATTGAAAAGTGACATAAAAAATGAATATTATCACACTCAATCAAATTAAGTATGATTAAAATATCAATCTAATTTTTTTTATCACACTTCCAATAAAAGTGAGATATTTTTTTTGTCAAAGTGTGATCTTTAACTATTTTTGTAGTAGTGATGCGCTTATAAGAAAACAAAATTATAGTGAAAATAAGATAATTTAAAGCGATTTGAATGATATATCCTCAGGCAACGCGAGTGAATTGTCTGCCTCTTCCGCTGATTGATCAATATTTTTTTTTTTCACTATTTCATTTCATAATATATCTATTAGATTATTGAGGTGGAATATAATGTAAATGGTTGGTAGGCTAGTAGGTGCACCTGCAAATGGTTGGTAGGCACGTGCCAACCCAATTGAGATGTACTAGACCTATAACGATGCAATTTCTCTACCATCATCAATAATCTATATCTATTTTATTTAATGATATAAATTTTTGTAATATTTTAATTCATTTGAAAATAAAAATTATTCATTAAATAAATGTTATTTATTTAATTTAATGATTGGAGCCTAGACCCGCCGACCCTAATTTGAGTGAGCCTGGATCTGGGCCAAACTTTTTAGCTCGTGGGCCAGCCCGACCCAAAAAATGGCGAAAGCCCATGAGATCTGAAAGCAAGCCGGGCTGGGCCGGACCCAAATCATACACCTACATGTGTATGTTTATCACCAATAAAGATCAAAGCTTAGACCTCTGCTACAAAACATTCCATCACATGGAGTATTGGTCAATTTTTTCAAAACTAATTTAGTTAAAAATAAAAATTAAAAGCATTCATCAAATTTTTTTTTTTCCTTTTTTGTTTGGTTTCAAATATTTTTCAAAAATTTAGAACTTTTATACAAGAAGATAGTTTGTCTATGGATCACAACTGGACTGGGGACCATGAGCCCACTTCGTTCATATTGTAAATTTTTATGTGTAAATCTTTTAATTAAAAAAATTAGATTGAACTATATATATTATTTCATTATGCTTGTCGTTCCAAAAATGAATGATTTATTTTTAAAATTATTTTTACCTTGCATTTTTTCTTTTTTTGGAAGAAAAATATCAAGAAAAAAATATATCTACATTTATCGAATCAAATTTGATTTTTTTTTTTTTTAAATGATCTAGGTACAAACCTACGAAAAAACACAATTTATCTCCAGTACACATTTGTATGAGCATCTTAGATTAACGATCTATTTTTAAAATCATTTTTACCTTGCATTTTTTTTTTTTTTTTGGAAGAAAAATATGAAGAAAAAAATATATCTGCATTTATCAAATCAAATTTGACTTTTTTTTTCTTTTGAATGATCTAGGTATAGACCTACAAAATGAACTGATTAAGCCATAACACAAAAGTGCGTCTTTCTCTCTTTAAATCCATATGTAACAAGATACATAACCCAAATCCACGAAGGCATGTTTGATAACAATTATAAGTTAACTTATTTAGTTTTTTTATTAAGGGTTGGGCTTCTCTTAAGGGACGTATAGAGCCCACTACGTGTCTCGTTTTGATAATTCGAACAAGTCGTTTTGAAGGCCCTTCATGTATTATTCATGAAAAAAATTAATTTAATCCAATAATCGTAATCTTTTTATTTTATCGCGTTTGCCTCAAAAAAATGAATAATCTATTTTCAAAAATGTACTCATCATCTTTCTTTTTTTTTCCAGAGAAATGCGATATAATGAAAAGACTACAAGTGTCTGATCTACTTAATTTTTCATAAATGATATACAAAATGATATAATACACACTACAAATATTCATAAATTCCATTATAAAAAAATACAACTTTTTTATGATATATACTTTTTTTAAAACGCACCTCTTGATTTCTTTTTCGCTGTATTTGAATCATGAATTTAGATAAAGACTTGAAAAAAGAGAGGAAAAATGTAAGTCGAATATGAATGAAATATAATTATATTTTACTCACATTTTTTCTTTTTTTTAAATTTCTATCTAAATCCATGATCCAAAAACAAACTTTCTAAATTTCTTTTTATTTTTATTTTTTTTTAGGTAAATAAACGGATATATAGATGGACTACTCCATATACCCGCCAAGTTGTTTTGCCCTATGAAAAAGGCCTTGATTTTTTTTTTTTTATGATAAAATTTTCATTTGATAATTAATTAATCTCATTAAATAAAAAAATAAGGGACCCATTCATTAAAAATCAAAATATATTTCTTCCCTATTATGTTTTTCACTCAAACCAGATAAAGGATATGGTTGTTTGATCACATATATGAAAAAGATATCGACAATAAGATAATCATCTAATAATTTTAAGAAAGTAACACATCGTCGAATACAATTAATATATATATATATATATATTGTTTTATTAAGATGATAGTATTTTATTAAAAATTTATTTTACTTTGAAAGCGAAAAGTTCCAAATGTTAATTAGCTTAAATTTTCTTTTAATAAAATTTGTAAAGCTTTAAATTTTGAGTGACTCAATCTATTAAATTTTCAGAGTCACTATTGGTCCCTTAGCAATCACAGTATATCTATAGGGAATTCCACTACATCAAAATCGAAGCTAAGACATCTTGCATACCCTGAGCGCTAAGAAATATATTTAATCTTAAAAAAAATTAAAAAAAAAAAAACAAACTATGACGACTTATTTTAAGCGAGAAATCCAAAAACATTACCACAAACGAATCCTGTTGGTGGCTTTCTGAATTCTTACCAACACAGAATCCACCCTTGGTTACTTGAAGACCTGGTTTATTGATGGTAAGAAAATGAACAACAAAAAGTTAGATGAGACAGCTGTGTATTATGGGGATAGTGAGGGGGGCCTGCAGTCTCTTTCTACCTTCAAAACCGCGTCGGAGATAGAAGGAAAGTTAATGGAGAAGTTGGTTATTTTAATTTTTAATTATTTTAATATGTTAAAATTTTTATATTTGTAAAGATAGTTAAATTTTTTTATGATTGAATGTATTATTTATAAAAAAAAAATAATAATTATAAATTTAATGTGATATTTTATATTATTAATTATTTTGGCTTATTTTCTGTTGCTGTAAATTTTAACTTGAAAAAATTCTAAACCCACCGCCCAAACAAAGCCAATGATAATAACAACGAATTTTCAATACTTATTAAGAAAAATGCTTGGGAGCACTAATTAGTGCTCCCACTAATTAGGTGGCAGTGGGTCTCACCATTAATGATGTGATGTTTTGGTTTTGGAGTTGTATTTTTTTTTTTTTTTTTTTTTTTACTTTTTTAATGTATTAGTGCCAAGGTTGTTAAAATCGAGATCCTACGTTGGATCGTTGGAGGTTTTTATAGGATCGGATCGTAGAATCGGATCGAGGATCGTAAGATCCTACCGAAAAAGGCAAATTACATAATAATTTAATTTAAATAAATATTTCTTATAAAGTATACACAAAATGAACCTATATTTTATTAAAAAGAAGTGAAGATATTGTGAAAAATATAATACTCCATGTAAAATGTACATATAATATTATGCAATAGAAAACTCGATGGTAAAAGTTCTGTATTTTATCAAAAAAGAAGGTGAAGAAGAAGAAGAATTCTATAACAAAGTACTTCACAATGTACAATAATGCATAAAAAGTGAAGAAAAAATATTTAACAAAATTGGATACGAAAATAGATTAAGAACTCAAAAGAGTAGCTTAGTCGAATGATAATGTTTGTCGTTAGCATCCCTGGTGGAGCGGATTCAAGTCACAAAAATAATTTCTCTAGAAATTGGGATAAAATTACAATCATCTTACCCTTCTTAGACTCCGCTAAAGCTAAGTTTGTTTTTTCGACTATTTAATTTTCTTAAATTACCGCAATATTTGAATGTTTGTTTCCTAGTTTGTTTTTCTTAGTCTATTTGATTCAATACTACTTAATTTTTATTATTTATTTTGACAACATAAATTGATATTTAGACAACAAATATAAAATTTACAACAAAATATGTCATACAATACAAAACAAGGCTTGTAAATTGGATCAGAGAGGATCGGGATTCCACGATCCTATAAGATCCCACTACCAGGATCGAAAGATCCTACCTATAAGGAGTTTTTTACACGATCCGGATCGATTGCACTCAAATGAATCGTAAGATCGTAGGATCGTAAGATCCAGATCGAAATTCTGATAACCATAATTAGTGCTATTAGTGGTAATATTTTTATTGGGATGAATCATTGTTGTAGTTATTAATTCAGCAACTTTTCGTCATCATCGCAGCTGTCCTGTGAGCCCCCACACTTCACCAATCCCCAAGTCAACCTAAAATTTCTTTCCCATACGCATGCACGTATACTGTTTCATTAACACAAATTTTATTTATTATTTTGAAATTTATTATTATTTTGTATTACTGTCTAGATAAATTTTATAAATAGTTTACTTTTAAGAATAATTATTAAGAAATTAATGAATGTAAATGAAATTTGATTGCTTACCCTAATAATAATATTAAAGGATGAAAAAAAAAAAAAGGAGATATAGCAGCCTTCTTCCAATATATATATATATATATTTTTTTTTAAAAAAAAAATTTGAGCAATAGTACATGTCAAAAAAACACAAAAACCAAAAAAAAAAAAAAGAGAAAAGAAATGGCCCCATCTCTTCTCCTCACTAATTGATCAATGTTTATCAAGTTGGCAACACTTGTTCCAGTACTCTTTGCTCATTTGGACCGGCATATTGGATGAGATTAGTATTCTCAGTACTCGTTTGGCATGTGAATTTGGATTAGGTTGGGATTGTTTTAGTTACAAAATATAAAATAAGTTTTTTAATTCCAAACTAAAAGTTGTCACATTTAAATTATAATTATAATATTTTTTTCTCTCACAAAAGTCAAAAAAGTAAAAAAAAACTCATCCCAAACGAGACTATTTTAGCCCTAAGTTAAAATAGCTAAAAATTCAAAAAGTTAAAAAGTCAATTCACATCTCAAACAAAGCCTTATTCTTAGGATTATCAATCTTTTCAAAAATTACTTTATTAGCAACTAATTTTGGCAATACAAAAAATAAGCAACTTATTGCCTCATTTAAATTGCATCACCTCTTTATTTTTTTACATATCTTTTCGTAATAAGCAAAAAAAAAAAAAAAAAAATAAGTCATACCCAAACCAAGCGGGATAATAGTAAGAATAGGCTATCCAGAGATAAAGTTATATGTGAATAGCATTCGTAGAACTGATATTCATATATCATATCTTATGTTTAGATTGGCTTACATGAGCGAGGATTAAAAAAATGCAAAAATTACAAATCAATTGTACTTTCTCAAAATAATTACATACTCATGAAAAAGTTTATGATCTTAATAATTGTTGAAGTTTGTAAAGTTTACTATTTATCTTCTTTTTTTTTTTCCAAACATGTACTGATTTGTTCTTTCCCTTACGAAAATTCTATTAATTTTGTAATTTAGCCCATTAGGGGATGTTTGGGAAGTCATTATTTATATTTTTTTAATTGATTTTTTAATTTTTTATATAAAAAATAAAAAGATATGTAAAAAAATAAAAAGGATAATATGATTGAGTTAGTTTGAACCTCTTTTTATTTTTATTTTTATTATCTCAACTCCTAGTGGAGTATATGTGTGGACTATCTTTCGTAATAAAACATGAGATTATGTATTTTATCAAATTTTTAATTCAATCCATGTCTATCAAACAAACACAGGAACTTATTTTAAGTCGTTGGGTTGGTAACACCATGGTAATCAATGTTTGCTCTATTTTCCCAACCAACCTATAATACAATTGGCTGGCTCCTCCATTACTGATCACCAAACTTCTCACTCCTATATAAACCCTCACCATTTCATGCACTTTATTCACACCATCAAATCCCAACATTATTGTGTTCTTTCTTTTCCTCTTCAAATACCATGAATTCTCAAACTTTATTTTCTAAAAAGATGGCTATTACTATTATGGTTTCTTCCCTTGTGCTGTGTCTTCTTCTAACAATGGCCTCTGCCAGCAACTTCTACCAAGATTTCGACATCACATGGGGCGATGGCCGAGCCAAAATACTCAACAATGGACAGCTTCTCACCCTATCGCTCGACAAGTCATCCGGTTCGGGATTCAAATCAAAAAACCAGTACTTGTTTGGTAAAATTGATATGCAGCTAAAACTTGTGCCTGGTAACTCTGCTGGCACCGTCACTGCGTACTATGTAAGCTTATGTTGTTTTGTTCCTCAAATAGAAAAATTCAGACAAAAAGATATGGCTTTAAAACAAAATACTAAGTTTATTTATGAAAACAATATTGTCACATTAATTTTAGTTTTATGAATTTTATGTATGAACAGAATTTTTTCAATGTTGGGTTGATTGCAGTTGTCTTCAGTTGGATCGACTCATGATGAAATTGATTTTGAATTTCTGGGTAATTTGAGTGGCGACCCTTATATTCTCCACACTAATGTGTTTACGCAAGGGAAAGGAAATAGAGAGCAGCAATTTTATCTTTGGTTCGACCCTACCCAAGATTTCCATACCTATTCCCTTCTATGGAATCCTCATAGTATCATGTAACTCTCTCTCTCTCTCTCTCTCATAGTTTTTAAGTAGACCAATACTAGGTATCATGAAAAAAATTTCATAAAAATGATCATGAAAGATTTATGACTCTTGGATTACACTTAAAATAAAACATCACACACTAATTAAGGTAATCCAAGAGTCGTAATTCTTTCATGATCATTTTCATGAAAGTTTTTTCATGATCCTCAACTTTTTTCTTTTAAGTAGTATCCGGAGATGTACTAGAATCAGTATTGAGAGTATTGAACAAAACGAATTTTTTAAAATCATCAGCAACTACAAAAAAATAAAAGAATTTTTTTTTTTTATAACAATTGAGTCAATGTATAGGTTGTAAATCAATTATACGAGCTTGTGAATAGACTATGGATTGCTTTGGGAAGCTAAGCAAAAAAAAGTTAATTTTTTTACTCAAGTCACTGCCCAAAAAGTTAGTTTTTTTTGACTAAAAAAATTAGAAGTCAATTTTTTATTAACTTCCTAAAACACCACTATGAATCAATACATATCGACATACATGTGATTTTCATTTTAATTGCCATACCGGGATGTATGGGGGTGACATCAAAAAATTTGTCTGTGGACGATAAGGTGTGTTCATAAAATTAAAAATTTGAATTAATTTTGATACTAATTGAAGAAAATGTTTTACATGAGTATTGTGAAAAAAAGTAATTTATTATGAGAACGTCTAATTATACTTGTGAAATCCTAATGAAACAAAGAGTTTATAAAATAATTTTCATAAAATTAGTAGCATCGCATTATATATTTTAGAATAAATTACAAATATACCCCTTAAGATTTGCTTAAAGTACAGATTGCTCCCTGTGATTTGAAAAATTACAAATACCTCATTATTAGAAAAAAAAAATTAAAAGAATTAACTACAAAAATGAAATTCATAATTGATCTTCTATACAATAATAAAATTACCTAACTTATTAATTGAAATATATTTCTAACATCATTAAAAACTATTAATTGACTTCATAATTTATCGATAAAATAGACAATTTGTTATGAAATTAAAAATCTCAGGGATAAAATGTAATTTTCATATGGGAGATAATTTGTATTTTAATCAAATTTCAAGATGTATTTATAATTTACCTATATTTTACAAATAATATAATTTCGCCATCATAGGTGTATTAATATCAAAAAGGACAAAAATTCGATGCTTTTATTTGTGGAAAAAAAATCCCTAAACCCTTTATTTATTTACTTTAATTCTTATCATAATATATATATTTTTTTTTAATTAGTTTTTCAGTGGATGGAACTCCAATCAGACAATTCAAGAACTTGAAATCAAAGGGTATTCCTTTCCCTAATAACCAAGCCATGTGGATATACTCTAGTCTCTGGAACGCTGATGACTGGGCTACACGTGGAGGCCTAGTGAAGACCGATTGGAGCCAAGCTCCATTCACCGCGTCGTACAGGAACTTCTCTGCCGAAGCTTGCATACCAGGTTCCTCCTCTTCCTGTTCAAACAACCCGGCCTGGTTAACTCAGTCACTGGACTCAACTGGTCAACAGAGGATCAAATGGGTGCAAAAAAACTACATGATTTACAACTATTGCACTGATACTAAAAGATTCCCTCAAGGATTGCCTCAAGAATGCTCACTAACATGATGACCAACCTATATATATATAGATCATGAAATTCAATATCTCAACATCATAATTTATTGGGTTAATTACAAACTTTTTTTTTTTTTTGGGTCTCAAAAGTACGATATTTGTGTCATTTTGATTTTTAGTGTTTAAATTGTATGAATTTATTGTATTAATTTAGTCCCTAATATATGAGAAATGTTTCAATTTGGCTCATCAACCAAATTCGGTCAATAAAGGTCATTAAATTCAGGAATACATGTGAAAACTAGTTTAAAAATTACACTTCGACCATGTTTGATTAGTACGATTAATTGTGAGAGGATTAATAATACATGAGATTAGTTTAATTATCTAGCTGAATTAGTAAAATATATAATCGACTTTTATCTATTTTTGTTTTGAAATGGATATGGAAAAATATATTCTTAATTATATGTTTGTTTTGCATTATTAGTTGTAGAATTTAAAAAAAAAAAAAAATTGTCAATTTGTTGGATATAATGTCTCGAAATCTAATTCAGATAACAAAAATTGTAACCAACACTAG
Organism: Camellia sinensis; assembly: GCF_055761805.1. Classification (NCBI taxonomy): domain Eukaryota; kingdom Viridiplantae; phylum Streptophyta; class Magnoliopsida; order Ericales; family Theaceae; genus Camellia; species Camellia sinensis. The sequence goes on along the minus strand of NC_138964.1, from coordinate 14,541,452 downwards.
AATATATATATATATATATATATCCAATAGATTAATAATCTAAATCTTATGCTACAATCCCACCAATCAAATAGGCCTTTTTAGTCTAAAAAATATGTGATGTGTCATTAATTTAAAAATTCACTTAAAAATTATACTTTAAGTTTCAAAATATATGATTTGTGTTATTTTAATGTCCAAAATTGCACATTTATTCTTGATTTTAATAGCATCTATTGACAAAATTTGGTTGAGGGATCAAATTAAAACACTTTTATATATTAAGAATCAAATTGACACAATTTAAATATTGTTGACCAAAATGATACAAATCTCATACACTAGAGATCAAAAATGTAATTAACCCGAATTTATTACTTCGGTTTACATTTTTTGCTCCATAGTTTAGATTAAGATTCTTCATAAGAATTAAAAAATAAATAAATAAATAAATAATTATGGATATAGAAATCAGGGGCGGAGCCCAGATTTCTTTGGTGGGAGGTCATTTCGCCAAAGAGATGGCATATGATAAATCTATTGAGCCGTCGATAGATTCGTTAGAGTTTTATTTGATTAAATCATTATTGAATATTACTCAATAGAGGTAAACTGAACCAATAAAATTGTAAGAAATTAGTCTTAATTAATATTTTTTGTATAAATTTTATGGTTAAGGAGATCAAAATGTAAGAATTTATAGATAAACATTAAGCTAATATTTGGTAATAGTTAAAAAAATCTTAATATAAGACCATCTCCAACAATGTATCAAACCATGCATCAGATTTGAAATTTGATGAAAAAGTGACTTTTTCAAGCTCTAATGGTTTCACCAATTTGATATCAAAATGAGAATGGAACAAACATTTCATCAAACTGAGAACAAGCTCTGTATATCAGTATTTCACTGTGCTTGACCATTGGGGTGGGTCAACTGGTCAACCAACCGGATGCCCGACCGGTTGACCCACTGATCGACCGGTTCCCTTTCAAATAGGTAGGTTCAAACCAGTCAAAAAGGTTCAAACAGGTTTAAAAAAAAAAAAATTAGTCTTACCGGTCGACCCTTCCCTTTTGATGCACGGTTGGAACAAGCCATATCAGATTGAGAAAATTGGCTTTTTTTTACTCAAATTTGGTGAAAAATTTGGTTCACTATTGGAGATGCTCTAATTAATCTATTATACAATATCCTTAGGTACATAAAGTTTTGCTAGTGATTCCATTAAATATATTATAGAAACTCACAAATAAACTATATTGTTTTTAATATGGACCGGATTAAATTTTTTCAATAATGTTACAATTATTTTTTTATTTTGAACTACAATAATGTTAGAATAATTATATTTTTTACTACAATTTATTTATTATCTTAACCACTCATATTTAATACTAATATAGCACTAACATATATGAGAATAAACAATACATAATAAGAAAATATAATGACCCTAATATTATTGTAAATATTTTCTTTGACTGGTAATTTTACTACATTAAAGTTTTTTCATTTTTTTTTTTTTTGAACGTTAGATTAAAATTGGAAGAACTATTATGTAATATATTTATAAAAAAAAATTAATAAAAACATACAAATAAAATAAAGATTTTACATAAGGTTAGAGGCTCTAGAACCCCCTGACCTGAGCCCTCTGCCTCCAGCCCTTGTAGAAATGTACGGTGACTTTGTCAATTGAAATGTTCAATAAAAGTGAGAAGGATGATTTTCTTTGATTATTAAAGTTGTTATAAATAAATAATGCATTGATGTTTGACAGAATTTTCTTTCCTTGAAATTGACTTCGTCACCATGGTAACATACGTACGTCTGACATTGTCACAAACTAACATACGTATGTCTTTATAATTAATAAATGAATAGACTTATGCGATTGGAATACAATAAAATAAAATAAATTTCAATCAAGTGTTCATACTTATCTATTATGTCTCATTGCAATACAATAAAATAAAATAAATTTCAATCTAGTGTTCATACTTATCTATTATGTGTCATTAACTACTTTTATTATTAGGATAAATTACACTGAACTGTTTTAAAATTTAAAAATATATATACATATATATATATATATATATAACAAGTTTCATAGTTTTGGTATAATACACTGATTTTCTGTTTAATAAGATTCAATGGACTAAATTTAATGCAAATGGTGTGAAAAAGTAAGAATAAATAGCAAAAAATATATATTTTTTAATGTAAAAAAGATAACATTTTTTTTTATCTCTTCGGCTAATGAATTATAGATAAAAACTGAGTTAAAGATTATATAATTAAAATTTTAAAGGAGCTTAATCTAATTATGTTAAAATTATAAAAAAAAAAAAATCAAACATCAAGAGATATTAGTGTAATTTACTCTTATTATTATTTTATCAACGAAAGCAAATTTATTGATTTCAAGAACCATCAATAAAAACAGATCAAGGAATAAACATCCTTGCTTAGTCTATGGTCTTGCAAAAAGACCAGAAAATTATTCAAAATTTTATATCTGTGATGTGTGTTCAAACTTATTTTTGTGTGTTGGGGGGGGGGGGAATTTGTGGGTCATAAAATAAATAAATTAAAAAATCATTCATCAATGGGAGGAATCTGGATCCTCTGCCATGATTTCTTACAATGCTCCTTGCCATGCCCTAACCCACTCAACAAAGCTAGAATAAACAACTTTAACCATTAATTATGGCGGTGGTGAGGCAATGGTAATGGATTCTAGCCAATGGTTCTAGTATAAACAACTTTAACCATTAATTATGTTTTACACAACAACACCCAAATTTTAATTCTAAACACTTCATATCCATCACAGGTTCCGTTTCGATGATTCAAACCATTTAATATGTAAAACTCGTCGAGTACTTTATATGTACAAAAAATCACGTTAATTGGATATCGGTAGTTTCTTGATCGGAATATATTTTTGTCAATGGTAAATATAATTTTAAAAATAAATTGTTAACAAAAAATGTGTACTGATCAAAGGGCTACAGATATTCGATCAAAGTAATATTTTGCAGGCATAAAGTACTCGATGATCTCTACACATTAACGGTTCAGATCATCGAAACAGGACTCGTGGTAAGCCAACAGTACGCTTCAGTCTACTGTGTGGACTAAAGAGAATACATATAGCATCTAACACTTGATTATATTAAACACATGAACAATATTATCACAAAACCATTGATTTATCAAGCAAATCAATAACTCTCCAAAAATAACATAAAACAACGGATCCACATCTCTCTTAGCTCTCACAGAGGAAAAAAAAAAGATGAGAGAAATAGGAGAGAGAGAGAGAGAGAGAGGAGAAGAAGAAGAAGAAAAAGAATAAGGTAGTTGAGGATCCATTACCAATACGTTGCCACTACTGTTGCCGTCGCCCTCCTCTTCGTTTCGTCTCTCTGTTCTTACTCCGTCAAGTAGGTTATGGTTCTCTATGCAAAGAGACAAAAGAAAAGAGAGGAAAGGAAAAAGAAAAAAAAAATCCAAAACAGCGTCGTTTTGGCCAAAACGACACTGTTTTGGCATCATGGTGGGGAGCATTGTAGGAAACTATGGCAGAAGATTTGGACTCCAATAGGAGGTAGGGCAAATATTTACAATAAAAAGTGAAAAATTTTGTGGGGTGCAATTTTTGCTATATTTTTTTACATACAAAAGAGTCGCACTTCATGTATTTGTAATTACATTCGATTAACTACCTTGATTTCTAATTGTTCCTAAATATATCTTGACTTGAGATTTCAAATTCTATGCAAATTTCTCGTTTTATTTTATGTGCTTAAAATATATCCTGAACTAGGTTGATATATGTTCCAAAGTAATCATGTGTAATCCAATGCCCAAAGAAAATAATAAAAGTTAGGCAAGCTGTCAACAATAATAACACAACAACAAAACAAGAAAACTCTCCTAAACCCAACAACAATACCATTAACTTAAAGCCTCAAATTCATTTTGAAAAGAACATGGTTTGATTTTTCTAATGAAGATAAACAATTTCCTTCCATACCCAAGAAATTGTATGGCAATTACAAGATTTGGTTTACCATACATTAGGATCCATACCACACCACAAACTACCTTTTTCCACAAAAAAGTATTCTCAACCCTATACCTCCACCGCTATTTTGTTAGGAATAAACCCCACCCAAACAATGTAAGCAAATAAAATAAAAATAGAATGACTACAAAATAGAGAATGCAAGATTTTACGTGGTTCTGCCCAAATACTTATGTCCACGGTAAGTGAGAAGCAATCCACTAAATATTGAAATAATTACAATGGTGAGACAAAGACAACTCCTTGGTATTTTCTCACACCCCCCACAATGTTATTGCTCTCAACCTCACACCCCCACAATGATAATAAACACATATATCAGTCACCAAACCCTCACTGTTTGCGACTCCCTTACTATACCCACTATGTATATATATCACTCACTGTGTACACTCCCCAAACAGTAGCACTGTTTTGCACAATTCACTTATATCGTGTGAATTTTTCTCTCTATGTATCAACCCATTACACAGTTGATAAATATATAGATATGAACATTACATAAGACAAACAAACTTTTGAACTTCCCAAGCCAGAGATACCAACTACCACGTGTAATCATTACACCCTTGCCAGCAAACCCAATAGATTCCCAACAACAATATTTTCCTTTCTCATAGAGTATGTGTCATATTCAACAATAATTCATCCCACTAAAAATATCACCACTAATAGCACTAATGCATTAAAAAAGTAAAAAAAAAAAAAAAATACAACTTCAAGACCAAAACATCACATCATTAATGACGGGACCTACTGCCACCTAATTAGTGGGAGCACTAATTAGTGCTCCCAAGCATTTTTCGTGTCATATTACCAATGAAACAATTAAAGACTATGATGAGACACCCCAACAAAATGTGTCTAACCATACATCTTCCTAAAGGAGTTTCAGAAACATACTGTGATCCAAAAATTAGGTTCCAAAAAATATTTATTTATTTTTCTATGGACAGAAAAACCCAACAATCACCCCCTTCTATCAATGAGAAAAATTCATATTGTTGCACCCCTTCATTCCTGTGTCCATTCAAAAACAGTAACCAAATTTTCTGCAAAAGAAACCGACTTTTTTACAGAAACCTTCTCAAAATTTTCTTTCTTTATCCAAAATTACCTTGTGAACCATTGGTTGTTGCCCTTGTTCTTGGCCGGATTTTTGCACATTTTCGCGAATCTTTGAACACTGCCACACTTTACATACACATCCACCTTTGGGCACTTTGGTGTTTGACAAAATCACCTCGTGTCACAACACCCCCTTCAAGAAAATAAAGATCCCTGACCATTTTTCCCATTATCGCCACTCTATCTCCCTTAAAAATATCAAGAGCTCCAACCTTTGATGAAAACTTGCAACCCTTGGAATCCAACATACCAAGTGAAATTAAATTTTTCCATAAATCGGGAACATGTTGAACCCCGATTAAGGTCGCAACCCTTCCATCAAGCAAGTGAAATCTGTAAGAGGAGCTAATTTAAACCCACTAAATTATTTAGGCCCAATAGCCCAAAATTAGTGGGCCCGAATTTATCGCAAGTCCAAGATTGGTGGGCTTGGATTTATCGCCGTCAAACGGGCTGAATGGCTCTAAGCCTCGAAAGGGTTCGGATCCACGAACCTAGAGACTTACTCGGGCCCAGACTCGAAAGGGTATTAAGCAAGCCTAGAGATCCGAGGTACTCGGACTCGAAAGGGTTCGGATCCACGAACCTAGAGGTCCTAAACACTTGGCTTCGAACGGATTCAGACGCAATCTAGAAGTCGCTCCGTTAATGAGTCCCAGAACACTTGTGGGCTCGGAGCTTTCCGGGATCTACGCACCAGAACCATGGGCGTAATGGAGTTCGAACAAAGGACCCGATCCCGAGGACGGTGAGTGGAGATAAATTCACTCTTCGGTTAAACTAGCCTATACCCGGGTCGAGGTGGCACGACCACGGGGGGTCCATGAGACTCGGCAATATTTTGTGGCAGGACGTCCTCTGGGACTACCCCTGACCCTTTTGGGATGATTGGGGATCATTGGTTAGGTGTGGCTAAGAAGAAGGGTTCGCCGAGGGATTGATCTCCTCTTCGGGGTTTTCTCATCCTCGAAGAAGTCACCTCCTCGGACAAGGTGGTTAGAGAGAATATCGCCCATGTGCCTTGCACATGGGCTCCATCCTACATCATGAGGTGCCTATAAATAGCACCCACCCATAGCTTTACAAGGGATGGATTTTGGAGATTTTTAACTCTTGGGAAAGAACTAATTTCCTTTCTCCATTATCAACCTTGAGAGTGAAAGTGGGAGATCAATGGGAGAGCCTTGCCATTATTCTATTCTCTAGCCATTTTGCCTTCTTCTTTACCCAATCTCTTATCTCCATCATCTCCTTTGTTGTTGTGTTCCTAAGTTGAGATTATTGAAGAATCTAAGCCTCTCATCATATTCTAGAGAATTCGAAGTTGTTCTTCAAGGATCTTCGAAGATCTTCGAATTTTCCAACTCTTTTTCTTGAACCCTCTCCTACAAAATCTAACCGTACCAGTGCCCACAACCTTGTTCATTGTATGGTTAACCATTCTCACAATATTACCATTGCATGCTTGATAAGAGGTAAAAAAATTTCGAGTTGCACACATATGAAAAGGACATCAACTACCCAATCCGAATTTTTCATACTTGAATTTGGGAAAACCACATATAAATCATCTTTACTTTGGATAGAATCCACCGCCGCCATAGAATCTAAGAACTTCGTTTTTTTCTATTTTTTCTTTTCTTTTGTTTTTTTTGTTTTTTTTTGTTTTTTTTTTTTTGAGCTTCAGACAAAATTTATGCACATGACCCTCATTGTCACAATAAATAGCATTTTTTCACATAACCCCTTGATTACGAGCGGCCCCTTGACTGTGAACGTCCCATTGACTACTCGACTCCACCATGCTTCTCCATCGTCCTCCCTCTAGGTGGACCATCATCCGAAGACACCATATTTCTCTTACTTGAACTTTCATCGCTCTCCCTCTTCCGCAAAGTCTCATGGGATATGAGAGCCGCAACGACCTCATCAAGTTCGAGTGTGTTTTTTCCGTGCATCAATGTGGTCCTCAAATGCTCATATGATGGTGGTAAAGATACCATCAAGAGAATGGCCTTATCCCCTTATTCAATCTTTGCACTGATAGCATCTAACTTCATCAAGACTCGATTGAACTCATCGAGATGCTCCATAAAATTCACACCTTCACTCATTTGAAGCGCGTAAAGTTGCTTGTTCAAAAACAACCGGTTGGTGAGTGACTTGGACTTGTATCTACTCTCAAGCTTCACCCAAAGCTCTGCCGGATCACTTTCGGTAATAACCTCCTGAAGAGTATTATTCCTAAGATACAATTGAATGGTGCTATTGGCTAGATCCCTCTTGTCTTGCCAATCCACCCCCTTCATATTTTCCTATTTTTCCGACTTCTTCTTGAGAGCTTTAATCAATCCTTCTCGTGTCAAAATATTGTTCACCCATTGTTGCCACAACGTGAAATCATTGTGACCATTAAACGGTTCGATGAAGAATGCCAACCCTTTTGCCGCCATTGGTAACCTTGGAACCTCGCTCTAATACCATTTGTTGGGAATAAATCCCACCGAAGCAATGGAAGCAAACAAAATAAAGATATAATAATCACAAAATAGAGAATATAAGATTTATGTGGTTCGGCCCAAATCCCTATGTCCATGCTGAATGAAAAGCAATCCACTAGATATTGAAACAATTACAATGGTGAGAAAAATATAACTCCTTGGTGTTTTCTCACAACCCCGACAATGTTATTGCTCTCAACCTCACACCCCCACAAAGATAATCCACACATATGTCAGTCACCAAACCCTCACTGTTTGTGACTCCTTTACTATACCCGTTGTGTATATATATCACTCACTGTGTACACTCTCCAAACAGTACCATTGTTTTGTACAATTCACTTATGCCGTGTGAATTTTTCTCTCTATGTATCAAGCCAATACACACTTGATAAATATATAGATATGAATATTACATGAGACAAACAAACTTTTGAACTTCCCAAGCCAGAGCTGCCAACTACTGCCTATGTGTAATCATTACACCCTTGCCAGCAAACCCAATAGATTCCAAAGAACAAAATCTTTTCCTTTCTCAAAGAGTATGTGCCATATTACTAAAGAAACAATTAAAGACTATGATGAGACATCCTAACAAAATGTGTCTAACCATACATCTTCCCAAAGCAATTTCAAAAACATATTATGATCCAAAAATTAGCTTCCAAAAATATTTATGTATTTTTCTATGGACAGAAAACCCAACACATTTTAACATCAAAGGTCATTTTTATGTTTCAGATTGCTAATACCAACTCTTCCCAATCTTTAATTCATAGTGGTTTTCTTCAAATTAAGAAGATGCATTATCTTTCTTTCATTGTGATCTCATAAAAAGACTATTTAGATCTCCTCCAATACATTCATCACCTTAATGGGATAAAAAAAAATAATTGACATATAATAAACTGGTAAATTAGCAAGAGCAGACTTGATTAGAGTGATCCTTCCTACAAGAGATAAATATTTCGCCAGCCATATCAATTACAATTAAAGAAATCAGCTTTGAGACCCCAATTCTGCTAATCACACTCTTGTGAAAATTGAGCCCGAAAATGATTTCAAAGGACCTCAACTATTGTTATCCTAATCAATAATCATCTTGTAGGTTTATCTATTTCTTATTTGATTTTAAATTTGCTACCAAAAAAAAAAAGAAGAAGAAGAAGAAGAAGAAGAAGAAGATTACCATAAACGATTTTTGTGGTACTTTAGCACTAATCTAATCTGGTTGCTGTATCAGGACAATGTGCTCCTACCTCCTGAGGCCTGGTTGTTTTCAGGGTGTCTCGGAGGTCTTGTTTTTGGTTGTTCTGCTCTCAGAGGCTTTTGGGGCTGTTTAATCTGGTTTGCTCTGTGATTGCTCTGTGATTACCGTTTGCTATTGTTAATCCCTGCTACCTTCATTCTGGTGTTTGATCAGAGGTGTCTTAGTCTTGTTTTTTTCTGGTGTTTGATCAAAGGTGCCTTCATTCTGGGAGTTTTTGGTTTCTGTGTATAGTTGTTTTAGTCTTGTTTCTTCTTGCTTTTTTCTGTTTGTTGGTTCCTCACTAGCTAGGAGGTTAAAGCTTGTTCTAGCTCCAAACTCCTCTTTATTGATGTTTTCCATTGTACTTTGTACGTGCTTCATCAATAAAGTTTTTTTGTCGATCAAAAAAAAAAAAAAATCTAATCATACTATCTTCATAATATGAATGTGTCACCTATGATCTCCATGCTCAAAATCATATACGACAAGTCTATGTGTTCCAATCGGCAACATCCCAAAATACTTGTTCCTAGGTTACCATTACTACTACTAGAAATTCAAACTAACGACGCCATTACCTACAAGTTTAATCCCCAACTCAATATACCTCAAAATGCTTTATCTAGTTCACTCTCCTTAGATTTATTACATGACTTAGAAATAATCATACTCTTCAGAGCAACAAGTTTCATACCACACATTATAATTTCTACAACACCAAGACCATACTTAATTATAAATATATATCAAGCTAATTGACTAAAAGTCCAATACAAACGCCACACACAGTTACTTGAGTGAGTGGAGAAACTCAGCCATCAAGCTAAACAATACGAACAACTCATAGAACTAACACCTCTCATTGAAGTAGACTCACACTCCAAAATAATTTAGACAACACAAATCATAAGACACATAATACATAACACAACGGATTACACTCTCAAAGATTGTTACCCATTCCTAAAACATCCATATTAAGAGATAAACACGAGGTTTAAAATACATCACACTAAAGCCTTTTGTTAAGGCGCTCATATGTCACAATCAATTTCGATCATCATACTAGTCACAAAATTCTACTTCACGCATTGGTCACATAATACTTAAGCACATAATCGAGCTAAGTCTTCAAGGATAACTACTTGTTTTAGAACTCTATCAGAATTCCAACTAGATACAACATTAACCAAGCGCGTTTCTAATAAGATCTCTAAGTTAGTCAACTAGACACAAAATAATATCTATGAGACTTAACACCATACCTACATAAATATGCAACATATAAACATTTTGATATCACTTAGCATATCAACATGCAATCATCTTGACAAAGCGAGATAAAACTTATTATGGTAAAACCACTTCCCACAAGTCTAAGATTTTCAAACTTGGTTACCTTTGATACCATGTCATACCCTAGATTTCTAAGATTTGGACCCACAAGAATATTCCCAAATGTTAAAGAAAAAACAAAAATAACAATAATAATCAAATGTCATCTCTTATATATATATATATATATAAATATCATTCAGTACATGAGATTCGTTCATTTCATACATCTTGTATTCATCATCTAAGTGGCATATACATATAATATGAAATCAAAAGTAACAAGCATTTAATAAAAATAAATGCCCTTAGGTGTACATCAAGTAAGAAGGTGTAACCCTTACAAAAATACGGCACTCGTCCAAGAAAACACAAAAAGACCTAAGCCAATCAATCAACAGAGGTCTCTCTAGTCCATACATATATGCAATGACAACTCAGAGTTGTGGCACGTCCTTAACACCTAAAAAATTATCAGCTACGTAAGGTGAACATATAGTCCAGTAGATAAATAGCCAATAAATCCCAAACCCTAACTCCCTACAATGCATATTTTCAAAATCTCTATAAATTTCTCAATGTAGCATAAAGAAACTACTACTTATACACATATAAACACATGTTATATAAGTAGAAGAAAACCCTACCTTAAATAGAGAATAGGAGAATTGCTAAAACCCTACCTTCGATGAAAGTGAAGCCATCTCCATGCTCTACAATATTAATACTTGAGTTTTTTTTTTTTTTTAATTAATACAAGCCGCAACCACCTTAATCTTAATGGAACATTGAAGAAAGAGAGAAAATAGAGATAGAGAGTCTGTGTGTTTGAAGTGAATGAAGAGAGAAAAATATCTCAACCAAATGAAGAAAATAGGTCCAAAATGCATGGTTGGGAGGTTGCCACATTGCTCAAAAGATTCTGATCCCATACAATTCGCTCGTAAAAAATTTATGGGCCACTCATACGGATCAACCCAGTAAGTTTTGCTCGCAAACATGCATAATTTGCTCATGTGGAACAAATATTCCACACGTGCGGATTGACCTCGACTACTTTACTAGGTAAACTTCAAACATGCATATTTGTTTTTTCTAGAGTTGGAATTAGGTCAATTGAATGTCTAAATTGAAGCTCCAAAAGTAAGCTTTCCAACGGTCTTGGTCTCACATCAAGATTCAGAGTGTGGATAGAGCAAAGAGCAAAAGAGTGGAGACTAGTCATAAACAAAAATTTGAATTTGGAGTTTTAGGTTCGATCTTGCCCAAACACCACTTTAAAACATTAATCAAGATTCTAAACATCTAGAAGGAGGTCTCATTTATAACAATTACAAGACCAAATGCAAACCTATCATTATGAAGATTCCGGAAACAACACAAATAAAAGGTAATGAGTACCAATTAACATAAATAAGTTGGGTTTAAGATCCGATATGTTACAATTGGTGTCCTTGGTGATAAGATGAAAACGATTTTCATCTAATCATACGAGTAAATCTTGATAAGCATATCACATCAGCAGCAGCTCCAGCTACATCAGTAGCAGCTCCAGCTACTCTTGGCTCAACCACTTCAGTAGCAGCTCCAGCTATTCTTGGCTCACCTCATACACTCAAGAGATAGATTTAGCACATGTTAAATGACATTGTATAACTGTGTAACTGTATTCTCCCGCATTAGATGGAATTAGTTAGTTAGTTATTAGTTTCTGTATAAATACACAAGTGTATCTTTATATTCATTTTAATGTGAAAGAGATCTTCAATAATTCTTCATGGTATTAGAGCCTCTCTGAGCTCTCACGAGCATATTAATGGCTTCCTCTTCTTCATCTCCATCGACCTCATTGCCTGCAAATCTCAATCTTCTTATCTCCAATCTAAATTCATTCATCATAGTCAAACTTGATGCAACTAACTTTCTTATATGGCAAAGCCAGTTTCAGAATATCTTGCGTGCAACTGACTTCTTGGATTTTGTAAGTGGATTAGTTCCATGTCCACCATTGATGATTGTTAAGATAAATTGATAGAGAGAGATACAGAGAGAATGAATTATGTATTGATTGATTATGTGTTGTATATTACAATTCCTATATATAGAAGAGAAGATGGTAGTAGGTGTAGGTGGTAGTGGAGGTGGTAGGTGGAGTGGGTGGTAGTGGAGGTGGTAGGTGGAGTGGGTGGTAGTGGTAATTTACATTTACACAATTTACATTAACAGCCCCCCTCAAACTCAAGGAGGATAGGTACTAGCCAACTTGAGTTTGGAGAGAATAACAAAACAGAAAAGTAAACTGATAAATAAAATGAAACAGGATAGGAGACACGGTATGGTCGTGTCAGACCATTGGTGAAGACACTGGATGGTGGTGTCATAACATTGTAGAGGACACTGTATGGGGGTGTCATAACCATGTAGAAGACAGTTTATGGGGTCATGTCCGACCGTTGTAGCAGACACTGTGTGGTCGTGTCAGACCGATGTAGAAGACAATTTATGGGGTCATGTCGGACCGATGTAGAAGACAGTTAACGGGGTCATGTCGGACCGTTGTAACAGACACTGTTGTGACAGTTGTTGTGACAGTTTACGGAGTCTTGCTGGACCCTTGTAGAAGCTAACCGGAATCAATGTCGGGACAGTTTACAGAGTCTTGTCGGACCCATAAAGGAGCTAACCGGAATCAACGTCGGGACAGTTTACAGAGTCTTGCCGGACCCATAAAGGAGCTAACCGGAATCAATGTCGGGACAGTTTATGGGGTCATGTCGGACCGTTGTAGAAGACAGTTTACGGGGTCATGTCGGACCGTTGTAGAATATTGTGGTGGTGCACCAAGGGGGCGACTTAGGGAGTGCGCCATGAGCGACTTATACATGATACTGTGTATAACCCCCCCTCAAACTCAAATAGGTGTGAAGATAGAAACCTATTTGAGGTTGAAACAAAGGGAGTGATAAAGCTGACCGGTGTAGAAGACACTGTATGAGTGTGGATATAGGCTGCTCAAAAAATATACATGGATGTAGATATCGAGCCCTCAAAAGTCGTGCCCTCAAAAGGTGTGCCCAATCTGTCAAAAGGCGTGCCATCAAAAGGCGTGCCCGATGCATCAAAAGGCGTGCCAGATATGATGGCGAGGCACGTGAGTGCCTTGGCTGGCGTGCCCGTTTGTCTGGCGTCAAGAGGCGCGCGATGCGCGTGGCTGCCTCGGCTATTTAACCAAGACGGAGCCTGAGGCCGAGGCAGAAGACAAACAACTTGCGAAGAAAAACTTTTGAAAAACGCTTCGTTGTGCTGAGAGAGATAGTCTGTAACACTCTGTTGCGAGAGATGGCTTCGTCGTCCCGTGGTCTGCTGACTCTCTTTCCCGACCTCAACGAGTCAACAAGAGAGATAACGGGTGCGGTGTCCCGTGAACCTCAACCAAACACCACTGGGTTTGCTCCGTTGAACTTTCCGATGCAGTCGGTGGAGCAAAAAATGGCAGTGCAAATGGATATGGAGGCGAATCAGTATACTTTGAAGGCATGTGTGGAGTCCATGACGGCGGTCACAAACTTGTCGCACCGGCTGCAGAGCAGGACATATGAGGTGCAACAGTTAAACTCCCAGCTGGCTCTGCTCCAACGCATGTATAAGGATGCGCGAGCAGAGATAAGTGTGCTAAAGGCAGAAAACAAGGAGCTGAAGCGGAAAGCCACCGTGATGTTCCGATTTGGAAGTCCACCATATGCTGTAGTGGAGGAGCAGGGAGGAGGCAACGTGCTTGGTGGTCTAGGAAACACAGAGGTAACACCGTCAAGGGCCGCCCAGGACAGAGGCAAGAAGAAGAGACCGGCGGCAGAGTAGAGAAGAAAAATCCCGCCTGTGGGTGGGTGTTTGTGTGGGTTGTTTGTTGATTTTTGTTTTTTGTTTTTTTTTGTTTTTTGTAATTGTGATCGGAGGGGTGGATCCCCTGAGATGAATAAAATGAGTGTATTGTGCAAATTTTTTTTTTTTTTTTGGTGGAAGATAGGGTGATGCTTACGAGTTGTAGAATAAGGAAAATGGATTGAAAAAGAAAGATAGAAAAAATAAAATAAAATAAAATAAAATAAAAGTAGTAGTAGTGGAAATAGATTATATATATATATTTAAATAAAAGAAAAGTGGGAAAGAGCGTGGGTGCAAAAGTGTGAAAGAATGTGGGTGCACATGGTTTTGGGTTTATGATGCATTATTTTAATATATATATATATATATATATGGTTTGTTTTTGTTTGGGGAAGTGAATGTGTGAAACCGTGTGAATGGTTCACATGGGGCTGTCTCCCTTGTGTGATAAAATAATAAAAAGAAAGTTGGGTGTGTTTGTGAGCTGTTTGGTACTCCAACCCTCTGCCGAGAGAGAGAGTGGGGAATAATGAATATGAGAAAAAGAGAATCAATTATGACACGGTCTGGGGAGCTGAAATCGGTGACTGGCTCCTTTCCTTTTGACTCTGGTGAGGGAGAAAATTTCTCATCAAGGGAGTGTAGGTATGATGTCGGTGTTGGGGCAGAGCCCCCCTCCTGAACAGAAGAAATGGGAATAGAATGCATTGCGATTGTGAACAATCTGTGAGTGGAATCACAACGGAACACCAGCAGACGAAGAAGAAGAAGATGGAGCGACGGAGATAAAGCTGTGGGTGGAGAAGATTACGGTGGCACACTGGTGGCAGCGGCGCGGTGCTTCTGCGGCTGCTCTTGTGGTGGTTATTGGCGGTGATCGGAGTGGTTGAGTTGGTCACCGGTGAGGAGTCAGCCATGAGGACAGTCCCTCTCTATGTATTGTTGTTGCCGCCGTTGTAGTGGCGGCGCTTGTGGCCGTTAGCAGAGCATCAGAAGATTGCACCCTTCATGCAAGTTCTTCCGATATGTAACAGGCTGTTGAATCAAGAGATTTTACGGGTTTCTGGTATGATGCCCAACCAAGGTTTTGGTGAACTTGACAGACTGTGGCATAGAAGCCCCAGTCCCATGGCTTCTTCAAACCTTATGTCAAATGTTCCAGGATCACGGCGTTCAGAAGTTGGTTCAGTCATTCCGAGAGCAAGCTCGAGTGGGTGTTGCTGGGTTGCCTCCGAGAGAGAGAAGATTTGGACAATGATGAGAAGGTATGTGTAGAAAATAAGCGAAATAGATTGAGGTCCGGCGGGCGGCCAAGGCGAGGTTGCCGCCCGCCCGCCGGAAGGCGAAGAACACCAAGATCTTTAACCTATAGCTCTGATACCATGTTAAGATAAATTGATAGAGAGAGATACAGAGAGAATGAATTATGTATTGATTGATTATGTGTTGTATATTACAATTCCTATATATAGAAGAGAAGATGGTAGTAGGTGTAGGTGGTAGTGGAGGTGGTAGGTGGAGTGGGTGGTAGTGGTAATTTACATTTACACAATTTACATTAACAATGATCAAGGACGACTCTACTGGTCTCGCAGTCTTGAATCCTGATCGAGTCAATTGGAACAAAATTGACGCTCATCTCCTAAGTTGTATCACTGCAACACTTACCTCTACAATTTTTTCTTCTGTTATTCATCTGCAACACAGCTTTGAGGTATGGACTGCACTCTGCAAATGTTTTACGACACTGTCAAGATCTCACATTCATCAGATGAAAAATCGTTTAAATCATTTGACAAAAGAGTCCAAGTCTATTGAAGAGTATTTGCATCAGATCAAAGATCTTGTTGATCAGTTGGCTCTAGCTGGATCATCTATTGATGAAGAAGATTTAGTATTACTTACTCTGAACGGTTTACCTGATGAGTTTGATGCACTCAAAACCACTATTCGTGCTCGAGTTGAGCCTATTTCCATGGAGGAATTAACCTCTCTCCTATGTTCTGAGTCTCTGCATATAGACTCCAAGCAGAGAAAATTGCAATCTCTAGACCACAATTCAGTTGCTTATGCTTCTATGCGAAGTTCAGATAGCAGTTCTTCTGCATCACGAGGCAGATTTTCTTTTCGAAATAATAGAGGCAATTTCGAGATAACTTTTATGGAGGAGGAAGACAGTATCGAAGTCGAGGGAGGACGACCTATTCATCCTCACAACTAATCTGTCAAATTTGTGGCAAAGGAAATCATACAGCTATGGACTGCTGGCATCGTCTGGATGCTAATTTTCATCAGAACTTGTATCAGCTGCGGCATTCACCGAACCAGAATCAGAATTCGCATCAGAATTTGCTTCAACATTCATCTTCACAGTCTTCTCCAAGAGCCTATGTTGCCTCTACTCCCTCTCCATCTCAAAATTCTTCTGATGTTTCCCCTTGGTATTTGGATTCTGCTGCCACTGACCACATCACTCATGATCTCTCTAATCTCAACATGTCTCAGTCCTATACTGGTCCTGATCATATTACAGTTGGTAACGGTAATTCTCTCCCTATTCATCACACAGGTAAAGGTCTTCTTCCTACTCCTCACTTTTCTTTCAAGCTTAATAAAATTCTTCATGCTCCTATCTCTTCTAATCTTCTCTCTGTCTATCAACTCACAAAAGATAACAATTGCACCATTACGTTTGATGCTTCTTCCTTTGTGGTTCAGGACAAGCACACGATGGCCATTTTACACAAGGGCTATAATGCTAATGGCTTGTATCATTTTCCACATCTGTTGTCCTCTTCTCAGCATTCTGCTCATATGCCTAATCATCTTTCCTCTTCACATGCTTTCTTAACATCCACCACTGCACATGCTTCTGAGCATATTTGGCACAAGAGACTGGGTCATCCTTCTCAACTGAAGTTTACTGCTTTAAAGCAACATTTGTCTGTTTTTTCTAATAAAACAAAGCCTGCTATTTCTTCTTGTATACATTGTAGTGTGGCTAAAAGTCATCGCCTTCCTTTTAAGCTGTCTAATTCTACTACAAAAAAACCATTGTCTTTAATTCATAGTGCTGTATGGGGACCTTTTCATTCCACAGCTTCCACTTTTAAATACTATGTTCTTTTCATTAATCATTATAGTAAATTTACATGGCTTTATCCTTTGTGCTATAAAAGTGAAGTTTTCTCTAAATTTATCGAATTTAAGGCCTATGTTGAAACTCAATTCTCTGCCAAGCTTCAAGTGTTGAGAACTGATGGTGGTACTGAGTTTGTCAACTCCTCAATGTCAAAATTTTTAAAAACTCAAGGTATACTTCATCAACTCTCTTGTCCATATACTCCACCTCAAAATGGTGTTTTTGAAAGAAAACATAGACATATTGTTGCAACAACTATTGCTTTGCTTCATCATTATTCTGTTCCGACACAGTTTTGGTTTGATGCAGTTGCTACTGCTAATCATCTTATCAATCGATTACCTAGTGCCAAACTTTCTCATAAGTCTCCTTATGAGCTTCTCTTTCAAACTTTACCTGATTACTCATTTTTTAAAGTTTTTGGCTGTCAATGCTTCCCATGGTTAAAGCCTTACACCACCTCTAAACAGCCTCGGTCTTCCCTTTGTGTCTTTCTTGGTTATCACCCTTCCTATAAAGGCTATAGGTGTTTGGATATGACTACAGGTAAGGTCTTCATTTCTAGGCATGTAGAGTTTCATGAAGATGTTTTCCCTTTTTCAACTCATTCTGCTCCTTCTTTGTCCACTCTGACTTCTTTCTTTTGTTCTCCTTCTAATTTTCCTACTGCTTCATCTCAGCCCAGTTATTCTGCAGATCCTCACCTTTGTTCTACAACAGTCCCAGCTTCTTCTGGTGCTTCATCGCAGCCTAGTTCTTCTGCAATTCCTCATTTCTGTTCTGCTGCAGTTTCTTCTGCTGCTCATCCCAACCTAGCTCCTCGGCAGATCCACTCCTCTGTTCTGCTACAGTTTCATCTCAGCTCTGCTCTTCTGCAGATCCATCTTAGATCTGTTCTGTTGTTGTTCCATCTCAGTCTACTCCCCTTACTCTACAGCCTAATTCTTCTTCTCCTTTAGCCTCAATTCCTATTCAATCTCTTGTTATTGATTTACCACCTCTTTCCTCCTCAAGTCCTGTCTCTCCTCTTCCCTCTACTAATGTCCATCATATGCTTACCAGGTCTAAAACTCGAGGTCTTGTAGCTTGCACTTCTTCTTCTTTTGCAAATGCTGAAAGCTTGTCAATATATGCATGCCCCTACCAATGCTTATTTTTCTTTAGTCAAGCGCATTCTTCGACTTATTCAGGGCACTATTTCTCATGGCTTGCCTTTTAGTCCTAGTTCTTTTGAACTTCAGGCTTTTTCCGACTGTAATTGGGCTGGCGATGCTAGTGATCGCAAATCTACCTCCGGCTACTGTGTTTTTATTGGATCCAATCTCATCTCTTGGTCTGCAAAGAAACAACCCACAGTTTCTCGATCAAGCACTGAAGCTGCGTATCGCTCCCTTGCTCATGCTACAGCTGAGCTTAGTTGGTTGCACATGCTACTGCATGATCTTTCCATTTCCTCTATTCTTGCTCCTATTCTATGGTGTGACTACTTATCTGCAATAGCTTTGGCTTCCAATCCTGTCTTCTATACTCGATCTAAGCATATTGAAGTGGATTGCCACTTCATTCATGAGAAAGTTGCTGCCAAAAAGCTTGTGCTCAAATACATTCCTTCCATCGATCAAGTAGCTGATATTTTCACTAAGCCTTTATCTGCCTCTCGATTTCATTATCTTCAAACCAACCTGTTGGTCTGCACACCTCCCATCAGCTTGCCGAGGGATGATAAGCATATCACATCAGCAACAGCTCCAGCTACATTAGTAGCAGCTCCAACTACTCTTGGCTCAACCACATCAGCAGCAGCTCTAGCTATTCTTGGCTCACCTCATACACTCAAGAGATAGATTTAGCACATGTTAAATGTCATTGTATAACTGTGTAACTGTATTCTCTCGTATTAGATGGAATTAGTTAGTTAGTTATCAGTTTCTGTATAAATACACAAGTGTATCTTCATATTCATTTTAATGTGAAAGAGATCTTCAATAATTCTTCAAATCTACGTTAGAAGATCTTGTCTCCATCACAAAGGAATCCAAACTGAAGGAATTGGATAGCCCTGTCCCGTATGAGAGAAAATTAGTTGGTGAAATGCCCAGTAAGTATTGAAATGTGTTTAGCGGCATAGGAATCTCTAGTGCTCTTTCCAACATTTTCAGCATAACACTCATCAAAGGCCTCAATTCAAGCCTATATTGCACGTAACACAAAGCTACCTTTACCATTCTATGTGCAATCTCCATGTCATTCTTTTCAATTCCAATGACTATCATCAATTCATCTTGTTCTCCTTTCTCAAAGTTATTCCACACCAACTTTGGGAACTACTCTTGATTTTCTGGAAGATTAATATTGAGGTTCCTTCTCCGCCTAATGATCTCAAATAAAAGCATTCCAAAGCTATAAACATCACACTTGTGGGTTATAGGAAAGGGCATCCAAAGTTCAAGTGCAGCATAACCAGGAGTACCCCTTCCCTCTGTCATTGTTACATGGGTATTTTCTCAATTATGGAGTTTTGCTAATCCAAAATCAGGCACTTCAGGTGCAAATTTTACATCCAACGGGATATTACCCAGTTTGATATCATAGTGAATTATTCTTTGTTGACATTCTTCATGCAAATATGCAATTCGTCTTGCGGTTCCTATTGCAATTTCATGGAGTTTCTCAAATTCTATGAAGTTATTCTCAACAAACAAGTACTTTTCTAGTGAGCCATTAGCCATGTACTCATAAACCATTGCCCTCAAGTGTTTATCAAAGAAAAATCCATCGAAACGAACAAGGTTAAGATGATGGATTCTACCAATAGCACTTACTTCTACCATGAATTGTTCCTCTATCCGTTTATTTGAGAAACCACTTAGAACTTTCACTGCTACTATAGTTCCATTTGCCAAAGACCTTTTATACACAACACCAAAACCTCATAAACCAAGCGTGTGTTGCTATAGTTATTTGTTGCAATTTTAGGCTGGTGAGAGGAAAACTTGATAGGTGTCTCTTTTTCCATATCATCAAGGAATTTGTCAATAGCTAATGATGGCAAATACACCCAGTTTGGAATAATACATGTTATAACCTTCCTTAGCATGTTTGTCGTACGAATTGCCACTACGAAAAATCCGACAACTGCCAAGTCCATGAACAAAATTTGAATCCTAGGCAATTCATCTTATTATGCAAAAATAAAACCAAAGTTGAAAAACAATAATGGAAAATCTTACCTAAAAGTGAGAAAACTACGAGTCTGATTCCGATTGCCCAAAACACGGAGTTTGAGGTCATTCTCAAGTACAAAAGATACAAAAGCTACCTAAAGTTTAACAAGAGGAATGGTAAACAACAATGTTGGTCTCAAAACAACAAAGAAACCAAAGCATTTTCGGCAAAAGTAATGTGCAATGCAGCAACACACAAAGTATAAGCAAAGTTAATGTTAGTTCTTATGGCTAGCCAAGAAATAGTGTTATTTTTACCATATGAAGTTATACACAATCTGAAGAGATGCTAGGAATATCCTACATTAGATTCTTCATTTGGATAATTTGAGGATTTAGTGCATAGCATTAGTGATTATTTGTCAATCTTTGTAAATATATAATATGATGATAACAATGTAACATTATTCAACTATTTCGTTTGAAAACAGTAGAGCTATGTATATATTTAGCGTGGACTCTATTGGTACGAATGTGACATTTAACTAGAATAATTAATGTTGCTAAATAAAAATAGTAGAGCTATATACATAATTAGTTTGAACTCTATTGGTATGAATGTGATATTTAATTACAACAATGTTGGTTAGTTATTGAGTTAGTGAAAAACTAGGTTAGTTTAGTTCGCTTACATACTTCTATTGTCAGATGGTCAGTCAATGGTAAATATTTATTATTGCCTCTCACTTATATATTTCTCTTCAAGTTTGGACTATTTCATGTGATGATTGTTGGGCTTGGTCGTTGTTAGATGTTAATGCAATTATTTTCATATTTGTAATAAATCTCCGACTGATTGACCAAAAAAAAAATAGACGAGGTGGGGTTGGGGGAGCAATGCTACACCACTTAAGAGAAATAATAAAAATGACCTAAGATATGATAATATTATTTTTCATTCATACGATTAATGAATTATTAATAAAAAATGACTTAATTGTTATGTAAATTAAAACTTCAAAAAAGGTCAGTATAATTATATCAAATGTGTGGAACTAATTATATTTTTTTCAAACTTTAGGAGAGGCGAGTGTAATTTACAATTTTTTTTTAATTTTTAGATTTTTTTTACATTAAATGGAGTTGAAAAGTTAAAAAAAAAAACACACACACACACACACATGTGAATTTGAACATTAAAGACAATTTTTTATTTTAAAACATGTGAATTTTTAGTTGGATGTCAAACGAGTAATAAAAAATTTAAATTACTTTCTACAAATATATATATATATATTGTAGACACCCCATTTTTTACCGTCCTCAAGTCTTGGACGTCATCATTTGAACACTCGATGATCATCCATGCTCGTGTTCGTTTTGAGTTCCCGAAGGTCTCGGCCGCACGCCTTGTCTTAGGATCTCTCAACTTGTCTGTTTTGTGCTTGGTTGTAGACCAAGGACTTGTGGTTCTGCTTTTGAGGGAAGAGGGTGGCTTGTTGGCCATCCCTACAACCCATCGGCTAAGGCCTTGTGCCATCGCCTTGTTTTCTTGCCATCGACCATAAGTGTTGGCCGATCAGCACTCTTTTTGGTCGATCGGTCATATTTTCTGGCCGAGACCTTTCTATCTGCTTTTTCAGATATTTCCTTGCCAGCTGTGACAACTGGTGAGCACAGATCTCATCCTCCATATGGAGGGATTGAATCAAGGCTCAAGCTTGCTCAACAAGCTTGAGATTTGATTTTCTACAGGAAGTGAGACCCCTCTCCCTTTCCAAGGGTTCTGAAAAGTTGAGATACAAGTTATATATCTCTCTCTATATATATATTTTACCTCTCTCTCTCTTTATATTTGCACTCATTTGTGCTCAAAAGTGTAATTTCTTCACACTTTTGCACTAAAGCACCTACTAGAACACCATCCTTTTGTTGCTGAGGCACTTAGGAGGTGGTGTTAGTGTTTTTGGATTGGTTTGAACTCAGAAAAGCTGCTAGAGTTATGGTTTTGAAGGTGTTCTTCAAGGGTGAGTCAACTAGCCTTTAAACCCTTGTTTTGGTTTAAGCTTTTGGACCTATTTGCATGTTGATTTAAGCTTAACTATCTACTGAAAAAATTTCTGATTTTTCATGTTTAACATGTTTGTTTAAGGTCACTGTTGTGTTGGGGGTAGTCTACCCCCTCTTAGGCCTTGTTTGGCCTTGTTCGGCCTTGTTCTTGTGCCATCTTTTTAAGCTATTGGGATCACCTTGTTTTGGCCTTCCCACCACTAAAACTCAGAGGAATTTTAGTGGTGGAAATGGTGTTTTAAGGTCCCAAATAAGAAAGGGTCATCCCCTCTCCTTGTGTCTTGCATGCTTGTATAGATGGCTCATCAAAGTGGCATGTTTATCTAGCATATGTTGGCCATATCTCAGCTTGTTTTGGTGTTGTTTTTCCATGATATACCTCTGTTTTAGGTTCGCTTGATAGCATCTTGCATGCTTCACATACTTGTAGTGCAATCTTGCATGCTAGCATAACATGCATCATGTTTTTGGACCATCATTCTTGCATGTTTTGGCTCAACTCCAAGAAGCTTTTAGCCTTGTTTTAACATGCTTAAGCTCTGATTTATGTTGTTTTAGTCATGCATGCCATGCTTTGCATAGCCATAATGCATTCTAGCTTACCAACTTTGAGTTTCCAAGTCACTAGCATGCATTGCTTAGACTATTTTCATGATTTGGCATCATTTGAAATGTTATTTCAGTGCATGTTTCATGGCCATACACTTGCATCTTTCACTCTTTCAATGCGTTGGAGGGTTTGCCCTTTATGCCTTCAACATGAGCCATTATGCATGCCACCATGCTTAGGCCTTTGGGCTATCATTTCAGTGTTTATTTGGGGTCATTATGCCATGATATAACTCTGATTTTTGTTGGCTAAGTCACCTCATGCTTGGTCTTTGTAGGTGTAGTGTAATCCTTCCTTTTGGCCTTGTATGCATTATGCCTTATGCCCTTAATGTTGGCTTGTTTTGGCTTTGCTCCATGCATGTTTTAGACTCATTTTGGCATGATCTAGGACTGTTTTGGGTTGTACTTGCCATATGCTTCATGCTTTGTATAGCTATGGTGTAAGTCCCTTTTGCTAGCTTCAAGCTTTGAGCCTCCTAACATGCCATACTTGTGTTACTTGAGTGGTTTGGCACCATTTCATACATGATTTCAGAGCTTATAGTGTTGTCACACATCCATGCTTGTCACTCTTTAAGTACTCTTGAGGGTTGTCCTCTTATGCCTTAATTCTTGAGCCATTTGGCATGCATGCTTGTTTTGCATTTCATGCCTTCATTTCAACATTTTGGCCACTAATTTGGGCATGATTGAGGTCTGTCCATTTTAGTTTAAGTCCATTTTGCATGTTGTTGTATGCTTATTGCATTGCTTGGTACATTGCATGTTGTTGCATGCTTGGTACATTGCATGACATTATAATGTGCATGTTGTTGCATGCTTGATATATAGCATGTTGTTGCATGCTTGTTCCATTGTATTGTTGTTGCATGCTTGAGTTGCATTGCATGGTGCTTGCATGCTCATGTTGCATTACATTGTTTGCATGCCATTAGCTTTGTTAAGCTATGCATGCATTGCATTGTGTTTGGTTTGGGTGTTAAGCCAAACACGAGACACGAGGGACGTCTCATACTTGGAGTGATGAAACGTGCCTCAATTCTTGTTCGCCGACCCTCTTGAGCACGCATGATAGAGGTTAAGGCATTTATGTGTTTTTGTGCATTCATGTGACATTGATTTGTGCAACTCGGCCTCTTTGGCCATCATGCATTGGAATGCGTGATTGATGGCTCGAGGGCCGAACACTACACACATTTGAGCCTTAGACATGATAAAGGGTGTAGTTGTACATACATTTTCTTGCAAATACATTGACATGCCTCTGTTTGTGCTTTGTTGCAGCAAAAAGGAGAGTTTGCAGGAAGAGATGGTCGATCGGCTATCTAGTGTGCCGATCAGCTACCAATAATTGGCCGATAGCCTCAAAATTGGTCGATGACCTTTATCCTTTGGCCGATGACCTCTCAGCATGTCCATGAGGTGGAGCAGAAGTGTTTTGAAGGTTGGCACAGTTTTCAGAAGTCTAAAACAGAGCAAACAGAGGCAACATGAGGCATGGTAACGGATTTCCGGGACGACACGACCGAGCATGCATCATTCATCATTCTGAGGCAGAGTTGTGGCAGCCTATTTAGTTTCTTACTTGGTTGGTTTTGTAATTTAATTAATTTGATTAATTAGTTAAAATTTTGTAATAATTAATTAGCTAAATTTGTTAATTAGTTAACGTGTTATAATAGTTAGCTTAGTGTTAGCTAGTTATTCAATTTGATCATGTAATAATTAGTCTAATTAGATTATTAGATTAGTTAGAATAGCTTAGCTTAGCTAAATTCATTCGGACCCTCCTCCAAGAGGGCGAATTTTGTAATAAGCGTGCGTGTGTGTGATGCATGTCTTCCAACCCCCATTTCTTTCTCCCTTTTATTTACCAGCTTTTGAGGGTTAGTTTTAGGGCATGTTTCAATTAGCATACTTATGCTTTGCATGTTTGCATTCATTCATCTGTCTTGCATGCACCGAGCTCGACGCATCATACAAACCGCATTGTATTTCAATACATTTACTTGAATACATGTTCAACAGCATGTTATCAAGTTTCATTTCATATGCCATCTTAGAATAGCCGAGCCTATTTCTAGTTGCATTTTGCATGTGTTGCATTAGGCATCTTGACATAAACTAGGATCATGTATGATTTCTAACTAGTTCTCTGTTTTGGCTCGCAGTACACCGTAAGTGTTTATGCTTTAGCATCTTGCATGAGTGTGAGTGTTGCCATGATAGCATGCTTACCATGAGGCTAACTGCTTATGTGCTTAATTGCATGAATGCCTATGGATGAAGGTTGGATTGCTTGAATTGGGACAATTCATCGAAATGCGAGTTTTAAGCCCACTTTGTGAAGTGGCAAAATCATGTTTTCTAAGCCCACTTGAGGGTGGCAAAATCCACGTCTTAGCCTACTTACGAATAGCACCTTCAAACCATTTTCAAACAAACAAACATGAGATGTTTTGTTCCAACTTACGCAATCTAGTCTATACTTGTATGTTGTGCGCATCACGTAGTAATTCTAGCTAATAACCGGAATAAGAATGCATATGTTTTCAAAAACAAAATATCATGTTAGTAAAGGCCGATCTTTGATTGGGCGAGCGGGGGTGCTCATTGCATGACCTTCCCCTCTCGTACCCAAGTTCCTGAGCTGAGGCAACTTTGGCGATGACGGACACGTGGCCTTAGGCGCGAGTCAGGGTTTCCTAAACTTCCCAAAAATAAAACATTTAGGTGGCGACTCTATATCTGGAAAAGTAGTCCATGTTGGCACTTCTTTATTCAAATTAGTTTTTCAAAACGATTTACTGGATTTGGACTCTTTGGTGATTTATCAATCTTGTATTGTACTTTGTAAGATTAGATTCAGAACCGTGACATTGGAACTGTAGTAGCTGATGAACAAAATGATTTCACGCCTTCGCGCGCGGAGCCAGGACATTCGGGCACGTCTACAGTTTCTGGCGACTCTGCTAGGGATTTAGAGAACTTGATTCGAACTCATGATGTCTTGTTTTGATTACACTTATGTGTCTCTTTGCATTGCATTTGCATTGGTGCACCTAGGGCACCGTGTTTGCTGTATGCTATTCCTGAACGGTTTGCCAGAGGCTTGCTTTGAGAAGCGTGCTATAAGGCTGACCGGTTGCGGGCTCTGCAACAACGGGAACACAAACCCCAATTTTTACCGAGGCACCTTTTCTGACCATTCGACTTAGTGCATATCGGAATCCATAGCGACCATTCCAAGTTAGGACAGGTTGCTTACCCGATTATGGATTGTTTGAAACTGCTGTGTGTGTAGTGAAACCCTAGCTCTTGACAAGATAGGACAAGGAAACCCTACTCCTCCATAGGGGTGTTTTGGCTCTCACTTGCTTGCTATGTGCTTTTAGAGTGCGTCTCTACAGGAATGCATGTATCAGTTTGCAAGTCTGGGTATCAGGCCTGTGGGCATCAGTATTTGGGGAATCAGTTTTACCTACAGGTATCAGATTCAAATTCGGGACAGTGATTTGGGAACAGTGATCAGTGGTTGAGGACAGTTTTTTGAGCTTGTGTTTGTCAACTGTGTGTTGTCTTTATTTAAGCCGTTATGCTGTCCGTTTTTCTGGTTATTTGTTTCCTTATTATGCTTTATTTATCTTTTTGCAAAGTAGTTTAGCACCATTGCATCCGACCAGGCAGATATTCCCCGAGCACTCTGGGTTAGAGGTCAAAGACTTCGTCGATCCGAGGATCTGACAGACAGACAAGCAGTGTTCCTTTCTTTACCCCCAGTTACTAGACAGAGGTCAGTATGGCGCAGTGTATCGGTAGCAGTCACTAGATCAGTGGTCCACCTTACTAGTGAACAGTCAGGCTAAGGTCTTAGTTTCTACTGCAGGGACAGATATACCTGTTGTTCAGTTAGACCAGCACAATATGGCAGGTATAGAGGAGATGATGCGTCAACTCCAGGAGAGTATGCAAGCCATGCAGCAGGATGCTACCCGCCAAGCAGAGTTTGTCGCACACCAGGCCGAGGTCATGGCCCAACAAGCAGAGCTGATTGCTAGACTTCAGTAGCAGCAACAACCACAGCAAGCCGGAGCATCTGCTTCGCACCCAGCTCCTCCCCCACCTAGAGTTCCAATACTCGGGGAGACAGCACACGTCCAGGAAAATACGGGCGTTCCAATGGGGCTAGCTCTACCTCCGATCCTACCCCAGCTATCCAAAATGCCAACCAATATAGTGGACACACCGTTTGAGTTCGAGGTGGATCCCACAGCACTAAAAGTGAGCAAGCTAGAAAAACTATTCAAGAAGTCTCAAGGTGTGAAATCCATTCCAGATATAGAGGATGGGTACACCGACTCAGCCGTGACTCTGCTAGACCGGTTTAAAATGTCGCACATAGACCATTTCGATGAGTCTAGGGATCCTATGGTGCATTTACGACTGTTCTCAGATATACTAAGGCCGATAGGCCTCTCCAGATTGCAGAAGCCTTCCCTGTTTGGACAGACCCTGTCAGGTGTAACGGCTATTTGGTATGCAAAGCTGGAGGACTTTGTTAAGAGGAACTGGGAGGAGATGGCTGAGGCCTTTGTAGCTCAATACTCCTACAATACGCAGATCGAGGTCACAACTCGTGATCTCGAGACAACTAGGTAAAAGCTGAAGGAGAGCTTTTCCGATTTTGTGACCCGCTGGAGGGTGAAGGCCTCGATGATGACCATCAGGTCGGTCGATAAGGACCAAATACGGATGGTTGTGCGCAACCTCCAACCCAAGCTCATGCAAAAGATGATCATCCTCCCCCTCCCCACCTTTGTAGAATCTACATGAGATAGGGGTGCAGATCAAGGACGTCATGAAGCAGGGCCTCATTGATCATGAGAGAGAGCAGCCCAAGAGGGCATTCAACTACAATACGAATGCAGGCACAAGCAGTGCTGCGGCTACCAGGACTTCAGTCATGGGCATGGTCACCACCACCACCCCAAGAACCCTTACAGCTACACCATTCACCGGTGCGTTCGGAAGTAGCTCACAAACAACCAAGTTTCCACCCCGAGGCCAGAGAACCCTTACCCCGCTGTATATGTCTCTGTCCAAAGCCCTAGGGGTTCTAATTAGGAAAGGCACTTGAAGCCCCTGGAGCCACAACCATTGCCGAAAAAACTTCTTCCCTCCCACAACCCAGCTAAGTACTGCGCCTATCACCAACAGCATGGTCATGACATTGACCAGTGCTTCAGATTACGTCACGAAATCCAGGATCTCGTTGACAATAGGGTAATCGTATCCCCAAAAAAACCAAATGTTACAACCAACTCTCTCCCACCACATAACCAAGCTCCACCTCTCAAACGCATCAACCTTATCCAAACTGGGGTTGTGTCATACGACCCTAGCATATATATCACCCCTTCCCACCTACCCAAGCCGAAGGTGTTCATTCCTGACAGCACTGACTTGTGCATGTTGGACATCTCCCAAACCCAACCTGAAATGGTAGCGGTGACTATCGAAGATAGAATTGGGTCGACTGCGGAGGCAAATGGGAATAATGATACAGAGCCTGAGGGGTCTACGAGCTTCATGTACAACCCAAGGGGTTACATCACATCAGCAAGCCAGGCTAGGCCGAATGTGGAATTGCCAGTGGGGGCAGAGATTTGTGTGGTTCGAGAGGATGGACCTAATCAGGGGCTGGATGACCTTGCAGAACTGGAGGAGGATATCGCGAGTCTGCAATTCTTCAATAAATAGGATCCGGGAGATGTGATTGTCAACTGGTTTGATCTGGAAGGGTCAGCAGAAGCTACTGGGTGGCTCAGCGATGAGCCAGATGTTGTTGAGGCACCTCAGCCAGAGCAGGGGCAACCAGGAGCTGGGATGTCAACAGTGGCCGGAAGGGTCAGGAATCAGGATGCACCGCTGGAGAGCACCGGTGATAAGAATTTTGCTCAGAATACGGGTAGTTTGAGTACGAAAAATACTGAACAACAGGCTGCACTGAAGCAGTTTGAGCGGGAAATGATCGAAGATTCTGAGAGGGCCAGAAAAGTCAAAGCCCCTGCGAGGACAGAACGTGTTGTGTGCACAAGAATGGAATGTGCTGCGAGCACAGGGATGGGAAGGGCCGTGGGCACAGGAATAGTTGTAACGGAGCTGGATAGGTGTCTGTCGATTGCCGATGGCATGTGGTGGGAAGAAGACGACTTATGTCTTGCCCACACAGATGAAGATTGGGAGAACAATCAACCGGATGATACCTAGTATGTTGGCGAGGTTGACCACATGACTAGGAGTGGGCGGTATTTCAACCCCCGCACTTAGACTAACCAAAGGCGTCCGGAAAGGACAAAGAGGCAGAGAAGTAGAAAGAAAAACTACTCGAAGAAGAGGTTGTGTTGAAACAGCTTAAGAAGATACAAGCAGACATCTCCATCTGGGGACTGCTTATGGCCTCAAGAGTTCATCGACAAGCTGTCTTTTCTACAATGGATAAGGCCAAACTTTCAATAGACACCACGTCGAAGCAGTTGGTAGGGCTGGTTTTTCCGGGAGGAACTTCCCCGACGTTGACCTTCACTAACAAGGAACTGCCGCCTGAGGGCGCAAACCATAACAAACCTCTCCACATCTCTATTGAGTGTAAAGAAAAATGGATACCGGTGGTTCTTGTCGATACAGGATCCGCTATCAATGTGTGCCCGTCGAGGATGGCATATGCAATCGGGTTGAAGCCTGCGAATTTTGTGCCAACTGCCCAGGTGATAAGGGCCTACAATAATACCAGCAGAGAAGTGATGGGGACTGTGCAGATTCGGACTCAGGTTGGTCCAGGACAATAGGATATTGACTTTCATGTCTTGGACGTTCCCGTAACTTTCAATCTACTCCTAGGGCGGTCGTGGCTGCACCAGGTGAAGGCGGTCTCTTCCACCCTGCATCAAATGTTGAAGTACTCCCACGAGAAGGGGGTTGCTATAGTTTTTGGGAATTCTTCAATCCATCCGCCGCCAGAGGTGTCTACACCGGTTCTGGAAATCGAGCATGGCACGGAGGATGTGTTCCTGTCAGGATTTACCCTAGCCGAGGCCCGAGTCGTACAGAACATTTTTGCTGTTGATGAGGGGTTATATGTCAGTGCACAGTCTGTGTACCTCATGAACAAGCTCCAGCACATCCCTAGGATGGGACTAGGGAAAAATGGTCGGAAGGGCATTACAGTATTGGCTGAAGTGCCGCACAACCTGCATACCTTTGGCTTGGGTTATCTACCTACCAAAGAGGACTGGGTGAGGAAAGGCAAAGAGATGGCCAGAAGAGCCAGAGCCAAGCAAGCCGAGAAGCATTATGAGTTGGTGCATCGACCTATCCAGGGCACCCTAAACGGACGTTTTGTCCGGGA
Organism: Camellia sinensis; assembly: GCF_055761805.1. NCBI lineage: Eukaryota > Viridiplantae > Streptophyta > Magnoliopsida > Ericales > Theaceae > Camellia > Camellia sinensis. The sequence continues at coordinate 14,510,882 of NC_138964.1, read as the reverse complement.
GGGGGAAGACTTTCCATTCTGCGGTTTCCCAGAGCCATGGCTAAATGCTGAGAGGCGACGCTTGCCGGGATATGAGATTTTCTTCGACTTGCAATTGTCCAAGGATAATGTTACGGAAGAGCAGACAGACCCACTAGCTGAGGCTGAGCAGTGTAAGGAAGAGGATTCCGAGAGCACCGAGATTGAAATGGGGGTAGCACTGGCTTGTCTACTCTCAGATCCTCCGATCGTACAAGAGTGCTTGGGGAATAACTCAGTTTCCATGATTGGGAATGAAGCTGCTGCAAGCCCATCTCCAAACATTCTGGATGCGTCCATCGTACCCTCTCTCGTCTGGCAATACGAAGAGGGATTCTTATCGAGCAGCACCGGGTCAGGTAGTGAGCTGGAATCTGATTCCACTGAGTCTGTGGAGTCAGAATCAGGTTCCAACTCGTCTGAGTCTGAGTCCGGTATTCTTAGGGGTGACAACTCGGATGCCACAGTCCTGTCTAGGTCGTCTTTTTCTTTTTCCTTTGAGTCTGTTGTAACAGAGAAATCAGGCGATTTGGAAGTGATTAATGAGAATTGTGCGATTGTGGCCTTCGAGTACTTTTCGGTGCCTTTGATTTATTGCATTAATCAAGACTTTCAAAATTTTAATAAAAATGATGAGAAAGAAATTTCTCCGGTTTTGAAATATTTGCTTGATCAAGAGCAGGAGAGGTTTGTAAAATCGCTGGTTGATGAAATCACCACAATTAATGTGGGCACTGAGAAGGACCCGCGGCTGGTCCAGATCGGGTCCACGTTGTCTTCGGAGGAGCGCGAGCGCTTAGTCGCTTTATTAAAAGATTTCAAAGATGTTTTCGCGTGGTCCTACGAAGACATGCCTGGAATCGATCCTGAGATTGTACAGCATCGGATCTCTCTTGACCCAAAGGCCCGACCTGTTAAGCAGAAGCTCCGAAGGATCCGCCCGAACTGGGCTCTCAAGATCAAAGAAGAGGTCACCAAGAAAATTAACGTAGGGTTCCTACTAGTATCTGAATACCCAACTTGGTTGGCCAATATAGTTTCGGTGCTTAAGAAGGACAGCAGAATTTGGGTATGCGTGGACTTCAGGGATTTGAACAAAGCCAGTCCGAAGGACGACTTTCATTTGCCGCATGTTGACGAATTAGTGGACTTCACTGCTGGGCATGCATTGCTCTCACTCATGGATGGGTTTTCTGGCTACAATCAGATTCTGATGGCACCCGAAGACCGGGAGAAGACTGCTTTTACCACCCCGTGGGGGACCTATTGTTATAGGTTTATAACATTTAGGCTGAAGAATGCTGGAGCTACATATCAACGGGCTGTGACCACGATATTGCACGATATGATCCATAAAGAGGTTGAGGTGTATGTGGACGACATGATTGTCAAGTCCAAAGAAAGAGAGGGCCACTACACCACCTTGCAAAAATTCTTCCAACGAATCAAAGTGTTTCGGTTGCGACTGAATCCTCAGAAGTGCACATTTGGTGTTACAGCATGGAAAATACTGGGGTTCTTGATCACACAGAGAGGTATTGAGGTCGATCCTTCTAAAATCAAGGTCATCTTAAAAATGCCACCACCGAGGGCTGAAAAGGAGGTGTGATGCTTTCTGGGTAAAGTGCAATTCATAAGACGGTTTATTACAAAATTAACCTTGACTTGTGAACCACTCTTTGGTCTCCTGAAGAAAGGAAAGAAGTTCTAATGGGACGGTCGATGCCAAGCTGCCTTCGAACAAATCAAGCAATATTTACAGAACCCACCTGTGTTGTCACTGCCTGAGCCAAGAAAACCGTTGATTCTGTACCTTTCAGTGACTGAAACTACAATGGGCTACATGCTTGCACAGGAGTCTAAGGACAAAGTGGAGAAAACTATCTACTACCTGAGCAAGAAAATGCTGGATTACGAGACCCGCTACACTCCGCTGGAGAAGGCTTGTCTGGCCTTGGTATGGGCTACCAGGAAGCTGCGGTACTACCTGTTAGCTCACTCTGTAATACTGGTTTCGAGATTAGATCCCATCAAATATCTTTTCGAGAAACCGGCACTTACGGGTAGGCTAACCCGTTGGTTGCTTCTGTTTTCCGAATTTGATCTGAAGTACATGACGCGGTGAAAAGGAGAGCGGTAGCGGAGTTCCTAGCCAATCACCCAGTGGAAGAGGATGAAGCAGTTGTGTATCTATTTCCAGACGAGGCCATTCTCTATGTAGAAGAAGAGACCTGGACGATGTACTTTGACGGAGCGTCAAACCAATACAGGTATGGGATAGGGTGTTCCTGATAGCGCCCGACAATTCCCGTATACCCCTAGCATTCAAACTCCAGTTCAAAGTCTCGAATAATGAGGCAGAGTATGAGGCATGTATTGCTGGACTAGAAGCCACCTTAGAACTAGGGGAAAAACGGTTGGACGTCATCGGGGACTCGAACCTTGTCGTATCTCAAGCTAAAGGAGATTGGAAAGTTAAAGAAGAAAAGATGAGAATCTACCACCAGACCTTGGACGTGCTGATTCCTCGATTTGAGAAACTAAACTTCGCTCATCTGTTAAGAGAGAATAACAGGTTCGCAGATTCATTAGCAACTCTATCTTCTATGATAGACATCCCTTTCGGAGTCCAGATGCGTCCGATCATCATTAAACAGAAATTTGTGCCGGCCTACGTGCTGATTGCTGCCATAGATGAGGTATAAGATGAGAATCCCTGGTATTACGACGTTTGGAACTTCTTGGAAAAAGAGCCGTATCCACCAGGGGCAAATACCAAAGATAAGAGGGCAATTTGAAGAATGGCTGCTCAATTCATCATCTGCAGGGGTAAACTGTACAAGAGAGGTCATCTCAGGATGCATAAACTATGTGTTGATGCTGAAGAATCTAAGCGCATGATGGAGGCCATCCATGGAGGAGAGTGCGGAGCGCACATGAACGGAGTCATGCTAGCCCGGAAGATCCTTAGACAGGGTTATTACTGGTCCACCATGGAGGAGGATTGTATTGACTTTGTCCGGCGATGCCACAATCGTTAGATCCATACAAACCGCATGAACATTCCGCCGTCAAAGCTGTACAACATGACTTTGCCATGGCCGTTTTCAGTCTGGGGGATTGATGTAATTGGGGCTGTCACTCCGAAGGGGTCCAATGGGCATGAGTACATTCTGATAGTGATACCCTACTTTACGAAGTGGGTCGAGGCCCAATCTTATGCGGTGTTGAAGGCGTCGCACGTTGCTAAGTTCATCAGAAACAACATCATCTGTCGCTACGGGGTCCTGAACGAGATTATTTCAGATAATGGTTCCCACTTCAAGAAGGAGGTGGTCGACTTGTTGGAGAAGTACAACGTGGCTTTTCATAAGTCATCTACATATCGGCCGCAAACCAACGGAGCAGTTGAGGCTGCCAACAAGAACATCAAGCACATTCTACAGAAGATGGTGGAAACCTATCGGGACTGGCAAGATAAGTTGTCGTTTGCTCTGTGGGGCTACCGGACTTCAATTCGAACTTCTACTAGAGCAACTCCGTATTCCTTGGTTTATGGGATGGAGGTTGTTCTGCCTATCGAAGTTAAAGTTCCGTCGTTACGGGTATTGGCTGAATGTCAGATAGTCAAGGCAGATTGACAGCAAAGCAGGTTCGAAGAACTCATGCTCTTTGATGAAACAAGGCTGAAAACACTGTATCATGTCCAAGGTTATCAACGAAGAATTGCCAAGGCTTTTAACAAGAAGGTTAAGTCCAGGAATTTGAAAGAAGGAGGTTTGGTGCTCAAAGACAACCGAGCTCCCATCCACGACCTTAGGGGCAAGTTCAGACCCAATTAGACTGGTCCTTACATCATTAAGTCTATCTGGTCGGGTGGAGCTGTCGTTCTGATGGACCTAGATGGCCTAGAGCTCTCCCAGCCGATCAACATGAAAAAGTTGAAGAAATACTTTTCCTGAGTGGCTCGCTAGGCCAAAAACCCGAAAGAGCGACCTAGGCAAAAGTTAGAGCATGAAAAATTTGAAATTATAAAAACTGAGCTCGCAAGGTTGAAAACCCAGAAAGGGCGGCCTTGGCAAAAGTTAGAGCGCAAAATGAGAGTGTTAATACACGAGTGAACCCGAGCCAAACTATGTAAGGTTTCATTCCCATCTTTGGGATACGTAGGCAACTTCATTCTGAAGTCCAGACATAAACACTTCCTCGATCAACTTTGTTCATGTGATCATGCTGGTCATCTTTGTCTATTATGCATTCAAGAGCTCGGGTGTAATCTCCAGTGCAGTGCTATTCAAACTAGGGGCAACTTTCTAGTTGTTGGGATCCGGGGTTGTGCATCTCAGTGATAGCTTTCAGGCGTGTCCAGTTCTGATCCATATCGAAAATGGTTTTGAAACGTTTTAATAAAAGTTGATTTTTGTTCAAATTAATCTTTTTACAACTTAGACTATTTTTGGACCAAACGGAAAATTTTCAGTACCCACAACCTTCAATTACATTGATTTCAATACAGAGTTCTCCTACTCTTGAATACAAATTGAAGTTGCTTTTCATTATATTCATAAAGAAAATTTAAAAGTACTGATTAAAGCAAATAAATTCGGGACATGGACAAGTCAGGTGTTCCTGCGTCCCTTCCCAGAGCTGGTCGAAGCCTCTGATGCTAAAGTAGGCCCAACCTATGCCTCTTCATCGAGTCAAGCTATACACTCATCAGAGAGGGTGCAACTGTGTAGACACCCCATTTTTGACTGTCCTCAAGACTTGGACGTCACCGTTTGAACACTCGGTGATTATCCATGTTTGTGTTCGTTTGGAGTTCCCGGAGGCCTCGGCTCGCGCGCCTTGCCTCAGGATCTCCGAACTCGACTGTTTAGTGTCTGGTTTCACACCGAATACTTGTGTTTTGCCTTGGAGAGGCAGGGTAGGGCTTGTAGACCATCCCCACCCACCACCGGCAGTGGCTAGAGGCCACCGGCTGGTTTTTGCTGCCACCGGCAATGTATATTGCCGGCCGGCACTATTTGTTGCCGGTCAGCACTATTTAGTGCCGGTCGGCACTCTTTTTTGCCAAGATGGAATTTTTGGCCGGCCGACTACTGTGCATCTGCTTTTGCAGATATTTTAAGACAGTTGTCTTGCTTTTGGCTCCCCTCCATACACGTGTATGGAGGGATCTCCCTCTTATGAAGCTTGTCTTGTAAGCTTTACAAGACAAGAAGTGCCATAAAGGGAGGGGTGGGTCTCTTGGCTTAAGAGGTTAGAGACTTAAGATATTTTGAGAGCTTAGACAACCATTGTTAGGGTTTGAGTTCTAGGTTTAGGGTTAGATACACATCCTATCTCTCTTTCCCTCTCTTTTGTGCTCTTGTGTGTGTTTTAGTCCATACTATTGCACACAAGCACCTAGTGTTTCACCTTCCTCTTGGAACTGAGGTTCTAAAGGACTGATTTTGAAGTTTTGGTGTTGGATTCAAGCCAAGGAGGGTCATTGGAGCACCATTTGTAAAGGGGTCATCAAGGGTAAGAAACTAACATCTTTATTCCCCATTTTTGCACCTTATTTCTACCTGTCTTAAATTCGTTTTTGAGCTTGGTGTATAATACAAAAAAGTTCTGTTTTTAGACCCTCTTGATTGTTTATTAAGGGTGTTTTGTGATTTGAGAGTGTTTGACCCCTCTTAGGCCTTGAAAGGCCTTATTTTGTGCTATTTTGTACTAGTTTCGGGACTTTGGTGTTTGGGCCTCTTCACCACTGAAATCTTGAGGGATTTCAGTGGTGGAGATGGTGCCTTGAAGTCTCTAGAAGGAGAGGGTCACCCCCTCTCCTTGTTGTCCTTGAAAAGGGCATGTTTTGGCCTCTTGAGAGAGCATTATGTTTGAGTGTGTGTTAAGCATGTATAGGCTGTTTTTCATGCTTATTTTTCCATAATATAACATGATTTTAGATTGGTTTTGGTACTCCATGCATGCTTAGCATAGTTGCCATGTAATGCCATGTTTATGCCTTAATGTGCCTTAGGTTGTTAGCCTTTGTTCAAGCATGTTTTAGGCTTAGTCTTGTGAAGCATTTGTGCCTATTTTGACATGTTTTAGGTCTGTCCATAGTCGTTTGGTTTGATCTTGGCATGCATCATATAGCCTCTTTGCATTTTGGCTTGTTGGCCTTAAGTATGTGCATGTATAGTATGACATCTTTGCATTGATTTGGTGATTTGGGGTCACCCTACATGTTATTTCAGTCCCATTTTCATGCCTATGTGTTTGCCTTGAATGCATCTTTAATGCCTCATAAGCTTGTGTAGCAATGCTCCTTGTTTTGGCACTTGTGCATACCTCTAAATTTGAGCCACTTAGATGCCATCTAAGTAGTCCTTTGGCCTTGTTTTAACATGCTAAAAACCTGTTTTTAGTGGTTTAATGCATGCCATGATTGTTGTGATAAATGTGCTTCCAAGCTTCATAACTTGCCTCAAGTACTTGGACCATGCTTGCATGCATTTGCTTGTCTTGTTTAACATGATTTGGCATCATTTTATGTCATGATTTTCAATGCTTACTATGCATGTTAATTGTCCATGATTCCCCCTTGCAAGTGTGCTTGAGAGTTGTTCAATTTGTGCCTAAGTGTTGGCCTTTCAACATATGTATGTGTGCATGTGTATTTGGTCCCTCATTGTAGCACTTTGGCCCTTGTTTTAGGCCTTATTAGAGCTGCCTAAACCATGCTTAAGACCACCCTTTCATTGGTTAGCATTACCTCATGTTTGCTTGTATGCTTGCATAAGTGTATCGCCATGCCATGTTGCATCCTTAGCTTGCATGCCTAGGTTGCATTGCATTTTGCATGCATGCCTTGTTCCTTGACTTAATGATAGGAATTGGGCCTTGTTTGGTTGATTGGTTTGCATGCATTTGACATGAAAATTGCATACTTGATTCCTTGGGCCATCATGCATAGAAATGCGTGATTGGTGGTCCGAGAATCGAGGCACATGTCCGTTTGAGTCACAAACATGATAAGGGGCATGAGTGGTACATACATGCTTTGAATTGTGCTGCCATGCTTTGCCTTGCCCTCTGTTGCTGTGAGTTGCAGGTTCTGCAGGCTTTATTTGCTGACCGGCATTGTAAAGTGCCGACCGGCAATCCTTTATCTGCCGATAGCTTCATTTTGTGCCGGTGGAAATTCCATTCAGCCGGTGATGTCTCCCAGAACCCAAGGAAGTAGTCCTGAAGTTTTGGCAGCCTCCAGAGGAGTAAAAGAAGGAAAACAGAGGCAGCCTATGCATGGCGGCGCATTTCCGAGCGGGACCGGGCATGCATTGCATTGAGCCCTCCTCCCGAGGCGGTTTACTGTTTTTTCTAGCCTTAGTTAGTTGCTTAGTCGATTAGGCAATTTGTAATATTAATTAGCTTGCGTAGTTAATTAATTTGTAATATTTATTTGGTCCCTCTGAGTGAGGGCAAATCTGTAATAAGTGTGTGTGGGTGGTGTGTATGTCTTCCAATCCCCACTTCTTTCTTCCCTTTTATTTACCTGCTTATGATGGTAGATTAGGGCATCTTTAGTTTAGCATACCTTATGCTATGCATGCGTGCATTCATGCATTTGTACTGCATGCGTTAGGCTCGGTACATCACGCTAACTGCATCTGTACTTCAATTCACAAATTGAATATGTGGTGATTGATCGCATTTCATATGCAATGTTTAGGGTTAGTCGAGCCTGCCTAGATTGCATTTTTGCATGTGATGCATTAGCCATTTTCAACATGAACTAGGACATGCATGTTTGCTAACTAGTTTACTGTTTTGGCACGGAGTACGATGTAAGTATTTATGCTTTAGCATCCCGCATGCGTGTGAGTGTTGCCATGACAGTATGCCTGCCATGCGGCTAAGTGCTTATGTGTTAAAATTGATTGAATGCCTGTGGGTGGAGGTTGGATTGTTTGAGTTGGAAAAACTCGTTGAAATCCGTATTTTAGCCTACTTGAGAGTAGTAAATTCCAAAGCACTTTTCAAAACAAACGGATATGCAATGCTTATTTCCAAATTAGACAATCTAGTCTATACTTGTTTGCTGCGCGCATAACATAGTAATTCTAGGCTAATAAATGGAATAAGAACACGTAATGTTTTCAAAATCGGATATCATGATTAGTAGAGGCCGGTCTTCGGACCGGGCGAAAGGGGGTGCTCATAGCTGACCTTCCCCGATCGTACCCAAGCTCCCGAGCCGAGACAACTCCGGTGATGACGGACATGTGGCCTTCGGCACCGAGTCAGGGTTTCCTAAATTTCCCCATTTTAAAAATATTTAGGTGGCGACTCTGTATCTGGCAAAGCAGTCCATGTTTGGCACTACTTTTTCAAAAATCTGTTTCTCAAAACGATTTGCCAGATTTGGACTCTTTGGTTCAGATTAAGAACCGCGACAACAAAAATCGCGAGTCCGAACTGTAGTAGCATAAGGCCCCCCCTCCGCGGGCGCGTCTACAAACTGAAAATGGGAGCGGGACTAGAAGCTCTCTCGTCCTCCATGTTGTGGCATACCGAGCTAGCTATGCGCCTTGGACCGGAAATGCAGCAGGGTACTCTATCCCCTCCTCCGGGCAAGTCTGATCATGTCCGAACTGGCACCGAAATCGGAAAGGGAAGTAAAAGACACAATGTGTCAGGCCAATCAACTGAATCCCGGGCTGACGAGTCATGCTGTAGCTCATTGCTAGTAAATTAAGCCAGGGGCAGCGCCAAGCAATGTCTAGAGCAGACAAACTGCACATCCAATCGCCCCACCAACCCTCATCAGGGGCATCGACTAGACGTCGTCGGAAGAAATAGCTGCGAGCTGAATATGCTGGGCATGAGTCCACAATCTTCAATTTATCCATCAACCATATCTTGGGAGGGATGAAAAATGAAAGATTAAAGAATAGAGAGGTGTACATTGAGAGAAAAAGTAAGAAATGGGTTTTAAGAGAAAAATCAAGGCTGAGGGCCGAGTGATGTGAGAAACATATGTGAGATGGGGTGGGAAACATTACATGCAGTAGTAGTGGACTCCCCGCAAATCTAGTCGTCTCCCGGCGATGAAAAGCGTCCAAACCCATCAATGTCTCAGCTAGCGTCATGGCGATGTAGCTCTTGCCCTCTTTTAAGCCCTCGGCGACTTCAATCAAACGAGTGCTAAACCCACCGGAGCCCGGGGCAAGCAAGAAATAAGACAACATGCACAAGCAAAGCGCACGTCGCCGATAACCCTGCCAATGATGATCACTGCGGTCACCGGCATCAGAAAACCGACGAATCAAGCTCGGAACGTCCAGCTCCCTGTCATGAATCAATGACCGAGCGTCATGCAAAGTAAGGCCGCACATCCGTCCTAAGGCTTGGACGTAGCTGAACCGGAATTGAGGCAAGATTTCTTCATCGCGCTCGGATTCCATTAAAGCTTGGAAGTCCTCAAAGGTGGGACACATCTCTTGTCCGCCAAAGCTAAAGACGTGTGTTACCAGATTCCAAAACCTCGCCGCGGCATAAAGGAACGGGAATCGCAATGGCGTGCGGCTCAACGTGAATAGTACATTTATGCCAAAGCCCCAGAAATTCAGCTTTTTCGAGCCATCCAAGTTGGCAATCCAATTTGTGAGATTTTGGATAAGAAATGCTTCCATTTGGTACAAAAATTGAGCTGAAATGGAGAAAACTACAAAGCTGGGGCTTTTGAAGAAGATAAGGTGTTGAGTGGAAGACAAGTGGCAGCATTCTGGAGGTTCTTGCCATTGTTGGCCGATTGGCCAAAAATAGTGCCGACCGACCATCTTTTTTAGCCGATCAGCTAGTAATGATGGCCGATGGTCATTTCTTGTGGCCGATGGCCTCTCACCTTGGCCGATGGACTTTCCTCTTGTTCTCTGAGCTGTCTATGTGTTGGATATGTTGAGAACTTGTGACTTGTTCCACTTCAAATGCCTTTCGGTGATGATTTTGCGAAGTCGCCCCTGTGTTACTTCAATTTGTTTATCGAGTTGTTGTACTTTTGTTCATCGAGTTGTATTTTATGTTCTTTAGTCCTTGTCTTGCTTATCGAGTTGTATTTACATTTGGTTAGCATGTTAAGTTCTTTGTTTTGCTTATTGAGTTGTTTTGTTGTCAGTTGGTTCACTACCTGATTAATGCAATTCGAGCGTTTAGTTTTCAAAACAAAGTTCAATCTCATTCACATTGTTATGTAATGTGATGCGATGCGATGCTTAGAATGTACAAATGTAACACTTTTTTAACAAAAAGAGCTGTTTCATTCTATCATATTTTCTTTTGCAAAAGTACATAATTTTGAAGAAAAATAAAACCTGCCTGAGGCAATACAATGTTCTTAAACTACTAGCAAAAAGAAAAATAAAGCAAAAAAAAGAAAAAAGAAATAGCAACATCTGGATCAGCGTCGGCCGCCTCAAGTACGGGAGTCTCTCTTCATCCTCTTCTTGGACGAAGCTCCAAGATCGTCACCATCGGCTCCGCTGCCAGCATCTGAGTCCGAGCCATCTCCACTCTCATCCTGAGATGAATCTGCCTCTATATCAGACTCATCGTCATCATCTGGGGCAACCGCCCGTGAGCTACTCCCAGACTGAGTACGCCCAGCTTTGCTGTGGCTGCGTACTGAGATTCCTCGTCCTACTCTCCCCGCTCCTCAGGCAGGTACTGAAGGTCCTGCTGAAGCACCCCCTGCGGCCGGTATCTGGAATGGGGCCTGGAAAGAACAATTGGCAGATGCATCAGTTATGCTGTGCAAAGTTGAGTATGGTATCGAACACAATATGTGAGTACAGTGTATGAATGCTATGAGTACAGTGTATGAATGCCGTGAGCAATGTATGAGTACAGTGTATGAATGCTGTGAGCAGTGTGTGAGTTACAATGTATCAGTGCCGTGAATGATATATGAGTGCAATGTATCAAGTGTCGTATTGATAATGTGATGTATCATATGAGTATGAAACATATTATGCAAGGTTTTGGGACCGAGGTTGAAAGAACTTACCGGGATATTGTAAATGCTGAGCAAGTCCATGCTCCTCTACAACATCCCCATCACCGAGGCTGTTAGCTCTAGTGTTTGCCCAGTGTACTCAATCGAAGCCTGCCAAAGTGTTGAGGTAATTAGTATTCTGTGGGATATCAAATGAAATGAAATGACTGTATAGAGTGAAGAGTATAGCACATATCGGGATCGAGCCGTGAACTCCGACGAGCTCATGATCAACCAGAGGAGGAGCGATGGGTATCTGATAAGTCTCCCCACCCTGTCCTCGACATGTCATGGTGGTGGGCAGCTCTAGCCACTCCGCTCTCTGTCCCCTCCGGGACCCACTCCTGTCGCGGGCCTGAGTCGCCCTCAGTGCTCCCGCTCCTCCCACAGGGGCTGCAGGCCTCTCCCTCTCAACTCGGCGAGCACTGGCCAGAGGCTGCATGAGATAAGTCTGAATGAAGACGGTGTAGTCGCCCTCATCTCTAAAAAAGTCAGCGTCCCAGCCGATAGTGAAATCGGTCATCTCCTGTAAGGTGTACCTCTCTGTATGCCTCATATGGGTGGGAGGTGGCCTCGGGACTATCTGCTCAGGTAAGCCAAGGGTTTGCCGCAGGAAGCCCTCTCCCAAATACCAGGCCCGACAAACCGGACTCTTCAGCAAGACTCGAAATCGGGCAGTCTCCCGAGCACCCATATATTGGTCTCTCACTGCATCCGGCAACGCGGCCCAGGGCTTCCAGGTGACCTATAAATGACAGGATATATAGTTTACTATCTGCTGTTGAAAGTACAATGTAAAAAGAAGCTTAAATAAACTGTAATGTTTGAAATAGCTCTGCAGCGATAATGGTGTCAAAGTATCTGCGGAAGAACAGGAAAAACTCCCTCCGGTCGCACCTCACATCGTATCGATGAGAATATGGGACAGGGAGGGGCATCTCCACCTCCGGCTCTGGAGCAAGCCTCGGAAAGTAGGCATACACCCACAACTACAAAGTGTAACACGGTAAGAATGAGTATGCTTATCAGTAAGGCAGTATGCAGATAAAGCAGAAACCAGAGAATGGTGTGCAGTGTATTGTGCAGTGTGTATAGTGTACAGCCAGTGTAAAGCAGATTACGTGTATGCAGTGTGCGTGGTGTACAGATAGTGTAAGGCAAAACTGTAAAACAGAAAGGGAAAGTGTACCTCCCAGGCTCGCCAGTAGCCTCCTAGCAGATGTCCGTTGCGGCGGGATGAAGAGCTCATGTACCCGTAAAGTGTGGCCAAGCCTGCACGACCCCAGTCATAGCGTTGGATCCTGGTCACGTCCACCAACGCGCTCAGCAGATGGAGGGCAACTGTGTTCTCCCGGTCGGCGGAGAGGGTGGTGCCCAGCAAGAACATAATGAACCCTCGGGCGTACTGCTCGACCTCCTCGCGGGTCGTCGGCATCTGCACTCTGAACTGGTCCTCAAACCAAGAATACCTCACGAACCCTGGTCGGGAGAGAGATGGGCGAGCGCCAAGCAATAAGATCTGGGCAACATCTCACTCACCCATATCAGTATCAAAGGGAATCGGATCACCCCCTACAAGAGTGTGGCTAAATGCCTCTACCTTCTTACTTTGGACGTCACATATCTTTTTTTTTTTTTACAATTTTATTCTAACATCAAGTTCCAATTTTGTCTGCATCTCTACCCTCCAAGTCTAACCCTAACCCTAATCCCACCACCACTTCCACTCCTACTGACAGCCTTCGACGACCAACTCTACTCCTTTATTTTCTTCCTCTGGCGAGCCCTCTCTCCATAGCAACACTTTTTCTCTTTTCGGCGACCCCTTTTCCCATTGCAACACTCACTCATCTTCATTTACCGATAATGGTTTTCCCTAACTCAATTACTTCACGATCTTCATCCTTACAACAACCACTCCCCATGATCCTTTTCATACTTCGGCAAGCAACCCAGCCAGTCGATTGCTTCTACAACTACTTTTATCGCTATTCGGATAACTAGATTCAAACAAAAGGTTGGTGTACGGTATTATGTATTTGAGCAAAAGGAATTTTTTCGAACATGATCAACCGAAGCCGAACAAAGTGCATCTGTTCAGTTGTGGAGTACCAAACATGTTCAAAAAGATCGGCTCTGTGTAGCCGAATGAAAAGAGAGATAAGAGATAGATCGATATAGAGAAGGATGAGAGAGAAGAAAAAGAAAAGAAAAAAAAAACAAAAAAAAAACAAAAGGTTCAACTAGGGTTAGGGTTTTGAGCGGTAGGGCACTAGTGGAGAAAAACTAAGAAGGTTAGTGAGTAGCTGGAGCTTGCAACTGGTGGGTTAGGCTAGTAGCGACACGATCGAAAGTAGGTGGTAGGTAGTGGCCGAGATGAAGAAGAAGGTGGTCAAAGTGGCGAAATGATGGGAAAAAATGGTTGCCAAAGGAATAAGTATAAAGGGTGATGGTGCATAGAAAAGCATTAGGATCTTCTAGAGTATTTCCCTGAAGTGATCAGGTGACGTGAGTTAAGTAGAGTTCCATACCTATCCCACTAGAAGAACCAAGGGTTAAGATCAAAACCTCACCAAAACAACGTCGTTTTGGTGAGTAAAAAAAAAATGAAATTTCCCTTCGTTTCAGTCGTTCAACAACAAAGGTGAGAGAGAATGAGGGAAAGACAAAGAGATAAGGGGCTGAAGAAGAAGCTCACCCCATTGTCGCTGCCTTGGCCCCTTCTGCATCGTCGCCCGACGTCCTACCCTACCCCCGACAAAGCTATTCGGACCTCTAACTTCAATAAATTAGAGATAAAATGGGTTCATCCTTCAAACTATTTCAAAAGTTTGGGTTTCGTTTGAATGGTAATGGTAATATCAGTTTGTTGAATGTGTTGATTGAGAGAATCTTACATGGTTTATTTCAAATCTATTCTTAGAGTTTTGATTTGGGGCTTTTTACATGATTTATTCAAATCTATTTTTGGGTAAAAAATTAGGCATTTGATTTGTGGCTTTTTTCATGATTTCTTTTAAATTGACATTATTTTGATTTGCCTTTTGATTTCTTTCATGCTTTTTGTGTTGATTTAGAGATGGTTTATGATGACCGGTTTCGTTAAACGTCATTTCACTTATTGTCTTCTTTGGGTTTGTTGTGTTTGGAAGTTTTTTTTTTTAAATTCCTGTCCTTCTTTATTTTGGGTTTGTGTGTCACTTGTTTCGGAGGGTGCATGGTCGAGTCCAGAGTGTTTGGAATCGAACCGAAAGAAAATTCTGGGCTGAAGGACCAGGGCCGTACGTGCGGGGCCTTGGGGCACACGTGCGGGAGATAAAGCCGCATGTGCTGGGTAGTGTGGGTTTTCAAGCTTGCACACTGCATTATATGCAGGTGCAGAGTGAGGTGCGGGGAGGGGCCACCGCACATGCAGGGGTGAAGGTCGCACGTGCGGGAAGACGCTCCGCACATACAGGAGTGGGCACCGCACCTGCGGGCCTCTGGGAAATCCGAAAATCTGTTTTTTCTCCGTCTTTGGGCTGTTTGTATATCACTTTTGTTGCACCTCTCTCTCTCTCTAAAAACTCTTTTCTCTCCCTTCTCTCTACATTTCTACATCAAAAAAAGATCAAATCCTTGATCTTCTTACATCCATTAGAAATTTGCCCATAGCTTCTTCATCAAAGTTAAAGAGCTCCTCAAGAGCTGCATTGTGTGCGATGGAGATTGGGTTTTGGCACCATTGATTTCAAGGGTTTCATCTCTTTTTCTTCTTCAAAACTTGAGGTAGGGACTTCTTTGAGTTATATATACATGTTTATGAAGGTTGATGTGATTTTGGAGTTTTCTTAAAGACATTATAAAAGGTTTTGGTTTTAGCTCAAGAAATTAGTGGTTTTGCAAAGGAAATCCATCTTTTGTTTCTTTGAAAGATTTTCTTGAATAATTAAAGTACATTGTCTTAAAAATGATGTTTTTGGTGAGATTTTACCAAGAAATAAAGAAATGCATTGTTTGGGTGAAAAACCTAGAAATTTGGTGGTTTTGTTGGATGTTGAGAAATTATGATTCTACTTGTGTTAAATGAATGGTCAAATGGAGATTTCATGACATTAGATGTAAAATGTCAAATTTCTTAGTATATGCGAAATTAGTAAATTTCCTTGGAATCTATTGTTTATGTAGATATGTATATAAATCTTGAAATGACAAAATGTTGAGACCATATGAGATGTGGAAATGTTGCAACACTTGGATAGATGTAAAAGTTCATGAATTATACATGTTAAATGTATTGGAAAAAGGAAATGGAAATTGTAATCGCAAATGGAACAATTGTGGGGAAATTATGTAAATGGTTGGATGATACATCGCATGGGTAATCACTACATGGCATGGATAATTGTTGCATTGCATGGATAACTGTGGCATTGACATTTCATTATATTGCTTGTTATAAATATTGAATTGGGATTTGAAACTTGCATTGAGAAAGAATTATTGAGAAATGAGAACTATTGTAATGTCTTGGGGTAAATACGCTCGTAAGTCTGGAAAGGAGGTGTAGATGGAATTGATTAAGTTGGCTTGAGTGTCTAGGGTGAAAGATCGAAAACACGCACGGAGGAGGTAAGCAACCAGTAAAGTGGGTTTTTGGTAGTGCTAGTTATGCCTACTTGTAGGCACTAACCTAGGGATTACCTTAGTCGTATTTACCGCCCCAATAAATTAAATTACAAATTTTTGAATTGTAGAGAAATTCAAGTTATTATTGTGCATGGTGGTTTTCAAAGAGATGTAAACGAAACCTTTTTCTAGGTAGACACCACATTTTTTACCGACCTCAAGACTAGGACGTCATCGCTTGTGCACTCGATGATTACGATTGCATTTGTTCACTTTAAGTACCCGAAGTCCTCGGCGGAGCCCCCTGTCTTTGAGCCATTAAAGCTTGTCCATTTTGTGCTTAGCCTGGAACTTGTGGTGACCTGTCGGCCACCACCATGGGCTGTCGGCCATGGGTCATGGTTGTCGGCCATTGGTGTGGTCGGTCAGCTACCAGTGTCTTTTTCCAGATATTTGTTAACAGTTGTGACAACTGTTAGCACACTGAGCTGCATCTGCCTATACGTGTAAGGTAGGAACCAAATTCTCTCTCTCTCTCTAGACTTCCCTCTCTCTCTCTCTCTTGTAATTCTATACACATTTGCTCACAAATCCTACACTTTTGCCTATACACCCTTGATAAAAGTTGCTAGTTTTTGGATTGAGGTAGCTTGGGACTTGTTTTGAGCTCTAGGAGGAGGTTTTGGCTTGGATTATTAGCCAAATTATATCTTGGCTTCAAGAGGTATAACACTCTCTCTTCATACTTGTTTTGTATCCTTGCTTTGCCATCCTTTTCAATTGTTTTGAGGTTGATTTTGAACTGTAAAAAAGCTTTGTTTTTATGGCTTAAAAGTGTTGGTTTGAGGCCATTTTCAATTAAGGGATGGTTCACCCTTCTTGCTTCTTAGTTTGTAAAGTTTTTGTGTCTTTGTTTATCACTTTCAAACCAACTTTTTTTGGGCCTTTAAAACACTGAATTTCAGAGATTTTTCAGTGGCAAAAAACCCATTTTGAAGTCCAAAATTGGAGGGATTAGCCTCCCGTCCTTGTGTCTTGTTTGCATTCCTAGTTAGCTTCATATGTTAGCTTATTGTTTTAGCTTTTTGTGGCTCAAGTCTAGCATGTTTTAGGCTCTATTTTGAGCTGTTTTGCCACTATTTTGGCTGTTTGGTACCTTTTGAGTCTTGTATTGCATAATTGTAGTGTAAGTCCTTTCACTAGCTTGGTGTTTTAAGGCTTTAGCCATCATTGGTTTGAATTGATTGCATGTTTTAGTACTTTTTCTCACCTCATTTCAGCACTTATAATCTCTGCAATCTCCCTAATTTCTTCACTTTTTCATTTGCTTTGAGGGTTGTTTCAACCTTAAGGTTGTTTAAGCTTGAGATTGAGGCTCATTCTTAATGGTTTAATCCTCCTTTGAGGGTTCATTACCAACGGCATGAAGCTTCTCTCATGCCTTAAACTATCCCTTGGTTGACGTTTCTTTCATCCTAGAAGACACTCACCAATGGACTAATTGATTAAAGAATGATTTGGTAATTAAAATGTGTAAACAAAATCGGCAAATAAAAGAGGCAAGATAAGCATTCTTTGTGTTGCATTGCATGTGTTCAAATTGGACGTTTATTTGAACAAAAGGAAAAAGGAACATTTCATACTCAAAAGTGATGAAATGTGCCATTTTCCTAGGTCTCCATTGCCCTTGATCATGCATGATAGGGTGATGGTCATTTGAGTCTTGTTTTGCATTCATTAAACTTATACAAACTCGGTTCTTTGGCCATCATGCAATGAAATTGCTTGGTTGATGGTTTGAGAACCAAAAGTATCACTCATTTGAGCTTGTTTAATGATAAGGAGGGTAACAGTACAAACAAACCTTCAAAAAGTATACTATTTTGCTCTGTTTGCTCTCTATTACAGCAAGGAAGTCCAAGCCAGTGGTGGCCGACGGCCACCACCAGTAGCCGACCGGCCACCATTGTTGACCGACCGACCATCAGCAGTGGCCGATCGGCCCCCCTATCGGCCACCAATGCAAATTCAACAATGTACTCATGAGACAAAGCAGAGTTGATCTGGAAAAGGAGAAAGTGTAAGTGCTTATATGCAAACAGAGGCGTTCAGAAGCAAAACAGTGACCTTTTCAGGTAGAAATCGAACACGTGCATTAGCCTCCCTCATATTTCAAGCTTATTTAACGTTTAAATATCTAGCTTAAATATGTGTTGTAATTAATTAGTTGTAGCTAATTAAGAGTTGTAAATAATTAGTTAGTTTAACTAGTGATTCGATTTCGTTTTGTAATTGGTTAACTAAAATAGTTAATTAATTCAAGTGCTGTAATAATTAACTTAATTAGCGTAGCTAGTTAGTTAGCTTATTCATTCGAACCCTCCTTCGTACGGGCGTAATGTTGTAATAAGTGTGCGTGCGTATGTGTATGTTTTCCAACCCCACGTCTTTCTCCCTTTTATTTAATCGCTTTCGATGGTTAGATTAGGGACATGTTCAAATTAGCATAACTTATGCTTGCATCCATTCATTTGTATTGCATGCACCGAGGCTCGGTACATCATTCAAACTACATTGTCATTTCAATACTTATTTGAACATGTGTTTAATCGCATGTTGTTCAAATTGCTTCATATGCCATAGTAGTAGCCGAGCCTATTAATTTCATTATTGCATGTGTTGCATTAGGTATCTTGTATAATTAGGATCATGCATCTTTCTAATCATATTTTCTTAGCTTAAAGTACTAGGTGACTTTTTACGCTTTAGCATACTTGCATAAGTGTGAATGTTGCCCTGATTAGCATGCTTGCCATGAGGCTAAATGCTTATTTGTTAAACTGCATGAATGCTTGTGAATGAATGCTTGTTGTTTGAATTGGAACGATTCAACAAATGTGTGTTTTAAGCCCATTTTATTGAGTAACAAATCTTGTTTTAAGCCCACTATGTTTGGTGGCAAATTCGCAAACTTTAAGCCCACTTAAGGTGGCAAATTCAAACCATTTTCGCAAACAAACATGAGTTGAATTGTTCCAAATTAAGCAAACTAGTCTATACTTGCTTGTATGCATCACATAGTAATGCTAGTTTAATAATCGGAATAAGAGCACATAATTTTTATAAAATATCATATCATGATTAGTAGAGGCCGATCTTTGATCGGGCGAGTGGGGGTGCTCAATTCATGACCTTTCCCTCTCGTACCTAAGTTCTCGAGCCGAGGCAACTTTGGTGATGACAAACACGTGGCATTTGGCACAAGTCAGGGTTTCCTAAATTTTTTCAAAATAAAATATTTAGGTGGCGACTCTGTATCTAGCAAAACAGTCCAATTTTGACATTTTTTATTCAAAATCAATTTTCCAAAATGATTTGTCGGATTTGGACTCTTTGGTGTTTATCAATTTCACATTGCACTTGTGAGATTAGATTCAGAACCACGGGAGTCCGAACTATAGGGATTTCTTTTCAAACCTTCCGAAAGGGGGCATGAAAAAGCCGAGCTACACATAGCATGCCATGTGCATTTTATATTAGGAATTATTGCATAAATGTATATGCCTTGTTAAGATTTCTCTACTGGGCTTTATACTCACCCCTACGGGATTTTGGTGTAAGAAAGGATGTGGTGATCCTGCCAAGTTGAGGGCATGGACATATTTTGCGGAGAGTGAATGACTCTTATTTTGTTGTGATTCATTTTGCTAGCCAAGGGCTATAAATGTATGGGTTCGTGAAACCATTTCTGTGTAAGCGAACTTAAGCCTTGGAATATGTAAGCCCTCAAGGACATTTTATTTATTTTAGGGAATTGGTGTTCTACACGCTATGGATTCATGTGTTTTATATCATTGAATGTATAATTCGCATGTGGGACTTTTGTACAAACCTTATTGATTAATGATATAAAGGTTGGAGAATTGCTATTACTCTTTAATGGATGTTGGTTGATGTACCTAGTTTATGTTGGATTATTTTGGGGCGTTACAACTTGTTATCAGAGCTACCGGGTTTGAATACTTGGGGCTCACGGGAAGTGGTTATTTTGCCACAGTGGGTTCATTTCGCATAATTAGGAAATGTTTTTTATTTCGTGACTATGTGATAGCATGATTATATGACTAGATGGGTATGGGATTGGACTTTTGGGATATTGTTTGTGCCTATTAAATTCCTTGAGGTCTTAATAGAAGGGTACTTAATCAATACTCGTTATACTAAGAATTCTTGATTTTTCGTGGGACGAATCTCATCACAAAAGAATAATCCATATGTGCTTACGTGACTAAGTGCTTATGTGGAGTGAATTGAATTGTTTGTGTGGTAGAACATATATAGAATTGTTGTTGTCTAACGTGTGAGGCAAGTTGCAAGCACATTTGGAATTATGTACTAAATTGTTTATCTTGTTCCTTAATTAGGATGTCAGGAAGGAGTCAAACCCATGGTGGTAGAGGTGGAAGGCGTGGTAGGGCTCGCCGAGGTGTGCATGGAGTGCCGGTCCATGAGGTTCCGATGCAAGAGGAGGGGCTGGACCAAGCTAATATGGCCGAACAAGTGGGGCAAGTGGAAATTCTGGGGCAAGCGGGTCAAGCCGCAATGAGGCCCTAGGCCGAGAAATGGCAAGGGCCTTGTGGGAATCGATGATTATACTGAGGGCGGAGAACCAAGCTAGAGAGAACGCCGTAGAGACGAGGACGAGCTTTCTCGCTAGGGAGTTTTTGCAGGCCAAGCCGGATGAGTTCCATGGTGGCCCTGAGCCTAAAGAAAGTGGATGAATGGCTCAAACAGACAGTGAAGACTTTTGAGATGCATCACATTGAGGATAACGAGTCAAGGGTGACTCTTGCAAGTTACTATCTCAAGGGGGATGCAGGCCAATGGTGGAAATACGCCAAGGGCCGAATAGAACCAACATGGAAAGCATTTGTGGTGGCTTTCCAAGACAAATACCTACCTCCCACTGCTAGGGAGAGGTTAAGACAGAATTTTAAGACCTCAAGCAACTCAATATGTCTGTGGCCGAGTTTGAAGCGGCCTTCTCTAGTTTGTCCCAGTTTGCACTGGAATTGGTAGCAACGAAAGAGCGCCATTGCATTGAGTTTGAGAAGAAATTACAAACCAAGATCATGTTCAAGGTTGCCGGGAACATGATCCGAAATTATGACCGACTTGTGGAAGCGGCGGCACACGTAGAGATTACAGTGGTGGCCGAGAAGGAGAGAATCCGGGGTTCAAAGTCTAGGGGTCAAGGGTCACAGGGGGACTATAAGCCTAACAAGAAGAGTAGAAACACCTTTTCATCCTAGTCTCAACTGCAACAGTCTAGATCCACCTTTCCCTTGCCTAGTGCGGGATCGAGGAAGAGTGCACCGAGTGGTTTTTCTTGTTTCAAGTGTGGCCAACCAAGTCACAAGGCCTTTGCATGTCCGCAGGAGGGAGGAGGACAGCAGATGTTGCCACCACCACCACCACTTAACCAACCTCAGAGTCATTCTTAGAGTAGGGGACAGCGGCCTACTTGCTATCAGCGCGGTCAGTCAGGGCACATGAAGAGAGCTTGCCCCCAATTAGGAGGCCCATCTGGCACATCAGGGTTGAGGCAGACTTAGAGCCACCAGCAGGCTCACTCAGTTCAGACTTCACAGGTTAATCAGGGAGCCGCTTCAGCTCAGTCAGTGCAGCAGGCCTATGCTCCGAGAGATGAGTAGGTTGATCAGAGGCCACAGGGACTCGTGTATGCTGTTACCGCACCAGAGCAGTTGCTAGGATCCTCGGATGTGAGGTATTTTTGTTGTGTGTAATTCTTTGGCTAATGTGTTGATAGATACAGGTGCGTCTCATTCATTCATATCTACTGCATTTGCGTCTACATTGGGATTAGATGTGGCACGGTTAGCATCTCCGCTCAGAGTAGAGTCACCAGTTAGGGGGTACAGTTGACTTAGATCGGGGGTGTCGTAGTTGTGAGATAGAGGTTGCTGGGCGTCGACTCCCGTTTGCTTTTGTGTTGCTAGACATGTTGAGTTTTGATGTCATTCTAGGGATGGATTGGTTGTCTTCGTACTGAGCAGTGATCGATTGTTTCTGTCAGAGAGTCACAGTGTGCACCTCGAGTAGTGATTGTTTATATTTTCTAGGGGACAAGGTTGATAAGGTCTTATCGCCAGTATTTGACCCTCGTAGTAGAAACGAGCTTAGTGGCCTTCTTGCTATTCTCTTGGACGGTGATAGTGAGGGGACTCGTATTGAGTTTCCAAGGGTAGTTTATGAATACCCGGACGTATTTCCTGAGGATCTTACTAGTTTGCCACCCCACTGGGAGATCGAGTTCACCATTGACTTAGTACCTGGGACGGCACCGATTTCCATAGCGCCGTATAGATTTTCACATGCGGAGTTGCATGAGTTGAAGATTCAACTCCAAGAGCTTTTAGACAAGGATTTCATTTGCCCTAGTACATCGCCTTGGGGAGTGCCAGCTCTCTTTGCGAAGAAGAAGGATGGGTCGTTGCAGTTGTGTATTGATTACCGTATGCTGAACCGGGTTACTGTTAAGAATAAGTATCCTTTACCCCGAATAGATGGTTTGTTTGACCAACTTAGAGGGTCTTGTTGCTTTTCGAAGATAGATTTGAGGTCCGGGTACCATCAGTTGAGAGTCCAGGAGGAGGACATCCAGAAAACGACCTTTCGTACGCGTTATGGCCACTATGAATTCCTTGTAATGCCTTTTGGGTTGACTAACGCACCAGCCTCCTTTATGGACTTAATGAACCAAATTTTTAGAGAATACTTGGATCATTTTGTGGTCGTCTTTGTGGACAACATCTTAATTTATTCAACTTCCGAGGAAGAACACGAGGCTCACTTGAGGGTAGTGCTTGACTTGCTTAGAGAGCACCATTTGTATGCCAAATTTGAGAAATACGAGTTTTGGCTCACTGAGGTGAAGTTTTTGGGCTATGTAGTGTCAAGAGAGGGAGTAACTGTAGATTCTTCAAGGATAGACGTCGTGCAAGATTGGGAACAACCCAAAAATGTTTTTAAGATCCGGAGTTTCTTGGGATTGGCGGGGTACTATCGACGTTTTGTAAGGGACTTTTCTAGACTAGCCGTGCCTTTGACTAGATTAACTAGAAAGAGGGTTAAGTTTGTATGGAGTGAGACTTGTGAAAAGTCTTTCCAAGAGCTTAAGACTAGGCTGACTACCGCACTGGTATTGATAATTCCGAAAAGAAGTTTGGGTTACATCGTTTATTATGATGCGTCTCGGGATGGGCTTGGTTATGTCTTGATGCAAGGGGGAAGGGTTGTAGCTTACAGTTCACGGCAATTGAAAACTCAAGAGAAGAATTACCCCACCCACGACTTGGAGTTAGCAACAATAATGTTTGCCTTGAAAATTTGGAGACATTATCTGTATGGCGGGAAGTTTGAGGTTTTCTCCAATCATAAGAGTCTAAAGTATTTTTTTTCCCAAAAAGACTTGAATTTACGCCAACGAAGGTGGATGGAATTTTTGGAGGATTATGACTTCTAGTTACACTATTATCCGGGAAAGACCAATGTAGTGGCCGACACCTTAAGTCGGAAATCCGTGAGTAGTTTGGCGAGTGTGGCCATTCGGCAATGGGTTATGTTAGGTGACATCGGCAAGTTTGAATTGCACTTGGGTTGGTCCGAAGAAGGTGCAACTTTGTTTACCTTGAGTGCTCAACCTACCTTGATTAGTAAAGTTATAAAGGCAAAACAAGGAGACCGTGAAGTAGAGTCAATCCGTGATAGAATCTCCAACGGGAAGGAAGAGAAGGGTTTGAACATCCACTCAAATCTGAGTGTACGGTCTGTACCAGAATCTTGTAGAGAGGAAGTGCTTCGGGAATTCCATCACTCATGCCTTGCAGTACATCCGGAAGGCACCAAAATGTATCGTGATCTTAGCCGTCAGTTTTGTGGAGGGGTATGAAGCGGGATGTCACTTCCTTTGTGTTGAAGTGCCTTACTTGTCAACAAGTGAAGGCCAAACACCAAAGACCAACGGGTTTGTTACAACCCTTACCAATAGCCAAGTGGAAATGGGAGCATATTACCATGGATTTTGTAGTTGGACTTCCTAGAACACAGCGGGGCAATGTGTAGACTCGCCCCGAGGACTCCCGAGCTCTGCACGCGAAAATGGCGCGAATTCCATTTTGTTCATTGTGCTTACTACAGTTCGGACTCAAATGTCACGGTTCTGAATCTAGTCTCACAATGTGTGATGTGAGACCGATAAATCACCAAAGAGTCCAAATCCGGCAAATCGTTTTGGAAAACTGATTTTTAATAAAGAAGTGCCAAACATGGACTGCTTTGTCAGATACAGAGTCGCCACCTAAATATTTTATTTTGGTGGAATTTAGGAAATCTTGACTCGTGCCTAAGGCCACGTGTCCGTCATCACCAAAGTTGTCTCAGCTCGGGAACTTGGGTACGATTAGGAAAGGTCATTTAATGAGCACCCCCGCTTGCCCGATCAAAGATTGGCCTGTACTAAGCATAATATCTTATTTTTGAAAACACATGTGTTCTTATTCCGGTTAATTAGCTAATCTTACTACGTGATGCGCACAGTATACAAGTATAGACTAGATCGCCTAATTTGGAACAAAACATTGCATATTCATTTGAAAACGGTTTTAAGTTTGCTACTTGCAAGTAGGCTAAAATGCGAATTTCAATGAATTGTTCTAATTCAAGTAATCCAACCTTCACCCACAGGCATTCAGGCAGTTTAATCAACTAAGCAGTTAGCCTCATGGTAAGCATGCTTTCATGGCAACATTAACACACATGCAGTATGCTAAAGCGTAAACACTTACAGTGTACTCCGAGCCAAAACAAAGAACTAGTTAGAAATCATGCATGAGCCTAGTTCATGTTAAGATGGCTAATGCAACGCATGCGAGAATACAACTAAAATAGGCTCGGCTATTCTAGAATGGCATGTGAAATGCAACTTGGTACATGTATTCAAATTGGAATTGAAATACAATACAGTTAGTATGATGCGCCGAGCCCGGTGCATGCAAGACAGATGAATGGATGCACACATGCAAGCATAAGGTATGCTAAACAAAACATGCCCTAAAACTAACCATCGTAGGCGGTTAAGTAAAAGGGAGAAAGAAATGGAGGTTGGAAGACATGCATCACACACACGCACACTTATTACAACAATTGGCCCTCTCGAGGGAGGGACCGAATAAGAAACTTACTAGCTAATCTAAGCTAATTAAACTAATTATTACAAAACAAATTGAAAATAGCTAAACGCATTAACTATTAAGGTACAAACCAAAGCATAAGCAAGCTATCTAAGCATGGTAGCTAAGGAAAGCAATAAAACAGGAGCTCTCAGAGGGAGAAGACTGGATGCATGCCCAGTCGCCTCGGTCAGAAATCCAATGCGATGCCCCAATTTGCCTCTATTTTCATTTGTTCTCAGAACTCTGCACCAAGCTCCAGAAAGATGAAACTCCACCTTGGGAACTCTGTGGGAGGGTGGCCGGCCACTTTTGGTCTCCCCAGCCACCTGCCGACCACTTTTTGTTGTTACAGGACAGAAAAAGTGGTCGGCCAGCTAGTTTTTCTGGTTGGCCGACCAGTTGTTGCTGTTGGACTTCACTTTGCTACAACAGAGAGCAAGAAAGGGCATGGCAATGTATTTGTAAGATATGTGTGCACAACCACCCTCCCTATCATGTCATGAACTCAAGGGAGTGCAGTTCTCGACCCTCGGGCCACCAATCGCGCATTTCAATGCATGATGGCCAAGAGGCGAAGTTGCACAATTCAATGAAAAATGAATGCACAAGTAAACACATAAAGTCTAAAACTCTATCATGCACGATCAAGAGCATCGGCGACCAAGGATTGAGACACATTTCATCACTTTAAGTATGAAACGTCCCTCGTTCCTCGTGCTCGGATTAACACTTAATCCAAACAACAATGCAACACATAACATGGCAAACATGCAATGCAACTACATGGCATACACAATGCAAGGGACAAGCATGCAACAATATGCAATGCAACTATATGGCATACACAATGCAAGTCAATCATAAGGTTCTAAACACAATGTAATGCATGCATGCACAATGCAATGCAACAAGGGCAACCTATCAATGCTAGGGACATGCATACTCAATGCAAAAAAATAACTTAGCATGCACGATGCAAAGGACCACATAGCATGCACAATGCGAAGCAAGATAAGCATGCAAGCAACATGCATATACACATGCTCAATGGACTTAAACCAAAAGGAACAGACCTTAGTCATGCCCAAATCAGTGGCCAACATGATGAAATTAAGGCACCAAAACACAATGCATGCATGTATGCCAATTGGCTCACCAATTAGACCTGAGAGCACAACTCTCAAGAGTGCTCAAGGAGTGAAAAGCATGGAAGTGTAACAACACTAAGGGTACTGAAATTGGACAAGAAATGATACCAAATCATTTAATTAACACAAGTATGGCATGCAATGATCCTTAAGCATTAAAGCTGGCAAAGAGGATTACAAAGGAGGCATGCAATATGTGGCACATATGCATGAACTAAGCATGGACAGTGGTCAAAGAGGTCTAAACAAGGACCTAAACATGTTGAGATGAGGGCTCAAAGACCTAGGCATGCAAGCATACACACTAGGCCATAAAAGAGGCAACAATGTACAACACTTAAAGGCATTCAAAGCATGAATGAGGTGGGAACATGGCAATGCTATAAGCTCTGAAATGAAGTATTAAGTGATGCCAAATCATGTACACAACACAAATGGAGCATGCTATGGTGCCTAAAGCTTGAAGCAAGCAAGAGCACTTATACTACAATTATACAAAGCATGAAGCATATGGCTAAGGCAACCCAAAATAGTCCTAGAACATGTCAAAATGATACTAAAACATGTATAGAAGGAAGCCAAAATGTGCTAGCATGAAGGGCATAAGACATGGAATATGCAAGGCAAATAGGGTGGATTACACTACACCTACTAAGACCAAGCATGAGATGACTTAAGCAATAAAAATCAGAGTTATATCATGGCATAATAACCCCAAATAAACACTGAAATGATAGCTCGCAAGCTTAGACATGAAGGCATACACAATGACTCATGTTAAGGCATAAAGGGGCAAACCCTCCAATGCATTGAATAAGTGACAAATGTGAATGCATGGACATGAAACATGAACTGAAATCACATTACAAATGATGCCAAATCATTAAAATAGTCCAAGTGATGCATGCTAGAGGACTCAATACTCAAAGCTAACAAGCTAGATTGAACCAAGGCTATATAAAGCGAGTCATGCATGACCAAGACAACACAAATCAGACCTTAAACATGCTAAAACATGAACAAAGTCTTCTCAGAGCTAAGCCAAAAGCATGCTAAAATGACATGTTACAACATGATGCATGTTAGGCTATTTCATGGAATTACACTACAAGTGTATGGAGCATGCAAGGGCCAACCAAACCAAACCAAAACAAAGTCATGACATGGAAAAACATCACCAAAAACATGCTGAAATGGAAAGAAAACATGCTAGAATGACATGCTACTTCATGAAGCATATAAAGCTAGTTTGTGTGATTTACACTACAAGTGTATTAACCATGCATGGAGTGACCAAACCAAGCAAAAACAGTGGTATGCCTTAGCAAAATAACCACAAATACAAGCTAAGATATGGCCAACATAAGCTTAACAAAGGTGCTCAAACATGAGGCATATGAAGCAAGTAAACAAAATACAAGGAGAGGGGATGACCCTCTCCTATTTAGGACACCAAAACCACCTTTCCAGCACTAAAAATCCTTTGGATTTCAGTGGTAGAAAGGTCATGCAAAGGCTACAACAAGAGCCTAAAGGGATGGCTCAAAACAAGGCCTAACAAGGCCTAAGAAGGGGTAAACCACCCCAAATGAAAAAGTGACCTTAAGAAAACTTTTTAAGCATGCAAAAATAGAACTTTTTACAATTAAGAGTTAAGCTTAAAAACGTATGCAAGAAGGGCTAAAAACTTAAGCAAGAATGGGGGTTTTAAGGCCTAGTGACTCACCCTTGAAGACCTTCTTCAAAGCTACAACTCCAGCAAGTTTTCCAAGCTTAAACTAACCCAAGAACACCAAGAACAACTCCTCAGCACCTCAATAGCAAAAGGATGGTGTTTGAGTGTGTGTTTGTGTGAAAAAGTAAGACAAAACTACACTTTTAAGGCACAAAAATGAAGCAAAGGGGAAGATAGATACAACTATGTATGTATAACTCTCAACCCTCAAATTTCTGAACCTAGATGAGGGAGGGGGAGCCTCCCTCTTATAGAAACTAAAAGGAAAATCTTCTTGGAGAAGCTAAGCCTCAAACAAATCCCTCCATACACGTGTATGGAGGATACCCCAAATGCCCTCCAGCTACAGCTGGAGGAAAATATCTCCAAAAAGGTGTCAAAAAGCAGTCGATCACTTGAAGTGGTCGGCGGACCACTTCAAGTGGTCTTCCAAGACACAAACTAGTCGGCCATGGTAGGAGAGAGTCTAGGGCATGAAAGAAAGCTAGTGGTGTGGTGGCTGACCAGAAAATGTGGCCCAAAGACCAAGCAAACCAGTTATCCAATCAGAAAACTGGCTGGCAGAAGGAAAAGTGGTCTCCAAGAAGAAAAAGTGGTCTCCCACTCTTGTACCACCTTCCAAACAAGGAAAACAAGGTTTGTACCAAAAACAAACCAAAACAGATGCAAGACGAGAGATCGGGAGGCAAGGCACGCGGCCGAAAGCCTCGAAAACTGGTCTACGAGCATCAAAAGTGGTATGCCACCACAAAAGTGGTCTCCTGGACCACAGTGTTCCTCTAGGCAGAGGCAATAAGGTGTGGTTTAAAAACCACGCCAAACGGAGAACGTTAAGTAGTCCCGAGCCAAGGCGCGCGGCCGAAGGCTCCGAAAATCAAAAACTAATCTCCAAGCAGGAAAAGTGGCCTACGACCACAAAGAGATGGTCTACAAGACCACTCCCTCCCTCTGGGAAGAGAAAACAAGATTTGGTCCACAAATCGAGCCGAAGCACAAAAGAGTTCAGAGGCCCGGAGGCAAGGCTCTCAGCCAAAACTCCAGAGACTCGAAACGAGCACAACATGCACCATCACTGAGGGCTCAATCGATGACGTCTGAGTTTTAAGGTCGGTCAAAAGTGGGGTGTCTACACAATGATGTTGTTTGGGTGATTGTTGATAGATTGACTAAGTCTACGCATTTCATTCCAATGCGTACCGGCGACTCAGTTGAGCACTTGGCAGAGTTGTACATTAGAGAGATAGTTCGACTTCATGGAGTTCATGTAACCATTGTATCTGATAGGGATCCTTGCTTTACTGCCCGGTTGTGGCAAAGCCTTCAAGAGGCATTGGGAACTAAGTTGACCTTTAGCACCGCTTACCACCCTCAAACCAATGGGCAGTCGGAGCGTACCATTCAAATTTTGAAAGACGTGCTTAGAGCTTGTGTCCTTCATTTCAAGAGGTCTTGCGAGAGGCACTTACCATTGATTGAGTTTGCCTATAACAATAGTTACCAAGCTAGCATCGAAATGGCACCATTTGAGGCCTTATATGGCCGACCTTGTAGATCGCCGGTTTGTTGGGCCAAGGTGGGGGATGCACCATTGTCGGGTCTGGAAATTGTTAGGGAAACAACCTAGAAAGTTGCTCTCATTCGAAAGAGGTTAGCTATGACCCAAAGCCGACAGAAAAGTTACGCCGATAAGAGGAGACAACCTTTGTCTTTCGAAGTGGGTGACCATGTTTTCCTTAAGATCTCACCTAGGCGAGATTTGATGAGAGTCGGTAAGAGTGGAAAGTTGTCTCCGAGGTTTATTGGGCCTTTCGAGATATTGGAGAGAATTAGGGAAGTGGCGTATCGGTTAGCTTTACAGCCACAACGTTCGGGGGTTCACAATATGTTTCATGTGTCTATGCTTAGGAAGTATGAACCCGACCCTTCTATGCTTGATTGGGTTGAATTGGAGGTAGATAAGGATGCCTCTTATGAAGAGCAACCAGTTCAAATACTAGACACCCGGGGGCAAGTACTACGGGGCAAAACTATACCGTTAGTAAAGGTGTTGTGGAGGCACCATTGGGTAGAGGAGGCAACATGGGAGCGGAAAGCGGAGATCCGCTCCAAGTATCCAGATTTGTTTGAAAATGCTTAGTTGTTTTAAATTATAATATTCCCTAGTGTTGAAGGGAAAAGTGTTAAAATTGTTAATCACATGTTGTTAAACATATTGTTAATCTGAGCATAAGGTTGTGGTGGAATGATATTTTGTTAGAAATCTTCATTTTGTAGGGCTATTATAAGCGGCAGTCGTTTTTGAGATAATCATGATGATGATGATGATGGTAAATGGTGGTTGAAGATCTATTTTGTGATTTGAAATTGTGATAGCATAGTTGTGATTGCTACAACCCCTTTGTTTGGGTAGTTTATTTAAATTTTGGAGACGAAATTTCCTATAGAGAGGAGGTTGTGATGACCGGTTTTGTTAAACGGTTGGATGATGCATCGCATGGGTAATCACTACATGGCATGGATAACTGTTGCATTGCATGGATAACTGTGGCATTGACATTTCATTATATTGTTTGTTATAAATATTGAATTGGGATTTGAAACTTGCATTGAGAAAGAATTATTGAGAAATGAGAATTATTGTAATGTCTTGGGATAAATACGTTGGTAAGTTAGGATATGAGGTGTAGATGGAATTGATTAAGTTGGCCTGAGTGTTCGGGGTGAATGATCAAAAATATGCACGGAGAAGGTAAGCAACCGGTAAAGTGGGTTTTTGGTAGTGCTAGTTACGCCTACTTGCAGACACCAACCTAGGGATTACCTGAGTCGTATTTACCGTCCCAATAAATTAAATTGCAAATTTCTGAACTGTAGAGAAATTCAAGTTATCATTGTGCATGGTGGTTTTCGAAGAGATGTAAACGGAATTTTTTTTTTGGGCATAGCATGGCATGTGCATTTCATATTGGGAATTCTTGCATAAATGTATATACTTTGTTAAGATTTCTCTACTGAGTTTCATGCTCATCCCTATGGGATTTTGGTGTAAGGAAGGATGTGGTGATCCCGCCGAGTTGAGGGTGTGGACATATTTTGTGGAGAGTGAATGACTCTTATTTTGTTGTGATTCATTTTGCTAGCCAAGGGCTATAAATGTATGGGTTTGTGAAACCATATCTGTGTAATCGGGCTTAAGCCTTGGAATATGTAAGCCCTCAAGGGCATTTTATTTATTTTTGGGAATTGGTGTTCTACATGCTATGGATTCATATGTTTTATATCATTGAATGTATAATTCGCATGTGGGACTTTTATACAAACCTTATTGATTAATGATGCAAAGGTTGGAGAATTGCTATTACTCTTTAATGGATGTTGGTTATTGTACCTAGTTTATGTTGGATTATTTTGGGGCGTTACACGATTATTATTGACAAAAAAAAAAAAAAAAAAAAAAATCTACCACATTGTTAATTAGAATACAAAAGCAGATAAAACTAAATGTACGATAGAATTTAGAATTTCAAATTTTTTCAATAATCTTTTAGGATTGTTTTCATTGGGATGATAATTATTGTAAAAATAAATAATAATAATAATAATAATAATAATAATAATAATAATAATAATAATAATAATAAAAAGGCTCTACCACTAATCAACTTTCTTTTTGAATTGCTGTCATCCATGATCATATGAATGGATGAGTCCTTGTTAGAAGTCGCCAGCACAGAACGAGCTACTAATTGGAAACTATATATATATATATATATGAGTTCTTAAATATCATTGATTTGTTTGTATTCTTGGCAAGATTTGTTTTTGCAACCTTTGTCTTTTGATTTGTGTAATGAGACTTGAGAAGCAACATCAAAAGTTCAGGTTGGCAATGGTAAAGTTCTAACTTGGCTAAAGGAAATCAGAGAAATTTTAAAATCTCATCATTAACTTTAGAAAACTTGATGGAAACGAAAATCTGAATGGATAAGTAAAAGAATAAAGTAGTGGAGTTCCGAAATAGATAGATATTACTATAAATGTATGGTCAAGATTATTTTATGTGGTTAGTTTTATGTGCAGCAAGTTTAAAAGTCTTCAAGGGATGGTGTACTTTGTTTGCCCTTTCAACAACATTAATGGATGTGGCTTCTTTAAGTGGTGGAAGCCTTTACATAAGCAGTGTCAATGGTTGAAAATGCTAAGGGAGGAAAGTGACAAAAACTGTAATATCAAGCCTTTGGTAAGAGAACTCATTGTATCTAATGGTGAGCTGAAAGAGCTGGTTACGAAGTGTAGGAAAGAAAGTAAACAAATGGATGTAGAGATTAGAGAACTTGGGAAAAAGTTACACTACTGCATTGTAATAATAGTATTGATTGGATTTGAAATTTTTCTTTTGTTGTTTAAATATTAAGTGTAATAGACTAACTACTCTATTGTAATTTTGTTTGTACATATATTTGTAAATGAAGTTGTGTTAGGATTTATGAATCGACTAAATTACTAGCATTTTACTTGGTTTTAGCTTCTATTTATGAAAGAAAGATTTATATTGAATGTAATTTTTTATTTTTTATTTTTTTGTTTTGTGTTTGTTGGTGCATACTTGGACGAAGTCGCTTTGCCAAAATGGAATGGCAAAACCACTTTGCCAAAAAAGAATAATGTACTTGGATACACAGAAGCAACAAGACTTTTTTTTTAACAATTAAGCTAATTTTGCATGAGAACACACATTTCCAACAAGTTATTGAAAAATCTAAAATTCCCGAGATACTGATTTGTGATTATGTGTCAATTTTAAGCAGTAAATAACAATCTCAATTAAACAATCAAAGACAAATAACGATTTAACCTAGAAAAATCACAATTGAAGCGCCTTCAATTGTGCTTAAAAAAAAAACCCATAGGCCAAAGCCACAAAACAATCCACTAAGGAGACCAAAAGGAATTACACAAATGTACTCTCAATAACCTAGCGAATCCATGCCCAAATTGAACCGACCCCAATGTGCCTCTTCCACCACCGTCTTCACCTCGGAATTGTCTTGTCCAATGTTGAATCCACAACACTAATGTTGAATCCTCGACGATGTGCCACTCCGAAATCCACCAAAGCTTCAGGCCCAAATTCCACGGAATCCACCGAAGAACAATTCTCTTTTGTGAATAAAACAAAATAAACAAATCCTTTGATATAAGCCACCTAATTCATGATACAAACTCTCATAGATATCAAAGGAAACAAGCAAAGAAACTCCAGATGAAAACCCTAATATCCAAGAAGATGATCTAGAAGCCATGCCCTAGAAACTAAATTAATCGCAGATTTATAAAAAACAGAATCGCGATCTCCGTTCGAGCGCAGGAGTGGACACTCGAGTAGTCTAACTAAAATGCATGTTTCAAAACAACTCGAGCACAGGAAAGGCCGCTCGAGCATAAAAATATGACTCCCAGTACTTTTGTAGGCGAGTGAAACTTCTAAAAGGATTGCATCTTCACTCAAGCGCACAATCGACCGCTCGAGCAGTCAAACAACTCCGACTGCAATTTTACTTTTTGCTTCGAGGGCGCTGCCCCGGACCCGCCATAGAGAGCTGCCCCTTAGACCCCTGCGAGCTGACTAGGCAGCTCAATCCACGACATAGTCAACGAAGTGGCAAACATGAAAGAATTAATATCACAATCTCCTCTACAAAGGTACAATTCCGATTGGATTCGCATCTAAAAACTCATAGCCTCACTGAAATAAAAGATCAAATAAAATTACAATTGAAAGGAGTTTTGTCAAATAGGATTGCCAATAACAAAAACCTAACACTTATGATCCTAAATGTGGTTCAATACTTTTAGAAAGAAAAATAAGTTTCAGAACAACACAGTAAAAGAGGGAGAACTCTTGAACAGAGGATTTATCAAATTAAATCCCATCAAGCAAAATGATATGGAATAGAAAGACAATAAACCTGACAAACCTTTGTAGCATTCTCAAAATATAAATGCAGCATCCTTAAAATATACCATTCAACCGCTCCATAAGCCTAAAAAATATTGGTTATTGTCGACAATTTCTTCACATTAACAACAAAACCATGCAATAAGATGTAAGAATCACCATGCAATCAAATGCCCATGGTCAGTTTGTTTCATCCATCAAAATAATGCACACTGGTCATATTTTAGACTAGACACTATCCAACCAAATACAATAGTTTCCCAATGATGGTTAAATCCAACGAAAGACGCAAATGGTCTATGTTCACTATTTAACTTATAAGTAGTGTCAAAAGTGACAACATCACCAAATTGTCCATAATCCATGACCATCTGAGCATCGGCCCAAAATATGTTTGTAATTTGCTCCTCATTATCTAATTGGACTGAGTAAAAAAAAAAAAGACAGATTCTCTAATGTTTTCTCACAAAAAAATTGCAAAATACTACATGTCACTCCATATGCTAAACTCTTTTGTCTTCGTTCTTAAATAATTTTTTTGGTCCAGTTTTGTGAACCATTTTGTTTATTGATTAATATGCGATTAAAAGTAAGATTGGAGTTTATGTAAATGATACAATTTAGTAAACGATATAAATAAGGAAATAATGCAAAATCTAACTTGATGAAGATTAAACACCAAATCATTAACAGAAAACACCATAGCAGGAGACGAATCCTTTACCCACGCTGCAATTCTTACTTTTATAAGCTCACAGACTTCCTACAGATTTGGCTGCAACCTATTAAACATAACATCTTTTCTCAATTTCCAAATAGACCACAAAATTGCAATTGGGGTGGCATTCCAAATTCTTTATTCTAGCTTTTTCATACGAGTCCCAATCCAAAACTGCATCAGACTCACCACTACCCAAGACATGGTGTCACTTATGAGGTTAAATAAAGGGTTTTGATTGAGTTTTGAAAGAATATTGAAGAATACTTTGAAAGTTTGGCATGTTCTTGAGGCTTGGGGTTTACTTGCACCATTCCAACCATCAACTCTATCTTTTCCCTCCTCCTTGTGAATCAAAGCTTCAAGTAAAGGTAAGGGTCTTCTCATATCTTCATTAGAAGCATGGTAGGGTTTTTATTTTTAACTAATAGCATGATTCCTGAGTTGGTTTTGTATTCATGAGTAGTTTTATATATTTCAATCCATGAAATTAATGCTCCATTAAAATCCATGTTTTGAATGTGTTAAGTTAAATTCCTATTCATACTTTGTTTCATGGTTAATAACTCATGTTTGAACTAAGTTGAGGTGTCTCTATGAAACCTTTAAAAGCGTTAGTGTTGCATGATTTTATAAACTTTGAGTACAATATTGTTAGCCTTCTATGAAATCAAAATAAATGATTATATAATTAATTTAGGATTTTCATGTCAAACATTAAAAAATATATTTTATGGCATATTAGAAGACTATTAGTATAAACAACATACAATCACACTTATTTAGAAAATGTGATTAAAAAAAAGAAGATATAATCACAGTTATTTAAAAAATGAGATTAAAAATAAATATTATCACACTCACTCAAATTACGTATGATTAAAATATCAATCTAATTTTTTTTATCACACTTTCAATAAAAATGAGATAGTTTCATTTGTCAAAGTGTGATTTTTAACTATTTTTGTAGTAGTGCAAGCGACTCCCTTCCACTAGCTTCCCTACCCATTAGCTCAAATGCAACACTAAGACGAATTCCAGATTGTTCAGCTAATTCTATTGCAGCTACCTGTGAAGTAGATATCTTCCTTTGAGATAGTAACATATGAACACATTCTACCGATACAAAGATATGGTTATGTTGTTCAACAAAATCACTAACAAAAAAATTCTTAATATTCCTATCCCCCTTAATGGTAAATTGCAGTCCTCACTTCCTACCTAGGATTTTTTTGTCAACAGATCTTGCTTGTCGGTAGCCTGAAACCCCTCCTTATTACAAACAAAAAGCCTTGAAATGATTTGCCCCTCCTTGCTCTTATTAACATAACCCTTTTCTAATACTAAAGCCTAGCCTTCCTCCATAAGCATTGTAGAAATCATATGCTTCTTGTTTTGTATCAAATGTCAATGAACTCTAGGCTTCCAATCACAATCGCCCACGTCATTCACAACATTGTTAGGTTCCATTTCAATGTACCAAATAACTAAAAAAAATAAATAGGTCTCAATATTAGCATAAAAACAATAAATTATGTTCCCAAAAGAATACAAACTAAAAGAAAGAAAGCAAAACATTGCATATTTTATGTACTACTTGTGTACTATGATTTTTGCATTAATATAATTATTTTTTCAATGCTAAAATAAAAAATTTGATTCAAAAGAACATTTGGGGACATTTATTTTTATTAAATGATAATGAAATCTGCAGCTAAGAGAAAATAAGTTTATGTATGCATTGCTCCTATGCTAACCTAGTTTTTACATGGAAAAATAAATCAGCGACTAGGCCAAAGTCTTCCATGAATTTTTGTAAAAAAATGGAATTGACAAACCATTCTATGTTGTTTGCTGTGTTTTCAAGCAATCTATTGTAAGAAATGGTTTGGCAAAAAAAAAATTTCTTAAACTTTGGTCTAATTTTTATGTGGGACCCATGTGCCAAAGTTGTCGGTCCATGTGGCAACGCGTTCTTTGCCCCGTAACGATTCACGTCGTATATTTGGTTGCTCAAAACCATTATCGAGTGAATGGGAAATCAATGCCAAAATGAGCTCCATGAAAATAGTGTTTTGATGCAATTTACATAAATGAGTTATGGTTTCTCTTGCTCCTTTGCTAACCTAGATTTTACATGAAAAAATAAATTATACCCAGCGACTAGGCCAAAGTCTTCCATGAATTTTTGTGAAAAAATGGAATTGACAAACCATTCTATGTTGTTTGCTGTGTTTTCAAGCAATCTCTTGTAAGAAATGGTTTGAAAAATGGTTTGGCAAAAACAAATTTTTCTTAAACTTTGGTCTAATTTTTAGGTGGGACCCATGCGCTAAAGTTGTCGGTCCATGTGGCAACGCGTTCTTTGCCACTTAACGATTCACGTCGTATATTTGGTTGCTCAAAACCATTATCGGGTGAATGGGAAATCAATGCTAAAATGAGCTCCATGAAAATAGTGTTTTGATGTAATTTCCATAAATGAGGAGTTAAGGTTTGTCTCACATTGCTTTGATGGGCAAACTTGATGTGTGTTTATAAGCCTTGGGTCTGCATCTTGGGGAGGGCCCAAGGGGTACCCAAGTTTTGTGGAAGGGTGAGGTTATGGGCAAAATAGGCTAAACCCAATGGACCCAAAACAAACCCACACGTGCGCCGCCGTCCGTTCGGGTAGTGGTGTGAGGTTAGATTGGGCTTGTCCGGCCTAATACTTATCTTTTTGGGCCAAAAACTTTTGAATTTTATTTTTTTAAATTAAATTCTTATAGTTTGAAATTTGAATTTCGGTTTGAAATTCAAACTTAATTCTGAAATGACCCCAACGTTTCTGAACATTGGCAGTTTGGTCCCTTGCACCTCTTCAGTATTTTTCCTCCAACCGAATAGATTCATTATCTGTTCAAAATTAACTCGAACGGGTACTTTACCTGTTCAAATCTGTACGAACAAGTTTGGTACTTGTTGAAATCATTCTGAAAAGCCACCACTTCATCTATAAATAGACAAGTCCTCCATTTGAGTTTTCATTCAAATTTTCGTTCTTCATTCTCAAAGTTCTTGCGTATTTCTACATTTCTTTTCCTTGAAAGAGAGTATATACACCGAGTGTGTTCATTGTGCGAACAGTTTGTAGTGTTGCTACTGTTCGTCGTAGATCATTTCATCCTGAGAGATAGACGTCCATAATCTGTTAGCACCCAAGAGAGGACGAATCTATCTTAAGGAGACAATGTAAAATACTGGACTTGATCATTCTTAGAAAATATTTTCTGTAAGTATTTTCCTGTTCTTATTTTGTTTTCTTCCTCCTATTCTATTTCTAGTTTCTATTTTGTTTATGTAATTAAACAGATTCTAGAAAAATTTTCTTTTAAATTTATTTATTTGTGTGTTATATTTTATTATTAATTACACAAACATAAAATTAAATTAATAAAGCAAAGATTGTCGAACATCTCTAAGAAAAAGCAGAGAAGATGAACCAACCCACCACCACCGTGTATGTCTATGATAAAAAAAAATCAAATCAATCTCAATTCTTTTGTGTTTTTACACTGTCTGACCCTTTTTATTTTTATTTTTTTAGAGGTTGGAGGATTGAAGCCCCCATTAGGTAAAGCTAGGAAACTCCTTACAAAGAACAGAAATCAATTCTGGAGGAACTTCATTCAACACCCATTACGCTATTTGACTTTGAACAGTAAGAATAGATTTATTTCAAAAAGTCCTAAATCAAAACCCTACATGTAAGAATATCTCAATCAACACATTTAACAAACTTGTATTACCATTAACATTGAAAGAAAATCTTAGCTTCCGTTTGATTTAGTTTTTTAAATGATTTTTTATTTGTATTTTGAAAGATAAATTTTTGAAATGAGTTTTGAAAAAATAAAACTTGTTTGGTTATAAATTTTGAAACTAGTTTTTGAGTTATATATTTTAAAAACCTATTTTCTTATGAGTTTTGAAAAAGTTTTGAAACTAATTTTTTATTTAATTTATTTTTTAAAATTTTTAAAATTTTTTATCTCAAGTCCACTCATGCACCCACTAAACGTGCTCAGTACATTCAATTCCATCGGATTAAAGCTCAACGTCAACAACTTGCTCATTACATTAACTGTTTACATTCTCATACTGATCAATTAGATATCCTCAGTGGATGCTAATTAATCTTCATTCATTTCACAGATGTCTCGTCCAAGGCCTCCTTCTAAAGCTTTGGTTCCATCTAGTCAACCTTTTGTTCCTCCTCCTTTGGAATTAGTCACCAAATATCATCCTACTGAATTAGTCAATCGCTACCACATTCTTGGTAATATTCCTAAACCTAGTTACACCTCCGCATTGGCTACTGATCCATTTACCTCCTCTAGTCAAGCAGTCACTCCATATCCTCCTAACCCTATTAAATCAGCTCGTTCTGATTATGTTCAATCTACATCTACTAATCTTTTCTTTAAAGAACCCAGTCACAAAGATATTAATGCTCGTGACCTTGCTAAATCTTATTTTCCTCCTGGATGGCATTTTGTTCCTCAACATCCAGAAACGTCAATTACTTTTTATAAAGATATTCTTTTCAATCACCAGTCCATTGTTATTAAACCAATTTATGATCGAACTTATACTAGTAAAGTTGTCTGCCATTCATTGTATATTCATAATATAGTTTCTTTGATTGAATGGGGTTCTCCTTACCAACTCCGAGATTTACCCAATCACTCCATTCAATATAGTTATTATGATTATATTGATGTCTGGTTTAAAGTTCTCTTATATCAAAATGAGTCAAATGTCATTCCTGGTTTCTCCAATTTGATCACAAATTCAAGTCAGAATTCCCTACTTGGTTTCTGCGATGGTGGTCTCAGTATGGCGCCATTACAGATATTTTCCCTTCAATTTTGAATGAACAAGTCAACTATTTCTTCACTGTTTTCCCATTTAGTCCACAACAAAAGAAATTCCCTACATTGCTCATTTTCATATCCAAATACAAAGTCACATGGATATTTAAATGGCAATATGCTATTTCTGATAACATAGTCATTCACCAACACTTTGTGAAATGGTGGGATAATTTCAAACCTCCACGTATCATTGAACAAGTTCAGGCAGAATTTCCAGTCAACATTTATGCTCCCACACCTGCAATAGTCAAAGCTCAGCAGAACCTAACTGCTCCAACCCAAGGAAGCCCACTTCCTCCAGTTAATCTTGGAAGCCCATCTTCAAGTTCTTTCAAGCCCAAGTCAACCAAATCAGCAAAGCCCAAGTCTGATAAATCCAAGTCCAAGGCTAAGCCCAAGGCCTCTGCTTCCCAGGCTCAGCCCAAAGTCAAGTCCAAGTCTAAGTCATCCAAAGATGAGCTTCTCCAAATAGCTCGTCTCATTACGGCCCAAGCCAAGTCAGAATCTGATCAAGACAATTCAAAAGAAGGTTCAAATAGTTCACATTCTTCTGAAGGTTCAACTACTCAAAATCCTTATGGACCCGAGTTTCAAGATGCTCAAGACCCATATGCTTGATATGGTCAACAAAATTGATATAGCTATCATTATCAACTTCAATCAAGGCTCT
Source organism: Camellia sinensis (assembly GCF_055761805.1). Classification (NCBI taxonomy): domain Eukaryota; kingdom Viridiplantae; phylum Streptophyta; class Magnoliopsida; order Ericales; family Theaceae; genus Camellia; species Camellia sinensis. Next base: position 14,470,815 of record NC_138964.1, on the reverse strand, counting down.
CCTTTTGAGAAAAGCTGCTGATAGTTATATCTATATTAATTCTCTTAGTCACATGTCTCCACCAAAAGTAAGGAATAGTAAAAGTTAATTTGACTGTTCACTATTCATCTGAAGACAAAGTCAAAAGCAACATCAATTTTAGTCAATCAAGCCGAAAGTTAGAGACAGTCTGTCTCTTCCCATGTGCTGCTAGCTGCCATTAGTCATCATCAAGTCACAGGCTGCATACTTATTTGTCAAGTCACAAGCTGCATAGTTATTTGTTTTTCCTATATATTGTAATGCTTCAGTCATTTGTAGGCAGAGTTAGAAATCGAGAGCTCCCTTCCCTCAAAATATAAACCTATCTCTGTAATTTTATTTCCCTAAAATGTATTTTCAAGTTATGTATTTTGAAGCAACTCCTTGCAGTTACTTCCAGTAAATAGTTGTAAGTTATTTAAAGTTTTGTAAAGTTTTATTTAAGTAAATTTTGTGTGCATATTATTCTGCTTTGCTTTTCTACTTCCTTCTCTTCTTCTTCCTGCTTCTTGCTTCCGCACCCTTTAGGTATCAGAGCCAAGTAATGTTGCTATCTGTTACTTTCTGAATCGTTGCTTCAATATCAACTCTATTGTCCTGTATCTTAACTTGTTTACAGTCCACTTAATCTGTCAAAATTCTATCTGTGTCTTTCCACGTTGATACTAGCCACCCATCCTTCGTCCCGAGTCCTAGGTAAGTCCTTTGGTTAGGCAGTATTGGATTCTAGGGGTTTCCCGAATTGGGTATGAGTGAACAAATTGTATGTGAAAACATGATAAATTTAGACAATGTATTAAGTTTCCTGTAAATCATCTTAAGATAAAGGTCCACATGAGTCAATTATTTAGAAGTAACTCTTCTGTCAGTTCTAGATCAATAACTCTACCCTCTATACCCGATCAAGGATTAGTAATTAATGAAGAAGATGTAGAAATACAAAATGATAAAATTGATTTAAGCTGGAATATACCACGTTTACCAATTAAAGAAATTTATAAAACTACGTTTTTACAATCTACTTTTAATGTTAATCTTCATGTTAAAACTTTAGAACAAGTGTATGCTTTAGAAAAACCTCGAGAAACATGTCAATTATTTGATGCTAACACTATTAAAAGACATTTAAAAACTGGTCATAATTTTATTCATCTAGGATTAATTCAAGTCGGAATCAACCCTTTAACTCAACAAGGTAAAAATACTTCTATATTATTATGTCTACGAGATGCTCGTTTTCTTGATTATAATGATAGTTTGATGGGTATGATGGAAACTGATCTCCACCGAGGACCCGTTCATTTTAATTGTTTTCCTGATTTTACCCTCAGTCTTAGAGATCCACATATATTAGATGCTTTAACCTTAAATATTCAGTTAAATGGTTCTTTTACAAACATAATATTGCTTTAATTTATCGTGTTCATTACAAATGTATTAAAACTAATTTGAATGTTCATGCTTTACACAAAAGTCCAAAAGGCAAAACTTTATTAATTCAAAGTAGTAATACTGATACGAATATTAATATTCCGAAAATGATTGAATGGAAAGATATTACTCTCCCTGACCAATGGGTTACAGTCAATGAAAACTACAAACATAATCAAAAACAATCTACTAGTCAAGATTTCCAAGATATACAACAATTTACTGATGGTTCTGTCCATATTAAATTTAATAGAAGTCAATCATCTCGTCATAGCACTTCCAGTATACCTACTGATACTAAAACTGAAGATGAAATATTTAATACTCTTTTATTTCGAAAAAATAGTTAAATTTATCTAGGTCAAACTTCCCATAGTAAAATGAAAGGAATTGATAATTCCACAACTTCCCAAATCAGTAAACTTGTTTATTTCACTCACACACATCTTCCTCAAGAAGATACTGAGTCTCAAGATTCTCCAACTCAAACTGATTTTGAAGTTATACCTCCTGTGAATCCTCAACTAATGACCATTAGTAAACCCTTTGCTCCTGATCTTGATCAATTACATATTGAATTTAAATCTAAAAATAATAGGACTAAACGTCATGCTTACCGTCTTAAATATGATTCTAATCAACAATCTAAAATTACTCACAAATGGTATAAGTTTATAACTGAACATTGTATAAAAGTCCCTTTCTTCGAATACTCAGAAAATTATTACAACCAAATTAATACAAAATATTTATTTTTTTATTTTTTGAACAAAATAATTTTTTATTTTTTTAAATTATTTAAAAAATTTAGACAAAATTTATTTTAAATATTTTAAATTTTTATTTTTTATTTTTTTATTTTTAAATAGTTTAATATTATTAATTTTTTAATATTTTTTATTTATAAAAAATATTTAATTTTAAAAAATTTTAGATCGTCCATATATATCTAAATCATAATAAATTATTTGGTCAATACTTAAAAAATAACAAAATATTTTTAAAAAAATATAAATATTTTTTTTCAAAAATAAAAATAAAAAAAAATTGAAAAAAATTAAAATAAAAAATAATTTTAAAGAACAAAATAAAAAAAAAATTGTTGAATTTTTTTTTAAAAAAATAGATTTTTAAAAAGAGTTTTGAAAACTTGTTTGGTTATGAGTTTTTTTAGATAAATTTTTTAAAAGAGTTTTGAATATTTTGTTTGATTATGAGTTTTGAAAAGTGTTTTTCTTTTTTTTCTTTTTTTTATCCAAATCATAATTTGAAAACAACACCAAACTCAACCCTGATATTTGAAATCAAAACCCTAATATTTTAAATTTTGAGGATGAATCTATACTCTCTCTCACTCTGTTTTCACGTTCACTGTAAAGGATTGAAATGACAAGAAACTTCGATTTTTTTTTTTTTTTTAATTTGCTTACCAAAACGTGGTGAGGTTTTGATCTTAGCCATTAGTTCTTCTAGTGGGACAAGTGTTGTACTCTGGTTAACTTACTTCACCCGATCATTTCAAGGAAACACTCTAGAGGATCCTAACGCTATAGAAAAGGGGTAAAGTTGGAAATATGCTACAGTCCAAATAAATATAAGTGGAAAGCAATTTTGGAAGGGTAGGGTAGGGTAGGGTAGGGTAGGGTGGAAAGGAGGGATTCAAAGTAAAAAGATAAAGGCATTTAGCAGCACTCTTTTAATATTTTAGGTCTTGTTTGGGAACAGTTTATTTTTAGTAATTTTTTGAATTTTTATAAAAAGATGTGCAAAAAAATAAAGAACGTGATGTGACAATTTATAGTGACCTTTTGACTTTTTAACTAAAACTGAAAGTTTCCAAACGAGGCCTTAATCAATTTATCTTTATTTTTGAAGATTTACTTAATTTAGATACACTTAAAAATTAAAATATTTGTGAAAAAATATAAAAATAATTCAATAAAAATATAAGGGATAATTACAAAAAAAAAAAAAAAAAAAAAAAAAAAAAAACCTAAGGTTTGGCGTGTTTTTCACATTGAACCCCAACATTTTAATTTTAACAATTTAAACCCTGAATATTTAACCATGTCTCAACGTTGACCCTCTGTCTATTTCCTTTTGTTTCTGTAAACTTCTTACATTTATTTGATACACGTGTCACTTTTTGATTCGTTCATAATTATTATAATTATTTTATTCCAAAATTATTCCAACACTTTCTCTCTTCTCACCCTCTCTTCTCTTCCTTCTGTCATCAATCAAAGAAGAGAGAGAGACCAAAAATAAAGGCCAATCCTCCTTCAAATGATCTGAATTTGCACGACTCGGACAAAGAAAATGTGCCTGCATCGGCAAGCTCACAAACAAATGATCAGTGGTTGGATCGCTCCCGGCAGTTAACCCTCTACCATCACGGCCTCCGCCTCCACCTACAGAGATCCCCTGCATACGCTTTAAGTAGAGGCGATACTTCTGGAGATGACTCACCATGTTCTCGCGAGTCAACCCGCCAACACTCATTGCAGGCGGGGGAGCGTTCTGGCAAACTCGTCGCAGGTGGACCTAGCTCCCAAATCAGCTAAATCGAATTTCGACTAGTTGGATTGGGACAATAGGGTTTGAACTGAGTAACAAGGTGGTGGCTACGGTGGTGATGTTTGAGAGTGGTAGGTTTTTGTACAAATTTCTTTCTAGGTTTGATTTTGGTGCTCTCTCTTTATTAGTTCAAGATCTGTGGGGTTTGTAATTGATGAATAAAACAAGAACAAGATAAAGAAGCAAAGGGTGGGTCAATTAACATGGTAGTTATGTGGGAAAGAAAAATTGAAGGATGGAATTGTTGAGATGGATTTTTTTCTCTTTCCATCACTCATACATACACACTCTCTCCCTCTCTCTCTGTAGATAAGAGAGAGCTCGGTGATTTAGAAATAAAATAATTATAATAATTATGGACGAATAAAAAAGTGACACGCGTATCAAATAAGTGTAAAAAGTTGACATAATAAACAGAAACAGACAGAGGGTCAACATTGAGACACGATTAAAAATTCAGGATTTAAATTGTTAAAATTAAAATGTTGGGGTTTAATGTGAAAAACACGCCAAACCCTGAGATTTTTTTTGTGATTATCCCAAAGTATAAAAGAAATATGAAAATATACAAAATTTTTGTATTTTTTATATTTACTGAATTTTAAAGAAAATAAAAAAAAATGTATTTTGTTTGGGAACAAATAAAAAGTGCACCTCTTTTTTCAATTTTTTTATTTTTAATGATTTTTTTTCAAAATTATATCAAATTTTTTTATTTTTGTAATCTATCTTATGTAGATGAATATAATAAGTAAATTTTTTTAAAAAAATTCAAAAAAGAATTAAAAGCCAAAAAAAGCTACTATTCTTAGCTTTGGGGGGGGGGAAATTCAAATTTTTTTAAAAAAAATTGTTTTTTTTGAACAAAAAAAAAATTAATTTTTCAATTTGTCTAATCGAATAGAATTCTAATCCTTAAAGCCTTTCAAAAATTTTTAAATTTTTTTTTTAAAATGAAATAACCAACAAAAAAAAGTCACAACAAAAATAAGAGATATAATATTCGTCTCCAACTTTTAATAATGGAAGAGGTGCACAATATTTATATTTTTTTGTAACCTAAGGTCCCTCAACCACACTTATATATCACACACACTCTCTCATTCTCTCTCTTCTCTCCTCTCTGTCTAGGCTTTTCAAAATTCGATCGAGTATAGTTCATTACTAGAAGTGAAAGATCCACATTTGAATTTTGAGCTCCAATCAATGCCCATTCCTCTATGCTCGATCCATCAATGTCATTAACTGTCTCCATTGTAAGTCTAGGGTTTCTAACTCCATCAACTTCTTCACTACACATGGAGATACATACGTACGTACAATTTATAATATATATATATATATATATATATATGTATGTATGTGTGTGTGTGTGTGTGTGTTTGTTCAAGAAGTATAACTCTTCTGACTTTTTGTTTTTGATTTTTTGTTTTTATGAATGCAGCACTTCTGATTATATTGTTGGAAAAATAATGGTTTTTTGGTGACTTTAATGCAATAGTAAAGTGGGTGCCAATTCTCAATTAAGTTGGAGTAAAGTGAGTTTAGATTATTTGTAATGAGATCTTTACACCACAAAAAGAATGACTAAAAACCATTAAGATTTGAATGAGAAATTGACTCATTAGGTTGGCCTCATGAAAGAGGTGTTGGGAAAGGTGTAAAAATCTTATATCCCATATTGATTGTAGATGAGAGCATTGATGAGTATTTAAATCCCATTTTTTGCCTAAGGGTGTGAGCCCTTTGGGGCATCCAAATATTTTGAAAGAAGGGACTTATGGATGCTTTAAGGATGGACTTGGACCAAGACTATGGTCCAAGTTGGTTATGCAAAAATTGCCACACGTGCGCGTGCACTCCTCGAACCTGGCCGGGTCTTGGTCCTAGTTCGTGATCCGTGGATCGTGGATCTTGGACCTTAGGACTTAGACTTGGGCTTGGGCTTAAGTTTGCTGGAATGGATTGAGTGTGGGGGTTGGGCTTGGCCCACCTATCTTAATCTTTATGGGCCAAGTTAGATATGTGGGCTATAGGAATATGTACACAAAACCTAGTATAGCTAGTAACTCCTCTATTGATGACGGAATTAAACCTATCAGGTTTGCAGAATTAACGTAGGTTTAATACAAAAATTATTTCTGCATTTATGATGGGCCTTGATGGTATGAGTTTTTTTCTCTCTCCCTCCATTTATATAAAATGAGGCCCTCTCCTTCCTTTCATAACCCGAGAATTTTGTTCTTGTCTTCAAAAGGTATCTCCTATATTATATTCTTTATGTGAGGGAGTGCTGCAAAGTTCTATTCGCCGAAGCTATTCAGTCGGTGCATTGATGTCGAACAACTTCAAACACCTACCCGGTGAGGCGAGGAATCTGTTTTAAGGACACTATCTAGTGCAGGCTTCGATTTGCTTCCTTTTGCAAGTTTTATTTTATTATGAATTTCTGTAAAATCCACCATGTTCTTGTTTTGAAATTCTAATTGCTTGTTCAATATGAATCTATTTGTTTTATGTTATCACACAATTTGTACAACAAACTTAAAACAGATTTTATATATATTTTTTCCATGAAATTGAGTGATTAGATTCATATAGAAATTCAATTGGTGTTCGTCCTATTATAGAATTGCCCAGTATTCGTCCTATTACAGAATTGCTCACTGTCCAATGGCCCTATTTGGTAGGGCTTATTTCCAGCTTATTGCAGCTTTTAGCTTAATTTAAGCTATTTTGATGTGTTTGGTTCAGCTTAACAATACAGTTTATAGCTTTTTGTAAGTCAAAAATCAACTTATTCTTTGAGTGGGGGAGGAGAAGCTTAATTTATAAGTCAAAATCAGCTTATGTTCACAGTTATAAGCTATAAACTGTTAAGCTATAAGCTATAATCACTTTCCAACAGTTCTACCAAACGGGGCCAATATGTGATTCCTGTCTAATTGACTTGTGTATATCCCTTCAAATTGGTGCATGTATATATATATGTTACTGTGTATATTTGCATGTTAAGAAATTCAATTCCTTTATATGAACAGGAATGTTCCAATTTATTTAATTTAATATGCAGATCCTTCCTTAATTTGTAGATTCATAATTCTATTTATATACTTGCATATAGAAATTTATTCTTGCTTTCTTGCACATGTTCATCATGAATAATACATGAGTATAGTTTGTGTGCCACAAAACAGACTATCGTTTGTCCAATTTATTTCATCCACAATGCTATGTTAAGGAAGTAGTGTTTAATTTGTGTATAGAACTTGCATGCTTCTAGTTTTAGGAAATCAAAATTATTATACATGAGATGTTAATTCATTTGCATGATATTTGGCTCTAGTATAATTTTTATCTTTATAAACATGATTCTTAGTTAGTATCTTTGAATAATAATTGCTGACTGTTTCGTGATAACTACTATTGCATGCTTTGAATTACAACAAAAAATAAACAAAGAAACATATATACATGCTAGTTAGATACATGCTTGGAGTTGCTCACTGTTTTGTATACTGGTTCATTGGCCATTGTTTTTTTAATTGTAAATTATGAAATTATATGTTTGATGGTTCAGTTGATTAGAATAATTAATTTCTAGATCTAATAATAATAATTTTCATGATTATGCAATTTTTTGGCATGAGTTTTTTTTTTTTTTTCCAGATTTTAGTTTTCTTACATGATTTAATCTCTAGAATTATTTGCATGCTAATTGCTAGAATTATTACATGATTATTGTTTTGTAACAATTTTACATAACTCTTGGTTTTTAGTTTAATGTATTTAGAGTTAAAAAATGTTTGTAACTCATTAGTAATAAGTTCATATATAACTCTTGTCAATTAAAATAATTATATACATGTTTAATGTGTCATAAGTTCATATATAACTCTTGTCAATTAAAATAATTATGTACATGTTTAATGTGTAATAAGTTCATATATAACTCTTGCCAATTAAAAGTTTTAATTTTAATTGCAAAGTTATAAATTTTATTTTGTAACTCGTCTAGCATTTTAATTCGTTAGTTAATTTTATTATTAAATAGTTTGCTCAAATAGTTTCAAGTTTCTTTATATTCTTTGGCTTGTATTTTCTTATGGTTTTCTGCTAACTTGCTTTACAGGAATACCTACATGAAAAGGATTGGAAAACCAAATACAAAACCAAATGAATGGTATTTGGGATATCAAAACAAAACGTATGGACGACTAATCTTTGTGATGAACAGGAATTTCTAAGCGTGGAAAAGGTTTTGGACTTTACAAAATCCTTATGGATTGGTTACTCTCTTTATAATTAAAGCAATTTTTTTCTTGGGTTGAGTTGGTTTTTACCAATTGTATAAAAGCAAGTTTTATTTGCTTGTATTGTTAGAAGCATTTTATTTGCTTAATCATTGTTATAGCATTTTTTTTTTTTCCATCGCTTGTAATTTGGTTAGCAATTTTTAAATTGCTTGTAAGTTTGGAACTTGGTTTGGTTTTTTGTAATAGAAACCAAAGTATTTAGCCTTGGCTAAAGAGTTTTTCTTATTTGTTCAGAAATGACAACTAAGACGAATTTGGTTTCAAACCTTTGGGTTCTGAGGAAGTCTTTGGGCTTAATCATTTTATTCCCAAAGTGTTGGAAAACCAAGTTTGGAGAAAGTCTTTAGTTATAATCTGATTATTTCCAAAATGGTTTGGTTTTTAGAAGAAGAAAAAAAAAACCAAATTTTAGCATTAACTAAAATATTTCTGATTTTATTCAGAAATAGTGGATTCAGTTCTGGAAGTACAGGTTAACTTTTGTGTGTGGTGCAATTTTGGTAGCAAATTTATTTGCTTGGGAATTGGTTTGTTTTAACCTAATTTATCCCCTGAAAAAATTAATTCTAAATTTGTTTCTCATAGACTAGAAGTCAACATGCTCTTGAAAGTTTTGTCTAAGGTTAACTGGGTCTTAAGTGGGACCGGTGTGACCCCTCCAGTCTTCCTAGAAACTTTCTTGACCATGTTCGATTCTAGGGTAAGTGATGAGATCAGTTTTGAATTAAATTTTAGACTTTGGGATTTTCTAGTGTTAAGTTTAGTTTCTAGAAAAAAAATAATAATGAAGTTTTGTTGTATTTTTTAGAAATGGCTTCAAGATGTGACAACAGGAAATGTTATTTCACCTGACAATCTTAAGCCTTACGAGGTTCTGAAAGGAAGATCTAGAGAGATCAAGTGTGATTAAAGGAAATCATAAGATTGCATATTAATATCTCTGAATTAATCAAGGCAATTAGTATGTTATCCTTATGTCAATTATAGCATATTTGATTGCTATGTGACTTTGCTTGAAAGTAAAGATGAGACAACCCGTTAGGATGAGTGAATATATTTTTGAATTTTTAAATTCTAAATATATTCTTAAATTGATGGCTCCTAGTGAATACAAGATCACTGATCACAGAGATAGAAAACTGGTGGTTCCTAGGAGGTGTTAGACCACTGGCTACACAGTTATGAGATTGTAGTTCCTAGTAATGAACAGATTATGATCACATGTCAAGACATGATGGTTCCTAGTAGTGGAGAGGCTACTGATCATATGTCAAGACATGATGATTCCTAGTAATGAAAGAGTCTATTGATCCTATGTCAGGACGTTATGAATCCTAGTAGTAAAGTGATTACTGATCACAAGTTAAAACATTGTGATTCCTAGTAGTAGAAAGTCTACTGATCACATGCTGAGAAATTAGTGATCCCTAGTGATAAGACTACTGGCCATGTTATGAAGTTCCGAATAGTGGACTATTGAACACTGAATTGGTGTTTCCTACTAATAAAGACTATTTGCTTCAGAGTGATAGGTTGGACCAAATATGTTGGGGTGCCTAATTCGATTGATGACATTCTGAGAATGTATTTACTGTAATATGATTTTGAGAGTTTCATAATCATTATGACACAAAGAATTGTTTAAAGACCTTGTATGAATTTTTGGAGAAGGCCAAAAGGCTTTGTATAAATTCTACAAATGTGAGGGTGTCATCCAAAAGGTGGTAATACCTAAACCCAAGAGGGTTAGGATAAGTCTGAAAATCCGTTGACTTTGTATTCAACGGTTATGCACAATATAGCAGTGCGTATCTATTTCTTGCATTTAAGTCTGCTATTCTATATATACACAAGAATACTATCATGGAATCCAAAAATGCATCTTTCTTTGAAAACTTGTCATATCCAATAAGGGATTTTGAGTTCCATGAAAGAGGTTGAAGGTGACAATGATCACATAGCTGATCAAACAGATGATCACTTAGATGATCAAATTGATGATCAAGTTGAAGATGTAGATGGGCCAAGAATGAGTAAGAGGGCTAGGACTACAAAATCCTTTGGTTCGGACTTCTTGACTTATATGTTAAAGGGAGAACCTCGAACTTTCCATGAAGCTATGACTTCACCGGAAAGTCCTTTGTGGAAAGAAGCAATTAAGAGTGAGATTGACTCCATCTTACAGAACCATACTTGGGAGTTGGTTAATCTACCCCTAGGCAGTAAAGCCTTATGGAGTAGGTGGATCTTTAAAAGAAAGATGAAAGCTGATAGGTCAATTGATAAGTATAAAACTAAACTAGTTATCAAAGGATACATGTAGCGAGAAGGCCTGGATTACTTTGATACGTATTCACCTGTCACAAGGATTACATCCATTCGCATGTTGATTGCGATAGTGGCTTTACGTGGTCTGGAGATACATCAGATGGATGTAAAGACAACTTTCCTAAATAGAGATTTAGATGAAGAAATCTACATGGAGCAACCTGAGAGGTTTTCAGCTCCAGGACAAAAGAAGAAAGTCTGTAAGCTTGTCAAATCATTGTATGGTTTGAAGCAAGTGCCTAAACAATGGCATGAGAAGTTTGACAACGCTATATTGTCAAATGGGTTCAAAATCAATGAGTGTGACAAATGCGTATATGTCAAAGACACTGACAGAGGTTATGTCATTTTGTGTCTATATGTAGATGACATACTCATTGTTGGTAGTAATGATGAAATGATTAGAACTACCAAGAGATTGTTAAACTCCAAGTTTGACATAAAAGATATGGGCCTTGCAGATCTTGTTCTGGATATTAAGATTACCAGAATATCTAGTGGTATTGTACTTTCTCAATCTCACCATGCTGAGAAGATACTTGAGAAAATTGGTAAATCAGATACAAGTGTGTCTAGGATACCAGTAGACGTAAGTTTACATGTCACGCCCCACTTTTTATTACTCAGATTTCATTACCAAAACCATTAATTATAGATTCAATTTCAGAGATAACATACAGAAGCTCATTATATTTAAATTAATTACATAAGGAAGAGTTCTCTCAAGCGGATATAAAACGAATGCAACATGAACATAACTAAATAAATTGCCTGTAGGCTTACATCATTCAAATCAAGAGGAAGGGTTTAACCCTTTACATCTATGGCATTCCGCCTACATGTATAGAGGCCCCGTGGCCAACAAATAAGGAAGATCCGTAATCTTGTTGCACATCCTAATAATCACCTAAAAAAGATTCAACAACGTGGGATGAACATAAAGTCCAGTAGGGATTTCAACGTGATCCTCAACAATAACAACTTACAGACAGCTATGATCATGAATGCTAGTCTCATACCATATAAATAATGTGACATTTTATAATCAAAGTATACTTACATAAATACTTTTCTCAAAAACATTCAGTTATTCCACAGCACCAAGTTCCCCTTTCATTACCCATTTCCCATTTAAACGATTATTACACAATAACCATATTTTCCATTTGTGACAAACACCACATAATATCCATTTTATTTCTTATGAAAACATGTTTACCCAATCCGAATTTCATCCCGTTATTTATACCCAATATACAACAAGATCCGTCTCCACACGTTCACCACATTTTCAAACTTAAGTTCAAGTTAAAAAGATATTATCAATAACTCATTATTGGTAAGCAACTCCCTCAATCACTCTCAACACGTCCAAACATACATAAAAACATCTTCTCAACACATGAGACAATTCAATCTTACTAATTCATAATCACTATAGCACATGACACACAGTCAACTGAGACAACAATGATAAATAATCCCTGTTCTACATGCCTGAAACATGATAAGCCAATGACACATCTCTCCACAAATGCACAGCCAATTTACCAGACACAAGCTGGAAGGGAATGGTACCTCTGCCAATTTACCGGGCGCTAGCTGGAAGGGAGTGGTACCTCTGATTATCAGCGCAACACACACAGCCAGTTTGCCAGGCGCTAACTAGAAGGGAATGGTACCTCTGATTATCAGCGCAGCCAATTTACCAAGCGCTAGCTAAAAGGGAATGATACCTCTGATTATCAACGCAACACATACATTCTCAACCATCACAACAAACCACATTCATACATAACACGAGTGTACTACAGACACATAATCATCTCAACATTCACACTGTCATCCTCCACCGATGACCAAGAACAAAACCTCTAAACAATATATATTAAATGCATGAAATACAATCATCCAATGCTTATGAGATACTAGATCCAACAACATTAATGGCATTCCAAGGTTTTTAACCTTTACCAAGGTCTCCTTCTCAATTTTCAAAAGAGTTCTAGTTGTCTCTACATTCAAATGTTAATTTCCAAAATTTCCAAATTCTCACTACACCAATTTTATGTACATGCATATTCATACAATAAGGGAACTTGTTTCACTCATTCAACCAAAACCCAACCCCCAATAACAAGGCCACAATCCGCTCAATCTCATCAACAAGGATATTACCCGAAATTTCCCAATCTCATGGTTAAATTCCCTTTTTAACAATTAATCAATTCATCAATTCGTTGTATTTAAATATAGTCAACCCAACACAAAACTAGTGCTCTAAACATGAGACTCATTTTAATCATAAATTAATTATCAACTCATTCGCCACATTTCTTAAACTCATAACATAATTATTCAACAATTTTAATCCCCTTTTTATCTATTAGGTATTACTACAAAAATTAGGGCTTTGTCTCTCTAATCATGAATCTATTGAATCACACCCCAAATCTAACCCAACATCAACCCTTCTCATGAAATTTCAATCTCTACACCCATATCTTATACCCTCTGTCATGATTTTCGAAAATAATCCATAACAACATGGTTTTATGCAATACAAACTTACCACATGTCTATCTATAGGGGAAGCATTGAAGAAAATCAAGGAAATCCCTACCTCAAGAGTGAAGAGGAGAAAAGCCCAAAAATTGACCTTGTCGGAAAACGATCTCCACCGGTCAAGACGAAGCCCTCGACATGCTCATCATTTTGGTATAAGGGACTAGCACCAAAATCTCAACGGATTTCTTGAGATCAAAGAAGATACAAGATTTTGAGGGTTTGGGTAGAGAGAGATGAGAGAAAAAGAGAGAAAATATTGTAGAGAGAGTGATATATCAGCAAATGAGAGGAAATGGGCCAAAAGTACAAAAATATAACTAAAAAACACAAAAAAAAAAGACAGAAAACGTGCACTCCCGCACATGCGGCGCCCACTCCTGCACGTGCGGAGCGGTCTCCCGCACGTGCGGCTCCCACCCCCGCACATGCGGTCTTCCCCGCACTACCATTCGCGCACCTGCCTTTTAGACAGTGTGCATCCAGCCTTTTGCCCAGCTTCCTGCACGTACGGCCTGGTCTCTCGCACGTACGGCCCAAGGCCCCCGCACGTGCAGCCCTAGCTCTCCTATCTGGTAGAACTCCAGTTTCTTCCCCGTCCCTCTGGTGCCGACCCCGCACCCACCAAAACGAGTGAAACTCCGACTCAAGACAACCATAACAAAAATAATTTAGGAAAGAAAAATTTTCAACGACAACATACCCGGCATCCTAACAACGGTAAATCTAACATAATCTCTAGAGAGCAAGGCAAAATACGCACCGGTCATCACACTACATTTGACCAAGAATAATGGTGAGAATGTCTCTCAGCTAGAATATTCTCAGGTCATTGGAAGTTTGATGTATCTAATGAATTGTACAATGCTAGATATAGCCTACTTTGTTAGCAGGCTTAGTAGATATACAAGTAATATGAATGCTACTCATTGGAGGGGCATTATGCGGGTGTTAGGTTATCTACGCTATACCTGGGGTTATGTGTTACATTATACCAGATACCTAGCGGTACTATAAGGGTATAGTGACGTTAATTGGATATCTGATATAAAAGACTCCAAATCCACTAGTGGTTATGTGTTACCCTTAGAGGGCAGTCGTGTCTTGGAAATCTTCCAAACAAACGTATATATCAAGATCAATGATGGAATCTGAGTTTATTGCTTTGGATAAAACAACTGAAGAAGCTGAATGGCTTCGCCAGTTCATTGAGGATATTCCACACTGGTCTAAACCTGTGTCAGCCATCTATATTCATTGTGACAGCCAATCAGCCATTGGACGGGCACAAAGTAATATGTATAATGGAAAGTCTAGACATTTTTGTCATAGACATAATTCCATACGACAACTACCCTCGAACGGAGTTGTCACTTTAGACTATGTAAAGTCTAAGGACAACATTACGGATTCACTAACCAAAGGATTAAATCGAGTGTTAGTAGAGAAGTCGTCAGAAGGAATGGGTTTAAGACCTTTAATGTAAGGTGTTACCGGAATGGAAACCCAACCTAGTTGACTGGAGATCCCAAGATCTAGGTTCAATGGGATAACTTGATTGCGTGTAACGATGGTATGTCACTGAGGAGGTTAAAACTCTAGCTATTCCTTTTATTAGTGATACCTGTAAGTGTAAAGGTTAAGTTGAGCTTTTAATGACTCTAATGTGTTAAGCTGTTGAGCTGAGTATAGCAGGATACTCAAGTAGAGTCACCTATGTGAGTGTGAAGTGGGGCCGCTTCTATAAGAATTGACAGGGCCTAATTCTTTAAACCACTCACTGAACCAGGCTAGTGTTCTAAGGCCAAACCGAACACAACAATGAGAACAGAACGATGGTTGGAGTAATTCCTGTGTGAGGCTTGTTGTCTTGGTTTACATAAACGGCAGAACAGTTCAAGACTTCATGTTCACTGGACAACCAGTAAATCTGATGGACTTCATTAGAAGGGGTTCAAAGCCGAAGGCTACCCTTTCCGATGCCGGGGTTATTCCGTTACACTCTCTTCGAGTCTTTGTTGTTAAGCATTGTCCGTTTGTTGTCATTCGGTCAATTTTTATTCATGTGGGCGATTGTTGGAAAAATAATGATTTTTTGATAACTTTAATGCAATATTAAAGTGGGTGTCAATCCTCAATTGAGGTGGAGTAAAGTGGGTTTAGATTCTTTGTAGTGAGATCTTTACACCACAAAAAAATGACCAAAAACCATTAAGGTTTGAATAAAAAATTGACTCATTAAGTTGGCCTCATGAAAGAGGTGTTGGGAAATGTGTAAAAACCTTGTATCCCACATTGATTGTAAATGAGAGCATTGATGGACATTTAAATCTCATTTTTTGCCTAAGGGTGTGAGCCTTCTGGGGCATCTAAATTTTTCGAAGGAAGGGAGTTATGGATGTTTCAAGGATGGACTTGGGCCAAGACTATGGTCTAAGTAACGCGCGCGTGCGCCACCCGCCCGCCCAAACAGGACCAGGTCCAGGTCCTGGTCCGTGGTCCGCGATCCATGGATCTTGGACCTTGGGACTTAGAGCATGGGCTTGGGCTTGCTGGAATGGATTGAGTATGAAGGTTAGGCTTGGTCCACCCATCTTAATCTTTTTGGGCCAAGTCAGATGTGTGGGCTGTAGGAATATATACACAAAACCTAGTGTGTATAGCTACTAACTCCTCTATTGATGACGGAATTAAACCCATCAATTTTGCAGAATTAATGCAGGTTTAATATAGCATTTATTTCTGTATTTATGATGGGCCTTGATGGCATGAGTTTTTTTTTCTCTCCCTCCATATGTATAAAAGAAAGCCCTCTCCTTCCTTTTCATAACCCGAGAATTTTGTTCTTGTCTTCAAAAGGTTTCTTCTATATTATATTCTTCTTGTGAGAGAGTGCTACAAAGTTCTGTTTGCCGAAGCTATTCAGTCGGTGCATTGCGTAGCTGGTCCAATCGTCGTATCCTGGGAGACAGACATCGAACAATCTCAAGCACCCAACCGGTGAGGCGACAAATCTGTTTTAAGGACACTGTCTAGTGCAAGTTTTGATTTGCTTCATTTTGCAAGTTTTATTTTATTATGAATTTGTGTAAGATCCATCATGTTCTTGTTCTGAAATTCTAATTGTTTGTTCTATATTATCACACAATTTGTACAACATATATCACTCCAAATGGTCAATATATATCAAATGGTTTGAATTGTAGCAAGGTGATCTGTAAAGAGTGACCGTTAATGTTGTTCGATGACGATGAATGAAGACACTAATATATATAAATTTTCCGATCACACTGCCCAACTCAGTATTCAGCTGGAGAACACTGGCGGAATAGATGACACTTGGCTAACCTGTAATAGAAAAAGAAGATTCCGGCGGTGGTTCGTCCACCCGGGGGCACTCCGACGATCAAGTCAGTATATCTCTCAAAGATAATCAATAGTGCTTAACTTACTAGACAGAATACAAATTGCGTACCTTAGACCCATGAGGGTGCCTCTCTTTTAAAGTTACCTCAATCCTAATCCCAATAGAAGCCTGACTTCTATGGATTCCTGTTCAGTACTTACTTTGGACTCCTTAAGAGATAAAAATAAACTCCCTAAGAGCTTTATCCTTATCTTAGCTAAGTCTCCTCTTTATTCTAGGACTCTTGTCCCTTATCCCGTATCCGCTTATCTCGGATTTCGATATCTTCGGAGATAACCTCGGCCTAACCAAGATGACCTCAGCATAACAACCAGGACACGTGGCACCTCAGTTGACACGTCGGCGTCACCTTGTCACGTGTTGGTACTCAAAAACATATCCCCACAACTGCCCCCAAGGTTCTATTACCTCGGCATTCTGAGGTGATGGAACCTATATCAGTATCTCATGCTAATTCATCGGTTTAATCCGAGATCATCATCGTAGGCCGACATGTCTTCTCAAAGATCATGAATTCCAATGAACTCCTTTATGCGTATGAGCTGTCAAAACATCACTTTTCAACCGTTTCATTCACGCGTTTTATCCTTATTGGATCGTGCTTGTGACGCGCCAACAAACCGTCTTGTCTGCCTGCACAGTCTGACGCATTCGCTGCTCTAGGTGCATTAATTTAATTTCGCCACCTTTTCAAGTTTTAACAAAAACTTTTCCCTCTTCTTTCATTCCTTCACTTTTGCATTCGATTCCTTTGTTTTTTCTCCCTCTAGTACTTGAATACGCCATTGTTCCAGACCTCAAGCTCTGCAACTGCCTTCATTCCTCCTTCTGGTGAAGCTTCTGTTGTTCTGTTACTTCTGTAACCATTGTCTGACTTCGGCGATCCTTACACCAGCTTCTTTTCTTTGGTGAGTTTACTGTTCCTTTCGTTTTCAATTCTTTGATGCTTTCTATTACTTGCTACCATTACTGCATTTGTTCAAACTTTTAATTTGTGAGTCATACATCTGAATGTATTTTTTTCACGATTTTGCCCTTGCCCATATCTTGAACACACGCACTGTTTCACCACTTCCCTGTACTTTTGTCACTGTTCTTGGCCCTATACTTCTTGTATTCTTTTTGTTCTTGATAGACCATCTATGTTCTTGATTCTGAAACTCGTTCTTGTTTTTGTTTTTTGTGTCTTTTCCAGATTCATACCTTCAACTTTGTTTCCATAGACTTAGGTTTGGGATTTGTCTGTAGAACCCACAATTTAGGGCAAAACTGAAACGAACTCCCTCTAGATCCATACAAACCCTTACCAAAGTGCACTTTTAGGTTTTTGGCCGAGGTCCTTCAAACCTTCCAAAAATACTTCTTCTTGAAATCCGATATCTCTATTTAAGCCGGCATTATGGGTATGTGGAAACATAGGGTAAACACCCCATCCAAACTAGAATTCTTTAGACAAGAGTTTGAAATCCCAGCCAACGTCCATCTGAGGTTGGCTGGGGATAATGACTCCATCATGCCTACTGATGACTCCATGCCTTTCCCTGTGGTAGCCTTCATTGAGTGTGGACTTCGGCTCCCACTTAACATCCTTTTTCGTGAAATACTTCATTATTACAAGTTGAACCCAATGCAACTTTCCATCAATTCCTATCGAACCATCAATGGTATTATAGCTTTAGCCAAACAAGAAAATGCTAGGATCACATTAGCCAACATCCAGTATTGTTATACTATTTGTGGCCTCAAAAAAGACACTGGCTACGTTTACTACCTCAAGCCGAGGTCCACTAAATACAAAATCGTTGCCGACCTCCTTGACTCCAACAAGGGAGTTGGAGACGATTATTTCATTACTTCGGGGAACTGGGAGTTCGCCCCAGATGAAGACCTTCATCTCTTCCCTCTCCTTCGATCAGTCTTTGTAGAGGGCAATGGTAAGAGCCCTGCATTCATACCTACTTGTTTTTTAAAGTCTTTCATACTTTATCTATTTCTTAATGTTTGTTTTTCTTGCAGCTGTTCCTAAGCCACCAAAGAACTTTCGCCAATCCTTCATTCCCAGCAAGGATTTGAAAAAACTTTTGAACTTGCCAGTCCATAAACAAACGGCGCCTCTGCTTCTCAATTTTATTCCAACATACAAGTCAGCTCTGCCTAACGTCCCTAGAAAGAAGAAGAAAAGCCTTTCTCCACCATCTGCCACAACTCCACATACCGCGTCCACATCTCGAACAGACCAAGGGTCAACCTCTGATCCAGCTGAGCAACTATCAACCTCAGCTCCATCCTTGATTCCAATATCCCAACTCCGCCGTCGACGTCGATCAGTTTCTACTGCCAAGATGGGTCGCCCAAAACCAATTGCAAAAGATCTCTTGGCCAGCATCCCTTCTGATGTTAATGCACAACCAATACAAACCCTACCTCCTCCAAAGCCAAAATGAATCAAGAAGGCTCAGCCAAAGGCTAAGGTGCCTCAGATCGATTCTAAGGATACCTTGCCAACTTCCAAACCGGCTTCGAGCGAGAAAACTGCCTCTGTCCCTGCGAAGAGGTCCGCCGAAACGATTCCATCCGATTCTACCAAATCCAAAAAGCCGAGGTCATCTTTCGCAACGACCTCGGGGTCTAAAAAGCTTGCTGCCCCCTAGGCCCCCGAAATTACCTTGGAAGATAAGCCAGTCATGGCCAATGATAGCGCTGAGGACATTAATGTCGGCGTAGCCCTCAGTACTGCTCTGCTTCTCCCCGGCGATCTTGACCGAAACGCCAGGTTGAGTGAGTATGAAAATTACGCTCTGATGCTTCAACGTTCTGTTCAAGTAAGTGTCTTTCATCTGCCACTTTTTTCCTTCTTTTTCATACTTAGAAATTTTCTAATTACTTCTGTTTTGTTCAATTTCAGGCCATCCAGCATGCCCATTCTTTCTCTATTCAATCTTTCGAAAATCGAGAGAAGTTGGCCAAGATGAAGAGGGAGTTCTCTGCTCTTCAAAAAGCCAACAAGAGTTTACAATCAAAGATGAAAAAGTTAGAGGACCAAGCTGAGGCTGCAATCAAAGCCCAAACTGACGCTGAAGAGAAGGATGAATCTGCCGAAGCCATCAGAAAGGTTTCTGAGTCCCAAAGAAAAGAGGCCGAGGAGAAGATGGCCCAAGCTGAAAAAGAGCTTCAAGAAGCCTTGGCCACCAAAGAGACTGAAATCAAGGACGCCGATGAGAAGGCATATGCTCAAGGTATGGCCGACGTCACATAGGCTTATGAAATTCAAGTGAAGCAGGCATGCAACAAGAGTTTCACCCTTGATTGGATGTCTATTCTAAAGAAGCTTAATGTCCCCGAGGACTCACCTTTCAGAAATGCTGACCTCATTCCTCTTCCATTCCCTCCAGTCCCAACTCCAACTCTAGCTCAATCTGACAGTGACTCTGAATCTGAGGAGGAGATTTTGGTGAGGAAACCAAAAGATGTTGCTGGGGTCAAGTCCCCTCCTCAGAATGAGCAAGTCCTAGACTTGACTCAAGATGAGGAAGGTGATGAGGTTCCCAGAAACGCTGCTCCTGAGAAGGCATTAGCCGACGTCACCATTGCTGATAAGAGCCTTGACGAAACTTTACACGAAATTGATGCTGAGCTTGCGTCAGAAATGGCGGCCGAGGTGGCTTCTCAACAGCCTTCCGAGGTCCAAACCCAGCCTGTTGCTGATGCTAAGGAATCTTAATTTCGATGTTGTTTTTTTTGTACTTTGTTTTTCTTTGTTTTTGAAACAATGTAAGCCCTCCATATGGCCAATGTGCCTCCTTTTTCTTGCATGCTTAATACAACTTTCCTTCACTAAGTATTTGTACCTTTATCTTCTCTTGACTACTTTTGCGTGATTCTATACTTAGAATATTCTGCATGTCTTTAACATACTCTTCCTTCTTTGTGCAATCTTCTCGGGGTGACACACCTCAGATAGACAAACTTCTCGGTTTAATTTAACTTGTAAACTTTTAACAAGTGGTGAACATCATATTGGTTTAACTCAACTTGTAAATTGCTACAAATTTCAACAAGTGTTTAAACAATAATCTGGGTTTAACTTCAGCTTGTAAATTGCTACAAATTTCAACAGGTGTTAAATAATGATCTCGATTTAACTTTAACTTGTAAATTGCTACAAATTTCAACAAGTGTTAAACAATAATCTCGGTTTAACTTCAACTTGTAAATTGCTACAAATTTCAACAAGTGTTTAAACAATAATCTGGGTTTAACTTCAACTTGTAAATTGTCCACAAATTTCAACAAGTGTTAAACAATGATCTCGGTTTAACTTCAACTTGTAAATTGCTACAAATTTCAACAAGTGTTAAACAATGATTTCGGTTTAACTTCAACTTGTAAATTGTCCACAAATTTCAACAAGTGTTAAACAATGATTTCGGTTTAACTTCAACTTGTTAAACAGTGATTTCGGTTTAACTTCAACTTTTAAATTGTCCACAAATTTCAACAAGTGTTAAACAGTGATTTCGGTTTAACTTCAACTTGTAAATTGTCCACAAATTTCAACAAGTGATAAACAATGATTTCGGTTTAACCTCAACTTGTAAATTGCTACAAATTTTAACAAGTGTTAAACAATGATTTCGATTTAACTTTAACTTGTAAATTGTCCACAAATTTCAACAAGTGTTAAACAATGATTTCAACAAATGTTAAACATATTCTTTTTCTCTCTTCTTCTCTTTGCCCCCTAATGTGAACCTGAGTTCCACTTGGGTTCTCATTATGCATGTATTCTAGAGATAATGTCAAGTATCTTGAAAAGAGAACCAGCTGAATCTTTATTTATTTACTTCGGCAAATGGCAAAGGAACAAAGAAATTCTAATGATAGAAAAATTTCAGATTACAAGTGTTCCAAGGTCTTGGTAACTCTTTGCCCTCATTATCTTCAAGCCGATATGCCCCATTGCCTAGTACCGAGATGATTCTGTAGGGTCCTTCCTAATTTGGGTCAAGCTTGCCCTCTTTGGGATCCTTCTTGTTGCCGACGACTTTTCTTAGGACAAGGTCACCAATCTGAAATTCTCTTGGGTTAACCTTCTTGTTATAAGCTTTGGCAAGCTATTGCTGGTATGCTGTGAGCTGAATTACAGCTTTCTCCCTTTGTTCTTCTAGAAGATCCAGATCTCGGGCTAAGAGTACATCATTAGTCCCGTTCTCTACTCCCTAGGTTCTGATCCCAAGGATGCCGACCTCCAACGGAATGATTGCTTCTGTGCCATAAGCCATGGCAAAGGGGGATTCTCCTGTTGATCTTCTCGGCGTAGTCCGATATGCCCAGAGTACATTGGGCAATTCGTCTACCCACTTTCCTTTTGCTGCCTGCAGCCTCTTCTTTATCCCATCCAGGATTACTTTGTTGGAGGCTTCTGCTTGTTCATTGCTTTGTGGAAAGCTTAGGATTGAAAAGTAGTTCTTGATCTTGAATTTTGCACAAAAGTTCTTGATTAACTTACTGTCAAATTGGGTTCCATTGTCTGCAACAATTGCTCTTGGAATCCCAAACCTAGTGATAATATTCTTCCAAATGAAGTTCTTCACGTCCACATCTCGGATCTTGGTAAGAGGTTCAGCTTCTATCCATTTAGTGAAGTAATCTGTTGCTACCAACAAGTACTTCCATTGTCCAGTTGCTTGGGGTAGTTGCCCGACGAGATCCATGCCCCATTGGGCAAATGGGCAAGGGCTGGATACAGGGTTCAGGTCTGCTGCTAGCTGGTGTATTAGAGGTGCAAACCTTTAGCATTGTTCACACTTCTTTACATAGGCTTCTGCATCTTTCTGCATGTAAGGTCACCAGTACCCCTAGGTGATGGCCCGATGAACGAGTGATCTGCCTCCAGCGTGGCTTCCACAGATTTCTTCATGTATTTCATATAAAAAATCTTCAACTTGTAAAGGGTGTACGCACCTTAAAAGGGGTCCAGTGAAAGACCTTCTGTAGAGATGTCCTTCTGCTGTTAGACTGAATCTTGCCGACTTCAATCTGATCTTGTGTGCCTCCTTGCAGTCATCTGGCAGCTTTCCTTCTTTTAGGAACGTAACAATTGCGTCCATCCAGCTTGGTCTTATGTCTACGCACATTGTTTCACGCTCTGTGGTTACTGGTTCAATGCTCGAGCCCAATAGGTAGTCAATCATTATTGTCCTTGCTTTTCCAGGTTGTACTACACTAGCTAGGTTGGCCAACGCATCGGCGTGTCTGTTATCATCTCGGCTTACCTGAAGTAGTCGGTAGTTCTAAAACAAGGCTGACAGTCTGATGACCTCCTTTGCGTAGGCCGACATTCGTTCATCTCGGGTTGCAAACTCGCCTGTTGTCTGGTTAACTATTAGTTGTGAATCACAAAAAACTATTAGCTCATCTGCTTGTACTGTTGCTGCCAGCTTCAGCCCTACAATGAGTGCTTCGTATTCTGCTTCGTTGTTTGAGGCTTTGAACCCCAAACGAATGGACTGTTCTAGTACCTGCCCATCTAGGGATATCAATACTACTCCTGCCCCCGCTCCCTGTCTGTTTGAACTCCCATCAATGAACAGTCGAAAGGAGTCGCCGATGTAGATGATGCAGGGTCTGAGTTTTTCTTCTTTCTTTTGTTCTTTCGCCTTTGCCTGGGCTTCTCCTTGCTTGTCTGGACATCGTTCATCTTGGCTCAACGAAGCCCGATGTTCGATGGAATCTGGCATGAACTCGGCTACGAAATCTGCCAGAACCTGGCCTTTGATTGCTGTCCTTGGCCTATACTCCAGGTCATACTGGCCTAGGGTGACTGCCCACCTGGCTATTCTTCCTGTCAGGTCTCCTTGTTGTAGTAAGGACTTCAGGGGGTGCTCTGTTAGCACCACAATTTTGTGGGGCTGGAAGTAATGGTTCAACTTTTTTGAAGCCATTACTAAAGCTAGTACCAATTTTTCTAAGGGTAGATACCTCGTTTCTGCATCGGCTAGGGTTTTGCTTACATAGTAAATAGCCCTTTGCTTCCCTTTTTCTTCTCAGATTAGTGCTGCACTTATCGCATGTTCTGAAACGGCTAAGTACAGGAACAGCTCCTTCCTAGGTTCTGGATTTGAAAGAACTGGAGCTGTGGTCAAGTACTTCTTCAGGTCGGCTAATGCGGCCTCATATTCTTCGGTCCATAGGAAGTCTGTGGCTTTCTTCACCAAGTTCAAGAAGGTCTGCACTTATCTGAGCTTCTGCTGATGAATTTGTTCAGGGCTGCGGCCCTTCCAGTTAGCATCTGCACCTGTTTTGCCGACGTCGGGCTCTTCAACTCTAGGATGGCCTTGATTTGATCTGGGCTGGCCTCGATGCCTCTTCTAGTCACCAGGTATCCTAAAAACTTACCAGATCCAACTCCAAATACACACTTCGAATGCATTGAGTCGGAGCCGATATGTTTTAAGGATTTCAAAGACTGCTTTTAGATCGACGAGATGACCCTCAGGCTCCTTGGTCTTAACGACCATGTCGTCGATGTAGACTTCCACTGTTCGGCCAATCAAGTGTTTGAACATTTTGGTTACCAGCCTTTGGTAAGTTGCTCCTGCGTTTTTCAACCCGAAAAGCAATACTCTGTAATAGTACAGGCCTTTTAGGATGATGAACGTGGTCTTCTCTTCATCTAGGGGGTATATGGTTATCTGGTGGTACCCCATGTAGGCGTCTAGGAAGCTCATTCTTCCATGCCCTAAAGTGGCATCTACTAGCTGGTCAATCTTGGGTAGAGGAAAACTGCCTTTGGGACAGGCTTTGTTGAGGCTGGTAAAGTCTACGCAGACCCTCTATTTACCATTCTTCTTCTTTACCACCACTGTATTGGATAGCCATGTCGGGTAGTGAACTTCTCTAATGGCCCTGGCCTCCAGAAGTCTGTCTACTTCTTCCTCTACTACTTCAACGTGCATCAACGTCGGTCTTCTGACTCGTTGAACTATAGGTTTGGCCGACCTGTCAACATTCAGTTTGTAGCAAGTGACCTCGGGGTCAATGCCAGGCATTTCGTAAGGTGTCCAAGCAAACACCTCAATATTTGCTCTCAAAAAAGTTTCCAACTCTTTTTCCTCTTCTTCGGCTAAGCCTGAGCCGAGAAGAAAGAAGCGTTCTTCATCCCCATCCTGGACGAGGATTTTTTTCAGTGCCTCTTCGCTCTTCTCGGCTAGCTCCTTGCCAGCATCTTCTAGGACTTCCACGTCCTCATCTTCAATTTCTGCCTTTTCTGGCTCTCGTATGCTGCAGGTAGATTTCATTGCTGCCATGGAGCAATTCTTCGCCTGCAGCTAATCGCCTCTGACTTCCTCTACCCCATGCTCTGTTGGGAATCGTAATAGTTGATGCAATGTTGAGGGAACTACCCCCATTGCATGCAACCATGGCCTTCCCAAGATGATGTTGTAAGGGGAGGGTGTATCGATGATGGTGAATTCTGTTGTTACATTCCTAGTGCCCGCCTGCACCTCCAAGCTGGTTGTTCCCAGCGGCCATGTCGGCGTTCCATTGAACCCGATCATTAGGCTATTGGACTGCTCCATATCGTCTGGATAAAGGCCGAGCTCCTTGTAACATCGAACGTACATGATGTCACAAGAGCTGCATTGGTCAATCAGGATGCGTTTCACTTGGCACTCCCCAACCTAGAGGGATACTACCAAGGCATCATTATGCGGATGCTGGACCATCTCAAGATCGGCTTCTAAAAAGGACACTACTGGTCCTTGGCGCTCCTCTGCCCGATGTCTCTTCTCCCCGACTTGGTAGACATATTGCAGGTGCTTCACCTTCTGAGTCTCCCCCCTAATTTCGTTCTCGTTAACCTTCGAGTGAATCAAATTGACTATCCGAGGTCCTCCTACCTGAGGTTATGGTGCTAGAGGAGGCGGAGCTGTTGGCGCCTGAGGCAATCTTGCTTGTTCTTCCCTTGTCCTGGCCTCATCGATGAGGTCTCTCCGGTGGCCTCGCCTTACCAGTTCTTCCAAGTGTGTTTTCCGAGCTCTGCAACCCTGAGTCGTGTGCTCATCTTCATTGTGGTAAGCACAATGTCTACCAACGTTCCTTCCCATAAACTCTCCTGGTGCCTTCGTTGGTGTTCTGAAATAGGGTTGGTTCCGAATCCGGTCCAGGACTTTGGAAATCGGGATTCGGAACACAGTTGTTACTGCCTATGTGGCCCTCAGTTCTGTCTCTTGTTTGCTCGATCCATTGTTACCTCGGCCTCGCTTCGGCGAGCCGTTTCCTTTCTTTTGCTTTATCTCCTTAGTCCCCGACGTGTCTTCCTCGGCTCTGGCATACTTCTCGATTCTTGCCATGAGTTCTTCCATACTTTTTGGCAATGTCTTTGCCAAAGACTTTCATAGTGGACAATTGTCTTTCAGGCCGTTCTTGAAAGATACGACCGCCACCTCATGATTGCATTCGGGTATTCGGTTGAACACCTCATAGTATCTTTTTGCATAGGCCCTAAGGCCTTCATCCTTGCTGATTTTCAGAGCCATCAATGCATCCACCCTTAATGGCTGCAGCTTGTTTGTCACAAACCTGGCCACGAACATCTCGGCCAGGCCTTCCCAATTCTTCACGCTTCCCTTTGATAATTTGTGGAACTAATCTGATGCAATCTCCCCAAAAGATGAGAGGAACACTTTGCAGAGCAAGGGCTCGTTCCCATTATACAATGCCATTGAGTTCAAATATAATCCAACATGGAAGTTGGGATCTGACTTACCATCGTATATTTGAAATCTCAGCATACTAAATCTCTTTGGTGCCTCAAACCTGTCCAATTCCACCGAGAATGGTGTCCTCGGCTTATCTGGGGAGGTTACCTCGGCCTCGGCATTCTGTTGCTTCCTCTTGAGGTAATCTCTTAAGTCCTCCTTCGTCCGCCCAGGAGCTCGGCTATCTCCTGTTTTCAGTCTTTTTGGCATGCTACTTTCAGCTTCGTAGTGAGTTCTTTTCGACCCTTCTCCATGAGTTGTGTCAAAGCACAGTGCCTACCCTTAAACATGTCGATGTCCTTTGGGGTCTGCCTCCTTTGTGCGGTGCGTCCTCCGTGATTCTTCTCTTCTTGACTCTCTTCGTCCGACTTCCCTAGAAGGTCGGTGAGAGTATATTTCGCTCCCGTTGTGCTGAGGGGCTACGGGGATTATTTTCTGCCCTCCCTTCTGGGCATTGGCCGCTGGAATCGGCGTGTCCTGAAGCGGGAACGATGGCTGCATGACGTTATTTTGCATCCTGAAATTAACGATCGACTACAAGTCTGCCAATTTGTTTGCCATCTCTTTTACCTCTTCGTCCCTTCGTAGGCACCTATCCTTCTAAACCTGGAGGTCGTCCTTGTTGTAGTATCCAGTTCGATCTGGTTTCTTTGGTGCGTCGCCAGTCTGGCCGACGTCTTTCACTCCGTGATTCTGGTCACAAGTTTCTGCGTTGCATTCGTCTCCTGTGATATCAAGGTCAATAGGTCTCCCACTCCCAGCAGGAGTGTCGTCTCCAATCTTTAATTTATGTCCGTTACTGGCCATCTATTCTACTTTCTTTCCCACAGACGGCGCCAAATTGTGTGAGTGATTTTCCAATCACACTGCCCAACTCAGTATTCAGCTGGAGAACACTGACAGAATAGATGACACCTGGCTAACCTATAACAGAAAGAGAAGATTCCGGCGGTGGTTCGTCCACCCGGGGGCACTCCGACGATCAAGTCAGTATATCTCTCAAAGATAATCAATAGTGTTTAACTTACTAGACAGAATATAAATAGCGTACCTTAAACCCATGGGTGTGTCTCTCTTTTATAGTTACCTCAATCCTAATCCCAATAGAAGCCTGACTTCTATGGATTCCTGTTCAGTAGATAAACTCCCTAAGAGTTTTATCCTTATCTTAGCTAAGTCTCCTCTTTATTCTAGGACTCTTGTCCCTTATCCCTTATCCGCTTATCTCGGATTCCGATATCTTCGGAAATAACCTCGGCCTAACCGAGATGATCTCGGCATAACAACCAAGACACGTGGCACCTCGGTTGACACGTCGGCGTCACCTTGCCACGTGTTGGTATTCAAAAATATATCCCCACAATATATATATATATATATATATATATATATATATATATATATATGAATGTTTGTATGTGTTGTGCAAAAATATGCTTGTTTTTGTAGTTCAATTTTTTGTGATTTGGTCAAAACACAAAAAAAATTATAAGTAAATTAGAAGAAAAAAAATTAATCAAAACACAGAGAAATTTATGAACAAACCAAAGAAATTTCAACTCAAAGAAAATTTCAAAATACAAAAAAAAATCACAGAAATCGAACAAACTAAAGAAATTTTAAACCGGAGAAATTTCAAAATATAAAGAAATTTCTTTAGATCAAAATTTGTCTAGAAAAATATTTAGAAATCTCAACCACTATAAAAATATTATATATTTTTTACCTTATAAAATTTTAATACCAGTACCTTAAAAAAATTCTCCCAAAAATAAACCCCAAATTTAAAAAGTAAAGAAAATAAAAAATAAAAAATAATTAAAATATTAAAAAATCAAGAATTAAATTAGAGATTGAAAACCAAACCATCCAAACAGAGCATCGCTCTCGAATTTACCAATCTCCCCCTCCCCCTCTCCCCACCACCACAGTGCCGCCGCCTCCTCTCTCTCACTCTCTCTCCACTCACCGCAGCTAAATCTTTGTTCTTAGCCAATGGTTTCTCATTTACTACTCAAAAATATTAAAGAAGACCTAGATGGCCTCCCAGAAGAGTATCACGAGATATATGTAATTGCAAGCTGTTTTTCCGAAAAGAGTATTACCAAATGTATGTAATTGCAAGCTCTCCTGGCTAAAGGTAGGTCTTCAAGTTCCCAATTTCCGAGTTCTTGATGGTATGTATGTTTGATTCCTTTGTTTTTGTAAATATTTTTTCTAGGTTTCATTTTTTGTTCAAGTGTTCAAATTAAAATGTAGGTAGGCTCTGTTAGGATTGGCAGATGAGATAGGAAAAGAAATTATTATAGTTTATCACATAGGTGGAAAAAAATTTAGGATCAGTTTATTTAGAATGAAATAGGTAGAAAATGAAAGAAAGAGAGAAAATTTTTATGAAAATTAAAAGAAAACCCATATTAATATTGTAACTAATTTTTTATTTCTTACAAAAAAAAATGTATATATATATATATATATATATATATATGTGATTTATCTATAACTAAACTTTGAAATTTTTCTATCTCCTTTTTTTATATATAAAATTTTTATTTTAATCTAATGTTTGTAAGAAAATATATTTATTTTCTTTTCTATTTCTTTTCTTTCACTTCATTTTCTTTTACTTTCACTTTCTACCAAATTTTCTTTCTAATCAAATGGGTAGGGAAAATTAAAAAGAAAACTTCAAAGTTTGATCATTTTAACTAAATAAATCCGAATTTTTAATTTTGTCAATTTAATGGCTATTTATTTGGCTATTTCCGTTAAGGTGAAACCCACAAAAATAAATAAATAAATAAATATGAAGTTTGTTGGTTGATTTTACTCGATGATAATTGATATATGGTTTAGATTGAAAATAAAATAAAATATTAATGTTTAAATTGATAAAATTAAAAATTTAGTATTTATTTTATTATCAGGGTCAAACCCCCCTCTCTTTTTTTTGTAATTTTTTCAAAAATATAAAAAGAAGCAATTTTGGTTCTGACCAAAATTTACCAATGGGAAACAAAATTTGAGTTTAAAAGGATTTGTCTATCTCATTATTTTTGCCTCCTTAATCATTAGAAATGTATCTATTTCTGTTCTTTTCTCACCAAACCCCCTATCATGTGGTGCGTTTGTGTTAATTTTCTTCTGTATCAATTTATGGAAGTTGTTGAAGACAGACATCATGTTTGGGAAAATAGGAAAAAGAATATTAATCTGGTTTAGGGCTTACTGTTGTTCATAACTCTATGCTTGTTACTTAACCCCCCCCCCCCCCCAAAAAAAAAAAAAAAAAAAAAAAAAACTCTATGCTTGTTGAAACTGTTGATAGTCAGAGCCATGTTAACAGTGTTCTCTGCTATTCTTAGCTTTTTTAGTGGTGGTTTTGGTAGGCCAGTTATCTTTTGAGTTTGAAATCGCTGTAATACGTAGCCGACCAGCCAGTTTAGAGGCTGTGGGTTTTGGTGTCGGGTGAGAAAATAGTCTACTTGCAACGTGACAAAAATGGCAATTTCTCACTTAGGCCAATTCACAAATTAGTTGATTGTTGAACACATAATAAAACGCTCACATAGAGAGAACTAAGTTAAAGTGCATGATTGATTATTTGTTTGTTTCAAAATTATTTTGGTCAATCTGTGACTCTCTTTCTTGTATAGGGTGATGGCAAATCGAGCCATTAAAAATGTACTTTTCAGTAACTCAAATGGATCTTCCATCAACGAACTAGCGCATTCTTCTGTTCCATATTTCTATGTGAAATTTTTACTCAGCCCCATATTTTTGGCATCACAATATCGATCAATGACAACAAGCAAGAGAGTCCAAGACCGAAGCAAGAAGAAGAGAGTTCATGATCTTGAAATTGCGACTGAGAAGTGGAAGATTGCCTCGAAAGTGTTGTTCTTGATGGAGATTCTGAAGCAAGAACCTGAACAAATCATACCCATCAGGTCACTCGACCAGTACAGGAGGCAAATCAACTTACCAAAGCCCCACAAGATGTCGGACTTCATCAGAAAATCACCGAAGCTATTTGAACTATACAAGGACCACAAAGGGGTCTTGTGGTGCGGGATGACGAAAGAAGCTGAAGATTTGGTCCAAGAAGAGGAGAGGATCATTGAAGAGTACTCAGAGAAGGCAGCAGAGCATGTCACAAGATTCTTGATGATGTCAGTTGCCAAGCGTTTGCCTTTGGATAAGATTGCCCATTTTAGGAGAGATTTTGGTTTACCTTTTGATTTTAGGAAAAATTGGGTTTATAAGTATCCAGAGCACTTTAGGGTGGTTAAGAATGAAGATGATATTGAATTTTTGGAGCTTGTTTCTTGGAACCCGTCTTGGGCTATTACTGAATTGGAAAAGAAAGTGATTGGGGTATCTAAGGATCACCAACCGGGTTTGCTTTCGCTTGCTTTTCCAATGAAATTCCCACCTGATTACAAGAAGGTGTATAGATATGGTGGGAAGATTGACCACTTTCAGAAGCGATCATATTTGTCTCCGTATTCCGATGCCCATGGGTTGAAAGCTGGGTCGCAAGAATTTGATAAGAGAGCAATTGCAGTGATGCATGAGTTGCTGAGCTTCACTATTGAAAAAAAGCTGGTAACTGATCATTTGACCCACTTCAGAAGGGAACTTGTGATGCCTCAGAAGCTGATGAGGCTTCTACTGAAGCATATTGGTATATTCTATGTTTCTGAGAGGGGGAAGAGATTTAGTGTGTTTTTGACGGAAGCATATGAAGGTTCTGAGTTGATTGAGAAATGCCCGTTGATCCTTTGGAGGGAAAAGGTCCAAAGCCTTATTGGATATAGAGGAAGGAAGAAAAAAATTGAAATTTTTGATGATTTTGCAGAAATGGTGGATGAGAATTTGTTCGAGAGTGAGTCTGATGAAGACAATGTGCACGTGCAACTGGAGGAAGACACCATGAGCAGTTTGGAGGATTCTTCACTTTCAGGTGAGTCTGAGATGGAGATTGGTGAGATTTGCAGTGCATACAAGGATATTGAAACATCATAAGGTAATTATAATGTTGTCTTTCATTGTAATGTTTGTATGTGGATTCCAATGGATTTCACACTGTTATATTAATTTCAGAATGCAAACAAAAGCTGCCTCAATTCTGAAGTATATGCTAAGATACATATGTTATTATTTCTTTGCAAATATTTTCTTTTGGAGTTAAAATATTTGTTATTAATGAAGATTGTAAATTTGAATGTGAGAGTACTTGGTCCAGAAGTAGAACTACAGTTAAAGAAATTTTGGTTAGAAATAGTCTGGATGTCGTGATCCTTCAAGAAACTAAAATTGACAAATTTGATAAGAAATTGATAATGAGCATTTGGGGCCCTAGATATAGGAATTGGGCTACTTTATCTTCATGTGATAGATCAGGGGTGTTTTAGTAGTTTGAGATGAGAGAGTAGTAAGTGAAATCAAAGTGGTAGCGGGGAATTCTTAGTTAAGTAGAGGAATTTGGATGCGAGTGAAAGTGTGCCTATTGGGATTTATGGTCCCAATCCTCTGTGGGTTAGAAAGTCTTTTCTGGATGATTTAGGGAATTTATATGAATTCTGTTATCCTAATTGGGGTATGGGAGGGATTTCAATGTAATTAGAATAATATTGGGGAAAAAATGAATGGGAGTATAGTAGAGTTACTAGGAGTATGGGAGATTTTGATGCCTTCAGTAGAGAATTTGATCTAGTTGATCTTCCATTGCTGAATGCTCTCTGTACTTGGTCAAATCTTCAGTAGATTCTAGTGTGTAATAGGTTGGATAATTTTTATAGTTTTTTGGGGGTGGGAGAATAGATTTCCTAGTGTGAGATAGAAGGTTGTATCTAGAGTAGTATTTGATCATCATGTTGTTTTTGAGAGTCCTGTTAAATGGTCAAAGCAGGTAGTTTTGAAAGTTCATTTTGACAAATAAATAAATAAGGTGAGTAGCAATGTTTCATATATTTGGATATTGAACGTTTCAATGATAAATTACTTTGCTACATTAGTATTTGCAGGGTGCAAAAGATTGGAGCTTTAATTATATGACGATGGTCAACCACTGAAGAGATGGTGTTGTAATGGCGTTTCTCCAAGCATTGGTAAAGTTCAATTTCTTGCAAAAAATATTTAATTTTCATTGAGTTCAAAATCTTGCAGTCTCTAGGTCTGTATTAAGTCTTGCAATAAGAAACGGCATGTATCGTTCCTATCAACCACCATGGGATATATGCTATCAAAATGCAAAAATAATGTTGAGCATGAGCTTATTAATTTAGGAGTAATAAATAGGGCTAAAAATTGAAACTCTCAATATAACAGTCCGCACATTTGAAAAATATACTTTAGTTTGTTGGAGATTTTTCTCTTGATCATAAATGGAGTGGTGTCGAGGAAGGGTGCTTTTGGTCGTTATTTTGTTGATCATAAGAGTGATGATCCTCTCTTATGATCAACAATTTGAGAGAGAGAGGGTCTTCTCTTATGATCAACAATTTGAGAGAGAGAGAGAGAGGACCATAGTATGATATATTTGTGCTTGACACTTTATTTTGCTTTATCATCACAGTTGCCGCTCAAATCTTGTAGGGCATACATCCTTTAAGATATGCTTTATTTGCCCATTTTGGTGGTTGGTTTCATTTAAGTAATTGATGGTCTTCATACTATGAGTTTATATATATATATATATATATATATTTAAACAAATAAATAAAAGGAAAAACAGAACAAACAAGAGATTTGCATAAATAGTATGTTTTAGCATAAGCCTCAAGTGCGCCTTACATGCCTTATGCGCATAAGCATATGAGAAGTATGCATATGAAGAGCTTTTCTTTTATTCTTGTTAGTCTAGTAGATGATCTAAACATGAAAAAAGGATAACATCTTTTTTGCAACTATAGTCCATAGAAAAAATTAAGTAAATGACCAATCAAGAAAAAACACAAAGTTAAAGCTCAAGTGAGTATCTCAATAACTAAAGCTACGATTTCCCTTTCGACGAATGCACACTTCCTTCTATGTAGTGAAATGGTCTACCCCTTGAGGAAAAAAGTATTTACACTTCTATATTTAATTTTTAATATGTTTTGTTATTTTAAAATATTTTATTTATTTACTAAATATAAAATTTGAAATTTGAAATGCTTATGCCTCGATGCCTTAAGGCTTATGCCTTACCTCACGAGGATAAAGCGCGTTCCTCGCACTACGCATTTGCCTTTAAAAACTTTGGACACAATATATGGAGCAAATCTAGAAATAGAGATGAAAGTAGAGTAAAACTTGATAGGCATGAAATACCTAAGATTGATTGTCTTTGATAACTTGGGTCAGTTATTTATAAAGATGGTGAGATTGAAGATGACATGGCCCATGAAATTACGGCAAGATGGATAAAATAGAGGAGTGCATCAGGAGTCTTCTGTGATCATAGGATTCCTATCAAGCTAAAGGGAAAATTTCATCGGACTGCCATATGACCTATAATGTATGTACTGAATATTATGCAGTTAAAAAAAATGTTTGAGCATACCTTAAATGAGAATGTTGAGATGGATGGGGAGTGTTACAAGAAAAGATAAGTTAAGAAATGAATCATTTAGGAAGAAGTTAGAAATGGCACCAGTTAATAATAAGATGAGAGGAAGTCATTTGAGATGGTATGGTCATATGCATTATAGACTAATGCTCCCTTTGGCTCACCACTTAAAGCCAACTTTTGATCATGTGCATCATGGAAGATGGTCACATGTATGTCAGATTGACAGCTAGAATGAGACATTTGATTGTTCATGTTTTCCATTTGACAGTGCTTTAGGCTTTACGTACTAGAGAGCAAATGAGCGTATTCATGGTCTAGGTATAAAACCATGATCTCTGTCATCCATGAATTGTCAATAATTTCCGGAAACTTGGCAAATTGAATGCTCTGGGGACCAGTTGCAGATAATTGTGAATTTATGTAGCTGGGTTTGACACTTTATGGGTCACCTTGTTTTAAATGTGATGTTTGGCTGTTGGTAAGATATTGTTTTCTTTTCAACTGATTATTTAAGTGTTTGCAAAATTTTATTTCTTGTTGAATTGATGCTTATCTATTGTAGTTCAATAGGTTAATTTCCAAACTATACTTAATTTTTTCATCATTTACTAGGGCAAGTTTATCTATCGCACATTAATGAAATAAATGTGTTTATTTAGTTTCTAAATTCTGAAGATGGTACCGTCTTAAATGTTTTTAATCTTTATCTTAGCTAGGGGGATGCTTTGCAAAAAATAAAAATAAATACCCAGCTGTTGTTATTTATTCTTTTTGATGGTCTTTTTTATTTAAATGAGGTGTGGGAGACACCCGTGTATATATTTTGTACTTGGCAAGGATTGGCTGCTAGATAAATCAATTTGGCTTTCATTTCTCACGAGCAAGAAAAATAGTGGTTTTGAACGTAGCACTTGAACTGGCCCAACTGATGTAGAATCTGTAGATGAAGTTGCACAATTAATTTTATGTCGATAAAATATTACAAAGTTCATGCCCGTGCCCTTTGCTCTGTAACACTCTTGTTCATGCATTTTGGCCCCCGGGGTTATCTTTGACTTGGATTTCCCTCCAGAGTGGAATAATTCTCGTGTTTGAATCCAAAATAGTTTAAGATATTGGTGGTATGTTCCCATTTGGTCAAAAAGTATCTACTTGTGTGATCACTTTTTTTTTTTTTTTTTGGACAATAAATATTCTTAATACCAAATGCTACTGTTGTAGGGTTTCAGGGAAATGGGGATTTTAGAAGAGAAGACCATGGCATGAGGGACAGATAAAGGTGAAGGATTTGATGAAGGGCTTTAGGTATTACACATTCCATTGCTTGCAATTTGGTGAAGAAAGAAACTTTTGGGACCTTTATATTGTGCCCTCGCATCCCTTTTTCTCCCATAGTTTTTTGCTTGAGGGATGATTCTTTGCCATGAATTTGTTTCCTTGCTAGTCTTTCTACATGGTCATTTTGGTGTATCATTATATTATAAAAGCAATTCAAAGAAAAATGTCTTCCTCTCAAGATTTTGCTCTTTTATTGTGAATCATTGATTTATAAGGCCTCCTTATATCATAATCGGTTAAATGAATCATTTGTTGCCCCCTTGTTGATTGTCAGAGCTTGTGAAGTCCGTGTCAGCTTTTTCATAATTTCAATTTTCTTTTTCTTTTCTTTGTTATTGCTTATTCATGTTTTCTCCAATCATATTCATCTCATTCAAAATTTAATATTCGAAATATTGTCAAAGGAAATTGTCTACATCACAATTGATCACTCTAAATTGTCGTGTAATAGCTTTAGGAGAACATGTTAAGGTAAGGAGAAATTAGGAGCACTCTCAGAGTTGATAGAACTATAAGATTTGTTTGCAGATTTTAGAGGAGTATGTTTGGAAGAGGGGTTTTGGTCCTTTATGCATTTTTGATTGAGATGGGAATACTTAGGTGGATGTGTGGTAAAGGTAGAAAAGATTGAATTAGAAATGAAAATATATTTGTGAAATGTTAAGAGTATAACGTATTGAAGATAAGTTGAGAGAGAACATGTTAAGATAGTTTAGTCATGTACAATGTGTTGGAGATAATTTTGACAATAATTAATTAAAGCAAATAAAATAAATAAAGTAAACAACAAAATTAAACTTTATAATACTTTTGTAGATGGTTTAGGAACAAGTCTGTGATTGAGGCCAGTGTTTGAACACTGTGCATTTAAGATAGAATTTTGTCCTTTCCAATGGTGCTTGAGAACAATGGATGTCCTGTATTTAGGATACAATAATCACCACAAACGAAGAGAGCACGCTCTTTGATTGTACATCGAACCAAAAATAGGTTTTATACTCACAAAATTCAGACTCACACAGATGAAGAATACAAGAAGAATGCTTGAACTTGAGGAATTTGGAATGAAGAGAATTGGAATGGGGGTTGCCTTTATATAGGCTGGTTGACACCTATTCAGTTTGAACAGAA
Organism: Camellia sinensis; assembly: GCF_055761805.1. Lineage (NCBI taxonomy): Eukaryota > Viridiplantae > Streptophyta > Magnoliopsida > Ericales > Theaceae > Camellia > Camellia sinensis. The sequence continues at coordinate 14,434,359 of NC_138964.1, read as the reverse complement.
AATGCACGAAGAAGGTTTAAAATGAAAAGACACCAACCTTGGGTCACACCTTTTATAATGAAGAGGCACCATAAAGGGTTGCACTTTACCATTCGAATGGAGTCCATTCCATTCACTTATAAATTTTTCCAACAATCCGCCACATAAATGAAATTGACGAAACGAGAAATGCAACAACATGTAGACTATGTGAGTACAAATCTGGAAATGTCCTACAGAGGATAGGTAGCTTTTGGCCTTGAACCTTTCCTTGTAAAATACTATCGAATTTACTGGCTGATTAGTGAACATGGTGTCTTGAACTGTTCTGCTGTTGATGTAAATCGAGATAATAGTCTGTCACACAGTTTTATTTCTATACACAACTTGATTCTATCGGTTGTGTCTATTTTGGCCTTGGATAATTCCTGGATTCATGAGTGCTATAGAGAATTTAGCCTTTTCAATTCTCATAGAACCGGCCCAGTTTACACTCATATAAGTGATTTCCATTAAAAGCATCTTGCTATACCCCACTTGAATTTCCAAGTTATGAGTCTCATTAAAAGCAAAGCTTAACCTATTTATCGTTGTAGGTAATCACTATCTCACCATAGAAATGGTTAAGAGTTTTACTCCGTAGTAATTCTAATGAGTCATTCTTAATTTGGTTATCCCTTTGAACCTAGATATTGAGATCTCCAATCAAATAGGTTGGGTTGCCATTAAGATAACTCTTAAGTGATAGGCTTCAATCCCATTTCCCTCGATGATCACAACACTTCTCTTTGGTCAAAGCCTTTGTCAAGGAATCCACTATGTTTTCTTTTGACCTTATAAACTCAATGGAAACTATTTCATTAGAGAGCAGTTGCCTAACGGTGTTATGTCTACGACAAATGTGACGAGACTTATCGTTATACATATAATTTTGTGCCCTAGCCATTACGGTTTAACTATCGCAATGAATGCAAATCGTTGGCATGGGTTTTGGTCATATTGAAATATCTTCTAAGAAATTACGAAGGCATTTTGCTTCTTCTCTTGCTTTGTCTAAACCAATAAATTCGGATTCCATTGTGGATCTAGCTATGCAAGTCTGTTTAGAATATTTCCAAAAGACCGCTCCACCTATCAAGGTAAAGACATGTCCACTAGTGGATTTAGAATCCTTAGTGTTAGATATCCAATAAGTGTCGCAATACCCTTCTAGGATCGCTGGATATCTAGTATAGTATAGCTCATAGTCACGGGTGTATCTTAGGTATCTAAGAACCCTAACTATGGTTGTTCATTGGTCTTTTCTTGGGTTGCTAGTGTATCTACTCAATTTACCTATTGCATGCACTATATCAACACACGTACAACTCATGAGATACATTAAACTTCCAATTATTCGAGAGTATTCCAATTGTGATATGCTTTCACCTTTATTTTTCATTAAATGAAGGTTAGCATCCACAGGTGTCTTTACATGACGGTCAGCGTGCTTATTGAATTTCTCAAGAATTTTGTCAACATAGTGAATTTGAGACAAAACATATCCTTCAGATGTTTAGTAATTTTTATTCCTAAAATTATATCTACTACTAATTTTAACGTCAAAACCTTCTGGTTACATGTGGATTTCTTCATTTAGATCACCATTCAAGAATGCATTCTTTACATCCATTTGATGTATCTCTAGATTGTTTAAAGAAGCAATTGCAATTAATATTTTAATGGATGTGATCTTTGTTATGGGTGAATAGGTATCGAAGTAATCCACTCCTTCAGTTTGCCTATAACCCTTGACCACAAGTCTTACTTTGTATTTGTTAATTGATCCATCCTGTTTTATTTTCCTTTTGAATGTCCATTTATATCCAAGCGGTTTAAAACCTGGTGGAAAATCCACCAAAATTAAACCTTACAGTACTTCTACTGATGGTTTATGAACAAGTTTGTGATTGAAGCCAATGTTTGAACACTGTGCCTTTAAGACTGAATTTCGTCCTCTCCAATGAAGCTTGAGAACAATGGACGTCCTATATTCAAGATACAACAATCACTACAAACGAAGAGAGCACACTCTTTGATTGTACAGCAAACCAAAAATATGTTTTGCACTCACAAAATTCAATCTCACGCAAATGAAGAATATAAGAAGAATGCTTGAACTTGAGGAACTTGGAATGAAGAGAATTGGAATGGGGGCTATCTTTATATAGGTTTGTTGGCACCTATTCAGTTTGAACAGAAAATGCACGAAGAAGGGACATGACTCTTGGGGCACCCTTTAAAATGAAGAAACACCATCCTTTGGTCACACTCTTTATAATGAAGAGATATCATGAAAGGTTGCACTCTACCATTCAAATGGAGTTCATTCCATTCACTTATAAATTTTTCCAATACAATGAAGATTTATAAATGCAATAGTAAAGAAGAGTGATAGGATTCTCATGAATGGAGATGTTAGGGGGTGCAATAGTAACGAATAGTGATAGGATCGTCATAAATTGAGATATTAGGGATAGCAAAAGATCTAAAGTTGACAAGGAATGTCGTAGTAAAAAAAAGGTTTGAATTTATTTAATTTCACTGAAAGTATGTTGAAATGACAAAAGAGAATTAATGTAGCTGATTCACTTGGTTGGGACATAAGATTTAATTTAGTATTGTTTGATTATTATAACATCAAGACATTAAGTCTTGCTACAGCAAAGAGAGAAGCTTGGGTAAACCTTATTATCCTAGAATTCATTCAAACAATAGAACACATAAAATCACACTAGTAGCCAATAATAGTTGTTAGTGTCCTCAAAATTGAGACATGTATAATCAGGATATTGCACAAAAGCAACACCAATTTAGGAACAAAGCTTAAAAGTCTTTGATTAGATGGTGCCAACCAACATCCCACCTTGTGTTGTCACCACAGAAACAGCATGGTGCAATGCACACTCTGCTGGTAGGAGGCACTTTGGATTGTTGGATGTGGATCCTAGCTTGTGGAATTATATCTTTAGATTACTTATTTACAATGTGCTTGTGTATTACTTTTAAGTATCAATTAAGTCCATGCCTTTATATTTATACATACATATATATATATATATTTGGACACTGAAGGAGAAAACAAGAAAGGATATGAGAATTTGAGTCGTATTTGGAGCCAATGCACTTTGTTTAAGTCTTTCACATGTGAAAAAGACTACACTCTGTTAAGTCTAGCACTTTGTTAAGTCTCACATACCGCCTTTTACTTTGATATTCTCTTTAATTTTTATATGGTATTATTTATGGTGTTATTTTGAGGGAGTGGATTCTCAAGTCGGCGATCCAACTTGAGAAAATGTTCGGGTTTGGTGGACTTATTTTGCAATTGATTTCAGTGATTTAAATCATTCATTTTTTAAGACTTGTTGAATAAAATATTGATGCAAAAAATTAAGAGGACATCAGTAGCTAATATCTTTGAATCACTTTGTTTTTTAAAAAAATAGATGACAATTATAATTTCAAGACTAGCCATCTATTTTTTTGTAATACTTTAAACATATAGCTACCGATATCCGATTATCTTAATTTTTTACATTAATATTTTACTTAACGAGTACTACAAAGTGAACCGTTTAGATCACTAAGGTCAGCCTCAAAATGGGCCTATCAAGCCTAAACACTCTCTTAAATAAAGATGATCAACTTGAAAGAATCCAGACCTTTACTTTTATGTACTTGTATTGTAGCTGTTGTGAGATTTTTTTTTAATAAGAAAATTGCTTTTAATCATATTTACTTTTATGTTTAAAAAGATCATCAAAAAATATGTGTATATATAGGATAATTGTTGTTCTACTGAAAGTGCAAATAGAGTACAACGGTTTCATGTTACAAATCAAATACTTCCCCAGTGTTAGTTTTTTTTTTTTTTTAAGAAAAAAAGTGATGATGAATATGAATTTTTTTTTTTTAAATATATGATTTCATTGTATTTATTATTACCAAAATAGTGAAATCTCACTACGTTCGGACAATGCAAGCTAGCAATTACAAAATTGAAGACCAATTACAAAAAATTATAGTATATATTATCTCTAAAAAATTCCATAGAGGACTCCAAAAAATTTATAAAAAAAAATTAAAATTTATCTACTCTAAAATAGAGAGATTTATTATTTTCAAATAATGAAATTTCACTATTTCAAATGGCTTTATTTCTATGTTTTTTTAAAGAATCAATTCTAGCCATTTCTTTTAGTGTTGAATTGTTTGGTTTTGAGTTTTTAAAAATAATTTTTAAATTTTTAACTTGTATTTTTTTATTTTTAATATTTTGATCAATTTTTAATTATTTTTTAAATGCATGCAATCTATATATACTTAAAAGTAAAATATTTGTGAAGAAATCTTTAAAAAATTAACAAATACAAAAAAAAAATGAAAATGCACAGCTTTTATGTATTTTTTTAATTTAAATTTAAAATTTTTAGAAGAAAAATTTACGTATAAATCACATTTTGAGAAATGGTGATCCATTTAGTCCCAATGATTGTTTTGTAGACCAATTAGTCCCATTAATTTTAGAAAGATATATTTAATCTATTATTTAAAAATTAGATTTACAGTTATGCCATTATTTCTATTATGTTTTTTTCTCTTTTTTCTTTTGTTTTTCTTTTGTGCTGGAAATGTAAGGTACATAATATATGATAATTAAATTTGGAATGAATTTTTATATGAGAATCTTTTTTACTTGGAAAACATTTCAAAATGAGTATAAAAATGACTTGAAATATGAAATTTTTCAAACATTCCGAAAGGATGTAGGATCTTTCAAACATTTCAAAAAGAATACAAAAACTGCTTAGTAAGTTTTGAACAAATGTATAATTTCAAACTACAACACTCTAATATAACACTCAAACGTAATACTCTAATGTAACACTTCAAAAAAAATCCTTAATGTACTTTCCTAAACATAACACTCTAAAAAAACTCATTCGCGAAACACTTTAATGTAACATACAAAAGAACTTCTTAAGGTACTTTTTCCAAACGTAACACTCCAATATAACACTAAAAAAAAAAACTCTTTAGTGTAACACGCAAAAAATTTCTTAGTGTGATTTTCTCAAAGGTAAGACTCCAAAAAAAAAAGATGTGGGATTCTTTAAACCATTTTAAAAGGATGTAGAATTCTTCAAGCCATTCCAAAAGCAATACAAAAATTTCTTAGTAAGTTTTGGGTGTTAGATAATGTCTCAATAGGACCACATAATTAAATGTGGTGTTATCATTTATAAGAAGCCTACAATTTAAGTGATTCAATTTAGTTAATAGGCTTAAGGGTATATGTGTTATGGACCTAATGTGTAGATACTAGTTGTATAATTTCTATTTCTATGAGGGGCAGAAATAGAAATTAAAACATATTGGTTAAAGTTGGTTTTCATTCCTTTTGAACTTGCACAACCTTTCAGTTTTGAAAACCAATAAATAGAAATTAAAACCAATAATGGTTAAAGTTGGTTTTCATTCCTTTTGAACTTCCACAACCTTTCAGTTTTGAAAACCAATTACAACCTTTAAAAGATTATGGTCCCTATTCCTTCCCAAGTGGAAAAATAAGAACACTGTCATTTTTCTTTCTAAATCCTCTCAAGGAGAAACATAAGGCACCAAAGGGGAAAGGATTAGAAGGCAATAACATAATCAATAACCAAGAGTTCATTGATAATCACGCTTCCGTTTAACCGTTCATCAATGGATTCAGGTATGTCATTTTGTCTTGATTTCTTGATAATACACATGGTAAATGATCCAAAGTGTAAGGTTTATGTTCTGAAATTTATGTTTACATTTGGTATCAGAGCATGCATATCATGTGTCTTATCAGAATTGATATGCTTTATTCATTCTATTTAGTTTCCTGGAATCAGATTCTGAATTTTCTTATGGATGTAAATTCTGTTTTTTCCTGTTTTGTTCTGTGAAAATGGCAATCTGTTTTCTGAAATTGTAAAATGATTCGGTGGGCAGTTTTTTTTTTTTTCCCTCAAATGGATGAACATCATGTATTTATATATATATAGATATATCTTGCGATTTGATCGGTTTAATTTTGAACATCATAAAAAAAAAAAAAAAAAAAAAAAAAAAAAAAAATTATTTGTTTTTTGGACCCGTCAATCCTATTTATATATGTATATATATAATTGGAATTGCTTCAGATTATATAACATATACGGGGTCACAAATTTAGAAATCTTTAAATTTAATGTAATTTCATACAACGTCTACAGAAATTTAATTTTCTAACACTCTCAATATAAGTCAATTCAAACAAGATGTCACAAAAGTGATATCTCTTGTCTAGATTGTTTTATATGGAATGTTTTGAAGTTCATGTCTGTGTATCTCATGCGGGTATTTATCGGTCCAAAGACATGATTAAGACTTGGCAGAATTACACACACATTTTGTGGTGATAAACATGTGCCAATTGTCAAGAAAACCTAATGTGAATAATAAATCCATCAAAAGATAGATTTGTTATTTGACATAACTTATTGTCAATGTTTGATCATTACAACAAGAATACCACTTACAGTTAATATCACTATCCAAAGGCTTGGTATTAATGTTGTGCTAGGTATCTTGAGATGTTGTCATTAAATTAATTTATTTAGAGATTATCTGTTTAGTAACTTAGGCCCTGTTTGGGGACTTACTTTTTTAGCCAATTAGTCAAAAAGTTACTAAATTAGCCAAAAAGCCAACAACTCATACCAAAAAGTCAAAGATTCTCTTTTCTCTCTACTTTTTGCACATCTTTTCGTAATTAGTCAAAAAGTCATCACAAACATACAAGTTTTTTTTTACCTACCTTTTTAGCCAAATAGCCAAAAAGTTACTAAATTAGCCTGTTCCCAAACGAGGCCTTAATGTGAGCATAATTGTTTATTCCTTCCTACTACTACTTTTGACCAATCACAGGTTCCTATACCTGTCATCGCTCGAGAAGTAATTTCGGATCCTCAACCAGACAATGTTGTTCAAGATAATATAGTTCAAACCCCCATTCAAGATGAGGTAATTGTTCCTGAGGAACAAACTCTACAACCTCAACCTCAAGAATCTGTGCCATTAAGGCGATCCACTAGAGAAAGGAGATTTGCATTTTCAGATGATTATATTGTATATCTCCAGGAACATAAGGTAGAAAATAGAATGTCGAAAGATGATCCAATCAACTTTCGTCAAGCCATGGAAAGTTCCAACTCTCATAAGTGGATAGAAGCCATGAATGAAGAATATAAGTCTATGCAAGACAATAAAGTTTGGGAACTTGTCTCATTACCAGTTAGTGCGAAGCCCGTTGGTTGTAAATGGATATTTAAAACCAAAAGGGATTCAAATGGTAATGTGGAGAGGTATAAGGCATGTCTTGTAGCCAAAGGCTTTACTCAAAAAGAAGGAATTGACTTTAAAGAAACTTTCTCTCCAGTTTCTTCGAAAGATTCTTTTAGGACAATTATGGCGCTTGTTGCATATTTTGATCTTGAGTTGCATCAGATGGATGTTAAAACAGCTTTTCTTAATGGTGACATTAAAGAAACAATTTATATGGTGCAGCCAGAAAACTTTGTGTCAGGAGACCCAAAGAATATGGTTTGCAAATTGACTAAATCCATCTATGGACTCAAACAAGCTTCTCGTCAGTGGTACTTCAAATTTCATCAAATTCTCACTTCGTATGGTTTTGAAACTAATGTTGTTGATGAATGTGTGTATCACAAGTTCAGTGGGAGTAAACACATATTTTTGGTTTTATATGTTGACGACATATTGCTTGCCACAAACGATATAAACTTATTGCATGACACCAAGAGATTTCTATCTAAGAATTTTGAAATGAAAGATCTTGGTGATGCTTCTTTGTATTAGGAATTGAAATACTCCGAGATCATTCTCGGGGTATTCTGGGATTATCACAAAGGAGCTATATCGAAAAAGTACTCAATAGATTTGGCATGCAAAATTGTAAATCAGGTGAAACCCCAGTTGCTAAGGGAGACAAGTTTAGTCTCAGCCAATGCCCGAAGAACAGTCTTGAAATTCAAGAAATGCAAAAGATTCCTTATGCCTCGGCTGTAGGGAGTCTAATGTATGCTCAAGTATGTACGCGTCCGGATATTGCGTTTATAGTTGGCATGTTAGGCAGATATTTAAGTAATCCTGGCATGGATCATTGGAAAGCAGTCAAGCGTGTTATGCGATATTTACAGAGAACAAAGGAATATATGCTCACATATAGGAGATCGGATAAGTTAGAGGTCATTGGATATTCCGACTCCGATTTTGCTAGATGCCAAGACAGGAGGAAATCCACATCAGGCTATATTTATTTGTTAGCTGGCGGAGCAATTTCTTGGAGGTCTGCAAAGCAGACGCTCATAGCTTCATCCACCATGGCCGCAGAATTTGTAGCATGTTATGAGGCATCAAACCAAGGGATATGGCTGCGGAATTTTGTCACTGGGTTGTGTATTTTGGAAGGCACTGCAAGACCACTTAAGTTATATTGTGACAATAAGTCTGCAGTTTTATATTCCAATAACAACAGGAGCTCGACAAAATCAAAGCATATTGATATCAAGTTCCTAGTTGTAAAAGAAAGAGTGCAGAGTGGACAGATTTCCATAGAGCACATTGGGACAAACTCCATGATAGCGGATCCACTTACGAATGGACTACCACCCAAGGTCTTTCATGAGCACACTGCTCAGATGGGTGTTGTTCTATTTGAGAACATTCTGGTTTAGTGGGAGTTTGTATTTATATTACTGCTTTATGTCAGCCTTGAGTTTTATCTATGTAATTAGATTAATTTCTGCAGAAATGAAATATTCAGTTTGTTACGCTCTGTTATGTATTATGAAGTATTGATCTCAATAAAGTTAAGTAAGACCAGTTGGAAATAGGCATGTATGGATCACATCACATGTAATTTCCATGCTACGCATCCATGATTGATCTATGTCATTTAGCTGTATTAGTATACGTGACCATTGGTGGGTCGAGTTACGATTGATGTAACGAAGACCGCTTTGATCCTATATTAATATAGTTAATGGACAAGATTGTTTGGATACCCTCAAGTTATGATAACAAATTTCTGAGCTCACTAAAGTTAAGCACATTTTTCAGGATACATATGTGGTCCAGTGGGAGATTGTTAGATAATGTCTCAATGGGACCACATAATTAAATGTGGTGTTATCATTTATAAGAAGCCTACAATTTAAGTGATTCAATTTAGTTAATAGGCTTAAGGGTATATGTGTTATGGACCTAATGTGTAGATACTAGTTGTATAATTTCTATTTCTATGAGGGGCAGAAATAGAAATTAAAACATATTGGTTAAAGTTGGTTTTCATTCCTTTTGAACTTCCACAACCTTTCAGTTTTGAAAACCAATAAACAGAAATTAAAACCAATAATGGTTAAAGTTTGTTTTCATTCCTTTTGAACTTCCACAACCTTTCAGTTTTGAAAACCAATTACAACCTTTAAAAGGTTATGGTCCCTATTCCTTCCCAAGTGGAAAAATAAGAACACTGTCATTTTTCTTTCTAAATCCTCTCAAGGAGAAACATAAGACACCAAAGGGGAAAGGATTAGAAGGCAATAACATAATCAATAACCAAGAGTTCATTGATAATCACGCTTCCGTTTAACCGTTCATCAATAGATTCAGGTATGTCATTTTGTCTTGATTTCTTGATAATACACATGGTAAATGATCCAAAGTGTAAGGTTTATGTTCTGAAATTTATGTTTACATTGGGTAAATGTATAATTTCAAACTATGAGTGTTACGTTTAGAAAAAGTACACTAAGAAGTTTTTATGCTTTTGTGTGTATTACATTGGAGTGTTACTTTTGGGATTACATTGATTGGAGTGTTACGTTGATTGAAGTATGTTATATTGGAGTGTTACGTTTGTATTATATTAGAGTGTTACATTTGAAAAAAGTACATTAAAGAATTTTTTTAAATGTTACATTGTTACGTTTGAGAAAAATACACCAATGAGTTTTTTAGTGTGCTACATTACATTATAGTGTTACATTAGAGTGTTACGTTTTTGTTTGTAATGTGGGATTTGTTCCAGAATGAGAAAAAATCCAAAATTTCTATAGTCGGAATTGCCCAAATGTGTAATTTTTGTAATTTTAGGAAATTCATTTATTTTAGTTTTATCAATTGAATTATTATATGACACTCTAAAACAATTGAATTATTATATATCTATTTGTTATATAATACTTAGGAAGAAACATTAATAGCAACAAAAATAAATAAATAAATAAAAATTGTATAACTCGTGCCATGTTTATCTTTTTGATTAAAAAATCAAGAAATTCAAAAATGCTAAAATGTGTTTGACATGTACAAAAATAAAAAATAAAAAAAATGAAATAAAAAACTAAATTTGAAAATCTTTGTACCAATTTAAAAAGACCAAACAATTCTTGTGAGTAAAGCATCTTCAAGGAGATAGTTAAATAAGGCTTGTTAGGCATTTTAGTCAATGTAAGTCTAATTTTGAGCTCAAATGGGCTAGCTATTGGGCTAGCTACTTTACCATCCTATTTTCCCATCTTATTTTTTTGGTGACTACAATTGAAGAGCCCCAAAGGCTCTCCAAACAATTATGTATGTATATATTTTAGATTTTTGTATATTTATGTCTTGGATTTAGGATTTTATATATTTTATATATATATATGTGTGTGTGTGTGTATATGTAGCAATTTTATATGTTCTTTCAATTCTGTTTGATGAATTACGGAATAACCTATTTTGTATTTTGTATTTTTTTTCTTCTCATTCTACAGGTTTTGTATGTTTGTATGGGCAAATTTATTATTATTGCAAATTTATATTAGTAAAATATCAACAATTAGTATTTTTTTATTTTAAAAATTAATTAAGTTAGTTTAAATGATTAGCTAAAATAAAGAGCGTGGTTGGAGGACACAATAACTAAATTAATTAGGTAAAATAAGGAGTGTACTTTTTTTGTATTTTAGCTAGTGAAAAGTAGAGAGTGTGGTTTGAGCTGCTTTTGTGCATAGGTGTTTACACCTTTAGAATGAGAAAATGAAAAATTTAAGTAAAAAATAAAAATATGACATCACATATTTGCATTTTTCCATTCAATTAAAAAACTGATTCCTAAATTCATTACTGTTTTTTAATCTTTTAAAAAAGTCAAAAAAAATCACTTAAAAAACTAATTTCAAACACTCTTTTTGTTAAAAAAAAATTAAAACTTACTTAAGCTTTTTTATTAAAATTATTTTAATTAATTTAAAAATAAATTTATCATTCTTTTAAGGTAAAGCACCAATAAATCTCAAATCATAAACTTTTAAACCATTTAGTGCTACTTTTTATTTTATGCATTGATAAGTCCCATTCGAGTGGTGTAGACACCCCATTTTTGACCGACCTTAAGACTCAGACATCATCAATTGAGCACTCAGTGATAGTGCGTGTTATGCTCGTTTCGAGTTTCCGGAGTTTCGGCTGGGTGCCTTGCCTCCGGACCTCTGAACTCTTTGTGCTTTGGCTCGGTTTGTAGACCAAGCCTTGTTTCTCTTCCCTAGAGGGAGGGAGTGGCCTTGGAGACAACCTCTTTGTGGTCGTAGACCACTTTTCCCGCTTGGAGACTAGTTTCCTGTTTGCGGAGCCTTCGGCCGCGCGCCTCGTCTCGGGACCACTTAACATTCTCCATTTGGCGTGGTTTTTGAACCACGCCTTGTTGCCTCTGCCTAGAGGAACACTGTGGTCCGAGAGACCACTTTTGATGCCGGTAGACTAGTTTTCGAGGCTTTCGGCTGCGCGCTTTGCCTCCCGAACTTTTGTCTTGCATCTTTTTTGGTTTGTTTTTTGTACAAACCTTGTTTTCCTTGTTTGGAAGGTGGTACAAGGGTGGGAGACCGGTTCTTCCCCTTGGAGACCACTTTCCTCTCCGCCAGCCAGTTTTTTGGTCAGCCAGCTGGTCTCCTTGGTCTTTGGGTCACCTTTTCTGGTCGGCCACCACACCACTGCATTGTTTTCATGCTGCTGACCATCTCCCTCCATGGCTGACCACTTTTTGTCTTGGGAGACCACTTGTGGTGGTCGACTGCTTTTCATCACCTTTTTGGAGATATTTTCATTCAGCTGTCACAGTTGGAAGGCACTAAAACCATTCTCCATACACGTATGGAGGGATGGCCTTAGACCCTAAGCTTGTTCAACAAGCTTACACTTTTGTTCTCTATAAGAGAGAACCTCCCCCCTCCTCCTCCTCCAGGTTCAGTTTTTTGTGCTTGGAAGATGTAGATACACATTTGTCTCTATCTTGCTCTTGTTTTTCATTTTGTGCCTTAAAAGTGTAGTTTTATCACACTTTAACACACAAACACACACTCAAACACCATCCTTTTGTTGCTGAGGCTTCTTGAGGTTTGTTTTGGAGTTTTTGGGTTTGTTTGAGTTCAAAAAAGCTGCTGGAGTTGTGGTTTTGAAGGTGTTCTACAAGGGTGAGTCAACTAACCCTTTAATCCTTTGTTTTGCTTAAGCTTTTAGACCTATTTGCATGGTATTTTAGACTTAACTTCCTACTGCAAAAAGTTCTATTTTTCAGTCCTTAAAATGTTTGTTTAATGTCACTTTTTTGTTGGGGGTAGTCTACCCTCTCTTAGGCCTTGTTTTGAGCCATCCATTTAAGCTCTTGTTTTAGCCTTTGCATGGCCTTCTCACCACTGAAATCCAGAGGATTTTCAGTGGTGGAAATGGTATTTTAAGGTCCCAAATAGGAGAGGGTCATCCCCTCTCCTTGTGTCTTATATACTTGCTTCATTTGCCTCATGTTTGAGCATGTTTGTTAAGCTTGTGTTGGCCACATCTCAGCCTATTTTAGGCCTTATTTCAGCATGGAATACCACTGTTTTGACTTGGTTTTGTCACCTCATGCATGCCTCATACACTTGTAGTGCAAATCTCATAAACTAGTCTTGTATGCTTCATGAAGTAGCATGTCTTTCTAACTTGTTTTGAGTCCATTTCAGCATGTTCTTGGTGTTGTTTTACCATGTTATACCTCTGTTAAGGTTTGATTTAATGGCCCCTTGCATGCGCCATGCACTTGTAGTGCAATTCCATGAACTAGCCTAATGTGTATCATGCTTTAGACCATCATTCTAGCATGCTTTTGGCTCTACTCTAAGAAGCTTTTGTCCATGTTTTAGCATGCTCTAGCTCTGATTTGTGTTGTTTTGGTCATGCATGACATGCTTTGTATAGCTATAATGCATTCTAGCTTGTTAGCTTTGTGTATCAAGTCCATTAGCATGCATTACTTGGACTATTTTCATGATTTGGAATTATTTGTAATGTGATTTCAGTCCATGTTTCATGTTCATACACTTGCATTTGTCACTTATTCAATGCGTTGGAGGGTTTGCCCTTTATGCCTTAAACATGAGTCATTGCGTATGCCTTCATGCCTAAGCTTGCGAGCTATCATTTCAGTGGGTTTTTGGGGTTATTTTACCATGATATAACTCTGATTTTTGTTGGCGAAGCCATCTCATGCTTGGTCTTGGTAGATGTAGTGTAATCCACCTTATTTGCCTTGCATTCATCATGCCTTATGCTCTTCATGCTAGCTTATTTTGGTCTCCTTCCATACATGTTTTAAACTCATTTTGACATGTTCTAGGACTGTTTTGGGTTGCCATGACCATATGCTTCATGTTTTACATAGTTGTAGTACAAATGCATATGCTAGTTTCAAGCTTTGGGTACTATAGCATGCTTCATTTGTGTTATGTACACGATTTAGCATCATTTATCATGGCATTTCAGAGCATGTAGCATTGCCATGTTCCCACTTCATTTACTCTTTAAGTACCTTTGAGTGTTATGCATTGTTGCCTTGTTTATGGCCTAATGTGTATGCTTGCATGCCTAGACCTTTGAGCCTCCATCTTAGCATGTTTTGGTCTTTGTTTAGACCTATTTGAGCTCTGTCCATGATTGGTTCAATCATTTGTGCCATGTATTGCATGCCCCTTGTGTAGTCCCTTTAATAGCCTTGTGCCTTAGGCCCTCTTGCATGCTTTGCTTGCGTTGTTTGAATAATTTAACATCATTTCACACTTGATTTCAGAACCTTTAGTGTTGTCACACTTCCACGTTTATCGCTTCTCTATCATGCTTGAGAGTTGTGTTCTTAGGCCTAGTTGATAGGCCATTGTATTGAGCATAAATGTCTTGCCTTTTGTGCCTTTATTTTGGTGTTATGGCCACTGTTTTTTGGCATGGCTGAGGTTTACCCACATTCGGTTTAAGTCCATTGAGCATTGTGTATGCCATGTTACATCCCATCGTGCATGTTATGTTGTTGTTTGCATTGTGTATGCCATGTTCTTGTTCGCATTGTGTATGCCATAATCACATTACATTGAGTATGCCATGTTATTCATTACATTGAGTATGCCATGTTGCATTGCATGTTGTTGCATACTTGTCCCTAGCATTGCATGTTTGCATGCTTTACTTGCTTTGCATTTGTTTGGAATAGGTGTTAGTCCAAACACGGGAATCGAGGGGCGTTTCATACTTGAAGTGATGAAACGTGCCTTAATTCCCGATCGCCGATGCTCTTGATCATACATGATAGAGTTTTAAGTTTTATGTGATTATGTGTACATTCATTTCATATTGATTGTGCAATTTGGCTTCCCAACCATCATGCATCGAGATGCATGATTGGTGGCCCGAAGGTCGAGAACCGCACTCCCTTGAGCTTATGAAATGATAGGGAGGGTGGTTGTGCACACATATCTTGCAAATACATTGCCATGCCCTTTCTTGCTCTCTGTTGCAGCAAACTGGAGAAGTGCAGCAAAAACTGGCCAGCCAGCTAGAAAAACTAGCTGGCCGACCACTTTTTCTAGTCTGCAGCAACAAAAAGTGGTCGGCCAATGGCTGGAAGCATCAACAATTGGTCGGCAGCCCTCCCACAGGTCCCCAAGGTGAGTTAGAAGCTTTCTGGAGTTTTGTGCAAGGTTCTAAGAACAATTGCAAACAGAGGCAAGTTGGGACATCGCATTGGATTTCCGAACAACGCGACCGGACATGCATGCACTCCTCTTCCCGAGGACATTGCTTTACTGCTTTCCTTAGCCAGTTTATGCTTTGGTTCTGTATCTAAGTAGTTAATGCGCTTAGCTGCTTAATTGTTTTGTAATAGTTAGTTTAATTAGCTTAGATTATCTAGTTAGCTTCTTATTTGGACCCTCTAGGGATGGCAATTTGAAACCGGCCAGACGGGGACCCGACCCCCCGACCCCGATTAGAGCTGTTTTTTCCCGAAAAATATACCCAACGGACCGGTGATGGTACTCAAAAATAAATCCCTGTTGACTTTCGGGCCGGAGACGGTGATATGTTTTTCACCCCCGGCCCCGGCCCTGACCCCGACCCCGTCCCCGTTAGCCCCCCGAATTAAAGTTAATATATATACCCCTTAATATATATTATATGTTCATGTTCTGTTCTATCTCTTACTCTCTCACTCTCTCTCTTCCCTCTACTCTCTCTTACTCTCGCACCTCCTCTCCTCTCTCTCACTCTCGCTACGATTTGCACAACCTCTCGACCGCCGAGAGTCTCGCACCTCTTTGAGAGTCTCGCACCTCTCCTCTCCGCCGAGAATCTGAGATCGCTGTCTACCTCTCGACCGCCGCTTCACCTCCGCCGTTCGCTCCAGAGATCTCAGATCGCTGCCCTGCCCTCAGTCGCTATCCGTCATTTGCTCTAGAGATCTCAGATCAGCCGATCTCTATCGTTCCCTTTCTCTCTCTCTCTCTGTATACATGTATCTCTCTCTCTCTCTGTCTCTCTCTCTCTCTGTATACATGTATGGGTGTGTCTGTGTATGTATAATGTATGTGTGTGTCTTTGTGTGAATGTATACATGTAAGTATCTGTGTGTGTGTGTCTTTGTGTATGATTTTTTGATGATGTTGAAAGTTGTTGTTGATGGTGTTGAATGTTGAAACAGAGTTGGATCGAAGAATTTTCGGGGTCGGGGAAACCCGATCCCCGTTGGGGACAGGAATGGGGACCGTGATAGGTTCCCCGTCGGGGATCGAGGCCGGAGACGGGGAAGTTTTGGCCATCGAGGATCGGGGACGGGGAGGGTGATCCCCGGCCCCACCTCGCCTCGTTGCCATTCCTAGGACCCTCCGTCGAGAGGGCTAACTGTTGTAATAAGCGTGCGTGTATGCGATGCATGTCTTCCAACCCCCATTTCTTTCTCATTTTTACTTAACCGCTTACGATGGTTAGTTTTAGGGCATATTTCGATTAGCATACCTTATGCTTGCATGTGTGCATCCATTCATCTGTATTGCATGCACCGGGCTTGGCGCATCATATTAACTGCATTGTATTTCAATTCCAATTTGAATACATGTTATCAAGCTGCATTTCATATGCCATTCTCGAATAGCCGAGCCTATTTTAGTTACATTTTCACATGTGTTGCATTAGCCATCTTAACATGAACTAGGATCATGCATGATTTCTAACTTGTTCTTTGTGAGTGTTTATGCTTTAGCATACTGCATGTGTGTTAGTGTTGCCATGTAAGCATGTTTGCCATGAGGCTAACTGTTTATTTGATTAACTGCCTGAATGCCTGTGGGTGAAGGTTGGATTGCTTGAATTGGAACAATTCATCAAAATCCTCGTCTTAGCCTACTTGCGAGTAGCAAACTTCAAAATCATTTTCACAAACGAATATGCAATGTTTTGTTCCAACTTAGGCGATTTAGTCTATACTTATTTGTTGTGTACATAACATAGTAATTCTAGGTTAATAAACGGAATAAGAACACATGTGTTTTCAAAAACAAAATATCATACTTAGTAAAGGCCGATCTTTTGATCGGGCGAACGGGGGTGCTCATTGCATGACCTTCCCTTCTCGTACCCAAGTTCCCGAGCCGAGGCAACTTTGGTGATGACGGACACGTGGCCTTAGGCACGAGCCAGGGTTTCCTAAATTCTCCCAAAATAAAATATTTAGGTGGCGACTCTATATCTGGCAAAGCAGTCTATGTTTGGCACTTCTTTATAAAAATTAGTTTTCAAAAACAATTTGTCGGATTTGGACTCTTTGGTGATTTATCGGTCTCGCATTGCACTTTGTGAGATTAGATTCAGAACCGTGACATTGAGTCCGAACTGTAGCAGCTAGAGAACAAAACAGGATTTCACGCCCTCGTAGCGCGGAGCCGGGGAGTTCTCGGGACACGTCTACAAGTGGTAATGACGTTATTGTATATGGTGTTAGAGCATATTGTCCCAAATGTTATGGGTAAATTAGGGATTCGGTGATATGGACATTACGTTTGTGCCCAAAAAGCTTACTATAGTCTTTTTCTGTTTTCTCTCCATCCCAATCAAAACGGAAGAGACGAAGATGGAAATATTGTAGATTCCCGATATTAATGGGTATAGATTTCTTTGTTTGTTGTTTATTCGATTTTGGCAACGTTAAACCCTATCTTTATGTTGTCAATTTTGACATTTGGTTTCCTCCAAACCCTAGAAATACACCATTTCTATCAATACGGTGATTAGGATCGAAAACTATATCATTCTATCATTAGGCTGACGTTATCGACGTATAACCGGTGTGTGCACACTCCTTATTGCGTCAACGGCGGTGGCAGGTATATGTTTCAATGTTGTCATTTTGCTTCTATGATAAATATTTTGATTTTGTTGTCGACATTGTTGTCTATTTTTATATTTAATGTTGGGTCGATAATGTTATAGATTCGCATCGTATTGTTGTTGTATGTGAATGGTAATGTGGGTTTGGAGTACATTGGGATTTTGGTGGTGTTGTCATTGTTCTGTTGTGAGTTCTATATGTGTAGATGTCATTTGGCATGTTGATGTAACTTTGTATTGCTGAATAATAATTGTGTTGTATAACGTTGTGGTTTTTGTTAACTGTATTTTATCATTGTGATGTTTGTATTAACATATGTTTTGTACACGTGAAATGGCCCCTGTTTGTTGACATTGTTTTGATTATTAGGAATATAGTAGTGTTAGTTAGTGGTTTGAGTCATTTGAATGTTAACTAATGTCAATGTTATAATAGAGACGAATACCACACCAATAACACCACAAATGGGGTAATATTATCCACTTACAAATCACTTCACTAAATCCCTACAAAAAAAATATAAATGTAAAAACCTGCCTTACACACGCACACCCAACATGAGGAAAAAAATCTAAACAAAATTACATACAAAAGCAAACAAATAAACTTCTGAATTCTCAAATCAAAAAAATACAACATACTCAAAATAAAAAGACTAATTAATTTGAAAGAAAATAAAAACAACTTTTCTCCCAATGAAATTTATAAATAATTTTTTCTCTTTTAAATAATTTCATATAGGCGCAGTGCACACAATTTGATAGGGTAAATATTAATTTTAAAAAAAGTGATGTCATAATACAATTTTAAAACAATTTCTTTGAAAGTTCTTGAATCATGACTCATTTAAATAGATGAAGAAAGAAAGGAAATATATAGATATATGAAATCTCCTGAATTATTGAAAAATATTATTTTAACCTCTTAAATTATAAAAGTACATAAATAGATTTTTAAAACTATTAAGAAGTATTACTTTACCTCTTAAATTATGAAAGTACATAAATAGACTCTCTAAACTATTCACCCATTTTATTAGGAATTTCAATCGATACGTTTTTATAGTTTAAGGGATCTATTTATATGTTTTTATAATTTATGAGATCAAAGTGATACTTTTTAATAGTTTAAGAAATTTATTTAGATTTTTTTATAATTTAAGAGGCTAAAATGACATTTTCCAATAATTTAGAGGGTTTCACGTAAATAACCCAACAAACAAACAAACAAACAGCCAAACAAACTTTGAAAAGCATTTTTAGAAAGTGAAAGATCCTAAGTAGGCGATGGAATAAAAACCATACGTCTGTATCAGTATTGAAAAAGAATTATTTTTCAATTATTGTTTTTTCTAATTGATATACGAATAAAAGATATTCTCCTTTGTCTTCATAAATTTCTCTTTATCTACTTATATTTCATTTAATTCAAATTATTCTTATATTTTAATAAGTCTTGTGGGTGACATAATTACCAAAATATGATAATATTCACATTGACAATGTGAATGTTTTGTGATGTAAATATTCACATTATCAATGCAAACTGTAAAATATAAATATTCGCATCACTAAGTTGCTAAGTGTTCAAAAAAAATTTGTAAAGGTACAATTATCTATAAAATACCTTAAATATGAGAATTAGGATTTGGTGAATCAAATATCTAAATAATAGGATTTATTAGAATACAAGAATATGTTATAAACTAATTGATATACAAATATTTACAAAAAGATTTTCTAATAAATCTCCCTTTTTCTTCTCCCTTTATTTATTGTAATGTATCAAAGTTTGGCATTGTATTGTGATAAATAAGAGTAATAAATAGTATATGAGTAATTATATACACACAAAAAATTTATACATAATTTTTACATATAATAATGTGGCTCAATGTAAGTCATTCACCTTAAAACAAAATATTCCCAAATATAGCATTCATTTATCAAAATAGTATTGTTATATCATTCTTGTAATATTTTATGTATAAATTTTATATATGAATATCAATTTCCATAGTATATATACATATGCAAATTATGAAATGAAAGAAAAAAACAGTATTTATAAATTATTTTATATGCAATGAATGAGAAAAGAAAAATGGGGATCTTCAAGGCTCTACCAAAACATCCCTAAAAAAAGAAAATCATAAAGGGGTTAGCTTATCTCAAAGTGGATTGAATAGTACTGTTTGGGCTTATGGAGTCTACCACAAGTCCCGTATCGATAATTCAAACAGTTCATCTATGCAAAAACGTTATGAAAAAATTCAGGTTAATCCGATAATCGTAGCCACATTAGTTAATTACATTTGTCTCCCAAAAAATGAATTGTCTAGTTTTCAAATAATATTTGTAGTTCATTTTTTTGCAAATAAATATTATAAAATAACATGGCTATGATTATCGGATCGACTTAAAAGATTTCATAGATAATCTACATGTTTTGGTATAAAAAAAATATACGAGTCAGATCGTTGAGGCGGAACCCATGGTGAGCTTTACGAACCTGAACAGTACGGTCAAATCTACAAAGTGGAGTGGAGACAACCTGCTACCAAAAATAAAAATGCATTTATATTGGAATAACATAAAATAACTATATTTTTATAGAAATGTAAGTTAGTTAGCATGTAATACAACTCTCACTTGTTCCAACTTATAAGTATGCAATAATTTTGAGTTATTTTCATTCAAAAGTAATTTTTCTCATAAGTTTTAATTTTGACTGTGTTTGAATTGTAAATGTATATATATATATATATATATCTATATGTGTGTGTGTGTGTGTTACCAAAAAAAAAAGTAAATGAAAAATAAAACTAAGTTTTTTTTCATTTCTTTCATTCATTCATTCTTTTTCTTCTTTTTTTTCTTTTTTTCAACAAAGCCTTATACAAAGACAAAAATACTGGTAATACATATAGACACATTATAAATTAAAAATCGATAGTTTAAAAGTACAAGTTAAAAGTATCTTTTCTAAACTTTTATTTTTATCAAGTTGTAAGCATAAATTTTACTTGACAGTTTAACTCATACTTCTACAATAAAAAATTTAAGATAAATGACACTGACCTCCTTGAAATTAGAGTAAGCCTGTGTTTGGCAAGTGGGTTTGCAAGCTTTTTTGGCTATTTTAGCCACAAAAAACAAAATAGGCTATTTTAGCCATAACAAACAAAACATCACATCCAACCCATAATCATTACATTCTTCTCTCACAAAAAAACTCAAAAAAGTCAAAAAGCCAAAAAGCCTTTCTCAAACCAAGCTTTTAAACCCAGGCTAAAATAGTCAAAAAAATCAAAAAGCCAACCTACTTCCCAAACGGAGGCTATATAGCAAGTTCCACAATTTTTTAGTATAATGTATATGGTGTGAAAATATAAAAATAAATATATATTTTTGAATAAAATAGATGGCAACATCATTTTTTAATCTATATGACTAATGAATTGTTGACAAAAAATGCTAAATGTTATATGAATTAAAACCTTAAATGAGCCAAATGTAATTATATTAAATTTGTGGAGTATTTTCTCCAAAAGACAATGTAATTTACCCAAAAAATTGTAGGGCACTCAAATAATAAGTCAAATTTCAAAATTTTTGAAAAATAGTCTCAAACTCTATTATTTAGAAGCCAAAAAGAACAATACAATTTCAAAAACTATGCAGCGTTTGGTTTTGTTTTCAAATCATGATTTGGATCAAAAAATTAAAAAAAAAAATTATTTTTAAAATTCATAACCAAACAAAATTTTCAAAACTCTTTTCAAAAACTTATTTAAAAAAACTCATAACCAAATAAGTTTTTAAATCTCTATTTTTTAATTAAAAAAATTCAAAAAAAATATTTTTTTATTTTGTTCTTCAAAATTATTTTTAATTTTTTCAAAAAAAAAATATTTTTTATTTTATTTTTGAAAAAGAATATTATTTTATCTTTTTCATTTTTTTGAAAATAATATTTTCTTATTTTTTTAAGTATTAGCCAAATAATTTGTTATGATTTAGATACATATGGATGATTCAAAAAAAATTTAAAAATTTAAAAATTTTAAAAAATAAAAAATAGTTAAAATAAAAAAATATATTTAAAATACACATAATAATAAAATTTTTAAATATTTTAAAAAATTAAAAAATATTTATTTTTTAAAAAACATAAAAAAATATTTTGTTCAAAAAATAAAAATAAATAAATAAATATTTTTTTACAAAAATTAAAATTTTAAAAAATTTCAAGAAAATAAATTAAATAAAAAACTAGTTTCAAAACTTATAACCAAACAAGTTTTCAAAATATACAACTCAAAAATTAATTTTAAAACTCGTATCAAAACTCATAAACAAATAAATTTTCTGTTTTCAAAACTCATGTGAAAAACTTATCTTTCAAATTACAACTCAAAACTCAAAATTCATTTCAAAAACTAAAACAAACAGAGCCATTTCCTTACATATTTATTTATTGTTCACTTACTTGTCTATGTTTCATATCTGTTCACATAGTATCTCTATTTATTTACGTGTCACATATTTATTCACATAATTTACTTATTTATTCATATTATCACCACCATCAGTGATTGGCTCTGCTCACTGGTGGTGGTCCGATGACAATGGGTAAAAAAATAAAAATAAAATAATTTATCATTTTTACGAAATAATTTCATTAAGCATGATCTTATCATCAAAAAAAAAAAAAAAAAACTTTAAATTTAATGTCATACACACTCAAAAAAAAATTATATTAATTTTTTTAAAATTATGAACAACTCAAATACATTATACCTTAACAATCTTGAAATTTGTCAATTGAATTATGATGAATATATGACTAAAAAGCATAATGTATACAAATTTCTAATTGAAAGCTAATTGAATTATGATGAATATATGACTAAAAAGCATAATGTATACAATTTTTCCAATTGAAAGCAAGCAAGACCTCAAGATTTTCCAATGGGCCTGCTGCCTTTATGGAGAAATGCTTGAATAATGGCCGGTGGCCGACCCCTTCTCTCTCCTCTTTCTCCCTCTTTTTCTCTCTCTTCCATACCTCACAAATAGGAAGTCAGCCACCACAAATACACACACCCCATATTTAATTATTCCCTTAAAAAAAATAATAAATAAATAAATAAACAATAAAATTAAAAATTAAAAAAACTTTCAAAAAGATTGAACCAGAAACAACAAATTTTACCTGTAAAAGAGACTATACACATCATAAAGGTACCTGAGAATTTTCTTTCCTTTTTTCATTTTCATTTTCATTTTCATTTTCTTTTTCTTTTTCTTTTGTACTGTTCTTCATTTTCTCTACCATTTTAGATCAAATCAAAGCCACAGAGTGAGATAAATAATAATTATTATTATTATTATTACAATAAATTAGCTAAATATATATGGGTTTTAATTAATTTTAATCAATTTTACAGTTCATCTCTCTCCTCTCTCCACTGTGGGGGCCTTTTTGCTGCCGTTAGTGATAAGCACGCCTGGCACTCATCATTCCCTCCAAGCCTTCTACTTTTCGCTCTCTCTCTCTCTCTAGACTCCTTGCTGTTCCTCTTCTTCTTCTTCTTCTTCTTCTTGAACCCCACTTTCCTCTTTATCTGTCACCTTTTTTTACTGGGTCTGTTTCGCAAAAGATCGATCTTAATTGGGTTTGAATTGATTCATTAGATTGGATCTGCTGATTCGTTTTCGGATTAGTTTCTTCTACACAAAGGTAATTCGATCTTAATTTTTTTGTTTGTTTGTTTGTTTGTTTTGTTGTTTCGATTTCATTTTCGTTTTAATGCGTTTTAGCTAATTGTGTTTTTATGTTTCTCAAATCAATGAAAAGTGCGTTTTCCCATGTGGGTTCTTGGTTTTGAGGCATGGATTTGTGGTTTTGTTCTTTTTTAATGATTTGATTTAAAATAATTCCAGATTTTGATTCTTTTTAAGCTATATGGATGTATTAGTATATGCGAGTTTGTGGGGTTGTTTGGTTAGGGTTTGATCTAATCCTCTGAGTTGTGAGAAGTGAACCATTTGCGCTAATTTCGTGCTTTCTAGGCTAGTTTTCATGGAAAATTCAGATAATTTTAGTTATCGGGAGAAGGAAACCATCTGTAATATTATGTTTGGAATGTTGGAATGCCAATGCTTGGTAACTGTGCAATCATATATGTTTGAGGAATGCTAGAATTTCAAGATCAGGATAATTGGGAATAAATTATTACTTTTCTTTTTGTGGCCCTGCATTTGATTTTGTGCCTATATATAATGTTTGTTGTGAAGTTTTAAAAAACTACCAAATAGTATTTCATTGGTATATATCTAAAGTAAAATAATGAATTTTTTGGTCCCCCTCCTCCCTTTTCGCTTCTCACATCTCCAACCTCAAAATTGCTCACAGTAACATCTGACTCCTGTAGGTCTGCTGCTCCTCTCTCTTGCCCTCCCCTGTAGTCCCCTCACACTTGAGTCAAAATGGCTCAAATTTGAAGCTCATTTTGTTTGAAATGTCTTCATTGTCTTGCTTCCTCTTCTCATTTATTTTTGTTATGTCTCCACTTTATCATTTTCTGGTTAGTAACTAATCTCTACAACATTATATGCATTTGTTGAACACTGGACCAGTTGCACCACTTAAGCATTAATGTAGTCTCATTCAGATAGGTAAAGAAGTAGGTAGATTACGTTAATAATAGAGTCGATAAGGCTTTTGGAGGCCAAGTTTTTGGTTTTTATGTGAAGGATTAGTTTACTCCTTTTGTTAGCATTTGAAGTGATTGATTCTTTTTGTTGGTTTCATTGGATAGCTTGCTTGTGATGAAACCAAATCTGATTGACAAAATAAAGAATTATGAAGTATTAATGGTTTGTGGTCTTTTGATGTTACATTTAGCTGCATAGGCTCACATTGAACTGTTATTAAGTTATTTATTCCAGAATTCTGTGGTTGTCTCTAAAAGACAAATAGAAAGCATTTATGTCTATAGTCAAACTAACTTGGAAAGGATGCTGCTAGACAAACAAAAGTAACCTAGATATTACAAATAAGCTGATGGAAAAATTAGTTCAAGATAAATCAGGTACTATAGCAACATGAATTATGAAAAATTAAATGTGAGGGAACTTTATTTTAATTGAAGCAGTGGAACACATGCATAGAATAGAACATTTTATAGTAAGTTCTTGTGGAGAAAAGTATTAGAAGATCTTTTCTGATAACGAGACATATTTATTGGGAAGAGGTTCGTTCCCAATTTTTTGGAGGTCTCAAATTACTTTTGGAAAAGGGTTTTATTGGGCAAACAGATCTAATCTAACCAATAGGAAAGATTCTTTGTCAGGATGAACTATCGAATGTTAGGTGTAGGTGCACCTTAAGGCATGTGCTTGTATAGTGATATTTGCATATGTAGTGAACATTCTATCCTATATTGGAGAAAGCTCAATGATATTTACCTTTCACCGATCAATCTGGTTCCACTAGATTTATGAAGTAGGGCTATTGATAAAAATGTTCATACTGTTGGTGGTGTAGTCTGATAATCTGAAACTATAAAGTGGTGCTCGAGCTGAGGTCATTTCCCACTCGAGCAGATGTGTCCAGAGAACGACGGTTGATCACTGATGTTGTGTGCTTGGGCAGAGCCTCTGGCCCACTCAAGCAAAGCTCAATAGAGAGGACCATTTTGCTACTGGGCTTGTGCGCTCGGGAGGAGACAGAGTTGCACCTTAGTGGAGGTCACCAACCTGACTGCAAAAGTCAGTGATTTGTCCAGTTTTGATTGCTCTAATTGTATTCCTTCTTGTTTTAGGATTGGATTAAAGGCCAGTACTATATATACTCGATTGTAGCTCTGTTATTCTATGTCTATTAGTATTCATGTTATGTGATTGAGAGATACACATTAGAGAGAGTTTGTGAGATTGAGTGAGACATTGGTGCAACTCATTTGTTTAGATCATTGTGAAACTACAGTGACGCTTTGCTTGGGTGAACGACGTAAATCTCATGTTGCTTTTGTGTTTGCTTGATCTTCGACTCTGTTTCTAAATTGTTGTGTGTGTGTGTGTAATTGTTTGCTCAGGTCTTGGAGATTGTTATTAATATTTATACCATAACACATACTAGGTCAAAACTTAAATCAAACTGTAGTCAGCTAAGAAGCATGGACACGGACACGTGACACGACACGGATACGACACGGACACGCCGACACGATAATTTTCAAAAAATGTAGGACACGACACGCGGGGGACACGCATGAAATATATAATTTTATATATTTATTATATGTTATATATATGAATATATCATTCAAAAATAATAAAAAAATGCAATATGACATTAATCCCTATAAATTTATGTGATTTTTGTTTTATTATTGTATCTTAAGTTGTTTTGTTCAAACTTATAATTAGTTTCACATGTGTCTAATTGATAGGCATGTGTGTTTAAGAGATGGACACGTGTGTCCTCCAAGTGTCCATAGAGTGTCCGGGTCTTTAAAAGATAGGACACGTTATAAAGAGTGTCGGACACGTGTCGGGAAAGTGTCCAAAGAGTGTCGGTGTCCGACACGGACACGACACGGATACGTTACCTTTTTAGAAGTGTCCGTGCTTCTTAGGTAGTCAGTTTGCTTAGCTATTATATGAGGTTTCATTCGAATCTGCATTGAGTCGGATGGTTGAATTAATTAAATTTGTCTCATGCTTCATCCGTATCTTTATAGTTACTTTTTATTTTTCATATGTTCACCTCTTTAATAATTTCTCAAGTTAGCATTTCTCTTTACGGCTTAGTTGCAATGAGCTGTTTGATTTTTATGTTTCCTTTAGTGATAGTTTTCATCCTTTTATAATCATTTTATGGTGCCCAATTATTTTCAGGGTTCTACCTATTTTCAGTCTAAAGTGCCAAAAAAACAAACAGACAAAGGCAGTGCAAGTAATGGCTGTTTCAATGAGAGATTTAGATCCAGCTTTTCAGGGAGCTGGGCAAAAGTCGTATCCTTTATCTTGGGAATATTTTTAACATGGCAAACTTCGTAGGAATCAAATTTTCTTTTTCAATACAATATCAGAATCAATACATACAGTCAGCCCTACTTTGCAGACATTTTTTTTTTTTTGGTGTTTCCACGTTGGAGGGGTGGTAACCTTTCAATTTCTAGTAGTGTTTATTAGAAACAAAAGGTAAATAAAGATGTTGTACATAAAAAATAGCAATGACAAATGCTGCAGCTGCTATTTCTCTCATTATTATGGATTTATTTATACACATATATTTATTTATTTGGATTTCGATTTGGCCATTTTTGGATGTTCACATTCTGTTGTCCTTTACAACAACATAGTGGAATTGAAATATGGCGCATTGAAAACTTTCGTCCTGTGCTTGTCCCAAAGTCCTCGCATGGCAAATTTTTTACAGGGGACTCGTATGTGATATTGAAGGTACCGTATCTAATTCTGTTATTATTATTATTATTTTTTTCTAGAATGAACTTGTAGTTATGAATATATGTTGCATAATTGACTCCACAAGAATGGACTTGGTCATATTGTGACTAGTGGGTCTTGGAAAACATGTTCTTTATTAATAATCTATGTAAATAATCAAAATGAATGTGCTGTTGCATATTTTAGAGCTATTTACATGTGGTTTTAATACATCTGATTGTTACCTCCTTCACGAGACATTATTTAGGGTGGCTTCCTACTGTAACTCCATGCTAGAATTTCAGCATTTCTTGCTTTTCTAAGTTATGGGATTACTTAGCTTTCTTCCTAATTTATATGAAGCCAAAGCTATACTTGCTTAATGTCAATCACTGGATAATGATATGAAATTAGTAGTTAAAATTTAGCACTCACATTTCTGTAACTGAAGTTTCTTGCTTACATGGATTATTAAAGTCTTTGTGTACTGTAAGGGTCTCTTGGGGGAGAATAAGGGGTTAATCAAGGAAGGGGCTTGTTTTCAATTTTCACTTCTGCATTTCTTCCAAAGTTTCTAGCTGTACTCTATTCTAACAGCATGACATGTGAGATGATGATTACACAAACTATTCAGGAAGGCTGGCATTTAGAATCCAAGAGAAGTGGTAAAAAATGCTAGCATGTACAAATGGTTGAGGAGGTTAGCTTTTCCCTGTTTAGAATTTGTAAAAATTGCCAGTATGCCCTGTGACGTCTACAATAGTTTATATAATTTATAAATCTAGCATGGTTGTTTGGCTTAAGGATGTGGCTTCTCCCTGTAGTAACCCTGTAATAACTCAAACTCAATACATTATCCTTCCGAGGCTGACATGTAATGCTTACCTGGAGGTACTTCTCTCCTGCTTGAAAATCACCAAATTTTCCTTCCTCAGATTGTTCTTGCTTCTGCTAACACTCTTCTTCCAATTGGCACCCAGCAATTGAGTAGTTCAGTCATCACCTGCATATGCATCCCACAACCTAGTATTACTTGCATTATTTATTATCAGATATCAGTTAGTACCACTTCTAGGGGCAGAGTGAGACTATTTCTTTGGAAGAGCCGAAGTAACAAGTATGAAAAAATTCAACAAAATTTGTGACAATTTCCTTTTTAATTTATTTATTTTTAATATAAGAATTTTGCTTCAAATTATGAATGTAAAAAACTGGGAATGTCTGTAACAAAATGCTGTTCTTCCTAAGTGGAATATAAAGTAATTATTTTGTCAAATATGATTCCATATGATGATACTTCACAAACAGGGCTCGAGTCAACCAGAATGAAAAGAAGAAGAATGTGTGGCAGCAATGCGACATGTGATCTATTGTGGTGGAAGGCCACGATGATAGTGGTGCCTAAATAAATAGAAACATATGCTAATTGGCACTTAGTTAAAGCCCAAGTTTATTGTTAAATAGAAAACACATGAAGGATTTATAACTCCAAACTAATGCTAGTTGCATGGCCTTGATCTAAGAAGAGTAGACACTGATACGTGGCCTGGCATGGAAATGACACAAACATGCCTGCACAACAATTTAAAATATATGGTTATATATTTATTTTGTCATATATATATATATATATTTCATTCAAAGTCAAATGAAAACGTGTTTGGTGTGGCTTATTTTGACCAACTTATAGAATCTAGCTTTGGAAAAGCTATTTTGTACTTATTTCAAACAAGTTCTAATTCTAGCAACATATTTTAATTTAAAAAAGCTGATTCTGAGAAGCTGACCACCCACTATTTTTGATTATCAGTTTCTGTTGTGGACATGTTAATTTACGGTTATACCCTTCGATTTTTTTATTTTTTTAAAAATAGAAAAAGACCCAAATGGATTATTATTATTATTATTATTATTATTATTATTATTATTATTATTATTATTATCACTATTATTATTATTTATGAGAAATGTAGACTAGCAGTGACTAACAAAAAATAAAAATTAATTCAAAAAGCTATTTCAGAGCTTATTTATTAAACACTACTCAGCAACTTAAATCTATAAACTAGCAGCTGCACCAAACAAATTAACAACTTCTGATTAAAGTTATAATTTATAA